>NC_133031.1:1630000-6630000 GCF_048771995.1 Taeniopygia guttata | reverse complement strand
GGGTCAGTGCACCTGGGCACTCCATGGCTCATTGCCTTCAATAGCATTCACCTGCTTTGCACAGATGGGGCCAATTAGGGATGAGGCAGCCCCAGCCCCACTCCCAATTACCACAAACTGTATACCTACAGTATTCTCCTATTCCAACATTTATTGACATTCATGAAGAATTCATACAAGTCTTATTTTGTTTAAACTGGAATTCTCTCTTGAGAAAGAGGTTCAATTCTTTAACCTGCACCCCCCTGCACAGTGACCTGGCAGCTCTGAAACAAAGCACATTAGTGGTGTTGATGCTGTTCCCCATGGCCTCAAGGCCAGCGGATAACTTTCTTCTTGGTACATTAGTTTGCAAAAGAGCTGGAAACACCCAGGTTCAGCCCAGACCTCTCCCAGCCCCACTGCAAAGCAGCCACTGCTGTGGCACATAGATATTTTCAAACATTTCTCTGTTGCAAGTACTTTAATCATGTAAATTGTATTATATTTTTAATAGATACTCCTTTTTCCCCTGTCTGTTTCTGAGTTTCAGTAATCAAGATCAGTTTGTGTTGGAAAGGACTTTAAACATCATCTTGTTCCAGCCCCCTGCCATGGGTAGGGACACCTTCCACTAGATCAGGCTGCTTCAAGACCTGACCAATGTGGTCATCTCAACTTGAAAGTAGCTGGGTTTACCAAGACCCACTTAAGTAATTGAGTTAAAACTCTGGAGAATATGATTTATCCATCTAAAGATACCTGAGTTAAAGATTAACTGCTTTAGAGTTTGCAGTGACCACAGGACAGGTGATCACTGTCACAGAATCTAGAAATACTCAGATACAGGATCAGTGTTCAAAACACTTCTCTGCTCACCTGTCAATAGCAAAAACTACTGTGAAACAAAATAGGAAATGACAGTCCTGATGGCTGAGATGGTCCTGATGGTGTCTGACTTGATGAACTCTTCCCCAAATGTGAGTTGAGTCCCTTGCAGCTTTTTTCCTTCCAGATCAATACTATTCCTGATTTGAGGAGCCTTTTATCTCTATTGCCCTGATTTTAGTTAATTCATCCACCTTTCAATTCCAGTTTGTGGCTGGTTTGTTATCCTTGGCATGGGCTTTGAACCATTCTATTCTGCATAGCATTTTTTCTTGCTATATTTAATAATTTCCAACCTTGAGCTCTCCAGATGGAAGATTTTCTTGCTTCCCAATTTGGTAATTCCTTTTGGCAGACCCATTGGGTAGCACCAGTCCCAACAGCACAGAAGTCCATGAAGATTATTTTTGCTCCATTCTGAGCTGCTCAAACAGCTGCTCTTAACTCTCCTACTTGTGCACTACCTTCACCCTCTTCTATTACTAGTTTGTTTGTGTTGATGTTTAATACAACACTCTTGTACTGCTATTTACCACTTAACCCTCTTTGCTGAGGCATCAGTAAGCCAAGTATCTTCTGTTGGCATCTCCTCAGTGAGGGGAGGTGAATCTGAAGTTGGTGAGGGTCTGAAAGGTTGTGTAATGCTAATGGATCTGCATTGAATATAATTAATAATTCAGAAACTTCAGTTGGTCCTTCTGTTAATCTGTTCCTCTTGCAGCTGCCATTAAGGAGGCATTCCATTTCCTGACTGTGGATTTTTGTGCAACTCATTCTGGGAAAGCAGACCTCTGTCAAATAGACTCCAGCAAATTAAATGGTTCTCTGGTTTGTACAGACTGTACAGTTTGTTCCTGATGTATCTCCTCAGGTTGTTGCACTGCTCAGAGTAAAGAGCAATGGTAGAAACACCAAGCATGTTTTCTCCAGTACCCTGAAGTTCCCATTAACTTGCTGTAATTCATAGTTAGATTGTATTTGTTCATTGCTGTACATTGCTTTTAAAGTGTCTGGAGGAACTACTGCACTGCCTGCTATCCAAGGGCCCAAATTTTACTCCTTTATTTGGTCCTTGGCATTTTTCAGGTGGAATTTCAATTTCTTCATGTAATGGTTCCCATATGGCTGGTGTTGCTTCTCCCACTTCTTGACAGGTATCTCCTCCAACTAGATGTCATCCATATGTTGGTACAGTTTCACATCTGGGAGGAGGGAGATGGTAACAACTCAGCAGGTGCAGCATGAGCAGCAGTGAGTGAAGGTTTATAACTCTGAGGGAGCCTGTTAGAGGGATACTATAAACCTTCCCAGGGAAAGGCAAATTTCTCTTTGTCCTCCTCTGGTAAGGGAATCCTAAAGAACGTATTTTTTATATCTAGTACTGCTATCCACGGCTGTTAAATTTGCAATATTAAGTTCTGCAGCTGTTAATGGGTCTGTGTTGCCATTCAAAAACCAGTACACGACTATAAAACAAGCAGGCTTCTTTAGTGGACACACAAGTGAATTCAAAGGCAGATGAATCCTTTTAACGATGCCTCTTTTTGAGGAATCTGCCAACCCTCCCATCAGTCCCTTTAAGTGCGGCTGCTGGCAGGGGATATTGTTCCACATTAGATATTTTAGAAGAAGGCAGCAGTACTGATATCTCAATAGGCTGATGAACTTTTCAGAACCTGAATTCCCTCACATTTGGATTCGATTTGTACCCTCAGCAAACCAGTATGTCTCACTGTGAAGTTCCATAACGTTCCATACAGGAGTTTCCCGGTGCACCCATAAAGGAAATCAAATCCTAAAAGTTGTGTTTGGGTGGCCCCTACAAGCACTTCAACTTTAGTCAACTCTTTTCCCCAAAAAGCCAGACAGGAATACTTGCTGTGGAATGCTTAGGAGCTGAGGTGTTTTAAACACAAACATCCCATATTTCATCCTGCACAGAAGCCAGAGATCAGAGAGTCCATCAGTTTTAAAAAGAAGTAGATCTCCCCTATCCTCCCCTGTCCCTCCTGACCAATATACCACTCATGCTGTTAAAGAATAATCATGATCTCTAGTTAAAAACTTACCAGGACCCCAAAACACTTCCATTTCTTCCTCACTCCATAAAAATCAATGTTCCCCAGTCAGACAGATTAGCTACATGTATTCTGTCACACATATTCCATCTCAGAATTCTTGGAATGCTCCTGCAGTTCAGCCAGTTCTGCAGGACACCAAGGAGTTGTATGCATTGCCATACTCCCCCTCATTAGTTACCTCAGTCCTAATAAACAGCCAAAAAGGGAAAGAGTTGGGGAAAATATCAGAGGTGGCAATAAAATTCTCACCACTATAATCCCAGACATCATCATCCCAGATCTCAGAATCCTCGTAATGGGTTGATTTGTGAATTTGACTGGCTGTTCCCCAAGAGGGTGACTGGCTTATAAAAAGATCTAATTTTTCTTGAAGACATTTTTTTGCTTCAGCCAATTGATATTTTGAAATTCCATTTTCCTCTCTATGGGAATCTACCTGTATTTCCAATTTCTCTTTAATTTATTTTTTAAAAGCCAACTGTTTTTTTAGCACGTTCTTCTTGGGTCAAATCACTGTACACACCTGCACCAGGAGCACACCTCTAGGAGCCAGAAAAGCTGTTTCTCTCTCACAGAGCAATATGTGAAATAATAGTAACAACAATGAAAGTTATATTATTTGTTTGATTGTAGTTATTATTGTTATTATTACTGTTGTTATTGTTATTGTTGATTCACTTACTATTTCCTTTGAAGGATATGTGTGAATTTCCATACAGCATTCCAAGCCATCAGCATTTAAAGCTATTATTGATATTCCTGTCTCATGAAACCACTCTTAGCTAGATTTCAAAGAAGCATATGTATTTTTCTTTATGTTTAAGTTTATAAAATATAACTAAGGGGACATGTAAAAAACCCAGCATATTGGGTGGAAAAAAGGTCATGAGAAAGCCAGTCACTGAGGATATACCTTTCCACAGTTCTGGTAAATGAATGGGGGGGTTTTGCAGCTTTTGAAATTTGAATTTTGGTGGGTTTTTTTGCTATCATAACAGCAGAGAAAGATCCTTGCACAACTAGACTCCATTCTAAAAAATGTGTATAAAAATAATACAATATGAATATTAAATTTTTCCATGCCAGAATGCCTTGCTCCATGGGAAGACAGTATTGTCTGTCTGATTTTGTTGCCATTAGAAGTCGTGATTATTATGCCCGTGTCATTAACTACTTTTCAGCTCTGTCTCTGGTTAATTGTTTGCTCCACAGCAATCTTCTTCTCATTCATGCATTGTTTATGAGGCTTTTAAGCAGCTTCTTGTTTATTGAGATCTGATTTACTTGATGATCCTCTCGTCCATTGTTGAAATGGAGCAGTATTCCTCCTGACAGTTCCCAGGCTCTGGCCATTAACTATGGCTGCAATATTCCTCTTTGAGATGTATCTTCTGTCGAGCTATTAGTTTACAAAGATTTGTTTTCTGCAAACCATCCATCACAGATTTATAACATTTTCTCTGAAATATATAGATAGCAGAGAGCTTGTAGAGGGCTAGGAGCACATGAAACTGAAGGTGAATGAAAACCAGAATTAAAAGCATTGCTGTTTATGATACATGTGTTGGCCTCAATTTGGCTCATTACTTTAAAAAATCATGCAGATAGAAAGAGGTAAAATCAGTGCTGGATGAAATTGATGTTTTGAGGGCAATTAAATTCCACCATAACAGAACATTAACAAACGCAAATCTGGGGAAAAAAACCCAAGCAGTAAAAATCCCTTCTTCCATCATTTATCTTTCAGTAGCTTTATGGCTCATATAAAGATAAAGGTTTTAATTTTTTCTCCCCATGTTAGGTAAAAAGCGCCAGCTCATGACATAATATTGCCTTTTATTCTGAAAAAAATAACCTGGTTTTTGTCCACATCATTATACTGGCATCCGAGTTCATAATTTCCTACCTGCTAGCTATTGGTAACTAAAGCTGTCTCCAACTAACTTGCATTTTAAGGGAGATCTTGACATCAAATCTCCAGTTACACTCACAGTAGAATTAAAGCATCACATTGATTTAAGACATCCTTTTCTGCTGAGGTAAAACAAATGCATTTCTTAAAACAAAGAATATGCAAGTAAATTTTGACTTGTTCTGGACTGACAAAAATATTCACAGGTGGTTGCTGGTTTCTGTAGCTGTGCATCTTGTTGAGCTAATTTCTGATCTTATTCAGGCTAGCAGGATGTAATATATATATATTTCTCTAGATTTACTCATGTTCTGCCCAAGGGGCAGGACCTTTTGGAAGACTGGCCAAGTTTGGAACCCAAAACTCCTTACCCTGTGCAGGAGACTGAACTTCCACACAAGGAAACTTCTCACTTACCCTGGGGGCTGTGGACACCTGTTTCCAAGGTGACCTCACAGGCCTGTGGGATTTAGAAGCACTTCCCTCTAAAAAAATCAGTGACAGCAAATCATTGGTTTAGTGGGTGTGCACTGTAAGCACACACATAGGTAATGCTACAACAAACCTCTGCACTGCCCTAGGATCTGTAAAACTCTTGTGCAACTGGAGAAGTGTCCAGCATGGTCCCAGGACCAGGGGAAAGTGTACTAGTGATGGATGTGGGAAAATAGGAGGAAAGAGCTGAAGGAGGAAATATTTTTGTTGTCCAATTCACTGAGTACATAGCAGGCAGCTTATAAGAGCTGCTCCTGTTTTGTAAGGTTTAATGGACGGTGCTCCCCATTTTGAACATAAAAAAGATCAGGGGCAAAAGGTTGATCTTTCTTTACCAAAAACACTGTAAGAGTCCCCGTTTTATACGATGCAGAAAAACTGGGAAGATCTCTTGTTGCAAACCTTGAGAGATGCAAGATTCCCCAGCACTCAGAGGGAAGGGACTCAGCAAAGGGGAAAGAGTTTCTCTTTTAAACACCAACAGCCACGGGAATGGTTCCTGATGGAGATGCCCAGAGGCAAGGGAGACTCTTAGCCCATATACAGTAATGCCATCAGCTACCCCCAGCCACAGGGTCACTGCAAAGCCTGATGATGGAAACTTGCTTTCTCCAGGTTTTTCCGGGCCTGCCTGGAGCATTATTTCAGTTCCTTTAGCTGTAACAGCAATTTTTAAATGACTAAGTAGCTTTTTATGTTTTGCTTGCATTGTATAATCATGTGGTGCAACCATAACTTTGAAATGGACAGTGATCGTGAGCAGTTATGCTGTGCAGAAGGACCATTAACAGTGCCAGCTTAACAATGTGGCACAGAGAAACAGGAGCAGGGAATAGTGCTGAGACCAGGAAAATCAGGGCAAGGATGCAGGGCAGACAGAAATGAACAAGATTAGAAATATGGCCTTAAAAGTGGGATACAGGATAATACAGGAGACCCAGGAGAGCTGCACACCAATGGCCAGGTGCCAAGAGCTGAAGGAGATCAAAGAAGAAAAATTTGGTTTAGGGGCAATGATGAAGACTTGCTCAAGGACTGTGCAGGCAGTTTGGTGCAGCACAGAGTTACCTGAGCTCTGGGCTAGAGCCAGCTGCCTTCCCTGGGCTGAGGTGATCTGCCCAGGCACAGGCTGCTGGGGCTCTGCTTTGGAGACTTATAGATAAGGTCACTTCTTCCCCCAGCCCTGGAAGGGCTGCCTTCTTGCTTTTCCTGTTTATGAACACAGAAACACTCACTCTGTGATTAAATGACTGCCACAACACCTGGACACTGTGTGTTACTATCACAGATACCAGTGGAACATGCAGGTGCCAGCACACAGGGAAGGTGGCTCCTGTTTTCTGTTTGAAGGCTGAACCCTCCATATCTTGGCCTGGGGCACTGGGACACACCCAGCTCACCCTGCCTGTGATTGCTAACATGATTTCCAATTAATACCCTCTGGAGAGTTATTTCACCGAGGACATTCAACGTGGCAACACTTTTTAGTTGGCAAAATCTGCTCCAGGAAGCCTCAAAGGTTCCTTTTTTCAGACATTCTCTCTGAATTATCTCTGCAGGTAACACCCAGCAACAGCTCCCTGTATGCAAAGAATCTAAACATCCCATTTTCTGCCATTTCCAACACTTTTCAGATGTGTAATGAAGCCGAAAAATATAATCAAGCTATCTTCTCTGGCTAATAGCTTTTCTGGACCACTGAGTCTACCCAATCCTGCTGACTTCTTTGTGTAAGAATTCACCTCGGGGCAGAGAAGTTGATGATTTCAGGGACTCTTGCTAGCAAAAAATCTGCCCCCAAAGAGGAGAGAAAAAGTTTAAAAGTTATGCTTCTACAAGCCTTTTCTATTACTTAATCTTTGTTCTGAGAAGCTAATGATGATATGAAAGAATTATTTAGTATTAAAAAAAAAATCAAAAAGTCAAAACTAATTTTTAGCTTAAACTTCTTGTTTTTACTTTCAAGTACTAATTTCCTCCAAATACTAAATACTCTCACTAAAAAAATAAAACTCTTATAAGATATAAAACATTTTGAATATTTTAACCAAAAAAAGACACATTTGTGTTTGTGTCTTTTTGTAACCTATGAGTAAATGGGTCCTTTTCTCCTAGGAAAGACTTGCATATGAACTTCTCCAGTGCAAGCGTGAAATTATTCAAACAACTTGAGAAGAACCTGTGCTGCCATAACCTTCTTAACTTTCTCCAGCCTTGATTGTTGATGCACAGCCCCAACAGCCCCCCCTGCCTCTCAGAAACCCTGTGGCAGTCAGCTCCCTGGCCTACAGCAAAAAGAACTCCCCAAAACCCAAGCAGTTGCCCTTTTTTGCTACCTACGCCTCTTCCTCCTGCCCATCTCACACTTGTAATTCATCTCCTGCATCTCCTTTTGCAGAAATGCCAGCAGCATCCTCTCTAGAAAGGCCTGTAGAGGCAGCTGTTCGTCTGTTCTTTCTTTTTTGGTACTTATTCTGTGCATGATCCCTTCTTGCCTGTATTTCCTAACTGTGTCTATTAGATACCCCAGCACCTTCTGACCCAGCAACAACACATCCTATCAATCTCCTGTACACTAAAACCCAGAACTTCAAAGATTTCACCTTCCTAATTTCAGTGTTGTCATTAATCTGGACCATAACTCTCTAAAAAGGAAGTCTTTCAAAACAGAAATCAGTAATGAGGAGAAGTGAGAGGACAAATGTCAACACTTAAATGAGTATTAGGAAGTGATTAACTTCATTTCATGCTAAGAAAAGAAAGATCCTCCACCCCATAAAACGGAATCCATACCCTGAGGACTCCTTAGGAGCCTTGCCAGATGTGAATCAGTAATTACCTTGCAGAATAACACTCAAACTGATTTTATTTAGAATATAACCAGAGCAACAGCAGATAAAAGAAGTGTATTACTTCTGCAAAAGATATTATGAAGACCTGTAGCTTCTTTTTCAGCATGTGCTTTAGAAAAAAAATAATACTAATAATTTTAAAAGGTGTGCGAAACATGGAAAACTTTGGAAATCATCACACTGAAAATTCTGGGAAGCTCAAGCTGTTTGACTTATTCAAGAACAGTCACAGAGATTACTTGATTATGGTTTACAATAGCTTAAAACACATAATGACAGACTCCATGGGAAAATAACTTCAGATTAGATAGCTTTCCAGTCAAAAATAGCAGTAAAAGTTGAAACTGTGGGAGGCTGAAACTCCCTGCAATCAGGATAAATTTTTCTTAATGAGGATTAAAACACTGGAAAAACCACATTATGTGAGTGGTTTGATTCTTTGATTTTTATAGGTTTCAAGACAGAGTCCAATGTCTCTATGAGGAGAAAGTTTTAACACAGCAGCCACATGAAAATACCTGTTCTCCTTAAAATCATTACAGAGAGGACCCATGTTCAGCCTACCTGGTGGCAGGGCAGCAGTAGCACACAAAGCTCAGCTTTCCAGCCAGGCAGACTTCAGGTATGGATTTGCCACCCAGCTGCTCCTTTTTGTTTACAGGCTCCTGAAGCCTGGGCTGCATTCCCAAACTTTGTCTGTGCTAAAGGTGCCCAAAGAGAACCCTGTTAGTAACTCCCCGCAGTCAGCTGCTTAGCTCTGACAGTTTTCCTGGGGGCAGCAAGCAAATCCAAATGAGGTGGGCAATATCACAGAATCATAGACAGTTTGGGCTGGAAGGGACCTTAAACCCATCCAGTTCCTCTGTTCTGCCATGGGCAGGGACACCTTCCACTGTCCCAGGCTGCTCCAAGCCCCAGTGTTCAACCTGGCCTTGGGCACTGCCAGGGATCCAGGGGCAGCCACAGCTGCTCTGGGCTCTGGCACTGGGAAGCCATTCCCTGTGTCCTGTGCCTCCATCCTTTGTCCCCAGTCCCTCTCCAGCTCTCCTGGAGCCCCTTTAGGCCCTGCAAGGGGCTCTGAGCTCTCCCTGGAGCCTTCTCCTCTCCAGGGGAGCACCCCCAGCTCTCCCAGCCTGGCTCCAGCCCTTGGAGCAACTCCATTACCTCCTCTGGACTTGCTCCAGCAGCTCCAGGTCCTGCTGTGCTGGGGCCCCAGAGCAGGTGGGATCTCAGGTGGGATCTCACCTGAGTGGAACAGAGGGGCAGAATGCCCTCTCAACCTGCTGCCTACAATGTGGGATCAGCCCAGGGTGCAGTTCTCTTTGTGGGTTGCTAGCATATCCATTCATCCTTCCCTATTCTGGACCACATTTTCTTATGCTTTCTATAAGCTGGTTTTGAAATTCTTGGTATTCTTGATGTCTTTCTACTGCGCATTAACCTGTATCACTTTGGATTGTAATTTTTAAGGGCTGCAGTTTGAGCAAATGGTTTGATTTTCATTTTGCTGCTGTAAGCGGATGAGAAAAAAACAGCAATTTCTCTGGGCAGACTTTCCCAAGTTGAGGAAATGCTGTGACATGCTGTAGACTATTAATTCTTCAGACAATAAAGAGGATATTATATCTAGCCTGCTAAGATACGTGTATTCCCGCGTCCAGGGGAGTCCAATATTTCCAACAGCCTGTCCCAGCCCAGCACCCTGACCCAGGGCCCAGAGACTGCTCCTTCCTTCCCCCAGTCTGTCCCAGTGTTGGCTGGATGTGAAGCATCCTTCATGGGCAGAACCTCTGCTTGCACTATCCCCATACGAAACGTTCCCAGGCACATTCCCAATTCAGATGAGTAAATAATCTCACTCTTCTGGAGAAATGCTATGCCTCCTGGCTCCTTGCAAAGTTTCTCACTGGGCTTGTTACCCAGAATTTTACTAAAACAGCTCAGCATATGTTCTGCCTTCAATTTTTTTGACCAGAACTGATATTTCAAATAGTTGCTGTCTTTTATGTGCCATCTGCACCGTCTTCAGGGTCACACAACACTTTATCTACTCCCTTAGCAGAAAGATGTAATTTACATAAGGAATTTATGTAAGGTCTATATAAGCAGACTGAAATTCATATTTATACTCTTTGGAGCACTTTTGCCACTAATATTTCACCTAACAGAAATTCCACTTTCTGCAAGGAAACCAAATCCAAGGTTATCCTAACAGTTAAACATGGTTTAAGCTAATTACTGGAGCTCAACATTCACACAGGGTAAATGCATCCATTGAAACAAAACTGTGCCAATTCATTGCAGCTGAACATCTGACCATTAATCCAAACAAATGCTAGAGATATATTTCCAATGTGTCTAAAACTTAGGGAGAGGAGTCAACTAAATGTGGCTGCAAAGCCTGACAATGTGCTGCTATCCATGATCCCTCATTAAAACTGCTGGAGAGCAAACCTCTGGCTTTGAGTTTCAAGAACCCTTGGAGAGAAAATAAGCTTCCCAAGTCAGCCAGAGAAGGGTAATTTTTGTTCTTAAGGTATAATAGGAAATGCAATATCATTATTAGTGTTGTAGAAAGATAAAGGAATAAATGTATATTGAAAATTACAGAAATGCTCAAGTGTGAAAAATCTTGAGGACAGTCTTTGGCTCAGAGCCAAAGTTTTACCTGACACAGATCAGTCCCAAACTACTTTTCTCTGGCAGTAGGAGCAAAGACCATCATGTTCTTCTGTGTTAAAGTATTTTTGTATGTGTGAAGGTGGGGAGTTGTGCATAAAGCTGGTATTTCAGCTTTATTTCAGTTTCAAATATGATTAATCAACTTAGTATTTTTCCACTTTGCCCTTATCTACTGATGGCACCTTTAGAAGAGCAGATTAGATTCTGGCTACACATTCAGTACCACAAAATCCATAACATCCTTTAGGATTTCCTGCAGTTACTTTACCACTGAACATACTGATTCTGAACACAGAAGTTCCCATCCAGTTTGGATTTGCCACAGCAAAAAACTCCTTATCTCAGTTGATAGAATATATTGAACAAGGGGGCTGAACACATACAAACTTCTTCCAAAAAATCTCCCTGCAAATCTTTTTTTAAAGATTTTTTTTTTTTTTGGCAAAAATAAAAATAGAAGATATATCACTGACACCTATGAAACAAGAAACAGAATGTTCAAAAAAGTGAAATAACTTTGTGAACAAAATTTCAAGGAGAAATAATTCTTAACTATAGGGCTGACCTATTTCCATAGGGTAAATGTTAAGACCTGTGGAGTCCAAATCCATAACCACAAGTGCCTGCAGAAGGCAAAAAAATAAGTTAGTATTCTAGAGAAAACTTTAGAGAAATATGAAAAAACACTGCTCTAAGCTGTAGAATCAGCAGCAAGGATTTACCGGGGTATGAGCTTTGCATCCACTGGGGGAAAGGCTGAGGGAGGATGCTTTGCCTAAGTTTGTAATCCAGTTATAGTATAGAGAAGGAAAGTGGGCTTCAGGCATTGCTTCCTCCTTGAAGCATTCAAATGAGGAGCAGGTAAATACAGTGTCAGAAGTTGTAGCTGTAACAGGCAGAGAGTTCCTGAAAATGACAGAAATCAGGATGCCAGTCGCCAGTTTTAGTTTGAAATTCTATCAGCTGCTGAAGTGTCTGGAGCCAAACATTTAAACAAAAGGTCAGGCAGAAGGGGCTGGGTTCTGAGGGTGCCCCAGCACAGCTTGGCTGTGCTCAGCACACAAACAGGGGCTCTCTGCCAGGCCAAGGGGGACACCTGAAAAGGTGAAGCATAAGCCCTGCCCTGAGGCTTGTCAGCACACAGACAGAGTTGCTCAGACACCCAGAGCAGCCCTGCATAGAAGGAAGGAGGCTGATGTGCCCTGGACACCATAAGGCCCAGCATTCATTGTGATATTCAAAAGCAAAAAGCAGGACTTTAGTCCCAATACATCATGAAAGGGGCTGAGCCAGGCCTCCAGGGATGTGTCTGGACTCTGCCTGTTCCTGGCAGGAGAATCCCCAAAGACCCTCAGTGGCCACAGCCCCAAGCACGAGGCAGAAAAGGCAGACAGAGAGGTGCTTCGAGGTGCTCTGCCAATGGCAGCCCTGAAAAAAGACAGGTAAAGACTTCCCTAAAATCTGGCACTACAGGGAGTGCTGTGCTCCAGGGCACCCAGAAGAGCTTCCGTGGTGCTTGGGAATGAGAGGTGGGTCAATGCCCCATGTTGCTCCTGGCCAGCAGAGCAACACTCCTGCTACAGTACAGCTGTGCCAGGAAACTCTGAGCCACAGAAATGCCATAAAAGTTGTTTACATATATCTGCAAAGCATCACTGTGCCTGATGAACTTACCTCTCTGCCCTTTCACCTGCCCTGAAGATAAGCTGCTAAATAATTTACTTTTGTGGAAACAATACATAGCTCAGTAGGAAGAAAACCCTGAAAATCAACAGCATTCTTAATGATATAAAATTTCTGTAAAGGACCCTCAGAAGCTACAAGCAAATTTGTTGTCTAAATTAAAATACCATACACATTTAGATGGAGGCAATTGCTGGACTTGCTGGGTTTTGAGAACATCAGTTTTATAAGCTAGCACAGCACTACTCTGTATGCTTACCTTCCCCTGTTCCATGACCTCTCTTCTAATCTCATGGCAAAGAGCTCAAAGGAGTTTACTTTCCTAATGCTCTACTTGTTCCCCCTTGATGGCTAATCCAAAGATTTTAGCAGTCAAACAAGTTTAAACAATTGAATTTACAATGATGAACTTGCTTCACTTCTTCTTAGGAAAATTTGTTGCTGTGATAAAATTTCACTCCTGGTTAAGATCACAGCAACACTGTTTTTGTTTAGAGTTGTCAGACACTATTTTCATGTATTACACAATGTTACTACACCATAAGCTCAAAAGTTTTGTTTAGGATCAGATATTTCCCTTTTTTTTCCCTCAGCACAAATTATCAGAAGTTTTCAGATCTTTAAGTAACAGAAGCATTCAGCAAGTGTAAAGTTGTCTGGGAACTGAGAGTTCAGTGCAACACAATGTGGGTAATAATTGGCTTTATGGAGGTGGAAAAACAACCTTATTGTTAAGGGATTTTAATGTTGGCACATACTTGGCATGCAAATAGAAATTAATGCACATTGTTAATCTGTCTGCCTCACCAATTGCTCCATGTTATTAAATCTTTCCCATTAAACAGACTCTGGCAGGCTTCTGAAAGTACTTCCATCCAAGGAAACTGTTATTAGATGGGTACTCTTGAGGAGGTTCCAGCAACATCTCAGCAACATTGGCAGTTCCAGAATATTTATGAGCACATAACAACTCAGTGTTGGACACAGCTTCAGGTGCAATTAATATCCTCAGAACAGAAATTAAAATTGCAAAAGGTACCACTGCACTGCTCAAGTGAAACCAGAACTCATACATGTACTTCTGAAAAATCCCTTTTTCCGTCAAACATCCTCTCCATGGAAGAACTTCAGTGACCAGGAGGTAGGGTGACTTTATAGTAAAGCATCATCACATTTCAGAGTCATGGTCCTGCACATCACAGAGGGGATGACAAATGGGAGCTTCTGGAATGCTGTACCAGCACTGCAGGGACACTGTCCTGGCTCCAATGGCAAGACATGGCTTTTCCTGCAGCAGGTACATTCAGGACCATGCACAGAGCTGTGTGCTCATGGGCTGGAAGGAGAAGGGTATGTCTGTGTTTGGGGCAACACTGCAATGGAAACTTGTCCCTTAGATCTGTTTCAAAAACGAATGTTGAAGGCATGAATCTCTATGATTGCTTGCTACAAAAGACATTGGATATAACTCTACAGCCATGCATGTGCCACATCCACACACAGATCCAGGATTGCTCCTGGTGGGAAGGAAATGTCTCTGTGCAGGACATGCTCAGAGGGGTGGGGAGGTCAGAGAGATGGCAGAATTGGGTTTGCTGAGCCTGAGGAGAAGCAGGAGGAGAGGACACTGCCCCAGCTCCGTTAGGTGACAGGCTGCAGGAATGAGCAGCTCTCCGTGCCCAGGACAGGCGGCACACGAGCAGGGAAGGGCCACAGGTACAGCTGCACAAGAATGAAGACAGATGCAAGGCAAAAGAAATAAAACACTATGGATGCAACAGTTCAGTCAGTGAGAGAGATACAAATAGCTTTCCCAGGCATTGTCCTGGGGAAAGCAGTGGGAATGCTCAGAGAAGGAATTAAAACAATTCTTACCTTAAGTCTCTGCAGCTGGTGTTTGTGAACGTGTGGAACGTGTTCTACAGGATGTTATGGAAAGATGGTATCCCTAATTAACCAGTCATGTGACAGGTGTTGTTAAGAATCAATCAGGTCTTGGGTGAACTATCTTGCCTATAAAAATGTGAAGTTCTAATTAAGTTTGTTCTTGTGCCTTCTGAGCATGGAGTCAAATGTTGTTGATTCTGCCATCCCTAATCCTACAACAACAAAACAGCAACAAAATTTCTAACATTAGGAAAAAAAGAAGAATTCTCTTTGTCCAAAGGCAGTGGATGGGAAGGAATAACTGTTTTGATCACTGATTAGATAAAATTCTAAAAAAATCTCTTTTTTGACCACCACACAGTGCAGTGATGGCCTCAGCCAAAGCTGACTTACTAAATGAGTCCTGGGCACTGTGAGATCAACACCATCAGTATTATTTAGCTAAAATGAGATGACAAAGATGCTTATGCTAGCTCTGTATAACCTTGTGTAGCAACTGCAAGAAAGGTATAATTTTAAGAATCTTTCCAAACTGACATGGATAGAGGCTTGTTTGTAGGGTATTTTAGGGGAAAACCCTCCCAGCCAAGGCCTGGGCCCAGGCTGGTCAGGAAGTGTGTCATGAGATCCAGGAGTCGCTGTGCTAAAAATACAATCAGGTCACTTCAGCTTCCTAATTTTGGCCTATAAAAGCTGGACCCACTTTCAGGGTGAATTAGGAGACCGCACCTATGGGTGGACACAATGTGCAAGATTTTCCCAGTTGCTGGAAAGGGCTCTCCAGGTCCTCGCTGCAAAACGGGGCTCCCCAGAGAACACAGACTCTGGATCATGGTGGAGTATGTGGGCAATTGGTGATTTCTTAATCACTATTCTTTCTCTCATATGCAGTTTTATTCAATGTATCATTTTAGTTTTGAGTTGCCTTTATATTCATAGCAAAATAAGACCATTCTTTCCATTGGTCTCTGTGTTCTCTAAATCACCCCCATCAACTGGCAGAACAGCAGGTTGTTTGTGCTTTGCTTGATGGTGGCTTTTCCTCCTCTCTTCCCTTAATTTGAAAGGTCACCTCAGACACAGTGTCCCAATGTTTTTCCTTTTCTCCTTAGGTTTCATTTTGTTACTACTTTTCAAAACAACATTTAATTATCTGACCACAAGCCCCACGTTCATTGACTAGTCACCTGCTAATCCTTTCCATACATATTTTCCTATGAGTGTGAAAATTATTACAGATGTTAAGACTCTAAAAGTCAAATAAAGAAATCAATTCTCAGTATCTGATGAGAAGGGTTAGTGTAGTTATTGCCTTTGCTCAGCACTGCAGCTGATTTATGACTATTTATGCAGACTGTGAGATGTTTTATGAAATTCTCTTTATCTTTGTGTTATAATGCCAACCTTTTTATTTGTATACAAAGCATCTCCAAAACATTTTTCATTAGTTCCTCACAGCCCATTATTTCCTGCAGGATTAATGACAGTTACATAAATATGGTGTTTTTCTCAAAACAGACGTGCTTTACTTTGCTGTCTTACTATCAAAAGACTATTGGCACTAAAGCAGCTCTTTAATGCAATCAAACAAAGGTGATACTCAGTATGCTTTCACATAATTCTTAAGTGTTATGAATCTGAGGAAGGGCTACATAGGCTATACTAAGCCATTTTTCATAGGAAATGACAAAAAACAAAATACAAGGAAAAAAGGCAAAAGCTGTGATAGACAATAAGTGACAGGAGCAGCTTCTTCCCAGGCTATATTCTTTCCATTTGTTGTCTTACACACGTCAAAAAACTAGTGGAAGGAGTGGAAGGAGAAACATTTTTGCCCAACCACCAACAGTACTTTTCCAAAATTAAAGCCCTTTCTAAAGGGAAAAAAAAATTAATATTCAGATTTTTATAGCTCCAGGTATAAATCAAGAACAATGTTTCAAGACCACACCACCTCTCAGGCAAATCTTCTGTCAGTAAGGTCCAGAGAAGTCCCTGGAACAACACTGCTCTGAAGAAAAGCAAAAGTAAACTTTATCTACACCTCTCAAGCAAGCTGTTTCTTCCTGATTCAGACAGCTCAGGCAAGATGACAGATATAAATCCACCACAGTCTTTCTTGCAGCTACAGTACCAATTTCAATGTATAGCTCTGTACTAGCAGAGCTTACAAGTGAAAAGGTAACCAGTAACACTTCATGCCATGGATAAAAAGAGAAAATAAGGGGGGAAAGTAAAACACAGAGTAATTGTGGAGAAAAAAGAAACATTTCAGAATTAAAAACATGTAAAAGAGAAGTTTTATAACTGATGTCACCCATTCAAACCCTTACAACTTGGCTGATACTTTCAGTGAAAGTCATCATCCTAACAAAAAAAAAAAAAAAAAAAAAAAAGTCCAACATGATTTTTGTTGTGACTTTCTGGTTCATCTATCAGAAATTCTGTGTTGACTTTTTCAAGGGTAACAGAGAAGAAGGTAAAACTGGAATAAAGACCCTCACTTGAAGATTTAGATCACTTCAAAGAAATCAAAAATACTGCCGTTTCCCCGACATTTCACCAATGTCACTTCACATGTGGCAGCTGGTGCATTCTCGTGTAAACATGACCCTTCTTATCCAAGTTTATATTTTTTAGATTAGCCATGGCATAGATGCAAATGCTTGAGCTGGTTTCCTGCAGCTCGGGCACCAGAGACAGGGCAGGTAAGGAACTCTGCCAGCACAACCAAGTGCCTCTGCTGAAAGACTGAAATTCCTTAGGCAAAGCAGCAGCAGCTTCCTTTGGAGGGGAGACAGGAAAAGAAAACAAATACACATCAATTAAAACATCTTTCCCCTGGAAGATCAATGGGCCATACAAATGCAGGAAAGCAGCAGTGCTGCAGCTAGGAGCAGTTTGTTAGGAAAGATTCAATTTCTCTCTCTGATTTTTTTAACCTTCTGCTAGATAATTCCTCCAGTTTCAGCTCTGGCACCCTCATTACAGGAGATATTTCATCTGGGTCAGCTTCGTGGGCAGGGACTGCTGATGAGCTGTGGAACATCACCACATCACCATGGTGTTTTTTTGAGAAAAACACCATATCCAGAACTGGATCAGCCCCCTGTGTGCCAAGGACTACATGGGCAAGGGAAGGAGAAGTGGCACCCACAAGTATTTGGGTAATTTTGGGTTAGTTTTCCCTATGAAATGAAGAATCTCCTACAGCCTGTTATATGCTGCAGTTTGAGAACTGCTCCCAGTACATGCTGACAAGCATATATGCATACACAATTAAAGATTATTTTACTTTTCAGCAAAAGTAAAGGCCAAAGGTGATGATATATTTGCAGAGCATCTTTCATGCAAGGAATCCATATAACATGAGAAAGCAATGCAATCCAAAACTTCATTTGCCTATAATTCAGTACATTCCGAAAAGCCCTGAGACCTGCAACAAATGCCATACAATCCATGCTTTTTGTCCCTTCTCATTTATTTACCTGTAAGGATTTTGTATCTTAGGACCAGAGCTTGACATAGGAGAAAATGTCTATTCTATGAAAAAACCTGCCATTTCCAGATGTGCTTTGGCATACTCTTGCCATTTTTACGGAGCACTAAGTTTAAACCAGTAGAACAACCAGCAAGAAATGCTTTGGGTTTTTGGTAAGGATGCTTTCCCTTCACTACTCTGGGAACAAGTCACTCTCTCAGTGGATAAGAGTTATAATTAATATTTCATAATTTTATGTAGAAGCCCAAAGAAAATGAGAGCAGTGGGTCAGGGTGTGCAGTGATGAGGGAGTGAAGGCTGCTTTCTTTTTGAGGACTGGAGACTCACAAGGATTTTCAGCTGTATTCCTTTTACATTATTTGCCTTTAGCTTCCTGGGGCAGGTTTGTAAAGGACACAGCTAATTAGGAACATCAGAGACCTCTTGAAATTGCCTCATTGACTTCAGTCAACGAGGAGCTATTATTTACAGGATTTTCTGTTCTTTTTCAGTCACCAAGAACTTTGCTCTAACTTCACTTCTCATCTACAACAAGCTGCTGGGACTAAGTTGGGAAATAAAAGGAAATAAGTTACAAATATCATGCTTATTGACAAGCATGAAAAAAGAAAAAAAGTAACAGCATGATTTAGAACTCTGTATTTTATATATAAGATACCTATGAAATATTTTCTTGCTTTTTTTTGTTTGTTTTTGTTTGTGTTTTTTTTTTTTTTGTTTTGTTTTTGCTGCAGGACAAGGAAAAAAAGACATTTTAAATAGACAGTATAATATATAAATACTGCTAACAACTGAACAGAGCCCAGGGGACCACAGCAGATTTACAAGTGAATGGTAAGACTTTCAGAGGCAAGATTAGCCTTTCATCTGCAGTGACCAGCAAAAAACCCCTTATTTTTTATTTTGAAAATTGAGTGAGTTCTTCACTAAGTCCTTGATCTGTCCCACAAGACAAAAAATCCCCAGCCTTGACCAAGCCATTAATGCAATGTGGATAAAGGTGGGCTGGAGCCAGGGGGCAGAGCTGGTACCCCCCTGGCTGGAGGCAGAGCTGGCACAGAAGGAAGCTCTGAAGGAGGGCACTGGTTTGTGCTGAGGCTCTGGAAAGAGTCAGGTGTAATCACAAGGCAGCCCAAGAAACAAAGGCATAAAACCAACACATCCTGAGCCTGAGCTGAATAACCCGCCCCTGTGCTAACATCTGCCTTCTGCCCTGCCAATTTGACAGAAAAGCAGCATCAATATTAACATTCACCTGCTTATTTTATCATGTTTCAGGAGCTCCCTCTTGCTCTGTTTGTAGGAGTTATTAGAGTCCATGACGTGAAAAATTGTCCAGCCTGGCCTAAAACTGTCCTCTGGCACCCTTTCTTGTTGCTGGAATTTGCTATGTTTTTGGTTTTTTTTTAGCTCAAGCACCAGAGTCTGTCATATCCCATTCACTTTGCCTTTCATGTGCAGACACAGAGCCCCAGACAGCTGGGGGCCCTTTGGGAGAGATCTCCTCTGACAGGAAAAGCTCAAGGCAGAACACTGAATTTCTCCTTAAAAACACAAAACAAGAGAGAAACAGATTCATTTCCTGTAGGTAACGTCAGGCTGCAGAATTTCTTTGACTGTATTTACAACACATAAATGTAAATAACCATGTCCAACACTGTTTTCACTTTGCAAGAGGTGAGCTAAATAAGGCCACAGAAGCCTTAATTTGGGCATGAAAACGCAAATTTCAGCACATCTCTCTTATGATATTTTCACCATCTCAGGGGATTATCTGCCTCCCTTTTGGGCATCTGGCAGGTTTTGAGATGTCAGTGTGGAAGCAGCACATCATGAATCCCCCCAGGGCAGAGACCCACTCCAACCTTTATGCTGCCAAGGAAGATGTTTGGAAAATTTTGCTTTCAAGTACTAAAAATTGGTTCATTCCTAGGAGATAAAGCTTAGTTATTTGGTGGCATAATGTATCTCTAGATTTGGAATTACCTACAGAAATAAGTTAGAAAAGACACTAACTTTTCAGACTTATGGGTGAGGAAAAAGAAAAACAAACTAAAATCCAAACCAAAAATGCTGCCAAAGGAGGAAATAATGCAGGAACCACTTACAAAGCCATGTGCCTACAATGTCTGATGCCAGACTGCCACAGGGAATTCATTTAGCTAAGTCTGACAAAGATCAAACATTTATCAGGTCAAGTTCTATCCATGTGATATTTACCAATATAAAAATTAATTACAAGTTGTCAAATTATCCTACATTTCCAGCAGTAAATTCTTCCTCCACAGTTAATGGCTCAAAGTAAAAGAGTGCACATGTTCAACCTGAGATGTTTCTGAGACTTCCTATTGAATTATTGCTCCAGAACTCTTCTTCACCTGTGCTTCCATCCACTGGCAGCATTCTCCTAGTGCACCATGCTATTAAAAATAATGGTTTAGAGCATCAATAATATATTAAAGATGGCCTCCTCAACATGGCTGGGGTGACAGCCTAATAAATCCATCATTCTTTGAACATTTGCAGACATACTTCTTGCTGTTAATGATGTGGCATTGATGAACTCCACCATCAAGAAATGAGGGAAACGGAAGTTGAAAGCAAAGACAAAAACAAAGAGAAAGCAAAAAGAAAAGCTTTAAACTGAGCCCAGTAAAAGTGCAAAGGATCCTAAAGTGTAGGGGCTTCTTAACTCCATACCCAAGCAGGGAGCAGGCTGCTTAACAGAAGATCCAGATTTGTGATGGTAGACACCCTAACAAGAAGTTTGGCCTCAATCTTCACTTTAAAATCTATTTGGTAGCTTGACAGTATCTAAGGATCTGAAGCAAGGAGAGCAAAGACTTGTCTCCCTGAGCTCCTTAAGTTTCACCATCCTAAAATGAACCAGTAAGACTGTCACATACTTTGGCTTCCTAAATTGTCAATGGACAGGGACAGAAGCCTCCAGAAAGACACACTGTATTTCTGAGCCCTATGTAGGTAGAATTAGTGACTGGAATATTACACTCTGATTCAAAGAGATTTCTCAGTATCACCAGAGAATCATTAATGCATTATTTTATGACTAATAAACATCCATTTCCCATCTACTCACGCTAATTGAAAATTTTAATTGACATTTCAAAGCCTACAGCTCCTTCACTTCACTTTGTGAGTGGAACTACAGTTGCATACACAAAATGGGCAATTTCCTAGATCTACTCATTAAGTAATGACTGCACAGAGTAAATGTTTATTCCTACTAAACTACATGACACTTTTTCACTTTCTCCTCTGGTAATATTTAATATCATTTTTATTAAGTCAGTTGACAGAATATCAGCTTCTCTTCACGCTTCTGTCCTTAAACTCCTCTGTACTCCAGCTTCCCCTCCCAAAGGCAGCTCTGAGGAGGAGCCTGGAACAGTGCTCCTCCCAAAATACAGCTCTTCCAGGCAGCACTGTGTGTGTGTGTGTGTGTGTGTGTGTGTGTGTGTGTGTGTGTGTGTCCCCTCCTGTAACGCTGGCCTCATCAGCCACACAACAGAAGCAGTGGACCCCCAGACACGCTGCAAGGAAGGAATTAGACTATGGAAATTGGCAGTGGGCATCACCTACACCAAGAGGAAAAGTCCTTTTCCTGCTAACAGAGCCAGGAATTAAACAAATCAAAGGACTAGCCTAATCCAACACCGATTCTCACAGAAACCTGCAAGTAATGTAATTTCTGGTTTAATTCCTTTTCTATTCTGATTCCAGAGTTTTCCTTCAAGCAGCAATAAAGAAAACTTTTAGATCTATTTATTTTCAACAGATGATAAAACTTGTTCTTCATGAACTTCTACAGTCTAAAAGTCATCTGGTGCCTCCAATTTTGGCATCACAACAGCAAGGAATTCCATCTTAGAAAGCAACTGAATTCCCACTATTTAGGAAATTCAAATTAAGAAACCCCTACATTTAGGTCATCTAAAATTGCAAATTCTTTTTGAATTTTTTCATAAAAGGAGCTTCATGCAAATATATACTAGGTGGAGCTAGTAGCAATCAATGATACAGCTGGATTAAGAAACTCAAAAGACCTTTTTAAAATTAGTAAACATGTTAATGATTTGTGTCACTGTATCTGAAATGTTTTGTGTCTGGTATTGTTGGAGATTTGACTGACACTAGATTCATACATGTGCAAGAATGAGGAAATCTCAAATATTCCTAGTGGAATAAATAACTATGGCTAAACAGTCCTTTACTAATATTAAAAGGAAACATAAGCCTGGTCCACTTATAATCCTCAGGTAAAGCAGAGATTTCACTGTTCCAAAGAGACCATGTCCCCTTTTTTCAAGTTGTAGCAGTGTTACAAATTCCTTACACCTTGCACATGGCTATTTTAGTTGTTAGGGTTTCATGTCAGTATTCCATTCATAGACCTCAATATTCCATATAGCACTGTTTAGTTACATTTAATTGAAGTAACTTAACTTGGATTTCCAGGGTTGTGTTTAAGCACCAGAAATCATCTTGGACAGACTGTGCGATGAGGATTAGCACTGCAGCACCTCAGAGAGCATTTCCTTTGGGAGAAATACTTTTATAAAACTTTAAAAAAATAATAAGCATGGCACTAGAGTTTAAAATTTGCTATCTTTCTTAGGTTCAAAGAATGAGATATGAGATTCCTCTTTAATTCTTCCATTTGTAAGAGCAGACCTGTGAACTGTGTGGTCTTATCCAAGGACCTGATGTTCAGCTGTATGTGACTTAACAGTGATAAAAAGAGCCATTAGCTTCAAATACAGTTTGTTCTTCCTGAGAGTTTCAGCTGAAAATTCCTACAGTACAAGAGATAACTGCAGTATGATGACTTGGTAGCTCCAATATATTTTTTATAGTAGAATATTAAACAATAAGTTAAAATTCAAGAGTGTATTCAGACCCATCTTGATTTCAAGATAGATCTCACAAAATTTTTTCAGCATAAGGGCACAAAGAAGAAGTAGCTCAGCCACTTTTGCCAGACAAATAACACAACTGCCTTTTCTTTTTTTGTTGCCTGTAACAGCAGAAGTTGTGCTATGAAGTAAAAAATACAACTCTGCCTCTGGAGTGCTGGAAAAGCTGAAACTGCAGAGCCATCGTGGTGGAGCTCCCCAGGGACACTCCATGCATGTACTCAGTAAATCCCAGTGCACAGGCTGCTGCCACCTCCAGAAAACAAAAAGCAAGGCCATATCCTCCTACTCTTAAGTTCACACACTATTTTAATAGATAAGTACATAGGAACAATAAGAAACTTACCAAGGGAAAAATTCTGGAAGAACAGTCAATAAAAACAATAGCAAAACTAGTTTGCAAATATGACTAGCTTGAATGACTAAAAAAAAAAATCATTATAGGATCTACTTGTATAAAACAATCAAGTTGGGATGCAGGTGGATCACTGTTTAAAAATGTGGACATTGATTTTGGCTGTGAATATTTTTTATGCAAATGTTAGTTAAACATGCTAGAACTTACAGCATACTGTGCAGCTGCAAGGTCCTTTCCCTCCAATAATATCCTTACCTGTAACATTTGCTGAAGTCTCCTAAAGAAGCAGAATAAATACAAACAGACACATTTCCTGAAATAAATCTTGTTACATCTGTACTGCTGAAGCTTTCCAGAGATCAGTCACAAGAGAGCTGCCAAGCAGAAGAGTGCCTGGCTGCCCAGGTTCTAACTGAATTCTTTTTCAAAATACCTCATTCTTTGAAGGGCTGCAAATTTTATTGAAATTCTCATAGGAAGAGGATTTCTTTGAAAGACTCCTGTTGTTCTGGAGAACTAGAATTGGGGAAGAACTCCTCTCTTTCTGAGTTGCTTTATTTTCTCTCAGGACAGTATGAGATTTTGAATAATAACAGAAGGAAGTGAGAAATAAATGTGATATTTCAAATTTTCAAAGTGAGGTTTGATTTTAATTTTCTCTATTGATTTACACAGCAATTTTTGTGAGTCAAATTTCATTTAACTTGCTAACAGGATTATAGTATATAGTATATAATGAGGTATTCCCTTGCAATATCAAGTTACAAATTAGTCCTTCCATTACTTCCATATCCTATTTATGACTGTGTATTCAAAGCATCTGTGGTGCCCTTCATCAAAACACAGCCAAAATTGCATCTGACACAACCCAGCAGGTGAAAGAAAGGCAGAATCTAATACCCAAGATCCCGAGGTGATGGGCAGAATCAGTGTTGTAGCTTTAATGCCTCATTTAAAAGTATTTAATCTTCTAAATTTTGCTACTTTGCAACAAAACCAATTCAATTTACATTTTGCTTTACAATAATTATTTAATCACTAATTAACAACGTACAAATGTCTACTGTCTTGCTGAGAAATTTGTCATAGTCTCCATAATAATCTACTCACCATATTCTGTCTGTCCTCAAGATCCACGTCTATTCCCATTTTACTGCTGTTTCCCTGGGCAGTCAATTTGTTCAGTCACATATTCCTCCATAACACTTTTCCTTTTGTCCTTTCTCTATCCAGAAACATGCTGCAAGGAAGAAGCAGGAAGCTGTAGGAAAAACAAACTAAATTATTAAATTGTTTAAACAATGCAGCTTTAGACAGTTGAAGAACAAGCACAATAAAATAAACAGCTATGATATAAATTTGCTGTGAGCTCTTACATTTTCTGAGCCCTGCGTGTATGCAACCATCACAAATGAAGATTAATCCTATGATTTTTGGGATCACCTGAGCCTCCAGTCTATTCCTGCAGTTTTTCTCTCCAGTTGGCTGGAAGACCACCTTGGGTGAAAACCTCTGTTTATCTCCACAGAAAATGGAGAGCTTGAGAACAGAAAAAATACCCAGTAAGGACGAAGTCAGAAGAAGGAAAGAAGGTGATGCTTGTGTGCTCCTCAGGCCATATCACCACAGGTCCTGTGCCAGGTGGGCTCCATCTCAAGTGTCCCCATCTCAAGGCAATTGCACACACCTGGGGATATTTAATATGCTAATCAAACAGAAAAACTGCCTGGAAAATCTCAGTGAGTTTTAAATGGGATTCCTTCCCTTTGCTTGAATAACATTTTCTGATAAGCCTTTTCCAAAAGAGCACACAGAGCTGTGCATCATCACAATAATTATACCAGAAAAAGTGCATATGGTGAACACAGGGACATACTGGACACTCTCTGAACAATATAGAAAATCAGATCTTTTTCCCTTCACATAAAGAAAACATTTGTGACAAAATGATATTAAAAGAAAATTGTTATGGGGCTTTCACATCAGGGACGACTACAGTGCTGAAAGACAGCAACTGGTAATTGGAGGAGTGGAAAGCAGGATGTTTATTTGTCGCAATTTTTCTTCCCAAACAATCACAGGTTTTCAAAAAGCTGATTTTGAAAAGCTCAGTACAAATAGCTGGTTAGCCATTAAAAACACACCTACTCCCTATTTCCTGATGGACAGAGCTTCTCTGACACTCCACTCTGACACTCTTCCCACCTCAGGCTCTTTCCAAACCCAATGTTTGATTTCTCTTGCTGGCAGGCACTTTTACCCCACACTCCAGTGGTTCTGTTACTCTGAGCTTTCTACTCAAAACTTGTGTTTCAGTCTGAAAGAGCCAGTGAACCCAAACTCATTCTTCCTTGGAAATCGGCTTCTGATGGGAGCTTGCTGTGAACCACTCCTTTCCCTCTGGGCCATTTGTCTTCACTTCCTCAGGGTGAAATTAAGTGATAAGCAATTTCAGAATTAGGTCACTGTGAAATCTCTCTAAGTTATCATAATATAGGTCTAAATTCCACCTGGGTTTTCTCCTTAGCTACCCAAACTGGCAATTTCAGACACACAAGGATCAGACTTACCTCTGATCCACAGGGAGAAAGTCAGTGGGGGCTCTCTGTCTCCACATTGTATGATTGCTTAAATCCAATGTGAAGTTGTTTTCAGTGGGAAATAAAATGATTTAGTGTTTCAAAAGCCAAGAACTTGCCTGGAGAGGATTTGTAGCCATTTGTCTCTTCCTCCTTCCATTTGTGTTATCATATGATCCTCACTCATTTGCCTTCCTGGGCAGTCTTCCATGTGCAGCATGCAGAACCTTAAGCATTATAAATCCTTAAAAGTATTTTAGAAATTGTACATTTCTAAATATTTCAATCTAAATTACATATAAGATCCATAGCATCCTCTTTCCTCACATGAAGCTTGCACTTGGCCCAAATGAACATGCTGCAATCATGTAGCTGCTCTTTGAGGTTTGAAATGTTTGAATTTTCATCCCTTTAACACAGAGGTATACCCATCCTTATAGTTCAAAAGTAATTGTTTCACTATTGGCCCATATTGTCTGTTTTGCTCTTTTCCTCCAAATTTTCATTTCTCCACTACTTGCAAAGCTTCTGTGCCCTTGTAAACTGGCATTTACATTACAGTAATAAAGGATCAGTTCAATAAAATATTTTAGACAGCATTAGGAATTAGGTAATAATTTTTTACTCAAAAAAACCAGAAACCATCACTTCCTCAAAGTGCAATTTCACATTTTAAAAAAATATTTTCTCTGTAAGATGAGCCAAGAACTTGGCTGTGCTGCAGAGCCTTTTGTTATTACTTTATAATAAGTTGTTTAGATTTCCAAGCACCTTTTTAGTTTGTTAATAGCTGTTTGGGCATAGGGCTTTATTGATTTATAAAGTCACAGCCATTTGTCCTGTCTCTGATGTTTACAACAGCTAGGTGGAAAACAATGCTGGCTTTGCAAAAACAGCACAAGTTTAGAGCAGCTAAGGTAAGATATTATTCTCTGGGAAGAGGAAAGGGAAAAGAAGGAAACCTGTTTCAGGGGAAAAAACAACTACACAGGTTAGGGAACACATGAGGATGCTTCAGTCAATATTTATCTCTCAGATCAATAAAACTTGATGTTCATTTCAGTGAAATCAATATCTGCTTAATTTAAGTGCTGTTGTTCCTTGGCTCCATCTACTTCTCCTTGTTTCCAAGATCTCTTATCAGCGCTTAAGGTTTCAAACTAGATCGTCTAACCTGATCTTTGCATTTCCAGAATTTTCATCATGGGCTCAAAAAAATAAAACAAACAAACAAACAAAAATTTAAAAAGATCCACACAAGAAAACTCCCACAAACAAATGGAAAAAACAACAAAACTAAACTAAACCAGAAGTTATTCCCTTCACTGAGCACTGGAAAGAAATAAGATTTTTTTCCATAAATCTCAATCTTTATCTCAGCCAGGGGAAAAGTAAGGAGGCCTTAGAAAGAGGTTGTACAGCCAAAAGTAGGGGCAGGAGGATTAGCAAAGATGTTGGCATCCTTGCTAGTTCTCACAGGTGCTAAAAAAAGGTGTTTTATCTCTAATGTTCTTCCTAATGCCTGGCTTCTTGTGTGGAGACTGTCCTTATCCAGATTGATTTTATAAGCTGGCAGAGTGTTGTCAGAGGTATCTGCACCCAAACTGAGTCCTAAAGATCCTGATCTCCATCACAGCTATTAACAGTCTGGCATGGGGCATCAGACACTCTGGCTGCTTTTTCAGGTCATGATTTCTGCACTGCGCTGCAAGGAAATTTCAGCTGAATCCTTAAAGGACCCTGCAGCAGCACAGCACTTGGCAAACACATGGAGATTATTCTTTCTGCTGGAGCAGGCCATCCTGTAAGTGCTGCCTGATGAAATCCATATAAACCTCTCCATGACCTTACTGGGTACCGAGGTCAGGCTGACTGGCCTGTAATTACCAGGATCCTCCTTCCCACCCTTGCTGTGAATGGTGCCACACTGCCCAGCTTCCAGCCAGCTGGAACCTCACCAGTGAGCCAGGGCTTGTTCCCCTTGCTCTCAGGAGGCTGAGCAGGAGCTTCCCTTGTTCTCAGGACACTGAACAGGAGCTTCCCTTGCTCTCAGGACGCTGAGCAGGAGCTTCCCTTGCTCTCATTAGCTGTCCAGGCACAGGGCAGGGTTTCCTCCAGCTGTCAGAGGTGTGATTCAAAGAAGGTTCTGGGGAGCAGGCAAACAGGAGCATAGCACAGCAGTTTGTGCAGGCAGGGTTGTAAGCATCCTCCTGCTAATGCTGTTTTTATTTTATCTAGCTTGATTTTGGTTGGAGGTTTCTTTCTTTTGTTTTTTTCTTTCCTGCGATGGTCTCTAAAAGGTCGAAAGCTATAGTGAGTAAAAGCATACCAAGCTAAACAGAACCCTCCAAGGAGGACACATCTGTCCAGACCCCTTCCTGCAAGGAGTGTTTGAGCCTCTCAGTAGCACCAGGGGATGGTGCAAAAGACACCTGTATGTGGTGAGAACCTGTGAATGATCTCCTCTGTCTGGTGGCTGAGCTTAAGGAGTAAGTAGAAGGATTAAGGAGTATTAGAGAAAGTGAGAGGGAAATAGACTGGTGGAGTTTCACCCTTTTATCCCTGAGAGAAGCCCACCAGGCATCAGAGGACTCCCATACCTCCTACCATCAGGCTGAAGGAGGAGACCTAGCTGATGAAGGGGAGTGGAAATGGGCCCTTCCTTGGGGAGGTAATAAAAATTCCTCCCGACCCCCATCACCCACCCAGGTGCCACTTCAGAATAGGTGTGAGCCCCTGAATCCAGAGGGTCCGCCAGATGACACAGAAGAAAATTATCTGTCCAGTGGGCCTCCCAATTACACTTCATCTGTCAGACAGATCACCACTTCTAGCATAAAAAAAAAGACAAGAAGGGTAATCATCTCTCTTCTGAGGGGAACAGAGGGCCCATGTGTCAACTGGACCCATCCCACAGGGAGGTCTGCTGCCTCCCTGGGACCCAGGTATGGGATGTCACCAGGAGACTCCCTGGGCTGATTCAGCCCTTTGATTATCACCCTTCTAATACTCCAGGCTGGCAGTGATGAGACTGAATAGAAGAGCACCAGGGCAATTAAAAGGCACTTCAGGGCTTTGGGTCAAGGGGCACAAGTGGTGTCCTGTTCAGTCCCTTCAGTGACAGAGACAAATGATGAAAGGGTTCTTTGATCATGGGGCAACTTTCATGGCCTGCTGGACTCAGATGAGTTCCAGCTCTCTGTTAAGGGCAAAATTATTCTAGGCCATGAATTAGGCGGAGTCATTGAGAGGGTTTTAAACTGTTCAAAGAGGGAAGAGGATGCAGCTGGGATCTCCAGAAAAAAGCCCAGGGGTGATAAGCCAAAATCAGCAGCTCAGACTGTCCCTATGTGGATAAATGGGCTGAGTCCAACAGCAGGACATTTGACAAGTCTAGGTGCCGAGTCCTGCATTTTGGCCACAATAACCCCTCACAGTGCTACGGGCTGAGGATGGTGTGGCTGGACAGTGCCCAGGCAGAAAGGGACCTGGGGGCACTGGTCAGCAGCCGGCTGAACATGGGCCAGCAGTGTGCCCTGGTGGCCAAGAAGGCCAGTGGCTCCTGGCCTGGATCAGGAATGGTGTGGCCAGCAGGAGCAGGGAGGTCATTCTGCCCCTGCACTCGGCACTGGTGAGGGCACACCTCGAGTGCTGTGTCCAGCTCTGGCCCCTCAGTTTGGGAAGGACGTTGAGACACTGGAGCGCGTCCAGAGGAGGCACCGAGGCTGGAGAGGGGCTGGGAACACAAACCCTGTGAGGAACGGCTGAGGGAGCTGGGGGTGCTCAGCCTGGAGAAAAGGAGACTCAGGGGTGACCTTGTCACTCTCTACAGCTCCCTGAAAGGTGGCTGTGCTCAGCTGGGGTTGGTCTCTTTCTGCAGGCAGCACTGACAGAATGAGACAACCTGGTCTTAAGCTGCTCCAGCGGAAGTTTAGGTTAGACATCAGGAGGAAATTCCTCATAGAAAGAGCAATTGAACACTTCAATCACGTGCTCAGGGAGGTGGTGGACTCACTGAACGTGGACATGGCACCCAGTGCCATGGTTTAGTTGATGAGGAGGTCATAGGTTGGACTAGATGATCTTAAAGGTCTTTTCCAACCTAGTTCATTCTGCGATTCTGTGAATTTGAGCATCAATTACCAACACTTGATAAACAAATTCGTCATTTTTTCTCCTCTCCACGGCTGGACCTGGGGGTTTTGCTAACCCCTCACACCAGAAAGCTCATTTCATTCTTTAACCTTCATCTCTTCTTTTCCTTTGCACAAAATTGCAGGAACCTATTTTCAGCTTTGCTAAACCCAAGGACGTTTTGGCTGCCAAGCTGCATCAAGAGGGAAGAAAAAAAGTGCTTTCATTTGGTCTTATCACAGAACTGATAATAACATCATTGTACATGCAAAGAACTCCAGGCTTGTTTATCTGCAACAACAGAATGACACATGCAAATATACATATGAAAGGCCCAAATATCTCAAACTCTGATAGTTCAGTCAAGAATATTATATCCCCAAAATGCAAACAGAATTATTTATTCGCATCAACTGTACTAATGCCTCTTGGTAATTTTCTGTTTTCCTATAACAAGCCTTGCCAGGTCCACTCTTTGGTTTTTGGGGAAATAATCTGAGAAGGAAAGAATTGCTTTCTGAATAATTTTCAGCCTTGATAACGAAAAGCCTCATACCACCTAGAATTATTTACTATTTGTTGTGTCCCGAATCTTCTACACAATTAAATTTTAAATATAATTCAAACCCTAAAATATTTTATCATCATATCCACTGCCAAAATAAAACTAACTTATTTGGTATCCAAATCATGCCACAAAAGAATGGTTCCCTGTATGGTATCTTAGAAATGTACTGTCTTGTAACCAAAGGTTTGGTTTGCTTTGTTTTCAGGTTCCTGATTTCACCCACATTTCCTGCCCTGCCCATTTTAATTTCCATTTCCATTTGGCAATACCTCCCCCACAGAGTGAGTTATGTGTGTGCTACCAACCCTAAGCTTTTAGAGCATTCTGGTAACAGATTATAATTTAGAACTTTACCCTATAGCAGATCAGGTCATTGTTCACCTGCCAGAATAAATAACCTGTATACTGTGGAGAACTCAATTGCATCTGGATTTCTCATGTGGATATTTCACATCTCCATTTACATTCTCATTACCTTTTCTGTTGTGAGTGCTTGCACCAGCCATCCTGGGGATGGATTTGGATAAAATAATGAGGAGATCCCTGGAGCAGTGGGGCTATCTTAAAATAATCATTACAGAAAAGTACATTTGCAATTTTAAGTGGCATGAAAATAAAATTTATAACCCAAATTTTAATCTTTTATTGACCAATATTACCCATTCAGCCCTGCCCCAAACTCCACCACTTGTGCTTTCCAAGGACACCACCAGACCCTAATGGGGGGCAATGTTCTGTGCTGGGGCTGTGGCCCCACACACTCCCTAGTCCTCCCAGAAGGACATCCCCAGTCCCACAGTATCCTCCTTTTTGGGGATACATAAGGAAAGAAGTGGGGCAGGAGTGTCCCACAACAGACAAGATCAATACTGTGAAAATAAGCCCTGCCCCAGAGCATGGAGAATACCCTCCCTGCCCCATGCTGAAAACACTTAAAGAGGAGATAACTAATTCCACCAGACTGAAGCTGCCTCAGGAGAGCCACAGGTGCCTCCCCAGCCTCAGCACATGTGTGTTTTGTGCCCTTTGGATTTCTGAGACACCCACATAAGGCTAGGATTGGTGACACAGGTGCCCCAGGACACCCACATCCCTGGAATAACACCAGACTTTACCCATCATCACTCCCTCGAGGTGTGATTCATCCATGTGGGAGGACTGCTTACCCCTGCCAGGAGAGATGACAAGTTCCTGAACAAGCTTCTCAACAACTCAGTGCCTGGAGCCCTGCTCCTCCCTGCGAGCAGAGAAGGCACTGCAGCCTTCACCAGGGGCTGGGGATGATGAGCAGCATGCTTGGCAGCTTCTCTCCAAGCAAGAGAGCCCAGCTGATGGTGATCCAGTTGGACACAAGAGTGCAATAAAGGAGAGGAGCCTCCCCCTGAACAAGAACAATGGCCTGGCTCCTCTGGCACCTCCAGAGAGGGAAAAATCCCCTCTCCAGCCAGGCTGCATAAATCACTGCCTGGGTATGCCTGACCCTTTTTACTATCTCTAAAGGAAGCCAATAGTACAACCTTGGCACTAGAGGCTTGACTCTTAGCTACTGTGAGGTGAACTAAATCTGGGACAGACTCTCCAAATGGCAAGCAGTTCATTATTCATGCAGCAGGAAGGTGATGCCAGGGGTGCAAAGCGTGACATTTACATAGCACAGAGCTGGACTGTTTCCAGGATAGTATTTTATCTCATTTTGCTCCCACTCACAGTGTTACTCTTCTGCCTTTCACCCACATCCTTCCTAGTAGAACCATTTATTCGAATGATTGGCAGAGTTTGGCTCCACAGGACGTGATGAGAAGGTATCAACTTTGCTGCTAAAAAGGATGCCCCTCCTTCCCAGTCTCTCATCCTGCATGCTTGTTGCTGCTGCTGCCTTCTGTTGGCTCTAGCTGAGAGCAAAGCTCTGCCTGGATGCACTAACACGAACAGCAATCAGGCAAAAGAGGAAAAAACCACAAATAACTTCCTTGTACGTCATTAAACTGGCTCAGGGCAGGGTGAAGGGAGTCTAGGGCCAGTGCAACACAGGGAACAATAGGGAGGGGGAAGAGGGAGGTACAGGGCAGGACACAGCTCCTTTCTCTCTGGGAACGAGCCTTCAGGTGAGCTCTGCTGCCTTTGCTGTCACCAGCCCAAACTGCCCAGCCAGCCGGCCCCTAATTAGTAGCCTGGCTGATCACTGTGTAGTTAATAGGTCTGGCAGGGAAGAAGGCCAAGAGCAGCAATGTCATGGCTGTACCAGGCCAGGAGTCTGTCACTGGGGGAGCTGAAGCTCACAGCCCTGCTCCTGCCCTGCACACAAGCTCCTAAAAAATTCCCAGCCAGCGCCCATCATCGATCTGATCACAGCTCCTTCTGCACAGGAGAGTGTCATTAAACCCTCAGACAAGAAGGATTCAAGCCTTGGCTCAAGGTGACTTGCGAAATTTTAAGAGGTCAGGAACTTTGGGTCCAGAAGCAGCAGCTTAGTGAAAAACATCTTTTCAGAGGGCTATAGTGAACAACTCGGTGTTCATGTTTCATTCAGTGTAGGATTGGGCTTTCTTCAGGAAACATTAATAGATATGGGACTGATCTTACACAACCCAAAATTTTTCAGTGGATTTCTCATGTAATTATTTTCTTTTCCTTAACTTCCTATTCTTTCCTCCCCTGCAATATTTGTGAACACTTTTGTTTCTCCTCACTCAATTAATGATCTTTTTTACTTTTTGTGTTCTTTTTTATTTCTCCCTGCTGAACATGAGGAGGTTTTTAGCTATATGCTACAACATTATTTGTTAACGGCAAGCTATTCCTCACCAATTACTTTGCTGGGATTTTACTACCATGTCATTATTTTATCTCCAACAATCTGCTGCAGGTTTTAGCTGGAAAAAGAAACAAAACTATAGCTATGCCCTGGAACTTTAACTACAGAAATGCAGAGCTATTTCCAACCAACACACTGCCATTTCATCCCACAGAATTTTACCTCCAGTCACCACACGAGGACATCATTGGGAGAGCATTAGCAGGCAAATTCCAGCCCTGGAGACTGAGATATGCTATTTTAGGTTGCATTATTTCGCGTAACGCTTGCCAAGGGCACTGAAAAACATGTCAACTTAATTATGAAAGACAGGTCATGGATACAACTCGTAACAAATAAATCAGTGAAGAGAGCATAGCATTCAGAAGAGCAGTATTTACCACTGCACAAAAACTTGCCATTATTTAGTGCAATGACAACATGAATTTTGGAAGGCCACTGAGAACATCCCATCCTAGATTGCTGGTCTGTCTTTCACATATTAAATACATTACCTGTTCCCATGTGTACTAGTTTGAAAGAAAACCAGTGAGACATTCCAAGTCAGAGCTACAACTTAACAGGAAAATTAAAACAGAGGCAGGAAACACTGGCTTAAACTGACAGTCAGGATACAACCTGACACCCTGTTGGTCAGGGTGGTGGTAGCAGGCCCATTAAATGGTGGCTGCAGTCCTACTAAAGTGACAGATGTGGTTCTGTTGAAGCGGTGATCTTGTAGAAGGGTCTGGTCTCCTCTGAAGGTCCAGTGGTGGTTGTGTAGCTCTTGTCCTCTGGGAATCCAGTGGGTAAGGCCACCCATGGTGTTCCAAACCTCAGATTATATCCAAATAGGAATACTTGGCTCCTCTCCCTGGGTGCAGCATCTCACTATGGGATGGTGGAATTTATGACTCGTGCATTAAGAGAAGATATCCCCCTAAAGGGAGTTACCAGGGATGTGTCATAGAAGTGATAAAGAACACTACCCCACCTGTTTTTAACACCGTATGAATATGGAGATAGAATTTTGATTATATCTTGCATTGTAACCTAAGAAACCATGCTTTTTCCATGCTGTGAAGGGATCTTACTCTGCTGCTGCTGCTTCCACAGCCCTGAGCCCAGCAGGAGCTCTTGCTTCTAGCCCTGACCAGCACCATGCACTGCACATGTCAGAGGAAGTTTTGTGGGAGCTTCTGCTGGGATGTGCTCAGAGGAAAAGCCAGCACAGATGGATAGAGAGCTTGTCACAGTGGTCATCCTTCTGGGGTTATTTTGCCTCTCCCTCCAGTTTCTCTTTGATTGGGTCTTGATGATCCTTAACTCCTTTCAGCCTTACCTTGTCATTTTTACCAAGCTTTTTTTCAAAATCAGTGTTCAAATTCAGAACAGCAGCTGCCTACATCATCACATTGTGGGCAAAGTGTTCCGGTGCTGTGAAGCACCATCCACCACTTTATACCAGCTGAATATATAGCATGTCTTTTTAAAAGGATAAAACCAAAATAAAAGCATGGAGGATAAGTTCATTAAGATAATTAAAATAGAAATACAGCATACACGAAAAAGCAAATCTGCTCAAGATACTGAACTCTGCATGACTGCATCAAAATTCAACAACTTAGGAAGTTTAAGGATTTTCTCTACATTTTCCCCTGCTCTACAAAAATGAGATATTCTGTAATAAAACACTTGATGTACAATGAATATACCCAAATCTTAAAGCAATTCATCCTGAGGGGCATAGCTTGTGCTTTTCAAACAGCCTGCTATTTCTGGGTACCCCTGAGATGCAAGTGAGCAGAAGCCAGGTGCAGAGCAGGACAATTGAGACTTGAGCACGCTGCAATAAATCCCTGCTCACAGAGCCTCCCGGGCTGTGCTCAGTGTAGCCGTGGCAGTGAAGAAACCCCCAGAAGATGATTGTGATGCTGCCTGTCGTGGCATCAGGTACAGGATAATGGGGGGAAAAGGCAACTTTTTGTCTACATTTCAGATAGGGTATATACCTGAAAGCTGCAGCCTGATGACATGGCACTGTCTTCTTTTACACACATGAAGCTGCTCCTGCTTTTGACCCAGAGAGGAAGCAAGTATCTTCAATGAAGATTTTGTTACTGTTTTCAAAGGTCTGCAAGCAAACCCTTTCTGCAGTGCTTGAGATACCATTTAAGTTTCTCAGAAAAACTTGTCCTAGCTGGGACAGAAATAATCTAAGAAACCAGTTCTGCTGAAAGCTCTGGGGTTAATTGAAAATGCTGGTTGTCCTACAATCATTGAGCCATGGATGTCAAAACCCAGATCTGCAGCCTTCTTGTGCAGAAGGGGGGTTTTATGAAAGAGTTTAATATTGAAATCTATAATTACATGCTTATTTAGGATCAAATTACTGAAGGCTGAGCCTCCTTTTGAAGGGTGGAGGCTTCTCCTTAAAAGAGATAACCATGTGTTTCCCTACACGTTTGATGTTGAAAACCATTCCAGAAAAATTCCAGGCAAAACTGAAAGTACAGCACTATGAAATTGCCTTCAAATAAGCATTTATACAGCTGCATATTTATTCTGATCATTTTGCTTCCTGAAATTCACACTTGTTCCCTGTCATATGAGATTTTCAGAATGTTCCCTGCAGATTTCACCAGTCTGGAAACCTCACTTGCCTGCCTAGAGTTCTGAAAATCAAGAGGCAGAGGTGAATGAATTGCCTTTATGGTGTCTTTCTTTATTGCATTCTGCAGATGCCCCTACATTAAATAAAACAAGGAGGCCAAAGCAAATGTAAACAAGTGAACAAAGAGGTCTACATATTTATGTAAAGACATCCCCAAACACACAAAATTTCTCATGGGGATAGATCCCTTCTTTCTGTACCATGGCTGAGTTTTTGACCACAAAACCCAGCCATGGTTTTTGCAGATCAAGCTGGGTAACCACATCTTGCTGCCCACAGAGATGTTCCCCTACAAAGGTGGCAATCCCTGAATTCAAGCCTTTTCCATCTGGTCTCCAGCTGCAGCTCTACACACACGAGCTCTGTGGCAGCCTTAAAACAGATGTAGCTCTGCTGCTGCCAAACAGGAAAATCCTCCCTTCACTGCTCACCCACTTCTCAGTGACAGCTAAGTACTTTTTTAAGACATAAATTGTACCCTATGTGATGAACTTAAGGAAATTTAAATACGTGGATAGAATCCAGTAGCAAGAACTGATCAGAGATAAGACACTGAAATTAACCATTTTCTTTCATAGGTTACTTTTTTCTTACCTGCAATTATCCTGTATAGGCAAATACACTCTTCAGATTTGGCTCCATCCCACTAGCTCAGGACCTGCATGGAAACAGTGCAATATGCATGATTGCTTTTTAAAACTACTCTCCATAAAAATAACTCCTGTGTGCTTAACTATTTCCCTTTGTTCCTTGGGTAGGCTGATAGCTCTTACTGAGTGTTAACATCCATAATGCTGATAATGAGCTTGTCTAAATATATGGTAATAGCTGTAGTAGTACCAGCAATGCCATCAGTAGCAATTCATTGCTTGCAAGAAAATTTAAGGCAACTGTGGCACATCCCTGCTTGGAACAAACATGGCAATCAGCACTTTTCACTTAGATCAGTGTAGAAAATAGATGTTGAGATGTGCTCTCATGTTGCTTTGCTTTTCTGGCTCAAACAAAGCTGTATTTCATGTCTCTTAAAATTCAACTGTCGAGGATCATAAATTCTTTCCAAATGTAGATTTTTGCTTTGCTTTCTTAAATAGTAATTTCAGTTGATTTCCACCTTGGCCACCACAAATCTTGATCTTTCTTATATTGGCATAAGCCCCAGTCAAAAATGAGACATTCCCATACTCTGTGAGAATAAAAAGGAATAGTCCCCAACTCTCAGGAGTTTGTGAAGGAAATGCATTTATGCCCTTTTATTCAGAAATATCAGAACTGTTACCTGGTCACTGCCACAAGCCCCAGAACCAGCAGCAGGTGACTCAGGACCAGCTTTAGCTCAACCAGCAAGATTCACAGCTGGGAAAATGGGTTTCACACACAGACTAATCAAATTCCCATGAAAGTCAGTCTCTAACCATGAATCAGAAGCGGGCACCTTGCTCCAGATCCAGATATTGGGAAGGATAAATACCAGCTTCTCTAACTTGACAAGTTCATAAATGTAAGGCCTAGTGAGTAGAGATGCTGAAAACCAAAATCTGTGTACTGCAGGAAATTAAATGATAAGAGTTTGCTTTGTCTTGGTAAAAAGAAAAAATCTGATTTTCATTGAATTAAATAGTAAAATAATTTGTAGGTAATTATTTTGACAATCATCACAGCTAAAGAAGAAGGCAAAATTAATTATTTTAGTCTCAAAATGCCCTAACAACAGACCATAAAAAGCATCAGTGTGAAAAGTGTTTATATGCAATGTTTTAATTCAAATTAATTGCTATTTTGGACTGAATGGACATGTTTTAATAATTTACTCCTCACATCACAAAAGCCTACAACTATTTTTTCATTAAATGCTGATAAAATGTTGGAGACCAGCTTACATTGTTGAACAATTAGGGGTTTCTACAAAAATGATATTTAAGGTAGCAATCTTGTTCAATGACATAACTTACTTGCAGTTGGATTAAGAAAGAAATAAGAAAATTGCAGAAAAAGGGATTTTTGGTGGGGTTTTGCCTACAAGTCCACCCTTTCTATTAATTAGAACAACTTTTTAAAAGCTTTAAAAACAGTTCTTTTAACAGAATTTCTAAATCAAAACATGAGATGGATTTTGGGAGTGCATACAGCACCCAGGTGCAGGGTCCTCAGCAGTGGAAGGACATGGAGCTGTGGGAGTGAGTCCAGAGGAAGCCACGGAGCTGCTCCAGGGCAAAAAAAGGTAATCTCTTGCAGGATGTAGGTGTAGTCCCCAGCTTCCCTTATCCAAGCATGAATGAGGGTAAAAGGCTTGTGTTATGGGGGTGCATATATACTCTTAACCCAAAAGTTATGAGACTTTTAACACAATCAATTACATTAACCCATCAAGCTTTTTATGGTACACTCATTTCAGGTGGGAATTTTGTCTCTGCAACCAGAACTTAATTCCTACTTCTGAGCCAAATTCCTATTACTTCTGGAAGTACAGAAATAGCAGTAAAGCTGGCTAGGAAATAAATCTCATGAAATCTTTGTTCTTCTTTTCTTCCATTTCCCTAAGAAACATCAATGAGGAATTTTAAACTGGGCATACTTGGTCTCCTGCACATGTTCAGTGCCATGCTTCCCATGCACTCCTGGGCAGTGCTCACCTCAACACTTTTATTTGTAGCTAAATAAAGGTTTACTGTTTGCTGGGAATCTAAGGAAGGAATAATTATTCTTGTAAAGAACAGCTAGATTTTAGTGAAAAGCAAATTTCACCACAAACAATGCAGATGAAAGGATCACCCTGTATCCAGAAAAAAAAACCCAACCACATTTCACTCTGGTAAAGAAAACAAAGGGAGGGGAGCCATGTGCTGGCAAGTGCACAAACTGAGGTGATTTACTGCAGAGAGGTAGTCAGGAAATACCAAACACCAAAGATGGTTGCAAGGCACAGCTAAACTCAATGATTTCCAAGAAACTTCACCAAACTTGATAATCTGCATCATGTAGAGAAGCAGAGACATATTTCTGTGAAGCATACAGGGATACTACCAGTACCTGAGTTGAAGAATCTGTATGGCCAAACAAACAACAGCTTGATCTTTATGGCAAAGGAAAATACAAGCAAATTCCAATTTAGATAAAAGCTGTAGAAAATGGTGAAATCAGATTTGTATAAACACACAGATGATATTTTATATACATGTAGCCTGGCTTAGACACACATCTCTCTTTGTACACACACACTACATTCCACAAATTAACTTTTCTTGGATTTCTCATAGTGTAAATCTTGTCTTTCATTGTGACAACAACAGACATCTAGGCAAAATGATGTCAGGAGCTTGTTCCCTGGCTATGGAAATGAAGCCATGAAACATCACACTTTCATATGAAGCCTTAGTTGTTTGCAAGTTCTGAACTGCAACACCCAAGGTATGTCCCCAGTATGAGGAACAGCAACAGCTTCTGTAGAGTTTTGTGCTTTCCCAAACAACCTTTCAAGATTAGCTTTTTCCAGCCATCAGTCCTTTCATCACTATCGTGTTTTCCAGCCCCCATTCCTGCAGCTTTTCCATGGACTGTGGCTCCCTCCTGCCCCAGGGGTCCCATGATAGCTCATCTTTCTTCATTAACTCTGCACAACTGCCAGTCTAATTCCCATAAGGAACTGAGCATAATCTATGCAGTTATGATTTAATTCTGTTTTACTACACTTCTTGACATTACAGGAGTCCCTCAGGTTGATTTGTGAGAGCAGAATAAAGCCAACCACTGTGTGCACAAAGTGTTTGTTTTGTAGGATTCTCCAGGATTCCTGAATCCCAGCTGTGCTTTCCAGTCTCAAACAAAATGCCATGCTGAATTATTGTGTCACAAGAGGAGCTGGTGAACCACAAGCACATCCCACAGGCACGAAGGAGACAGCTCCTCTTTGGGGCTCCCACACCAGCCACTAGTATGGATCTGCTCCAAACCCCTGTCCTGGTCCCAGAAAGCACAGTTCTCCCAATAATGTACCAAACCTTCCATCCTTGCTATCTTCCAGAGACATATGGATGTTCCCAGATCAGGGAGGGGCTACAGAAAAAATTTGAAATTTTGAGAGACTTTCATTTGGCCTTAAACTGAGGTGAAAGATTGAAGGGCTTCCTAGTCATTTCAGCGCTGCTAAGGAACACTGGAGGATTTGAGGGTTGGAGGTTGGTTTTGTATGGAACTGTCTCACAAGCTGTGAATTCTTAGAGCTTTCTGGGAAAGGAAGTACAATTCAGAACATCTACACAGGAAGATTCCTTTGCATTTCACTCCCAGCATTTCAGACTTCAGAAATTACTGGAATTAGCAATGTGGACATCTTCCTTCTGGAGCAATGGAAACCAGTTACAATAATGCATTTACTAATTCCCAACATGGCATTGCTAATCCTGTTCAATTTTACTGCACCATGGCAGAACTGCAGTAAATTAGTGTAACAATATAGTATACGGTGTTTTATTTACCATAAAATTAAAAAAAAAATTACTAGGTTAAAAACAACCAATCAATTCTATAAACCATTTCATTACTGATTAATAGAGATCTTCTCTAATGTGACAGCATTTGATTAAGCATTAACCCTCTCTCTGGGGATACCCCAATGCCAGCTTGCAGGTAGCAGTATTTTTAATAATCTGACAAATTGTCTATGCAGCAATACTGATGAGATGTCAAAGATGGATTTATTTTGCATTCACTGTGCAAGTGCTGGAGTGAATGACAATTACTTAATGTAATAATAGCTGGTTGTTTCTGTTAGTATTCTGATTTGCTCGCTGTATTGCATATACCCATTCTCATTTTTCAGTTCCCTATAATAGTGGTCAGTAAATGAAACAGTAGAGCTATTCCTACTTTTCTCCTCTTTTAATTGTCCTCTAAAGGACATCAAGGAAGCTATAGAACATGCCACTGAAATCCCACTAGTTATGGAAAAATAAAATTTAAAAAACCATAAGCGAAGATTTTTAAAGAATTAAAAAGCCAAAATCACAGAATCACAGAAGAAGCTAGGTTGGACAAGATCTTTGAGATGATCAAGTCAGCCTATAACCTAACATATTTTTATCACATAAACCATGGCACTAAATGCTTCATCATTTGTTTTTTTAAACACATCCAGGAACAGGGATACCACCACCTCTCTGGGCAGACGATTCCAGTGCCAAACCACACTTTCTGTGAAGGATTTTTTCTAGGGAGAGTGAGGCCATCCATAATGACAGTGACAGTCCCACAGCACGGATCCTGGCCGCACATGAGCTTCACTGACCTAGCAGACCTGCTTACCTTTCTTGGAGAAGAACATCTTTGCTGCAGAAGACTTTCTGAGCCCCTCTCTTGTCCCAATAAAAAGAACAGAGTGAATGAAAATCAGGTAAGAATGCTCATCACAATGTCTAGATCAAAGGCAGGTGGTTTCAAATACTTGAGGCTGTCAATGAAGCAGATGCTATCCTGGGGCAGTCACAGTAAGGAAACAGGGACAGGTCTCTGCACAGGAAGCACATCCCAGCTGCCTTTCAGCTCACTGGCCCAGGACACCTGCTCTGAATTCAGTCACACTGAAACTGGGAAAATCTCAACTGCTGTCATCCCAGCGTAACACTCGGGTCATGAGCCAGGCTCATTTCCAAACTGGACTGCTGGGTCTGGATGGTGGCAATCTTACCCTAAGCCATTCAGTGCATTAGTGCAGTCTCCATAAATCCAGGATGAAACACCAGAAAATGCTCAGAACATGCCACAAACACTTGGAAATATCCTAAATATCTTTAGTTTAGCTAACTTGATCAAAACTGAGGAAGCTTCTGCCAGGAGTAAGCTTAAGCCCTAGTAAGTGAACAAGATTCTGCTGCAAATTAACTAATCTAAGTAGTTTTGTACTTGGCTTCATAGTCTGAGGATAAAGAAGATGTCTTGGGGGAACCTAACAAAAACTTTTTGACTACATTAGCCTGCTGGCTAGTCCAGCAGTTTCCAAACTAGTGAGGAGCTGGCTGGGATCTGCCAAGCCAGTTTTTTCTTTTGCCATGGGCTGGACTAGAGCAGCCTCCAGAGCAGGAAGCTCTGTCTGCCCAGCCCACACAGGCTCCACTGCACCTTCCAGCACAAAGGCACCAATCACTGGCAAACACAACATTCCTGGTGGGCATGGTCCTTTCCACAGTAATGGAAGCCCTGGCAACAGCAGGTCAAGGTTAGGTATGGCCACTGTAAGAAGCATAGGTTTGAAAGGTTGATTTAGTTGAAGGAACTAGAGCATGAGAATACTGCAACAGTCCAGCACAGGAAATATGAGGGACTGCTGTCTGTGCTGTGCCACTTCCTGCATCCTGACCAGCATGAGGAAGAGGAGGAGAAGAGACAACACCTTAAGGTGCTCTCCTGTCCCATGTAGGTGCATTCCCCCGCCAAAAAGTACCTGCGGAGTCACACTGAGAAATTCAGTGTAGGCAGAAGCAAATGCCAAGGAAAGGAGTTTATTTCCTTGCAGCTCTAATATGCAAGAAGCTCACAGAAGACACTCAAGAAGCCCAGCATAGACTTGGCTGTCTTCCATCTAATACAAAGTTTCTGAATAATTTGTTGTAAGACAAAGTAATTTCATAGCCTCCAGTGCTGCACCAAGCCTTTGCAAATCTGAATCAGCAGCTGAGGGAAATTGTTATCAGAACAGAGGTAGCACATATCTATTTATCAGAAAAGGTTTCATGTAAGAACATTTTCTCCTATATCACAGATTTCCAAATAAGTGTCTTTTAAAAATTTATTTATATGAGCAGGAGTTAATATTTTTTTATTACTTAAACAATTGTTGATGCTGATAAAGTCAGATTAATTCAAAGGTAGCTTCATAAATAATCACCATCAACAGTTTGAATAATTTCAATGGATAAAAACCTCATCCTTCATAAATTCCTACTGTTTAATTAAGATGCAAGTGGTAGGAAAAGTCCAATGTCCATTGGAAGTGGTACTGTGCAAACAATGCAAGAGAATGGATTGGTCTTTCAAAGAAAAATTAAGGCAGAATATATTTCAAAACTAAAAAACCTCTGGAATTTGGAGAAAAGTCATTTAAGGAACACCTGGAATGCCTCTGGGGTAGGGCAAAGCCATGGCCCTAGCAGAGAGATTTCTAACATCTGCAATGCATGTGCTAGTGCAAATTATTATAGAAAAATTAAAAATATATCACTTCTACCTGGTAAGAGGTAGAAGAATATACTCCCACTGGGAAATGTCTTGCCCTGAAAAAGGAATTTGGTCATGCAAACCAGGAAGGAAAGCACAGCACCTTTCCCAGTCAGTTTGTTGACATACAGGTTTGCTGAGGAAACTAAAATAAAGAATTTCCATTGGAGAGAATATCCATCTTTGTAACCCATCACTTGTGGCAATCCAAGAAATAAAAAAGACCAAACTTCCATGTGCAGTATAATTAGAAAAAAAAGCAGTGAAGGCAAAAGTAAGGGGTCATTTATTAATATAATTGTCTAAAAAGGTATTTCCAGGTATAAAATGCTAGGCTGTGCATTTTGAAATGTTTACTTTCAGAAGTAATTTTCACTCTTAACACAACCTCTAGTGATACAAGAAAAAGATGGGAATGTAGATATTGATCTGTTTTCTGGGGAGTTTTTTATAGAAGCCTCCAAGGAAAGGAAGCTTCTATTCACTTCTGCTGCAGAACTTCACCACCAAGTTTTATACCTGCACAGATTATGCAATGGGCATTAAAAAAGTTATCTGAGAATGTCTTTTAAACAGAAGAAACCAAACTGTTGTGCTTTGAACAGTTTAATTTCATAACCAGATAAGCAATAATTATCTGCCCATAAAGAATGAAAGGTAGCAACAGTCTTAATGCTACTGGGAATAAACTTTTGGGAACATTCACACAGGGAACGTTCCCAAACAGTGAAAACCCATTTAAAGGTTTGCACAAAAATCAAAAGAAAATATTAAATTACTGCTAAGCTTGCATTCTGCCTAGACTTGTAAGGAACAGCTCTTTCCTTAGTAAAGAGTTAGCATTTAAAACAGCCAGAGAAAATACATTAAAATAAAATTGCCAAATCTGATATGTTTTACCCTCTGTGCCTACCAACAAATGAAAAGTGTAACAATACTTAAATATAAACTTAGTCATTTTATGACTTCTTTCAGTATCAAGACACATTAAGGAATCAAAGGAAGGTGGGGTATATTTTAGCTAAATACCTGGCAACCTTCTGGCAGTGATTTTCTGTCACTAGTGATGTGATACCATCCACTGAGATTCCACTGAAGCTCCTTACAACACACTGCGGTGCTGAGGAACCAATGCCCCAGCACTGAATAGCACCATGGTGTTTCCAGGGGACAAGGGGAGATTGTCTATATCATGATAAAGAATGAAGGCCTGCAATCTTGGCATGCTGATACAGAAAACAAACTGCCTATCAAGTATGGTATTATTAAATACAAAGAATGTTCTGAGTGTAGACAGTGATTAGGTTTAGAATTCCTGAAGGTCCTGTACTTTTAAGAGCCTTCCAACCACCCAAATTAATCAAATTATTAACTTCATTGACATAAATGATTCTAATCAGAAACAGCATTTCTTAAAAAGCCAAAAAGATGAGAAATTACAGAAGATAAAGATTTTATCTTTCTGCGACCAACTAAAATTAGCAGTACTACAAAATGATATCCATAAATTAAGGCAACTTCACTTTAGTGACAGAAGAGTAAATAAAGGATCTGCCAAACAATGACCATGTGTGTGAACCCATGTTCACACTTCAATTCCTGTCTGCACATGCAGAACCATTTTTGGGGAGAGGCAAGGTCAAACACAGATAAATGCTCTCCATGATGGGCAATTTATTATTGATTTCAAGGAAATAGAGACAGACATCCTAAAGAACTAATTTCCTTTGTGTTCATATTTACAACCATTAGAATTTTAAGTAGGGTCTCGTTTATCAGGTTGTCTTACAGCAATGTTGCCAATTTATTTGTTGTGCTACTTAGGTAACAGTGTCACTGAGGATCTTTCAAACACATTACATGGAGGCACCATTTTTTTCCTGGACAGGGTTTTTTTAATTTCCCTTCACCCTGAGAGCTGTGGTGCTAAATGAGGTACAGAGGCTCTGCAGTCTCTCACCCCACTCAAGAGCTGGGAGGCCAGAGGTTAGGGACAGCTCTGGCAGGCACAGCCAGCACCCAAGGAGCCAAGTTGTGGCAAAGAGTTGTATGAGACATGACAGTGGAGTGGCACTTCTTCCTCCTCCTTTCCCCTCTTTTGGCCCAGGAGCTGCATTTGCATTCACATAGGCAAATTTTCTCAGAATAGATGTATCAGATTGCAGCAGGGCCACAATGGTGTGATGTTTCTGCATCATTGGTACCTGTGGTATTTAATGCTGAGATAATGTCATCTGAAAAGGCACATTTCCCTGAAAGGAAACTCGATATGTTAAACAGAACCTTTTACTTGCCTGCAGCCTCAGCTGCTGCATTTATTTAGTTTAACATCTCCATTGTACTGCCCGATAAAGAGGCCTCATTGAGAGGCAGAACAGGCCTTGCTTCCAAGGCTGAGCAGCCAGCAGGTAAGTAGGATATTTTGGAAATATGTGATGACACCTAGAAAAATAGGGATATTTTATCAGCCAGTGCCTATCTAATTCAAGGACAGAGATCAATATCAAGCTACTGTTGCCTCATCCATCTTCTGACTAAGCTGTTTTACCATTGCATTCCGCCCTTCTCTCTTCCAGAAAGATTTTTCTAGTCCTTACACAATGAAGACTACATTTTGCACCAAGAGGTAAATTTATTAGCTTATTAATAATGAGATTATTGGTTTTTCTAACTTGGTTTACTAGTTACATTGTAGGATGAAAATACCCTTCCCTGTATGGCAATCCTGGCAGCCAAGAACCTCTGATCCTCTGAAGGAAAAAGGGATGCTTGCTGCAAACAGGACACAGCTGAGCTGCCTCAGTGCAAACCTCTGTGCTGTGCTTTAGTAACTGAACAGAGGAATTCATTCCAGGAAAGCAACCACAGTCAGCTCCATTCTGCAGCAGTCAGTCCAGAGTGGCACCCTCGAACACCCAAACTGGTAAAAAGATTTCCACAGGCTGCAAATGAAAACTTACATGTTTCCATCACAACCCAAGCTCAGCTCTTGGCATTCTGCACGACTGCAGAGAGTCTTTGGTGGAGATTTATTTCCTGCCCCACCCAGCAGATTGGGCAGGTTCTCCATTCTCATCTAACCCCTGCTCTCTGTCCATTATCCTCATGGGAAGGGGTCCGGGGGAGAGGGAGCAGCTGCTCTCCATTCAGTATATGCAGAAGGAGAAAGTAACATCTTCTGTGGAGGCAGCTGGATCAATACAAAACCTCCCTGAGAGCACAAGCAATAAGAGTAAAAGAGTTAATTCCCTTGGATTTTGATGCACTTCGGCTGGGATTTACACATACTGATAAGCAGAAGCATGGAGAAAACCCTAAAAAACCTGGAGTAAAAGCAAAGAAAGGGAAGAAAGAAAACTCACTGCTAGTACAAAGAGGCTGAAAATTCTGAACAAATCAGCCAATTTCTAAATTATTATGGTTGTTTTGCTCAGAGAGCATTACACTGCATCAAAGATATACAGGACTAGGTTATTGATTTCCTTTTCAAAGAAACACCAACATCTGAAATATTAAGTTTTTACTCCCAAAGACTACTTTATATATATATATACACACACACTATATAGATATACACTTTATATATATAGTACTATATATATATAAATATATATATAGAGTACTTTAAATATATATAAAAAGTACTTTATATATATAATACTTTACATATATATGTATATACACACTTTATATATACTTTATATACTTTTTATATATATACACACACTTTATATATATATACATATATTTATATATAAAAAAAGAAAACACATGCACATCATAGACATACACAGAGAGATTATATAGCAGGCTTGCAAACCCAGGACTGCACAGGCAGATCTTGTGTACCTTTAGGAAACCTTCATGGGATTTAATTTGATGTTTGCTCTGCTTGTCATGCTTCCAGAGGGACTCCACATGCCCACTCAGTAGAAGACCAATCCTGTTTTTACATTTCACTTCCCTATAAACTGCTACATCTGTAGACAACAACTTTGCATCAGCAATGAAAAACCTCAAAATTAACCCATCTTCTTTAGTGTGCTTCCAAGGCTTCCCATCAATGACATCTCCTCTATCCTGTTTCCTACAGCCAGATTCTACAGGCTTCCTCAATTTTTCTGTCTCTTTCTCCATATGAAGAAGGGAAAGCATGCACTTCCAAACTTTAGCATTATGGACAAGCTATTCCTTGTTTGCCCTGAGTTATAAATAACTTGTACAGATCCAAGCACATCAATTTTGTCTTAGTTGGTTACACATGAACCAAGCTCAATCAGTTCTCTCCTACTGAACTTCAAGGTATTGATCATTCTATTTTATTATAAACAAAAGTACCACAAATCTTGTAAAAGTTGCTACAGGTTTTAATAATAATTCATTCTATTGTTTCTACCATTATATTACAAACAACTTTCCCACTGCTGTTTCTTCTTGAGAAAAGCTGACAAGTTGTTCTATTAATTGAAAACTCCATCTCTAGTTCATGCTTATCCTGGAACTCTGCATTATTTATTGGATATTTAGCTCAAGTAATTGAGTGCAAAAAGTGCTTTACAGAACCTTACTGCCACATGTGAAAGATAGAAGTGAAATCCCCATTGCTTTCAAGTGGAATTAACCACAGATTATTATTATTTGAATAATTTATGTGAAAGGGTAACATTTGCAAGTTATAGTAAAATGTAATATATACAAAATTAGTCAGCAACCTGCAGATCAAAAAATGCTGTAAACTCAAATCAAATCACTGCAGAAATTGGAAATTAATTTCACAAAAATCTCGCTCAGGAAGCAGTATTTTGGAATTTTGCCTTATTGCCAAGGAGTCACTATCACCTGCCTTTACCTGTAGCTGTTGCAGTTCTAGTTTACTCTGAAAGCAGCTATATTCTTGGAACACCAGCTATGGTTGCTACTCTTTCCTCACCTTCCTGCCTGCCTTCAGGGCAGACTCCCCACAAAGTCCAGAGGCCTGGGAAAAGCCTTCTGGATAAAATACATCTCTTGACACTGCATAGATGGGAATTGTAAATGCTGGTCTGGGAGATGAACAAAGTCTTTGAAGACAACAGAACAATTGGAGCAACCAAGCCTTGGGATCTCAATGTTTGTTTAAGATCAGCAAATGGCAGTAAGCTGCATGGAAAAGAGGTGGAAAAGTACGTAAGGGTTACAGGGACCTTCTTCCAGCCACACAAAAGAGAAGACTTAAGGATCTGATTCACAAACAATCTGCCTTGGGGCATATGATGAAGAATGGGAAGGGGAAGGGAGAAAGCAGCAGAACCAGCTGAGAGCAGGCACAGAGGGCAACTCTACTGGACTTCCTGAGATCCCAGGTAAAGACATTAATCCTTCGCTTATGAAAGATATTCCTATAGATGCAAGATTGAGGCACTAGGGATAGAAGTAAGCAGCAAGCATAACTCTGAAAAAGTGGAGATCAGCTCTGGGAGAAACCTGCTGGAGCAAACCTTCCTGCCACAGAGGAATCTCAAGGACAGCAGATGGGATTTATCCCAGACCACATTCATTCACCTGCCAGGCTGCCAGTACATGCACTTAAAGGAGGCAGTAGAACTCGAGCGGCGTGAGATGAAAGATCAAAGAGGCAAAATGCAGTTCTCAAGATCCAAAAGGACCATTAATGTAGCTTTTGGAAGTAGGTCTGCATGTGTTCTGCTGGGGTAATCATAGGATAGACACGGGGCTGACTGGCAACTGCCTCAATCTCCTCCTGATCCTGAAGGAGAAGTAGCTCTGGGAGTCTACACTTCTGCCAGCTGAGTCTGGAGAAGGCAAGGAGAAAAGGCAGCACCCAGTTGTGAAGCTGGCTGCCTGATTGTCCCAGAAAAAATCCTCTTCCATACCCTGCAGCACAACATGAGCTGTTTGAGGGCTGTGACTAAAGGTATCTTCGGAGTTTCCTGAAGGACCGAAAGAGGACTGCAGGGAAGAGGACATGGGAGAACAAACAAACAAACAGACAAAAAAACATATAGAAAAACAGGAGGGAACAGAAGGTGGTCCAGAATGGTCAACATTGTTTTGAAAATTTTAAAATAGAAATTTCAAGGTCCCAAACACTCTACATTTCTTCAACTTTTTTTGCAATATACCAAGAGAGAGCACACTGGCCTGATCTGGCTGATTCATACTTACATTTTCTTGCTTTATCACAGTTTTGAAATTTTTAATCTCTGCCCCATAAGATAGAAACATAGGATAGAAACCATGCTCTCATTTAGGCACATGACATTTATCCAGTGAACTAATCATGGGGTCCAAGTATAATTTTCCAGTCACTCTTTTTTTCTCCATGTCTAATTTTCCCAGTGCAACTTATTATTATCACTGACTCATGATAATGGAGCAGCTAGATGGTAGAGTGTGGATAATTCCCTTTTACATCTTGTTGAGAAAATGATATTTTCTTTCCTTGAGGCTTGACTTTTCCTTCTCTCACACCCACACATAGACACAGACAGGTTGGTCTGCAATGAAAGTGTCCTGTCTCTGTTCTGCAAATGAACTATAAATCCACAGTCCAAACCCACATGGAGCAACTTGCTAAATCCCACAGTTCCTAACTGGGCCACACTCCCAGGTTTTGAAGCCAACAGGAACTTTCCTAAATGAAGCCAGATCTTTGCCCAAGTGCTTATTGATAATTCAGGGGAGCAGTCAGGTTATTGGAAGGCACTGCTCTTGCTGTGACAGTGAGCCTGGGAGCTGTGGGGCAGGGGCTGAGGTCCATGTGTAGCAGTCCCACTGTCTGGCTGTTGTGCTGCTTTCCTCACTGGTAATTCATGGCTGTCATCTGTTTCCTGGACTCATTTGCAGGCACCAGCTGTCAATGGGAGTTTTACATTTAGCCTTAGGAAACAAATGCATCTGGACAACAGATTTCTTACAGCTTTCTCTGGCATCCATCATAACACTTTTAGGGGATGAAAAATTATATCAAATTAGCCTCTCAGTATGCAATTCTGTCAAACATTTCACCTTGAAGGAACTTCCATCTTTTCCCTCATTTTCTTTCATGCAATCAGAGAGATTCTCTACCCTTATAACCCCGTTTACCAGCATTTCACCTTAGGCTGACAGTTTTCAAATCAAATTCACAAGGCAAAGACTGACACTGGAACCAAATGACATATCTCAGAGCTGCTCACAGGTTTCCAAAATATCCAATTACCTTTCCTGTGTAACAGTCCAAAAAGGTTTATTTTGATGTTCACTAGAGCTGCCAGGAAACTATTTTTCAGGAGCCACTGATGTTTATGGGTCTGCACCAGCTCACACACATAGACTGGGTTCCCAAGTTCTTGTTAGAGCAGGGGGATGTCACTAAAGAAATGTGCAGCCCTCAAGGCCACAGCCATCTGAGAAAAGTCCTGTTCTCAAATATTAAAGAGACCTCATGCAGGAAAACTGCATGTTCCACTGATGTGCCCCCAGGTGTTCTCAAAGTCAAGCTGATCCTACCTTTGGGGTGCCAGCATGGCTTAACAGCTTCATCTTGAACATACAAAATGAACAAAAGCACCCCAAATCATAGCCAGCATAACCTGCTGATCACAGTGCAGCATCAGAGCCCTGCAGTGCTGATCAGCCTGTCCTTGGAACATGTTCCAACAGAAAATTAAAGATTTCAAAGGAATCAGATGTCAGAGAATGCCTGTAAAACCAAACAGTGCTTGCTACTGTTATTCTTGTGCATCCCACATTTTCTGCAGGGTGGGAAGCAGGTTTTATAGTGCTCTATGGAGCCATCATCAGGAACAGGGCTTCATCCTTCCAGCTGGATTTTCTGACACATTCCAGACACAATTACAACACTGATGACCCGGATGCTGATCCAGGTAGATCGAAAGAATGCCCTGACTTTTTAAACCAAGCAAAGCAAACTCCACTCGCTCCAACTCTGTTCCAATACATCTGACAATGTTAGGCCAGTGCCCCAAATCATAACATTTCCCTCAGACACCCATCTATCAACACACTGCCCATTGTTAGGAACATCCCTCCCAGAGCTCAGACATTGCATAGCTCAGTGCTGAAGTCCTGAACTTGACCTGTCCAAGATGCCACCTGCACTTGTTCTCTGAGAGAAAATGATCCTTTCCTGCATGAGATTAAATTAGGGGGCTTGGCTTCTTTCATTAGGTTTTAAATTAAGCTTTAAGCAGTGTAACACCTCCCCTTCTCCATCCATTTAGCAATCAGAGCACATAAAACAAAAGAAAGAGCTTTTTGAATCTGAATCACTTTTACCTCCTGGAAAAGAAGGTTTGGCCCTCCAGGTCCAAACTGTATTTTGCTGTGTTGGTTTGCAATTGCCATAAACTATGTAAATTCCAGTAGCACTGCCATGGTACAGAGGAGTGACACAAAGGAAGGCAGCGTCTTCCCCGGTTCCAGCTGGGCATTAAGGGTCATCCCTCAATGCTGCTCTGACAGGGCAGCCACACGATGTCCATGCAGCCCCTGTATCTGCCAAGGATGAATTACAATCCACACTGTGCACATGAGGTGTGGCATGTGCCCACTGAGAGACATTCTGATAACCCTGCTTTTTTCTTAAGTCTCTAAATGCTTTCTGTTGCTCTAAGCAGGCTACAATGTCCATGCTTTTAAATTAAGGAGAGATACTGAGAACAGCAAAATTTAAGATATGGAAAATCATGATCTGAGAAGAGATGCTGAGGGAACTACGGTTGCCTAGACTAAAGAACACCAAGGCAAGATCTTATAGAATATGCAGCTGGTGAACAGGAAAGAAAAAACTTTTCTCCAGGTAGGACAAGAAGGATTTGTTTTGAAGTTGGACAAGGGAAATTTTAGTCAGGTGTTAGGAAAATAAAACAAATTAGCTAGATGGATAGTGAAACACCAGCAAAGACTACTTAGAGACTCTTATTGGAGACAGAACAGCCAAGACAAGCACCAGCTGTGGGTGGGGGAAGCTGCCTGTCTGCCTGGGCAGCTCAGCTTTTATGGTATTCATACTTGTCTTAGGAAAGGAGAAACTGATAAGAGGAGGCACATAAAAAGGTCATCAGAGCACATACAGTGCTAACTGGGGGGGGGGGGGGGGGGGGGCTTACTGTAAAGATGCAAACATACTCAAAAATATTCTAACTTAACTTTTCCGTACTGGAATTTGGATGCAAATGACAGTTTGGTATTACATGCATGAGTACAGTTCCTCTATGCTTCCTCTGGGAGCATTTTATCAGCTGTATTATCTTTGCCTTCTGGTTAAGCTGTGTAGGGAGTTAATGTTGGTAATTGAAAAATTAAAATACTGATAAAAGAAAAATCCAAATATAAACAGAATTGTATTGTCTAACCCTTTCTTTTCATTGTCTCATCTTTCAGTCTGCTGGACAGTTGGGATTCTGCCCCCTGGTACCCTTCACTTGGACAAGGCTCCTCTTTGTTCTGCACTGTTCACTTGTGAGCAGAGGAGTTCACAGCAAACTCACAGTAAGATAAAAGATGGGCAGAAGAGCATGTTGCTCACTACCACAAGAACTAGATACTTTTCTGAGGTATCTACATGTTTACAAATGCAAAAAACTGTTGATGTCCACTGGGTACTGAGCAGACTATATATCCTTCTCTGAATCTCTGAAGCTTAAATGCCTTTTTGAAATTTTATCCTACATGTTTAATTTTAATCCTATACAAATATCTTTATTTAAGCATATTTTATGCTTTAATTCCATTGACTTAGCTTTTCCTGACCTCTGCAGAGAGGATTTAATGAAGCTCAGAACTAGTCTCTTCTGGTGATCATTCAAGGGTAGCACCTCGGAATACAATCACCCTCAGATCACATGGGTTGCAGTAATGTATTTCAGCATTGTGTGTTAATTTAACTCAAGTGACTTTCACAAATGCAATTCCAAACTGACTGAAACAAGGATTATTCCCTGTGCTTGCCTTCATCACTGATTAAGGGAAAACACACTGAATTTTATGTACAGAGCACACGTTCCTCATCCCTACATTTACTGCCAGTCATTCTAATCTCAATTACTTCCTCCTGAGGCAAGAATAACACATTGATTACTCCTGCTCAATTACATGTAAGTATGATGGGTGCTAGAACATCCCAAATCTGTGCCCTTTGAGCCAGCACTTAGTGATGCTGCCAGCAAGAAATTCTCCCAAGAGCCAGTTCCAAAGGGCCCCACGTGCCCAGCACTACCACCCCAGCACTTCTAGAACCCCAGGACTTACTCCAAAGTCTGACTTATAAGGCTCTCTGACTTATAAGGACTTGTACAGATGGAGCCTGACAACATCAGGACATCATTTGTTAGTGTAATTTAGCACTCCCAATGTAAGGAGTTTTTAATAAAATAGAAGAGAAGCCATTAACATCCATCTTCCTTTAGAAACATGACAGCAACATACGCCCTTCATTTCACATTCCTTAATTTTGAGAACTTATTTTCTTTTTCATAAAAGAAAACCAGACAGAATATTTTGATTATGCAGCACTGTCCACTGGGGACACTGGGATATATATCAGCCTGGCTACCTGCATTTTTGTCTCAGCATCACATCATCAAAGTTGTATTTCCAATTTTTAAAAAAATTGGAGCTTACTAAATGCATAATGTTTTGGTATCATGCTATGTTTAATTATGTTGAACTCCTGACTCCAAAGCCTATGATTCCAATATGTCCTTAGGAGAAAAAGGTGGATTCAGTCAAGTGTAAGAGGAAAGACCTTGTGAAGGTTGGTGGGACAGAAGAAGGAAGCCTCTGATTTCTTGCCTGCTCCAGGCAGTTGCACTAGAGGGTCACTGTGGGCCCCTTCCAACTGCCACAAACTGTTATATTCTTATTCTAGCTCTGACTCTCAAATCACAGTGAGGGAAACAACATTTCAACTGGAAACCTGACATTTTACTTCAAGACTCTTTAAAGGCCAGATGCCCCCATCACTTTCTGATGAAGAAAATTCAGAAAGAACTTTAAACCTTGGCTCAATTTGAACTTGGGACAAAACAAACCCAGATTTGTAGCTGCTTTTTCATGGAAAATACTTTCCATTGAATATTCCCTGAACTCATTTACGAAGACTCATACAGTTTTGGCCCTTCTGTCAAAATTAGAGTGGTCAAGCGGTCCAAAAGACCACAAACTGCTAGCAATGTGGAGATCTGGGTTAATGAAGTCCAGGCCCCATCTGGAAATAAGTAGATGTCCTCCTTCTACAAATTTTTTAAATAACAAATTTTCCTATTATCCTAGGGTTAATTTCAGACAGCTGTTGCATAAGTACAGAAAGGAAAGTACAAGCATACCAAGTTAAAAAAAAAAAGAAATATAAAAATTAATAAAATGGAGAAAGATGGGGTTTCAAGACTGGATAGTGAAGAAGAGAACTGCCAGGGAAAAGGAGAGACTCAGACCAGCTCTGTCAGATGGCAGCATCGTTAAGGAGCCCCTTTGGCCCTGCTTCTCAGCTGAAATCCACTCCTTTCTGCTGACCTGAGCAACAAGCTGAATGAATTATGAGCTGCTCTCTCAACAGGAAAGCTAAAGGCGATGGTGCAGGCTCAGGTTTTGGCTTTATGAATATTTAAAGGATTCAAATAAAAGATTAAAAATAAAAGAGCTTGATTATAAAATATATCGGGTATTGTACAAGAACTCTGGTACCTCAGTGATCGTTTTACTGCCTTCTATCAGAGAACACACGCGGGGCGTTTTCAATTACTTTAATTACGTGTCAGGGTTATTGATGTACTGAACCCTGCCAGACATTCCACAATATTATCTTTAATCACTAGTGTTTGCTTATCTGTGTCCCAAGGAAAAGCATTTTCAGTTATTTTACAGGATAAAAAGAAAATGAAATACGGCTTTTAGATTGAATTTTAAAAGATAAAAAGCTAAATTTTCTCACTTGTCATAATAAAATAACTATCACACTGGCATTATTTACCTTTGTAAAACTTTTATAAAATCTTTCTGGCATAACAGTAGGGCTAAAGTTCCTGGAGTTTCTTTAATACCATACAAGGAGACCTTGAACACAGAAATTCATGCACCAAAGAAAACAACAGTAACACTACCCCTGCTACCCATCCAGACTAGCTGCAGATGACATGGACACAAAAAAAATTAGCTGATTAAATTAATTTCCTTCCTCTTCCTCCCTGCAAATCATTAAGACAAAAAAAAGGTCCAGAGATGAGGTAATCAGTGCAGATCTGCACAGACCCAGCAAACTCACATATTGGTCACTAAAATGCAGACATCTGATTGGCAGAGGGTGAAGTGCTGTTCTGGGGAACAATCCTGGGCACTGCCCTAAAGGCATCCCCAGTCCGTGCCCAACAACCCCTGCATGTGTTGTGAAGTTGGATGGCAACAAAATTACTTCATCCTGGAGGGAGTGCAGAGCTAACCTGGAGTGCTGAACCCAACCAGCCTGCACGTCTCCCTTCAGACTCCTTGGTGGTACAGCACAAGGAAGCAGAGGGAACTGCTGAGGGAATTGCTCAGTGTGACCAAGGGATCAGATACATCCCAGGGAGTGAGCAACAGGAGCCAAACCTGTGTGGGCTGAGAGAGCAGCAGAGGGCAGGGGATGCTGACACTGCACTTCTGTCCAGCAACCTCAGCCAGGGGCTGGCCATGCCCGTGCACAGCACATGGACTCAGTCTTCTCCTCCACCAGAAGGAGATGCTTCAGGCACAAGAGCTGAGGTTCCCCTTCAGCCTGGGGTGCAGCCCATGGTGAGGAAGCTGTGCCCCTGCAGCCCAGGGGGAGCAGAGATCAGCTGCAGCCCCTGGAGGAGACCACAGTGGAGCAGGGGGATGCCCAAAGGGGGCTGTGACCCCGGCTGAAGCCTGCTCCTGGAGGACACATGCTGCAGCAGTTCCTGAAGAACTGCAGCCCATGGGAAAGACTCACATGTGAGCAGTTCATGGAGGTTTCCCCTGAGGAAGGGAGCCCAAGTTCTCTCACTGAACAGGAAGGAGCAGCTGAGGTCAGCCCAACACATGGTGGACTGACCTCAGCCCCCATTCCCTGTGCTCCTGCACTGCTGTCAGGAGGAAGCAGAGAAATTGGGAGTGATGTTGAGCCTGGGAAGAGGTGAGAGTAGGGGAAAGGTGTCTTAGGATATGAGTTTTTCTTTCTCATTATCCTACTCTGATTTCCCCAAGTGAAGTTTGTTCTGCTCTGACAGTAGCTGCTGAGGGACCTCTCCTGCTTTATTCAGACCCACAAACATTTTGCTGTGTTTTCTCTCCCCTGCCCAGCTGAGGAGAGCAGCTGAGAGTGGCTTTGGTGGGCACCACAGCTGCCTCAGTGCTCTGAATGATTTCTCATTTTCACATTACAGCACCTCTGCTTCACAGAGGAAAATCCAAAAAATTAATTGCAAGACTAATGTGTGCCTAGCAGCGGGAATTTTCTCATTAACATTTCTTTTTATTAACAAACAGGTTCTTATCTTTCCTAATGATGTTTTAAGTACCATCAGTGAGGACACTGCCACTATATCCTGAAGCCATCCCAACCCCTAACTGGCTGGTGATCTCACAAGATTTTATAGGTAGCTCATGTATCCTTAAACAGGATGAGCTTTTGAACACAGTACAGTGCGGGGAAGAAAGATCTCCACATATTTCACAATCTTCACCAATCTTTCCACCTCAACAGCAATAGAATTTCCATTTCTCCCAGCAGCAGCATCCTCATTTCATTTATATCACAGTAATCACCACCCACACTCTATTAATTGTCAAAATAAAATAAAGGATTGCGTGATGCAGCTGCAAAGAAGGTGGAACAGAAGCAGAAATCAGGAGGCAGTGCCATGAACAGAAACTCAGTTCCAGTGTCATTAAATGAGTGACCTCAAGAAAAAGGCTAAACTGGCTTTCCGTGCTCTGCAGACTGTGTTTTGATTCTGGAGTCATACACACACTTCATTTGCAAAGACACCTTGTAAATAGGTTAAATCCTGTCACTTTCAGAAAAAAAAAGCAAAGAAGGTGGCAGAGACACAGTTCCATTATCACCTAGTTTGAAAGAAGTCATTAAAAAAACTAGTTATATTTGTGTATGTGCCTCTGTTTCCCCACAAAACCACCTAACAAGTATGTCTATAGTAACACACTGGTGTGATCACAAAATAATTCTTTTCAAAAGACTTGTTTTTTCAGAAGCTTTTGGTCATTGTTTCCTCACAGTTATCAAACCTCACCATGGTAATCTGAATTCTCCTGGGAGCTATCAACACTTAACTGCAGCTGTAGTTTGCATTTCAGACTGAGCTGGCAAAGTAAGGACCTCTTGATGATGTTCATTTTCTAATTAAGAAAAAATGATAAGCAGATGTAGGAGAGGAGGAAAAGGAAAACAAACATCAAACCCAAAAAATCCCCTTGAACTAGAAAACATATACTTTCACTTGGAAGCTTAGGCACTGCATTATCAAAGAAAGAAACAACAATAAATGGGCAATGGAAAATTAGCAAGGGAAATAATTATGTCAATAAATAAGTAGTGAACAACTGATTGACACAACCGTAAAGATTCACCCAAGAGATGCAACATAAGAAACTTGCCTCCAAAGCAAACTAACATCAGCACTGTGTGATAGAAAGTGTATGTAAAATCTTTCCCAGGAGACTACTAAACATGTAAAAAACTGCAAGTTAGTTTGCAAGACACAGTCCTGCACTGATTTAGCTTATTTCTAATCAAGTGCAATACTTAACTACGGACTTCAAAATAATAACATACTCCAGGCTTTTTACTCCTCAGATGAAGGAACTTATTGAGCATGAATCTCCATCCCCTCTCATTTGCAGTTTCAATATACTCAAGCCATAAAGAAGTGACACTCAAAATCACTGTCTTCAACTGGAAATCAGAAATCAGTGAGGCAGAGCAAAAGCTCACCTCCCTCAGCACCCCGTTCTGACCACAAGAGGATGCCCAGGACACAAAGTCAGACTCTCCCAGCCATATGAAGTCTCCCACAATCTGCATTGACTGAGACCAGAATTTTTGCACAATAAGATGCTAAACCCAGAACAATGTAGGAGAGGGAAAATTCAAACTATCCATATTCTTTCCTGTTTACAAGACAGGTGATACTAAACACAAAAAGAATAGTTGGGAGAAAGGACCCTGGTTTGTGTTGTGTTCAGGGCAAATCAAGGGGATATGCTTATTGCTGCAGCAAACAAAAATGGATTGCTGGGCTGTAATTCCTCCCAGCAATCACCAGCAGCTACTGATGACATGGGGCTTACTGCGGCTCTAGCCTCTGTATTTTTAGAAGTTGCATAAAGACTGGAATATCAGACCAGGTTCTGGGAGTCACACCAGACTTGTAAGCTCATAAAGATCTTAGACTGATTTAGAGGCCAGTTTGATGAATATGAGTAGAAAGCAAAAAAGAAAATTTTTTATAAAACAAACTTAATGGTACCACAGCTGGCTCTTGCAAAACCTTGCTGCAGCTCTGAAATACTCAGAAAATCTGAGAACCATAAAACAATTCAGCAGCTAGGCCACAGGACCAAAAGAGCTAAAGAATGTCCACAATGTCTGATATAGTTTGGTTGTGAGTTTGTATCAAATAGTTTTGTGTGATTATGAAGCATCACATTTTGTGAAGAAACTTGCCATGAAGTTTCAAGCGGTTTTGTAAAAGAAAAACTCTCAAGCTCAGGTGGTATTTGTTTGGGTGAGGTTGTTTTAGGAAAGAACAGAAATATGGTAACCTGAACATTAACAGAGTGAAAGCCAGTTCAGTGGTGCAAGTCATTGCTTGGAGCTACACAAAGGACAGCACCAAGACGTCTTAATTGCATCAGTTTTATCTTTACCTTCATTACAGTTATTTTCACCCCTTGGTGCAAATACCAGTATTTAATAAAGATGCAAAGCACAGGTCTGAGTGCTCACTCCCATTGTCAGAGGCTGTGTGCCCCACCTGGGCAACTGCAGGAGCCCCTGGGGCTGGTTTCTGCAGTACTGTCCCTGCTCCTGTCCCTCAGTCCATTTGTCCCCTCTGCCTGAGGGGATGGCATGGTCACTGTTGCGTTTTATAGTGGCAATAATTCAGCAATTTAGAATGGAAAACATTTAACTTCCATAATTAACCTTTTTCTGACAACAGCAGGAGCAATGTATCTGAGGTCAGATCTCATTTTAAAAGCCTATGCCTCCAATGCTGGTGTATGTAGTTTTTGATAACAGATTAAAGGGATTTTTTTCTGTGTTCACATCCTCCTCAGACAGCAGGCTTTGTCTCGATGTTTGAACAAGCACTGGTAATAATTACAAGCACCTTTGGAATTACAAATAGTCACTTTGTAGATAGACATGTCCCAGAACAGTAGCAAATATTTCTGGGTAATTTTTTTCTTCTTAATTTATTTTAATATACTTAAAAGATACTTTTTAAAACATCACTCTCCAGAATAAATATTTGAACCCCAACTGCCATGGACCTATTTCTTGCTGTTTAAGACACAAGTAAGTTTTAAACCTACTGTTCTTTATGAATATGCATATTGGTTGGCAAAAGACTCTTCTACTAGCTACTACCGGTAGATAAACAGCCTGCTCTATTATTTCACTTTGTCTGATCAGCAGTTTCACTTTGACACCATTTTTTAACCTGGGACATTTGATGCAGGCGCAATAGAGTCTTTTATCATGTATTAGATATTCTTCAGTGGTCTTACGTCCTTTTTATTTTTTTTCTGGTTTTATTAGGTGCCTACTGCAACTGAATATTTTACCCTGAGGAGTTTCAATTATTTATGAACATGGAATATTTACTGTTTTCACAGTATATGGTTTCCATTCACCATCTAAATGACTTTGTACATGAACAGAATAATCTGTGCTTAATTTTCCATGTGCTTTTGCAGATCTGTTTAGAGTTCCCAGTTCACATAATTTCCTTCCTCAATCATCAACTTTAATTGAGTTTTACACCTTTTATGAAAGAAACTAAACTAAGTAAGGTGGCTTGAATAATAACCTACTCCTAAGTCCTCACTTAACTAAATTGAGCTCTCTCATGAAAAATAAAATCTTAGATTAAAAAAAAAAAAAAAAAAGGCCACTCCCTAGTGACTTTTAATATGTCTGTATTCTCTCATCTAATAAACCAAAAGTTTGTACATTCCTCAGCCAAGTTGTGAATATGATCCACTCACAAAAACCATGGAGGTCTTTCAAAGCCAGGTTTCTAACTACCTGACATGGAGTTGTTCCTGCCAATACTGAAAATTATTTTAGCAGGACCATTTGCAAGAGTGGGGAGTAATAAATTTAGGAAAATAGTTCATGATAGATCAGTGTATCAAGTTTTCTCTTGAAATGCTGCCAAAACTTCACTGACAAGAATGATGATTCACAACTGATGACTCCAACCTCTGTTTCAAAATAAGTAAAAAGATTCCAAAAATCATTATCTATTTTAAACTTCTTTACACTGAAGAATGAAATGAAACCAAGATCATAAGTTCTTCCTCTGCAGGAGCAACACAATTTACTTACAGTTATGAAGTGAAAACTACAGAAAGGTGGTATCACCTATACTGTAAATAGACAAATCCCATTTATATGCTCTTATTCTGGGCATCACTGCTGATGTCAACACAAGCTAAACAGTTTAAACCAGCCCTTCTCCAGTGACAGGCAGCCCTTGTTCTCCAGCTTCCCAGGCTGCACCCCAGCCAGCCTTTCTCCCCCTTGTTTAGAAGGAATAACACCTATGCAACAGGATTATCACCTTTAAAGCACAGCCAGCTGAGAAAGGCAGTGGTGACCCCACACAGCTGACCAGGCAAGCCACAGCCAGCCAGAAATCCATACACACAGGGTATAAAAACCAACACACTTTGCATACAAGTATGAGCAACTGCTGTTCATGCCCCGAACCTGGGAGGTTGCAATCCCAAGCTTACCAAATCACATTGATGTGTCTGTGCCCAGTCTAACATGCTCAGCAATCCAGCAATGTCAGAAGGAAAAGCTGGTTTTCTATTATACAGACAAATGAACATCCAGAGAAATACCTGTCACTCCCTTAGGTTAAAGAGCTGCACTGAATTGTCCAGCTTCCACTGAGACTTGAGATGACATCATTGGGAGTATTGCTGGGATCCTACCACCGATCACCTGGAAATAATTTTGGACAGGGTGTTCTCTTCCCATACACAACATGAGTTTAAAGCCTAAGGGAGATCAAAAAGGCCTGAAAGGAATTTACATTCTACTTCCTTTCCCTTCAACAGCATCATCAGAAAAGTTTGACCTCAGCAGAGTAACAACACTGAGACGTGGACTCAGACCAGCAGGGAATCTGAACTGCTTATTCTAAGAAACAAGCTGGGTTTAGACACTTCAAGACACAGTATTTCCCTATAAGTGACCTGTCACACATTGCCATGTCAGCAACAGCTTTCCTCATGTCCCTGTAGGGGTGATCACCTGCTTTCAGGGGTCTGTCAGCTTCCACAGGCTCCTCTCCATAGGGCTCTGCCATGTGGCACCTCCTCTCCCCAAAATCAGGTGGACAAAATCTTCCCTGTTCTGCCATGTGCCTCCCTGTGCTGCCATGGAGTTCTGTAGGCATGTTCCACAGCCTGCAGCTCAATTCTAACCTATCTCTTCTCACACAACACCAAATTTCATTGCCAGCTTTCTCCTAAGTAAACACAAAACCCAATGGAACTCCACATGTCTAAACCATAACCTCTGTTCACCAATGCCCAAAGGAGCAGAGTCTGTGATTCCATATTTTGCTTTATGAATCACCACAGCCTCTGTATGGCCAGTCCCATAACCAAATCCTTTCTTACTCTACAGAAGCTTGACATCTGAAATTCATTTTCTGTACTTTTCTGTAGGAAATAGCAAAAAAAGGCACCACCACTACGCACATGAACAGTCATGATCAGCTACATCAAAATGTGTTGTTTAGCTGGGAAAACACAGTACCTCTCAGAGGTAGATGTAAATTAGAATGACAGACAAATGTAGTGTCAATGAAGCCATGACAGGGATGTGTAGGAAAAGTAACCTCAGCTTACACTGGGTTTGAGAAAATTAATTCTTCTTTTCATTTTCATAGTCCTATGAAACAGTGCTGGCTGCTAAAAGAAAAAGTTAAATATGCATAACCCCAGCTGAGCTCAGGAGACTGGCACCTGCTCTGCCCTTAAGTATGGGCATTACTAAACACACGAGAGCAGTGCTGGAGCAAACATTGAAATTACCACCTGAGCACACCGAAGGCCAGAGTGCTGTCAAGACTGAGGGGCACAAAGACACGAGCCTGCAGGGGACCAACACACTGTAAGTGAGGAGAGCTCTTCCTGGGAAGTGTCCTAAATTCACCTGTCCTGCACAGGGAACAGAGGTCAGGTGTGAAAGCATTACCTAAGCACCCAGCAAGCAATTAGCTGGACATTTCTGTCTTTTCCAATATAACTCACTTTGCATATCTGTTGTTCCTTTCACACTCTTATCTTTGTCTTCATAAACATGTGTATGTTCTGCATTTTGTATATCAACTTTTTTTTTCCTTTTTACCATAACTGAGCTGGAATACAGGTGTTTTTTTCAGATCCTTGATATACACCAAAGCATTGGGAATGACAATTTTGAGGCCCATGGTCCCAGCACTATGGATCAGACCATTTCTCAGGCACAGAACTAGTATGCCTGAGAGAAGATGGTGTCTTTTGGTAAAGACAAGAGGTGGGGAAGATCTCTGGGATGTGCCAAGTCAGTAGGTGGAACGCCCACAATAACCAACAATTTTCCTAACAGGGTCTTCATTAACTAATGCATTCCAGTAAGAGAGACTGAGAACATAAGAGAAGGAGGAGTTCATACTGAGATCACATTAAGAGAATAAATTTGCAATATTCAAGCTGAAGTGACCTTAAAGTCTCATGCTTCCTTCCTCCATCTGCATGATTCTCTACAGAGTGGGAGACCTTATCACTTGGGCAAGGATACCAGAATAAGAGAACATCTTTGGTTTCAGTAAGCCACAAAGGTAAAAAATATTCATTACTAAAAAGCTACAGATGGAATCCAATCAATGATGTCTGACCTCTCTTTTATGTCATGAAATATCTAAAAAGATTGACTCAGATAAGCTCACAGCAAAATATAATTTGTATATTATATTATTTTGTGTGCATTAGGGACATAAAACCAAATTTAACCTTTATTTGATTACCCACAACTGGAATATTCTATATAAATAGGTATGGTTTAGAAAACAAACTTGTAAATTTATCACTTGGATGCTCAAGCTGCTAATCCCTAGGATGTACTCAACTACTACATGCTCGCAAAACTGACACAGGTGTTATTTATATAAAACTGCTGAAACTGCTGCTGTTGACCAGGCAGACGGATTGAGTCACTACACTACAAATCTGAGAGAACAACTGTGTGCAGAATCTGCTCTGTCACAACTTGTGACTCCCAGCAAATACTGTTGGAATGCCTTTGTAAGGCACAAGCAGGATGCCTGTAGGAGACATCATTGCACTGGTCACACTAATTTACAGCAGTGGCTGGGAGCTCGCTGGTCATGGTGCACTGGGCAAATGCTCCACATGCAACAGGCTAATAATAATGTACACATATAATTAATTCCTATTAAAAATTCATTATGCTGATAAAAGTTTTATTCACATACAGGCATGATTTGACAAAAGGAGACAGCAGAACAAAAAGAAAGGAAGTTTATCAAGCCAGTTCTGCTGCTTTTCCTATAATTCAAGTAATGAAAAAAAATTAACTAATGATGAGGTTGTTTGTGAAAGAAGTATGGCATGAAACATCCCACTGCTGCCCAAACTGCTCATTGTGCTGTCATTTGCCCTGCTAGCTAGCCCAGAGAGAGCAGTTGAGAAAGCTGTCACTAATGCCTCCCTTCAGTCCCAGGAGAGGTGGGACAGGCACTCTGACTAGCATCATCTCCTGCCTCCCAGAACACTGAAACAATTCAGGGCCAAAAGCCCTTGGAGAGATGCTTAGTCAGAAAAAGTTTCAGCTGATATTCTGTTTTCTCTTAATATTTGTCAAGTATGCATGGCTGCATCCTCCATTATCAATAGACAATTAAGCAGATGTAGTCTACTGTAATAGAAGCTTCAATTTATCATGTAATGAGGCAGACATTGCAACAGTAATTGTCTACTCTGACACTCCTGACAAGGATTAAAAAAATTTTTTTTGAATTTCTGTTGAGATTGTACTGATCAGACCATAAACACTTCTCTCCTAGCTATTCTACCACAGGTAAAAAACAGCAATTGAGAACTGATAAATCATAGAATTTTTTAAATATGTGTCCAGTCAACAAAAGAAAAAACATCTCCTGAATAACTGTGACTCCTTGAGTGTCTTTGAGATCCCTGGCTTCCTTAGATTTCTGCCAAGTCCATCATTTTCAGTAAAACAGTGCTGGGAACAAGTGACTCAGAACTACTCTATTAAATTAACTCTTCATGCTAAAATAAAATCCCAGCTCATATACAGCACAAAGTTGTTAAACCGTCTTAGTCCTATAACCACAAAAAAAAAAAAAAAAGGCCTTTTTAAAACCAAAACATTTGAAGGCTAGAGAAATGTTATTATGCATGAAAAGCATGTTGCACTTGAAGCAGAGACACTTTGCTGTCCTGAAAAAGCACCAGCTCAATCACCAGATAAAAAGCAGCCATTTGCTCAAAGTAATGGGCTACTTCTATAAAATTGTCACACATCAGTGATTTTGCCTTTCCCACACCTCCACTCGAACACTCAGCAGTGACCTGATGATCCACCAGGACAGCTGAAAAATGGATTATTCTTTGTATGTGAAATATAGCAACCATGGCCACAGATATTCAGTGCACACAAGAGTGATTTTAAAATCTCCCATTTGGTCAACAGCAAACTTTTTGTTGGGATGTAAGTGGTGCCCACAGCTTTCTGTAATCTTCCAAGTACAGTGTTGCCTTTGCTCACAAATTAAGTAGTGTATTGGTAGACTAAAGGATTTGTCATTCTCCAGTGTTTCATTTTTATGAACCTCAGAAAGGTTCCAGTCAACCAGCTGCAGAACTCTTACAGCTTTATTTTAAAACTCATGGCTGTCCTGTGCCCAAAACTTTCTTACAATAAGCCAAGAATACTGCTCATTATAATAAGGGCCAGCAATCAACTGGGCAAGAACAGGAACCTAAGCACATGGGGTTTGAAATAATTACCCACAAAGCAAGGGAGAGGTTTAGCTGAGTTAAAAGGGTTGTTGAAGATGAGTGGGGGGAGAACATTCAGCTGTTTTCTTCTGTGCTGTGTGCAGCTGTTCAAGTGAACAGAAGTGTCCAAGGACAACACATTGACCATTGCAACAGGCAAAAACCCAGCGGGGCAGAGAGAAGTTGCACAAGGTGGCTAGATACTGCCACAGTGCCACTGACCACAGAAAGAACATACATTTCTAACATTTAAGAGAGAAAAGGGAGGAAAAAAAAAAAAAAAAAAAGCATGGTGGGGGTAAAAAAACGGGAAAACTTTCTTTGCAAAGGAAATAGAGATTGTTAAGCCAGTGACAGACGTCCTGTGCACATACCTGCCTCAGAACTGCTGCAGCACCATCCTAATTGAAAATGAGTCTTCCAGAATGTCATGCAATTTTGTATGTCATTATCTCCAAGGAAATTTGAATTTATTCAATAAATTCAAATGGTCGTGTCTCCACAATGTTGGCCATAGCTGAAAGTTACTACTTTGCCCTGAACAGAATTATTGAGGCACTTGGCTGCCAACCATCAATAGATGAAACTATTCTAGTTTGATAGATTTTTTCCCCCAGTTTAGCAGAGATTATTGAAAAAGCTCAGTTCTCTTAGCCTGCTATTGAAATTGCAAGCCAAGGTCATTCTTTGCTAGATTTACCAGTCCCAGCTGTCTGGGGTTTGAATTTCAGACTGTCCAAATCCTCATACTGCCAGCCTTGCAGAAGCACCAAGAGGTCAGTGTCCATGACATTGGGCATGAGCCATTTTACACATACCACACACACATCACTCCCCTGAAGGAAGCACCTGTGGAAAACTCCTGGCACTTCCACTCCTGCGCTTGTCCTTCAGTGTCTCACTCTTCTACTCTCTTACCACATCACAAAATTAAATACAAGTTTCAAACCATGTCTGACAACTTTCTGATGTTTCTGTTATCTCTCTTGTTCAAGAATTTGTCTTCCAGTTCAATATTTTTTTTTCACTTGCCTGTAGGATGCTTGACTCAATTTGTTCCTAAAGACTCCAGTCTTCCTTACTGTATAGAATTAATCTTTGTGGTATCGAATGCCTTTCATCTTTCAGCAAAAACAAAACACTCCTCTGCTTATTGACTTTCATTAGGTCTTTGATTAATATAAAAATAATAAACAGAAGAAACTCATGCTGGAAAAAGAACAAAATTCTCAATTTCAAGTCACAGGGTACATAAAAACTTTGCTACAAAATGGTTTTATGCCTAACTTCTACCCAAGAAAGTAAATTAATTATTTTCATACTGCTACATCTGATGCAGATTGAACTATGAAAAGCTAATGCCACCACAGGTAAGTGGAAGGAGAGGGCAAGAAAAAACTCTGCAGCACCCCCACAGCTGCAGGTGTACAAACTGAACTAGTGAGTACCTCTATGGAGGAAAGGCAACAGAGCTTTAAGCTATTTTTTGTCTGCTTCTAGATGTTCACAGAACTCCTACAATAACATATTTTCCTTTAGTTTTTAGACCTTGTGGCTTTCATTTTCGCAATTTTAAAAGTCTAAGTTTAACAGCTTACTGAACTATTAACATGCTATGCAAGTGAGCATTCAAAATGAACAGGGCTGACAGAAACTACAAGCTCTGCTGTCAGTTGTTCACTGTTGTCCTTTTTAAGTGTTCTCATGAGAATTGACTCTTCCCTGATCCCCTGTAATTAGCTCTGCCTGGTTTGGATGCCAGCAAATGCAAGAGAAACATCAGAGGAGCTAGAAATTCAGGCTGTGGCAGCTCAGCACTGTCAATCAGTCATCTTCCTCCCATGAGAGCACTGTAGGAAAACCTCCACTCACTCGAGGTTTTCATGTGTTGGTGTGGTTTAATCACATGTGCTCTTGTTTCCATACAGTGCTGGAAGAACAGCCTCAGGATATGAATAACCATCTATTTCATAGTGCATTTCAGACTGGAAGCCACTCAAAGCTGTAATATACAACAGTGAGTTGCCAAGGCAATTGATAGTATGTACAAGTGACTCTTTGCAACTCATCACATCCTCAACTCCTCTTAAAATACACTCAGTGCCGTCAAAATTACCTATTAGTCAAGTCCAAGGAACGCCTCTTCCAATGTCATCTGTATCTGCAGCAAATGCAAGCACACAGCAGTAAAATTAGCAGCTCTCTTGAGACCTGCAGAAAATCTTTGAGCATTTTGCTCACTAGAGACCAGACATTTGGGAATAAACACAGAAATAAAAAGTAAATTTAATTAAGGTCAAGTAAGACTCTGCACATCAAGAAAGATGAAAAAGTTAAGGCATAGCTGAAACTTTATGAGGAAAAGCTTCGTAAAAAGGAATTTAACTAAAGAAACAGTTAAAATTTTGAACCAGAAAAGGGAAATGCCATGACTGTGGGTTTCTTTCTTACAGAAATTAGATGTTCGTTAAAAACTTGAGACCAGAGAGCAGTTTTGCATAGTTTGTGACTTGGGACTGAATATCTTCTGGCAAGGAGGAAATGCAAAACTTTTCACTTCTCTCTAGCTTATGTGATAGAGATATTTTTCCCTCTTTAAGCTGGGACTCAATCAAAAGAAATTGTGCCTGCAGGAAAGTGAGGAGCTGCAGGGAGTGGATTTCAGGCAGGCAGCTATTCCCATCACGTCAGGCTCCTCAGGGGCTGCTCGCAGAACTGCAGTGTCAACACAAAAGGACAATGAGATCATAAACTTAATTAAGATTGCATGTGTGCTTCTTATGTATGTTCTCTGATAGCATCTTGCCTGTTCCAAACGGACGAACATGGTCACTTACCTCTGACAAAGAGCAGGGGTAACCTGTGAGCAAACTGGTAAGTGTTTGCAAACACAGCTCATCTCCTTAGCTGGCTTCCTGCCAAGCTGCCCACTTCTTTTCCTCCTCTAGCAGGAGACACCTCAATGGGCAATGCAATACACGAAAGAAGAATGCAGTATAATAAACATATTTTCTTTAAAATTCTCATGATGGACTACCTACATTCCTGCGTCTTCCTCTGGTTTACACTCTGGTGTCATTTCAATCATGTTGCAGTGCAGCCTCCCAGTAAAGGCATTCAGTGGGAAGTGTAGGAAAAGGAACTGTAGTTCCATGTACAGAGACAACAACCACTGCTGAGGGAACTGCCCTGGACATTCCAGACAGCACCAGAACTGCAGAGAAGGGAAGAATCAGAACAGTGGGGGTTTTATCTATTTCTGTAGAGTACATTGAGATGAAGATGCACCATTTTTTGCAACCTCACAATAAAGACAGACAACCTTTCAATTGTTTTTCCTGTTTTTCCCAAAGTTGGCAAAGAAAACAAAAATTAATCTAGTTCTAGAAAATACTCAGAGGGTGTATATGGTCTAAAATCTATTTCAGTATTAAGAAACTGCAATTCAAGAAAATGTCACTAATCATGATACTAATGGGAGATCAAAATGTGATCACAAGGTCCTACAGCATTTTACTTGAAGGAAACACAGAAACCCCAATGATGCAAGTTAAGATTCCATTTTAAGTTTCTACAGGTATAATTTCATTTTATCTTCTTTAATTTAGAAAAAAAGAAAACAATTTTTGAAGTTACTATCATGGATAAGAACATGGGTTTTACTGGCCTGCTCAGAAGTAAATTAAAAGGCAGCTATATCCTAATTAACAAGACTTGGCTTTAATAAATAGCTTTCTCCATTAAATCTCCCATAATAAAAAAAAAATATATATATATATATAAAAAACCCAACAGTATTTTTGTTCTTACTCAGTACAAAACTAGCTCTCTGGGAGACTCCTCAGTAGTTTGTAATTTCATCTTTTCTGGATTCTTCTATTACCTTTCCAAAAAAGCCACAGCATATGTGCTCTCAGTTAAAAGTAGATCTCTTCATGTTTCAGCTGAGCAACTTGGGCTGATTGCTAAGGGCTAAAAAGCTGGGACCCCAATGCTCCAGCTGCCCTTGGAACAGCTGTAACCTCCCATCAGTAGAAAGCTGTGACTGAGCTGGGACACAGCAGCAGCCACAGATCAGAGTGGCCTGGCTGGGGTTAGTCTTAAAGACAGAAACATTTTGTGTGGCTTCAAGTGTAGTTAGGAGTGAGGGGAGCAGATCACAGGGCTGCTCTGCATTTCCGCAGACTCACACAACAGCTGGGGTTGGAAGGGATCTCTGGAGATCATCCAGTCCCACCCCCTGCCAGGGCAGGGTCACCTAGAACAGGTGACTCAGGAACACATCCAGGTGTTTTGGGAATGTTTTGAATTTTACAACTTAAAGAGCACTTATAAACAGTGCTAAGTTTTGTTCTTTAATTAATGAATTGGGAATGAAGCAGATCTCCAGAGGAAATCAATTTTATTCAATATCAGAGATAAACATCCCTGCAAATATTTAGAGAAGTTACTGAAAGCTGCTCAGTTTCTGCCTGGAGATCTCCCTCCATCCTGTTTTTCACTGCTCTCAGGACTCATATGAATAAAACAAAATTAGAACTTCTGGATGCTAGTTCAGACCTCTTGGGGTGATAGGAATCATCCAGAATCTGTATCATTCTTATGACATCTGGTGAGACATTGCCACCTCCTTACAAGAAAAAGAAGTGATTTCATCCTGAGGCTGCAAGAGCATAAGTCAGCAGTTTCACATCATCCTATACAAATAACCCAAAGAAAATTTAATACTCAGAAATCAGAATGATTGCCTTCCAGAAAGACACTCCTCCCTCACTACAAATTGTATCTTTTCACACAAAAAGAGAAATAGGGAGAGATACTGGCTATTATTTATATTTGAACTTGAGAATAGCATGGCAAAAAAAATTGAAAATTATTACACTTTCATTAAAATTAGGACAATTACTTTTCTTGCAAGAGAGACTTCCAAATATGTGTGAAAAAACAAGTAAATTTCTACCATACCTTTTTGTGTCATGTGTGAAACACATTTTAGAAGTTTAAGTTTTTGCACTTTGTCCTCTGTAAAGCCGTCAAATTTTCATAGCCATTAGCTGTCAAAAATGAAAGTTGTACAAAACTAGAAACAGATTATTTTCTTCAACAAATGTGAGTTAAGGCCATCCAAATCCTTCCAGACAGAAAGACTTGGTGACTTTGTAGTTCTCTATAGATAGAAAGTCATTCTGCTGGAAGGCTTAGATGTCTCTGGGTTTCCTTTGGCCCACTCTCCAAAGCCTGGGGACAGGAGTGCAGCTCAGGCTGCAGGACTTGAGTAATCCAAAGATCTCACCAAGGACTTCAGCAAAGTGAAAATAAATAACTAGCACCTCAATGTTACTAAAAAGATCAAAGGAAGAGCACATAAAATGACTTGCAAACATCTTAATACAAGATGCCAATTTGCAAAATGCCTCACACCTCTTCAGACTTCAGCCTTGTATCATTTCTCTTAAAGCCTGTGTTCAATTACTTTACAAATTTATTTTCTCTCAGCTTTCGTTTGTCCTGAATGTAACTGATGGTGTATCTAGCAATTCCTCTCACACACCACAACTAAAAAGCTTATTTTCATGAGAATGTCAGCTTGTGAGACTTCAAGTCTAGTTTGACTTGAAAAATCTTGCAAAAGCTCTTTCTCCTGTTCAGAAATGTTAACACTGACTTGGATTGTGCTTTTGTGTGCTTGCACACATCACTGAAAGATTAAGAGGGAGTATCCATAAGCTCATCAATTTGATCCAACTAAGGAAGCACCAGGCACTCCCTCCCTGTCTCTAGCAAGAAAGCCAATGAAAATTTTAACACTGAGAGCTCTGACATTGTTGTGGTGTGTTTCAGCAATATTTAACATTTTCTCTCTGAAACACAAATTACTGTTCTGTGCTGACTAACTGCAGATTTGAAAGTTCTCTCACACAGACAGAAAATAACTGTTCCATTTTTTTCCTTTAACACAGAAGCTCCCAGCACTATTGTAAACTGAAAAGGTCACAAGAGTGACCTGTATATATTTGTCTCTCCAAGTCTCTCATTCTTCTTGCATTTTATTTATTCTTTGAGATATGAGCAAAACAGCTCCCTTTTTTGAAGCCAAAAAGCCACTGCCACTTGCAAAACTTACTTCCAGCACATGGAAGTGAGCACCTGGGACTGTCCCATTCCTGTCTCTGCAGCCCACCTGCTATGGCCTTGGGAGCAGACAAACCCCTGGCTTGGGAAACAGCCAGAGCTCATTTCCTGCTAAGGCACACCCAAAACTCCTTTGAGTCCAGCATGGGTAGCAAACGTGTTGATGTTTCTGTACCTGTCAGGCAGTGTGTGTAGCAAGGTGCCACAGAAACACAACACAAAGTATTTTTCTCCCTCCTTTCTGTCCCACAAGTCCTTCCAAGGGCCTCCAGGCCAGAAAGGGATTATCCGGAACAGCCTCTCAAGGCACATGAGATATTCCCAGCCAATCTCATTAGCAAGGTCTGAGCACTGCCAGATATCCCTCAAGGCAGGTTAACCTCCTAGTCACATGAGGTACCAATAGACAGTACTTTAAAATTATACTTAAAATCAAACCCTTAAATGCCACGATTCAAATCATTTGGGTACTAAGCAGAAGGTATGAAAAAAAATCCAGCACAACAACAAAACCCTCACTAACTACATCAAACTTAGTATATTGACTTTACCTTTTTTTCACTTCCTTGCATTTCATAATCTCCCCTATGAACTCTAATTCTCATCCATTTAAAAAACCTCAGAAGACATTTTAAAGGAATGAAGCTGCTCAGCAGCTGGTGCCTTCACCTTCCAGATACCAGGGGCAGGTGAGCATCAAGAGCCACAGACCACAGCTGCTTTTGAGGGCTTCTACAGCGAGAATCACCAGCCAAACAGGAAGCTGAAGAACGCTGGAAGAGAATCAGATAACGTGGAGTTCTCCAGGAGAGCCTCAGAAGGTAATGACTTCAAAAAGTCTGTGGAAAAGAAAGATCTTTTTCCTCATGAATATAATGCAGGACTTGAATAGCCAGACATCTGTCACTTTGATATGTGAATGGTCTCTAGAACTGTCTAGCTGACAAAACCACATGCATTAAAATACAGCCTAAATAAAAAGAGACACAACAGTACCTTATTCTTAAGGTTGCTATGTACCACACAGATTTACAATGGGGATTTGATACAGTCCCAGGCTCTGTGACTCACCATTAGAAATCAGAACAATGGGGATCAGGCTACTCTATCATAAGGATTCAGAAAAACATTGTATTATTTCACATTCTCCTGATATTGTATTGTCAGAATTTCTTCTGAATAATGTATTGTAGTTTCCCGTTACAGATAATTGGAATGTATTTTGTCTCAATGCAATGCCCAGTCAAATGAAACACTGAAGAGCATGATTAAAAATCAAATCAAAGTATCTAACAGGTTTTCCTGGCACTTCTCATGGAGATACTCTGCATTCACTCTTTTCTAATTCACCATCATTATACATGCAACTAGAAAATAGCTCAGACAATGCTAATTCATAGTTGTTATTGGGTACAGCATGCCCAGCAGTGACAGAGGTAACAATAAAAGGAATTGATTAATAAAAATTACAAAAAAAATATTTGAATAACAATGTCACCACCCACATACTGTGCTTCTCCAAAGCAACATGTCTCCCTGAAAAGAAATAAGCACAGCTCAAATGTTATTTAAGCCAGTCCAGTGAGATTTCATCTGGCTTTATTTATCCAAAGCACACTTGTCCCTCCCCATGAGCCTCTTCCCTGCAAGATCACCTCATTCTTCTGTCTAAAAGTGCTTCAAGGATAATGACATACAATTCCTCACCTCCACAGACACAGGCAAGGCAAACAATTCCTGTAATTTAACTTTGATTCCACATATGGTTTGGCCATAAGGTATTCTTACCTAATTTGTTCCACCAGTCATGGAACATTTACAGTATCAGACTGTCTTCTGTGTCTTTTATTAAAAACCCACTGAGGCATATGAAACATTCATGTGTACAGCATATGCTAAACCAGGGCAAAATGAGAAGAGGCAACACTACAGACATCAAAAAATAAAGGAAAGCGTGAAAAACAAATCACATTCTACTAGCTACTCCTTTCATTTTTCTTCTTAAATAGAAAACATTACTTAGGAGCAACAGAGTTTTGGCTTTAACTCTGGTCAAAACAGTCTCAATCCCAAGTACAGCATTTCATTCACTGACACAGGAGATTTCTCTAGGAGAACTACACGAAGCAGTTCCAAGGCTCAGGGCACACCTGGAGGTTCAGATACAAGAAATTAAAGGGAATAATGTGAGGTGTTCCCCCTCCCAATACTACAGGTTACTACAGGTGTGCCTGAGAACTGTTTATTTTAGGGCCACCCTGCTCCTCTCTGCAACTGTAGCCCTGGTGCTCACCTCTAGCAGTTAAAAGGAAGACAAGGACCAGGCAAAGAACAGCAAACCTGAGAATCATCATCTCCTGGAACATTATGTGAGCCCTCAGTCCTTCTATATATCTTATTTTGAGATCATTCCCTCATCACCTTAGACAAAGTTATGCCCTTTATTCACCCACGTGAATAAAATAGTATTTTATTAAAGCAGTATGATAGGCATGCTTTTGTCACAAGCTCTGTCAAATCCTGGCTGCACTGACCCGATGAGCCTCTGAACCCGTCACACCAATACACAACAAAGACCTGTACAAACCTGTGTCCTGAAGCAGTGCACACCAACACAGCCAAAACTTTGGGACAGTCCCATTATTTTTCCACAGAGGGCTCAGAGACCCCTTGAGTTCCTTTCCTACAACCTGCATTGCTATAACCCCTCTTCTCCAGAGCAGGAACGTACTGTCCAAACATCACCTCCTATGCACTTAAAATTCTTTAATCTCTAAAGCAGTAAGCTAAATTAGAGCACTATTTTTATTGGACATGAGGTTATTATCAAGATCTGACAATACTGAGAATACTGACTGACTTACAATATACTTCCATTTCTCAGCTTTGCCATGCTTTGCAATATTTGATGGCTTTCTTCTGCAATTCTGAAGAAAATGCACTTTCACTGTGATTTAAGAAGGAAATTTAGCAATGCTGAAATCCTCTTCCTGTGACTGACTTGATTGTGGGTATGCAAAAGGAGAACCACACACTCTCAAGTTCCAGAACAATGTTAAGTGACAATTAACAAGTTAGTATTAAGAGGTGATGTCCATCCTCACTCTAATTAGCTTAAAAAAAATGTAACATATTTTCTCCCTTCTGTAAAAAGAACTGTACTGAGCTTCTTCACAAATGTCGATTTTTCTAGAAACAGTGGTAAAGCAAGTTTTTCTTGTAAGTAGTACTCATAATAACTTTCCTACAACAGAATAAACGGGCAATTGCCAAAATGAGTATTAACACTTCCACAGAGCAGCAAGGAAACAAATAGTGCTGATATGAGCAAAGTCAAGAGAGGAAAATATAGTCTAAAGAATAACTTCTACAAAACGTACAACTGAGGAAACAGTGACATTTGGAATTCAGAGTTATTTAGTGTTTATCAAAACGAAGCATTTAATAAACTACTGAGTAGTATAAACACTGCATTCAAAGGTAAGATTAACTCAATGTTAGCTCTCCTATGTATTGGCCAGACCCTGGAGTAGAGAGGAGAATAAGTCACAACATCCCCTCCCAACAGGAAAAGCAGGAATTTGTACAAGAACTTGTGACTGAATCTCTGTTGTTGCTACTGGTGTTTATAAAGCTCCTAGAAACAAAATAAAAATGAAAAGCCAAATTAAAGCAAATAAACTGAGTTCATTCAGACTCTCACTAAACCAACAGGAGTTGCTACAGAATCTCTCTAGTTTGAAATCTTCTGATTTCAATTAATGTTCTGAAGCAAACCACAAATGCCTTTTACTACTTACACCCTCATATTTTACTTTGATCCCAATGGCTTACAGTCACACCAAGGTAAGGTTTGCAGGTGGATAATGCAGCAGCTTGGAAAAAAAAAGAGACCACTGCTTCTTCTAGCAGGATCCAGCTTTATAACACACACTCCGGTATTGACATGTTTCTGCTATGGGAAAGTTTAGGGAAGATGCAGAAGGAAAGACAAAGCAGCCACAGCACCAAGCACCCAGAGCAGATGTCTCTGCCCTTATCAGTCATTCACCCAAACGTGCCCTCTCCCAGCGTTTCAGGTGTTAAAAGAAAACATTCACACCTGGTGTTTAGGGCTGGAGTCAATCCTTTGGTATGCACCTTTCTCAAGGGAACAGAGAGCCTTTATCAAAGTCAAGATAAATGTGACAGGCCACTGCTTCTACACAGAGCCCTCACCAAGGTCGGGATGGCTGCAGCAGGCTGCTGCTTCCACAGATAATACCCTCTACATTAGACAAGTGATATAATTTGAAAGCCCACAGAGGCTTTTGGACACAGAAGACCTTTATAAATCAGGGACTGGAACACTGCTTTTGCATGCTGTTCATGCATTCCTTAATTGTGAAATACCTGCGCTTCTAGAGAATTCACAGCTGTCCAGTCTGTGATGCAAGTCTGGCATTCTGACTCTTAAAGAGGTCTGTACTCACTTTCAGTAATCAGTATGGCCCAGCATTGTCAAATTCCTTGCCTTTAAATACTTTCAATTCCTGCACCACAAATTCCTTGTCTTTAAATCTCTCAAGCCTGACCAAGCAACAGCTCTCTCTGGGCCTGGGATCACTGCCATACACTCTGAGTAGTACAGGGTGTCTGATGCTAAACTCCATAGACTTGTGTTCAGGATCATTGGAAGCACCCTTACAATCCTCCCTCTCCTCCCAATGGCATTCTGCATCCTGCTCAGCAGAAATGCTTATCTTTCCACATCCAAATTAAGAAAACCAGGACTTTGTGGCCCAACCAGAAAAATGTAGCCAAGAAATACCCAGGTTGCTATTTTAAAGAGAAACTCAGTACGTCAGTATGAGTGTGAGTGAGTAAGAGGTAGGAAATAATAGTCAGTACAAAAAGACAAGTTTAAGAAGACAGCTTTCACTTACACTTTCTGCACATTTTTAAACTACCCAGCTGAGAGGAACTCAGTAGGATGTAGGGAGGCTTTTTTGTTGTGTATGTCAAATGTCTTGAACAAGATATTGAGTCTTGGCCTCTACACCAAATAATTACTATAAAATCTGTTATTAAGAAGCATTAGTAGACTGAGGTTTTTAAATCTCCAAGATGCAATACAGGTAAGGGGTCAGGCTGGCCCATAATGCAAAGAACTATTGAACAAGTTTGGCTATAAAATTCTTCCACACTTTTTAGCTCATTTAATGCACTGGACAACTGGTGAAAAAAAACGGGTTAAGCTTAGGTAGATGTGCTGCTTATTCCAGTATCAGCATGTTCAGCAGATTTCTTGTGAAAGCTGCAGGAAATATTTTGGTAAGACAAAGCAGGTGACATGAACATCCATGGTGTTGCTTTAACAATAGCAGAAATGTATATTTTGTGCTGTTTACCTTGGTCATTGTTACATAAGACTATGAAACCAGAATAGCATTTCTGAAGAATGATGAACTGCAGATGAAACCTACAGTGTGAAATAGGGAGGAGGGAATTCTGAATATCCTTGATGATCACTGGAAATACCAAAGAATGAAAGAAGAAATGTTCAAAGTATAAATAGATACACCATTGCACAGGGTATCTTTTTACTCTTATGATGAATCATTCTGAACACAGTCTCTCTGTACAGTCTAGCTGGACAGTCTGCTCTCCAGTTACATAATCAGAACCCAGAGATGAGTCAGATAAAAATTAATGACCTCAACTAATCTTGCATCACTTGAAGATGGGGGGACATGGGGGGTGTTAATGTGTAAACATACACAGTATTGTTTTCTTTTTTACATTTTTAGGAAAACAATGGGAAATACTGGGTGAGCAAATATAAGTAAGATACACCAACTCATAAATTGGTACCAATGCCCCAGATTCAAAAAATATTTAAGGGTGTCTGCAGCACATCTATACATAGCAAATTTTTCTGTAAAGGGATAAAATTATCACCATTTTTTTTTTCTATGTCAAATCCTGATAGGAGATTCATGTCTCATTTCAACATGTGCTAGTTTTAGAAGTTCAAGGTTTTTCTTTTGACTATGTACAAATATATCCTGAAATGACAGGATTAACCCACTGACATTTCCTTTGAAACTGTAGGTACTCTTTCACCTAATTAATGCATATTACTGTCTTGGAAATGGTTTTTATTCTATGCCATTTTTGGTTTTGTTTTGTGTCCAGGGTGGTCACTGCCTTCAACCCCCCTCCCAGTTCATGATGGGCGAGAGCCAGCCCAGAATGTGCAGGGAGCTGGGGGAGGGATGGTGATCTCTTCCAGTGGGGTAAGCGGCTCAAGGGTCTCTGCAGCAATTACTCTGCAGAAACATCATGGAAATTCCATGAGAATTCCTTGAAAGTGCTGTGGAAATTCCATGAGAATTCCTTGAAAATTTCACGGAAATACCATGGAAGTATCATGAAAATGTCACCAAAAATCCGTGAAAAAGTCATGACAATGCAGTGAAAATTCCATGAAAATTCAGCTGATGTGGGGCCTTGCCTGTGCACATGGAAAACGGCAGGACGGGATGGAGAAGAGTCTTCCTTGAACAGACTCCCAGAGGGAGCTGATCCTGGTGCTGATCTCTGCATAGCAAACAGAGCTGTGGCAGAAACCTCAAAGAAGCAAGCTGGGACAGGAGGGCAAGTTCACACAGCCAAGAAAGGCTGGTCCCTAGAGCCACAGTGCCAAAAGGGAAAAAAAAAAAAAAAAACAATCAACCAACAAAACAAAACAACCACCAAAAACTAACCCAAACAGGCAAAACCCACACGAAGTAGCAGTATCCCTGGTCAGAGACACCCGCCATAGTCCTGGAGACAGGGAAGATCAGGGACGGGGGGAGCAGCCATCCCAAAACAAGACAAACAGACCACAGAACAAAACCTTCAAAAATTATATGGGGTAATAAAACATCCCCAATACATTGTTCCGACCATACAAAATGTAGGATCAAATTGTTTCCCATAAGTGGCCCAGGCAGAGTTTAACAGAGAAATTCCTCATGATCACATCAGTAATAGGGAGGAATTGCTGTTCACTAGCACCTGATGCTCATAGGCTGTGGAGACACTCAGGAAGTGTGTGTCTAACTGCAGGTATCAAAGGACATCTGGTTCCCTCAGGCTTTTAAAACTACTTGGAAGGAATGACATATCTCCTCCAATAGTCCCCAAAGAGAGGAGTATCTCTACTCTGTCTTGCCAGCATTGAACATCTAGTTCTACTAGTTCATCTTGCCAACACTGACATCTAGTCAGCATGTATCTACAAGAGAATAGGGAGATTATGTTGAAGTCAGCATGCTGTAATCTCTCTCAATTGCACTGTCCATAACATTAGTTCTGCTATTTTTCTCTCCCTATTTGCATTATTCAGTCATGTATATGCAGTTACCCTCATCACTGTTCCCGAAGACACAAGGCATCTTGATTATTTCTCTAGTTTTTATCAGAATGCATCCATTACTCCCAACTGGATCTGCCCATAGTGTTTTCCTCAGTGCTTCACAATAGATGGTTTTCCATTTGTTCCCTAAATGAGAACAAATGGCCTTTAAAAGCACTTTACAAACCTAGCATTGATGGTACCTCTTCCCTTAGACTTGAACAATGTAGTCTGGTGGGGCTCAGAGTGCAAGCCTTTCATTTCAAGCCCATTAGTCAACATTCATGATAGTTTACTCTTCTTATACAATGACCCGTAACAATCTCCTAGACACTATTCTTGTATTATCACCTTTATCTATGATTTTTTTTTGAGTCTCTGCATTCTTCTATAGCTTTGTTGTACACTTCTGCATTTCAGCATTAACTAGCATGTTCATATTTTCCCTCTCTGCAAGACTCCATCACTTCACCCTAAAAAAAGCCTGCTGTTTTTACATTTTCAGTCAAGCTCTGAAGACACCTCAGTTCCACTTCACTGAATAAGTGAGGTTTTTTGCATGAGTTTTGTATTTTGGTTTTGTTTTCTAAACCAACTCCCTTGATTTTCTCTTTGTTTTTGTGGCTAAGTGTTGCAGGCCTCCTTCAATTCCAGACCAAATAGCTTTAGCTCATGGTTTTCTCAAGCCTGAGAAACTGATGCTTTTCTCATTCTATAGAATGTATCACTGTTCCACCTTTCATTCCATTTTTTTGTTGCTTCTTGTACTGTTGGAACCACTCTTAAAAGGATGAATTACCTCTTCTTCCAGTCATGAATTGCTTATTCTAATGTCATATACACTTGGTTCTAACTTCTGTTTTATCTTGGCCACAGCAATTTTCTTCACCATTCCTTCTAAGTTAATTCTGCTGTGTTCTATTGACACATCACCTAGACAGCTCTGGGACTGATATTCCCTCAGGCAGCACCATAAACCAGCGGTGCAGCACTCCCCAGCCAGCTGTGGAAGGGCAAAAGCAGCATTTCCCTAAGCCCTGACAATGACTCTGTGCCAGAACTGGGCAGCTGCTGGGTATAATGACTATAATAACAAGAATGACCATCACTGGCATTCCCTGATACCCTGTCTCAGGCTAAGGACAAAACAGCTATGGGACTGAGCTGTGCCAAAAAGAAAAGGCCCTCATTTCCAGCTGGAGTCATGGCCCAGGCACAGTACAGAACAAATCACAAACTACTCACCTTTAACAGCCCCTACACTCATAACACAAGAGCTACTACAAACCCAGGTGAAGCACATTTTCATCACATTATGACACCATACTTGTAACATCTCCACTTTGATAAAGAGTTAAATTTCATTGTTCAAGGGTAAAATAACAGCTATTTTTACACTTGCAGGAAGATATAGTACTAGGTCTTTTTTATGTTTCCTGATCTTATTAAGTTTTATTACCAGACTATGGTAAAGTTTGCAAACCAGTAATTTTGGTGATCAACAATAAGTAATGAAATGACAAGAAAGTCATGTTAAAACAACATTAAAAGGGAGAGTCATTCTTAACTGCAGAGCGTGGGAAGCTGCAAGTAAAACTCCCATTAGCAGTAAATACATAAGCTTGAAAAAACATTCCTATATATTTGCCAAAATAGATTCAGTGAGGTTTCCATGCATTAAGGAGGGTCCAAGTTATTTTTTTTCTCCTTACTTTCCGGAGCTTACCTGCTGGTTTCTATACATATTCTAATGGTACAAACAATTATTTTGAATTTCACATGCCATGTATATAAACCTGTGTACACTTTGAATTGTAGCAGAGAGTTTCTTAGCTGGCAGAGGAGTATTTAGGGCTGTGTCCTCTGTCAGATCATTTAGAAGATTGCTTTACCAGGCTGACTGGTGAGTAGTTTTCAAAGCTAAACACAAATTTCTCAATTGAAGGAACCCTGAGGTGCACAGAGATTTCACTGTTTTAAGCACAATAAGAGGAAACTACCAGGTCCAGGCAGGAGTGTGAAAGGTGCCATGTGTGTGTTCTTCCAGGTGGGAAGGACTAAACCAGGGGCTCTTCCACTGTCTCACAATGATTCATAGGGTCCTTAATTGCAATTCAAGACTTATCATAGCATTTCCATGGAAAGCAATTCATTCCAGTTATTCATTCCCAGAGAAGGGAGGTCCCTTGGGGGCCTTGGGGTAACCTCAAAGGGACCTCGGGAGGGGCCAGACACAGCACCAGCAACAGAATCCAGCAGTATTTATTCACTTGAAGACAATGAATTGCCTTTGCTCCCCCTGTTTTGAAAGTACCATTGTTTTGACATCATATGAAAGAAGAAAAATTTGGGATAGCTAAGTGCCTCATGCCAAGAAGTTTCCCAAATCCTTCATTCTCCTCAGGCAGTTTTGACAACATCTTTTAGCAGCAGAATGAAACAATGATTTTCCAGCATGCCTCTGCTTTCCTTTCTTTTAATGCACAGCCACACTTAAGACATATATTCAGCTTCACTTCATAAAGAGTGAACTTCTTCTCTGCTGGAAGCCAGAGTAGCTACAGCAATTAAATTCCAGTTTTAAGTGAGACTTCTGAGGCTTTGGCTCCATGCTCTCCCTAAGAGCAGTGACTTTCCTACTAAATGACTTTCCTGATAAATACCCCATCAGTGACAATCATTTCAGATCTGACTCCCAACGAGGATTTTTAGTGACAACAGAAGATGACCAAAAAAGTCCCTAAGCATCATAACAAGCCATCTGTCACTGTTTGCTCTTTCAGACAATTAGTGATCATGTAACACTCACTCTCATTTTCAGCATTTCATTCTACCAAAATATTCTGACAGTTCTTCCAGTTTATTCATGGGCAAACAAGGTCAATATTTTCTGAAGACAAAAACTAACTTCACTGTTTAGTTTTCTATATTATACATTGACACATGTCTTTCAGTCTAATACCTAGGGCTTGTGTCATACTTGGAACCAAAAATCCCCTGATTAGCTGGAATGTCCTGAGGCCTCAGAATGAATAATGTGCGAATTAGTTTTGTTTTGCTTTCAAACTACTTCTTAAAAATTCAAAGGATGAATTAACATGCAAAGTCTCTTCCAAAATTCCTCCTAGTCCTTATTGTCAGCCTACCTCATGCATATCAATTCTTGAAAAATTAACTCCCCTTTCATAGCACCATTTCAGGGAAAAATACTTAGTAAATTAATTAGTAAGGATGGCATACAGACAAATTTCCAGAAATTAATTTTATTATCTACAAACCTAAATGCTCAGATTTTCCTCTGAGTTTGCCAGCTTTGTCTGTACCCATGCACAAACAAAGCTGTAGTCACAGAAGCCACCAAAGCCTGCACAAACACAGCCCAAGTTTACCAATGTTACATTGTTTATGCAATCATGTGCAATTTACTCTAGATCAGTAGAAATCCTCTTTTATGGAAAATATGGAGCAGTTCTTGAGCATCTTCCTGCCTAGGAGTCCAGCAATCAGGTATTCTTTGTGCTACATGAGACATTTTAATGAATGTAAACATTGACCACATAGCCCACTCCACAATTAGAGCACAACAGGCATAGCTGAAATTGAAAGAACAGGGCTTGTGCCATTAGCAAACTTCAAAAATCACCTTTGTTCTGAGGTAAATCAGTATGTCAGGTCTCAAACAGGAAAAGGCACAAATCAGAAACTTAGATATTTTGACCTTATAGTCCCCTCTACTGTCCATCCCACATCACAAAGACAGCTTCGGGTTTGGGCTTTTTTTTTTTTTTTTTTTTTTTTTTTTTTGCAAGAAGCCAAATACAAATTAAACTGAAGTCTTGCATCCCTTAAAAATAGTCTTGGCTTAGCTGCTTACAGTACCACAAAATCTGTAGCAACCCAATGTAACTGCTACACAAGTTAATGAATTTCAGCTCACACCTTTTCTCCATTTTTAATTAGGCCACTTGAGTTTCAAGTTAACCTATTTTTTTAATCTTTTATCCAGCTCAGTGAGAAATCCTTAGATTATTGACAGTCTTTTATCTTTTTTTATTGTCATTTGAAAGAATACTTAGTAAAAAACTAAAGAACAATTCATACTTTAGGGCACATACAGGCTGTATTTCACAAGTAAGGCTATTCTATAGCCCTGTTGGATTTCCCTACATATTTTTAAAAATTGGACAACCAGAATAAGGAACAAAGTAAGGTTTTTCTTCATACAAAAGTCATCATGCTAAAGAGGATTAAACAAAGATGTGAACATGACAGACACTGCATCCCACTGTAATCTCTTAAATGAAGAGGGAGATGTCAGTCACTTTAATCTCAGAGCATCTTTCCTACACATCTGACCATTTCCTATAAAAACTTATACTATCACAAGTCACACAATGCCACCAATGCCATCTAAGTCCAAAAGATATTTAAGCCTTAAGAAAAGCAAATTTTTGTTTTGTTTGAATGCAGCAGTGTTATCACCATCATGGAAGTTTGTGGCAAAAAGCAGTACTGGGCTTGCCAGGGAGGAAGAGTCATCATATCTGCTACACAGTCCCAAGGCAGAGTTTCATCAGTACCCCCAGCATGCAAACTTCCCCAGTCACCCAAGAACAGCAGCAGCATTTCAACCCACTGCCTCTCAGAGCCAAGGTGATAAATGATGGATGCTTCAACAAGATGGGGAAATGTGGCAAAAGAGAGTCTGTCATCGCTGAGAAAAAGTTTGAAAACAAGTTTTAGATGAAATGGATATAACTTACTGATATAAAAGCAGAAATAAAGCAGAAAAAAAGATCACTCCTGCTATTCTCTATTGACTCAGACAATTTTGTTTTACTGGTTCTCTCTTGGGTTAACCAGCACAAAGGTCAGCTACAGCTCTGGGAATTGGTAGTTTTAGCTGGAGAGAAAACATCCTCAATTTTGAAATCAGAAGGTAAAACCAGCAAGGAAAGTAAATGGGCATGAACCCAGAAACCAACATAGACCTCTTAGGAAGCATCTGTAAATCCTCCTCAGTATAATGGCATATTCTCCCCTCAATCAGTTAATCAAACTCACCTCTGCCATCCTTCATTTCTCTGCACTTTTTTATGTAGCACATTTCAGTGGAGGAATTCTCAGTTTTCCATGCTGTGAGAGAATTCCACACTCACAAAATATTGGGAGGGGGCTGAGGACAAAAAAAGGAAAAAATACTAGGAATGAAAGGTCATTTTCAAGAACCAGAAAGGCTGGAACTAGCATGAACCAAACCACTTTGAAAGAACAGCAGGCTTAGGCTGCAGTTCTTGTTGCTCTAGAACAGGAGCTAAAGAAAAAAGGTCTTTCAAGGGCTGCTCTCAAACAGGCTGGCTCTTGGTGGGTCATACAGCAACTGACAGGAGCCATGTCACTGAGCCAGAGCAAAAGGTACAAACTTCAGGAAAGAGCAGCTCTGTGCAAGCTTCTTTACTGAAAAAAAAAAAAAATGAAAAGGACTTAAGTACTCATTTTCTGCAATGTGACTTTGCAGCCAAAACAATAAACAGTGGAAAGATGGGTAGCAAGTTGTAAAATAAAAAACCTTTTTTTTACTATTGACAAAAAGCAAGTTTTGTGGGACAGCCATATACACTAGATTACTTAAAACTCACTGACCTTCTTCAAAAGCCTTAATGAGTTCATTACTTTCTCCGTGTGCTGCAATAGAGTTACGAAGCTCTGTGTAACAATGAGTGTGTAGCTTGGTTAGAAAAGCACAGCTCTTGGAGGAAAGAGCAGAACATGTCACCGAAGCAGTGGAACTCTAAAATGCCCATCCATTTCTTACTACCATTTCACTGGGAAAATTCTCCAAGCTACCTGTGTCATTTTAATTTTCATACTTAAGCATTAAAACAAAACAAAACAAAAAACTCAGCACACTCTTCCTCTCACACAGAGGTAGTGCTTGTGGCTTTTGTTCTTATTTGTCAGGCAGTCTGTTCATCATGTTTACACTGAATTTACAAAGTGCCCATTTGTAGATAACATAACAGTCACACAAATGTCAGATCATCTGACAGTACAAGGTTTCTTTAGATCCAACTGCGCTAAGATGTGATGTGATAAGGCAACATTGGTCTTGTTTTCTTTCCATTTATCTTGGGAAGTTTGTAATTCATATGGGCTTCTCAAGATCCTTTAATAAAAGGAGGAACTCAGCACACAACAAAGGAAAACCTGCACAACACAGCTGAGACTTGAGTGAAAACAAAGGAAAACCTGCTACAGAACATCTGCTGTTTTTTTCAAATATTTTCCATAAAAAAGCAAGTTTCATGGTCTGGAATTTAGATATTTTTTATCTCTGTGCTTTTTAAATAAATGCTCTTCAAGAGGTGGTTTTTGAACATGACTGTGCACTACAGCAAGCTGTTCCTGGAGGTTGATTGCCACAAAAGAATTGGGTTTATCCTGTGCCTGCACTTTATCAGCTTTGAAATCCTTTAATGGAGCACAACTTCCCAAGACACAGAGCTGCCTGCCTCACATCATATGCAAGATGCTGGAAATTTCCCCATACCATAGGTTCAGTTCAGCAAAACATGGCAAAACCCCAATATCTAAAGCTTAAGCAAACTAAAAACCACTTGCAAAAGCTCATAGCCTTCAGAGAACAGAGCCATCCACTACTTCATTATATTAACATTCTGCAGACAGGATAATTTTGCAGGATTTTTACACTCTAACATGCAGCAGGTTCTTTGTCGTCCCAGAAGAACTACAAAATCAAGTTAAGGAAATTTAGATGTATCACAAATAAATCATACAAACTGCTGCTAACAAAACACTAACAAATACAAGTTATTCCCATTTCATCATGGTTCCAGTCACTACATCAACATGAATTTAGAACTTAGCAAAAAGCCATGATTCACATAGCTGCTGCCCCTCTGCAGTATCGATCAGAGAAGCATGGATTCAGAAGTAAAATTGCACAGCTGTCACTGAAGCCTGTGGCAAATACCCTTTAGCTTCTGAGTGCCTGTGGTGATACCCTTACAATATTTCTTTCCAGAGGACTGGGAAACTCAGGAATGGGAGCTTCAGCTGCAACTCTGCCACACAAGAATCGATCTCATCCAGACCTTCAGAAATCTTCATTAAAGTCCGCAAAAAAAAAAAAAATTCTTGTTGCAGTTTTCAAAATGTCAGGAGTAACATCTGTACATGTATTTCTTTAATTTCAGGTGACTGAGATTATAACATCACTTAGCATTTCTCAGAATGAATTATTCAGTCAAGCTGTACATTTGCATTGAAGTTTTCTACCCTAGTAACATATTGCAGGAAGTTTTGTATATTTAAAAAAGACTCGATCTTTTAAAAATGCAAAACTCCCAATCTGTCCTGCCCCAAAAGAACAGTCCTGCAACTGCTTTGCACAAAATTAGTATCTGCACAGTTTTCTGCATGTGGTTTAAGACAATGTTCCATGATTTCAGTTAAAGAACATCCCAATATGACATCAACCTTCCCTTTGTTTTAATACAACCCAAGCACCTGAGTTTTAGGGGTCATTTATTGGACTCCTGTGGTTATTCGGAGAATATGGTAGGAGGAAGGGCTAAGAGAATGTATCTTCACTAGCTGTAATCAGAAAACAAAGGAAAAAAATCCCAAACAAGTTCAACTTCAGCTCTAAGGGAAGAGTTTCTCCTTTGTATGTAACAGCTTAATTTAACAGACAAAGAAATTCAGTTCAAGGCATATTTTGTTTCCTTTGTATTTCAGCATCAGCTGCTTGAAGGGCAAAATACTTAAGCTCCCTGCTGCATGAATGCTTCCGTTGTATAAATAACATAACCTCTTTGCATTATCAGTCACAGTATAAAATATCCGATATTCAAACCCACAGGGCTCACAATTTAGCATTTTAAATTAGAGTTCTGCCTCAAAGATTCACAACAAGCTCTTCCATTCTACTTTTAATGTCTTTCACAGTTGATGAGATCTAAAAAAAAAAAATCTCCTCCTCCCTACCTCTGACAACTTTGCAGAGAAGACCTGCATTCATATTCTTGCCTTGCTACAGCTACGTTTATGCATTCCTGGTCACATGAACATCACTCGTCCTCCTTTGAAACAACTTGCACTGTTTTCCCAGGAAACAGTCCAGTTTCCTGCAGGATAAGCAAAGAGAAGGGATCAGCTTTCATTTGCTACCATCAGTTTACCACGTGGGACAATTCCCTGAGCATTAGATTTTGTTTACCAGGATGGATAGTTTTAGTTGGGAAGCTAAACACAGCATCTGGCAAACAGCATCCCACACGTGCCTAGGGACCTGCCACAGTCTCAGGTACATGCTGCTTTCCAAGCCTGTGCTTGAGAAGGGTCTACAGGAGATTCCCAGATCACAGGGTGAACCTGTGACCCTGTATTCCTTCAAAATCTACAAGAGCGTGTGTTACGGGGTATCCCGGTGAGACACACACATGTGGTCACTGCAGGGCTCCTGCTGAACTCAGAGTTTACCAGCAGAACCCAGGCAATCTAGATAAGAAACAACAGCATGCTTGGGAATGCAGAAGGCATTGGAGCTGGAAGTACTGCCCAGTGCCTGCAATTCCAAAATGCTTAACTCCTGTAGCTACAATTACTGTAGAGACACAGAAGTAGAAATAAAACACAATTTATCCTCCTAGCTTCAGTAGTAGTATACAAACTTGCTTTCAGAAACAGTGGGACTACAGAAATAAGTCTTGCACACGAAATTTTGTCAGATTCACAGTAAGAGCAATGTGCTTCATATCAAACCTGCAATAACCTACTGTCAACTTCTGGAATTCACAGCAAAAAGGCAGAGGACAAAGAGCCCTGTGCTCAACTTCTGAAGACAAGATACTGGAACAATAAAAAAACAAATCACGTCATAATTTTGTCCTCTAAACAGCGACATAGCAACATAGAAGCATTAAAGAGAGGTACAAAAAAATGAGAATGTAAAAAGAGAGGAGCAATATTGCAAAAAAACAAAAATAAAAAAAAACTAAAAACAAAACCCCAAAAAAACTCCAAAAACCAAAAAAAACACCAAAAAACCCACCAATATATGTTTTCTAAAAAATGCAGTGTATTTACAATCATAAAACGGTATTATTACAAAACAATGTACAGACTTACTCAGAAAATCAGAAGGGCTCCCCTGGGACTGTCAGGGCAGCAAAAGTATGAGGCGGGGGCAGCCCTAGTCCAGGTCACATCCTTCGATGTTCGGACTTTTTGCAGTCAGCAACCCGCTGAGGGCCACAGGACCCTGAGCACAAACTCCATTTCTTATCCCTAGGAAAGAAAACTCACAAGTCCAGGTTCCTGATGTCGGTTTGTAGGACGCCCCTGGGACTGTTAGGGCAGAAGAAGTATGATGTGGGGGCAGCCCCGGTCCGGGACACATCATTCGATGTTTAGATTTCTTAAAGTCAGCCGCCAGCTAAGGGCCACATGACCCTGAGCAAAAACTCCAGCTCTTTTCCCTGGGAAAGAAAGCTCAACAGTCCAGGTTCCTGATGTCAGTTTGTAGGGCTCCTCTGGGACTGTAAGGGCAGCAAAAGTCTGAGGTGGAGACAGCTCCTGTATGGGGCCCATCCTTCGATATTCGGATTTTTTGCAGTCAGCTTTCTGCTCAGAGCCACAGGACCCTGACCACAAACATCGGCTTAGTTCCCTGGGAAAGAAAACTCACCAGTACTGGTATCTGATGTCAGTTTGTAGGGCTCCTCTGCGAATGTCACGGCAGTACAAGTATGAGGTTGGGGCTGCCTCTTACAGGACACATCCTTTGATATTCCGATTTTTTGCAGTCATCTGGCGGCTCAGAGCCACACGACCCTGAGCAAAAACATCGGCTGTTTTCCCTGGGAAAGAAAGCTCACCAGTCCAGGTTCCTGATGTCAGTTTGTAGGGCTCCTCTGAGACTGTCAGGGCAGCACAAGTACGAGGTGGAGACAGCTTCTGTATGGGGCCCATCCTTCGATGTTCTTATTTTTTGCAATCAGCTGCCTGGTCAGGGCCACAGGACCCTGTGCAGGAACATCGGCTGTTTTCCCTGGGAAAGAAAACTCACCAGTCCAGGTTCCTGATTTCAGTTTGTAGGGCTCCCCTGGGACTGTCAGGGCAGAAGAAGCATGAGGTGGGGGCAGCTCCTGTATGGGACTTATCCTTCGATGTTCGGATTTTTTGCAATCAGCAGCCGGCTCAGAGCCACAGGGCCCTGAGCAGAAACATCGGCTGTTTTCCCTGGGAAAGAAAATTCACCAGTCCAGATTCCTAATGTCAGTTTGTAGGGCTCCTCTGGGACTGTGAGGGTAGCACAAGTATGAGGTGGAGGCAGCTTCTGTATGGGGCCCATCCTTCGATGTTTAGATATTTTGCAATCAGCTGCCTGCTCAGGGCTACCAGACGCTGAGCATAAACATCGGCTGTTTTCCCTGGGAAAGAAAACTCACCAGTCCAGGTTCCTGATTTCAGTTTGTAGGGCTCCCCTGGGACTGTCAGGGCAGCACAAGTATGAGGTGGGGGCAGCTCCTGTATGGGACTTATCCTTCGATATTCGGATTTTTGCAATCAGCAGCCGGGTCAGAGCCACAGGGCCCTGAGCAGAAACATCGGCTGTTTTCCCTGGGAAAGAAAATTCACCAGTCCAGATTCCTAATGTCAGTTTGTAGGGCTCCTCTGGCACTGTGAGGGTAGCACAAGTATGAGGTGGAGGCAGCTTCTGTATGGGGCCCATCCTTCGATGTTCGGATTATTGCAGTGAGCTCCCCGGTAAGGGGCACCGGACCCTGGGCCAAAACATTGGTTTTTTTCCCTGGGAAAGAAAACTCACCAGTCCAGGTTCCTTATGTCAGTTTGTAGGGCTCCTCTGGGACTGTCAGGGCAGCACAAGTATGAGATGGAGGCAGCTTCTGTATGGGGCCCATCCTTCGATGTTCGGATTTTTTGCAATCATCTGCCTGCTCAGGGCCACAGAACCGAGAGCAGAAACATCGTCGGTTTTCCCTGGGAAAGAAAAGTCACCAGCCCCGGTTCCTGATGTCAGTTAGAAGGGCTCCTCTGGGACTGTCAGGGCAGCACAAGTATGAGGTGGAGGCAGCTCCTGTATGGGACTTATCCTTCGATGTTCGGATTTTTTGCAGTCAGCAGCGGGCTCAGAGCCACAGGGCCCTGAGCACAAACATCGGCTGTTTTCTCTGGGAAAGAAAACTCACCAGTCCAGGGTCGTGATGTCAGTATGTAGGGCTCCTCGAGGACTGTCAGGGCAGCACAAGTATGAGGTGGGGGCAGCTCCGGTCTGGGACTTATCCTTCGATGTTCGGATTTTTTGCAGTCAGCTGCCGGCTCAGAGCCACGGGGCCCTGAGCAGAAACATGGGCTGTTTTCCCTGGGAAAGAAAACTCACCAGTCCAGATTCCTGATGTCAGTTTGTAGGGCTCCTCTGGGACTGTCAGAACAGCACAAGTATGAGGTTGAGTCAGCTCCGGTCTGGGACTTATCCTTCGATGTTCGGATTTTTTGCAATCAGCTGCCTGCTCAGGGCCACAGGACCCTGTGCAGGAACATCGGCTGTTTTCCCTGGGAAAGAAAACTCACCAGTCCAGGTTCCTGATTTCAGTTTGTAGGGCTCCCCTGGGACTGTCAGGGCAGCACAAGTATGAGGTGGAGGCAGTTTCTGTATGGGGCCCATCCTTCGAATTTTGGATTTTTGCAATCAGCTGCCTGCTCAGGACCACAGGACCGTGAGCAGAAACGTCGGCTGTTTTCCCTGGGAAAGCAAACTCACCAGTCCAGGTTCCTCATGTCAGTTTGTAGGGCTCCTCTGGGACTGTCAGGGCAGCACAAGTATGAGGTGGAGGCAGCTTCTGTATGGGGTCCATACTTCGATGTTCGGATTTTTTGCAATCAGCTGCCTGCTCAGGGCCACAGAACCGTGTGCAGAAACATCGGCTGTTTCCCCTAGGAAAGAAAACTCACCAGTCCAGGTTCCTGATGTCAGTTTGTAGGGCTCCTCTGGGACTGTCAGGGCAGCACAAGTATGAGGTGGAGGCAGATTCTCTATGGGGCCCATCCTTCGATATTCGGATTTTTTGAAGTCAGCTCCCCGCTAAGGGGCACAGGGCCCTGGGCAAAAACATGGGCTGTTTTCCCTGGGAAAGAAAACTCACCAGTCCAGGTTCCTGATGTCAGTTTGTAGGGCTCCCCTGGGACTGTCAGGGCAGCACAAGTATGAGGTGGAGGCAGCTTCTGTATGGGGCCCATCCTTCAAATTTTGGATTTTTTGCAATCAGCTGCCTGCTCAGGACCACAGGACCGTGAGCAGAAACGGCGGCTGTTTTCCCTGGGAAAGCAAACTCACCAGCCCCGGTTCCTGATGTCAGTTTGTAGGGCTCCCCTGGGACTGTCAGGGCAGCAGGAATAAAAGGTGGTGGCAGATTCTCTATGGGGCCCATTCTTCGATGTTCGGATTTTTTGCAGTCAGCCGCCCGCTCAGAGCCTCAGGGTCCTGGGCAAAATCTTTGGTTGTTTTCCCTGGGAAAGAAAACTCACCAGTCCAGGTTCCTGATGTCAGTTTGTAGGGCTCCTCTGGGACTGTCAGGGCAGCACAAGTATGAGGTGGAGGCAGCTTTTGTATGGGGCCCATCCTTCGATGTTCGGATTTTTTGCAATCAGCTGCATACTCAGGACCACAGGAACCTGAGCATAAACATCGGCTGTTTTCCCTAGGAAAGAAAACTCACCAGTCCAGGTTCCTGATGTCAGTTTGTAGGGCTCCTCTGGGATTGTCAGGGTGGCAGAAATATAAGGTGGTGGCAGATTCTCTATGGGGCCCATCCTTCGATATTCGGATTTTTTGAAGTCAGCTCCCCGCTAAGGGGCACAGGGCCCTGGGCAAATACATCGGCTGTTTTCCCTAGGAAAGAAAACTCACCAGTCCAGGTTCCTGATGTCAGTTTGTAGGGCTCTCCTGAGACTGTCTGGGCAGCATAGGTATGAGGTGGGGGCAGCTCCTGTATGTGACTTATCCTTCGATGTTCGGATTTTTTGCACTCAGCTGCCGGCTCAGAGCCACAGGGCCCTGAGCACAAACATCGGCTGTTTTCCCTGGGAAAGCAAACTCACCAGCCCCGGTTCCTGATGTCAGTTTGTAGGGCTCCCCTGGGACTGTCAGGGCAGCAGGAATAAAAGGTGGTGGCAGATTCTCTATGGGGCCCATTCTTCGATGTTCGGATTTTTTGCAGTCAGCCGCCCGCTCAGAGCCTCAGGGTCCTGGGCAAAATCTTTGGTTGTTTTCCCTGGGAAAGAAAACTCACCAGTCCAGGTTACTGATGTCAGTTTGTAGGGCTCCTCTGGGACTGTCAGAACAGCACAAGTATGAGGTTGAGTCAGCTCCGGTCTGGGACTCATCCTTCGATGTTCGGATTTTTTGCAATCAGCAGCCGGCTCAGAGCCTCAGGTCACAAGGCACAAACATCGGCTGTTTTCCCTGGGTAAGAAAACTCACCAGTCCAGATTGCTGATGTCAGTTTGTAGGGCTCCTCTGGGACTGTCAGGGCAGCACAAGTATGAGGTGGAGGCAGCTTTTGTATGGGGCCCATCCTTCGATGTTCGGATTTTTTGCAATCAGCTGCCTGCTCAGGGCCACAGAACCGTGTGCAGAAATATCGGCTGTTTTCCCTAGGAAAGAAAACTCACCAGTCCAGGTTCCTGATGTCAGTTTGTAGGGCTCCTCTGGGATTGTCAGGGTGGCAGAAATATAAGGTGGTGGCAGATTCTCTATGGGGCCCATCCTTCGAAATTCGGATTTTTTGAAGTCAGCTCCCCGCTAAGGGGCACAGGGCCCTGGGCAAATACATCGGCTGTTTTCCCTAGGAAAGAAAACTCACCAGTCCAGGTTCCTGATGTCAGTTTGTAGGGCTCTCCTGGGACTGTCTGGGCAGCAGAAATATGAGGTGGGGGCAGTTCCTGTATGTGACTTATCCTTCGATGTTCGGATTTTTTGCACTCAGCTGCCGGCTCAGAGCCACAGGGCCCTGAGCACAAACATCGGCTGTTTTCCCTCGGAAAGAAAACTCACCAGTCCAGGTTCCTGATGTCAGTTTGTAGGGCTCCCCTGGGACTGTCAGGGCAGCAGGAATAAAAGGTGGTGGCAGATTCTCTATGGGGCCCATTCTTCGATGTTCGGATTTTTTGCAGTCAGCCGCCCGCTCAGAGCCTCAGGGTCCTGGGCAAAATCTTTGGTTGTTTCCCCTGGGAAAGAAAACTCACCAGTCCAGGTTCCTGATGTCAGTTTGTAGGGCTCCTCTGGGAGTGTCAGAACAGCACAAGTATGAGGTTGAGTCAGCTCCGGTCTGGGACTTATCCTTCGATGTTCGGATTTTTTGCAATCAGCAGCCGGCTCAGAGCCACAGGTCACAGGGCACAAACATCGGCTGTTTTCCCTGGGAAAGAAAACTCACCAGTCCAGATTGCTGATGTCAGTTTGTAGGGCTCCTCTGGGACTGTCAGGGTGGCAGAAATATAAGGTGGTGGCAGATTCTCTATGGGGCCCATCCTTCGATATTCGGATTTTTTGAAGTCAGCTCCCCGCTAAGGGGCACAGGACCCTGAGCAGAAACATCGTCTCTTTTTCCTGGGAAAGAAAACTCACCAGTCCAGGTTCCTGATGTCAGTTTGTAGGGCTCCTCTGGGACTGTCAGGGTAGCACAAGTATGAGGTGGAGACAGATTCTCTATGGGGCCCATCCTTCGATATTCGGATTTTTTGAAATCAGCTCCCCGCTAAGGGGCACAGGGCCCTGGGCAAAAACATCGGCTGTTTTCCCTAGGAAAGAAAACTCACCAGTCCAGGTTCCTGATGTCAGTTTGTAGTGCTCCTCTGGGACTGTCTGGGCAGCAGAAGTATGAGGTGGAGGGAGCTCCTGTATGGGACTTATCCTTCGATGTTCGGATTTTTTGCAATCAGCAGCCGGCTCAGAGCCATAGGGCCCAGAGCACAAACATCGGCTGTTTTCCCTCGGAAAGAAAACTCACCAGTCCAGGTTCCTGATGTCAGTTTGTAGGGCTCCCCTGGGACTGTCAGGGCAGCACAAGTATGAGGTGGAGGCAGCTCCTGTATGGGACTTATCCTTCGAAGTTTGGATTTTTTGCAATCAGCAGCCGGCTCAGAGCCACAGGGCACGAAGCACAAACATCGGCTGTTTTCCCTGGGAAAGAAAACTCACCAGCCCAGGTTCCTGATGTCAGTTTGTAGGGCTAATCCGGGACTGTCAGGGCAGCACAAGTATGAGGTGGAGGCAGCTTCTGTATGGGGCCCATCCTTCGATGTTTGGATTTTTTGAAATCTACTGCCTGCCCAGGACCACAGCACCCTGAGCAGAAACATCGGCTGTTTTCCCTGGGAAAGAAAACTCACCAGTCCAGGTTCCTGATGTCAGTTTGTAGGGCTCCTCAGGTTCTGTCATGGCAGCACAAGTATGAGGTGGAAACAGATTCTCTATGGGGCCCATCCTTCAAAGTTTGGATTTTTTGAAATCAGCTGCCTGATCAGGGCCACAGGGCCGTGAGCAGAAACATCGGCTGTTTTCCCTGGGAAAGCAAACTCACCAGCCCCGGTTCCTGATGTCAGTTTGTAGGCTCCTCTGGGACTGTCAGGGCAGCATAAGTATGAGGTGGAGGCAGCTTCTGTATGGGGCCCATCCTTCGATGTTCGGATTATTGCAGTGAGCTCCCCGGTAAGGGGCACCGGACCCTGGGCCAAAACATTGGTTTTTTTCCCTGGGAAAGAAAACTCACCAGTCCAGGTTCCTTATGTCAGTTTGTAGGGCTCCTCTGGGACTGTCAGGGCAGCACAAGTATGAGGTGGAGGCAGCTCCTGTATGGGACTTATCCTTCGATGTTCGGATTTTTTGCAGTCAGCAGCCGGCTCAGAGCCACAGGGCCCTGAGCACAAACATCGGCTGTTTTCTCTGGGAAAGAAAACTCACCAGTCCAGGGTCGTGATGTCAGTATGTAGGGCTCCTCGAGGACTGTCAGGGCAGCACAAGTATGAGGTGGGGGCAGCTCCGGTCTGGGACTTATCCTTCGATGTTCGGATTTTTTGCAGTCAGCTGCCGGCTCAGAGCCACGGGGCCCTGAGCAGAAACATGGGCTGTTTTCCCTGGGAAAGAAAACTCACCAGTCCAGATTCCTGATGTCAGTTTGTAGGGCTCCTCTGGGACTGTCAGAACAGCACAAGTATGAGGTTGAGTCAGCTCCGGTCTGGGACTTATCCTTCGATGTTCGGATTTTTTGCAATCAGCTGCCTGCTCAGGGCCACAGGACCCTGTGCAGGAACATCGGCTGTTTTCCCTGGGAAAGAAAACTCACCAGTCCAGGTTCCTGATTTCAGTTTGTAGGGCTCCCCTGGGACTGTCAGGGCAGCACAAGTATGAGGTGGAGGCAGTTTCTGTATGGGGCCCATCCTTCGAATTTTGGATTTTTGCAATCAGCTGCCTGCTCAGGACCACAGGACCGTGAGCAGAAACGTCGGCTGTTTTCCCTGGGAAAGCAAACTCACCAGTCCAGGTTCCTCATGTCAGTTTGTAGGGCTCCTCTGGGACTGTCAGGGCAGCACAAGTATGAGGTGGAGGCAGCTTCTGTATGGGGTCCATACTTCGATGTTCGGATTTTTTGCAATCAGCTGCCTGCTCAGGGCCACAGAACCGTGTGCAGAAACATCGGCTGTTTCCCCTAGGAAAGAAAACTCACCAGTCCAGGTTCCTGATGTCAGTTTGTAGGGCTCCTCTGGGACTGTCAGGGCAGCACAAGTATGAGGTGGAGGCAGATTCTCTATGGGGCCCATCCTTCGATATTCGGATTTTTTGAAGTCAGCTCCCCGCTAAGGGGCACAGGGCCCTGGGCAAAAACATGGGCTGTTTTCCCTGGGAAAGAAAACTCACCAGTCCAGGTTCCTGATGTCAGTTTGTAGGGCTCCCCTGGGACTGTCAGGGCAGCACAAGTATGAGGTGGAGGCAGCTTCTGTATGGGGCCCATCCTTCAAATTTTGGATTTTTTGCAATCAGCTGCCTGCTCAGGACCACAGGACCGTGAGCAGAAACGGCGGCTGTTTTCCCTAGGAAAGAAAACTCACCAGTCCAGGTTCCTGATGTCAGTTTGTAGGGCTCCTCTGGGATTGTCAGGGTGGCAGAAATATAAGGTGGTGGCAGATTCTCTATGGGGCCCATCCTTCGATATTCGGATTTTTTGAAGTCAGCTCCCCGCTAAGGGGCACAGGGCCCTGGGCAAATACATCGGCTGTTTTCCCTAGGAAAGAAAACTCACCAGTCCAGGTTCCTGATGTCAGTTTGTAGGGCTCTCCTGGGACTGTCTGGGCAGCATAGGTATGAGGTGGGGGCAGCTCCTGTATGTGACTTATCCTTCGATGTTCGGATATTTTGCACTCAGCTGCCGGCTCAGAGCCACAGGGCCCTGAGCACAAACATCGGCTGTTTTCCCTGGGAAAGCAAACTCACCAGCCCCGGTTCCTGATGTCAGTTTGTAGGGCTCCCCTGGGACTGTCAGGGCAGCAGGAATAAAAGGTGGTGGCAGATTCTCTATGGGGCCCATTCTTCGATGTTCGGATTTTTTGCAGTCAGCCGCCCGCTCAGAGCCTCAGGGTCCTGGGCAAAATCTTTGGTTGTTTTCCCTGGGAAAGAAAACTCACCAGTCCAGGTTACTGATGTCAGTTTGTAGGGCTCCTCTGGGACTGTCAGAACAGCACAAGTATGAGGTTGAGTCAGCTCCGGTCTGGGACTCATCCTTCGATGTTCGGATTTTTTGCAATCAGCAGCCGGCTCAGAGCCTCAGGTCACAAGGCACAAACATCGGCTGTTTTCCCTGGGTAAGAAAACTCACCAGTCCAGATTGCTGATGTCAGTTTGTAGGGCTCCTCTGGGACTGTCAGGGCAGCACAAGTATGAGGTGGAGGCAGCTTTTGTATGGGGCCCATCCTTCGATGTTCGGATTTTTTGCAATCAGCTGCCTGCTCAGGGCCACAGAACCGTGTGCAGAAATATCGGCTGTTTTCCCTAGGAAAGAAAACTCACCAGTCCAGGTTCCTGATGTCAGTTTGTAGGGCTCCTCTGGGATTGTCAGGGTGGAGGAAATATAAGGTGGTGGCAGATTCTCTATGGGGCCCATCCTTCGAAATTCGGATTTTTTGAAGTCAGCTCCCCGCTAAGGGGCACAGGGCCCTGGGCAAAAACATCGGCTGTTTTCCCTAGGAAAGAAAACTCACCAGTCCAGGTTCCTGATGTCAGTTTGTAGTGCTCCTCTGGGACTGTCTGGGCAGCAGAAGTATGAGGTGGAGGGAGCTCCTGTATGGGACTTATCCTTCGATGTTCGGATTTTTTGCAATCAGCAGCCGGCTCAGAGCCATAGGGCCCAGAGCACAAACATCGGCTGTTTTCCCTCGGAAAGAAAACTCACCAGTCCAGGTTCCTGATGTCAGTTTGTAGGGCTCCCCTGGGACTGTCAGGGCAGCAGGAATAAAAGGTGGTGGCAGATTCTCTATGGGGCCCATTCTTCGATGTTCGGATTTTTTGCAGTCAGCCGCCCGCTCAGAGCCTCAGGGTCCTGGGCAAAATCTTTGGTTGTTTCCCCTGGGAAAGAAAACTCACCAGTCCAGGTTCCTGATGTCAGTTTGTAGGGCTCCTCTGGGAGTGTCAGAACAGCACAAGTATGAGGTTGAGTCAGCTCCGGTCTGGGACTTATCCTTCGATGTTCGGATTTTTTGCAATCAGCAGCCGGCTCAGAGCCACAGGTCACAAGGCACAAACATCGGCTGTTTTCCCTGGGAAAGAAAACTCACCAGTCCAGATTGCTGATGTCAGTTTGTAGGGCTCCTCTGGGACTGTCAGGGTGGCAGAAATATAAGGTGGTGGCAGATTCTCTATGGGGCCCATCCTTCGATATTCGGATTTTTTGAAGTCAGCTCCCCGCTAAGGGGCACAGGACCCTGAGCAGAAACATCGTCTCTTTTTCCTGGGAAAGAAAACTCACCAGTCCAGGTTCCTGATGTCAGTTTGTAGGGCTCCTCTGGGACTGTCAGGGTAGCACAAGTATGAGGTGGAGACAGATTCTCTATGGGGCCCATCCTTCGATATTCGGATTTTTTGAAATCAGCTCCCCGCTAAGGGGCACAGGGCCCTGGGCAAAAACATCGGCTGTTTTCCCTAGGAAAGAAAACTCACCAGTCCAGGTTCCTGATGTCAGTTTGTAGTGCTCCTCTGGGACTGTCTGGGCAGCAGAAGTATGAGGTGGAGGGAGCTCCTGTATGGGACTTATCCTTCGATGTTCGGATTTTTTGCAATCAGCAGCCGGCTCAGAGCCATAGGGCCCAGAGCACAAACATCGGCTGTTTTCCCTCGGAAAGAAAACTCACCAGTCCAGGTTCCTGATGTCAGTTTGTAGGGCTCCCCTGGGACTGTCAGGGCAGCACAAGTATGAGGTGGAGGCAGCTCCTGTATGGGACTTATCCTTCGAAGTTTGGATTTTTTGCAATCAGCAGCCGGCTCAGAGCCACAGGGCACGAAGCACAAACATCGGCTGTTTTCCCTGGGAAAGAAAACTCACCAGCCCAGGTTCCTGATGTCAGTTTGTAGGGCTAATCCGGGACTGTCAGGGCAGCACAAGTATGAGGTGGAGGCAGCTTCTGTATGGGGCCCATCCTTCGATGTTTGGATTTTTTGAAATCTACTGCCTGCCCAGGACCACAGCACCCTGAGCAGAAACATCGGCTGTTTTCCCTGGGAAAGAAAACTCACCAGTCCAGGTTCCTGATGTCAGTTTGTAGGGCTCCTCAGGTTCTGTCATGGCAGCACAAGTATGAGGTGGAAACAGATTCTCTATGGGGCCCATCCTTCAAAGTTTGGATTTTTTGAAATCAGCTGCCTGATCAGGGCCACAGGGCCGTGAGCAGAAACATCGGCTGTTTTCCCTGGGAAAGCAAACTCACCAGCCCCGGTTCCTGATGTCAGTTTGTAGGCTCCTCTGGGACTGTCAGGGCAGCATAAGTATGAGGTGGAGGCATCTCCGGTATGGGACTTATCCTTCGATGTTCGGATTTTTTGCAATCAGCAGCCGGCTCAGAGCCACAGGGCACGGAGCACAAACATCGGCTGTTTTCCCTGGGAAAGAAAACTCACCAGTCCAGGTTCCTGATGTCAGTTTGTAGGGCTAATCCGGGACTGTCAGGGCAGCACAAGTATGAGGTGGAGGCAGCTTCTGTATGGGGCCCATCCTTCAAATTTTGGATTTTTTGCAATCAGCTGCCTGCTCAGGACCACAGGACCGTGAGCAGAAACGGCGGCTGTTTTCCCTGGGAAAGCAAACTCACCAGCCCCGGTTCCTGATGTCAGTTTGTAGGGCTCCCCTGGGACTGTCAGGGCAGCAGGAATAAAAGGTGGTGGCAGCTTCTCTATGGGGCCCATTCTTCGATGTTCGGATTTTTTGCAGTCAGCCGCCCGCTCAGAGCCTCAGGGTCCTGGGCAAAATCTTTGGTTGTTTTCCCTGGGAAAGAAAACTCACCAGTCCAGGTTCCTGATGTCAGTTTGTAGGGCTCCTCTGGGAGTGTCAGAACAGCACAAGTATGAGGTTGAGCCAGCTCCGGTCTGGGACTTATCCTTCGATGTTCGGATTTTTTGCAATCAGCAGCCGGCTCAGAGCCACAGGTCACAAGGCACAAACATCGGCTGTTTTCCCTGGGAAAGAAAACTCACCAGTCCAGATTGCTGATGTCAGTTTGTAGGGCTCCTCTAGGACTGTCAGGGCAGCACAAGTATGAGGTGGAGGCAGATTCTCTATGCGGCCCATCCTTCGATGTTCGGATTTTTTGCAATCAGCTGCCTACTCAGGACCACAGGAACCTGAGCATAAACATCGGCTTTTTTCCCTGGGAAAGAAAACTCACCAGTCCAGGTTCCTGATGTCAGTTTGTAGGGCTCCTCTGGGACTGTCAGGGTGGCAGAAATATAAGGTGGTGGCAGATTCTCTATGGGGCCCATCCTTCGATATTCGGATTTTTTGAAGTCAGCTCCCCGCTAAGGGGCACAGGGCCCTGGGCAAAAACATCAGCTGTTTTCCCTAGGAAAGAAAACTCACCAGTCCAGGTTCCTGATGTCAGTTTGTAAGGCTCTCCTAGGACTGTCTGGGCAGCAGTAGTATGAGGTGGGGGCAGCTCCTGTATGTGACTTATCCTTCGATATTCGGATTTTTTGCAATCAGCAGCCGGCTCAGAGCCACAGGGCCCTGAGCACAAACATCGGCTGTTTTCCCTGGGAAAGAAAACTCACCAGTCCAGGTTCCTGATGTCAGTTTGTAGGGCTCCTCTGGGACTGTCAGAACAGCACAAGTATGAGGTTGAGTCAGCTCTGGTCTGGGACTTATCCTTCGATATTCGGATTTTTTGCAATCAGCAGCCGGCTCAGAGCCACAGGTCACAAGGCACAAACATCGGCTGTTTTCTCTGGGAAAGAAAACTCACCAGTCCAGGTTCCTGATGTCAGTTTGTACGGCTCCTCTGGGACTGTCAGGGCAGCACAAGTATGAGGTGGAGGCAGATTCTCCATGGGGCTCATCCTTCGACTTTCGGATTTTTTGCAGTCAGCTCCGCGCTTGGGGGCACAGGGCCCTGAGCAAAAACATCGGCTGTTTTCCCTGGGAAAGAAAACTCACCAGTCCAGGTCCCTGATGTCAGTTTGTAGGGCTCCTCTGGGACTGTCAGGGCAGCACAAGTATGAGGTGGAGGCTGCTTCTCTATGGGGCCCATCCTTCGATGTTCAGATTTTTTGCAATCAGCTGTGTGCTCCGGGCCAAAGGACCCAGAGCAGAAACATCGGCTGTTTTCCCTATGAAAGAAAACTCACCAGTCCAGGTTCCTGAAGTCAATTTGTAGGGCTCCTCTGGGACTGCCAGGGCAGCACAAGTATGAGGTGGAGGCAGCTCCTGTATGGGACTTATCCTTCGATGTTCGGATTTTTTGCAATCAGCAGCCTGCTCAGGACCACAGGACCGTGAGCAGAAACATCGGCTGTTTTCCCTGGGAAAGCAAACTCAACAGCCCCGGTTCCTGATGTCAGTTTGTAGGGCTCCCCTGGGACTGTCAGGGCAGCAGGAATAAAAGGTGGTGGCAGATTCTCTATGGGGCCCATTCTTCGATGTTCGGATTTTTTGCAGTCAGCCGCCCGCTCAGAGCCTCAGGGTCCTGGGCAAAATCTTTGGTTGTTTTCCCTGGGAAAGAAAACTCACCAGTCCAGATTGCTGATGTCAGTTTGTAGGGCTCCTCTAGGACTGTCAGGGCAGCACAAGTATGAGGTGGAGGCAGATTCTCTATGCGGCCCATCCTTCGATGTTCGGATTTTTTGCAATCAGCTGCCTACTCAGGACCACAGGAACCTGAGCATAAACATCGGCTTTTTTCCCTGGGAAAGAAAACTCACCAGTCCAGGTTCCTGATGTCAGTTTGTAGGGCTCCTCTGGGACTGTCAGGGTGGCAGAAATATAAGGTGGTGGCAGATTCTCTATGGGGCCCATCCTTCGATATTCGGATTTTTTGAAGTCAGCTCCCCGCTAAGGGGCACAGGGCCCTGGGCAAAAACATCGGCTGTTTTCCCTAGGAAAGAAAACTCACCAGTCCAGGTTCCTGATGTCAGTTTGTAGGGCTCCTCTGGGAGTGTCAGAACAGCACAAGTATGAGGTTGAGTCAGCTCTGGTCTGGGACTTATCCTTCGATATTCGGATTTTTTGCAATCAGCAGCCGGCTCAGAGCCACAGGTCACAAGGCACAAACATCGGCTGTTTTCCCTGGGAAAGAAAACTCACCAGTCCAGGTCCCTGATGTCAGTTTGTAGGGCTCCTCTGGGACTGTCAGGGCAGCACAAGTATGAGGTGGAGGCTGCTTCTCTATGGGGCCCATCCTTCGATGTTCAGATTTTTTGCAATCAGCTGTGTGCTCCGGGCCAAAGGACCCAGAGCAGAAACATCGGCTGTTTTCCCTATGAAAGAAAACTCACCAGTCCAGGTTCCTGAAGTCAATTTGTAGGGCTCCTCTGGGACTGCCAGGGCAGCACAAGTATGAGGTGGAGGCAGCTCCTGTATGGGACTTATCCTTCGATGTTCGGATTTTTTGCAATCAGCTGCCTGCTCAGGACCACAGGACCGTGAGCAGAAACATCGGCTGTTTTCCCTGGGAAAGCAAACTCAACAGCCCCGGTTCCTGATGTCAGTTTGTAGGGCTCCCCTGGGACTGTCAGGGCAGCAGGAATAAAAGGTGGTGGCAGATTCTCTATGGGGCCCATTCTTCGATGTTCGGATTTTTTGCAGTCAGCCGCCCGCTCAGAGCCTCAGGGTCCTGGGCAAAATCTTTGGTTGTTTTCCCTGGGAAAGAAAACTCACCAGTCCAGATTGCTGATGTCAGTTTGTAGGGCTCCTCTGGGACTGTCAGGGCAGCACAAGTATGAGGTGGAGGCAGCTTCTGTATGGGGCCCATACTTCGATGTTCGGATTTTTTGCAATCAGCTGCCTGCTCAGGGCCACAGAACCGTGTGCAGAAACATCGGCTGTTTTCCCTAGGAAAGAAAACTCACCAGTCCAGGTTCCTGATGTCAGTTTGTAGGGCTCCTCTGGGACTGTCAGGGTGGCAGAAATATAAGGTGGTGGTAGATTCTCTATGGGGCCCATCCTTCGATATTCGGATTTTTTGAAGTCAGCTCCCCGCTAAGTGGCACAGGGCCCTGGGCAAAAACATCAGCTGTTTTCCCTAGGAAAGAAAACTCACCAGTCCAGGTTCCTGATGTCAGTTTGTAGGGCTCTCCTGGGACTGTCTGGGCAGCAGAAGTATGAGGTGCGGGCAGCTGCTGTATGTGACATATCCTTCGATGTTCGGATTTTTTGCAATCAGCAGCCGGCTCAGAGCCACAGGGCCCTGAGCACAAACATTGGCTGTTTTCCCTGGGAAAGAAAACTCACCAGTCCAGGTTCCTGATGTCAGTTTGTACGGCTCCTCTGGGACTGTCAGGGCAGCACAAGTATGAGGTGGAGGAAGCTCCTGTATGTGACATATCCTTCGATGTTCGGATTTTTTGCAATCAGCAGCCGGCTCAGAGCCACAGGGCCCTGAGCACAAACATTGGCTGTTTTCCCTGGGAAAGAAAACTCACCAGTCCAGGTTCCTGATGTCAGTTTGTAGGGCTCCCCTGAGACTGTCAGGGCAGCAAAAGAAGGAGGTGGAGGCAGATTCTCTATGCGGCCCATCCTTCGAAATTTGGATTTTTTGCAATCAGCTGCCTGCTCAGAGCCACAGGGCCCTGAGCAGAAACATCGGCTGTTTTCCCTGGGAAAGAAAACTCACCAGTCCAGGTTCCTGATGTCAGTTTATAGGGCTCCTGTGGTTCTGTCAGGGCAGCACAAGTAGGAGGTGGAGGCAGATTCTCTATGGGGCCCATCCTTCGAAATTTGGATTTGTTGCAATCAGCTGCCTGCTCAGGGCCACAGGACCGTGAGCAGAAACATCGGCTGTTTTCCCTGGGAAAGCAAACTCACCAGCCCCGGTTCCTGATGTCAGTTTGTAGGGCCCCCCTGGGACTGTCAGGGCAGCACAAGTATGAGGTGGAGGCAGCTCCTGTATGGGACTTATCCTTCGATGTTCGCATTTTTTGCAATCAGCAGCCGGCTCAGAGCCACTGGGCACGGAGCACAAACATCGGCTGTTTTCCCTGGGAAAGGAAACTCACCAGTCCAGGTTCCTGATGTCAGTCTGTAGGGCTCCTCTGGGACTGTCAGGGCAGCACAAGTATGAGGTGGAGGCACCTTCTGTATGGGGCCCATCCTTCGATGTTTGGATTTTTTGCAATCTACTGCCTGCCCGGGACCACAGGACCCTGAGCAGAAACATCGGCTGTTTTCCCTGGGAAAGAACACTCACCAGTCCAGGTTCCTGATGTCAGTTTGTAGGGCTCCCCTGGTTCTGTCAGGGCAGCACAAGTATGAGGTGGAGGCAGATCCTCTATGGGGCCCATCCTTCGAAGTTTGGATTTTTGTAATCAGCTGCCTGCTCAGGGCCACAGGACCGTGAGCAGAAACATCGGCTGTTTACCCTGGGAAAGAAAACTCCCCAGCCCCGGTTCCTGATGTCAGTTTGTAGGTCTCCCCTGGGGCTGTCAGGGCAGCAGGAATAAAAGGTGGTGGCAGATTCTCTATGGGGCCCATCCTTCGATGTTCGGATTTTTTGCAGTCAGCCGCCCGCTCAGAGCCTCAGGGTCCTGGGCAAAATCTTTGGTTGTTTTCCCTGGGAAAGAAAACTCACCAGTCCAGTTCCTTATGTCAGTTTGTAGGGCTCCTCTGGGACTGTCAGAACAGCACAAGTATGAGGTGGAGGCAGATTCTCTATGGGGCCCATCCTTCGATGTTCGGATTTTTTGCAATCAGCAGCCGGCTCAGAGCCACAGGTCACAAGGCACAAACATCGGCTGTTTTCCCTGGGAAAGAAAACTCACCAGTCCAGGTTGCTGATGTCAGTTTGTACGGCTCCTCTGGGACTGTCAGGGCAGCACAAGTATGAGGTGGAGGCAGCTTCTGTATGGGGCCCATCCTTTGATGTCTGCATTTTTTGCAATCAGCTGCCTGCTCAGGGCCACAGGGCACGGAGCACGAACATCGGCTGTTTTCCCGGGGCAAGAAAACTCACAAGTCCAGGTTCCTGATGTCAGTTTGTAGGGCTCCCGTGGGACTGTCAGGGCAGAACAAGTATGAGGTGGAGTCAGCTTCTGTATGGGGCCTATCCGTCGATGATCAGATTTTTTGTAGTCAGCTCCCCGCTAAGGGGCACAGGGCCCTAAGCAAAAAAATAGGCTGTTTTCCCTGGGAAAGAAAACTCACCAGTCCAGGTTCCTGATGTCAGTTTGTAAGGCTCCCCTGGGACTGTCAGGGCAGCACAAGTATGAGGTGGGGGCAGATCCTGTCTGGGACTTAGCCTTCGATGTTCGGATTTTTTGCACTCAGCTGCCCGCTCTGGACCACAGGACTCGGAGCGCAAACATCGTCTCTTTTCCCTGGGAAAGAAAACTCACCAGTCCAGGTTCCTGATGTCAGTTTGTAGGGCTCTTTTTGGACTCTCAGGGCAGCACAAATATGAGATGGGGGCAGCTCCTGTCTGGGACTTATCCTTCGATGTTTGGATTTTTTGCAGTCAGCTGCCGGCTCAGGGCCACAGGACTCGGAGCGCAAACATCGGCTCTTTTCCCTGGGAAAGAAAACTCACCAGTCCAGGTTCCTGATGTCAGTTTGTAGAGCTCCCCTGGGACTGTCAGGGCAGAACATGTATGGGGTAGGGGCAGCCCTGGTCTTGGACATGTCCTTCGATGTTCAGATTTTGTTCAATCAGCTTCTCGCTCAGGGCTGTAGGGTCCTGAGCACAAACTCAGGCTTTTCTTTCCAAGGTTGGGCAATCACTTTGGCTTCCTAATGCAAACAATGACTGACCTGATTAGTACAACACCCTCACCCTGGGTTTGTGCCCTTTGCCACTGATTTGAACTGTCTGCATCTGAAAGGAATTTAGGACTATTGTCAAAATGCAGCAGGACAACTTCACAGTACCAAACATGTTATGTCAATCTCCTAACACAATCTGGAGCCCAGCTACACCCTACATTACCAATTTCAAGTCCCCAGGACTTGTGCTATTACAGGCTATGCAGAATGGCAGAGCAGCTCCGGTACAAATATGTGCAGACACCCGTGACACAGGACAGGACATGACAAACCAGGAGACAGAACATGTAGGGAGAGCTTTTGATGAGAAGAAAGGACTGAGAGACCCAAAGAACACAGAGTGCACCAGAGACAAGTGACAGGACACACACCGGAACTGCTCTGCCCTGCGCACCTCAGCACTGAGATCAAAACAGACACTTTCCTTTTAGGTGGCAGAAGGGGACCCTTCTTGGAAGTCCAGATCTCCAAAACTGACTCAAAAACCCCTCTTGGGGAGTCCCAACCTGGCACCTCGCTTCCATCCCCTCTGTGGGTTGTAGCCCTTGACTTATCTGGCATATATCTGGGGATCCAAATCTCCATCGGGTGCAGAACGAGGCCTCCTGCCTGTCTGGGAAACTCCAGTTGTCACCAGACTGTTCTCTCTTGGTCTGCCAAGACAAAGAAAACCAAACATCAGTGCACAACCGTATTAGCACAATGGCCAAAACCTGACAATTCTGCTACTCACCATTCTCCTCAGAATGGTCGGGCCACACACCGCAGGCGTGCTTGGAGGCCGACAGCATCATCTCAGGGTACACCTAGATTAAGTGGAGAAAGGGTGACATGGCATTGCTGAAACTTGAGTGGACTCTCACTCCTCCTCCCTACCTCCCTGACTCACCACAACTCCTTGGCCACTGCTCTGGGTTACCAGGATGGGACCTTGAAATGCAAAATCAGTAGGCTTCATCACAGGGTCCTGTAATACTTCCAGAGGACTCACAAGCACAGCAAACCCAGTCCATCAGCCAGGTGCTGACAGGGGATATGCAAACTCCCAGTGGATTCCCTAAAGCACAAAAACAAGAATGGATGCTTACAGTTGCACCAAAAAGTGAAACCTGAGCAAGAAAAACTGCTTCTCTCCACTGCTCACCTGGCACACTGGGCCTTGACTGCTGTTATCTGCCTGGACCTCCTAAAAATAAAGGCAAAGAACACCACTGTAACAGAGTCACCACTTAGGCTGCTTCCCCTGTAAATGCAAACAATGACTGACCAGCTCATGGGAAGTTCTTCACCCAGGACTGTGGCCCTCTGGCACTGATTTGAACTGTCTGCATCTGAAAGGAAGTTAGAACTAATGTCAAAATGCTGCAGGACAACTTAACAGTACCAAGGATGTTATGTCAATCTCCTAAAACAACCTGGAGCCCGGCTACACCCTGCATTACCAATTTCAAGTCCCCAGGACTTGTGCTATTACAGGCTATGCAGCAGGGCAGAGCAGCTCCGGGACAAATATGTGCAGACACCCGTGACACAGGACGTGAGAAACGAGGGGACAAGACAGGGAGAGAGAGCTTTCCACAAGAAGAAAGGACTGGGAGACCCAAAGAACACAGAGTGCACCAGAGACAAGTGACAGGACACACACCGGAACTGCTCTGCCCTGCGCACCCCGGCACTGTGATCAAAAGAGACACTTTTCCTTTAGCTGGCCTAAGAAGACACTTCTTGGACATCCTCATCTCCAAAACTAACTGAAAAAACCCCTCCTGGGGAGTCCCAACCTGGCACCTCGCTTCCATGCCCTCTGTGGGTTGTAGCCCTTGACTTATCTGGCATATATCTGGGGATGCAAATCCCTGTTGGCTGCAGAAGAAGGCCGTCTGCCTGTCTGGTAAGTTCCAGCTGTCACTTCTTGGCCTGCCAAGAGAATGAAAACCAAACATCAGTGCACAGACTTAACAGCACATGGGCCAAAACCTGACAATTCTGCTACTCACCATTCTCCTCAGAATGGTCGGGCCACACACCGCAGGCGTGCTTGGAAGCCGACAGCATCATCTCAGGGTACACCTAGATTAAGTGGAGAAAGGGTGACATGGCATTGCTGAAACTTGAGTGGACTCTCACTCCTCCTCCCTACCTCCCTGACTCACCACAACTCCTTGGCCACTGCTCTGGGTTACCAGGATGGGACCTTGAAATGCAAAATCAGTAGGCTTCATCACAGGGTCCTGTAATACTTCCAGAGGACTCACAAGCACAGCAAACCCAGTCCATCAGCCAGGTGCTGACAGGGGATATGCAAACTCCCAGTGGATTCCCTAAAGCACAAAAACAAGAATGGATGCTTACAGTTGCACCAAAAAGTGAAACCTGAGCAAGAAAAACTGCTTCTCTCCACTGCTCACCTGGCACACTGGGCCTTGACTGCTGTTATCTGCCTGGACCTCCTAAAAATAAAGGCAAAGAACACCACTGTAACAGAGTCACCACTTAGGCTGCTTCCCCTGTAAATGCAAACAATGACTGACCAGCTCATGGGAAGTTCTTCACCCAGGACTGTGGCCCTCTGGCACTGATTTGAACTGTCTGCATCTGAAAGGAAGTTAGAACTAATGTCAAAATGCTGCAGGACAACTTAACAGTACCAAGGATGTTATGTCAATCTCCTAAAACAACCTGGAGCCCGGCTACACCCTGCATTACCAATTTCAAGTCCCCAGGACTTGTGCTATTACAGGCTATGCAGCAGGGCAGAGCAGCTCCGGGACAAATATGTGCAGACACCCGTGACACAGGACGTGAGAAACGAGGGGACAAGACAGGGAGAGAGAGCTTTCCACAAGAAGAAAGGACTGGGAGACCCAAAGAACACAGAGTGCACCAGAGACAAGTGACAGGACACACACCGGAACTGCTCTGCCCTGCGCACCCCGGCACTGTGATCAAAAGAGACACTTTTCCTTTAGCTGGCCTAAGAAGACACTTCTTGGACATCCTCATCTCCAAAACTAACTGAAAAAACCCCTCCTGGGGAGTCCCAACCTGGCACCTCGCTTCCATGCCCTCTGTGGGTTGTAGCCCTTGACTTATCTGGCATATATCTGGGGATGCAAATCCCTGTTGGCTGCAGAAGAAGGCCGTCTGCCTGTCTGGTAAGTTCCAGCTGTCACTTCTTGGCCTGCCAAGAGAATGAAAACCAAACATCAGTGCACAGACTTAACAGCACATGGGCCAAAACCTGACAATTCTGCTACTCACCATTCTCCTCAGAATGGTCGGGCCACACACCGCAGGCGTGCTTGGAAGCCGACAGCATCATCTCAGGGTACACCTAGATTAAGTGGAGAAAGGGTGACATGGCATTGCTGAAACTTGAGTGGACTCTCACTCCTCCTCCCTACCTCCCTGACTCACCACAACTCCTTGGCCACTGCTCTGGGTTACCAGGATGGGACCTTGAAATGCAAAATCAGTAGGCTTCATCACAGGGTCCTGTAATACTTCCAGAGGACTCACAAGCACAGCAAACCCAGTCCATCAGCCAGGTGCTGACAGGGGATATGCAAACTCCCAGTGGATTCCCTAAAGCACAAAAACAAGAATGGATGCTTACAGTTGCACCAAAAAGTGAAACCTGAGCAAGAAAAACTGCTTCTCTCCACTGCTCACCTGGCACACTGGGCCTTGACTGCTGTTATCTGCCTGGACCTCCTAAAAATAAAGGCAAAGAACACCACTGTAACAGAGTCACCACTTAGGCTGCTTCCCCTGTAAATGCAAACAATGACTGACCAGCTCATGGGAAGTTCTTCACCCAGGACTGTGGCCCTCTGGCACTGATTTGAACTGTCTGCATCTGAAAGGAAGTTAGAACTAATGTCAAAATGCTGCAGGACAACTTAACAGTACCAAGGATGTTATGTCAATCTCCTAAAACAACCTGGAGCCCGGCTACACCCTGCATTACCAATTTCAAGTCCCCAGGACTTGTGCTATTACAGGCTATGCAGCAGGGCAGAGCAGCTCCGGGACAAATATGTGCAGACACCCGTGACACAGGACGTGAGAAACGAGGGGACAAGACAGGGAGAGAGAGCTTTCCACAAGAAGAAAGGACTGGGAGACCCAAAGAACACAGAGTGCACCAGAGACAAGTGACAGGACACACACCGGAACTGCTCTGCCCTGCGCACCCCGGCACTGTGATCAAAAGAGACACTTTTCCTTTAGCTGGCCTAAGAAGACACTTCTTGGACATCCTCATCTCCAAAACTAACTGAAAAAACCCCTCCTGGGGAGTCCCAACCTGGCACCTCGCTTCCATGCCCTCTGTGGGTTGCAGCCCTTGACTTATCTGGCATATATCTGGGGATGCAAATCCCTGTTGGCTGCAGAAGAAGGCCGTCTGCCTGTCTGGTAAGTTCCAGCTGTCACTTCTTGGCCTGCCAAGAGAATGAAAACCAAACATCAGTGCACAGACTTAACAGCACATGGGCCAAAACCTGACAATTCTGCTACTCACCATTCTCCTCAGAATGGTCGGGCCACACACCGCAGGCGTGCTTGGAAGCCGACAGCATCATCTCAGGGTACACCTAGATTAAGTGGAGAAAGGGTGACATGGCATTGCTGAAACTTGAGTGGACTCTCACTCCTCCTCCCTACCTCCCTGACTCACCACAACTCCTTGGCCACTGCTCTGGGTTACCAGGATGGGACCTTGAAATGCAAAATCAGTAGGCTTCATCACAGGGTCCTGTAATACTTCCAGAGGACTCACAAGCACAGCAAACCCAGTCCATCAGCCAGGTGCTGACAGGGGATATGCAAACTCCCAGTGGATTCCCTAAAGCACAAAAACAAGAATGGATGCTTACAGTTGCACCAAAAAGTGAAACCTGAGCAAGAACAACTGCTTCTCTCCACTGCTCACCTGGCACACTGGGCCTTGACTGCTGCTATCTGCCTGGACCTCCTAAAAATAAAGGCAAAGAACACCACTATAACAGAGTCACCACTTAGGCTGCTTCCCCTGTAAATGCAAACAATGACTGACCAGCTCATGGGAAGTTCTTCACCCAGGACTGTGGCCCTCTGGCACTGATTTGAACTGTCTGCATCTGAAAGGAAGTTAGAACTAATGTCAAAATGCTGCAGGACAACTTAACAGTACCAAGCATGTTATGTCAATCTCCTAACACAACCTGGAGCCCAGCTACACCCTGCATTACTAATTTCAAGTCCCCAGGACTTGTGCTATTACAGGCTATGCAGCAGGGCAGAGCAGCTCCGGGACAAATATGTGCAGACACCCGTGACACAGGACGTGAGAAACGAGGGGACAAGACAGGGAGAGAGAGCTTTCCACAAGAAGAAAGGACTGGGAGACCCAAAGAACACAGAGTGCACCAGAGACAAGTGACAGGACACACACCGGAACTGCTCTGCCCTGCGCACCTCAGCACTGAGATCAAAACAGACACTTTCCCTTCAGCTGGCCTAAGGAGACGCTTCTTAGACATCCCCGTTTCCAAAACTGACTCAAAAACCCCTCCTGGGGAGTCCCAACCTGGCACCTCGCTTCCATGCCCTCTGTGGGTTGTAGCCCTTGACTTATCTTGCACATATCTGGGGATGCAAATCCCTGTTGGCTGCAGAAGAAGGCCGTCTGCCTGTCTGGTAAGTTCCAGCTGTCACTTCTTGGCCTGCCAAGAGAATGAAAACCAAACATCAGTGCACAGACTTAACAGCACATGGGCCAAAACCTGATAATTTTGCTACTCACCATCCTCCTCAGAATGCCCGGGTTCTGGGCCTGCACGCTCCGGGTGTACTTGGATTCTGACGCCATCATTGCAGGGTACACCTACGTTAAGGGGAGACAATGCTGAAACTCGAGAGGACTCTCACTCCTCCTCCCTACCTCCCTGACTCACCACAACTCCTTGGCCACTGCTCTGGGTTTCCAGGATGGGACCTTGAAATGCAAAATCAGTAGGCTTCATCACAGGGTCCTGTAATACTTCCAGAGGACTCACAAGCACAGCAAACCCAGTCCATCAGCCAGGTGCTGACAGGGGATATGCAAACTCCCAGTGGATTCCCTAAAGCAAAAAAACAAGAATGGATGCTTACAGTTGCACCAAAAAGTGAAACCTTAGCAAGAACAACTGCTTCTGTCCACTGCTCACCTGGCACACTGGGCTTTGACTGCTGCTATCTGCCTGGACCTCCTAAAAGTAAAGGCAAAGAACAGTGCTGAAACAGATTCACCATTTATGCTTCCCCTGTAAATGCAAACAATGACTGACCAGCTCATGGGAAGTTCTTCACCCAGGACTGGTGCCCTTTGCCACCGATTTGTACTGTCTGCGTCTGAAAGGAAGTTAGGACTAATGTCAAACCTCTACAGGACAACTTAACAGTACCAAACATGTTATGTCAATCTCCTAATAAAATCTGGAGCCCAGCTGCAACCTGCATTACTAATTTCAAGTCCCCAGGACTTGTGCTATTACAGGCTACACAGCAGGGCAGAGCAGCTCCGGTACAAATATGTGCAGACACCCGTGACACAGGACAGGACATGACAAACCAGGAGACAGAACAGGGAGAGAGAGCTTTCCACAAGAAGAAAGGACTGGGAGACCCAAAGAACACAGAGTGCACCAGAGACAAGTGACAGGACACACACCGGAACTGCTCTGCCCTGCGCACCCCGGCACTGTGATCAAAAGAGACACTTTTCCTTTAGCTGGCCTAAGAAGACACTTCTTGGACATCCTCATCTCCAAAACTAACTGAAAAACCCCTCCTGGGGACTCCCAACCTGGCACCTCACTTCCATGCCTTCTGTGGGTTGTAGCCCTTGACTTATCTTGCACATATCTGGGGTTGCAAATCCTTGTTGGCTGCAGAAGAAGGCCGTCTGCCTGTCTGGTAAGTTCCAGCTGTCACTTCTTGGCCTGCCAAGAGAATGAAAACCAAACATCAGTGCACAGACTTAACAGCACATGGGCCAAAACCTGATAATTCTGCTACTCACCATCCTCCTCAGAATGCCCGGGTTCTGGGCCTGCACGCTCCGAGTGTGCTTGGATTCTGACGCCATCATTGCAGGGCACACCTACGTTAAGGGGAGACAATGCTGAAACTCGAGAGGACTCTCACTCCTCCTCCCTACCTCCCCGACTCACCACAACTCCTTGGCCACTGCTCTGGGCTACCAGGATGGGACCTTGAAATGCAAAATCAGTAGGCTTCATCACAGGATCCTGTAATACTTCCAGAGGGCTCATAAGTGCAGGAAACCCAGTCCATCAGCCAGCTGGTGACAGGGGCTTGGCATACTCCCAGTGGATTCCCTAAAGCACAAAAACAAGAATGGATGCTTACAGTTGCACCAAAAAGTGAAACCTGAGCAAGAACAACTGCTTCTCTCCACTGCTCACCTGGCACACTGGGCCTTGACTGCTGCTATCTGCCTGGACTTCCTAAAAATAAAGGCAAAGAGCACCGCTGTAACAGAGTCACCACTTAGGCTGCTTCCCCTGTAAATGCAAACAATGACTGACCAGCTCATGGGAAGTTCTTCACCCAGGACTGTGGCCCTCTGGCACTGATTTGAACTGTCTGCATCTGAAAGGAAGTTAGGACTAATGTCAAACCGCTGCAGGACAACTTAACACCACCAAACATGTTCTGGTAATCTCCTAATACAATTTGGAGCCCAGCTGCACCCTACATTACCAATTTCAAGTCCCCAGGACTTGTGCTATTACAGGCTATGCAGCAGGGCAGAGCAGCTCCGGGACAAATATGTGCAGACACCCGTGACACAGGACGTGAGAAACGAGGGGACAAGACAGGGAGAGAGAGCTTTCCACAAGAAGAAAGGACTGGGAGACCCAAAGAACACAGAGTGCACCAGAGACAAGTGACAGGACACACACCGGAACTGCTCTGCCCTGCGCACCCCGGCACTGTGATCAAAAGAGACACTTTTCCTTTAGCTGGCCTAAGGAGACACTTCTTGGACATCCTCATCTCTAAAACTGACTCAAAAACCCCTCCTGGGGAGTCCCAACCTGGCACTTCGCTTCCATCCCCTCTGTGGGTTGTAGCTCTTGATTTATCTTGCACATATCTGGGGATTCAAATCCCCATCGGCTGCCGAAGGGGGCCACTACTCCCATCCCCAGGCCATGGACCCAACTTATCTTTTGGATGACTGGAAATGCGAATCCACGTTGGACCTGAAATGAGTCTGCCTCGGAGGGGATCTCCTGTTGGCCTCTTATTCAGCTAGAATAAAGAACAGGAAAATCAATGGTTGAGTTTAGTGTTATGTGGGCCAAATCCCAGCAAGTCCGATACTTATCCTCTCCTGAGTGTGCTTGGGTGCTCAAGTCTCCAGTTCCATCCCTAGTCTAAGGTTTGGCTGTTATTATGAGTAGCACCTGGTTTAGAGAGGCAAAGTTACATGGCATTTCTGTGAGTTCAGTGGATGAGCTTGTGTGCTGTATGACACACGGATGCCTCTGCTATACTTGTGAAAAGCCTTGCAAATAGACACCATTTCTCACCCTACTGCCTGCAAAACCCCACCATGATAACTCTTAACTTGGTACCCTGCTCACTCTCCCACTCCTAGTCCCAATCCTCAACTCACCTGAAGCCTCAATCTCAGACATCATCTTTGACACAGGGCAGATCTCTTTTGGAACATGATCACTCTGCTGAAAAAATGCTGTACTCGACACAACCTGGAATTACAGGAAGTTGCACTCCTCCTAAAAAAAAAAAAAAAAAGAAAAAAAAAAAAAAGAAAAATTAGAGATTACAAAAGCACCACCCCTGAATGCACAACCCCAAATCATGAATTTAAATACTACCTGTGTTCAGTGTTGTTTTCCTCACAGTATCTTCAAAGCCTCTGTTGCATTAGAAGCCCAAAACACCTGCAGAGAACAAACAGAGATAAGCTGAAAGAGCCTCTTCACAAAAATGAGAGGAGAGCACTTACCCCAGTGGATCCCAAAGACAAAATGAAGCCTCTTAGCAAAGGCTGGGGTTAATATACCCCTGATTGGGCTGATTCAGAGCAGCTGTGGCTGTTTGGCTCCTCTGATTTGAGTTCAAGGGGAATAATGGGCTGGATACAGAAGAAAACTCTTCAGGGAAATGACAGCTGCTTCTCTGTGTCACCCTCCAGCTGCCCCTGTCCCCCTCAGCATCTCCCTGTGTCACCCACTGTCCCCTCCCCCTGTTCCTCCCTCAGCTCCCAGCCTCTGTCACCCTCAAACCCCCACAGTGCCCCTCAAGCTGCCCCTCAGCCTCTATGCCATGAAAAGACCCTAAAAAAACATTAAAATGCCCTAAAAACACCCTCATCCTCGCTATGTCCTAAAAACCCCACAAAATCATAAAAATAGGCTCAGAATACCCTTAAAATACAATAAAATTACCCTACTTTAAAAAAACCCTAAACCACCCCTAAAAATCCCCAAAGAACCTTTAAAAATCCCTAAACATTCCTAAAAGAGCTCTAAAAATAGCCCCAAAATCCTTAAAACAGACTGATAAGACCCTAAAAACCATAAAACTTCCCTCAAAAAACCTAAAAATACTCTGGTCCTAAGAGTCCTCCACATACCCCCAATAGTCCTAAAAAAGCCCTAAAAATTTTTAAATAGTCTTAAAAAAGCCCCAAGAACACCCCAGAAAAAAAACCCATAGAAATTCTAATTAGTACTAAGAAAGCCCTTGAAGCACCTTAAATAAATCTTTTAAAAACCCTGAAAATACCCTAGAAGTAGCCTAAAACCTCCCAGAAAGTTCCTCAAGAGCTTCTGTGAGAAAACCCCTCAAACACCCTTTAAAAACACTTTAAAAAATACCTTAAAAAGTGCTCAGTCCCAGACACCATCCATGCCTTTTAATTAAAGTCACTGCCTGCAGCTGCTGGGAGGGTTCTGGGGCTGTCCCAGCATTAGGGTCACTGCCTGCAGCTGCTGCTGGGGAAAACTGGTGTTCTTGGGGTGCTGTTTGGGGTGAGCTTAGGGCTTGTTCACCTGTCACCCTCAGGCACCCTCCACTTTGTCCCTCAAGGCACCCCTTGCCTCTCAGGCTCCATGTGTCACCCTCCAGCTCCCCATTGCAGCCTCTCAGTGTCCCTGTGCTCCCCTTTTTACTCCTACAGACCCCTTCTGCCTCTCAGCCTCCTTGTGTCACCCTCCAGCTCCCCATTGCAGCCTCTCAGTGTCCCTGTGCCCCCCTTTTTACTCCTACAGACCCCTTCTGCCTCTCAGCCTCCTTGTGTCACCCTCCAGCTCCCCATTGCAGCCTCTCAGTGTCCCTGTGCCCCCCTTTTTACTCCTACAGACCCCTTCTGCCTCTCAGCCTCCTTGTGTCACCCTCAAGCTCCCCATTGCAGCCTCTCAGTGTCCCTGTGCCCCCCTTTTTACTCCTACAGACCCCTTCTGCCTCTCAGCCTCCTTGTGTCACCCTCAAGCTCCCCATTGCAGCCTCTCAGTGTCCCTGTGCCTCCCTTTTTAATCCTACAGACCCTTCTGCCTCTCAGCCTCCTTGTGTCACCCTCCATTCCCGCACCGCAGCCTCTCAGTGTCCCTGTGCCGCCTTTTTATTCCTGCAGACCCTTTCTGCCTCTCAGCTGCCCCCACCCACTCTACCACCCTCAGCCCCAGGACCCTTTGTGACACTGTCGGGAAATCCAGGGCTTTGTAGGGCTCTCGCCGCCCTGGAACCCTGGCAGGGGTCAGGAACCCCCCTGTAGAGATCAGAAGTTCAGTCAGCTGCCGGCTCAGGGCCACAGGACTCGGAGCGCAAACATCGGCTCTTTTCCCTGGGAAAGAAACCTCACCAGTCCAGGTTCCTGATGTCAGTTTGTAGAGCTCTTTTTAGACTGTCAGGGCAGCACAAGTATGAGGTGGGGGCAGATCCTGTCTGGGACTTATCCTTCGATGTTCGGATTTTTTGCAGTCAGCTGCCCGCTCAGGGCCACAGGACTGGGAGCGCAAACATCGGCTCTTTTCCCTGGGAAAGAAAACTCACCAGTCCAGGTTCCTGATGTCAGTTTGTAGGGCTCTTTTTGAACTCTCAGGGCAGCACAAGTATGAGGTGGGGGCAGCTCCTGTCTGGGACTTATCCTTCGATGTTCGGATTTTTTGCAGTCAGCTGCCCGCTCAGGGCCACAGGACTCGGAGCGCAAACATCGGCTCTTTTCCCTGGGAAAGAAAAGTCACCAGTCCAGGTTCCTGATGTCAGTTTGTAGAGCTCTTTTTGGACTCTCAGGGCAGCACAAGTATGAGGTGGGGGCAGCTCCTGTCTGGGACTTATCCTTCGATGTTCGGATTTTTTGCAGTCAGCTGCATGCTCACGACCACAGGACTCGGAGCGCAAACATCGGCTCTTTTCCCTGGGAAAGAAAACTCACCAGTCCAGGCTCCTGATGTCAGTTTGTAGGGCTCCCCTGGGACTGTCAGGGCAGCACAAGTATGAGGTGGGGGCAGCTCCTTTCTGGGACTTATCCTTCGATGTTCGGAATTTGTGCAGTCAGCTGCCCGCTCAGGGCCACAGGACTCCGAGCGCAAACATCGGCTCTTTTCCCTGGGAAAGAAAACTCACCAGTCCAGGTTCCTGATGTCAGTTTGTAGGGCTCCCCTGAGACTGTCAGGGCAGCACAAGTATGAGGTGGGGGCAGCTCCTGTCTGGGACTTATCCTTCAATGTTCGGATTTTTTGCGGTCAGCTGCCGGCTCAGGGCCACAGGACTCGGAGCGCAAACATCGGCTCTTTTCCCTGGGAAAGAAAACTCACCAGTCCAGGTTCCTGATGTCAGTTTGTAGAGCTCTTTTTGGACTCTCAGGGCAGCACAAGTATGAGGTGGGGGCAGATCCTGTCTGGGACTTATCCTTCGATGATCGGATTTTTTGCACTCAGCTGCCCGCTCCGGACCACAGGACTCGGAGCGCAAACATCGGCTCTTTTCCCTGGGAAAGAAAACTCACCAGTCCAGGTTCCTGATGTCAGTTTGTAGGGCTCTTTTTGGACTCTCTGGGCAGCACAAGTATGAGATGGGGGCAGCTCCTGTCTGGGACTTATCCTTCGATGTTCGGATTTTTTGCACTCAGCTGCCCGCTCAGGGCCACAGGACTCGGAGCGCAAACATCGGCACTTTTCCCTGGGAAAGAAAACTCACCAGTCCAGGTTCCTGATGTCAGTTTGTAGAGCTCTTTTTGGACTCTCAGGGTAGCACAAGTATGAGGTGGGGGCAGCTCCTGTCTGGGACTTATCCTTCGATGTTCGGATTTTTTGCAGTCAGCTGCCGGCTCAGGGCCACAGGAGTCGGAGCGCAAACATCGGCTCTTTTCCCTGGGAAAGAAAACTCACCAGTCCAGGTTCCTGATGTCAGTTTGTAGGGCTCCCCTGGGACTGTAAGGGCAGCACAAGTATGAGGTGGGGGCAGCTCCTTTCTGGGACTTATCCTTCGATGTTCGGAATTTGTGCGGTCAGCTGCCGGCTCACGGCCACAGGACTCGGAGCGCAAACATCGGCTCTTTTCCCTGGGAAAGAAAACTCACCAGTCCGGGTTCCTGATGTCAGTTTGTAGGGATCCCCTGGGACTGTCAGGGCAGCACAAGTATGAGGAGGGGGCAGCTCCTGTCTGGGACTTATCCTTCGATGTTCGGATTTTTTGCAGTCAGCTGCCGGCTCAGGGCCACAGGAGTCGGAGCGCAAACATCGGCTCTTTTCCCTGGGAAAGAAAACTCACCAGTCCAGGTTCCTGATGTCAGTTTGTAGAGCTCTTTTTGGACTCTCAGGGCAGCACAAGTATGAGGTGGGGGCAGCTCCTGTCTGGGACTTATCCTTCGATGTTCGGAATTTGTGCGGTCAGCTGCCGGCTCAGGGCCACAGGACTCGGAGCGCAAACATCGGCTCTTTTCCCTGGGAAAGAAAACTCACCAGTCCAGGTTCCTGATGTCAGTTTGTAGAGCTCTTTTTGAACTCTCAGGGCAGCACAATTATGAGGTGGGGGCAGCTCCTGTCTGGGACTTATCCTTCGATGTTCGGAATTTGTGCGGTCAGCTGCCGGCTCAGGGCCACAGGACTCGGGGCGCAAACATCGGCTCTTTTCCCTGGGAAAGAAAACTCACCAGTCCAGGTTCCTGATGTCAGTTTGTAGAGCTCTTTTGGGACTCTCAGGTTAGCACAAGTATGAGGTGGGGGCAGCTCCTGGCTGGGACTTATCCTTCAATGTTCGGATTTTTTGCAGTCAGCTGCCGGCTCAGGGCCACAGGAGTCGGAGCGCAAACATCGGCTCTTTTCCCTGGGAAAGAAAACTCACCAGTCCAGGTTCCTGATGTCAGTTTGTAGAGCTCTTTTTGGACTCTCAGGGCAGCACAAGTATGAGGTGGGGGCAGCTCCTGGCTGGGACTTATCCTTCGATGTTCCGATTTTTTGCAGTCAGCTGCCGGCTCAGGGCCACAGGACTCGGAGCGCAAACATCGGCTCTTTTCCCTGGGAAAGAAAACTCACCAGTCCAGGTTCCTGATGTCAGTTTGTAGAGATCTTTTTGGACTCTCAGGGTAGCACAAGTATGAGGTGGGGGCAGCTCCTGGCTGGGACTTATCCTTCGATATTCGGATTTTTTGCAGTCAGCTGACGGCTCAGGGCCACAGGAGTCGGAGCGCAAACATCGGCTCTTTTCCCTGGGAAAGAAAACTCACCAGTCCAGGTTCCTGATGTCAGTTTGTAGGGCTCCCCTGGGACTGTCAGGGCAGCACAAGTATGAGGTGGGGGCAGCTCCTGTCTGGGACTTATCCTTCAATGTTCCGATTTTGTGCGGTCAGCTGCCGGCTCAGGGCCACAGGCCTCGGAGCGCAAACATCGGCTCTTTTCCCTGGGAAAGAAAACTCACTAGTCCAGGATCCTGATGTCAGTTTGTAGGGCTCCCCTGGGACTGTCCGGGCAGCTCAAGTATGAGGTGGGGGCAGCTCCTTTCTGGGACTTATCCTTCGATGTTCGGAATTTGTGCGGTCAGCTGCCGGCTCACGGCCACAGGACTCGGAGCGCAAACATCGGCTCTTTTCCCTGGGAAAGAAAACTCACCAGTTCAGGTTCCTGATGTCAGTTTGTAGAGCTCGTTTTGGACTTTTAGGGCAGCACAAGTATGAGGTGGGGGCAGCTCCTGTCTGGGACTTATCCTTCGATGTTCGGAATTTGTGCGGTCAGCTGCCGGCTCAGGGCCACAGGACTCGGAGCGCAAACATCGGCTCTTTTCCCTGGGAAAGAAAACTCACCAGTCCAGGTTCCTGATGTCAGTTTGTAGAGCTCTTTTTGGACTCTCAGGTTAGCACAAGTATGAGGTGGGGGCAGCTCCTGTCTGGGACTTATCCTTCGATGTTCTGATTTTTTGCACTCAGCTGCCGGCTCAGGGCCACAGGAGTCGGAGCGCAAACATCGGCTCTTTTCCCTGGGAAAGAAAACTCACCAGTCCAGGTTCCTGATGTGAATTTGGAGGGCTCCCCTGGGACTCTCAGGGTAGCACAAGTATGAGGTCGGGGCAGATCCTGTCTGGGACTTATCCTTCGATGTTCGGATTTTCTGCACTCAGCTGCCCGGTCAGGGCCACAGGACTCGGAGCGCAAACATTGGCTCTTTTCCCTGGGAAAGAAAACTCACCAGTCCAGGTTCCTGATGTCAGTTTGTAGGGCTCTTTTTGAACTCTCAGGGCAGCACAAGTATGAGGTGGGGGCAGCTCCTGTCTGGGACTTATCCTTCGATGTTCCGAATTTGTACGGTCAGCTGCCGGCTCAGGGCCACAGGACTCGGGGCGCAAACATCGGCTCTTTTCCCTGGGAAAGAAAACTCACCAGTCCAGGTTCCTGATGTCAGTTTGTAGAGCTCTTTTTGGACTCTCAGGTTAGCACAAGTATGAGGTGGGGGCAGCTCCTGGCTGGGACTTATCCTTCGATGTTCGGATTTTATGCAGTCAGCTGCCCGCTCAGGGCCACAGGAGTCGGAGCGCAAACATCGGCTCTTTTCCCTGGGAAAGAAAACTCACCAGTCCAGGTTCCTGATGTCAGTTTGTAGAGCTCTTTTTGGACTCTCAGGGCAGCACAAGTATGAGGTGGGGGCAGCTCCTGTCTGGGACTTATCCTTCGATGTTCGGATTTTTTGCACTCAGCTGCCGGCTCAGGGCCACAGGAGTCGGAGCGAAAACATCGGCTCTTTTCCCTGGGAAAGAAAACTCACCAGTCCAGGTTCCTGATGTCAGTTTGTAGGGCTCCCCTGGGACTGTCAGGGCAGCACAAGTATGAGGTGGGGGCAGCTCCTGTCTGGGACTTATCCTTCGATGTTCGGATTTTTTGCAGTCAGCTGCCGGCTCAGGGCCACAGGACTCGGAGCGCAAACATCGGCTCTTTTCCCTGGGAAAGAAAACTCACTAGTCCAGGTTCCTGATGTCAGTTTGTAGAGCTCTTTTTGGACTCTCAGGGCAGCACAAGTATGAGGTGGGGGCAGCTCCTGTCTGAGACTTATCCTTCGATGTTCGGAATTTGTGTGGTCAGCTGCCGGCTCAGGGCCACAGGACTCGGAGCGCAAACATCGGCTCTTTTCCCTGGGAAAGAAAACTCACCAGTCCAGGTTCCTGATGTCAGTTTGTAGGGCTCCCCTGGGACTCTCAGGGCAGCACAAGTATGAGGTGGGGGCAGCTCCTGTCTGGGACTTATCCTTCGATGTTCGGAATTTGTGCGGTCAGCTGCCGGCTCAGGGCCACAGGAGTCGGAGCGCAAACATCGGCTCTTTTCCCTAGGAAAGAAAACTCACCAGTCCAGGTTCCTGATGTCAGTTTGTAGAGCTCTTTTTGGACTCTCAGGGTAGCACAAGTATGAGGTGGGGGCAGCTCCTGGCTGGGACTTATCCTTCGATGTTCGGATTTTTTGCACTCAGCTGCCGGCTCAGGGCCACAGGAGTCGGAGCGCAAACATCGGCTCTTTTCCCTGGGAAAGAAAACTCACCAGTCCAGGTTCCTGATGTCAGTTTCTAGAGCTCCCCTGGGACTGTCAGGGCAGCACAAGTATGAGGTGGGGACAGCTCCTGTCTGGGACTTATCCTTCGATGTTCCGAATTTGTGCGGTCAGCTGCCGGCTCAGGGCCACAGGACTCGGAGCGCAAACATCGGCTCTTTTCCCTGGGAAAGAAAACTCACCAGTCCAGGTTCCTGATGTCAGTTTGTAGAGCTCTTTTTGAACTCTCAGGGCAGCACAAGTATGAGGTTGGAGCAGCTCCTGTCTGGGACTTATCCTTCGATGTTCGAATTTTTTGCAGTCAGCTGCCAGCTCAGGGCCACAGGAGTCGGAGCGCAAACATCGGCTCTTTTCCCTGGGAAAGAAGACTCACCAGTCCAGGTTCCTGATGTCAGTTTGTAGGGCTCCCCTGGGACTGTCAGGGCAGCACAAGTATGAGGTGGGGGCAGCTCCTGTCTGGGACTTATCCTTCGATGTTCGGATTTTTTGCACTCAGCTGCCCGCTCAGGGCCACAGGACTCGGAGCGCAAACATCGGCTCTTTTCCCTGGGAAAGAAGACTCACCAGTCCAGGTTCCTGATGTCAGTTTGTAGGGCTCCCCTGGGACTCTCAGGGTAGCACAAGTATGAGGTGGGGGCAGATCCTGTCTGGGACTTATCCTTCGATGTTCGGATTTTTTGCACTCAGCTGCCCGCTCAGGGCCACAGGACTCGGAGCGCAAACATCGGCTCTTTTCCCTGGGAAAGAAAACTCACCAGTCCAGGTTCCTGATGTCAGTTTGTAGGGCTCTTTTTGAACTCTCAGGGCAGCACAAGTATGAGGTGGGGGCAGCTCCTGTCTGGGACTTATCCTTCGATGTTCGGATTTTTTGCACTCAGCTGCCGGCTCAGGGCCACAGGAGTCGGAGCGCAAACATTGGCTCTTTTCCCTGAGAAAGAAAACTCACCAGTCCAGGTTCCTGATGTCAGTTTGTAGAGCTCTTTTTGGACTGTCAGGGCAGCACAAGTATGAGGTGGGGGCAGCTCCTGTCTGGGACTTATCCTTCGATGTTCCGATTTTTTGCACTCAGCTGCCGGCTCAGGGCCACAGGACTCGGAGCGCAAACATCGGCTCTTTTCCCTGGGAAAGAAAACTCACTAGTCCAGGATGCTGATGTCAGTTTGTAGGGCTCCCCTGGGACTGTCAGGGAAGCACAAGTATGAGGTAGGGGCAGCTCCTTTCTGGGACTTATCCTTCGATGTTCGGAATTTGTGCGGTCAGCTGCCGGCTCACGGCCACAGGACTCGGAGCGCAAACATCGGCTCTTTTCCCTGGGAAAGAAAACTCACTAGTCCAGGTTCCTGATGTCAGTTTGTAGAGCTCTTTTTGAACTCTCAGGGCAGCACAAGTATGAGGTTGGAGCAGCTCCTGTCTGGGACTTATCCTTCGATGTTCGGATTTTTTGCAGTCAGCTGCATGCTCACGGCCACAGGACTCGGAGCGCAAACATCGGCTCTTTTCCCTGGGAAAGAAAACTCACCAGTCCAGGTTCCTGATGTCAGTTTGTAGAGCTCCCCTGAGACTGTCAGGGCAGCACAAGTATGAGGTGGGGGCAGCTGCTTTCTGGGACTTATCCTTCGATGTTCGGAATTTGTGCGGTCAGCTGCCGGCTCAGGGCCACAGGAGTCGGAGCGCAAACATCGGCTCTTTTCCCTGGGAAAGAAAACTCACCTGTCCAGGTTCATGATGTCAGTTTGTAGGGCTCCCCTGGGACTGTCAGGGCAGCACAAGTATGAGGAGGGGGCAGCGCCTGTCTGGGACTTATCCTTCGATGTTCGGATTTTTTGCACTCAGCTGCCGGCTCAGGGCCACAGGACTCGGAGCGCAAACATCGGCTCTTTTCCCTGGGAAAGAAAACTCACTAGTCCAGGTTCCTGATGTCAGTTTGTAGAGCTCTTTTTGGACTCTCAGGGCAGCACAAGTATGAGGTGGGGGCAGCTCCTGTCTGGGACTTATCCTTCGATGTTCGGATTTTTTGCACTCAGCTGCCGGCTCAGGGCCATAGGAGTCGGAGCGAAAACATCGGCTCTTTTCCCTGGGAAAGAAAACTCACCAGTCCAGGTTCCTGATGTCAGTTTGTAGGGCTCCCCTGGGACTGTCAGGGCAGCACAAGTATGAGGTGGGGGCAGCTCCTGTCTGGGACTTATCCTTCGATGTTCGGATTTTTTGCAGTCAGATGCCGGCTCAGGGCCACAGGACTCGGAGCGCAAACATCGGCTCTTTTCCCTGGGAAAGAAAACTCACCAGTCCAGGTTCCTGATGTCAGTTTGTAGGGCTCCCCTGGGACTGTCAGGGCAGCACAAGTATGAGGTGGGGGCAGCTCCTGTCTGGGACTTATCCTTCGATGTTCGGATTTTTTGCACTCAGCTGCCCGCTCAGGGCCACAGGACTCGGAGCGCAAACATCGGCTCTTTTCCCTGGGAAAGAAAACTCACTAGTCCAGGTTCCTGATGTCAGTTTGTAGAGCTCTTTTTGGACTCTCAGGGCAGCACAAGTATGAGGTGGGGGCAGCTCCTGTCTGAGACTTATCCTTCGATGTTCGGAATTTGTGTGGTCAGCTGCCGGCTCAGGGCCACAGGACTCGGAGCGCAAACATCGGCTCTTTTCCCTGGGAAAGAAAACTCACCAGTCCAGGTTCCTGATGTCAGTTTGTAGGGCTCCCCTGGGACTCTCAGGGCAGCACAAGTATGAGGTGGGGGCAGCTCCTGTCTGGGACTTATCCTTCGATGTTCGGAATTTGTGCGGTCAGCTGCCGGCTCAGGGCCACAGGAGTCGGAGCGCAAACATCGGCTCTTTTCCCTGGGAAAGAAAACTCACCAGTCCAGGTTCCTGATGTCAGTTTGTAGAGCTCTTTTTGGACTCTCAGGGTAGCACAAGTATGAGGTGGGGGCAGCTCCTGGCTGGGACTTATCCTTCGATGTTCGGATTTTTTGCACTCAGCTGCCCGCTCAGGGCCACAGGAGTCGGAGCGCAAACATCGGCTCTTTTCCCTGGGAAAGAAAACTCACCAGTCCAGGTTCCTGATGTCAGTTTGTAGGGCTCCCCTGAGACTGTCAGGGCAGCACAAGTATGAGGAGGGGGCAGCTGCTTTCTGGGACTTATCCTTCGATGTTCGGAATTTGTGCGGTCAGCTGCCGGCTCAGGGCCACAGGACTCGGAGCGCAAACATCGGCTCTTTTCCCTGGGAAAGAAAACTCACCAGTCCAGTTTCATGATGTCAGTTTGTAGGGCTCCCCTGGGACTGTCAGGGCAGCACAAGTATGAGGAGGGGGCAGCGCCTGTCTGGGACTTATTCTTCGATGTTCGGATTTTTTGCACTCAGCTGCCCGCTCAGGGCCACAGGACTCGGAGCGCAAACATCGGCTCTTTTCCCTGGGAAAGAAAACTCACTAGTCCAGGTTCCTGATGTCAGTTTGTAGAGCTCTTTTTGGACTCTCAGGGCAGCACAAGTATGAGGTGGGGGCAGCTCCTGTCTGGGACTTATCCTTCGATGTTCGGATTTTTGCAGTCAGCTGCCGGCTCAGGGCCACAGGACTCGGAGCGCAAACATCGGCTCTTTTCCCTGGGAAAGAAAACTCACTAGTCCAGGTTCCTGATGTCAGTTTGTAGGGCTCTTTTTGGACTCTCAGGGCAGCACAAGTATGAGGTGGGGGCAGCTCCTGTCTGGGACTTATCCTTCGATGTTCGGATTTTTTGCACTCAGCTGCCGGCTCAGGGCCACAGGAGTCGGAGCGAAAACATCGGCTCTTTTCCCTGGGAAAGAAAACTCACCAGTCCAGGTTCCTGATGTCAGTTTGTAGGGCTCCCCTGGGACTGTCAGGGCAGCACAAGTATGAGGTGGGGGCAGCTCCTGTCTGGGACTTATCCTTCGATGTTCGGATTTTTTGCAGTCAGATGCCGGCTCAGGGCCACAGGACTCGGAGCGCAAACTTCGGCTCTTTTCCCTGGGAAAGAAAACTCACCAGTCCAGGTTCCTGATGTCAGTTTGTAGGGCTCCCCTGGGACTGTCAGGGCAGCACAAGTATGAGGTGGGGGCAGCTCCTGTCTGGGACTTATCCTTCGATGTTCGGATTTTTTGCACTCAGCTGCCCGCTCAGGGCCACAGGACTCGGAGCGCAAACATCGGCTCTTTTCCCTGGGAAAGAAAACTCACTAGTCCAGGTTCCTGATGTCAGTTTGTAGAGCTCTTTTTGGACTCTCAGGGCAGCACAAGTATGAGGTGGGGGCAGCTCCTGTCTGAGACTTATCCTTCGATGTTCGGAATTTGTGTGGTCAGCTGCCGGCTCAGGGCCACAGGACTCGGAGCGCAAACATCGGCTCTTTTCCCTGGGAAAGAAAACTCACCAGTCCAGGTTCCTGATGTCAGTTTGTAGGGCTCCCCTGGGACTCTCAGGGCAGCACAAGTATGAGGTGGGGGCAGCTCCTGTCTGGGACTTATCCTTCGATGTTCGGAATTTGTGCGGTCAGCTGCCGGCTCAGGGCCACAGGAGTCGGAGCGCAAACATCGGCTCTTTTCCCTAGGAAAGAAAACTCACCAGTCCAGGTTCCTGATGTCAGTTTGTAGAGCTCTTTTTGGACTCTCAGGGTAGCACAAGTATGAGGTGGGGGCAGCTCCTGGCTGGGACTTATCCTTCGATGTTCGGATTTTTTGCACTCAGCTGCCGGCTCAGGGCCACAGGAGTCGGAGCGCAAACATCGGCTCTTTTCCCTGGGAAAGAAAACTCACCAGTCCAGGTTCCTGATGTCAGTTTCTAGAGCTCCCCTGGGACTGTCAGGGCAGCACAAGTATGAGGTGGGGACAGCTCCTGTCTGGGACTTATCCTTCGATGTTCCGAATTTGTGCGGTCAGCTGCCGGCTCACGGCCACAGGACTCGGAGCGCAAACATCGGCTCTTTTCCCTGGGAAAGAAAACTCACCAGTCCAGGTTCCTGATGTCAGTTTGTAGAGCTCTTTTTGAACTCTCAGGGCAGCACAAGTATGAGGTTGGAGCAGCTCCTGTCTGGGACTTATCCTTCGATGTTCGAATTTTTTGCAGTCAGCTGCCAGCTCAGGGCCACAGGAGTCGGAGCGCAAACATCGGCTCTTTTCCCTGGGAAAGAAGACTCACCAGTCCAGGTTCCTGATGTCAGTTTGTAGGGCTCCCCTGGGACTGTCAGGGCAGCACAAGTATGAGGTGGGGGCAGCTCCTGTCTGGGACTTATCCTTCGATGTTCGGATTTTTTGCACTCAGCTGCCCGCTCAGGGCCACAGGACTCGGAGCGCAAACATCGGCTCTTTTCCCTGGGAAAGAAGACTCACCAGTCCAGGTTCCTGATGTCAGTTTGTAGGGCTCCCCTGGGACTCTCAGGGTAGCACAAGTATGAGGTGGGGGCAGATCCTGTCTGGGACTTATCCTTCGATGTTCGGATTTTTTGCACTCAGCTGCCCGCTCAGGGCCACAGGACTCGGAGCGCAAACATCGGCTCTTTTCCCTGGGAAAGAAAACTCACCAGTCCAGGTTCCTGATGTCAGTTTGTAGGGCTCTTTTTGAACTCTCAGGGCAGCACAAGTATGAGGTGGGGGCAGCTCCTGTCTGGGACTTATCCTTCGATGTTCGGATTTTTTGCACTCAGCTGCCGGCTCAGGGCCACAGGAGTCGGAGCGCAAACATTGGCTCTTTTCCCTGGGAAAGAAAACTCACCAGTCCAGGTTCCTGATGTCAGTTTGTAGAGCTCTTTTTGGACTGTCAGGGCAGCACAAGTATGAGGTGGGGGCAGCTCCTGTCTGGGACTTATCCTTCGATGTTCCGATTTTTTGCACTCAGCTGCCGGCTCAGGGCCACAGGACTCGGAGCGCAAACATCGGCTCTTTTCCCTGGGAAAGAAAACTCACTAGTCCAGGATGCTGATGTCAGTTTGTAGGGCTCCCCTGGGACTGTCAGGGCAGCACAAGTATGAGGTAGGGGCAGCTCCTTTCTGGGACTTATCCTTCGATGTTCGGAATTTGTGCGGTCAGCTGCCGGCTCACGGCCACAGGAGTCGGAGCGCAAACATCGGCTCTTTTCCCTGGGAAAGAAAACTCACCAGTCCAGGTTCCTGATGTCAGTTTGTAGAGCTCTTTTTGAACTCTCAGGGCAGCACAAGTATGAGGTTGGAGCAGCTCCTGTCTGGGACTTATCCTTCGATGTTCGGATTTTTTGCAGTCAGCTGCATCCTCACGGCCACAGGACTCGGAGCGCAAACATCGGCTCTTTTCCCTGGGAAAGAAAACTCACCAGTCCAGGTTCCTGATGTCAGTTTGTATAGCTCCCCTGAGACTGTCAGGGCAGCACAAGTATGAGGTGGGGGCAGCTGCTTTCTGGGACTTATCCTTCGATGTTCGGAATTTGTGCGGTCAGCTGCCGGCTCAGGGCCACAGGAGTCGGAGCGCAAACATCGGCTCTTTTCCCTGGGAAAGAAAACTCACCTGTCCAGGTTCATGATGTCAGTTTGTAGGGCTCCCCTGGGACTGTCAGGGCAGCACAAGTATGAGGAGGGGGCAGCGCCTGTCTGGGACTTATCCTTCGATGTTCGGATTTTTTGCAGTCAGCTGCCGGCTCAGGGCCACAGGACTCGGAGCGCAAACATCGGCTCTTTTCCCTGGGAAAGAAAACTCACTAGTCCAGGTTCCTGATGTCAGTTTGTAGAGCTCTTTTTGGACTCTCAGGGCAGCACAAGTATGAGGTGGGGGCAGCTCCTGTCTGGGACTTATCCTTCGATGTTCGGATTTTTTGCACTCAGCTGCCGGCTCAGGGCCATAGGAGTCGGAGCGAAAACATCGGCTCTTTTCCCTGGGAAAGAAAACTCACCAGTCCAGGTTCCTGATGTCAGTTTGTAGGGCTCCCCTGGGACTGTCAGGGCAGCACAAGTATGAGGTGGGGGCAGCTCCTGTCTGGGACTTATCCTTCGATGTTCGGATTTTTTGCAGTCAGCTGCCGGCTCAGGGCCACAGGACTCGGAGCGCAAACATCGGCTCTTTTCCCTGGGAAAGAAAACTCACCAGTCCAGGTTCCTGATGTCAGTTTGTAGGGCTCCCCTGGGACTGTCAGGGCAGCACAAGTATGAGGTGGGGGCAGCTCCTGTCTGGGACTTATCCTTCGATGTTCGGATTTTTTGCACTCAGCTGCCCGCTCAGGGCCACAGGACTCGGAGCGCAAACATCGGCTCTTTTCCCTGGGAAAGAAAACTCACTAGTCCAGGTTCCTGATGTCAGTTTGTAGAGCTCTTTTTGGACTCTCAGGGCAGCACAAGTATGAGGTGGGGGCAGCTCCTGTCTGAGACTTATCCTTCGATGTTCGGAATTTGTGTGGTCAGCTGCCGGCTCAGGGCCACAGGACTCGGAGCGCAAACATCGGCTCTTTTCCCTGGGAAAGAAAACTCACCAGTCCAGGTTCCTGATGTCAGTTTGTAGGGCTCCCCTGGGACTCTCAGGGCAGCACAAGTATGAGGTGGGGGCAGCTCCTGTCTGGGACTTATCCTTCGATGTTCGGAATTTGTGCGGTCAGCTGCCGGCTCAGGGCCACAGGAGTCGGAGCGCAAACATCGGCTCTTTTCCCTGGGAAAGAAAACTCACCAGTCCAGGTTCCTGATGTCAGTTTGTAGAGCTCTTTTTGGACTCTCAGGGTAGCACAAGTATGAGGTGGGGGCAGCTCCTGGCTGGGACTTATCCTTCGATGTTCGGATTTTTTGCACTCAGCTGCCGGCTCAGGGCCACAGGAGTCGGAGCGCAAACATCGGCTCTTTTCCCTGGGAAAGAAAACTCACCAGTCCAGGTTCCTGATGTCAGTTTGTAGGGCTCCCCTGAGACTGTCAGGGCAGCACAAGTATGAGGAGGGGGCAGCTGCTTTCTGGGACTTATCCTTCGATGTTCGGAATTTGTGCGGTCAGCTGCCGGCTCAGGGCCACAGGACTCGGAGCGCAAACATCGGCTCTTTTCCCTGGGAAAGAAAACTCACCAGTCCAGTTTCATGATGTCAGTTTGTAGGGCTCCCCTGGGACTGTCAGGGCAGCACAAGTATGAGGAGGGGGCAGCGCCTGTCTGGGACTTATCCTTCGATGTTCGGATTTTTTGCACTCAGCTGCCCGCTCAGGGCCACAGGACTCGGAGCGCAAACATCGGCTCTTTTCCCTGGGAAAGAAAACTCACTAGTCCAGGTTCCTGATGTCAGTTTGTAGAGCTCTTTTTGGACTCTCAGGGCAGCACAAGTATGAGGTGGGGGCAGCTCCTGTCTGGGACTTATCCTTCGATGTTCGGATTTTTTGCACTCAGCTGCCGGCTCAGGGCCACAGGAGTCGGAGCGAAAACATCGGCTCTTTTCCCTGGGAAAGAAAACTCACCAGTCCAGGTTCCTGATGTCAGTTTGTAGGGCTCCCCTGGGACTGTCAGGGCAGCACAAGTATGAGGTGGGGGCAGCTCCTGTCTGGGACTTATCCTTCGATGTTCGGATTTTTTGCAGTCAGCTGCCGGCTCAGGGCCACAGGACTCGGAGCGCAAACATCGGCTCTTTTCCCTGGGAAAGAAAACTCACCAGTCCAGGTTCCTGATGTCAGTTTGTAGGGCTCCCCTGGGACTGTCAGGGCAGCACAAGTATGAGGTGGGGGCAGCTCCTGTCTGGGACTTATCCTTCGATGTTCGGATTTTTTGCACTCAGCTGCCCGCTCAGGGCCACAGGACTCGGAGCGCAAACATCGGCTCTTTTCCCTGGGAAAGAAAACTCACTAGTCCAGGTTCCTGATGTCAGTTTGTAGAGCTCTTTTTGGACTCTCAGGGCAGCACAAGTATGAGGTGGGGGCAGCTCCTGTCTGAGACTTATCCTTCGATGTTCGGAATTTGTGTGGTCAGCTGCCGGCTCAGGGCCACAGGAGTCGGAGCGCAAACATCGGCTCTTTTCCCTGGGAAAGAAAACTCACCAGTCCAGGTTCCTGATGTCAGTTTGTAGGTCTCCCCTGGGACTCTCAGGGCAGCACAAGTATGAGGTGGGGGCAGCTCCTGTCTGGGACTTATCCTTCGATGTTCGGAATTTGTGCGGTCAGCTGCCGGCTCAGGGCCACAGGAGTCGGAGCGCAAACATCGGCTCTTTTCCCTGGGAAAGAAAACTCACCAGTCCAGGTTCCTGATGTCAGTTTCTAGAGCTCCCCTGGGACTGTCAGGGCAGCACAAGTATGAGGTGGGGACAGCTCCTGTCTGGGACTTATCCTTCGATGTTCCGAATTTGTGCGGTCAGCTGCCCGCTCAGGGCCACAGGACTCGGAGCGCAAACATCGGCTCTTTTCCCTGGGAAAGAAAACTCACCAGTCCAGGTTCCTGATGTCAGTTTGTAGAGCTCTTTTTGAACTCTCAGGGCAGCACAAGTATGAGGTGGGGGCAGCTCCTGTCTGGGACTTATCCTTCGATGTTCCGATTTTTTGCACTCAGCTGCCAGCTCAGGGCCACAGGAGTCGGAGCGCAAACATCGGCTCTTTTCCCTGGGAAAGAAAACTCACCAGTCCAGGTTCCTGATGTCAGTTTGTAGGGCTCCCCTGGGACTGTCAGGGCAGCACAAGTATGAGGTGGGGGCAGCTCCTGTCTGGGACTTATCCTTCGATGTTCGGATTTTTTGCACTCAGCTGCCCGCTCAGGGCCACAGGACTCGGAGCGCAAACATCGGCTCTTTTCCCTGGGAAAGAAGACTCACCAGTCCAGGTTCCTGATGTCCGTTTGTAGGGCTCCCCTGGGACTCTCAGGTTAGCACAAGTATGAGGTGGGGGCAGATCCTGTCTGGGACTTATCCTTCGATGTTCGGATTTTTTGCACTCAGCTGCCCGCTCAGGGCCACAGGACTCGGAGCGCAAACATCGGCTCTTTTCCCTGGGAAAGAAAACTCACCAGTCCAGGTTCCTGATGTCAGTTTGTAGGGCTCTTTTTGAACTCTCAGGGCAGCACAAGTATGAGGTGGGGGCAGTTCCTGTCTGGGACTTATCCTTCGATGTTCGGATTTTTTGCAGTCAGCTGCCCGCTCAGGGCCACAGGAGTCGGAGCGCAAACATTGGCTCTTTTCCCTGGGAAAGAAAACTCACCAGTCCAGGTTCCTGATGTCAGTTTGTAGAGCTCTTTTTGGACTGTCAGGGCAGCACAAGTATGAGGTGGGGGCAGCTCCTGTCTGGGACTTATCCTTCGATGTTCCGATTTTTTGCAGTCAGCTGCCGGCTCAGGGCCACAGGACTCGGAGCGCAAACATCGGCTCTTTTCCCTGGGAAAGAAAACTCACTAGTCCAGGATGCTGATGTCAGTTTGTAGGGCTCCCCTGGGACTGTCAGGGCAGCACAAGTATGAGGTAGGGGCAGCTCCTTTCTGGGATTTATCCTTCGATGTTCGGAATTTGTGCGGTCAGCTGCCGGCTCACGGCCACAGGACTCGGAGCGCAAACATCGGCTCTTTTCCCTGGGAAAGAAAACTCACCAGTCCAGGTTCCTGATGTCAGTTTGTAGAGCTCTTTTTGAACTCTCAGGGCAGCACAAGTATGAGGTTGGAGCAGCTCCTGTCTGGGACTTATCCTTCGATGTTCGGATTTTTTGCAGTCAGCTGCCAGCTCAGGGCCACAGGAGTCGGAGCGCAAACATCGGCTCTTTTCCCTGGGAAAGAAAACTCACCAGTCCAGGTTCCTGATGTCAGTTTGTATAGCTCCCCTGAGACTGTCAGGGCAGCACAAGTATGAGGTGGGGGCAGCTGCTTTCTGGGACTTATCCTTCGATGTTCGGAATTTGTGCGGTCAGCTGCCGGCTCAGGGCCACAGGAGTCGGAGCGCAAACATCGGCACTTTTCCCTGGGAAAGAAAACTCACCTGTCCAGGTTCATGATGTCAGTTTGTAGAGCTCTTTTTGGACTCTCAGGGCAGCACAAGTATGAGGTGGGGGCAGCTCCTGTCTGGGACTTATCCTTCGATGTTCGGATTTTTTGCACTCAGCTGCCGGCTCAGGGCCACAGGAGTCGGAGCGAAAACATCGGCTCTTTTCCCTGGGAAAGAAAACTCACCAGTCCAGGTTCCTGATGTCAGTTTGTAGGGCTCCCCTGGGACTGTCAGGGCAGCACAAGTATGAGGTGGGGGCAGCTCCTGTCTGGGACTTATCCTTCGATGTTCGGATTTTTTGCAGTCAGCTGCCGGCTCAGGGCCACAGGACTCGGAGCGCAAACATCGGCTCTTTTCCCTGGGAAAGAAAACTCACCAGTCCAGGTTCCTGATGTCAGTTTGTAGGGCTCCCCTGGGACTGTCAGGGCAGCACAAGTATGAGGTGGGGGCAGCTCCTGTCTGGGACTTATCCTTCGATGTTCGGATTTTTTGCACTCAGCTGTCCGCTCAGGGCCACAGGACTCGGAGCGCAAACATCGGCTCTTTTCCCTGGGAAAGAAAACTCACTAGTCCAGGTTCCTGATGTCAGTTTGTAGAGCTCTTTTTGGACTCTCAGGGCAGCACAAGTATGAGGTGGGGGCAGCTCCTGTCTGAGACTTATCCTTCGATGTTCGGAATTTGTGTGGTCAGCTGCCGGCTCAGGGCCACAGGACTCGGAGCGCAAACATCGGCTCTTTTCCCTGGGAAAGAAAACTCACCAGTCCAGGTTCCTGATGTCAGTTTGTAGGGCTCCCCTGGGACTCTCAGGGCAGCACAAGTATGAGGTGGGGGCAGCTCCTGTCTGGGACTTATCCTTCGATGTTCGGAATTTGTGCGGTCAGCTGCCGGCTCAGGGCCACAGGACTCGGAGCGCAAACATCGGCTCTTTTCCCTGGGAAAGAAAACTCACCAGTCCAGGTTCCTGATGTCAGTTTGTAGAGCTCTTTTTGGACTCTCAGGGTAGCACAAGTATGAGGTGGGGGCAGCTCCTGGCTGGGACTTATCCTTCGATGTTCGGATTTTTTGCACTCAGCTGCCGGCTCAGGGCCACAGGACTCGGAGCGCAAACATCGGCTCTTTTCCCTGGGAAAGAAAACTCACCAGTCCAGGTTCCTGATGTCAGTTTCTAGAGCTCCCCTGGGACTGTCAGGGCAGCACAAGTATGAGGTGGGGACAGCTCCTGTCTGGGACTTATCCTTCGATGTTCCGAATTTGTGCGGTCAGCTGCCGGCTCAGGGCCACAGGACTCGGAGCGCAAACATCGGCTCTTTACCCTGGGAAAGAAAACTCACCAGTCCAGGTTCCTGATGTCAGTTTGTAGAGCTCTTTTTGAACTCTCAGGGCAGCACAAGTATGCGGTGGGGGCAGCTCCTGTCTGGGACTTATCCTTCGATGTTCCGATTTTTTGCAGTCAGCTGCCAGCTCAGGGCCACAGGAGTCGGAGCGCAAACATCGGCTCTTTTCCCTGGGAAAGAAAACTCACCAGTCCAGGTTCCTGATGTCAGTTTGTAGGGCTCCCCTGAGACTGTCAGGGCAGCACAAGTATGAGGTGGGGGCAGCTGCTTTCTGGGACTTATCCTTCGATGTTCGGATTTTTTGCAGTCAGCTGCCGGCTCAGGGCCACAGGACTCGGAGCGCAAACATCGGCTCTTTTCCCTGGGAAAGAAAACTCACTAGTCCAGGTTCCTGATGTCAGTTTGTAGAGCTCTTTTTGGACTCTCAGGGCAGCACAAGTATGAGGTGGGGGCAGCTCCTGTCTGGGACTTATCCTTCGATGTTCGGATTTTTTGAACTCAGCTGCCGGCTCAGGGCCACAGGACTCGGAGCGCAAACATCAGCTCTTTTCCCTGGGAAAGAAAACTCACCAGTCCAGGTTCCTGATGTCAGTTTGTAGGGCTCCCCTGGGACTGTCAGGGCAGCACAAGTATGAGGTGGGGGCAGCTCCTGTCTGGGACTTATCCTTCGATGTTCGGATTTTTTGCACTCAGCTGCCCGCTCAGGGCCACAGGACTCGGAGCGCAAACATCGGCTCTTTTCCCTGGGAAAGAAGACTCACCAGTCCAGGTTCCTGATGTCAGTTTGTAGGGCTCCCCTGGGACTCTCAGGGTAGCACAAGTATGAGGTGGGGGCAGATCCTGTCTGGGACTTATCCTTCGATGTTCGGATTTTTTGCACTCAGCTGCCCGCTCAGGGCCACAGGACTCGGAGCGCAAACATCGGCTCTTTTCCCTGGGAAAGAAAACTCACCAGTCCAGGTTCCTGATGTCAGTTTGTAGGGCTCTTTTTGAACTCTCAGGGCAGCACAAGTATGAGGTGGGGGCAGTTCCTGTCTGGGACTTATCCTTCGATGTTCGGATTTTTTGCAGTCAGCTGCCCGCTCAGGGCCACAGGAGTCGGAGCGCAAACATTGGCTCTTTTCCCTGGGAAAGAAAACTCACCAGTCCAGGTTCCTGATGTCAGTTTGTAGAGCTCTTTTTGGACTGTCAGGGCAGCACAAGTATGAGGTGGGGGCAGCTCCTGTCTGGGACTTATCCTTCGATGTTCCGATTTTTTGCACTCAGCTGCCGGCTCAGGGCCACAGGACTCGGAGCGCAAACATCGGCTCTTTTCCCTGGGAAAGAAAACTCACTAGCCCAGGATGCTGATGTCAGTTTGTAGGGCTCCCCTGGGACTGTCAGGGCAGCACAAGTATGAGGTAGGGGCAGCTCCTTTCTGGGACTTATCCTTCGATGTTCGGAATTTGTGCGGTCAGCTGCCGGCTCACGGCCACAGGACTCGGAGCGCAAACATCGGCTCTTTTCCCTGGGAAAGAAAACTCACCAGTCCAGGTTCCTGATGTCAGTTTGTAGAGCTCTTTTTGAACTCTCAGGGCAGCACAAGTATGAGGTTGGAGCAGCTCCTGTCTGGGACTTATCCTTCGATGTTCGGATTTTTTGCAGTCAGCTGCCAGCTCAGGGCCACAGGAGTCGGAGCGCAAACATCGGCTCTTTTCCCTGGGAAAGAAAACTCACCAGTCCAGGTTCCTGATGTCAGTTTGTATAGCTCCCCTGAGACTGTCAGGGCAGCACAAGTATGAGGTGGGGGCAGCTGCTTTCTGGGACTTATCCTTCGATGTTCGGAATTTGTGCGGTCAGCTGCCGGCTCAGGGCCACAGGAGTCGGAGCGCAAACATCGGCTCTTTTCCCTGGGAAAGAAAACTCACCAGTCCAGGTTCCTGATGTCAGTTTGTAGGGCTCCCCTGAGACTGTCAGGGCAGCACAAGTATGAGGTGGGGGCAGCTGCTTTCTGGGACTTATCCTTCGATGTTCGGATTTTTTGCAGTCAGCTGCCGGCTCAGGGCCACAGGACTCGGAGCGCAAACATCGGCTCTTTTCCCTGGGAAAGAAAACTCACTAGTCCAGGTTCCTGATGTCAGTTTGTAGAGCTCTTTTTGGACTCTCAGGGCAGCACAAGTATGAGGTGGGGGCAGCTCCTGTCTGGGACTTATCCTTCGATGTTCGGATTTTTTGCACTCAGCTGCCGGCTCAGGGCCACAGGACTCGGAGCGCAAACATCAGCTCTTTTCCCTGGGAAAGAAAACTCACCAGTCCAGGTTCCTGATGTCAGTTTGTAGGGCTCCCCTGGGACTGTCAGGGCAGCACAAGTATGAGGTGGGGGCAGCTCCTGTCTGGGACTTATCCTTCGATGTTCGGATTTTTTGCACTCAGCTGCCCGCTCAGGGCCACAGGACTCGGAGCGCAAACATCGGCTCTTTTCCCTGGGAAAGAAGACTCACCAGTCCAGGTTCCTGATGTCAGTTTGTAGGGCTCCCCTGGGACTCTCAGGGTAGCACAAGTATGAGGTGGGGGCAGATCCTGTCTGGGACTTATCCTTCGATGTTCGGATTTTTTGCACTCAGCTGCCGGCTCAGGGCCACAGGACTCGGAGCGCAAACATCGGCTCTTTTCCCTGGGAAAGAAAACTCACCAGTCCAGGTTCCTGATGTCAGTTTGTAGGGCTCTTTTTGAACTCTCAGGGCAGCACAAGTATGAGGTGGGGGCAGTTCCTGTCTGGGACTTATCCTTCGATGTTCGGATTTTTTGCAGTCAGCTGCCCGCTCAGGGCCACAGGAGTCGGAGCGCAAACATTGGCTCTTTTCCCTGGGAAAGAAAACTCACCAGTCCAGGTTCCTGATGTCAGTTTGTAGAGCTCTTTTTGGACTGTCAGGGCAGCACAAGTATGAGGTGGGGGCAGCTCCTGTCTGGGACTTATCCTTCGATGTTCCGATTTTTTGCACTCAGCTGCCGGCTCAGGGCCACAGGACTCGGAGCGCAAACATCGGCTCTTTACCCTGGGAAAGAAAACTCACCAGTCCAGGTTCCTGATGTCAGTTTGTAGAGCTCTTTTTGAACTCTCAGGGCAGCACAAGTATGCGGTGGGGGCAGCTCCTGTCTGGGACTTATCCTTCGATGTTCCGATTTTTTGCAGTCAGCTGCCAGCTCAGGGCCACAGGAGTCGGAGCGCAAACATCGGCTCTTTTCCCTGGGAAAGAAAACTCACCAGTCCAGGTTCCTGATGTCAGTTTGTAGGGCTCCCCTGAGACTGTCAGGGCAGCACAAGTATGAGGTGGGGGCAGCTGCTTTCTGGGACTTATCCTTCGATGTTCGGATTTTTTGCAGTCAGCTGCCGGCTCAGGGCCACAGGACTCGGAGCGCAAACATCGGCTCTTTTCCCTGGGAAAGAAAACTCACTAGTCCAGGTTCCTGATGTCAGTTTGTAGAGCTCTTTTTGGACTCTCAGGGCAGCACAAGTATGAGGTGGGGGCAGCTCCTGTCTGGGACTTATCCTTCGATGTTCGGATTTTTTGAACTCAGCTGCCGGCTCAGGGCCACAGGACTCGGAGCGCAAACATCAGCTCTTTTCCCTGGGAAAGAAAACTCACCAGTCCAGGTTCCTGATGTCAGTTTGTAGGGCTCCCCTGGGACTGTCAGGGCAGCACAAGTATGAGGTGGGGGCAGCTCCTGTCTGGGACTTATCCTTCGATGTTCGGATTTTTTGCACTCAGCTGCCCGCTCAGGGCCACAGGACTCGGAGCGCAAACATCGGCTCTTTTCCCTGGGAAAGAAGACTCACCAGTCCAGGTTCCTGATGTCAGTTTGTAGGGCTCCCCTGGGACTCTCAGGGTAGCACAAGTATGAGGTGGGGGCAGATCCTGTCTGGGACTTATCCTTCGATGTTCGGATTTTTTGCACTCAGCTGCCCGCTCAGGGCCACAGGACTCGGAGCGCAAACATCGGCTCTTTTCCCTGGGAAAGAAAACTCACCAGTCCAGGTTCCTGATGTCAGTTTGTAGGGCTCTTTTTGAACTCTCAGGGCAGCACAAGTATGAGGTGGGGGCAGTTCCTGTCTGGGACTTATCCTTCGATGTTCGGATTTTTTGCAGTCAGCTGCCCGCTCAGGGCCACAGGAGTCGGAGCGCAAACATTGGCTCTTTTCCCTGGGAAAGAAAACTCACCAGTCCAGGTTCCTGATGTCAGTTTGTAGAGCTCTTTTTGGACTGTCAGGGCAGCACAAGTATGAGGTGGGGGCAGCTCCTGTCTGGGACTTATCCTTCGATGTTCCGATTTTTTGCACTCAGCTGCCGGCTCAGGGCCACAGGACTCGGAGCGCAAACATCGGCTCTTTTCCCTGGGAAAGAAAACTCACTAGTCCAGGATGCTGATGTCAGTTTGTAGGGCTCCCCTGGGACTGTCAGGGCAGCACAAGTATGAGGTAGGGGCAGCTCCTTTCTGGGACTTATCCTTCGATGTTCGGAATTTGTGCGGTCAGCTGCCGGCTCACGGCCACAGGACTCGGAGCGCAAACATCGGCTCTTTTCCCTGGGAAAGAAAACTCACCAGTCCAGGTTCCTGATGTCAGTTTGTAGAGCTCTTTTTGAACTCTCAGGGCAGCACAAGTATGAGGTTGGAGCAGCTCCTGTCTGGGACTTATCCTTCGATGTTCGGATTTTTTGCAGTCAGCTGCCAGCTCAGGGCCACAGGAGTCGGAGCGCAAACATCGGCTCTTTTCCCTGGGAAAGAAAACTCACCAGTCCAGGTTCCTGATGTCAGTTTGTATAGCTCCCCTGAGACTGTCAGGGCAGCACAAGTATGAGGTGGGGGCAGCTGCTTTCTGGGACTTATCCTTCGATGTTCGGAATTTGTGCGGTCAGCTGCCGGCTCAGGGCCACAGGAGTCGGAGCGCAAACATCGGCTCTTTTCCCTGGGAAAGAAAACTCACCAGTCCAGGTTCCTGATGTCAGTTTGTAGGGCTCCCCTGAGACTGTCAGGGCAGCACAAGTATGAGGTGGGGGCAGCTGCTTTCTGGGACTTATCCTTCGATGTTCGGATTTTTTGCAGTCAGCTGCCGGCTCAGGGCCACAGGACTCGGAGCGCAAACATCGGCTCTTTTCCCTGGGAAAGAAAACTCACTAGTCCAGGTTCCTGATGTCAGTTTGTAGAGCTCTTTTTGGACTCTCAGGGCAGCACAAGTATGAGGTGGGGGCAGCTCCTGTCTGGGACTTATCCTTCGATGTTCGGATTTTTTGCACTCAGCTGCCGGCTCAGGGCCACAGGACTCGGAGCGCAAACATCAGCTCTTTTCCCTGGGAAAGAAAACTCACCAGTCCAGGTTCCTGATGTCAGTTTGTAGGGCTCCCCTGGGACTGTCAGGGCAGCACTAGTATGAGGTGGGGGCAGCTCCTGTCTGGGACTTATCCTTCGATGTTCGGATTTTTTGCACTCAGCTGCCCGCTCAGGGCCACAGGACTCGGAGCGCAAACATCGGCTCTTTTCCCTGGGAAAGAAGACTCACCAGTCCAGGTTCCTGATGTCAGTTTGTAGGGCTCCCCTGGGACTCTCAGGGTAGCACAAGTATGAGGTGGGGGCAGATCCTGTCTGGGACTTATCCTTCGATGTTCGGATTTTTTGCACTCAGCTGCCCGCTCAGGGCCACAGGACTCGGAGCGCAAACATCGGCTCTTTTCCCTGGGAAAGAAAACTCACCAGTCCAGGTTCCTGATGTCAGTTTGTAGGGCTCTTTTTGAACTCTCAGGGCAGCACAAGTATGAGGTGGGGGCAGTTCCTGTCTGGGACTTATCCTTCGATGTTCGGATTTTTTGCAGTCAGCTGCCCGCTCAGGGCCACAGGAGTCGGAGCGCAAACATTGGCTCTTTTCCCTGGGAAAGAAAACTCACCAGTCCAGGTTCCTGATGTCAGTTTGTAGAGCTCTTTTTGGACTGTCAGGGCAGCACAAGTATGAGGTGGGGGCAGCTCCTGTCTGGGACTTATCCTTCGATGTTCCGATTTTTTGCACTCAGCTGCCGGCTCAGGGCCACAGGACTCGGAGCGCAAACATCGGCTCTTTTCCCTGGGAAAGAAAACTCACTAGTCCAGGATGCTGATGTCAGTTTGTAGGGCTCCCCTGGGACTGTCAGGGCAGCACAAGTATGAGGTAGGGGCAGCTCCTTTCTGGGACTTATCCTTCGATGTTCGGAATTTGTGCGGTCAGCTGCCGGCTCACGGCCACAGGACTCGGAGCGCAAACATCGGCTCTTTTCCCTGGGAAAGAAAACTCACCAGTCCAGGTTCCTGATGTCAGTTTGTAGAGCTCTTTTTGGACTCTCAGGGCAGCACAAGTATGAGGTGGGGGCAGCTCCTGTCTGGGACTTATCCTTCGATGTTCGGATTTTTTGAACTCAGCTGCCGGCTCAGGGCCACAGGAGTCGGAGCGAAAACATCGGCTCTTTTCCCTGGGAAAGAAAACTCACCAGTCCAGGTTCCTGATGTCAGTTTGTAGGGCTCCCCTGGGACTGTCAGGGCAGCACAAGTATGAGGTGGGGGCAGCTCCTGTCTGGGACTTATCCTTCGATGTTCGGATTTTTTGCAGTCAGCTGCCGGCTCAGGGCCACAGGACTCGGAGCGCAAACATCGGCTCTTTTCCCTGGGAAAGAAAACTCACCAGTCCAGGTTCCTGATGTCAGTTTGTAGGGCTCCCCTGGGACTGTCAGGGCAGCACAAGTATGAGGTGGGGGCAGCTCCTGTCTGGGACTTATCCTTCGATGTTCGGATTTTTTGCACTCAGCTGTCCGCTCAGGGCCACAGGACTCGGAGCGCAAACATCGGCTCTTTTCCCTGGGAAAGAAAACTCACTAGTCCAGGTTCCTGATGTCAGTTTGTAGAGCTCTTTTTGGACTCTCAGGGCAGCACAAGTATGAGGTGGGGGCAGCTCCTGTCTGAGACTTATCCTTCGATGTTCGGAATTTGTGTGGTCAGCTGCCGGCTCAGGGCCACAGGACTCGGAGCGCAAACATCGGCTCTTTTCCCTGGGAAAGAAAACTCACCAGTCCAGGTTCCTGATGTCAGTTTGTAGGGCTCCCCTGGGACTCTCAGGGCAGCACAAGTATGAGGTGGGGGCAGCTCCTGTCTGGGACTTATCCTTCGATGTTCGGAATTTGTGCGGTCAGCTGCCGGCTCAGGGCCACAGGAGTCGGAGCGCAAACATCGGCTCTTTTCCCTGGGAAAGAAAACTCACCAGTCCAGGTTCCTGATGTCAGTTTGTAGAGCTCTTTTTGGACTCTCAGGGTAGCACAAGTATGAGGTGGGGGCAGCTCCTGGCTGGGACTTATCCTTCGATGTTCGGATTTTTTGCACTCAGCTGCCGGCTCAGGGCCACAGGAGTCGGAGCGCAAACATCGGCTCTTTTCCCTGGGAAAGAAAACTCACCAGTCCAGGTTCCTGATGTCAGTTTCTAGAGCTCCCCTGGGACTGTCAGGGCAGCACAAGTATGAGGTGGGGACAGCTCCTGTCTGGGACTTATCCTTCGATGTTCCGAATTTGTGCGGTCAGCTGCCGGCTCAGGGCCACAGGACTCGGAGCGCAAACATCGGCTCTTTTCCCTGGGAAAGAAAACTCACCAGTCCAGGTTCCTGATGTCAGTTTGTAGAGCTCTTTTTGAACTCTCAGGGCAGCACAAGTATGAGGTTGGAGCAGCTCCTGTCTGGGACTTATCCTTCGATGTTCGAATTTTTTGCAGTCAGCTGCCAGCTCAGGGCCACAGGAGTCGGAGCGCAAACATCGGCTCTTTTCCCTGGGAAAGAAAACTCACCAGTCCAGGTTCCTGATGTCAGTTTGTAGGGCTCCCCTGAGACTGTCAGGGCAGCACAAGTATCAGGAGGGGGCAGCTGCTTTCTGGGACTTATCCTTCGATGTTCGGAATTTGTGCGGTCAGCTGCCGGCTCAGGGCCACAGGACTCGGAGCGCAAACATCGGCTCTTTTCCCTGGGAAAGAAAACTCACCAGTCCAGTGTCATGATGTCAGTTTGTAGGGCTCCCCTGGGACTGTCAGGGCAGCACAAGTATGAGGAGGGGGCAGCGCCTGTCTGGGACTTATCCTTCGATGTTCGGATTTTTTGCACTCAGCTGCCCGCTCAGGGCCACAGGACTCGGAGCGCAAACATCGGCTCTTTTCCCTGGGAAAGAAAACTCACTAGTCCAGGTTCCTGATGTCAGTTTGTAGAGCTCTTTTTGGACTCTCAGGGCAGCACAAGTATGAGGTGGGGGCAGCTCCTGTCTGGGACTTATCCTTCGATGTTCGGATATTTTGCACTCAGCTGCCGGCTCAGGGCCACAGGAGTCGGAGCGAAAACATCGGCTCTTTTCCCTGGGAAAGAAAACTCACCAGTCCAGGTTCCTGATGTCAGTTTGTAGGGCTCCCCTGGGACTGTCAGGGCAGCACAAGTATGAGGTGGGGGCAGCCCCTGTCTGGGACTTATCCTTCGATGTTCGGATTTTTTGCAGTCTGCTGCCGGCTCAGGGCCACAGGACTCGGAGCGCAAACATCGGCTCTTTTCCCTGGGAAAGAAAACTCACCAGTCCAGGTTCCTGATGTCAGTTTGTAGGGCTCCCCTGGGACTGTCAGGGCAGCACAAGTATGAGGTGGGGGCAGCTCCTGTCTAGGACTTATCCTTCGATGTTCGGATTTTTTGCACTCAGCTGCCCGCTCAGGGCCACAGGACTCGGAGCGCAAACATCGGCTCTTTTCCCTGGGAAAGAAAACTCACTAGTCCAGGTTCCTGATGTCAGTTTGTAGAGCTCTTTTTGGACTCTCAGGGCAGCACAACTATGAGGTGGGGGCAGCTCCTGTCTGAGACTTATCCTTCGATGTTCGGAATTTGTGTGGTCAGCTGCCGGCTCAGGGCCACAGGAGTCGGAGCGCAAACATCGGCTCTTTTCCCTGGGAAAGAAAACTCACCAGTCCAGGTTCCTGATGTCAGTTTGTAGGGCTCCCCTGGGACTCTCAGGGCAGCACAAGTATGAGGTGGGGGCAGCTCCTGTCTGGGACTTATCCTTCGATGTTCGGAATTTGTGCGGTCAGCTGCCAGCTCAGGGCCACAGGAGTCGGAGCGCAAACATCGGCTCTTTTCCCTGGGAAAGAAAACTCACCAGTCCAGGTTCCTGATGTCAGTTTGTAGAGCTCTTTTTGGACTCTCAGTGTAGCACAAGTATGAGGTGGGGGCAGCTCCTGGCTGGGACTTATCCTTCGATGTTCGGATTTTTTGCACTCAGCTGCCGGCTCAGGGCCACAGGAGTCGGAGCGCAAACATCGGCTCTTTTCCCTGGGAAAGAAAACTCACCAGTCCAGGTTCCTGATGTCAGTTTCTAGAGCTCCCCTGGGACTGTCAGGGCAGCACAAGTATGAGGTGGGGACAGCTCCTGTCTGGGACTTATCCTTCGATGTTCCGAATTTGTGCGGTCAGCTGCCGGCTCAGGGCCACAGGACTCGGAGCGCAAACATCGGCTCTTTTCCCTGGGAAAGAAAACTCACTAGTCCAGGTTCCTGATGTCAGTTTGTAGAGCTCTTTTTGAACTCTCAGGGCAGCACAAGTATGAGGTTGGAGCAGCTCCTGTCTGGGACTTATCCTTCGATGTTCGAATTTTTTGCAGTCAGCTGCCAGCTCAGGGCCACAGGAGTCGGAGCGCAAACATCGGCTCTTTTCCCTGGGAAAGAAAACTCACCAGTCCAGGTTCCTGATGTCAGTTTGTAGGGCTCCCCTGAGACTGTCAGGGCAGCACAAGTATGAGGAGGGGGCAGCTGCTTTCTGGGACTTATCCTTCGATGTTCGGAATTTGTGCGGTCAGCTGCCGGCTCAGGGCCACAGGACTCGGGGCGCAAACATCGGCTCTTTTCCCTAGGAAAGAAAACTCACCAGTCCAGTTTCATGATGTCAGTTTGTAGGGCTCCCCTGGGACTGTCAGGGCAGCACAAGTATGAGGAGGGGGCAGCGCCTGTCTGGGACTTATCCTTCGATGTTCGGATTTTTTGCAGTCAGCTGCCGGCTCAGGGCCACAGGACTCGGAGCGCAAACATCGGCTCTTTTCCCTGGGAAAGAAAACTCACTAGTCCAGGTTCCTGATGTCAGTTTGTAGAGCTCTTTTTGGACTCTCAGGGCAGCACAAGTATGAGGTGGGGGCAGCTCCTGTCTGGGACTTATCCTTCGATGTTCGGATTTTTTGCACTCAGCTGCCGGCTCAGGGCCACAGGAGTCGGAGCGCAAACATCGGCTCTTTTCCCTGGGAAAGAAAACTCACCAGTCCAGGTTCCTGATGTCAGTTTGTAGGGCTCCCCTGGGACTCTCAGGGCAGCACAAGTATGAGGTGGGGGCAGCTCCTGTCTGGGACTTATCCTTCGATGTTCGGAATTTGTGCGGTCAGCTGCCGGCTCAGGGCCACAGGACTCGGAGCGCAAACATCGGCTCTTTTCCCTGGGAAAGAAAACTCACCAGTCCAGGTTCCTGATGTCAGTTTGTAGGGCTCCCCTGGGACTGTCAGGGCAGCACAAGTATGAGGTGGGGGCAGCTCCTGGCTGAGACTTATCCTTCGATGTTCGGAATTTGTGTGGTCAGCTGCCGGCTCAGGGCCACAGGAGTCGGAGCGCAAACATCGGCTCTTTTCCCTGGGAAAGAAAACTCACCAGTCCAGGTTCCTGATGTCAGTTTGTAGGGCTCCCCTGGGACTCTCAGGGCAGCACAAGTATGAGGTGGGGGCAGCTCCTGGCTGGGACTTATCCTTCGATGTTCGGATTTTTTGCACTCAGCTGCCGGCTCAGGGCCACAGGAGTCGGAGCGCAAACATCGGCTCTTTTCCCTGGGAAAGAAAACTCACCAGTCCAGGTTCCTGATGTCAGTTTCTAGAGCTCCCCTGGGACTGTCAGGGCAGCACAAGTATGAGGTGGGGACAGCTCCTGTCTGGGACTTATCCTTCGATGTTCCGAATTTGTGCGGTCAGCTGCCGGCTCAGGGCCACAGGACTCGGAGCGCAAACATCGGCTCTTTTCCCTGGGAAAGAAAACTCACTAGTCCAGGTTCCTGATGTCAGTTTGTAGAGCTCTTTTTGAACTCTCAGGGCAGCACAAGTATGAGGTTGGAGCAGCTCCTGTCTGGGACTTATCCTTCGATGTTCGAATTTTTTGCAGTCAGCTGCCAGCTCAGGGCCACAGGAGTCGGAGCGCAAACATCGGCTCTTTTCCCTGGGAAAGAAAACTCACCAGTCCAGGTTCCTGATGTCAGTTTGTAGGGCTCCCCTGAGACTGTCAGGGCAGCACAAGTATGAGGAGGGGGCAGCTGCTTTCTGGGACTTATCCTTCGATGTTCGGAATTTGTGCGGTCAGCTGCCGGCTCAGGGCCACAGGACTCGGGGCGCAAACATCGGCTCTTTTCCCTAGGAAAGAAAACTCACCAGTCCAGTTTCATGATGTCAGTTTGTAGGGCTCCCCTGGGACTGTCAGGGCAGCACAAGTATGAGGAGGGGGCAGCGCCTGTCTGGGACTTATCCTTCGATGTTCGGATTTTTTGCAGTCAGCTGCCGGCTCAGGGCCACAGGACTCGGAGCGCAAACATCGGCTCTTTTCCCTGGGAAAGAAAACTCACTAGTCCAGGTTCCTGATGTCAGTTTGTAGAGCTCTTTTTGGACTCTCAGGGCAGCACAAGTATGAGGTGGGGGCAGCTCCTGTCTGGGACTTATCCTTCGATGTTCGGATTTTTTGCACTCAGCTGCCAGCTCAGGGCCACAGGAGTCGGAGCGCAAACATCGGCTCTTTTCCCTGGGAAAGAAAACTCACCAGTCCAGGTTCCTGATGTCAGTTTGTAGGGCTCCCCTGGGAATGTCAGGGCAGCACAAGTATGAGGTGGGGGCAGCTCCTGTCTGGGACTTATCCTTCGATGTTCGGATTTTTTGCAGTCAGCTGCCGGCTCAGGGCCACAGGACTCGGAGCGCAAACATCGGCTCTTTTCCCTGGGAAAGAAAACTCACTAGTCCAGGTTCCTGATGTCAGTTTGTAGAGCTCTTTTTGGACTCTCAGGGCAGCACAAGTATGAGGTGGGGGCAGCTCCTGTCTGAGACTTATCCTTCGATGTTCGGAATTTGTGTGGTCAGCTGCCGGCTCAGGGCCACAGGACTCGGAGCGCAAACATCGGCTCTTTTCCCTGGGAAAGAAAACTCACCAGTCCAGGTTCCTGATGTCAGTTTGTAGGGCTCCCCTGGGACTCTCAGGGCAGCACAAGTATGAGGTGGGGGCAGCTCCTGTCTGGGACTTATCCTTCGATGTTCGGAATTTGTGCGGTCAGCTGCCGGCTCAGGGCCACAGGAGTCGGAGCGCAAACATCGGCTCTTTTCCCTGGGAAAGAAAACTCACCAGTCCAGGTTCCTGATGTCAGTTTGTAGAGCTCTTTTTGGACTCTCAGGGTAGCACAAGTATGAGGTGGGGGCAGCTCCTGGCTGGGACTTATCCTTCGATGTTCGGATTTTTTGCACTCAGCTGCCGGCTCAGGGCCACAGGAGTCGGAGCGCAAACATCGGCTCTTTTCCCTGGGAAAGAAAACTCACCAGTCCAGGATCCGGATGTCAGTTTCTAGAGCTCCCCTGGGACTGTCAGGGCAGCACAAGTATGAGGTGGGGACAGCTCCTGTCTGGGACTTATCCTTCGATGTTCCGAATTTGTGCGGTCAGCTGCCGGCTCAGGGCCACAGGACTCGGGGCGCAAACATCGGCTCTTTTCCCTGGGAAAGAAAACTCACCAGTCCAGGTTCCTGATGTCAGTTTGTAGAGCTCTTTTTGAACTCTCAGGGCAGCACAAGTATGAGGTTGGAGCAGCTCCTGTCTGGGACTTATCCTTCGATGTTCGGATTTTTTGCAGTCAGCTGCCGGCTCAGGGCCACAGGAGTCGGAGCGCAAACATCGGCTCTTTTCCCTGGGAAAGAAAACTCACCAGTCCAGGTTCCTGATGTCAGTTTGTAGGGCTCCCCTGGGACTGTCAGGGCAGCACAAGTATGAGGTGGGGGCAGCTCCTGTCTGGGACTTATCCTTCGATGTTCGGATTTTTTGCAGTCAGCTGCCGGCTCAGGGCCACAGGAGTCGGAGCGCAAACATCGGCTCTTTTCCCTGGGAAAGAAAACTCACCAGTCCAGGTTCCTGATGTCAGTTTGTAGGGCTCCCCTGGGACTGTCAGGGCAGCACAAGTATGAGGTGGGGGCAGCTCCTGTCTGGGACTTATCCTTCGATGTTCGGATTTTTTGCAGTCAGCTGCCGGCTCAGAGCCACAGGACTCGGAGCGCAAACATCGGCTCTTTTCCCTGGGAAAGAAAACTCACCAGTCCAGGTTCCTGATGTCAGTTTGTAGGGCTCCCCTGGGACTGTCAGGGCAGCACAAGTATGAGGTGGGGGCAGCTCCTGTCTGGGACTTATCCTTCGATGTTCGGATTTTTTGCACTCAGCTGCCAGCTCAGGGCCACAGGACTCGGAGCGCAAACATCGGCTCTTTTCCCTGGGAAAGAAAACTCACTAGTCCAGGTTCCTGATGTCAGTTTGTAGAGCTCTTTTTGGACTCTCAGGGCAGCACAAGTATGAGGTGGGGGCAGCTCCTGTCTGAGACTTATCCTTCGATGTTCGGAATTTGTGTGGTCAGCTGCCGGCTCAGGGCCACAGGACTCGGAGCGCAAACATCGGCTCTTTTCCCTGGGAAAGAAAACTCACCAGTCCAGGTTCCTGATGTCAGTTTGTAGGGCTCCCCTGGGACTCTCAGGGCAGCACAAGTATGAGGTGGGGGCAGCTCCTGTCTGGGACTTATCCTTCGATGTTCGGAATTTGTGCGGTCAGCTGCCCGCTCAGGGCCACAGGAGTCGGAGCGCAAACATCGGCTCTTTTCCCTGGGAAAGAAAACTCACCAGTCCAGGTTCCTGATGTCAGTTTGTAGAGCTCTTTTTGGACTCTCAGGGTAGCACAAGTATGAGGTGGGGGCAGCTCCTGGCTGGGACTTATCCTTCGATGTTCGGATTTTTTGCACTCAGCTGCCGGCTCAGGGCCACAGGAGTCGGAGCGCAAACATCGGCTCTTTTCCCTGGGAAAGAAAACTCACCAGTCCAGGTTCCTGATGTCAGTTTCTAGAGCTCCCCTGGGACTGTCAGGGCAGCACAAGTATGAGGTGGGGGCAGCTCCTGTCTGGGACTTATCCTTCGATGTTCCGAATTTGTGCGGTCAGCTGCCGGCTCAGGGCCACAGGAGTCGGAGCGCAAACATCGGCTCTTTTCCCTGGGAAAGAAAACTCACCAGTCCAGGTTCCTGATGTCAGTTTGTAGAGCTCTTTTTGAACTCTCAGGGCAGCACAAGTATGAGGTTGGAGCAGCTCCTGTCTGGGACTTATCCTTCGATGTTCGGATTTTTTGCAGTCAGCTGCCAGCTCAGGGCCACAGGAGTCGGAGCGCAAACATCGGCTCTTTTCCCTGGGAAAGAAAACTCACCAGTCCAGGTTCCTGATGTCAGTTTGTAGGGCTCCCCTGAGACTGTCAGGGCAGCACAAGTATGAGGAGGGGGCAGCTGCTTTCTGGGACTTATCCTTCGATGTTCGGAATTTGTGCGGTCAGCTGCCGGCTCAGGGCCACAGGACTCGGGGCACAAACATCGGCTCTTTTCCCTGGGAAAGGAAACTCACCAGTCCAGTTTCATGATGTCAGTTTGTAGGGCTCCCCTGGGACTGTCAGGGCAGCACAAGTATGAGGAGGGGGCAGCTCCTGTCTGGGACTTATCCTTCGATGTTCGGATTTTTTGCACTCAGCTGCCCGCTCAGGGCCACAGGACTCGGAGCGCAAACATCGGCTCTTTTCCCTGGGAAAGAAAACTCACTAGTCCAGGTTCCTGATGTCAGTTTGTAGAGCCCTTTTTGGACTCTCAGGGCAGCACAAGTATGAGGTGGGGGCAGCTCCTGTCTGAGACTTATCCTTCGATGTTCGGAATTTGTGTGGTCAGCTGCCGGCTCAGGGCCACAGGAGTCGGAGCGCAAACATCGGCTCTTTACCCTGGGAAAGAAAACTCACCAGTCCAGGTTCCTGATGTCAGTTTGTAGGGCTCCCCTGGGACTCTCAGGGCAGCACAAGTATGAGGTGGGGGCAGCTCCTGTCTGGGACTTATCCTTCGATGTTCGGATTTTTTGCACTCAGCTGCCCGCTCAGGGCCACAGGACTCGGAGCGCAAACATCGGCTCTTTTCCCTGGGAAAGAAAACTCACTAGTCCAGGTTCCTGATGTCAGTTTGTAGAGCTCTTTTTGGACTCTCAGGGCAGCACAACTATGAGGTGGGGGCAGCTCCTGTCTGAGACTTATCCTTCGATGTTCGGAATTTGTGTGGTCAGCTGCCGGCTCAGGGCCACAGGAGTCGGAGCGCAAACATCGGCTCTTTTCCCTGGGAAAGAAAACTCACCAGTCCAGGTTCCTGATGTCAGTTTGTAGGGCTCCCCTGGGAATGTCAGGGCAGCACAAGTATGAGGTGGGGGCAGCTCCTGTCTGGGACTTATCCTTCGATGTTCGGAATTTGTGCGGTCAGCTGCCAGCTCAGGGCCACAGGAGTCGGAGCGCAAACATCGGCTCTTTTCCCTGGGAAAGAAAACTCACCAGTCCAGGTTCCTGATGTCAGTTTGTAGAGCTCTTTTTGGACTCTCAGTGTAGCACAAGTATGAGGTGGGGGCAGCTCCTGGCTGGGACTTATCCTTCGATGTTCGGATTTTTTGCACTCAGCTGCCGGCTCAGGGCCACAGGAGTCGGAGCGCAAACATCGGCTCTTTTCCCTGGGAAAGAAAACTCACCAGTCCAGGTTCCTGATGTCAGTTTCTAGAGCTCCCCTGGGACTGTCAGGGCAGCACAAGTATGAGGTGGGGACAGCTCCTGTCTGGGACTTATCCTTCGATGTTCCGAATTTGTGCGGTCAGCTGCCGGCTCAGGGCCACAGGACTCGGAGCGCAAACATCGGCTCTTTTCCCTGGGAAAGAAAACTCACTAGTCCAGGTTCCTGATGTCAGTTTGTAGAGCTCTTTTTGAACTCTCAGGGCAGCACAAGTATGAGGTTGGAGCAGCTCCTGTCTGGGACTTATCCTTCGATGTTCGAATTTTTTGCAGTCAGCTGCCAGCTCAGGGCCACAGGAGTCGGAGCGCAAACATCGGCTCTTTTCCCTGGGAAAGAAAACTCACCAGTCCAGGTTCCTGATGTCAGTTTGTAGGGCTCCCCTGAGACTGTCAGGGCAGCACAAGTATGAGGAGGGGGCAGGTTCTTTCTGGGACTTATCCTTCGATGTTCGGAATTTGTGCGGTCAGCTGCCGGCTCAGGGCCACAGGACTCGGGGCGCAAACATCGGCTCTTTTCCCTAGGAAAGAAAACTCACCAGTCCAGTTTCATGATGTCAGTTTGTAGGGCTCCCCTGGGACTGTCAGGGCAGCACAAGTATGAGGAGGGGGCAGCGCCTGTCTGGGACTTATCCTTCGATGTTCGGATTTTTTGCAGTCAGCTGCCGGCTCAGGGCCACAGGACTCGGAGCGCAAACATCGGCTCTTTTCCCTGGGAAAGAAAACTCACTAGTCCAGGTTCCTGATGTCAGTTTGTAGAGCTCTTTTTGGACTCTCAGGGCAGCACAAGTATGAGGTGGGGGCAGCTCCTGTCTGGGACTTATCCTTCGATGTTCGGATTTTTTGCACTCAGCTGCCGGCTCAGGGCCACAGGAGTCGGAGCGCAAACATCGGCTCTTTTCCCTGGGAAAGAAAACTCACCAGTCCAGGTTCCTGATGTCAGTTTGTAGGGCTCCCCTGGGAATGTCAGGGCAGCACAAGTATGAGGTGGGGGCAGCTCCTGTCTGGGACTTATCCTTCGATGTTCGGATTTTTTGCAGTCAGCTGCCGGCTCAGGGCCACAGGACTCGGAGCGCAAACATCGGCTCTTTTCCCTGGGAAAGAAAACTCACCAGTCCAGGTTCCTGATGTCAGTTTGTAGGGCTCCCCTGGGACTGTCAGGGCAGCACAAGTATGAGGTGGGGGCAGCTCCTGGCTGAGACTTATCCTTCGATGTTCGGAATTTGTGTGGTCAGCTGCCGGCTCAGGGCCACAGGAGTCGGAGCGCAAACATCGGCTCTTTTCCCTGGGAAAGAAAACTCACCAGTCCAGGTTCCTGATGTCAGTTTGTAGGGCTCCCCTGGGACTCTCAGGGCAGCACAAGTATGAGGTGGGGGCAGCTCCTGGCTGGGACTTATCCTTCGATGTTCGGATTTTTTGCACTCAGCTGCCGGCTCAGGGCCACAGGAGTCGGAGCGCAAACATCGGCTCTTTTCCCTGGGAAAGAAAACTCACCAGTCCAGGTTCCTGATGTCAGTTTCTAGAGCTCCCCTGGGACTGTCAGGGCAGCACAAGTATGAGGTGGGGACAGCTCCTGTCTGGGACTTATCCTTCGATGTTCCGAATTTGTGCGGTCAGCTGCCGGCTCAGGGCCACAGGACTCGGAGCGCAAACATCGGCTCTTTTCCCTGGGAAAGAAAACTCACTAGTCCAGGTTCCTGATGTCAGTTTGTAGAGCTCTTTTTGAACTCTCAGGGCAGCACAAGTATGAGGTTGGAGCAGCTCCTGTCTGGGACTTATCCTTCGATGTTCGAATTTTTTGCAGTCAGCTGCCAGCTCAGGGCCACAGGAGTCGGAGCGCAAACATCGGCTCTTTTCCCTGGGAAAGAAAACTCACCAGTCCAGGTTCCTGATGTCAGTTTGTAGGGCTCCCCTGAGACTGTCAGGGCAGCACAAGTATGAGGAGGGGGCAGCTGCTTTCTGGGACTTATCCTTCGATGTTCGGAATTTGTGCGGTCAGCTGCCGGCTCAGGGCCACAGGACTCGGGGCGCAAACATCGGCTCTTTTCCCTAGGAAAGAAAACTCACCAGTCCAGTTTCATGATGTCAGTTTGTAGGGCTCCCCTGGGACTGTCAGGGCAGCACAAGTATGAGGAGGGGGCAGCGCCTGTCTGGGACTTATCCTTCGATGTTCGGATTTTTTGCAGTCAGCTGCCGGCTCAGGGCCACAGGACTCGGAGCGCAAACATCGGCTCTTTTCCCTGGGAAAGAAAACTCACTAGTCCAGGTTCCTGATGTCAGTTTGTAGAGCTCTTTTTGGACTCTCAGGGCAGCACAAGTATGAGGTGGGGGCAGCTCCTGTCTGGGACTTATCCTTCGATGTTCGGATTTTTTGCACTCAGCTGCCGGCTCAGGGCCACAGGAGTCGGAGCGCAAACATCGGCTCTTTTCCCTGGGAAAGAAAACTCACCAGTCCAGGTTCCTGATGTCAGTTTGTAGGGCTCCCCTGGGACTGTCAGGGCAGCACAAGTATGAGGTGGGGGCAGCTCCTGTCTGGGACTTATCCTTCGATGTTCGGATTTTTTGCAGTCAGCTGCCGGCTCAGGGCCACAGGACTCGGAGCGCAAACATCGGCTCTTTTCCCTGGGAAAGAAAACTCACTAGTCCAGGTTCCTGATGTCAGTTTGTAGAGCTCTTTTTGGACTCTCAGGGCAGCACAAGTATGAGGTGGGGGCAGCTCCTGTCTGAGACTTATCCTTCGATGTTCGGAATTTGTGTGGTCAGCTGCCGGCTCAGGGCCACAGGACTCGGAGCGCAAACATCGGCTCTTTTCCCTGGGAAAGAAAACTCACCAGTCCAGGTTCCTGATGTCAGTTTGTAGGGCTCCCCTGGGACTCTCAGGGCAGCACAAGTATGAGGTGGGGGCAGCTCCTGTCTGGGACTTATCCTTCGATGTTCGGAATTTGTGCGGTCAGCTGCCGGCTCAGGGCCACAGGAGTCGGAGCGCAAACATCGGCTCTTTTCCCTGGGAAAGAAAACTCACCAGTCCAGGTTCCTGATGTCAGTTTGTAGAGCTCTTTTTGGACTCTCAGGGTAGCACAAGTATGAGGTGGGGGCAGCTCCTGGCTGGGACTTATCCTTCGATGTTCGGATTTTTTGCACTCAGCTGCCGGCTCAGGGCCACAGGAGTCGGAGCGCAAACATCGGCTCTTTTCCCTGGGAAAGAAAACTCACCAGTCCAGGATCCGGATGTCAGTTTCTAGAGCTCCCCTGGGACTGTCAGGGCAGCACAAGTATGAGGTGGGGACAGCTCCTGTCTGGGACTTATCCTTCGATGTTCCAAATTTGTGCGGTCAGCTGCCGGCTCAGGGCCACAGGACTCGGGGCGCAAACATCGGCTCTTTTCCCTGGGAAAGAAAACTCACCAGTCCAGGTTCCTGATGTCAGTTTGTAGAGCTCTTTTTGAACTCTCAGGGCAGCACAAGTATGAGGTTGGAGCAGCTCCTGTCTGGGACTTATCCTTCGATGTTCGGATTTTTTGCAGTCAGCTGCCGGCTCAGGGCCACAGGAGTCGGAGCGCAAACATCGGCTCTTTTCCCTGGGAAAGAAAACTCACCAGTCCAGGTTCCTGATGTCAGTTTGTAGGGCTCCCCTGGGACTGTCAGGGCAGCACAAGTATGAGGTGGGGGCAGCTCCTGTCTGGGACTTATCCTTCGATGTTCGGATTTTTTGCAGTCAGCTGCCGGCTCAGGGCCACAGGAGTCGGAGCGCAAACATCGGCTCTTTTCCCTGGGAAAGAAAACTCACCAGTCCAGGTTCCTGATGTCAGTTTGTAGGGCTCCCCTGGGACTGTCAGGGCAGCACAAGTATGAGGTGGGGGCAGCTCCTGTCTGGGACTTATCCTTCGATGTTCGGATTTTTTGCAGTCAGCTGCCGGCTCAGAGCCACAGGACTCGGAGCGCAAACATCGGCTCTTTTCCCTGGGAAAGAAAACTCACCAGTCCAGGTTCCTGATGTCAGTTTGTAGGGCTCCCCTGGGACTGTCAGGGCAGCACAAGTATGAGGTGGGGGCAGCTCCTGTCTGGGACTTATCCTTCGATGTTCGGATTTTTTGCACTCAGCTGCCAGCTCAGGGCCACAGGAGTCGGAGCGCAAACATCGGCTCTTTTCCCTGGGAAAGAAAACTCACTAGTCCAGGTTCCTGATGTCAGTTTGTAGAGCTCTTTTTGGACTCTCAGGGCAGCACAAGTATGAGGTGGGGGCAGCTCCTGTCTGAGACTTATCCTTCGATGTTCGGAATTTGTGTGGTCAGCTGCCGGCTCAGGGCCACAGGACTCGGAGCGCAAACATCGGCTCTTTTCCCTGGGAAAGAAAACTCACCAGTCCAGGTTCCTGATGTCAGTTTGTAGGGCTCCCCTGGGACTCTCAGGGCAGCACAAGTATGAGGTGGGGGCAGCTCCTGTCTGGGACTTATCCTTCGATGTTCCGAATTTGTGCGGTCAGCTGCCCGCTCAGGGCCACAGGAGTCGGAGCGCAAACATCGGCTCTTTTCCCTGGGAAAGAAAACTCACCAGTCCAGGTTCCTGATGTCAGTTTGTAGAGCTCTTTTTGGACTCTCAGGGCAGCACAAGTATGAGGTTGGAGCAGCTCCTGTCTGGGACTTATCCTTCGATGTTCGGATTTTTTGCAGTCAGCTGCCAGCTCAGGGCCACAGGAGTCGGAGCGCAAACATCGGCTCTTTTCCCTGGGAAAGAAAACTCACCAGTCCAGGTTCCTGATGTCAGTTTGTAGGGCTCCCCTGAGACTGTCAGGGCAGCACAAGTATGAGGAGGGGGCAGCTGCTTTCTGGGACTTATCCTTCGATGTTCGGAATTTGTGCGGTCAGCTGCCGGCTCAGGGCCACAGGACTCGGGGCACAAACATCGGCTCTTTTCCCTGGGAAAGGAAACTCACCAGTCCAGTTTCATGATGTCAGTTTGTAGGGCTCCCCTGGGACTGTCAGGGCAGCACAAGTATGAGGAGGGGGCAGCTCCTGTCTGGGACTTATCCTTCGATGTTCGGATTTTTTGCACTCAGCTGCCCGCTCAGGGCCACAGGACTCGGAGCGCAAACATCGGCTCTTTTCCCTGGGAAAGAAAACTCACTAGTCCAGGTTCCTGATGTCAGTTTGTAGAGCCCTTTTTGGACTCTCAGGGCAGCACAAGTATGAGGTGGGGGCAGCTCCTGTCTGAGACTTATCCTTCGATGTTCGGAATTTGTGTGGTCAGCTGCCGGCTCAGGGCCACAGGAGTCGGAGCGCAAACATCGGCTCTTTACCCTGGGAAAGAAAACTCACCAGTCCAGGTTCCTGATGTCAGTTTGTAGGGCTCCCCTGGGACTCTCAGGGCAGCACAAGTATGAGGTGGGGGCAGCTCCTGTCTGGGACTTATCCTTCGATGTTCGGAATTTGTGCGGTCAGCTGCCCGCTCAGGGCCACAGGAGTCGGAGCGCAAACATCGGCTCTTTTCCCTGGGAAAGAAAACTCACCAGTCCAGGTTCCTGATGTCAGTTTGTAGAGCTCTTTTTGGACTCTCAGGGTAGCACAAGTATGAGGTGGGGGCAGCTCCTGTCTGGGACTTATCCTTCGATGTTCGGATTTTTTGCAGTCAGCTGCCAGCTCAGGGCCACAGGAGTCGGAGCGCAAACATCGGCTCTTTTCCCTGGGAAAGAAAACTCACCAGTCCAGTTTCATGATGTCAGTTTGTAGGGCTCCCCTGGGACTGTCAGGGCAGCACAAGTATGAGGAGGGGGCAGCGCCTGTCTGGGACTTATCCTTCGATGTTCGGATTTTTTGCAGTCAGCTGCCGGCTCAGGGCCACAGGACTCGGAGCGCAAACATCGGCTCTTTTCCCTGGGAAAGAAAACTCACTAGTCCAGGTTCCTGATGTCAGTTTGTAGAGCTCTTTTTGGACTCTCAGGGCAGCACAAGTATGAGGTGGGGGAAGCTCCTGTCTGGGACTTATCCTTCGATGTTCGGATTTTTTGCACTCAGCTGCCGGCTCAGGGCCACAGGACTCGGAGCGCAAACATCGGCTCTTTTCCCTGGAAAAGAAAACTCACCAGTCCAGGTTCCTGATGTCAGTTTGTAGGGCTCCCCTGGGACTGTCAGGGCAGCACAAGTATGAGGTGGGGGCAGCTCCTGTCTGGGACTTATCCTTCGATGTTCGGATTTTTTGCAGTCAGCTGCCGGCTCAGGGCCACAGGAGTCGGAGCGCAAACATCGGCTCTTTTCCCTGGGAAAGCAGACTCACCAGTCCAGGTTCCTGATGTCAGTTTGTAGGGCTCCCCTGGGACTCTCAGGGTAGCACAAGTATGAGGTGGGGGCAGATCCTGTCTGGGACTTATCCTTCGATGTTCGGAATTTGTGCGGTCAGCTGCCGGCTCACGGCCACAGGACTCGGAGCGCAAACATCGGCTCTTTTCCCTGGGAAAGAAAACTCACCAGTCCAGGTTCCTGATGTCAGTTTGTAGAGCTCGTTTTGGACTTTTAGGGCAGCACAAGTATGAGGTGGGGGCAGCTCCTGTCTGGGACTTATCCTTCGATGTTCGGAATTTGTGTGGTCAGCTGCCGGCTCAGGGCCACAGGACTCGGAGCGCAAACATCGGCTCTTTTCCCTGGGAAAGAAAACTCACCAGTCCAGGTTCCTGATGTCAGTTTGTAGGGCTCCCCTGGGACTCTCAGGGCAGCACAAGTATGAGGTGGGGGCAGCTCCTGTCTGGGACTTATCCTTCGATGTTCGGAATTTGTGCGGTCAGCTGCCCGCTCAGGGCCACAGGAGTCGGAGCGCAAACATCGGCTCTTTTCCCTGGGAAAGAAAACTCACCAGTCCAGGTTCCTGATGTCAGTTTGTAGAGCTCTTTTTGGACTCTCAGGGTAGCACAAGTATGAGGTGGGGGCAGCTCCTGGCTGGGACTTATCCTTCGATGTTCGGATTTTTTGCACTCAGCTGCCGGCTCAGGGCCGCAGGAGTCGGAGCGCAAACATCGGCTCTTTTCCCTGGGAAAGAAAACTCACCAGTCCAGGTTCCTGATGTCAGTTTCTAGAGCTCCCCTGGGACTGTCAGGGCAGCACAAGTATGAGGTGGGGGCAGCTCCTGTCTGGGACTTATCCTTCGATGTTCCGAATTTGTGCGGTCAGCTGCCGGCTCAGGGCCACAGGACTCGGAGCGCAAACATCGGCTCTTTTCCCTGGGAAAGAATACTCACCAGTCCAGGTTCCTGATGTCAGTTTGTAGAGCTCTTTTTGAACTCTCAGGGCAGCACAAGTATGAGGTTGGAGCAGCTCCTGTCTGGGACTTATCCTTCGATGTTCGGATTTTTTGCAGTCAGCTGCCAGCTCAGGGCCACAGGAGTCGGAGCGCAAACATCGGCTCTTTTCCCTGGGAAAGAAAACTCACCAGTCCAGGTTCCTGATGTCAGTTTGTAGGGCTCCCCTGAGACTGTCAGGGCAGCACAAGTATGAGGAGGGGGCAGCTGCTTTCTGGGACTTATCCTTCGATGTTCGGAATTTGTGCGGTCAGCTGCCGGCTCAGGGCCACAGGACTCGGGCGCAAACATCGGCTCTTTTCCCTGGGAAAGAAAACTCACCTGTCCAGGTTCATGATGTCAGTTTGTAGGGCTCCCCTGGGACTGTCAGGGCAGCACAAGTATGAGGAGGGGGCAGCGCCTGTCTGGGACTTATCCTTCGATGTTCGGATTTTTTGCAGTCAGCTGCCGGCTCAGGGCCACAGGACTCGGAGCGCAAACATCGGCTCTTTTCCCTGGGAAAGAAAACTCACCAGTCCAGGTTCCTGATGTCAGTTTGTAGGGCTCCCCTGGGACTGTCAGGGCAGCACAAGTATGAGGTGGGGGCAGCTCCTGTCTGGGACTTATCCTTCGATGTTTGGATTTTTTGCACTCAGCTGCCAGCTCAGGGCCACAGGACTCGGAGTGCAAACATCGGCTCTTTTCCCTGGGAAAGAAAACTCACTAGTCCAGGTTCCTGATGTCAGTTTGTAGAGCTCTTTTTGGACTCTCAGGGCAGCACAAGTATGAGGTGGGGGCAGCTCCTGTCTGAGACTTATCCTTCGATGTTCGGAATTTGTGTGGTCAGCTGCCGGCTCAGGGCCACAGGACTCGGAGCGCAAACATCGGCTCTTTTCCCTGGGAAAGAAAACTCACCAGTCCAGGTTCCTGATGTCAGTTTGTAGGGCTCCCCTGGGACTCTCAGGGCAGCACAAGTATGAGGTGGGGGCAGCTCCTGTCTGGGACTTATCCTTCGATGTTCGGAATTTGTGCGGTCAGCTGCCCGCTCAGGGCCACAGGAGTCGGAGCGCAAACATCGGCTCTTTTCCCTGGGAAAGAAAACTCACCAGTCCAGGTTCCTGATGTCAGTTTGTAGAGCTCTTTTTGGACTCTCAGGGTAGCACAAGTATGAGGTGGGGGCAGCTCCTGGCTGGGACTTATCCTTCGATGTTCGGATTTTTTGCACTCAGCTGCCGGCTCAGGGCCGCAGGAGTCGGAGCGCAAACATCGGCTCTTTTCCCTGGGAAAGAAAACTCACCAGTCCAGGTTCCTGATGTCAGTTTCTAGAGCTCCCCTGGGACTGTCAGGGCAGCACAAGTATGAGGTGGGGGCAGCTCCTGTCTGGGACTTATCCTTCGATGTTCCGAATTTGTGCGGTCAGCTGCCGGCTCAGGGCCACAGGACTCGGAGCGCAAACATCGGCTCTTTTCCCTGGGAAAGAATACTCACCAGTCCAGGTTCCTGATGTCAGTTTGTAGAGCTCTTTTTGAACTCTCAGGGCAGCACAAGTATGAGGTTGGAGCAGCTCCTGTCTGGGACTTATCCTTCGATGTTCGGATTTTTTGCAGTCAGCTGCCAGCTCAGGGCCACAGGAGTCGGAGCGCAAACATCGGCTCTTTTCCCTGGGAAAGAAAACTCACCAGTCCAGGTTCCTGATGTCAGTTTGTAGGGCTCCCCTGAGACTGTCAGGGCAGCACAAGTATGAGGAGGGGGCAGCTGCTTTCTGGGACTTATCCTTCGATGTTCGGAATTTGTGCGGTCAGCTGCCGGCTCAGGGCCACAGGACTCGGGCGCAAACATCGGCTCTTTTCCCTGGGAAAGAAAACTCACCTGTCCAGGTTCATGATGTCAGTTTGTAGGGCTCCCCTGGGACTGTCAGGGCAGCACAAGTATGAGGAGGGGGCAGCGCCTGTCTGGGACTTATCCTTCGATGTTCGGATTTTTTGCAGTCAGCTGCCGGCTCAGGGCCACAGGACTCGGAGCGCAAACATCGGCTCTTTTCCCTGGGAAAGAAAACTCACTAGTCCAGTTTCCTGATGTCAGTTTGTAGAGCTCTTTTTGGACTCTCAGGGCAGCACAAGTATGAGGTGGGGGCAGCTCCTGTCTGGGACTTATCCTTCGATGTTCGGATTTTTTGCACTCAGCTGCCGGCTCAGGGCCACAGGAGTCGGAGTGCAAACATCGGCTCTTTTCCCTGGGAAAGAAAACTCACCAGTCCAGGATCCTGATGTCAGTTTGTAGGGCTCCCCTGAGACTGTCAGGGCAGCACAAGTATGAGGAGGGGGCAGCTGCTTTCTGGGACTTATCCTTCGATGTTCGGAATTTGTGCGGTCAGCTGCCGGCTCAGGGCCACAGGACTCGGGGCGCAAACATCGGCTCTTTTCCCTGGGAAAGAAAACTCACCAGTCCAGGTTCCTGATGTCAGTTTGTAGGGCTCTTTTTGAACTCTCAGGGCAGCACAAGTATGAGGTGGGGGCAGCTCCTGTCTGGGACTTATCCTTCGATGTTCGGATTTTTTGCAGTCAGCTGCCCGCTCAGGGCCACAGGAGTCGGAGCGCAAACATCGGCTCTTTTCCCTGGGAAAGAAAACTCACTAGTCCAGGTTCCTGATGTGAGTTTGTAGAGCTCTTTTTGGACTCTCAGGGCAGCACAAGTATGATGTGGGGGCAGCTCCTGTCTGGGACTTATCCTTCGATGTTCGGAATTTGTGTGGTCAGCTGCCGGCTCAGGGCCACAGGAGTCGGAGCGCAAACATCGGCTCTTTTCCCTGGGAAAGAAAACTCACCAGTCCAGGTTCCTGATGTCAGTTTGTAGGGCTCCCCTGGGACTCTCAGGGCAGCACAAGTATGAGGTGGGGGCAGCTCCTGTCTGGGACTTATCCTTCGATGTTCGGAATTTGTGCGGTCAGCTGCCCGCTCAGGGCCACAGGAGTCGGAGCGCAAACATCGGCTCTTTTCCCTGGGAAAGAAAACTCACCAGTCCAGGTTCCTGATGTCAGTTTGTAGAGCTCTTTTTGGACTTTCAGGGTAGCACAAGTATGAGGTGGGGGCAGCTCCTGGCTGGGACTTATCCTTCGATGTTCGGATTTTTTGCACTCAGCTTCCGGCTCAGGGCCACAGGAGTCGGAGCGCAAACATCGGCTCTTTTCCCTGGGAAAGAAAACTCACCAGTCCAGGTTCCTGATGTCAGTTTCTAGAGCTCCCCTGGGACTGTCAGGGCAGCACAAGTATGAGGTGGGGGCAGCTCCTGTCTGGGACTTATCCTTCGATGTTCCGAATTTGTGCGGTCAGCTGCCGGCTCAGGGCCACAGGACTCGGAGCGCAAACATCGGCTCTTTTCCCTGGGAAAGAAAACTCACCAGTCCAGGTTCCTGATGTCAGTTTGTAGAGCTCTTTTTGAACTCTCAGGGCAGCACAAGTATGAGGTTGGAGCAGCTCCTGTCTGGGACTTATCCTTCGATGTTCGGATTTTTTGCAGTCAGCTGCCAGCTCAGGGCCACAGGAGTCGGAGCGCAAACATCGGCTCTTTTCCCTGGGAAAGAAAACTCACCAGTCCAGGTTCCTGATGTCAGTTTCTAGGGCTCCCCTGAGACTGTCAGGGCAGCACAAGTATGAGGAGGGGGCAGCTGCTTTCTGGGACTTATCCTTCGATGTTCGGAATTTGTGCGGTCAGCTGCCGGCTCAGGGCCACAGGACTCGGGCGCAAACATCGGCTCTTTTCCCTGGGAAAGAAAACTCACCAGTCCAGTTTCATGATGTCAGTTTGTAGGGCTCCCCTGGGACTGTCAGGGCAGCACAAGTATGAGGAGGGGGCAGCGCCTGTCTGGGACTTATCCTTCGATGTTCGGAATTTGTGCGGTCAGCTGCCGGCTCAGGGCCACAGGACTCGGAGCGCAAACATCGGCTCTTTTCCCTGGGAAAGTAAACTCACCAGTCCAGGTTCCTGATGTCAGTTTGTAGAGCTCTTTTTGAACTCTCAGGGCAGCACAAGTATGAGGTGGGGGCAGCTCCTGTCTGGGACTTATCATTCGATGTTCGGATTTTTTGCAGTCAGCTGCCGGCTCAGGGCCACAGGAGTCGGAGCGTAAACATCGGCTCTTTTCCCTGGGAAAGAAAACTCACCAGTCCAGGTTCCTGATGTCAGTTTGTAGGGCTCCCCTGAGACTGTCAGGGCAGCACAAGTATGAGGAGGGGGCAGCTGCTTTCTGGGACTTATCCTTCGATGTTCGGAATTTGTGCGGTCAGCTGCCGGCTCAGGGCCAAAGGACTCGGGCGCAAACATCGGCTCTTTTCCCTGGGAAAGAAAACTCACCTGTCCAGGTTCATGATGTCAGTTTGTAGGGCTCCCCTGGGACTGTCAGGGCAGCACAAGTATGAGGAGGGGGCAGCGCCTGTCTGGGACTTATCCTTCGATGTTCGGATTTTTTGCAGTCAGCTGCCGGCTCAGGGCCACAGGACTCGGAGCGCAAACATCGGCTCTTTTCCCTGGGAAAGAAAACTCACTAGTCCAGGTTCCTGATGTCAGTTTGTAGAGCTCTTTTTGGACTCTCAGGGCAGCACAAGTATGAGGTGGGGGCAGCTCCTGTCTGGGACTTATCCTTCGATGTTCGGATTTTTTGCACTCAGCTGCCGGCTCAGGGCCACAGGAGTCGGAGTGCAAACATCGGCTCTTTTCCCTGGGAAAGAAAACTCATCAGTCCAGGATCCTGATGTCAGTTTGTAGGGCTCCCCTGAGACTGTCAGGGCAGCACAAGTATGAGGAGGGGGCAGCTGCTTTCTGGGACTTATCCTTCGATGTTCGGAATTTGTGCGGTCAGCTGCCGGCTCAGGGCCACAGGACTCGGGGCGCAAACATCGGCTCTTTTCCCTGGGAAAGAAAACTCACCAGTCCAGGTTCCTGATGTCAGTTTGTAGGGCTCTTTTTGAACTCTCAGGGCAGCACAAGTATGAGGTGGGGGCAGCTCCTGTCTGGGACTTATCCTTCGATGTTCGGATTTTTTGCAGTCAGCTGCCCGCTCAGGGCCACAGGAGTCGGAGCGCAAACATCGGCTCTTTTCCCTGGGAAAGAAAACTCACTAGTCCAGGTTCCTGATGTCAGTTTGTAGAGCTCTTTTTGGACTCTCAGGGCAGCACAAGTATGATGTGGGGGCAGCTCCTGTCTGGGACTTATCCTTCGATGTTCGGAATTTGTGTGGTCAGCTGCCGGCTCAGGGCCACAGGAGTCGGAGCGCAAACATCGGCTCTTTTCCCTGGGAAAGAAAACTCACCAGTCCAGGTTCCTGATGTCAGTTTGTAGGGCTCCCCTGGGACTCTCAGGGCAGCACAAGTATGAGGTGGGGGCAGCTCCTGTCTGGGACTTATCCTTCGATGTTCGGAATTTGTGCGGTCAGCTGCCCGCTCAGGGCCACAGGAGTCGGAGCGCAAACATCGGCTCTTTTCCCTGGGAAAGAAAACTCACCAGTCCAGGTTCCTGATGTCAGTTTCTAGAGCTCCCCTGGGACTGTCAGGGCAGCACAAGTATGAGGTGGGGGCAGCTCCTGTCTGGGACTTATCCTTCGATGTTCCGAATTTGTGCGGTCAGCTGCCGGCTCAGGGCCACAGGACTCGGAGCGCAAACATCGGCTCTTTTCCCTGGGAAAGAAAACTCACCAGTCCAGGTTCCTGATGTCAGTTTGTAGAGCTCTTTTTGAACTCTCAGGGCAGCACAAGTATGAGGTTGGAGCAGCTCCTGTCTGGGACTTATCCTTCGATGTTCGGATTTTTTGCAGTCAGCTGCCAGCTCAGGGCCACAGGAGTCGGAGCGCAAACATCGGCTCTTTTCCCTGGGAAAGAAAACTCACCAGTCCAGGTTCCTGATGTCAGTTTCTAGGGCTCCCCTGAGACTGTCAGGGCAGCACAAGTATGAGGAGGGGGCAGCTGCTTTCTGGGACTTATCCTTCGATGTTCGGAATTTGTGCGGTCAGCTGCCGGCTCAGGGCCACAGGACTCGGGCGCAAACATCGGCTCTTTTCCCTGGGAAAGAAAACTCACCAGTCCAGTTTCATGATGTCAGTTTGTAGGGCTCCCCTGGGACTGTCAGGGCAGCACAAGTATGAGGAGGGGGCAGCGCCTGTCTGGGACTTATCCTTCGATGTTCGGAATTTGTGCGGTCAGCTGCCGGCTCAGGGCCACAGGACTCGGAGCGCAAACATCGGCTCTTTTCCCTGGGAAAGTAAACTCACCAGTCCAGGTTCCTGATGTCAGTTTGTAGGGCTCCCCTGGGACTGTCAGGGCAGCACAAGTATGAGGAGGGGGCAGCGCCTGTCTGGGACTTATCCTTCGATGTTCGGATTTTTTGCAGTCAGCTGCCGGCTCAGGGCCACAGGACTCGGAGCGCAAACATCGGCTCTTTTCCCTGGGAAAGAAAACTCACTAGTCCAGGTTCCTGATGTCAGTTTGTAGAGCTCTTTTTGGACTCTCAGGGCAGCACAAGTATGAGGTGGGGGCAGCTCCTGTCTGGGACTTATCCTTCGATGTTCGGATTTTTTGCACTCAGCTGCCGGCTCAGGGCCACAGGAGTCGGAGTGCAAACATCGGCTCTTTTCCCTGGGAAAGAAAACTCACCAGTCCAGGATCCTGATGTCAGTTTGTAGGGCTCCCCTGAGACTTTCAGGGCAGCACAAGTATGAGGAGGGGGCAGCTGCTTTCTGGGACTTATCCTTCGATGTTCGGAATTTGTGCGGTCAGCTGCCGGCTCAGGGCCACAGGACTCGGGGCGCAAACATCGGCTCTTTTCCCTGGGAAAGAAAACTCACCAGTCCAGGTTCCTGATGTCAGTTTGTAGGGCTCTTTTTGAACTCTCAGGGCAGCACAAGTATGAGGTGGGGGCAGCTCCTGTCTGGGACTTATCCTTCGATGTTCGGATTTTTTGCACTCAGCTGCCCGCTCAGGGCCACAGGACTCGGAGCGCAAACATCGGCTCTTTTCCCTGGGAAAGAAAACTCACTAGTCCAGGTTCCTGATGTCAGTTTGTAGAGCTCTTTTTGGACTCTCAGGGCAGCACAAGTATGATGTGGGGGCAGCTCCTGTCTGGGACTTATCCTTCGATGTTCGGAATTTGTGTGGTCAGCTGCCGGCTCAGGGCCACAGGAGTCGGAGCGCAAACATCGGCTCTTTTCCCTGGGAAAGAAAACTCACCAGTCCAGGTTCCTGATGTCAGTTTGTAGGGCTCCCCTGGGACTCTCAGGGCAGCACAAGTATGAGGTGGGGGCAGCTCCTGTCTGGGACTTATCCTTCGATGTTCGGAATTTGTGCGGTCAGCTGCCCGCTCAGGGCCACAGGAGTCGGAGCGCAAACATCGGCTCTTTTCCCTGGGAAAGAAAACTCACCAGTCCAGGTTCCTGATGTCAGTTTGTAGAGCTCTTTTTGGACTCTCAGGGTAGCACAAGTATGAGGTGGGGGCAGCTCCTGGCTGGGACTTATCCTTCGATGTTCGGATTTTTTGCACTCAGCTTCCGGCTCAGGGCCACAGGAGTCGGAGCGCAAACATCGGCTCTTTTCCCTGGGAAAGAAAACTCACCAGTCCAGGTTCCTGATGTCAGTTTCTAGAGCTCCCCTGGGACTGTCAGGGCAGCACAAGTATGAGGTGGGGGCAGCTCCTGTCTGGGACTTATCCTTCGATGTTCCGAATTTGTGCGGTCATCTGCCGGCTCAGGGCCACAGGACTCGGAGCGCAAACATCGGCTCTTTTCCCTGGGAAAGAAAACTCACCAGTCCAGGTTCCTGATGTCAGTTTGTAGAGCTCTTTTTGAACTCTCAGGGCAGCACAAGTATGAGGTTGGAGCAGCTCCTGTCTGGGACTTATCCTTCGATGATCGGAATTTGTGTGGTCAGCTGCCAGCTCAGGGCCACAGGAGTCGGAGCGCAAACATCGGCTCTTTTCCCTGGGAAAGAAAACTCACCAGTCCAGGTTCCTGATGTCAGTTTCTAGGGCTCCCCTGAGACTGTCAGGGCAGCACAAGTATGAGGAGGGGGCAGCTGCTTTCTGGGACTTATCCTTCGATGTTCGGAATTTGTGCGGTCAGCTGCCGGCTCAGGGCCACAGGACTCGGGCGCAAACATCGGCTCTTTTCCCTGGGAAAGAAAACTCACCAGTCCAGTTTAATGATGTCAGTTTGTAGGGCTCCCCTGGGACTGTCAGGGCAGCCCAAGTATGAGGAGGGGGCAGCGCCTGTCTGGGACTTATCCTTCGATGTTCGGAATTTGTGCGGTCAGCTGCCGGCTCAGGGCCACAGGACTCGGAGCGCAAACATCGGCTCTTTTCCCTGGGAAAGTAAACTCACCAGTCCAGGTTCCTGATGTCAGTTTGTAGAGCTCTTTTTGAACTCTCAGGGCAGCACAAGTATGAGGTGGGGGCAGCTCCTGTCTGGGACTTATCCTTCGATGTTCGGATTGTTTGCAGTCAGCTGCCGGCTCAGGGCCACAGGACTCGGAGCGCAAACATCGGCTCTTTTCCCTGGGAAAGAAAACTCACCAGTCCAGGTTCCTGATGTCAGTTTGTAGGGCTCCCGTGAGACTGTCAGGGCAGCACAAGTATGAGGTGGGGGCAGCTCCTGTCTGGGACTTATCCTTCGATGTTCTGATTTTTTGCAGTCAGCTGCCGGCTCAGGGCCACAGGACTCGGAGCGCAAACATCGGCTCTTTTCCCTGGAAAAGAAAACTCACCAGTCCAGGTTCCTGATGTCAGTTTGTAGGGCTCCCCTGGGACTGTCAGGGCAGCACAAGTATGAGGTGGGGGCAGCTCCTGTCTGGGACTTATCCTTCGATGTTCAGATTTTTTGCAGTCAGCTGCCCGCTCAGGGCCACAGGAGTCGGAGCGCAAACATCGGCTCTTTTCCCTGGGAAAGAAAACTCACTAGTCCAGGTTCCTGATGTCAGTTTGTAGAGCTCTTTTTGGACTCTCAGGGCAGCACAAGTATGAGGTGGGGGCAGCTCCTGTCTGAGATTTATCCTTCGATGATCGGAATTTGTGTGGTCAGCTGCCGGCTCAGGGCCACAGAACTCGGAGCGCAAACATCGGCTCTTTTCCCTGGGAAAGAAAACTCACCAGTCCAGGTTCCTGATGTCAGTTTGTAGGGCTCCCCTGGGACTCTCAGGGCAGCACAAGTATGAGGTGGGGGCAGCTCCTGTCTGGGACTTATCCTTCGATGTTCGGAATTTGTGCGGTCAGCTGCCGGCTCAGGGCCACAGGAGTCGGAGCGCAAACATCGGCTCTTTTCCCTGGGAAAGAAAACTCACCAGTCCAGGTTCCTGATGTCAGTTTGTAGAGCTCCCCTGGGACTGTCAGGGCAGCACAAGTATGAGGTGGGGGCAGCTCCTGTCTGGGACTTATCCTTCGATGTTCCGAATTTGTGCGGTCAGCTGCCGGCTCAGGGCCACAGGACTCGGAGCGCAAACATCGGCTCTTTTCCCTGGGAAAGAAAACTCACCAGTCCAGGTTCCTGATGTCAGTTTGTAGGGCTCCCCTGAGACTGTCAGGGCAGCACAAGTATGAGGTGGGGGCAGCTGCTTTCTGGGACTTATCCTTCGATGTTCCGAATTTGTGCGGTCAGCTGCCTGCTCAGGGCCACAGGACTCGGGGCGCAAACATCGGCTCTTTTCCCTGGGAAAGAAAACTCACCAGTCCAGGTTCATGATGTCAGTTTGTAGGGCTCCCCTGGGACTGTCAGGGCAGCACAAGTATGAATAGGGGGCAGCGCCTGTCTGGGACTTATCCTTCGATGTTCGGATTTTTTGCAGTCAGCTGCCGGCTCAGGGCCACAGGACTCGGAGCGCAAACATCGGCTCTTTTCCCTGGGAAAGAAAACTCACCAGTCCAGGTTCCTGATGTCAGTTTCTAGAGCTCCCCTGGGACTGTCAGGGCAGCACAAGTATGAGGTGGGGGCAGCTCCTGGCTGGGACTTATCCTTCGATGTTCCGAATTTGTGCGGTCAGCTGCCGGCTCAGGGCCACAGGAGTCGGAGCGCAAACATCGGCTCTTTTCCCTTGGAAAGAAAACTCACCAGTCCAGGTTCCTGATGTCAGTTTGTAGGGCTCCCCTGGGACTGTCAGGGCAGCACAAGTATGAGGTGGGGGCAGCTCCTGTCTGGGACTTATCCTTCGATGTTCGGATTTTTTGCACTCAGCTGCCGGCTCAGGGCCACAGGACTCGGAGCGCAAACATCGGCTCTTTTCCCTGGGAAAGAAAACTCACCAGTCCAGGTTCCTGATGTCAGTTTGTAGGGCTCTTTTTGAACTCTCAGGGCAGCACAAGTATGAGGTGGGGGCAGCTCCTGTCTGGGACTTATCCTTCGATGTTCGGATTTTTTGCAGTCAGCTGCCCGCTCAGGGCCACAGGACTCGGAGCGCAAACATTGGCTCTTTTCCCTGGGAAAGAAAACTCACCAGTCCAGGTTCCTGATGTCAGTTTGTAGAGCTCTTTTTGGACTGTCAGGGCAGCACAAGTATGAGGTGGGGGCAGCTCCTGTCTGGGACTTATCCTTCGATGTTCGGATTTTTTGCAGTCAGCTGCCGGCTCAGGGCCACAGGACTCGGAGCGCAAACATCGGCTCTTTTCCCTGGGAAAGAAAACTCACCAGTCCAGGTTCCTGATGTCAGTTTGGAGGGCTCCCCTGGGACTCTCAGGGCATCACAAGTATGAGGTGGGGGCAGCTCCTGTCTGGGACTTATCCTTCGATGTTCGGAATTTGTGCGGTCAGCTGCCGGCTCAGGGCCACAGGACTCGGAGCGCAAACATCGGCTCTTTTCCCTGGGAAAGAAAACTCACCAGTCCAGGTTCCTGATGTCAGTTTGTAGAGCTCTTTTTGGACTCTCAGGGTAGAACAAGTATGGGGAGGGGGCAGCTCCTGGCTGGGACTTATCCTTCGATGTTCGGATTTTTTGCAGTCAGCTGCCGGCTCAGGGCCACAGGACTCGGAGCGCAAACATCGGCTCTTTTCCCTGGGAAAGAAAACTCACCAGTCCAGGTTCCTGATGTCAGTTTGTAGGGCTCCCCTGAGACTGTCAGGGCAGCACAAGTATGAGGTGGGGGCAGCTCCTGTCTGGGACTTCTCCTTCGATGTTCGGATTTTTTGCAGTCAGCTGCCGGCTCAGGGCCACAGGACTCGGAGCGCAAACATCGGCTCTTTTCCCTGGGAAAGAAAACTCACCAGTCCAGGTTCCTGATGTCAGTTTCTAGGGCTCCCCTGGGACTCTCAGGGCAGCACAAGTATGAGGTGGGGGCAACTCCTGTCTGGGACTTATCCTTCGATGTTCGGAATTTGTGCGGTCAGCTGCCGGCTCAGGGCCACAGGACTCGGGGCGCAAACATCGGCTCTTTTCCCTGGGAAAGAAAACTCACCAGTCCAGGTTCCTGATGTCAGTTTGTAGGGTTCTTTTTGGACCCTCAGGACAGCACAAGTAAGAGGTGGGGGCAGCTCCTGTCTGAGACTTATCCTTCGATGTTCGGAATTTGTGTGGTCAGCTGCCGGCTCAGGGCCACAGGACTCGGAGCGCAAACATCGGCTCTTTTCCCTGGGAAAGAAAACTCACCAGTCCAGGTTCCTGATGTCAGTTTGTAGGGCTCCCCTGGGACTGTCAGGGCAGCACAAGTATGAGGTGGGGGCAGCTCCTGTCTGGGACTTATCCTTCGATGTTCCGAATTTGTGCGGTCAGCTGCCGGCTCAGGGCCACAGGACTCGGAGCGCAAACATCGGCTCTTTTCCCTGGGAAAGAAAACTCACCAGTCCAGGTTCCTGATGTCAGTTTGTAGAGCTCTTTTTGAACTCTCAGGGCAGCACAAGTATGAGGTGGGGGCAGCTCCTGTCTGGGACTTATCCTTCGATGTTCGGATTTTTTGCAGTCAGCTGCCAGCTCAGGGCCACAGGACTCGGAGCGCAAACATCGGCTCTTTTCCCTGGGAAAGAAAACTCACCAGTCCAGGTTCCTGATGTCAGTTTGTAGGGCTCCCCTGAGCTTGTCAGGGCAGCACAAGTATGAGGTGCGGGCAGCTGCTTCCTGGGACTTATCCTTCGATGTTCGGAATTTGTGCGGTCAGCTGCCGGCTCAGGGACACAGGACTCGGGCGCAAACATCGGCTCTTTTCCCTGGGAAAGAAAACTCACCAGTCCAGGCTCCTGATGTCAGTTTGTAGGGCTCCCCTGGGACTGTCAGGGCAGCACAAGTATGAGGTGGGGGCAGCTCCTTTCTGGGACTTACCCTTCGATGTTCGGATTTTTTGCACTCAGCTGCCCGTTCCTGACCACAGGACTCGGAGCGCAAACATCGGCTCTTTTCCCTGGGAAAGAAAACTCACCAGTCCAGGTTCCTGATGTCAGTTTGTAGGGCTCCCCTGGGACTCTCAGGGCATCACAAGTATTAGGTGGGGGCAGCTCCTGTCTGGGACTTATCCTTCGATGTTCGGAATTTGTGCGGTCAGCTGCCGGCTCAGGGCCACAGGACTCGGAGCGCAAACATCGGCTCTTTTCCCTGGGAAAGAAAACTCACCAGTCCAGGTTCCTGATGTCAGTTTGTAGAGCTCTTTTTGGACTCTCAGGGCAGCACAAGTATGTGGTGGGGGCAGCTCCTGTCTGGGACTTATCCTTCGATGTTCGGATTTTTTGCAGTCAGCTGCCGGCTCAGGGCCACAGGACTCGGAGCGCAAACATCGGCTCTTTTCCCTGGGAAAGAAAACTCACCAGTCCAGGTTCCTGATGTCAGTTTGTAGGGCTCCCCTGGGACTGTCAGGGCAGCACAAGTATGAGGTGGGGGCAACTCCTGTCTGGGACTTATCCTTCGATGTTCGGAATTTGTGCGGTCAGCTGCTGGCTCAGGGCCACAGGACTCGGAGCGCAAACATCGGCTCTTTTCCCTGGGAAAGAAAACTCACCAGTCCAGGTTCCTGATGTCAGTTTGTATGGTTCTTTTTGGACCCTCAGGACAGCACAAGTATGAGGTGGGGGCAGCTCCTGTCTGAGACTTATCCTTCGATGTTCGGAATTTGTGTGGTCAGCTGCCGGCTCAGGGCCACAGGACTCGGAGCGCAAACATCGTCTCTTTAACCTGGGAAAGAAAACTCACCAGTCCAGGTCCCTGATGTCAGTTTGTAGGGCTCCCCTGGGACTGTCAGGGCAGCACAAGTATGAGGTGGGGGCAGCTCCTGTCTGGGACTTATCCTTCGATGTTCGGAATTTGTGCGGTCAGCTGCCGGCTCAGGGCCACAGGACTCGGAGCGCAAACATCGGCTCTTTTCCCTGGGAAAGAAAACTCACCAGTCCAGGTTCCTGATGTCAGTTTGTAGGGCTCTTTTTGAACTCTCAGGGCAGCACTAGTATGAGGTGGGGGCAGCTCCTGTCTGGGACTTATCCTTCGATGTTCGGATTTTTTGCAGTCAGCTGCCCGCTCAGGGCCACAGGAGTCAGAGCGCAAACATCGGCTCTTTTCCCTGGGAAAGAAAACTCACTAGTCCAGGTTCCTGATGTCAGTTTGTAGAGCTCTTTTTGGACTCTCAGGGCAGCACAAGTATGATGTGGGGGCAGCTCCTGTCTGGGACTTATCCTTCGATGTTCGGAATTTGTGTGGTCAGCTGCCGGCTCAGGGCCACAGGAGTCGGAGCGCAAACATCGGCTCTTTTCCCTGGGAAAGAAAACTCACCAGTCCAGGTTCCTGATGTCAGTTTGTAGGGCTCCCCTGGGACTCTCAGGGCAGCACAAGTATGAGGTGGGGGCAGCTCCTGTCTGGGACTTATCCTTCGATGTTCGGAATTTGTGCGGTCAGCTGCCCGCTCAGGGCCACAGGAGTCGGAGCGCAAACATCGGCTCTTTTCCCTGGGAAAGAAAACTCACCAGTCCAGGTTCCTGATGTCAGTTTGTAGAGCTCTTTTTGGACTCTCAGGGTAGCACAAGTATGAGGTGGGGGCAGCTCCTGGCTGGGACTTATCCTTCGATGTTCGGATTTTTTGCACTCAGCTTCCGGCTCAGGGTCACAGGAGTCGGAGCGCAAACATCGGCTCTTTTCCCTGGGAAAGAAAACTCACCAGTCCAGGTTCCTGATGTCAGTTTCTAGAGCTCCCCTGGGACTGTCAGGGCAGAACAAGTATGAGGTGGGGGCAGCTCCTGTCTGGGACTTATCCTTCGATGTTCCGAATTTGTGCGGTCAGCTGCCGGCTCAGGGCCACAGGACTCGGAGCGCAAACATCGGCTCTTTTCCCTGGGAAAGAAAACTCACCAGTCCAGGTTCCTGATGTCAGTTTGTAGAGCTCTTTTTGAACTCTCAGGGCAGCACAAGTATGAGGTTGGAGCAGCTCCTGTCTGGGACTTATCCTTCGATGTTCGGATTTTTTGCAGTCAGCTGCCAGCTCAGGGCCACAGGAGTCGGAGCGCAAACATCGGCTCTTTTCCCTGGGAAAGAAAACTCACCAGTCCAGGTTCCTGATGTCAGTTTCTAGGGCTCCCCTGAGACTGTCAGGGCAGCACAAGTATGAGGAGGGGGCAGCTGCTTTCTGGGACTTATCCTTCGATGTTCGGAATTTGTGCGGTCAGCTGCCGGCTCAGGGCCACAGGACTCGGGCGCAAACATCGGCTCTTTTCCCTGGGAAAGAAAACTCACCAGTCCAGTTTCATGATGTCAGTTTGTAGGGCTCCTCTGGGACTGTCAGGGCAGCACAAGTATGAGGAGGGGGCAGCGCCTGTCTGGGACTTATCCTTCGATGTTCGGAATTTGTGCGGTCAGCTGCCGGCTCAGGGCCACAGGACTCGGAGCGCAAACATCGGCTCTTTTCCCTGGGAAAGTAAACTCACCAGTCCAGGTTCCTGATGTCAGTTTGTAGAGCTCTTTTTGAACTCTCAGGGCAGCACAAGTATGAGGTGGGGGCAGCTCCTGTCTGGGACTTATCCTTCGATGTTCGGATTTTTTGCAGTCAGCTGCCGGCTCAGGGCCACAGGACTCGGAGCGCAAACATCGGCTCTTTTCCCTGGGAAAGAAAACTCACCAGTCCAGGTTCCTGATGTCAGTTTGTAGGGCTCCCCTGAGACTGTCAGGGCAGCACAAGTATGAGGTGGGGGCAGCTCCTGTCTGGGACTTATCCTTCGATGTTCGGATTTTTTGCAGTCAGCTGCCGGCTCAGGGCCACAGGACTCGGAGCGCAAACATCGTCTCTTTTCCCTGGAAAAGAAAACTCACCAGTCCAGGTTCCTGATGTCAGTTTGTAGGGCTCCCCTGGGACTGTCAGGGCAGCACAAGTATGAGGTGGGGGCAGCTCCTGTCTGGGACTTATCCTTCGATGTTCAGATTTTTTGCACTCAGCTGCCCGCTCAGGGCCACAGGACTCGGAGCGCAAACATCGGCTCTTTTCCCTGGGAAAGAAAACTCACTAGTCCAGGTTCCTGATGTCAGTTTGTAGAGCTCTTTTTGGACTCTCAGGGCAGCACAAGTATGAGGTGGGGGCAGCTCCTGTCTGAGATTTATCCTTCGATGATCGGAATTTGTGTGGTCAGCTGCCGGCTCAGGGCCACAGGACTCGGAGCGCAAACATCGGCTCTTTTCCCTGGGAAAGAAAACTCACCAGTCCAGGTTCCTGATGTCAGTTTGTAGGGCTCCCCTGGGACTCTCAGGGCAGCACAAGTATGAGGTGGGGGCAGCTCCTGTCTGGGACTTATCCTTCGATGTTCGGAATTTGTGCGGTCAGCTGCCGGCTCAGGGCCACAGGAGTCGGAGCGCAAACATCGGCTCTTTTCCCTGGGAAAGAAAACTCACCAGTCCAGGTTCCTGATGTCAGTTTGTAGAGCTCCCCTGGGACTCTCAGGGCAGCACAAGTATGAGGTGGGGGCAGCTCCTGTCTGGGACTTATCCTTCGATGTTCCGAATTTGTGCGGTCAGCTGCCGGCTCAGGGCCACAGGACTCGGAGCGCAAACATCGGCTCTTTTCCCTGGGAAAGAAAACTCACCAGTCCAGGTTCCTGATGTCAGTTTGTAGAGCTCTTTTTGAACTCTCAGGGCAGCACAAGTATGAGGTTGGAGCAGCTCCTGTCTGGGAGTTATCCTTCGATGTTCGGATTTTTTGCAGTCAGCTGCCAGCTCAGGGCCACAGGACTCGGAGCGCAAACATCGGCTCTTTTCCCTGGGAAAGAAAACTCACCAGTCCAGGTTCCTGATGTCAGTTTGTAGGGCTCCCCTGAGACTGTCAGGGCAGCACAAGTATGAGGTGGGGGCAGCTGCTTTCTGGGACTTATCCTTCGATGTTCCGAATTTGTGCGGTCAGCTGCCTGCTCAGGGCCACAGGACTCGGGGCGCAAACATCGGCTCTTTTCCCTGGGAAAGAAAACTCACCAGTCCAGGTTCATGATGTCAGTTTGTAGGGCTCCCCTGGGACTGTCAGGGCAGCACAAGTATGAATAGGGGGCAGCGCCTGTCTGGGACTTATCCTTCGATGTTCGGATTTTTTGCAGTCAGCTGCCGGCTCAGGGCCACAGGACTCGGAGCGCAAACATCGGCTCTTTTCCCTGGGAAAGAAAACTCACCAGTCCAGGTTCCTGATGTCAGTTTCTAGAGCTCCCCTGGGACTGTCAGGGCAGCACAAGTATGAGGTGGGGGCAGCTCCTGTCTGGGACTTATCCTTCGATGTTCGGAATTTGTGCGGTCAGCTGCCGGCTCAGGGCCACAGGACTCGGAGCGCAAACATCGGCTCTTTTCCCTGGGAAAGAAAACTCACCAGTCCAGGTTCCTGATGTCAGTTTGTAGAGCTCTTTTTGGACTCTCAGGGTAGAACAAGTATGGGGAGGGGGCAGCTCCTGGCTGGGACTTATCCTTCGATGTTCGGATTTTTTGCAGTCAGCTGCCGGCTCAGGGCCACAGGACTCGGAGCGCAAACATCGGCTCTTTTCCCTGGGAAAGAAAACTCACCAGTCCAGGTTCCTGATGTCAGTTTGTAGGGCTCCCCTGAGACTGTCAGGGCAGCACAAGTATGAGGTGGGGGCAGCTCCTGTCTGGGACTTCTCCTTCGATGTTCGGATTTTTTGCAGTCAGCTGCCGGCTCAGGGCCACAGGACTCGGAGCGCAAACATCGGCTCTTTTCCCTGGGAAAGAAAACTCACCAGTCCAGGTTCCTGATGTCAGTTTCTAGGGCTCCCCTGGGACTCTCAGGGCAGCACAAGTATGAGGTGGGGGCAACTCCTGTCTGGGACTTATCCTTCGATGTTCGGAATTTGTGCGGTCAGCTGCCGGCTCAGGGCCACAGGACTCGGGGCGCAAACATCGGCTCTTTTCCCTGGGAAAGAAAACTCACCAGTCCAGGTTCCTGATGTCAGTTTGTAGGGTTCTTTTTGGACCCTCAGGACAGCACAAGTAAGAGGTGGGGGCAGCTCCTGTCTGAGACTTATCCTTCGATGTTCGGAATTTGTGTGGTCAGCTGCCGGCTCAGGGCCACAGGACTCGGAGCGCAAACATCGGCTCTTTTCCCTGGGAAAGAAAACTCACCAGTCCAGGTTCCTGATGTCAGTTTGTAGGGCTCCCCTGGGACTGTCAGGGCAGCACAAGTATGAGGTGGGGGCAGCTCCTGTCTGGGACTTATCCTTCGATGTTCCGAATTTGTGCGGTCAGCTGCCGGCTCAGGGCCACAGGACTCGGAGCGCAAACATCGGCTCTTTTCCCTGGGAAAGAAAACTCACCAGTCCAGGTTCCTGATGTCAGTTTGTAGAGCTCTTTTTGAACTCTCAGGGCAGCACAAGTATGAGGTGGGGGCAGCTCCTGTCTGGGACTTATCCTTCGATGTTCGGATTTTTTGCAGTCAGCTGCCAGCTCAGGGCCACAGGACTCGGAGCGCAAACATCGGCTCTTTTCCCTGGGAAAGAAAACTCACCAGTCCAGGTTCCTGATGTCAGTTTGTAGGGCTCCCCTGAGCTTGTCAGGGCAGCACAAGTATGAGGTGCGGGCAGCTGCTTCCTGGGACTTATCCTTCGATGTTCGGAATTTGTGCGGTCAGCTGCCGGCTCAGGGACACAGGACTCGGGCGCAAACATCGGCTCTTTTCCCTGGGAAAGAAAACTCACCAGTCCAGGCTCCTGATGTCAGTTTGTAGGGCTCCCCTGGGACTGTCAGGGCAGCACAAGTATGAGGTGGGGGCAGCTCCTTTCTGGGACTTACCCTTCGATGTTCGGATTTTTTGCACTCAGCTGCCCGTTCCTGACCACAGGACTCGGAGCGCAAACATCGGCTCTTTTCCCTGGGAAAGAAAACTCACCAGTCCAGGTTCCTGATGTCAGTTTGTAGGGCTCCCCTGGGACTCTCAGGGCATCACAAGTATTAGGTGGGGGCAGCTCCTGTCTGGGACTTATCCTTCGATGTTCGGAATTTGTGCGGTCAGCTGCCGGCTCAGGGCCACAGGACTCGGAGCGCAAACATCGGCTCTTTTCCCTGGGAAAGAAAACTCACCAGTCCAGGTTCCTGATGTCAGTTTGTAGAGCTCTTTTTGGACTCTCAGGGCAGCACAAGTATGTGGTGGGGGCAGCTCCTGTCTGGGACTTATCCTTCGATGTTCGGATTTTTTGCAGTCAGCTGCCGGCTCAGGGCCACAGGACTCGGAGCGCAAACATCGGCTCTTTTCCCTGGGAAAGAAAACTCACCAGTCCAGGTTCCTGATGTCAGTTTGTAGGGCTCCCCTGGGACTGTCAGGGCAGCACAAGTATGAGGTGGGGGCAACTCCTGTCTGGGACTTATCCTTCGATGTTCGGAATTTGTGCGGTCAGCTGCTGGCTCAGGGCCACAGGACTCGGAGCGCAAACATCGGCTCTTTTCCCTGGGAAAGAAAACTCACCAGTCCAGGTTCCTGATGTCAGTTTGTATGGTTCTTTTTGGACCCTCAGGACAGCACAAGTATGAGGTGGGGGCAGCTCCTGTCTGAGACTTATCCTTCGATGTTCGGAATTTGTGTGGTCAGCTGCCGGCTCAGGGCCACAGGACTCGGAGCGCAAACATCGTCTCTTTAACCTGGGAAAGAAAACTCACCAGTCCAGGTCCCTGATGTCAGTTTGTAGGGCTCCCCTGGGACTGTCAGGGCAGCACAAGTATGAGGTGGGGGCAGCTCCTGTCTGGGACTTATCCTTCGATGTTCGGAATTTGTGCGGTCAGCTGCCGGCTCAGGGCCACAGGACTCGGAGCGCAAACATCGGCTCTTTTCCCTGGGAAAGAAAACTCACCAGTCCAGGTTCCTGATGTCAGTTTGTAGGGCTCTTTTTGAACTCTCAGGGCAGCACTAGTATGAGGTGGGGGCAGCTCCTGTCTGGGACTTATCCTTCGATGTTCGGATTTTTTGCAGTCAGCTGCCCGCTCAGGGCCACAGGAGTCAGAGCGCAAACATCGGCTCTTTTCCCTGGGAAAGAAAACTCACTAGTCCAGGTTCCTGATGTCAGTTTGTAGAGCTCTTTTTGGACTCTCAGGGCAGCACAAGTATGATGTGGGGGCAGCTCCTGTCTGGGACTTATCCTTCGATGTTCGGAATTTGTGTGGTCAGCTGCCGGCTCAGGGCCACAGGAGTCGGAGCGCAAACATCGGCTCTTTTCCCTGGGAAAGAAAACTCACCAGTCCAGGTTCCTGATGTCAGTTTGTAGGGCTCCCCTGGGACTCTCAGGGCAGCACAAGTATGAGGTGGGGGCAGCTCCTGTCTGGGACTTATCCTTCGATGTTCGGAATTTGTGCGGTCAGCTGCCCGCTCAGGGCCACAGGAGTCGGAGCGCAAACATCGGCTCTTTTCCCTGGGAAAGAAAACTCACCAGTCCAGGTTCCTGATGTCAGTTTGTAGAGCTCTTTTTGGACTCTCAGGGTAGCACAAGTATGAGGTGGGGGCAGCTCCTGGCTGGGACTTATCCTTCGATGTTCGGATTTTTTGCACTCAGCTTCCGGCTCAGGGTCACAGGAGTCGGAGCGCAAACATCGGCTCTTTTCCCTGGGAAAGAAAACTCACCAGTCCAGGTTCCTGATGTCAGTTTCTAGAGCTCCCCTGGGACTGTCAGGGCAGAACAAGTATGAGGTGGGGGCAGCTCCTGTCTGGGACTTATCCTTCGATGTTCCGAATTTGTGCGGTCAGCTGCCGGCTCAGGGCCACAGGACTCGGAGCGCAAACATCGGCTCTTTTCCCTGGGAAAGAAAACTCACCAGTCCAGGTTCCTGATGTCAGTTTGTAGAGCTCTTTTTGAACTCTCAGGGCAGCACAAGTATGAGGTTGGAGCAGCTCCTGTCTGGGACTTATCCTTCGATGTTCGGATTTTTTGCAGTCAGCTGCCAGCTCAGGGCCACAGGAGTCGGAGCGCAAACATCGGCTCTTTTCCCTGGGAAAGAAAACTCACCAGTCCAGGTTCCTGATGTCAGTTTCTAGGGCTCCCCTGAGACTGTCAGGGCAGCACAAGTATGAGGAGGGGGCAGCTGCTTTCTGGGACTTATCCTTCGATGTTCGGAATTTGTGCGGTCAGCTGCCGGCTCAGGGCCACAGGACTCGGGCGCAAACATCGGCTCTTTTCCCTGGGAAAGAAAACTCACCAGTCCAGTTTCATGATGTCAGTTTGTAGGGCTCCTCTGGGACTGTCAGGGCAGCACAAGTATGAGGAGGGGGCAGCGCCTGTCTGGGACTTATCCTTCGATGTTCGGAATTTGTGCGGTCAGCTGCCGGCTCAGGGCCACAGGACTCGGAGCGCAAACATCGGCTCTTTTCCCTGGGAAAGTAAACTCACCAGTCCAGGTTCCTGATGTCAGTTTGTAGAGCTCTTTTTGAACTCTCAGGGCAGCACAAGTATGAGGTGGGGGCAGCTCCTGTCTGGGACTTATCCTTCGATGTTCGGATTTTTTGCAGTCAGCTGCCGGCTCAGGGCCACAGGACTCGGAGCGCAAACATCGGCTCTTTTCCCTGGGAAAGAAAACTCACCAGTCCAGGTTCCTGATGTCAGTTTGTAGGGCTCCCCTGAGACTGTCAGGGCAGCACAAGTATGAGGTGGGGGCAGCTCCTGTCTGGGACTTATCCTTCGATGTTCGGATTTTTTGCAGTCAGCTGCCGGCTCAGGGCCACAGGACTCGGAGCGCAAACATCGTCTCTTTTCCCTGGAAAAGAAAACTCACCAGTCCAGGTTCCTGATGTCAGTTTGTAGGGCTCCCCTGGGACTGTCAGGGCAGCACAAGTATGAGGTGGGGGCAGCTCCTGTCTGGGACTTATCCTTCGATGTTCAGATTTTTTGCACTCAGCTGCCCGCTCAGGGCCACAGGACTCGGAGCGCAAACATCGGCTCTTTTCCCTGGGAAAGAAAACTCACTAGTCCAGGTTCCTGATGTCAGTTTGTAGAGCTCTTTTTGGACTCTCAGGGCAGCACAAGTATGAGGTGGGGGCAGCTCCTGTCTGAGATTTATCCTTCGATGATCGGAATTTGTGTGGTCAGCTGCCGGCTCAGGGCCACAGGACTCGGAGCGCAAACATCGGCTCTTTTCCCTGGGAAAGAAAACTCACCAGTCCAGGTTCCTGATGTCAGTTTGTAGGGCTCCCCTGGGACTCTCAGGGCAGCACAAGTATGAGGTGGGGGCAGCTCCTGTCTGGGACTTATCCTTCGATGTTCGGAATTTGTGCGGTCAGCTGCCGGCTCAGGGCCACAGGAGTCGGAGCGCAAACATCGGCTCTTTTCCCTGGGAAAGAAAACTCACCAGTCCAGGTTCCTGATGTCAGTTTGTAGAGCTCCCCTGGGACTCTCAGGGCAGCACAAGTATGAGGTGGGGGCAGCTCCTGTCTGGGACTTATCCTTCGATGTTCCGAATTTGTGCGGTCAGCTGCCGGCTCAGGGCCACAGGACTCGGAGCGCAAACATCGGCTCTTTTCCCTGGGAAAGAAAACTCACCAGTCCAGGTTCCTGATGTCAGTTTGTAGAGCTCTTTTTGAACTCTCAGGGCAGCACAAGTATGAGGTTGGAGCAGCTCCTGTCTGGGAGTTATCCTTCGATGTTCGGATTTTTTGCAGTCAGCTGCCAGCTCAGGGCCACAGGACTCGGAGCGCAAACATCGGCTCTTTTCCCTGGGAAAGAAAACTCACCAGTCCAGGTTCCTGATGTCAGTTTGTAGGGCTCCCCTGAGACTGTCAGGGCAGCACAAGTATGAGGTGGGGGCAGCTGCTTTCTGGGACTTATCCTTCGATGTTCCGAATTTGTGCGGTCAGCTGCCTGCTCAGGGCCACAGGACTCGGGGCGCAAACATCGGCTCTTTTCCCTGGGAAAGAAAACTCACCAGTCCAGGTTCATGATGTCAGTTTGTAGGGCTCCCCTGGGACTGTCAGGGCAGCACAAGTATGAATAGGGGGCAGCGCCTGTCTGGGACTTATCCTTCGATGTTCGGATTTTTTGCAGTCAGCTGCCGGCTCAGGGCCACAGGACTCGGAGCGCAAACATCGGCTCTTTTCCCTGGGAAAGAAAACTCACCAGTCCAGGTTCCTGATGTCAGTTTCTAGAGCTCCCCTGGGACTGTCAGGGCAGCACAAGTATGAGGTGGGGGCAGCTCCTGTCTGGGACTTATCCTTCGATGTTCCGAATTTGTGCGGTCAGCTGCCGGCTCAGGGCCACAGGAGTCGGAGCGCAAACATCGGCTCTTTTCCCTTGGAAAGAAAACTCACCAGTCCAGGTTCCTGATGTCAGTTTGTAGGGCTCCCCTGGGACTGTCAGGGCAGCACAAGTATGAGGTGGGGGCAGCTCCTGTCTGGGACTTACCCTTCGATGTTCGGATCTTTTGCACTCAGCTGCCGGCTCAGGGCCACAGGACTCGGAGCGCAAACATCGGCTCTTTTCCCTGGGAAAGAAAACTCACCAGTCCAGGTTCCTGATGTCAGTTTGTAGGGCTCTTTTTGAACTCTCAGGGCAGCACAAGTATGAGGTGGGGGCAGCTCCTGTCTGGGACTTATCCTTCGATGTTCGGATTTTTTGCAGTCAGCTGCCCGCTCAGGGCCACAGGACTCGGAGCGCAAACATTGGCTCTTTTCCCTGGGAAAGAAAACTCACCAGTCCAGGTTCCTGATGTCAGTTTGTAGAGCTCTTTTTGGACTGTCAGGGCAGCACAAGTATGAGGTGGGGGCAGCTCCTGTCTGGGACTTATCCTTCGATGTTCCGATTTTTTGCAGTCAGCTGCCGGCTCAGGGCCACAGGAGTCGGAGCGCAAACATCGGCTCTTTTCCCTGGGAAAGAAAACTCACCAGTCCAGGTTCCTGATGTCAGTTTGTAGGGCTCCCCTGGGACTGTCAGGGCAGCACAAGTATGAGGAGGGGGCAGCTCCTGTCTGGGACTTATCCTTCGATGTTCGGATATTTTGCGGTCAGATGCCCGCTCAGGGCCACAGGACTCGGAGCACAAACATCGGCTCTTTTCCCTGGGAAAGAAAACTCACCAGTCCAGGTTCCTGATGTCAGTTTGTAGGGCTCTTTTTGGACCCTCAGGACAGCACAAGTATGAGGTGGGGGCAGCTCCTGTCTGGGACTTATCCTTCGATGTTCGGATTTTTTGCAGTCAGCTGCCCGCTCCTGGCTACAGGACTCGGAGCGCAAACATCGGCTCTTTTCCCTGGGAAAGAAAACTCACCAGTCCAGGTTCCTGATGTCAGTTTGTAGAGCTCTTTTTGGACTCTCAGGGCAGCACAACTATGAGGTGGGGGCAGCTCCTGTCTGGGACTTACCCTTCGATGTTCCGATTTTTTGCAGTCAGCTGCCGGCTCAGGGCCACAGGACTCGGAGCGCAAACATCGGCTCTTTTCCCTGGGAAAGAAAACTCACCAGTCCAGGTTCCTGATGTCAGTTTGTAGGGCTCCCCTGGGACTGTCAGGGCAGCACAAGTATGAGGTGGGGGTAGCTCCTGTCTGGGACTTATCCTTCGATGTTCGGATTTTTTGCACTCAGCTGCCCGTTCCTGACCACAGGACTCGGAGCGCAAACATCGGCTCTTTTCCCTGGGAAAGAAAACTCACCAGTCCAGGTTCCTGATGTCAGTTTGGAGGGCTCCCCTGGGACTCTCAGGGCATCACAAGTATGAGGTGGGGGCAGCTCCTGTCTGGGACTTATCCTTCGATGTTCGGAATTTGTGCGGTCAGCTGCCGGCTCAGGGCCACAGGACTCGGAGCGCAAACATCGGCTCTTTTCCCTGGGAAAGAAAACTCACCAGTCCAGGTTCCTGATGTCAGTTTGTAGAGCTCTTTTTGGACTCTCAGGGTAGAACAAGTATGAGGAGGGGGCAGCTCCTGGCTGGGACTTATCCTTCGATGTTCGGATTTTTTGCAGTCAGCTGCCGGCTCAGGGCCACAGGAGTCGGAGCGCAAACATCGGCTCTTTTCCCTGGGAAAGAAAACTCACCAGTCCAGGTTCCTGATGTCAGTTTGTAGGGCTCCCCTGAGACTGTCAGGGCAGCACAAGTATGAGGTGGGGGCAGCTCCTGTCTGGGACTTATCCTTCGATGTTCGGAGTTTTTGCAGTCAGCTGCCGGCTCAGGGCCACAGGACTCGGAGCGCAAACATCGGCTCTTTTCCCTGGGAAAGAAAACTCACCAGTCCAGGTTCCTGATGTCAGTTTGTAGGGCTCTTTTTGAACTCTCAGGGCAGCACAAGTATGAGGTGGGGGCAGCTCCTGTCTGGGACTTATCCTTCGATGTTCGGATTTTTTGCAGTCAGCTGCCCGCTCAGGGCCACAGGACTCGGAGCGCAAACATTGGCTCTTTTCCCTGGGAAAGAAAACTCACCAGTCCAGGTTCCTGATGTCAGTTTGTAGAGCTCTTTTTGGACTGTCAGGGCAGCACAAGTATGAGGTGGGGGCAGCTCCTGTCTGGGACTTATCCTTCGATGTTCCGATTTTTTGCAGTCAGCTGCCGGCTCAGGGCCACAGGAGTCGGAGCGCAAACATCGGCTCTTTTCCCTGGGAAAGAAAACTCACCAGTCCAGGTTCCTGATGTCAGTTTGTAGGGCTCCCCTGGGACTCTCAGGGCAGCACAAGTATGAGGTGGGGGCAGCTCCTGTCTGGGACGTATCCTACGATGTTCGGAATTTGTGCGGTCAGCTGCCGGCTCAGGGCCACAGGACTCGGAGCGCAAACATCGGCTCTTTTCCCTGGGAAAGAAAACTCACCAGTCCAGGTTCCTGATGTCAGTTTGTAGAGCTCTTTTTGGACTCTCAGGGTAGCACAAGTATGAGGTGGGGGCAGCTCCTGGCTGGGACTTATCCTTCGATGTTCGGTTTTTTTGCACTCAGCTGCCGGCTCAGGGCCACAGGAGTCGGAGCGCAAACATCGGCTCTTTTCCCTGGGAAAGAAAACTCACCAGTCCAGGTTCCTGATGTCAGTTTGTAGAGCTCCCCTGGGACTGTCAGGGCAGCACAAGTATGAGGTGGGGGCAGCTCCTGTCTGGTACTTATCCTTCGATGTTCCGAATTTGTGCGGTCAGCTGCCGGCTCAGGGCCACAGGACTTGGAGCGCAAACATCGGCTCTTTTCCCTGGGAAAGAAAACTCACCAGTCCAGGTTCCTGATGTCAGTTTGTAGAGCTCTTTTTGAACTCTCAGGGCAGCACAAGTATGAGGTGGGGGCAGCTCCTGTCTGGGACTTATCCTTCGATGTTCCGATTTTTTGCAGTCAGCTGCCAGCTCAGGGCCACAGGACTCGGAGCGCAAACATCGGCTCTTTTCCCTGGGAAAGAAAACTCACCAGTCCAGGTTCCTGATGTCAGTTTGTAGGGCTCCCCTGAGCTTGTCAGGGCAGCACAAGTATGAGGTGGGGGCAGCTGCTTCCTGGGACTTATCCTTCGATGTTCGGAATTTGTGTGGTCAGCTGCCGGCTCAGGGACACAGGACTCGGGCGCAAACATCGGCTCTTTTCCCTGGGAAAGAAAACTCACCAGTCCAGGCTCCTGATGTCAGTTTGTAGGGCTCCCCTGGGACTGTCAGGGCAGCACAAGTATGAGGTGGGGGCAGCTCCTTTCTGGGACTTACCCTTCGATGTTCGGATTTTTTGCACTCAGCTGCCCGTTCCTGACCACAGGACTCGGAGCGCAAACATCGGCTCTTTTCCCTGGGAAAGAAAACTCACCAGTCCAGGTTCCTGATGTCAGTTTGTAGGGCTCCCCTGGGACTCTCAGGGCATCACAAGTATGAGGTGGGGGCAGCTCCTGTCTGGGACTTATCCTTCGATGTTCGGAATTTGTGCGGTCAGCTGCCGGCTCAGGGCCACAGGACTCGGAGCGCAAACATCGGCTCTTTTCCCTGGGAAAGAAAACTCACCAGTCCAGGTTCCTGATGTCAGTTTGTAGAGCTCTTTTTGGACTCTCAGGGCAGCACAAGTATGTGGTGGAGGCAGCTCCTGTCTGGGACTTATCCTTCGATATTCGGATTTTTTGCTGTCAGCTGCCGGCTCAGGGCCACAGGACTCGGAGCGCAAACATCGGCTCTTTTCCCTGGGAAAGAAAACTCACCAGTCCAGGTTCCTGATGTCAGTTTGTAGGGCTCCCCTGGGACTGTCAGGGCAGCACAAGTATGAGGTGGGGGCAGCTCCTGTCTGGGACTTATCCTTCGATGTTCGGAATTTGTGCGGTCAGCTGCTGGCTCAGGGCCACAGGACTCGGAGCGCAAACATCGGCTCTTTTCCCTGGGAAAGAAAACTCACCAGTCCAGGTTCCTGATGTCAGTTTGTATGGTTCTTTTTGGACCCTCAGGACAGCACAAGTATGAGGTGGGGGCAGCTCCTGTCTGAGACTTATCCTTCGATGTTCGGAATTTGTGTGGTCAGCTGCCGGCTCAGGGCCACAGGACTCGGAGCGCAAACATCGGCTCTTTTCCCTGGGAAAGAAAACTCACCAGTCCAGGTCCCTGATGTCAGTTTGTAGGGCTCCCCTGGGACTGTCAGGGCAGCACAAGTATGAGGTGGGGGCAGCTCCTGTCTGGGACTTATCCTTCGATGTTCGGAATTTGTGCGGTCAGCTGCCGGCTCAGGGCCACAGGACTCGGAGCGCAAACATCGGCTCTTTTCCCTGGGAAAGAAAACTCACCAGTCCAGGTTCCTGATGTCAGTTTGTAGAGCTCTTTTTGGACTCTCAGGGTAGCACAAGTATGAGGTGGGGGCAGCTCCTGTCTGGGACTTATCCTTCGATGTTCGGATTTTTTACACTCAGCTGCCGGCTCAGGGCCACAGGAGTCGGAGCGCAAACATCGGCACTTTTCCCTGGGAAAGAAAACTCACCAGTCCAGGTTCCTGATGTCAGTTTGTAGAGCTCCCCTGGGACTGTCAGGGCAGCACAAGTATGAGGTGGGGGCAGCTCCTGTCTGGGACTTATCCTTCGATGTTCCGAATTTGTGCGGTCAGCTGCCGGCTCAGGGCCACAGGACTCGGAGCGCAAACATCGGCTCTTTTCCCTGGGAAAGAAAACTCACCAGTCCAGGTTCCTGATGTCAGTTTGTAGAGCTCTTTTTGAACTCTCAGGGCAGCACAAGTATGAGGTGGGAGCAGCTCCTGTCTGGGACTTATCCTTCGATGTTCCGATTTTTTGCAGTCAGCTGCCGTCTCAGGGCCACAGGACTCGGAGCGCAAACATCGGCTCTTTTCCCTGGGAAAGAAAACTCACCAGTCCAGGTTCCTGATGTCAGTTTGTAGGGCTCCCCTGGGACTGTCAGGGCAGCACAAGTATGAGGAGGGGGCAGCTCCTGTCTGGGACTTATCCTTCGATGTTCAGATTTTTTGCAGTCAGCTGCCGGCTCAGGGCCACAGGACTCGGAGCGCAAACATCGGCTCTTTTCCCTGGGAAAGAAAACTCACCAGTCCAGGTTCCTGATGTCAGTTTGTAGGGCTCCCCTGGGACTGTAAGGGCAGCACAAGTATAAGGTGGGGGCAGCTCCTTTCTGGGACTTATCCTTCGATGTTCCGATTTTTTGCACTCAGCTGCCCGTTCCTGACCACAGGACTCGGAGCGCAAACATCGGCTCTTTTCCCTGGGAAAGAAAACTCACCAGTCCAGGTTCCTGATGTCAGTTTGGAGGGCTCCCCTGGGACTCTCAGGGCATCACAAGTATGAGGTGGGGGCACCTCCTGTCTGGGACTTATCCTTCGATGTTCGGAATTTGTGCGGTCAGCTGCCGGCTCAGGGCCACAGGACTCGGAGCGCAAACATCGGCTCTTTTCCCTGGGAAAGAAAACTCACCAGTCCAGGTTCCTGATGTCAGTTTGTAGAGCTCTTTTTGGACTCTCAGGGTAGCACAAGTATGAGGAGGGGGCAGCTCCTGGCTGGGACTTATCCTTCGATGTTCGGATTTTTTGCAGTCAGCTGCCGGCTCAGGGCCACAGGAGTCGGAGCGCAAACATCGGCTCTTTTCCCTGGGAAAGAAAACTCACCAGTCCAGGTTCCTGATGTCAGTTTGTAGGGCTCCCCTGGGACTGTCAGGGCAGCACAAGTATGAGGTGGGGGCAGCTCCTGTCTGGGACTTATCGTTCGATGTTCGGATTTTTTGCAGTCAGCTGCCGGCTCAGGGCCACAGGACTCGGAGTGCAAACATCGGCTCTTTTCCCTGGGAAAGAAAACTCACCAGTCCAGGTTCCTGATGTCAGTTTGTAGGGCTCCCCTGAGATTCTAAGGGTAGCACAAGTATGAGGTGGGGGCAGCTCCTGTCTGGGACTTATCCTTCGATGTTCGGATATTTTGCGGTCAGATGCCCGCTCAGGGCCACAGGACTCGGAGCGTAAACATCGGCTCTTTTCCCTGGGAAAGAAAACTCACCAGTCCAGGTTCCTGATGTCAGTTTGTAGGGCTCCCCTGGGACTCTCAGGGCAGCACAAGTATGAGGTGGGGGCAGCTCCTGTCTGGGACTTATCCTTCGATGTTCGGAATTTTTGCGGTCAGCTGCCGGCTCAGGGCCACAGGACTCGGGGCGCAAACATCGGCTCTTTTCCCTGGGAAAGAAAACTCACCAGTCCAGGTTCCTGATGTCAGTTTGTAGAGCTCTTTTGGGACTCTCAGGGTAGCACAAGTATGAGGTGGGGGCGGCTCCTGGCTGGGACTTATCCTTCGATGTTCGGATTTTTTGCAGTCAGCTGCCCGCTCAGGGCCACAGGACTCGGAGCGCAAACATCGGCTCTTTTCCCTGGGAAAGAAAACTCACCAGTCCAGGTTCCTGATGTCAGTTTGTAGGGCTCCCCTGGGACTGTCAGGGCAGCACAAGTATGAGGAGGGGGCAGCTCCTGTCTGGGACTTATCCTTCGATGTTCGGAATTTGTGCGGTCAGCTGCCGGCTCAGGGCCACAGGACTCGGAGCGCAAACATCGGCTCTTTTCCCTGGGAAAGAAAACTCACCAGTCCAGGTTCCTGATGTCAGTTTGTAGGGCTCCCCTGGGACTGTCAGGGCAGCACAAGTATGAGGTGGGGGCAGCTCCTGTCTGGGACTTATCGTTCGATGTTCGGATTTTTTGCAGTCAGCTGCCGGCTCAGGGCCACAGGACTCGGAGTGCAAACATCGGCTCTTTTCCCTGGGAAAGAAAACTCACCAGTCCAGGTTCCTGATGTCAGTTTGTAGGGCTCCCCTGAGATTCTAAGGGTAGCACAAGTATGAGGTGGGGGCAGCTCCTGTCTGGGACTTATCCTTCGATGTTCGGATATTTTGCGGTCAGATGCCCGCTCAGGGCCACAGGACTCGGAGCGTAAACATCGGCTCTTTTCCCTGGGAAAGAAAACTCACCAGTCCAGGTTCCTGATGTCAGTTTGTAGGGCTCCCCTGGGACTCTCAGGGCAGCACAAGTATGAGGTGGGGGCAGCTCCTGTCTGGGACTTATCCTTCGATGTTCCGAATTTGTGCGGTCAGCTGCCGGCTCAGGGCCACAGGACTCGGGGCGCAAACATCGGCTCTTTTCCCTGGGAAAGAAAACTCACCAGTCCAGGTTCCTGATGTCAGTTTGTAGAGCTCTTTTGGGACTCTCAGGGTAGCACAAGTATGAGGTGGGGGCGGCTCCTGGCTGGGACTTATCCTTCGATGTTCGGATTTTTTGCAGTCAGCTGCCCGCTCAGGGCCACAGGACTCGGAGCGCAAACATCGGCTCTTTTCCCTGGGAAAGAAAACTCACCAGTCCAGGTTCCTGATGTCAGTTTGTAGGGCTCCCCTGGGACTGTCAGGGCAGCACAAGTATGAGGAGGGGGCAGCTCCTGTCTGGGACTTATCCTTCGATGTTCGGATATTTTGCGGTCAGATGCCCGCTCAGGGCCACAGGACTCGGAGCACAAACATCGGCTCTTTTCCCTGGGAAAGAAAACTCACCAGTCCAGGTTCCTGATGTCAGTTTGGAGGGGTCTTTTTGGACCCTCAGGACAGCACAAGTATGAGGTGGGGGCAGCTCCTGTCTGGGACTTATCCTTCGATGTTCGGATTTTTTGCAGTCAGCTGCCCGCTCAGGGCTACAGGACTCGGAGCGCAAACATCGGCTCTTTTCCCTGGGAAAGAAAACTCACCAGTCCAGGTTCCTGATGTCAGTTTGTAGAGCTCTTTTTGAACTCTCAGGGCAGCACAAGTATGAGGAGGGGGCAGCTCCTGTCTGGGACTTATCCTTCGATGTTCGGATTTTTTGCAGTCAGCTGCCAGCTCAGGGCCACAGGAGTCGGAGCGCAAACATCGGCTCTTTTCCCTGGGAAAGAAAACTCACCAGTCCAGGTTCCTGATGTCAGTTTGTAGGGCTCCCCTGAGACTGTCAGGGCAGCACAAGTATGAGGAGGGGGCAGCTGCTTTCTGGGATTATCCTTCGATGTTCGGAATTTGTGCGGTCAGCTGCCGGCTCAGGGCCACAGGACTCGGGGCGCAAACATCGGCTCTTTTCCCTGGGAAAGAAAACTCACCAGTCCAGGTTCCTGATGTCAGTTTGTAGGGCTCTTTTTGAACTCTCAGGGCAGCACAAGTATGAGGTGGGGGCAGCTCCTGTCTGGGACTTATCCTTCGATGTTCGGATTTTTTGCAGTCAGCTGCCCGCTCAGGGCCACAGGAGTCGGAGCGCAAACATCGGCTCTTTTCCCTGGGAAAGAAAACTCACTAGTCCAGGTTCCTGATATCAGTTTGTAGAGCTCTTTTTGGACTCTCAGGGCAGCACAAGTATGAGGTGGGGGCAGCTCCTGTCTGGGACTTATCCTTCGATGTTCGGAATTTGTGTGGTCAGCTGCCGGCTCAGGGCCACAGGAGTCGGAGCGCAAACATCGGCTCTTTTCCCTGGGAAAGAAAACTCACCAGTCCAGGTTCCTGATGTCAGTTTGTAGGGCTCCCCTGGGACTCTCAGGGCAGCACAAGTATGAGGTGGGGGCAGCTCCTGTCTGGGACTTATCCTTCGATGTTCGGAATTTGTGCGGTCAGCTGCCCGCTCAGGGCCACAGGAGTCGGAGCGCAAACATCGGCTCTTTTCCCTGGGAAAGAAAACTCACCAATCCAGGTTCCTGATGTCAGTTTGTAGAGCTCTTTTTGGACTCTCAGGGTAGCACAAGTATGAGGTGGGGGCAGCTCCTGGCTGGGACTTATCCTTCGATGTTCGGATTTTTTGCACTCAGCTGCCGGCTCAGGGCCACAGGAGTCGGAGCGCAAACATCGGCTCTTTTCCCTGGGAAAGAAAACTCACCAGTCCAGGTTCCTGATGTCAGTTTCTAGAGCTCCCCTGGGACTGTCAGGGCAGCACAAGTATGAGGTGGGGGCAGCTCCTGTCTGGGACTTATCCTTCGATGTTCCGAATTTGTGCGGTCAGCTGCCGGCTCAGGGCCACAGGACTCGGAGCGCAAACATCGGCTCTTTTCCCTGGGAAAGAAAAACTCACCAGTCCAGGTTCCTGATGTCAGTTTGTAGAGCTCTTTTTGAACTCTCAGGGCAGCACAAGTATGAGGTTGGAGCAGCTCCTGTCTGGGACTTATCCTTCGATGTTCGGATTTTTTGCAGTCAGCTGCCAGCTCAGGGCCACAGGAGTCGGAGCGAAAACATCGGCTCTTTTCCCTGGGAAAGAAAACTCACCAGTCCAGGTTCCTGATGTCAGTTTGTAGGGCTCCCCTGAGACTGTCAGGGCAGCACAAGTATGAGGAGGGGGCAGCTGCTTTCTGGGACTTATCCTTCGATGTTCGGAATTTGTGCGGTCAGCTGCCGGCTCAGGGCCTCAGGACTCGGGCGCAAACATCGGCTCTTTTCCCTGGGAAAGAAAACTCACCAGTCCAGTTTCATGATGTCAGTTTGTAGGGCTCCCCTGGGACTGTCAGGGCAGCACAAGTATGAGGAGGGGGCAGTGCCTGTCTGGGACTTATCCTTCGATGTTCGGAATTTGTGCGGTCAGCTGCCGGCTCAGGGCCACAGGACTCGGAGCGCAAACATCGGCTCTTTTCCCTGGGAAAGTAAACTCACCAGTCCAGGTTCCTGATGTCAGTTTGTAGAGCTCTTTTTGAACTCTCAGGGCAGCACAAGTATGAGGTGGGGGCAGCTCCTGTCTGGGACTTATCCTTCGATGTTCGGATTTTTTGCAGTCAGCTGCCAGCTCAGGGCCACAGGACTCGGAGCGCAAACATCGGCTCTTTTCCCTGGGAAAGAAAACTCACCAGTCCAGGTTCCTGATGTCAGTTTGTAGGGCTCCCCTGAGACTGTCAGGGCAGCACAAGTATGAGGTGGGGGCAGCTCCTGTCTGGGACTTATCCTTCGATGTTCGGATTTTTTGCAGTCAGCTGCCGGCTCAGGGCCACAGGACTCGGAGCGCAAACATCGGCTCTTTTCCCTGGAAAAGAAAACTCACCAGTCCAGGTTCCTGATGTCAGTTTCTAGGGCTCCCCTGGGACTGTCAGGGCAGCACAAGTATGAGGTGGGGGCAGCTCCTGTCTGGGACTTATCCTTCGATGTTCAGATTTTTTGCACTCAGCTGCCCGCTCAGGGCCACAGGACTCGGAGCGCAAACATCGGCTCTTTTCCCTGGGAAAGAAAACTCACCAGTCCAGGTTCCTGATGTCAGTTTGTAGAGCTCTTTTTGGACTCTCAGGGCAGCACAAGTATGAGGTGGGGGCAGCTCCTGTCTGAGATTTATCCTTCGATGATCGGAATTTGTGTGGTCAGCTGCCGGCTCAGGGCCACAGGACTCGGAGCGCTAACATCGGCTCTTTTCCCTGGGAAAGAAAACTCACCAGTCCAGGTTCCTGATGTCAGTTTGTAGGGCTCCCCTGGGACTCTCAGGGCAGCACAAGTATGAGGTGGGGGCAGCTCCTGTCTGGGACTTATCCTTCGATGTTCGGAATTTGTGCGGTCAGCTGCCGGCTCAGGGCCACAGGAGTCGGAGCGCAAACATCGGCTCTTTTCCCTGGGAAAGAAAACTCACCAGTCCAGGTTCCTGATGTCAGTTTGTAGAGCTCCCCTGGGACTGTCAGGGCAGCACAAGTATGAGGTGGGGGCAGCTCCTGTCTGGGACTTATCCTTCGATGTTCCGAATTTGTGCGGTCAGCTGCCGGCTCAGGGCCACAGGACTCGGAGCGCAAACATCGGCTCTTTTCCCTGGGAAAGAAAACTCACCAGTCCAGGTTCCTGATGTAAGTTTGTAGAGCTCTTTTTGAACTCTCAGGGCAGCACAAGTATGAGGTTGGAGCAGCTCCTGTCTGGGACTTATCCTTCGATGTTCGGATTTTTTGCAGTCAGCTGCCAGCTAAGGGCCACAGGACTCGGAGCGCAAACATCGGCTCTTTTCCCTGGGAAAGAAAACTCACCAGTCCAGGTTCCTGATGTCAGTTTGTAGGGCTCCCCTGAGACTGTCAGGGCAGCACAAGTATGAGGTGGGGGCAGCTGCTTTCTGGGACTTATCCTTCGATGTTCGGAATTTGTGCGGTCAGCTGCCTGCTCAGGGCCACAGGACTCGGGGCGCAAACATCGGCTCTTTTCCCTGGGAAAGAAAACTCACCAGTCCAGGTTCATGATGTCAGTTTGTAGGGCTCCCCTGGGACTGTCAGGGCAGCACAAGTATGAATACGGGGCAGCGCCTGTCTGGGACTTATCCTTCGATGTTCGGATTTTTTGCAGTCAGCTGCCCGCTCAGGGCCACAGGACTCGGAGCGCAAACATCGGCTCTTTTCCATGGGAAAGAAAACTCACCAGTCCAGGTTCCTGATGTCAGTTTGTAGGGCTCTTTTTGAACTCTCAGGGCAGCACAAGTATGAGGTGGGGGCAGCTCCTGTCTGGGACTTATCCTTCGATGTTCGGATTTTTTGCAGTCAGCTGCCCGCTCAGGGCCACAGGACTCGGAGCGCAAACATTGGCTCTTTTCCCTGGGAAAGAAAACTCACCAGTCCAGGTTCCTGATGTCAGTTTGTAGGGCTCTTTTTGAACTCTCAGGGCAGCACAAGTATGAGGTGGGGGCAGCTCCTGTCTGGGACTTATCGTTCGATGTTCGGATTTTTTGCAGTCAGCTGCCCGCTCAGGGCCACAGGACTCGGAGCGCAAACATTGGCTCTTTTCCCTGGGAAAGAAAACTCACCAGTCCAGGTTCCTGATGTCAGTTTGTAGAGCTCTTTTTGGACTCTCAGGGCAGCACAACTATGAGGTGGGGGCAGCTCCTGTCTGGGACTTACCCTTCAATGTTCCGATTTTTTGCAGTCAGCTGCCGGCTCAGGGCCACAGGACTCGGAGCGCAAACATCGGCTCTTTTCCCTGGGAAAGAAAACTCACCAGTCCAGGTTCCTGATGTCAGTTTGTAGGGCTCCCCTGGGACTGTCAGGGCAGCACAAGTATGAGGTGGGGGCAGCTCCTGGCTGGGACTTATCCTTCGATGTTCGGATTTTTTGCACTCAGCTGCCCGTTCCTAACCACAGGACTCGGAGCGCAAACATCGGCTCTTTTCCCTGGGAAAGAAAACTCACCAGTCCAGGTTCCTGATGTCAGTTTGGAGGGCTCCCCTGGGACTCTCAGGGCATCACAAGTATGAGGTGGGGGCAGCTCCTGTCTGGGACTTATCCTTCGATGTTCGGAATTTGTGCGGTCAGCTGCCGGCTCAGGGCCACAGGACTCGGAGCGCAAACATCGGCTCTTTTCCCTGGGAAAGAAAACTCACCAGTCCAGGTTCCTGATGTCAGTTTGTAGAGCTCTTTTTGGACTCTCAGGGTAGAACAAGTATGAGGAGGGGGCAGCTCCTGTCTGGGACTTATCCTTCGATGTTCGGATTTTTTGCAGTCAGCTGCCGGCTCAGGGCCACAGGAGTCGGAGCGCAAACATCGACTCTTTTCCCTGGGAAAGAAAACTCACCAGTCCAGGTTCCTGATGTCAGTTTGTAGGGCTCCCCTGAGACTGTCAGGGCAGCACAAGTATGAGGTGGGGGCAGCTCCTGTCTGGGACTTATCCTTCGATGTTCGGATTTTTTGCAGTCAGCTGCCGGCTCAGGGCCACAGGACTCGGAGCGCAAACATCGGCTCTTTTCCCTGGGAAAGAAAACTCACCAGTCCAGGTTCCTGATGTCAGTTTCTAGGGCTCCCCTGGGACTCTCAGGGCAGCAAAAGTATGAGGTGGGGGCAACTCCTGTCTGGGACTTATCCTTCGATGTTCGGAATTTGTGCGGTCAGCTACCGGCTCAGGGCCACAGGACTCGGGGCGCAAACATCGGCTCTTTTCCCTGGGAAAGAAAACTCACCAGTCCAGGTTCCTGATGTCAGTTTGTAGGGTTCTTTTTGGACCCTCAGGACAGCACAAGTATGAGGTGGGGGCAGCTCCTGTCTGAGAATTATCCTTCGATGTTCGGAATTTGTGTGGTCAGCTGCCGGCTCAGGGCCACAGGACTCGGAGCGCAAACATCGGCTCTTTTCCCTGGGAAAGAAAACTCACCAGTCCAGGTTCCTGATGTCAGTTTGTAGAGCTCTTTTTGGACTCTCAGGGTAGCACAAGTATGAGGTGGGGGCAGCTCCTGGCTGGGACTTATCCTTCGATGTTCGGTTTTTTTGCACTCAGCTGCCGGCTCAGGGCCACAGGAGTCGGAGCGCAAACATCGGCTCTTTTCCCTGGGAAAGAAAACTCACCAGTCCAGGTTCCTGATGTCAGTTTGTAGAGCTCCCCTGGGACTGTCAGGGCAGCACAAGTATGAGGTGGGGGCAGCTCCTGTCTGGTACTTATCCTTCGATGTTCCGAATTTGTGCGGTCAGCTGCCGGCTCAGGGCCACAGGACTCGGAGCGCAAACATCGGCTCTTTTCCCTGGGAAAGAAAACTCACCAGTCCAGGTTCCTGATGTCAGTTTGTAGAGCTCTTTTTGAACTCTCAGGGCAGCACAAGTATGAGGTGGGGGCAGCTCCTGTCTGGGACTTATCCTTCGATGTTCGGATTTTTTGCAGTCAGCTGCCAGCTCAGGGCCACAGGACTCGGAGCGCAAACATCGGCTCTTTTCCCTGGGAAAGAAAACTCACCAGTCCAGGTTCCTGATGTCAGTTTGTAGGGCTCCCCTGAGCTTGTCAGGGCAGCACAAGTATGAGGTGGGGGCAGCTGCTTCCTGGGACTTATCCTTCGATGTTCGGAATTTGTGCGGTCAGCTGCCGGCTCAGGGACACAGGACTCGGGCGCAAACATCGGCTCTTTTCCCTGGGAAAGAAAACTCACCAGTCCAGGCTCCTGATGTCAGTTTGTAGGGCTCCCCTGGGACTGTCAGGGAAGCACAAGTATGAGGTGGGGGCAGCTCCTTTCTGGGACTTACCCTTCGATGTTCGGATTTTTTGCACTCAGCTGCCCGTTCCTGACCACAGGACTCGGAGCGCAAACATCGGCTCTTTTCCCTGGGAAAGAAAACTCACCAGTCCAGGTTCCTGATGTCAGTTTGTAGGGCTCCCCTGAGACTGTCAGGGCATCACAAGTATGAGGTGGGGGCAGCTCCTGTCTGGGACTTATCCTTCGATGTTCGGAATTTGTGCGGTCAGCTGCCGGCTCAGGGCCACAGGACTCGGAGCGCAAACATCGGCTCTTTTCCCTGGGAAAGGAAACTCACCAGTCCAGGTTCCTGATGTCAGTTTGTAGAGCTCTTTTTGGACTCTCAGGGCAGCACAAGTATGTGGTGGGGGCAGCTCCTGTCTGGGACTTATCCTTCGATGTTCGGATTTTTTGCAGTCTGCTGCCGGCTCAGGGCCACAGGACTCGGAGCGCAAACATCGGCTCTTTTCCCTGGGAAAGAAAACTCACCAGTCCAGGTTCCTGATGTCAGTTTGTAGGGCTCCCCTGGGACTCTCAGGGCAGCACAAGTATGAGGTGGGGGCAGCTCCTGTCTGGGACTTATCCTTCGATGTTCATAATTTGTGCGGTCAGCTGCTGGCTCAGGGCCACAGGACTCGGAGCGCAAACATCGGCTCTTTTCCCTGGGAAAGAAAACTCACCAGTCCAGGTTCCTGATGTCAGTTTGTATGGTTCTTTTTAAACCCTCAGGACAGCACAAGTATGAGGTGGGGGCAGCTCCTGTCTGAGACTTATCCTTCGATGTTCGGAATTTGTGTGGTCAGCTGCCGGCTCAGGGCCACAGGACTCGGAGCGCAAACATCGTCTCTTTACCCTGGGAAAGAAAACTCACCAGTCCAGGTCCCTGATGTCAGTTTGTAGGGCTCCCCTGGGACTCTCAGGGCAGCACAAGTATGAGGTGGGGGCAGCTCCTGTCTGGGACTTATCCTTCGATGTTCGGAATTTGTGCGGTCAGCTGCCGGCTCAGGGCCACAGGACTCGGAGCGCAAACATCGGCTCTTTTCCCTGGGAAAGAAAACTCACCAGTCCAGGTTCCTGATGTCAGTTTGTAGAGCTCTTTTTGGACTCTCAGGGTAGCACAAGTATGAGGTGGGGGCAGCTCCTGTCTGGGACTTATCCTTCGATGTTCGGATTTTTTACACTCAGCTGCCGGCTCAGGGCCACAGGAGTCGGAGCGCAAACATCAGCACTTTTCCCTGGGAAAGAAAACTCACCAGTCCATGTTCCTGATGTCAGTTTGTAGAGCTCCCCTGGGACTGTCAGGGCAGCACAAGTATGAGGTGGGGGCAGCTCCTGTCTGGGACTTATCCTTCGATGTTCCGAATTTGTGCGGTCAGCTGCCGGCTCAGGGCCACAGGACTCGGAGCGCAAACATCGGCTCTTTTCCCTGGGAAAGAAAACTCACCAGTCCAGGTTCCTGATGTCAGTTTGTAGAGCTCTTTTTGAACTCTCAGGGCAGCACAAGTATGAGGTGGGGGCAGCTCCTGTCTGGGACTTATCCTTCGATGTTCGGATTTTTTGCAGTCAGCTGCCGGCTCAGGGCCACAGGACTCGGAGCGCAAACATCGGCTCTTTTCCCTGGGAAAGAAAACTCACCAGTCCAGGTTCCTGATGTCAGTTTGTAGGGCTCCCCTGGGACTGTCAGGGCAGCACAAGTATGAGGTGGGGGCAGCTCCTGTCTGGGACTTATCCTTCGATGTTCGGATTTTTTGCAGTCAGCTGCCGGCTCAGGGCCACAGGACTCGGAGCGCAAACATCGGCTCTTTTCCCTGGGAAAGAAAACTCACCAGTCCAGGTTCCTGATGTCAGTTTGTAGGGCTCCCCTGGGACTGTAAGGGCAGCACAAGTATAAGGTGGGAGCAGCTCCTTTCTGGGACTTATCCTTCGATGTTCCGATTTTTTGCACTCAGCTGCCCGTTCCTGACCACAGGACTCGGAGCGCAAACATCGGCTCTTTTCCCTGGGAAAGAAAACTCACCAGTCCAGGTTCCTGATGTCAGTTTGGAGGGCTCCCCTGGGACTCTCAGGGCATCACAAGTATGAGGTGGGGGCACCTCCTGTCTGGGACTTATCCTTCGATGTTCGGAATTTGTGCGGTCAGCTGCCGGCTCAGGGCCACAGGACTCGGAGCGCAAACATCGGCTCTTTTCCCTGGGAAAGAAAACTCACCAGTCCAGGTTCCTGATGTCAGTTTGTAGAGCTCTTTTTGGACTCTCAGGGTAGCACAAGTATGAGGAGGGGGCAGCTCCTGGCTGGGACTTATCCTTCGATGTTCGGATTTTTTGCAGTCAGCTGCCGGCTCAGGGCCACAGGAGTCGGAGCGCAAACATCGGCTCTTTTCCCTGGGAAAGAAAACTCACCAGTCCAGGTTCCTGATGTCAGTTTGTAGGGCTCCCCTGGGACTGTCAGGGCAGCACAAGTATGAGGTGGGGGCAGCTCCTGGCTGGGACTTATCCTTCGATGTTCGGATTTTTTGCAGTCAGCTGCCGGCTCAGGGCCACAGGAGTCGGAGCGCAAACATCGGCTCTTTTCCCTGGGAAAGAAAACTCACCAGTCCAGGTTCCTGATGTCAGTTTGTAGGGCTCCCCTGGGACTGTAAGGGCAGCACAAGTATGAGGTGGGGGCAGCTCCTGTCTGGGACTTATCCTTCGATGTTCGGATTTTTTGCACTCAGCTGCCCGCTCAGGGCCACAGGACTCGGAGCGCAAACATCGGCTCTTTTCCCTGGGAAAGAAAACTCACCAGTCCAGGTTCCTGATGTCAGTTTGTAGAGCTCTTTTTGGACTCTCAGGGTAGCACAAGTATGAGGTGGGGGCGGCTCCTTGCTGGGACTTATCCTTCGATGTTCGGATTTTTTGCAGTCAGCTGCCCGCTCAGGGCCACAGGACTCGGAGCGCAAACATCGGCTCTTTTCCCTGGGAAAGAAAACTCACCAGTCCAGGTTCCTGATGTCAGTTTGTAGGGCTCCCCTGGGACTGTCAGGGCAGCACAAGTATGAGGTGGGGGCAGCTCCTGTCTGGGACTTATCCTTCGATGTTCGGAATTTGTGTGCTCAGCTGCCGGCTCAGGGCCACAGGACTCGGAGCGCAAACATCGGCTCTTTTCCCTGGGAAAGAAAACTCACCAGTCCAGGTTCCTGATGTCAGTTTGTAGAGCTCTTTTTGAACTCTCAGGGCAGCACAAGTATGAGGTGGGGGCAGCTCCTGTCTGGGACTTATCCTTCGATGTTCGTATTTTTTGCAGTCAGCTGCCGGCTCAGGGCCACAGGACTCGGAGCGCAAACATCGGCTCTTTTCCCTGGGAAAGAAAACTCACCAGTCCAGGTTCCTGATGTAAGTTTGTAGAGCTCTTTTTGGACTCTCAGGTTAGCACAAGTATGAGGTGGGGGCAGCTCCTGGCTGGGACTTATCCTTCGATGTTCGGATTTTTTGCAGTCAGCTGCCCGCTCAGGGCCACAGGAGTCAGAGCGCAAACATCGGCTCTTTTCCCTGGGAAAGAAAACTCACCAGTCCAGGTTCCTGATGTCAGTTTGTAGAGCTCTTTTTGGACTCTCAGGGCAGCACAAGTATGAGGTGGGGGCAGCTCCTGGCTGGGACTTATCCTTCGATGTTCGGATTTTTTGCAGTCAGCTGCCGGCTCAGGGCCACAGGACTCGGAGCGCAAACATCGGCTCTTTTCCCTGGGAAAGAAAACTCACCAGTCCAGGTTCCTGATGTCAGTTTGTAGAGATCTTTTTGGACTCTCAGGGTAGCACAAGTATGAGGTGGGGGCAGCTCCTGGCTGGGACTTATCCTTCGATATTCGGATTTTTTGCAGTCAGCTGCCGGCTCAGGGCCACAGGAGTCGGAGCGCAAACATCGGCTCTTTTCCCTGGGAAAGAAAACTCACCAGTCCAGGTTCCTGATGTCAGTTTGTAGGGCTCCCCTGGGACTGTCAGGGCAGCACAAGTATGAGGTGGGGGCAGCTCCTGTCTGGGACTTATCCTTCGATGTTCCGATTTTGTGCGGTCAGCTGCCGGCTCAGGGCCACAGGACTCGGAGCGCAAACATCGGCTCTTTTCCCTGGGAAAGAAAACTCACTAGTCCAGGATCCTGATGTCAGTTTGTAGGGCTCCCCTGGGACTGTCCGGGCAGCTCAAGTATGAGGTAGGGGCAGCTCCTTTCTGGGACTTATCCTTCGATGTTCGGAATTTGTGCGGTCAGCTGCCGGCTCACGGCCACAGGACTCGGAGCGCAAACATCGGCTCTTTTCCCTGGGAAAGAAAACTCACCAGTCCAGGTTCCTGATGTCAGTTTGTAGAGCTCTTTTTGGACTCTCAGGGCAGCACAAGTATGAGGTGGGGGCAGCTCCTGTCTGGGACTTATCCTTCGATGTTCTGATTTTTTGCACTCAGCTGCCGGCTCAGGGCCACAGGAGTCGGAGCGCAAACATCGGCTCTTTTCCCTGGGAAAGAAAACTCACCAGTCCAGGTTCCTGATGTCAATTTGGAGGGCTCCCCTGGGACTCTCAGGGTAGCACAAGTATGAGGTGGGGGCAGATCCTGTCTGGGACTTATCCTTCGATGTTCGGATTTTCTGCACTCAGCTGCCCGGTCAGGGCCACAGGACTCGGAGCGCAAACATTGGCTCTTTTCCCTGGGAAAGAAAACTCACCAGTCCAGGTTCCTGATGTCAGTTTGTGGGGCTCTTTTTGAACTCTCAGGGCAGCACAAGTATGAGGTGGGGGCAGCTCCTGTCTGGGACTTATCCTTCGATGTTCGGAATTTGTGCGGTCAGCTGCCGGCTCAGGGCCACAGGACTCGGGGCGCAAACATCGGCTCTTTTCCCTGGGAAAGAAAACTCACCAGTCCAGGTTCCTGATGTCAGTTTGTAGAGCTCTTTTTGGACTCTCAGGTTAGCACAAGTATGAGGTGGGGGCAGCTCCTGGCTGGGACTTATCCTTCGATGTTCGGATTTTATGCAGTCAGCTGCCCGCTCAGGGCCACAGGAGTCGGAGCGCAAACATCGGCTCTTTTCCCTGGGAAAGAAAACTCACCAGTCCAGGTTCCTGATGTCAGTTTGTAGAGCTCTTTTTGGACTCTCAGGGCAGCACAAGTATGAGGTGGGGGCAGCTCCTGTCTGAGACTTATCCTTCGATGTTCGGAATTTGTGTGGTCAGCTGCCGGCTCAGGGCCACAGGACTCGGAGCGCAAACATCGGCTCTTTTCCCTGAGAAAGAAAACTCACCAGTCCAGGTTCCTGATGTCAGTTTGTAGGGCTCCCCTGGGACTCTCAGGGCAGCACAAGTATGAGGTGGGGGCAGCTCCTGTCTGGGACTTATCCTTCGATGTTCGGAATTTGTGCGGTCAGCTGCCGGCTCAGGGCCACAGGAGTCGGAGCGCAAACATCGGCTCTTTTCCCTGGGAAAGAAAACTCACCAGTCCAGGTTCCTGATGTCAGTTTGTAGAGCTCTTTTTGGACTCTCAGGGTAGCAAAAGTATGAGGTGGGGGCAGCTCCTGGCTGGGACTTATCCTTCGATGTTCGGATTTTTTGCACTCAGCTGCCGGCTCAGGGCCACAGGAGTCGGAGCGCAAACATCGGCTCTTTTCCCTGGGAAAGAAAACTCACCAGTCCAGGTTCCTGATGTCAGTTTGTAGAGCTCCCCTGGGACTGTCAGGGCAGCACAAGTATGAGGTGGGGGCAGCTCCTGTCTGGGACTTATCCTTCGATGTTCCGAATTTGTGCGGTCAGCTGCCGGCTCAGGGCCACAGGACTCGGAGCGCAAACATCGGCTCTTTTCCCTGGGAAAGAAAACTCACCAGTCCAGGTTCCTGATGTCAGTTTGTAGAGCTCTTTTTGAACTCTCAGGGCAGCACAAGTATGAGGTGGGGGCAGCTGCTTTCTGGGACTTATCCTTCGATGTTCGGATTTTTTGCAGTCAGCTGCCGGCTCAGGGCCACAGGACTCGGAGCGCAAACATCGGCTCTTTTCCCTGGGAAAGAAAACTCACTAGTCCAGGTTCCTGATGTCAGTTTGTAGAGCTCTTTTTGGACTCTCAGGGCAGCACAAGTATGAGGTGGGGGCAGCTCCTGTCTGGGACTTATCCTTCGATGTTCGGATTTTTTGCACTCAGCTGCCGGCTCAGGGCCACAGGACTCGGAGCGCAAACATCGGCTCTTTTCCCTGGGAAAGAAAACTCAGCAGTCCAGGTTCCTGATGTCAGTTTGTAGGGCTCCCCTGGGACTGTCAGGGCAGCACAAGTATGAGGTGGGGGCAGCTCCTGTCTGGGACTTATCCTTCGATGTTCGGATTTTTTGCACTCAGCTGCCCGCTCAGGGCCACAGGACTCGGAGCGCAAACATCGGCTCTTTTCCCTGGGAAAGAAGACTCACCAGTCCAGGTTCCTGATGTCAGTTTGTAGGGCTCCTCTGGGACTCTCAGGGTAGCACAAGTATGAGGTGGGGGCAGATCCTGTCTGGGACTTATCCTTCGATGTTCGGATTTTTTGCACTCAGCTGCCCGCTCAGGGCCACAGGACTCGGAGCGCAAACATCGGCTCTTTTCCCTGGGAAAGAAAACTCACCAGTCCAGGTTCCTGATGTCAGTTTGTAGAGCTCTTTTTGGACTGTCAGGGCAGCACAAGTATGAGGTGGGGGCAGCTCCTGTCTGGGACTTATCCTTCGATGTTCCGATTTTTTGCACTCAGCTGCCGGCTCAGGGCCACAGGACTCGGAGCGCAAACATCGGCTCTTTTCCCTGGGAAAGAAAACTCACTAGTCCAGGATCCTGATGTCAGTTTGTAGGGCTCCCCTGGGACTGTCAGGGCAGCACAAGTATGAGGTAGGGGCAGCTCCTTTCTGGGACTTATCCTTCGATGTTCGGAATTTGTGCGGTCAGCTGCCGGCTCACGGCCACAGGACTCGGAGCGCAAACATCGGCTCTTTTCCCTGGGAAAGAAAACTCACCAGTCCAGGTTCCTGATGTCAGTTTGTAGAGCTCTTTTTGAACTCTCAGGGCAGCACAAGTATGAGGTTGGAGCAGCTCCTGTCTGGGACTTATCCTTCGATATTCGGATTTTTTGCAGTCAGCTGCCAGCTCAGGGCCACAGGAGTCGGAGCGCAAACATCGGCTCTTTTCCCTGGGAAAGAAAACTCACCAGTCCAGGTTCCTGATGTCAGTTTGTATAGCTCCCCTTAGACTGTCAGGGCAGCACAAGTATGAGGTGGGGGCAGCTGCTTTCTGGGACTTATCCTTCGATGTTCGGAATTTGTGCGGTCAGCTGCCGGCTCAGGGCCACAGGAGTCGGAGCGCAAATATCGGCTCTTTTTCCTGGGAAAGAAAACTCACCAGTCCAGGTTCATGATGTCAGTTTGTAGGGCTCCCCTGGGACTGTCAGGGCAGCACAAGTATGAGGAGGGGGCAGCGCCTGTCTGGGACTTATCCTTCGATGTTCGGATTTTTTGCAGTCAGCTGCCGGCTCAGGGCCACAGGACTCGGAGCGCAAACATCGGCTCTTTTCCCTGGGAAAGAAAACTCACTAGTCCAGGTTCCTGATGTCAGTTTGTAGAGCTCTTTTTGGACTCTCAGGGCAGCACAAGTATGAGGTGGGGGCAGCTCCTGTCTGGGACTTATCCTTCGATGTTCGGATTTTTTGCACTCAGCTGCCGGCTCAGGGCCACAGGAGTCGGAGCGAAAACATCGGCTCTTTTCCCTGGGAAAGAAAACTCACCAGTCCAGGTTCCTGATGTCAGTTTGTAGGGCTCCCCTGGGACTGTCAGGGCAGCACAAGTATGAGGTGGGGGCAGCTCCTGTCTGGGACTTATCCTTCGATGTTCGGATTTTTTGCAGTCAGCTGCCGGCTCAGGGCCACAGGACTCGGAGCGCAAACATCGACTCTTTTCCCTGGGAAAGAAAACTCACCAGTCCAGGTTCCTGATGTCAGTTTGTAGGGCTCCCCTGGGACTGTCAGGGCAGCACAAGTATGAGGTGGGGGCAGCTCCTGTCTGGGACTTATCCTTCGATGTTCGGATTTTTTGCAGTCAGCTGCCGGCTCAGGGCCACAGGACTCGGAGCGCAAACATCGGCTCTTTTCCCTGGGAAAGAAAACTCACCAGTCCAGGTTCCTGATGTCAGTTTGTAGAGCTCTTTTTGGACTCTCAGGGCAGCACAAGTATGAGGTGGGGGCAGCTCCTGTCTGAGACTTATCCTTCGATATTCGGAATTTGTGTGGTCAGCTGCCGGCTCAGGGCCACAGGAGTCGGAGCGCAAACATCGGCTCTTTTCCCTGGGAAAGAAAACTCACCAGTCCAGGTTCCTGATGTCAGTTTTTAGGGCTCCCCTGGGACTCTCAGGGCAGCACAAGTATGAGGTGGGGGCAGCTCCTGTCTGGGACTTATCCTTCGATGTTCGGAATTTGTGCGGTCAGCTGCCGGCTCAGGGCCACAGGAGTCGGAGCGCAAACATCGGCTCTTTTCCCTGGGAAAGAAAACTCACCAGTCCAGGTTCCTGATGTCAGTTTGTAGAGCTCTTTTTGGACTCTCAGGGTAGCACAAGTATGAGGTGGGGGCAGCTCCTGGCTGGGACTTTTCCTTCGATGTTCGGATTTTTTGCACTCAGCTGCCGGCTCAGGGCCACAGGAGTCGGAGCGCAAACATCGGCTCTTTTCCCTGGGAAAGAAAACTCACCAGTCCAGGTTCCTGATGTCAGTTTGTAGAGATCTTTTTGGACTCTCAGGGTAGCACAAGTATGAGGTGGGGGCAGCTCCTGGCTGGGACTTATCCTTCGATATTCGGATTTTTTGCAGTCAGCTGACGGCTCAGGGCCACAGGAGTCGGAGCGCAAACATCGGCTCTTTTCCCTGGGAAAGAAAACTCACCAGTCCAGGTTCCTGATGTCAGTTTGTAGAGCTCTTTTTGAACTCTCAGGGCAGCACAAGTATGAGGTTGGAGCAGCTCCTGTCTGGGACTTATCCTTCGATGTTCGGATTTTTTGCAGTCAGCTGCCAGCTCAGGGCCACAGGAGTCGGAGCGCAAACATCGGCTCTTTTCCCTGGGAAAGAAAACTCACCAGTCCAGGTTCCTGATGTTAGTTTGTAGGGCTCCCCTGAGACTGTCAGGGCAGCACAAGTATGAGGAGGGGGCAGCTGCTTTCTGGGACTTATCCTTCGATGTTCGGAATTTGTGCGGTCAGCTGCCGGCTCAGGGCCACAGGACTCGGGGCGCAAACATCGGCTCTTTTCCCTGGGAAAGAAAACTCACCAGTCCAGTTTCATGATGTCAGTTTGTAGGGCTCCCCTGGGACTGTCAGGGCAGCACAAGTATGAGGAGGGGGCAGCGCCTGTCTGGGACTTATCCTTCGATGTTCGGATTTTTTGCACTCAGCTGCCCGCTCAGGGCCACAGGACTCGGAGCGCAAACATCGGCTCTTTTCCCTGGGAAAGAAAACTCACCAGTCCAGGTTCCTGATGTCAGTTTGTAGAGCTCTTTTTGGACTCTCAGGTTAGCACAAGTATGAGGTGGGGGCAGCTCCTGGCTGGGACTTATCCTTCGATGTTCGGATTTTTTGCAGTCAGCTGCCCGCTCAGGGCCACAGGAGTCAGAGCGCAAACATCGGCTCTTTTCCCTGGGAAAGAAAACTCACCAGTCCAGGTTCCTGATGTCAGTTTGTAGAGCTCTTTTTGGACTCTCAGGGCAGCACAAGTATGAGATGGGGGCAGCTCCTGGCTGGGACTTATCCTTCGATGTTCGGATTTTTTGCAGTCAGCTGCCGGCTCAGGGCCACAGGACTCGGAGCGCAAACATCGGCTCTTTTCCCTGGGAAAGAAAACTCACCAGTCCAGGTTCCTGATGTCAGTTTGTAGAGCTCTTCTTGGACTCTCAGGGTAGCACAAGTATGAGGAGGGGGCAGCTCCTGGCTGGGACTTATCCTTCGATATTCGGATTTTTTGCAGTCAGCTGACGGCTCAGGGCCACAGGAGTCGGAGCGCAAACATCGGCTCTTTTCCCTGGGAAAGAAAACTCACCAGTCCAGGTTCCTGATGTCAGTTTGTAGGGCTCCCCTGGGACTGTCAGGGCAGCACAAGTATGAGGTGGGGGCAGCTCCTGTCTGGGACTTATCCTTCGATGTTCCGATTTTGTGCGGTCAGCTGCCGGCTCAGGGCCACAGGACTCGGAGCGCAAACATCGGCTCTTTTCCCTGGGAAAGAAAACTCACTAGTCCAGGATCCTGATGTCAGTTTGTAGGGCTCCCCTGGGACTGTCCGGGCAGCTCAAGTATGAGGTAGGGGCAGCTCCTTTCTGGGACTTATCCTTCGATGTTCGGAATTTGTGCGGTCAGCTGCCGGCTCACGGCCACAGGACTCGGAGCGCAAACATCGGCTCTTTTCCCTGGGAAAGAAAACTCACCAGTCCAGGTTCCTGATGTCAGTTTGTAGAGCTCTTTTTGGACTCTCAGGGCAGCACAAGTATGAGGTGGGGGCAGCTCCTGTCTGGGACTTATCCTTCGATGTTCTGATTTTTTGCACTCAGCTGCCGGCTCAGGGCCACAGGAGTCGGAGCGCAAACATCGGCTCTTTTCCCTGGGAAAGAAAACTCACCAGTCCAGGTTCCTGATGTCAATTTGGAGGGCTCCCCTGGGACTCTCAGGGTAGCACAAGTATGAGGTTGGAGCAGCTCCTGTCTGGGACTTATCCTTCGATGTTCGGATTTTTTGCAGTCAGCTGCCAGCTCAGGGCCACAGGAGTCGGAGCGCAAACATCGGCTCTTTTCCCTGGGAAAGAAAACTCACCAGTCCAGGTTCCTGATGTCAGTTTGTATAGCTCCCCTTAGACTGTCAGGGCAGCACAAGTATGAGGTGGGGGCAGCTGCTTTCTGGGACTTATCCTTCGATGTTCGGAATTTGTGCGGTCAGCTGCCGGCTCAGGGCCACAGGAGTCGGAGCGCAAATATCGGCTCTTTTTCCTGGGAAAGAAAACTCACCAGTCCAGGTTCATGATGTCAGTTTGTAGGGCTCCCCTGGGACTGTCAGGGCAGCACAAGTATGAGGTGGGGGCAGCTCCTGTCTGGGACTTATCCTTCGATGTTCGGATTTTTTGCAGTCAGCTGCCGGCTCAGGGCCACAGGACTCGGAGCGCAAACATCGGCTCTTTTCCCTGGGAAAGAAAACTCACCAGTCCAGGTTCCTGATGTCAGTTTGTAGGGCTCCCCTGGGACTGTCAGGGCAGCACAAGTATGAGGTGGGGGCAGCTCCTGTCTGGGACTTATCCTTCGATGTTCGGATTTTTTGCAGTCAGCTGCCGGCTCAGGGCCACAGGACTCGGAGCGCAAACATCGGCTCTTTTCCCTGGGAAAGAAAACTCACTAGTCCAGGTTCCTGATGTCAGTTTGTAGAGCTCTTTTTGGACTCTCAGGGCAGCACAAGTATGAGGTGGGGGCAGCTCCTGTCTGAGACTTATCCTTCGATATTCGGAATTTGTGTGGTCAGCTGCCGGCTCAGGGCCACAGGACTCGGAGCGCAAACATCGGCTCTTTTCCCTGGGAAAGAAAACTCACCAGTCCAGGTTCCTGATGTCAGTTTGTAGAGCTCTTTTTGAACTCTCAGGGCAGCACAAGTATGAGGTGGGGGCAGCTCCTGTCTGGGACTTATCCTTCGATGTTCGGAATTTGTGCGGTCAGCTGCCGGCTCAGGGCCACAGGAGTCGGAGCGCAAACATCGGCTCTTTTCCCTGGGAAAGAAAACTCACCAGTCCAGGTTCCTGATGTCAGTTTGTAGAGCTCTTTTTGGACTCTCAGGGTAGCACAAGTATGAGGTGGGGGCAGCTCCTGGCTGGGACTTTTCCTTCGATGTTCGGATTTTTTGCACTCAGCTGCCGGCTCAGGGCCACAGGAGTCGGAGTGCAAACATTGGCTCTTTTCCCTGGGAAAGAAAACTCACCAGTCCAGGTTCCTGATGTCAGTTTCTAGAGCTCCCCTGGGACTGTCAGGGCAGCACAAGTATGAGGTGGGGACAGCTCCTGTCTGCGACTTATCCTTCGATGTTCCGAATTTGTGCGGTCAGCTGCCGGCTCAGGGCCACAGGACTCGGAGCGCAAACATCGGCTCTTTTCCCTGGGAAAGAAAACTCACCAGTCCAGGTTCCTGATGTCAGTTTGTAGAGCTCTTTTTGAACTCTCAGGGCAGCACAAGTATGAGGTTGGAGCAGCTCCTGTCTGGGACTTATCCTTCGATGTTCGGATTTTTTGCAGTCAGCTGCCAGCTCAGGGCCACAGGAGTCGGAGCGCAAACATCGGCTCTTTTCCCTGGGAAAGAAAACTCACCAGTCCAGGTTCCTGATGTTAGTTTGTAGGGCTCCCCTGAGACTGTCAGGGCAGCACAAGTATGAGGAGGGGGCAGCTGCTTTCTGGGACTTATCCTTCGATGTTCGGAATTTGTGCGGTCAGCTGCCGGCTCAGGGCCACAGGACTCGGGGCGCAAACATCGGCTCTTTTCCCTGGGAAAGAAAACTCACCAGTCCAGTTTCATAATGTCAGTTTGTAGGGCTCCCCTGGGACTGTCAGGGCAGCACAAGTATGAGGAGGGGGCAGCGCCTGTCTGGGACTTATCCTTCGATGTTCGGATTTTTTGCACTCAGCTGCCCGCTCAGGGCCACAGGACTCGGAGCGCAAACATCGGCTCTTTTCCCTGGGAAAGAAAACTCACCAGTCCAGGTTCCTGATGTCAGTTTGTAGAGCTCTTTTTGGACTCTCAGGGCAGCACAAGTATGAGGTGGGGGCAGCTCCTGTCTGGGACTTATCCTTCGATGTTCTGATTTTTTGCACTCAGCTGCCGGCTCAGGGCCACAGGAGTCGGAGCGCAAACATCGGCTCTTTTCCCTGGGAAAGAAAACTCACCAGTCCAGGTTCCTGATGTCAATTTGGAGGGCTCCCCTGGGACTCTCAGGGTAGCACAAGTATGAGGTGGGGGCAGATCCTGTCTGGGACTTATCCTTCGATGTTCGGATTTTCTGCACTCAGCTGCCCGGTCAGGGCCACAGGACTCGGAGCGCAAACATTGGCTCTTTTCCCTGGGAAAGAAAACTCACCAGTCCAGGTTCCTGATGTCAGTTTGTGGGGCTCTTTTTGAACTCTCAGGGCAGCACAAGTATGAGGTGGGGGCAGCTCCTGTCTGGGACTTATCCTTCGATGATCGGAATTTGTGCGGTCAGCTGCCGGCTCAGGGCCACAGGACTCGGGGCGCAAACATCGGCTCTTTTCCCTGGGAAAGAAAACTCACCAGTCCAGGTTCCTGATGTCAGTTTGTAGAGCTCTTTTTGGACTCTCAGGTTAGCACAAGTATGAGGTGGGGGCAGCTCCTGGCTGGGACTTATCCTTCGATGTTCGGATTTTATGCAGTCAGCTGCCCGCTCAGGGCCACAGGAGTCGGAGCGCAAACATCGGCTCTTTTCCCTGGGAAAGAAAACTCACCAGTCCAGGTTCCTGATGTCAGTTTGTAGAGCTCTTTTTGGACTCTCAGGGCAGCACAAGTATGAGGTGGGGGCAGCTCCTGTCTGAGACTTATCCTTCGATGTTCGGAATTTGTGTGGTCAGCTGCCGGCTCAGGGCCACAGGACTCGGAGCGCAAACATCGGCTCTTTTCCCTGAGAAAGAAAACTCACCAGTCCAGGTTCCTGATGTCAGTTTGTAGGGCTCCCCTGGGACTCTCAGGGCAGCACAAGTATGAGGTGGGGGCAGCTCCTGTCTGGGACTTATCCTTCGATGTTCCGAATTTGTGCGGTCAGCTGCCGGCTCAGGGCCACAGGACTCGGAGCGCAAACATCGGCTCTTTTCCCTGGGAAAGAAAACTCACCAGTCCAGGTTCCTGATGTCAGTTTGTAGAGCTCTTTTTGAACTCTCAGGGCAGCACAAGTATGAGGTGGGGGCAGCTGCTTTCTGGGACTTATCCTTCGATGTTCGGATTTTTTGCAGTCAGCTGCCGGCTCAGGGCCACAGGACTCGGAGCGCAAACATCGGCTCTTTTCCCTGGGAAAGAAAACTCACTAGTCCAGGTTCCTGATGTCAGTCTGTAGAGCTCTTTTTGGACTCTCAGGGCAGCACAAGTATGAGGTGGGGGCAGCTCCTGTCTGGGACTTATCCTTCGATGTTCGGATTTTTTGCACTCAGCTGCCGGCTCAGGGCCACAGGACTCGGAGCGCAAACATCGGCTCTTTTCCCTGGGAAAGAAAACTCACCAGTCCAGGTTCCTGATGTCAGTTTGTAGGGCTCCCCTGGGACTGTCAGGGCAGCACAAGTATGAGGTGGGGGCAGCTCCTGTCTGGGACTTATCCTTCGATGTTCGGATTTTTTGCACTCAGCTGCCCGCTCAGGGCCACAGGACTCGGAGCGCAAACATCGGCTCTTTTCCCTGGGAAAGAAGACTCACCAGTCCAGGTTCCTGATGTCAGTTTGTAGGGCTCCCCTGGGACTCTCAGGGTAGCACAAGTATGAGGTGGGGGCAGATCCTGTCTGGGACTTATCCTTCGATGTTCGGATTTTTTGCACTCAGCTGCCCGCTCAGGGCCACAGGACTCGGAGCGCAAACATCGGCTCTTTTCCCTGGGAAAGAAAACTCACTAGTCCAGGTTCCTGATGTCAGTTTGTAGAGCTCTTTTTGGACTCTCAGGGCAGCACAAGTATGAGGTGGGGGCAGCTCCTGTCTGAGACTTATCCTTCGATATTCGGAATTTGTGTGGTCAGCTGCCGGCTCAGGGCCACAGGACTCGGAGCGCAAACATCGGCTCTTTTCCCTGGGAAAGAAAACTCACCAGTCCAGGTTCCTGATGTCAGTTTTTAGGGCTCCCCTGGGACTCTCAGGGCAGCACAAGTATGAGGTGGGGGCAGCTCCTGTCTGGGACTTATCCTTCGATGTTCGGAATTTGTGCGGTCAGCTGCCGGCTCAGGGCCACAGGAGTCGGAGCGCAAACATCGGCTCTTTTCCCTGGGAAAGAAAACTCACCAGTCCAGGTTCCTGATGTCAGTTTGTAGAGCTCTTTTTGGACTCTCAGGGTAGCACAAGTATGAGGTGGGGGCAGCTCCTGGCTGGGACTTTTCCTTCGATGTTCGGATTTTTTGCACTCAGCTGCCGGCTCAGGGCCACAGGAGTCGGAGCGCAAACATCGGCTCTTTTCCCTGGGAAAGAAAACTCACCAGTCCAGGTTCCTGATGTCAGTTTCTAGAGCTCCCCTGGGACTGTCAGGGCAGCACAAGTATGAGGTGGGGACAGCTCCTGTCTGCGACTTATCCTTCGATGTTCCGAATTTGTGCGGTCAGCTGCCGGCTCAGGGCCACAGGACTCGGAGCGCAAACATCGGCTCTTTTCCCTGGGAAAGAAAACTCACCAGTCCAGGTTCCTGATGTCAGTTTGTAGAGCTCTTTTTGAACTCTCAGGGCAGCACAAGTATGAGGTTGGAGCAGCTCCTGTCTGGGACTTATCCTTCGATGTTCGGATTTTTTGCAGTCAGCTGCCAGCTCAGGGCCACAGGAGTCGGAGCGCAAACATCGGCTCTTTTCCCTGGGAAAGAAAACTCACCAGTCCAGGTTCCTGATGTTAGTTTGTAGGGCTCCCCTGAGACTGTCAGGGCAGCACAAGTATGAGGAGGGGGCAGCTGCTTTCTGGGACTTATCCTTCGATGTTCGGAATTTGTGCGGTCAGCTGCCGGCTCAGGGCCACAGGACTCGGGGCGCAAACATCGGCTCTTTTCCCTGGGAAAGAAAACTCACCAGTCCAGTTTCATGATGTCAGTTTGTAGGGCTCCCCTGGGACTGTCAGGGCAGCACAAGTATGAGGAGGGGGCAGCGCCTGTCTGGGACTTATCCTTCGATGTTCGGATTTTTTGCACTCAGCTGCCCGCTCAGGGCCACAGGACTCGGAGCGCAAACATCGGCTCTTTTCCCTGGGAAAGAAAACTCACCAGTCCAGGTTCCTGATGTCAGTTTGTAGAGCTCTTTTTGGACTCTCAGGTTAGCACAAGTATGAGGTGGGGGCAGCTCCTGGCTGGGACTTATCCTTCGATGTTCGGATTTTTTGCAGTCAGCTGCCCGCTCAGGGCCACAGGAGTCAGAGCGCAAACATCGGCTCTTTTCCCTGGGAAAGAAAACTCACCAGTCCAGGTTCCTGATGTCAGTTTGTAGAGCTCTTTTTGGACTCTCAGGGCAGCACAAGTATGAGGTGGGGGCAGCTCCTGGCTGGGACTTATCCTTCGATGTTCGGATTTTTTGCAGTCAGCTGCCGGCTCAGGGCCACAGGACTCGGAGCGCAAACATCGGCTCTTTTCCCTGGGAAAGAAAACTCACCAGTCCAGGTTCCTGATGTCAGTTTGTAGAGATCTTTTTGGACTCTCAGGGTAGCACAAGTATGAGGTGGGGGCAGCTCCTGGCTGGGACTTATCCTTCGATATTCGGATTTTTTGCACTCAGCTGACGGCTCAGGGCCACATGAGTCGGAGCGCAAACATCGGCTCTTTTCCCTGGGAAAGAAAACTCACCAGTCCAGGTTCCTGATGTCAGTTTGTAGGGCTCCCCTGGGACTGTCAGGGCAGCACAAGTATGAGGTGGGGGCAGCTCCTGTCTGGGACTTATCCTTCGATGTTCCGATTTTGTGCGGTCAGCTGCCGGCTCAGGGCCACAGGACTCGGAGCGCAAACATCGGCTCTTTTCCCTGGGAAAGAAAACTCACTAGTCCAGGATCCTGATGTCAGTTTGTAGGGCTCCCCTGGGACTGTCCGGGCAGCTCAAGTATGAGGTAGGGGCAGCTCCTTTCTGGGACTTATCCTTCGATGTTCGGAATTTGTGCGGTCAGCTGCCGGCTCACGGCCACAGGACTCGGAGCGCAAACATCGGCTCTTTTCCCTGGGAAAGAAAACTCACCAGTCCAGGTTCCTGATGTCAGTTTGTAGAGCTCTTTTTGGACTCTCAGGGCAGCACAAGTATGAGGTGGGGGCAGCTCCTGTCTGGGACTTATCCTTCGATGTTCTGATTTTTTGCACTCAGCTGCCGGCTCAGGGCCACAGGAGTCGGAGCGCAAACATCGGCTCTTTTCCCTGGGAAAGAAAACTCACCAGTCCAGGTTCCTGATGTCAATTTGGAGGGCTCCCCTGGGACTCTCAGGGTAGCACAAGTATGAGGTTGGAGCAGCTCCTGTCTGGGACTTATCCTTCGATGTTCGGATTTTTTGCAGTCAGCTGCCAGCTCAAGGCCACAGGAGTCGGAGCGCAAACATCGGCTCTTTTCCCTGGGAAAGAAAACTCACCAGTCCAGGTTCCTGAAGTCAGTTTGTATAGCTCCCCTTAGACTGTCAGGGCAGCACAAGTATGAGGTGGGGGCAGCTGCTTTCTGGGACTTATCCTTCGATGTTCGGAATTTGTGCGGTCAGCTGCCGGCTCAGGGCCACAGGAGTCGGAGCGCAAATATCGGCTCTTTTTCCTGGGAAAGAAAACTCACCAGTCCAGGTTCATGATGTCAGTTTGTAGGGCTCCCCTGGGACTGTCAGGGCAGCACAAGTATGAGGAGGGGGCAGCGCCTGTCTGGGACTTATCCTTCGATGTTCGGATTTTTTGCAGTCAGCTGCCGGCTCAGGGCCACAGGACTCGGAGCGCAAACATCGGCTCTTTTCCCTGGGAAAGAAAACTCACTAGTCCAGGTTCCTGATGTCAGTTTGTAGAGCTCTTTTTGGACTCTCAGGGCAGCACAAGTATGAGGTGGGGGCAGCTCCTGTCTGGGACTTATCCTTCGATGTTCGGATTTTTTGCACTCAGCTGCCGGCTCAGGGCCACAGGAGTCGGAGCGAAAACATCGGCTCTTTTCCCTGGGAAAGAAAACTCACCAGTCCAGGTTCCTGATGTCAGTTTGTAGGGCTCCCCTGGGACTGTCAGGTCAGCACAAGTATGAGGTGGGGGCAGCTCCTGTCTGGGACTTATCCTTCGATGTTCGGATTTTTTGCAGTCAGCTGCCGGCTCAGGGCCACAGGACTCGGAGCGCAAACATCGGCTCTTTTCCCTGGGAAAGAAAACTCACCAGTCCAGGTTCCTGATGTCAGTTTGTAGGGCTCCCCTGGGACTGTCAGGGCAGCACAAGTATGAGGTGGGGGCAGCTCCTGTCTGGGACTTATCCTTCGATGTTCGGATTTTTTGCAGTCAGCTGCCGGCTCAGGGCCACAGGACTCGGAGCGCAAACATCGGCTCTTTTCCCTGGGAAAGAAAACTCACTAGTCCAGGTTCCTGATGTCAGTTTGTAGAGCTCTTTTTGGACTCTCAGGGCAGCACAAGTATGAGGTGGGGGCAGCTCCTGTCTGAGACTTATCCTTCGATATTCGGAATTTGTGTGGTCAGCTGCCGGCTCAGGGCCACAGGACTCGGAGCGCAAACATCGGCTCTTTTCCCTGGGAAAGAAAACTCACCAGTCCAGGTTCCTGATGTCAGTTTGTAGAGCTCTTTTTGAACTCTCAGGGCAGCACAAGTATGAGGTGGGGGCAGCTCCTGTCTGGGACTTATCCTTCGATGTTCGGAATTTGTGCGGTCAGCTGCCGGCTCAGGGCCACAGGAGTCGGAGCGCAAACATCGGCTCTTTTCCCTGGGAAAGAAAACTCACCAGTCCAGGTTCCTGATGTCAGTTTGTAGAGCTCTTTTTGGACTCTCAGGGTAGCACAAGTATGAGGTGGGGGCAGCTCCTGGCTGGGACTTTTCCTTCGATGTTCGGATTTTTTGCACTCAGCTGCCGGCTCAGGGCCACAGGAGTCGGAGCGCAAACATCGGCTCTTTTCCCTGGGAAAGAAAACTCACCAGTCCAGGTTCCTGATGTCAGTTTCTAGAGCTCCCCTGGGACTGTCAGGGCAGCACAAGTATGAGGTGGGGACAGCTCCTGTCTGCGACTTATCCTTCGATGATCCGAATTTGTGCGGTCAGCTGCCGGCTCAGGGCCACAGGACTCGGAGCGCAAACATCGGCTCTTTTCCCTGGGAAAGAAAACTCACCAGTCCAGGTTCCTGATGTCAGTTTGTAGAGCTCTTTTTGAACTCTCAGGGCAGCACAAGTATGAGGTTGGAGCAGCTCCTGTCTGGGACTTATCCTTCGATGTTCGGATTTTTTGCAGTCAGCTGCCAGCTCAGGGCCACAGGAGTCGGAGCGCAAACATCGGCTCTTTTCCCTGGGAAAGAAAACTCACCAGTCCAGGTTCCTGATGTTAGTTTGTAGGGCTCCCCTGAGACTGTCAGGGCAGCACAAGTATGAGGAGGGGGCAGCTGCTTTCTGGGACTTATCCTTCGATGATCGGAATTTGTGCGGTCAGCTGCCGGCTCAGGGCCACAGGACTCGGGGCGCAAACATCGGCTCTTTTCCCTGGGAAAGAAAACTCACCAGTCCAGTTTCATGATGTCAGTTTGTAGGGCTCCCCTGGGACTGTCAGGGCAGCACAAGTATGAGGTGGGGGCAGCGCCTGTCTGGGACTTATCCTTCGATGTTCGGATTTTTTGCACTCAGCTGCCCGCTCAGGGCCACAGGACTCGGAGCGCAAACATCGGCTCTTTTCCCTGGGAAAGAAAACTCACCAGTCCAGGTTCCTGATGTCAGTTTGTAGAGCTCTTTTTGGACTCTCAGGTTAGCACAAGTATGAGGTGGGGGCAGCTCCTGGCTGGGACTTATCCTTCGATGTTCGGATTTTTTGCAGTCAGCTGCCCGCTCAGGGCCACAGGAGTCAGAGCGCAAACATCGGCTCTTTTCCCTGGGAAAGAAAACTCACCAGTCCAGGTTCCTGATGTCAGTTTGTAGAGCTCTTTTTGGACTCTCAGGGCAGCACAAGTATGAGGTGGTGGCAGCTCCTGGCTGGGACTTATCCTTCGATGTTCGGATTTTTTGCAGTCAGCTGCCGGCTCAGGGCCACAGGACTCGGAGCGCAAACATCGGCTCTTTTCCCTGGGAAAGAAAACTCACCAGTCCAGGTTCCTGATGTCAGTTTGTAGAGATCTTTTTGGACTCTCAGGGTAGCACAAGTATGAGGTGGGGGCAGCTCCTGGCTGGGACTTATCCTTCGATATTCGGATTTTTTGCAGTCAGCTGACGGCTCAGGGCCACAGGAGTCGGAGCGCAAACATCGGCTCTTTTCCCTGGGAAAGAAAACTCACCAGTCCAGGTTCCTGATGTCAGTTTGTAGGGCTCCCCTGGGACTGTCAGGGCAGCACAAGTATGAGGTGGGGGCAGCTCCTGTCTGGGACTTATCCTTCGATGTTCCGATTTTGTGCGGTCAGCTGCCGGCTCAGGGCCACAGGACTCGGAGCGCAAACATCGGCTCTTTTCCCTGGGAAAGAAAACTCACTAGTCCAGGATCCTGATGTCAGTTTGTAGGGCTCCCCTGGGACTGTCCGGGCAGCTCAAGTATGAGGTAGGGGCAGCTCCTTTCTGGGACTTATCCTTCGATGTTCGGAATTTGTGCGGTCAGCTGCCGGCTCACGGCCACAGGACTCGGAGCGCAAACATCGGCTCTTTTCCCTGGGAAAGAAAACTCACCAGTCCAGGTTCCTGATGTCAGTTTGTAGAGCTCTTTTTGGACTCTCAGGGCAGCACAAGTATGAGGTGGGGGCAGATCCTGTCTGGGACTTATCCTTCGATGTTCGGATTTTCTGCACTCAGCTGCCCGGTCAGGGCCACAGGACTCGGAGCGCAAACATTGGCTCTTTTCCCTGGGAAAGAAAACTCACCAGTCCAGGTTCCTGATGTCAGTTTGTGGGGCTCTTTTTGAACTCTCAGGGCAGCACAAGTATGAGGTGGGGGCAGCTCCTGTCTGGGACTTATCCTTCGATGTTCGGAATTTGTGCGGTCAGCTGCCGGCTCAGGGCCACAGGACTCGGGGCGCAAACATCGGCTCTTTTCCCTGGGAAAGAAAACTCACCAGTCCAGGTTCCTGATGTCAGTTTGTAGAGCTCTTTTTGGACTCTCAGGTTAGCACAAGTATGAGGTGGGGGCAGCTCCTGGCTGGGACTTATCCTTCGATGTTCGGATTTTATGCAGTCAGCTGCCCGCTCAGGGCCACAGGAGTCGGAGCGCAAACATCGGCTCTTTTCCCTGGGAAAGAAAACTCACCAGTCCAGGTTCCTGATGTCAGTTTGTAGGGCTCCCCTGGGACTCTCAGGGCAGCACAAGTATGAGGTGGGGGCAGCTCCTGTCTGGGACTTATCCTTCGATGTTCCGAATTTGTGCGGTCAGCTGCCGGCTCAGGGCCACAGGACTCGGAGCGCAAACATCGGCTCTTTTCCCTGGGAAAGAAAACTCACCAGTCCAGGTTCCTGATGTCAGTTTGTAGAGCTCTTTTTGAACTCTCAGGGCAGCACAAGTATGAGGTGGGGGCAGCTGCTTTCTGGGACTTATCCTTCGATGTTCGGATTTTTTGCAGTCAGCTGCCGGCTCAGGGCCACAGGACTCGGAGCGCAAACATCGGCTCTTTTCCCTGGGAAAGAAAACTCACTAGTCCAGGTTCCTGATGTCAGTTTGTAGAGCTCTTTTTGGACTCTCAGGGCAGCACAAGTATGAGGTGGGGGCAGCTCCTGTCTGGGACTTATCCTTCGATGTTCGGATTTTTTGCACTCAGCTGCCGGCTCAGGGCCACAGGACTCGGAGCGCAAACATCGGCTCTTTTCCCTGGGAAAGAAAACTCACCAGTCCAGGTTCCTGATGTCAGTTTGTAGGGCTCCCCTGGGACTGTCAGGGCAGCACAAGTATGAGGTGGGGGCAGCTCCTGTCTGGGACTTATCCTTCGATGTTCGGATTTTTTGCACTCAGCTGCCCGCTCAGGGCCACAGGACTCGGAGCGCAAACATCGGCTCTTTTCCCTGGGAAAGAAGACTCACCAGTCCAGGTTCCTGATGTCAGTTTGTAGGGCTCCCCTGGGACTCTCAGGGTAGCACAAGTATGAGGTGGGGGCAGATCCTGTCTGGGACTTATCCTTCGATGTTCGGATTTTTTGCACTCAGCTGCCCGCTCAGGGCCACAGGACTCGGAGCGCAAACATCGGCTCTTTTCCCTGGGAAAGAAAACTCACCAGTCCAGGTTCCTGATGTCAGTTTGTAGAGCTCTTTTTGGACTGTCAGGGCAGCACAAGTATGAGGTGGGGGCAGCTCCTGTCTGGGACTTATCCTTCGATGTTCCGATTTTTTGCACTCAGCTGCCGGCTCAGGGCCACAGGACTCGGAGCGCAAACATCGGCTCTTTTCCCTGGGAAAAAAAACTCACTAGTCCAGGATCCTGATGTCAGTTTGTAGGGCTCCCCTGGGACTGTCAGGGCAGCACAAGTATGAGGTAGGGGCAGCTCCTTTCTGGGACTTATCCTTCGATGTTCGGAATTTGTGCGGTCAGCTGCCGGCTCACGGCCACAGGACTCGGAGCGCAAACATCGGCTCTTTTCCCTGGGAAAGAAAACTCACCAGTCCAGGTTCCTGATGTCAGTTTGTAGAGCTCTTTTTGAACTCTCAGGGCAGCACAAGTATGAGGTTGGAGCAGCTCCTGTCTGGGACTTATCCTTCGATGTTCGGATTTTTTGCAGTCAGCTGCCAGCTCAGGGCCACAGGAGTCGGAGCGCAAACATCGGCTCTTTTCCCTGGGAAAGAAAACTCACCAGTCCAGGTTCCTGATGTCAGTTGGTATAGCTCCCCTTAGACTGTCAGGGCAGCACAAGTATGAGGTGGGGGCAGCTGCTTTCTGGGACTTATCCTTCGATGTTCGGAATTTGTGCGGTCAGCTGCCGGCTCAGGGCCACAGGAGTCGGAGCGCAAATATCGGCTCTTTTTCCTGGGAAAGAAAACTCACCAGTCCAGGTTCATGATGTCAGTTTGTAGGGCTCCCCTGGGACTGTCAGGGCAGCACAAGTATGAGGAGAGGGCAGCGCCTGTCTGGGACTTATCCTTCGATGTTCGGATTTTTTGCAGTCAGCTGCCGGCTCAGGGCCACAGGACTCGGAGCGCAAACATCGGCTCTTTTCCCTGGGAAAGAAAACTCACTAGTCCAGGTTCCTGATGTCAGTTTGTAGAGCTCTTTTTGGACTCTCAGGGCAGCACAAGTATGAGGTGGGGGCAGCTCCTGTCTGGGACTTATCCTTCGATGTTCGGATTTTTTGCACTCAGCTGCCGGCTCAGGGCCACAGGAGTCGGAGCGAAAACATCGGCTCTTTTCCCTGGGAAAGAAAACTCACCAGTCCAGGTTCCTGATGTCAGTTTGTAGGGCTCCCCTGGGACTGTCAGGGCAGCACAAGTATGAGGTGGGGGCAGCTCCTGTCTGGGACTTATCCTTCGATGTTCGGATTTTTTGCAGTCAGCTGCCGGCTCAGGGCCACAGGACTCGGAGCGCAAACATCGGCTCTTTTCCCTGGGAAAGAAAACTCACCAGTCCAGGTTCCTGATGTCAGTTTGTAGGGCTCCCCTGGGACTGTCAGGGCAGCACAAGTATGAGGTGGGGGCAGCTCCTGTCTGGGACTTATCCTTCGATGTTCGGATTTTTTGCAGTCAGCTGCCGGCTCAGGGCCACAGGACTCGGAGCGCAAACATCGGCTCTTTTCCCTGGGAAAGAAAACTCACTAGTCCAGGTTCCTGATGTCAGTTTGTAGAGCTCTTTTTGGACTCTCAGGGCAGCACAAGTATGAGGTGGGGGCAGCTCCTGTCTGAGACTTATCCTTCGATATTCGGAATTTGTGTGGTCAGCTGCCGGCTCAGGGCCACAGGACTCGGAGCGCAAACATCGGCTCTTTTCCCTGGGAAAGAAAACTCACCAGTCCAGGTTCCTGATGTCAGTTTTTAGGGCTCCCCTGGGACTCTCAGGGCAGCACAAGTATGAGGTGGGGGCAGCTCCTGTCTGGGACTTATCCTTCGATGTTCGGAATTTGTGCGGTCAGCTGCCGGCTCAGGGCCACAGGAGTCGGAGCGCAAACATCGGCTCTTTTCCCTGGGAAAGAAAACTCACCAGTCCAGGTTCCTGATGTCAGTTTGTAGAGCTCTTTTTGGACTCTCAGGGTAGCACAAATATGAGGTGGGGGCAGCTCCTGGCTGGGACTTTTCCTTCGATGTTCGGATTTTTTGCACTCAGCTGCCGGCTCAGGGCCACAGGAGTCGGAGCGCAAACATCGGCTCTTTTCCCTGGGAAAGAAAACTCACCAGTCCAGGTTCCTGATGTCAGTTTCTAGAGCTCCCCTGGGACTGTCAGGGCAGCACAAGTATGAGGTAGGGGCAGCTCCTTTCTGGGATTTATCCTTCGATGTTCGGAATTTGTGCGGTCAGCTGCCGGCTCACGGCCACAGGACTCGGAGCGCAAACATCGGCTCTTTTCCCTGGGAAAGAAAACTCACCAGTCCAGGTTCCTGATGTCAGTTTGTAGAGCTCTTTTTGAACTCTCAGGGCAGCACAAGTATGAGGTTGGAGCAGCTCCTGTCTGAGACTTATCCTTCGATGTTCGGAATTTTGCAGTCAGCTGCCAGCTCAGGGCCACAGGAGTCGGAGCGCAAACATCGGCTCTTTTCCCTGGGAAAGAAAACTCACCAGTCCAGGTTCCTGATGTTAGTTTGTAGGGCTCCCCTGAGACTGTCAGGGCAGCACAAGTATGAGGAGGGGGCAGCTGCTTTCTGGGACTTATCCTTCGATGTTCGGAATTTGTGCGGTCAGCTGCCGGCTCAGGGCCACAGGACTCGGGGCGCAAACATCGGCTCTTTTCCCTGGGAAAGAAAACTCACCAGTCCAGTTTCATGATGTCAGTTTGTAGGGCTCCCCTGGGACTGTCAGGGCAGCACAAGTATGAGGAGGGGGCAGCGCCTGTCTGGGACTTATCCTTCGATGTTCGGATTTTTTGCAGTCAGCTGCCGGCTCAGGGCCACAGGACTCGGAGCGCAAACATCGGCTCTTTTCCCTGGGAAAGAAAACTCACTAGTCCAGGTTCCTGATGTCAGTTTGTAGAGCTCTTTTTGGACTCTCAGGGCAGCACAAGTATGAGGTGGGGGCAGCTCCTGTCTGGGACTTATCCTTCGATGTTCGGATTTTTTGCACTCAGCTGCCGGCTCAGGGCCACAGGAGTCGGAGCGCAAACATCGGCTCTTTTCCCTGGGAAAGAAAACTCACCAGTCCAGGTTCCTGATGTCAGTTTGGAGGGCTCCCCTGGGACTGTCAGGGCAGCACAAGTATGAGGTGGGGGCAGCTCCTGTCTGGGACTTATCCTTCGATGTTCGGATTTTTTGCAGTCAGCTGCCGGCTCAGGGCCACAGGACTCGGAGCGCAAACATCGGCTCTTTTCCCTGGGAAAGAAAACTCACCAGTCCAGGTTCCTGATGTCAGTTTGTAGAGCTCTTCTTGGACTCTCAGGGTAGCACAAGTATGAGGAGGGGGCAGCTCCTGGCTGGGACTTATCCTTCGATGTTCGGATTTTTTGCAGTCAGCTGCCGGCTCAGGGCCACAGGACTCGGAGCGCCAACATCGGCTCTTTTCCCTGGGAAAGAAAACTCACCAGTCCAGGTTCCTGATGTCAGTTTGTAGGGCTCCCCTGGGACTGTCAGGGCAGCACAAGTATGAGGTGGGGGCAGCTCCTGTCTGGGACTTATCCTTCGATGTTCGGAATTTGTGCGGTCAGCTGCCGGCTCAGGGCCACAGGACTCGGGGCGCAAACATCGGCTCTTTTCCCTGGGAAAGAAAACTCACCAGTCCAGGTTCCTGATGTCAGTTTGTAGAGCTCTTTTTGGACTCTCAGGGTAGCACAAGTATGAGGTGGGGCGGCTCCTGGCTGGGACTTATCCTTCGATGTTCGGATTTTTTGCAGTCAGCTGCCCGCTCAGGGCCACAGGACTCGGAGCGCAAACATCGGCTCTTTTCCCTGGGAAAGAAAACTCACCAGTCCAGGTTCCTGATGTCAGTTTGTAGGGCTCCCATGGGACTGTCAGGGCAGCACAAGTATGAGGTGGGGGCAGCTCCTGTCTGGGACTTATCCTTCGATGTTCGGAATTTGTGCGGTCAGCTGCCGGCTCAGGGCCACAGGACTCGGAGCGCAAACATCGGCTCTTTTCCCTGGGAAAGAAAACTCACCAGTCCAGGTTCCTGATGTCAGTTTGTAGAGCTCTTTTTGGACTCTCAGGGCAGCACAAGTATGAGGTGGGGGCAGCTCCTGTCTGGGACTTATCCTTCGATGTTCGGAATTTGTGCGGTCAGCTGCCGGCTCAGGGCCACAGGACTCGGAGCGCAAACATCGGCTCTTTTCCCTGGGAAAGAAAACTCACCAGTCCAGGTTCCTGATGTCAGTTTGTAGAGCTCTTTTTGAACTCTCAGGGCAGCACAAGTATGAGGTTGGAGCAGCTCCTGTCTGGGACTTATCCTTCGATGTTCGGAATTTGTGCAGTCAGCTGCCGGCTCAGGGCCACAGGACTCGGGGCGCAAACATCGGCTCTTTTCCCTGGGAAAGAAAACTCACCAGTCCAGGTTCCTGATGTCAGTTTGTAGAGCTCTTTTTGGACTCTCAGGTTAGCACAAGTATGAGGTGGGGGCAGCTCCTGGCTGGGACTTATCCTTCGATGTTCGGATTTTTTGCAGTCAGCTGCCCGCTCAGGGCCACAGGAGTCAGAGCGCAAACATCGGCTCTTTTCCCTGGGAAAGAAAACTCACCAGTCCAGGTTCCTGATGTCAGTTTGTAGAGAGCTTTTTGGACTCTCAGGGTAGCACAAGTATGAGGTGGGGGCAGCTCCTGGCTGGGACTTATCCTTCGATATTCGGATTTTTTGCAGTCAGCTGACGGCTCAGGGCCACAGGAGTCGGAGCGCAAACATCGGCTCTTTTCCCTGGGAAAGAAAACTCACCAGTCCAGGTTCCTGATGTCAGTTTGTAGGGCTCCCCTGGGACTGTCAGGGCAGCACAAGTATGAGGTGGGGGCAGCTCCTGTCTGGGACTTATCCTTCGATGTTCCGATTTTGTGCGGTCAGCTGCCGGCTCAGGGCCACAGGACTCGGAGCGCAAACATCGGCTCTTTTCCCTGGGAAAGAAAACTCACTAGTCCAGGATCCTGATGTCAGTTTGTAGGGCTCCCCTGGGACTGTCCGGGCAGCTCAAGTATGAGGTAGGGGCAGCTCCTTTCTGGGACTTATCCTTCGATGTTCGGAATTTGTGCGGTCAGCTGCCGGCTCACGGCCACAGGACTCGGAGCGCAAACATCGGCTCTTTTCCCTGGGAAAGAAAACTCACCAGTCCAGGTTCCTGATGTCAGTTTGTAGAGCTCTTTTTGGACTCTCAGGGCAGCACAAGTATGAGGTGGGGGCAGCTCCTGTCTGGGACTTATCCGTCGATGTTCTGATTTTTTGCACTCAGCTGCCGGCTCAGGGCCACAGGAGTCGGAGCGCAAACATCGGCTCTTTTCCCTGGGAAAGAAAACTCACCAGTCCAGGTTCCTGATGTCAATTTGGAGGGCTCCCCTGGGACTCTCAGTGTAGCACAAGTATGAGGTGGGGGCAGATCCTGTCTGGGACTTATCCTTCGATGTTCGGATTTTCTGCACTCAGCTGCCCGGTCAGGGCCACAGGACTCGGAGCGCAAACATTGGCTCTTTTCCCTGGGAAAGAAAACTCACCAGTCCAGGTTCCTGATGTCAGTTTGTAGGGCTCTTTTTGAACTCTCAGGGCAGCACAAGTATGAGGTGGGGGCAGCTCCTGTCTGGGACTTATCCTTCGATGTTCGGAATTTGTGCGGTCAGCTGCCGGCTCAGGGCCACAGGACTCGGGGCGCAAACATCGGCTCTTTTCCCTGGGAAAGAAAACTCACCAGTCCAGGTTCCTGATGTCAGTTTGTAGAGATCTTTTTGGACTCTCAGGTTAGCACAAGTATGAGGTGGGGGCAGCTCCTGGCTGGGACTTATCCTTCGATGTTCGGATTTTATGCAGTCAGCTGCCCGCTCAGGGCCACAGGAGTCGGAGCGCAAACATCGGCTCTTTTCCCTGGGAAAGAAAACTCACCAGTCCAGGTTCCTGATGTCAGTTTGTAGAGCTCTTTTTGGACTCTCAGGGCAGCACAAGTATGAGGTGGGGGCAGCTCCTGTCTGAGACTTATCCTTCGATGTTCGGAATTTGTGTGGTCAGCTGCCGGCTCAGGGCCACAGGACTCGGAGCGCAAACATCGGCTCTTTTCCCTGAGAAAGAAAACTCACCAGTCCAGGTTCCTGATGTCAGTTTGTAGGGCTCCCCTGGGACTCTCAGGGCAGCACAAGTATGAGGTGGGGGCAGCTCCTGTCTGGGACTTATCCTTCGATGTTCGGAATTTGTGCGGTCAGCTGCCGGCTCAGGGCCACAGGAGTCGGAGCGCAAACATCGGCTCTTTTCCCTGGGAAAGAAAACTCACCAGTCCAGGTTCCTGATGTCAGTTTGTAGAGCTCTTTTTGGACTCTCAGGGTAGAACAAGTATGAGGTGGGGGCAGCTCCTGGCTGGGACTTATCCTTCGATGTTCGGATTTTTTGCACTCAGCTGCCGGCTCAGGGCCACAGGACTCGGAGCGCAAACATCGGCTCTTTTCCCTGGGAAAGAAAACTCACCAGTCCAGGTTCCTGATGTCAGTTTGTAGAGCTCCCCTGGGACTGTCAGGGCAGCACAAGTATGAGGTGGGGGCAGCTCCTGTCTGGGACTTATCCTTCGATGTTCCGAATTTGTGCGGTCAGCTGCCGGCTCAGGGCCACAGGACTCGGAGCGCAAACATCGGCTCTTTTCCCTGGGAAAGAAAACTCACCAGTCCAGGTTCCTGATGTCAGTTTGTAGAGCTCTTTTTGAACTCTCAGGGCAGCACAAGTATAAGGTGGGGGCAGCTCCTGTCTGGGACTTATCCTTCGATGTTCGGATTTTTTGCAGTCAGCTGCCAGCTCAGGGCCACAGGAGTCGGAGCGCAAACATCGGCTCTTTTCCCTGGGAAAGAAAACTCACCAGTCCAGGTTCCTGATGTCAGTTTGTAGGGCTCCCCTGAGACTGTCAGGGCAGCACAAGTATGAGGTGGGGGCAGCTGCTTTCTGGGACTTATCCTTCGATGTTCGGATTTTTTGCAGTCAGCTGCCGGCTCAGGGCCACAGGACTCGGAGCGCAAACATCGGATCTTTTCCCTGGGAAAGAAAACTCACTAGTCCAGGTTCCTGATGTCAGTTTGTAGAGCTCTTTTTGGACTCTCAGGGCAGCACAAGTATGAGGTGGGGGCAGCTCCTGTCTGGGACTTATCCTTCGATGTTCGGATTTTTTGCACTCAGCTGCCGGCTCAGGGCCACAGGACTCGGAGCGCAAACATCGGCTCTTTTCCCTGGGAAAGAAAACTCACCAGTCCAGGTTCCTGATGTCAGTTTGTAGGGCTCCCCTGGGACCGTCAGGGCAGCACAAGTATGAGGTGGGGGCAGCTCCTGTCTGGGACTTATCCTTCGATGTTCGGATTTTTTGCACTCAGCTGCCCGCTCAGGGCCACAGGACTCGGAGCGCAAACATCGGCTCTTTTCCCTGGGAAAGAAGACTCACCAGTCCAGGTTCCTGATGTCAGTTTGTAGGGCTCCCCTGGGACTCTCAGGGTAGCACAAGTATGAGGTGGGGGCAGATCCTGTCTGGGACTTATCCTTCGATGTTCGGATTTTTTGCAGTCAGCTGCCGGCTCAGGGCCACAGGACTCGGAGCGCAAACATCGGCTCTTTTCCCTGGGAAAGAAAACTCACCAGTCCAGGTTCCTGATGTCAGTTTGTAGGGCTCTTTTTGAACTCTCAGGGCAGCACAAGTATGAGGTGGGGGCAGCTCCTGTCTGGGACTTATCCTTCGATGATCGGATTTTTTGCAGTCAGCTGCCCGCTCAGGGCCACAGGAGTCGGAGCGCAAACATTGGCTCTTTTCCCTGGGAAAGAAAACTCACTAGTCCAGGTTCCTGATGTCAGTTTGTAGAGCTCTTTTTGGACTGTCAGGGCAGCACAAGTATGAGGTGGGGGCAGCTCCTGTCTGGGACTTATCCTTCGATGTTCCGATTTTTTGCACTCAGCTGCCGGCTCAGGGCCACAGGACTCGGAGCACAAACATCGGCTCTTTTCCCTGGGAAAGAAAACTCACTAGTCCAGGATCCTGATGTCAGTTTGTAGGGCTCCCCTGGGACTGTCAGGGCAGCACAAGTATGAGGTAGGGGCAGCTCCTTTCTGGGACTTATCCTTCGATGTTCGGAATTTGTGCGGTCAGCTGCCGGCTCACGGCCACAGGACTCGGAGCGCAAACATCGGTTCTTTTCCCTGGGAAAGAAAACTCACCAGTCCAGGTTCCTGATGTCAGTTTGTAGAGTTCTTTTTGAACTCTCAGGGCAGCACAAGTATGAGGTTGGAGCAGCTCCTGTCTGGGACTTATCCTTCGATGTTCGGATTTTTTGCAGTCAGCTGCCAGCTCAGGGCCACAGGAGTCGGAGCGCAAACATCGGCTCTTTTCCCTGGGAAAGAAAACTCACCAGTCCAGGTTCCTGATGTCAGTTTGTATAGCTCCCCTGAGACTGTCAGGGCAGCACAAGTATGAGGTGGGGGCAGCTGCTTTCTGGGACTTATCCTTCGATGTTCGGAATTTGTGCGGTCAGCTGCCGGCTCAGGGCCACAGGAGTCGGAGCGCAAACATCGGCTCTTTTCCCTGGGAAAGAAAACTCACCAGTCCAGGTTCATAATGTCAGTTTGTAGGGCTCCCCTGGGACTGTCAGGGCAGCACAAGTATGAGGAGGGGGCAGCGCCTGTCTGGGACTTATCCTTCGATGTTCGGATTTTTTGCAGTCAGCTGCCGGCTCAGGGCCACAGGACTCGGAGCGCAAACATCGGCTCTTTTCCCTGGGAAAGAAAACTCACCAGTCCAGGTTCCTGATGTCAGTTTGTAGGGCTCCCCTGGGACTGTCAGGGCAGCACAAGTATGAGGTGGGGGCAGCTCCTGTCTGGGACTTATCCTTCGATGTTCGGATTTTTTGCACTCAGCTGCCCGCTCAGGGCCACAGGACTCGGAGCGCAAACATCGGCTCTTTTCCCTGGGAAAGAAAACTCACCAGTCCAGGTTCCTGATGTCAGTTTGTAGAGCTCTTTTTGAACTCTCAGGGCAGCACAAGTATGAGGTTGGAGCAGCTCCTGTCTGGGACTTATCCTTCGATGTTCGGATTTTTTGCAGTCAGCTGCCAGCTCAGGGCCACAGGAGTCAGAGCGCAAACATCGGCTCTTTTCCCTGGGAAAGAAAACTCACCAGTCCAGGTTCCTGATGTCAGTTTGTAGGGTACCCCTGAGACTGTCAGGGCAGCACAAGTATGAGGAGGGGGCAGCTGCTTTCTGGGACTTATCCTTCGATGTTCGGAATTTGTGCGGTCAGCTGCCGGCTCAGGGCCACAGGACTCGGGGCGCAAACATCGGCTCTTTTCCCTGGGAAAGAAAACTCACCAGTCCAGTTTCATGATGTCAGTTTGTAGGGCTCCCCTGGGACTGTCAGGGCAGCACAAGTATGAGGAGGGGGCAGCTCCTGTCTGGGACTTATCCTTCGATGTTCGGATTTTTTGCAGTCAGCTGCCGGCTCAGGGCCACAGGACTCGGAGCGCAAACATCGGCTCTTTTCCCTGGGAAAGAAAACTCACTAGTCCAGGTTCCTGATGTCAGTTTGTAGAGCTCTTTTTGGACTCTCAGGGCAGCACAAGTATGAGGTGGGGGCAGCTCCTGTCTGGGACTTATCCTTCGATGTTCGGATTTTTTGCAGTCAGCTGCCGGCTCAGGGCCACAGGACTCGGAGCGCAAACATCGGCTCTTTTCCCTGGGAAAGAAAACTCACCAGTCCAGGTTCCTGATGTCAGTTTGTAGGGCTCCCCTGGGACTGTCAGGGCAGCACAAGTATGAGGTGGGGGCAGCTCCTGTCTGGGACTTATCCTTCGATGTTCGGATTTTTTGCACTCAGCTGCCCGCTCAGGGCCACAGGACTCGGAGCGCAAACATCGGCTCTTTTCCCTGGGAAAGAAAACTCACTAGTCCAGGTTCCTGATGTCAGTTTGTAGAGCTCTTTTTGGACTCTCAGGGCAGCACAAGTATGAGGAGGGGGCAGCTCCTGTCTGAGACTTATCCTTCGATGTTCGGAATTTGTGTGGTCAGCTGCCGGCTCAGGGCCACAGGACTCGGAGCGCAAACATCAACTCTTTTCCCTGGGAAAGAAAACTCACCAGTCCAGGTTCCTGATGTCAGTTTGTAGGGCTCCCCTGGGACTCTCAGGGCAGCACAAGTATGAGGTGGGGGCAGCTCCTGTCTGGGACTTATCCTTCGATGTTCGGAATTTGTGCGGTCAGCTGCCCGCTCAGGGCCACAGGAGTCGGAGCGCAAACATCGGCTCTTTTCCCTGGGAAAGAAAACTCACCAGTCCAGGTTCCTGATGTCAGTTTGTAGAGCTCTTTTTGGACTCTCAGTGTAGCACAAGTATGAGGTGGGGGCAGCTCCTGGCTGGGACTTATCCTTCGATGATCGGATTTTTTGCACTCAGCTGCCGGCTCAGGGCCACAGGAGTCGGAGCGCAAACATCGGCTCTTTTCCCTGGGAAAGAAAACTCACCAGTCCAGGTTCCTGATGTCAGTTTCTAGAGCTCCCCTGGGACTGTCAGGGCAGCACAAGTATGAGGTGGGGGCAGCTCCTGTCTGGGACTTATCCTTCGATGTTCGGAATTTGTGCGGTCAGCTGCCGGCTCAGGGCCACAGGACTCGGGGCGCAAACATCGGCTCTTTTCCCTGGGAAAGAAAACTCACCAGTCCAGTTTCATGATGTCAGTTTGTAGGGCTCCCCTGGGACTGTCAGGGCAGCACAAGTATGAGGAGGGGGCAGCTCCTGTCTGGGACTTATCCTTCGATGTTCGGATTTTTTGCAGTCAGCTGCCGGCTCAGGGCCACAGGACTCGGAGCGCAAACATCGGCGCTTTTCCCTGGGAAAGAAAACTCACTAGTCCAGGTTCCTGATGTCAGTTTGTAGAGCTCTTTTTGGACTCTCAGGGCAGCACAAGTATGAGGTGGGGGCAGCTCCTGTCTGGGACTTATCCTTCGATGTTCGGATTTTTTGCACTCAGCTGCCCGCTCAGGGCCACAGGACTCGGAGCGCAAACATCGGCTCTTTTCCCTGGGAAAGAAGACTCACCAGTCCAGGTTCCTGATGTCAGTTTGTAGGGCTCCCCTGGGACTCTCAGGGTAGCACAAGTATGAGGTGGGGGCAGATCCTGTCTGGGACTTATCCTTCGATGTTCGGATTTTTTGCACTCAGCTGCCGGCTCAGGGCCACAGGACTCGGAGAGCAAACATCGGCTCTTTTCCCTGGGAAAGAAAACTCACCAGTCCAGGTTCCTGATGTCAGTTTGTAGGGCTCTTTTTGAACTCTCAGGGCAGCACAAGTATGAGGTGGGGGCAGCTCCTGGCTGGGACTTATCCTTCGATGTTCGGATTTTTTGCAGTCAGCTGCCCGCTCAGGGCCACAGGACTCGGAGCGCAAACATTGGCTCTTTTCCCTGGGAAAGAAAACTCACCAGTCCAGGTTCCTGATGTCAGTTTGTAGAGCTCTTTTTGGACTGTCAGGGCAGCACAAGTATGAGGTGGGGGCAGCTCCTGTCTGGGACTTATCCTTTGATGTTCGGATTTTTTGCACTCAGCTGCCGGCTCAGGGCCACAGGAGTCGGAGCGCAAACATCGGCTCTTTTCCCTGGGAAAGAAAACTCACTAGTCCAGGATCCTGATGTCAGTTTGTAGGGCTCCCCTGGGACTGTCAGGGCAGCACAAGTATGAGGTAGGGGCAGCTCCTTTCTGGGACTTATCCTTCGATGTTCGGAATTTGTGCGGTCAGCTGCCGGCTCACGGCCACAGGACTCGGAGCGCAAACATCGGCTCTTTTCCCTGGGAAAGAAAACTCACCAGTCCAGGTTCCTGATGTCAGTTTGTAGAGCTCGTTTTGGACTTTTAGGGCAGCACAAGTATGAGGTGGGGGCAGCTCCTGTCTGGGACTTATCCTTCGATGTTCGGAATTTTGCGGTCAGCTGCCGGCTCAGGGCCACAGGACTCGGGGCGCAAACATCGGCTCTTTTCCCTGGGAAAGAAAACTCACCAGTCCAGTTTCATGATGTCAGTTTGTAGGGCTCCCCTGGGACTGTCAGGGCAGCACAAGTATGAGGAGGGGGCAGCTCCTGTCTGGGACTTATCCTTCGATGTTCGGATTTTTTGCAGTCAGCTGCCGGCTCAGGGCCACAGGACTCGGAGCGCAAACATCGGCTCTTTTCCCTGGGAAAGAAAACTCACTAGTCCAGGTTCCTGATGTCAGTTTGTAGAGCTCTTTTTGGACTCTCAGGGCAGCACAAGTATGAGGTGGGGGCAGCTCCTGTCTGGGACTTATCCTTCGATGTTCGGATTTTTTGCACTCAGCTGCCGGCTCAGGGCCACAGGAGTCGGAGCGCAAACATCGGCTCTTTTCCCTGGGAAAGAAAACTCACCAGTCCAGGTTCCTGATGTCAGTTTTTAGGGCTCCCCTGGGACTGTCAGGGCAGCACAAGTATGAGGTGGGGACAGCTCCTGTCTGGGACTTATCCTTCGATGTTCGGAATTTGTGCGGTCAGCTGCCGGCTCAGGGCCACAGGAGTCGGAGCGCAAACATCGGCTCTTTTCCCTGGGAAAGAAAACTCACCAGTCCAGGTTCCTGATGTCAGTTTGTAGAGCTCCCCTGGGACTGTCAGGGCAGCACAAGTATGAGGTGGGGGCAGCTCCTGTCTGGGACTTATCCTTCGATGTTCGGATTTTTTGCAGTCAGCTGCCGGCTCAGGGCCACAGGAGTCGGAGCGCAAACATCGGCTCTTTTCCCTGGGAAAGAAAACTCACCAGTCCAGGTTCCTGATGTCAGTTTGTAGGGCTCTTTTTGAACTCTCAGGGCAGCACAAGTATGAGGTGGGGGCAGCTCCTGTCTGGGACTTATCCTTCGATGTTCGGATTTTTGCAGTCAGCTGCCCGCTCAGGGCCACAGGACTCGGAGCGCAAACATTGGCTCTTTTCCCTGGGAAAGAAAACTCACCAGTCCAGGTTCCTGATGTCAGTTTGTAGAGCTCTTTTTGGACTGTCAGGGCAGCACAAGTATGAGGTGGGGGCAGCTCCTGTCTGGGACTTATCCTTCGATGTTCGGATTTTTTGCAGTCAGCTGCATGCTCACGGCCACAGGACTCGGAGCGCAAACATCGGCTCTTTTCCCTGGGAAAGAAAACTCACCAGTCCAGGTTCCTGATGTCAGTTTGTAGGGCTCCCCTGGGACTCTCAGGGCAGCACAAGTATGAGGAGGGGGCAGCTCCTGTCTGGGACTTATCCTTCGATGTTCGGATTTTCTGCACTCAGCTGCCCGGTCAGGGCCACAGGACTCGGAGCGCAAACATTGGCTCTTTTCCCTGGGAAAGAAAACTCACCAGTCCAGGTTCCTGATGTCAGTTTGTAGGGCTCTTTTTGAACTCTCAGGGCAGCACAAGTATGAGGTGGGGGCAGCTCCTGTCTGGGACTTATCCTTCGATGTTCGGAATTTGTGCGGTCAGCTGCCGGCTCAGGGCCACAGGACTCGGGGCGCAAACATCGGCTCTTTTCCCTGGGAAAGAAAACTCACCAGTCCAGGTTCCTGATGTCAGTTTGTAGAGCTCTTTTTGGACTCTCAGGTTAGCACAAGTATGAGGTGGGGGCAGCTCCTGGCTGGGACTTATCCTTCGATGTTCGGATTTTATGCAGTCAGCTGCCCGCTCAGGGCCACAGGAGTCGGAGCGCAAACATCGGCTCTTTTCCCTGGGAAAGAAAACTCACCAGTCCAGGTTCCTGATGTCAGTTTGTAGAGCTCTTTTTGGACTCTCAGGGCAGCACAAGTATGAGGTGGGGGCAGCTCCTGTCTGAGACTTATCCTTCGATGTTCGGAATTTGTGTGGTCAGCTGCCGGCTCAGGGCCACAGGACTCGGAGCGCAAACATCGGCTCTTTTCCCTGAGAAAGAAAACTCACCAGTCCAGGTTCCTGATGTCAGTTTGTAGGGCTCCCCTGGGACTCTCAGGGCAGCACAAGTATGAGGTGGGGGCAGCTCCTGTCTGGGACTTATCCTTCGATGTTCGGAATTTGTGCGGTCAGCTGCCGGCTCAGGGCCACAGGAGTCGGAGCGCAAACATCGGCTCTTTTCCCTGGGAAAGAAAACTCACCAGTCCAGGTTCCTGATGTCAGTTTGTAGAGCTCTTTTTGGACTCTCAGGGTAGAACAAGTATGAGGTGGGGGCAGCTCCTGGCTGGGACTTATCCTTCGATGTTCGGATTTTTTGCACTCAGCTGCCGGCTCAGGGCCACAGGAGTCGGAGCGCAAACATCGGCTCTTTTCCCTGGGAAAGAAAACTCACCAGTCCAGGTTCCTGATGTCAGTTTGTAGGGCTCCCCTGGGACTCTCAGGGTAGCACAAGTATGAGGTGGGGGCAGATCCTGTCTGGGACTTATCCTTCGATGTTCGGATTTTTTGCAGTCAGCTGCCGGCTCAGGGCCACAGGACTCGGAGCGCAAACATCGGCTCTTTTCCCTGGGAAAGAAAACTCACCAGTCCAGGTTCCTGATGTCAGTTTGTAGGGCTCTTTTTGAACTCTCAGGGCAGCACAAGTATGAGGTGGGGGCAGCTCCTGTCTGGGACTTATCCTTCGATGATCGGATTTTTTGCAGTCAGCTGCCCGCTCAGGGCCACAGGAGTCGGAGCGCAAACATTGGCTCTTTTCCCTGGGAAAGAAAACTCACCAGTCCAGGTTCCTGATGTCAGTTTGTAGAGCTCTTTTTGGACTGTCAGGGCAGCACAAGTATGAGGTGGGGGCAGCTCCTGTCTGGGACTTATCCTTCGATGTTCCGATTTTTTGCACTCAGCTGCCGGCTCAGGGCCACAGGACTCGGAGCACAAACATCGGCTCTTTTCCCTGGGAAAGAAAACTCACTAGTCCAGGATCCTGATGTCAGTTTGTAGGGCTCCCCTGGGACTGTCAGGGCAGCACAAGTATGAGGTAGGGGCAGCTCCTTTCTGGGACTTATCCTTCGATGTTCGGAATTTGTGCGGTCAGCTGCCGGCTCACGGCCACAGGACTCGGAGCGCAAACATCGGCTCTTTTCCCTGGGAAAGAAAACTCACCAGTCCAGGTTCCTGATGTCAGTTTGTAGAGCTCTTTTTGAACTCTCAGGGCAGCACAAGTATGAGGTTGGAGCAGCTCCTGTCTGGGACTTATCCTCCGATGTTCGGATTTTTTGCCGTCAGCTGCCAGCTCAGGGCCACAGGAGTCGGAGCGCAAACATCGGCTCTTTTCCCTGGGAAAGAAAACTCACCAGTCCAGGTTCCTGATGTCAGTTTGTATAGCTCCCCTGAGACTGTCAGGGCAGCACAAGTATGAGGTGGGGGCAGCTGCTTTCTGGGACTTATCCTTCGATGTTCGGAATTTGTGCGGTCAGCTGCCGGCTCAGGGCCACAGGAGTCGGAGCGCAAACATCGGCTCTTTTCCCTGGGAAAGAAAACTCACCAGTCCAGGTTCATAATGTCAGTTTGTAGGGCTCCCCTGGGACTGTCAGGGCAGCACAAGTATGAGGAGGGGGCAGCGCCTGTCTGGGACTTATCCTTCGATGTTCGGATTTTTTGCAGTCAGCTGCCGGCTCAGGGCCACAGGACTCGGAGCGCAAACATCGGCTCTTTTCCCTGGGAAAGAAAACTCACTAGTCCAGGTTCCTGATGTCAGTTTGTAGAGCTCTTTTTGGACTCTCAGGGCAGCACAAGTATGAGGTGGGGGCAGCTCCTGTCTGGGACTTATCCTTCGATGTTCGGATTTTTTGCACTCAGCTGCCGGCTCAGGGCCACAGGAGTCGGAGCGAAAACATCGGCTCTTTTCCCTGGGAAAGAAAACTCACCAGTCCAGGTTCCTGATGTCAGTTTGTAGGGCTCCCCTGGGACTGTCAGGGCAGCACAAGTATGAGGTGGGGGCAGCTCCTGTCTGGGACTTATCCTTCGATGTTCCGATTTTTTGCACTCAGCTGCCGGCTCAGGGCCACAGGACTCGGAGCGCAAACATCGGCTCTTTTCCCTGGGAAAGAAAACTCACCAGTCCAGGTTCCTGATGTCAGTTTGTAGGGCTCCCCTGGGACTGTCAGGGCAGCACAAGTATGAGGTGGGGGCAGCTCCTGTCTGGGACTTATCCTTCGATGTTCGGATTTTTTGCACTCAGCTGCCCGCTCAGGGCCACAGGACTCGGAGCGCAAACATCGGCTCTTTTCCCTGGGAAAGAAAACTCACCAGTCCAGGTTCCTGATGTCAGTTTGTAGAGCTCTTTTTGAACTCTCAGGGCAGCACAAGTATGAGGTTGGAGCAGCTCCTGTCTGGGACTTATCCTTCGATGTTCGGATTTTTTGCAGTCAGCTGCCAGCTCAGGGCCACAGGAGTCAGAGCGCAAACATCGGCTCTTTTCCCTGGGAAAGAAAACTCACCAGTCCAGGTTCCTGATGTCAGTTTGTAGGGTACCCCTGAGACTGTCAGGGCAGCACAAGTATGAGGAGGGGGCAGCGCCTGTCTGGGACTTATCCTTCGATGTTCGGATTTTTTGCAGTCAGCTGCCGGCTCAGGGCCACAGGACTCGGAGCGCAAACATCGGCTCTTTTCCCTGGGAAAGAAAACTCACTAGTCCAGGTTCCTGATGTCAGTTTGTAGAGCTCTTTTTGGACTCTCAGGGCAGCACAAGTATGAGGTGGGGGCAGCTCCTGTCTGGGACTTATCCTTCGATGTTCGGATTTTTTGCAGTCAGCTGCCGGCTCAGGGCCACAGGACTCGGAGCGCAAACATCGGCTCTTTTCCCTGGGAAAGAAAACTCACCAGTCCAGGTTCCTGATGTCAGTTTGTAGGGCTCCCCTGGGACTGTCAGGGCAGCACAAGTATGAGGTGGGGGCAGCTCCTGTCTGGGACTTATCCTTCGATGTTCGGATTTTTTGCACTCAGCTGCCCGCTCAGGGCCACAGGACTCGGAGCGCAAACATCGGCTCTTTTCCCTGGGAAAGAAAACTCACTAGTCCAGGTTCCTGATGTCAGTTTGTAGAGCTCTTTTTGGACTCTCAGGGCAGCACAAGTATGAGGAGGGGGCAGCTCCTGTCTGAGACTTATCCTTCGATGTTCGGAATTTGTGTGGTCAGCTGCCGGCTCAGGGCCACAGGACTCGGAGCGCAAACATCAACTCTTTTCCCTGGGAAAGAAAACTCACCAGTCCAGGTTCCTGATGTCAGTTTGTAGGGCTCCCCTGGGACTCTCAGGGCAGCACAAGTATGAGGTGGGGGCAGCTCCTGTCTGGGACTTATCCTTCGATGTTCGGAATTTGTGCGGTCAGCTGCCCGCTCAGGGCCACAGGAGTCGGAGCGCAAACATCGGCTCTTTTCCCTGGGAAAGAAAACTCACCAGTCCAGGTTCCTGATGTCAGTTTGTAGAGCTCTTTTTGGACTCTCAGTGTAGCACAAGTATGAGGTGGGGGCAGCTCCTGGCTGGGACTTATCCTTCGATGATCGGATTTTTTGCAGTCAGCTGCCGGCTCAGGGCCACACGAGTCGGAGCGCAAACATCGGCTCTTTTCCCTGGGAAAGAAAACTCACCAGTCCAGGTTCCTGATGTCAGTTTCTAGAGCTCCCCTGGGACTGTCAGGGCAGCACAAGTATGAGGTGGGGGCAGCTCCTGTCTGGGACTTATCCTTCGATGTTCGGAATTTGTGCGGTCAGCTGCCGGCTCAGGGCCACAGGACTCGGGGCGCAAACATCGGCTCTTTTCCCTGGGAAAGAAAACTCACCAGTCCAGTTTCATGATGTCAGTTTGTAGGGCTCCCCTGGGACTGTCAGGGCAGCACAAGTATGAGGAGGGGGCAGCTCCTGTCTGGGACTTATCCTTCGATGTTCGGATTTTTTGCAGTCAGCTGCCGGCTCAGGGCCACAGGACTCGGAGCGCAAACATCGGCTCTTTTCCCTGGGAAAGAAAACTCACTAGTCCAGGTTCCTGATGTCAGTTTGTAGAGCTCTTTTTGGACTCTCAGGGCAGCACAAGTATGAGGTGGGGGCAGCTCCTGTCTGGGACTTATCCTTCGATGTTCGGATTTTTTGCACTCAGCTGCCGGCTCAGGGCCACAGGAGTCGGAGCGCAAACATCAGCTCTTTTCCCTGGGAAAGAAAACTCACCAGTCCAGGTTCCTGATGTCAGTTTGTAGGGCTCCCCTGGGACTGTCAGGGCAGCACAAGTATGAGGTGGGGGCAGCTCCTGTCTGGGACTTATCCTTCGATGTTCGGATTTTTTGCACTCAGCTGCCCGCTCAGGGCCACAGGACTCGGAGCGCAAACATCGGCTCTTTTCCCTGGGAAAGAAGACTCACCAGTCCAGGTTCCTGATGTCAGTTTGTAGGGCTCCCCTGGGACTCTCAGGGTAGCACAAGTATGAGGTGGGGGCAGATCCTGTCTGGGACTTATCCTTCGATGTTCGGATTTTTTGCACTCAGCTGCCGGCTCAGGGCCACAGGACTCGGAGAGCAAACATCGGCTCTTTTCCCTGGGAAAGAAAACTCACCAGTCCCGGTTCCTGATGTCAGTTTGTAGGGCTCTTTTTGAACTCTCAGGGCAGCACAAGTATGAGGTGGGGGCAGCTCCTGGCTGGGACTTATCCTTCGATGTTCGGATTTTTTGCAGTCAGCTGCCCGCTCAGGGCCACAGGACTCGGAGCGCAAACATTGGCTCTTTTCCCTGGGAAAGAAAACTCACCAGTCCAGGTTCCTGATGTCAGTTTGTAGAGCTCTTTTTGGACTGTCAGGGCAGCACAAGTATGAGGTGGGGGCAGCTCCTGTCTGGGACTTATCCTTTGATGTTCCGATTTTTTGCACTCAGCTGCCGGCTCAGGGCCACAGGACTCGGAGCGCAAACATCGGCTCTTTTCCCTGGGAAAGAAAACTCACTAGTCCAGGATCCTGATGTCAGTTTGTAGGGCTCCCCTGGGACTGTCAGGGCAGCACAAGTATGAGGTAGGGGCAGCTCCTTTCTGGGACTTATCCTTCGATGTTCGGAATTTGTGCGGTCAGCTGCCGGCTCATGGCCACAGGACTCGGAGCGCAAACATCGGATCTTTTCCCTGGGAAAGAAAACTCACCAGTCCAGGTTCCTGATGTCAGTTTGTAGAGCTCGTTTTGGACTTTTAGGGCAGCACAAGTATGAGGTGGGGGCAGCTCCTGTCTGGGACTTATCCTTCGATGTTCGGAATTTTGCGGTCAGCTGCCGGCTCAGGGCCACAGGACTCGGGGCGCAAACATCGGCTCTTTTCCCTGGGAAAGAAAACTCACCAGTCCAGTTTCATGATGTCAGTTTGTAGGGCTCCCCTGGGACTGTCAGGGCAGCACAAGTATGAGGAGGGGGCAGCTCCTGTCTGGAACTTATCCTTCGATGTTCGGAATTTGTGCGGTCAGCTGCCGGCTCAGGGCCACAGGACGCGGGGCGCAAACATCGGCTCTTTTCCCTGGGAAAGAAAACTCACCAGTCCAGTTTCATGATGTCAGTTTGTAGGGCTCCCCTGGGACTGTCAGGGCAGCACAAGTATGAGGAGGGGGCAGCTCCTGTCTGGGACTTATCCTTCGATGTTCGGATTTTTTGCAGTCAGCTGCCGGCTCAGGGCCACAGGACTCGGAGCGCAAACATCGGCTCTTTTCCCTGGGAAAGAAAACTCACTAGTCCAGGTTCCTGATGTCAGTTTGTAGAGCTCTTTTTGGACTCTCAGGGCAGCACAAGTATGAGGTGGGGGCAGCTCCTGTCTGGGACTTATCCTTCGATGTTCGGATTTTTTGCACTCAGCTGCCGGCTCAGGGCCACAGGAGTCGGAGCGCAAACATCGGCTCTTTTCCCTGGGAAAGAAAACTCACCAGTCCAGGTTCCTGATGTCAGTTTGTAGGGCTCCCCTGGGACTGTCAGGGCAGCACAAGTATGAGGTAGGGGCAGCTCCTTTCTGGGACTTATCCTTCGATGTTCGGAATTTGTGCGGTCAGCTGCCGGCTCACGGCCACAGGATTCGGAGCGCAAACATCGGCTCTTTTCCCTGGGAAAGAAAACTCACCAGTCCAGGTTCCTGATGTCAGTTTGTAGAGGTCGTTTTGGACTTTTAGGGCAGCACAAGTATGAGGTGGGGGCAGCTCCTGGCTGGGACTTATCCTTCGATGTTCGGATTTTTTGCACTCAGCTGCCCGCTCAGGGCCACAGGACTCGGAGCGCAAACATCGGCTCTTTTCCCTGGGAAAGAAAACTCACCAGTCCAGGTTCCTGATGTCAGTTTGTAGGGCTCCCCTGAGACTGTCAGGGCAGCACAAGTATGAGGTGGGGGCAGCTCCTGTCTGGGACTTATCCTTCGATGTTCGGATTTTTTGCACTCAGCTGCCGGCTCAGGGCCACAGGACTCAGAGCGCAAACATCGGCTCTTTTCCCTGGGAAAGAAAACTCACCAGTCCAGGTTCCTGATGTCAGTTTGTAGGGCTCCCCTGGGACTGTCAGGGCAGCACAAGTATGAGGTGGGGACAGCTCCTGTCTGGGACTTATCCTTCGATGTTCGGAATTTGTGCGGTCAGCTGCCGGCTCAGGGCCACAGGAGTCGGAGCGCAAACATCGGCTCTTTTCCCTGGGAAAGAAAACTCACCAGTCCAGGTTCCTGATGTCAGTTTGTAGAGCTCCCCTGGGACTGTCAGGGCAGCACAAGTATGAGGTGGGGGCAGCTCCTGTCTGGGACTTATCCTTCGATGTTCCGAATTTGTGCGGTCATCTGCCGGCTCAGGGCCACAGGACTCGGAGCGCAAACATCGGCTCTTTTCCCTGGGAAAGAAAACTCACCAGTCCAGGTTCCTGATGTCAGTTTGTAGAGCTCTTTTTGAACTCTCAGGGCAGCACAAGTATGAGGTTGGAGCAGCTCCTGTCTGGGACTTATCCTTCGATGTTCCAATTTTTTGCAGTCAGCTGCCAGCTCAGGGCCACAGGAGTCGGAGCGCAAACATCGGCTCTTTTCCCTGGGAAAGAAAACTCACCAGTCCAGGTTCCTGATGTCAGTTTGTAGGGCTCCCCTGGGACTGTCAGGGCAGCACAAGTATGAGGTGGGGGCAGCTGCTTTCTGGGACTTATGCTTCGATGTTCGGAATTTGTGCGGTCAGCTGCCGGCTCAGGGCCACAGGACTCGGGGCGCAAACATCGGCTCTTTTCCCTGGGAAAGAAAACTCACCAGTCCAGGTTCATGATGTCAGTTTGTAAGGCTCCCCTGGGACTGTCAGGGCAGCACAAGTATGAGGAGGGGGCAGCGCCTGTCTGGGACTTATCCTTCGATGTTCGGATTTTTTGCAGTCAGCTGCCGGCTCAGGGCCACAGGAGTCGGAGCGCAAACATCGGCTCTTTTCCCTGGGAAAGAAAACTCACTAGTCCAGGTTCCTGATGTCAGTTTGTAGAGCTCTTTTTGGACTCTCAGGGCAGCACAAGTATGAGGTGGGGGCAGCTCCTGTCTGGGACTTATCCTTCGATGTTCGGATTTTTTGCACTCAGCTGCCCGCTCAGGGCCACAGGACTCGGAGCGCAAACATCGGCTCTTTTCCCTGGGAAAGAAAACTCACCAGTCCAGGTTCCTGATGTCAGTTTGTAGGGCTCTTTTTGAACTCTCAGGGCAGCACAAGTATGAGGTGGGGGCAGCTCCTGTCTGGGACTTATCCTTCGATGTTCGGATTTTTGCAGTCAGCTGCCCGCTCAGGGCCACAGGACTCGGAGCGCAAACATTGGCTCTTTTCCCTGGGAAAGAAAACTCACCAGTCCAGGTTCCTGATGTCAGTTTGTAGAGCTCTTTTTGGACTGTCAGGGCAGCACAAGTATGAGGTGGGGGCAGCTCCTGTCTGGGACTTATCCTTCGATGTTCGGATTTTTTGCACTCAGCTGCCCGCTCAGGGCCACAGGACTCGGAGCGCAAACATCGGCTCTTTTCCCTGGGAAAGAAAACTCACCAGTCCAGGTTCCTGATGTCAGTTTGTAGGGCTCCCCTGGGACTCTCAGGGCAGCACAAGTATGAGGTGGGGGCAGCTCCTGTCTGGGACTTATCCTTCGATGTTCCGATTTTTTGCAGTCAGCTGCCGGCTCAGGGCCACAGGACTCGGAGCGCAAACATCGGCTCTTTTCACTGGGAAAGAAAACTCACCAGTCCAGGTTCCTGATGTCAGTTTGTAGGGCTCCCCTGGGACTGTCAGGGCAGCACAAGTATGAGGAGGGGGCAGCTCCTGTCTGGGACTTATCCTTCGATGTTCGGATATTTTGCGGTCAGATGCCCGCTCAGGGCCACAGGACTCGGAGCACAAACATCGGCTCTTTTCCCTGGGAAAGAAAACTCACCAGTCCAGGTTCCTGATGTCAGTTTGTAGGGCTCTTTTTGGACCCTCAGGACAGCACAAGTATGAGGTGGGGGCAGCTCCTGTCTGGGACTTATCCTTCGATATTCGGATTTTTTGCAGTCAGCTGCCCGCTCATGGCTACAGGACTCGGAGCGCAAACATCGGCTCTTTTCCCTGGGAAAGAAAACTCACCAGTCCAGGTTCCTGATGTCAGTTTGTAGAGCTCTTTTTGGACTCTCAGGGCAGCACAACTATGAGGTGGGGGCAGCTCCTGTCTGGGACTTACCCTTCGATGTTCCGATTTTTTGCAGTCAGCTGCCGGCTCAGGGCTACAGGACTCGGAGCGCAAACATCGGCTCTTTTCCCTGGGAAAGAAAACTCACCAGACCAGGTTCCTGATGTCAGTTTGTAGGGCTCCCCTGGGACTGTCAGGGCAGCACAAGTATGAGGTGGGGGCAGCTCCTGTCTGGGACTTATCCTTCGATGTTCGGATTTTTTGCACTCAGCTGCCGGCTCAGGGCCACAGGACTCGGAGCGCAAACATCGGCTCTTTTCCCTGGGAAAGAAAACTCACCAGTCCAGGTTCCTGATGTCAGTTTGTAGGGCTCCCCTGGGACTCTCAGGGCATCACAAGTATGAGGTGGGGGCAGCTCCTGTCTGGGACTTATCCTTCGATGTTCGGAATTTGTGCGGTCAGCTGCCGGCTCAGGGCCACAGAACTCGGAGCGCAAACATCGGCTCTTTTCCCTGGGAAAGAAAACTCACCAGTCCAGGTTCCTGATGTCAGTTTGTAGAGCTCTTTTTGGACTCTCAGGGTAGAACAAGTATGAGGAGGGGGCAGCTCCTGGCTGGGACTTATCCTTCGATGTTCGGATTTTTTGCACTCAGCTGCCCGCTCAGGGCCACAGGAGTCGGAGCGCAAACATCGGCTCTTTTCCCTGGGAAAGAAAACTCACCAGTCCAGGTTCCTGATGTCAGTTTGTAGGGCTCCCCTGGGACTGTCAGGGCAGCACAAGTATGAGGTGGGGGCAGCTCCTGTCTGGGACTTATCCTTCGATGTTCGGATTTTTTGCAGTCAGCTGCCGGCTCAGGGCCACAGGACTCGGAGCGCAAACATCGGCTCTTTTCCCTGGGAAAGAAAACTCACCAGTCCAGGTTCCTGATGTCAGTTTGTAGAGCTCTTTTTGAACTCTCAGGGCAGCACAAGTATGAGGTGGGGGCAGCTCCTGTCTGGGACTTATCCTTCGATGTTCGGATTTTTTGCAGTCAGCTGCCGGCTCAGGGCCACAGGACTCGGAGCGCAAACATCGGCTCTTTTCCCTGGGAAAGAAAACTCACCAGTCCAGGTTCCTGATGTCAGTTTGTAGGGCTCCCCTGGGACTGTCAGGGCAGCACAAGTATGAGGAGGGGGCAGCTCCTGTCTGGGACTTATCCTTCGATGTTCGGATTTTTTGCAGTCAGCTGCCGGCTCAGGGCCACAGGACTCGGAGCGCAAACATCGGCTCTTTTCCCTGGGAAAGAAAACTCACCAGTCCAGGTTCCTGATGTCAGTTTGTAGGGCTCCCCTGGGACTGTAAGGGCAGCACAAGTATAAGGTGGGGGCAGCTCCTTTCTGGGACTTATCCTTCGATGTTCCGATTTTTTGCACTCAGCTGCCCGTTCCTGACCACAGGACTCGGAGCGCAAACATCGGCTCTTTTCCCTGGGAAAGAAAACTCACCAGTCCAGGTTCCTGATGTCAGTTTGGAGGGCTCCCCTGGGACTCTCAGGGCATCACAAGTATGAGGTGGGGGCACCTCCTGTCTGGGACTTATCCTTCGATGTTCCGAATTTGTGCGGTCAGCTGCCGGCTCAGGGCCACAGGACTCGGAGCGCAAACATCGGCTCTTTTCCCTGGGAAAGAAAACTCACTAGTCCAGGTTCCTGATGTCAGTTTGTAGAGCTCTTTTTGGACTCTCAGGGCAGCACAAGTATGAGGTGGGGGCAGCTCCTGTCTGGGACTTACCCTTCGATGTTCGGAATTTTTGCGGTCAGCTGCCGGCTCAGGGCCACAGGACTCGGGGCGCAAACATCGGCTCTTTTCCCTGGGAAAGAAAACTCACCAGTCCAGGTTCCTGATGTCAGTTTGTAGAGCTCTTTTGGGACTCTCAGGGTAGCACAAGTATGAGGTGGGGGCGGCTCCTGGCTGGGACTTATCCTTCGATGTTCGGATTTTTTGCAGTCAGCTGCCCGCTCAGGGCCACAGGACTCGGAGCGCAAACATCGGCTCTTTTCCCTGGGAAAGAAAACTCACCAGTCCAGGTTCCTGATGTCAGTTTGTAGGGCTCCCCTGGGACTGTCAGGGCAGCACAAGTATGAGGAGGGGACAGCTCCTGTCTGGGACTTATCCTTCGATGTTCGGATTTTTTGCGGTCAGATGCCCGCTCAGGGCCACAGGAGTCGGAGCGCAAACATCGGCTCTTTTCCCTGGGAAAGAAAACTCACCAGTCCAGGTTCCTGATGTCAGTTTGGAGGGCTCTTTTTGGACCCTCAGGGCAGCACAAGTATGAGGTGGGGGCAGCTCCTGTCTGGGACTTATCCTTCGATGTTCGGATTTTTTGCAGTCAGCTGCCCGCTCAGGGCTACAGGACTCGGAGCGCAAACATCGGCTCTTTTCCCTGGGAAAGAAAACTCACCAGTCCAGGTTCCTGATATCAGTTTGTAGAGCTCTTTTTGGACTCTCAGGGCAGCACAAGTATGAGGTGGGGGCAGCTCCTGTCTGGGACTTATCCTTCGATGTTCGGATTTTTTGCAGTCAGCTGCCGGCTCAGGGCCACAGGACTCGGAGCGCAAACATCGGCTCTTTTTCCTGGGAAAGAAAACTCACCAGTCCAGGTTCCTGATGTCAGTTTGTAGAGCTCTTTTTGAACTCTCAGGGCAGCACAAGTATGAGGTGGGGGCAGCTCCTGTCTGGGACTTATCCTTCGATGTTCGGATTTTTTGCAGTCAGCTGCCGGCTCAGGGCCACAGGACTCGGAGCGCAAACATCGGCTCTTTTCCCTGGGAAAGAAAACTCACCAGTCCAGGTTCCTGATGTCAGTTTGTAGGGCTCCCCTGGGACTGTAAGGGCAGCACAAGTATAAGGTGGGGGCAGCTCCTTTCTGGGACTTATCCTTCGATGTTCCGATTTTTTGCACTCAGCTGCCCGTACCTGACCACAGGACTCGGAGCGCAAACATCGGCTCTTTTCCCTGGGAAAGAAAACTCACCAGTCCAGGTTCCTGATGTCAGTTTGGAGGGCTCCCCTGGGACTCTCAGGGCATCACAAGTATGAGGTGGGGGCACCTCCTGTCTGGGACTTATCCTTCGATGTTCGGAATTTGTGCGGTCAGCTGCCGGCTCAGGGCCACAGGACTCGGAGCGCAAACATCGGCTCTTTTCCCTGGGAAAGAAAACTCACCAGTCCAGGTTCCTGATGTCAGTTTGTAGAGCTCTTTTTGGACTCTCAGGGTAGCACAAGTATGAGGAGGGGGCAGCTCCTGGCTGGGACTTATCCTTCGATGTTCGGATTTTTTGCAGTCAGCTGCCGGCTCAGGGCCACAGGAGTCGGAGCGCAAACATCGGCTCTTTTCCCTGGGAAAGAAAACTCACCAGTCCAGGTTCCTGATGTCAGTTTGTAGGGCTCCCCTGGGACTGTCAGGGCAGCACAAGTATGAGGTGGGGGCAGCTCCTGTCTGGGACTTATCCTTCGATGTTCGGATTTTTTGCAGTCAGCTGCCGGCTCAGGGCCACAGGACTCGGAGTGCAAACATCGGCTCTTTTCCCTGGGAAAGAAAACTCACCAGTCCAGGTTCCTGATGTCAGTTTGTAGGGCTCCCCTGAGATTCTAAGGGTAGCACAAGTATGAGGTGGGGGCAGCTCCTGTCTGGGACTTATCCTTCGATGTTCGGATATTTTGCGGTCAGATGCCCGCTCAGGGCCACAGGACTCGGAGCGTAAACATCGGCTCTTTTCCCTGGGAAAGAAAACTCACCAGTCCAGGTTCCTGATGTCAGTTTGTAGGGCTCCCCTGGGACTCTCAGGGCAGCACAAGTATGAGGTGGGGGCAGCTCCTGTCTGGGACTTATCCTTCGATGTTCGGAATTTTTGCGGTCAGCTGCCGGCTCAGGGCCACAGGACTCGGGGCGCAAACATCGGCTCTTTTCCCTGGGAAAGAAAACTCACCAGTCCAGGTTCCTGATGTCAGTTTGTAGAGCTCTTTTGGGACTCTCAGGGTAGCACAAGTATGAGGTGGGGGCGGCTCCTGGCTGGGACTTATCCTTCGATGTTCGGATTTTTTGCAGTCAGCTGCCCGCTCAGGGCCACAGGACTCGGAGCGCAAACATCGGCTCTTTTCCCTGGGAAAGAAAACTCACCAGTCCAGGTTCCTGATGTCAGTTTGGAGGGCTCTTTTTGGAACCTCAGGGCAGCACAAGTATGAGGTGGGGGCAGCTCCTGTCTGGGACTTATCCTTCGATGTTCGGATTTTTTGCAGTCAGCTGCCCGCTCAGGGCTACAGGACTCGGAGCGCAAACATCGGCTCTTTTCCCTGGGAAAGAAAACTCACCAGTCCAGGTTCCTGATATCAGTTTGTAGAGCTCTTTTTGGACTCTCAGGGCAGCACAAGTATGAGGTGGGGGCAGCTCCTGTCTGGGACTTATCCTTCGATGTTCGGATATTTTGCGGTCAGATGCCCGCTCAGGGCCACAGGACTCGGAGCACAAACATCGGCTCTTTTCCCTGGGAAAGAAAACTCACCAGTCCAGGTTCCTGATGTCAGTTTGTAGGGCTCCCCTGAGACTGTCAGGGCAGCACAAGTATGAGGTGGGGGCAGCTCCTGTCTGGGACTTATCCTTCGATGTTCGGAATTTGTGCGGTCAGCTGCCGGCTCAGGGCCACAGGACTCGGGGCGCAAACATCGGCTCTTTTCCCTGGGAAAGAAAACTCACCAGTCCAGGTTCCTGATGTCAGTTTGTAGAGCTCTTTTTGGACTCTCAGGGTAGCACAAGTATGAGGAGGGGGCAGCTCCTGGCTGGGACTTATCCTTCGATGTTCGGATTTTTTGCAGTCAGCTGCCGGCTCAGGGCCACAGGACTCGGAGCGCAAACATCGGCTCTTTTCCCTGGGAAAGAAAACTCACCAGTCCAGGTTCCTGATGTCAGTTTGTAGGGCTCCCCTGGGACTGTCAGGGCAGCACAAGTATGAGGTGGGGGCAGCTCCTGGCTGGGACTTATCCTTCGATGTTCGGATTTTTTGCAGTCAGCTGCCGGCTCAGGGCCACAGGAGTCGGAGCGCAAACATCGGCTCTTTTCCCTGGGAAAGAAAACTCACCAGTCTAGGTTCCTGATGTCAGTTTGTAGGGCTCCCCTGGGACTGTAAGGGCAGCACAAGTATGAGGTGGGGGCAGCTCCTGTCTGGGACTTATCCTTCGATGTTCGGATTTTTTGCACTCAGCTGCCCGCTCAGGGCCACAGGACTCGGAGCGCAAACATCGGCTCTTTTCCCTGGGAAAGAAAACTCACCAGTCCAGGTTCCTGATGTCAGTTTGTAGGGCTCCCCTGGGACTCTCAGGGTAGCACAAGTATGAGGTGGGGGCAGCTCCTGTCTGGGACTTATCCTTCGATGTTCGGATATTTTGCGGTCAGATGCCCGCTCAGGGCCACAGGACTCGGAGCACAAACATCGGCTCTTTTCCCTGGGAAAGAAAACTCACCAGTCCAGGTTCCTGATGTCAGTTTGTAGGGCTCCCCTGGGACTGTCAGGGCAGCACAAGTATGAGGTGGGGGCAGCTCCTGTCTGGGACTTATCCTTCGATGTTCGGAATTTGTGCGGTCAGCTGCCGGCTCAGGGCCACAGGACTCGGGGCGCAAACATCGGCTCTTTTCCCTGGGAAAGAAAACTCACCAGTCCAGGTTCCTGATGTCAGTTTGTAGAGCTCTTTTTGGACTCTCAGGGTAGCACAAGTATGAGGTGGGGGCGGCTCCTTGCTGGGACTTATCCTTCGATGTTCGGATTTTTTGCAGTCAGCTGCCGGCTCAGGGCCACAGGACTCGGAGCGCAAACATCGGCTCTTTTCCCTGGGAAAGAAAACTCACCAGTCCAGGTTCCTGATGTCAGTTTGTAGAGATCTTTTTGGACTCTCAGGGTAGCACAAGTATGAGGTGGGGGCAGCTCCTGGCTGGGACTTATCCTTCGATATTCGGATTTTTTGCACTCAGCTGCCGGCTCAGGGCCACAGGAGTCGGAGCGCAAACATCGGCTCTTTTCCCTGGGAAAGAAAACTCACCAGTCCAGGTTCCTGATGTCAGTTTGTAGGGCTCCCCTGGGACTGTCAGGGCAGCACAAGTATGAGGTGGGGGCAGCTCCTGTCTGGGACTTATCCTTCGATGTTCCGATTTTGTGCGGTCAGCTGCCGGCTCAGGGCCACAGGACTCGGAGCGCAAACATCGGCTCTTTTCCCTGGGAAAGAAAACTCACTAGTCCAGGATCCTGATGTCAGTTTGTAGGGCTCCCCTGGGACTGTCCGGGCAGCTCAAGTATGAGGTAGGGGCAGCTCCTTTCTGGGACTTATCCTTCGATGTTCGGAATTTGTGCGGTCAGCTGCCGGCTCACGGCCACAGGACTCGGAGCGCAAACATCGGCTCTTTTCCCTGGGAAAGAAAACTCACCAGTCCAGGTTCCTGATGTCAGTTTGTAGAGCACTTTTTGGACTCTCAGGGCAGCACAAGTATGAGGTGGGGGCAGCTCCTGTCTGGGACTTATCCTTCGATGTTCTGATTTTTTGCACTCAGCTGCCCGGTCAGGGCCACAGGAGTCGGAGCGCAAACATCGGCTCTTTTCCCTGGGAAAGAAAACTCACCAGTCCAGGTTCCTGATGTCAATTTGGAGGGCTCCCCTGGGACTCTCAGGGTAGCACAAGTATGAGGTGGGGGCAGATCCTGTCTGGGACTTATCCTTCGATGTTCGGATTTTCTGCACTCAGCTGCCCGGTCAGGGCCACAGGACTCGGAGCGCAAACATTGGCTCTTTTCCCTGGGAAAGAAAACTCACCAGTCCAGGTTCCTGATGTCAGTTTGTGGGGCTCTTTTTGAACTCTCAGGGCAGCACAAGTATGAGGTGGGGGCACCTCCTGTCTGGGACTTATCCTTCGATGTTCGGAATTTGTGCGGTCAGCTGCCGGCTCAGGGCCACAGGACTCGGAGCGCAAACATCGGCTCTTTTCCCTGGGAAAGAAAACTCACCAGTCCAGGTTCCTGATGTCAGTTTGTAGAGCTCTTTTTGGACTCTCAGGGTAGCACAAGTATGAGGAGGGGGCAGCTCCTGGCTGGGACTTATCCTTCGATGTTCGGATTTTTTGCAGTCAGCTGCCGGCTCAGGGCCACAGGAGTCGGAGCGCAAACATCGGCTCTTTTCCCTGGGAAAGAAAACTCACCAGTCCAGGTTCTTGATGTCAGTTTGTAGGGCTCCCCTGGGACTGTCAGGGCAGCACAAGTATGAGGTGGGGGCAGCTCCTGTCTGGGACTTATCGTTCGATGTTCGGATTTTTTGCAGTCCGCTGCCGGCTCAGGGCCACAGGACTCGGAGTGCAAACATCGGCTCTTTTCCCTGGGAAAGAAAACTCACCAGTCCAGGTTCCTGATGTCAGTTTGTAGGGCTCCCCTGAGATTCTAAGGGTAGCACAAGTATGAGGTGGGGGCAGCTCCTGTCTGGGACTTATCCTTCGATGTTCGGATATTTTGCGGTCAGATGCCCGCTCAGGGCCACAGGACTCAGAGCGTAAACATCGGCTCTTTTCCCTGGGAAAGAAAACTCACCAGTCCAGGTTCCTGATGTCAGTTTGTAGGGCTCCCCTGGGACTCTCAGGGCAGCACAAGTATGAGGTGGGGGCAGCTCCTGTCTGGGACTTATCCTTCGATGTTCGGAATTTTTGCGGTCAGCTGCCGGCTCAGGGCCACAGGACTCGGGGCGCAAACATCGGCTCTTTTCCCTGGGAAAGAAAACTCACCAGTCCAGGTTCCTGATGTCAGTTTGTAGAGCTCTTTTGGGACTCTCAGGGTAGCACAAGTATGAGGTGGGGGCGGCTCCTGGCTGGGACTTATCCTTCGATGTTCGGATATTTGCAGTCAGCTGCCCGCTCAGGGCCACAGGACTCGGAGCGCAAACATCGGCTCTTTTCCCTGGGAAAGAAAACTCACCAGTCCAGGTTCCTGATGTCAGTTTGTAGGGCTCCCCTGGGACTGTCAGGGCAGCACAAGTATGAGGAGGGGACAGCTCCTGTCTGCGACTTATCCTTCGATGTTCGGATATTTTGCGGTCAGATGCCCGCTCAGGGCCACAGGAGTCGGAGCGCAAACATCGGCTCTTTTCCCTGGGAAAGAAAACTCACCAGTCCAGGTTCCTGATGTCAGTTTGGAGGGCTCTTTTTGGACCCTCAGGGCAGCACAAGTATGAGGTGGGGGCAGCTCCTGTCTGGGACTTATCCTTCGATGTTCGGATTTTTTGCAGTCAGCTGCCCGCTCAGGGCTACAGGACTCGGAGCGCAAACATCGGCTCTTTTTCCTGGGAAAGAAAACTCACCAGTCCAGGTTCCTGATATCAGCTTGTAGAGCTCTTTTTGGACTCTCAGGGCAGCACAAGTATGAGGTGGGGGCAGCTCCTGTCTGGGACTTATCCTTCGATGTTCGGATTTTTTGCACTCAGCTGCCGGCTCAGGGCCACAGGACTCGGAGCGCAAACATCGGCTCTTTTCCCTGGGAAAGAAAACTCACCAGTCCAGGTTCCTGATGTCAGTTTGTAGGGCTCCCCTGGGACTCTCAGGGCATCACAAGTATGAGGTGGGGGCAGCTCCTGTCTGGGACTTATCCTTCGATGTTCGGAATTTGTGCGGTCAGCTGCCGGCTCAGGGCCACAGGACTCGGAGCGCAAACATCGGCTCTTTTCCCTGGGAAAGAAAACTCACCAGTCCAGGTTCCTGATGTCAGTTTGTAGAGCTCTTTTTGGACTCTCAGGGTAGAACAAGTATGAGGTGGGGGCAGCTCCTGTCTGGGACTTATCCTTCGATGTTCGGATTTTTTGCACTCAGCTGCCCGCTCAGGGCCACAGGACTCGGAGCGCAAACATCGGCTCTTTTCCCTGGGAAAGAAAACTCACCAGTCCAGGTTCCTGATGTCAGTTTGTAGGGCTCCCCTGGGACTGTCAGGGCAGCACAAGTATGAGGATGGGGCAGCTCCTGTCTGGGACTTATCCTTCGATGTTCGGATTTTTTGCAGTCAGCTGCCGGCTCAGGGCCACAGGACTCGGAGCGCAAACATCGGCTCTTTTCCCTGGGAAAGAAAACTCACCAGTCTAGGTTCCTGATGTCAGTTTGTAGGGCTCCCCTGAGACTGTCAGGGCAGCACAAGTATGAGGTGGGGGCAGCTCCTTTCTGGGACTTATCCTTCGATGTTCCGATTTTTTGCACTCAGCTGCCCGTTCCTGACCACAGGACTCGGAGCGCAAACATCGGCTCTTTTCCCTGGGAAAGAAAACTCACCAGTCCAGGTTCCTGATGTCAGTTTGGAGGGCTCCCCTGGGACTCTCAGGGCATCACAAGTATGAGGTGGGGGCACCTCCTGTCTGGGACTTATCCTTCGATGTTCGGAATTTGTGCGGTCAGCTGCCGGCTCAGGGCCACAGGACTCGGAGCGCAAACATCGGCTCTTTTCCCTGGGAAAGAAAACTCACCAGTCCAGGTTCCTGATGTCAGTTTGTAGAGCTCTTTTTGGACTCTCAGGGTAGAACAAGTATGAGGAGGGGGCAGTTCCTGTCTGGGACATATCCTTCGATGTTCGGATTTTTTGCAGTCAGCTGCCGGCTCAGGGCCACAGGAGTCGGAGCGCAAACATCGGCTCTTTTCCCTGGGAAAGAAAACTCACCAGTCCAGGTTCCTGATGTCAGTTTGTAGGGCTCCCCTGGGACTGTCAGGGCAGCACAAGTATGAGGTGGGGGCAGCTCCTGTCTGGGACTTATCGTTCGATGTTCGGATTTTTTGCAGTCAGCTGCCGGCTCAGGGCCACAGGACTCGGAGTGCAAACATCGGCTCTTTTCCCTGGGAAAGAAAACTCACCAGTCCAGGTTCCTGATTTCAGTTTGTAGGGCTCCCCTGAGATTCTAAGGGTAGCACAAGTATGAGGTGGGGGCAGCTCCTGTCTGGGACTTATCCTTCGATGTTCGGATATTTTGCGGTCAGATGCCCGCTCAGGGCCACAGGACTCGGAGCGTAAACATCGGCTCTTTTCCCTGGGAAAGAAAACTCACCAGTCCAGGTTCCTGATGTCAGTTTGTAGGGCTCCCCTGGGACTCTCAGGGCAGCACAAGTATGAGGTGGGGGCAGCTCCTGTCTGGGACTTATCCTTCGATGTTCGGAATTTTTGCGGTCAGCTGCCGGCTCAGGGCCACAGGACTCGGGGCGCAAACATCGGCTCTTTTCCCTGGGAAAGAAAACTCACCAGTCCAGGTTCCTGATGTCAGTTTGTAGAGCTCTTTTGGGACTCTCAGGGTAGCACAAGTATGAGGTGGGGGCGGCTCCTGGCTGGGACTTATCCTTCGATGTTCGGATTTTTTGCAGTCAGCTGCCCGCTCAGGGCCACAGGACTCGGAGCGCAAACATCGGCTCTTTTCCCTGGGAAAGAAAACTCACCAGTCCAGGTTCCTGATGTCAGTTTGTAGGGCTCCCCTGGGACTGTCAGGGCAGCACAAGTATGAGGAGGGGACAGCTCCTGTCTGGGACTTATCCTTCGATGTTCGGATATTTTGCGGTCAGATGCCCGCTCAGGGCCACAGGAGTCGGAGCGCAAACATCGGCTCTTTTCCCTGGGAAAGAAAACTCACCAGTCCAGGTTCCTGATGTCAGTTTGGAGGGCTCTTTTTGGACCCTCAGGGCAGCACAAGTATGAGGTGGGGGCAGCTCCTGTCTGGGACTTATCCTTCGATGTTCGGATTTTTTGCAGTCAGCTGCCCGCTCAGGGCTACAGGACTCGGAGCGCAAACATCGGCTCTTTTCCCTGGGAAAGAAAACTCACCAGTCCAGGTTCCTGATATCAGTTTGTAGAGCTCTTTTTGGACTCTCAGGGCAGCACAAGTATGAGGTGGGGGCAGCTCCTGTCTGGGACTTATCCTTCGATGTTCGGATATTTTGCGGTCAGATGCCCGCTCAGGGCCACAGGACTCGGAGCACAAACATCGGCTCTTTTCCCTGGGAAAGAAAACTCACCAGTCCAGGTTCCTGATGTCAGTTTGTAGGGCTCCCCTGGGACTGTCAGGGCAGCACAAGTATGAGGTGGGGGCAGCTCCTGTCTGGGACTTATCCTTCGATGTTCGGAATTTGTGCGGTCAGCTGCCGGCTCAGGGCCACAGGACTCGGGGCGCAAACATCGGCTCTTTTCCCTGGGAAAGAAAACTCACCAGTCCAGGTTCCTGATGTCAGTTTGTAGAGCTCTTTTTGGACTCTCAGGGTAGCACAAGTATGAGGTGGGGGCGGCTCCTTGCTGGGACTTATCCTTCGATGTTCGGATTTTTTGCAGTCAGCTGCCCGCTCAGGGCCACAGGACTCGGAGCGCAAACATCGGCTCTTTTCCCTGGGAAAGAAAACTCACCAGTCCAGGTTCCTGATGTCAGTTTGTAGGGCTCCCCTGGGACTGACAGGGCAGCACAAGTATGAGGTGGGGGCAGCGCCTGTCTGGGACTTATCCTTCGATGTTCGGAAGTTGTGCGGTCAGCTGCCGGCTCAGGGCCACAGGACTCGGAGCGCAAACATCGGCTCTTTTCCCTGGGAAAGAAAACTCACCAGTCCAGGTTCCTGATGTCAGTTTGTAGAGCTCTTCTTGGACTCTCAGGGTAGCACAAGTATGAGGAGGGGGCAGCTCCTGGCTGGGACTTATCCTTCGATGTTCGAATTTTTTGCAGTCAGCTGCCGGCTCAGGGCCACAGGACTCGGAGCGCAAACATCGGCTCTTTTCCCTGGGAAAGAAAACTCACCAGTCCAGGTTCCTGATGTCAGTTTGTAGGGCTCCCCTGGGACTGTCAGGGCAGCACAAGTATGAGGTGGGGGCAGCTCCTGGCTGGGACTTATCCTTCGATGTTCGGATTTTTTGCAGTCAGCTGCCGGCTCAGGGCCACAGGAGTCGGAGCGCAAACATCGGCTCTTTTCCCTGGGAAAGAAAACTCACCAGTCTAGGTTCCTGATGTCAGTTTGTAGGGCTCCCCTGGGACTGTAAGGGCAGCACAAGTATGAGGTGGGGGCAGCTCCTGTCTGGGACTTATCCTTCGATGTTCGGATTTTTTGCACTCAGCTGCCCGCTCAGGGCCACAGGACTCGGAGCGCAAACATCGGCTCTTTACCCTGGGAAAGAAAACTCACCAGTCCAGGTTCCTGATGTCAGTTTGTAGGGCTCCCCTGGGACTCTCAGGGTAGCACAAGTATGAGGTGGGGGCAGCTCCTGTCTGGGACTTATCCTTCGATGTTCGGATATTTTGCGGTCAGATGCCCGCTCAGGGCCACAGGACTCGGAGCACAAACATCGGCTCTTTTCCCTGGGAAAGAAAACTCACCAGTCCAGGTTCCTGATGTCAGTTTGTAGGGCTCCCCTGGGACTGTCAGGGCAGCACAAGTATGAGGTGGGGGCAGCTCCTGTCTGGGACTTATCCTTCGATGTTCGGAATTTGTGCGGTCAGCTGCCGGCTCAGGGCCACAGGACTCGGGGCGCAAACATCGGCTCTTTTCCCTGGGAAAGAAAACTCACCAGTCCAGGTTCCTGATGTCAGTTTGTAGAGCTCTTTTTGGACTCTCAGGGTAGCACAAGTATGAGGTGGGGGCGGCTCCTTGCTGGGACTTATCCTTCGATGTTCGGATTTTTTGCAGTCAGCTGCCCGCTCAGGGCCACAGGACTCGGAGCGCAAACATCGGCTCTTTTCCCTGGGAAAGAAAACTCACCAGTCCAGGTTCCTGATGTCAGTTTGTAGGGCTCCCCTGGGACTGTCAGGGCAGCACAAGTATGAGGCGGGGGCAGCTCCTGTCTGGGACTTATCCTTCGATGTTCGGAATTTGTGCGCTCAGCTGCCGGCTCAGGGCCACAGGACTCGGAGCGCAAACATCGGCTCTTTTCCCTGGGAAAGAAAACTCACCAGTCCAGGTTCCTGATGTCAGTTTGTAGAGCTCTTTTTGAACTCTCAGGGCAGCACAAGTATGAGGTGGGGGCAGCTCCTGTCTGGGACTTATCCTTCGATGTTCGGATTTTTTGCAGTCAGCTGCCGGCTCAGGGCCACAGGACTCGGAGCGCAAACATCGGCTCTTTTCCCTGGGAAAGAAAACTCACCAGTCCAGGTTCCTGATGTCAGTTTGTAGAGCTCTTTTTGGACTCTCAGGTTAGCACAAGTATGAGGTGGGGGCAGCTCCTGGCTGGGACTTATCCTTCGATGTTCGGATTTTTTGCAGTCAGCTGCCCGCTCAGGGCCACAGGAGTCAGAGCGCAAACATCGGCTCTTTTCCCTGGGAAAGAAAACTCACCAGTCCAGGTTCCTGATGTCAGTTTGTAGAGCTCTTTTTGGACTCTCAGGGCAGCACAAGTATGAGGTGGGGGCAGCTCCTGGCTGGGACTTATCCTTCGATGTTCCGATTTTTTGCAGTCAGCTGCCGGCTCAGGGCCACAGGACTCGGAGCGCAAACATCGGCTCTTTTCCCTGGGAAAGAAAACTCACCAGTCCAGGTTCCTGATGTCAGTTTGTAGAGATCTTTTTGGACTCTCAGGGTAGCACAAGTATGAGGTGGGGGCAGCTCCTGGCTGGGACTTATCCTTCGATATTCGGATTTTTTGCAGTCAGCTGCCGGCTCAGGGCCACAGGACTCGGAGCGCAAACATCGGCTCTTTTCCCTGGGAAAGAAAACTCACCAGTCCAGGTTCCTGATGTCAGTTTGTAGAGCTCTTTTTGGACTCTCAGGGCAGCACAAGTATGAGGTGGGGGCAGCTCCTGGCTGGGACTTATCCTTCGATGTTCGGATTTTTTGCAGTCAGCTGCCCGCTCAGGGCCACAGGAGTCAGAGCGCAAACATCGGCTCTTTTCCCTGGGAAAGAAAACTCACCAGTCCAGGTTCCTGATGTCAGTTTGTAGAGCTCTTTTTGGACTCTCAGGGCAGCACAAGTATGAGGTGGGGGCAGCTCCTGGCTGGGACTTATCCTTCGATGTTCCGATTTTTTGCAGTCAGCTGCCGGCTCAGGGCCACAGGACTCGGAGCGCAAACATCGGCTCTTTTCCCTGGGAAAGAAAACTCACCAGTCCAGGTTCCTGATGTCAGTTTGTAGAGATCTTTTTGGACTCTCAGGGTAGCACAAGTATGAGGTGGGGGCAGCTCCTGGCTGGGACTTATCCTTCGATATTCGGATTTTTTGCAGTCAGCTGACGGCTCAGGGCCACAGGAGTCGGAGCGCAAACATCGGCTCTTTTCCCTGGGAAAGAAAACTCACCAGTCCAGGTTCCTGATGTCAGTTTGTAGGGCTCCCCTGGGACTGTCAGGGCAGCACAAGTATGAGGTGGGGGCAGCTCCTGTCTGGGACTTATCCTTCGATGTTCCGATTTTGTGCGGTCAGCTGCCGGCTCAGGGCCACAGGACTCGGAGCGCAAACATCGGCTCTTTTCCCTGGGAAAGAAAACTCACTAGTCCAGGATCCTGATGTCAGTTTGTAGGGCTCCCCTGGGACTGTCCGGGCAGCTCAAGTATGAGGTAGGGGCAGCTCCTTTCTGGGACTTATCCTTCGATGTTCGGAATTTGTGCGGTCAGCTGCCGGCTCACGGCCACAGGACTCGGAGCGCAAACATCGGCTCTTTTCCCTGGGAAAGAAAACTCACCAGTCCAGGTTCCTGATGTCAGTTTGTAGAGCTCTTTTTGGACTCTCAGGGCAGCACAAGTATGAGGTGGGGGCAGCTCCTGTCTGGGACTTATCCTTCGATGTTCGGATTTTTTGCAGTCAGCTGCCGGCTCAGGGCCACAGGACTCGGAGCGCAAACATCGACTCTTTTCCCTGGGAAAGAAAACTCACCAGTCCAGGTTCCTGATGTCAGTTTGTAGAGCTCTTTTTGGACTCTCAGGTTAGCACAAGTATGAGGTGGGGGCAGCTCCTGGCTGGGACTTATCCTTCGATGTTCGGATTTTTTGCAGTCAGCTGCCCGCTCAGGGCCACAGGAGTCAGAGCGCAAACATCGGCTCTTTTCCCTGGGAAAGAAAACTCACCAGTCCAGGTTCCTGATGTCAGTTTGTAGAGCTCTTTTTGGACTCTCAGGGCAGCACAAGTATGAGGTGGGGGCAGCTCCTGGCTGGGACTTATCCTTCGATGTTCCGATTTTTTGCAGTCAGCTGCCGGCTCAGGGCCACAGGACTCGGAGCGCAAACATCGGCTCTTTTCCCTGGGAAAGAAAACTCACCAGTCCAGGTTCCTGATGTCAGTTTGTAGAGCTCTTTTTGGACTCTCAGGGCAGCACAAGTATGAGGTGGGGGCAGCTCCTGGCTGGGACTTATCCTTCGATGTTCGGATTTTTTGCAGTCAGCTGCCCGCTCAGGGCCACAGGAGTCAGAGCGCAAACATCGGCTCTTTTCCCTGGGAAAGAAAACTCACCAGTCCAGGTTCCTGATGTCAGTTTGTAGAGCTCTTTTTGGACTCTCAGGGCAGCACAAGTATGAGGTGGGGGCAGCTCCTGGCTGGGACTTATCCTTCGATGTTCCGATTTTTTGCAGTCAGCTGCCAGCTCAGGGCCACAGGACTCGGAGCGCAAACATCGGCTCTTTTCCCTGGGAAAGAAAACTCACCAGTCCAGGTTCCTGATGTCAGTTTGTAGAGATCTTTTTGGACTCTCAGGGTAGCACAAGTATGAGGTGGGGGCAGCTCCTGGCTGGGACTTATCCTTCGATATTCGGATTTTTTGCAGTCAGCTGACGGCTCAGGGCCACAGGAGTCGGAGCGCAAACATCGGCTCTTTTCCCTGGGAAAGAAAACTCACCAGTCCAGGTTCCTGATGTCAGTTTGTAGGGCTCCCCTGGGACTGTCAGGGCAGCACAAGTATGAGGTGGGGGCAGCTCCTGTCTGGGACTTATCCTTCGATGTTCCGATTTTGTGCGGTCAGCTGCCGGCTCAGGGCCACAGGACTCGGAGCGCAAACATCGGCTCTTTTCCCTGGGAAAGAAAACTCACTAGTCCAGGATCCTGATGTCAGTTTGTAGGGCTCCCCTGGGACTGTCCGGGCAGCTCAAGTATGAGGTAGGGGCAGCTCCTTTCTGGGACTTATCCTTCGATGTTCGGAATTTGTGCGGTCAGCTGCCGGCTCACGGCCACAGGACTCGGAGCGCAAACATCGGCTCTTTTCCCTGGGAAAGAAAACTCACCAGTCCAGGTTCCTGATGTCAGTTTGTAGAGCTCTTTTTGGACTCTCAGGGCAGCACAAGTATGAGGTGGGGGCAGCTCCTGTCTGGGACTTATCCTTCGATGTTCGGATTTTTTGCACTCAGCTGCCGGCTCAGGGCCACAGGAGTCGGAGCGCAAACATCGGCTCTTTTCCCTGGGAAAGAAAACTCACCAGTCCAGGTTCCTGATGTCAATTTGGAGGGCTCCCCTGGGACTCTCAGGGTAGCACAAGTATGAGGTGGGGGCAGATCCTGTCTGGGACTTATCCTTCGATGTTCGGATTTTCTGCACTCAGCTGCCCGGTCAGGGCCACAGGACTCGGAGCGCAAACATTGGCTCTTTTCCCTGGGAAAGAAAACTCACCAGTCCAGGTTCCTGATGTCAGTTTGTGGGGCTCTTTTTGAACTCTCAGGGCAGCACAAGTATGAGGTGGGGGCAGCTCCTGTCTGGGACTTATCCTTCGATGTTCGGAATTTGTGCGGTCAGCTGCCGGCTCAGGGCCACAGGACTCGGGGCGCAAACATCGGCTCTTTTCCCTGGGAAAGAAAACTCACCAGTCCAGGTTCCTGATGTCAGTTTGTAGAGCTCTTTTTGGACTCTCAGGTTAGCACAAGTATGAGGTGGGGGCAGCTCCTGGCTGGGACTTATCCTTCGATGTTCGGATTTTATGCAGTCAGCTGCCCGCTCAGGGCCACAGGAGTCGGAGCGCAAACATCGGCTCTTTTCCCTGGGAAAGAAAACTCACCAGTCCAGGTTCCTGATGTCAGTTTGTAGAGCTCTTTTTGGACTCTCAGGGCAGCACAAGTATGAGGTGGGGGCAGCTCCTGTCTGAGACTTATCCTTCGATGTTCGGAATTTGTGTGGTCAGCTGCCGGCTCAGGGCCACAGGACTCGGAGCGCAAACATCGGCTCTTTTCCCTGAGAAAGAAAACTCACCAGTCCAGGTTCCTGATGTCAGTTTGTAGGGCTCCCCTGGGACTCTCAGGGCAGCACAAGTATGAGGTGGGGGCAGCTCCTGTCTGGGACTTATCCTTCGATGTTCGGAATTTGTGCAGTCAGCTGCCGGCTCAGGGCCACAGGAGTCGGAGCGCAAACATCGGCTCTTTTCCCTGGGAAAGAAAACTCACCAGTCCAGGTTCCTGATGTCAGTTTGTAGAGCTCTTTTTGGACTCTCAGGGTAGCACAAGTATGAGGTGGGGGCAGCTCCTGGCTGGGACTTATCCTTCGATGTTCGGATTTTTTGCACTCAGCTGCCGGCTCAGGGCCACAGGAGTCGGAGCGCAAACATCGGCTCTTTTCCCTGGGAAAGAAAACTCACCAGTCCAGGTTCCTGATGTCAGTTTGTAGAGCTCCCCTGGGACTGTCAGGGCAGCACAAGTATGAGGTGGGGGCAGCTCCTGTCTGGGACTTATCCTTCGATGTTCCGAATTTGTGCGGTCAGCTGCCGGCTCAGGGCCACAGGACTCGGAGCGCAAACATCGGCTCTTTTCCCTGGGAAAGAAAACTCACCAGTCCAGGTTCCTGATGTCAGTTTGTAGAGCTCTTTTTGAACTCTCAGGGCAGCACAAGTATGAGGTGGGGGCAGGTCCTGTCTGGGACTTATCCTTCGATTTTCGGATTTTTTGCAGTCAGCTGCCAGCTCAGGGCCACAGGAGTCGGAGCGCAAACATCGGCTCTTTTCCCTGGGAAAGAAAACTCACCAGTCCAGGTTCCTGATGTCAGTTTGTAGGGCTCCCCTGAGACTGTCAGGGCAGCACAAGTATGAGGTGGGGGCAGCTGATTTCTGGGACTTATCCTTCGATGTTCGGATTTTTTGCAGTCAGCTGCCGGCTCAGGGCCACAGGACTCGGAGCGCAAACATCGGCTCTTTTCCCTGGGAAAGAAAACTCACTAGTCCAGGTTCCTGATGTCAGTTTGTAGAGCTCTTTTTGGACTCTCAGGGCAGCACAAGTATGAGGTGGGGGCAGCTCCTGTCTGGGACTTATCCTTCGATGTTCGGATTTTTTGCACTCAGCTGCCGGCTCAGGGCCACAAGACTCGGAGCGCAAACATCGGCTCTTTACCCTGGGAAAGAAAACTCACCAGTCCAGGTTCCTGATGTCAGTTTGTAGGGCTCCCCTGGGACTGTCAGGGCAGCACAAGTATGAGGTGGGGGCAGCTCCTGTCTGGGACTTATCCTTCGATGTTCGGATTTTTTGCACTCAGCTGCCCGCTCAGGGCCACAGGACTCGGAGCGCAAACATCGGCTCTTTTCCCTGGGAAAGAAGACTCACCAGTCCAGGTTCCTGATGTCAGTTTGTAGGGCTCCCCTGGGACTCTCAGGGTAGCACAAGTATGAGGTGGGGGCAGATCCTGTCTGGGACTTATCCTTCGATGTTCGGATTTTTTGCACTCAGCTGCCCGCTCAGGGCCACAGGACTCGGAGCGCAAACATCGGCTCTTTTCCCTGGGAAAGAAAACTCACCAGTCCAGGTTCCTGATGTCAGTTTGTAGGGCTCTTTTTGAACTCTCAGGGCAGCACAAGTATGAGGTGGGGGCAGCTCCTGTCTGGGACTTATCCTTCGATGTTTGGATTTTTTGCAGTCAGCTGCCCGCTCAGGGCCACAGGAGTCGGAGCGCAAACATTGGCTCTTTTCCCTGGGAAAGAAAACTCACCAGTCCAGGTTCCTGATGTCAGTTTGTAGAGCTCTTTTTGGACTGTCAGGGCAGCACAAGTATGAGGTGGGGGCAGCTCCTGTCTGGGACTTATCCTTCGATGTTCCGATTTTTTGCACTCAGCTGCCGGCTCAGGGCCACAGGACTCGGAGCGCAAACATCGGCTCTTTTCCCTGGGAAAGAAAACTCACTAGTCCAGGATCCTGATGTCAGTTTGTAGGGCTCCCCTGGGACTGTCAGGGCAGCACAAGTATGAGGTAGGGGCAGCTCCTTTCTGGGACTTATCCTTCGATGTTCGGAATTTGTGCGGTCAGCTGCCGGCTCAGGGCCACAGGACTCGGAGCGCAAACATCGGCTCTTTTCCCTGGGAAAGAAAACTCACCAGTCCAGGTTCCTGATGTCAGTTTGTAGGGCTCCCCTGGGACTGTCAGGGCAGCACAAGTATGAGGTGGGGGCAGCTCCTGTCTGGGACTTATCCTTCGATGTTCGGATTTTTTGCAGTCAGCTGCCCGCTCAGGGCCACAGGACTCGGAGCGCAAACATCAGCTCTTTTCCCTGGGAAAGAAGACTCACCAGTCCAGGTTCCTGATGTCAGTTTGTAGGGCTCCCCTGGGACTCTCAGGGTAGCACAAGTATGAGGTGGGGGCAGATCCTGTCTGGGACTTATCCTTCGATGTTCGGATTTTTTGCACTCAGCTGCCCGCTCAGGGCCACAGGACTCGGAGCGCAAACATCGGCTCTTTTCCCTGGGAAAGAAAACTCACCAGTCCAGGTTCCTGATGTCAGTTTGTAGGGCTCTTTTTGAACTCTCAGGGCAGCACAAGTATGAGGTGGGGGCAGCTCCTGTCTGGGACTTATCCTTCGATGTTCCGATTTTTTGCACTCAGCTGCCGGCTCAGGGCCACAGGACTCGGAGCGCAAACATCGGCTCTTTTCCCTGGGAAAGAAAACTCACTAGTCCAGGATCCTGATGTCAGTTTGTAGGGCTCCCCTGGGACTGTCAGGGCAGCACAAGTATGAGGTAGGGGCAGCTCCTTTCTGGGACTTATCCTTCGATGTTCGGAATTTGTGCGGTCAGCTGCCGGCTCACGGCCACAGGACTCGGAGCGCAAACATCGGCTCTTTTCCCTGGGAAAGAAAACTCACCAGTCCAGGTTCCTGATGTCAGTTTGTAGAGCTCTTTTTGAACTCTCAGGGCAGCACAAGTATGAGGTTGGAGCAGCTCCTGTCTGGGACTTATCCTTCGATGTTCCGATTTTTTGCACTCAGCTGCCAGCTCAGGGCCACAGGAGTCGGAGCGCAAACATCGGCTCTTTTCCCTGGGAAAGAAAACTCACCAGTCCAGGTTCCTGATGTCAGTTTGTATAGCTCCCCTGAGACTGTCAGGGCAGCACAAGTATGAGGTGGGGGCAGCTGCTTTCTGGGACTTATCCTTCGATGTTCGGAATTTGTGCGGTCAGCTTCCGGCTCAGGGCCACAGGAGTCGGAGCGCAAACATCGGCTCTTTTTCCTGGGAAAGAAAACTCACCAGTCCAGGTTCATGATGTCAGTTTGTAGGGCTCCCCTGGGACTGTCAGGGCAGCACAAGTATGAGGAGGGGGCAGCGCCTGTCTGGGACTTATCCTTCGATGTTCGGATTTTTTGCAGTCAGCTGCCGGCTCAGGGCCACAGGACTCGGAGCGCAAACATCGGCTCTTTTCCCTGGGAAAGAAAACTCACTAGTCCAGGTTCCTGATGTCAGTTTGTAGAGCTCTTTTTGGACTCTCAGGGCAGCACAAGTATGAGGTGGGGGCAGCTCCTGTCTGGGACTTATCCTTCGATGTTCGGATTTTTTGCACTCAGCTGCCGGCTCAGGGCCACAGGAGTCGGAGCGAAAACATCGGCTCTTTTCCCTGGGAAAGAAAACTCACCAGTCCAGGTTCCTGATGTCAGTTTGTAGGGCTCCCCTGGGACTGTCAGGGCAGCACAAGTATGAGGTGGGGGCAGCTCCTGTCTGGGACTTATCCTTCGATGTTCCGATTTTTTGCAGTCAGCTGCCCGCTCAGGGCCACAGGACTCGGAGCGCAAACATCGGCTCTTTTCCCTGGGAAAGAAAACTCACCAGTCCAGGTTCCTGATGTCAGTTTGTAGGGCTCCCCTGGGACTGTCAGGGCAGCACAAGTATGAGGTGGGGGCAGCTCCTGTCTGGGACTTATCCTTCGATGTTCGGATTTTTTGCAGTCAGCTGCCGGCTCAGGGCCACAGGACTCGGAGCGCAAACATCGGCTCTTTTCCCTGGGAAAGAAAACTCACCAGTCCAGGTTCCTGATGTCAGTTTTTAGGGCTCCCCTGGGACTCTCAGGGCAGCACAAGTATGAGGTGGGGGCAGCTCCTGTCTGGGACTTATCCTTCGATGTTCGGAATTTGTGCGGTCAGCTGCCGGCTCAGGGCCACAGGAGTCGGAGCGCAAACATCGGCTCTTTTCCCTGGGAAAGAAAACTCACCAGTCCAGGTTCCTGATGTCAGTTTGTAGAGCTCTTTTTGGATTTTCAGGGTAGCACAAGTATGAGGTGGGGGCAGATCCTGTCTGGGACTTATCCTTCGATGTTCGGATTTTTTGCACTCAGCTGCCGGCTCAGGGCCACAGGACTCGGAGAGCAAACATCGGCTCTTTTCCCTGGGAAAGAAAACTCACCAGTCCAGGTTCCTGATGTCAGTTTGTAGGGCTCTTTTTGAACTCTCAGGGCAGCACAAGTATGAGGTGGGGGCAGCTCCTGGCTGGGACTTATCCTTCGATGTTCGGATTTTTTGCAGTCAGCTGCCCGCTCAGGGCCACAGGACTCGGAGCGCAAACATTGGCTCTTTTCCCTGGGAAAGAAAACTCACCAGTCCAGGTTCCTGATGTCAGTTTGTAGAGCTCTTTTTGGACTCTCAGGGCAGCACAAGTATGAGGTTGGAGCAGCTCCTGTCTGGGACTTATCCTTCGATGTTCGGATTTTTTGCAGTCAGCTGCCAGCTCAGGGCCACAGGAGTCGGAGCGCAAACATCGGCTCTTTTCCCTGGGAAAGAAAACTCACCAGTCCAGGTTCCTGATGTCAGTTTGTATAGCTCCCCTGAGACTGTCAGGGCAGCACAAGTATGAGGTGGGGGCAGCTGCTTTCTGGGACTTATCCTTCGATGTTCGGAATTTGTGCGGTCAGCTTCCGGCTCAGGGCCACAGGAGTCGGAGCGCAAACATCGGCTCTTTTTCCTGGGAAAGAAAACTCACCAGTCCAGGTTCATGATGTCAGTTTGTAGGGCTCCCCTGGGACTGTCAGGGCAGCACAAGTATGAGGAGGGGGCAGCGCCTGTCTGGGACTTATCCTTCGATGTTCGGATTTTTTGCAGTCAGCTGCCGGCTCAGGGCCACAGGACTCGGAGCGCAAACATCGGCTCTTTTCCCTGGGAAAGAAAACTCACTAGTCCAGGTTCCTGATGTCAGTTTGTAGAGCTCTTTTTGGACTCTCAGGGCAGCACAAGTATGAGGTGGGGGCAGCTCCTGTCTGGGACTTATCCTTCGATGTTCGGATTTTTTGCACTCAGCTGCCGGCTCAGGGCCACAGGAGTCGGAGCGAAAACATCGGCTCTTTTCCCTGGGAAAGAAAACTCACCAGTCCAGGTTCCTGATGTCAGCTTGTAGGGCTCCCCTGGGACTGTCAGGGCAGCACAAGTATGAGGTGGGGGCAGCTCCTGTCTGGGACTTATCCTTCGATGTTCCGATTTTTTGCAGTCAGCTGCCGGCTCAGGGCCACAGGACTCGGAGCGCAAACATCGGCTCTTTTCCCTGGGAAAGAAAACTCACCAGTCCAGGTTCCTGATGTCAGTTTGTAGGGCTCCCCTGGGACTGTCAGGGCAGCACAAGTATGAGGTGGGGGCAGCTCCTGTCTGGGACTTATCCTTCGATGTTCGGATTTTTTGCAGTCAGCTGCCGGCTCAGGGCCACAGGACTCGGAGCGCAAACATCGGCTCTTTTCCCTGGGAAAGAAAACTCACCAGTCCAGGTTCCTGATGTCAGTTTGTAGAGCTCTTTTTGGATTTTCAGGGTAGCACAAGTATGAGGTGGGGGCAGATCCTGTCTGGGACTTATCCTTCGATGTTCGGATTTTTTGCACTCAGCTGCCGGCTCAGGGCCACAGGACTCGGAGAGCAAACATCGGCTCTTTTCCCTGGGAAAGAAAACTCACCAGTCCAGGTTCCTGATGTCAGTTTGTAGGGCTCTTTTTGAACTCTCAGGGCAGCACAAGTATGAGGTGGGGGCAGCTCCTGGCTGGGACTTATCCTTCGATGTTCGGATTTTTTGCAGTCAGCTGCCCGCTCAGGGCCACAGGACTCGGAGCGCAAACATTGGCTCTTTTCCCTGGGAAAGAAAACTCACCAGTCCAGGTTCCTGATGTCAGTTTGTAGAGCTCTTTTTGGACTGTCAGGGCAGCACAAGTATGAGGTGGGGGCAGCTCCTGTCTGGGACTTATCCTTCGATGTTCGGATTTTTTGCACTCAGCTGCCGGCTCAGGGCCACAGGACTCGGAGCGCAAACATCGGCTCTTTTCCCTGGGAAAGAAAACTCACTAGTCCAGGATCCTGATGTCAGTTTGTAGGGCTCCCCTGGGACTGTCAGGGCAGCACAAGTATGAGGTAGGGGCAGCTCCTTTCTGGGACTTATCCTTCGATGTTCGGAATTTGTGCGGTCAGCTGCCGGCTCACGGCCACAGGACTCGGAGCGCAAACATCGGCTCTTTTCCCTGGGAAAGAAAACTCACCAGTCCAGGTTCCTGATGTCAGTTTGTAGAGGTCGTTTTGGACTTTTAGGGCAGCACAAGTATGAGGTGGGGGCAGCTCCTGGCTGGGACTTATCCTTCGATGTTCGGATTTTTTGCAGTCAGCTGCCGGCTCAGGGCCACAGGACTCGGAGCGCAAACATCGGCTCTTTTCCCTGGGAAAGAAAACTCACCAGTCCAGGTTCCTGATGTCAGTTTGTAGGGCTCCCCTGAGACTGTCAGGGCAGCACAAGTATGAGGTGGGGGCAGCTCCTGTCTGGGACTTATCCTTCGATGTTCGGATTTTTTGCAGTCAGCTGCCGGCTCACGGCCACAGGACTCAGAGCGCAAACATCGGCTCTTTTCCCTGGGAAAGAAAACTCACCAGTCCAGGTTCCTGATGTCAGTTTGTAGGGCTCCCCTGGGACTGTCAGGGCAGCACAAGTATGAGGTGGGGACAGCTCCTGTCTGGGACTTATCCTTCGATGTTCGGAATTTCTGCGGTCAGCTGCCGGCTCAGGGCCACAGGAGTCGGAGCGCAAACATCGGCTCTTTTCCCTGGGAAAGAAAACTCACCAGTCCAGGTTCCTGATGTCAGTTTGTAGAGCTCCCCTGGGACTGTCAGGGCAGCACAAGTATGAGGTGGGGGCAGCTCCTGTCTGGGACTTATCCTTCGATGTTCCGAATTTGTGCGGTCATCTGCCGGCTCAGGGCCACAGGACTCGGAGCGCAAACATCGGCTCTTTTCCCTGGGAAAGAAAACTCACCAGTCCAGGTTCCTGATGTCAGTTTGTAGAGCTCTTTTTGAACTCTCAGGGCAGCACAAGTATGAGGTTGGAGCAGCTCCTGTCTGGGACTTATCCTTCGATGTTCCAATTTTTTGCAGTCAGCTGCCAGCTCAGGGCCACAGGAGTCGGAGCGCAAACATCGGCTCTTTTCCCTGGGAAAGAAAACTCACCAGTCCAGGTTCCTGATGTCAGTTTGTAGGGCTCCCCTGAGACTGTCAGGGCAGCACAAGTATGATGTGGGGGCAGCTGCTTTCTGGGACTTATGCTTCGATGTTCGGAATTTGTGCGGTCAGCTGCCGGCTCAGGGCCACAGGACTCGGGGCGCAAACATCGGCTCTTTTCCCTGGGAAAGAAAACTCACCAGTCCAGGTTCATGATGTCAGTTTGTACGGCTCCCCTGGGACTGTCAGGGCAGCACAAGTATGAGGAGGGGGCAGCGCCTGTCTGGGACTTATCCTTCGATGTTCGGATTTTTTGCAGTTAGCTGCCGGCTCAGGGCCACAGGAGTCGGAGCGCAAACATCGGCTCTTTTCCCTGGGAAAGAAAACTCACTAGTCCAGGTTCCTGATGTCAGTTTGTAGAGCTCTTTTTGGACTGTCAGGGCAGCACAAGTATGAGGTGGGGGCAGCTCCTGTCTGGGACTTATCCTTCGATGTTCGGATTTTTTGCACTCAGCTGCCCGCTCAGGGCCACAGGACTCGGAGCGCAAACATCGGCTCTTTTCCCTGGGAAAGAAAACTCACCAGTCCAGGTTCCTGATGTCAGTTTGTAGGGCTCTTTTTGAACTCTCAGGGCAGCACAAGTATGAGGTGGGGGCAGCTCCTGTCTGGGACTTATCCTTCGATGTTCGGATTTTTGCAGTTAGCTGCCCGCTCAGGGCCACAGGACTCGGAGCGCAAACATTGGCTCTTTTCCCTGGGAAAGAAAACTCACCAGTCCAGGTTCCTGATGTCAGTTTGTAGAGCTCTTTTTGGACTGTCAGGGCAGCACAAGTATGAGGTGGGGGCAGCTCCTGTCTGGGACTTATCCTTCGATGTTCGGATTTTTTGCAGTCAGCTGCATGCTCACGGCCACAGGACTCGGAGCGCAAACATCGGCTCTTTTCCCTGGGAAAGAAAACTCACCAGTCCAGGTTCCTGATGTCAGTTTGTAGGGCTCCCCTGGGACTCTCAGGGCAGCACAAGTATGAGGTGGGGGCAGCTCCTGTCTGGGACTTATCCTTCGATGTTCCGATTTTTTGCAGTCAGCTGCCGGCTCAGGGCCACAGGACTCGGAGCGCAAACATCGGCTCTTTTCCCTGGGAAAGAAAACTCACCAGTCCAGGTTCCTGATGTCAGTTTGTAGGGCTCCCCTGGGACTGTCAGGGCAGCACAAGTATGAGGAGGGGGCAGCTCCTGTCTGGGACTTATCCTTCGATGTTCGGATATTTTGCGGTCAGATGCCCGCTCAGGGCCACAGGACTCGGAGCACAAACATCGGCTCTTTTCCCTGGGAAAGAAAACTCACCAGTCCAGGTTCCTGATGTCAGTTTGTAGGGCTCTTTTTGGACCCTCAGGACAGCACAAGTATGAGGTGGGGGCAGCTCCTGTCTGGGAATTATCCTTCGATGTTCGGATTTTTTGCAGTCAGCTGCCGGCTCAGGGCCACAGGAGTCGGAGCGCAAACATCGGCTCTTTTCCCTGGGAAAGAAAACTCACCAGTCCAGGTTCCTGATGTCAGTTTGTAGAGCTCTTTTTGGACTCTCAGGGTAGCACAAGTATGAGGTGGGGGCAGCTCCTGGCTGGGACTTATCCTTCGATGTTCGGATTTTTTGCACTCAGCTGCCGGCTCAGGGCCACAGGAGTCGGAGCGCAAACATCGGCTCTTTTCCCTGGGAAAGAAAACTCACCAGTCCAGGTTCCTGATGTCAGTTTGTAGAGCTCCCCTGGGACTGTCAGGGCAGCACAAGTATGAGGTGGGGGCAGCTCCTGTCTGGGACTTATCCTTCGATGTTCCGAATTTGTGCGGTCAGCTGCCGGCTCAGGGCCACAGGACTCGGAGCGCAAACATCGGCTCTTTTCCCTGGGAAAGAAAACTCACCAGTCCAGGTTCCTGATGTCAGTTTGTAGAGCTCTTTTTGAACTCTCAGGGCAGCACAAGTATGAGGTGGGGGCAGGTCCTGTCTGGGACTTATCCTTCGATGTTCGGATTTTTTGCAGTCAGCTGCCAGCTCAGGGCCACAGGAGTCGGAGCGCAAACATCGGCTCTTTTCCCTGGGAAAGAAAACTCACCAGTCCAGGTTCCTGATGTCAGTTTGTAGGGCTCCCCTGAGACTGTCAGGGCAGCACAAGTATGAGGTGGGGGCAGCTGCTTTCTGGGACTTATCCTTCGATGTTCGGATTTTTTGCAGTCAGCTGCCGGCTCAGGGCCACAGGACTCGGAGCGCAAACATCGGCTCTTTTCCCTGGGAAAGAAAACTCACTAGTCCAGGTTCCTGATGTCAGTTTGTAGAGCTCTTTTTGGACTCTCAGGGCAGCACAAGTATGAGGTGGGGGCAGCTCCTGTCTGGGACTTATCCTTCGATGTTCGGATTTTTTGCACTCAGCTGCCGGCTCAGGGCCACAGGACTCGGAGCGCAAACATCGGCTCTTTCCCCTGGGAAAGAAAACTCACCAGTCCAGGTTCCTGATGTCAGTTTGTAGGGCTCCCCTGGGACTGTCAGGGCAGCACAAGTATGAGGTGGGGGCAGCTCCTGTCTGGGACTTATCCTTCGATGTTCGGATTTTTTGCACTCAGCTGCCCGCTCAGGGCCACAGGACTCGGAGCGCAAACATCGGCTCTTTTCCCTGGGAAAGAAGACTCACCAGTCCAGGTTCCTGATGTCAGTTTGTAGGGCTCCCCTGGGACTCTCAGGGTAGCACAAGTATGAGGTGGGGGCAGATCCTGTCTGGGACTTATCCTTCGATGTTCGGATTTTTTGCACTCAGCTGCCCGCTCAGGGCCACAGGACTCGGAGCGCAAACATCGGCTCTTTCCCCTGGGAAAGAAAACTCACCAGTCCAGGTTCCTGATGTCAGTTTGTAGGGCTCTTTTTGAACTCTCAGGGCAGCACAAGTATGAGGTGGGGGCAGCTCCTGTCTGGGACTTATCCTTCGATGTTTGGATTTTTTGCAGTCAGCTGCCCGCTCAGGGCCACAGGAGTCGGAGCGCAAACATTGGCTCTTTTCCCTGGGAAAGAAAACTCACCAGTCCAGGTTCCTGATGTCAGTTTGTAGAGCTCTTTTTGGACTGTCAGGGCAGCACAAGTATGAGGTGGGGGCAGCTCCTGTCTGGGACTTATCCTTCGATGTTCCGATTTTTTGCACTCAGCTGCCGGCTCAGGGCCACAGGACTCGGAGCGCAAACATCGGCTCTTTTCCCTGGGAAAGAAAACTCACTAGTCCAGGATCCTGATGTCAGTTTGTAGGGCTCCCCTGGGACTGTCAGGGCAGCACAAGTATGAGGTAGGGGCAGCTCCTTTCTGGGACTTATCCTTCGATGTTCGGAATTTGTGCGGTCAGCTGCCGGCTCACGGCCACAGGACTCGGAGCGCAAACATCGGCTCTTTTCCCTGGGAAAGAAAACTCACCAGTCCAGGTTCCTGATGTCAGTTTGTAGGGCTCCCCTGGGACTGTCAGGGCAGCACAAGTATGAGGTGGGGGCAGCTCCTGTCTGGGACTTATCCTTCGATGTTCGGATTTTTTGCACTCAGCTGCCGGCTCAGGGCCACAGGAGTCGGAGCGCAAACATCGGCTCTTTTCCCTGGGAAAGAAGACTCACCAGTCCAGGTTCCTGATGTCAGTTTGTAGGGCTCCCCTGGGACTCTCAGGGTAGCACAAGTATGAGGTGGGGGCAGATCCTGTCTGGGACTTATCCTTCGATGTTCGGATTTTTTGCACTCAGCTGCCCGCTCAGGGCCACAGGACTCGGAGCGCAAACATCGGCTCTTTTCCCTGGGAAAGAAAACTCACCAGTCCAGGTTCCTGATGTCAGTTTGTAGAGCTCTTTTTGAACTCTCAGGGCAGCACAAGTATGAGGTTGGAGCAGCTCCTGTCTGGGACTTATCCTTCGATGTTCGGATTTTTTGCAGTCAGCTGCCAGCTCAGGGCCACAGGAGTCGGAGCGCAAACATCGGCTCTTTTCCCTGGGAAAGAAAACTCACCAGTCCAGGTTCCTGATGTCAGTTTGTATAGCTCCCCTGAGACTGTCAGGGCAGCACAAGTATGAGGTGGGGGCAGCTGCTTTCTGGGACTTATCCTTCGATGTTCGGAATTTGTGCGGTCAGCTTCCGGCTCAGGGCCACAGGAGTCGGAGCGCAAACATCGGCTCTTTTTCCTGGGAAAGAAAACTCACCAGTCCAGGTTCATGATGTCAGTTTGTAGGGCTCCCCTGGGACTGTCAGGGCAGCACAAGTATGAGGAGGGGGCAGCGCATGTCTGGGACTTATCCTTCGATGTTCGGATTTTTTGCAGTCAGCTGCCGGCTCAGGGCCACAGGACTCGGAGCGCAAACATCGGCTCTTTTCCCTGGGAAAGAAAACTCACTAGTCCAGGTTCCTGATGTCAGTTTGTAGAGCTCTTTTTGGACTCTCAGGGCAGCACAAGTATGAGGTGGGGGCAGCTCCTGTCTGGGACTTATCCTTCGATGTTCGGATTTTTTGCACTCAGCTGCCGGCTCAGGGCCACAGGAGTCGGAGCGAAAACATCGGCTCTTTTCCCTGGGAAAGAAAACTCACCAGTCCAGGTTCCTGATGTCAGTTTGTAGGGCTCCCCTGGGACTGTCAGGGCAGCACAAGTATGAGGTGGGGGCAGCTCCTGTCTGGGACTTATCCTTCGATGTTCCGATTTTTTGCAGTCAGCTGCCGGCTCAGGGCCACAGGACTCGGAGCGCAAACATCGGCTCTTTTCCCTGGGAAAGAAAACTCACCAGTCCAGGTTCCTGATGTCAGTTTGTAGGGCTCCCCTGGGACTGTCAGGGCAGCACAAGTATGAGGTGGGGGCAGCTCCTGTCTGGGACTTATCCTTCGATGTTCGGATTTTTTGCAGTCAGCTGCCGGCTCAGGGCCACAGGACTCGGAGCGCAAACATCGGCTCTTTTCCCTGGGAAAGAAAACTCACCAGTCCAGGTTCCTGATGTCAGTTTTTAGGGCTCCCCTGGGACTCTCAGGGCAGCACAAGTATGAGGTGGGGGCAGCTCCTGTCTGGGACTTATCCTTCGATGTTCGGAATTTGTGCGGTCAGCTGCCGGCTCAGGGCCACAGGAGTCGGAGCGCAAACATCGGCTCTTTTCCCTGGGAAAGAAAACTCACCAGTCCAGGTTCCTGATGTCAGTTTGTAGGGCTCCCCTGGGACTGTCAGGGCAGCACAAGTATGAGGAGGGGGCAGCGCCTGTCTTGGACTTATCCTTCGATGTTCGGATTTTTTGCAGTCAGCTGCCGGCTCAGGGCCACAGGACTCGGAGCGCAAACATCGGCTCTTTTCCCTGGGAAAGAAAACTCACTAGTCCAGGTTCCTGATGTCAGTTTGTAGAGCTATTTTTGGACTCTCAGGGCAGCACAAGTATGAGGTGGGGGCAGCTCCTGTCTGGGACTTATCCTTCGATGTTCGGATTTTTTGCACTCAGCTGCCGGCTCAGGGCCACAGGAGTCGGAGCGAAAACATCGGCTCTTTTCCCTGGGAAAGAAAACTCACCAGTCCAGGTTCCTGATGTCAGTTTGTAGGGCTCCCCTGGGACTGTCAGGGCAGCACAAGTATGAGGTGGGGGCAGCTCCTGTCTGGGACTTATCCTTCGATGTTCCGATTTTTTGCAGTCAGCTGCCGGCTCAGGGCCACAGGACTCGGAGCGCAAACATCGGCTCTTTTCCCTGGGAAAGAAAACTCACCAGTCCAGGTTCCTGATGTCAGTTTGTAGGGCTCCCCTGGGACTGTCAGGGCAGCACAAGTATGAGGTGGGGGCAGCTCCTGTCTGGGACTTATCCTTCGATGTTCGGATTTTTTGCAGTCAGCTGCCGGCTCAGGGCCACAGGACTCGGAGCGCAAACATCGGCTCTTTTCCCTGGGAAAGAAAACTCACCAGTCCAGGTTCCTGATGTCAGTTTTTAGGGCTCCCCTGGGACTCTCAGGGCAGCACAAGTATGAGGTGGGGGCAGCTCCTGTCTGGGACTTATCCTTCGATGTTCGGAATTTGTGCGGTCAGCTGCCAGCTCAGGGCCACAGGAGTCGGAGCGCAAACATCGGCTCTTTTCCCTGGGAAAGAAAACTCACCAGTCCAGGTTCCTGATGTCAGTTTGTAGAGCTCTTTTTGGATTTTCAGGGTAGCACAAGTATGAGGTGGGGGCAGATCCTGTCTGGGACTTATCCTTCGATGTTCGGATTTTTTGCACTCAGCTGCCGGCTCAGGGCCACAGGACTCGGAGAGCAAACATCGGCTCTTTTCCCTGGGAAAGAAAACTCACCAGTCCAGGTTCCTGATGTCAGTTTGTAGGGCTCTTTTTGAACTCTCAGGGCAGCACAAGTATGAGGTGGGGGCAGCTCCTGGCTGGGACTTATCCTTCGATGTTCGGATTTTTTGCAGTCAGCTGCCCGCTCAGGGCCACAGGACTCGGAGCGCAAACATTGGCTCTTTTCCCTGGGAAAGAAAACTCACCAGTCCAGGTTCCTGATGTCAGTTTGTAGAGCTCTTTTTGGACTGTCAGGGCAGCACAAGTATGAGGTGGGGGCAGCTCCTGTCTGGGACTTATCCTTTGATGTTCCGATTTTTTGCACTCAGCTGCCGGCTCAGGGCCACAGGACTCGGAGCGCAAACATCGGCTCTTTTCCCTGGGAAAGAAAACTCACTAGTCCAGGATCCTGATGTCAGTTTGTAGGGCTCCCCTGGGACTGTCAGGGCAGCACAAGTATGAGGTAGGGGCAGCTCCTTTCTGGGACTTATCCTTCGATGTTCGGAATTTGTGCGGTCAGCTGCCGGCTCACGGCCACAGGACTCGGAGCGCAAACATCGGCTCTTTTCCCTGGGAAAGAAAACTCACCAGTCCAGGTTCCTGATGTCAGTTTGTAGAGGTCGTTTTGGACTTTTAGGGCAGCACAAGTATGAGGTGGGGGCAGCTCCTGGCTGGGACTTATCCTTCGATGTTCCGATTTTTTGCAGTCAGCTGCCGGCTCAGGGCCACAGGACTCGGAGCGCAAACATCGGCTCTTTTCCCTGGAAAAGAAAACTCACCAGTCCAGGTTCCTGATGTCAGTTTGTAGGGCTCCCCTGAGACTGTCAGGGCAGCACAAGTATGAGGTGGGGGCAGCTCCTGTCTGGGACTTATCCTTCGATGTTCGGATTTTTTGCAGTCAGCTGCCGGCTCACGGCCACAGGACTCAGAGCGCAAACATCGGCTCTTTTCCCTGGGAAAGAAAACTCACCAGTCCAGGTTCCTGATGTCAGTTTGTAGGGCTCCCCTGGGACTGTCAGGGCAGCACAAGTATGAGGTGGGGACAGCTCCTGTCTGGGACTTATCCTTCGATGTTCGGAATTTCTGCGGTCAGCTGCCAGCTCAGGGCCACAGGAGTCGGAGCGCAAACATCGGCTCTTTTCCCTGGGAAAGAAAACTCACCAGTCCAGGTTCCTGATGTCAGTTTGTAGAGCTCTTTTTGGATTTTCAGGGTAGCACAAGTATGAGGTGGGGGCAGATCCTGTCTGGGACTTATCCTTCGATGTTCGGATTTTTTGCACTCAGCTGCCGGCTCAGGGCCACAGGACTCGGAGAGCAAACATCGGCTCTTTTCCCTGGGAAAGAAAACTCACCAGTCCAGGTTCCTGATGTCAGTTTGTAGGGCTCTTTTTGAACTCTCAGGGCAGCACAAGTATGAGGTGGGGGCAGCTCCTGGCTGGGACTTATCCTTCGATGTTCGGATTTTTTGCAGTCAGCTGCCCGCTCAGGGCCACAGGACTCGGAGCGCAAACATTGGCTCTTTTCCCTGGGAAAGAAAACTCACCAGTCCAGGTTCCTGATGTCAGTTTGTAGAGCTCTTTTTGGACTGTCAGGGCAGCACAAGTATGAGGTGGGGGCAGCTCCTGTCTGGGACTTATCCTTTGATGTTCCGATTTTTTGCACTCAGCTGCCGGCTCAGGGCCACAGGACTCGGAGCGCAAACATCGGCTCTTTTCCCTGGGAAAGAAAACTCACTAGTCCAGGATCCTGATGTCAGTTTGTAGGGCTCCCCTGGGACTGTCAGGGCAGCACAAGTATGAGGTAGGGGCAGCTCCTTTCTGGGACTTATCCTTCGATGTTCGGAATTTGTGCGGTCAGCTGCCGGCTCACGGCCACAGGACTCGGAGCGCAAACATCGGCTCTTTTCCCTGGGAAAGAAAACTCACCAGTCCAGGTTCCTGATGTCAGTTTGTAGAGGTCGTTTTGGACTTTTAGGGCAGCACAAGTATGAGGTGGGGGCAGCTCCTGGCTGGGACTTATCCTTCGATGTTCCGATTTTTTGCAGTCAGCTGCCGGCTCAGGGCCACAGGACTCGGAGCGCAAACATCGGCTCTTTTCCCTGGAAAAGAAAACTCACCAGTCCAGGTTCCTGATGTCAGTTTGTAGGGCTCCCCTGAGACTGTCAGGGCAGCACAAGTATGAGGTGGGGGCAGCTCCTGTCTGGGACTTATCCTTCGATGTTCGGATTTTTTGCAGTCAGCTGCCGGCTCACGGCCACAGGAGTCGGAGCGAAAACATCGGCTCTTTTCCCTGGGAAAGAAAACTCACCAGTCCAGGTTCCTGATGTCAGTTTGTAGGGCTCCCCTGGGACTGTCAGGGCAGCACAAGTATGAGGTGGGGACAGCTCCTGTCTGGGACTTATCCTTCGATGTTCGGAATTTCTGCGGTCAGCTGCCGGCTCAGGGCCACAGGAGTCGGAGCGCAAACATCGGCTCTTTTCCCTGGGAAAGAAAACTCACCAGTCCAGGTTCCTGATGTCAGTTTGTAGAGCTCCCCTGGGACTGTCAGGGCAGCACAAGTATGAGGTGGGGGCAGCTCCTGTCTGGGACTTATCCTTCGATGTTCCGAATTTGTGCGGTCATCTGCCGGCTCAGGGCCACAGGACTCGGAGCGCAAACATCGGCTCTTTTCCCTGGGAAAGAAAACTCACCAGTCCAGGTTCCTGATGTCAGTTTGTAGAGCTCTTTTTGAACTCTCAGGGCAGCACAAGTATGAGGTTGGAGCAGCTCCTGTCTGGGACTTATCCTTCGATGTTCCAATTTTTTGCAGTCAGCTGCCAGCTCAGGGCCACAGGAGTCGGAGCGCAAACATCGGCTCTTTTCCCTGGGAAAGAAAACTCACCAGTCCAGGTTCCTGATGTCAGTTTGTAGGGCTCCCCTGAGACTGTCAGGGCAGCACAAGTATGATGTGGGGGCAGCTGCTTTCTGGGACTTATGCTTCGATGTTCGGAATTTGTGCGGTCAGCTGCCGGCTCAGGGCCACAGGACTCGGGGCGCAAACATCGGCTCTTTTCCCTGGGAAAGAAAACTCACCAGTCCAGGTTCCTAATGTCAGTTTGTACGGCTCCCCTGGGACTGTCAGGGCAGCACAAGTATGAGGAGGGGGCAGCGCCTGTCTGGGACTTATCCTTCGATGTTCGGATTTTTTGCAGTTAGCTGCCGGCTCAGGGCCACAGGAGTCGGAGCGCAAACATCGGCTCTTTTCCCTGGGAAAGAAAACTCACTAGTCCAGGTTCCTGATGTCAGTTTGTAGAGCTCTTTTTGGACTGTCAGGGCAGCACAAGTATGAGGTGGGGGCAGCTCCTGTCTGGGACTTATCCTTCGATGTTCGGATTTTTTGCACTCAGCTGCCCGCTCAGGGCCACAGGACTCGGAGCGCAAACATCGGCTCTTTTCCCTGGGAAAGAAAACTCACCAGTCCAGGTTCCTGATGTCAGTTTGTAGGGCTCTTTTTGAACTCTCAGGGCAGCACAAGTATGAGGTGGGGGCAGCTCCTGTCTGGGACTTATCCTTCGATGTTCGGATTTTTGCAGTTAGCTGCCCGCTCAGGGCCACAGGACTCGGAGCGCAAACATTGGCTCTTTTCCCTGGGAAAGAAAACTCACCAGTCCAGGTTCCTGATGTCAGTTTGTAGAGCTCTTTTTGGACTGTCAGGGCAGCACAAGTATGAGGTGGGGGCAGCTCCTGTCTGGGACTTATCCTTCGATGTTCGGATTTTTTGCAGTCAGCTGCATGCTCACAGCCACAGGACTCGGAGCGCAAACATCGGCTCTTTTCCCTGGGAAAGAAAACTCACCAGTCCAGGTTCCTGATGTCAGTTTGTAGGGCTCCCCTGGGACTCTCAGGGCAGCACAAGTATGAGGTGGGGGCAGCTCCTGTCTGGGACTTATCCTTCGATGTTCCGATTTTTTGCAGTCAGCTGCCGGCTCAGGGCCACAGGACTCGGAGCGCAAACATCGGCTCTTTTCACTGGGAAAGAAAACTCACCAGTCCAGGTTCCTGATGTCAGTTTGTAGGGCTCCCCTGGGACTGTCAGGGCAGCACAAGTATGAGGAGGGGGCAGCTCCTGTCTGGGACTTATCCTTCGATGTTCGGATATTTTGCGGTCAGATGCCCGCTCAGGGCCACAGGACTCGGAGCACAAACATCGGCTCTTTTCCCTGGGAAAGAAAACTCACCAGTCCAGGTTCCTGATGTCAGTTTGTAGGGCTCTTTTTGGACCCTCAGGACAGCACAAGTATGAGGTGGGGGCAGCTCCTGTCTGGGATTTATCCTTCGATGTTCGGATTTTTTGCAGTCAGCTGCCGGCTCAGGGCCACAGGAGTCGGAGCGCAAACATCGGCTCTTTTCCCTGGGAAAGAAAACTCACCAGTCCAGGTTCCTGATGTCAGTTTGTAGAGCTCTTTTTGGACTCTCAGGGTAGCACAAGTATGAGGTGGGGGCAGCTCCTGGCTGGGACTTATCCTTCGATGTTCGGATTTTTTGCACTCAGCTGCCGGCTCAGGGCCACAGGAGTCGGAGCGCAAACATCGGCTCTTTTCCCTGGGAAAGAAAACTCACCAGTCCAGGTTCCTGATGTCAGTTTGTAGAGCTCCCCTGGGACTGTCAGGGCAGCACAAGTATGAGGTGGGGGCAGCTCCTGTCTGGGACTTATCCTTCGATGTTCCGAATTTGTGCGGTCAGCTGCCGGCTCAGGGCCACAGGACTCGGAGCGCAAACATCGGCTCTTTTCCCTGGGAAAGAAAACTCACCAGTCCAGGTTCCTGATGTCAGTTTGTAGAGCTCTTTTTGAACTCTCAGGGCAGCACAAGTATGAGGTGGGGGCAGGTCCTGTCTGGGACTTATCCTTCGATGTTCGGATTTTTTGCAGTCAGCTGCCAGCTCAGGGCCACAGGAGTCGGAGCGCAAACATCGGCTCTTTTCCCTGGGAAAGAAAACTCACCAGTCCAGGTTCCTGATGTCAGTTTGTAGGGCTCCCCTGAGACTGTCAGGGCAGCACAAGTATGAGGTGGGGGCAGCTGCTTTCTGGGACTTATCCTTCGATGTTCGGATTTTTTGCAGTCAGCTGCCGGCTCAGGGCCACAGGACTCGGAGCGCAAACATCGGCTCTTTTCCCTGGGAAAGAAAACTCACTAGTCCAGGTTCCTGATGTCAGTTTGTAGAGCTCTTTTTGGACTCTCAGGGCAGCACAAGTATGAGGTGGGGGCAGCTCCTGTCTGGGACTTATCCTTCGATGTTCGGATTTTTTGCACTCAGCTGCCGGCTCAGGGCCACAGGACTCGGAGCGCAAACATCGGCTCTTTCCCCTGGGAAAGAAAACTCACCAGTCCAGGTTCCTGATGTCAGTTTGTAGGGCTCCCCTGGGACTGTCAGGGCAGCACAAGTATGAGGTGGGGGCAGCTCCTGTCTGGGACTTATCCTTCGATGTTCGGATTTTTTGCACTCAGCTGCCCGCTCAGGGCCACAGGACTCGGAGCGCAAACATCGGCTCTTTTCCCTGGGAAAGAAGACTCACCAGTCCAGGTTCCTGATGTCAGTTTGTAGGGCTCCCCTGGGACTCTCAGGGTAGCACAAGTATGAGGTGGGGGCAGATCCTGTCTGGGACTTATCCTTCGATGTTCGGATTTTTTGCACTCAGCTGCCCGCTCAGGGCCACAGGACTCGGAGCGCAAACATCGGCTCTTTTCCCTGGGAAAGAAAACTCACCAGTCCAGGTTCCTGATGTCAGTTTGTAGGGCTCTTTTTGAACTCTCAGGGCAGCACAAGTATGAGGTGGGGGCAGCTCCTGTCTGGGACTTATCCTTCGATGTTTGGATTTTTTGCAGTCAGCTGCCCGCTCAGGGCCACAGGAGTCGGAGCGCAAACATTGGCTCTTTTCCCTGGGAAAGAAAACTCACCAGTCCAGGTTCCTGATGTCAGTTTGTAGAGCTCTTTTTGGACTGTCAGGGCAGCACAAGTATGAGGTGGGGGCAGCTCCTGTCTGGGACTTATCCTTCGATGTTCCGATTTTTTGCACTCAGCTGCCGGCTCAGGGCCACAGGACTCGGAGCGCAAACATCGGCTCTTTTCCCTGGGAAAGAAAACTCACTAGTCCAGGATCCTGATGTCAGTTTGTAGGGCTCCCCTGGGACTGTCAGGGCAGCACAAGTATGAGGTAGGGGCAGCTCCTTTCTGGGACTTATCCTTCGATGTTCGGAATTTGTGCGGTCAGCTGCCGGCTCACGGCCACAGGACTCGGAGCGCAAACATCGGCTCTTTTCCCTGGGAAAGAAAACTCACCAGTCCAGGTTCCTGATGTCAGTTTGTAGGGCTCCCCTGGGACTGTCAGGGCAGCACAAGTATGAGGTGGGGGCAGCTCCTGTCTGGGACTTATCCTTCGATGTTCGGATTTTTTGCACTCAGCTGCCCGCTCAGGGCCACAGGACTCGGAGCGCAAACATCGGCTCTTTTCCCTGGGAAAGAAGACTCACCAGTCCAGGTTCCTGATGTCAGTTTGTAGGGCTCCCCTGGGACTCTCAGGGTAGCACAAGTATGAGGTGGGGGCAGATCCTGTCTGGGACTTATCCTTCGATGTTCGGATTTTTTGCACTCAGCTGCCCGCTCAGGGCCACAGGACTCGGAGCGCAAACATCGGCTCTTTTCCCTGGGAAAGAAAACTCACCAGTCCAGGTTCCTGATGTCAGTTTGTAGGGCTCTTTTTGAACTCTCAGGGGAGCACAAGTATGAGGTGGGGGCAGCTCCTGTCTGGGACTTATCCTTCGATGTTCGGATTTTTTGCAGTCAGTTGCCCGCTCAGGGCCACAGGACTCGGAGCGCAAACATCGGCTCTTTTCCCTGGGAAAGAAAACTCACTAGTCCAGGATCCTGATGTCAGTTTGTAGGGCTCCCCTGGGACTGTCAGGGCAGCACAAGTATGAGGTAGGGGCAGCTCCTTTCTGGGACTTATCCTTCGATGTTCGGAATTTGTGCGGTCAGCTGCCGGCTCACGGCCACAGGACTCGGAGCGCAAACATCGGCTCTTTTCCCTGGGAAAGAAAACTCACCAGTCCAGGTTCCTGATGTCAGTTTGTAGAGCTCTTTTTGAACTCTCAGGGCAGCACAAGTATGAGGTTGGAGCAGCTCCTGTCTGGGACTTATCCTTCGATGTTCGGATTTTTTGCAGTCAGCTGCCAGCTCAGGGCCACAGGAGTCGGAGCGCAAACATCGGCTCTTTTCCCTGGGAAAGAAAACTCACCAGTCCAGGTTCCTGATGTCAGTTTGTATAGCTCCCCTGAGACTGTCAGGGCAGCACAAGTATGAGGTGGGGGCAGCTGCTTTCTGGGACTTATCCTTCGATGTTCGGAATTTGTGCGGTCAGCTTCCGGCTCAGGGCCACAGGAGTCGGAGCGCAAACATCGGCTCTTTTTCCTGGGAAAGAAAACTCACCAGTCCAGGTTCATGATGTCAGTTTGTAGGGCTCCCCTGGGACTGTCAGGGCAGCACAAGTATGAGGAGGGGGCAGCGCCTGTCTGGGACTTATCCTTCGATGTTCGGATTTTTTGCAGTCAGCTGCCGGCTCAGGGCCACAGGACTCGGAGCGCAAACATCGGCTCTTTTCCCTGGGAAAGAAAACTCACTAGTCCAGGTTCCTGATGTCAGTTTGTAGAGCTCTTTTTGGACTCTCAGGGCAGCACAAGTATGAGGAGGGGACAGCTCCTGTCTGGGACTTATCCTTCGATGTTCGGATTTTTTGCACTCAGCTGCCGGCTCAGGGCCACAGGAGTCGGAGCGAAAACATCGGCTCTTTTCCCTGGGAAAGAAAACTCACCAGTCCAGGTTCCTGATGTCAGTTTGTAGGGCTCCCCTGGGACTGTCAGGGCAGCACAAGTATGAGGTGGGGGCAGCTCCTGTCTGGGACTTATCCTTCGATGTTCCGATTTTTTGCAGTCAGCTGCCCGCTCAGGGCCACAGGACTCGGAGCGCAAACATCGGCTCTTTTCCCTGGGAAAGAAAACTCACCAGTCCAGGTTCCTGATGTCAGTTTGTAGGGCTCCCCTGGGACTGTCAGGGCAGCACAAGTATGAGGTGGGGGCAGCTCCTGTCTGGGACTTATCCTTCGATGTTCGGATTTTTTGCAGTCAGCTGCCGGCTCAGGGCCACAGGACTCGGAGCGCAAACATCGGCTCTTTTCCCTGGGAAAGAAAACTCACCAGTCCAGGTTCCTGATGTCAGTTTTTAGGGCTCCCCTGGGACTCTCAGGGCAGCACAAGTATGAGGTGGGGGCAGCTCCTGTCTGGGACTTATCCTTCGATGTTCGGAATTTGTGCGGTCAGCTGCCGGCTCAGGGCCACAGGAGTCGGAGCGCAAACATCGGCTCTTTTCCCTGGGAAAGAAAACTCACCAGTCCAGGTTCCTGATGTCAGTTTGTAGAGCTCTTTTTGGATTTTCAGGGTAGCACAAGTATGAGGTGGGGGCAGATCCTGTCTGGGACTTATCCTTCGATGTTCGGATTTTTTGCACTCAGCTGCCGGCTCAGGGCCAGAGGACTCGGAGAGCAAACATCGGCTCTTTTCCCTGGGAAAGAAAACTCACCAGTCCAGGTTCCTGATGTCAGTTTGTAGGGCTCTTTTTGAACTCTCAGGGCAGCACAAGTATGAGGTGGGGGCAGCTCCTGGCTGGGACTTATCCTTCGATGTTCGGATTTTTTGCAGTCAGCTGCCCGCTCAGGGCCACAGGACTCGGAGCGCAAACATTGGCTCTTTTCCCTGGGAAAGAAAACTCACCAGTCCTGGTTCCTGATGTCAGTTTGTAGAGCTCTTTTTGGACTGTCAGGGCAGCACAAGTATGAGGTGGGGGCAGCTCCTGTCTGGGACTTATCCTTTGATGTTCCGATTTTTTGCACTCAGCTGCCGGCTCAGGGCCACAGGACTCGGAGCGCAAACATCGGCTCTTTTCCCAGGGAAAGAAAACTCACTAGTCCAGGATCCTGATGTCAGTTTGTAGGGCTCCCCTGGGACTGTCAGGGCAGCACAAGTATGAGGTAGGGGCAGCTCCTTTCTGGGACTTATCCTTCGATGTTCGGAATTTGTGCGGTCAGCTGCCGGCTCACGGCCACAGGACTCGGAGCGCAAACATCGGCTCTTTTCCCTGGGAAAGAAAACTCACCAGTCCAGGTTCCTGATGTCAGTTTGTAGAGGTCGTTTTGGACTTTTAGGGCAGCACAAGTATGAGGTGGGGGCAGCTCCTGGCTGGGACTTATCCTTCGATGTTCGGATTTTTTGCAGTCAGCTGCCGGCTCAGGGCCACAGGACTCGGAGCGCAAACATCGGCTCTTTTCCCTGGGAAAGAAAACTCACCAGTCCAGGTTCCTGATGTCAGTTTGTAGGGCTCCCCTGAGACTGTCAGGGCAGCACAAGTATGAGGTGGGGGCAGCTCCTGTCTGGGACTTATCCTTCGATGTTCGGATTTTTTGCACTCAGCTGCCGGCTCACGGCCACAGGACTCAGAGCGCAAACATCGGCTCTTTTCCCTGGGAAAGAAAACTCACCAGTCCAGGTTCCTGATGTCAGTTTGTAGGGCTCCCCTGGGACTGTCAGGGCAGCACAAGTATGAGGTGGGGACAGCTCCTGTCTGGGACTTATCCTTCGATGTTCGGAATTTCTGCGGTCAGCTGCCGGCTCACGGCCACAGGACTCAGAGCGCAAACATCGGCTCTTTTCCCTGGGAAAGAAAACTCACCAGTCCAGGTTCCTGATGTCAGTTTGTAGAGCTCCCCTGGGACTGTCAGGGCAGCACAAGTATGAGGTGGGGGCAGCTCCTGTCTGGGACTTATCCTTCGATGTTCCGAATTTGTGCGGTCATCTGCCGGCTCAGGGCCACAGGACTCGGAGCGCAAACATCGGCTCTTTTCCCTGGGAAAGAAAACTCACCAGTCCAGGTTCCTGATGTCAGTTTGTAGAGCTCTTTTTGAACTCTCAGGGCAGCACAAGTATGAGGTTGGAGCAGCTCCTGTCTGGGACTTATCCTTCGATGTTCCAATTTTTTGCAGTCAGCTGCCAGCTCAGGGCCACAGGAGTCGGAGCGCAAACATCGGCTCTTTTCCCTGGGAAAGAAAACTCACCAGTCCAGGTTCCTGATGTCAGTTTGTAGGGCTCCCCTGAGACTGTCAGGGCAGCACAAGTATGATGTGGGGGCAGCTGCTTTCTGGGACTTATGCTTCGATGTTCGGAATTTGTGCGGTCAGCTGCCGGCTCAGGGCCACAGGACTCGGGGCGCAAACATCGGCTCTTTTCCCTGGGAAAGAAAACTCACCAGTCCAGGTTCATGATGTCAGTTTGTACGGCTCCCCTGGGAATGTCAGGGCAGCACAAGTATGAGGAGGGGGCAGCGCCTGTCTGGGACTTATCCTTCGATGTTCGGATTTTTTGCAGTTAGCTGCCGGCTCAGGGCCACAGGAGTCGGAGCGCAAACATCGGCTCTTTTCCCTGGGAAAGAAAACTCACTAGTCCAGGTTCCTGATGTCAGTTTGTAGAGCTCTTTTTGGACTGTCAGGGCAGCACAAGTATGAGGTGGGGGCAGCTCCTGTCTGGGACTTATCCTTCGATGTTCGGATTTTTTGCACTCAGCTGCCCGCTCAGGGCCACAGGACTCGGAGCGCAAACATCGGCTCTTTTCCCTGGGAAAGAAAACTCACCAGTCCAGGTTCCTGATGTCAGTTTGTAGGGCTCTTTTTGAACTCTCAGGGCAGCACAAGTATGAGGTGGGGGCAGCTCCTGTCTGGGACTTTTCCTTCGATGTTCGGATTTTTGCAGTTAGCTGCCCGCTCAGGGCCACAGGACTCGGAGCGCAAACATTGGCTCTTTTCCCTGGGAAAGAAAACTCACCAGTCCAGGTTCCTGATGTCAGTTTGTAGAGCTCTTTTTGGACTGTCAGGGCAGCACAAGTATGAGGTGGGGGCAGCTCCTGTCTGGGACTTATCCTTCGATGTTCGGATTTTTTGCAGTCAGCTGCATGCTCACGGCCACAGGACTCGGAGCGCAAACATCGGCTCTTTTCCCTGGGAAAGAAAACTCACCAGTCCAGGTTCCTGATGTCAGTTTGTAGGGCTCCCCTGGGACTCTCAGGGCAGCACAAGTATGAGGTGGGGGCAGCTCCTGTCTGGGACTTATCCTTCGATGTTCCGATTTTTTGCAGTCAGCTGCCGGCTCAGGGCCACAGGACTCGGAGCGCAAACATCGGCTCTTTTCACTGGGAAAGAAAACTCACCAGTCCAGGTTCCTGATGTCAGTTTGTAGGGCTCCCCTGGGACTGTCAGGGCAGCACAAGTATGAGGAGGGGGCAGCTCCTGTCTGGGACTTATCCTTCGATGTTCGGATATTTTGCGGTCAGATGCCCGCTCAGGGCCACAGGACTCGGAGCACAAACATCGGCTCTTTTCCCTGGGAAAGAAAACTCACCAGTCCAGGTTCCTGATGTCAGTTTGTAGGGCTCTTTTTGGACCCTCAGGACAGCACAAGTATGAGGTGGGGGCAGCTCCTGTCTGGGAATTATCCTTCGATGTTCGGATTTTTTGCAGTCAGCTGCCCGCTCATGGCTACAGGAATCGGAGCGCAAACATCGGCTCTTTTCCCTGGGAAAGAAAACTCACCAGTCCAGGTTCCTGATGTCAGTTTGTAGAGCTCTTTTTGGACTGTCAGGGTAGCACAACTATGAGGTGGGGGCAGCTCCTGTCTGGGACTTGCCCTTCGATGTTCCGATTTTTTGCAGTCAGCTGCCGGCTCAGGGCTACAGGACTCGGAGCGCAAACATCGGCTCTTTTCCCTGGGAAAGAAAACTCACCAGTCCAGGTTCCTGATGTCAGTTTGTAGGGCTCCCCTGGGACTGTCAGGGCAGCACAAGTATGAGGTGGGGGCAGCTCCTGTCTGGGACTTATCCTTCGATGTTCGGATTTTTTGCACTCAGCTGCCGGCTCAGGGCCACAGGACTCGGAGCGCAAACATCGGCTCTTTTCTCTGGGAAAGAAAACTCACCAGTCCAGGTTCCTGATGTCAGTTTGTAGGGCTCCCCTGGGACTCTCAGGGCATAACAAGTATGAGGTGGGGGCAGCTCCTGTCTGGGACTTATCCTTCGATGTTCGGAATTTGTGCGGTCAGCTGCCGGCTCAGGGCCACAGGACTCGGAGCGCAAACATCGGCTCTTTTCCCTGGGAAAGAAAACTCACCAGTCCAGGTTCCTGATGTCAGTTTGTAGAGCTCTTTTTGGACTCTCAGGGTAGAACAAGTATGAGGAGGGGGCAGCTCCTGGCTGGGACTTATCCTTCGATGTTCGGATTTTTTGCACTCAGCTGCCCGCTCAGGGCCACAGGAGTCGGAGCGCAAACATCGGCTCTTTTCCCTGGGAAAGAAAACTCACCAGTCCAGGTTCCTGATGTCAGTTTGTAGGGCTCCCCTGAGACTGTCAGGGCAGCACAAGTATGAGGTGGGGGCAGCTCCTGTCTGGGACTTATCCTTCGATGTTCGGATTTTTTGCAGTCAGCTGCCGGCTCAGGGCCACAGGACTCGGAGCGCAAACATCGGCTCTTTTCCCTGGGAAAGAAAACTCACCAGTCCAGGTTCCTGATGTCAGTTTGTAGAGCTCTTTTTGAACTCTCAGGGCAGCACAAGTATGAGGTGGGGGCAGCTCCTGTCTGGGACTTATCCTTCGATGTTCGGATTTTTTGCAGTCAGCTGCCGGCTCAGGGCCACAGGACTCGGAGCGCAAACATCGGCTCTTTTCCCTGGGAAAGAAAACTCACCAGTCCAGGTTCCTGATGTCAGTTTGTAGGGCTCCCCTGGGACTGTCAGGGCAGCACAAGTATGAGGAGGGGGCAGCTCCTGTCTGGGACTTATCCTTCGATGTTCGGATTTTTTGCAGTCAGCTGCCGGCTCAGGGCCACAGGACTCGGAGCGCAAACATCGGCTCTTTTCCCTGGGAAAGAAAACTCACCAGTCCAGGTTCCTGATGTCAGTTTGTAGGGCTCCCCTGGGACTGTAAGGGCAGCACAAGTATAAGGTGGGGGCAGCTCCTTTCTGGGACTTATCCTTCGATGTTCCGATTTTTTGCACTCAGCTGCCCGTTCCTGACCACAGGACTCGGAGCGCAAACATCGGCTCTTTTCCCTGGGAAAGAAAACTCACCAGTCCAGGTTCCTGATGTCAGTTTGGAGGGCTCCCCTGGGACTCTCAGGGCATCACAAGTATGAGGTGGGGGCACCTCCTGTCTGGGACTTATCCTTCGATGTTCGGAATTTGTGCGGTCAGCTGCCGGCTCAGGGCCACAGGACTCGGAGCGCAAACATCGGCTCTTTTCCCTGGGAAAGAAAACTCACCAGTCCAGGTTCCTGATGTCAGTTTGTAGAGCTCTTTTTGGACTCTCAGGGTAGCACAAGTATGAGGAGGGGGCAGCTCCTGGCTGGGACTTATCCTTCGATGTTCGGATTTTTTGCAGTCAGCTGCCGGCTCAGGGCCACAGGAGTCGGAGCGCAAACATCGGCTCTTTTCCCTGGGAAAGAAAACTCACCAGTCCAGGTTCCTGATGTCAGTTTGTAGGGCTCCCCTGGGACTGTCAGGGCAGCACAAGTATGAGGTGGGGGCAGCTCCTGTCTGGGACTTATCGTTCGATGTTCGGATTTTTTGCAGTCAGCTGCCGGCTCAGGGCCACAGGACTCGGAGTGCAAACATCGGCTCTTTTCCCTGGGAAAGAAAACTCACCAGTCCAGGTTCCTGATGTCAGTTTGTAGGGCTCCCCTGAGATTCTAAGGGTAGCACAAGTATGAGGTGGGGGCAGCTCCTGTCTGGGACTTATCCTTCGATGTTCGGATATTTTGCGGTCAGATGCCCGCTCAGGGCCACAGGACTCGGAGCGTAAACATCGGCTCTTTTCCCTGGGAAAGAAAACTCACCAGTCCAGGTTCCTGATGTCAGTTTGTAGGGCTCCCCTGGGACTCTCAGGGCAGCACAAGTATGAGGTGGGGGCAGCTCCTGTCTGGGACTTATCCTTCGATGTTCGGAATTTTTGCGGTCAGCTGCCGGCTCAGGGCCACAGGACTCGGGGCGCAAACATCGGCTCTTTTCCCTGGGAAAGAAAACTCACCAGTCCAGGTTCCTGATGTCAGTTTGTAGAGCTCTTTTGGGACTCTCAGGGTAGCACAAGTATGAGGTGGGGGCGGCTCCTGGCTGGGACTTATCCTTCGATGTTCGGATTTTTTGCAGTCAGCTGCCCGCTCAGGGCCACAGGACTCGGAGCGCAAACATCGGCTCTTTTCCCTGGGAAAGAAAACTCACCAGTCCAGGTTCCTGATGTCAGTTTGTAGGGCTCCCCTGGGACTGTCAGGGCAGCACAAGTATGAGGAGGGGACAGCTCCTGTCTGGGACTTATCCTTCGATGTTCGGATATTTTGCGGTCAGATGCCCGCTCAGGGCCACAGGAGTCGGAGCGCAAACATCGGCTCTTTTCCCTGGGAAAGAAAACTCACCAGTCCAGGTTCCTGATGTCAGTTTGGAGGGCTCTTTTTAGACCCTCAGGGCAGCACAAGTATGAGGTGGGGGCAGCTCCTGTCTGGGACTTATCCTTCGATGATCGGATTTTTTGCAGTCAGCTGCCCGCTCAGGGCTACAGGACTCGGAGCGCAAACATCGGCTCTTTTCCCTGGGAAAGAAAACTCACCAGTCCAGGTTCCTGATATCAGTTTGTAGAGCTCTTTTTGGACTCTCAGGGCAGCACAAGTATGAGGTGGGGGCAGCTCCTGTCTGGGACTTATCCTTCGATGTTCGGATATTTTGCGGTCAAATGCCCGCTCAGGGCCACAGGACTCGGAGCACAAACATCGGCTCTTTTCCCTGGGAAAGAAAACTCACCAGTCCAGGTTCCTGATGTCAGTTTGTAGGGCTCCCCTGAGACTGTCAGGGCAGCACAAGTATGATGTGGGGGCAGCTGCTTTCTGGGACTTATGCTTCGATGTTCGGAATTTGTGCGGTCAGCTGCCGGCTCAGGGCCACAGGACTCGGGGCGCAAACATCGGCTCTTTTCCCTGGGAAAGAAAACTCACCAGTCCAGGTTCATGATGTCAGTTTGTACGGCTCCCCTGGGACTGTTAGGGCAGCACAAGTATGAGGAGGGGGCAGCGCCTGTCTGGGACTTATCCTTCGATGTTCGGATTTTTTGCAGTCAGCTGCCGGCTCAGGGCCACAGGAGTCGGAGCGCAAACATCGGCTCTTTTCCCTGGGAAAGAAAACTCACTAGTCCAGGTTCCTGATGTCAGTTTGTAGAGCTCTTTTTGGACTGTCAGGGCAGCACAAGTATGAGGTGGGGGCAGCTCCTGTCTGGGACTTATCCTTCGATGTTCGGATTTTTTGCACTCAGCTGCCCGCTCAGGGCCACAGGACTCGGAGCGCAAACATCGGCTCTTTTCCCTGGGAAAGAAAACTCACCAGTCCAGGTTCCAGATGTCAGTTTGTAGAGCTCTTTTTGGACTGTCAGGGCAGCACAAGTATGAGGTGGGGGCAGCTCCTGTCTGGGACTTATCCTTCGATGTTCGGATTTTTTGCAGTCAGCTGCATGCTCACGGCCACAGGACTCGGAGCGCAAACATCGGCTCTTTTCCCTGGGAAAGAAAACTCACCAGTCCAGGTTCCTGATGTCAGTTTGTAGGGCTCCCCTGGGACTCTCAGGGCAGCACAAGTATGAGGTGGGGGCAGCTCCTGGCTGGGACTTATCCTTCGATGTTCCGATTTTTTGCAGTCAGCTGCCGGCTCAGGGCCACAGGACTCGGAGCGCAAACATCGGCTCTTTTCACTGGGAAAGAAAACTCACCAGTCCAGGTTCCTGATGTCAGTTTGTAGGGCTCCCCTGGGACTGTCAGGGCAGCACAAGTATGAGGAGGGGGCAGCTCCTGTCTGGGACTTATCCTTCGATGTTCGGATATTTTGCGGTCAGATGCCCGCTCAGGGCCACAGGACTCGGAGCACAAACATCGGCTCTTTTCCCTGGGAAAGGAAACTCACCAGTCCAGGTTCCTGATGTCAGTTTGTAGGGCTCTTTTTGGACCCTCAGGACAGCACAAGTATGAGGTGGGGGCAGCTCCTGTCTGGGAATTATCCTTCGATGTTCGGATTTTTTGCAGTCAGCTGCCCGCTCATGGCTACAGGACTCGGAGCGCAAACATCGGCTCTTTTCCCTGGGAAAGAAAACTCACCAGTCCAGGTTCCTGATGTCAGTTTGTAGAGCTCTTTTTGGACTCTCAGGGCAGCACAACTATGAGGTGGGGGCAGCTCCTGTCTGGGACTTGCCCTTCGATGTTCCGATTTTTTGCAGTCAGCTGCCGGCTCAGGGCTACAGGACTCGGAGCGCAAACATCGGCTCTTTTCCCTGGGAAAGAAAACTCACCAGTCCAGGTTCCTGATGTCAGTTTGTAGGGCTCCCCTGGGACTGTCAGGGCAGCACAAGTATGAGGTGGGGGCAGCTCCTGTCTGAGACTTATCCTTCGATGATCGGATTTTTTGCACTCAGCTGCCCGCTCAGGGCCACAGGAGTCGGAGCGCAAACATCGGCTCTTTTCCCTGGGAAAGAAAACTCACCAGTCCAGGTTCCTGATGTCAGTTTGTAGGGCTCCCCTGAGACTGTCAGGGCAGCACAAGTATGAGGTGGGGGCAGCTCCTGTCTGGGACTTATCCTTCGATGTTCGGATTTTTTGCAGTCAGCTGCCGGCTCAGGGCCACAGGACTCGGAGCGCAAACATCGGCTCTTTTCCCTGGGAAAGAAAACTCACCAGTCCAGGTTCCTGATGTCAGTTTGTAGAGCTCTTTTTGAACTCTCAGGGCAGCACAAGTATGAGGTGGGGGCAGCTCCTGTCTGGGACTTATCCTTCGATGTTCGGATTTTTTGCAGTCAGCTGCCGGCTCAGGGCCACAGGAGTCGGAGCGCAAACATCGGCTCTTTTCCCTGGGAAAGAAAACTCACCAGTCCAGGTTCCTGATGTCAGTTTGTAGGGCTCCCCTGGGACTGTCAGGGCAGCACAAGTATGAGGAGGGGGCAGCTCCTGTCTGGGACTTATCCTTCGATGTTCGGATTTTTTGCAGTCAGCTGCCGGCTCAGGGCCACAGGACTCGGAGCGCAAACATCGGCTCTTTTCCCTGGGAAAGAAAACTCACCAGTCCAGGTTCCTGATGTCAGTTTGTAGGGCTCCCCTGGGACTGTAAGGGCAGCACAAGTATAAGGTGGGGGCAGCTCCTTTCTGGGACTTATCCTTCGATGTTCCGATTTTTTGCACTCAGCTGCCCGTTCCTGACCACAGGACTCGGAGCGCAAACATCGGCTCTTTTCCCTGGGAAAGAAAACTCACCAGTCCAGGTTCCTGATGTCAGTTTGGAGGGCTCCCCTGGGACTCTCAGGGCATCACAAGTATGAGGTGGGGGCACCTCCTGTCTGGGACTTATCCTTCGATGTTCGGAATTTGTGCGGTCAGCTGCCGGCTCAGGGCCACAGGACTCGGAGCGCAAACATCGGCTCTTTTCCCTGGGAAAGAAAACTCACCAGTCCAGGTTCCTGATGTCAGTTTGTAGAGCTCTTTTTGGACTCTCAGGGTAGCACAAGTATGAGGAGGGGGCAGCTCCTGGCTGGGACTTATCCTTCGATGTTCGGATTTTTTGCAGTCAGCTGCCGGCTCAGGGCCACAGGAGTCGGAGCGCAAACATCGGCTCTTTTCCCTGGGAAAGAAAACTCACCAGTCCAGGTTCCTGATGTCAGTTTGTAGGGCTCCCCTGGGACTGTCAGGGCAGCACAAGTATGAGGTGGGGGCAGCTCCTGTCTGGGACTTATCGTTCGATGTTCGGATTTTTTGCAGTCAGCTGCCGGCTCAGGGCCACAGGACTCGGAGTGCAAACATCGGCTCTTTTCCCTGGGAAAGAAAACTCACCAGTCCAGGTTCCTGATGTCAGTTTGTAGGGCTCCCCTGAGAATCTAAGGGTAGCACAAGTATGAGGTGGGGGCAGCTCCTGTCTGGGACTTATCCTTCGATGTTCGGATATTTTGCGGTCAGATGCCCGCTCAGGGCCACAGGACTCGGAGCGTAAACATCGGCTCTTTTCCCTGGGAAAGAAAACTCACCAGTCCAGGTTCCTGATGTCAGTTTGTAGGGTTCCCCTGGGACTCTCAGGGCAGCACAAGTATGAGGTGGGGGCAGCTCCTGTCTGGGACTTATCCTTCGATGTTCGGAATTTTTGCGGTCAGCTGCCGGCTCAGGGCCACAGGACTCGGGGCGCAAACATCGGCTCTTTTCCCTGGGAAAGAAAACTCACCAGTCCAGGTTCCTGATGTCAGTTTGTAGAGCTCTTTTGGGACTCTCAGGGTAGCACAAGTATGAGGTGGGGGCGGCTCCTGGCTGGGACTTATCCTTCGATGTTCGGATTTTTTGCAGTCAGCTGCCCGCTCAGGGCCACAGGACTCGGAGCGCAAACATCGGCTCTTTTCCCTGGGAAAGAAAACTCACCAGTCCAGGTTCCTGATGTCAGTTTGTAGGGCTCCCCTGGGACTGTCAGGGCAGCACAAGTATGAGGAGGGGACAGCTCCTGTCTGGGACTTATCCTTCGATGTTCGGATATTTTGCGGTCAGATGCCCGCTCAGGGCCACAGGAGTCGGAGCGCAAACATCGGCTCTTTTCCCTGGGAAAGAAAACTCACCAGTCCAGGTTCCTGATGTCAGTTTGGAGGGCTCTTTTTAGACCCTCAGGGCAGCACAAGTATGAGGTGGGGGCAGCTCCTGTCTGGGACTTATCCTTCGATGTTCGGATTTTTTGCAGTCAGCTGCCCGCTCAGGGCTACAGGACTCGGAGCGCAAACATCGGCTCTTTTCCCTGGGAAAGAAAACTCACCAGTCCAGGTTCCTGATATCAGTTTGTAGAGCTCTTTTTGGACTCTCAGGGCAGCACAAGTATGAGGTGGGGGCAGCTCCTGTCTGGGACTTATCCTTCGATGTTCGGATATTTTGCGGTCAGATGCCCGCTCAGGGCCACAGGACTCGGAGCACAAACATCGGCTCTTTTCCCTGGGAAAGAAAACTCACCAGTCCAGGTTCCTGATGTCAGTTTGTAGGGCTCCCCTGGGACTGTCAGGGCAGCACAAGTATGAGGTGGGGGCAGCTCCTGTCTGGGACTTATCCTTCGATGTTCGGAATTTGTGCGGTCAGCTGCCGGCTCAGGGCCACAGGAGTCGGAGCGCAAACATCGGCTCTTTTCCCTGGGAAAGAAAACTCACCAGTCCAGGTTCCTGATGTCAGTTTGTAGAGCTCTTTTTGGACTCTCAGGGTAGCACAAGTATGAGGTGGGGGCGGCTCCTGGCTGGGACTTATCCTTCGATGTTCGGATTTTTTGCAGTCAGCTGCCCGCTCAGGGCCACAGGACTCGGAGCGCAAACATTGGCTCTTTTCCCTGGGAAAGAAAACTCACCAGTCCAGGTTCCTGATGTCAGTTTGTAGGGCTCCCCTGGGACTGTCAGGGCAGCACAAGTATGAGGTGGGGGCAGCTCCTGTCTGGGACTTATCCTTCGATGTTCGGAATTTGTGCGGTCAGCTGCCGGCTCAGGGCCACAGGACTCGGGGCGCAAACATCGGCTCTTTTCCCTGGGAAAGAAAACTCACCAGTCCAGGTTCCTGATGTCAGTTTGTAGAGCTCTTTTTGGACTCTCAGGGTAGCACAAGTATGAGGTGGGGGCGGCTCCTTGCTGGGACTTATCCTTCGATGTTCGGATTTTTTGCAGTCAGCTGCCCGCTCAGGGCCACAGGACTCGGAGCGCAAACATCGGCTCTTTTCCCTGGGAAAGAAAACTCACCAGTCCAGGTTCCTGATGTCAGTTTGTAGGGCTCCCCTGGGACTGTCAGGGCAGCACAAGTATGAGGTGGGGGCAGCTCCTGTCTGGGACTTATCCTTCGATGTTCGGAATTTGTGCGCTCAGCTGCCGGCTCAGGGCCACAGGACTCGGAGCGCAAACATCGGCTCTTTTCCCTGGGAAAGAAAACTCACCAGTCCAGGTTCCTGATGTCAGTTTGTAGAGCTCTTTTTGAACTCTCAGGGCAGCACAAGTATGAGGTGGGGGCAGCTCCTGTCTGGGACTTATCCTTCGATGTTCGGATTTTTTGCAGTCAGCTGCCGGCTCAGGGCCACAGGACTCGGAGCGCAAACATCGGCTCTTTTCCCTGGGAAAGAAAACTCACCAGTCCAGGTTCCTGATGTCAGTTTGTAGAGCTCTTTTTGGACTCTCAGGTTAGCACAAGTATGAGGTGGGGGCAGCTCCTGGCTGGGACTTATCCTTCGATGTTCGGATTTTTTGCAGTCAGCTGCCCGCTCAGGGCCACAGGAGTCAGAGCGCAAACATCGGCTCTTTTCCCTGGGAAAGAAAACTCACCAGTCCAGGTTCCTGATGTCAGTTTGTAGAGCTCTTTTTGGACTCTCAGGGCAGCACAAGTATGAGGTGGGGGCAGCTCCTGGCTGGGACTTATCCTTCGATGTTCCGATTTTTTGCAGTCAGCTGCCGGCTCAGGGCCACAGGACTCGGAGCGCAAACATCGGCTCTTTTCCCTGGGAAAGAAAACTCACCAGTCCAGGTTCCTGATGTCAGTTTGTAGAGATCTTTTTGGACTCTCAGGGTAGCACAAGTATGAGGTGGGGGCAGCTCCTGGCTGGGACTTATCCTTCGATATTCGGATTTTTTGCAGTCAGCTGACGGCTCAGGGCCACAGGAGTCGGAGCGCAAACATCGGCTCTTTTCCCTGGGAAAGAAAACTCACCAGTCCAGGTTCCTGATGTCAGTTTGTAGGGCTCCCCTAGGACTGTCAGGGCAGCACAAGTATGAGGTGGGGGCAGCTCCTGTCTGGGACTTATCCTTCGATGTTCCGATTTTGTGCGGTCAGCTGCCGGCTCAGGGCCACAGGACTCGGAGCGCAAACATCGGCTCTTTTCCCTGGGAAAGAAAACTCACTAGTCCAGGATCCTGATGTCAGTTTGTAGGGCTCCCCTGGGACTGTCCGGGCAGCTCAAGTATGAGGTAGGGGCAGCTCCTTTCTGGGACTTATCCTTCGATGTTCGGAATTTGTGCGGTCAGCTGCCGGCTCACGGCCACAGGACTCGGAGCGCAAACATCGGCTCTTTTCCCTGGGAAAGAAAACTCACCAGTCCAGGTTCCTGATGTCAGTTTGTAGAGCTCTTTTTGGACTCTCAGGGCAGCACAAGTATGAGGTGGGGGCAGCTCCTGTCTGGGACTTATCCTTCGATGTTCTGATTTTTTGCACTCAGCTGCCGGCTCAGGGCCACAGGAGTCGGAGCGCAAACATCGGCTCTTTTCCCTGGGAAAGAAAACTCACCAGTCCAGGTTCCTGATGTCAATTTGGAGGGCTCCCCTGGGACTCTCAGGGTAGCACAAGTATGAGGTGGGGGCAGATCCTGTCTGGGACTTATCCTTCGATGTTCGGATTTTCTGCACTCAGCTGCCCGGTCAGGGCCACAGGACTCGGAGCGCAAACATTGGCTCTTTCCCCTGGGAAAGAAAACTCACCAGTCCAGGTTCCTGATGTCAGTTTGTGGGGCTCTTTTTGAACTCTCAGGGCAGCACAAGTATGAGGTGGGGGCAGCTCCTGTCTGGGACTTATCCTTCGATGTTCGGAATTTGTGCGGTCAGCTGCCGGCTCAGGGCCACAGGACTCGGGGCGCAAACATCGGCTCTTTTCCCTGGGAAAGAAAACTCACCAGTCCAGGTTCCTGATGTCAGTTTGTAGAGCTCTTTTTGGACTCTCAGGGCAGCACAAGTATGAGGTGGGGGCAGCTCCTGGCTGGGACTTATCCTTCGATGTTCGGATTTTATGCAGTCAGCTGCCCGCTCAGGGCCACAGGAGTCGGAGCGCAAACATCGGCTCTTTTCCCTGGGAAAGAAAACTCACCAGTCCAGGTTCCTGATGTCAGTTTGTAGAGCTCTTTTTGGACTCTCAGGGCAGCACAAGTATGAGGTGGGGGCAGCTCCTGTCTGAGACTTATCCTTCGATGTTCGGAATTTGTGTGGTCAGCTGCCGGCTCAGGGCCACAGGACTCGGAGCGCAAACATCGGCTCTTTTCCCTGAGAAAGAAAACTCACCAGTCCAGGTTCCTGATGTCAGTTTGTAGGGCTCCCCTGGGACTCTCAGGGCAGCACAAGTATGAGGTGGGGGCAGCTCCTGTCTGGGACTTATCCTTCGATGTTCGGAATTTGTGCGGTCAGCTGCCGGCTCAGGGCCACAGGACTCGGAGCGCAAACATCGGCTCTTTTCCCTGGGAAAGAAAACTCACTAGTCCAGGTTCCTGATGTCAGTTTGTAGAGCTCTTTTTGGACTCTCAGGGCAGCACAAGTATGAGGTGGGGGCAGCTCCTGTCTGGGACTTATCCTTCGATGTTCGGATTTTTTGCACTCAGCTGCCGGCTCAGGGCCACAGGACTCGGAGCGCAAACATCGGCTCTTTTCCCTGGGAAAGAAAACTCACCAGTCCAGGTTCCTGATGTCAGTTTGTAGGGCTCCCCTGGGACTGTCAGGGCAGCACAAGTATGAGGTGGGGGCAGCTCCTGTCTGGGACTTATCCTTCGATGTTCGGATTTTTTGCACTCAGCTGCCCGCTCAGGGCCACAGGAGTCGGAGCGCAAACATCGGCTCTTTTCCCTGGGAAAGAAGACTCACCAGTCCAGGTTCCTGATGTCAGTTTGTAGGGCTCCCCTGGGACTCTCAGGGTAGCACAAGTATGAGGTGGGGGCAGATCCTGTCTGGGACTTATCCTTCGATGTTCGGAATTTTTGCACTCAGCTGCCCGCTCAGGGCCACAGGACTCGGAGCGCAAACATCGGCTCTTTTCCCTGGGAAAGAAAACTCACCAGTCCAGGTTCCTGATGTCAGTTTGTAGGGCTCTTTTTGAACTCTCAGGGCAGCACAATTATGAGGTGGGGGCAGCTCCTGTCTGGGACTTATCCTTCGATGTTCTGATTTTTTGCACTCAGCTGCCGGCTCAGGGCCACAGGAGTCGGAGCGCAAACATTGGCTCTTTTCCCTGGGAAAGAAAACTCACCAGTCCAGGTTCCTGATGTCAGTTTGTAGAGCTCTTTTTGGACTGTCAGGGCAGCACAAGTATGAGGTGGGGGCAGCTCCTGTCTGGGACTTATCCTTCGATGTTCCGATTTTTTGCACTCAGCTGCCGGCTCAGGGCCACAGGACTCGGAGCGCAAACATCGGCTCTTTTCCCTGGGAAAGAAAACTCACTAGTCCAGGATCCTGATGTCAGTTTGTAGGGCTCCCCTGGGACTGTCAGGGCAGCACAAGTATGAGGTAGGGGCAGCTCCTTTCTGGGACTTATCCTTCGATGTTCGGAATTTGTGCGGTCAGCTGCCGGCTCACGGCCACAGGACTCGGAGCGCAAACATCGGCTCTTTTCCCTGGGAAAGAAAACTCACCAGTCCAGGTTCCTGATGTCAGTTTGTAGAGCTCTTTTTGAACTCTCAGGGCAGCACAAGTATGAGGTTGGAGCAGCTCCTGTCTGGGACTTATCCTTCGATGTTCGGATTTTTTGCAGTCAGCTGCCAGCTCAGGGCCACAGGAGTCGGAGCGCAAACATCGGCTCTTTTCCCTGGGAAAGAAAACTCACCAGTCCAGGTTCCTGATGTCAGTTTGTATAGCTCCCCTGAGACTGTCAGGGCAGCACAAGTATGAGGTGGGGGCAGCTGCTTTCTGGGACTTATCCTTCGATGTTCGGAATTTGTGCGGTCAGCTGCCGGCTCAGGGCCACAGGAGTCGGAGCGCAAACATCGGCTCTTTTTCCTGGGAAAGAAAACTCACCAGTCCAGGTTCATGATGTCAGTTTGTAGGGCTCCCCTGGGACTGTCAGGGCAGCACAAGTATGAGGAGGGGGCAGCGCCTGTCTGGGACTTATCCTTCGATGTTCGGATTTTTTGCACTCAGCTGCCCGCTCAGGGCCACAGGACTCGGAGCGCAAACATCGGCTCTTTTCCCTGGGAAAGAAAACTCACTAGTCCAGGTTCCTGATGTCAGTTTGTAGAGCTCTTTTTGGACTCTCAGGGCAGCACAAGTATGAGGTGGGGGCAGCTCCTGTCTGGGACTTATCCTTCGATGTTCGGATTTTTTGCACTCAGCTGCCGGCTCAGGGCCACAGGAGTCGGAGCGAAAACATCGGCTCTTTTCCCTGGGAAAGAAAACTCACCAGTCCAGGTTCCTGATGTCAGTTTGTAGGGCTCCCCTGGGACTGTCAGGGCAGTACAAGTATGAGGTGGGGGCAGCTCCTGTCTGGGACTTATCCTTCGATGTTCGGATTTTTTGCAGTCAGCTGCCGGCTCAGGGCCACAGGACTCGGAGCGCAAACATCGGCTCTTTTCCCTGGGAAAGAAAACTCACCAGTCCAGGTTCCTGATGTCAGTTTGTAGGGCTCCCCTGGGACTGTCAGGGCAGCACAAGTATGAGGTGGGGGCAGCTCCTGTCTGGGACTTATCCTTCGATGTTCGGATTTTTTGCAGTCAGCTGCCGGCTCAGGGCCACAGGACTCGGAGCGCAAACATCGGCTCTTTTCCCTGGGAAAGAAAACTCACTAGTCCAGGTTCCTGATGTCAGTTTGTAGAGCTCTTTTTGGACTCTCAGGGCAGCACAAGTATGAGGTGGGGGCAGCTCCTGTCTGAGACTTATCCTTCGATATTCGGAATTTGTGTGGTCAGCTGCCGGCTCAGGGCCATAGGACTCGGAGCGCAAACATCGGCTCTTTTCCCTGGGAAAGAAAACTCACCAGTCCAGGTTCCTGATGTCAGTTTTTAGGGCTCCCCTGGGACTCTCAGGGCAGCACAAGTATGAGGTGGGGGCAGCTCCTGGCTGGGACTTATCCTTCGATGTTCGGATTTTTTGCACTCAGCTGCCGGCTCAGGGCCACAGGAGTCGGAGCGCAAACATCGGCTCTTTTCCCTGGGAAAGAAAACTCACCAGTCCAGGTTCCTGATGTCAGTTTCTAGAGCTCCCCTGGGACTGTCAGGGCAGCACAAGTATGAGGTGGGGACAGCTCCTGGCTGGGACTTATCCTTCGATGTTCCGAATTTGTGCGGTCAGCTGCCGGCTCAGGGCCACAGGACTCGGAGCGCAAACATCGGCTCTTTTCCCTGGGAAAGAAAACTCACCAGTCCAGGTTCCTGATGTCAGTTTGTAGAGCTCTTTTTAAACTCTCAGGGCAGCACAAGTATGAGGTTGGAGCAGCTCCTGTCTGGGACTTATCCTTCGATGTTCGGATTTTTTGCAGTCAGCTGCCAGCTCAGGGCCACAGGAGTCGGAGCGCAAACATCGGCTCTTTTCCCTGGGAAAGAAAACTCACCAGTCCAGGTTCCTGATGTTAGTTTGTAGGGCACCCCTGAGACTGTCAGGGCAGCACAAGTATGAGGAGGGGGCAGCTGCTTTCTGGGACTTATCCTTCGATGTTCGGAATTTGTGCGGTCAGCTGCCGGCTCAGGGCCACAGGACTCGGAGCACAAACATCGGCTCTTTTCCCTGGGAAAGAAAACTCACCAGTCCAGTTTCATGATGTCAGTTTGTAGGGCTCCCCTGGGACTGTCAGGGCAGCACAAGTATGAGGAGGGGGCAGCGCCTGTCTGGGACTTATCCTTCGATGTTCGGATTTTTTGCAGTCAGCTGCCGGCTCAGGGCCACAGGACTCGGAGCGCAAACATCGGCTCTTTTCCCTGGGAAAGAAAACTCACTAGTCCAGGTTCCTGATGTCAGTTTGTAGAGCTCTTTTTGGACTCTCAGGGCACCACAAGTATGAGGAGGGGGCAGCTCCTGTCTGAGACTTATCCTTCGATGTTCGGAATTTGTGTGGTCAGCTGCCGGCTCAGGGCCACAGGACTCGGAGCGCAAACATCAACTCTTTTCCCTGGGAAAGAAAACTCACCAGTCCAGGTTCCTGATGTCAGTTTGTAGGGCTCCCCTGGGACTGTCAGGGCAGCACAAGTATGAGGTGGGGGCAGCTCCTGTCTGGGACTTATCCTTCGATGTTCGGAATTTGTGCGGTCAGCTGCCGGCTCAGGGCCACAGGACTCGGGGCGCAAACATCGGCTCTTTTCCCTGGGAAAGAAAACTCACCAGTCCAGGTTCCTGATGTCAGTTTGTAGAGCTCTTTTTGGACTCTCAGGGTAGCACAAGTATGAGGTGGGGGCGGCTCCTGGCTGGGACTTATCCTTCGATGTTCGGATTTTTTGCAGTCAGCTGCCCGCTCAGGGCCACAGGACTCGGAGCGCAAACATCGGCTCTTTTCCCTGGGAAAGAAAACTCACCAGTCCAGGTTCCTGATGTCAGTTTGTAGGGCTCCCGTGGGACTGACAGGGCAGGACAAGTATGAGGTGGGGGCAGCTCCTGTCTGAGACTTATCCTTCGATGTTCGGAAGTTGTGCGGTCAGCTGCCGGCTCAGGGCCACAGGACTCGGAGCGCAAACATCGGCTCTTTTCCCTGGGAAAGAAAACTCACCAGTCCAGGTTCCTGATGTCAGTTTGTAGAGCTCTTCTTGGACTCTCAGGGTAGCACAAGTATGAGGAGGGGGCAGCTCCTGGCTGGGACTTATCCTTCGATGTTCGGATTTTTTGCAGTCAGCTGCCGGCTCAGGGCCACAGGAGTCGGAGCGCAAACATCGGCTCTTTTCCCTGGGAAAGAAAACTCACCAGTCCAGGTTCCTGATGTCAGTTTGTAGGGCTCCCCTGGGACTGTCAGGGCAGCACAAGTATGAGGTGGGGGCAGCTCCTGTCTGGGACTTATCCTTCGATGTTCGGAATTTGTGCGGTCAGCTGCCGGCTCAGGGCCACAGGACTCGGGGCGCAAACATCGGCTCTTTTCCCTGGGAAAGAAAACTCACCAGTCCAGGTTCCTGATGTCAGTTTGTAGAGCTCTTTTTGGACTCTCAGTGTAGCACAAGTATGAGGTGGGGGCGGCTCCTGGCTGGGACTTATCCTTCGATGTTCGGATTTTTTGCAGTCAGCTGCCCGCTCAGGGCCACAGGACTCGGAGCGCAAACATCGGCTCTTTTCCCTGGGAAAGAAAACTCACCAGTCCAGGTTCCTGATGTCAGTTTGTAGGGCTCCCCTGGGACTGTCAGGGCAGCACAAGTATGAGGTGGGGGCAGCCCCTGTCTGGGACTTATCCTTCGATGTTCGGAATTTGTGCGGTCAGCTGCCGGCTCAGGGCCACAGGACTCGGAGCGCAAACATCGGCTCGTTTCCCTGGGAAAGAAAACTCACCAGTCCAGGTTCCTGATGTCAGTTTGTAGAGCTCTTTTTGGACTCTCAGGGCAGCACAAGTATGAGGTGGGGGCAGCTCCTGTCTGGGACTTATCCTTCGATATTCGGAATTTGTGCGGTCAGCTGCCGGCTCAGGGCCACAGGACTCGGAGCGCAAACATCGGCTCTTTTCCCTGGGAAAGAAAACTCACCAGTCCAGGTTCCTGATGTCAGTTTGTAGAGCTCTTTTTGAACTCTAAGGGCAGCACAAGTATGAGGTGGGGGCAGCTCCTGTCTGGGACTTATCCTTCGATGTTCCGATTTTGTGCGGTCAGCTGCCGGCTCAGGGCCACAGGACTCGGAGCGCAAACATCGGCTCTTTTCCCTGGGAAAGAAAACTCACTAGTCCAGGATCCTGATGTCAGTTTGTAGGGCTCCCCTGGGACTGTCCGGGCAGCTCAAGTATGAGGTAGGGGCAGCTCCTTTCTGGGACTTATCCTTCGATGTTCGGAATTTGTGCGGTCAGCTGCCGGCTCACGGCCACAGGACTCGGAGCGCAAACATCGGCTCTTTTCCCTGGGAAAGAAAACTCACCAGTCCAGGTTCCTGATGTCAGTTTGTAGAGCTCTTTTTGGACTCTCAGGGCAGCACAAGTATGAGGTGGGGGCAGCTCCTGTCTGGGACTTATCCTTCGATGTTCTGATTTTTTGCACTCAGCTGCCGGCTCAGGGCCACAGGAGTCGGAGCGCAAACATCGGCTCTTTTCCCTGGGAAAGAAAACTCACCAGTCCAGGTTCCTGATGTCAATTTGGAGGGCTCCCCTGGGACTCTCAGTGTAGCACAAGTATGAGGTGGGGGCAGATCCTTTCTGGGACTTATCCTTCGATGTTCGGATTTTCTGCACTCAGCTGCCCGGTCAGGGCCACAGGACTCGGAGCGCAAACATTGGCTCTTTTCCCTGGGAAAGAAAACTCACCAGTCCAGGTTCCTGATGTCAGTTTGTAGGGATCTTTTTGAACTCTCAGGGCAGCACAAGTATGAGGTGGGGGCAGCTCCTGTCTGGGACTTATCCTTCGATGTTCGGAATTTGTGCGGTCAGCTGCCGGCTCAGGGCCACAGGACTCGGGGCGCAAACATCGGCTCTTTTCCCTGGGAAAGAAAACTCACCAGTCCAGGTTCCTGATGTCAGTTTGTAGAGCTCTTTTTGGACTCTCAGGTTAGCACAAGTATGAGGTGGGGGCAGCTCCTGTCTGGGACTTATCCTTCGATATTCGGATTTTATGCAGTCAGCTGCCCGCTCAGGGCCACAGGAGTCGGAGCGCAAACATCGGCTCTTTTCCCTGGGAAAGAAAACTCACCAGTCCAGGTTCCTGATGTCAGTTTGTAGAGCTCTTTTTGGACTCTCAGGGCAGCACAAGTATGAGGTGGGGGCAGCTCCTGTCTGAGACTTATCCTTCGATGTTCGGAATTTGTGTGGTCAGCTGCCGGCTCAGGGCCACAGGACTCGGAGCGCAAACATCGGCTCTTTTCCCTGAGAAAGAAAACTCACCAGTCCAGGTTCCTGATGTCAGTTTGTAGGGCTCCCCTGGGACTCTCAGGGCAGCACAAGTATGAGGTGGGGGCAGCTCCTGTCTGGGACTTATCCTTCGATGTTCGGAATTTGTGCGGTCAGCTGCCGGCTCAGGGCCACAGGAGTCGGAGCGCAAACATCGGCTCTTTTCCCTGGGAAAGAAAACTCACCAGTCCAGGTTCCTGATGTCAGTTTGTAGAGCTCTTTTTGGACTCTCAGGGTAGCACAAGTATGAGGTGGGGGCAGCTCCTGGCTGGGACTTATCCTTCGATGTTCGGATTTTTTGCACTCAGCTGCCGGCTCAGGGCCACAGGAGTCGGAGCGCAAACATCGGCTCTTTTCCCTGGGAAAGAAAACTCACCAGTCCAGGTTCCTGATGTCAGTTTGTAGAGCTCCCCTGGGACTGTCAGGGCAGCACAAGTATGAGGTGGGGGCAGCTCCTGTCTGGGACTTATCCTTCGATGTTCGGATTTTTTGCACTCAGCTGCCCGCTCAGGGCCACAGGACTCGGAGCGCAAACATCGGCTCTTTTCCCTGGGAAAGAAAACTCACTAGTCCAGGTTCCTGATGTCAGTTTGTAGAGCTCTTTTTGGACTCTCAGGGCAGCACAAGTATGAGGAGGGGGCAGCTCCTGTCTGAGACTTATCCTTCGATGTTCGGAATTTGTGTGGTCAGCTGCCGGCTCAGGGCCACAGGACTCGGAGCGCAAACATCAACTCTTTTCCCTGGGAAAGAAAACTCACCAGTCCAGGTTCCTGATGTCAGTTTGTAGGGCTCCCCTGGGACTGTCAGGGCAGCACAAGTATGAGGTGGGGGCAGCTCCTGTCTGGGACTTATCCTTCGATGTTCGGAATTTGTGCGGTCAGCTGCCGGCTCAGGGCCACAGGACTCGGGGCGCAAACATCGGCTCTTTTCCCTGGGAAAGAAAACTCACCAGTCCAGGTTCCTGATGTCAGTTTGTAGAGCTCTTTTTGGACTCTCAGGGTAGCACAAGTATGAGGTGGGGGCGGCTCCTGGCTGGGACTTATCCTTCGATGTTCGGATTTTTTGCAGTCAGCTGCCCGCTCAGGGCCACAGGACTCGGAGCGCAAACATCGGCTCTTTTCCCTGGGAAAGAAAACTCACCAGTCCAGGTTCCTGATGTCAGTTTGTAGGGCTCCCGTGGGACTGACAGGGCAGCACAAGTATGAGGTGGGGGCAGCTCCTGTCTGAGACTTATCCTTCGATGTTCGGAAGTTGTGCGGTCAGCTGCCGGCTCAGGGCCACAGGACTCGGAGCGCAAACATCGGCTCTTTTCCCTGGGAAAGAAAACTCACCAGTCCAGGTTCCTGATGTCAGTTTGTAGAGCTCTTCTTGGACTCTCAGGGTAGCACAAGTATGAGGAGGGGGCAGCTCCTGGCTGGGACTTATCCTTCGATGTTCGGATTTTTTGCACTCAGCTGCCGGCTCAGGGCCACAGGAGTCGGAGCGCAAACATCGGCTCTTTTCCCTGGGAAAGAAAACTCACCAGTCCAGGTTCCTGATGTCAGTTTGTAGGGCTCCCCTGGGACTGTCAGGGCAGCACAAGTATGAGGTGGGGGCAGCTCCTGTCTGGGACTTATCCTTCGATGTTCGGATTTTTTGCACTCAGCTGCCCGCTCAGGGCCACAGGACTCGGAGCGCAAACATCGGCTCTTTTCCCTGGGAAAGAAAACTCACTAGTCCAGGTTCCTGATGTCAGTTTGTAGAGCTCTTTTTGGACTCTCAGGGCAGCACAAGTATGAGGAGGGGGCAGCTCCTGTCTGAGACTTATCCTTCGATGTTCGGAATTTGTGTGGTCAGCTGCCGGCTCAGGGCCACAGGACTCGGAGCGCAAACATCAACTCTTTTCCCTGGGAAAGAAAACTCACCAGTCCAGGTTCCTGATGTCAGTTTGTAGGGCTCCCCTGGGACTGTCAGGGCAGCACAAGTATGAGGTGGGGGCAGCTCCTGTCTGGGACTTATCCTTCGATGTTCGGAATTTGTGCGGTCAGCTGCCGGCTCAGGGCCACAGGACTCGGGGCGCAAACATCGGCTCTTTTCCCTGGGAAAGAAAACTCACCAGTCCAGGTTCCTGATGTCAGTTTGTAGAGCTCTTTTTGGACTCTCAGGGTAGCACAAGTATGAGGTGGGGGCGGCTCCTGGCTGGGACTTATCCTTCGATGTTCGGATTTTTTGCAGTCAGCTGCCCGCTCAGGGCCACAGGACTCGGAGCGCAAACATCGGCTCTTTTCCCTGGGAAAGAAAACTCACCAGTCCAGGTTCCTGATGTCAGTTTGTAGGGCTCCCGTGGGACTGACAGGGCAGCACAAGTATGAGGTGGGGGCAGCTCCTGTCTGAGACTTATCCTTCGATGTTCGGAAGTTGTGCGGTCAGCTGCCGGCTCAGGGCCACAGGACTCGGAGCGCAAACATCGGCTCTTTTCCCTGGGAAAGAAAACTCACCAGTCCAGGTTCCTGATGTCAGTTTGTAGAGCTCTTCTTGGACTCTCAGGGTAGCACAAGTATGAGGAGGGGGCAGCTCCTGGCTGGGACTTATCCTTCGATGTTCGGATTTTTTGCACTCAGCTGCCGGCTCAGGGCCACAGGAGTCGGAGCGCAAACATCGGCTCTTTTCCCTGGGAAAGAAAACTCACCAGTCCAGGTTCCTGATGTCAGTTTGTAGGGCTCCCCTGGGACTGTCAGGGCAGCACAAGTATGAGGTGGGGGCAGCTCCTGTCTGGGACTTATCCTTCGATGTTCGGAATTTGTGCGGTCAGCTGCCGGCTCAGGGCCACAGGACTCGGGGCGCAAACATCGGCTCTTTTCCCTGGGAAAGAAAACTCACCAGTCCAGGTTCCTGATGTCAGTTTGTAGAGCTCTTTTTGGACTCTCAGTGTAGCACAAGTATGAGGTGGGGGCGGCTCCTGTCTGGGACTTATCCTTCGATGTTCGGATTTTTTGCAGTCAGCTGCCCGCTCAGGGCCACAGGACTCGGAGCGCAAACATCGGCTCTTTTCCCTGGGAAAGAAAACTCACCAGTCCAGGTTCCTGATGTCAGTTTGTAGGGCTCCCCTGGGACTGTCAGGGCAGCACAAGTATGAGGTGGGGGCAGCTCCTGTCTGGGACTTATCCTTCGATGTTCGGAATTTGTGCGGTCAGCTGCCGGCTCAGGGCCACAGGACTCGGAGCGCAAACATCGGCTCGTTTCCCTGGGAAAGAAAACTCACCAGTCCAGGTTCCTGATGTCAGTTTGTAGAGCTCTTTTTGGACTCTCAGGGCAGCACAAGTATGAGGTGGGGGCAGCTCCTGTCTGGGACTTATCCTTCGATATTCGGAATTTGTGCGGTCAGCTGCCGGCTCAGGGCCACAGGACTCAGAGCGCAAACATCGGCTCTTTTCCCTGGGAAAGAAAACTCACCAGTCCAGGTTCCTGATGTCAGTTTGTAGAGCTCTTTTTGAACTCTAAGGGCAGCACAAGTATGAGGTGGGGGCAGCTCCTGTCTGGGACTTATCCTTCGATGTTCCGATTTTGTGCGGTCAGCTGCCGGCTCAGGGCCACAGGACTCGGAGCGCAAACATCGGCTCTTTTCCCTGGGAAAGAAAACTCACTAGTCCAGGATCCTGATGTCAGTTTGTAGGGCTCCCCTGGGACTGTCCGGGCAGCTCAAGTATGAGGTAGGGGCAGCTCCTTTCTGGGACTTATCCTTCGATGTTCGGAATTTGTGCGGTCAGCTGCCGGCTCACGGCCACAGGACTCGGAGCGCAAACATCGGCTCTTTTCCCTGGGAAAGAAAACTCACCAGTCCAGGTTCCTGATGTCAGTTTGTAGAGCTCTTTTTGGACTCTCAGGGCAGCACAATTATGAGGTGGGGGCAGCTCCTGTCTGGGACTTATCCTTCGATGTTCTGATTTTTTGCACTCAGCTGCCGGCTCAGGGCCACAGGAGTCGGAGCGCAAACATCGGCTCTTTTCCCTGGGAAAGAAAACTCACCAGTCCAGGTTCCTGATGTCAGTTTGGAGGGCTCCCCTGGGACTCTCAGTGTAGCACAAGTATGAGGTGGGGGCAGATCCTTTCTGGGACTTATCCTTCGATGTTCGGATTTTCTGCACTCAGCTGCCCGGTCAGGGCCACAGGACTCGGAGCGCAAACATTGGCTCTTTTCCCTGGGAAAGAAAACTCACCAGTCCAGGTTCCTGATGTCAGTTTGTAGGGCTCTTTTTGAACTCTCAGGGCAGCACAAGTATGAGGTGGGGGCAGCTCCTGTCTGGGACTTATCCTTCGATGTTCGGAATTTGTGCGGTCAGCTGCCGGCTCAGGGCCACAGGACTCGGGGCGCAAACATCGGCTCTTTTCCCTGGGAAAGAAAACTCACCAGTCCAGGTTCCTGATGTCAGTTTGTAGAGCTCTTTTTGGACTCTCAGGTTAGCACAAGTATGAGGTGGGGGCAGCTCCTGGCTGGGACTTATCCTTCGATATTCGGATTTTATGCAGTCAGCTGCCCGCTCAGGGCCACAGGAGTCGGAGCGCAAACATCGGCTCTTTTCCCTGGGAAAGAAAACTCACCAGTCCAGGTTCCTGATGTCAGTTTGTAGAGCTCTTTTTGGACTCTCAGGGCAGCACAAGTATGAGGTGGGGGCAGCTCCTGTCTGAGACTTATCCTTCGATGTTCGGAATTTGTGTGGTCAGCTGCCGGCTCAGGGCCACAGGACTCGGAGCGCAAACATCGGCTCTTTTCCCTGAGAAAGAAAACTCACCAGTCCAGGTTCCTGATGTCAGTTTGTAGGGCTCCCCTGGGACTCTCAGGGCAGCACAAGTATGAGGTGGGGGCAGCTCCTGTCTGGGACTTATCCTTCGATGTTCGGAATTTGTGCGGTCAGCTGCCGGCTCAGGGCCACAGGAGTCGGAGCGCAAACATCGGCTCTTTTCCCTGGGAAAGAAAACTCACCAGTCCAGGTTCCTGATGTCAGTTTGTAGAGCTCTTTTTGGACTCTCAGGGTAGCACAAGTATGAGGTGGGGGCAGCTCCTGGCTGGGACTTATCCTTCGATGTTCGGATTTTTTGCACTCAGCTGCCGGCTCAGGGCCACAGGAGTCGGAGCGCAAACATCGGCTCTTTTCCCTGGGAAAGAAAACTCACCAGTCCAGGTTCCTGATGTCAGTTTGTAGAGCTCCCCTGGGACTGTCAGGGCAGCACAAGTATGAGGTGGGGGCAGCTCCTGTCTGGGACTTATCCTTCGATGTTCCGAATTTGTGCGGTCAGCTGCCGGCTCAGGGCCACAGGACTCGGAGCGCAAACATCGGCTCTTTTCCCTGGGAAAGAAAACTCACCAGTCCAGGTTCCTGATGTCAGTTTGTAGAGCTCTTTTTGAACTCTCAGGGCAGCACAAGTATGAGGTGGGGGCAGCTCCTGTCTGGGACTTATCCTTCGATGTTCGGATTTTTTGCAGTCAGCTGCCAGCTCAGGGCCACAGGAGTCGGAGCGCAAACATCGGCTCTTTTCCCTGGGAAAGAAAACTCACCAGTCCAGGTTCCAGATGTCAGTTTGTAGGGCTCCCCTGAGACTGTCAGGGCAGCACAAGTATGAGGTGGGGGCAGCTGCTTTCTGGGACTTATCCTTCGATGTTCGGATTTTTTGCAGTCAGCTGCCGGCTCAGGGCCACAGGACTCGGAGCGCAAACATCGGCTCTTTTCCCTGGGAAAGAAAACTCACTAGTCCAGGTTCCTGATGTCAGTTTGTAGAGCTCTTTTTGGACTCTCAGGGCAGCACAAGTATGAGGTGGGGGCAGCTCCTGTCTGGGACTTATACTTCGATGTTCGGATTTTTTGCACTCAGCTGCCGGCTCAGGGCCACAGGAGTCGGAGCGCAAACATCGGCTCTTTTCCCTGGGAAAGAAAACTCACCAGTCCAGGTTCCTGATGTCAGTTTGTAGGGCTCCCCTGGGACCGTCAGGGCAGCACAAGTATGAGTTGGGGGCAGCTCCTGTCTGGGACTTATCCTTCGATGTTCGGATTTTTTGCACTCAGCTGCCCGCTCAGGGCCACAGGACTCGGAGCGCAAACATCGGCTCTTTTCCCTGGGAAAGAAGACTCACCAGTCCAGGTTCCTGATGTCAGTTTGTAGGGCTCCCCTGGGACTCTCAGGGTAGCACAAGTATGAGGTGGGGGCAGATCCTGTCTGGGACTTATCCTTCGATGTTCGGATTTTTTGCAGTCAGCTGCCGGCTCAGGGCCACAGGACTCGGAGCGCAAACATCGGCCCTTTTCCCTGGGAAAGAAAACTCACCAGTCCAGGTTCCTGATGTCAGTTTGTAGGGCTCTTTTTGAACTCTCAGGGCAGCACAAGTATGAGGTGGGGGCAGCTCCTGGCTGGGACTTATCCTTCGATGTTCGGATTTTTTGCAGTCAGCTGCCCGCTCAGGGCCACAGGAGTCGGAGCGCAAACATTGGCTCTTTTCCCTGGGAAAGAAAACTCACCAGTCCAGGTTCCTGATGTCAGTTTGTAGAGCTCTTTTTGGACTGTCAGGGCAGCACAAGTATGAGGTGGGGGCAGCTCCTGTCTGGGACTTATCCTTCGATGTTCCGATTTTTTGCACTCAGCTGCCGGCTCAGGGCCACAGGACTCGGAGCACAAACATCGGCTCTTTTCCCTGGGAAAGAAAACTCACTAGTCCAGGATCCTGATGTCAGTTTGTAGGGCTCCCCTGGGACTGTCAGGGCAGCAGAAGTATGAGGTAGGGGCAGCTCCTTTCTGGGACTTATCCTTCGATGTTCGGAATTTGTGCGGTCAGCTGCCGGCTCACGGCCACAGGACTCGGAGCGCAAACATCGGCTCTTTTCCCTGGGAAAGAAAACTCACCAGTCCAGGTTCCTGATGTCAGTTTGTAGAGCTCTTTTTGAACTCTCAGGGCAGCACAAGTATGAGGTTGGAGCAGCTCCTGTCTGGGACTTATCCTTCGATGTTCGGATTTTTTGCAGTCAGCTGCCAGCTCAGGGCCACAGGAGTCGGAGCGCAAACATCGGCTCTTTTCCCTGGGAAAGAAAACTCACCAGTGCAGGTTCCTGATGTCAGTTTGTAGGGCTCCCCTGGGACTGTCAGGGCAGCACAAGTATTAGGTGGGGGCAGCTGCTTTCTGGGACTTATCCTTCGATGTTCGGAATTTGTGCGGTCAGCTGCCGGCTCAGGGCCACAGGAGTCGGAGCGCAAACATCGGCTCTTTTCCCTGGGAAAGAAAACTCACCAGTCCAGGTTCATGATGTCAGTTTGTAGGGCTCCCCTGGGACTGTCAGGGCAGCACAAGTATGAGGAGGGGGCAGCGCCTGTCTGGGACTTATCCTTCGATGTTCGGATTTTTTGCACTCAGCTGCCGGCTCAGGGCCACAGGAGTCGGAGCGAAAACATCGGCTCTTTTCCCTGGGAAAGAAAACTCACCAGTCCAGGTTCCTGATGTCAGTTTGTAGGGCTCCCCTGGGACTGTCAGGGCAGCACAAGTATGAGGTGGGGGCAGCTCCTGTCTGGGACTTATCCTTCGATGTTCGGATTTTTTGCACTCAGCTGCCCGCTCAGGGCCACAGGACTCGGAGCGCAAACATCGGCTCTTTTCCCTGGGAAAGAAAACTCACCAGTCCAGGTTCCTGATGTCAGTTTGTAGAGCTCTTTTTGAACTCTCATGGCAGCACAAGTATGAGGTTGGAGCAGCTCCTGTCTGGGACTTATCCTTCGATGTTCGGATTTTTTGCACTCAGCTGCCAGCTCAGGGCCACAGGAGTCGGAGCGCAAACATCGGCTCTTTTCCCTGGGAAAGAAAACTCACCAGTCCAGGTTCCTGATGTCAGTTTGTAGGGCTCCCCTGAGACTGTCAGGGCAGCACAAGTATGAGGAGGGGGCAGCTGCTTTCTGGGACTTATCCTTCGATGTTCGGAATTTGTGCGGTCAGCTGCCGGCTCAGGGCCACAGGACTCGGGGCGCAAACATCGGCTCTTTTCCCTGGGAAAGAAAACTCACCAGTCCAGTTTCATGATGTCAGTTTGTAGGGCTCCCCTGGGACTGTCAGGGCAGCACAAGTATGAGGAGGGGGCAGCGCCTGTCTGGGACTTATCCTTCGATGTTCGGATTTTTTGCAGTCAGCTGCCGGCTCAGGGCCACAGGACTCGGAGCGCAAACATCGGCTCTTTTCCCTGGGAAAGAAAACTCACTAGTCCAGGTTCCTGATGTCAGTTTGTAGAGCTCTTTTTGGACTCTCAGGGCAGCACAAGTATGAGGTGGGGGCAGCTCCTGTCTGGGACTTATCCTTCGATGTTCGGATTTTTTGCAGTCAGCTGCCGGCTCAGGGCCACAGGACTCGGAGCGCAAACATCGGCTCTTTTCCCTGGGAAAGAAAACTCACTAGTCCAGGTTCCTGATGTCAGTTTGTAGAGCTCTTTTTGGACTCTCAGGGCAGCACAAGTATGAGGAGGGGGCAGCTCCTGTCTGAGACTTATCCTTCGATGTTCGGAATTTGTGTGGTCAGCTGCCGGCTCAGGGCCACAGGACTCGGAGCGCAAACATCAACTCTTTTCCCTGGGAAAGAAAACTCACCAGTCCAGGTTCCTGATGTCAGTTTGTAGGGCTCCCCTGGGACTCTCAGGGCAGCACAAGTATGAGGTGGGGGCAGCTCCTGTCTGGGACTTATCCTTCGATGTTCGGAATTTGTGCGGTCAGCTGCCGGCTCAGGGCCACAGGAGTCGGAGCGCAAACATCGGCTCTTTTCCCTGGGAAAGAAAACTCACCAGTCCAGGTTCCTGATGTCAGTTTGTAGAGCTCTTTTTGGACTCTCAGTGTAGCACAAGTATGAGGTGGGGGCAGCTCCTGGCTGGGACTTATCCTTCGATGATCGGATTTTTTGCACTCAGCTGCCGGCTCAGGGCCACAGGACTCGGAGCGCAAACATCGGCTCTTTTCCCTGGGAAAGAAAACTCACCAGTCCAGGTTCCTGATGTCAGTTTCTAGAGCTCCCCTGGGACTGTCAGGGCAGCACAAGTATGAGGTGGGGGCAGCTCCTGTCTGGGACTTATCCTTCGATGTTCGGAATTTGTGCGGTCAGCTGCCGGCTCAGGGCCACAGGACTCGGGGCGCAAACATCGGCTCTTTTCCCTGGGAAAGAAAACTCACCAGTCCAGTTTCATGATGTCAGTTTGTAGGGCTCCCCTGGGACTGTCAGGGCAGCACAAGTATGAGGAGGGGGCAGCTCCTGTCTGGGACTTATCCTTCGATGTTCGGATTTTTTGCAGTCAGCTGCCGGCTCAGGGCCACAGGACTCGGAGCGCAAACATCGGCTCTTTTCCCTGGGAAAGAAAACTCACTAGTCCAGGTTCCTGATGTCAGTTTGTAGAGCTCTTTTTGGACTCTCAGGGCAGCACAAGTATGAGGTGGGGGCAGCTCCTGTCTGGGACTTATCCTTCGATGTTCGGATTTTTTGCACTCAGCTGCCGGCTCAGGGCCACAGGAGTCGGAGCGCAAACATCGGCTCTTTTCCCTGGGAAAGAAAACTCACCAGTCCAGGTTCCTGATGTCAGTTTGTAGGGCTCCCCTGGGACTGTCAGGGCAGCACAAGTATGAGGTGGGGGCAGCTCCTGTCTGGGACTTATCCTTCGATGTTCGGATTTTTTGCACTCAGCTGCCCGCTCAGGGCCACAGGACTCGGAGCGCAAACATCGGCTCTTTTCCCTGGGAAAGAAGACTCACCAGTCCAGGTTCCTGATGTCAGTTTGTAGGGCTCCCCTGGAACTCTCAGGGCAGCACAAGTATGAGGTGGGGGCAGCTCCTGGCTGGGACTTATCCTTCGATGTTCGGATTTTTTGCAGTCAGCTGCCCGCTCAGGGCCACAGGACTCGGAGCGCAAACATTGGCTCTTTTCCCTGGGAAAGAAAACTCACCAGTCCAGGTTCCTGATGTCAGTTTGTAGAGCTCTTTTTGGACTGTCAGGGCAGCACAAGTATGAGGTGGGGGCAGCTCCTGTCTGGGACTTATCCTTTGATGTTCCGATTTTTTGCACTCAGCTGCCGGCTCAGGGCCACAGGACTCGGAGCGCAAACATCGGCTCTTTTCCCTGGGAAAGAAAACTCACTAGTCCAGGATCCTGATGTCAGTTTGTAGGGCTCCCCTGGGACTGTCAGGGCAGCACAAGTATGAGGTAGGGGCAGCTCCTTTCTGGGACTTATCCTTCGATGTTCGGAATTTGTGCGGTCAGCTGCCGGCTCACGGCCACAGGACTCGGAGCGCAAACATCGGCTCTTTTCCCTGAGAAAGAAAACTCACCAGTCCAGGTTCCTGATGTCAGTTTGTAGAGCTCGTTTTGGACTTTTAGGGCAGCACAAGTATGAGGTGGGGGCAGCTCCTGTCTGGGACTTATCCTTCGATGTTCGGAATTTTGCGGTCAGCTGCCGGCTCAGGGCCACAGGACTCGGAGCGCAAACATCGGCTCTTTTCCCTGGGAAAGAAAACTCACCAGTCCAGGTTCCTGATGTCAGTTTGTAGAGCTCTTTTTGGACTCTCAGGGTAGAACAAGTATGAGGTGGGGGCAGCTCCTGGCTGGGACTTATCCTTCGATGTTCGGATTTTTTGCACTCAGCTGCCCGCTCAGGGCCACAGGAGTCGGAGCGCAAACATCGGCTCTTTTCCCTGGGAAAGAAAACTCACCAGTCCAGGTTCCTGATGTCAGTTTGTAGGGCTCCCCTGAGACTGTCAGGGCAGCACAAGTATGAGGTGGGGGCAGCTCCTGTCTGGGACTTATCCTTCGATGTTCGGATTTTTTGCAGTCAGCTGCCGGCTCAGGGCCACAGGACTCGGAGCGCAAACATCGGCTCTTTTCCCTGGGAAAGAAAACTCACCAGTCCAGGTTCCTGATGTCAGTTTCTAGGGCTCCCCTGGGACTCTCAGGGCAGCACAAGTATGAGGTGGGGGCAACTCCTGGCTGGGACTTATCCTTCGATGTTCGGATTTTTTGCACTTAGCTGCCCGCTCAGGGCCACAGGACTCGGAGCGCAAACATCGGCTCTTTTCCCTGAGAAAGAAAACTCACCAGTCCAGGTTCCTGATGTCAGTTTGTAGGGCTCCCCTGGGACTCTCAGGGCAGCACAAGTATGAGGTGGGGGCAGCTCCTGTCTGGGACTTATCCTTCGATGTTCCGAATTTGTGCGGTCAGCTGCCGGCTCAGGGCCACAGGAGTCGGAGCGCAAACATCGGCTCTTTTCCCTGGGAAAGAAAACTCACCAGTCCAGGTTCCTGATGTCAGTTTGTAGAGCTCTTTTTGGACTCTCAGGGCAGCACAAGTATGAGGTGGGGGCAGCTCCTGGCTGGGACTTATCCTTCGATGTTCGGATTTTTTGCACTCAGCTGCCGGCTCAGGGCCACAGGAGTCGGAGCGCAAACATCGGCTCTTTTCCCTGGGAAAGAAAACTCACCAGTCCAGGATCCTGATGTCAGTTTCTAGAGCTCCCCTGGGACTGTCAGGGCAGCACAAGTATGAGGTGGGGACAGCTCCTGTCTGGGACTTATCCTTCGATGTTCCGAATTTGTGCGGTCAGCTGCCGGCTCAGGGCCACAGGACTCGGAGCGCAAACATCGGCTCTTTTCCCTGGGAAAGAAAACTCACCAGTCCAGGTTCCTGATGTCAGTTTGTAGAGCTCTTTTTGAACTCTCAGGGCAGCACAAGTATGAGGTTGGAGCAGCTCCTGTCTGGGACTTATCATTCGATGTTCGGATTTTTTGCAGTCAGCTGCCAGCTCAGGGCCACAGGAGTCGGAGCGCAAACATCGGCTCTTTTCCCTGGGAAAGAAAACTCACCAGTCCAGGTTCCTGATGTCAGTTTGTAGGGCTCCCCTGGGACTGTCAGGGCAGCACAAGTATGAGGTGGGGGCAGCTCCTGTCTGGGACTTATCCTTCGATGTTCGGATTTTTTACAGTCAGCTGCCGGCTCAGGGCCACAGGACTCGGAGCGCAAACATCGGCTCTTTTCCCTGGGAAAGAAAACTCACCAGTCCAGGTTCCTGATGTCAGTTTCTAGGGCTCCCCTGGGACTGTCAGGGCAGCACAAGTATGAGGTGGGGGCAACTCCTGCCTGGGACTTATCCTTCGATGTTCGGATTTTTTGCACTCAGCTGCCCGCTCAGGGCCACAGGACTCGGAGCGCAAACATCGGCTCTTTTCCCTGGGAAAGAAAACTCACCAGTCCAGGTTCCTGATGTCAGTTTGTAGAGCTCTTTTTGGACTCTCAGGGCAGCACAAGTATGAGGTGGGGGCAGCTCCTGTCTGAGACTTATCCTTCGATGTTCGGAATTTGTGTGGTCAGCTGCCGGCTCAGGGCCACAGGACTCGGAGCGCAAACATCGGCTCTTTTCCCTGGGAAAGAAAACTCACCAGTCCAGGTTCCTGATGTCAGTTTGTAGGGCTCCCCTGGGACTCTCAGGGCAGCACAAGTATGAGGTGGGGGCAGCTCCTGTCTGGGACTTATCCTTCGATGTTCGGAATTTGTGCGGTCAGCTGCCGGCTCAGGGCCACAGGAGTCGGAGCGCAAACATCGGCTCTTTTCCCTGGGAAAGAAAACTCACCAGTCCAGGTTCCTGATGTCAGTTTGTAGAGCTCCCCTGGGACTGTCAGGGCAGAACATGTATGGGGTAGGGGCAGCCCTGGTCTTGGACATGTCCTTCGATGTTCAGATTTTGTTCAATCAGCTTCTCGCTCAGGGCTGTAGGGTCCTGAGCACAAACTCAGGCTTTTCTTTCCAAGGTTGGGCAATCACTTTGGCTTCCTAATGCAAACAATGACTGACCTGATTAGTACAACACCCTCACCCTGGGTTTGTGCCCTTTGCCACTGATTTGAACTGTCTGCATCTGAAAGGAATTTAGGACTATTGTCAAAATGCAGCAGGACAACTTCACAGTACCAAACATGTTATGTCAATCTCCTAACACAATCTGGAGCCCAGCTACACCCTACATTACCAATTTCAAGTCCCCAGGACTTGTGCTATTACAGGCTATGCAGAATGGCAGAGCAGCTCCGGTACAAATATGTGCAGACACCCGTGACACAGGACAGGACATGACAAACCAGGAGACAGAACATGTAGGGAGAGCTTTTGATGAGAAGAAAGGACTGAGAGACCCAAAGAACACAGAGTGCACCAGAGACAAGTGACAGGACACACACCGGAACTGCTCTGCCCTGCGCACCTCAGCACTGAGATCAAAACAGACACTTTCCTTTTAGGTGGCAGAAGGGGACCCTTCTTGGAAGTCCAGATCTCCAAAACTGACTCAAAAACCCCTCCTGGGGAGTCCCAACCTGGCACCTCGCTTCCATCCCCTCTGTGGGTTGTAGCCCTTGACTTATCTGGCATATATCTGGGGATCCAAATCTCCATCGGGTGCAGAACGAGGCCTCCTGCCTGTCTGGGAAACTCCAGTTGTCACCAGACTGTTCTCTCTTGGTCTGCCAAGACAAAGAAAACCAAACATCAGTGCACAACCGTAACAGCACAATGGCCAAAACCTGACAATTCTGCTACTCACCATTCTCCTCAGAATGGTCGGGCCACACACCGCAGGCGTGCTTGGAGGCCGACAGCATCATCTCAGGGTACACCTAGATTAAGTGGAGAAAGGGTGACATGGCATTGCTGAAACTTGAGTGGACTCTCACTCCTCCTCCCTACCTCCCTGACTCACCACAACTCCTTGGCCACTGCTCTGGGTTACCAGGATGGGACCTTGAAATGCAAAATCAGTAGGCTTCATCACAGGGTCCTGTAATACTTCCAGAGGACTCACAAGCACAGCAAACCCAGTCCATCAGCCAGGTGCTGACAGGGGATATGCAAACTCCCAGTGGATTCCCTAAAGCACAAAAACAAGAATGGATGCTTACAGTTGCACCAAAAAGTGAAACCTGAGCAAGAAAAACTGCTTCTCTCCACTGCTCACCTGGCACACTGGGCCTTGACTGCTGTTATCTGCCTGGACCTCCTAAAAATAAAGGCAAAGAACACCACTGTAACAGAGTCACCACTTAGGCTGCTTCCCCTGTAAATGCAAACAATGACTGACCAGCTCATGGGAAGTTCTTCACCCAGGACTGTGGCCCTCTGGCACTGATTTGAACTGTCTGCATCTGAAAGGAAGTTAGAACTAATGTCAAAATGCTGCAGGACAACTTAACAGTACCAAGGATGTTATGTCAATCTCCTAAAACAACCTGGAGCCCGGCTACACCCTGCATTACCAATTTCAAGTCCCCAGGACTTGTGCTATTACAGGCTATGCAGCAGGGCAGAGCAGCTCCGGGACAAATATGTGCAGACACCCGTGACACAGGACGTGAGAAACGAGGGGACAAGACAGGGAGAGAGAGCTTTCCACAAGAAGAAAGGACTGGGAGACCCAAAGAACACAGAGTGCACCAGAGACAAGTGACAGGACACACACCGGAACTGCTCTGCCCTGCGCACCCCGGCACTGTGATCAAAAGAGACACTTTTCCTTTAGCTGGCCTAAGAAGACACTTCTTGGACATCCTCATCTCCAAAACTAACTGAAAAAACCCCTCCTGGGGAGTCCCAACCTGGCACCTCGCTTCCATGCCCTCTGTGGGTTGTAGCCCTTGACTTATCTGGCATATATCTGGGGATGCAAATCCCTGTTGGCTGTAGAAGAAGGCCGTCTGCCTGTCTGGTAAGTTCCAGCTGTCACTTCTTGGCCTGCCAAGAGAATGAAAACCAAACATCAGTGCACAGACTTAACAGCACATGGGCCAAAACCTGACAATTCTGCTACTCACCATTCTCCTCAGAATGGTCGGGCCACACACCGCAGGCGTGCTTGGAAGCCGACAGCATCATCTCAGGGTACACCTAGATTAAGTGGAGAAAGGGTGACATGGCATTGCTGAAACTTGAGTGGACTCTCACTCCTCCTCCCTACCTCCCTGACTCACCACAACTCCTTGGCCACTGCTCTGGGTTACCAGGATGGGACCTTGAAATGCAAAATCAGTAGGCTTCATCACAGGGTCCTGTAATACTTCCAGAGGACTCACAAGCACAGCAAACCCAGTCCATCAGCCAGGTGCTGACAGGGGATATGCAAACTCCCAGTGGATTCCCTAAAGCACAAAAACAAGAATGGATGCTTACAGTTGCACCAAAAAGTGAAACCTGAGCAAGAACAACTGCTTCTCTCCACTGCTCACCTGGCACACTGGGCCTTGACTGCTGCTATCTGCCTGGACCTCCTAAAAATAAAGGCAAAGAACACCACTATAACAGAGTCACCACTTAGGCTGCTTCCCCTGTAAATGCAAACAATGACTGACCAGCTCATGGGAAGTTCTTCACCCAGGACTGTGGCCCTCTGGCACTGATTTGAACTGTCTGCATCTGAAAGGAAGTTAGAACTAATGTCAAAATGCTGCAGGACAACTTAACAGTACCAAGCATGTTATGTCAATCTCCTAACACAACCTGGAGCCCAGCTACACCCTGCATTACTAATTTCAAGTCCCCAGGACTTGTGCTATTACAGGCTATGCAGCAGGGCAGAGCAGCTCCGGGACAAATATGTGCAGACACCCGTGACACAGGACGTGAGAAACGAGGGGACAAGACAGGGAGAGAGAGCTTTCCACAAGAAGAAAGGACTGGGAGACCCAAAGAACACAGAGTGCACCAGAGACAAGTGACAGGACACACACCGGAACTGCTCTGCCCTGCGCACCTCAGCACTGAGATCAAAACAGACACTTTCCCTTCAGCTGGCCTAAGGAGACGCTTCTTAGACATCCCCGTATCCAAAACTGACTCAAAAACCCCTCCTGGGGAGTCCCAACCTGGCACCTCGCTTCCATGCCCTCTGTGGGTTGTAGCCCTTGACTTATCTTGCACATATCTGGGGATGCAAATCCCTGTTGGCTGCAGAAGAAGGCCGTCTGCCTGTCTGGTAAGTTCCAGCTGTCACTTCTTGGCCTGCCAAGAGAATGAAAACCAAACATCAGTGCACAGACTTAACAGCACATGGGCCAAAACCTGATAATTTTGCTACTCACCATCCTCCTCAGAATGCCCGGGTTCTGGGCCTGCACGCTCCGGGTGTACTTGGATTCTGACGCCATCATTGCAGGGTACACCTACGTTAAGGGGAGACAATGCTGAAACTCGAGAGGACTCTCACTCCTCCTCCCTACCTCCCTGACTCACCACAACTCCTTGGCCACTGCTCTGGGTTTCCAGGATGGGACCTTGAAATGCAAAATCAGTAGGCTTCATCACAGGGTCCTGTAATACTTCCAGAGGACTCACAAGCACAGCAAACCCAGTCCATCAGCCAGGTGCTGACAGGGGATATGCAAACTCCCAGTGGATTCCCTAAAGCAAAAAAACAAGAATGGATGCTTACAGTTGCACCAAAAAGTGAAACCTGAGCAAGAACAACTGCTTCTGTCCACTGCTCACCTGGCACACTGGGCTTTGACTGCTGCTATCTGCCTGGACCTCCTAAAAGTAAAGGCAAAGAACAGTGCTGAAACAGATTCACCATTTATGCTTCCCCTGTAAATGCAAACAATGACTGACCAGCTCATGGGAAGTTCCTCATCCAGGACTGGTGCCCTTTGCCACCGATTTGTACTGTCTGCGTCTGAAAGGAAGTTAGGACTAATGTCAAACCTCTACAGGACAACTTAACAGTACCAAACATGTTATGTCAATCTCCTAATAAAATCTGGAGCCCAGCTGCAACCTGCATTACTAATTTCAAGTCCCCAGGACTTGTGCTATTACAGGCTACACAGCAGGGCAGAGCAGCTCCGGTACAAATATGTGCAGACACCCGTGACACAGGACAGGACATGACAAACCAGGAGACAGAACAGGGAGAGAGAGCTTTCCACAAGAAGAAAGGACTGGGAGACCCAAAGAACACAGAGTGCACCAGAGACAAGTGACAGGACACACACCGGAACTGCTCTGCCCTGCGCACCCCGGCACTGTGATCAAAAGAGACACTTTTCCTTTAGCTGGCCTAAGAAGACACTTCTTGGACATCCTCATCTCCAAAACTAACTGAAAAACCCCTCCTGGGGACTCCCAACCTGGCACCTCACTTCCATGCCTTCTGTGGGTTGTAGCCCTTGACTTATCTTGCACATATCTGGGGTTGCAAATCCTTGTTGGCTGCAGAAGAAGGCCGTCTGCCTGTCTGGTAAGTTCCAGCTGTCACTTCTTGGCCTGCCAAGAGAATGAAAACCAAACATCAGTGCACAGACTTAACAGCACATGGGCCAAAACCTGATAATTCTGCTACTCACCATCCTCCTCAGAATGCCCGGGTTCTGGGCCTGCACGCTCCGAGTGTGCTTGGATTCTGACGCCATCATTGCAGGGCACACCTACGTTAAGGGGAGACAATGCTGAAACTCGAGAGGACTCTCACTCCTCCTCCCTACCTCCCCGACTCACCACAACTCCTTGGCCACTGCTCTGGGCTACCAGGATGGGACCTTGAAATGCAAAATCAGTAGGCTTCATCACAGGATCCTGTAATACTTCCAGAGGGCTCATAAGTGCAGGAAACCCAGTCCATCAGCCAGCTGGTGACAGGGGATATGCAAACTCCCAGTGGATTCCCTAAAGCACAAAAACAAGAATGGATGCTTACAGTTGCACCAAAAAGTGAAACCTGAGCAAGAACAACTGCTTCTCTCCACTGCTCACCTGGCACACTGGGCCTTGACTGCTGCTATCTGCCTGGACTTCCTAAAAATAAAGGCAAAGAGCACCGCTGTAACAGAGTCACCACTTAGGCTGCTTCCCCTGTAAATGCAAACAATGACTGACCAGCTCATGGGAAGTTCTTCACCCAGGACTGTGGCCCTCTGGCACTGATTTGAACTGTCTGCATCTGAAAGGAAGTTAGGACTAATGTCAAACCGCTGCAGGACAACTTAACACCACCAAACATGTTCTGGTAATCTCCTAATACAATTTGGAGCCCAGCTGCACCCTACATTACCAATTTCAAGTCCCCAGGACTTGTGCTATTACAGGCTATGCAGCAGGGCAGAGCAGCTCCGGGACAAATATGTGCAGACACCCGTGACACAGGACGTGAGAAACGAGGGGACAAGACAGGGAGAGAGAGCTTTCCACAAGAAGAAAGGACTGGGAGACCCAAAGAACACAGAGTGCACCAGAGACAAGTGACAGGACACACACCGGAACTGCTCTGCCCTGCGCACCCCGGCACTGTGATCAAAAGAGACACTTTTCCTTTAGCTGGCCTAAGGAGACACTTCTTGGACATCCTCATCTCTAAAACTGACTCAAAAACCCCTCCTGGGGAGTCCCAACCTGGCACTTCGCTTCCATCCCCTCTGTGGGTTGTAGCTCTTGATTTATCTTGCACATATCTGGGGATTCAAATCCCCATCGGCTGCCGAAGGGGGCCACTACTCCCATCCCCAGGCCATGGACCCAACTTATCTTTTGGATGACTGGAAATGCGAATCCACGTTGGACCTGAAATGAGTCTGCCTCGGAGGGGATCTCCTGTTGGCCTCTTATTCAGCTAGAATAAAGAACAGGAAAATCAATGGTTGAGTTTAGTGTTATGTGGGCCAAATCCCAGCAAGTCCGATACTTATCCTCTCCTGAGTGTGCTTGGGTGCTCAAGTCTCCAGTTCCATCCCTAGTCTAAGGTTTGGCTGTTATTATGAGTAGCACCTGGTTTAGAGAGGCAAAGTTACATGGCATTTCTGTGAGTTCAGTGGATGAGCTTGTGTGCTGTATGACACACGGATGCCTCTGCTATACTTGTGAAAAGCCTTGCAAATAGACACCATTTCTCACCCTACTGCCTGCAAAACCCCACCATGATAACTCTTAACTTGGTACCCTGCTCACTCTCCCACTCCTAGTCCCAATCCTCAACTCACCTGAAGCCTCAATCTCAGACATCATCTTTGACACAGGGCAGATCTCTTTTGGAACATGATCACTCTGCTGAAAAAATGCTGTACTCGACACAACCTGGAATTACAGGAAGTTGCACTCCTCCTAAAAAAAAAAAAAAAAAAAAAAAAAAAAAGAAAAAAAAAAGAAAAATTAGAGATTACAAAAGCACCACCCCTGAATGCACAACCCCAAATCATGAATTTAAATACTACCTGTGTTCAGTGTTGTTTTCCTCACAGTATCTTCAAAGCCTCTGTTGCATTAGAAGCCCAAAACACCTGCAGAGAACAAACAGAGATAAGCTGAAAGAGCCTCTTCACAAAAATGAGAGGAGAGCACTTACCCCAGTGGATCCCAAAGACAAAATGAAGCCTCTTAGCAAAGGCTGGGGTTAATATACCCCTGATTGGGCTGATTCAGAGCAGCTGTGGCTGTTTGGCTCCTCTGATTTGAGTTCAAGGGGAATAATGGGCTGGATACAGAAGAAAACTCTTCAGGGAAATGACAGCTGCTTCTCTGTGTCACCCTCCAGCTGCCCCTGTCCCCCTCAGCATCTCCCTGTGTCACCCACTGTCCCCTCCCCCTGTTCCTCCCTCAGCTCCCAGCCTCTGTCACCCTCAAACCCCCACAGTGCCCCTCAAGCTGCCCCTCAGCCTCTATGCCATGAAAAGACCCTAAAAAAACATTAAAATGCCCTAAAAACACCCTCATCCTCGCTATGTCCTAAAAACCCCACAAAATCATAAAAATAGGCTCAGAATACCCTTAAAATACAATAAAATTACCCTACTTTAAAAAAACCCTAAACCACCCCTAAAAATCCCCAAAGAACCTTTAAAAATCCCTAAACATTCCTAAAAGAGCTCTAAAAATAGCCCCAAAATCCTTAAAACAGACTGATAAGACCCTAAAAACCATAAAACTTCCCTCAAAAAACCTAAAAATACTCTGGTCCTAAGAGTCCTCCACATACCCCCAATAGTCCTAAAAAAGCCCTAAAAATTTTTAAATAGTCTTAAAAAAGCCCCAAGAACACCCCAGAAAAAAAACCCATAGAAATTCTAATTAGTACTAAGAAAGCCCTTGAAGCACCTTAAATAAATCTTTTAAAAACCCTGAAAATACCCTAGAAGTAGCCTAAAACCTCCCAGAAAGTTCCTCAAGAGCTTCTGTGAGAAAACCCCTCAAACACCCTTTAAAAACACTTTAAAAAATACCTTAAAAAGTGCTCAGTCCCAGACACCATCCATGCCTTTTAATTAAAGTCACTGCCTGCAGCTGCTGGGAGGGTTCTGGGGCTGTCCCAGCATTAGGGTCACTGCCTGCAGCTGCTGCTGGGGAAAACTGGTGTTCTTGGGGTGCTGTTTGGGGTGAGCTTAGGGCTTGTTCACCTGTCACCCTCAGGCACCCTCCACTTTGTCCCTCAAGGCACCCCTTGCCTCTCAGGCTCCATGTGTCACCCTCCAGCTCCCCATTGCAGCCTCTCAGTGTCCCTGTGCTCCCCTTTTTACTCCTACAGACCCCTTCTGCCTCTCAGCCTCCTTGTGTCACCCTCCAGCTCCCCATTGCAGCCTCTCAGTGTCCCTGTGCCCCCCTTTTTACTCCTACAGACCCCTTCTGCCTCTCAGCCTCCTTGTGTCACCCTCCAGCTCCCCATTGCAGCCTCTCAGTGTCCCTGTGCCCCCCTTTTTACTCCTACAGACCCCTTCTGCCTCTCAGCCTCCTTGTGTCACCCTCAAGCTCCCCATTGCAGCCTCTCAGTGTCCCTGTGCCCCCCTTTTTACTCCTACAGACCCCTTCTGCCTCTCAGCCTCCTTGTGTCACCCTCAAGCTCCCCATTGCAGCCTCTCAGTGTCCCTGTGCCTCCCTTTTTAATCCTACAGACCCTTCTGCCTCTCAGCCTCCTTGTGTCACCCTCCATTCCCGCACCGCAGCCTCTCAGTGTCCCTGTGCCGCCTTTTTATTCCTGCAGACCCTTTCTGCCTCTCAGCTGCCCCCACCCACTCTACCACCCTCAGCCCCAGGACCCTTTGTGACACTGTCTGGAAATCCAGGGCTTTGTAGGGCTCTCGCCGCCCTGGAACCCTGGCAGGGGTCAGGAACCCCCCTGTAGAGATCAGAAGTTCAGTCAGCTGCCGGCTCAGGGCCACAGGACTCGGAGCGCAAACATCGGCTCTTTTCCCTGGGAAAGAAACCTCACCAGTCCAGGTTCCTGATGTCAGTTTGTAGAGCTCTTTTTAGACTGTCAGGGCAGCACAAGTATGAGGTGGGGGCAGATCCTGTCTGGGACTTATCCTTCGATGTTCGGATTTTTTGCAGTCAGCTGCCCGCTCAGGGCCACAGGACTGGGAGCGCAAATATCGGCTCTTTTCCCTGGGAAAGAAAACTCACCAGTCCAGGTTCCTGATGTCAGTTTGTAGGGCTCTTTTTGAACTCTCAGGGCAGCACAAGTATGAGGTGGGGGCAGCTCCTGTCTGGGACTTATCCTTCGATGTTCGGATTTTTTGCAGTCAGCTGCCCGCTCAGGGCCACAGGACTCGGAGCGCAAACATCGGCTCTTTTCCCTGGGAAAGAAAACTCACCAGTCCAGGTTCCTGATGTCAGTTTGTAGAGCTCTTTTTGGACTCTCAGGGGAGCACAAGTATGAGGTGGGGGCAGCTCCTGTCTGGGACTTATCCTTCGATGTTCGGATTTTTTGCAGTCAGCTGCATGCTCACGACCACAGGACTCGGAGCGCAAACATCGGCTCTTTTCCCTGGGAAAGAAAACTCACCAGTCCAGGTTCCTGATGTCAGTTTGTAGGGCTCCCCTGGGACTGTCAGGGCAGCACAAGTATGAGGTGGGGGCAGCTCCTTTCTGGGACTTATCCTTCGATGTTCGGAATTTGTGCAGTCAGCTGCCCGCTCAGGGCCACAGGACTCCGAGCGCAAACATCGGCTCTTTTCCCTGGGAAAGAAAACTCACCAGTCCAGGTTCCTGATGTCAGTTTGTAGGGCTCCCCTGAGACTGTCAGGGCAGCACAAGTATGAGGTGGGGGCAGCTCCTGTCTGGGACTTATCCTTCGATGTTCGGATTTTTTGCGGTCAGCTGCCGGCACAGGGCCACAGGACTCGGAGCGCAAACATCGGCTCTTTTCCCTGGGAAAGAAAACTCACCAGTCCAGGTTCCTGATGTCAGTTTGTAGAGCTCTTTTTGGACTCCCAGGGCAGCACAAGTATGAGGTGGGGGCAGATCCTGTCTGGGACTTATCCTTCGATGATCGGATTTTTTGCACTCAGCTGCCCGCTCCGGACCACAGGACTCGGAGCGCAAACATCGGCTCTTTTCCCTGGGAAAGAAAACTCACCAGTCCAGGTTCCTGATGTCAGTTTGTAGGGCTCTTTTTGGACTCTCTGGGCAGCACAAGTATGAGATGGGGGCAGCTCCTGTCTGGGACTTATCCTTCGATGTTCGGATTTTTTGCACTCAGCTGCCCGCTCAGGGCCACAGGACTCGGAGCGCAAACATCGGCACTTTTCCCTGGGAAAGAAAACTCACCAGTCCAGGTTCCTGATGTCAATTTGTAGAGCTCTTTTTGGACTCTCAGGGAAGCACAAGTATGAGGTGGGGGCAGCTCCTGTCTGGGACTTATCCTTCGATGTTCCAATTTTTTGCAGTCAGCTGCCGGCTCAGGGCCACAGGACTCGGAGCGCAAACATCGGCTCTTTTCCCTGGGAAAGAAAACTCACCAGTCCAGGTTCCTGATGTCAGTTTGTAGGGCTCCCCTGGGACTGTCAGGGCAGCAAAAGTATGAGTTGGGGGCAGCTCCTTTCTGGGACTTATCCTTCGATGTTCGGATTTTTTGCACTCAGCTGCCAGTTCCTGACCACAGGACTCGGAGCGGAAACATCGGCTCTTTTCCCTGGGAAAGAAAACTCACCAGTCCAGGTTCCTGATGTCAGTTTGTAGAGCTCTTTTGGGACTCTCAGGGTAGCACAAGTATGAGGTGGGGGCAGCTCCTGTCTGGGACTTATCCTTCGATGTTCGGATTTTTTGCAGTCAGCTGCCGGCTCAGGGCCACAGGAGTCGGAGCGCAAACATCGGCTCTTTTCCCTGGGAAAGAAAACTCACCAGTCCAGGTTCCTGATGTCAGTTTGTAGAGCTCTTTTTGGACTCTCAGGGCAGCACAAGTATGAGGTGGGGGCAGCTCCTGTCTGGGACTTATCCTTCGATGTTCGGAATTTGTGCGGTCAGCTGCCGGCTCAGGGCCACAGGACTCGGAGCGCAAACATCGGCTCTTTTCCCTGGGAAAGAAAACTCACCAGTCCAGGTTCCTGATGTCAGTTTGTAGAGCTCTTTTTGAACTCTCAGGGCAGCACAAGTATGAGGTGGGGGCAGCTCCTGTCTGGGACTTATCCTTCGATGTTCGGAATTTGTGCGGTCAGCTGCCGGCTCAGGGCCACAGGACTCGGGGCGCAAACATCGGCTCTTTTCCCTGGGAAAGAAAACTCACCAGTCCAGGTTCCTGATGTCAGTTTGTAGAGCTCTTTTTGGACTCTCAGGTTAGCACAAGTATGAGGTGGGAGCAGCTCCTGGCTGGGACTTATCCTTCAATGTTCGGATTTTTTGCAGTCAGCTGCCGGCTCAGGGCCACAGGAGTCGGAGCGAAAACATCGGCTCTTTTCCCTGGGAAAGAAAACTCACCAGTCCAGGTTCCTGATGTCAGTTTGTAGAGCTCTTTTTGGACTCTCAGGGCAGCACAAGTATGAGGTGGGGGCAGCTCCTGGCTGGGACTTATCCTTCGATGTTCCGATTTTTTGCAGTCAGCTGCCGGCTCAGGGCCACAGGACTCGGAGCGCAAACATCGGCTCTTTTCCCTGGGAAAGAAAACTCACCAGTCCAGGTTCCTGATGTCAGTTTGTAGAGATCTTTTTGGACTCTCAGGGTAGCACAAGTATGAGGTGGGGGCAGCTCCTGGCTGGGACTTATCCTTCGATATTCGGATTTTTTGCAGTCAGCTGACGACTCAGGGCCACAGGAGTCGGAGCGCAAACATCGGCTCTTTTCCCTGGGAAAGAAAACTCACCAGTTCAGGATCCTGATGTCAGTTTATAGAGCTCGTTTTGGACTTTTAGGGCAGCACAAGTATGAGGTGGGGGCAGCTCCTGTCTGGGACATATCCTTCGATGTTCGGAATTTGTGCGGTCAGCTGCCGGCTCAGGGCCACAGGACTCGGAGCGCAAACATCGGCTCTTTTCCCTGGGAAAGAAAACTCACCAGTCCAGGTTCCTGATGTCAGTTTGTAGAGCTCTTTTTGGACTCTCAGGGCAGCACAAGTATGAGGTGGGGGCAGCTCCTGTCTGGGACTTATCCTTCGATGTTCTGATTTTTTGCACTCAGCTGCCGGCTCAGGGCCACAGGAGTCGGAGCGCAAACATCGGCTCTTTTCCCTGGGAAAGAAAACTCACCAGTCCAGGTTCCTGATGTCAGTTTGTAGAGCTCTTTTTGGACTCTCAGGGCAGCACAAGTATGAGGTGGGGGCAGCTCCTGTCTGAGACTTATCCTTCGATGTTCGGAATTTGTGTGGTCAGCTGCCGGCTCAGGGCCACAGGACTCGGAGCGCAAACATCGGCTCTTTTCCCTGAGAAAGAAAACTCACCAGTCCAGGTTCCTGATGTCAGTTTGTAGAGCTCTTTTTGGACTCTCAGGGTAGCACAAGTATGAGGTGGGGGCAGCTCCTGGCTGGGACTTATCCTTCGATGTTCGGATTTTTTGCACTCAGCTGCCGGCTCAGGGCCACAGGAGTCGGAGCGCAAACATCGGCTCTTTTCCCTGGGAAAGAAAACTCACCAGTCCAGGTTCCTGATGTCAGTTTGTAGAGCTCCCCTGGGACTGTCAGGGCAGCACAAGTATGAGGTGGGGGCAGCTCCTGTCTGGGACTTATCCTTCGATGTTCCGAATTTGTGCGGTCAGCTGCCGGCTCAGGGCAACAGGACTCGGAGCGCAAACATCGGCTCTTTTCCCTGGGAAAGAAAACTCACCAGTCCAGGTTCCTGATGTCAGTTTGTAGAGCTCTTTTTGAACTCTCAGGGCAGCACAAGTATGAGGTGGGGGCAGCTCCTGTCTGGGACTTATCCTTCGATGTTCCGATTTTTTGCAGACAGCTGCCAGCTCAGGGCCACAGGATTCGGAGCGCAAACATCGGCTCTTTTCCCTGGGAAAGAAAACTCACCAGTCCAGGTTCCTGATGTCAGTTTGTAGAGCTCTTTTTGAACTCTCAGGGCAGCACAAGTATGAGGTGGGGGCAGCTCCTGTCTGGGACTTATCCTTCGATGTTCGGATTTTTTGCAGTCAGCTGCCCGCTCAGGGCCACAGGAGTCGGAGCGCAAACATTGGCTCTTTTCCCTGGGAAAGAAAACTCACCAGTCCAGGTTCCTGATGTCAGTTTGTAGAGCTCTTTTTGGACTGTCAGGGCAGCAAAAGTATGAGGTGGGGGCAGCTCCTGTCTGGGACTTATCCTTCGATGTTCCGATTTTTTGCACTCAGCTGCCGGCTCAGGGCCACAGGACTCGGAGCGCAAACATCGGCTCTTTTCCCTGGGAAAGAAAACTCACTAGTCCAGGATGCTGATGTCAGTTTGTAGGGCTCCCCTGGGACTGTCAGGGCAGCACAAATATGAGGTAGGGGCAGCTCCTTTCTGGGACTTATCCTTCGATGTTCGGAATTTGTGCGGTCAGCTGCCGGCTCACGGCCACAGGACTCGGAGCGCAAACATCGGCTCTTTTCCCTGGGAAAGAAAACTCACCAGTCCAGGTTCCTGATGTCAGTTTGTAGAGCTCTTTTTGAACTCTCAGGGCAGCACAAGTATGAGGTTGGAGCAGCTCCTGTCTGGGACTTATCCTTCGATGTTCGGATTTTTTGCAGTCAGCTGCCAGCTCAGGGCCACAGGAGTCGGAGCGCAAACATCGGCTCTTTTCCCTGGGAAAGAAAACTCACCAGTCCAGGTTCCTGATGTCAGTTTGTATAGCTCCCCTGAGACTGTCAGGGCAGCACAAGTATGAGGTGGGGGCAGCTGCTTTCTGGGACCTATCCTTCGATGTTCGGAATTTGTGCGGTCAGCTGCCGGCTCAGGGCCACAGGAGTCGGAGCGCAAACATCGGCTCTTTTCCCTGGGAAAGAAAACTCACCAGTCCAGGTTCCTGATGTCAGTTTGTAGGGCTCCCCTGGGACTGTCAGGGCAGCACAAGTATGAGGAGGGGGCAGCGCCTGTCTGGGACTTATCCTTCGATGTTCGGATTTTTTGCAGTCAGCTGCCGGCTCAGGGCCACAGGACTCGGAGCGCAAACATCGGCTCTTTTCCCTGGGAAAGAAAACTCACTAGTCCAGGTTCCTGATGTCAGTTTGTAGAGCTCTTTTTGGACTCTCAGGGCAGCACAAGTATGAGGTGGGGGCAGCTCCTGTCTGGGACTTATCCTTCGATGTTCGGATTTTTTGCACTCAGCTGCCGGCTCAGGGCCACAGGAGTCGGAGCGAAAACATCGGCTCTTTTCCCTGGGAATGAAAACTCACCAGTCCAGGTTCCTGATGTCAGTTTGTAGGGCTCTTTTTGGACTGTCAGGGCAGCACAAGTATGAGGTGGGGGCAGCTCCTGTCTGGGACTTATCCTTCGATGTTCGGATTTTTTGCAGTCAGCTGCCGGCTCAGGGCCACAGGACTCGGAGCGCAAACATCGGCTCTTTTCCCTGGGAAAGAAAACTCAGCAGTCCAGGTTCCTGATGTCAGTTTGTAGGGCTCCCCTGGGACTGTCAGGGCAGCACAAGTATGAGGTGGGGGCAGCTCCTGGCTGGGACTTATCCTTCGATGTTCGGATTTTTTGCACTCAGCTGCCCGCTCAGGGCCACAGGACTCGGAGCGCAAACATCGGCTCTTTTCCCTGGGAAAGAAAACTCACTAGTCCAGGTTCCTGATGTCAGTTTGTAGAGCTCTTTTTGGACTCTCAGGGCAGCACAAGTATGAGGTGGGGGCAGCTTCTGTCTGAGACTTATCCTTCGATGTTCGGATTTTTTGCAGTCAGCTGCCGGCTCAGGGCCACAGGACTCGGAGCGCAAACATCGGCTCTTTTCCCTGGGAAAGAAAACTCACCAGTCCAGGTTCCTGATGTCAGTTTGTAGGGCTCCCCTGGGACTGTCAGGGCAGCACAAGTATGAGGTGGGGACAGCTCCTGTCTGGGACTTATCCTTCGATGTTCCGAATTTGTGCGGTCAGCTGCCGGCTCAGGGCCACAGGACTCGGAGCGCAAACATCGGCTCTTTTCCCTGGGAAAGAAAACTCACCAGTCCAGGTTCCTGATGTCAGTTTGTAGAGCTCTTTTTGAACTCTCAGGGCAGCACAAGTATGAGGTTGGAGCAGCTCCTGTCTGGGACTTATCCTTCGATGTTCGAATTTTTTGCATTCAGCTGCCAGCTCAGGGCCACAGGAGTCGGAGCGCAAACATCGGCTCTTTTCCCTGGGAAAGAAAACTCACCAGTCCAGGTTCCTGATGTCAGTTTGTAGGGCTCCCCTGAGACTGTCAGGGCAGCACAAGTATGAGGAGGGGGCAGCTGCTTTCTGGGACTTATCCTTCGATGCTCGGAATTTGTGCGGTCAGCTGCCGGCTAAGGGCTACAGGACTCGGAGCGCAAACATCGGCTCTTTTCCCTGGGAAAGAAAACTCACTAGTCCAGGTTCCTGATGTCAGTTTGTAGAGCTCTTTTTGGACTCTCAGGGCAGCACAAGTATGAGGTGGGGGCAGCTCCTGTCTGGGACTTATCCTTCGATGTTCGGATTTTTTGCACTCAGCTGCCGGCTCAGGGCCACAGGAGTCGGAGCGCAAACATCGGCTCATTTCCCTGGGAAAGAAAACTCACCAGTCCAGGTTCCTGATGTCAGTTTGTAGGGCTCCCCTGGGAGTGTCAGGGCAGCACAAGTATGAGGTGGGGGCAGCTCCTGTCTGGGACTTATCCTTCGATGTTCGGATTTTTTGCAGTCAGCTGCCGGCTCAGGGCCACAGGACTCGGAGCGCAAACATCGGCTCTTTTCCCTGGGAAAGAAAACTCACCAATCCAGGTTCCTGATGTCAGTTTGTAGGGCTCCCCTGGGACTGTCAGGGCAGCACAAGTATGAGGTGGGGGCAGCTCCTGTCTGGGACTTATCCTTCGATGTTCGGATTTTTTGCACTCAGCTGCCCGCTCAGGGCCACAGGACTCGGAGCGCAAACATCGGCTCTTTTCCCTGGGAAAGAAAACTCACTAGTCCAGGTTCCTGATGTCAGTTTGTAGAGCTCTTTTTGGACTCTCAGGGCAGCACAAGTATGAGGTGGGGGCAGCTCCTGTCTGAGACTTATCCTTCGATGTTCGGAATTTGTGTGGTCAGCTGCCGGCTCAGGGCCACAGGACTCGGAGCGCAAACATCGGCTCTTTTCCCTGGGAAAGAAAACTCACCAGTCCAGGTTCCTGATGTCAGTTTGTAGGGCTCCCCTGGGACTCTCAGGGCAGCACAAGTATGAGGTGGGGGCAGCTCCTGTCTGGGACTTATCCTTCGATGTTCGGAATTTGTGCGGTCAGCTGCCGGCTCAGGGCCACAGGAGTCGGAGCGCAAACATCGGCTCTTTTCCCTGGGAAAGAAAACTCACCAGTCCAGGTTCCTGATGTCAGTTTGTAGAGCTCTTTTTGGACTCTCAGGGTAGCACAAGTATGAGGTGGGGGCAGCTCCTGGCTGGGACTTATCCTTCGATGTTCGGATTTTTTGCACTCAGCTGCCGGCTCAGGGCCACAGGAGTCGGAGCGCAAACATCGGCTCTTTTCCCTGGGAAAGAAAACTCACCAGTCCAGGTTCCTGATGTCAGTTTGTAGAGCTCTTTTTGGACTCTCAGGGTAGCACAAGTATGAGGTGGGGGCAGCTGCTTTCTGGGACTTATCCTTCGATGTTCGGAATTTGTGCGGTCAGCTGCCCGCTCAGGGCCACAGGAGTCGGAGCGCAAACATCGGCTCTTTTCCCTGGGAAAGAAAACTCACCAGTCCAGGTTCCTGATGTCAGTTTGTAGAGCTCTTTTTGGACTCTCAGGGTAGCACAAGTATGAGGTGGGGGCAGCTCCTGGCTGGGACTTATCCTTCGATGTTCGGAATTTTTGCACTCAGCTGCCGGCTCAGGGCCACAGGAGTCGGAGCGCAAACATCGGCTCTTTTCCCTGGGAAAGAAAACTCACCAGTCCAGGTTCCTGATGTCAGTTTGTAGAGCTCTTTTTGAACTCTCAGGGCAGCACAAGTATGAGGTTGGAGCAGCTCCTGTCTGGGACTTATCCTTCGATGTTCGGATTTTTTGCAGTCAGCTGCCAGCTCAGGGCCACAGGAGTCGGAGCGCAAACATCGGCTCTTTTCCCTGGGAAAGAAAACTCACCAGTCCAGGTTCCTGATGTCAGTTTGTAGGGCTCCCCTGAGACTGTCAGGGCAGCACAAGTATGAGGAGGGGGCAGCTGCTTTCTGGGACTTATACTTCGATGTTTGGAATTTGTGCGGTCAGCTGCCGGCTCAGGGCCACAGGACTCGGGGCGCAAACATCGGCTCTTTTCCCTGGGAAAGAGAACTCACCAGTCCAGTTTCATGATGCCAGTTTGTAGGGCTCCCCTGGGACTGTCAGGGCAGCACAAGTATGAGGTGGGGGCAGCTCCTGTCTGGGACTTATCCTTCGATGTTCGGATTTTTTGCACTCAGCTGCCCGCTCAGGGCCACAGGACTCGGAGCGCAAACATCGGCTCTTTTCCCTGGGAAAGAAGACTCACCAGTCCAGGTTCCTGATGTCAGTTTGTAGGGCTCCCCTGGGACTCTCAGGGTAGCACAAGTATGAGGTGGGGGCAGATCCTGTCTGGGACTTATCCTTCGATGTTCGGAATTTGTGCGGTCAGCTGCCGGCTCAGGGCCACAGGACTCGGAGCGCAAACATCGGCTCTTTTCCCTGGGAAAGAAAACTCACCAGTCCAGGTTCCTGATGTCAGTTTGTAGAGCTCTTTTTGAACTCTCAGGGCAGCACAAGTATGAGGTTGGAGCAGATCCTGTCTGGGACTTATCCTTCGATGTTCGGAATTTGTGCGGTCAGCTGCCGGCTCACGGCCACAGGACTCGGAGCGCAAACATCGGCTCTTTTCCCTGGGAAAGAAAACTCACCAGTCCAGGTTCCTGATGTCAGTTTCTAGAGCTCCCCTGGGACTGTCAGGGCAGCACAAGTATGAGGTGGGGGCAGCTCCTGTCTGGGACTTATCCTTCGATGTTCGGAATTTGTGCGGTCAGCTGCCGGCTCAGGGCCACAGGACTCGGAGCGCAAACATCGGCTCTTTTCCCTGGGAAAGAAAACTCACCAGTCCAGGTTCCTGATGTCAGTTTGTAGAGCTCTTTTTGAACTCTCAATGCAGCACAAGTATGAGGTTGGAGCAGCTCCTGTCTGGGACTTATCCTTCGATGTTCGGATTTTTTGCAGTCAGCTGCCAGCTCAGGGCCACAGGAGTCGGAGCGCAAACATCGGCTCTTTTCCCTGGGAAAGAAAACTCACCAGTCCAGGTTCCTGATGTCAGTTTGTAGGGCTCCCCTGAGACTGTCAGGGCAGCACAAGTATGAGGAGGGGGCAGCTGCTTTCTGGGACTTATCCTTCGATGTTCGGAATTTGTGCGGTCAGCTGCCGGCTCAGGGCCACAGGACTCGGGGCGCAAACATCGGCTCTTTTCCCTGGGAAAGAAAACTCACCAGTCCAGTTTCATGATGTCAGTTTGTAGGGCTCCCCTGGGACTGTCAGGGCAGCACAAGTATGAGGTGGGGGCAGCTCCTGTCTGGGACTTATCCTTCGATGTTCGGATTTTTTGCAGTCAGCTGCCAGCTCAGGGCCACAGGAGTCGGAGCGCAAACATCGGCTCTTTTCCCTGGGAAAGAAAACTCACCAGTCCAGGTTCCTGATGTCAGTTTGTAGGGCTCCCCTGAGACTGTCAGGGCAGCACAAGTATGAGGAGGGGGCAGCTGCTTTCTGGGACTTATCCTTCGATGTTCGGAATTTGTGCGGTCAGCTGCCGGCTCAGGGCCACAGAACTCGGGGCGCAAACATCGGCTCTTTTCCCTGGGAAAGAAAACTCACCAGTCCAGTTTCATGATGTCAGTTTGTAGGGCTCCCCTGGGACTGTCAGGGCAGCACAAGTATGAGGAGGGGGCAGCTCCTGTCTGGGACTTATCCTTCGATGTTCGGATTTTTTGCAGTCAGCTGCCGGCTCAGGGCCACAGGACTCGGAGCGCAAACATCGGCTCTTTTCCCTGGGAAAGAAAACTCACTAGTCCAGGTTCCTGATGTCAGTTTGTAGAGCTCTTTTTGGACTCTCAGGGCAGCACAAGTATGAGGTGGGGGCAGCTCCTGTCTGGGACTTATCCTTCGACGTTCGGATTTTTTGCACTCAGCTGCCGGCTCAGGGCCACAGGAGTCGGAGCGCAAACATCGGCTCTTTTCCCTGGGAAAGAAAACTCACCAGTCCAGGTTCCTGATGTCAGTTTGTAGGGCTCCCCTGGGACTGTCAGGGCAGCACAAGTATGAGGTGGGGGCAGCTCCTGTCTGGGACTTATCCTTCGATGTTCGGAATTTGTGCGGTCAGCTGCCCGCTCAGGGCCACAGGAGTCGGAGCGCAAACATCGGCTCTTTTCCCTGGGAAAGAAAACTCACCAGTCCAGGTTCCTGATGTCAGTTTGTAGAGCTCTTTTTGGACTCTCAGGGTAGCACAAGTATGAGGTGGGGGCAGCTCCTGGCTGGGACTTATCCTTCGATGTTCGGAATTTTTGCACTCAGCTGCCGGCTCAGGGCCACAGGAGTCGGAGCGCAAACATCGGCTCTTTTCCCTGGGAAAGAAAACTCACCAGTCCAGGTTCCTGATGTCAGTTTGTAGAGCTCTTTTTGAACTCTCAGGGCAGCACAAGTATGAGGTTGGAGCAGCTCCTGTCTGGGACTTATCCTTCGATGTTCGGATTTTTTGCAGTCAGCTGCCAGCTCAGGGCCACAGGAGTCGGAGCGCAAACATCGGCTCTTTTCCCTGGGAAAGAAAACTCACCAGTCCAGGTTCCTGATGTCAGTTTGTAGGGCTCCCCTGAGACTGTCAGGGCAGCACAAGTATGAGGAGGGGGCAGCTGCTTTCTGGGACTTATACTTCGATGTTTGGAATTTGTGCGGTCAGCTGCCGGCTCAGGGCCACAGGACTCGGGGCGCAAACATCGGCTCTTTTCCCTGGGAAAGAAAACTCACCAGTCCAGTTTCATGATGCCAGTTTGTAGGGCTCCCCTGGGACTGTCAGGGCAGCACAAGTATGAGGTGGGGGCAGCTCCTGTCTGGGACTTATCCTTCGATGTTCGGATTTTTTGCACTCAGCTGCCCGCTCAGGGCCACAGGACTCGGAGCGCAAACATCGGCTCTTTTCCCTGGGAAAGAAGACTCACCAGTCCAGGTTCCTGATTTCAGTTTGTAAGGCTCCCCTGGGACTCTCAGGGTAGCACAAGTATGAGGTGGGGGCAGATCCTGTCTGGGACTTATCCTTCGATGTTCGGAATTTGTGCGGTCAGCTGCCGGCTCACGGCCACAGGACTCGGAGCGCAAACATCGGCTCTTTTCCCTGGGAAAGAAAACTCACCAGTCCAGGTTCCTGATGTCAGTTTGTAGAGCTCTTTTTGAACTCTCAGAGCAGCACAAGTATGAGGTTGGAGCAGATCCTGTCTGGGACTTATCCTTCGATGTTCGGAATTTGTGCGGTCAGCTGCCGGCTCACGGCCACAGGACTCGGAGCGCAAACATCGGCTCTTTTCCCTGGGAAAGAAAACTCACCAGTCCAGGTTCCTGATGTCAGTTTCTAGAGCTCCCCTGGGACTGTCAGGGCAGCACAAGTATGAGGTGGGGACAGCTCCTGTCTGGGACTTATCCTTCGATGTTCCGAATTTGTGCGGTCAGCTGCCGGCTCAGGGCCACAGGACTCGGAGCGCAAACATCGGCTCTTTTCCCTGGGAAAGAAAACTCACCAGTCCAGGTTCCTGATGTCAGTTTGTAGAGCTCTTTTTGAACTCTCAGGGCAGCACAAGTATGAGGTTGGAGCAGCTCCTGTCTGGGACTTATCCTTCGATGTTCGGATTTTTTGCAGTCAGCTGCCAGCTCAGGGCCACAGGAGTCGGAGCGCAAACATCGGCTCTTTTCCCTGGGAAAGAAAACTCACCAGTCCAGGTTCCTGATGTCAGTTTGTAGGGCTCCCCTGAGACTGTCAGGGCAGCACAAGTATGAGGAGGGGGCAGCTGCTTTCTGGGACTTATCCTTCGATGTTCGGAATTTGTGCGGTCAGCTGCCGGCTCAGGGCCACAGGACTCGGGGCGCAAACATCGGCTCTTTTCCCTGGGAAAGAAAACTCACCAGTCCAGTTTCATGATGTCAGTTTGTAGGGCTCCCCTGGGACTGTCAGGGCAGCACAAGTATGAGGTGGGGGCAGCTCCTGTCTGGGACTTATCCTTCGATGTTCGGATTTTTTGCACTCAGCTGCCCGCTCAGGGCCACAGGACTCGGAGCGCAAACATCGGCTCTTTTCCCTGGGAAAGAAGACTCACCAGTCCAGGTTCCTGATGTCAGTTTGTAGGGCTCCCCTGGGACTCTCAGGGTAGCACAAGTATGAGGTGGGGGCAGATCCTGTCTGGGACTTATCCTTCGATGTTCGGAATTTGTGCGGTCAGCTGCCGGCTCACGGCCACAGGACTCGGAGCGCAAACATCGGCTCTTTTCCCTGGGAAAGAAAACTCACCAGTCCAGGTTCCTGATGTCAGTTTGTAGGGCTCCCCTGAGACTCTCAGGGCAGCACAAGTATGAGGTGGGGGCAGCTCCTGTCTGGGACTTATCCTTCGATGTTCGGAATTTGTGCGGTCAGCTGCCCGCTCAGGGCCACAGGAGTCGGAGCGCAAACATCGGCTCTTTTCCCTGGGAAAGAAAACTCACCAGTCCAGGTTCCTGATGTCAGTTTGTAGAGCTCTTTTTGGACTCTCAGGGTAGCACAAGTATGAGGTGGGGGCAGCTCCTGGCTGGGACTTATCCTTCGATGTTCGGAATTTGTGCGGTCAGCTGCCGGCTCAGGGCCACAGGAGTCGGAGAGCAAACATCGGCTCTTTTCCCTGGGAAAGAAAACTCACCAGTCCAGGTTCCTGATGTCAGTTTGTAGAGCTCCCCTGGGACTGTCAGGGCAGCACAAGTATGAGGTGGGGGCAGCTCCTGTCTGGGACTTATCCTTCGATGTTCCGAATTTGTGCGGTCAGCTGCCGGCTCAGGGCCACAGGACTCGGAGCGCAAACATCGGCTCTTTTCCCTGGGAAAGAAAACTCACCAGTCCAGGTTCCTGATGTCAGTTTATAGAGCTCTTTTTGAACTCTCAGGGCAGCACAAGTATGAGGTTGGAGCAGCTCCTGTCTGGGACTTATCCTTCGATGTTCGGATTTTTTGCAGTCAGCTGCCAGCTCAGGGCCACAGGAGTCGGAGCGCAAACATCGGCTCTTTTCCCTGGGAAAGAAAACTCACTAGTCCAGGTTCCTGATGTCAGTTTGTAGGGCTCCCCTGGGACTGTCAGGGCAGCACAAGTATGAGGTGGGGGCAGCTCCTGTCTGGGACTTATCCTTCGATGTTCGGAATTTGTGCGGTCAGCTGCCCGCTCAGGGCCACAGGAGTCGGAGCGCAAACATCGGCTCTTTTCCCTGGGAAAGAAAACTCACCAGTCCAGGTTCCTGATGTCAGTTTGTAGAGCTCTTTTTGGACTCTCAGTGTAGCACAAGTATGAGGTGGGGGCAGCTCCTGGCTGGGACTTATCCTTCGATGTTCGGAATTTTTGCAGTCAGCTGCCGGCTCAGGGCCACAGGAGTCGGAGCGCAAACATCGGCTCTTTTCCCTGGGAAAGAAAACTCACCAGTCCAGGTTCCTGATGTCAGTTTGTAGAGCTCCCCTGGGACTGTCAGGGCAGCACAAGTATGAGGTGGGGGCAGCTCCTGTCTGGGACTTATCCTTCGATGTTCCGAATTTGTGCGGTCAGCTGCCGGCTCAGGGCCACAGGACTCGGAGCGCAAACATCGGCTCTTTTCCCTGGGAAAGAAAACTCACCAGTCCAGGTTCCTGATGTCAGTTTGTAGGGCTCCCCTGGGACTGTCAGGGCAGCACAAGTATGAGGTGGGGGCAGCTCCTGTCTGGGACTTATCCTTCGATGTTCGGAATTTGTGCGGTCAGCTGCCCGCTCAGGGCCACAGGACTCGGAGCGCAAACATCGGCTCTTTTCCCTGGGAAAGAAAACTCACCAGTCCAGGTTCCTGATGTCAGTTTGTAGGGCTCCCCTGGGACTGTCAGGGCAGCACAAGTATGAGGTGGGGGCAGCTCCTGTCTGGGACTTATCCTTCGATGTTCGGAATTTGTGCGGTCAGCTGCCCGCTCAGGGCCACAGGAGTCGGAGCGCAAACATCGGCTCTTTTCCCTGGGAAAGAAAACTCACCAGTCCAGGTTCCTGATGTCAGTTTGTAGAGCTCTTTTTGGACTCTCAGGGTAGCACAAGTATGAGGTGGGGGCAGCTCCTGGCTGGGACTTATCCTTCGATGTTCGGAATTTTTGCACTCAGCTGCCGGCTCAGGGCCACAGGAGTCGGAGCGCAAACATCGGCTCTTTTCCCTGGGAAAGAAAACTCACCAGTCCAGGTTCCTGATGTCAGTTTGTAGAGCTCTTTTTGAACTCTCAGGGCAGCACAAGTATGAGGTTGGAGCAGCTCCTGTCTGGGACTTATCCTTCGATGTTCGGATTTTTTGCAGTCAGCTGCCAGCTCAGGGCCACAGGAGTCGGAGCGCAAACATCGGCTCTTTTCCCTGGGAAAGAAAACTCACCAGTCCAGGTTCCTGATGTCAGTTTGTAGGGCTCCCCTGAGACTGTCAGGGCAGCACAAGTATGAGGAGGGGGCAGCTGCTTTCTGGGACTTATACTTCGATGTTTGGAATTTGTGCGGTCAGCTGCCGGCTCAGGGCCACAGGACTCGGGGCGCAAACATCGGCTCTTTTCCCTGGGAAAGAAAACTCACCAGTCCAGTTTCATGATGCCAGTTTGTAGGGCTCCCCTGGGACTGTCAGGGCAGCACAAGTATGAGGTGGGGGCAGCTCCTGTCTGGGACTTATCCTTCGATGTTCGGATTTTTTGCACTCAGCTGCCCGCTCAGGGCCACAGGACTCGGAGCGCAAACATCGGCTCTTTTCCCTGGGAAAGAAGACTCACCAGTCCAGGTTCCTGATTTCAGTTTGTAAGGCTCCCCTGGGACTCTCAGGGTAGCACAAGTATGAGGTGGGGGCAGATCCTGTCTGGGACTTATCCTTCGATGTTCGGAATTTGTGCGGTCAGCTGCCGGCTCACGGCCACAGGACTCGGAGCGCAAACATCGGCTCTTTTCCCTGGGAAAGAAAACTCACCAGTCCAGGTTCCTGATGTCAGTTTGTAGAGCTCTTTTTGAACTCTCAGAGCAGCACAAGTATGAGGTTGGAGCAGATCCTGTCTGGGACTTATCCTTCGATGTTCGGAATTTGTGCGGTCAGCTGCCGGCTCACGGCCACAGGACTCGGAGCGCAAACATCGGCTCTTTTCCCTGGGAAAGAAAACTCACCAGTCCAGGTTCCTGATGTCAGTTTCTAGAGCTCCCCTGGGACTGTCAGGGCAGCACAAGTATGAGGTGGGGACAGCTCCTGTCTGGGACTTATCCTTCGATGTTCCGAATTTGTGCGGTCAGCTGCCGGCTCAGGGCCACAGGACTCGGAGCGCAAACATCGGCTCTTTTCCCTGGGAAAGAAAACTCACCAGTCCAGGTTCCTGATGTCAGTTTGTAGAGCTCTTTTTGAACTCTCAGGGCAGCACAAGTATGAGGTTGGAGCAGCTCCTGTCTGGGACTTATCCTTCGATGTTCGGATTTTTTGCAGTCAGCTGCCAGCTCAGGGCCACAGGAGTCGGAGCGCAAACATCGGCTCTTTTCCCTGGGAAAGAAAACTCACCAGTCCAGGTTCCTGATGTCAGTTTGTAGGGCTCCCCTGAGACTGTCAGGGCAGCACAAGTATGAGGAGGGGGCAGCTGCTTTCTGGGACTTATCCTTCGATGTTCGGAATTTGTGCGGTCAGCTGCCGGCTCAGGGCCACAGGACTCGGGGCGCAAACATCGGCTCTTTTCCCTGGGAAAGAAAACTCACCAGTCCAGTTTCATGATGTCAGTTTGTAGGGCTCCCCTGGGACTGTCAGGGCAGCACAAGTATGAGGTGGGGGCAGCTCCTGTCTGGGACTTATCCTTCGATGTTCGGATTTTTTGCACTCAGCTGCCCGCTCAGGGCCACAGGACTCGGAGCGCAAACATCGGCTCTTTTCCCTGGGAAAGAAGACTCACCAGTCCAGGTTCCTGATGTCAGTTTGTAGGGCTCCCCTGGGACTCTCAGGGTAGCACAAGTATGAGGTGGGGGCAGATCCTGTCTGGGACTTATCCTTCGATGTTCGGAATTTGTGCGGTCAGCTGCCGGCTCACGGCCACAGGACTCGGAGCGCAAACATCGGCTCTTTTCCCTGGGAAAGAAAACTCACCAGTCCAGGTTCCTGATGTCAGTTTGTAGGGCTCCCCTGAGACTCTCAGGGCAGCACAAGTATGAGGTGGGGGCAGCTCCTGTCTGGGACTTATCCTTCGATGTTCGGAATTTGTGCGGTCAGCTGCCCGCTCAGGGCCACAGGAGTCGGAGCGCAAACATCGGCTCTTTTCCCTGGGAAAGAAAACTCACCAGTCCAGGTTCCTGATGTCAGTTTGTAGAGCTCTTTTTGGACTCTCAGGGTAGCACAAGTATGAGGTGGGGGCAGCTCCTGGCTGGGACTTATCCTTCGATGTTCGGAATTTGTGCGGTCAGCTGCCGGCTCAGGGCCACAGGAGTCGGAGAGCAAACATCGGCTCTTTTCCCTGGGAAAGAAAACTCACCAGTCCAGGTTCCTGATGTCAGTTTGTAGAGCTCCCCTGGGACTGTCAGGGCAGCACAAGTATGAGGTGGGGGCAGCTCCTGTCTGGGACTTATCCTTCGATGTTCCGAATTTGTGCGGTCAGCTGCCGGCTCAGGGCCACAGGACTCGGAGCGCAAACATCGGCTCTTTTCCCTGGGAAAGAAAACTCACCAGTCCAGGTTCCTGATGTCAGTTTGTAGAGCTCTTTTTGAACTCTCAGGGCAGCACAAGTATGAGGTTGGAGCAGCTCCTGTCTGGGACTTATCCTTCGATGTTCGGATTTTTTGCAGTCAGCTGCCAGCTCAGGGCCACAGGAGTCGGAGCGCAAACATCGGCTCTTTTCCCTGGGAAAGAAAACTCACTAGTCCAGGTTCCTGATGTCAGTTTGTAGGGCTCCCCTGGGACTGTCAGGGCAGCACAAGTATGAGGTGGGGGCAGCTCCTGTCTGGGACTTATCCTTCGATGTTCGGAATTTGTGCGGTCAGCTGCCCGCTCAGGGCCACAGGAGTCGGAGCGCAAACATCGGCTCTTTTCCCTGGGAAAGAAAACTCACTAGTCCAGGTTCCTGATGTCAGTTTGTAGAGCTCTTTTTGGACTCTCAGTGTAGCACAAGTATGAGGTGGGGGCAGCTCCTGGCTGGGACTTATCCTTCGATGTTCGGAATTTTTGCAGTCAGCTGCCGGCTCAGGGCCACAGGAGTCGGAGCGCAAACATCGGCTCTTTTCCCTGGGAAAGAAAACTCACCAGTCCAGGTTCCTGATGTCAGTTTGTAGAGCTCTTTTTGAACTCTCAGGGCAGCACAAGTATGAGGTTGGAGCAGCTCCTGTCTGGGACTTATCCTTCGATGTTCGGATTTTTTGCAGTCAGCTGCCAGCTCAGGGCCACAGGAGTCGGAGCGCAAACATCGGCTCTTTTCCCTGGGAAAGAAAACTCACCAGTCCAGGTTCCTGATGTCAGTTTGTAGGGCTCCCCTGAGACTGTCAGGGCAGCACAAGTATGAGGAGGGGGCAGCTGCTTTCTGGGACTTATACTTCGATGTTTGGAATTTGTGCGGTCAGCTGCCGGCTCAGGGCCACAGGACTCGGGGCGCAAACATCGGCTCTTTTCCCTGGGAAAGAAAACTCACCAGTCCAGTTTCATGATGCCAGTTTGTAGGGCTCCCCTGGGACTGTCAGGGCAGCACAAGTATGAGGTGGGGGCAGCTCCTGTCTGGGACTTATCCTTCGATGTTCGGATTTTTTGCACTCAGCTGCCCGCTCAGGGCCACAGGACTCGGAGCGCAAACATCGGCTCTTTTCCCTGGGAAAGAAGACTCACCAGTCCAGGTTCCTGATGTCAGTTTGTAGGGCTCCCCTGGGACTCTCAGGGTAGCACAAGTATGAGGTGGGGGCAGATCCTGTCTGGGACTTATCCTTCGATGTTCGGAATTTGTGCGGTCAGCTGCCGGCTCACGGCCACAGGACTCGGAGCGCAAACATCGGCTCTTTTCCCTGGGAAAGAAAACTCACCAGTCCAGGTTCCTGATGTCAGTTTGTAGAGCTCTTTTTGAACTCTCAGAGCAGCACAAGTATGAGGTTGGAGCAGATCCTGTCTGGGACTTATCCTTCGATGTTCGGAATTTGTGCGGTCAGCTGCCGGCTCACGGCCACAGGACTCGGAGCGCAAACATCGGCTCTTTTCCCTGGGAAAGAAAACTCACCAGTCCAGGTTCCTGATGTCAGTTTCTAGAGCTCCCCTGGGACTGTCAGGGCAGCACAAGTATGAGGTGGGGACAGCTCCTGTCTGGGACTTATCCTTCGATGTTCCGAATTTGTGCGGTCAGCTGCCGGCTCAGGGCCACAGGACTCGGAGCGCAAACATCGGCTCTTTTCCCTGGGAAAGAAAACTCACCAGTCCAGGTTCCTGATGTCAGTTTGTAGAGCTCTTTTTGAACTCTCAGGGCAGCACAAGTATGAGGTTGGAGCAGCTCCTGTCTGGGACTTATCCTTCGATGTTCGGATTTTTTGCAGTCAGCTGCCAGCTCAGGGCCACAGGAGTCGGAGCGCAAACATCGGCTCTTTTCCCTGGGAAAGAAAACTCACCAGTCCAGGTTCCTGATGTCAGTTTGTAGGGCTCCCCTGAGACTGTCAGGGCAGCACAAGTATGAGGAGGGGGCAGCTGCTTTCTGGGACTTATCCTTCGATGTTCGGAATTTGTGCGGTCAGCTGCCGGCTCAGGGCCACAGCACTCGGGGCGCAAACATCGGCTCTTTTCCCTGGGAAAGAAAACTCACCAGTCCAGTTTCATGATGTCAGTTTGTAGGGCTCCCCTGGGACTGTCAGGGCAGCACAAGTATGAGGTGGGGGCAGCTCCTGTCTGGGACTTATCCTTCGATGTTCGGATTTTTTGCACTCAGCTGCCCGCTCAGGGCCACAGGACTCGGAGCGCAAACATCGGCTCTTTTCCCTGGGAAAGAAGACTCACCAGTCCAGGTTCCTGATGTCAGTTTGTAGGGCTCCCCTGGGACTCTCAGGGTAGCACAAGTATGAGGTGGGGGCAGATCCTGTCTGGGACTTATCCTTCGATGTTCGGAATTTGTGCGGTCAGCTGCCGGCTCACGGCCACAGGACTCGGAGCGCAAACATCGGCTCTTTTCCCTGGGAAAGAAAACTCACCAGTCCAGGTTCCTGATGTCAGTTTGTAGGGCTCCCCTGGGACTCTCAGGGCAGCACAAGTATGAGGTGGGGGCAGCTCCTGTCTGGGACTTATCCTTCGATGTTCGGAATTTGTGCGGTCAGCTGCCCGCTCAGGGCCACAGGAGTCGGAGCGCAAACATCGGCTCTTTTCCCTGGGAAAGAAAACTCACCAGTCCAGGTTCCTGATGTCAGTTTGTAGAGCTCTTTTTGGACTCTCAGGGTAGCACAAGTATGAGGTGGGGGCAGCTCCTGGCTGGGACTTATCCTTCGATGTTCGGAATTTGTGCGGTCAGCTGCCGGCTCAGGGCCACAGGAGTCGGAGAGCAAACATCGGCTCTTTTCCCTGGGAAAGAAAACTCACCAGTCCAGGTTCCTGATGTCAGTTTGTAGAGCTCCCCTGGGACTGTCAGGGCAGCACAAGTATGAGGTGGGGGCAGCTCCTGTCTGGGACTTATCCTTCGATGTTCCGAATTTGTGCGGTCAGCTGCCGGCTCAGGGCCACAGGACTCGGAGCGCAAACATCGGCTCTTTTCCCTGGGAAAGAAAACTCACCAGTCCAGGTTCCTGATGTCAGTTTGTAGAGCTCTTTTTGAACTCTCAGGGCAGCACAAGTATGAGGTTGGAGCAGCTCCTGTCTGGGACTTATCCTTCGATGTTCGGATTTTTTGCAGTCAGCTGCCAGCTCAGGGCCACAGGAGTCGGAGCGCAAACATCGGCTCTTTTCCCTGGGAAAGAAAACTCACCAGTCCAGGTTCCTGATGTCAGTTTGTAGGGCTCCCCTGAGACTCTCAGGGCAGCACAAGTATGAGGAGGGGGCAGCTGCTTTCTGGGACTTATCCTTCGATGTTCGGAATTTGTGCGGTCAGCTGCCGGCTCAGGGCCACAGGACTCGGGCGCAAACATCGGCTCTTTTCCCTGGGAAAGAAAACTCACCAGTCCAGTTTCATGATGTCAGTTTGTAGGGCTCCCCTGGGACTGTCAGGGCAGCACAAGTATGAGGAGGGGGCAGCGCCTGTCTGGGACTTATCCTTCGATGTTCGGATTTTTTGCAGTCAGCTGCCGGCTCAGGGCCACAGGACTCGGAGCGCAAACATTGGCTCTTTTCCCTGGGAAAGAAAACTCACTAGTCCAGGTTCCTGATGTCAGTTTGTAGAGCTCTTTTTGGACTCTCAGGGCAGCACAAGTATGAGGTGGGGGCAGCTCCTGTCTGGGACTTATCCTTCGATGTTCGGATTTTTTGCACTCAGCTGCCGGCTCAGGGCCACAGGAGTCGGAGCGCAAACATCGGCTCTTTTCCCTGGGAAAGAAAACTCACCAGTCCAGGTTCCTGATGTCAGTTTGTAGGGCTCCCCTGGGACTGTCAGGGCAGCACAAGTATGAGGTGGGGGCAGCTCCTGTCTGGGACTTATCCTTCGATGTTCGGATTTTTTGCACTCAGCTGCCCGCTCAGGGCCACAGGACTCGGAGCGCAAACATCGGCTCTTTTCCCTGGGAAAGAAGACTCACCAGTCCAGGTTCCTGATGTCAGTTTGTAGGGCTCCCCTGGGACTCTCAGGGTAGCACAAGTATGAGGTGGGGGCAGATCCTGTCTGGGACTTATCCTTCGATGTTCGGAATTTGTGCGGTCAGCTGCCGGCTCACGGCCACAGGACTCGGAGCGCAAACATCGGCTCTTTTCCCTGGGAAAGAAAACTCACCAGTCCAGGTTCCTGATGTCAGTTTGTAGAGCTCGTTTTGGACTTTTAGGGCAGCACAAGTATGAGGTGGGGGCAGCTCCTGTCTGGGACATATCCTTCGATGTTCGGAATTTGTGCGGTCAGCTGCCGGCTCAGGGCCACAGGACTCGGAGCGCAAACATCGGCTCGTTTCCCTGGGAAAGTAAACTCACCAGTCCAGGTTCCTGATGTCAGTTTGTAGAGCTCTTTTTGAACTCTCAGGGCAGCACAAGTATGAGGTGGGGGCAGCTCCTGTCTGGGACTTATCCTTCGATGCTCGGATTTTTTGCAGTCAGCTGCCGGCTCAGGGCCACAGGACTCGGAGCGCAAACATCGGCTCTTTTCCCTGGGAAAGAAAACTCACCAGTCCAGGTTCCTGATGTCAGTTTGTAGGGCTCCCCTGAGACTGTCAGGGCAGCACAAGTATGAGGTGGGGGCAGCTCCTGTCTGGGACTTATCCTTCGATGTTCGGATTTTTTGCAGTCAGCTGCCGGCTCAGGGCCACAGGACTCGGAGCGCAAACATCGGCTCTTTTCCCTGGAAAAGAAAACTCACCAGTCCAGGTTCCTGATGTCAGTTTGTAGGGCTCCCCTGGGACTCTCAGGGCAGCACAAGTATGAGGTGGGGGCAGCTCCTGTCTGGGACTTATCCTTCGATGTTCGGATTTTTTGCACTCAGCTGCCCGCTCAGGGCCACAGGAGTCGGAGCGCAAACATCGGCTCTTTTCCCTGGGAAAGAAAACTCACTAGTCCAGGTTCCTGATGTCAGTTTGTAGAGCTCTTTTTGGACTCTCAAGGCAGCACAGGTATGAGGTGGGGGCAGCTCCTGTCTGAGATTTATCCTTCGATGATCGGAATTTGTGTGGTCAGCTGCCGGCTCAGGGCCACAGGACTCGGAGCGCAAACATCGGCTCTTTTCCCTGGGAAAGAAAACTCACCAGTCCAGGTTCCTGATGTCAGTTTGTAGGGCTCCCCTGGGACTGTCAGGGCAGCACAAGTATGAGGTGGGGGCAGCTCCTGTCTGGGACTTATCCTTCGATGTTCGGAATTTGTGCGGTCAGCTGCCGGCTCAGGGCCACAGGACTCGGGGCGCAAACATCGGCTCTTTTCCCTGGGAAAGAAAACTCACCAGTCCAGTTTCATGATGTCAGTTTGTAGGGCTCCCCTGGGACTGTCAGGGCAGCACAAGTATGAGGTGGGGGCAGCTCCTGTCTGGGACTTATCCTTCGATGTTCGGATTTTTTGCACTCAGCTGCCCGCTCAGGGCCACAGGACTCGGAGCGCAAACATCGGCTCTTTTCCCTGGGAAAGAAGACTCACCAGTCCAGGTTCCTGATGTCAGTTTGTAGGGCTCCCCTGGGACTCTCAGGGCAGCACAAGTATGAGGTGGGGGCAGATCCTGTCTGGGACTTATCCTTCGATGTTCGGAATTTGTGCGGTCAGCTGCCGGCTCACGGCCACAGGACTCGGAGCGCAAACATCGGCTCTTTTCCCTGGGAAAGAAAACTCACCAGTCCAGGTTCCTGATGTCAGTTTGTAGGGCTCCCCTGGGACTCTCAGGGCAGCACAAGTATGAGGTGGGGGCAGCTCCTGTCTCGGACTTATCCTTCGATGTTCGGAATTTGTGCGGTCAGCTGCCCGCTCAGGGCCACAGGAGTCGGAGCGCAAACATCGGCTCTTTTCCCTGGGAAAGAAAACTCACCAGTCCAGGTTCCTGATGTCAGTTTGTAGAGCTCTTTTTGGACTCTCAGGGTAGCACAAGTATGAGGTGGGGGCAGCTCCTGGCTGGGACTTATCCTTCGATGTTCGGATTTTTTGCACTCAGCTTCCGGCTCAGGGCCACAGGACTCGGAGCGCAAACATCGGCTCTTTTCCCTGGGAAAGAAAACTCACCAGTCCAGGTTCCTGATGTCAGTTTGTAGAGCTCCCCTGGGACTGTCAGGGCAGCACAAGTATGAGGTGGGGGCAGCTCCTGTCTGGGACTTATCCTTCGATGTTCCGAATTTGTGCGGTCAGCTGCCGGCTCAGGGCCACAGGACTCGGAGCGCAAACATCGGCTCTTTTCCCTGGGAAAGAAAACTCACCAGTCCAGGTTCCTGATGTCAGTTTGTAGAGCTCTTTTTGAACTCTCAGGGCAGCACAAGTATGAGGTTGGAGCAGCTCCTGTCTGGGACTTATCCTTCGATGTTCGGATTTTTTGCAGTCAGCTGCCAGCTCAGGGCCACAGGAGTCGGAGCGCAAACATCGGCTCTTTTCCCTGGGAAAGAAAACTCACCAGTCCAGGTTCCTGATGTCAGTTTGTAGGGCTCCCCTGAGACTCTCAGGGCAGCACAAGTATGAGGAGGGGGCAGCTGCTTTCTGGGACTTATCCTTCGATGTTCGGAATTTGTGCGGTCAGCTGCCGGCTCAGGGCCACAGGACTCGGGCGCAAACATCGGCTCTTTTCCCTGGGAAAGAAAACTCACCAGTCCAGTTTCATGATGTCAGTTTGTAGGGCTCCCCTGGGACTGTCAGGGCAGCACAAGTATGAGGAGGGGGCAGCTCCTGTCTGGGACTTATCCTTCGATGTTCGGATTTTTTGCAGTCAGCTGCCGGCTCAGGGCCACAGGACTCGGAGCGCAAACATCGGCTCTTTTCCCTGGGAAAGAAAACTCACTAGTCCAGGTTCCTGATGTCAGTTTGTAGAGCTCTTTTTGGACTCTCAGGGCAGCACAAGTATGAGGTGGGGGCAGCTCCTGTCTGGGACTTATCCTTCGACGTTCGGATTTTTTGCACTCAGCTGCCGGCTCAGGGCCACAGGAGTCGGAGCGCAAACATCGGCTCTTTTCCCTGGGAAAGAAAACTCACCAGTCCAGGTTCCTGATGTCAGTTTGTAGGGCTCCCCTGGGACTGTCAGGGCAGCACAAGTATGAGGTGGGGGCAGCTCCTGTCTGGGACTTATCCTTCGATGTTCGGAATTTGTGCGGTCAGCTGCCCGCTCAGGGCCACAGGAGTCGGAGCGCAAACATCGGCTCTTTTCCCTGGGAAAGAAAACTCACCAGTCCAGGTTCCTGATGTCAGTTTGTAGAGCTCTTTTTGGACTCTCAGGGTAGCACAAGTATGAGGTGGGGGCAGCTCCTGGCTGGGACTTATCCTTCGATGTTCGGAATTTTTGCACTCAGCTGCCGGCTCAGGGCCACAGGAGTCGGAGCGCAAACATCGGCTCTTTTCCCTGGGAAAGAAAACTCACCAGTCCAGGTTCCTGATGTCAGTTTGTAGAGCTCTTTTTGAACTCTCAGGGCAGCACAAGTATGAGGTTGGAGCAGCTCCTGTCTGGGACTTATCCTTCGATGTTCGGATTTTTTGCAGTCAGCTGCCAGCTCAGGGCCACAGGAGTCGGAGCGCAAACATCGGCTCTTTTCCCTGGGAAAGAAAACTCACCAGTCCAGGTTCCTGATGTCAGTTTGTAGGGCTCCCCTGAGACTGTCAGGGCAGCACAAGTATGAGGAGGCGGCAGCTGCTTTCTGGGACTTATACTTCGATGTTTGGAATTTGTGCGGTCAGCTGCCGGCTCAGGGCCACAGGACTCGGGGCGCAAACATCGGCTCTTTTCCCTGGGAAAGAAAACTCACCAGTCCAGTTTCATGATGCCAGTTTGTAGGGCTCCCCTGGGACTGTCAGGGCAGCACAAGTATGAGGTGGGGGCAGCTCCTGTCTGGGACTTATCCTTCGATGTTCGGATTTTTTGCACTCAGCTGCCGGCTCAGGGCCACAGGAGTCGGAGCGCAAACATCGGCTCTTTTCCCTGGGAAAGAAAACTCACCAGTCCAGGTTCCTGATGTCAGTTTGTAGGGCTCCCCTGGGACTGTCAGGGCAGCACAAGTATGAGGTGGGGGCAGCTCCTGTCTGGGACTTATCCTTCGATGTTCGGATTTTTTGCAGTCAGCTGCCGGCTCAGGGCCACAGGACTCGGAGCGCAAACATCGGCTCTTTTCCCTGGGAAAGAAAACTCACCAGTCCAGGTTCCTGATGTCAGTTTGTAGGGCTCCCCTGGGACTGTCAGGGCAGCACAAGTATGAGGTGGGGGCAGCTCCTGTCTGGGATTATCCTTCGATGTTCGGATTTTTTGCACTCAGCTGCCCGCTCAGGGCCACAGGACTCGGAGCGCAAACATCGGCTCTTTTCCCTGGGAAAGAAAACTCACTAGTCCAGGTTCCTGATGTCAGTTTGTAGAGCTCTTTTTGGACTCTCAGGGCAGCACAAGTATGAGGAGGGGGCAGCTCCTGTCTGAGACTTATCCTTCGATATTCGGAATTTGTGTGGTCAGCTGCCGGCTCAGGGCCACAGGACTCGGAGCGCAAACATCAACTCTTTTCCCTGGGAAAGAAAACTCACCAGTCCAGGTTCCTGATGTCAGTTTGTAGGGCTCCCCTGGGACTCTCAGGGCAGCACAAGTATGAGGTGGGGGCAGCTCCTGTCTGGGACTTATCCTTCGATGTTCGGAATTTGTGCGGTCAGCTGCCCGCTCAGGGCCACAGGAGTCGGAGCGCAAACATCGGCTCTTTTCCCTGGGAAAGAAAACTCACCAGTCCAGGTTCCTGATGTCAGTTTGTAGAGCTCTTTTTGGACTCTCAGTGTAGCACAAGTATGAGGTGGGGGCAGCTCCTGGCTGGGACTTATCCTTCGACGTTCGGATTTTTTGCACTCAGCTGCCGGCTCAGGGCCACAGGAGTCGGAGCGCAAACATCGGCTCTTTTCCCTGGGAAAGAAAACTCACCAGTCCAGGTTCCTGATGTCAGTTTCTAGAGCTCCCCTGGGACTGTCAGGGCAGCACAAGTATGAGGTGGGGGCAGCTCCTGTCTGGGACTTATCCTTCGATGTTCGGAATTTGTGCGGTCAGCTGCCGGCTCAGGGCCACAGGACTCGGAGCGCAAACATCGGCTCTTTTCCCTGGGAAAGAAAACTCACCAGTCCAGGATCCTGATGTCAGTTTGTAGAGCTCTTTTTGAACTCTCAATGCAGCACAAGTATGAGGTTGGAGCAGCTCCTGTCTGGGACTTATCCTTCGATGTTCGGATTTTTTGCAGTCAGCTGCCAGCTCAGGGCCACAGGAGTCGGAGCGCAAACATCGGCTCTTTTCCCTGGGAAAGAAAACTCACCAGTCCAGGTTCCTGATGTCAGTTTGTAGAGCTCTTTTTGGACTCTCAGTGTAGCACAAGTATGAGGTGGGGGCAGCTCCTGGCTGGGACTTATCCTTCGATGTTCGGATTTTTTGCACTCAGCTGCCCGCTCAGGGCCACAGGAGTCGGAGCGCAAACATCGGCTCTTTTCCCTGGGAAAGAAAACTCACCAGTCCAGGTTCCTGATGTCAGTTTCTAGAGCTCCCCTGGGACTGTCAGGGCAGCACAAGTATGAGGTGGGGGCAGCTCCTGTCTGGGACTTATCCTTCGATGTTCGGAATTTGTGCGGTCAGCTGCCGGCTCAGGGCCACAGGACTCGGAGCGCAAACATCGGCTCTTTTCCCTGGGAAAGAAAACTCACCAGTCCAGGATCCTGATGTCAGTTTGTAGAGCTCTTTTTGAACTCTCAGGGCAGCACAAGTATGAGGTTGGAGCAGCTCCTGTCTGGGACTTATCCTTCGATGTTCGGATTTTTTGCAGTCAGCTGCCAGCTCAGGGCCACAGGACTCGGAGCGCAAACATCGGCTCTTTTCCCTGGGAAAGAAAACTCACCAGTCCAGGTTCCTGATGTCAGTTTGTAGGGCTCCCCTGAGACTGTCAGGGCAGCACAAGTATGAGGAGGGGGCAGCTGCTTTCTGGGACTTATCCTTCGATGTTCGGAATTTGTGCGGTCAGCTGCCGGCTCAGGGCCACAGGACTCGGGGCGCAAACATCGGCTCTTTTCCCTGGGAAAGAAAACTCACCAGTCCAGTTTCATGATGTCAGTTTGTAGGGCTCCCCTGGGACTGTCAGGGCAGCACAAGTATGAGGAGGGGGCAGCTCCTGTCTGGGACTTATCCTTCGATGTTCGGAATTTGTGCGGTCAGCTGCCGGCTCAGGGCCACAGGACTCGGGCGCAAACATCGGCTCTTTTCCCTGGGAAAGAAAACTCACTAGTCCAGGTTCCTGATGTCAGTTTGTAGAGCTCTTTTTGGACTCTCAGGGCAGCACAAGTATGAGGTGGGGGCAGCTCCTGTCTGGGACTTATCCTTCGACGTTCGGATTTTTTGCACTCAGCTGCCGGCTCAGGGCCACAGGAGTCGGAGCGCAAACATCGGCTCTTTTCCCTGGGAAAGAAAACTCACCAGTCCAGGTTCCTGATGTCAGTTTGTAGGGCTCCCCTGGGACTGTCAGGGCAGCACAAGTATGAGGTGGGGGCAGCTCCTGTCTGGGACTTATCCTTCGATGTTCGGAATTTGTGCGGTCAGCTGCCCGCTCAGGGCCACAGGAGTCGGAGCGCAAACATCGGCTCTTTTCCCTGGGAAAGAAAACTCACCAGTCCAGGTTCCTGATGTCAGTTTGTAGAGCTCTTTTTGGACTCTCAGGGTAGCACAAGTATGAGGTGGGGGCAGCTCCTGTCTGGGACTTATCCTTCGATGTTCGGAATTTTTGCACTCAGCTGCCGGCTCAGGGCCACAGGAGTCGGAGCGCAAACATCGGCTCTTTTCCCTGGGAAAGAAAACTCACCAGTCCAGGTTCCTGATGTCAGTTTGTAGAGCTCTTTTTGAACTCTCAGGGCAGCACAAGTATGAGGTTGGAGCAGCTCCTGTCTGGGACTTATCCTTCGATGTTCGGATTTTTTGCAGTCAGCTGCCAGCTCAGGGCCACAGGAGTCGGAGCGCAAACATCGGCTCTTTTCCCTGGGAAAGAAAACTCACCAGTCCAGGTTCCTGATGTCAGTTTGTAGGGCTCCCCTGAGACTGTCAGGGCAGCACAAGTATGAGGAGGGGGCAGCTGCTTTCTGGGACTTATACTTCGATGTTTGGAATTTGTGCGGTCAGCTGCCGGCTCAGGGCCACAGGACTCGGGGCGCAAACATCGGCTCTTTTCCCTGGGAAAGAAAACTCACCAGTCCAGTTTCATGATGCCAGTTTGTAGGGCTCCCCTGGGACTGTCAGGGCAGCACAAGTATGAGGTGGGGGCAGCTCCTGTCTGGGACTTATCCTTCGATGTTCGGATTTTTTGCACTCAGCTGCCTGCTCAGGGCCACAGGACTCGGAGCGCAAACATCGGCTCTTTTCCCTGGGAAAGAAGACTCACCAGTCCAGGTTCCTGATGTCAGTTTGTAGGGCTCCCCTGGGACTCTCAGGGTAGCACAAGTATGAGGTGGGGGCAGATCCTGTCTGGGACTTATCCTTCGATGTTCGGAATTTGTGCGGTCAGCTGCCGGCTCACGGCCACAGGACTCGGAGCGCAAACATCGGCTCTTTTCCCTGGGAAAGAAAACTCACCAGTCCAGGTTCCTGATGTCAGTTTGTAGAGCTCTTTTTGAACTCTCAGGGCAGCACAAGTATGAGGTTGGAGCAGCTCCTGTCTGGGACTTATCCTTCGATGTTCGGATTTTTTGCAGTCAGCTGCCAGCTCAGGGCCACAGGAGTCGGAGCGCAAACATCGGCTCTTTTCCCTGGGAAAGAAAACTCACCAGTCCAGTTTCATGATGTCAGTTTGTAGGGCTCCCCTGGGACTGTCAGGGCAGCACAAGTATGAGGTGGGGGCAGCTCCTGTCTGGGACTTATCCTTCGATGTTCGGATTTTTTGCACTCAGCTGCCCGCTCAGGGCCACAGGACTCGGAGCGCAAACATCGGCTCTTTTCCCTGGGAAAGAAGACTCACCAGTCCAGGTTCCTGATGTCAGTTTGTAGGGCTCCCCTGGGACTCTCAGGGTAGCACAAGTATGAGGTGGGGGCAGCTCCTGGCTGGGACTTATCCTTCGATGTTCGGATTTTTTGCACTCAGCTTCCGGCTCAGGGCCACAGGACTCGGAGCGCAAACATCGGCTCTTTTCCCTGGGAAAGAAAACTCACCAGTCCAGGTTCCTGATGTCAGTTTGTAGAGCTCCCCTGGGACTGTCAGGGCAGCACAAGTATGAGGTGGGTGCAGCTCCTGTCTGGGACTTATCCTTCGATGTTCCGAATTTGTGCGGTCAGCTGCCGGCTCAGGGCCACAGGACTCGGAGCGCAAACATCGGCTCTTTTCCCTGGGAAAGAAAACTCACCAGTCCAGGTTCCTGATGTCAGTTTGTAGAGCTCTTTTTGAACTCTCAGGGCAGCACAAGTATGAGGTTGGAGCAGCTCCTGTCTGGGACTTATCCTTCGATGTTCGGATTTTTTGCAGTCAGCTGCCAGCTCAGGGCCACAGGAGTCGGAGCGCAAACATCGGCTCTTTTCCCTGGGAAAGAAAACTCACCAGTCCAGGTTCCTGATGTCAGTTTGTAGGGCTCCCCTGAGACTCTCAGGGCAGCACAAGTATGAGGAGGGGGCAGCTGCTTTCTGGGACTTATCCTTCGATGTTCGGAATTTGTGCGGTCAGCTGCCGGCTCAGGGCCACAGGACTCGGGCGCAAACATCGGCTCTTTTCCCTGGGAAAGAAAACTCACCAGTCCAGTTTCATGATGTCAGTTTGTAGGGCTCCCCTGGGACTGTCAGGGCAGCACAAGTATGAGGAGGGGGCAGCTCCTGTCTGGGACTTATCCTTCGATGTTCGGATTTTTTGCAGTCAGCTGCCGGCTCAGGGCCACAGGACTCGGAGCGCAAACATCGGCTCTTTTCCCTGGGAAAGAAAACTCACTAGTCCAGGTTCCTGATGTCAGTTTGTAGAGCTCTTTTTGGACTCTCAGGGCAGCACAAGTATGAGGTGGGGGCAGCTCCTGTCTGGGACTTATCCTTCGACGTTCGGATTTTTTGCACTCAGCTGCCGGCTCAGGGCCACAGGAGTCGGAGCGCAAACATCGGCTCTTTTCCCTGGGAAAGAAAACTCACCAGTCCAGGTTCCTGATGTCAGTTTGTAGGGCTCCCCTGGGACTGTCAGGGCAGCACAAGTATGAGGTGGGGGCAGCTCCTGTCTGGGACTTATCCTTCGATGTTCGGAATTTGTGCGGTCAGCTGCCCGCTCAGGGCCACAGGAGTCGGAGCGCAAACATCGGCTCTTTTCCCTGGGAAAGAAAACTCACCAGTCCAGGTTCCTGATGTCAGTTTGTAGAGCTCTTTTTGGACTCTCAGGGTAGCACAAGTATGAGGTGGGGGCAGCTCCTGGCTGGGACTTATCCTTCGATGTTCGGAATTTTTGCACTCAGCTGCCGGCTCAGGGCCACAGGAGTCGGAGCGCAAACATCGGCTCTTTTCCCTGGGAAAGAAAACTCACCAGTCCAGGTTCCTGATGTCAGTTTGTAGAGCTCTTTTTGAACTCTCAGGGCAGCACAAGTATGAGGTTGGAGCAGCTCCTGTCTGGGACTTATCCTTCGATGTTCGGATTTTTTGCAGTCAGCTGCCAGCTCAGGGCCACAGGAGTCGGAGCGCAAACATCGGCTCTTTTCCCTGGGAAAGAAAACTCACCAGTCCAGGTTCCTGATGTCAGTTTGTAGGGCTCCCCTGAGACTGTCAGGGCAGCACAAGTATGAGGAGGCGGCAGCTGCTTTCTGGGACTTATACTTCGATGTTTGGAATTTGTGCGGTCAGCTGCCGGCTCAGGGCCACAGGACTCGGGGCGCAAACATCGGCTCTTTTCCCTGGGAAAGAAAACTCACCAGTCCAGTTTCATGATGCCAGTTTGTAGGGCTCCCCTGGGACTGTCAGGGCAGCACAAGTATGAGGTGGGGGCAGCTCCTGTCTGGGACTTATCCTTCGATGTTCGGATTTTTTGCACTCAGCTGCCGGCTCAGGGCCACAGGAGTCGGAGCGCAAACATCGGCTCTTTTCCCTGGGAAAGAAAACTCACCAGTCCAGGTTCCTGATGTCAGTTTGTAGGGCTCCCCTGGGACTGTCAGGGCAGCACAAGTATGAGGTGGGGGCAGCTCCTGTCTGGGACTTATCCTTCGATGTTCGGATTTTTTGCAGTCAGCTGCCGGCTCAGGGCCACAGGACTCGGAGCGCAAACATCGGCTCTTTTCCCTGGGAAAGAAAACTCACCAGTCCAGGTTCCTGATGTCAGTTTGTAGGGCTCCCCTGGGACTGTCAGGGCAGCACAAGTATGAGGTGGGGGCAGCTCCTGTCTGGGATTATCCTTCGATGTTCGGATTTTTTGCACTCAGCTGCCCGCTCAGGGCCACAGGACTCGGAGCGCAAACATCGGCTCTTTTCCCTGGGAAAGAAAACTCACTAGTCCAGGTTCCTGATGTCAGTTTGTAGAGCTCTTTTTGGACTCTCAGGGCAGCACAAGTATGAGGAGGGGGCAGCTCCTGTCTGAGACTTATCCTTCGATATTCGGAATTTGTGTGGTCAGCTGCCGGCTCAGGGCCACAGGACTCGGAGCGCAAACATCAACTCTTTTCCCTGGGAAAGAAAACTCACCAGTCCAGGTTCCTGATGTCAGTTTGTAGGGCTCCCCTGGGACTCTCAGGGCAGCACAAGTATGAGGTGGGGGCAGCTCCTGTCTGGGACTTATCCTTCGATGTTCGGAATTTGTGCGGTCAGCTGCCCGCTCAGGGCCACAGGAGTCGGAGCGCAAACATCGGCTCTTTTCCCTGGGAAAGAAAACTCACCAGTCCAGGTTCCTGATGTCAGTTTGTAGAGCTCTTTTTGGACTCTCAGTGTAGCACAAGTATGAGGTGGGGGCAGCTCCTGGCTGGGACTTATCCTTCGACGTTCGGATTTTTTGCACTCAGCTGCCGGCTCAGGGCCACAGGAGTCGGAGCGCAAACATCGGCTCTTTTCCCTGGGAAAGAAAACTCACCAGTCCAGGTTCCTGATGTCAGTTTCTAGAGCTCCCCTGGGACTGTCAGGGCAGCACAAGTATGAGGTGGGGGCAGCTCCTGTCTGGGACTTATCCTTCGATGTTCGGAATTTGTGCGGTCAGCTGCCGGCTCAGGGCCACAGGACTCGGAGCGCAAACATCGGCTCTTTTCCCTGGGAAAGAAAACTCACCAGTCCAGGATCCTGATGTCAGTTTGTAGAGCTCTTTTTGAACTCTCAATGCAGCACAAGTATGAGGTTGGAGCAGCTCCTGTCTGGGACTTATCCTTCGATGTTCGGATTTTTTGCAGTCAGCTGCCAGCTCAGGGCCACAGGAGTCGGAGCGCAAACATCGGCTCTTTTCCCTGGGAAAGAAAACTCACCAGTCCAGGTTCCTGATGTCAGTTTGTAGAGCTCTTTTTGGACTCTCAGTGTAGCACAAGTATGAGGTGGGGGCAGCTCCTGGCTGGGACTTATCCTTCGATGTTCGGATTTTTTGCACTCAGCTGCCCTCTCAGGGCCACAGGAGTCGGAGCGCAAACATCGGCTCTTTTCCCTGGGAAAGAAAACTCACCAGTCCAGGTTCCTGATGTCAGTTTCTAGAGCTCCCCTGGGACTGTCAGGGCAGCACAAGTATGAGGTGGGGGCAGCTCCTGTCTGGGACTTATCCTTCGATGTTCGGAATTTGTGCGGTCAGCTGCCGGCTCAGGGCCACAGGACTCGGAGCGCAAACATCGGCTCTTTTCCCTGGGAAAGAAAACTCACCAGTCCAGGATCCTGATGTCAGTTTGTAGAGCTCTTTTTGAACTCTCAGGGCAGCACAAGTATGAGGTTGGAGCAGCTCCTGTCTGGGACTTATCCTTCGATGTTCGGATTTTTTGCAGTCAGCTGCCAGCTCAGGGCCACAGGACTCGGAGCGCAAACATCGGCTCTTTTCCCTGGGAAAGAAAACTCACCAGTCCAGGTTCCTGATGTCAGTTTGTAGGGCTCCCCTGAGACTGTCAGGGCAGCACAAGTATGAGGAGGGGGCAGCTGCTTTCTGGGACTTATCCTTCGATGTTCGGAATTTGTGCGGTCAGCTGCCGGCTCAGGGCCACAGGACTCGGGGCGCAAACATCGGCTCTTTTCCCTGGGAAAGAAAACTCACCAGTCCAGTTTCATGATGTCAGTTTGTAGGGCTCCCCTGGGACTGTCAGGGCAGCACAAGTATGAGGAGGGGGCAGCTCCTGTCTGGGACTTATCCTTCGATGTTCGGAATTTGTGCGGTCAGCTGCCGGCTCAGGGCCACAGGACTCGGGCGCAAACATCGGCTCTTTTCCCTGGGAAAGAAAACTCACTAGTCCAGGTTCCTGATGTCAGTTTGTAGAGCTCTTTTTGGACTCTCAGGGCAGCACAAGTATGAGGTGGGGGCAGCTCCTGTCTGGGACTTATCCTTCGACGTTCGGATTTTTTGCACTCAGCTGCCGGCTCAGGGCCACAGGAGTCGGAGCGCAAACATCGGCTCTTTTCCCTGGGAAAGAAAACTCACCAGTCCAGGTTCCTGATGTCAGTTTGTAGGGCTCCCCTGGGACTGTCAGGGCAGCACAAGTATGAGGTGGGGGCAGCTCCTGTCTGGGACTTATCCTTCGATGTTCGGAATTTGTGCGGTCAGCTGCCCGCTCAGGGCCACAGGAGTCGGAGCGCAAACATCGGCTCTTTTCCCTGGGAAAGAAAACTCACCAGTCCAGGTTCCTGATGTCAGTTTGTAGAGCTCTTTTTGGACTCTCAGGGTAGCACAAGTATGAGGTGGGGGCAGCTCCTGTCTGGGACTTATCCTTCGATGTTCGGAATTTTTGCACTCAGCTGCCGGCTCAGGGCCACAGGAGTCGGAGCGCAAACATCGGCTCTTTTCCCTGGGAAAGAAAACTCACCAGTCCAGGTTCCTGATGTCAGTTTGTAGAGCTCTTTTTGAACTCTCAGGGCAGCACAAGTATGAGGTTGGAGCAGCTCCTGTCTGGGACTTATCCTTCGATGTTCGGATTTTTTGCAGTCAGCTGCCAGCTCAGGGCCACAGGAGTCGGAGCGCAAACATCGGCTCTTTTCCCTGGGAAAGAAAACTCACCAGTCCAGGTTCCTGATGTCAGTTTGTAGGGCTCCCCTGAGACTGTCAGGGCAGCACAAGTATGAGGAGGGGGCAGCTGCTTTCTGGGACTTATACTTCGATGTTTGGAATTTGTGCGGTCAGCTGCCGGCTCAGGGCCACAGGACTCGGGGCGCAAACATCGGCTCTTTTCCCTGGGAAAGAAAACTCACCAGTCCAGTTTCATGATGCCAGTTTGTAGGGCTCCCCTGGGACTGTCAGGGCAGCACAAGTATGAGGTGGGGGCAGCTCCTGTCTGGGACTTATCCTTCGATGTTCGGATTTTTTGCACTCAGCTGCCTGCTCAGGGCCACAGGACTCGGAGCGCAAACATCGGCTCTTTTCCCTGGGAAAGAAGACTCACCAGTCCAGGTTCCTGATGTCAGTTTGTAGGGCTCCCCTGGGACTCTCAGGGTAGCACAAGTATGAGGTGGGGGCAGATCCTGTCTGGGACTTATCCTTCGATGTTCGGAATTTGTGCGGTCAGCTGCCGGCTCACGGCCACAGGACTCGGAGCGCAAACATCGGCTCTTTTCCCTGGGAAAGAAAACTCACCAGTCCAGGTTCCTGATGTTAGTTTGTAGAGCTCTTTTTGAACTCTCAGGGCAGCACAAGTATGAGGTTGGAGCAGATCCTGTCTGGGACTTATCCTTCGATGTTCGGAATTTGTGCGGTCAGCTGCCGGCTCACGGCCACAGGACTCGGAGCGCAAACATCGGCTCTTTTCCCTGGGAAAGAAAACTCACCAGTCCAGGTTCCTGATGTCAGTTTCTAGAGCTCCCCTGGGACTGTCAGGGCAGCACAAGTATGAGGTGGGGACAGCTCCTGTCTGGGACTTATCCTTCGATGTTCCGAATTTGTGCGGTCAGCTGCCGGCTCAGGGCCACAGGACTCGGAGCGCAAACATTGGCTCTTTTCCCTGGGAAAGAAAACTCACCAGTCCAGGTTCCTGATGTCAGTTTGTAGAGCTCTTTTTGAACTCTCAGGGCAGCACAAGTATGAGGTTGGAGCAGCTCCTGTCTGGGACTTATCCTTCGATGTTCGGATTTTTTGCAGTCAGCTGCCAGCTCAGGGCCACAGGAGTCGGAGCGCAAACATCGGCTCTTTTCCCTGGGAAAGAAAACTCACCAGTCCAGGTTCCTGATGTCAGTTTGTAGGGCTCCCCTGAGACTGTCAGGGCAGCACAAGTATGAGGAGGGGGCAGCTGCTTTCTGGGACTTATCCTTCGATGTTCGGAATTTGTGCGGTCAGCTGCCGGCTCAGGGCCACAGGACTCGGGGCGCAAACATCGGCTCTTTTCCCTGGGAAAGAAAACTCACCAGTCCAGTTTCATGATGTCAGTTTGTAGGGCTCCCCTGGGACTGTCAGGGCAGCACAAGTATGAGGTGGGGGCAGCTCCTGTCTGGGACTTATCCTTCGATGTTCGGATTTTTTGCAGTCAGCTCCCAGCTCAGGGCCACAGGACTCGGAGCGCAAACATCGGCTCTTTTCCCTGGGAAAGAAAACTCACCAGTCCAGGTTCCTGATGTCAGTTTGTAGGGCTCCCCTGAGACTGTCAGGGCAGCACAAGTATGAGGAGGGGGCAGCTGCTTTCTGGGACTTATCCTTCGATGTTCGGAATTTGTGCGGTCAGCTGCCGGCTCAGGGCCACAGGACTCGGGGCGCAAACATCGGCTCTTTTCCCTGGGAAAGAAAACTCACCAGTCCAGTTTCATGATGTCAGTTTGTAGGGCTCCCCTGGGACTGTCAGGGCAGCACAAGTATGAGGAGGGGGCAGCTCCTGTCTGGGACTTATCCTTCGATGTTCGGATTTTTTGCAGTCAGCTGCCGGCTCAGGGCCACAGGACTCGGAGCGCAAACATCGGCTCTTTTCCCTGGGAAAGAAAACTCACTAGTCCAGGTTCCTGATGTCAGTTTGTAGAGCTCTTTTTGGACTCTCAGGGCAGCACAAGTATGAGGTGGGGGCAGCTCCTGTCTGGGACTTATCCTTCGACGTTCGGATTTTTTGCACTCAGCTGCCGGCTCAGGGCCACAGGAGTCGGAGCGCAAACATCGGCTCTTTTCCCTGGGAAAGAAAACTCACCAGTCCAGGTTCCTGATGTCAGTTTGTAGGGCTCCCCTGGGACTGTCAGGGCAGCACAAGTATGAGGTGGGGGCAGCTCCTGTCTGGGACTTATCCTTCGATGTTCGGAATTTGTGCGGTCAGCTGCCCGCTCAGGGCCACAGGAGTCGGAGCGCAAACATCGGCTCTTTTCCCTGGGAAAGAAAACTCACCAGTCCAGGTTCCTGATGTCAGTTTGTAGAGCTCTTTTTGGACTCTCAGTGTAGCACAAGTATGAGGTGGGGGCAGCTCCTGGCTGGGACTTATCCTTCGATGTTCGGAATTTTTGCACTCAGCTGCCGGCTCAGGGCCACAGGAGTCGGAGCGCAAACATCGGCTCTTTTCCCTGGGAAAGAAAACTCACCAGTCCAGGTTCCTGATGTCAGTTTGTAGAGCTCTTTTTGAACTCTCAGGGCAGCACAAGTATGAGGTTGGAGCAGCTCCTGTCTGGGACTTATCCTTCGATGTTCGGATTTTTTGCAGTCAGCTGCCAGCTCAGGGCCACAGGAGTCGGAGCGCAAACATCGGCTCTTTTCCCTGGGAAAGAAAACTCACCAGTCCAGGTTCCTGATGTCAGTTTGTAGGGCTCCCCTGAGACTGTCAGGGCAGCACAAGTATGAGGAGGGGGCAGCTGCTTTCTGGGACTTATACTTCGATGTTTGGAATTTGTGCGGTCAGCTGCTGGCTCAGGGCCACAGGACTCGGGGCGCAAACATCGGCTCTTTTCCCTGGGAAAGAAAACTCACCAGTCCAGTTTCATGATGCCAGTTTGTAGGGCTCCCCTGGGACTGTCAGGGCAGCACAAGTATGAGGTGGGGGCAGCTCCTGTCTGGGACTTATCCTTCGATGTTCGGATTTTTTGCACTCAGCTGCCCGCTCAGGGCCACAGGACTCGGAGCGCAAACATCGGCTCTTTTCCCTGGGAAAGAAGACTCACCAGTCCAGGTTCCTGATGTCAGTTTGTAAGGCTCCCCTGGGACTCTCAGGGTAGCACAAGTATGAGGTGGGGGCAGATCCTGTCTGGGACTTATCCTTCGATGTTCGGAATTTGTGCGGTCAGCTGCCGGCTCACGGCCACAGGACTCGGAGCGCAAACATCGGCTCTTTTCCCTGGGAAAGAAAACTCACCAGTCCAGGTTCCTGATGTCAGTTTGTAGAGCTCTTTTTGAACTCTCAGAGCAGCACAAGTATGAGGTTGGAGCAGATCCTGTCTGGGACTTATCCTTCGATGTTCGGAATTTGTGCAGTCAGCTGCCGGCTCACGGCCACAGGACTCGGAGCGCAAACATCGGCTCTTTTCCCTGGGAAAGAAAACTCACCAGTCCAGGTTCCTGATGTCAGTTTCTAGAGCTCCCCGGGACTGTCAGGGCAGCACAAGTATGAGGTGGGGACAGCTCCTGTCTGGGACTTATCCTTCGATGTTCCGAATTTGTGCGGTCAGCTGCCGGCTCAGGGCCACAGGACTCGGAGCGCAAACATCGGCTCTTTTCCCTGGGAAAGAAAACTCACCAGTCCAGGTTCCTGATGTCAGTTTGTAGAGCTCTTTTTGAACTCTCAGGGCAGCACAAGTATGAGGTTGGAGCAGCTCCTGTCTGGGACTTATCCTTCGATGTTCGGATTTTTTGCAGTCAGCTGCCAGCTCAGGGCCACAGGAGTCGGAGCGCAAACATCGGCTCTTTTCCCTGGGAAAGAAAACTCACCAGTCCAGGTTCCTGATGTCAGTTTGTAGGGCTCCCCTGAGACTGTCAGGGCAGCACAAGTATGAGGAGGGGGCAGCTGCTTTCTGGGACTTATCCTTCGATGTTCGGAATTTGTGCGGTCAGCTGCCGGCTCAGGGCCACAGGACTCGGGGCGCAAACATCGGCTCTTTTCCCTGGGAAAGAAAACTCACCAGTCCAGTTTCATGATGTCAGTTTGTAGGGCTCCCCTGGGACTGTCAGGGCAGCACAAGTATGAGGTGGGGGCAGCTCCTGTCTGGGACTTATCCTTCGATGTTCGGATTTTTTGCACTCAGCTGCCCGCTCAGGGCCACAGGACTCGGAGCGCAAACATCGGCTCTTTTCCCTGGGAAAGAAGACTCACCAGTCCAGGTTCCTGATGTCAGTTTGTAGGGCTCCCCTGGGACTCTCAGGGTAGCACAAGTATGAGGTGGGGGCAGATCCTGTCTGGGACTTATCCTTCGATGTTCGGAATTTGTGCGGTCAGCTGCCGGCTCACGGCCACAGGACTCGGAGCGCAAACATCGGCTCTTTTCCCTGGGAAAGAAAACTCACCAGTCCAGGTTCCTGATGTCAGTTTGTAGGGCTCCCCTGGGACTCTCAGGGCAGCACAAGTATGAGGTGGGGGCAGCTCCTGTCTGGGACTTATCCTTCGATGTTCGGAATTTGTGCGGTCAGCTGCCCGCTCAGGGCCACAGGAGTCGGAGCGCAAACATCGGCTCTTTTCCCTGGGAAAGAAAACTCACCAGTCCAGGTTCCTGATGTCAGTTTGTAGAGCTCTTTTTGGACTCTCAGGGTAGCACAAGTATGAGGTGGGGGCAGCTCCTGGCTGGGACTTATCCTTCGATGTTCGGAATTTGTGCGGTCAGCTGCCGGCTCAGGGCCACAGGAGTCGGAGAGGAAACATCGGCTCTTTTCCCTGGGAAAGAAAACTCACCAGTCCAGGTTCCTGATGTCAGTTTGTAGAGCTCCCCTGGGACTCTCAGGGCAGCACAAGTATGAGGTGGGGGCAGCTCCTGTCTGGGACTTATCCTTCGATGTTCCGAATTTGTGCGGTCAGCTGCCGGCTCAGGGCCACAGGACTCGGAGCGCAAACATCGGCTCTTTTCCCTGGGAAAGAAAACTCACCAGTCCAGGTTCCTGATGTCAGTTTGTAGAGCTCTTTTTGAACTCTCAGGGCAGCACAAGTATGAGGTTGGAGCAGCTCCTGTCTGGGACTTATCCTTCGATGTTCGGATTTTTTGCAGTCAGCTGCCAGCTCAGGGCCACAGGAGTCGGAGCGCAAACATCGGCTCTTTTCCCTGGGAAAGAAAACTCACCAGTCCAGGTTCCTGATGTCAGTTTGTAGGGCTCCCCTGGGACTGTCAGGGCAGCACAAGTATGAGGTGGGGGCAGCTCCTGTCTGGGACTTATCCTTCGATGTTCGGAATTTGTGCGGTCAGCTGCCCGCTCAGGGCCACAGGAGTCGGAGCGCAAACATCGGCTCTTTTCCCTGGGAAAGAAAACTCACCAGTCCAGGTTCCTGATGTCAGTTTGTAGAGCTCTTTTTGGACTCTCAGTGTAGCACAAGTATGAGGTGGGGGCAGCTCCTGGCTGGGACTTATCCTTCGATGTTCGGAATTTTTGCACTCAGCTGCCGGCTCAGGGCCACAGGAGTCGGAGCGCAAACATCGGCTCTTTTCCCTGGGAAAGAAAACTCACCAGTCCAGGTTCCTGATGTCAGTTTGTAGAGCTCTTTTTGAACTCTCAGGGCAGCACAAGTATGAGGTTGGAGCAGCTCCTGTCTGGGACTTATCCTTCGATGTTCGGATTTTTTGCAGTCAGCTGCCAGCTCAGGGCCACAGGAGTCGGAGCGCAAACATCGGCTCTTTTCCCTGGGAAAGAAAACTCACCAGTCCAGGTTCCTGATGTCAGTTTGTAGGGCTCCCCTGAGACTGTCAGGGCAGCACAAGTATGAGGAGGGGGCAGCTGCTTTCTGGGACTTATACTTCGATGTTTGGAATTTGTGCGGTCAGCTGCCGGCTCAGGGCCACAGGACTCGGGGCGCAAACATCGGCTCTTTTCCCTGGGAAAGAAAACTCACCAGTCCAGTTTCATGATGCCAGTTTGTAGGGCTCCCCTGGGACTGTCAGGGCAGCACAAGTATGAGGTGGGGGCAGGTCCTGTCTGGGACTTATCCTTCGATGTTCGGATTTTTTGCACTCAGCTGCCCGCTCAGGGCCACAGGACTCGGAGCGCAAACATCGGCTCTTTTCCCTGGGAATGAAGACTCACCAGTCCAGGTTCCTGATGTCAGTTTGTAGGGCTCCCCTGGGACTCTCAGGGTAGCACAAGTATGAGGTGGGGGCAGATCCTGTCTGGGACTTATCCTTCGATGTTCGGAATTTGTGCGGTCAGCTGCCGGCTCACGGCCACAGGACTCGGAGCGCAAACATCGGCTCTTTTCCCTGGGAAAGAAAACTCACCAGTCCAGGTTCCTGATGTCAGTTTGTAGAGCTCTTTTTGAACTCTCAGAGCAGCACAAGTATGAGGTTGGAGCAGATCCTGTCTGGGACTTATCCTTCGATGTTCGGAATTTGTGCGGTCAGCTGCCGGCTCACGGCCACAGGACTCGGAGCGCAAACATCGGCTCTTTTCCCTGGGAAAGAAAACTCACCAGTCCAGGTTCCTGATGTCAGTTTCTAGAGCTCCCCTGGGACTGTCAGGGCAGCACAAGTATGAGGTGGGGACAGCTCCTGTCTGGGACTTATCCTTCGATGTTCCGAATTTGTGCGGTCAGCTGCCGGCTCAGGGCCACAGGACTCGGAGCGCAAACATCGGCTCTTTTCCCTGGGAAAGAAAACTCACCAGTCCAGGTTCCTGATGTCAGTTTGTAGAGCTCTTTTTGAACTCTCAGGGCAGCACAAGTATGAGGTTGGAGCAGCTCCTGTCTGGGACTTATCCTTCGATGTTCGGATTTTTTGCAGTCAGCTGCCAGCTCAGGGCCACAGGAGTCGGAGCGCAAACATCGGCTCTTTTCCCTGGGAAAGAAAACTCACCAGTCCAGGTTCCTGATGTCAGTTTGTAGGGCTCCCCTGAGACTGTCAGGGCAGCACAAGTATGAGGAGGGGGCAGCTGCTTTCTGGGACTTATCCTTCGATGTTCGGAATTTGTGCGGTCAGCTGCCGGCTCAGGGCCACAGGACTCGGGGCGCAAACATCGGCTCTTTTCCCTGGGAAAGAAAACTCACCAGTCCAGTTTCATGATGTCAGTTTGTAGGGCTCCCCTGGGACTGTCAGGGCAGCACAAGTATGAGGTGGGGGCAGCTCCTGTCTGGGACTTATCCTTCGATGTTCGGATTTTTTGCACTCAGCTGCCCGCTCAGGGCCACAGGACTCGGAGCGCAAACATCGGCTCTTTTCCCTGGGAAAGAAGACTCACCAGCCAAGGTTCCTGATGTCAGTTTGTAGGGCTCCCCTGGGACTCTCAGGGTAGCACAAGTATGAGGTGGGGGCAGATCCTGTCTGGGACTTATCCTTCGATGTTCGGAATTTGTGCGGTCAGCTGCCGGCTCACGGCCACAGGACTCGGAGCGCAAACATCGGCTCTTTTCCCTGGGAAAGAAAACTCACCAGTCCAGGTTCCTGATGTCAGTTTGTAGGGCTCCCCTGGGACTCTCAGGGCAGCACAAGTATGAGGTGGGGGCAGCACCTGTCTGGGACTTATCCTTCGATGTTCGGAATTTGTGCGGTCAGCTGCCCGCTCAGGGCCACAGGACTCGGAGCGCAAACATCGGCTCTTTTCCCTGGGAAAGAAAACTCACCAGTCCAGGTTCCTGATGTCAGTTTGTAGAGCTCTTTTTGGACTCTCAGGGTAGCACAAGTATGAGGTGGGGGCAGCTCCTGGCTGGGACTTATCCTTCGATGTTCGGAATTTGTGCGGTCAGCTGCCGGCTCAGGGCCACAGGAGTCGGAGAGCAAACATCGGCTCTTTTCCCTGGGAAAGAAAACTCACCAGTCCAGGTTCCTGATGTCAGTTTGTAGAGCTCCCCTGGGACTGTCAGGGCAGCACAAGTATGAGGTGGGGGCAGCTCCTGTCTGGGACTTATCCTTCGATGTTCGGAATTTGTGCGGTCAGCTGCCGGCTCAGGGCCACAGGACTCGGAGCGCAAACATCGGCTCGTTTCCCTGGGAAAGTAAACTCACCAGTCCAGGTTCCTGATGTCAGTTTGTAGAGCTCTTTTTGAACTCTCAGGGCAGCACAAGTATGAGGTGGGGGCAGCTCCTGTCTGGGACTTATCCTTCGATGCTCGGATTTTTTGCAGTCAGCTGCCGGCTCAGGGCCACAGGACTCGGAGCGCAAACATCGGCTCTTTTCCCTGGGAAAGAAAACTCACCAGTCCAGGTTCCTGATGTCAGTTTGTAGGGCTCCCCTGAGACTGTCAGGGCAGCACAAGTATGAGGTGGGGGCAGCTCCTGTCTGGGACTTATCCTTCGATGTTCGGATTTTTTGCAGTCAGCTGCCGGCTCAGGGCCACAGGACTCGGAGCGCAAACATCGGCTCTTTTCCCTGGAAAAGAAAACTCACCAGTCCAGGTTCCTGATGTCAGTTTGTAGGGCTCCCCTGGGACTCTCAGGGCAGCACAAGTATGAGGTGGGGGCAGCTCCTGTCTGGGACTTATCCTTCGATGTTCGGATTTTTTGCACTCAGCTGCCCGCTCAGGGCCACAGGAGTCGGAGCGCAAACATCGGCTCTTTTCCCTGGGAAAGAAAACTCACTAGTCCAGGTTCCTGATGTCAGTTTGTAGAGCTCTTTTTGGACTCTCAAGGCAGCACAAGTATGAGGTGGGGGCAGCTCCTGTCTGAGATTTATCCTTCGATGATCGGAATTTGTGTGGTCAGCTGCCGGCTCAGGGCCACAGGACTCGGAGCGCAAACATCGGCTCTTTTCCCTGGGAAAGAAAACTCACCAGTCCAGGTTCCTGATGTCAGTTTGTAGGGCTCCCCTGGGACTGTCAGGGCAGCACAAGTATGAGGTGGGGGCAGCTCCTGTCTGGGACTTATCCTTCGATGTTCGGAATTTGTGCGGTCAGCTGCCGGCTCAGGGCCACCGGACTCGGGGCGCAAACATCGGCTCTTTTCCCTGGGAAAGAAAACTCACCAGTCCAGTTTCATGATGTCAGTTTGTAGGGCTCCCCTGGGACTGTCAGGGCAGCACAAGTATGAGGTGGGGGCAGCTCCTGTCTGGGACTTATCCTTCGATGTTCGGATTTTTTGCACTCAGCTGCCCGCTCAGGGCCACAGGACTCGGAGCGCAAACATCGGCTCTTTTCCCTGGGAAAGAAGACTCACCAGTCCAGGTTCCTGATGTCAGTTTGTAGGGCTCCCCTGGGACTCTCAGGGTAGCACAAGTATGAGGTGGGGGCAGATCCTGTCTGGGACTTATCCTTCGATGTTCGGAATTTGTGCGGTCAGCTGCCGGCTCACGGCCACAGGACTCGGAGCGCAAACATCGGCTCTTTTCCCTGGGAAAGAAAACTCACCAGTCCAGGTTCCTGATGTCAGTTTGTAGGGCTCCCCTGGGACTCTCAGGGCAGCACAAGTATGAGGTGGGGGCAGCTCCTGTCTCGGACTTATCCTTCGATGTTCGGAATTTGTGCGGTCAGCTGCCCGCTCAGGGCCACAGGAGTCGGAGCGCAAACATCGGCTCTTTTCCCTGGGAAAGAAAACTCACCAGTCCAGGTTCCTGATGTCAGTTTGTAGAGCTCTTTTTGGACTCTCAGGGTAGCACAAGTATGAGGTGGGGGCAGCTCCTGGCTGGGACTTATCCTTCGATGTTCGGATTTTTTGCACTCAGCTTCCGGCTCAGGGCCACAGGAGTCGGAGCGCAAACATCGGCTCTTTTCCCTGGGAAAGAAAACTCACCAGTCCAGGTTCCTGATGTCAGTTTGTAGAGCTCCCCTGGGACTGTCAGGGCAGCACAAGTATGAGGTGGGGGCAGCTCCTGTCTGGGACTTATCCTTCGATGTTCCGAATTTGTGCGGTCAGCTGCCGGCTCAGGGCCACAGGACTCGGAGCGCAAACATCGGCTCTTTTCCCTGGGAAAGAAAACTCACCAGTCCAGGTTCCTGATGTCAGTTTGTAGAGCTCTTTTTGAACTCTCAGGGCAGCACAAGTATGAGGTTGGAGCAGCTCCTGTCTGGGACTTATCCTTCGATGTTCGGATTTTTTGCAGTCAGCTGCCAGCTCAGGGCCACAGGAGTCGGAGCGCAAACATCGGCTCTTTTCCCTGGGAAAGAAAACTCACCAGTCCAGGTTCCTGATGTCAGTTTGTAGGGCTCCCCTGAGACTCTCAGGGCAGCACAAGTATGAGGAGGGGGCAGCTGCTTTCTGGGACTTATCCTTCGATGTTCGGAATTTGTGCGGTCAGCTGCCGGCTCAGGGCCACAGGACTCGGGCGCAAACATCGGCTCTTTTCCCTGGGAAAGAAAACTCACCAGTCCAGTTTCATGATGTCAGTTTGTAGGGCTCCCCTGGGACTGTCAGGGCAGCACAAGTATGAGGAGGGGGCAGCGCCTGTCTGGGACTTATCCTTCGATGTTCGGATTTTTTGCAGTCAGCTGCCGGCTCAGGGCCACAGGACTCGGAGCGCAAACATTGGCTCTTTTCCCTCGGAAAGAAAACTCACTAGTCCAGGTTCCTGATGTCAGTTTGTAGAGCTCTTTTTGGACTCTCAGGGCAGCACAAGTATGAGGTGGGGGCAGCTCCTGTCTGGGACTTATCCTTCGATGTTCGGATTTTTTGCACTCAGCTGCCGGCTCAGGGCCACAGGAGTCGGAGCGCAAACATCGGCTCTTTTCCCTGGGAAAGAAAACTCACCAGTCCAGGTTCCTGATGTCAGTTTGTAGGGCTCCCCTGGGACTGTCAGGGCAGCACAAGTATGAGGTGGGGGCAGCTCCTGTCTGGGACTTATCCTTCGATGTTCGGATTTTTTGCACTCAGCTGCCCGCTCAGGGCCACAGGACTCGGAGCGCAAACATCGGCTCTTTTCCCTGGGAAAGAAGACTCACCAGTCCAGGTTCCTGATGTCAGTTTGTAGGGCTCCCCTGGGACTCTCAGGGTAGCACAAGTATGAGGTGGGGGCAGCTCCTGTCTGGGACTTATCCTTCGATGTTCGGAATTTGTGCGGTCAGCTGCCGGCTCACGGCCACAGGACTCGGAGCGCAAACATCGGCTCTTTTCCCTGGGAAAGAAAACTCACCAGTCCAGGTTCCTGATGTCAGTTTGTAGAGCTCGTTTTGGACTTTTAGGGCAGCACAAGTATGAGGTGGGGGCAGCTCCTGTCTGGGACTTATCCTTCGATGTTCGGAATTTGTGCGGTCAGCTGCCGGCTCAGGGCCACAGGACTCGGAGCGCAAACATCGGCTCGTTTCCCTGGGAAAGTAAACTCACCAGTCCAGGTTCCTGATGTCAGTTTGTAGAGCTCTTTTTGAACTCTCAGGGCAGCACAAGTATGAGGTGGGGGCAGCTCCTGTCTGGGACTTATCCTTCGATGTTCGGATTTTTTGCAGTCAGCTGCCGGCTCAGGGCCACAGGACTCGGAGCGCAAACATCGGCTCTTTTCCCTGGGAAAGAAAACTCACCAGTCCAGGTTCCTGATGTCAGTTTGTAGGGCTCCCCTGAGACTGTCAGGGCAGCACAAGTATGAGGTGGGGGCAGCTCCTGTCTGGGACTTATCCTTCGATGTTCGGATTTTTTGCAGTCAGCTGCCGGCTCAGGGCCACAGGACTCGGAGCGCAAACATCGGCTCTTTTCCCTGGAAAAGAAAACTCACCAGTCCAGGTTCCTGATGTCAGTTTGTAGGGCTCCCCTGGGACTGTCAGGGCAGCACAAGTATGAGGTGGGGGCAGCTCCTGTCTGGGACTTATCCTTCGATGTTCGGATTTTTTGCACTCAGCTGCCCGCTCAGGGCCACAGGACTCGGAGCGCAAACATCGGCTCTTTTCCCTGGGAAAGAAAACTCACTAGTCCAGGTTCCTGATGTCAGTTTGTAGAGCTCTTTTTGGACTCTCAAGGCAGCACAAGTATGAGGTGGGGGCAGCTCCTGTCTGAGATTTATCCTTCGATGATCGGAATTTGTGTGGTCAGCTGCCGGCTCAGGGCCACAGGACTCGGAGCGCAAACATCGGCTCTTTTCCCTGGGAAAGAAAACTCACCAGTCCAGGTTCCTGATGTCAGTTTGTAGGGCTCCCCTGGGACTGTCAGGGCAGCACAAGTATGAGGTGGGGGCAGCTCCTGTCTGGGACTTATCCTTCGATGTTCGGAATTTGTGCGGTCAGCTGCCGGCTCAGGGCCACAGGAGTCGGAGCGCAAATATCGGCTCTTTTCCCTGGGAAAGAAAACTCACCAGTCCAGGTTCCTGATGTCAGTTTGTAGAGCTCCCCTGGGACTGTCAGGGCAGCACAAGTATGAGGTGGGGGCAGCTCCTGTCTGGGAATTTTCCTTCGCTGTTCCGAATTTGTGCGGTCAGCTGCCGGCTCAGGGCCACAGGACTCGGAGCGCAAACATCGGCTCTTTTCCCTGGGAAAGAAAACTCACCAGTCCAGGTTCCTGATGTCAGTTTGTAGAGCTCTTTTTGAACTCTCAGGGCAGCACAAGTATGAGGTTGGAGCAGCTCCTGTCTGGGACTTATCCTTCGATGTTCGGATTTTTTGCAGTCAGCTGCCAGCTCAGGGCCACAGGACTCGGAGCGCAAACATCGGCTCTTTTCCCTGGGAAAGAAAACTCACCAGTCCAGGTTCCTGATGTCAGTTTGTAGGGCTCCCCTGAGACTGTCAGGGCAGCACAAGTATGAGGTGGGGGCAGCTGCTTTCTGGGACTTATCCTTCGATGTTCGGAATTTGTGCGGTCAGCTGCCGGCTCAGGGCCACAGGACTCGGAGCGCAAACATCGGCTCTTTTCCCTGGGAAAGAAAACTCACCAGTCCAGGTTCCTGATGTCAGTTTGTAGGGCTCTTTTTGAACTCTCAGGGCAGCACAAGTATGAGGTGGGGGCAGCTCCTGTCTGGGACTTATCCTTCGATGTTCCGATTTTTTGCAGTCAGCTGCCGGCTCAGGGCCACTGGAGTCGGAGCGCAAACATCGGCTCTTTTCCCTGGGAAAGAAAACTCACCAGTCCAGGTTCCTGATGTCAGTTTGTAGGGCTCCCCTGGGACTGTCAGGGCAGCACAAGTATGAGGAGGGGGCAGCTCCTGTCTGGGACTTATCCTTCGATGTTCGGATATTTTGCGGTCAGATGCCCGCTCAGGGCCACAGGACTCGGAGCACAAACATCGGCTCTTTTCCCTGGGAAAGAAAACTCACCAGTCCAGGTTCCTGATGTCAGTTTGTAGGGCTCTTTTTGGACCCTCAGCGTAGCACAAGTATGAGGTGGGGGCAGCTCCTGTCTGGGACTTATCCTTCGATGTTCGGATTTTTTGCAGTCAGCTGCCCGCTCATGGCTACAGGACTCGGAGCGCAAACATCGGCTCTTTTCCCTGGGAAAGAAAACTCACCAGTCCAGGTTCCTGATGTCAGTTTGTAGAGCTCTTTTTGGACTCTCAGGGCAGCACAACTATGAGGTGGGGGCAGCTCCTGTCTGGGACTTACCCTTCGATGTTCCGATTTTTTGCAGTCAGCTGCCGGCTCAGGGCCACAGGAGTCGGAGCGCAAACATCGGCTCTTTTCCCTGGGAAAGAAAACTCACCAGTCCAGGTTCCTGATGTCAGTTTGTAGAGCTCTTTTTGAACTCTCAGGGCAGCACAAGTATGAGGAGGGGGCAGCTGCTTTCTGGGACTTATCCTTCGATGTTCGGAATTTGTGCGGTCAGCTGCCGGCTCAGGGCCACAGGACTCGGGGCGCAAACATCGGCTCTTTTCCCTGGGAAAGAAAACTCACCAGTCCAGTTTCATGATGTCAGTTTGTAGGGCTCCCCTGGGACTGTCAGGGCAGCACAAGTATGAGGAGGGGGCAGCTCCTGTCTGGGACTTATCCTTCGATGTTCGGATTTTTTGCACTCAGCTGCCCGCTCAGGGCCACAGGACTCGGAGCGCAAACATCGGCTCTTTTCCCTGGGAAAGAAAACTCACTAGTCCAGGTTCCTGATGTCAGTTTGTAGAGCTCTTTTTGGACTCTCAGGGCAGCACAAGTATGAGGTGGGGGCAGCTCCTGTCTGAGACTTATCCTTCGATGTTCGGAATTTGTGTGGTCAGCTGCCGGCTCAGGGCCACAGGAGTCGGAGCGCAAACATCGGCTCTTTTCCCTGGGAAAGAAAACTCACCAGTCCAGGTTCCTGATGTCAGTTTGTAGGGCTCCCCTGGGACTCTCAGGGCAGCACAAGTATGAGGTGGGGGCAGCTCCTGTCTGGGACTTATCCTTCGATGTTCGGAATTTGTGCGGTCAGCTGCCCGCTCAGGGCCACAGGAGTCGGAGCGCAAACATCGGCTCTTTTCCCTGGGAAAGAAAACTCACCAGTCCAGGTTCCTGATGTCAGTTTGTAGAGCTCTTTTTGGACTCTCAGGGTAGCACAAGTATGAGGTGGGGGCAGCTCCTGGCTGGGACTTATCCTTCGACGTTCGGATTTTTTGCACTCAGCTGCCGGCTCAGGGCCACAGGAGTCGGAGCGCAAACATCGGCTCTTTTCCCTGGGAAAGAAAACTCACCAGTCCAGGTTCCTGATGTCAGTTTGTAGAGCTCCCCTGGGACTGTCAGGGCAGCACAAGTATGAGGTGGGGGCAGCTCCTGTCTGGGACTTATCCTTCGATGTTCCGAATTTGTGCGGTCAGCTGCCGGCTCAGGGCCACAGGACTCGGAGCGCAAACATCGGCTCTTTTCCCTGGGAAAGAAAACTCACCAGTCCAGGTTCCTGATGTCAGTTTGTAGAGCTCTTTTTGAATTCTCAGGGCAGCACAAGTATGAGGTTGGAGCAGCTCCTGTCTGGGACTTATCCTTCGATGTTCGGATTTTTTGCAGTCAGCTGCCAGCTCAGGGCCACAGGAGTCGGAGCGCAAACATCGGCTCTTTTCCCTGGGAAAGAAAACTCACCAGTCCAGGTTCCTGATGTCAGTTTGTAGGGCTCCCCTGAGACTCTCAGGGCAGCACAAGTATGAGGAGGGGGCAGCTGCTTTCTGGGACTTATCCTTCGATGTTCGGATTTTTTGCACTCAGCTGCCCGCTCAGGGCCACAGGACTCGGAGCGCAAACATCGGCTCTTTTCCCTGGGAAAGAAGACTCACCAGTCCAGGTTCCTGATGTCAGTTTGTAGGGCTCCCCTGGGACTCTCAGGGTAGCACAAGTATGAGGTGGGGGCAGATCCTGTCTGGGACTTATCCTTCGATGTTCGGAATTTGTGCGGTCAGCTGCCGGCTCACGGCCACAGGACTCGGAGCGCAAACATCGGCTCTTTTCCCTGGGAAAGAAAACTCACCAGTCCAGGTTCCTGATGTCAGTTTGTAGGGCTCCCCTGGGACTCTCAGGGCAGCACAAGTATGAGGTGGGGGCAGCTCCTGTCTCGGACTTATCCTTCGATGTTCGGAATTTGTGCGGTCAGCTGCCCGCTCAGGGCCACAGGAGTCGGAGCGCAAACATCGGCTCTTTTCCCTGGGAAAGAAAACTCACCAGTCCAGGTTCCTGATGTCAGTTTGTAGAGCTCTTTTTGGACTCTCAGGGTAGCACAAGTATGAGGTGGGGGCAGCTCCTGGCTGGGACTTATCCTTCGATGTTCGGATTTTTTGCACTCAGCTTCCGGCTCAGGGCCACAGGAGTCGGAGCGCAAACATCGGCTCTTTTCCCTGGGAAAGAAAACTCACCAGTCCAGGTTCCTGATGTCAGTTTGTAGAGCTCCCCTGGGACTGTCAGGGCAGCACAAGTATGAGGTGGGGGCAGCTCCTGTCTGGGACTTATCCTTCGATGTTCCGAATTTGTGCGGTCAGCTGCCGGCTCAGGGCCACAGGACTCGGAGCGCAAACATCGGCTCTTTTCCCTGGGAAAGAAAACTCACCAGTCCAGGTTCCTGATGTCAGTTTGTAGAGCTCTTTTTGAACTCTCAGGGCAGCACAAGTATGAGGTTGGAGCAGCTCCTGTCTGGGACTTATCCTTCGATGTTCGGATTTTTTGCAGTCAGCTGCCAGCTCAGGGCCACAGGAGTCGGAGCGCAAACATCGGCTCTTTTCCCTGGGAAAGAAAACTCACCAGTCCAGGTTCCTGATGTCAGTTTGTAGGGCTCCCCTGAGACTCTCAGGGCAGCACAAGTATGAGGAGGGGGCAGCTGCTTTCTGGGACTTATCCTTCGATGTTCGGAATTTGTGCGGTCAGCTGCCGGCTCAGGGCCACAGGACTCGGGCGCAAACATCGGCTCTTTTCCCTGGGAAAGAAAACTCACCAGTCCAGTTTCATGATGTCAGTTTGTAGGGCTCCCCTGGGACTGTCAGGGCAGCACAAGTATGAGGAGGGGGCAGCGCCTGTCTGGGACTTATCCTTCGATGTTCGGATTTTTTGCAGTCAGCTGCCGGCTCAGGGCCACAGGACTCGGAGCGCAAACATTGGCTCTTTTCCCTCGGAAAGAAAACTCACTAGTCCAGGTTCCTGATGTCAGTTTGTAGAGCTCTTTTTGGACTCTCAGGGCAGCACAAGTATGAGGTGGGGGCAGCTCCTGTCTGGGACTTATCCTTCGATGTTCGGATTTTTTGCACTCAGCTGCCGGCTCAGGGCCACAGGAGTCGGAGCGCAAACATCGGCTCTTTTCCCTGGGAAAGAAAACTCACCAGTCCAGGTTCCTGATGTCAGTTTGTAGGGCTCCCCTGGGACTGTCAGGGCAGCACAAGTATGAGGTGGGGGCAGCTCCTGTCTGGGACTTATCCTTCGATGTTCGGATTTTTTGCACTCAGCTGCCCGCTCAGGGCCACAGGACTCGGAGCGCAAACATCGGCTCTTTTCCCTGGGAAAGAAGACTCACCAGTCCAGGTTCCTGATGTCAGTTTGTAGGGCTCCCCTGGGACTCTCAGGGTAGCACAAGTATGAGGTGGGGGCAGCTCCTGTCTGGGACTTATCCTTCGATGTTCGGAATTTGTGCGGTCAGCTGCCGGCTCACGGCCACAGGACTCGGAGCGCAAACATCGGCTCTTTTCCCTGGGAAAGAAAACTCACCAGTCCAGGTTCCTGATGTCAGTTTGTAGAGCTCGTTTTGGACTTTTAGGGCAGCACAAGTATGAGGTGGGGGCAGCTCCTGTCTGGGACTTATCCTTCGATGTTCGGAATTTGTGCGGTCAGCTGCCGGCTCAGGGCCACAGGACTCGGAGCGCAAACATCGGCTCGTTTCCCTGGGAAAGTAAACTCACCAGTCCAGGTTCCTGATGTCAGTTTGTAGAGCTCTTTTTGAACTCTCAGGGCAGCACAAGTATGAGGTGGGGGCAGCTCCTGTCTGGGACTTATCCTTCGATGTTCGGATTTTTTGCAGTCAGCTGCCGGCTCAGGGCCACAGGACTCGGAGCGCAAACATCGGCTCTTTTCCCTGGGAAAGAAAACTCACCAGTCCAGGTTCCTGATGTCAGTTTGTAGGGCTCCCCTGAGACTGTCAGGGCAGCACAAGTATGAGGTGGGGGCAGCTCCTGTCTGGGACTTATCCTTCGATGTTCGGATTTTTTGCAGTCAGCTGCCGGCTCAGGGCCACAGGACTCGGAGCGCAAACATCGGCTCTTTTCCCTGGAAAAGAAAACTCACCAGTCCAGGTTCCTGATGTCAGTTTGTAGGGCTCCCCTGGGACTGTCAGGGCAGCACAAGTATGAGGTGGGGGCAGCTCCTGTCTGGGACTTATCCTTCGATGTTCGGATTTTTTGCACTCAGCTGCCCGCTCAGGGCCACAGGACTCGGAGCGCAAACATCGGCTCTTTTCCCTGGGAAAGAAAACTCACTAGTCCAGGTTCCTGATGTCAGTTTGTAGAGCTCTTTTTGGACTCTCAAGGCAGCACAAGTATGAGGTGGGGGCAGCTCCTGTCTGAGATTTATCCTTCGATGATCGGAATTTGTGTGGTCAGCTGCCGGCTCAGGGCCACAGGACTCGGAGCGCAAACATCGGCTCTTTTCCCTGGGAAAGAAAACTCACCAGTCCAGGTTCCTGATGTCAGTTTGTAGGGCTCCCCTGGGACTGTCAGGGCAGCACAAGTATGAGGTGGGGGCAGCTCCTGTCTGGGACTTATCCTTCGATGTTCGGAATTTGTGCGGTCAGCTGCCGGCTCAGGGCCACAGGAGTCGGAGCGCAAATATCGGCTCTTTTCCCTGGGAAAGAAAACTCACCAGTCCAGGTTCCTGATGTCAGTTTGTAGAGCTCCCCTGGGACTGTCAGGGCAGCACAAGTATGAGGTGGGGGCAGCTCCTGTCTGGGACTTTTCCTTCGCTGTTCCGAATTTGTGCGGTCAGCTGCCGGCTCAGGGCCACAGGACTCGGAGCGCAAACATCGGCTCTTTTCCCTGGGAAAGAAAACTCACCAGTCCAGGTTCCTGATGTCAGTTTGTAGAGCTCTTTTTGAACTCTCAGGGCAGCACAAGTATGAGGTTGGAGCAGCTCCTGTCTGGGACTTATCCTTCGATGTTCGGATTTTTTGCAGTCAGCTGCCAGCTCAGGGCCACAGGACTCGGAGCGCAAACATCGGCTCTTTTCCCTGGGAAAGAAAACTCACCAGTCCAGGTTCCTGATGTCAGTTTGTAGGGCTCCCCTGAGACTGTCAGGGCAGCACAAGTATGAGGTGGGGGCAGCTGCTTTCTGGGACTTATCCTTCGATGTTCGGAATTTGTGCGGTCAGCTGCCGGCTCAGGGCCACAGGACTCGGAGCGCAAACATCGGCTCTTTTCCCTGGGAAAGAAAACTCACCAGTCCAGGTTCCTGATGTCAGTTTGTAGGGCTCTTTTTGAACTCTCAGGGCAGCACAAGTATGAGGTGGGGGCAGCTCCTGTCTGGGACTTATCCTTCGATGTTCCGATTTTTTGCAGTCAGCTGCCGGCTCAGGGCCACTGGAGTCGGAGCGCAAACATCGGCTCTTTTCCCTGGGAAAGAAAACTCACCAGTCCAGGTTCCTGATGTCAGTTTGTAGGGCTCCCCTGGGACTGTCAGGGCAGCACAAGTATGAGGAGGGGGCAGCTCCTGTCTGGGACTTATCCTTCGATGTTCGGATATTTTGCGGTCAGATGCCCGCTCAGGGCCACAGGACTCGGAGCACAAACATCGGCTCTTTTCCCTGGGAAAGAAAACTCACCAGTCCAGGTTCCTGATGTCAGTTTGTAGGGCTCTTTTTGGACCCTCAGGGTAGCACAAGTATGAGGTGGGGGCAGCTCCTGTCTGGGACTTATCCTTCGATGTTCGGATTTTTTGCAGTCAGCTGCCCGCTCATGGCTACAGGACTCGGAGCGCAAACATCGGCTCTTTTCCCTGGGAAAGAAAACTCACCAGTCCAGGTTCCTGATGTCAGTTTGTAGAGCTCTTTTTGGACTCTCAGGGCAGCACAACTATGAGGTGGGGGCAGCTCCTGTCTGGGACTTACCCTTCGATGTTCCGATTTTTTGCAGTCAGCTGCCGGCTCAGGGCCACAGGAGTCGGAGCGCAAACATCGGCTCTTTTCCCTGGGAAAGAAAACTCACCAGTCCAGGTTCCTGATGTCAGTTTGTAGAGCTCTTTTTGAACTCTCAGGGCAGCACAAGTATGAGGAGGGGGCAGCTGCTTTCTGGGACTTATCCTTCGATGTTCGGAATTTGTGCGGTCAGCTGCCGGCTCAGGGCCACAGGACTCGGGGCGCAAACATCGGCTCTTTTCCCTGGGAAAGAAAACTCACCAGTCCAGTTTCATGATGTCAGTTTGTAGGGCTCCCCTGGGACTGTCAGGGCAGCACAAGTATGAGGAGGGGGCAGCTCCTGTCTGGGACTTATCCTTCGATGTTCGGATTTTTTGCACTCAGCTGCCCGCTCAGGGCCACAGGACTCGGAGCGCAAACATCGGCTCTTTTCCCTGGGAAAGAAAACTCACTAGTCCAGGTTCCTGATGTCAGTTTGTAGAGCTCTTTTTGGACTCTCAGGGCAGCACAAGTATGAGGTGGGGGCAGCTCCTGTCTGAGACTTATCCTTCGATGTTCGGAATTTGTGTGGTCAGCTGCCGGCTCAGGGCCACAGGAGTCGGAGCGCAAACATCGGCTCTTTTCCCTGGGAAAGAAAACTCACCAGTCCAGGTTCCTGATGTCAGTTTGTAGGGCTCCCCTGGGACTCTCAGGGCAGCACAAGTATGAGGTGGGGGCAGCTCCTGTCTGGGACTTATCCTTCGATGTTCGGAATTTGTGCGGTCAGCTGCCCGCTCAGGGCCACAGGAGTCGGAGCGCAAACATCGGCTCTTTTCCCTGGGAAAGAAAACTCACCAGTCCAGGTTCCTGATGTCAGTTTGTAGAGCTCTTTTTGGACTCTCAGGGTAGCACAAGTATGAGGTGGGGGCAGCTCCTGGCTGGGACTTATCCTTCGACGTTCGGATTTTTTGCACTCAGCTGCCGGCTCAGGGCCACAGGAGTCGGAGCGCAAACATCGGCTCTTTTCCCTGGGAAAGAAAACTCACCAGTCCAGGTTCCTGATGTCAGTTTGTAGAGCTCCCCTGGGACTGTCAGGGCAGCACAAGTATGAGGTGGGGGCAGCTCCTGTCTGGGACTTATCCTTCGATGTTCCGAATTTGTGCGGTCAGCTGCCGGCTCAGGGCCACAGGACTCGGAGCGCAAACATCGGCTCTTTTCCCTGGGAAAGAAAACTCACCAGTCCAGGTTCCTGATGTCAGTTTGTAGAGCTCTTTTTGAATTCTCAGGGCAGCACAAGTATGAGGTTGGAGCAGCTCCTGTCTGGGACTTATCCTTCGATGTTCGGATTTTTTGCAGTCAGCTGCCAGCTCAGGGCCACAGGAGTCGGAGCGCAAACATCGGCTCTTTTCCCTGGGAAAGAAAACTCACCAGTCCAGGTTCCTGATGTCAGTTTGTAGGGCTCCCCTGAGACTCTCAGGGCAGCACAAGTATGAGGAGGGGGCAGCTGCTTTCTGGGACTTATCCTTCGATGTTCGGATTTTTTGCACTCAGCTGCCCGCTCAGGGCCACAGGACTCGGAGCGCAAACATCGGCTCTTTTCCCTGGGAAAGAAGACTCACCAGTCCAGGTTCCTGATGTCAGTTTGTAGGGCTCCCCTGGGACTCTCAGGGTAGCACAAGTATGAGGTGGGGGCAGATCCTGTCTGGGACTTATCCTTCGATGTTCGGAATTTGTGCGGTCAGCTGCCGGCTCAGGGCCACAGGAGTCGGAGCGCAAACATCGGCTCTTTTCCCTGGGAAAGAAAACTCACCAGTCCAGGTTCCTGATGTCAGTTTGTAGAGCTCGTTTTGGACTTTTAGGGCAGCACAAGTATGAGGTGGGGGCAGCTCCTGTCTGGGACTTATCCTTCGATGTTCGGAATTTGTGCGGTCAGCTGCCGGCTCAGGGCCACAGGACTCGGAGCGCAAACATCGGCTCGTTTCCCTGGGAAAGTAAACTCACCAGTCCAGGTTCCTGATGTCAGTTTGTAGATCTCTTTTTGAACTCTCAGGGCAGCACAAGTATGAGGTGGGGGCAGCTCCTGTCTGGGACTTATCCTTCGATGTTCGGATTTTTTGCAGTCAGCTGCCGGCTCAGGGCCACAGGACTCGGAGCGCAAACATCGGCTCTTTTCCCTGGGAAAGAAAACTCACCAGTCCAGGTTCCTGATGTCAGTTTGTAGGGCTCCCCTGAGACTGTCAGGGCAGCACAAGTATGAGGTGGGGGCAGCTCCTGTCTGGGACTTATCCTTCGATGTTCGGATTTTTTGCAGTCAGCTGCCGGCTCAGGGCCACAGGACTCGGAGCGCAAACATCGGCTCTGTTCCCTGGAAAAGAAAACTCACCAGTCCAGGTTCCTGATGTCAGTTTGTAGGGCTCCCCTGGGACTGTCAGGGCAGCACAAGTATGAGGTGGGGGCAGCTCCTGTCTGGGACTTATCCTTCGATGTTCGGATTTTTTGCACTCAGCTGCCGGCTCAGGGCCACAGGACTCGGAGCGCAAACATCGGCTCTTTTCCCTGGGAAAGAAAACTCACTAGTCCAGGTTCCTGATGTCAGTTTGTAGAGCTCTTTTTGGACTCTCAGGGCAGCACAAGTATGAGGTGGGGGCAGCTCCTGTCTGGGACTTATCCTTCGATGTTCGGATTTTTTGCACTCAGCTGCCGGCTCAGGGCCACAGGAGTCGGAGCGCAAACATCGGCTCTTTTCCCTGGGAAAGAAAACTCACCAGTCCAGGTTCCTGATGTCAGTTTGTAGGGCTCCCCTGGGACTGTCAGGGCAGCACAAGTATGAGGTGGGGGCAGCTCCTGTCTGGGACTTATCCTTCGATGTTCGGATTTTTTGCACTCAGCTGCCCGCTCAGGGCCACAGGACTCGGAGCGCAAACATCGGCTCTTTTCCCTGGGAAAGAAGACTCACCAGTCCAGGTTCCTGATGTCAGTTTGTAGGGCTCCCCTGGGACTCTCAGGGTAGCACAAGTATGAGGTGGGGGCAGCTCCTGTCTGGGACTTATCCTTCGATGTTCGGAATTTGTGCGGTCAGCTGCCGGCTCACGGCCACAGGACTCGGAGCGCAAACATCGGCTCTTTTCCCTGGGAAAGAAAACTCACCAGTCCAGGTTCCTGATGTCAGTTTGTAGAGCTCGTTTTGGACTTTTAGGGCAGCACAAGTATGAGGTGGGGGCAGCTCCTGTCTGGGACTTATCCTTCGATGTTCGGAATTTGTGCGGTCAGCTGCCGGCTCAGGGCCACAGGACTCGGAGCGCAAACATCGGCTCGTTTCCCTGGGAAAGTAAACTCACCAGTCCAGGTTCCTGATGTCAGTTTGTAGAGCTCTTTTTGAACTCTCAGGGCAGCACAAGTATGAGGTGGGGGCAGCTCCTGTCTGGGACTTATCCTTCGATGTTCGGATTTTTTGCAGTCAGCTGCCGGCTCAGGGCCACAGGACTCGGAGCGCAAACATCGGCTCTTTTCCCTGGGAAAGAAAACTCACCAGTCCAGGTTCCTGATGTCAGTTTGTAGGGCTCCCCTGAGACTGTCAGGGCAGCACAAGTATGAGGTGGGGGCAGCTCCTGTCTGGGACTTATCCTTCGATGTTCGGATTTTTTGCAGTCAGCTGCCGGCTCAGGGCCACAGGACTCGGAGCGCAAACATCGGCTCTTTTCCCTGGAAAAGAAAACTCACCAGTCCAGGTTCCTGATGTCAGTTTGTAGGGCTCCCCTGGGACTGTCAGGGCAGCACAAGTATGAGGTGGGGGCAGCTCCTGTCTGGGACTTATCCTTCGATGTTCGGATTTTTTGCACTCAGCTGCCCGCTCAGGGCCACAGGACTCGGAGCGCAAACATCGGCTCTTTTCCCTGGGAAAGAAAACTCACTAGTCCAGGTTCCTGATGTCAGTTTGTAGAGCTCTTTTTGGACTCTCAAGGCAGCACAAGTATGAGGTGGGGGCAGCTCCTGTCTGAGATTTATCCTTCGATGATCGGAATTTGTGTGGTCAGCTGCCGGCTCAGGGCCACAGGACTCGGAGCGCAAACATCGGCTCTTTTCCCTGGGAAAGAAAACTCACCAGTCCAGGTTCCTGATGTCAGTTTGTAGGGCTCCCCTGGGACTGTCAGGGCAGCACAAGTATGAGGTGGGGGCAGCTCCTGTCTGGGACTTATCCTTCGATGTTCGGAATTTGTGCGGTCAGCTGCCGGCTCAGGGCCACAGGAGTCGGAGCGCAAATATCGGCTCTTTTCCCTGGGAAAGAAAACTCACCAGTCCAGGTTCCTGATGTCAGTTTGTAGAGCTCCCCTGGGACTGTCAGGGCAGCACAAGTATGAGGTGGGGGCAGCTCCTGTCTGGGACTTATCCTTCGATGTTCCGAATTTGTGCGGTCAGCTGCCGGCTCAGGGCCACAGGACTCGGAGCGCAAACATCGGCTCTTTTCCCTGGGAAAGAAAACTCACCAGTCCAGGTTCCTGATGTCAGTTTGTAGAGCTCTTTTTGAACTCTCAGGGCAGCACAAGTATGAGGTTGGAGCAGCTCCTGTCTGGGACTTATCCTTCGATGTTCGGATTTTTTGCAGTCAGCTGCCAGCTCAGGGCCACAGGAGTCGGAGCGCAAACATCGGCTCTTTTCCCTGGGAAAGAAAACTCACCAGTCCAGGTTCCTGATGTCAGTTTGTAGGGCTCCCCTGAGACTGTCAGGGCAGCACAAGTATGAGGTGGGGGCAGCTGCTTTCTGGGACTTATCCTTCGATGTTCGGAATTTGTGCGGTCAGCTGCCGGCTCAGGGCCACAGGACTCGGAGCGCAAACATCGGCTCTTTTCCCTGGGAAAGAAAACTCACCAGTCCAGGTTCCTGATGTCAGTTTGTAGGGCTCTTTTTGAACTCTCAGGGCAGCACAAGTATGAGGTGGGGGCAGCTCCTGTCTGGGACTTATCCTTCGATGTTCCGATTTTTTGCAGTCAGCTGCCGGCTCAGGGCCACTGGAGTCGGAGCGCAAACATCGGCTCTTTTCCCTGGGAAAGAAAACTCACCAGTCCAGGTTCCTGATGTCAGTTTGTAGGGCTCCCCTGGGACTGTCAGGGCAGCACAAGTATGAGGAGGGGGCAGCTCCTGTCTGGGACTTATCCTTCGATGTTCGGATATTTTGCGGTCAGATGCCCGCTCAGGGCCACAGGACTCGGAGCACAAACATCGGCTCTTTTCCCTGGGAAAGAAAACTCACCAGTCCAGGTTCCTGATGTCAGTTTGTAGGGCTCTTTTTGGACCCTCAGGGTAGCACAAGTATGAGGTGGGGGCAGCTCCTGTCTGGGACTTATCCTTCGATGTTCGGATTTTTTGCAGTCAGCTGCCCGCTCATGGCTACAGGACTCGGAGCGCAAACATCGGCTCTTTTCCCTGGGAAAGAAAACTCACCAGTCCAGGTTCCTGATGTCAGTTTGTAGAGCTCTTTTTGGACTCTCAGGGCAGCACAACTATGAGGTGGGGGCAGCTCCTGTCTGGGACTTACCCTTCGATGTTCCGATTTTTTGCAGTCAGCTGCCGGCTCAGGGCCACAGGAGTCGGAGCGCAAACATCGGCTCTTTTCCCTGGGAAAGAAAACTCACCAGTCCAGGTTCCTGATGTCAGTTTGTAGAGCTCTTTTTGAACTCTCAGGGCAGCACAAGTATGAGGAGGGGGCAGCTGCTTTCTGGGACTTATCCTTCGATGTTCGGAATTTGTGCGGTCAGCTGCCGGCTCAGGGCCACAGGACTCGGGGCGCAAACATCGGCTCTTTTCCCTGGGAAAGAAAACTCACCAGTCCAGTTTCATGATGTCAGTTTGTAGGGCTCCCCTGGGACTGTCAGGGCAGCACAAGTATGAGGAGGGGGCAGCTCCTGTCTGGGACTTATCCTTCGATGTTCGGATTTTTTGCACTCAGCTGCCCGCTCAGGGCCACAGGACTCGGAGCGCAAACATCGGCTCTTTTCCCTGGGAAAGAAAACTCACTAGTCCAGGTTCCTGATGTCAGTTTGTAGAGCTCTTTTTGGACTCTCAGGGCAGCACAAGTATGAGGTGGGGGCAGCTCCTGTCTGAGACTTATCCTTCGATGTTCGGAATTTGTGTGGTCAGCTGCCGGCTCAGGGCCACAGGAGTCGGAGCGCAAACATCGGCTCTTTTCCCTGGGAAAGAAAACTCACCAGTCCAGGTTCCTGATGTCAGTTTGTAGGGCTCCCCTGGGACTCTCAGGGCAGCACAAGTATGAGGTGGGGGCAGCTCCTGTCTGGGACTTATCCTTCGATGTTCGGAATTTGTGCGGTCAGCTGCCCGCTCAGGGCCACAGGACTCGGAGCGCAAACATCGGCTCTTTTCCCTGGGAAAGAAAACTCACCAGTCCAGGTTCCTGATGTCAGTTTGTAGAGCTCTTTTTGGACTCTCAGGGTAGCACAAGTATGAGGTGGGGGCAGCTCCTGGCTGGGACTTATCCTTCGACGTTCGGATTTTTTGCACTCAGCTGCCGGCTCAGGGCCACAGGAGTCGGAGCGCAAACATCGGCTCTTTTCCCTGGGAAAGAAAACTCACCAGTCCAGGTTCCTGATGTCAGTTTGTAGAGCTCCCCTGGGACTGTCAGGGCAGCACAAGTATGAGGTGGGGGCAGCTCCTGTCTGGGACTTATCCTTCGATGTTCCGAATTTGTGCGGTCAGCTGCCGGCTCAGGGCCACAGGACTCGGAGCGCAAACATCGGCTCTTTTCCCTGGGAAAGAAAACTCACCAGTCCAGGTTCCTGATGTCAGTTTGTAGAGCTCTTTTTGAATTCTCAGGGCAGCACAAGTATGAGGTTGGAGCAGCTCCTGTCTGGGACTTATCCTTCGATGTTCGGATTTTTTGCAGTCAGCTGCCAGCTCAGGGCCACAGGAGTCGGAGCGCAAACATCGGCTCTTTTCCCTGGGAAAGAAAACTCACCAGTCCAGGTTCCTGATGTCAGTTTGTAGGGCTCCCCTGAGACTCTCAGGGCAGCACAAGTATGAGGAGGGGGCAGCTGCTTTCTGGGACTTATCCTTCGATGTTCGGATTTTTTGCACTCAGCTGCCCGCTCAGGGCCACAGGACTCGGAGCGCAAACATCGGCTCTTTTCCCTGGGAAAGAAGACTCACCAGTCCAGGTTCCTGATGTCAGTTTGTAGGGCTCCCCTGGGACTCTCAGGGTAGCACAAGTATGAGGTGGGGGCAGATCCTGTCTGGGACTTATCCTTCGATGTTCGGAATTTGTGCGGTCAGCTGCCGGCTCAGGGCCACAGGAGTCGGAGCGCAAACATCGGCTCTTTTCCCTGGGAAAGAAAACTCACCAGTCCAGGTTCCTGATGTCAGTTTGTAGAGCTCGTTTTGGACTTTTAGGGCAGCACAAGTATGAGGTGGGGGCAGCTCCTGTCTGGGACTTATCCTTCGATGTTCGGAATTTGTGCGGTCAGCTGCCGGCTCAGGGCCACAGGACTCGGAGCGCAAACATCGGCTCGTTTCCCTGGGAAAGTAAACTCACCAGTCCAGGTTCCTGATGTCAGTTTGTAGATCTCTTTTTGAACTCTCAGGGCAGCACAAGTATGAGGTGGGGGCAGCTCCTGTCTGGGACTTATCCTTCGATGTTCGGATTTTTTGCAGTCAGCTGCCGGCTCAGGGCCACAGGACTCGGAGCGCAAACATCGGCTCTTTTCCCTGGGAAAGAAAACTCACCAGTCCAGGTTCCTGATGTCAGTTTGTAGGGCTCCCCTGAGACTGTCAGGGCAGCACAAGTATGAGGTGGGGGCAGCTCCTGTCTGGGACTTATCCTTCGATGTTCGGATTTTTTGCAGTCAGCTGCCGGCTCAGGGCCACAGGACTCGGAGCGCAAACATCGGCTCTTTTCCCTGGAAAAGAAAACTCACCAGTCCAGGTTCCTGATGTCAGTTTGTAGGGCTCCCCTGGGACTGTCAGGGCAGCACAAGTATGAGGTGGGGGCAGCTCCTGTCTGGGACTTATCCTTCGATGTTCGGATTTTTTGCACTCAGCTGCCCGCTCAGGGCCACAGGACTCGGAGCGCAAACATCGGCTCTTTTCCCTGGGAAAGAAAACTCACTAGTCCAGGTTCCTGATGTCAGTTTGTAGAGCTCTTTTTGGACTCTCAGGGCAGCACAAGTCTGAGGTGGGGGCAGCTCCTGTCTGAGATTTATCCTTCGATGATCGGAATTTGTGTGGTCAGCTGCCGGCTCAGGGCCACAGGACTCGGAGCGCAAACATCGGCTCTTTTCCCTGGGAAAGAAAACTCACCAGTCCAGGTTCCTGATGTCAGTTTGTAGGGCTCCCCTGGGACTGTCAGGGCAGCACAAGTATGAGGTGGGGGCAGCTCCTGTCTGGGACTTATCCTTCGATGTTCGGAATTTGTGCGGTCAGCTGCCGGCTCAGGGCCACAAGAGTCGGAGCGCAAACATCGGCTCTTTTCCCTGGGAAAGAAAACTCACCAGTCCAGGTTCCTGATGTCAGTTTGTAGAGCTCCCCTGGGACTGTCAGGGCAGCACAAGTATGAGGTGGGGGCAGCTCCTGTCTGGGACTTATCCTTCGATGTTCCGAATTTGCGCGGTCAGCTGCCGGCTCAGGGCCACAGGACTCGGAGCGCAAACATCGGCTCTTTTCCCTGGGAAAGAAAACTCACCAGTCCAGGTTCCTGATGTCAGTTTGTAGAGCTCTTTTTGAACTCTCAGGGCAGCACAAGTATGAGGTTGGAGCAGCTCCTGTCTGGGACTTATCCTTCGATGTTCGGATTTTTTGCAGTCAGCTGCCAGCTCAGGGCCACAGGACTCGGAGCGCAAACATCGGCTCTTTTCCCTGGGAAAGAAAACTCACCAGTCCAGGTTCCTGATGTCAGTTTGTAGGGCTCCCCTGAGACTGTCAGGGCAGCACAAGTATGAGGTGGGGGCAGCTGCTTTCTGGGACTTATCCTTCGATATTCGGAATTTGTGCGGTCAGCTGCCGGCTCAGGGCCACAGGACTCGGGGCGCAAACATCGGCTCTTTTCCCTGGGAAAGAAGACTCACCAGTCCAGGTTCATGATGTCAGTTTGTAGGGCTCCCCTGGGACTGTCAGGGCAGCACAAGTATGAATAGGGGGCAGCGCCTGTCTGGGACTTATCCTTCGATGTTCGGATTTTTTGCAGTCAGCTGCCGGCTCAGGGCCACAGGACTCGGAGCGCAAACATCGGCTCTTTTCCCTGGGAAAGAAAACTCACTAGTCCAGGTTCCTGATGTCAGTTTGTAGAGCTCTTTTTGGACTCTCAGGGCAGCACAAGTATGAGGTGGGGGCAGCTCGTGTCTGGGACTTATCCTTCGATGTTCGGATTTTTTGCACTCAGCTGCCGGCTCAGGGCCACAGGACTCGGAGCGCAAACATCGGCTCTTTTCCCTGGGAAAGAAAACTCACCAGTCCAGGTTCCTGATGTCAGTTTGTAGGGCTCCCCTGGGACTGTCAGGGCAGCACAAGTATGAGGTGGGGGCAGCTCCTGTCTGGGACTTATCCTTCGATGTTCCGAATTTGTGCGGTCAGCTGCCGGCTCAGGGCCACAGGAGTCGGAGCGCAAACATCGGCTCTTTTCCCTGGGAAAGAAAACTCACCAGTCCAGGTTCCTGATGTCAGTTTGTAGGGCTCCCCTGGGACTGTCAGGGCAGCACAAGTATGAGGTGGGGGCAGCTCCTGTCTGGGACTTATCCTTCGATGTTCGGATTTTTTGCACTCAGCTGCCCGCTCAGGGCCACAGGACTCGGAGCGCAAACATCGGCTCTTTTCCCTGGGAAAGAAAACTCACCAGTCCAGGTTCCTGATGTCAGTTTGTAGGGCTCTTTTTGAACTCTCAGGGCAGCACAAGTATGAGGTGGGGGCAGCTCCTGTCTGGGACTTATCCTTCGATGTTCGGATTTTTTGCAGTCAGCTGCCCGCTCAGGGCCACAGGACTCGGAGCGCAAACATTGGCTCTTTTCCCTGGGAAAGAAAACTCACCAGTCCAGGTTCCTGATGTCAGTTTGTAGAGCTCTTTTTGGACTGTCAGGGCAGCACAAGTATGAGGTGGGGGCAGCTCCTGTCTGGGACTTATCCTTCGATGTTCCGATTTTTTGCAGTCAGCTGCCGGCTCAGGGCCACAGGAGTCGGAGCGCAAACATCGGGTCTTTTCCCTGGGAAAGAAAACTCACCAGTCCAGGTTCCTGATGTCAGTTTGTAGGGCTCTTTTTGGACCCTCAGGACAGCACAAGTATGAGGTGGGGGCAGCTCCTGTCTGGGACTTATCCTTCGATGTTCGGATTTTTTGCAGTCAGCTGCCCGCTCATGGCTACAGGACTCGGAGCGCAAACATCGGCTCTTTTCCCTGGGAAAGAAAACTCACCAGTCCAGGTTCCTGATGTCAGTTTGTAGAGCTCTTTTTGGACTCTCAGGGCAGCACAACTATGAGGTGGGGGCAGCTCCTGTCTGGGACTTACCCTTCGATGTTCCGATTTTTTGCAGTCAGCTGCCGGCTCAGGGCCACAGGACTCGGAGCGCAAACATCGGCTCTTTTCCCTGGGAAAGAAAACTCACCAGTCCAGGTTCCTGATGTCAGTTTGTAGGGTTCTTTTTGGACCCTCAGGACAGCACAAGTATGAGGTGGGGGCAGCTCCTGTCTGAGACATATCATTCGATGTTCGGAATTTGTGTGGTCAGCTGCCGGCTCAGGGCCACAGGACTCGGAGCGCAAACATCGGCTCTTTTCCCTGGGAAAGAAAACTCACCAGTCCAGGTTCCTGATGTCAGTTTGTAGGGCTCCCCTGGGACTCTCAGGGCAGCACAAATATGAGGTGGGGGCAGCTCCTGTCTGGGACTTATCCTACAATGTTCGGAATTTGTGCGGTCAGCTGCCGGCTCAGGGCCACAGGACTCGGAGCGCAAACATCGGCTCTTTTCCCTGGGAAAGAAAACTCACCAGTCCAGGTTCCTGATGTCAGTTTGTAGAGCTCTTTTTGGACTCTCAGGGTAGCACAAGTATGAGGTGGGGGCAGCTCCTGGCTGGGACTTATCCTTCGATGTTCGGATTTTTTGCACTCAGCTGCCGGCTCAGGGCCACAGGCGTCGGAGCGCAAACATCGGCTCTTTTCCCTGGGAAAGAAAACTCACCAGTCCAGGTTCCTGATGTCAGTTTGTAGAGCTCTTTTTGAACTCTCAGGGCAGCACAAGTATGAGGAGGGGGCAGCTGCTTTCTGGGACTTATCCTTCGATGTTCGGAATTTGTGCGGTCAGCTGCCGGCTCAGGGCCACAGGACTCGGGGCGCAAACATCGGCTCTTTTCCCTGGGAAAGAAAACTCACCAGTCCAGTTTCATGATGTCAGTTTGTAGGGCTCCCCTGGGACTGTCAGGGCAGCTCAAGTATGAGGAGGGGGCAGCTCCTGTCTGGGACTTATCCTTCGATGTTCGGATTTTTTGCACTCAGCTGCCCGCTCAGGGCCACAGGACTCGGAGCGCAAACATCGGCTCTTTTCCCTGGGAAAGAAAACTCACTAGTCCAGGTTCCTGATGTCAGTTTGTAGAGCTCTTTTTGGACTCTCAGGGCAGCACAAGTATGAGGTGGGGGCAGCTCCTGTCTGAGACTTATCCTTCGATGTTCGGAATTTGTGTGGTCAGCTGCCGGCTCAGGGCCACAGGAGTCGGAGCGCAAACATCGGCTCTTTTCCCTGGGAAAGAAAACTCACCAGTCCAGGTTCCTGATGTCAGTTTGTAGGGCTCCCCTGGGACTCTCAGGGCAGCACAAGTATGAGGTGGGGGCAGCTCCTGTCTGGGACTTATCCTTCGATGTTCGGAATTTGTGCGGTCAGCTGCCCGCTCAGGGCCACAGGAGTCGGAGCGCAAACATCGGCTCTTTTCCCTGGGAAAGAAAACTCACCAGTCCAGGTTCCTGATGTCAGTTTGTAGAGCTCTTTTTGGACTCTCAAAGTAGCACAAGTATGAGGTGGGGGCAGCTCCTGGCTGGGACTTATCCTTCGATGTTCGGATTTTTTGCACTCAGCTTCCGGCTCAGGGCCACAGGAGTCGGAGCGCAAACATCGGCTCTTTTCCCTGGGAAAGAAAACTCACCAGTCCAGGTTCCTGATGTCAGTTTGTAGAGCTCCCCTGGGACTGTCAGGGCAGCACAAGTATGAGGTGGGGGCAGCTCCTGTCTGGGACTTATCCTTCGATGTTCCGAATTTGTGCGGTCAGCTGCCGGCTCAGGGCCACAGGACTCGGAGCGCAAACATCCGCTCTTTTCCCTGGGAAAGAAAACTCACCAGTCCAGGTTCCTGATGTCAGTTTGTAGAGCTCTTTTTGAACTCTCAGGGCAGCACAAGTATGAGGTTGGAGCAGCTCCTGTCTGGGACTTATCCTTCGATGTTCGGATTTTTTGCAGTCAGCTGCCAGCTCAGGGCCACAGGAGTCAGAGCGCAAACATCGGCTCTTTTCCCTGGGAAAGAAAACTCACCAGTCCAGGTACCTGATGTCAGTTTGTAGGGCTCCCCTGGGACTGTCAGGGCAGCACAAGTATGAGGTGGGGGCAGCTCCTGTCTGGGACTTATCCTTCGATGTTCGGATTTTTTGCACTCAGCTGCCCGCTCAGGGCCACAGGACTCGGAGCGCAAACATCGGCTCTTTTCCCTGGGAAAGAAAACTCACTAGTCCAGGTTCCTGATGTCAGTTTGTAGAGCTCTTTTTGGACTCTCAGGGCAGCACAAGTATGAGGTGGGGGCAGCTCCTGTCTGAGATTTATCCTTCGATGATCGGAATTTGTGTGGTCAGCTGCCGGCTCAGGGCCACAGGACTCGGAGCGCAAACATCGGCTCTTTTCCCTGGGAAAGAAAACTCACCAGTCCAGGTTCCTGATGTCAGTTTGTAGGGCTCCCCTGGGACTGTCAGGGCAGCACAAGTATGAGGTGGGGGCAGCTCCTGTCTGGGACTTATCCTTCGATGTTCGGAATTTGTGCGGTCAGCTGCCGGCTCAGGGCCACAGGAGTCGGAGCGCAAACATCGGCTCTTTTCCCTGGGAAAGAAAACTCACCAGTCCAGGTTCCTGATGTCAGTTTGTAGAGCTCCCCTGGGACTGTCAGGGCAGCACAAGTATGAGGTGGGGGCAGCTCCTGTCTGGGACTTATCCTTCGATGTTCCGAATTTGTGCGGTCAGCTGCCGGCTCAGGGCCACAGGACTCGGAGCGCAAACATCGGCTCTTTTCCCTGGGAAAGAAAACTCACCAGTCCAGGTTCCTGATGTCAGTTTGTAGAGCTCTTTTTGAACTCTCAGGGCAGCACAAGTATGAGGTTGGAGCAGCTCCTGTCTGGGACTTATCCTTCGATGTTCGGATTTTTTGCAGTCAGCTGCCAGCTCAGGGCCACAGGACTCGGAGCGCAAACATCGGCTCTTTTCACTGGGAAAGAAAACTCACCAGTCCAGGTTCCTGATGTCAGTTTGTAGGGCTCCCCTGAGACTGTCAGGGCAGCACAAGTATGAGGTGGGGGCAGCTGCTTTCTGGGACTTATCCTTCGATGTTCGGAATTTGTGCGGTCAGCTGCCGGCTCAGGGCCACAGGACTCGGAGCGCAAACATCGGCTCTTTTCCCTGGGAAAGAAAACTCACCAGTCCAGGTTCATGATGTCAGTTTGTAGGGCTCCCTTGGGACTGTCAGGGCAGCACAAGTATGAATAGGGGGCAGCTCCTGTCTGGGACTTATCCTTCGATGTTCGGATTTTTTGCAGTCAGCTGCCGGCTCAGGGCCACAGGACTCGGAGCGCAAACATCGGCTCTTTTCCCTGGGAAAGAAAACTCACCAGTCCAGGTTCCTGATGTCAGTTTCTAGAGCTCCCCTGGGACTGTCAGGGCAGCACAAGTATGAGGTGGGGGCAGCTCCTGTCTGGGACTTATCCTTCGATGTTCCGAATTTGTGCGGTCAGCTGCCGGCTCAGGGCCACAGGAGTCGGAGCGCAAACATCGGCTCTTTTCCCTGGGAAAGAAAACTCACCAGTCCAGGTTCCTGATGTCAGTTTGTAGGGCTCCCCTGGGACTGTCAGGGCAGCACAAGTATGAGGTGGGGGCAGCTCCTGTCTGGGACTTATCCTTCGATGTTCGGATTTTTTGCACTCAGCTGCCCGCTCAGGGCCACAGGACTCGGAGCGCAAACATCGGCTCTTTTCCCTGGGAAAGAAAACTCACCAGTCCAGGTTCCTGATGTCAGTTTGTAGGGCTCTTTTTGAACTCTCAGGGCAGCACAAGTATGAGGTGGGGGCAGCTCCTGTCTGGGACTTATCCTTCGATGTTCGGATTTTTTGCAGTCAGCTGCCCGCTCAGGGCCACAGGACTCGGAGCGCAAACATTGGCTCTTTTCCCTGGGAAAGAAAACTCACCAGTCCAGGTTCCTGATGTCAGTTTGTAGAGCTCTTTTTGGACTGTCAGGGCAGCACAAGTATGAGGTGGGGGCAGCTCCTGTCTGGGACTTATCCTTCGATGTTCCGATTTTTTGCAGTCAGCTGCCGGCTCAGGGCCACAGGAGTCGGAGCGCAAACATCGGCTCTTTTCCCTGGGAAAGAAAACTCACCAGTCCAGGTTCCTGATGTCAGTTTGTAGAGCTCTTTTTGAACTCTCAGGGCAGCACAAGTATGAGGTTGGAGCAGCTCCTGTCTGGGACTTATCCTTCGATGTTCGGATATTTTGCGGTCAGATGCCCGCTCAGGGCCACAGGACTCGGAGCACAAACATCGGCTCTTTTCCCTGGGAAAGAAAACTCACCAGTCCAGGTTCCTGATGTCAGTTTGTAGGGCTCTTTTTGGACCCTCAGGGCAGCACAAGTATGAGGTGGGGGCAGCTCCTGTCTGGGACTTATCCTTCGATGTTCGGATTTTTTGCAGTCAGCTGCCCGCTCATGGCTACAGGACTCGGAGCGCAAACATCGGCTCTTTTCCCTGGGGAAGAAAACTCACCAGTCCAGGTTCCTGATGTCAGTTTGTAGAGCTCTTTTTGGATTCTCAGGGCAGCACAACTATGAGGTGGGGGCAGCTCCTGTCTGGGACTTACCCTTCGATGTTCCGATTTTTTGCAGTCAGCTGCCGGCTCAGGGCCACAGGACTCGGAGCGCAAACATCGGCTCTTTTCCCTGGGAAAGAAAACTCACCAGTCCAGGTTCCTGATGTCAGTTTGTAGGGTTCTTTTTGGACCCTCAGGACAGCACAAGTATGAGGTGGGGGCAGCTCCTGTCTGAGACTTATCCTTCGATGTTCGGAATTTGTGTGGTCAGCTGCCGGCTCAGGGCCACAGGACTCGGAGCGCAAACATCGGCTCTTTTCCCTGGGAAAGAAAACTCACCAGTCCAGGTTCCTGATGTCAGTTTGTAGGGCTCCCCTGGGACTCTCAGGGCAGCACAAATATGAGGTGGGGGCAGCTCCTGTCTGGGACTTATCCTACAATGTTCGGAATTTGTGCGGTCAGCTGCCGGCTCAGGGCCACAGGACTCGGAGCGCAAACATCGGCTCTTTTCCCTGGGAAAGAAAACTCACCAGTCCAGGTTCCTGATGTCAGTTTGTAGAGCTCTTTTTGGACTCTCAGGGTAGCACAAGTATGAGGTGGGGGCAGCTCCTGGCTGGGACTTATCCTTCGATGTTCGGATTTTTTGCACTCAGCTGCCGGCTCAGGGCCACAGGAGTCGGAGCGCAAACATCGGCTCTTTTCCCTGGGAAAGAAAACTCACCAGTCCAGGTTCCTGATGTCAGGTTGTAGAGCTCTTTTTGAACTCTCAGGGCAGCACAAGTATGAGGAGGGGGCAGCTGCTTTCTGGGACTTATCCTTCGATGTTCGGAATTTGTGCGGTCAGCTGCCGGCTCAGGGCCACAGGACTCGGGGCGCAAACATCGGCTCTTTTCCCTGGGAAAGAAAACTCACCAGTCCAGTTTCATGATGTCAGTTTGTAGGGCTCCCCTGGGACTGTCAGGGCAGCTCAAGTATGAGGAGGGGGCAGCTCCTGTCTGGGACTTATCCTTCGATGTTCGGATTTTTTGCACTCAGCTGCCGGCTCAGGGCCACAGGAGTCGGAGCGCAAACATCGGCTCTTTTCCCTGGGAAAGAAAACTCACCAGTCCAGGTTCCTGATGTCAGTTTGTAGGGCTCCCCTGGGACTGTCAGGGCAGCACAAGTATGAGGTGGGGGCAGCTCCTGTCTGGGACTTATCCTTCGATGTTCGGAATTTGTGCGGTCAGCTGCCGGCTCAGGGCCACAGGACTCGGAGCGCAAACATCGGCTCGTTTCACTGGGAAAGTAAACTCACCAGTCCAGGTTCCTGATGTCAGTTTGTAGAGCTCTTTTTGAACTCTCAGGGCAGCACAAGTATGAGGTGGGGGCAGCTCCTGTCTGGGACTTATCCTTCGATGTTCGGATTTTTTGCAGTCAGCTGCCGGCTCAGGGCCACAGGACTCGGAGCGCAAACATCGGCTCTTTTCCCTGGGAAAGAAAACTCACCAGTCCAGGTTCCTGATGTCAGTTTGTAGGGCTCCCCTGAGACTGTCAGGGCAGCACAAGTATGAGGTGGGGGCAGCTCCTGTCTGGGACTTATCCTTCGATGTTCGGATTTTTTGCAGTCAGCTGCCGGCTCAGGGCCACAGGACTCGGAGCGCAAACATCGGCTCTTTTCCCTGGGAAAGAAAACTCACCAGTCCAGGTTCCTGATGTCAGTTTGTAGGGCTCCCCTGGGACTGTCAGGGCAGCACAAGTATGAGGTGGGGGCAGCTCCTGTCTGGGACTTATCCTTCGATGTTCGGATTTTTTGCACTCAGCTGCCCGCTCAGGGCCACAGGACTCGGAGCGCAAACATCGGCTCTTTTCCCTGGGAAAGAAAACTCACTAGTCCAGGTTCCTGATGTCAGTTTGTAGAGCTCTTTTTGGACTCTCAGGGCAGCACAACTATGAGGTGGGGGCAGCTCCTGTCTGAGATTTATCCTTCGATGATCGGAATTTGTGTGGTCAGCTGCCGGCTCAGGGCCACAGGAGTCGGAGCGCAAACATCGGCTCTTTTCCCTGGGAAAGAAAACTCACCAGTCCAGGTTCCTGATGTCAGTTTGTAGGGCTCCCCTGGGACTGTCAGGGCAGCACAAGTATGAGGTGGGGGCAGCTCCTGTCTGGGACTTATCCTTCGATGTTCGGATTTTTTGCACTCAGCTGCCCGCTCAGGGCCACAGGAATCGGAGCGCAAACATCGGCTCTTTTCCCTGGGAAAGAAAACTCACCAGTCCAGGTTCCTGATGTCAGTTTGTAGGGCTCTTTTTGAACTCTCAGGGCAGCACAAGTATGAGGTGGGGGCAGCTCCTGTCTGGGACTTATCCTTCGATGTTCGGAATTTGTGCGGTCAGCTGCCGGCTCAGGGCCACAGGACTCGGAGCGCAAACATTGGCTCTTTTCCCTGGGAAAGAAAACTCACCAGTCCAGGTTCCTGATGTCAGTTTGTAGAGCTCTTTTTGGACTGTCAGGGCAGCACAAGTATGAGGTGGGGGCAGCTCCTGTCTGGGACTTATCCTTCGATGTTCCGATTTTTTGCAGTCAGCTGCCGGCTCAGGGCCACAGGAGTCGGAGCGCAAACATCGGCTCTTTTCCCTGGGAAAGAAAACTCACCAGTCCAGGTTCCTGATGTCAGTTTGTAGGGCTCCCCTGGGACTGTCAGGGCAGCACAAGTATGAGGAAGGGGCAGCTTCTGTCTGGGACTTATCCTTCAATGTTCGGATATTTTGCGGTCAGATGCCCGCTCAGGGCCACAGGACTCGGAGCACAAACATCGGCTCTTTTCCCTGGGAAAGAAAACTCACCAGTCCAGGTTCCTGATGTCAGTTTGTAGGGCTCTTTTTGGACCCTCAGGACAGCACAAGTATGAGGTGGGGGCAGCTCCTGTCTGGGACTTATCCTTCGATGTTCGGATTTTTTGCAGTCAGCTGCCCGCTCATGGCTACAGGACTCGGAGCGCAAACATCGGCTCTTTTCCCTGGGAAAGAAAACTCACCAGTCCAGGTTCCTGATGTCAGTTTGTAGAGCTCTTTTTGGACTCTCAGGGCAGCACAACTATGAGGTGGGGGCAGCTCCTGTCTGGGACTTATCCTTCGATGTTCCGATTTTTTGCAGTCAGCTGCCGGCTCAGGGCCACAGGACTCGGAGCGCAAACATCGGCTCTTTTCCCTGGGAAAGAAAACTCACCAGTCCAGGTTCCTGATGTCAGTTTGTAGGGTTCTTTTTGGACCCTCAGGACAGCACAAGTATGAGGTGGGGGCAGCTCCTGTCTGAGACTTATCCTTCGATGTTCGGAATTTGTGTGGTCAGCTGCCGGCTCAGGGCCACAGGACTCGGAGCGCAAACATTGGCTCTTTTCCCTGGGAAAGAAAACTCACCAGTCCAGGTTCCTGATGTCAGTTTGTAGGGCTCCCCTGGGACTCTCAGGGCAGCACAAATATGAGGTGGGGGCAGCTCCTGTCTGGGACTTATCCTACAATGTTCGGAATTTGTGCGGTCAGCTGCCGGCTCAGGGCCACAGGACTCGGAGCGCAAACATCGGCTCTTTTCCCTGGGAAAGAAAACTCACCAGTCCAGGTTCCTGATGTCAGTTTGTAGAGCTCTTTTTGGACTCTCAGGGTAGCACAAGTATGAGGTGGGGGCAGCTCCTGGCTGGGACTTATCCTTCGATGTTCGGATTTTTTGCACTCAGCTGCCGGCTCAGGGCCACAGGAGTCGGAGCGCAAACATCGGCTCTTTTCCCTGGGAAAGAAAACTCACCAGTCCAGGTTCCTGATGTCAGTTTGTAGAGCTCCCCTGGGACTGTCAGGGCAGCACAAGTATGAGGTGGGGGCAGCTCCTGTCTGGGACTTATCCTTCGATGTTCCGAATTTGTGCGGTCAGCTGCCGGCTCAGGGCCACAGGACTCGGAGCGCAAACATCGGCTCTTTTCCCTGGGAAAGAAAACTCACCAGTCCAGGTTCCTGATGTCAGTTTGTAGAGCTCTTTTTGAACTCTCAGGGCAGCACAAGTATGAGGTGGGGGCAGCTCCTGTCTGGGACTTATCCTTCGATGTTCGGATTTTTTGCAGTCAGCTGCCAGCTCAGGGCCACAGGACTCGGAGCGCAAACATCGGCTCTTTTCCCTGGGAAAGAAAACTCACCAGTCCAGGTTCCTGATTTCAGTTTGTAGGGCTCCCCTGAGACTGTCAGGGCAGCACAAGTATGAGGTGGGGGCAGCTGCTTCCTGGGACTTATCCTTCGATGTTCGGAATTTGTGCGGTCAGCTGCCGGCTCAGGGACACAGGACTCGGGGCGCAAACATCGGCTCTTTTCCCTGGGAAAGAAAACTCACCAGTCCAGGCTCCTGATGTCAGTTTGTAGGGCTCCCCTGGGACTGTCAGGGCAGCACAAGTATGAGGAGGGGGCAGCTCCTGTCTGGGACTTACCCTTCGATGTTCGGATTTTTTGCACTCAGCTGCCCGTTCCTGACCACAGGACTCGGAGCGCAAACATCGGCTCTTTTCCCTGGAAAAGAAAACTCACCAGTCCAGGTTCCTGATGTCAGTTTGTAGAGCTCTTTTTGGACTCTCAGGGCAGCACAAGTATGTGGTGGGGGCAGCTCCTGTCTGGGACTTATCCTTCGATGTTCGGATTTTTTGCAGTCAGCTGCCGGCTCAGGGCCACAGGACTCGGAGCGCAAACATCGGCTCTTTTCCCTGGGAAAGAAAACTCACCAGTCCAGGTTCCTGATGTCAGTTTGTAGGGCTCCCCTGGGACTCTCAGGGCAGCACAAGTATGAGGTGGGGGCAGCTCCTGTCTGGGACTTATCCTTCGATGTTCGGAATTTGTGCGGTCAGCTGCTGGCTCAGGGCCACAGGACTCGGAGCGCAAACATCGGCTCTTTTCCCTGGGAAAGAAAACTCACCAGTCCAGGTTCCTGATGTCAGTTTGTAGAGCTCTTTTTGGACTGTCAGGGCAGCACAAGTATGAGGTGGGGGCAGCTCCTGTCTGGGACTTATCCTTCGATGTTCCGATTTTTTGCAGTCAGCTGCCGGCTCAGGGCCACAGGACTCGGAGCGCAAACATCGTCTCTTTACCCTGGGAAAGAAAACTCACCAGTCCAGGTCCCTGATGTCAGTTTGTAGGGCTCCCCTGGGACTGTCAGGGCAGCACAAGTATGAGGTGGGGGCAGCTCCTGTCTGGGACTTATCCTTCGATGTTCGGAATTTGTGCGGTCAGCTGCCGGCTCAGGGCCACAGGACTCGGAGCGCAAACATCGGCTCTTTTCCCTGGGAAAGAAAACTCACCAGTCCAGGTTCCTGATGTCAGTTTGTAGAGCTCTTTTTGGACTCTCAGGGTAGCACAAGTATGAGGTGGGGGCAGCTCCTGTCTGGGACTTATCCTTCGATGTTCGGATTTTTTACACTCAGCTGCCGGCTCAGGGCCACAGGAGTCGGAGCGCAAACATCGGCACTTTTCCCTGGGAAAGAAAACTCACCAGTCCAGGTTCCTGATGTCAGTTTGTAGAGCTCCCCTGGGACTGTCAGGGCAGCACAAGTATGAGGTGGGGGCAGCTCCTGTCTGGGACTTATCCTTCGATGTTCGGATTTTTTGCACTCAGCTGCCCGCTCAGGGCCACAGGACTCGGAGCGCAAACATCGGCTCTTTTCCCTGGGAAAGAAAACTCACTAGTCCAGGTTCCTGATGTCAGTTTGTAGAGCTCTTTTTGGACTCTCAGGGCAGCACAACTATGAGGTGGGGGCAGCTCCTGTCTGAGATTTATCCTTCGATGATCGGAATTTGTGTGGTCAGCTGCCGGCTCAGGGCCACAGGAGTCGGAGCGCAAACATCGGCTCTTTTCCCTGGGAAAGAAAACTCACCAGTCCAGGTTCCTGATGTCAGTTTGTAGGGCTCCCCTGGGACTGTCAGGGCAGCACAAGTATGAGGTGGGGGCAGCTCCTGTCTGGGACTTATCCTTCGATGTTCGGATTTTTTGCACTCAGCTGCCCGCTCAGGGCCACAGGAGTCGGAGCGCAAACATCGGCTCTTTTCCCTGGGAAAGAAAACTCACCAGTCCAGGTTCCTGATGTCAGTTTGTAGGGCTCTTTTTGAACTCTCAGGGCAGCACAAGTATGAGGTGGGGGCAGCTCCTGTCTGGGACTTATCCTTCGATGTTCGGAATTTGTGCGGTCAGCTGCCGGCTCAGGGCCACAGGACTCGGAGCGCAAACATTGGCTCTTTTCCCTGGGAAAGAAAACTCACCAGTCCAGGTTCCTGATGTCAGTTTGTAGAGCTCTTTTTGGACTGTCAGGGCAGCACAAGTATGAGGTGGGGGCAGCTCCTGTCTGGGACTTATCCTTCGATGTTCCGATTTTTTGCAGTCAGCTGCCGGCTCAGGGCCACAGGAGTCGGAGCGCAAACATCGGCTCTTTTCCCTGGGAAAGAAAACTCACCAGTCCAGGTTCCTGATGTCAGTTTGTAGGGCTCCCCTGGGACTGTCAGGGCAGCACAAGTATGAGGAAGGGGCAGCTTCTGTCTGGGACTTATCCTTCAATGTTCGGATATTTTGCGGTCAGATGCCCGCTCAGGGCCACAGGACTCGGAGCACAAACATCGGCTCTTTTCCCTGGGAAAGAAAACTCACCAGTCCAGGTTCCTGATGTCAGTTTGTAGGGCTCTTTTTGGACCCTCAGGACAGCACAAGTATGAGGTGGGGGCAGCTCCTGTCTGGGACTTATCCTTCGATGTTCGGATTTTTTGCAGTCAGCTGCCCGCTCATGGCTACAGGACTCGGAGCGCAAACATCGGCTCTTTTCCCTGGGAAAGAAAACTCACCAGTCCAGGTTCCTGATGTCAGTTTGTAGAGCTCTTTTTGGACTCTCAGGGCAGCACAACTATGAGGTGGGGGCAGCTCCTGTCTGGGACTTATCCTTCGATGTTCCGATTTTTTGCAGTCAGCTGCCGGCTCAGGGCCACAGGACTCGGAGCGCAAACATCGGCTCTTTTCCCTGGGAAAGAAAACTCACCAGTCCAGGTTCCTGATGTCAGTTTGTAGGGTTCTTTTTGGACCCTCAGGACAGCACAAGTATGAGGTGGGGGCAGCTCCTGTCTGAGACTTATCCTTCGATGTTCGGAATTTGTGTGGTCAGCTGCCGGCTCAGGGCCACAGGACTCGGAGCGCAAACATTGGCTCTTTTCCCTGGGAAAGAAAACTCACCAGTCCAGGTTCCTGATGTCAGTTTGTAGGGCTCCCCTGGGACTCTCAGGGCAGCACAAATATGAGGTGGGGGCAGCTCCTGTCTGGGACTTATCCTACAATGTTCGGAATTTGTGCGGTCAGCTGCCGGCTCAGGGCCACAGGACTCGGAGCGCAAACATCGGCTCTTTTCCCTGGGAAAGAAAACTCACCAGTCCAGGTTCCTGATGTCAGTTTGTAGAGCTCTTTTTGGACTCTCAGGGTAGCACAAGTATGAGGTGGGGGCAGCTCCTGGCTGGGACTTATCCTTCGATGTTCGGATTTTTTGCACTCAGCTGCCGGCTCAGGGCCACAGGAGTCGGAGCGCAAACATCGGCTCTTTTCCCTGGGAAAGAAAACTCACCAGTCCAGGTTCCTGATGTCAGTTTGTAGAGCTCCCCTGGGACTGTCAGGGCAGCACAAGTATGAGGTGGGGGCAGCTCCTGTCTGGGACTTATCCTTCGATGTTCCGAATTTGTGCGGTCAGCTGCCGGCTCAGGGCCACAGGACTCGGAGCGCAAACATCGGCTCTTTTCCCTGGGAAAGAAAACTCACCAGTCCAGGTTCCTGATGTCAGTTTGTAGAGCTCTTTTTGAACTCTCAGGGCAGCACAAGTATGAGGTGGGGGCAGCTCCTGTCTGGGACTTATCCTTCGATGTTCGGATTTTTTGCAGTCAGCTGCCAGCTCAGGGCCACAGGACTCGGAGCGCAAACATCGGCTCTTTTCCCTGGGAAAGAAAACTCACCAGTCCAGGTTCCTGATTTCAGTTTGTAGGGCTCCCCTGAGACTGTCAGGGCAGCACAAGTATGAGGTGGGGGCAGCTGCTTCCTGGGACTTATCCTTCGATGTTCGGAATTTGTGCGGTCAGCTGCCGGCTCAGGGACACAGGACTCGGGGCGCAAACATCGGCTCTTTTCCCTGGGAAAGAAAACTCACCAGTCCAGGCTCCTGATGTCAGTTTGTAGGGCTCCCCTGGGACTGTCAGGGCAGCACAAGTATGAGGAGGGGGCAGCTCCTGTCTGGGACTTACCCTTCGATGTTCGGATTTTTTGCACTCAGCTGCCCGTTCCTGACCACAGGACTCGGAGCGCAAACATCGGCTCTTTTCCCTGGAAAAGAAAACTCACCAGTCCAGGTTCCTGATGTCAGTTTGTAGAGCTCTTTTTGGACTCTCAGGGCAGCACAAGTATGTGGTGGGGGCAGCTCCTGTCTGGGACTTATCCTTCGATGTTCGGATTTTTTGCAGTCAGCTGCCGGCTCAGGGCCACAGGACTCGGAGCGCAAACATCGGCTCTTTTCCCTGGGAAAGAAAACTCACCAGTCCAGGTTCCTGATGTCAGTTTGTAGGGCTCCCCTGGGACTCTCAGGGCAGCACAAGTATGAGGTGGGGGCAGCTCCTGTCTGGGACTTATCCTTCGATGTTCGGAATTTGTGCGGTCAGCTGCTGGCTCAGGGCCACAGGACTCGGAGCGCAAACATCGGCTCTTTTCCCTGGGAAAGAAAACTCACCAGTCCAGGTTCCTGATGTCAGTTTGTAGAGCTCTTTTTGGACTGTCAGGGCAGCACAAGTATGAGGTGGGGGCAGCTCCTGTCTGGGACTTATCCTTCGATGTTCCGATTTTTTGCAGTCAGCTGCCGGCTCAGGGCCACAGGACTCGGAGCGCAAACATCGTCTCTTTACCCTGGGAAAGAAAACTCACCAGTCCAGGTCCCTGATGTCAGTTTGTAGGGCTCCCCTGGGACTGTCAGGGCAGCACAAGTATGAGGTGGGGGCAGCTCCTGTCTGGGACTTATCCTTCGATGTTCGGAATTTGTGCGGTCAGCTGCCGGCTCAGGGCCACAGGACTCGGAGCGCAAACATCGGCTCTTTTCCCTGGGAAAGAAAACTCACCAGTCCAGGTTCCTGATGTCAGTTTGTAGAGCTCTTTTTGGACTCTCAGGGTAGCACAAGTATGAGGTGGGGGCAGCTCCTGTCTGGGACTTATCCTTCGATGTTCGGATTTTTTACACTCAGCTGCCGGCTCAGGGCCACAGGAGTCGGAGCGCAAACATCGGCACTTTTCCCTGGGAAAGAAAACTCACCAGTCCAGGTTCCTGATGTCAGTTTGTAGAGCTCCCCTGGGACTGTCAGGGCAGCACAAGTATGAGGTGGGGGCAGCTCCTGTCTGGGACTTATCCTTCGATGTTCCGAATTTGTGCGGTCAGCTGCCGGCTCAGGGCCACAGGACTCGGAGCGCAAACATCGGCTCTTTTTTCTGGGAAAGAAAACTCACCAGTCCAGGTTCCTGATGTCAGTTTGTAGAGCTCTTTTTGAACTCTCAGGGCAGCACAAGTATGAGGTTGGAGCAGCTCCTGTCTGGGACTTATCCTTCGATGTTCGGATTTTTAGCAGTCAGCTGCCAGCTCAGGGCCACAGGACTCGGAGCGCAAACATCGGCTCTTTTCCCTGGGAAAGAAAACTCAACAGTCCAGGTTCCTGATGTCAGTTTGTAGGGCTCCCCTGAGACTGTCAGGGCAGCACAAGTATGAGGTGGGGGCAGCTGCTTTCTGGGACTTATCCTTCGATGTTCGGAATTTGTGCGGTCAGCTGCCGGCTCAGGGCCACAGGACTCGGGGCGCAAACATCGGCTCTTTTCCCTGGGAAAGAAAACTCACCAGTCCAGGTTCCTGATGTCAGTTTGTAGGGCTCCCCTGGGACTGTCAGGGCAGCACAAGTATGAGGAGGGGGCAGCGCCTGTCTGGGACTTATCCTTCGATGTTTGGATTTTTTGCAGTCAGCTGCCGGCTCAGGGCCAGAGGACTCGGAGCGCAAACATCGGCTCTTTTCCCTGGGAAAGAAAACTCACTAGTCCAGGTTCCTGATGTCAGTTTGTAGAGCTCTTTTTGAACTCTCAGGGCAGCACAAGTATGAGGTGGGGGCAGCTCCTGTCTGGGACTTATCCTTCGATGTTGGGATTTTTTGCACTCAGCTGCGGGCTCAGGGCCACAGGAGTCGGAGCGCAAACATCGGCTCTTTTCCCTGGGAAAGAAAACTCACCAGTCCAGGTTCCTGATGTCAGTTTGTAGGGCTCCCCTGGGACTGTCAGGGCAGCACAAGTATGAGGTGGGGGCAGCTCCTGTCTGGGACTTATCCTTCGATGTTCGGATTTTTTGCACTCAGCTGCCCGCTCAGGGCCACAGGAGTCGGAGCGCAAACATCGGCTCTTTTCCCTGGGAAAGAAAACTCACCAGTCCAGGTTCCTGATGTCAGTTTGTAGGGCTCTTTTTGAACTCTCAGGGCAGCACAAGTATGAGGTGGGGGCAGCTCCTGTCTGGGACTTATCCTTCGATGTTCGGATTTTTTGCAGTCAGCTGCCTGCTCAGGGCCACAGGACTCGGAGCGCAAACATTGGCTCTTTTCCCTGGGAAAGAAAACTCACCAGTCCAGGTTCCTGATGTCAGTTTGTAGGGCTCTTTTTGAATTCTCAGGGCAGCACAAGTATGAGGTGGGGGCAGCTCCTGTCTGGGACTTATCCTTCGATGTTCGGATTTTTTGCAGTCAGCTGCATGCTCACGGCCACAGGACTCGGAGCGCAAACATCGGCTCTTTTCCCTGGGAAAGAAAACTCACCAGTCCAGGTTCCTGATGTCAGTTTGTAGGGCTCCCCTGGGACTGTCAGGGCAGCACAAGTATGGGGTGGGGGCAGCTCCTGTCTGGGACTTATCCTTCGATGTTCCGATTTTTTACAGTCAGCTGCCGGCTCAGGGCCACAGGACTCGGAGCGCAAACATCGGCTCTTTTCCCTGGGAAAGAAAACTCACCAGTCCAGGTTCCTGATGTCAGTTTGTAGAGCTCTTTTTGGACTCTCAGGGTAGCACAAGTATGAGGAGGGGGCAGCTCCTGGCTGGGACTTATCCTTCGATGTTCGGATTTTTTGCAGTCAGCTGCCGGCTCAGGGCCACAGGAGTCGGAGCGCAAACATCGGCTCTTTTCCCTGGGAAAGAAAACTCACCAGTCCAGGTTCCTGATGTCAGTTTGTAGGGCTCCCCTGGGACTGTCAGGGCAGCACAAGTATGAGGTGGGGGCAGCTCCTGTCTGGGACTTATCGTTCGATGTTCGGATTTTTTGCAGTCAGCTGCCGGCTCAGGGCCACAGGACTCGGAGTGCAAACATCGGCTCTTTTCCCTGGGAAAGAAGACTCACCAGTCCAGGTTCCTGATGTCAGTTTGTAGGGCTCCCCTGAGATTCTAAGGGTAGCACAAGTATGAGGTGGGGGCAGCTCCTGTCTGGGACTTATCCTTCGATGTTCGGATATTTTGCGGTCAGATGCCCGCTCAGGGCCACAGGACTCGGAGCGTAAACATCGGCTCTTTTCCCTGGGAAAGAAAACTCACCAGTCCAGGTTCCTGATGTCAGTTTGTAGGGCTCCCCTGGGACTCTCAGGGCAGCACAAGTATGAGGTGGGGGCAGCTCCTGTCTGGGACTTATCCTTCGATGTTCGGAATTTTTGCGGTCAGCTGCCGGCTCAGGGCCACAGGACTCGGGGCGCAAACATCGGCTCTTTTCCCTGGGAAAGAAAACTCACCAGTCCAGGTTCCTGATGTCAGTTTGTAGAGCTCTTTTGGGACTCTCAGGGTAGCACAAGTATGAGGTGGGGGCGGCTCCTGGCTGGGACTTATCCTTCGATGTTCGGATTTTTTGCAGTCAGCTGCCCGCTCAGGGCCACAGGACTCGGAGCGCAAACATCGGCTCTTTTCCCTGGGAAAGAAAACTCACCAGTCCAGGTTCCTGATGTCAGTTTGTAGGGCTCCCCTGGGACTGTCAGGGCAGCACAAGTATGAGGAGGGGGCAGCTCCTGTCTGGGACTTATCCTTCGATGTTCGGATATTTTGCGGTCAGATGCCCGCTCAGGGCCACAGGAGTCGGAGCACAAACATCGGCTCTTTTCCCTGGGAAAGAAAACTCACCAGTCCAGGTTCCTGATGTCAGTTTGGAGGGCTCTTTTTGGACCCTCAGGACAGCACAAGTATGAGGTGGGGGCAGCTCCTGTCTGGGACTTATCCTTCGATGTTCGGATTTTTTGCAGTCAGCTGCCCGCTCAGGGCTACAGGACTCGGAGCGCAAACATCGGCTCTTTTCCCTGGGAAAGAAAACTCACCAGTCCAGGTTCCTGATATCAGTTTGTAGAGCTCTTTTTGGACTCTCAGGGCAGCACAAGTATGAGGTGGGGGCAGCTCCTGTCTGGGACTTATCCTTCGATGTTCGGATATTTTGCGGTCAGATGCCCGCTCAGGGTCACAGGACTCGGAGCACAAACATCGGCTCTTTTCCCTGGGAAAGAAAACTCACCAGTCCAGGTTCCTGATGTCAGTTTGTAGGGCTCCCCTGGGACTGTCAGGGCAGCACAAGTATGAGGTGGGGGCAGCTCCTGTCTGGGACTTATCCTTCGATGTTCGGAATTTGTGCGGTCAGCTGCCGGCTCAGGGCCACAGGACTCGGGGCGCAAACATCGGCTCTTTTCCCTGGGAAAGAAAACTCACCAGTCCAGGTTCCTGATGTCAGTTTGTAGAGCTCTTTTTGGACTCTCAGGGTAGCACAAGTATGAGGTGGGGGCGGCTCCTGGCTGGGACTTATCCTTCGATGTTCGGATTTTTTGCAGTCAGCTGCCCGCTCAGGGCCACAGGACTCGGAGCGCAAACATCGGCTCTTTTCCCTGGGAAAGAAAACTCACCAGTCCAGGTTCCTGATGTCAGTTTGTAGGGCTCCCCTGGGACTGACAGGGCAGCACAAGTATGAGGTGGGGGCAGCGCCTGTCTGGGACTTATCCTTCGATGTTCGGAAGTTGTGCAGTCAGCTGCCGGCTCAGGGCCACAGGACTCGGAGCGCAAACATCGGCTCTTTTCCCTGGGAAAGAAAACTCACCAGTCCAGGTTCCTGATGTCAGTTTGTAGAGCTCTTCTTGGACTCTCAGGGTAGCACAAGTATGAGGAGGGGGCAGCTCCTGGCTGGGACTTATCCTTCGATGTTCGGATTTTTTGCAGTCAGCTGCCGGCTCAGGGCCACAGGACTCGGAGCGCAAACATCGGCTCTTTTCCCTGGGAAAGAAAACTCACCAGTCCAGGTTCCTGATGTCAGTTTGTAGGGCTCCCCTGGGACTGTCAGGGCAGCACAAGTATGAGGTGGGGGCAGCTCCTGGCTGGGACTTATCCTTCGATGTTCGGATTTTTTGCAGTCAGCTGCCGGCTCAGGGCCACAGGACTCGGAGCGCAAACATCGGCTCTTTTCCCTGGGAAAGAAAACTCACCAGTCCAGGTTCCTGATGTCAGTTTGTAGGGCTCCCCTGGGACTCTCAGGGTAGCACAAGTATGAGGTGGGGGCAGCTCCTGTCTGGGACTTATCCTTCGATGTTCGGATATTTTGCGGTCAGATGCCCGCTCAGGGCCACAGGACTCGGAGCACAAACATCGGCTCTTTTCCCTGGGAAAGAAAACTCACCAGTCCAGGTTCCTGATGTCAGTTTGTAGGGCTCCCCTGGGACTGTCAGGGCAGCACAAGTATGAGGTGGGGGCAGCTCCTGTCTGGGACTTATCCTTCGATGTTCGGAATTTGTGCGGTCAGCTGCCGGCTCAGGGCCACAGGACTCGGGGCGCAAACATCGGCTCTTTTCCCTGGGAAAGAAAACTCACCAGTCCAGGTTCCTGATGTCAGTTTGTAGAGTTCTTTTTGGACTCTCAGGGTAGCACAAGTATGAGGTGGGGGCGGCTCCTGGCTGGGACTTATCCTTCGATGTTCGGATTTTTTGCAGTCAGCTGCCCGCTCAGGGCCACAGGACTCGGAGCGCAAACATCGGCTCTTTTCCCTGGGAAAGAAAACTCACCAGTCCAGGTTCCTGATGTCAGTTTGTAGGGCTCCCCTGGGACTGTCAGGGCAGCACAAGTATGAGGTGGGGGCAGCTCCTGTCTGGGACTTATCCTTCGATGTTCGGAATTTGTGCGGTCAGCTGCCGGCTCAGGGCCACAGGACTCGGGGCGCAAACATCGGCTCTTTTCCCTGGGAAAGAAAACTCACCAGTCCAGGTTCCTGATGTCAGTTTGTAGAACTCTTTTTGGACTCTCAGGGTAGCACAAGTATGAGGTGGGGGCAGCTCCTGTCTGGGACTTATCCTTCGATGTTCGGATATTTTGCGGTCAGATGCCCGCTCAGGGCCACAGGACTCGGAGCACAAACATCGGCTCTTTTCCCTGGGAAAGAAAACTCACCAGTCCAGGTTCCTGATGTCAGTTTGTAGGGCTCCCCTGGGACTGTCAGGGCAGCACAAGTATGAGGTGGGGGCAGCTCCTGTCTGGGACTTATCCTTCGATGTTCGGAATTTGTGCGGTCAGCTGCCGGCTCAGGGCCACAGGACTCGGGGCGCAAACATCGTCTCTTTTCCCTGGGAAAGAAAACTCACCAGTCCAGGTTCCTGATGTCAGTTTGTAGAGCTCTTTTTGGACTCTCAGGGTAGCACAAGTATGAGGTGGGGGCGGCTCCTGGCTGGGACTTATCCTTCGATGTTCGGATTTTTTGCAGTCAGCTGCCCGCTCAGGGCCACAGGACTCGGAGCGCAAACATCGGCTCTTTTCCCTGGGAAAGAAAACTCACCAGTCCAGGTTCCTGATGTCAGTTTGTAGGGCTCCCCTGGGACTGACAGGGCAGCACAAGTATGAGGTGGGGGCAGCTCCTTTCTGGGACTTATCCTTCGATGTTCCGAATTTGTGCGGTCAGCTGCCGGCTCAGGGCCACAGGACTCGGAGCGCAAACATCGGCTCTTTTCCCTGGGAAAGAAAACTCACCAGTCCAGGTTCCTGATGTCAGTTTGTAGAGCTCTTCTTGGACTCTCAGGGTAGCACAAGTATGAGGAGGGGGCAGCTCCTGGCTGGGACTTATCCTTCGATGTTCGGATTTTTTGCAGTCAGCTGCGGGCTCAGGGCCACAGGACTCGGAGCGCAAACATCGGCTCTTTTCCCTGGGAAAGAAAACTCACCAGTCCAGGTTCCTGATGTCAGTTTGTAGAGCTCTTTTTGGACTCTCAGGGCAGCACAAGTATGAGGTGGGGGCAGCTCCTGTCTGGGACTTATCCTTCGATGTTCGGAATTTGTGCGGTCAGCTGCCGGCTCAGGGCCACAGGACTCGGAGCGCAAACATCGGCTCTTTTCCCTGGGAAAGAAAACTCACCAGTCCAGGTTCCTGATGTCAGTTTGTAGAGCTCTTTTTGAACTCTCAGGGCAGCACAAGTATGAGGTGGGGGCAGCTCCTGTCTGGGACTTATCCTTCGATGTTCGGAATTTGTGCAGTCAGCTGCCAGCTCAGGGCCACAGGACTCGGGGCGCAAACATCGGCTCTTTTCCCTGGGAAAGAAAACTCACCAGTCCAGGTTCCTGATGTCAGTTTGTAGAGCTCTTTTTGGACTCTCAGGTTAGCACAAGTATGAGGTGGGGGCAGCTCCTGGCTGGGACTTATCCTTCGATGTTCGGATTTTTTGCAGTCAGCTGCCCGCTCAGGGCCACAGGAGTCAGAGCGCAAACATCGGCTCTTTTCCCTGGGAAAGAAAACTCACCAGTCCAGGTTCCTGATGTCAGTTTGTAGAGCTCTTTTTGGACTCTCAGGGCAGCACAAGTATGAGTTGGGGGCAGCTCCTGTCTGGGACTTATCCTTCGATGTTCGGATTTTTTGCAGTCAGCTGCCGGCTCAGGGCCACAGGACTCGGAGCGCAAACATCGGCTCTTTTCCCTGGGAAAGAAAACTCACCAGTCCAGGTTCCTGATGTCAGTTTGTAGAGATCTTTTTGGACTCTCAGGGTAGCACAAGTATGAGGTGGGGGCAGCTCCTGGCTGGGACTTATCCTTCGATATTCGGATTTTTTGCAGTCAGCTGACGGCTCAGGGCCACAGGAGTCGGAGCGCAAACATCGGCTCTTTTCCCTGGGAAAGAAAACTCACCAGTCCAGGTTCCTGATGTCAGTTTGTAGGGCTCCCCTGGGACTGTCAGGGCAGCACAAGTATGAGGTGGGGGCAGCTCCTGTCTGGGACTTATCCTTCGATGTTCCGATTTTGTGCGGTCAGCTGCCGGCTCAGGGCCACAGGACTCGGAGCGCAAACATCGGCTCTTTTCCCTGGGAAAGAAAACTCACCAGTCCAGGTTCCTGATGTCAGTTTGTAGGGCTCCCCTGGGACTGTCAGGGCAGCACAAGTATGAGGTGGGGGCAGCTCCTGGCTGGGACTTATCCTTCGATGTTCGGATTTTTTGCAGTCAGCTGCCCGCTCAGGGCCACAGGAGTCAGAGCGCAAACATCGGCTCTTTTCCCTGGGAAAGAAAACTCACCAGTCCAGGTTCCTGATGTCAGTTTGTAGAGCTCTTTTTGGACTCTCAGGGCAGCACAAGTATGAGGTGGGGGCAGCTCCTGGCTGGGACTTATCCTTCGATGTTCCGATTTTTTGCAGTCAGCTGCCGGCTCAGGGCCACAGGACTCGGAGCGCAAACATCGGCTCTTTTCCCTGGGAAAGAAAACCCACCAGTCCAGGTTCCTGATGTCAGTTTGTAGAGATCTTTTTGGACTCTCAGGGTAGCACAAGTATGAGGTGGGGGCAGCTCCTGTCTGGGACTTATCCTTCGATGTTCGGATATTTTGCGGTCAGATGCCCGCTCAGGGCCACAGGACTCGGAGCACAAACATCGGCTCTTTTCCCTGGGAAAGAAAACTCACCAGTCCAGGTTCCTGATGTCAGTTTGTAGGGCTCCCCTGGGACTGTCCGGGCAGCTCAAGTATGAGGTAGGGGCAGCTCCTTTCTGGGACTTATCCTTCGATGTTCGGAATTTGTGCGGTCAGCTGCCGGCTCACGGCCACAGGACTCGGAGCGCAAACATCGGCTCTTTTCCCTGGGAAAGAAAACTCACCAGTCCAGGTTCCTGATGTCAGTTTGTAGAGCTCTTTTTGGACTCTCAGGGCAGCACAAGTATGAGGTGGGGGCAGCTCCTGTCTGGGACTTATCCTTCGATGTTCTGATTTTTTGCACTCAGCTTCCGGCTCAGGGCCACAGGAGTCGGAGCGCAAACATCGGCTCTTTTCCCTGGGAAAGAAAACTCACCAGTCCAGGTTCCTGATGTCAATATGGAGGGCTCCCCTGGGACTCTCAGGGTAGCACAAGTATGAGGTGGGGGCAGCTCCTGTCTGGGACTTATCCTTCGATGTTCGGAATTTGTGCGGTCAGCTGCCGGCTCAGGGCCACAGGACTCGGAGCGCAAACATCGGCTCTTTTCCCTGGGAAAGAAAACTCACCAGTCCAGGTTCCTGATGTCAGTTTGTAGAGCTCTTTTTGGACTCTCAGGGCAGCACAAGTATGAGGTGGGGGCAGCTCCTGTCTGGGACTTATCCTTCGATGTTCTGATTTTTTGCACTCAGCTTCCGGCTCAGGGCCACAGGAGTCGGAGCGCAAACATCGGCTCTTTTCCCTGGGAAAGAAAACTCACCAGTCCAGGTTCCTGATGTCAATATGGAGGGCTCCCCTGGGACTCTCAGGGTAGCACAAGTATGAGGTGGGGGCAGATCCTGTCTGGGACTTATCCTTCGATGTTCGGATTTTCTGCACTCAGCTGCCCGGTCAGGGCCACAGGACTCGGAGCGCAAACATTGGCTCTTTTCCCTGGGAAAGAAAACTCACCAGTCCAGGTTCCTGATGTCAGTTTGTAGGGCTCTTTTTGAACTCTCAGGGCAGCACAAGTATGAGGTGGGGGCAGCTCCTGTCTGGGACTTATCCTTCGATGTTCGGAATTTGTGCGGTCAGCTGCCGGCTCAGGGCCACAGGACTCGGGGCGCAAACATCGGCTCTTTTCCCTGGGAAAGAAAACTCACCAGTCCAGGTTCCTGATGTCAGTTTGTAGAGCTCTTTTTGGACTCTCAGGTTAGCACAAGTATGAGGTGGGGGCAGCTCCTGGCTGGGACTTATCCTTCGATGTTCGGATTTTATGCAGTCAGCTGCCCGCTCAGGGCCACAGGAGTCGGAGCGCAAACATCGGCTCTTTTCCCTGGGAAAGAAAACTCACCAGTCCAGGTTCCTGATGTCAGTTTGTAGAGCTCTTTTTGGACTCTCAGGGCAGCACAAGTATGAGGTGGGGGCAGCTCCTGTCTGGGACTTATCCTTCGATGTTCGGAATTTGTGTGATCAGCTGCCGGCTCAGGGCCACAGGAGTCGGAGCGCAAACATCGGCTCTTTTCCCTGGGAAAGAAAACTCACCAGTCCAGGTTCCTGATGTCAGTTTGTAGAGCTCTTTTTGGACTCTCAGGGTAGCACAAGTATGAGGTGGGGGCAGCTCCTGTCTGGGACTTATCCTTCGATGTTCGGATTTTTTGCACTCAGCTGCCGGCTCAGGGCCACAGGAGTCGGAGCGCAAACATCGGCTCTTTTCCCTGGGAAAGAAAACTCACCAGTCCAGGTTCCTGATGTCAGTTTGTAGAGCTCCCCTGGGACTGTCAGGGCAGCACAAGTATGAGGTGGGGGCAGCTCCTGTCTGGGACTTATCCTTCGATGTTCCGAATTTGTGCGGTCAGCTGCCGGCTCAGGGCCACAGGACTCGGAGCGCAAACATCGGCTCTTTTCCCTGGGAAAGAAAACTCACCAGTCCAGGTTCCTGATGTCAGTTTGTATAGCTCCCCTGAGACTGTCAGGGCAGCACAAGTATGAGGTGGGGGCAGCTGCTTTCTGGGACTTATCCTTCGATGTTCGGAATTTGTGCGGTCAGCTGCCGGCTCAGGGCCACAGGAGTCGGAGCGCAAACATCGGCTCTTTTCCCTGGGAAAGAAAACTCACCAGTCCAGGTTCATGATGTCAGTTTGTAGGGCTCCCCTGGGACTGTCAGGGCAGCACAAGAATGAGGAGGGGGCAGCGCCTGTCTGGGACTTATCCTTCGATGTTCGGATTTTTTGCAGTCAGCTGCCGGCTCAGGGCCACAGGACTCGGAGCGCAAACATCGGCTCTTTTCCCTGGGAAAGAAAACTCACTAGTCCAGGTTCCTGATGTCAGTTTGTAGAGCTCTTTTTGGACTCTCAGGGCAGCACAAGTATGAGGTGGGGGCAGCTCGTGTCTGGGACTTATCCTTCGATGTTCGGATTTTTTGCAGTCAGCTGCCGGCTCAGGGCCACAGGACTCGGAGCGCAAACATCGGCTCTTTTCCCTGGGAAAGAAAACTCACCAGTCCAGGTTCCTGATGTCAGTTTGTAGGGCTCCCCTGGGACTGTCAGGGCAGCACAAGTATGAGGTGGGGGCAGCTCCTGTCTGGGACTTATCCTTCGATGTTCGGATTTTTTGCAGTCAGCTGCCGGCTCAGGGCCACAGGACTCGGAGCGCAAACATCGGCTCTTTTCCCTGGGAAAGAAAACTCACCAGTCCAGGTTCCTGATGTCAGTTTGTAGGGCTCCCATGGGACTGTCAGGGCAGCACAAGTATGAGGTGGGGGCAGCTCCTGTCTGGGACTTATCCTTCGATGTTCGGATTTTTTGCACTCAGCTGCCCGCTCAGAGCCACAGGACTCGGAGCGCAAACATCGGCTCTTTACCCTGGGAAAGAAAACTCACTAGTCCAGGTTCCTGATGTCAGTTTGTAGAGCTCTTTTTGGACTCTCAGGGCAGCACAAGTATGAGGTGGGGGCAGCTCCTGTCTGAGACTTATCCTTCGATGTTCGGAATTTGTGTGGTCAGCTGCCGGCTCAGGGCCACAGGACTCGGAGCGCAAACATCGGCTCTTTTCCCTGGGAAAGAAAACTCACCAGTCCAGGTTCCTGATGTCAGTTTGTAGGGCTCCCCTGGGACTCTCAGGGCAGCACAAGTATGAGGTGGGGGCAGCTCCTGTCTGGGACTTATCCTTCGATGTTCGGAATTTGTGCGGTCAGCTGCCGGCTCAGGGCCACAGGAGTCGGAGCGCAAACATCGGCTCTTTTCCCTGGGAAAGAAAACTCACCAGTCCAGGTTCCTGATGTCAGTTTGTAGAGCTCTTTTTGGACTCTCAGGGTAGCACAAGTATGAGGTGGGGGCAGCTCCTGGCTGGGACTTATCCTTCGATGTTCGGATTTTTTGCACTCAGCTGCCGGCTCAGGGCCACAGGAGTCGGAGCGCAAACATCGGCTCTTTTCCCTGGGAAAGAAAACTCACCAGTCCAGGTTCCTGATGTCAGTTTCTAGAGCTCCCCTGGGACTGTCAGGGCAGCACAAGTATGAGGTGGGGACAGCTCCTGTCTGCGACTTATCCTTCGATGTTCCGAATTTGTGCGGTCAGCTGCCGGCTCAGGGCCACAGGACTCGGAGCGCAAACATCGGCTCTTTTCCCTGGGAAAGAAAACTCACCAGTCCAGGTTCCTGATGTCAGTTTGTAGAGCTCTTTTTGAACTCTCAGGGCAGCACAAGTATGAGGTTGGAGCAGCTCCTGTCTGGGACTTATCCTTCGATGTTCGGATTTTTTGCAGTCAGCTGCCAGCTCAGGGCCACAGGACTCGGAGCGCAAACATCGGCTCTTTTCCCTGGGAAAGAAAACTCACCAGTCCAGGTTCCTGATGTCAGTTTGTAGGGCTCCCCTGAGACTGTCAGGGCAGCACATGTATGAGGAGGGGGCAGCTGCTTTCTGGGACTTATCCTTCGATGTTCGGAATTTGTGGGGTCTGCTGCCGGCTCAGGGCCACAGGACTCGGGGCGCAAACATCGGCTCTTTTCCCTGGGAAAGAAAACTCACCAGTCCAGTTTCATGATGTCAGTTTGTAGGGCTCCCCTGGGACTGTCAGGGCAGCACAAGTATGAGGAGGGGGCAGCTCCTGTCTGGGACTTATCCTTCGATGTTCGGATTTTTTGCAGTCAGCTGCCGGCTCAGGGCCACAGGACTCGGAGCGCAAACATCGGCTCTTTTCCCTGGGAAAGAAAACTCACTAGTCCAGGTTCCTGATGTCAGTTTGTAGAGCTCTTTTTGGACTCTCAGGGCAGCACAAGTATGAGGTGGGGGCAGCTCCTGTCTGGGACTTATCCTTCGATGTTCGGAATTTGTGCGGTCAGCTGCCGGCTCAGGGCCACAGGAGTCGGAGCGCAAACATCGGCTCTTTTCCCTGGGAAAGAAAACTCACCAGTCCAGGTTCCTGATGTCAGTTTGTAGGGCTCCCCTGGGACTGTCAGGGCAGCACAAGTATGAGGTGGGGGCAGCTCCTGTCTGGGACTTATCCTTCGATGTTCGGATTTTTTGCAGTCAGCTGCCGGCTCAGGGCCACAGGACTCGGAGCGCAAACATCGGCTCTTTTCCCTGGGAAAGAAAACTCACCAGTCCAGGTTCCTGATGTCAGTTTGTAGGGCTCCCCTGGGACTGTCAGGGCAGCACAAGTATGAGGAGGGGGCAGCGCCTGTCTGGGACTTATCCTTCGATGTTTGGATTTTTTGCAGTCAGCTGCCGGCTCAGGGCCAGAGGACTCGGAGCGCAAACATCGGCTCTTTTCCCTGGGAAAGAAAACTCACTAGTCCAGGTTCCTGATGTCAGTTTGTAGAGCTCTTTTTGAACTCTCAGGGCAGCACAAGTATGAGGTGGGGGCAGCTCCTGTCTGGGACTTATCCTTCGATGTTGGGATTTTTTGCACTCAGCTGCGGGCTCAGGGCCACAGGAGTCGGAGCGCAAACATCGGCTCTTTTCCCTGGGAAAGAAAACTCACCAGTCCAGGTTCCTGATGTCAGTTTGTAGGGCTCCCCTGGGACTGTCAGGGCAGCACAAGTATGAGGTGGGGGCAGCTCCTGTCTGGGACTTATCCTTCGATGTTCGGATTTTTTGCACTCAGCTGCCCGCTCAGGGCCACAGGAGTCGGAGCGCAAACATCGGCTCTTTTCCCTGGGAAAGAAAACTCACCAGTCCAGGTTCCTGATGTCAGTTTGTAGGGCTCTTTTTGAACTCTCAGGGCAGCACAAGTATGAGGTGGGGGCAGCTCCTGTCTGGGACTTATCCTTCGATGTTCGGATTTTTTGCAGTCAGCTGCCTGCTCAGGGCCACAGGACTCGGAGCGCAAACATTGGCTCTTTTCCCTGGGAAAGAAAACTCACCAGTCCAGGTTCCTGATGTCAGTTTGTAGGGCTCTTTTTGAATTCTCAGGGCAGCACAAGTATGAGGTGGGGGCAGCTCCTGTCTGGGACTTATCCTTCGATGTTCGGATTTTTTGCAGTCAGCTGCATGCTCACGGCCACAGGACTCGGAGCGCAAACATCGGCTCTTTTCCCTGGGAAAGAAAACTCACCAGTCCAGGTTCCTGATGTCAGTTTGTAGGGCTCCCCTGGGACTGTCAGGGCAGCACAAGTATGGGGTGGGGGCAGCTCCTGTCTGGGACTTATCCTTCGATGTTCCGATTTTTTGCAGTCAGCTGCCGGCTCAGGGCCACAGGACTCGGAGCGCAAACATCGGCTCTTTTCCCTGGGAAAGAAAACTCACCAGTCCAGGTTCCTGATGTCAGTTTGTAGAGCTCTTTTTGGACTCTCAGGGTAGCACAAGTATGAGGAGGGGGCAGCTCCTGGCTGGGACTTATCCTTCGATGTTCGGATTTTTTGCAGTCAGCTGCCGGCTCAGGGCCACAGGAGTCGGAGCGCAAACATCGGCTCTTTTCCCTGGGAAAGAAAACTCACCAGTCCAGGTTCCTGATGTCAGTTTGTAGGGCTCCCCTGGGACTGTCAGGGCAGCACAAGTATGAGGTGGGGGCAGCTCCTGTCTGGGACTTATCGTTCGATGTTCGGATTTTTTGCAGTCAGCTGCCGGCTCAGGGCCACAGGACTCGGAGTGCAAACATCGGCTCTTTTCCCTGGGAAAGAAGACTCACCAGTCCAGGTTCCTGATGTCAGTTTGTAGGGCTCCCCTGAGATTCTAAGGGTAGCACAAGTATGAGGTGGGGGCAGCTCCTGTCTGGGACTTATCCTTCGATGTTCGGATATTTTGCGGTCAGATGCCCGCTCAGGGCCACAGGACTCGGAGCGTAAACATCGGCTCTTTTCCCTGGGAAAGAAAACTCACCAGTCCAGGTTCCTGATGTCAGTTTGTAGGGCTCCCCTGGGACTCTCAGGGCAGCACAAGTATGAGGTGGGGGCAGCTCCTGTCTGGGACTTATCCTTCGATGTTCGGAATTTTTGCGGTCAGCTGCCGGCTCAGGGCCACAGGACTCGGGGCGCAAACATCGGCTCTTTTCCCTGGGAAAGAAAACTCACCAGTCCAGGTTCCTGATGTCAGTTTGTAGAGCTCTTTTGGGACTCTCAGGGTAGCACAAGTATGAGGTGGGGGCGGCTCCTGGCTGGGACTTATCCTTCGATGTTCGGATTTTTTGCAGTCAGCTGCCCGCTCAGGGCCACAGGACTCGGAGCGCAAACATCGGCTCTTTTCCCTGGGAAAGAAAACTCACCAGTCCAGGTTCCTGATGTCAGTTTGTAGGGCTCCCCTGGGACTGTCAGGGCAGCACAAGTATGAGGAGGGGGCAGCTCCTGTCTGGGACTTATCCTTCGATGTTCGGATATTTTGCGGTCAGATGCCCGCTCAGGGCCACAGGAGTCGGAGCACAAACATCGGCTCTTTTCCCTGGGAAAGAAAACTCACCAGTCCAGGTTCCTGATGTCAGTTTGGAGGGCTCTTTTTGGACCCTCAGGACAGCACAAGTATGAGGTGGGGGCAGCTCCTGTCTGGGACTTATCCTTCGATGTTCGGATTTTTTGCAGTCAGCTGCCCGCTCAGGGCTACAGGACTCGGAGCGCAAACATCGGCTCTTTTCCCTGGGAAAGAAAACTCACCAGTCCAGGTTCCTGATATCAGTTTGTAGAGCTCTTTTTGGACTCTCAGGGCAGCACAAGTATGAGGTGGGGGCAGCTCCTGTCTGGGACTTATCCTTCGATGTTCGGATATTTTGCGGTCAGATGCCCGCTCAGGGTCACAGGACTCGGAGCACAAACATCGGCTCTTTTCCCTGGGAAAGAAAACTCACCAGTCCAGGTTCCTGATGTCAGTTTGTAGGGCTCCCCTGGGACTGTCAGGGCAGCACAAGTATGAGGTGGGGGCAGCTCCTGTCTGGGACTTATCCTTCGATGTTCGGAATTTGTGCGGTCAGCTGCCGGCTCAGGGCCACAGGACTCGGGGCGCAAACATCGGCTCTTTTCCCTGGGAAAGAAAACTCACCAGTCCAGGTTCCTGATGTCAGTTTGTAGAGCTCTTTTTGGACTCTCAGGGTAGCACAAGTATGAGGTGGGGGCGGCTCCTGGCTGGGACTTATCCTTCGATGTTCGGATTTTTTGCAGTCAGCTGCCCGCTCAGGGCCACAGGACTCGGAGCGCAAACATCGGCTCTTTTCCCTGGGAAAGAAAACTCACCAGTCCAGGTTCCTGATGTCAGTTTGTAGGGCTCCCCTGGGACTGACAGGGCAGCACAAGTATGAGGTGGGGGCAGCGCCTGTCTGGGACTTATCCTTCGATGTTCGGAAGTTGTGCAGTCAGCTGCCGGCTCAGGGCCACAGGACTCGGAGCGCAAACATCGGCTCTTTTCCCTGGGAAAGAAAACTCACCAGTCCAGGTTCCTGATGTCAGTTTGTAGAGCTCTTCTTGGACTCTCAGGGTAGCACAAGTATGAGGAGGGGGCAGCTCCTGGCTTGGACTTATCCTTCGATGTTCGGATTTTTTGCAGTCAGCTGCCGGCTCAGGGCCACAGGACTCGGAGCGCAAACATCGGCTCTTTTCCCTGGGAAAGAAAACTCACCAGTCCAGGTTCCTGATGTCAGTTTGTAGGGCTCCCCTGGGACTGTCAGGGCAGCACAAGTATGAGGTGGGGGCAGCTCCTGGCTGGGACTTATCCTTCGATGTTCGGATTTTTTGCAGTCAGCTGCCGGCTCAGGGCCACAGGACTCGGAGCGCAAACATCGGCTCTTTTCCCTGGGAAAGAAAACTCAGCAGTCCAGGTTCCTGATGTCAGTTTGTAGGGCTCCCCTGGGACTCTCAGGGTAGCACAAGTATGAGGTGGGGGCAGCTCCTGTCTGGGACTTATCCTTCGATGTTCGGATATTTTGCGGTCAGATGCCCGCTCAGGGCCACAGGACTCGGAGCACAAACATCGGCTCTTTTCCCTGGGAAAGAAAACTCACCAGTCCAGGTTCCTGATGTCAGTTTGTAGGGCTCCCCTGGGACTGTCAGGGCAGCACAAGTATGAGGTGGGGGCAGCTCCTGTCTGGGACTTATCCTTCGATGTTCGGAATTTGTGCGGTCAGCTGCCGGCTCAGGGCCACAGGACTCGGGGCGCAAACATCGGCTCTTTTCCCTGGGAAAGAAAACTCACCAGTCCAGGTTCCTGATGTCAGTTTGTAGAGTTCTTTTTGGACTCTCAGGGTAGCACAAGTATGAGGTGGGGGCGGCTCCTGGCTGGGACTTATCCTTCGATGTTCGGATTTTTTGCAGTCAGCTGCCCGCTCAGGGCCACAGGACTCGGAGCGCAAACATCGGCTCTTTTCCCTGGGAAAGAAAACTCACCAGTCCAGGTTCCTGATGTCAGTTTGTAGGGCTCCCCTGGGACTGTCAGGGCAGCACAAGTATGAGGTGGGGGCAGCTCCTGTCTGGGACTTATCCTTCGATGTTCGGAATTTGTGCGGTCAGCTGCCGGCTCAGGGCCACAGGACTCGGGGCGCAAACATCGGCTCTTTTCCCTGGGAAAGAAAACTCACCAGTCCAGGTTCCTGATGTCAGTTTGTAGAACTCTTTTTGGACTCTCAGGGTAGCACAAGTATGAGGTGGGGGCAGCTCCTGTCTGGGACTTATCCTTCGATGTTCGGATATTTTGCGGTCAGATGCCCGCTCAGGGCCACAGGACTCGGAGCACAAACATCGGCTCTTTTCCCTGGGAAAGAAAACTCACCAGTCCAGGTTCCTGATGTCAGTTTGTAGGGCTCCCCTGGGACTGTCAGGGCAGCACAAGTATGAGGTGGGGGCAGCTCCTGTCTGGGACTTATCCTTCGATGTTCGGAATTTGTGCGGTCAGCTGCCGGCTCAGGGCCACAGGACTCGGGGCGCAAACATCGTCTCTTTTCCCTGGGAAAGAAAACTCACCAGTCCAGGTTCCTGATGTCAGTTTGTAGAGCTCTTTTTGGACTCTCAGGGTAGCACAAGTATGAGGTGGGGGCGGCTCCTGGCTGGGACTTATCCTTCGATGTTCGGATTTTTTGCAGTCAGCTGCCCGCTCAGGGCCACAGGACTCGGAGCGCAAACATCGGCTCTTTTCCCTGGGAAAGAAAACTCACCAGTCCAGGTTCCTGATGTCAGTTTGTAGGGCTCCCCTGGGACTGACAGGGCAGCACAAGTATGAGGTGGGGGCAGCTCCTTTCTGGGACTTATCCTTCGATGTTCCGAATTTGTGCGGTCAGCTGCCGGCTCAGGGCCACAGGACTCGGAGCGCAAACATCGGCTCTTTTCCCTGGGAAAGAAAACTCACCAGTCCAGGTTCCTGATGTCAGTTTGTAGAGCTCTTCTTGGACTCTCAGGGTAGCACAAGTATGAGGAGGGGGCAGCTCCTGGCTGGGACTTATCCTTCGATGTTCGGATTTTTTGCAGTCAGCTGCCGGCTCAGGGCCACAGGACTCGGAGCGCAAACATCGGCTCTTTTCCCTGGGAAAGAAAACTCACCAGTCCAGGTTCCTGATGTCAGTTTGTAGAGCTCTTTTTGGACTCTCAGGGCAGCACAAGTATGAGGTGGGGGCAGCTCCTGTCTGGGACTTATCCTTCGATGTTCGGAATTTGTGCGGTCAGCTGCCGGCTCAGGGCCACAGGACTCGGAGCGCAAACATCGGCTCTTTTCCCTGGGAAAGAAAACTCACCAGTCCAGGTTCCTGATGTCAGTTTGTAGAGCTCTTTTTGAACTCTCAGGGCAGCACAAGTATGAGGTGGGGGCAGCTCCTGTCTGGGACTTATCCTTCGATGTTCGGAATTTGTGCAGTCAGCTGCCGGCTCAGGGCCACAGGACTCGGGGCGCAAACATCGGCTCTTTTCCCTGGGAAAGAAAACTCACCAGTCCAGGTTCCTGATGTCAGTTTGTAGAGCTCTTTTTGGACTCTCAGGTTAGCACAAGTATGAGGTGGGGGCAGCTCCTGGCTGGGACTTATCCTTCGATGTTCGGATTTTTTGCAGTCAGCTGCCCGCTCAGGGCCACAGGAGTCAGAGCGCAAACATCGGCTCTTTTCCCTGGGAAAGAAAACTCACCAGTCCAGGTTCCTGATGTCAGTTTGTAGAGCTCTTTTTGGACTCTCAGGGCAGCACAAGTATGAGTTGGGGGCAGCTCCTGTCTGGGACTTATCCTTCGATGTTCGGATTTTTTGCAGTCAGCTGCCGGCTCAGGGCCACAGGACTCGGAGCGCAAACATCGGCTCTTTTCCCTGGGAAAGAAAACTCACCAGTCCAGGTTCCTGATGTCAGTTTGTAGAGATCTTTTTGGACTCTCAGGGTAGCACAAGTATGAGGTGGGGGCAGCTCCTGGCTGGGACTTATCCTTCGATATTCGGATTTTTTGCAGTCAGCTGACGGCTCAGGGCCACAGGAGTCGGAGCGCAAACATCGGCTCTTTTCCCTGGGAAAGAAAACTCACCAGTCCAGGTTCCTGATGTCAGTTTGTAGGGCTCCCCTGGGACTGTCAGGGCAGCACAAGTATGAGGTGGGGGCAGCTCCTGTCTGGGACTTATCCTTCGATGTTCCGATTTTGTGCGGTCAGCTGCCGGCTCAGGGCCACAGGACTCGGAGCGCAAACATCGGCTCTTTTCCCTGGGAAAGAAAACTCACCAGTCCAGGTTCCTGATGTCAGTTTGTAGGGCTCCCCTGGGACTGTCAGGGCAGCACAAGTATGAGGTGGGGGCAGCTCCTGGCTGGGACTTATCCTTCGATGTTCGGATTTTTTGCAGTCAGCTGCCCGCTCAGGGCCACAGGAGTCAGAGCGCAAACATCGGCTCTTTTCCCTGGGAAAGAAAACTCACCAGTCCAGGTTCCTGATGTCAGTTTGTAGAGCTCTTTTTGGACTCTCAGGGCAGCACAAGTATGAGGTGGGGGCAGCTCCTGGCTGGGACTTATCCTTCGATGTTCCGATTTTTTGCAGTCAGCTGCCGGCTCAGGGCCACAGGACTCGGAGCGCAAACATCGGCTCTTTTCCCTGGGAAAGAAAACCCACCAGTCCAGGTTCCTGATGTCAGTTTGTAGAGATCTTTTTGGACTCTCAGGGTAGCACAAGTATGAGGTGGGGGCAGCTCCTGTCTGGGACTTATCCTTCGATGTTCGGATATTTTGCGGTCAGATGCCCGCTCAGGGCCACAGGACTCGGAGCACAAACATCGGCTCTTTTCCCTGGGAAAGAAAACTCACCAGTCCAGGTTCCTGATGTCAGTTTGTAGGGCTCCCCTGGGACTGTCCGGGCAGCTCAAGTATGAGGTAGGGGCAGCTCCTTTCTGGGACTTATCCTTCGATGTTCGGAATTTGTGCGGTCAGCTGCCGGCTCACGGCCACAGGACTCGGAGCGCAAACATCGGCTCTTTTCCCTGGGAAAGAAAACTCACCAGTCCAGGTTCCTGATGTCAGTTTGTAGAGCTCTTTTTGGACTCTCAGGGCAGCACAAGTATGAGGTGGGGGCAGCTCCTGTCTGGGACTTATCCTTCGATGTTCTGATTTTTTGCACTCAGCTTCCGGCTCAGGGCCACAGGAGTCGGAGCGCAAACATCGGCTCTTTTCCCTGGGAAAGAAAACTCACCAGTCCAGGTTCCTGATGTCAATATGGAGGGCTCCCCTGGGACTCTCAGGGTAGCACAAGTATGAGGTGTGGGCAGCTCCTGTCTGGGACTTATCCTTCGATGTTCGGAATTTGTGCGGTCAGCTGCCGGCTCAGGGCCACAGGACTCGGAGCGCAAACATCGGCTCTTTTCCCTGGGAAAGAAAACTCACCAGTCCAGGTTCCTGATGTCAGTTTGTAGAGCTCTTTTTGGACTCTCAGGGCAGCACAAGTATGAGGTGGGGGCAGCTCCTGTCTGGGACTTATCCTTCGATGTTCTGATTTTTTGCACTCAGCTTCCGGCTCAGGGCCACAGGAGTCGGAGCGCAAACATCGGCTCTTTTCCCTGGGAAAGAAAACTCACCAGTCCAGGTTCCTGATGTCAATATGGAGGGCTCCCCTGGGACTCTCAGGGTAGCACAAGTATGAGGTGGGGGCAGATCCTGTCTGGGACTTATCCTTCGATGTTCGGATTTTCTGCACTCAGCTGCCCGGTCAGGGCCACAGGACTCGGAGCGCAAACATTGGCTCTTTTCCCTGGGAAAGAAAACTCACCAGTCCAGGTTCCTGATGTCAGTTTGTAGGGCTCTTTTTGAACTCTCAGGGCAGCACAAGTATGAGGTGGGGGCAGCTCCTGTCTGGGACTTATCCTTCGATGTTCGGAATTTGTGCGGTCAGCTGCCGGCTCAGGGCCACAGGACTCGGGGCGCAAACATCGGCTCTTTTCCCTGGGAAAGAAAACTCACCAGTCCAGGTTCCTGATGTCAGTTTGTAGAGCTCTTTTTGGACTCTCAGGTTAGCACAAGTATGAGGTGGGGGCAGCTCCTGGCTGGGACTTATCCTTCGATGTTCGGATTTTATGCAGTCAGCTGCCCGCTCAGGGCCACAGGAGTCGGAGCGCAAACATCGGCTCTTTTCCCTGGGAAAGAAAACTCACCAGTCCAGGTTCCTGATGTCAGTTTGTAGAGCTCTTTTTGGACTCTCAGGGCAGCACAAGTATGAGGTGGGGGCAGCTCCTGTCTGGGACTTATCCTTCGATGTTCGGAATTTGTGTGATCAGCTGCCGGCTCAGGGCCACAGGAGTCGGAGCGCAAACATCGGCTCTTTTCCCTGGGAAAGAAAACTCACCAGTCCAGGTTCCTGATGTCAGTTTGTAGAGCTCTTTTTGGACTCTCAGGGTAGCACAAGTATGAGGTGGGGGCAGCTCCTGTCTGGGACTTATCCTTCGATGTTCGGATTTTTTGCACTCAGCTGCCGGCTCAGGGCCACAGGAGTCGGAGCGCAAACATCGGCTCTTTTCCCTGGGAAAGAAAACTCACCAGTCCAGGTTCCTGATGTCAGTTTGTAGAGCTCCCCTGGGACTGTCAGGGCAGCACAAGTATGAGGTGGGGGCAGCTCCTGTCTGGGACTTATCCTTCGATGTTCCGAATTTGTGCGGTCAGCTGCCGGCTCAGGGCCACAGGACTCGGAGCGCAAACATCGGCTCTTTTCCCTGGGAAAGAAAACTCACCAGTCCAGGTTCCTGATGTCAGTTTGTATAGCTCCCCTGAGACTGTCAGGGCAGCACAAGTATGAGGTGGGGGCAGCTGCTTTCTGGGACTTATCCTTCGATGTTCGGAATTTGTGCGGTCAGCTGCCGGCTCAGGGCCACAGGAGTCGGAGCGCAAACATCGGCTCTTTTCCCTGGGAAAGAAAACTCACCAGTCCAGGTTCATGATGTCAGTTTGTAGGGCTCCCCTGGGACTGTCAGGGCAGCACAAGAATGAGGAGGGGGCAGCGCCTGTCTGGGACTTATCCTTCGATGTTCGGATTTTTTGCAGTCAGCTGCCGGCTCAGGGCCACAGGACTCGGAGCGCAAACATCGGCTCTTTTCCCTGGGAAAGAAAACTCACTAGTCCAGGTTCCTGATGTCAGTTTGTAGAGCTCTTTTTGGACTCTCAGGGCAGCACAAGTATGAGGTGGGGGCAGCTCGTGTCTGGGACTTATCCTTCGATGTTCGGATTTTTTGCAGTCAGCTGCCGGCTCAGGGCCACAGGACTCGGAGCGCAAACATCGGCTCTTTTCCCTGGGAAAGAAAACTCACCAGTCCAGGTTCCTGATGTCAGTTTGTAGGGCTCCCCTGGGACTGTCAGGGCAGCACAAGTATGAGGTGGGGGCAGCTCCTGTCTGGGACTTATCCTTCGATGTTCGGATTTTTTGCAGTCAGCTGCCGGCTCAGGGCCACAGGACTCGGAGCGCAAACATCGGCTCTTTTCCCTGGGAAAGAAAACTCACCAGTCCAGGTTCCTGATGTCAGTTTGTAGGGCTCCCCTGGGACTGTCAGGGCAGCACAAGTATGAGGTGGGGGCAGCTCCTGTCTGGGACTTATCCTTCGATGTTCGGATTTTTTGCACTCAGCTGCCCGCTCAGAGCCACAGGACTCGGAGCGCAAACATCGGCTCTTTACCCTGGGAAAGAAAACTCACTAGTCCAGGTTCCTGATGTCAGTTTGTAGAGCTCTTTTTGGACTCTCAGGGCAGCACAAGTATGAGGTGGGGGCAGCTCCTGTCTGAGACTTATCCTTCGATGTTCGGAATTTGTGTGGTCAGCTGCCGGCTCAGGGCCACAGGACTCGGAGCGCAAACATCGGCTCTTTTCCCTGGGAAAGAAAACTCACCAGTCCAGGTTCCTGATGTCAGTTTGTAGGGCTCCCCTGGGACTCTCAGGGCAGCACAAGTATGAGGTGGGGGCAGCTCCTGTCTGGGACTTATCCTTCGATGTTCGGAATTTGTGCGGTCAGCTGCCGGCTCAGGGCCACAGGAGTCGGAGCGCAAACATCGGCTCTTTTCCCTGGGAAAGAAAACTCACCAGTCCAGGTTCCTGATGTCAGTTTGTAGAGCTCTTTTTGGACTCTCAGGGTAGCACAAGTATGAGGTGGGGGCAGCTCCTGGCTGGGACTTATCCTTCGATGTTCGGATTTTTTGCACTCAGCTGCCGGCTCAGGGCCACAGGAGTCGGAGCGCAAACATCGGCTCTTTTCCCTGGGAAAGAAAACTCACCAGTCCAGGTTCCTGATGTCAGTTTCTAGAGCTCCCCTGGGACTGTCAGGGCAGCACAAGTATGAGGTGGGGACAGCTCCTGTCTGCGACTTATCCTTCGATGTTCCGAATTTGTGCGGTCAGCTGCCGGCTCAGGGCCACAGGACTCGGAGCGCAAACATCGGCTCTTTTCCCTGGGAAAGAAAACTCACCAGTCCAGGTTCCTGATGTCAGTTTGTAGAGCTCTTTTTGAACTCTCAGGGCAGCACAAGTATGAGGTTGGAGCAGCTCCTGTCTGGGACTTATCCTTCGATGTTCGGATTTTTTGCAGTCAGCTGCCAGCTCAGGGCCACAGGACTCGGAGCGCAAACATCGGCTCTTTTCCCTGGGAAAGAAAACTCACCAGTCCAGGTTCCTGATGTCAGTTTGTAGGGCTCCCCTGAGACTGTCAGGGCAGCACATGTATGAGGAGGGGGCAGCTGCTTTCTGGGACTTATCCTTCGATGTTCGGAATTTGTGGGGTCTGCTGCCGGCTCAGGGCCACAGGACTCGGGGCGCAAACATCGGCTCTTTTCCCTGGGAAAGAAAACTCACCAGTCCAGTTTCATGATGTCAGTTTGTAGGGCTCCCCTGGGACTGTCAGGGCAGCACAAGTATGAGGAGGGGGCAGCTCCTGTCTGGGACTTATCCTTCGATGTTCGGATTTTTTGCAGTCAGCTGCCGGCTCAGGGCCACAGGACTCGGAGCGCAAACATCGGCTCTTTTCCCTGGGAAAGAAAACTCACTAGTCCAGGTTCCTGATGTCAGTTTGTAGAGCTCTTTTTGGACTCTCAGGGCAGCACAAGTATGAGGTGGGGGCAGCTCCTGTCTGGGACTTATCCTTCGATGTTCGGAATTTGTGCGGTCAGCTGCCGGCTCAGGGCCACAGGAGTCGGAGCGCAAACATCGGCTCTTTTCCCTGGGAAAGAAAACTCACCAGTCCAGGTTCCTGATGTCAGTTTGTAGGGCTCCCCTGGGACTGTCAGGGCAGCACAAGTATGAGGTGGGGGCAGCTCCTTTCTGGGACTTATCCTTCGATGTTCCGAATTTGTGCGGTCAGCTGCCGGCTCAGGGCCACAGGACTCGGAGCGCAAACATCGGCTCTTTTCCCTGGGAAAGAAAACTCACCAGTCCAGGTTCCTGATGTCAGTTTGTAGAGCTCTTCTTGGACTCTCAGGGTAGCACAAGTATGAGGAGGGGGCAGCTCCTGGCTGGGACTTATCCTTCGATGTTCGGATTTTTTGCAGTCAGCTGCCGGCTCAGGGCCACAGGACTCGGAGCGCAAACATCGGCTCTTTTCCCTGGGAAAGAAAACTCACCAGTCCAGGTTCCTGATGTCAGTTTGTAGAGCTCTTTTTGGACTCTCAGGGCAGCACAAGTATGAGGTGGGGGCAGCTCCTGTCTGGGACTTATCCTTCGATGTTCGGAATTTGTGCGGTCAGCTGCCGGCTCAGGGCCACAGGACTCGGAGCGCAAACATCGGCTCTTTTCCCTGGGAAAGAAAACTCACCAGTCCAGGTTCCTGATGTCAGTTTGTAGAGCTCTTTTTGAACTCTCAGGGCAGCACAAGTATGAGGTGGGGGCAGCTCCTGTCTGGGACTTATCCTTCGATGTTCGGAATTTGTGCAGTCAGCTGCCGGCTCAGGGCCACAGGACTCGGGGCGCAAACATCGGCTCTTTTCCCTGGGAAAGAAAACTCACCAGTCCAGGTTCCTGATGTCAGTTTGTAGAGCTCTTTTTGGACTCTCAGGTTAGCACAAGTATGAGGTGGGGGCAGCTCCTGGCTGGGACTTATCCTTCGATGTTCGGATTTTTTGCAGTCAGCTGCCCGCTCAGGGCCACAGGAGTCAGAGCGCAAACATCGGCTCTTTTCCCTGGGAAAGAAAACTCACCAGTCCAGGTTCCTGATGTCAGTTTGTAGAGCTCTTTTTGGACTCTCAGGGCAGCACAAGTATGAGTTGGGGGCAGCTCCTGTCTGGGACTTATCCTTCGATGTTCGGATTTTTTGCAGTCAGCTGCCGGCTCAGGGCCACAGGACTCGGAGCGCAAACATCGGCTCTTTTCCCTGGGAAAGAAAACTCACCAGTCCAGGTTCCTGATGTCAGTTTGTAGAGATCTTTTTGGACTCTCAGGGTAGCACAAGTATGAGGTGGGGGCAGCTCCTGGCTGGGACTTATCCTTCGATATTCGGATTTTTTGCAGTCAGCTGACGGCTCAGGGCCACAGGAGTCGGAGCGCAAACATCGGCTCTTTTCCCTGGGAAAGAAAACTCACCAGTCCAGGTTCCTGATGTCAGTTTGTAGGGCTCCCCTGGGACTGTCAGGGCAGCACAAGTATGAGGTGGGGGCAGCTCCTGTCTGGGACTTATCCTTCGATGTTCCGATTTTGTGCGGTCAGCTGCCGGCTCAGGGCCACAGGACTCGGAGCGCAAACATCGGCTCTTTTCCCTGGGAAAGAAAACTCACCAGTCCAGGTTCCTGATGTCAGTTTGTAGGGCTCCCCTGGGACTGTCAGGGCAGCACAAGTATGAGGTGGGGGCAGCTCCTGGCTGGGACTTATCCTTCGATGTTCGGATTTTTTGCAGTCAGCTGCCCGCTCAGGGCCACAGGAGTCAGAGCGCAAACATCGGCTCTTTTCCCTGGGAAAGAAAACTCACCAGTCCAGGTTCCTGATGTCAGTTTGTAGAGCTCTTTTTGGACTCTCAGGGCAGCACAAGTATGAGGTGGGGGCAGCTCCTGGCTGGGACTTATCCTTCGATGTTCCGATTTTTTGCAGTCAGCTGCCGGCTCAGGGCCACAGGACTCGGAGCGCAAACATCGGCTCTTTTCCCTGGGAAAGAAAACCCACCAGTCCAGGTTCCTGATGTCAGTTTGTAGAGATCTTTTTGGACTCTCAGGGTAGCACAAGTATGAGGTGGGGGCAGCTCCTGTCTGGGACTTATCCTTCGATGTTCGGATATTTTGCGGTCAGATGCCCGCTCAGGGCCACAGGACTCGGAGCACAAACATCGGCTCTTTTCCCTGGGAAAGAAAACTCACCAGTCCAGGTTCCTGATGTCAGTTTGTAGGGCTCCCCTGGGACTGTCCGGGCAGCTCAAGTATGAGGTAGGGGCAGCTCCTTTCTGGGACTTATCCTTCGATGTTCGGAATTTGTGCGGTCAGCTGCCGGCTCACGGCCACAGGACTCGGAGCGCAAACATCGGCTCTTTTCCCTGGGAAAGAAAACTCACCAGTCCAGGTTCCTGATGTCAGTTTGTAGAGCTCTTTTTGGACTCTCAGGGCAGCACAAGTATGAGGTGGGGGCAGCTCCTGTCTGGGACTTATCCTTCGATGTTCTGATTTTTTGCACTCAGCTTCCGGCTCAGGGCCACAGGAGTCGGAGCGCAAACATCGGCTCTTTTCCCTGGGAAAGAAAACTCACCAGTCCAGGTTCCTGATGTCAATATGGAGGGCTCCCCTGGGACTCTCAGGGTAGCACAAGTATGAGGTGTGGGCAGCTCCTGTCTGGGACTTATCCTTCGATGTTCGGAATTTGTGCGGTCAGCTGCCGGCTCAGGGCCACAGGACTCGGAGCGCAAACATCGGCTCTTTTCCCTGGGAAAGAAAACTCACCAGTCCAGGTTCCTGATGTCAGTTTGTAGAGCTCTTTTTGGACTCTCAGGGCAGCACAAGTATGAGGTGGGGGCAGCTCCTGTCTGGGACTTATCCTTCGATGTTCTGATTTTTTGCACTCAGCTTCCGGCTCAGGGCCACAGGAGTCGGAGCGCAAACATCGGCTCTTTTCCCTGGGAAAGAAAACTCACCAGTCCAGGTTCCTGATGTCAATATGGAGGGCTCCCCTGGGACTCTCAGGGTAGCACAAGTATGAGGTGGGGGCAGATCCTGTCTGGGACTTATCCTTCGATGTTCGGATTTTCTGCACTCAGCTGCCCGGTCAGGGCCACAGGACTCGGAGCGCAAACATTGGCTCTTTTCCCTGGGAAAGAAAACTCACCAGTCCAGGTTCCTGATGTCAGTTTGTAGGGCTCTTTTTGAACTCTCAGGGCAGCACAAGTATGAGGTGGGGGCAGCTCCTGTCTGGGACTTATCCTTCGATGTTCGGAATTTGTGCGGTCAGCTGCCGGCTCAGGGCCACAGGACTCGGGGCGCAAACATCGGCTCTTTTCCCTGGGAAAGAAAACTCACCAGTCCAGGTTCCTGATGTCAGTTTGTAGAGCTCTTTTTGGACTCTCAGGTTAGCACAAGTATGAGGTGGGGGCAGCTCCTGGCTGGGACTTATCCTTCGATGTTCGGATTTTATGCAGTCAGCTGCCCGCTCAGGGCCACAGGAGTCGGAGCGCAAACATCGGCTCTTTTCCCTGGGAAAGAAAACTCACCAGTCCAGGTTCCTGATGTCAGTTTGTAGAGCTCTTTTTGGACTCTCAGGGCAGCACAAGTATGAGGTGGGGGCAGCTCCTGTCTGGGACTTATCCTTCGATGTTCGGAATTTGTGTGATCAGCTGCCGGCTCAGGGCCACAGGAGTCGGAGCGCAAACATCGGCTCTTTTCCCTGGGAAAGAAAACTCACCAGTCCAGGTTCCTGATGTCAGTTTGTAGAGCTCTTTTTGGACTCTCAGGGTAGCACAAGTATGAGGTGGGGGCAGCTCCTGTCTGGGACTTATCCTTCGATGTTCGGATTTTTTGCACTCAGCTGCCGGCTCAGGGCCACAGGAGTCGGAGCGCAAACATCGGCTCTTTTCCCTGGGAAAGAAAACTCACCAGTCCAGGTTCCTGATGTCAGTTTGTAGAGCTCCCCTGGGACTGTCAGGGCAGCACAAGTATGAGGTGGGGGCAGCTCCTGTCTGGGACTTATCCTTCGATGTTCCGAATTTGTGCGGTCAGCTGCCGGCTCAGGGCCACAGGACTCGGAGCGCAAACATCGGCTCTTTTCCCTGGGAAAGAAAACTCACCAGTCCAGGTTCCTGATGTCAGTTTGTATAGCTCCCCTGAGACTGTCAGGGCAGCACAAGTATGAGGTGGGGGCAGCTGCTTTCTGGGACTTATCCTTCGATGTTCGGAATTTGTGCGGTCAGCTGCCGGCTCAGGGCCACAGGAGTCGGAGCGCAAACATCGGCTCTTTTCCCTGGGAAAGAAAACTCACCAGTCCAGGTTCATGATGTCAGTTTGTAGGGCTCCCCTGGGACTGTCAGGGCAGCACAAGAATGAGGAGGGGGCAGCGCCTGTCTGGGACTTATCCTTCGATGTTCGGATTTTTTGCAGTCAGCTGCCGGCTCAGGGCCACAGGACTCGGAGCGCAAACATCGGCTCTTTTCCCTGGGAAAGAAAACTCACTAGTCCAGGTTCCTGATGTCAGTTTGTAGAGCTCTTTTTGGACTCTCAGGGCAGCACAAGTATGAGGTGGGGGCAGCTCGTGTCTGGGACTTATCCTTCGATGTTCGGATTTTTTGCAGTCAGCTGCCGGCTCAGGGCCACAGGACTCGGAGCGCAAACATCGGCTCTTTTCCCTGGGAAAGAAAACTCACCAGTCCAGGTTCCTGATGTCAGTTTGTAGGGCTCCCCTGGGACTGTCAGGGCAGCACAAGTATGAGGTGGGGGCAGCTCCTGTCTGGGACTTATCCTTCGATGTTCGGATTTTTTGCAGTCAGCTGCCGGCTCAGGGCCACAGGACTCGGAGCGCAAACATCGGCTCTTTTCCCTGGGAAAGAAAACTCACCAGTCCAGGTTCCTGATGTCAGTTTGTAGGGCTCCCCTGGGACTGTCAGGGCAGCACAAGTATGAGGTGGGGGCAGCTCCTGTCTGGGACTTATCCTTCGATGTTCGGATTTTTTGCACTCAGCTGCCCGCTCAGAGCCACAGGACTCGGAGCGCAAACATCGGCTCTTTACCCTGGGAAAGAAAACTCACTAGTCCAGGTTCCTGATGTCAGTTTGTAGAGCTCTTTTTGGACTCTCAGGGCAGCACAAGTATGAGGTGGGGGCAGCTCCTGTCTGAGACTTATCCTTCGATGTTCGGAATTTGTGTGGTCAGCTGCCGGCTCAGGGCCACAGGACTCGGAGCGCAAACATCGGCTCTTTTCCCTGGGAAAGAAAACTCACCAGTCCAGGTTCCTGATGTCAGTTTGTAGGGCTCCCCTGGGACTCTCAGGGCAGCACAAGTATGAGGTGGGGGCAGCTCCTGTCTGGGACTTATCCTTCGATGTTCGGAATTTGTGCGGTCAGCTGCCGGCTCAGGGCCACAGGAGTCGGAGCGCAAACATCGGCTCTTTTCCCTGGGAAAGAAAACTCACCAGTCCAGGTTCCTGATGTCAGTTTGTAGAGCTCTTTTTGGACTCTCAGGGTAGCACAAGTATGAGGTGGGGGCAGCTCCTGGCTGGGACTTATCCTTCGATGTTCGGATTTTTTGCACTCAGCTGCCGGCTCAGGGCCACAGGAGTCGGAGCGCAAACATCGGCTCTTTTCCCTGGGAAAGAAAACTCACCAGTCCAGGTTCCTGATGTCAGTTTCTAGAGCTCCCCTGGGACTGTCAGGGCAGCACAAGTATGAGGTGGGGACAGCTCCTGTCTGCGACTTATCCTTCGATGTTCCGAATTTGTGCGGTCAGCTGCCGGCTCAGGGCCACAGGACTCGGAGCGCAAACATCGGCTCTTTTCCCTGGGAAAGAAAACTCACCAGTCCAGGTTCCTGATGTCAGTTTGTAGAGCTCTTTTTGAACTCTCAGGGCAGCACAAGTATGAGGTTGGAGCAGCTCCTGTCTGGGACTTATCCTTCGATGTTCGGATTTTTTGCAGTCAGCTGCCAGCTCAGGGCCACAGGACTCGGAGCGCAAACATCGGCTCTTTTCCCTGGGAAAGAAAACTCACCAGTCCAGGTTCCTGATGTCAGTTTGTAGGGCTCCCCTGAGACTGTCAGGGCAGCACATGTATGAGGAGGGGGCAGCTGCTTTCTGGGACTTATCCTTCGATGTTCGGAATTTGTGGGGTCTGCTGCCGGCTCAGGGCCACAGGACTCGGGGCGCAAACATCGGCTCTTTTCCCTGGGAAAGAAAACTCACCAGTCCAGTTTCATGATGTCAGTTTGTAGGGCTCCCCTGGGACTGTCAGGGCAGCACAAGTATGAGGAGGGGGCAGCTCCTGTCTGGGACTTATCCTTCGATGTTCGGATTTTTTGCAGTCAGCTGCCGGCTCAGGGCCACAGGACTCGGAGCGCAAACATCGGCTCTTTTCCCTGGGAAAGAAAACTCACTAGTCCAGGTTCCTGATGTCAGTTTGTAGAGCTCTTTTTGGACTCTCAGGGCAGCACAAGTATGAGGTGGGGGCAGCTCCTGTCTGGGACTTATCCTTCGATGTTCGGAATTTGTGCGGTCAGCTGCCGGCTCAGGGCCACAGGAGTCGGAGCGCAAACATCGGCTCTTTTCCCTGGGAAAGAAAACTCACCAGTCCAGGTTCCTGATGTCAGTTTGTAGGGCTCCCCTGGGACTGTCAGGGCAGCACAAGTATGAGGTGGGGGCAGCTCCTGTCTGGGACTTATCCTTCGATGTTCGGATTTTTTGCAGTCAGCTGCCGGCTCAGGGCCACAGGACTCGGAGCGCAAACATCGGCTCTTTTCCCTGGGAAAGAAAACTCACCAGTCCAGGTTCCTGATGTCAGTTTGTAGGGCTCCCCTGGGACTGTCAGGGCAGCACAAGTATGAGGTGGGGGCAGCTCCTGTCTGAGACTTATCCTTCGATGTTCGGATTTTTTGCATTCAGCTGCCCGCTCAGGGCCACAGGACTCGGAGCGTAAACATCGGCTCTTTTCCCTGGGAAAGAAAACTCACTAGTCCAGGTTCCTGATGTCAGTTTGTAGAGCTCTTTTTGGACTCTCAGGGCAGCACAAGTATGAGGAGGGGGCAGCTCCTGTCTGAGACTTATCCTTCGATGTTCGGAATTTGTGTGGTCAGCTGCCGGCTCAGGGCCACAGGACTCGGAGCGCAAACATCAACTCTTTTCCCTGGGAAAGAAAACTCACCAGTCCAGGTTCCTGATGTCAGTTTGTAGGGCTCCCCTGGGACTGTCAGGGCAGCACAAGTATGAGGTAGGGGCAGCTCCTTTCTGGGACTTATCCTTCGATGTTCGGAATTTGTGCGGTCAGCTGCCGGCTCACGGCCACAGGACTCGGAGCGCAAACATCGGCTCTTTTCCCTGGGAAAGAAAACTCACCAGTCCAGGTTCCTGATGTCAGTTTGTAGAGCTCGTTTTGGACTCTCAGGGCAGCACAAGTATGAGGTGGGGGCAGCTCCTGTCTGGGACTTATCCTTCGATGTTCGGATTTTTTGCACTCAGCTGCCGGCTCAGGGCCACAGGACTCGGAGCGCAAACATCGGCTCTTTTCCCTGGGAAAGAAAACTCACCAGTCCAGGTTCCTGATGTCAGTTTGTAGAGCTCTTTTTGAACTCTCAGGGAAGCACAAGTATGAGGTGGGGGCAGCTCCTGTCTGGGACTTATCCTTCGATGTTCGGATTTTTTGCAGTCAGCTGCCGGCTCAGGGCCACAGGACTCGGAGCGCAAACATCGGCTCTTTTCCCTGGGAAAGAAAACTCACCAGTCCAGGTTCCTGATGTCAGTTTGTAGGGCTCCCCTGAGACTGTCAGGGCAGCACAAGTATGAGGTGGGGGCAGCTCCTGTCTGGGACTTATCCTTCGATGTTCGGATTTTTTGCAGTCAGCTGCCGGCTCAGGGCCACAGGACTCGGAGCGCAAACATCGGCTCTTTTCCCTGGGAAAGAAAACTCACCAGTCCAGGTTCCTGATGTCAGTTTGTAGAGCTCCCCTGGGACTGTCAGGGCAGCACAAGTATGAGGTGGGGGCAGCTCCTGTCTGGGACTTATCCTTCGATGTTCCGAATTTGTGCGGTCAGCTGCCGGCTCAGGGCCACAGGACTCGGAGCGCAAACATCGGCTCTTTTCCCTGGGAAAGAAAACTCACCAGTCCAGGTTCCTGATGTCAGTTTGTAGAGCTCTTTTTGAACTCTCAGGGCAGCACAAGTATGAGGTTGGAGCAGCTCCTGTCTGGGACTTATCCTTCGATGTTCGGATTTTTTGCAGTCAGCTGCCAGCTCAGGGCCACAGGAGTCGGAGCGCAAACATCGGCTCTTTTCCCTGGGAAAGAAAACTCACCAGTCCAGGTTCCTGATGTCAGTTTGTAGGGCTCCCCTGGGACTGTCAGGGCAGCACAAGTATGAGGAGGGGGCAGCGCCTGTCTGGGACTTATCCTTCGATGTTCGGATTTCTTGCAGTCAGCTGCCGGCTCAGGGCCACAGGAGTCGGAGCGCAAACATCGGCTCTTTTCCCTGGGAAAGAAAACTCACTAGTCCAGGTTCCTGATGTCAGTTTGTAGAGCTCTTTTTGGACTGTCAGGGCAGCACAAGTATGAGGTGGGGGCAGCTCCTGTCTGGGACTTATCCTTCGATATTCGGATTTTTTGCACTCAGCTGCCCGCTCAGGGCCACAGGACTCGGAGCGCAAACATCGGCTCTTTTCCCTGGGAAAGAAAACTCACCAGTCCAGGTTCCTGATGTCAGTTTGTAGGGCTCTTTTTGAACTCTCAGGGCAGCACAAGTATGAGGTGGGGGCAGCTCCTGTCTGGGACTTATCCTTCGATGTTCGGATTTTTTGCAGTCAGCTGCCCGCTCAGGGCCACAGGACTCGGAGCGCAAACATTGGCTCTTTTCCCTGGGAAAGAAAACTCACCAGTCCAGGTTCCTGATGTCAGTTTGTAGAGCTCTTTTTGGACTGTCAGGGCAGCACAAGTATGAGGTGGGGGCAGCTCCTGTCTGGGACTTATCCTTCGATATTCGGATTTTTTGCAGTCAGCTGCATGTTCACGGCCACAGGACTCGGAGCGCAAACATCGGCTCTTTTCCCTGGGAAAGAAAACTCACCAGTCCAGGTTCCTGATGTCAGTTTGTAGGGCTCCCCTGAGACTGTCAGGGCAGCACAAGTATGAGGTGGGGGCAGCTCCTGTCTGGGACTTATCCTTCGATGTTCGGATTTTTTGCAGTCAGCTGCCCGCTCAGGGCCACAGGACTCGGAGCGCAAACATCGGCTCTTTTCCCTGGGAAAGAAAACTCACCAGTCCAGGTTCCTGATGTCAGTTTGTAGGGCTCCCCTGGGACTGTCAGTGCAGCACAAGTATGAGGAGGGGGCAGCTCATGTCTGGGACTTATCCTTCGATGTTCGGATATTTTGCGGTCAGATGCCCGCTCAGGGCCACAGGACTCGGAGCACAAACATCGGCTCTTTTCCCTGGGAAAGAAAACTCACCAGTCCAGGTTCCTGATGTCAGTTTGTAGGGCTCTTTTTGGACTCTCAGGACAGCACAAGTATGAGGTGGGGGCAGCTCCTGTCTGGGACTTATCCTTCGATGTTCGGATTTTTTGCAGTCAGCTGCCCGCTCATGGCTACAGGACTCGGAGCGCAAACATCGGCTCTTTTCCCTGGGAAAGAAAACTCACCAGTCCAGGTTCCTGGTTCCTGATGTCAGTTTGTAGAGCTCTTTTTGGACTCTCAGGGCAGCACAACTATGAGGTGGGGGCAGCTCCTGTCTGGGACTTACCCTTCGATGTTCCGATTTTTTGCAGTCAGCTGCCGGCTCAGGGCTACAGGACTCGGAGCGCAAACATCGGCTCTTTTCCCTGGGAAAGAAAACTCACCAGTCCAGGTTCCTGATGTCAGTTTGTAGGGCTCCCCTGGGACTGTCAGGGCAGCACAAGTATGAGGTGGGGGCAGCTCCTGTCTGGGACTTATCCTTCGATGTTCGGATTTTTTGCACTCAGCTGCCGGCTCAGGGCCACAGGACTCGGAGCGCAAACATCGGCTCTTTTCCCTGGGAAAGAAAACTCACCAGTCCAGGTTCCTGATGTCAGTTTGTAGGGCTCCCCTGGGACTCTCAGGGCATCACAAGTATGAGGTGGGGGCAGCTCCTGTCTGGGACTTATCCTTCGATGTTCGGAATTTGTGCGGTCAGCTGCCGGCTCAGGGCCACAGGACTCGGAGCGCAAACATCGGCTCTTTTCCCTGGGAAAGAAAACTCACCAGTCCAGGTTCCTGATGTCAGTTTGTAGAGCTCTTTTTGGACTCTCAGGGTAGAACAAGTATGAGGAGGGGGCAGCTCCTGGCTGGGACTTATCCTTCGATATTCGGGTTTTTTGCAGTCAGCTGCCGGCTCAGGGCCACAGGAGTCGGAGCGCAAACATCGGCTCTTTTCCCTGGGAAAGAAAACTCACCAGTCCAGGTTCCTGATGTCAGTTTGTAGGGCTCCCCTGAGACTGTCAGGGCAGCACAAGTATGAGGTGGGGGCAGCTCCTGTCTGGGACTTATCCTTCGATGTTCGGATTTTTTGCAGTCAGCTGCCGGCTCAGGGCCACAGGACTCGGAGCGCAAACATCGGCTCTTTTCCCTGGGAAAGAAAACTCACCAGTCCGAGTTCCTGATGTCAGTTTCTAGGGCTCCCCTGGGACTCTCAGGGCAGCACAAGTATGAGGTGGGGGCAACTCCTGGCTGGGACTTATCCTTCGATGTTCGGATTTTTTGCACTCAGCTGCCCGCTCAGGGCCACAGGACTCGGAGCGCAAACATCGGCTCTTTTCCCTGGGAAAGAAAACTCACTAGTCCAGGTTCCTGATGTCAGTTTGTAGAGCTCTTTTTGGACTCTCAGGGCAGCACAAGTATGAGGTGGGGGCAGCTCCTGTCTGAGACTTATCCTTCGATGTTCGGAATTTGTGTGGTCAGCTGCCGGCTCAGGGCCACAGGACTCGGAGCGCAAACATCGGCTCTTTTCCCTGGGAAAGAAAACTCACCAGTCCAGGTTCCTGATGTCAGTTTGTAGGGCTCCCCTGGGACTGTCAGGGCAGCACAAGTATGAGGTGGGGGCAGCTCCTGTCTGGGACTTATCCTTCGATGTTCGGAATTTGTGCGGTCAGCTGCCGGCTCAGGGCCACAGGACTCGGAGCGCAAACATCGGCTCTTTTCCCTGGGAAAGAAAACTCACCAGTCCAGGTTCCTGATGTCAGTTTGTAGAGCTCTTTTTGGACTCTCAGGGTAGCACAAGTATGAGGTGGGGGCAGCTCCTGGCTGGGACTTATCCTTCGATGTTCGGATTTTTTGCACTCAGCTGCCGGCTCAGGGCCACAGGACTCGGAGCGCAAACATCGGCTCTTTTCCCTGGGAAAGAAAACTCACCAGTCCAGGTTCCTGATGTCAGTTTGTAGGGCTCCCCTGGGACTCTCAGGGCAGCACAAGTATGAGGTGGGGGCAGCTCCTGTCTGGGACTTATCCTTCGATGTTCGGAATTTGTGCGGACAGCTGCCGGCTCAGGGCCACAGGAGTCAGAGCGCAAACATCGGCTCTTTTCCCTGGGAAAGAAAACTCACCAGTCCAGGTTCCTGATGTCAGTTTGTAGAGCTCTTTTTGGACTCTCAGGGTAGCACAAGTATGAGGTGGGGGCAGCTCCTGTCTGGGACTTATCCTTCGATGTTCGGATTTTTTGCACTCAGCTGCCGGCTCAGGGCCACAGGAGTCGGAGCGCAAACATCGGCTCTTTTCCCTGGGAAAGAAAACTCACCAGTCCAGGATCCTGATGTCAGTTTCTAGAGCTCCCCTGGGACTGTCAGGGCAGCACAAGTATGAGGTGGGGACAGCTCCTGTCTGGGACTTATCCTTCGATGTTCCGAATTTGTGCGGTCAGCTGCCGGCTCAGGGCCACAGGACTCGGAGCGCAAACATCGGCTCTTTTCCCTGGGAAAGAAAACTCACCAGTCCAGTTTCATGATGTCAGTTTGTAGGGCTCCCCTGGGACTGTCAGGGCAGCACAAGTATGAGGAGGGGGCAGCGCCTGTCTGGGACTTATCCTTCGATGTTCGGATTTTTTGCAGTCAGATGCCGGCTCAGGGCCACAGGACTCGGAGCGCAAACATCGGCTCTTTTCCCTGGGAAAGAAAACTCACTAGTCCAGGTTCCTGATGTCAGTTTGTAGAGCTCTTTTTGGACTCTCAGGGCAGCACAAGTATGAGGTGGGGGCAGATCCTGTCTGGGACTTATCCTTCGATGTTCGGATTTTTTGCACTCAGCTGCCGGCTCAGGGCCACGGGAGTCGGAGCGCAAACATCGGCTCTTTTCCCTGGGAAAGAAAACTCACCAGTCCAGGTTCCTGATGTCAGTTTGTAGGGCTCCCCTGGGACTGTCAGGGCAGCACAAGTATGAGGTGGGGGCAGCTCCTGTCTGGGACTTATCCTTCGATGTTCGGATTTTTTGCAGTCAGCTGCCGGCTCAGGGCCACAGGACTCGGAACGCAAACATCGGCTCTTTTCCCTGGGAAAGAAAACTCACCAGTCCAGGTTCCTGATGTCAGTTTGTAGGGCTCCCCTGGGACTGTCAGGGCAGCACAAGTATGAGGTGGGGGCAGCTCCTGTCTGGGACTTATCCTTCGATGTTCGGATTTTTTGCACTCAGCTGCCAGCTCAGGGCCACAGGACTCGGAGCGCAAACATCGGCTCTTTTCCCTGGGAAAGAAAACTCACTAGTCCAGGTTCCTGATGTCAGTTTGTAGAGCTCTTTTTGGACTCTCAGGGCAGCACAAGTATGAGGTGGAGGCAGCTCCTGTCTGGGACTTATCCTTCGATGTTCGGAATTTGTGTGGTCAGCTGCCGGCTCAGGGCCACAGGACTCGGAGCGCAAACATCGGCTCTTTTCCCTGGGAAAGAAAACTCACCAGTCCAGGTTCCTGATGTCAGTTTGTAGGGCTCCCCTGGGACTCTCAGGGCAGCACAAGTATGAGGTGGGGGCAGCTCCTGTCTGGGACTTATTCTTCGATGTTCGGAATTTGTGCGGTCAGCTGCCCGCTCAGGGCCACAGGAGTCGGAGCGCAAACATCGGCTCTTTTCCCTGGGAAAGAAAACTCACCAGTCCAGGTTCCTGATGTCAGTTTGTAGAGCTCTTTTTGGACTCTCAGGGTAGCACAAGTATGAGGTGGGGGCAGCTCCTGGCTGGGACTTATCCTTCGATGTTCGGATTTTTTGCACTCAGATGCCGGCTCAGGGCCACAGGAGTCGGAGCGCAAACATCGGCTCTTTTCCCTGGGAAAGAAAACTCACCAGTCCAGGTTCCTGATGTCAGTTTCTAGAGCTCCCCTGGGACTGTCAGGGCAGCACAAGTATGAGGTGGGGGCAGCTCCTGTCTGGGACTTATCCTTCGATGTTCCGAATTTGCGCGGTCAGCTGCCGGCTCAGGGCCACAGGACTCGGAGCGCAAACATCGGCTCTTTTCCCTGGGAAAGAAAACTCACCAGTCCAGGTTCCTGATGTCAGTTTGTAGAGCTCTTTTTGAACTCTCAGGGCAGCACAAGTATGAGGTTGGAGCAGCTCCTGTCTGGGACTTATCCTTCGATGTTCGGATTTTTTGCAGTCAGCTGCCAGCTCAGGGCCACAGGAGTCGGAGCGCAAACATCGGCTCTTTTCCCTGGGAAAGAAAACTCACCAGTCCAGGTTCCTGATGTCAGTTTGGAGGGCTCCCCTGAGACTGTCAGGGCAGTACAAGTATGAGGATGGGGCAGCTGCTTTCTGGGACTTATCCTTCGATGTTCGGAATTTGTGCGGTCAGCTGCCGGCTCAGGGCCACAGGACTCGGGCGCAAACATCGGCTCTTTTCCCTGGGAAAGAAAACTCACCAGTCCAATTTCATGATGTCAGTTTGTAGGGCTCCCCTGGGACTGTCAGGGCAGCACAAGTATGAGGTGGGGGCAGCGCCTGTCTGGGACTTATCCTTCGATGTTCGGATTTTTTGCAGTCAGCTGCCGGCTCAGGGCCACAGGACTCGGAGCGCAAACATCGGCTCTTTTCCCTGGGAAAGAAAACTCACTAGTCCAGGTTCCTGATGTCAGTTTGTAGAGCTCTTTTTGGACTCTCAGGGCAGCACAAGTATGAGGTGGGGGCAGCTCCTGTCTGGGACTTATCCTTCGATGTTCGGATTTTTTGCACTCAGCTGCCGGCTCAGGGCCACAGGACTCGGAGCGCAAACATCGGCTCTTTTCCCTGGGAAAGAAAACTCACCAGTCCAGGTTCCTGATGTTAGTTTGTAGGGTTCTTTTTGGACCCTCAGGACAGCACAAGTATGAGGTGGGGGCAGCTCCTGTCTGAGACTTATCCTTCGATGTTCGGAATTTGTGTGGTCAGCTGCCGGCTCAGGGCCACAGGACTCGGAGCGCAAACATCGGCTCTTTTCCCTGGGAAAGAAAACTCACCAGTCCAGGTTCCTGATGTCAGTTTGGAGGGCTCCCCTGGGACTGTCAGGGCAGTACAAGTATGAGGATGGGGCAGCTGCTTTCTGGGACTTATCCTTCGATGTTCGGAATTTGTGCGGTCAGCTGCCGGCTCAGGGCCACAGGACTCGGGCGCAAACATCGGCTCTTTTCCCTGGGAAAGAAAACTCACCAGTCCAATTTCATGATGTCAGTTTGTAGGGCTCCCCTGGGACTGTCAGGGCAGCACAAGTATGAGGTGGGGGCAGCGCCTGTCTGGGACTTATCCTTCGATGTTCGGATTTTTTGCAGTCAGCTGCCGGCTCAGGGCCACAGGACTCGGAGCGCAAACATCGGCTCTTTTCCCTGGGAAAGAAAACTCACTAGTCCAGGTTCCTGATGTCAGTTTGTAGAGCTCTTTTTGGACTCTCAGGGCAGCACAACTATGAGGTGGGGGCAGCTCCTGTCTGGGACTTATCCTTCGATGTTCGGATTTTTTGCACTCAGCTGCCGGCTCAGGGCCACAGGACTCGGAGCGCAAACATCGGCTCTTTTCCCTGGGAAAGAAAACTCACCAGTCCAGGTTCCTGATGTCAGTTTGTAGGGTTCTTTTTGGACCCTCAGGACAGCACAAGTATGAGGTGGGGGCAGCTCCTGTCTGAGACTTATCCTTCGATGTTCGGAATTTGTGTGGTCAGCTGCCGGCTCAGGGCCACAGGACTCGGAGCGCAAACATCGGCTCTTTTCCCTGGGAAAGAAAACTCACCAGTCCAGGTTCCTGATGTCAGTTTGTAGGGCTCCCCTGGGAGTCTCAGGGCAGCACAAGTATGAGGTGGGGGCAGCTCCTGTCTGGGACTTATCCTACGATGTTCGGAATTTGTGCGGTCAGCTGCCGGCTCAGGGCCACAGGACTCGGAGCGCAAACATCGGCTCTTTTCCCTGGGAAAGAAAACTCACCAGTCCAGGTTCCTGATGTCAGTTTGTAGAGCTCTTTTTGAACTCTCAGGGCAGCACAAGTATGAGGTGGGGGCAGCTCCTGTCTGGGACTTATCCTTTGATGTTCGGATTTTTTGCAGTCAGCTGCCAGCTCAGGGCCACAGGACTCGGAGCGCAAACATCGGCTCTTTTCCCTGGGAAAGAAAACTCACCAGTCCAGGTTCCTGATGTCAGTTTGTAGGGCTCCCCTGAGACTGTCAGGGCAGCACAAGTATGAGGTGGGGGCAGCTCCTGTCTGGGACTTATCCTTCGATGTTCGGAATTTGTGCGGTCAGCTGCCCGCTCAGGGCCACAGGACTCGGAGCGCAAACATCGGCTCTTTTCCCTGGGAAAGAAAACTCACCAGTCCAGGTTCCTGATGTCAGTTTGTAGGGCTCCCCTGGGACTGTCAGGGCAGCACAAGTATGAGGTGGGGGCAGCTCCTGTCTGAGACTTATCCTTCGATGTTCGGAATTTGTGCGGTCAGCTGCCGGCTCAGGGCCACAGGACTCGGAGCGCAAACATCGGCTCTTTTCCCTGGGAAAGAAAACTCACCAGTCCAGGTTCCTGATGTCAGTTTGTAGAGCTCTTTTTGGACTCTCAGGGTAGCACAAGTATGAGGTGGGGGCAGCTCCTGGCTGGGACTTATCCTTCGATGTTCGGATTTTTTGCACTCAGCTGCCGGCTCAGGGCCACAGGACTCGGAGCGCAAACATCGGCTCTTTTCCCTGGGAAAGAAAACTCACCAGTCCAGGTTCCTGATGTCAGTTTGTAGGGCTCCCCTGGGACTCTCAGGGCAGCACAAGTATGAGGTGGGGGCAGCTCCTGTCTGGGACTTATCCTTCGATGTTCGGAATTTGTGCGGACAGCTGCCGGCTCAGGGCCACAGGAGTCAGAGCGCAAACATCGGCTCTTTTCCCTGGGAAAGAAAACTCACCAGTCCAGGTTCCTGATGTCAGTTTGTAGAGTTCTTTTTGGACTCTCAGGGTAGCACAAGTATGAGGTGGGGGCAGCTCCTGGCTGGGACTTATCCTTCGATGTTCGGATTTTTTGCACTCAGCTGCCGGCTCAGGGCCACAGGAGTCGGAGCGCAAACATCGGCTCTTTTCCCTGGGAAAGAAAACTCACCAGTCCAGGATCCTGATGTCAGTTTCTAGAGCTCCCCTGGGACTGTCAGGGCAGCACAAGTATGAGGTGGGGACAGCTCCTGTCTGGGACTTATCCTTCGATGTTCCGAATTTGTGCGGTCAGCTGCCGGCTCAGGGCCACAGGACTCGGAGCGCAAACATCGGCTCTTTTCCCTGGGAAAGAAAACTCACCAGTCCAGGTTCCTGATGTCAGTTTGTAGAGCTATTTTTGAACTCTCAGGGCAGCACAAGTATGAGGTTGGAGCAGCTCCTGTCTGGGACTTATCCTTCGATGTTCGGATTTTTTGCAGTCAGCTGCCAGCTCAGGGCCACAGGAGTCGGAGCGCAAACATCGGCTCTTTTCCCTGGGAAAGAAAACTCACCAGTCCAGGTTCCTGATGTCAGTTTGTAGGGCTCCCCTGAGACTGTCAGGGCAGCACAAGTATGAGGAGGGGGCAGCTGCTTTCTGGGACTTATCCTTCGATGTTCGGAATTTGTGCGGTCAGCTGCCGGCTCAGGGCCACAGGACTCGGGGCGCAAACATCGGCTCTTTTCCCTGGGAAAGAAAACTCACAAGTCCAGTTTCATGATGTCAGTTTGTAGGGCTCCCCTGGGACTGTCAGGGCAGCACAAGTATGAGGAGGGGGCAGCGCCTGTCTGGGACTTATCCTTCGATGTTCGGATTTTTTGCAGTCAGCTGCCGGCTCATGGCCACAGGACTCGGAGCGCAAACATCGGCTCTTTTCCCTGGGAAAGAAAACTCACTAGTCCAGGTTCCTGATGTCAGTTTGTAGAGCTCTTTTTGGACTCTCAGGGCAGCACAAGTATGAGGTGGGGGCAGATCCTGTCTGGGACTTATCCTTCGATGTTCGGATTTTTTGCACTCAGCTGCCGGCTCAGGGCCACGGGAGTCGGAGCGCAAACATCGGCTCTTTTCCCTGGGAAAGAAAACTCACCAGTCCAGGTTCCTGATGTCAGTTTGTAGGGCTCCCCTGGGACTGTCAGGGCAGCACAAGTATGAGGTGGGGGCAGCTCCTGTCTGGGACTTATCCTTCGATGTTCGGATTTTTTGCAGTCAGCTGCCGGCTCAGGGCCACAGGACTCGGAGCGCAAACATCGGCTCTTTTCCCTGGGAAAGAAAACTCACCAGTCCAGGTTCCTGATGTCAGTTTGTAGGGCTCCCCTGGGACTGTCAGGGCAGCACAAGTATGAGGTGGGGGCAGCTCCTGTCTGGGACTTATCCTTCGATGTTCGGATTTTTTGCACTCAGCTGCCAGCTCAGGGCCACAGGACTCGGAGCGCAAACATCGGCTCTTTTCCCTGGGAAAGAAAACTCACTAGTCCAGGTTCCTGATGTCAGTTTGTAGAGCTCTTTTTGGACTCTCAGGGCAGCACAAGTATGAGGTGGAGGCAGCTCCTGTCTGGGACTTATCCTTCGATGTTCGGAATTTGTGTGGTCAGCTGCGGGCTCAGGGCCACAGGACTCGGAGCGCAAACATCGGCTCTTTTCCCTGGGAAAGAAAACTCACCAGTCCAGGTTCCTGATGTCAGTTTCTAGAGCTCCACTGGGACTGTCAGGGCAGCACAAGTATGAGGTGGGGGCAGCTCCTGTCTGGGACTTATCCTTCGATGTTCCGAATTTGCGCGGTCAGCTGCCGGCTCAGGGCCACAGGACTCGGAGCGCAAACATCGGCTCTTTTCCCTGGGAAAGAAAACTCACCAGTCCAGGTTCCTGAGGTCAGTTTGTAGAGCTCTTTTTGAACTCTCAGGGCAGCACAAGTATGAGGTTGGAGCAGCTCCTGTCTGGGACTTATCCTTCGATGTTCGGATTTTTTGCAGTCAGCTGCCAGCTCAGGGCCACAGGAGTCGGAGCGCAAACATCGGCTCTTTTCCCTGGGAAAGAAAACTCACCAGTCCAGGTTCCTGATGTCAGTTTGGAGGGCTCCCCTGGGACTGTCAGGGCAGCACAAGTATGAGGAGGGGGCAGCTGCTTTCTGGGACTTATCCTTCGATGTTCGGAATTTGTGCGGTCAGCTGCCGGCTCAGGGCCACAGGACTCGGGCGCAAACATCGGCTCTTTTCCCTGGGAAAGAAAACTCACCAGTCCAGTTTCATGATGTCAGTTTGTAGGGCTCCCCTGGGACTGTCAGGGCAGCACAAGTATGAGGTGGGGGCAGCGCCTGTCTGGGACTTATCCTTCGATGTTCGGATTTTTTGCAGTCAGCTGCCGGCTCAGGGCCACAGGACTCGGAGCGCAAACATCGGCTCTTTTCCCTGGGAAAGAAAACTCACTAGTCCAGGTTCCTGATGTCAGTTTGTAGAGCTCTTTTTGGACTCTCAGGGAAGCACAAGTATGAGGTGGGGGCAGCTCCTGGCTGGGACTTATCCTTCGATGTTCGGATTTTTTGCACTCAGCTGCCGGCTCAGGGCCACAGGACTCGGAGCGCAAACATCGGCTCTTTTCCCTGGGAAAGAAAACTCACCAGTCCAGGTTCCTGATGTCAGTTTGTAGGGTTCTTTTTGGACCCTCAGGACAGCACAAGTATGAGGTGGGGGCAGCTCCTGTCTGAGACTTATCCTTCGATGTTCGGAATTTGTGTGGTCAGCTGCCGGCTCAGGGCCACAGGACTCGGAGCGCAAACATCGGCTCTTTTCCCTGGGAAAGAAAACTCACCAGTCCAGGTTCCTGATGTCAGTTTGTAGGGCTCCCCTGGGACTCTCAGGGCAGCACAAGTATGAGGTGGGGGCAGCTCCTGTCTGGGACTTATCCTACGATGTTCGGAATTTGTGCGGTCAGCTGCCGGCTCAGGGCCACAGGACTCGGAGCGCAAACATCGGCTCTTTTCCCTGGGAAAGAAAACTCACCAGTCCAGGTTCCTGATGTCAGTTTGTAGAGCTCTTTTTGGACTCTGAGGGTAGCAGAAGTATGAGGTGGGGGCAGCTCCTGTCTGGGACTTATCCTTCGATGTTCGGATTTTTTGCACTCAGCTGCCGGCTCAGGGCCACAGGAGTCGGAGCGCAAACATCGGCTCTTTTCCCTGGGAAAGAAAACTCACCAGTCCAGGTTCCTGATGTCAGTTTGTAGAGCTCCCCTGGGATTGTCAGGGCAGCAAAGGTATGAGGTGGGGGCAGCTCCTGTCTGGGACTTATCCTTCGATGTTCCGAATTTGTGCGGTCAGCTGCCGGCTCAGGGCCACAGGACTCGGAGCGCAAACATCGGCTCTTTTCCCTGGGAAAGAAAACTCACCAGTCCAGGTTCCTGATGTCAGTTTGTAGAGCTCTTTTTGAACTCTCAGGGCAGCACAAGTATGAGGTGGGGGCAGCTCCTGTCTGGGACTTATCCTTCGATGTTCGGATTTTTTGCAGTCAGCTGCCAGCTCAGGGCCACAGGACTCGGAGCGCAAACATCGGCTCTTTTCCCTGGGAAAGAAAACTCACCAGTCCAGGTTCCTGATGTCACTTTGTAGGGCTCCCCTGAGACTGTCAGGGCAGCACAAGTATGAGGTGGGGGCAGCTGCTTCCTGGGACTTATCCTTCGATGTTCGGAATTTGTGCGGTCAGCTGCCCGCTCAGGGCCACAGGACTCGGAGCGCAAACATTGGCTCTTTTCCCTGGGAAAGAAAACTCACCAGTCCAGGTTCCTGATGTCAGTTTGTAGAGCTCTTTTTGGACTGTCAGGGCAGCACAAGTATGAGGTGGGGGCAGCTCCTGTCTGGGACTTATCCTTCGATGTTCTGATTTTTTGCAGTCAGCTGCATGCTCACGGCCACAGGACTCGGAGCGCAAACATCGGCTCTTTTCCCTGGGAAAGAAAACTCACCAGTCCAGGTTCCTGATGTCAGTTTGTAGGGCTCCCCTGAGACTGTCAGGGCAGCACAAGTATGAGGTGGGGGCAGCTCCTGTCTGGGACTTATCCTTCGATGTTCGGATTTTTTGCAGTCAGCTGCCGGCTCAGGGCTACAGGACTCGGAGCGCAAACATCGGCTCTTTTCCCTGGGAAAGAAAACTCACCAGTCCAGGTTCCTGATGTCAGTTTGTAGAGCTCTTTTTGGACTGTCAGGGCAGCACAACTATGAGGTGGGGGCAGCTCCTGTCTGGTACTTACCCTTCGATGTTCCGATTTTTTGCAGTCAGCTGCCGGCTCAGGGCTACAGGACTCGGAGCGCAAACATCGGCTCTTTTCCCTGGGAAAGAAAACTAACCAGTCCAGGTTCCTGATGTCAGTTTGTAGGGCTCCCCTGGGACTGTCAGGGCAGCACAAGTATGAGGTGGGGGCAGCTCCTGTCTGGGACTTATCCTTCGATGTTCGGATTTTTTGCACTCAGCTGCCGGCTCAGGGCCACAGGACTCGGAGCGCAAACATCGGCTCTTTTCCCTGGGAAAGAAAACTCACCAGTCCAGGTTCCTGATGTCAGTTTGTAGAGCTCTTTTTGGACTCTCAGGGTAGCACAAGTATGAGGTGGGGGCAGCTCCTGGCTGGGACTTATCCTTCGATGTTTGGATTTTTTGCACTCAGCTGCCGGCTCAGGGCCACAGGACTCGGAGCGCAAACATCGGCTCTTTTCCCTGGGAAAGAAAACTCACCAGTCCAGGTTCCTGATGTCAGTTTGTAGGGCTCCCCTGGGACTCTCAGGGCAGCACAAGTATGAGGTGGGGGCAGCTCCTGTCTGGGACTTATCCTTCGATGTTCGGAATTTGTGCGGACAGCTGCCGGCTCAGGGCCACAGGAGTCAGAGCGCAAACATCGGCTCTTTTCCCTGGGAAAGAAAACTCACCAGTCCAGGTTCCTGATGTCAGTTTGTAGAGCTCTTTTTGGACTCTCAGGGTAGCACAAGTATGAGGTGGGGGCAGCTCCTGGCTGGGACTTATCCTTCGATGTTCGGATTTTTTGCACTCAGCTGCCGGCTCAGGGCCACAGGAGTCGGAGCGCAAACATCGGCTCTTTTCCCTGGGAAAGAAAACTCACCAGTCCAGGTTCCTGATGTCAGTTTGTAGAGCTATTTTTGAACTCTCAGGGCAGCACAAGTATGAGGTTGGAGCAGCTCCTGTCTGGGACTTATCCTTCGATGTTCGGATTTTTTGCAGTCAGCTGCCAGCTCAGGGCCACAGGAGTCGGAGCGCAAACATCGGCTCTTTTCCCTGGGAAAGAAAACTCACCAGTCCAGGTTCCTGATGTCAGTTTGTAGGGCTCCCCTGAGACTGTCAGGGCAGCACAAGTATGAGGAGGGGGCAGCTGCTTTCTGGGACTTATCCTTCGATGTTCGGAATTTGTGCGGTCAGCTGCCGGCTCAGGGCCACAGGACTCGGGGCGCAAACATCGGCTCTTTTCCCTGGGAAAGAAAACTCACCAGTCCAGTTTCATGATGTCAGTTTGTAGGGCTCCCCTGGGACTGTCAGGGCAGCACAAGTATGAGGAGGGGGCAGCGCCTGTCTGGGACTTATCCTTCGATGTTCGGATTTTTTGCAGTCAGGTGCCGGCTCAGGGCCACAGGACTCGGAGCGCAAACATCGGCTCTTTTCCCTGGGAAAGAAAACTCACTAGTCCAGGTTCCTGATGTCAGTTTGTAGAGCTCTTTTTGGACTCTCAGGGCAGCACAAGTATGAGGTGGGGGCAGATCCTGTCTGGGACTTATCCTTCGATGTTCGGATTTTTTGCACTCAGCTGCCGGCTCAGGGCCACGGGAGTCGGAGCGCAAACATCGGCTCTTTTCCCTGGGAAAGAAAACTCACCAGTCCAGGTTCCTGATGTCAGTTTGTAGGGCTCCCCTGGGACTGTCAGGGCAGCACAAGTATGAGGTGGGGGCAGCTCCTGTCTGGGACTTATCCTTCGATGTTCGGATTTTTTGCAGTCAGCTGCCGGCTCAGGGCCACAGGACTCGGAGCGCAAACATCGGCTCTTTTCCCTGGGAAAGAAAACTCACCAGTCCAGGTTCCTGATGTCAGTTTGTAGGGCTCCCCTGGGACTGTCAGGGCAGCACAAGTATGAGGTGGGGGCAGCTCCTGTCTGGGACTTATCCTTCGATGTTCGGATTTTTTGCACTCAGCTGCCGGCTCAGGGCCACGGGAGTCGGAGCGCAAACATCGGCTCTTTTCCCTGGGAAAGAAAACTCACCAGTCCAGGTTCCTGATGTCAGTTTGTAGGGCTCCCCTGGGACTGTCAGGGCAGCACAAGTATGAGGTGGGGGCAGCTCCTGTCTGGGACTTATCCTTCGATGTTCGGATTTTTTGCAGTCAGCTGCCGGCTCAGGGCCACAGGACTCGGAGCGCAAACATCGGCTCTTTTCCCTGGGAAAGAAAACTCACCAGTCCAGGTTCCTGATGTCAGTTTGTAGGGCTCCCCTGGGACTGTCAGGGCAGCACAAGTATGAGGTGGGGGCAGCTCCTGTCTGGGACTTATCCTTCGATGTTCGGATTTTTTGCACTCAGCTGCCAGCTCAGGGCCACAGGACTCGGAGCGCAAACATCGGCTCTTTTCCCTGGGAAAGAAAACTCACTAGTCCAGGTTCCTGATGTCAGTTTGTAGAGCTCTTTTTGGACTCTCAGGGCAGCACAAGTATGAGGTGGAGGCAGCTCCTGTCTGGGACTTATCCTTCGATGTTCGGAATTTGTGTGGTCAGCTGCCGGCTCAGGGCCACAGGACTCGGAGCGCAAACATCGGCTCTTTTCCCTGGGAAAGAAAACTCACCAGTCCAGGTTCCTGATGTCAGTTTGTAGGGCTCCCCTGGGACTCTCAGGGCAGCACAAGTATGAGGTGGGGGCAGCTCCTGTCTGGGACTTATCCTTCGATGTTCGGAATTTGTGCGGTCAGCTGCCCGCTCAGGGCCACAGGAGTCGGAGCGCAAACATCGGCTCTTTTCCCTGGGAAAGAAAACTCACCAGTCCAGGTTCCTGATGTCAGTTTGTAGAGCTCTTTTTGGACTCTCAGGGTAGCACAAGTATGAGGTGGGGGCAGCTCCTGTCTGGGACTTATCCTTCGATGTTCGGAATTTGTGTGGTCAGCTGCCGGCTCAGGGCCACAGGAGTCGGAGCGCAAACATCGGCTCTTTTCCCTGGGAAAGAAAACTCACCAGTCCAGGTTCCTGATGTCAGTTTCTAGAGCTCCCCTGGGACTGTCAGGGCAGCACAAGTATGAGGTGGGGGCAGCTCCTGTCTGGGACTTATCCTTCGATGTTCCGAATTTGCGCGGTCAGCTGCCGGCTCAGGGCCACAGGACTCGGAGCGCAAACATCGGCTCTTTTCCCTGGGAAAGAAAACTCACCAGTCCAGGTTCCTGATGTCAGTTTGTAGAGCTCTTTTTGAACTCTCAGGGCAGCACAAGTATGAGGTTGGAGCAGCTCCTGTCTGGGACTTATCCTTCGATGTTCGGATTTTTTGCAGTCAGCTGCCAGCTCAGGGCCACAGGAGTCGGAGCGCAAACATCGGCTCTTTTCCCTGGGAAAGAAAACTCACCAGTCCAGGTTCCTGATGTCAGTTTGGAGGGCTCCCCTGAGACTGTCAGGGCAGCACAAGTATGAGGAGGGGGCAGCTGCTTTCTGGGACTTATCCTTCGATGTTCGGAATTTGTGCGGTCAGCTGCCGGCTCAGGGCCACAGGACTCGGGCGCAAACATCGGCTCTTTTCCCTGGGAAAGAAAACTCACCAGTCCAGTTTCATGATGTCAGTTTGTAGGGCTCCCCTGGGACTGTCAGGGCAGCACAAGTATGAGGTGGGGGCAGCGCCTGTCTGGGACTTATCCTTCGATGTTCGGATTTTTTGCAGTCAGCTGCCGGCTCAGGGCCACAGGACTCGGAGCGCAAACATCGGCTCTTTTCCCTGGGAAAGAAAACTCACTAGTCCAGGTTCCTGATGTCAGTTTGTAGAGCTCTTTTTGGACTCTCAGGGCAGCACAAGTATGAGGTGGGGGCAGCTCCTGTCTGGGACTTATCCTTCGATGTTCGGATTTTTTGCACTCAGCTGCCGGCTCAGGGCCACAGGACTCGGAGCGCAAACATCGGCTCTTTTCCCTGGGAAAGAAAACTCACCAGTCCAGGTTCCTGATGTCAGTTTGTAGGGTTCTTTTTGGACCCTCAGGACAGCACAAGTATGAGGTGGGGGCAGCTCCTGTCTGAGACTTATCCTTCGATGTTCGGAATTTGTGTGGTCAGCTGCCGGCTCAGGGCCACAGGACTCGGAGCGCAAACATCGGCTCTTTTCCCTGGGAAAGAAAACTCACCAGTCCAGGTTCCTGATGTCAGTTTGTAGGGCTCCCCTGGGAGTCTCAGGGCAGCAAAAGTATGAGGTGGGGGCAGCTCCTGTCTGGGACTTATCCTACGATGTTCGGAATTTGTGCGGTCAGCTGCCGGCTCAGGGCCACAGGACTCGGAGCGCAAACATCGGCTCTTTTCCCTGGGAAAGAAAACTCACCAGTCCAGGTTCCTGATATCAGTTTGTAGAGCTCTTTTTGGACTCTGAGGGTAGCAGAAGTATGAGGTGGGGGCAGCTCCTGTCTGGGACTTATCCTTCGATGTTCGGATTTTTTGCACTCAGCTGCCGGCTCAGGGCCACAGGAGTCGGAGCGCAAACATCGGCTCTTTTCCCTGGGAAAGAAAACTCACCAGTCCAGGTTCCTGATGTCAGTTTGTAGAGCTCCCCTGGGATTGTCAGGGCAGCAAAGGTATGAGGTGGGGGCAGCTCCTGTCTGGGACTTATCCTTCGATGTTCCGAATTTGTGCGGTCAGCTGCCGGCTCAGGGCCACAGGACTCGGAGCGCAAACATCGGCTCTTTTCCCTGGGAAAGAAAACTCACCAGTCCAGGTTCCTGATGTCAGTTTGTAGAGCTCTTTTTGAACTCTCAGGGCAGCACAAGTATGAGGTGGGGGCAGCTCCTGTCTGGGACTTATCCTTCGATGTTCGGATTTTTTGCAGTCAGCTGCCAGCTCAGGGCCACAGGACTCGGAGCGCAAACATCGGCTCTTTTCCCTGGGAAAGAAAACTCACCAGTCCAGGTTCCTGATGTCACTTTGTAGGGCTCCCCTGAGACTGTCAGGGCAGCACAAGTATGAGGTGGGGGCAGCTGCTTCCTGGGACTTATCCTTCGATGTTCGGAATTTGTGCGGTCAGCTGCCCGCTCAGGGCCACAGGACTCGGAGCGCAAACATTGGCTCTTTTCCCTGGGAAAGAAAACTCACCAGTCCAGGTTCCTGATGTCAGTTTGTAGAGCTCTTTTTGGACTGTCAGGGCAGCACAAGTATGAGGTGGGGGCAGCTCCTGTCTGGGACTTATCCTTCGATGTTCGGATTTTTTGCAGTCAGCTGCATGCTCACGGCCACAGGACTCGGAGCGCAAACATCGGCTCTTTTCCCTGGGAAAGAAAACTCACCAGTCCAGGTTCCTGATGTCAGTTTGTAGGGCTCCCCTGAGACTGTCAGGGCAGCACAAGTATGAGGTGGGGGCAGCTCCTGTCTGGGACTTATCCTTCGATGTTCGGATTTTTTGCAGTCAGCTGCCGGCTCAGGGCCACAGGACTCGGAGCGCAAACATCGGCTCTTTTCCCTGGGAAAGAAAACTCACCAGTCCAGGTTCCTGATGTCAGTTTGTAGAGCTCTTTTTGGACTCTCAGGGCAGCACAAGTATGAGGTGGGGGCAGCTCCTGTCTGAGACTTATCCTTCGATGTTCGGAATTTGTGTGGTCAGCTGCCGGCTCAGGGCCACAGGACTCGGAGCGCAAACATCGGCTCTTTTCCCTGGGAAAGAAAACTCACCAGTCCAGGTTCCTGATGTCAGTTTGTAGGGCTCCCCTGGGACTGTCACGGCAGCACAAGTATGAGGTGGGGGCAGCTCCTGTCTGGGACTTATCCTTCGATGTTCGGAATTTGTGCGGTCAGCTGCCGGCTCAGGGCCACAGGACTCGGAGCGCAAACATCGGCTCTTTTCCCTGGGAAAGAAAACTCACCAGTCCAGGTTCCTGATGTCAGTTTGTAGAGCTCTTTTTGGACTCTCAGGGTAGCACAAGTATGAGGTGGGGGCAGCTCCTGGCTGGGACTTATCCTTCGATGTTCGGATTTTTTGCACTCAGCTGCCGGCTCAGGGCCACAGGACTCGGAGCGCAAACATCGGCTCTTTTCCCTGGGAAAGAAAACTCACCAGTCCAGGTTCCTGATGTCAGTTTGTAGGGCTCCCCTGGGACTCTCAGGGCAGCACAAGTATGAGGTGGGGGCAGCTCCTGTCTGGGACTTATCCTTCGATGTTCGGAATTTGTGCGGACAGCTGCCGGCTCAGGGCCACAGGAGTCAGAGCGCAAACATCGGCTCTTTTCCCTGGGAAAGAAAACTCACCAGTCCAGGTTCCTGATGTCAGTTTGTAGAGCTCTTTTTGGACTCTCAGGGTAGCACAAGTATGAGGTGGGGGCAGCTCCTGGCTGGGACTTATCCTTCGATGTTCGGATTTTTTGCACTCAGCTGCCGGCTCAGGGCCACAGGAGTCGGAGCGCAAACATCGGCTCTTTTCCCTGGGAAAGAAAACTCACCAGTCCAGGATCCTGATGTCAGTTTCTAGAGCTCCCCTGGGACTGTCAGGGCAGCACAAGTATGAGGTGGGGACAGCTCCTGTCTGGGACTTATCCTTCGATGTTCCGAATTTGTGCGGTCAGCTGCCGGCTCAGGGCCACAGGACTCGGAGCGCAAACATCGGCTCTTTTCCCTGGGAAAGAAAACTCACCAGTCCAGGTTCCTGATGTCAGTTTGTAGAGCTATTTTTGAACTCTCAGGGCAGCACAAGTATGAGGTTGGAGCAGCTCCTGTCTGGGACTTATCCTTCGATGTTCGGATTTTTTGCAGTCAGCTGCCAGCTCAGGGCCACAGGAGTCGGAGCGCAAACATCGGCTCTTTTCCCTGGGAAAGAAAACTCACCAGTCCAGGTTCCTGATGTCAGTTTGTAGGGCTCCCCTGAGACTGTCAGGGCAGCACAAGTATGAGGAGGGGGCAGCTGCTTTCTGGGACTTATCCTTCGATGTTCGGAATTTGTGCGGTCAGCTGCCGGCTCAGGGCCACAGGACTCGGGGCGCAAACATCGGCTCTTTTCCCTGGGAAAGAAAACTCACCAGTCCAGTTTCATGATGTCAGTTTGTAGGGCTCCCCTGGGACTGTCAGGGCAGCACAAGTATGAGGAGGGGGCAGCGCCTGTCTGGGACTTATCCTTCGATGTTCGGATTTTTTGCAGTCAGCTGCCGGCTCAGGGCCACAGGACTCGGAGCGCAAACATCGGCTCTTTTCCCTGGGAAAGAAAACTCACCAGTCCAGGTTCCTGATGTCAGTTTGTAGGGCTCCCCTGGGACTGTCAGGGCAGCACAAGTATGAGGTGGGGGCAGCTCCTGTCTGGGACTTATCCTTCGATGTTCGGATTTTTTGCAGTCAGCTGCCGGCTCAGGGCCACAGGACTCGGAGCGCAAACATCGGCTCTTTTCCCTGGGAAAGAAAACTCACCAGTCCAGGTTCCTGATGTCAGTTTGTAGGGCTCCCCTGGGACTGTCAGGGCAGCACAAGTATGAGGTGGGGGCAGCTCCTGTCTGGGACTTATCCTTCGATGTTCGGATTTTTTGCACTCAGCTGCCAGCTCAGGGCCACAGGACTCGGAGCGCAAACATCGGCTCTTTTCCCTGGGAAAGAAAACTCACTAGTCCAGGTTCCTGATGTCAGTTTGTAGAGCTCTTTTTGGACTCTCAGGGCAGCACAAGCATGAGGTGGAGGCAGCTCCTGTCTGGGACTTATCCTTCGATGTTCGGAATTTGTGTGGTCAGCTGCCGGCTCAGGGCCACAGGACTCGGAGCGCAAACATCGGCTCTTTTCCCTGGGAAAGAAAACTCACCAGTCCAGGTTCCTGATGTCAGTTTGTAGGGCTCCCCTGGGACTCTCAGGGCAGCACAAGTATGAGGTGGGGGCAGCTCCTGTCTGGGACTTATCCTTCGATGTTCGGAATTTGTGCGGTCAGCTGCCCGCTCAGGGCCACAGGAGTCGGAGCGCAAACATCGGCTCTTTTCCCTGGGAAAGAAAACTCACCAGTCCAGGTTCCTGATGTCAGTTTCTAGAGCTCCCCTGGGACTGTCAGGGCAGCACAAGTATGAGGTGGGGGCAGCTCCTGTCTGGGACTTATCCTTCGATGTTCCGAATTTGCGCGGTCAGCTGCCGGCTCAGGGCCACAGGACTCGGAGCGCAAACATCGGCTCTTTTCCCTGGGAAAGAAAACTCACCAGTCCAGGTTCCTGATGTCAGTTTGTAGAGCTCTTTTTGAACTCTCAGGGCAGCACAAGTATGAGGTTGGAGCAGCTCCTGTCTGGGACTTATCCTTCGATGTTCGGATTTTTTGCAGTCAGCTGCCAGCTCAGGGCCACAGGAGTCGGAGCGCAAACATCGGCTCTTTTCCCTGGGAAAGAAAACTCACCAGTCCAGGTTCCTGATGTCAGTTTGGAGGGCTCCCCTGAGACTGTCAGGGCAGCACAAGTATGAGGAGGGGGCAGCTGCTTTCTGGGACTTATCCTTCGATGTTCGGATTTTTTGCAGTCAGCTGCCCGCTCAGGGCCACAGGACTCGGAGCGCAAACATCGGCTCTTTTCCCTGGGAAAGAAATCTCACCAGTCCAGGTTCCTGATGTCAGTTTGTAGGGCTCCCCTGGGACTGTCAGGGCAGCACAAGTATGAGGTGGGGGCAGCGCCTGTCTGGGACTTATCCTTCGATGTTCGGATTTTTTGCAGTCAGCTGCCGGCTCAGGGCCACAGGACTCGGAGCGCAAACATCGGCTCTTTTCCCTGGGAAAGAAAACTCACTAGTCCAGGTTCCTGATGTCAGTTTGTAGAGCTCTTTTTGGACTCTCAGGTTAGCACAAGTATGAGGTGGGGGCAGCTCCTGTCTGGGACTTATCCTTCGATGTTCGGATTTTTTGCACTCAGCTGCCGGCTCAGGGCCACAGGACTCGGAGCGCAAACATCGGCTCTTTTCCCTGGGAAAGAAAACTCACCAGTCCAGGTTCCTGATGTCAGTTTGTAGGGTTCTTTTTGGACCCTCAGGACAGCACAAGTATGAGGTGGGGGCAGCTCCTGTCTGAGACTTATCCTTCGATGTTCGGAATTTGTGTGGTCAGCTGCCGGCTCAGGGCCACAGGACTCGGAGCGCAAACATCGGCTCTTTTCCCTGGGAAAGAAAACTCACCAGTCCAGGTTCCTGATGTCAGTTTGTAGGGCTCCCCTGGGAGTCTCAGGGCAGCACAAGTATGAGGTGGGGGCAGCTCCTGTCTGGGACTTATCCTACGATGTTCGGAATTTGTGCGGTCAGCTGCCGGCTCAGGGCCACAGGACTCGGAGCGCAAACATCGGCTCTTTTCCCTGGGAAAGAAAACTCACCAGTCCAGGTTCCTGATGTCAGTTTGTAGAGCTCTTTTTGGACTCTGAGGGTAGCAGAAGTATGAGGTGGGGGCAGCTCCTGTCTGGGACTTATCCTTCGATGTTCGGATTTTTTGCACTCAGCTGCCGGCTCAGGGCCACAGGAGTCGGAGCGCAAACATCGGCTCTTTTCCCTGGGAAAGAAAACTCACCAGTCCAGGTTCCTGATGTCAGTTTGTAGGGCTCCCCTGAGACTGTCAGGGCAGCACAAGTATGAGGTGGGGGCAGCTGCTTCCTGGGACTTATCCTTCGATGTTCGGAATTTGTGCGGTCAGCTGCCCGCTCAGGGCCACAGGACTCGGAGCGCAAACATTGGCTCTTTTCCCTGGGAAAGAAAACTCACCAGTCCAGGTTCCTGATGTCAGTTTGTAGAGCTCTTTTTGGACTGTCAGGGCAGCACAAGTATGAGGTGGGGGCAGCTCCTGTCTGGGACTTATCCTTCGATGTTCGGATTTTTTGCAGTCAGCTGCATGCTCACGGCCACAGGACTCGGAGCGCAAACATCGGCTCTTTTCCCTGGGAAAGAAAACTCACCAGTCCAGGTTCCTGATGTCAGTTTGTAGGGCTCCCCTGAGACTGTCAGGGCAGCACAAGTATGAGGTGGGGGCAGCTCCTGTCTGGGACTTATCCTTCGATGTTCGGATTTTTTGCAGTCAGCTGCCGGCTCAGGGCTACAGGACTCGGAGCGCAAACATCGGCTCTTTTCCCTGGGAAAGAAAACTCACCAGTCCAGGTTCCTGATGTCAGTTTGTAGAGCTCTTTTTGGACTCTCAGGGCAGCACAACTATGAGGTGGGGGCAGCTCCTGTCTGGGACTTACCCTTCGATGTTCCGATTTTTTGCAGTCAGCTGCCGGCTCAGGGCTACAGGACTCGGAGCGCAAACATCGGCTCTTTTCCCTGGGAAAGAAAACTAACCAGTCCAGGTTCCTGATGTCAGTTTGTAGGGCTCCCCTGGGACTGTCAGGGCAGCACAAGTATGAGGTTGGGGCAGCTCCTGTCTGGGACTTATCCTTCGATGTTCGGATTTTTTGCACTCAGCTGCCGGCTCAGGGCCACAGGACTCGGAGCGCAAACATCGGCTCTTTTCCCTGGGAAAGAAAACTCACCAGTCCAGGTTCCTGATGTCAGTTTGTAGGGCTCCCCTGGGACTCTCAGGGCAGCACAAGTATGAGGTGGGGGCAGCTCCTGTCTGGGACTTATCCTTCGATGTTCGGAATTTGTGCGGACAGCTGCCGGCTCAGGGCCACAGGAGTCAGAGCGCAAACATCGGCTCTTTTCCCTGGGAAAGAAAACTCACCAGTCCAGGTTCCTGATGTCAGTTTGTAGAGCTCTTTTTGGACTCTCAGGGTAGCACAAGTATGAGGTGGGGGCAGCTCCTGGCTGGGACTTATCCTTCGATGTTCGGATTTTTTGCACTCAGCTGCCGGCTCAGGGCCTCAGGAGTCGGAGCGCAAACATCGGCTCTTTTCCCTGGGAAAGAAAACTCACCAGTCCAGGATCCTGATGTCAGTTTCTAGAGCTCCCCTGGGACTGTCAGGGCAGCACAAGTATGAGGTGGGGACAGCTCCTGTCTGGGACTTATCCTTCGATGTTCGGAATTTGTGCGGTCAGCTGCCGGCTCAGGGCCACAGGACTCGGAGCGCAAACATCGGCTCTTTTCCCTGGGAAAGAAAACTCACCAGTCCAGGTTCCTGATGTCAGTTTGTAGAGCTATTTTTGAACTCTCAGGGCAGCACAAGTATGAGGTTGGAGCAGCTCCTGTCTGGGACTTATCCTTCGATGTTCGGATTTTTTGCAGTCAGCTGCCGGCTCAGGGCCACAGGACTCGGAGCGCAAACATCGGCTCTTTTCCCTGGGAAAGAAAACTCACCAGTCCAGGTTCCTGATGTCAGTTTGTAGGGCTCCCCTGGGACTCTCAGGGCAGCACAAGTATGAGGTGGGGGCAGCTCCTGTCTGGGACTTATCCTTCGATGTTCGGAATTTGTGCGGTCAGCTGCCCGCTCAGGGCCACAGGAGTCGGAGCGCAAACATCGGCTCTTTTCCCTGGGAAAGAAAACTCACCAGTCCAGGTTCCTGATGTCAGTTTGTAGAGCTCTTTTTGGACTCTCAGGGTAGCACAAGTATGAGGTGGGGGCAGCTCCTGGCTGGGACTTATCCTTCGATGTTCGGATTTTTTGCACTCAGATGCCGGCTCAGGGCCACAGGAGTCGGAGCGCAAACATCGGCTCTTTTCCCTGGGAAAGAAAACTCACCAGTCCAGGTTCCTGATGTCAGTTTCTAGAGCTCCCCTGGGACTGTCAGGGCAGCACAAGTATGAGGTGGGGGCAGCTCCTGTCTGGGACTTATCCTTCGATGTTCCGAATTTGCGCGGTCAGCTGCCGGCTCAGGGCCACAGGACTCGGAGCGCAAACATCGGCTCTTTTCCCTGGGAAAGAAAACTCACCAGTCCAGGTTCCTGATGTCAGTTTGTAGAGCTCTTTTTGAACTCTCAGGGCAGCACAAGTATGAGGTTGGAGCAGCTCCTGTCTGGGACTTATCCTTCGATGTTCGGATTTTTTGCAGTCAGCTGCCAGCTCAGGGCCACAGGAGTCGGAGCGCAAACATCGGCTCTTTTCCCTGGGAAAGAAAACTCACCAGTCCAGGTTCCTGATGTCAGTTTGTAGGGCTCCCCTGGGACTGTCAGGGCAGCACAAGTATGAGGAGGGGGCAGCTCATGTCTGGGACTTATCCTTCGATGTTCGGATATTTTGCGGTCAGATGCCCGCTCAGGGCCACAGGACTCGGAGCACAAACATCGGCTCTTTTCCCTGGGAAAGAAAACTCACCAGTCCAGGTTCCTGATGTCAGTTTGTAGGGCTCTTTTTGGACCCTCAGGACAGCACAAGTATGAGGTGGGGGCAGCTCCTGTCTGGGACTTATCCTTCGATGTTCGGATTTTTTGCAGTCAGCTGCCCGCTCATGGCTACAGGACTCGGAGCGCAAACATCGGCTCTTTTCCCTGGGAAAGAAAACTCACCAGTCCAGGTTCCTGATGTCAGTTTGTAGAGCTCCTTTTGGACTCTCAGGGCAGCACAACTATGAGGTGGGGGCAGCTCCTGTCTGGGACTTACCCTTCGATGTTCCGATTTTTTGCAGTCAGCTGCCGGCTCAGGGCTACAGGACTCGGAGCGCAAACATCGGCTCTTTTCCCTGGGAAAGAAAACTCACCAGTCCAGGTTCCTGATGTCAGTTTGTAGGGCTCCCCTGGGACTGTCAGGGCAGCACAAGTATGAGGTGGGGGCAGCTCCTGTCTGGGACTTATCCTTCGATGTTCGGATTTTTTGCACTCAGCTGCCGGCTCAGGGCCACAGGACTCGGAGCGCAAACATCGGCTCTTTTCCCTGGGAAAGAAAACTCACCAGTCCAGGTTCCTGATGTCAGTTTGTAGGGCTCCCCTGGAACTCTCAGGGCATCAGAAGTATGAGGTGGGGGCAGCTCCTGTCTGGGACTTATCCTTCGATGTTCGGAATTTGTGCGGTCAGCTGCCGGCTCAGGGCCACAGGACTCGGAGCGCAAACATCGGCTCTTTTCCCTGGGAAAGAAAACTCACCAGTCCAGGTTCCTGATGTCAGTTTGTAGAGCTCTTTTTGGACTCTCAGGGTAGAACAAGTATGAGGAGGGGGCAGCTCCTGGCTGGGACTTATCCTTCGATGTTCGGATTTTTTGCACTCAGCTGCCGGCTCAGGGCCACAGGACTCGGAGCGCAAACATCGGCTCTTTTCCCTGGGAAAGAAAACTCACCAGTCCAGGTTCCTGATGTCAGTTTTTAGGGCTCCCCTGAGACTGTCAGGGCAGCACAAGTATGAGGTGGGGGCAGCTCCTGTCTGGGACTTATCCTTCGATGTTCGGATTTTTTGCAGTCAGCTGCCGGCTCAGGGCCACAGGACTCGGAGCGCAAACATCGGCTCTTTTCCCTGGGAAAGAAAACTCACCAGTCCGAGTTCCTGATGTCAGTTTCTAGGGCTCCCCTGGGACTCTCAGGGCAGCACAAGTATGAGGTGGGGGCAACTCCTGGCTGGGACTTATCCTTCGATGTTCGGATTTTTTGCACTCAGCTGCCCGCTCAGGGCCACAGGACTCGGAGCGCAAACATCGGCTCTTTTCCCTGGGAAAGAAAACTCACTAGTCCAGGTTCCTGATGTCAGTTTGTAGAGCTCTTTTTGGACTCTCAGGGCAGCACAAGTATGAGGTGGGGGCAGCTCCTGTCTGAGACTTATCCTTCGATGTTCGGAATTTGTGTGGTCAGCTGCCGGCTCAGGGCCACAGGACTCGGAGCGCAAACATCGGCTCTTTTCCCTGGGAAAGAAAACTCACCAGTCCAGGTTCCTGATGTCAGTTTGTAGGGCTCCCCTGGGACTCTCAGGGCAGCACAAGTATGAGGCGGGGGCAGCTCCTGTCTGGGACTTATCCTTCGATGTTCGGAATTTGTGCGGTCAGCTGCCGGCTCAGGGCCACAGGAGTCGGAGCGCAAACATCGGCTCTTTTCCCTGGGAAAGAAAACTCACCAGTCCAGGTTCCTGATGTCAGTTTGTAGAGCTCTTTTTGGACTCTCAGGGTAGCACAAGTATGAGGTGGGGGCAGCTCCTGGCTGGGACTTATCCTTCGATGTTCGGATTTTTTGCACTCAGCTGCCGGCTCAGGGCCACAGGACTCGGAGCGCAAACATCGGCTCTTTTCCCTGGGAAAGAAAACTCACCAGTCCAGGTTCCTGATGTCAGTTTGTAGGGCTCCCCTGGGACTCTCAGGGCAGCACAAGTATGAGGTGGGGGCAGCTCCTGTCTGGGACTTATCCTTCGATGTTCGGAATTTGTGCGGTCAGCTGCCGGCTCAGGGCCACAGGAGTCGGAGCGCAAACATCGGCTCTTTTCCCTGGGAAAGAAAACTCACCAGTCCAGGTTCCTGATGTCAGTTTGTAGAGCTCTTTTTGGACTCTCAGGGTAGCACAAGTATGAGGTGGGGGCAGCTCCTGGCTGGGACTTATCCTTCGATGTTCGGATTTTTTGCACTCAGCTGCCGGCTCAGGGCCACAGGAGTCGGAGCGCAAACATCGGCTCTTTTCCCTGGGAAAGAAAACTCACCAGTCCAGGATCCTGATGTCAGTTTCTAGAGCTCCCCTGGGACTGTCAGGGCAGCACAAGTATGAGGTGGGGACAGCTCCTGTCTGGGACTTATCCTTCGATGTTCCGAATTTGTGCGGTCAGCTGCCGGCTCAGGGCCACAGGACTCGGAGCGCAAACATCGGCTCTTTTCCCTGGGAAAGAAAACTCACTAGTCCAGGTTCCTGATGTCAGTTTGTAGAGCTATTTTTGAACTCTCAGGGCAGCACAAGTATGAGGTTGGAGCAGCTCCTGTCTGGGACTTATCCTTCGATGTTCGGATTTTTTGCAGTCAGCTGCCAGCTCAGGGCCACAGGAGTCGGAGCGCAAACATCGGCTCTTTTCCCTGGGAAAGAAAACTCACCAGTCCAGGTTCCTTATGTCAGTTTGTAGGGCTCCCCTGAGACTGTCAGGGCAGCACAAGTATGAGGAGGGGGCAGCTGCTTTCTGGGACTTATCCTTCGATGTTCGGAATTTGTGCGGTCAGCTGCCGGCTCAGGGCCACAGGACTCGGGGCGCAAACATCGGCTCTTTTCCCTGGGAAAGAAAACTCACCAGTCCAGTTTCATGATGTCAGTTTGTAGGGCTCCCCTGGGACTGTCAGGGCAGCACAAGTATGAGGAGGGGGCAGCGCCTGTCTGGGACTTATCCTTCGATGTTCGGATTTTTTGCAGTCAGCTGCCGGCTCAGGGCCACAGGACTCGGAGCGCAAACATCGGCTCTTTTCCCTGGGAAAGAAAACTCACTAGTCCAGGTTCCTGATGTCAGTTTGTAGAGCTCTTTTTGGACTCTCAGGGCAGCACAAGTATGAGGTGGGGGCAGATCCTGTCTGGGACTTATCCTTCGATGTTCGGATTTTTTGCACTCAGCTGCCGGCTCAGGGCCACGGGAGTCGGAGCGCAAACATCGGCTCTTTTCCCTGGGAAAGAAAACTCACCAGTCCAGGTTCCTGATGTCAGTTTGTAGGGCTCCCCTGGGACTGTCAGGGCAGCACAAGTATGAGGTGGGGGCAGCTCCTGTCTGGGACTTATCCTTCGATGTTCGGATTTTTTGCAGTCAGCTGCCGGCTCAGGGCCACAGGACTCGGAGCGCAAACATCGGCTCTTTTCCCTGGGAAAGAAAACTCACCAGTCCAGGTTCCTGATGTCAGTTTGTAGGGCTCCCCTGGGACTGTCAGGGCAGCACAAGTATGAGGTGGGGGCAGCTCCTGTCTGGGACTTATCCTTCGATGTTCGGATTTTTTGCACTCAGCTGCCAGCTCAGGGCCACAGGACTCGGAGCGCAAACATCGGCTCTTTTCCCTGGGAAAGAAAACTCACTAGTCCAGGTTCCTGATGTCAGTTTGTAGAGCTCTTTTTGGACTCTCAGGGCAGCACAAGTATGAGGTGGAGGCAGCTCCTGTCTGGGACTTATCCTTCGATGTTCGGAATTTGTGTGGTCAGCTGCCGGCTCAGGGCCACAGGACTCGGAGCGCAAACATCGGCTCTTTTCCCTGGGAAAGAAAACTCACCAGTCCAGGTTCCTGATGTCAGTTTGTAGGGCTCCCCTGGGACTCTCAGGGCAGCACAAGTATGAGGTGGGGGCAGCTCCTGTCTGGGACTTATCCTTCGATGTTCGGAATTTGTGCGGTCAGCTGCCCGCTCAGGGCCACAGGAGTCGGAGCGCAAACATCGGCTCTTTTCCCTGGGAAAGAAAACTCACCAGTCCAGGTTCCTGATGTCAGTTTGTAGAGCTCTTTTTGGACTCTCAGGGTAGCACAAGTATGAGGTGGGGGCAGCTCCTGGCTGGGACTTATCCTTCGATGTTCGGATTTTTTGCACTCAGATGCCGGCTCAGGGCCACAGGAGTCGGAGCGCAAACATCGGCTCTTTTCCCTGGGAAAGAAAACTCACCAGTCCAGGTTCCTGATGTCAGTTTCTAGAGCTCCCCTGGGACTGTCAGGGCAGCACAAGTATGAGGTGGGGGCAGCTCCTGTCTGGGACTTATCGTTCGATGTTCCGAATTTGCGCGGTCAGCTGCCGGCTCAGGGCCACAGGACTCGGAGCGCAAACATCGGCTCTTTTCCCTGGGAAAGAAAACTCACCAGTCCAGGTTCCTGATGTCAGTTTGTAGAGCTCTTTTTGAACTCTCAGGGCAGCACAAGTATGAGGTTGGAGCAGCTCCTGTCTGGGACTTATCCTTCGATGTTCGGATTTTTAGCAGTCAGCTGCCAGCTCAGGGCCACAGGAGTCGGAGCGCAAACATCGGCTCTTTTCCCTGGGAAAGAAAACTCACCAGTCCAGGTTCCTGATGTCAGTTTGTAGGGCTCCCCTGAGACTGTCAGGGCAGCACAAGTATGAGGAGGGGGCAGCTGCTTTCTGGGACTTATCCTTCGATGTTCGGAATTTGTGCGGTCAGCTGCCGGCTCAGGGCCACAGGACTCGGGCGCAAACATCGGCTCTTTTCCCTGGGAAAGAAAACTCACCAGTCCAGTTTCATGATGTCAGTTTGTAGGGCTCCCCTGGGACTGTCAGGGCAGCACAAGTATGAGGAGGGGGCAGCGCCTGTCTGGGACTTATCCTTCGATGTTCGGATTTTTTGCAGTCAGCTGCCGGCTCAGGGCCACAGGACTCGGAGCGCAAACATCGGCTCTTTTCCCTGGGAAAGAAAACTCACTAGTCCAGGTTCCTGATGTCAGTTTGTAGAGCTCTTTTTGGACTCTCAGGGCAGCACAAGTATGAGGTGGGGGCAGCTCCTGTCTGGGACTTATCCTTCGATGTTCGGATTTTTTGCACTCAGCTGCCGGCTCAGGGCCACAGGACTCGGAGCGCAAACATCCGCTCTTTTCCCTGGGAAAGAAAACTCACCAGTCCAGGTTCCTGATGTCAGTTTGTAGGGTTCTTTTTGGACCCTCAGGACAGCACAAGTATGAGGTGGGGGCAGCTCCTGTCTGAGACTTATCCTTCGATGTTCGGAATTTGTGTGGTCAGCTGCCGGCTCAGGGCCACAGGACTCGGAGCGCAAACATCGGCTCTTTTCCCTGGGAAAGAAAACTCACCAGTCCAGGTTCCTGATGTCAGTTTGTAGGGCTCCCCTGGGACTCTCAGGGCAGCACAAGTATGAGGTGGGGGCAGCTCCTGTCTGGGACTTATCCTACGATGTTCGGAATTTGTGCGGTTAGCTGCCGGCTCAGGGCCACAGGACTCGGAGCGCAAACATCGGCTCTTTTCCGTGGGAAAGAAAACTCACCAGTCCAGGTTCCTGATGTCAGTTTGTAGAGCTCTTTTTGGACTCTCAGGGTAGCACAAGTTTGAGGTGGGGGCGGCTCCTGGCTGGGACTTATCCTTCGATGTTCGGATTTTTTGCACTCAGCTGCCGGCTCAGGGCCACAGGAGTCGGAGCGCAAACATCGGCTCTTTTCCCTGGGAAAGAAAACTCACCAGTCCAGGTTCCTGATGTCAGTTTGTAGAGCTCCCCTGGGATTGTCAGGGCAGCAAAGGTATGAGGTGGGGGCAGCTCCTGTCTGGGACTTATCCTTCGATGTTCCGAATTTGTGCGGTCAGCTGCCGGCTCAGGGCCACAGGACTCGGAGCGCAAACATCGGCTCTTTTCCCTGGGAAAGAAAACTCACCAGTCCAGGTTCCTGATGTCAGTTTGTAGAGCTCTTTTTGAACTCTCAGGGCAGCACAAGTATGAGGTGGGGGCAGCTCCTGTCTGGGACTTATCCTTCGATGTTCGGATTTTTTGCAGTCAGCTGCCAGCTCAGGGCCACAGGACTCGGAGCGCAAACATCGGCTCTTTTCCCTGGGAAAGAAAACTCACCAGTCCAGGTTCCTGATGTCAGTTTGTAGGGCTCCCCTGAGACTGTCAGGGCAGCACAAGTATGAGGTGGGGGCAGCTGCTTCCTGGGACTTATCCTTCGATGTTCGGAATTTGTGCGGTCAGCTGCCGGCTCAGAGACACAGGACTCGGGGCGCAAACATCGGCTCTTTTCCCTGGGAAAGAAAACTCACCAGTCCAGGTTCCTGATGTCAGTTTGTAGGGCTCCCCTGGGACTGTCAGGGCAGCACAAGTATGAGGTGGGGGCAGCTCCTGTCTGGGACTTATCCTTCGATGTTCCGATTTTTTGCAGTTAGCTGCCGGCTCAGGGCCACAGGACTCGGAGCGCAAACATCGGCTCTTTTCCCTGGGAAAGAAAACTCACCAGTCCAGGTTCCTGATGTCAGTTTTTAGGGCTCCCCTGGGACTGTCAGGGAAGCACAAGTATGAGGTGGGGGCAGCTCCTTTCTGGGACTTACCCTTCGATGTTCGGATTTTTTGCACTCAGCTGCCCGTTCCTGACGACAGGACTCGGAGCGCAAACATCGGCTCTTTTCCCTGGGAAAGAAAACTCACCAGTCCAGGTTCCTGATGTCAGTTTGGAGGGCTCCCCTGGGACTCTCAGGGCATCACAAGTATGTGGTGGGGGCAGCTCCTGTCTGGGACTTATCCTTCGATGTTCGGATTTTTTGCAGTCAGCTGCCGGCTCAGGGCCACAGGACTCGGAGCGCAAACATCGGCTCTTTTCCCTGGGAAAGAAAACTCACCAGTCCAGGTTCCTGATGTCAGTTTGTAGGGCTCCCCTGGGACTGTCAGGGCAGCACAAGTATGAGGTGGGGGCAGCTCCTGTCTGGGACTTATCCTTCGATGTTCGGAATTTGTGCGGTCAGCTGCTGGCTCAGGGCCACAGGACTCGGAGCGCAAACATCGGCTCTTTTCCCTGGGAAAGAAAACTCACCAGTCCAGGTTCCTGATGTCAGTTTGTATGGTTCTTTTTGGACCCTCAGGACAGCACAAGTATGAGGTGGGGGCATCTCCTGTCTGAGACTTATCCTTCGATGTTCGGAATTTGTGTGGTCAGCTGCCGGCTCAGGGCCACAGGACTCGGAGCGCAAACATCGTCTCTTTACCCTGGGAAAGAAAACTCACCAGTCCAGGTCCCTGATGTCAGTTTGTAGGGCTCCCCTGGGACTGTCAGGGCAGCACAAGTATGAGGTGGGGGCAGCTCCTGTCTGGGACTTATCCTTCGATGTTCCGAATTTGTGCGGTCAGCTGCCCGCTCAGGGCCACAGGACTCGGAGCGCAAACATCGGCTCTTTTCCCTGGGAAAGAAAACTCACTAGTCCAGGTTCCTGATGTCAGTTTGTAGGGCTCTTTTTGAACTCTCAGGGCAGCACAAGTATGAGGTGGGGGCAGCTCCTGTCTGGGACTTATCCTTCGATGTTCCGATTTTTTGCAGTCAGCTGCCTGCTCAGGGCCACAGGACTCGGAGCGCAAACATTGGCTCTTTTCCCTGGGAAAGAAAACTCACCAGTCCAGGTTCCTGATGTCAGTTTGTAGAGCTCTTTTTGGACTGTCAGGGCAGCACAAGTATGAGGCGGGGGCAGCTCCTGTCTGGGACTTATCCTTCGATGTTCGGATTTTTTGCAGTCAGCTGCATGCTCACGGCCACAGGACTCGGAGCGCAAACATCGGCTCTTTTCCCTGGGAAAGAAAACTCACCAGTCCAGGTTCCTGATGTCAGTTTGTAGGGCTCCCCTGGGACTGTCAGGGCAGCACAAGTATGAGGTGGGGGCAGCTCCTGTCTGGGACTTATCCTTCGATGTTCCGATTTTTTGCAGTCAGCTGCCGGCTCAGGGCCACAGGAGTCGGAGCGCAAACATCGGCTCTTTTCCCTGGGAAAGAAAACTCACCAGTCCAGGTTCCTGATGTCAGTTTGGAGGGCTCCCCTGGGACTGTCAGGGCAGCACAAGTATGAGGAGGGGGCAGCTCCTGTCTGGGACTTATCCTTCGATGTTCGGATTTTTTGCAGTCAGCTGCCGGCTCAGGGCCACAGGAGTCGGAGCGCAAACATCGGCTCTTTTCCCTGGGAAAGAAAACTCACCAGTCCAGGTTCCTGATGTCAGTTTGTAGGGCTCCCCTGGGACTGTAAGGGCAGCACAAGTATAAGGTGGGGGCAGCTCCTTTCTGGGACTTATCCTTCGATGTTCCGATTTTTTGCACTCAGCTGCCCGTTCCTGACCACAGGACTCGGAGCGCAAACATCGGCTCTTTTCCCTGGGAAAGAAAACTCACCAGTCCAGGTTCCTGATGTCAGTTTGGAGGGCTCCCCTGGGACTCTCAGGGCATCACAAGTATGAGGTGGGGGCACCTCCTGTCTGGGACTTATCCTTCGATGTTCGGAATTTGTGCGGTCAGCTGCCGGCTCAGGGCCACAGGACTCGGAGCGCAAACATCGGCTCTTTTCCCTGGGAAAGAAAACTCACCAGTCCAGGTTCCTGATGTCAGTTTGTAGAGCTCTTTTTGGACTCTCAGTGTAGCACAAGTATGAGGAGGGGGCAGCTCCTGGCTGGGACTTATCCTTCGATGTTCGGATTTTTTGCATTCAGCTGCCGGCTCAGGGCCACAGGAGTCGGAGCGCAAACATCGGCTCTTTTCCCTGGGAAAGAAAACTCACCAGTCCAGGTTCCTGATGTCAGTTTGTAGGGCTCCCCTGGGACTGTAAGGGCAGCACAAGTATGAGGTGGGGGCAGCTCCTGTCTGGGACTTATCCTTCGATGTTCGGAATTTTTGCGGTCAGCTGCCGGCTCAGGGCCACAGGACTCGGGGCGCAAACATCGGCTCTTTTCCCTGGGAAAGAAAACTCACCAGTCCAGGTTCCTGATGTCAGTTTGTAGAGCTCTTTTGGGACTCTCAGGGTAGCACAAGTATGAGGTGGGGGCGGCTCCTGGCTGGGACTTATCCTTCGATGTTCGGATTTTTTGCAGTCAGCTGCCCGCTCAGGGCCACAGGACTCGGAGCGCAAACATCGGCTCTTTTCCCTGGGAAAGAAAAATCACCAGTCCAGATTCCTGATGTCAGTTTGGAGGGCTCCCCTGGGACTCTCAGGGCATCACAAGTATGAGGTGGGGGCACCTCCTGTCTGGGACTTATCCTTCGATGTTCGGAATTTGTGCGGTCAGCTGCCGGCTCAGGGCCACAGGACTCGGAGCGCAAACATCGGCTCTTTTCCCTGGGAAAGAAAACTCACCAGTCCAGGTTCCTGATGTCAGTTTGTAGAGCTCTTTTTGGACTCTCAGGGTAGCACAAGTATGAGGAGGGGGCAGCTCCTGGCTGGGACTTATCCTTCGATGTTCGGATTTTTTGCAGTCAGCTGCCGGCTCAGGGCCACAGGAGTCGGAGCGCAAACATCGGCTCTTTTCCCTGGGAAAGAAAACTCACCAGTCCAGGTTCCTGATGTCAGTTTGTAGGGCTCCCCTGGGACTGTAAGGGCAGCACAAGTATGAGGTGGGGGCAGCTCCTGTCTGGGACTTATCCTTCGATGTTCGGATATTTTGCGGTCAGATGCCCGCTCAGGGCCACAGGACTCGGAGCGTAAACATCGGCTCTTTTCCCTGGGAAAGAAAACTCACCAGTCCAGGTTCCTGATGTCAGTTTGTAGGGCTCCCCTGGGACTCTCAGGGCAGCACAAGTATGAGGTGGGGGCAGCTCCTGTCTGGGACTTATCCTTCGATGTTCGGAATTTTTGCGGTCAGCTGCCGGCTCAGGGCCACAGGACTCGGGGCGCAAACATCGGCTCTTTTCCCTGGGAAAGAAAACTCACCAGTCCAGGTTCCTGATGTCAGTTTGTAGAGCTCTTTTGGGACTCTCAGGGTAGCAGAAGTATGAGGTGGGGGCGGCTCCTGGCTGGGACTTATCCTTCGATGTTCGGATTTTTTGCAGTCAGCTGCCCGCTCAGGGCCACAGGACTCGGAGCGCAAACATCGGCTCTTTTCCCTGGGAAAGAAAACTCACCAGTCCAGGTTCCTGATGTCAGTTTGTAGGGCTCCCCTGGGACTGTCAGGGCAGCACAAGTATGAGGAGGGGGCAGCTCCTGTCTGGGACTTATCCTTCGATGTTCGGATATTTTGCGGTCAGATGCCCGCTCAGGGCCACAGGACTCGGAGCGCAAACATCGGCTCTTTTCCCTGGGAAAGAAAACTCACCAGTCCAGGTTCCTGATGTCAGTTTGGAGGGCTCTTTTTGGACCCTCAGGACAGCACAAGTATGAGGTGGGGGCAGCTCCTGTCTGGGACTTATCCTTCGATGTTCGGATTTTTTGCAGTCAGCTGCCCGCTCAGGGCTACAGGACTCGGAGCGCAAACATCGGCTCTTTTCCCTGGGAAAGAAAACTCACCAGTCCAGGATCCTGATGTCAGTTTGTAGAGCTCTTTTTGGACTCTCAGGGCAGCACAAGTATGAGGTGGGGGCAGCTCCTGTCTGGGACTTATCCTTCGATGTTCCGATTTTTTGCGGTCAGATGCCCGCTCAGGGCCACAGGACTCGGAGCACAAACATCGGCTCTTTTCCCTGGGAAAGAAAACTCACCAGTCCAGGTTCCTGATGTCAGTTTGTAGGGCTCCCCTGGGACTGTCAGGGCAGCACAAGTATGAGGTGGGGGCAGCTCCTGTCTGGGACTTATCCTTCGATGTTCGGAATTTGTGCGGTCAGCTGCCGGCTCAGGGCCACAGGACTCGGAGCGCAAACATCGGCTCTTTTCCCTGGGAAAGAAAACTCACCAGTCCAGGTTCCTGATGTCAGTTTCTAGGGCTCCCCTGGGACTGACAGGGCAGCACAAGTATGAGGTGGGGGCAGCGCCTGTCTGGGACTTATCCTTCCATGTCCGGAAGTTGTGCGGTCAGCTGCCGGCTCAGGGCCACAGGACTCGGAGCGCAAACATCGGCTCTTTTCCCTGGGAAAGAAAACTCACCAGTCCAGGTTCCTGATGTCAGTTTGTAGAGCTCTTCTTGGACTCTCAGGGTAGCACAAGTATGAGGAGGGGGCAGCTCCTGGCTGGGACTTATCCTTCGATGTTCGGATTTTTTGCAGTCAGCTGCAAGCTCAGGGCCACAGGACTCGGAGCGCAAACATCGGCTCTTTTCCCTGGGAAAGAAAACTCACCAGTCCAGGTTCCTGATGTCAGTTTGTAGGGCTCCCCTGGACTGTCAGGGCAGCACAAGTATGAGGTGGGGGCAGCTCCTGGCTGGGACTTATCCTTCGATGTTCGGATTTTTTGCAGTCAGCTGCCGGCTCAGGGCCACAGGACTCGGAGCGCAAACATCGGCTCTTTTCCCTGGGAAAGAAAACTCACCAGTCCAGGTTCCTGATGTCAGTTTGTAGGGCTCCCCTGGGACTGTCAGGGCAGCACAAGTATGAGGTGGGGGCAGCTCCTGTCTGGGACTTATCCTTCGATGTTCGGATTTTTTGCACTCAGCTGCCCGCTCAGGGCCACAGGAGTCGGAGCGCAAACATCGGCTCTTTTCCCTGGGAAAGAAAACTCACCAGTCCAGGTTCCTGATGTCAGTTTGTAGAGCTCTTTTTGGACTCTCAGTGTAGCACAAGTATGAGGTGGGGGCAGCTCCTGTCTGGGACTTATCCTTCGATGTTCGGATATTTTGCGGTCAGATGCCCGCTCAGGGCCACAGGACTCGGAGCACAAACATCGGCTCTTTTCCCTGGGAAAGAAAACTCACCAGTCCAGGTTCCTGATGTCAGTTTGTAGGGCTCCCCTGGGACTGTCAGGGCAGCACAAGTATGAGGTGGGGGCAGCTCCTGTCTGGGACTTATCCTTCGATGTTCGGAATTTGTGCGGTCAGCTGCCGGCTCAGGGCCACAGGACTCGGAGCGCAAACATCGGCTCTTTTCCCTGGGAAAGAAAACTCACCAGTCCAGGTTCCTGATGTCAGTTTGTAGGGCTCCCCTGGGACTCTCAGGGTAGCACAAGTATGAGGTGGGGGCAGATCCTGTCTGGGACTTATCGTTCGATGTTCGGATTTTTTGCACTCAGCTGCCCGCTCAGGGCCACAGGACTCGGAGCGCAAACATCGGCTCTTTTCCCTGGGAAAGAAAACTCACCAGTCCAGGTTCCTGATGTGAGTTTGTAGGGCTCGTTGTGGACTCACAGGGCAGCACAAGTATGAGATGGGGGCAGCTCCTGTCTGGGACTTATCCTTCGATGTTCGGAATTTGTGCGGTCAGCTGCCGGCTCAGTGCCACAGGACTCGGAGCGCAAACATCGGCTCTTTTCCCTGGGAAAGAAAACTCACCAGTCCAGGTTCCTGATGTCAGTTTGTAGAGCTCTTTTTGGACTCTCAGGGTAGGACAAGTATGAGGTGGGGGCCGCTCCTGGCTGGGACTTATCCTTCGATGTTCGGATTTTTTGCAGTCAGCTGCCGGCTCAGGGCCACAGGAGTCGGAGCGCAAACATCGGCTCTTTTCCCTGGGAAAGAAAACTCACCAGTCCAGGTTCCTGATGTCAGTTTGTAGGGCTCCCCTGGGACTGTCAGGGCAGCACAAGTATGAGGTGGGGGCAGCTCCTGGCTGGGACTTATCCTTCGATGTTCCGAATTTGTGCGGTCAGCTGCCGGCTCAGGGCCACAGGACTCGGAGCGCAAACATCGGCTCTTTTCCCTGGGAAAGAAAACTCACCAGTCCAGGTTCCTGATGTCAGTTTGTAGGGCTCCCCTGAGACTGTCAGGGCAGCACAAGTATGAGGTGGGGGCAGCTGCTTTCTGGGACTTACCCTTCGATGTTCGGAATTTGTGTGGTCAGCTGCCGGCTCAGGGCCACAGGACTCGGGGCGCAAACATCGGCTCTTTTCCCTGGGAAAGAAAACTCACCAGTCCAGGTTCCTGATGTCAGTTTGTAGGGCTCCCCTGGGACTCTCAGGGCAGCACAAGTATGAGGAGGGGGCAACGCCTGTCTGGGACTTATCCTTCGATGTTCGGATTTTTTGCAGTCAGCTGCCGGCTCAGGGCCACAGGACTCGGAGCGCAAACATCGGCTCTTTTCCCTGGGAAAGAAAACTCACTAGTCCAGGTTCCTGATGTCAGTTTGTAGAGCTCTTTTTGGACTTTTAGGGCAGCACAATTATGAGGTGGGGGCAGCTCCTGACTGGGACTTATCCTTCGATGTCCGGAATTTGTGCGGTCAGCTGCCGGCTCAGGGCCACAGGACTCAGAGCGCAAACATCTGCTCTTTTCCCTGGGAAAGAAAACTCACCAGTCCAGGTTCCTGATGTCAGTTTGGAGGGCTCCCCTGGGACTCTCAGGGCAGCACAAGTATGAGGTGGGGGCAGCTCCTGTCTGGGACTTATCCTTCGATGTTCGGAATTTGTGCGGTCAGCTGCCGGCTCAGGGCCACAGGACTCGGAGTGCAAACATCGGCTCTTTTCCCTGGGAAAGAAAACTCACCAGTCCAGGTTCCTGATGTCAGTTTGTAGAGCTCTTCTTGGACTCTCAGGGTAGCACAAGTATGAGGAGGGGGCAGCTCCTGGCTGGGACTTATCCTTCGATGTTCGGATTTTTTGCAGTCAGCTGCAAGCTCAGGGCCACAGGACTCGGAGCGCAAACATCGGCTCTTTTCCCTGGGAAAGAAAACTCACCAGTCCAGGTTCCTGATGTCAGTTTGTAGGGCTCCCCTGGACTGTCAGGGCAGCACAAGTATGAGGTGGGGGCAGCTCCTGGCTGGGACTTATCCTTCGATGTTCGGATTTTTTGCAGTCAGCTGCCGGCTCAGGGCCACAGGACTCGGAGCGCAAACATCGGCTCTTTTCCCTGGGAAAGAAAACTCACCAGTCCAGGTTCCTGATGTCAGTTTGTAGGGCTCCCCTGGGACTGTCAGGGCAGCACAAGTATGAGGTGGGGGCAGCTCCTGTCTGGGACTTATCCTTCGATGTTCGGAATTTGTGCGGTCAGCTGCCGGCTCAGGGCCACAGGACTCGGGGCGCAAACATCGGCTCTTTTCCCTGGGAAAGAAAACTCACCAGTCCAGGTTCCTGATGTCAGTTTGTAGAGCTCTTTTTGGACTCTCAGGGTAGCACAAGTATGAGGTGGGGGCGGCTCCTGGCTGGGACTTATCCTTCGATGTTCGGATTTTTTGCAGTCAGCTGCCCGCTCAGGGCCACAGGACTCGGAGCGCAAACATCGGCTCTTTTCCCTGGGAAAGAAAACTCACCAGTCCAGGTTCCTGATGTCAGTTTGTAGAGCTCTTCTTGGACTCTCAGGGTAGCACAAGTATGAGGAGGGGGCAGCTCCTGGCTTGGACTTATCCTTCGATGTTCGGATTTTTTGCAGTCAGCTGCCGGCTCAGGGCCACAGGACTCGGAGCGCAAACATCGGCTCTTTTCCCTGGGAAAGAAAACTCACCAGTCCAGGTTCCTGATGTCAGTTTGTAGGGCTCGTTGTGGACTCACAGGGCAGCACAAGTATGAGATGGGGGCAGCTCCTGTCTGGGACTTATCCTTCGATGTTCGGAATTTGTGCGGTCAGCTGCCGGCTCAGGGCCACAGGACTCGGAGCGCAAACATCGGCTCTTTTCCCTGGGAAAGAAAACTCACCAGTCCAGGTTCCTGATGTCAGTTTGTAGAGCTCTTTTTGGACTCTCAGGGTAGGACAAGTATGAGGTGGGGGCCGCTCCTGGCTGGGACTTATCCTTCGATGTTCGGATTTTTTGCAGTCAGCTGCCGGCTCAGGGCCACAGGAGTCGGAGCGCAAACATCGGCTCTTTTCCCTGGGAAAGAAAACTCACCAGTCCAGGTTCCTGATGTCAGTTTGTAGGGCTCCCCTGGGACTGTCAGGGCAGCACAAGTATGAGGTGGGGGCAGCTCCTGTCTGGGACTTATCCTTCGATGTTCCGAATTTGTGCGGTCAGCTGCCGGCTCAGGGCCACAGGACTCGGAGCGCAAACATCGGCTCTTTTCCCTGGGAAAGAAAACTCACCAGTCCAGGTTCCTGATGTCAGTTTGTAGGGCTCCCCTGAGACTGTCAGGGCAGCACAAGTATGAGGTGGGGGCAGCTGCTTTCTGGGACTTATCCTTCGATGTTCGGAATTTGTGTGGTCAGCTGCCGGCTCAGGGCCACAGGACTCGGGGCGCAAACATCGGCTCTTTTCCCTGGGAAAGAAAACTCACCAGTCCAGGTTCCTGATGTCAGTTTGTAGGGCTCCCCTGGGACTCTCAGGGCAGCACAAGTATGAGGAGGGGGCAACGCCTGTCTGGGACTTATCCTTCGATGTTCGGATTTTTTGCAGTCAGCTGCCGGCTCAGGGCCACAGGACTCGGAGCGCAAACATCGGCTCTTTTCCCTGGGAAAGAAAACTCACTAGTCCAGGTTCCTGATGTCAGTTTGTAGAGCTCTTTTTGGACTCTCAGGGCAGCACAAGTATGAGGTGGGGGCAGCTCCTGTCTGGGACTTATCCTTCGATGTTCGGATTTTTTGCAGTCAGCTGCCCGCTCAGGGCCACAGGACTCGGAGCGCAAACATCGGCTCTTTTCCCTGGGAAAGAAAACTCACCAGTCCAGGTTCCTGATGTCAGTTTCTAGGGCTCCCCTGGGACTCTCAGGGTAGCACAAGTATGAGGTGGGGGCAGCTCCTGTCTGGGACTTATCCTTCGATGTTCGGATTTTTTGCACTCAGCTGCCCGCTCAGGGCCACAGGACTCGGAGCGCAAACATCGGTTCTTTTCTCTGGGAAAGAAAACTCACCAGTCCAGGTTCCTGATGTCAGTTTGTAGGGCTCTTTTTGGACTCACAGGGCAGCACAAGTATGAGATGGGGGCAGCTCCTGTCTGGGACTTATCCTTCGATGTTCGGAATTTGTGCGGTCAGCTGCCGGCTCAGGGCCACAGGACTCGGAGCGCAAACATCGGCTCTTTTCCCTGCGAAAGAAAACTCACTAGTCCAGGTTCCTGATGTCAGTTTGTAGAGCTCTTTTTGGACTCTCAGGGCAGCACAATTATGAGGTGGGGGCAGCTCCTGTCTGGGACTTATCCTTCGATGTTCCGATTTTTTGCAGTCAGCTGCCGGCTCAGGGCCACAGGAGTCGGAGCGCAAACATCGGCTCTTTTCCCTGGGAAAGAAAACTCACCAGTCCAGGTTCCTGATGTCAGTTTGGAGGGCTCCCCTGGGACTCTCAGGGCAGCACAAGTATGAGGTGGGGGCAGCTGCTTTCTGGGACTTATCCTTCGATGTTCGGAATTTGTGCGGTCAGCTGCCGGCTCAGGGCCACAGGACTCGGAGCGCAAACATCGGCTCTTTTCCCTGGGAAAGAAAACTCACCAGTCCAGGTTCCTGATGTCAGTTTGTAGAGCTCTTTTTGGACTTTTAGGGCAGCACAAGTATGAGGTGGGGGCAGCTCCTGTCTGGGACTTATCCTTCAATTTTCGGAATTTGTGCGGTCAGCTGCCGGCTCAGGGCCACAGGACTCGGAGCGCAAACATCGGCTCTTTTCCCTGGGAAAGAAAACTCACCAGTCCAGGTTCCTGATGTCAGTTTGTAGAGCTCTTTTTGAACTCTCAGGGCAGCACAAGTATGAGGTTGGAGCAGCTCCTGTCTGGGACTTATCCTTCGATGTTCGGATTTTTTGCGGTCAGCTGCCCGCTCAGGGCCACAGGACTCGGGGCGCAAACATCGGCTCTTTTCCCTGGGAAAGAAAACTCACCAGTCCAGGTTCCTGATGTCAGTTTGTAGGGCTCTTTTTGGACTGTCAGGGCAGCACAAGTATGAGATGGGGGCAGCTCCTGTCTGGACTTATCCTTCGATGTTCGTAATTTGTGCGGTCAGCTGCCAGCTCAGGGCCACAGGACTCGGAGCGCAAACATCGGCTCTTTTCCCTGGGAAAGAAAACTCACCAGTCCAGGTTCCTGATGTCAGTTTGTAGGGCTCCCCTGGGACTGTCAGGGCAGCACAAGTATGAGGTGGGGGCCGCTCCTGGCTGGGACTTATCCTTCAATGTTCGGATTTTTTGCAGTCAGCTGCCGGCTCAGGGCCACAGGAGTCGGAGCGCAAACATCGGCTCTTTTCCCTGGGAAAGAAAACTCACCAGTCCAGGTTCCTGATGTCAGTTTGTAGGGCTCTTTTTGGACTCACAGGGCAGCACAAGTATGAGATGGGGGCAGCTCCTGTCTGGGACTTATCCTTCGATGTTCGGAATTTGTGCGGTCAGCTGCCGGCTCAGGGCCACAGGACTCGGAGCACAAACATCGGCTCTTTTCCCTGGGAAAGAAAACTCACCAGTCCAGGTTCCTGATGTCAGTTTGTAGAGCTCTTTTTGAACTCTCAGGGCAGCACAAGTATGAGGTGGGGGCAGCTCCTGTCTGGGACTTATCCTTCGATGTTCGGATTTTTTGCACTCAGCTGCCGGCTCAGGGCCACAGGACTCGGAGCGCAAACATCGGCTCTTTTCCCTGGGAAAGAAAACTCACCAGTCCAGGTTCCTGATGTCAGTTTGTAGGGCTCCCCTGGGACTCTCAGGGCAGCACAAGTATGAGGAGGGGGCAGCGCCTGTCTGGGACTTATCCTTCGATGTTCGGATTTTTTGCAGTCAGCTGCCGGCTCAGGGCCACAGGACTCGGAGAGCAAACATCGGCTCTTTTCCCTGGGAAAGAAAACTCACTAGTCCAGGTTCCTGATGTCAGTTTGTAGGGCTCCCCTGGGACTGTCAGGGCAGCACAAGTATGAGGTAGGGGCAGCTCCTTTCTGGGACTTATCCTTCGATGTTCGGAATTTGTGCGGTCAGCTGCCGGCTCACGGCCACAGGACTCGGAGCGCAAACATCGGCTCTTTTCCCTGGGAAAGAAAACTCACCAGTCCAGGTTCCTGATGTCAGTTTGTAGGGCTCCCCTGGGACTGTCAGGGCAGCACAAGTATGAGGTGGGGGCAGCTCCTGTCTGGGACTTATCCTTCGATGATCGGATTTTTTGCAGTCAGCTGCCCGCTCAGGGCCACAGGAGTCGGAGCGCAAACATCGGCTCTTTTCCCTGGGAAAGAAAACTCACCAGTCCAGGTTCCTGATGTCAGTTTGTAGGGCTCCCCTGGGACTCTCAGGGTAGCACAAGTATGAGGTGGGGGCAGCTCCTGTCTGGGACTTATCGTTCGATGTTCGGATTTTTTGCACTCAGCTGCCCTCTCAGGGTCACAGGACTCGGAGCGCAAACATCGGCTCTTTTCCCTGGGAAAGAAAACTCACCAGTCCAGGTTCCTGATGTCAGTTTGTAGGGCTCCCCTGGGACTGTCAGGGCAGCACAAGTATGAGGTAGGGGCAGCTCCTTTCTGGGACTTATCCTTCGATGTTCGGAATTTGTGCGGTCAGCTGCCGGCTCACGGCCACAGGACTCGGAGCGCAAACATCGGCTCTTTTCCCTGGGAAAGAAAACTCACCAGTCCAGGTTCCTGATGTCAGTTTGTAGAGCTCGTTTTGGATTTTAGGGCAGCACAAGTATGAGGTGGGGGCAGCTCCTGTCTGGGACTTATCCTTCGATGTTCGGAATTTGTGCGGTCAGCTGCCGGCTCAGGGCCACAGGACTCGGGGCGCAAACATCGGCTCTTTTCCCTGGGAAAGAAAACTCACCAGTCCAGGTTCCTGATGTCAGTTTGTAGAGCTCTTTTTGGACTCTCAGGGTAGCACAAGTATGAGGTGGGGGCGGCTCCTGGCTGGGACTTATCCTTCGATGTTCGGATTCTTTGCAGTCAGCTGCCCGCTCAGGGCCACAGGAGTCGGAGCGCAAACATCGGCTCTTTTCCCTGGGAAAGAAAACTCACCAGTCCAGGTTCCTGATGTCAGTATGTAGGGCTCCCCTGGCACTGTCAGGGCAACACAAGTATGAGGTAGGGGCAGCTCCTTTCTGGGACTTATCCTTCGATGTTCGGAATTTGTGCGGTCAGCTGCCGGCTCAGGGCCACAGGACTCGGAGCGCAAACATCGGCTCTTTTCCCTGGGAAAGAAAACTCACCAGTCCGGATTCCTGATGGCAGTTTGTAGGGATCCCCTGGGACTGTCAGGGCAGCACAAGTATGAGGAGGGGGCAGCTCCTGTCTGGGACTTATCCTTCGATGTTCAGATTTTTTGCAGTCAGCTGCCGGCTCAGGGCCACAGGACTCGGAGCGCAAACATCGGCTCTTTTCCCTGGGAAAGAAAACTCACCAGTCCAGGTTCCTGATGTCAGTTTGTAGGGCTCCCCTGGGACTGTCAGGGCAGCACAAGTATGAGGTGGGGGCAGCTCCTGTCTGGGACCTATCCTTCGATGTTCGGATTTTTTGCACTCAGCTGCCCGCTCAGGGCCACAGGAGTCGGAGCGCAAACATCGGCTCTTTTCCCTGGGAAAGAAAACTCACCAGTCCAGGTTCCTGATGTCAGTTTGTAGAGCTCTTTTTGGACTCTCAGTGTAGCACAAGTATGAGGTGGGGGCAGCTCCTGTCTGGGACTTATCCTTCGATGTTCGGATATTTTGCGGTCAGATGCCCGCTCAGGGCCACAGGACTCGGAGCACAAACATCGGCTCTTTTCCCTGGGAAAGAAAACTCACCAGTCCAGGTTCCTGATGTCAGTTTGTAGGGCTCCCCTGGGACTGTCAGGGCAGCACAAGTATGAGGTGGGGGCAGCTCCTGTCTGGGATTTATCCTTCGATGTTCGGAATTTGTGCGGTCAGCTGCCGGCTCAGGGCCACAGGACTCGGGGCGCAAACATCGGCTCTTTTCCCTGGGAAAGAAAACTCACCAGTCCAGGTTCCTGATGTCAGTTTGTAGAGCTCTTTTTGGACTCTCAGGGTAGCACAAGTATGAGGTGGGGGCGGCTCCTGGCTGGGACTTATCCTTCGATGTTCGGATTTTTTGCAGTCAGCTGCCCGCTCAGGGCCACAGGACTCGGAGCGCAAACATCGGCTCTTTTCCCTGGGAAAGAAAACTCACCAGTCCAGGTTCCTGATGTCAGTTTGTAGGGCTCCCCTGGGACTCTCAGGGTAGCACAAGTATGAGGTGGGGGCAGATCCTGTCTGGGACTTATCGTTCGATGTTCGGATTTTTTGCACTCAGCTGCCCGCTCAGGGCCACAGGACTCGGAGCGCAAACATCGGCTCTTTTCCCTGGGAAAGAAAACTCACCAGTCCAGGTTCCTGATGTCAGTTTGTAGGGCTCGTTGTGGACTCACAGGGCAGCACAAGTATGAGATGGGGGCAGCTCCTGTCTGGGACTTATCCTTCGATGTTCGGAATTTGTGCGGTCAGCTGCCGGCTCAGGGCCACAGGACTCGGAGCGCAAACATCGGCTCTTTTCCCTGGGAAAGAAAACTCACCAGTCCAGGTTCCTGATGTCAGTTTGTAGAGCTCTTTTTGGACTCTCAGGGTAGGACAAGTATGAGGTGGGGGCAGCTCCTGGCTGGGACTTATCCTTCGATGTTCGGATTTTTTGCACTCAGCTGCCGGCTCAGGGCCACAGGAGTCGGAGCGCAAACATCGGCTCTTTTCCCTGGGAAAGAAAACTCACCAGTCCAGGTTCCTGATGTCAGTTTGTAGGGCTCCCCTGGGACTGTCAGGGCAGCACAAGTATGAGGTGGGGGCAGCTCCTGTCTGGGACTTATCCTTCGATGTTCCGAATTTGTCCGGTCAGCTGCCGGCTCAGGGCCACAGGACTCGGAGCGCAAACATCGGCTCTTTTCCCTGGGAAAGAAAACTCACCAGTCCAGGTTCCTGATGTCAGTTTGTAGGGCTCCCCTGAGACTGTCAGGGCAGCACAAGTATGAGGTGGGGGCAGCTGCTTTCTGGGACTTATCCTTCGATGTTCGGAATTTGTGTGGTCAGCTGCCGGCTCAGGGCCACAGGACTCGGGGCGCAAACATCGGCTCTTTTCCCTGGGAAAGAAAACTCACCAGTCCAGGTTCCTGATGTCAGTTTGTAGGGCTCCCCTGGGACTCTCAGGGCAGCACAAGTATGAGGAGGGGGCAACGCCTGTCTGGGACTTATCCTTCGATGTTCGGATTTTTTGCAGTCAGCTGCCGGCTCAGGGCCACAGGACTCGGAGCGCAAACATCGGCTCTTTTCCCTGGGAAAGAAAACTCACTAGTCCAGGTTCCTGATGTCAGTTTGTAGAGCTCTTTTTGGACTCTCAGGGCAGCACAAGTATGAGGTGGGGGCAGCTCCTGTCTGGGACTTATCCTTCGATGTTCGGATTTTTTGCAGTCAGCTGCCCGCTCAGGGCCACAGGAGTTGGAGCGCAAACATCGGCTCTTTTCCCTGGGAAAGAAAACTCACCAGTCCAGGTTCCTGATGTCAGTTTCTAGGGCTCCCCTGGGACTCTCAGGGCAGCACAAGTATGAGGTGGGGGCAGCTCCTGTCTGGGACTTATCCTTCGATGTTCGGATTTTTTGCACTCAGCTGCCCGCTCAGGGCCACAGGACTCGGAGCGCAAACATCGGTTCTTTTCTCTGGGAAAGAAAACTCACCAGTCCAGGTTCCTGATGTCAGTTTGTAGGGCTCTTTTTGGACTCACAGGGCAGCACAAGTATGAGATGGGGGCAGCTCCTGTCTGGGACTTATCCTTCGATGTTCGGAATTTGTGCGGTCAGCTGCCGGCTCAGGGCCACAGGACTCGGAGCGCAAACATCGGCTCTTTTCCCTGGGAAAGAAAACTCACCAGTCCAGGTTCCTGATGTCAGTTTGTAGAGCTCTTTTTGAAGTCTCAGGGCAGCACAAGTATGAGGTGGGGGCAGCTCCTGTCTGGGACTTATCCTTCGATGTTCCGATTTTTTGCAGTCAGCTGCCGGCTCAGGGCCACAGGACTCGGAGCGCAAACATCGGCTCTTTTCCCTGCGAAAGAAAACTCACTAGTCCAGGTTCCTGATGTCAGTTTGTAGAGCTCTTTTTGGACTCTCAGGGCAGCACAATTATGAGGTGGGGGCAGCTCCTGTCTGGGACTTATCCTTCGATGTTCCGATTTTTTGCAGTCAGCTGCCGGCTCAGGGCCACAGGAGTCGGAGCGCAAACATCGGCTCTTTTCCCTGGGAAAGAAAACTCACCAGTCCAGGTTCCTGATGTCAGTTTGGAGGGCTCCCCTGGGACTCTCAGGGCAGCACAAGTATGAGGTGGGGGCAGCTGCTTTCTGGGACTTATCCTTCGATGTTCGGAATTTGTGCGGTCAGCTGCCGGCTCAGGGCCACAGGACTCGGAGCGCAAACATCGGCTCTTTTCCCTGGGAAAGAAAACTCACCAGTCCAGGTTCCTGATGTCAGTTTGTAGAGCTCTTTTTGGACTTTTAGGGCAGCACAAGTATGAGGTGGGGGCAGCTCCTGTCTGGGACTTATCCTTCGATGTTCGGAATTTGTGCGGTCAGCTGCCGGCTCAGGGCCACAGGACTCGGAGCGCAAACATCGGCTCTTTTCCCTGGGAAAGAAAACTCACCAGTCCAGGTTCCTGATGTCAGTTTGTAGAGCTCTTTTTGAACTCTCAGGGCAGCACAAGTATGAGGTTGGAGCAGCTCCTGTCTGGGACTTATCCTTCGATGTTCGGATTTTTTGCGGTCAGCTGCCCGCTCAGGGCCACAGGACTCGGAGCGCAAACATCGGCTCTTTTCCCTGGGAAAGAAAACTCACCAGTCCAGGTTCCTGATGTCAGTTTGTATGGCTCTTTTTGGACCCAGATGGCAGCACAAGTATGAGATGGGGGCAGCTCCTGTCTGGACTTATCCTTCGATGTTCGTAATTTGTGCGGTCAGCTGCCAGCTCAGGGCCACAGGACTCGGAGCGCAAACATCGGCTCTTTTCCCTGGGAAAGAAAACTCACCAGTCCAGGTTCCTGATGTCAGTTTGTAGAGCTCTTTTTGGACTCTCAGGGTACCACAAGTATGAGGTGGGGGCCGCTCCTGGCTGGGACTTATCCTTCGATGTTCGGATTTTTTGCAGTCAGCTGCCGGCTCAGGGCCACAGGAGTCGGAGCGCAAACATCGGCTCTTTTCCCTGGGAAAGAAAACTCACCAGTCCAGGTTCCTGATGTCAGTTTGTAGGGCTCTTTTTGGACTCACAGGGCAGCACAAGTATGAGATGGGGGCAGCTCCTGTCTGGGACTTATCCTTCGATGTTCGGAATTTGTGCGGTCAGCTGCCGGCTCAGGGCCACAGGACTCGGAGCACAAACATCGGCTCTTTTCCCTGGGAAAGAAAACTCACCAGTCCAGGTTCCTGATGTCAGTTTGTAGAGCTCTTTTTGAACTCTCAGGGCAGCACAAGTATGAGGTGGGGGCAGCTCCTGTCTGGGACTTATCCTTCGATGTTCGGATTTTTTGCACTCAGCTGCCGGCTCAGGGCCACAGGACTCGGAGCGCAAACATCGGCTCTTTTCCCTGGGAAAGAAAACTCACCAGTCCAGGTTCCTGATGTCAGTTTGTAGGGCTCCCCTGGGACTCTCAGGGCAGCACAAGTATGAGGAGGGGGCAGCGCCTGTCTGGGACTTATCCTTCGATGTTCGGATTTTTTGCAGTCAGCTGCCGGCTCAGGGCCACAGGACTCGGAGAGCAAACATCGGCTCTTTTCCCTGGGAAAGAAAACTCACTAGTCCAGGTTCCTGATGTCAGTTTGTAGGGCTCCCCTGGGACTGTCAGGGCAGCACAAGTATGAGGTAGGGGCAGCTCCTTTCTGGGACTTATCCTTCGATGTTCGGAATTTGTGCGGTCAGCTGCCGGCTCACGGCCACAGGACTCGGAGCGCAAACATCGGCTCTTTTCCCTGGGAAAGAAAACTCACCAGTCCAGGTTCCTGATGTCAGTTTGTAGGGCTCCCCTGGGACTGTCAGGGCAGCACAAGTATGAGGTGGGGGCAGCTCCTGTCTGGGACTTATCCTTCGATGATCGGATTTTTTGCAGTCAGCTGCCCGCTCAGGGCCACAGGAGTCGGAGCGCAAACATCGGCTCTTTTCCCTGGGAAAGAAAACTCACCAGTCCAGGTTCCTGATGTCAGTTTGTAGGGCTCCCCTGGGACTCTCAGGGTAGCACAAGTATGAGGTGGGGGCAGCTCCTGTCTGGGACTTATCGTTCGATGTTCGGATTTTTTGCACTCAGCTGCCCTCTCAGGGCCACAGGACTCGGAGCGCAAACATCGGCTCTTTTCCCTGGGAAAGAAAACTCACCAGTCCAGGTTCCTGATGTCAGTTTGTAGGGCTCCCCTGGGACTGTCAGGGCAGCACAAGTATGAGGTAGGGGCAGCTCCTTTCTGGGACTTATCCTTCGATGTTCGGAATTTGTGCGGTCAGCTGCCGGCTCACGGCCACAGGACTCGGAGCGCAAACATCGGCTCTTTTCCCTGGGAAAGAAAACTCACCAGTCCAGGTTCCTGATGTCAGTTTGTAGAGCTCGTTTTGGATTTTAGGGCAGCACAAGTATGAGGTGGGGGCAGCTCCTGTCTGGGACTTATCCTTCGATGTTCGGAATTTGTGCGGTCAGCTGCCGGCTCAGGGCCACAGGACTCGGAGCGCAAACATCGGCTCTTTTCCCTGGGAAAGAAAACTCACCAGTCCGGGTTCCTGATGTCAGTTTGTAGGGATCCCCTGGGACTGTCAGGGCAGCACAAGTATGAGGAGGGGGCAGCTCCTGTCTGGGACTTATCCTTCGATGTTCAGATTTTTTGCAGTCAGCTGCCGGCTCAGGGCCACAGGACTCGGAGCGCAAACATCGGCTCTTTTCCCTGGGAAAGAAAACTCACCAGTCCAGGTTCCTGATGTCAGTTTGTAGGGCTCCCCTGGGACTGTCAGGGCAGCACAAGTATGAGGTGGGGGCAGCTCCTGTCTGGGACTTATCCTTCGATGTTCGGAATTTGTGCGGTCAGCTGCCGGCTCAGGGCCACAGGACTCGGAGCGCAAACATCGGCTCTTTTCCCTGGGAAAGAAAACTCACCAGTCCAGGTTCCTGATGTCAGTTTGTAGAGCTCTTTTTGGACTCTCAGGGTAGGACAAGTATGAGGTGGGGGCCGCTCCTGGCTGGGACTTATCCTTCGATGTTCGGATTTTTTGCACTCAGCTGCCCGCTCAGGGCCACAGGACTCGGAGCGCAAACATCGGCTCTTTTCCCTGGGAAAGAAAACTCACCAGTCCAGGTTCCTGATGTCAGTTTGTAGGGCTCCCCTGGGACTGTCAGGGCAGCACAAGTATGAGGTGGGGGCAGCTCCTGTCTGGGACTTATCCTTCGATGTTCCGAATTTGTGCGGTCAGCTGCCGGCTCAGGGCCACAGGACTCGGAGCGCAAACATCGGCTCTTTTCCCTGGGAAAGAAAACTCACCAGTCCAGGTTCCTGATGTCAGTTTGTAGGGCTCCCCTGAGACTGTCAGGGCAGCACAAGTATGAGGTGGGGGCAGCTGCTTTCTGGGACTTATCCTTCGATGTTCGGAATTTGTGTGGTCAGCTGCCGGCTCAGGGCCACAGGACTCGGGGCGCAAACATCGGCTCTTTTCCCTGGGAAAGAAAACTCACCAGTCCAGGTTCCTGATGTCAGTTTGTAGGGCTCCCCTGGGACTCTCAGGGCAGCACAAGTATGAGGAGGGGGCAACGCCTGTCTGGGACTTATCCTTCGATGTTCGGATTTTTTGCAGTCAGCTGCCGGCTCAGGGCCACAGGACTCGGAGCGCAAACATCGGCTCTTTTCCCTGGGAAAGAAAACTCACTAGTCCAGGTTCCTGATGTCAGTTTGTAGAGCTCTTTTTGGACTCTCAGGGCAGCACAAGTATGAGGTGGGGGCAGCTCCTGTCTGGGACTTATCCTTCGATGTTCGGATTTTTTGCAGTCAGCTGCCGGCTCAGGGCCACAGGACTCGGAGCGCAAACATCGGCTCTTTTCCCTGGGAAAGAAAACTCACCAGTCCAGGTTCCTGATGTCAGTTTCTAGGGCTCCCCTGGGACTCTCAGGGTAGCACAAGTATGAGGTGGGGGCAGCTCCTGTCTGGGACTTATCGTTCGATGTTCGGATTTTTTGCACTCAGCTGCCCGCTCAGGGCCACAGGACTCGGAGCGCAAACATCGGTTCTTTTCTCTGGGAAAGAAAACTCACCAGTCCAGGTTCCTGATGTCAGTTTGTAGGGCTCTTTTTGGACTCACAGGGCAGCACAAGTATGAGATGGGGGCAGCTCCTGTCTGGGACTTATCCTTCGATGTTCGGAATTTGTGCGGTCAGCTGCCGGCTCAGGGCCACAGGACTCGGAGCGCAAACATCGGCTCTTTTCCCTGGGAAAGAAAACTCACCAGTCCAGGTTCCTGATGTCAGTTTGTAGAGCTCTTTTTGAAGTCTCAGGGCAGCACAAGTATGAGGTGGGGGCAGCTCCTGTCTGGGACTTATCCTTCGATGTTCCGATTTTTTGCAGTCAGCTGCCGGCTCAGGGCCACAGGACTCGGAGCGCAAACATCGGCTCTTTTCCCTGCGAAAGAAAACTCACTAGTCCAGGTTCCTGATGTCAGTTTGTAGAGCTCTTTTTGGACTCTCAGGGCAGCACAATTATGAGGTGGGGGCAGCTCCTGTCTGGGACTTATCCTTCGATGTTCCGATTTTTTGCAGTCAGCTGCCGGCTCAGGGCCACAGGAGTCGGAGCGCAAACATCGGCTCTTTTCCCTGGGAAAGAAAACTCACCAGTCCAGGTTCCTGATGTCAGTTTGGAGGGCTCCCCTGGGACTCTCAGGGCAGCACAAGTATGAGGTGGGGGCAGCTGCTTTCTGGGACTTATCCTTCGATGTTCGGAATTTGTGCGGTCAGCTGCCGGCTCAGGGCCACAGGACTCGGAGCGCAAACATCGGCTCTTTTCCCTGGGAAAGAAAACTCACCAGTCCAGGTTCCTGATGTCAGTTTGTAGAGCTCTTTTTGGACTTTTAGGGCAGCACAAGTATGAGGTGGGGGCAGCTCCTGTCTGGGACTTATCCTTCGATGTTCGGAATTTGTGCGGTCAGCTGCCGGCTCAGGGCCACAGGACTCGGAGCGCAAACATCGGCTCTTTTCCCTGGGAAAGAAAACTCACCAGTCCAGGTTCCTGATGTCAGTTTGTAGAGCTCTTTTTGAACTCTCAGGGCAGCACAAGTATGAGGTTGGAGCAGCTCCTGTCTGGGACTTATCCTTCGATGTTCGGATTTTTTGCGGTCAGCTGCCCGCTCAGGGCCACAGGACTCGGAGCGCAAACATCGGCTCTTTTCCCTGGGAAAGAAAACTCACCAGTCCAGGTTCCTGATGTCAGTTTGTAGGGCTCTTTTTGGACCCACAGGGCAGCACAAGTATGAGATGGGGGCAGCTCCTGTCTGGACTTATCCTTCGATGTTCGTAATTTGTGCGGTCAGCTGCCAGCTCAGGGCCACAGGACTCGGAGCGCAAACATCGGCTCTTTTCCCTGGGAAAGAAAACTCACCAGTCCAGGTTCCTGATGTCAGTTTGTAGAGCTCTTTTTGGACTCTCAGGGTAGCACAAGTATGAGGTGGGGGCCGCTCCTGGCTGGGACTTATCCTTCGATGTTCGGATTTTTTGCAGTCAGCTGCCGGCTCAGGGCCACAGGAGTCGGAGCGCAAACATCGGCTCTTTTCCCTGGGAAAGAAAACTCACCAGTCCAGGTTCCTGATGTCAGTTTGTAGGGCTCTTTTTGGACTCACAGGGCAGCACAAGTATGAGATGGGGGCAGCTCCTGTCTGGGACTTATCCTTCGATGTTCGGAATTTGTGCGGTCAGCTGCCGGCTCAGGGCCACAGGACTCGGAGCACAAACATCGGCTCTTTTCCCTGGGAAAGAAAACTCACCAGTCCAGGTTCCTGATGTCAGTATGTAGGGCTCCCCTGGCACTGTCAGGGCAACACAAGTATGAGGTAGGGGCAGCTCCTTTCTGGGACTTATCCTTCGATGTTCGGAATTTGTGCGGTCAGCTGCCGGCTCAGGGCCACAGGACTCGGAGCGCAAACATCGGCTCTTTTCCCTGGGAAAGAAAACTCACCAGTCCGGGTTCCTGATGGCAGTTTGTAGGGATCCCCTGGGACTGTCAGGGCAGCACAAGTATGAGGAGGGGGCAGCTCCTGTCTGGGACTTATCCTTCGATGTTCGGATTTTTTGCAGTCAGCTGCCGGCTCAGGGCCACAGGACTCGGAGCGCAAACATCGGCTCTTTTCCCTGGGAAAGAAAACTCACCAGTCCAGGTTCCTGATGTCAGTTTGTAGGGCTCCCCTGGGACTGTCAGGGCAGCACAAGTATGAGGTGGGGGCAGCTCCTGTCTGGGACTTATCCTTCGATGTTCGGATTTTTTGCACTCAGCTGCCCGCTCAGGGCCACAGGAGTCGGAGCGCAAACATCGGCTCTTTTCCCTGGGAAAGAAAACTCACCAGTCCAGGTTCCTGATGTCAGTTTGTAGAGCTCTTTTTGGACTCTCAGTGTAGCACAAGTATGAGGTGGGGGCAGCTCCTGTCTGGGACTTATCCTTCGATGTTCGGATATTTTGCGGTCAGATGCCCGCTCAGGGCCACAGGACTCGGAGCACAAACATCGGCTCTTTTCCCTGGGAAAGAAAACTCACCAGTCCAGGTTCCTGATGTCAGTTTGTAGGGCTCCCCTGGGACTGTCAGGGCAGCACAAGTATGAGGTGGGGGCAGCTCCTGTCTGGGATTTATCCTTCGATGTTCGGAATTTGTGCGGTCAGCTGCCGGCTCAGGGCCACAGGACTCGGGGCGCAAACATCGGCTCTTTTCCCTGGGAAAGAAAACTCACCAGTCCAGGTTCCTGATGTCAGTTTGTAGAGCTCTTTTTGGACTCTCAGGGTAGCACAAGTATGAGGTGGGGGCGGCTCCTGGCTGGGACTTATCCTTCGATGTTCGGATTCTTTGCAGTCAGCTGCCCGCTCAGGGCCACAGGAGTCGGAGCGCAAACATCGGCTCTTTTCCCTGGGAAAGAAAACTCACCAGTCCAGGTTCCTGATGTCAGTATGTAGGGCTCCCCTGGCACTGTCAGGGCAACACAAGTATGAGGTAGGGGCAGCTCCTTTCTGGGACTTATCCTTCGATGTTCGGAATTTGTGCGGTCAGCTGCCGGCTCAGGGCCACAGGACTCGGAGCGCAAACATCGGCTCTTTTCCCTGGGAAAGAAAACTCACCAGTCCGGGTTCCTGATGTCAGTTTGTAGGGATCCCCTGGGACTGTCAGGGCAGCACAAGTATGAGGAGGGGGCAGCTCCTGTCTGGGACTTATCCTTCGATGTTCAGATTTTTTGCAGTCAGCTGCCGGCTCAGGGCCACAGGACTCGGAGCGCAAACATCGGCTCTTTTCCCTGGGAAAGAAAACTCACCAGTCCAGGTTCCTGATGTCAGTTTGTAGGGCTCCCCTGGGACTGTCAGGGCAGCACAAGTATGAGGTGGGGGCAGCTCCTGTCTGGGACTTATCCTTCGATGTTCGGAATTTGTGCGGTCAGCTGCCGGCTCACGGCCACAGGACTCGGAGCGCAAACATCGGCTCTTTTCCCTGGGAAAGAAAACTCACCAGTCCAGGTTCCTGATGTCTGTTTGTAGGGCTCCCCTGGGACTCTCAGGGTAGCACAAGTATGAGGTGGGGGCAGCTCCTGGCTGGGACTTATCCTTCGATGTTCCGATTTTTTGCAGTCAGCTGCCGGCTCAGGGCCACAGGAGTCGGAGCGCAAACATCGGCTCTTTTCCCTGGGAAAGAAAACTCACCAGTCCAGGTTCCTGATGTCAGTTTGTAGGGCTCGTTGTGGACTCACAGGGCAGCACAAGTATGAGATGGGGGCAGCTCCTGTCTGGGACTTATCCTTCGATGTTCGGAATTTGTGCGGTCAGCTGCCGGCTCAGGGCCACAGGACTCGGAGCGCAAACATCGGCTCTTTTCCCTGGGAAAGAAAACTCACCAGTCCAGGTTCCTGATGTCAGTTTGTAGAGCTCTTTTTGGACTCTCAGGGTAGGACAAGTATGAGGTGGGGGCCGCTCCTGGCTGGGACTTATCCTTCGATGTTCGGATTTTTTGCACTCAGCTGCCCGCTCAGGGCCACAGGACTCGGAGCGCAAACATCGGCTCTTTTCCCTGGGAAAGAAAACTCACCAGTCCAGGTTCCTGATGTCAGTTTGTAGGGCTCCCCTGGGACTGTCAGGGCAGCACAAGTATGAGGTGGGGGCAGCTCCTGTCTGGGACTTATCCTTCGATGTTCCGAATTTGTGCGGTCAGCTGCCGGCTCAGGGCCACAGGACTCGGAGCGCAAACATCGGCTCTTTTCCCTGGGAAAGAAAACTCACCAGTCCAGGTTCCTGATGTCAGTTTGTAGGGCTCCCCTGAGACTGTCAGGGCAGCACAAGTATGAGGTGGGGGCAGCTGCTTTCTGGGACTTATCCTTCGATGTTCGGAATTTGTGTGGTCAGCTGCCGGCTCAGGGCCACAGGACTCGGGGCGCAAACATCGGCTCTTTTCCCTGGGAAAGAAAACTCACCAGTCCAGGTTCCTGATGTCAGTTTGTAGGGCTCCCCTGGGACTCTCAGGGCAGCACAAGTATGAGGAGGGGGCAACGCCTGTCTGGGACTTATCCTTCGATGTTCGGATTTTTTGCAGTCAGCTGCCGGCTCAGGGCCACAGGACTCGGAGCGCAAACATCGGCTCTTTTCCCTGGGAAAGAAAACTCACTAGTCCAGGTTCCTGATGTCAGTTTGTAGAGCTCTTTTTGGACTCTCAGGGCAGCACAAGTATGAGGTGGGGGCAGCTCCTGTCTGGGACTTATCCTTCGATGTTCGGATTTTTTGCAGTCAGCTGCCGGCTCAGGGCCACAGGACTCGGAGCGCAAACATCGGCTCTTTTCCCTGGGAAAGAAAACTCACCAGTCCAGGTTCCTGATGTCAGTTTCTAGGGCTCCCCTGGGACTCTCAGGGTAGCACAAGTATGAGGTGGGGGCAGCTCCTGTCTGGGACTTATCGTTCGATGTTCGGATTTTTTGCACTCAGCTGCCCGCTCAGGGCCACAGGACTCGGAGCGCAAACATCGGTTCTTTTCTCTGGGAAAGAAAACTCACCAGTCCAGGTTCCTGATGTCAGTTTGTAGGGCTCTTTTTGGACTCACAGGGCAGCACAAGTATGAGATGGGGGCAGCTCCTGTCTGGGACTTATCCTTCGATGTTCGGAATTTGTGCGGTCAGCTGCCGGCTCAGAGCCACAGGACTCGGAGCGCAAACATCGGCTCTTTTCCCTGGGAAAGAAAACTCACCAGTCCAGGTTCCTGATGTCAGTTTGTAGAGCTCTTTTTGAAGTCTCAGGGCAGCACAAGTATGAGGTGGGGGCAGCTCCTGTCTGGGACTTATCCTTCGATGTTCCGATTTTTTGCAGTCAGCTGCCGGCTCAGGGCCACAGGACTCGGAGCGCAAACATCGGCTCTTTTCCCTGCGAAAGAAAACTCACTAGTCCAGGTTCCTGATGTCAGTTTGTAGAGCTCTTTTTGGACTCTCAGGGCAGCACAATTATGAGGTGGGGGCAGCTCCTGTCTGGGACTTATCCTTCGATGTTCCGATTTTTTGCAGTCAGCTGCCGGCTCAGGGCCACAGGAGTCGGAGCGCAAACATCGGCTCTTTTCCCTGGGAAAGAAAACTCACCAGTCCAGGTTCCTGATGTCAGTTTGGAGGGCTCCCCTGGGACTCTCAGGGCAGCACAAGTATGAGGTGGGGGCAGCTGCTTTCTGGGACTTATCCTTCGATGTTCGGAATTTGTGCGGTCAGCTGCCGGCTCAGGGCCACAGGACTCGGAGCGCAAACATCGGCTCTTTTCCCTGGGAAAGAAAACTCACCAGTCCAGGTTCCTGATGTCAGTTTGTAGAGCTCTTTTTGGACTTTTAGGGCAGCACAAGTATGAGGTGGGGGCAGCTCCTGTCTGGGACTTATCCTTCGATGTTCGGAATTTGTGCGGTCAGCTGCCGGCTCAGGGCCACAGGACTCGGAGCGCAAACATCGGCTCTTTTCCCTGGGAAAGAAAACTCACCAGTCCAGGTTCCTGATGTCAGTTTGTAGAGCTCTTTTTGAACTCTCAGGGCAGCACAAGTATGAGGTTGGAGCAGCTCCTGTCTGGGACTTATCCTTCGATGTTCGGATTTTTTGCGGTCAGCTGCCCGCTCAGGGCCACAGGACTCGGAGCGCAAACATCGGCTCTTTTCCCTGGGAAAGAAAACTCACCAGTCCAGGTTCCTGATGTCAGTTTGTAGGGCTCTTTTTGGACCCACAGGGCAGCACAAGTATGAGATGGGGGCAGCTCCTGTCTGGACTTATCCTTCGATGTTCGTAATTTGTGCGGTCAGCTGCCAGCTCAGGGCCACAGGACTCGGAGCGCAAACATCGGCTCTTTTCCCTGGGAAAGAAAACTCACCAGTCCAGGTTCCTGATGTCAGTTTGTAGAGCTCTTTTTGGACTCTCAGGGTAGCACAAGTATGAGGTGGGGGCCGCTCCTGGCTGGGACTTATCCTTCGATGTTCGGATTTTTTGCAGTCAGCTGCCGGCTCAGGGCCACAGGAGTCGGAGCGCAAACATCGGCTCTTTTCCCTGGGAAAGAAAACTCACCAGTCCAGGTTCCTGATGTCAGTTTGTAGGGCTCTTTTTGGACTCACAGGGCAGCACAAGTATGAGATGGGGGCAGCTCCTGTCTGGGACTTATCCTTCGATGTTCGGAATTTGTGCGGTCAGCTGCCGGCTCAGGGCCACAGGACTCGGAGCACAAACATCGGCTCTTTTCCCTGGGAAAGAAAACTCACCAGTCCAGGTTCCTGATGTCAGTTTGTAGAGCTCTTTTTGAACTCTCAGGGCAGCACAAGTATGAGGTGGGGGCAGCTCCTGTCTGGGACTTATCCTTCGATGTTCGGATTTTTTGCACTCAGCTGCCGGCTCAGGGCCACAGGACTCGGAGCGCAAACATCGGCTCTTTTCCCTGGGAAAGAAAACTCACCAGTCCAGGTTCCTGATGTCAGTTTGTAGGGCTCCCCTGGGACTCTCAGGGCAGCACAAGTATGAGGAGGGGGCAGCGCCTGTCTGGGACTTATCCTTCGATGTTCGGATTTTTTGCAGTCAGCTGCCGGCTCAGGGCCACAGGACTCGGAGAGCAAACATCGGCTCTTTTCCCTGGGAAAGAAAACTCACTAGTCCAGGTTCCTGATGTCAGTTTGTAGGGCTCCCCTGGGACTGTCAGGGCAGCACAAGTATGAGGTAGGGGCAGCTCCTTTCTGGGACTTATCCTTCGATGTTCGGAATTTGTGCGGTCAGCTGCCGGCTCACGGCCACAGGACTCGGAGCGCAAACATCGGCTCTTTTCCCTGGGAAAGAAAACTCACCAGTCCAGGTTCCTGATGTCAGTTTGTAGGGCTCCCCTGGGACTGTCAGGGCAGCACAAGTATGAGGTGGGGGCAGCTCCTGTCTGGGACTTATCCTTCGATGATCGGATTTTTTGCAGTCAGCTGCCCGCTCAGGGCCACAGGAGTCGGAGCGCAAACATCGGCTCTTTTCCCTGGGAAAGAAAACTCACCAGTCCAGGTTCCTGATGTCAGTTTGTAGGGCTCCCCTGGGACTCTCAGGGTAGCACAAGTATGAGGTGGGGGCAGCCCCTGTCTGGGACTTATCGTTCGATGTTCGGATTTTTTGCACTCAGCTGCCCTCTCAGGGCCACAGGACTCGGAGCGCAAACATCGGCTCTTTTCCCTGGGAAAGAAAACTCACCAGTCCAGGTTCCTGATGTCAGTTTGTAGGGCTCCCCTGGGACTGTCAGGGCAGCACAAGTATGAGGTAGGGGCAGCTCCTTTCTGGGACTTATCCTTCGATGTTCGGAATTTGTGCGGTCAGCTGCCGGCTCACGGCCACAGGACTCGGAGCGCAAACATCGGCTCTTTTCCCTGGGAAAGAAAACTCACCAGTCCAGGTTCCTGATGTCAGTTTGTAGAGCTCGTTTTGGATTTTAGGGCAGCACAAGTATGAGGTGGGGGCAGCTGCTTTCTGGGACTTATCCTTCGATGTTCGGAATTTGTGCGGTCAGCTGCCGGCTCAGGGCCACAGGACTCGGGGCGCAAACATCGGCTCTTTTCCCTGGGAAAGAAAACTCACCAGTCCAGGTTCCTGATGTCAGTTTGTAGAGCTCTTTTTGGACTCTCAGGGTAGCACAAGTATGAGGTGGGGGCGGCTCCTGGCTGGGACTTATCCTTCGATGTTCGGATTCTTTGCAGTCAGCTGCCCGCTCAGGGCCACAGGAGTCGGAGCGCAAACATCGGCTCTTTTCCCTGGGAAAGAAAACTCACCAGTCCAGGTTCCTGATGTCAGTATGTAGGGCTCCCCTGGCACTGTCAGGGCAACACAAGTATGAGGTAGGGGCAGCTCCTTTCTGGGACTTATCCTTCGATGCTCGGAATTTGTGCGGTCAGCTGCCGGCTAACGGCCACAGGACTCGGAGCGCAAACATCGGCTCTTTTCCCTGGGAAAGAAAACTCACCAGTCCGGGTTCCTGATGTCAGTTTGTAGGGATCCCCTGGGACTGTCAGGGCAGCACAAGTATGAGGAGGGGGCAGCTCCTGTCTGGGACTTATCCTTCGATGTTCAGATTTTTTGCAGTCAGCTGCCGGCTCAGGGCCACAGGAGTCGGAGCGCAAACATCGGCTCTTTTCCCTGGGAAAGAAAACTCACCAGTCCAGGTTCCTGATGTCAGTTTGTAGGGCTCCCCTGGGACTGTCAGGGCAGCACAAGTATGAGGTGGGGGCAGCTCCTGTCTGGGACTTATCCTTCGATGTTCGGAATTTGTGCGGTCAGCTGCCGGCTCACGGCCACAGGACTCGGAGCGCAAACATCGGCTCTTTTCCCTGGGAAAGAAAACTCACCAGTCCAGGTTCCTGATGTCAGTTTGTAGGGCTCCCCTGGGACTCTCAGGGTAGCACAAGTATGAGGTGGGGGCAGCTCCTGGCTGGGACTTATCCATCGATGTTCCGATTTTTTGCAGTCAGCTGCCGGCTCAGGGCCACAGGAGTCGGAGCGCAAACATCGGCTCTTTTCCCTGGGAAAGAAAACTCACCAGTCCAGGTTCCTGATGTCAGTTTGTAGGGCTCCCCTGGGACTGTCAGGGCAGCACAAGTATGAGGTGGGGGCAGCTCCTGTCTGGGACTTATCCTTCGATGTTCTGATTTTTTGCAGTCAGCTGCCCGCTCAGGGCCACAGGACTCGGAGCGCAAACATCGGCTCTTTTCCCTGGGAAAGAAAACTCACCAGTCCAGGTTCCTGATGTCAGTTTGTAGGGCTCTTTTTGGACTCACAGGGCAGCACAAGTATGAGATGGGGGCAGCTCCTGTCTGGGACTTATCCTTCGATGTTCGGAATTTGTGCGGTCAGCTGCCGGCTCAGGGCCACAGGACTCGGAGCGCAAACATCGGCTCTTTTCCCTGGGAAAGAAAACTCACCAGTCCAGGTTCCTGATGTCAGTTTGTAGGGCTCCCCTGGGACTGTCAGGGCAGCACAAGTATGAGATGGGGGCAGCTGCTTTCTGGGACTTAACCTTCGATGTTCGGAATTTGTGCGGTCAGCTGCCGGCTCACGGCCACAGGACTCGGGGCGCAAACATCGGCTCTTTCCCCTGGGAAAGAAAACTCACCAGTCCAGGTTCCTGATGTCAGTTTGTAGAGCTCGTTTTGGACTTTTAGGGCAGCACAAGTATGAGGTGGGGGCAGCTCCTGTCTGGGACTTATCCTTCGATGTTCGGAATTTGTGCGGTCAGCTGCCGGCTCAGGGCCACAGGACTCGAAGCGAAAACATCGGCTCTTTTCCCTGGGAAAGAAAACTCACCAGTCCAGGTTCCTGATGTCAGTTTGTAGAGCTCTTTTTGACCTCTCAGGGCAGCACAAGTATGAGGTTGGAGCAGCTCCTGTCTGGGACTTATCCTTCGATGTTCGGATTTTTTGCAGTCAGCTGCCGGCTCAGGGCCACAGGACTCGGAGCGCAAACATCGGCTCTTTTCCCTGGGAAAGAAAACTCACCAGTCCAGGTTCCTGATGTCAGTTTGTAGGGCTCCCCTGAGACTGTCAGGGCAGCACAAGTATGAGGTGGGGGCAGCTGCTTTCTGGGACTTATCCTTTGATGTTCGGAATTTGTGCGGTCAGCTGCCGGCTCAGGGCCACAGGACTCGGAGCGCAAACATCGGCTCTTTTCCCTGGCAAAGAAAACTCACCAGTCCAGGTTCCTGATGTCAGTTTGGAGGGCTCCCCTGGGACTCTCAGGGCAGCACAAGTATGAGGTGGGGGCAGCTCCTGTCTGGGACTTATCCTTCTATGTTCGGAATTTGTGCGGTCAGCTGCCGGCTCAGGGCCACAGGACTCGGAGCGCAAACATCGGCTCTTTTCCCTGGGAAAGAAAACTCACCAGTCCAGGTTCCTGATGTCAGTTTGGAGGGCTCCCCTGGGACTGTCAGGGCAGCACAAGTATGAGGAGGGGGCAGCTCCTCTCTGGGAATTATCCTTCGATGATCCGATTTTTTGCAGTCAGCTGCCGGCTCAGGGCCACAGGACTTGGAGCGCAAACATCGGCTCTTTTCCCTGGGAAAGAAAACTCACCAGTCCAGGTTCCTGATGTCAGTTTGTAGGGCTCCCCTGGGACTCTCAGGGCAGCACAAGTATGAGGTGGGGGCAGCTCCTGTCTGGGACTTATCCTTCTATGTTCGGAATTTGTGCGGTCAGCTGCCGGCTCAGGGCCACAGGACTCGAAGCGCAAACATCGGCTCTTTTCCCTGGGAAAGAAAACTCACCAGTCCAGGTTCCTGATGTCAGTTTGGAGGGCTCCCCTGGGACTCTCAGGGCATCACAAGTATGAGGTCGGGGCAGCTCCTGTCTGGGACTTATCCTTCGATGTTCGGAATTTGTGCGGTCAGCTGCCGGCTCAGGGCCACAGGACTCGGGGCGCAAACATCGGCTCTTTTCCCTGGGAAAGAAAACTCACCAGTCCAGGTTCCTGATATCAGTTTGTAGGGCTCCCCTGAGACTGTCAGGGCAGCACAAGTATGAGGTGGGGGCAGCTGCTTTCTGGGACTTATCCTTTGATGTTCGGAATTTGTGCGGTCAGCTGCCGGCTCAGGGCCACAGGACTCGGGGCGCAAACATCGGCTCTTTTCCCTGGGAAAGAAAACTCACCAGTCCAGGTTCCTGATGTCAGTTTGTAGGGCTCCCCTGGGACTCTCAGGGTAGCACAAGTATGAGGTGGGGGCAGCTCCTGTCTGGGACTTATCGTTCGATGTTCGGATTTTTTGCAGTCAGCTGCCCGCTCAGGGCCACAGGACTCGGAGCGCAAACATCGGCTCTTTTCCCTGGGAAAGAAAACTCACCAGTCCAGGTTCCTGATGTCAGTTTGTAGGGCTCTTTTTGGACTCACAGGGCAGCACAAGTATGAGATGGGGGCAGCTCCTGTCTGGGACATATCCTTCGATGTTCGGAATTAGTGCGGTCAGCTGCCGGCTCAGGGCCACAGGACTCGGAGCGCAAACATCGGCTCTTTTCCCTGGGAAAGAAAACTCACCAGTCCAGGTTCCTGATGTCAGTTTGTAGAGCTCTTTTTGGACTCTCAGGGTAGCACAAGTATGAGGTGGGGGCCGCTCCTGGCTGGGACTTATCCTTCGATGTTTGGATTTTTTGCAGTCAGCTGCCGGCTCAGGGCCACAGGAGTCGGAGCGCAAACATGGGCTCTTTTCCCTGGGAAAGAAAACTCACCAGTCCAGGTTCCTGATGTCAGTTTGTAGGGCTCTTTTTGGACTCACAGGGCAGCACAAGTATGAGATGGGGGCAGCTCCTGTCTGGGACTTATCCTTCGATGTTCGGAATTTGTGCGGTCAGCTGCCGGCTCAGGGCCACAGGACTCGGAGCACAAACATCGGCTCTTTTCCCTGGGAAAGAAAACTCACCAGTCCAGGTTCCTGATGTCAGTTTGTAGAGCTCTTTTTGAACTCTCAGGGCAGCACAAGTATGAGGTGGGGGCAGCTCCTGTCTGGGACTTATCCTTCGATGTTCGGATTTTTTGCACTCAGCTGCCGGCTCAGGGCCACAGGACTCGGAGCGCAAACATCGGCTCTTTTCCCTGGGAAAGAAAAGTCACCAGTCCAGGTTCCTGATGTCAGTTTGTAGGGCTCCCCTGGAACTGTCAGGGCAGCACAAGTATGAGGAGGGGGCAGCGCCTGTCTGGGACTTATCCTTCGATGTTCGGATTTTTTGCAGTCAGCTGCCGGCTCAGGGCCACAGGACTCGGAGCGCAAACATCGGCTCTTTACCCTGGGAAAGAAAACTCACTAGTCCAGGTTCCTGATGTCAGTTTGTAGGGCTCCCCTGGGACTGTCAGGGCAGCACAAGTATGAGGTAGGGGCAGCTCCTTTCTGGGACTTATCCTTCGATGTTCGGAATTTGTGCGGTCAGCTGCCGGCTCACGGCCACAGGACTCGGAGGGCAAACATCGGCTCTTTTCCCTGGGAAAGAAAACTCACCAGTCCAGGTTCCTGATGTCAGTTTGTAGGGCTCCCCTGGGACTGTCAGGGCAGCACAAGTATGAGGTGGGGGCAGCTCCTGTCTGAGACTTATCCTTCGATGATCGGATTTTTTGCAGTCAGCTGCCTGCTCAGGGCCACAGGAGTCGGAGCGCAAACATCGGCTCTTTTCCCTGGGAAAGAAAACTCACCAGTCCAGGTTCCTGATGTCAGTTTGTAGAGCTCTTTTTGGACTCTCAGGGCAGCACAAGTATGAGGTGGGGGCAGCTCCTGTCTGGGACTTATCCTTCGATGTTCCGATTTTTTGCAGTCAGCTGCCCGCTCAGGGCCACAGGACTCGGAGCGCAAACATCGGCTCTTTTCCCTGGGAAAGAAAACTCACCAGTCCAGGTTCCTGATGTCAGTTTGTAGGGCTCTTTTTGGACTCACAGGGCAGCACAAGTATGAGATGGGGGCAGCTCCTGTCTGGGACTTATCCTTCGATGTTCGGAATTTGTGCGGTCAGCTGCCGGCTCAGGGCCACAGGACTGAAAGCGCAAACATCGGCTCTTTTCCCTGGGAAAGAAAACTCACCAGTCCAGGTTCCTGATGTCAGTTTGTAGAGCTCTTTTTGGACTCTCAGGGTAGCACAAGTATGAGGTGGGGGCCGCTCCTGGCTGGGACTTATCCTTCGATGTTCGGATTTTTTGCAGTCAGCTGCCGGCTGAGGGCCACAGGAGTCGGAGCGCAAACATCGGCTCTTTTCCCTGGGAAAGAAAACTCACCAGTCCAGGTTCCTGATGTCAGTTTGTAGGGCTCTTTTTGGACTCACAGGGCAGCACAAGTATGAGATGGGGGCAGCTCCTGTCTGGGACTTATCCTTCGATGTTCGGAATTTGTGCGGTCAGCTGCCGGCTCAGGGCCACAGGACTCGGAGCGCAAACATCGGCTCTTTTCCCTGGGAAAGAAAACTCACCAGTCCAGGTTCCTGATGTCAGTTTGTAGGGCTCCCCTGGGACTGTCAGGGCAGCACAAGTATGAGGAGGGGGCAGCGCCTGTCTGGGACTTATCCTTCGATGTTCGGATTTTTTGCAGTCAGCTGCCGGCTCAGGGCCACAGGACTCGGAGAGCAAACATCGGCTCTTTTCCCTGGGAAAGAAAACTCACTAGGTCCAGGTTCCTGATGTCAGTTTGTAGGGCTCCCCTGGGACTGTCAGGGCAGCACAAGTATGAGGTAGGGGCAGCTCCTTTCTGGGACTTATCCTTCGATGTTCGGAATTTGTGCGGTCAGATGCCGGCTCACGGCCACAGGACTCGGAGCGCAAACATCAGCTCTTTTCCCTGGGAAAGAAAACTCACCAGTCCAGGTTCCTGATGTCAGTTTGTAGGGCTCCCCTGGGACTCTCAGGGCAGCACAAGTATGAGGTGGGGGCAGCTCCTGTCTGGGACTTATCCTTCGATGATCGGATTTTTTGCGGTCAGCTGCCGGCTCAGGGCCACAGGACTCGGGGCGCAAACATCGGCTCTTTTCCCTGGGAAAGAAAACTCACCAGTCCAGGTTCCTGATGTCAGTTTGTAGGGCTCCCCTGAGACTGTCAGGGCAGCACAAGTATGAGGTGGGGGCAGCTGCTTTCTGGGACTTATCCTTTGATGTTCGGAATTTGTGTGGTCAGCTGCCGGCTCAGGGCCACAGGACTCGGGGCGCAAACATCGGCTCTTTTCCCTGGGAAAGAAAACTCACCAGTCCAGGTTCCTGATGTCAGTTTGGAGGGCTCCCCTGGGACTGTCAGGGCAGCACAAGTATGAGGAGGGGGCAGCTCCTGTCTGGGACTTATCCTTCGATGTTCGGATTTTTTGCAGTCAGCTGCCGGCTCAGGGCCACAGGACTCGGAGCGCAAACATCGGCTCTTTTCCCTGGGAAAGAAAACTCACTAGTCCAGGTTCCTGATGTCAGTTTGTAGGGCTCCCCTGGGACTGTCAGGGCAGCACAAGTATGAGGTAGGGGCAGCTCCTGTCTGGGACTTATCCTTCGATGTTCGGAATTTGTGCGGTCAGCTGCCGGCTAACGGCCACAGGACTCGGAGCGCAAACATCGGCTCTTTTCCCTGGGAAAGAAAACTCACCAGTCCAGGTTCCTGATGTCAGTTTGTAGGGCTCCCCTGGGACTCTCAGGGTAGCACAAGTATGAGGTGGGGGCAGCTCCTGTCTGGGACTTATCGTTCGATGTTCGGATTTTTTGCAGTCAGCTGCCCGCTCAGGGCCACAGGACTCGGAGCGCAAACATCGGCTCTTTTCCCTGGGAAAGAAAACTCACCAGTCCAGGTTCCTGATGTCAGTTTGTAGGGCTCTTTTTGGACTCACAGGGCAGCACAAGTATGAGATGGGGACAGCTCCTGTCTGGGACTTATCCTTCGATGTTCGGAATTTGTGCGGTCAGCTGCCGGCTCAGGGCCACAGGACTCGGAGCGCAAACATCGGCTCTTTTCCCTGGGAAAGAAAACTCACCAGTCCAGGTTCCTGATGTCAGTTTGTAGAGCTCTTTTTGGACTCTCAGGGTAGCACAAGTATGAGGTGGGGGCCGCTCCTGGCTGGGACTTACCCTTCGATGTTTGGATTTTTTGCAGTCAGCTGCCGGCTCAGGGCCACAGGAGTCGGAGCGCAAACATCGGCTCTTTTCCCTGGGAAAGAAAACTCACAAGTCCAGGTTCCTGATGTCAGTTTGTAGGGCTCTTTTTGGACTCACAGGGCAGCACAAGTATGAGATGGGGGCAGCTCCTGTCTGGGACTTATCCTTCGATGTTCGGAATTTGTGCGGTCAGCTGCCGGCTCAGGGCCACAGGACTCGGAGCACAAACATCGGCTCTTTTCCCTGGGAAAGAAAACTCACCAGTCCAGGTTCCTGATGTCAGTTTGTAGAGCTCTTTTTGAACTCTCAGGGCAGCACAAGTATGAGGTGGGGGCAGCTCCTGTCTGGGACTTATCCTTCGATGTTCGGATTTTTTGCACTCAGCTGCCGGCTCAGGGCCACAGGACTCGGAGCGCAAACATCGGCTCTTTTCCCTGGGAAAGAAAACTCACCAGTCCAGGTTCCTGATGTCAGTTTGTAGGGCTCCCCTGGGACTGTCAGGGCAGCACAAGTATGAGGAGGGGGAAGCGCCTGTCTGGGACTTATCCTTCGATGTTCGGATTTTTTGCAGTCAGCTGCCGGCTCAGGGCCACAGGACTCGGAGCGCAAACATCGGCTCTTTACCCTGGGAAAGAAAACTCACTAGTCCAGGTTCCTGATGTCAGTTTGTAGGGCTCCCCTGGGACTGTCAGGGCAGCACAAGTATGAGGTAGGGGCAGCTCCTTTCTGGGACTTATCCTTCGATGTTCGGAATTTGTGCGGTCAGCTGCCGGCTCACGGCCACAGGACTCGGAGGGCAAACATCGGCTCTTTTCCCTGGGAAAGAAAACTCACCAGTCCAGGTTCCTGATGTCAGTTTGTAGGGCTCCCCTGGGACTGTCAGGGCAGCACAAGTATGAGGTGGGGGCAGCTCCTGTCTGAGACTTATCCTTCGATGATCAGATTTTTTGCAGTCAGCTGCCCGCTCAGGGCCACAGGAGTCGGAGCGCAAACATCGGCTCTTTTCCCTGGGAAAGAAAACTCACCAGTCCAGGTTCCTGATGTCAGTTTGTAGAGCTCTTTTTGGACTCTCAGGGCAGCACAAGTATGAGGTGGGGGCAGCTCCTGTCTGGGACTTATGCTTCGATGTTCCGATTTTTTGCAGTCAGCTGCCCGCTCAGGGCCACAGGACTCGGAGCGCAAACATCGGCTCTTTTCCCTGGGAAAGAAAACTCACCAGTCCAGGTTCCTGATGTCAGTTTGTAGGGCTCTTTTTGGACTCACAGGGCAGCACAAGTATGAGATGGGGGCAGCTCCTGTCTGGGACTTATCCTTCGATGTTCGGAATTTGTGCGGTCAGCTGCCGGCTCAGGGCCACAGGAGTCGGAGCGCAAACATCGGCTCTTTTCCCTGGGAAAGAAAACTCACCAGTCCAGGTTCCTGATGTCAGTTTGTAGAGCTCTTTTTGGACTCTCAGGGCAGCACAAGTATGAGGTGGGGGCAGCTCCTGTCTGGGACTTATCCTTCGATGTTCCGATTTTTTGCAGTCAGCTGCCCGCTCAGGGCCACAGGACTCGGAGCGCAAACATCGGCTCTTTTCCCTGGGAAAGAAAACTCACCAGTCCAGGTTCCTGATGTCAGTTTGTAGGGCTCTTTTTGGACTCACAGGGCAGCACAAGTATGAGATGGGGGCAGCTCCTGTCTGGGACTTATCCTTCGATGTTCGGAATTTGTGCGGTCAGCTGCCGGCTCAGGGCCACAGGACTGAAAGCGCAAACATCGGCTCTTTTCCCTGGGAAAGAAAACTCACCAGTCCAGGTTCCTGATGTCAGTTTGTAGAGCTCTTTTTGGACTCTCAGGGTAGCACAAGTATGAGGTGGGGGCCGCTCCTGGCTGGGACTTATCCTTCGATGTTCGGATTTTTTGCAGTCAGCTGCCGGCTGAGGGCCACAGGAGTCGGAGCGCAAACATCGGCTCTTTTCCCTGGGAAAGAAAACTCACCAGTCCAGGTTCCTGATGTCAGTTTGTAGGGCTCTTTTTGGACTCACAGGGCAGCACAAGTATGAGATGGGGGCAGCTCCTGTCTGGGACTTATCCTTCGATGTTCGGAATTTGTGCGGTCAGCTGCCGGCTCAGGGCCACAGGACTCGGAGCGCAAACATCGGCTCTTTTCCCTGGGAAAGAAAACTCACCAGTCCAGGTTCCTGATGTCAGTTTGTAGGGCTCCCCTGGGACTGTCAGGGCAGCACAAGTATGAGGAGGGGGCAGCGCCTGTCTGGGACTTATCCTTCGATGTTCGGATTTTTTGCAGTCAGCTGCCGGCTCAGGGCCACAGGACTCGGAGAGCAAACATCGGCTCTTTTCCCTGGGAAAGAAAACTCACTAGGTCCAGGTTCCTGATGTCAGTTTGTAGGGCTCCCCTGGGACTGTCAGGGCAGCACAAGTATGAGGTAGGGGCAGCTCCTTTCTGGGACTTATCCTTCGATGTTCGGAATTTGTGCGGTCAGATGCCGGCTCACGGCCACAGGACTCGGAGCGCAAACATCAGCTCTTTTCCCTGGGAAAGAAAACTCACCAGTCCAGGTTCCTGATGTCAGTTTGTAGGGCTCCCCTGGGACTCTCAGGGCAGCACAAGTATGAGGTGGGGGCAGCTCCTGTCTGGGACTTATCCTTCGATGATCGGATTTTTTGCGGTCAGCTGCCGGCTCAGGGCCACAGGACTCGGGGCGCAAACATCGGCTCTTTTCCCTGGGAAAGAAAACTCACCAGTCCAGGTTCCTGATGTCAGTTTGTAGGGCTCCCCTGAGACTGTCAGGGCAGCACAAGTATGAGGTGGGGGCAGCTGCTTTCTGGGACTTATCCTTTGATGTTCGGAATTTGTGTGGTCAGCTGCCGGCTCAGGGCCACAGGACTCGGGGCGCAAACATCGGCTCTTTTCCCTGGGAAAGAAAACTCACCAGTCCAGGTTCCTGATGTCAGTTTGGAGGGCTCCCCTGGGACTGTCAGGGCAGCACAAGTATGAGGAGGGGGCAGCTCCTGTCTGGGACTTATCCTTCGATGTTCGGATTTTTTGCAGTCAGCTGCCGGCTCAGGGCCACAGGACTCGGAGCGCAAACATCGGCTCTTTTCCCTGGGAAAGAAAACTCACTAGTCCAGGTTCCTGATGTCAGTTTGTAGGGCTCCCCTGGGACTGTCAGGGCAGCACAAGTATGAGGTAGGGGCAGCTCCTGTCTGGGACTTATCCTTCGATGTTCGGAATTTGTGCGGTCAGCTGCCGGCTAACGGCCACAGGACTCGGAGCGCAAACATCGGCTCTTTTCCCTGGGAAAGAAAACTCACCAGTCCAGGTTCCTGATGTCAGTTTGTAGGGCTCCCCTGGGACTCTCAGGGTAGCACAAGTATGAGGTGGGGGCAGCTCCTGTCTGGGACTTATCGTTCGATGTTCGGATTTTTTGCAGTCAGCTGCCCGCTCAGGGCCACAGGACTCGGAGCGCAAACATCGGCTCTTTTCCCTGGGAAAGAAAACTCACCAGTCCAGGTTCCTGATGTCAGTTTGTAGGGCTCTTTTTGGACTCACAGGGCAGCACAAGTATGAGATGGGGACAGCTCCTGTCTGGGACTTATCCTTCGATGTTCGGAATTTGTGCGGTCAGCTGCCGGCTCAGGGCCACAGGACTCGGAGCGCAAACATCGGCTCTTTTCCCTGGGAAAGAAAACTCACCAGTCCAGGTTCCTGATGTCAGTTTGTAGAGCTCTTTTTGGACTCTCAGGGTAGCACAAGTATGAGGTGGGGGCCGCTCCTGGCTGGGACTTACCCTTCGATGTTTGGATTTTTTGCAGTCAGCTGCCGGCTCAGGGCCACAGGAGTCGGAGCGCAAACATCGGCTCTTTTCCCTGGGAAAGAAAACTCACAAGTCCAGGTTCCTGATGTCAGTTTGTAGGGCTCTTTTTGGACTCACAGGGCAGCACAAGTATGAGATGGGGGCAGCTCCTGTCTGGGACTTATCCTTCGATGTTCGGAATTTGTGCGGTCAGCTGCCGGCTCAGGGCCACAGGACTCGGAGCACAAACATCGGCTCTTTTCCCTGGGAAAGAAAACTCACCAGTCCAGGTTCCTGATGTCAGTTTGTAGAGCTCTTTTTGAACTCTCAGGGCAGCACAAGTATGAGGTGGGGGCAGCTCCTGTCTGGGACTTATCCTTCGATGTTCGGATTTTTTGCACTCAGCTGCCGGCTCAGGGCCACAGGACTCGGAGCGCAAACATCGGCTCTTTTCCCTGGGAAAGAAAACTCACCAGTCCAGGTTCCTGATGTCAGTTTGTAGGGCTCCCCTGGGACTGTCAGGGCAGCACAAGTATGAGGAGGGGGAAGCGCCTGTCTGGGACTTATCCTTCGATGTTCGGATTTTTTGCAGTCAGCTGCCGGCTCAGGGCCACAGGACTCGGAGCGCAAACATCGGCTCTTTACCCTGGGAAAGAAAACTCACTAGTCCAGGTTCCTGATGTCAGTTTGTAGGGCTCCCCTGGGACTGTCAGGGCAGCACAAGTATGAGGTAGGGGCAGCTCCTTTCTGGGACTTATCCTTCGATGTTCGGAATTTGTGCGGTCAGCTGCCGGCTCACGGCCACAGGACTCGGAGGGCAAACATCGGCTCTTTTCCCTGGGAAAGAAAACTCACCAGTCCAGGTTCCTGATGTCAGTTTGTAGGGCTCCCCTGGGACTGTCAGGGCAGCACAAGTATGAGGTGGGGGCAGCTCCTGTCTGAGACTTATCCTTCGATGATCAGATTTTTTGCAGTCAGCTGCCCGCTCAGGGCCACAGGAGTCGGAGCGCAAACATCGGCTCTTTTCCCTGGGAAAGAAAACTCACCAGTCCAGGTTCCTGATGTCAGTTTGTAGAGCTCTTTTTGGACTCTCAGGGCAGCACAAGTATGAGGTGGGGGCAGCTCCTGTCTGGGACTTATGCTTCGATGTTCCGATTTTTTGCAGTCAGCTGCCCGCTCAGGGCCACAGGACTCGGAGCGCAAACATCGGCTCTTTTCCCTGGGAAAGAAAACTCACCAGTCCAGGTTCCTGATGTCAGTTTGTAGGGCTCTTTTTGGACTCACAGGGCAGCACAAGTATGAGATGGGGGCAGCTCCTGTCTGGGACTTATCCTTCGATGTTCGGAATTTGTGCGGTCAGCTGCCGGCTCAGGGCCACAGGACTCGGAGCGCAAACATCGGCTCTTTTCCCTGGGAAAGAAAACTCACCAGTCCAGGTTCCTGATGTCAGTTTGTAGAGCTCTTTTTGGACTCTCAGGGTAGCACAAGTATGAGGTGGGGGCCGCTCCTGGCTGGGACTTATCCTTCGATGTTCGGATTTTTTGCAGTCAGCTGCCGGCTCAGGGCCACAGGAGTCGGAGCGCAAACATCGGCTCTTTTCCCTGGGAAAGAAAACTCACCAGTCCAGGTTCCTGATGTCAGTTTGTAGGGCTCTTTTTGGACTCACAGGGCAGCACAAGTATGAGATGGGGGCAGCTCCTGTCTGGGACTTATCCTTCGATGTTCGGAATTTGTGCGGTCAGCTGCCGGCTCAGGGCCACAGGACTCGGAGCGCAAACATCGGCTCTTTTCCCTGGGAAAGAAAACTCACCAGTCCAGGTTCCTGATGTCAGTTTGTAGGGCTCCCCTGGGACTGTCAGGGCAGCACAAGTATGAGGAGGGGGCAGCGCCTGTCTGGGACTTATCCTTCGATGTTCGGATTTTTTGCAGTCAGCTGCCGGCTCAGGGCCACAGGACTCGGAGAGCAAACATCGGCTCTTTTCCCTGGGAAAGAAAACTCACTAGGTCCAGGTTCCTGATGTCAGTTTGTAGGGCTCCCCTGGGACTGTCAGGGCAGCACAAGTATGAGGTAGGGGCAGCTCCTTTCTGGGACTTATCCTTCGATGTTCGGAATTTGTGCGGTCAGATGCCGGCTCACGGCCACAGGACTCGGAGCGCAAACATCGGCTCTTTTCCCTGGGAAAGAAAACTCACCAGTCCAGGTTCCTGATGTCAGTTTGTAGGGCTCCCCTGGGACTCTCAGGGCAGCACAAGTATGAGGTGGGGGCAGCTCCTGTCTGGGACTTATCCTTCGATGATCGGATTTTTTGCGGTCAGCTGCCGGCTCAGGGCCACAGGACTCGGGGCGCAAACATCGGCTCTTTTCCCTGGGAAAGAAAACTCACCAGTCCAGGTTCCTGATGTCAGTTTGTAGAGCTCTTTTTGGACTCTCAGGGCAGCACAAGTATGAGGTGAGGGCAGCTCCTGTCTGGGACTTATCCTTCGATGTTCCGATTTTTTGCAGTCAGCTGCCCGCTCAGGGCCACAGGACTCGGAGCGCAAACATCGGCTCTTTTCCCTGGGAAAGAAAACTCACCAGTCCAGGTTCCTGATGTCAGTTTGTAGGGCTCTTTTTGGACTCACAGGGCAGCACAAGTATGAGATGGGGGCAGCTCCTGTCTGGGACTTATCCTTCGATGTTCGGAATTTGTGCGGTCAGCTGCCGGCTCAGGGCCACAGGACTCGGAGCGCAAACATCGGCTCTTTTCCCTGGGAAAGAAAACTCACCAGTCCAGGTTCCTGATGTCAGTTTGTAGAGCTCTTTTTGGACTCTCAGGGTAGCACAAGTATGAGGTGGGGGCCGCTCCTGGCTGGGACTTATCCTTCGATGTTCGGATTTTTTGCAGTCAGCTGCCCGCTCAGGGCCACAGGACTCGGAGCGCAAACATCGGCTCTTTTCCCTGGGAAAGAAAACTCACCAGTCCAGGTTCCTGATGTCAGTTTGTAGGGCTCTTTTTGGACTCACAGGGCAGCACAAGTATGAGATGGGGGCAGCTCCTGTCTGGGACTTATCCTTCGATGTTCGGAATTTGTGCGGTCAGCTGCCGGCTCAGGGCCACAGGACTCGGAGCGCAAACATCGGCTCTTTTCCCTGGGAAAGAAAACTCACCAGTCCAGGTTCCTGATGTCAGTTTGTAGGGCTCCCCTGGGACTGTCAGGGCAGCACAAGTATGAGGAGGGGGCAGCGCCTGTCTGGGACTTATCCTTCGATGTTCGGATTTTTTGCAGTCAGCTGCCGGCTCAGGGCCACAGGACTCGGAGAGCAAACATCGGCTCTTTTCCCTGGGAAAGAAAACTCACTAGTCCAGGTTCCTGATGTCAGTTTGTAGGGCTCCCCTGGGACTGTCAGGGCAGCACAAGTATGAGGTAGGGGCAGCTCCTTTCTGGGACTTATCCTTCGATGTTCGGAATTTGTGCGGTCAGATGCCGGCTCAGGGCCACAGGAGTCGGAGCGCAAACATCGGCTCTTTTCCCTGGGAAAGAAAACTCACCAGTCCAGGTTCCTGATGTCAGTTTGTAGGGCTCCCCTGGGACTGTCAGGGCAGCACAAGTATGAGGTGGGGGCAGCTCCTGTCTGGGACTTATCCTTCGATGTTCGGAATTTGTGCGGTCAGCTGCCGGCTCAGGGCCACAGGACTCGGAGCACAAACATCGGCTCTTTTCCCTGGGAAAGAAAACTCACCAGTCCAGGTTCCTGATGTCAGTTTGTAGAGCTCTTTTTGAACTCTCAGGGCAGCACAAGTATGAGGTGGGGGCAGCTCCTGTCTGGGACTTATCCTTCGATGTTCGGATTTTTTGCACTCAGCTGCCGGCTCAGGGCCACAGGACTCGGAGCGCAAACATCGGCTCTTTTCCCTGGGAAAGAAAACTCACCAGTCCAGGTTCCTGATGTCAGTTTGTAGGGCTCCCCTGGGACTGTCAGGGCAGCACAAGTATGAGGAGGGGGAAGCGCCTGTCTGGGACTTATCCTTCGATGTTCGGATTTTTTGCAGTCAGCTGCCGGCTCAGGGCCACAGGACTCGGAGCGCAAACATCGGCTCTTTACCCTGGGAAAGAAAACTCACTAGTCCAGGTTCCTGATGTCAGTTTGTAGGGCTCCCCTGGGACTGTCAGGGCAGCACAAGTATGAGGTAGGGGCAGCTCCTTTCTGGGACTTATCCTTCGATGTTCGGAATTTGTGCGGTCAGCTGCCGGCTCACGGCCACAGGACTCGGAGGGCAAACATCGGCTCTTTTCCCTGGGAAAGAAAACTCACCAGTCCAGGTTCCTGATGTCAGTTTGTAGGGCTCCCCTGGGACTGTCAGGGCAGCACAAGTATGAGGTGGGGGCAGCTCCTGTCTGAGACTTATCCTTCGATGATCGGATTTTTTGCAGTCAGCTGCCCGCTCAGGGCCACAGGAGTCGGAGCGCAAACATCGGCTCTTTTCCCTGGGAAAGAAAACTCACCAGTCCAGGTTCCTGATGTCAGTTTGTAGAGCTCTTTTTGGACTCTCAGGGCAGCACAAGTATGAGGTGGGGGCAGCTCCTGTCTGGGACTTATGCTTCGATGTTCCGATTTTTTGCAGTCAGCTGCCCGCTCAGGGCCACAGGACTCGGAGCGCAAACATCGGCTCTTTTCCCTGGGAAAGAAAACTCACCAGTCCAGGTTCCTGATGTCAGTTTGTAGGGCTCTTTTTGGACTCACAGGGCAGCACAAGTATGAGATGGGGGCAGCTCCTGTCTGGGACTTATCCTTCGATGTTCGGAATTTGTGCGGTCAGCTGCCGGCTCAGGGCCACAGGACTCGGAGCGCAAACATCGGCTCTTTTCCCTGGGAAAGAAAACTCACCAGTCCAGGTTCCTGATGTCAGTTTGTAGAGCTCTTTTTGGACTCTCAGGGTAGCACAAGTATGAGGTGGGGGCCGCTCCTGGCTGGGACTTATCCTTCGATGTTCGGATTTTTTGCAGTCAGCTGCCGGCTGAGGGCCACAGGAGTCGGAGCGCAAACATCGGCTCTTTTCCCTGGGAAAGAAAACTCACCAGTCCAGGTTCCTGATGTCAGTTTGTAGAGCTCTTTTTGGACTCACAGGGCAGCACAAGTATGAGATGGGGGCAGCTCCTGTCTGGGACTTATCCTTCGATGTTCGGAATTTGTGCGGTCAGCTGCCGGCTCAGGGCCACAGGACTCGGAGCGCAAACATCGGCTCTTTTCCCTGGGAAAGAAAACTCACCAGTCCAGGTTCCTGATGTCAGTTTGTAGGGCTCCCCTGGGACTGTCAGGGCAGCACAAGTATGAGGAGGGGGCAGCGCCTGTCTGGGACTTATCCTTCGATGTTCGGATTTTTTGCAGTCAGCTGCCAGCTCAGGGCCACAGGACTCGGAGAGCAAACATCGGCTCTTTTCCCTGGGAAAGAAAACTCACTAGGTCCAGGTTCCTGATGTCAGTTTGTAGGGCTCCCCTGGGACTGTCAGGGCAGCACAAGTATGAGGTAGGGGCAGCTCCTTTCTGGGACTTATCCTTCGATGTTCGGAATTTGTGCGGTCAGATGCCGGCTCACAGCCACAGGACTCGGAGCGCAAACATCGGCTCTTTTCCCTGGGAAAGAAAACTCACCAGTCCAGGTTCCTGATGTCAGTTTGTAGGGCTCCCCTGGGACTCTCAGGGCAGCACAAGTATGAGGTGGGGGCAGCTCCTGTCTGGGACTTATCCTTCGATGATCGGATTTTTTGCGGTCAGCTGCCGGCTCAGGGCCACAGGACTCGGGGCGCAAACATCGGCTCTTTTCCCTGGGAAAGAAAACTCACCAGTCCAGGTTCCTGATGTCAGTTTGTAGAGCTCTTTTTGGACTCTCAGGGCAGCACAAGTATGAGGTGGGGGCAGCTCCTGTCTGGGACTTATCCTTCGATGTTCCGATTTTTTGCAGTCAGCTGCCCGCTCAGGGCCACAGGACTCGGAGCGCAAACATCGGCTCTTTTCCCTGGGAAAGAAAACTCACCAGTCCAGGTTCCTGATGTCAGTTTGTAGGGCTCTTTTTGGACTCACAGGGCAGCACAAGTATGAGATGGGGGCAGCTCCTGTCTGGGACTTATCCTTCGATGTTCGGAATTTGTGCGGTCAGCTGCCGGCTCAGGGCCACAGGACTCGGAGCGCAAACATCGGCTCTTTTCCCTGGGAAAGAAAACTCACCAGTCCAGGTTCCTGATGTCAGTTTGTAGAGCTCTTTTTGGACTCTCAGGGTAGCACAAGTATGAGGTGGGGGCCGCTCCTGGCTGGGACTTATCCTTCGATGTTCGGATTTTTTGCAGTCAGCTGCCCGCTCAGGGCCACAGGACTCGGAGCGCAAACATCGGCTCTTTTCCCTGGGAAAGAAAACTCACCAGTCCAGGTTCCTGATGTCAGTTTGTAGGGCTCTTTTTGGACTCACAGGGCAGCACAAGTATGAGATGGGGGCAGCTCCTGTCTGGGACTTATCCTTCGATGTTCGGAATTTGTGCGGTCAGCTGCCGGCTCAGGGCCACAGGACTCGGAGCGCAAACATCGGCTCTTTTCCCTGGGAAAGAAAACTCACCAGTCCAGGTTCCTGATGTCAGTTTGTAGGGCTCCCCTGGGACTGTCAGGGCAGCACAAGTATGAGGAGGGGGCAGCGCCTGTCTGGGACTTATCCTTCGATGTTCGGATTTTTTGCAGTCAGCTGCCGGCTCAGGGCCACAGGACTCGGAGAGCAAACATCGGCTCTTTTCCCTGGGAAAGAAAACTCACTAGTCCAGGTTCCTGATGTCAGTTTGTAGGGCTCCCCTGGGACTGTCAGGGCAGCACAAGTATGAGGTAGGGGCAGCTCCTTTCTGGGACTTATCCTTCGATGTTCGGAATTTGTGCGGTCAGATGCCGGCTCACGGCCACAGGACTCGGAGCGCAAACATCGGCTCTTTTCCCTGGGAAAGAAAACTCACCAGTCCAGGTTCCTGATGTCAGTTTGTAGGGCTCCCATGGGACTGTCAGGGCAGCACAAGTATGAGGTGGGGGCAGCTCCTGTCTGGGACTTATCCTTCGATGTTCGGATTTTTTGCACTCAGCTGCCGGCTCAGGGCCACAGGACTCGGGGCGCAAACATCGGCTCTTTTCCCTGGGAAAGAAAACTCACCAGTCCAGGTTCCTGATGTCAGTTTGTAGGGCTCCCCTGAGACTGTCAGGGCAGCACAAGTATGAGGTGGGGGCAGCTGCTTTCTGGGACTTATCCTTTGATGTTCGGAATTTGTGCGGTCAGCTGCCGGCTCAGGGCCACAGGACTCGGGGCGCAAACATCGGCTCTTTTCCCTGGGAAAGAAAACTCACCAGTCCAGGTTCCTGATGTCAGTTTGGAGGGCTCCCCTGGGACTGTCAGGGCAGCACAAGTATGAGGAGGGGGCAGCTCCTGTCTGGGACTTATCCTTCGATGTTCGGATTTTTTGCACTCAGCTGCCGGCTCAGGGCCACAGGACTCGGAGCGCAAACATCGGCTCTTTTCCCTGGGAAAGAAAACTCACCAGTCCAGGTTCCTGATGTCAGTTTGTAGGGCTCCCCTGGGACTCTCAGGGTAGCACAAGTATGAGGTGGGGGCAGCTCCTGTCTGGGACTTATCGTTCGATGTTCGGATTTTTTGCAGTCAGCTGCCCGCTCAGGGCCACAGGACTCGGAGCGCAAACATCGGCTCTTTTCCCTGGGAAAGAAAACTCACCAGTCCAGGTTCCTGATGTCAGTTTGTAGGGCTCTTTTTGGACTCACAGGGCAGCACAAGTATGAGATGGGGACAGCTCCTGTCTGGGACTTATCCCTCGATGTTCGGAATTTGTGCGGTCAGCTGCCGGCTCAGGGCCACAGGACTCGGAGCGCAAACATCGGCTCTTTTCCCTGGGAAAGAAAACTCACCAGTCCAGGTTCCTGATGTCAGTTTGTAGAGCTCTTTTTGGACTCTCAGGGTAGCACAAGTATGAGGTGGGGGCCGCTCCTGGCTGGGACTTATCCTTCGATGTTTGGATTTTTTGCAGTCAGCTGCCGGCTCAGGGCCACAGGAGTCGGAGCGCAAACATCGGCTCTTTTCCCTGGGAAAGAAAACTCACCAGTCCAGGTTCCTGATGTCAGTTTGTAGGGCTCTTTTTGGACTCACAGGGCAGCACAAGTATGAGATGGGGGCAGCTCCTGTCTGGGACTTATCCTTCGATGTTCGGAATTTGTGCGGTCAGCTGCCGGCTCAGGGCCACAGGACTCGGAGCGCAAACATCGGCTCTTTTCCCTGGGAAAGAAAACTCACCAGTCCAGGTTCCTGATGTCAGTTTGTAGGGCTCCCCTGGGACTGTCAGGGCAGCACAAGTATGAGGAGGGGGCAGCGCCTGTCTGGGACTTATCCTTCGATGTTCGGATTTTTTGCAGTCAGCTGCCGGCTCAGGGCCACAGGACTCGGAGAGCAAACATCGGCTCTTTTCCCTGGGAAAGAAAACTCACTAGTCCAGGTTCCTGATGTCAGTTTGTAGGGCTCCCCTGGGACTGTCAGGGCAGCACAAGTATGAGGTAGGGGCAGCTCCTTTCTGGGACTTATCCTTCGATGTTCGGAATTTGTGCGGTCAGATGCCGGCTCACGGCCACAGGACTCGGAGCGCAAACATCGGCTCTTTTCCCTGGGAAAGAAAACTCACCAGTCCAGGTTCCTGATGTCAGTTTGTAGGGCTCCCATGGGACTGTCAGGGCAGCACAAGTATGAGGTGGGGGCAGCTCCTGTCTGGGACTTATCCTTCGATGATCGGATTTTTTGCGGTCAGCTGCCGGCTCAGGGCCACAGGACTCGGGGCGCAAACATCGGCTCTTTTCCCTGGGAAAGAAAACTCACCAGTCCAGGTTCCTGATGTCAGTTTGTAGGGCTCCCCTGAGACTGTCAGGGCAGCACAAGTATGAGGTGGGGGCAGCTGCTTTCTGGGACTTATCCTTTGATGTTCGGAATTTGTGCGGTCAGCTGCCGGCTCAGGGCCACAGGACTCGGGGCGCAAACATCGGCTCTTTTCCCTGGGAAAGAAAACTCACCAGTCCAGGTTCCTGATGTCAGTTTGGAGGGCTCCCCTGGGACTGTCAGGGCAGCACAAGTATGAGGAGGGGGCAGCTCCTGTCTGGGACTTATCCTTCGATGTTCGGATTTTTTGCACTCAGCTGCCGGCTCAGGGCCACAGGACTCGGAGCGCAAACATCGGCTCTTTTCCCTGGGAAAGAAAACTCACCAGTCCAGGTTCCTGATGTCAGTTTGTAGGGCTCCCCTGGGACTCTCAGGGTAGCACAAGTATGAGGTGGGGGCAGCTCCTGTCTGGGACTTATCGTTCGATGTTCGGATTTTTTGCAGTCAGCTGCCGGCTCAGGGCCACAGGACTCGGAGCGCAAACATCGGCTCTTTTCCCTGGGAAAGAAAACTCACCAGTCCAGGTTCCTGATGTCAGTTTGTAGGGCTCTTTTTGGACTCACAGGGCAGCACAAGTATGAGATGGGGACAGCTCCTGTCTGGGACTTATCCTTCGATGTTCGGAATTTGTGCGGTCAGCTGCCGGCTCAGGGCCACAGGACTCGGAGCGCAAACATCGGCTCTTTTCCCTGGGAAAGAAAACTCACCAGTCCAGGTTCCTGATGTCAGTTTGTAGAGCTCTTTTTGGACTCTCAGGGTAGCACAAGTATGAGGTGGGGGCCGCTCCTGGCTGGGACTTATCCTTCGATGATCGGATTTTTTGCAGTCAGCTGCCCGCTCAGGGCCACAGGAGTCGGAGCGCAAACATCGGCTCTTTTCCCTGGGAAAGAAAACTCACCAGTCCAGGTTCCTGATGTCAGTTTGTAGAGCTCTTTTTGGACTCTCAGGGCAGCACAAGTATGAGGTGGGGGCAGCTCCTGTCTGGGACTTATCCTTCGATGTTCCGATTTTTTGCAGTCAGCTGCCCGCTCAGGGCCACAGGACTCGGAACGCAAACATCGGCTCTTTTCCCTGGGAAAGAAAACTCACCAGTCCAGGTTCCTGATGTCAGTTTGTAGAGCTCTTTTTGGACTCTCAGGGTAGCACAAGTATGAGGTGGGGGCCGCTCCTGGCTGGGACTTATCCTTCGATGTTCGGATTTTTTGCAGTCAGCTGCCGGCTCAGGGCCACAGGAGTCGGAGCGCAAACATCGGCTCTTTTCCCTGGGAAAGAAAACTCACCAGTCCAGGTTCCTGATGTCAGTTTGTAGGGCTCTTTTTGGACTCACAGGGCAGCACAAGTATGAGATGGGGGCAGCTCCTGTCTGGGACTTATCCTTCGATGTTCGGAATTTGTGCGGTCAGCTGCCGGCTCAGGGCCACAGGACTCGGAGCGCAAACATCGGCTCTTTTCCCTGGGAAAGAAAACTCACTAGTCCAGGTTCCTGATGTCAGTTTGTAGGGCTCCCCTGGGACTGTCAGGGCAGCACAAGTATGAGGAGGGGGCAGCGCCTGTCTGGGACTTATCCTTCGATGTTCGGATTTTTTGCAGTCAGCTGCCGGCTCAGGGCCACAGGACTCGGAGAGCAAACATCGGCTCTTTTCCCTGGGAAAGAAAACTCACTAGTCCAGGTTCCTGATGTCAGTTTGTAGGGCTCCCCTGGGACTGTCAGGGCAGCACAAGTATGAGGTAGGGGCAGCTCCTTTCTGGGACTTATCCTTCGATGTTCGGAATTTGTGCGGTCAGATGCCGGCTCACGGCCACAGGACTCGGAGCGCAAACATCGGCTCTTTTCCCTGGGAAAGAAAACTCACCAGTCCAGGTTCCTGATGTCAGTTTGTAGGGCTCCCATGGGACTGTCAGGGCAGCACAAGTATGAGGTGGGGGCAGCTCCTGTCTGGGACTTATCCTTCGATGATCGGATTTTTTGCGGTCAGCTGCCGGCTCAGGGCCACAGGACTCGGGGCGCAAACATCGGCTCTTTTCCCTGGGAAAGAAAACTCACCAGTCCAGGTTCCTGATGTCAGTTTGTAGGGCTCCCCTGAGACTGTCAGGGCAGCACAAGTATGAGGTGGGGGCAGCTGCTTTCTGGGACTTATCCTTTGATGTTCGGAATTTGTGCGGTCAGCTGCCGGCTCAGGGCCACAGGACTCGGGGCGCAAACATCGGCTCTTTTCCCTGGGAAAGAAAACTCACCAGTCCAGGTTCCTGATGTCAGTTTGGAGGGCTCCCCTGGGACTGTCAGGGCAGCACAAGTATGAGGAGGGGGCAGCTCCTGTCTGGGACTTATCCTTCGATGTTCGGATTTTTTGCACTCAGCTGCCGGCTCAGGGCCACAGGACTCGGAGCGCAAACATCGGCTCTTTTCCCTGGGAAAGAAAACTCACCAGTCCAGGTTCCTGATGTCAGTTTGTAGGGCTCCCCTGGGACTCTCAGGGTAGCACAAGTATGAGGTGGGGGCAGCTCCTGTCTGGGACTTATCGTTCGATGTTCGGATTTTTTGCAGTCAGCTGCCGGCTCAGGGCCACAGGACTCGGAGCGCAAACATCGGCTCTTTTCCCTGGGAAAGAAAACTCACCAGTCCAGGTTCCTGATGTCAGTTTGTAGGGCTCTTTTTGGACTCACAGGGCAGCACAAGTATGAGATGGGGACAGCTCCTGTCTGGGACTTATCCTTCGATGTTCGGAATTTGTGCGGTCAGCTGCCGGCTCAGGGCCACAGGACTCGGAGCGCAAACATCGGCTCTTTTCCCTGGGAAAGAAAACTCACCAGTCCAGGTTCCTGATGTCAGTTTGTAGAGCTCTTTTTGGACTCTCAGGGTAGCACAAGTATGAGGTGGGGGCCGCTCCTGGCTGGGACTTATCCTTCGATGTTTGGATTTTTTGCAGTCAGCTGCCGGCTCAGGGCCACAGGAGTCGGAGCGCAAACATCGGCTCTTTTCCCTGGGAAAGAAAACTCACCAGTCCAGGTTCCTGATGTCAGTTTGTAGGGCTCTTTTTGGACTCACAGGGCAGCACAAGTATGAGATGGGGGCAGCTCCTGTCTGGGACTTATCCTTCGATGTTCGGAATTTGTGCGGTCAGCTGCCGGCTCAGGGCCACAGGACTCGGAGCACAAACATCGGCTCTTTTCCCTGGGAAAGAAAACTCACCAGTCCAGGTTCCTGATGTCGGTTTGTAGAGCTCTTTTTGAACTCTCAGGGCAGCACAAGTATGAGGTAGGGGCAGCTCCTTTCTGGGACTTATCCTTCGATGTTCGGAATTTGTGCGGTCAGCTGCCGGCTCACGGCCACAGGACTCGGAGCGCAAACATCGGCTCTTTTCCCTGGGAAAGAAAACTCACCAGTCCAGGTTCCTGATGTCAGTTTGTAGGGCTCCCCTGAGACTGTCAGGGCAGCACAAGTATGAGGTGGGGGCAGCTCCTGTCTGAGACTTATCCTTCGATGATCGGATTTTTTGCAGTCAGCTGCCCGCTCAGGGCCACAGGAGTCGGAGCGCAAACATCGGCTCTTTTCCCTGGGAAAGAAAACTCACCAGTCCAGGTTTCTGATGTCAGTTTGTAGAGCTCTTTTTGGACTCTCAGGGCAGCACAAGTATGAGGTGGGGGCAGCTCCTGTCTGGGACTTATCCTTCGATGTTCCGATTTTTTGCAGTCAGCTGCCCGCTCAGGGCCACAGGACTCGGAACGCAAACATCGGCTCTTTTCCCTGGGAAAGAAAACTCACCAGTCCAGGTTCCTGATGTCAGTTTGTAGAGCTCTTTTTGGACTCTCAGGGTAGCACAAGTATGAGGTGGGGGCCGCTCCTGGCTGGGACTTATCCTTCGATGTTCGGATTTTTTGCAGTCAGCTGCCGGCTCAGGGCCACAGGAGTCGGAGCGCAAACATCGGCTCTTTTCCCTGGGAAAGAAAACTCACCAGTCCAGGTTCCTGATGTCAGTTTGTAGGGCTCTTTTTGGACTCACAGGGCAGCACAAGTATGAGATGGGGGCAGCTCCTGTCTGGGACTTATCCTTCGATGTTCGGAATTTGTGCGGTCAGCTGCCGGCTCAGGGCCACAGGACTCGGAGCGCAAACATCGGCTCTTTTCCCTGGGAAAGAAAACTCACCAGTCCAGGTTCCTGATGTCAGTTTGTAGGGCTCCCCTGGGACTGTCAGGGCAGCACAAGTATGAGGAGGGGGCAGCGCCTGTCTGGGACTTATCCTTCGATGTTCGGATTTTTTGCAGTCAGCTGCCGGCTCAGGGCCACAGGACTCGGAGAGCAAACATCGGCTCTTTTCCCTGGGAAAGAAAACTCACTAGGTCCAGGTTCCTGATGTCAGTTTGTAGGGCTCCCCTGGGACTGTCAGGGCAGCACAAGTATGAGGTAGGGGCAGCTCCTTTCTGGGACTTATCCTTCGATGTTCGGAATTTGTGCGGTCAGATGCCGGCTCAGGGCCACAGGACTCGGAGCGCAAACATCGGCTCTTTTCCCTGGGAAAGAAAACTCACCAGTCCAGGTTCCTGATGTCAGTTTGTAGGGCTCCCCTGGGACTCTCAGGGCAGCACAAGTATGAGGTGGGGGCAGCTCCTGTCTGGGACTTATCCTTCGATGTTCGGATTTTTTGCAGTCAGCTGCCCGCTCAGGGCCACAGGACTCGGAGCGCAAACATCGGCTCTTTTCCCTGGGAAAGAAAACTCACCAGTCCAGGTTCCTGATGTCAGTTTGTAGGGCTCTTTTTGGACTCACAGGGCAGCACAAGTATGAGATGGGGACAGCTCCTGTCTGGGACTTATCCTTCGATGTTCGGAATTTGTGCGGTCAGCTGCCGGCTCAGGGCCACAGGACTCGGAGCGCAAACATCGGCTCTTTTCCCTGGGAAAGAAAACTCACCAGTCCAGGTTCCTGATGTCAGTTTGTAGAGCTCTTTTTGGACTCTCAGGGTAGCACAAGTATGAGGTGGGGGCCGCTCCTGGCTGGGATTTATCCTTCGATGTTTGGATTTTTTGCAGTCAGCTGCCGGCTCAGGGCCACAGGAGTCGGAGCGCAAACATCGGCTCTTTTCCCTGGGAAAGAAAACTCACCAGTCCAGGATCCTGATGTCAGTTTGTAGGGCTCTTTTTGGACTCACAGGGCAGCACAAGTATGAGATGGGGGCAGCTCCTGTCTGGGACTTATCCTTCGATGTTCGGAATTTGTGCGGTCAGCTCCCGGCTCAGGGCCACAGGACTCGGAGCACAAACATCGGCTCTTTTCCCTGGGAAAGAAAACTCACCAGTCCAGGTTCCTGATGTCAGTTTGTAGAGCTCTTTTTGAACTCTCAGGGCAGCACAAGTATGAGGTGGGGGCAGCTCCTGTCTGGGACTTATCCTTCGATGTTCGGATTTTTTGCACTCAGCTGCCGGCTCAGGGCCACAGGACTCGGAGCGCAAACATCGGCTCTTTTCCCTGGGAAAGAAAACTCACCAGTCCAGGTTCCTGATGTCAGTTTGTAGGGCTCCCCTGGGACTGTCAGGGCAGCACAAGTATGAGGAGGGGGAAGCGCCTGTCTGGGACTTATCCTTCGATGTTCGGATTTTTTGCAGTCAGCTGCCGGCTCAGGGCCACAGGACTCGGAGCGCAAACATCGGCTCTTTACCCTGGGAAAGAAAACTCACTAGTCCAGGTTCCTGATGTCAGTTTGTAGGGCTCCCCTGGGACTGTCAGGGCAGCACAATTATGAGGTAGGGGCAGCTCCTTTCTGGGACTTATCCTTCGATGTTCGGAATTTGTGCGGTCAGCTGCCGGCTCACGGCCACAGGACTCGGAGGGCAAACATCGGCTCTTTTCCCTGGGAAAGAAAACTCACCAGTCCAGGTTCCTGATGTCAGTTTGTAGGGCTCCCCTGGGACTGTCAGGGCAGCACAAGTATGAGGTGGGGGCAGCTCCTGTCTGAGACTTATCCTTCGATGATCGGATTTTTTGCAGTCAGCTGCCCGCTCAGGGCCACAGGAGTCGGAGCGCAAACATCGGCTCTTTTCCCTGGGAAAGAAAACTCACCAGTCCAGGTTCCTGATGTCAGTTTGTAGAGCTCTTTTTGGACTCTCAGGGCAGCACAAGTATGAGGTGGGGGCAGCTCCTGTCTGGGACTTATGCTTCGATGTTCCGATTTTTTGCAGTCAGCTGCCCGCTCAGGGCCACAGGACTCGGAGCGCAAACATCGGCTCTTTTCCCTGGGAAAGAAAACTCACCAGTCCAGGTTCCTGATGTCAGTTTGTAGGGCTCTTTTTGGACTCACAGGGCAGCACAAGTATGAGATGGGGGCAGCTCCTGTCTGGGACTTATCCTTCGATGTTCGGAATTTGTGCGGTCAGCTGCCGGCTCAGGGCCACAGGACTCGGAGCGCAAACATCGGCTCTTTTCCCTGGGAAAGAAAACTCACCAGTCCAGGTTCCTGATGTCAGTTTGTAGAGCTCTTTTTGGACTCTCAGGGTAGCACAAGTATGAGGTGGGGGCCGCTCCTGGCTGGGACTTATCCTTCGATGTTCGGATTTTTTGCAGTCAGCTGCCGGCTCAGGGCCACAGGAGTCGGAGCGCAAACATCGGCTCTTTTCCCTGGGAAAGAAAACTCACCAGTCCAGGTTCCTGATGTCAGTTTGTAGGGCTCTTTTTGGACTCACAGGGCAGCACAAGTATGAGATGGGGGCAGCTCCTGTCTGGGACTTATCCTTCGATGTTCGGAATTTGTGCGGTCAGCTGCCGGCTCAGGGCCACAGGACTCGGAGCGCAAACATCGGCTCTTTTCCCTGGGAAAGAAAACTCACCAGTCCAGGTTCCTGATGTCAGTTTGTAGGGCTCCCCTGGGACTGTCAGGGCAGCACAAGTATGAGGAGGGGGCAGCGCCTGTCTGGGACTTATCCTTCGATGTTCGGATTTTTTGCAGTCAGCTGCCGGCTCAGGGCCACAGGACTCGGAGCGCAAACATCGGCTCTTTACCCTGGGAAAGAAAACTCACTAGTCCAGGTTCCTGATGTCAGTTTGTAGGGCTCCCCTGGGACTGTCAGGGCAGCACAAGTATGAGGTGGGGGCAGCTCCTGTCTGAGACTTATCCTTCGATGATCGGATTTTTTGCAGTCAGCTGCCCGCTCAGGGCCACAGGAGTCGGAGCGCAAACATCGGCTCTTTTCCCTGGGAAAGATAACTCACCAGTCCAGGTTCCTGATGTCAGTTTGTAGAGCTCTTTTTGGACTCTCAGGGCAGCACAAGTATGAGGTGGGGGCAGCTCCTGTCTGGGACTTATCCTTCGATGTTCCGATTTTTTGCAGTCAGCTGCCCGCTCAGGGCCACAGGACTCGGAGGGCAAACATCGGCTCTTTTCCCTGGGAAAGAAAACTCACCAGTCCAGGTTCCTGATGTCAGTTTGTAGGGCTCTTTTTGGACTCACAGGGCAGCACAAGAATGAGATCGGGGCAGCTCCTGTCTGGGACTTATCCTTCGATGTTCGGAATTTGTGCGGTCAGCTGCCGGCTCAGGGCCACAGGACTCGGAGCGCAAACATCGGCTCTTTTCCCTGGGAAAGAAAACTCACCAGTCCAGGTTCCTGATGTCAGTTTGTAGAGCTCTTTTTGGACTCTCAGGGTAGCACAAGTATGAGGTGGGGGCCGCTCCTGGCTGGGACTTATCCTTCGATGTTCGGATTTTTTGCAGTCAGCTGCCGGCTCAGGGCCACAGGAGTCGGAGCGCAAACATCGGCTCTTTTCCCTGGGAAAGAAAACTCACCAGTCCAGGTTCCTGATGTCAGTTTGTAGGGCTCTTTTTGGACTCACAGGGCAGCACAAGTATGAGATGGGGGCAGCTCCTGTCTGGGACTTATCCTTCGATGTTCGGAATTTGTGCGGTCAGCTGCCGGCTCAGGGCCACAGGACTCGGAGCGCAAACATCGGCTCTTTTCCCTGGGAAAGAAAACTCACCAGTCCAGGTTCCTGATGTCAGTTTGTAGGGCTCCCCTGGGACTGTCAGGGCAGCACAAGTATGAGGAGGGGGCAGCGCCTGTCTGGGACTTATCCTTCGATGTTCGGATTTTTTGCAGTCAGCTGCCGGCTCAGGGCCACAGGACTCGGAGAGCAAACATCGGCTCTTTTCCCTGGGAAAGAAAACTCACTAGGTCCAGGTTCCTGATGTCAGTTTGTAGGGCTCCCCTGGGACTGTCAGGGCAGCACAAGTATGAGGTAGGGGCAGCTCCTTTCTGGGACTTATCCTTCGATGTTCGGAATTTGTGCGGTCAGATGCCGGCTCACGGCCACAGGACTCGGAGCGCAAACATCGGCTCTTTTCCCTGGGAAAGAAAACTCACCAGTCCAGGTTCCTGATGTCAGTTTGTAGGGCTCCCCTGGGACTCTCAGGGCAGCACAAGTATGAGGTGGGGGCAGCTCCTGTCTGGGACTTATCCTTCGATGATCGGATTTTTTGCGGTCAGCTGCCGGCTCAGGGCCACAGGAATCGGGGCGCAAACATCGGCTCTTTTCCCTGGGAAAGAAAACTCACCAGTCCAGGTTCCTGATGTCAGTTTGTAGGGCTCCCCTGAGACTGTCAGGGCAGCACAAGTATGAGGTGGGGGCAGCTGCTTTCTGGGACTTATCCTTTGATGTTCGGAATTTGTGCGGTCAGCTGCCGGCTCAGGGCCACAGGACTCGGGGCGCAAACATCGGCTCTTTTCCCTGGGAAAGAAAACTCACCAGTCCAGGTTCCTGATGTCAGTTTGGAGGGCTCCCCTGGGACTGTCAGGGCAGCACAAGTATGAGGAGGGGGCAGCTCCTGTCTGGGACTTATCCTTCGATGTTCGGATTTTTTGCAGTCAGCTGCCGGCTCAGGGCCACAGGACTCGGAGCGCAAACATCGGCTCTTTTCCCTGGGAAAGAAAACTCACTAGTCCAGGTTCCTGATGTCAGTTTGTAGGGATCCCCTGGGACTGTCAGGGCAGCACAAGTATGAGGTAGGGGCAGCTCCTGTCTGGGACTTATCCTTCGATGTTCGGAATTTGTGCGGTCAGCTGCCGGCTAACGGCCACAGGACTCGGAGCGCAAACATCGGCTCTTTTCCCTGGGAAAGAAAACTCACCAGTCCAGGTTCCTGATGTCAGTTTGTAGGGCTCCCATGGGACTCTCAGGGTAGCACAAGTATGAGGTGGGGGCAGCTCCTGTCTGGGACTTATCGTTCGATGTTCGGATTTTTTGCACTCAGCTGCCCGCTCAGGGCCACAGGACTCGGAGCGCAAACATCGGCTCTTTTCCCTGAGAAAGAAAACTCACCAGTCCAGGTTCCTGATGTCAGTTTGTAGAGCTCTTTTTGGACTCTCAGGGCAGCACAAGTATGAGGTGGGGGCAGCTCCTGTCTGGGACTTATCCTTCGATGTTCCGATTTTTTGCAGTCAGCTGCCCGCTCAGGGCCACAGGACTCGGAGCGCAAACATCGGCTCTTTTCCCTGGAAAAGAAAACTCACCAGTCCAGGTTCCTGATGTCAGTTTGTAGGGATCTTTTTGGACTCACAGGGCAGCACAAGTATGAGATGGGGGCAGATCCTGTCTGGGACTTATCCTTCGATGTTCGGAATTTGTGCGGTCAGCTGCCGGCTCAGGGCCACAGGACTCGGAGCGCAAACATCGGCTCTTTTCCCTGGGAAAGAAAACTCACCAGTCCAGGTTCCTGATGTCAGTTTGTAGAGCTCTTTTTGAACTCTCAGGGCAGCACAAGTATGAGGTGGGGGCAGCTCCTGTCTGGGACTTATCCTTCGATGTTCGGATTTTTTGCACTCAGCTGCCGGCTCAGGGCCACAGGACTCGGAGCGCAAACATCGGCTCTTTTCCCTGGGAAAGAAAACTCACCAGTCCAGGTTCCTGATGTCAGTTTGTAGGGCTCCCCTGGGACTGTCAGGGCAGCACAAGTATGAGGAGGGGGAAGCGCCTGTCTGGGACTTATCCTTCGATGTTCGGATTTTTTGCAGTCAGCTGCCGGCTCAGGGCCACAGGACTCGGAGCGCAAACATCGGCTCTTTACCCTGGGAAAGAAAACTCACTAGTCCAGGTTCCTGATGTCAGTTTGTAGGGCTCCCCTGGGACTGTCAGGGCAGCACAATTATGAGGTAGGGGCAGCTCCTTTCTGGGACTTATCCTTCGATGTTCGGAATTTGTGCGGTCAGCTGCCGGCTCACGGCCACAGGACTCGGAGGGCAAACATCGGCTCTTTTCCCTGGGAAAGAAAACTCACCAGTCCAGGTTCCTGATGTCAGTTTGTAGGGCTCCCCTGGGACTGTCAGGGCAGCACAAGTATGAGGTGGGGGCAGCTCCTGTCTGAGACTTATCCTTCGATGATCGGATTTTTTGCAGTCAGCTGCCCGCTCAGGGCCACAGGAGTCGGAGCGCAAACATCGGCTCTTTTCCCTGGGAAAGAAAACTCACCAGTCCAGGTTCCTGATGTCAGTTTGTAGAGCTCTTTTTGGACTCTCAGGGTAGCACAAGTATGAGGTGGGGGCCGCTCCTGGCTGGGACTTATCCTTCGATGTTCGGATTTTTTGCAGTCAGCTGCCGGCTCAGGGCCACAGGAGTCGGAGCGCAAACATCGGCTCTTTTCCCTGGGAAAGAAAACTCACCAGTCCAGGTTCCTGATGTCAGTTTGTAGGGCTCTTTTTGGACTCACAGGGCAGCACAAGTATGAGATGGGGGCAGCTCCTGTCTGGGACTTATCCTTCGATGTTCGGAATTTGTGCGGTCAGCTGCCGGCTCAGGGCCACAGGACTCGGAGCGCAAACATCGGCTCTTTTCCCTGGGAAAGAAAACTCACCAGTCCAGGTTCCTGATGTCAGTTTGTAGGGCTCCCCTGGGACTGTCAGGGCAGCACAAGTATGAGGAGGGGGCAGCGCCTGTCTGGGACTTATCCTTCGATGTTCGGATTTTTTGCAGTCAGCTGCCGGCTCAGGGCCACAGGACTCGGAGCGCAAACATCGGCTCTTTACCCTGGGAAAGAAAACTCACTAGTCCAGGTTCCTGATGTCAGTTTGTAGGGCTCCCCTGGGACTGTCAGGGCAGCACAAGTATGAGGTGGGGGCAGCTCCTGTCTGAGACTTATCCTTCGATGATCGGATTTTTTGCAGTCAGCTGCCCGCTCAGGGCCACAGGAGTCGGAGCGCAAACATCGGCTCTTTTCCCTGGGAAAGATAACTCACCAGTCCAGGTTCCTGATGTCAGTTTGTAGAGCTCTTTTTGGACTCTCAGGGCAGCACAAGTATGAGGTGGGGGCAGCTCCTGTCTGGGACTTATCCTTCGATGTTCCGATTTTTTGCAGTCAGCTGCCCGCTCAGGGCCACAGGACTCGGAGGGCAAACATCGGCTCTTTTCCCTGGGAAAGAAAACTCACCAGTCCAGGTTCCTGATGTCAGTTTGTAGGGCTCTTTTTGGACTCACAGGGCAGCACAAGTATGAGATCGGGGCAGCTCCTGTCTGGGACTTATCCTTCGATGTTCGGAATTTGTGCGGTCAGCTGCCGGCTCAGGGCCACAGGACTCGGAGCGCAAACATCGGCTCTTTTCCCTGGGAAAGAAAACTCACCAGTCCAGGTTCCTGATGTCAGTTTGTAGAGCTCTTTTTGGACTCTCAGGGTAGCACAAGTATGAGGTGGGGGCCGCTCCTGGCTGGGACTTATCCTTCGATGTTCGGATTTTTTGCAGTCAGCTGCCGGCTCAGGGCCACAGGAGTCGGAGGGCAAACATCGGCTCTTTTCCCTGGGAAAGAAAACTCACCAGTCCAGGTTCCTGATGTCAGTTTGTAGGGCTCTTTTTGGACTCACAGGGCAGCACAAGTATGAGATGGGGGCAGCTCCTGTCTGGGACTTATCCTTCGATGTTCGGAATTTGTGCGGTCAGCTGCCGGCTCAGGGCCACAGGACTCGGAGCGCAAACATCGGCTCTTTTCCCTGGGAAAGAAAACTCACCAGTCCAGGTTCCTGATGTCAGTTTGTAGGGCTCCCCTGGGACTGTCAGGGCAGCACAAGTATGAGGAGGGGGCAGCGCCTGTCTGGGACTTATCCTTCGATGTTCGGATTTTTTGCAGTCAGCTGCCGGCTCAGGGCCACAGGACTCGGAGAGCAAACATCGGCTCTTTTCCCTGGGAAAGAAAACTCACTAGGTCCAGGTTCCTGATGTCAGTTTGTAGGGCTCCCCTGGGACTGTCAGGGCAGCACAAGTATGAGGTAGGGGCAGCTCCTTTCTGGGACTTATCCTTCGATGTTCGGAATTTGTGCGGTCAGATGCCGGCTCACGGCCACAGGACTCGGAGCGCAAACATCGGCTCTTTTCCCTGGGAAAGAAAACTCACCAGTCCAGGTTCCTGATGTCAGTTTGTAGGGCTCCCCTGGGACTCTCAGGGCAGCACAAGTATGAGGTGGGGGCAGCTCCTGTCTGGGACTTATCCTTCGATGATCGGATTTTTTGCGGTCAGCTGCCGGCTCAGGGCCACAGGAATCGGGGCGCAAACATCGGCTCTTTTCCCTGGGAAAGAAAACTCACCAGTCCAGGTTCCTGATGTCAGTTTGTAGGGCTCCCCTGAGACTGTCAGGGCAGCACAAGTATGAGGTGGGGGCAGCTGCTTTCTGGGACTTATCCTTTGATGTTCGGAATTTGTGCGGTCAGCTGCCGGCTCAGGGCCACAGGACTCGGGGCGCAAACATCGGCTCTTTTCCCTGGGAAAGAAAACTCACCAGTCCAGGTTCCTGATGTCAGTTTGGAGGGCTCCCCTGGGACTGTCAGGGCAGCACAAGTATGAGGAGGGGGCAGCTCCTGTCTGGGACTTATCCTTCGATGTTCGGATTTTTTGCAGTCAGCTGCCGGCTCAGGGCCACAGGACTCGGAGCGCAAACATCGGCTCTTTTCCCTGGGAAAGAAAACTCACTAGTCCAGGTTCCTGATGTCAGTTTGTAGGGCTCCCCTGGGACTGTCAGGGCAGCACAAGTATGAGGTAGGGGCAGCTCCTGTCTGGGACTTATCCTTCGATGTTCGGAATTTGTGCGGTCAGCTGCCGGCTAACGGCCACAGGACTCGGAGCGCAAACATCGGCTCTTTTCCCTGGGAAAGAAAACTCACCAGTCCAGGTTCCTGATGTCAGTTTGTAGGGCTCCCATGGGACTCTCAGGGTAGCACAAGTATGAGGTGGGGGCAGCTCCTGTCTGGGACTTATCGTTCGATGTTCGGATTTTTTGCACTCAGCTGCCCGCTCAGGGCCACAGGACTCGGAGCGCAAACATCGGCTCTTTTCCCTGAGAAAGAAAACTCACCAGTCCAGGTTCCTGATGTCAGTTTGTAGAGCTCTTTTTGGACTCTCAGGGCAGCACAAGTATGAGGTGGGGGCAGCTCCTGTCTGGGACTTATCCTTCGATGTTCCGATTTTTTGCAGTCAGCTGCCCGCTCAGGGCCACAGGACTCGGAGCGCAAACATCGGCTCTTTTCCCTGGAAAAGAAAACTCACCAGTCCAGGTTCCTGATGTCAGTTTGTAGGGATCTTTTTGGACTCACAGGGCAGCACAAGTATGAGATGGGGGCAGCTCCTGTCTGGGACTTATCCTTCGATGTTCGGAATTTGTGCGGTCAGCTGCCGGCTCAGGGCCACAGGACTCGGAGCGCAAACATCGGCTCTTTTCCCTGGGAAAGAAAACTCACCAGTCCAGGTTCCTGATGTCAGTTTGTAGAGCTCTTTTTGAACTCTCAGGGCAGCACAAGTATGAGGTGGGGGCAGCTCCTGTCTGGGACTTATCCTTCGATGTTCGGATTTTTTGCACTCAGCTGCCGGCTCAGGGCCACAGGTCTCGGAGCGCAAACATCGGCAATTTTCCCTGGGAAAGAAAACTCACCAGTCCAGGTTCCTGATGTCAGTTTGTAGGGCTCCCCTGAGATTGTCAGGGCACCACAAGTATGAGGTGGGGGCAGCTGCTTTCTGGGACTTAACCTTCGATGTTCGGAATTTGTGCGGTCAGCTGCCGGCTCAGGGCCACAGGACTCGGGGCGCAAACATCGGCTCTTTTCCCTGGGAAAGAAAACTCACCAGTCCAGGTTCCTGATGTCAGTTTGTAGGGCTCCCCTGGGACTGTCAGGGCAGCACAAGTATGAGGAGGGGGCAGCTCCTGTCTGGGACTTATCCTTCGATGTTCGGATTTTTTGCAGTCAGCTGCCGGCTCAGGGCCACAGGACTCGGAGCGCAAACATCGGCTCTTTTCCCTGGGAAAGAAAACTCACCAGTCCAGGTTCCTGATGTCAGTTTGTAGAGCTCTTTTTGGACTCTCAGGGCAGCACAAGTATGAGGTGGGGGCAGCTCCTGTCTGGGACTTATCCTTCGATGTTCCGATTTTTTGCAGTCAGCTGACGCCTCAGGGCCACAGGACTCGGAGCGCAAACATCGGCTCTTTTCCCTGGGAAAGAAAACTCACCAGTCCAGGTTCCTGATGTCAGTTTGTAGAGCTCTTTTTGGACTCTCAGGGCAGCACAATTATGAGGTGGGGGCAGCTCCTGTCTGGGACTTATCCTTCGATGTTCCGATATTTGCAGTCAGCTGCCGGCTCAGGGCCACAGGAGTCGGAGCGCAAACATCGGCTCTTTTCCCTGGGAAAGAAAACTCACCAGTCCGGGTTCCTGATGTCAGTTTGTAGGGATCCCCTGGGACTGTCAGGGCAGCACAAGTATGAGGAGGGGGCAGCTCCTGTCTGGGACTTATCCTTCGATGTTCAGATTTTTTGCAGTCAGCTGCCGGCTCAGGGCCACAGGAGTCGGAGCGCAAACATCGGCTCTTTTCCCTGGGAAAGAAAACTCACCAGTCCAGGTTCCTGATGTCAGTTTGTAGGGCTCCCCTGGGACTGTCAGGGCAGCACAAGTATGAGGTGGGGGCAGCTCCTGTCTGGGACTTATCCTTCGATGTTCGGATTTTTTGCACTCAGCTGCCCGCTCAGGGCCACAGGACTCGGAGCGCAAACATCGGCTCTTTTCCCTGGGAAAGAAAACTCTCCAATCCAGTTTCCTGATGTCAGTTTGTAGAGCTCTTTTTGGACTCTCAGGGTAGCACAAGTATGAGGTGGGGGCAGCTCCTGGCTGGGACTTATCCTTCGATGTTCGGATTTTTTGCAGTCAGCTGCCGGCTCAGGGCCACAGGAGTCGGAGCGCAAACATCGGCTCTTTTCCCTGGGAAAGAAAACTCACCAGTCCAGGTTCCTGATGTCAGTTTGGAGGGCTCCCGTGGGACTCTCAGGGCAGCACAAGTATGAGGTTGGAGCAGCTCCTGTCTGGGACTTATCCTTCGATGTTCGGATTTTTTGCAGTCAGCTGCCGGCTCAGGGCCACAGGAGTCGGAGCGCAAACATCGGCTCTTTTCCCTGGGAAAGAAAACTCACCAGTCCAGGTTCCTGATGTCAGTTTGTAGGGCTCCCCTGAGACTGTCAGGGCAGCACAAGTATGAGGTGGGGGCAGCTGCTTTTTGGGACTTATCCTTTGATGTTCGGAATTTGTGCGGTCAGCTGCCGGCTCAGGGCCACAGGACTCGGGGCGCAAACATCGGCTCTTTTCCCTGGGAAAGAAAACTCACCAGTCCAGGTTCCTGATGTCAGTTTGGAGGGCTCCTCTGGGACTGTCAGGGCAGCACAAGTATGAGGAGGGGGCAGCTCCTGTCTGGGACTTATCCTTCGATGTTCGGATTTTTTGCAGTCAGTTGCCGGCTCAGGGCCACAGGACTCGGAGCGCAAACATCGGCTCTTTTCCCTGGGAAAGAAAACTCACCAGTCCAGGTTCCTGATGTCAGTTTGTAGGGCTCCCCTGGGACTGTCAGGGCAGCACAAGTATGAGCTAGGGGAAGCTCCTTTCTGGGACTTATCCTTCGATGTTCGGAATTTGTGCGGTCAGCTGCCGGCTCACGGCCACAGGACTCGGAGCGCAAACATCGGCTCTTTTCCCTGGGAAAGAAAACTCACCAGTCCAGGTTCCTGATGTCAGTTTGTAGGGCTCCCCTGGGACTCTCAGGGTAGCACAAGTATGAGGTGGGGGCAGCTCCTGTCTGGGACTTATCCTTCGATGTTCGGATTTTTTGCACTCAGCTGCCCGCTCAGGGCCACAGGACTCGGAGCGCAAACATCGGCTCTTTTCCCTGGGAAAGAAAACTCACCAGTCCAGGTTCCTGATGTCAGTTTGTAGAGCTCTTTTTGGACTCTCAGGGCAGCACAAGTATGAGGTGGGGGCAGCTCCTGTCTGGGACTTATCCTTCGATGTTCCGATTTTTTGCAGTCAGCTGCCCGCTCAGGGCCACAGGACTCCGTGCGCAAACATTGTCTCTTTTCCCTGGGAAAGAAAACTCCCCAGTCCAGGTTCCTGATGTCAGTTTGTAGGGCTCTTTTTGGACTCACAGGGCAGCACAAGTATGAGATGGGGGCAGCTCCTGTCTGGGACTTATCCTTCGATGTTCGGAATTTGTGCGGTCAGCTGCCGGCTCAGGGCCACAGGACTCGGAGCGCAAACATCGGCTCTTTTCCCTGGGAAAGAAAACTCACCAGTCCAGGTTCCTGATGTCAGTTTGTAGAGCTCTTTTTGGACTCTCAGGGTAGCACAAGTATGAGGTGGGGGCAGCTCCTGGCTGGGACTTATCCTTCGATGTTTGGATTTTTTGCAGTCAGCTGCCGGCTCAGGGCCACAGGAGTCGGAGCGCAAACATCGGCTCTTTTCCCTGGGAAAGAAAACTCACCAGTCCAGGTTCCTGATGTCAGTTTGTAGGGCTCCCCTGAGATTGTCAGGGCAGCACAAGTATGAGGTGGGGGCAGCTGCTTTCTGGGACTTAACCTTCGATGTTCGGAATTTGTGCGGTCAGCTGCCGGCTCAGGGCCACAGGACTCGGGGCGCAAACATCGGCTCTTTTCCCTGGAAAAGAAAACTCACCAGTCCAGGTTCCTGATGTCAGTTTGTAGGGCTCCCCTGGGACTGTCAGGGCAGCACAAGTATGAGGTGGGGGCAGCTCCTGTCTGGGACTTATCCTTCGATGTTCGGATTTTTTGCACTCAGCTGCCCGCTCAGGGCCACAGGACTCGGAGCGCAAACATCGGCTCTTTTCCCTGGGAAAGAAAACTCACCAGTCCAGGTTCCTGATGTCAGTTTGTAGAGCTCTTTTTGGACGCTCAGGGCAGCACAAGTATGAGGTGGGGGCAGCTCCTGTCTGGGACTTATCCTTCGATGTTCCGATTTTTTGCAGTCAGCTGCCCGCTCAGGGCCACAGGACTCGGAGCGCAAACATCGGCTCTTTTCCCTGGGAAAGAAAACTCACCAGTCCAGGTTCCTGATGTCAGTTTGTAGGGCTCTTTTTGGACTCACAGGGCAGCACAAGTATGAGGTGGGGGCAGCTCCTGTCTGGGACTTATCCTTCGATGTTCGGAATTTGTGCGGTCAGCTGCCGGCTCAGGGCCACAGGACTCGGAGCGCAAACATCGGCTCTTTTCCCTGGGAAAGAAAACTCACCAGTCCAGGTTCCTGATGTCAGTTTGTAGAGCTCTTTTTGGACTCTCAGGGTAGCACAAGTATGAGATGGGGGCAGCTCCTGTCTGGGACTTATCCTTCGATGTTCGGAATTTGTGCGGTCAGCTGCCGGCTCAGGGCCACAGGACTCGGAGCGCAAACATCGGCTCTTTTCCCTGGGAAAGAAAACTCACCAGTCCAGGTTCCTGATGTCAGTTTGTAGAGCTCTTTTTGAACTCTCAGGGCAGCACAAGTATGAGGTGGGGGCAGCTCCTGTCTGGGACTTATCCTTCGATGTTCGGATTTTTTGCACTCAGCTCCAGGCTCAGGGCCACAGGACTCGGAGCGCAAACATCGGCAATTTTCCCTGGGAAAGAAAACTCACCAGTCCAGGTTCCTGATGTCAGTTTGTTGGGCTCCCCTGAGATTGTCAGGGCAGCACAAGTATGAGGTGGGGGCAGCTGCTTTCTGGGACTTAACCTTCGATGTTCGGAATTTGTGCGGTCAGCTGCCGGCTCAGGGCCACAGGACTCGGAGCGCAAACATCGGCTCTTTTCCCTGGGAAAGAAAACTCACCAGTCCAGGTTCCTGATGTCAGTTTGTAGGGCTCCCCTGGGACTGTCAGGGCAGCACAAGTATGAGGAGGGGGCAGCTCCTGTCTGGGACTTATCCTTCGATGTTCGGATTTTTTGCAGTCAGCTGCCGGCTCAGGGCCACAGGACTTGGAGCGCAAACATCGGCTCTTTACCCTGGGAAAGAAAACTCACTAGTCCAGGTTCCTGATGTCAGTTTGTAGAGCTCTTTTTGGACTCTCAGGGCAGCACAATTATGAGGTGGGGGCAGCTCCTGTCTGGGACTTATCCTTCGATGTTCCGATATTTGCAGTCAGCTGCCGGCTCAGGGCCACAGGACTCGGAGCGCAAACATCGGCTCTTTTCCCTGGGAAAGAAAACTCACCAGTCCAGGTTCCTGATGTCAGTTTGTAGAGCTCTTTTTGGACTCTCAGGGTACCACAAGTATGAGGTGGGGGCGGCTCCTGGCTGGGACTTATCCTTCGATGTTCGGATTTTTTGCAGTCAGCTGCCGGCTCAGGGCCACAGGAGTCGGAGCAGAAACATCGGCTCTTTTCCCTGGGAAAGAAAACTCACCAGTCCAGGTTCCTGATGTCAGTATGTAGGGCTCCCCTGGGACTGTCAGGGCAACACAAGTATGAGGTGGGGGCAGCTCCTGTCTGGGACTTATCCTTCGATGTTCGGATTTTTTGCACTCAGCTGCCCGCTCAGGGCCACAGGACTCGGAGCGCAAACATCGGCTCTTTTCCCTGGGAAAGAAAACTCACCAGTCCAGGTTCCTGATGTCAGTTTGTAGAGCTCTTTTTGGACTCTCAGGGTAGCACAAGTATGACGTGGGGGCAGCTCCTGGCTGGGACTTATCCTTCGATATTCAGATTTTTTGCAGTCAGCTGCCGGCTCAGGGCCACAGGAGTCGGAGCGCAAACATCGGCTCTTTTCCCTGGGAAAGAAAACTCACCAGTCCAGGTTCCTGATGTCAGTTTGTAGGGCTCCCCTGGGACTGTCAGGGCAGCACAAGTATGAGGAGGGGGCAGCGCCTGTCTGGGACTTATCCTTCGATGTTCGGATTTTTTGCAGTCAGCTGCCGGCTCAGGGCCACAGGACTCGGAGCGCAAACATCGGCTCTTTTCCCTGGGAAAGAAAACTCACCAGTCCAGGTTCCTGATGTCAGTTTGTAGGGCTCCCCTGGGACTGTCAGGGCAGAACAAGTATGAGGTGGGGGCAGCTCCTGTCTGGGACTTATCCTTCGATGTTCCGATTTTTTGCAGTCAGCTGCCGGCTCAGGGCCACAGGAGTCGGAGCGCAAACATCGGCTCTTTTCCCTGGGAAATAAAACTCACCAGTCCAGGTTCCTGATGTCAGTTTGTAGGGCTCCCCTTGGACTGTCAGGGCAGCACAAGTATGAGGAGGGGGCAGCTCCTCTCTGGGACTTATCCTTCGATGTTCGGATTTTTTGCAGTCAGCTGCCGGCTCAGGGCCACAGGACTTGGAGCGCAAACATCGGCTCTTTTCCCTGGGAAAGAAAACTCACCAGTCCAGGTTCCTGATGTCAGTTTGTAGGGCTCCCCTGGGACTGTCAGGGCAGCACAAGTATGAGGTGGGGGCAGCTCCTGTCTGGGACTTATCCTTCGATGTTCCGATTTTTTGCAGTCAGCTGCCGGCTCACGGCCACAGGACTCGGAGCGCAAACATCGGCTCTTTTCCCTGGGAAAGAAAACTCACCAGTCCAGGTTCCTGATGTCAGTTTGTAGAGCTCTTTTTGAACTCTCAGGGCAGCACAAGTATGAGGTTGGAGCAGCTCCTGTCTGGGACTTATCCTTCGATGTTCGGATTTTTTGCAGTCAGCTGCCGGCTCAGGGCCACAGGACTCGGAGCGCAAACATCGGCTCTTTTCCCTGGGAAAGAAAACTCACCAGTCCAGGTTCCTGATGTCAGTTTGTAGGGCTCCCCTGAGACTGTCAGGGCAGCACAAATATGAGGTGGGGGCAGCTGCTTTCTGGGAATTATCCTTTGATGTTCGGAATTTGTGCGGTCAGCTGCCGGCTCAGGGCCACAGGACTCGGGGCGCAAACATCGGCTCTTTTCCCTGGGAAAGAAAACTCACCAGTCCAGGTTCCTGATGTCAGTTTGGAGGGCTCCCCTGGGACTGTCAGGGCAGCACAAGTATGAGGTGGGGGCAGCGCCTGTCTGGGACTTATCCTTCGATGTTCAGATTTTTTGCAGTCAGCTGCCGGTTCAGGGCCACAGGACTCGGAGCGCAAACATCGGCTCTTTTCCCTGGGAAAGAAAACTCACTAGTCCAGGTTCCTGATGTCAGTTTGTAGAACTCTTTTTGGACTCTCAGGGCAGCACAAGTATGAGGTGGGGGCAGATCCTGTCTGGTACTTATCCTTCGATGTTCGGAATTTGTGCAGTCAGCTGCCCGCTCAGGGCCACAGGACTCGGAGCGCAAACATCGGCTCTTTTCCCTGGGAAAGAAAACTCACCAGTCCAGGTTCCTGATGTCAGTTTGTAGGGCTCTTTTTGAACTCTCAGGGCAGCACAAGTATGAGGTGGGGGCAGCTCCTGTCTGGGACTTATCCTTCGATGTTCGGATTTTATGCAGTCAGCTGCATGCTCACGGCCACAGGAGTCGGAGCGCAAACATTGGCTCTTTTCCCTGGGAAAGAAAACTCACCAGTCCAGGTTCCTGATGTCAGTTTGTAGGGCTCCCCTTGGACTGTCAGGGCAGCACAAGTATGAGGAGGGGGCAGCTCCTGTCTGGGACTTATCCTTCGATTTTCGGATATTTTGCGGTCAGATGCCCGCTCAGGGCCACAGGACTCGGAGCACAAACATCGGCTCTTTTCCCTGGGAAAGAAAACTCACCAGTCCAGGTTCCTGATGTCAGTTTGTAGAGCTCTTTTTGGACTCTCAGGGTAGCACAAGTATGAGGTGGGGGCGGCTCCTGGCTGAGACTTATCCTTCGATGTTCGGATTTTTTGCAGTCAGCTGCCGGCTCAGGGCCACAGGAGTCGGAGCGCAAACATCGGCTCTTTTCCCTGGGAAAGAAAACTCACCAGTCCAGGTTCCTGATGTCAGTTTGTAGGGCTCCCCTGGGACTGTCAGGGCAGCACAATTATGAGGTAGGGGCAGCTCCTTTCTGGGACTTATCCTTCGATGTTCGGAATTTGTGCAGTCAGCTGCCGGCTCACGGCCACAGGACTCGGAGCGCAAACATCGGCTCTTTTCCCTGGGAAAGAAAACTCACCAGTCCAGGTTCCTGATGTCAGTTTGTAGAGCTCGTTTTGGACTTTTAGGGCAGCAGAAGTATGAGGTGCGGGCAGCTCCTGTCTGGGACTTATCCTTCGATGTTCGGAATTCGTGCGGTCAGCTACCGGCTCAGGGCCACAGGACTCGGAGCGCAAACATCGGCTCTTTTCCCTGGGAAAGAAAACTCACCAGTCCAGGTTCCTGATGTCAGTTTGTAGGGCTCCCCTGAGACTGTCAGGGCAGCACAAGTATGAGGTGGGGGCAGCTGCTTTCTGGGACTTATCCTTTGATGTTCGGAATTTGTGCGGTCACCTGCCGGCTCAGGGCCACAGGACTCGGGGCGCAAACATCGGCTCTTTCCCCTGGGAAAGAAAACTCACCAGTCCAGGTTCCTGATGTCAGTTTGTAGGGCTCCCCTGGGACTGTCAGGGCAGCACAACTATGAGGTGGGGGCAGCTCCTGTCTGGGACTTATCCTTCGATGTTCGGATTTTTTGCAGTCAGCTGCCCGCTCAGGGCCACAGGACTCGGGGCGCAAACATCGGCACTTTTCCCTGGGAAAGAAAACTCACCAGTCCAGGTTCCTGATGTCAGTTTGTAGAGCTCTTTTTGGACTCTCAGGGTAGCACAAGTATGAGGTGGGGGCAGCTCCTGGCTGGGACTTATCCTTCGATGTTCGGATTTTTTGCAGTCAGCTGCCGGCTCAGGGCCACAGGACTCGGAGCGCAAACATCGGCTCTTTTCCCTGGGAAAGAAAACTCACCAGTCCAGGTTCCTGATGTCAGTTTGTAGGGCTCCCCTGGGACTCTCAGGGCAGCACAAGTATGAGGTTGGAGCAGCTCCTGTCTGGGACTTATCCTTCGATGATCGGATTTTTTGCAGTCAGCTGCCCGCTCAGGGCCACAGGACTCGGAGCGCAAACATCGGCTCTTTTCCCTGGGAAAGAAAACTCACCAGTCCAGGTTCCTGATGTCAGTTTGTAGAGATCTTTTTGGACGCTCAGGGCAGCACAAGTATGAGGTGGGGGCAGATCCTGTCTGGGACTTAGCCTTCGATGTTCCGATTTTTTGCAGTCAGCTGCCCGCTCAGGGCCACAGGACTCGGAGCGCAAACATCGGCTCTTTTCCCTGGGAAAGAAAACTCACCAGTCCAGATTCCTGATGTCAGTTTGTAGGGCTCTTTTTGGACTCACAGGGCAGCACAAGTATGAGGTGGGGGCAGCTCCTGTCTGGGACTTATCCTTCGATGTTCGGAATTTGTGCGGTCAGCTGCCGGCTCAGGGCCACAGGACTCGGAGCGCAAACATCGGCTCTTTTCCCTGGGAAAGAAAACTCACCAGTCCAGGTTCCTGATGTCAGTTTGTAGAGCTCTTTTTGGACTCTCAGGGTAGCACAAGTATGAGATGGGGGCAGCTCCTGTCTGGGACTTATCCTTCGATGTTCGGAATTTGTGCGGTCAGCTGCCAGCTCAGGGGCACAGGACTCGGAGCGCAAACATCGGCTCTTTTCCCTGGGAAAGAAAACTCACCAGTCCAGGTTCCTGATGTCAGTTTGTAGAGCTCTTTTTGAACTCTCAGGGCAGCACAAGTATGAGGTGGGGGCAGCTCCTGTCTGGGACTTATCCTTCGATGTTCGGATTTTTTGCACTCAGCTCCAGGCTCAGGGCCACAGGACTCGGAGCGCAAACATCGGCAATTTTCCCTGGGAAAGAAAACTCACCAGTCCAGGTTCCTGATGTCAGTTTGTAGGGCTCCCCTGAGATTGTCAGGGCAGCACAAGTATGAGGTGGGGGCAGCTGCTTTCTGGGACTTAACCTTCGATGTTCGGAATTTGTGCGGTCAGCTGCCGGCTCAGGGCCACAGGACTCGGGGCGCAAACATCGGCTCTTTTCCCTGGGAAAGAAAACTCACCAGTCCAGGTTCCTGATGTCAGTTTGTAGGGCTCCCCTGGGACTGTCAGGGCAGCACAAGTATGAGGAGGGGGCAGCTCCTGTCTGGGACTTATCCTTCGATGTTCGGATTTTTTGCAGTCAGCTGCCGGCTCAGGGCCACAGGACTCGGAGCGCAAACATCGGCTCTTTTCCCTGGGAAAGAAAACTCACCAGTCCAGGTTCCTGATGTCAGTTTGTAGGGCTCCCCTGGGACTCTCAGGGCAGCACAAGTATGAGGTGGGGGCAGCTCCTGTCTGGGACTTATCCTTCGATGTTCCGATTTTTTGCAGTCAGCTGACGCCTCAGGGCCACAGGACTCGGAGCGCAAACATCGGCTCTTTTCCCTGGGAAAGAAAACTCACTAGTCCAGGTTCCTGATGTCAGTTTGTAGAGCTCTTTTTGGACTCTCAGGGCAGCACAATTATGAGGTGGGGGCAGCTCCTGTCTGGGACTTATCCTTCGATGTTCCGATATTTGCAGTCAGCTGCCGGCTCAGGGCCACAGGACTCGGAGCGCAAACATCGGCTCTTTTCCCTGGGAAAGAAAACTCACCAGTCCAGGTTCCTGATGTCAGTTTGTAGAGCTCTTTTTGGACTCTCAGGGTAGCACAAGTATGAGGTGGGGGCCGCTCCTGGCTGGGACTTATCCTTCGATGTTCGGATTTTTTGCAGTCAGCTGCCGGCTCAGAGCCACAGGAGTCGGAGCAGAAACATCGGCTCTTTTCCCTGGGAAAGAAAACTCACCAGTCCAGGTTCCTGATGTCAGTATGTAGGGCTCCTCTGGGACTGTCAGGGCAACACAAGTATGAGGTGGGGGCAGCTCCTGTCTGGGACTTATCCTTCGATGTTCGGATTTTTTGCACTCAGCTGCCCGCTCAGGGCCACAGGACTCGGAGCGCAAACATCGGCTCTTTTCCCTGGGAAAGAAAACTCACCAGTCCAGGTTCCTGATGTCAGTTTGTAGGGCTCCCCTGAGACTGTCAGGGCAGCCCAAATATGAGGTGGGGGCAGCTGCTTTCTGGGAATTATCCTTTGATGTTCGGAATTTGTGCGGTCAGCTGCCGGCTCAGGGCCACAGGACTCGGGGCGCAAACATCGGCTCTTTTCCCTGGGAAAGAAAACTCACCAGTCCAGGTTCCTGATGTCAGTTTGGAGGGCTCCCCTGGGACTGTCAGGGCAGCACAAGTATGAGGTGGGGGCAGCGCCTGTCTGGGACTTATCCTTCGATGTTCGGATTTTTTGCAGTCAGCTGCCGGTTCAGGGCCACAGGACTCGGAGCGCAAACATCGGCTCTTTTCCCTGGGAAAGAAAACTCACTAGTCCAGGTTCCTGATGTCAGTTTTTAGAACTCTTTTTGGACTCTCAGGGCAGCACAAGTATGAGGTGGGGGCAGATCCTGTCTGGTACTTATCCTTCGATGTTCGGAATTTGTGCAGTCAGCTGCCCGCTCAGGGCCACAGGACTCGGAGCGCAAACATCGGCTCTTTTCCCTGGGAAAGAAAACTCACCAGTCCAGGTTCCTGATGTCAGTTTGTAGGGCTCTTTTTGAACTCTCAGGGCAGCACAAGTATGAGGTGGGGGCAGCTCCTGTCTGGGACTTATCCTTCGATGTTCGGATTTTTTGCAGTCAGCTGCCCGCTCAGGGCCACAGGACTCGGAGCGCAAACATTGGCTCTATCCCTGGGAAAGAAAACTCACCAGTCCAGGTTCCTGATGGCAGTTTGTAGAGCTCTTTTTGGACTGTCAGGGCAGCACAAGTATGAGGTGGGGGCAGCTCCTGTCTGGGACTTATCCTTCGATGTTCGGATTTTATGCAGTCAGCTGCATGCTCACGGCCACAGGAGTCGGAGCGCAAACATTGGCTCTTTTCCCTGGGAAAGAAAACCCACCAGTCCAGGTTCCTGATGTCAGTTTGTAGGGCTCCCCTTGGACTGTCAGGGCAGCACAAGTATGAGGAGGGGGCAGCTCCTGTCTGGGACTTATCCTTCGATTTTCGGATATTTTGCGGTCAGATGCCCGCTCAGGGCCACAGGACTCGGAGCACAAACATCGGCTCTTTTCCCTGGGAAAGAAAACTCACCAGTCCAGGTTCCTGATGTCAGTTTGTAGAGCTCTTTTTGGACTCTCAGGGTAGCACAAGTATGAGGTGGGGGCGGCTCCTGGCTGAGACTTATCCTTCGATGTTCGGATTTTTTGCAGTCAGCTGCCGGCTCAGGGCCACAGGAGTCGGAGCGCAAACATCGGCTCTTTTCCCTGGGAAAGAAAACTCACCAGTCCAGGTTCCTGATGTCAGTTTGTAGGGCTCCCCTGGGACTGTCAGGGCAGCACAAGTATGAGGTAGGGGCAGCTCCTTTCTGGGACTTATCCTTCGATGTTCGGAATTTGTGCAGTCAGCTGCCGGCTCACGGCCACAGGACTCGGAGCGCAAACATCGGCTCTTTTCCCTGGGAAAGAAAACTCACCAGTCCAGGTTCCTGATGTCAGTTTGTAGAGCTCGTTTTGGACTTTTAGGGCAGCAGAAGTATGAGGTGCGGGCAGCTCCTGTCTGGGACTTATCCTTCGATGTTCGGAATTCGTGCGGTCAGCTACCGGCTCAGGGCCACAGGACTCGGAGCGCAAACATCGGCTCTTTTCCCTGGGAAAGAAAACTCACCAGTCCAGGTTCCTGATGTCAGTTTGTAGGGCTCCCCTGAGACTCTCAGGGCAGCACAAGTATGAGGTGGGGGCAGCTGCTTTCTGGGACTTATCCTTTGATGTTCGGAATTTGTGCGGTCACCTGCCGGCTCAGGGCCACAGGACTCGGGGCGCAAACATCGGCTCTTTTCCCTGGGAAAGAAAACTCACCAGTCCAGGTTCCTGATGTCAGTTTGTAGGGCTCCCCAGGGACTGTCAGGGCAGCACAAGTATGAGGTGGGGGCAGCTCCTGTCTGGGACTTATCCTTCGATGTTCGGATTTTTTGCAGTCAGCCTCCGGCTCAGGGCCACAGGACTTGGAGCGCAAACATCGGCTCTTTTCCCTGGGAAAGAAAACTCACCAGTCCAGGTTCCTGATGTCAGTTTGTAGGGCTCCCCTGGGACTGTCAGGGCAGCACAAGTATGAGGTAGGGGCAGCTCCTTTCTGGGACTTATCCTTCGATGTTCGGAATTTGTGCGGTCAGCTGCCGGCTCACGGCCACAGGAGTCGGAGCGCAAACATCGGCTCTTTTCCCTGGGAAAGAAAACTCACCAGTCCAGGTTCCTGATGTCAGTTTGTAGAGCTCGTTTTGGACTTTTAGGGCAGCACAAGTATGAGGTGGGGGCAGCTCCTGTCTGGGACTTATCCTTCGATGTTCGGAATTTGTGCGGTCAGCTGCCGGCTCAGGGCCACAGGACTCGGAGCGCAAACATCGGCTCTTTTCCCTGGGAAAGAAAACTCACCAGTCCAGGTTCCTGATGTCAGTTTGTAGGGCTCCCCTGAGACTGTCAGGGCAGCACAAGTATGAGGTGGGGGCAGCTGCTTTCTGGGACTTATCCTTTGATGTTCGGAATTTGTGCGGTCAGCTGCCGGCTCAGGGCCACAGGACTCGGAGCGCAAACATCGGCTCTTTTCCCTGGGAAAGAAAACTCACCAGTCCAGGTTCCTGATGTCAGTTTGTAGGGCTCCCCTGGGACTCTCAGGGCAGCACAAGTATGAGGTGGGGGCAGCTCCTGTCTGGGACTTATCCTTTGATGTTCGGAATTTGTGCGGTCAGCTGCCGGCTCACGGCCACAGGACTCGGAGCGCAAATATCGGCTCTTTTCCCTGGGAAAGAAAACTCACCAGTCCAGGTTCCTGATGTCAGTTTGTAGAGCTCGTTTTGGACTTTTAGGGCAGCACAAGTATGAGGTGGGGGCAGCTCCTGTCTGGGACTTATCCTTCGATGTTCGGAATTTGTGCGGTCAGCTGCCGGCTCACGGCCACAGGACTCGGAGCGCAAACATCGGCTCTTTTCCCTGGGAAAGAAAACTCACCAGTCCAGGTTCCTGATGTCAGTTTGTAGAGCTCTTTTTGAACTCTCAGGGCAGCACAAGTATGAGGTTGGAGCAGCTCCTGTCTGGGACTTATCCTTCGATGTTCGGATTTTTTGCAGTCAGCTGCCGGCTCAGGGCCACAGGACTCGGAGCGCAAACATCGGCTCTTTTCCCTGGGAAAGAAAACTCAACAGTCCAGGTTCCTGATGTCAGTTTGTAGGGCTCCCCTGAGACTGTCAGGGCAGCACAAGTATGAGGTGGGGGCAGCTGCTTTCTGGGACTTATCCTTTGCTGTTCGGAATTTGTGCGGTCAGCTGCCGGCTCAGGGCCACAGGATTCGGGGCGCAAACATCGGCTCTTTTCCCTGGGAAAGAAAACTCACCAGTCCAGGTTCCTGATGTCAGTTTGTAGGGCTCCCCTGGGACTGTCAGGGCAGCACAAGTATGAGGAGGGGGCAGCTCCTGTCTGGGACTTATCCTTCGATGTTCGGATTTTTTGCAGTCAGCTGCCGGCTCAGGGCCACAGGACTCGGAGCGCAAACATCGGCTCTTTTCCCTGGGAAAGAAAACTCACCAGTCCAGGTTCCTGATGTCAGTTTGTAGGGCTCCCCTGGGACTCTCAGGGCAGCACAAGTATGAGGTGGGGGCAGCTCCTGTCTGGGACTTATCCTTCGATGTTCCGATTTTTTGCAGTCAGCTGACGCCTCAGGGCCACAGGACTCGGAGCGCAAACATCGGCTCTTTTCCCTGGGAAAGAAAACTCACTAGTCCAGGTTCCTGATGTCAGTTTGTAGAGCTCTTTTTGGACTCTCAGGGCAGCACAATTATGAGGTGGGGGCAGCTCCTGTCTGGGACTTATCCTTCGATGTTCCGATATTTGCAGTCAGCTGCCGGCTCAGGGCCACAGGACTCGGAGCGCAAACATCGGCTCTTTTCCCTGGGAAAGAAAACTCACCAGTCCAGGTTCCTGATGTCAGTTTGTAGAGCTCTTTTTGGACTCTCAGGGTAGCACAAGTATGAGGTGGGGGCCGCTCCTGGCTGGGACTTATCCTTCGATGTTCGGATTTTTTGCAGTCAGCTGCCGGCTCAGAGCCACAGGAGTCGGAGCAGAAACATCGGCTCTTTTCCCTGGGAAAGAAAACTCACCAGTCCAGGTTCCTGATGTCAGTATGTAGGGCTCCCCTGGGACTGTCAGGGCAACACAAGTATGAGGTGGGGGCAGCTCCTGTCTGGGACTTATCCTTCGATGTTCGGATTTTTTGCACTCAGCTGCCCGCTCAGGGCCACAGGACTCGGAGCGCAAACATCGGCTCTTTTCCCTGGGAAAGAAAACTCACCAGTCCAGGTTCCTGATGTCAGTTTGTAGGGCTCCCCTGAGACTGTCAGGGCAGCCCAAATATGAGGTGGGGGCAGCTGCTTTCTGGGAATTATCCTTTGATGTTCGGAATTTGTGCGGTCAGCTGCCGGCTCAGGGCCACAGGACTCGGGGCGCAAACATCGGCTCTTTTCCCTGGGAAAGAAAACTCACCAGTCCAGGTTCCTGATGTCAGTTTGGAGGGCTCCCCTGGGACTGTCAGGGCAGCACAAGTATGAGGTGGGGGCAGCGCCTGTCTGGGACTTATCCTTCGATGTTCGGATTTTTTGCAGTCAGCTGCCGGTTCAGGGCCACAGGACTCGGAGCGCAAACATCGGCTCTTTTCCCTGGGAAAGAAAACTCACTAGTCCAGGTTCCTGATGTCAGTTTTTAGAACTCTTTTTGGACTCTCAGGGCAGCACAAGTATGAGGTGGGGGCAGATCCTGTCTGGTACTTATCCTTCGATGTTCGGAATTTGTGCAGTCAGCTGCCCGCTCAGGGCCACAGGACTCGGAGCGCAAACATCGGCTCTTTTCCCTGGGAAAGAAAACTCACCAGTCCAGGTTCCTGATGTCAGTTTGTAGGGCTCTTTTTGAACTCTCAGGGCAGCACAAGTATGAGGTGGGGGCAGCTCCTGTCTGGGACTTATCCTTCGATGTTCGGATTTTTTGCAGTCAGCTGCCCGCTCAGGGCCACAGGACTCGGAGCGCAAACATTGGCTCTATCCCTGGGAAAGAAAACTCACCAGTCCAGGTTCCTGATGGCAGTTTGTAGAGCTCTTTTTGGACTGTCAGGGCAGCACAAGTATGAGGTGGGGGCAGCTCCTGTCTGGGACTTATCCTTCGATGTTCGGATTTTATGCAGTCAGCTGCATGCTCACGGCCACAGGAGTCGGAGCGCAAACATTGGCTCTTTTCCCTGGGAAAGAAAACCCACCAGTCCAGGTTCCTGATGTCAGTTTGTAGGGCTCCCCTTGGACTGTCAGGGCAGCACAAGTATGAGGAGGGGGCAGCTCCTGTCTGGGACTTATCCTTCGATTTTCGGATATTTTGCGGTCAGATGCCCGCTCAGGGCCACAGGACTCGGAGCACAAACATCGGCTCTTTTCCCTGGGAAAGAAAACTCACCAGTCCAGGTTCCTGATGTCAGTTTGTAGAGCTCTTTTTGGATTCTCAGGGTAGCACAAGTATGAGGTGGGGGCGGCTCCTGGCTGAGACTTATCCTTCGATGTTCGGATTTTTTGCAGTCAGCTGCCGGCTCAGGGCCACAGGAGTCGGAGCGCAAACATCGGCTCTTTTCCCTGGGAAAGAAAACTCACCAGTCCAGGTTCCTGATGTCAGTTTGTAGGGCTCCCCTGGGACTGTCAGGGCAGCACAAGTATGAGGTAGGGGCAGCTCCTTTCTGGGACTTATCCTTCGATGTTCGGAATTTGTGCAGTCAGCTGCCGGCTCACGGCCACAGGACTCGGAGCGCAAACATCGGCTCTTTTCCCTGGGAAAGAAAACTCACCAGTCCAGGTTCCTGATGTCAGTTTGTAGAGCTCGTTTTGGACTTTTAGGGCAGCAGAAGTATGAGGTGCGGGCAGCTCCTGTCTGGGACTTATCCTTCGATGTTCGGAATTCGTGCGGTCAGCTACCGGCTCAGGGCCACAGGACTCGGAGCGCAAACATCGGCTCTTTTCCCTGGGAAAGAAAACTCACCAGTCCAGGTTCCTGATGTCAGTTTGTAGGGCTCCCCTGAGACTCTCAGGGCAGCACAAGTATGAGGTGGGGGCAGCTGCTTTCTGGGACTTATCCTTTGATGTTCGGAATTTGTGCGGTCACCTGCCGGCTCAGGGCCACAGGACTCGGGGCGCAAACATCGGCTCTTTTCCCTGGGAAAGAAAACTCACCAGTCCAGGTTCCTGATGTCAGTTTGTAGGGCTCCCCTGGGACTGTCAGGGCAGCACAAGTATGAGGTGGGGGCAGCTCCTGTCTGGGACTTATCCTTCGATGTTCGGATTTTTTGCAGTCAGCCTCCGGCTCAGGGCCACAGGACTTGGAGCGCAAACATCGGCTCTTTTCCCTGGGAAAGAAAACTCACCAGTCCAGGTTCCTGATGTCAGTTTGTAGGGCTCCCCTGGGACTGTCAGGGCAGCACAAGTATGAGGTAGGGGCAGCTCCTTTCTGGGACTTATCCTTCGATGTTCGGAATTTGTGCGGTCAGCTGCCGGCTCACGGCCACAGGAGTCGGAGCGCAAACATCGGCTCTTTTCCCTGGGAAAGAAAACTCACCAGTCCAGGTTCCTGATGTCAGTTTGTAGAGCTCGTTTTGGACTTTTAGGGCAGCACAAGTATGAGGTGGGGGCAGCTCCTGTCTGGGACTTATCCTTCGATGTTCGGAATTTGTGCGGTCAGCTGCCGGCTCAGGGCCACAGGACTCGGAGCGCAAACATCGGCTCTTTTCCCTGGGAAAGAAAACTCACCAGTCCAGGTTCCTGATGTCAGTTTGTAGAGCTCTTTTTGAACTCTCAGGGCAGCACAAGTATGAGGTTGGAGCAGCTCCTGTCTGGGACTTATCCTTCGATGTTCGGATTTTTTGCAGTCAGCTGCCGGCTCAGTGCCACAGGACTCGGAGCGCAAACATCGGCTCTTTTCCCTGGGAAAGAAAACTCACCAGTCCAGGTTCCTGATGTCAGTTTGTAGGGCTCCCCTGAGACTGTCAGGGCAGCACAAGTATGAGGTGGGGGCAGCTGCTTTCTGGGAATTATCCTTTGATGTTCGGAATTTGTGCGGTCAGCTGCCGGCTCAGGGCCACAGGACTCGGAGCGCAAACATCGGCTCTTTTCCCTGGGAAAGAAAACTCACCAGTCCAGGTTCCTGATGTCAGTTTGTAGGGCTCCCCTGGGACTCTCAGGGCAGCACAAGTATGAGGTGGGGGCAGCTCCTGTCTGGGACTTATCCTTTGATGCTCGGAATTTGTGCGGTCAGCTGCCGGCTCACGGCCACAGGACTCGGAGCGCAAATATCGGCTCTTTTCCCTGGGAAAGAAAACTCACCAGTCCAGGTTCCTGATGTCAGTTTGTAGAGCTCGTTTTGGACTTTTAGGGCAGCACAAGTATGAGGTGGGGGCAGCTCCTGTCTGGGACTTATCCTTCGATGTTCGGAATTTGTGCGGTCAGCTGCCGGCTCACGGCCACAGGACTCGGAGCGCAAACATCGGCTCTTTTCCCTGGGAAAGAAAACTCACCAGTCCAGGTTCCTGATGTCAGTTTGTAGAGCTCGTTTTGGACTTTTAGGGCAGCACAAGTATGAGGTGGGGGCAGCTCCTGTCTGGGACTTATCCTTCGATGTTCGGAATTTGTGCGGTCAGCTGCCGGCTCACGGCCACAGGACTCGGGGCGCAAACATCGGCTCTTTTCCCTGGGAAAGAAAACTCACCAGTCCAGGTTCCTGATGTCAGTTTGTAGGGCTCCCCTGGGACTGTCAGGGCAGCACAAGTATGAGGAGGGGGCAGCTCCTGTCTGGGACTTATCCTTCGATGTTCGGATTTTTTGCAGTCAGCTGCCGGCTCAGGGCCACAGGACTCGGAGCGCAAACATCGGCTCTTTTCCCTGGGAAAGAAAACTCACTAGTCCAGGTTCCTGATGTCAGTTTGTAGGGCTCCCCTGGGACTGTCAGGGCAGCACAAGTATGAGGTAGGGGAAGCTCCTTTCTGGGACTTATCCTTCGATGTTCGGATTTTTTGCACTCAGCTGCCCGCTCAGGGCCACAGGACTCGGAGCGCAAACATCGGCTCTTTTCCCTGGGAAAGAAAACTCACCAGTCCAGGTTCCTGATGTCAGTTTGTAGAGCTCTTTTTGGACTCTCAGGGCAGCACAAGTATGAGGTGGGGGCAGCTCCTGTCTGGGACTTATCCTTCGATGTTCGGATTTTTTGCAGTCAGCTGCCCGCTCAGGGCCACAGGACTCGGAGCGCAAACATTGGCTCTATCCCTGGGAAAGAAAACTCACCAGTCCAGGTTCCTGATGGCAGTTTGTAGAGCTCTTTTTGGACTGTCAGGGCAGCACAAGTATGAGGTGGGGGCAGCTCCTGTCTGGGACTTATCCTTCGATGTTCGGATTTTATGCAGTCAGCTGCATGCTCACGGCCACAGGAGTCGGAGCGCAAACATTGGCTCTTTTCCCTGGGAAAGAAAACCCACCAGTCCAGGTTCCTGATGTCAGTTTGTAGGGCTCCCCTTGGACTGTCAGGGCAGCACAAGTATGAGGAGGGGGCAGCTCCTGTCTGGGACTTATCCTTCGATTTTCGGATATTTTGCGGTCAGATGCCCGCTCAGGGCCACAGGACTCGGAGCACAAACATCGGCTCTTTTCCCTGGGAAAGAAAACTCACCAGTCCAGGTTCCTGATGTCAGTTTGTAGAGCTCTTTTTGGACTCTCAGGGTAGCACAAGTATGAGGTGGGGGCGGCTCCTGGCTGAGACTTATCCTTCGATGTTCGGATTTTTTGCAGTCAGCTGCCGGCTCAGGGCCACAGGAGTCGGAGCGCAAACATCGGCTCTTTTCCCTGGGAAAGAAAACTCACCAGTCCAGGTTCCTGATGTCAGTTTGTAGGGCTCCCCTGGGACTGTCAGGGCAGCACAAGTATGAGGTAGGGGCAGCTCCTTTCTGGGACTTATCCTTCGATGTTCGGAATTTGTGCAGTCAGCTGCCGGCTCACGGCCACAGGACTCGGAGCGCAAACATCGGCTCTTTTCCCTGGGAAAGAAAACTCACCAGTCCAGGTTCCTGATGTCAGTTTGTAGAGCTCGTTTTGGACTTTTAGGGCAGCAGAAGTATGAGGTGCGGGCAGCTCCTGTCTGGGACTTATCCTTCGATGTTCGGAATTCGTGCGGTCAGCTACCGGCTCAGGGCCACAGGACTCGGAGCGCAAACATCGGCTCTTTTCCCTGGGAAAGAAAACTCACCAGTCCAGGTTCCTGATGTCAGTTTGTAGGGCTCCCCTGAGACTGTCAGGGCAGCACAAGTATGAGGTGGGGGCAGCTGCTTTCTGGGACTTATCCTTTGATGTTCGGAATTTGTGCGGTCACCTGCCGGCTCAGGGCCACAGGACTCGGGGCGCAAACATCGGCTCTTTTCCCTGGGAAAGAAAACTCACCAGTCCAGGTTCCTGATGTCAGTTTGTAGGGCTCCCCTGGGACTGTCAGGGCAGCACAAGTATGAGGTGGGGGCAGCTCCTGTCTGGGACTTATCCTTCGATGTTCGGATTTTTTGCAGTCAGCTGCCCGCTCAGGGCCACAGGACTCGGGGCGCAAACATCGGCACTTTTCCCTGGGAAAGAAAACTCAGCAGTCCAGGTTCCTGATGTCAGTTTGTAGAGCTCTTTTTGGACTCTCAGGGTAGCACAAGTATGAGGTGGGGGCGGCTCCTGGCTGGGATTTATCCTTCGATGTTCGGATTTTTTGCAGTCAGCCTCCGGCTCAGGGCCACAGGACTTGGAGCGCAAACATCGGCTCTTTTCCCTGGGAAAGAAAACTCACCAGTCCAGGTTCCTGATGTCAGTTTGTAGGGCTCCCCTGGGACTGTCAGGGCAGCACAAGTATGAGGTAGGGGCAGCTCCTTTCTGGGACTTATCCTTCGATGTTCGGAATTTGTGCGGTCAGCTGCCGGCTCACGGCCACAGGAGTCGGAGCGCAAACATCGGCTCTTTTCCCTGGGAAAGAAAACTCACCAGTCCAGGTTCCTGATGTCAGTTTGTAGAGCTCGTTTTGGACTTTTAGGGCAGCACAAGTATGAGGTGGGGGCAGCTCCTGTCTGGGACTTATCCTTCGATGTTCGGAATTTGTGCGGTCAGCTGCCGGCTCAGGGCCACAGGACTCGGAGCGCAAACATCGGCTCTTTTCCCTGGGAAAGAAAACTCACCAGTCCAGGTTCCTGATGTCAGTTTGTAGAGCTCTTTTTGAACTCTCAGGGCAGCACAAGTATGAGGTTGGAGCAGCTCCTGTCTGGGACTTATCCTTCGATGTTCGGAATTTTTGCAGTCAGCTGCCGGCTCAGTGCCACAGGACTCGGAGCGCAAACATCGGCTCTTTTCCCTGGGAAAGAAAACTCACCAGTCCAGGTTCCTGATGTCAGTTTGTAGGGCTCCCCTGAGACTGTCAGGGCAGCACAAGTATGAGGTGGGGGCAGCTGCTTTCTGGGACTTATCCTTTGATGTTCGGAATTTGTGCGGTCAGCTGCCGGCTCAGGGCCACAGGACTCGGAGCGCAAACATCGGCTCTTTTCCCTGGGAAAGAAAACTCACCAGTCCAGGTTCCTGATGTCAGTTTGTAGGGCTCCCCTGGGACTCTCAGGGCAGCACAAGTATGAGGTGGGGGCAGCTCCTGTCTGGGACTTATCCTTTGATGTTCGGAATTTGTGCGGTCAGCTGCCGGCTCACGGCCACAGGACTCGGAGCGCAAATATCGGCTCTTTTCCCTGGGAAAGAAAACTCACCAGTCCAGGTTCCTGATGTCAGTTTGTAGAGCTCGTTTTGGACTTTTAGGGCAGCACAAGTATGAGGTGGGGGCAGCTCCTGTCTGGGACTTATCCTTCGATGTTCGGAATTTGTGCGGTCAGCTGCCGGCTCACGGCCACAGGACTCGGAGCGCAAACATCGGCTCTTTTCCCTGGGAAAGAAAACTCACCAGTCCAGGTTCCTGATGTCAGTTTGTAGAGCTCTTTTTGAACTCTCAGGGCAGCACAAGTATGAGGTTGGAGCAGCTCCTGTCTGGGACTTATCCTTCGATGTTCGGATTTTTTGCAGTCAGCTGCCGGCTCAGGGCCACAGGACTCGGAGCGCAAACATCGGCTCTTTTCCCTGGGAAAGAAAACTCAACAGTCCAGGTTCCTGATGTCAGTTTGTAGGGCTCCCCTGAGACTGTCAGGGCAGCACAAGTATGAGGTGGGGGCAGCTGCTCTCTGGGACTTATCCTTTGCTGTTCGGAATTTGTGCGGTCAGCTGCCGGCTCAGGGCCACAGGATTCGGGGCGCAAACATCGGCTCTTTTCCCTGGGAAAGAAAACTCACCAGTCCAGGTTCCTGATGTCAGTTTGGAGGGCTCCCCTGGGACTGTCAGGGCAGCACAAGTATGAGGAGGGGGCAGCGCCTGTCTGGGACTTATCCTTCGATGTTCGGATTTTTTGCAGTCAGCTGCCGGCTCAGGGCCACAGGACTCGGAGCGCAAACATCGGCTCTTTTCCCTGGGAAAGAAAACTCACTAGTCCAGGTTCCTGATGTCAGTTTGTAGGGCTCCCCTGGGACTGTCAGGGCAGCACAAGTATGAGGTAGGGGCAGCTCCTTTCTGGGACTTATCCTTCGATGTTCGGAATTTGTGCGGTCAGCTGCCGGCTCACGGCCACAGGACTCGGAGCGCAAACATCGGCTCTTTTCCCTGGGAAAGAAAACTCACCAGTCCAGGTTCCTGATGTCAGTTTGTAGAGCTCGTTTTGGACTTTTAGGGCAGCACAAGTATGAGGTGGGGGCAGCTCCTGTCTGGGACTTATCCTTCGATGTTCGGAATTTGTGCGGTCAGCTGCCGGCTCACGGCCACAGGACTCGGGGCGCAAACATCGGCTCTTTTCCCTGGGAAAGAAAACTCACCAGTCCAGGTTCCTGATGTCAGTTTGGAGGGCTCCTCTGGGACTGTCAGGGCAGCACAAGTATGAGGAGGGGGCAGCTCCTGTCTGGGACTTATCCTTCGATGTTCGGATTTTTTGCAGTCAGCTGCCGGCTCAGGGCCACAGGACTCGGAGCGCAAACATCGGCTCTTTTCCCTGGGAAAGAAAACTCACTAGTCCAGGTTCCTGATGTCAGTTTGTAGGGCTCCCCTGGGACTGTCAGGGCAGCACAAGTATGAGGTAGGGGAAGCGCCTTTCTGGGACTTATCCTTCGATGTTCGGATTTTTTGCACTCAGCTGCCCGCTCAGGGCCACAGGACTCGGAGCGCAAACATCGGCTCTTTTCCCTGGGAAAGAAAACTCACCAGTCCAGGTTCCTGATGTCAGTTTGTAGAGCTCTTTTTGGACTCTCAGGGCAGCACAAGTATGAGGTGGGGGCAGCTCCTGTCTGGGACTTATCCTTCGATGTTCCGATTTTTTTCAGTCAGCTGCCCGCTCAGGGCCACAGGACTCCGTGCGCAAACATTGGCTCTTTTCCCTGGGAAAGAAAACTCACCAGTCCAGGTTCCTGATGTCAGTTTGTAGGGCTCTTTTTGGACTCACAGGGCAGCACAAGTATGAGGTGGGGGCAGCTCCTGTCTGGGACTTATCCTTCGATGTTCGGAATTTGTGCGGTCAGCTGCCGGCTCAGGGCCACAGGACTCGCAGCGCAAACATCGGCTCTTTTCCCTGGGAAAGAAAACTCACTAGTCCAGGTTCCTGATGTCAGTTTGTAGAGCTCTTTTTGGACTCTCAGGGTAGCACAAGTATGAGATGGGGGCAACTCCTGTCTGGGACTTATCCTTCGATGTTCGGAATTTGTGCGGTCAGCTGCCGGCTCAGGGCCACAGGACTCGGAGCGCAAACATCGGCTCTTTTCCCTGGGAAAGAAAACTCACCAGTCCAGGTTCCTGATGTCAGTTTGTAGAGCTCTTTTTGAACTCTCAGGGCAGCACAAGTATGAGGTGGGGGCAGCTCCTGTCTGGGACTTATCCTTCGATGTTCGGATTTTTTGCACTCAGCTCCAGGCTCAGGGCCACAGGACTCGGAGCGCAAACATCGGCAATTTTCCCTGGGAAAGAAAACTCACCAGTCCAGGTTCCTGATGTCAGTTTGTAGGGCTCCCCTGAGATTGTCAGGGCAGCACAAGTATGAGGTGGGGGCAGCTGCTTTCTGGGACTTAACCTTCGATGTTCCGAATTTGTGCGGTCAGCTGCCGGCTCAGGGCCACAGGACTCGGGGCGCAAACATCGGCTCTTTTCCCTGGGAAAGAAAACTCACCAGTCCAGGTTCCTGATGTCAGTTTGTAGGGCTCCCCTGGGACTGTCAGGGCAGCACAAGTATGAGGAGGGGGCAGCTCCTGTCTGGGACTTATCCTTCGATGTTCGGATTTATTGCAGTAAGCTGCCGGCTCAGGGCCACAGGACTCGGAGCGCAAACATCGGCTCTTTTCCCTGGGAAAGAAAACTCACCAGTCCAGGTTCCTGATGTCAGTTTGTAGGGCTCCCCTGGGACTCTCAGGGCAGCACAAGTATGAGGTGGGGGCAGCTCCTGTCTGGGACTTATCCTTCGATGTTCCGATTTTTTGCAGTCAGCTGACGCCTCAGGGCCACAGGACTCGGAGCGCAAACATCGGCTCTTTTCCCTGGGAAAGAAAACTCACTAGTCCAGGTTCCTGATGTCAGTTTGTAGAGCTCTTTTTGGACTCTCAGGGCAGCACAATTATGAGGTGGGGGCAGCTCCTGTCTGGGACTTATCCTTCGATGTTCCGATATTTGCAGTCAGCTGCCGGCTCCGGGCCACAGGACTCGGAGCGCAAACATCGGCTCTTTTCCCTGGGAAAGAAAACTCACCAGTCCAGGTTCCTGATGTCAGTTTGTAGAGCTCTTTTTGGACTCTCAGGGTAGCACAAGTATGAGGTGGGGGCGGCTCCTGGCTGGGACTTATCCTTCGATGTTCGGATTTTTTGCAGTCAGCTGCCGGCTCAGGGCCACAGGAGTCGGAGCAGAAACATCGGCTCTTTTCCCTGGGAAAGAAAACTCACCAGTCCAGGTTCCTGATGTCAGTATGTAGGGCTCCCCTGGGACTGTCAGGGCAACACAAGTATGAGGTGGGGGCAGCTCCTGTCTGGGACTTATCCTTCGATGTTCGGATTTTTTGCACTCAGCTGCCCGCTCAGGGCCACAGGACTCGGAGCGCAAACATCGGCTCTTTTCCCTGGGAAAGAAAACTCACCAGTCCAGGTTCCTGATGTCAGTTTGTAGAGCTCTTTTTGGACTCTCAGGGTAGCACAAGTATGAGGTGGGGGCAGCTCCTGGCTGGGATTTATCCTTCGATATTCAGATTTTTTGCAGTCAGCTGCCGGCTCAGGGCCACAGAAGTCGGAGCGCAAACATCGGCTCTTTTCCCTGGGAAAGAAAACTCACCAGTCCAGGTTCCTGATGTCAGTTTGTAGGGCTCCCCTGGGACTGTCAGGGCAGCACAAGTATGAGGTGGGGGCAGCTCCTGTCTGGGACTTATCCTTCGATGTTCGGATTTTTTGCACTCAGCTGCCGGCTCAGGGCCACAGGACTCGGAGCGCAAACATCGGCTCTTTTCCCTGGCAAAGAAAACTCACCAGTCCAGGTTCCTGATGTCAGTTTGTAGGGCTCCCCTGGGACTCTCAGGGCAGCACAAGTATGAGGTGGGGGCAGCTCCTGTCTGGGACTTATCCTTCTATGTTCGGAATTTGTGCGGTCAGCTGCCGGCTCAGGGCCACAGGACTCGGAGCACAAACATCGGCTCTTTTCCCTGGGAAAGAAAACTCACCAGTCCAGGTTCCTGATGTCAGTTTGTAGGGCTCCCATGGGACTGTCAGGGCAGAACAAGTATGAGGTGGGGGCAGCTCCTGTCTGGGACTTATCCTTCGATGTTCCGATTTTTTGCAGTCAGCTGCCGGCTCAGGGCCACAGGAGTCGGAGCGCAAACATCGGCTCTTTTCCCTGGGAAAGAAAACTCACCAGTCCAGGTTCCTGATGTCAGTTTGTAGGGCTCCCCTTGGACTGTCAGGGCAGCACAAGTATGAGGTGGGGGCAGCTCCTGTCTGGGACTTATCCTTCGATGTTCGGATTTTTTGCAGTCAGCTGCCGGCTCACGGCCACAGGACTCGGAGCGCAAACATCGGCTCTTTTCCCTGGGAAAGAAAACTCACCAGTCCAGGTTCCTGATATCAGTTTGTAGAGCTCGTTTTGGACTTTTAGGGCAGCACAAGTATGAGGTGGGGGCAGCTCCTGTCTGGGACTTATCCTTCGATGTTCCGAATTTGTGCGGTCAGCTGCCGGCTCAGGGCCACAGGACTCGGAGCGCAAACATCGGCTCTTTTCCCTGGGAAAGAAAACTCACCAGTCCAGGTTCCTGATGTCAGTTTGTAGAGCTCTTTTTGAACTCTCAGGGCAGCACAAGTATGAGGTTGGAGCAGCTCCTGTCTGGGACTTATCCTTCGATGTTCGGATTTTTTGCAGTCAGCTGCCGGCTCAGGGCCACAGGACTCGGAGCGCAAACATCGGCTCTTTTCCCTGGGAAAGAAAACTCACCAGTCCAGGTTCCTGATGTCAGTTTGTAGGGCTCCCCTGAGACTGTCAGGGCAGCACAAATATGAGGTGGGGGCAGCTGCTTTCTGGGAATTATCCTTTGATGTTCGGAATTTGTGCGGTCAGCTGCCGGCTCAGGGCCACAGGACTCGGGGCGCAAACATCGGCTCTTTTCCCTGGGAAAGAAAACTCACCAGTCCAGGTTCCTGATGTCAGTTTGGAGGGCTCCCCTGGGACTGTCAGGGCAGCACAAGTATGAGGTGGGGGCAGCGCCTGTCTGGGACTTATCCTTCGATGTTCGGATTTTTTGCAGTCAGCTGCCGGTTCAGGGCCACAGGACTCGGAGCGCAAACATCGGCTCTTTTCCCTGGGAAAGAAAACTCACTAGTCCAGGTTCCTGATGTCAGTTTTTAGAACTCTTTTTGGACTCTCAGGGCAGCACAAGTATGAGGTGGGGGCAGATCCTGTCTGGTACTTATCCTTCGATGTTCGGAATTTGTGCAGTCAGCTGCCCACTCAGGGCCACAGGACTCGGAGCGCAAACATCGGCTCTTTTCCCTGGGAAAGAAAACTCACCAGTCCAGGTTCCTGATGTCAGTTTGTAGGGCTCTTTTTGAACTCTCAGGGCAGCACAAGTATGAGGTGGGGGCAGCTCCTGTCTGGGACTTATCCTTCGATGTTCGGATTTTTTGCAGTCAGCTGCCCGCTCAGGGCCACAGGACTCGGAGCGCAAACATTGGCTCTATCCCTGGGAAAGAAAACTCACCAGTCCAGGTTCCTGATGGCAGTTTGTAGAGCTCTTTTTGGACTGTCAGGGCAGCACAAGTATGAGGTGGGGGCAGCTCCTGTCTGGGACTTATCCTTCGATGTTCGGATTTTATGCAGTCAGCTGCATGCTCACGGCCACAGGAGTCGGAGCGCAAACATTGGCTCTTTTCCCTGGGAAAGAAAACTCACCAGTCCAGGTTCCTGATGTCAGTTTGTAGGGCTCCCCTTGGACTGTCAGGGCAGCACAAGTATGAGGAGGGGGCAGCTCCTGTCTGGGATTTATCCTTCGATTTTCGGATATTTTGCGGTCAGATGCCCGCTCAGGGCCACAGGACTCGGAGCACAAACATCAGCTCTTTTCCCTGGGAAAGAAAACTCACCAGTCCAGGTTCCTGATGTCAGTTTGTAGAGCTCTTTTTGGACTCTCAGGGTAGCACAAGTATGAGGTGGGGGCGGCTCCTGGCTGAGACTTATCCTTCGATGTTCGGATTTTTTGCAGTCAGCTGCCGGCTCAGGGCCACAGGAGTCGGAGCGCAAACATCGGCTCTTTTCCCTGGGAAAGAAAACTCACCAGTCCAGGTTCCTGATGTCAGTTTGTAGGGCTCCCCTGGGACTGTCAGGGCAGCACAAGTATGAGGTAGGGGCAGCTCCTTTCTGGGACTTATCCTTCGATGTTCGGAATTTGTGCAGTCAGCTGCCGGCTCAGGGCCACAGGACTCGGAGCGCAAACATCGGCTCTTTTCCCTGGGAAAGAAAACTCACCAGTCCAGGTTCCTGATGTCAGGTTGTAGAGCTCGTTTTGGACTTTTAGGGCAGCAGAAGTATGAGGTGCGGGCAGCTCCTTTCTGGGACTTATCCTTCGATGTTCGGAATTCGTGCGGTCAGCTACCGGCTCAGGGCCACAGGACTCGGAGCGCAAACATCGGCTCTTTTCCCTGGGAAAGAAAACTCACCAGTCCAGGTTCCTGATGTCAGTTTGTAGGGCTCCCCTGAGACTGTCAGGGCAGCACAAGTATGAGGTGGGGGCAGCTGCTTTCTGGGACTTATCCTTTGATGTTCGGAATTTGTGCGGTCACCTGCCGGCTCAGGGCCACAGGACTCGGGGCGCAAACATCGGCTCTTTTCCCTGGGAAAGAAAACTCACCAGTCCAGGTTCCTGATGTCAGTTTGTAGGGCTCCCCTGGGACTGTCAGGGCAGCACAAGTATGAGGTGGGGGCAGCTCCTGTCTGGGACTTATCCTTCGATGTTCGGATTTTTTGCAGTCAGCTGCCCGCTCAGGGCCACAGGACTCGGGGCGCAAACATCGGCACTTTTCCCTGGGAAAGAAAACTCAGCAGTCCAGGTTCCTGATGTCAGTTTGTAGAGCTCTTTTTGGACTCTCAGGGTAGCACAAGTATGATGTGGGGGCGGCTCCTGGCTGGGATTTATCCTTCGATGTTCGGATTTTTTGCAGTCAGCCTCCGGCTCAGGGCCACAGGACTTGGAGCGCAAACATCGGCTCTTTTCCCTGGGAAAGAAAACTCACCAGTCCAGGTTCCTGATGTCAGTTTGTAGGGCTCCCCTGGGACTGTCAGGGCAGCACAAGTATGAGGTAGGGGCAGCTCCTTTCTGGGACTTATCCTTCGATGTTCGGAATTTGTGCGGTCAGCTGCCGGCTCACGGCCACAGGAGTCGGAGCGCAAACATCGGCTCTTTTCCCTGGGAAAGAAAACTCACCAGTCCAGGTTCCTAAAGTCAGTTTGTAGAGCTCGTTTTGGACTTTTAGGGCAGCACAAGTATGAGGTGGGGGCAGCTCCTGTCTGGGACTTATCCTTCGATGTTCGGAATTTGTGCGGTCAGCTGCCGGCTCAGGGCCACAGGACTCGGAGCGCAAACATCGGCTCTTTTCCCTGGGAAAGAAAACTCACCAGTCCAGGTTCCTGATGTCAGTTTGTAGAGCTCTTTTTGAACTCTCAGGGCAGCACAAGTATGAGGTTGGAGCAGCTCCTGTCTGGGACTTATCCTTCGATGTTCGGATTTTTTGCAGTCAGCTGCCGGCTCAGTGCCACAGGACTCGGAGCGCAAACATCGGCTCTTTTCCCTGGGAAAGAAAACTCACCAGTCCAGGTTCCTGATGTCAGTTTGTAGGGCTCCCCTGAGACTGTCAGGGCAGCACAAGTATGAGGTGGGGGCAGCTGCTTTCTGGGACTTATCCTTTGATGTTCGGAATTTGTGCGGTCAGCTGCCGGCTCAGGGCCACAGGACTCGGAGCGCAAACATCGGCTCTTTTCCCTGGGAAAGAAAACTCACCAGTCCAGGTTCCTGATGTCAGTTTGTAGGGCTCCCCTGGGACTCTCAGGGCAGCACAAGTATGAGGTGGGGGCAGCTCCTGTCTGGGACTTATCCTTTGATGTTCGGAATTTGTGCGGTCAGCTGCCGGCTCAGGGCCACAGGACTCGGAGCGCAAACATCGGCTCTTTTCCCTGGGAAAGAAAACTCACTAGTCCAGGTTCCTGATGTCAGTTTGTAGGGTTCCCCTGGGACTGTCACTGCAGCACAAGTATGAGGAGGAGGCAGCGCCTGTCTGGGACTTATCCTTCGATGTTCGGATTTTTTGCAGTCAGCTGCCGGCTCAGGGCCACAGGACTCGGAGCGCAAACATCGGCTCTTTTCCCTGGGAAAGAAAACTCACTAGTCCAGGTTCCTGATGTCAGTTTGTAGAACTCTTTTTGGACTCTCAGGGCAGCACAAGTATGAGGGGGGGGCAGCTGCTGTCTGGGACTTATCCTTCGATGTTCGGATTTTTTGCACTCAGCTGCCCGCTCAGGGCCACAGGACTCGGAGCGCAAACATCGGCTCTTTTCCCTGGGAAAGAAAACTCACCAGTCCAGGTTCCTGATGTCAGTTTGTAGGGCTCTTTTTGAACTCTCAGGGCAGCACAAGTATGAGGTGGGGGCAGCTCCTGTCTGGGACTTATCCTTCGATGTTCGGATTTTTTGCAGTAAGCCGCCCGCTCAGGGCCACAGGACTCGGAGCGCAAACATTGGCTCTTTTCCCTGGGAAAGAAAACTCACCAGTCCAGGTTCCTGATGGCAGTTTGTAGGGCTCTTTTTGGACTGTCAGGGCAGCACAAGTATGAGGTGGGGGCAGCTCCTGTCTGGGACTTATCCTTCGATGTTCGGATTTTTTGCAGTCAGCTGCATGCTCACGGCCACAGGAGTCGGAGCGCAAACATTGGCTCTTTTCCCTGGGAAAGAAAACTCACCAGTCCAGGTTCCTGATGTCAGTTTGTAGGGCTCCCCTTGGACTGTCAGGGCAGCACAAGTATGAGGTGGGGGCAGCTCCTGTCTGGGACTTATCCTTCGATGTTCCGATTATTTGCAGTCAGCTGCCGGCTCAGGGCCACAGGACTCGGAGCGCAAACATCGGCTCTTTTCCCTGGGAAAGAAAACTCACCAGTCCAGGTTCCTGATGTCAGTTTGTAGGGCTCCCCTGGGACTGTCAGGGCAGCACAAGTATGAGGTAGGGGCAGCTCCTTTCTGGGACTTATCCTTCGATGTTCGGAATTTGTGCGGTCAGCTGCCGGCTCACGGCCACAGGACTCGGAGCGCAAATATCGGCTCTTTTCCCTGGGAAAGAAAACTCACCAGTCCAGGTTCCTGATGTCAGTTTGTAGAGCTCGTTTTGGACTTTTAGGGCAGCACAAGTATGAGGTGGGGGCAGCTCCTGTCTGGGACTTATCCTTCGATGTTCGGAATTTGTGCGGTCAGCTGCCGGCTCACGGCCACAGGACTCGGAGCGCAAACATCGGCTCTTTTCCCTGGGAAAGAAAACTCACCAGTCCAGGTTCCTGATGTCAGTTTGTAGAGCTCTTTTTGAACTCTCAGGGCAGCACAAGTATGAGGTTGGAGCAGCTCCTGTCTGGGACTTATCCTTCGATGTTCGGATTTTTTGCAGTCAGTTGCCGGCTCAGGGCCACAGGAGTCGGAGCGCAAACATCGGCTCTTTTCCCTGGGAAAGAAAACTCACCAGTCCAGGTTCCTGATGTCAGTTTGTAGGGCTCCCCTGGGACTGTCAGGGCAGCACAAGTATGAGGTAGGGGCAGCTCCTTTCTGGGACTTATCCTTCGATGTTCGGAATTTTTGCAGTCAGCTGCCTGTTTAAGGCCACAGGACTCGGAGCGCAAACATCGGCTCTTTTCCCTGGGAAAGAAAACTCACCAGTCCAGGTTCCTGATGTCAGGTTGTAGAGCTCGTTTTGGACTTTTAGGGCAGCAGAAGTATGAGGTGCGGGCAGCTCCTTTCTGGGACTTATCCTTCGATGTTCGGAATTCGTGCGGTCAGCTACCGGCTCAGGGCCACAGGACTCGGAGCGCAAACATCGGCTCTTTTCCCTGGGAAAGAAAACTCACCAGTCCAGGTTCCTGATGTCAGTTTGTAGGGCTCCCCTGAGACTGTCAGGGCAGCACAAGTATGAGGTGGGGGCAGCTGCTTTCTGGGACTTATCCTTTGATGTTCGGAATTTGTGCGGTCACCTGCCGGCTCAGGGCCACAGGACTCGGGGCGCAAACATCGGCTCTTTTCCCTGGGAAAGAAAACTCACCAGTCCAGGTTCCTGATGTCAGTTTGTAGGGCTCCCCTGGGACTGTCAGGGCAGCACAAGTATGAGGTAGGGGCAGCTCCTTTCTGGGACTTATCCTTCGATGTTCGGAATTTGTGCGGTCAGCTGCCGGCTCACGGCCACAGGAGTCGGAGCGCAAACATCGGCTCTTTTCCCTGGGAAAGAAAACTCACCAGTCCAGGTTCCTGATGTCAGTTTGTAGAGCTCGTTTTGGACTTTTAGGGCAGCACAAGTATGAGGTGGGGGCAGCTCCTGTCTGGGACTTATCCTTCGATGTTCGGAATTTGTGCGGTCAGCTGCCGGCTCAGGGCCACAGGACTCGGAGCGCAAACATCGGCTCTTTTCCCTGGGAAAGAAAACTCACCAGTCCAGGTTCCTGATGTCAGTTTGTAGAGCTCTTTTTGAACTCTCAGGGCAGCACAAGTATGAGGTTGGAGCAGCTCCTGTCTGGGACTTATCCTTCGATGTTCGGATTTTTTGCAGTCAGCTGCCGGCTCAGTGCCACAGGACTCGGAGCGCAAACATCGGCTCTTTTCCCTGGGAAAGAAAACTCACCAGTCCAGGTTCCTGATGTCAGTTTGTAGGGCTCCCCTGAGACTGTCAGGGCAGCACAAGTATGAGGTGGGGGCAGCTGCTTTCTGGGACTTATCCTTTGATGTTCGGAATTTGTGCGGTCAGCTGCCGGCTCAGGGCCACAGGACTCGGAGCGCAAACATCGGCTCTTTTCCCTGGGAAAGAAAACTCACCAGTCCAGGTTCCTGATGTCAGTTTGTAGGGCTCCCCTGGGACTCTCAGGGCAGCACAAGTATGAGGTGGGGGCAGCTCCTGTCTGGGACTTATCCTTTGATGTTCGGAATTTGTGCGGTCAGCTGCCGGCTCAGGGCCACAGGACTCGGAGCGCAAACATCGGCTCTTTTCCCTGGGAAAGAAAACTCACTAGTCCAGGTTCCTGATGTCAGTTTGTAGGGTTCCCCTGGGACTGTCACTGCAGCACAAGTATGAGGAGGAGGCAGCGCCTGTCTGGGACTTATCCTTCGATGTTCGGATTTTTTGCAGTCAGCTGCCGGCTCAGGGCCACAGGACTCGGAGCGCAAACATCGGCTCTTTTCCCTGGGAAAGAAAACTCACTAGTCCAGGTTCCTGATGTCAGTTTGTAGAACTCTTTTTGGACTCTCAGGGCAGCACAAGTATGAGGGGGGGGCAGCTGCTGTCTGGGACTTATCCTTCGATGTTCGGATTTTTTGCACTCAGCTGCCCGCTCAGGGCCACAGGACTCGGAGCGCAAACATCGGCTCTTTTCCCTGGGAAAGAAAACTCACCAGTCCAGGTTCCTGATGTCAGTTTGTAGGGCTCTTTTTGAACTCTCAGGGCAGCACAAGTATGAGGTGGGGGCAGCTCCTGTCTGGGACTTATCCTTCGATGTTCGGATTTTTTGCAGTAAGCCGCCCGCTCAGGGCCACAGGACTCGGAGCGCAAACATTGGCTCTTTTCCCTGGGAAAGAAAACTCACCAGTCCAGGTTCCTGATGGCAGTTTGTAGGGCTCTTTTTGGACTGTCAGGGCAGCACAAGTATGAGGTGGGGGCAGCTCCTGTCTGGGACTTATCCTTCGATGTTCGGATTTTTTGCAGTCAGCTGCATGCTCACGGCCACAGGAGTCGGAGCGCAAACATTGGCTCTTTTCCCTGGGAAAGAAAACTCACCAGTCCAGGTTCCTGATGTCAGTTTGTAGGGCTCCCCTTGGACTGTCAGGGCAGCACAAGTATGAGGTGGGGGCAGCTCCTGTCTGGGACTTATCCTTCGATGTTCCGATTATTTGCAGTCAGCTGCCGGCTCAGGGCCACAGGACTCGGAGCGCAAACATCGGCTCTTTTCCCTGGGAAAGAAAACTCACCAGTCCAGGTTCCTGATGTCAGTTTGTAGGGCTCCCCTGGGACTGTCAGGGCAGCACAAGTATGAGGTAGGGGCAGCTCCTTTCTGGGACTTATCCTTCGATGTTCGGAATTTGTGCGGTCAGCTGCCGGCTCACGGCCACAGGACTCGGAGCGCAAATATCGGCTCTTTTCCCTGGGAAAGAAAACTCACCAGTCCAGGTTCCTGATGTCAGTTTGTAGAGCTCGTTTTGGACTTTTAGGGCAGCACAAGTATGAGGTGGGGGCAGCTCCTGTCTGGGACTTATCCTTCGATGTTCGGAATTTGTGCGGTCAGCTGCCGGCTCACGGCCACAGGACTCGGAGCGCAAACATCGGCTCTTTTCCCTGGGAAAGAAAACTCACCAGTCCAGGTTCCTGATGTCAGTTTGTAGAGCTCTTTTTGAACTCTCAGGGCAGCACAAGTATGAGGTTGGAGCAGCTCCGGTCTGGGACTTATCCTTCGATGTTCGGATTTTTTGCAGTCAGTTGCCGGCTCAGGGCCACAGGAGTCGGAGCGCAAACATCGGCTCTTTTCCCTGGGAAAGAAAACTCACCAGTCCAGGTTCCTGATGTCAGTTTGTAGGGCTCCCCTGGGACTGTCAGGGCAGCACAAGTATGAGGTGGGGGCAGCTCCTGTCTGGGACTTATCCTTCGATGTTCCGATTATTTGCAGTCAGCTGCCGGCTCAGGGCCACAGGACTCGGAGCGCAAACATCGGCTCTTTTCCCTGGGAAAGAAAACTCACCAGTCCAGGTTCCTGATGTCAGTTTGTAGGGCTCCCCTGGGACTGTCAGGGCAGCACAAGTATGAGGTAGGGGCAGCTCCTTTCTGGGACTTATCCTTCGATGTTCGGAATTTGTGCGGTCAGCTGCCGGCTCACGGCCACAGGACTCGGAGCGCAAATATCGGCTCTTTTCCCTGGGAAAGAAAACTCACCAGTCCAGGTTCCTGATGTCAGTTTGTAGAGCTCGTTTTGGACTTTTAGGGCAGCACAAGTATGAGGTGGGGGCAGCTCCTGTCTGGGACTTATCCTTCGATGTTCGGAATTTGTGCGGTCAGCTGCCGGCTCACGGCCACAGGACTCGGAGCGCAAACATCGGCTCTTTTCCCTGGGAAAGAAAACTCACCAGTCCAGGTTCCTGATGTCAGTTTGTAGAGCTCTTTTTGAACTCTCAGGGCAGCACAAGTATGAGGTTGGAGCAGCTCCTGTCTGGGACTTATCCTTCGATGTTCGGATTTTTTGCAGTCAGTTGCCGGCTCAGGGCCACAGGACTCGGAGCGCAAACATCGGCTCTTTTCCCTGGGAAAGAAAACTCACCAGTCCAGGTTCCTGATGTCAGTTTGGAGGGCTCCCCTGGGACTGTCAGGGCAGCACAAGTATGAGGAGGGGGCAGCGCCTGTCTGGGACTTATCCTTCGATGTTCGGAATTTGTGCGGTCAGCTGCCGGCTCACGGCCACAGGACTCGGAGCGCAAACATCGTCTCTTTTCCCTGGGAAAGAAAACTCACCAGTCCAGGTTCCTGATGTCAGTTTGTAGAGCTCGTTTTGGACTTTTAGGGCAGCACAAGTATGAGGTGGGGGCAGCTCCTGTCTGGGACTTATCCTTCGATGTTCGGAATTTGTGCGGTCAGCTGCCGGCTCAGGGCCACAGGACTCGGAGCGCAAACATCGGCTCTTTTCCCTGGGAAAGAAAACTCACCAGTCCAGGTTCCTGATGTCAGTTTGTAGGGCTCCCCTTGGACTCTCAGGGCAGCACAACTATGAGGTGGGGGCAGCTCCTGTCTGGGACTTATCCTTCGGTGTTCCGATTTTTTGCAGTCAGCTGCCGGCTCAGGGCCACAGGACTCGGAGCGCAAACATCGGCTCTTTTCCCTGGAAAAGAAAACTCACCAGTCCAGGTTCCTGATGTCAGTTTGTAGGGCTCACCTGAGACTGTCAGGGCAGCACAAGTATGAGGTGGGGGCAGCTCCTTTCTGGGACTTATCCTTCGATGTTCGGATTTTTTGCACTCAGCTGCCCGTTCCTGACCACAGGACTCGGAGCGCAAACATCGGCTCTTTTCCCTGGGAAAGAAAACTCACCAGTCCAGGTTCCTGATGTCAGTTTGTAGAGCACTTTTTGGACTCTCAGGGTAGCACAAGTATGAGGTGGGGGCGGCTCCTGGCTGGGACTTATCCTTCGATGTTCGGATTTTTTGCAGTCAGCTGCCGGCTCAGGGCCACAGGAGTCGGAGCGCAAACATCGGCTCTTTTCCCTGGGAAAGAAAACTCACCAGCCCAGGTTCCTGATGTCAGTATGTAGGGCTCCCCTGGGACTGTCAGGGCAACACAAGTATGAGGTAGGGGCAGCTCCTGTCTGGGACTTATCCTTCGATGTTCGGAATTTGTGCGGTCAGCTGCCGGCTCACGGCCACAGGACTCGGAGCACAAACATCGGCTCTTTTCCCTGGGAAAGAAAACTCACCAGTCCGGGTTCCTGATGTCAGTTTGTAGGGATCCCCTAAGACTGTCAGGGCAGCACAAGTATGAGGTGGGGGCAGCTCCTGTCTGGGACTTATCCTTCGATGTTCGGAATTTGTGCGGTCAGCTGCCGGCTCAGGGCCACAGGACTCGGAGCGAAAACATCGGCTCTTTTCCCTGGGAAAGAAAACTCACCAGTCCAGGTTCCTGATGTCAGTTTGTAGAGCTCTTTTTGAACTCTCAGGGCAGCACAAGTATGAGGTTGGAGCAGCTCCTGTCTGGGACTTATCCTTCGATGTTCGGATTTTTTGCAGTCAGCTGCCGGCTCAGGGCCACAGGACTCGGAGCGCAAACATCGGCTCTTTTCCCTGGGAAAGAAAACTCACCAGTCCAGGTTCCTTATGTCAGTTTGTAGGGCTCCCCTGAGACTGTCAGGGCAGCACAAGTATGAGGTGGGGGCAGCTGCTTTCTGGGACTTATCCTTTGATGTTCGGAATTTGTGCGGTCAGCTGCCGGCTCAGGGCCACAGGACTCGGGGCGCAAACATCGGCTCTTTTCCCTGGGAAAGAAAACTCACCAGTCCAGGTTCCTGATGTCGGTTTGGAGGGCTCCCCTGGGACTGTCAGGGCAGCACAAGTATGAGGAGGGGGCAGCGCCTGTCTGGGACTTATCCTTCGATGTTCGGATTTTTTGCAGTCAGCTGCCGGCTCAGGGCCACAGGACTCGGAGCGCAAACATCGGCTCTTTTCCCTGGGAAAGAAAACTCACTAGTCCAGGTTCCTGATGTCAGTTTGTAGAGCTCCCCTGGGACTGTCAGGGCAGCACAAGTATGAGGTAGGGGCAGCTCCTTTCTGGGACTTATCCTTCGATGTTCGGAATTTGTGCGGTCAGCTGCCGGCTCACGGCCACAGGACTCGGAGCGCAAACATCGGCTCTATTCCCTGGGAAAGAAAACTCACCAGTCCAGGTTCCTGATGTCAGTTTGTAGAGCTCGTTTTGGACTTTTAGGGCAGCACAAGTATGAGGTGGGGGCAGCTCCTGTCTGGGACTTATCCTTCGATGTTCGGAATTTGTGCGGTCAGCTGCCGGCTCAGGGCCACAGGACTCGGAGCGCAAACATCCGCTCTTTTCCCTGGGAAAGAAAACTCACCAGTCCAGGTTCCTGATGTCAGTTTGTAGAGCTCTTTTTGAACTCTCAGGGCAGCACAAGTATGAGGTTGGAGCAGCTCCTGTCTGGGACTTATCCTTCGATGTTCGGATTTTTTGCAGTCAGCTGCCGGCTCAGGGCCACAGGACTCGGAGCGCAAACATCGGCTCTTTTCCCTGGGAAAGAAAACTCACCAGTCCAGGTTCCTGATGTCAGTTTGTAGGGCTCCCCTTGGACTCTCAGGGCAGCACAACTATGAGGTGGGGGCAGCTCCTGTCTGGGACTTATCCTTCGGTGTTCCGATTTTTTGCAGTCAGCTGCCGGCTCAGGGCCACAGGACTCGGAGCGCAAACATCGGCTCTTTTCCCTGGAAAAGAAAACTCACCAGTCCAGGTTCCTGATGTCAGTTTGTAGGGCTCCCCTGGGACTGTCAGGGCAGCACAAGTATGAGGTGGGGGCAGCTCCTTTCTGGGACTTATCCTTCGATGTTCGGAATTTGTGCGGTCAGCTGCCCGCTCAGGGCCACAGGACTCGGAGCGCAAACATCGGCTCTTTTCCCTGGGAAAGAAAACTCACCAGTCCAGGTTCCTGATGTCAGTTTGTAGAGCTCTTTTTGGACTCTCAGGGTAGCACAAGTATGAGGTGGGGGCAGCTCCTGGCTGGGACTTAGCCTTCGATGTTCGGATTTTTTGCAGTCAGCTGCCGGCTCAGGGCCACAGGACTCGGAGCGCAAACATCGGCTCTTTTCCCTGGGAAAGAAAACTCACCAGTCCAGGTTCCTGATGTCAGTTTGTAGGGCTCCCCTGGGACTGTCAGGGCAGCACAAGTATGAGGAGAGGGCAGCTCCTCTCTGGGACTTATCCTTCGATGTTCGGATTTTTTGCAGTCAGCTGCCGGCTCAGGGCCACAGGACTTGGAGCGCAAACATCGGCTCTTTTCCCTGGGAAAGAAAACTCAACAGTCCAGGTTCCTGATGTCAGTTTGTAGGGCTCCCCTGGGACTCTCAGGGCAGCACAAGTATGAGGTGGGGGCAGCTCCTGTCTGGGACTTATCCTTCGATGTTCGGAATTTGTGCGGTCAGCTGCCGGCTCAGGGCCACAGGACTCGGAGCGCAAACATCGGCTCTTTTCCCTGGGAAAGAAAACTCACCAGTCCAGGTTCCTGATGTCAGTTTGTAGGGCTCCCCTGGGACTCTCAGGGCAGCACAAGTATGAAGTGGGGCAGCTCCTGTCTGGGACTTATCCTTCGATGTTCGGAATTTGTGCGATCAGCTGCCGGCTCAGGGCCACAGGACTCGGGGCGCAAACATCGGCTCTTATCCCTGGGAAAGAAAACTCACCAGTCCAGGTTCCTGATGTCAGTTTGTAGAGCTCTTTTTGGACTCTCAGGGTAGCACAAGTATGAGGTGGGGGCGGCTCCTGGCTGGGACTTATCCTTCGATATTCGGATTTTTTGCAGTCAGCTGCCGGCTCAGGGCCACAGGACTCGGAGCGCAAACATCGGGTCTTTTCCCTGGGAAAGAAAACTCACCAATCCAGGTTCCTGATGTCAGTTTGTAGGGCTCCCCTGGGACTATCAGGGCAGCACAAGTATGAGGTAGGGGCAGCTCCTTTCTGGGACTTATCCTTCGATGTTCGGAATTTGTGCGGTCAGCTGCCGGCTCACGGCCACAGGACTCGGAGCGCAAACATCGGCTCTTTTCCCTGGGAAAGAAAACTCACCAGTCCAGGTTCCTGATGTCAGTTTGTAGAGCTCGTTTTGGACTTTTAGGGCAGCACAAGTATGAGGTGGGGGCAGCTCCTGTCTGGGACTTATCTTTCGATGTTCGGAATTTGTGCGGTCAGCTGCCGGCTCACGGCCACAGGACTCGGAGCGCAAACATCGGCTCTTTTCCCTGGGAAAGAAAACTCACCAGTCCAGGTTCCTGATGTCAGTTTGGAGGGCTCCCCTGGGACTGTCAGGGCAGCACAAGTATGAGGTGGGGGCAGCTCCTGTCTGGGACTTATCCTTCGATGTTCCGAATTTTTTGCAGTCAGCTGCCGGCTCAGGGCCACAGGAGTCGGAGCGCAAACATTGGCTCTTTTCCCTGGGAAAGAAAACTCACCAGTCCAGGTTCCTGATGTCAGTTTGTAAAGCTCTTTTTGAACTCTCAGGGCAGCACAAGTATGAGGTGGGGGCAGCTGCTTTCTGGGACTTATCCTTTGATGTTCGGAAATTGTGCGGTCATCTGCCGGCTCAGGGCCACAGGACTCGGGGCGCAAACATCGGCTCTTTTCCCTGGCAAAGAAAACTCACCAGTCCAGGTTCCTGATGTCAGTTTGTAGAGCTCCCCTGGGACTCTCAGGGCAGCACAAGTATGAGGTTGGGGCAGCTCCTGTCTGGGACTTATCCTTCTATGTTCGGAATTTGTGCGGTCAGCTGCCGGCTCAGGGCCACAGGACTCGGAGCGCAAACATCGGCTCTTTTCCCTGGGAAGGAAAACTCACCAGTCCAGGTTCCTGATGTCAGTTTGTAGGGCTCCCCTGGGACTGTCAGGGCAGCACAAGTATGAGGTGGGGGCAGCTCCTGTCTGGGACTTATCCTTCGATGTTCCGATTTTTTGCAGTCAGCTGCCGGCTCAGGGCCACAGGAGTCGGAGCCCAAACATCGGCTCTTTTCCCTGGGAAAGAAAACTCACCAGTCCAGGTTCCTGATGTCAGTTTGTAGGGCTCCCCTGGGACTGTCAGGGCAGCACAAGTATGAGGAGGGGGCAGCTCCTCTCTGGGACTTATCCTTCGATGTTCGGATTTTTTGCAGTCAGCTGCCGGCTCAGGGCCACAGGACTTGGAGCGCAAACATCGGCTCTTTTACCTGGGAAAGAAAACTCACCAGTCCAGGTTCCTGATGTCAGTTTGGAGGGCTCCCCTAGGACTCTCAGGGCAGCACAAGTATGAGGTGGGGGCAGCTCCTGTCTGGGACTTATCCTTCTATGTTCGGAATTTGTGCGGTCAGCTGCCGGCTCAGGGCCACAGGACTCGGAGCGCAAACATCGGCTCTTTTCCCTGGGAAAGAAAACTCACCAGTCCAGGGTCCTGATGTCAGTTTGGAGGGCTCCCCTGGGACTCTCAGGGCAGCACAAGTATGAGGTGGGGGCAGCTCCTGTCTGGGACTTATCCTTCGATGTTCGGAATTTGTGCGGTCAGCTGCCAGCTCAGGGCCACAGGACTCGGGGCGCAAACATCGGCTCTTTTCCCTGGGAAAGAAAACTCACCAGTCCAGGTTCCTGATGTCAGTTTGTAGGGCTCCCCTGGGACTGTCAGGGCAGCACAAGTATGAGGAGGGGGCAGCGCCTGTCTGGGACTTATCCTTCGATGTTCGGATTTTTTGCAGTCAGCTGCCGGCTCAGGGCCACAGGAGTCGGAGCGCAAACATCGGCTCTTTTCTCTGGGAAAGAAAACTCACTAGTCCAGGTTCCTGATGTCAGTTTGTAGGGCTCCCCTGGGACTGTCAGGGCAGCACAAGTATGAGGTAGGGGCAGCTCCTTTCTGGGACTTATCCTTCGATGTTCGGAATTTGTGCGGTCAGCTGCCGGCTCACGGTCACAGGACTCGGAGCGCAAATATCTGCTCTTTTCCCTGGGAAAGAAAACTCACCAGTCCAGGTTCCTGATGTCAGTTTGTAGAGCTCGTTTTGGACTTTTAGGGCAGCACAAGTATGAGGTGGGGGCAGCTCCTGTCTGGGACTTATCCTTCGATGTTCGGAATTTGTGCGGTCAGCTGCCGGCTCAGGGCCACAGGACTCGGAGCGAAAACATCGGCTCTTTTCCCTGGGAAAGAAAACTCACCAGTCCAGGTTCCTGATGTCAGTTTGTAGAGCTCTTTTTGAACTCTCAGGGCAGCACAAGTATGAGGTTGGAGCAGGTCCTGTCTGGGACTTATCCTTCGATGTTCGGATTTTTTGCAGTCAGCTGCCGGCTCAGGGCCACAGGACTCGGAGCGCAAACATCGGCTCTTTTCCCTGGGAAAGAAAACTCACCAGTCCAGGTTCCTGATGTCAGTTTGGAGGGCTCCCCTGAGACTGTCAGGGCAGCACAAGTATGAGGTGGGGGCAGCTGCTTTCTGGGACTTATCCTTTGATGTTCGGAATTTGTGCGGTCAGCTGCCGGTTTAGGGCCACCGGACTCGGAGCGCAAACATCGGCTCTTTTCCCTGGGAAAGAAAACTCACCAGTCCAGGTTCCTGATGTCAGTTTGTAGGGCTCCCCTGGGACTCTCAGGGCAGCACAAGTATGAGGTGGGGGCAGCTCCTGTCTGGGACTTATCCTTCTATGTTCGGAATTTGTGCGGTCAGCTGCCGGCTCAGGGCCACAGGAGTCGGAGCGCAAACATCGGCTCTTTTCCCTGGGAAAGAAAACTCACCAGTCCAGGTTCCTGATGTCAGTTTGTAGGGCTCCCCTGGGACTGTCAGGGCAGCACAAGTATGAGGAGGGGGCAGCTCCTGTCTGGGACTTATCCTTCGATGTTCGGATTTTTTGCAGTCAGCTGCCGGCTCAGGGCCACAGGAGTCAGAGCGCAAACATCGGCTCTTTTCCCTGGGAAAGAAAACTCACCAGTCCAGGTTCCTGATGTCAGTTTGTAGAGCTCGTTTTGGACTTTTAGGGCAGCACAAGTATGACGTGGGGGCAGCTCCTGTCTGGGACTTATCCTTCGATGTTCGGAATTTGTGCGGTCAGCTGCCGGCTCAGGGCCACAGGACTCGGAGCGCAAACATCGGCTCTTTTCCCTGGGAAAGAAAACTCACCAGTCCAGGTTCCTGATGTCAGTTTGTAGAGCTCTTTTTGAACTCTCAGGGCAGCACAAGTATGAGGTTGGAGCAGCTCCTGTCTGGGACTTATCCTTCGATGTTCGGATTTTTTGCAGTCAGCTGCCGGCTCAGGGCCACAGGACTCGGAGCACAAACATCGGCTCTTTTCCCTGGGAAAGAAAACTCACCAGTCCAGGTTCCTGATGTCAGTTTGTAGGGCTCCCCTGAGACTGTCAGGGCAGCACAAGTATGAGGTGGGGGCAGCTGCTTTCTGGGAATTATCCTTTGATGTTCGGAATTTGTGCGGTCAGCTGCCGGCTCAGGGCCACAGGACTCGGGGCGCAAACATCGGCTCTTTTCCCTGGGAAAGAAAACTCACCAGTCCAGGTTCCTGATGTCAGTTTGTAGGGCTCCCCTGGGACTGTCAGGGCAGCACAAGTATGAGGAGGGGGCAGCGCCTGTCTGGGACTTATCCTTCGATGTTCGGATTTTTTGCAGTCAGCTGCCGGTTCAGGGCCACAGGACTCGGAGCACAAACATCGGCTCTTTTCCCTGGGAAAGAAAACTCACTAGTCCAGGTTCCTGATGTCAGTTTGTAGAGCTCTTTTTGGACTCTCAGGGTAGCACAAGTATGAGGTGGGGGCAGATCCTGTCTGGGACTTATCCTTCGATGTTCGGAATTTGTGCAGTCAGCTGCCCGCTCAGGGCCACAGGACTCGGAGCGCAAACATCGGCTCTTTTCCCTGGGAAAGAAAACTCACCAGTCCAGGTTCCTGATGTCAGTTTGTAGGGCTCCCTAGGGACTGTCAGGGCAGCACAAGTATGAGGTGGGGGCAGCTCCTGTCTGGGACTTATCCTTCGATGTTCGGATTTTTTGCAGTCAGCTGCCGGCTCAGGGCCACAGGACTCGAAGCGCAAACATCGGCTCTTTTCCCTGGGAAAGAAAACTCACCAGTCCAGGTTCCTGATGTCAGTTTGTAGGGCTCCCCTGGGACTGTCAGGGCAACACAAGTATGAGGTAGGGGCAGCTCCTTTCTGGGACTTATCCTTCGATGTTCGGAATTTGTGCGGTCAGCTGCCGGCTCACGGCCACAGGACTCGGAGCGCAAACATCGGCTCTTTTCCCTGGGAAAGAAAACTCACCAGTCCGGGTTCCTGATGTCAGTTTGTAGGAATCCCCTGGGACTGTCAGGGCAGCACAAGTATGAGGAGGGGGCAGCTCCTGTCTGGGACTTATCCTTCGATGTTCAGATTTTTTGCAGTCAGCTGCCGGCTCAGGGCCACAGGACTCGGAGCGCAAACATCGGCTCTTTTCCCTGGGAAAGAAAACTCACCAGTCCAGGTTCCTGATGTCAGTTTGTAGGGCTCCCCTGGGACTGTCAGGGCAGCACAAGTATGAGGTGGGGGCAGCTCCTGTCTGGGACTTATCCTTCGATGTTCGGATTTTTTGCACTCAGCTGCCGGCTCAGGGCCACAGGACTCGGAGCGCAAACATCGGCTCTTTTCCCTGGGAAAGAAAACTCACCAGTCCAGGTTCCTGATGTCAGTTTGTAGAGCTCTTTTTGGACTCTCAGGGCAGCACAAGTATGAGGTGGGGGCAGCTCCTGGCTGGGACTTATCCTTCGATGTTCGGATTTCTTGCAGTCAGCTGCCGGCTCAGGGCCACAGGACTCGAAGCGCAAACATCGGCTCTTTTCCCTGGGAAAGAAAACTCACCAGTCCAGGTTCCTGATGTCAGTTTGTAGGGCTCCCCTGGGACTGTCAGGGCAGCACAAGTATGAGGTGGGGGCAGCTCCTGTCTGGGACTTATCCTTCGATGTTCGGATTTTTTGCACTCAGCTGCCGGCTCAGGGCCACAGGAGTCGGAGCGCTAACATCGGCACTTTTCCCTGGGAAAGAAAACTCACCAGTCCAGGTTCCTGATGTCAGTTTGTAGGAATCCCCTGGGACTGTCAGGGCAGCACAAGTATGAGGAAGGGGCAGCTCCTGTCTGGGACTTATCCTTCGATGTTCCGATTTTTTGCAGTCAGCTGCCGGCTCAGGGCCACAGGACTCGGAGCGCAAACATCGGCTCTTTTCCCTGGGAAAGAAAACTCACCAGTCCAGGTTCCTGATGTCAGTTTGTAGGGCTCCCCTGGGACTGTCAGGGCAGCACAAGTATGAGGTGGGGGCAGCTCCTGTCTGGGACTTATCCTTCGATGTTCGGATTTTTTGCACTCAGCTGCCGGCTCAGGGCCACAGGACTCGGAGCGCAAACATCGGCTCTTTTCCCTGGGAAAGAAAACTCACCAGTCCAGGTTCCTGATGTCAGTTTGTAGGGCTCCCCTGGGACTGTCAGGGCAGCACAAGTATGAGGTGGGGGCAGCTCCTGTCTGGGACTTATCCTTCGATGTTCGGATTTTTTGCACTCAGCTGCCGGCTCAGGGCCACAGGACTCGGAGCGCAAACATCGGCTCTTTTCCCTGGCAAAGAAAACTCACCAGTCCAGGTTCCTGATGTCAGTTTGTAGGGCTCCCCTGAGACTCTGAGGGCAGCACAAGTATGAGGTGGGGGCAGCTCCTGTCTGGGACTTATCCTTCTATGTTCGTTATTTGTGCGGTCAGCTGCCGGCTCAGGGCTGCAGGACTCGGAGCGCAAACATCGGCTCTTTTCCCTGGTAAAGAAAACTCACAAGTCCAGGTTCCTGATGTCAGTTTGTAGGGCTCCCCTGGGACTGTCAGGGCAGCACAAGTATGAGGTGGGGGCAGCTCCTGTCTGGGACTTATCCTTCGATGTTCCGATTTTTTGCAGTCAGCTGCCGGCTCAGGGCCACAGGAGTCGGAGCGCAAACACCGGCTCTTTTCCCTGGGAAAGAAAACTCACCAGTCCAGGTTCCTGATGTCAGTTTGTAGGGCTCCCCTGGGACTGACAGGGCAGCACAAGTATGAGGAGGGGGCAGCTCCTGTCTGGGACTTATCCTTCGATGTTCGGATTTTTTGCAGTCAGCTGCCGGCTCAGGGCCACAGGACTCGGAGCGCAAACATCGGCTCTTTTCCCTGGGAAAGAAAACTCACCAGTCCAGGTTCCTGATGTCAGTTTGTAGGGCTCCCCTGGGACTGTCAGGGCAGCACAAGTATGAGGTGGGGGCAGCTCCTGTCTGGGACTTATCCTTCTATGTTCGGAATTTGTGCGGTCAGCTGCCGGCTCAGGGCCACAGGACTTGGAGCGCAAACATCGGCTCTTTTCCCTGGGAAAGAAAACTCACCAGTCCAGGTTCCTGATGTCAGTTTGGAGGGCTCCCCTGGGACTCTCAGGGCAGCACAAGTATGAGGTGGGGCCAGCTCCTGTCTGGGACTTATCCTTCGATGTTCGGAATTTGTGCGGTCAGCTGCCGGCTCAGGGCCACAGGACTCGGGGCGCAAACATCGGCTCTTTTCCCTGGGAAAGAAAACTCACCAGTCCAGGTTCCTGATGTCAGTTTGTAGGGCTCCCCTGGGACTCTCAGGGTAGCACAAGTATGAGGTGGGGGCAGATCCTGTCTGGGATTTATCGTTCGATGTTCGGATTTTTTGCAGTCAGCTGCCCGCTCAGGGCTGCAGGACTCGGAGCGCAAACATCGGCTCTTTTCCCTGGGAAAGAAAACTCACCAGTCCAGGTTCCTGATGTCAGTTTGTAGAGCTCTTTTTGGACTCTCAGGGCAGCACAAGTATGACGTGGTGGCAGCTCCTGTCTGGGACTTATCCTTCGATGTTCCGATTTTTTGCAGTCAGCTGCCCGCTCAGGGCCACAGGACTCGGAGCGCAAATATCGGCTCTTTTCCCTGGGAAAGAAAACTCACCAGTCCAGGTTCCTGATGTCAGTTTGTAGGGCTCTTTTTGGACTCACAGGGCAGCACAAGTATGAGATGGGGGCAGCTCCTGTCTGGGACTTATCCTTCGATGTTCGGAATTTGTGCGGTCAGCTGCCGGCTCAGGGCCACAGGACTCGGAGCGCAAACATCGGCTCTTTTCCCTGGGAAAGAAAACTCACCAGTCCAGGTTCCTGATGTCAGTTTGTAGGGCTCCCCTGGGACTGTCAGGGCAGCACAAGTATGAGGTGGGGGCAGCTCCTGTCTGGGACTTATCCTTCGATGTTCGGATTTTTTGCAGTCAGCTGCCGGCTCAGGGCCACAGGACTCGGAGCGCAAACATCGGCTCTTTTCCTTGGCAAAGAAAACTCACCAGTCCAGGTTCCTGATGTCAGTTTGTAGGGCTCCCCTGGGACTCTCAGGGCAGCACAAGTATGAGGTGGGGGCAGCTCCTGTCTGGGACTTATCCTTCGATGTTCCGATTTTTTGCAGTCAACTGCCGGCTCAGGGCCACAGGACTCGGAGCGCAAACATCGGCTCTTTTCCCTGGGAAAGAAAACTCACCAGTCCAGGTTCCTGATGTCAGTTTGTAGAGCTCTTTTTGAACTCTCAGGGTAGCACAAGTATGAGGTGGGGGCAGCTCCTGTCTGCGACTTATCCTTCGATGTTCCGATTTTTTGCAGTCAGCTGCCGGCTCAGGGCCACAGGACTCGGAGCGCAAACATCGGCTCTTTTCCCTGGGAAAGAAAACTCACCAGTCCAGGTTCCTGATGTCAGTTTGGAGGGCTCCCCTGGGACTCTCAGGGCAGCACAAGTATGAGGTGGGGGCAGCTCCTGTCTGGGACTTATCCTTCTATGTTCGGAATTTGTGCGGTCAGCTGCCGGCTCAGGGCCACAGGACTCGGAGCGCAAACATCGGCTCTTTTCCGTGGGAAAGAAAACTCACCAGTCCAGGTTCCTGATGTCAGTTTGGAGGGCTCCCCTGGGACTCTCAGGGCAGCACAAGTATGAGGTGGGGGCAGCTCCTGTCTGGGACTTATCCTTCGATGTTCGGAATTTGTGCGGTCAGCTGCCGGCTCAGGGCCACAGGACTCGGGGAGCAAACACCGGCTCTTTTCCCTGGGAAAGAAAACTCACCAGTCCAGGTTCCTGATGTCAGTTTGTAGAGCTCTTTTTGGACTCTCAGGGTAGCACAAGTATGAGGTGGGGGCGGCTCCTGGCTGGGACTTATCCTTCGATGTTCGGATTTTTTGCAGTCAGCTGCCGGCTCAGGGCCACAGGACCCTGAGCAGAAACATCGGCTGTTTTCCCTGGGAAAGAAAACTCACCAGTCCAGGTTCCTGATGTCAGTTTGTAGGGCTCCTCTGGTTCTGTCAGGGCAGCACAAGTATGAGGTGGAGGCAGATTCTCTATGCGGCCCATCCTACGAAGTTTGGATTTTTTGCAATCAGCTGCCTGCTCAGGGCCACAGGGCCGTGAGCAGAAACATCGGCTCTTTTCCCTGGGAAAGCAAACTCACCAGCCCCGGTTTCTGATGTCAGTTTGTAGGCTCCTCTGGGACTGTCAGGGCAGCACTAGTATGAGGTGGAGGCAGCTCCTGTATGGGACTTATCCTTCGATGTTCGGATTTTTTGCAATCAGCAGCCGGCTCAGAGCCACAGGGCCCTGAGCAGAAACATCGTCTGTTTTCCCTGGGAAAGAAAACTCACCAGTCCAGGTTCCTGATGTCAGTTTGTAGGCCACCTCGGGGACTGTCAGGGCAGCACAAGTATGAGGTGAATGCAGCTTTTGTTTGGGGCCCATCCTTCGATGTTCGGATTTTTTGCAATCAGCTCCCTGCTCAGGGCCACAGGAACCTGACCATAAACATCAGCTGTTTTCCCTGGGAAAGAAAACTCACCAGTCCAGGTTCCTGATGTCAGTTTGTAGGGCTCCTCTGGGACTGTCAGGGCAGCACAAGTATGAGGTAGAGGCAGCTCCTGTATGGGACTTATCCTTCGATGTTCGGATTTTTTGCAATCAGCTGCCTGCTCAGACCCACAGGACCCTGAGCACAAACATCGGCTGTTTTCCCTGGGAAAGAAAACTCACCAGTCCACGTTCCGGATGTCAGTTTGTATGGCTCTCCTGGGACTGTCTGGGCAGCAGAAGTATGAGGTGGAGGAAGCTCCTGTATGGGACTTATCCTTCGATGTTCGGATTTTTTGCAATCCGCAGCCGGCTCAGAGCCACAGGTCACAAGGCACAAACATCGGCTGTTTTCCCTGGGAAAGAAAACTCACCAGTCCAGGTTCCTGATGTCAGTTTGTAGGGCTCTCCTGAGACTGTCAGGGCAGCACAAGTAGGAGGTGGAGGCAGCTCCTGTATGGGACTTATCCTTCAATGTTCGGATTTTTTGCAATCAGCAGCCGGCTCAGAACCACAGGGCACGGAGCACAAACATCGGCTGTTTTCCCTGGGAAAGAAAACTCACCAGCCCTGGTTCCTGATGTCAGTTTGTAGGGCTCCTCTGGGACTGTCAGGGCAGCACAAGTATGAGGTGGGGGCAGCTCCTTTCTGGGACGTATCCTTCGATGTTCGGATTTTCTGCAATCAGCTGCCGGCGCAGAGCCACAGGGCCCTGAGCAGAAACATCGGCTGTTTTCCCTGGGAAAGAAAACTCACCAGTCCAGGTTCCTGATGTCAGTTTGTAGGGCTCTCCTGGGACTGTCTGGGCAGCACAAGTATGAGGTGGAGGCAGCTCCTGTCTGGGACTTATCCTTCGATGTTCGGATTTTTTGCAATCAGCACCTGGCCCAGAGCCACAGGGCCCTGAGCACAAACATCGGCTTTTTTCCCTGGGAAAGAAAACTCACCAGTCCAGGTTCCTGATGTCAGTTTGTAGGGCTCCCCTGGGACTGTCAGGGCAGGACAAGTATGAGGTAGAGGCAGATTCTCTATGGGGCCCATCCTTCGAAGTTTGGATTTTTTGCAATCTACTGCCTGCCCAGGACCACAGGACCCTGAGCAGAAACATCGGCTGTTTTCCCTGGAAAGCAAACTCACCAGCCCCGGTTCCTGATGTCAGTTTGTAGGGCTCCTCTGGGACTGTCAGGGCAGCACAAGTATGAGGTGGAGGCTGCTTCTGTATGGGGCCCATCCTTCGATGTTCGGATTTTTTGCAATCAGCTGTGTGCTCCGGGCCAAAGGACCCTGAGCAGAAACATCGGCTGTTTTCCCTGGGAAAGAACACTCACCAGTCCAGGTTCCTGATGTCAGTTTGTAGGGCTCCTCTGGTTCTGTCAGGGCTGCAAAAGTATGAGGTGGAGGCAGATCCTCTATGGGGCCCATCCTTCGAAGTTTGGATTTTTTGTAGTCAGCTGCCTGCTCAGGGCCACAGGACCGTGAGCAGAACCATCGGCTGTTTACCCTGGGAAAGAAAACTCACCAGCCCCGGTTCCTGATGTCAGTTTGTAGGTCTCCCCTGGGACTGTCAGGGCAGCAGGAATAAAAGGTGGTGGTAGATTCTCTATGGGGCCCATCCTTCGATGTTCGGATTTTTTGCAGTCAGCCGCCCGCTCAGAGCCTCAGGGTCCTGGGCAAAATCTTTGGTTGTTTTCCCTGGGAAAGAAAACTCACCAGTCCAGGTTCCTGATGTCAGTTTGTAGGGCTCTTTTTGGACTCTCAGGGCAGCACAAGTATGAGATGGGGGCAGCTCCTGTCTGGGACTTATCCTTCGATGTTTGTATTTTTTGCAGTCAGCTGCCGGCTCAGGGCCACAGGACTCGGAGCGCAAACATCGGCTCTTTTCCCTGGGAAAGAAAACCCAACAGTCCAGGTTCCTGATGTCAGTTTGTAGAGCTCCCGTGGGACTGTCAGGGCAGAACATGTATGGGGTAGGGGCAGCCCTGGTCTGGGACATGTTCTTCGATGTTCAGATTTTGTTCAATCAGCTTCTCGCTCAGGGCTGTAGGGTCCTGAGCACCAACTCAGGCTTTTCTTTCCAAGGTTGGGCAATCACTTTGGCTTCCTAATGCAAACAATGACTGACCTGATTAGTACAACACCCTCACCCTGGGTTTGTGCCCTTTGCCACTGATTTGAACTGTCTGCATCTGAAAGGAAGTTAGGACTATTGTCAAAAAGCAGCAGGACAACTTCACAGTACCAAACATGTTATGTCAATCTCCTAACACAACCTGGAGCCCAGCTACACCCTACATTACCAATTTCAAGTCCCCAGGACTTGTGCTATTACAGGCTATGCAGCAGGGCAGAGCAGCTCCGGGACAAATATGTGCAGACACCCGTGACACAGGACGTGAGAAACGAGGGGACAAGACAGGGAGAGAGAGCTTTCCACAAGAAGAAAGGACTGGGAGACCCAAAGAACACAGAGTGCACCAGAGACAAGTGACAGGACACACACCGGAACTGCTCTGCCCTGCGCACCCCGGCACTGTGATCAAAAGAGACACTTTTCCTTTAGCTGGCCTAAGAAGACACTTCTTGGACATCCTCATCTCCAAAACTAACTGAAAAAACCCCTCCTGGGGAGTCCCAACCTGGCACCTCGCTTCCATGCCCTCTGTGGGTTGTAGCCCTTGACTTATCTGGCATATATCTGGGGATGCAAATCCCTGTTGGCTGCAGAAGAAGGCCGTCTGCCTGTCTGGTAAGTTCCAGCTGTCACTTCTTGGCCTGCCAAGAGAATGAAAACCAAACATCAGTGCACAGACTTAACAACACAATGGCCAAAACCTGACAATTCTGCTACTCACCATTCTCCTCAGAATGGTCGGGCCACACACCGCAGGCGTGCTTGGAGGCCGACAGCATCATCTCAGGGTACACCTAGATTAAGTGGAGAAAGGGTGACATGGCATTGCTGAAACTTGAGTGGACTCTCACTCCTCCTCCCTACCTCCCTGACTCACCACAACTCCTTGGCCACTGCTCTGGGTTACCAGGATGGGACCTTGAAATGCAAAATCAGTAGGCTTCATCACAGGGTCCTGTAATACTTCCAGAGGACTCACAAGCACAGCAAACCCAGTCCATCAGCCAGGTGCTGACAGGGGATATGCAAACTCCCAGTGGATTCCCTAAAGCACAAAAACAAGAATGGATGCTTACAGTTGCACCAAAAAGTGAAACCTGAGCAAGAACAACTGCTTCTCTCCACTGCTCACCTGGCACACTGGGCCTTGACTGCTGCTATCTGCCTGGACCTCCTAAAAATAAAGGCAAAGAACACCACTGTAACAGAGTCACCACTTAGGCTGCTTCCCCTGTAAATGCAAACAATGACTGACCAGCTCATGGGAAGTTCTTCACCCAGGACTGTGGCCCTCTGGCACTGATTTGAACTGTCTGCATCTGAAAGGAAGTTAGAACTAATGTCAAAATGCTGCAGGACAACTTAACAGTACCAAGCATGTTATGTCAATCTCCTAAAACAACCTGGAGCCCGGCTACACCCTGCATTACCAATTTCAAGTCCCCAGGACTTGTGCTATTACAGGCTATGCAGCAGGGCAGAGCAGCTCCGGGACAAATATGTGCAGACACCCGTGACACAGGACGTGAGAAACGAGGGGACAAGACAGGGAGAGAGAGCTTTCCACAAGAAGAAAGGACTGGGAGACCCAAAGAACACAGAGTGCACCAGAGACAAGTGACAGGACACACACCGGAACTGCTCTGCCCTGCGCACCCCGGCACTGTGATCAAAAGAGACACTTTTCCTTTAGCTGGCCTAAGAAGACACTTCTTGGACATCCTCATCTCCAAAACTAACTGAAAAAACCCCTCCTGGGGAGTCCCAACCTGGCACCTCGCTTCCATGCCCTCTGTGGGTTGTAGCCCTTGACTTATCTGGCATATATCTGGGGATGCAAATCCCTGTTGGCTGCAGAAGAAGGCCGTCTGCCTGTCTGGTAAGTTCCAGCTGTCACTTCTTGGCCTGCCAAGAGAATGAAAACCAAACATCAGTGCACAGACTTAACAGCACAATGGCCAAAACCTGACAATTCTGCTACTCACCATTCTCCTCAGAATGGTCGGGCCACACACCGCAGGCGTGCTTGGAGGCCGACAGCATCATCTCAGGGTACACCTAGATTAAGTGGAGAAAGGGTGACATGGCATTGCTGAAACTTGAGTGGACTCTCACTCCTCCTCCCTACCTCCCTGACTCACCACAACTCCTTGGCCACTGCTCTGGGTTACCAGGATGGGACCTTGAAATGCAAAATCAGTAGGCTTCATCACAGGGTCCTGTAATACTTCCAGAGGACTCACAAGCACAGCAAACCCAGTCCATCAGCCAGGTGCTGACAGGGGATATGCAAACTCCCAGTGGATTCCCTAAAGCACAAAAACAAGAATGGATGCTTACAGTTGCACCAAAAAGTGAAACCTGAGCAAGAACAACTGCTTCTCTCCACTGCTCACCTGGCACACTGGGCCTTGACTGCTGCTATCTGCCTGGACCTCCTAAAAATAAAGGCAAAGAACACCACTGTAACAGAGTCACCACTTAGGCTGCTTCCCCTGTAAATGCAAACAATGACTGACCAGCTCATGGGAAGTTCTTCACCCAGGACTGTGGCCCTCTGGCACTGATTTGAACTGTCTGCATCTGAAAGGAAGTTAGAACTAATGTCAAAATGCTGCAGGACAACTTAACAGTACCAAGCATGTTATGTCAATCTCCTAAAACAACCTGGAGCCCGGCTACACCCTGCATTACCAATTTCAAGTCCCCAGGACTTGTGCTATTACAGGCTATGCAGCAGGGCAGAGCAGCTCCGGGACAAATATGTGCAGACACCCGTGACACAGGACGTGAGAAACGAGGGGACAAGACAGGGAGAGAGAGCTTTCCACAAGAAGAAAGGACTGGGAGACCCAAAGAACACAGAGTGCACCAGAGACAAGTGACAGGACACACACCGGAACTGCTCTGCCCTGCGCACCCCGGCACTGTGATCAAAAGAGACACTTTTCCTTTAGCTGGCCTAAGAAGACACTTCTTGGACATCCTCATCTCCAAAACTAACTGAAAAAACCCCTCCTGGGGAGTCCCAACCTGGCACCTCGCTTCCATGCCCTCTGTGGGTTGTAGCCCTTGACTTATCTGGCATATATCTGGGGATGCAAATCCCTGTTGGCTGCAGAAGAAGGCCGTCTGCCTGTCTGGTAAGTTCCAGCTGTCACTTCTTGGCCTGCCAAGAGAATGAAAACCAAACATCAGTGCACAGACTTAACAGCACAATGGCCAAAACCTGACAATTCTGCTACTCACCATTCTCCTCAGAATGGTCGGGCCACACACCGCAGGCGTGCTTGGAGGCCGACAGCATCATCTCAGGGTACACCTAGATTAAGTGGAGAAAGGGTGACATGGCATTGCTGAAACTTGAGTGGACTCTCACTCCTCCTCCCTACCTCCCTGACTCACCACAACTCCTTGGCCACTGCTCTGGGTTACCAGGATGGGACCTTGAAATGCAAAATCAGTAGGCTTCATCACAGGGTCCTGTAATACTTCCAGAGGACTCACAAGCACAGCAAACCCAGTCCATCAGCCAGGTGCTGACAGGGGATATGCAAACTCCCAGTGGATTCCCTAAAGCACAAAAACAAGAATGGATGCTTACAGTTGCACCAAAAAGTGAAACCTGAGCAAGAACAACTGCTTCTCTCCACTGCTCACCTGGCACACTGGGCCTTGACTGCTGCTATCTGCCTGGACCTCCTAAAAATAAAGGCAAAGAACACCACTGTAACAGAGTCACCACTTAGGCTGCTTCCCCTGTAAATGCAAACAATGACTGACCAGCTCATGGGAAGTTCTTCACCCAGGACTGTGGCCCTCTGGCACTGATTTGAACTGTCTGCATCTGAAAGGAAGTTAGAACTAATGTCAAAATGCTGCAGGACAACTTAACAGTACCAAGCATGTTATGTCAATCTCCTAAAACAACCTGGAGCCCGGCTACACCCTGCATTACCAATTTCAAGTCCCCAGGACTTGTGCTATTACAGGCTATGCAGCAGGGCAGAGCAGCTCCGGGACAAATATGTGCAGACACCCGTGACACAGGACGTGAGAAACGAGGGGACAAGACAGGGAGAGAGAGCTTTCCACAAGAAGAAAGGACTGGGAGACCCAAAGAACACAGAGTGCACCAGAGACAAGTGACAGGACACACACCGGAACTGCTCTGCCCTGCGCACCCCGGCACTGTGATCAAAAGAGACACTTTTCCTTTAGCTGGCCTAAGAAGACACTTCTTGGACATCCTCATCTCCAAAACTAACTGAAAAAACCCCTCCTGGGGAGTCCCAACCTGGCACCTCGCTTCCATGCCCTCTGTGGGTTGTAGCCCTTGACTTATCTGGCATATATCTGGGGATGCAAATCCCTGTTGGCTGCAGAAGAAGGCCGTCTGCCTGTCTGGTAAGTTCCAGCTGTCACTTCTTGGCCTGCCAAGAGAATGAAAACCAAACATCAGTGCACAGACTTAACAACACAATGGCCAAAACCTGACAATTCTGCTACTCACCATTCTCCTCAGAATGGTCGGGCCACACACCGCAGGCGTGCTTGGAGGCCGACAGCATCATCTCAGGGTACACCTAGATTAAGTGGAGAAAGGGTGACATGGCATTGCTGAAACTTGAGTGGACTCTCACTCCTCCTCCCTACCTCCCTGACTCACCACAACTCCTTGGCCACTGCTCTGGGTTACCAGGATGGGACCTTGAAATGCAAAATCAGTAGGCTTCATCACAGGGTCCTGTAATACTTCCAGAGGACTCACAAGCACAGCAAACCCAGTCCATCAGCCAGGTGCTGACAGGGGATATGCAAACTCCCAGTGGATTCCCTAAAGCACAAAAACAAGAATGGATGCTTACAGTTGCACCAAAAAGTGAAACCTGAGCAAGAACAACTGCTTCTCTCCACTGCTCACCTGGCACACTGGGCCTTGACTGCTGCTATCTGCCTGGACCTCCTAAAAATAAAGGCAAAGAACACCACTGTAACAGAGTCACCACTTAGGCTGCTTCCCCTGTAAATGCAAACAATGACTGACCAGCTCATGGGAAGTTCTTCACCCAGGACTGTGGCCCTCTGGCACTGATTTGAACTGTCTGCATCTGAAAGGAAGTTAGAACTAATGTCAAAATGCTGCAGGACAACTTAACAGTACCAAGCATGTTATGTCAATCTCCTAAAACAACCTGGAGCCCGGCTACACCCTGCATTACCAATTTCAAGTCCCCAGGACTTGTGCTATTACAGGCTATGCAGCAGGGCAGAGCAGCTCCGGGACAAATATGTGCAGACACCCGTGACACAGGACGTGAGAAACGAGGGGACAAGACAGGGAGAGAGAGCTTTCCACAAGAAGAAAGGACTGGGAGACCCAAAGAACACAGAGTGCACCAGAGACAAGTGACAGGACACACACCGGAACTGCTCTGCCCTGCGCACCCCGGCACTGTGATCAAAAGAGACACTTTTCCTTTAGCTGGCCTAAGAAGACACTTCTTGGACATCCTCATCTCCAAAACTAACTGAAAAAACCCCTCCTGGGGAGTCCCAACCTGGCACCTCGCTTCCATGCCCTCTGTGGGTTGTAGCCCTTGACTTATCTGGCATATATCTGGGGATGCAAATCCCTGTTGGCTGCAGAAGAAGGCCGTCTGCCTGTCTGGTAAGTTCCAGCTGTCACTTCTTGGCCTGCCAAGAGAATGAAAACCAAACATCAGTGCACAGACTTAACAGCACAATGGCCAAAACCTGACAATTCTGCTACTCACCATTCTCCTCAGAATGGTCGGGCCACACACCGCAGGCGTGCTTGGAGGCCGACAGCATCATCTCAGGGTACACCTAGATTAAGTGGAGAAAGGGTGACATGGCATTGCTGAAACTTGAGTGGACTCTCACTCCTCCTCCCTACCTCCCTGACTCACCACAACTCCTTGGCCACTGCTCTGGGTTACCAGGATGGGACCTTGAAATGCAAAATCAGTAGGCTTCATCACAGGGTCCTGTAATACTTCCAGAGGACTCACAAGCACAGCAAACCCAGTCCATCAGCCAGGTGCTGACAGGGGATATGCAAACTCCCAGTGGATTCCCTAAAGCACAAAAACAAGAATGGATGCTTACAGTTGCACCAAAAAGTGAAACCTGAGCAAGAACAACTGCTTCTCTCCACTGCTCACCTGGCACACTGGGCCTTGACTGCTGCTATCTGCCTGGACCTCCTAAAAATAAAGGCAAAGAACACCACTGTAACAGAGTCACCACTTAGGCTGCTTCCCCTGTAAATGCAAACAATGACTGACCAGCTCATGGGAAGTTCTTCACCCAGGACTGTGGCCCTCTGGCACTGATTTGAACTGTCTGCATCTGAAAGGAAGTTAGAACTAATGTCAAAATGCTGCAGGACAACTTAACAGTACCAAGCATGTTATGTCAATCTCCTAAAACAACCTGGAGCCCGGCTACACCCTGCATTACCAATTTCAAGTCCCCAGGACTTGTGCTATTACAGGCTATGCAGCAGGGCAGAGCAGCTCCGGGACAAATATGTGCAGACACCCGTGACACAGGACGTGAGAAACGAGGGGACAAGACAGGGAGAGAGAGCTTTCCACAAGAAGAAAGGACTGGGAGACCCAAAGAACACAGAGTGCACCAGAGACAAGTGACAGGACACACACCGGAACTGCTCTGCCCTGCGCACCCCGGCACTGTGATCAAAAGAGACACTTTTCCTTTAGCTGGCCTAAGAAGACACTTCTTGGACATCCTCATCTCCAAAACTAACTGAAAAAACCCCTCCTGGGGAGTCCCAACCTGGCACCTCGCTTCCATGCCCTCTGTGGGTTGTAGCCCTTGACTTATCTGGCATATATCTGGGGATGCAAATCCCTGTTGGCTGCAGAAGAAGGCCGTCTGCCTGTCTGGTAAGTTCCAGCTGTCACTTCTTGGCCTGCCAAGAGAATGAAAACCAAACATCAGTGCACAGACTTAACAGCACAATGGCCAAAACCTGACAATTCTGCTACTCACCATTCTCCTCAGAATGGTCGGGCCACACACCGCAGGCGTGCTTGGAGGCCGACAGCATCATCTCAGGGTACACCTAGATTAAGTGGAGAAAGGGTGACATGGCATTGCTGAAACTTGAGTGGACTCTCACTCCTCCTCCCTACCTCCCTGACTCACCACAACTCCTTGGCCACTGCTCTGGGTTACCAGGATGGGACCTTGAAATGCAAAATCAGTAGGCTTCATCACAGGGTCCTGTAATACTTCCAGAGGACTCACAAGCACAGCAAACCCAGTCCATCAGCCAGGTGCTGACAGGGGATATGCAAACTCCCAGTGGATTCCCTAAAGCACAAAAACAAGAATGGATGCTTACAGTTGCACCAAAAAGTGAAACCTGAGCAAGAACAACTGCTTCTCTCCACTGCTCACCTGGCACACTGGGCCTTGACTGCTGCTATCTGCCTGGACCTCCTAAAAATAAAGGCAAAGAACACCACTGTAACAGAGTCACCACTTAGGCTGCTTCCCCTGTAAATGCAAACAATGACTGACCAGCTCATGGGAAGTTCTTCACCCAGGACTGTGGCCCTCTGGCACTGATTTGAACTGTCTGCATCTGAAAGGAAGTTAGAACTAATGTCAAAATGCTGCAGGACAACTTAACAGTACCAAGCATGTTATGTCAATCTCCTAAAACAACCTGGAGCCCGGCTACACCCTGCATTACCAATTTCAAGTCCCCAGGACTTGTGCTATTACAGGCTATGCAGCAGGGCAGAGCAGCTCCGGGACAAATATGTGCAGACACCCGTGACACAGGACGTGAGAAACGAGGGGACAAGACAGGGAGAGAGAGCTTTCCACAAGAAGAAAGGACTGGGAGACCCAAAGAACACAGAGTGCACCAGAGACAAGTGACAGGACACACACCGGAACTGCTCTGCCCTGCGCACCCCGGCACTGTGATCAAAAGAGACACTTTTCCTTTAGCTGGCCTAAGAAGACACTTCTTGGACATCCTCATCTCCAAAACTAACTGAAAAAACCCCTCCTGGGGAGTCCCAACCTGGCACCTCGCTTCCATGCCCTCTGTGGGTTGTAGCCCTTGACTTATCTGGCATATATCTGGGGATGCAAATCCCTGTTGGCTGCAGAAGAAGGCCGTCTGCCTGTCTGGTAAGTTCCAGCTGTCACTTCTTGGCCTGCCAAGAGAATGAAAACCAAACATCAGTGCACAGACTTAACAACACAATGGCCAAAACCTGACAATTCTGCTACTCACCATTCTCCTCAGAATGGTCGGGCCACACACCGCAGGCGTGCTTGGAGGCCGACAGCATCATCTCAGGGTACACCTAGATTAAGTGGAGAAAGGGTGACATGGCATTGCTGAAACTTGAGTGGACTCTCACTCCTCCTCCCTACCTCCCTGACTCACCACAACTCCTTGGCCACTGCTCTGGGTTACCAGGATGGGACCTTGAAATGCAAAATCAGTAGGCTTCATCACAGGGTCCTGTAATACTTCCAGAGGACTCACAAGCACAGCAAACCCAGTCCATCAGCCAGGTGCTGACAGGGGATATGCAAACTCCCAGTGGATTCCCTAAAGCACAAAAACAAGAATGGATGCTTACAGTTGCACCAAAAAGTGAAACCTGAGCAAGAACAACTGCTTCTCTCCACTGCTCACCTGGCACACTGGGCCTTGACTGCTGCTATCTGCCTGGACCTCCTAAAAATAAAGGCAAAGAACACCACTGTAACAGAGTCACCACTTAGGCTGCTTCCCCTGTAAATGCAAACAATGACTGACCAGCTCATGGGAAGTTCTTCACCCAGGACTGTGGCCCTCTGGCACTGATTTGAACTGTCTGCATCTGAAAGGAAGTTAGAACTAATGTCAAAATGCTGCAGGACAACTTAACAGTACCAAGCATGTTATGTCAATCTCCTAAAACAACCTGGAGCCCGGCTACACCCTGCATTACCAATTTCAAGTCCCCAGGACTTGTGCTATTACAGGCTATGCAGCAGGGCAGAGCAGCTCCGGGACAAATATGTGCAGACACCCGTGACACAGGACGTGAGAAACGAGGGGACAAGACAGGGAGAGAGAGCTTTCCACAAGAAGAAAGGACTGGGAGACCCAAAGAACACAGAGTGCACCAGAGACAAGTGACAGGACACACACCGGAACTGCTCTGCCCTGCGCACCCCGGCACTGTGATCAAAAGAGACACTTTTCCTTTAGCTGGCCTAAGAAGACACTTCTTGGACATCCTCATCTCCAAAACTAACTGAAAAAACCCCTCCTGGGGAGTCCCAACCTGGCACCTCGCTTCCATGCCCTCTGTGGGTTGTAGCCCTTGACTTATCTGGCATATATCTGGGGATGCAAATCCCTGTTGGCTGCAGAAGAAGGCCGTCTGCCTGTCTGGTAAGTTCCAGCTGTCACTTCTTGGCCTGCCAAGAGAATGAAAACCAAACATCAGTGCACAGACTTAACAGCACAATGGCCAAAACCTGACAATTCTGCTACTCACCATTCTCCTCAGAATGGTCGGGCCACACACCGCAGGCGTGCTTGGAGGCCGACAGCATCATCTCAGGGTACACCTAGATTAAGTGGAGAAAGGGTGACATGGCATTGCTGAAACTTGAGTGGACTCTCACTCCTCCTCCCTACCTCCCTGACTCACCACAACTCCTTGGCCACTGCTCTGGGTTACCAGGATGGGACCTTGAAATGCAAAATCAGTAGGCTTCATCACAGGGTCCTGTAATACTTCCAGAGGACTCACAAGCACAGCAAACCCAGTCCATCAGCCAGGTGCTGACAGGGGATATGCAAACTCCCAGTGGATTCCCTAAAGCACAAAAACAAGAATGGATGCTTACAGTTGCACCAAAAAGTGAAACCTGAGCAAGAACAACTGCTTCTCTCCACTGCTCACCTGGCACACTGGGCCTTGACTGCTGCTATCTGCCTGGACCTCCTAAAAATAAAGGCAAAGAACACCACTGTAACAGAGTCACCACTTAGGCTGCTTCCCCTGTAAATGCAAACAATGACTGACCAGCTCATGGGAAGTTCTTCACCCAGGACTGTGGCCCTCTGGCACTGATTTGAACTGTCTGCATCTGAAAGGAAGTTAGAACTAATGTCAAAATGCTGCAGGACAACTTAACAGTACCAAGCATGTTATGTCAATCTCCTAACACAACCTGGAGCCCAGCTACACCCTGCATTACTAATTTCAAGTCCCCAGGACTTGTGCTATTACAGGCTATGCAGCAGGGCAGAGCAGCTCCGGGACAAATATGTGCAGACACCCGTGACACAGGACGTGAGAAACGAGGGGACAAGACAGGGAGAGAGAGCTTTCCACAAGAAGAAAGGACTGGGAGACCCAAAGAACACAGAGTGCACCAGAGAAAAGTGACAGGACACACACCGGAACTGCTCTGCCCTGCGCACCTCAGCACTGAGATCAAAACAGACACTTTCCCTTCAGCTGGCCTAAGGAGACGCTTCTTAGACATCCCCGTATCCAAAACTGACTCAAAAACCCCTCCTGGGGAGTCCCAACCTGGCACCTCACTTCCATGCCCTCTGTGGGTTGTAGCCCTTGACTTATCTTGCACATATCTGGGGTTGCAAATCCTTGTTGGCTGCAGAAGAAGGCCGTCTGCCTGTCTGGTAAGTTCCAGCTGTCACTTCTTGGCCTGCCAAGAGAATGAAAACCAAACATCAGTGCACAGACTTAACAGCACAATGGCCAAAACCTGATAATTCTGCTACTCACCATCCTCCTCAGAATGCCCGGGTTCTGGGCCTGCACGCTCCGAGTGTGCTTGGATTCTGACGCCATCATTGCAGGGCACACCTACGTTAAGGGGAGACAATGCTGAAACTCGAGAGGACTCTCACTCCTCCTCCCTACCTCCCCGACTCACCACAACTCCTTGGCCACTGCTCTGGGTTACCAGGATGGGACCTTGAAATGCAAAATCAGTAGGCTTCATCACAGGGTCCTGTAATACTTCCAGAGGGCTCATAAGTGCAGGAAACCCAGTCCATCAGCCAGCTGGTGACAGGGGCTTGGCATACTCCCAGTGGATTCCCTAAAGCACAAAAACAAGAATGGATGCTTACAGTTGCACCAAAAAGTGAAACCTGAGCAAGAACAACTGCTTCTCTCCACTGCTCACCTGGCACACTGGGCCTTGACTGCTGCTATCTGCCTGGACTTCCTAAAAATAAAGGCAAAGAGCACCGCTGTAACAGAGTCACCACTTAGGCTGCTTCCCCTGTAAATGCAAACAATGACTGACCAGCTCATGGGAAGTTCTTCACCCAGGACTGTGGCCCTCTGGCACTGATTTGAACTGTCTGCATCTGAAAGGAAGTTAGGACTAATGTCAAACCGCTGCAGGACAACTTAACACCACCAAACATGTTCTGGTAATCTCCTAATACAATTTGGAGCCCAGCTGCACCCTACATTACCAATTTCAAGTCCCCAGGACTTGTGCTATTACAGGCTATGCAGCAGGGCAGAGCAGCTCCGGGACAAATATGTGCAGACACCCGTGACACAGGACGTGAGAAACGAGGGGACAAGACAGGGAGAGAGAGCTTTCCACAAGAAGAAAGGACTGGGAGACCCAAAGAACACAGAGTGCACCAGAGACAAGTGACAGGACACACACCGGAACTGCTCTGCCCTGCGCACCCCGGCACTGTGATCAAAAGAGACACTTTTCCTTTAGCTGGCCTAAGGAGACACTTCTTGGACATCCTCATCTCTAAAACTGACTCAAAAACCCCTCCTGGGGAGTCCCAACCTGGCACTTCGCTTCCATCCCCTCTGTGGGTTGTAGCTCTTGATTTATCTTGCACATATCTGGGGATTCAAATCCCCATCGGCTGCCGAAGGGGGCCACTACTCCCATCCCCAGGCCATGGACCCAACTTATCTTTTGGATGACTGGAAATGCGAATCCACGTTGGACCTGAAATGAGTCTGCCTCGGAGGGGATCTCCTGTTGGCCTCTTATTCAGCTAGAATAAAGAACAGGAAAATCAATGGTTGAGTTTAGTGTTATGTGGGCCAAATCCCAGCAAGTCCGATACTTATCCTCTCCTGAGTGTGCTTGGGTGCTCAAGTCTCCAGTTCCATCCCTAGTCTAAGGTTTGGCTGTTATTATGAGTAGCACCTGGTTTAGAGAGGCAAAGTTACATGGCATTTCTGTGAGTTCAGTGGATGAGCTTGTGTGCTGTATGACACACGGATGCCTCTGCTATACTTGTGAAAAGCCTTGCAAATAGACACCATTTCTCACCCTACTGCCTGCAAAACCCCACCATGATAACTCTTAACTTGGTACCCTGCTCACTCTCCCACTCCTAGTCCCAATCCTCAACTCACCTGAAGCCTCAATCTCAGACATCATCTTTGACACAGGGCAGATCTCTTTTGGAACATGATCACTCTGCTGAAAAAATGCTGTACTCGACACAACCTGGAATTACAGGAAGTTGCACTCCTCCTAAAAAAAAAAAAAAAAAAAAAAAAAAAAAGAAAAAAAAAAGAAAAATTAGAGATTACAAAAGCACCACCCCTGAATGCACAACCCCAAATCATGAATTTAAATACTACCTGTGTTCAGTGTTGTTTTCCTCACAGTATCTTCAAAGCCTCTGTTGCATTAGAAGCCCAAAACACCTGCAGAGAACAAACAGAGATAAGCTGAAAGAGCCTCTTCACAAAAATGAGAGGAGAGCACTTACCCCAGTGGATCCCAAAGACAAAATGAAGCCTCTTAGCAAAGGCTGGGGTTAATATACCCCTGATTGGGCTGATTCAGAGCAGCTGTGGCTGTTTGGCTCCTCTGATTTGAGTTCAAGGGGAATAATGGGCTGGATACAGAAGAAAACTCTTCAGGGAAATGACAGCTGCTTCTCTGTGTCACCCTCCAGCTGCCCCTGTCCCCCTCAGCATCTCCCTGTGTCACCCACTGTCCCCTCCCCCTGTTCCTCCCTCAGCTCCCAGCCTCTGTCACCCTCAAACCCCCACAGTGCCCCTCAAGCTGCCCCTCAGCCTCTATGCCATGAAAAGACCCTAAAAAAACATTAAAATGCCCTAAAAACACCCTCATCCTCGCTATGTCCTAAAAACCCCACAAAATCATAAAAATAGGCTCAGAATACCCTTAAAATACAATAAAATTACCCTACTTTAAAAAAACCCTAAACCACCCCTAAAAATCCCCAAAGAACCTTTAAAAATCCCTAAACATTCCTAAAAGAGCTCTAAAAATAGCCCCAAAATCCTTAAAACAGACTGATAAGACCCTAAAAACCATAAAACTTCCCTCAAAAAACCTAAAAATACTCTGGTCCTAAGAGTCCTCCACATACCCCCAATAGTCCTAAAAAAGCCCTAAAAATTTTTAAATAGTCTTAAAAAAGCCCCAAGAACACCCCAGAAAAAAAACCCATAGAAATTCTAATTAGTACTAAGAAAGCCCTTGAAGCACCTTAAATAAATCTTTTAAAAACCCTGAAAATACCCTAGAAGTAGCCTAAAACCTCCCAGAAAGTTCCTCAAGAGCTTCTGTGAGAAAACCCCTCAAACACCCTTTAAAAACACTTTAAAAAATACCTTAAAAAGTGCTCAGTCCCAGACACCATCCATGCCTTTTAATTAAAGTCACTGCCTGCAGCTGCTGGGAGGGTTCTGGGGCTGTCCCAGCATTAGGGTCACTGCCTGCAGCTGCTGCTGGGGAAAACTGGTGTTCTTGGGGTGCTGTTTGGGGTGAGCTTAGGGCTTGTTCACCTGTCACCCTCAGGCACCCTCCACTTTGTCCCTCAAGGCACCCCTTGCCTCTCAGGCTCCATGTGTCACCCTCCAGCTCCCCATTGCAGCCTCTCAGTGTCCCTGTGCTCCCCTTTTTACTCCTACAGACCCCTTCTGCCTCTCAGCCTCCTTGTGTCACCCTCCAGCTCCCCATTGCAGCCTCTCAGTGTCCCTGTGCCCCCCTTTTTACTCCTACAGACCCCTTCTGCCTCTCAGCCTCCTTGTGTCACCCTCCAGCTCCCCATTGCAGCCTCTCAGTGTCCCTGTGCCCCCCTTTTTACTCCTACGGACCCCTTCTGCCTCTCAGCCTCCTTGTGTCACCCTCAAGCTCCCCATTGCAGCCTCTCAGTGTCCCTGTGCCTCCCTTTTTAATCCTACAGACCCTTCTGCCTCTCAGCCTCCTTGTGTCACCCTCCATTCCCGCACCGCAGCCTCTCAGTGTCCCTGTGCCGCCTTTTTATTCCTGCAGACCCTTTCTGCCTCTCAGCTGCCCCCACCCACTCTACCACCCTCAGCCCCAGGACCCTTTGTGAAACTGTCTGGAAATCCAGGGCTTTGTAGGGCTCTCGCCGCCCTGGAACCCTGGCAGGGGTCAGGAACCCCCCTGTAGAGATCAGAAGTTCAGTCAGCTGCCGGCTCAGGGCCACAGGACTCGGAACGCAAACATCGGCTCTTTTCCCTGGGAAAGAAAACTCACCAGTCCAGGTTCCTGATGTCAGTTTGTAGGGCTCTTTTTGGAATCTCAGGACAGCACAAGTATGAGGTTGGGGCAGCTCCTGTCTGGGACTTATCCTTCGATGTTCGGATTTTTTGCACTCAGCTGCCCGCTCAGGGCCACAGGACTGGGAGCGCAAACATCGGCTCTTTTCCCTGGGAAAGAAAACTCACCAGTCCAGGTTCCTGATGTCAGTTTGTAGAGCTCTTTTTGGACTCTCAGGGCAGCACAAGTATGAGGTGGGGGCACCTCCTGTCTGGGACTTATCCTTCGATGTTCGGATTTTTTGCAGTCAGCTGCCGGCTCAGGGCCACAGGACTCGAAGCGCAAATATCGGCTGTTTTCCCTGGGAAAGAAAACTCACCAGTCCAGGTTCCTGATGTCAGTTTGTAGGGCTCCCCTGGGACTGTCAGGGCAGCACAAGTATGAGGTGGGGACAGCTCCTTTCTGGGACTTATCCTTCGATGTTCCGAATTTGTGCAGTCAGCTGCCGGCTCAGGGCCACAGGACTCGGAGCGCAAGCATCGGCTCTTTTCCCTGGAAAAGAAAACTCACCAGTCCAGGTTCCTGATGGCAGTTTGTAGAGCTCTTTTTGAACTCTCAGGGCAGCACAAGTATGAGGTGGGGGCAGCTCCTGTCTGGGACTTATCCTTCGATGTTCGGATTTTTTGCACTCAGCTGCGGCTCAGGGCCACAGGACTCGGAGCGCAAACATCGGCTCTTTTCCTTGGGAAAGAAAACTCACCAGTCCAGGTTCCTGATGTCAGTTTGTAGGGCTCCCCTGGGACTCTCAGGGCAGCACAGGTATGAGGTGGGGGCAGCTCCTGTCTGGGACTTATCCTTCGATGTTCGGATTTTTTGCATTCAGCTGCCCGCTCAGGGCCACAGGACTCGGGGCGCAAACATCGGCTCCTTTCCCTGGGAAAGAAAACTCACCAGTCCAGGTTCCTGATGTCAGTTTGTAGGGCTCTTTTTGGACTTTCAGGGCAGCACAAGTATGAGGTGGGGGCAGCTCCTGTCTGGGACTTATCCTTCGATGGTCCGATTTTTTGCAGTCAGCTGCCGGCTCAGGGCCACAGGAGTCGGAGCGCAAACATCGGCTCTTTTCCCTGGGAAAGAAAACTCACCAGTCCAGGTTCCTGATGTCAGTTTGTAGGGCTCTTTTTGGACTCACAGGGCAGCACAAGTATGAGGTGGGGGCAGCTCCTGTCTGGGACTTATCCTTCGATGTTCGGATTTTTTGCAGTCAGCTGCCGGCTCAGGGCCGCAGGTTTCGGAGCTCAAACATCGGCTCTTTTCCCTGGGAAAGAAAACTCACCAGTCCAGGTTCCTGATGTCAGTTTGTAGAGCTCTTTTTGAACTCTAAAGGCAGCACAAGTATGAGGTGGGGGCAGCTCCTGTCTGGGACTTATCCTTCGATGTTCCGATTTTTTGCAGTCAGCTGCCGACTCAGGGCCACAGGACTCGAAGCGCAAACATCGGATGTTTTCCCTGGGAAAGAAAACTCACCAGTCCAGGTTCCTGATGTCAGTTTGTAGGGCTCCCCTGGGACTGTCAGGGCAGCACAAGTATGAGGTGGGGGCAGCTCCTGTCTGGGACTTATCCTTCGATGTTCGGAATTTGTGCAGTCAGCTGCCCGCTCAGGGCCACAGGACCCCGAGCGCAAACATCGGCTCTTTTCCCTGGGAAAGAAAACTCACCAGTCTAGGTTCCTGATGTCAGTTTGTAGGGCTCCCCTGAGACTGTCAGGGCAGCACAAGTATGAGGTGGGGGCAGCTCCTTTCTGGGAATTATCCTTCGATGTTCGGAATTTGTGCGGTCAGCTGCCGGCTCACGGCCACAGGACTCGGGGCGCAAACATCGGCTCTTTTCCCTGGGAAAGAAAACTCACCAGTCCAGGTTCCTGATGTCAGTTTGTAGGGCTCCCCTGGGACTGTCAGGGCAGCACAAGTATGAGGAGGGGGCAGCTCCTGTCTGGGACTTATCCTTCGATGTTCGGATTTTTTGCAGTCAGCTGCCGGCTCAGGGCCACAGGACTCGGAGCGCAAACATCGGCTCTTTTCCCTGGGAAAGAAAAGTCACCAGTCCAGGTTCCTGATGTCAGTTTGTAGGGCTCCCCTGGGACTGTCAGGGCAGCACAAGTATGAGGTGGGGGCAGCTCCTGTCTGGGACTTATCCTTCGATGTTCCGATTTTTTGCAGTCAGCTGCCGGCTCAGGGCCACAGGAGTCGGAGCGCAAACATCGGCTCTTTTCCCTGGGAAAGAAAACTCACCAGTCAAGGTTCCTGATGTCAGTTTGTAGGGCTCCCCTGGGACTGTCAGGGCAGCACAAGTATGAGGTGGGGGCAGCTCCTGTCTGGGACTTATCCTTCGATGTTCGGAATTTGTGCAGTCAGCTGCCCGCTCAGGGCCACAGGAGTCGGAGCGCAAACATCGGCTCTTTTCCCTGGGAAAGAAAACTCACCAGTCCAGGTTCCTGATGTCAGTTTGTAGGGCTCCCCTGGGACTTTCAGGGCAGCACAAGTATGAGGTGGGGGCAGCTCCTCTCTCGGACTTATCCTTCGATGCTCCAATTTTTTGCAGTCAGCTGCCCGCTCAGGGCCACAGGACTCGGAGCGCAAACATCGGCTCTTTTCCCTGGGAAAGAAAACTCACCAGTCCAGGTTCCTGATGTCAGTTTGTAGGGCTCTTTGGACTCTCAGGGCAGCACAAGTATGAGGTGGGGGCAGCTCCTGTCTGGGACTTATCCTTCGATGTTCGGATTTTTTGCAGTCAGCTACCGGCTCAGGGCCGCAGGTTTCGGAGCTCAAACATCGGCTCTTTTCCCTGGGAAAGAAAACTCACCAGTCCAGGTTCCTGATGTCAGTTTGTAGAGCTCTTTTTGAACTCTCAAGGCAGCACAAGTATGAGGTGGGGGCAGCTCCTGTCTGGGACTTATCCTTCGATGTTCCGAATTTTTGCAGTCAGCTGCCGGCTCAGGGCCACAGGACTCGAAGCGCAAACATCGGCTGTTTTCCCTGGGAAAGAAAACTCACCAGTCCAGGTTCCCGATGTCAGTTTGTAGGGCTCCCCTGGGACTGTCAGGGCAGCACAAGTATGAGGTGGGGGCAGCTCCTTTCTGGGACTTATCCTTCGATGTTCGGAATTTGTGCAGTCAGCTGCCCGCTCAGGGCCACAGGACTCGGAGCGCAAACATCGGCTCTTTTCCCTGGGAAAGAAAACTCACCAGTCCAGGTTCCTGATGTCAGTTTGTAGGGCTCCCCTGGGACTGTCAGGGCAGCACAAGTATGAGGTGGGGGCAGCTCCAGTCTGGGACTTATCCTTCGATGTTCGGATTTTTTGCGGTCAGATGCCCGCTCAGGGCCACAGGACTCGGAGCACAAACATCGGCTCTTTTCCCTGGGAAAGAAAACTCACCAGTCCAGGTTCCTGATGTCAGTTTGTAGGGCTCTTTTTGGACTCTCAGGGCAGCACAAGTATGAGATGGGGGCAGCTCCTGTCTGGGACTTATCCTTCGATGTTCGGATTTTTTGAAGTCAGCTGCCGGCTCAGGGCCGCAGGAGTCGGAGCGCAAACCTCGGCTCTTTTCCCTGGGAAAGAAAACTCACCAGTCCAGGTTCCTGATGTCAGTTTGTAGAGCTCTTTTTGGACTCACAGGGCAGCACAAGTATGAGGTGGGGGCAGCTCCTGTCTGGGACTTATCCTTCGATGTTCGGATTTTTTGCAGTCAGCTGCCGGCTCAGGGCCGCAGGTTTCGGAGCTCAAACATCGGCTCTTTTCCCTGGGAAAGAAAACTCACCAGTCCAGGTTCCTGATGTCAGTTTGTAGAGCTCTTTTTGAACTCTCAAGGCAGCACAAGTATGAGGAGGGGGCAGCTCCTGTCTGGGACTTATCCTTCGATGTTCCGATATTTTGCAGTCAGCTGCCGACTCAGGGCCACAGGACTCGAAGCGCAAACATCGGCTGTTTTCCCTGGGAAAGAAAACTCACCAGTCCAGGTTCCTGATGTCAGTTTGTAGGGCTCCCCTGGGACTGTCAGGGCAGCACAAGTATGAGGTGGGGGCAGCTCCTGTCTGGGACTTATCCTTCGATGTTCGGAATTTGTGCAGTCAGCTGCCCGCTCAGGGCCACAGGACCCCGAGCGCAAACATCGGCTCTTTTCCCTGGGAAAGAAAACTCACCAGTCTAGGTTCCTGATGTCAGTTTGTAGGGCTCCCCTGAGACTGTCAGGGCAGCACAAGTATGAGGTGGGGGCAGCTCCTTTCTGGGACTTATCCTTCGATGTTCGGAATTTGTGCGGTCAGATGCCGGCTCACGGCCACAGGACTCGGGGCGCAAACATCGGCTCTTTTCCCTGGGAAAGAAAACTCACCAGTCCAGGTTCCTGATGTCAGTTTGTAGGGCTCCCCTGGGACTGTCAGGGCAGCACAAGTATGAGGAGGGGGCAGCTCCTGTCTGGGACTTATCCTTCGATGTTCGGATTTTTTGCAGTCAGCTGCCGGCTCAGGGCCACAGGACTCGGAGCGCAAACATCGGCTCTTTTCCCTGGGAAAGAAAACTCACCAGTCCAGGTTCCTGATGTCAGTTTGTAGGGCTCCCCTGGGACTGTCAGGGCAGCACAAGTATGAGGTGGGGGCAGCTCCTGTCTGGGACTTATCCTTCGATGTTCCGATTTTTTGCAGTCAGCTGCCGGCTCAGGGCCACAGGAGTCGGAGCGCAAACATCGGCTCTTTTCCCTGGGAAAGAAAACTCACCAGTCCAGGTTCCTGATGTCAGTTTGTAGGGCTCCCCTGGGACTGTCAGGGCAGCACAAGTATGAGGTGGGGGCAGCTCCTGTCTGGGACTTATCCTTCGATGTTCGGAATTTGTGCAGTCAGCTGCCCGCTCAGGGCCACAGGAGTCGGAGCGCAAACATCGGCTCTTTTCCCTGGGAAAGAAAACTCAACAGTCCAGGTTCCTGATGTCAGTTTGTAGGGCTCCCCTGGGACTTTCAGGGCAGCACAAGTATGAGGTGGGGGCAGCTCCTGTCTCGGACTTATCCTTCGATGCTCCAATTTTTTGCAGTCAGCTGCCCGCTCAGGGCCACAGGACTCGGAGCGCAAACATCGGCTCTTTTCCCTGGGAAAGAAAACTCACCAGTCCAGGTTCCTGATGTCAGTTTGTAGGGCTCTTTTTGGACTCTCAGGGCAGCACAAGTATGAGGTGGGGGCAGCTCCTGTCTGGGACTTATCCTTCGATGTTCGGATTTTTTGCAGTCAGCTGCCGGCTCAGGGCCGCAGGTTTCGGAGCTCAAACATCGGCTCTTTTCCCTGGGAAAGAAAACTCACCAGTCCAGGTTCCTGATGTCAGTTTGTAGAGCTCTTTTTGAACTCTCAAGGCAGCACAAGTATGAGGTGGGGGCAGCTCCTGTCTGGGACTTATCCTTCGATGTTCCGATTTTTTGCAGTCAGCTGCCGGCTCAGGGCCACAGGACTCGAAGCGCAAACATCGGCTGTTTTCCCTGGGAAAGAAAACTCACCAGTCCAGGTTCCCGATGTCAGTTTGTAGGGCTCCCCTGGGACTGTCAGGGCAGCACAAGTATGAGGTGGGGGCAGCTCATTTTTGGGACTTATCCTTCGATGTTCGGAATTTGTGCAGTCAGCTGCCCGCTCAGGGCCACAGGACTCGGAGCGCAAACATCGGCTCTTTTCCCTGGGAAAGAAAACTCACCAGTCTAGGTTCCTGATGTCAGTTTGTAGGGCTCCCCTGGGACTGTCAGGGCAGCACAAGTATGAGGTGGGGGCAGCTCCAGTCTGGGACTTATCCTTCGATGTTCGGATTTTTTGCGGTCAGATGCCCGCTCAGGGCCACAGGACTCGGAGCACAAACATCGGCTCTTTTCCCTGGGAAAGAAAACTCACCAGTCCAGGTTCCTGATGTCAGTTTGTAGGGCTCTTTTTGGACTCTCAGGGCAGCACAAGTATGAGATGGGGGCAGCTCCTGTCTGGGACTTATCCTTCGATGTTCGGATTTTTTGCAGTCAGCTGCCGGCTCAGGGCCGCAGGAGTCGGAGCGCAAACATCGGCTCTTTTCCCTGGGAAAGAAAACTCACCAGTCCAGGTTCCTGATGTCAGTTTGTAGAGCTCTTTTTGAACTCTCAGGGCAGAACAAGTATGAGTTGGGGGCAGCTCCTTTCTGGGACTTATCCTTCGTTGTTCGGATTTTTTGCAGTCAGCTGCCGGCTCAGGGCCACAGGACTCGAAGCGCAAACATCGGCTCTTTTCCCTGGGAAAGAAAACTCACCAGTCCAGGTTCCTGATGTCAGTTTGTAGGGCTCCCCTGGGACTGTCAGGGCAGCACAAGTATGAGGTGGGGGCAGCTCCTGTCTGGGACTTATCCTTCGATGTTCGGATTTTTTGCATTCAGCTGCCCGCTCAGGGCCACAGGACTCGGGGCGCAAACATCGGCTCTTTTCCCTGGGAAAGAAAACTCACCAGTCCAGGTTCCTGATGTCAGTTTGTAGAGCTCTTTTTGAACTCTCAGGGCAGCACAAGTATGAGGTGGGGGCAGCTCCTGTCTGGGACTTATCCTTCGATGTTCGGATTTTTTGCAGTCAGCTGCCGGCTCAGGGCCACAGGACTCGAAGCGCAAACATCGGCTCTTTTCCCTGGGAAAGAAAACTCACCAGTCCAGGTTCCTGATGTCAGTTTGTAGGGCTCCCCTGGGACTGTCGGGGCAGCACAAGTATGAGGTGGGGGCAGCTCCTGTCTGCGACTTATCCTTCGATGTTCGGAATTTGTGAGGTCAGCTGCCGGCTCAGGGCCACAGGACTCGGAGCGCAAACATCGGGTCTTTTCGCTGGAAAAGAAAACTCACCAGTCCAGGTTCCTGATGTCAGTTTGTAGGGCTCCCCTGAGACTGTCAGGGCAGCACAAGTATGAGGTGGGGGCAGCTCCTTTCTGGGACTTATCCTTCGATGTTCGGATTTTTTGCACTCAGCTGCCCGCTCAGGGCCACAGGACTCGGAGCGCAAACATCAGCTCTTTTCCCTGGGAAAGAAAATTCACCAGTCCAGGTTCCTGATGTCAGTTTGTAGGGCTCTTTTTGAACTCTCAGGGCAGCACAAGTATGAGGTGGGGGCAGCTCCTGTCTGGGACTTATCCTTCGATGTTCGGAATTTGTGCGGTCAGCTGCCGGCTCAGGGCCACAGGACTCGGGGCGCAAACATCGGCTCTTTTCCCTGGGAAAGAAAACTCACCAGTCCAGGTTCCTGATGTCAGTTTGTAGAGCTCTTTTTGAACTCTCAAGGCAGCACAAGTATGAGGTGGGGGCAGCTCCTGTCTGGGACTTATCCTTCGATGTTCCGAATTTTTGCAGTCAGCTGCCGGCTCAGGGCCACAGGACTCGAAGCGCAAACATCGGCTGTTTTCCCTGGGAAAGAAAACTCACCAGTCCAGGTTCCCGATGTCAGTTTGTAGGGCTCCCCTGGGACTGTCAGGGCAGCACAAGTATGAGGTGGGGGCAGCTCCTTTCTGGGACTTATCCTTCGATGTTCGGAATTTGTGCAGTCAGCTGCCCGCTCAGGGCCACAGGACTCGGAGCGCAAACATCGGCTCTTTTCCCTGGGAAAGAAAACTCACCAGTCCAGGTTCCTGATGTCAGTTTGTAGGGCTCCCCTGGGACTGTCAGGGCAGCACAAGTATGAGGTGGGGGCAGCTCCTGTCTGGGACTTATCCTTCGATGTTCGGATTTTTGCGGTCAGATGCCCGCTCAGGGCCACAGGACTCGGAGCACAAACATCGGCTCTTTTCCCTGGGAAAGAAAACTCACCAGTCCAGGTTCCTGATGTCAGTTTGTAGGGCTCTTTTTGGACTCTCAGGGCAGCACAAGTATGAGATGGGGGCAGCTCCTGTCTGGGACTTATCCTTCGATGTTCGGATTTTTTGCAGTCAGCTGCCGGCTCAGGGCCGCAGGAGTCGGAGCGCAAACATCGGCTCTTTTCCCTGGGAAAGAAAACTCACCAGTCCAGGTTCCTGATGTCAGTTTGTAGAGCTCTTTTTGGACTCACAGGGCAGCACAAGTATGAGGTGGGGGCAGCTCCTGTCTGGGACTTATCCTTCGATGTTCGGATTTTTTGCAGTCAGCTGCCGGCTCAGGGCCGCAGGTTTCGGAGCTCAAACATCGGCTCTTTTCCCTGGGAAAGAAAACTCACCAGTCCAGGTTCCTGATGTCAGTTTGTAGAGCTCTTTTTGAACTCTCAAGGCAGCACAAGTATGAGGTGGGGGCAGCTCCTGTCTGGGACTTATCCTTCGATGTTCCGATATTTTGCAGTCAGCTGCCGACTCAGGGCCACAGGACTCGAAGCGCAAACATCGGCTGTTTTCCCTGGGAAAGAAAACTCACCAGTCCAGGTTCCTGATGTCAGTTTGTAGGGCTCCCCTGGGACTGTCAGGGCAGCACAAGTATGAGGTGGGGGCAGCTCCTGTCTGGGACTTATCCTTCGATGTTCGGAATTTGTGCAGTCAGCTGCCCGCTCAGGGCCACAGGACCCCGAGCGCAAACATCGCCTCTTTTCCCTGGGAAAGAAAACTCACCAGTCTAGGTTCCTGATGTCAGTTTGTAGGGCTCCCCTGAGACTGTCAGGGCAGCACAAGTATGAGGTGGGGGCAGCTCCTTTCTGGGACTTATCCTTCGATGTTCGGAATTTGTGCGGTCAGATGCCGGCTCACGGCCACAGGACTCGGGGCGCAAACATCGGCTCTTTTCCCTGGGAAAGAAAACTCACCAGTCCAGGTTCCTGATGTCAGTTTGTAGGGCTCCCCTGGGACTGTCAGGGCAGCACAAGTATGAGGAGGGGGCAGCTCCTGTCTGGGACTTATCCTTCGATGTTCGGATTTTTTGCAGTCAGCTGCCGGCTCAGGGCCACAGGACTCGGAGCGCAAACATCGGCTCTTTTCCCTGGGAAAGAAAACTCACCAGTCCAGGTTCCTGATGTCAGTTTTTAGGGCTCCCCTGGGACTGTCAGGGCAGCACAAGTATGAGGTGGGGGCAGCTCCTGTCTGGGACTTATCCTTCGATGTTCCGATTTTTTGCAGTCAGCTGCCGGCTCAGGGCCACAGGAGTCGGAGCGCAAACATCGGCTCTTTTCCCTGGGAAAGAAAACTCACCAGTCCAGGTTCCTGATGTCAGTTTGTAGGGCTCCCCTGGGACTGTCAGGGCAGCACAAGTATGAGGTGGGGGCAGCTCCTGTCTGGGACTTATCCTTCGATGTTCGGAATTTGTGCAGTCAGCTGCCCGCTCAGGGCCACAGGAGTCGGAGCGCAAACATCGGCTCTTTTCCCTGGGAAAGAAAACTCACCAGTCCAGGTTCCTGATGTCAGTTTGTAGGGCTCCCCTGGGACTTTCAGGGCAGCACAAGTATGAGGTGGGGGCAGCTCCTGTCTCGGACTTATCCTTCGATGCTCCAATTTTTTGCAGTCAGCTGCCCGCTCAGTGCCACAGGACTCGGAGCGCAAACATCGGCTCTTTTCCCTGGGAAAGAAAACTCACCAGTCCAGGTTCCTGATGTCAGTTTGTAGGGCTCTTTTTGGACTCTCAGGGCAGCACAAGTATGAGGTGGGGGCAGCTCCTGTCTGGGACTTATCCTTCGATGTTCGGATTTTTTGCAGTCAGCTGCCGGCTCAGGGCCGCAGGTTTCGGAGCTCAAACATCGGCTCTTTTCCCTGGGAAAGAAAACTCACCAGTCCAGGTTCCTGATGTCAGTTTGTAGAGCTCTTTTTGAACTCTCAAGGCAGCACAAGTATGAGGTGGGGGCAGCTCCTGTCTGGGACTTATCCTTCGATGTTCCGATTTTTTGCAGTCAGCTGCCGGCTCAGGGCCACAGGACTCGAAGCGCAAACATCGGCTGTTTTCCCTGGGAAAGAAAACTCACCAGTCCAGGTTCCCGATGTCAGTTTGTAAGGCTCCCCTGGGACTGTCAGGGCAGCACAAGTATGAGGTGGGGGCAGCTCATTTCTGGGACTTATCCTTCGATGTTCGGAATTTGTGCAGTCAGCTGCCCGCTCAGGGCCACAGGACTCGGAGCGCAAACATCGGCTCTTTTCCCTGGGAAAGAAAACTCACCAGTCCAGGTTCCTGATGTCAGTTTGTAGGGCTCCCCTGGGACTGTCAGGGCAGCACAAGTATGAGGTGGGGGCAGCTCCAGTCTGGGACTTATCCTTCGATGTTCGGATTTTTTGCGGTCAGATGCCCGCTCAGGGCCACAGGACTCGGGGCACAAACATCGGCTCTTTTCCCTGGGAAAGAAAACTCACCAGTCCAGGTTCCTGATGTCAGTTTGTAGGGCTCTTTTTGGACTCTCAGGGCAGCACAAGTATGAGATGGGGGCAGCTCCTGTCTGGGACTTATCCTTCGATGTTCGGATTTTTTGCAGTCAGCTGCCGGCTCAGGGCCGCAGGAGTCGGAGCGCAAACATCGGCTCTTTTCCCTGGGAAAGAAAACTCACCAGTCCAGGTTCCTGATGTCAGTTTGTAGGGCTCCCCTGGGACTGTCAGGGCAGCACAAGTATGAGGAGGGGGCAGCTCCTGTCTGGAACTTATCCTTCGATGTTCGGATTTTTTGCGGTCAGCTGCCGGCTCAGGGCCACAGGACTCGGAGCACAAACATCGGCTCTTTTCCCTGGGAAAGAAAACTCACCAGTCCAGGTTCCTGATGTCAGTTTGTAGGGCTCTTTTTGGACTCTCAGGGCAGCACAAGTATGAGGTGGGGGCAGCTCCTGTCTGGGACTTATCCTTCGATGTTCGGATTTTTTGCAGTCAGCTGCCGGCTCAGGGCCGCAGGTTTCGGAGCTCAAACATCGGCTCTTTTCCCTGGGAAAGAAAACTCACCAGTCCAGGTTCCTGATGTCAGTTTGTAGAGCTCTTTTTGAACTCTCAAGGCAGCACAAGTATGAGGTGGGGGCAGCTCCTGTCTGGGACGTATCCTTCGATGTTCCGATTTTTTGCAGTCAGCTGCCGGCTCAGGGCCACAGGACTCGAAGCGCAAACATCGGCTGTTTTCCCTGGGAAAGAAAACTCACCAGTCCAGGTTCCCGATGTCAGTTTGTAGGGCTCCCCTGGGACTGTCAGGGCAGAACAAGTATGAGGTGGGGGCAGCTCCTTTCTGGGACTTATCCTTCGATGTTCGGAATTTGTGCAGTCAGCTGACCGCTCAGGGCCACAGGACTCGGAGCGCAAACATCGGCTCTTTTCCCTGGGAAAGAAAACTCACCAGTCCAGGTTCCTGATGTCAGTTTGTAGGGCTCCCCTGGGACTGTCAGGGCAGCACAAGTATGAGGTGGGGGCAGCTCCTGTCTGGGACTTATCCTTCGATGTTCGGATTTTTTGCGGTCAGATGCCCGCTCAGGGCCACAGGACTCGGAGCACAAACATCGGCTCTTTTCCCTGGGAAAGAAAACTCACCAGTCCAGGTTCCTGATGTCAGTTTGTAGGGCTCTTTTTGGACTCTCAGGGCAGCACAAGTATGAGATGGGGGCAGCTCCTGTCTGGGACTTATCCTTCGATGTTCGGATTTTTTGCAGTCAGCTGCCGGCTCAGGGCCGCAGGAGTCGGAGCGCAAACATCGGCTCTTTTCCCTGGGAAAGAAAACTCACCAGTCCAGGTTCCTGATGTCAGTTTGTAGAGCTCTTTTTGAACTCTCAGGGCAGCACAAGTATGAGTTGGGGGCAGCTCCTTTCTGGGACTTATCCTTCGTTTTTCGGATTTTTTGCAGTCAGCTGCCGGCTCAGGGCCACAGGACTCGAAGCGCAAACATCGGCTCTTTTCCCTGGGAAAGAAAACTCACCAGTCCAGGTTCCTGATGTCAGTTTGTAGGGCTCCCCTGGGACTGTCAGGGCAGCACAAGTATGAGGTGGGGGCAGCTCCTGTCTGGGACTTATCCTTCGATGTTCGGATTTTTTGCATTCAGCTGCCCGCTCAGGGCCACAGGACTCGGGGCGCAAACATCGGCTCTTTTCCCTGGGAAAGAAAACTCACCAGTCCAGGTTCCTGATGTCAGTTTGTAGAGCTCTTTTTGAACTCTCAGGGCAGCACAAGTATGAGGTGGGGGCAGCTCCTGTCTGGGACTTATCCTTCGATGTTCGGATTTTTTGCAGTCAGCTGCCGGCTCAGGGCCACAGGACTCGAAGCGCAAACATCGGCTCTTTTCCCTGGGAAAGAAAACTCACCAGTCCAGGTTCCTGATGTCAGTTTGTAGGGCTCCCCTGGGACTGTCGGGGCAGCACAAGTATGAGGTGGGGGCAGCTCCTTTCTGGGACTTATCCTTCGATGTTCGGAATTTGTGAGGTCAGCTGCCGGCTCAGGGCCACAGGACTCGGAGCGCAAACATCGGGTCTTTTCGCTGGAAAAGAAAACTCACCAGTCCAGGTTCCTGATGTCAGTTTGTAGGGCTCCCCTGAGACTGTCAGGGCAGCACAAGTATGAGGAGGGGGCAGCTCCTGTCGGGAACTTATCCTTCGATGTTCGGATTTTTTGCGGTCAGCTGCCGGCTCAGGGCCACAGGACTCGGAGCACAAACATCGGCTCTTTTCCCTGGGAAAGAAAACTCACCAGTCCAGGTTCCTGATGTCAGTTTGTAGGGCTCTTTTTGGACTCTCAGGGCAGCACAAGTATGAGGTGGGGGCAGCTCCTGTCTGGGACTTATCCTTCGATGTTCGGATTTTTTGCAGTCAGCTGCCGGCTCAGGGCCGCAGGTTTCGGAGCTCAAACATCGGCTCTTTTCCCTGGGAAAGAAAACTCACCAGTCCAGGTTCCTGATGTCAGTTTGTAGAGCTCTTTTTGAACTCTCAAGGCAGCACAAGTATGAGGTGGGGGCAGCTCCTGTCTGGGACTTATCCTTCGATGTTCCAATTTTTTGCAGTCAGCTGCCGGCTCAGGGCCACAGGACTCGAAGCGCAAACATCGGCTGTTTTCCCTGGGAAAGAAAACTCACCAGTCCAGGTTCCCGATGTCAGTTTGTAGGGCTCCCCTGGGACTGTCAGGGCAGCACAAGTATGAGGTGGGGGCAGCTCATTTCTGGGACTTATCCTTCGATGTTCGGAATTTGTGCAGTCAGCTGCCCGCTCAGGGCCACAGGACTCGGAGCGCAAACATCGGCTCTTTTCCCTGGGAAAGAAAACTCACCAGTCCAGGTTCCTGATGTCAGTTTGTAGGGCTCCCCTGGGACTGTCAGGGCAGCACAAGTATGAGGTGGGGGCAGCTCCAGTCTGGGACTTATCCTTCGATGTTCGGATTTTTTGCGGTCAGATGCCCGCTCAGGGCCACAGGACTCGGAGCACAAACATCGGCTCTTTTCCCTGGGAAAGAAAACTCACCAGTCCAGGTTCCTGATGTCAGTTTGTAGGGCTCTTTTTGGACTCTCAGGGCAGCACAAGTATGAGATGGGGGCAGCTCCTGTCTGGGACTTATCCTTCGATGTTCCGATTTTTTGCAGTCAGCTGCCGGCTCAGGGCCACAGGACTCGAAGCGCAAACATCGGCTGTTTTCCCTGGGAAAGAAAACTCACCAGTCCAGGTTCCCGATGTCAGTTTGTAGGGCTCCCCTGGGACTGTCAGGGCAGAACAAGTATGAGGTGGGGGCAGCTCCTTTCTGGGACTTATCCTTCGATGTTCGGAATTTGTGCAGTCAGCTGACCGCTCAGGGCCACAGGACTCGGAGCGCAAACATCGGCTCTTTTCCCTGGGAAAGAAAACTCACCAGTCCAGGTTCCTGATGTCAGTTTGTAGGGCTCTTTTTGGACTCTCAGGGCAGCACAAGTATGAGATGGGGGCAGCTCCTGTCTGGGACTTATCCTTCGATGTTCGGATTTTTTGCAGTCAGCTGCCGGCTCAGGGCCGCAGGAGTCGGAGCGCAAACATCGGCTCTTTTCCCTGGGAAAGAAAACTCACCAGTCCAGGTTCCTGATGTCAGTTTGTAGAGCTCTTTTTGAACTCTCAGGGCAGCACAAGTATGAGTTGGGGGCAGCTCCTTTCTGGGACTTATCCTTCGTTTTTCGGATTTTTTGCAGTCAGCTGCCGGCTCAGGGCCACAGGACTCGAAGCGCAAACATCGGCTCTTTTCCCTGGGAAAGAAAACTCACCAGTCCAGGTTCCTGATGTCAGTTTGTAGGGCTCCCCTGGGACTGTCAGGGCAGCACAAGTATGAGGTGGGGGCAGCTCCTGTCTGGGACTTATCCTTCGATGTTCGGATTTTTTGCATTCAGCTGCCCGCTCAGGGCCACAGGACTCGGGGCGCAAACATCGGCTCTTTTCCCTGGGAAAGAAAACTCACCAGTCCAGGTTCCTGATGTCAGTTTGTAGAGCTCTTTTTGAACTCTCAGGGCAGCACAAGTATGAGGTGGGGGCAGCTCCTGTCTGGGACTTATCCTTCGATGTTCGGATTTTTTGCAGTCAGCTGCCGGCTCAGGGCCACAGGACTCGAAGCGCAAACATCGGCTCTTTTCCCTGGGAAAGAAAACTCACCAGTCCAGGTTCCTGATGTCAGTTTGTAGGGCTCCCCTGGGACTGTCGGGGCAGCACAATTATGAGGTGGGGGCAGCTCCTTTCTGGGACTTATCCTTCGATGTTCGGAATTTGTGAGGTCAGCTGCCGGCTCAGGGCCACAGGACTCGGAGCGCAAACATCGGGTCTTTTCGCTGGAAAAGAAAACTCACCAGTCCAGGTTCCTGATGTCAGTTTGTAGGGCTCCCCTGAGACTGTCAGGGCAGCACAAGTATGAGGAGGGGGCAGCTCCTGTCTGGAACTTATCCTTCGATGTTCGGATTTTTTGCGGTCAGCTGCCGGCTCAGGGCCACAGGACTCGGAGCACAAACATCGGCTCTTTTCCCTGGGAAAGAAAACTCACCAGTCCAGGTTCCTGATGTCAGTTTGTAGGGCTCTTTTTGGACTCTCAGGGCAGCACAAGTATGAGGTGGGGGCAGCTCCTGTCTGGGACTTATCCTTCGATGTTCGGATTTTTTGCAGTCAGCTGCCGGCTCAGGGCCGCAGGTTTCGGAGCTCAAACATCGGCTCTTTTCCCTGGGAAAGAAAACTCACCAGTCCAGGTTCCTGATGTCAGTTTGTAGAGCTCTTTTTGAACTCTCAAGGCAGCACAAGTATGAGGTGGGGGCAGCTCCTGTCTGGGACTTATCCTTCGATGTTCCGATTTTTTGCAGTCAGCTGCCGGCTCAGGGCCACAGGACTCGAAGCGCAAACATCGGCTGTTTTCCCTGGGAAAGAAAACTCACCAGTCCAGGTTCCCGATGTCAGTTTGTAGGGCTCCCCTGGGACTGTCAGGGCAGCACAAGTATGAGGTGGGGGCAGCTCCTTTCTGGGACTTATCCTTCGATGTTCGGAATTTGTGCAGTCAGCTGCCCGCTCAGGGCCACAGGACTCGGAGCGCAAACATCGGCTCTTTTCCCTGGGAAAGAAAACTCACCAGTCCAGGTTCCTGATGTCAGTTTGTAGGGCTCCCCTGGGACTGTCAGGGCAGCACAAGTATGAGGTGGGGGCAGCTCCTGTCTGGGACTTATCCTTCGATGTTCGGATTTTTTGCGGTCAGATGCCCGCTCAGGGCCACAGGACTCGGAGCACAAACATCGGCTCTTTTCCCTGGGAAAGAAAACTCACCAGTCCAGGTTCCTGATGTCAGTTTGTAGGGCTCTTTTTGGACTCTCAGGGCAGCACAAGTATGAGATGGGGGCAGCTCCTGTCTGGGACTTATCCTTCGATGTTCGGATTTTTTGCAGTCAGCTGCCGGCTCAGGGCCGCAGGAGTCGGAGCGCAAACATCGGCTCTTTTCCCTGGGAAAGAAAACTCACCAGTCCAGGTTCCTGATGTCAGTTTGTAGAGCTCTTTTTGAACTCTCAGGGCAGCACAAGTATGAGTTGGGGGCAGCTCCTTTCTGGGACTTATCCTTCGTTTTTCGGATTTTTTGCAGTCAGCTGCCGGCTCAGGGCCACAGGACTCGAAGCGCAAACTTCGGCTCTTTTCCCTGGGAAAGAAAACTCACCAGTCCAGGTTCCTGATGTCAGTTTGTAGGGCTCCCCTGGGACTGTCAGGGCAGCACAAGTATGAGGTGGGGGCAGCTCCTGTCTGGGACTTATCCTTCGATGTTCGGATTTTTTGCATTCAGCTGCCCGCTCAGGGCCACAGGACTCGGGGCGCAAACATCGGCTCTTTTCCCTGGGAAAGAAAACTCAACATCCAGGTTCCTGATGTCAGTTTGTAGAGCTCTTTTTGAACTCTCAGGGCAGCACAAGTATGAGGTGGGGGCAGCTCCTGTCTGGGACTTATCCTTCGATGTTCGGATTTTTTGCAGTCAGCTGCCGGCTCAGGGCCACAGGACTCGAAGCGCAAACATCGGCTCTTTTCCCTGGGAAAGAAAACTCACCAGTCCAGGTTCCTGATGTCAGTTTGTAGGGCTCCCCTGGGACTGTCGGGGCAGCACAAGTATGAGGTGGGGGCAGCTCCTTTCTGGGACTTATCCTTCGATGTTCGGAATTTGTGAGGTCAGCTGCCGGCTCAGGGCCACAGGACTCGGAGCGCAAACATCGGGTCTTTTCGCTGGAAAAGAAAACTCACCAGTCCAGGTTCCTGATGTCAGTTTGTAGGGCTCCCCTGAGACTGTCAGGGCAGCACAAGTATGAGGTGGGGGCAGCTCCTGTCTGGAACTTATCCTTCGATGTTCAGATTTTTTGCGGTCAGCTGCCGGCTCAGGGCCACAGGACTCGGAGCACAAACATCGGCTCTTTTCCCTGGGAAAGAAAACTCACCAGTCCAGGTTCCTGATGTCAGTTTGTAGGGCTCTTTTTGGACTCTCAGGGCAGCACAAGTATGAGGTGGGGGCAGCTCCTGTCTGGGACTTATCCTTCGATGTTCGGATTTTTTGCAGTCAGCTGCCGGCTCAGGGCCGCAGGTTTCGGAGCTCAAACATCGGCTCTTTTCCCTGGGAAAGAAAACTCACCAGTCCAGGTTCCTGATGTCAGTTTGTAGAGCTCTTTTTGAACTCTCAAGGCAGCACAAGTATGAGGTGGGGGCAGCTCCTGTCTGGGACTTATCCTTCGATGTTCCGATTTTTTGCAGTCAGCTGCCGGCTCAGGGCCACAGGACTCGAAGCGCAAACATCGGCTGTTTTCCCTGGGAAAGAAAACTCACCAGTCCAGGTTCCCGATGTCAGTTTGTAGGGCTCCCCTGGGACTGTCAGGGCAGCACAAGTATGAGGTGGGGGCAGCTCCTTTCTGGGACTTATCCTTCGATGTTCGGAATTTGTGCAGTCAGCTGCCCGCTCAGGGCCACAGGACTCGGAGCGCAAACATCGGCTCTTTTCCCTGGGAAAGAAAACTCACCAGTCCAGGTTCCTGATGTCAGTTTGTAGGGCTCCCCTGGGACTGTCAGGGCAGCACAAGTATGAGGTGGGGGCAGCTCCTGTCTGGGACTTATCCTTCGATGTTCGGATTTTTTGCGGTCAGATGCCCGCTCAGGGCCACAGGACTCGGAGCACAAACATCGGCTCTTTTCCCTGGGAAAGAAAACTCACCAGTCCAGGTTCCTGATGTCAGTTTTTAGGGCTCTTTTTGGACTCTCAGGGCAGCACAAGTATGAGATGGGGGCAGCTCCTGTCTGGGACTTATCCTTCGATGTTCGGATTTTTTGCAGTCAGCTGCCGGCTCAGGGCCGCAGGAGTCGGAGCGCAAACATCGGCTCTTTTCCCTGGGAAAGAAAACTCACCAGTCCAGGTTCCTGATGTCAGTTTGTAGAGCTCTTTTTGAACTCTCAGGGCAGCACAAGTATGAGTTGGGGGCAGCTCCTTTCTGGGACTTATCCTTCGTTTTTCGGATTTTTTGCAGTCAGCTGCCGGCTCAGGGCCACAGGACTCGAAGCGCAAACATCGGCTCTTTTCCCTGGGAAAGAAAACTCACCAGTCCAGGTTCCTGATGTCAGTTTGTAGGGCTCCCCTGGGACTGTCACGGCAGCACAAGTATGAGGTGGGGGCAGCTCCTGTCTGGGACTTATCCTTCGATGTTCGGATTTTTTGCATTCAGCTGCCCGCTCAGGGCCACAGGACTCGGGGCGCAAACATCGGCTCTTTTCCCTGGGAAAGAAAACTCACCAGTCCAGGTTCCTGATGTCAGTTTGTAGAGCTCTTTTTGAACTCTCAGGGCAGCACAAGTATGAGGTGGGGGCAGCTCCTGTCTGGGACTTATCCTTCGATGTTCGGATTTTTTGCAGTCAGCTGCCGGCTCAGGGCCACAGGACTCGAAGTGCAAACATCGGCTCTTTTCCCTGGGAAAGAAAACTCACCAGTCCAGGTTCCTGATGTCAGTTTGTAGGGCTCCCCTGAGACTGTCAGGGCAGCACAAGTATGAGGAGGGGGCAGCTCCTGTCTGGAACTTATCCTTCGATGTTCGGATTTTTTGCGGTCAGCTGCCGGCTCAGGGCCACAGGACTCGGAGCACAAACATCGGCTCTTTTCCCTGGGAAAGAAAACTCACCAGTCCAGGTTCCTGATGTCAGTTTGTAGGGCTCCCTAGGGACTTTCAGGGCAGCACAAGTATGAGGTGGGGGCAGCTCCTGTCTGGGACTTATCCTTCGATGTTCGGATTTTTTGCAGTCAGCTGCCCGCTCAGGGCCACAGGAGTCGGAGCGCAAACATCGGCTCTTTTCCCTGGGAAAGAAAACTCACCAGTCCAGGTTCCTGATGTCAGTTTGTAGAGCTCTTTTTGAACCTTCAGGGCAGCACAAGTATGAGGTGGGGGCAGCTCCTGTCTGGGACTTATCCTTCCATGTTCGGATTTTTTGCAGTCAGCTACCGGCTCAGGGCCACAGGACTCGAAGCGCAAACATCGGCTCTTTTCCCTGGGAAAGAAAACTCACCAGTCCAGGTTCCTCATGTCAGTTTGTAGGGCTCCCCTGGGACTGTCAGGGCAGCACAAGTATGAGGTGGGGGCAGCTTTTGTCTGGGACTTATCCTTCGATGTTCGGAATTTGTTCGGTCAGATGCCGGCTCAGGGCCACAGGACTCGGAGCGCAAACATCGGCTCTTTTCCCTGGAAAAGAAAACTCACCAGTCCAGGTTCCTGATGTCAGTTTGTAGAGCTCTTTTTGAACTCTCAGGGCAGCACAAGTATGAGGTGGGGGCAGCTCCTTTCTGGGACTTATCCTTCGATGCTCGGAATTTGTGCGGTCAGCTGCCGGCTCAGGGCCACAGGACTCGGAGCGCAAACATCGGCTCTTTTCCCTGGGAAAGAAAACTCACCAGTCCAGGTTCCTGATGTCAGTTTGTAGAGCTCTTTTTGGACTCTCAGGGTAGAACAAGTATGAGGTGGGGGCAGCTCCTGGCTGGGACTTATCCTTCGATGTTCAGATTTGTTGCAGTCAGCTGCCAGCTCAGGGCCACAGGAGTCGGAGCGCAAACATCGGCTCTTTTCCCTGGGAAAGAAAACTCACCAGTCCAGGTTCCTGATGTCAGTTTGTAGGGCTCCCCTGGGACTGTCAGGGCAGCACAAGTATGAAGTGGGGGCAGCTCCTTTCTGGGACTTATCCTTCGATGTTCGGATTTTTTGCAGTCAGCTGCCGGCTCAGGGCCACAGGACTCGGAGCGCAAACATCGGCTCTTTTCCCTGGGAAAGAAAACTCACTAGTCCAGGTTCCTGATGTCAGTTTGTAGGGCTCCCCTGGGACTGTCAGGGCAGCACAAGTATGAGGTGGGGCAGCTCCTGTCTGGGACTTATCCTTCGATGTTCGGAATTTGTGTGGTCAGCTGCCGGCTCACAGCCACAGGACTCGGAGCGCAAACATCGTCTCTTTTCCCTGGGAAAGAAAACTCACCAGTCCGGGTTCCTGATGTCAGTTTGTAGAGCTCTTTTTGAACTCTCAGGGCAGCACAAGTATGAGGTGGGGGCAGCTCCTGTCTGGGACTTATCCTTCGATGTTCGGATTTTTTGCACTCAGCTGCCCGCTCAGGGCCACAGGACTCGGAGCGCAAACATCAGCTCTTTTCCCTGGGAAAGAAAATTCACCAGTCCAGGTTCCTGATGTCAGTTTGTAGGGCTCTTTTTGAACTCTCAGGGCAGCACAAGTATGAGGAGGGGGCAGCTCCTGTCTGGAACTTATCCTTCGATGTTCGGATTTTTTGCGGTCAGCTGCCGGCTCAGGGCCACAGGACTCGGAGCACAAACATCGGCTCTTTTCCCTGGGAAAGAAAACTCACCAGTCCAGGTTCCTGATGTCAGTTTGTAGGGCTCTTTTTGGACTCTCAGGGCAGCACAAGTATGAGGTGGGGGCAGCTCCTGTCTGGGACTTATCCTTCGATGTTCGGATTTTTTGCAGTCAGCTGCCGGCTCAGGGCCGCAGGTTTCGGAGCTCAAACATCGGCTCTTTTCCCTGGGAAAGAAAACTCACCAGTCCAGGTTCCTGATGTCAGTTTGTAGAGCTCTTTTTGAACTCTCAAGGCAGCACAAGTATGAGGTGGGGGCAGCTCCTGTCTGGGACTTACCCTTCGATGTTCCGATTTTTTGCAGTCAGCTGCCGGCTCAGGGCCACAGGACTCGAAGCGCAAACATCGGCTGTTTTCCCTGGGAAAGAAAACTCACCAGTCCAGGTTCCCGATGTCAGTTTGTAGGGCTCCCCTGGGACTGTCAGGGCAGCACAAGTATGAGGTGGGGGCAGCTCCTTTCTGGGACTTATCCTTCGATGTTCGGAATTTGTGCAGTCAGCTGCCCGCTCAGGGCCACAGGCCTCGGAGCGCAAACATCGGCTCTTTTCCCTGGGAAAGAAAACTCACCAGTCCAGGTTCCTGATGTCAGTTTGTAGGGCTCCCCTGGGACTGTCAGGGCAGCACAAGTATGAGGTGGGGGCAGCTCCTGTCTGGGACTTATCCTTTGATGTTCGGATTTTTTGCGGTCAGATGCCCGCTCAGGGCCACAGGACTCGGAGCACAAACATCGGCTCTTTTCCCTGGGAAAGAAAACTCACCAGTCCAGGTTCCTGATGTCAGTTTGTAGGGCTCTTTTTGGACTCTCAGGGCAGCACAAGTATGAGGTGGGGGCAGCTCCTGTCTGGGACTTATCCTTCGATGTTCGGATTTTTTGCAGTCAGCTGCCGGCTCAGGGCCGCAGGTTTCGGAGCTCAAACATCGGCTCTTTTCCCTGGGAAAGAAAACTCACCAGTCCAGGTTCCTGATGTCAGTTTGTAGAGCTCTTTTTGAACTCTCAAGGCAGCACAAGTATGAGGTGGGGGCAGCTCCTGTCTGGGACTTACCCTTCGATGTTCCGATTTTTTGCAGTCAGCTGCCGGCTCAGGGCCACAGGACTCGAAGCGCAAACATCGGCTGTTTTCCCTGGGAAAGAAAACTCACCAGTCCAGGTTCCCGATGTCAGTTTGTAGGGCTCCCCTGGGACTGTCAGGGCAGCACAAGTATGAGGTGGGGGCAGCTCCTTTCTGGGACTTATCCTTCGATGTTCGGAATTTGTGCAGTCAGCTGCCCGCTCAGGGCCACAGGACTCGGAGCGCAAACATCGGCTCTTTTCCCTGGGAAAGAAAACTCACCAGTCCAGGTTCCTGATGTCAGTTTGTAGGGCTCCCCTGGGACTGTCAGGGCAGCACAAGTATGAGGTGGGGGCAGCTCCTGTCTGGGACTTATCCTTTGATGTTCGGATTTTTTGCGGTCAGATGCCCGCTCAGGGCCACAGGACTCGGAGCACAAACATCGGCTCTTTTCCCTGGGAAAGAAAACTCACCAGTCCAGGTTCCTGATGTCAGTTTGTAGGGCTCTTTTTGGACTCTCAGGGCAGCACAAGTATGAGATGGGGGCAGCTCCTGTCTGGGACTTATCCTTCGATGTTCGGATTTTTTGCAGTCAGCTGCCGGCTCAGGGCCGCAGGAGTCGGAGCGCAAACATCGGCTCTTTTCCCTGGGAAAGAAAACTCACCAGTCCAGGTTCCTGATGTCAGTTTGTAGAGCTCTTTTTGAACTCTCAGGGCAGCAGAAGTATGAGTTGGGGGCAGCTCCTTTCTGGGACTTATCCTTCGTTGTTCGGATTTTTTGCAGTCAGCTGCCGGCTCAGGGCCACAGGACTCGAAGCGCAAACATCGGCTCTTTTCCCTGGGAAAGAAAACTCACCAGTCCAGGTTCCTGATGTCAGTTTGTAGGGCTCCCCTGGGACTGTCAGGGCAGCACAAGTATGAGGTGGGGGCAGCTCCTGTCTGGGACTTATCCTTCGATGTTCGGATTTTTTGCAGTCAGCTGCCCGCTCAGGGCCACAGGACTCGGGGCGCAAACATCGGCTCTTTTCCCTGGGAAAGAAAACTCACCAGTCCAGGTTCCTGATGTCAGTTTGTAGAGCTCTTTTTGAACTCTCAGGGCAGCACAAGTATGAGGTGGGGGCAGCTCCTGTCTGGGACTTATCCTTCGATGTTCGGATTTTTTGCAGTCAGCTGCCGGCTCAGGGCCACAGGACTCGAAGCGCAAACATCGGCTCTTTTCCCTGGGAAAGAAAACTCACCAGTCCAGGTTCCTGATGTCAGTTTGTAGGGCTCCCCTGGGACTGTCGGGGCAGCACAAGTATGAGGTGGGGGCAGCTCCTTTCTGGGACTTATCCTTCGATGTTCGGAATTTGTGAGGTCAGCTGCCGGCTCAGGGCCACAGGACTCGGAGCGCAAACATCGGGTCTTTTCGCTGGAAAAGAAAACTCACCAGTCCAGGTTCCTGATGTCAGTTTGTAGGGCTCCCCTGAGACTGTCAGGGCAGCACAAGTATGAGGTGGGGGCAGCTCCTTTCTGGGACTTATCCTTCGATGTTCGGATTTTTTGCACTCAGCTGCCCGCTCAGGGCCACAGGACTCGGAGCGCAAACATCGGCTCTTTTCCCTGGGAAAGAAAACTCACCAGTCCAGGTTCCTGATGTCAGTTTGTAGAGCTCTTTTTGAACCCTCAGGGCAGCACAAGTATGAGGTGGGGGCAGCTCCTGTCTGGGACTTATCCTTCCATGTTCGGATTTTTTGCAGTCAGCTACCGGCTCAGGGCCACAGGACTCGAAGCGCAAACATCGGCTCTTTTCCCTGGGAAAGAAAACTCACCAGTCCAGGTTCCTTATGTCAGTTTTTAAGGCTCCCCTGGGACTCTCAGGGCAGCACAAGTATGAGGTGCGGGCAGCTCCTGTCTGGGACTTATCCTTCGATGTTCGGAATTTGTGCGGTCAGCTGCCGGCTCAGGGCCACAGGACTCGGAGCGCAAACATCTGCTCTTTTCCCTGGAAAAGAAAACTCACCAGTCCAGGTTCCTGATGTCAGTTTGTAGGGCTCACCTGAGACTGTCAGGGCAGCACAAGTATGAGGTGGGGGCAGCTCCTTTCTGGGACTTATCCTTCGATGTTCGGAATTTGTGGGGTCAGATGCCGGCTCAGGGCCACAGGACTCGGAGCGCAAACATCGGCTCTTTTCCCTGGGAAAGAAAACTCACCAGTCCAGGTTCCTGATGTCAGTTTGTAGAGCTCTTTTTGGACTCTCAGGGTAGCACAAGTATGAGGTGGGGGCAGCTCCTGTCTGGGACTTATCCTTCCATGTTCGGATTTTTTGCAGTCAGCTGCCGGCTCAGGGCCACAGGAGTCGGAGCGCAAACATCGGCTCTTTTCCCTGGGAAAGAAAACTCACCAGTCCAGGTTCCTGATGTCAGTTTGTAGGGCTCCCCTGGGACTGTCAGGGCAGCACAAGTATGAGGCGGGGGCGGCTCCTGTCTGGGACTTATACTTCGATGGTCCGATTTTTTGCTGTCAGCTGCCGGCTCAGGGCCAAAGGACTCGAAGCGCAAACATCGGCTCTTTTCCCTGGGAAAGAAAACTCACCAGTCCAGGTTCCTGATGTCAGTTTGTAGGGCTCCCCTGGGACTGTCAGGGCAGCACAAGTATGAGGTGGGGGCAGCTTTTGTCTGGGACTTATCCTTCGATGTTCGGAATTTGTTCGGTCAGATGCCGGCTCAGGGCCACAGGACTCGGAGCGCAAACATCGGCTCTTTTCCCTGGGAAAGAAAACTCACCAGTCCAGGTTCCTGATGTCAGTTTGTAGAGCTCTTTTTGAATTCTCAGGGCAGCACAAGTATGAGGTGGGGGCAGCTCCTTTCTGGGACTTATCCTTCGATGCTCGGAATTTGTGCGGTCAGCTGCCGGCTCAGGGCCACAGGACTCGGAGCGCAAACATCGGCTCTTTTCCCTGGGAAAGAAAACTCACCAGTCCAGGTTCCTGATGTCAGTTTGTAGAGCTCTTTTTGGACTCTCAGGGTAGAACAAGTATGAGGTGGGGGCAGCTCCTGGCTGGGACTTATCCTTCGATGTTCAGATTTGTTGCAGTCAGCTGCCAACTCAGGGCCACAGGAGTCGGAGCGCAAACATCGGCTCTTTTCCCTGGGAAAGAAAACTCACCAGTCCAGGTTCCTGATGTCAGTTTGTAGGGCTCCCCTGGGACTGTCAGGGCAGCACAAGTATGAAGTGGGGGCAGCTCCTTTCTGGGACTTATCCTTCGATGTTCGGATTTTTTGCAGTCAGCTGCCGGCTCAGGGCCACAGGACTCGGAGCGCAAACATCGGCTCTTTTCCCTGGGAAAGAAAACTCACCAGTCCAGGTTCCTGATGTCAGTTTGTAGGGCTCCCCTGGGACTGTCAGGGCAGCACAAGTATGAGGTGGGGGCAGCTCCTGTCTGGGACTTATCCTTCGATGTTCGGATTTTTTGCGGTCAGATGCCCGCTCAGGGCCACAGGACTCGGAGCACAAACATCGGCTCTTTTCCCTGGGAAAGAAAACTCACCAGTCCAGGTTCCTGATGTCAGTTTGTAGGGCTCTTTTTGGACTCTCAGGGCAGCACAAGTATGAGATGGGGGCAGCTCCTGTCTGGGACTTATCCTTCGATGTTCGGATTTTTTGCAGTCAGCTGCCGGCTCAGGGCCGCAGGAGTCGGAGCGCAAACATCGGCTCTTTTCCCTGGGAAAGAAAACTCACCAGTCCAGGTTCCTGATGTCAGTTTGTAGAGCTCTTTTTGAACTCTCAGGGCAGCAGAAGTATGAGTTGGGGGCAGCTCCTTTCTGGGACTTATCCTTCGTTGTTCGGATTTTTTGCAGTCAGCTGCCGGCTCAGGGCCACAGGACTCGAAGCGCAAACATCGGCTCTTTTCCCTGGGAAAGAAAACTCACCAGTCCAGGTTCCTGATGTCAGTTTGTAGGGCTCCCCTGGGACTGTCAGGGCAGCACAAGTATGAGGTGGGGGCAGCTCCTGTCTGGGACTTATCCTTCGATGTTCGGATTTTTTGCATTCAGCTGCCCGCTCAGGGCCACAGGACTCGGGGCGCAAACATCGGCTCTTTTCCCTGGGAAAGAAAACTCACCAGTCCAGGTTCCTGATGTCAGTTTGTAGAGCTCTTTTTGAACTCTCAGGGCAGCACAAGTATGAGGTGGGGGCAGCTCCTGTCTGGGACTTATCCTTCGATGTTCGGATTTTTTGCAGTCAGCTGCCGGCTCAGGGCCACAGGACTCGAAGCGCAAACATTGGCTCTTTTCCCTGGGAAAGAAAACTCACCAGTCCAGGTTCCTGATGTCAGTTTGTAGGGCTCCCCTGGGACTGTCGGGGCAGCACAAGTATGAGGTGGGGGCAGCTCCTTTCTGGGACTTATCCTTCGATGTTCGGAATTTGTGAGGTCAGCTGCCGGCTCAGGGCCACAGGACTCGGAGCGCAAACATCGGGTCTTTTCGCTGGAAAAGAAAACTCACCAGTCCAGGTTCCTGATGTCAGTTTGTAGGGCTCCCCTGAGACTGTCAGGGCAGCACAAGTATGAGGTGGGGGCAGCTCCTTTCTGGGACTTATCCTTCGATATTCGGATTTTTTGCACTCAGCTGCCCGCTCAGGGCCACAGGACTCGGAGCGCAAACATCGGCTCTTTTCCCTGGGAAAGAAAACTCACCAGTCCAGGTTCCTGATGTCAGTTTGTAGAGCTCTTTTTGAACCCTCAGGGCAGCACAAGTATGAGGTGGGGGCAGCTCCTGTCTGGGACTTATCCTTCCATGTTCGGATTTTTTGCAGTCAGCTACCGGCTCAGGGCCACAGGACTCGAAGCGCAAACATCGGCTCTTTTCCCTGGGAAAGAAAACTCACCAGTCCAGGTTCCTGATGTCAGTTTTTAAGGCTCCCCTGGGACTCTCAGGGCAGCACAAGTATGAGGTGGGGGCGGCTCCTGTCTGGGACTTATCCTTCGATGTTCGGAATTTGTGCGGTCAGCTGCCGGCTCAGGGCCACAGGACTCGAAGCGCAAACATCGGCTGTTTTCCCTGGGAAAGAAAACTCACCAGTCCAGGTTCCCAATGTCAGTTTGTAGGGCTCCCCTGGGACTGTCAGGGCAGCACAAGTATGAGGTGGGGGCAGCTCCTTTCTGGGACTTATCCTTCGATGTTCGGAATTTGTGCAGTCAGCTGCCCGCTCAGGGCCACAGGACTCGGAGCGCAAACATCGGCTCTTTTCCCTGGGAAAGAAAACTCACCAGTCCAGGTTCCTGATGTCAGTTTGTAGGGCTCCCCTGGGACTGTCAGGGCAGCACAAGTATGAGGTGGGGGCAGCTCCTGTCTGGGACTTATCCTTTGATGTTCGGATTTTTTGCGGTCAGATGCCCGCTCAGGGCCACAGGACTCGGAGCACAAACATCGGCTCTTTTCCCTGGGAAAGAAAACTCACCAGTCCAGGTTCCTGATGTCAGTTTGTAGGGCTCTTTTTGGACTCTCAGGGCAGCACAAGTATGAGATGGGGGCAGCTCCTGTCTAGGACTTATCCTTCGATGTTCGGATTTTTTGCAGTCAGCTGCCGGCTCAGGGCCGCAGGAGTCGGAGCGCAAACATCGGCTCTTTTCCCTGGGAAAGAAAACTCACCAGTCCAGGTTCCTGATGTCAGTTTGTAGAGCTCTTTTTGAACTCTCAGGGCAGCAGAAGTATGAGTTGGGGGCAGCTCCTTTCTGGGACTTATCCTTCGTTGTTCGGATTTTTTGCAGTCAGCTGCCGGCTCAGGGCCACAGGACTCGAAGCGCAAACATCGGCTCTTTTCCCTGGGAAAGAAAACTCACCAGTCCAGGTTCCTGATGTCAGTTTGTAGGGCTCCCCTGGGACTGTCAGGGCAGCACAAGTATGAGGTGGGGGCAGCTCCTGTCTGGGACTTATCCTTCGATGTTCGGATTTTTTGCATTCAGCTGCCCGCTCAGGGCCACAGGACTCGGGGCGCAAACATCGGCTCTTTTCCCTGGGAAAGAAAACTCACCAGTCCAGGTTCCTGATGTCAGTTTGTAGAGCTCTTTTTGAACTCTCAGGGCAGCACAAGTATGAGGTGGGGGCAGCTCCTGTCTGGGACTTATCCTTCGATGTTCGGATTTTTTGCAGTCAGCTGCCGGCTCGGGGCCACAGGACTCGAAGCGCAAACATCGGCTCTTTTCCCTGGGAAAGAAAACTCACCAGTCCAGGTTCCTGATGTCAGTTTGTAGGGCTCCCCTGGGACTGTCGGGGCAGCACAAGTATGAGGTGGGGGCAGCTCCTTTCTGGGACTTATCCTTCGATGTTCGGAATTTGTGAGGTCAGCTGCCGGCTCAGGGCCACAGGACTCGGAGCGCAAACATCGGGTCTTTTCGCTGGAAAAGAAAACTCACCAGTCCAGGTTCCTGATGTCAGTTTGTAGGGCTCCCCTGAGACTGTCAGGGCAGCACAAGTATGAGGTGGGGGCAGCTCCTTTCTGGGACTTATCCTTCGATGTTCGGATTTTTTGCACTCAGCTGCCCGCTCAGGGCCACAGGACTCGGAGCGCAAACATCGGCTCTTTTCCCTGGGAAAGAAAACTCACCAGTCCAGGTTCCTGATGTCAGTTTGTAGAGCTCTTTTTGAACCCTCAGGGCAGCACAAGTATGAGGTGGGGGCAGCTCCTGTCTGGGACTTATCCTTCCATGTTCGGATTTTTTGCAGTCAGCTACCGGCTCAGGGCCACAGGACTCGAAGCGCAAACATCGGCTCTTTTCCCTGGGAAAGAAAACTCACCAGTCCAGGTTCCTTATGTCAGTTTTTAAGGCTCCCCTGGGACTCTCAGGGCAGCACAAGTATGAGGTGTGGGCAGCTCCTGTCTGGGACTTATCCTTCGATGTTCGGAATTTGTGCGGTCAGCTGCCGGCTCAGGGCCACAGGACTCGGAGCGCAAACATCTGCTCTTTTCCCTGGAAAAGAAAACTCACCAGTCCAGGTTCCTGATGTCAGTTTGTAGGGCTCACCTGAGACTGTCAGGGCAGCACAAGTATGAGGTGGGGGCAGCTCCTTTCTGGGACTTATCCTTCGATGTTCGGAATTTGTGGGGTCAGATGCCGGCTCAGGGCCACAGGACTCGGAGCGCAAACATCGGCTCTTTTCCCTGGGAAAGAAAACTCACCAGTCCAGGTTCCTGATGTCAGTTTGTAGAGCTCTTTTTGGACTCTCAGGGTAGCACAAGTATGAGGTGGGGGCAGCTCCTGTGTGGGACTTATCCTTCCATGTTCGGATTTTTTGCAGTCAGCTGCCGGCTCAGGGCCACAGGAGTCGGAGCGCAAACATCGGCTCTTTTCCATGGGAAAGAAAACTCACCAGTCCAGGTTCCTGATGTCAGTTTGTAGGGCTCCCCTGGGACTGTCAGGGCAGCACAAGTATGAGGCGGGGGCGGCTCCTGTCTGGGACTTATACTTCGATGGTCCGATTTTTTGCTGTCAGCTGCCGGCTCAGGGCCAAAGGACTCGAAGCGCAAACATCGGCTCTTTTCCCTGGGAAAGAAAACTCACCAGTCCAGGTTCCTGATGTCAGTTTGTAGGGCTCCCCTGAGACTGTCAGGGCAGCACAAGTATGAGGTGGGGGCAGCTCCTTTCTGGGACTTATCCTTCGATGTTCGGAATTTGTTCGGTCAGATGCCGGCTCAGGGCCACAGGACTCGGAGCGCAAACATCGGCTCTTTTCCCTGGAAAAGAAAACTCACCAGTCCAGGTTCCTGATGTCAGTTTGTAGAGCTCTTTTTGAACTCTCAGGGCAGCACAAGTATGAGGTGGGGGCAGCTCCTTTCTGGGACTTATCCTTCGATGCTCGGAATTTGTGCGGTCAGCTGCCGGCTCAGGGCCACAGGACTCGGAGCGCAAACATCGGCTCTTTTCCCTGGGAAAGAAAACTCACCAGTCCAGGTTCCTGATGTCAGTTTGTAGAGCTCTTTTTGGACTCTCAGGGTAGAACAAGTATGAGGTGGGGGCAGCTCCTGGCTGGGACTTATCCTTCGATGTTCAGATTTGTTGCAGTCAGCTGCCAACTCAGGGCCACAGGAGTCGGAGCGCAAACATCGGCTCTTTTCCCTGGGAAAGAAAACTCACCAGTCCAGGTTCCTGATGTCAGTTTGTAGGGCTCCCCTGGGACTGTCAGGGCAGCACAAGTATGAAGTGGGGGCAGCTCCTTTCTGGGACTTATCCTTCGATGTTCGGATTTTTTGCAGTCAGCTGCCGGCTCAGGGCCACAGGACTCGGAGCGCAAACATCGGCTCTTTTCCCTGGGAAAGAAAACTCACCAGTCCAGGTTCCTGATGTCAGTTTGTAGGGCTCCCCTGGGACTGTCAGGGCAGCACAAGTATGAGGTGGGGGCAGCTCCTGTCTGGGACTTATCCTTCGATGTTCGGATTTTTTGCGGTCAGATGCCCGCTCAGGGCCACAGGACTCGGAGCACAAACATCGGCTCTTTTCCCTGGGAAAGAAAACTCACCAGTCCAGGTTCCTGATGTCAGTTTGTAGGGCTCTTTTTGGACTCTCAGGGCAGCACAAGTATGAGATGGGGGCAGCTCCTGTCTGGGACTTATCCTTCGATGTTCGGATTTTTTGCAGTCAGCTGCCGGCTCAGGGCCGCAGGAGTCGGAGCGCAAACATCGGCTCTTTTCCCTGGGAAAGAAAACTCACCAGTCCAGGTTCCTGATGTCAGTTTGTAGAGCTCTTTTTGAACTCTCAGGGCAGCAGAAGTATGAGTTGGGGGCAGCTCCTTTCTGGGACTTATCCTTCGTTGTTCGGATTTTTTGCAGTCAGCTGCCGGCTCAGGGCCACAGGACTCGAAGCGCAAACATCGGCTCTTTTCCCTGGGAAAGAAAACTCACCAGTCCAGGTTCCTGATGTCAGTTTGTAGGGCTCCCCTGGGACTGTCAGGGCAGCACAAGTATGAGGTGGGGGCAGCTCCTTTCTGGGACTTATCCTTCGATGTTCGGATTTTTTGCATTCAGCTGCCCGCTCAGGGCCACAGGACTCGGGGCGCAAACATCGGCTCTTTTCCCTGGGAAAGAAAACTCACCAGTCCAGGTTCCTGATGTCAGTTTGTAGAGCTCTTTTTGAACTCTCAGGGCAGCACAAGTATGAGGTGGGGGCAGCTCCTGTCTGGGACTTATCCTTCGATGTTCGGATTTTTTGCAGTCAGCTGCCGGCTCAGGGCCACAGGACTCGAAGCGCAAACATTGGCTCTTTTCCCTGGGAAAGAAAACTCACCAGTCCAGGTTCCTGATGTCAGTTTGTAGGGCTCCCCTGGGACTGTCGGGGCAGCACAAGTATGAGGTGGGGGCAGCTCCTTTCTGGGACTTATCCTTCGATGTTCGGAATTTGTGAGGTCAGCTGCCGGCTCAGGGCCACAGGACTCGGAGCGCAAACATCGGGTCTTTTCGCTGGAAAAGAAAACTCACCAGTCCAGGTTCCTGATGTCAGTTTGTAGGGCTCCCCTGAGACTGTCAGGGCAGCACAAGTATGAGGTGGGGGCAGCTCCTTTCTGGGACTTATCCTTCGATATTCGGATTTTTTGCACTCAGCTGCCCGCTCAGGGCCACAGGACTCGGAGCGCAAACATCGGCTCTTTTCCCTGGGAAAGAAAACTCACCAGTCCAGGTTCCTGATGTCAGTTTGTAGAGCTCTTTTTGAACCCTCAGGGCAGCACAAGTATGAGGTGGGGGCAGCTCCTGTCTGGGACTTATCCTTCCATGTTCGGATTTTTTGCAGTCAGCTACCGGCTCAGGGCCACAGGACTCGAAGCGCAAACATCGGCTCTTTTCCCTGGGAAAGAAAACTCACCAGTCCAGGTTCCTGATGTCAGTTTTTAAGGCTCCCCTGGGACTCTCAGGGCAGCACAAGTATGAGGTGGGGGCAGCTCCTGTCTGGGACTTATCCTTCGATGTTCGGAATTTGTGCGGTCAGCTGCCGGCTCAGGGCCACAGGACTCGGAGCGCAAACATCAGCTCTTTTCCCTGGAAAAGAAAACTCACCAGTCCAGGTTCCTGATGTCAGTTTGTAGGGCTCACCTGAGACTGTCAGGGCAGCACAAGTATGAGGTGGGGGCAGCTCCTTTCTGGGACTTATCCTTCGATGTTCGGAATTTGTGGGGTCAGATGCCGGCTCAGGGCCACAGGACTCGGAGCGCAAACATCGGCTCTTTTCCCTGGGAAAGAAAACTCACCAGTCCAGGTTCCTGATGTCAGTTTGTAGAGCTCTTTTTGGACTCTCAGGGTAGCACAAGTATGAGGTGGGGGCAGCTCCTGTCTGGGACTTATCCTTCCATGTTCGGATTTTTTGCAGTCAGCTGCCGGCTCAGGGCCACAGGAGTCGGAGCGCAAACATCGGCTCTTTTCCATGGGAAAGAAAACTCACCAGTCCAGGTTCCTGATGTCAGTTTGTAGGGCTCCCCTGGGACTGTCAGGGCAGCACAAGTATGAGGCGGGGGCGGCTCCTGTCTGGGACTTATACTTCGATGGTCCGATTTTTTGCTGTCAGCTGCCGGCTCAGGGCCAAAGGACTCGAAGCGCAAACATCGGCTCTTTTCCCTGGGAAAGAAAACTCACCAGTCCAGGTTCCTGATGTCAGTTTGTAGGGCTCCCCTGGGACTGTCAGGGCAGCACAAGTATGAGGTGGGGGCAGCTCCTGTCTGGGACTTATCCTTCGATGTTCGGAATTTGTTCGGTCAGATGCCGGCTCAGGGCCACAGGACTCGGAGCGCAAACATCGGCTCTTTTCCCTGGAAAAGAAAACTCACCAGTCCAGGTTCCTGATGTCAGTTTGTAGAGCTCTTTTTGAACTCTCAGGGCAGCACAAGTATGAGGTGGGGGCAGCTCCTTTCTGGGACTTATCGTTCGATGCTCGGAATTTGTGCGGTCAGCTGCCGGCTCAGGGCCACAGGACTCGGAGCGCAAACATCGGCTCTTTTCCCTGGGAAAGAAAACTCACCAGTCCAGGTTCCTGATGTCAGTTTGTAGAGCTCTTTTTGGACTCTCAGGGTAGAACAAGTATGAGGTGGGGGCAGCTCCTGGCTGGGACTTATCCTTCGATGTTCAGATTTGTTGCAGTCAGCTGCCAGCTCAGGGCCACAGGAGTCGGAGCGCAAACATCGGCTCTTTTCCCTGGGAAAGAAAACTCACCAGTCCAGGTTCCTGATGTCAGTTTGTAGGGCTCCCCTGGGACTGTCAGGGCAGCACAAGTATGAGGTGGGGCAGCTCCTGTCTGGGACTTATCCTTTGATGTTCGGAATTTGTGTGGTCAGCTGCCGGCTCACAGCCACAGGACTCGGAGCGCAAACATCGTCTCTTTTCCCTGGGAAAGAAAACTCACCAGTCCGGGTTCCTGATGTCAGTTTGTAGAGCTCTTTTTGAACTCTCAGGGCAGCACAAGTATGAGGTGGGGGCAGCTCCTGTCTGGGACTTATCCTTCGATGTTCGGATTTTTTGCAGTCAGCGGCCGGCTTAGGGCCACAGGAGTCGGAGCGCAAACATCGGCCCTTTTCCCTGGGAAACAAAACTCACCAGTCCAGGTTCCTGATGTCAGTTTGTAGGGCTCCCCTGGGACTGTCAGGGCAGCACAAGTATGAGGTAGGGGCAGCTCCTTTCTGGGACTTATCCTTCGATGTTCGGAATTTGTGGGGTCAGATGCCGGCTCACGGCCACAGGACTCGGAGCGCACACATTGGCTCTTTTCCCTGGGAAAGAAAACTCACCAGTCCAGGTTCCTGATGTCAGTTTGTAGAGCTCTTTTTGAACTCTCAGGGCAGCACAAGTATGAGTTGGGGGCAGCTCCTGTCTGGGACTTATCCTTCGTTGTTCGGATTTTTTGCAGTCAGCTGCCGGCTCAGGGCCACAGGACTCGAAGCGCAAACATCGGCTCTTTTCCCTGGGAAAGAAAACTCACCAGTCCAGGTTCCTGATGTCAGTTTGTAGGGCTCCCCTGGGACTGTCAGGGCAGCACAAGTATGAGGTGGGGGCGGCTCCTGTCTGGGACTTATCCTTCGATGTTCGGATTTTTTGCATTCAGCTGCCCGCTCAGGGCCACAGGACTCGGGGCGCAAACATCGGCTCTTTTCCCTGGGAAAGAAAACTCACCAGTCCAGGTTCCTGATGTCAGTTTGTAGAGCTCTTTTTGAACTCTCAGGGCAGCACAAGTATGAGGTGGGGGCAGCTCCTGTCTGGGATTTATCCTTCGATGTTCGGATTTTTTGCAGTCAGCTGCCGGCTCAGGGCCACAGGACTCGAAGCGCAAACATCGGCTCTTTTCCCTGGGAAAGAAAACTCACCAGTCCAGGTTCCTGATGTCAGTTTGTAGGGCTCCCCTGGGACTGTCGGGGCAGCACAAGTATGAGGTGGGGGCAGCTCCTTTCTGGGACTTATCCTTCGATGTTCGGAATTTGTGAGGTCAGCTGCCGGCTCAGGGCCACAGGACTCGGAGCGCAAACATCGGGTCTTTTCGCTGGAAAAGAAAACTCACCAGTCCAGGTTCCTGATGTCAGTTTGTAGGGCTCCCCTGAGACTGTCAGGGCAGCACAAGTATGAGGTGGGGGCAGCTCCTTTCTGGGACTTATCCTTCGATGTTCGGATTTTTTGCACTCAGCTGCCCGCTCAGGGCCACAGGACTCGGAGCGCAAACATCGGCTCTTTTCCCTGAGAAAGAAAATTCACCAGTCCAGGTTCCTGATGTCAGTTTGTAGGGCTCTTTTTGAACTCTCAGGGCAGCACAAGTATGAGGTGGGGGCAGCTCCTGTCTGGGACTTATCCTTCGATGTTCGGAATTTGTGCGGTCAGCTGCCGGCTCAGGGCCACAGGACTCGGGGCGCAAACATCGGCTCTTTTCCCTGGGAAAGAAAACTCACCAGTCCAGGTTCCTGATGTCAGTTTGTAGGGCTCCCCTGGGACTGTCAGGGCAGCACAAGTTTGAGGAGGGGGCAGCTCCTGTCTGGAACTTATCCTTCGATGTTCGGATTTTTTGCGGTCAGCTGCCGGCTCAGGGCCACAGGACTCGGAGCACAAGCATCGGCTCTTTTCCCTGGGAAAGAAAACTCACCAGTCCAGGTTCCTGATGTCAGTTTGTAGGGCTCCCTAGGGACTTTCAGGGCAGCACAAGTATGAGGTGGGGGCAGCTCCTGTCTGGGACTTATCCTTCGATGTTCGGATTTTTTGCAGTCAGCTGCCCGCTCAGGGCCACAGGAGTCGGAGCGCAAACATCGGCTCTTTTCCCTGGGAAAGAAAACTCACCAGTCCAGGTTCCTGATGTCAGTTTGTAGAGCTCTTTTTGAACCCTCAGGGCAGCACAAGTATGAGGTGGGGGCAGCTCCTGTCTGGGACTTATCCTTCCATGTTCGGATTTTTTGCAGTCAGCTACCGGCTCAGGGCCACAGGACTCGAAGCGCAAACATCGGCTCTTTTCCCTGGGAAAGAAAACTCACCAGTCCAGGTTCCTGATGTCAGTTTTTAAGGCTCCCCTGGGACTCTCAGGGCAGCACAAGTATGAGGTGGGGGCAGCTCCTGTCTGGGACTTATCCTTCGATGTTCGGAATTTGTGCGGTCAGCTGCCGGCTCAGGGCCACAGGACTCGGAGCGCAAACATCGGCTCTTTTCCCTGGAAAAGAAAACTCACCAGTCCAGGTTCCTGATGTCAGTTTGTAGGGCTCACCTGAGACTGTCAGGGCAGCACAAGTATGAGGTGGGGGCAGCTCCTTTCTGGGACTTATCCTTCGATGTTCGGAATTTGTGGGGTCAGATGCCGGCTCAGGGCCACAGGACTCGGAGCGCAAACATCGGCTCTTTTCCCTGGGAAAGAAAACTCACCAGTCCAGGTTCCTGATGTCAGTTTGTAGAGCTCTTTTTGGACTCTCAGGGTAGCACAAGTATGAGGTGGGGGCAGCTCCTGTCTGGGACTTATCCTTCGATGTTCGGATTTTTTGCAGTCAGCTGCCGGCTCAGGGCCACAGGAGTCGGAGCGCAAACATCGGCTCTTTTCCATGGGAAAGAAAACTCACCAGTCCAGGTTCCTGATGTCAGTTTGTAGGGCTCCCCTGGGACTGTCAGGGCAGCACAAGTATGAGGCGGGGGCGGCTCCTGTCTGGGACTTATCCTTCGATGGTCCGATTTTTTGCTGTCAGCTGCCGGCTCAGGGCCAAAGGACTCGAAGCGCAAACATCGGCTCTTTTCCCTGGGAAAGAAAACTCACCAGTCCAGGTTCCTGATGTCAGTTTGTAGGGCTCCCCTGGGACTGTCAGGGCAGCACAAGTATGAGGTGGGGGCAGCTTTTGTCTGGGACTTATCCTTCGATGTTCGGAATTTGTTCGGTCAGATGCCGGCTCAGGGCCACAGGACTCGGAGCGCAAACATCGGCTCTTTTCCCTGGAAAAGAAAACTCACCAGTCCAGGTTCCTGATGTCAGTTTGTAGAGCTCTTTTTGAACTCTCAGGGCAGCACAAGTATGAGGTGGGGGCAGCTCCTTTCTGGGACTTATCCTTCGATGCTCGGAATTTGTGCGGTCAGCTGCCGGCTCAGGGCCACAGGACTCGGAGCGCAAACATCGGCTCTTTTCCCTGGGAAAGAAAACTCACCAGTCCAGGTTCCTGATGTCAGTTTGTAGAGCTCTTTTTGGACTCTCAGGGTAGAACAAGTATGAGGTGGGGGCAGCTCCTGGCTGGGACTTATCCTTCGATGTTCAGATTTGTTGCAGTCAGCTGCCAACTCAGGGCCACAGGAGTCGGAGCGCAAACATCGGCTCTTTTCCCTGGGAAAGAAAACTCACCAGTCCAGGTTCCTGATGTCAGTTTGTAGGGCTCCCCAGGGACTGTCAGGGCAGCACAAGTATGAAGTGGGGGCAGCTCCTTTCTGGGACTTATCCTTCGATGTTCGGATTTTTTGCAGTCAGCTGCCGGCTCAGGGCCACAGGACTCGGAGCGCAAACATCGTCTCTTTTCCCTGGGAAAGAAAACTCACCAGTCCGGGTTCCTGATGTCAGTTTGTAGAGCTCTTTTTGAACTCTCAGGGCAGCACAAGTATGAGGTGGGGGCAGCTCCTGTCTGGGACTTATCCTTCGATGTTCGGATTTTTTGCACTCAGCTGCCCGCTCAGGGCCACAGGACTCGGAGCGCAAACATCAGCTCTTTTCCCTGGGAAAGAAAATTCACCAGTCCAGGTTCCTGATGTCAGTTTGTAGGGCTCTTTTTGAACTCTCAGGGCAGCACAAGTATGAGGTGGGGGCAGCTCCTGTCTGGGACTTATCCTTCGATGTTCGGAATTTGTGCGGTCAGCTGCCGGCTCAGGGCCACAGGACTCGGGGCGCAAACATCGGCTCTTTTCCCTGGGAAAGAAAACTCACCAGTCCAGGTTCCTGATGTCAGTTTGTAGAGCTCTTTTTGAACTCTCAAGGCAGCACAAGTATGAGGTGGGGGCAGCTCCTGTCTGGGACTTACCCTTCGATGTTCCGATTTTTTGCAGTCAGCTGCCGGCTCAGGGCCACAGGACTCGAAGCGCAAACATCGGCTGTTTTCCCTGGGAAAGAAAACTCACCAGTCCAGGTTCCCGATGTCAGTTTGTAGGGCTCCCCTGGGACTGTCAGGGCAGCACAAGTATGAGGTGGGGGCAGCTCCTTTCTGGGACTTATCCTTCGATGTTCGGAATTTGTGCAGTCAGCTGCCCGCTCAGGGCCACAGGAGTCGGAGCGCAAACATCGGCTCTTTTCCCTGGGAAAGAAAACTCACCAGTCCAGGTTCCTGATGTCAGTTTGTAGGGCTCCCCTGGGACTGTCAGGGCAGCACAAGTATGAGGTGGGGGCAGCTCCTGTCTGGGACTTATCCTTCGATGTTCGGATTTTTTGCGGTCAGATGCCCGCTCAGGGCCACAGGACTCGGAGCACAAACATCGGCTCTTTTCCCTGGGAAAGAAAACTCACCAGTCCAGGTTCCTGATGTCAGTTTGTAGGGCTCTTTTTGGACTCTCAGGGCAGCACAAGTATGAGATGGGGGCAGCTCCTGTCTGGGAATTATCCTTCGATGTTCGGATTTTTTGCAGTCAGCTGCCGGCTCAGGGCCGCAGGAGTCGGAGCGCAAACATCGGCTCTTTTCCCTGGGAAAGAAAACTCACCAGTCCAGGTTCCTGATGTCAGTTTGTAGAGCTCTTTTTGAACTCTCAGGGCAGCACAAGTATGAGTTGGGGGCAGCTCCTTTCTGGGACTTATCCTTCGTTGTTCGGATTTTTTGCAGTCAGCTGCCGGCTCAGGGCCACAGGACTCGAAGCGCAAACATCGGCTCTTTTCCCTGGGAAAGAAAACTCACCAGTCCAGGTTCCTGATGTCAGTTTTTAAGGCTCCCCTGGGACTCTCAGGGCAGCACAAGTATGAGGTGGGGGCAGCTCCTGTCTGGGACTTATCCTTCGATGTTCGGAATTTGTGCGGTCAGCTGCCGGCTCAGGGCCACAGGACTCGGAGCGCAAACATCAGCTCTTTTCCCTGGAAAAGAAAACTCACCAGTCCAGGTTCCTGATGTCAGTTTGTAGGGCTCACCTGAGACTGTCAGGGCAGCACAAGTATGAGGTGGGGGCAGCTCCTTTCTGGGACTTATCCTTCAATGTTCGGAATTTGTGGGGTCAGATGCCGGCTCAGGGCCACAGGACTCGGAGCGCAAACACCGGCTCTTTTCCCTGGGAAAGAAAACTCACCAGTCCAGGTTCCTGATGTCAGTTTGTAGAGCTCTTTTTGGACTCTCAGGGTAGCACAAGTATGAGGTGGGGGCAGCTCCTGTCTGGGACTTATCCTTCCATGTTCGGATTTTTTGCAGTCAGCTGCCGGCTCAGGGCCACAGGAGTCGGAGCGCAAACATCGGCTCTTTTCCATGGGAAAGAAAACTCACCAGTCCAGGTTCCTGATGTCAGTTTGTAGGGCTCCCCTGGGACTGTCAGGGCAGCACAAGTATGAGGCGGGGGCGGCTCCTGTCCGGGACTTATACTTCGATGGTCCGATTTTTTGCTGTCAGCTGCCGGCTCAGGGCCAAAGGACTCGAAGCGCAAACATCGGCTCTTTTCCCTGGGAAAGAAAACTCACCAGTCCAGGTTCCTGATGTCAGTTTGTAGGGCTCCCCTGGGACTGTCAGGGCAGCACAAGTATGAGGTGGGTGCAGCTTTTGTCTGGGACTTATCCTTCGATGTTCGGAATTTGTTCGGTCAGATGCCGGCTCAGGGCCACAGGACTCGGAGCGCAAACATCGGCTCTTTTCCCTGGAAAAGAAAACTCACTAGTCCAGGTTCCTGATGTCAGTTTGTAGAGCTCTTTTTGAACTCTCAGGGCAGCACAAGTATGAGGTGGGGGCAGCTCCTTTCTGGGACTTATCCTTCGATGCTCGGAATTTGTGCGGTCAGCTGCCGGCTCAGGGCCACAGGACTCGGAGCGCAAACATCGGCTCTTTTCCCTGGGAAAGAAAACTCACCAGTCCAGGTTCCTGATGTCAGTTTGTAGAGCTCTTTTTGGACTCTCAGGGTAGAACAAGTATGAGGTGGGGGCAGCTCCTTTCTGGGACTTATCCTTCGATGTTCGGATTTTTTGCAGTCAGCTGCCCGCTCAGGGCCACAGGACTCGGAGCGCAAACATCGGCTCTTTTCCCTGGGAAAGAAAACTCACTAGTCCAGGTTCCTGATGTCAGTTTGTAGGGCTCCCCTGGGACTGTCAGGGCAGCACAAGTATGAGGTGGGGCAGCTCCTGTCTGGGACTTATCCTTCGATGTTCGGAATTTGTGTGGTCAGCTGCCGGCTCACAGCCACAGGACTCGGAGCGCAAACATCGTCTCTTTTCCCTGGGAAAGAAAACTCACCAGTCCGGGTTCCTGATGTCAGTTTGTAGAGCTCTTTTTGAACTCTCAGGGCAGCACAAGTATGAGGTGGGGGCAGCTCCTGTCTGGGACTTATCCTTCGATGTTCGGATTTTTTGCAGTCAGCGGCCGGCTTAGGGCCACAGGAGTCGGAGCGCAAACATCGGCCCTTTTCCCTGGGAAACAAAACTCACCAGTCCAGGTTCCTGATGTCAGTTTTTAGGGCTCCCCTGGGACTGTCAGGGCAGCACAAGTATGAGGTAGGGGCAGCTCCTTTCTGGGACTTATCCTTCGATGTTCGGAATTTGTGGGGTCAGATGCCGGCTCACGGCCACAGGACTCGGAGCGCACACATTGGCTCTTTTCCCTGGGAAAGAAAACTCACCAGTCCGGGTTCCTGATGTCAGTTTGTAGGGATCCCCTGGGACTGTAAGGGCAGCACAAGTATGAGGAGGGGGCAGCTCCTGTCTGGGACTTATCCTTCGATGTTTGGATTTTTTGCAGTCAGCTGCCGGCTCAGGGCCACAGGAGTCGGAGCGCAAACATCGGCTCTTTTCCCTGGGAAAGAAAACTCACCAGTCCTGGTTCCTGATGTCAGTTTGTAGAGCTATTTTTGGACTCTCAGGGCAGAACAAGTATGAGGTGGGGGCAGCTCCTGTCTGGGACTTATCCTTCGATGTTCCGAATTTGTGCGGTTAGCTGCCGGCTCAGGGCCACAGGACTCGGAGCGCAAACATCGGCTCTTTTCCCTGGGAAAGAAAACTCACAAGTCCAGGTTCCTGATGTCAGTTTGTAGAGCTCTTTTTGAACTCTCAGGGCAGCACAAATATGAGGTGGGGGCAGCTCCTGTCTGGGACTTATCCTTCGATGTTCAGATTTTTTGCAGTCAGCTGCAGGCTCAGGGCCACAGGACTCCAAGCGCAAACATCGGCTCTTTTCCCTGGGAAAGAAAACTCACCAGTCCAGGTTCCTGATGTCAGTTTGTAGGGCTCCCCTGAGACTGTCAGGGCAGCAGAAGTATGAGTTGGGGGCAGCTCCTTTCTGGGATTTCTCCTTCTATGTTCGGAATTTGTGCGGTCAGCTGCCGGCTCACGGCCACAGGACTCGGGGCGCAAACATCGGCTCTTTTCCCTGGGAAAGAAAACTCACTAGTCCAGGTTCCTGATGTCAGTTTTTAGAGCTCTTTTTGGACTCTCAGGGCAGCACAAGTATGAGGTGGGGGCAGCTCCTGTCTGGGACTTATCCTTCGATGTTCGGATTTTTTGCACTCAGCTGCATGCTCACGGCCACAGGACTCGGAGCGCAAACATCGGCTCTTTTCCCTGGGAAAGAAAACTCACCAGTCCAGGTTCCTGATATCAGTTTTTAGGGCTCCCCTGGGACTGTCAGGGCAGCACAAGTATGAGGAGGGGGCAGCGCCTGTCTGGGACTTATCCTTCGATGTTCGGATTTTTTGCACTCAGCTGCCCGCTCAGGGCCACAGGACTCGGAGCGCAAACATCGGCTCTTTTCCCTGGGAAAGAAAACTCACCAGTCCAGGTTCCTGATGTCAGTTTGTAGGGCTCCCCTGAGACTGTCAGGGCAGCACAAGTATGAGGTGGGGATAGCTGCTTTCTGGGACTTATCCTTCGATGTTCGGAATTTGTGCGGTCAGCTGCCCGTTCCTGACCACAGGACTCGGAGCGCAAATATCGGCTCTTTTCCCTGGGAAAGAAAACTCACCAGTCCAGGTTCCTGATGTCAGTTTGTAGAGCTCTTTTTGGACTCTCAGGGTAGCACAATTATGAGGTGGGGGCAGCTCATTTCTGGGACTTATCCTTCGATGTTCGGATTTTTTGCAGTCAGCTGCCCGCTCAGGGCCACAGGACTCGGAGCGCAAACATCGGCTCTTTTCCCTGGGAAAGAAAACTCACTAGTCCAGGTTCCTGATGTCAGTTTGTAGGGCTCCCCTGGGACTGTCAGGGCAGCACAAGTATGAGGTGGGGCAGCTCCTGTCTGGGACTTATCCTTCGATGTTCGGAATTTGTGTGGTCAGCTGCCGGCTCACAGCCACAGGACTCGGAGCGCAAACATCGTCTCTTTTCCCTGGGAAAGAAAACTCACCAGTCCGGGTTCCTGATGTCAGTTTGTAGAGCTCTTTTTGAACTCTCAGGGCAGCACAAGTATGAGGTGGGGGCAGCTCCTGTCTGGGACTTATCCTTCGATGTTCGGATTTTTTGCAGTCAGCGGCCGGCTTAGGGCCACAGGAGTCGGAGCGCAAACATCGGCCCTTTTCCCTGGGAAACAAAACTCACCAGTCCAGGTTCCTGATGTCAGTTTTTAGGGCTCCCCTGGGACTGTCAGGGCAGCACAAGTATGAGGTAGGGGCAGCTCCTTTCTGGGACTTATCCTTCGATGTTCGGAATTTGTGGGGTCAGATGCCGGCTCACGGCCACAGGACTCGGAGCGCACACATTGGCTCTTTTCCCTGGGAAAGAAAACTCACCAGTCCGGGTTCCTGATGTCAGTTTGTAGGGATCCCCTGGGACTGTAAGGGCAGCACAAGTATGAGGAGGGGGCAGCTCCTGTCTGGGACTTATCCTTCGATGTTTGGATTTTTTGCAGTCAGCTGCCGGCTCAGGGCCACAGGTGTCGGAGCGCAAACATCGGCTCTTTTCCCTGGGAAAGAAAACTCACCAGTCCTGGTTCCTGATGTCAGTTTGTAGAGCTCTTTTTGGACTCTCAGGGCAGAACAAGTATGAGGTGGGGGCAGCTCCTGTCTGGGACTTATCCTTCGATGTTCCGAATTTGTGCGGTTAGCTGCCGGCTCAGGGCCACAGGACTCGGAGCGCAAACATCGGCTCTTTTCCCTGGGAAAGAAAACTCACAAGTCCAGGTTCCTGATGTCAGTTTGTAGAGCTCTTTTTGAACTCTCAGGGCAGCACAAATATGAGGTGGGGGCAGCTCCTGTCTGGGACTTATCCTTTGATGTTCAGATTTTTTGCAGTCAGCTGCCGGCTCAGGGCCACAGGACTCCAAGCGCAAACATCGGCTCTTTTCCCTGGGAAAGAAAACTCACCAGTCCAGGTTCCTGATGTCAGTTTGTAGGGCTCCCCTGAGACTGTCAGGGCAGCAGAAGTATGAGTTGGGGGCAGCTCCTTTCTGGGACTTCTCCTTCTATGTTCGGAATTTGTGCGGTCAGCTGCCGGCTCACGGCCACAGGACTCGGGGCGCAAACATCGGCTCTTTTCCCTGGGAAAGAAAACTCACTAGTCCAGGTTCCTGATGTCAGTTTTTAGAGCTCTTTTTGGACTCTCAGGGCAGCACAAGTATGAGGTGGGGGCAGCTCCTGTCTGGGACTTATCCTTCGATGTTCGGATTTTTTGCACTCAGCTGCATGCTCACGGCCACAGGACTCGGAGCGCAAACATCGGCTCTTTTCCCTGGGAAAGAAAACTCACCAGTCCAGGTTCCTGATGTCAGTTTTTAGGGCTCCCCTGGGACTGTCAGGGCAGCACAAGTATGAGGAGGGGGCAGCGCCTGTCTGGGACTTATCCTTCGATGTTCGGATTTTTTGCACTCAGCTGCCCGCTCAGGGCCACAGGACTCGGATCGCAAACATCGGCTCTTTTCCCTGGGAAAGAAAACTCACCAGTCCAGGTTCCTGATGTCAGTTTGTAGGGCTCCCCTGAGACTGTCAGGGCAGCACAAGTATGAGGTGGGGATAGCTGCTTTCTGGGACTTATCCTTCGATGTTCGGAATTTGTGCGGTCAGCTGCCCGTTCCTGACCACAGGACTCGGAGCGCAAATATCGGCTCTTTTCCCTGGGAAAGAAAACTCACCAGTCCAGGTTCCTGATGTCAGTTTGTAGAGCTCTTTTTGGACTCTCAGGGTAGCACAATTATGAGGTGGGGGCAGCTCATTTCTGGGACTTATCCTTCGATGTTCGGATTTTTTGCAGTCAGCTGCCCGCTCAGGGCCACACGACTCGGAGCGCAAACATCGGCTCTTTTCCCTGGGAAAGAAAACTCACCAGTCCAGGTTCCTGATGTCATTTTGTAGGGCTCCCCTGGGACTGTCAGGGCAGCACAAGTATGAGGTGTGGGCAGCTCCTGTCTGGGACTGATCCTTCGATGTTCGGATTTTTTGCACTCAGCTGCCTGTTCCTGACCACAGGACTCGGAGCGCAAACATCGGCTCTTTTCCCTGGGAAAGAAAACTCACCAGTCCAGGTTCCTGATGTCAGTTTGTAGGGCTCCCCTGAGACTGTCAGGGCAGCACAAGTATGAGGTGGGGGTAGCTGCTTTCTGGGACTTATCCTTCGATGTTCGGAATTTGTGCGGTCAGCTGCCGGCTCACGGCCACAGGACTCGGAGCGCAAACATCGTCTCTTTTCCCTGGGAAAGAAAACTCACCAGTCCAGGTTCCTGATGTCAGTTTGTAGGGCTCCCCTGGGACTGTCAGGGCAGCACAAGTATGAGGTGGGGGCAGCTCCTGTCTGGGACTTATCCTTCGATGTTCGGATTTTTTGCAGTCAGCTGCCGGCTCAGGGCCACAGGACTCGGAGCGCAAACATCGGCTCTTTTCCCTGGGAAAGAAAACTCACCACTCCAGGTTCCTGATGTCAGTTTGTAGAGCTCTTTTTGGACTCTCAGGGCAGCACAAGTATGAGGTGGGGGCAGCTCCTGTCTGGGACTTATCCTTCGATGTTCGGAATTTGTGTGGTCAGCTGCCGGCTCAGGGCCACAGGACTCGGAGCGCAAACATCGGCTCTTTTCCCTGGGAAAGAAAACTCACCAGTCCAGGTTCCTGATGTCAGTTTGTAGGGCTCCCCTGGGACTGTCAGGGCAGCACAAGTATGAGGTAGGGGCAGCTCCTTTCTGGGACTTATCCTTCGATTTTCGGAATTTGTGCGGTCAGCTGCCGGCTCACGGCCACAGGACTCGGAGCGCAAACATCGTCTGTTTTCCCTGGGAAACAAAACTCACCAGTCCGGGTTCCTGATGTCAGTTTGTAGGGCTCCTCTGGGACTGTCAGGGCAGCACAAGTATGAGGAGGGGGCAGCTCCTGTCTGGGACTTATCCTTCGATGTTCGGATTTTTGGCAGTCAGCTGCCGGCTCAGGGCCACAGGACTCGGAGCGCAAACATCGGCTCTTTTCCCTGGGAAAGAAAACTCACCAGTCCAGGTTCCTGATGTCAGTTTGTAGAGCTCTTTTTGGACTCTCAGGGCAGCACAAGTATGAGGTGGGGGCAGCTCCTGTCTGGGACTTATCCTTCGATGTTCGGATTTTTTGCAGTCAGCTGCATGCTCACGGCCACAGGACTCGGAGCGCAAACATCGGCTCTTTTCCCTGGGAAAGAAAACTCACCAGTCCAGGTTCCTGATGTCAGTTTGTAGGGCTCCCTAGGGACTGTCAGGGCAGCACAAGTATGAGGTTGGGGCAGCTGCTTTCTGGGACTTATCCTTCGATGTTCGGAATTTGTGCAGTCAGCTGCCGGCTCAGGGCCACAGGACTCGGAGCGCAAACATCGGCTCTTTTCCCTGGGAAAGAAAACTCACCAGTCCAGGTTCCTGATGTCAGTTTGTAGGGCACCCCTGGGACTCTCAGGGCAGCACAAGTATGAGGTGGGGGCAGCTCCTGTCTGGGACTTATCCTTCGATGTTCCGAATTTGTGCGGTCAGCTGCCGGCTCAGGGCCACAGGACTCGGAGCGCAAACATCGGCTCTTTTCCCTGGGAAAGAAAACTCACCAGTCCAGGTTCCTGATGTCAGTTTGTAGAGCTCTTTTTGGACTCTCAGGGTAGCACAAGTATGAGGTGGGGGCAGCTCCTGTCTGGGACTTATCCTTCGATGTTCGGATTTTTTGCAGTCAGCTGCCCGCTCAGGGCCACAGGACTCGGAGCGCAAACATCGGCTCTTTTCCCTGGGAAAGAAATCTCACCAGTCCAGGTTCCTGATGTCAGTTTGTAGGGCTCCCTAGGGACTGTCAGGGCAGCACAAGTATGAGGTGGGGGCAGCTCCTGTCTGGGACTTATCCTTCGATATTCCGATTTTTTGCAGTCAGCTGCCTGTTTAAGGCCACAGGACTCGGAGCGCAAACATCGGCTCTTTTCCCTGGGAAAGAAAACTCACCAGTCCAGGTTCCTGATGTCAGTTTGTAGAGCTCTTTTTGGACTCTCAGGGCAGCACAAATATGAGGAGGGGGCAGCTCCTGTCTGGGACTTATCCTTCGATGTTCCGATTTTTTGCAGTCAGCTGCCGGCTCAGGGCCACAGGACTCGGAGCGCAAACATCGGCTCTTTTCCCTGGGAAAGAAAACTCACCAGTCCAGGTTCCTGATGTCAGTTTGTAGGGCTCCCCTGAGACTGTCAGGGCAGCACAAGTATGAGGTGGGGGCAGCTCCTGTCTGGGACTTATCCTTCGATGTTCGGAATTTGTGCAGTCAGCTGCCCGCTCAGGGCCACAGGAATCGGAGCGCAAACATCGGCTCTTTTCCCTGGGAAAGAAAACTCACCAGTCCAGGTTCCTGATGTCAGTTTGTAGGGCTCCCCTGGCACTCTCAGGGTAGAACAAGTATGAGGTGGGGGCAGCTCCTGTCTGGGACTTATCCTTCGATGTTCGGATTTTTTGCACTCAGCTGCCCGCTCAGGGCCACAGGACTCGGAGCGCAAACATTGGCTCTTTTCCCTGGGAAAGAAAACTCACCAGTCCAGGTTCCTGATGTCAGTTTGTAGGGCTCCCCTGGGACTGTCAGGGCAGCACAAGTATGAGGAGGGGGCAGCTCCTGTCTGGAACTTATCCTTCGATGTTCGGATTTTTTGCGGTCAGATGCCCGCTCAGGGCCACAGGACTCGGAGCGCAAACATCGGCTCTTTTCCCTGGGAAAGAAAACTCACTAGTCCAGGTTCCTGATGTCAGTTTGTAGAGCTCTTTTTGGACTCTCAGTGCAGCACAAGTATGAGGTGGGGGCAGCTCCTGTCTGGGACTTATCCTTCGATGTTCGGATTTTTTGCACTCAGCTGCCCGCTCAGGGCCACAGGACTCGGGGCGCAAACATCGGCTCTTTTCCCTGGGAAAGAAAACTCACCAGACCTGGTTCCTGATGTCAGTTTGGAGGGCTCCCATGGGACTCTCAGGGCAGCACAAGAATGAGGTTGCGGCAGCTCCTGTCTGGGAGTTATCCTTCGATGTTCCGAATTTTTGCAGTCAGCTGCCGGTTTAGGGCCACAGGACTCGGAGCGCAAACATCGGCTCTTTTCCCTGGGAAAGAAAAGTCACCAGTCCAGGTTCCTGATGTCAGTTTGTAGGGCTCCCCTGGGACTGTCAGGGCAGCACAAATATGAGGTGGGGGCAGCTCCTTTCTGGGACTTATCCTTCGATGTTCGGAATTTTTGCAGTCAGCTGCCGGCTCGGGGCCACAGGGCTCGGAGCGCAAACATCGGCTCTTTTCCCTGGAAAAGAAAACTCACCAGTCCAGGTTCCTGATGTCAGTTTGTAGGGCTCCCCTGAGACTGTCAGGGCAGCACAAGTATGATGTGGGGGCAGCTCCTTTCTGGGACTTATCCTTCGATTTTCCGAATTTGTGCGGTCAGCTGCCGGCTCAGGGCCACAGGACTCGGATCGCAAACATCGGCTCCTCTCCCTGGGAAAGAAATCTCACCAGTCCAGGTTCCTGATGTCAGTTTGTAGAGCTCTTTTTGGACTCTCGGGGTAGCACAAGTATGAGGTGGGGACAGCTCCTGTCTGGGACTTATCCTTCGATGTTCGGATTTTTTGCAGTCAGCTGCCGGCTCAGGGCCACAGGACTCGGAGCGCAAACATCGGCTCTTTTCCCTGGGAAAGAAAACTCACCAGTCCAGGTTCCTGATGTCAGTTTGTATAGCTCCCCTGGGACTGTCAGGGCAGCACAAGTATGATGTGAGGGCAGCTCCTTTCTGGGACTTATCCTTCGATGTTCGGAATTTGTGCAGTCAGCTGCCGGCTCAGGGCCACAGGACTCGGAGCGCAAACATCGGCTCTTTTCCCTGGGAAAGAAAACTCACCAGTCCAGGTTCCTGATGTCAGTTTGTAGGGCTCCCCTGAGACTGTCAGGGCAGCACAAGTATGAGGTGGGGGCAGCTCCTTTCTGGGATTTATCCTTCTATGTTCGGAATTTGTGCGGTCAGCTGCCGGCTCACGGCCACAGGACTCGGGGCGCAAACATCGGCTCTTTTCCCTGGGAAAGAAAACTCACCAGTCCAGGTTCCTGATGTCAGTTTGTAGGGCTCCCCTGGGACTGTCAGGGCAGCACAAGTATGAGGAGGGGGCAGCGCCTGTCTGGGATTTATCCTTTGATGTTCGGATTTTTTGCAGTCAGCTGCCGGCTCAGGGCCACAGGACTCGGAGCGCAAACATCGGCTCTTTTCCCTGGGAAAGAAAACTCACTAGTCCAGGTTCCTGATGTCAGTTTGTAGAGCTCTTTTTGGACTCTCAGGGCAGCACAAGTATGAGGTGGGGGCAGCTCCTGTCTGGGACTTATCCTTCGATGTTCGGATTTTTTGCAGTCAGCTGCCGGCCCAGGGCCACAGGACTCGGAGCGCAAACATCGGCTCTTTTCCCTGGGAAAGAAAACTCACCAGTCCTGGTTCCTGATGTCAGTTTGGAGGGCTCTCCTGGGACTCTCAGGGCAGCACAAGAATGAGGTGGGGGCAGCTCCTGTCTGGGACTTATCCTTCGATGTTCCGATTTTTTGCAGTCAGCTGCCGGTTTAGGGCCACAGGACTCGGAGCGCAAACATCGGCTCTTTTCCATGGGAAAGAAAACTCACCAGTCCAGGTTCCTGATGTCAGTTTGTAGGGCTCTTTTTGAATTCTCATGGCAGCACAAGTATGAGGTGGGGGCAGCTCCTTTCTGGGACTTATCCTTCGATGTTCGGATTTTTTGCAGTCAGCTGCCGGCTCAGGGCCACAGGACTCGGAGCGCAAACATCGGCTCTTTTCCCTGGGAAAGAAAACTCACCAGTCCAGGTTCCTGATGTCAGTTTGTAGGGCTCCCCTGAGACTGTCAGGGCAGCACAAGTATGAGGTGGGGGCAGCTCCTTTCTGGGACTTATCCTTCGATGTTCCGAATTTGTGCGGTCAGCTGCCGGCTCAGGGCCACAGGACTCGGATCGCAAACATCGGCTCCTCTCCCTGGGAAAGAAATCTCACCAGTCCAGGTTCCTGATGTCAGTTTGTAGAGCTCTTTTTGGACTCTCAGGGTAGCACAAGTATGAGGTGGGGACAGCTCCTGTCTGGGACTTATCCTTCGATGTTCGGATTTTTTGCAGTCAGCTGCCGGCTCAGGGCCACAGGACTCGGAGCGCAAACATCGGCTCTTTTCCCTGGGAAAGAAAACTCACCAGTCCAGGTTCCTGATGTCAGTTTGTAGGGCTCCCCTGGGACTGTCAGGGCAGCACAAGTATGAGGTGGGGGCAGCTCCTTTCTGGGATTTATCCGTATATGTTCCGAATTTGTGCGGTCAGCTGCCGGCTCACGGCCACAGGACTCGGGGCGCAAACATCGGCTCTTTTCCCTGGAAAAGAAAACTCACCAGTCCAGGTTCCTGATGTCAGTTTGTAGGGCTCCCCTGGGACTGTCAGGGCAGCACAAGTATGAGGAGGGGGCAGCGCCTGTCTGGGATTTATCCTTCGATGTTCGGATTTTTTGCAGTCAGCTGCCGGCTCAGGGCCACAGGACTCGGAGCACAAACATCGGCTCTTTTCCCTGGGAAAGAAAACTCACTAGTCCAGGTTCCTGATGTCAGTTTGTAGAGCTCTTTTTGGACTCTCAGGGCAGCACAAGTATGAGGTGGGGGCAGCTCCTTTCTGGGACTTATCCTTCGATGTTCGGATTTTTTGCACTCAGCTGCCCGCTCAGGGCCACAGGACTCGGAGCGCAAACATCGGCTCTTTTCCCTGGAAAAGAAAACTCACCAGTCCAGGTTCCTGATGTCAGTTTGTAGGGCTCCCCTGGGACTGTCAGGGCAGCACAAGTATGAGGTGGGGGCAGCTCCTTTCTGGGACTTATCCTTCGATGTTCGGATTTTTTGCACTCAGCTGCCCGTTCCTGACCACAGGACTCGGAGCGCAAACATCGGCTCTTTTCCCTGGGAAAGAAAACTCACCAGTCCAGGTTCCTGATGTCAGTTTGTAGAGCTCTTTTTGAACTCTCAGGGCAGCACAAGTATGAGGAGGGGGCAGCTCCTGTCTGGGACTTATCCTTCGATGTTCCGAATTTGTGCGGTCAGCTGCCGGCTCAGGGCCACAGGACTCGGATCGCAAACATCGGCTCCTCTCCCTGGGAAAGAAATCTCACCAGTCCAGGTTCCTGATGTCAGTTTGTAGAGCTCTTTTTGGACTCTCAGGGTAGCACAAGTATGAGGTGGGGACAGCTCCTGTCTGGGACTTATCCTTCGATGTTCGGATTTTTTACAGTCAGCTGCCGGCTCAGGGCCACAGGACTCGGAGCGCAAACATCGGCTCTTTTCCCTGGGAAAGAAAACTCACCAGTCCAGGTTCCTGATGTCAGTTTGTAGGGCTCCCCTGAGACTGTCAGGGCAGCACAAGTATGAGGTGGGGGCAGCTCCTTTCTGGGATTTATCCTTCTATGTTCGGAATTTGTGCGGTCAGCTGCCGGCTCACGGCCACAGGACTCGGGGCGCAAACATCGGCTCTTTTCCCTGGGAAAGAAAACTCACCAGTCCAGGTTCCTGATGTCAGTTTGTAGAGCTCTTTTTGAACTCTCAGGGCAGCACAAGTATGAGGAGGGGGCAGCTCCTGTCTGGGACTTATCCTTCGATGTTCCGAATTTGTGCGGTCAGCTGCCGGCTCAGGGCCACAGGAGTCGGAGCGCAAACATCGGCTCTTTTCCCTGGGAAAGAAAACTCACCAGTCCAGGTTCCTGATGTCAGTTTGTAGGGCTCCCCTGGGACTGTCAGGGCAGCACAAGTATGATGTGGGGGAAGCTCCTTTCTGGGACTTATCCTTCGATGTTCGGAATTTGTGCAGTCAGCTGCCCGCTCAGGGCCACAGGAGTCGGAGTGCAAACATCGGCTCTTTTCCCTGGAAAAGAAAACTCACCAGTCCAGGTTCCTGATGTCAGTTTGTAGGGCTCCCCTGAGACTGTCAGGGCAGCACAAGTATGAGGTGGGGGCAGCTCCTTTCTGGGACGTATCCTTCGATGTTCCGAATTTGTGCGGTCAGCTGCCGGCTCAGGGCCACAGGACTCGGATCGCAAACATCGGCTCCTCTCCCTGGGAAAGAAATCTCACCAGTCCAGGTTCCTGATGTCAGTTTGTAGAGCTCTTTTTGGACTCTCAGGGTAGCACAAGTATGAGGTGGGGACAGCTCCTGTCTGGGACTTATCCTTCGATGTTCGGATTTTTTGCAGTCAGCTGCCGGCTCAGGGCCACAGGACTCGGAGCGCAAACATCGGCTCTTTTCCCTGGGAAAGAAAACTCACCAGTCCAGGTTCCTGATGTCAGTTTGTAGGGCTCCCCTGGGACTGTCAGGGCAGCACAAGTATGAGGTGGGGGCAGCTCCTTTCTGGGATTTATCCGTATATGTTCCGAATTTGTGCGGTCAGCTGCCGGCTTAGGGCCACAGGACTCGGGGCGCAAACATCGGCTCTTTTCCCTGGAAAAGAAAACTCACCAGTCCAGGTTCCTGATGTCAGTTTGTAGGGCTCCCCTGGGACTGTCAGGGCAGCACAAGTATGAGGAGGGGGCAGCGCCTGTCTGGGATTTATCCTTCGATGTTCGGATTTTTTGCAGTCAGCTGCCGGCTCAGGGCCACAGGACTCGGAGCACAAACATCGGCTCTTTTCCCTGGGAAAGAAAACTCACTAGTCCAGGTTCCTGATGTCAGTTTGTAGAGCTCTTTTTGGACTCTCAGGGCAGCACAAGTATGAGGTGGGGGCAGCTCCTTTCTGGGACTTATCCTTCGATGTTCGGATTTTTTGCACTCAGCTGCCCGCTCAGGGCCACAGGACTCGGAGCGCAAACATCGGCTCTTTTCCCTGGAAAAGAAAACTCACCAGTCCAGGTTCCTGATGTCAGTTTGTAGGGCTCCCCTGGGACTGTCAGGGCAGCACAAGTATGAGGTGGGGGCAGCTCCTTTCTGGGACTTCTCCTTCGATGTTCGGATTTTTTGCACTCAGCTGCCCGTTCCTGACCACAGGACTCGGAGCGCAAACATCGGCTCTTTTCCCTGGGAAAGAAAACTCACCAGTCCAGGTTCCTGATGTCAGTTTGTAGAGCTCTTTTTGAACTCTCAGGGCAGCACAAGTATGAGGAGGGGGCAGCTCCTGTCTGGGACTTATCCTTCGATGTTCCGAATTTGTGCGGTCAGCTGCCGGCTCAGGGCCACAGGAGTCGGAGCGCAAACATCGGCTCTTTTCCCTGGGAAAGAAAACTCACCAGTCCAGGTTCCTGATGTCAGTTTGTAGGGCTCCCCTGGGACTGTCAGGGCAGCACAAGTATGATGTGGGGGCAGCTCATTTCTGGGACTTATCCTTCGATGTTCGGAATTTGTGCAGTCAGCTGCCGGCTCAGGGCCACAGGACTCGGAGCGCAAACATCGGCTCTTTTCCCTGGAAAAGAAAACTCACCAGTCCAGGTTCCTGATGTCAGTTTGTAGGGCTCCCCTGAGACTGTCAGGGCAGCACAAGTATGAGGTGGGGGCAGCTCCTTTCTGGGACTTATCCTTCGATGTTCCGAATTTGTGCGGTCAGCTGCCGGCTCACGGCCACAGGACTCGGATCGCAAACATCGGCTCCTCTCCCTGGGAAAGAAATCTCACCAGTCCAGGTTCCTGATGTCAGTTTGTAGAGCTCTTTTTGGACTCTCAGGGTAGCACAAGTATGAGGTGGGGGCAGCTCCTGGCTGGGACTTATCCTTCGATGTTCGGATTTTTTGCAGTCAGCTGCCCGCTCAGGGCCACAGGACTCGGAGGGCAAACATCGGGTCTTTTCCCTGGGAAAGAAAACTCACCAGTCCAGGTTCCTGATGTCAGTTTGTAGGGCTCCTCTGGGACTGTCAGGGCAGCACAAGTATGAGGTGGGGGCAGCTCCTTTCTGGGACTTATCCTTCGATGTTCGGAATTTGTGCAGTCAGCTGCCGGCTCAGGGCCACAGGACTCGGAGCGCAAACATCGGCTCTTTTCCCTGGAAAAGAAAACTCACCAGTCCAGGTTCCTGATGTCAGTTTGTAGGGCTCCCCTGAGACTATCAGGGCAGCACAAGTATGAGGTGGGGGCAGCTCCTTTCTGGGATTTATCCTTCTATGTTCGGAAATTGTGCGGTCAGCTGCCGGCTCACGGCCACAGGACTCGGGGCGCAAACATCGGCTCTTTTCCCTGGGAAAGAAAACTCACCAGTCCAGGTTCCTGATGTCAGTTTGTAGGGCTCCCCTGGGACTGTCAGGGCAGCACAAGTATGAGGTGGGGGCAGCTCCTGTCTGGGACTTATCCTTCGATGTTCGGATTTTTTGCACTCAGCTGCCCGCTCAGGGCCACAGGACTCGGAGCGCAAACATCGGCTCTTTTCCCTGGGAAAGAAAACTCACCAGTCCTGGTTCCTGTTGTCAGTTTGGAGGGCTCCCCTGGGACTCTCAGGGCAGCACAAGAATGAGGTGGGGGCAGCTCCTGTCTGGGACTTATCCTTCGATGTTCCGATTTTTTGCAGTCAGCTGCCGGTTTAGGGCCACAGGACTCGGAGCGCAAACATCGGCTCTTTTCCCTGGGAAAGAAAACTCACCAGTCCAGGTTCCTGATGTCAGTTTGTAGGGATCTTTTTGATTTCTCAGGGCAGCACAAGTATGAGGTGGGGGCAGCTCCTGTCTGGGACTTATCCTTCGATGTTCGGATTTTTTGCAGTCAGCTGCCCGCTCAGGGCCACAGGACTCGGAGCGCAAACATCGGCTCTTTTCCCTGGGAAAGAAAACTCACCAGTCCAGGTTACTGATGTCAGTTTGTAGGGCTCCCCTGGGACTGTCAGGGCAGCACAAGTATGAGGTGGGGGCAGCTCCTTTCTGGGACTTATCCTTCGATGTTCGGAATTTGTGCAGTCAGCTGCCGGCTCAGGGCCACAGGACTCGGAGCGCAAACATCGGCTCTATTCCCTGGAAAAGAAAACTCACCAGTCCAGGTTCCTGATGTCGGTTTGTAGGGCTCCCCTGAGACTGTCAGGGCAGCACAAGTATGAGGTAGGGGCAGCTCCTTTCTGGGACTTATCCTTCGATGTTCCGAATTTGTGCGGTCAGCTGCCGGCTCAGGGCCACAGGACTCGGATCGCAAACATCGGCTCCTCTCCCTGGGAAAGAAATCTCACCAGTCCAGGTTCCTGATGTCAGTTTGTAGAGCTCTTTTTGGACTCTCAGGGTAGCACAAGTATGAGGTGGGGACAGCTCCTGTCTGGGACTTATCCTTCGATGTTCGGATTTTTTACAGTCAGCTGCCGGCTCAGGGCCACAGGACTCGGAGCGCAAACATCGGCTCTTTTCCCTGGGAAAGAAAACTCACCAGTCCAGGTTCCTGATGTCAGTTTGTAGGGCTCCCCTGAGATTGTCAGGGCAGCACAAGTATGAGGTGGGGGCAGCTCCTTTCTGGGATTTATCCTTCTATGTTCGGAATTTTTGCGGTCAGCTGCCGGCTCACGGCCACAGGACTCGGGGCGCAAACATCGGCTCTTTTCCCTGGGAAAGAAAACTCACCAGTCCAGGTTCCTGATGTCAGTTTGTAGAGCTCTTTTTGAACTCTCAGGGCAGCACAAGTATGAGGAGGGGGCAGCTCCTGTCTGGGACTTATCCTTCGATGTTCCGAATTTGTGCGGTCAGCTGCCGGCTCAGGGCCACAGGAGTCGGAGCGCAAACATCGGCTCTTTTCCCTGGGAAAGAAAACTCACCAGTCCAGGTTCCTGATGTCAGTTTGTAGGGCTCCCCTGGGACTGTCAGGGCAGCACAAGTATGATGTGGGGGCAGCTCATTTCTGGGACTTATCCTTCGATGTTCGGAATTTGTGCAGTCAGCTGCCGGCCCAGGGCCACAGGACTCGGAGCGCAAACATCGGCTCTTTTCCCTGGAAAAGAAAACTCACCAGTCCAGGTTCCTGATGTCAGTTTGTAGGGCTCCCCTGAGACTGTCAGGGCAGCACAAGTATGAGGTGGGGGCAGCTCCTTTCTGGGACTTATCCTTCGATGTTCCGAATTTGTGCGGTCAGCTGCCGGCTCACGGCCACAGGACTCGGATCGCAAACATCGGCTCCTCTCCCTGGGAAAGAAATCTCACCAGTCCAGGTTCCTGATGTCAGTTTGTAGAGCTCTTTTTGGACTCTCAGGGTAGCACAAGTATGAGGTGGGGGCAGCTCCTGGCTGGGACTTATCCTTCGATGTTCGGATTTTTGCAGTCAGGTGCCCGCTCAGGGCCACAGGACTCGGAGCGCAAACATCGGCTCTTTTCCCTGGAAAAGAAATCTCACCAGTCCAGGTTCCTGATGTCAGTTTGTAGGGCTCCCCTGGGACTGTCAGGGCAGCACAAGTATGAGGTGGGGGCAGCTCCTGTCTGGGACTTATCCTTCGATGTTCGGATTTTTTGCACTCAGCTGCCCGCTCAGGGCCACAGGACTCGGAGCGCAAACATCGGCTCTTTTCCCTGGGAAAGAAAACTCACCAGTCCTGGTTCCTGATGTCAGTTTGGAGGGCTCCCCTGGGACTCTCAGGGCAGCACAAGAATGAGGTGGGGGCAGCTCCTGTCTGGGACTTATCCTTCGATGTTCCGATTTTTTGCAGTCAGCTGCCGGTTTAGGGCCACAGGACTCGGAGCGCAAACATCGGCTCTTTTCCCTGGGAAAGAAAACTCACCAGTCCAGGTTCCTGATGTCAGTTTGTAGGGATCTTTTTGATTTCTCAGGGCAGCACAAGTATGAGGTGGGGGCAGCTCCTGTCTGGGACTTATCCTTCGATGTTCGGATTTTTTGCAGTCAGCTGCCCGCTCAGGGCCACAGGACTCGGAGCGCAAACATCGGCTCTTTTCCCTGGGAAAGAAAACTCACCAGTCCAGGTTCCTGATGTCAGTTTGTAGGGCTCCCCTGGGACTGTCAGGGCAGCACAAGTATGAGGTGGGGGCAGCTCCTGTCTGGGACTTATCCTTCGATGTTCGGATTTTTTGCACTCAGCTGCCGGCTCAGGGCCACAGGAGTCGGAGCGAAAACATCGGCTCTTTTCCCTGGGAAAGAAAACTCACCAGTCCAGGTTCCTGATGTCAGTTTGTAGGGCTCCCCTGGGACTGTCAGGGCAGCACAAGTATGAGGTGGGGGCAGCTCCTGTCTGGGACTTATCCTTCGATGTTCCGATTTTTTGCAGTCAGCTGCCCGCTCAGGGCCACAGGACTCGGAGCGCAAACATCGGCTCTTTTCCCTGGGAAAGAAAACTCACCAGTCCAGGTTCCTGATGTCAGTTTGTAGGGCTCCCCTGAGATTGTCAGGGCAGCACAAGTATGAGGTGGGGGCAGCTCCTTTCTGGGATTTATCCTTCTATGTTCGGAATTTTTGCGGTCAGCTGCCGGCTCACGGCCACAGGACTCGGGGCGCAAACATCGGCTCTTTTCCCTGGGAAAGAAAACTCACCAGTCCAGGTTCCTGATGTCAGTTTGTAGAGCTCTTTTTGAACTCTCAGGGCAGCACAAGTATGAGGAGGGGGCAGCTCCTGTCTGGGACTTATCCTTCGATGTTCCGAATTTGTGCGGTCAGCTGCCGGCTCAGGGCCACAGGAGTCGGAGCGCAAACATCGGCTCTTTTCCCTGGGAAAGAAAACTCACCAGTCCAGGTTCCTGATGTCAGTTTGTAGGGCTCCCCTGGGACTGTCAGGGCAGCACAAGTATGATGTGGGGGCAGCTCATTTCTGGGACTTATCCTTCGATGTTCGGAATTTGTGCAGTCAGCTGCCGGCCCAGGGCCACAGGACTCGGAGCGCAAACATCGGCTCTTTTCCCTGGAAAAGAAAACTCACCAGTCCAGGTTCCTGATGTCAGTTTGTAGGGCTCCCCTGAGACTGTCAGGGCAGCACAAGTATGAGGTGGGGGCAGCTCCTTTCTGGGACTTATCCTTCGATGTTCCGAATTTGTGCGGTCAGCTGCCGGCTCACGGCCACAGGACTCGGATCGCAAACATCGGCTCCTCTCCCTGGGAAAGAAATCTCACCAGTCCAGGTTCCTGATGTCAGTTTGTAGAGCTCTTTTTGGACTCTCAGGGTAGCACAAGTATGAGGTGGGGGCAGCTCCTGGCTGGGACTTATCCTTCGATGTTCGGATTTTTGCAGTCAGGTGCCCGCTCAGGGCCACAGGACTCGGAGCGCAAACATCGGCTCTTTTCCCTGGAAAAGAAATCTCACCAGTCCAGGTTCCTGATGTCAGTTTGTAGGGCTCCCCTGGGACTGTCAGGGCAGCACAAGTATGAGGTGGGGGCAGCTCCTGTCTGGGACTTATCCTTCGATGTTCGGATTTTTTGCACTCAGCTGCCCGCTCAGGGCCACAGGACTCGGAGCGCAAACATCGGCTCTTTTCCCTGGGAAAGAAAACTCACCAGTCCTGGTTCCTGATGTCAGTTTGGAGGGCTCCCCTGGGACTCTCAGGGCAGCACAAGAATGAGGTGGGGGCAGCTCCTGTCTGGGACTTATCCTTCGATGTTCCGATTTTTTGCAGTCAGCTGCCGGTTTAGGGCCACAGGACTCGGAGCGCAAACATCGGCTCTTTTCCCTGGGAAAGAAAACTCACCAGTCCAGGTTCCTGATGTCAGTTTGTAGGGATCTTTTTGATTTCTCAGGGCAGCACAAGTATGAGGTGGGGGCAGCTCCTGTCTGGGACTTATCCTTCGATGTTCGGATTTTTTGCAGTCAGCTGCCCGCTCAGGGCCACAGGACTCGGAGCGCAAACATCGGCTCTTTTCCCTGGGAAAGAAAACTCACCAGTCCAGGTTCCTGATGTCAGTTTGTAGGGCTCCCCTGGGACTGTCAGGGCAGCACAAGTATGAGGTGGGGGCAGCTCCTTTCTGGGACTTATCCTTCGATGTTCGGAATTTGTGCAGTCAGCTGCCGGCTCAGGACCACAGGACTCGGAGCGCAAACATCGGCTCTTTTCCCTGGAAAAGAAAACTCACCAGTCCAGGTTCCTGATGTCGGTTTGTAGGGCTCCCCTGAGACTGTCAGGGCAGCACAAGTATGAGGTAGGGGCAGCTCCTTTCTGGGACTTATCCTTCGATGTTCCGAATTTGTGCGGTCAGCTGCCGGCTCAGGGCCACAGGAGTCGGAGCGCAAACATCGGCTCCTCTCCCTGGGAAAGAAATCTCACCAGTCCAGGTTCCTGATGTCAGTTTGTAGAGCTCTTTTTGGACTCTCAGGGTAGCACAAGTATGAGGTGGGGACAGCTCCTGTCTGGGACTTATCCTTCGATGTTCGGATTTTTTACAGTCAGCTGCCGGCTCAGGGCCACAGGACTCGGAGCGCAAACATCGGCTCTTTTCCCTGGGAAAGAAAACTCACCAGTCCAGGTTCCTGATGTCAGTTTGTAGGGCTCCCCTGAGACTGTCAGGGCAGCACAAGTATGAGGTGGGGGCAGCTCCTTTCTGGGATTTATCCTTCTATGTTCGGAATTTGTGCGGTCAGCTGCCGGCTCACGGCCACAGGACTCGGGGCGCAAACATCGGCTCTTTTCCCTGGGAAAGAAAACTCACCAGTCCAGGTTCCTGATGTCAGTTTGTAGAGCTCTTTTTGGACTCTCAGGGCAGCACAAATATGAGGTGGGGGCAGCTCCTGTCTGGGACTTATCCTTCGATGTTCCGATTTTTTGCAGTCAGCTGCCGGCTCAGGGCCACAGGACTCGGAGCGCAAACATCGGCTCTTTTCCCTGGGAAAGAAAACTCACCAGTCCAGGTTCCTGATGTCAGTTTGTAGGGCTCCCCTGGCACTCTCAGGGTAGCACAAGTATGAGGTGGGGGCAGCTCCTGTCTGGGACTTATCCTTCGATGTTCGGAATTTGTGCAGTCAGCTGCCGGCTCAGGGCCACAGGACTCGGAGCGCAAACATCGGCTCTTTTCCCTGGAAAAGAAAACTCACCAGTCCAGGTTCCTGATGTCAGTTTGTAGGGCTCCCCTGAGACTGTCAGGGCAGCACAAGTATGAGGCGGGGGCAGCTCCTTTCTGGGACTTATCCTTCGATGTTCCGAATTTGTGCGGTCAGCTGCCGGCTCAGGGCCACAGGACTCGGATCGCAAACATCGGCTCCTCTCCCTGGGAAAGAAATCTCACCAGTCCAGGTTCCTGATGTCAGTTTGTAGAGCTCTTTTTGGACTCTCAGGGTAGCACAAGTATGAGGTGGGGGCAGCTCCTGTCTGGGACTTATCCTTCGATGTTCGGATTTTTTGCAGTCAGCTGCCGGCTCAGGGCCACAGGACTCGGAGCGCAAACATCGGCTCTTTTCCCTGGGAAAGAAAACTCACCTGTCCAGGTTCCTGATGTCAGTTTGTAGGGCTCCCCTGGGACTGTCAGGGCAGCACAAGTATGATGTGGGGGCAGCTCCTTTCTGGGACTTATCCTTCGATGTTCGGAATTTGTGCGGTCAGCTGCCGGCTCAGGGCCAAAGGACTCGGAGCGCAAACATCGGCTCTTTTCCCTGGGAAAGAAAACTCACCAGTCCAGGTTCCTGATGTCATTTTGTAGGGCTCCCCTGAGACTATCAGGGCAGCACAAGTATGAGGTGGGGGCAGCTCCTTTCTGGGATTTATCCTTCTATGTTCGGAAATTGTGCGGTCAGCTGCCGGCTCACGGCCACAGGACTCGGGGCGCAAACATCGGCTCTTTTCCCTGGGAAAGAACACTCACCAGTCCAGGTTCCTGATGTCAGTTTGTAGGGCTCCCCTGGGACTGTCAGGGCAGCACAAGTATGAGGTGGGGGCAGCTCCTGTCTGGGACTTATCCTTCGATGTTCGGATTTTTTGCACTCAGCTGCCCGCTCAGGGCCACAGGACTCGGAGCGCAAACATCGGCTCTTTTCCCTGGGAAAGAAAACTCACCAGTCCTGGTTCCTGATGTCAGTTTGGAGGGCTCCCCTGGGACTCTCAGGGCAGCACAAGAATGAGGTGGGGGCAGCTCCTGTCTGGGACTTATCCTTCGATGTTCCGATTTTTTGCAGTCAGCTGCCGGTTTAGGGCCACAGGACTCGGAGCGCAAACATCGGCTCTTTTCCCTGGGAAAGAAAACTCACCAGTCCAGGTTCCTGATGTCAGTTTGTAGGGATCTTTTTGATTTCTCAGGGCAGCACAAGTATGAGGTGGGGGCAGTTCCTGTCTGGGACTTATCCTTCGATGTTCGGATTTTTTGCAGTCAGCTGCCCGCTCAGGGCCACAGGACTCGGAGCGCAAACATCGGCTCTTTTCCCTGGGAAAGAAAACTCACCAGTCCAGGTTCCTGATGTCAGTTTGTAGGGCTCCCCTGGGACTGTCAGGGCAGCACAAGTATGAGGTGGGGGCAGCTCCTTTCTGGGACTTATCCTTCGATGTTCGGAATTTGTGCAGTCAGCTGCCGGCTCAGGGCCACAGGACTCTGAGCGCAAACATCGGCTCTATTCCCTGGAAAAGAAAACTCACCAGTCCAGGTTCCTGATGTCGGTTTGTAGGGCTCCCCTGAGACTGTCAGGGCAGCACAAGTATGAGGTAGGGGCAGCTCCTTTCTGGGACTTATCCTTCGATGTTCCGAATTTGTGCGGTCAGCTGCCGGCTCAGGGCCACAGGACTCGGATCGCAAACATCGGCTCCTCTCCCTGGGAAAGAAATCTCACCAGTCCAGGTTCCTGATGTCAGTTTGTAGAGCTCTTTTTGGACTCTCAGGGTAGAACAAGTATGAGGTGGGGGCAGCTCCTGTCTGGGACTTATCCTTCGATGTTCGGATTTTTTGCACTCAGCTGCCCGCTCAGGGCCACAGGACTCGGAGCGCAAACATCGGCTCTTTTCCCTGGGAAAGAAAACTCACCAGTCCAGGTTCCTGATGTCAGTTTGGAGGGCTCCCCTGGGACTCTCAGGGCAGCACAAGAATGAGGTGGGGGCAGCTCCTGTCTGGGACTTATCCTTCGATGTTCCGATTTTTTGCAGTCAGCTGCCGGTTTAGGGCCACAGGACTCGGAGCGCAAACATCGGCTCTTTTCCATGGGAAAGAAAACTCACCAGTCCAGGTTCCTGATGTCAGTTTGTAGGGCTCTTTTTGAATTCTCAGGGCAGCACAAGTATGAGGTGGGGGCAGCTCCTGTCTGGGACTTATCCTTCGATGTTCGGATTTTTTGCAGTCAGCTGCCCGCTCAGGGCCACCGGACTCGGAGCGCAAACATCGGCTCTTTTCCCTGGGAAAGAAAACTCACCAGTCCAGGTTCCTGATGTCAGTTTGTAGGGCTCCCCTGGGACTGTCAGGGCAGCACAAGTATGAGGTGTGGGCAGCTCCTTTCTGGGACTTATCCTTCGATGTTCGGAATTTTTGCACTCAGCTGCCCGTTCCTGACCACAGGACTCGGAGCGCAAACATCGGCTCTTTTCCCTGGGAAAGAAAACTCACCAGTCCAGGTTCCTGATGTCAGTTTTTAGGGCACCCCTGGGACTCTCAGGGCAGCACAAGTATGAGGTGGGGGCAGCTCCTGTCTGGGACTTATCCTTCGATGTTCCGAATTTGTGCGGTCAGCTGCCGGCTCAGGGCCACAGGACTCGGAGCGCAAACATCGGCTCTTTTCCCTGGGAAAGAAAACTCACCAGTCCAGGTTCCTGATGTCAGTTTGTAGAGCTCTTTTTGGACCCTCAGGACAGCACAAGTATGAGGTGGGGGCAGCTCCTGGCTGGGACTTATCCTTCGATGTTCGGATTTTTTGCAGTCAGCTGCCCGCTCAGGGCCACAGGACTCGGAGCGCAAACATCGGGTCTTTTCCCTGGGAAAGAAAACTCACCAGTCCAGGTTCCTGATGTCAGTTTGTAGGGCTCCCTAGGGACTGTCAGGGCAGCACAAGTATGAGGTGGGGGCAGCTCCTGTCTGGGACTTATCCTTCGATATTCCGATTTTTTGCAGTCAGCTGCCTGTTTAAGGCCACAGGACTCGGAGCGCAAACATCGGCTCTTTTCCCTGGGAAAGAAAACTCACCAGTCCAGGTTCCTGATGTCAGTTTGTAGAGCTCTTTTTGGACTCTCAGGGCAGCACAAATATGAGGAGGGGGCAGCTCCTGTCTGGGACTTATCCTTCGATGTTCCGATTTTTTGCAGTCAGCTGCCAGCTCAGGGCCACAGGACTCGGAGCGCAAACATCGGCTCTTTTCCCTGGGAAAGAAAACTCACCAGTCCAGGTTCCTGATGTCAGTTTGTAGGGCTCCCCTGAGACTGTCAGGGCAGCACAAGTATGAGGTGGGGGCAGCTCCTGTCTGGGACTTATCCTTCGATGTTCGGAATTTGTGCAGTCAGCTGCCCGCTCAGGGCCACAGGAATCGGAGCGCAAACATCGGCTCTTTTCCCTGGGAAAGAAAACTCACCAGTCCAGGTTCCTGATGTCAGTTTGTAGGGCTCCCCTGGCACTCTCAGGGTAGAACAAGTATGAGGTGGGGGCAGCTCCTGTCTGGGACTTATCCTTCGATGTTCGGATTTTTTGCACTCAGCTGCCCGCTCAGGGCCACAGGACTCGGAGCGCAAACATTGGCTCTTTTCCCTGGGAAAGAAAACTCACCAGTCCAGGTTCCTGATGTCAGTTTGTAGGGCTCCCCTGGGACTGTCAGGGCAGCACAAGTATGAGGAGGGGGCAGCTCCTGTCTGGAACTTATCCTTCGATGTTCGGATTTTTTGCGGTCAGATGCCCGCTCAGGGCCACAGGACTCGGAGCGCAAACATCGGCTCTTTTCCCTGGGAAAGAAAACTCACTAGTCCAGGTTCCTGATGTCAGTTTGTAGAGCTCTTTTTGGACTCTCAGTGCAGCACAAGTATGAGGTGGGGGCAGCTCCTGTCTGGGACTTATCCTTCGATGTTCGGATTTTTTGCACTCAGCTGCCCGCTCAGGGCCACAGGACTCGGGGCGCAAACATCGGCTCTTTTCCCTGGGAAAGAAATCTCACCAGACCTGGTTCCTGATGTCAGTTTGGAGGGCTCCCATGGGACTCTCAGGGCAGCACAAGAATGAGGTTGCGGCAGCTCCTGTCTGGGAGTTATCCTTCGATGTTCCGAATTTTTGCAGTCAGCTGCCGGTTTAGGGCCACAGGACTCGGAGCGCAAACATCGGCTCTTTTCCCTGGGAAAGAAAAGTCACCAGTCCAGGTTCCTGATGTCAGTTTGTAGGGCTCCCCTGGGACTGTCAGGGCAGCACAAATATGAGGTGGGGGCAGCTCCTTTCTGGGACTTATCCTTCGATGTTCGGAATTTTTGCAGTCAGCTGCCGGCTCGGGGCCACAGGGCTCGGAGCGCAAACATCGGCTCTTTTCCCTGGAAAAGAAAACTCACCAGTCCAGGTTCCTGATGTCAGTTTGTAGGGCTCCCCTGAGACTGTCAGGGCAGCACAAGTATGATGTGGGGGCAGCTCCTTTCTGGGACTTATCCTTCGATTTTCCGAATTTGTGCGGTCAGCTGCCGGCTCAGGGCCACAGGACTCGGATCGCAAACATCGGCTCCTCTCCCTGGGAAAGAAATCTCACCAGTCCAGGTTCCTGATGTCAGTTTGTAGAGCTCTTTTTGGACTCTCGGGGTAGCACAAGTATGAGGTGGGGACAGCTCCTGTCTGGGACTTATCCTTCGATGTTCGGATTTTTTGCAGTCAGCTGCCGGCTCAGGGCCACAGGACTCGGAGCGCAAACATCGGCTCTTTTCCCTGGGAAAGAAAACTCACCAGTCCAGGTTCCTGATGTCAGTTTGTATAGCTCCCCTGGGACTGTCAGGGCAGCACAAGTATGATGTGAGGGCAGCTGCTTTCTGGGACTTATCCTTCGATGTTCGGAATTTGTGCAGTCAGCTGCCGGCTCAGGGCCACAGGACTCGGAGCGCAAACATCGGCTCTTTTCCCTGGGAAAGAAAACTCACCAGTCCAGGTTCCTGATGTCAGTTTGTAGGGCTCCCCTGAGACTGTCAGGGCAGCACAAGTATGAGGTGGGGGCAGCTCCTTTCTGGGATTTATCCTTCTATGTTCGGAATTTGTGCGGTCAGCTGCCGGCTCACGGCCACAGGACTCGGGGCGCAAACATCGGCTCTTTTCCCTGGGAAAGAAAACTCACCAGTCCAGGTTCCTGATGTCAGTTTGTAGGGCTCCCCTGGGACTGTCAGGGCAGCACAAGTATGAGGAGGGGGCAGCGCCTGTCTGGGATTTATCCTTTGATGTTCGGATTTTTTGCAGTCAGCTGCCGGCTCAGGGCCACAGGACTCGGAGCGCAAACATCGGCTCTTTTCCCTGGGAAAGAAAACTCACTAGTCCAGGTTCCTGATGTCAGTTTGTAGAGCTCTTTTTGGACTCTCAGGGCAGCACAAGTATGAGGTGGGGGCAGCTCCTGTCTGGGACTTATCCTTCGATGTTCGGATTTTTTGCAGTCAGCTGCCGGCCCAGGGCCACAGGACTCGGAGCGCAAATATCGGCTCTTTTCCCTGGGAAAGAAAACTCACCAGTCCTGGTTCCTGATGTCAGTTTGGAGGGCTCTCCTGGGACTCTCAGGGCAGCACAAGAATGAGGTGGGGGCAGCTCCTGTCTGGGACTTATCCTTCGATGTTCCGATTTTTTGCAGTCAGCTGCCGGTTTAGGGCCACAGGACTCGGAGCGCAAACATCGGCTCTTTTCCATGGGAAAGAAAACTCACCAGTCCAGGTTCCTGATGTCAGTTTGTAGGGCTCTTTTTGAATTCTCATGGCAGCACAAGTATGAGGTGGGGGCAGCTCCTTTCTGGGACTTATCCTTCGATGTTCGGATTTTTTGCAGTCAGCTGCCGGCTCAGGGCCACAGGACTCGGAGCGCAAACATCGGCTCTTTTCCCTGGGAAAGAAAACTCACCAGTCCAGGTTCCTGATGTCAGTTTGTAGGGCTCCCCTGAGACTGTCAGGGCAGCACAAGTATGAGGTGGGGGCAGCTCCTTTCTGGGACTTATCCTTCGATGTTCCGAATTTGTGCGGTCAGCTGCCGGCTCAGGGCCACAGGACTCGGATCGCAAACATCGGCTCCTCTCCCTGGGAAAGAAATCTCACCAGTCCAGGTTCCTGATGTCAGTTTGTAGAGCTCTTTTTGGACTCTCAGGGTAGCACAAGTATGAGGTGGGGACAGCTCCTGTCTGGGACTTATCCTTCGATGTTCGGATTTTTTGCAGTCAGCTGCCGGCTCAGGGCCACAGGACTCGGAGCGCAAACATCGGCTCTTTTCCCTGGGAAAGAAAACTCACCAGTCCAGGTTCCTGATGTCAGTTTGTAGGGCTCCCCTGGGACTGTCAGGGCAGCACAAGTATGAGGTGGGGGCAGCTCCTTTCTGGGATTTATCCGTATATGTTCCGAATTTGTGCGGCCAGCTGCCGGCTCACGGCCACAGGACTCGGGGCGCAAACATCGGCTCTTTTCCCTGGAAAAGAAAACTCACCAGTCCAGGTTCCTGATGTCAGTTTGTAGGGCTCCCCTGGGACTGTCAGGGCAGCACAAGTATGAGGAGGGGGCAGCGCCTGTCTGGGATTTATCCTTCGATGTTCGGATTTTTTGCAGTCAGCTGCCGGCTCAGGGCCACAGGACTCGGAGCACAAACATCGGCTCTTTTCCCTGGGAAAGAAAACTCACTAGTCCAGGTTCCTGATGTCAGTTTGTAGAGCTCTTTTTGGACTCTCAGGGCAGCACAAGTATGAGGTGGGGGCAGCTCCTTTCTGGGACTTATCCTTCGATGTTCGGATTTTTTGCACTCAGCTGCCCGCTCAGGGCCACAGGACTCGGAGCGCAAACATCGGCTCTTTTCCCTGGAAAAGAAAACTCACCAGTCCAGGTTCCTGATGTCAGTTTGTAGGGCTCCCCTGGGACTGTCAGGGCAGCACAAGTATGAGGTGGGGGCAGCTCCTTTCTGGGACTTATCCTTCGATGTTCGGATTTTTTGCACTCAGCTGCCCGTTCCTGACCACAGGACTCGGAGCGCAAACATCGGCTCTTTTCCCTGGGAAAGAAAACTCACCAGTCCAGGTTCCTGATGTCAGTTTGTAGAGCTCTTTTTGAACTCTCAGGGCAGCACAAGTATGAGGAGGGGGCAGCTCCTGTCTGGGACTTATCCTTCGATGTTCCGAATTTGTGCGGTCAGCTGCCGGCTCAGGGCCACAGGACTCGGATCGCAAACATCGGCTCCTCTCCCTGGGAAAGAAATCTCACCAGTCCAGGTTCCTGATGTCAGTTTGTAGAGCTCTTTTTGGACTCTCAGGGTAGCACATGTATGAGGTGGGGACAGCTCCTGTCTGGGACTTATCCTTCGATGTTCGGATTTTTTACAGTCAGCTGCCGGCTCAGGGCCACAGGACTCGGAGCGCAAACATCGGCTCTTTTCCCTGGGAAAGAAAACTCACCAGTCCAGGTTCCTGATGTCAGTTTGTAGGGCTCCCCTGAGACTGTCAGGGCAGCACAAGTATGAGGTGGGGGCAGCTCCTTTCTGGGATTTATCCTTCTATGTTCGGAATTTGTGCGGTCAGCTGCCGGCTCACGGCCACAGGACTCGGGGCGCAAACATCGGCTCTTTTCCCTGGGAAAGAAAACTCACCAGTCCAGGTTCCTGATGTCAGTTTGTAGAGCTCTTTTTGAACTCTCAGGGCAGCACAAGTATGAGGAGGGGGCAGCTCCTGTCTGGGACTTATCCTTCGATGTTCCGAATTTGTGCGGTCAGCTGCCGGCTCAGGGCCACAGGAGTCGGAGCGCAAACATCGGCTCTTTTCCCTGGGAAAGAAAACTCACCAGTCCAGGTTCCTGATGTCAGTTTGTAGGGCTCCCCTGGGACTGTCAGGGCAGCACAAGTATGATGTGGGGGAAGCTCCTTTCTGGGACTTATCCTTCGATGTTCGGAATTTGTGCAGTCAGCTGCCCGCTCAGGGCCACAGGAGTCGGAGTGCAAACATCGGCTCTTTTCCCTGGAAAAGAAAACTCACCAGTCCAGGTTCCTGATGTCAGTTTGTAGGGCTCCCCTGAGACTGTCAGGGCAGCACAAGTATGAGGTGGGGGCAGCTCCTTTCTGGGACGTATCCTTCGATGTTCCGAATTTGTGCGGTCAGCTGCCGGCTCAGGGCCACAGGACTCGGATCGCAAACATCGGCTCCTCTCCCTGGGAAAGAAATCTCACCAGTCCAGGTTCCTGATGTCAGTTTGTAGAGCTCTTTTTGGACTCTCAGGGTAGCACAAGTATGAGGTGGGGACAGCTCCTGTCTGGGACTTATCCTTCGATGTTCGGATTTTTTGCAGTCAGCTGCCGGCTCAGGGCCACAGGACTCGGAGCGCAAACATCGGCTCTTTTCCCTGGGAAAGAAAACTCACCAGTCCAGGTTCCTGATGTCAGTTTGTAGGGCTCCCCTGGGACTGTCAGGGCAGCACAAGTATGAGGTGGGGGCAGCTCCTTTCTGGGATTTATCCGTATATGTTCCGAATTTGTGCGGTCAGCTGCCGGCTCAGGGCCACAGGACTCGGGGCGCAAACATCGGCTCTTTTCCCTGGAAAAGAAAACTCACCAGTCCAGGTTCCTGATGTCAGTTTGTAGGGCTCCCCTGGGACTGTCAGGGCAGCACAAGTATGAGGAGGGGGCAGCGCCTGTCTGGGATTTATCCTTCGATGTTCGGATTTTTTGCAGTCAGCTGCCGGCTCAGGGCCACAGGACTCGGAGCACAAACATCGGCTCTTTTCCCTGGGAAAGAAAACTCACTAGTCCAGGTTCCTGATGTCAGTTTGTAGAGCTCTTTTTGGACTCTCAGGGCAGCACAAGTATGAGGTGGGGGCAGCTCCTTTCTGGGACTTATCCTTCGATGTTCGGATTTTTTGCACTCAGCTGCCCGCTCAGGGCCACAGGACTCGGAGCGCAAACATCGGCTCTTTTCCCTGGAAAAGAAAACTCACCAGTCCAGGTTCCTGATGTCAGTTTGTAGGGCTCCCCTGGGACTGTCAGGGCAGCACAAGTATGAGGTGGGGGCAGCTCCTTTCTGGGACTTCTCCTTCGATGTTCGGATTTTTTGCACTCAGCTGCCCGTTCCTGACCACAGGACTCGGAGCGCAAACATCGGCTCTTTTCCCTGGGAAAGAAAACTCACCAGTCCAGGTTCCTGATGTCAGTTTGTAGAGCTCTTTTTGAACTCTCAGGGCAGCACAAGTATGAGGAGGGGGCAGCTCCTGTCTGGGACTTATCCTTCGATGTTCCGAATTTGTGCGGTCAGCTGCCGGCTCAGGGCCACAGGAGTCGGAGCGCAAACATCGGCTCTTTTCCCTGGGAAAGAAAACTCACCAGTCCAGGTTCCTGATGTCAGTTTGTAGGGCTCCCCTGGGACTGTCAGGGCAGCACAAGTATGATGTGGGGGCAGCTCATTTCTGGGACTTATCCTTCGATGTTCGGAATTTGTGCAGTCAGCTGCCGGCTCAGGGCCACAGGACTCGGAGCGCAAACATCGGCTCTTTTCCCTGGAAAAGAAAACTCACCAGTCCAGGTTCCTGATGTCAGTTTGTAGGGCTCCCCTGAGACTGTCAGGGCAGCACAAGTATGAGGTGGGGGCAGCTCCTTTCTGGGACTTATCCTTCGATGTTCCGAATTTGTGCGGTCAGCTGCCGGCTCACGGCCACAGGACTCGGATCGCAAACATCGGCTCCTCTCCCTGGGAAAGAAATCTCACCAGTCCAGGTTCCTGATGTCAGTTTGTAGAGCTCTTTTTGGACTCTCAGGGTAGCACAAGTATGAGGTGGGGGCAGCTCCTGGCTGGGACTTATCCTTCGATGTTCGGATTTTTTGCAGTCAGCTGCCCGCTCAGGGCCACAGGACTCGGAGGGCAAACATCGGGTCTTTTCCCTGGGAAAGAAAACTCACCAGTCCAGGTTCCTGATGTCAGTTTGTAGGGCTCCTCTGGGACTGTCAGGGCAGCACAAGTATGAGGTGGGGGCAGCTCCTTTCTGGGACTTATCCTTCGATGTTCGGAATTTGTGCAGTCAGCTGCCGGCTCAGGGCCACAGGACTCGGAGCGCAAACATCGGCTCTTTTCCCTGGAAAAGAAAACTCACCAGTCCAGGTTCCTGATGTCAGTTTGTAGGGCTCCCCTGAGACTATCAGGGCAGCACAAGTATGAGGTGGGGGCAGCTCCTTTCTGGGATTTATCCTTCTATGTTCGGAAATTGTGCGGTCAGCTGCCGGCTCACGGCCACAGGACTCGGGGCGCAAACATCGGCTCTTTTCCCTGGGAAAGAAAACTCACCAGTCCAGGTTCCTGATGTCAGTTTGTAGGGCTCCCCTGGGACTGTCAGGGCAGCACAAGTATGAGGTGGGGGCAGCTCCTGTCTGGGACTTATCCTTCGATGTTCGGATTTTTTGCACTCAGCTGCCCGCTCAGGGCCACAGGACTCGGAGCGCAAACATCGGCTCTTTTCCCTGGGAAAGAAAACTCACCAGTCCTGGTTCCTGTTGTCAGTTTGGAGGGCTCCCCTGGGACTCTCAGGGCAGCACAAGAATGAGGTGGGGGCAGCTCCTGTCTGGGACTTATCCTTCGATGTTCGGATTTTTTGCACTCAGCTGCCCGCTCAGGGCCACAGGACTCGGAGCGCAAACATCGGCTCTTTTCCCTGGGAAAGAAAACTCACCAGTCCTGGTTCCTGTTGTCAGTTTGGAGGGCTCCCCTGGGACTCTCAGGGCAGCACAAGAATGAGGTGGGGGCAGCTCCTGTCTGGGACTTATCCTTCGATGTTCCGATTTTTTGCAGTCAGCTGCCGGTTTAGGGCCACAGGACTCGGAGCGCAAACATCGGCTCTTTTCCCTGGGAAAGAAAACTCACCAGTCCAGGTTCCTGATGTCAGTTTGTAGGGATCTTTTTGATTTCTCAGGGCAGCACAAGTATGAGGTGGGGGCAGCTCCTGTCTGGGACTTATCCTTCGATGTTCGGATTTTTTGCAGTCAGCTGCCCGCTCAGGGCCACAGGACTCGGAGCGCAAACATCGGCTCTTTTCCCTGGGAAAGAAAACTCACCAGTCCAGGTTCCTGATGTCAGTTTGTAGGGCTCCCCTGGGACTGTCAGGGCAGCACAAGTATGAGGTGGGGGCAGCTCCTTTCTGGGACTTATCCTTCGATGTTCGGAATTTGTGCAGTCAGCTGCCGGCTCAGGGCCACAGGACTCGGAGCGCAAACATCGGCTCTATTCCCTGGAAAAGAAAACTCACCAGTCCAGGTTCCTGATGTCGGTTTGTAGGGCTCCCCTGAGACTGTCAGGGCAGCACAAGTATGAGGTAGGGGCAGCTCCTTTCTGGGACTTATCCTTCGATGTTCCGAATTTGTGCGGTCAGCTGCCGGCTCAGGGCCACAGGACTCGGATCGCAAACATCGGCTCCTCTCCCTGGGAAAGAAATCTCACCAGTCCAGGTTCCTGATGTCAGTTTGTAGAGCTCTTTTTGGACTCTCAGGGTAGCACAAGTATGAGGTGGGGACAGCTCCTGTCTGGGACTTATCCTTCGATGTTCGGATTTTTTACAGTCAGCTGCCGGCTCAGGGCCACAGGACTCGGAGCGCAAACATCGGCTCTTTTCCCTGGGAAAGAAAACTCACCAGTCCAGGTTCCTGATGTCAGTTTGTAGGGCTCCCCTGAGATTGTCAGGGCAGCACAAGTATGAGGTGGGGGCAGCTCCTTTCTGGGATTTATCCTTCTATGTTCGGAATTTTTGCGGTCAGCTGCCGGCTCACGGCCACAGGACTCGGGGCGCAAACATCGGCTCTTTTCCCTGGGAAAGAAAACTCACCAGTCCAGGTTCCTGATGTCAGTTTGTAGAGCTCTTTTTGAACTCTCAGGGCAGCACAAGTATGAGGAGGGGGCAGCTCCTGTCTGGGACTTATCCTTCGATGTTCCGAATTTGTGCGGTCAGCTGCCGGCTCAGGGCCACAGGAGTCGGAGCGCAAACATCGGCTCTTTTCCCTGGGAAAGAAAACTCACCAGTCCAGGTTCCTGATGTCAGTTTGTAGGGCTCCCCTGGGACTGTCAGGGCAGCACAAGTATGATGTGGGGGCAGCTCATTTCTGGGACTTATCCTTCGATGTTCGGAATTTGTGCAGTCAGCTGCCGGCCCAGGGCCACAGGACTCGGAGCGCAAACATCGGCTCTTTTCCCTGGAAAAGAAAACTCACCAGTCCAGGTTCCTGATGTCAGTTTGTAGGGCTCCCCTGAGACTGTCAGGGCAGCACAAGTATGAGGTGGGGGCAGCTCCTTTCTGGGACTTATCCTTCGATGTTCCGAATTTGTGCGGTCAGCTGCCGGCTCACGGCCACAGGACTCGGATCGCAAACATCGGCTCCTCTCCCTGGGAAAGAAATCTCACCAGTCCAGGTTCCTGATGTCAGTTTGTAGAGCTCTTTTTGGACTCTCAGGGTAGCACAAGTATGAGGTGGGGGCAGCTCCTGGCTGGGACTTATCCTTCGATGTTCGGATTTTTGCAGTCAGGTGCCCGCTCAGGGCCACAGGACTCGGAGCGCAAACATCGGCTCTTTTCCCTGGAAAAGAAATCTCACCAGTCCAGGTTCCTGATGTCAGTTTGTAGGGCTCCCCTGGGACTGTCAGGGCAGCACAAGTATGAGGTGGGGGCAGCTCCTGTCTGGGACTTATCCTTCGATGTTCGGATTTTTTGCACTCAGCTGCCCGCTCAGGGCCACAGGACTCGGAGCGCAAACATCGGCTCTTTTCCCTGGGAAAGAAAACTCACCAGTCCTGGTTCCTGATGTCAGTTTGGAGGGCTCCCCTGGGACTCTCAGGGCAGCACAAGAATGAGGTGGGGGCAGCTCCTGTCTGGGACTTATCCTTCGATGTTCCGATTTTTTGCAGTCAGCTGCCGGTTTAGGGCCACAGGACTCGGAGCGCAAACATCGGCTCTTTTCCCTGGGAAAGAAAACTCACCAGTCCAGGTTCCTGATGTCAGTTTGTAGGGATCTTTTTGATTTCTCAGGGCAGCACAAGTATGAGGTGGGGGCAGCTCCTGTCTGGGACTTATCCTTCGATGTTCGGATTTTTTGCAGTCAGCTGCCCGCTCAGGGCCACAGGACTCGGAGCGCAAACATCGGCTCTTTTCCCTGGGAAAGAAAACTCACCAGTCCAGGTTCCTGATGTCAGTTTGTAGGGCTCCCCTGGGACTGTCAGGGCAGCACAAGTATGAGGTGGGGGCAGCTCCTTTCTGGGACTTATCCTTCGATGTTCGGAATTTGTGCAGTCAGCTGCCGGCTCAGGACCACAGGACTCGGAGCGCAAACATCGGCTCTTTTCCCTGGAAAAGAAAACTCACCAGTCCAGGTTCCTGATGTCGGTTTGTAGGGCTCCCCTGAGACTGTCAGGGCAGCACAAGTATGAGGTAGGGGCAGCTCCTTTCTGGGACTTATCCTTCGATGTTCCGAATTTGTGCGGTCAGCTGCCGGCTCAGGGCCACAGGAGTCGGAGCGCAAACATCGGCTCTTTTCCCTGGGAAAGAAAACTCACCAGTCCAGGTTCCTGATGTCAGTTTGTAGAGCTCTTTTTGGACTCTCAGGGCAGCACAAATATGAGGTGGGGGCAGCTCCTGTCTGGGACTTATCCTTCGATGTTCCGATTTTTTGCAGTCAGCTGCCGGCTCAGGGCCACAGGACTCGGAGCGCAAACATCGGCTCTTTTCCCTGGGAAAGAAAACTCACCAGTCCAGGTTCCTGATGTCAGTTTGTAGGGCTCCCCTGGCACTCTCAGGGTAGCACAAGTATGAGGTGGGGGCAGCTCCTGTCTGGGACTTATCCTTCGATGTTCGGAATTTGTGCAGTCAGCTGCCGGCTCAGGGCCACAGGACTCGGAGCGCAAACATCGGCTCTTTTCCCTGGAAAAGAAAACTCACCAGTCCAGGTTCCTGATGTCAGTTTGTAGGGCTCCCCTGAGACTGTCAGGGCAGCACAAGTATGAGGCGGGGGCAGCTCCTTTCTGGGACTTATCCTTCGATGTTCCGAATTTGTGCGGTCAGCTGCCGGCTCAGGGCCACAGGACTCGGATCGCAAACATCGGCTCCTCTCCCTGGGAAAGAAATCTCACCAGTCCAGGTTCCTGATGTCAGTTTGTAGAGCTCTTTTTGGACTCTCAGGGTAGCACAAGTATGAGGTGGGGGCAGCTCCTGTCTGGGACTTATCCTTCGATGTTCGGATTTTTTGCAGTCAGCTGCCGGCTCAGGGCCACAGGACTCGGAGCGCAAACATCGGCTCTTTTCCCTGGGAAAGAAAACTCACCTGTCCAGGTTCCTGATGTCAGTTTGTAGGGCTCCCCTGGGACTGTCAGGGCAGCACAAGTATGATGTGGGGGCAGCTCCTTTCTGGGACTTATCCTTCGATGTTCGGAATTAGTGCGGTCAGCTGCCGGCTCAGGGCCAAAGGACTCGGAGCGCAAACATCGGCTCTTTTCCCTGGGAAAGAAAACTCACCAGTCCAGGTTCCTGATGTCATTTTGTAGGGCTCCCCTGAGACTATCAGGGCAGCACAAGTATGAGGTGGGGGCAGCTCCTTTCTGGGATTTATCCTTCTATGTTCGGAAATTGTGAGGTCAGCTGCCGGCTCACGGCCACAGGACTCGGGGCGCAAACATCGGCTCTTTTCCCTGGGAAAGAACACTCACCAGTCCAGGTTCCTGATGTCAGTTTGTAGGGCTCCCCTGGGACTGTCAGGGCAGCACAAGTATGAGGTGGGGGCAGCTCCTGTCTGGGACTTATCCTTCGATGTTCGGATTTTTTGCACTCAGCTGCCCGCTCAGGGCCACAGGACTCGGAGCGCAAACATCGGCTCTTTTCCCTGGGAAAGAAAACTCACCAGTCCTGGTTCCTGATGTCAGTTTGGAGGGCTCCCCTGGGACTCTCAGGGCAGCACAAGAATGAGGTGGGGGCAGCTCCTGTCTGGGACTTATCCTTCGATGTTCCGATTTTTTGCAGTCAGCTGCCGGTTTAGGGCCACAGGACTCGGAGCGCAAACATCGGCTCTTTTCCCTGGGAAAGAAAACTCACCAGTCCAGGTTCCTGATGTCAGTTTGTAGGGATCTTTTTGATTTCTCAGGGCAGCACAAGTATGAGGTGGGGGCAGTTCCTGTCTGGGACTTATCCTTCGATGTTCGGATTTTTTGCAGTCAGCTGCCCGCTCAGGGCCACAGGACTCGGAGCGCAAACATCGGCTCTTTTCCCTGGGAAAGAAAACTCACCAGTCCAGGTTCCTGATGTCAGTTTGTAGGGCTCCCCTGGGACTGTCAGGGCAGCACAAGTATGAGGTGGGGGCAGCTCCTTTCTGGGACTTATCCTTCGATGTTCGGAATTTGTGCAGTCAGCTGCCGGCTCAGGGCCACAGGACTCTGAGCGCAAACATCGGCTCTATTCCCTGGAAAAGAAAACTCACCAGTCCAGGTTCCTGATGTCGGTTTGTAGGGCTCCCCTGAGACTGTCAGGGCAGCACAAGTATGAGGTAGGGGCAGCTCCTTTCTGGGACTTATCCTTCGATGTTCCGAATTTGTGCGGTCAGCTGCCGGCTCAGGGCCACAGGACTCGGATCGCAAACATCGGCTCCTCTCCCTGGGAAAGAAATCTCACCAGTCCAGGTTCCTGATGTCAGTTTGTAGAGCTCTTTTTGGACTCTCAGGGTAGAACAAGTATGAGGTGGGGGCAGCTCCTGTCTGGGACTTATCCTTCGATGTTCGGATTTTTTGCACTCAGCTGCCCGCTCAGGGCCACAGGACTCGGAGCGCAAACATCGGCTCTTTTCCCTGGGAAAGAAAACTCACCAGTCCAGGTTCCTGATGTCAGTTTGGAGGGCTCCCCTGGGACTCTCAGGGCAGCACAAGAATGAGGTGGGGGCAGCTCCTGTCTGGGACTTATCCTTCGATGTTCCGATTTTTTGCAGTCAGCTGCCGGTTTAGGGCCACAGGACTCGGAGCGCAAACATCGGCTCTTTTCCATGGGAAAGAAAACTCACCAGTCCAGGTTCCTGATGTCAGTTTGTAGGGCTCTTTTTGAATTCTCAGGGCAGCACAAGTATGAGGTGGGGGCAGCTCCTGTCTGGGACTTATCCTTCGATGTTCGGATTTTTTGCAGTCAGCTGCCCGCTCAGGGCCACCGGACTCGGAGCGCAAACATCGGCTCTTTTCCCTGGGAAAGAAAACTCACCAGTCCAGGTTCCTGATGTCAGTTTGTAGGGCTCCCCTGGGACTGTCAGGGCAGCACAAGTATGAGGTGTGGGCAGCTCCTTTCTGGGACTTATCCTTCGATGTTCGGAATTTTTGCACTCAGCTGCCCGTTCCTGACCACAGGACTCGGAGCGCAAACATCGGCTCTTTTCCCTGGGAAAGAAAACTCACCAGTCCAGGTTCCTGATGTCAGTTTTTAGGGCACCCCTGGGACTCTCAGGGCAGCACAAGTATGAGGTGGGGGCAGCTCCTGTCTGGGACTTATCCTTCGATGTTCCGAATTTGTGCGGTCAGCTGCCGGCTCAGGGCCACAGGACTCGGAGCGCAAACATCGGCTCTTTTCCCTGGGAAAGAAAACTCACCAGTCCAGGTTCCTGATGTCAGTTTGTAGAGCTCTTTTTGGACCCTCAGGACAGCACAAGTATGAGGTGGGGGCAGCTCCTGGCTGGGACTTATCCTTCGATGTTCGGATTTTTTGCAGTCAGCTGCCCGCTCAGGGCCACAGGACTCGGAGCGCAAACATCGGGTCTTTTCCCTGGGAAAGAAAACTCACCAGTCCAGGTTCCTGATGTCAGTTTGTAGGGCTCCCCTGGGACTGTCAGGGCAGCACAAGTATGAGGTGGGGGCAGCTCCTTTCTGGGACATATCCTTCGATGTTCGGAATTTGTGCAGTCAGCTGCCGGCTCAGGGCCACAGGACTCGGAGCGCAAACATCGGCTCTTTTCCCTGGAAAAGAAAACTCACCAGTCCAGGTTCCTGATGTCAGTTTGTAGGGCTCCCCTGAGACTGTCAGGGCAGCACAAGTATGAGGTGGGGGCAGCTCCTTTCTGGGATTTATCCTTCTATGTTCGGAATTTGTGCGGTCAGCTGCCGGCTCAGGGCCACAGGACTCGGATCGCAAACATCGGCTCCTCTCCCTGGGAAAGAAATCTCACCAGTCCAGGTTCCTGATGTCAGTTTGTAGAGCTCTTTTTGGACTCTCAGGGTAGCACAAGTATGAGGTGGGGACAGCTCCTGTCTGGGACTTATCCTTCGATGTTCAGATTTTTTGCAGTCAGCTGCCGGCTCAGGGCCACAGGACTCGGAGCGCAAACATCGGCTCTTTTCCCTGGGAAAGAAAACTCACCAGTCCAGGTTCCTGATGTCAGTTTGTAGGGCTCCCCTGGGACTGTCAGGGCAGCACAAGTATGAGGTGGGGGCAGCTCCTTTCTGGGATATATCCTTCTATGTTCAGAATTTGTGCGGTCAGCTGCCGGCTCACGGCCACAGGACTCGGGGCGCAAACATCGGCTCTTTTCCCTGGAAAAGAAAACTCACCAGTCCAGGTTCCTGATGTCAGTTTGTAGGGCTCCCCTGGGACTGTCAGGGCAGCACAAGTATGAGGAGGGGGCAGCGCCTGTCTGGGATTTATCCTTCGATGTTCGGATTTTTTGCAGTCAGCTGCCGGCTCAGGGCCACAGGACTCGGAGCACAAACATCGGCTCTTTTCCCTGGGAAAGAAAACTCACTAGTCCAGGTTCCTGATGTCAGTTTGTAGAGCTCTTTTTGGACTCTCAGGGCAGCACAAGTATGAGGTGGGGGCAGCTCCTGTCTGGGACTTATCCTTCGATGTTCGGATTTTTTGCAGTCAGCTGCCCGCTCAGGGCCACAGGACTCGGAGCGCAAACATCGGCTCTTTTCCCTGGAAAAGAAAACTCACCAGTCCAGGTTCCTGATGTCAGTTTGTAGGGCTCCCCTGGGACTGTCAGGGCAGCACAAGTATGAGGTGGGGGCAGCTCCTTTCTGGGACTTATCCTTCGATGTTCGGATTTTTTGCACTCAGCTGCCCGTTCCTGACCACAGGACTCGGAGCGCAAACATCGGCTCTTTTCCCTGGGAAAGAAAACTCACCAGTCCAGGTTCCTGATGTCAGTTTGTAGAGCTCTTTTTGAACTCTCAGGGCAGCACAAGTATGAGGAGGGGGCAGCTCCTGTCTGGGACTTATCCTTCGATGTTCTGAATTTGTGCGGTCAGCTGCCGGCTCAGGGCCACAGGACTCGGAGCGCAAACATCGGCTCTTTTCCCTGGGAAAGAAAACTCACCAGTCCAGGTTCCTGATGTCAGTTTGTAGAGCTCTTTTTGGACTCTCAGGGCAGCACAAATATGAGGTGGGGGCAGCTCCTGTCTGGGACTTATCCTTCGATGTTCCGATTTTTTGCAGTCAGCTGCCGGCTCAGGGCCACAGGACTCGGAGCGCAAACATCGGCTATTTTCCCTGGGAAAGAAAACTCACCAGTCCAGGTTCCTGATGTCAGTTTGTAGGGCTCCCCTGAGACTGTCAGGGCAGCACAAGTATGAGGTGGGGGCAGCTCCTGTCTGGGACTTATCCTTCGATGTTCGGAATTTGTGCAGTCAGCTGCCCGCTCAGGGCCACAGGACTCGGAGCGCAAACATCGGCTCTTTTCCCTGGGAAAGAAAACTCACCAGTCCAGGTTCCTGATGTCAGTTTGTAGGGCTCCCCTGGGACTGTCAGGGCAGCACAAGTATGATGTGGGGGCAGCTCCTTTCTGGGACTTATCCTTCGATGTTCGGAATTTGTGCAGTCAGCTGCCGGCTCAGGGCCACAGGACTCGGAGCGCAAACATCGGCTCTTTTCCCTGGAAAAGAAAACTCACCAGTCCAGGTTCCTGATGTCAGTTTGTAGGGCTCCCCTGAGACTGTCAGGGCAGCACAAGTATGAGGTGGGGGCAGCTCCTTTCTGGGACTTATCCTTCGATGTTCCGAATTTGTGCGGTCAGCTGCCGGCTCAGGGCCACAGGACTCGGATCGCAAACATCGGCTCCTCTCCCTGGGAAAGAAATCTCACCAGTCCAGGTTCCTGATGTCAGTTTGTAGAGCTCTTTTTGGACTCTCAGGGTAGCACAAGTATGAGGTGGGGGCAGCTCCTGTCTGGGACTTATCCTTCGATGTTCGGATTTTTTGCAGTCAGCTTCCCGCTCAGGGCCACAGGACTCGGAGCGCAAACATCGGGTCTTTTCCCTGGGAAAGAAAACTCACCAGTCCAGGTTCCTGATGTCAGTTTGTAGGGCTCCCCTGGGACTGTCAGGGCAGCACAAGTATGAGGTGGGGGCAGCTCCTGGCTGGGACTTATCCTTCGATGTTCGGAATTTGTGCAGTCAGCTGCCGGCTCAGGGCCACAGGACTCGGAGCGCAAACATCGGCTCTTTACCCTGGAAAAGAAAACTCACCAGTCCAGGTTCCTGATGTCAGTTTGTAGGGCTCCCCTGAGACTGTCAGGGCAGCACAAGTATGAGGTGGGGGCAGCTCCTTTCTGGGACTTATCCTTCGATGTTCCGAATTTGTGCGGTCAGCTGCCGGCTCAGGGCCACAGGACTCGGATCGCAAACATCAGCTCCTCTCCCTGGGAAAGAAATCTCACCAGTCCAGGTTCCTGATGTCAGTTTGTAGAGCTCTTTTTGGACTCTCAGGGTAGCACAAGTATGAGGTGGGGACAGCTCCTGTCTGGGACTTATCCTTCGATGTTCGGATTTTTTGCAGTCAGCTGCCGGCTCAGGGCCACAGGACTCGGAGCGCAAACATCGGCTCTTTTCCCTGGGAAAGAAAACTCACCAGTCCAGGTTCCTGATGTCAGTTTGTAGGGCTCCCCTGGGACTGTCAGGGCAGCACAAGTATGATGTGATGGCAGCTCCTTTCTGGGACTTATCCTTCGATGTTCGGAATTTGTGCAGTCAGCTGCCGGCTCAGGGCCAAAGGACTCGGAGCGCAAACATCGGCTCTTTTCCCTGGGAAAGAAAACTCACCAGTCCAGGTTCCTGATGTCATTTTGTAGGGCTCCCCTGAGACTGTCAGGGCAGCACAAGTATGAGGTGGGGGCAGCTCCTGTCTGGGATTTATCCTTCTATGTTCTGAATTTGTGCGGTCAGCTGCCGGCTCACGGCCACAGGACTCGGGGCGCAAACATCGGCTCTTTTCCCTGGGAAAGAAAACTCACCAGTCCAGGTTCCTGATGTCAGTTTGTAGGGCTCCCCTGGGACTGTCAGGGCAGCACAAGTATGAGGAGGGGGCAGCGCCTGTCTGGGATTTATCCTTCGATGTTCGGATTTTTTGCAGTCAGCTGCCGGCTCAGGGCCACAGGACTCGGAGCACAAACATCGGCTCTTTTCCCTGGGAAAGAAAACTCACTAGTCCAGGTTCCTGATGTCAGTTTGTAGAGCTCGTTTTGGACTTTTAGGGCAGCACAAGTATGAGGTGGGGGCAGCTCCTGTCTGGGACTTATCCTTCGATGTTCGGATTTTTTGCACTCAGCTGCCCGCTCAGGGCCACAGGACTCGGAGCGCAAACATCGGCTCTTTTCCCTGGAAAAGAAAACTCACCAGTCCAGGTTCCTGATGTCAGTTTGTAGGGCTCCCCTGGGACTGTCAGGGCAGCACAAGTATGAGGTGGGGGCAGCTCCTGTCTGGGACTTATCCTTCGATGTTCGGATTTTTTGCACTCAGCTGCCCGCTCAGGGCCACAGGACTCGGAGCGCAAACATCGGCTCTTTTCCCTGGGAAAGAAAACTCACCAGTCCAGGTTCCTGATGTCAGTTTGTAGGGATCCCCTGGGACTGTCAGGGCAGCACAAGTATGAGGTGGGGGCAGCTCCTTTCTGGGACTTATCCTTCGATGTTCGGAATTTGTGCAGTCAGCTGCCGGCTCAGGGCCACAGGACTCGGAGCGCAAACATCGGCTCTTTTCCCTGGAAAAGAAAACTCACCAGTCCAGGTTCCTGATGTCAGTTTGTAGGGCTCCCCTAAGACTGTCAGGGCAGCACAAGTATGAGGTAGGGGCAGCTCCTTTCTGGGACTTATCCTTCGATGTTCCGAATTTGTGCGGTCAGCTGCCGGCTCAGGGCCACAGGACTCGGATCGCAAACATCGGCTCCTCTCCCTGGGAAAGAAATCTCACCAGTCCAGGTTCCTGATGTCAGTTTGTAGAGCCCTTTTTGGACTCTCAGGGTAGCACAAGTATGAGGTGGGGACAGCTCCTGTCTGGGACTTATCCTTCGATATTCGGATTTTTTGCAGTCAGCTGCCGGCTCAGGGCCACAGGACTCGGAGTGCAAACATCGGCTCTTTTCCCTGGGAAAGAAAACTCACCAGTCCAGGTTCCTGATGTCAGTTTGTAGGGCTCCCCTGAGACTGTCAGGGCAGCACAAGTATGAGGTAGGGGCAGCTCCTTTCTGGGACTTATACTTCGATGTTCGGATTTTTTGCACTCAGCTGCCCGTTCCTGACCACAGGACTCGGAGCGCAAACATCGGCTCTTTTCCCTGGGAAAGAAAACTCACCAGTCCAGGTTCCTGATGTCAGTTTGTAGAGCTCTTTTTGAACTCTCAGGGCAGCACAAGTATGAGGAGGGGGCAGCTCCTGTCTGGGACTTATCCTTCGATGTTCCGATTTTTTGCGGTCAGCTGCAGGTTTAGGGCCACAGGACTCGGAGCGCAAACATCGGCTCTTTTCCCTGGGAAAGAAAACTCACCAGTCCAGGTTCCTGATGTCAGTTTTTAGAGCTCTTTTCGGACTCTCAGGGCAGCACAAATATGAGGTGGGGGCAGCTCCTGTCTGGGACTTATCCTTCGATGTTCCGATTTTTTGCAGTCAGCTGCCGGCTCAGGGCCACAGGACTCGGAGCGCAAACATCGGCTCTTTTCCCTGGGAAAGAAAACTCACCAGTCCAGGTTCCTGATGTCAGTTTGTAGGGCTCCCCTGAGACTGTCAGGGCAGCACAAGTATGAGGTGGGGGCAGCTCCTGTCTGGGACTTATCCTTCGATGTTCGGAATTTGTGCAGTCAGCTGCCCGCTCAGGGCCACAGGAGTCGGAGCGCAAACATCGGCTCTTTTCCCTGGGAAAGAAAACTCACCAGTCCAGGTTCCTGATGTCAGTTTGTAGGGCTCCCCTGGCACTCTCAGGGTAGCACAAGTATGAGGTGGGGGCAGCTCCTGTCTGGGACTTATCCTTCGATGTTCGGATTTTTTGCAGTCAGCTGCCGGCTCAGGGCCACAGGAGTCGGAGCGCAAACATCGGCTCTTTTCCCTGGGAAAGAAAACTCACCAGTCCAGGTTCCTGATGTCAGTTTGTAGGGCTCCCCTGGGACTGTCAGGGCAGCACAAGTATGATGTGGGGGCAGCTCCTTTCTGGGACTTATCCTTCGATGTTCGGAATTTGTGCAGTCAGCTGCCGGCTCAGGGCCAAAGGACTCGGAGCGCAAACATCGGCTCTTTTCCCTGGCAAAGAAAACTCACCAGTCCTGGTTCCTGATGTCAGTATGGAGGGCTCCCCTGAGACTGTCAGGACAGCACAAGTATGAGGTGGGGGCAGCTCCTTTCTGGGATTTATCCTTCTATGTTCGGAATTTGTGCGGTCAGCTGCCGGCTCAGGGCCACAGGACTCGGGGCGGAAACATCGGCTCTTTTCCCTGGGAAAGAAAACTCACCAGTCCAGGTTCCTGATGTCAGTTTGTAGGGCTCCCCTGGGACTGTCAGGGCAGCACAAGTATGAGGAGGGGGCAGCGCCTGTCTGGGATTTATCCTTCGATGTTCGGATTTTTTGCAGTCAGCTGCCGGCTCAGGGCCACAGGACTCGGAGCACAAACATCGGCTCTTTTCCCTGGGAAAGAAAACTCACTAGTCCAGGTTCCTGATGTCAGTTTGTAGAGCTCGTTTTGGACTTTTAGGGCAGCACAAGTATGAGGTGGGGGCAGCTCCTGTCTGGGACTTATCCTTCGATGTTCGGATTTTTTGCACTCAGCTGCCCGCTCAGGGCCACAGGACTCGGAGCGCAAACATCGGCTCTTTTCCCTGGAAAAGAAAACTCACCAGTCCAGGTTCCTGATGTCAGTTTGTAGGGCTCCCCTGGGACTGTCAGGGCAGCACAAGAATGAGGTGGGGGCAGCTCCTGTCTGGGACTTATCCTTCGATGTTCCGATTTTTTGCGGTCAGCTGCAGGTTTAGGGCCACAGGACTCGGAGCGCAAACATCGGCTCTTTTCCCTGGGAAAGAAAACTCACCAGTCCAGGTTCCTGATGTCAGTTTTTAGAGCTCTTTTCAGACTCTCAGGGCAGCACAAATATTAGGTGGGGGCAGCTCCTGTCTGGGACTTATCCTTCGATGTTCCGATTTTTTGCAGTCAGCTGCCGGCTCAGGGCCACAGGACTCGGAGCGCAAACATCGGCTCTTTTCCCTGGGAAAGAAAACTCACCAGTCCAGGTTCCTGATGTCAGTTTGTAGGGCTCCCCTGAGACTGTCGGGGCAGCACAAGTATGAGGTGGGGGCAGCTCCTGTCTGGGACTTATCCTTCGATGTTCGGATTTTTTGCAGTCAGCTGCCGGCTCAGGGCCACAGGAGTCGGAGCGCAAACATCGGCTCTTTTCCCTGGGAAAGAAAACTCACCAGTCCAGGTTCCTGATGTCAGTTTGTAGGGCTCCCCTGGGACTGTCAGGGCAGCACAAGTATGATGTGGGGGCAGCTCCTTTCTGGGACTTATCCTTCGATGTTCGGAATTTGTGCAGTCAGCTGCCGGCTCAGGGCCAAAGGACTCGGAGCGCAAACATCGGCTCTTTGCCCTGGGAAAGAAAACTCACCAGTCCAGGTTCCTGATGTCATTTTGTAGGGCTCCCCTGAGACTGTCAGGACAGCACAAGTATGAGGTGGGGGCAGCTCCTTTCTGGGATTTATCCTTCTATGTTCGGAATTTGTGCGGTCAGCTGCCGGCTCACGGCCACAGGACTCGGGGCGGAAACATCGGCTCTTTTCCCTGGGAAAGAAAACTCACCAGTCCAGGTTCCTGATGTCAGTTTGTAGGGCTCCCCTGGGACTGTCAGGGCAGCACAAGTATGAGGAGGGGGCATCGCCTGTCTGGGATTTATCCTTCGATGTTCGGATTTTTTGCAGTCAGGTGCCGGCTCATGGCCACAGGACTCGGAGCACAAACATCGGCTCTTTTCCCTGGGAAAGAAAACTCACTAGTCCAGGTTCCTGATGTCAGTTTGTAGAGCTCGTTTTGGACTTTTAGGGCAGCACAAGTATGAGGTGGGGGCAGCTCCTGTCTGGGACTTATCCTTCGATGTTCGGATTTTTTGCACTCAGCTGCCCGCTCAGGGCCACAGGACTCGGAGCGCAAACATCGGCTCTTTTCCCTGGAAAAGAAAACTCACCAGTCCAGGTTCCTGATGTCAGTTTGTAGGGCTCCCCTGGGACTGTCAGGGCAGCACAAGAATGAGGTGGGGGCAGCTCCTGTCTGGGACTTATCCTTCGATGTTCCGATTTTTTGCAGTCAGCTGCCGGTTTAGGGCCACAGGAGTCGGAGCGCAAACATCGGCTCTTTTCCCTGGGAAAGAAAACTCACCAGTCCAGGTTCCTGATGTCAGTTTGTAGGGATCTTTTTGATTTCTCAGGGCAGCACAAGTATGAGGTGGGGGCAGCTCCTGTCTGGGACTTATCCTTCGATGTTCGGATTTTTTCAGTCAGCTGCCCGCTCAGGGCCACAGGACTCGGAGCGCAAACATCGGCTCTTTTCCCTGGGAAAGAAAACTCACCAGTCCAGGTTCCTGATGTCAGTTTGTAGGGATCCCCTGGGACTGTCAGGGCAGCACAAGTATGAGGTGGGGGCAGCTCCTTTCTGGGACTTATCCTTCGATGTTCGGAATTTGTGCAGTCAGCTGCCGGCTCAGGGCCACAGGACTCGGAGCGCAAATATCGGCTCTTTTCCCTGGAAAAGAAAACTCACCAGTCCAGGTTCCTGATGTCAGTTTGTAGGGCTCCCCTGAGACTGTCAGGGCAGCACAAGTATGAGGTAGGGGCAGCTCCTTTCTGGGACTTATCCTTCGATGTTCCGAATTTGTGCGGTCAGCTGCCGGCTCAGGGCCACAGGACTCGGATCGCAAACATCGGCTCCTCTCCCTGGGAAAGAAATCTCACCAGTCCAGGTTCCTGATGTCAGTTTGTAGAGCTCTTTTTGGACTCTCAGGGTAGCACAAGTATGAGGTGGGGACAGCTCCTGTCTGGGACTTATCCTTCGATGTTCGGAATTTTTGCAGTCAGCTGCCGGCTCAGGGCCACAGGACTCGGAGCGCAAACATCGGCTCTTTTCCCTGGGAAAGAAAACTCACCAGTCCAGGTTCCTGATGTCAGTTTGTAGGGCTCCCCTGAGACTGTCAGGGCAGCACAAGTATGAGGTGGGGGCAGCTCCTTTCTGGGATTTATCCTTCTATGTTCGGAATTTGTGCGGTCAGCTGCCGGCTCACGGCCACAGGCCTCGGGGCGCAAACATCGGCTCTTTTCCCTGGGAAAGAAAACTCACCAGTCCAGGTTCCTGATGTCAGTTTGTAGGGCTCCCCTGAGACTGTCAGGGCAGCACAAGTATGAGGTAGGGGCAGCTCCTTTCTGGGACTTATACTTCGATGTTCGGATTTTTTGCACTCAGCTGCCCGTTCCTGACCACAGGACTCGGAGCGCAAACATCGGCTCTTTTCCCTGGGAAAGAAAACTCACCAGTCCAGGTTCCTGATGTCAGTTTGTAGAGCTCTTTTTGAACTCTCAGGGCAGCACAAGTATGAGGAGGGGGCAGCTCCTGTCTGGGACTTATCCTTCGATGTTCCGAATTTGTGCGGTCAGCTGCCGGCTCTGGGCCACAGGACTCGGAGCGCAAACATCGGCTCTTTTCCCTGGGAAAGAAAACTCACCAGTCCAGGTTCCTGATGTCAGTTTGTAGAGCTCTTTTTGGACTCTCAGGGCAGCACAAATATGAGGTGGGGGCAGCTCCTGTCTGGGACTTATCCTTCGATGTTCCGATTTTTTGCAGTCAGCTGCCGGCTCAGGGCCACAGGACTCGGAGCGCAAACATCGGCTCTTTTCCCTGTGAAAGAAAACTCACCAGTCCAGGTTCCTGATGTCAGTTTGTAGGGCTCCCCTGAGACTGTCAGGGCAGCACAAGTATGAGGTGGGGGCAGCTCCTGTCTGGGACTTATCCTTCTATGTTCGGAATTTGTGCAATCAGCTGCCCGCTCAGGGCCACAGGAGTCGGAGCGCAAACATCGGCTCTTTTCCCTGGGAAAGAAAACTCACCAGTCCAGGTTCCTGATGTCAGTTTGTAGGGCTCCCCTGACACTCTCAGGGTAGCACAAGTATGAGGTGGGGGCAGCTCCTGTCTGGGACTTATCCTTCGATGTTCGGATTTTTTGCAGTCAGCTGCTGGCTCAGGGCCACAGGAGTCGGAGCGCAAACATCGGCTCTTTTCCCTGGGAAAGAAAACTCACCAGTCCAGGTTCCTGATGTCAGTTTGTAGGGCTCTTTTTGAATTCTCAGGGCAGCAGAAGTATGAGGTGGGGGCAGCTCCTGTCTGGGACTTATCCTTCGATGTTCGGATTTTTTGCAGTCAGCTGCCCGCTCAGGGCCACAGGACTCGGAGCGCAAACATCGGCTCTTTTCCCTGGGAAAGAAAACTCACCAGTCCAGGTTCCTGATGTCATTTTGTAGGGCTCCCCTGAGACTGTCAGGGCAGCACAAGTATGAGGTGGGGGCAGCTCCTTTCTGGGATTTATCCTTCTATGTTCGGAATTTGTGCGGTCAGCTGCCGGCTCACGGCCACAGGACTCGGGGCGCAAACATCGGCTCTTTTCCCTGGGAAAGAAAACTCACCAGTCCAGGTTCCTGATGTCAGTTTGTAGGGCTCCCCTGGGACTGTCAGGGCAGCACAAGTATGAGGAGGGGGCAGCGCCTGTCTGGGATTTATCCTTCGATGTTCGGATTTTTTGCAGTCAGCTGCCGGCTCAGGGCCACAGGACTCGGAGCACAAACATCGGCTCTTTTCCCTGGGAAAGAAAACTCACTAGTCCAGGTTCCTGATGTCAGTTTGTAGAGCTTGTTTTGGACTTTTAGGGCAGCACAAGTATGAGGTGGGGGCAGCTCCTTTCTGGGACTTATCCTTCGATGTTCCGAATTTGTGCGGTCAGCTGCCGGCTCAGGGCCACAGGACTCGGATCGCAAACATCGGCTCCTCTCCCTGGGAAAGAAATCTCACCAGTCCAGGTTCCTGATGTCAGTTTGTAGAGCTCTTTTTGGACTCTCAGGGTAGCACAAGTATGAGGTGGGGACAGCTCCTGTCTGGGACTTATCCTTCGATGTTCGGAATTTTTGCAGTCAGCTGCCGGCTCAGGGCCACAGGACTCGGAGCGCAAACATCGGCTCTTTTCCCTGGGAAAGAAAACTCACCAGTCCAGGTTCCTGATGTCAGTTTGTAGGGCTCCCCTGAGACTGTCAGGGCAGCACAAGTATGAGGTGGGGGCAGCTCCTTTCTGGGATTTATCCTTCTATGTTCGGAATTTGTGCGGTCAGCTGCCGGCTCACGGCCACAGGCCTCGGGGCGCAAACATCGGCTCTTTTCCCTGGGAAAGAAAACTCACCAGTCCAGGTTCCTGATGTCAGTTTGTAGGGCTCCCCTGAGACTGTCAGGGCAGCACAAGTATGAGGTAGGGGCAGCTCCTTTCTGGGACTTATACTTCGATGTTCGGATTTTTTGCACTCAGCTGCCCGTTCCTGACCACAGGACTCGGAGCGCAAACATCGGCTCTTTTCCCTGGGAAAGAAAACTCACCAGTCCAGGTTCCTGATGTCAGTTTGTAGAGCTCTTTTTGAACTCTCAGGGCAGCACAAGTATGAGGAGGGGGCAGCTCCTGTCTGGGACTTATCCTTCGATGTTCCGAATTTGTGCGGTCAGCTGCCGGCTCTGGGCCACAGGACTCGGAGCGCAAACATCGGCTCTTTTCCCTGGGAAAGAAAACTCACCAGTCCAGGTTCCTGATGTCATTTTGTAGGGCTCCCCTGAGACTGTCAGGGCAGCACAAGTATGAGGTGGGGGCAGCTCCTTTCTGGGATTTATCCTTCTATGTTCGGAATTTGTGCGGTCAGCTGCCGGCTCACGGCCACAGGACTCGGGGCGCAAACATCGGCTCTTTTCCCTGGGAAAGAAAACTCACCAGTCCAGGTTCCTGATGTCAGTTTGTAGGGCTCCCCTGGGACTGTCAGGGCAGCACAAGTATGAGGAGGGGGCAGCGCCTGTCTGGGATTTATCCTTCGATGTTCGGATTTTTTGCAGTCAGCTGCCGGCTCAGGGCCACAGGACTCGGAGCACAAACATCGGCTCTTTTCCCTGGGAAAGAAAACTCACTAGTCCAGGTTCCTGATGTCAGTTTGTAGAGCTTGTTTTGGACTTTTAGGGCAGCACAAGTATGAGGTGGGGGCAGCTCCTGTCTGGGACTTATCCTTCGATGTTCGGATTTTTTGCACTCAGCTGCCCGCTCAGGGCCACAGGACTCGGAGCGCAAACATCGGCTCTTTTCCCTGGAAAAGAAAACTCACCAGTCCAGGTTCCTGATGTCAGTTTGTAGGGCTCCCCTGGGACTGTCAGGGCAGCACAAGAATGAGGTGGGGGCAGCTCCTGTCTGGGACTTATCCTTCGATGTTCCGATTTTTTGCAGTCAGCTGCCGGTTTAGGGCCACAGGACTCGGAGCGCAAACATCGGCTCTTTTCCCTGGGAAAGAAAACTCACCAGTCCAGGTTCCTGATGTCAGTTTGTAGGGATCCCCTGGGACTGTCAGGGCAGCACAAGTATGAGGTGGGGGCAGCTCCTTTCTGGGACTTATCCTTCGATGTTCGGAATTTGTGCAGTCAGCTGCCGGCTCAGGGCCACAGGACTCGGAGCGCAAACATCGGCTCCTCTCCCTGGGAAAGAAATCTCACCAGTCCAGGTTCCTGATGTCAGTTTGTAGAGCTCTTTTTGGACTCTCAGGGTAGCACAAGTATGAGGAGGGGACAGCTCCTGTCTGGGACTTATCCTTCGATGTTCGGATTTTTTGCAGTCAGCTGCCGGCTCAGGGCCACAGGACTCGGAGCGCAAACATCGGCTCTTTTCCCTGGGAAAGAAAACTCACCAGTCCAGGTTCCTGATGTCAGTTTGTAGGGCTCCCCTGAGACTGTCAGGGCAGCACAAGTATGAGGTGGGGGCAGCTCCTGTCTGGGACTTATCCTTCGATGTTCCGATTTTTTGCAGTCAGCTGCCGGTTTAGGGCCACAGGACTCTGAGCGGAAACATCGGCTCTTTTCCATGGGAAAGAAAACTCACCAGTCCAGGTTCCTGATGTCAGTTTGTAGGGCTCTTTTTGAATTCTCAGGGCAGCACAAGTATGAGGTGGGGGCAGCTCCTGTCTGGGACTTATCCTTCGATGTTCGGATTTTTTGCAGTCAGCTGCCCGCTCAGGGCCACAGGACTCGGAGCGCAAACATCGGCTCTTTTCCCTGGGAAAGAAAACTCACCAGTCCAGGTTCCTGATGTCAGTTTGTAGGGCTCCCCTGGGACTGTCAGGGCAGCACAAGTATGAGGTGTGGGCAGCTCCTTTCTGGGACTTATCCTTCGATGTTCGGAATTTTTGCACTCAGCTGCCCGTTCCTGACCACAGGACTCGGAGCGCAAACATCGGCTCTTTTCCCTGGGAAAGAAAACTCACCAGTCCAGGTTCCTGATGTCAGTTTTTAGGGCACCCCTGGGACTCTCAGGGTAGCACAAGTATGAGGTGGGGACAGCTCCTGTCTGGGACTTATCCTTCGATGTTCGGATTTTTTGCAGTCAGCTGCCGGCTCAGGGCCACAGGACTCGGAGCGCAAACATCGGCTCTTTTCCCTGGGAAAGAAAACTCACCAGTCCAGGTTCCTGATGTCAATTTGTAGGGCTCCCCTGGGACTGTCAGGGCAGCACAAGTATGAGGTGGGGGCAGCTCCTTTCTGGGATTTATCCTTCTATGTTCGGAATTTGTGCGGTCAGCTGCCGGCTCACGGCCACAGGACTCGGGGCGCAAACATCGGCTCTTTTCCCTGGAAAAGAAAACTCACCAGTCCAGGTTCCTGATGTCAGTTTGTAGGGCTCCCCTGGGACTGTCAGGGCAGCACAAGTATGAGGAGGGGGCAGCGCCTGTCTGGGATTTATCCTTCGATGTTCGGATTTTTTGCAGTCAGCTGCCGGCTCAGGGCCACAGGACTCGGAGCACAAACATCGGCTCTTTTCCCTGGGAAAGAAAACTCACTAGTCCAGGTTCCTGATGTCAGTTTGTAGAGCTCTTTTTGGACTCTCAGGGCAGCACAAGTATGAGGTGGGGGCAGCTCCTGTCTGGGACTTATCCTTCGATGTTCGGATTTTTTGCAGTCAGCTGCCCGCTCAGGGCCACAGGACTTGGAGCGCAAACATCGGCTCTTTTCCCTGGAAAAGAAAACTCACCAGTCCAGGTTCCTGATGTCAGTTTGTAGGGCTCCCCTGGGACTGTCAGGGCAGCACAAGTATGAGGTGGGGGCAGCTCCTTTCTGGGACTTATCCTTCGATGTTCAGATTTTTTGCACTCAGCTGCCCGTTCCTGACCACAGGACTCGGAGCGCAAACATCGGCTCTTTTCCCTGGGAAAGAAAACTCACCAGTCCAGGTTCCTGATGTCAGTTTGTAGAGCTCGTTTTGGACTTTTAGGGCAGCACAAGTATGAGGTGGGGGCAGCTCCTGTCTGGGACTTATCCTTCGATGTTCGGATTTTTTGCACTCAGCTGCCCGCTCAGGGCCACAGGACTCGGAGCGCAAACATCGGCTCTTTTCCCTGGAAAAGAAAACTCACCAGTCCAGGTTCCTGATGTCAGTTTGTAGGGCTCCCCTGGGACTGTCAGGGCAGCACAAGTATGAGGAGGGGGCAGCGCCTGTCTGGGATTTATCCTTCGATGTTCGGATTTTTTGCAGTCAGCTGCCGGCTCAGGGCCACAGGACTCGGAGCACAAACATCGGCTCTTTTCCCTGGGAAAGAAAACTCACTAGTCCAGGTTCCTGATGTCAGTTTGTAGAGCTCGTTTTGGAATTTTAGGGCAGCACAAGTATGAGGTGGGGGCAGCTCCTGTCTGGGACTTATCCTTCGATGTTCGGATTTTTTGCACTCAGCTGCCCGCTCAGGGCCACAGGACTCGGAGCGCAAACATCGGCTCTTTTCCCTGGAAAAGAAAACTCACCAGTCCAGGTTCCTGATGTCAGTTTGTAGGGCTCCCCTGGGACTGTCAGGGCAGCACAAGAATGAGGTGGGGGCAGCTCCTGTCTGGGACTTATCCTTCGATGTTCCGATTTTTTGCAGTCAGCTGCCGGTTTAGGGCCACAGGACTCGGAGCGCAAACATCGGCTCTTTTCCCTGGGAAAGAAAACTCACCAGTCCAGGTTCCTGATGTCAGTTTGTAGGGATCCCCTGGGACTGTCAGGGCAGCACAAGTATGAGGTGGGGGCAGCTCCTTTCTGGGACTTATCCTTCGATGTTCGGAATTTGTGCAGTCAGCTGCCGGCTCAGGGCCACAGGACTCGGAGCGCAAACATCGGCTCCTCTCCCTGGGAAAGAAATCTCACCAGTCCAGGTTCCTGATGTCAGTTTGTAGAGCTCTTTTTGGACTCTCAGGGTAGCACAAGTATGAGGAGGGGACAGCTCCTGTCTGGGACTTATCCTTCGATGTTCGGATTTTTTGCAGTCAGCTGCCGGCTCAGGGCCACAGGACTCGGAGCGCAAACATCGGCTCTTTTCCCTGGGAAAGAAAACTCACCAGTCCAGGTTCCTGATGTCAATTTGTAGGGCTCCCCTGGGACTGTCAGGGCAGCACAAGTATGAGGTGGGGGCAGCTCCTTTCTGGGATTTATCCTTCTATGTTCGGAATTTGTGCGGTCAGCTGCCGGCTCACGGCCACAGGACTCGGGGCGCAAACATCGGCTCTTTTCCCTGGAAAAGAAAACTCACCAGTCCAGGTTCCTGATGTCAGTTTGTAGGGCTCCCCTGGGACTGTCAGGGCAGCACAAGTATGAGGAGGGGGCAGCGCCTGTCTGGGATTTATCCTTCGATGTTCGGATTTTTTGCAGTCAGCTGCCGGCTCAGGGCCACAGGACTCGGAGCACAAACATCGGCTCTTTTCCCTGGGAAAGAAAACTCACTAGTCCAGGTTCCTGATGTCAGTTTGTAGAGCTTATTTGGACTCTCAGGGCAGCACAAGTATGAGGTGGGGGCAGCTCCTGTCTGGGACTTATCCTTCGATGTTCGGATTTTTTGCAGTCAGCTGCCCGCTCAGGGCCACAGGACTCGGAGCGCAAACATCGGCTCTTTTCCCTGGAAAAGAAAACTCACCAGTCCAGGTTCCTGATGTCAGTTTGTAGGGCTCCCCTGGGACTGTCAGGGCAGCACAAGTATGAGGTGGGGGCAGCTCCTTTCTGGGACTTATCCTTCGATGTTCGGATTTTTTGCACTCAGCTGCCCGTTCCTGACCACAGGACTCGGAGCGCAAACATCGGCTCTTTTCCCTGGGAAAGAAAACTCACCAGTCCAGGTTCCTGATGTCAGTTTGTAGAGCTCGTTTTGGACTTTTAGGGCAGCACAAGTATGAGGTGGGGGCAGCTCCTGTCTGGGACTTATCCTTCGATGTTCGGATTTTTTGCAGTCAGCTGCCCGCTCAGGGCCACAGGACTCGGAGCGCAAACATTGGCTCTTTTCCCTGGAAAAGAAAACTCACCAGTCCAGGTTCCTGATGTCAGTTTGTAGGGCTCCCCTGGGACTGTCAGGGCAGCACAAGTATGAGGAGGGGGCAGCGCCTGTCTGGGATTTATCCTTCGATGTTCGGATTTTTTGCAGTCAGCTGCCGGCTCAGGGCCACAGGACTCGGAGCACAAACATCGGCTCTTTTCCCTGGGAAAGAAAACTCACTAGTCCAGGTTCCTGATGTCAGTTTGTAGAGCTCGTTTTGGACTTTTAGGGCAGCACAAGTATGAGGTGGGGGCAGCTCCTGTCTGGGACTTATCCTTCGATGTTCGGATTTTTTGCACTCAGCTGCCCGCTCAGGGCCACAGGACTCGGAGCGCAAACATCGGCTCTTTTCCCTGGAAAAGAAAACTCACCAGTCCAGGTTCCTGATGTCAGTTTGTAGGGCTCCCCTGGGACTGTCAGGGCAGCACAAGAATGAGGTGGGGGCAGCTCCTGTCTGGGATTTATCCTTCGATGTTCCGATTTTTTGCAGTCAGCTGCCGGTTTAGGGCCACAGGACTCGGAGCGCAAACATCGGCTCTTTTCCCTGGGAAAGAAAACTCACCAGTCCAGGTTCCTGATGTCAGTTTGTAGGGATCCCCTGGGACTGTCAGGGCAGCACAAGTATGAGGTGGGGGCATCTCCTTTCTGGGACTTATCCTTCGATGTTCGGAATTTGTGCAGTCAGCTGCCGGCTCAGGGCCACAGGACTCGGAGCGCAAACATCGGCTCCTCTTCCTGGGAAAGAAATCTCACCAGTCCAGGTTCCTGATGTCAGTTTGTAGAGCTCTTTTTGGACTCTCAGGGTAGCACAAGTATGAGGAGGGGACAGCTCCTGTCTGGGACTTATCCTTCGATGTTCGGATTTTTTGCAGTCAGCTGCCGGCTCAGGGCCACAGGACTCGGAGCGCAAACATCGGCTCTTTTCCCTGGGAAAGAAAACTCACCAGTCCAGGTTCCTGATGTCAGTTTGTAGGGCTCCCCTGAGACTGTCAGGGCAGCACAAGTATGAGGTGGGGGCAGCTCCTGTCTGGGACTTATCCTTCGATGTTCCGATTTTTTGCAGTCAGCTGCCGGTTTAGGGCCACAGGACTCTGAGCGGAAACATCGGCTCTTTTCCATGGGAAAGAAAACTCACCAGTCCAGGTTCCTGATGTCAGTATGTAGGGCTCTTTTTGAATTCTCAGGGCAGCACAAGTATGAGGTGGGGGCAGCTCCTGTCTGGGACTTATCCTTCGATGTTCGGATTTTTTGCAGTCAGCTGCCCGCTCAGGGCCACAGGACTCGGAGCGCAAACATCGGCTCTTTTCCCTGGGAAAGAAAACTCACCAGTCCAGGTTCCTGATGTCAGTTTGTAGGGCTCCCCTGGGACTGTCAGGGCAGCACAAGTATGAGGTGTGGGCAGCTCCTTTCTGGGACTTATCCTTCGATGTTCGGAATTTTTGCACTCAGCTGCCCGTTCCTGACCACAGGACTCGGAGCGCAAACATCGGCTCTTTTCCCTGGGAAAGAAAACTCACCAGTCCAGGTTCCTGATGTCAGTTTTTAGGGCACCCCTGGGACTCTCAGGGCAGCACAAGTATGAGGTGGGGGCAGCTCCTGTCTGGGACTTATCCTTCGATGTTCCGAATTTGTGCGGTCAGCTGCCGGCTCAGGGCCACAAGACTCGGAGCGCAAACATCGGCTCTTTTCCTTGGGAAAGAAAACTCACCAGTCCAGGTTCCTGATGTCAGTTTGTAGAGCTCTTTTTGGACCCTCAGGACAGCACAAGTATGAGGTGGGGGCAGCTCCTGGCTGGGACTTATCCTTCGATGTTCGGATTTTTTGCAGTCAGCTGCCCGCTCAGGGCCACAGGACTCGGAGCGCAAACATCGGGTCTTTTCCCTGGGAAAGAAAACTCACCAGTCCAGGTTCCTGATGTCAGTTAGTAGGGCTCCCCTGGGACTGTCAGGGCAGCACAAGTATGAGGTGGGGGCAGCTCCTTTCTGGGACTTATCCTTCGATGTTCGGAATTTGTGCAGTCAGCTGCCGGCTCAGGGCCACAGGACTCGGAGCGCAAACATCGGCTCTTTTCCCTGGAAAAGAAAACTCACCAGTCCAGGTTCCTGATGTCAGTTTGTAGGGCTCCCCTGGGACTGTCAGGGCAGCACAAGTATGAGGAGGGGGCAGCGCCTGTCTGGGATTTATCCTTCGATGTTCGGATTTTTTGCAGTCAGCTGCCGGCTCAGGGCCACAGGACTCGGAGCACAAACATCGGCTCTTTTCCCTGGGAAAGAAAACTCACTAGTCCAGGTTCCTGATTTCAATTTGTAGAGCTCTTTTTGGACTCTCAGGGCAGCACAAGTATGAGGTGGGGGCAGCTCCTGTCTGGGACTTATCCTTCGATGTTCCGATTTTTTGCAGTCAGCTACCGGCTCAGGGCCACAGGACTCGGAGCGCAAACATCGGCTCTTTTCCCTGGGAAAGAAAACTCACCAGTCCAGGTTCCTGATGTCAGTTTGTAGGGCTCCCCTGGGACTGTCAGGGCAGCACAAGTATGAGGTGGGGGCAGCTCCTTTCTGGGACTTATCCTTCGATGTTCGGATTTTTTTCACTCAGCTGCCCGTTCCTGACCACAGGACTCGGAGCGCAAACATCGGCTCTTTTCCCTGGGAAAGAAAACTCACCAGTCCAGGTTCCTGATGTCAGTTTGTAGAGCTCTTTTCTAACTCTCAGGGCAGCACAAGTATGAGGAGGGGGCAGCTCCTGTCTGGGACTTATCCTTCGATGTTCTGAATTTGTGCGGTCAGCTGCCGGCTCAGGGCCACAGGACTCGGAGCGCAAACATCGGCTCTTTTCCCTGGGAAAGAAAACTCACCAGTCCAGGTTCCTGATGTCAGTTTGTAGAGCTCTTTTTGGACTCTCAGGGCAGCACAAATATGAGGTGGGGGCAGCTCCTGTCTGGGACTTATCCTTCGATGTTCGGATTTTTTGCAGTCAGCTGCCGGCTCAGGGCCACAGGACTCGGAGCGCAAACATCGGCTCTTTTCCCTGGGAAAGAAAACTCACCAGTCCAGGTTCCTGATGTCAGTTTGTAGGGCTCCCCTGAGACTGTCAGGGCAGCACAAGTATGAGGTGGGGGCAGCTCCTGTCTGGGACTTATCCTTCGATGTTCGGAATTTCTGCAGTCAGCTGCCCGCTCAGGGCCACAGGAGTCGGAGTGCAAACATCGGCTCTTTTCCCTGGGAAAGGAAACTCACCAGTCCAGGTTCCTGATGTCAGTTTGTAGGGCTCCCCTGGCACTCTCAGGGTAGCACAAGTATGAGGTGGGGGCAGCTCCTGTCTGGGACTTATCCTTCGATGTTCGGATTTTTTGCAGTCAGCTGCCGGCTCAGGGCCACAGGAGTCGGAGCGCAAACATCGGCTCTTTTCCCTGGGAAAGAAAACTCACCAGTCCAGGTTCCTGATGTCAGTTTGTAGGGCTCCCCTGGGACTGTCAGGGCAGCACAAGTATGAGGTGGGGGCAGCTCCTTTCTGGGACTTATCCTTCGATGTTCGGAATTTGTGCAGTCAGCTGCCGGCTCAGGGCCACAGGACTCGGAGCGCAAACATCGGCTCTTTTCCCTGGAAAAGAAAACTCACCAGTCCAGGTTCCTGATGTCAGTTTGTAGGGCTCCCCTGAGACTGTCAGGGCAGCACAAGTATGAGGTGGGGGCAGCTCCTTTCTGGGACTTATCCTTCGATGTTCCGAATTTCTGCGGTCAGCTGCCGGCTTAGGGCCACAGGACTCGGATCGCAAACATCGGCTCCTCTCCCTGGGAAAGAAATCTCACCAGTCCAGGTTCCTGATGTCAGTTTGTAGAGCTCTTTTTGGACTCTCAGGGTAGCACAAGTATGAGGTGGGGGCAGCTCCTCGCTGGGACTTATCCTTCGATGTTCGGATTTTTTGCAGTCAGCTGCCCGCTCAGGGCCACAGGACTCGGAGCGCAAACATCAGGTCTTTTCCCTGGGAAAGAAAACTCACCAGTCCAGGTTCCTGATGTCAGTTTGTAGAGCTCCCCTGGGACTGTCAGGGCAGCACAAGTATGAGGTGGGGGCAGCTCCTTTCTGGGACTTATCCTTCGATGTTCGGAATTTGTGCAGTCAGCTGCCGGCTCAGGGCCACAGGACTCGGAGCGCAAACATCGGCTCTTTTCCCTGGAAAAGAAAACTCACCAGTCCAGGTTTCTGATGTCAGTTTGTAGGGCTCCCCTGAGACTGTCAGGGCAGCACAAGTATGAGGTGGGGGCAGCTCCTTTCTGGGACTTATCCTTCGATGTTCCGAATTTGTGCGGTCAGCTGCCGGCTCAGGGCCACAGGACTCGGATCGCAAACATCAGCTCCTCTCCCTGGGAAAGAAATCTCACCAGTCCAGGTTCCTGATGTCAGTTTGTAGAGCTCTTTTTGGACTCTCAGGGTAGCACAAGTATGAGGTGGGGACAGCTCCTGTCTGGGACTTATCCTTCGATGTTCGGATTTTTTGCAGTCAGCTGCCCGCTCAGGGCCACAGGACTTGGGGTGCTAACATCGGCTCTTTTCCCTGGGAAAGAAAACTCACCAGTCCAGGTTCCTGATGTCAGTTTGTAGAGCTCTTTTTGGACTCTCAGGGTAGCACAAGTATGAGGTGGAGGCAGCTCCTGTCTGGGACTTATCCTTCGATGTTCCGATTTTTTGCAGTCAGCTACCGGCTCAGGGCCACAGGACTCGGAGCGCAAACATCGGCTCTTTTCCCTGGGAAAGAAAACTCACCAGTCCAGGTTCCTGATGTCAGTTTGTAGGGCTCCCCTGGGACTGTCAGGGCAGCACAAGTATGAGGTAGGGGCAGCTCCTGGCTGGGACTTATCCTTCGATGTTCGGAATTTGTGCAGTCAGCTGCCGGCTCACGGCCACAGGACTCGGAGCGCAAACATCGGCTCTTTTCCCTGGGAAAGAAAACTCACCAGTCCAGGTTCCTGATGTCAGTTTGTAGGGCTCCCCTGGGACTGTCAGGGCAGCACAAGTATGAGGAGGGGGCAGCGCCTGTCTGGGATTTATCCTTCGATGTTCGGATTTTTTGCAGTCAGCTGCCGGCTCAGGGCCACAGGACTCGGAGCGCAAACATCGGCTCTTTTCCCTGGCAAAGAAAACTCACCAGTCCTGGTTCCTGATGTCAGTTTGGAGGGCTCCCCTGGGACTCTCAGGGCAGCACAAGAATGAGGTGGGGGCAGCTCCTGTCTGGGACTTATCCTTCGATGTTCCGATTTTTTGCAGTCAGCTGCCGGTTTAGGGCCACAGGACTCGGAGCGCAAACATCGGCTCTTTTCCCTGGGAAAGAAAACTCACCAGTCCAGGTTCCTGATGTCAGTTTGTAGGGATCTTTTTGATTTCTCAGGGCAGCACAAGTATGAGGTGGGGGCAGCTCCTGTCTGGGACTTATCCTTCGATGTTCCGATTTTTTGCAGTCAGCTGCCGGCTCAGGGCCACAGGACTCGGAGCGCAAACATCGGCTCTTTTCCCTGGGAAAGAAAACTCACCAGTCCAGGTTCCTGATGTCAGTTTGTAGGGCTCCCCTGAGACTGTCAGGGCAGCACAAGTATGAGGTGGGGGCAGCTCCTGTCTGGGACTTATCCTTCGATGTTCGGAATTTGTGCAGTCAGCTGCCCGCTCAGGGCCACAGGAGTCGGAGCGCAAACATCGGCTCTTTTCCCTGGGAAAGAAAACTCACCAGTCCAGGTTCCTGATGTCAGTTTGTAGGGCTCCCCTGGCACTCTCAGGGTAGCACAAGTATGAGGTGGGGGCAGCTCCTGTCTGGGACTTATCCTTCGATGTTCGGATTTTTTGCAGTCAGCTGCCGGCTCAGGGCCACAGGAGTCGGAGCGCAAACATCGGCTCTTTTCGCTGGGAAAGAAAACTCACCAGTCCAGGTTCCTGATGTCAGTTTGTAGGGCTCCCCTGGGACTGTCAGGGCAGCACAAGTATGATGTGGGGGCAGCTCCTTTCTGGGACTTATCCCTCGATGTTCGGAATTTGTGCAGTCAGCTGCCGGCTCAGGGCCAAAGGACTCGGAGCGCAAACATCGGCTCTTTTCCCTGGGAAAGAAAACTCACCAGTCCAGGTTCCTGATGTCATTTTGTAGGGCTCCCCTGAGACTGTCAGGACAGCACAAGTATGAGGTGGGGGCAGCGCCTGTCTGGGATTTATCCTTCGATGTTCGGATTTTTTGCAGTCAGCTGCCGGCTCAGGGCCACAGGACTCGGAGCACAAACATCGGCTCTTTTCCCTGGGAAAGAAAACTCACTAGTCCAGGTTCCTGATGTCAGTTTGTAGAGCTCGTTTTGGACTTTTAGGGCAGCACTAGTATGAGGTGGGGGCAGCTCCTGTCTGGGACTTATCCTTCGATGTTCGGATTTTTTGCACTCAGCTGCCCGCCCAGGGCCACAGGACTCGGAGCGCAAACATCGGCTCTTTTCCCTGGAAAAGAAAACTCACCAGTCCAGGTTCCTGATGTCAGTTTGTAGGGCTCCCCTGGGACTGTCAGGGCAGCACAAGAATGAGGTGGGGGCAGCTCCTGTCTGGGACTTATCCTTCGATGTTCCGATTTTTTGCAGTCAGCTGCCGGTTTAGGGCCACAGGAGTCGGAGCGCAAACATCGGCTCTTTTCCCTGGGAAAGAAAACTCACCAGTCCAGGTTCCTGATGTCAGTTTGTAGGGATCTTTTTGATTTCTCAGGGCAGCACAAGTATGAGGTGGGGGCAGCTCCTGTCTGGGACTTATCCTTCGATGTTCGGATTTTTTGCAGTCAGCTGCCCGCTCAGGGCCACAGGACTCGGAGCGCAAACATCGGCTCTTTTCCCTGGGAAAGAAAACTCACCAGTCCAGGTTCCTGATGTCAGTTTGTAGGGATCCCCTGGGACTGTCAGGGCAGCACAAGTATGAGGTGGGGGCAGCTCCTTTCTGGGACTTATCCTTCGATGTTCGGAATTTGTGCAGTCAGCTGCCGCCTCAGGGCCACAGGACTCGGAGCGCAAACATCGGCTCTTTTCCCTGGAAAAGAAAACTCACCAGTCCAGGTTCCTGATGTCAGTTTGTAGGGCTCCCCTGAGACTGTCAGGGCAGCACAAGTATGAGGTAGGGGCAGCTCCTTTCTGGGACTTATCCTTCGATGTTCCGAATTTGTGCGGTCAGCTGCCGGCTCTGGGCCACAGGACTCGGATCGCAAACATCGGCTCCTCTCCCTGGGAAAGAAATCTCACCAGTCCAGGTTCCTGATGTCAGTTTGTAGAGCTCTTTTTGGACTCTCAGGGTAGCACAAGTATGAGGTGGGGACAGCTCCTGTCTGGGACTTATCCTTCGATGTTCGGATTTTTTGCAGTCAGCTGCCCGCTCAGGGCCACAGGACTCGGAGCGCAAACATCGGCTCTTTTCCCTGGGAAAGAAAACTCACCAGTCCAGGTTCCTGATGTCAGTTTGTAGGGCTCCCCTGAGACTGTCAGGGCAGCACAAGTATGAGGTGGGGGCAGCTCCTTTCTGGGATTTATCCTTCTATGTTCGGAATTTGTGCGGTCAGCTGCCGGCTCACGGCCACAGGACTCGGGGCGCAAACATCGGCTCTTTTCCCTGGGAAAGAAAACTCACCAGTCCAGGTTCCTGATGTCAGTTTGTAGGGCTCCCCTGAGACTGTCAGGGCAGCACAAGTATGAGGTAGGGGCAGCTCCTTTCTGGGACTTATACTTCGATGTTCGGATTTTTTGCACTCAGCTGCCCGTTCCTGACCACAGGACTCGGAGCGCAAACATCGGCTCTTTTCCCTGGGAAAGAAAACTCACCAGTCCAGGTTCCTGATGTCAGTTTGTAGAGCTCTTTTTGAACTCTCAGGGCAGCACAAGTATGAGGAGGGGGCAGCTCCTGTCTGGGACTTATCCTTCGATGTTCCGAATTTGTGCGGTCAGCTGCCGGCTCTGGGCCACAGGACTCGGAGCGCAAACATCGGCTCTTTTCCCTGGGAAAGAAAACTCACCAGTCCAGGTTCCCGATGTCAGTTTGTAGAGCTCTTTTTGGACTCTCAGGGCAGCACAAATATGAGGTGGGGGCAGCTCCTGTCTGGGACTTATCCTTCGATGTTCCGATTTTTTGCAGTCAGCTGCCGGCTCAGGGCCACAGGACTCGGAGCGCAAACATCGGCTCTTTTCCCTGGGAAAGAAAACTCACCAGTCCAGGTTCCTGATGTCAGTTTGTAGGGCTCCCCTGAGACTGTCAGGGCAGCACAAGTATGAGGTGGGGGCAGCTCCTGTCTGGGACTTATCCTTCGATGTTCGGAATTTGTGCAGTCAGCTGCCCGCTCAGGGCCACAGGAGTCGGAGCGCAAACATCGGCTCTTTTCCCTGGGAAAGAAAACTCACCAGTCCAGGTTCCTGATGTCAGTTTGTAGGGCTCCCCTGGCACTCTCAGGGTAGCACAAGTATGAGGTGGGGGCAGCTCCTGTCTGGGACTTATCCTTCGATGTTCGGATTTTTTGCAGTCAGCTGCTGGCTCAGGGCCACAGGAGTCGGAGCGCAAACATCGGCTCTTTTCCCTGGGAAAGAAAACTCACCAGTCCAGGTTCCTGATGTCATTTTGTAAGGCTCCCCTGAGACTGTCAGGGCAGCACAAGTATGAGGTGGGGGCAGCTCCTTTCTGGGATTTATCCTTCTATGTTCGGAATTTGTGCGGTCAGCTGCCGGCTCACGGCCACAGGACTCGGGGCGCAAACATCGGCTCTTTTCCCTGGGAAAGAAAACTCACCAGTCCAGGTTCCTGATGTCAGTTTGTAGGGCTCCCCTGGGACTGTCAGGGCAGCACAAGTATGAGGAGGGGGCAGCGCCTGTCTGGGATTTATCCTTCGATGTTCAGATTTTTTGCAGTCAGCTGCCGGCTCAGGGCCACAGGACTCGGAGCACAAACATCGGCTCTTTTCCCTGGGAAAGAAAACTCACTAGTCCAGGTTCCTGATGTCAGTTTGTAGAGCTCGTTTTGGACTTTTAGGGCAGCACAAGTATGAGGTGGGGGCAGCTCCTGTGTGGGACTTATCCTTCGATGTTCGGATTTTTTGCACTCAGCTGCCCGCTCAGGGCCACAGGACTCGGAGCGCAAACATCGGCTCTTTTCCCTGGAAAAGAAAACTCACCAGTCCAGGTTCCTGAGGTCAGTTTGTAGGGCTCCCCTGGGACTGTCAGGGCAGCACAAGAATGAGGTGGGGGCAGCTCCTTTCTGGGACTTATCCTTCGATGTTCGGAATATGTGCAGTCAGCTGCCGGCTCAGGGCCACAGGACTCGGAGCGCAAACATCGGCTCTTTTCCCTGGAAAAGAAAACTCACCAGTCCAGGTTCCTGATGTCAGTTTGTAGGGCTCCCCTGAGACTGTCAGGGCAGCACAAGTATGAGGTAGGGGCAGCTCCTTTCTGGGACTTATCCTTCGATGTTGCGAATTTGTGCGGTCAGCTGCCGGCTCAGGGCCACAGGACTCGGATCGCAAACATCGGCTCCTCTCCCTGGGAAAGAAATCTCACCAGTCCAGGTTCCTGATGTCAGTTTGTAGAGCTCTTTTTGGACTCTCAGGGTAGCACAAGTATGAGGTGGGGACAGCTCCTGTCTGGGACTTATCCTTCGATGTTCGGATTTTTTGCAGTCAGCTGCCGGCTCAGGGCCACAGGACTCGGAGCGCAAACATCGGCTCTTTTCCCTGGGAAAGAAAACTCACCAGTCCAGGTTCCTGATGTCAGTTTGTAGGGCTCCCCTGAGACTGTCAGGGCAGCACAAGTATGAGGTGGGGGCAGCTCCTTTCTGGGATTTATCCTTCTATGTTCGGAATTTGTGCGGTCAGCTGCCGGCTCACGGCCACAGGACTCGGGGCGCAAACATCGGCTCTTTTCCCTGGGAAAGAAAACTCACCAGTCCAGGTTCCTGATGTCAGTTTGTAGGGCTCCCCTGAGACTGTCAGGGCAGCACAAGTATGAGGTAGGGGCAGCTCCTTTCTGGGACTTATACTTCGATGTTCGGATTTTTTGCACTCAGCTGCCCGTTCCTGACCACAGGACTCGGAGCGCAAACATCGGCTCTTTTCCCTGGGAAAGAAAACTCACCAGTCCAGGTTCCTGATGTCAGTTTGTAGAGCTCTTTTTGAACTCTCAGGGCAGCACAAGTATGAGGAGGGGGCAGCTCCTGTCTGGGACTTATCCTTCGATGTTCCGATTTTTTGCGGTCAGCTGCAGGTTTAGGGCCACAGGACTCGGAGCGCAAACATCGGCTCTTTTCCCTGGGAAAGAAAACTCACCAGTCCAGGTTCCTGATGTCAGTTTTTAGAGCTCTTTTCGGACTCTCAGGGCAGCACAAATATGAGCTGGGGGCAGCTCCTGTCTGGGACTTATCCTTCGATGTTCCGATTTTTTGCAGTCAGCTGCCGGCTCAGGGCCACAGGACTCGGAGCGCAAACATCGGCTCTTTTCCCTGGGAAAGAAAACTCACCAGTCCAGGTTCCTGATGTCAGTTTGTAGGGCTCCCCTGAGACTGTCAGGGCAGCACAAGTATGAGGTGGGGGCAGCTCCTGTCTGGGACTTATCCTTCGATGTTCGGAATTTGTGCAGTCAGCTGCCCGCTCATGGCCACAGGAGTCGGAGCGCAAACATCGGCTCTTTTCCCTGGGAAAGAAAACTCACCAGTCCAGGTTCCTGATGTCAGTTTGTAGGGCTCCCCTGGCACTCTCAGGGTAGCACAAGTATGAGGTGGGGACAGCTCCTGTCTGGGACTTATCCTTCGATGTTCGGATTTTTTGCAGTCAGCTGCCCGCTCAGGGCCACAGGACTTGGGGTGCTAACATCGGCTCTTTTCCCTGGGAAAGAAAACTCACCAGTCCAGGTTCCTGATGTCAGTTTGTAGAGCTCTTTTTGGACTCTCAGGGTAGCACAAGTATGAGGTGGAGGCAGCTCCTGTCTGGGACTTATCCTTCGATGTTCCGATTTTTTGCAGTCAGCTACCGGCTCAGGGCCACAGGACTCGGAGCGCAAACATCGGCTCTTTTCCCTGGGAAAGAAAACTCACCAGTCCAGGTTCCTGATGTCAGTTTGTAGGGCTCCCCTGGGACTGTCAGGGCAGCACAAGTATGAGGTAGGGGCAGCTCCTGGCTGGGACTTATCCTTCGATGTTCGGAATTTGTGCAGTCAGCTGCCGGCTCACGGCCACAGGACTCGGAGCGCAAACATCGGCTCTTTTCCCTGGGAAAGAAAACTCACCAGTCCAGGTTCCTGATGTCAGTTTGTAGGGCTCCCCTGGGACTGTCAGGGCAGCACAAGTATGAGGAGGGGGCAGCGCCTGTCTGGGATTTATCCTTCGATGTTCGGATTTTTTGCAGTCAGCTGCCGGCTCAGGGCCACAGGACTCGGAGCGCAAACATCGGCTCTTTTCCCTGGCAAAGAAAACTCACCAGTCCTGGTTCCTGATGTCAGTTTGGAGGGCTCCCCTGGGACTCTCAGGGCAGCACAAGAATGAGGTGGGGGCAGCTCCTGTCTGGGACTTATCCTTCGATGTTCCGATTTTTTGCAGTCAGCTGCCGGTTTAGGGCCACAGGACTCGGAGCGCAAACATCGGCTCTTTTCCCTGGGAAAGAAAACTCACCAGTCCAGGTTCCTGATGTCAGTTTGTAGGGATCTTTTTGATTTCTCAGGGCAGCACAAGTATGAGGTGGGGGCAGCTCCTGTCTGGGACTTATCCTTCGATGTTCCGATTTTTTGCAGTCAGCTGCCGGCTCAGGGCCACAGGACTCGGAGCGCAAACATCGGCTCTTTTCCCTGGGAAAGAAAACTCACCAGTCCAGGTTCCTGATGTCAGTTTGTAGGGCTCCCCTGAGACTGTCAGGGCAGCACAAGTATGAGGTGGGGGCAGCTCCTGTCTGGGACTTATCCTTCGATGTTCGGAATTTGTGCAGTCAGCTGCCCGCTCAGGGCCACAGGAGTCGGAGCGCAAACATCGGCTCTTTTCCCTGGGAAAGAAAACTCACCAGTCCAGGTTCCTGATGTCAGTTTGTAGGGCTCCCCTGGCACTCTCAGGGTAGCACAAGTATGAGGTGGGGGCAGCTCCTGTCTGGGACTTATCCTTCGATGTTCGGATTTTTTGCAGTCAGCTGCCGGCTCAGGGCCACAGGAGTCGGAGCGCAAACATCGGCTCTTTTCGCTGGGAAAGAAAACTCACCAGTCCAGGTTCCTGATGTCAGTTTGTAGGGCTCCCCTGGGACTGTCAGGGCAGCACAAGTATGATGTGGGGGCAGCTCCTTTCTGGGACTTATCCCTCGATGTTCGGAATTTGTGCAGTCAGCTGCCGGCTCAGGGCCAAAGGACTCGGAGCGCAAACATCGGCTCTTTTCCCTGGGAAAGAAAACTCACCAGTCCAGGTTCCTGATGTCATTTTGTAGGGCTCCCCTGAGACTGTCAGGACAGCACAAGTATGAGGTGGGGGCAGCGCCTGTCTGGGATTTATCCTTCGATGTTCGGATTTTTTGCAGTCAGCTGCCGGCTCAGGGCCACAGGACTCGGAGCACAAACATCGGCTCTTTTCCCTGGGAAAGAAAACTCACTAGTCCAGGTTCCTGATGTCAGTTTGTAGAGCTCGTTTTGGACTTTTAGGGCAGCACTAGTATGAGGTGGGGGCAGCTCCTGTCTGGGACTTATCCTTCGATGTTCGGATTTTTTGCACTCAGCTGCCCGCCCAGGGCCACAGGACTCGGAGCGCAAACATCGGCTCTTTTCCCTGGAAAAGAAAACTCACCAGTCCAGGTTCCTGATGTCAGTTTGTAGGGCTCCCCTGGGACTGTCAGGGCAGCACAAGAATGAGGTGGGGGCAGCTCCTGTCTGGGACTTATCCTTCGATGTTCCGATTTTTTGCAGTCAGCTGCCGGTTTAGGGCCACAGGAGTCGGAGCGCAAACATCGGCTCTTTTCCCTGGGAAAGAAAACTCACCAGTCCAGGTTCCTGATGTCAGTTTGTAGGGATCTTTTTGATTTCTCAGGGCAGCACAAGCATGAGGTGGGGGCAGCTCCTGTCTGGGACTTATCCTTCGATGTTCGGATTTTTTGCAGTCAGCTGCCCGCTCAGGGCCACAGGACTCGGAGCGCAAACATCGGCTCTTTTCCCTGGGAAAGAAAACTCACCAGTCCAGGTTCCTGATGTCAGTTTGTAGGGATCCCCTGGGACTGTCAGGGCAGCACAAGTATGAGGTGGGGGCAGCTCCTTTCTGGGACTTATCCTTCGATGTTCGGAATTTGTGCAGTCAGCTGCCGCCTCAGGGCCACAGGACTCGGAGCGCAAACATCGGCTCTTTTCCCTGGAAAAGAAAACTCACCAGTCCAGGTTCCTGATGTCAGTTTGTAGGGCTCCCCTGAGACTGTCAGGGCAGCACAAGTATGAGGTAGGGGCAGCTCCTTTCTGGGACTTATCCTTCGATGTTCCGAATTTGTGCGGTCAGCTGCCGGCTCTGGGCCACAGGACTCGGATCGCAAACATCGGCTCCTCTCCCTGGGAAAGAAATCTCACCAGTCCAGGTTCCTGATGTCAGTTTGTAGAGCTCTTTTTGGACTCTCAGGGTAGCACAAGTATGAGGTGGGGACAGCTCCTGTCTGGGACTTATCCTTCGATGTTCGGATTTTTTGCAGTCAGCTGCCCGCTCAGGGCCACAGGACTCGGAGCGCAAACATCGGCTCTTTTCCCTGGGAAAGAAAACTCACCAGTCCAGGTTCCTGATGTCAGTTTGTAGGGCTCCCCTGAGACTGTCAGGGCAGCACAAGTATGAGGTGGGGGCAGCTCCTTTCTGGGATTTATCCTTCTATGTTCGGAATTTGTGCGGTCAGCTGCCGGCTCACGGCCACAGGACTCGGGGCGCAAACATCGGCTCTTTTCCCTGGGAAAGAAAACTCACCAGTCCAGGTTCCTGATGTCAGTTTGTAGGGCTCCCCTGAGACTGTCAGGGCAGCACAAGTATGAGGTAGGGGCAGCTCCTTTCTGGGACTTATACTTCGATGTTCGGATTTTTTGCACTCAGCTGCCCGTTCCTGACCACAGGACTCGGAGCGCAAACATCGGCTCTTTTCCCTGGGAAAGAAAACTCACCAGTCCAGGTTCCTGATGTCAGTTTGTAGAGCTCTTTTTGAACTCTCAGGGCAGCACAAGTATGAGGAGGGGGCAGCTCCTGTCTGGGACTTATCCTTCGATGTTCCGAATTTGTGCGGTCAGCTGCCGGCTCTGGGCCACAGGACTCGGAGCGCAAACATCGGCTCTTTTCCCTGGGAAAGAAAACTCACCAGTCCAGGTTCCCGATGTCAGTTTGTAGAGCTCTTTTTGGACTCTCAGGGCAGCACAAATATGAGGTGGGGGCAGCTCCTGTCTGGGACTTATCCTTCGATGTTCCGATTTTTTGCAGTCAGCTGCCGGCTCAGGGCCACAGGACTCGGAGCGCAAACATCGGCTCTTTTCCCTGGGAAAGAAAACTCACCAGTCCAGGTTCCTGATGTCAGTTTGTAGGGCTCCCCTGAGACTGTCAGGGCAGCACAAGTATGAGGTGGGGGCAGCTCCTGTCTGGGACTTATCCTTCGATGTTCGGAATTTGTGCAGTCAGCTGCCCGCTCAGGGCCACAGGAGTCGGAGCGCAAACATCGGCTCTTTTCCCTGGGAAAGAAAACTCACCAGTCCAGGTTCCTGATGTCAGTTTGTAGGGCTCCCCTGGCACTCTCAGGGTAGCACAAGTATGAGGTGGGGGCAGCTCCTGTCTGGGACTTATCCTTCGATGTTCGGATTTTTTGCAGTCAGCTGCTGGCTCAGGGCCACAGGAGTCGGAGCGCAAACATCGGCTCTTTTCCCTGGGAAAGAAAACTCACCAGTCCAGGTTCCTGATGTCATTTTGTAAGGCTCCCCTGAGACTGTCAGGGCAGCACAAGTATGAGGTGGGGGCAGCTCCTTTCTGGGATTTATCCTTCTATGTTCGGAATTTGTGCGGTCAGCTGCCGGCTCACGGCCACAGGACTCGGGGCGCAAACATCGGCTCTTTTCCCTGGGAAAGAAAACTCACCAGTCCAGGTTCCTGATGTCAGTTTGTAGGGCTCCCCTGGGACTGTCAGGGCAGCACAAGTATGAGGAGGGGGCAGCGCCTGTCTGGGATTTATCCTTCGATGTTCAGATTTTTTGCAGTCAGCTGCCGGCTCAGGGCCACAGGACTCGGAGCACAAACATTGGCTCTTTTCCCTGGGAAAGAAAACTCACTAGTCCAGGTTCCTGATGTCAGTTTGTAGAGCTCGTTTTGGACTTTTAGGGCAGCACAAGTATGAGGTGGGGGCAGCTCCTGTCTGGGACTTATCCTTCGATGTTCGGATTTTTTGCACTCAGCTGCCCGCTCAGGGCCACAGGACTCGGAGCGCAAACATCGGCTCTTTTCCCTGGAAAAGAAAACTCACCAGTCCAGGTTCCTGAGGTCAGTTTGTAGGGCTCCCCTGGGACTGTCAGGGCAGCACAAGAATGAGGTGGGGGCAGCTCCTTTCTGGGACTTATCCTTCGATGTTCGGAATATGTGCAGTCAGCTGCCGGCTCAGGGCCACAGGACTCGGAGCGCAAACATCGGCTCTTTTCCCTGGAAAAGAAAACTCACCAGTCCAGGTTCCTGATGTCAGTTTGTAGGGCTCCCCTGAGACTGTCAGGGCAGCACAAGTATGAGGTAGGGGCAGCTCCTTTCTGGGACTTATCCTTCGATGTTGCGAATTTGTGCGGTCAGCTGCCGGCTCAGGGCCACAGGACTCGGATCGCAAACATCGGCTCCTCTCCCTGGGAAAGAAATCTCACCAGTCCAGGTTCCTGATGTCAGTTTGTAGAGCTCTTTTTGGACTCTCAGGGTAGCACAAGTATGAGGTGGGGACAGCTCCTGTCTGGGACTTATCCTTCGATGTTCGGATTTTTTGCAGTCAGCTGCCGGCTCAGGGCCACAGGACTCGGAGCGCAAACATCGGCTCTTTTCCCTGGGAAAGAAAACTCACCAGTCCAGGTTCCTGATGTCAGTTTGTAGGGCTCCCCTGAGACTGTCAGGGCAGCACAAGTATGAGGTGGGGGCAGCTCCTTTCTGGGATTTATCCTTCTATGTTCGGAATTTGTGCGGTCAGCTGCCGGCTCACGGCCACAGGACTCGGGGCGCAAACATCGGCTCTTTTCCCTGGGAAAGAAAACTCACCAGTCCAGGTTCCTGATGTCAGTTTGTAGGGCTCCCCTGAGACTGTCAGGGCAGCACAAGTATGAGGTAGGGGCAGCTCCTTTCTGGGACTTATACTTCGATGTTCGGATTTTTTGCACTCAGCTGCCCGTTCCTGACCACAGGACTCGGAGCGCAAACATCGGCTCTTTTCCCTGGGAAAGAAAACTCACCAGTCCAGGTTCCTGATGTCAGTTTGTAGAGCTCTTTTTGAACTCTCAGGGCAGCACAAGTATGAGGAGGGGGCAGCTCCTGTCTGGGACTTATCCTTCGATGTTCCGATTTTTTGCGGTCAGCTGCAGGTTTAGGGCCACAGGACTCGGAGCGCAAACATCGGCTCTTTTCCCTGGGAAAGAAAACTCACCAGTCCAGGTTCCTGATGTCAGTTTTTAGAGCTCTTTTCGGACTCTCAGGGCAGCACAAATATGAGCTGGGGGCAGCTCCTGTCTGGGACTTATCCTTCGATGTTCCGATTTTTTGCAGTCAGCTGCCGGCTCAGGGCCACAGGACTCGGAGCGCAAACATCGGCTCTTTTCCCTGGGAAAGAAAACTCACCAGTCCAGGTTCCTGATGTCAGTTTGTAGGGCTCCCCTGAGACTGTCAGGGCAGCACAAGTATGAGGTGGGGGCAGCTCCTGTCTGGGACTTATCCTTCGATGTTCGGAATTTGTGCAGTCAGCTGCCCGCTCAGGGCCACAGGAGTCGGAGCGCAAACATCGGCTCTTTTCCCTGGGAAAGAAAACTCACCAGTCCAGGTTCCTGATGTCAGTTTGTAGGGCTCCCCTGGCACTCTCAGGGTAGCACAAGTATGAGGTGGGGGCAGCTCCTGTCTGGGACTTATCCTTCGATGTTCGGATTTTTTGCAGTCAGCTGCCGGCTCAGGGCCACAGGAGTCGGAGCGCAAACATCGGCTCTTTTCGCTGGGAAAGAAAACTCACCAGTCCAGGTTCCTGATGTCAGTTTGTAGGGCTCCCCTGGGACTGTCAGGGCAGCACAAGTATGATGTGGGGGCAGCTCCTTTCTGGGACTTATCCCTCGATGTTCGGAATTTGTGCAGTCAGCTGCCGGCTCAGGGCCAAAGGACTCGGAGCGCAAACATCGGCTCTTTTCCCTGGGAAAGAAAACTCACCAGTCCAGGTTCCTGATGTCATTTTGTAGGGCTCCCCTGAGACTGTCAGGACAGCACAAGTATGAGGTGGGGGCAGCGCCTGTCTGGGATTTATCCTTCGATGTTCGGATTTTTTGCAGTCAGCTGCCGGCTCAGGGCCACAGGACTCGGAGCACAAACATCGGCTCTTTTCCCTGGGAAAGAAAACTCACTAGTCCAGGTTCCTGATGTCAGTTTGTAGAGCTCGTTTTGGACTTTTAGGGCAGCACTAGTATGAGGTGGGGGCAGCTCCTGTCTGGGACTTATCCTTCGATGTTCGGATTTTTTGCACTCAGCTGCCCGCCCAGGGCCACAGGACTCGGAGCGCAAACATCGGCTCTTTTCCCTGGAAAAGAAAACTCACCAGTCCAGGTTCCTGATGTCAGTTTGTAGGGCTCCCCTGGGACTGTCAGGGCAGCACAAGAATGAGGTGGGGGCAGCTCCTGTCTGGGACTTATCCTTCGATGTTCCGATTTTTTGCAGTCAGCTGCCGGTTTAGGGCCACAGGAGTCGGAGCGCAAACATCGGCTCTTTTCCCTGGGAAAGAAAACTCACCAGTCCAGGTTCCTGATGTCAGTTTGTAGGGATCTTTTTGATTTCTCAGGGCAGCACAAGTATGAGGTGGGGGCAGCTCCTGTCTGGGACTTTTCCTTCGATGTTCGGATTTTTTGCAGTCAGCTGCCCGCTCAGGGCCACAGGACTCGGAGCGCAAACATCGGCTCTTTTCCCTGGGAAAGAAAACTCACCAGTCCAGGTTCCTGATGTCAGTTTGTAGGGATCCCCTGGGACTGTCAGGGCAGCACAAGTATGAGGTGGGGGCAGCTCCTTTCTGGGACTTATCCTTCGATGTTCGGAATTTGTGCAGTCAGCTGCCGCCTCAGGGCCACAGGACTCGGAGCGCAAACATCGGCTCTTTTCCCTGGAAAAGAAAACTCACCAGTCCAGGTTCCTGATGTCAGTTTGTAGGGCTCCCCTGAGACTGTCAGGGCAGCACAAGTATGAGGTAGGGGCAGCTCCTTTCTGGGACTTATCCTTCGATGTTCCGAATTTGTGCGGTCAGCTGCCGGCTCAGGGCCACAGGACTCGGATCGCAAACATCGGCTCCTCTCCCTGGGAAAGAAATCTCACCAGTCCAGGTTCCTGATGTCAGTTTGTAGAGCTCTTTTTGGACTCTCAGGGCAGCACAAGTATGAGGTGGGGACAGCTCCTGTCTGGGACTTATCCTTCGATGTTCGGATTTTTTGCAGTCAGCTGCCCGCTCAGGGCCACAGGACTCGGAGCGCAAACATCGGCTCTTTTCCCTGGGAAAGAAAACTCACCAGTCCAGGTTCCTGATGTCAGTTTGTAGGGCTCCCCTGAGACTGTCAGGGCAGCACAAGTATGAGGTGGGGGCAGCTCCTTTCTGGGATTTATCCTTCTATGTTCGGAATTTGTGCGGTCAGCTGCCGGCTCACGGCCACAGGACTCGGGGCGCAAACATCGGCTCTTTTCCCTGGGAAAGAAAACTCACCAGTCCAGGTTCCTGATGTCAGTTTGTAGGGCTCCCCTGAGACTGTCAGGGCAGCACAAGTATGAGGTAGGGGCAGCTCCTTTCTGGGACTTATACTTCGATGTTCGGATTTTTTGCACTCAGCTGCCCGTTCCTGACCACAGGACTCGGAGCGCAAACATCGGCTCTTTTCCCTGGGAAAGAAAACTCACCAGTCCAGGTTCCTGATGTCAGTTTGTAGAGCTCTTTTTGAACTCTCAGGGCAGCACAAGTATGAGGAGGGGGCAGCTCCTGTCTGGGACTTATCCTTCGATGTTCCGAATTTGTGCGGTCAGCTGCCGGCTCTGGGCCACAGGACTCGGAGCGCAAACATCGGCTCTTTTCCCTGGGAAAGAAAACTCACCAGTCCAGGTTCCCGATGTCAGTTTGTAGAGCTCTTTTTGGACTCTCAGGGCAGCACAAATATGAGGTGGGGGCAGCTCCTGTCTGGGACTTATCCTTCGATGTTCCGATTTTTTGCAGTCAGCTGCCGGCTCAGGGCCACAGGACTCGGAGCGCAAACATCGGCTCTTTTCCCTGGGAAAGAAAACTCACCAGTCCAGGTTCCTGATGTCAGTTTGTAGGGCTCCCCTGAGACTGTCAGGGCAGCACAAGTATGAGGTGGGGGCAGCTCCTGTCTGGGACTTATCCTTCGATGTTCGGAATTTGTGCAGTCAGCTGCCCGCTCAGGGCCACAGGAGTCGGAGCGCAAACATCGGCTCTTTTCCCTGGGAAAGAAAACTCACCAGTCCAGGTTCCTGATGTCAGTTTGTAGGGCTCCCCTGGCACTCTCAGGGTAGCACAAGTATGAGGTGGGGGCAGCTCCTGTCTGGGACTTATCCTTCGATGTTCGGATTTTTTGCAGTCAGCTGCTGGCTCAGGGCCACAGGAGTCGGAGCGCAAACATCGGCTCTTTTCCCTGGGAAAGAAAACTCACCAGTCCAGGTTCCTGATGTCATTTTGTAAGGCTCCCCTGAGACTGTCAGGGCAGCACAAGTATGAGGTGGGGGCAGCTCCTTTCTGGGATTTATCCTTCTATGTTCGGAATTTGTGCGGTCAGCTGCCGGCTCACGGCCACAGGACTCGGGGCGCAAACATCGGCTCTTTTCCCTGGGAAAGAAAACTCACCAGTCCAGGTTCCTGATGTCAGTTTGTAGGGCTCCCCTGGGACTGTCAGGGCAGCACAAGTATGAGGAGGGGGCAGCGCCTGTCTGGGATTTATCCTTCGATGTTCAGATTTTTTGCAGTCAGCTGCCGGCTCAGGGCCACAGGACTCGGAGCACAAACATCGGCTCTTTTCCCTGGGAAAGAAAACTCACTAGTCCAGGTTCCTGATGTCAGTTTGTAGAGCTCGTTTTGGACTTTTAGGGCAGCACAAGTATGAGGTGGGGGCAGCTCCTGTCTGGGACTTATCCTTCGATGTTCGGATTTTTTGCACTCAGCTGCCCGCTCAGGGCCACAGGACTCGGAGCGCAAACATCGGCTCTTTTCCCTGGAAAAGAAAACTCACCAGTCCAGGTTCCTGAGGTCAGTTTGTAGGGCTCCCCTGGGACTGTCAGGGCAGCACAAGAATGAGGTGGGGGCAGCTCCTGTCTGGGACTTATCCTTCGATGTTCCGATTTTTTGCAGTCAGCTGCCGGTTTAGGGCCACAGGACTCGGAGCGCAAACATCGGCTCTTTTCCCTGGGAAAGAAAACTCACCAGTCCAGGTTCCTGATGTCAGTTTGTAGGGATCCCCTGGGACTGTCAGGGCAGCACAAGTATGAGGTGGGGGCAGCTCCTTTCTGGGACTTATCCTTCGATGTTCGGAATTTGTGCAGTCAGCTGCCGGCTCAGGGCCACAGGACTCGGAGCGCAAACATCGGCTCCTCTCCCTGGGAAAGAAATCTCACCAGTCCAGGTTCCTGATGTCAGTTTGTAAAGCTCTTTTTGGACTCTCAGGGTAGCACAAGTATGAGGAGGGGACAGCTCCTGTCTGGGACTTATCCTTCGATGTTCGGATTTTTTGCAGTCAGCTGCCGGCTCAGGGCCACAGGACTCGGAGCGCAAACATCGGCTCTTTTCCCTGGGAAAGAAAACTCACCAGTCCAGGTTCCTGATGTCAGTTTGTAGGGCTCCCCTGAGACTGTCAGGGCAGCACAAGTATGAGGTGGGGGCAGCTCCTTTCTGGGACTTATCCTTCGATGTTCGGAATTTGTGCGGTCAGCTGCCGGCTCACGGCCACAGGACTCGGGGCGCAAACATCGGCTCTTTTCCCTGGGAAAGAAAACTCACCAGTCCAGGTTCCTGATGTCAGTTTGTAGGGCTCCCCTGAGACTGTCAGGGCAGCACAAGTATGAGGTAGGGGCAGCTCCTTTCTGGGACTTATACTTCGATGTTCGGATTTTTTGCACTCAGCTGCCCGTTCCTGACCGCAGGACTCGGAGCGCAAACATCGGCTCTTTTCCCTGGGAAAGAAAACTCACCAGTCCAGGTTCCTGATGTCAGTTTGTAGAGCTCTTTTTGAACTCTCAGGGCAGCACAAGTATGAGGAGGGGGCAGCTCCTGTCTGGGACTTATCCTTCGATGTTCCGATTTTTTGCGGTCAGCTGCAGGTTTAGGGCCACAGGACTCGGAGCGCAAACATCGGCTCTTTTCCCTGGGAAAGAAAACTCACCAGTCCAGGTTCCTGATGTCAGTTTGTAGAGCTCTTTTTGGACTCTCAGGGCAGCACAAATATGAGGTGGGGGCAGCTCCTGTCTGGGACTTATCCTTCGATGTTCCGATTTTTTGCAGTCAGCTGCCGGCTCAGGGCCACAGGACTCGGAGCGCAAACATCGGCTCTTTTCCCTGGGAAAGAAAACTCACCAGTCCAGGTTCCTGATGTCAGTTTGTAGGGCTCCCCTGGCACTCTCAGGGTAGCACAAGTATGAGGTGGGGGCAGCTCCTGTCTGGGACTTATCCTTCGATGTTCGGATTTTTTGCAGTCAGCTGCCGGCTCAGGGCCACAGGAGTCGGAGCACAAACATCGGCTCTTTTCCCTGGGAAAGAAAACTCACCAGTCCAGGTTCCTGATGTCAGTTTTTAGGGCTCCCCTGGGACTGTCAGGGCAGCACAAGTATGATGTGGGGGCAGCTTCTTTCTGGGAATTATCCTTCGATGTTCGGAATTTGTGCAGTCAGCTGCCGGCTCAGGGCCACAGGACTCGGAGCGCAAACATCGGCTCTTTTCCCTGGGAAAGAAAACTCACCAGTCCAGGTTCCTGATGTCAGTTTGTAGGGCTCCCCTGAGACTGTCAGGGCAGCACAAGTATGAGGTGGGGGCAGCTCCTTTCTGGGATTTATCCTTCTATGTTCGGAATTTGTGCGGTCAGCTGCCGGCTCACGGCCACAGGACTCGGGGCGCAAACATCGGCTCTTTTCCCTGGGAAAGAAAACTCACCAGTCCAGGTTCCTGATGTCAGTTTGTAGGGCTCCCCTGAGACTGTCAGGGCAGCACAAGTATGAGGTAGGGGCAGCTCCTTTCTGGGACTTATACTTCGATGTTCGGATTTTTTGCACTCAGCTGCCCGTTCCTGACCAAAGGACTCGGAGCGCAAACATCGGCTCTTTTCCCTGGGAAAGAAAACTCACCAGTCCAGGTTCCTGATGTCAGTTTGTAGAGCTCTTTTTGAACTCTCAGGGCAGCACAAGTATGAGGAGGGGGCAGCTCCTGTCTGGGACTTATCCTTCGATGTTCCGAATTTGTGCGGTCAGCTGCCGGCTCTGGGCCACAGGACTCGGAGCGCAAACATCGGCTCTTTTCCCTGGGACAGAAAACTCACCAGTCCAGGTTCCTGATGTCAGTTTGTAGAGTTCTTTTTGGACTCTCAGGGCAGCACAAATATGAGGTGGGGGCAGCTCCTGTCTGGGACTTATCCTTCGATGTTCCGATTTTTTGCAGTCAGCTGCCGGCTCAGGGCCACAGGACTCGGAGCGCAAACATCGGCTCTTTTCCCTGGGAAAGAAAACTCACCAGTCCAGGTTCCTGATGTCAGTTTGTAGGGCTCCCCTGAGACTGTCAGGGCAGCACAAGTATGAGGTGGGGGCAGCTCCTGTCTGGGACTTATCCTTCGATGTTCGGAATTTGTGCAGTCAGCTGCCCGCTCAGGGCCACAGGACTCGGAGCGCAAACATCGGCTCTTTTCCCTGGGAAAGAAAACTCACCAGTCCAGGTTCCTGATGTCAGTTTGTAGGGCTCCCCTGGCACTCTCAGGGCAGCACAAGTATGAGGTGGGGGCAGCTCCTGTCTGGGACTTATCCTTCGATGTTCGGATTTTTTGCAGTCAGCTGCCGGCTCAGGGCCACAGGAGTCGGAGCGCAAACATCGGCTCTTTTCCCTGGGAAAGAAAACTCACCAGTCCAGGTTCCTGATGTCAGTTTGTAGGGCTCTTTTTGAATTCTCAGGGCAGCAGAAGTATGAGGTGGGGGCAGCTCCTGTCTGGGACTTATCCTTCGATGTTCGGATTTTTTGCAGTCAGCTGCCCGCTCAGGTCCACAGGACTCGGAGCGCAAACATCGGCTCTTTTCCCTGGGAAAGAAAACTCACCAGTCCAGGTTCCTGATGTCATTTTGTAGGGCTCCCCTGAGACTGTCAGGGCAGCAAAAGTATGAGGTGGGGGCAGCTCCTTTCTGGGATTTATCCTTCTATGTTCGGAATTTGTGCGGTCAGCTGCCGGCTCAGGGCCACAGGACTCGGGGCGCAAACATCGGCTCTTTTCCCTGGGAAAGAAAACTCACCAGTCCAGGTTCCTGATGTCAGTTTGTAGGGCTCCCCTGGGACTGTCATGGCAGCACAAGTATGAGGAGGGGGCAGCGCCTGTCTGGGATTTATCCTTCGATGTTCGGATTTTTTGCAGTCAGCTGCCGGCTCAGGGCCACAGGACTCGGAGCACATACATCGGCTCTTTTCCCTGGGAAAGAAAACTCACTAGTCCAGGTTCCTGATGTCAGTTTGTAGAGCTCGTTTTGGACTTTTAGGGCAGCACAAGTATGAGGTGGGGGCAGCTCCTGTCTGGGACTTATCCTTCGATGTTCGGATTTTTTGCACTCAGCTGCCCGCTCAGGGCCACAGGACTCGGAGCGCAAACATCGGCTCTTTTCCCTGGAAAAGAAAACTCACCAGTCCAGGTTCCTGATGTCAGTTTGTAGGGCTCCCCTGGGACTGTCAGGGCAGCACAAGAATGAGGTGGGGGCAGCTCCTGTCTGGGACTTAGCCTTCGATGTTCCGATTTTTTGCAGTCAGCTGCCGGTTTAGGGCCACAGGACTCGGAGCGCAAACATCGGCTCTTTTCCCTGGGAAAGAAAACTCACCAGTCCAGGTTCCTGATGTCAGTTTGTAGGGATCTTTTTGATTTCTCAGGGCAGCACAAGTATGAGGTGGGGGCAGCTCCTGTCTGGGACTTATCCTTCGATGTTCGGATTTTTTGCAGTCAGCTGCCCGCTCAGGGCCACAGGACTCGGAGCGCAAACATCGGCTCTTTTCCCTGGGAAAGAAAACTCACCAGTCCAGGTTCCTGATGTCAGTTTGTAGGGATCCCCTGGGACTGTCAGGGCAGCACAAGTATGAGGTGGGGGCAGCTCCTTTCTGGGACTTATCCTTCGATGTTCGGAATTTGTGCAGTCAGCTGCCGGCTCAGGGCCACAGGACTCGGAGCGCAAACATCGGCTCTTTTCCCTGGAAAAGAAAACTCACCAGTCCAGGTTCCTGATGTCAGTTTGTAGGGCTCCCCTGAGACTGTCAGGGCAGCACAAGTATGAGGTAGGGGCAGCTCCTTTCTGGGACTTATCCTTCGATGATCCGAATTTGTGCGGTCAGCTGCCGGCTCAGGGCCACAGGACTCGGATCGCAAACATCGGCTCCTCTCCCTGGGAAAGAAATCTCACCAGTCCAGGTTCCTGATGTCAGTTTGTAGAGCTCTTTTTGGACTCTCAGGGTAGCACAAGTATGAGGTGGGGACAGCTCCTGTCTGGGACTTATCCTTCGATGTTCGAAATTTGTGCAGTCAGCTGCCGGTTTAGGGCCACAGGACTCGGAGCGCAAACATCGGCTCTTTTCCCTGGGAAAGAAAACTCACCAGTCCAGGTTCCTGATGTCAGTTTGTATAGGTCCCCTGGGACTGTAAGGGCAGCACAAGTATGATGTGGGGGCAGCTCCTTTCTGGGAATTATCCTTCGATGTTCGGAATTTGTGCAGTCAGCTGCCGGCTCAGGACCACAGGACTCGGAGCGCAAACATCGGCTCTTTTCCCTGGGAAAGAAAACTCACCAGTCCAGGTTCCTGATGTCAGTTTGTAGGGCTCCCCTGAGACTGTCAGGGCAGCACAAGTATGAGGTGGGGGCAGCTCCTTTCTGGGATTTATCCTTCTATGTTCGGAATTTGTGCGGTCAGCTGCCGGCTCACGGCCACAGGACTCGGGGCGCAAACATCGGCTCTTTTCCCTGGGAAAGAAAACTCACCAGTCCAGGTTCCTGATGTCAGTTTGTAGGGCTCCCCTGAGACTGTCAGGGCAGCACAAGTATGAGGTAGGGGCAGCTCCTTTCTGGGACTTATACTTCGATGTTCGGATTTTTTGCACTCAGCTGCCCGTTCCTGACCACAGGACTCGGAGCGCAAACATCGGCTCTTTTCCCTGGGAAAGAAAACTCACCAGTCCAGGTTCCTGATGTCAGTTTGTAGAGCTCTTTTTGAACTCTCAGGGCAGCACAAGTATGAGGAGGGGGCAGCTCCTGTCTGGGACTTATCCTTCGATATTCCGAATTTGTGCGGTCAGCTGCCGGCTCTGGGCCACAGGACTCGGAGCGCAAACATCGGCTCTTTTCCCTGGGAAAGAAAACTCACCAGTCCAGGTTCCTGATGTCAGTTTGTAGAGCTCATTTTGGACTCTCAGGGCAGCACAAATATGAGGTGGGGGCAGCTCCTGTCTGGGACTTATCCTTCGATGTTCCGATTTTTTGCAGTCAGCTGCCGGCTCAGGGCCACAGGAGTCGGAGCGCAAACATCGGCTCTTTTCCCTGGGAAAGAAAACTCACCAGTCCAGGTTCCTGATGTCAGTTTGTAGGGCTCCCCTGAGACTGTCAGGGCAGCACAAGTATGAGGTGGGGGCAGCTCCTTTCTGGGATTTATCCTTCTATGTTCGGAATTTGTGCGGTCAGCTGCCGGCTCACGGCCACAGGACTCGGGGCGCAAACATCGGCTCTTTTCCCTGGGAAAGAAAACTCACCAGTCCAGGTTCCTGATGTCAGTTTGTAGGGCTCCCCTGAGACTGTCAGGGCAGCACAAGTATGAGGTAGGGGCAGCTCCTTTCTGAGACTTATACTTCGATGTTCGGATTTTTTGCACTCAGCTGCCCGTTCCTGACCACAGGACTCGGAGCGCAAACATCGGCTCTTTTCCCTGGGAAAGAAAACTCACCAGTCCAGGTTCCTGATGTCAGTTTGTAGAGCTCTTTTTGAACTCTCAGGGCAGCACAAGTATGAGGAGGGGGCAGCTCCTGTCTGGGACTTATCCTTCGATATTCCGAATTTGTGCGGTCAGCTGCCGGCTCTGGGCCACAGGACTCGGAGCGCAAACATCGGCTCTTTTCCCTGGGAAAGAAAACTCACCAGTCCAGGTTCCTGATGTCAGTTTGTAGAGCTCATTTTGGACTCTCAGGGCAGCACAAATATGAGGTGGGGGCAGCTCCTGTCTGGGACTTATCCTTCGATGTTCCGATTTTTTGCAGTCAGCTGCCGGCTCAGGGCCACAGGAGTCGGAGCGCAAACATCGGCTCTTTTCCCTGGGAAAGAAAACTCACCAGTCCAGGTTCCTGATGTCAGTTTGTAGGGCTCCCCTGAGACTGTCAGGGCAGCACAAGTATGAGGTGGGGGCAGCTCCTGTCTGGGACTTATCCTTCGATGTTCGGAATTTGTGCAGTCAGCTGCCCGCTCAGGGCCACAGGAGTCGGAGCGCAAACATCGGCTCTTTTCCCTGGGAAAGAAAACTCACCAGTCCAGGTTCCTGATGTCAGTTTGTAGGGCTCCCCTGGCACTCTCAGGGTAGCACAAGTATGAGGTGGGGGCAGCTCCTGTCTGGGACTTATCCTTCGATGTTCGGATTTTTTGCAGTCAGCTGCCGGCTCAGGGCCACAGGAGTCGGAGCGCAAACATCGGCTCTTTTCCCTGGGAAGGAAAACTCACCAGTCCAGGTTCCTGATGTCAGTTTGTAGGGCTCTTTTTGAATTCTCAGGGCAGCAGAAGTATGAGGTGGGGGCAGCTCCTGTCTGGGACTTATCCTTCGATGTTCGGATTTTTTGCAGTCAGCTGCCCGCTCAGGGCCACAGGACTCGGAGCGCAAACATCGGCTCTTTTCCCTGGGAAAGAAAACTCACCAGTCCAGGTTCCTGATGTCAGTTTGTAGGGCTCCCCTGGGACTGTCAGGGCAGCACAAGTATGATGTGGGGGCAGCTCCTTTCTGGGACTTATCCTTCGATGTTCGGAATTTGTGCAGTCAGCTGCCGGCTCAGGGCCACAGGACTCGGAGCGCAAACATCGGCTCTTTTCCCTGGAAAAGAAAACTCACCAGTCCAGGTTCCTGATGTCAGTTTGTAGGACTCCCCTGAGACTGTCAGGGCAGCACAAGTATGAGGTGGGGGCAGCTCCTTTCTGGGACTTATCCTTCGATGTTCCGAATTTGTGCGGTCAGCTGCCGGCTCAGGGCCACAGGACTCGGATCGCAAACATCGGCTCCTCTCCCTGGGAAAGAAATCTCACCAGTCCAGGTTCCTGATGTCAGTTTGTAGAGCTCTTTTTGGACTCTCAGGGTAGCACAAGTATGAGGTGGGGACAGCTCCTGTCTGGGACTTATCCTTCGATGTTCGGATTTTTTGCAGTCAGCTGCCGGCTCAGGGCCACAGGATTCGGGGCGCAAACATCGGCTCTTTTCCCTGGGAAAGAAAACTCACCAGTCCAGGTTCCTGATGTCATTTTGTAGAGCTCTTTTTGGACTCTCAGGGCAGCACAAGTATGAGGTGGGGGCAGCTCCTGTCTGGGACTTATCCTTCGATGTTCGGAATTTGTGCAGTCAGCTGCCGGTTTAGGGCCACAGGACTCGGAGCGCAAACATCGGCTCTTTTCCCTGGGAAAGAAAACTCACCAGTCCAGGTTCCTGATGTCAGTTTGTAGGGCTCCCCTGAGACTGTCAGGGCAGCACAAGTATGAGGTGGGGGCAGCTCCTTTCTGGGATTTATCCTTCTATGTTCGGAATTTGTGCGGTCAGCTGCCGGCTCACGGCCACAGGACTCGGGGCGCAAACATCGGCTCTTTTCCCTGGGAAAGAAAACTCACCAGTCCAGGTTCCTGATGTCAGTTTGTAGGGCTCCCCTGGGACTGTCAGGGCAGCACAAGTATGAGGAGGGGGCAGCGCCTGTCTGGGATTTATCCTTCGATGTTCGGATTTTTTGCAGTCAGCTGCCGGCTCAGGGCCACAGGACTCGGAGCGAAAACATCGGCTCTTTTCCCTGGGAAAGAAAACTCACTAGTCCAGGTTCCTGATGTCAGTTTGTAGAGCTCTTTTTGGACTCTCAGGGCAGCACAAGTATGAGGTGGGGGCAGCTCCTGTCTGGGACTTATCCTTCGATGTTCGGATTTTTTGCACTCAGCTGCCCGCTCAGGGCCACAGGACTCGGAGCGCAAACATCGGCTCTTTTCCCTGGCAAAGAAAACTCACCAGTCCTGGTTCCTGATGTCAGTTTGGAGGGCTCCCCTGGGACTCTCAGGGCAGCACAAGAATGAGGTGGGGGCAGCTCCTGTCTGGGACTTATCCTTCGATGTTCCGATTTTTTGCAGTCAGCTGCCGGTTTAGGGCCACAGGACTCGGAGCGCAAACATCGGCTCTTTTCCCTGGGAAAGAAAACTCACCAGTCCAGGTTCCTGATGTCAGTTTGTAGGGATCTTTTTGATTTCTCAGGGCAGCACAAGTATGAGGTGGGGGCAGCTCCTGTCTGGGACTTATCCTTCGATGTTCGGATTTTTTGCAGTCAGCTGCCCGCTCAGGGCCACAGGACTCGGAGCGCAAACATCGGCTCTTTTCCCTGGGAAAGAAAACTCACCAGTCCAGGTTCCTGATGTCAGTTTGTAGGGATCCCCTGGGACTGTCATGGCAGCACAAGTATGAGGTGGGGGCAGCTCCTTTCTGGGACTTATCCTTCGATGTTCGGAATTTGTGCAGTCAGCTGCCGGCTCAGGGCCACAGGACTCGGAGCGCAAACATCGGCTCTTTTCCCTGGAAAAGAAAACTCACCAGTCCAGGTTCCTGATGTCAGTTTGTAGGGCTCCCCTGAGACTGTCAGGGCAGCACAAGTATGAGGTAGGGGCAGCTCCTTTCTGGGACTTATCCTTCGATGTTCCGAATTTGTGCGGTCAGCTGCCGGCTCAGGGCCACAGGACTCGGATCGCAAACATCGGCTCCTCTCCCTGGGAAAGAAATCTCACCAGTCCAGGTTCCTGATGTCAGTTTGTAGAGCTCTTTTTGGACTCTCAGGGTAGCACAAGTATGAGGTGGGGACAGCTCCTGTCTGGGACTTATCCTTCGATGTTCGGATTTTTTGCAGTCAGCTGCCGGCTCAGGGCCACAGGATTCGGGGCGCAAACATCGGCTCTTTTCCCTGGGAAAGAAAACTCACCAGTCCAGGTTCCTGATGTCAGTTTGTATAGCTCCCCTGGGACTGTAAGGGCAGCACAAGTATGATGTGGGGGCAGCTCCTTTCTGGGAATTATCCTTCGATGTTCGGAATTTGTGCAGTCAGCTGCCGGCTCAGGGCCACAGGACTCGGAGCGCAAACATCGGCTCTTTTCCCTGGGAAAGAAAACTCACCAGTCCAGGTTCCTGATGTCAGTTTGTAGGGCTCCACTGAGACTGTCAGGGCAGCACAAGTATGAGGTGGGGGCAGCTCCTTTCTGGGATTTATCCTTCTATGTTCGGAATTTGTGCGGTCAGCTGCCGGCTCACGGCCACAGGACTCGGGGCGCAAACATCGGCTCTTTTCGCTGGGAAAGAAAACTCACCAGTCCAGGTTCCTGATGTCAGTTTGTAGGGCTCCCCTGAGACTGTCAGGGCAGCACAAGTATGAGGTAGGGGCAGCTCCTTTCTGGGACTTATACTTCGATGTTCGGATTTTTTGCACTCAGCTGCCCGTTCCTGACCACAGGACTCGGAACGCAAACATCGGCTCTTTTCCCTGGGAAAGAAAACTCACCAGTCCAGGTTCCTGATGTCAGTTTGTAGAGCTCTTTTTGAACTCTCAGGGCAGCACAAGTATGAGGAGGGGGCAGCTCCTGTCTGGGACTTATCCTTCGATGTTCCGAATTTGTGCGGTCAGCTGCCGGCTCTGGGCCACAGGACTCGGAGCGCAAACATCGGCTCTTTTCCCTGGGAAAGAAAACTCACCAGTCCAGGTTCCTGATGTCAGTTTGTAGAGCTCATTTTGGACTCTCAGGGCAGCACAAATATGAGGTGGGGGCAGCTCCTGTCTGGGACTTATCCTTCGATGTTCCGATTTTTTGCAGTCAGCTGCCGGCTCAGGGCCACAGGAGTCGGAGCGCAAACATCGGCTCTTTTCCCTGGGAAAGAAAACTCACCAGTCCAGGTTCCTGATGTCAGTTTGTAGGGCTCCCCTGAGACTGTCAGGGCAGCACAAGTATGAGGTGGGGGCAGCTCCTGTCTGGGACTTATCCTTCGATGTTCGGAATTTGTGCAGTCAGCTGCCCGCTCAGGGCCACAGGAGTCGGAGCGCAAACATCGGCTCTTTTCCCTGGGAAAGAAAACTCACCAGTCCAGGTTCCTGATGTCAGTTTGTAGGGCTCTTTTTGAATTCTCAGGGCAGCAGAAGTATGAGGTGGGGGCAGCTCCTGTCTGGGACTTATCCTTCGATGTTCGGATTTTTTGCAGTCAGCTGCCCGCTCAGGGCCACAGGACTCGGAGCGCAAACATCGGCTCTTTTCCCTGGGAAAGAAAACTCACCAGTCCAGGTTCCTGATGTCAGTTTGTAGGGCTCCCCTGGGACTGTCAGGGCAGCACAAGTATGATGTGGGGGCAGCTCCTTTCTGGGACTTATCCTTCGATGTTCGTAATTTGTGCGGTCAGCTGCCGGCTCAGGGCCACAGGACTCGGAGCGCAAACATCGGCTCTTTTCCCTGGAAAAGAAAACTCACCAGTCCAGGTTCCTGATGTCAGTTTGTAGGACTCCCCTGAGACTGTCAGGGCAGCACAAGTATGAGGTGGGGGCAGCTCCTTTCTGGGACTTATCCTTCGATGTTCCGAATTTGTGCGGTCAGCTGCCGGCTCAGGGCCACAGGACTCGGATCGCAAACATCGGCTCCTCTCCCTGGGAAAGAAATCTCACCAGTCCAGGTTCCTGATGTCAGTTTGTAGAGCTCTTTTTGGACTCTCAGGGTAGCACAAGTATGAGGTGGGGACAGCTCCTGTCTGGGACTTATCCTTCGATGTTCGGATTTTTTGCAGTCAGCTGCCGGCTCAGGGCCACAGGACTCGGGGCGCAAACATCGGCTCTTTTCCCTGGGAAAGAAAACTCACCAGTCCAGGTTCCTGATGTCAGTTTGTAGAGCTCTTTTTGGACTCTCAGGGCAGCACAAGTATGAGGTGGGGGCAGCTCCTGTCTGGGACTTATCCTTCGATGTTCGGAATTTGTGCAGTCAGCTGCCGGTTTAGGGCCACAGGACTCGGAGCGCAAACATCGGCTCTTTTCCCTGGGAAAGAAAACTCACCAGTCCAGGTTCCTGATGTCAGTTTGTAGGGCTCCCCTGAGACTGTCAGGGCAGCACAAGTATGAGGTGGGGGCAGCTCCTTTCTGGGATTTATCCTTCTATGTTCGGAATTTGTGCGGTCAGCTGCCGGCTCACGGCCACAGGACTCGGGGCGCAAACATCGGCTCTTTTCCCTGGGAAAGAAAACTCACCAGTCCAGGTTCCTGATGTCAGTTTGTAGGGCTCCCCTGGGACTGTCAGGGCAGCACAAGTATGAGGAGGGGGCAGCGCCTGTCTGGGATTTATCCTTCGATGTTCGGATTTTTTGCAGTCAGCTGCCGGCTCAGGGCCACAGGACTCGGAGCGAAAACATCGGCTCTTTTCCCTGGGAAAGAAAACTCACTAGTCCAGGTTCCTGATGTCAGTTTGTAGGGCTCCCCTGAGACTGTCAGGGCAGCACAAGTATGAGGTAGGGGCAGCTCCTTTCTGGGACTTATACTTCGATGTTCGGATTTTTTGCACTCAGCTGCCCGTTCCTGACCACAGGACTCGGAACGCAAACATCGGCTCTTTTCCCTGGGAAAGAAAACTCACCAGTCCAGGTTCCTGATGTCAGTTTGTAGAGCTCTTTTTGAACTCTCAGGGCAGCACAAGTATGAGGAGGGGGCAGCTCCTGTCTGGGACTTATCCTTCGATGTTCCGAATTTGTGCGGTCAGCTGCCGGCTCTGGGCCACAGGACTCGGAGCGCAAACATCGGCTCTTTTCCCTGGGAAAGAAAACTCACCAGTCCAGGTTCCTGATGTCAGTTTGTAGAGCTCATTTTGGACTCTCAGGGCAGCACAAATATGAGGTGGGGGCAGCTCCTGTCTGGGACTTATCCTTCGATGTTCCGATTTTTTGCAGTCAGCTGCCGGCTCAGGGCCACAGGAGTCGGAGCGCAAACATCGGCTCTTTTCCCTGGGAAAGAAAACTCACCAGTCCAGGTTCCTGATGTCAGTTTGTAGGGCTCCCCTGAGACTGTCAGGGCAGCACAAGTATGAGGTGGGGGCAGCTCCTGTCTGGGACTTATCCTTCGATGTTCGGAATTTGTGCAGTCAGCTGCCCGCTCAGGGCCACAGGAGTCGGAGCGCAAACATCGGCTCTTTTCCCTGGGAAAGAAAACTCACCAGTCCAGGTTCCTGATGTCAGTTTGTAGGGCTCTTTTTGAATTCTCAGGGCAGCAGAAGTATGAGGTGGGGGCAGCTCCTGTCTGGGACTTATCCTTCGATGTTCGGATTTTTTGCAGTCAGCTGCCCGCTCAGGGCCACAGGACTCGGAGCGCAAACATCGGCTCTTTTCCCTGGGAAAGAAAACTCACCAGTCCAGGTTCCTGATGTCAGTTTGTAGGGCTCCCCTGGGACTGTCAGGGCAGCACAAGTATGATGTGGGGGCAGCTCCTTTCTGGGACTTATCCTTCGATGTTCCGAATTTGTGCGGTCAGCTGCCGGCTCTGGGCCACAGGACTCGGAGCGCAAACATCGGCTCTTTTCCCTGGGAAAGAAAACTCACCAGTCCAGGTTCCTGATGTCAGTTTGTAGGGCTCCCCTGAGACTGTCAGGGCAGCACAAGTATGAGGTGGGGGCAGCTCCTGTCTGGGACTTATCCTTCGATGTTCGGAATTTGTGCAGTCAGCTGCCCGCTCAGGGCCACAGGAGTCGGAGCGCAAACATCGGCTCTTTTCCCTGGGAAAGAAAACTCACCAGTCCAGGTTCCTGATGTCAGTTTGTAGGGCTCTTTTTGAATTCTCAGGGCAGCAGAAGTATGAGGTGGGGGCAGCTCCTGTCTGGGACTTATCCTTCGATGTTCGGATTTTTTGCAGTCAGCTGCCCGCTCAGGGCCACAGGACTCGGAGCGCAAACATCGGCTCTTTTCCCTGGGAAAGAAAACTCACCAGTCCAGGTTCCTGATGTCAGTTTGTAGGGCTCCCCTGGGACTGTCAGGGCAGCACAAGTATGATGTGGGGGCAGCTCCTTTCTGGGACTTATCCTTCGATGTTCGGAATTTGTGCGGTCAGCTGCCGGCTCAGGGCCACAGGACTCGGAGCGCAAACATCGGCTCTTTTCCCTGGAAAAGAAAACTCACCAGTCCAGGTTCCTGATGTCAGTTTGTAGGACTCCCCTGAGACTGTCAGGGCAGCACAAGTATGAGGTGGGGGCAGCTCCTTTCTGGGACTTATCCTTCGATGTTCCGAATTTGTGCGGTCAGCTCCCGGCTCAGGGCCACAGGACTCGGATCGCAAACATCGGCTCCTCTCCCTGGGAAAGAAATCTCACCAGTCCAGGATGCTGATGTCAGTTTGTAGAGCTCTTTTTGGACTCTCAGGGTAGCACAAGTATGAGGTGGGGACAGCTCCTGTCTGGGACTTATCCTTCGATGTTCGGATTTTTTGCAGTCAGCTGCCGGCTCAGGGCCACAGGACTCGGAGCACAAACATCGGCTCTTTTCCCTGGGAAAGAAAACTCACCAGTCCAGGTTCCTGATGTCAGTTTGTATAGCTCCCCTGGGACTGTAAGGGCAGCACAAGTATGATGTGGGGGCAGCTCCTTTCTGGGAATTATCCTTCGATGTTCGGAATTTGTGCAGTCAGCTGCCGGCTCAGGGCCACAGGACTCGGAGCGCAAACATCGGCTCTTTTCCCTGGGAAAGAAAACTCACCAGTCCAGGTTCCTGATGTCAGTTTGTAGGGCTCCCCTGAGACTGTCAGGGCAGCACAAGTATGAGGTGGGGGCAGCTCCTTTCTGGGATTTATCCTTCTATGTTCGGAATTTGTGCGGTCAGCTGCCGGCTCACGGCCACAGGACTCGGGGCGCAAACATCGGCTCTTTTCCCTGGGAAAGAAAACTCACCAGTCCAGGTTCCTGATGTCAGTTTGTAGGGCTCCCCTGGGACTGTCAGGGCAGCACAAGTATGAGGAGGGGGCAGCGCCTGTCTGGGATTTATCCTTCGATGTTCGGATTTTTTGCAGTCAGCTGCCGGCTCAGGGCCACAGGACTCGGAGCGCAAACATCGGCTCTTTTCCCTGGGAAAGAAAACTCACTAGTCCAGGTTCCTGATGTCAGTTTGTAGAGCTCTTTTTGGACTCTCAGGGCAGCACAAGTATGAGGTGGGGGCAGCTCCTGTCTGGGACTTATCCTTCGATGTTCGGATTTTTTGCAGTCAGCTGCCCGCTCAGGGCCACAGGACTCGGAGCGCAAACATCGGCTCTTTTCCCTGGCAAAGAAAACTCACCAGTCCTGGTTCCTGATGTCAGTTTGGAGGGCTCCCCTGGGACTCTCAACGCAGCACAAGAATGAGGTGGGGGCAGCTCCTGTCTGGGACTTATCCTTCGATGTTCCGATTTTTTGCAGTCAGCTGCCAGTTTAGGGCCACAGGACTCGGAGCGCAAACATCGGCTCTTTTCCCTGGGAAAGAAATCTCACCAGTCCAGGTTCCTGATGTCAGTTTGTAGGGCTCTTTTTTAATTCTCAGGGCAGCACAAGTATGAGGTGGGGGCAGCTCCTGTCTGGGACTTATCCTTCGATGTTCGGATTTTTTGCAGTCAGCTGCCCGCTCAGGGCCACAGGACTCGGAGCGCAAACATCGGCTCTTTTCCCTGAGAAAGAAAACTCACCAGTCCAGGTTCCTGATGTCAGTTTGTAGGGCTCCCTAGGGACTGTCAGGGCAGCACAAGTATGAGATGGGGGCAGCTCCTTTCTGGGACTTATCCTTCAAAGTTCGGATTTTTTGCACTCAGCTGCCCATTCCTGACCACAGGACTCGGAGCGCAAACATCGGCTCTTTTCCCTGGGAAAGAAAACTCACCAGTCCAGGTTCCTGATGTCAGTTTGTAGGGCACCCCTGGGACTCTCAGGGCAGCACAAGTATGAGGTGGGGGCAGCTCCTGTCTGGGACTTACCCTTCGATGTTTGGAATTTGTGCGGTCAGCTGCCGGCTCAGGGCCACAGGACTCGGAGCGCAAACATCGGCTCTTTTCCCTGGGAAAGAAAACTCACCAGTCCAGGTTCCTGATGTCAGTTTGTAGAGCTATTTTTGGACTCTCAGGGTAGCACAAGTATGAGGTGGGGGCAGCTCCTGGCTGGGACTTATCCTTCGATATTCGGATTTTTTGCAGTCAGCTGCCGGCTCAGGGCCACAGGACTCGGAGCACAAACATCGGCTCTTTTCCCTGGGAAAGAAAACTCACCAGTCCAGGTTCCTGATGTCAGTTTGTAGGGCTCCCCTGGGACTGTCAGGGCAGCACAAGTATGAGGTGGGGGCAGCTCCTTTCTGGGACTTATCCTTCGATGTTCGGAATTTGTGCAGTCAGCTGCCGGCTCAGGGCCACAGGACTCGGAGCGCAAACATCGGCTCTTTTCCCTGGAAAAGAAAACTCACCAGTCCAGGTTCCTGATGTCAGTTTGTAGGGCTCCCCTGAGACTGTCAGGGCAGCACAAGTATGAGGTGGGGGCAGCTCCTTTCTGGGACTTATCCTTCGATGTTCCGAATTTGTGCGGTCAGCTGCCGGCTCAGGGCCACAGGACTCGGAGCGCAAACATCGGCTCCTCTCCCTGGGAAAGAAATCTCACCAGTCCAGGTTCCTGATGTCAGTTTGTAGAGCTCTTTTTGGACTCTCAGGGCAGCACAAGTATGAGGTGGGGACAGCTCCTGTCTGGGACTTATCCTTCGATGTTCGTATTTTTTGCAGTCAGCTGCCGGCTCAGGGCCACAGGAGTCGGAGCGCAAACATCGGCTCTTTTCCCTGGGAAAGAAAACTCACCAGTCCAGGTTCCTGATGTCAGTTTGTAGGGCTCCCCTGGGACTGTCAGGGCAGCACAAGTATGATGTGGGGGCAGCTCCTTTCTGGGACTTATCCTTCGATGTTCGGAATTTGTGCAGTCAGCTGCCGGCACAGGGCCACAGGACTCGGAGCGCAAACATCGGCTCTTTTCCCTGGGAAAGAAAACTCACCAGTCCAGGTTCCTGATGTCAGTTTGTAGAGCTCTTTTTGGACTCTCAGGGCAGCACAAGTATGAGGTGGGGGCAGCTCCTGTCTGGGACTTATCCTTCGATATTCGGATTTTTTGCACTCAGCTGCCCGCTCATGGCCACAGGACTCGGAGCGCAAACATCGGCTCTTTTCCCTGGCAAAGAAAACTCACCAGTCCTGGTTCCTGATGTCAGCTTGGAGGGCTCCCCTGGGACTCTCAGGGCAGCACAAGAATGAGGTGGGGGCAGCTCCTGTCTGGGACTTATCCTTCGATGTTCCGATTTTTTGCAGTCAGCTGCCGGTTTAGGGCCACAGGACTCGGAGCGCAAACATCGGCTCTTTTCCCTGGGAAAGAAATCTCACCAGTCCAGGTTCCTGATGTCAGTTTGTAGGGCTCTTTTCTAATTCTCAGGGCAGCACAAGTATGAGGTGGGGGCAGCTCCTTTCTGGGACTTATCCTTCGATGTTCGGATTTTTTGCACTCAGCTGCCCGTTCCTGACCACAGGACTCGGAGCGCAAACATCGGCTCTTTTCCCTGGGAAAGAAAACTCACCAGTCCAGGTTCCTGATGTCAGTTTGTAGGGCACCCCTGGGACTCTCAGGGCAGCACAAGTATGAGGCGGGGGCAGCTCCTGTCTGGGACTTATCCTTCGATGTTCCGAATTTGTGCGGTGAGCTGCCGGCTCAGGGCCACAGGACTCGGAGCGCAAACATCGGCTCTTTTCCCTGGGAAAGAAAACTCACCAGTCCAGGTTCCTGATGTCAGTTTGTAGAGCTCTTTTTGGACTCTCAGGGTAGCACAAGTATGAGGTGGGGGCAGCTCCTTTCTGGGACTTATCCTTCGATGTTCCGAATTTGTGCGGTCAGCTGCCGGCTCAGGGCCACAGGACTCGGAGCGCAAACATCGGCTCCTCTCCCTGGGAAAGAAATCTCACCAGTCCAGGTTCCTGACGTCAGTTTGTAGAGCTCTTTTTGGACTCTCAGGGTAGCACAAGTATGAGGTGGGGACAGCTCCTGTCTGGGACTTATCCTTCGATGTTCGGATTTTTTGCAGTCAGCTGCCGGCTCAGGGCCACAGGACTCGGAGCGCAAACATCGGCTCTTTTCCCTGGGAAAGAAAACTCACCAGTCCAGGTTCCTGATGTCAGTTTGTAGGGCTCCCCTGGGACTGTCAGGGCAGCACAAGTATGATGTGGGGGCAGCTCCTTTCTGGGACTCATCCTTCGATGTTCGGAATTTGTGCAGTCAGCTGCCGGCACAGGGCCACAGGACTCGGAGCGCAAACATCGGCTCTTTTCCCTGGGAAAGAAAACTCACCAGTCCAGGTTCCTGATGTCAGTTTGTAGGGCTCCCCTGAGACTGTCAGGGCAGCACAAGTATGAGGTGGGGGCAGCTCCTTTCTGGGACTTATCCTTCTATGTTCGGAATTTGTGCGGTCAGCTGCCGGCTCACGGCCACAGGACTCGGGGCGCAAACATCGGCTCTTTTCCCTGGGAAAGAAAACTCACCAGTCCAGGTTCCTGATGTCAGTTTGTAGGGCTCCCCTGGGACTGTCAGGGCAGCACAAGTATGAGGAGGGGGCAGCGCCTGTCTGGGATTTATCCTTCGATGTTCGGATTTTTTGCAGTCAGCTGCCGGCTCAGGGCCACAGGACTCGGAGCGCAAACATCGGCTCTTTTCCCTGGGAAAGAAAACTCACCAGTCCAGGTTCCTGATGTCAGTTTGTAGAGCTCTTTTTGGACTCTCAGGGCAGCACAAGTATGAGGTGGGGGCAGCTCCTGTCTGGGACTTATCCTTCGATATTCGGATTTTTTGCACTCAGCTGCCCGCTCAGGGCCACAGGACTCGGAGCGCAAACATCGGCTCTTTTCCCTGGCAAAGAAAACTCACCAGTCCTGGTTCCTGATGTCAGTATGGAGGGCTCCCCTGGGACTCTCAGGGCAGCACAAGTATGAGGTGGGGGCAGCTCCTGTCTGGGACTTATCCTTCGATGTTCGGATTTTTTGCAGTCAGCTGCCGGCTCAGGGCCACAGGACTCGGAGCGCAAACATCGGCTCTTTTCCCTGGGAAAGAAAACTCACCAGTCCAGGTTCCTGATGTCAGTTTGTAGGGCTCCTCTGGGACTGTCAGGGCAGCACAAGTATGAGGTGGGGGCAGCACCTGGCTGGGACTTATCCTTCGATGTTCGGATTTTTTGCAGTCAGCTGCCCGTTCCTGACCACAGGAGTCGGAGCGCAAACATCGGCTCTTCTCCCTGGGAAAGAAAACTCACCAGTCCAGGTTCCTGATGTCAGTTTGTAGGGCTCCCCTGGGACTGTCAGGGCAGCACAAGTATGAGGTGGGGGCAGCTCCTGTCTGGGACTTATCCTTCGATGTTCCGAATTTGTGCGGTCTGCTGCCGGCTCAGGGCCACAGGACTCGGAGCGCAAACATCGGCTCTTTTCCCTGGCAAAGAAAACTCACCAGTCCTGGTTCCTGATGTCAGTTTGGAGGGCTCCCCTGGGACTCTCAACGCAGCACAAGAATGAGGTGGGGGCAGCTCCTGTCTGGGACTTATCCTTCGATGTTCCGATTTTTTGCAGTCAGCTGCCGGCTCAGGGCCACAGGACTCGGAGCGCAAACATCGGCTCTTTTCCCTGGGAAAGAAATCTCACCAGTCCAGGTTCCTGATGTCACTTTGTAGAGCTCTTTTTGGACTCTCAGGGCAGCACAAGTATGAGGTGGGGGCAGCTCCTGTCTGGGACTTATCCTTCGATGTTCGGATTTTTTGCAGTCAGCTGCCCGCTCAGGGCCACAGGACTCGGAGCGCAAACATCGGCTCTTTTCCCTGAGAAAGAAAACTCACCAGTCCAGGTTCCTGATGTCAGTTTGTAGAGCTCTTTTTGGACTCTCAGGGTAGCACAAGTATGAGGTGGGGGCAGCTCCTGGCTGGGACTTATCCTTCGATATTCGGATTTTTTGCAGTCAGCTGCCGGTTCAGGGCCACAGGACTTGGAGCGCAAACATCGGCTCTTTTCCCTGGGAAAGAAAACTCACCAGTCCAGGTTCCTGATGTCAGTTTGTAGGGCTCCCCTGGGACTGTCAGGGCAGCACAAGTATGAGGTGGGGGCAGCTCCTGTCTGGGACTTATCCTTCGATGTTCCGATTTTTTGCAGTCAGGTGCCGGCTCAGGGCCACAGGACTCGGAGCGCAAACATCGGCTCTTTTCCCTGGGAAAGAAAATTCACCAGTCCAGGTTCCTGATGTCAGTTTGTAGGGCTCCCCTGGGACTGTCAGGGCAGCACAAGTATGAGGTAGGGGCAGCTCCTTTCTGGGACTTATCCTTCGATGTTCGGAATTTGTGCGGTCAGCTGCCGGCTCACGGCTACAGGACTCGGAGCGCAAACATCGGCTCTTTTCCCTGGGAAAGAAAACTCACCAGTCCAGGTTCCTGATGTCAGTTTGTAGGGCTCTTTTTGGACTCACAGGGCAGCACAAGTATGAGATGGGGGCAGCTCCTGTCTGGGACTTATCCTTCGATGTTCGGAATTTGTGCGGTCAGCTGCCGGCTCAGGGCCACAGGACTCGGGGCGCAAACATCGGCTCTTTTCCCTGGGAAAGAAAACTCACCAGTCCAGGTTCCTGATGTCAGTTTGTAGAGCTCTTTTTGGACTCTCAGGGCAGCACAAGTATGAGGTGGGGGCAGCTCCTGTCTGGGACTTATCCTTCGATATTCGGATTTTTTGCACTCAGCTGCCCGCTCATGGCCACAGGACTCGGAGCACAAACATCGGCTCTTTTCCCTGGCAAAGAAAACTCACCAGTCCTGGTTCCTGATGTCAGCTTGGAGGGCTCCCCTGGGACTCTCAGGGCAGCACAAGAATGAGGTGGGGGCAGCTCCTGTCTGGGACTTATCCTTCGATGTTCCGATTTTTTGCAGTCAGCTGCCGGTTTAGGGCCACAGGACTCGGAGCGCAAACATCGGCTCTTTTCCCTGGGAAAGAAATCTCACCAGTCCAGGTTCCTGATGTCAGTTTGTAGGGCTCTTTTCTAATTCTCAGGGCAGCACAAGTATGAGGTGGGGGCAGCTCCTTTCTGGGACTTATCCTTCGATGTTCGGATTTTTTGCACTCAGCTGCCCGTTCCTGACCACAGGACTCGGAGCGCAAACATCGGCTCTTTTCCCTGGGAAAGAAAACTCACCAGTCCAGGTTCCTGATGTCAGTTTGTAGGGCACCCCTGGGACTCTCAGGGCAGCACAAGTATGAGGCCGGGGCAGCTCCTGTCTGGGACTTATCCTTCGATGTTCCGAATTTGTGCGGTGAGCTGCCGGCTCAGGGCCACAGGACTCGGAGCGCAAACATCGGCTCTTTTCCCTGGGAAAGAAAACTCACCAGTCCAGGTTCCTGATGTCAGTTTGTAGAGCTCTTTTTGGACTCTCAGGGTAGCACAAGTATGAGGTGGGGGCAGCTCCTTTCTGGGACTTATCCTTCGATGTTCCGAATTTGTGCGGTCAGCTGCCGGCTCAGGGCCACAGGACTCGGAGCGCAAACATCGGCTCCTCTCCCTGGGAAAGAAATCTCACCAGTCCAGGTTCCTGACGTCAGTTTGTAGAGCTCTTTTTGGACTCTCAGGGTAGCACAAGTATGAGGTGGGGACAGCTCCTGTCTGGGACTTATCCTTCGATGTTCCGATTTTTTGCAGTCAGCTGCCGGCTCAGGGCCACAGGACTCGGAGCGCAAACATCGGCTCTTTTCCCTGGGAAAGAAAACTCACCAGTCCAGGTTCCTGATGTCAGTTTGTAGGGCTCCCCTGGGACTGTCAGGGCAGCACAAGTATGATGTGGGGGCAGCTCCTTTCTGGGACTCATCCTTCGATGTTCGGAATTTGTGCAGTCAGCTGCCGGCACAGGGCCACAGGACTCGGAGCGCAAACATCGGCTCTTTTCCCTGGGAAAGAAAACTCACCAGTCCAGGTTCCTGATGTCAGTTTGTAGGGCTCCCCTGAGACTGTCAGGGCAGCACAAGTATGAGGTGGGGGCAGCTCCTTTCTGGAATTTATCCTTCTATGTTCGGAATTTGTGCGGTCAGCTGCCGGCTCACGGCCACAGGACTCGGGGCGCAAACATCGGCTCTTTTCCCTGGGAAAGAAAACTCACCAGTCCAGGTTCCTGATGTCAGTTTGTAGGGCTCCCCTGGGACTGTCAGGGCAGCACAAGTATGAGGTGGGGGCAGCTCCTGTCTGGGACTTATCCTTCGATGTTCCGAATTTGTGCGGTCTGCTGCCGGCTCAGGGCCACAGGACTCGGAGCGCAAACATCGGCTCTTTTCCCTGGCAAAGAAAACTCACCAGTCCTGGTTCCTGATGTCAGTTTGGAGGGCTCCCCTGGGACTCTCAACGCAGCACAAGAATGAGGTGGGGGCAGCTCCTGTCTGGGACTTATCCTTCGATGTTCCGATTTTTTGCAGTCAGCTGCCGGCTCAGGGCCACAGGACTCGGAGCGCAAACATCGGCTCTTTTCCCTGGGAAAGAAATCTCACCAGTCCAGGTTCCTGATGTCACTTTGTAGAGCTCTTTTTGGACTCTCAGGGCAGCACAAGTATGAGGTGGGGGCAGCTCCTGTCTGGGACTTATCCTTCGATGTTCGGATTTTTTGCAGTCAGCTGCCCGCTCAGGGCCACAGGACTCGGAGCGCAAACATCGGCTCTTTTCCCTGAGAAAGAAAACTCACCAGTCCAGGTTCCTGATGTCAGTTTGTAGAGCTCTTTTTGGACTCTCAGGGTAGCACAAGTATGAGGTGGGGGCAGCTCCTGGCTGGGACTTATCCTTCGATATTCGGATTTTTTGCAGTCAGCTGCCGGTTCAGGGCCACAGGACTTGGAGCGCAAACATCGGCTCTTTTCCCTGGGAAAGAAAACTCACCAGTCCAGGTTCCTGATGTCAGTTTGTAGGGCTCCCCTGGGACTGTCAGGGCAGCACAAGTATGAGGTGGGGGCAGCTCCTGTCTGGGACTTATCCTTCGATGTTCCGATTTTTTGCAGTCAGGTGCCGGCTCAGGGCCACAGGACTCGGAGCGCAAACATCGGCTCTTTTCCCTGGGAAAGAAAATTCACCAGTCCAGGTTCCTGATGTCAGTTTGTAGGGCTCCCCTGGGACTGTCAGGGCAGCACAAGTATGAGGTAGGGGCAGCTCCTTTCTGGGACTTATCCTTCGATGTTCGGAATTTGTGCGGTCAGCTGCCGGCTCACGGCTACAGGACTCGGAGCGCAAACATCGGCTCTTTTCCCTGGGAAAGAAAACTCACCAGTCCAGGTTCCTGATGTCAGTTTGTAGGGCTCTTTTTGGACTCACAGGGCAGCACAAGTATGAGATGGGGGCAGCTCCTGTCTGGGACTTATCCTTCGATGTTCGGAATTTGTGCGGTCAGCTGCCGGCTCAGGGCCACAGGACTCGGGGCGCAAACATCGGCTCTTTTCCCTGGGAAAGAAAACTCACCAGTCCAGGTTCCTGATGTCAGTTTGTAGAGCTCTTTTTGGACTCTCAGGGCAGCACAAGTATGAGGTGGGGGCAGCTCCTGTCTGGGACTTATCCTTCGATATTCGGATTTTTTGCACTCAGCTGCCCGCTCATGGCCACAGGACTCGGAGCGCAAACATCGGCTCTTTTCCCTGGCAAAGAAAACTCACCAGTCCTGGTTCCTGATGTCAGCTTGGAGGGCTCCCCTGGGACTCTCAGGGCAGCACAAGAATGAGGTGGGGGCAGCTCCTGTCTGGGACTTATCCTTCGATGTTCCGATTTTTTGCAGTCAGCTGCCGGTTTAGGGCCACAGGACTCGGAGCGCAAACATCGGCTCTTTTCCCTGGGAAAGAAATCTCACCAGTCCAGGTTCCTGATGTCAGTTTGTAGGGCTCTTTTCTAATTCTCAGGGCAGCACAAGTATGAGGTGGGGGCAGCTCCTTTCTGGGACTTATCCTTCGATGTTCGGATTTTTTGCACTCAGCTGCCCGTTCCTGACCACAGGACTCGGAGCGCAAACATCGGCTCTTTTCCCTGGGAAAGAAAACTCACCAGTCCAGGTTCCTGATGTCAGTTTGTAGGGCACCCCTGGGACTCTCAGGGCAGCACAAGTATGAGGCCGGGGCAGCTCCTGTCTGGGACTTATCCTTCGATGTTCCGAATTTGTGCGGTGAGCTGCCGGCTCAGGGCCACAGGACTCGGAGCGCAAACATCGGCTCTTTTCCCTAGGAAAGAAAACTCACCAGTCCAGGTTCCTGATGTCAGTTTGTAGAGCTCTTTTTGGACTCTCAGGGTAGCACAAGTATGAGGTGGGGGCAGCTCCTTTCTGGGACTTATCCTTCGATGTTCCGAATTTGTGCGGTCAGCTGCCGGCTCAGGGCCACAGGACTCGGAGCGCAAACATCGGCTCCTCTCCCTGGGAAAGAAATCTCACCAGTCCAGGTTCCTGACGTCAGTTTGTAGAGCTCTTTTTGGACTCTCAGGGTAGCACAAGTATGAGGTGGGGACAGCTCCTGTCTGGGACTTATCCTTCGATGTTCGGATTTTTTGCAGTCAGCTGCCGGCTCAGGGCCACAGGACTCGGAGCGCAAACATCGGCTCTTTTCCCTGGGAAAGAAAACTCACCAGTCCAGGTTCCTGATGTCAGTTTGTAGGGCTCCCCTGGGACTGTCAGGGCAGCACAAGTATGATGTGGGGGCAGCTCCTTTCTGGGACTCATCCTTCGATGTTCGGAATTTGTGCAGTCAGCTGCCGGCACAGGGCCACAGGACTCGGAGCGCAAACATCGGCTCTTTTCCCTGGGAAAGAAAACTCACCAGTCCAGGTTCCTGATGTCAGTTTGTAGGGCTCCCCTGAGACTGTCAGGGCAGCACAAGTATGAGGTGGGGGCAGCTCCTTTCTGGAATTTATCCTTCTATGTTCGGAATTTGTGCGGTCAGCTGCCGGCTCACGGCCACAGGACTCGGGGCGCAAACATCGGCTCTTTTCCCTGGGAAAGAAAACTCACCAGTCCAGGTTCCTGATGTCAGTTTGTAGGGCTCCCCTGGGACTGTCAGGGCAGCACAAGTATGAGGAGGGGGCAGCGCCTGTCTGGGATTTATCCTTCGATGTTCGGATTTTTTGCAGTCAGCTGCCGGCTCAGGGCCACAGGACTCGGAGCGCAAACATCGGCTCTTTTCCCTGGGAAAGAAAACTCACCAGTCCAGGTTCCTGATGTCAGTTTGTAGAGCTCTTTTTGGACTCTCAGGGCAGCACAAGTATGAGGTGGGGGCAGCTCCTGTCTGGGACTTATCCTTCGATATTCGGATTTTTTGCACTCAGCTGCCCGCTCAGGGCCACAGGACTCGGAGCGCAAACATCGGCTCTTTTCCCTGGCAAAGAAAACTCACCAGTCCTGGTTCCTGATGTCAGTATGGAGGGCTCCCCTGGGACTCTCAGGGCAGCACAAGTATGAGGTGGGGGCAGCTCCTGTCTGGGACTTATCCTTCGATGTTCGGATTTTTTGCAGTCAGCTGCCGGCTCAGGGCCACAGGACTCGGAGCGCAAACATCGGCTCTTTTCCCTGGGAAAGAAAACTCACCAGTCCAGGTTCCTGATGTCAGTTTGTAGGGCTCCCCTGGGACTGTCAGGGCAGCACAAGTATGAGGTGGGGGCAGCACCTGGCTGGGACTTATCCTTCGATGTTCGGATTTTTTGCAGTCAGCTGCCCGTTCCTGACCACAGGAGTCGGAGCGCAAACATCGGCTCTTCTCCCTGGGAAAGAAAACTCACCAGTCCAGGTTCCTGATGTCAGTTTGTAGAGCTCCCCTGGGACTGTCAGGGCAGCACAAGTATGAGGTGGGGGCAGCTCCTGTCTGGGACTTATCCTTCGATGTTCCGAATTTGTGCGGTCAGCTGCCGGCTCAGGGCCACAGGACTCGGAGCGCAAACATCGGCTCTTTTCCCTGGGAAAGAAAACTCACCAGTCCAGGTTCCTGATGTCAGTTTGTAGGGCTCTTTTTGGACTCTCAGGACAGCACAAGTATGAGGTGGGGGCAGCTCCTGTCTGGGACTTATCCTTCGATGTTCCGAATTTGTGCGGTCAGCTGCCGGCTCAGGGCCACAGGACTCGGAGCGCAAACATCGGCTCTTTTCCCTGGGAAAGAAAACTCACCAGTCCAGGTTCCTGATGTCAGTTTGTATTGCTCCCCTGGGACTGTCAGCGCAGCACAAGTATGAGGTGGGGGCAGCTCCTGTCTGGGACTTATCCTTCGATGTTCGGATTTTTTGCAGTCAGCTGCCGGCTCAGGGCCACAGGACTCGGAGCGCAAACATCGGCTCTTTTCCCTGGGAAAGAAAACTCACCAGTCCAGGTTCCTGATGTCAGTTTGTAGAGCTCTTTTTGGACTCTCAGGGCAGCACAAGTATGAGGTGGGGGCAGCTCCTGTCTGGGACTTATCCTTCGATGTTCCGATTTTTTGCAGTCAGCTGCCGGCTCAGGGCCACAGGACTCGGAGCGCAAACATCGGCTCTTTTCCCTGGGAAAGAAAACTCACCAGTCCAGGTTCCTGATGTCAGTTTGTAGAGCTCTTTTTGGACTCTCAGGGTAGCACAAGTATGAGGTGGGGGCAGCTCCTGGCTGGGACTTATCCTTCGATATTCGGATTTTTTGCAGTCAGCTGCCGGTTCAGGGCCACAGGACTTGGAGCGCAAACATCGGCTCTTTTCCCTGGGAAAGAAAACTCACCAGTCCAGGTTCCTGATGTCAGTTTGTAGGGCTCCCCTGGGACTGTCAGGGCAGCACAAGTATGAGGTGGGGGCAGCTCCTGTCTGGGACTTATCCTTCGATGTTCCGATTTTTTGCAGTCAGGTGCCGGCTCAGGGCCACAGGACTCGGAGCGCAAACATCGGCTCTTTTCCCTGGGAAAGAAAATTCACCAGTCCAGGTTCCTGATGTCAGTTTGTAGGGCTCCCCTGGGACTGTCAGGGCAGCACAAGTATGAGGTAGGGGCAGCTCCTTTCTGGGACTTATCCTTCGATGTTCGGAATTTGTGCGGTCAGCTGCCGGCTCACGGCTACAGGACTCGGAGCGCAAATATCGGCTGTTTTCCCTGGGAAAGAAAACTCACCAGTCCAGGTTCCTGATGTCAGTTTGTAGGGCTCTTTTTGGACTCACAGGGCAGCACAAGTATGAGATGGGGGCAGCTCCTGTCTGGGACTTATCCTTCGATGTTCGGAATTTGTGCGGTCAGCTGCCGGCTCAGGGCCACAGGACTCGGAGCGCAAACATCGGCTCTTTTCCCTGGGAAAGAAAACTCACCAGTCCAGGTTCCTGATGTCAGTTTGGAGGGCTCCCCTGGGACTCTCAGGGCAGCACAAGTATGAGGTGGGGGCAGCTCCTGGCTGGGACTTATCCTTCGATGTTCGGATTTTTTGCAGTCAGCTGCCGGCTCAGGGCTACAGGAGTCGGAGCGCAAACATCGGCTCTTTTCCCTGGGAAAGAAAACTCACCAGTCCAGGTTCCTGATGTCAGTTTGTAGAGCTCTTTTTGGACTCTCAGGGCAGCACAAGTATGAGGTGGGGGCAGCTCCTGTCTGGGACTTATCCTTCGATGTTCGGATTTTTTGCACTCAGCTGCCCGTTCCTGACCACAGGACTCAGAGCGCAAACATCGGCTCTTTTCCCTGGGAAAGAAAACTCACCAGTCCAGGTTCCTGATGTCAGTTTGTAGAGCTCTTTTTGGACTCTCAGGGCAGCACAAGTATGAGGTGGGGGCAGCTGCTTTCTGGGACTTATCCTTCGATGTTTGGAATTTGTGCGGTCAGCTGCCGGCTCAGGGCCACAGGACTCGGAGCGCAAACATCGGCTCTTTTCCCTGGGAAAGAAAACTCACCAGTCCAGGTTCCTGATGTCAGTTTGTAGGGCTCCCCTGGGACTGTCAGGGCAGCACAAGTATGATGTAGGGGCAGCTCCTTTCTGGGACTTATCCTTCGATGTTCGGAATTTGTGCGGTCAGCTGCCGGCTCACGGCCACAGGACTCGGAGCGCAAACATCGGCTCTTTTCCCTGGGAAAGAAAACTCACCAGTCCGGGTTCCTGATGTCAGTTTGTAGGACTCTTTTTGGACTCTCAGGACAGCACAAGTATGAGGTGGGGGCAGCTCCTGTCTGGGACTTATCCTTCGATGTTCCGAATTTGTGCGGTCAGCTGCCGGCTCAGGGCCACAGGAGTCGGAGCGCAAACATAGGCTCTTTTCCCTGGGAAAGAAAACTCACCAGTCCAGGTTCCTGATGTCAGTTTGGAGGGCTCCCCTGGGACTCTCAGGGCAGCACAAGTATGAGGTGGGGGCAGCTCCTGGCTGGGACTTATCCTTCGATGTTCGGATTTTTTGCAGTCAGCTGCCGGCTCATGGCTACAGGACTCGGAGCGCAAACATCGGCTCTTTTCCCTGGGAAAGAAAACTCACCAGTCCAGGTTCCTGATGTCAGTTTGTAGAGCTCTTTTTGGACTCTCAGGGCAGCACAAGTATGAGGTGGGGGCAGATCCTGTCTGGGACTTATCCTTCGATGTTCAGATTTTTTGCACTCAGCTGCCCGTTCCTGACCACAGGACTCAGAGCGCAAACATCGGCTCTTTTCCCTGGGAAAGAAAACTCACCAGTCCAGGTTCCTGATGTCAGTTTGTAGAGCTCTTTTTGAACTCTCAGGGTAGCACAAGTAAGAGGTGGGGGCAGCTCCTGGCTGGGACTTATCCTTAGATGTTCGGATTTTTTGCAGGCAGCTGCCGGCTCAGGGCCACAGGAGTCGGAGCGCAAACATCGGCTCTTTTCCCTGGGAAAGAAAAGTCACCAGTCCAGGTTCCTGATGTCAGTTTGTAGGGCTCCCCTGGGACTCTCAGGGCAGCACAAGTATGAGGTGGGGGCAGCTCCTGTCTGGGACTTATCCTTCGATGTTCCGATTTTTTGCAGTCAGCTGCCGGCTCAGGGCCACAGGACTCGGAGCGCAAACATCGGCTCTTTTCCCTGGGAAAGAAAACTCACCAGTCCAGGTTCCTGATGTCAGTTTGTAGGGCTCCCCTGGGACTGTCAGGGCAGCACAAGTATGAGGTAGGGGCAGCTCCTTTCTGGGACTTATCCTTCGATGTTCGGATTTTTTGCACTCAGCTGCCGGCTCAGGGCCACAGGACTCGGAGCGCAAACATCGGCTCTTTTCCCTGGGAAAGAAAACTCACCAGTCCGGGTTCCTGATGTCAGTTTGTAGGGCTCTTTTTGGACTCTCAGGACAGCACAAGTATGAGGTGGGGGCAGCTCCTGTCTGGGACTTATCCTTCGATGTTCGGATTTTTTGCAGTCAGCTGCCGGCTCAGGGCCACAGGACTCGGAGCGCAAACATCGGCTCTTTTCCCTGGGAAAGAAAACTCACCAGTCCAGGTTCCTGATGTCAGTTTGTAGAGCTCTTTTTGGACTCTCAGGGTAGCACAAGTATGAGGTGGGGGCGGCTCCTGGCTGGGACTTATCCTTCGATATTCGGATTTTTTGCAGTCAGCTGCCGGCTCAGGGCCACAGGACTCGGAGCGCAAACATCGGCTCTTTTCCCTGGGAAAGAAAACTCACCAGTCCAGGTTCCTGATGTCAGTTTGTAGGGCTCCCCTGGGACTGTCAGGGCAGCACAAGTATGAGGTGGGGGCAGCTCCTGTCTGGGAATTATCCTTCGATGTTCCGATTTTTTGCAGTCAGCTGCCCGCTCAGGGCCACAGGACTCGGAGCGCAAACATCGGCTCTTTTCCCTGGGAAAGAAAACTCACCAGTCCAGGTTCCTGATGTCAGTTTGTAGGGCTCCCCTGGGACTGTCAGGGCAGCACAAGTATGAGGTAGGGGCAGCTCCTTTCTGGGACTTATCCTTCGATGTTCGGAATTTGTGCGGTCAGCTGCCGGCTCACGGCTACAGGACTCGGAGCGCAAACATCGGCTCTTTTCCCTGGGAAAGAAAACTCACCAGTCCAGGTTCCTGATGTCAGTTTGTAGGGCTCTTTTTGGACTCACAGGGCAGCACAAGTATGAGGTGGGGGCAGCTCCTGTCTGGGACTTATCCTTCGATGTTCGGAATTTGTGCGGTCAGCTGCCGGCTCAGGGCCACAGGACTCGGAGCGCAAACATCGGCTCTTTTCCCTGGGAAAGAAAACTCACCAGTCCAGGTTCCTGATGTCAGTTTGGAGGGCTCCCCTGGGACTGTCAGGGCAGCACAAGTATGAGGTGGGGGCAGCTCCTGGCTGGGACTTATCCTTCGATGTTCGGATTTTTTGCAGTCAGCTGCCGGCTCAGGGCTACAGGAGTCGGAGCGCAAACATCGGCTCTTTTCCCTGGGAAAGAAAACTCACCAGTCCAGGTTCCTGATGTCAGTTTGTAGAGCTCTTTTTGGACTCTCAGGGCAGCACAAGTATGAGGTGGGGGCAGCTCCTGTCTGGGACTTATCCTTCGATGTTCGGATTTTTTACACTCAGCTGCCCGTTCCTGACCACAGGACTCAGAGCGCAAACATCGGCTCTTTTCCCTGGGAAAGAAAACTCACCAGTCCAGGTTCCTGATGTCAGTTTGTAGAGCTCGTTTTGGACTCTCAGGGCAGCACAAGTATGAGGTGGGGGCAGCTCCTGTCTGGGACTTATCCTTCGATGTTCGGAATTTGTGCGGTCAGCTGCCGGCTCAGGGCCACAGGACTCGGAGCGCAAACATCGGCTCTTTTCCCTGGGAAAGAAAACTCACCAGTCCAGGTTCCTGATGTCAGTTTGTAGGGCTCCCCTGGGACTGTCAGGGCAGCACAAGTATGAGGTAGGGGCAGCTCCTTTCTGGGACTTATCCTTCGATGTTCGGAATTTGTGCGGTCAGCTGCCGGCTCACGGCTACAGGACTCGGAGCGCAAACATCGGCTCTTTTCCCTGGGAAAGAAAACTCACCAGTCCAGGTTCCTGATGTCAGTTTGTAGGGCTCTTTTTGGACTCACAGGGCAGCACAAGTATGAGGTGGGGGCAGCTCCTGTCTGGGACTTATCCTTCGATGTTCGGAATTTGTGCGGTCAGCTGCCGGCTCAGGGCCACAGGACTCGGAGCGCAAACATCGGCTCTTTTCCCTGGGAAAGAAAACTCACCAGTCCAGGTTCCTGATGTCAGTTTGGAGGGCTCCCCTGGGACTCTCAGGGCAGCACAAGTATGAGGTGGGGGCAGCTCCTGGCTGGGACTTATCCTTCGATGTTCGGATTTTTTGCAGTCAGCTGCCGGCTCAGGGCTACAGGAGTCGGAGCGCAAACATCGGCTCTTTTCCCTGGGAAAGAAAACTCACCAGTCCAGGTTCCTGATGTCAGTTTGTAGAGCTCTTTTTGGACTCTCAGGGCAGCACAAGTATGAGGTGGGGGCAGCTCCTGTCTGGGACTTATCCTTCGATGTTCGGATTTTTTGCACTCAGCTGCCCGTTCCTGACCACAGGACTCAGAGCGCAAACATCGGCTCTTTTCCCTGGGAAAGAAAACTCACCAGTCCAGGTTCCTGATGTCAGTTTGTAGAGCTCTTTTTGGACTCTCAGGGCAGCAGAAGTATGAGGTGGGGGCAGCTCCTGTCTGGGACTTATCCTTCGATGTTCGGATTTTTTGCAGTCAGCTGCCGGCTCAGGGCCACAGGACTCGGAGCGCAAACATCGGCTCTTTTCCCTGGGAAAGAAAACTCACCAGTCCAGGTTCCTGATGTCAGTTTGTAGGGCTCCCCTGAGACTGTCAGGGCAGCACAAGTATGAGGTGGGGGCAGCTGCTTTCTGGGACTTATCCTTCGATGTTTGGAATTTGTGCGGTCAGCTGCCGGCTCAGGGCCACAGGACTCGGGGCGCAAACATCGGCTCTTTTCCCTGGGAAAGAAAACTCACCAGTCCAGGTTCCTGATGTCAGTTTGTAGGGCTCCCCTGGGACTGTCAGGGCAGCACAAGTATGAGGTAGGGGCAGCTCCTTTATGGGACTTATCCTTTGATGTTCGGAATTTGTGCGGTCAGCTGCCGGCTCACGGCCACAGGACTCGGAGCGCAAACATCGGCTCTTTTCCCTGGGAAAGAAAACTCACCAGTCCGGGTTCCTGATGTCAGTTTGTAGGGCTCTTTTTGGACTCTCAGGACAGCACAAGTATGAGGTGGGGGCAGCTCCTGTCTGGGACTTATCCTTCGATGTTCCGAATTTGTGCGGTCAGCTGCCGGCTCAGGGCCACAGGAGTCGGAGCGCAAACATCGGCTCTTTTCCCTGGGAAAGAAAACTCACCAGTCCAGGTTCCTGATGTCAGTTTGTATTGCTCCCCTGGGACTGTCAGCGCAGCACAAGTATGAGGTGGGGGCAGCTCCTGTCTGGGACTTATCCTTCGATGTTCGGATTTTTTGCAGTCAGCTGCCGGCTCAGGGCCACAGGACTCGGAGCGCAAACATCGGCTCTTTTCCCTGGGAAAGAAAACTCACCAGTCCAGGTTCCTGATGTCAGTTTGTAGAGCTCTTTTTGGACTCTCAGGGCAGCACAAGTATGAGGTGGGGGCAGCTCCTGTCTGGGACTTATCCTTCGATGTTCGGATTTTTTGCAGTCAGCTGCCGGCTCAGGGCCACAGGACTCGGAGCGCAAACATCGGCTCTTTTCCCTGGGAAAGAAAACACACCAGTCCAGGTTCCTGATGTCAGTTTGTAGAGCTCTTTTTGGACTCTCAGGGTAGCACAAGTATGAGGTGGGGGCGGCTCCTGTCTGGGACTTATCCTTCGATATTCGGATATTTTGCAGTCAGCTGCCGGCTCAGGGCCACAGGACTCGGAGCGCAAACATCGGCTCTTTTCCCTGGGAAAGAAAACTCACCAGTCCAGGTTCCTGATGTCAGTTTGTAGGGCTCCCCTGGGACTGTCAGGGCAGCACAAGTATGAGGTGGGGGCAGCTCCTGTCTGGGACTTATCCTTCGATGTTCCGATTTTTTGAAGTCAGGTGCCGGCTCAGGGCCACAGGACTCGGAGCGCAAACATCGGCTCTTTTCCCTGGGAAAGAAAACTCACCAGTCCAGGTTCCTGATGTCAGTTTGTAGGGCTCCCCTGGGACTGTCAGGGCAGCACAAGTATGAGGTAGGGGCAGCTCCTTTCTGGGACTTATCCTTCGATGTTCGGAATTTGTGCGGTCAGCTGCCGGCTCACGGCTACAGGACTCGGAGCGCAAACATCGGCTCTTTTCCCTGGGAAAGAAAACTCACCAGTCCAGGTTCCTGATGTCAGTTTGTAGGGCTCTTTTTGGACTCACAGGGCAGCACAAGTATGAGATGGGGGCAGCTCCTGTCTGGGACTTATCCTTCGATGTTCGGAATTTGTGCGGTCAGCTGCCGGCTCAGGGCCACAGGACTCGGAGCGCAAACATCGGCTCTTTTCCCTGGGAAAGAAAACTCACCAGTCCAGGTTCCTGATGTCAGTTTGGAGGGCTCCCCTGGGACTCTCAGGGCAGCACAAGTATGAGGTGGGGGCAGCTCCTGGCTGGGACTTATCCTTCGATGTTCGGATTTTTTGCAGTCGGCTGCCGACTCAGGGCCACAGGACTCGGAGCGCAAACATCGGCTCTTTTCCCTGGGAAAGAAAACTCACCAGTCCAGGTTCCTGATGTCAGTTTGTAGAGCTCTTTTTGGACTCTCAGGGCAGCACAAGTATGAGGTGGGGGCAGCTCCTGTCTGGGACTTATCCTTCGATGTTCGGATTTTTTGCACTCAGCTGCCCGTTCCTGACCACAGGACTCAGAGCGCAAACATCGGCTCTTTTCCCTGGGAAAGAAAACTCACCAGTCCAGGTTCCTGATGTCAGTTTTTAGAGCTCTTTTTGGACTCTCAGGGCAGCACAAGTATGAGGTGGGGGCACCTCCTGTCTGGGACTTATCCTTCGATGTTCGGAATTTGTGCGGTCAGCTGCCGGCTCAGGGCCACAGGACTCGGAGCGCAAACATCGGCTCTTTTCCCTGGGAAAGAAAACTCACCAGTCCAGGTTCCTGATGTCAGTTTGTAGAGCTCTTTTTGAACTCTCAGGGTAGCACAAGTAAGAGGTGGGGGCAGCTCCTGGCTGGGACTTATCCTTAGATGTTCGGATTTTTTGCAGGCAGCTGCCGGCTCAGGGCCACAGGACTCAGAGCGCAAACATCGGCTCTTTTCCCTGGGAAAGAAAAGTCACCAGTCCAGGTTCCTGATGTCAGTTTGTAGGGCTCCCCTGGGACTGTCAGGGCAGCACAAGTATGAGGTAGGGGCAGCTCCTTTCTGGGACTTATCCTTCGATGTTCGGATTTTTTGCACTCAGCTGCCGGCTCATGGCTACAGGACTCGGAGCGCAAACATCGGCTCTTTTCCCTGGGAAAGAAAACTCACCAGTCCAGGTTCCTGATGTCAGTTTGTAGAGCTCTTTTTGGACTCTCAGGGCAGCACAAGTATGAGGTGGGGGCAGCTCCTGTCTGGGACTTATCCTTCGATGTTCGGATTTTTTGCACTCAGCTGCCCGTTCCTGACCACAGGACTCAGAGCGCAAACATCGGCTCTTTTCCCTGGGAAAGAAAACTCACCAGTCCAGGTTCCTGATGTCAGTTTGTAGAGCTCTTTTTGGACTCTCAGGGCAGCAGAAGTATGAGGTGGGGGCAGCTCCTGTCTGGGACTTATCCTTCGATGTTCGGATTTTTTGCAGTCAGCTGCCGGCTCAGGGCCACAGGACTCGGAGCGCAAACATCGGCTCTTTTCCCTGGGAAAGAAAACTCACCAGTCCAGGTTCCTGATGTCAGTTTGTAGGGCTCCCCTGAGACTGTCAGGGCAGCACAAGTATGAGGTGGGGGCAGCTGCTTTCTGGGACTTATCCTTCGATGTTTGGAATTTGTGCGGTCAGCTGCCGGCTCAGGGCCACAGGACTCGGGGCGCAAACATCGGCTCTTTTCCCTGGGAAAGAAAACTCACCAGTCCAGGTTCCTGATGTCAGTTTGTAGGGCTCCCCTGGGACTGTCAGGGCAGCACAAGTATGAGGTAGGGGCAGCTCCTTTATGGGACTTATCCTTTGATGTTCGGAATTTGTGCGGTCAGCTGCCGGCTCACGGCCACAGGACTCGGAGCGCAAACATCGGCTCTTTTCCCTGGGAAAGAAAACTCACCAGTCCGGGTTCCTGATGTCAGTTTGTAGGGCTCTTTTTGGACTCTCAGGACAGCACAAGTATGAGGTGGGGGCAGCTCCTGTCTGGGACTTATCCTTCGATGTTCGGATTTTTTGCAGTCAGCTGCCGGCTCAGGGCCACAGGAGTCGGAGCGCAAACATCGGCTCTTTTCCCTGGGAAAGAAAACTCACCAGTCCAGGTTCCTGATGTCAGTTTGTAGAGCTCTTTTTGGACTCTCAGGGTAGCACAAGTATGAGGTGGGGGCGGCTCCTGGCTGGGACTTATCCTTCGATATTCGGATTTTTTGCAGTCAGCTGCCGGCTCAGGGCCACAGGACTCGGAGCGCAAACATCGGCTCTTTTCCCTGGGAAAGAAAACTCACCAGTCCAGGTTCCTGATGTCAGTTTGTAGGGCTCCCCTGGGACTGTCAGGGCAGCACAAGTATGAGGTGGGGGCAGCTCCTGTCTGGGAATTATCCTTCGATGTTCCGATTTTTTGCAGTCATCTGCCCGCTCAGGGCCACAGGACTCGGAGCGCAAACATCGGCTCTTTTCCCTGGGAAAGAAAACTCACCAGTCCAGGTTCCTGATGTCAGTTTGTAGGGCTCCCCTGGGACTGTCAGGGCAGCACAAGTATGAGGTAGGGGCAGCTCCTTTCTGGGACTTATCCTTCGATGTTCGGAATTTGTGCGGTCAGCTGCCGGCTCACGGCTACAGGACTCGGAGCGCAAACATCGGCTCTTTTCCCTGGGAAAGAAAACTCACCAGTCCAGGTTCCTGATGTCAGTTTGTAGGGCTCTTTTTGGACTCACAGGGCAGCACAAGTATGAGGTGGGGGCAGCTCCTGTCTGGGACTTATCCTTCGATGTTCGGAATTTGTGCGGTCAGCTGCCGGCTCAGGGCCACAGGACTCGGAGCGCAAACATCGGCTCTTTTCCCTGGGAAAGAAAACTCACCAGTCCAGGTTCCTGATGTCAGTTTGTAGAGCTCTTTTTGAACTCTCAGGGTAGCACAAGTAAGAGGTGGGGGCAGCTCCTGGCTGGGACTTATCCTTAGATGTTCGGATTTTTTGCAGGCAGCTGCCGGCTCAGGGCCACAGGACTCAGAGCGCAAACATCGGCTCTTTTCCCTGGGAAAGAAAAGTCACCAGTCCAGGTTCCTGATGTCAGTTTGTAGGGCTCCCCTGGGACTGTCAGGGCAGCACAAGTATGAGGTAGGGGCAGCTCCTTTCTGGGACTTATCCTTCGATGTTCGGATTTTTTGCACTCAGCTGCCGGCTCATGGCTACAGGACTCGGAGCGCAAACATCGGCTCTTTTCCCTGGGAAAGAAAACTCACCAGTCCAGGTTCCTGATGTCAGTTTGTAGAGCTCTTTTTGGACTCTCAGGGCAGCACAAGTATGAGGTGGGGGCAGCTCCTGTCTGGGACTTATCCTTCGATGTTCGGATTTTTTGCACTCAGCTGCCCGTTCCTGACCACAGGACTCAGAGCGCAAACATCGGCTCTTTTCCCTGGGAAAGAAAACTCACCAGTCCAGGTTCCTGATGTCAGTTTGTAGAGCTCTTTTTGGACTCTCAGGGCAGCAGAAGTATGAGGTGGGGGCAGCTCCTGTCTGGGACTTATCCTTCGATGTTCGGATTTTTTGCAGTCAGCTGCCGGCTCAGGGCCACAGGACTCGGAGCGCAAACATCGGCTCTTTTCCCTGGGAAAGAAAACTCACCAGTCCAGGTTCCTGATGTCAGTTTGTAGGGCTCCCCTGAGACTGTCAGGGCAGCACAAGTATGAGGTGGGGGCAGCTGCTTTCTGGGACTTATCCTTCGATGTTTGGAATTTGTGCGGTCAGCTGCCGGCTCAGGGCCACAGGACTCGGGGCGCAAACATCGGCTCTTTTCCCTGGGAAAGAAAACTCACCAGTCCAGGTTCCTGATGTCAGTTTGTAGGGCTCCCCTGGGACTGTCAGGGCAGCACAAGTATGAGGTAGGGGCAGCTCCTTTATGGGACTTATCCTTTGATGTTCGGAATTTGTGCGGTCAGCTGCCGGCTCACGGCCACAGGACTCGGAGCGCAAACATCGGCTCTTTTCCCTGGGAAAGAAAACTCACCAGTCCAGGTTCCTGATGTCAGTTTGTAGAGCTCTTTTTGAACTCTCAGGGTAGCACAAGTAAGAGGTGGGGGCAGCTCCTGGCTGGGACTTATCCTTAGATGTTCGGATTTTTTGCAGGCAGCTGCCGGCTCAGGGCCACAGGACTCAGAGCGCAAACATCGGCTCTTTTCCCTGGGAAAGAAAAGTCACCAGTCCAGGTTCCTGATGTCAGTTTGTAGGGCTCCCCTGGGACTGTCAGGGCAGCACAAGTATGAGGTAGGGGCAGCTCCTTTCTGGGACTTATCCTTCGATGTTCGGATTTTTTGCACTCAGCTGCCGGCTCATGGCTACAGGACTCGGAGCGCAAACATCGGCTCTTTTCCCTGGGAAAGAAAACTCACCAGTCCAGGTTCCTGATGTCAGTTTGTAGAGCTCTTTTTGGACTCTCAGGGCAGCACAAGTATGAGGTGGGGGCAGCTCCTGTCTGGGACTTATCCTTCGATGTTCGGATTTTTTGCACTCAGCTGCCCGTTCCTGACCACAGGACTCAGAGCGCAAACATCGGCTCTTTTCCCTGGGAAAGAAAACTCACCAGTCCAGGTTCCTGATGTCAGTTTGTAGAGCTCTTTTTGGACTCTCAGGGCAGCAGAAGTATGAGGTGGGGGCAGCTCCTGTCTGGGACTTATCCTTCGATGTTCGGATTTTTTGCAGTCAGCTGCCGGCTCAGGGCCACAGGACTCGGAGCGCAAACATCGGCTCTTTTCCCTGGGAAAGAAAACTCACCAGTCCAGGTTCCTGATGTCAGTTTGTAGGGCTCCCCTGAGACTGTCAGGGCAGCACAAGTATGAGGTGGGGGCAGCTGCTTTCTGGGACTTATCCTTCGATGTTTGGAATTTGTGCGGTCAGCTGCCGGCTCAGGGCCACAGGACTCGGGGCGCAAACATCGGCTCTTTTCCCTGGGAAAGAAAACTCACCAGTCCAGGTTCCTGATGTCAGTTTGTAGGGCTCCCCTGGGACTGTCAGGGCAGCACAAGTATGAGGTAGGGGCAGCTCCTTTATGGGACTTATCCTTTGATGTTCGGAATTTGTGCGGTCAGCTGCCGGCTCACGGCCACAGGACTCGGAGCGCAAACATCGGCTCTTTTCCCTGGGAAAGAAAACTCACCAGTCCGGGTTCCTGATGTCAGTTTGTAGGGCTCTTTTTGGACTCTCAGGACAGCACAAGTATGAGGTGGGGGCAGCTCCTGTCTGGGACTTATCCTTCGATGTTCGGATTTTTTGCAGTCAGCTGCCGGCTCAGGGCCACAGGAGTCGGAGCGCAAACATCGGCTCTTTTCCCTGGGAAAGAAAACTCACCAGTCCAGGTTCCTGATGTCAGTTTGTAGAGCTCTTTTTGGACTCTCAGGGTAGCACAAGTATGAGGTGGGGGCGGCTCCTGGCTGGGACTTATCCTTCGATATTCGGATTTTTTGCAGTCAGCTGCCGGCTCAGGGCCACAGGACTCGGAGCGCAAACATCGGCTCTTTTCCCTGGGAAAGAAAACTCACCAGTCCAGGTTCCTGATGTCAGTTTGTAGGGCTCCCCTGGGACTGTCAGGGCAGCACAAGTATGAGGTGGGGGCAGCTCCTGTCTGGGAATTATCCTTCGATGTTCCGATTTTTTGCAGTCAGCTGCCCGCTCAGGGCCACAGGACTCGGAGCGCAAACATCGGCTCTTTTCCCTGGGAAAGAAAACTCACCAGTCCAGGTTCCTGATGTCAGTTTGTAGGGCTCCCCTGGGACTGTCAGGGCAGCACAAGTATGAGGTAGGGGCAGCTCCTTTCTGGGACTTATCCTTCGATGTTCGGAATTTGTGCGGTCAGCTGCCGGCTCACGGCTACAGGACTCGGAGCGCAAACATCGGCTCTTTTCCCTGGGAAAGAAAACTCACCAGTCCAGGTTCCTGATGTCAGTTTGTAGGGCTCTTTTTGGACTCACAGGGCAGCACAAGTATGAGGTGGGGGCAGCTCCTGTCTGGGACTTATCCTTCGATGTTCGGAATTTGTGCGGTCAGCTGCCGGCTCAGGGCCACAGGACTCGGAGCGCAAACATCGGCTCTTTTCCCTGGGAAAGAAAACTCACCAGTCCAGGTTCCTGATGTCAGTTTGGAGGGCTCCCCTGGGACTGTCAGGGCAGCACAAGTATGAGGTGGGGGCAGCTCCTGGCTGGGACTTATCCTTCGATGTTCGGATTTTTTGCAGTCAGCTGCCGGCTCAGGGCTACAGGACTCGGAGCGCAAACATCGGCTCTTTTCCCTGGGAAAGAAAACTCACCAGTCCAGGTTCCTGATGTCAGTTTGTAGAGCTCTTTTTGGACTCTCAGGGCAGCACAAGTATGAGGTGGGGGCAGCTCCTGTCTGGGACTTATCCTTCGATGTTCGGATTTTTTACACTCAGCTGCCCGTTCCTGACCACAGGACTCAGAGCGCAAACATCGGCTCTTTTCCCTGGGAAAGAAAACTCACCAGTCCAGGTTCCTGATGTCAGTTTGTAGAGCTCTTTTTGGACTCTCAGGGCAGCACAAGTATGAGGTGGGGGCAGCTCCTGTCTGGGACTTATCCTTCGATGTTCGGAATTTGTGCGGTCAGCTGCCGGCTCAGGGCCACAGGACTCGGAGCGCAAACATCGGCTTTTTTCCCTCGGAAAGAAAACTCACCAGTCCAGGTTCCTGATGTCAGTTTGTAGGGCTCCCCTGGGACTGTCAGGGCAGCACAAGTATGAGGTGGGGGCAGCTCCTGTCTGGGACTTATCCTTCGATGTTCCGATTTTTTGCAGTCAGGTGCCGGCTCAGGGCCACAGGACTCGGAGCGCAAACATCGGCTCTTTTCCCTGGGAAAGAAAACTCACCAGTCCAGGTTCCTGATGTCAGTTTGTAGGGCTCCCCTGGGACTGTCAGGGCAGCACAAGTATGAGGTAGGGGCAGCTCCTTTCTGGGACTTATCCTTCGATGTTCGGAATTTGTGCGGTCAGCTGCCGGCTCACGGCTACAGGACTCGGAGCGCAAACATCGGCTCTTTTCCCTGGGAAAGAAAACTCACCAGTCCAGGTTCCTGATGTCAGTTTGTAGGGCTCTTTTTGGACTCACAGGGCAGCACAAGTATGAGGTGGGGGCAGCTCCTGTCTGGGACTTATCCTTCGATGTTCGGAATTTGTGCGGTCAGCTGCCGGCTCAGGGCCACAGGACTCGGAGCGCAAACATCGGCTCTTTTCCCTGGGAAAGAAAACTCACCAGTCCAGGTTCCTGATGTCAGTTTGGAGGGCTCCCCTGGGACTCTCAGGGCAGCACAAGTATGAGGTGGGGGCAGCTCCTGGCTGGGACTTATCCTTCGATGTTCGGATTTTTTGCAGTCAGCTGCCGGCTCAGGGCTACAGGAGTCGGAGCGCAAACATCGGCTCTTTTCCCTGGGAAAGAAAACTCACCAGTCCAGGTTCCTGATGTCAGTTTGTAGAGCTCTTTTTGGACTCTCAGGGCAGCACAAGTATGAGGTGGGGGCAGCTCCTGTCTGGGACTTATCCTTCGATGTTCGGATTTTTTGCACTCAGCTGCCCGTTCCTGACCACAGGACTCAGAGCGCAAACATCGGCTCTTTTCCCTGGGAAAGAAAACTCACCAGTCCAGGTTCCTGATGTCAGTTTGTAGAGCTCTTTTTGGACTCTCAGGGCAGCAGAAGTATGAGGTGGGGGCAGCTCCTGTCTGGGACTTATCCTTCGATGTTCGGATTTTTTGCAGTCAGCTGCCGGCTCAGGGCCACAGGACTCGGAGCGCAAACATCGGCTCTTTTCCCTGGGAAAGAAAACTCACCAGTCCAGGTTCCTGATGTCAGTTTGTAGGGCTCCCCTGAGACTGTCAGGGCAGCACAAGTATGAGGTGGGGGCAGCTGCTTTCTGGGACTTATCCTTCGATGTTTGGAATTTGTGCGGTCAGCTGCCGGCTCAGGGCCACAGGACTCGGGGCGCAAACATCGGCTCTTTTCCCTGGGAAAGAAAACTCACCAGTCCAGGTTCCTGATGTCAGTTTGTAGGGCTCCCCTGGGACTGTCAGGGCAGCACAAGTATGAGGTAGGGGCAGCTCCTTTATGGGACTTATCCTTTGATGTTCGGAATTTGTGCGGTCAGCTGCCGGCTCACGGCCACAGGACTCGGAGCGCAAACATCGGCTCTTTTCCCTGGGAAAGAAAACTCACCAGTCCGGGTTCCTGATGTCAGTTTGTAGGGCTCTTTTTGGACTCTCAGGACAGCACAAGTATGAGGTGGGGGCAGCTCCTGTCTGGGACTTATCCTTCGATGTTCCGAATTTGTGCGGTCAGCTGCCGGCTCAGGGCCACAGGAGTCGGAGCGCAAACATCGGCTCTTTTCCCTGGGAAAGAAAACTCACCAGTCCAGGTTCCTGATGTCAGTTTGTATTGCTCCCCTGGGACTGTCAGCGCAGCACAAGTATGAGGTGGGGGCAGCTCCTGTCTGGGACTTATCCTTCGATGTTCGGATTTTTTGCAGTCAGCTGCCGGCTCAGGGCCACAGGACTCGGAGCGCAAACATCGGCTCTTTTCCCTGGGAAAGAAAACTCACCAGTCCAGGTTCCTGATGTCAGTTTGTAGAGCTCTTTTTGGACTCTCAGGGCAGCACAAGTATGAGGTGGGGGCAGCTCCTGTCTGGGACTTATCCTTCGATGTTCGGATTTTTTGCAGTCAGCTGCCGGCTCAGGGCCACAGGACTCGGAGCGCAAACATCGGCTCTTTTCCCTGGGAAAGAAAACTCACCAGTCCAGGTTCCTGATGTCAGTTTGTAGAGCTCTTTTTGGACTCTCAGGGTAGCACAAGTATGAGGTGGGGGCGGCTCCTGTCTGGGACTTATCCTTCGATATTCGGATATTTTGCAGTCAGCTGCCGGCTCAGGGCCACAGGACTCGGAGCGCAAACATCGGCTCTTTTCCCTGGGAAAGAAAACTCACCAGTCCAGGTTCCTGATGTCAGTTTGTAGGGCTCCCCTGGGACTGTCAGGGCAGCACAAGTATGAGGTGGGGGCAGCTCCTGTCTGGGACTTATCCTTCGATGTTCCGATTTTTTGAAGTCAGGTGCCGGCTCAGGGCCACAGGACTCGGAGCGCAAACATCGGCTCTTTTCCCTGGGAAAGAAAACTCACCAGTCCAGGTTCCTGATGTCAGTTTGTAGGGCTCCCCTGGGACTGTCAGGGCAGCACAAGTATGAGGTAGGGGCAGCTCCTTTCTGGGACTTATCCTTCGATGTTCGGAATTTGTGCGGTCAGCTGCCGGCTCACGGCTACAGGACTCGGAGCGCAAACATCGGCTCTTTTCCCTGGGAAAGAAAACTCACCAGTCCAGGTTCCTGATGTCAGTTTGTAGGGCTCTTTTTGGACTCACAGGGCAGCACAAGTATGAGATGGGGGCAGCTCCTGTCTGGGACTTATCCTTCGATGTTCGGAATTTGTGCGGTCAGCTGCCGGCTCAGGGCCACAGGACTCGGAGCGCAAACATCGGCTCTTTTCCCTGGGAAAGAAAACTCACCAGTCCAGGTTCCTGATGTCAGTTTGGAGGGCTCCCCTGGGACTCTCAGGGCAGCACAAGTATGAGGTGGGGGCAGCTCCTGTCTGGGACTTATCCTTCGATGTTCGGATTTTTTGCAGTCAGCTGCCGACTCAGGGCCACAGGACTCGGAGCGCAAACATCGGCTCTTTTCCCTGGGAAAGAAAACTCACCAGTCCAGGTTCCTGATGTCAGTTTGTAGAGCTCTTTTTGGACTCTCAGGGCAGCACAAGTATGAGGTGGGGGCAGCTCCTGTCTGGGACTTATCCTTCGATGTTCGGATTTTTTGCACTCAGCTGCCCGTTCCTGACCACAGGACTCAGAGCGCAAACATCGGCTCTTTTCCCTGGGAAAGAAAACTCACCAGTCCAGGTTCCTGATGTCAGTTTTTAGAGCTCTTTTTGGACTCTCAGGGCAGCACAAGTATGAGGTGGGGGCACCTCCTGTCTGGGACTTATCCTTCGATGTTCGGAATTTGTGCGGTCAGCTGCCGGCTCAGGGCCACAGGACTCGGAGCGCAAACATCGGCTCTTTTCCCTGGGAAAGAAAACTCACCAGTCCAGGTTCCTGATGTCAGTTTGTAGAGCTCTTTTTGAACTCTCAGGGTAGCACAAGTAAGAGGTGGGGGCAGCTCCTGGCTGGGACTTATCCTTAGATGTTCGGATTTTTTGCAGGCAGCTGCCGGCTCAGGGCCACAGGACTCAGAGCGCAAACATCGGCTCTTTTCCCTGGGAAAGAAAAGTCACCAGTCCAGGTTCCTGATGTCAGTTTGTAGGGCTCCCCTGGGACTGTCAGGGCAGCACAAGTATGAGGTAGGGGCAGCTCCTTTCTGGGACTTATCCTTCGATGTTCGGATTTTTTGCACTCAGCTGCCGGCTCACGGCCACAGGACTCGGAGCGCAAACATCGGCTCTTTTCCCTGGGAAAGAAAACTCACCAGTCCGGGTTCCTGATGTCAGTTTGTAGGGCTCTTTTTGGACTCTCAGGACAGCACAAGTATGAGGTGGGGGCATCTCCTGTCTGGGACTTATCCTTCGATGTTCCGAATTTGTGCGGTCAGCTGCCGGCTCAGGGCCACAGGACTCGGAGCGCAAACATCGGCTCTTTTCCCTGGGAAAGAAAACTCACCAGTCCAGGTTCCTGATGTCAGTTTGTATTGCTCCCCTGGGACTGTCAGGGCAGCACAAGTATGAGGTGGGGGCAGCTCCTGTCTGGGACTTATCCTTCGATGTTCCGATTTTTTGCAGTCAGCTGCCCGCTCAGGGCCACAGGACTCGGAGCGAAAACATCGGCTCTTTTCCCTGGGAAAGAAAAGTCACCAGTCCAGGTTCCTGATGTCAGTTTGTAGAGCTCTTTTTGTACTCTCAGGGCAGCACAAGTATGAGATGGGGGCAGCTCCTGTCTGGGACTTATCCTTCGATGTTCCGATTTTTTGCAGTCAGCTGCCGGCTCAGGGCCACAGGACTCGGAGCGCAAACATCGGCTCTTTTCCCTGGGAAAGAAAAGTCACCAGTCCAGGTTCCTGATGTCAGTTTGTAGGGCTCCCCTGGGACTGTCAGGGCAGCACAAGTATGAGGTGGGGGCAGCTCATTTCTGGGACTTATCCTTCGATGTTCGGATTTTTTGCACTCAGCTGCCCGTTCCTGACCACAGGACTCGGAGCGCAAACATCGGCTCTTTTCCCTGGGAAAGAAAACTCACCAGTCCAGGTTCCTGATGTCAGTTTGGAGGGCTCCCCTGGGACTCTCAGGGAAGCACAAGTATGAGGTGGGGGCAGCTCCTGTCTGGGACTTATCCTTCGATGTTCGGAATTTGTGCGGTCAGCTGCCGCTCAGGGCCACAGGAGTCGGAGCGCAAACATCGGCTCTTTTCCCTGGGAAAGAAAACTCACCAGTCCAGGTTCCTGATGTCAGTTTGTAGGGCTCTTTTTGAACTCTCAGGGCAGCACAAGTATGAGGTGGGGGCAGCTCCTGTCTGGGACTTATCCTTCGATGTTCCGATTTTTTGCAGTCAGCTGCCGGCTCAGGGCCACAGGACTCGGAGCGCAAACATCGGCTCTTTTCCCTGGGAAAGAAAACTCACCAGTCCAGGTTCCTGATGTCAGTTTGTAGAGCTCTTTTTGGACTCTCAGGGCAGCACAAGTATGAGGTGGGGGCAGCTCCTGTCTGAGACTTATCCTTCGATGTTCGGAATTTCTGCGGTCAGCTGCCGGCTCACGGCTACAGGACTCGGAGCGCAAACATCGGCTCTTTTCCCTGGGAAAGAAAACTCACCAGTCCAGGTTCCTGATGTCAGTTTGTAGGGCTCTTTTTGGACTCACAGGGCAGCACAAGTATGAGATGGGGGCAGCTCCTGTCTGGGACTTATCCTTCGATGTTCGGAATTTGTGCGGTCAGCTGCCGGCTCAGGGCCACAGGACTCGGAGCGCAAACATCGGCTCTTTTCCCTGGGAAAGAAAACTCACCAGTCCAGGTTCCTGATGTCAGTTTGTAGGGCTCCCCTGGGACTGTCAGGGCAGCACAAGTATGAGTTGGGGGCAGCTCATTTCTGGGACTTATCCTTCGATGTTCGGATTTTTTGCACTCAGCTGCCCGTTCCTGACCACAGGACTCGGAGCGCAAACATCGGCTCTTTTCCCTGGGAAAGAAAACTCACCAGTCCAGGTTCCTGATGTCAGTTTGGAGGGCTCCCCTGGGACTCTCAGGGAAGCACAAGTATGAGGTGGGGGCAGCTCCTGTCTGGGACTTATCCTTCGATGTTCGGAATTTGTGCGGTCAGCTGCCGCTCAGGGCCACAGGAGTCGGAGCGCAAACATCGGCTCTTTTCCCTGGGAAAGAAAACTCACCAGTCCAGGTTCCTGATGTCAGTTTGTAGGGCTCTTTTTGAACTCTCAGGGCAGCACAAGTATGAGGTGGGGGCAGCTCCTGTCTGGGACTTATCCTTCGATGTTCCGATTTTTTGCAGTCAGCTGCCGGCTCAGGGCCACAGGACTCGGAGCGCAAACATCGGCTCTTTTCCCTGGGAAAGAAAACTCACCAGTCCAGGTTCCTGATGTCAGTTTGTAGAGCTCTTTTTGGACTCTCAGGGCAGCACAAGTATGAGGTGGGGGCAGCTCCTGTCTGAGACTTATCCTTCGATGTTCGGAATTTCTGCGGTCAGCTGCCGGCTCACGGCTACAGGACTCGGAGCGCAAACATCGGCTCTTTTCCCTGGGAAAGAAAACTCACCAGTCCAGGTTCCTGATGTCAGTTTGTAGGGCTCTTTTTGGACTCACAGGGCAGCTCAAGTATGAGATGGGGGCAGCTCCTGTCTGGGACTTATCCTTCGATGTTCGGAATTTGTGCGGTCAGCTGCCGGCTCAGGGCCACAGGACTCGGAGCGCAAACATCGGCTCTTTTCCCTGGGAAAGAAAACTCACCAGTCCAGGTTCCTGATGTCAGTTTGGAGGGCTCCCCTGGGACTCTCAGGGCAGCACAAATATGAGGTGGGGGCAGCTCCTGGCTGGGACTTATCCTTCGATGTTCGGATTTTTTGCAGTCAGCTGCCGGCTCATGGCTACAGGACTCGGAGCGCAAACATCGGCTCTTTTCCCTGGGAAAGAAAACTCACCAGTCCAGGTTCCTGATGTCAGTTTGTAGAGCTCTTTTTGGACTCTCAGGGCAGCACAAGTATGAGGTGGGGGCAGCTCCTGTCTGGGACTTATCCTTCGATGTTCGGATTTTTTGCACTCAGCTGCCCGTTCCTGACCACAGGACTCAGAGCGCAAACATCGGCTCTTTTCCCTGGGAAAGAAAACTCACCAGTCCAGGTTCCTGATGTCAGTTTGTAGAGCTCTTTTTGGACTCTCAGGGCAGCACAAGTATGAGGTGGGGGCAGCTCCTGTCTGGGACTTATCCTTCGATGTTCGGAATTTGTGCGGTCAGCTGCCGGCTCAGGGCCACAGGACTCGGAGCGCAAACATCGGCTTTTTTCCCTGGGAAAGAAAACTCACCAGTCCAGGTTCCTGATGTCAGTTTGTAGAGTTCTTTTTGAACTCTCAGGGTAGCACAAGTAAGAGGTGGGGGCAGCTCCTGGCTGGGACTTATCCTTAGATGTTCGGATTTTTTGCAGGCAGCTGCCGGCTCAGGGCCACAGGAGTCGGAGCGCAAACATCGGCTCTTTTCCCTGGGAAAGAAAACTCACCAGTCCAGGTTCCTGATGTCAGTTTGTAGGGCTCCCCTGGGACTCTCAGGGCAGCACAAGTATGAGGTGGGGGCAGCTCCTGTCTGGGACTTATCCTTCGATGTTCCGATTTTTTGCAGTCAGCTGCCGGCTCAGGGCCACAGGACTCGGAGCGCAAACATCGGCTCTTTTCCCTGGGAAAGAAAACTCACCAGTCCAGGTTCCTGATGTCAGTTTGTAGAGCTCGTTTTGGACTCTCAGGGTAGCACAAGTATGAGGTGGGGGCGGCTCCTGGCTGGGACTTATCCTTCGATATTCGGATTTTTTGCAGTCAGCTGCCGGCTCAGGGCCACAGGACTCGGAGCGCAAACATCGGCTCTTTTCCCTGGGAAAGAAAACTCACCAGTCCAGGTTCCTGATGTCAGTTTGTAGGGCTCCCCTGGGACTGTCAGGGCAGCACAAGTATGAGGTGGGGGCAGCTCCTGTCTGGGAATTATCCTTCGATGTTCCGATTTTTTGCAGTCAGCTGCCCGCTCAGGGCCACAGGACTCGGAGCGCAAACATCGGCTCTTTTCCCTGGGAAAGAAAACTCACCAGTCCAGGTTCCTGATGTCAGTTTGTAGGGCTCCCCTGGGACTGTCAGGGCAGCACAAGTATGAGGTAGGGGCAGCTCCTTTCTGGGACTTATCCTTCGATGTTCGGAATTTGTGCGGTCAGCTGCCGGCTCACGGCTACAGGACTCGGAGCGCAAACATCGGCTCTTTTCCCTGGGAAAGAAAACTCACCAGTCCAGGTTCCTGATGTCAGTTTGTAGGGCTCTTTTTGGACTCACAGGGCAGCACAAGTATGAGGTGGGGGCAGCTCCTGTCTGGGACTTATCCTTCGATGTTCGGAATTTGTGCGGTCAGCTGCCGGCTCAGGGCCACAGGACTCGGAGCGCAAACATCGGCTCTTTTCCCTGGGAAAGAAAACTCACCTGTCCAGGTTCCTGATGTCAGTTTGGAGGGCTCCCCTGGGACTCTCAGGGCAGCACAAGTATGAGGTGGGGGCAGCTCCTGGCTGGGACTTATCCTTCGATGTTCGGATTTTTTGCAGTCAGCTGCCGGCTCAGGGCTACAGGACTCGGAGCGCAAACATCGGCTCTTTTCCCTGGGAAAGAAAACTCACCAGTCCAGGTTCCTGATGTCAGTTTGTAGAGCTCTTTTTGGACTCTCAGGGCAGCACAAGTATGAGGTGGGGGCAGCTCCTGTCTGGGACTTATCCTTCGATGTTCGGATTTTTTACACTCAGCTGCCCGTTCCTGACCACAGGACTCAGAGCGCAAACATCGGCTCTTTTCCCTGGGAAAGAAAACTCACCAGTCCAGGTTCCTGATGTCAGTTTGTAGAGCTCTTTTTGGACTCTCAGGGCAGCACAAGTATGAGGTGGGGGCAGCTCCTGTCTGGGACTTATCCTTCGATGTTCGGAATTTGTGCGGTCAGCTGCCGGCTCAGGGCCACAGGACTCGGGGTGCAAACATTGGCTTTTTTCCCTCGGAAAGAAAACTCACCAGTCCAGGTTCCTGATTTCAGTTTGTAGGGCTCCCCTGGGACTGTCAGGGCAGCACAAGTATGAGGTGGGGGCAGCTCCTGTCTGGGACTTATCCTTCGATGTTCCGATTTTTTGCAGTCAGGTGCCGGCTCAGGGCCACAGGACTCGGAGCGCAAACATCGGCTCTTTTCCCTGGGAAAGAAAACTCACCAGTCCAGGTTCCTGATGTCAGTTTGTAGGGCTCCCCTGGGACTGTCAGGGCAGCACAAGTATGAGGTAGGGGCAGCTCCTTTCTGGGACTTATCCTTCGATGTTTGGAATTTGTGCGGTCAGCTGCCGGCTCACGGCTACAGGACTCGGAGCGCAAACATCGGCTCTTTTCCCTGGGAAAGAAAACTCACCAGTCCAGGTTCCTGATGTCAGTTTGTAGGGCTCTTTTTGGACTCACAGGGCAGCACAAGTATGAGATGGGGGCAGCTCCTGTCTGGGACTTATCCTTCGATGTTCGGAATTTGTGCGGTCAGCTGCCGGCTCAGGGCCACAGGACTCGGAGCGCAAACATCGGCTCTTTTCCCTGGGAAAGAAAACTCACCAGTCCAGGTTCCTGATGTCAGTTTGGAGGGCTCCCCTGGGACTCTCAGGGCAGCACAAGTATGAGGTGGGGGCAGCTCCTGGCTGGGACTTATCCTTCGATGTTCGGATTTTTTGCAGTCAGCTGCCCGTTCCTGACCACAGGACTCGGAGCGCAAACATCGGCTCTTTTCCCTGGGAAAGAAAACTCACCAGTCCAGGTTCCTGATGTCAGTTTGGAGGGCTCCCCTGGGACTCTCAGGGAAGCACAAGTATGAGGTGGGGGCAGCTCCTGTCTGGGACTTATCCTTCGATGTTCGGATTTTTTACACTCAGCTGCCCGTTCCTGACCACAGGACTCAGAGCGCAAACATCGGCTCTTTTCCCTGGGAAAGAAAACTCACCAGTCCATGTTCCTGATGTCAGTTTGTAGAGCTCTTTTTGGACTCTCAGGGCAGCACAAGTATGAGGTGGGGGCAGCTCCTGTCTGGGACTTATCCTTCGATGTTCGGAATTTGTGCGGTCAGCTGCCGGCTCAGGGCCACAGGACTCGGAGCGCAAACATCGGCTTTTTTCCCTCGGAAAGAAAACTCACCAGTCCAGGTTCCTGATGTCAGTTTGTAGGGCTCCCCTGGGACTGTCAGGGCAGCACAAGTATGAGGTGGGGGCAGCTCCTGTCTGGGACTTATCCTTCGATGTTCGGAATTTGTGCGGTCAGCTGCCGGCTCAGGGCCACAGGACTCGGAGCGCAAACATCGGCTCTTTTCCCTGGGAAAGAAAACTCACCAGTCCAGGTTCCTGATGTCAGTTTGGAGGGCTCCCCTGGGACTCTCAGGGCAGCACAAGTATGAGGTGGGGGCAGCTCCTGGCTGGGACTTATCCTTCGATGTTCGGATTTTTTGCAGTCAGCTGCCGGCTCAGGGCTACAGGAGTCGGAGCGCAAACATCGGCTCTTTTCCCTGGGAAAGAAAACTCACCAGTCCAGGTTCCTGATGTCAGTTTGTAGAGCTCTTTTTGGACTCTCAGGGCAGCACAAGTATGAGGTGGGGGCAGCTCCTGTCTGGGACTTATCCTTCGATGTTCGGATTTTTTGCACTCAGCTGCCCGTTCCTGACCACAGGACTCAGAGCGCAAACATCGGCTCTTTTCCCTGGGAAAGAAAACTCACCAGTCCAGGTTCCTGATTTCAGTTTGTAGGGCTCCCCTGGGACTGTCAGGGCAGCACAAGTATGAGGTGGGGGCAGCTCCTGTCTGGGACTTATCCTTCGATGTTCCGATTTTTTGCAGTCAGGTGCCGGCTCAGGGCCACAGGACTCGGAGCGCAAACATCGGCTCTTTTCCCTGGGAAAGAAAACTCACCAGTCCAGGTTCCTGATGTCAGTTTGTAGGGCTCCCCTGGGACTGTCAGGGCAGCACAAGTATGAGGTAGGGGCAGCTCCTTTCTGGGACTTATCCTTCGATGTTTGGAATTTGTGCGGTCAGCTGCCGGCTCACGGCTACAGGACTCGGAGCGCAAACATCGGCTCTTTTCCCTGGGAAAGAAAACTCACCAGTCCAGGTTCCTGATGTCAGTTTGTAGGGCTCTTTTTGGACTCACAGGGCAGCACAAGTATGAGATGGGGGCAGCTCCTGTCTGGGACTTATCCTTCGATGTTCGGAATTTGTGCGGTCAGCTGCCGGCTCAGGGCCACAGGACTCGGAGCGCAAACATCGGCTCTTTTCCCTGGGAAAGAAAACTCACCAGTCCAGGTTCCTGATGTCAGTTTGGAGGGCTCCCCTGGGACTCTCAGGGCAGCACAAGTATGAGGTGGGGGCAGCTCCTGGCTGGGACTTATCCTTCGATGTTCGGATTTTTTGCAGTCAGCTGCCCGTTCCTGACCACAGGACTCGGAGCGCAAACATCGGCTCTTTTCCCTGGGAAAGAAAACTCACCAGTCCAGGTTCCTGATGTCAGTTTGGAGGGCTCCCCTGGGACTCTCAGGGAAGCACAAGTATGAGGTGGGGGCAGCTCCTGTCTGGGACTTATCCTTCGATGTTCGGATTTTTTACACTCAGCTGCCCGTTCCTGACCACAGGACTCAGAGCGCAAACATCGGCTCTTTTCCCTGGGAAAGAAAACTCACCAGTCCATGTTCCTGATGTCAGTTTGTAGAGCTCTTTTTGGACTCTCAGGGCAGCACAAGTATGAGGTGGGGGCAGCTCCTGTCTGGGACTTATCCTTCGATGTTCGGAATTTGTGCGGTCAGCTGCCGGCTCAGGGCCACAGGACTCGGAGCGCAAACATCGGCTTTTTTCCCTCGGAAAGAAAACTCACCAGTCCAGGTTCCTGATGTCAGTTTGTAGGGCTCCCCTGGGACTGTCAGGGCAGCACAAGTATGAGGTGGGGGCAGCTCCTGTCTGGGACTTATCCTTCGATGTTCCGATTTTTTGCAGTCAGGTGCCGGCTCAGGGCCACAGGACTCGGAGCGCAAACATCGGCTCTTTTCCCTGGGAAAGAAAACTCACCAGTCCAGGTTCCTGATGTCAGTTTGTAGGGCTCCCTTGGGACTGTCAGGGCAGCACAAGTATGAGGTAGGGGCAGCTCCTTTCTGGGACTTATCCTTCGATGTTCGGAATTTGTGCGGTCAGCTGCCGGCTCACGGCTACAGGACTCGGAGCGCAAACATCGGCTCTTTTCCCTGGGAAAGAAAACTCACCAGTCCAGGTTCCTGATGTCAGTTTGTAGGGCTCTTTTTGGACTCACAGGGCAGCACAAGTATGAGATGGGGGCAGCTCCTGTCTGGGACTTATCCTTCGATGTTCGGAATTTGTGCGGTCAGCTGCCGGCTCAGGGCCACAGGACTCGGAGCGCAAACATCGGCTCTTTTCCCTGGGAAAGAAAACTCACCAGTCCAGGTTCCTGATGTCAGTTTGGAGGGCTCCCCTGGGACTCTCAGGGCAGCACAAGTATGAGGTGGGGGCAGCTCCTGGCTGGGACTTATCCTTCGATGTTCGGATTTTTTGCAGTCAGCTGCCGGCTCAGGGCTACAGGAGTCGGAGCGCAAACATCGGCTCTTTTCCCTGGGAAAGAAAACTCACCAGTCCAGGTTCCTGATGTCAGTTTGTAGAGCTCTTTTTGGACTCTCAGGGCAGCACAAGTATGAGGTGGGGGCAGCTCCTGTCTGGGACTTATCCTTCGATGTTCGGATTTTTTGCACTCAGCTGCCCGTTCCTGACCACAGGACTCAGAGCGCAAACATCGGCTCTTTTCCCTGGGAAAGAAAACTCACCAGTCCAGGTTCCTGATGTCAGTTTGTAGAGCTCTTTTTGGACTCTCTGGGCAGCACAAGTATGAGGTGGGGGCAGCTCCTGTCTGGGACTTATCCTTCGATGTTCGGATTTTTTGCAGTCAGCTGCCGGCTCAGGGCCACAGGACTCGGAGCGCAAACATCGGCTCTTTTCCCTGGGAAAGAAAACTCACCAGTCCAGGTTCCTGATGTCAGTTTGTAGGGCTCCCCTGAGACTGTCAGGGCAGCACAAGTATGAGGTGGGGGCAGCTGCTTTCTGGGACTTATCCTTCAATGTTTGGAATTTGTGCGGTCAGCTGCCGGCTCAGGGCCACAGGACTCGGGGCGCAAACATCGGCTCTTTTCCCTGGGAAAGAAAACTCACCAGTCCAGGTTCCTGATGTCAGTTTGTAGGGCTCCCCTGGGACTGTCAGGGCAGCACAAGTATGAGGTAGGGGCAGCTCCTTTATGGGACTTATCCTTTGATGTTCGGAATTTGTGCGGTCAGCTGCCGGCTCACGGCCACAGGACTCGGAGCGCAAACATCGGCTCTTTTCCCTGGGAAAGAAAACTCACCAGTCCGGGTTCCTGATGTCAGTTTGTAGGGCTCTTTTTGGACTCTCAGGACAGCACAAGTATGAGGTGGGGGCAGCTCCTGTCTGGGACTTATCCTTCGATGTTCCGAATTTGTGCGGTCAGCTGCCGGCTCAGGGCCACAGGAGTCGGAGCGCAAACATCGGCTCTTTTCCCTGGGAAAGAAAACTCACCAGTCCAGGTTCCTGATGTCAGTTTGTATTGCTCCCCTGGGACTGTCAGCGCAGCACAAGTATGAGGTGGGGGCAGCTCCTGTCTGGGACTTATCCTTCGATGTTCGGATTTTTTGCAGTCAGCTGCCGGCTCAGGGCCACAGGACTCGGAGCGCAAACATCGGCTCTTTTCCCTGGGAAAGAAAACTCACCAGTCCAGGTTCCTGATGTCAGTTTGTAGAGCTCTTTTTGGACTCTCAGGGCAGCACAAGTATGAGGTGGGGGCAGCTCCTGTCTGGGACTTATCCTTCGTTGTTCGGATTTTTTGCACTCAGCTGCCCGCTCAGGGCCACAGGACTCGGAGCGCAAACATCGGCTCTTTTCCCTGGGAAAGAAAACTCACCAGTCCAGGTTCCTGATGTCAGTTTGTAGAGCTCTTTTTGGACTCTCAGGGTAGCACAAGTATGAGGTGGGGGCGGCTCCTGTCTGGGACTTATCCTTCGATATTCGGATTTTTTGCAGTCAGCTGCCGGCTCAGGGCCACAGGACTCGGAGCGCAAACATCGGCTCTTTTCCCTGGGAAAGAAAACTCACCAGTCCAGGTTCCTGATGTCAGTTTGTAGGGCTCCCCTGGGACTGTCAGGGCAGCACAAGTATGAGGTGGGGGCAGCTCCTGTCTGGGACTTATCCTTCGATGTTCCGATTTTTTGAAGTCAGGTGCCGGCTCAGGGCCACAGGACTCGGAGCGCAAACATCGGCTCTTTTCCCTGGGAAAGAAAACTCACCAGTCCAGGTTCCTGATGTCAGTTTGTAGGGCTCCCCTGGGACTGTCAGGGCAGCACAAGTATGAGGTAGGGGCAGCTCCTTTCTGGGACTTATCCTTCGATGTTCGGAATTTGTGCGGTCAGCTGCCGGCTCACGGCTACAGGACTCGGAGCGCAAACATCGGCTCTTTTCCCTGGGAAAGAAAACTCACCAGTCCAGGTTCCTGATGTCAGTTTGTAGGGCTCTTTTTGGACTCACAGGGCAGCACAAGTATGAGATGGGGGCAGCTCCTGTCTGGGACTTATCCTTCGATGTTCGGAATTTGTGCGGTCAGCTGCCGGCTCAGGGCCACAGGACTCGGAGCGCAAACATCGGCTCTTTTCCCTGGGAAAGAAAACTCACCAGTCCAGGTTCCTGATGTCAGTTTGGAGGGCTCCCCTGGGACTCTCAGGGCAGCACAAGTATGAGGTGGGGGCAGCTCCTGGCTGGGACTTATCCTTCGATGTTCGGATTTTTTGCAGTCAGCTGCCGGCTCAGGGCTACAGGAGTCGGAGCGCAAACATCGGCTCTTTTCCCTGGGAAAGAAAAGTCACCAGTCCAGGTTCCTGATGTCAGTTTGTAGGGCTCCCATGGGACTGTCAGGGCAGCACAAGTATGAGGTAGGGGCAGCTCCTTTCTGGGACTTATCCTTCGATGTTCGGATTTTTTGCACTCAGCTGCCGGCTCACGGCCACAGGACTCGGAGCGCAAACATCGGCTCTTTTCCCTGGGAAAGAAAACTCACCAGTCCGGGTTCCTGATGTCAGTTTGTAGGGCTCTTTTTGGACTCTCAGGACAGCACAAGTATGAGGTGGGGGCAGCTCCTGTCTGGGACTTATCCTTCGATGTTCCGAATTTGTGCGGTCAGCTGCCGGCTCAGGGCCACAGGACTCGGAGCGCAAACATCGGCTCTTTTCCCTGGGAAAGAAAAGTCACCAGTCCAGGTTCCTGATGTCAGTTTGTAGAGCTCTTTTTGTACTCTCAGAGCAGCACAAGTATGAGGTGGGGGCAGCTCCTGTCTGGGACTTATCCTTCGATGTTCCGATTTTTTGCAGTCAGCTGCCGGCTCAGGGCCACAGGACTCGGAGCGCAAACATCGGCTCTTTTCCCTTGGAAAGAAAAGTCACCAGTCCAGGTTCCTGATGTCAGTTTGTAGGGCTCCCCTGGGACTGTCAGGGCAGCACAAGTATGAGGTGGGGGCAGCTCATTTCTGGGACTTATCCTTCGATGTTCGGATTTTTTGCACTCAGCTGCCCGTTCCTGACCACAGGACTCGGAGCGCAAACATCGGCTCTTTTCCCTGGGAAAGAAAACTCACCAGTCCAGGTTCCTGATGTCAGTTTGGAGGGCTCCCCTGGGACTCTCAGGGAAGCACAAGTATGAGGTGGGGGCAGCTCCTGTCTGGGACTTATCCTTCGATGCTCGGAATTTGTGCGGTCAGCTGCCGCTCAGGGCCACAGGAGTCGGAGCGCAAACATCGGCTCTTTTCCCTGGGAAAGAAAACTCACCAGTCCAGGTTCCTGATGTCAGTTTGTAGGGCTCTTTTTGAACTCTCAGGGCAGCACAAGTATGAGGTGGGGGCAGCTCCTGTCTGGGACTTATCCTTCGATGTTCCGATTTTTTGCAGTCAGCTGCCGGCTCAGGGCCACAGGACTCGGAGCGCAAACATCGGCTCTTTTCCCTGGGAAAGAAAACTCACCAGTCCAGGTTCCTGATGTCAGTTTGTAGAGCTCTTTTTGGACTCTCAGGGCAGCACAAGTATGAGGTGGGGGCAGCTCCTGTCTGAGACTTATCCTTCGATGTTCCGATTTTTTGCAGTCAGCTGCCGGCTCAGGGCCACAGGACTCGGAGCGCAAACATCGGCTCTTTTCCCTGGGAAAGAAAACTCACCAGTCCAGGTTCCTGATGTCAGTTTGTAGGGCTCCCCTGGGACTGTCAGGGCAGCACAAGTATGAGGTAGGGGCAGCTCCTTTCTGGGACTTATCCTTCGATGTTCGGAATTTGTGCGGTCAGCTGCCGGCTCACGGCTACAGGACTCGGAGCGCAAACATCGGCTCTTTTCCCTGGGAAAGAAAACTCACCAGTCCAGGTTCCTGATGTCAGTTTGTAGGGCTCTTTTTGGACTCACAGGGCAGCACAAGTATGAGATGGGGGCAGCTCCTGTCTGGGATTTATCCTTCGATGTTCGGAATTTGTGCGGTCAGCTGCCGGCTCAGGGCCACAGGACTCGGAGCGCAAACATCAGCTCTTTTCCCTGGGAAAGAAAACTCACCAGTCCAGGTTCCTGATGTCAGTTTGGAGGGCTCCCCTGGGACTCTCAGGGAAGCACAAGTATGAGGTGGGGGCAGCTCCTGTCTGGGACTTATCCTTCGATGTTCCGATTTTTTGCAGTCAGCTGCCGGCTCAGGGCCACAGGACTCGGAGCGCAAACATCGGCTCTTTTCCCTGGGAAAGAAAACTCACCAGTCCAGGTTCCTGATGTCAGTTTGTAGAGCTCTTTTTGGACACTCAGGGCAGCACAAGTATGAGGTGGGGGCAGCTCCTGTCTGGGACTTATCCTTCGATGTTCCGATTTTTTGCAGTCAGCTGCCGGCTCAGGGCCACAGGACTCGGAGCGCAAACATCGGCTCTTTTCCCTGGGAAAGAAAACTCACCAGTCCAGGTTCCTGATGTCAGTTTGTAGAGCTCTTTTTGGACTCTCAGGGTAGCACAAGTATGAGGTGGGGGCGGCTCCTGGCTGGGACTTATCCTTCGATATTCGGATTTTTTGCAGTCAGCTGCCGGCTCAGGGCCACAGGACTCGGAGCGCAAACATCGGCTCTTTTCCCTGGGAAAGAAAACTCACCAGTCCAGGTTCCTGATGTCAGTTTGTAGGGCTCCCCTGGGACTGTCAGGGCAGCACAAGTATGAGGTGGGGGCAGCTCCTGTCTGGGACTTATCCTTCGATGTTCCGATTTTTTGCAGTCAGGTGCCCGCTCAGGGCCACAGGACTCGGAGCGCAAACATCGGCTCTTTTCCCTGGGAAAGAAAACTCACCAGTCCAGGTTCCTGATGTCAGTTTGTAGGGCTCCCCTGGGACTGTCAGGGCAGCACAAGTATGAGGTAGGGGCAGCTCCTTTCTGGGACTTATCCTTCGATGTTCGGAATTTGTGCGGTCAGCTGCCGGCTCACGGCTACAGGACTCGGAGCGCAAACATCGGCTCTTTTCCCTGGGAAAGAAAACTCACCAGTCCAGGTTCCTGATGTCAGTTTGTAGGGCTCTTTTTGGACTCACAGGGCAGCACAAGTATGAGATGGGGGCAGCTCCTGTCTGGGACTTATCCTTCGATGTTCGGAATTTGTGCGGTCAGCTGCCGGCTCAGGGCCACAGGACTCGGAGCGCAAACATCGGCTCTTTTCCCTGGGAAAGAAAACTCACCAGTCCAGGTTCCTGATGTCAGTTTGGAGGGCTCCCCTGGGACTCTCAGGGCAGCACAAGTATGAGGTGGGGGCAGCTCCTAGCTGGGACTTATCCTTCGATGTTCGGATTTTTTGCACTCAGCTGCCGGCTCAGGGCTACAGGACTCGGAGCGCAAACATCGGCTCTTTTCCCTGGGAAAGAAAACTCACCAGTCCAGGTTCCTGATGTCAGTTTGTAGAGCTCTTTTTGGACTCTCAGGGCAGCACAAGTATGAGGTGGGGGCAGCTCCTGTCTGGGACTTATCCTTCGATATTCGGATTTTTTACACTCAGCTGCCCGTTCCTGACCACAGGACTCAGAGCGCAAACATCGGCTCTTTTCCCTGGGAAAGAAAACTCACCAGTCCAGGTTCCTGATGTCAGTTTGTAGAGCTCTTTTTGGACTCTCAGGGCAGCACATGTATGAGGTGGGGGCAGCTCCTGTCTGGGACTTATCCTTCGATGTTCGGAATTTGTGCGGTCAGCTGCCGGTTCAGGGCCACAGGACTCGTAGCGCAAACATCGGCTTTTTTCCCTGGGAAAGAAAACTCACCAGTCCAGGTTCCTGATGTCAGTTTGTAGAGCTCTTTTTGAACTCTCAGGGTAGCACAAGTAAGAGGTGGGGGCAGCTCCTGGCTGGGACTTATCCTTAGATGTTCGGATTTTTTGCAGGCAGCTGCCGGCTCAGGGCCACAGGAGTCGGAGCGCAAACATCGGCTCTTTTCCCTGGGAAAGAAAAGTCACCAGTCCAGGTTCCTGATGTCAGTTTGTAGGGCTCCCCTGGGACTCTCAGGGCAGCACAAGTATGAGGTGGGGGCAGCTCCTGTCTGGGACTTATCCTTCGATGTTCCGATTTTTTGCAGTCAGCTGCCGGCTCAGGGCCACAGGACTCGGAGCGCAAACATCGGCTCTTTTCCCTGGGAAAGAAAACTCACCAGTCCAGGTTCCTGATGTCAGTTTGTAGGGCTCCCCTGGGACTGTCAGGGCAGCACAAGTATGAGGTAGGGGCAGCTCCTTTCTGGGACTTATCCTTCGATGTTCGGATTTTTTGCACTCAGCTGCCGGCTCAGGGCCACAGGACTCGGAGCGCAAACATCGGCTCTTTTCCCTGGGAAAGAAAACTCACCAGTCCGGGTTCCTGATGTCAGTTTGTAGGGCTCTTTTTGGACTCTCAGGACAGCACAAGTATGAGGTGGGGGCAGCCCCTGTCTGGGACTTATCCTTCGATGTTCCGAATTTGTGCGGTCAGCTGCCGGCTCAGGGCCACAGGACTCGGAGCGCAAACATCGGCTCTTTTCCCTGGGAAAGAAAACTCACCAGTCCAGGTTCCTGATGTCAGTTTGTATTGCTCCCCTGGGACTGTCAGGGCAGCACAAGTATGAGGTGGGGGCAGCTCCTGTCTGGGACTTATCCTTCGATGTTCGGATTTTTTGCAGTCAGCTGCCCGCTCAGGGCCACAGGACTCGGAGCGCAAACATCGGCTCTTTTCCCTGGGAAAGAAAACTCACCAGTCCAGGTTCCTGATGTCAGTTTGTAGAGCTCTTTTTGGACTCTCAGGGCAGCACAAGTATGAGGTGGGGGCAGCTCCTGTCTGGGACTTATCCTTCGATGTTCCGATTTTTTGCAGTCAGCTGCCGGCTAAGGGCCACAGGACTCGGAGCGCAAACATCGGCTCTTTTCCCTGGGAAATAAAAGTCACCAGTCCAGGTTCCTGATGTCAGTTTGTAGGGCTCCCCTGGGACTGTCAGGGCAGCACAAGTATGAGGAGGGGGCAGCTCCTTTCTGGGACTTATCCTTCGATGTTCGGATTTTCTGCACTCAGCTGCCCATTCCTGACCACAGGACTCGGAGCGCAAACATCGGCTCTTTTCCCTGGGAAAGAAAACTCACCAGTCCAGGTTCCTGATGTCAGTTTGGAGGGCTCCCCTGGGACTCTCAGGGAAGCACAAGTATGAGGTGGGGGCAGCTCCTGTCTGGGACTTATCCTTCGATGTTCGGAATTTGTGCGGTCAGCTGCCGCTCAGGGCCACAGGAGTCGGAGCGCAAACATCGGCTCTTTTCCCTGGGAAAGAAAACTCACCAGTCCAGGTTCCTGATGTCAGTTTGTAGGGCTCTTTTTGAACTCTCAGGGCAGCACAAGTATGAGGTGGGGGCAGCTCCTGTCTGGGACTTATCCTTCGATGTTCCGATTTTTTGCAGTCAGCTGCCGGCTCAGGGCCACAGGACTCGGAGCGCAAACATCGGCTCTTTTCCCTGGGAAAGAAAACTCACCAGTCCAGGTTCCTGATGTCAGTTTGTAGAGCTCTTTTTGGACTCTCAGGGCAGCACAAGTATGAGGTGGGGGCAGCTCCTGTCTGGGACTTATCCTTCGATGTTCCGATTTTTTGCAGTCAGTTGCCGGCTCAGGGCCACAGGACTCGGAGCGCAAACATCGGCTCTTTTCCCTGGGAAAGAAAACTCACCAGTCCAGGTTCCTGATGTCAGTTTGTAGAGCTCTTTTTGGACTCTCAGGGTAGCACAAGTATGAGGTGGGGGCGGCTCCTGGCTGGGACGTATCATTCGATATTCGGATTTTTTGCAGTCAGCTGCCGGCTCAGGGCCACAGGACTCGGAGCGCAAACATCGGCTCTTTTCCCTGGGAAAGAAAACTCACCAGTCCAGGTTCCTGATGTCAGTTTGTAGGGCTGCCCTGGGACTGTCAGGGCAGCACAAGTATGAGGTGGGGGCAGCTCCTGTCTGGGACTTATCCTTCGATGTTCCGATTTTTTGCAGTCAGCTGCCGGCTCAGGGCCACAGGACTCGGAGCGCAAACATCGTCTCTTTTCCCTGGGAAAGAAAACTCACCAGTCCAGGTTCCTGATGTCAGTTTGGAGGGCTCCCCTGGGACTCTCAGGGCAGCACAAGTATGAGGTGGGGGCAGCTCCTGTCTGGGACTTATCCTTCGATGTTCGCATTTTTTGCAGTCAGCTGCCGGCTCAGGGCTACAGGACTCGGAGCGCAAACATCGGCTCTTTTCCCTGGGAAAGAAAACTCACCAGTCCAGGTTCCTGATGTCAGTTTGTAGAGCTCTTTTTGGACTCTCAGGGCAGCACAAGTATGAGGTGGGGGCAGCTCCTGTCTGGGACTTATCCTTCGATGTTCGGATTTTTTGCACTCAGCTGCCCGTTCCTGACCACAGGACTCAGAGCGCAAACATCGGCTCTTTTCCCTGGGAAAGAAAACTCACCAGTCCAGGTTCCTGATGTCAGTTTGGAGGGCTCCCCTGGGACTCTCAGGGCAGCACAAGTATGAGGTGGGGGCAGCTCCTGTCTGGGACTTATCCTTCGATGTTCCGATTTTTTGCAGTCAGCTGCCGGCTCAGGGCCACAGGACTCGGAGCGCAAACATCGGCTCTTTTCCCTGGGAAAGAAAACTCACCAGTCCAGGTTTCTGATGTCAGTTTGTAGAGCTCTTTTTGGACTCTCAGGGCAGCACAAGTATGAGGTGGGGGCAGCTCCTGTCTGGGACTTATCCTTCGATGTTCCGATTTTTTGCAGTCAGTTGCCGGCTCAGGGCCACAGGACTCGGAGCGCAAACATCGGCTCTTTTCCATGGGAAAGTAAACTCACCAGTCCAGGTTCCTGATGTCAGTTTGTAGAGCTCTTTTTGGACTCTCAGGGTAGCACAAGTATGAGGTGGGGGCGGCTCCTGGCTGGGACTTATCATTCGATATTCGGATTTTTTACAGTCAGCTGCCGGCTCAGGGCCACAGGACTCGGAGCGCAAACATCGGCTCTTTTCCCTGGGAAAGAAAACTCACCAGTCCAGGTTCCTGATGTCAGTTTGTAGGGCTGCCCTGGGACTGTCAGGGCAGCACAAGTATGAGGTGGGGGCAGCTCCTGTCTGGGACTTATCCTTCGATGTTCCGATTTTTTGCAGTCAGCTGCCGGCTCAGGGCCACAGGACTCGGAGCGCAAACATCGTCTCTTTTCCCTGGGAAAGAAAACTCACCAGTCCAGGTTCCTGATGTCAGTTTGGAGGGCTCCCCTGGGACTCTCAGGGCAGCACAAGTATGAGGTGGGGGCAGCTCCTGTCTGGGACTTATCCTTCGATGTTCGCATTTTTTGCAGTCAGCTGCCGGCTCAGGGCTACAGGACTCGGAGCGCAAACATCGGCTCTTTTCCCTGGGAAAGAAAACTCACCAGTCCAGGTTCCTGATGTCAGTTTGTAGAGCTCTTTTTGGACTCTCAGGGCAGCACAAGTATGAGGTGGGGGCAGCTCCTGTCTGGGACTTATCCTTCGATGTTCGGATTTTTTGCACTCAGCTGCCCGTTCCTGACCACAGGACTCAGAGCGCAAACATCGGCTCTTTTCCCTGGGAAAGAAAACTCACCAGTCCAGGTTCCTGATGTCAGTTTGGAGGGCTCCCCTGGGACTCTCAGGGCAGCACAAGTATGAGGTGGGGGCAGCTCCTGTCTGGGACTTATCCTTCGATGTTCGGAATTTGTGCGGTCAGCTGCCGGCTCAGGGCCACAGGACTCGGAGCGCAAACATCGGCTTTTTTCCCTGGGAAAGAAAACTCACCAGTCCAAGTTCCTGATGTCAGTTTGTAGAGCTCTTTTTGAACTATCAAGGTAGCACAAGTAAGAGGTGGGGGCAGCTCCTGGCTGGGACTTATCCTTAGATGTTCGGATTTTTTGCAGGCAGCTGCCGGCTCAGGGCCACAGGAGTCGGAGCGCAAACATCGGCTCTTTTCCCTGGGAAAGAAAAGTCACCAGTCCAGGTTCCTGATGTCAGTTTGTAGGGCTCCCCTGGGACTCTCAGGGCAGCACAAGTATGAGGTGGGGGCAGCTCCTGTCTGGGACTTATCCTTCGATGTTGCGATTTTTTGCGGTCAGCTGCCGGCTCAGGGCCACAGGACTCGGAGCGCAAACATCGGCTCTTTTCCCTGGGAAAGAAAACTCACCAGTCCAGGTTCCTGATGTCAGTTTGTATTGCTCCCCTGGGACTGTCAGGGCAGCACAAGTATGAGGTGGGGGCAGCTCCTGTCTGGGACTTATCCTTCGATGTTCCGATTTTTTGCAGTCAGCTGCCCGCTCAGGGCCACAGGACTCGGAGCGCAAACATCGGCTCTTTTCCCTGGGAAAGAAAACTCACCAGTCCAGGTTCCTGATGTCAGTTTGTAGAGCTCTTTTTGTACTCTCAGGGCAGCAAAAGTATGAGGTGGGGGCAGCTCCTGTCTGGGACTTATCCTTCGATGTTCCGATTTTTTGCAGTCAGCTGCCGGCTCAGGGCCACAGGACTCGGAGCGCAAACATCGGCTCTTTTCCCTGGGAAAGAAAAGTCACCAGTCCAGGTTCCTGATGTCAGTTTGTAGGGCTCCCCTGGGACTGTCAGGGCAGCACAAGTATGAGGTGGGGGCAGCTCCTTTCTGGGACTTATCCTTCGATGTTCGGATTTTTTGCACTCAGCTGCCCGCTCAGGGCCACAGGACTCGGAGCGCAAACATCGGCTCTTTTCCCTGGGAAAGAAAACTCACCAGTCCAGGTTCCTGATGTCAGTTTGGAGGGCTCCCCTGGGACTCTCAGGGAAGCACAAGTATGAGGTGGGGGCAGCTCCTCTCTGGGACTTATCCTTCGATGTTCGGAATTTCTGCGGTCAGCTGCCGCTCAGGGCCACAGGAGTCGGAGCGCAAACATCGGCTCTTTTCCCTGGGAAAGAAAACTCACCAGTCCAGGTTCCTGATGTCAGTTTGTAGGGCTCTTTTTGAACTCTCAGGGCAGCAGAAGTATGAGGTGGGGGCACCTCCTTTCTGGGACTTATCCTTCGATGTTCCGATTTTTTGCAGTCAGCTGCCGGCTCAGGGCCACAGGACTCGGAGCGCAAACATCGGCTCTTTTCCCTGGGAAAGAAAACTCACCAGTCCAGGTTCCTGATGTCAGTTTGTAGAGCTCTTTTTGGACTCTCAGGGTAGCGCAAGTATGAGGTGGGGGCGGCTCCTGGCTGGGACTTATCCTTCGATATTCGGATTTTTTGCAGTCAGCTGCCGGCTCAGGGCCACAGGACTCGGAGCGCAAACATCGGCTCTTTTCCCTGGGAAAGAAAACTCACCAGTCCAGGTTCCTGATGTCAGTTTGTAGGGCTCCCCTGGGACTGTCAGGGCAGCACAAGTATGAGGTGGGGGCAGCTCCTGTCTGGGACTTATCCTTCGATGTTCGGAATTTGTGCGGTCAGCTGCCGGCTCAGGGCCACAGGACTCGGAGCGCAAACATCGGCTCTTTTCCCTGGGAAAGAAAACTCACCAGTCCAGGTTCCTGATGTCAGTTTGGAGGGCTCCCCTGGGACTCTCAGGGAAGCACAAGTATGAGGTGGGGGCAGCTCCTGTCTGGGACTTATCCTTCGATGTTCCGATTTTTTGCAGTCAGCTGCCGGCTCAGGGCCACAGGACTCGGAGCGCAAACATCGGCTCTTTTCCCTGGGAAAGAAAACTCACCAGTCCAGGTTCCTGATGTCAGTTTGTAGAGCTCTTTTTGGACTCTCAGGGCAGCACAAGTATGAGGTGGGGGCAGCTCCTGTCTGGGACTTATCCTTCGATGTTCCGATTTTTTGCAGTCACCTGCCGGCTCAGGGCCACAGGACTCGGAGCGCAAACATCGGCTCTTTTCCCTGGGAAAGAAAACTCACCAGTCCAGGTTCCTGATGTCAGTTTGTAGAGCTCTTTTTGGACTGTCAGGGTAGCACAAGTATGAGGTGGGGGCGGCTCCTGGCTGGGACTTATCCTTCGATATTCGGATTTTTTGCAGTCAGCTGCCGGCTCAGGGCCACAGGACTCGGAGCACAAACATCGGCTCTTTTCCCTGGGAAAGAAAACTCACCAGTCCAGGTTCCTGATGTCAGTTTGTAGGGCTCCCCTGGGACTGTCAGGGCAGCACAAGTATGAGGTGGGGGCAGCTCCTGTCTGGGACTTATCCTTCGATGTTCCGATTTTTTGCAGTCAGGTGCCGGCTCAGGGCCACAGGACTCGGAGCGCAAACATCGGCTCTTTTCCCTGGGAAAGAAAACTCACCAGTCCAGGTTCCTGATGTCAGTTTGTAGGGCTCCCCTGGGACTGTCAGGGCAGCACAAGTATGAGATAGGGGCAGCTCCTTTCTGGGACTTATCCTTCGATGTTCGGAATTTGTGCGGTCAGCTGCCGGCTCACGGCTACAGGACTCGGAGCGCAAACATCGGCTCTTTTCCCTGGGAAAGAAAACTCACCAGTCCAGGTTCCTGATGTCAGTTTGTAGAGCTCTTTTTGGACTCTCAGGGCAGCACAAGTATGAGGTGGGGGCAGCTCCTGTCTGGGACTTATCCTTCGATGTTCGGATTTTTTACACTCAGCTGCCCGTTCCTGACCACAGGACTCAGAGCGCAAACATCGGCTCTTTTCCCTGGGAAAGAAAACTCACCAGTCCAGGTTCCTGATGTCAGTCTGTAGAGCTCTTTTTGGACTCTCAGGGCAGCACAAGTATGAGGTGGGGGCAGCTCCTGTCTGGGACTTATCCTTCGATGTTCGGAATTTGTGCGGTCAGCTGCCGGCTCAGGGCCACAGGACTCGGAGCGCAAACATCGGCTTTTTTCCCTGGGAAAGAAAACTCACCAGTCCAGGTTCCTGATGTCAGTTTGTAGAGCTCTTTTTGAACTCTCAGGGTAGCACAAGTAAGAGGTGGGGGCAGCTCCTGGCTGGGACTTATCCTTAGATGTTCGGATTTTTTGCAGGCAGCTGCCGGCTCAGGGCCACAGGAGTCGGAGCGCAAACATCGGCTCTTTTCCCTGGGAAAGAAAAGTCACCAGTCCAGGTTCCTGATGTCAGTTTGTAGGGCTCCCCTGGGACTCTCAGGGCAGCACAAGTATGAGGTGGGGGCAGCTCCTGTCTGGGACTTATCCTTCGATGTTCCGATTTTTTGCAGTCAGCTGCCGGCTCAGGGCCACAGGACTCGGAGCGCAAACATCGGCTCTTTTCCCTGGGAAAGAAAATTTACCAGTCCAGGTTCCTGATGTCAGTTTGTAGGGCTCCCCTGGGACTGTCAGGGCAGCACAAGTATGAGGTAGGGGCAGCTCCTTTCTGGGACTTATCCTTCGATGTTCGGATTTTTTGCACTCAGCTGCCGGCTCACGGCCACAGGACTCGGAGCGCAAACATCGGCTCTTTTCCCTGGGAAAGAAAACTCACCAGTCCGGGTTCCTGATGTCAGTTTGTAGGGCTCTTTTTGGACTCTCAGGACAGCACAAGTATGAGGTGGGGGCAGCCCCTGTCTGGGACTTATCCTTCGATGTTCCGAATTTGTGCGGTCAGCTGCCGGCTCAGGGCCACAGGACTCGGAGCGCAAACATCGGCTCTTTTCCCTGGGAAAGAAAACTCACCAGTCCAGGTTCCTGATGTCAGTTTGTATTGCTCCCCTGGGACTGTCAGGGCAGCACAAGTATGAGGTGGGGGCAGCTCCTGTCTGGGACTTATCCTTCGATGTTCGGATTTTTTGCAGTCAGCTGCCCGCTCAGGGCCACAGGACTCGGAGCGCAAACATCGGCTCTTTTCCCTGGGAAAGAAAACTCACCAGTCCAGGTTCCTGATGTCAGTTTGTAGAGCTCTTTTTGGACTCTCAGGGCAGCACAAGTATGAGGTGGGGGCAGCTCCTGTCTGGGACTTATCCTTCGATGTTCCGATTTTTTGCAGTCAGCTGCCGGCTCAGGGCCACAGGACTCGGAGCGCAAACATCGGCTCTTTTCCCTGGGAAAGAAAAGTCACCAGTCCAGGTTCCTGATGTCAGTTTGTAGGGCTCCCCTGGGACTGTCAGGGCAGCACAAGTATGAGGTGGGGGCAGCTCCTTTCTGGGACTTATCCTTCGATGTTCGGATTTTTTGCACTCAGCTGCCCGTTCCTGACCACAGGACTCGGAGCGCAAACATCGGCTCTTTTCCCTGGGAAAGAAAACTCACCAGTCCAGGTTCCTGATGTCAGTTTGGAGGGCTCCCCTGGGACTCTCAGGGAAGCACAAGTATGAGGTGGGGGCAGCTCCTGTCTGGGACTTATCCTTCGATGTTCGGAATTTGTGCGGTCAGCTGCCGCTCAGGGCCACAGGAGTCGGAGCGCAAACATCGGCTCTTTTCCCTGGGAAAGAAAACTCACCAGTCCAGGTTCCTGATGTCAGTTTGTAGAGCTCTTTTTGGACTCTCAGGGCAGCACAAGTATGAGGTGGGGGCAGCTCCTGTCTGGGACTTATCCTTCGATGTTCCGATTTTTTGCAGTCAGCTGCCGGCTCAGGGCCACAGGACTCGGAGCGCAAACATCGGCTCTTTTCCCTGGGAAAGAAAACTCACCAGTCCAGGTTCCTGATGTCAGTTTGTAGGGCTCTTTTTGGACTCTCAGGGTAGCACAAGTATGAGGTGGGGGCGGCTCCTGGCTGGGAATTATCATTCGATATTCGGATTTTTTGCAGTCAGCTGCCGGCTCAGGGCCACAGGACTCGGAGCGCAAACATCGGCTCTTTTCCCTGGGAAAGAAAACTCACCAGTCCAGGTTCCTGATGTCAGTTTGTAGGGCTCCCCTTGGACTGTCAGGGCAGCACAAGTATGAGGTGGGGGCAGCTCCTGTCTGGGACTTATCCTTCGATGTTCCGATTTTTTGCAGTCAGCTGCCGGCTCAGGGCCACAGGACTCGGAGCGCAAACATCGGCTCTTTTCCCTGGGAAAGAAAACTCACCAGTCCAGGTTCCTGATGTCAGTTTGTAGGGCTCCCCTGGGACTGTCAGGGCAGCACAAGTATGAGGTAGGGGCAGCTCCTTTCTGGGACTTATCCTTCGATGTTCGGAATTTGTGCGGTCAGCTGCCGGCTCACGGCCACAGAACTCGGAGCGCAAACATCGGCTCTTTTCCCTGGGAAAGAAAACTCACCAGTCCGGGTTCCTGATGTCAGTTTGTAGGGCTCTCTTTGGACTCTCAGGACAGCACAAGTATGAGGTGGGGGCAGCTCCTGTCTGGGACTTATCCTTCGATGTTCCGAATTTGTGCGGTCAGCTGCCGGCTCAGGGCCACAGGACTCGGAGCGCAAACATCGGCTCTTTTCCCTGGGAAAGAAAACTCACCAGTCCAGGTTCCTGATGTCAGTTTGTATTGCTCCCCTGGGACTGTCTAGGCAGCACAAGTATGAGGTGGGGGCAGCTCCTGTCTGGGACTTATCCTTCGATGTTCGGATTTTTTGCACTCAGCTGCCCGTTCCTGACCACAGGACTCGGAGCGCAAACATCGGCTCTTTTCCCTGGGAAAGAAAACTCACCAGTCCAGGTTCCTGATGTCAGTTTGGAGGGCTCCCCTGGGACTGTCAGGGCAGCACAAGTATGAGGTGGGGGCAGCTCCTGTCTGGGACTTATCCTTCGATGTTCTGAATTTCTGCGGTCAGCTGCCCGCTCAGGGCCACAGGACTCGGGGTGCAAACATCGGCTCTTTTCCCTGGGAAAGAAAACTCACCAGTCCAGGTTCCTGATGTCAGTTTGTAGAGCTCTTTTTGGACTCTCAGGGTAGCACAAGTATGAGGTGGGGGCAGCTCCTGTCTGGGACTTATCCTTCGATGTTCCGATTTTTTGCAGTCAGCTACCGGCTCAGGGCCACAGGACTCGGAGCGCAAACATCGGCTCTTTTCCCTGGGAAAGAAAACTCACCAGTCCAGGTTCCTGATGTCAGTTTGTAGGGCTCCCCTGGGACTGTCAGGGCAGCACAAGTATGAGGTAGGGGCAGCTCCTGGCTGGGACTTATCCTTCGATGTTCGGAATTTGTGCGGTCAGCTGCCGGCTCACGGCCACAGGACTCGGAGCGCAAACATCGGCTCTTTTCCCTGGGAAAGAAAACTCACCAATCCAGGTTCCTGATGTCAGTTTGTAGAGCTCGTTTTGGACTTTTAGGGCAGCACAAGTATGAGGTGGGGGCAGCTCCTGTCTGGGACTTATCCTTAGATGTTCCGATTTTTTGCAGTCAGCTGCCGGCTCAGGGCCACAGGACTCGGAGCGCAAACATCGGCTCTTTTCCCTGGGAAAGAAAACTCACCAGTCCAGGTTCCTGATGTCAGTTTGTAGGGCTCCCCTGGGACTGTCAGGGCAGCACAAGTATGATGTGGGGGCAGCTCCTTTCTGGGACTTTTCCTTCGATGTTCGGATTTTTTGCACTCAGCTGCCCGTTCCTGACCACAGGACTCGGAGCGCAAACATCGGCTCTTTTCCCTGGGAAAGAAAACTCACCAGTCCAGGTTCCTGATGTCAGTTTGGAGGGCTCCCCTGGGACTCTCAGGGCAGCACAAGTATGAGGTGGGGGCAGCTCCTGTCAGGGACTTATCCTTGGATGTTCGGAATTTGTGCGGTCAGCTGCCGCTCAGGGCCACAGGACTCGGGGCGCAAACATCGGCTCTTTTCCCTGGGAAAGAAAATTCACCAGTCCAGGTTCCTGATGTCAGTTTGTAGGGCTCTTTTTGAACTCTCAGGGCAGCACAAATATGAGGTGGGGGCAGCTCCTGTCTGGGACTTATCCTTCGATGTTCGGATTTTTTGCAGGCAGCTGCCCGCTCAGGGCCACAGGACTCGGAGCGCAAACATCGGCTCTTTTCCCTGGGAAAGAAAACTCACCAGTCCAGGTTCCTGATGTCAGTTTGTAGAGCTCTTTTTGGACTCTCAGGGTAGCACAAGTATGAGGTGGGGGCGGCTCCTGGCTGGGACTTATCCTTCGATGTTCCAATATTTTGCAGTCAGCTGCCGGCTCAGGGCCACAGGAGTCGGAGCGCAAACATCGGCTCTTTTCCCTGGGAAAGAAAACTCACCAGTCCAGGTTCCTGATGTCAGTTTGGAGGGCTCCCCTGGGACTCTCAGGGAAGCACAAGTATGAGGTGGGGGCAGCTCCTGTCTGGGACTTATCCTTCGATGTTCCGATTTTTTGCAGTCAGGTGCCGGCTCAGGGCCACAGGACTCGGAGCGCAAACATCGGCTCTTTTCCCTGGGAAAGAAAACTCACCAGTCCAGGTTCCTGATGTCAGTTTGTAGAGCTCTTTTTGAACTCTCAGGGTAGCACAAGTATGAGGTGGGGGCAGCTCCTGGCTGGGACTTATCCTTTGATGTTCGGATTTTTTGCAGTCAGCTGCCGGCTCAGGTCCACAGGAGTCGGAGCGCAAACATCGGCTCTTTTCCCCTGGAAAGAAAACTCACCAGTCCAGGTTCCTGATGTCAGTTTGTAGGGCTCCCCTGGGACTGTCAGGGCAGCACAAGTATGAGGTGGGGGCAGCTCCTGTCTGGGACTTATCCTTCGATGTTCCGATTTTTTGCAGGCAGCTGCCGGCTCAGGGCCACAGGACTCGGAGCGCAAACATCGGCTCTTTTCCCTGGGAAAGAAAACTCACCAGTCCAGGTTCCTGATGTCAGTTTGTAGGGCTCCCCTGGGACTGTCAGGGCAGCACAAGTATGAGGTAGGGGCAGCTCCTTTCTGGGACTTATCCTTCGATGTTCGGAATTTGTGCTGTCAGCTGCCGGCTCACGGCCACAGGACTCGGAGCGCAAACATCGGCTCTTTTCCCTGGGAAAGAAAACTCACCAGTCCGGGTTCCTGATGTCAGTTTGTAGGGCTCTTTTTGGACTCTCAGGACAGCACAAGTATGAGGTGGGGGCAGCTCCTGTCTGGGACTTATCCTTCGATGTTCCAGATTTGTGCGGTCAGCTGCCGGCTCAGGGCCACAGGACTCGGAGCGCAAACATCGGCTCTTTTCCCTGGGAAAGAAAACTCACCAGTCCAGGTTCCTGATGTCAGTTTGTATTGCTCCCCTGGGTCTGTCAGGGCAGCACAAGTATGAGGTGGGGGCAGCTCCTGTCTGGGACTTATCCTTCGATGTTCGGATTTTTTGCACTCAGCTGCCCGTTCCTGACCACAGGATTCGGAGCGCAAACATCGGCTCTTTTCCCTGGGAAAGAAAACTCACCAGTCCAGGTTCCTGATGTCAGTTTGGAGGGCTCCCCTGGGACTCTCAGGGCAGCACAAGTATGAGGTGGGGGCAGCTCCTGTCTGGGACTTATCCTTCGATGTTCTGAATTTGTGCGGTCAGCTGCCCGCTCAGGGCCACAGGACTCGGGGTGCAAACATTGGCTCTTTTCCCTGGGAAAGAAAACTCACCAGTCCAGGTTCCTGATGTCAGTTTTTAGAGCTCTTTTTGGACTCTCAGGGTAGCACAAGTATGAGGTGGGGGCAGCTCCTGGCTGGGACTTATCCTTCGATGTTCAGATTTTTTGCAGTCAGCTGCCCGCTCAGGGCCACAGGACTCGGAGCGCAAACATCGGCTCTTTCCCCTGGGAAAGAAAACTCACCAGTCCAGGTTCCTGATGTCAGTTTGTAGGGCTCCCCTGGGACTGTCAGGGCAGCACAAGTATGAGGTGGGGGCAGCTCCTGTCTGGGATTTATCCTTCGATGTTCCGATTTTTTGCAGTCAGCTGCCGGCTCAGGGCCACAGGACTCGGAGCGCAAACATCGGCTCTTTTCCCTGGGAAAGAAAACTCACCAGTCCAGGTTCCTGATGTCAGTTTGTAGGGCTCCCCTGAGACTGTCAGGGCAGCACAAGTATGAGGTGGGGGCAGCTGCTTTCTGGGACTTATCCTTCGATGTTCGGAATTTGTGCGGTCACCTGCCGGCTCAGGGCCACAGGACTCGGGGCGCAAACATCGGCTCTTTTCCCTGGGAAAGAAAAGTCACCAGTCCAGGTTCCTAATGTCAGTTTGTAGGGCTCCCCTGGGACTGTCAGGGCAGCACAAGTATGAGGAGGGGGCAGCGCCTGTCTGGGACTTATCCTTCGATGTTCGGATTTTTTGCAGTCAGCTGCCGGCTCAGGGCCACAGGACTCGGAGCGCAAACATCGGCTCTTTTCCCTGGGAAAGAAAACTCACCAGTCCAGGTTCCTGATGTCAGTTTGTAGGGCTCCCCTGGGACTCTCAAAGTAGCACAAGTATGAGGTGGGGGCAGATCCTTTCTGGGACTTATCCTTCGATGTTCGGATATTTTGCAGTCAGCTGCCGGCTCAGGGCCACAGGACTCGGAGCGCAAACATCGGCTCTTTTCCCTGGGAAAGAAAACTCACCAGTCCAGGTTCCTGATGTCAGTTTGTAGGGCTCCCCTGGGACTCTCAGGGTAGCACAAGTATGAGGTGGGGGCAGCTCCTGTCTGGGACTTATCCTTCGATGTTCGGATTTTTTGCAGTCAGCTGCCGGCTCAGGTCCACAGGAGTCGGAGCGCAAACATCGTCTCTTTTCCCTGGGAAAGAAAACTCACCAGTCCAGGTTCCTGATGTCAGTTTGTAGGGCTCCCCTGGGACTGTCAGGGCAGCACAAGTATGAGGTGGGGGCAGCTCCTGGCTGGGACATATCCTTCGATGTCCGGATTTTTTGCAGTCAGCTGCCGGCTCAGGGCTACAGGACTCGGAGCGCAAACATCGGCTCTTTTCCCTGGGAAAGAAAACTCACCAGTCCAGGTTCCTGATGTCAGTTTGTAGAGCTCTTTTTGGACGCTCAGGGCAGCACAAGTATGAGGTGGGGGCAGCTCCTGTCTGGGACTTATCCTTCGATGTTCCGATTTTTTGCAGTCAGCTGCCGGCTCAGGGCCACAGGACTCGGAGCGCAAACATCGGCTCTTTTCCCTGGGAAAGAAAACTAACCAGTCCAGGTTCCTGATGTCAGTTTGGAGGGCTCCCCTGGGACTCTCAGGGCAGCACAAGTATGAGGTGGGGGCAGCTCCTGTCTGGGACTTATCCTTCGATGTTCGGAATTTGTGCAGTCAGCTGCCGGCTCAGGGCCACAGGACTCAGAGCGCAAACATCGGCTTTTTTCCCTGGGAAAGAAAACTCACCAGTCCAGGTTCCTGATGTCAGTTTGTAGAGCTCTTTTTGAACTCTCAGGGTAGCACAAGTAAGAGGTGGGGGCAGCTCCTGGCTGGGACTTATCCTTCAATGTTCGGATGTTTTGCAGGCAGCTGCCGGCTCAGGGCCACAGGAGTCGGAGCGCAAACATCGGCTCTTTTCCCTGGGAAAGAAAACTCACCAGTCCAGGTTCCTGATGTCAGTTTGTAGGGCTCCCCTGGGACTGTCAGGGCAGCACAAGTATGAGGTGGGGGCAGCTCCTGTCTGGGACTTATCCTTCGATGTTCCGATTTTTTGCAGTCAGCTGCCGGTTTAGGGCCACAGGAGTCGGAGCGCAAACATCGGCTCTTTTCCCTGGGAAAGAAAACTCACCAGTCCAGGTTCCTGATGTCAGTTTGTAGGGCTCCCCTGGGACTGTCAGGGCAGCACAAGTATGAGGTAGGGGCAGCTCCTTTCTGGGACTTATCCTTCGATGTTCGGATTTTTTGCACTCAGCTGCCGGCTCACGGCCACAGGACTCGGAGCGCAAACATCGGCTCTTTTCCCTGGGAAAGAAAACTCACCAGTCCGGGTTCCTGATGTCAGTTTGTAGGGCTCTTTTTGGACTCTCAGGACAGCACAAGTATGAGGTGGGGGCAGCTCCTGTCTGGGACTTATCCTTCGATGTTCCGAATTTGTGCGGTCAGCTGCCGGCTCAGGGCCACAGGAGTCGGAGCGCAAACATCGGCTCTTTTCCCTGGGAAAGAAAACTCACCAGTCCAGGTTCCTGATGTCAGTTTGTAGGGCTCCCCTGGGACTCTCAGGGCAGCACAAGTATGAGGAGGGGGCAGCGCCTGTCCTGGACTTATCCTTCGATGTTCGGATTTTTTGCAGTCAGCTGCCGGCTCAGGGCCACAGGAGTCGGAGCGCAAACATCGGCTCTTTTCCCTGGGAAAGAAAACTCACCAGTCCAGGTTCCTGATGTCAGTTTGTAGGGCTCCCCTGGGACTCTCAAAGTAGCACAAGTATGAGGTGGGGGCAGATCCTGTCTGGGAATTATCCTTCGATGTTCCAAATTTGTGCGGTCAGCTGCCGGCTCAGGGCCACAGGACTCGGAGCGCAAACATCGGCTCTTTTCCCTGGGAAAGAAAACTCACCAGTCCAGGTTCCTGATGTCAGTTTGTAGAGCTCTTTTTGGACTCTCAGGGTAGCACAAGTATGAGGTGGGGGCGGCTCCTGGCTGGGACTTATCCTTCGATGTTCCAATATTTTGCAGTCAGCTGCCGGCTCAGGGCCACAGGAGTCGGAGCACAAACATCGGCTCTTTTCCCTGGGAAAGAAAACTCACCAGTCCAGGTTCCTGATGTCAGTTTGGAGGGCTCCCCTGGGACTCTCAGGGAAGCACAAGTATGAGGTGGGGGCAGCTCCTGTCTGGGACTTATCCTTCGATGTTCCGATTTTTTGCAGTCAGGTGCCGGCTCAGGGCCACAGGACTCGGAGCGCAAACATCGGCTCTTTTCCCTGGGAAAGAAAACTCACCAGTCCAGGTTCCTGATGTCAGTTTGTAGAGCTCTTTTTGAACTCTCAGGGTAGCACAAGTATGAGGTGGGGGCAGCTCCTGGCTGGGACTTATCCTTTGATGTTCGGATTTTTTGCAGTCAGCTGCCGGCTCAGGTCCACAGGAGTCGGAGCGCAAACATCGGCTCTTTTCCCCTGGAAAGAAAACTCACCAGTCCAGGTTCCTGATGTCAGTTTGTAGGGCTCCCCTGGGACTGTCAGGGCAGCACAAGTATGAGGTGGGGGCAGCTCCTGTCTGGGACTTATCCTTCGATGTTCCGATTTTTTGCAGGCAGCTGCCGGCTCAGGGCCACAGGACTCGGAGCGCAAACATCGGCTCTTTTCCCTGGGAAAGAAAACTCACCAGTCCAGGTTCCTGATGTCAGTTTGTAGGGCTCCCCTGGGACTGTCAGGGCAGCACAAGTATGAGGTAGGGGCAGCTCCTTTCTGGGACTTATCCTTCGATGTTCGGAATTTGTGCGGTCAGCTGCCGGCTCACGGCCACAGGACTCGGAGCGCAAACATCGGCTCTTTTCCCTGGGAAAGAAAACTCACCAGTCCGGGTTCCTGATGTCAGTTTGTAGGGCTCTTTTTGGACTCTCAGGACAGCACAAGTATGAGGTGGGGGCAGCTCCTGTCTGGGACTTATCCTTCGATGTTCCAGATTTGTGCGGTCAGCTGCCGGCTCAGGGCCACAGGACTCGGAGCGCAAACATCGGCTCTTTTCCCTGGGAAAGAAAACTCACCAGTCCAGGTTCCTGATGTCAGTTTGTATTGCTCCCCTGGGACTGTCAGGGCAGCACAAGTATGAGGTGGGGGCAGCTCCTGTCTGGGACTTATCCTTCGATGTTCGGATTTTTTGCACTCAGCTGCCCGTTCCTGACCACAGGACTCGGAGCGCAAACATCGGCTCTTTTCCCTGGGAAAGAAAACTCACCAGTCCAGGTTCCTGATGTCAGTTTGGAGGGCTCCCCTGGGACTCTCAGGGCAGCACAAGTATGAGGTGGGGGCAGCTCCTGTCTGGGACTTATCCTTCGATGTTCTGAATTTGTGCGGTCAGCTGCCCGCTCAGGGCCACAGGACTCGGGGTGCAAACATTGGCTCTTTTCCCTGGGAAAGAAAACTCACCAGTCCAGGTTCCTGATGTCAGTTTGTAGAGCTCTTTTTGGACTCTCAGGGTAGCACAAGTATGAGGTGGGGGCAGCTCCTGGCTGGGACTTATCCTTCGATGTTCAGATTTTTTGCAGTCAGCTGCCCGCTCAGGGCCACAGGACTCGGAGCGCAAACATCGGCTCTTTCCCCTGGGAAAGAAAACTCACCAGTCCAGGTTCCTGATGTCAGTTTGTAGGTCTCCCCTGGGACTGTCAGGGCAGCACAAGTATGAGGTGGGGGCAGCTCCTGTCTGGGATTTATCCTTCGATGTTCCGATTTTTTGCAGTCAGCTGCCGGCTCAGGGCCACAGGACTCGGAGCGCAAACATCGGCTCTTTTCCCTGGGAAAGAAAACTCACCAGTCCAGGTTCCTGATGTCAGTTTGTAGGGCTCCCCTGAGACTGTCAGGGCAGCACAAGTATGAGGTGGGGGCAGCTGCTTTCTGGGACTTATCCTTCGATGTTCGGAATTTGTGCGGTCACCTGCCGGCTCAGGGCCACAGGACTCGGGGCGCAAACATCGGCTCTTTTCCCTGGGAAAGAAAAGTCACCAGTCCAGGTTCCTGATGTCAGTTTGTAGGGCTCCCCTGGGACTGTCAGGGCAGCACAAGTATGAGGAGGGGGCAGCGCCTGTCTGGGACTTATCCTTCGATGTTCGGATTTTTTGCAGTCAGCTGCCGGCTCAGGGCCACAGGACTCGGAGCGCAAACATCGGCTCTTTTCCCTGGGAAAGAAAACTCACCAGTCCAGGTTCCTGATGTCAGTTTGTAGGGCTCCCCTGGGACTCTCAGGGTAGCACAAGTATGAGGTGGGGGCAGCTCCTGTCTGGGACTTATCCTTCAATGTTCGGATTTTTTGCAGTCAGCTGCCGGCTCAGGGCCACAGGACTCGGAGCGCAAACATCGGCTCTTTTCCCTGGGAAAGAAAACTCACCAGTCCAGGTTCCTGATGTCAGTTTGTAGGGCTCCCCTGGGACTGTCAGGGCAGCACAAGTATGAGGTGGGGGCAGCTCCTGGCTGGGACATATCCTTCGATGTCCGGATTTTTTGCAGTCAGCTGCCGGCTCAGGGCTACAGGACTCGGAGCGCAAACATCGGCTCTTTTCCCTGGGAAAGAAAACTCACCAGTCCAGGTTCCTGATGTCAGTTTGTAGAGCTCTTTTTGGACGCTCAGGGCAGCACAAGTATGAGGTGGGGGCAGCTCCTGTCTGGGACTTATCCTTCGATGTTCCGATTTTTTGCAGTCAGCTGCCGGCTCAGGGCCACAGGAGTCGGAGCGCAAACATCGGCTCTTTTCCCTGGGAAAGAAAACTAACCAGTCCAGGTTCCTGATGTCAGTTTGGAGGGCTCCCCTGGGACTCTCAGGGCAGCACAAGTATGAGGTGGGGGCAGCTCCTGTCTGGGACTTATCCTTCGATGTTCGGAATTTGTGCAGTCAGCTGCCGGCTCAGGGCCACAGGACTCAGAGCGCAAACATCGGCTTTTTTCCCTGGGAAAGAAAACTCACCAGTCCAGGTTCCTGATGTCAGTTTGTAGAGCTCTTTTTGAACTCTCAGGGTAGCACAAGTATGAGGTGGGGGCAGCTGCTTTCTGGGACTTATCCTTCGATGTTCGGAATTTGTGCGGTCAGCTGCCTGCTCAGGGCCACAGGACTCGGGGCGCAAACATTGGATCTTTTCCCTGGGAAAGAAAAGTCACCAGTCCAGGTTCCTGATGTCAGTTTGTAGGGCTCTTTTTGGACTCTCAGGACAGCACAAGTATGAGGTGGGGGCAGCTCCTGTCTGGGACATATCCTTCGATGTTCCAAATTTGTGCGGTCAGCTGCCGGCTCAGGGCCACAGGACTCGGAGCGCAAACATCGGCTCTTTTCCCTGGGAAAGAAAACTCACCAGTCCAGGTTCCTGATGTCAGTTTGTAGGGCTCTTTTTGGAATCACTGGGCAGCACAAGTATGAGATGGGGGCAGCTCCTGTCTGGGACTTATCCTTCGATGTTCGGATTTTTTGCAGGCAGCTGCCCGCTCAGGGCCACAGGACTCGGAGCGCAAACATCGGCTCTTTTCCCTGGGAAAGAAAACTCACCAGTCCAGGTTCCTGATGTCAGTTTGTAGGGCTCCCCTGGGACTGTCAGGGCAGCACAAGTATGAGGTGGGGGCAGCTCCTTTCTGGGACTTATCCTTCGATGTTCGGATTTTTTGCACTCAGCTGCCCGTTCCTGACCACAGGACTCGGAGCGAAAACATCGGCTCTTTTCCCTGGGAAAGAAAACTCACCGGTCCAGGTTCCTGATGTCAGTTTGTAGAGCTCTTTTTGGACTCTCAGGGCAGCACAAGTATGAGGTGGGGGCAGCTCCTGTCTGGGACTTATCCTTCGATGTTCCCATTTTTTGCAGTCAGCTGCCGGCTCAGGGCCACAGGACTCGGAGCGCAAACATCGGCTTTTTTCCCTGGGAAAGAAAACTCACCAGTCCAGGTTCCTGATGTCAGTTTGTAGAGCTCTTTTTGAACTCTAAGGGTAGCACAAGTAAGAGGTGGGGGCAGCTCCTGGCTGGGACTTATCCTTCGATGTTCGGATTTTTTGCAGTCAGCTGCCGGCTCAGGGCCACAGGAGTCGGAGCGCAAACATCGGCTCTTTTCCCTGGGAAAGAAAACTCACCAGTCCAGGTTCCTGATGTCAGTTTGTAGGGCTCCCCTGGGACTGTCAGGGCAGCACAAGTATGAGGTGGGGGCAGCTCCTGTCTGGGACTTATCCTTCGATGTTCCGATTTTTTGCAGTCAGCTGCCGGCTCAGGGCCACAGGACTCGGAGCGCAAACATCGGCTCTTTTCCCTGGGAAAGAAAACTCACCAGTCCAGGTTCCTGATGTCAGTTTGTAGGGCTCCCCTGGGACTGTCAGGGCAGCACAAGTATGATGTAGGGGCAGCTCCTTTCTGGGACTTATCCTTCGATGTTCGGATTTTTTGCACTCAGCTGCCGGCTCACGGCCACAGGACTCGGAGCGCAAACATCGGCTCTTTTCCCTGGGAAAGAAAACTCACCAGTCCGGGTTCCTGATGTCAGTTTGTAGGGCTCTTTTTGGACTCTCAGGACAGCACAAGTATGAGGTGGGGGCAGCTTCTGTCTGGGACTTATCCTTCGATGTTCCGAATTTGTGCGGTCAGCTGCCGGCTCAGGGCCACAGGAGTCGGAGCGCAAACATCGGCTCTTTTCCCTGGGAAAGAAAACTCACCAGTCCAGGTTCCTGATGTCAGTTTGTAGGGCTCCCCTGAGACTGTCAGGGCAGCACAAGTATGAGGTGGGGGCAGCTGCTTTCTGGGACTTATCCTTCGATGTTCGGAATTTGTGCGGTCACCTGCCGGCTCAGGGCCACAGGACTCGGGGCGCAAACATCGGCTCTTTTCCCTGGGAAAGAAAAGTCACCAGTCCAGGTTCCTGATGTCAGTTTGTAGGGCTCCCCTGGGACTGTCAGGGCAGCACAAGTATGAGGAGGGGGCAGCGCCTGTCTGGGACTTATCCTTCGATGTTCGGATTTTTTGCAGTCAGCTGCCGGCTCAGGGCCACAGGACTCGGAGCGCAAACATCGGCTCTTTTCCCTGGGAAAGAAAACTCACCAGTCCAGGTTCCTGATGTCAGTTTGTAGGGCTCCCCTGGGACTCTCAGGGTAGCACAAGTATGAGGTGGGGGCAGCTCCTGTCTGGGACTTATCCTTCGATGTTCGGATTTTTTGCAGTCAGCTGCCGGCTCAGGGCCACAGGACTCGGAGCGCAAACATCGGCTCTTTTCCCTGGGAAAGAAAACTCACCAGTCCAGGTTCCTGATGTCAGTTTGTAGGGCTCCCCTGGGACTGTCAGGGCAGCACAAGTATGAGGTGGGGGCAGCTCCTGGCTGGGACATATCCTTCGATGTCCGGATTTTTTGCAGTCAGCTGCCGGCTCAGGGCTACAGGACTCGGAGCGCAAACATCGGCTCTTTTCCCTGGGAAAGAAAACTCACCAGTCCAGGTTCCTGATGTCAGTTTGTAGAGCTCTTTTTGGACGCTCAGGGCAGCACAAGTATGAGGTGGGGGCAGCTCCTGTCTGGGACTTATCCTTCGATGTTCCGATTTTTTGCAGTCAGCTGCCGGCTCAGGGCCACAGGAGTCGGAGCGCAAACATCGGCTCTTTTCCCTGGGAAAGAAAACTAACCAGTCCAGGTTCCTGATGTCAGTTTGGAGGGCTCCCCTGGGACTCTCAGGGCAGCACAAGTATGAGGTGGGGGCAGCTCCTGTCTGGGACTTATCCTTCGATGTTCGGAATTTGTGCAGTCAGCTGCCGGCTCAGGGCCACAGGACTCAGAGCGCAAACATCGGCTTTTTTCCCTGGGAAAGAAAACTCACCAGTCCAGGTTCCTGATGTCAGTTTGTAGAGCTCTTTTTGAACTCTCAGGGTAGCACAAGTATGAGGTGGGGGCAGCTGCTTTCTGGGACTTATCCTTCGATGTTCGGAATTTGTGCGGTCAGCTGCCTGCTCAGGGCCACAGGACTCGGGGCGCAAACATTGGATCTTTTCCCTGGGAAAGAAAAGTCACCAGTCCAGGTTCCTGATGTCAGTTTGTAGGGCTCTTTTTGGACTCTCAGGACAGCACAAGTATGAGGTGGGGGCAGCTCCTGTCTGGGACTTATCCTTCGATGTTCCAAATTTGTGCGGTCAGCTGCCGGCTCAGGGCCACAGGACTCGGAGCGCAAACATCGGCTCTTTTCCCTGGGAAAGAAAACTCACCAGTCCAGGTTCCTGATGTCAGTTTGTAGGGCTCTTTTTGGAATCACTGGGCAGCACAAGTATGAGATGGGGGCAGCTCCTGTCTGGGACTTATCCTTCGATGTTCGGATTTTTTGCAGGCAGCTGCCCGCTCAGGGCCACAGGACTCGGAGCGCAAACATCGGCTCTTTTCCCTGGGAAAGAAAACTCACCAGTCCAGGTTCCTGATGTCAGTTTGTAGGGCTCCCCTGGGACTGTCAGGGCAGCACAAGTATGAGGTGGGGGCAGCTCCTTTCTGGGACTTATCCTTCGATGTTCGGATTTTTTGCACTCAGCTGCCCGTTCCTGACCACAGGACTCGGAGCGAAAACATCGGCTCTTTTCCCTGGGAAAGAAAACTCACCGGTCCAGGTTCCTGATGTCAGTTTTTAGAGCTCTTTTTGGACTCTCAGGGCAGCACAAGTATGAGGTGGGGGCAGCTCCTGTCTGGGACTTATCCTTCGATGTTCCCATTTTTTGCAGTCAGCTGCCGGCTCAGGGCCACAGGACTCGGAGCGCAAACATCGGCTTTTTTCCCTGGGAAAGAAAACTCACCAGTCCAGGTTCCTGATGTCAGTTTGTAGAGCTCTTTTTGAACTCTAAGGGTAGCACAAGTAAGAGGTGGGGGCAGCTCCTGGCTGGGACTTATCCTTCGATGTTCGGATTTTTTGCAGTCAGCTGCCGGCTCAGGGCCACAGGAGTCGGAGCGCAAACATCGGCTCTTTTCCCTGGGAAAGAAAACTCACCAGTCCAGGTTCCTGATGTCAGTTTGTAGGGCTCCCCTGGGACTGTCAGGGCAGCACAAGTATGAGGTGGGGGCAGCTCCTGTCTGGGACTTATCCTTCGATGTTCCGATTTTTTGCAGTCAGCTGCCGGCTCAGGGCCACAGGACTCGGAGCGCAAACATCGGCTCTTTTCCCTGGGAAAGAAAACTCACCAGTCCAGGTTCCTGATGTCAGTTTGTAGGGCTCCCCTGGGACTGTCAGGGCAGCACAAGTATGATGTAGGGGCAGCTCCTTTCTGGGACTTATCCTTCGATGTTCGGATTTTTTGCACTCAGCTGCCGGCTCACGGCCACAGGACTCGGAGCGCAAACATCGGCTCTTTTCCCTGGGAAAGAAAACTCACCAGTCCGGGTTCCTGATGTCAGTTTGTAGGGCTCTTTTTGGACTCTCAGGACAGCACAAGTATGAGGTGGGGGCAGCTTCTGTCTGGGACTTATCCTTCGATGTTCCGAATTTGTGCGGTCAGCTGCCGGCTCAGGGCCACAGGAGTCGGAGCGCAAACATCGGCTCTTTTCCCTGGGAAAGAAAACTCACCAGTCCAGGTTCCTGATGTCAGTTTGTATTGCTCCCCTGGGACTGTCAGGGCAGCACAAGTATGAGGTGGGGGCAGCTCCTGTCTGGGACTTATCCTTCGATGTTCCGATTTTTTGCAGTCAGCTACCCGCTCAGGGCCACAGGACTCGGAGCGCAAACATCGGCTCTTTTCCCTGGGAAAGAAAAGTCACCAGTCCAGGTTCCTGATGTCAGTTTGGAGGGCTCTTTTTGAACTCTCAGGGCAGCACAAGTATGAGGTGGGGGCAGCTCCTGTCTGGGACTTATCCTTCGATGTTTGGATTTTTTGCAGTCAGCTGCCCGCTCAGGGCCACAGGACTCGGAGCGCAAACATCGGCTCTTTTCCCTGGGAAAGAAAACTCACCAGTCCAGCTTCCTGATGTCAGTTTGTAGGGCTCTTTTTGGAATCACAGGGCAGCACACGTATGAGATGGGGGCAGCTCCTGTCTGGGACTTATCCTTCGATGTTCGGATTTTTTGCAGGCAGCTGCCCGCTCAGGGCCACAGGAGTCGGAGCTCAAACATCGGCTCTTTTCCCTGGGAAAGAAAACTCACCAGTCCAGGTTCCTGATGTCAGTTTGTAGGGCTCCCCTGGCACTGTCAGGGCAGCACAAGTATGAGGTAGGGGCAGCTCCTTTCTGGGAATTATCCTTCGATGTTCGGATTTTTTGCACTCAGCTGCCGGCTCACGGCCACAGGACTCGGAGCGCAAACATCGGCTCTTTTCCCTGGGAAAGAAAACTCACCAGTCCGGGTTCCTGATGTCAGTTTGTAGGGCTCTTTTTGGACTCTCAGGACAGCACAAGTATGAGGTGGGGGCAGCTCCTGTCTGGGACTTATCCTTCGATGTTCCAAATTTGTGCGGTCAGCTGCCGGCTCAGGGCCACAGGAGTCGCAGCGCAAACATTGGCTCTTTTCCCTGGGAAAGAAAACTCACCAGTCCAGGTTCCTGATGTCAGTTTGTATAGCTCCCCTGGGACTGTCAGGGCAGCACAAGTATGAGGTGGGGGCAGCTCCTGTCTGGGACTTATCCTTCGATGTTCCGATTTTTTGCAGTCAGCGGCCCGCTCAGGGCCACAGGACTCGGAGCGCAAACATCGGCTCTTTTCCCTGGGAAAGAAAACTCACCAGTCCAGGTTCCTGATGTCAGTTTGGAGGGCTCCCCTGGGACTCTCAGGGCAGCACAAGTATGAGGTGGGGGCAGCTCCTGTCTGGGACTTATCCTCCGATGTTCGGAATTTGTGCGGTCAGCTGCCGGCTCAGGGCCACAGGACTCGGGGCGCAAACATCGGCTCTTTTCCCTGGGAAAGAAAACTCACCAGTCCAGGTTCCTGATGTCAGTTTGTAGGGCTCTTTTTGAACTCTCAGGGCAGCACAAGTATGAGGTGGGGGCAGCTCCTGTCTGGGACTTATCCTTCGATGTTCCGATTTTTTGCAGTCAGCTGCCGGCTCAGGGCCACAGGACTCGGAGCGCAAACATCGGCTCTTTTCCCTGGGAAAGAAAACTCACCAGTCCAGGTTCCTGATGTCAGTTTGTAGGGCTCTTTTTGGAATCACTGGGCAGCACAAGTATGAGATGGGGGCAGCTCCTGTCTGGGACTTATCCTTCGATGTTCGGATTTTTTGCAGGCAGCTGCCCGCTCAGGGCCACAGGACTCGGAGCGCAAACATCGGCTCTTTTCCCTGGGAAAGAAAACTCACCAGTCCAGGTTCCTGATGTCAGTTTGTAGGGCTCCCCTGGGACTGTCAGGGCAGCACAAGTATGATGTGGGGGCAGCTCCTTTCTGGGACTTATCCTTCGATGTTCGGATTTTTTGCACTCAGCTGCCCGTTCCTGACCACAGGACTCGGAGCGCAAACATCGGCTCTTTTCCCTGGGAAAGAAAACTCACCAGTCCAGGTTCCTGATGTCAGTTTGTAGAGCTCATTTTGGACTTTTAGGGCAGCACAAGTATGAGGTGGGGGCAGCTCCTGTCTGGGACTTATCCTTCGATGTTCCCATTTTTTGCAGTCAGCTGCCGGCTCAGGGCCATAGGACTCGGAGCGCAAACATCGGCTTTTTTCCCTGGGAAAGAAAACTCACCAGTCCAGGTTCCTGATGTCAGTTTGTAGAGCTCTTTTTGAACTCTCAGGGTAGCACAAGTAAGAGGTGGGGGCAGCTCCTGGCTGGGATTTATCCTTCGATGTTCGGATTTTTTGCAGTCAGCTGCCGGCTCAGGGCCACAGGAGTCGGAGCGCAAACATCGGCTCTTTTCCCTGGGAAAGAAAACTCACCAGTCCAGGTTCCTGATGTCAGTTTGTAGGGCTCCCCTGGGACTGTCAGGGCAGCACAAGTATGAGATCGGGGCAGCTCCTGTCTGGGACTTATCCTTCGATGTTCCGATTTTTTGCAGTCAGCTGCCGGCTCAGGGCCACAGGACTCGGAGCGAAAACATCAGCTCTTTTCCCTGGGAAAGAAAACTCACCAGTCCAGGTTCCTGATGTCAGTTTGTAGGGCTCCCCTGGGACTGTCAGGGCAGCACAAGTATGAGGTAGGGGCAGCTCCTTTCTGGGACTTATCCTTCGATGTTCGGATTTTTTGCACTCAGCTGCCGGCTCACGGCCAAAGGACTCGGAGTGCAAACATCGGCTCTTTTCCCTGGGAAAGAAAACTCACCAGTCCAGGTTCCTGATGTCAGTTTTTAGGGCTCTTTTTGGACTCTCAGGACAGCACCAGTATGAGGTGGGGGCAGCTCCTGTCTGGGACTTATCCTTCGATGTTCCGAATTTGTGCGGTCAGCTGCCGGCTCAGGGCCACAGGAGTCGGAGCGCAAACATCGGCTCTTTTCCCTGGGAAAGAAAACTCACCAGTCCAGGTTCCTGATGTCAGTTTGGAGGGCTCCCCTGGGACTCTAAGGACAGCACAAGTATGAGGTGGGGGCAGCTCCTGTCTGGGACTTATCGTTCGATGTTCGGAATTTGTGCGGTCAGCTGCCCGCTCAGGGCCACAGGACTCGGGGCGCAAACATCGGCTCTTTTCCCTGGGAAAGAAAACTCACCAGTCCAGGTTCCTGATGTCAGTTTGTAGGGCTCTTTTTGGAATCATAGGGCAGCACAAGTATGAGATGGGGGCAGCTCCTGTCTGGGACTTATCCTTCGATGTTCGGATTTTTTGCAGGCAGCTGCCCGCTCAGGGCCACAGGACTCGGAGCGCAAACATCGGCTCTTTACCCTGGGAAAGAAAACTCACCAGTCCAGGTTCCTGATGTCAGTTTGTAGGGCTCCCCTGGGACTGTCAGGGCAGCACAAGTATGAGGTGGGGGCAGCTCCTTTCTGGGACTTATCCTTCGATGTTCGGATTTTTTGCACTCAGCTGCCCGTTCCTGACCACAGGACTCGGAGCGCAAACATCGGCTCTTTTCCCTGGGAAAGAAAACTCACCAGTCCAGGTTCCTGATGTCAGTTTTTAGGGCTCCCCTGGGACTCTCAGGGCAGCACAAGTATGAGGTGGGGGCAGCTCCTGTCTGGGACTTATCCTTCGATGTTCGAAATTTGTGTGGTCAGCTGCCGGCTCAGGGCCACAGGACTCGGAGCGCAAACATCGGCTCTTTTCCCTGGGAAAGAAAACTCACCAGTCCAGGTTCCTGATGTCAGTTTGTAGAGCTCTTTTTGAACTCTCAGGGTAGCACAAGTATGAGGTGGGGGCAGCTGCTTTCTGGGACTTATCCTTCGATATTCGGAATTTGTGCGGTCAGCTGCCGGCTCAGGGCCACAGGACTCGGGGCGCAAACATTGGATCTTTTCCCTGGGAAAGAAAAGTCACCAGTCCAGGTTCCTGATGTCAGTTTGTAGGGCTCCCCTGGGACTGTCAGGGCAGCACAAGTATGAGGAGGGGGCAGAGCCTGTTTGGGACTTATCCTTCGATGTTCGGATATTTTGCAGTCAGCTGCCCGCTCAGGGCCACAGGAGTCGGAGCGCAAACATCGGCTCTTTTCCCTGGGAAAGAAAACTCACCAGTCCAGGTTCCTGATGTCAGTTTGTAGGGCTCCCCTGGGACTGTCAGGGCAGCACAAGTATGAGGTGGGGGCAGCTCCTGTCTGGGACTTATCCTTCGATGTTCTGATTTTTTGCAGTCCGCTGCCGGCTCAGGGCCACAGGAGTCGGAGCGCAAACATCGGCTCTTTTCCCTGGGAAAGAAAACTCACCAGTCCAGGTTCCTGATGTCAGTTTGTAGGGCTCCCCTGGGACTGTCATGGCAGCACAAGTATGAGGTAGGGGCAGCTCCTTTCTGGGACTTATCCTTCGATGTTCGGAATTTGTGCGGTCAGCTGCCGGCTCACGGCCACAGGACTCGGAGCGCAAACATCGGTTCTTTTCCCTGGAAAGAAAACTCACCAGTCCGGGTTCCTGATGTCAGTTTGTAGGGCTCTTTTTGGACTCTCAGGACAGCACAAGTATGAGATGGGTGCAGCTGCTTTCTGGGACTTATCCTTCGATGTTCGGAATTTGTGCGGTCAGCTGCCGGCTCAGGGCCACAGGAGTCGGAGCGCAAACATCGGCTCTTTTCCCTGGGAAAGAAAACTCACCAGTCCAGGTTCCTGATGTCAGTTTGTATTGCTCCCCTGGGACTGTCAGGGCAGCACAAGTATGAGGTGGGGGCAGCTCCTGTCTGGGACTTATCCTTCGATGTTCGGATTTTTTGCACTCAGCTGCCCGTTCCTGACCAAAGGACTCGGATCGCAAACATCGGCTCTTTTCCCTGGGAAAGAAAACTCACCAGTCCAGGTTCCTGATGTCAGTTTGGAGGGCTCCCCTGGGACTCTCAGGGCAGCACAAGTATGAGGTGGGGGCAGCTCCTGTCTGGGACTTATCCTTCGATGTTCTGAATTTGTGCGGTCAGCTGCCGGCTCAGGGCCACAGGACTCGGGGTGCAAACATCGGCTCTTTTCCCTGGGAAAGAAAACTCACCAGTCCAGGTTCCTGATGTCAGTTTGTAGGGCTCCCCTGGGACTCTCAGGGCAGCACAAGTATGAGGTAGGGGCAGCTCCTGGCTGGGACTTATCCTTCGATGTTCGGAATTTGTGCAGTCAGCTGCCGGCTCACGGTTACAGGACTCGGAGCGCAAACATCGGCTCTTTTCCCTGGGAAAGAAAACTCACCAGTCCAGGTTCCTGATGTCAGTTTGTAGAGCTCGTTCTGGACTTTTAGGGCAGCACAAGTATGAGGTGGGGGCAGCTCCTGTCTGGGACTTATCCTTCGATGTTCGGATATTTTGCAGTCAGCTGCCGGCTCAGGGCCACAGGACTCGGAGCGCAAACATCGGCTCTTTTCCCTGGGAAAGAAAACTCACCAGTCCAGGTTCCTGATGTCAGTTTGGAGGGCTCCCCTGAGACTGTCAGGGCAGCACAAGTATGAGGTGGGGGCAGCTGCTTTCTGGGAGTTATCCTTCGATGTTCGGAATTTGTGCGGTCAGGTGCCGGCTCAGGGCCACAGGACTCGGGGCGAAAACATTGGATCTTTTCCCTGGGAAAGAAAAGTCACCAGTCCAGGTTCCTGATGTCAGTTTGGAGGGCTCCCCTGGGACTGTCAGGGCAGCACAAGTATGAGGAGGGGGCAGCGCCTGTCTGGGACTTATCCTTCGATGTTCGGATTTTTTGCAGTCAGCTGCCCCCTCAGGGCCACAGGACTCGGACGCAAACATCGGCTCTTTTCCCTGGGAAAGAAAACTCACCAGTCCAGGTTCCTGATGTCAGTTTGTAGGGCTCCCCTGGGACTCTAAAAGAAGCACAAGTATGAGGTGGGGGCAGATCCTGTCTGGGACTTATCCTTCGATGTTCGGATATTTTGCAGTCAGCTGCCCGCTCAGGGCCACAGGACTCGGAGCACAAACATCGGCTCTTTTCCCTGGGAAAGAAAACTCACCAGTCCAGGTTCCTGATGTCAGTTTGTAGGGCTCTTTTTGGACCCTCAAAACAGCACAAGTATGAGGTGGGGGCAGCTCCTGTCTGGGACTTATCCTTCGATGTTCGGAATTTGTGCGGTCAGATGCCGGCTCAGGGCCACAGGACTCGGAGTGCAAACATCGGCTCTTTTCCCTGGGAAAGAAAACTCACCAGTCCAGGTTCCTGATGTCAGTTTTTAGGGCTCTTTTTGGACTCTCAGGACAGCACCAGTATGAGGTGGGGGCAGCTCCTGTCTGGGACTTATCCTTCGATGTTCCGAATTTGTGCGGTCAGCTGCCGGCTCAGGGCCACAGGAGTCGGAGCGCAAACATCGGCTCTTTTCCCTGGGAAAGAAAACTCACCAGTCCAGGTTCCTGATGTCAGTTTGGAGGGCTCCCCTGGGACTCTAAGGACAGCACAAGTATGAGGTGGGGGCAGCTCCTGTCTGGGACTTATCGTTCGATGTTCGGAATTTGTGCGGTCAGCTGCCCGCTCAGGGCCACAGGACTCGGGGCGCAAACATCGGCTCTTTTCCCTGGGAAAGAAAACTCACCAGTCCAGGTTCCTGATGTCAGTTTGTAGGGCTCTTTTTGGAATCATAGGGCAGCACAAGTATGAGATGGGGGCAGCTCCTGTCTGGGACTTATCCTTCGATGTTCGGATTTTTTGCAGGCAGCTGCCCGCTCAGGGCCACAGGACTCGGAGCGCAAACATCGGCTCTTTACCCTGGGAAAGAAAACTCACCAGTCCAGGTTCCTGATGTCAGTTTGTAGGGCTCCCCTGGGACTGTCAGGGCAGCACAAGTATGAGGTGGGGGCAGCTCCTTTCTGGGACTTATCCTTCGATGTTCGGATTTTTTGCACTCAGCTGCCCGTTCCTGACCACAGGACTCGGAGCGCAAACATCGGCTCTTTTCCCTGGGAAAGAAAACTCACCAGTCCAGGTTCCTGATGTCAGTTTTTAGGGCTCCCCTGGGACTCTCAGGGCAGCACAAGTATGAGGTGGGGGCAGCTCCTGTCTGGGACTTATCCTTCGATGTTCGAAATTTGTGTGGTCAGCTGCCGGCTCAGGGCCACAGGACTCGGAGCGCAAACATCGGCTCTTTTCCCTGGGAAAGAAAACTCACCAGTCCAGGTTCCTGATGTCAGTTTGTAGAGCTCTTTTTGAACTCTCAGGGTAGCACAAGTATGAGGTGGGGGCAGCTGCTTTCTGGGACTTATCCTTCGATGTTCGGAATTTGTGCGGTCAGCTGCCGGCTCAGGGCCACAGGACTCGGGGCGTAAACATTGGATCTTTTCCCTGGGAAAGAAAAGTCACCAGTCCAGGTTCCTGATGTCAGTTTGTAGGGCTCCCCTGGGACTGTCAGGGCAGCACAAGTATGAGGAGGGGGCAGAGCCTGTTTGGGACTTATCCTTCGATGTTCGGATATTTTGCAGTCAGCTGCCCGCTCAGGGCCACAGGAGTCGGAGCGCAAACATCGGCTCTTTTCCCTGGGAAAGAAAACTCACCAGTCCAGGTTCCTGATGTCAGTTTGTAGGGCTCCCCTGGGACTGTCAGGGCAGCACAAGTATGAGGTGGGGGCAGCTCCTGTCTGGGACTTATCCTTCGATGTTCTGATTTTTTGCAGTCCGCTGCCGGCTCAGGGCCACAGGAGTCGGAGCGCAAACATCGGCTCTTTTCCCTGGGAAAGAAAACTCACCAGTCCAGGTTCCTGATGTCAGTTTGTAGGGCTCCCCTGGGACTGTCATGGCAGCACAAGTATGAGGTAGGGGCAGCTCCTTTCTGGAACTTATCCTTCGATGTTCGGAATTTGTGCGGTCAGCTGCCGGCTCACGGCCACAGGACTCGGAGCGCAAACATCGGTTCTTTTCCCTGGAAAGAAAACTCACCAGTCCGGGTTCCTGATGTCAGTTTGTAGGGCTCTTTTTGGACTCTCAGGACAGCACAAGTATGAGATGGGTGCAGCTGCTTTCTGGGACTTATCCTTCGATGTTCGGAATTTGTGCGGTCAGCTGCCGGCTCAGGGCCACAGGAGTCGGAGCGCAAACATCGGCTCTTTTCCCTGGGAAAGAAAACTCACCAGTCCAGGTTCCTGATGTCAGTTTGGAGGGCTCCCCTGGGACTCTCAGGGCAGCACAAGTATGAGGTGGGGGCAGCTCCTGTCTGGGACTTATCCTTCGATGTTCTGAATTTGTGCGGTCAGCTGCCGGCTCAGGGCCACAGGACTCGGGGTGCAAACATCGGCTCTTTTCCCTGGGAAAGAAAACTCACCAGTCCAGGTTCCTGATGTCAGTTTGTAGGGCTCCCCTGGGACTCTCAGGGCAGCACAAGTATGAGGTAGGGGCAGCTCCTGGCTGGGACTTATCCTTCGATGTTCGGAATTTGTGCAGTCAGCTGCCGGCTCACGGTTACAGGACTCGGAGCGCAAACATCGGCTCTTTTCCCTGGGAAAGAAAACTCACCAGTCCAGGTTCCTGATGTCAGTTTGTAGAGCTCGTTTTGGACTTTTAGGGCAGCACAAGTATGAGGTGGGGGCAGCTCCTGTCTGGGACTTATCCTTCGATGTTCGGATATTTTGCAGTCAGCTGCCGGCTCAGGGCCACAGGACTCGGAGCGCAAACATCGGCTCTTTTCCCTGGGAAAGAAAACTCACCAGTCCAGGTTCCTGATGTCAGTTTGGAGGGCTCCCCTGAGACTGTCAGGGCAGCACAAGTATGAGGTGGGGGCAGCTGCTTTCTGGGAGTTATCCTTCGATGTTCGGAAATTGTGCGGTCAGGTGCCGGCTCAGGGCCACAGGACTCGGGGCGCAAACATTGGATCTTTTCCCTGGGAAAGAAAAGTCACCAGTCCAGGTTCCTGATGTCAGTTTGGAGGGCTCCCCTGGGACTGTCAGGGCAGCACAAGTATGAGGAGGGGGCAGCGCCTGTCTGGGACTTATCCTTCGATGTTCGGATTTTTTGCAGTCAGCTGCCGGCTCAGGGCCACAGGACTCGGACGCAAACATCGGCTCTTTTCCCTGGGAAAGAAAACTCACCAGTCCAGGTTCCTGATGTCAGTTTGTAGGGCTCCCCTGGGACTCTAAAAGAAGCACAAGTATGAGGTGGGGGCAGATCCTGTCTGGGACTTATCCTTCGATGTTCGGATATTTTGCAGTCAGCTGCCCGCTCAGGGCCACAGGACTCGGAGCACAAACATCGGCTCTTTTCCCTGGGAAAGAAAACTCACCAGTCCAGGTTCCTGATGTCAGTTTGTAGGGCTCTTTTTGGACCCTCAAAACAGCACAAGTATGAGGTGGGGGCAGCTCCTGTCTGGGACTTATCCTTCGATGTTCGGAATTTGTGCGGTCAGATGCCGGCTCAGGGCCACAGGACTCGGAGCGCAAACATCGGCTCTTTTCCCTGGGAAAGAAAACTCACCAGTCCAGGTTCCTGATGTCAGTTTGTAGAGCTCTTTTCGGACGCTCAGGGCAGCACAAGTATGAGGTGGGGGCAGCTCCTGTCTGGGACTTATCCTTCGATGTTCCGATTTTTTGCAGTCAGCTGCCGGCTCAGGGCCACAGGAGTCGGAGCGCAAACATCGGCTCTTTTCCCTGGGAAAGAAAACTCACCAGTCCAGGTTCCTGATGTCAGTTTGTAGGGCTCCCCTGGGACTCTCAGGGCAGCACAAGTATGAGGTGGGGGCAGCTCCTGTCTGGGACTTATCCTTCGATGTTCGGATTTTTTGCACTCAGCTGCCCGTTCCTGACCACAGGACTCGGAGCGCAAACATCGGCTCTTTTCCCTGGGAAAGAAAACTCACCAGTCCAGGTTCCTGATGTCAGTTTGTAGAGCTCTTTTTGAACTGTCAGGGCAGCACAAGTATGAGGAGGGGGCAGCTCCTGTCTGGGACTTATCCTTCGATGTTCGGATTTTTTGCGGTCAGCTGCCGGCTCAGGGCCACAGGACTCGGAGCGCAAACATCGGCTCTTTTCCCTGGGAAAGAAAACTCACCAGTCCAGGTTCCTGATGTCAGTTTGTAGGGCTCCCCTGAGACTGTCAGGGCAGCACAAGTATGAGGTGGGGCAGCTGCTTTCTGGGATTTATCCTTCGATGTTCGGATTTTTTGCAGTCAGCTGCTGGCTCAGAGCCACAGGAGTCGGAGCGCAAACATCGGCTCTTTTCCCTGGGAAAGAAAACTCACCAGTCCAGGTTCCTGATGTCAGTTTGTAGGGCTCCCCTGGGACTGTCAGGGCAGCACAAGTATGAGGTGGGGGCAGCTCCTGTCTGGGACTTATCCTTCGATGTTCGGATTTTTTGCACTCAGCTGCCCGCTCAGGGCCACAGGACTCGGAGCGCAAACATCGGCTCTTTTCCCTGGGAAAGAAAACTCACCAGTCCAGGTTCCTGATGTCAGTTTGTAGGGCTCTTTTTAAACTCTCAGGGCAGCAAAAGTATGAGGTGGGGGCAGCTCCTGGCTGGGACTTATCCTTCGATGTTCCGATTTTTTGCAGTCAGCTGCCGGCTCAGGGCCACAGGACTCGGAGCGCAAACATCGGCTCTTTTCCCTGGGAAAGAAAACTCACCAGTCCAGGTTCCTGATGTCAGTTTGTAGGGCTCCCCTGGGACTGTCAGGGCAGCACAAGTATGAGGTGGGGGCAGCTCCTTTCTGGGATTTATCCTTCGATGTTCGGATTTTTTGCACTCAGCTGCCCGTTCCTGACCACAGGACTCGGAGCGCAAACATCGGCTCTTTTCCCTGGGAAAGAAAACTCACCAGTCCAGGTTCCTGATGTCAGTTTGGAGGGCTCCCCTGGGACTCTCAGGGCATCACAAGTATGAGGTGGGGGCAGCTCCTGTCTGGGACTTATCCTTCGATGTTCGGAATTTGTGCGGTCAGCTGCCGGCTCAGGGCCACAGGACTCGGAGCGCAAACATCGGCTCTTTTCCCTGGGAAAGAAAACTCACCAGTCCAGATTCCTGATGTCAGTTTGTAGGGCTCTTTTTGAACTCTCAGGGCAGCACAAGTATGAGGTGGGGGCAGCTCCTGTCTGGGACTTATCCTTCGATGTTCGGATTTTTTGCAGTCAGCTGCCGGCTCAGGGCCACAGGACTCGGAGCGCAAACATCGGCTCTTTTCCCTGGGAAAGAAAACTCACCAGTCCAGGTTCCTGATGTCAGTTTGTAGGGCTCCCCTGGGACTGTCAGGGCAGCACAAGTATGAGGTGGGGGCAGCTCCTGTCTGGGACTTATCCTTCGATGTTCGGAATTTGTGCGGTCAGCTGCCGGCTCAGGGCCACAGGACTCAGAGCGCAAACATCGGCTCTTTTCCCTGGGAAAGAAAACTCACCAGTCCAGGTTCCTGATGTCAGTTTGTAGGGCTCCCCTGGGACTGTCAGGGCAGCACAAGTATGAGGTGGGGGCAGCTCCTGTCTGGGACTTATCCTTCGATGTTCGGAATTTGTGCGGTCAGCTGCCGGCTCAGGGCCACAGGACTCGGGGCGCAAACATCGGCTCTTTTCCCTGGGAAAGAAAACTCACCAGTCCAGGTTCCTGATGTCAGTTTGTAGAGCTCTTTATGGACTCCCAGGGTGGCACAAGTATGAGGTGGGGGCGGCTCCTTTCTGGGACTTATCCTTCGATGTTCGGATTTTTTGCAGTCAGCTGCCGACTCAGGGCCACAGGAGTCGGAGCGCAAACATCGGCTCTTTTCCCTGGGAAAGAAAACTCACCAGTCCAGGTTCCTGATGTCAGTTTGTAGGGCTCCCCTGGGACTGTCAGGGCAGCACAAGTATGAGGTGGGGGCAGCTCCTGGCTGGGACTTATCCTTCAATGTTCAGATTTTTTGCAGTCAGCTGCCCGCTCAGGGCCACAGGACTCAGAGCGCAAACATCGGCTCTTTTCCCTGGGAAAGAAAACTCACCAGTCCAGGTTCCTGATGTCAGTTTGTAGGGCTCCCCTGGGACTGTCAGGGCAGCACAAGTATGAGGTGGGGGCAGCTCCTGTCTGGGACTTATCCTTCGATGTTCGGAATTTGTGCGGTCAGCTGCCGGCTCAGGGCCACAGGACTCGGGGCGCAAACATCGGCTCTTTTCCCTGGGAAAGAAAACTCACCAGTCCAGGTTCCTGATGTCAGTTTGTAGAGCTCTTTATGGACTCCCAGGGTAGCACAAGTATGAGGTGGGGGCGGCTCCTTTCTGGGACTTATCCTTCGATGTTCGGATTTTTTGCAGTCAGCTGCCGACTCAGGGCCACAGGACTCGGAGCGCAAACATCGGCTCTTTTCCCTGGGAAAGAAAACTCACCAGTCCAGGTTCCTGATGTCAGTTTGTAGGGCTCCCCTGGGACTGTCAGGGCAGCACAAGTATGAGGTAGGGGCAGCTCCTGGCTGGGACTTATCCTTCGATGTTCAGAATTTGTGCGGTCAGCTGCCGGCTCACGGTTACAGGACTCGGAGCGCAAACATCGGCTCTTTTCCCTGGGAAAGAAAACTCACCAGTCCAGGTTCCTGATGTCAGTTTGTAGAGCTCGTTTTGGACTTTTAGGGCAGCAAAAGTATGAGGTGGGGGCGGCTCCTTTCTGGGACTTATCCTTCGATGTTCGGATTTTTTGCAGTCAGCTGCCGACTGAGGGCCACAGGACTCGGAGCGCAAACATCGGCTCTTTTCCCTGGGAAAGAAAACTCACCAGTCCAGGTTCCTGATGTCAGTTTGTAGGGCTCCCCTGGGACTGTCAGGGCAGCACAAGTATGAGGTAGGGGCAGCTCCTGTCTGGGACTTATCCTTCGATGTTCGGATTTTTTGCAGTCAGCTGCCGGCTCAGGGCCACAGGAGTCGGAGCGCAAACATCGGCTCTTTTCCCTGGGAAAGAAAACTCACCAGTCCATGTTCCTGATGTCAGTTTGTAGGGCTCCCCTGAGACTGTCAGGGCAGCACAAGTATGAGGTGGGCGCAGCTGCTTTCTGGGACTTATCCTTCGATGTTCGGAATTTGTGCGGTCAGCTGCCGGCTCAGGGCCACAGGACTCGGGGCGCAAACATTGGATCTTTTCCCTGGGAAAGAAAAGTCACCAGTCCAGGTTCCTGATGTCAGTTTGTAGGGCTCCCCTGGGACTGTCAGGGCAGCACAAGTATGAGGAGGGGGCAGCGCCTGTCTGGGACTTATCCTTCGATGTTCGGATTTTTTGCAGTCAGCTGCCGGCTCAGGGCCACAGGACTCGGAGCGCAAACATCGGCTCTTTTCCCTGGGAAAGAAAACTCACCAGTCCAGGTTCCTGATGTCAGTTTGTAGGGCTCCCCTGGGACTCTAAAAGAAGCACAAGTATGAGGTGGGGGCAGATCCTGTCTTGGACTTATCCTTCGATGTTCGGATATTTTGCAGTCAGCTGCCCGCTCAGGGCCACAGGACTCGGAGCACAAACATCGGCTCTTTTCCCTGGGAAAGAAAACTCACCAGTCCAGGTTCCTGATGTCAGTTTGTAGGGCTCTTTTTGGACCCTCAGGACAGCACAAGTATGAGGTGGGGGCAGCTCCTGTCTGGGACTTATCCTTCGATGTTCGGAATTTGTGCGGTCAGCTGCCGGCTCAGGGCCACAGGACTCGGAGCGCAAACATCGGCTCTTTTCCCTGGGAAAGAAAACTCACCAGTCCAGGTTCCTGATGTCAGTTTGGAGGGCTCCCCTGGGACTCTCAGGGCAGCACAAGTATGAGGTGGGGGCAGCTCCTGGCTGGGACTTATCCTTCGATGTCCGGATTTTTTGCAGTCAGCTGCCGGCTCAGGGCTACAGGACTCGGAGCGCAAACATCGGCTCTTTTCCCTGGGAAAGAAAACTCACCAGTCCAGGTTCCTGATGTCAGTTTGTAGAGCTCTTTTCGGACGCTCAGGGCAGCACAAGTATGAGGTGGGGGCAGCTCCTTTCTGGGACTTATCCTTCGATGTTCGGATTTTTTGCAGTCAGCTGCCGACTCAGGGCCACAGGAGTCGGAGCGCAAACATCGGCTCTTTTCCCTGGGAAAGAAAACTCACCAGTCCAGGTTCCTGATGTCAGTTTGTAGGGCTCCCCTGGGACTGTCAGGGCAGCACAAGTATGAGGTGGGGGCAGCTCCTGGCTGGGACTTATCCTTCAATGTTCAGATTTTTTGCAGTCAGCTGCCCGCTCAGGGCCACAGGACTCGGAGCGCAAACATCGGCTCTTTTCCCTGGGAAAGAAAACTCACCAGTCCAGGTTCCTGATGTCAGTTTGTAGGGCTCCCCTGGGACTGTCAGGGCAGCACAAGTATGAGGTGGGGGCAGCTCCTGTCTGGGACTTATCCTTCGATGTTCGGAATTTGTGCGGTCAGCTGCCGGCTCAGGGCCACAGGACTCGGGGCGCAAACATCGGCTCTTTTCCCTGGGAAAGAAAACTCACCAGTCCAGGTTCCTGATGTCAGTTTGTAGAGCTCTTTATGGACTCCCAGGGTAGCACAAGTATGAGGTGGGGGCGGCTCCTTTCTGGGACTTATCCTTCGATGTTCGGATTTTTTGCAGTCAGCTGCCGACTCAGGGCCACAGGACTCGGAGCGCAAACATCGGCTCTTTTCCCTGGGAAAGAAAACTCACCAGTCCAGGTTCCTGATGTCAGTTTGTAGGGCTCCCCTGGGACTGTCAGGGCAGCACAAGTATGAGGTAGGGGCAGCTCCTGGCTGGGACTTATCCTTCGATGTTCAGAATTTGTGCGGTCAGCTGCCGGCTCACGGTTACAGGACTCGGAGCGCAAACATCGGCTCTTTTCCCTGGGAAAGAAAACTCACCAGTCCAGGTTCCTGATGTCAGTTTGTAGAGCTCGTTTTGGACTTTTAGGGCAGCAAAAGTATGAGGTGGGGGCGGCTCCTTTCTGGGACTTATCCTTCGATGTTCGGATTTTTTGCAGTCAGCTGCCGACTCAGGGCCACAGGACTCGGAGCGCAAACATCGGCTCTTTTCCCTGGGAAAGAAAACTCACCAGTCCAGGTTCCTGATGTCAGTTTGTAGGGCTCCCCTGGGACTGTCAGGGCAGCACAAGTATGAGGTAGGGGCAGCTCCTGTCTGGGACTTATCCTTCGATGTTCGGATTTTTTGCAGTCAGCTGCCGGCTCAGGGCCACAGGAGTCGGAGCGCAAACATCGGCTCTTTTCCCTGGGAAAGAAAACTCACCAGTCCATGTTCCTGATGTCAGTTTGTAGGGCTCCCCTGAGACTGTCAGGGCAGCACAAGTATGAGGTGGGCGCAGCTGCTTTCTGGGACTTATCCTTCGATGTTCGGAATTTGTGCGGTCAGCTGCCGGCTCAGGGCCACAGGACTCGGGGCGCAAACATTGGATCTTTTCCCTGGGAAAGAAAAGTCACCAGTCCAGGTTCCTGATGTCAGTTTGTAGGGCTCCCCTGGGACTGTCAGGGCAGCACAAGTATGAGGAGGGGGCAGCGCCTGTCTGGGACTTATCCTTCGATGTTCGGATTTTTTGCAGTCAGCTGCCGGCTCAGGGCCACAGGACTCGGAGCGCAAACATCGGCTCTTTTCCCTGGGAAAGAAAACTCACCAGTCCAGGTTCCTGATGTCAGTTTGTAGGGCTCCCCTGGGACTCTAAAAGAAGCACAAGTATGAGGTGGGGGCAGATCCTGTCTTGGACTTATCCTTCGATGTTCGGATATTTTGCAGTCAGCTGCCCGCTCAGGGCCACAGGACTCGGAGCACAAACATCGGCTCTTTTCCCTGGGAAAGAAAACTCACCAGTCCAGGTTCCTGATGTCAGTTTGTAGGGCTCTTTTTGGACCCTCAGGACAGCACAAGTATGAGGTGGGGGCAGCTCCTGTCTGGGACTTATCCTTCGATGTTCGGAATTTGTGCGGTCAGCTGCCGGCTCAGGGCCACAGGACTCGGAGCGCAAACATCGGCTCTTTTCCCTGGGAAAGAAAACTCACCAGTCCAGGTTCCTGATGTCAGTTTGGAGGGCTCCCCTGGGACTCTCAGGGCAGCACAAGTATGAGGTGGGGGCAGCTCCTGGCTGGGACTTATCCTTCGATGTCCGGATTTTTTGCAGTCAGCTGCCGGCTCAGGGCTACAGGACTCGGAGCGCAAACATCGGCTCTTTTCCCTGGGAAAGAAAACTCACCAGTCCAGGTTCCTGATGTCAGTTTGTAGAGCTCTTTTCGGACGCTCAGGGCAGCACAAGTATGAGGTGGGGGCAGCTCCTGTCTGGGACTTATCCTTCGATGTTCCGATTTTTTGCAGTCAGCTGCCGGCTCAGGGCCACAGGAGTCGGAGCGCAAACATCGGCTCTTTTCCCTGGGAAAGAAAACTCACCAGTCCAGGTTCCTGATGTCAGTTTGTAGGGCTCCCCTGGGACTCTCAGGGCAGCACAAGTATGAGGTGGGGGCAGATCCTGTCTGGGACTTATCCTTCGATGTTCGGATTTTTTGCGGTCAGCTGCCGGCTCAGGGCCACAGGACTCGGAGCGCAAACATCGGCTCTTTTCCCTGGGAAAGAAAACTCACCAGTCCAGGTTCCTGATGTCAGTTTGGAGGGCTCCCCTGGGACTCTCAGGGCAGCACAAGTATGAGGTGGGGGCAGCTCCTGTCTGGGACTTATCCTTCGATGTTCGGAATTTGTGCGGTCAGCTGCCGGCTCAGGGCCACAGGACTCGGAGCGCAAACATCGGCTCTTTTCCCTGGGAAAGAAAACTCACCAGTCCAGGTTCCTGATGTCAGTTCGTAGAGCTCTTTTTGGACTCTCAGGGTAGCACAAGTACGAGGTGGGGGCAGCTCCTGGCTGGGACTTATCCTTCGATGTTCGGATTTTTTGCAGTCAGCTGCCGGCTCAGGGCCACAGGACTCGGAGCGCAAACATCGGCTCTTTTCCCTGGGAAAGAAAACTCACCAGTCCAGGTTCCTGATGTCAGTTTGTAGGGCTCCCCTGGGACTGTCAGGGCAGCACAAGTATGAGGTGGGGGTAGCTCCTGTCTGGGACTTATCCTTCGATGTTCCGAATTTGTGCGGTCAGCTGCCGGCTCAGGGCCACAGGACTCGGAGCGCAAACATCGGCTCTTTTCCCTGGGAAAGAAAACTCACCAGTCCAGGTTCCTGATGTCAGTTTGTAGAGCTCTTTTTGAACTGTCAGGGCAGCACAAGTATGAGGAGGGGGCAGCTCCTGTCTGGGACTTATCCTTCGATGTTCGGATTTTTTGCACTCAGCTGCCGGCTCAGGGCCACAGGACTCGGAGCGCAAACATCGGCTCTTTTCCCTGGGAAAGAAAACTCACCAGTCCAGGTTCCTGATGTCAGTTTGTAGGGCTCCCCTGAGACTGTCAGGGCAGCACAAGTATGAGGTGGGGGCAGCTCCTGTCTGGGACTTATCCTTCGATGTACGGATTTTTTGCACTCAGCTGCCCGTTCCTGACCACAGGACTCGGAGCGCAAACATCGGCTCTTTTCCCTGGGAAAGAAAACTCACCAGTCCAGGTTCCTGATGTCAGTTTGTAGGGCTCTTTTTAAACTCGCAGGGCAGCAAAAGTATGAGGTGGGGGCAGCTCCTGTCTGGGACTTATCCTTCGATGTTCCGATTTTTTGCAGTCAGCTGCCGGCTCAGGGCCACAGGAGTCGGAGCGCAAACATCGGCTCTTTTCCCTGGGAAAGAAAACTCACCAGTCCAGGTTCCTGATGTCAGTTTGTAGGGCTCTCCTGGGACTGTCAGGGCAGCACAAGTATGAGGTGGGGGCAGCTCCTTTCTGGGATTTATCCTTCGATGTTCGGATTTTTTGCACTCAGCTGCCCGTTCCTGACCACAGGACTCGGAGCGCAAACATCGGCTCTTTTCCCTGGGAAAGAAAACTCACCAGTCCAGGTTCCTGATGTCAGTTTGGAGGGCTCCCCTGGGACTCTCAGGGCAGCACAAGTATGAGGTGGGGGCAGCTCCTGTCTGGGACTTATCCTTCGATGTTCGGAATTTGTGCAGTCAGCTGCCGGCTCAGGGCCACAGGACTCGGAGCGCAAACATCGGCTCTTTTCCCTGGGAAAGAAAACTCACCAGTCCAGGTTCCTGATGTCAGTTTGTAGGGCTCCCCTGGGACTGTCAGGGCAGCACAAGTATGAGGTAGGGGCAGCTCCTGTCTGGGACTTATCCTTCGATGTTCGGATTTTTTGCAGTCAGCTGCCGGCTCAGGGCCACAGGAGTCGGAGCGCAAACATCGGCTCTTTTCCCTGGGAAAGAAAACTCACCAGTCCATGTTCCTGATGTCAGTTTGTAGGGCTCCCCTGAGACTGTCAGGGCAGCACAAGTATGAGGTGGGCGCAGCTGCTTTCTGGGACTTATCCTTCGATGTTCGGAATTTGTGCGGTCAGCTGCCGGCTCAGGGCCACAGGACTCGGGGCGCAAACATTGGATCTTTTCCCTGGGAAAGAAAAGTCACCAGTCCAGGTTCCTGATGTCAGTTTGTAGGGCTCCCCTGGGACTGTCAGGGCAGCACAAGTATGAGGAGGGGGCAGCGCCTGTCTGGGACTTATCCTTCGATGTTCGGATTTTTTGCAGTCAGCTGCCGGCTCAGGGCCACAGGACTCGGAGCGCAAACATCGGCTCTTTTCCCTGGGAAAGAAAACTCACCAGTCCAGGTTCCTGATGTCAGTTTGTAGGGCTCCCCTGGGACTCTAAAAGAAGCACAAGTATGAGGTGGGGGCAGATCCTGTCTTGGACTTATCCTTCGATGTTCGGATATTTTGCAGTCAGCTGCCCGCTCAGGGCCACAGGACTCGGAGCACAAACATCGGCTCTTTTCCCTGGGAAAGAAAACTCACCAGTCCAGGTTCCTGATGTCAGTTTGTAGGGCTCTTTTTGGACCCTCAGGACAGCACAAGTATGAGGTGGGGGCAGCTCCTGTCTGGGACTTATCCTTCGATGTTCGGAATTTGTGCGGTCAGCTGCCGGCTCAGGGCCACAGGACTCGGAGCGCAAACATCGGCTCTTTTCCCTGGGAAAGAAAACTCACCAGTCCAGGTTCCTGATGTCAGTTTGGAGGGCTCCCCTGGGACTCTCAGGGCAGCACAAGTATGAGGTGGGGGCAGCTCCTGGCTGGGACTTATCCTTCGATGTCCGGATTTTTTGCAGTCAGCTGCCGGCTCAGGGCTACAGGACTCGGAGCGCAAACATCGGCTCTTTTCCCTGGGAAAGAAAACTCACCAGTCCAGGTTCCTGATGTCAGTTTGTAGAGCTCTTTTCGGACGCTCAGGGCAGCACAAGTATGAGGTGGGGGCAGCTCCTGTCTGGGACTTATCCTTCGATGTTCCGATTTTTTGCAGTCAGCTGCCGGCTCAGGGCCACAGGAGTCGGAGCGCAAACATCGGCTCTTTTCCCTGGGAAAGAAAACTCACCAGTCCAGGTTCCTGATGTCAGTTTGTAGGGCTCCCCTGGGACTCTCAGGGCAGCACAAGTATGAGGTGGGGGCAGATCCTGTCTGGGACTTATCCTTCGATGTTCGGATTTTTTGCGGTCAGCTGCCGGCTCAGGGCCACAGGACTCGGAGCGCAAACATCGGCTCTTTTCCCTGGGAAAGAAAACTCACCAGTCCAGGTTCCTGATGTCAGTTTGGAGGGCTCCCCTGGGACTCTCAGGGCAGCACAAGTATGAGGTGGGGGCAGCTCCTGTCTGGGACTTATCCTTCGATGTTCGGAATTTGTGCGGTCAGCTGCCGGCTCAGGGCCACAGGACTCGGAGCGCAAACATCGGCTCTTTTCCCTGGGAAAGAAAACTCACCAGTCCAGGTTCCTGATGTCAGTTCGTAGAGCTCTTTTTGGACTCTCAGGGCAGCACAAGTACGAGGTGGGGGCAGCTCCTGGCTGGGACTTATCCTTCGATGTTCGGATTTTTTGCAGTCAGCTGCCGGCTCAGGGCCACAGGACTCGGAGCGCAAACATCGGCTCTTTTCCCTGGGAAAGAAAACTCACCAGTCCAGGTTCCTGATGTCAGTTTGTAGGGCTCCCCTGGGACTGTCAGGGCAGCGCAAGTATGAGGTGGGGGTAGCTCCTGTCTGGGACTTATCCTTCGATGTTCCGAATTTGTGCGGTCAGCTGCCGGCTCAGGGCCACAGGACTCGGAGCGCAAACATCGGCTCTTTTCCCTGGGAAAGAAAACTCACCAGTCCAGGTTCCTGATGTCAGTTTGTAGAGCTCTTTTTGAACTGTCAGGGCAGCACAAGTATGAGGAGGGGGCAGCTCCTGTCTGGGACTTATCCTTCGATGTTCGGATTTTTTGCACTCAGCTGCCGGCTCAGGGCCACAGGACTCGGAGCGCAAACATCGGCTCTTTTCCCTGGGAAAGAAAACTCACCAGTCCAGGTTCCTGATGTCAGTTTGTAGGGCTCCCCTGAGACTGTCAGGGCAGCACAAGTATGAGGTGGGGGCAGCTCCTGTCTGGGACTTATCCTTCGATGTACGGATTTTTTGCACTCAGCTGCCCGTTCCTGACCACAGGACTCGGAGCGCAAACATCGGCTCTTTTCCCTGGGAAAGAAAACTCACCAGTCCAGGTTCCTGATGTCAGTTTGTAGGGCTCTTTTTAAACTCGCAGGGCAGCAAAAGTATGAGGTGGGGGCAGCTCCTGTCTGGGACTTATCCTTCGATGTTCCGATTTTTTGCAGTCAGCTGCCGGCTCAGGGCCACAGGAGTCGGAGCGCAAACATCGGCTCTTTTCCCTGGGAAAGAAAACTCACCAGTCCAGGTTCCTGATGTCAGTTTGTAGGGCTCTCCTGGGACTGTCAGGGCAGCACAAGTATGAGGTGGGGGCAGCTCCTTTCTGGGATTTATCCTTCGATGTTCGGATTTTTTGCACTCAGCTGCCCGTTCCTGACCACAGGACTCGGAGCGCAAACATCGGCTCTTTTCCCTGGGAAAGAAAACTCACCAGTCCAGGTTCCTGATGTCAGTTTGGAGGGCTCCCCTGGGACTCTCAGGGCAGCACAAGTATGAGGTGGGGGCAGCTCCTGTCTGGGACTTATCCTTCGATGTTCGGAATTTGTGCAGTCAGCTGCCGGCTCAGGGCCACAGGACTCGGAGCGCAAACATCGGCTCTTTTCCCTGGGAAAGAAAAGTCACCAGTCCAGGTTCCTGATGTCAGTTTGTAGGGCTCCCCTGGGACTCTCAGTGCAGCACAAGTATGAGGTGGGGGCAGCTCCTGTCTGGGACTTATCCTTCGATGTTCGGACGTATTGCAGTCAGCTGCCGGCTCAGGGCCACAGGACTTGGGGCGCAAACATCGGCTCTTTTCCCTGGGAAAGAAAACTCACCAGTCCAGGTTCCTGATGTCAGTTTGTAGGGCTCTTTTTGGACTGTCAGGGCAGCACAAGTATGAGGTGGGGGCAGCTCCTGTCTGGGACTTATCCTTCGATGTTCCGATTTTTTGCAGTCAGCTGCCGGCTCAGGGCCACAGGAGTCGGAGCGCAAACATCGGCTCTTTTCCCTGGGAAAGAAAACTCACCAGTCCAGGTTCCTGATGTCAGTTTGTAGGGCTCCCCTGGGACTCTCAAAGAAGCACAAGTATGAGGTGGGGGCAGCTCCTGTCTGGGACTTATCCTTCGATGTTCCGATTTTTTGCAGTCAGCTACCGGCTCAGGGCCACAGGACTCGGAGCGCAAACATCGGCTCTTTTCCCTGGGAAAGAAAACTCACCAGTCCAGGTTCCTGATGTCAGTTTGTAGGGCTCCCCTGGGACTGTCAGGGCAGCACAAGTATGAGGTAGGGGCAGCTCCTTTCTGGGACTTATCCTTCGATGTTCGGAATTTGTGCGGTCAGCTGCCGGCTCACGGCCACAGGACTCGGAGCGCAAACATCGGCTCTTTTCCCTGGGAAAGAAAACTCAACAGTCCGGGTTCCTGATGTCAGTTTGTAGAGCTCTTTTCGGACGCTCAGGGCAGCACAAGTATGAGGTGGGGGCAGCTCCTGTCTGGGACTTATCCTTCGATGTTCGGATTTTTTGCAGTCAGCTGCCGGCTCAGGGCCACAGGAGTCGGAGCGCAAACATCGGCTCTTTTCCCTGGGAAAGAAAACTCACCAGTCCAGGTTCCTGATGTCAGTTTGTAGGGCTCCCCTGGGACTGTCAGGGCAGCACAAGTATGAGGTGGGGGCAGCTCCTGTCTGGGACTTATCCTTCGATGTTCGGATTTTTTGCACTCAGCTGCCCGTTCCTGACCACAGGACTCGGAGCGCAAACATCGGCTCTTTTCCCTGGGAAAGAAAACTCACCAGTCCAGGTTCCTGATGTCAGTTTGGAGGGCTCCCCTGGGACTCTCAGGGCAGCAGAAGTATGAGGTGGGGGCAGCTCCTGTCTGGGACTTATCCTTCGATGTTCGGAATTTGTGCGGTCAGCTGCCGGCTCAGGGCCACAGGACTCGGAGCGCAAACATCGGCTCTTTTCCCTGGGAAAGAAAACTCACCAGTCCAGGTTCCTGATGTCAGTTTGTAGAGCTCTTTTTGGACTGTCAGGGCAGCACAAGTATGAGGTGGGGTCAGCTCCTGTCTGGGACTTATCCTTCGATGTTCGGATTTTTTGCGGTCAGCTGCCGGCTCAGGGCCACAGGACTCGGAGCGCAAACATCGGCTCTTTTCCCTGGGAAAGAAAACTCACCAGTCCAGGTTCCTGATGTCAGTTTGTAGGGCTCCCCTGAGACTGTCAGGGCAGCACAAGTATGAGGTGGGGGCAGCTGCTTTCTGGGACTTATCCTTCGATGTTCGGATTTTTTGCACTCAGCTGCCGGCTCAGAGCCACAGGAGTCGGAGCGCAAACATCGGTTCTTTTCCCTGGGAAAGAAAAGTCACCAGTCCAGGTTCCTGATGTCAGTTTGTAGGGCTCCCCTGGGACTGTCAGGGCAGCACAAGTATGAGGTGGGGGCAGCTCCTGTCTGGGACTTATCCTTCGATGTTCGGATTTTTTGCACTCAGCTGCCCGCTCAGGGCCACAGGACTCGGAGCGCAAACATCGGCTCTTTTCCCTGGGAAAGGAAACTCACCAGTCCAGGTTCCTGATGTCAGTTTGTAGGGCTCTTTTTAAACTCTCAGGGCAGCAAAAGTATGAGGTGGGGGCAGCTCCTGTCTGGGACTTATCCTTCGATGTTCCGATTTTTTGCAGTCAGCTGCCGGCTCATGGCCACAGGAGTCGGAGCGCAAACATCGGCTCTTTTCCCTGGGAAAGAAAACTCACCAGTCCAGGTTCCTGATGTCAGTTTGTAGGGCTCCCCTGGGACTGTCAGGGCAGCACAAGTATGAGGTGGGGGCAACTCCTTTCTGGGATTTATCCTTCGATGTTCGGATTTTTTGCACTCAGCTGCCCGTTCCTGACCACAGGACTCGGAGCGCAAACATCGGCTCTTTTCCCTGGGAAAGAAAACTCACCAGTCCGGGTTCCTGATGTCAGTTTGGAGGGTTCCCCTGGGACTCTCAGGGCAGCACAAGTATGAGGTGGGGGCAGCTCCTGTCTGGGACTTATCCTTCGATGTTCGGATTTTTTGCAGTCAGCTGCGTGCTCAGGGCCACAGGACTCGGAGCGCAAACATCGGCTCTTTTCCCTGGGAAAGAAAACTCACCAGTCCAGATTCCTGATGTCAGTTTGTAGGGCTCTTTTTGAACTCTCAGGGCAGCACAAGTATGAGGTGGGGGCAGCTCCTGTCTGGGACTTATCCTTCGATGTTCGGATTTTTTGCAGTCAGCTGCCGGCTCAGGGCCACAGGACTCAGAGCGCAAACATCGGCTCTTTTCCCTGGGAAAGAAAACTCACCAGTCCAGGTTCCTGATGTCAGTTTGTAGGGCTCCCCTGGGACTCTCAGGGCAGCACAAGTATGAGGTGGGGGCAGCTCCTGTCTGGGACTTATCCTTCAATGTTCGGAATTTGTGCGGTCAGCTGCCGGCTCAGGGCCACAGGACTCAGAGCGCAAACATCGGCTCTTTTCCCTGGGAAAGAAAACTCACCAGTCCAGGTTCCTGATGTCAGTTTGGAGGGCTCCCCTGGGACTCTCAGGGCAGCACAAGTATGAGGTGGGGGCAGCTCCTGTCTGGGACTTATCCTTCGATGTTCGGAATTTGTGCGGTCAGCTGCCGGCTCAGGGCCACAGGACTCGGAGCGCAAACATCGGCTCTTTTCCCTGGGAAAGAAAACTCACCAGTCCAGGTTCCTGATGTCAGTTTGTAGAGCTCTTTATGGACTCTCAGGGTAGCACAAGTATGAGGTGGGGGCAGCTCCTGTCTGGGACTTATCCTTCGATGTTCCGATTTTTTGCAGTCAGCTGCCGGCTCAGGGCCACAGGACTCGGAGCGCAAACATCGGCTCTTTTCCCTGGGAAAGAAAACTCACCAGTCCACGTTCCTGATGTCAGTTTGTAAGGCTCCCCTGGGACTGTCAGGGTAGCAAAAGTATGAGGTAGGGGCAGCTCCTTTCTGGGACTTATCCTTCGATGTTCGGAATTTTTGCGGTCAGCTGCCGGCTCACGGCCACAGGACTCGGAGCGCAAACATCGGCTTACTTCCCTGGGAAAGAAAACTCACCTGTCCGGGTTCCTGATGTCAGTTTGTAGGGCTCTTTTTGGACTCTCAGGACAGCACAAGTATGAGGTGGGGGCAGCTGCTGTCTGGGACTTATCCTTCGATGTTCCGAATTTGTGCGGTCAGCTGCCGGCTCAGGGCCACAGGAGTCGGAGCGCAAACATCGGCTCTTTTCCCTGGGAAAGAAAACTCACCAGTCCAGGTTCCTGATGTCAGTTTGTAGGGCTCCCCTGGGACTGTCAGGGCAGCACAAGTATGAGGTGGGTGCAGCTCCTGTCTGGGATTTATCCTTCGATGTTCGGATTTTTTGCACTCAGCTGCCCGTTCCTGACCACAGGACTCGGAGCGCAAACATCGGCTCTTTTCCCTGGGAAAGAAAACTCACCAGTCCAGGTTCCTGATGTCAGTTTGGAGGGCTCCCCTGGGACTCTCAGGGCAGCACAAGTATGAGGTGGGGGCAGCTCCTGTCTGGGACTTATCCTTCGATGTTCGGAATTTGTGCGGTCAGCTGCCGGCTCAGAACCACAGGTCTTAGGGCGCAATCATCGGCTCTTTTCCCTGGGAAAGAAAACTCACCAGTCCAGGTTCCTGATGTCAGTTTGTAGGGCTCCCCTGGGACTGTCAGGGCAGCACAAGTATGAGGAGGGGGCAGCTCCTGTCTGGGACTTATCCTTCGATGTTCGGATTTTTTGCAGTCAGCTGCCGGCTCAGGGCCACAGGACTCGGAGCGCAAACATCGGCTCTTTTCCCTGGGAAAGAAAACTCACCAGTCCAGGTTCCTGATGTCAGTTTGTAGAGCTCTTTTTGGACTCTCAGGGCAGCACAAGTATGAGGAGGGGGCAGCTCCTGTCTGGGACTTATCCTTCGATGTTCCGAATTTGTGCGGTCAGCTGCCGGCTCAGGGCCACAGGACTCGGAGCGCAAACATCGGCTCTTTTCCCTGGGAAAGAAAACTCACCAGTCCAGGTTCCTGATGTCAATTTGTAGGGCTCCCCTGGGACTGTCAGGGCAGCACAAGTATGAGGTAGGGGCAGCTCCTTTCTGGGACTTATCCTTCGATGTTCGGATTTTTTGCACTCAGCTGCCCGTTCCTGACCACAGGACTCGGAGCGCAAACATCGGCTCTTTTCCCTGGGAAAGAAAACTCACCAGTCCAGGTTCCTGATGTCAGTTTGTAGAGCTCTTTTTGGACTCTCAGGGCAGCACAAGTATGAGGTGGGGGCAGCTCCTGTCTGGGACTTATCCTTCGATGTTCCCATTTTTTGCAGTCAGCTGCCGGCTCAGGGCCACAGGACTCGGAGCGCAAACATCGGCTTTTTTCCCTGGGAAAGAAAACTCACCAGTCCAGGTTCCTGATGTCAGTTTGTAGAGCTCTTTTTGAACTCTCAGGGTAGCACAAGTAAGAGGTCGGGGCAGCTCCTGGCTGGGACTTATCCTTCGATGTTCGGATTTTTTGCAGGCAGCTGCCGGCTCAGGGCCACAGGAGTCGGAGCGCAAACATCGGCTCTTTCCCCTGGGAAAGAAAACTCACCAGTCCAGGTTCCTGATGTCAGTTTGTAGGGCTCCCCTGGGACTGTCAGGGCAGCACAAGTATGAGGTGGGGGCAGCTCCTGTCTGGGACTTATCCTTCGATGTTCCGATTATTTGCAGTCAGCTGCCGGCTCAGGGCCACAGGACTCGGAGCGCAAACATCGGCTCTTTTCCCTGGGAAAGAAAAGTCACCAGTCCAGGTTCCTGATGTCAGTTTGTAGGGCTCCCCTGGGACTGTCAGGGCAGCACAAGTATGAGGTAGGGGCAGCTCCTTTCTGGGACTTATCCTTCGATGTTCGGATTTTTTGCACTCAGCTGCCGGCTCACGGCCACAGGACTCGGAGCGCAAACATCGGCTCTTTTCCCTGGGAAAGAAAAGTCACCAGTCCAGGTTCCTGATGTCAGTTTGGAGGGCTCCCCTGGGACTCTCAGGGCAGCACAAGTATGAGGTGGGGGCAGCTCCTGTCTGGGACTTATCCTTCGATGTTCGGAATTTGTGCGGTCAGCTGCCGGCTCAGGGCCACAGGACTCGGAGCGCAAACATCGGCTCTTTTCCCTGGGAAAGAAAACTCACCAGTCCAGGTTCCTGATGTCAGTTTGTATTGCTCCCCTGGGACTGTCAGGGCAGCAGAAGTATGAGGTGGGGGCAGCTCCTGTCTGGGACTTATCCTTCGATGTTCGGATTTTTTGCACTCAGCTGCCGGCTCAGGGCCACAGGACTCGGAGCGCAAACATCGGCTCTTATCCCTGGGAAAGAAAACTCACCAGTCCAGGTTCCTGATGTCAGTTTGGAGGGCTCCCCTGGGACTCTCAGGGCAGCACAAGTATGAGGTGGGGGCAGCTCCTGTCTGGGACTTATCCTTCGATGTTCGGAATTTGTGCGGTCAGCTGCCCGCTCAGGGCCACAGGACTCGGGGCGCAAACATCGGCTCTTTTCCCTGGGAAAGAAAACTCACCAGTCCAGGTTCCTGATGTCACTTTGTAGGGCTCTTTTTGAACTCTCAGGGCAGTACAAGTATGAGGTGGGGGCAGCTCCTGTCTGGGACTTATCCTTCGATGTTCGGATTTTTTGCACTCAGCTGCCCGCTCAGCTCCACAGTAGTCGGAGCGCAAACATCGGCTCTTTTCCCTGGGAAAGAAAACTCACCAGTCCAAGTTCCTGATGTCAGTTTGTAGGGCTCTTTTTGGAATCACAGGGCAGCACAAGTATGAGGTGGGGGCAGCTCCTGTCTGGGACTTATCCTTCGATGTTCGGATTTTTTGCAGGCAGCTGCCCGCTCAGGGCCACAGGACTCGGAGCGCAAACATCGGCTCTTTTCCCTGGGAAAGAAAACTCACCAGTCCAGGTTCCTGATGTCAGTTTGTAGAGCTCTTTTTGGACTGTCAGGGCAGCACAAGTATGAGGTGGGGGCAGCTCCTGTCTGGGACTTATCCTTCGATGTTCGAAATTTGTGCGGTCAGCTGCCGGCTCAGGGCCACAGGACTCGGAGCGCAAACATCGGCTCTTTTCCCTGGGAAAGAAAACTCACCAGTCCAGGTTCCTGATGTCAGTTTGTAGAGCTCTTTTTGAACTCTCAGGGCAGCACAAGTATGAGGTGGGGGCAGCTGCTTTCTGGGACTTATCCTTCGATGTTCGGAATTTGTGCGGTCAGCTGCCGGCTCAGGACCACAGGACTCGGAGCGCAAACATCGGCTCTTTTCCCTGGGAAAGAAAACTCACCAGTCCAGGTTCCTGATGTCAGTTTGGAGGGCTCCCCTGAGACTGTCAGGGCAGCACAAGTATGAGGTGGGGGCAGCTGCTTTCTGGGAGTTATCCTTCGATGTTCGGAAATTGTGCGGTCAGGTGCCGGCTCAGGGCCACAGGACTCGGGGCGCAAACATTGGATCTTTTCCCTGGGAAAGAAAAGTCACCAGTCCAGGTTCCTGATGTCAGTTTGGAGGGCTCCCCTGGGACTGTCAGGGCAGCACAAGTATGAGGAGGGGGCAGCGCCTGTCTGGGACTTATCCTTCGATGTTCGGATTTTTTGCAGTCAGCTGCCGGCTCAGGGCCACAGGACTCGGACGCAAACATCGGCTCTTTTCCCTGGGAAAGAAAACTCACCAGTCCAGGTTCCTGATGTCAGTTTGTAGGGCTCCCCTGGGACTCTAAAAGAAGCACAAGTATGAGGTGGGGGCAGATCCTGTCTGGGACTTATCCTTCGATGTTCGGATATTTTGCAGTCAGCTGCCCGCTCAGGGCCACAGGACTCGGAGCACAAACATCGGCTCTTTTCCCTGGGAAAGAAAACTCACCAGTCCAGGTTCCTGATGTCAGTTTGTAGGGCTCTTTTTGGACCCTCAAAACAGCACAAGTATGAGGTGGGGGCAGCTCCTGTCTGGGACTTATCCTTCGATGTTCGGAATTTGTGCGGTCAGATGCCGGCTCAGGGCCACAGGACTCGGAGCGCAAACATCGGCTCTTTTCCCTGGGAAAGAAAACTCACCAGTCCAGGTTCCTGATGTCAGTTTGTAGGGCTTCCCTGGGACTGTCAGGGCAGCACAAGTATGAGGTAGGGGCAGCTCCTTTCTGGGACTTATCCTTCGATGTTCGGATTTTTTGCACTCAGCTGCCCGTTCCTGACCACAGGACTCGGAGCGCAAACATCGGCTCTTTTCCCTGGGAAAGAAAACTCACCAGTCCAGGTTCCTGATGTCAGTTTGTAGAGCTCTTTTTGGACTCTCAGGGCAGCACAAGTATGAGGTGGGGGCAGCTCCTGTCTGGGACTTATCCTTCGATGTTCCCATTTTTTGCAGTCAGCTGCCGGCTCAGGGCCACAGGACTCGGAGCGCAAACATCGGCTTTTTTCCCTGGGAAAGAAAACTCACCAGTCCAGGTTCCTGATGTCAGTTTGTAGAGCTCTTTTTGAACTCTCAGGGTAGCACAAGTAAGAGGTCGGGGCAGCTCCTGGCTGGGACTTATCCTTCGATGTTCGGATTTTTTGCAGGCAGCTGCCGGCTCAGGGCCACAGGAGTCGGAGCGCAAACATCGGCTCTTTTCCCTGGGAAAGAAAACTCACCAGTCCAGGTTCCTGATGTCAGTTTGTAGGGCTCCCCTGGGACTGTCAGGGCAGCACAAGTATGAGGTGGGGGCAGCTCCTGTCTGGGACTTATCCTTCGATGTTCCGATTATTTGCAGTCAGCTGCCGGCTCAGGGCCACAGGAGTCGGAGCGCAAACATCGGCTCTTTTCCCTGGGAAAGAAAACTCACCAGTCCAGGTTCCTGATGTCAGTTTGTAGGGCTCCCCTGGGACTGTCAGGGCAGCACAAGTATGAGGTGGGGGCAGCTCCTGTCTGGGACTTATCCTTCGATGTTCGGATTTTTTGCAGTCAGCTACCGGCTCAGGGCCACAGGACTCGGAGCGCAAACATCGGCTCTTTTCCCTGGGAAAGAAAACTCACCAGTCCAGGTTCCTGATGTCATTTTGTAGGGCTCCCCTGGGACTGTCAGGGCAGCACAAGTATGAGGTAGGGGCAGCTCCTGGCTGGGACTTATCCTTCGATGTTCGGAATTTGTGCGGTCAGCTGCCGGCTCACGGTTACAGGACTCGGAGCGCAAACATCGGCTCTTTTCCCTGGGAAAGAAAACTCACCAGTCCAGGTTCCTGATGTCAGTTTGTAGAGCTCATTTTGGACTTTTAGGGCAGCACAAGTATGAGGTGGGGGCAGCTCCTGTCTGGGACTTATCCTTCGATGTTCGGATTTTTTGCAGTCAGCTGCCGGCTCAGGGCCACAGGACTCGGAGCGCAAACATCGGCTCTTTTCCCTGGGAAAGAAAACTCACCAGTCCAGGTTCCTGATGTCAGTTTGTAGGGCTCCCCTGAGACTGTCAGGGCAGCACAAGTATGAGGTGGGGGCAGCTGCTTTCTGGGACTTATCCTTCGATGTTCGGAATTTGTGCGGTCAGCTGCCGGCTCAGGGCCACAGGACTCGGGGCGCAAACATTGGATCTTTTCCCTGGGAAAGAAAAGTCACCAGTCCAGGTTCCTGATGTCAGTTTGTAGAGCTCTTTTTGGACTCTCAGGGTAGCACAAGTATGAGGAGGGGGCAGCGCCTGTCTGGGACTTATCCTTCGATGTTCGGATTTTTTGCAGTCAGCTGCCGGCTCAGGGCCACAGGACTCGAAACGCAAACATCGGCTCTTTTCCCTGGGAAAGAAAACTCACCAGTCCAGGTTCCTGATGTCAGTTTGTAGGGCTCCCCTGGGACTCTCAAAGAAGCACAAGTATGAGGTGGGGGCAGATCCTGTCTGGGACTTATCCTTCGATGTTCGGATATTTTGCAGTCAGCTGCCCGCTCAGGGCCACAGGACTCGGAGCACAAACATCGGCTCTTTTCCCTGGGAAAGAAAACTCACCAGTCCAGGTTCCTGATGTCAGTTTGTAGGGCTCTTTTTGGACCCTCAGGACAGCACAAGTATGAGGTGGGGGCAGCTCCTGTCTGGGACTTATCCTTCGATATTCGGAATTTGTGCGGTCAGCTGCCAGCTCAGGGCCACAGGACTCGGAGCGCAAACATCGGCTCTTTTCCCTGGGAAAGAAAACTCACCAGTCCAGGTTCCTAAAGTCAGTTTGTAGGGCTCCCCTGGGACTGTCAGGGCAGCACAAGTATGAGGTGGGGGCAGCTCCTTTCTGGGACTTATCCTTCGATGTCCGGATTTTTTGCAGTCAGCTGCCGGCTCAGGGCTACAGGACTCGGAGCGCAAACATCGGCTCTTTTCCCTGGGAAAGAAAACTCACCAGTCCAGGTTCCTGATGTCAGTTTGTAGAGCTCTTTTCGGACGCTCAGGGCAGCACAAGTATGAGGTGGGGGCAGCTCCTGTCTGGGACTTATCCTTCGATGTTCGGATTTTTTGCAGTCAGCTGCCGGCTCAGGGCCACAGGAGTCGGAGCGCAAACATCGGCTCTTTTCCCTGGGAAAGAAAACTCACCAGTCCAGGTTCCTGATGTCAGTTTGTAGGGCTCCCCTGAGACTGTCAGGGCAGCACAAGTATGAGGTGGGGGCAGCTCCTGTCTGGGACTTATCCTTCGATGTTCCGATTTTTTGCACTCAGCTGCCCATTCCTGACCACAGGACTCGGAGCGCAAACATCGGCTCTTTTCCCTGGGAAAGAAAACTCACCAGTCCAGGTTCCTGATGTCAGTTTGGAGGGCTCCCCTGGGACTCTCAGGGCAGCACAAGTATGAGGTGGGGGCAGCTCCTGTCTGGGATTTATCCTTCGATGTTCGGAATTTGTGCGGTCAGCTGCCGGCTCAGGGCCACAGGACTCGGAGCGCAAACATCGGCTCTTTTCCCTGGGAAAGAAAACTCACCAGTCCAGGTTCCTGATGTCAGTTCGTAGAGCTCTTTTTGGACTCTCAGGGTAGCACAAGTATGAGGTGGGGGCAGCTCCTGGCTGGGACTTATCCTTCGATGTTCGGATTTTTTGCAGTCAGCTGCCGGCTCAGGGCCACAGGACTCGGAGCGCAAACATCGGCTCTTTTCCCGGGGAAAGAAAACTCACCAGTCCAGGTTCCTGATGTCAGTTTGTAGAGCTCCCCTGGGACTGTCAGGGCAGCACAAGTATGAGGTGGGGGTAGCTCCTGTCTGGGACTTATCCTTCGATGTTCGGAATTTGTGCGGTCAGCTGCCGGCTCAGTGCCACAGGACTCGGAGCGCAAACATCGGCTCTTTTCCCTGGGAAAGAAAACTCACCAGTCCAGGTTCCTGATGTCAGTTTGTAGGGCTCCCCTGAGACTGTCAGGGCAGCACAAGTATGAGGTGGGGGCAGCTGCTTTCTGGGACTTATCCTTCGATGTTCGGATTTTTTGCACTCAGCTGCCGGCACAGAGCCACAGGAGTCGGAGCGCAAACATCGGCTCTTTTCCCTGGGAAAGAAAACTCACCAGTCCAGGTTCCTGATGTCAGTTTCTAGGGCTCCCCTGGGACTGTCAGGGCAGCACAAGTATGAGGTGGGGGCAGCTCCTGTCTGGGACTTATCCTTCGATGTTCGGATTTTTTGCACTCAGCTGCCCGCTCAGGGCCACAGGACTCGGAGCGCAAACATCGGCTCTTTTCCCTGGGAAAGAAAACTCACCAGTCCAGGTTCCTGATGTCAGTTTGTAGGGCTCTTTTTAAACTCTCAGGGCAGCAAAAGTATGAGGTGGGGGCAGCTCCTGTCTGGGACTTATCCTTCAATGTTCGGAATTTGTGCGGTCAGCTGCCGGCTCAGGGCCACAGGACTCGGAGCGCAAAAATCGGCTCTTTTCCCTGGGAAAGAAAACTCACCAGTCCAGGTTCCTGATGTCAGTTTGGAGGGCTCCCCTGGGACTGTCAGGGCAGCACAAGTATGAGGTGGGGGCAGCTCCTGTCTGGGACTTATCCTTCGATGTTCTGAATTTGTGCGGTCAGCTGCCCACTCAGGGCCACAGGACTCGGGGTGCAAACATCGGCTCTTTTCCCTGGGAAAGAAAACTCACCAGTCCAGGTTCCTGATGTCAGTTTGTAGAGCTCTTTTTGGAATCTCAGGGTAGCACAAGTATGAGGTGGGGGCAGCTCCTGGCTGGGACTTATCCTTCGATGTTCAGATTTTTTGCAGTCAGCTGCCCGCTCAGGGCCACAGGACTCGGAGCGCAAACATCGGCTCTTTTCCCTGGGAAAGAAAACTCACCAGTCCAGGTTCCTGATGTCAGTTTGTAGGGCTCCCCTGGGACTGTCAGGGCAGCACAAGTATGAGGTGGGGGCAGCTCCTGTCTGGGACTTATCCTTCGATGTTCCGATTTTTTGCAGTCAGCTACCGGCTCAGGGCCACAGGACTCGGAGCGCAAACATCGGCTCTTTTCCCTGGGAAAGAAAACTCACCAGTCCAGGTTCCTGATGTCAGTTTGTAGGGCTCCCCTGGGACTGTCAGGGCAGCACAAGTATGAGGTAGGGGCAGCTCCTGGCTGGGACTTATCCTTCGATGTTCGGAATTTGTGCGGTCAGCTGCCGGCTCACGGTTACAGGACTCGGAGCGCAAACATCGGCTCTTTTCCCTGGGAAAGAAAACTCACCAGTCCAGGTTCCTGATGTCAGTTTGTAGAGCTCATTTTGGACTTTTAGGGCAGCACAAGTATGAGGTGGGGGCAGCTCCTGTCTGGGACTTATCCTTCGATGTTCGGATTTTTTGCAGTCAGCTGCCGGCTCAGGGCCACAGGACTCGGAGCGCAAACATCGGCTCTTTTCCCTGGGAAAGAAAACTCACCAGTCCAGGTTCCTGATGTCAGTTTGTAGGGCTCCCCTGAGACTGTCAGGGCAGCACAAGTATGAGGTGGGGGCAGCTGCTTTCTGGGACTTATCCTTCGATGTTCGGAATTTGTGCGGTCAGCTGCCGGCTCAGGGCCACAGGACTCGGGGCGCAAACATTGGATCTTTTCCCTGGGAAAGAAAAGTCACCAGTCCAGGTTCCTGATGTCAGTTTGTAGGGCTCCCCTGGGACTGTCAGGGCAGCACAAGTATGAGGAGGGGGCAGCTCCTGTCTGGGACTTATCCTTCGATGTTCGGATTTTTTGCAGTCAGCTGCCGGCTCAGGGCCACAGGACTCGGAGCGCAAACATCGGCTCTTTTCCCTGGGAAAGAAAACTCACCAGTCCAGGTTCCTGATGTCAGTTTGTAGGGCTCCCCTGGGACTCTCAAAGAAGCACAAGTATGAGGTGGGGGCAGATCCTGTCTGGGACTTATCCTTCGATGTTCGGATATTTTGCAGTCAGCTGCCCGCTCAGGGCCACAGGACTCGGAGCACAAACATCGGCTCTTTTCCCTGGGAAAGAAAACTCACCAGTCCAGGTTCCTGATGTCAGTTTGTAGGGCTCTTTTTGGACCCTCAGGACAGCACAAGTATGAGGTGGGGGCAGCTCCTGTCTGGGACTTATCCTTCGATGTTCGGAATTTGTGCGGTCAGCTGCCAGCTCAGGGCCACAGGACTCGGAGCGCAAACATCGGCTCTTTTCCCTGGGAAAGAAAACTCACCAGTCCAGGTTCCTAAAGTCAGTTTGTAGGGCTAGCCTGGGACTGTCAGGGCAGCACAAGTATGAGGTGGGGGCAGCTCCTTTCTGGGACTTATCCTTCGATGTCCGGATTTTTTGCAGTCAGCTGCCGGCTCAGGGCTACAGGACTCGGAGCGCAAACATCGGCTCTTTTCCCTGGGAAAGAAAACTCACCAGTCCAGGTTCCTGATGTCAGTTTGTAGAGCTCTTTTCGGACGCTCAGGGCAGCACAAGTATGAGGTGGGGGCAGCTCCTGTCTGGGACTTATCCTTCGATGTTCGGATTTTTTGCAGTCAGCTGCCGGCTCAGGGCCACAGGAGTCGGAGCGCAAACATCGGCTCTTTTCCCTGGGAAAGAAAACTCACCAGTCCAGGTTCCTGATGTCAGTTTGTAGGGCTCCCCTGAGACTGTCAGGGCAGCACAAGTATGAGGTGGGGGCAGCTCCTGTCTGGGACTTATCCTTCGATGTTCGGATTTTTTGCACTCAGCTGCCCTTTCCTGACCACAGGACTCGGAGCGCAAACATCGGCTCTTTTCCCTGGGAAAGAAAACTCACCAGTCCAGGTTCCTGATGTCAGTTTGGAGGGCTCCCCTGGGACTCTCAGGGCAGCACAAGTATTAGGTGGGGGCAGCTCCTGTCTGGGATTTATCCTTCGATGTTCGGAATTTGTGCGGTCAGCTGCCGGCTCAGGGCCACAGGACTCGGAGCGCAAACATCGGCTCTTTTCCCTGGGAAAGAAAACTCACCAGTCCAGGTTCCTGATGTCAGTTCGTAGAGCTCTTTTTGGACTCTCAGGGTAGCACAAGTAAGAGGTGGGGGCAGCTCCTGGCTGGGACTTATCCTTCGATGTTCGGATTTTTTGCAGTCAGCTGCCGGCTCAGGGCCACAGGACTCGGAGCGCAAACATCGGCTCTTTTCCCTGGGAAAGAAAACTCACCAGTCCAGGTTCCTGATGTCAGTTTGTAGAGCTCCCCTGGGACTGTCAGGGCAGCACAAGTATGAGGTGGGGGTAGCTCCTGTCTGGGACTTATCCTTCAATGTTCGGAATTTGTGCGGTCAGCTGCCGGCTCAGGGCCACAGGACTCGGAGCGCAAACATCGGCTCTTTTCCCTGGGAAAGAAAACTCACCAGTCCAGGTTCCTGATGTCAGTTTGTAGGCCTCCCCTGAGACTGTCAGGGCAGCACAAGTATGAGGTGGGGGCAGCTGCTTTCTGGGACTTATCCTTCGATGTTCGGATTTTTTGCACTCAGCTGCCGGCACAGAGCCACAGGAGTCGGAGCGCAAACATCGGCTCTTTTCCCTGGGAAACAAAACTCACCAGTCCAGGTTCCTGATGTCAGTTTCTAGGGCTCCCCTGGGACTGTCAGGGCAGCACAAGTATGAGGTGGGGGCAGCTCCTGTCTGGGACTTATCCTTCGATGTTCGGATTTTTTGCACTCAGCTGCCCGCTCAGGGCCACAGGACTCGGAGCGCAAACATCGGCTCTTTTCCCTGGGAAAGAAAACTCACCAGTCCAGCTTCCTGATGTCAGTTGGTAGGGCTCTTTTTAAACTCTCAGGGCAGCAAAAGTATGAGGTGGGGGCAGCTCCTGTCTGGGACTTATCCTTCGATGTTCGGAATTTGTGCGGTCAGCTGCCGGCTCAGGGCCACAGGACTCGGAGCGCAAACATCGGCTCTTTTCCCTGGGAAAGAAAACTCACCAGTCCAGATTCCTGATGTCAGTTTGTAGGGCTCTTTTTGAACTCTCAGGGCAGCACAAGTATGAGGTGGGGGCAGCTCCTGTCTGGGACTTATCCTTCGATGTTCGGATTTTTTGCAGTCAGCTGCCGGCTCAGGGCCACAGGACTCGGAGCGCAAACATCGGCTCTTTTCCCTGGGAAAGAAAACTCACCAGTCCAGGTTCCTGATGTCAGTTTGGAGGGCTCCCCTGGGACTCTCAGGGCAGCACAAGTATGAGGTGGGGGCAGCTCCTGGCTGGGACTTATCCTTCGATGTTCAGATTTTTTGCAGTCAGCTGCCCGCTCAGGGCCACAGGACTCGGAGCGCAAACATCGGCTCTTTTCCCTGGGAAAGAAAACTCACCAGTCCAGGTTCCTGATGTCAGTTTGTAGGGCTCCCCTGGGACTGTCAGGGCAGCACAAGTATGAGGTGGGGGCAGCTCCTGTCTGGGACTTATCCTTCGATGTTCGGATTTTTTGCAGTCAGCTGCCGGCTCAGGGCCACAGGAGTCGGAGCGCAAACATCGGCTCTTTTCCCTGGGAAAGAAAACTCACCAGTCCAGGTTCCTGATGTCAGTTTGTAGGGCTCCCCTGGGACTGTCAGGGCAGCACAAGTATGAGGTAGGGGCAGCTCCTGGCTGGGACTTATCCTTCGATGTTCGGAATTTGTGCGGTCAGCTGCCGGCTCACGGTTACAGGACTCGGAGCGCAAACATCGGCTCTTTTCCCTGGGAAAGAAAACTCACCAGTCCAGGTTCCTGATGTCAGTTTGTAGAGCTCATTTTGGACTTTTAGGGCAGCACAAGTATGAGGTGGGGGCAGCTCCTGTCTGGGACTTATCCTTCGATGTTCGGATTTTTTGCAGTCAGCTGCCGGCTCAGGGCCACAGGACTCGGAGCGCAAACATCGGCTCTTTTCCCTGGGAAAGAAAACTCACCAGTCCAGGTTCCTGATGTCAGTTTGTAGGGCTCCCCTGAGACTGTCAGGGCAGCACAAGTATGAGGTGGGGGCAGCTGCTTTCTGGGACTTATCCTTCGATGTTCGGAATTTGTGCGGTCAGCTGCCGGCTCAGGGCCACAGGACTCGGGGCGCAAACATTGGATCTTTTCCCTGGGAAAGAAAAGTCACCAGTCCAGGTTCCTGATGTCAGTTTGGAGGGCTCCCCTGGGACTGTCAGGGCAGCACAAGTATGAGGAGGGGGCAGCTCCTGTCTGGGACTTATCCTTCGATGTTCGGATTTTTTGCAGTCAGCTGCCGGCTCAGGGCCACAGGACTCGGAGCGCAAACATCGGCTCTTTTCCCTGGGAAAGAAAACTCACCAGTCCAGGTTCCTGATGTCAGTTTCTAGGGCTCCCCTGGGACTGTCAGGGCAGCACAAGTATGAGGTGGGGGCAGCTCCTGTCTGGGACTTATCCTTCGATATTCGGATTTTTTGCACTCAGCTGCCCGCTCAGGGCCACAGGACTCGGAGCGCAAACATCGGCTCTTTTCCCTGGGAAAGAAAACTCACCAGTCCAGGTTCCTGATGTCAGTTTGTAGGGCTCTTTTTAAACTCTCAGGGCAGCAAAAGTATGAGGTGGGGGCAGCTCCTGTCTGGGACTTATCCTTCGATGTTCGGAATTTGTGCGGTCAGCTGCCGGCTCAGGGCCACAGGACTCGGAGCGCAAACATCGGCTCTTTTCCCTGGGAAAGAAAACTCACCAGTCCAGATTCCTGATGTCAGTTTGTAGGGCTCTTTTTGAACTCTCAGGGCAGCACAAGTATGAGGTGGGGGCAGCTCCTGTCTGGGACTTATCCTTCGATGTTCCGATTTTTTGCAGTCAGTTCCGGCTCAGGGCCACAGGACTCGGAGCGCAAAAATCGGCTCTTATCCCTGGGAAAGAAAACTCACCAGTCCAGGTTCCTGATGTCAATTTGGAGGGCTCCCCTGGGACTCTCAGGGAAGCACAAGTATGAGGTGGGGGCAGCTCCTGTCTGGGACTTATCCTTCGATGTTCTGAATTTGTGCGGTCAGCTGCCCACTCAGGGCCACAGGACTCGGGGTGCAAACATCGTCTCTTTTCCCTGGGAAAGAAAACTCACCAGTCCAGGTTCCTGATGTCAGTTTGTAGAGCTCTTTTTGGAATCTCAGGGTAGCACAAGTATGAGGTGGGGGCAGCTCCTGGCTGGGACTTATCCTTCGATGTTCAGATTTTTTGCAGTCAGCTGCCCGCTCAGGGCCACAGGACTCGGAGCGCAAACATCGGCTCTTTTCCCTGGGAAAGAAAACTCACCAGTCCAGGTTCCTGATGTCAGTTTGTAGGGCTCCCCTGGGACTGTCAGGGCAGCACAAGTATGAGGTGGGGGCAGCTCCTGTCTGGGACTTATCCTTCGATGTTCGGAATTTGTGCGGTCAGCTGCCGGCTCACGGTTACAGGACTCGGAGCGCAAACATCGGCTCTTTTCCCTGGGAAAGAAAACTCACCAGTCCAGGTTCCTGATGTCAGTTTGTAGAGCTCATTTTGGACTTTTATGGCAGCACAAGTATGAGGTGGGGGCAGCTCCTGTCTGGGACTTATCCTTCGATGTTCGGATTTTTTGCAGTCAGCTGCCGGCTCAGGGCCACAGGACTCGGAGCGCAAACATCGGCTCTTTTCCCTGGGAAAGAAAACTCACCAGTCCAGGTTCCTGATGTCAGTTTGTAGGGCTCCCCTGAGACTGTCAGGGCAGCACAAGTATGAGGTGGGGGCAGCTGCTTTCTGGGACTTATCCTTCGATGTTCGGAATTTGTGCGGTCAGCTGCCGGCTCAGGGCCACAGGACTCGGGGCGCAAACATTGGATCTTTTCCCTGGGAAAGAAAAGTCACCAGTCCAGGTTCCTGATGTCAGTTTGTAGGGCTCCCCTGGGACTGTCAGGGCAGCACAAGTATGAGGAGGGGGCAGCTCCTGTCTGGGACTTATCCTTCGATGTTCGGATTTTTTGCAGTCAGCTGCCGGCTCAGGGCCACAGGACTCGGAGCGCAAACATCGGCTCTTTTCCCTGGGAAAGAAAACTCACCAGTCCAGGTTCCTGATGTCAGTTTGTAGGGCTCCCCTGGGACTCTCAAAGAAGCACAAGTATGAGGTGGGGGCAGATCCTGTCTGGGACTTATCCTTCGATGTTCGGATATTTTGCAGTCAGCTGCCCGCTCAGGGCCACAGGACTCGGAGCACAAACATCGGCTCTTTTCCCTGGGAAAGAAAACTCACCAGTCCGGGTTCCTGATGACAGTTTGTAGGGCTCCCCTGGGACTGTCAGGGCAGCACAAGTATGAGGAGGGGGCAGCGCCTCTCTGGGACTTATCCTTCGATGTTCGGATTTTTTGCACTCAGCTGCCCGCTCAGGGCCACAGGACTCGGAGCGCAAACATCGGCTCTTTTCCCTGGGAAAGAAAACTCACCAGTCCAGGTTCCTGATGTCAGTTTGTAGAGCTCTTTTTGGACTCTCAGGGCAGCACAAGTATGAGGTGGGGGCAGCTCCTGTCTGGGACTTATCCTTCGATGTTCCGATTTTTTGCAGTCAGCTGCCGGCTCAGGGCCACAGGACTCGGAGCGCAAACATCGGCTCTTTTCCCTGGGAAAGAAAACTCACCAGTCCAGGTTCCTGATGTCAGTTTGTAGGGATCCCCTGGGACTGTCAGGGCAGCACAAGTATGAGGTGGGGGCAGCTCCTGTCTGGGACTTATCCTTCGATGTTCCGATTTTTTGCAGTCAGCTACCGGCTCAGGGCCACAGGACTCGGAGCGCAAACATCGGCTCTTTTCCCTGGGAAAGAAAACTCACCAGTCCAGGTTCCTGATGTCAGTTTGTAGGGCTCCCCTGGGACTGTCAGGGCAGCACAAGTATGAGGTGGGGGCAGCTCCTGTCTGGGAATTATCCTTCGATGTTCGGAATTTGTGCGGTCAGCTGCCCGCTCAGGGCCACAGGACTCGGGGCGCAAACATCGGCTCTTTTCCCTGGGAAAGAAAACTCACCAGTCCAGGTTCCTGATGTCAGTTTGTAGAGCTCTTTTTGGACTCTCAGGGTAGCACAGGTATGAGGTGGGGGCAGCTCCTGGCTGGGACTTATCCTTCGATATTCGGAATTTGTGCGGTCAGCGGCCGGCTCAGGGCCACAGGACTCGGAGCGCAAACATCGGCTCTTTTCCCTGGGAAAGAAAACTCACCAGTCCAGGTTCCTGATGTCAGTTTGGAGGGCTCCCCTGGGACTCTCAGGGTAGCACAAGTATGAGGTGGGGGCAGATCCTGTCTGGGACTTATCCTTCGATGTTCGGATTTTTTGCACTCAGCTGCCCGCTCAGGGCCACAGGACTCGGAGCGCAAACATCGGCTCTTTTCCCTGGGAAAGAAAACTCACCAGTCCAGGTTCCTGATGTCAGTTTGTAGGTCTCTTTTTGAACTCTCAGGGCAGCACAAGTATGAGGTGGGGGCAGCTCCTGTCTGGGACTTATCCTTCGATGTTCGGATTTTTTGCAGTCAGCTGCCCGCTCAGGGCCACAGGACTCGGAGCGCAAACATCGGCTCTTTTCCCTGGGAAAGAAAAGTCACCAGTCCAGGTTCCTGATGTCAGTTTGTAGGGCTCCCCTGGGACTGTCAGGGCAGCACAAGTATGAGGTGGGGGCAGCTCCTGTCTGGGACTTATCCTTCGATGTTCGGATTTTTTGCGGTCAGATGCCCGCTCAGGGCCACAGGACTCGGAGCACAAACATCGGCTCTTTTCCCTGGGAAAGAAAACTCACCAGTCCAGGTTCCTGATGTCAGTTTGTAGGGCTCCCCTGGGACTTTCACGGCAGCACAAGTATGAGGTGGGGGCAGCTCTTGTCTGGGACTTATCCTTCGATGTTCCAATTTTTTGCAGTCAGCTGCCCGCTCAGGGCCACAGGAGTCGGAGCGCAAACATCGTCTCTTTTCCCTTGGAAAGAAAACTCACCAGTCCAGGTTCCTGATGTCAGTTTGTAGAGCTCTTTTTGAACTCTCAGGACAGCACAAGTATGAGGTGGGGGCAGCTGCTGTCTGGGACTTATCCTTCGATGTTCTGAATTTGTGCGGTCAGCTGCCGGCTCAGGGCCACAGGACTCGGAGCGCAAACATCGGCTCTTTTCCCTGGGACAGAAAACTCACCAGTCCAGGTTCCTGATGTCAGTTTGTATTGCTCCCCTGGGACTGTCAGGGCAGCACAAGTATGAGGTGGGGGCAGCTCCTGTCTGGGACTTATCCTTCGATGTTCGGATTTTTTGCACTCAGCTGCCCGTTCCTGACCACAGGACTCGGAGCGCAAACATCGGCTCTTTTCCCTGGGAAAGAAAACTCACCCGTTCAGGTTCCTGATGTCAGTTTGGAGGGCTCCCCTGGGACTCTCAGGGCAGCACAAGTATGAGGTGGGGGCAGCTCCTGTCTGGGACTTATCCTTCGATGTTCGGAATTTGTGCGGTCAGCTGCCGGCTCACGGCCACAGGACTCGGAGCGCAAACATCGGCTCTTTTCCCTGGGAAAGAAAACTCACCAGTCCAGGTTCCTGATGTCATTTTGTAGGGCTCTCCTGGGACTGTCAGGGCAGCACAAGTATGAGGTGGGGGCAGCTCCTGTCTGGGACTTATCCTTCGATGTTCCGATTTTTTGCAGTCAGCTACCGGCTCAGGGCCACAGGACTCGGAGCGCAAACATCGGCTCTTTTCCCTGGGAAAGAAAACTCACCAGTCCAGGTTCCTGATGTCAGTTTGTAGGGCTCCCCTGGGACTGTCAGGGCAGCACAAGTATGAGGTGGGGGCAGCTCCTGTCTGGGACTTATCCTTCGATGTTCGGAATTTGTGCGGTCAGCTGCCCGCTCAGGGCCACAGGACTCGGGGCGCAAACATCGGCTCTTTTCCCTGGGAAAGAAAACTCACCAGTCCAGGTTCCTGATGTCAGTTTGTAGAGCTCTTTTTGGACTCTCAGGGTAGCACAAGTATGAGGTGGGGGCAGCTCCTGGCTGGGACTTATTCTTCGATGTTCGGATTTTTTGCAGTCAGCTGCCGGCTCAGGGCCACAGGAGTCGGAGCGCAAACATCGGCTCTTTTCCCTGGGAAAGAAAACTCACCAGTCCAGGTTCCTGATGTCAGTTTGTAGGGCTCCCCTGGGACTGTCAGGGCAGCACAAGTATGAGGTGGGGGCAGCTCCTGTCTGGGACTCATCCTTCGATGTTCCGATTTTTTGCAGTCAGCTACCGGCTCAGGGCCACAGGACTCGGAGCGCAAACATCGGCTCTTTTCCCTGGGAAAGAAAACTCACCAGTCCAGGTTCCTGATGTCAGTTTGTAGGGCTCTTTTTGGACTCTCAGGGCAGCACAAGTATGAGGTAGGGGCAGCTCCTTTCTGGGACTTATCCTTCGATGTTCGGAATTTGTGCGGTCAGCGGCCGGCTCAGGGCCACAGGACTCGGAGCGCAAACATCGGCTCTTTTCCCTGGGAAAGAAAACTCACCAGTCCAGGTTCCTGATGTCAGTTTGGAGGGCTCCCCTGGGACTCTCAGTGTAGCACAAGTATGAGGTGGGGGCAGATCCTGTCTGGGACTTATCCTTCGATGTTCGGATTTTTTGCACTCAGCTGCCCGCTCAGGGCCACAGGACTCGGAGCGCAAACATCGGCTCTTTTCCCTTGGAAAGAAAACTCACCAGTCCAGGTTCCTGATGTCAGTTTGTAGGGCTCTTTTTAAACTCTCAGGGCAGCACAAGTATGAGGTGGGGGCAGCTCCTGTCTGGGACTTATCCTTCGATGTTCGGAATTTGTGCGGTCAGCTGCCGGCTCAGGGCCACAAAACTCAGAGCGCAAACATCGGCTCTTTTCCCTGGGAAAGAAAACTCACCAGTCCAGGTTCCTGATGTCAGTTTGTAGGGCTCCCCTGGGACTGTCAGGGCAGCACAAGTATGAGGTGGGGGCAGCTCCTGTCTGGGACTTATCCTTCGATGTTCGGAATTTGTGCGGTCAGCTGCCGGCTCAGGGCCACAGGACTCGGGGCGCAAACATCGGCTCTTTTCCCTGGGAAAGAAAACTCACCAGTCCAGGTTCCTGATGTCAGTTTGTAGAGCTCTTTATGGATTCTCAGGGTAGCACAAGTATGAGGTGGGGGCGGCTCCTTTCTGAGACTTATCCTTCGATGTTCGGATTTTTTGCAGTCAGCTGCCGACTCAGGGCCACAGGAGTCGGAGCGCAAACATCGGCTCTTTTCCCTGGGAAAGAAAACTCACCAGTCCAGGTTCCTGATGTCAGTTTGTAGGGCTCCCCTGGGACTGTCAGGGCAGCACAAGTATGAGGTGGGGGCAGCTCCTGTCTGGGACTTATCCTTCGATGTTCGGATTTTTTGCAGTCAGCTAGCGGCTCAGGGCCACAGGACTCGGAGCGCAAACATCGGCTCTTTTCCCTGGGAAAGAAAACTCACCAGTCCAGGTTCCTGATGTCAGTTTGTAAGGCTCCCCTGGGACTGCAGGGCAGCACAAGTATGAGGTGGGGGCAGCTCCTTTCTGGGACTTATCCTTCGATGTTCGGAATTTGTGCGGTCAGCTGCCGGCTCACGGCCACAGGACTCGGAGCGCAAACATCGGCTCTCTTCCCTGGGAAAGAAAACTCACCAGTCCGGGTTCCTGATGTCAGTTTGTAGGGCTCTTTTTGGACTCTCAGGACAGCACAAGTATGAGGTGGGGGCAGCTGCTGTCTGGGACTTATCCTTCGATGTTCCGAATTTGTGCGGTCAGCTGCCGGCTCAGGGCCACAGGAGTCGGAGCGCAAACATCGGCACTTTTCCCTGGGAAAGAAAACTCACCAGTCCAGGTTCCTGATGTCAGTTTGTAGAGCTCTTTTTGGACTCTCAGGGTAGCACAAGTATGAGGAGGGGGCAGCTCCTGGCTGGGACTTATCCTTCGATGTTCGGATTTTTTGCAGTCAGCTGCCGGCTCAGGGCCACAGGAGTCGGAGCGCAAACATCGGCTCTTTTCCCTGGGAAAGAAAACTCACCAGTCCAGGTTCCTGATGTCAGTTTGTAGGGCTCCCCTGGGACTGTCAGGGCAGCACAAGTATGAGGTGGGGGCAGCTCCTGTCTGGGACTTATCCTTCGATGTTCGGATTTTTTGCAGTCAGCTGCCGGCTCAGGGCCACAGGACTCGGAGCGCAAACATCGGCTCTTTTCCCTGGGAAAGAAAACTCACCAGTCCAGGTTCCTGATGTCAGTTTGTAGGGCTCCCCTGGGACTCTCAGGGCAGCACAAGTATGAGGTGGGGGCAGCTCCTGTCTGGGACTTATCCTTCGATGTTCGGAATTTGTGCGGTCAGCTGCCCGCACAGGGCCACAGGACTCAGAGCGCAAACATCGGCTCTTTTCCCTGGGAAAGAAAACTCACCAGTCCAGGTTCCTGATGTCAGTTTGTAGGGCTCCCCTGGGACTGTCAGGGCAGCACAAGTATGAGGTGGGGGCAGCTCCTGTCTGGGACTTATCCTTCGATGTTCGGAATTTGTGCGGTCAGCTGCCGGCTCAGGGCCACAGGACTCGGGGCGCAAACATCGGCTCTTTTCCCTGGGAAAGAAAACTCACCAGTCCAGGTTCCTGATGTCAGTTTGTAGAGCTCTTTATGGACTCTCAGGGTAGCACAAGTATGAGGTGGGGGCGGCTCCTTTCTGGGACTTATCCTTCGATGTTCGGATTTTTTGCAGTCAGCTGCCGACTCAGGGCCACAGGAGTCGGAGCGCAAACATCGGCTCTTTTCCCTGGGAAAGAAAACTCACCAATCCAGGTTCCTGATGTCAGTTTGTAGGGCTCCCCTGGGACTGTCAGGGCAGCACAAGTATGAGGTGGGGGCAGCTCCTGTCTGGGACTTATCCTTCGATATTCCGATTTTTTGCAGTCAGCTGCCGGCTCAGGGCCACAGGACTCGGAGCGCAAACATCGGCTCTTTTCCCTGGGAAAGAAAACTCACCAGTCCAGGTTCCTGATGTCAGTTTGTAAGGCTCCCCTGGGACTGTCAGGGCAGCACAAGTATGAGGTGGGGGCAGCTCCTGTCTGGGACTTATCCTTCAGTGTTCGGATTTTTTGCAGTCAGCTGCCCGTTCCTGACCACAGGACTCGGAGCGCAAACATCGGCTCTTTTCCCTGGGAAAGAAAACTCACCAGTCCAGGTTCCTGATGTCAGTTTGGAGGGCTCCCCTGGGACTCTCAGGGCAGCACAAGTATGAGGTGGGGGCAGCTCCTGTCTGGGACTTATCCTTCGATGTTCGGAATTTGTGCGGTCAGCTGCCGGCTCAGGGCCACAGGACTTAGGGCGCAAACATCGGCTCTTTTCCCTGGGAAAGAAAACTCACCAGTCCAGGTTCCTGATGTCAGTTTGTAGGGCTCCCCTGGGACTGTCAGGGCAGCACAAGTATGAGGTAGGGGCAGCTCTTTTCTGGGACTTATCCTTCGATGTTCAGAATTTGTGCGGTCAGAGACCGGCTCACGGCCACAGGACTCGGAGCGCAAACATCGGCTCTTTTCCCTGGGAAAGAAAACTCACCAGTCCGGGTTCCTGATGACAGTTTGTAGGGCTCCCCTGGGACTGTCAGGGCAGCACAAGTATGAGGAGGGGGCACCTCCTGTCTGGGACTTATCCTTCGATGTTCGGATTTTTTGCAGTCAGCTGCCGGCTCAGGGCCACAGGAGTCGGAGCGCAAACATCGTCTCATTTCCCTGGGAAAGAAAACTCACCTGTCCAGGTTCCTGATGTCAGTTTGTAGAGCTCTTTTTGGACTCTCAGGGCAGCACAAGTGTGAGGTAGGGGCAGCTCCTGTCTGGGACTTATCCTTCGATGTTCCGAATTTGTGCGGTCAGCTGCCGGCTCAGGGCCACAGGACTCGGAGCGCAAACATCGGCTCTTTTCCCTGGGAAAGAAAACTCACCAGTCCAGGTTCCTGATGTCAGTTTGTAGAGATCTTTTTGAACTCTCAGGGCAGGACAAGTATGAGGTGGGGGCAGCTGCTTTCTGGGACTTATCCTTCGATGTTCGGAATTTGTGCGGTCAGCTGCCGGCTCAGGGCCACAGGACTCAGGGCGCAAACATCGGCTCTTTTCCCTGGGAAAGAAAACTCACCAGTCCAGGTTCCTGATGTCAGTTTGTAGGGCTCCCCTGTGACTGTCAGGGCAGCACAAGTATGAGGAGGGGGCAGCGCCTCTCTGGGACTTATCCTTCGATGTTCGGATTTTTTGCACTCAGCTGCCCGCTCAGGGCCACAGGACTCGGAGCGCAAACATCGGCTCTTTTCCCTGGGAAAGAAAACTCACCAGTCCAGGTTCCTGATGTCAGTTTGTAGAGCTCTTTTTGGACTCTCAGGGCAGCACAAGTATGAGGTGGGGGCAGCTCCTGTCTGGGACTTATCCTTCGATGTTCGGATTTTTTGCAGTCAGCTGCCGGCTCAGGGCCACAGGACTCGGAGCGCAAACATCGGCTCTTTTCCCTGGGAAAGAAAACTCACCAGTCCAGGTTCCTGATGTCAGTTTGTAGGGATCCCCTGGGACTGTCAGGGCAGCACAAGTATGAGGTGGGGGCAGCTCCTGTCTGGGACTTATCCTTCGATGTTCCGATTTTTTGCAGTCAGCTACCGGCTCAGGGCCACAGGAGTCGGAGCGCAAACATCGGCTCTTTTCCCTGGGAAAGAAAACTCACCAGTCCAGGTTCCTGATGTCAGTTTGTAGGGCTCCCCTGGGACTGTCAGGGCAGCACAAGTATGAGGTGGGGGCAGCTCCTGTCTGGGAATTATCCTTCGATGTTCGGAATTTGTGCGGTCAGCTGCCCGCTCAGGGCCACAGGACTCGGGGCGCAAACATCGGCTCTTTTCCCTGGGAAAGAAAACTCACCAGTCCAGGTTCCTGATGTCAGTTTGTAGAGCTCTTTTTGGACTCTCAGGGTAGCACAAGTATGAGGTGGGGGCAGCTCCTGGCTGGGACATATCCTTCGATGTTCGGATTTTTTGCAGTCAGCTGCCGGCTCAGGGCCACAGGAGTCGGAGCGCAAACATCGGCTCTTTTCCCTGGGAAAGAAAACTCACCAGTCCAGGTTCCTGATGTCAGTTTGTAGGGCTCCCCTGGGACTGTCAGGGCAGCAGAAGTATGAGGTGGGGGCAGCTCCTGTTTGGGACTTATCCTTCGATGTTCCGATTTTTTGCAGTCAGCTACCGGCTCAGGGCCACAGGACTCGGAGCGCAAACATCGGCTCTTTTCCCTGGGAAAGAAAACTCACCAGTCCAGGTTCCTGATGTCAGTTTGTAGGGCTCCCCTGGGACTGTCAGGGCAGCACAAGTATGAGGTAGGGGCAGCTGCTTTCTGGGACTTATCCTTCGATGTTCGGAATTTGTGCGGCCAGCGGCCGGCTCAGGGCCACAGGACTCGGAGCGCAAACATCGGCTCTCTTCCCTGGGAAAGAAAACTCACCAGTCCGGGTTCCTGATGTCAGTTTGTAGGGCTCTTTTTGGACTCTCAGGACAGCAAAAGTATGAGTTGGGGGCAGCTGCTGTCTGGGACTTATCCTTCGATGTTCTGAATTTGTGCGGTCAGCTGCCGGCTCAGGGCCACAGGACTCGGAGCGCAAACATCGGCTCTTTTCCCTGGGAAAGAAAACTCACCAGTCCAGGTTTTTGATGTCAGTTTGTATTGCTCCCCTGGGACTGTCAGGGCAGCACAAGTATGAGGTGGGGGCAGCTCCTGTCTGGGACTTATCCTTCGATGTTCGGATTTTTGCACTCAGCTGCCCGTTCCTGACCACAGGACTCGGAGCGCAAACATCGGCTCTTTTCCCTGGGAAAGAAAACTCACCAGTTCAGGTTCCTGATGTCAGTTTGGAGGGCTCCCCTGGGACTCTCAGGGCAGCACAAGTATGAGGTGGGGGCAGCTCCTGTCTGGGACTTATCCTTCGATGTTCGGAATTTGTGCGGTCAGCTGCCCGCTCAGGGCCACAGGACTCGGAGCGCAAACATCGGCTCTTTTCCCTGGGAAAGAAAACTCACCAGTCCAGGTTCCTGATGTCAGTTTGTAGGGCTCTTTTTGGACTCTCAGGGCAGCACAAGTATGAGGTAGGGGCAGCTCCTTTCTGGGACTTATCCTTCGATGTTCGGAATTTGTGCGGTCAGCGGCCGGCTCAGGGCCACAGGACTCGGAGCGCAAACATCGGCTCTTTTCCCTGGGAAAGAAAACTCACCAGTCCAGGTTCCTGATGTCAGTTTGGAGGGCTCCCCTGGGACTCTCAGTGTAGCACAAGTATGAGGTGGGGGCAGATCCTGTCTGGGACTTATCCTTCGATGTTCGGATTTTTTGCACTCAGCTGCCCGCTCAGGGCCACAGGACTCGGAGCGCAAACATCGTCTCTTTTCCCTGGGAAAGAAAACTCACCAGTCCAGGTTCCTGATGTCAGTTTGTAGGTCTCTTTTTGAACTCTCAGGGCAGCACAAGTATGAGGTGGGGGCAGCTCCTGTCTGGGACTTATCCTTCGATGTTCGGATTTTTTGCGGTCAGATGCCCGCTCAGGGCCACAGGACTCGGAGCACAAACATCGGCTCTTTTCCCTGGGAAAGAAAACTCACCAGTCCAGGTTCCTGATGTCAGTTTGTAGGGCTCCCTAGGGACTTTCACGGCAGCACAAGTATGAGGTGGGGGCAGCTCTTGTCTGGGACTTATCCTTCGATGTTCCAATTTTTTGCAGTCAGCTACCCGCTCAGGGCGACAGGAGTCGGAGCGCAAACATCGGCTCTTTTCCCTGGGAAAGAAAACTCACCAGTCCAGGTTCCTGATGTCAGTTTGTAGAGCTCTTTTTGAATTCTCAAGGCAGCACAAGTATGAGGTGGAGGCAGCTCCTGTCTGGGATTTATCCTTCGATGTTCGGATTTTTTGCAGTCAGCTGCCGGCTCAGGGCCACAGGACTCGGAGCGCAAACATAGGCTCTTTTCCCTGGGATAGAAAACTCACCAGTCCAGGTTCCTGATGTCAGTTTGTAGGTCTCCCCTGAGACTGTCAGGGCAGCACAAGTATGAGGTGGGGGCAGTTCCTTTCTGGGACTTATCCTTCGGTGTTCGGAATTTGTGCGGTCACCTTCCGGCTCAGGGCCACAGGACTCGGAGCGCAAACATCGGCTCTTTTCCCTGGGAAAGAAAACTCACCAGTCCGGGTTCCTGATGTCAGTTTGTAGGGATCCCCTGGGACTGTCAGGGCAGCACTGGTATGAGGAGGGGGCAGCTCCTGTCTGGGATCATCCTTCGATGTTCGGATTTTTTGCAGTCAGCTGCCGGCTCAGGGACACAGGACTCGGAGCGCAAACATCGGCTCTTTTCCCTGGGAAAGAAAACTCACCAGTCCAGGTTCCTGATGTCAGTTTGTAGAGCTCTTTTTGGACTTTTAGGGCAGCACAAGTATGAGGTGGGGGAAGCTCCTGTCTGGGACTTATCCTTCGATGTTCCGAATTTGTGCGGTCAGCTGCCGGCTCAGGGCCACAGGACTCGGAGCGCAAACATCGGCTCTTTTCCCTGGGATAGAAAACTCACCAGTCCAGGTTCCTGATGTCAGTTTGTAGGGCTCCCCTGAGACTGTCAGGGCAGCACAAGTATGAGGTGGGGGCAGCTCCTTTCTGGGACTTATCCTTCGATGTTTGGAATTTGTGCGGTCACCTGCCGGCTCAGGGCCACAGGACTCGGGGCGCAAACATCGGCTCTTTTCCCTGGGAAAGGAAACTCACCAGTCCGGATTCCTGATGTCAGTTTGTAGGGATCCCCTGGGACTGTCAGGGCAGCACAAGTATGAGGAGGGGGCAGCTCCTGTCTGGGACTTATCCTTCGATGTTCGGATTTTTTGCAGTCAGCTGCCGGCTCAGGGCCACAGTACTCGGAGCGCAAACATCGGCTCTTTTCCCTGGGAAAGAAAACTCACCAGTCCAGGTCCCTGATGTCAGTTTGTAGAGCTCTTTTTGGACTCTCAGGGCAGCACAAGTATGAGGTGGGGGCAGCTCCTGTCTGGGACTTATCCTTCGATGTTCCGAATTTCTGCGGTCAGCTGCCGGCTCAGGGCCACAGGACTCGGAGCGCAAACATCGGCTCTTTTCCTTGGGAAAGAAAACTCACCAGTCCAGGTTCCTGATGTCAGTTTGTAGAGCTCTTTTTGGACTCTCAGGGCAGCACAAGTATGAGGTGGGGGCAGCTCCTGTCTGGGACTTATCCTTCGATGTTCCGAATTTCTGCGGTCAGCTGCCGGCTCAGGGCCACAGGACTCGGAGCGCAAACATCGGCTCTTTTCCCTGGGAAAGAAAACTCACCAGTCCAGGTTCCTGATGTCAGTTTGTAGAGCTCTTTTTGAACTCTCAGGGCAGCACAAGTATGAGGTGGGGGCAGCTCCTGTCTGGGACTTATCCTTCGATGTTCGGATTTTTTGCACTCAGCTGCCCGCTCAGGGCCACAGGACTCGGAGCGCAAACATTGGCTCTTTTCCCTGGGAAAGAAAACTCACCAGTCCAGGTTCCTGACGTCAGTTTGTAGAGCTCTTTTTGGACTGTCAGGGCAGCACAAGTATGAGGTGGGGGCAGCTCCTGTCTGGGACTTATCCTTCGATGTTCGGATTTTTTGCAGTCAGCTGCGTGCTCAGGGCCACAGGACTCGGAGCGCAAACATCGGCTCTTTTCCCTGGCAAAGAAAACTCACCAGTCCAGGTTCCTGATGTCAGTTTGTAGGGCTCCCCTGGGACTGTCAGGGCAGCACAAGTATGAGGTGGGGGCAGCCTCATGGCTGGGACTTATCCTTCGATGTCCGGATTTTTTGCAGTCAGCTGCCGGCTCAGGGCTACAGGACTCGGAGCGCAAACATCGGCTCTTTTCCCTGGGAAAGAAAACTCACCAGTCCAGGTTCCTGATGTCAGTTTGTAGAGCTCTTTTTGGACTCTCAGGGCAGAACAAGTATGAGGTGGGGGCAGCTCCTGTCTGGGACTTATCCTTTGATGTTCCGATTTTTTGCAGTCAGCTGCCGGCTCAGGGCCACAGGAGTCGGAGCGCAAACATCGGCTCTTTTCCCTGGGAAAGAAAACTCACCAGTCCAGGTTCCTGATGTCAGTTTGTAGGGCTCCCCTGGGACTGTCAGGGCAGCACAAGTATGAGGTGGGGGCAGCTCCTGTCTGGGACTTATCCTTCGATGTTCGGAATTTGTGCGGTCAGCTGCCGGCACAGGGCCACAGGACTCAGAGCGCAAACATCGGCTCTTTTCCCTGGGAAAGAAAACTCACCAGTCCAGGTTCCTGATGTCAGTTTGTAGGGCTCCCCTGGGACTGTCAGGGCAGCACAAGTATGAGGTGGGGGCAGCTCCTGTCTGGGACTTATCCTTCGATGTTCGGAATTTGTGCGGTCAGCTGCCGGCTCAGGGCCACAGGACTCGGGGCGCAAACATCGGCTCTTTTCCCTGGGAAAGAAAACTCACCAGTCCAGGTTCCTGATGTCAGTTTGTAGAGCTCTTTATGGACTCTCAGGGTAGCACAAGTATGAGGTGGGGGCGGCTCCTTTCTGGGACTTATCCTTCGATGTTCGGATTTTTTGCAGTCAGCTGCCGACTCAGGGCCACAGGAGTCGGAGCGCAAACATCGGCTCTTTTCCCTGGGAAAGAAAACTCACCAGTCCAGGTTCCTGATGTCAGTTTGTAGGGCTCCCCTGGGACTGTCAGGGCAGCACAAGTATGAGGTGGGGGCAGCTCCTGTCTGGGACTTATCCTTCGATGTTCGGATTTTTTGCAGTCAGCTGCCCGTTCCTGACCACAGGACTCGGAGCGCAAACATCGGCTCTTTTCCCTGGGAAAGAAAACTCACCAGTCCAGGTTCCTGATGTCAGTTTGGAGGGCTCCCCTGGGACTCTCAGGGCAGCACAAGTATGAGGTGGGGGCAGCTCCTGTCTGGGACTTATCCTTCGATGTTCGGAATTTGTGCGGTCAGCTGCCGGCTCAGGGCCACAGGACTTAGGGCGCAAACATCGGCTCTTTTCCCTGGGAAAGAAAACTCACCAGTCCAGGTTCCTGATGTCAGTTTGTAGGGCTCCCCTGGGACTGTCAGGGCAGCACAAGTATGAGGTAGGGGCAGCTCTTTTCTGGGACTTATCCTTCGATGTTCAGAATTTGTGCGATCAGCGACCGGCTCACGGCCACAGGACTCGGAGCGCAAACATCGGCTCTTTTCCCTGGGAAAGAAAACTCACCAGTCCGGGTTCCTGATGACAGTTTGTAGGGCTCCCCTGGGACTGTCAGGGCAGCACAAGTATGAGGAGGGGGCAGCTCCTGTCTGGGACTTATCCTTCGATGTTCGGATTTTTTGCAGTCAGCTGCCGGCTCAGGGCCACAGGAGTCGGAGCGCAAACATCGTCTCTTTTCCCTGGGAAAGAAAACTCACCAGTCCAGGTTCCTGATGTCAGTTTGTAGAGCTCTTTTTGGACTCTCAGGGCAGCACAAGTATGAGGTAGGGGCAGCTCCTTTCTGGGACTTATCCTTCGATGTTCCGAATTTGTGCGGTCAGCTGCCGGCTCAGGGCCACAGGACTCGGAGCGCAAACATCGGCTCTTTTCCCTGGGAAAGAAAACTCACCAGTCCAGGTTCCTGATGTCAGTTTGTAGAGATCTTTTTGAACTCTCAGGGCAGCACAAGTATGAGGTGGGGGCAGCTGCTTTCTGGGACTTATCCTTCGATGTTCGGAATTTGTGCGGTCAGCTGCCGGCTCAGGGCCACAGGACTCAGGGCGCAAACATCGGCTCTTTTCCCTGGGAAAGAAAACTCACCAGTCCAGGTTCCTGATTTCAGTTTGTAGGGCTCCCCTGTGACTGTCAGGGCAGCACAAGTATGAGGAGGGGGCAGCGCCTCTCTGGGACTTATCCTTCGATGTTCGGATTTTTTGCACTCAGCTGCCCGCTCAGGGCCACAGGACTCGGAGCGCAAACATCGGCTCTTTTCCCTGGGAAAGAAAACTCACCAGTCCAGGTTCCTGATGTCAGTTTGTAGAGCTCTTTTTGGACTCTCAGGGCAGCACAAGTATGAGGTGGGGGCAGCTCCTGTCTGGGACTTATCCTTCGATGTTCGGATTTTTTGCAGTCAGCTGCCGGCTCAGGGCCACAGGACTCGGAGCGCAAACATCGGCTCTTTTCCCTGGGAAAGAAAACTCACCAGTCCAGGTTCCTGATGTCAGTTTGTAGGGATCCCCTGGGACTGTCAGGGCAGCACAAGTATGAGGTGGGGGCAGCTCCTGTCTGGGACTTATCCTTCGATGTTCCGATTTTTTGCAGTCAGCTACCGGCTCAGGGCCACAGGACTCGGAGCGCAAACATCGGCTCTTTTCCCTGGGAAAGAAAACTCACCAGTCCAGGTTCCTGATGTCAGTTTGTAGGGCTCCCCAGGGACTGTCAGGGCAGCACAATTATGAGGTGGGGGCAGCTCCTGTCTGGGAATTATCCTTCGATGTTCGGAATTTGTGCGGTCAGCTGCCCGCTCAGGGCCACAGGACTCAGGGCGCAAACATCGGCTCTTTTCCCTGGGAAAGAAAACTCACCAGTCCAGGTTCCTGATGTCAGTTTGTAGAGCTCTTTTTGGACTCTCAGGGTAGCACAAGTATGAGGTGGGGGCAGCTCCTGGCTGGGACTTATCCTTCGATGTTCGGATTTTTTGCAGTCAGCTGCCGGCTCAGGGCCACAGGAGTCGGAGCGCAAACATCGGCTCTTTTCCCTGGGAAAGAAAACTCACCAGTCCAGGTTCCTGATGTCAGTTTGTAGGGCTCCCCTGGGACTGTCAGGGCAGCACAAGTATGAGGTGGGGGCAGCTCCTGTCTGGGACTTATCCTTCGATGTTTTGATTTTTTGCAGTCAGCTACCGGCTCAGGGCCACAGGACTCGGAGCGCAAACATCGGCTCTTTTCCCTGGGAAAGAAAACTCACCAGTCCAGGTTCCTGATGTCAGTTTGTAGGGCTCCCCTGGGACTCTCAGTGCAGCACAAGTATGAGGTGGGGGCAGCTCTTCTCTGGGACTTATCCTTCGATGTTCCAATTTTTTGCAGTCAGCTGCCCGCTCAGGGCCACAGGAGTCGGAGCGCAAACATCGTCTCTTTTCCCTGGGAAAGAAAACTCACCAGTCCAGGTTCCTGATGTCAGTTTGTAGAGCTCTTTTTGAACTCTCAGGGTAGCACAAGTATGAGGTGGGGGCAGCTCCTTTCTGGGACTTATCCTTCGATGTTCGGAATTTGTGCGTTCAGCTGCCGGCTCACGGCCACAGGACTCGGAGCGCAAACATCGGCTCTCTTCCCTGGGAAAGAAAACTCACCAGTCCGGGTTCCTGATGTCAGTTTGTAGGGCTCTTTTTGGACTCTCAGGACAGCAAAAGTATGAGGTGGGGGCAGCTGCTGTCTGGGACTTATCCTTCGATGTTCTGAATTTGTGCGGTCAGCTGCCGGCTCAGGGCCACAGGACTCGGAGCGCAAACATCGGCTCTTTTCCCTGGGAAAGAAAACTCACCAGTCCAGGTTCCTGATGTCAGTTTGTATTGCTCCCCTGGGACTGTCAGGGCAGCACAAGTATGAGGTGGGGGCAGCTCCTGTCTGGGACTTATCCTTCGATGTTCGGATTTTTTGCACTCAGCTGCCCGTTCCTGACCACAGGACTCGGAGCGCAAACATCGGCTCTTTTCCCTGGGAAAGAAAACTCACCAGTTCAGGTTCCTGATGTCAGTTTGGAGGGCTCCCCTGGGACTCTCAGGGCAGCACAAGTATGAGGTGGGGGCAGCTCCTGTCTGGGACTTATCCTTCGATGTTCCGATTTTTTGCAGTCAGCTACCGGCTCAGGGCCACAGGACTCGGAGCGCAAACATCGGCTCTTTTCCCTGGGAAAGAAAACTCACCAGTCCAGGTTCCTTATGTCAGTTTGTAGGGCTCCCCTGGGACTGTCAGGGCAGCACAAGTATGAGGTGGGGGCAGCTCCTGTCTGGGACTTATCCTTCGATGTTCGGAATTTGTGCGGTCAGCTGCCCGCTCAGGGCCACAGGACTCGGGGCGCAAACATCGGCTCTTTTCCCTGGGAAAGAAAACTCACCAGTCCAGGTTCCTGATGTCAGTTTGTAGGGCTCTTTTTGGACTCTCAGGGCAGCACAAGTATGAGGTAGGGGCAGCTCCTTTCTGGGACTTATCCTTCGATGTTCGGAATTTGTGCGGTCAGCGGCCGGCTCAGGGCCACAGGACTCGGAGCGCAAACATCGGCTCTTTTCCCTGGGAAAGAAAACTCACCAGTCCAGGTTCCTGATGTCAGTTTGGAGGGCTCCCCTGGGACTCTCAGTGTAGCACAAGTATGAGGTGGGGGCAGATCCTGTCTGGGACTTATCCTTCGATGTTCGGATTTTTTGCACTCGGCTGCCCGCTCAGGGCCACAGGACTCGGAGCGCAAACATCGGCTCTTTTCCCTGGGAAAGAAAACTCACCAGTCCAGGTTCCTGATGTCAGTTTGTAGGTCTCTTTTTGAACTCTCAGGGCAGCACAAGTATGAGGTGGGGGCAGCTCCTGTCTGGGACTTATCCTTCGATGTTCGGATTTTTTGCGGTCAGATGCCCGCTCAGGGCCACAGGACTCGGAGCACAAACATCGGCTCTTTTCCCTGGGAAAGAAAACTCACCAGTCCAGGTTCCTGATGTCAGTTTGTAGGGCTCCCTAGGGACTTTCACGGCAGCACAAGTATGAGGTGGGGGCAGCTTTTGTCTGGGACTTATCCTTCGATGTTCCAATTTTTTGCAGTCAGCTACCCGCTCAGGGCGACAGGAGTCGGAGCGCAAACATCGGCTCTTTTCCCTGGGAAAGAAAACTCACCAGTCCAGGTTCCTGATGTCAGTTTGTAGAGCTCTTTTTGAATTCTCAGGGCAGCACAAGTATGAGGTGGGGGCAGCTCCTGTCTGGGATTTATCCTTCGATGTACGGATTTTTTGCAGTCAGCTGCCGGCTCAGGGCCACAGGACTCGGAGCGCAAACATCGGCTCTTTTCCCTGGGAAAGAAAACTCACCAGTCCAGGTTCCTGATGTCAGTTTGTAGGGCTCCCCTGAGACTGTCAGAGCAGCACAAGTATGAGGTGGGGGCAGTTCCTTTCTGGGACTTATCCTTCGGTGTTCGGAATTTGTGCGGTTACCTGCCGGCTCAGGGCCACAGGACTCGGAGCGCAAACATCGGCTCTTTTCCCTGGGAAAGAAAACTCACCAGTCCGGGTTCCTGATGTCAGTTTGTAGGGATCCCCTGGGACTGTCAGGGCAGCACAAGTATGAGGAGGGGGCAGCTCCTGTCTGGGATCATCCTTCGATGTTCGGATTTTTTGCAGTCAGCTGCCGGCTCAGGAACACAGGACTCGGAGCGCAAACATCGGCTCTTTTCCCTGGGAAAGAAAACTCACCAGTCCAGGTTCCTGATGTCAGTTTGTAGAGCTCTTTTTGGACTTTTAGGGCAGCACAAGTATGAGGTGGGGGAAGCTCCTGTCTGGGACTTATCCTTCGATGTTTGGAATTTGTGCGGTCACCTGCCGGCTCAGGGCCACAGGACTCGGGGCGCAAACATCGGCTCTTTTCCCTGGGAAAGGAAACTCACCAGTCCGGATTCCTGATGTCAGTTTGTAGGGATCCCCTGGGACTGTCAGGGCAGCACAAGTATGAGGAGGGGGCAGCTCCTGTCTGGGACTTATCCTTCGATGTTCGGATTTTTTGCAGTCAGCTGCCGGCTCAGGGCCACAGTACTCGGAGCGCAAACATCGGCTCTTTTCCCTGGGAAAGAAAACTCACCAGTCCAGGTCCCTGATGTCAGTTTGTAGAGCTCTTTTTGGACTCTCAGGGCAGCACAAGTATGAGGTGGGGGCAGCTCCTGTCTGGGACTTATCCTTCGATGTTCCGAATTTCTGCGGTCAGCTGCCGGCTCAGGGCCACAGGAGTCGGAGCGCAAACATCGGCTCTTTTCCCTGGGAAAGAAAACTCACCAGTCCAGGTTCCTGATGTCAGTTTGTAGAGCTCTTTTTGAACTCTCAGGGCAGCACAAGTATGAGGTGGGGGCAGCTCCTGTCTGGGACTTATCCTTCGATGTTCGGATTTTTTGCACTCTGCTGCCCGCTCAGGGCCACAGGAGTCGGAGCGCAAACATTGGCTCTTTTCCCTGGGAAAGAAAACTCACCAGTCCAGGTTCCTGACGTCAGTTTGTAGAGCTCTTTTTGGACTGTCAGAGCAGCACAAGTATGAGGTGGGGGCAGCTCCTGTCTGGGAATTATCCTTCGATGTTCGGATTTTTTGCAGTAAGCTGCCGGCTCAGGGCCACAGAACTCGGAGCGCAAACATCGGCTCTTTTCCCTGGGAAAGAAAAGTCACCAGTCCAGGTTCCTGATGTCAGTTTGTAGGGCTCCCCTGGGACTGTCAGGGCAGCACAAGTATGAGGCGGGGGCAGCCTCATGGCTGGGACTTATCCTTCGATGTCCGGATTTTTTGCAGTCAGCTGCCGGCTCAGGGCTACAGGACTCGGAGCGCAAACATCGGCTCTTTTCCCTGGGAAAGAAAACTCACCAGTCCAGGTTCCTGATGTCAGTTTGTAGAGCTCTTTTTGGACTCTCAGGGCAGAACAAGTATGAGGTGGGGGCAGCTCCTGTCTGGGACTTATCCTTCGATGTTCCGATTTTTTGCAGTCAGCTGCCGGCTCAGGGCCACAGGAGTCGGAGCGCAAACATCGGCTCTTTTCCCTGGGAAAGAAAACTCACCAGTCCAGGTTCCTGATGTCAGTTTGTAGGGCTCCCCTGGGACTGTCAGGGCAGCACAAGTATGAGGTGGGGGCAGCTCCTGTCTGGGACTTATCCTTCGATGTTCGGATTTTTTGCACTCAGCTGCCCGTTCCTGACCACAGGACTCGGAGCGCAAACATCGGCTCTTTTCCCTGGGAAAGAAAACTCACCAGTCCAGGTTCCTGATGTCAGTTTGGAGGGCTCCCCTGGGACTCTCAGGGCAGCACAAGTATGAGGTGGGGGCAGCTCCTGTCTGGGACTTATCCTTCGATGTTCGGAATTTGTGCGGTCAGCTGCCTGTTTAGGGCCACAGGAGTCGGAGCGCAAACATCGGCTCTTTTCCCTGGGAAAGAAAACTCACCAGTCCAGGTTCCTGATGTCAGTTTGTAGAGCTCTTTTTGAACTCTCAGGGCAGCACAAGTATGAGGTGGGGGCAGCTCCTGTCTGGGACTTATCCTTCGATGTTCCGATTTTTTGCAGTCAGCTGCCGGCTCAGGGCCACAGGACTCGGAGCGCAAACATCGGCTCTTTCCCCTGGGAAAGAAAACTCACCAGTCCAGGTTCCTGATGTCAGTTTGTAGGGCTCCCCTGAGACTGTCAGGGCAGCACAAGTATGAGGTGGGGGCAGCTGCTTTCTGGGACTTATCCTTCGATGTTCGGAATTTGTGCGGTCAGCTGCCGGCTCAGGGCCACAGGACTCGGGGCGCAAACATCGGCTCTTTTCCCTGGGAAAGAAAACTCACCAGTCCAGGTTCCTGATGTCAGTTTGTAGGGCTCCCCTGGGACTGTCAGGACAGCACAAGTATGAGGAGGGGGCAGCGCCTGTCTGGGACTTATCCTTCGATGTTCGGATTTTTTGCAGTCAGCTGCCGGCTCAGGGCCACAGGACTCGGAGCGCAAACATCGGCTCTTTTCCCTGGGAAAGAAAACTCACCAGTCCAGGTTCCTGATGTCAGTTTGTAGGGCTCCCCTGAGACTGTCAGGGCAGCACAAGTATGAGGTGGGGGCAGCTGCTTTCTGGGACTTATCCTTCGATGTTCGGAATTTGTGCGGTCACCTGCCGGCTCAGGGCCACAGGACTCGGGGCGCAAACATCGGCTCTTTTCCCTGGGAAAGAAAACTCACCAGTCCAGGATCCTGATGTCAGTTTGTAGGGCTCCCCTGGGACTGTCAGGGCAGCACAAGTATGAGGAGGGGGCAGCGCCTGTCTGGGACTTATCCTTCGATGTTCGGATTTTTTGCAGTCAGCTGCCCGTTCCTGACCACAGGACTCGGAGCGCAAACATCGGCTCTTTTCCCTGGGAAAGAAAACTCACCAGTCCAGGTTCCTGATGTCAGTTTGGAGGGCTCCCCTGGGACTCTCAGGGCAGCACAAGTATGAGGTGGGGGCAGCTCCTGTCTGGGACTTATCCTTCGATGTTCGGAATTTGTGCAGTCAGCTGCCGGCTCAGGGCCACAGGAGTCGGAGCGCAAACATCGGCTCTTTTCCCTGGGAAAGAAAACTCACCAGTCCAGGTTCCTGATGTCAGTTTGTAGAGCTCTTTGTGGACTCTCAGGGTAGCACAAATATGAGGTGGGGGCAGCTCCTGGCTGGGACTTATCCTTCGATGTTCGGATTTTTTGCAGTCAGCTGCCGGCTCAGGGCCACAGGAGTCGGAGCGCAAATATCGGCTCTTTTCCCTGGGAAAGAAAACTCACCAGTCCAGGTTCCTGATGTTAGTTTGTAGAGCTCCCCTGGGACTGTCAGGGCAGCACAAGTATGAGGTGGGGGCAGCTCCTGTCTGGGACTTATCCTTCGATGTTTGGATTTTTTGCACTCAGCTACCCGCTCAGGGCCACAGGACTCGGAGCGCAAACATCGGCTCTTTTCCCTGGGAAAGAAAACTCACCAGTCCAGGTTCCTGATGTCAGTTTGTAGAGCTCTTTTTGGACTGTCAGGGCAGCACAAGTATGAGGTGGGGGCAGCTCCTGTCTGGGACTTATCCTTCGATGTTCGGATTTTTTGCACTCAGCTGCCCGTTCCGGACCACAGGACTCGGAGCGCAAACATCGGCTCTTTTCCCTGGGAAAGAAAACTCACCAGTCCAGGTCCCTGATGTCAGTTTGTAGGGCTCCCCTGGGACTGTCAGGGCAGCACAAGTATGAGGTGGGGGCAGCTCCTGTCTGGGACTTATCCTTCGATGTTCGGATTTTTTGCACTCAGCTGCCGGCTCAGGGCCACAGGAGTCGGAGCGCAAACATCGGCTCTTTTCCCTGGGAAAGAAAACTCACCAGTCCAGGTTCCTGATGTCAGTTTGTAGGGCTCCCCTGGGACTGTCAGGGCAGCACAAGTATGAGGAGGGGGCAGCTCCTGTCTGGGACTTATCCTTCGATGTTCGGATATTTTGCGGTCAGATGCCCGCTCAGGGCCACAGGACTCGGAGCAAAACATCGGCTCTTTTCCCTGGGAAAGAAAACTCACCAGTCCAGGTTCCTGATGTCAGTTTGTAGGGCTGTTTTTGGACCCTCAGGACAGCACAAGTATGAGGTGGGGGCAGCTCCTGTCTGGGACTTATCCTTCGATGTTCGGAATTTTTGCGGTCAGCTGCCGGCTCAGGGCCACAGGACTAGGAGCGCAAACATCGGCTCTTTTCCCTGGAGAAGAAAACTCACCAGTCCAGGTTCCTGATGTCAGTTTGTAGAGCTCGTTTTGGGCTCTCAGGGCAGCACAAGTATGAGGTGGGGGCAGCTCCTGTCTGGGACTTAATCTTCGATGTTCCGATTTTTTGCAGTCAGCTGCCGGCTCACGGCCACAGGACTCGAAGCGCAAACATCGGCTCTTTTCCCAGGGAAAGAAAACTCACCAGTCCAGGTTCCTGATGTCATTTTGTAGAGCTCTTTTTGGACTCTCAGGGCAGGAAAAGTATGAGGTGGCGGCAGCTCCTGTCTGGGACTTATCCTTCGATGTTCCGATTTTTTGCAGTCAGCTGCCGGCTCAGGGCCACAGGACTCGGAGCGCAAACATCGGCTCTTTTCCCTGGGAAGGAAAACTCACCAGTCCAGGTTCCTGATGTCAGTTTGTAGGGCTCCCCAGGGACTGTCAGGGCAGCACAAGTATGAGGTGGGGGCAGCTCCTGTCTGGGATTTATCCTTCGATGTTCCCATTTTTTGCAGTCAGCTGCCGGCTCAGGGCCACAGGACTCGGAGCGCAAACATCGGCTCTTTTCCCTGGGAAAGAAAACTCACCAGTCCAGGTTCCTGATGTCAGTTTGGATGGCTCCCCTGGGACCCTCAGGGCATCACAAGTATGAGGTGGGGGCAGATCCTGTCTGGGACTTATCCTTCGATGTTCGGAATTTGTGCGGTCAGCTGCCGGCTCAGGGCCACAGGACTCGGAGCGCAAACATCGGCTCTTTTCCCTGGGAAAGAAAACTCACCAGTCCAGGTTCCTGATGTCAGTTTTTAGGGCTCCCCTGGGACTGTCAGGGCAGCACAAGTATGAGGTAGGGGCAGCTCCTTTCTGGGACTTATCCTTCGATGTTCGGAATTTGTGCGGTCAGCTGCCGGCTCAGGGTCACAGGAGTCGGAGCGCAAACATCGGCTCTTTTCCCTGGGAAAGAAAACTCACCAGTCCAGGTTCCTGATGTCAGTTTGTAGAGCTCTTTTTGGACTCTCAGGGCAGCACAAGTATGAGGTGGGGGCAGCTCCTGTCTGGGACTTATCCTTCGATGTTCCCATTTTTTGCAGTCAGCTGCCGGCTCAGGGCCACAGGACTCGGAGCGCAAACATCGGCTCTTTTCCCTGGGAAAGAAAACTCACCAGTCCAGGTTCCTGATGTCAGTTTGTAGAGCTCTTTTTGAACTCTCAGGGTAGCACAAGTATGAGGTGGGGGCAGCTCCTGGCTGGGACTTATCCTTCGATGTTCGGATTTTTTGCAGTCAGCTGCCGGCTCAGGGCCACAGGACTCGGAGCGCAAACATCGGCTCTTTTCCCTGGGAAAGAAAACTCACCAGTCCAGGTTCCTGATGTCAGTTTGTAGGGCTCCCCTGGGACTGTCAGGGCAGCACAAGTATGAGGTGGGGGCAGCTCCTGTCTGGGACTTATCCTTCGATGTTCGGATTTTTTGCAGTCAGCTGCCGGCTCAGGGCCACAGGACTCGGAGCGCAAACATCGGCTCTTTTCCCTGGGAAAGAAAACTCACCAGTCCAGGTTCCTGATGTCAGTTTGTAGGGCTCCCCTGGGACTGTCAGGGCAGCACAAGTATGAGGTAGGGGCAGCTCCTTTCTGGGACTTATCCTTCGATGTTCGGAATTTGTGCGGTCAGCTGCCGGCTCACGGCCACAGGACTCGGAGCGCAAACATCGGCTCTTTACCCTGGGAAAGAAAACTCACCAGTCCGGGTTCCTGATGTCAGTTTGTAGGGCTCTTTTTGGACTCTCAGGACAGCACAAGTATGAGGTGGGAGCAGCTCCTGTCTGGGACTTATCCTTCGATGTTCCGAATTTGTGCGGTCAGCTGCGGGCGCAGGGCCACAGCAGTCGGAGCGCAAACATCGGCTCTTTTCCCTGGGAAAGAAAACTCACCAGTCCAGGTTCTTGATGTCAGTTTGTAGAGCTCTTTTTGGACTCTCAGGGCAGCACAAGTATGAGGTGGGGGCAGCTCCTGTCTGGGACTTATCCTTCGATGTTCTGATTTTTTGCAGTCAGCTGCCGGCTCAGGGCCACAGGAGTCGGAGCGCAAACATCGGCTCTTTTCCCTGGGAAAGAAAACTCACCAGTCCAGGTTCCTGATGTCAGTTTGTAGGGCTCTTTTTGAACTCTCAGGGCAGCACAAGTATGAGGTGGGGGCAGCTCCTGTCTGGGACTTATCCTTCGATGTTCGGATTTTTTGCACTCAGCTGCCGGCTCAGGGCCACAGGACTCGGAGCGCAAACATCGGCTCTTTTCCCTGGGAAAGAAAACTCACCAGTCCAGGTTCCTGATGTCAGTTTGTAGAGCTCTTTTTGGACTCTCAGGGCAGCACAAGTATGAGGTGGGGGCAGCTCCTTTCTGGGGCTTATCCTGCGATGTTCGGATTTTTTGCAGTCAGCTGCATGCTCACGGCCACAGGACTCGGAGCGCAAACATCGGCTCTTTTCCCTGGGAAAGAAAACTCACCAGTCCAGGTCCCTGATGTCAGTTTGTAGGGCTCCATAGGGACTGTCAAGGCAGCACAAGTATGAGGTGGGGGCAGCTCCTGTCTGGGACTTATCCTTCGATGTTCGGAATTTGTGCGGTCAGCCGCCGGCTCACGGCCACAGGACTCGGGGCGCAAACATCGGCTCTTTTCCCTGGGAAAGAAAACTCACCAGTCCAGGTTCCTGATGTCAGTTTGTAGGGCTCCCCTGGGACTGTCAGAGCAGCACAAGTATGAGGAGGAGGCAGCTCCTGTCTGGGACTTATCCTTCGATGTTCCAATTTTTTGCAGTCAGCTGCCCGCTCAGGGCCACAGGACTCGGAGCGCAAACATCGGCTCTTTTCCCTGGGAAAGAAAACTCACCAGTCCAGGTTCCTGATGTCAGTTTGTAGAGCTCTTTTTGAACTCTCAGGGCAGCACAAGTATGAGGTGGGGGCAGCTCCTGTCTGGGATTTATCCTTCGATGTTCGGATTTTTTGCAGTCAGCTGCCGGCTCAGGGCCACAGGACTCGGAGCGCAAACATCGGCTCTTTTCCCTGGGAAAGAAAACTCACCAGTCCAGGTTCCTGATGTCAGTTTGTAGGGCTCCCCTGAGACTGTCAGGGCAGCACAAGTATGAGGTGGGGGCAGCTGCTTTCTGGGACTTATCCTTCGATGTTCGGAATTTGTGCGGTCACCTGCCGGCTCAGGGCCACAGGACTCTGGGCGCAAACATCGGCTCTTTTCCCTGGGAAAGAAAACTCACCAGTCCGGGTTCCTGATGTCAGTTTGTAGGGCTCCCCTGGGACTGTCAGGGCAGCACAAGTATGAGGAGGGGGCAGCGCCTGTCTGGGACTTATCCTTCGATGTTCGGATTTTTTGCAGTCAGCTGCCGGCTCAGGGCCACAGGAGTCGGAGCGCAAACATCGGCTCTTTTCCCTGGGAAAGAAAACTCACCAGTCCAGGTTCCTGATGTCATTTTGTAGAGCTCTTTTTGAACTCTCAGGGCAGCACAAGTATGAGGTGGGGGCAGCTCCTGTCTGGGACTTATCCTTCGATGTTCGGATTTTTTGCACTCAGCTGCCCGCTCCGGGCCACAGGAGTCGGAGCGCAAACATTGGCTCTTTTCCCTGGGAAAGAAAACTCACCAGTCCAGGTTCCTGACGTCAGTTTGTAGAGCTCTATTTGGACTGTCAGAGCAGCACAAGTATGAGGTGGGGGCAGCTCCTGTCTGGGAATTATCCTTCGATGTTCGGATTTTTTGCAGTCAGCTGCCGGCTCAGGGCCACAGAACTCGGAGCGCAAACATCGGCTCTTTTCCCTGGGAAAGAAAAGTCACCAGTCCAGGTTCCTGATGTCAGTTTGTAGGGCTCCCCTGGGACTGTCAGGGCAGCACAAGTATGAGGCGGGGGCAGCCTCATGGCTGGGACTTATCCTTCGATGTCCGGAATTTTTGCAGTCAGCTGCCGGCTCAGGGCTACAGGACTCGGAGCGCAAACATCGGCTCTTTTCCCTGGGAAAGAAAACTCACCAGTCCAGGTTCCTGATGTCAGTTTGTAGGGCTCCCCTGAGACTGTCAGGGCAGCACAAGTATGAGGTGGGGGCAGCTGCTTTCTGGGACTTATCCTTCGATGTTCGGAATTTGTGCGGTCACCTGCCGGCTCAGGGCCACAGGACTCTGGGCGCAAACATCGGCTCTTTTCCCTGGGAAAGAAAACTCACCAGTCCGGGTTCCTGATGTCAGTTTGTAGGGCTCCCCTGGGACTGTCAGGGCAGCACAAGTATGAGGAGGGGGCAGCGCCTGTCTGGGACTTATCCTTCGATGTTCGGATTTTTTGCAGTCAGCTGCCGGCTCAGGGCCACAGGAGTCGGAGCGCAAACATCGGCTCTTTTCCCTGGGAAAGAAAACTCACCAGTCCAGGTTCCTGATGTCAGTTTGTAGAGCTCTTTTTGAACTCTCAGGGCAGCACAAGTATGAGGTGGGGGCAGCTCCTGTCTGGGACTTATCCTTCGATGTTCGGATTTTTTGCACTCAGCTGCCCGCTCCGGGCCACAGGAGTCGGAGCGCAAACATTGGCTCTTTTCCCTGGGAAAGAAAACTCACCAGTCCAGGTTCCTGACGTCAGTTTGTAGAGCTCTTTTTGGACTGTCAGAGCAGCACAAGTATGAGGTGGGGGCAGCTCCTGTCTGGGAATTATCCTTCGATGTTCGGATTTTTTGCAGTCAGCTGCCGGCTCAGGGCCACAGAACTCGGAGCGCAAACATCGGCTCTTTTCCCTGGGAAAGAAAAGTCACCAGTCCAGGTTCCTGATGTCAGTTTGTAGGGCTCCCCTGGGACTGTCAGGGCAGCACAAGTATGAGGCGGGGGCAGCCTCATGGCTGGGACTTATCCTTCGATGTCCGGAATTTTTGCAGTCAGCTGCCGGCTCAGGGCTACAGGACTCGGAGCGCAAACATCGGCTCTTTTCCCTGGGAAAGAAAACTCACCAGTCCAGGTTCCTGATGTCAGTTTGTAGAGCTCTTTTTGGACTCTCAGGGCAGAACAAGTATGAGGTGGGGGCAGCTCCTGTCTGGGACTTATCCTTCGATGTTCCGATTTTTTGCAGTCAGCTGCCGGCTCAGGGCCACAGGAGTCGGAGCGCAAACATCGGCTCTTTTCCCTGGGAAAGAAAACTCACCAGTCCAGGTTCCTGATGTCAGTTTGTAGGGCTCCCCTGGGACTGTCAGGGCAGCACAAGTATGAGGTGGGGGCAGCTCCTGTCTGGGACTTATCCTTCGATGTTCGGATTTTTTGCACTCAGCTGCCCGTTCCTGACCACAGGACTCGGAGCGCAAACATCGGCTCTTTTCCCTGGGAAAGAAAACTCACCAGTCCAGGTTCCTGATGTCAGTTTGGAGGGCTCCCCTGGGACTCTCAGGGCAGCACAAGTATGAGGTGGGGGCAGCTCCTGTCTGGGACTTATCCTTCGATGTTCGGAATTTGTGCGGTCAGCTGCCGGCTCAGGGCCACAGGAGTCGGAGCGCAAACATCGGCTCTTTTCCCTGGGAAAGAAAACTCACCAGTCCAGGTTCCTGATGTCAGTTTGTAGAGCTCCCCTGCGACTGTCAGGGCAGCACAAGTATGAGGTGGTGGCAGCTCCTGTCTGGGACTTATCCTTCGATGTTCTGAATTTGTGCGGTCAGCTGCGTGCTCAGGGCCACAGGACTCGGAGCGCAAATATCGGCTGTTTTCCCTGGGAAAGAAAACTCACCAGTCCAGGTTCCTGATGTCAGTTTGTAGAGCTCTTTTTGAACTCTCAGGGCAGCACAAGTATGAGGTGGGGGCAGCTCCTGTCTGGGACTTATCCTTCGATGTTCCGATTTTTTGCAGTCAGCTGCCGGCTCAGGGCCACAGGACTCGGAGCGCAAACATCGGCTCTTTTCCCTGGGAAAGAAAACTCACCAGTCCAGGTTCCTGATGTCAGTTTGTAGGGCTCCCCTGAGACTGTCAGGGCAGCACAAGTATGAGGTGGGGGCAGCTGCTTTCTGGGACTTATCCTTCGATGTTCGGAATTTGTGCGGTCAGCTGCCGGCTCAGGGCCACAGGACTCGGGGCGCAAACATCGGCTCTTTTCCCTGGGAAAGAAAACTCACCAGTCCAGGTTCCTGATGTCAGTTTGTAGGGCTCCCCTGGGACTGTCAGGACAGCACAAGTATGAGGAGGGGGCAGCGCCTGTCTGGGACTTATCCTTCGATGTTCGGATTTTTTGCAGTCAGCTGCCGGCTCAGGGCCACAGGACTCGGAGCGCAAACATCGGCTCTTTTCCCTGGGAAAGAAAACTCACCAGTCCAGGTTCCTGATGTCAGTTTGTAGGGCTCCCCTGAGACTGTCAGGGCAGCACAAGTATGAGGTGGGGGCAGCTGCTTTCTGGGACTTATCCTTCGATGTTCGGAATTTGTGCGGTCACCTGCCGGCTCAGGGCCACAGGACTCGGGGCGCAAACATCGGCTCTTTTCCCTGGGAAAGAAAACTCACCAGTCCAGGATCCTGATGTCAGTTTGTAGGGCTCCCCTGGGACTGTCAGGGCAGCACAAGTATGAGGAGGGGGCAGCGCCTGTCTGGGACTTATCCTTCGATGTTCGGATTTTTTGCAGTCAGCTGCCCGTTCCTGACCACAGGACTCGGAGCGCAAACATCGGCTCTTTTCCCTGGGAAAGAAAACTCACCAGTCCAGGTTCCTGATGTCAGTTTGGAGGGCTCCCCTGGGACTCTCAGGGCAGCACAAGTATGAGGTGGGGGCAGCTCCTGTCTGGGACTTATCCTTCGATGTTCGGAATTTGTGCAGTCAGCTGCCGGCTCAGGGCCACAGGAGTCGGAGCGCAAACATCGGCTCTTTTCCCTGGGAAAGAAAACTCACCAGTCCAGGTTCCTGATGTCAGTTTGTAGAGCTCTTTTTGGACTCTCAGGGTAGCACAAATATGAGGTGGGGGCAGCTCCTGGCTGGGACTTATCCTTCGATGTTCGGATTTTTTGCAGTCAGCTGCCGGCTCAGGGCCACAGGAGTCGGAGCGCAAATATCGGCTCTTTTCCCTGGGAAAGAAAACTCACCAGTCCAGGTTCCTGATGTCAGTTTGTAGAGCTCCCCTGGGACTGTCAGGGCAGCACAAGTATGAGGTGGGGGCAGCTCCTGTCTGGGACTTATCCTTCGATGTTTGGATTTTTTGCACTCAGCTGCCCGCTCAGGGCCACAGGACTCGGAGCGCAAACATCGGCTCTTTTCCCTGGGAAAGAAAACTCACCAGTCCAGGTTCCTGATGTCAGTTTTTAGAGCACTTTTTGGACTGTCAGGGCAGCACAAGTATGAGGTGGGGGCAGCTCCTGTCTGGGACTTATCCTTCGATGTTCGGATTTTTTGCACTCAGCTGCCCGTTCCGGACCACAGGACTCGGAGCGCAAACATCGGCTCTTTTCCCTGGGAAAGAAAACTCACCAGTCCAGGTCCCTGATGTCAGTTTGTAGGGCTCCCCTGGGACTGTCAGGGCAGCACAAGTATGAGGAGGAGGCAGCTCCTGTCTGGGACTTATCCTTCGATGTTCCAATTTTTTGCAGTCAGCTGCCCGCTCAGGGCCACAGAACTCGGAGCGCAAACATCGGCTCTTTTCCCTGGGAAAGAAAACTCACCAGTCCAGGTTCCTGATGTCAGTTTGTAGAGCTCTTTTTGAACTCTCAGGGCAGCACAAGTATGAGGTGGGGGCAGCTCCTGTCTGGGATTTATCCTTCGATGTTCGGATTTTTTGCAGTCAGCTGCCGGCTCAGGGCCACAGGACTCGGAGCGCAAACATCGGCTCTTTTCCCTGGGAAAGAAAACTCACCAGTCCAGGTTCCTGATGTCAGTTTGTAGGGCTCCCCTGAGACTGTCAGGGCAGCACAAGTATGAGGTGGGGGCAGCTGCTTTCTGGGACTTATCCTTCGATGTTCGGAATTTGTGCGGTCACCTGCCGGCTCAGGGCCACAGGACTCTGGGCGCAAACATCGGCTCTTTTCCCTGGGAAAGAAAACTCACCAGTCCGGGTTCCTGATGTCAGTTTGTAGGGCTCCCCTGGGACTGTCAGGGCAGCACAAGTATGAGGAGGGGGCAGCGCCTGTCTGGGACTTATCCTTCGATGTTCGGATTTTTTGCAGTCAGCTGCCGGCTCAGGGCCACAGGAGTCGGAGCGCAAACATCGGCTCTTTTCCCTGGGAAAGAAAACTCACCAGTCCAGGTTCCTGATGTCATTTTGTAGAGCTCTTTTTGAACTCTCAGGGCAGCACAAGTATGAGGTGGGGGCAGCTCCTGTCTGGGACTTATCCTTCGATGTTCGGATTTTTTGCACTCAGCTGCCCGCTCCGGGCCACAGGAGTCGGAGCGCAAACATTGGCTCTTTTCCCTGGGAAAGAAAACTCACCAGTCCAGGTTCCTGACGTCAGTTTGTAGAGCTCTATTTGGACTGTCAGAGCAGCACAAGTATGAGGTGGGGGCAGCTCCTGTCTGGGAATTATCCTTCGATGTTCGGATTTTTTGCAGTCAGCTGCCGGCTCAGGGCCACAGAACTCGGAGCGCAAACATCGGCTCTTTTCCCTGGGAAAGAAAAGTCACCAGTCCAGGTTCCTGATGTCAGTTTGTAGGGCTCCCCTGGGACTGTCAGGGCAGCACAAGTATGAGGCGGGGGCAGCCTCATGGCTGGGACTTATCCTTCGATGTCCGGAATTTTTGCAGTCAGCTGCCGGCTCAGGGCTACAGGACTCGGAGCGCAAACATCGGCTCTTTTCCCTGGGAAAGAAAACTCACCAGTCCAGGTTCCTGATGTCAGTTTGTAGGGCTCCCCTGAGACTGTCAGGGCAGCACAAGTATGAGGTGGGGGCAGCTGCTTTCTGGGACTTATCCTTCGATGTTCGGAATTTGTGCGGTCACCTGCCGGCTCAGGGCCACAGGACTCTGGGCGCAAACATCGGCTCTTTTCCCTGGGAAAGAAAACTCACCAGTCCGGGTTCCTGATGTCAGTTTGTAGGGCTCCCCTGGGACTGTCAGGGCAGCACAAGTATGAGGAGGGGGCAGCGCCTGTCTGGGACTTATCCTTCGATGTTCGGATTTTTTGCAGTCAGCTGCCGGCTCAGGGCCACAGGAGTCGGAGCGCAAACATCGGCTCTTTTCCCTGGGAAAGAAAACTCACCAGTCCAGGTTCCTGATGTCAGTTTGTAGAGCTCTTTTTGAACTCTCAGGGCAGCACAAGTATGAGGTGGGGGCAGCTCCTGTCTGGGACTTATCCTTCGATGTTCGGATTTTTTGCACTCAGCTGCCCGCTCCGGGCCACAGGAGTCGGAGCGCAAACATTGGCTCTTTTCCCTGGGAAAGAAAACTCACCAGTCCAGGTTCCTGACGTCAGTTTGTAGAGCTCTTTTTGGACTGTCAGAGCAGCACAAGTATGAGGTGGGGGCAGCTCCTGTCTGGGAATTATCCTTCGATGTTCGGATTTTTTGCAGTCAGCTGCCGGCTCAGGGCCACAGAACTCGGAGCGCAAACATCGGCTCTTTTCCCTGGGAAAGAAAAGTCACCAGTCCAGGTTCCTGATGTCAGTTTGTAGGGCTCCCCTGGGACTGTCAGGGCAGCACAAGTATGAGGCGGGGGCAGCCTCATGGCTGGGACTTATCCTTCGATGTCCGGAATTTTTGCAGTCAGCTGCCGGCTCAGGGCTACAGGACTCGGAGCGCAAACATCGGCTCTTTTCCCTGGGAAAGAAAACTCACCAGTCCAGGTTCCTGATGTCAGTTTGTAGAGCTCTTTTTGGACTCTCAGGGCAGAACAAGTATGAGGTGGGGGCAGCTCCTGTCTGGGACTTATCCTTCGATGTTCCGATTTTTTGCAGTCAGCTGCCGGCTCAGGGCCACAGGAGTCGGAGCGCAAACATCGGCTCTTTTCCCTGGGAAAGAAAACTCACCAGTCCAGGTTCCTGATGTCAGTTTGTAGGGCTCCCCTGGGACTGTCAGGGCAGCACAAGTATGAGGTGGGGGCAGCTCCTGTCTGGGACTTATCCTTCGATGTTCGGATTTTTTGCACTCAGCTGCCCGTTCCTGACCACAGGACTCGGAGCGCAAACATCGGCTCTTTTCCCTGGGAAAGAAAACTCACCAGTCCAGGTTCCTGATGTCAGTTTGGAGGGCTCCCCTGGGACTCTCAGGGCAGCACAAGTATGAGGTGGGGGCAGCTCCTGTCTGGGACTTATCCTTCGATGTTCGGAATTTGTGCGGTCAGCTGCCGGCTCAGGGCCACAGGAGTCGGAGCGCAAACATCGGCTCTTTTCCCTGGGAAAGAAAACTCACCAGTCCAGGTTCCTGATGTCAGTTTGTAGAGCTCCCCTGCGACTGTCAGGGCAGCACAAGTATGAGGTGGTGGCAGCTCCTGTCTGGGACTTATCCTTCGATGTTCTGAATTTGTGCGGTCAGCTGCGTGCTCAGGGCCACAGGACTCGGAGCGCAAATATCGGCTGTTTTCCCTGGGAAAGAAAACTCACCAGTCCAGGTTCCTGATGTCAGTTTGTAGAGCTCTTTTTGAACTCTCAGGGCAGCACAAGTATGAGGTGGGGGCAGCTCCTGTCTGGGACTTATCCTTCGATGTTCCGATTTTTTGCAGTCAGCTGCCGGCTCAGGGCCACAGGACTCGGAGCGCAAACATCGGCTCTTTCCCCTGGGAAAGAAAACTCACCAGTCCAGGTTCCTGATGTCAGTTTGTAGGGCTCCCCTGAGACTGTCAGGGCAGCACAAGTATGAGGTGGGGGCAGCTGCTTTCTGGGACTTATCCTTCGATGTTCGGAATTTGTGCGGTCAGCTGCCGGCTCAGGGCCACAGGACTCGGGGCGCAAACATCGGCTCTTTTCCCTGGGAAAGAAAACTCACCAGTCCAGGTTCCTGATGTCAGTTTGTAGGGCTCCCCTGGGACTGTCAGGACAGCACAAGTATGAGGAGGGGGCAGCGCCTGTCTGGGACTTATCCTTCGATGTTCGGATTTTTTGCAGTCAGCTGCCGGCTCAGGGCCACAGGACTCGGAGCGCAAACATCGGCTCTTTTCCCTGGGAAAGAAAACTCACCAGTCCAGGTTCCTGATGTCAGTTTGTAGGGCTCCCCTGAGACTGTCAGGGCAGCACAAGTATGAGGTGGGGGCAGCTGCTTTCTGGGACTTATCCTTCGATGTTCGGAATTTGTGCGGTCACCTGCCGGCTCAGGGCCACAGGACTCGGGGCGCAAACATCGGCTCTTTTCCCTGGGAAAGAAAACTCACCAGTCCAGGATCCTGATGTCAGTTTGTAGGGCTCCCCTGGGACTGTCAGGGCAGCACAAGTATGAGGAGGGGGCAGCGCCTGTCTGGGACTTATCCTTCGATGTTCGGATTTTTTGCAGTCAGCTGCCCGTTCCTGACCACAGGACTCGGAGCGCAAACATCGGCTCTTTTCCCTGGGAAAGAAAACTCACCAGTCCAGGTTCCTGATGTCAGTTTGGAGGGCTCCCCTGGGACTCTCAGGGCAGCACAAGTATGAGGTGGGGGCAGCTCCTGTCTGGGACTTATCCTTCGATGTTCGGAATTTGTGCAGTCAGCTGCCGGCTCAGGGCCACAGGAGTCGGAGCGCAAACATCGGCTCTTTTCCCTGGGAAAGAAAACTCACCAGTCCAGGTTCCTGATGTCAGTTTGTAGAGCTCTTTTTGGACTCTCAGGGTAGCACAAATATGAGGTGGGGGCAGCTCCTGGCTGGGACTTATCCTTCGATGTTCGGATTTTTTGCAGTCAGCTGCCGGCTCAGGGCCACAGGAGTCGGAGCGCAAATATCGGCTCTTTTCCCTGGGAAAGAAAACTCACCAGTCCAGGTTCCTGATGTCAGTTTGTAGAGCTCCCCTGGGACTGTCAGGGCAGCACAAGTATGAGGTGGGGGCAGCTCCTGTCTGGGACTTATCCTTCGATGTTTGGATTTTTTGCACTCAGCTGCCCGCTCAGGGCCACAGGACTCGGAGCGCAAACATCGGCTCTTTTCCCTGGGAAAGAAAACTCACCAGTCCAGGTTCCTGATGTCAGTTTGTAGAGCTCTTTTTGGACTGTCAGGGCAGCACAAGTATGAGGTGGGGGCAGCTCCTGTCTGGGACTTATCCTTCGATGTTCGGATTTTTTGCACTCAGCTGCCCGTTCCGGACCACAGGACTCGGAGCGCAAACATCGGCTCTTTTCCCTGGGAAAGAAAACTCACCAGTCCAGGTCCCTGATGTCAGTTTGTAGGGCTCCCCTGGGACTGTCAGGGCAGCACAAGTATGAGGTGGGGGCAGCTCCTGTCTGGGACTTATCCTTCGATGTTCGGATTTTTTGCACTCAGCTGCCGGCTCATGGCAACAGGAGTCGGAGCGCAAACATCGGCTCTTTTCCCTGGGAAAGAAAACTCACCAGTCCAGGTTCCTGATGTCAGTTTGTAGGGCTCCCCTGGGACTGTCAGGGCAGCACAAGTATGAGGAGGGGGCAGCTCCTGTCTGGGACTTATCCTTCGATGTTCGGATATTTTGCGGTCAGATGCCCGCTCAGGGCCACAGGACTCGGAGCAAAACATCGGCTCTTTTCCCTGGGAAAGAAAACTCACCAGTCCAGGTTCCTGATGTCAGTTTGTAGGGCTGTTTTTGGACCCTCAGGACAGCACAAGTATGAGGTGGGGGCAGCTCCTGTCTGGGACTTATCCTTCGATGTTCGGAATTTTTGCGGTCAGCTGCCGGCTCAGGGCCACAGGACTAGGAGCGCAAACATCGGCTCTTTTCCCTGGAGAAGAAAACTCACCAGTCCAGGTTCCTGATGTCAGTTTGTAGAGCTCGTTTTGGGCTCTCAGGGCAGCACAAGTATGAGGTGGGGGCAGCTCCTGTCTGGGACTTATCCTTCGATGTTCCGATTTTTTGCAGTCAGCTGCCGGCTCAGGGCCACAGGACTCGAAGCGCAAACATCGGCTCTTTTCCCAGGGAAAGAAAACTCACCAGTCCAGGTTCCTGATGTCATTTTGTAGAGCTCTTTTTGGACTCTCAGGGCAGCACAAGTATGAGGTGGCGGCAGCTCCTGTCTGGGACTTATCCTTCGATGTTCCGATTTTTTGCAGTCAGCTGCCGGCTCAGGGCCACAAGACTCGGAGCGCAAACATCGGCTCTTTTCCCTGGGAAGGAAAACTCACCAGTCCAGGTTCCTGATGTCAGTTTGTAGGGCTCCCCAGGGACTGTCAGGGCAGCACAAGTATGAGGTGGGGGCAGCTCCTGTCTGGGATTTATCCTTCGATGTTCCCATTTTTTGCAGTCAGCTGCCGGCTCAGGGCCACAGGACTCGGAGCGCAAACATCGGCTCTTTTCCCTGGGAAAGAAAACTCACCAGTCCAGGTTCCTGATGTCAGTTTGGATGGCTCCCCTGGAACCCTCAGGGCATCACAAGTATGAGGTGGGGGCAGATCCTGTCTGGGACTTATCCTTCGATGTTCGGAATTTGTGCGGTCAGCTGCCGGCTCAGGGCCACAGGACTCGGAGCGCAAACATCGGCTCTTTTCCCTGGGAAAGAAAACTCACCAGTCCAGGTTCCTGATGTCAGTTTTTAGGGCTCCCCTGGGACTGTCAGGGCAGCACAAGTATGAGGTAGGGGCAGCTCCTTTCTGGGACTTATCCTTCGATGTTCGGAATTTGTGCGGTCAGCTGCCGGCTCAGGGTCACAGGAGTCGGAGCGCAAGCATCGGCTCTTTTCCCTGGGAAAGAAAACTCACCAGTCCAGGTTCCTGATGTCAGTTTGTATTGCTCCCCTGGGACTGTCAGCGCAGCACAAGTATGAGGTGGGGGCAGCTCCTGTCTGGGACTTATCCTTCGATGTTCGGATTTTTTGCAGTCAGCTGCCGGCTCAGGGCCACAGGACTCGGAGCGCAAACATCGGCTCTTTTCCCTGGGAAAGAAAACTCACCAGTCCAGGTTCCTGATGTCAGTTTGTAGAGCTCTTTTTGGACTCTCAGGGCAGCACAAGTATGAGGTGGGGGCAGCTCCTGTCTGGGACTTATCCTTCGATGTTCCCATTTTTTGCAGTCAGCTGCCGGCTCAGGGCCACAGGACTCGGAGCGCAAACATCGGCTCTTTTCCCTGGGAAAGAAAAGTCACCAGTCCAGGTTCCTGATGTCAGTTTGTAGGGCTCCCCTGGGACTGTCAGGGCAGCACAAGTATGAGGTAGGGGCAGCTCCTTTCTGGGACTTATCCTTCGATGTTCGGAATTTGTGCGGTCAGCTGCCGGCTCACGGCCACAGGACTCGGAGCGCAAACATCGGCTCTTTACCCTGGGAAAGAAAACTCACCAGTCCGGGTTCCTGATGTCAGTTTGTAGGGCTCTTTTTGGACTCTCAGGACAGCACAAGTATGAGGTGGGGGCAGCTCCTGTCTGGGACTTATCCTTCGATGTTCCGAATTTGTGCGGTCAGCTGCGGGCGCAGGGCCACAGGAGTCGGAGCGCAAACATCGGCTCTTTTCCCTGGGAAAGAAAACTCACCAGTCCAGGTTCTTGATGTCAGTTTTTCGAGCTCTTTTTGGACTCTCAGGGCAGCACAAGTATGAGGTGGGGGCAGCTCCTGTCTGGGACTTATCCTTCGATGTTCTGATTTTTTGCAGTCAGCTGCCGGCTCAGGGCCACAGGAGTCGGAGCGCAAACATCGGCTCTTTTCCCTGGGAAAGAAAACTCACCAGTCCAGGTTCCTGATGTCAGTTTGTAGGGCTCTTTTTGAACTCTCAGGGCAGCACAAGTATGAGGTGGGGGCAGCTCCTGTCTGGGACTTATCCTTCGATGTTCGGATTTTTTGCACTCAGCTGCCGGCTCAGGGCCACAGGACTCGGAGCGCAAACATCGGCTCTTTTCCCTGGGAAAGAAAACTCACCAGTCCAGGTTCCTGATGTCAGTTTGTAGAGCTCTTTTTGGACTCTCAGGGCAGCACAAGTATGAGGTGGGGGCAGCTCCTTTCTGGGACTTATCCTGCGATGTTCGGATTTTTTACAGTCAGCTGCATGCTCACGGCCACAGGACTCGGAGCGCAAACATCGGCTCTTTTCCCTGGGAAAGAAAACTCACCAGTCCAGGTCCCTGATGTCAGTTTTTAGGGCTCCATAGGGACTGTCAAGGCAGCACAAGTATGAGGTGGGGGCAGCTCCTGTCTGGGACTTATCCTTCGATGTTCGGAATTTGTGCGGTCAGCCGCCGGCTCACGGCCACAGGACTCGGGGCGCAAACATCGGCTCTTTTCCCTGGGAAAGAAAACTCACCAGTCCAGGTTCCTGATGTCAGTTTGTAGGGCTCCCCTGGGACTGTCAGGGCAGCACAAGTATGAGGAGGAGGCAGCTCCTGTCTGGGACTTATCCTTCCATGTTCCAATTTTTTGCAGTCAGCTGCCCGCTCAGGGCCACAGGAGTCGGAGCGCAAACATCGGCTCTTTTCCCTGGGAAAGAAAACTCACCAGTCCAGGTTCCTGATGTAAGTTTGTAGAGCTCTTTTTGAACTCTCAGGGCAGCACAAGTATGAGGTGGGGGCAGCTCCTGTCTGGGATTTATCCTTCGATGTTCGGATTTTTTGCAGTCAGCTGCCGGCTCAGGGCCACAGGACTCGGAGCGCAAACATCGGCTCTTTTCCCTGGGAAAGAAAACTCCCCAGTCCAGGTTCCTGATGTCAGTTTGTAGGGCTCCCCTGAGACTGTCAGGGCAGCACAAGTATGAGGTGGGGGCAGCTGCTTTCTGGGACTTATCCTTCGATGTTCGGAATTTGTGCGGTCACCTGCCGGCTCAGGGCCACAGGACTCTGGGCGCAAACATCGGCTCTTTTCCCTGGGAAAGAAAACTCACCAGTCCGGGTTCCTGATGTCAGTTTGTAGGGCTCCCCTGGGACTGTCAGGGCAGCACAAGTATGAGGAGGGGGCAGCGCCTGTCTGGGACTTATCCTTCGATGTTCGGATTTTTTGCAGTCAGCTGCCGGCTCAGGGCCACAGGAGTCGGAGCGCAAACATCGGCTCTTTTCCCTGGGAAAGAAAACTCACCAGTCCAGGTTCCTGATGTCAGTTTGTAGAGCTCTTTTTGAACTCTCGGGGTAGCACAAGTATGAGGTGGGGGCAGCTCCTGTCTGGGACTTATCCTTCGATGTTCCAATTTTTTGCAGTCAGCTGCCCGCTCAGGGCCACAGGAGTCGGAGCGCAAACATCGGCTCTTTTCCCTGGGAAAGAAAACTCACCAGTCCAGGTTCCTGATGTCAGTTTTTAGGGCTCCCCTGGGACTGTCAGGGCAGCACAAGTATGAGGTGGGGGCAGCTCCTGTCTGGGACTTATCCTTCGATGTTCCGATTTTTTGCAGTCAGCTGCCGGCTCAGGGCCACAGGAGTCGGAGCGCAAACATCGGCTCTTTTCCCTGGGAAAGAAAACTCACCAGTCCAGGTTCCTGATGTCAGTTTGTAGGGCTCCCCTGGGACTGTCAGGGCAGCACAAGTATGAGGTGGGGGCAGCTCCTTTCTGGGACTTATCCTTCGATGTTCGGAATCTGTGCGGTCAGCTTCCGGCTCACGGCCACAGCACTCGGAGCGCAAACATCGGCTCTTTACCCTGGGAAAGAAAACTCACCAGTCTGGGTTCCTGATGTCAGTTTGTAGGGCTCTTTTTGGACTCTCAGGACAGCACAAGTATGAGGTGGGGGCAGCTACTGTCTGGGACTTATCCTTCGATGTTCTTAATTTGTGCGGTCACCTGCCGGCGCAGGGCCACATGACTCGGAGCGCAAACATCGGCTCTTTTCCCTGGGAAAGAAAACTCACCAGTCCAGGTTCCTGATGTCAGTTTGTATTGCTCCCCTGGGACTGTCAGGGCAGCACAAGTATGAGGTAGGGGCAGCTCCTTTCTGGGACTTATCCTTCGATGTTCGGAATTTGTGCGGTCAGCTGCCGGCTCACGGCCACAGGACTCGGAGCGCAAACATCGGCTCTTTACCCTGGGAAAGAAAACTCACCAGTCCGGGTTCCTGATGTCAGTTTGTAGGGCTCTTTTTGGACTCTCAGGACAGCACAAGTATGAGGTGGGGGCAGCTCCTGTCTGGGACTTATCCTTCGATGGTCCGATTTTTTGCAGTCAGCTACCGGCTCAGGGCCACAGGACTCGGAGCGCAAACATCGGCTCTTTTCCCTGGGAAAGAAAACTCACCAGTCCAGGTTCTTGATGTCAGTTTTTCGAGCTCTTTTTGGACTCTCAGGGCAGCACAAGTATGAGGTGGGGGCAGCTCCTGTCTGGGACTTATCCTTCGATGTTCTGATTTTTTGCAGTCAGCTGCCGGCTCAGGGCCACAGGAGTCGGAGCGCAAACATCGGCTCTTTTCCCTGGGAAAGAAAACTCACCAGTCCAGGTTCCTGATGTCAGTTTGTAGGGCTCTTTTTGAACTCTCAGGGCAGCACAAGTATGAGGTGGGGGCAGCTCCTGTCTGGGACTTATCCTTCGATGTTCGGATTTTTTGCACTCAGCTGCCGGCTCAGGGCCACAGGACTCGGAGCGCAAACATCGGCTCTTTTCCCTGGGAAAGAAAACTCACCAGTCCAGGTTCCTGATGTCAGTTTGTAGAGCTCTTTTTGGACTCTCAGGGCAGCACAAGTATGAGGTGGGGGCAGCTCCTTTCTGGGACTTATCCTGCGATGTTCGGATTTTTTACAGTCAGCTGCATGCTCACGGCCACAGGACTCGGAGCGCAAACATCGGCTCTTTTCCCTGGGAAAGAAAACTCACCAGTCCAGGTCCCTGATGTCAGTTTTTAGGGCTCCATAGGGACTGTCAAGGCAGCACAAGTATGAGGTGGGGGCAGCTCCTGTCTGGGACTTATCCTTCGATGTTCGGAATTTGTGCGGTCAGCCGCCGGCTCACGGCCACAGGACTCGGGGCGCAAACATCGGCTCTTTTCCCTGGGAAAGAAAACTCACCAGTCCAGGTTCCTGATGTCAGTTTGTAGGGCTCCCCTGGGACTGTCAGGGCAGCACAAGTATGAGGAGGAGGCAGCTCCTGTCTGGGACTTATCCTTCCATGTTCCAATTTTTTGCAGTCAGCTGCCCGCTCAGGGCCACAGGAGTCGGAGCGCAAACATCGGCTCTTTTCCCTGGGAAAGAAAACTCACCAGTCCAGGTTCCTGATGTAAGTTTGTAGAGCTCTTTTTGAACTCTCAGGGCAGCACAAGTATGAGGTGGGGGCAGCTCCTGTCTGGGATTTATCCTTCGATGTTCGGATTTTTTGCAGTCAGCTGCCGGCTCAGGGCCACAGGACTCGGAGCGCAAACATCGGCTCTTTTCCCTGGGAAAGAAAACTCCCCAGTCCAGGTTCCTGATGTCAGTTTGTAGGGCTCCCCTGAGACTGTCAGGGCAGCACAAGTATGAGGTGGGGGCAGCTGCTTTCTGGGACTTATCCTTCGATGTTCGGAATTTGTGCGGTCACCTGCCGGCTCAGGGCCACAGGACTCTGGGCGCAAACATCGGCTCTTTTCCCTGGGAAAGAAAACTCACCAGTCCGGGTTCCTGATGTCAGTTTGTAGGGCTCCCCTGGGACTGTCAGGGCAGCACAAGTATGAGGAGGGGGCAGCGCCTGTCTGGGACTTATCCTTCGATGTTCGGATTTTTTGCAGTCAGCTGCCGGCTCAGGGCCACAGGAGTCGGAGCGCAAACATCGGCTCTTTTCCCTGGGAAAGAAAACTCACCAGTCCAGGTTCCTGATGTCAGTTTGTAGAGCTCTTTTTGAACTCTCGGGGTAGCACAAGTATGAGGTGGGGGCAGCTCCTGTCTGGGACTTATCCTTCGATGTTCCAATTTTTTGCAGTCAGCTGCCCGCTCAGGGCCACAGGAGTCGGAGCGCAAACATCGGCTCTTTTCCCTGGGAAAGAAAACTCACCAGTCCAGGTTCCTGATGTCAGTTTTTAGGGCTCCCCTGGGACTGTCAGGGCAGCACAAGTATGAGGTGGGGGCAGCTCCTGTCTGGGACTTATCCTTCGATGTTCCGATTTTTTGCAGTCAGCTGCCGGCTCAGGGCCACAGGAGTCGGAGCGCAAACATCGGCTCTTTTCCCTGGGAAAGAAAACTCACCAGTCCAGGTTCCTGATGTCAGTTTGTAGGGCTCCCCTGGGACTGTCAGGGCAGCACAAGTATGAGGTGGGGGCAGCTCCTTTCTGGGACTTATCCTTCGATGTTCGGAATCTGTGCGGTCAGCTTCCGGCTCACGGCCACAGCACTCGGAGCGCAAACATCGGCTCTTTACCCTGGGAAAGAAAACTCACCAGTCTGGGTTCCTGATGTCAGTTTGTAGGGCTCTTTTTGGACTCTCAGGACAGCACAAGTATGAGGTGGGGGCAGCTACTGTCTGGGACTTATCCTTCGATGTTCTTAATTTGTGCGGTCACCTGCCGGCGCAGGGCCACATGACTCGGAGCGCAAACATCGGCTCTTTTCCCTGGGAAAGAAAACTCACCAGTCCAGGTTCCTGATGTCAGTTTGTATTGCTCCCCTGGGACTGTCAGGGCAGCACAAGTATGAGGTAGGGGCAGCTCCTTTCTGGGACTTATCCTTCGATGTTCGGAATTTGTGCGGTCAGCTGCCGGCTCACGGCCACAGGACTCGGAGCGCAAACATCGGCTCTTTACCCTGGGAAAGAAAACTCACCAGTCCGGGTTCCTGATGTCAGTTTGTAGGGCTCTTTTTGGACTCTCAGGACAGCACAAGTATGAGGTGGGGGCAGCTCCTGTCTGGGACTTATCCTTCGATGGTCCGATTTTTTGCAGTCAGCTACCGGCTCAGGGCCACAGGACTCGGAGCGCAAACATCGGCTCTTTTCCCTGGGAAAGAAAACTCACCAGTCCAGGTTCCTGATGTCAGTTTGTAGGGATCCCCTGGGACTGTCAGGGCAGCACAAGTAGGAGGTGGGGGCAGCTCCTGTCTGGGACTTATCCTTCGATGTTCGGATTTTTTGCAGTCAGCTGCCGGCTCAGGGCCACAGGACTCGGAGCGCAAACATCGGCTCTTTTCCCTGGGAAAGAAAACTCACCAGTCCAGGTTCCTGATGTCAGTTTGTAGGGCTCCCCTGAGACTGTCAGGGCAGCACAAGTATGAGGTGGGGGCAGCTGCTTTCTGGGACTTATCCTTCGATGTTTGGAATTTGTGCGGTCAGCTGCCGGCTCAGGGCCACAGGACTCGGAGCGCAAACATCGGCTCTTTTCCCTGGGAAAGAAAACTCACCAGTCCAGGTTCCTGATGTCAGTTTGTAGGGCTCTTTTTGAACTCTAAGGGCAGCACAAGTATGAGGTGGGGGCAGCTCCTGTCTGGGACTTATCCTTCGATGTTCGGATTTTTTGCAGTCAGCTGCCCGCTCAGGGCCACAGGACTCGGAGCGCAAACATCGGCTCTTTTCCCTGGGAAAGAAAACTCACCAGTCCAGGTTCCTGATGTCAGTTTGTAGAGCTCTTTTTGGACTGTCAGGGCAGCACAAGTATGAGGTGGGGGCAGCTCCTGTCTGGGACTTATCCTTCGATGTTCGGATTTTTTGTACTCAACTGCCCGTTCCTGACCACAGGACTCGGAGCGCAAACATCGGCTCTTTTCCCTGGGAAAGAAAACTCACCAGTCCAGGTCCCTGATGTCAGTTTGTATTGCTCCCCTGGGACTGTCAGGGCAGCACAAGTATGAGGTGGGGGCAGCTCCTGTCTGGGACTTATCCTTCGATGTTCGGATTTTTTGCAGTCAGCTGCCGGCTCAGGGCCACAGGACTCGGAGGGCAAACATCGGCTCTTTTCCCTGGGAAAGAAAACTCACCAGTCCAGGTTCCTGATGTCAGTTTGTATTGCTCCCCTGGGACTGTCAGGGCAGCACAAGTATGAGGTGGGGGCAGCTCCTTTCTGGGACTTATCCTTCGATGTTCGGATTTTTCGCAGTCAGCTGCCGGCTCAGGGCCACAGGACTCGGAGCGCAAACATCGGCTCTTTTCCCTGGGAAAGAAAACTCACCAGTCCAGGTTCCTGATGTCAGTTTGTAGAGCTCTTTTTGGACTCTCAGGGCAGCACAAGTATGAGGTGGGGGCAGCTCCTGTCTGGGACTTATCCTTCGATGTTCCCATTTTTGCAGTCAGCTGCCGGCTCAGGGCCACAGGACTCGGAGCGCAAACATCGGCTCTTTTCCCTGGGAAAGAAAACTCACCAGTCCAGGTTCCTGATGTCAGTTTGGAGGGCTCCCCTGGGACCCTCAGGGCATCACAAGTATGAGGTGGGGGCAGATCCTGTCTGGGACTTATCCTTCGATGTTCGGATTTTTTGCACTCAGCTGCCCGTTCCTGACCACAAGACTCGGAGCGCAAACATCGGCTCTTTTCCCTGGGAAAGAAAACTCACCAGTCCAGGTTCCTGATGTCAGTTTGGAGGGCTCCCCTGGGACTCTCAGGGCAGCACAAGTATGAGGAGGGGGCAGCGCCTGTCTGGGACTTATCCTTCGATGTTCGGATTTTTTGCAGTCAGCTGCCGGCTCAGGGCCACAGGACTCGGAGCGCAAACATCGGCTCTTTTCCCTGGGAAAGAAAACTCACCAGTCCAGGTTCCTGATGTCAGTTTGTAGAGCTCTTTTTGAACTCTCGGGGTAGCACAAGTATGAGGTGGGGGCAGCTCCTGTCTGGGACTTATCCTTCGATGTTCGGATTTTTTGCAGTCAGCTGCCGGCTCAGGGCCACAGGAGTTGGAGCGCAAACATCGGCTCTTTTCCCTGGGAAAGAAAACTCACCAGTCCAGGTTCCTGATGTCAGTTTTTAGGGCTCCCCTGGGACTGTCAGGGCAGCACAAGTATGAGGTGGGGGCAGCTCCTGTCTGGGACTTATCCTTCGATGTTCCGATTTTTTGCAGTCAGCTGCCGGCTCAGGGCCACAGGACTCGGAGCGCAAACATCGGCTCTTTTCCCTGGGAAAGAAAGCTCACCAGTCCAGGTTCCTGATGTCAGTTTGTCGGGCTCCCCTGGGACTGTCAGGGTAGCACAAGTATGAGGTAGGGGCATCTCCTTTCTGGGAATTATCCTTCGATGTTTTGAATTTGTGCGGTCAGCTGCCGGCTCACGGCCACAGGACTCGGAGCGCAAACATCGGCTCTTTACCCTGGGAAAGAAAACTCACCAGTCCGGGTTCCTGATGTCAGTTTGTAGGGCTCTTTTTGGACTCTCAGGACAGCACAAGTATGAGGTGGGGGCAGCTCCTGTCTGGGACTTATCCTTCGATGTTCGTAATTTGTGCGGTCAGCTGCCGGCTCACGGCCACATGAATCGGAGCGCAAACATCGGCTCTTTTCCCTGGGAAAGAAAACTCACCAGTCCAGGTTCCTGATGTCAGTTTGTATTGCTCCCCTGGGACTGTCAGGGCAGCACAAGTATGAGGTAGGGGCAGCTCCTTTCTGGGACTTATCCTTCGATGTTCGGAATTTGTGCGGTCAGCTGCCGGCTCACGGCCACAGGACTCGGAGCGCAAACATCGGCTCTTTACCCTGGGAAAGAAAACTCACCAGTCCGGGTTCCTGATGTCAGTTTGTAGGGCTCTTTTTGGACTCTCAGGACAGCACAAGTATGAGGTGGGGGCAGCTCCTGTCTGGGACTTATCCTTCGATGTTCCGATTTTTTGCAGTCAGCTACCGGCTCAGGGCCACAGGACTCGGAGCGCAAACATCGGCTCTTTTCCCTGGGAAAGAAAACTCACCAGTCCAGGTTCCTGATGTCAGTTTGTAGGGCTCCCCTGGGACTGTCAGGGCAGCACAAGTATGAGGTAGGGGCAGCTCCTTTCTGGGACTTATCCTTCGATGTTCGGAATTTGTGCGGTCAGCGGCCGGCTCACGGCCACAGGACTCGGAGCGCAAACATCGGCTCTTTACCCTGGGAAAGAAAACTCACCAGTCCAGGTTCCTGATGTCAGTTTGTAGGGATCCCCTGGGACTGTCAGGGCAGCACAAGTGTGAGGAGGGGGCAGCTCCTGTCTGGGACTTATCCTTCGATGTTCGGATTTTTTGCAGTCAGCTGCCGGCTCAGGGCCACAGGACTCGGAGCGCAAACATCGGCTCTTTTCCCTGGGAAAGAAAACTCACCAGTCCAGGTTCCTGATGTCAGTTTGTAGGGCTCCCCTGAGACTGTCAGGGCAGCACAAGTATGAGGTGGGGGCAGCTGCTTTCTGGGACTTATCCTTCGATGTTCTTAATTTGTGCGGTCAGCTGCCGGCGCAGGGCCACATGACTCGGAGCGCAAACATCGGCTCTTTTCCCTGGGAAAGAAAACTCACCAGTCCAGGTTCCTGATGTCAGTTTGTATTGCTCCCCTGGGACTGTCAGGGCAGCACAAGTATGAGGTAGGGGCAGCTCCTTTCTGGGACTTATCCTTCGATGTTCGGAATTTGTGCGGTCAGCTGCCGGCTCACGGCCACAGGACTCGGAGCGCAAACATCGGCTCTTTACCCTGGGAAAGAAAACTCACCAGTCCGGGTTCCTGATGTCAGTTTGTAGGGCTCTTTTTGGACTCTCAGGACAGCACAAGTATGAGGTGGGGGCAGCTCCTGTCTGGGACTTATCCTTCGATGGTCCGATTTTTTGCAGTCAGCTACCGGCTCAGGGCCACAGGACTCGGAGCGCAAACATTGGCTCTTTTCCCTGGGAAAGAAAACTCACCAGTCCAGGTTCCTGATGTCAGTTTGTAGGGATCCCCTGGGACTGTCAGGGCAGCACAAGTAGGAGGAGGGGGCAGCTCCTGTCTGGGACTTATCCTTCGATGTTCGGATTTTTTGCAGTCAGCTGCCGGCTCAGGGCCACAGGACTCGGAGCGCAAACATCGGCTCTTTTCCCTGGGAAAGAAAACTCACCAGTCCAGGTCCCTGATGTCAGTTTGTATTGCTCCCCTGGGACTGTCAGGGCAGCACAAGTATGAGGTGGGGGCAGCTCCTGTCTGGGACTTATCCTTCGATGTTCGGATTTTTTGCAGTCAGCTGCCGGCTCAGGGCCACAGGACTCGGAGGGCAAACATCGGCTCTTTTCCCTGGGAAAGAAAACTCACCAGTCCAGGTTCCTGATGTCAGTTTGTATAGCTCTTTTTGGACTCTCAGGGCAGCACAAGTATGAGGTGGGGGCAGCTCCTTTCTGGGACTTATCCTTCGATGTTCGGATTTTTTGCAGTCAGCTGCCGGCTCAGGGCCACAGGACTCGGAGCGCAAACATCGGCTCTTTTCCCTGGGAAAGAAAACTCACCAGTCCAGGTTCCTGATGTCAGTTTGTAGAGCTCTTTTTGGACTCTCAGGGCAGCACAAGTATGAGGTGGGGGCAGCTCCTGTCTGGGACTTATCCTTCGATGTTCCCATTTTTGCAGTCAGCTGCCGGCTCAGGGCCACAGGACTCGGAGCGCAAACATCGGCTCTTTTCCCTGGGAAAGAAAACTCACCAGTCCAGGTTCCTGATGTCAGTTTGGAGGGCTCCCCTGGGACCCTCAGGGCATCACATGTATGAGGTGGGGGCAGATCCTGTCTGGGACTTATCCTTCGATGTTCGGATTTTTTGCACTCAGCTGCCCGTTCCTGACCACAAGACTCGGAGCGCAAACATCGGCTCTTTTCCCTGGGAAAGAAAACTCACCAGTCCAGGTTCCTGATGTCAGTTTGGAGGGCTCCCCTGGGACTCTCAGGGCAGCACAAGTATGAGGAGGGGGCAGCGCCTGTCTGGGACTTATCCTTCGATGTTCGGATTTTTTGCAGTCAGCTGCCGGCTCAGGGCCACAGGACTCGGAGCGCAAACATCGGCTCTTTTCCCTGGGAAAGAAAACTCACCAGTCCAGGTTCCTGATGTCAGTTTGTAGAGCTCTTTTTGAACTCTCGGGGTAGCACAAGTATGAGGTGGGGGCAGCTCCTGTCTGGGACTTATCCTTCGATGTTCGGATTTTTTGCAGTCAGCTGCCGGCTCAGGGCCACAGGAGTTGGAGCGCAAACATCGGCTCTTTTCCCTGGGAAAGAAAACTCACCAGTCCAGGTTCCTGATGTCAGTTTTTAGGGCTCCCCTGGGACTGTCAGGGCAGCACAAGTATGAGGTGGGGGCAGCTCCTGTCTGGGACTTATCCTTCGATGTTCCGATTTTTTGCAGTCAGCTGCCGGCTCAGGGCCACAGGACTCGGAGCGCAAACATCGGCTCTTTTCCCTGGGAAAGAAAGCTCACCAGTCCAGGTTCCTGATGTCAGTTTGTCGGGCTCCCCTGGGACTGTCAGGGTAGCACAAGTATGAGGTAGGGGCATCTCCTTTCTGGGAATTATCCTTCGATGTTTTGAATTTGTGCGGTCAGCTGCCGGCTCACGGCCACAGGACTCGGAGCGCAAACATCGGCTCTTTACCCTGGGAAAGAAAACTCACCAGTCCGGGTTCCTGATGTCAGTTTGTAGGGCTCTTTTTGGACTCTCAGGACAGCACAAGTATGAGGTGGGGGCAGCTACTGTCTGGGAATTATCCTTCGATGTTCGTAATTTGTGCGGTCAGCTGCCGGCTCACGGCCACATGACTCGGAGCGCAAACATCGGCTCTTTTCCCTGGGAAAGAAAACTCACCAGTCCAGGTTCCTGATGTCAGTTTGTAGAGCTCCCCTGGGACTGTCAGGGCAGCACAAGTATGAGGTAGGGGCAGCTCCTTTCTGGGACTTATCCTTCGATGTTCGGATTTTTCGCAGTCAGCTGCCGGCTCAGGGCCACAGGACTCGGAGCGCAAACATCGGCTCTTTTCCCTGGGAAAGAAAACTCACCAGTCCAGGTTCCTGATGTCAGTTTGTAGAGCTCTTTTTGGACTCTCAGGGCAGCACAAGTATGAGGTGGGGGCAGCTCCTGTCTGGGACTTATCCTTCGATGTTCCCATTTTTGCAGTCAGCTGCCGGCTCAGGGCCACAGGACTCGGAGCGCAAACATCGGCTCTTTTCCCTGGGAAAGAAAACTCACCAGTCCAGGTTCCTGATGTCAGTTTGGAGGGCTCCCCTGGGACCCTCAGGGCATCACAAGTATGAGGTGGGGGCAGATCCTGTCTGGGACTTATCCTTCGATGTTCGGATTTTTTGCACTCAGCTGCCCGTTCCTGACCACAAGACTCGGAGCGCAAACATCGGCTCTTTTCCCTGGGAAAGAAAACTCACCAGTCCAGGTTCCTGATGTCAGTTTGGAGGGCTCCCCTGGGACTCTCAGGGCAGCACAAGTATGAGGAGGGGGCAGCGCCTGTCTGGGACTTATCCTTCGATGTTCGGATTTTTTGCAGTCAGCTGCCGGCTCAGGGCCACAGGACTCGGAGCGCAAACATCGGCTCTTTTCCCTGGGAAAGAAAACTCACCAGTCCAGGTTCCTGATGTCAGTTTGTAGAGCTCTTTTTGAACTCTCGGGGTAGCACAAGTATGAGGTGGGGGCAGCTCCTGTCTGGGACTTATCCTTCGATGTTCGGATTTTTTGCAGTCAGCTGCCGGCTCAGGGCCACAGGAGTTGGAGCGCAAACATCGGCTCTTTTCCCTGGGAAAGAAAACTCACCAGTCCAGGTTCCTGATGTCAGTTTTTAGGGCTCCCCTGGGACTGTCAGGGCAGCACAAGTATGAGGTGGGGGCAGCTCCTGTCTGGGACTTATCCTTCGATGTTCCGATTTTTTGCAGTCAGCTGCCGGCTCAGGGCCACAGGACTCGGAGCGCAAACATCGGCTCTTTTCCCTGGGAAAGAAAGCTCACCAGTCCAGGTTCCTGATGTCAGTTTGTCGGGCTCCCCTGGGACTGTCAGGGTAGCACAAGTATGAGGTAGGGGCATCTCCTTTCTGGGAATTATCCTTCGATGTTTTGAATTTGTGCGGTCAGCTGCCGGCTCACGGCCACAGGACTCGGAGCGCAAACATCGGCTCTTTACCCTGGGAAAGAAAACTCACCAGTCCGGGTTCCTGATGTCAGTTTGTAGGGCTCTTTTTGGACTCTCAGGACAGCACAAGTATGAGGTGGGGGCAGCTCCTGTCTGGGACTTATCCTTCGATGTTCGTAATTTGTGCGGTCAGCTGCCGGCTCACGGCCACATGAATCGGAGCGCAAACATCGGCTCTTTTCCCTGGGAAAGAAAACTCACCAGTCCAGGTTCCTGATGTCAGTTTGTATTGCTCCCCTGGGACTGTCAGGGCAGCACAAGTATGAGGTAGGGGCAGCTCCTTTCTGGGACTTATCCTTCGATGTTCGGAATTTGTGCGGTCAGCTGCCGGCTCACGGCCACAGGACTCGGAGCGCAAACATCGGCTCTTTACCCTGGGAAAGAAAACTCACCAGTCCGGGTTCCTGATGTCAGTTTGTAGGGCTCTTTTTGGACTCTCAGGACAGCACAAGTATGAGGTGGGGGCAGCTCCTGTCTGGGACTTATCCTTCGATGTTCCGATTTTTTGCAGTCAGCTACCGGCTCAGGGCCACAGGACTCGGAGCGCAAACATCGGCTCTTTTCCCTGGGAAAGAAAACTCACCAGTCCAGGTTCCTGATGTCAGTTTGTAGGGCTCCCCTGGGACTGTCAGGGCAGCACAAGTATGAGGTAGGGGCAGCTCCTTTCTGGGACTTATCCTTCGATGTTCGGAATTTGTGCGGTCAGCGGCCGGCTCACGGCCACAGGACTCGGAGCGCAAACATCGGCTCTTTACCCTGGGAAAGAAAACTCACCAGTCCAGGTTCCTGATGTCAGTTTGTAGGGATCCCCTGGGACTGTCAGGGCAGCACAAGTGTGAGGAGGGGGCAGCTCCTGTCTGGGACTTATCCTTCGATGTTCGGATTTTTTGCAGTCAGCTGCCGGCTCAGGGCCACAGGACTCGGAGCGCAAACATCGGCTCTTTTCCCTGGGAAAGAAAACTCACCAGTCCAGGTTCCTGATGTCAGTTTGTAGGGCTCCCCTGAGACTGTCAGGGCAGCACAAGTATGAGGTGGGGGCAGCTGCTTTCTGGGACTTATCCTTCGATGTTCTTAATTTGTGCGGTCAGCTGCCGGCGCAGGGCCACATGACTCGGAGCGCAAACATCGGCTCTTTTCCCTGGGAAAGAAAACTCACCAGTCCAGGTTCCTGATGTCAGTTTGTATTGCTCCCCTGGGACTGTCAGGGCAGCACAAGTATGAGGTAGGGGCAGCTCCTTTCTGGGACTTATCCTTCGATGTTCGGAATTTGTGCGGTCAGCTGCCGGCTCACGGCCACAGGACTCGGAGCGCAAACATCGGCTCTTTACCCTGGGAAAGAAAACTCACCAGTCCGGGTTCCTGATGTCAGTTTGTAGGGCTCTTTTTGGACTCTCAGGACAGCACAAGTATGAGGTGGGGGCAGCTCCTGTCTGGGACTTATCCTTCGATGGTCCGATTTTTTGCAGTCAGCTACCGGCTCAGGGCCACAGGACTCGGAGCGCAAACATTGGCTCTTTTCCCTGGGAAAGAAAACTCACCAGTCCAGGTTCCTGATGTCAGTTTGTAGGGATCCCCTGGGACTGTCAGGGCAGCACAAGTAGGAGGAGGGGGCAGCTCCTGTCTGGGACTTATCCTTCGATGTTCGGATTTTTTGCAGTCAGCTGCCGGCTCAGGGCCACAGGACTCGGAGCGCAAACATCGGCTCTTTTCCCTGGGAAAGAAAACTCACCAGTCCAGGTCCCTGATGTCAGTTTGTATTGCTCCCCTGGGACTGTCAGGGCAGCACAAGTATGAGGTGGGGGCAGCTCCTGTCTGGGACTTATCCTTCGATGTTCGGATTTTTTGCAGTCAGCTGCCGGCTCAGGGCCACAGGACTCGGAGGGCAAACATCGGCTCTTTTCCCTGGGAAAGAAAACTCACCAGTCCAGGTTCCTGATGTCAGTTTGTATAGCTCTTTTTGGACTCTCAGGGCAGCACAAGTATGAGGTGGGGGCAGCTCCTTTCTGGGACTTATCCTTCGATGTTCGGATTTTTTGCAGTCAGCTGCCGGCTCAGGGCCACAGGACTCGGAGCGCAAACATCGGCTCTTTTCCCTGGGAAAGAAAACTCACCAGTCCAGGTTCCTGATGTCAGTTTGTAGAGCTCTTTTTGGACTCTCAGGGCAGCACAAGTATGAGGTGGGGGCAGCTCCTGTCTGGGACTTATCCTTCGATGTTCCCATTTTTGCAGTCAGCTGCCGGCTCAGGGCCACAGGACTCGGAGCGCAAACATCGGCTCTTTTCCCTGGGAAAGAAAACTCACCAGTCCAGGTTCCTGATGTCAGTTTTTAGGGCTCCCCTGGGACCCTCAGGGCATCACATGTATGAGGTGGGGGCAGATCCTGTCTGGGACTTATCCTTCGATGTTCGGATTTTTTGCACTCAGCTGCCCGTTCCGGACCACAAGACTCGGAGCGCAAACATCGGCTCTTTTCCCTGGGAAAGAAAACTCACCAGTCCAGGTTCCTGATGTCAGTTTGGAGGGCTCCCCTGGGACTCTCAGGGCAGCACAAGTATGAGGAGGGGGCAGCGCCTGTCTGGGACTTATCCTTCGATGTTCGGATTTTTTGCAGTCAGCTGCCGGCTCAGGGCCACAGGACTCGGAGCGCAAACATCGGCTCTTTTCCCTGGGAAAGAAAACTCACCAGTCCAGGTTCCTGATGTCAGTTTGTAGAGCTCTTTTTGAACTCTCGGGGTAGCACAAGTATGAGGTGGGGGCAGCTCCTGTCTGGGACTTATCCTTCGATGTTCGGATTTTTTGCAGTCAGCTGCCGGCTCAGGGCCACAGGAGTTGGAGCGCAAACATCGGCTCTTTTCCCTGGGAAAGAAAACTCACCAGTCCAGGTTCCTGATGTCAGTTTTTAGGGCTCCCCTGGGACTGTCAGGGCAGCACAAGTATGAGGTGGGGGCAGCTCCTGTCTGGGACTTATCCTTCGATGTTCCGATTTTTTGCAGTCAGCTGCCGGCTCAGGGCCACAGGACTCGGAGCGCAAACATCGGCTCTTTTCCCTGGGAAAGAAAGCTCACCAGTCCAGGTTCCTGATGTCAGTTTGTCGGGCTCCCCTGGGACTGTCAGGGTAGCACAAGTATGAGGTAGGGGCATCTCCTTTCTGGGAATTATCCTTCGATGTTTTGAATTTGTGCGGTCAGCTGCCGGCTCACGGCCACAGGACTCGGAGCGCAAACATCGGCTCTTTACCCTGGGAAAGAAAACTCACCAGTCCGGGTTCCTGATGTCAGTTTGTAGGGCTCTTTTTGGACTCTCAGGACAGCACAAGTATGAGGTGGGGGCAGCTACTGTCTGGGAATTATCCTTCGATGTTCGTAATTTGTGCGGTCAGCTGCCGGCTCACGGCCACATGACTCGGAGCGCAAACATCGGCTCTTTTCCCTGGGAAAGAAAACTCACCAGTCCAGGTTCCTGATGTCAGTTTGTAGAGCTCCCCTGGGACTGTCAGGGCAGCACAAGTATGAGGTAGGGGCAGCTCCTTTCTGGGACTTATCCTTCGATGTTCGGAATTTGTGCGGTCAGCTGCCGGCTCACGGCCACAGGACTCGGAGCGCAAACATCGGCTCTTTACCCTGGGAAAGAAAACTCACCAGTCCGGGTTCCTGATGTCAGTTTGTAGGGCTCTTTTTGGACTCTCAGGACAGCACAAGTATGAGGTGGGGGCAGCTCCTGTCTGGGACTTATCCTTCGATGTTCCGATTTTTTGCAGTCAGCTACCGGCTCAGGGCCACAGGACTCGGAGCGCAAACATCGGCTCTTTTCCCTGGGAAAGAAAACTCACCAGTCCAGGTTCCTGATGTCAGTTTGTAGGGCTCCCCTGGGACTGTCAGGGCAGCACAAGTATGAGGTAGGGGCAGCTCCTTTCTGGGACTTATCCTTCGATGTTCGGAATTTGTGCGGTCAGCGGCCGGCTCACGGCCACAGGACTCGGAGCGCAAACATCGGCTCTTTACCCTGGGAAAGAAAACTCACCAGTCCAGGTTCCTGATGTCAGTTTGTAGGGATCCCCTGGGACTGTCAGGGCAGCACAAGTGTGAGGAGGGGGCAGCTCCTGTCTGGGACTTATCCTTCGATGTTCGGATTTTTTGCAGTCAGCTGCCGGCTCAGGGCCACAGGACTCGGAGCGCAAACATCGGCTCTTTTCCCTGGGAAAGAAAACTCACCAGTCCAGGTTCCTGATGTCAGTTTGTAGGGCTCCCCTGAGACTGTCAGGGCAGCACAAGTATGAGGTGGGGGCAGCTGCTTTCTGGGACTTATCCTTCGATGTTCTTAATTTGTGCGGTCAGCTGCCGGCGCAGGGCCACATGACTCGGAGCGCAAACATCGGCTCTTTTCCCTGGGAAAGAAAACTCACCAGTCCAGGTTCCTGATGTCAGTTTGTATTGCTCCCCTGGGACTGTCAGGGCAGCACAAGTATGAGGTAGGGGCAGCTCCTTTCTGGGACTTATCCTTCGATGTTCGGAATTTGTGCGGTCAGCTGCCGGCTCACGGCCACAGGACTCGGAGCGCAAACATCGGCTCTTTACCCTGGGAAAGAAAACTCACCAGTCCGGGTTCCTGATGTCAGTTTGTAGGGCTCTTTTTGGACTCTCAGGACAGCACAAGTATGAGGTGGGGGCAGCTCCTGTCTGGGACTTATCCTTCGATGGTCCGATTTTTTGCAGTCAGCTACCGGCTCAGGGCCACAGGACTCGGAGCGCAAACATTGGCTCTTTTCCCTGGGAAAGAAAACTCACCAGTCCAGGTTCCTGATGTCAGTTTGTAGGGATCCCCTGGGACTGTCAGGGCAGCACAAGTAGGAGGAGGGGGCAGCTCCTGTCTGGGACTTATCCTTCGATGTTCGGATTTTTTGCAGTCAGCTGCCGGCTCAGGGCCACAGGACTCGGAGCGCAAACATCGGCTCTTTTCCCTGGGAAAGAAAACTCACCAGTCCAGGTTCCTGATGTCAGTTTGTAGGGCTCCCCTGAGACTGTCAGGGCAGCACAAGTATGAGGTGGGGGCAGCTGCTTTCTGGGACTTATCCTTCGATGTTTGGAATTTGTGCGGTCAGCTGCCGGCTCAGGGCCACAGGACTCGGAGCGCAAACATCGGCTCTTTTCCCTGGGAAAGAAAACTCACCAGTCCAGGTTCCTGATGTCAGTTTGTAGGGCTCTTTTTGAACTCTCAGGGCAGCACAAGTATGAGGTGGGGGCAGCTCCTGTCTGGGACTTATCCTTCGATGTTCGGATTTTTTGCAGTCAGCTGCCCGCTCAGGGCCACAGGACTCGGAGCGCAAACATCGGCTCTTTTCCCTGGGAAAGAAAACTCACCAGTCCAGGTTCCTGATGTCAGTTTGTAGAGCTCTTTTTGGACTGTCAGGGCAGCACAAGTATGAGGTGGGGGCAGCTCCTGTCTGGGACTTATCCTTCGATGTTCGGATTTTTTGTACTCAACTGCCCGTTCCTGACCACAGGACTCGGAGCGCAAACATCGGCTCTTTTCCCTGGGAAAGAAAACTCACCAGTCCAGGTCCCTGATGTCAGTTTGTAGGGCTCCCCTGGGACTGTCAGGGCAGCACAAGTATGAGGTGGGGGCAGCTCCTGTCTGGGACTTATCCTTCGATGTTCGGATTTTTTGCACTCTGCTGCCGGCTCAGGGCCACAGGACTCGGAGGGCAAACATCGGCTCTTTTCCCTGGGAAAGAAAACTCACCAGTCCAGGTTCCTGATGTCAGTTTGTATTGCTCCCCTGGGACTGTCAGGGCAGCACAAGTATGAGGTGGGGGCAGCTCCTTTCTGGGACTTATCCTTCGATGTTCGGATTTTTTGCACTCGGCTGCCGGCTCAGGGCCACAGGACTCGGAGCGCAAACATCGGCTCTTTTCCCTGGGAAAGAAAACTCACCAGTCCAGGTTCCTGATGTCAGTTTGTAGAGCTCTTTTTGGACTCTCAGGGCAGCACAAGTATGAGGTGGGGGCAGCTCCTGTCTAGACTTATCCTTCGATGTTCCCATTTTTTGCAGTCAGCTGCCGGCTCAGGGCCACAGGACTCGGAGCGCAAACATCGGCTCTTTTCCCTGGGAAAGAAAACTCACCAGTCCAGGTTCCTGATGTCAGTTTGGAGGGCTCCCCTGGGACCCTCAGGGCATCACAAGTATGAGGTGGGGGCAGATCCTGTCTGGGACTTATCCTTCGATGTTCGGAATTTGTGCGGTCAGCTGCCGGCTCAGGGCCACAGGACTCGGAGCGCAAACATCGGCTCTTTTCCCTGGGAAAGAAAACTCACCAGTCCAGGTTCCTGATGTCAGTTTGTAGGGCTCCCCTGGGACTGTCAGGGCAGCACAAGTATGACGTAGGGGCAGCTCCTTTCTGGGACTTATCCTTCGATGTTCGGAATTTGTGCGGTCAGCTGCCGGCTCAGGGTCACAGGAGTCGGAGCGCAAACATCGGCTCTTTTCCCTGGGAAAGAAAACTCACCAGTCCAGGTTCCTGATGTCAGTTTTTAGGGCTCCCCTGGGACTGTCAGGGCAGCACAAGTATGAGGTGGGGGCAGCTCCTGTCTGGGACTTATCCTTCGATGTTCCGATTTTTTGCAGTCAGCTGCCGGCTCAGGGCCACAGGAGTTGGAGCGCAAACATCGGCTCTTTTCCCTGGGAAAGAAAACTCACCAGTCCAGGTTCCTGATGTCAGTTTGTCGGGCTCCCCTGGGACTGTCAGGGTAGCACAAGTATGAGGTAGGGGCATCTCCTTTCTGGGAATTATCCTTCGATGTTTTGAATTTGTGCGGTCAGCTGCCGGCTCACGGCCACAGGACTCGGAGCGCAAACATCGGCTCTTTACCCTGGGAAAGAAAACTCACCAGTCCGGGTTCCTGATGTCAGTTTGTAGGGCTCTTTTTGGACTCTCAGGACAGCACAAGTATGAGGTGGGGGCAGCTACTGTCTGGGAATTATCCTTCGATGTTCGTAATTTGTGCGGTCAGCTGCCGGCTCACGGCCACATGACTCGGAGCGCAAACATCGGCTCTTTTCCCTGGGAAAGAAAACTCACCAGTCCAGGTTCCTGATGTCAGTTTGTAGAGCTCCCCTGGGACTGTCAGGGCAGCACAAGTATGAGGTAGGGGCAGCTCCTTTCTGGGACTTATCCTTCGATGTTCGGAATTTGTGCGGTCAGCTGCCGGCTCACGGCCACAGGACTCGGAGCGCAAACATCGGCTCTTTACCCTGGGAAAGAAAACTCACCAGTCCGGGTTCCTGATGTCAGTTTGTAGGGCTCTTTTTGGACTCTCAGGACAGCACAAGTATGAGGTGGGGGCAGCTCCTGTCTGGGACTTATCCTTCGATGTTCCGATTTTTTGCAGTCAGCTACCGGCTCAGGGCCACAGGACTCGGAGCGCAAACATCGGCTCTTTTCCCTGGGAAAGAAAACTCACCAGTCCAGGTTCCTGATGTCAGTTTGTAGGGCTCCCCTGGGACTGTCAGGGCAGCACAAGTATGAGGTAGGGGCAGCTCCTTTCTGGGACTTATCCTTCGATGTTCGGAATTTGTGCGGTCAGCGGCCGGCTCACGGCCACAGGACTCGGAGCGCAAACATCGGCTCTTTACCCTGGGAAAGAAAACTCACCAGTCCAGGTTCCTGATGTCAGTTTGTAGGGATCCCCTGGGACTGTCAGGGCAGCACAAGTGTGAGGAGGGGGCAGCTCCTGTCTGGGACTTATCCTTCGATGTTCGGATTTTTTGCAGTCAGCTGCCGGCTCAGGGCCACAGGACTCGGAGCGCAAACATCGGCTCTTTTCCCTGGGAAAGAAAACTCACCAGTCCAGGTTCCTGATGTCAGTTTGTAGGGCTCCCCTGAGACTGTCAGGGCAGCACAAGTATGAGGTGGGGGCAGCTGCTTTCTGGGACTTATCCTTCGATGTTCTTAATTTGTGCGGTCAGCTGCCGGCGCAGGGCCACATGACTCGGAGCGCAAACATCGGCTCTTTTCCCTGGGAAAGAAAACTCACCAGTCCAGGTTCCTGATGTCAGTTTGTATTGCTCCCCTGGGACTGTCAGGGCAGCACAAGTATGAGGTAGGGGCAGCTCCTTTCTGGGACTTATCCTTCGATGTTCGGAATTTGTGCGGTCAGCTGCCGGCTCACGGCCACAGGACTCGGAGCGCAAACATCGGCTCTTTACCCTGGGAAAGAAAACTCACCAGTCCGGGTTCCTGATGTCAGTTTGTAGGGCTCTTTTTGGACTCTCAGGACAGCACAAGTATGAGGTGGGGGCAGCTCCTGTCTGGGACTTATCCTTCGATGGTCCGATTTTTTGCAGTCAGCTACCGGCTCAGGGCCACAGGACTCGGAGCGCAAACATTGGCTCTTTTCCCTGGGAAAGAAAACTCACCAGTCCAGGTTCCTGATGTCAGTTTGTAGGGATCCCCTGGGACTGTCAGGGCAGCACAAGTAGGAGGAGGGGGCAGCTCCTGTCTGGGACTTATCCTTCGATGTTCGGATTTTTTGCAGTCAGCTGCCGGCTCAGGGCCACAGGACTCGGAGCGCAAACATCGGCTCTTTTCCCTGGGAAAGAAAACTCACCAGTCCAGGTTCCTGATGTCAGTTTGTAGGGCTCTTTTTGAACTCTCAGGGCAGCACAAGTATGAGGTGGGGGCAGCTGCTTTCTGGGACTTATCCTTCGATGTTTGGAATTTGTGCGGTCAGCTGCCGGCTCAGGGCCACAGGACTCGGAGCGCAAACATCGGCTCTTTTCCCTGGGAAAGAAAACTCACCAGTCCAGGTTCCTGATGTCAGTTTGTAGGGCTCTTTTTGAACTCTCAGGGCAGCACAAGTATGAGGTGGGGGCAGCTCCTGTCTGGGACTTATCCTTCGATGTTCGGATTTTTTGCAGTCAGCTGCCCGCTCAGGGCCACAGGACTCGGAGCGCAAACATCGGCTCTTTTCCCTGGGAAAGAAAACTCACCAGTCCAGGTTCCTGATGTCAGTTTGTAGAGCTCTTTTTGGACTGTCAGGGCAGCACAAGTATGAGGTGGGGGCAGCTCCTGTCTGGGACTTATCCTTCGATGTTCGGATTTTTTGTACTCAACTGCCCGTTCCTGACCACAGGACTCGGAGCGCAAACATCGGCTCTTTTCCCTGGGAAAGAAAACTCACCAGTCCAGGTCCCTGATGTCAGTTTGTAGGGCTCCCCTGGGACTGTCAGGGCAGCACAAGTATGAGGTGGGGGCAGCTCCTGTCTGGGACTTATCCTTCGATGTTCGGATTTTTTGCACTCTGCTGCCGGCTCAGGGCCACAGGACTCGGAGGGCAAACATCGGCTCTTTTCCCTGGGAAAGAAAACTCACCAGTCCAGGTTCCTGATGTCAGTTTGTATTGCTCCCCTGGGACTGTCAGGGCAGCACAAGTATGAGGTGGGGGCAGCTCCTTTCTGGGACTTATCCTTCGATGTTCGGATTTTTTGCACTCGGCTGCCGGCTCAGGGCCACAGGACTCGGAGCGCAAACATCGGCTCTTTTCCCTGGGAAAGAAAACTCACCAGTCCAGGTTCCTGATGTCAGTTTGTAGAGCTCTTTTTGGACTCTCAGGGCAGCACAAGTATGAGGTGGGGGCAGCTCCTGTCTAGACTTATCCTTCGATGTTCCCATTTTTTGCAGTCAGCTGCCGGCTCAGGGCCACAGGACTCGGAGCGCAAACATCGGCTCTTTTCCCTGGGAAAGAAAACTCACCAGTCCAGGTTCCTGATGTCAGTTTGGAGGGCTCCCCTGGGACCCTCAGGGCATCACAAGTATGAGGTGGGGGCAGATCCTGTCTGGGACTTATCCTTCGATGTTCGGAATTTGTGCGGTCAGCTGCCGGCTCAGGGCCACAGGACTCGGAGCGCAAACATCGGCTCTTTTCCCTGGGAAAGAAAACTCACCAGTCCAGGTTCCTGATGTCAGTTTGTAGGGCTCCCCTGGGACTGTCAGGGCAGCACAAGTATGACGTAGGGGCAGCTCCTTTCTGGGACTTATCCTTCGATGTTCGGAATTTGTGCGGTCAGCTGCCGGCTCAGGGTCACAGGAGTCGGAGCGCAAACATCGGCTCTTTTCCCTGGGAAAGAAAACTCACCAGTCCAGGTTCCTGATGTCAGTTTTTAGGGCTCCCCTGGGACTGTCAGGGCAGCACAAGTATGAGGTGGGGGCAGCTCCTGTCTGGGACTTATCCTTCGATGTTCCGATTTTTTGCAGTCAGCTGCCGGCTCAGGGCCACAGGACTCGGAGCGCAAACATCGGCTCTTTTCCCTGGGAAAGAAAGCTCACCAGTCCAGGTTCCTGATGTCAGTTTGTCGGGCTCCCCTGGGACTGTCAGGGTAGCACAAGTATGAGGTAGGGGCATCTCCTTTCTGGGACTTATCCTTCGATGTTTTGAATTTGTGCGGTCAGCTGCCGGCTCACGGCCACAGGACTCGGAGCGCAAACATCGGCTCTTTACCCTGGGAAAGAAAACTCACCAGTCCGGGTTCCTGATGTCAGTTTGTAGGGCTCTTTTTGGACTCTCAGGACAGCACAAGTATGAGGTGGGGGCAGCTACTGTCTGGGACTTATCCTTCGATGTTCGTAATTTGTGCGGTCAGCTGCCGGCTCACGGCCACATGACTCGGAGCGCAAACATCGGCTCTTTTCCCTGGGAAAGAAAACTCACCAGTCCAGGTTCCTGATGTCAGTTTGTATTGCTCCCCTGGGACTGTCAGGGCAGCACAAGTATGAGGTAGGGGCAGCTCCTTTCTGGGACTTATCCTTCGATGTTCGGAATTTGTGCGGTCAGCTGCCGGCTCACGGCCACAGGACTCGGAGCGCAAACATCGGCTCTTTACCCTGGGAAAGAAAACTCACCAGTCCGGGTTCCTGATGTCAGTTTGTAGGGCTCTTTTTGGACTCTCAGGACAGCACAAGTATGAGGTGGGGGCAGCTCCTGTCTGGGACTTATCCTTCGATGTTCCGATTTTTTGCAGTCAGCTACCGGCTCAGGGCCACAGGACTCGGAGCGCAAACATCGGCTCTTTTCCCTGGGAAAGAAAACTCACCAGTCCAGGTTCCTGATGTCAGTTTGTAGGGCTCCCCTGGGACTGTCAGGGCAGCACAAGTATGAGGTAGGGGCAGCTCCTTTCTGGGACTTATCCTTCGATGTTCGGAATTTGTGCGGTCAGCGGCCGGCTCACGGCCACAGGACTCGGAGCGCAAACATCGGCTCTTTACCCTGGGAAAGAAAACTCACCAGTCCAGGTTCCTGATGTCAGTTTGTATTGCTCCCCTGGGACTGTCAGGGCAGCACAAGTGTGAGGAGGGGGCAGCTCCTGTCTGGGACTTATCCTTCGATGTTCGGATTTTTTGCAGTCAGCTGCCGGCTCAGGGCCACAGGACTCGGAGCGCAAACATCGGCTCTATTCCCTGGGAAAGAAAACTCACCAGTCCAGGTTCCTGATGTCAGTTTGTAGGGCTCCCCTGAGACTGTCAGGGCAGCACAAGTATGAGGTGGGGGCAGCTGCTTTCTGGGACTTATCCTTCGATGTTCGGAATTTGTGCGGTCAGCTGCCGGCTCAGGGCCATAGGACTCGGAGCGAAAACATCGGCTCTTTTCCCTGGGAAAGAAAAGTCACCAGTCCAGGTTCCTGATGTCAGTTTTTAGAGCTCTTTTTGGACTCTCAGGGCAGCACAAGTATGAGGTGGGGTTAGCTCCTGTCTGGGACTTATCCTTCGATGTTCGGATTTTTTGCAGTCAGCTGCCGGCTCAGGGCCACAGGAGTCGGAGCGCAAACATCGGCTCTTTTCCCTGGGAAAGAAAACTCACCAGTCCAGGTTCCTGATGTCAGTTTGTAGGGCTCTTTTTGAACTCTCAGGGCAGCACAAGTATGAGGTGGGGGCAGCTCCTGTCTGGGACTTATCCTTCGATGTTCGGATTTTTTGCACTCAGCTGCCCGCTCAGGGCCACAGGACTCGGAGCGCAAACATCGGCTCTTTTCCCTGGGAAAGAAAAGTCACCAGTCCAGGTTGCTGATGTCAGTTTGTAGGGCTCTTTTTGAACTCTCAGGGCAGCACAAGTATGAGGTGGGGGCAGCTCCTGTCTGGGACTTATCCTTCGATGTTCGGATTTTTTGCACTCAGCTGCCCGCTCAGCGCCACAGGACTCGGAGCGCAAACATCGGCTCTTTTCCCTGGGAAAGAAAACTCACCAGTCCAGGTTCCTGATGTCAGTTTGTAGAGCTCTTTTTGAACTCTCAGGGCAGCACAAGTATGAGGTGGGGGCAGCTCCTGTCTGGGACTTATCCTCCGATGTTCGGATTTTTTGCAGTCAGCTGCATGCTCACGGCCACAGGACTCGGAGCGCAAACATCGGCTCTTTTCCCTGGGAAAGAAAACTCACCAGTCCAGGTCCCTGATGTCAGTTTGTAGGGCTCCCTAGGGACTGTCAGGGCAGCACAAGTATGAGGTGGGGGCAGCTCCTGTCTGGGACTTATCCTTCGATGTTCGGAATTTGTGCGGTCAGCTGTCGGCTCACGGCCACAGGACTCGGGGCGCAAACATCGGCTCTTTTCCCTGGGAAAGAAAACTCACCAGTCCAGGTCCCTGATGTCAGTTTGTAGGGCTCCCCTGGGACTGTCAGGGCAGCACAAGTATGAGGAGGGGGCAGCGCCTGTCTGGGACTTATCCTTCGATGTTCGGATTTTTTGCAGTCAGCTGCCGGCTCAGGGCCACAGGACTCGGAGCGCAAACATCGGCTCTTTTCCCTGGGAAAGAAAACTCACCAGTCCAGGTTCCTGATGTGAGTTTTTAGGGCTCCCCTGGGACTGTCAGGGCAGCACAAGTATGAGGTGGGGGCAGCTCCTGTCTGGGACTTATCCTTCGATGTTCGGATTTTTTGCACTCGGCTGCCCGCTCAGGGCCACAGGACTCGGAGCGCAAACATCGGCTCTTTTCCCTGGGAAAGAAAACTCACCAGTCCAGGTTGCTGATGTCAGTTTGTAGGGCTCCCCTGGGACTCTCAGGGTAGCACAAGTATGAGGTGGGGGCAGATCCTGTCTGGGACTTATCCTTCGATGTTCGGATTTTTTGCACTCAGCTGCCCGCTCAGGGCCACAGGACTCGGAGCGCAAACATCGGCTCTTTTCCCTGGGAAAGAAAACACACCAGTCCAGGTTCCTGATGTCAGTTTGTAGAGCTCTTTTTGGACTCTCAGGGCAGCACAAGTATGAGGTGGGGGCAGCTCCTTTCTGGGACTTATCCTTCGATGTTCGGATTTTTTGCACTCAGCTGCCCGTTCCTGACCACAAGACTCGGAGCGCAAACATCGGCTCTTTTCCCTGGGAAAGAAAACTCACCAGTCCAGGTTCCTGATGTCAGTTTGGAGGGCTCCCCTGGGACTCTCAGGGCAGCACAAGTATGAGGTGGGGGCAGCTCCTGTCTGGGACTTATCCTTCGATGTTCCGAATTTGTGCGGTCAGCTGCCGGCTCAGGGCCACAGGACTCGGAGCGCAAACATCGGCTCTTTTCCCCGGGAAAGAAAACTCACCAGTCCAGGTTCCTGATGTCAGTTTGTAGAGCTCTTTTTGAACTCTCAGGGTAGCACAAGTATGAGGTGGGGGCAGCTCCTGGCTGGGACTTATCCTTCGATGTTCGGATTTTTTGCAGTCAGCTGCCGGCTCAGGGCCACAGGACTCGGAGCGCAAACATCGGCTCTTTTCCCTGGGAAAGAAAACTCACCAGTCCAGGTTCCTGATGTCAGTTTGTAGGGCTCCCCTGGGACTGTCAGGGCAGCACAAGTATGAGGTAGGGGCAGCTCCTTTCTGGGACTTATCCTTCGATGTTCGGAATTTGTGCGGTCAGCTGCCGGCTCAGGGCCACAGGACTCGGAGCGCAAACATCGGCTCTTTACCCTGGGAAAGAAAACTCACCAGTCCGGGTTCCTGATGTCAGTTTGTAGGGCTCTTTTTGGACTCTCAGGACAGCACAAGTATGAGGTGGGGGCAGCTCCTGTCTGGGACTTATCCTTCGATGTTCCGAATTTGTGCGGTCAGCTGCGGGCGCAGGGCCACAGGAGTCGGAGCGCAAACATCGGCTCTTTTCCCTGGGAAAGAAAACTCACCAGTCCAGGTCCTTGATGTCAGTTTTTAGAGCTCTTTTTGGACTCCCAGGGCAGCACAAGTATGAGGTGGGGGCAGCTCCTGTCTGGGACTTATCCTTCGATGTTCGGATTTTTTGCAGTCAGCTGCCGGCTCAGGGCCACAGGACTCGGAGCGCAAACATCGGCTCTTTTCCCTGGGAAAGAAAACTCACCAGTCCAGGTTCCTGATGTCAGTTTGTAGAGCTCTTTTTGGACTCTCAGGGCAGCACAAGTATGAGGTGGGGGCAGCTCCTGTCTGGGACTTATCCTGCGATGTTCGGATTTTTTGCAGTCAGCTGCATGCTCACGGCCACAGGACTCGGAGCGCAAACATCGGCTCTTTTCCCTGGGAAAGAAAACTCACCAGTCCAGGTCCCTGATGTCAGTTTTTAGGGCTCCCTAGGGACTGTCAAGGCAGCACAAGTATGAGGTGGGGGCAGCTCCTGTCTGGGACTTATCCTTCGATGTTCGGATTTTTTGCACTCAGCTGCCGGCTCAGGGCCACAGGACTCGGAGCGCAAACATCGGCTCTTTTCCCTGGGAAAGAAAACTCACCAGTCCAGGTTCCTGATGTCAGTTTGTAGAGCTCTTTTTGGACTCTCAGGGCAGCACAAGTATGAGGTGGGGGCAGCTCCTGTCTGGGACTTATCCTGCGATGTTCGGATTTTTTGCAGTCACCTGCATGCTCACGGCCACAGGACTCGGAGCGCAAACATCGGCTCTTTTCCCTGGGAAAGAAAACTCACCAGTCCAGGTCCCTGATGTCAGTTTTTAGGGCTCCCTAGGGACTGTCAAGGCAGCACAAGTATGAGGTGGGGGCAGCTCCTGTCTGGGACTTATCCTTCGATGTTCGGAATTTGTGCGGTCAGCCGCCGGCTCACGGCCACAGGACTCGGGGCGCAAACATCGGCTCTTTTCCCTGGGAAAGAAAACTCACCAGTCCAGGTTCCTGATGTCAGTTTGTAGGGCTCCCCTGGGACTGTCAGGGCAGCACAAGTATGAGGAGGGGGCAGCTCCTGTCTGGGACTTATCCTTCGATGTTCCAATTTTTTGCAGTCAGCTGCCCGCTCAGGGCCACAGGAGTCGGAGCGCAAACATCGGCTCTTTTCCCTGGGAAAGAAAACTCACCAGTCCAGGTTCCTGATGTCAGTTTGTAGAGCTCTTTTTGAACTCTCAGGGCAGCACAAGTATGAGGTGGGGGCAGCTCCTGTCTGGGATTTATCCTTCGATGTTCGGATTTTTTGCAGTCAGCTGCCGGCTCAGGGCCACAGGACTCGGAGCGCAAACATCGGCTCTTTTCCCTGGGAAAGAAAACTCACCAGTCCAGGTTCCTGATGTCAGTTTGTAGGGCTCCCCTGAGACTGTCAGGGCAGCACAAGTACGAGGTGGGGGCAGCTGCTTTCTGGGACTTATCCTTCGATGTTCGGAATTTGTGCGGTCACCTGCCGGCTCAGGGCCACAGGACTCGGGGCGCAAACATCGGCTCTTTTCCCTGGGAAAGAAAACTCACCAGTCCAGGTTCCTGATGTCAGTTTGTAGGGCTCCCCTGGGACTGTCAGGGCAGCACAAGTATGAGGAGGGGGCAGCGCCTGTCTGGGACTTATCCTTCGATGTTCGGATTTTTTGCAGTCAGCTGCCGGCTCAGGGCCACAGGACTCGGAGCGCAAACATCGGCTCTTTTCCCTGGGAAAGAAAACTCACCAGTCCAGGTTCCTGATGTCAGTTTGTAGAGCTCTTTTTGAACTCTCGGGGTAGCACAAGTATGAGGTGGGGGCAGCTCCTGTCTGGGAATTATCCTTCGATGTTCGGATTTTTTGCAGTCAGCTGCCGGCTCAGGGCCACAGGAGTTGGAGCGCAAACATCGGCTCTTTTCCCTGGGAAAGAAAACTCACCAGTCCAGGTTCCTGATGTCAGTTTGTAGGGCTCCCCTGGGACTGTCAGGGCAGCACAAGTATGAGGTGGGGGCAGCTCCTGTCTGGGACTTATCCTTCGATGTTCCGATTTTTTGCAGTCAGCTGCCGGCTCAGGGCCACAGGACTCGGAGCGCAAACATCGGCTCTTTTCCCTGGGAAAGAAAGCTCACCAGTCCAGGTTCCTGATGTCAGTTTGTCGGGCTCCCCTGGGACTGTCAGGGTAGCACAAGTATGAGGTAGGGGCATCTCCTTTCTGGGAATTATCCTTCGATGTTTTGAATTTGTGCGGTCAGCTGCCGGCTCACGGCCACAGGACTCGGAGCGCAAACATCGGCTCTTTACCCTGGGAAAGAAAACTCACCAGTCCGGGTTCCTGATGTCAGTTTGTAGGGCTCTTTTTGGACTCTCAGGACAGCACAAGTATGAGGTGGGGGCAGCTACTGTCTGGGACTTATCCTTCGATGTTCGTAATTTGTGCGGTCAGCTGCCGGCGCAGGGCCACATGACTCGGAGCGCAAACATCGGCTCTTTTCCCTGGGAAAGAAAACTCACCAGTCCAGGTTCCTGATGTCAGTTTGTATTGCTCCCCTGGGACTGTCAGGGCAGCACAAGTATGAGGTAGGGGCAGCTCCTTTCTGGGACTTATCCTTCGATGTTCGGAATTTGTGCGGTCAGCTGCCGGCTCACGGCCACAGGACTCGGAGCGCAAACATCGGCTCTTTACCCTGGGAAAGAAAACTCACCAGTCCGGGTTCCTGATGTCAGTTTGTAGGGCTCTTTTTGGACTCTCAGGACAGCACAAGTATGAGGTGGGGGCAGCTCCTGTCTGGGACTTATCCTTCGATGTTCCGATTTTTTGCAGTCAGCTACCGGCTCAGGGCCACAGGACTCGGAGCGCAAACATCGGCTCTTTTCCCTGGGAAAGAAAACTCACCAGTCCAGGTTCCTGATGTCAGTTTGTAGGGCTCCCCTGGGACTGTCAGGGCAGCACAAGTATGAGGTAGGGGCAGCTCCTTTCTGGGACTTATCCTTCGATGTTCGGAATTTGTGCGGTCAGCGGCCGGCTCACGGCCACAGGACTCGGAGCGCAAACATCGGCTCTTTTCCCTGGGAAAGAAAACTCACCAGTCCAGGTCCCTGATTTCAGTTTGTAGGGCTCCCCTGGGACTGTCAGGGCAGCACAAGTATGAGGAGGGGGCAGCGCCTGTCTGGGACTTATCCTTCGATGTTCGGATTTTTTGCAGTCTGCTGCCGGCTCAGGGCCACAGGAGTCGGAGCGCAAACATCGGCTCTTTTCCCTGGGAAAGAAAACTCACCAGTCCAGGTTCCTGATGTCAGTTTGTAGGGCTCCCCTGGGACTGTCAGGGCAGCACAAGTATGAGGTGGGGGCAGCTCCTGTCTGGGACTTATCCTTCGATGTTCGGATTTTTTGCACTCGGCTGCCCGCTCAGGGCCACAGGACTCGGAGCGCAAACATCGGCTCTTTTCCCTGGGAAAGAAAACTCACCAGTTCAGGTTGCTGATGTCAGTTTGTAGGGCTCCCCTGGGACTCTCAGGGTAGCACAAGTATGAGGTGGGGGCAGATCCTGTCTGGGACTTATCCTTCGATATTCGGATTTTTTGCACTCAGCTGCCCGCTCAGGGCCACAGGACTCGGAGCGCAAACATCGGCTCTTTTCCCTGGGAAAGAAAACTCACCAGTCCAGGTTCCTGATGTCAGTTTGTAGAGCTCTTTTTGGACTCTCAGGGCAGCACAAGTATGAGGTGGGGGCAGCTCCTGTCTGGGACTTATCCTTCGATGTTCGGATTTTTTGCTGTCAGCTGCCGGCTCAGGGCCACAGGAGTCGGAGCGCAAACATCGGCTCTTTTCCCTGGGAAAGAAAACTCACCAGTCCAGGTTCCTGATGTCAGTTTGTAGGGCTCCCCTGGGACTGTCAGGGCAGCACAAGTATGAGGAGGGGGCAGCTCCTGTCTGGGACTTATCCTTCGATGTTCGGATATTTTGCGGTCAGAAGCCCGCTCAGGGCCACAGGACTCGGAGCAAAACATCGGCTCTTTTCCCTGGGAAAGAAAACTCACCAGTCCAGGTTCCTGATGTCAGTTTGTAGGGCTGTTTTTGGACCCTCAGGACAGCACAAGTATGAGGTGGGGGCAGCTCCTGTCTGGGACTTATCCTTCGATGTTCGGATTTTTTGCAGTCAGCTGCCGGATCAGGGCCACAGGACTAGGAGCGCAAACATCGGCTCTTTTCCCTGGGAAAGAAAACTCACCAGTCCAGGTTCCTGATGCCAGTTTGTAGAGCTCTTTTTGGACTCTCAGGGCAGCACAAGTATGAGGTGGGGGCAGCTCCTGTCTGGGACTTATCCTTCGATGTTCCGATTTTTTGCAGTCAGCTGCCGGCTCAGGGCCACAGGACTCGGAGCGCAAACATCGGCTCTTTTCCCTGGGTAAGAAAACTCACCAGTCCAGGTTCCTGATGTCAGTTTGTAGAGCTCTTTTTGGACTCTCAGGGCAGCACAAGTATGAGGTGGCGGCAGCTCCTGTCTGGGACTTATCCTTCGATGTTCCGATTTTTTGCAGTCAGCTGCCGGCTCAGGGCCACAGGACTCGGAGCGCAAACATCGGCTCTTTTCCCTGGGAAGGAAAACTCACCAGTCCAGGTTCCTGATGTCAGTTTGTAGGGCTCCCCTGGGACTGTCAGGGCAGCACAAGTATGAGGTGGGGGCAGCTCCTTTCTGGGACTTATCCTTCGATGTTCGGATTTTTTGCACTCAGCTGCCCGTTCCGGACCACAGGACTCGGAGCGCAAACATCGGCTCTTTTCCCTGGGAAAGAAAACTCACCAGTCCAGGTTCCTGATGTCAGTTTGGAGGGCTCCCCTGGGACTCTCAGGGCAGCACAAGTATGAGGTGGGGGCAGCTCCTGTCTGGGACTTATCCTGCGATGTTCGGAATTTGTGCGGTCAGCTGCCGGCTCAGGGCCACAGGACTCGGAGCGCAAACATCGGCTCTTTTCCCTGGGAAAGAAAACTCACCAGTCCAGGTTCCTGATGTCAGTTTGTAGAGCTCTTTTTGAACTCTCAGGGTAGCACGAGTATGAGGTGGGGGCAGCTCCTGGCTGGGACTTATCCTTCGATGTTCGGATTTTTTGCAGTCAGCTGCCGGCTCAGGGCCACAGGAGTTGGAGCGCAAACATCGGCTCTTTTCCCTGGGAAAGAAAACTCACCAGTCCAGGTTCCTGATGTCAGTTTGTAGGGCTCCCCTGGGACTGTCAGGGCAGCACAAGTATGAGGTGGGGGCAGCTCCTGTCTGGGACTTATCCTTCGAGTTTCGGATTTTTTGCACTCGGCTGCCTGCTCAGGGCCACAGGACTCGGAGCGCAAACATCGGCTCTTTTCCCTGGGAAAGAAAACTCACCAGTCCAGGTTCCTGATGTCAGTTTGTAGAGCTCTTTTTGGACTCTCAGGGCAGCACAAGTATGAGGTAGGGGCAGCTCCTTTCTGGGACTTATCCTTCGATGTTCCGAATTTGTGCGGTCAGCTGCGGGCGCAGGGCCACAGGAGTCGGAGCGCAAACATCGGCTCTTTTCCCTGGGAAAGAAAACTCACCAGTCCAGGTTCTTGATGTCAGTTTTTAGAGCTCTTTTTGGACTCTCAGGGCAGCACAAGTATGAGGTGGGGGCAGCTCCTGTCTGGGACTTATCCTTCGATGTTCGGAATTTGTGCGGTCAGACGCCGGCTCACGGCCACAGGACTCGGGGCGCAAACATCGGCTCTTTTCCCTGGGAAAGAAAACTCACCAGTCCAGGTTCCTGATGTCAGTTTGTAGAGCTCTTTTTGAACTCTCAGGGCAGCACAAGTATGAGGTGGGGGCAGCTCCTGTCTGGGATTTATCCTTCGATGTTCGGATTTTTTGCAGTCAGCTGCCGGCTCAGGGCCACAGGACTCGGAGCGCAAACATCGGCTCTTTTCCCTGGGAAAGAAAACTCACCAGTCCAGGTTCCTGATGTCAGTTTGTAGGGCTCCCCTTTGACTGTCAGGGCAGCAGAAGTATTAGGTGGGGGCAGCTGCTTTCTGGGACTTATCCTTCGATGTTCGGAATTTGTGCGGTCACCTGCCGGCTCAGGGCCACAGGACTCGGGGCGCAAACATCGGCTCTTTTCCCTGGGAAAGAAAACTCACCAGTCCAGGTTCCTGATGTCAGTTTGTAGGGCTCTTTTTGAACTCTCAGGGCAGCACAAGTATGAGGTGGGGGCAGCTCCTGTCTGGGACTTATCCTTCGATGTTCGGATTTTTTGCAGTCAGCTGCCCGCTCAGGGCCACAGGACTCGGAGCGCAAACATCGGCTCTTTTCCCTGGGAAAGAAAACTCACCAGTCCAGGTTCCTGATGTCAGTTTGTAGAGCTCTTTTTGGACTCTCAGGGCAGCACAAGTATGAGGTGGGGGCAGCTCCTGTCTGGGACTTATCCTGCGATATTCGGATTTTTTGCAGTCAGCTGCATGCTCACGGCCACAGGACTCGGAGCGCAAACATCGGCTCTTTTCCCGGGGAAAGAAAACTCACCAGTCCAGGTCCCTGATGTCAGTTTGTAGGGCTCCCTAGGGACTTTCAGGGCAGCACAAGTATGAGGTGGGGGCAGCTCCTGTCTGGGACTTATCCTTCGATGTTCGGAATTTGTGCGGTCAGCTGCCGGCTCACGGCCACAGGACTCGGGGCACAAACATCGGCTCTTTTCCCTGGGAAAGAAAACTCACCAGTCCAGGTTCCTGATGTCAGTTTGTAGGGCTCCCCTGGGACTCTCAGGGTAGCACAAGTATGAGGTGGGGGCAGATCCTTTCTGGGACTTATCCTTCGATGTTCGGATTTTTTGCACTCAGCTGCCCGCTCAGGGCCACAAGACTCGGAGCGCAAACATCGGCTCTTTTCCCTGGGAAAGAAAACTCACCAGTCCAGGTTCCTGATGTCAGTTTGTAGAGCTCTTTTTGGACTGTCAGGGCAGCACAATATGAGGTGGGGGCAGCTCCTGTCTGGGACTTATCCTTCGATGTTCCGATTTTTTGCAGTCAGCTGCCGGCTCAGGGCCACAGGACTCGGAGCGCAAACATCGGCTCTTTTCCCTGGGTAAGAAAACTCACCAGTCCAGGTTCCTGATGTCAGTTTGTAGAGCTCTTTTTGGACTCTCAGGGCAGCACAAGTATGAGGTGGGGGCAGCTCCTTTCTGGGACTTATCCTTCGATGTTCGGATTTTTTGCACTCAGCTGCCCGTTCCGGACCATAGGACTCGGAGCGCAAACATCGGCTCTTTTCCCTGGGAAAGAAAACTCACCAGTCCAGGTTCCTGATGTCAGTTTGGAGGGCTCCCCTGGGACCCTCAGGACATCACAAGTATGAGGTGGGGGCAGCTCCTGTCTGGGACTTATCCTTCGATGTTCGGAATTTGTGCGGTCAGCTGCCGGCTCAGGGCCACAGGACTCGGAGCGCAAACATTGGCTCTTTTCCCTGGGAAAGAAAACTCACCAGTCCAGGTTCCTGATGTCAGTTTTTAGGGCTCCCCTGGGACTGTCAGGGCAGCACAAGTATGAGGTAGGGGCAGCTCCTTTCTGGGACTTATCCTTCGATGTTCGGAATTTGTGCGGTCAGCTGCCGGCTCAGGGCCACAGGAGTTGGAGCGCAAACATCGGCTCTTTTCCCTGGGAAAGAAAACTCACCAGTCCAGGTTCCTGATGTCAGTTTGTATTGCTCCCCTGGGACTGTCAGCGCAGCACAAGTATGAGGTGGGGGCAGCTCCTGTCTGGGACTTATCCTTCGATGTTCGGATTTTTTGCAGTCAGCTGCCGGCTCAGGGCCACAGGACTCGGAGCGCAAACATCGGCTCTTTTCCCTGGGAAAGAAAACTCACCAGTCCAGGTTCCTGATGTCAGTTTGTAGAGCTCTTTTTGGACTGTCAGGGCAGCACAAGTATGAGGTGGGGGCAGCTCCTGTCTGGGACTTATCCTTCGATGTTCGGATTTTTTGCAGTCAGCTGCCGGCTCAGGGCCACAGGACTCGGATCGCAAACATCGGCTCTTTTCCCTGGGAAAGAAAACTCACCAGTCCAGGTTCCTGATGTCAGTTTGGAGGGCTCCCCTGGGACCCAGAGGGCATCACAAGTATGAGGTGGGGGCAGCTCCTGTCTGGGACTTATTCTTCGATGTTCGGAATTTGTGCGGTCAGCTGCCGGCTCAGGGCCACAGGACTCGGAGCGCAAACATTGGCTCTTTTCCCTGGGAAAGAAAACTCACCAGTCCAGGTTCCTGATGTCAGTTTTTAGGGCTCCCCTGGGACTGTCAGGGAAGCACAAGTATGAGGTGGGGGCAGCTCCTGTCTGGGACTTATCCTTCGATGTTCCGATTTTTTGCAGTCAGCTGCCGGCTCAGGGCCACAGGACTCGGAGCGCAAACATCGGCTCTTTTCCCTGGGAAAGAAAACTCACCAGTCCAGGTTCCTGATGTCAGTTTGTAGGGCTCCCCTGAGACTGTCAGGGCAGCACAAGTATGAGGTGGGGGCAGCTGCTTTCTGGGACTTATCCTTCGATGTTCGGAATTTGTGCGGTCACCTGCCGGCTCAGGGCCACAGGACTCTGAGCGCAAACATCGGCTCTTTTCCCTGGGAAAGAAAACTCACCAGTCCAGGTTCCTGATGTCAGTTTGTATAGCTCTTTTTGGACTCTCAGGGCAGCACAAGTATGAGGTGGGGGCAGCTCCTGTCTGGGACTTATCCTGCGATGTTCGGATTTTTTGCAGTCAGCTGCATGCTCACGGCCACAGGACTCGGAGCGCAAACATCGGCTCTTTTCCCTGGGAAAGAAAACTCACCAGTCCAGGTCCCTGATGTCAGTTTGTAGGGCTCCCTAGGGACTGTCAAGGCAGCACAAGTATGAGGTGGGGGCAGCTCCTGTCTGGGACTTATCCTTCGATGTTCCAATTTTTTGCTGTCAGCTGCCCGCTCAGGGCCACAGGAGTCGGAGCGCAAACATCGGCTCTTTTCCCTGGGAAAGAAAACTCACCAGTCCAGGTTCCTGATGTCAGTTTGTAGAGCTCTTTTTGAACTCTCAGGGCAGCACAAGTATGAGGTAGGGGCAGCTCCTTTCTGGGACTTATCCTTCGATGTTCGGAATTTGTGCGGTCAGCTGCCGGCTCACGGCCACAGGACTCGGGGCGCAAACATCGGCTCTTTTCCCTGGGAAAGAAAACTCACCAGTCCAGGTCCCTGATGTCAGTTTGTAGGGCTCCCCTGGGACAGTCAGGGCAGCACAAGTATGAGGAGGGGGCAGCGCCTGTCTGGGACTTATCCTTCGATGTTCGGATTTTTTGCAGTCAGCTGCCGGCTCAGGGCCACAGGACTCGGAGCGCAAACATCGGCTCTTTTCCCTGGGAAAGAAAACTCACTAGTCCAGGTTCCTGATGTCAGTTTGTAGAGCTCTTTTTGGACTCTCAGGGCAGCACAAGTATGAGGTGGGGGCAGCTCCTGTCTGGGACTTATCCTTCGATGTTCGGATTTTTTGCACTCAGCTGCCGGCTCAGGGCCACAGGAGTCGGAGCGCAAACATCGGCTCTTTTCCCTGGGAAAGAAAACTCACCAGTCCAGGTTGCTGATGTCAGTTTGTAGGGCTCCCCTGGGACTCTCAGGGTAGCACAAGTATGAGGTGGGGGCAGATCCTGTCTGGGACTTATCCTTCGATGTTCGGATTTTTTGCACTCAGCTGCCCGCTCAGGGCCAGAGGAGTCGGAGCGCAAACATCGGCTCTTTTCCCTGGGAAAGAAAACTCACCAGTCCAGGTTCCTGATGTCAGTTTGTAGAGCTCTTTTTGGACTGTCAGGGCAGCACAAGTATGAGGTGGGGGCAGCTCCTGTCTGGGACTTATCCTTCGATGCTCCGATTTTTTGCAGTCAGCTGCCGGCTCAGGGCCACAGGACTCGGAGCGCAAACATCGGCTCTTTTCCCTGGGTAAGAAAACTCACCTGTCCAGGTTCCTGATGTCAGTTTGTAGAGCTCTTTTTGGACTCTCAGGGTAGCACAAGTATGAGGTGGCGGCAGCTCCTGTCTGGGACTTATCCTTCGATGTTCCGATTTTTTGCAGTCAGCTGCCGGCTCAGGGCCACAGGACTCGGAGCGCAAACATCGGCTCTTTTCCCTGGGAAGGAAAACTCACCAGTCCAGGTTCCTGATGTCAGTTTGTAGGGCTCCCCTGGGACTGTCAGGGCAGCACAAGTATGAGGTGGGGGCAGCTCCTTTCTGGGACTTATCCTTCGATGTTCGGATTTTTTGCACTCAGCTGCCCGTTCCGGACCACAGGACTCGGAGCGCAAACATCGGCTCTTTTCCCTGGGAAAGAAAACTCACCAGTCCAGGTTCCTGATGTCAGTTTGGAGGGCTCCCCTGGGACCCTCAGGGCATCACAAGTATGAGGTGGGGGCAGCTCCTGTCTGGGACTTATCCTTCGATGTTCGGAATTTGTGCGGTCAGCTGCCGGCTCAGGGCCACAGGACTCGGAGCGCAAACATCGGCTCTTTTCCCTGGGAAAGAAAACTCACCAGTCCAGGTTCCTGATGTCAGTTTGTAGAGCTCTTTTTGAACTCTCAGGGTAGCACAAGTATGAGGTGGGGGCAGCTCCTGGCTGGGACTTATCCTTCGATGTTCGGATTTTTTGCAGTCAGCTGCCGGCTCAGGGCCACAGGAGTTGGAGCGCAAACATCGGCTCTTTTCCCTGGGAAAGAAAACTCACCAGTCCAGGTCCCTGATGTCAGTTTGTAGGGCTCCCTAGGGACTGTCAAGGCAGCACAAGTATGAGGTGGGGGCAGGTCCTGTCTGGGACTTATCCTTCGATGTTCGGAATTTGTGCGGTCAGACGCCGGCTCACGGCCACAGGACTCGGGGCGCAAACATCGGCTCTTTTCCCTGGGAAAGAAAACTCACCAGTCCAGGTTCCTGATGTCAGTTTGTAGACCTCTTTTTGAACTCTCAGGGCAGCACAAGTATGAGGTGGGGGCAGCTCCTGTCTGGGATTTATCCTTCGATGTTCGGATTTTTTGCAGTCAGCTGCCGGCTCAGGGCCACAGGACTCGGAGCGCAAACATCGGCTCTTTTCCCTGGGAAAGAAAACTCACCAGTCCAGGTTCCTGATGTCAGTTTGTAGGGCTCCCCTTAGACTGTCAGGGCAGCAGAAGTATTAGGTGGGGGCAGCTGCTTTCTGGGACTTATCCTTCGATGTTCGGAATTTGTGCGGTCACCTGCCGGCTCAGGGCCACAGGACTCGGGGCGCAAACATCGGCTCGTTTCCCTGGGAAAGGAAACTCACCAGTCCAGGTTCCTGATGTCAGTTTGTAGGGCTCCCCTGAGACTGTCAGGGCAGCAGAAGTATGAGGTGGGGGCAGCTGCTTTCTGGGACTTATCCTTCGATGTGCGGAATTTGTGCGGTCACCTGCCGGCTCAGGGCCACAGGACTCGGGGCGCAAACATCGGCTCTTTTCCCTGGGAAAGAAAACTCACCAGTCCAGGTTCCTGATGTCAGTTTGTAGGGCTCCCCAGGGACTGTCAGGGCAGCACAAGTATGAGAAGGGGGCAGCGCCTGTCTGGGACTTATCCTTCGATGTTCGGATTTTTTGCAGTCAGCTGCCGGCTCAGGGCCACAGGACTCGGAGCGCAAACATCGGCTCTTTTCCCTGGGAAAGAAAACTCACCAGTCCAGGTTCCTGATGTCAGTTTGTAGAGCTCTTTTTGAACTCTCGGGGTAGCACAAGTATGAGGTGGGGGCAGCTCCTGTCTGGGAGTTATCCTTCGATGTTCGGATTTTTTGCAGTCAGCTGCCGGCTCAGGGCTACAGGAGTTGGAGCGCAAACATCGGCTCTTTTCCCTGGGAAAGAAAACTCACCAGTCCAGGTTGCTGATGTCAGTTTGTAGGGCTCCCTAGGGACTGTCAGGGCAGCACAAGTATGAGGTGGGGGCAGCTCCTGTCTGGGACTTATCCTTCGATGTTCCGATTTTTTGCAGTCAGCTGCCGGCTCAGGGCCACAGGACTCGGAGCGCAAACATCGGCTCTTTTCCCTGGGAAAGAAAACTCACCAGTCCAGGTTCCTGATGTCAGTTTGTAGGGCTCCCCTGGGACTGTCAGGGTAGCACAAGTATGAGGTAGGGGCAGCTGCTTTCTGGGACTTATCCTTCGATGTTCGGAATTTGTGCGGTCAGCTGCCGGCTCACGGCCACAGGACTCGGGGCGCAAACATCGGCTCTTTACCCTGGGAAAGAAAACTCACCAGTCCGGGTTCCTGATGTCAGTTTGTAGGGCTCTTTTTGGACTCTCAGGACAGCACAAGTATGAGGTGGGGGCAGCTACTGTCTGGGACTTATCCTTCGATGTTCCGAATTTGTGCGGTCAGCTGCCGGCGCAGGGCCACATGACTCGGAGCGCAAACATCGCCTCTTTTCCCTGGGAAAGAAAACTCACCAGTCCAGGTTCCTGATGTCAGTTTGTATTGCTCCCCTGAGACTGTCAGGGCAGCACAAGTATGAGGTAGGGGCAGCTCCTTTCTGGGACTTATCCTTCGATGTTCGGAATTTGTGCGGTCAGCGGCCGGCTCACGGCCACAGGACTCGGAGCGCAAACATCGGCTCTTTTCCCTGGGAAAGAAAACTCACCAGTCCAGGTTCCTGATGTCAGTTTGTAGGGATCCCCTGGGACTGTCAGGGCAGCACAAGTATGAGGAGGGGGCAGCTCCTGTCTGGGACTTATCCTTCGATGTTCGGATTTTTTGCAGTCAGCTGCCGGCTCAGGGCCACAGGACTCGGAGCGCAAACATCGGCTCTTTTCCCTGGGAAAGAAAACTCACCAGTCCAGGTTCCTGATGTCAGTTTGTAGGGCTCTTTTTGAACTCTCAGGGCAGCACAAGTATGAGGTGGGGGCAGCTCCTGTCTGGGACTTATCCTTCGATGTTCGGATTTTTTGCAGTCAGCTGCCCGCTCAGGGCCACAGGACTCGGAGCGCAAACATCGGCTCTTTTCCCTGGGAAAGAAAACTCACCAGTCCAGGTTCCTGATGTCAGTTTGTAGAGCTCTTTTTGGACTCTCAGGGCAGCACAAGTATGAGGTGGGGGCAGCTCCTGTCTGGGACTTATCCTTCGATGTTCGGATTTTTTGCACCCAGCTGCCCGCTCAGGGCCACAGGACTCGGAGCGCAAACATCGGCTCTTTTCCCTGGGAAAGAAAACTCACCAGTCCAGGTTCCTGATGTCAGTTTGTAGGGCTCTTTTTGAACTCTCAGGGCAGCACAAGTATGAGGTGGGGGCAGCTCCTGTCTGGGACTTATCCTTCGATGTTCGGATTTTTTGCACTCAGCTGCCGGCTCAGGGCAACAGGACTCGGAGCGCAAACATCGGCTCTTTTCCCTGGGAAAGAAAACTCACCAGTCCAGGTTCCTGATGTCAGTTTGTAGGGCTCCCCTGGGACTGTCAGGGCATCACAAGTATGAGGTGGGGGCAGCTCCTGTCTGGGACTTATCCTTCGATGTTCGGAATTTGTGCGGTCAGCTGCCGGCTCAGGGCCACAGGACTCGGAGCGCAAACATCGGCTCTTTTCCCTGGGAAAGAAAACTCACCAGTCCAGGTTCCTGATGTCAGTTTGTAGAGCTCTTTTTGAACTCTCAGGGTAGCACAAGTATGAGGTGGGGGCAGCTCCTGGCTGGGACTTATCCTTCGATGTTCGGATTTTTTGCAGTCAGCTGCCGGCTCAGGGCCACAGGAGTTGGAGCGCAAACATCGGCTCTTTTCCCTGGGAAAGAAAACTCACCAGTCCAGGTCCCTGATGTCAGTTTGTAGGGCTCCCTAGGGACTGTCAAGGCAGCACAAGTATGAGGTGGGGGCAGCTCCTGTCTGGGACTTATCCTTCGATGTTCGGAATTTGTGCGGTCAGACGCCGGCTCACGGCCACAGGACTCGGGGCGCAAACATCGGCTCTTTTCCCTGGGAAAGAAAACTCACCAGTCCAGGTTCCTGATGTCAGTTTGTAGAGCTCTTTTTGAACTCTCAGGGCAGCACAAGTATGAGGTGGGGGCAGCTCCTGTCTGGGATTTATCCTTCGATGTTCTAATTTTTTGCAGTCAGCTGCCGGCTCAGGGCCACAGGACTCGGAGCGCAAACATCGGCTCTTTTCCCTGGGAAAGAAAACTCACCAGTCCAGGTTCCTGATGTCAGTTTGTAGGGCTCTCCTTAGACTGTCAGGGCAGCAGAAGTATTAGGTGGGGGCAGCTGCTTTCTGGGACTTATCCTTCGATGTTCGGAATTTGTGCGGTCACCTGCCGGCTCAGGGCCACAGGACTCGGGGCGCAAACATCGGCTCGTTTCCCTGGGAAAGGAAACTCACCAGTCCAGGTTCCTGATGTCAGTTTGTAGGGCTCCCCTGAGACTGTCAGGGCAGCAGAAGTATGAGGTGGGGGCAGCTGCTTTCTGGGACTTATCCTTCGATGTGCGGAATTTGTGCGGTCACCTGCCGGCTCAGGGCCACAGGACTCGGGGCGCAAACATCGGCTCTTTTCCCTGGGAAAGAAAACTCACCAGTCCAGGTTCCTGATGTCAGTTTGTAGGGCTCCCCAGGGACTGTCAGGGCAGCACAAGTATGAGAAGGGGGCAGCGCCTGTCTGGGACTTATCCTTCGATGTTCGGATTTTTTGCAGTCAGCTGCCGGCTCAGGGCCACAGGACTCGGAGCGCAAACATCGGCTCTTTTCCCTGGGAAAGAAAACTCACCAGTCCAGGTTCCTGATGTCAGTTTGTAGAGCTCTTTTTGAACTCTCGGGGTAGCACAAGTATGAGGTGGGGGCAGCTCCTGTCTGGGAGTTATCCTTCGATGTTCGGATTTTTTGCAGTCAGCTGCCGGCTCAGGGCTACAGGAGTTGGAGCGCAAACATCGGCTCTTTTCCCTGGGAAAGAAAACTCACCAGTCCAGGTTGCTGATGTCAGTTTGTAGGGCTCCCTAGGGACTGTCAGGGCAGCACAAGTATGAGGTGGGGGCAGCTCCTGTCTGGGACTTATCCTTCGATGTTCCGATTTTTTGCAGTCAGCTGCCGGCTCAGGGCCACAGGACTCGGAGCGCAAACATCGGCTCTTTTCCCTGGGAAAGAAAACTCACCAGTCCAGGTTCCTGATGTCAGTTTGTAGGGCTCCCCTGGGACTGTCAGGGTAGCACAAGTATGAGGTAGGGGCAGCTGCTTTCTGGGACTTATCCTTCGATGTTCGGAATTTGTGCGGTCAGCTGCCGGCTCACGGCCACAGGACTCGGGGCGCAAACATCGGCTCTTTACCCTGGGAAAGAAAACTCACCAGTCCGGGTTCCTGATGTCAGTTTGTAGGGCTCTTTTTGGACTCTCAGGACAGCACAAGTATGAGGTGGGGGCAGCTACTGTCTGGGACTTATCCTTCGATGTTCCGAATTTGTGCGGTCAGCTGCCGGCGCAGGGCCACATGACTCGGAGCGCAAACATCGCCTCTTTTCCCTGGGAAAGAAAACTCACCAGTCCAGGTTCCTGATGTCAGTTTGTATTGCTCCCCTGAGACTGTCAGGGCAGCACAAGTATGAGGTAGGGGCAGCTCCTTTCTGGGACTTATCCTTCGATGTTCGGAATTTGTGCGGTCAGCGGCCGGCTCACGGCCACAGGACTCGGAGCGCAAACATCGGCTCTTTTCCCTGGGAAAGAAAACTCACCAGTCCAGGTTCCTGATGTCAGTTTGTAGGGATCCCCTGGGACTGTCAGGGCAGCACAAGTATGAGGAGGGGGCAGCTCCTGTCTGGGACTTATCCTTCGATGTTCGGATTTTTTGCAGTCAGCTGCCGGCTCAGGGCCACAGGACTCGGAGCGCAAACATCGGCTCTTTTCCCTGGGAAAGAAAACTCACCAGTCCAGGTTCCTGATGTCAGTTTGTAGGGCTCTTTTTGAACTCTCAGGGCAGCACAAGTATGAGGTGGGGGCAGCTCCTGTCTGGGACTTTTCCTTCGATGTTCGGATTTTTTGCAGTCAGCTGCCGGCTCAGGGCCACAGGACTCGGAGCGCAAACATCGGCTCTTTTCCCTGGGAAAGAAAACTCACCAGTCCAGGTTCCTGATGTCAGTTTGTAGAGCTCTTTTTGGACTCTCAGGGCAGCACAAGTATGAGGTGGGGGCAGCTCCTGTCTGGGACTTATCCTGCGATATTCGGATTTTTTGCAGTCAGCTGCATGCTCACGGCCACAGGACTCGGAGCGCAAACATCGGCTCTTTTCCCGGGGAAAGAAAACTCACCAGTCCAGGTCCCTGATGTCAGTTTGTAGGGCTCCCTAGGGACTTTCAGGGCAGCACAAGTATGAGGTGGGGGCAGCTCCTGTCTGGGACTTATCCTTCGATGTTCGGAATTTGTGCGGTCAGCTGCCGGATCACGGCCACAGGACTCGGGGCACAAACATCGGCTCTTTTCCCTGGGAAAGAAAACTCACCAGTCCAGGTTCCTGATGTCAGTTTGTAGGGCTCCCCTGGGACTCTCAGGGTAGCACAAGTATGAGGGGGGGGCAGATCCTTTCTGGGACTTATCCTTCGATGTTCGGATTTTTTGCACTCAGCTGCCCGCTCAGGGCCACAGGACTCGGAGCGCAAACATCGGCTCTTTTCCCTGGGAAAGAAAACTCACCAGTCCAGGTTCCTGATGTCAGTTTGTAGAGCTCTTTTTGGACTGTCAGGACAGCACAAGTATGAGGTGGGGGCAGCTCCTGTCTGGGACTTATCCTTCGATGTTCCGATTTTTTGCAGTCAGCTGCCGGCTCAGGGCCACAGGACTCGGAGCGCAAACATCGGCTCTTTTCCCTGGGAAAGAAAACTCACCAGTCCAGGTTCCTGATGTCAGTTTGTAGAGCTCTTTTTGGACTCTCAGGGCAGCACAAGTATGAGGTGGGGGCAGCTACTGTCTGGGACTTATCCTTCGATGTTCGGAATTTGTGCGGTCAGCTGCCGGCTCAGTGTCAAAGGAGTCAGAGCGCAAACATCGGCTCTTTTCCCTGGGAAAGAAAACTCACCAGTCCAGGTTCCTGATGTCAGTTTGTATTGCTCCCCTGGGACTGTCAGGGCAGCACAAGTATGAGGTGGGGGCAGCTCCTGTCTGGGACTTATCCTTCGATGTTCGGAATTTGTGCGGTCAGCTGCCGGCTCAGGGCCACAGGACTCGGAGCGCAAACATTGGCTCTTTTCCCTGGGAAAGAAAACTCACCAGTCCAGGTTCCTGATGTCAGTTTGTAGGGCTCCCCTGGGACTGTCAGGGCAGCACAAGTATGAGGTAGGGGCAGCTCCTTTCTGGGACTTATCCTTCGATGTTCGGAATTTGTGCGGTCAGCTGCCGGCTCAGGGCCACAGGAGCTGGAGCGCAAACATCGGCTCTTTTCCCTGGGAAAGAAAACTCACCAGTCCAGGTTCCTGATGTCAGTTTGTATTGCTCCCCTGGGACTGTCAGCGCAGCACAAGTATGAGGTGGGGGCAGCTCCTGTCTGGGACTTATCCTTCGATGTTCGGATTTTTTGCAGTCAGCTGCCGGCTCAGGGCCACAGGACTCGGAGCGCAAACATCGGCTCTTTTCCCTGGGAAAGAAAACTCACCAGTCCAGGTTCCTGATGTCAGTTTGTAGAGCTCTTTTTGGACTGTCAGGGCAGCACAAGTATGAGGTGGGGGCAGCTCCTGTCTGGGACTTTTCCTTCGATGTTCGGATTTTTTGCAGTCAGCTGCCGGCTCAGGGCCACAGGACTCGGATCGCAAACATCGGCTCTTTTCCCTGGGAAAGAAAACTCACCAGTCCAGGTTCCTGATGTCAGTTTGGAGGGCTCCCCTGGGACCCAGAGGGCATCACAAGTATGAGGTGGGGGCAGCTCCTGTCTGGGACTTATCCTTCGATGTTCGGAATTTGTGCGGTCAGCTGCCGGCTCAGGGCCACAGGACTCGGAGCGCAAACATTGGCTCTTTTCCCTGGGAAAGAAAACTCACCAGTCCAGGTTCCTGATGTCAGTTTTTAGGGCTCCCCTGGGACTGTCAGGGAAGCACAAGTATGAGGTGGGGGCAGCTCCTGTCTGGGACTTATCCTTCGATGTTCCGATTTTTTGCAGTCAGCTGCCGGCTCAGGGCCACAGGACTCGGAGCGCAAACATCGGCTCTTTTCCCTGGGAAAGAAAACTCACCAGTCCAGGTTCCTGATGTCAGTTTGTAGGGCTCCCCTGAGACTGTCAGGGCAGCACAAGTATGAGGTGGGGGCAGCTGCTTTCTGGGACTTATCCTTCGATGTTCGGAATTTGTGCGGTCACCTGCCGGCTCAGGGCCACAGGACTCTGAGCGCAAACATCGGCTCTTTTCCCTGGGAAAGAAAACTCACCAGTCCAGGTTCCTGATGTCAGTTTGTATAGCTCTTTTTGGACTCTCAGGGCAGCACAAGTATGAGGTGGGGGCAGCTCCTGTCTGGGACTTATCCTGCGATGTTCGGATTTTTTGCAGTCAGCTGCATGCTCACGGCCACAGGACTCGGAGCGCAAACATCGGCTCTTTTCCCTGGGAAAGAAAACTCACCAGTCCAGGTCCCTGATGTCAGTTTGTAGGGCTCCCTAGGGACTGTCAAGGCAGCACAAGTATGAGGTGGGGGCAGCTCCTGTCTGGGACTTATCCTTCGATGTTCCAATTTTTTGCTGTCAGCTGCCCGCTCAGGGCCACAGGAGTCGGAGCGCAAACATCGGCTCTTTTCCCTGGGAAAGAAAACTCACCAGTCCAGGTTCCTGATGTCAGTTTGTAGAGCTCTTTTTGAACTCTCAGGGCAGCACAAGTATGAGGTAGGGGCAGCTCCTTTCTGGGACTTATCCTTCGATGTTCGGAATTTGTGCGGTCAGCTGCCGGCTCACGGCCACAGGACTCGGGGCGCAAACATCGGCTCTTTTCCCTGGGAAAGAAAACTCACCAGTCCAGGTCCCTGATGTCAGTTTGTAGGGCTCCCCTGGGACAGTCAGGGCAGCACAAGTATGAGGAGGGGGCAGCGCCTGTCTGGGACTTATCCTTCGATGTTCGGATTTTTTGCAGTCAGCTGCCGGCTCAGGGCCACAGGACTCGGAGCGCAAACATCGGCTCTTTTCCCTGGGAAAGAAAACTCACTAGTCCAGGTTCCTGATGTCAGTTTGTAGAGCTCTTTTTGGAGTCTCAGGGCAGCACAAGTATGAGGTGGGGGCAGCTCCTGTCTGGGACTTATCCTTCGATGTTCGGATTTTTTGCACTCAGCTGCCGGCTCAGGGCCACAGGAGTCGGAGCGCAAACATCGGCTCTTTTCCCTGGGAAAGAAAACTCACCAGTCCAGGTTCCTGATGTCAGTTTGTAGGGCTCCCCTGGGACTGTCAGGGCAGCACAAGTATGAGGTGGGGGCAGCTCCTGTCTGGGACTTATCCTTCGATGTTCGGATTTTTTGCACTCGGCTGCCCGCTCAGGGCCACAGGACTCGGAGCGCAAACATCGGCTCTTTCCCCTGGGAAAGAAAACTCACCAGTCCAGGTTGCTGATGTCAGTTTGTAGGGCTCCCCTGGGACTCTCAGGGTAGCACAAGTATGAGGTGGGGGCAGATCCTGTCTGGGACTTATCCTTCGATGTTCGGATTTTTTGCACTCAGCTGCCCGCTCAGGGCCACAGGAGTCGGAGCGCAAACATCGGCTCTTTTCCCTGGGAAAGAAAACTCACCAGTCCAGGTTCCTGATGTCAGTTTGTAGAGCTCTTTTTGGACTGTCAGGGCAGCACAAGTATGAGGTGGGGGCAGCTCCTGTCTGGGACTTATCCTTCGATGCTCCGATTTTTTGCAGTCAGCTGCCGGCTCAGGGCCACAGGACTCGGAGCGCAAACATCGGCTCTTTTCCCTGGGTAAGAAAACTCACCAGTCCAGGTTCCTGATGTCAGTTTGTAGAGCTCTTTTTGGACTCTCAGGGTAGCACAAGTATGAGGCGGCGGCAGCTCCTGTCTGGGACTTATCCTTCGATGTTCCGATTTTTTGCAGTCAGCTGCCGGCTCAGGGCCACAGTACTCGGAGCGCAAACATCGGCTCTTTTCCCTGGGAAGGAAAACTCACCAGTCCAGGTTCCTGATGTCAGTTTGTAGGGCTCCCCTGGGACTGTCAGGGCAGCACAAGTATGAGGTGGGGGCAGCTCCTTTCTGGGACTTATCCTTCGATGTTCGGATTTTTTGCACTCAGCTGCCCGTTCCGGACCACAGGACTCGGAGCGCAAACATCGGCTCTTTTCCCTGGGAAAGAAAACTCACCAGTCCAGGTTCCTGATGTCAGTTTGGAGGGCTCCCCTGGGACCCTCAGGGCATCACAAGTATGAGGTGGGGGCAGCTCCTGTCTGGGACTTATCCTTCGATGTTCGGAATTTGTGCGGTCAGCTGCCGGCTCAGGGCCACAGGACTCGGAGCGCAAACATCGGCTCTTTTCCCTGGGAAAGAAAACTCACCAGTCCAGGTTCCTGATGTCAGTTTTTAGAGCTCTTTTTGAACTCTCAGGGTAGCACAAGTATGAGGTGGGGGCAGCTCCTGGCTGGGACTTATCCTTCGATGTTCGGATTTTTTGCAGTCAGCTGCCGGCTCAGGGCCACAGGAGTTGGAGCGCAAACATCGGCTCTTTTCCCTGGGAAAGAAAACTCACCAGTCCAGGTTCCTGATGTCAGTTTGTAGAGCTCTTTTTGAACTCTCGGGGTAGCACAAGTATGAGTTGGGGCAGCTCCTGTCTGGGAGTTATCCTTCGATGTTCGGATTTTTTGCAGTCAGCTGCCGGCTCAGGGCTACAGGAGTTGGAGCGCAAACATCGGCTCTTTTCCCTGGGAAAGAAAACTCACCAGTCCAGGTTGCTGATGTCAGTTTGTAGGGCTCCCTAGGGACTGTCAGGGCATCAAAAGTATGAGGTGGGGGCAGCTCCTGTCTGGGACTTATCCTTCGATGTTCCGATTTTTTGCAGTCAGCTGCCGGCTCAGGGCCACAGGACTCGGAGCGCAAACATCGGCTCTTTTCCCTGGGAAAGAAAACTCACCAGTCCAGGTTCCTGATGTCAGTTTGTAGGGCTCCCCTGGGACTGTCAGGGTAGCACAAGTATGAGGTAGGGGCAGCTGCTTTCTGGGACTTATCCTTCGATGTTCGGAATTTGTGCGGTCAGCTGCCGGCTCACGGCCACAGGACTCGGGGCGCAAACATCGGCTCTTTACCCTGGGAAAGAAAACTCACCAGTCCGGGTTCCTGATGTCAGTTTGTAGGGCTCTTTTTGGACTCTCAGGACAGCACAAGTATGAGGTGGGGGCAGCTACTGTCTGGGACTTATCCTTCGATGTTCCGAATTTGTGCGGTCAGCTGCCGGCGCAGGGCCACATGACTCGGAGCGCAAACATCGGCTCTTTTCCCTGGGAAAGAAAACTCACCAGTCCAGGTTCCTGATGTCAGTTTGTATTGCTCCCCTGAGACTGTCAGGGCAGCACAAGTATGAGGTAGGGGCAGCTCCTTTCTGGGACTTATCCTTCGATGTTCGGAATTTGTGCGGTCAGCGGCCGGCTCACGGCCACAGGACTCGGAGCGCAAACATCGGCTCTTTTCCCTGGGAAAGAAAACTCACCAGTCCAGGTTCCTGATGTCAGTTTGTAGGGATCCCCTGGGACTGTCAGGGCAGCACAAGTATGAGGAGGGGGCAGCTCCTGTCTGGGACTTATCCTTCGATGTTCGGATTTTTTGCAGTCAGCTGCCGGCTCAGGGCCACAGGACTCGGAGCGCAAACATCGGCTCTTTTCCCTGGGAAAGAAAACTCACCAGTCCAGGTTCCTGATGTCAGTTTGTAGGGCTCTTTTTGAACTCTCAGGGCAGCACAAGTATGAGGTGGGGGCAGCTCCTGTCTGGGACTTATCCTTCGATGTTCGGATTTTTTACACTCAGCTGCCCGCTCAGGGCCACAGGACTCGGAGCGCAAACATCGGCTCTTTTCCCTGGGAAAGAAAACTCACCAGTCCAGGTTCCTGATGTCAGTTTGTAGAGCTCTTTTTGGACTCTCAGGGCAGCACAAGTATGAGGTGGGGGCAGCTCCTGTCTGGGACTTATAGTGCGATATTCGGATTTTTTGCAGTCAGCTGCATGCTCACGGCCACAGGACTCGGAGCGCAAACATCGGCTCTTTTCCCGGGGAAAGAAAACTCACCAGTCCAGGTCCCTGATGTCAGTTTGTAGGGCTCCCTAGGGACTTTCAGGGCAGCACAAGTATGAGGTGGGGGCAGCTCCTGTCTGGGACTTATCCTTTGATGTTCGGAATTTGTGCGGTCAGCTGCCGGCTCACGGCCACAGGACTCGGGGCACAAACATCGGCTCTTTTCCCTGGGAAAGAAAACTCACCAGTCCAGGTTCCTGATGTCAGTTTGTAGGGCTCCCCTGGGACTCTCAGGGTAGCACAAGTATGAGGTGGGGGCAGATCCTTTCTGGGACTTATCCTTCGATGTTCGGATTTTTTGCACTCAGCTGCCCGCTCAGGGCCACAGGACTCGGAGCGCAAACATCGGCTCTTTTCCCTGGGAAAGAAAACTCACCAGTCCAGGTTCCTGATGTCAGTTTGTAGAGCTCTTTTTGGACTGTCAGGGCAGCACAAGTATGAGGTGGGGGCAGCTCCTGTCTGGGACTTATCCTTCGATGTTCCGATTTTTTGCAGTCAGCTGCCGGCTCAGGGCCACAGGACTCGGAGCGCAAACATCGGCTCTTTTCCCTGGGTAAGAAAACTCACCAGTCCAGGTTCCTGATGTCAGTTTGTAGAGCTCTTTTTGGACTCTCAGGGCAGCACAAGTATGAGGTGGGGGCAGCTCCTTTCTGGGACTTATCCTTCGATGTTCGGATTTTTTGCACTCAGCTGCCCGTTCCGGACCATAGGACTCGGAGCGCAAACATCGGCTCTTTTCCCTGGGAAAGAAAACTCACCAGTCCAGGCTCCTGATGTCAGTTTGGAGGGCTCCCCTGGGACCCTCAGGACATCACAAGTATGAGGTGGGGGCAGCTCCTGTCTGGGACTTATCCTTCGATGTTCGGAATTTGTGCGGTCAGCTGCCGGCTCAGGGCCACAGGACTCGGAGCGCAAACATTGGCTCTTTTCCCTGGGAAAGAAAACTCACCAGTCCAGGTTCCTGATGTCAGTTTTTAGGGCTCCCCTGGGACTGTCAGGGCAGCACAAGTATGAGGTAGGGGCAGCTCCTTTCTGGGACTTATCCTTCGATGTTCGGAATTTGTGTGGTCAGCTGCCGGCTCAGGGCCACAGGAGTTGGAGCGCAAACATCGGCTCTTTTCCCTGGGAAAGAAAACTCACCAGTCCAGGTTCCTGATGTCAGTTTGTATTGCTCCCCTGGGACTGTCAGCGCAGCACAAGTATGAGGTGGGGGCAGCTCCTGTCTGGGACTTATCCTTCGATGTTCGGATTTTTTGCAGTCAGCTGCCGGCTCAGGGCCACAGGACTCGGAGCGCAAACATCGGCTCTTTTCCCTGGGAAAGAAAACTCACCAGTCCAGGTTCCTGATGTCAGTTTGTAGAGCTCTTTTTGGACTGTCAGGGCAGCACAAGTATGAGGTGGGGGCAGCTCCTGTCTGGGACTTATCCTTCGATGTTCGGATTTTTTGCAGTCAGCTGCCGGCTCAGGGCCACAGGACTCGGATCGCAAACATCGGCTCTTTTCCCTGGGAAAGAAAACTCACCAGTCCAGGTTCCTGATGTCAGTTTGGAGGGCTCCCCTGGGACCCAGAGGGCATCACAAGTATGAGGTGGGGGCAGCTCCTGTCTGGGACTTATCCTTCGATGTTCGGAATTTGTGCGGTCAGCTGCCGGCTCAGGGCCACAGGACTCGGAGCGCAAACATTGGCTCTTTTCCCTGGGAAAGAAAACTCACCAGTCCAGGTTCCTGATGTCAGTTTTTAGGGCTCCCCTGGGACTGTCAGGGAAGCACAAGTATGAGGTGGGGGCAGCTCCTGTCTGGGACTTATCCTTCGATGTTCCGATTTTTTGCAGTCAGCTGCCGGCTCAGGGCCACAGGACTCGGAGCGCAAACATCGGCTCTTTTCCCTGGGAAAGAAAACTCACCAGTCCAGGTTCCTGATGTCAGTTTGTAGGGCTCCCCTGAGACTGTCAGGGCAGCAGAAGTATGAGGTGGGGGCAGCTGCTTTCTGGGACTTATCCTTCGATGTTCGGAATTTGTGCGGTCACCTGCCGGCTCAGGGCCACAGGACTCTGAGCGCAAACATCGGCTCTTTTCCCTGGGAAAGAAAACTCACCAGTCCAGGTTCCTGATGTCAGTTTGTATAGCTCTTTTTGGACTCTCAGGGCAGCACAAGTATGAGGTGGGGGCAGCTCCTGTCTGGGACTTATCCTGCGATGTTCAGATTTTTTGCAGTCAGCTGCATGCTCACGGCCACAGGACTCGGAGCGCAAACATCGGCTCTTTTCCCTGGGAAAGAAAACTCACCAGTCCAGGTCCCTGATGTCAGTTTGTAGGGCTCCCTAGGGACTGTCAAGGCAGCACAAGTATGAGGTGGGGGCAGCTCCTGTCTGGGACTTATCCTTCGATGTTCCAATTTTTTGCTGTCAGCTGCCCGCTCAGGGCCACAGGAGTCGGAGCGCAAACATCGGCTCTTTTCCCTGGGAAAGAAAACTCACCAGTCCAGGTTCCTGATGTCAGTTTGTAGAGCTCTTTTTGAACTCTCAGGGCAGCACAAGTATGAGGTAGGGGCAGCTCCTTTCTGGGACTTATCCTTCGATGTTCGGAATTTGTGCGGTCAGCTGCCGGCTCACGGCCACAGGACTCGGGGCGCAAACATCGGCTCTTTTCCCTGGGAAAGAAAACTCACCAGTCCAGGTCCCTGATGTCAGTTTGTAGGGCTCCCCTGGGACAGTCAGGGCAGCACAAGTATGAGGAGGGGGCAGCGCCTGTCTGGGACTTATCCTTCGATGTTCGGATTTTTTGCAGTCAGCTGCCGGCTCAGGGCCACAGGACTCGGAGCGCAAACATCGGCTCTTTTCCCTGGGAAAGAAAACTCACTAGTCCAGGTTCCTGATGTCAGTTTGTAGAGCTCTTTTTGGACTCTCAGGGCAGCACAAGTATGAGGTGGGGGCAGCTCCTGTCTGGGACTTATCCTTCGATGTTCGGATTTTTTGCACTCAGCTGCCGGCTCAGGGCCACAGGAGTCGGAGCGCAATCATCGGCTCTTTTCCCTGGGAAAGAAAACTCACCAGTCCAGGTTCCTTATGTCAGTTTGTAGGGCTCCCCTGGGACTGTCAGGGCAGCACAAGTATGAGGTGGGGGCAGCTCCTGTCTGGGACTTATCCTTCGATGTTCGGATTTTTTGCACTCGGCTGCCCGCTCAGGGCCACAGGACTCGGAGCGCAAACATCGGCTCTTTCCCCTGGGAAAGAAAACTCACCAGTCCAGGTTGCTGATGTCAGTTTGTAGGGCTCCCCTGGGACTCTCAGGGTAGCACAAGTATGAGGTGGGGGCAGATCCTGTCTGGGACTTATCCTTCGATGTTCGGATTTTTTGCAGGCAGCAGCCCGCTCAGGGCCACAGGAGTCGGAGCGCAAACATCGGCTCTTTTCCCTGGGAAAGAAAACTCACCAGTCCAGGTTCCTGATGTCAGTTTGTAGAGCTCTTTTTGGACTGTCAGGGCAGCACAAGTATGAGGTGGGGGCAGCTCCTGTCTGGGACTTATCCTTCGATGCTCCGATTTTTTGCAGTCAGCTGCCGGCTCAGGGCCACAGGACTCGGAGCGCAAACATCGGCTCTTTTCCCTGGGTAAGAAAACTCACCAGTCCAGGTTCCTGATGTCAGTTTGTAGAGCTCTTTTTGGACTCTCAGGGTAGCACAAGTATGAGGTGGGGGCAGCTCCTGTCTGGGACTTATCCTTCGATGTTCCGATTTTTTGCAGTCAGCTGCCGGCTCAGGGCCACAGGACTCGGAGCGCAAACATCGGCTCTTTTCCCTGGGAAGGAAAACTCACCAGTCCAGGTTCCTGATGTCAGTTTGTAGGGCTCCCCTGGGACTGTCAGGGCAGCACAAGTATGAGGTGGGGGCAGCTCCTTTCTGGGACTTATCCTTCGATGTTCGGATTTTTTGCACTCAGCTGCCCGTTCCGGACCACAGGACTCGGAGCGCAAACATCGGCTCTTTTCCCTGGGAAAGAAAACTCACCAGTCCAGGTTCCTGATGTCAGTTTGTAGGGCTCCCCTGAAACCCTCAGGGCATCACAAGTATGAGGAGGGGGCAGCTCCTGTCTGGGACTTATCCTTCGATGTTCGGAATTTGTGCGGTCAGCTGCCGGCTCAGGGCCACAGGACTCGGAGCGCAAACATTGGCTCTTTTCCCTGGGAAAGAAAACTCACCAGTCCAGGTTCCTGATGTCAGTTTTTATTGCTCCCCTGGGACTGTCAGCGCAGCACAAGTATGAGGTGGGGGCAGCTCCTGTCTGGGACTTATCCTTCGATGTTCGGATTTTTTGCAGTCAGCTGCCGGCTCAGGGCCACAGGACTCGGAGCGCAAACATCGGCTCTTTTCCCTGGGAAAGAAAACTCACCAGTCCAGGTTCCTGATGTCAGTTTGTAGAGCTCTTTTTGGACTCTCAGGGCAGCACAAGTATGAGGTGGGGGCAGCTCCTGTCTGGGACTTATCCTTCGATGTTCGGATTTTTTGCAGTCAGATGCCGGCTCAGGGCCACAGGACTCGGAGCGCAAACATCGGCTCTTTTCCCTGGGAAAGAAAACTCACCAGTCCAGGTTCCTGATGTCAGTTTGGAGGGCTCCCCTGGGACCCACAGGGCATCACAAGTATGAGGTGGGGGCAGCTCCTGTCTGGGACTTATCCTTCGATGTTCGGAATTTGTGCGGTCAGCTGCCGGCTCAGGGCCACAGGACTCGGAGCGCAAACATCGGCTCTTTTCCCTGGGAAAGAAAACTCACCAGTCCAGGTTCCTGATGTCAGTTTTTAGGGCTCCCCTGGGACTGTCAGGGCAGCACAAGTATGAGGTGGGGGCAGCTCCTGTCTGGGACTTATCCTTCGATGTTCGGATTTTTTGCAGTCAGCTGCCGGCTCAGGGCCACAGGACTCGGAGCGCAAACATCGGCTCTTTTCCCTGGGAAAGAAAACTCACCAGTCCAGGTTCCTGATGTCAGTTTGTAGAGCTCTTTTTGGACTCTCAGGGCAGCACAAGTATGAGGTGGGGGCAGCTCCTGTCTGGGACTTATCCTTCGATGTTCCGATTTTTTGCAGTCAGCTGCCGGCTCAGGGCCACAGGAGTCGGAGCGCAAACATCGGCTCTTTTCCCTGGGAAAGAAAACTCACCAGTCCAGGTTCCTGATGTCAGTTTGTAGAGCTCTTTTTGGACTCTCAGGGTAGCACAAGTATGAGGTGGGGGCGGCTCCTGTCTGGGACTTATCCTTCGATGTTCGGATTTTTTGCACTCGGCTGCCCGCTCAGGGCCACAGGACTCGGAGCGCAAACATCGGCTCTTTCCCCTGGGAAAGAAAACTCACCAGTCCAGGTTGCTGATGTCAGTTTGTAGGGCTCCCCTGGGACTCTCAGGGTAGCACAAGTATGAGGTGGGGGCAGATCCTGTCTGGGACTTATCCTTCGATGTTCGGATTTTTTGCAGGCAGCAGCCCGCTCAGGGCCACAGGAGTCGGAGCGCAAACATCGGCTCTTTTCCCTGGGAAAGAAAACTCACCAGTCCAGGTTCCTGATGTCAGTTTGTAGAGCTCTTTTTGGACTGTCAGGGCAGCACAAGTATGAGGTGGGGGCAGCTCCTGTCTGGGACTTATCCTTCGATGCTCCGATTTTTTGCAGTCAGCTGCCGGCTCAGGGCCACAGGACTCGGAGCGCAAACATCGGCTCTTTTCCCTGGGTAAGAAAACTCACCAGTCCAGGTACCTGATGTCAGTTTGTAGAGCTCTTTTTGGACTCTCAGGGTAGCACAAGTATGAGGTGGGGGCAGCTCCTGTCTGGGACTTATCCTTCGATGTTCCGATTTTTTGCAGTCAGCTGCCGGCTCAGGGCCACAGGACTCGGAGCGCAAACATCGGCTCTTTTCCCTGGGAAGGAAAACTCACCAGTCCAGGTTCCTGATGTCAGTTTGTAGGGCTCCCCTGGGACTGTCAGGGCAGCACAAGTATGAGGTGGGGGCAGCTCCTTTCTGGGACTTATCCTTCGATGTTCGGATTTTTTGCACTCAGCTGCCCGTTCCGGACCACAGGACTCGGAGCGCAAACATCGGCTCTTTTCCCTGGGAAAGAAAACTCACCAGTCCAGGTTCCTGATGTCAGTTTGTAGGGCTCCCCTGAAACCCTCAGGGCATCACAAGTATGAGGAGGGGGCAGCTCCTGTCTGGGACTTATCCTTCGATGTTCGGAATTTGTGCGGTCAGCTGCCGGCTCAGGGCCACAGGACTCGGAGCGCAAACATTGGCTCTTTTCCCTGGGAAAGAAAACTCACCAGTCCAGGTTCCTGATGTCAGTTTTTATTGCTCCCCTGGGACTGTCAGCGCAGCACAAGTATGAGGTGGGGGCAGCTCCTGTCTGGGACTTATCCTTCGATGTTCGGATTTTTTGCAGTCAGCTGCCGGCTCAGGGCCACAGGACTCGGAGCGCAAACATCGGCTCTTTTCCCTGGGAAAGAAAACTCACCAGTCCAGGTTCCTGATGTCAGTTTGTAGAGCTCTTTTTGGACTCTCAGGGCAGCACAAGTATGAGGTGGGGGCAGCTCCTGTCTGGGACTTATCCTTCGATGTTCGGATTTTTTGCAGTCAGATGCCGGCTCAGGGCCACAGGACTCGGAGCGCAAACATCGGCTCTTTTCCCTGGGAAAGAAAACTCACCAGTCCAGGTTCCTGATGTCAGTTTGGAGGGCTCCCCTGGGACCCACAGGGCATCACAAGTATGAGGTGGGGGCAGCTCCTGTCTGGGACTTATCCTTCGATGTTCGGAATTTGTGCGGTCAGCTGCCGGCTCAGGGCCACAGGACTCGGAGCGCAAACATCGGCTCTTTTCCCTGGGAAAGAAAACTCACCAGTCCAGGTTCCTGATGTCAGTTTTTAGGGCTCCCCTGGGACTGTCAGGGCAGCACAAGTATGAGGTGGGGGCAGCTCCTGTCTGGGACTTATCCTTCGATGTTCGGATTTTTTGCAGTCAGCTGCCGGCTCAGGGCCACAGGACTCGGAGCGCAAACATCGGCTCTTTTCCCTGGGAAAGAAAACTCACCAGTCCAGGTTCCTGATGTCAGTTTGTAGAGCTCTTTTTGGACTCTCAGGGCAGCACAAGTATGAGGTGGGGGCAGCTCCTGTCTGGGACTTATCCTTCGATGTTCCGATTTTTTGCAGTCAGCTGCCGGCTCAGGGCCACAGGAGTCGGAGCGCAAACATCGGCTCTTTTCCCTGGGAAAGAAAACTCACCAGTCCAGGTTCCTGATGTCAGTTTGTAGAGCTCTTTTTGGACTCTCAGGGTAGCACAAGTATGAGGTGGGGGCGGCTCCTGGCTGGGACTTATCCTTCGATGTTCGGATTTTTTGCATGCATCTGCCGGCTCAGGGCCACAGGAGTCGGAGCGCAAACATCGGCTCTTTTCCCTGGGAAAGAAAACTCACCAGTCCAGGTTCCTGATGTCAGTTTGTAGAGCTCTTTTTGAACTCTCAGGGCAGCACAAGTATGAGGTGGGGGCAGCTCCTGTCTGGGATTTATCCTTCGATGTTCGGATTTTTTGCAGTCAGCTGCCGGCTCAGGGCCACAGGACTCGGAGCGCAAACATCGGCTCTTTTCCCTGGGAAAGAAAACTCACCAGTCCAGGTTCCTGATGTCAGTTTGTAGGGCTCCCCTGAGACTGTCAGGGCAGCACAAGTATGAGGTGGGGGCAGCTGCTTTCTGGGACTTATCCTTCGATGTTCGGAATTTGTGCGGTCACCTGCCGGCTCAGGGCCACAGGACTCGGAGCGCAAACATCGGCTCTTTTCCCTGGGAAAGAAAAGTCACCAGTCCAGGTTCCTGATGTCAGTTTGTAGAGCTCTTTTTGGACTCTCAGGGCAGCACAAGTATGAGGTGGGGGCAGCTCCTGTCTGGGACTTATCCTGCGATGTTCGGATTTTTTGCAGTCAGCTGCATGCTCACGGCCACAGGACACGGAGCGCAAACATCGGCTCTTTTCCCTGGGAAAGAAAACTCACCAGTCCAGGTTCCTGATGTCAGTTTGTAGAGCTCTTTTTGAACTCTCGGGGTAGCACAAGTATGAGGTGGGGGCAGCTCCTGGCTGGGACTTATCCTTCGATGTTCGGATTTTTTGCAGTCAGCTGCCGGCTCAGGGCCACAGGAGTTGGAGCGCAAACATCGGCTCTTTTCCCTGGGAAAGAAAACTCACCAGTCCAGGTTCCTGATGTCAGTTTGTAGGGCTCCCCTGGGACTGTCAGGGCAGCACAAGTATGAGGTGGGGGCAGCTCCTGTCTGGGACTTATCCTTCGATGTTCCGATTTTTTGCAGTCAGCTGCCGGCTCAGGGCCACAGGACTCGGAGCGCAAACATCGGCTCTTTTCCCTGGGAAAGAAAACTCACCAGTCCAGGTTCCTGATGTCAGTTTGTAGGGCTCCCCTGGGACTGTCAGGGCAGCACAAGTATGAGGTAGGGGCAGCTCCTTTCTGGGACTTATCCTTCGATGTTCGGAATTTGTGCGGTCAGCTGCCGGCTCAGGGCCACAGGACTCGGAGCGCAAACATCGGCTCTTTACCCTGGGAAAGAAAACTCACCAGTCCGGGTTCCTGATGTCAGTTTGTAGGGCTCTTTTTGGACTCTCAGGGCAGCACAAGTATGAGGTGGGGGCAGCTCCTGTCTGGGACTTATCCTTCGATGTTCCGAATTTGTGCGGTCAGCTGCCGGCGCAGGGCCACATGACTCGGAGCGCAAACATCGGCTCTTTTCCCTGGGAAAGAAAACTCACCAGTCCAGGTTCCTGATGTCAGTTTGGAGGGCTCCCCTGGGACTCTCAGGGCAGCACAAGTATGAGGTGGGGGCAGCTCCTATCTGGGACTTATCCTTCGATGTTCGGATTTTTTGCACTCAGCTGCCCGTTCCTGACCACAAGACTCGGAGCGCAAACATCGGCTCTTTTCCCTGGGAAAGAAAACTCACCAGTCCAGGTTCCTGATGTCAGTTTGTAGGGCTCCCCTGGGACTGTCAGGGCAGCACAAGTATGAGGTGGGGGCAGCTCCTGTCTGGGACTTATCCTTCGATGTTCGGAATTTGTGCGGTCAGCTGCCGGCTCAGGGCCACAGGACTCGGAGCGCAAACATCGGCTCTTTTCCCTGGGAAAGAAAACTCACCAGTCCAGGTTCCTGATGTCAGTTTGTAGGGCTCCCCTGGGACTGTCAGGGCAGCACAAGTATGAGGTAGGGGCAGCTCCTTTCTGGGACTTATCCTTCGATGTTCGGAATTTGTGCGGTCAGCTGCCGGCTCAGTGTCAAAGGAGTCAGAGCGCAAACATCGGCTCTTTTCCCTGGGAAAGAAAACTCACCAGTCCAGGTTCCTGATGTCAGTTTGTATTGCTCCCCTGGGACTGTCAGGGCAGCACAAGTATGAGGTGGGGGCAGCTCCTGTCTGGGACTTATCCTTCGATGTTCGGATTTTTTGCAGTCAACTGCCGGCTCAGGGCCACAGGACTCGGAGCGCAAACATCGGCTCTTTTCCCTGGGAAAGAAAACTCACCAGTCCAGGTTCCTGATGTCAGTTTTTAGAGCTCTTTTTGGACTCTCAGGGCAGCACAAGTATGAGGTGGGGGCAGCTCCTGTCTGGGACTTATCCTTCGATGTTCGGATTTTTTGCACTCAGCTGCCGGCGCAGGGCCACAGGAGTTGGAGCGCAAACATCGGCTCTTTTCCCTGGGAAAGAAAACTCACCAGTCCAGGTTCCTGATGTCAGTTTGTATTGCTCCCCTGGGACTGTCAGGGCAGCACAAGTATGAGGTGGGGGCAGCTCCTATCTGGGACTTATCCTTCGATGTTCGGATTTTTTGCACTCAGCTGCCCGTTCCTGACCACAGGACTCGGAGCGCAAACATCGGCTCTTTTCCCTGGGAAAGAAAAGTCACCAGTCCAGGTTCCTGATGTCAGTTTGGAGGGCTCCCCTGGGACTGTCAGGGCAGCACAAGTATGAGGTGGGGGCAGCTCCTGGCTGGGACTTATCCTTCGATGTTCCGATTTTTTGCAGTCAGCTACCGGCTCAGGGCCACAGGAGTCGGAGCGCAAACATCGGCTCTTTTCCCTGGGAAAGAAAACTCACCAGTCCAGGTTCCTGATGTCAGTTTGTAGGGCTCCCCTGGGACTGTCAGGGCAGCACAAGTATGAGGTGGGGGCAGCTCCTTTCTGGGACTTATCCTTCGATGTTCGGAATTCGTGCGGTCAGCGGTCGGCTCACGGCCACAGGACTCGGAGCGCAAACATCGGCTCTTTTCCCTGGGAAAGAAAACTCACCAGTCCAGGTTCCTGATGTCAGTTTGTAGGGATCCCCTGGGACTGTCAGGGCAGCACACGTATGAGGAGGGGGCAGCTCCTGTCTGGGACTTATCCTTCGATGTTCCGATTTTTTGCAGTCAGCTGCCGGCTCAGGGCCACAGGACTCGGAGCGCAAATATCGGCTCTTTTCCCTGGGAAAGAAAACTCACCAGTCCAGGTTCCTGATGTCAGTTTGTAGGGCTCCCCTGAGACTGTCAGGGCAGCACAAGTATGAGGTGGGGGCAGCTGCTTTCTGGGACTTATCCTTCGATGTTCGGAATTTGTGCGGTCAGCTGCCGGCTCAGGGCCACAGGACTCGGAGCGCAAACATCGGCCCTTTTCCCTGGGTAAGAAAACTCACCAGTCCAGGTTCCTGATGTCAGTTTGTAGAGCTCTTTTTGGACTCTCAGGGCAGCACAAGTATGAGGTGGGGGCAGCTCCTGTCTGGGACTTATCCTTCGATGTTCGGATTTTTTGCACTCAGCTGCCGGCGCAGGGCCACAGGAGTTGGAGCGCAAACATCGGCTCTTTTCCCTGGGAAAGAAAACTCACCAGTCCAGGTTCCTGATGTCAGTTTGTATTGCTCCCCTGGGACTTTCAGGGCAGCACAAGTATGAGGTGGGGGCAGCTCCTATCTGGGACTTATCCTTCGATGTTCGGATTTTTTGCACTCAGCTGCCCGTTCCTGACCACAGGACTCGGAGCGCAAACATCGGCTCTTTTCCCTGGGAAAGAAAACTCACCAGTCCAGGTTCCTGATGTCAGTTTGGAGGGCTCCCCTGGGACTGTCAGGGCAGCACAAGTATGAGGTGGGGGCAGCTCCTGGCTGGGACTTATCCTTCGATGTTCCGATTTTTTGCAGTCAGCTACCGGCTCAGGGCCACAGGAGTCGGAGCGCAAACATCGGCTCTTTTCCCTGGGAAAGAAAACTCACCAGTCCAGGTTCCTGATGTCAGTTTGTAGGGCTCCCCTGGGACTGTCAGGGCAGCACAAGTATGAGGTGGGGGCAGCTCCTTTCTGGGACTTATCCTTCGATGTTCGGAATTTGTGCGGTCAGCGGCCGGCTCACGGCCACAGGACTCGGAGCGCAAACATCGGCTCTTTTCCCTGGGAAAGAAAACTCACCAGTCCAGGTTCCTGATGTCAGTTTGTAGGGATCCCCTGGGACTGTCAGGGCAGCACACGTATGAGGAGGGGGCAGCTCCTGTCTGGGACTTATCCTTCGATGTTCCGATTTTTTGCAGTCAGCTGCCGGCTCAGGGCCACAGGACTCGGAGCGCAAATATCGGCTCTTTTCCCTGGGAAAGAAAACTCACCAGTCCAGGTTCCTGATGTCAGTTTGTAGGGCTCCCCTGAGACTGTCAGGGCAGCACAAGTATGAGGTGGGGGCAGCTGCTTTCTGGGACTTATCCTTCGATGTTCGGAATTTGTGCGGTCAGCTGCCGGCTCAGGGCCACAGGACTCGGAGCGAAAACATCGGCTCTTTTCCCTGGGAAAGAAAACTCACTAGTCCAGGTTCTTGATGTCAGTTTTTAGAGCTCTTTTTGGACTCTCAGGGCAGCACAAGTATGAGGTGGGGGCAGCTCCTGTCTGGGACTTATCCTTCGATGTTCGGATTTTTTGCAGTCAGCTGCCGGCTCAGGGCCACAGGAGTCGGAGCGCAAACATCGGCTCTTTTCCCTGGGAAAGAAAACTCACCAGTCCAGGTTCCTGATGTCAGTTTGTAGGGCTCCCCTGGGACTCTCAGGGTAGCACAAGTATGAGGTGGGGGCAGCTCCTGTCTGGGACTTATCCTTCGATGTTCGGATTTTTTGCACTCAGCTGCCCGCTCAGGGCCACAGGACTCGGAGCGCAAACATCGGCTCTTTTCCCTGGGAAAGAAAACTCACCAGTCCAGGTTCCTGATGTCAGTTTGTAGGGCTCTTTTTGAACTCTCAGGGCAGCACAAGTATGAGGTGGGGGCAGCTCCTGTCTGGGACTTATCCTGCGATGTTCGGATTTTTTGCAGTCAGCTGCATGCTCACGGCCACAGGACTCGGAGCGCAAACATCGGCTCTTTTCCCTGGGAAAGAAAACTCACCAGTCCAGGTTCCTGATGCCAGTTTGTAGGGCTCCCCTGAGACTGTCAGGGCAGCACAAGTATGAGGTGGGGGCAGCTGCTTTCTGGGACTTATCCTTCGATGTTCGGAATTTGTGCGTTCACCTGCCGGCTCAGGGCCACAGGACTCGGGGCGCAAACATCGTCTCTTTTCCCTGGGAAAGAAAACTCACCAGTCCAGGTTCCTGATGTCAGTTTGTAGGGCTCCCCTGGGACTGTCAGGGCAGCACAAGTATGAGGAGGGGGCAGCTCCTGTCTGGGACTTATCCTTCGATGTTCGGAATTTGTGTGGTCAGCTGCCGGCTCAGGGCCACAGGAGTTGGAGCGCAAACATCGGCTCTTTTCCCTGGGAAAGAAAACTCACCAGTCCAGGTTCCTGATGTCAGTTTGTATTGCTCCCCTGGGACTGTCAGCGCAGCACAAGTATGAGGTGGGGGCAGCTCCTGTCTGGGACTTATCCTTCGATGTTCGGATTTTTTGCAGTCAGCTTCCGGCTCAGGGCCACAGGACTCGGAGCGCAAACATCGGCTCTTTTCCCTGGGAAAGAAAACTCACCAGTCCAGGTTCCTGATGTCAGTTTGTAGAGCTCTTTTTGGACTGTCAGGGCAGCACAAGTATGAGGTGGGGGCAGCTCCTGTCTAGGACTTATCCTTCGATGTTCGGATTTTTTGCAGTCAGCTGCCGGCTCAGGGCCACAGGACTCGGATCGCAAACATCGGCTCTTTTCCCTGGGAAAGAAAACTCACCAGTCCAGGTTCCTGATGTCAGTTTGGAGGGCTCCCCTGGGACCCAGAGGGCATCACAAGTATGAGGTGGGGGCAGCTCCTGTCTGGGACTTATCCTTCGATGTTCGGAATTTGTGCGGTCAGCTGCCGGCTCAGGGCCACAGGACTCGGAGCACAAACATTGGCTCTTTTCCCTGGGAAAGAAAACTCACCAGTCCAGGTTCCTGATGTCAGTTTTTAGGGCTCCCCTGGGACTGTCAGGGAAGCACAAGTATGAGGTGGGGGCAGCTCCTGTCTGGGACTTATCCTTCGATGTTCCGATTTTTTGCAGTCAGCTGCCGGCTCAGGGCCACAGGACTCGGAGCGCAAACATCGGCTCTTTTCCCTGGGAAAGAAAACTCACCAGTCCAGGTTCCTGATGTCAGTTTGTAGGGCTCCCCTGAGACTGTCAGGGCAGCACAAGTATGAGGTGGGGGCAGCTGCTTTCTGGGACTTATCCTTCGATGTTCGGAATTTGTGCGGTCACCTGCCGGCTCAGGGCCACAGGACTCTGAGCGCAAACATCGGCTCTTTTCCCTGGGAAAGAAAACTCACCAGTCCAGGTTCCTGATGTCAGTTTGTATAGCTCTTTTTGGACTCTCAGGGCAGCACAAGTATGAGGTGGGGGCAGCTCCTGTCTGGGACTTATCCTGCGATGTTCGGATTTTTTGCAGTCAGCTGCATGCTCACGGCCACAGGACTCGGAGCGCAAACATCGGCTCTTTTCCCTGGGAAAGACAACTCACCAGTCCAGGTTCCTGATGTCAGTTTTTAGGGCTCCCCTGGGACTGTCAGGGCAGCACAAGTATGAGGTAGGGGTAGCTCCTTTCTGGGACTTATCCTTCGATGTTCGGAATTTGTGCGGTCAGCTGCCGGCTCAGGGCCACAGGAGTTGGAGCGCAAACATCGGCTCTTTTCCCTGGGAAAGAAAACTCACCAGTCCAGGTTCCTGATGTCAGTTTTTATTGCTCCCCTGGGACTGTCAGCGCAGCACAAGTATGAGGTGGGGGCAGCTCCTGTCTGGGACTTATCCTTCGATGTTCGGATTTTTTGCAGTCAGCTGCCGGCTCAGGGCCACAGGACTCGGAGCGCAAACATCGGCTCTTTTCCCTGGGAAAGAAAACTCACCAGTCCAGGTTCCTGATGTCAGTTTGTAGAGCTCTTTTTGGACTCTCAGGGCAGCACAAGTATGAGGTGGGGGCAGCTCCTGTCTGGGACTTATCCTTCGATGTTCGGATTTTTTGCAGTCAGATGCCGGCTCAGGGCCACAGGACTCGGAGCGCAAACATCGGCTCTTTTCCCTGGGAAAGAAAACTCACCAGTCCAGGTTCCTGATGTCAGTTTTTAGGGCTCCCCTGGGACTGTCAGGGCAGCACAAGTATGAGGTAGGGGCAGCTCCTTTCTGGGACTTATCCTTCGATGTTCGGAATTTGTGCGGTCAGCTGCCGGCTCAGTGTCAAAGGAGTCAGAGCGCAAACATCGGCTCTTTTCCCTGGGAAAGAAAACTCACCAGTCCAGGTTCCTGATGTCAGTTTGTATTGCTCCCCTGGGACTGTCAGGGCAGCACAAGTATGAGGTGGGGGCAGCTCCTGTCTGGGACTTATCCTTCGATGTTCGGATTTTTTGCGGTCAGCTGCCGGCTCAGGGCCACAGGACTCGGAGCGCAAACATCGGCTCTTTTCCCTGGGAAAGAAAACTCACCAGTCCAGGTTCCTGATGTCAGTTTGTAGAGCTCTTTTTGGACTCTCAGGGCAGCACAAGTATGAGGTGGGGGCAGCTCCTGTCTGGGACTTATCCTTCGATGTTCCGATTTTTTGCACTCAGCTGCCGGCTCAGGGCCACAGGAGTCGGAGCGCAAACATCGGCTCTTTTCCCTGGGAAAGAAAACTCACCAGTCCAGGTTCCTGATGTCAGTTTGTAGAGCTCTTTTTGGACTCTCAGGGTAGCACAAGTATGAGGTGGGGGCGGCTCCTGGCTGGGACTTATCCTTCGATGTTCGGATTTTTTGCATGCAGCTGCCGGCTCAGGGCCACAGGAGTCGGAGCGCAAACATCGGCTCTTTTCCCTGGGAAAGAAAACTCACCAGTCCAGGTTCCTGATGTCAGTTTGTAGGGCTCCCCTGAGACTGTCAGGGCAGCACAAGTATGAGGTGGGGGCAGCTGCTTTCTGGGACTTATCCTTCGATGTTCGGAATTTGTGCGGTCACCTGCCGGCTCAGGGCCACAGGACTCGGAGCGCAAACATCGGCTCTTTTCCCTGGGAAAGAAAACTCACCAGTCCAGGTTCCTGATGTCAGTTTGTAGAGCTCTTTTTGGACTCTCAGGGCAGCACAAGTATGAGGTGGGGGCAGCTCCTGTCTGGGACTTATCCTGCGATGTTCGGATTTTTTGCAGTCAGCTGCATGCTCACGGCCACAGGACTCGGAGCGCAAACATCGGCTCTTTTCCCTGGGAAAGAAAACTCACCAGTCCAGGTTCCTGATGTCAGTTTGTAGAGCTCTTTTTGAACTCTCGGGGTAGCACAAGTATGAGGTGGGGGCAGCTCCTGGCTGGGACTTATCCTTCGATGTTCGGATTTTTTGCAGTCAGCTGCCGGCTCAGGGCCACAGGAGTTGGAGCGCAAACATCGGCTCTTTTCCCTGGGAAAGAAAACTCACCAGTCCAGGTTCCTGATGTCAGTTTGTAGGGCTCCCCTGGGACTGTCAGGGCAGCACAAGTATGAGGTGGGGGCAGCTCCTGTCTGGGACTTATCCTTCGATGTTCCGATTTTTTGCAGTCAGCTGCCGGCTCAGGGCCACAGGACTCGGAGCGCAAACATCGGCTCTTTTCCCTGGGAAAGAAAACTCACCAGTCCAGGTTCCTGATGTCAGTTTGTAGGGCTCCCCTGGGACTGTCAGGGCAGCACAAGTATGAGGTAGGGGCAGCTCCTTTCTGGGACTTATCCTTCGATGTTCGGAATTTGTGCGGTCAGCTGCCGGCTCACGGCCACAGGACTCGGAGCGCAAACATGGGCTCTTTACCCTGGGAAAGAAAACTCACCAGTCCGGGTTCCTGATGTCAGTTTGTAGGGCTCTTTTTGGACTCTCAGGGCAGCACAAGTATGAGGTGGGGGCAGCTCCTGTCTGGGACTTATCCTTCGATGTTCGGATTTTTTGCACTCAGCTGCCCGTTCCTGACCACAAGACTCGGAGCGCAAACATCGGCTCTTTTCCCTGGGAAAGAAAACTCACCAGTCCAGGTTCCTGATGTCAGTTTGTAGGGCTCCCCTGGGACTGTCAGGGCAGCACAAGTATGAGGTGGGGGCAGCTCCTGTCTGGGACTTATCCTTCGATGTTCGGAATTTGTGCGGTCAGCTGCCGGCTCAGGGCCACAGGACTCGGAGCGCAAACATCGGCTCTTTTCCCTGGGAAAGAAAACTCACCAGTCCAGGTTCCTGATGTCAGTTTTTAGGGCTCCCCTGGGACTGTCAGGGCAGCACAAGTATGAGGTAGGGGCAGCTCCTTTCTGGGACTTATCCTTCGATGTTCGGAATTTGTGCGGTCAGCTGCCGGCTCAGTGTCAAAGGAGTCAGAGCGCAAACATCGGCTCTTTTCCCTGGGAAAGAAAACTCACCAGTCCAGGTTCCTGATGTCAGTTTGTATTGCTCCCCTGGGACTGTCAGGGCAGCACAAGTATGAGGTGGGGGCAGCTCCTGTCTGGGACTTATCCTTCGATGTTCGGATTTTTTGCAGTCAACTGCCGGCTCAGGGCCACAGGACTCGGAGCGCAAACATCGGCTCTTTTCCCTGGGAAAGAAAACTCACCAGTCCAGGTTCCTGATGTCAGTTTTTAGGGCTCCCCTGGGACTGTCAGGGCAGCACAAGTATGAGGTAGGGGCAGCTCCTTTCTGGGACTTATCCTTCGATGTTCGGAATTTTTGCACTCAGCTGCCGGCGCAGGGCCACAGGAGTTGGAGCGCAAACATCGGCTCTTTTCCCTGGGAAAGAAAACTCACCAGTCCAGGTTCCTGATGTCAGTTTGTATTGCTCCCCTGGGACTGTCAGGGCAGCACAAGTATGAGGTGGGGGCAGCTCCTATCTGGGACTTATCCTTCGATGTTCGGATTTTTTGCACTCAGCTGCCCGTTCCTGACCACAGGACTCGGAGCGCAAACATCGGCTCTTTTCCCTGGGAAAGAAAACTCACCAGTCCAGGTTCCTGATGTCAGTTTGGAGGGCTCCCCTGGGACTGTCAGGGCAGCACAAGTATGAGGTGGGGGCAGCTCCTGGCTGGGACTTATCCTTCGATGTTCCGATTTTTTGCAGTCAGCTACCGGCTCAGGGCCACAGGAGTCGGAGCGCAAACATCGGCTCTTTTCCCTGGGAAAGAAAACTCACCAGTCCAGGTTCCTGATGTCAGTTTTTAGGGCTCCCCTGGGACTGTCAGGGCAGCACAAGTATGAGGTGGGGGCAGCTCCTTTCTGGGACTTATCCTTCGATGTTCGGAATTTGTGCGGTCAACGGCCGGCTCACGGCCACAGGACTCGGAGCGCAAACATCGGCTCTTTTCCCTGGGAAAGAAAACTCACCAGTCCAGGTTCCTGATGTCAGTTTGTAGGGATCCCCTGGGACTGTCAGGGCAGCACACGTATGAGGAGGGGGCAGCTCCTGTCTGGGACTTATCCTTCGATGTTCCGATTTTTTGCAGTCAGCTGCCGGCTCAGGGCCACAGGACTCGGAGCGCAAATATCGGCTCTTTTCCATGGGAAAGAAAACTCACCAGTCCAGGTTCCTGATGTCAGTTTGTAGGGCTCCCCTGAGACTGTCAGGGCAGCACAAGTATGAGGTGGGGGCAGCTGCTTTCTGGGACTTATCCTTCGATGTTCGGAATTTGTGCGGTCAGCTGCCGGCTCAGGGCCACAGGACTCGGAGCGAAAACATCGGCTCTTTTCCCTGGGAAAGAAAACTCACTAGTCCAGGTTCTTGATGTCAGTTTTTAGAGCTCTTTTTGGACTCTCAGGGCAGCACAAGTATGAGGTGGGGGCAGCTCCTGTCTGGGACTTATCCTTCGATGTTCGGATTTTTTGCAGTCAGCTGCCGGCTCAGGGCCACAGGAGTCGGAGCGCAAACATCGGCTCTTTTCCCTGGGAAAGAAAACTCACCAGTCCAGGTTCCTGATGTCAGTTTGTAGGGCTCCCCTGGGACTGTCAGGGCAGCACAAGTATGAGGTGGGGGCAGCTCCTGTCTGGGACTTATCCTTCGATGTTCGGATTTTTTGCACTCAGCTGCCCGCTCAGGGCCACAGGACTCGGAGCGCAAACATCGGCTCTTTTCCCTGGGAAAGAAAACTCACCAGTCCAGGTTCCTGATGTCAGTTTGTAGGGCTCTTTTTGAACTCTCAGGGCAGCACAAGTATGAGGTGGGGGCAGCTCCTGTCTGGGACTTATCCTTCGATGTTCGGATTTTTTGCAGTCAGCTGCCCGCTCAGGGCCACAGGACTCGGAGCGCAAACATCGGCTCTTTTCCCTGGGAAAGAAAACTCACCAGTCCAGGTTCCTGATGCCAGTTTGTAGGGCTCCCCTGAGACTGTCAGGGCAGCACAAGTATGAGGTGGGGGCAGCTGCTTTCTGGGACTTATCCTTCGATGTTCGGAATTTGTGCGTTCACCTGCCGGCTCAGGGCCACAGGACTCGGGGCGCAAACATCGTCTCTTTTCCCTGCGAAAGAAAACTCACCAGTCCAGGTTCCTGATGTCAGTTTGTAGGGCTCCCCTGGGACTGTCAGGGCAGCACAAGTATGAGGAGGGGGCAGCTCCTGTCTGGGACTTATCATTCGATGTTCCGATTTTTTGCAGTCAGCTGCCGGCTCAGGGCCACAGGACTCGGAGCGCAAACATCGGCCCTTTTCCCTGGGAAAGAAAACTCACCAGTCCAGGTTCCTGATGTCAGTTTGTAGAACTCTTTTTGAACTCTCAGGGTAGCACAAGTATGAGGTGGGGGCAGCTCCTGTCTGGGACTTATCCTTCGATGTTCGGATTTTTTGCAGTCAGCTGCCGGCTCAGGGCCACAGGAGTTGGAGCGCAAACATCGGCTCTTTTCCTTGGGAAAGAAAACTCACCAGTCCAGGTTCCTGATGTCAGTTTGTAGGGCTCCCCTGGGACTCTCAGGGCAGCACAAGTATGAGGTGGGGGCAGCTCCTGTCTGGGACTTATCCTTCGATGTTCCGATTTTTTGCAGTCAGCTGCCGGCTCAGGGCCACAGGACTCTGAGCGCAAACATCGGCTCTTTTCCCTGGGAAAGAAAACTCACCAGTCCAGGTTCCTGATGTCAGTTTGTAGGGCTCCCCTGGGACTGTCAGGGCAGCACAAGTATGAGGCAGGGGCAGCTCCTTTCTGGGACTTATCCTTCGATGTTCGGAATTTGTGCGGTCAGCTGCCGGCTCACGGCCACAGGACTCGGAGCGCAAACATCGGCTCTTTACCCTGGGAAAGAAAACTCACCAGTCCGGGTTCCTGATGTCAGTTTGTAGGGCTCTTTTTGGACTCTCAGGACAGCACAAGTATGAGGTGGGGGCAGCTCCTGTCTGGGACTTATCCTTCGATGTTCCGAATTTGTGCGGTCAGTTGCCGGCGCAGGGCCACACGACTCGGAGCGCAAACATCGGCTCTTTTCCCTGGGAAAGAAAACTCACCAGTCCAGGTTCCTGATGTCAGTTTGTATTGCTCCCCTGGGACTGTCAGGGCAGCACAAGTATGAGGTGGGGGCAGCTCCTATCTGGGACTTATCCTTCGATGTTCGGATTTTTTGCAGTCAGCTGCCGGCTCAGGGCCACAGGACTCGGAGCGCAAACATCGGCTCTTTTCCCTGGGAAAGAAAACTCACCAATCCAGGTTCCTGATGTCAGTTTGTAGGGCTCCCCTGAGACTGTCAGGGCAGCACAAGTATGAGGTGGGGGCAGCTGCTTTCTGGGACTTATCCTTCGATGTTCGGAATTTGTGCAGTCAGCTGCCGGCTCAGGGCCACAGGACTCGGAGCGCAAACATCGGCTCTTTTCCCTGGGAAAGAAAACTCACCAGTCCAGGTTCCTGATGTCAGTTTGTAGAGCTCTTTTTGGACTCTCAGGGCAGCACAAGTATGAGGTGGGGCCAGCTGCTGTCTGGGACTTATCCTGCGATGTTCGGATTTTTTGCAGTCAGCTGCATGCTCACGGCCACAGGACTCGGAGCGCAAACATCGGCTCTTTTCCCTGGGAAAGAAAACTCACCAGTCCAGGTTCCTGATGTCAGTTTGTAGAGCTCTTTTTCAACTCTCAGGGTAGCACAAGTATGAGGTGGGGGCAGCTCCTGGCTGGGACTTATCCTTCGATGTTCGGAATTTTTGCAGTCAGCTGCCGGCTCAGGGCCACAGGACTCGGAGCGCAAACATCGGCTCTTTTCCCTGGGAAAGAAACTCACCAGTCCAGGTTCCTGATGTCAGTTTGTAGAGCTCTTTTTGGACTCTCAGGGCAGCACAAGTATGAGGTGGGGGCAGCTCCTGTCTGGGACTTACCCTTCGATGTTCCGATTTTTTGCAGTCAGCTGCCGGCTCAGGGCCACAGGACTCGGAGCGCAAACATCGGCTCTTTTCCCTGGGAAAGAAAACTCACCAGTCCAGGTTCCTGATGTCAGTTTGTAGAGCTCGTTTTGGACTTTTAGGGCAGCACAAGTATGAGGTGGGGGCAGCTCCTGTCTGGGACTTATCCTTCGATGTTCGGAATTTGTGCGGTCACCTGCCGGCTCAGGGCCACAGGAGTCGGAGCGCAAACATCGGCTCTTTTCCCTGGGAAAGAAAACTCACCAGTCCAGGTTCCTGATGTCAGTTTGTAGAGCTCTTTTTGGACTCTCAGGGCAGCACAAGTATGAGGTGGGGGCAGCTCCTGTCTGGGAATTATCCTGCGATGTTCGGATTTTTTGCAGTCAGCTGCATGCTCACGGCCACAGGACTCGGAGCGCAAACATCGGCTCTTTTCCCTGGGAAAGAAAACTCACCAGTCCAGGTCCCTGATGTCAGTTTGTAGGGCTCCCTAGGGACTGTCAAGGCAGCAAAAGTATGGGGTGGGGGCAGCTCCTGTCTGGGACTTATCCTTCGATGTTCCAATTTTTTGCAGTCAGCTGCCCGCTCAGGGCCACAGGAGTCGGAGCGCAAACATCGGCTCTTTTCCCTGGGAAAGAAAACTCACCAGTCCAGGTTCCTGATGTCAGTTTGTAGAGCTCTTTTTGAACTCTCAGGGCAGCACAAGTATGAGGTGGGGGCAGCTCCTGTCTGGGATTTATCCTTCGATGTTCGGATTTTTTGCAGTCAGCTGCCGGCTCAGGGCCACAGGACTCGGAGCGCAAACATCGGCTCTTTTCCCTGGGAAAGAAAACTCACCAGTCCAGGTTCCTGATGTCAGTTTGTAGGGCTCCCCTGAGACTGTCAGGGCAGCACAAGTATGAGGTGGGGGCAGCTGCTTTCTGGGACTTATCCTTCGATGTTCGGAATTTGTGCGGTCACCTGCCGGCTCAGGGCCACAGGACTCGGGGCGCAAACATCGTCTCTTTTCCCTGGGAAAGAAAACTCACCAGTCCAGGTTCCTGATGTCAGTTTGTAGGGCTCCCCTGACTGTCAGGGCAGCACAAGTATGAGGAGGGGGCAGCTCCTGTCTGGGACTTATCCTTCGATGTTCGGATTTTTTGCAGTCAGCTGCCGGCTCAGGGCCACAGGACTCGGAGCGCAAACATCGGCCCTTTTCCCTGGGAAAGAAAACTCACCAGTCCAGGTTCCTGATGTCAGTTTGTAGAGCTCTTTTTGAACTCTCAGGGTAGCACAAGTATGAGGTGGGGGCAGCTCCTGTCTGGGACTTATCCTTCGATGTTCGGATTTTTTGCAGTCAGCTGCCGGCTCAGGGCCACAGGACTCGGAGCGCAAACATCGGCTCTTTTCCTTGGGAAAGAAAACTCACCAGTCTAGGTTCCTGATGTCAGTTTGTAGGGCTCCCCTGGGACTGTCAGGGCAGCACAAGTATGAGGTGGGGGCAGCTCCTGTCTGGGACTTATCCTTCGATGTTCCGATTTTTTGCAGTCAGCTGCCGGCTCAGGGCCACAGGACTCTGAGCGCAAACATCGGCTCTTTTCCCTGGGAAAGAAAACTCACCAGTCCAGGTTCCTGATGTCAGTTTGTAGGGCTCCCCTGGGACTGTCAGGGCAGCACAAGTATGAGGCAGGGGCAGCTCCTTTCTGGGACTTATCCTTCGATGTTCGGAATTTGTGCGGTCAGCTGCCGGCTCACGGCCACAGGAGTCGGAGCGCAAACATCGGCTCTTTACCCTGGGAAAGAAAACTCACCAGTCCGGGTTCCTGATGTCAGTTTGTAGGGCTCTTTTTGGACTCTCAGGACAGCACAAGTATGAGGTGGGGGCAGCTCCTGTCTGGGACTTATCCTTCGATGTTCCGAATTTGTGCGGTCAGTTGCCGGCGCAGGGCCACAGGACTCGGAGCGCAAACATCGGCTCTTTTCCCTGGGAAAGAAAACTCACCAGTCCAGGTTCCTGATGTCAGTTTGTATTGCTCCCCTGGGACTGTCAGGGCAGCACAAGTATGAGGTGGGGGCAGCTCCTATCTGGGACTTATCCTTCGATGTTCGGATTTTTTGCAGTCAGCTGCCGGCTCAGGGCCACAGGACTCGGAGCGCAAACATCGGCTCTTTTACCTGGGAAAGAAAACTCACCAATCCAGGTTCCTGATGTCAGTTTATAGGGCTCCCCTGAGACTGTCAGGGCAGCACAAGTATGAGGTGGGGGCAGCTGCTTTCTGGGACTTATCCTTCGATGTTCGGAATTTGTGAGGTCAGCTGCCGGCTCAGGGCCACAGGACTCGGAGCGCAAACATCGGCTCTTTTCCCTGGGAAAGAAAACTCACCAGTCCAGGTTCCTGATGTCAGTTTGTAGAGCTCTTTTTGGACTCTCAGGGCAGCACAAGTATGAGGTTGGGCCAGCTCCTGTCTGGGACTTATCCTGCGATGTTCGGATTTTTTGCAGTCAGCTGCATGCTCACGGCCACAGGACTCGGAGCGCAAACATCGGCTCTTTTCCCTGGGAAAGAAAACTCACCAGTCCAGGTTCCTGATGTCAGTTTGTAGGGCTCTTTTTGGACTGTCAGGGCAGCACAAGTATGAGGTGGGGGCAGCTGCTTTCTGGGACTTATCCTTCGATGTTCGGAATTTGTGCGGTCACCTTCCGGCTCAGGGCCACAGGACTCGGGGCGCAAACATCGGCTCTTTTCCCTGGGAAAGAAAACTCACCAGTCCAGGTTCCTGATGTCAGTTTGTAGGGCTCCCCTGGGACTGTCAGGGCAGCACAAGTATGAGGAGGGGGCAGCTCCTGTCTGGGACTTATCCTTCGATGTTCGGATTTTTTGCAGTCAGCTGCCGGCTCAGGGCCACAGGACTCGGAGCGCAAACATCGGCTCTTTTCCCTGGGAAAGAAAACTCACCAGTCCAGGTTCCTGATGTCAGTTTGTAGAGCTCGTTTTGGACTTTTAGGGCAGCACAAGTATGAGGTGGGGGCAGCTCCTGGCTGGGACTTATCCTTCGATGTTCGGAATTTGTGCGGTCACCTGCCGGCTCAGGGCCACAGGACTCGGAGCGCAAACATCGGCTCTTTTCCCTGGGAAAGAAAACTCACCAGTCCAGGTTCCTGATGTCAGTTTGTAGAGCTCTTTTTGGACTCTCAGGGCAGCACAAGTATGAGGTGGGGGCAGCTCCTGTCTGGGACTTATCCTGCGATGTTCGGATTTTTTGCAGTCAGCTGCATGCTCACGGCCACAGGACTCGGAGCGCAAACATCGGCTCTTTTCCCTGGGAAAGAAAACTCACCAGTCCAGGTCCCTGATGTCAGTTTGTAGGGCTCCCTAGGGACTGTCAAGGCAGCACAAGTATGAGGTGGGGGCAGCTCCTGTCTGGGACTTATCCTTCGATGTTCCAATTTTTTGCAGTCAGCTGCCCGCTCAGGGCCACAGGAGTCGGAGCGCAAACATCGGCTCTTTTCCCTGGGAAAGAAAACTCACCAGTCCAGGTTCCTGATGTCAGTTTGTAGAGCTCTTTTTGAACTCTCAGGGCAGCACAAGTATGAGGTGGGGGCAGCTCCTGTCTGGGATTTATCCTTCGATGTTCGGATTTTTTGCAGTCAGCTGCCGGCTCAGGGCCACAGGACTCGGAGCGCAAACATCGGCTCTTTTCCCTGGGAAAGAAAACTCACCAGTCCAGGTTCCTGATGTCAGTTTGTAGGGCTCCCCTGAGACTGTCAGGGCAGCACAAGTATGAGGTGGGGGCAGCTGCTTTCTGGGACTTATCCTTCGATGTTCGGAATTTGTGCGGTCACCTGCCGGCTCAGGGCCACAGGACTCGGGGCGCAAACATCGGCTCTTTTCCCTGGGAAAGAAAACTCACCAGTCCAGGTTCCTGATGTCAGTTTGTAGGGCTCCCCTGACTGTCAGGGCAGCACAAGTATGAGGAGGGGGCAGCTCCTGTCTGGGACTTATCCTTCGATGTTCGGATTTTTTGCAGTCAGCTGCCGGCTCAGGGCCACAGGACTCGGAGCGCAAACATCGGCCCTTTTCCCTGGGAAAGAAAACTCACCAGTCCAGGTTCCTGATGTCAGTTTGTAGAGCTCTTTTTGAACTCTCAGGGTAGCACAAGTATGAGGTGGGGGCAGCTCCTGTCTGGGACTTATCCTTCGATGTTCGGATTTTTTGCAGTCAGCTGCCGGCTCAGGGCCACAGGACTCGGAGCGCAAACATCGGCTCTTTTCCTTGGGAAAGAAAACTCACCAGTCTAGGTTCCTGATGTCAGTTTGTAGGGCTCCCCTGGGACTGTCAGGGCAGCACAAGTATGAGGTGGGGGCAGCTCCTGTCTGGGACTTATCCTTCGATGTTCCGATTTTTTGCAGTCAGCTGCCGGCTCAGGGCCACAGGACTCTGAGCGCAAACATCGGCTCTTTTCCCTGGGAAAGAAAACTCACCAGTCCAGGTTCCTGATGTCAGTTTGTAGGGCTCCCCTGGGACTGTCAGGGCAGCACAAGTATGAGGCAGGGGCAGCTCCTTTCTGGGACTTATCCTTCGATGTTCGGAATTTGTGCGGTCAGCTGCCGGCTCACGGCCACAGGAGTCGGAGCGCAAACATCGGCTCTTTACCCTGGGAAAGAAAACTCACCAGTCCGGGTTCCTGATGTCAGTTTGTAGGGCTCTTTTTGGACTCTCAGGACAGCACAAGTATGAGGTGGGGGCAGCTCCTGTCTGGGACTTATCCTTCGATGTTCCGAATTTGTGCGGTCAGTTGCCGGCGCAGGGCCACAGGACTCGGAGCGCAAACATCGGCTCTTTTCCCTGGGAAAGAAAACTCACCAGTCCAGGTTCCTGATGTCAGTTTGTATTGCTCCCCTGGGACTGTCAGGGCAGCACAAGTATGAGGTGGGGGCAGCTCCTATCTGGGACTTATCCTTCGATGTTCGGATTTTTTGCAGTCAGCTGCCGGCTCAGGGCCACAGGACTCGGAGCGCAAACATCGGCTCTTTTCCCTGGGAAAGAAAACTCACCAATCCAGGTTCCTGATGTCAGTTTATAGGGCTCCCCTGAGACTGTCAGGGCAGCACAAGTATGAGGTGGGGGCAGCTGCTTTCTGGGACTTATCCTTCGATGTTCGGAATTTGTGAGGTCAGCTGCCGGCTCAGGGCCACAGGACTCGGAGCGCAAACATCGGCTCTTTTCCCTGGGAAAGAAAACTCACCAGTCCAGGTTCCTGATGTCAGTTTGTAGAGCTCTTTTTGGACTCTCAGGGCAGCACAAGTATGAGGTTGGGCCAGCTCCTGTCTGGGACTTATCCTGCGATGTTCGGATTTTTTGCAGTCAGCTGCATGCTCACGGCCACAGGACTCGGAGCGCAAACATCGGCTCTTTTCCCTGGGAAAGAAAACTCACCAGTCCAGGTTCCTGATGTCAGTTTGTAGGGCTCTTTTTGGACTGTCAGGGCAGCACAAGTATGAGGTGGGGGCAGCTGCTTTCTGGGACTTATCCTTCGATGTTCGGAATTTGTGCGGTCACCTTCCGGCTCAGGGCCACAGGACTCGGGGCGCAAACATCGGCTCTTTTCCCTGGGAAAGAAAACTCACCAGTCCAGGTTCCTGATGTCAGTTTGTAGGGCTCCCCTGGGACTGTCAGGGCAGCACAAGTATGAGGAGGGGGCAGCTCCTGTCTGGGACTTATCCTTCGATGTTCGGATTTTTTGCAGTCAGCTGCCGGCTCAGGGCCACAGGACTCGGAGCGCAAACATCGGCTCTTTTCCCTGGGAAAGAAAACTCACCAGTCCAGGTTCCTGATGTCAGTTTGTAGAGCTCGTTTTGGACTTTTAGGGCAGCACAAGTATGAGGTGGGGGCAGCTCCTGGCTGGGACTTATCCTTCGATGTTCGGAATTTGTGCGGTCACCTGCCGGCTCAGGGCCACAGGACTCGGAGCGCAAACATCGGCTCTTTTCCCTGGGAAAGAAAACTCACCAGTCCAGGTTCCTGATGTCAGTTTGTAGAGCTCTTTTTGGACTCTCAGGGCAGCACAAGTATGAGGTGGGGGCAGCTCCTGTCTGGGACTTATCCTGCGATGTTCGGATTTTTTGCAGTCAGCTGCATGCTCACGGCCACAGGACTCGGAGCGCAAACATCGGCTCTTTTCCCTGGGAAAGAAAACTCACCAGTCCAGGTCCCTGATGTCAGTTTGTAGGGCTCCCTAGGGACTGTCAAGGCAGCACAAGTATGAGGTGGGGGCAGCTCCTGTCTGGGACTTATCCTTCGATGTTCCAATTTTTTGCAGTCAGCTGCCCGCTCAGGGCCACAGGAGTCGGAGCGCAAACATCGGCTCTTTTCCCTGGGAAAGAAAACTCACCAGTCCAGGTTCCTGATGTCAGTTTGTAGAGCTCTTTTTGAACTCTCAGGGCAGCACAAGTATGAGGTGGGGGCAGCTCCTGTCTGGGATTTATCCTTCGATGTTCGGATTTTTTGCAGTCAGCTGCCGGCTCAGGGCCACAGGACTCGGAGCGCAAACATCGGCTCTTTTCCCTGGGAAAGAAAACTCACCAGTCCAGGTTCCTGATGTCAGTTTGTAGGGCTCCCCTGAGACTGTCAGGGCAGCACAAGTATGAGGTGGGGGCAGCTGCTTTCTGGGACTTATCCTTCGATGTTCGGAATTTGTGCGGTCACCTGCCGGCTCAGGGCCACAGGACTCGGGGCGCAAACATCGGCTCTTTTCCCTGGGAAAGAAAACTCACCAGTCCAGGTTCCTGATGTCAGTTTGTAGGGCTCCCCTGGGACTGTCAGGGCAGCACAAGTATGAGGAGGGGGCAGCTCCTGTCTGGGACTTATCCTTCGATGTTCGGATTTTTTGCAGTCCGCTGCCGGCTCAGGGCCACAGGACTTGGAGCGCAAACATCGGCTCTTTTCCTTGGGAAAGAAAACTCACCAGTCCAGGTTCCTGATGTCAGTTTGTAGAGCTCTTTTTGAACTCTCGGGGTAGCACAAGTATGAGGTGGGGGCAGCTCCTGGCTGGGACTTATCCTTCGATGTTCGGATTTTTTGCAGTCAGCTGCCGGCTCAGGGCCACAGGAGTTGGAGCGCAAACATCGGCTCTTTTCCCTGGGAAAGAAAACTCACCAGTCCAGGTTCCTGATGTCAGTTTGTAGGGCTCCCCTGGGACTGTCAGGGCAGCACAAGTATGAGGTGGGGGCAGCTCCTGTCTGGGACTTATCCTTCGATGTTCGGATTTTTTGCAGTCAGCTGCCGGCTCAGGGCCACAGGACTCGGAGCGCAAACATCGGCTCTTTTCCCTGGGAAAGAAAACTCACCAGTCCAGGTTCCTGATGTCAGTTTGTAGGGCTCCCCTGGGACTGTCAGGGCAGCACAAGTATGAGGTAGGGGCAGCTCCTTTCTGGGACTTATCCTTCGATGTTCGGAATTTGTGCGGTCAGCTGCCGGCTCACGGCCACAGGACTCGGAGCGCAAACATCGGCTCTTTACCCTGGGAAAGAAAACTCACCAGTCCGGGTTCCTGATGTCAGTTTGTAGGGCTCTTTTTGGACTCTCAGGGCAGCACAAGTATGAGGTGGGGGCAGCTCCTGTCTGGGACTTATCCTTCGATGTTCGGAATTTGTGCGGTCAGCTGCCGGCTCAGGGCCACAGGACTCGGAGCGCAAACATCGGCTCTTTTCCCTGGGAAAGAAAACTCACCAGTCCAGGTTCCTGATGTCAGTTTTTAGGGCTCCCCTGGGACTGTCAGGGCAGCACAAGTATGAGGTAGGGGCAGCTCCTTTCTGGGACTTATCCTTCGATGTTCGGAATTTGTGCGGTCAGCTGCCGGCTCAGGGCCACAGGACTCGGGGCGCAAACATCGGCTCTTTTCCCTGGGAAAGAAAACTCACCAGTCCAGGTCCCTGATATCAGTTTGTAGGGCTCCCCTGGGACTGTCAGGGCAGCACAAGTATGAGGTAGGGGCAGCTCCTTTCTGGGACTTATCCTTCGATGTTCGGATTTTTTGCAGTCAGCTGCCGGCTCAGGGCCACAGGACTCGGAGCGCAAACATCGGCTCTTTTCCCTGGGAAAGAAAACTCACTAGTCCAGATTCCTGATGTCAGTTTGTAGAGCTCTTTTTGGACTCTCAGGGCAGCACAAGTATGAGGTGGGGGCAGCTCCTGTCTGGGACTTATCCTTCGATGTTCGGATTTTTTGCACTCAGCTGCCGGCTCAGGGCCACAGGAGTCGGAGCGCAAACATCGGCTCTTTTCCCTGGGAAAGAAAACTCACCAGTCCAGGTTCCTGATGTCAGTTTGTAGGGCTCCCCTGGGACTGTCAGGGCAGCACACGTATGAGGTGGGGGCAGCTCCTGTCTGGGACTTATCCTTCGATGTTCGGATTTTTTGCACTCGGCTGCCCGCTCAGGGCCACAGGACTCGGAGCGCAAACATCGGCTCTTTTCCCTGGGAAAGAAAACTCACCAGTCCAGGTTGCTGATGTCAGTTTGTAGGGCTCCCCTGGGACTCTCAGGGTAGCACAAGTATGAGGTGGGGGCAGATCCTGTCTGGGACTTATCCTTCGATGTTCCGATTTTTTGCACTCAGCTGCCCGCTCAGGGCCACAGGACTCGGAGCGCAAACATCGGCTCTTTTCCCTGGGAAAGAAAACTCACCAGTCCAGGTTCCTGATGTCAGTTTGTAGAGCTCTTTTTGGACTGTCAGGGCAGCACAAGTATGAGGTGGGGGCAGCTCCTGTCTGGGACTTATCCTTCGATGTTCCGATTTTTTGCAGTCAGCTGCCGGCTCAGGGCCACAGGACTCGGAGCGCAAACATCGGCTCTTTTCCCTGGGTAAGAAAACTCACCAGTCCAGGTTCCTGATGTCAGTTTGTAGAGCTCTTTTTGGACTCTCAGGGCAGCACAAGTATGAGGTGGCGGCAGCTCCTGTCTGGGACTTATCATTCGATGTTCCGATTTTTTGCAGTCAGCTGCCGGCTCAGGGCCACAGGACTCGGAGCGCAAACATCGGCTCTTTTCCCTGGGAAAGAAAACTCACCAGTCCAGGTTCCTGATGTCAGTTTGTAGGGCTCCCCTGGGACTGTCAGGGCAGCACAAGTATGAGGTGGGGGCAGCTCCTTTCTGGGACTTATCCTTCGATGTTCGGATTTTTTGCACTCAGCTGCCCGTTCCGGACCACAGGACTCGGAGCGAAAACATCGGCTCTTTTCCCTGGGAAAGAAAACTCACCAGTCCAGGTTCCTGATGTCAGTTTGGAGGGCTCCCCTGGGACCCTCAGTGCATCACAAGTATGAGGAGGGGGCAGCTCCTGTCTGGGACTTATCCTTCGATGTTCGGAATTTGTGCGGTCAGCTGCCGGCTCAGGGCCACAGGACTCGGAGCGCAAACATTGGCTCTTTTCCCTGGGAAAGAAAACTCACCAGTCCAGGTTCCTGATGTCAGTTTTTAGGGCTCCCCTGGGACTGTCAGGGCAGCACAAGTATGAGGTAGGGGCAGCTCCTTTCTGGGACTTATCCTTCGATGTTCGGAATTTGTGCGGTCAGCTGCCGGCTCAGGGCCACAGGAGTTGGAGCGCAAACATCGGCTCTTTTCCCTGGGAAAGAAAACTCACCAGTCCAGGTTCCTGATGTCAGTTTGTAGGGCTCTTTTTGAACTCTCAGGGCAGCACAAGTATGAGGTGGGGGCAGCTCCTGTCTGGGACTTATCCTTCGATGTTCGGATTTTTTGCAGTCAGCTGCCCGCTCAGGGCCACAGGACTCGGAGCGCAAACATCGGCTCTTTTCCCTGGGAAAGAAAACTCACCAGTCCAGGTTCCTGATGTCAGTTTGTAGAGCGCTTTTTCAACTCTCAGGGCAGCACAAGTATGAGGTGGGGGCAGCTGCTTTCTGGGACTTATCCTTCGATGTTCGGAATTTGTGCGTTCACCTGCCGGCTCAGGGCCACAGGACTCGGGGCGCAAACATCGTCTCTTTTCCCTGGGAAAGAAAACTCACCAGTCCAGGTTCCTGATGTCAGTTTGTAGGGCTCCCCTGGGACTGTCAGGGCAGCACAAGTATGAGGAGGGGGCAGCTCCTGTCTGGGACTTATCATTCGATGTTCCGATTTTTTGCAGTCAGCTGCCGGCTCAGGGCCACAGGACTCGGAGCGCAAACATCGGCCCTTTTCCCTGGGAAAGAAAACTCACCAGTCCAGGTTCCTGATGTCAGTTTGTAGAGCTCTTTTTGAACTCTCAGGGTAGCACAAGTATGAGGTGGGGGCAGCTCCTGTCTGGGACTTATCCTTCGATGTTCGGATTTTTTGCAGTCAGCTGCCGGCTCAGGGCCACAGGACTCGGAGCGCAAACATCGGCTCTTTTCCTTGGGAAAGAAAACTCACCAGTCCAGGTTCCTGATGTCAGTTTGTAGGGCTCCCCTGGGACTCTCAGGGCAGCACAAGTATGAGGTGGGGGCAGCTCCTGTCTGGGACTTATCCTTCGATGTTCCGATTTTTTGCAGTCAGCTGCCGGCTCAGGGCCACAGGACTCTGAGCGCAAACATCGGCTCTTTTCCCTGGGAAAGAAAACTCACCAGTCCAGGTTCCTGATGTCAGTTTGTAGGGCTCCCCTGGGACTGTCAGGGCAGCACAAGTATGAGGCAGGGGCAGCTCCTTTCTGGGACTTATCCTTCGATGTTCGGAATTTGTGCGGTCAGCTGCCGGCTCACGGCCACAGGACTCGGAGCGCAAACATCGGCTCTTTACCCTGGGAAAGAAAACTCACCAGTCCGGGTTCCTGATGTCAGTTTGTAGGGCTCTTTTTGGACTCTCAGGACAGCACAAGTATGAGGTGGGGGCAGCTCCTGTCTGGGACTTATCCTTCGATGTTCCGAATTTGTGCGGTCAGTTGCCGGCGCAGGGCCACAGGACTCGGAGCGCAAACATCGGCTCTTTTCCCTGGGAAAGAAAACTCACCAGTCCAGGTTCCTGATGTCAGTTTGTATTGCTCCCCTGGGACTGTCAGGGCAGCACAAGTATGAGGTGGGGGCAGCTCCTATCTGGGACTTATCCTTCGATGTTCGGATTTTTTGCAGTCAGCTGCCGGCTCAGGGCCACAGGACTCGGAGCGCAAACATCGGCTCTTTTCCCTGGGAAAGAAAACTCACCAATCCAGGTTCCTGATGTCAGTTTGTAGGGCTCCCCTGAGACTGTCAGGGCAGCACAAGTATGAGGTGGGGGCAGCTGCTTTCTGGGACTTATCCTTCGATGTTCGGATTTTGTGCAGTCAGCTGCCGGCTCAGGGCCACAGGACTCGGAGCGCAAACATCGGCTCTTTTCCCTGGGAAAGAAAACTCACCAGTCCAGGTTCCTGATGTCAGTTTGTAGAGCTCTTTTTGGACTCTCAGGGCAGCACAAGTATGAGGTGGGGCCAGCTGCTGTCTGGGACTTATCCTGCGATGTTCGGATTTTTTGCAGTCAGCTGCTGGCTCACGGCCACAGGACTCGGAGCGCAAACATCGGCTCTTTTCCCTGGGAAAGAAAACTCACCAGTCCAGGTTCCTGATGTCAGTTTGTAGGGCTCTTTTTGGACTGTCAGGGCAGCACAAGTATGAGGTGGGGGCAGCTGCTTTCTGGGACTTATCCTTCGATGTTCGGAATTTGTGCGGTCACCTTCCGGCTCAGGGCCACAGGACTCGGGGCGCAAACATCGGCTCTTTTCCCTGGGAAAGAAAACTCACCAGTCCAGGTTCCTGATGTCAGTTTGTAGGGCTCCCCTGGGACTGTCAGGGCAGCACAAGTATGAGGAGGGGGCAGCTCCTGTCTGGGACTTATCCTTCGATGTTCGGATTTTTTGCAGTCAGCTGCCGGCTCAGGGCCACAGGACTCGGAGCGCAAACATCGGCTCTTTTCCCTGGGAAAGAAAACTCACCAGTCCAGGTTCCTGATGTCAGTTTGTAGAGCTCTTTTTCAACTCTCAGGGTAGCACAAGTATGAGGTGGGGTCAGCTCCTGGCTGGGACTTATCCTTCGATGTTCGGAATTTTTGCAGTCAGCTGCCGGCTCAGGGCCACAGGACTCGGAGCGCAAACATCGGCTCTTTTCCCTGGGAAAGAAACTCACCAGTCCAGGTTCCTGATGTCAGTTTGTAGAGCTCTTTTTGGACTCTCAGGGCAGCACAAGTATGAGGTGGGGGCAGCTCCTGTCTGGGACTTACCCTTCGATGTTCCGATTTTTTGCAGTCAGCTGCCGGCTCAGGGCCACAGGACTCGGAGCGCAAACATCGGCTCTTTTCCCTGGGAAAGAAAACTCACCAGTCCAGGTTCCTGATGTCAGTTTGTAGAGCTCGTTTTGGACTTTTAGGGCAGCACAAGTATGAGGTGGGGGCAGCTCCTGTCTGGGACTTATCCTTCGATGTTCGGAATTTGTGCGGTCACCTGCCGGCTCAGGGCCACAGGAGTCGGAGCGCAAACATCGGCTCTTTTCCCTGGGAAAGAAAACTCACCAGTCCAGGTTCCTGATGTCAGTTTGTAGAGCTCTTTTTGGACTCTCAGGGCAGCACAAGTATGAGGTGGGGGCAGCTCCTGTCTGGGAATTATCCTGCGATGTTCGGATTTTTTGCAGTCAGCTGCATGCTCACGGCCACAGGACTCGGAGCGCAAACATCGGCTCTTTTCCCTGGGAAAGAAAACTCACCAGTCCAGGTCCCTGATGTCAGTTTGTAGGGCTCCCTAGGGACTGTCAAGGCAGCAAAAGTATGAGGTGGGGGCAGCTCCTGTCTGGGACTTATCCTTCGATGTTCCAATTTTTTGCAGTCAGCTGCCCGCTCAGGGCCACAGGAGTCGGAGCGCAAACATCGGCTCTTTTCCCTGGGAAAGAAAACTCACCAGTCCAGGTTCCTGATGTCAGTTTGTAGAGCTCTTTTTGAACTCTCAGGGCAGCACAAGTATGAGGTGGGGGCAGCTCCTGTCTGGGATTTATCCTTCGATGTTCGGATTTTTTGCAGTCAGCTGCCGGCTCAGGGCCACAGGACTCGGAGCGCAAACATCGGCTCTTTTCCCTGGGAAAGAAAACTCACCAGTCCAGGTTCCTGATGTCAGTTTGTAGGGCTCCCCTGAGACTGTCAGGGCAGCACAAGTATGAGGTGGGGGCAGCTGCTTTCTGGGACTTATCCTTCGATGTTCGGAATTTGTGCGGTCACCTGCCGGCTCAGGGCCACAGGACTCGGGGCGCAAACATCGTCTCTTTTCCCTGGGAAAGAAAACTCACCAGTCCAGGTTCCTGATGTCAGTTTGTAGGGCTCCCCTGGGACTGTCAGGGCAGCACAAGTATGAGGAGGGGGCAGCTCCTGTCTGGGACTTATCCTTCGATGTTCGGATTTTTTGCAGTCAGCTGCCGGCTCAGGGCCACAGGACTCGGAGCGCAAACATCGGCCCTTTTCCCTGGGAAAGAAAACTCACCAGTCCAGGTTCCTGATGTCAGTTTGTAGAGCTCTTTTTGAACTCTCAGGGTAGCACAAGTATGAGGTGGGGGCAGCTCCTGTCTGGGACTTATCCTTCGATGTTCGGATTTTTTGCAGTCAGCTGCCGGCTCAGGGCCACAGGACTCGGAGCGCAAACATCGGCTCTTTTCCTTGGGAAAGAAAACTCACCAGTCTAGGTTCCTGATGTCAGTTTGTAGGGCTCCCCTGGGACTGTCAGGGCAGCACAAGTATGAGGTGGGGGCAGCTCCTGTCTGGGACTTATCCTTCGATGTTCCGATTTTTTGCAGTCAGCTGCCGGCTCAGGGCCACAGGACTCTGAGCGCAAACATCGGCTCTTTTCCCTGGGAAAGAAAACTCACCAGTCCAGGTTCCTGATGTCAGTTTGTAGGGCTCCCCTGGGACTGTCAGGGCAGCACAAGTATGAGGCAGGGGCAGCTCCTTTCTGGGACTTATCCTTCGATGTTCGGAATTTGTGCGGTCAGCTGCCGGCTCACGGCCACAGGAGTCGGAGCGCAAACATCGGCTCTTTACCCTGGGAAAGAAAACTCACCAGTCCGGGTTCCTGATGTCAGTTTGTAGGGCTCTTTTTGGACTCTCAGGACAGCACAAGTATGAGGTGGGGGCAGCTCCTGTCTGGGACTTATCCTTCGATGTTCCGAATTTGTGCGGTCAGTTGCCGGCGCAGGGCCACAGGACTCGGAGCGCAAACATCGGCTCTTTTCCCTGGGAAAGAAAACTCACCAGTCCAGGTTCCTGATGTCAGTTTGTATTGCTCCCCTGGGACTGTCAGGGCAGCACAAGAATGAGGTGGGGGCAGCTCCTATCTGGGACTTATCCTTCGATGTTCGGATTTTTTGCAGTCAGCTGCCGGCTCAGGGCCACAGGACTCGGAGCGCAAACATCGGCTCTTTTCCCTGGGAAAGAAAACTCACCAATCCAGGTTCCTGATGTCAGTTTATAGGGCTCCCCTGAGACTGTCAGGGCAGCACAAGTATGAGGTGGGGGCAGCTGCTTTCTGGGACTTATCCTTCGATGTTCGGAATTTGTGAGGTCAGCTGCCGGCTCAGGGCCACAGGACTCGGAGCGCAAACATCGGCTCTTTTCCCTGGGAAAGAAAACTCACCAGTCCAGGTTCCTGATGTCAGTTTGTAGAGCTCTTTTTGGACTCTCAGGGCAGCACAAGTATGAGGTGGGGCCAGCTCCTGTCTGGGACTTATCCTGCGATGTTCGGATTTTTTGCAGTCAGCTGCATGCTCACGGCCACAGGACTCGGAGCGCAAACATCGGCTCTTTTCCCTGGGAAAGAAAACTCACCAGTCCAGGTTCCTGATGTCAGTTTGTAGGGCTCTTTTTGGACTGTCAGGGCAGCACAAGTATGAGGTGGGGGCAGCTGCTTTCTGGGACTTATCCTTCGATGTTCGGAATTTGTGCGGTCACCTTCCGGCTCAGGGCCACAGGACTCGGGGCGCAAACATCGGCTCTTTTCCCTGGGAAAGAAAACTCACCAGTCCAGGTTCCTGATGTCAGTTTGTAGGGCTCCCCTGGGACTGTCAGGGCAGCACAAGTATGAGGAGGGGGCAGCTCCTGTCTGGGACTTATCCTTCGATGTTCGGATTTTTTGCAGTCAGCTGCCGGCTCAGGGCCACAGGACTCGGAGCGCAAACATCGGCTCTTTTCCCTGGGAAAGAAAACTCACCAGTCCAGGTTCCTGATGTCAGTTTGTAGAGCTCTTTTTCAACTCTCAGGGTAGCAGAAGTATGAGGTGGGGGCAGCTCCTGGCTGGGACTTATCCTTCGATGTTCGGAATTTTTGCAGTCAGCTGCCGGCTCAGGGCCACAGGAGTTGGAGCGCAAACATCGGCTCTTTTCCCTGGGAAAGAAAACTCACCAGTCCAGGTTCCTGATGTCAGTTTGTAGAGCTCTTTTTGGACTCTCAGGGCAGCACAAGTATGAGGTGGGGGCAGCTCCTGTCTGGGACTTACCCTTCGATGTTCCGATTTTTTGCAGTCAGCTGCCGGCTCAGGGCCACAGGACTCGGAGCGCAAACATCGGCTCTTTTCCCTGGGAAAGAAAACTCACCAGTCCAGGTTCCTGATGTCAGTTTGTAGAGCTCGTTTTGGACTTTTAGGGCAGCACAAGTATGAGGTGGGGGCAGCTCCTGTCTGGGACTTATCCTTCGATGTTCGGAATTTGTGCGGTCACCTGCCGGCTCAGGGCCACAGGACTCGGAGCGCAAACATCGGCTCTTTTCCCTGGGAAAGAAAACTCACCAGTCCAGGTTCCTGATGTCAGTTTGTAGAGCTCTTTTTGGACTCTCAGGGCAGCACAAGTATGAGGTGGGGGCAGCTCCTGTCTGGGACTTATCCTGCGATGTTCGGATTTTTTGCAGTCAGCTGCATGCTCACGGCCACAGGACTCGGAGCGCAAACATCGGCTCTTTTCCCTGGGAAAGAAAACTCACCAGTCCAGGTCCCTGATGTCAGTTTGTAGGGCTCCCTAGGGACTGTCAAGGCAGCACAAGTATGAGGTGGGGGCAGCTCCTGTCTGGGACTTATCCTTCGATGTTCCAATTTTTTGCAGTCAGCTGCCCGCTCAGGGCCACAGGAGTCGGAGCGCAAACATCGGCTCTTTTCCCTGGGAAAGAAAACTCACCAGTCCAGGTTCCTGATGTCAGTTTGTAGAGCTCTTTTTGAACTCTCAGGGCAGCACAAGTATGAGGTGGGGGCAGCTCCTGTCTGGGATTTATCCTTCGATGTTCGGATTTTTTGCAGTCAGCTGCCGGCTCAGGGCCACAGGACTCGGAGCGCAAACATCGGCTCTTTTCCCTGGGAAAGAAAACTCACCAGTCCAGGTTCCTGATGTCAGTTTGTAGGGCTCCCCTGAGACTGTCAGGGCAGCACAAGTATGAGGTGGGGGCAGCTGCTTTCTGGGACTTATCCTTCGATGTTCGGAATTTGTGCGGTCACCTGCCGGCTCAGGGCCACAGGACTCGGGGCGCAAACATCGGCTCTTTTCCCTGGGAAAGAAAACTCACCAGTCCAGGTTCCTGATGTCAGTTTGTAGGGCTCCCCTGGGACTGTCAGGGCAGCACAAGTATGAGGAGGGGGCAGCTCCTGTCTGGGACTTATCCTTCGATGTTCGGATTTTTTGCAGTCCGCTGCCGGCTCAGGGCCACAGGACTTGGAGCGCAAACATCGGCTCTTTTCCTTGGGAAAGAAAACTCACCAGTCCAGGTTCCTGATGTCAGTTTGTAGAGCTCTTTTTGAACTCTCGGGGTAGCACAAGTATGAGGTGGGGGCAGCTCCTGGCTGGGACTTATCCTTCGATGTTCGGATTTTTTGCAGTCAGCTGCCGGCTCAGGGCCACAGGAGTTGGAGCGCAAACATCGGCTCTTTTCCCTGGGAAAGAAAACTCACCAGTCCAGGTTCCTGATGTCAGTTTGTAGGGCTCCCCTGGGACTGTCAGGGCAGCACAAGTATGAGGTGGGGGCAGCTCCTGTCTGGGACTTATCCTTCGATGTTCGGATTTTTTGCAGTCAGCTGCCGGCTCAGGGCCACAGGACTCGGAGCGCAAACATCGGCTCTTTTCCCTGGGAAAGAAAACTCACCAGTCCAGGTTCCTGATGTCAGTTTGTAGGGCTCCCCTGGGACTGTCAGGGCAGCACAAGTATGAGGTAGGGGCAGCTCCTTTCTGGGACTTATCCTTCGATGTTCGGAATTTGTGCGGTCAGCTGCCGGCTCACGGCCACAGGACTCGGAGCGCAAACATCGGCTCTTTACCCTGGGAAAGAAAACTCACCAGTCCGGGTTCCTGATGTCAGTTTGTAGGGCTCTTTTTGGACTCTCAGGGCAGCACAAGTATGAGGTGGGGGCAGCTCCTGTCTGGGACTTATCCTTCGATGTTCGGAATTTGTGCGGTCAGCTGCCGGCTCAGGGCCACAGGACTCGGAGCGCAAACATCGGCTCTTTTCCCTGGGAAAGAAAACTCACCAGTCCAGGTTCCTGATGTCTGTTTTTAGGGCTCCCCTGGGACTGTCAGGGCAGCACAAGTATGAGGTAGGGGCAGCTCCTTTCTGGGACTTATCCTTCGATGTTCGGAATTTGTGCGGTCAGCTGCCGGCTCACGGCCACAGGACTCGGGGCGCAAACATCGGCTCTTTTCCCTGGGAAAGAAAACTCACCAGTCCAGGTCCCTGATATCAGTTTGTAGGGCTCCCCTGGGACTGTCAGGGCAGCACAAGTATGAGGTAGGGGCAGCTCCTTTCTGGGACTTATCCTTCGATGTTCGGATTTTTTGCAGTCAGCTGCCGGCTCAGGGCCACAGGACTCGGAGCGCAAACATCGGCTCTTTTCCCTGGGAAAGAAAACTCACTAGTCCAGATTCCTGATGTCAGTTTGTAGAGCTCTTTTTGGACTCTCAGGGCAGCACAAGTATGAGGTGGGGGCAGCTCCTGTCTGGGACTTATCCTTCGATGTTCGGATTTTTTGCACTCAGCTGCCGGCTCAGGGCCACAGGAGTCGGAGCGCAGACATCGGCTCTTTTCCCTGGGAAAGAAAACTCACCAGTCCAGGTTCCTGATGTCAGTTTGTAGGGCTCCCCTGGGACTGTCAGGTCAGCACACGTATGAGGTGGGGGCAGCTCCTGTCTGGGACTTATCCTTCGATGTTCGGATTTTTTGCACTCGGCTGCCCGCTCAGGGCCACAGGACTCGGAGCGCAAACATCGGCTCTTTTCCCTGGGAAAGAAAACTCACCAGTCCAGGTTCCTGATGTCAGTTTGTAGAGCTCTTTTTGGACTGTCAGGGCAGCACAAGTATGAGGTGGGGGCAGCTCCTGTCTGGGACTTATCCTTCGATGTTCCGATTTTTTGCAGTCAGCTGCCGGCTCAGGGCCACAGGACTCGGAGCGCAAACATCGGCTCTTTTCCCTGGGTAAGAAAACTCACCAGTCCAGGTTCCTGATGTCAGTTTGTAGAGCTCTTTTTGGACTCTCAGGGCAGCACAAGTATGAGGTGGCGGCAGCTCCTGTCTGGGACTTATCCTTCGATGTTCCGATTTTTTGCAGTCAGCTGCCGGCTCAGGGCCACAGGACTCGGAGCGCAAACATCGGCTCTTTTCCCTGGGAAAGAAAACTCACCAGTCCAGGTTCCTGATGTCAGTTTGTAGGGCTCCCCTGGGACTGTCAGGGCAGCACAAGTATGAGGTGGGGGCAGCTCCTTTCTGGGACTTATCCTTCGATGTTCGGATTTTTTGCACTCAGCTGCCCGTTCCGGACCACAGGACTCGGAGCGAAAACATCGGCTCTTTTCCCTGGGAAAGAAAACTCACCAGTCCAGGTTCCTGATGTCAGTTTGGAGGGCTCCCCTGGGACCCTCAGGGCATCACAAGTATGAGGAGGGGGCAGCTCCTGTCTGGGACTTATCCTTCGATGTTCGGAATTTGTGCGGTCAGCTGCCGGCTCAGGGCCACAGGACTCGGAGCGCAAACATTGGCTCTTTTCCCTGGGAAAGAAAACTCACCAGTCCAGGTTCCTGATGTCAGTTTTTAGGGCTCCCCTGGGACTGTCAGGGCAGCACAAGTATGAGGTAGGGGCAGCTCCTTTCTGGGACTTATCCTTCGATGTTCGGAATTTGTGCGGTCAGCTGCCGGCTCAGGGCCACAGGAGTTGGAGCGCAAACATCGGCTCTTTTCCCTGGGAAAGAAAACTCACCAGTCCAGGTTCCTGATGTCAGTTTGTATTGCTCCCCTGGGACTGTCAGCGCAGCACAAGTATGAGGTGGGGGCAGCTCCTGTCTGGGACTTATCCTTCGATGTTCGGATTTTTTGCAGTCAGCTGCCGGCTCAGGGCCACAGGACTCGGAGCGCAAACATCGGCTCTTTTCCCTGGGAAAGAAAACTCACCAGTCCAGGTTCCTGATGTCAGTTTGTAGAGCTCTTTTTGGACTCTCAGGGCAGCACAAGTATGAGGTGGGGGCAGCTCCTGTCTGGGACTTATCCTTCGATGTTCGGATTTTTTGCACTCAGCTGCCGGCGCAGGGCCACAGGAGTTGGAGCGCAAACATCGGCTCTTTTCCCTGGGAAAGAAAACTCACCAGTCCAGGTTCCTGATGTCAGTTTGTATTGCTCCCCTGGGACTGTCAGGGCAGCACAAGTATGAGGTGGGGGCAGCTCCTGTCTGGGACTTATCCTTCGATGTTCGGAATTTGTGCGGTCAGCTGCCGGCTCAGGGCCACAGGACTCGGAGCGCAAACATCGGCTCTTTTCCCTGGGAAAGAAAACTCACCAGTCCAGGTCCCTGATGTCAGTTTGTAGGGCTCCCCTGGGACTGTCAGGGCAGCACAAGTATGAGGTAGGGGCAGCTCCTTTCTGGGACTTATCCTTCGATGTTCGGATTTTTTGCAGTCAGCTGCCGGCTCAGGGCCACAGGACTCGGAGCGCAAACATCGGCTCTTTTCCCTGGGAAAGAAAACTCACTAGTCCAGATTCCAGATGTCAGTTTGTAGAGCTCTTTTTGGACTCTCAGGGCAGCTCAAGTATGAGGTGGGGGCAGCTCCTGTCTGGGACTTATCCTTCGATGTTCGGATTTTTTGCACTCAGCTGCCGGCTCAGGGCCACAGGAGTCGGAGCGCAAACATCGGCTCTTTTCCCTGGGAAAGAAAACTCACCAGTCCAGGTTCCTGATGTCAGTTTGTAGGGCTCCCCTGGGACTGTCAGGGCAGCACAAGTATGAGGTGGGGGCAGCTCCTGTCTGGGACTTATCCTTCGATGTTCGGATTTTTTGCACTCGGCTGCCCGCTCAGGGCCACAGGACTCGGAGCGCAAACATCGGCTCTTTTCCCTGGGAAAGAAAACTCACCAGTCCAGGTTGCTGATGTCAGTTTGTAGGGCTCCCCTGGGACTCTCAGGGTAGCACAAGTATGAGGTGGGGGCAGATCCTGTCTGGGACTTATCCTTCGATGTTCCGATTTTTTGCACTCAGCTGCCCGCTCAGGGCCACAGGACTCGGAGCGCAAACATCGGCTCTTTTCCCTGGGAAAGAAAACTCACCAGTCCAGGTTCCTGATGTCAGTTTGTAGAGCTCTTTTTGGACTGTCAGGGCAGCACAAGTATGAGGTGGGGGCAGCTCCTGTCTGGGACTTATCCTTCGATGTTCCGATTTTTTGCAGTCAGCTGCCGGCTCAGGGCCACAGGACTCGGAGCGCAAACATCGGCTCTTTTCCCTGGGAAAGAAAACTCACCAGTCCAGGTTCCTGATGTCAGTTTGTAGAGCTCTTTTTGGACTGTCAGGGCAGCACAAGTATGAGGTGGCGGCAGCTCCTGTCTGGGACTTATCCTTCGATGTTCCGATTTTTTGCAGTCAGCTGCCGGCTCAGGGCCACAGGACTCGGAGCGCAAACATCGGCTCTTTTCCCTGGGAAAGAAAACTCACCAGTCCAGGTTCCTGATGTCAGTTTGTAGGGCTCCCCTGGGACTGTCAGGGCAGCACAAGTATGAGGTGGGGGCAGCTCCTTTCTGGGACTTATCCTTCGATGTTCGGATTTTTTGCACTCAGCTGCCCGTTCCGGACCACAGGACTCGGAGCGCAAACATCGGCTCTTTTCCCTGGGAAAGAAAACTCACCAGTCCAGGTTCCTGATGTCAGTTTGGAGGGCTCCCCTGGGACCCTCAGGGCATCACAAGTATGAGGAGGGGGCAGCTCCTGTCTGGGACTTATCCTTCGATGTTCGGAATTTGTGCGGTCAGCTGCCGGCTCAGGGCCACAGGACTCGGAGCGCAAACATTGGCTCTTTTCCCTGGGAAAGAAAACTCACCAGTCCAGGTTCCTGATGTCAGTTTTTAGGGCTCCCCTGGGACTGTCAGGGCAGCACAAGTATGAGGTAGGGGCAGCTTCTTTCTGGGACTTATCCTTCGATGTTCGGAATTTGTGCGGTCAGCTGCCGGCTCAGGGCCACAGGAGTTGGAGCGCAAACATCGGCTCTTTTCCCTGGGAAAGAAAACTCACCAGTCCAGGTTCCTGATGTCAGTTTGCATTGCTCCCCTGGGACTGTCAGCGCAGCACAAGTATGAGGTGGGGGCAGCTCCTGTCTGGGACTTATCCTTCGATGTTCGGATTTTTTGCAGTCAGCTGCCGGCTCAGGGCCACAGGACTCGGAGCGCAAACATCGGCTCTTTTCCCTGGGAAAGAAAACTCACCAGTCCAGGTTCCTGATGTCAGTTTGTAGGGCTCTTTTTGGACTCTCAGGGCAGCACAAGTATGAGGTGGGGGCAGCTCCTGTCTGGGACTTATCCTTCGATGTTCGGATTTTTTGCACTCAGCTGCCGGCGCAGAGCCACAGGAGTTGGAGCGCAAACATCGGCTCTTTTCCCTGGGAAAGAAAACTCACCAGTCCAGGTTCCTGATGTCAGTTTGTATTGCTCCCCTGGGACTGTCAGGGCAGCACAAGTATGAGGTGGGGGCAGCTCCTATCTGGGACTTATCCTTCGATGTTCGGATTTTTTGCACTCAGCTGCCCGTTCCTGACCACAGGACTCGGAGCGCAAACATCGGCTCTTTTCCCTGGGAAAGAAAACTCACCAGTCCAGGTTCCTGATGTCAGTTTGTATTGCTCCCCTGGGACTGTCAGGGCAGCACAAGTATGAGGTGGGGGCAGCTCCTGTCTGGGACTTATCCTTCGATGTTCGGATTTTTTGCAGTCAGCTGCCCGCTCAGGGCCACAGGACTCGGAGCGCAAACATCGGCTCTTTTCCCCGGGAAAGAAAACTCACCAGTCCAGGTTCCTGATGTCAGTGTGTAGAGCTCTTTTTGGACTCTCAGGGCAGCACAAGTATGAGGTGGGGGCAGCTCCTGTCTGGGACTTATCCTTCGATGTTCGGATTTTTTGCACTGAGCTGCCGGCGCAGGGCCACAGGAGTTGGAGCGCAAACATCGGCTCTTTTCCCTGGGAAAGAAAACTCACCAGTCCAGGTTCCTGATGTCAGTTTGTATTGCTCCCCTGGGACTGTCAGGGCAGCACAAGTATGAGGTGGGGGCAGCTCCTATCTGGGACTTATCCTTCGATGTTCGGATTTTTTGCACTCAGCTGCCCGTTCCTGACCACAGGACTCGGAGCGCAAACATCGGCTCTTTTCCCTGGGAAAGAAAACTCACCAGTCCAGGTTCCTGATGTCAGTTTGTATTGCTCCCCTGGGACTGTCAGGGCAGCACAAGTATGAGGTGGGGGCAGCTCCTGTCTGGGACTTATCCTTCGATGTTCGGATTTTTTGCACTCAGCTGCCCGTTTAGGGCCACAGGACTCGGAGCGCAAACATCGGCTCTTTTCCCTGGGAAAGAAAACTCACCAGTCCAGGTTCCTGATGTTAGTTTGTAGGGCTCTTTTTGAACTCTCAGGGCAGCACAAGTATGAGGTGGGGGCAGCTCCTGTCTGGGACTTATCCTTCGATGTTCGGATTTTTTGCAGTCAGCTGCCCGCTCAGGGCCACAGGACTCGGAGCGCAAACATCGGCTCTTTTCCCCGGGAAAGAAAACTCACCAGTCCAGGTTCCTGATGTCAGTGTGTAGAGCTCTTTTTGGACTCTCAGGGCAGCACAAGTATGAGGTGGGGGCAGCTCCTGTCTGGGACTTATCCTGCGATGTTCGGATTTTTTGCAGTCAGCTGCATGCTCACGGCCACAGGACTCGGAGCGCAAACATCGGCTCTTTTCCCTGGGAAAGAAAACTCACCAGTCCAGGTTCCTGATGCCAGTTTGTAGGGCTCCCCTGAGACTGTCAGGGCAGCACAAGTATGAGGTGGGGGCAGCTGCTTTCTGGGACTTATCCTTCGATGTTCGGAATTTGTGCGGTCACCTGCCGGCTCAGGGCCACAGGACTCGGGGCGCAAACATCGTCTCTTTTCCCTGGGAAAGAAAACTCACCAGTCCAGGTTTTTGATGTCAGTTTGTAGGGCTCCCCTGGGACTGTCAGGGCAGCACAAGTATGAGGAGGGGGCAGCTCCTGTCTGGGACTTATCCTTCGATGTTCGGATTTTTTGCAGTCAGCTGCCGGCTCAGGGCCACAGGAGTTGGAGCGCAAACATCGGCTCTTTTCCCTGGGAAAGAAAACTCACCAGTCCAGGTTCCTGATGTCAGTTTGTAGGGCTCCCCTGGGACTGTCAGGGCAGCACAAGTATGAGGTGGGGGCAGCTCCTGTTTGGGACTTATCCTTCGATGTTCCGATTTTTTGCATTCAGCTGCCGGCTCAGGGCCACAGGACTCTGAGCGCAAACATCAGCTCTTTTCCCTGGGAAAGAAAACTCACCAGTCCAGGTTCATGATGTCAGTTTGTAGGGCTCCCCTGGGACTGTCAGGGCAGCACAAGTATGAGGCAGGGGCAGCTCCTTTCTGGGACTTATCCTTCGATGTTCGGAATTTGTGCGGTCAGCTGCCGGCTCACGGCCACAGGACTCGGAGCGCAAACATCGGCTCTTTTCCCTGGGAAAGAAAACTCACCAGTCCAGGTTCCTGATGTCAGTTTGTAGAGCTCTTTTTGAACTCTCAGGGCAGCACAAGTATGAGGTGGGGGCAGCTCCTGTCTGGGACTTATCCTTCGATGTTCCGATTTTTTGCAGTCAGCTGCCGGCTCAGGGCCACAGGACTCTGAGCGCAAACATCGGCTCTTTTCCCTGGGAAAGAAAACTCACCAGTCCAGGTTCCTGATGTCAGTTTGTAGGGCTCTTTTTGGACTGTCAGGGCAGCACAAGTATGAGGTGGGGGCAGCTCCTGTCTGGGACTTATCCTTCTATGTTCAGAATTTGTGCGGTCAGCTGCCGGCTCAGGGCCACAGGACTCGGAGCGCAAACATCGGCTCTTTTCCCTGGGAAAGAAAACTCACCAGTCCAGGTTCCTGATGTCAGTTTGTAGGGCTCCCTAGGGACTTTCAGGGCAGCACAAGTATGAGGAGGGGGCAGCTCCTGTCTGGGACTTATCCTTCGATGTTCGGATTTTTTGCAGTCAGCTGCCGGCTCAGGGCCACAGGACTCGGAGCGCAAACATCGGCTCTTTTCCCTGGGAAAGAAAACTCACCAGTCCAGGTTCCTGATGTCAGTTTGTAGGGCTCCCCTGGGACTGTAAGGGCAGCACAAGTATGAGGTGGGGGCAGCTGCTTTCTGGGACTTATCCTCCGATGTTCGGAATTTGTGCGGTCAGCTGCCGGCTCAGGGCCACAGGACTCGGGGCGAAAACATCGGCTCTTTTCCCTGGGAAAGAAAACTCACCAGTCCAGGTTCCTGATGTCAGTTTGTAGGGCTCCCCTGGGACTATCAGGGCAGCACAAGTATGAGGAGGGGGCAGCGCCTGTCTGGGATATATCCTTCGATATTCGGATTTTTTGCAGTCAGCTGCCGGCTCAGGGCCACAGGACTCGGAGCGCAAACATCGGCTCTTTTCCCTGGGAAAGAAAACTCACTAGTCCAGGTTCTTGATGTCAGTTTGTAGAGCTCTTTTTGGACTCTCAGGGCAGCACAAGTATGAGGTGGGGGCAGCTCCTGTCTGGGACTTATCCTTCGATGTTCGGATTTTTTGCACTCAGCTGCTGGCTCAGGGCCACAGGAGTCGGAGCGCAAACATCGGCTCTTTTCCCTGGGAAAGAAAACTCACCAGTCCAGGTTCCTGATGTCAGTTTGTAGGGCTCCCCTGGGACTGTCAGGGCAGCACAAGTATGAGGTGGGGGCAGCTCCTGTCTGGGACTTATCCTTCGATGTTCGGATTTTTTGCACTCAGCTGCCCGCTCAGGGCCACAGGAGTCGGAGCGCAAACATCGGCTCTTTTCCCTGGGAAAGAAAACTCACCAGTCCAGGTTCCTGATGTCAGTTTGTAGGGCTCCCCTGGGACTCTCAGGGTAACACAAGTATGAGGTGGGGGCAGATCCTGTCTGGGACTTATCCTTCGATGTTCGGATTTTTTGCACTCAGCTGCCGGCTCAGGGCCACAGGACTCGGAGCGCAAACATCGGCTCTTTTCCCTGGGAAAGAAAACTCACCAGTCCAGGTTCCTGATGTCAGTTTGTAGGGCTCTTTTTGAACTCTCAGGGCAGCACAAGTATGAGGTGGGGGCAGCTCCTGTCTGGGACTTATCCTTCGATGTTCGGATTTTTTGCAGTCAGCTGCATGCTCACGGCCACAGGACTCGGAGCGCAAACATCGGCCTTTTCCCTGGGAAAGAAAACTCACCAGTCCAGGTTCCTGATGTCAGTTTCTAGGGCTCCCCTGGGACTGTCAGGGCAGCACAAGTATGAGGAGGGGGCAGCTCCTGTCTGGGACTTATCCTTCGATGTTCGGATTTTTTGCGGTCTGATGCCCGCTCAGGGCCACAGGACTCGGAGCGCAAACATCGGCTCTTTTCCCTGGGAAAGAAAACTCACCAGTCCAGGTTCCTGATGTCAGTTTGTAGAGCTCTTTTTGGACTGTCAGGGCAGCACAAGTATGAGGTGGGGGCAGCTCCTGTCTGGGACTTATCCTTCGATGTTCGGATTTTTTGCACTCAGCTGCCGGCTCAGGGCCACAGGACTCGGAGCGCAAACATCGGCTCTTTTCCCTGGGAAAGAAAACTCACCAGTCCAGGTTCCTGATGTCAGTTTGTAGGGCTCTTTTTGGACTGTCAGGGCAGCACAAGTATGAGGTGGGGGCAGCTCCTGTCTGGGACTTATCCTTCGATGTTCGGATTTTTTGCATTCAGCTGCCGGCTCAGGGCCACAGGACTCGGAGCGCAAACATCGGCTCTTTTCCCTGGGAAAGAAAACTCACCAGTCAGGGTTCCTGATGTCAGTTATTAGGGCTCCCCTGGGACTCTCAGGGTAGCACAAGTATGAGGTGGGGACAGATGCTGTCTGGGACTTATCCTTCGATGTTCGGATTTTTTGCAGTCAGCTGCCCGCTCAGGGCCACAGGACTCGGAGCGCAAACATCGGCTCTTTTCCCTGGGAAAGAAAACTCACAAGTCCAGGTTCCTGATGTCAGTTTGGAGGGCTCCCCTGGGACTGTCAGGGCAGCACAAGTATGTGGTGGGGGCAGCTGCTTTCTGGGACTTATCCTTCGATGTTCGGATTTTGTGCGGTCAGCTGCCGGCTCAGGGCCACAGGACTCGGGGCGCAAACATCGGCTCTTTTCCCTGGGAAAGAAAACTCACCAGTCCAGGTTCCTGATGTCAGTTTGTAGGGCTCCCCTGGGACTCTCAGGGTAGCACAAGTATGCGGTGGGGGCAGATCCTGTCTGGGACTTATCCTTCGATGTTCGGATTTTTTGCACTCAGCTGCCCGCTCAGGGCCACAGGAGTCGGAGCGCAAACATCGGCTCTTTCCCCTGGGAAAGAAAACTCACCAGTCCAGGTTCCTGATGTCAGTTTGTAGGGCTCTTTTTGAACTCTCAGGGCAGCACAAGTATGAGGTGGGGGTAGCTCCTGTCTGGGACTTATCCTTCGATGTTCGGATTTTTTGCAGTCAGCTGCATGCTCACGGCCACAGGACTCGGAGCGCAAACATCGGCTCTTTTCCCTGGGAAAGAAAACTCACCAGTCCAGGTCCCTGATGTCAGTTTGCAGGGCTCCCCTGGGACTGTCAGGGCAGCACAAGTATGAGGTGGGGGCAGCTCCTGTCTGGGACTTATCCTTCGATGTTCGGAATTTGTGCGGTCAGCTGCCGGCTCAGGGCCACAGGACTCGGAGCGCAAACATAGGCTCTTTTTTCTGGGAAAGAAAACTCACCAGTCCAGGTTCCTGATGTCAGTTTGTAGGGCTCCCCTGAGACTCTCAGGGCAGCACAAGTATGAGGTGGGGGCAGCTCCTGTCTGGGACTTATCCTTCGATGTTCGGAATTTGTGCGGTCAGCTGCCGGCTCAGGGCCACAGGACTCGGAGCGCAAACATCGGCTCTTTTCCCTGGGAAAGAAAACTCACCAGTCCAGGTTCCTGATGTCAGTTTGTAGAGCTCTTTTTGAACTCTCAGGGCAGCACAAGTATGAGGTGGGGGCAGCTCCTGTCTGGGACTTATCCTTCGATGTTCGGATTTTTTGCACTCAGCTGCCCGCTCAGGGCCACAGGAGTCGGAGCGCAAACATCGGCTCTTTTCCCTGGGAAAGAAAACTCACCAGTCCAGGTTCCTGATGTCAGTTTGTAGGGCACTTTTTGGACTGTCATGGCAGCACAATTATGAGGTGGGGGCAGCTCCTGTCTGGGACTTATCCTTCGATGTTCGGATTTTTTGCACTCACCTGCCGGCTCAGGGCCACAGGACTCGGAGCGCAAACATCGGCTCTTTTCCCTGGGAAAGAAAACTCACCAGTCCAGGTTCCTGATGTCAGTTTGTAGGGCTCTTTTTGAACTCTCAGGGCAGCACAAGTATGAGGTGGGGGCAGCTCCTGTCTGGGACTTATCCTTCGATGTTCCGATTTTTTGCAGTCAACTGCCGGCTCAGGGCCACAGGACTCGGAGCGCAAACATCGGCTCTTTTCCCTGGGAAAGAAAACTCACCAGTCCAGGTCCCTGATGTCAGTTTGTAGGGCTCCCTAGGGACTCTCAGGGTTACACAAGTATGAGGTGGGGGCAGATCCTGTCTGGGACTTATCCTTCGATGTTCGGATTTTTTGCACTCAGCTGCCGGCTCAGGGCCACAGGACTCGGAGCGCAAACATCGGCTCTTTTCCCTGGGAAAGAAAACTCACCAGTCCAGGTTCCTGATGTCAGTTTGTAGGGCTCTTTTTGAACTCTCAGGGCAGCACAAGTATGAGGTGGGGGCAGCTCCTGTCTGGGACTTATCCTTCGATGTTCGGATTTTTTGCAGTCAGCTGCATGCTCACGGCAACAGGACTCGGAGCGCAAACATCGGCTCTTTTCCCTGGGAAAGAAAACCCACCAGTCCAGGTTCCTGATGTCAGTTTGTAGGGCTCCCCTGGGACTGTCAGGGCAGCACAAGTATGAGGAGGGGGCAGCTCCTGTCTGGGACTTATCCTTCGATGTTCGGATTTTTTGCGGTCAGATGCCCGCTCAGGGCCACAGGACTCGGAGCACAAACATCGGCTCTTTTCCCTGGGAAAGAAAACTCACCAGTCCAGGTTCCTGATGTCAGTTTGTAGGGCTCCCCTGGGACTGTCAGGGCAGCACAAGTATGAGGAGGGGGCAGCGCCTGTCTGGGATTTATCCTTCGATATTCGGATTTTTTGCAGTCAGCTGCCGGCTCAGGGCCACAGGACTCGGAGCGCAAACATCGGCTCTTTTCCCTGGGAAAGAAAACTCACTAGTCCAGGTTCTTGATGTCAGTTTGTAGAGCTCTTTTTGGACTCTCAGGGCAGCACAAGTATGAGGTGGGGGCAGCTCCTGTCTGGGACTTATCCTTCGATGTTCGGATTTTTTGCACTCAGCTGCCGGCTCAGGGCCACAGGAGTCGGAGCGCAAACATCGGCTCTTTTCCCTGGGAAAGAAAACTCACCAGTCCAGGTTCCTGATGTCAGTTTGTAGGGCTCCCCTGGGACTGTCAGGGCAGCACAAGTATGTGGTGGGGGCAGCTGCTTTCTGGGACTTATCCTTCGATGTTCGGAATTTGTGCGGTCAGCTGCCGGCTCAGGGCCACAGGACTCGGGGCGCAAACATCGGCTCTTTTCCCTGGGAAAGAAAACTCACCAGTCCAGGTTCCTGATGTCAGTTTGTAGGGCTCCCCTGGGACTCTCAGGGTAGCACAAGTATGAGGTGGGGGCAGATCCTGTCTGGGACTTATCCTTCGATGTTCGGATTTTTTGCACTCAGCTGCCCGCTCAGGGCCACAGGAGTCGGAGCGCAAACATCGGCTCTTTCCCCTGGGAAAGAAAACTCACCAGTCCAGGTTCCTGATGTCAGTTTGTAGGGCTCTTTTTGAACTCTCATGGCAGCACAAGTATGAGGTGGGGGTAGCTCCTGTCTGGGACTTATCCTTCGATGTTCGGATTTTTTGCAGTCAGCTGCATGCTCACGGCCACAGGACTCGGAGCGCAAACATCGGCTCTTTTCCCTGGGAAAGAAAACTCACCAGTCCAGGTCCCTGATGTCAGTTTGCAGGGCTCCCCTGGGACTGTCAGGGCAGCACAAGTATGAGGTGGGGGCAGCTCCTGTCTGGGACTTATCCTTCGATGTTCGGAATTTGTGCGGTCAGCTGCCGGCTCAGGGCCACAGGACTCGGGGCGCAAACATCGGCTCTTTTCCCTGGGAAAGAAAACTCACCAGTCCAGGTTCCTGATGTCAGTTTGTAGGGCTCCCCTGGGACTCTCAGGGCAGCACAAGTATGAGGAGGGGGCAGCTCCTGTCTGGGACTTATCCTTCGATGTTCCAATTTTTTGCAGTCAGCTGCCGGCTCAGGGCCACAGGAGTCGGAGCGCAAACATCGGCTCTTTTCCCTGGGAAAGAAAACTCACCAGTCCAGGTTCTTGATGTCAGTTTGTAGGGCTCCCCTGGGACTGTCAGGGCAGCACAAGTATGAGGTGGGGGCAGCTCCTGTCTGGGACTTATCCTTCGATGTTCGGATTTTTTGCACTCAGCTGCCCGCTCAGGGCCACAGGACTCGGAGCGCAAACATCGGCTCTTTTCCCTGGGAAAGAAAACTCACCAGTCCAGGTTCCTGATGTCAGTTTGTAGGGCTCCCCTGGGACTCTCAGGGTAGCACAAGTATGAGGTGGGGGCAGATCCTGTCTGGGACTTATCCTTCGATGTTCGGATTTTTTGCACTCAGCTGCCCGCTCAGGGCCACAGGACTCGGAGCGCAAACATCGGCTCTTTCCCCTGGGAAAGAAAACTCACCAGTCCAGGTTCCTGATGTCAGTTTGGAGGGCTCTTTTTGAACTCTCAGGGCAGCACAAGTATGAGGTGGGGGCAGCTCCTGTCTGGGACTTATCCTTCGATGTTCGGATTTTTTGCAGTCAGCTGCATGCTCACGGCCACAGGACTCGGAGCGCAAACATCGGCTCTTTTCCCTGGGAAAGAAAACTCACCAGTCCAGGTCCCTGATGTCAGTTTGTAGAGCTCTTTTTGAACTCTCAGGGCAGCACAAGTATGAGGTGGGGGCAGCTCCTGTCTGGGACTTATCCTTCGATGTTCGGAATTTGTGCGGTCAGCTGCCGGCTCAGGGCCACAGGACTCGGAGCGCAAACATCGGCTCTTTTCCCTGGGAAAGAAAACTCACCAGTCCAGGTTCCTGATGTCAGTTTTTAGGGCTCCCCTGAGACTCTCAGGGCAGCACAAGTATGAGGTGGGGGCAGCTCCTGTCTGGGACTTATCCTTCGATGTTCGGAATTTGTGCGGTCAGCTGCCGGCTCAGGGCCACAGGACTCGGAGCGCAAACATCGGCTCTTTTCCCTGGGAAAGAAAACTCACCAGTCCAGGTTCCTGATGTCAGTTTGTAGGGCACTTTTTGGACTGTCATGGCAGCACAAGTATGAGGTGGGGGCAGCTCCTGTCTGGGACTTATCCTTCGATGTTCGGATTTTTTGCACTCACCTGCCGGCTCAGGGCCACAGGAGTCGGAGCGCAAACATCGGCTCTTTTCCCTGGGAAAGAAAACTCACCAGTCCAGGTTCCTGATGTCAGTTTGTAGGGCACTTTTTGGACTGTCATGGCAGCACAATTATGAGGTGGGGGCAGCTCCTGTCTGGGACTTATCCTTCGATGTTCGGATTTTTTGCACTCACCTGCCGGCTCAGGGCCACAGGACTCGGAGCGCAAACATCGGCTCTTTTCCCTGGGAAAGAAAACTCACCAGTCCAGGTTCCTGATGTCAGTTTGTAGGGCTCTTTTTGAACTCTCAGGGCAGCAAAAGTATGAGGTGGGGGCAGCTCCTGTCTGGGACTTATCCTTCGATGTTCGGATTTTTTGCAGTCAGCTGCCGGCTCAGGGCCACAGGACTCGGAGCGCAAACATCGGCTCTTTTCCCTGGGAAAGAAAACTCACCAGTCCAGGTCCCTGATGTCAGTTTGTAGGGCTCCCTAGGGACTCTCAGGGTTACACAAGTATGAGGTGGGGGCAGATCCTGTCTGGGACTTATCCTTCGATGTTCGGATGTTTTGCACTCAGCTGCCGGCTCAGGGCCACAGGAGTCGGAGCGCAAACATCGGCTCTTTTCCCTGGGAAAGAAAACTCACCAGTCCAGGTTCCTGATGTCAGTTTGTAGAGCTCTTTTTGGACTGTCAGGGCAGCACAAGTATGAGGTGGGGGCAGATCCTGTCTGGGACTTATCCTTCGATGTTCGGATTTTTTGCAGTCAGCTGCCCGCTCAGGGCCACAGGACTCGGAGCGCAAACATCGGCTCTTTTCCCTGGGAAAGAAAACTCACAAGTCCAGGTTCCTGATGTCAGTTTGGAGGGCTCCCCTGGGACTGTCAGGGCAGCACAAGTATGTGGTGGGGGCAGCTCCTGTCTGGGACTTATCCTTCGATGTTCGGAATTTGTGCGGTCAGCTGCCGGCTCAGGGCCACAGGACTCGGGGCGCAAACATCGGCTCTTTTCCCTGGGAAAGAAAACTCACCAGTCCAGGTTCCTGATGTCAGTTTGTAGGGCTCCCCTGGGACTCTCAGGGCAGCACAAGTATGAGGAGGGGGCAGCTCCTGTCTGGGACTTATCCTTCGATGTTCGGATTTTTTGCACTCAGCTGCCCGCTCAGGGCCACAGGACTCGGAGCGCAAACATCGGCTCTTTTCCCTGGGAAAGAAAACTCACCAGTCCAGGTTCCTGATGTCAGTTTGTAGGGCTCCCCTGGGACTCTCAGGGTAGCACAAGTATGAGGTGGGGGCAGATCCTGTCTGGGACTTATCCTTCGATGTTCGGATTTTTTGCACTCAGCTGCCCGCTCAGGGCCACAGGACTCGGAGCGCAAACATCGGCTCTTTCCCCTGGGAAAGAAAACTCACCAGTCCAGGTTCCTGACGTCAGTTTGGAGGGCTCTTTTTGAACTCTCAGGGCAGCACAAGTATGAGGTGGGGGCAGCTCCTGTCTGGGACTTATCCTTCGATGTTCGGATTTTTTGCAGTCAGCTGCATGCTCACGGCCACAGGACTCGGAGCGCAAACATCGGCTCTTTTCCCTGGGAAAGAAAACTCACCAGTCCAGGTCCCTGATGTCAGTTTGTAGAGCTCTTTTTGAACTCTCAGGGCAGCACAAGTATGAGGTGGGGGCAGCTCCTGTCTGGGACTTATCCTTCGATGTTCGGAATTTGTGCGGTCAGCTGCCGGCTCAGGGCCACAGGACTCGGAGCGCAAACATCGGCTCTTTTCCCTGGGAAAGAAAACTCACCAGTCCAGGTTCCTGATGTCAGTTTGTAGGGCTCCCCTGAGACTCTCAGGGCAGCACAAGTATGAGGTGGGGGCAGCTCCTGTCTGGGACTTATCCTTCGATGTTCGGAATTTGTGCGGTCAGCTGCCGGCTCAGGGCCACAGGACTCGGAGCGCAAACATCGGCTCTTTTCCCTGGGAAAGAAAACTCACCAGTCCAGGTTCCTGATGTCAGTTTGTAGAGCTCTTTTTGAACTCTCAGGGCAGCACAAGTATGAGGTGGGGGCAGCTCCTGTCTGGGACTTATCCTTCGATGTTCGGATTTTTTGCAGTCAGCTGCCCGCTCAGGGCCACAGGAGTCGGAGCGCAAACATCGGCTCTTTTCCCTGGGAAAGAAAACTCACCAGTCCAGGTTCCTGATGTCAGTTTGTAGGGCACTTTTTGGACTGTCATGGCAGCACAAGTATGAGGTGGGGGCAGCTCCTGTCTGGGACTTATCCTTCGATGTTCGGATTTTTTGCACTCACCTGCCGGCTCAGGGCCACAGGAGTCGGAGCGCAAACATCGGCTCTTTTCCCTGGGAAAGAAAACTCACCAGTCCAGGTTCCTGATGTCAGTTTGTAGGGCACTTTTTGGACTGTCATGGCAGCACAATTATGAGGTGGGGGCAGCTCCTGTCTGGGACTTATCCTTCGATGTTCGGATTTTTTGCACTCACCTGCCGGCTCAGGGCCACAGGACTCGGAGCGCAAACATCGGCTCTTTTCCCTGGGAAAGAAAACTCACCAGTCCAGGTTCCTGATGTCAGTTTGTAGGGCTCTTTTTGAACTCTCAGGGCAGCAAAAGTATGAGGTGGGGGCAGCTCCTGTCTGGGACTTATCCTTCGATGTTCGGATTTTTTGCAGTCAGCTGCGTTCTCAGGGCCACAGGACTCGGAGCGCAAACATCGGCTCTTTTCCCTGGGAAAGAAAACTCACCAGTCCAGGTCCCTGATGTCAGTTTGTAGGGCTCCCTAGGGACTCTCAGGGTTACACAAGTATGAGGTGGGGGCAGATCCTGTCTGGGACTTATCCTTCGATGTTCGGATTTTTTGCACTCAGCTGCTGGCTCAGGGCCACAGGACTCGGAGCGCAAACATCGGCTCTTTTCCCTGGGAAAGAAAACTCACCAGTCCAGGTTCCTGATATCAGTTTGTAGGGCTCTTTTTGAACTCTCAGGGCAGCACAAGTATGAGGTGGGGGCAGCTCCTGTCTGGGACTTATCCTTCGATGTTCGGATTTTTTGCACTCAGCTGCATGCTCACGGCAACAGGACTCGGAGCGCAAACATCGGCTCTTTTCCCTGGGAAAGAAAACCCACCAGTCCAGGTTCCTGATGTCAGTTTGTAGGGCTCCCCTGGGACTGTCAGGGCGGCACAAGTATGAGGAGGGGGCAGCTCCTGTCTGGGACTTATCCTTCGATGTTCGGATTTTTTGCGGTCAGATGCCCGCTCAGGGCCACAGGACTCGGAGCACAAACATCGGCTCTTTTCCCTGGGAAAGAAAACTCACCAGTCCAGGTTCCTGATGTCAGTTTGTAGGGCTCCCCTGGGACTGTCAGGGCAGCACAAGTATGAGGTGGGGGCAGCGCCTGTCTGGGATTTATCCTTCGATATTCGGATTTTTTGCAGTCAGCTGCCGGCTCAGGGCCACAGGACTCGGAGCGCAAACATCGGCTCTTTTCCCTGGGAAAGAAAACTCACTAGTCCAGGTTCTTGATGTCAGTTTGTAGAGCTCTTTTTGGACTCTCAGGGCAGCACAAGTATGAGGTGGGGGCAGCTCCTGTCTGGGACTTATCCTTCGATGTTCGGATTTTTTGCACTCAGCTGCCGGCTCAGGGCCACAGGAGTCGGAGCGCAAACATCGGCTCTTTTCCCTGGGAAAGAAAACTCACCAGTCCAGGTTCCTGATGTCAGTTTGTAGGGCTCCCCTGGGACTGTCAGGGCAGCACAAGTATGAGGTGGGGGCAGCTCCTGTCTGGGACTTATCCTTCGATGTTCGGATTTTTTGCACTCAGCTGCCCGCTCAGGGCCACAGGACTCGGAGCGCAAACATCGGCTCTTTTCCCTGGGAAAGAAAACTCACCAGTCCAGGTTCCTGATGTCAGTTTGTAGGGCTCCCCTGGGACTCTCAGGGTAGCACAAGTATGAGGTGGGGGCAGATCCTGTCTGGGACTTATCCTTCGATGTTCGGATTTTTTGCACTCAGCTGCCGGCTCAGGGCCACAGGAGTCGGAGCGCAAACATCGGCTCTTTTCCCTGGGAAAGAAAACTCACCAGTCCAGGTTCCTGATGTCAGTTTGTAGGGCTCTTTTTGAACTCTCAGGGCAGCACAAGTATGAGGTGGGGGCAGCTCCTGTCTGGGACTTATCCTTCGATGTTCGGATTTTTTGCACTCAGCTGCATGCTCACGGCCACAGGACTCGGAGCGCAAACATCGGCCTTTTCCCTGGGAAAGAAAACTCACCAGTCCAGGTTCCTGATGTCAGTTTGTAGGGCTCCCCTGGGACTGTCAGGGCAGCACAAGTATGAGGAGGGGGCAGCTCCTGTCTGGGACTTATCCTTCGATGTTCGGATTTTTTGCGGTCTGATGCCCGCTCAGGGCCACAGGACTCGGAGCGCAAACATCGGCTCTTTTCCCTGGGAAAGAAAACTCACCAGTCCAGGTTCCTGATGTCAGTTTGTAGAGCTCTTTTTGAACTCTCAGGGCAGCACAAGTATGAGGTGGGGGCAGCTCCTGTCTGGGACTTATCCTTCGATGTTCGGATTTTTTGCACTCAGCTGCCGGCTCAGGGCCACAGGACTCGGTGCGCAAACATCGGCTCTTTTCCCTGGGAAAGAAAACCCACCAGTCCAGGTTCCTGATGTCAGTTTGTAGGGCTCCCCTGGGACTGTCAGGGCAGCACAAGTATGAGGAGGGGGCAGCTCCTGTCTGGGACTTATCCTTCGATGTTCGGATTTTTTGCGGTCAGATGCCCGCTCAGGGCCACAGGACTCGGAGCACAAACATCGGCTCTTTTCCCTGGGAAAGAAAACTCACCAGTCCAGGTTCCTGATGTCAGTTTGTAGGGCTCCCCTGGGACTGTCAGGGCAGCACAAGTATGAGGTGGGGGCAGCGCCTGTCTGGGATTTATCCTTCGATATTCGGATTTTTTGCAGTCAGCTGCCGGCTCAGGGCCACAGGACTCGGAGCGCAAACATCGGCTCTTTTCCCTGGGAAAGAAAACTCACTAGTCCAGGTTCTTGATGTCAGTTTGTAGAGCTCTTTTTGGACTCTCAGGGCAGCACAAGTATGAGGTGGGGGCAGCTCCTGTCTGGGACTTATCCTTCGATGTTCGGAGTTTTTGCACTCAGCTGCCGGCTCAGGGCCACAGGAGTCGGAGCGCAAACATCGGCTCTTTTCCCTGGGAAAGAAAACTCACCAGTCCAGGTTCCTGATGTCAGTTTGTAGGGCTCCCCTGGGACTGTCAGGGCAGCACAAGTATGAGGTGGGGGCAGCTCCTGTCTGGGACTTATCCTTCGATGTTCGGATTTTTTGCACTCAGCTGCCCGCTCAGGGCCACAGGACTCGGAGCGCAAACATCGGCTCTTTTCCCTGGGAAAGAAAACTCACCAGTCCAGGTTCCTGATGTCAGTTTGTAGGGCTCCCCTGGGACTCTCAGGGTAGCACAAGTATGAGGTGGGGGCAGATCCTGTCTGGGACTTATCCTTCGATGTTCGGATTTTTTGCACTCAGCTGCCGGCTCAGGGCCACAGGACTCGGAGCGCAAACATCGGCTCTTTTCCCTGGGAAAGAAAACTCACCAGTCCAGGTTCCTGATGTCAGTTTGTAGGGCTCTTTTTGAACTCTCAGGGCAGCACAAGTATGAGGTGGGGGCAGCTCCTGTCTGGGACTTATCCTTCGATGTTCGGATTTTTTGCAGTCAGCTGCATGCTCACGGCCACAGGACTCGGAGCGCAAACATCGGCCTTTTCCCTGGGAAAGAAAACTCACCAGTCCAGGTTCCTGATGTCAGTTTCTAGGGCTCCCCTGGGACTGTCAGGGCAGCACAAGTATGAGGAGGGGGCAGCTCCTGTCTGGGACTTATCCTTCGATGTTCGGATTTTTTGCGGTCTGATGCCCGCTCAGGGCCACAGGACTCGGAGCGCAAACATCGGCTCTTTTCCCTGGGAAAGAAAACTCACCAGTCCAGGTTCCTGATGTCAGTTTGTAGAGCTCTTTTTGAACTCTCAGGGCAGCACAAGTATGAGGTGGGAGCAGCTCCTGTCTGGGACTTATCCTTCGATGTTCGGATTTTTTGCACTCAGCTGCCGGCTCAGGGCCACAGGACTCGGAGCGCAAACATCGGCTCTTTTCCCTGGGAAAGAAAACTCACCAGTCCAGGTTCCTGATGTCAGTTTGTAGGGCTCTTTTTGGACTGTCAGGGCAGCACAAGTATGAGGTGGGGGCAGCTCCTGTCTGGGACTTATCCTTCGATGTTCGGATTTTTTGCATTCAGCTGCCCGCTCAGGGCCACAGGAGTCGGAGCGCAAACATCGGCTCTTTTCCCTGGGAAAGAAAACTCACCAGTCCAGGTTCCTGATGTCAGTTATTAGGGCTCCCCTGGGACTCTCAGGGTAGCACAAGTATGAGGTGGGGGCAGATCCTGTCTGGGACTTATCCTTCAATGTTCGGATTTTTTGCACTCAGCTGCCCGCTCAGGGCCACAGGACTCGGAGCGCAAACATCGGCTCTTTTCCCTGGGCAAGAAAACTCACCAGTCCAGGTTCCTGATGTCAGTTTTTAGAGCTATTTTTGGACTCTCAGGGCAGCACAAGTATGAGGTGGGGGCAGCTCCTGTCTGGGACTTATCCTTCGATGTTCGGATGTTTTGCACTCAGCTGCCGGCTCAGGGCCACAGGAGTCGGAGCGCAAACATCGGCTCTTTTCCCTGGGAAAGAAAACTCACCAGTCCAGGTTCCTGATGTCAGTTTGTAGAGCTCTTTTTGGACTGTCAGGGCAGCACAAGTATGAGGTGGGGGCAGATCCTGTCTGGGACTTATCCTTCGATGTTCGGATTTTTTGCAGTCAGCTGCCCGCTCAGGGCCACAGGACTCGGAGCGCAAACATCGGCTCTTTTCCCTGGGAAAGAAAACTCACAAGTCCAGGTTCCTGATGTCAGTTTGGAGGGCTCCCCTGGGACTGTCAGGGCAGCACAAGTATGTGGTGGGGGCAGCTCCTGTCTGGGACTTATCCTTCGATGTTCGGAATTTGTGCGGTCAGCTGCCGGCTCAGGGCCACAGGACTCGGGGCGCAAACATCGGCTCTTTTCCCTGGGAAAGAAAACTCACCAGTCCAGGTTCCTGATGTCAGTTTGTAGGGCTCCCCTGGGACTCTCAGGGCAGCACAAGTATGAGGAGGGGGCAGCTCCTGTCTGGGACATATCCTTCGATGTTCCAATTTTTTGCAGTCAGCTGCCGGCTCAGGGCCACAGGAGTCGGAGCGCAAACATCGGCTCTTTTCCCTGGGAAAGAAAACTCACCAGTCCAGGTTCTTGATGTCAGTTTGTAGGGCTCCCCTGGGACTGTCAGGGCAGCACAAGTATGAGGTGGGGGCAGCTCCTGTCTGGGACTTATCCTTCGATGTTCGGATTTTTTGCACTCAGCTGCCCGCTCAGGGCCACAGGACTCGGAGCGCAAACATCGGCTCTTTTCCCTGGGAAAGAAAACTCACCAGTCCAGGTTCCTGATGTCAGTTTGTAGGGCTCCCCTGGGACTGTCAGGGTAGCACAAGTATGAGGTGGGGGCAGATCCTGTCTGGGACTTATCCTTCGATGTTCGGATTTTTTGCACTCAGCTGCCCGCTCAGGGCCACAGGACTCGGAGCGCAAACATCGGCTCTTTCCCCTGGGAAAGAAAACTCACCAGTCCAGGTTCCTGATGTCAGTTTGGAGGGCTCTTTTTGAACTCTCAGGGCAGCACAAGTATGAGGTGGGGGCAGCTCCTGTCTGGGACTTATCCTTCGATGTTCGGATTTTTTGCAGTCAGCTGCATGCTCACGGCCACAGGACTCGGAGCGCAAACATCGGCTCTTTTCCCTGGGAAAGAAAACTCACCAGTCCAGGTCCCTGATGTCAGTTTGTAGAGCTCTTTTTGAACTCTCAGGGCAGCACAAGTATGAGGTGGGGGCAGCTCCTGTCTGGGACTTATCCTTCGATGTTCGGAATTTGTGCGGTCAGCTGCCGGCTCAGGGCCACAGGACTCGGAGCGCAAACATCGGCTCTTTTCCCTGGGAAAGAAAACTCACCAGTCCAGGTTCCTGATGTCAGTTTGTAGGGCTCCCCTGAGACTCTCAGGGCAGCACAAGTATGAGGTGGGGGCAGCTCCTGTCTGGGACTTATCCTTCGATGTTCGGAATTTGTGCGGTCAGCTGCCGGCTCAGGGCCACAGGACTCGGAGCGCAAACATCGGCTCTTTTCCCTGGGAAAGAAAACTCACCAGTCCAGGTTCCTGATGTCAGTTATTAGGGCTCCCCTGGGACTCTCAGGGTAGCACAAGTATGAGGTGGGGGCAGATCCTGTCTGGGACTTATCCTTCAATATTCGGATTTTTTGCACTCAGCTGCCCGCTCAGGGCCACAGGACTCGGAGCGCAAACATCGGCTCTTTTCCCTGGGCAAGAAAACTCACCAGTCCAGGTTCCTGATGTCAGTTTTTAGAGCTATTTTTGGACTCTCAGGGCAGCACAAGTATGAGGTCGGGGCAGCTCCTGTCTGGGACTTATCCTTCGATGTTCGGATGTTTTGCACTCAGCTGCCGGCTCAGGGCCACAGGACTCGGAGCGCAAACATCGGCTCTTTTCCCTGGGAAAGAAAACTCACCAGTCCAGGTTCCTGATGTCAGTTTGTAGAGCTCTTTTTGGACTGTCAGGGCAGCACAAGTATGAGGTGGGGGCAGATCCTGTCTGGGATTATCCTTCGATGTTCGGATTTTTTGCAGTCAGCTGCCCGCTCAGGGCCACAGGACTCGGAGCGCAAACATCGGCTCTTTTCCCTGGGAAAGAAAACGCACCAGTCCAGGTTCCTGATGTCAGTTTGGAGGGCTCCCCTGGGACTGTCAGGGCAGCACAAGTATGTGGTGGGGGCAGCTCCTGTCTGGGACTTATCCTTCGATGTTCGGAATTTGTGCGGTCAGCTGCCGGCTCAGGGCCACAGGACTCGGGGCGCAAACATCGGCTCTTTTCCCTGGGAAAGAAAACTCACCAGTCCAGGTTCCTGATGTCAGTTTGTAGGGCTCCCCTGGGACTCTCAGGGCAGCACAAGTATGAGGAGGGGGCAGCTCCTGTCTGGGACTTATCCTTCGATGTTCCAATTTTTTGCAGTCAGCTGCCGGCTCAGGGCCACAGGAGTCGGAGCGCAAACATCGGCTCTTTTCCCTGGGAAAGAAAACTCACCAGTCCAGGTTCTTGATGTCAGTTTGTAGGGCTCCCCTGGGACTGTCAGGGCAGCACAAGTATGAGGTGGGGGCAGCTCCTGTCTGGGACTTATCCTTCGATGTTCGGATTTTTTGCACTCAGCTGCCCGCTCAGGGCCACAGGACTCGGAGCGCAAACATCGGCTCTTTTCCCTGGGAAAGAAAACTCACCAGTCCAGGTTCCTGATGTCAGTTTGTAGGGCTCCCCTGGGACTCTCAGGGTAGCACAAGTATGAGGTGGGGGCAGATCCTGTCTGGGACTTATCCTTCGATGTTCGGATTTTTTGCACTCAGCTGCCCGCTCAGGGCCACAGGACTCGGAGCGCAAACATCGGCTCTTTCCCCTGGGAAAGAAAACTCACCAGTCCAGGTTCCTGATGTCAGTTTGGAGGGCTCTTTTTGAACTCTCAGGGCAGCACAAGTATGAGGTGGGGGCAGCTCCTGTCTGGGACTTATCCTTCGATGTTCGGATTTTTTGCAGTCAGCTGCATGCTCACGGCCACAGGACTCGGAGCGCAAACATCGGCTCTTTTCCCTGGGAAAGAAAACTCACCAGTCCAGGTCCCTGATGTCAGTTTGTAGAGCTCTTTTTGAACTCTCAGGGCAGCACAAGTATGAGGTGGGGGCAGCTCCTGTCTGGGACTTATCCTTCGATGTTCGGAATTTGTGCGGTCAGCTGCCGGCTCAGGGCCACAGGACTCGGAGCGCAAACATCGGCTCTTTTCCCTGGGAAAGAAAACTCACCAGTCCAGGTTCCTGATGTCAGTTTGTAGGGCTCCCCTGAGACTCTCAGGGCAGCACAAGTATGAGGTGGGGGCAGATCCTGTCTGGGACTTATCCTTCAATGTTCGGATTTTTTGCACTCAGCTGCCCGCTCAGGGCCACAGGACTCGGAGCGCAAACATCGGCTCTTTTCCCTGGGAAAGAAAACTCACCAGTCCAGGTTCCTGATGTCAGTTTGTAGAGCTCTTTTTGAACTCTCAGGGCAGCACAAGTATGAGGTGGGGGCAGCTCCTGTCTGGGACTTATCCTTCGATGTTCGGATTTTTTGCACTCAGCTGCCGGCTCAGGGCCACAGGACTCGGAGCGCAAACATCGGCTCTTTTCCCTGGGAAAGAAAACTCACCAGTCCAGGTTCCTGATGTCAGTTTGTAGGGCTCTTTTTGGACTGTCAGGGCAGCACAAGTATGAGGTGGGGGCAGCTCCTGTCTGGGACTTATCCTTCGATGTTCGGATTTTTTGCATTCAGCTGCCCGCTCAGGGCCACAGGAGTCGGAGCGCAAACATCGGCTCTTTTCCCTGGGAAAGAAAACTCACCAGTCCAGGTTCCTGATGTCAGTTATTAGGGCTCCCCTGGGACTCTCAGGGTAGCACAAGTATGAGGTGGGGGCAGATCCTGTCTGGGACTTATCCTTCAATGTTCGGATTTTTTGCACTCAGCTGCCCGCTCAGGGCCACAGGACTCGGAGCGCAAACATCGGCTCTTTTCCCTGGGCAAGAAAACTCACCAGTCCAGGTTCCTGATGTCAGTTTTTAGAGCTATTTTTGGACTCTCAGGGCAGCACAAGTATGAGGTGGGGGCAGCTCCTGTCTGGGACTTATCCTTCGATGTTCGGATGTTTTGCACTCAGCTGCCGGCTCAGGGCCACAGGAGTCGGAGCGCAAACATCGGCTCTTTTCCCTGGGAAAGAAAACTCACCAGTCCAGGTTCCTGATGTCAGTTTGTAGAGCTCTTTTTGGACTGTCAGGGCAGCACAAGTATGAGGTGGGGGCAGATCCTGTCTGGGACTTATCCTTCGATGTTCGGATTTTTTGCAGTCAGCTGCCCGCTCAGGGCCACAGGACTCGGAGCGCAAACATCGGCTCTTTTCCCTGGGAAAGAAAACTCACAAGTCCAGGTTCCTGATGTCAGTTTGGAGGGCTCCCCTGGGACTGTCAGGGCAGCACAAGTATGTGGTGGGGGCAGCTCCTGTCTGGGACTTATCCTTCGATGTTCGGAATTTGTGCGGTCAGCTGCCGGCTCAGGGCCACAGGACTCGGGGCGCAAACATCGGCTCTTTTCCCTGGGAAAGAAAACTCACCAGTCCAGGTTCCTGATGTCAGTTTGTAGGGCTCCCCTGGGACTCTCAGGGCAGCACAAGTATGAGGAGGGGGCAGCTCCTGTCTGGGACATATCCTTCGATGTTCCAATTTTTTGCAGTCAGATGCCGGCTCAGGGCCACAGGAGTCGGAGCGCAAACATCGGCTCTTTTCCCTGGGAAAGAAAACTCACCAGTCCAGGTTCTTGATGTCAGTTTGTAGGGCTCCCCTGGGACTGTCAGGGCAGCACAAGTATGAGGTGGGGGCAGCTCCTGTCTGGGACTTATCCTTCGATGTTCGGATTTTTTGCACTCAGCTGCCCGCTCAGGGCCACAGGACTCGGAGCGCAAACATCGGCTCTTTTCCCTGGGAAAGAAAACTCACCAGTCCAGGTTCCTGATGTCAGTTTGTAGGGCTCCCCTGGGACTCTCAGGGTAGCACAAGTATGAGGTGGGGGCAGATCCTGTCTGGGACTTATCCTTCGATGTTCGGATTTTTTGCACTCAGCTGCCCGCTCAGGGCCACAGGACTCGGAGCGCAAACATCGGCTCTTTCCCCTGGGAAAGAAAACTCACCAGTCCAGGTTCCTGATGTCAGTTTGGAGGGCTCTTTTTGAACTCTCAGGGCAGCACAAGTATGAGGTGGGGGCAGCTCCTGTCTGGGACTTATCCTTCGATGTTCGGATTTTTTGCAGTCAGCTGCATGCTCACGGCCACAGGACTCGGAGCGCAAACATCGGCTCTTTTCCCTGGGAAAGAAAACTCACCAGTCCAGGTCCCTGATGTCAGTTTGTAGAGCTCTTTTTGAACTCTCAGGGCAGCACAAGTATGAGGTGGGGGCAGCTCCTGTGTGGGACTTATCCTTCGATGTTCGGATTTTTTGCAGTCAGCTGCCCGCTCAGGGCCACAGGACTCGGAGCGCAAACATCGGCTCTTTTCCCTGGGAAAGAAAACTCACAAGTCCAGGTTCCTGATGTCAGTTTGGAGGGCTCCCCTGGGACTGTCAGGGCAGCACAAGTATGTGGTGGGGGCAGCTCCTGTCTGGGACTTATCCTTCGATGTTCGGAATTTGTGCGGTCAGCTGCCGGCTCAGGGCCACAGGACTCGGGGCGCAAACATCGGCTCTTTTCCCTGGGAAAGAAAACTCACCAGTCCAGGTTCCTGATGTCAGTTTGTAGGGCTCCCCTGGGACTCTCAGGGCAGCACAAGTATGAGGAGGGGGCAGCTCCTGTCTGGGACATATCCTTCGATGTTCCAATTTTTTGCAGTCAGCTGCCGGCTCAGGGCCACAGGAGTCGGAGCGCAAACATCAGCTCTTTTCCCTGGGAAAGAAAACTCACCAGTCCAGGTTCTTGATGTCAGTTTGTAGGGCTCCCCTGGGACTGTCAGGGCAGCACAAGTATGAGGTGGGGGCAGCTCCTGTCTGGGACTTATCCTTCGATGTTCGGATTTTTTGCACTCAGCTGCCCGCTCAGGGCCACAGGACTCGGAGCGCAAACATCGGCTCTTTTCCCTGGGAAAGAAAACTCACCAGTCCAGGTTCCTGATGTCAGTTTGTAGGGCTCCCCTGGGACTGTCAGGGTAGCACAAGTATGAGGTGGGGGCAGATCCTGTCTGGGACTTATCCTTCGATGTTCGGATTTTTTGCACTCAGCTGCCCGCTCAGGGCCACAGGACTCGGAGCGCAAACATCGGCTCTTTCCCCTGGGAAAGAAAACTCACCAGTCCAGGTTCCTGATGTCAGTTTGGAGGGCTCTTTTTGAACTCTCAGGGCAGCACAAGTATGAGGTGGGGGCAGCTCCTGTCTGGGACTTATCCTTCGATGTTCGGATTTTTTGCAGTCAGCTGCATGCTCACGGCCACAGGACTCGGAGCGCAAACATCGGCTCTTTTCCCTGGGAAAGAAAACTCACCAGTCCAGGTCCCTGATGTCAGTTTGTAGAGCTCTTTTTGAACTCTCAGGGCAGCACAAGTATGAGGTGGGGGCAGCTCCTGTCTGGGACTTATCCTTCGATGTTCGGAATTTGTGCGGTCAGCTGCCGGCTCAGGGCCACAGGACTCGGAGCGCAAACATCGGCTCTTTTCCCTGGGAAAGAAAACTCACCAGTCCAGGTTCCTGATGTCAGTTTGTAGGGCTCCCCTGAGACTCTCAGGGCAGCACAAGTATGAGGTGGGGGCAGCTCCTGTCTGGGACTTATCCTTCGATGTTCGGAATTTGTGCGGTCAGCTGCCGGCTCAGGGCCACAGGACTCGGAGCGCAAACATCGGCTCTTTTCCCTGGGAAAGAAAACTCACCAGTCCAGGTTCCTGATGTCAGTTATTAGGGCTCCCCTGGGACTCTCAGGGTAGCACAAGTATGAGGTGGGGGCAGCTCCTGTCTGGGACTTATCCTTCGATGTTCGGATTTTTTGCACTCAGCTGCCCGCTCAGGGCCACAGGAGTCGGAGCGCAAACATCGGCTCTTTTCCCTGGGAAAGAAAACTCACCAGTCCAGGTTCCTGATGTCAGTTTGTAGGGCACTTTTTGGACTGTCATGGCAGCACAAGTATGAGGTGGGGGCAGCTCCTGTCTGGGACTTATCCTTCGATGTTCGGATTTTTTGCACTCACCTGCCGGCTCAGGGCCACAGGACTCGGAGCGCAAACATCGGCTCTTTTCCCTGGGAAAGAAAACTCACCAGTCCAGGTTCCTGATGTCAGTTTGTAGGGCTCTTTTTGAACTCTCAGGGCAGCACAAGTATGAGGTGGGGGCAGATCCTGTCTGGGACTTATCCTTCGATGTTCGGATTTTTTGCAGTCAGCTGCATGCTCAGGGCCACAGGACTCGGAGCGCAAACATCAGCTCTTTTCCCTGGGAAAGAAAACTCACCAGTCCAGGTCCCTGATGTCAGTTTGTAGGGCTCCCTAGGGACTCTCAGGGTTACACAAGTATGAGGTGGGGGCAGATCCTGTCTGTGACTTATCCTTTGATGTTCGGATTTTTTGCACTCAGCTGCCGGCTCAGGGCCACAGGACTCGGAGCGCAAACATCGGCTCTTTTCCCTGGGAAAGAAAACTCACCAGTCCAGGTTCCTGATGTCAGTTTGTAGGGCTCTTTTTGAACTCTCAGGGCAGCACAAGTATGAGGTGGGGGCAGCTCCTGTCTGGGACTTATCCTTCGATGTTCGGATTTTTTGCACTCAGCTGCATGCTCACGGCAACAGGACTCGGAGCGCAAACATCGGCTCTTTTCCCTGGGAAAGAAAACCCACCAGTCCAGGTTCCTGATGTCAGTTTGTAGGGCTCCCCTGGGACTGTCAGGGCAGCACAAGTATGAGGAGGGGGCAGCTCCTGTCTGGGACTTATCCTTCGATGTTCGGATTTTTTGCGGTCAGATGCCCGCTCAGGGCCACAGGACTCGGAGCGCAAACATCGGCTCTTTTCCCTGGGAAAGAAAACTCACCAGTCCAGGTTCCTGATGTCAGTTTGTAGGGCTCCCCTGGGACTGTCAGGGCAGCACAATTATGAGGAGGGGGCAGCGCCTGTCTGGGATTTATCCTTCGATATTCGGATTTTTTGCAGTCAGCTGCCGGCTCAGGGCCACAGGACTCGGAGCGCAAACATCGGCTCTTTTCCCTGGGAAAGAAAACTCACTAGTCCAGGTTCTTGATGTCAGTTTGTAGAGCTCTTTTTGGACTCTCAGGGCAGCACAAGTGTGAGGTGGGGGCAGCTCCTGTCTGGGACTTATCCTTCGATGTTCGGATTTTTTGCAGTCAGCTGCATGCTCACGGCCACAGGACTCGGAGCGCAAACATCGGCCTTTTCCCTGGGAAAGAAAACTCACCAGTCCAGGTTCCTGATGTCAGTTTGTAGGGCTCCCCTGGGACTGTCAGGGCAGCACAAGTATGAGGAGGGGGCAGCTCCTGTCTGGGACTTATCCTTCGATGTTCGGATTTTTTGCATTCAGCTGCCCGCTCAGGGCCACAGGACTCGGAGCGCAAACATCGGCTCTTTTCCCTGGGAAAGAAAACTCACCAGTCCAGGTTCCTGATGTCAGTTATTAGGGCTCCCCTGGGACTCTCAGGGTAGCACAAGTATGAGGTGGGGGCAGATCCTGTCTGGGACTTATCCTTCAATATTCGGATTTTTTGCACTCAGCTGCCCGCTCAGGGCCACAGGACTCGGAGCGCAAACATCGGCTCTTTTCCCTGGGAAAGAAAACTCACCAGTCCAGGTTCCTGATGTCAGTTTTTAGAGCTATTTTTGGACTCTCAGGGCAGCACAAGTATGAGGTGGGGGCAGCTCCTGTCTGGGACTTATCCTTCGATGTTCGGATGTTTTGCACTCAGCTGCCGGCTCAGGGCCACAGGAGTCGGAGCGCAAACATCGGCTCTTTTCCCTGGGAAAGAAAACTCACCAGTCCAGGTTCCTGATGTCAGTTTGTAGAGCTCTTTTTGGACTGTCAGGGCAGCACAAGTATGAGGTGGGGGCAGATCCTGTCTGGGATTATCCTTCGATGTTCGGATTTTTTGCAGTCAGCTGCCCGCTCAGGGCCACAGGACTCGGAGCGCAAACATCGGCTCTTTTCCCTGGGAAAGAAAACTCACCAGTCCAGGTTCCTGATGTCAGTTTGGAGGGCTCCCCTGGGACTGTCAGGGCAGCACAAGTATGTGGTGGGGGCAGCTCCTGTCTGGGACTTATCCTTCGATGTTCGGAATTTGTGCGGTCAGCTGCCGGCTCAGGGCCACAGGACTCGGGGCGCAAACATCGGCTCTTTTCCCTGGGAAAGAAAACTCACCAGTCCAGGTTCCTGATGTCAGTTTGTAGGGCTCCCCTGGGACTCTCAGGGCAGCACAAGTATGAGGAGGGGGCAGCTCCTGTCTGGGACTTATCCTTCGATGTTCCAATTTTTTGCAGTCAGCTGCCGGCTCAGGGCCACAGGAGTCGGAGCGCAAACATCGGCTCTTTTCCCTGGGAAAGAAAACTCACCAGTCCAGGTTCTTGATGTCAGTTTGTAGGGCTCCCCTGGGACTGTCAGGGCAGCACAAGTATGAGGTGGGGGCAGCTCCTGTCTGGGACTTATCCTTCGATGTTCGGATTTTTTGCACTCAGCTGCCCGCTCAGGGCCACAGGACTCGGAGCGCAAACATCGGCTCTTTTCCCTGGGAAAGAAAACTCACCAGTCCAGGTTCCTGATGTCAGTTTGTAGGGCTCCCCTGGGACTCTCAGGGTAGCACAAGTATGAGGTGGGGGCAGATCCTGTCTGGGACTTATCCTTCGATGTTCGGATTTTTTGCACTCAGCTGCCCGCTCAGGGCCACAGGACTCGGAGCGCAAACATCGGCTCTTTCCCCTGGGAAAGAAAACTCACCAGTCCAGGTTCCTGATGTCAGTTTGGAGGGCTCTTTTTGAACTCTCAGGGCAGCACAAGTATGAGGTGGGGGCAGCTCCTGTCTGGGACTTATCCTTCGATGTTCGGATTTTTTGCAGTCAGCTGCATGCTCACGGCCACAGGACTCGGAGCGCAAACATCGGCTCTTTTCCCTGGGAAAGAAAACTCACCAGTCCAGGTCCCTGATGTCAGTTTGTAGAGCTCTTTTTGAACTCTCAGGGCAGCACAAGTATGAGGTGGGGGCAGCTCCTGTCTGGGACTTATCCTTCGATGTTCGGAATTTGTGCGGTCAGCTGCCGGCTCAGGGCCACAGGACTCGGAGCGCAAACATCGGCTCTTTTCCCTGGGAAAGAAAACTCACCAGTCCAGGTTCCTGATGTCAGTTTGTAGGGCTCCCCTGAGACTCTCAGGGCAGCACAAGTATGAGGTGGGGGCAGATCCTGTCTGGGACTTATCCTTCAATGTTCGGATTTTTTGCACTCAGCTGCCCGCTCAGGGCCACAGGACTCGGAGCGCAAACATCGGCTCTTTTCCCTGGGCAAGAAAACTCACCAGTCCAGGTTCCTGATGTCAGTTTTTAGAGCTATTTTTGGACTCTCAGGGCAGCACAAGTATGAGGTGGGGGCAGCTCCTGTCTGGGACTTATCCTTCGATGTTCGGATGTTTTGCACTCAGCTGCCGGCTCAGGGCCACAGGAGTCGGAGCGCAAACATCGGCTCTTTTCCCTGGGAAAGAAAACTCACCAGTCCAGGTTCCTGATGTCAGTTTGTAGAGCTCTTTTTGGACTGTCAGGGCAGCACAAGTATGAGGTGGGGGCAGATCCTGTCTGGGACTTATCCTTCGATGTTCGGATTTTTTGCAGTCAGCTGCCCGCTCAGGGCCACAGGACTCGGAGCGCAAACATCGGCTCTTTTCCCTGGGAAAGAAAACTCACAAGTCCAGGTTCCTGATGTCAGTTTGGAGGGCTCCCCTGGGACTGTCAGGGCAGCACAAGTATGTGGTGGGGGCAGCTCCTGTCTGGGACTTATCCTTCGATGTTCGGAATTTGTGCGGTCAGCTGCCGGCTCAGGGCCACAGGACTCGGGGCGCAAACATCGGCTCTTTTCCCTGGGAAAGAAAACTCACCAGTCCAGGTTCCTGATGTCAGTTTGTAGGGCTCCCCTGGGACTCTCAGGGCAGCACATGTATGAGGAGGGGGCAGCTCCTGTCTGGGACATATCCTTCGATGTTCCAATTTTTTGCAGTCAGCTGCCGGCTCAGGGCCACAGGAGTCGGAGCGCAAACATCGGCTCTTTTCCCTGGGAAAGAAAACTCACCAGTCCAGGTTCTTGATGTCAGTTTGTAGGGCTCCCCTGGGACTGTCAGGGCAGCACAAGTATGAGGTGGGGGCAGCTCCTGTCTGGGACTTATCCTTCGATGTTCGGATTTTTTGCACTCAGCTGCCCGCTCAGGGCCACAGGACTCGGAGCGCAAACATCGGCTCTTTTCCCTGGGAAAGAAAACTCACCAGTCCAGGTTCCTGATGTCAGTTTGTAGGGCTCCCCTGGGACTGTCAGGGTAGCACAAGTATGAGGTGGGGGCAGATCCTGTCTGGGACTTATCCTTCGATGTTCGGATTTTTTGCACTCAGCTGCCCGCTCAGGGCCACAGGACTCGGAGCGCAAACATCGGCTCTTTCCCCTGGGAAAGAAAACTCACCAGTCCAGGTTCCTGATGTCAGTTTGGAGGGCTCTTTTTGAACTCTCAGGGCAGCACAAGTATGAGGTGGGGGCAGCTCCTGTCTGGGACTTATCCTTCGATGTTCGGATTTTTTGCAGTCAGCTGCATGCTCACGGCCACAGGACTCGGAGCGCAAACATCGGCTCTTTTCCCTGGGAAAGAAAACTCACCAGTCCAGGTCCCTGATGTCAGTTTGTAGAGCTCTTTTTGAACTCTCAGGGCAGCACAAGTATGAGGTGGGGGCAGCTCCTGTCTGGGACTTATCCTTCGATGTTCGGAATTTGTGCGGTCAGCTGCCGGCTCAGGGCCACAGGACTCGGAGCGCAAACATCGGCTCTTTTCCCTGGGAAAGAAAACTCACCAGTCCAGGTTCCTGATGTCAGTTTGTAGGGCTCCCCTGAGACTCTCAGGGCAGCACAAGTATGAGGTGGGGGCAGCTCCTGTCTGGGACTTATCCTTCGATGTTCGGAATTTGTGCGGTCAGCTGCCAGCTCAGGGCCACAGGACTCGGAGCGCAAACATCGGCTCTTTTCCCTGGGAAAGAAAACTCACCAGTCCAGGTTCCTGATGTCAGTTATTAGGGCTCCCCTGGGACTCTCAGGGTAGCACAAGTATGAGGTGGGGGCAGCTCCTGTCTGGGACTTATCCTTCGATGTTCGGATTTTTTGCACTCAGCTGCCCGCTCAGGGCCACAGGAGTCGGAGCGCAAACATCGGCTCTTTTCCCTGGGAAAGAAAACTCACCAGTCCAGGTTCCTGATGTCAGTTTGTAGGGCACTTTTTGGACTGTCATGGCAGCACAAGTATGAGGTGGGGGCAGCTCCTGTCTGGGACTTATCCTTCGATGTTCGGATTTTTTGCACTCACCTGCCGGCTCAGGGCCACAGGACTCGGAGCGCAAACATCGGCTCTTTTCCCTGGGAAAGAAAACTCACCAGTCCAGGTTCCTGATGTCAGTTTGTAGGGCTCTTTTTGAACTCTCAGGGCAGCACAAGTATGAGGTGGGGGCAGATCCTGTCTGGGACTTATCCTTCGATGTTCGGATTTTTTGCAGTCAGCTGCATGCTCAGGGCCACAGGACTCGGAGCGCAAACATCGGCTCTTTTCCCTGGGAAAGAAAACTCACCAGTCCAGGTCCCTGATGTCAGTTTGTAGGGCTCCCTAGGGACTCTCAGGGTTACACAAGTATGAGGTGGGGGCAGATCCTGTCTGGGACTTATCCTTCGATGTTCGGATTTTTTGCACTCAGCTGCCGGCTCAGGGCCACAGGACTCGGAGCGCAAACATCGGCTCTTTTCCCTGGGAAAGAAAACTCACCAGTCCAGGTTCCTGATGTCAGTTTGTAGGGCTCTTTTTGAACTCTCAGGGCAGCACAAGTATGAGGTGGGGGCAGCTCCTGTCTGGGACTTATCCTTCGATGTTCGGATTTTTTGCACTCAGCTGCATGCTCACGGCAACAGGACTCGGAGCGCAAACATCGGCTCTTTTCCCTGGGAAAGAAAACCCACCAGTCCAGGTTCCTGATGTCAGTTTGTAGGGCTCCCCTGGGACTGTCAGGGCAGCACAAGTATGAGGTGGGGGCAGCTCCTGTCTGGGACTTATCCTTCGATGTTCGGATTTTTTGCACTCAGCTGCCCGCTCAGGGCCACAGGACTCGGAGCGCAAACATCGGCTCTTTTCCCTGGGAAAGAAAACTCACCAGTCCAGGTTCCTGATGTCAGTTTGTAGGGCTCCCCTGGGACTCTCAGGGTAGCACAAGTATGAGGTGGGGGCAGATCCTTTCTGGGACTTATCCTTCGATGTTCGGATTTTTTGCACTCAGCTGCCCGCTCAGGGCCACAGGACTCGGAGCGCAAACATCGGCTCTTTTCCCTGGGAAAGAAAACTCACCAGTCCAGGTTCCTGATGTCAGTTTGTAGGGCTCTTTTTGAACTCTCAGGGCAGCACAAGTATGAGGTGGGGGCAGCTCCTGTCTGGGACTTATCCTTCGATGTTCGGATTTTTTGCAGTCAGCTGCATGCTCACGGCCACAGGACTCGGAGCGCAAACATCGGCCTTTTACCTGGGAAAGAAAACTCACCAGTCCAGGTTCCTGATGTCAGTTTGTAGGGCTCCCCTGGGACTGTCAGGGCAGCACAAGTATGAGGAGGGGGCAGCTCCTGTCTGGGACTTATCCTTCGATGTTCGGATTTTTTGCATTCAGCTGCCCGCTCAGGGCCACAGGACTCGGAGCGCAAACATCGGCTCTTTTCCCTGGGAAAGAAAACTCACCAGTCCAGGTTCCTGATGTCAGTTATTAGGGCTCCCCTGGGACTCTCAGGGTAGCACAAGTATGAGGTGGGGGCAGATCCTGTCTGGGACTTATCCTTCAATATTCGGATTTTTTGCACTCAGCTGCCCGCTCAGGGCCACAGGACTCGGAGCGCAAACATCGGCTCTTTTCCCTGGGCAAGAAAACTCACCAGTCCAGGTTCCTGATGTCAGTTTTTAGAGCTATTTTTGGACTCTCAGGGCAGCACAAGTATGAGGTGGGGGCAGCTCCTGTCTGGGACTTATCCTTCGATGTTCGGATGTTTTGCACTCAGCTGCCGGCTCAGGGCCACAGGAGTCGGAGCGCAAACATCGGCTCTTTTCCCTGGGAAAGAAAACTCACCAGTCCAGGTTCCTGATGTCAGTTTGTAGAGCTCTTTTTGGACTGTCAGGGCAGCACAAGTATGAGGTGGGGGCAGATCCTGTCTGGGACTTATCCTTCGATGTTCGGATTTTTTCCAGTCAGCTGCCCGCTCAGGGCCACAGGACTCGGAGCGCAAACATCGGCTCTTTTCCCTGGGAAAGAAAACTCACAAGTCCAGGTTCCTGATGTCAGTTTGGAGGGCTCCCCTGGGACTGTCAGGGCAGCACAAGTATGTGGTGGGGGCAGCTCCTGTCTGGGACTTATCCTTCGATGTTCGGAATTTGTGCGGTCAGCTGCCGGCTCAGGGCCACAGGACTCGGGGCGCAAACATCGGCTCTTTTCCCTGGGAAAGAAAACTCACCAGTCCAGGTTCCTGATGTCAGTTTGTAGGGCTCCCCTGGGACTCTCAGGGCAGCACAAGTATGAGGAGGGGGCAGCTCCTGTCTGGGACTTATCCTTCGATGTTCCAATTTTTTGCAGTCAGCTGCCGGCTCAGGGCCACAGGAGTCGGAGCGCAAACATCGGCTCTTTTCCCTGGGAAAGAAAACTCACCAGTCCAGGTTCCTGATGTCAGTTTGTAGGGCTCCCCTGGGACTCTCAGGGTAGCACAAGTATGAGGTGGGGGCAGATCCTGTCTGGGACTTATCCTTCGATGTTCGGATTTTTTGCACTCAGCTGCCCGCTCAGGGCCACAGGACTCGGAGCGCAAACATCGGCTCTTTCCCCTGGGAAAGAAAACTCACCAGTCCAGGTTCCTGATGTCAGTTTGGAGGGCTCTTTTTGAACTCTCAGGGCAGCACAAGTATGAGGTGGGGGCAGCTCCTGTCTGGGACTTATCCTTCGATGTTCGGATTTTTTGCAGTCAGCTGCATGCTCACGGCCACAGGACTCGGAGCGCAAACATCGGCTCTTTTCCCTGGGAAAGAAAACTCACCAGTCCAGGTCCCTGATGTCAGTTTGTAGAGCTCTTTTTGAACTCTCAGGGCAGCACAAGTATGAGGTGGGGGCAGCTCCTGTCTGGGACTTATCCTTCGATGTTCGGAATTTGTGCGGTCAGCTGCCGGCTCAGGGCCACAGGACTCGGAGCGCAAACATCGGCTCTTTTCCCTGGGAAAGAAAACTCACCAGTCCAGGTTCCTGATGTCAGTTTGTAGGGCTCCCCTGAGACTCTCAGGGCAGCACAAGTATGAGGTGGGGGCAGCTCCTGTCTGGGACTTATCCTTCGATGTTCGGAATTTGTGCGGTCAGCTGCCGGCTCAGGGCCACAGGACTCGGAGCGCAAACATCGGCTCTTTTCCCTGGGAAAGAAAACTCACCAGTCCAGGTTCCTGATGTCAGTTTGTAGAGCTCTTTTTGAACTCTCAGGGCAGCACAAGTATGAGGTGGGGGCAGCTCCTGTCTGGGACTTATCCTTCGATGTTCGGATTTTTTGCACTCAGCTGCCCGCTCAGGGCCACAGGAGTCGGAGCGCAAACATCGGCTCTTTTCCCTGGGAAAGAAAACTCACCAGTCCAGGTTCCTGATGTCAGTTTGTAGGGCACTTTTTGGACTGTCATGGCAGCACAAGTATGAGGTGGGGGCAGCTCCTGTCTGGGACTTATCCTTCGATGTTCGGATTTTTTGCACTCACCTGCCGGCTCAGGGCCACAGGACTCGGAGCGCAAACATCGGCTCTTTTCCCTGGGAAAGAAAACTCACCAGTCCAGGTTCCTGATGTCAGTTTGTAGGGCTCTTTTTGAACTCTCAGGGCAGCACAAGTATGAGGTGGGGGCAGCTCCTGTCTGGCACTTATCCTTCGATGTTCGGATTTTTTGCAGTCAGCTGCATGCTCACGGCCACAGGACTCGGAGCGCAAACATCGGCTCTTCCCTGGGAAAGAAAACTCACCAGTCCAGGTCCCTGATGTCAGTTTGTAGGGCTCCCTAGGGACTCTCAGGGTTACACAAGTATGAGGTGGGGGCAGATCCTGTCTGGGACTTATCCTTCGATGTTCGGATTTTTTGCACTCAGCTGCCGGCTCAGGGCCACAGGACTCGGAGCGCAAACATCGGCTCTTTTCCCTGGGAAAGAAAACTCACCAGTCCAGGTTCCTGATGTCAGTTTGTAGGGCTCTTTTTGAACTCTCAGGGCAGCACATGTATGAGGTGGGGGCAGCTCCTGTCTGGGACTTATCCTTCGATGTTCGGATTTTTTGCAGTCAGCTGCATGCTCACGGCAACAGGACTCGGAGCGCAAACATCGGCTCTTTTCCCTGGGAAAGAAAACTCACCAGTCCAGGTCCCTGATGTCAGTTTGTAGGGCTCTCTAGGGACTGTCAGGGCAGCACAAGTATGAGGTGGGGGCAGCTCCTGTCTGGGACTTATCCTTCGATGTTCGGAATTTGTGCGGTCAGCTGCCGGCTCACGGCCACAGGACTCGGGGCGCAAACATCGGCTCTTTTCCCTGGGAAATGAAAACCCACCAGTCCAGGTTCCTGATGTCAGTTTGTAGGGCTCCCCTGGGACTGTCAGGGCAGCACAAGTATGAGGAGGGGGCAGCTCCTGTCTGGGACTTATCCTTCGATGTTCGGATTTTTTGCGGTCAGATGCCCGCTCAGGGCCACAGGACTCGGAGCACAAACATCTGCTCTTTTCCCTGGGAAAGAAAACTCACCAGTCCAGGTTCCTGATGTCAGTTTGTAAGGCTCCCCTGGGACTCTCAGGGTAGCACAAGTATGAGGTGGGGGCAGATCCTGTCTGGGACTTATCCTACGATGTTCGGATTTTTTGCAGTCAGCTGCATGCTCACGGCAACAGGACTCGGAGCGCAAACATCGGCTCTTTTCCCTGGGAAAGAAAACTCACCAGTCCAGGTCCCTGATGTCAGTTTGTAGGGCTCTCTAGGGACTGTCAGGGCAGCACAAGTATGAGGTGGGGGCAGCTCCTGTCTGGGACTTATCCTTCGATGTTCGGAATTTGTGCGGTCAGCTGCCGGCTCAGGGCCACAGGACTCGGGGCGCAAACATCGGCTCTTTTCCCTGGGAAAGAAAACCCAACAGTCCAGGTTCCTGATGTCAGTTTGTAGGGCTCCCCTGGGACTGTCAGGGCAGCACAAGTATGAGGTGGGGGCAGCTCCTGTCTGGGACTTATCCATCGATGTTCGGATTTTTTGCGGTCAGATGCCCGCTCAGGACCACAGGACTCGGAGCACAAACATCGGCTCTTTTCCCTGGGAAAGAAAACTCACCAGTCCAGGTTCCTGATGTCAGTTTGTAAGGCTCCCCTGGGACTCTCAGGGTAGCACAAGTATGAGGTGGGGGCAGATCCTGTCTGGGACTTATCCTTCGATGTTCGGATTTTTTGCACTCAGCTGCCTGTTCAGGGCCACAGGACTCGGAGCGCAAACATCGGCTCTTTTCCCTGGGAAAGAAAACTCACCAGTCCAGGTTCCTGATGTCAGTTTGTAGGGCTCCCCTGAGACTGTCAGGGCAGCACAAGTATGATGTGGGGGCAGCTCCTTTCTGGGACTTATCCTTCGATGTTCGGAATTTGTGCGGTCAGCTGCCGGCTCAGGGCCACAGGACTCGGAGCGCAAACATCGGCTCTTTTCCCTGGGAAAGAAAACTCACCAGTCCAGGTTCCTGATGTCAGTTTGTAGAGCTCTTTTTGCACTCTCCGGGCAGCACAAGTATGAGGTGGGGGCAGCTCCTGTCTGGGACTTATCCTTCGATGTTCCGATTTTTTGCAGTCAGCTGCATGCTCACGGCCACAGGACTCGGAGCGCAAACATCGGCTCTTTTCCCTGGAAAAGAAAACTCACCAGTCCAGGCTCCTGATGTCAGTTTGTAGGGCTCCCCTGAGACTCTCAGGGCAGCACAAGTATGAGGTGGGGGCAGCTCCTGTCTGGGACTTATCCTTCGATGTTCGGAATTTGTGTGGTCAGCTGCCGGCTCAGGGCCACAGGACTCGGAGCGCAAACATCGGCTCTTTTCCCTGGGAAAGAAAACTCACCAGTCCAGGTTCCTGATGTCAGTTTGTAGAGCTCTTTTTGAACTCTCAGGGCAGCACAAGTATGAGGTGGGGGCAGCTCCTGTCTGGGACTTATCCTTCGATGTTCGGATTTTTTGCAGTCAGCTGCCGGCTCAGGGCCACAGGACTCAGAGCGCAAACATCGGCTCTTTTCCCTGGGAAAGAAAACTCACCAGTCCGGGTTCCTGATGTCAGTTTGTAGGGCTCCCCTGGGACTGTCAGGGCAGCACAAGTATGAGAAGGGGGCAGCGCCTGTCTGGGACTTATTCTTCGATGTTCGGATTTTTTGCAGTCAGCTGCCGGCTCAGGGCCACAGGACTCGGAGCACAAACATCGGCTCTTTTCCCTGGGAAAGAAAACTCACTAGTCCAGGTTCCTGATGTCAGTTTGTAGGGCTCCCCTGAGACTCTCAGGGCAGCACAAGTATGATGTGGGGGCAGCTCCTTTCTGGGACTTATCCTTCGATGTTCGGAATTTGTGCGGTCAGCTGCCGGCTCAGGGCCACAGGACTCTGAGCGCAAACATCGGCTCTTTTCCCTGGGAAAGAAAACTCACCAGTCCAGGTTCCTGATGTCAGTTTGTAGAGCTCTTTTTGCACTCTCAGGGCAGCACAAGTATGAGGTGGGGGCAGCTCCTGTCTGGGACTTATCCTTCGATGTTCCGATTTTTTGCAGTCAGCTGCATGCTCACGGCCACAGGACTCGGAGCGCAAACATCGGCTCTTTCCCCTGGGAAAGAAAACTCACCAGTCCAGGTTCCTGATGTCAGTTTGTAGGGCTCTTTTTGAACTCTCAGGGCAGCACAAGTATGAGGTGGGGGCAGCTCCTGTCTGGGACTTATCCTTCGATGTTCGGATCTTTTGCAGTCAGCTGCATGCTCACGGCCACAGGACTCGGAGCGCAAACATCGGCTCTTTTCCCTGGGAAAGAAAACTCACCAGTCCAGGTCCCTGATGTCAGTTTGTAGGGCTCCCTAGGGACTGTCAGGGCAGCACAAGTATGAGGTGGGGGCAGCTCCTGTCTGGGACTTATCCTTCGATGTTCGGAATTTGTGCGGTCAGCTGCCGGCTCAGGGCCACAGGACTCGGGGCGCAAACATCGGCTCTTTTCCCTGGAAAAGAAAACTCACCAGTCCAGGTTCCTGATGTCAGTTTGTAGGGCTCCCCTGAGACTCTCAGGGCAGCACAAGTATGAGGTGGGGGCAGCTCCTGTCTGGGACTTATCCTTCGATGTTCGGAATTTGTGCGGTCAGCTGCCGGCTCAGGGCCACAGGACTCGGAGCGCAAACATCGGCTCTTTTCCCTGGGAAAGAAAACTCACCAGTCCAGGTTCCTGATGTCAGTTTGTAGAGCTCTTTTTGAACTCTCAGGGCAGCACAAGTATGAGGTGGGGGCAGCTCCTGTCTGGGACTTACCCTTCGATGTTCGGATTTTTTGCAGTCAGCTGCCGGCTCAGGGCCACAGGACTCGGAGCGCAAACATCGGCTCTTTTCCCTGGGAAAGAAAACTCACCAGTCCAGGTTCCTGATGTCAGTTTGTAGGGCTCCCCTGAGACTGTCAGGGCAGCACAAGTATGAGGTGGGGGCAGCTGCTTTCTGGGACTTATCCTTCGATGTTCGGAATTTGTGCGGTCAGCTGCCGGCTCAGGGCCACAGGACTCGGGGCGCAAACATCGGCTCTTTTCCCTGGGAAAGAAAACTCACCAGTCCGGGTTCCTGATGTCAGTTTGTAGGGCTCCCCTGGGACTGTCAGGGCAGCACAAGTATGAGGAGGGGGCAGCGCCTGTCTGGGACTTATCCTTCGATGTTCGGATTTTTTGCAGTCAGCTGCCGGCTCAGGGCCACAGGACTCGGAGCACAAACATCGGCTCTTTTCCCTGGGAAAGAAAACTCACTAGTCCAGGTTCCTGATGTCAGTTTGTAGGGCTCCCCTGGGACTGTCAGGGCAGCACAAGTATGAGGTGGGGGCAGCTCCGTTCTGGGACTTATCCTTCGATGTTCGGATTTTTTGCATTCAGCTGCCCGCTCAGGGCCACAGGACTCGGAGCGCAAACATCGGCTCTTTTCCCTGGGAAAGAAAACTCACCAGTCCAGGTTCCTGATGTCAGTTTGTAAGGCTCCCCTGGGACTCTCAGGGTAGCACAAGTATGAGGTGGGGGCAGCTCCTGTCTGGGACTTATCCTTCGATGTTCGGATTTTTTGCACTCAGCTGCTCGCTCAGGGCCAGAGGACTCGGAGCGCAAACATCGGCTCTTTTCCCTGGGAAAGAAAACTCACCAGTCCAGGTTCCTGATGTCAGTTTGTAGGGCTCTTTTTGAACTCTCAGGGCAGCACAAGTATGAGGTGGGGGCAGCTCCTGTCTGGGACTTATCCTTCGATGTTCGGATTTTTTGCAGTCAGCTGCATGCTCACGGCAACAGGACTCGGAGCGCAAACATCGGCTCTTTTCCCTGGGAAAGAAAACCCACCAGTCCAGGTTCCTGATGTCAGTTTGTAGGGCTCCCCTGGGACTGTCAGGGCAGCACAAGTATGAGGAGGGGGCAGCTCCTGTCTGGGACTTATCCTTCGATGTTCGGATTTTTTGCAGTCAACTGCCGGCTCAGGGCCACAGGACTCGGAGCGCAAACATCGGCACTTTTCCCTGGGAAAGAAAACTCACCAGTCCAGGTTCCTGATGTCAGTTTGTAGAGCTCTTTTTGAACTCTCAGGGCAGCACAAGTATGAGGTGGGGGCAGCTCCTGTCTGGGACTTACCCTTCGATGTTCGGATTTTTTGCAGTCAGCTGCCGGCTCAGGGCCACAGGACTCGGAGCGCAAACATCGGCTCTTTTCCCTGGGAAAGAAAACTCACCAGTCCAGGTTCCTGATGTCAGTTTGTAGGGCTCCCCTGAGACTGTCAGGGCAGCACAAGTATGAGGTGGGGGCAGATCCTGTCTGGGACTTATCCTTCGATGTTCGGAATTTGTGCGGTCAGCTGCCGGCTCAGGGCCACAGGACTCGGGGCGCAAACATCGGCTCTTTTCCCTGGGAAAGAAAACTCACCAGTCCGGGTTCCTGATGTCAGTTTGTAGGGCTCCCCTGGGACTGTCAGGGCAGCACAAGTATGAGGAGGGGGCAGCGCCTGTCTGGGACTTATCCTTCGATGTTCCGATTTTTTGCAGTCAGCTGCCGGCTCAGGGCCACAGGACTCGGAGCACAAACATCGGGTCTTTTCCCTGGGAAAGAAAACTCACTAGTCAAGGTTCCTGATGTCAGTTTGTAGGGCTCCCCTGGGACTGTCAGGGCAGCACAAGTATGAGGTGGGGGCAGCTCCGTTCTGGGACTTATCCTTCGATGTTCGGATTTTTTGCATTCAGCTGCCCGCTCAGGGCCACAGGACTCGGAGCGCAAACATCGGCTCTTTTCCCTGGGAAAGAAAACTCACCAGTCCAGGTTCCTGATGTCAGTTTGTAAGGCTCCCCTGGGACTCTCAGGGTAGCACAAGTATGAGGTGGGGGCAGATCCTGTCTGGGACTTATCCTTCGATGTTCGGATTTTTTGCACTCAGCTGCTCGCTCAGGGCCAGAGGACTCGGAGCGCAAACATCGGCTCTTTTCCCTGGGAAAGAAAACTCACCAGTCCAGGTTCCTGATGTCAGTTTGTAGGGCTCTTTTTGAACTCTCAGGGCAGCACAAGTATGAGGTGGGGGCAGCTCCTGTCTGGGACTTATCCTTCGATGTTCGGATTTTTTGCAGTCAGCTGCATGCTCACGGCAACAGGACTCGGAGCGCAAACATCGGCTCTTTTCCCTGGGAAAGAAAACTCACCAGTCCAGGTTCCTGATGTCAGTTTGTAGGGCTCCCCTGGGACTGTCAGGGCAGCACAAGTATGAGGAGGGGGCAGCTCCTGTCTGGGACTTATCCTTCGATGTTCGGATTTTTTGCGGTCAGATGCCCGCTCAGGGCCACAGGACTCGGAGCACAAACATCGGCTCTTTTCCCTGGGAAAGAAAACTCACCAGTCCAGGTTCCTGATGTCAGTTTGTAGGGCTCCCCTGGGACTGTCAGGGCAGCACAATTATGAGGAGGGGGCAGCGCCTGTGTGGGATTTATCCTTCGATATTCGGATTTTTTGCAGTCAGCTGCCGGCTCAGGGCCACAGGACTCGGAGCGCAAACATCGGCTCTTTTCCCTGGGAAAGAAAACTCACTAGTCCAGGTTCTTGATGTCAGTTTGTAGAGCTCTTTTTGGACTCTCAGGGCAGCACAAGTATGAGGTGGGGGCAGCTCCTGTCTGGGACTTATCCTTCGATATTCGGATATTTTGCACTCAGCTGCCGGCTCAGGGCCACAGGAGTCGGAGCGCAAACATTGGCTCTTTTCCCTGGGAAAGAAAACTCACCAGTCCAGGTTCCTGATGTCAGTTTGTAGGGCTCCCCTGGGACTGTCAGGGCAGCACAAGTATGAGGTGGGGGCAGCTCCTGTCTGGGACTTATCCTTCGATGTTCGGATTTTTTGCACTCAGCTGCCCGCTCAGGGCCACAGGACTCGGAGCGCAAACATCGGCTCTTTTCCCTGGGAAAGAAAACTCACCAGTCCAGGTTCCTGATGTCAGTTTGTAGGGCTCCCCTGGGACTCTCAGGGTAGCACAAGTATGAGGTGGGGGCAGATCCTGTCTGGGACTTATCCTTCGATGTTCGGATTTTTTGCACTCAGCTGCCGGCTCAGGGCCACAGGACTCGGAGCGCAAACATCGGCTCTTTTCCCTGGGAAAGAAAACTCACCAGTCCAGGTTCCTGATGTCAGTTTGTAGAGCTCTTTTTGAACTCTCAGGGCAGCACAAGTATGAGGTGGGGGCAGCTCCTGTCTGGGACTTATCCTTCGATGTTCGGATTTTTTGCACTCAGCTGCCGGCTCAGGGCCACAGGACTCGGAGCGCAAACATCGGCTCTTTTCCCTGGGAAAGAAAACTCACCAGTCCAGGTTCCTGATGTCAGTTTGTAGGGCTCTTTTTGGACTGTCAGGGCAGCACAAGTATGAGGTGGGGGCAGCTCCTGTCTGGGACTTATCCTTCGATGTTCGGATTTTTTGCATTCAGCTGCCCGCTCAGGGCCACAGGACTCGGAGCGCAAACATCGGCTCTTTTCCCTGGGAAAGAAAACTCACCAGTCCAGGTTCCTGATGTCAGTTTGTAGGGCTCTTTTTGAACTCTCAGGGCAGCACAAGTATGAGGTGGGGGCAGCTCCTGTCTGGGACTTATCCTTCGATGTTCGGATTTTTTGCAGTCAGCTGCATGCTCACGGCCACAGGACTCGGAGCGCAAACATCGGCCTTTTCCCTGGGAAAGAAAACTCACCAGTCCAGGTTCCTGATGTCAGTTTGTAGGGCTCCCCTGGGACTGTCAGGGCAGCACAAGTATGAGGAGGGGGCAGCTCCTGTCTGGGACTTATCCTTCGATGTTCGGATTTTTTGCGGTCTGATGCCCGCTCAGGGCCACAGGACTCGGAGCGCAAACATCGGCTCTTTTCCCTGGGAAAGAAAACTCACCAGTCCAGGTTCCTGATGTCAGTTTGTAGAGCTCTTTTTGAACTCTCAGGGCAGCACAAGTATGAGGTGGGGGCAGCTCCTGTCTGGGACTTATCCTTCGATGTTCGGATTTTTTGCACTCAGCTGCCGGCTCAGGGCCACAGGACTCGGAGCGCAAACATCGGCTCTTTTCCCTGGGAAAGAAAACTCACCAGTCCAGGTTCCTGATGTCAGTTTGTAGGGCTCTTTTTGGACTGTCAGGGCAGCACAAGTATGAGGTGGGGGCAGCTCCTGTCTGGGACTTATCCTTCGATGTTCGGATTTTTTGCATTCAGCTGCCCGCTCAGGGCCACAGGACTCGGAGCGCAAACATCGGCTCTTTTCCCTGGGAAAGAAAACTCACCAGTCCAGGTTCCTGATGTCAGTTATTAGGGCTCCCCTGGGACTCTCAGGGTAGCACAAGTATGAGGTGGGGGCAGCTCCTGTCTGGGACTTATCCTTCGATGTTCGGATTTTTTGCACTCAGCTGCCCGCTCAGGGCCACAGGACTCGGAGCGCAAGCATCGGCTCTTTTCCCTGGGCAAGAAAACTCACCAGTCCAGGTTCCTGATGTCAGTTTTTAGAGCTATTTTTGGACTCTCAGGGCAGCACAAGTATGAGGTGGGGGCAGATCCTGTCTGGGACTTATCCTTCGATGTTCGGATTTTTTGCAGTCAGCTGCCCGCTCAGGGCCACAGGACTCGGAGCGCAAACATCGGCTCTTTTCCCTGGGAAAGAAAACTCACCAGTCCAGGTTCCTGATGTCAGTTTGGAGGGCTCCCCTGGGACTGTCAGGGCAGCACAAGTATGTGGTGGGGGCAGCTCCTGTCTGGGACTTATCCTTCGATGTTCGGAATTTGTGCGGTCAGCTGCCGGCTCAGGGCCACAGGACTCGGGGCGCAAACATCGGCTCTTTTCCCTGGGAAAGAAAACTCACCAGTCCAGGTTCCTGATGTCAGTTTGTAGGGCTCCCCTGGGACTCTCAGGGCAGCACAAGTATGAGGAGGGGGCAGCTCCTGTCTGGGATTATCCTTCGATGTTCCAATTTTTTGCAGTCAGCTGCCGGCTCAGGGCCACAGGAGTCGGAGCGCAAACATCGGCTCTTTTCCCTGGGAAAGAAAACTCACCAGTCCAGGTTCTTGATGTCAGTTTGTAGGGCTCCCCTGGGACTGTCAGGGCAGCACAAGTATGAGGTGGGGGCAGCTCCTGTCTGGGACTTATCCTTCGATGTTCGGATTTTTTGCACTCAGCTGCCCGCTCAGGGCCACAGGACTCGGAGCGCAAACATCGGCTCTTTTCCCTGGGAAAGAAAACTCACCAGTCCAGGTTCCTGATGTCAGTTTGTAGGGCTCCCCTGGGACTCTCAGGGTAGCACAAGTATGAGGTGGGGGCAGATCCTGTCTGGGACTTATCCTTCGATGTTCGGATTTTTTGCACTCAGCTGCCCGCTCAGGGCCACAGGACTCGGAGCGCAAACATCGGCTCTTTCCCCTGGGAAAGAAAACTCACCAGTCCAGGTTCCTGATGTCAGTTTGGAGGGCTCTTTTTGAACTCTCAGGGCAGCACAAGTATGAGGTGGGGGCAGCTCCTGTCTGGGACTTATCCTTCGATGTTCGGATTTTTTGCAGTCAGCTGCATGCTCACGGCCACAGGACTCGGAGCGCAAACATCGGCTCTTTTCCCTGGGAAAGAAAACTCACCAGTCCAGGTCCCTGATGTCAGTTTGTAGAGCTCTTTTTGAACTCTCAGGGCAGCACAAGTATGAGGTGGGGGCAGCTCCTGTCTGGGACTTATCCTTCGATGTTCGGAATTTGTGCGGTCAGCTGCCGGCTCAGGGCCACAGGACTCGGAGCGCAAACATCGGCTCTTTTCCCTGGGAAAGAAAACTCACCAGTCCAGGTTCCTGATGTCAGTTTGTAGGGCTCCCCTGAGACTCTCAGGGCAGCACAAGTATGAGGTGGGGGCAGCTCCTGTCTGGGACTTATCCTTCGATGTTCGGAATTTGTGCGGTCAGCTGCCGGCTCAGGGCCACAGGACTCGGAGCGCAAACATCGGCTCTTTTCCCTGGGAAAGAAAACTCACCAGTCCAGGTTCCTGATGTCAGTTTGAAGAGCTCTTTTTGAACTCTCAGGGCAGCACAAGTATGAGGTGGGGGCAGCTCCTGTCTGGGACTTATCCTTCGATGTTCGGATTTTTTGCACTCAGCTGCCCGCTCAGGGCCACAGGAGTCGGAGCGCAAACATCGGCTCTTTTCCCTGGGAAAGAAAACTCACCAGTCCAGGTTCCTGATGTCAGTTTGTAGGGCACTTTTTGGACTGTCATGGCAGCACAAGTATGAGGTGGGGGCAGCTCCTGTCTGGGACTTATCCTTCGATGTTCGGATTTTTTGCACTCACCTGCCGGCTCAGGGCCACAGGACTCGGAGCGCAAACATCGGCTCTTTTCCCTGGGAAAGAAAACTCACCAGTCCAGGTTCCTGATGTCAGTTTGTAGGGCTCTTTTTGAACTCTCAGGGCAGCACAAGTATGAGGTGGGGGCAGCTCCTGTCTGGCACTTATCCTTCGATGTTCGGATTTTTTGCAGTCAGCTGCATGCTCACGGCCACAGGACTCGGAGCGCAAACATCGGCTCTTTTCCCTGGGAAAGAAAACTCACCAGTCCAGGTCCCTGATGTCAGTTTGTAGGGCTCCCTAGGGACTCTCAGGGTTACACAAGTATGAGGTGGGGGCAGATCCTGTCTGGGACTTATCCTTCGATGTTCGGATTTTTTGCACTCAGCTGCCGGCTCAGGGCCACAGGACTCGGAGCGCAAACATCGGCTCTTTTCCCTGGGAAAGAAAACTCACCAGTCCAGGTTCCTGATGTCAGTTTGTAGGGCTCTTTTTGAACTCTCAGGGCAGCACAAGTATGAGGTGGGGGCAGCTCCTGTCTGGGACTTATCCTTCGATGTTCCGAATTTGTGCGGTCAGCTGCCGGCTCAGGGCCACAGGACTCGGAGCGCAAACATCGGCTCTTTTCCCTGGGAAAGAAAACTCACCAGTCCAGGTTCGTGATGTCAGTTTGTAGGGCTCCCCTGAGACTGTCAGGGCAGCACAAGTATGATGTGGGGGCAGCTCCTTTCTGGGACTTATCCTTCGATGTTCGGAATTTGTGCGGTCAGCTGCCGGCTCAGGGCCACAGGACTCTGAGCGCAAACATCGGCTCTTTTCCCTGGGAAAGAAAACTCACCAGTCCAGGTTCCTGATGTCAGTTTGTAGAGCTCTTTTTGCACTCTCAGGGCAGCACAAGTATGAGGTGGGGGCAGCTCCTGTCTGGGACTTATCCTTCGATGTTCCGATTTTTTGCAGTCAGCTGCATGCTCACGGCCACAGGACTCGGAGCGCAAACATCGGCTCTTTCCCCTGGGAAAGAAAACTCACCAGTCCAGGTCCCTGATGTCAGTTTGTAGGGCTCCCTAGGGACTGTAAGGGCAGCACAAGTATGAGGTGGGGGCAGCTCCTGTCTGGGACTTATCCTTCGATGTTCGGATTTTTTGCAGTCAGCTGCCGGCTCAGGGCCACAGGACTCGGAGCGCAAACATCGGCTCTTTTCCCTGGGAAAGAAAACTCACCAGTCCAGGTTCCTGATGTCAGTTTGTAGGGCTCCCCTGAGACTGTCAGGGCAGCACAAGTATGAGGTGGGGGCAGCTGCTTTCTGGGACTTATCCTTCGATGTTCGGAATTTGTGCGGTCAGCTGCCGGCTCAGGGCCACAGGACTCGGGGCGCAAACATCGGCTCTTTTCCCTGGGAAAGAAAACTCACCAGTCCGGGTTCCTGATGTCAGTTTGTAGGGCTCCCCTGGGACTGTCAGGGCAGCACAAGTATGAGGAGGGGGCAGCGCCTGTCTGGGACTTATCCTTCGATGTTCGGATTTTTTGCAGTCAGCTGCCGGCTCAGGGCCACAGGACTCGGAGCACAAACATCGGCTCTTTTCCCTGGGAAAGAAAACTCACTAGTCCAGGTTCCTGATGTCAGTTTGTAGGGCTCCCCTGGGACTGTCAGGGCAGCACAAGTATGAGGTGGGGGCAGCTCCTGTCTGGGACTTATCCTTCGATGTTCGGATTTTTTGCATTCAGCTGCCCGCTCAGGGCCACAGGACTCATAGCGCAAACATCGGCTCTTTTCCCTGGGAAAGAAAACTCACCAGTCCAGGTTCCTGATGTCAGTTTGTAAGGCTCCCCTGGGACTCTCAGGGTAGCACAAGTATGAGGTGGGGGCAGATGCTGTCTGGGACTTATCCTTCGATGTTCGGATTTTTTGCACTCAGCTGCTCGCTCAGGGCCAGAGGACTCGGAGCGCAAACATCGGCTCTTTTCCCTGGGAAAGAAAACTCACCAGTCCAGGTTCCTGATGTCAGTTTGTAGGGCTCCCCTGAGACTGTCAGGGCAGCACAAGTATGATGTGGGGGCAGCTCCTTTCTGGGACTTATCCTTCGATGTTCGGAATTTGTGCGGTCAGCTGCCGGCTCAGGGCCACAGGACTCGGAGCGCAAACATCGGCTCTTTTCCCTGGGAAAGAAAACTCACCAGTCCAGGTTCCTGATGTCAGTTTGTAGAGCTCTTTTTGCACTCTCCGGGCAGCACAAGTATGAGGTGGGGGCAGCTCCTGTCTGGGACTTATCCTTCGATGTTCCGATTTTTTGCAGTCAGCTGCATGCTCACGGCCACAGGACTCGGAGCGCAAACCTCGGCTCTTTTCCCTGGAAAAGAAAACTCACCAGTCCAGGCTCCTGATGTCAGTTTGTAGGGCTCCCCTGAGACTCTCAGGGCAGCACAAGTATGAGGTGGGGGCAGCTCCTGTCTGGGACTTATCCTTCGATGTTCGGAATTTGTGTGGTCAGCTGCCGGCTCAGTGCCACAGGACTCGGAGCGCAAACATCGGCTCTTTTCCCTGGGAAAGAAAACTCACCAGTCCAGGTTCCTGATGTCAGTTTGTAGAGCTCTTTTTGAACTCTCAGGGCAGCACAAGTATGAGGTGGGGGCAGCTCCTGTCTGGGACTTATCCTTCGATGTTCGGATTTTTTGCAGTCAGCTGCCGGCTCAGGGCCACAGGACTCGGAGCGCAAACATCGGCTCTTTTCCCTGGGAAAGAAAACTCACCTGTCCAGGTTCCTGATGTCAGTTTGTAGGGCTCCCCTGAGACTGTCAGGGCAGCACAAGTATGAGGTGGGGGCAGCTGCTTTCTGGGACTTATCCTTCGATGTTCGGAATTTGTGCGGTCAGCTGCCGGCTCAGGGCCACAGGACTCGGGGCGCAAACATCGGCTCTTTTCCCTGGGAAAGAAAACTCACCAGTCCGGGTTCCTGATGTCAGTTTGTAGGGCTCCCCTGGGACTGTCAGGGCAGCACAAGTATGAGGAGGGGGCAGCGCCTGTCTGGGACTTATCCTTCGATGTTCGGATTTTTTGCAGTCAGCTGCCGGCTCAGGGCCACAGGACTCGGAGCACAAACATCGGCTCTTTTCCCTGGGAAAGAAAACTCACTAGTCCAGGTTCCTGATGTCAGTTTGTAGGGCTCCCCTGGGACTGTCAGGGCAGCACAAGTATGAGGTGGGGGCAGCTCCTGTCTGGGACTTATCCTTCGATGTTCGGATTTTTTGCATTCAGCTGCCCGCTCAGGGCCACAGGACTCGGAGCGCAAACATCGGCTCTTTTCCCTGGGAAAGAAAACTCACCAGTCCAGGTTCCTGATGTCAGTTTGTAAGGCTCCCCTGGGACTCTCAGGGTAGCACAAGTATGAGGTGGGGGCAGATGCTGTCTGGGACTTATCCTTCGATGTTCGGATTTTTTGCACTCAGCTGCTCGCTCAGGGCCAGAGGACTCGGAGCGCAAACATCGGCTCTTTTCCCTGGGAAAGAAAACTCACCAGTCCAGGTTCCTGATGTCAGTTTGTAGGGCTCTTTTTGAACTCTCAGGGCAGCACAAGTATGAGGTGGAGGTAGCTTCTGTATGGGGCCCATCCTTCGATGTTCGGATTTTCTGCAATCAGCTTCCCGCTCAGGGCCACAGGACCCTGACCACAAACATCGGCTGTTTTCGCTGGGAAAGAAAACTCACCAGTACGGGTACCTGATTTCAGTTTGTAGGGCTCCCCTGGGACTGTCACGGCAGTACAAGTATGAGGTTGGGGCTTCCTCTTAGAGGACACACCCTTTGATATTCCGATTTTTTGCAGTCATCTGCCGGCTGAGAGTCACAGGACCCTGGGCACAAACATCGGCTCTTTTCCCTGGAAAAGAAAACTCACCAGTCCAGGTTCCTGATGTCAGTTTGTAGGGCTCTTTTTGAACTCTCAGGGCAGCACAAGTATGAGGTGGGGGCAGCTCCTGTCTGGGACTTATCCTTCGATGTTCGGATTTTTTGCAGTCAGCTGCATGCTCACGGCAACAGGACTCGGAGCGCAAACATCGGCTCTTTTCCCTGGGAAAGAAAACTCACCAGTCCAGGTCCTTGATGTCAGTTTGTAGGGCTCTCTAGGGACTGTCAGGGCAGCACAAGTATGAGGTGGGGGCAGCTCCTGTCTGGGACTTATCCTTCGATGTTCGGAATTTGTGCGGTCAGCTGCCGGCTCACGGCCACAGGACTCGGGGCGCAAACATCGGCTCTTTTCCCTGGGAAAGAAAACCCACCAGTCCAGGTTCCTGATGTCAGTTTGTAGGGCTCCCCTGGGACTGTCAGGGCAGCACAAGTATGAGGAGGGGGCAGCTCCTGTCTGGGACTTATCCTTCGATGTTCGGATTTTTTGCGGTCAGATGCCCGCTCAGGGCCACAGGACTCGGAGCACAAACATCGGCTCTTTTCCCTGGGAAAGAAAACTCACCAGTCCAGGTTCCTGATGTCAGTTTGTAAGGCTCCCCTGGGACTCTCAGGGTAGCACAAGTATGAGGTGGGGGCAGATCCTGTCTGGGACTTATCCTTCGATGTTCGGATTTTTTGCACTCAGCTGCCTGCTCAGGGCCACAGGACTCGGAGCGCAAACATCGGCTCTTTTCCCTGGGAAAGAAAACTCACCAGTCCAGGTTCCTGATGTCAGTTTGTAGGGCTCCCCTGAGACTGTCAGGGCAGCACAAGTATGATGTGGGGGCAGCTCCTTTCTGGGACTTATCCTTCGATGTTCGGAATTTGTGCGGTCAGCTGCCGGCTCAGGGCCACAGGACTCGGAGCGCAAACATCGGCTCTTTTCCCTGGGAAAGAAAACTCACCAGTCCAGGTTCCTGATGTCAGTTTGTAGAGCTCTTTTTGCACTCTCCGGGCAGCACAAGTATGAGGTGGGGGCAGCTCCTGTCTGGGACTTATCCTTCGATGTTCCGATTTTTTGCAGTCAGCTGCATGCTCACGGCCACAGGACTCGGAGCGCAAACATCGGCTCTTTTCCCTGGAAAAGAAAACTCACTAGTCCAGATTCCTGATGTCAGTTTGTAGGGCTCCCCTGAGACTCTCAGGGCAGCACAAGTATGAGGTGGGGGCAGCTCCTGTCTGGGACTTATCCTTCGATGTTCGGAATTTGTGTGGTCAGCTGCCGGCTCAGGGCCACAGGACTCGGAGCGCAAACATCGGCTCTTTTCCCTGGGAAAGAAAACTCACCAGTCCAGGTTCCTGATGTCAGTTTGTAGAGCTCTTTTTGAACTCTCAGGGCAGCACAAGTATGAGGTGGGGGCAGCTCCTGTCTGGGACTTATCCTTCGATGTTCGGATTTTTTGCAGTCAGCTGCCGGCTCAGGGCCACAGGACTCGGAGCGCAAACATCGGCTCTTTTCCCTGGGAAAGAAAACTCACCAGTCCGGGTTCCTGATGTCAGTTTGTAGGGCTCCCCTGGGACTGTCAGGGCAGCACAAGTATGAGAAGGGGGCAGCGCCTGTCTGGGACTTATTCTTCGATGTTCGGATTTTTTGCAGTCAGCTGCCGGCTCAGGGCCACAGGACTCGGAGCACAAACATCGGCTCTTTTCCCTGGGAAAGAAAACTCACTAGTCCAGGTTCCTGATGTCAGTTTGTAGGGCTCCCCTGGGACTGTCAGGGCAGCACAAGTATGATGTGGGGGCAGCTCCTTTCTGGGACTTATCCTTCGATGTTCGGAATTTGTGCGGTCAGCTGCCGGCTCAGGGCCACAGGACTCTGAGCGCAAACATCGGCTCTTTTCCCTGGGAAAGAAAACTCACCAGTCCAGGTTCCTGATGTCAGTTTGTAGAGCTCTTTTTGCACTCTCAGGGCAGCACAAGTATGAGGTGGGGGCAGCTCCTGTCTGGGACTTATCCTTCGATGTTCCGATTTTTTGCAGTCAGCTGCATGCTCACGGCTACAGGACTCGGAGCACAAACATCGGCTCTTTCCCCTGGGAAAGAAAACTCACCAGTCCAGGTTCCTGATGTCAGTTTGTAGGGCTCTTTTTGAACTCTCAGGGCAGCACAAGTATGAGGTGGGGGCAGCTCCTGTCTGGGACTTATCCTTCGATGTTCGGATCTTTTGCAGTCAGCTGCATGCTCACGGCCACAGGACTCGGAGCGCAAACATCGGCTCTTTTCCCTGGGAAAGAAAACTCACCAGTCCAGGTCCCTGATGTCAGTTTGTAGGGCTCCCTAGGGACCGTAAGGGCAGCACAAGTATGAGGTGGGGGCAGCTCCTGTCTGGGACTTATCCTTCGATGTTCGGAATTTGTGCGGTCAGCTGCCGGCTCAGGGCCACAGGACTCGGAGCGCAAACATCGGCTCTTTTCCCTGGAGAAGAAAACTCACCAGTCCAGGTTCCTGATGTCAGTTTGTAGGGCTCCCCTGAGACTCTCAGGGCAGCACAAGTATGAGGTGGGGGCAGCTCCTGTCTGGGACTTATCCTTCGATGTTCGGAATTTGTGCGGTCAGCTGCCGGCTCAGGGCCACAGGACTCGGAGCGCAAACATCGGCTCTTTTCCCTGGGAAAGAAAACTCACCAGTCCAGGTTCCTGATGTCAGTTTGTAGAGCTCTTTTTGAACTCTCAGGGCAGCACAAGTATGAGGTGGGGGCAGCTCCTGTCTGGGACTTACCCTTCGATGTTCGGATTTTTTGCAGTCAGCTGCCGGCTCAGGGCCACAGGACTCGGAGCGCAAACATCGGCTCTTTTCCCTGGAAAAGAAAACTCACCAGTCCAGGTTCCTGATGTCAGTTTGTAGGGCTCTTTTTGAACTCTCAGGGCAGCACAAGTATGAGGTGGGGGCAGCTCCTGTCTGGGACTTATCCTTCGATGTTCGGATTTTTTGCAGTCAGCTGCATGCTCACGGCAACAGGACTCGGAGCGCAAACATCGGCTCTTTTCCCTGGGAAAGAAAACTCACCAGTCCAGGTCCCTGATGTCAGTTTGTAGGGCTCTCTAGGGACTGTCAGGGCAGCACAAGTATGAGGTGGGGGCAGCTCCTGTCTGGGACTTATCCTTCGATGTTCGGAATTTGTGCGGTCAGCTGCCGGCTCACGGCCACAGGACTCGGGGCGCAAACATCGGCTCTTTTCCCTGGGAAAGAAAACTCACCAGTCCAGGTTCCTGATGTCAGTTTGTAAGGCTCCCCTGGGACTCTCAGGGTAGCACAAGTATGAGGTGGGGGCAGATCCTGTCTGGGACTTATCCTTCGATGTTCGGATTTTTTGCACTCAGCTGCCCGCTCAGGGCCAGAGGACTCGGAGCGCAAACATCGGCTCTTTTCCCTGGGAAAGAAAACTCACCAGTCCAGGTTCCTGATGTCAGTTTGTAGGGCTCTTTTTGAACTCTCAGGGCAGCACAAGTATGAGGTGGAGGCAGCTTCTGTATGGGGCCCATCCTTCGATGTTCGGATTTTCTGCAATCAGCTTCCCGCTCAGGGCCACAGGACCCTGACCACAAACATCGGCTGTTTTTGCTGGGAAAGAAAACTCACCAGTACGGGTATCTGATTTCAGTTTGTAGGGCTCCTCTGGGACTGTCACGGCAGTACAAGTATGAGGTTGGGGCTTCCTCTTAGAGGACACACCCTTTGATATTCCGATTTTTTGAAGTCATCTGCCGGCTGAGAGCCACAGGACCCTGAGCACAAACATCGGCTGTTTTCCCTGAGAAAGAAAGCTCACCAGTCCAGGTTCCTGATGTCAGTTTGTAGAGCTATTTTTGGACTCTCAGGGCAGCACAAGTATGAGGTGGGGGCAGCTCCTGTCTGGGACTTATCCTTCGATGTTCGGATTTTTTGCACTCAGCTGCCGGCTCAGGGCCACAGGACTCGGAGCGCAAACATCGGCTCTTTTCCCTGGGAAAGAAAACTCACCAGTCCAGGTTCCTGATGTCAGTTTGTAGGGCTTCCCTGGGAGTCTCAGGGTAGTACAAGTATGAGGTGGGGGCAGATCCTGTCTGGGACTTATCCTTCGATGTTCGGATTTTTTGCACTCAGCTGCCGGCTCAGGGCCACAGGACTCGGAGCGCAAACATCAGCTCTTTTCCCTGGGAAAGAAAACTCACCAGTCCAGGTTCCAGATGTCAGTTTGTAGGGCTCTTTTTGAACTCTCAGGGCAGCACAAGTATGAGGTGGGGGCAGCTCCTGTCTGGGACTTATCCTTCGATGTTCGGATTTTTTGAATTCAGCTGCATGCTCACGGCCACAGGACTCGGAGCGCAAACATCGGCTCTTTTCCCTGGGAAAGAAAACTCACCAGTCCAGGTCCCTGATGTCAGTTTGTAGGGTACCCTAGGGACTGTCAGGGCAGCACAAGTATGAGGTGGGGGCAGCTCCTGTCTGGGACTTATCCTTCGATGTTCGGAATTTGTGCGGTCAGCTGCCGGCTCACGGCCACAGGACTCGGGGCGCAAACATCGGCTCTTTTCCCTGGAAAAGAAAACTCACCAGTCCAGGTTCCTGATGTCAGTTTGTAGAGCTCTTTTTGAACTCTCAGGGCAGCACAAGTATGAGGTGGGGGCAGCTCCTGTCTGGGACTTATCCTTCGATGTTCGGATTTTTTGCACTCAGCTGCCGGCTCAGGGCCACAGGAGTCGGAGCGCAAACATCGGCTATTTTCCCTGGGAAAGAAAACTCACCAGTCCAGGTCCCTGATGTCAGTTTGTATAGCTCCCTAGGGACTGTCAGGGCAGCACAAGTATGAGGTGGGGGCAGCTCCTGTCTGGGACTTATCCTTCGATATTCGGAATTTGTGTGGTCAGCTGCCCGCTCAGGGCCACAGGACTCGGAGCGCAAACATCGGCTCTTTTCCCTGGGAAAGAAAACTCACCAGTCCAGGTTCCTGATGTCAGTTTGTAGGGCTCCCCTGAGACTGTCAGGGCAGCACAAGTATGATGTGGTGGCAGCTCCTTTCTGGGACTTATCCTTCGATGTTCGGAATTTGTGCGGTCAGCCGCCGGTTTAGGGCCAGAGGACTCGGAGCGCAAACATCAGCTCTTTTCCCTGGGAAAGAAAACTCACCAGTCCAGGTTCCTGATGTCAGTTTGTAGAGCTCTTTTTGGACTGTCAGGGCAGCACAAGTATGAGGTGGGGGCAGCTCCTGTCTGGGACTTATCCTTCGATGTTCCGATGTTTTGCAGTCAACTGCATGCTCACGGCCACAGGACTCGGAGCGCAAACATCGGCTCTTTTCCCTGGGAAAGAAAACTCACTAGTCCAGGTTCCTGATGTCAGTTTGTAGGGCTCCCTAGGGACTGTCAGGGCAGCACAAGTATGAGGTGGGGGCAGATCCTGTCTGGGACTTATCTTTCGATGTTCGGATTTTTTGCATTCAGCTGCCCGCTCAGGGCCACAGGACTCGGAGCGCAAACATCGGCTCTTTTCCCTGGGAAAGAAAACTCACCAGTCCAGGTTCCTGATGTCAGTTTGTAGGGCTCCCCTGGGACTCTCAGGGTAGCACAAGTATGAGGTGGGGGCTGATCCTGTCTGGGACTTATCCTCGGATGTTCGGATTTTTGCACTCAGCTGCCCGCTCAGGGCCACACGACTCGGAGCGCAAACATCGGCTCTTTTCCGTGGGAAAGAAAACTCACCAGTCCGGGTTCCTGATGTCAGTTTGTAGGGCTCCCCTGGGACTGTCAGGGCAGCACAAGTATGATGTGGGGGCAGCTCCTGTCTGGGACTTATCCTTCGATGTTCGGATTTTTTGCGGTCAGCTGCCGGCTCAGGGCCACAGGACTCGGAGCGCAAACATCGGCTCTTTTCCCTGGAAAAGAAAACTCGCCAGTCCAGGTTCCTGATGTCAGTTTGTAGGGCTCCCCTGAGACTCTCAGGGCAGCACAAGTATGAGGTGGGGGCAGCTCCTGTCTGGGACTTATCCTTCGATGTTCCGAATTTGTGCGGTCAGCTGCCGGCTCAGGGCCACAGGACTCGGAGCGCATACATCGGCTCTTTTCCCTAGAAAAGAAAACTCACCAGTCCAGGTTCCTGATGTCAGTTTGTAGAGCTCTTTTTGAACTCTCAGGGCAGCACAAGTATGAGGTGGGGGCAGCTCCTGTCTGGGACTTATCCTTCGATGTTCGGATTTTTTGCAGTCAGCTGCCGGCTCAGGGCCAGAGGACTCGGAGCGCAAACATCTGCTCTTTTCCCTGGGAAAGAAAACTCACCAGTCCAGGTTCCTGATGTCAGTTTGTAGGGCTCCCCTGAGACTGTCAGGGCAGCACAAGTATGAGGTGGGGGCAGCATCTTTCTGGGACTTATCCTTCGATGTTCGGAATTTGTGCGGTCAGCTGCCGGCTCACGGCCACAGGACTCGGGGCGCAAACATCGGCTCTTTTCCCTGGGAAAGAAAACTCACCAGACCGGGTTCCTGATGTCAGTTTGTAGGGCTCCCCTGGGACTGTCAGGCCAGCACAAGTATGAGGAGGGGGCAGCTCCTGTCTGGGACTTATCCTTCGATGTTCCGATTTTTTGCAGTCAGCTGCCGGCTCAGGGCCACAGGACTCGGAGCACAAACATCGGCTCTTTTCCCTGGGAAAGAAAACTCACCAGTCCAGGTTCCTGATGTCAGTTTGTAGGGCTCTTTTTGAACTCTCAGGGCAGCACAAGTATGAGGTGGAGGCAGCTTCTGTATGGGGCCCATCCTTCGATGTTCGGATTTTCTGCAATCAGCTTCCCGCTCAGGGCCACAGGACCCTGAGCACAAACATCGGCTGTTTTCCCTGGGAAAGAAAGCTCACCAGTCCAGGTTCCTGATGTCAGTTTGTAGGGCTCCTCTGGGACTGTCAGGAAAGCACAAGTATGAGGTGGAGGCAGCTTCTGTATGGGGCCCATCCTTCGATGTTCGGATTTTTTGCAATCCGTTGCCAGCTCCGGTCTACAGGACCCTGAGCATAAACATCGGCTGTTTACCCTGGGAAAGAAAACTCACCAGTCCAGGTTCCTGATGTCAGTTTGGAGGGCTCCCCTGGGACTGTCAGGGCAGCACAAGTATGAGGTGGAGGCAGCTCCAGTAGGGGACTTATCCTTCGATGTTTGGATTTTCTGCAATCAGCATCTGGCTCAGAGCCTCAGGGCCCTGAGCACAAACATCGGCTGTTTTCCCTGGGAAAGAAAGCTCACCAGTCCAGGTTCCTGATGTCAGTTTGTAGGGCTCCTCTGGGACTGTCAGGGCAGCACAAGTACGAGGTGGAGGCTGCTCCAGTATGGGGCCCATCCTTCGATGTTCGGAGTTTTTGCAGTCAGCTCCCCTGTAAGGGGCACAGGGCCCTGGGCAAAAACATTGGTTGTTTTCCCTGGGAAAGAAAACTCACCAGTCCAGGTTCCTGATGTCAGTTTGTAGGGCTCCTCTGGGACTGTCAGGGCAGCACAAGTATGAGGTTGAGGCAGGTACTGTATGGGGCCCATTCTTTGATGTCCGGATTTTTTGCAATCTGCTGCCTGCTCAGGGCCACAGGACCCTGAGCACAAACATCTGCTGTTTACCCTGGGAAAGAAAACTCACCAGCCCTGGTTCCTGATGCCAGTTTGTAGGGCTCCTCGGGGACTGTCAGGGCAGCAGAAGTATGAGGTGAATTCAGATAGTCTATGGGGCCAATCATTCGATATTCGGATTTTTTGCAGTCATCTCCTCGCTATGGGCACAGGGCCCTGAGCAAAAAAATAGGCTGTTTTCCCTGGGAAAGAAAACTCCCCAGTCCAGGTTACTGAAGTCAGTTTGTAGGGCTCTTCAGGTACTGTCAGGGCAGCAGAAGTATGAGGTGGAGGCAGATTCTCTATGGGGCCCATCCTTCGATATTCGGATTTTTTGCAGTCAGCTGCCCGGTAAGGGGCACAGGGCCCTGGGCAAAAACATCGGCTGTTTTCCCTGGGAAAGAAAACTCACCAGTCCAGGTTCCTGATGTCAGTTTGTAGGGCTCCTCTGAGACTGTCAGGGCAGCACAAGTATGAGGTCGAGTCAGCTACTGTATGGGGCCCATCCTTCGATGTTCTGAATTTTTTCCTTCAGCTGCCTGCTCAAAGCCACAGGATCGTGAGCAGAAACATCGGCAGTTTTCCCTGGGAAAGCAAACTCACCAGCCCCGGGTCCTGATGTCAGTTTGTAGGGCTCATCTGGGACTGTCAGGGCAGCAGATTTATAAGGTGGTGGCAATTTCTCTATGGGGCCCATCCTTCAATATTTTGATTTTTTGCAGTCAGGTCCTAGCTAAGTGGTACAGGGCCTTGAGCAGAAACATCGGCTGTTTTACCTGGGAAAGAAAACTCACCAGTCCAGGTTCCTGATGTCAATTTGTAGGGCTCCTCTGGTACTGTCAGGGCAGCACAAGTATGAGGTGGAGGCAGGTACTGTATTGGGCCCATCCTTCGATGTTCGGATTTTTGCAACCAGCTGCCCGGTCAGGGCCACAGGACCCTGTGCAGAAACTTCGGCTGTTTACCCTGGGAAAGAAAACTTGGCAGCCCTGGTTCCTGATGCCAGTTTTTATGGCTCCTCGGGGACTGTCAGGGCAGCACAAGTATGAGGTGAAGGCAGATTGTCTATGGGGCCCTTCCTTCGATATTCGGAATTTTGCAGTCAGCTCCCCGCTCAGAGGCACAGGGCCCTGGTCAAAAACATTGGTTGTTTTCCCTGGGAAAGAAAACTCACCAGTCCAGGTTCCTGATGTCAGTTTGTAGGGCTCCTCTGGGACTGTCAGGGCAGCACAAGTATGAGGTTGAGGCAGCTTCTGTATTGGGCCCATCCTTCGATATTCGGATTTACTGCAGAAATCTCCTTGCTAAGGGGCGCAGGGCCCCGAGCAGAAACATCGGCTATTTTCCCTGGGAAAGAAAACTCACCAGTCCAGATTCCTGATGTCAGTTTGTAGGGCTCCTCTGGGACTGTCAGGGCAGCACAAGTATGAGGTGGAGGCAGCTTCTGTATGGGGCCCATCCTTCAATGTCCGGATTTTTTGCAATCAGCTTCCGCCTCAGAGCCACAGGGCCCTGGGCAAAAACATCGGCTGTTTTCCCTGGGAAAGAAAGCTCACCAGTCCAGGTTCCTGATGTCAGTTTGTAGGGCTCCTCTGGGACTTTCAGGGCCGCAAAAGAATTAGGTGGGGACAGCTCTGGTATGGGACCCATCCTTCGATGTTCGGATTTTTTGCAATCAGCTGGCGGCTCAGAGCCACAGGGCCTCCAGCACAAACATCGGCTGTTTTCCCTGGGAAAGAAAACTCACCAGTCCAGGTTCCTGATGTCAGTTTGTAGGGCTCCTCTGGGACTGTCAGGGCAGCAGAAGAATGAGGTGGGGGAAGCTCCGGTGTGGGACACTTCCCTGGATATTCGGATTTTTTGCAGTCATCTGCCGGCTCAGAGCCACAGGACCCTGAGCACAAACATCGGCTGTTTTTCCTGGGAAAGAAAACTCACCAGTCCAGGTTCCTGATGTCAGTTTGTAGGGCTCCTCTGGGACTGTCAGGGCAGCACAAGTATGAGGTGGAGACAGCTCCTGTATGGGGCCCATCCTTCGATATTCGGATTTTTTGCAGTCAGCTTTCCGCTCAGAGCCACAGGACCCTGACCACAAACTTCGGCTTAGTTCCCTGGGAAAGAAAACTCACCAGTCCAGGTTCCTGATGTCAGTTTGTAGGGCTCCTCTGAGACTGTCAGGGCAGCAGAAGAATGAGGTGGGGTAAGCTCCGGTCTGGGACACATCCTTGGATATTCAGATTTTTTGCAATCACCTTCCCTCGCAGGGCCACAGGGCCTGAGCAGAAACATTGGCTGTTTTCCCTGGGAAACAAAGCTCACCAGTCCAGGTTCCTGATGTCAGTTTGTAGGGCTCCTCTGGGACTGTCAGGAAAGCACAAGTATGAGGTGGAGGCAGCTTCTGTATGGGGCCCATCCTTCGATGTTCGGATTTTTTGCAATCCGTTGCCCGCTCCGGTCTACAGGACCCTGAGCATAAACATCGGCTGTTTACCCTGGGAAAGAAAACTCACCAGTCCAGGTTCCTGATGTCAGTTTGGAGGGCTCCCCTGGGACTGTCAGGGCAGCACAAGTATGAGGTGGAGGCAGCCCCAGTAGGGGACTTATCCTTTGATGTTTGGATTTTCTGCAATCAGCATCTGGCTCAGAGCCTCAGGGCCCTGAGCACAAACATCGGCTGTTTTCCCTGGGAAAGAAAACTCACCAGCCCTGGTTCCTGATGCCAGTTTGTAGGGCTCCTCGGGGACTGTCAGGGCAGCAGAAGTATGAGGTGAAGTCAGATAGTCTATGGGGCCAATCATTCGATATTCGGATTTTTTGCAGTCATCTCCTCGCTATGGGCACAGGGCCCTGAGCAAAAAAATAGGCTGTTTTCCCTGGGAAAGAAAACTCCCCAGTCCAGGTTACTGAAGTCAGTTTGTAGGGCTCTTCAGGTACTGTCAGGGCAGCAGAAGTATGAGGTGGAGGCAGATTCTCTATGGGGCCCATCCTTCGATATTCGGATTTTTTGCAGTCAGCTGCCCGGTAAGGGGCACAGGGCCCTGGGCAAAAACATCGGCTGTTTTCCCTGGGAAAGAAAACTCACCAGTCCAGGTTCCTGATGTCAGTTTGTAGGGCTCCTCTGAGACTGTCAGGGCAGCACAAGTATGAGGTCCAGTCAGCTACTGTATGGGTCCCATCCTTCGATGTTCTGAATTTTTTCCTTCAGCTGCCTGCTCAAAGCCACAGGATCGTGAGCAGAAACATCGGCAGTTTTCCCTGGGAAAGCAAACTCACCAGCCCCGGGTCCTGATGTCAGTTTGTAGGGCTCATCTGGGACTGTCAGGGCAGCAGATTTATAAGGTGGTGGCAATTTCTCTACGGGGCCCATCCTTCAATATTTTGATTTTTTGCAGTCAGGTCCTAGCTAAGTGGTACAGGGCCTTGAGCAGAAACATCGGCTGTTTTCCCTGGGAAAGAAAACTCACCAGTCCAGGTTCCTGATGTCAATTTGTAGGGCTCCTCTGGTACTGTCAGGGCAGCACAAGTATGAGGTGGAGGCAGGTACTGTATTGGGCCCATCCTTCGATGTTCGGATTTTTGCAATCAGCTGCCCGGTCAGGGCCACAGGACCCTGTGCAGAAACTTCGGCTGTTTACCCTGGGAAAGAAAACTCGGCAGCCCTGGTTCCTGATGCCAGTTTTTATGGCTCCTCGGGGACTGTCAGGGCAGCACAAGTATGAGGTGAAGGCAGATTGTCTATGGGGCCCTTCCTTCGATATTCGGAATTTTGCAGTCAGCTCCCCGCTCAGAGGCACAGGGCCCTGGTCAAAAACATTGGTTGTTTTCCCTGGGAAAGAAAACTCACCAGTCCAGGTTCCTGATGTCAGTTTGTAGGGCTCCTCTGGGACTGTCAGGGCAGCACAAGTATGAGGTTGAGGCAGCTTCTGTATTGGGCCCATCCTTCGATATTCGGATTTACTGCAGAAATCTCCTTGCTAAGGGGCGCAGGGCCCCGAGCAGAAACATCGGCTATTTTCCCTGGGAAAGAAAACTCACCAGTCCAGATTCCTGATGGCAATTTGTAGGGCTCCTCGGGGACTGTCAGGGCAGCAAAAGTATGAGGTGGAGGCAGCTTCTGTATGGGGCCCATCCTTCGATATTCGGATTTTTTGCAATCAGCTTCCCGCTCAGGGCCACAGGACCCTGAGCAAAAACATCGGCTGTTTCCCCTGGGAAAGAAAGCTCACCAGTCCAGGTTCCTGATGTCAGTTTGTAGGGCTCCTCTGGGACTGTCAGGGCAGCACAAGTATGAGGTGGAGGCAGCTTCTGTATGGGGCCCATCCTTCAATGTCCGGATTTTTTGCAATCAGCTTCCGCCTCAGAGCCACAGGGCCCTGGGCAAAAACATCGGCTGTTTTCCCTGGGAAAGAAAGCTCACCAGTCCAGGTTCCTGATGTCAGTTTGTAGGGCTCCTCTGGGACTTTCAGGGCAGCAAAAGAATTAGGTGGGGACAGCTCTGGTATGGGACCCATCCTTCGATGTTCGGATTTTTTGCAATCAGCTGGCGGCTCAGAGCCACAGGGCCTCCAGCACAAACATCGGCTGTTTTTTCCTGGGAAAGAAAACTCACCAGTCCAGGTTCCTGATGTCAGTTTGTAGGGCTCCTCTGGGACTCTCAGGGCAGCAGAAGAATGAGGTGGGGGAAGCTCCGGTGTGGGACACTTCCCTTGATATTCGGATTTTTTGCAGTCATCTGCCGGCTCAGAGCCACAGGACCCTGAGCACAAACATCGGCTGTTTTTCCTGGGAAAGAAAACTCACCAGTCCAGGTTCCTGATGTCAGTTTGTAGGGCTCCTCTGGGACTGTCAGGGCAGCACAAGTATGAGGTGGAGACAGCTCCTGTATGGGGCCCATCCTTCGATATTCGGATTTTTTGCAGTCAGCTTTCCGCTCAGAGCCACAGGACCCTGACCACAAACTTCGGCTTAGTTCCCTGGGAAAGAAAACTCACCAGTCCAGGTTCCTGATGTCAGTTTGTAGGGCTCCTCTGAGACTGTCAGGGCAGCAGAAGAATGAGGTGGGGGAAGCTCCGGTCTGGGACACATCCTTGGATATTCAGATTTTTTGCAATCACCTTCCCTCGCAGGGCCACAGGGCCTGAGCAGAAACATTGGCTGTTTTCCCTGGGAAACAAAACTCACCAGTCCAGGTTCCCGATGTCAGATTGTAGGGCTCCCCTGGGAGTGTTAGTGCAGCACAAGTATGAGGTGGGGGCGGCCTCGGTCTGCGACTCATCCTTCAATGTTTGGATTTTTTGCAGCCAGCTGCTCACTCAGGGCCACAGGACCTGAGCACCGACTCCGGCTCTTTTTTCTTGGAAAGAAAAATCACCCGTCCAGGTTCCTGACGTCAGTTTGTAGGGCTCCCCTGAGACTGTCAGGGCAGCACAAGTATGACATGGTGGCAGTCCTCGTCTGAGACACATCCTTCGATATTCTGATTATGTGCAAGCAGCTGCCTGCTCAGTTCTACAGGACCCTGAGCTGAAAGTCCAGCTGTTCTTTCCCAGGTTGAAGAATCACTTAGTCTTCCTAATGCAAACAATGACTGACCTAGTTATGAGAACACCCTCACCCAGGGTTGGAGCCCTCTGCCTCTGATTTGAACTGTCTGCATCTGAAAGGAAGTTTGGACTAATGTCAAATGGCTTCAGGACAACTTAACAGCACCAAACTTCTTATGGCAATCTACTAATGCAACTTAGAGCCCAACTACACCCTGCATTACCAATTTCAAGTCCCCGGGACTTGTGCTATTACAGGCTATGCAGCAGGGCAGAGCAGCTCCAGGAGAAATATGTGCAGACACCTGTGACACAGGACAGGACATGAAAAACAAGGGGACAGGACAGGGAGAGAGAGCTTTCGACAAGAAGAAAGGACCGAGAGACTGGAACACCACACAGTGCACCAGAGACAAGTGACAGGACAGACACCGGAACTGCTCTGCCCTGCGCACCTCAGCACTGAGATCAAAACAGACACTTCCCCTTTAGGTGGCCTAAGGGGACAACTCTTGGACATCCCCATCTCCAAAAATGACTCAAAAACCCCTCCTGGGGAGTCCCAACCTGGCACCTCTCTTTCATCCCCTCTGTGGGTTGTAGGCCTTGACTTATCTTGAACATATCTAGAGATGCAAATCCCCATCTGGTGCAGAAGGAGACCACTACTCCCATCCCCCAGCTGTGGCCCCAGCTTATTTTTTGGATGACTGGAAATGCGAATCCACGTTGGACCTGAAATGAGTCTGCCTCAGAGGGTATCGCCTGTTAGTTTCTCAGTCAGCTAGAATAAAGAACAGGAAAATCAGCAGTTGAGTTTAGTGTTATATGGGCCAAATCCCAGCAAGTCAGATACTTATCCTGTCCTGAGTGTGCTTGGGTGCTCTAGTCTCCAGCTCCATCCCTAGTCTAAGGTTTGGCTGTTATTATGAGTAGCACCTGGTTTAGAGAGGCAAAGTCACAGGGCATTTCTGTGAGTTCAGTGGATGAGCTTGTGTGCTGTATGACACATGGATGCCTCTGCTACACTTGAGAAAAGCCTTGCAAATAGACAGCATTTCTCACCCTACTGCCTGCAAACCCCCACCATAATAACTCTTAACTGGGCACCCTGCTAACTCTCCCACTCCTAGTCACAATCCTCAACTCACCTGAAGCCTCAATCTCAGACATCATCTTTGACACAGGGTAGATCCCTTTTGTGACATAATGAATCTGCTGTAAAAATGCTGTACTTGACAGAACCTGGAATTACAGGAAGTTGCACTCCTCCTAAAAAAAAAAAAAAAAAAAAAAAGTCAGAGATTACAAAAGCACTTTACCACCCCTGAATGCACAACCCGAAATCGTGAATTTAAATACTTCCTGGGTTCAGCGTTGTTTTCCTCACAGTACCTTCAAAGACTGTTGCATTAGAAGCCCAAAAGCACCTGCAGAGAACAAGCTAAGCTGAAAAAGAATCTTCACCAAAAATGAGAGAAGAGCTCTTACCCCAGCTGATCCCAGAGAGGAAATGAAGCCCCTTGGCAAAGGCTGGGGTTAATATACCCCTGATTGGGCCCCGCCTCTCGTTCCCATGACACCCAGGAAAAGGGAGGGGCCAAACCCCACCGGGTATAAAAGCCCTCAGAGCAGGTGCAGCTGTTTGGCTCCTCTGATTTGATTTCAAGGGGAGTAATGGGCTGCATATAGAAGAAAACTCTTCAGGGAAATGACAGTATTTTCTTTTTTTGCTACAACTACTTGGAGCAAAAGGGCAAGCAAACTGGTAAGAAATAAAACTTTGTTCTTTAGGCAGCATATCTAGATAAATTGGGTAATTTGCTGTTAACTTATATTATTCCTCAGTGATGACTAAGTAGTACTCCACATGAGACAAAGGGTGGAGAAGAATGCTAATTCTATGAACAGTTTAAGTCTCCTTGGGGCTACTAATTAGGACTAACTACATTATAAATAAAAATATGAAAAAAAAAATAGCCTCTTGGGCAGCATCAAGGTTAAGTGCATGCTAGGCTTGCCTTTCCCTGAGATATTTAGTCCTAGGGCACAGAAAGAAGTGCCCTGAAAGGTAGTTTTAAACCCTTAAAATGCTGAAAAAGCATTCTACAAGAGCCTCCTTCAAGTGAATCCCTTAAAATGCGGAAATGGGGAAGTTACCCCCACTGAAATGGATACAATGGCAAATAAATGGTTCCTGCCCTTTAGTTTAATCCCCTAGAATATTGGGAAAAGAGAGGTTTTCCTCACTTTAAGTCTCTCCAGTGATGAAGACAGACGGATCTTCCCCTCAATCCAAACCCTTAAGAAAGAGGGATAGCTGGACTTCCCCCTTAATTTAAACCTTAGGACAACAACAAGGGTTACCCTTAATTCAAACCCATAAAAACCATTGTCAAGGTTTTCCCCTTCTATTTAAACTGGAAAATAATGGAAAATGTGGATTCCCTGTCAATTAACACCCCTAACAGCATAGAAAAGGCAGGGACTCTTTCAACTGAGACCATTAAAATTGCAGGGGAAGTGCATTCCCTCATGATTTGAACACAAGAAATAACGGAAAAGGAAGCTTTTTCCCATAATTTAAACCCCTTCTCTATTCATAACCCCGCTCTTTTTTGGGAGTGCTGTGGAAGGTCTGGGAGTTCTAGGGAGGGACTGGTACAATAAAAGGGGAAAGTTGAAAGCTCTCCTGTGGAACCCCACATGCTGCCTGTCCTGCTCAGGTGCTGCCCCTTGGCAAGAAGGCTCTTCCCTCGGCATTTTCTCAAAGGGATCCCCTGTGCCCAGGTGGATCCGGCTGCCTCCCGGTCCCCGCTGGTTGTTCCAACCATAGTTCCTGGAGGGATACCTGGGATACCCCTGTTAGCTCCTCTGGATTAGAAGCTCCCTGTGCAGGTGTGTCCAGGTAGCTGCACTGAAAGCAGCTGGTCACATGGGGAGCTGCTACACCTAGGATTGGGGGATGAGGTGAAGAAAAGTCCTGTGGGATGTTCCCTCCTTACACAACACTTTGTCAAACCCTTAAACAACGGGGTGCCAGACTTTCATTTCCAAGATAATTAACAGTCTTTCCCCTGGCCAAACAGGAATTGTGCTTCCAAAATTGCAAACAGTGAACGATTTCTCACAGACCACAGCTGCCAACACCAGGAACTCTCGCTGCCCTAGGAGAGCAGCACGCTTCCAGTGAATAGACATCGACACACAGGGAGGGTGAGGCTGGTTTTACAGGGAGAAAGGGCAGAGGTCGAATCACGAGGCCTGTAGCCCCAAGTGACTTTCTACATCTTCTCGTTTTGAATGGCACAGGATTTATCCTGGAGCAAAAGTGCTGTCAGCAAGAATTCTGCCTGCCCGAGAAGAGAAAAGCACCTCCGCGAAACTGACATCAGGAAGCATAGAGGGTGAGCCATGTTTCACAGAGAAAAGGGCCAGTGAAGGAGTCCAAAAACCAGAGGCCATGAATGAATGGTAGCCCCATGAAAATCTGAATGGAGAAAGATGTGCGGCGGCCCCAAGCTGACACCACGTCAACAAGGGGTTGGCTTGAAAATCCCAAGCACAACTTGAAAATGAAACCAAGAACTTGGACTGGTAAGTTGTCTTTCCCAGGATGAGTCCCAGACCTCGGCTGCCCCCACCTCATACTTGCGCTCCCTTCAAACTGTCAGGGCAGCACAAGTATGAGGTGGGGCAAGCCCCAGTCTGGGACACATACTTCGATGTTCGGATTTTTTGCAGTCAGTCATCCGCTCATGGCCACAGGACCCTGAGCACAAACTCCGGCTCTTTTCCCTGGGAAAGAAAACTCACCAGTCCAGGTTCCTGATGTCAGTTTGTAGGGCTCCCCTGGGAGTCTCAGGGCAGCATAAGTATGAGGTTGCGGCAGTTCCTGTCTGGGACACATCATTTGATGTTCAGATTTTTTGCAATCAGCTGCCCTCTCAGGGCCACAGGACCCTGAGCACAAACTCCGGCTCTTTTCCCTGTGAAGGGAATCTCACCAGTCCAGGTTCCTGATGTCAGTTTGTAGGGCTCCCCTGGGACTGTCAGGGCAGCACAAGTATGAGGTGGGGGCAGCCCCAGTCCATGACACATCCTTCGATGTTTGGATTTTTTGAAGTCAGCTGCCGGCTCAGGGCCACAGGGCCCTGAGCACAAACTCCGGCTCTTTTCCCAGGGAAAGAAAACTCACCAGTCCAGGTTCCTGATGTCAGTTTGTAGGGCTCCCCTGGGACTGTCAGGGCAGCACAAGTTTTAGGTTGGGGCAGCACCTGAGCGGGCAGCTCACTGCCAAAGTCCGAACATCAAATGATGTGACCCGGTCTGGTCATTTTGAAAAGCTCTTCTGGGGCTGCAAATCAGCCTTTGCAGCTGGAGGCAGTTCCTTGCATAAACATGGGGTGGCCCCAAAGAGGTTTTGGGTGAAAGGTATCAGGAAAAAACTGTTATGAACCGGGGCCCAAAGGGCAAGAGGTAGCTCACAGATTCTTCATATGGAGAAGAGTGATGTTTTATGAAATCCAACCAACACTTCCCATTTTTTACACCCTGCCATTTGAAAAACTCCAAAAGCCACAAAACTTAGTCTAAAGCTTTTGGGAAGAGCTGGCTCAGACTCCCAACCTATGCAAATCCTCATGGGGTTGCTGGATGGGCACCTCTTTTCCTTTGGCATAGGGAAGCACCTGTACCAGCCTGGCCCTTACTCTGGCTGCCTCAGGAAATACCTTCCTTTAGAGGAGTGCTGTCTTAAAGGAGTCATTTCAGCTATGGAGAAAAAATGCTGGTTTGTGTTGTAAAGGCCTGAACTTCACAGAACAGTAGACACAGAAAGATTGGGACACAGATAGCTTAGATGGGGAGAAGAGTACATTTCATACACTATTTTTATAAATCAATAATTAAATATATTTTGAATACACTCTTCTTGCTGCTACAGGAAGCAGTCCAACTACAGAGAAACTTAGCAGAAATACCTTGCATCAGAAAGAGTTCATACACTATAGAAAACTGAAAAAAAAAAAAATACTTAGAAGTCCTGTCTTTGTAATTTTTTCCTAGAAACTTTTGGTAAGAGTCATCCAAATTCAAATTTGATTCATCCAGTATTTCTGGCAATATTACCCAGTATATTTAAAAGTATTTATGCTAAAGGAAAGCTATATATATAATGTGACAATTATGTTTACTTGTTAATTGTTACTGCTTTGGTAAAATAAGTACTTCTAATTGTCTGTTTTCCATTTTTGGCATGTCTCTATTGCTTCATTATGTGATTTTACAGTCTCCATTAATGAATAAAAATAAAAATCTAAGCAATATTGTAAATGTAGCAAGCAACCATCTGCTTTGCCTTAATTACCAAAAAGTTTTAGTGCATCTGTGCAAGCTTCTTTTGAATACCAATATTCTCATCTCTCTGTGAAAAAAGACTACTATGAAAAACTGGTCAGATAAGGCAATTCTGTCCAACAATACAAAGTACAGCTGAAATCCAACATCCTTTTTCTCAGGATAAGTCGCAAGAAAACAAACAACCATACCATATATGTGAATTAGTGCTTCAAAGAAATCATGAAAGCAAGTTTTACATACTGTCACGTTCAAATTAATTTCACTACATGTCCTCAAATTACAAGTCGCAGGTCAGTGATTGTATGAATGTATATATAAAAAACTGTATTTGTGACCCCAGTCAAGCTGAACTCAAACCCTCCTGCTCACTGAAAGCATCAACATTCAGAATTTTGCAAACATTGTATTTTCTCTCTAGGTGTCTTTCATTATCATAATCATTCATAAGTATTTAGCTGCATTCCTACAAATCAATTTTCACAACCAGGCCAACCAAAACATGCAAGATAAGAGAATATTTTAAGTATTCAATTATTTAATAAGAAAATTAACCAATGCAGAAAATTTTAGCATAGAAACCTCAAATTTTAAAAAGCAACTTTCCCAAAGGAGAGAAGTCTACAAGAGTACTCAAAGCAAACAAGAAGAAAAATCACAGCTCAGGCATTTTGGAACACAGAAATTACACATATTGGGACATCCCCAAACACAGGAGAAAGCCCATTGAAACCACACATCCTAGGTCACCTCTCAATCAGTACCTTTAAGACACTACCATTTGTATTAATGCTAAGTAAATGAAATAAGCTTTAAACAATGATGCTACCATACCCTTTAAATATGATTCATCCCTTAATTATCAACTAATTAAGACAGTCTACATAGAATGACCAGAAAAAAAATTAAAGTCCTGAATTGGCAACAAAAGACAACAAAGGGAATGGGAAAAAAAAAAAACCCAAAAAAACAGAGAAACTGAAGGAAAGAAGGAACTGGCAGATACAGTAAAAGGTTAATGCAATATTTATCTTAGCTAGTTTAGAGCTGTATTATGAAAGGCTTTCAAACACAGACAAGAAAGATTAGATTGTCGTTTGAAAGGGATTCATTGACAGAACTTTGGCTCTTCTGTCCCGTTCACCTTTCCAGGTGAATGAAGAAGAGCAAATTTGGTTCAGTTTGCTCTAAAAATACTGACAGAGTCAAAACCAGACAAGAGGATGCAAGGGGACTTTTTGTCTGAATGGACAAATCTCCGCAAAGTCAGCAAGATTTAGAAACAACTGGAACATGCTAAATAATTGCCTAATGTTATTCTTGGGAAAAGGAAAGGGAAAAGGAGGAGACAGATTAAATTTTAACTACATGAAGTTCAGCATAGTAACTGAATGTTTAGAAGATCCAAGGTACCTTCTCAAATACAAACCAATGACAAAGTAGTAGTTTATGCAGATAAAACTACCTAGAAACAGGATGAAGGAGAAGATGGCCAAAATATCACCTTGAAAACCAGTGACAGAATGGGAAGAGTAGAATTGTCTAATTTCACAAGATTAGTCCTTTATCTATAATAGGATCATATAGGTCATGTCCAGCTTCAATTAGCCAGCAAAGGGTAATTCAGAAGTCAACATTAATTGCATGGATGATATAAAGAAAGAGCATTGTGGTCAGGCTGCAAATTGTACACCTTCCTAAAATCTTGCCATGTCAGACTCCAGAAGCCTAGAGCTGTTTGAGACTTCTGACAGAGCCATACAGGCAGTCAATTAAAGGCAGCAAAGCATACCTGTTATTATTAGCTTTTTGGAATAGAAAATAGGGGCAGAATTTTTGCATTCTATCTCCATTTGATAAGGTCTTTTAAACTTAAATACTGGTCTTATTAAAGAGGTTCTCCTGGCCCCTGCATAGCACTGCTAATTTTAAAAGGATAAGAAAGCCTATTTAAACACTCTGAAGTGCATTAGTGTTGGAGGTTAGGATTTTCCTTTTGTTTTTATTTTTGCTCTCAGAATTTTCTCCAATCTGTTGCTTAAGTAACAATAACAATTGATATTTAAGAGAGAAAAAAAAAGTGGCCAAGGCTGGGGGGAGGGTGCAGCTGCACTCTCATTGCTGAGGTGTGGGATTCCTTAAAATCAGAGGGTTTTGGGCACTTTGCAAAACGCAGGCCTCAGAGACAGCAGGGTGGTGATTAGAGTTAAGCAGTAGCTATAAGATTTGTCAGCAGAAAAATTATACAAGTAGAAAGAAAGAACAAATAGAACAATAGTCTGTGTATTCATGCTTCGGTAGAATAACTTCCTAAGTTGCAGAAAAGTATATCTGGTGAGATATTAGAAAGTTTTAAGCTTAATAATGAAGCTCTGTGCATGTATCTTAAGGCTTACAAGCAGGTATTGTATTCGAAATAAGCAAGCATTGTTTTAAGCAAAGGTATGTGTGCTTATAGTGATTGGATAGAACTACTGTCAATATGCTTTTGCTTTGTGTGATTGGTCAAGAAGTTTATAAAGTAAGTTGTAACATTAAGTTCTTGGTCTATTGCCTGGATGTGAGCTGCTGGCATCTTCCCATTGTCATAACTGTATAATGGGACTGATGCTAAAAAATAAACAGCTCGAGACACGTTCCACAGCAGTCCCATCCCGTTGGTGACTTGTACATAGCCCCCAGCCGGCGATACTGAGGGGCTTCCTTTTGGAAGGACAGAGACACTGTGAGATTTTGGCTGGGGGTAAGAGGCTGGGCTCAGCTCCTCTCTCTCTCACTTGCGTTTGGGATTGCAGGGGAGACGGGCTGAGGTCGCTGTGGGAAGAATTCACCACCACTGCAGGGCTCCATCTCCTGCTGTCCTCTCCTGCCATGAGCGAGGCCTTGCTCATATGAGCCGCCATTGCACAGGGACCTCATTGACACCAGCAAGAACCCTCATCATCTCCTCAGGAGCCTCAGGGGGAAACCCAGGACCCTGAGCCCATCTGAGGGAGCCTCTCCTGGCTGGTTCAGGAGCCGGGCAGCTGCTGCCCAGCCCCACCATTTCTCTGTCCCTGCTCTGGGTTTTTCCACTGCCCTGGAACCCCACAGCCCTGCCTGCCTGCACAGCCCTTGGCTCCTGCTGCGGCCGCCCAGTTTCTGACACATTTCATTCACTAACCTGGCTGGCCTCTGCCGTTCCAGCCGCTGCTGCGAGGTCGCTGCTGGCTGCATCCTTTGGCCCCGGCCCCGTCCCTCCCGCCGGCCGCGCCGCCACCGCCATCACTGCGGGAGGGGAGCGGGCGGCGCTCGGCCACAGCGCCCCCTGCAGGGCGGGGCCGTGCCCGGCCGGGAGCCAGCAGCGCCCCCGCTGGCCGCGCCCAGAACTGCGCCCAGGGGAAAGCGCCGCGCCGAGAGCCAAAGTTATATTAATTCAAAGCCGAGGGGCTCATACTTTCCATTCCAACCGAGGTTTCCAGCTTCCTTGGCAAAGATCTGTCTTTTAAACCAGGACGTGGAGAAAAATGTTCTGGAAGGGTCTAGTGTGCAAGGACATGGAATGGTTTCCCACTGCCAGAGGGCAGGGTTAGATGGGATATTGGGAAAGAATGTGAGGGTGGTGAGGCCCTGGTACAGAGTGCCCAGAGAAGCTGTGGCTGCTCCTGGATGCCTGGAAGTGCCGAAGTCCAGGTTGAACAGGGTTTGGAGCACCTTGGGATAGTGGAAGGTGTCCCTGCCCATGGCGGGGGATGGCTTTAAGGTCCCTTCTAACCCAAACCATTCCATGATTCTATGAATTTGTAGAGATGTACCAACTAGGATGAAAGACTATGACTCTTCCCCAAGGAGAAGGTTTTTATCATACATTATGTTAATAAAAAAAATCCCCTTTCTTTAGTAAAAATTCTCATTTCTTTGCCAAAGGACTCTGTCCAGGCTTCCCTGTTAAAATAATCAGGTGTCCTGTTGAATAGTGTATTTTTGTCTGGATTCTGTTTATCAGCTGCATCACTTTGGAATTACTTCCCAGAGGTTACTGCAGCCTCTGTTGTTCTTGGCTGTGTGTCTAAAGGCCAAGTCAAACACTGTATGATTTTCCTGCAGCTGAGGGATTTACACACAGCCCACTCTGAAGCCGTGCAAACACCTGCCTTGGCAGCTCACCTGCTGCAGAGAGAAGCCTGGTGGAAGTGAAGTTCTCTGTGCTTGGCCTGGCAACTTTCCAGAGGCAGGGCTGGATATTAATTAAACCTAAGCAAGAGGTGAAGTGTGCTGCCTGGAGCTGCTTCCCTTCAGGGAGATGTGGTAACTGGTGGTGTGTGGTGCTGGTTTGGAGCCCAGGGCTCCTTCTGGAGGGCTGTGCCTCCCATGCAGCCCTGCAGCACCCCCACAGTGGCCTGAACTGGCTGCAGTGTTTCTGCTTCTCTAAGGCCTCAAACAACTCACTCAGAATGGTTTTGAATTGGCTTATGGTTGTTCAGACACGCTGGGTTAGACACTCAGGAGAAATACCCACAAGATATTCTCAAGAGGTCAAAACAACAGAAAGAACTTTACTGGCAACTTCAAAAAAAGTCAGAGGACTTTTGCAAAAGGTGTGGTGCAACATTTAACCAACATCAAACACTTCTCAAAGCATTAACTTTTCCCACCCAACTTAGCAAACTCTAAACCCCCTCAATCTTAAGTTACTAAAAAAATTCAGAGAAGATGGAATTAGAAGAAGGAAAAAAAGTCAGAAACGGATAAGAAAGGTTTGGATCTCAATTTAAAGGCAGAATTCTACTTTTTTTTTATTTTTTTAATATGATTAATACTGCACTTAGGGCTACCTCCATGCAAATGTGTAAAGATATTAAAGTCTTTATGGTGGTACAAAAAAAAATGAAGGGCTTGTGATAAGCTATCCAGTTTAGTCTTAATTTAGAAGAAAACATGGGGACAGAACGTGCAACATATGCACATTATGTGGAGAAGGGTTTATTTATGTGACTGTAAGGAACAAGAAGGTGATGCAGATATTTCTGGCTTGTATTTCTAGTGCTTCTAATTGCTCTCGGAGTACAGACTAAGAACTTAGAAAAACTAATTTGAATCAAGTACTTGATTGAAATGGAAAAAAAAACCAAAAAGAAGAGACATTTTGGTTAAGTAGGAATGTGTAGGAATTTGTGTCCAAATTGGTTGTTTTGAAGTTCTCAAACTCATAAGCAATGTCACAAAAGTATTGTGAAAATTATGTGACTACCACACAGAGCTCTGGAGTAATAATTACAATCTTTAACCCCTAAAAATCCAGGAACTTCTGTAGATTGAATTAAAAATACAAATTATTCACTACTTTTCTTCTGGTGGAGACAAAGTTATAATTCTCTTGTTATTTTCCAGTTAATAGCATCCCCCATAGTAACACAGTTTTTGGACAGGAGTGTATAAATTCCCCATTTTCTGGGGCAAGAAATATCACAGGAGCTTGGAAATGGGGCACTGCAGGGAAGAGCACCTTTCAGCTGTTAGCTGATAAACCTTTCTATATTTACCATCAGAACTATAGATTATTTAGTGCCATAAGTATATACTGTTGGCATTTTTAGCTGCTTTCATTGCTTCTTGAAAGCAGATCAGTGTAAAAGAGCTGCAGTATTTTGCATGAGAGGCTTTCTGATAAAAAAAATATTGATATAATCCTTGATAAAATCAGTGAGGACTGATAATTCCCTCTAATGCTCTCTTAATTTTGCAGGAGAGAAAATATAATTTGCTCTTAATTAAACTTGTCAACAGTCTGCGAAACAGTTGTTTAATCAAGATGACACAAAATCTTGTTCACAATTACCTTGATTAGAAGAGGTATCATTGTCCTCCAGTAATTTTTTTCCTCAAAACCACTTTTAAATATTGAGTACTTAGAGCATTTGTATCATATAGCTTAAGTTCAGTGGCATGTACAGTCATATCACTGACTCTGTACTTCTTAAATGAGTACATCACTCTGCAGAGATTAAAATAAAACTGCTCTTATGAAATGATCCTTTATAGGCTGCTGTAATGGTTTCTTTTGTTCTTCATCATACCCATGAATATCTTCCCATTTCTAATTGCCAAGAGGTTTAGGTTCTGTGAAGAGTCATTCTCTCACTTTTTATTTTCTATTTTTTTCTGAAGATATATTAAGCCTCCAGCTCTTGAGGTTGACTTCAATTTATACTTTGGTTCCTATAACAGTGTTTGATAAATCATTGCCCACAGATGTTGTCAGCATGAATTGCTTAATTTTCCAACGAATGGATTAAAACTTGAACAGCTGTACTGGTTTTTAACCAAAGAGGGGAAGAGAAAAAGCAGGCACAGGGTAGTTGAAGCTCTCTTGTGGCAGGATTGGGAGCACTCACCTTTCCTTTCTAATCAGTCTCTGCAGGTCCCTGGGGGCTGAGGCCTTGGGAAGTGTTTAAAAAGGCAAAATGTGAGCAGCAAAACCTGAGGGATGGGAAAGGATCAAGCAGAAGATGCTTGGGTGTAGAATAGGTTGAAAGTCACCTAACTGGAGCTGATCAAACACCTTGAATCCTTGGCCTGAAGCCTCCTGCAGAGCCCTGGGTGACTAAAGGGGTTCCAGGAGCACCCCTCATGACCCACAATGTTTGCCCCTTTCTTTTCTGAGTTTATTAGTTATTTTGGTAAAGTACAAAGCTACATGGCCTGGTAGTTATATTTCCAGGCAAGAAATGCTCATTCAAGCCCAAGTTGTCTTAAAACTCATTGTCTCATATTACCCTGTCCTTCTGGGTATTATTCATTATCTAATTTTAGCTTTGTCTTCCTTTCCCCCCGCATTTTATGGGGTTATATCCACATGAAAAATTCCCATTGATGCTTTAGCGGGTGCTTGTCTCTGTCCTTGCTCACTCACCCTTGTGGTAATCCTTGCTCAGGTGATTGTCAATTCAAGATATTTTCTGAGCTTGCCAAAGCTGAACCTGGGAGAGCTTTCCTAGCTCATGGTTCCAGAAGAACTGAAGTCTTTCACGTTGCCATCTGCTTTCCACTTGTCAATTCTCGCTGGAAACCATTGAGGCACGTGTGTTTGCTTGCAGCTATTTTGAAGAGATTTGCATTTATCAGTGTAATCTAATTAGGTCCTTTTATTAGGGTTGAACATTTAAATGCTTGCAGAAATGAGATTAGCAATTATCTTTTTTTATTCTAATGCATTGTAATAGGTGTAATCTATTAGCAAAACCATTCCAGGTCATGTGTGTACTTCATCTCCTGGAGCAGCAAATGATGTAATTGCTGTTCTTTTCCTTTTGTGATGAATCCAATTGATCGAGTTCTTTGCTAGTAATTTCTTTGACCTGTGAATTTTCCTTTACTGGTCAGAATTTTTCCATAAACATTTCCATTTTATCGACTTTATCCATTACATAAAGTATTTCCCCATCATTTCTGCAAACAATATTTAACTTCTAATTATTTCATACACAGCTGAGTGATTTCAATAGCATGTTTTCCATGTGCTGCCAGACTGCCAAAGGGCTTGGGGTGCTCATCCTCTGCTTCAGCTAAAGTTAGCAGAGTGCAAGTTCTATTGTGATGTTACAGTCTCTGCAGCAAGACTGGAGGAAGGAGCCTTACTGTTCCTAAAACGAATTAATTTCTCAAAATCTGGGGATTTTTGTCTAAGTGGAAAAAGAAAAAAAAATATATTATTATTTAAAACAAACTCTCTTTAAAGCTTGCATTCTCTTTAAAGCCATGATGTGATCCAGAGGAAATCTGGTTAAAAAGGCCAATTATTAAAATTATTTTTGAAAACAGAAGAAACTGAGGATATAAAGAACAACTGCTGAACTGGGTTAACTCTACTGTCCTCTTACTCTTATATTGAACTTTTGCATAATTTCAGTTTAGTGCTGCCATTTTTAACAAGGAAAAAATACCTTCTAATTAATTTTAACAGATCAGAGAAAAAAGTTTTTTTCCTAATTACCCAAACTTTGCTCATATCCATAGCCCATTAAGAGAGCAACAGTACTTCTGATATTTCTGTGACAAAAGCTGTATTGAACAATTCCAAAAAATAAAAAGTACTTCAGAATTATAGAATATTTTTCATCAGCTGAGTGCATTTGCAGTTACATTGGATCAGTCACAGAATAACACAATAATTTTTAAATCATTTTTAAAGCAAAAGACTTCGGTGATCAAAGTGTCAAGAGCACTGCAAGAGCTCGTTCCTCTCAGTTGGTTAAAAAATAAAAGCCCTGTTGAGAATTTAGCTTACTTAAAAAGTTTTGCATTATTTTCCAAGTATGTCTGTACAATTTTATTTTCTGCATGAAGAACATTGCAGTGCCTGTGTGGTCAGAGAGTTAAAAATAAAAGAATATCAAAAAGTCGATTATTAGGAAGGCAGGGAAGCACTGGTGAGATTGGTTCAACAGGGTGTGCTCTCTGTCCGTAGGTAATGCTGTCAAACAGACCAAAATGACTGTTATCTTTGGGAGGAAATTAAATTATTCAAGGGCTGGATGAACAGTGGCTGAGATATAATATTACAGTATTTCTGAAAGGATACGTCCTTTGAAATTTTGTTACTTTTTAAAATATGCATTATACTTCAGTGTTTGCAATTGATGAACTCTCATTTTTTGAAAATAATTTACCTTTCTATGAAATTCTATAGTCCTAAGGAGCTGATTTTTTTTTTCTACTAGATTTCATCCTGTTTCCTTGTAACAGCAAAGATTCCAGTACCTTCAAAATATTCCTTCAAATATTTTCTAAGTTGACCTCTGAGTTTGTGTCATACTAGATTTAAGCAGCCCTCCTCTTAGGCCATGGTAATTATAGTTTTATATATAATTTTAGTTAAACATCAGTGTTTAGTTGCAGTACCTGACTGATAGGATGAGATCCTTGAACACTGGAAATAGCCTGCAGAAAGAGCAAGGGGATATTGTTTCTGAGCAAGTGTTGGTGATGCTGTTGCTGAAATATGTTGTTTTATTTTTAAATACATACTTTGAAAAGGCCTGCCTTTTTTTTTACATTTATTGCTTTAGTCACAGGATTTCCTGCCACAAGTATTTCTCTTAGCAGTTCTTGTAAAGTTGGGATTATTAGGAGTTGTTCTCTTCCCTCTCAGTGTATTGAGATAACACCTATTCAAAAGCTTGGGCGTCTTTCTGAGAATCAGAGTATAATTTTTCATATGTCAGCCTCTGGGTGATAGAAGTCATTTTGCCAATGACTTTAACAGTAGGAAGGAGTAGGCTGAAATCACAAGGAATCCCCCTTTACAGTGGTGCTTTACACAGCATTTGGTTGAGCAGCTATGTGGACTTTAGGGTATAATAAACTACTGACAACCACTATGTCACTGGAGAAATCAAAGAAAGTCAATTAAGAGAAAAATAAATGTCATACATGTATTTGGAAAAGAAGGATTAGATATTTTTACCAGATTTTTTTTCTTTGTGGGTTGTAATTTTTTTTCATTTTAAGTGAGCTTCTTCTACACTTAGGTTGGTGCAATATCTAACTAAGCCCATGATACACTGAAATACTGGCAAAAGCAAGGCAATACTTGCTCACACGAACAACTCATTGTGAAATGTATGGGGTTTTTTTGTTTTGTTTTCTTTTACTAGCAATCCCACTCTTGCTTTGGCTTCATTAAGCAGCATTATGCCTTGCTGACTTGCACTTCAGCTCAGGAACCACTGTGTTGGACATCATTACTTCCATGAATTCTGTGTGCAGCTTCAGAAACTTGTTCAAACTGAGCTGTAGCCTTTGCTACCATAACGTGGTCGTGTGCTGCCCTGTAGGTGAGGAGTACATCTTGTCAGAAGGTGAGAAGCTCATTTCCCTTCCACCACCCTGCTGCAGTCCTGCTGAAAGGGAATTCTCTGTATTTAGCTATGGAATCTCCTCAAGTATCTGTGAGAAGACTATGGAGCAGATAAAATCTCTCAACAGCTGTATTTCTGCATCAGCATTGACAAGTGGCACAGAGAAGTCTTTGTCCATATCCAGTGTTAAAAGCAAAGCTGTTTCCTGGCTCAGGTAATCATCCCCAGAGACTGGGATTCCTTATTTCTGGGTTCCCACCTCGTGGAGGCTGCCGGGGGTGCTGCACAGGGCCTTTGTGAGCAGGGGCAGTCACCCACCTGTCGTGTGATATGACACAGACCTGTTAATTGGGTATGATCTTGTGAGGGATTCATGTCCAAATGCGCCTTGGATGTGGATGGGTGGCTCTGGAGGACCCTTCAGAGGTCAGCTGAGTACACACAGCAACTTGTGTTGTGCTTCTGGGTACCAACCTCCTTGGTATACTAAAGAAAGCAGCCAAATATAATGGCTTCCTGGAGTGCTTGAGGAAGTTGCTACATCTGGCAATGCCTGCTGAGAGGGAAGGCTGAATAGCAATGAAGGAAATGGATTCAAAATGCTTCCTGATAGGGAAGGTCTGTGAGTGAAATGCTGACAGAGACACGTGCCTGGAGTCACTGCTGACACTGAGGAGAGCTGCAGGCAGGCATCTGAGGCCAGAGCCGAGTCAATATTTCTCCTCGTGGTGTCTGTGTGAGCTTGTCACTGTTTATCCCGTTAACCCTTTGGCCAGATGATTGCAGAAATACTGTGTCCTGTCAATACCTGACAGCAGGCAGGCTTTGAATTGTGTATACACAGTTAGCTTTTGAACTGGTAGCCTCTCTGATTTATTTGCTGCCACCTCTGAGGTGTTTTAAAATCATGTCTGAGTTCTATTGCTTCTGCGAAATATATCATGGCTTACCTATTCCGTGGCTCCATGTTTTCTTTCACTTATGGCTTACCTCAGTCATTCAGCTTCACTAACATGCAAATCACCATTTTGGCTTAATTTTCATTAAACTTGTGCCCATGTTATAAAATAAGGTGGAAATTTCCTGCTGAGCCAGATGCTAGGCAGAATCAGCTGCACTTGTTTAAAATGAAACTGCAACCTCATTAAATCACAGCGTTCATTTTCTTGCTGCCAGGTATGACATGAAATGAGGAATCCATCATCTGCTTTTCAGCCACAGCCCTTATGTGGCTGATTTGTAAATGCTCAGGTGAAGTTCCAGAGCAAATGAACATTGGTGAGCTCTTGCCAGAAATGTGAAATTTATCTGTTCACTATTTAGGCTCCATGATGGGACCACAAGTCAAACATCACCTGGTTTTATTTTGGTGTGGCATAGACTGGACACTGGAACTATTTCAAACCTAAGGAGATAAATAGTCAAATAAAGCTAAGTGAGGGAGCTAGTTCAGCCAGAACCAGAAGTACCTAATCCCCTAACTGGAGTTGACAATTTTAGTGCAGAAATTAAGGAGCAGTGCCTATGAAATACTTTCTGTGGACTGGTGCTCAAGTTCAGAGCCTGATAGATGAGACATTCTGGTTTTCATCCCACATCTTGAATGCTGGAATCATTGAGCCCTTTTTGTAATGCTTCTCTGTACTTTCCAAGGGGAAAAAAGCCTTGAGGTACAGTGACTCTGACTTCCTGGGCTTTGAGACATAGAAAACAGCTACTGTCAGACTGCATTATTTTAGCAGGAATAGCTGAGGTTTAAGAATGTTGTTTTTAACTGGGATCATGAGTGGGATCACAGATAGGTTTCTGTGTTGCTGAGAACCTTTGGGGACAGAATATACAGGAGGCACTTGTGCCCCCTCTGTACTGTGTTCCATAGGTACCTGAAAACCAAAACTCAATTTCAAATGTTGAAAATGTTGGATGTTCCCACATCTCTCATGGCACGGCTTTACTGAATAGCTGCTGATTCTGTGTGTGTATCAGTGATTGGAACTGGTATTTCACCTGTGGCAGTTTGAGAGAAGGAGTCAATGTCAGGCAAGGGTCACTCTACATTTCCATGGGGTGCTTGCAGTATTCTGGTCACTCAGGTCACCTGTTGCAGGCAGAAATAGGAAAAATGCAGTGAAGGCTAAGAAAAATATAACAGCTTCTACACAGGGGAAAAACTAATCTGGATTGTCACCTTGGAAAAAAAACAGTGAGTAAGAGGAGAGATGAAAATAGTCTAGAAACTCATTATGAGAGGAGAGAGAGGAGATGATTTATTTGAAGATGGTTTCTCACTATTGCTTGGAGTTAACACATGTGGGCAACCTGGTAAAATTATCAAGCATGAGGCTTAAAGCGAATGAAACCCCATCTTATTTTAACATGTCATAATTACATCACATAATTCATGCCCGTGGGATATTTTAAGGCCTAAATATAAACATAAAAGGAGGCCAAACATCCCCATGAGGTGCAGGTGAAAGAGGTGTTTGTAGAGAACATGTGCAGTTGAATATTAAGCACAGTGTTCTGTCCTCCTTATGTTTTCAGCTTCAGAAACCCTCAGGCTACAGATCTCAGGGAGCAGTAATTCTGTCCCTGTACTTGCCTTTGTTTCCCCTGGGTGGGCACTACTGGCTGGTGCAGATGTGGCACTTAAACAGACAAACCCCCAAGGCAAGGGAATGTAGGGGGAAAGTGCTGTCTAGTGCCTCTACAAGAAACAACTCCATGTCTGTTTGGAAAAATGTCTGTAAGATTGGTTTTGGCTTTGGGCATCTGGAATCTGGTCTAACAGAAAGCAGGATATCTGACAAACCCATGAGGTTTTACGTATGCATATAAAATGAGAATAATTTGTGAGGGTTTTTCTTATGAGAAATGACTTGATAAAGCCACTTTTCCTTTCAGTGATGAGTTTTCAGTTTAGATGTGCTAAGCAGTCATTTTGGCATTACAACTGATGCTCTTTAATAAAATTGAGTCCCACTTCTCAAACTGATTATTTTGCTTGGCTTTAGGATATGTCCCCTTTGAGTGGGTTAGTTTTAAAATTATGCACCTCTTGGGCTTGGGCCACCAAATGACAGTAATTTTGAGTGGGGGTCTTGAGAGCTCTGCTGTGCAGTTTGATTTAAATTAAATGCATTAAAAGAATTCTTCTTTCTAAAAAGAGAAATGTCTTGATTTCAATGAATTGAGAGAGTGAATTGCCCACAGCTGGTGATGAATTGTCATTGTAGAAATGATAGAAACATAATTATGAGAAGCATTGCAGACACCTCTCATTCTGCTGCAATTTCTCCTCAATTTGATTACTTCTTAATCTTTTGTATGAAAAATTGTAACGACAATGCCAGTAAGACATAATTATGAATCAATGGGATTATTCATAATACTTCTGCTACAGTTTTCTGCCTAGCAAAGCCAGTGGATTATTCCTCAGATATCACCAAACCAGAAAATAACTGAGTTACACTGGCCATTGAATGAATGCCCTCAAGTACAAAGATGGACACATGTTTGCTGTAGGTATGAGCTTGCTGTAAGAAGGTCTGCATTAGATGTTTTTATATGGCAAACTCTCTCCTTCCAGTAAATTCCCAGTAATCTAATGATATAAGCAAGTACTGGAGCATGTAAAGGATAAAATAATTTTATCTTGTGCAAGATATTGGCTATTTGTTAATTGTATTGTCCTCAAAAGTATTCAAGATTATGTCAGATGAAGTCTAAAATCTAATTTTAGACATAAAAATGAGTGCTAATGTTGTAATTGGAATAGCTTAATGACAAGCCTTGATTTTGTGTCTGGTTTTGTTTGCTTGTTGTGTCCTGCCCTGCACACTTCCAGTATATGAAGGAGAAAGCATGTGCTTCCAGCATGTGCTTTTTTCTGTCCTTTTTGGGAAGGCAGGAATCTCATCTCTTCAGTTGCGGCCTCTTTGAAATTAACTATTCAGTATAAATTCTCCAAAATATTACCAAATCAGTTTGGTGAGGTGAGGCACAAGCTTTGTGTGCGAGCATTTCAAATTTCTCATTTTGTATTTTTATTTTGTATAAATAATATTAAATATTTCTATTTGAATTTTTTTTTTGTTCAAATCAAAGAAAAATGTGAAATCCCTCAGCTTCTCATACAGCATGGAAAAGAATTTACATAAAAGATACGAATGCTGTAAATAAATATTCCACAGCAATCAATTTTTTAGTCAGAATTGAGAACATTTCATTGTTTCTGCTTGAAGGAAGGCGCACTTTTTAACTAAATTTCTGTGGAACTGTTTCTAGTGGTGACATCATTTTCTCTTTTCAGCTCACTCTAGAGATAGTATAGATTCTTTTTTTTTTTCCTTCTTCTTAGGAAATGGAAATGATTACTGTCCAGACCCACTTTCACATCTCCACTATGGGGAGGGTACTTAAAATACTCTTGTTTTCAGCAACTTTTTACCTTGGTGCTTAAGGGTAGGCGGGTTTGAAATCTCAAATGTGCCAGAGAAGTGCATGTTAAAACCCCACACTGCCTCTTTGATGTCACAGGTTGGCATGAAATGTCAATTTTACACATTAGGCTTTTGCATTGTTTTGTGGGAACCCACAATGTCCCTCAGACATTTTTGGATGCTCCAGGCCCGGGTCAGAAGCATTTGAGACGGTGGCAGGCAGCTGGAAAGAGTTGTGATTTTAAATTTGAACCATAGAACAATTTACCAACTTTACAGGAAGAATAAGAAGTCACAAAAGTTTAGATATTATAGTAGAAGTAGTCACAAAGTAGAGGGAAGAATTTTTGAGTGCTGTACGGGGGGGGGTTAAGTCTTATACATAGGAGTCAAAAGTTTTAAGATGGAGGGATTTGGTCCTGCCCTGTCCTCCCTCTTTCTTCTTCCTTACCTCCATGTTCTTGGTGATGTTGGCACTCACAGATTAGTTTAAAGTAAAAAAGCATCATTTAATATAAGTAATAAGCATCGGAGAAAAACTATAAACATGTAACATGTAATGTACCATATAAAAGACAGCAGCAGCCCTGGGCTGAGGGAGAGAAGAAGCAGTTGGGAGTCAGAGAGGATGTCAGGGTGTGTGTGTGCCTCTGCCTGAGCTGCTGAGCAAACCACAGCAGCTCAAGAAGAAAATCTTTTAGATAACTTGCAATAAACTGCCTTGAGACCGGACGACTAAAAACTATTGTGTCTTTCTTTAAAAGCACGGGTTAGAGGAAAAACTTCTCCATCACACAGAGCCACCCCCAACCTAGGGGTGAGCTCTAGCATTGTTTTACCTCTTTAAAAGCAGGAATGTCTTTTCAGCAATTCAGCTTTCATAAGGGTGTGTGTGTGTGTAATTTCAGCCACTTGTTTAATCAGTGTGGATCTGGCCCTGTGTTATACAGTGCTCAAGACAAAACAGTGGCTTTATCTCCCTTTTCTGGCAAGAGAACCACACGCTGCTCTGAAGGACCAGCAAGGCAGGTTGTAAAGATGTGGATGTGGGCTCATTTTGTGCCAGGCATGGCAGGGTTTCCTTATAGGAATTCTCAATAAAGAGCAAATTCACTGACATACAACTGAAGAGTTTGCACAGTCCTCATAATGCTGTAAAGTACATTGGCCCTGTTGGGAAATCCTGTCTGGGAGAGACTGCAGGTCTTGATGCACATTTTCATTCTGTTGTTGATTCATCCCTCTCCAAAGGGTTCATCCTCCTCAGTTATTTCATAGATCATCCTAAGTGTAGTTTAAATAATTGCCTTGTGCCTGTTGAAAGCTCTCGCTGAGACAACCACCGCAGTGTGAGATTTTTATTGATCAGAGAGTATTGTTTGAAGCAGAAGGACTTGAGTTAAGAGGGTTCTTTGTAGTAGAACAAATTCTCAAGAGTTATCTCTCATATAAAGGGAGTACTTATTTTGGAATGTCGTTCAAAGCATTTTTCATGTTTTTAAGAGATGCGTCTGTTGTGTGAATTAATGATTTTGATGATTTTAGCTTTCAGAAGACATCAGAAACCAAAATATTGGGTTTGCAGGCTCTATGCTTAAAAGAAATAGGATAATTTACTTTAATTTCCAGATCAATTGTATATTTCTGGGTTGTATCTGCTCTGGTACATGGTTTTAGTTAATATGTCTGAAAACTCCAGATTGAACTGGGATTGTGTATGTGCAATTGTCCAGGTTATCTGAGGTTTTTTGTGCTCCTTCCTCATACTAGGGCAGATTCAATTTGATGGTAGTCCTCACATGTCTCATTTTTCATCGTGCTCTTTTAAGTACAAGTGTTCTCACCTGCCTCCTTCAGTCCCATAAATGTCTTGTACTCCAGCCAGGACTTGTCTTGATTTTCCTTTAGAGGAGGACCACACAAAGTTTTTCCAGTGACAGATTTTAGAAACAAATAGCAGAGCCTTCTTCAGGATCCTCTGGGGTGTCCTGTGTCCAGGATATTAACATGAAAGTGCAGAGCATCTTGGCCTTTCCCATTTAAGAGAAGCAAACAGGTAAAGAGCTTTAAGAGAGAGGAGCCATGCAGTAACACTGGCTGCTTGTCCTATGTCAGCCCTGGCTAGGAAAAAAACCCTGTACACTGCAGGCCTCTGTATCTGTAGTTCTGAGTATTTTGCAGTGAAGTGGCCAGTCCAGCAAAAATAACCTTGGCATGATTTGATTTCTTCCATTTGTTTTCTGGAAGCAAAGGTCTGTTTCCCCAGGGGCTTAGAGAGTCAGTGTCTTGTCTTGGAAGAGTTAACCCAATCTATTTGCATGAACTACCCACCAAAATACTATAGCAGTCCCTTTGAACTTCCTGCATTTTTTGCGGAGGGGCTGTAGCTGCTGTCCCTTGGCACATCCTGCCTGCTGTCCTCTTTACAGCCCCAGTGCACAGCAGGCAGGCATGGGAGCACCTCTCCCTTCACCAGGCTGTGGATGAGCATGTTCCCAGTGTGCTCTTAGCTGTAGGCAGGAAAAAGGAACAATATAACAGAATCCTTGGCTTCCAGTTTAAAGCTGGAAAAATTGAGTTTCAGCTGTTCCTCCCAAGCCTCATAATAAGCTGAACAGGGGACATGAGGGCTGCTTTGTATGCATGAGCCTAGAGGGTCTTGTTCAGTGCAGCTGAAATTTGTGGTGAACAGATCTCTACAACACGAATTCTAATGTCATAGCAGCTTTACGCCGAGTGGTTTAATTTCATGCCAGCTTTAGATAAGACATTTTTTTGTTTCGTTCCTGTGGTTATTCAATAGCCTGTTGTTAAAAGTCAGCACTCAGGTTTATGCCCATTGCAAACCAGAAGCAGAAAACAATCCAGCAGTGCTACAGCAATGAGAAAGTTATCTTAATCTAAATTATACAAGAAATAAGCACAATATTTGATGGGGGCACTGGTTATCTTTTTCATGTCCTCACAGCTTGTACTCTTTGTTGTGACAGGAATTTATATATGAGGTTTAGAGCTAAGAAATAATATTTAACTCTTCAGGGTAGTCCTTTCTATAATCACAGTTAGAAGAGAATTGATAATGTTACTGTTTCCCTTTCCTTCATCCATGTTACTATCTTAAAATAGGAATTACCATGGAAGTTTCCATCCAGCTAGTTGAACTGCAGCTGTGGCAACACCTTTCCAGAACATATATCTTTGTTTTTATTCACTCAGTCTTTATAAATTTCAGGAGTCCTCTAGTTGCAAATAATGACTGTTTTGGAGCCAGTGTACACATTATCAAGCAGAAATTTTGCTACCAAGGATACAAGTAGGGGAATATTTACATACATAATTTTCCACAAAAGAGTCTTCCATGTCTTTCTTATGCATGGAAAGTTCTTCCTTGTTCATTTTCTGAGGATTCCCAGTTCAGCTTTTTCATCCCTGTGCTTAGTGCACCTGCCTGGAAATTCCAAAGTCTGGAATTACTCGATATGCAGAGCAAGGAGGAAATGTGGAGCTGTTTATCCACCACTATGTGCTGTTCGCATATATAGCAGCAAAGGCAGGAGGCTCAGAAAACTAAAGAAAGCAACAGGACTTGCTCTGAGCCACCTCTGAGGCATGGCAGGGAATGAAGAAGTTTTTCTTCAGGATCTTTCTCTGCACTGTAAGAGCCCAAGTTCATCTTAAGAAACTTGGAGAGAGAGTCCTGATTTTGGAGCAAATGGAGATGAGGCCAGGCTGACTCTTCTCAGCTTTCTGAGGAGCAATGGCTGGCTCCTCCATTCCCCAGGCAGCTGGAGCACACCTTGTAGGGATGGAGACTGGCTGCTGAGGAGGGGTTCATGCAGGGAGAGAGGGAGAGAGCTGGGAGTCCCTAGACCCTGGGGTAGCTCCTTCTTCTCTTTCCTGCCCTGGTTGCTGACACCCTCCTGGAGCTCCTGGTGAACATCAGCACTCACTGTTTGTTACTGTGCCAGCAGTAGCTATCCTAAAATGGTCCTGTAGTTATCTGCCCACTGCACAGCTGTTTCAAAACACTGCAGGGAGTGGGCTTGAAATTTCTTTTTCCACCTTGCCTGCAAGTTCAGTGGCCAGAACCCTCAAAGGTGGGGTTCCTGCCTTGGATACCAAATACCATTTGTAAAGCTTTGCTGCACGCTCCTGTTGAAAGGTATGGGCCATGAGCTTTGCCTTGCTTAAGTTACCATTTGGGAAATAGGTGCTTTGGGATTTAGCTGGCATTTAATCCCAGGAAACTTTGTAATGTAAGGAATTAGCATGTTGGATTTATGGATTTATTTATTGTCCCCAACAATGTATTAGTATTTCCACTTAAGTAACATTTACTTGTAAATGTGAAGCTGCTCTTATATTAGCAGTATACTACTAGCTGGTGTAATGGAAGAAGTTGTCCAGCTGCATGAAATTGTCCTCCATTATTTGCTTTACTCTCTTAAAAGTTCCAGTTTGTCTCTATAACCTTAATTATAACTTTTATGTCTTTGGAAGCAGTCCCTTCAAATAGCAGTTACCTTTCCTCACATCATGATTTGGGGGTTAAAAGTCCAGTTCCTGTTGTAAGATGCTAAGTACAGAAAATGGGGATGACAAACCACTGTTCTTTCTTCCTCAATATGCCCCTACACATTCATTTGATTTCTGCCCTTCTGAATTTTCCCAAAGTGTAAATCAAGTTAGCTTGCAACAGTGCTGCTGTTGATATTGTTCATTTGATCTGATTATAAAGCACTTAAGGTGTTAAGAAATTGAAATAATGTTCCTTCACCCAGCTCAAATCCAAGCTAAAACACTCAAAGCCTTAAGAAGAGGTGCTGTGAAAAGTTGACCTTTAAAGCTTAAGCTGTAGCAAAACTGTTTCTAAGCTGGTCTTAAAGTAGATGGTGGGAGACCAGAGATCTCCAGTTAAGAACATTATTTTTCCTTCTTTCCCATGGAAAGAGGATCTTTTCCATGGTCATGGGCCTCTTGAAGTGACATAACCTGTTGTGTTTTGCAGTTCTCTTTCCTCACAATGTCCAGGGTAGAACCATTCCTGGAGAAGTTTGTGAATGAGGGCACTTCTGTGGCAGCTATTGTGGCATTTTCAGAAATTTCCTTCAGCTTTTTTTCTTTTGGAGCAAGTTTTATATCCCAAATCCTTCTGGGAAGCTTTAGTTTCAGCAGATTTAGTAGTCTGGTGAACAAATATTGAACTAATTATTTTCCTGACCCTTAGGTGTAGCTGCATCTTGGTGGGTGAGATGAATATAGAAAATGAGGAAGTCCTTCAGAGGCTGAGCTGCTAGGAGTGGCCTGACTTCTGGGAGGAAATCTGATGCCAAAGGCTGGCTGTACCAGCAAAGGTGGGTGAAGGTAATCCCTGAGCATCCAGTGCTGCTGGAGCTGCCACCTTTCCACTTCTTCTGCAACTGACATGACTTTGGGTGCTTAGATCTGAAAATTGTTTGAGAGCTGAGCTTTGGGACAATTTTGATTACCATGCTGGAGGTACATGATCTACCACCAAACTGTTCAGATTTAAGAATTTAGAATTTTACATTACAGACTGAAAAATATAGGTAAATTCCCAGGAGTTTAGTTTATTTGCATGTTCTGATTGTTTTCTTACTCCTTGGGTTAAATTTCTGTTAGAAGCAAGTGCCATTGCTTGGTTGCTGACAGATGACACCAGAGGTATGGAATGGCTCTTCTTAAGGACTGCTGAGTTCTGCAGGGAGTTAACACTGTGGATCCCATTGATTTAAAACTGGAGATGCAATGGATACCTGCCATTCACTAACTCACCCTGTGGAGTTTTTCACACAAGACAGTCAGTTTTGGAGGCTTTTCCTCCAAAAGCCTCTGAATCACAACAAGGAAGAGACAGTGAGCAGTGAGTGCTCTGCCTAACAGGATTTTAGAGGCCTCTAATCTCTCCCACCTTGGTTTCTGTTTCCTGGCAGAAAGATGCTAATCGAGTCATCCCATGGTCTGACACAATTTTTTATCTCTGATCATTCTGACCCTTTCCATGCTTTTCCAATTCTGCTCTACTCCCTCAAGGTAAGAGGGTCAGAAGCATAAATATTGAGTTATGGGAAATCAGGTTTTTTTCTAAGTTTTAAAACATTAATTCATTTTGCATTTTTGACTCTTGAGGTTTGACTCATATTAAACAGGCAGCTGCCAACACATCGTAGTTACAATCTTAAGATCTCATTCTCTTTGTTTTAAAAAACACATTTTCAAAATAAATTCACAAGTTTTCTTGAAGAGTGGTTTGCTTTTAAGTTTTAGTTTTTGGATTGTTAAGTAGGATGGTAGTGCATCATTTCCTGCAGGTAAATGTTACCTGTGGCATCTTTAAAGTAATCTTAGGAGAGAACATTTACAGGAATTTCTCAAATCAGAATTATTGATCTTTTGAATAACATACCACAAAAGGACACAGACGCCTGTTAGAAGAATATGTAAAGTTTGATGTGCTGTCATTCTAAAATAAATAATTGATGTTGACTGAAGAAAACAACCCACACCTACAGGTTTATTTTCCACTGCTCCATCGCTATCTGCCTATGTTTTTGTCATGCTAGAAATAGGATTGCTTTTCTACTTAGATTCCACTATTTCTTTGAACCCTTTTGTCCAGACTTATTTTCTGTATGGACACCATTCTTTATTTCTCTGTTCATTTCAGCATAAGCATGGGTTTCATAATTGACATTGTTGATTCAAGGAGCGGATCCATTGCTGACAAGTGAGGTCTGATCTGATGCACTTGTGTGGAGAGGGAAGAGGAGGAACAGAGAAGAAAGAGCTTGGATCTGATGCCTCAGGTTTTAGTTTTTATATATTTCAGATTCTGTGGTGCTTTCGTGTGCAGTTCTGAACTTCACATTAAGGGATGGTGAGCTCTCTGCACAGAGCAGGGAGACAAAAAATTCCTTCTCTAGTTGGGGACCATGGAGAAATGATCCAAATCTCAGGCCCAAGGGCACAAACAACGTGGGCTGAAGAGAGAAAAACAAGAAGGATGAGACTTCATAACCTAAAGCTTGAATCGGACAATGAACTCCAATGTGCAAATGGAGCAGAACTGATCCCAGGGAAAGCCCAAAATGCTCGTGCATTTTGTGACCATTTTGGTTCACCTTGGGTGCAGCCCTGGCTGGGCTCTTGTGCTGCCCAAGGTGGATCCATTAAGGAGATCCTTTTAATAAATCCCTACTTTATTCTTTAGCTCTGTCTGGCTCTGTTCTAGGGCAGCCTTCATAGGGCATCAGATCAGAGGAAAAATGAGCAGGAATGTTTGTTGGCCACGTTCAGATGCTGTGGAAGGTTCTGCAGTGCTGGCTGGTCCCAGGAAGGGAAGTGCTCCCAGAGCTGCTCTTGTGCTCTGTGTGCAGCAACCTGAACAGAGCCAAGCCATGCTGGTCTCTGCTCCTGGATTTGTAATGAGAACTCTGTGCGATCCCGTTAAAGCCAGGGCGTTGAAAGAAACAAAAGGAGCAGAAAACAAAGGCCAGGTGCAGTCAGACGAACTGTTAGGATGTGCTGGAGGAAATAAATGCTGATGTCTGGCAACAAAAATCTCAGTGAACAGCTCTCTATCCATTATTTCCAAAAAGCGAGCTGAGCAGAATTTGGAACGGTTTGGTTGCAGACGGCGATGCAGACAACCCAGAGGTAATTGGACACTCTTCCTGTTAGGAAATGCAGATTGTGTTTTGCTCTGTGAAATGGTCCAGCCTGTGACCCTCGTGGGTTTGCTTTGCTTTTCTAACAACAGAACTGGACCAGTGGGAGCTCAGCAGAAGGATACAGCCACAGAGAACAGTATTGCCCACGGCTTAAAATCTGTTCAAGGGAAATAATATCCAAAGAAAACCAATCAAAGAACTTTATATTGCTTGGGTCCATTAGGGCTAATTAGCAGCACTGGATGATAAAGTTTTGAAAGCCATGTTAGCCCATAGCTAATACTTGACAGCTGGCACAAGGAATATGGCAGGAGCTGTTCTCCATTTCTGTAAGGGGAAGGAGTGCATAAAATTGAAGTGTTTAGTAAGCAACTACATTAATTATTTTCTGCCTACTCTCGTAAGTAAAAAAAATCTCGGGATTATCTGATCTCTGAGGAGAAGAGCATTGACAAATGAAGATTGTCTGGACAGTTGTGATTTTGTTTAAAGCTCCCTGCAATGAGCAGATGTTTGGGTAGCTGAGAATTTTCATCTGAGCTTTCCTGAGGGGACTTTGTAGCCCAGTGTGTGCTGCAAGTCTGTGAGGACATATTTGCAGCAGAGCTTGAGGTTTTTCACCTTTCTCTGTATGTGCCAAAAGGATGATAAAACAAAAACTAAAATAAACTTTTGTAACTAACTTGTGTTTTGTAAGTAAACCAAACTTGTCTTTAGTTTAAAACAAAAACTTCCCCTTTCTATGTTGCACATTTGTTTTTTAGAAGCAATCTCACTGACTAGAATGACATTGTCTCTACCTCTTTTCAAAAGAAATGAGGGAAATGCTGAAGTAATTTAAACTTGCTATGAGCAACAAAATTAGGGTAAGAAGAGCACAGAAGTGGGGATTCCATATGCTCCTTTGCACTCTGCACAACCAAGGCCCAGTGAGAGTCAAGCCTTGGGGTGCTTACAAGGCAGGGCATGCTTCCACACGAGGGAAAGAACTTGAACTACTGCTTGAAGGGTGAATGGGACTCCAAAATCTGTATTTAGTTGCCCTTCAAGATACAGGTCTGCTTCCAGCCCCATGTGGGTCAGGAAAGACTTGTGTCTGTCATGCCTTCAGTTCCTCTGATACCAGCACCAGCCAGGTTTCTCCGTCTACCTGAAGCTCTCTGTGTGGGTAAAAATGAGATGAGCAGAAAGGGATGTTTTCTTAATTGTCAGACTAAAAGGGGAGATTACCTGCAGGAATTACTCCTGTCACACTCTGGAAGGACTGGTATTTTATGGGGTGGAGGCAATACTGAAGGGTGCACTATTAATCCTCTGTGTATTAGACTGCAAGTGGAAGAAAAGTGCTCTGTCATTGTAGATAAAACAAATAATTGGAAATATGAATAATAAAGAGAGACAGAGGCATTTTTAAAGTCAGGTCCACCATGTACCACAAGGAGCATCTCTTTTTGTATATGACTGTGCTTCCTTTCACAGTCCCCCATAACATTTACCTTTCGCTTTTCTTTTTAGATTTGCTTTCTGTATAATACTCAATTTTCCCCAGCATGTTTTGAAAGCCCAACCTCTTAATTTAAGGGACTCAAAAAGCTGCTTCCCTGAAACAGCCTTTTAAGTTCCTGTTTACTGCAGTCTTTGTATGCTTCAGTTTACGTTAGTTCTTTCTGACCATTCCCCCATGCTCCCCATCTTTTTCTTTTCCAGCTTGCTATGTTTTATTTCATGGGAAATAAATAATATCTGTTGTGATTGGGTCAATTCAGGTGTTTCTAGACCATCTTAAGATACATTTTTCAAAATTGTTCATTTTGGGTGCATTTTGCCAGCACCTTTTCCTTCCTTCTTAAATTGTTTAAATCCGTTAAATGTTCTAGAAGTTTAAAGATTAAAATATCTTAATATAGGCTGGAGATGTAAAAGCTTAAAGCAAATCCTCTCCAAGTTTATGAGCATAGCAAGAAGTTAATTAAAGTCAACCAAGAAAATACAAATGCTAGGAAAAAATTCCACATTATGAAGAAATGCAAATTCAGGATTTGTAACTGAGTTTCCAAGAGTTAGGTTGGGGCAGGTCCAAGTTAAAGTTTTTACCTTACCCTTCAAAGCGAGTATTTTGTCATCACAGAAATTATGTGACATTGCAACATCACAACTCCTCCTTGCCTTAGAGTCCTTTGAATCTGAGCCCCACTCAGAAGGTTTTACTGCCTGTGCAGTCCATGGTGCTGGAAAGGGCAGTTTGTGCCAGTTCAAGGCTTTTGTTCAAGCAGAAGTGTTCTGCTATTTTGATGTTGCTCTATTTCTGTCTGTTATGTCTGTTTTATGTCCTCTGTCCATCCAAGCAGTTTTATTTCACTCCTGATGCCTACAGAAAGAGGGGTACTATGAATTCCCAGAAAGATGTCTGAGAATATGTAAAGCTGGTGTGATGCACCCCCAGTGTGGCATACACAGGGCTCCGTTTAATGAGGTTGTGTACTGTAAATTCAGTTTTTTAGAGGAAAAAGCCTGGAAATTCTAACAGTACATGTAAATATTCATTTTAATGTTCCTGTTTAATCATTCAGTGAAGTTATAAGTGCTAATTAACATACCCACATAAGTAGGGATCATTTGAGGCCTCTTGGCAATCCCAAATTGAAGTCTGAGCAATTTGCAGAGCCAAAGCCTGGATGTTCAGCTGTGCAGAGTACAAGGTTTTCAGAGTTTGCTGTGGGCTGTGTGTGGATCCCAGGTGCTGGAACACTACTGACTCTTTTTATGCATCACAGGGAATCAAAATGGGAATACGGGAATATCTGAAAATGCACTGATGTCATAATTTAGTACCTGGGAACTTTTGTGTGGTCATCTAGGAGCTGCTAATCTTCATGGTGAAACTCTCTCAGAGAGGTCTTTTATCACTAATGCACAGAACCCCCATCCCACCCTAAATCATGGAATCATACAAGTTTTTACTTCTTCATAATTTGTTGGAATGAAATTTCTCTAGGGACAAGAATGTAATGTTCAGTTCAGAAATCTTCTCCCAAAGTTTACAATAGATCTCAAAGTAATGTTTCTATATTTTTATCATTTTTAGGACAAGCACATAGAAATGTATCCAAAAAAGGAGCAGAGTTTGAAAAAGTAGTAAGTCTAGAAATATATTCATTGCAATTTCAAACCCATTGTAGCTTGTATTGAGAACTACTTGTGTGGGCTGGCCCAGCAGCTGCATTGCAGTGAATTGTCATCCCTGACGTCCAACAGGTTTGAAAGCGGGACAAGCCACGTTTGAAATCTTCCCAAGCAGAGGTAACTAAACTCTAACCTGTTTCTGAGCAGTTCCAGCCCGTATGAAAACTATTACACCACTAAAAGGCCAAGTCAGACTGGTGAATTCCAAATCCTGATCCCAGGTTTCATGTTTGACTCTGCAGTGCAGCTGCCTTCAAATGTAGCTGGGCAGTTGGAATTAAGAAGCTTTTAGGAAAAAAGCTTGATCACCTCTCACGTCCTGAATGACTTGAACCAAATGAGCCAATAACAAATACGTGAGCTTGACATTGCTACTCTTTTTTCCTCTTGTTTTTACCTTGAAAGAGCAGCAGGTCTGAAGTATTCAGGAGCTGCCAGAGGCAGTGTGGGAGGGCACAGTCCCTTTGCTGCTAATTACATCTCCCAGCTGAGACACCGTGACAGCGTTTGAGCATCGTCCTGCAAAATCAGACAGGAGAGTGGGAGTCACTGACACAGACCCTCCCAATGCTGCAGCAGGCTCAGTTAGATTCAGTTTATCATGGATTAGATTATCTTCTGCAGAATTGCTGCCTGCCCGGTTGTTCTTGTCCCTGTTTGCATCATGACTTATTCCTGTTCCAAGAGTAACCCTAACTCTTATCCTTACTCGAGTGATTTTCAGCATCTTTGAGTGATTCATGGTTTATATCATTTCAGGAACAACAACGGTCTGCTGAGCCACTACCAGCATTGAATTAGTTTTAATATACAAATACACCTTATAATATAAACTGATGCAGTATACACAGGTACTTGCCTCAGAATTTCTTCCCTTGGATGAAGTTGTAGAGGTTGTCCTCTAAATACTGATTCAAAATCTTGGAGCTATGCTAGACTAGCAACAATTAGGACTTGTTGAGGCCTTTTCTGTGTTGCCAGGGTTTATCAGCTTACTGGGATTTTCTACAGAGCAGCGGGGAAAGAGGGAAGCTGCTGTGGCCATAATAACTAAAAATAAAGAGCAGCAATGCAGTGTTTTGGTGCTTTGGGGCTGACTAGCTTGGAAAGCACTAGACAAATCTCTTTTACCTCATGAAAGTTCTTCTCAATTAACTTTTAAAATAAGCAGTGGTTTATAAATGTCAGTTTCCCATCTTTAATTTGCTATTAGTAGTGGAAAGTTATTGCCTCTGATTAAGATTGGCTATAATGAAAACAAGCCTGTGCTTAACTTCCTACCAAGTGACCAGTTTTACTGTCTTAGATGTTGTCAATTTGCAGACCTCTAAAGGTTCAAGTTCTGCACATGTGATTTTATAAGCCACAAGATCATCTTGCAATTGAGTTTAAAATTAATTGAAACAGATTTAGAAGATGGAGGAAGAATGAAAATAATGTCCAGAGTCTCTGTGAAGAGACAGAAAACTACTGCTTTAAGAAATAGCAAATTGAAAATGATTTGGTATTTAAATAGAAAAAGATGGGGATGGAGTGTGTTTGTGTGTAAAATAACTTAAAATCCTAGTACATATACTGTCTCAGAGAGGCACAGTTTAGAATGCAGAGATGTGAAAAACTTTGCAGGATATTTCTAATCCTAAATAAGAATGCAACACTTCTCATTGTCCTTCTTAATAATGAAGATGCTGAAACCTTCCAATAAAAGCCCAATTTTTAAAATTGAACAGAATATAGGAGTAGTTGACACGATTAGTCTTTCTCTACTTTTCCAGTAAGATGTCGATTTTGAGTATTTGAATCTGTCTTTAAAGACAGGCTTCCTGGGACCCTAGAAATGCCAGTCAGGGATGCCCTGTGTATATAAACCATAGATTATTAGGAAGGGATTAAATCACTTCCAATACGAAACATGAATCACTTGACAGAAAGAAGCAGCTCTCAAGACAACTGCATCAAAAGCTTTGGGACACATTAGAGACTAAATCCCTGGCATTTCCTGTACCTCTGGTTTTTTCATCGTTGTAGGCTGCTTTTCCAGGTTCTCTGATTCCTTGCAGCAGCCACAGGATTTCTCACCCTTGCCAGTGCTTTGCTCCTGCCTCTCAAGTTGTCAAACTGGCTACACAGGCAGTCAAACCCCATCCATTCTTGACAAAGTTTTAAATTATTTATTGCTAACATCTTGCTGAAAATTAGGCTCCTTGTATCTGTGTGGAGGAGAATGAAAATTGACACTTTACTGATTGCTAAAGAAGGCTGGAAATACAAACAGGAACTGCTGTTATGAACATGATGGAATATAGACTCAATATTCCCTTTTCCCCTCCTAACCAGTTCCATTTCCCTGGCTACCATTCCCTTCTCCCCACACTTCCATGGTCTCTGGACCTGTCACAGTCAATGCTGCTACCAGTGTGCTTCTCTTAGGTGTCTCTGTGTGAGAAATAGAATTAATTATACACAACATAAACATACTCCTCACGTACAGTCATGTAATGGAAATTCTCTGCACGGAGGAGGTGGCAATATGGGAAAAGGACTGTCCTGCATTTTAAAAGCCACAGAAGAAATTAGAAAGGAAAATTTTCCTATAGTACTTCAGAAGGTATTTAAGAGTAAGGAAATGACAAAAAAAATCTAATTTTATATCAAATGGGATTAAATGATAGTATCTGTTCAATTAGGTGGTATGAAGAAGATATGAAATAATAGATACAATTATATACGTGTCAAATTTTTATCTGTAATAGCAGTTCACAGGTGTGAAACAGTGGCCATGCATGCCACAGGATGCTGAGGAAATTTGGGAAATTACTTTGTGTCCCAGTCCTGCTGTGAACCGACACTGTTTTATTCCTCTTTAGTCATGCAGGCACATATAGAAATTAAATGGCTGATTTGTGTGAGGGCTGAATCACTAAGTATGTAAATTCATGTGCTTACCTGAGTGTAACTTGCTTAAAATCCCTAAGTCAGACAATTTGTCCATGATTGTACAGAAACTGTAAAATCAATAGGCAGAAAAATATGATCATAAAGGTTGAATGGTTAATCTCTTAAAACTCTTGCATGTTATGGCTGTATCTGGTCTTTGTGGGTAGTGCAGAGGCTGAGGGCTTTTATTTAATGTTTCTTCATTCTGAAAGACAGACCCTGGGCTGATTCACTCTGGGATGGGACTGCTGCCTATGTCCTGTTTATGGCCTGTCCACTACTGCTTTATTTCCAGGAATCAAAGAATTTATAACTGGGTTGTAAATTCAGGGTTCTGAATACTCCAAGGGATATCTCAAATATATCTGTATCTAGATTTTTTTAATTTTTGAAATTGACTAGTATTTTTAATTAAACCAGTGGAGTATAAGAAAATACAGTGAGTCTGAAAACTGCACACCAGGACTTCAACAAATCACATGAACTTCTTCTGTCTGATGAGATTTCCTGTGAGCTGAGCCTGATCTTTCTCTGGCTTCTGCTGGGTGGAATCCTCCAGATGCCCCCTGAGGCAGGAAGTCTTTGTGGGCAGCAGCTGAGGTGACAGAAATCCTTCTTCCAAGAGGTCCCTGTGTCCCGGGTGAGCTGTTGTTTTGGGAGAAATTGTCAGAAGTTCCTGTCAGATAGTCCTGCCTTGAGGCTACCATGTAATTGGGGCTCCTTCAGTTTTCTGTCCCAATCCCCATCCCTTGGATGTGAGGGGCAGAGCACTGCCTTCCAGTTTAGGTTGTTCCCATCTACATCCTGGCTGCTGCTGTCAAGCAGAGGCATTTTGCAGGGTCAGCTCATCCCAGTTAATTCCTTCAGTGCTGATGGAGTACAGGGAGCCCAAAAGCCTCACCGTGGTGTTTCAGAGCCTGGGTGCAAAGGCTGCATCACAGAGCCGGGTAATTTAACCGACTTGGGAAAATTTTTCTGGCCTCACCCTCGAGCTATTCCAAGTTCCAAGAAGGAAATGATGTCTCAGGTTTTAGCTTTTATATTTTTCAGGTTCTGTACTGCTTTGGTTTGTAGTTCTGAGCTTCATATTAGGGGATAAGCTTCATTAAACTTTCTTCACAGACTAGGGAGACAAAACAATTCCTTCTTTAGCTGGGGACCAAGGACAACAGATTCAAATTTCAGCCCCAAGAGCATAAACAAGAAGGATGGGATTTCATAACCTAAAGCTGTAACTGAATGATGAACTCCAATATGCAAGCAGAGCAGAACTTACAGAAGTGAGAGACCTCGTGATCACTTGTCCATTTTGTGACCATTTTGGTTCACCTTGGGTGAACCCTGGCTGGGCTCCTGTGCTGCCCAAGGTGGATCCATTGAGGAGATGCTTTTAATAAATCCCTGTTTATTCTCTAACTCTGTCTGGCTCTGTTCTGGGTCAGCCTTCACACGGCATCAGTTCCAGTAGTCCTAGAGGTGAGCTCAGGGTGGCTCGTGGGGAAGATTTTGTCACAGGGCTGCCAGTGCAGAACTCACTGTGTGTGAGGGCTGGAAACCCCATAAAGGTGGCATCTCCCAGGAATTCAGAATGTCAGATGGGGAATGAGAGAAGTGGAGATGCAGACTGCTGCTTTTCTTCCCAAGATGTTAACTCTAGGGTAAAGCTAGTTTTATATTTTCTACAAATGAATATTTCAGCCTCTTTCAAGCTTCCTATTAAAATAAATGATATAGACTTCCTTATTCATTTCTTTATGGACCTCAAGATATTCTGACCTTGTCATAAAATCATTTCTTCTTTTACAAGTCTGATTTTTTTTTTTTAATACGGAGAAAGTGATCTTCTAAATGACAAGGTCAGTGAAAGTCCTGTTTAAGACATTTGGGAGCATGAATATTTCTCAAAAGGTGGCTTACAAAGAGATGTTTTCACTAAGTACTGGCAAAGGATTTAAAAAAGCAGAGACAGAAAAAAAATAATTGCAAAGTATATTCTGTGTTAAGTATTTTTAAATTCATGTAATAAGTACAAAGGAAAACCACATTAATTAATCTCCTAATAGGTGTTATGTATCTTTTGTTGGAAGGTTAAAAGGGATCTTCATCTGCAGCTTTGGGTCTGGGGTGCCCTGTAGGGGACAGACTGACTCAAGCAAAATGAAATTAGTGGCCTTTTTGTGCTAGGCTGTCTAGAGGGTCATGGTTTATTCTTGTGGAAGAGCCTCTCTGTGAAGGGGCTCAAGGTAATTCCTCAGCAGTTCCTGGGATCAGGAGCAGAGCAGCACATGAAAATCTCCAAATGAAAGTATGGCATCCACAAACATTCTCTGAAAATTCTCTAGTGAATGTGGGGGAGTGATTGAGAAGTATGCAAACAGCACTTGATTCTGCTTTAAAACGTAATAGCTTTAATGAAAACATTTGGAGTTGGTTTATTTTTCTTTCTTGATTTAGTTTTTCTTATCTTTTAATAGTTTTCAGCTGACTGGGGGGCAGTTCTGAAGTGGTGTTGTAGTCTGGATCTAAGAAATACAGTATTCATAGAAATGAAACAGATCTTATTGGAAAGAACAATTAAAAAGATGAAAATATAGATATTGTCTGATCTAAAACTGAGCAGACATTATTGCAATTTGTAATTGCTTGTGCAGGAGGACTTGGGAGCTTGCAGTTGACGTCAACAGCAAAACCCCAGAGAGTTTGGAAAGAATCACAATTAACCTTTTTCAAAGTAATTTGAATTTTGAAGGCAGAGGAAGTTATCTGGCCCAGACTGAAGTTACAAGAATTTCAGATGCTTTTTTGGCCTCCAGTTCCTTTTCCTACAGATCTTTTTTTTATCAGTAGTATAGGGGACCATGTTTATTTTTTCCCTTCAATCAAAATGTGTGTTCCAGGAACCAAGAAGAGCTCAGACAGTGTCACAAATGTGTAGTGCACCAGATCCTTTTGTTCCCCTGTGTTTGTGTGGGAGTGAACAGAGTGCAGCAGTATTACCTGTAACCTCCAGCAATTCCTCAGAGAGATGATGAATCTGCAGTAGGTGCTGGGACACAGGTGGAGGGCACGCCTTTAATCCATCTGTGTTCCTAAGCACATTGAGACAAGGCTGGATTCCCTGGGTTTTGGCAGCAGGTGTCTGGAAGCTGCTTGATTTTTCTTTTCCTGAGCCACGTCATCCTGATTTATGCTTCCAGGACAGGCTGCTATGGTCCTGCACCCTTGGGAATAACTGGAATTTACAGATGCTGTGGCCCAAAACCAGCTTGCCCTGCAAACCCTCACCTTCTGCAGACTGATACTTTCAACTAATGTAATGTATGTGAATTTTAGAAGCTTCAGAATATTTACCCTCCTCCGCATTTCCCCCTAAGGGAGAGCTGATTTCATGTCTGAGCTGTAACAGAGACACAGGGATACCAATATTCCCACAGAACTGGGATGGAACACAACCTCGAACATGATTGGAAGTCCCAGGCAAAGAGCTTTACCACTGCTTCATTGTTTTACCTTCCAACTCTCCAGCAATTCTCAAAACCAGAGTTCCCTGTTGTTTAATATCAAGTATTAAAAATCAGAAAGGATTTTTTTTCCCTAATTTTTCAGTATTTTTTTTAAATCAAAAGACAATCTAGGATCATCCAGGTGTACTGTAAATTCATATCAATACATTCAGTAGATTTTAAACAAGCTGTGCAGCATTTTTACAGGTCGTGACTTTGAGACAGTGTAATTCCCTCTCTGTCTGAGCACAGTAATGCTGAAGCCAGGCTTGCTTAATGACATGATTATATCACCAGCTCCATTAACTTAAGTGAAAGGGGATCTACCATTATTCTCGCTATGTCTGGTATGTGTAATTACAAATATCAAATTGCATTTTCCAGAAGGATTATAAAACCCGAAGTTGATTTGAAAGAATTTCATGTTGTTTCATGGAGTGGCTTTAAGCCTGTGCTTTTTTAAAAAGCAAAACCACATATGAAGTGCAGAGGAACTTCCCTGAGAGGGCATCATAAGTAGGCAAAAGAAGGTTTTTTTGGCTGCAGTTTTCCAACTACAGCATTTTGGAGACTCTTACTCTGTCTGTGTCCCTCCCCAGCTGCCCCATCTGCACAGCACGAGCCAGGCAAGCCAGGAGCAGGGACTGGTACCTGCTCCATCCTTTGGATGGAGATCAGAGGGCAGGGAGGCCAGGGAATGAGCCTCCCTTATCCCTCAAAGGGGCTGTACATCTGTCTGGAGGGGAGAGGAAAATTTGCTGAGCTGTACTGGGAAAGGAAAAGTCCATGGGGTAATGTTGTCCAGTATGGGATTAAATCACATGGACTCCATTTTCTTCATGGTGGAAAAAGCCCATTCTTTACTCACATAACTCCTTTTTATACACTTTTACAGGCTCCAATTGGTCAGTAGCTTTCTTGCCAATTGCTTCATTGGTAATTAACAAGTTGTTATTCTGTATTGATTGGTCACTTAAACCCCCAGTGTGTACATGCAGCAAAAGTTGTTTGTGAGGGATAGTTTTCATTTTTTTATCTAGCAGTGTAAAACCAGTTTATACAGGTGTTGGTTGTTTTTTACCCAGGAATAGATTGTTATGTTAAGGAACTGCTCACACCAGGATTGCTTTCACATGGGAACTTGCAAAATGCTGGCTTTGACAAAGCCAGCCACTGATTCCAGGAGAGCAGGCTTGATTTTATGAAGCCTTTCCCTCTGATTTTTCTACCTTACTGCTACATGAGATGTGACCATGGGGATTGTGCCATGCAGCAGTCGATCTCCAAGAGCTGCTTTCTTGGGGAATAATCAAATTCTCCATCCCTTTGACAAAGGTGGATGTGAGTGGAAAGAAAATTCCTGTATTTTTGTTTGTCCCTCTGTGCCAGAGCTATAAATGACAAACCAGTTCAGCTTTAGTGCTCTTAGTCAAACTGGTTTGGTTTGTTAAAGGTATCAAGTTATATTACAGTTCTGTGCTCTTATTGCTGTGTGTGCTCAGTAATTATTTTCACAAAACACTTTGCTATAGAATTATTATAGAAACATTTTTTACTGGATTTAACCTTTCTAGTAATTTTAGGAAGAAGGGAATCAGATTGTATGTTATTGTTTATTATTGTGTGTTATTAGAATACTGTCACTCACTGTTAGAAGCTATTTTCCAGCTATTCAAAATTAGGAACTAAAAAGAAAATTAAGATAATAGGATATTTTAGCAAACTTCAGATTTTGTTTTAAGTGTTGGTCTCTACTCCCCATTTATCTAAATTCATATTTCCTATGCTTACTATTATCTCATTAAAATGAAAAGGAGAATGATGAGATTTTGAAGAAGGAAATTCTGCTGTTTGTAATTCTGCTACACTAAATAATCTATAATTTTCCTGCTGTGATTTTTTTCCTTCCTTGCTAGTCTATCACCTCTATGATTTAATGTTTTGAAAATAGAGTTTTAGCTCTGCTAAGCAATCATCAAAAGACACTGTTTCTGGGATAGGTATGATGAAGAAATTCTAGCCCTTATGTATTTTTGCTGGAATTGTGGGTTTGGTTTTTGTTTTTATTCTGCTACAGGTCTGAAAAGCTGGTTTTGTTAGCAAAACGCAAATTCCTGTCATAAAACAGAAGCTTTTTCTGTGTTGTACTTCAATGTATTTAATAAATAGTCAAAAGTTAAACAAATCCAGATGCTTACTGGAATTTTATGTGACAGTATAGCGACAATTGATAGATATGTTCTGTTTTGTAAGAGCAGCCTTCTGCTCAGATGTACCCTCCTCCTTGGTGATTTTTAGTTGAGTCTCAGCTGCATTTCACTGTAGGTGGAGCTGTATCACACATAAAACCAAACAAAGAGCCCTGTTACATTTCTTGTTGGTATTTAAGGGATCTAAATCGTAATGAAGAAAATTCTTTGATGTTTGTCACCTTCCAGACAGAATAGTGGCCAAGGCAAGGCCAGGAACTCCTGTTCCTTGTGGCAAGCACATTTCTCTCCCTCTCAATATTCTTCATAGAGGTGCACAGAGAGAAATGAAAGAGAAAACAATTTCTATTTCTGCTCCTTGTTTTTCCTATGTGGAATGTGTTTGGAGAATTGTTTACCTGGGGTGATTGCTTGATTGGATTCTAGTGAGGATTGTTTGAGCCTGATGGCCAGTCCAATCCACCTGGGGCTGGACTCTCAAGTGAGGGTCATGAGTTGTGTTAGAGTCAGAGAAAGTAGTATGTAGTTTTAGTATCCTCCTTTTATATAGTATATTAATGTATTTTAGCATAGTTATAATAAAGAAACAATTCAGCCTTCTGAATTGAGTCAGACATCGTCATTTCTTCATTTCTTCCCATTGGGTTCACCTGCATTTACAATAGTTCCTCTCTGGAGGCATCTGCTCGTGTTGGGGAGCAGATGCTGCAGTGACAATGCCACCAAGTCTGCCTTCCCTGCTAGGGAACAAAGGGAATTGTGAAGCTTCCTCTCTCAGAAAAGAGGCTGTGTTATTGGGAGAGGTGGAAACCACTGCAAATTACAGGCTGCCAAACCCTGTGTCATTGTAAAACCACTGCTAGATTTCCCTCTTTACCTTTTGGATAATAAGATATCTTGGGAGACTGTGAGAGGACTGCATTTTCCTTTGCTTTATTCCTGTCAAGTTGGCCACTTACACTGGCACGAAGCAAGTGTCAAGTTAAGCACTGACTCTTCTGATTTTATGTTGCATTTACACTCCTTTTGCAGCACTGAAACACCCACTTGAATTGGTGACACCAGAAAAGCTGGTTATGCCTCTGAGCAGTGAGGAGTGAGACAGAGGGAGCTGCAAGCCCTGCATGGCTGGTTAGGTGCTCTCTGATGCCACCAGTGTGGACTGATCCTCTCCCATTTATCCTAAGGATGGAGGTGGTTTCCTGCTTATGTGGTGTAACCAAGGCTTTTTTCTCATTCTGTCCAATCTGAATCTCTGGGGATTCCAAAGGAAAAAACCCAACCCCTCCACACAGTTTTAGAGGAAGCACTCAAAGCAAGAAAATCTGGCACTTGGCTTGGGCATTGAAGAGAGAAGGTTCAATACAGAGGAAATGCAGTGGGGTAAGAAATTCAGCTCTAATGCTGCTGTGCAAAGTGTGCTAAAGACTTGAAAATAAATGTTTTTTTGGGTATAGATTGAAAACAGTGGAGAATCCCCCATGCCCTGGGCTGAGCCCCAGTGTGGGCAGCAGGGGAGGGGGGGATTCTGCCCCTGTGCTCAGGTGAGACCCCACCTGCAGAGCTGCCCCAGCACAGGAGGGACCTGGAGCTGCTGGAGAGAGCCCAGGGCAGGCACCAGGATGGGCAGAGGGATGGAGCAGCTCTGCTGGGAGGAAAGGCTGCACAGCTGGGATTGTTCACCTGGAGAGGAGAAGCTTTGGGGGGGGACCAAATTGTGGCCTTGCAGGGCCTGAAGGAGTTGACATGAAAGATGGAGAGAGATTGTTTGGAAGGATGTGGTGTGCCAGGGCAAGGGGCATTGGCTTCCTACTTCCAGAGTGAGATGGGATACTGGGGAAGGAATTTTTCCCTGGCAGGGTGGGCAGGCCCTGGCACAGGGTGCCCAGAGCAGCTGTGGCTGCCCCTGGATCCCTGGCAGTGCCCAAGGCCAGGTTTGATGGGGTTTGGAGCAAGCTGGGATAGTGGAAAATGTCCCTGCCTGTGGCAAAGCAGAGGAACTGGATGGCTTTAATGTCCCTTCCAACCCAAACCAACATGTTATTTTATGATTACACACGGAGAGGTCAAATCACCAGGCTGTTGTCCTAGCCCCTTGATCAATCTGTATCTGTTTGCCCATTTTGGAATCAGACAAGATTGATCTGCTCAGCTTGATCCTCATTCTCCCATCTTATGCTTGAATTGTATGATCATAAATGATGTGTTCACTTTAAGCGAAGTTTAACATTATAAAAATTTCCTAGTTCATATTCACTTTTCAAAATCTTGTAGCTTAAATGGCTTAACTTTCAGGTGCTGAAAATTCCTCAGGTAGAAGAGTTGAGCTTTTGTTTGCAATTCTGGCAGAATGGGCCATCTGTCTCTCTCAACCATTTCCCTCTAGAAAGTATGATATTAAAGCTCCTGCTCTACACTGGCACAGAAAGCAAAGAAGATTTTTCTTTCTGAGACTTAGGTTTTCTAAAAATACTGAAGGGGAGGGATAAAAGTGGAGAGTAGAAATGGCTTGAGAAGAAACATGTTCTAAATAGTTAAGCCTTGTGTTATTCAGAGCAGAAGCAAGGACTTTAATCCCCTCTTACATGAAAACTCTATGAAGGTTCCTGCTTGCTTAACACAATCCTGATACACACTTGTTTAATAGCTGTAAAAAGGAAAATTCTCCTGGGTGTCTTAAAAACCAGGAGTGCTCACTGGTCCAAAAATCTCTGAGCTTCTTAATTTATATCTGCTTTTTTTTTTTTTTTTTTTTTTTTGCTTTGTTTAATAAAAAGAAGTACAACCCCAGGAAATTCGCTACCCCATGGGTTTCTTCCAGGTGTTCTCCTGCTTCCAGCCACTTTTTTGTTACAGAGGGCATTCCATTGTGGTCATTTTATTACTTGAAGGCTCAACTCTCTAGGTTCTTCTTAAAAGTTTGTGTCAATGCCAGGGTCCTGTGAACTGGTGGCTAAGAAACTGTGTCCTAGGTTTTTTCTGTTTATCCTGGAATCCTAGACCAGGGTGTTCCAAGCCCCATCCAGCCTGGCTTTGGATATTTCCAGGGATCCAGGGGCAGCCACAGCTTCTCTGGGCATCTCATGCCCTCCCCACTGTAACAGCAAAGAATTTCTTCCTAATAAAGGTGTTTGTCAAATCTGTTTTTAGAATCCTGCAGCAAAGGAAGTCTCACCATCTTTCTAGATTGAGAGATTCACCATATGGGTTTAACAAGGTTTTCTTTGCTCATATTTAAGTACTTTGAGACTTTTTCTCTGTCCTTAGAAGAGTCATCATGGAGGACTGGTGATTGCCAGCATCCTTGTAATCTTCTAAGCATTTGAAGAAGGTGGTAGTCATATAAATTTTCTTTTATTATGCCTTTTCTTTTTGTCACACATCATGCTTCCTAATAATTTTATTATAGATGGTTCCTTTGGACCAGTTGGTTTACAATTTTATGGCAGTGTAGTGCTTCAAAATGGCTTTTTGAAACCCTAATAGAGCAGGGAAAAGAGAATCCAGCTTTTCAGTGAGTGCATCATAGCCTGAGCATTGTCTTCATCAACATCATGCTGCATTTATTTGCTTAGTGGTATAATTATTGCATTGTGTTTGAGATTCACCATCTAGTCCATACTTTATTTGGGCATCCCCCAAATGGGTTATTCTCATAAGGAAATTTGGGGTTTGGTTGTTTTGTTTTGTTTCACAATTAATTTAGTTTCTTTGATTTCAGAGTGCTTCTGTGATTTTGAACTCTGTACTCATCCCCCAGAGTGTTCACAGCCCATCCTAGCTTGGAGCTGTCCATAGGTTTAGGAATATATTTTATATTCCAATGCTGAAGCCTTTGGCAAAACTAAGAACAGAGGCAGGGCCCTGTTTGAGATGGCTTTCCTTATTAAGGCAGCAAAGGTGGCAGAGCATGTCTAGGAACAGGCTGCCCTGTGGGAAGCAGAGGGAATTCTGCTGCAAGGATGGAGAACCCTGATTTGTCCCTCAATAGAGTTGGACCAATGATCAATTAGGCTGCTGCAATTAGCCCTCTTTTACCCCTTTTTGCCCATATAGGTGGAGAATAATTTATTTTTTATTGGCATTTTGAAGAGCAGTGAGTGTGGTCAGCACCGTCTACCCCAGCAAGGGAGTTTCCCAAAGCTGAGTGAGCAGCTGTGCTGCCAGAGCAGTGCCAGCACCAAACTGACCTTGCCAATGGCAGAACCTGGCATTTCACTCCTGAAGTCCTTTTTTCTGGCATCTGCTGATGCTGCTGCTGAATCACACAGGTAGGAAGGGACATTTTCTTTTTAAAATATATCAGACTATAGCTAAACTGTTACAAAGGGCACTGAGGTAATTTAAGTCAGCCCAAGTTCACTGTTATCATTTTTCCCTCTGCAGTGATTCACAGAGCGAATTTCCCTGCTACGAGATCAAACTTTGAATATTACTTTATGCACATGTAAGTTATGCTTCCAGTATTTTTTGTCACCTGACTTTATTTGTGTCATTCGATTTTGCTCTTTCCCACTCAAGCAGGCACTGGAATTATTTGGATGGCACAAATTCATGGACTGATTTGAACAGCACAAACTCCATGCTGCTGTGGGCTGAGTGTGCAGGTGCTGCCTGCTGGTGCCTGAGCAAGGGGATGGATGTGTCCATTGCATGTTCTGCACAGGCTGCTTCTGTGTGTCCTGCCCAGTGAGGCTGGGCAACAACAAGGAACCCGTTTCTGTAAAGTCAGAAGATGGGTTTCTCCTCAAGTGATATGAAATGACCAGATAGAATGTCTCTGTGGCAGAAAAAATTACTTGAGAATATTGGACTAGTTCTAGCAGCTGCATATTTATGAAATTGCTGAATTATTTTAAAACATTATGTAATGGTCTAGTCCAAGATTTATTGCAAACTTATATATTTACTTCAATTTCTTTTATAGAACTAAAAGAAAGTATTTTACTTGTATTTCTTTTATTTCTTCTATTTCTTTCTTCTCTAATATCTTATGACACTGTTTCCTTCAACTGTCTCTTCACACAGATAGATTTTGGTTTTTAACCATCATATTTTGACAACACTTCCAAGTAAGAACCCATCATTTTATTTTTACTTTTGTTTATACTGAGCAGTTGTGAAATACTTAATTATACATTTTGTATGGCTTCCCCCAGCTCTAGCAGAAAATCTCTTTTGTCCTGTCTCTTTCAATACAAAAATGCAACTAAGATTATTCAAATAACCCTATTCACTGGAATGAGTATGATTAGCAATGTGATGGGAATCCAATTGTAAAAAATATGCTAATGTTTAATTTATTTTTACTGAGCTACTTTGAGGGTTTAAAAGGCAATTTATATGCATTAGTAATAATAATGATGAATTAATAGATAAATTCATGATGAATTTATGGATAGATAATATAGATAGATATATTATAGAAGTTTCCAAAAGTCTTCTTTGGCAGTGGAGGTGTATTATTCTTTGAGCTGTATCATGAGAAGGCACAGACTATAAAGCTGGAGCCTAAGTTTAGGGTGCACAGGGGAAAGAAAGGCTGTGATGCTGAGGTGCCCTGTTTGGGAAGGGAATGATGAAATATTCATCTTTGTAACCGCACTAACTCAGAAGGCACTTTAAACACTTGATCTTCATTGCAAACACAGAAAAATGTTACCAATATGAATTTGTTCTATTGCTTAGTTCATTCACAGATACCTCCTGTGATGACTGATAGAGGAGATAGAAATTTAAAATTTATCCAAATGAACAGCTACAGCATTTCAGATGGTGTCAGCCATGTGGTTGGAGGGCCTGAACTTTTGTATTTTATGTCAGAAATCAACTCTGAGCTATAGGAGCCTCAGGGGGGTTTTGGGAGGAGCTGTTAACACCTTTCCTGATCTTGCTCAGGATGTACACACACACATACAGGAACACCTGAGCACACAGCCCCCTTTCTGGAGCTGTCTGCATTCTGTTCCTAAAACTGTCTGTCCTCCCCTTGGCCAGAAATTCTGCTTGATGAAGTTCTCAATCTCTCCAGGTTAACTCTTCACAGAAGCTGTGCTGAGACAGTCATCACATATCTGGATAGAAATCGTAAAATAGTTCAGGAATGAAAAATTGGCATTTGGCCTGGGTTTTCTGCAGCATGTGGGAGAAGAGACCAGACCTTTGAGCTGCTTCCTGGCCTGGCAGCCCAGTGAAAGAGGGTTTACCAGATTACCTACATCTTTCTGAGCTCTATAGGAATGACTTTCAGGAAGCAGACCTAGCAGGTGGTCCCTGAGATGCCTGCAGTCGAAGCTGTCTGTGATTTCAAGGATGAGGGGTTTCTATTTTCCCTGCAGATCCCAGGGGTATCACTGGATGTGTTCACTGGGAGCAGGGTGCGCTAATGAGGAACTCACATGATGGCATTTCTTGCAGTCTTGAGATGGAGCAGACCCTTGATGTTTTCTGAAAAATTTGGAAGAGGATTGCCATACATCCAGGGGAAGTGAGCAACCAGCTTTTGTGTGCCAGACTTGTTTCCTCCTTGCTGTGTATGGAGATGGTATGAAGTGGCTGGTCATGTGTAGGATTATTGGGGTCTCCCTTTTGGAAGCGGTCTGAACTGGCAGGAATAAGCTGTTTCCTGTGAAACAACAGGGAAGATAAAAGCACTGTGAAAGGTACCTGCAGGTGGGAAGGACTGTGTCTCACAGTTTCTTTGGGTACAGAAGCCACTGCAGCTGCCACTGAACAGGCAGCCCAGAATTCCTCCCAGAAATGTTTCCCAGAATTTTTTCCTTGCAGTGGCACTTCCCTGACTTAGGAAAGCTGATTGAGGTAATGATTGGCATGGTTCCTTTGTTTTTTGTTGTTGTTATGGTTCATAAAAGCAATGTCTATGAAAATGGAGCAGCTCCTTTGGCAGGGGGTGTGTTTGGAGCTGCTGGGAAGGAGGCAGTAGTGGGAACCCCCCCTTATCATCAGCTCCTTATCAGCCTTGGCCATTACATTGGCTTAAGCTTGCTGTTAAATTGTGCACTCCTGCTGCTCCTGTGCTGATGTGGTTTTGATTCCCCTGCTAGTTCTCTGGAATGCATCCTGTGATGAATCCACTGCAGGGCTGCTGGAAGGGCTGTGGAGATTCTCAAGCAGCTGCACTGTAGGAAGGAAATCACAGAATCACGGAATGGGCTAGGAAGGGATCTTAAATCCCACCTTGTCCCACTCCCTGCCATGGGCAGGAACACCTTCCACTGTCCCAGGCTGCTCCAAACCTGGCCTTGGGCACTTCCACGGATCCAGGGGCAGCCACAGCTGCTGGGCCTGCCCTGGGAACAATTCCTTCCCAATATCCCATCCATCCCTGCCCTCTGGCTGTGGGAAGCCATTTCCTGTGTCCTGTCCCTCCATCCCTTGTTCCAGTTCCCTCTCCTGCCTTTCTGGAGCCCCTTTAGGCACTGGAAGGGCTCTGAGGTCTCCTGGAGCCTTCTCCAGGTGAACACCCCCAGCTCTCCAAGCCTGTCAAATGCTGGAAGCTCTCACAGAACTGTTTGTCATCTCTGTGTTCTTGGGACATTTGGATGCCTGTTTGTCTGGCCTGAGCTGAGTCTTTGTGTTTTGCTCCATGCTCCATCAGCATTAATCCTTGGAGAAAACCCAGCTTGTTTATAAAAAGTGAAGTTTTAATATATGTCCACATAGTTGTGGGAGCAGGTCAGGTATTTCAGGTCTTGAGCAGAAGGAATGGAACAGATATTTCACAGCTGGGATTATTCTCAGGATGGCTCAGGAGAAAAACAAGCATAATCCTTCACACTGGAATTGTTGACTTGATACCAGAAAGGAAGAGGCCAGAAGCAGACAGAGGTATTTATCAGAATTTCAGTCATATTTAATTTACCCAATTATTAAGTCTCATGAAATTCACCCTCATTTCCCTCTGGCTCTGTCCCCCGTGTTTGCTGATAGATGATGGGGTAGCAGATTGTTAGCATTTTTCAGATATTTGTGCTAGCCAGCATGAGAACTGTCTGAAAAATTTGTGGGATTTTTTTGTTTTGTTTTGTTTTGTATTTTTTTTTATTGATAGCCAGAATCTCTTGAGAGTTTTCTGGGTTTTCTAATGCTTTCAGAACTGCTTCTGTCTCCTTGCTCTGGTTGTTGAGCCTGCTTTGCCTCTCAATTGCCTGACATGAGAGACAGCCCAGGATTTTAATACCAGCTGTCAGCAAGAGGCTGGAGAGCAGCATGTTGGAGCACTGAGACATGTGGATTCTTCAAATGTCTTTTCATTACAAGTTCTTCAAATGGAGTCTCTGACCTTCAGGGAGAAAAGGGGAAGAAAGAGTCACCTGCCAGCACAGGTATGGAAAGCTTCTGAAGGACCAGTCAGAAATGACACTTGGGGAAAACTGAATATGTAACTGGCAGAGATAATTATGGGCAGGACATGTGTGTACTTTGAGGGAGTAGGCTTAGAGTCAATCACATTTTCCAGTGCTTTCCTATCTTTAAAATCATGTCGAGACAGAAACACACATAACAGAAAAATACAGATTTTTTAAAAATATGTCTAGAATGGATATGTAAGCTTGATTTTATCTGACTTAGTGTTCTGTTAGAGTTACTGAAGTGGCTGAATTTCAGCTTTTAAGATGCTGTTTTTATTAATACTCTGACTTGTGTAGCTCTTGGTGGCTGAACTTGACCATTGTTTGAGTCTTGTCTCTGAGGTGCTCCATCCCTGGCTTGGCATTGTATTTTTATTTTAAATTATGAAAGCTGATACTTGATGAGGGATTGTAAAGTATTCAGTGTTCTTTAACAAATTGGTACTAAATGAATTAAATTACAACCTGTTTCAGAAAAGTGGCAGAGTTATGTGGTTTCACATACAAAGAGACAAAGCCCTTCTGTTGGTGTATTTACAAAAAGAGTCTGAAGGGAAGAGGGAAAGTTTAAGCTTTTAACAGATAACACCAGACATTTGCATGATTAAAAATTTCAAATCCTACATCCATCCAGAAAAATACAGTTTTGTTTGAAGAGAAAAGCAACATGTGTTTTAAAGTTCTACCCTACAGTCCTCTTGGTGCAGGGTTGCTGCAGAGGCACAGTTTTTCAGTATGCTTTGCTGCTGTGAAACATTTCATGGCTGATGTGATGAGTGTCCATGAATTCCTGGGAGCTGGCCTGGAGGCAGTGGGATGACTCTCTTTGAATGCTGGGTCTACTCTGGCAAAGCCCAAAATGTTCAACTGAGAGTGAGATTGCCCTAAAGCTTCACATGGACTGTGAGAGATGATTGAGAGCCACAGAAGTTGACTTCAATAAATGCTGGTTTTAGAACCACCACAAATAAATCCCAGCCACTAATTTGTGATGTTGATTATCACGTGAGTATTCACATGTTTGTAGATGTTCCTCCTGCTGTGAGGCTCTGAGAGCCCAGCACCAGGCAGGAAAGTCCCATCAGCTGCTGTTCCACAGGAATTCATCAGTAGAGTTCTGGCACTCTGCTGTCACACACAGACCACAACACCCCCGTAATGATGCTGAGCAGAGATTTGGAATTTAGCAGCACTGGGTATCATCACAGTGTCACAGCCAAGCTTGGGAAAAAGACTTCTAGCAGGAAAGGACAGAAGGGGTCTTTAAAGCAAGATGAGATGAAAATGAGATGAAGTCTCCTCTAGATCTTCACTTCTGTGAGTTATTCCTGGATAATGGGCATGAACATCGGATAAATTTTCCATAAACAAATGCTTCTGTCCTTGTGTGTGGCTTAAACTTCTTTTGTGCTTGGGTAGGAAATAAGGTGGTAACAAGCATGGTTTCTGTTATTGTGGAAAGGGCCAAAAGAACATTTTTTGGATGCCAGGAGAGCGCGTTCAGTGGCTTAATCAATGTTTCAGTCCAGCCCTTGGAGTGTCTCTGCAGAGGTCTCCCAGCACAGGGTAATACATCACTACCATGAAACCCTAAAAGAAAAAGAAAGGAACAGAAAACCCGCCACCAACTCTGAAGTCATGAGGCACTAATTTTACTATCTCCAGAGGGTGTGTTGTTCTCCCTCTGTGCTGCTGCCCCTGATCCTTGTGGGACTCGGATTCAGTCAAAGAGAGAAATGAGAGTTTCTCGCCAGGCAGAAGCCTGGGAAAGAGCTGGAGAAGAATGTAAATAATTCTTTATCTCTCTTGTTTTTCACATTTTTTATAGTTAAATTCTATTACTGTGTGTCAAGCACTCTGCACCAATGGTGTAGAATGTTTTCACTTCAGAACCAATAGAGTTAGTCCTCATGAAGCTCTGTATAAAAGAGCAGTGTATTTTGAATAAACCAGAGTTTTATTCTCAGCAGCCTTCTGGTCAGTCTCTTCATTCCTGTCCCGCCTTGACGGTGACAGATCCTCTCCCACAGTGCCAAACCTTCTCTCTGTGTTCCAGCTGAAGCCCCAGTTTCCAGCATATGAATATGCAATCCTGGAAGTTCCTGCGTGGCATCCTCATTCCAGGGAGGCAGGGAGGGGCAGCACCTTGTACTTGGCATTCCACTTTCCTGGCCAAAGCTTTTGTCCCTCTCCCACATAATGCTGCAGCAGAACACAGGAATGAGCCAGGAGATGAATGTGTAATCCTTGGAAGGGCAGTGGGAGGGTTTGGTGTGAGAGTTAGCAGGAAAAGGATGAGGAGAGTATCTTTATCTGAGCTGTTCAAACTGGAGAAGCAGCACCTGTACTGGCAGCTCCAGCAGAGAAAGATCTTCATCTCTTTTGTGGAGCAGGAGACCACCAAGGGACAGAGACCCCACTGAAAATCAAGGCAAAAGTTCTGACTCTCCCCAGAAGATATTTTCCCTGTGACTCGTGGTGATTTCAGCAGTCTTTTGTGGCTGGCTCTGCATATCATGAAGACTCTAAGACACATGTCACTGGAGCAGTACGTGCAGATAAAGAGCTTGATCCCATGCCTGCTGTTCATTTCATTTCCAAATAAGAGCCCTGCCTGCTCGCAGCAAAGCTGTGCTGTGACAGGTCCTTTCCCCATGGAACAGAGCAGGATTTGGGTCAAGTGTGCACGGAGTCAGTCATCCATATGGATTGGATGTCTGGGGGAACATGAATGTTTAATCAGACATTTGTTAGCAAGCTAAAGAGGCGCCGCCGTGCCAAGCACGGAGCTGTTGGAACATTCCCGGCCTGCTGTCACTATGGCAACAGCCAACAAGTGCCTGCTTGGCTTATGTCGGCCTTGGAGCTGAAGAAAAAGCTCCAAGCCATAAATTCTGATCATCAGTGGCTGGCCTGGAACCAAAGAAGGCACTACCATCTTCCAGACCTATTTGTCTGCCTGACTAATAGTGTTTTTCAGGAGGTCTGTCAGTCATCAAAGAGCATAAATGGATAGCACGTCCATCAACCACATGGAATGAATTTGAATTGCAGTTACTGGGCAAAAATATTCAGCATTTCTCGAGTCAGCCCAAATATGTTCATTGAAAACTTAGTGAAGCATATATATATATTTTTCAAAGAGCAAAATACTCTGAGCCAAGTATACTCTGAGAAATGCATCGCTTGCAGTGTTAATTTGGCTGGCTTTGCTGCTAGAGAGAATAACAGCCAGGCTAGCCACTGTCAAAAGTGTGTTTCTGCTGGGAATTCTCCTTGAGAATTCCCTCATTTTCAGAATGGCAGTATTTCATGGCATGTCCTAACAGGCTCAGGGACAGGCTGGTCATAGGGATTCCTCTGGCAGAGGCCTAATGTTACTTTCTCTTATTTTCCCTATAACCCAGCTCCCAGTTTAAAATCACACAGGGGATCTTGCACTAGTGCCTTTCCTGTCAATGCCTTTTTCTTTTCTCCCTCATCCTCTGAGTAATTCTTTGGAAGCAGCCCAGGCAGAACCTTTCAAAGGAGGTATTAAAAAAGGAAGATAATTCCCAGTGGCCTCCCTGTCCTCCTTCCTCACTGAAGATCTGTGCTGGGGAAGAAGCTGAAGCTTGATGAATGTTTCCATCTCCCCCCACATCTGCAATCTGCCTTCCCACTTTGTTCTGGGGAAGAATCTGGGAAAACACACAGCCTTTTGGGAGCATTATCTCCCTGAGATGAGGGGGCATTTGAAGGATCAGAGCCTGCTGGGTCTGGTGTGGAGCTGGCAGGTGAAGCAGCCACCTGGGTCACCAGCAGGTGTTGTGCTTTTGGGCTCTGTCTCTGTCTCTCACTGTGGCTCCTGAAGCTCTGAATGATGCAGTGAAAATTGCAAAAATTATCAGAGGAATCTTCAAATTTATATTGCCTGTGGATTAATGAGACTGAGGAATCTGGTAGAGATACCTAAAGACTTTAAACTATTTTATCTTAAACAACTCTGAAGGTTTATTCCTCCCGTTGCACCTTAGTACACGGAATTCTGTCTCTGGAAGGAATTATTGGGTAGTGTTTTATTGCCAGTTTATCCTGCTTTAGAAAGTTTTGTGTCATAACCTGTCCTAGCAGGATTCTGAGACCAAGTGCCTACTTTCTGTCTTATGAGTAGGATATGTAGGCATAGATATCTTACTCTTGTAAGATGTTGGAGCCCTGCGGTGTCAGAGAATGACTGCTGCACTGGCAGGAGAAGCTGTAAAGGCATTCGAGTGCCATACATATTTTGTATCCTCTGTCTTGTACACTTTGGGTTAATTGAATATTAGTCATATTCTTGGGCTGTACTGCAACACTTATTCATTCAACAAAACCCCTCATTAGATTTGGACAGTATCAAACTGTTGATAATCTGTTTGGAAAAGTAGAAGATGAGATTAAGTGGAAGTGGGGTTGTGCAGACAATTTATCAGGTTCAAATACTCCCTGCATGCTCTCTTGCCAAGGTCCTGTGTGCCAGCCGTGGTGACTGCAGCTTACATGCACTGCTGTAATCTTGTGGCTTTTAAATGGTCAAGAAGCAGCTGTGGTCCTTGCTCGATATTAGGCTGTTGAGTAGTACTTAACAATGGGATTTTTAATTTTAATTTACTTTAAAGGGCTAAACTGCCCTTTTAAGTAAATTAAAAAGCCCACTGTTGAGTGGTACTGATTGTGCAGTTGACATCCTTTAAAATGACTGCATCCTCTTTAAAATCCCTGTTAAAAAAGAAAACTTCTGAAAAATAAATCCAATAGTGCTTTATGTACTACTTTTTTTTTTTTTTTTTTTTTTTTTTTTTTTTTTTTTTTGCCAGGGGATAATGATATTCAGCCACAGATAGCAACTTTCTGTTACAACGTTAAAATGCAGGTAGTTAAATAAAGACCTGTTCTGTTTCCATGGGAGTAAAACGACTTTTTTTTTCATTGTTATGACCTGAAATTGCCACATTTTTCAGAAGTAACTTGAAAATGAGCTGTTGGTACATAGCCTTTTGAAAACTAAAACTGATTACTTGATTGTCTACATTTTGGCACCCATATTGAACACCCCAGCTATATTATTCTAACCACTAAAGACAATCATTCCCAGAGGACATGACTGAGACAGTACAAAGCAATTCAAAGCTGCATCTCAGGGGAAAACAATTTATTGTTATTTTCATGAAAACCTGATGATGATAACAAGTGGTTTGTGAAAAGTGGCTGTGGAACTCCACAGTGTTCTCACTGAAATGTGAAACTTTCTGATATATGGCCAGCGTAGCAAGTTCCAACCTCCAATATGGCAGTTTGAATGCTGAGGTGAGCAAAGAGAGGTTATTTTATTTGTTTCTGCAGGTTTGCATGGACTGATTGTACCCCTTCAGGAAAGGTGGGAAATAAAATGGCTATATTGTTGGTTTTGGAAGACATGACTGAAAATAATTTTGTGCTTTTCAGGTGGATAAGGCTCAAACCCTTGTGTTGTGGGTTTTTTTTTTAAATCAGTGTCTGTCTGTCTGTCTGTCTTGAGAGATTGGGAAATCCTTAAATAAACTTGTTCCATGCTGGTCAGAGCAGTGCTGTACTGGTTCCTGTGTTGATGGAGTTGCCCAGCTGGGGTATTAATTCAGCTGTGGCTGAATACTGTAATCCCCTGTGCTGTACTGACCCTCGTAATTTGGGGCTAATGGAACAGGGAACCCCCTCAACCATCACAAAGAACTCAGTGTAAAGAACCTGATTTTTAAGGAAAGGCCTCTAGCTGAGGTTTGGCCATCCTGGCACCCAGAGGGTGTGTTTTAGGAGGGAAACAGAGTCCAATCAATTCTGACTGAAGGTGTTCCATAACTAATAAAAACCCTTTAAAATACCTTAAACCCCTTGCAGAAGTTCAGGGAAGTTTGTTGTTGGTGCCACACAGAAGAGTGGTGATGACCACGTGCAAAACCCCTTCATGCTGCATGACATCCTCATTGTAATTCCTGTACATAGAGGAGACACAGGGAGAAGGGAATAACTGTGAATATGTGATTTGTGGACTTATATTTTTGACAAACATGTGAGATTTACATGGAAAATACATGGGCTGTTGGTCTGGGAATATGAGATGTGTCTATTCTACTTCACACAGCTCTTACATGATGGCAGTGTGCTCTGTGGCTATGACAGCACTAAAATTGAAAGGTGAAGGAAGATCAGAAGCATCTGTTTTTTCATACCCAGTCCAAGCAGGGAATAAACCAGAAATTGGTGCATCATTTCACTGCTGGAAGTTTCTGTTGGATTTCTCCTGGTTTCTCAGCAGGTGCCTGGTCCAGCCTGGCCTTCTCTGCTGGGCATGATCCAGGGCTGAATTGGTGTTTTCTGACACTTGGGTACCCTCTGCCTTATCCCTAATCCTAGAATATTGTGGTCACTGTGTCCTGGCCTGATGCTCAGTCTGAGAGACAAAACTTGAGGTGTCAGAGAGAAAAGGGAGAGTAGACAAGGAGCAGAGGCAAGAGATGGAGGAGAGGAAGCAAAGGTTTATTTTAGCACAATTACCAAGGACCTGGAAAACACTTGTCGAGAAATTCACCATCAAGAGTGGTGAATTTCCCCATTTCAACATCAATTCACGATCAAGGTGTTGCCTCCACCTCCACAGATGGAGGCAACAGCCTAACAACTTTGTCCAGGAATAAAACTTCCAAGAGCACACGTCTTGCATCCCTAAGCTTCTGAGACAAATTGCAGTTATAAATGGAAAATAAGTTAATCAATTAACTTTAATTGCTCTTTAGTTATTATGTTGTGGGGCCCTTTCCATGAATGAAATGAAAATGAAAAAAAATTATTTCCTTACAGTGAAAATTTTCACAGAATCCTGGTATGATATGACTACTGTATTAGTTATTTGGTCTACTTCATACTGAAAATCAGACATCACTAAAGTAGGGGATTGAAGTGGACATTGAACATGATTCTTACACTCTGTGTTTGTCATACTTCGTAATTCTGGATTATTCATTGTGATACCTAGTGCAGAGTTTGTATTTTCTTTGAGCTCCTGCTCCTGCCAGGGTGTTACTGCTGCTTTTACATTTTGCTGCACAGTTCAGAGTGATGGCTGGGGAACACTTGCAGCCTTTTGCATTTCATCAGACTGCTAATGGATTCTGCTCAGATGGCTGTCCACTCCATCACAGGCAAATGATAGCATTCTCTAAAGCCTTTTTAAGTTAAATAGGATTGATCAGTGATAGGGCAAAATGTAAATGCCTGTTAGGATTTTTTAAATGTAGTACACTTAAACTTAATGTCTGACTGGAATAAGACCAAAAATTATAGATGTGACTTGAGTCACCATTAATTATTTCTATTAGTTATTAAATTCATTATTAAGCAGTGCTCTATCATTTTGTGTAATAGACACCTCAGTCATTTATTTTGGTGCATCTTCTGTATTTTATAAAACCATTTTCCTACATTTACATGTCACTCACCAAAAAAATGAGGTTTGTCCCTGGGAACCCTAAGGAGGAGGCTGAGAGATCATGGCTTGTTATTTCTAAGGAGACAGCTCTGCTGGGGTGGATCAGTCTGGTGCAGAGGGAAGGTGTGTGAGAAACCCTGCTGGGTGGAGGGTGAGGTGTTTCAGGTCTTTTCTCTTGCAGGTGTTTCATCGAGGGTGTTTGCAAGGCTGATTCCTTCAGGTAGAAAGAGTTAAGTGCTTTTCTGCTGTGGCTTGTGTGTAGACACTGAATATTCTACTCATTCACCTCCCTAGTACAATTGCTTTATAACCCATGTGAATCTGTTTTTATTAAGGTTCTTCTTTTCCTTTATACACCTGAACATTGCTTAATGTGCTCTGGCATTTCCTATCACTTCAGTTAAGCACTCCTTATTCAAGGAGCTTCCTTTGCAGTCCTCAGGCCTCCCTCTCCACCTGGGTAGCTGTGGGTTTGGGGATTGCTTTGCATTTACACCACACAAAGAAAGGTATGCAGCTGCTGATGTTTGGTTTGTTTTACTCTCCCTTTTGTATCACTTCTCAGGAAGCCTCTCAAACTTGTCCTTTTGATCTGCTATTGCCCTTAAATTCTGCCCTCAGATACATTTGTATGGCTTCAGCTAAAAGCCAGAAAACCCCACCACGTGTGCCAGGCACTGAGACTGGGGCTTAGAGGGTGTCCTTCTGAGGCTGTTTCACTGACACTTCTGTGGTGTTCAAAACAGACTCATGGCCAGTGCTGCTCAGACTTCCCAGGTCAGTCTTACTGGTGCCAGCATCTAGGGAGCTGAGAACAAATTTGTCTCCTGCATAGGAAGCTGTTAAATGTAATTTTGTTTGCACATTCTCTAAATGCTTAAAAGACAGTGGAAAAAAAAAATGAAATGGTCAGAAGATGTTTTTATTCCTGCAGTATCATGCACAGGGACACTGGGAAATGACCTGACTCAAAAATCCTAGGAAAGCTGCTGCTTTGGAGAGTTTTCCAATAACAAGGATGATTATTAGGTGTGATGCTGTAATCACATTTCCTGCTAGAAGCCAAAGTTCCCCTGCTTTTATTCTTCATCTGAGGTAAGGTCTCTTGGGATAACCAGGCTGATCTTTCCCCTTCCCCCTTGTTCCTGGGGGTTGTGATGTGATCACACACATCTCTATGTATGAAGTATTGCCCTACAGTCTACAGCTCATAATAAATTTAAAAAGATGCTTTCAACTGATGAACCACACCAAAGTTTCTCTTAGCAGACTCTGCCTCTTGTCATACAGTGGGAAAACTGACCTGAAGATGAGTTTCACAACTGGAGCAGAGAGTGGGAAATGCAGGTTGTGAGGGGACTCACTGGGGATCCCAGGAGCCCTAAACAAACTCAGTGTAACTGTGTCTGGGGACAGGAGCACCTTCTTTGCTGGAGGACATCTGTGGGTTTATCCTGACTGCGATGACTGCAAATAACTGTGAAGTCTGTTTTTAGGATCAGATTACTTTATTCCCTAATACATTTTAAAATTCTTAGACAGATTGAGCCCATTCTAAGTATCAGGATATAAGAATGGATCCCCAGGGCACAAGGAGATTAAGGGTTTCTTTTCCTGCCTAAGAGTCAAAATATGAATGCAACACAATGAAAACTTGTTTAGCTCACAAAAGGATTACAGGGTGTTCCAGAGATTTTAATCCATAGAGAATTCCTAATTACTATAATAATCATTTTTCTTGCAATAGTTCATAAGCTTTTCCTGAACAAAAAGAGAAGTGTTTTGTATGCAAAGAAATAAAAAGTATTTAGTTTTAGGTTATTTCATAATTGCCGTGTAAGTGATCACACAGTTGATAAAAGGCCTGCTCCATCTTGCAGATAAGTCAGTAACTGTTGGGATGGAAATCTGTGGAACAGCCTTTCTGGAAGGTTTTGTTTTAGTGCATACTCAGTGACTGAGGGTGAATTCTGACTTGTGTACAAAGTGGAGTGGTGCAGGGGCTGCATTCTACAGACCAGCCTTTTCCATTGTCCTGGTAATACAATTTAAAGGTACAGTTTGTAAGTGAGTTCAAGTGATAATGCTGCAGTTCCCGTTGATTCATGCAAAAACCCCGGACAAGAGTTTGAATCAGCTTACAAGGGTGATATACTTTGTGTTGTTTTGTTTGGTTTTTAAAACAAACCAAACCAAATCACCTGTAGCACTGATTATGCAGTGTCTCCAAAACACTGATAGAGATGTAGACCCCACACTGAGCTAATCTAACATCAGAAGGGATGAAGACCACCATGAGTTGCCTATTTTGCCACTTTCCCAGATTGAAGTTCCCTTTTATTGCTTACAGCCACTTCAGCCTCTTGTGTATCTTGTGTTATACTACAGATCTTCCCATATGCTTTTTGATACTGCCTATTGAATGATGAAATCCTTTTGTTCCAAGAAAAAAACAACTAAAGGAATAGAAATAAATACATAACATTAACAGTTTTTACCCAGACTGAGCAATGGGATGTAAGATGAGAAGTATTTCTTGTTTCTGAATATTAGCCAGCCTCTAATTATCTGTTTTGGAGAAGAAAGATCTTTAGGAAGTAGGTAATTTTAAAACTGCATGATATCCTGTGTCTTCAATACTGCCTGCATTTAGAGAGAAAATATGTGAACTGCATTGAAAATTCCTATGTAACTTCAGAATATAATTTCAGTTCAAAATTTAATCCGTGCAGTTATTTGCATGAAGTATCTATCCTATAATGGGTAGGTCATTTTAATGTTTATTTTTTTAGGTATAAATGGTTTTGATGTGGGTTTAACATACACTCCAATATTTTTAGTTTATATTTTTGTGAACAAATTTACGGGTAAGAGATTGATGTAGGTCTGGGAATCAATGCTAAAATTCAGTTTTGTACCTATTTCCAGTAAATTTCCATCTTTTTTGAGTGTTCAGGTACAAATAATAATCACATACCTTAAGGGAACCTGCAAGAAAGATGGGGAGAGACTGTTTACAGTAAAGGGATGCAGTGCCAGGACACAGGGAATGGCTCCCAGTGCCAGAGGGCAGGGATGGATGGGATATTGGGAAGGAATTGTTCCCTGGCAGGGTGGGCAGGCCCTGGCACAGGGTGCCCAGAGCAGCTGTGGTTGCCCCTGGATCCCTGGCAGTGCCCAAGGCCAGGCTGGACAGGGCTTGGAGCAGCCTGGGACGGTGGAAGGTGTCCCTGGCCATGGCAGGGGTGGGATGGGATGATTTTTAACAGTCCTTCCAACCCAAAGTCTCTGGGATTGTAGGACCATGATTCTATAATTAGATTTCTTAGAATGATTTATTTATTTATTTATTATATTTTATATATTTTTAGGTTCAAATGGAATAATGGAATATAATTTCAGAGTCATCGATTTTCTTCCTTCCTCCATTTTTTTGGCCTACCCAGCACTGTCCCACTGCCTGGTTCTGCCCTTTCCCTCTATCCTAGGGGGTCCCTGGCCATTCGGGTTTAGCTGTGGGAGAGCCTCAGGCAGCAGCTGTGACAGACAGAAAGTGAATTGTAGCACAATGCTAAAAGTATTTATTGAGTACTTTGTAAACCTCTTTGTAAATGGCCACAAATAGTGATTTTGCTCTCCCTCCCCTGTCTCAGGGCAGGGACCTGCACAGAGGGGGCTGCTCTGTTTGTCAGAAGGGAACAGCTGGCAGACTCAGCAGGACTTCAGGCCAGGCCACAAACATCATATAATCGTGCTGTAAAGAAACTTTTCATGGTGATTTTCTGTGTTTTTTTCTGCCTTAGGAACAGATGCCGTTATTTGTTGGCAAAATCTGACATTTTACATCAGTAATGAGTTGTGTGGATTGACAGACTGGCTCCTGCCTTGAATTCTTCTGCTTTCTGATGTGTATGTGGAGATGATGTTGCTGGTGTTCCTTTTTAGTTTGTTTGTTCATGCTGGTTATTTCTTGCTAAGCTGGATGCCATTTCTTCTTTCATGTTTTAAGCTGTAACTTGGGTATCACCTCAGAGTGATGTAAGGATTTCTCATTTAATTTCCTCCCCAGTTCAGCCCCAGAAAGGACCAAGGGCTTCCTGGCCCTTCTTGTGGGAGGCCTCAGCAGCTGGGACCCCCCAAAATTGCTATTTACACCAAAAGTGGGGTCAGACCCATGAATGACATGTGTGCATGTCATGCTGAACAATGTGTGAGCCCAGGCCCCCTTTTCAGTCTCATTCAATTTCAGGTGATTTTATTTGAGAAGCAGTGTGTCTCCTCAATGAGGGGATTTAATGTCACTATTTTGACTTAAGAAACAAGGCTTGTTTTGCCATGGTTCTTTCTTTTTGGCCGTTGTTTTTTTTTTAGTAAAGAAAAACAGCCTTTGTACTGAAATCTCCCCACTGTCAGGCAGATGCAGGTCTAGGGAATTTTGTAAGTGGTCTTGGATGTTAGAAGAATGAGGTTTATTTGGTTTATACTCTTTTTTGCACATCTTAGTATGGAAGTTATCTTTTTTGTGCTGTATGAATGCCAGTGTGGTGGCACTCACTGCTAATTGTGGAAAATGTATTTTCTACTTTTCCTCCTGACTCAACAGACATCACATTATTGTTCTACATGAGCGGCAAATGCTTGTCTCCTTGTGTTACACCTCAATTTCGATTTTCAATTTCCTTTTTGTCACCTCCTAGATGTCTTTAATGTATTCCAAGGATTTTGAAGAGTGTGTTAATTCAGTTCACACACGGGGTGTGTGTTGTTGGTTTATTCTGGAAAGCCTCTTACTCTGTCCCTTGGTGTGAGCAACAGCCTGGTCCTCTGGTGTCCTTGGTAAGGAGGTTTCCAAGCCACTTTTGTAACTTGCCTTTTTTGAAAACATGTAAGAAAGACTTTGTGGTAATTTATTGTCACCTTCCTCTGACTGCACACAATCATTTGGGTGATCTGCACCTGCCTTTTCCCCTTTGACTGCTGTTGGTTTCTCTTGCTTGCACTCCCTTACAGCCCATCAAGGTAAATTCTTGCAGAAACAAACCTCATGGAGGGCAGAAAGGTGGTTTATTCTGGTGCTGGAATTAAGAGAAAAAGCTGGGTCATGAGTTCAGGATCTCTGGTGTTCAGGGCTGTCAAACTCCTTCTCAACCCTTGGCAGTGAGTGGCTGTGTCACACCCGAAATACAAGGATTAATGTATTTTATAAATCTCGATGTTAATACAATGATGTCAGAAGAACCATGGAAGTTCTTAGTGCCTGTATGAATGGCTAATCCTCCTTTCAGGTCTGGCAAAGCTGTTGACCTCTCTGATCCTTTAAGTCAGTGAGCAGCTCAGGCTAATTACAAGTAGTGTTAAAAACTTGCTTCCCTGAAGTTTCTATTTTCAGCTTTTGTTATTAATATCGTGAATCTCTTCCTGTGTAAGATGCCTAGGAGGAGGTAAACTGACCACAAACACATTTAATTTATAGACTGAAGAGTCCTTTATTTTTTTTTTTTTGTTGGACTTACAGGATTTGTAGATTTTTCTACAAAAAAACCCTTAACTGGAAGTGAGAAAGTGAGGGGGAAAGAAAGATGCCACTGAACTAGTAAGATTACCTCATTTTGTTCTTTAGAATATCATTCAGGATTTTCCTGCTAAATAAATAGTTAAAAAGCATTTTATTTCAGTGTCAACTTTGTATTTCTGGGAAATTTGGGGACTGCCAGAATTGCTACTGCATTGGTAGGCATTAAAAGATCTGAGGTTCCACGGGAATTCCTCCAGCACATTCAGCAGCAGCTGGAGATGTGGCAGCCAGTCTGCAACACAAGGGTGAGACCTGGGCCCCTCTTGGCTGATTGAAGACATTGAGTCTAGCTTTCAGCTCATTTGGTACTTAAAAAGTCCTTTTAACTGAGATTTGGATCAGTTGTGTTCTCAGGATCTCTTTTATCCTTTATTAGTGTTAGTGTTTCATTTTTGTTGTGAAATTTTTACTGCCTGTTAGGAGATTGTCATTGATTTCACATAAAAACAATTGGTCATCTCTGCTGACTCATATGCAAGCAAGGAAACAACAGCAGCAGAATACAGAGTTTTTGTCCCTTATTCACTAGATTACTTCATTCAGTGACCTTGTGTATCTTGGCTAATGGGCACATGAGCATGGCTTTATTGCAGTAACATTTCTTTCTCCTCCAGTGAGACAAAGAATTAGAGTAATCCACTGAAATTACATCACCCCCAGAGCACAAAAACCATGTATACACTGAGAGACAAACTCATTTCCTTACTGTGGGCGTGAGAGAGGAGGAGGAAAAAGAGACAGGAGAAGATGTGCAGACCTGATGGTGATTTGGGAAAGACCATTCTGTTTGTCCTGAAAAAATGAGTTTGTTCCCCCCAACTCCACTTGCAGCACACAGAAAACACTGGGGGCAGCCTTCCATCAGGGATCCAAAGCATCTGTCAGGTCACAGAATCTGAGTGATCTCTGAAGATAATGAAGTTCAGTCTCTTTATCAGAGCATAGCTAATTTAAAATGTAGACTGGCTTGTTCTGGGCTTTGTCCAGCTGAGTTTTGAGTATTTCCAGGGTCGGATACTCCTTTATGACCCTGTGCCTTTACTGGAGGGGCTTTTTCTCCCTTATGCTCAAATCACAAATTCCTTTTCTACAATTAATCCCCTGCCCCACCCTGAGGGAAGGCTTTCTCCATCTGCTTGACTAGGGAGCTGAAAACAGCATTTAGAGCTCCTGTAGTTTCTCCTCATAGTCCTTGACTTACTCCAGGCAGTTCAAGCCTCTATTAATCCCTTCCTGTCACTCAGCAGTTGTTGCTGTGCTGCTTTGGAAGGGCACTGAGTCCTCTGTGCTCGCCTGCTCTCACAGGGCAGTGTGGACTGCCCCTTTGGTGTGCTTGCACAATTGAGCACCAGAAAACATTTCTGGGAGAGAGAGATTGAGCAGAGTATCAGGAGTGAGCTGTGTCCATTCAGAATGTGCACCTTGGAATTGACATGTATTTGTGCCTTGTTGTCTGCTGCCATTTTTTTTTTCTTCTAAATTCTTTCTTATTCATATTGCTTTTATCTCTTTATTTCTATAGCCTTCTCTGATTTTTTTTTTAATTGGTTGATTGGTTTTGTTTTGTTCTGTTTTTTTGTTTTTTTTTTTTTTTTTTGAGATGTTACCCCGTTTGGAAGAAGTAGGAGCTCACTAAGTGAAAGGGTGCTTGGATTTGATTTGGAAAGAGTCAATCACCTCTGTCTTCACGGAGTGTGATTTGATTAGGATGATGCAGAAGTTGGCACAGACATTTCTGGGTGGGGTTGAAAGGTAAATTTAGCTGAGGCCTACAGACAGGCTATGAGATGAACTTTCCCTGCTGAGGCTTTATGCATTTGGAGCCCATTCCTTCTTGACCAGCCAAGAGGTGACAGTGATTACATGAGGTCAAGAAATCTTCTCAGTGAAGGTTTATGTGTTTTTCCTTGCAAGTATAAATAATGATGGGATCCAGGCTTATCATATTGATGGAAGGGAAAATACACATGTTCACATAGGAAGAGGCTCAGCTGCTCTGCCTGGAAAGTCCTTTGTAGCTTTGGGAAATGCTCCTCCAGGCTCTTGGAGTCTCAGAATCAATGCAGTGAAGGAAATGAGATGTTACAGAGATATTCTCCATGCCAAGCACCACAAGGAGCCTGTCTGGGGTGCTCTGTGTTTGGGAGACCCCACAGCTCCAGACCCATTTTGTAGCTCACTGTATGCATTTCTTGTGCTGATTCATTAGCCTGAGAAATCAACTCCTGTGACTCTTTAGCAGTGGTAAAAGCAGAACCTTTGTATAATTGTGAGTTCATGCTTTGTTTTGGATCACTACATGTGCTTCAGCTTGCTTTCACTGATGGAAAAGCAACCCTGAAGCTTTACTATATTGAAAATAGGTGTCTGAAGAAGGCTGTTCAAATGTCCCTTTATAAACACACACATGTTAAGAGAAACATTTCCATACCAGTGTTTTTCAAAAACATGTCTTCTTGGTGTCTTGAGTAATTACACCAATCTGCATGCAGTTTATTTCTGTTTATCTTGCAGTAAATTCACCGGATTCTTCCATCACAGTCCCATGTCAGTGTTTTGGGTCTAATGTTCTGTGGCTTCAGAATTATCACCCGCGTGTATATTCCAAAATTGCAATTCTACTATAAAGTCATCCTGCAGGGAGCTCCTGAGGCTTTCACAGCCTAATTTACACGGCAATAAATTCCCAAATCTCACTCAGCCAGTGTTTTCTCTGTGACTAAATATTTCAGTCACCCATCATAGAGGATAATTTTCTGAATTTGAAGCAGTATGGGAATAACTGTTACAATTAAAGGTGTAATAAGCTGTTAAAGTTGAACAAATGAACTGGTGCTTTGGTGAAGAAAGGAAGTAAGTTGTAAAGCCTATTCCTAATTACAGTAATGGGTGTTTCTCCTGCTTGGCCCATATGACTGCTCTGTACAATCCTCAGTGCTGGGGCTAAGCTTGGAATGGCAGCTTCCTTTTAATTTACAGATTCTATTAAAGGCATCAAACCTTCAATTAAAAGGGTTTTAATTGAAACTTGCCATTGAAAACTCCTATTTCCAAAATAAGAGTCCTTGAATTCTTCTATTTCCCCTGAATCACACTGAACGCATATCACTGCACGTCTTCTAAAATGTGCATTGTGCACAAGAGCAAGGTAACTTCTGAGAACGACTGAGGCAGATTTTGGATCTTTCATGAAAGGACCAGAAAGTTTCCTGTCTGAAGAGGAAGTGGAGTTTGCGTGGTCGTTGCTAACTGGAGCTCCTTGTTGGAATTGCTGCCAATGCAGACATTTGAATGGGAATTGATCAAAATTAAACACCTGTGAGAAAAAGTGATGAGGCTTTTTCTCTTGCTAAAATACATTAAGCCAAGGGTAAGGGCTGTAACTTCTAGAATAAACTCTCCAAAACTAATGAAGCATAGTTCAAAGAGATGTGGTTGCTTTAATTGCAGAACCTGTCTCAATTGTTAGATAGTTGGTAAAGGCTTTTTTGTCCAAGGCAGACAATCTGTCAGAGTCATGTATGATCCCATCTTTCTTGGGTAATGGTTCAATGTGCCCTTGGAACCAAAGCTCTCTGAAATTTTCATAAATACTTGGATTGGAAAATGAAAAGGGTTTACTTAATTTTTGGAAATGGTTCTTTCCTTTTATCTTCACACAGCCTAAAGGAGCTGTGTGAGTTTATGTGAACTTAAAATTGAAGAGTCTTTCAAAAATTAAGGCTTAAATTCTTCCAGAAAATATGCCAAATACCTCAAATCCTTTATCATATATATTTCTTTTTCTGTTGGTTGTTCTTTTAATTATTTACTTGTCCTCCTCAATACTGTTCCCTTGAGCTGGTTAATACCAAGACTGCTGAGTATCATAGAATTGTTCAGGTTGGAAAAGACCTTTAAGATCACAGTGTGAACACTGAAGAAGGAGGAGGAGAGAATAATGATTAGTGCAAGATATAGTCTTCATGATGTATACATCAAATTGTGATTAGATAATTAAGCTGAAGGTTAAAATTTACTAAGTGTTCCTATTTCCACAGTTGCTGCACAGTGCCAACAGAAGCTTTGACACAGAATTTGCTTATTTTTAGAGCCAAGTCAACAGATCTTGGGCATGCTTTGCTCATCACAGTATTTTAGCAGTAGCTTTTTATAAAAAAATGACTTAAGCACCTAGTAAAGTGCATTGTGTGAAAATTGTTCAGGCTTTGTTTGGTTTGTTTTGGCAATGTAGGATGCTTGCAACCTGCCATGGTTGTAGAAGAGGTGAGGTAGCTGAGGAGGAAAAAGGCATCCTCTAGATTTAGCATTTAACCTGGGAAATGACATAATAACCCATCAGCTCTTCAGGCATCAAAAATGGTGTGATGATTCCAGCATCCAAGGGTCTCTGGGGAACTCCAGTTAACTGACAAGTTTTGTTCCTTTCATGTCAACAATTAAATATTAACTGAGTATTTTTAAGAAACCCCGGCAACTTGTTCTGCTTGAAAGCAATCTCGGAATAACTATCATACTTATTAATAAATTCTGATTGTTTTATACTACACTTGTAATCTTGTATTCTTTAGGAAATAGTGCTGCGTTTTGTAGACCTGCAGGGTACTGCTAATGCTTTCTGTTTGGTCTGAAAAGGTAAGATTTTACAAAGCAAATCCAGGAGGGGAGCAGAGCTGTCACTATCTGATAAATGTGGTGTTCTTTGCTAGAGAAGAGAATGATGTCTATGTTTCGTTCCTGACTGGTTAGGTTTGGTGTCAAGGCTGTGAGAGGCCTGCAAATGTGGTTTGCTGGGATTTTTATTGCAACGTCTCTAAGTGTAAAAGCTTATGGAAAAGATTCCCATGGAAGCAGATGCTCTCCAGTAAAAACATCAAAGCTCTGCTGTGGATATATCCCCTTGGCACTGGATCCCTCCACTGGCTGTCATTGTTCAGTTCAAGTTTTGGAAGGGTGCTTTCTGTAGAGTTCACAAAAGCTGTATTTATTATCAGCACCCAGCTTCAGACTGTCCCTGGAACTTCTCCTCTATCTTTTAGGAGAGGCTTTAACCAGATTGCTCTCTTCCATCTCCAGCATGTTCTTGGGCAGGGAATATGAAAACACTGAACCTCTGGGCTGAGCATGGGGTCAGTACCCAGCAGGTGTTTCAGAGCTGCCTTGAACAGAGATTTAAGGGCATGAGTGCCCCACGGAGCCTGTGAGGGACCCTTTCCTCCCCACTGACCAGAGAATGGTCACAGGGACAGGACACAGCCATGTCTCACCCCTTCCATTCCCCAAGTGCTGGACCCGGCAGGTGAATTCAGGATTTGAGAATACAAAGCTGATGGAGCCTGGGTTTGCCGCTCTTCATTCAAGAAGAGGCCTTCACAATTTGGATATTTCTATGAGTAGGTTTTCCGTTCCCACCCATTGCCAGAAATGGGGGAAACCAATGCCTGGATCAGAGCACTGATCATTTCCTGAACTTCAGAGAACCATCATAGATCAGAATTCCCTTGGTCACCAGTAAATCATTTTGCTGATCCAAGTGCTCTCAAGACCTTCAGCATTTACTAACCCTTCAGATCTCTTCTTCAGTAGTGTTCTGTTCAATGATTTTATTCAGGCTGTGTCGGTTTCTGTGGTGTTTGGGATATTTTTTCCTGCCTTCTCAAGCTGTAGTTTCATTGTTCACCAGCACTCAGCAATGAGTTGAATCTCCTGACTGTCACTCAAATGTTGTCACTTTGCTTTTGACTGGCATTGTACTAAGAACCTAATAAATTTCCATGCTTGATTCTGTCAAAGCAGCATTGCCTGAGCACAATGAGGCACAGTTTGAAATATTATTAATATAACAGCACAAAGAAACTAATCTTTCACTACAACACTGCACTTTGTTCCCTATGCCTTAATCAAGACCTTCACGCTGCTGTGAGGCTTCTTTTGGTTTACAGAGATCATGAGAAAATGACTTGCCTTGCATTCTCTCTGCTTATGTTGGCTTTTTTTTTTTTTTTTTTTTTTTTTTTTTTTTGGTGAAAATTTAGGTTTCCATTTTCTCAAGATATGTTAGTCTTTTAACTCATTTAATATTATATTTTGCATTGTTGTATGTCTTGGAATAACTTTTTTCATTTCAAAAAATTCTTTGAGGCATGATGTTATTTTGACATCTTTTCTCCCAAAGCAGTTTAGTCACCTACAGGAGAGCACAGTATTCCCTTTATCCTTGTTGCTAACTCCCTGCTCACAGTGCTGCCATTCCCACATTCCAGGAGTTTAAATACTTTTCTGAGCATTGGATAGGTTAGTCTCTCTGTCTTTTCTTGGAAACAGATGTCTAAAAAAACCCCCAACACCTCAAAACCACCACATTTTTCTCGTTTCTCTTATAAGTTATTTTTAAACACTGTGATTTAAACCTGAGCAATTTAGTGATGCACATGCATCAGTGGGAATAATAATAATTGGTTTAAAATTTTAAAATATTCTAGTGGAAAGCAGTAATATAATAATTATATAATTTATGATATAATAATATAATTTATAACAACAGCACTTTGCTCTGCTTTCTCTCTCTCTGGTATTCCTGAAGTCACCATAATGGAACAATGTAGGAAGAAATCTGGTTGATTTTTGTGGATTATTTGTGGGAAGTTTGGCTTTTCCTGTGCTTAATGACTCTCCAGCCTTCTTTCAGAAGATCAAATAGGGAAATATTTGGGAAGCTTCATCACAAACCTATGGCAAAGTTGGGATGCTCTCACACTGCTGCACAGTCTGGTTTGTAAGCAGCTGCTGTGGGTGCTGCCAAAGGCACAGCAGGAGGAGCTCTGCTCTGGGATGGGATTTTCCACAGCTACACATGGCCCAAGAACTGGAGCTGATTAACAAGCCTGCTCTAACTGGGACTCACCTGTGGTTTTGCTGTGCTTGGGTCATGTTTTGTTCTTTGGTAAAGCATATTGTTAAATGTTTTATCACCAGTTTCATCCCTTTCAGCTACATCACACTGAGAATTTGCTAATGACCGCTGTTGATCAGAAATTTTAGTGTTCTCTCATCCTTTCTCTGATACAGTGACACAGAACTTAAAATAATAAAGAATGTTCTCAGTTGTGAAAAACACCAATCACTTGGTTTTTAAAATTTTAAAAGATTTAATAACAATAAAATGGTTATTAAAATAATAATACAATCAGAGTAATAAAGTTTAGAGTTAGGAAAATTACAAGACAATAAAAAGCAAAGAGTTGTGGATGTCTGGATGCTCTCAGACACTAAATCATGAAAAGCATACCTTGTGGACAAAGGAAAAACCTTAAAAGCAATAGCCTGTTGCATATTCATGTATCCTTCATGGTTATGCATACGTTCTATTTAAACCAAGAAACTCTGTCTGTTCTATGTCAACTGTTTCCTTTAATCCCAAGGTGTCTTCAAGTCTGAGCAAGGCCTGAAGAAATTAGCTTCTTCTGATAAGAAGCCATAAATTCCTTTTCTTTGGAAGATATAGGTGTTCCTTGAAGCGAGTATCTCATTCCAAAAAAAAAAAAAAACTCCCCCCACATACATAGTCTCTATTTTAACATTATGTTGGAACCTAAAACTATATTTAACACACTAGTTAAGAGAATTAATACAGCATAACTTTATAACATTACATATATAATATTCATTGTAATATTTGCCAAAAGCCAATCATAAAATATGCATTTTTCACATCAGTCATATAAAGTGGCAGTGGTATCCTGCCTTTAAGTGTCAATGCCTTTCCCCAAGCCAAAGCAACAAGAATATCCCCCCCTCTCTAATTCTCAAAGTTAACTTAAATTCTTGCATTGATTCATTACATATTTGTGTGGTACTTGCTCTACTATCCCTTCACTGACTTATTTTTATCAATGTCAGGAGAGCTCTTGTACAGATAACGCTGCACAGTTTCCCTAACAAGCTATGCAAGCCACCATGAAAGGATTTTGCAGAATCATGCTATAAATCCCTTCAATAGGTGCTATTGATTTCTGAAGAGGTCTTGCTGAAAAAGGAATGTGCTGCTCAGGTCTCCAGGGGTGTTACTAAAAGGACAATAGCACTGGAGAAGCAACAGCAGGAGAAAATCGATTCCCTGGCTATTTTTTGTTTGTTTGTTCTCAGCGAGATTATACAGGGGAGAGGAGATGGATTGAGCTATATTATTTCAGCTGGGCTGAAAGTTGCTTTCTTTTTATGTTGAGTCATTTGATGTACCTGAAATCTGTGAGAGCTGAGGTCTATTGCTGGGTATAAGTGGCAAACAGACTCTGCTTGTCAGGTTGTTTACCTGGGGTGTGTGAGGAGTGTGTGGCTCTTACACAGGGAGCACACACTGCCTTCACCAAAGGAGTCACCCAGCCATGTCCCAGAGCTACTCCAGGGAGGAAGGAGTTTGTCTTATTCTGCCACCACTTATTCTGGTTTAAGACCAGGCTTGTGTGTTCTACTGCTGTCAGGTAGTGATTTTATATATTTTTTAAAATGAAAGCATAGGAAAGGAATTGTGTTTGCAGAAAGCACCTGTACTATTCAGAGTTATCTTTTCATCAAACCAGCCAGTGGCTTGTATTCACACTTGTATGCTGACAAATGACAGGAGGAGAGGAAAAAGAAGAAATTGCTGGGAGAGAAAATGGAGGAAGAACACAGGAAAACTGGGTTAGAAACCCACCATTACTTTGTTTAAAAACATCTCTGATGTTGACTGGAGCTGGTTTCCATTCTGTTGCTTTGAGAAGCAGTAAATCCTCATTCCTCCATGCCAGAAACTGCAAAAGTTTTGAAATGATTATAAAATGAAGCTGAATCTTGCTGCTCTTTTCATTTACCTTTTTCCCAGTTGCTCTCGAGCTCAGTAGTTGTTGCACTTCTCCCTTCATCTTTGGAAAGACAGTGTTATACAGTGTTATCCTCAAGGAATATGTTTTATCAAAGAGATGTGTTCCAGCTATTTCCTTTGTATCATGTTCTTTACATCATGTATTTGTGCTTGTGTCTATAGGAAAAGATTTTTGAGTGCATTTTAATTTGTGGTGTTTGGGACTAGCAAGGAAATAGCACCTTTAAAATACTTCCAGAAGATCTACAGGATTTTGAGGGCTATTTGCAAAGAATGGGGCAATTAAAGTCTTGAGAAACCCTTCTCTCCCCTCAAAGGCACCTGATGATATTTCTGGGCTGGTCCTTAGGCAGGCTCCACTGGAAGAGCAATGCTCCAATTCACACTAAGAATCTAGTTTAAGATGCTGTTGTTTCACAGATGATTTTGTCCATCTCTAATCTGTGGCTGTGGAGGAAGAATCTTTCTTTTCTTGCATAAAAACTATCCAGAAAGCTTTTCTCTTTTATTAACAGCTGTCCTTTAACAGCTTTCTTGAAAATATCAATCTGCTCTCAGATTTCTACCAGATTTTCCCCCCAAGATATTTTTTCCTTTTCTGTCCTCTGAATTTAAGCAGTCTTACTTCAATGCTAGCAACGTACAGACTTTGTTCTGCCCCCTTTCTTCCTCCATCCTCACATATGTATACTTTATAAAAGTATTTTGACTGGAAAATAGTTTCTCAAATTATGATTTCTTGATTCTCTTCTGTTTCTTTTATATAGTCTCTGTATTCTTCACACAAATATATTTTTACCTTTGTTAGTCTTTTATTGTAACTTATCTTCAGAAAGACAAAGCAGGTACCAGGACCCCTACGCTGTCATGGTTTGGTTGAAACCAGCTCTTTGAGACATATATTTTACAAACAGATCTTAGTCCTCATCTGAGGGGAGAGGATTTAGAAGGTGCTAGAGCTGGGGGGATTACTTACTTCACTGAGAATGATTCTAACTGGGGACTCCAGTCAGATGTGCCAATTTGAGAAACTGATGAAAATCCTGCACAGGTTTTTGGTGCATCTTTGGCATTTTCCACCTGATGAATTGTGCACCTAAGGATCCTTATATAAAGGTAACACCTCCTTATCAGCCTAACTGTGTCTGGCTTGTGATGCTAGGACCAGAGAAAAAGCCATCACAACTTGACTCAAACCTGTTCTGGAAGGAAGCAGTCCATTTCCATAGCCTAGTTGCAGGTGCATCTTGGGAAGAGGGAATGAAGGAGTCAATATGTTCTCTTGTAGTATTTTTTCCCCCAACCCTATTAAAGTTGTAGAACTGAAGAATAATTGAAGGGGGAAGAGAATTCTGGGGGCTCCTTGTCCAACCCCTTGATTAGAGCAGCCCTCATACATCAGGTTGCTTGAGACCTTGTCCAGGTGAACTCTGAATATCCAAGGATGGAGATTCCTCTGTTGCTCTGCTCCAGTGTATGACCACTCTGAGGTGAAAAAAGGTTCCCTTCTTCTCCCTCATGCCATTGCACCCCTGTCCTTTACCTGCACACTGAGAGGTGGCTCTGGCTGTGCCTTCTTTACCCTGTCCCAGAGGGCAGCTGGCTCAAACAGAAAGGCACATTTTGTGTTAAGGCAAACACAGTCATTTTCATTAGTTTGGCTTCATTAGAACTCAGTGCAGATTTTTCTGAAATTCTCCAGCATTGGTTTTTTTTTTTTTTTTTTGCATGTGTTTTCAATACTGTTATAAGTACCAAACAACTGCTTAATAATGAAAGGTCAGTCTCTTACAGAGGTAATGAAAATACAGAGAAGCCCCTGTTGACACAGGGCAGCTCCAGGCAAGCTGTTAAAGAGGATTCATCTTGAGGCACACATTTAATATTGCTCTGGAGAGCAGAGTCTGACTCCACCTAATTTTTAATGAACTTGTGTATCTGCAAAGAAATACAAATAGAATTGTGTGGAAAACCTAATTTTTAATGTGTAAACATACACATGTGATAAGAGATTGGGACTGAAACTGGTTTTAGTTTTATGGGCCACATGGCTTCAGAGAAAAACTAGTGGTGAAGATTCTTATATTATGACTTTTCTTTAAAGGATGGACTTGAGTCCAGTCAGAAATCTATGTCAGAAATCTGACATAGCAGCTTAATTACAGAGAGTAAAATAATAGACTTAGTTTTTAAACAAATCTAATTTTCATTTGTGATGCAAAGTTTACATGTAACTCTTGAGAAACACTTTTTAAAAACCACCCCAACAGAGTCAAACCAAGGCAACACCAACTTGGTGGACTGGTTTTATGCTTTATATTAAGTTTTGAAGTTATTCTTTCTTTTCTGGTTCTTCCTCTACATGCAGCTTCCAGCATATGCCACAGCCACACAAAAGCTGCTCCTGATGGCCTCTGATCTGAAAACACTGCAGCAGGAAATCTCCTCTGGAGACTTGTTTGACAGAAAGAGGTGAGAAAGGAGATCTCTTCTTCTGTGCTGGCCCCTGGCAGTAAATTTGTTACCCATGTTATGCCTAAACTCTGAACTGGGTGAGGTCTGAAAAGTCAGTGTTGCTCCCTGATTTGGCAGTGTGAACAGGGAAAGTCTTGTGGAATCACTGGGATTGGAGGGAATGGCATTCTGGGGAATAGGATTTGGCAGTGACTCCACACTACATCTGATTGCACTGAACATGTTTTCCCAGGATAGGGATTAATTTATCTCTGCATGGCTTTATGATAGCCAACTGCTGCAGTGCTTGTGGCTATGTGCTGTAATCATCCTGACTGGAGCTCACTCTGGATGACTGCCACACTGCTGCCCCATGGGTTTGCTTCCAAAAGTAGCAGAATAAATAGACAAAAATAATACTAGTATATAGAAATATATTACTTATATTTATATAGGTGCTGCTACCTTCACAAAAATTGTGAAAAAGAAGGAGGTAATGGAATTAATAAGTAATTGGTTTTTTATTTGTCCATACCCTTGATTTGATTTGTACATATTTGTCCACACCTTCTCTCCAAACACTGCTTGCTTTCCTCAGCTATTTTTTAAGGTTTAATGAATCTTTTGAAAACAGTCAAGTGAACCCCAGTGATCTGCAAACAGGTTGAAATCCACATCTCTGAGTGTCAGAGCACAATTGACTCCTAATATGCCATAAACTCTCCAGAGCTGCATTTGAACCAGAATTTTTCTTTAGACACTCCAAATACTCCATCTGGTACCTTGTATTCAGAAGGGACAGAGGAAATACTGAGTTTGATCTTCTATATATAATGGGCTTGATTGGGACTGTACATCTCTGTTGCTTCACTCACTTCAGAAAAAAAGCAACTTTCTGTAAAGAGCAACTCTCTGTGTCTCTCTGATTTCAAAATTCAGATGGAAATTGATATTGGCATCACAAAAAGGAAAATACTATTAGGAACTAACGCATAAGAAAAATTACACAGCCTGGTTTGAAAATGGAACTAATTTATTCACCCACCCCCTTGGTGGCAGAGCAGAAATGAGTGGAAAGGATAAGAAGTGATAACAGTGGTGGAAGCTGTGTCATCTCCTGGGGGCAGGCACTAAGGCTGTTTTAAAAATGTGCAGGCAGATTTCTGACACAGAGTCACCACCTTCTGAGAAAGGCTGGCATTTCTAACATTAGCCTTAAGAAAAAAAAGTAAAATTACATCTCTTCTGCCCAGTCCTCACTTGTGTTTTGTATTCTGCTGCTTGCCTTTAGCTGTCAGCAACAGAATGACATTAGATGGGTGGGAATCCCTATAAAATCCCGCATTCCAGCTCTGGTTTTGCTGGAAAACAGCAAAACCCCAGTGCTGGAGGGTGCTCTGGGAGCACTTGCACAGGTGGGCTTGGTGCTGCTGTGAGCTCTGTGACTGCTTGAGCTCAGCTTGTGCCCAGAAATCCGAGGAAAATGAACTCCTCTGTCCCTGGCAATGAGTTCATCTGCTGTGCTTGCATGCCCAAATTAACTTGGCAAGAAGATTTACCTTGGGGGGGCAGCAGTAGATTGTTCCATGGCAGACAGAGTAGCAGGCATTGCTGATCCCTGGGTACACACAGCACTTTCAGGGCACCTTCATCTGCTGAAGCCACTGTCAGAGCAGCTGTTTTCCTGCCTGACTCCAGCCTGGAATTGGTCAGGCTTGCCTGATTTAAGCTGTTTTTGTGAGGCTTTTGTTTCATGACACCCTGTTGCTCCCTGACACCCACTGCTCTAGCTGACTGTCCCAGCCTGGCCAGCAGCTTTTCTAGTTTTGGCTCTCAGCAAGAGGGCAGGGAACTCTGAGAGCTCACAGCATCTCCTGCCTGATCAGGGACCCAGGAGCAACTGCTCACACCTGGGAGCATACACTTGTATAAAGCTTCCCCCTCAGCTTTCTGGGTTCTTGGCTTTTCACCCTGATGCTGGAAGCTATTGGCTGTGATTAGGAGGAGCCTGCACTCAGACTTGTGGCTGATTTGTGGCAAGTTCACACCTTATCAAGTTCTTTTCTACTGTATATTTGTGTTATTGTCTGTAAAAAGTACATCTACTTTGGTAAATTAATGAAAACAAGTGGGTTAGCGCCTGTAAGCTTGTCCTTTCCCTCTATAATTTCTCCTTTTCACTAGATTCCAGCAGACCACTCCTCTATTTCTTAGCTTCTTTTTCCTCCCACACTCTTCAAAATGAGAGGTGCTGAATGGATCTTGCCTTATGCACACAGTAAATGTATTTAAATAAGCAAACCTTCAGCAGAATGGGGAGGGACAGAGAAGCATGGTTTATGTCAGATATGGAAACCTGAGCAATCTGCATCAGGAGGTCCTTGTAAGACTCTGGGCAGAGTGGCAAGCACCCCATGCCATATCATTTGTGCTGGGTGTGACTGCAGCAGCAGCAGCTCCTTTGTCCTGGACTGTATGTTCCCCATAGGGTGGCAATCTGGCTCAGAGCAGTGCCCTCTGATCTCCTGCTTCAAGAAGGGTATGGGGCTTTTTAGGGGGAGGATCCTTCTATCACTGGATAAAATCCGAATGCTTGGGAAGCCAGTGAAGCTGCTACTGCAAACTGCAGCCAGGCCATGGTGATACATGCAAGCTTTAAAACAAATTTTGGGTTATCCTCAGTCTTTGCAGTCATATCCCCGGATATCTGTGATTTAGCTTCTCCCAGGAGCTTTAAGAACAGAAAATATCTTTCCTTTGAAGCAAAGTTGGCAGAATGATGGAGTTTGTATATATATGATGGTTTCAGTAAGGGAGATCCACCTTCCCTCAGTTTCACTGCTGGTATTGCTTCAGATTAGTGGTGCAATTCTTTCCATCCTGTTTCTGTTCCATTTTGATGTCTTGCTGCATGTTTTTCCTGCACCATTCAGCTTTGGGGGTTTTCATCTTGTCCTGTGAATCCAGCAGCTGCCGGGATCCTCAGAACCACTGAACTTCAATTTGAGCTGTAGCTTTTCCCATCTGTGCTGATGGTTAACAGGATCTCACTTTGCCATTCTTCTACTTGTGTGCTCAATGTTTGTGCAGTGGCTGTTGTCACTTTCGGTCTGTGCTGCTGTAACATCCAAAAACACCGTGAAGATCGAAGCCCAGTCAAGCCAGCACGTACAAAACCTAAAGAAATGAGAAAATGTGGTTTGTATCCCAAAGAGCTTTAATTCCTATGTGATGGTTAGATGTCGGAATCTGTGATATTGATGATCCCGAGATTGTAGAAAGTCTCTGTCTTTCAGCCTCATTGCCAAAGAAGAAGCCATAATTCGTCTGTGCTGGTTTCAAGGTTGTTTATTCTGTTTATCTCTAACATGTTCTGCTGCCCTGCTGCAGCTCTGTCCTGCAGGGCAGCGTGTGGGGCTCTGCCCTCAGTGGGATGTTACAAACATTAAATACCAGAAACTACCTGTGCTGTATTTACAATAATGTGCCAGTATCTGTCACCTATGTTGAACAGTGTGTCCCCAGCCTAAACCAACAGAGAAATGCCAACACCACAGTGAAACATGGAGGGCATGAAGAAGGAGAAAAAGGACAAGACACACCCAATCTCCTCCATCTTGTCCCCTTTGAACCCCTAATCTAAAAACCTAAAATTTTACTTTTGCACTTGTGCCACACTTAATTATTACTTATATCAAACACTCAGAGCTGGTAATTCATCCTGTAAGATTGAAAACTCTTTTCCATGGACAGAGATCACAGCCAGTGTCTCTGGGGGCTCTGTCCAGGGGGGTTCCTGACCCCTGTCAGGGTCCCAGACCTTCCAGGGCAACCAGAGGGAAGCCCTGGATTCCCACAGTTTGACTTTTTTAAGGATTTTCTATGAGGCTACCAGAATGTGAGAATAAGTTGTCTAGTTTGACTGAAAAGAAGATGACAGTCTCCTCACCTGTGGTTTGGGTCATGGCTGCAGTGAGCAGCCTCCTGCCTCGCTCCTCCTCTCCCAGTCAGCTTTAGCATTTTGGAGCAAGCAATGAGAAAGTTTCCTGTGACCTCAGAGCACCACCTATAAATCCAGACACTGTTACCTAAGAGTAGAGACAGCTCCTGCATATAATTTAGAGGATCAGTGCACTGCAGGACTCCTCAGTACAACAAGCCACAGATGTTTGTCACTGCTATTCTTTCATTCTGTAATAGCTGTAGCATCTTGTTGAGTGCATAGCACAGGAGAAGAAACCAGCATGGGTCTAAACTGCCTGGTTTTAGCTCAAAGTGGGCCTTTATTAAAATACTCAAACCCCATTTGCTATATTGGGAGATTATAGTACCCTCTGTAGATGTTTGCAGATTGCTAAATTAGGATACCAAGCAATTATGAAATAGAAGTGCTTTATGAATTTAATTTTCTGATATGAAAAGCAGAAGGGAAAAGCACCAATATTAATACTGTAGAGTCTGCAGGATAATTCTGTAGAAGAAAGTTGAGAAAGTTGCTGGTAAATATTCTAGGTAAGCTCTGCAGGAACAGACTGGTTGTGCAGCAGCCCACTTGCCCCATCAGGACCCAGATCACTGAGAGCTCTGTGGCCCTCTGGGAAAAATCTCGTTTGTAAAAGGATCTCTGAGTCCTTCCACTCTGTGCTCTTTTCCCCATTCCACAGCTGCCTTGCCAGCAAAACACCATTTCCTTCTTGGCCTCATCTTTCTCCTTCAATACCCATCTGCAAGGAGCCAGACAGGGCTTCTACAGACAAACAACAGTGCCATTTGGAGTGGCCTTCTTTCAAAGCACAATCCCTTTTGTACCTTAGTAGACACGGCCTCAGAAAGACAAATAATCGTTTTTAAAAATTAAAAATAGTTGCTTGAAGACCTTCCCATTGCTATGGGTCTAGTGCTCAGATTCCAGGATATTACTCATGGCAGTTGAAGCTGTAAATTTTTCTCACCTATTTGGTTTCCTTCCCTCAAGGTTTACACTTTCATTTGCTTTCATGCAGCAAATAAATTCCATGAAAGGGAAATGCTTAATAAACAGCCTCTGGTAAAGAATATGGCATAACTGGCATAACTCCTTCGCTTTTAGAAGCATGAAGATTGCATCACTGAATATTGTGCCTGTCAGTAAATTAAATAAAAAACCCAAACCAAGTTCAGGAAATTAAATTCATTATAAAGATAATGGGAAATTCTGATTTTCCTTGCTGCTGTCGTCATGCACACTTTAATTGTTTCCTTGAACTGTCAATACCTTGTAAAGAAAATAAACATCCTCTTCTCTTAAGACACTGCTGAGTTTCCTAGGGGTGTGTGATGGTCTGTTTTAGTGCTAGCCTAGAGAGAGTTACTTCATGCCTGAGCTGGTGGGATTCAGGGGTGTCTGACCCCACAGGTGCCATGGGCATCCTGTGTTCTGCTGTGCTGCAGTTGTCCATAACCCTCCTGAAGCACATGGGAAGGGCCCTGTGCCATAACCCCCCTGCACTGGAGCATTCCAGCTGTGTTTCAGCCTGGCCTGTCCCACAGTGCTGCATTTTGTTCATCTTTGCTGAGCAGGGCTAAACACAGCTGGAATGTTTGCAGTGGAGGAGGAGGTTGCTGTGCACCTCAGTGCTGGGGATGCCAGGCTTTGGTGGAACAGAGCAGGAGCTAAGAACACATTACTTTGCCCCACTTCATTTATTAATCAGTTTGATTATTTTACTCTCTCCAGTTTTGCAAATCAGACATAATCATGTTCCCTTAATGGCATGATAGGTCTGTGTGTTCAATTATACAAGGCAATGTTATTCATAGATCCTTCTAATTTCCCCTTATAGACTAATCTTATTAATATTTATCTTCTAATATATTTACAAATTCAGACAGGGTAATCTCTATCTAAATGAAGCTACTGCTCATACAGAGATCTCTTCTTTAAAGGAGTCATGGTAGCATTTGATATTATGAAAAGCTTAAAGCAGAAAAAATGTAATTAACTGTGAAGCATCATTAACAATGATGGTGTCCAAAATGTTTGCGTAGCTGACTTTTAAGATCCTTTCCAGCCCAAAGCATTCTGTGTTGTCAAAACAAAAGGCGGGAGGGATAACAACATACAGCAGGTGAAACCTCAAATTCAGAAAGCAAACCACATTATCTTTTGACCTCAGTGTTTATGTTTGGCTACAGAAACTGCCTTGTTAAATGGTCAGGAAGCAAAGCTTGGATCCAAAAGGATCCAGTGTCTGCCTCCTTCCACCCATTTGTTTTAATCAGTGTGGGGTGAGGAGTGGGGGAGAAAACCAAGCAGGCATTTTGAAAAATGCAGGTTGTGACCTAAGGATGACTGCAGCTTCTCCCAGCTCTGGGCCCTGGGTTTAGCTCCTGAAACATGAGGAGCTGTGCCTGGAGAGCTGATCTGGAATACATTCACTGTGTGCTAGTTGGAAATGTCTAAGTGGGTATTTAAGGGGCTTTGGCACCCTTCAGTCCCTGCCAATAACAAGGAGGGTTGTGTGAAGCATTTAGGCACACACAAACCTGTCCCTGCTCAGTAAAACTCTTCAGGGTACTTTTAAACCCCTTGATTTCTACTCTTGGTTTTATCAACAGGAGGTTTTTCAAAGGCAAGAGGCTGCCCTTATCTCACAAACAGGCTAAGCTGCCTTATGGCAAAATAGTCCTCAAAAACTCTTCATTCTTCAAAATGTTAAAGTTCTTCTCCCTCCTCTGCTGCAGTGCTCGATGCCTTTAAGACCATTCCTTTCTTACCTGTGCATTTGGGAAATACTGCTTCTAAGGATGTTATTCTGCTCTTTATTCCCTCAAACAGTCACTGAAAATGCTCTGGCTTTTCCTCAGACTGCTGCAGGTTGATGCATCCTTGTCAGTCATTGATTCTCTAAGTGCCCATGTTCCTGCAACAACTTGTCCAGGTGTGCACCAATGCAGCAAAGAAAATCAAACAGGTGTGGAAGCAGGAAGAAATGGTAACATTGCTTCATAAGATTTTGTACAGAAAAACATCACATCTACTTCTCTCTTCCCCTTTTCCTCTGAAGAGCCAGGCAGGTGAAGGATGCCATGTGCGGGTTTTCCTGCTGACTGCCTTCAATTGAGCATGATGCCACACATTTTTGACATTCAGGCATCATTAAAAGTCATCTTTTCTGATGTTCTTTATAGCCCTGGCTAAAGGGCTTTATCTGGTAAAGCTGAACTAAATTATCTCCAAAAGTGCCCATCTGTGAGGTGGAAACCAGAAAGCAAGAACATCTCTGTATGCTGGGCAGCTGTCTGCTCTCAGAGTGTAAAATGGGCACCTCCAAGTCATTCCAATTACTTTTGGAGCTTCTCATGGCTTGTTCTGCCAGGTTAAAGCACGGTGAGCAGGGAGGCATAACGGGAAAGATTAGGCATGTGGAAAAACTTTTTTATGCAAGAGCAAAAGGATTGATGCTGTTCACTATGGAGAAGCAGCAAATAAGAACAGGTCTGAAAGTGTCTCTTACCATTTGTTACTGTGAAGCCCAGAGGGACCCCTTGCCTTTGCTCCTTCCCCCATGGTATCAGGAGGTAGAGATATTAATTTAAAATTAGAGACTAAACACCTCTTTAAAAGGAAATTGCTTATTCTTTCCATATTTTGGCTATATTTTATCTCTTTCAAGACTTCATGGAGACTAAGAGATTAGTATGATTTTCTTTTTATAGGCTTTTTTTTTTTTAAAGACTCCTTATGTATAGGCAGAATATCCCATTATATATCAAGTGTGACAAAACTACAAATTAATCAAAGCCCAAAATGCTCACAGTATTTGACAGAATCTTAGTGTTTCAGTGCCATGGTTTGTAAGTAACATTCCTGTACTTTCAGAAGTTTTCTTCACATAGTATAAAACATGATCAGAGGGATCAAATGCACTTCATGGAAACACCATCTCTGAAAATGTTCCTTCATAAGTATATAAACAGTTTATATGAGCATGAACTGGATATAACATTCTGCAATCCCACACTTGTCAGTTCAGCCTGGAGAAAAGTGCAAATTGAGGCCATTTTCTCTCATCCTGTTCTTTTGGTAATATACAAGTTATAATTGTTAAATTGAGTCTAAGCAATCTATAATATAGTTTAGTTTAACAGGTTGCATAAAAATATCTGCAAAATGAAAAGTATTTGGACAAATATATTTCATGAATGATACTTATTAGACAGACGTGCTAGAATTTCAGAGGTTTATTTTCATACATTTTGGTTTCATGAATCTGCTAAAGAGGAAGCATCCTATTTTTTTATTGTATACTTATACTGATCAAACATCAAAAAATCATAAAGCTGGCATATATAGAAAATATCCTGCTTATTTCCTCATAAAATATCTCTGGGCAGTATTTTATGTATATTTAATACCATTGACAAGCTGCTGCTTTGTCTCTTGGATTAATTTGTAGCAAAATTTTATAGACATTGGCATCTTTCAGTTCCGAAGATAACTGATATTTTGAAGGATGTTTCCCTGGGAATGATGCTGGTATTTTAATCTGCCCAATTGCAGTTATTTTCACTTTTAATAACCTGCTACCTTTGGGCCTTGACAACATTTAAACTGAGAGTTCCATGCCTTATGTTGATGATTAATTCTTGGTACAGGTAAGCACACAATGAAACTAAAATATCACTTGTGGTTTAAGATGCACAAGACATGATAAATTAATTAAGTGAACATCAGTCTCCTTTTCCTGTTTGAAGGTATTGATGAGAATATTGCTCTGGGTGTGATTTTACTGGTTTTTTTAACTGCTTGTGGGATGAATACAAATGTGGGACATTCACAGATGTGCTTGATGTTTGTCATTGCTTCAGTAATTTCCTTCTGGGATAACTGAGAGCAATTTCTGCACTCAAAATCTCTTTTGAATGTGGAATTAAAAAAAAAAAAAATCAGAGCACTGGTCATTCAGCATTCAGGAGAAGAAAAGGGAGAACATGAGGTAGGAGTCAGTTAAAATAGAACAGAATTGTTCAGGTGGAAGGGACCTGCAATGATTCCCCAGTCCAAGTGGGAGAAAATAAAATAAAAACCAAGTTCTAAACCCCATCCAGATATTCACAGAAAAAATGGGGACTGCATGGCTTGGACAGTGATGTTTGCTTCTGTACATGTACATTTACACTTCTGTAAGTGATTATAATGCTGTTTGGTTACACTTGTCCTTTCCTATGCTTACTGAGACAGAACATTTTATGTTCTGTACAATAAAAATGTGTGCATATACACAGAATGCTGACATTATGACAAAGTTTTGAAGGTACTATAACCAAAATTTCGCTGACATAATTTAGAATTTGGTCCATCATTTGACTGCTTGATTTATTGAATTCTCATTTTGAACAAGCTAAATACTTTTATTTCTGAAAAGAAAATTTCCAGTCCTTTTACATGATGTGAATGCAGTCCAGAAGTTTTTTCCTAATCCTTGCTGATGCCCCATTGCTGTGAGGTTTCAAATGGGCCATGGAGAGGGACCCAGGGCATTTGGGGTTGCCCCTGGGTTCCTTCTCGAACTCTGTTAGAAAGCCTGAGAATCCAGCCTGTGTTGTTTTGTACCTGTTTAATGTCACCACACCACCAAAATCAAGGAGAAAGTGGGTGATTAATGTAGGATTCAAAAGAAGGATTTAACATAGGTTCCATTTAACCTGTCTAGCCTTAATCAGGTTATTTCTGCTTGTAGAAGGGAAACTGGGGAGAGGAATACTGCAGCTTGTCTACAGTCACTCTTTGGACAAAGTACATAAACCTTGCCCACTGGATTGAGTTTTGAATCCTTGATTGCAGGAATATGTTTGGAATTCTTTCATCCTTGAAGGGCTTGGAAGGCTCTGATGGCAGAACAATGTACCTTTCAGTAATAGAGATCAGTTCTCAAAGGTTTCCTGAGGCTGCTGGGTGAAGGATTTTTTCATGGCCAGGCAAAACTACAGCCTCTGTCAGGAAAATAGATTTTTCCATGATGGACTCTTTTATCAGACAAACATAAGAGTGTTTTGGCCTGGGTCGTTTAAAACATAATTCCAATCTTTCACTTCTGAGTCTGCAAAAGCCACAAACGTTTCCTGTCATATCAATTTAGCAGCTTTTGTCTCTCAGTGCTTTGTTACCAACACTGAGCTCTCTCTGCAAACCCCTTTATCCTAATGCAGGGTGATTCCCTGGATTCCAGGGATCCCAGGAAGAGGGGAGAACTGAGCCATCCACTCATCTGGAGCTGTTCCCAAAGTCAGGGCAGGAGCTGCAGCTCTGCCTCAGTGGGCCTAAGGGAAGGGGATGGAGCAATGAAGCCATTCTTTGAAGGGAAGCTGTCAGAAATGAACATTTTTTCATACTGAAGGTGCAAACAGCTGCTCATTGCAGCAAGTTAAAAACCCCTAAATGGGATGAAAGTTCTGTGTTTTACTGAGCTCTGCTTTCCTGGTTTAGAGACAAATTTTAGGAGAAAAATGCTATGGAACAAGAGTTTTCTCTAAAGAGAAGGGCTTCAGCAATCCCTTTTGCCAATGAGACACGAATAGCAGTGTGTAAAAGTGAAAAAACCCTGTTTATTAACAAAGTATGGTGCCCAAAGGTTATAGAAAAAAAAATTGGTGGAATAAATACTAGATATTGAAATTTTGGAACTTTACACTCCCATCTCCCAACTGGCTGCTTGGCTAGGAAGACAAAAATGGCACTGGCTTTTTGTCCCAGGGAAGGGAAAATTCACACAGCAGCTTGGGCAAAACAGATGGGAACCTGCTGAACTTCTGGTGTTGGTCTCCCCCTCACAGCAGATGAAGCTGGTGGGTTTTGTTGCCCTTTCCTGGTTAGTTCAGCTTTTTTTTCCTCCTCAAGGTCTCAGGCTTGAAGCAGCCTCCCAGTGCACAGTCCTGGTGATTTGTATCTCTGACTGGAACCCAAGCTGAAACTGTTTGAGAAAAAAACCAAAATGCTGCTGGAAGGATTCCCAGTACAGCCTCCAAGACAGGAGAAGGAAAAAAGAAAATTTTGGTCTTGAGGTAGCAAAACTAATTTAGAGAAAGCAACAAAGCAACGTCCAATCCCCACGCTTGACTGGTGAGTCTTTGAATAAATCCTGTCCCTACTCCAGACAAACCTCAAAGCTCCAGCGGCCACTTCTGGGCATAAAGCAGATGATGAGGGAACAGAGCATCATCATAAAATCACCTCAAGGCAGCATTGAATCCCAAAGCTAGACCAGAGCACCGTACTGAAGATGCAGCTTTCTGGGACATAGACTGAAGTCCCATTAATTTGTAGATTGAATCAGGCAATCCCAGAATGGTTTGGGTTGGAAGAGCCTTAAAGCCCATCCATCAAAAGGGAGGGACACCTTCCATTATTCCAGGTTCTCCAAGCCCCAGTGTCCAACCTGGCCTTGGGCACTGCCAGGGATCCAGGGGCAGCCACAGCTGCTCTGGGCACCCTGTGCCAGGGCCTGCCCACCCTGCCAGGGAACAATTCCTAATTCCCAATATCCCATCCATCCCTGCCCTCTGGCAGGGGGAGCCATTCCCTGTGTCCTGTCCCTCCATCCCTTGTCCCCAGTCCCCCTCCAGCTCTCCTGGAGCCCCTTTAGGCACTGGAAGTGACTCTAAGGTCCCAGAGCTCTTCTCCTCTCCAGGCTGAACAAACCTTGCCCTCCCAAAACTCTTTTGAGGGTTCTGTTTGGCTCATATCTGTAACATTAAATATCTGAACACCTGAAGAGCTCCTGTCCCAAATCCATCCTTTCACAGAACCTTTGTCTCTGTAAAGGAGGAGGAAAGGCCATGGCAGGGAATCCTGTGCCTGGGTTCTGCCTGCAGGAGTTGGGGATGAGTGCCCAGTGAGCAGCCCTGATGCTGGGAGCACTGATTGCAGCTGGCCCAATTGCTGAGGAAAATTGCTGGTAGATATTCCTTTTTTCTAAACGACATCATTAATATGTAAGTGATTTTTTAATGCAATATTTACATTCCTGAGGCAAGATGAAAAAAACCCCACAATGTATTTTGTACCTACCTAGGTAGGCTTCCTCTCCCTGCAGCTAAAACCAGCACTGTTCACTCTGAAATATATTCAAAAGGAACTTTTCTTTGGTGCTGATTATTTCTTTCTAACTTCCCCAGTCTTTAACTTCTTCAAAGCTGAGCTATTTTGGCCCCAAAACCTCTATTTTTGCTGATGTTAATAGGTAATTACCTGTTCCACTTTATCACTTACATCAGGCACAGGTAAAACTTTTCAGGGTTTGCCCTTTTAAATTTTTTTTCTTTGTCCACCTTTCTTTTCAGCTACAGCTGAGACTTAGATTGCATTACCAGCAGGTATTTGAGATCATCCTTTATTGCCAGCCAGTTAAATGTAATTGTTGCATCCTCCTGCTCTGCCACCTTTTTGTTCCCATTAAGAAAATTCTGCCTTCACAAACGTGTCAGGCTTGTCCTTGGCTGGGGAAGGATTGTGCCATCTGGGAGCAGAGCAGGGCTACAAGCCAGAACTGGAGAAAGTAAGATAGCTAATAAAAAAGAAATTCAAGTCAAAATGGTGAAATTACTCTAAAGGTTTTCTTTGAAAGTGTGCTGAATGGCTGATAGAAAAATGGCATTTCTGTAGTGCTCAGCTGAGCCTGGGAGTGAGGGATCACCGAGCCTCTCTGCAATGAGAAACGGTTATTAGGAGGGGAATTAAGGAATATCTATTATTCACAGGCTGGAAGAGGTGATGAAGATATCACCTGTGTTTAAATCAATCTTCTCCAGCAATTTACCTCAATTCTTCCAACTTCAGCAATAGTTGCCTCAAGAGGCTGTTCAGGGAGATAATGAAGATGAGATGGGTGGATGGAGGAAGTTGCAATTAGGCAGGAACAGCAGAGGCTGTCAGGTTACAAAAAGTTGGGAGTGTCTTCAGGTCCTCAGAGCTGATGGCCTGGAGAAAATGATAATCACCGAGTTGTTATTAGCTGGGGACAAGGTGCTGGAAGGTCAGTGAGGTCAGAGGTGGCAGGGAGGCACTGGGCCCTATACAGCACAGGACAGAGTTGTGGGCTAGAAAAGGGGACAGCTGAGGGGCCCTGGGGATGGAACCCACCAACCTCACTGGGTCCTGAAGTCTTTGAGAAGGGAGATTGAAGGGGCACAGCAAAGCCTTGTAAATGTTTTTCTTTTATTTCCTGGTGGAATTGGTTTCATGTGGAATTTTAGGCTGAGTGCAATGACCTATTAAAGCAAAACAGAAGGAAAAGAAATGTAGAAAAATGTAGGGTTTGTTACCTTTTATGCCTTTCTCTTTTCTTCTGGTGTTAAACTACTTGCAAAAGAGACAAATAATCTGGGACCTGCCAGTTTAGCTCTGTTCTCATTATCCTGGCAGAAACACAGAAAGAATGTAAAACCAGGCAGTGTCTATATTCTTTTAAGGTAGAACTCTTATTAAATGAGAGGTAGAACATTTTACCAACAAAGTAATTTCTTGAACATGATTAATAATTGGAATTTCTGTCCTAAGAGATTAGTGCTGGGAGGCAGCACCTGGCTGGGCTGCCCAGCCACTGGTGGGATGCAGCAGGGAGCCCTGGGACATTGTCACTCTGTCCTGTGCTGTGCCAGGTCCCTGCCAGGGTTTCGTGGGTTTCCTACTCATCTCATCAGACCCTGGGCTAATGAGATTCCTTGCAGAAGAAATCACACAAAACTTAAGGCCCTTAAAATCCATCACTATATAAAGAGCAGTTAAAGATGTAAAAAGTGAAAAACTCTTTACCAGTCTCTGTGGTTTGTAAGGTGCCTACCTGTGCGAGTTGCCTGCTCCAATTGATAGTGAGAACACGTCTGTGCAGCAGTGTTATGGTTCTCTGCTTGTGTGTTAATATATATAAAAGAAAGGTGGTACTTTGGCTATTGAGGCACTGTGCTGTTTTACATGGTGTCTTGGAGGAGCTTCAGCTGTGTTTTTCCAGACTGGTTTGCCTTAGCCAAAGGAATGTTTTACAATGAACAGAGGAAACCCTACCAAGCAGTCCCAAAACAATTCAGAAGGCAGAGCTTTCTTCTATGAAGATGTTATGAGTGCCTATATTTTTTTCTTATCACTGGCATCCACTTTACATTAGCTTTGGAGAATGATTTTATCTTTAAATATTAATCAGACAATGTTGTCAAGACAACCTATCTTCAAGCTTTTCATTTCACCCCCACTGCCTGCTGAACCTCTTCTCAGTCTCCCAGAGCAACTGGTCACTTTTTTGTCAGGTGGGGTTTGATTTGGTGGAGCAGAGCATTCCAAGGGCAGGGTTTCCTTGGCTCTTTGCAGGTCACTCCAGCCAGTGCTCCTCGCTCTGTCCCCAGGGCTGGAGGAGGCCAACCACCCTGGCAGCTGGATTCCAGCACAGGAAACAAAATGTTTGGGTAAGGTGCTTGATTTCCTGTTGATTCCTGAGGTTGATTCCTGCTTTCCCAGCCAATGCAGAGCCAGTGGCAGCAGCCCTCCTCCCCAGGCTGTTGCACAGGATTTTGGCTGGGCTGTTGATTGTCAGTGCAGCAGTGCTGGGTTTTAGGCTATCAGTTGTGCTCACTTTTGCATTCCCCACGAATATCTCATTGCAAGGTGCCTTTTGTTAAAGCAGGATGGTTTCTGTGGCTTGGCAGGTGCTCAGGTGGTCTGTCGGTACTGTCTGTCCTGCTGCTGGCAGGATGGTTGGGGGATGTGGGGGTCACTTACCTGTCATTGTACCCTACCATGAGAACTTCCGAGGTATCACAGAATATCCTGAGCCAGAAGGGACCCACTGGGATCATCCAGTCCAATTCCTGGCCACAACAATCCCATTCTGTACATCCCTGAGAGCATTGTCTAAATGCTCCTGGAGCTCTGGCAGCCTCGGGGCTGTGCCCATTCCCTGGGGAGCCTGAGCAGTGCCCAGCACCCTGTGGGGGAAGAACCTTCCCTGATACCCAACTTAAAACTTCCCAGGAACGGCAGTGAGCTACTCAGCTGTAGGTTACTCAGCTTTGCTTCAGCATAATGGAGTGGGAGAAGACACAGGCTCTAAAAAGCTGAAATTAAATATAACTCCATCTTGTCAAAGGGGGAGTGACCAACTCAAATCAGATTTGAATAAATATAGGTTCAGTTTGTCATATGGTAATATTAAATTCCCATTTCATTTCTTATAACCTCAGTGTATTTTATGCCCTTTATGCTCCTATTTCTCATGCCTTTGCTAGCAGATCCTCTTTTCCCAGGTGCCTTTCTGCACTGTCACTCTTTCAGCTTTATTAAATAGTGGTTGTATTGTTCTGTCTTAAAGTTGCAAAGGAAGCTGTGGCAAAGTGATGTTTTAATTAAATATAACAGTGGAGATGGCTCTGCCTCTATTAATAAAAAATGAAAGAGTTTTCTGGGAAGGTTTCTCTGCTCCTTTACTGCCACAATGCATTTATTACCTCAAGGAACGTGGCTGAGCTGGGGACAAGGGGGTGGCCAGCAATAGCCAAGGCTGTGACAGAACAGCAGAACCTCGAATTTGGTGGGGACACACCTTGGGCACAGCCACAGGGGTGAGGGCTCAGCAGGGATCTAAGAGCCACCCCTGCTGCCTCCTGCCTGGGCCTTCAGGAGCTGGAATCTCAGATTTTTTTCCAAGAAGCAGCTGAGAGATGGACAAGACAGGAATTCATCATCCTGCCAGACATGAGGGTTTATCCAGTGACAGGCTCATATGATTACTGGTGTTCTGAACAGTTTGTGTTTTTCACAGAGAGAAAAACAATTTCCCCTTGAAGGATTTATATTTTTTTTTTGTCAAATATTTCCAAAGTTTCAATTATTTTTTTTTAGCTATTGCATCCATTCTTTCCAGCAGAGAGACACAGAGGTCAAAGTCTCTGCTGCATCTGTCTCCTAAAAGTCCTTCCCATTTCTGAAAGGCTGGCTGCAGCTGAGGGATTGCTTTTCCAGTTTGCAAGTTTAATGTGACTTTCCTGTTACACTTACAAATATGGAATCCATTGGTATTTAATATGATCTGTACTGAATCCACAGCAGAAATATAAATATGTATTGCTAATTATTTTCTTTGCAGTTGATGAACATTTTGCACATGGGCTCCACGTCTCAGGGTTTTTTTGTGCATTTGAGGGAGAGATGTGGAAAACTCATCAAAGTTTACTGAATAAAGAAAATGCAGATGATATTGTGAGCTGCAATGTAGTACAGTGAAGGGATTGTTCTAAATGCAATGCATTAGAAGTTATTTCATCCAGGACATAAATGAAATTTCAGATTTTGAAAAGAATAATTATCTGAGCTGGCACATGAAAGAGCTCTTCTTTATCTGTTGGAGCTTTTTTTGTGTGTGTGTTTTAGCCTGTTAAAGATAACTATGGGATTTATTTAGTGTGTGAATAAAATGGAGTGAATGATAGCCTTGGTCTGTCACACACAGCCATGAGGGTCTGTCCCAGGGGTACTCTGCCCATGCTTTTCCTGACATGCTAAGTAAGTATAGGTCTTGCATCTCTGCATTTTTTTTTTTTTTTCCTCTGAGACAGATTGTGGTCTGTGAAATAGAGTCTAAAAAGTCCCCCCGAGCCTGCTGCTGTTTGAGCCCCCTCCCAGGAGGGGAGGCAGTGCTGTGACTCCCTGGCACCATTGTCCCTGCCATGGTGATAGCAAAAGGTTTCTCAAATCATGGGGACAGCGTTTGTGTGACTGCACAGGGGTGACACAGGGCAGGGAATGCACAGCTGTGGAGCTGGGCTGTGGCTGAGGATGGGAATTGGCCACTCGGGGTTTGGGATGCAGCCTGAGCATCATTGCTGGGTTGGGTCAAACCTGAGGTGCTGACAGCTCTGGACAGAGCCTGGCTGGACAAACGGGCTCCAAGCTTTGTCTGTCTGTACAAACAGGCTCCAAACCTTGTCTGTCTGTCTGTACAGACAGGCTCCAAGCTTTGTCTGTCTGTACAAACCACCTTCCACACGCAGTGTAAGTGAATTTCTTCCCCTTTCCTTGCCAGCTATGGATCTCAGAGACTGACAAACACAAATCAGCTCCCCCCTGGAGAATATGGAGAACAAAAGCTGTAGGGGAACTCGATTTTGCAGTGCAGCTGAGCTCTAAAGTCTTTACCTGCTCTCTCACTTTCTCTCCTGCACTTGTATTCTTTTCTTTTAGTAGCAAAGTGGATTTGGAAACTCTTGGAAATGCAAACACATGGAAACCAATTGTCTTGGTAAGCTATTACTAGAAAGGGTTTAAACAATTCATTTTTTCAGAAAGAGCTACAGCAATAGAATTAAGTTCTTACCAAGAACTGCTACTAAGAATATCATTCTTTCAGTGAATTGATTTAAAGGAGAACAGAAAAACATATCTAACTTGCATTTCATTTGGCAGACAATAGCAAACATTTTTTTACACTATTTTAAGAGTAAATAATTTTTTTTTTAAAATGTAATGGCTATCTAATTTGTAGAATCTAAAGGTTTGGATCTGAGGATGGTACAGAAAGAACTGAAGCTGTGTCTGAAACAGATGGAAGGTGTAAGAAAAACATAATTTATTGCAATGGTCTGTGACCACAAGAGATAAGATTTGGAGATTTATATTTTATATTCTTTACTAACCAAACAACAAGGAAAAAATTACCACAGCCTCATGCCTTTTCTCATTGCTTTCCAAAGCTATGCCAGATGATTTCTTTAATTTTTTTTTTCATATTTATAAAATACTTAGAGGATTAGTTTAGAAGCATGATAGTAGACAAATATGGGTTAGCCCAGGAATTCTCTCTAATCAGTGACTCTCTGGGCAAGTAAAAGATGTAGGGTCATCTGAAATAATCCCCTAAATATTCTAAGTAGAAGTAGCAACTAAGTTTGTAAGAGTTTCTATAAGGTGATGAGATTTAAATATTTTTGTAGTTGGCTTATACACAAAATAATGATTTTCAATGATAGTAATTGTTGCTTTATTCAGAGTTCCACTGCCTGATTCCTGACACCCCAAAGGTGTCCCAACCCCAAGGATTGCCCCTCCCAGCAGAAAGCCCTTGAGGAGTGGTCCTTGCTCTTGAGGTGAGCCTGGGAACTCCATGGCTTCCAAATTTGTCTGATCACATTGAAATTGTTATTTTAATAAGCTTGTGCAGTATGTGAGATGCTTTAGAGCCTTATTGGGCAGTAGAGACTGATGTGTCAGAGCCCTGCCATACTCTTTATGCACATTTGAAAGTTTACTTTGCATCAGTAGTCCCAGCCAGTGTGGGAAAGTGATGTTAGATATCACAAGAGTGTAAGAGCTCTTTTTCTCTGTGTTATCCAGAAAAATAACACATGGAAATCCATGGCTTGTATTTCTGTGAGCTTTACAGCTCTCTGTGGTCACAGAAGTAGGATTCCCTTGAAAGATGAGAAAAGGTGCTCATACTGGGGTTCCCTGGTTTGCAGAGGGAAAAGGGGATCTGAAGACAGCCATGTCACACTCAGTGTTCCCATTGCGGGAGAGTAACTCCAGAAGTTGCTTCTACCTGTGCTGGTTTTGGCTGGGGTGGGGCTCTTTTTCTTCCCCGTGGCTGGTGTGGGCTGAGTTTGGGTTTGTGCTGAGCTCAGGCCTGGTAGCACAGAGATGTTTCTGCTCTCACTGAGCTCTCACGGAGCCAAGGCCTTTCCAGCCATGCTGGGCAGGGGCTGGGAGGGGACATGGCCAGGACAGGTGACCCCAGCTAACCCAGGGGATGCTCTGGACCACATGGCATCATGCTCAGTGTACAAATTGGGGGTGACAAGGAGAAAGGGGGGAAGTTTTAAGTGATACAATTTGTCTTCCCCAGTCCCTGTTACATGGGGTGAGGCCCTGCTCTCCTGGGATGAGGAGGGAGTGGCTGTGGGGGCCTTGGTGGCTGGAGTTAAACGAGGACAGTGGCTGAAGCCATGCTTTTCCTTCACTTCATAACTAACCATATAAATTAAGTAGATATTAGTCATCCTTTTCAAGGGAATAAAGAGAATTCTGTAGTATGGGGCCACATGTCTGCGTTGTTTATTGCAGTTGCATTTTGAACCCACACTTAGTTTAAACTTGGGTTTGGTTCCCAGCCTTTCAGTTTTGTCCTTCCTCCTGCTCAGATGTTGGGCAGGGCAGGGAGTGAGCACTGTGGGTTTTTTCGTCTGTCCTTCAGTACAAGGTGCCTTGTGACCTGGCAGCCCTGAAGCTACAGAAAACAATTTTTTAAGTCTAGGACAGAAACCTCATATTCTGTTGAGTCTCAATATTTACTGTCCACTGAATAAACTCTTAAAAAAAAATTAACTCCCTTGGTATTTTGCTCTATTTTTACAGGGTTGGTTACTTCAGACTAAGTATGAGTGAAAAGATAAATTCATGTGGTTTGCACAAGAAAGTGTTTTATCCATTTTCACTTGATAAAGCACACAGAAAGTTCATCTGTCAATATGAAATCCAAAGGAAAATAGAAGAATTAGGTATTATTGCTTGATATTTTCTGCAAAAAATCAATACATTCTCAAGGCATTTTAAAGCATTGATATTTTGTTAAGCAAACTGTTCTGTTTCTAGATGTTGGTTGTTCCATTTGTCCAGGGTGTCTCAGCATCTCTTTTAGCCACAAACTCCCACACCCAAGCCTGTATTTAACCAATTTACCAGAATCTCTTCCTTTAGTGATCCTTTATGCTTTTGCACTTGCCACCTACTGCTTCATCCACAAACCAGATCGATTTATTTTCCTGGACCCAACACCACAGGCATAGAAAGTCTCTCTGAACTGTAACAGGTCACGTGTATAACAGCTTTTTAAGGATGTGTTTATGGTGGTTGTAAATCTCTCTGTTCCCTCCCCCACTGAAGAACAGTGTTTCAGAACAAGTCTGGTTTGGGGAACTCTTTGCAGGATGTTTGCAGCACTCAGGAGGATGCTGGGGTAAGCTCCCTCTAATCAAGGCAAACTTGACAACTCGCAGTTTTCTAGAATTTAATACAAATTGAAATGGGTTGGGAAGCTGATGTGCTGCCCAGAGGTTGTGGTGGTGGTTGGTGTTTTGACTGGATTGTGCAGAAGCTGATGAAGGGAAGTGAAGCACAAGAAAGAAATTAAAAGGTGACAGAAAAGCAGGAGAGAGAACACTAATGCAGAGGCAAAGAAACTGAGGAGTGGAAATTTCAGTTGCTCTGGGTTTGCCCTGCTGGAGCTAGTGAAAATTTTCCTAATTTAAATAATAATTAGGAGTTTAAAATTACATCATTAACCCAGGCAAAATCTTTCTGAAATGCTCCTGCTTTTGTCTCCAAGTACCTGTCACTGCAGGTGGCACTCACCAACCTTTCCAGTCACCCTTACCTCTATCACAGTCGTTATTTTATCATCTTTTGTTCTCTTCCACATGGGGGAATGGAGCAGTGCTGTTGTGCTGGAATTGTCCTTCATCCAAACTCAGCTGGGTTCTCAGCTTCAACTTCTGCAGGACTCTTCAACATATTCCCTTCCCCACTGTATGAACTTCATCATCTTGGCTCCAAGCCCTGTGCAGAATCACAGAATGGTCTGGGTTGGGAGGGACCTTAAAGAATATTTATTTATGGTCCCCTAAAGAGGGACTATAGTAGAATATCCCTCTGCTGTGAGCAGGAGCACCTTCACCTTGCACCCTTCTATGTTGCTCCAGGCCCTGTTCAACCTGGATTTTGTCTTTCTCTCATTCCCCAGAGATACATGTGAAGCTTTAGGAGTAATTTCCTCTTACACAAAGTTCTCTGTAGAGCCCACTTTCACTTGAGTTCCCCCCTTGTTCACAGGATTTGATGGTCCTCAGCCACTTCACCCATAAATGTATTTTTTTACTGTTTTCCACATCAATCCTCATGTATAAGGGAAAAATTATTCTAATAATGCTGTCCACCCATTTCTGTGTCCCTTATGATTCTTTGTGACTCTCTGCCTGTGAGTCCCTGTTATGCCTGAGAGGGAATATCACATGCATTGCACTTCCTGGCTTTGCTTCTCCAACTATTCCTTTTCTGTTAGCTTCTCATATTTCCACTATTCTGACAGAAACTCACCTAGGTAGCTGAGCACTCAACAAGCCCAGCAGCATTACCTGTGCTTTTTGCCTTTCATCTCATAAATGGCCAAGAAATTTAGGGCTGGAACCTGTGATGAATGTGTTGCTGGGGTAGTGGAAAATGTCTATAAGTATGTGACTGAAAATGTCTGTAAGCTTGTGACTGAAAATATCCATAGCTCTGTGACTGTGGTCAGTGAAAGGGAATTTTCTCTCAATGTGATGATCTCCTAATCCTCTGGGAGAGATGGTGATTCAGGGACACCAGACTGCTTAACTGGGAATGCTTTTGTATTGGTTCTTTTGAAGAATAAGAGTGTTGACAGGAGTAGCATAATACTGGTTAAGTCTTTTATATTTGAATAGCATAGAAATGAAATTCTATTACAATATTTGCATAAGTTATTCAGTACACAGAATTTTGTTTCAAACTTTTAAAGACATTACAATTACCTTAAGCTGCAAAGACCAGTAAATCAGTAATGTATATTAATCCCAATTCCTAAGCAAATATGCACACTTAATTTGACTTTTTTTTTTTTTTTTTTTCTTCAGGAACTTGCATATTAAAGAGAGCTGTGCAGGCTCTCCCTGTCCAGCTCTGATAGACTGGAACACAGTCAGGAGGCTGCCTTGAAATTAATTTTTATTCCAGAGGTTTTTCTGCTGCTCCCTTCACCTCTCAGTGTCTGAAACTCAATCTCCCTGTAAAGCAGGTGCTTGGCTGTGCCCATGGCCTGGCCTGTGGCCTCTCCTGGCTGCAGAAGGCTTTCACTTGGATTTTCAGCAGCTGTTCCTGCCTCTGTCTGGGACATTAATTCCATTTCAGGTCATTGTTTCTTTGGTGGTCATTCTGAATTATCCACTCACTCCAGCATTCTAGTTGCAACTCCATCTCCACCAATTTTTGATCACAACAATACCACAGTTGCTACTGTGAAGGTTTTTGGGTCTTCTGATGTACTGTTTTGACTTCTTGTTTTTATCACGTTGTTTCATGCTTGCATTTGTCAGATGTGTGATTCTATTGTCACTTCAGAGAACTCACAAAAATAACCTATTTAGGTTATCCCTAATTAGTCATCAAAAAGCCTCTGCACTGTGTTTCACATCTTCTGGATAATTCAGCAATGAACCAGATTTTCCATTATTATTTAAGTCTGAATGGGAAGGAGAGAAAAATCCTTTACTTACAATTCAAAATGCTGGTATTGGGTGCCACATCATGATATTTGGGACAAGTGGGATCAAGTGCTCTCAAGTCAAGTGAGCTGTTTTCCTGGTGTTTAGAAAAATACAGTGCACAAAAAAAACCTCAGTGTGTGAAATGTGCTTCACCAACATCCTTTTCTTTTTCTAACAATTCTAAGAACTGTGCCTACTTCTGATAAAAATGATCCTGAAAGATTTTGAATTGTGAGCTGAGATTCTTCTTGAATGCAGCAGCCCACCCACCACAGCTACCCACAGACCCTCTGAGGTACCTTGGGAATTCGATAGCAAACAACAGAACACCCAAGTCTTCATTCTGTGTTTTGAAATCTTAAGGTTGTCCCCTTAATTAGTCTGGGAAGTTCTGGAAGGTGGAGACTGAGAAGCTGTGTTGCAGAAAAGAAACCCAGTCCTGAGGAGAAGATGCTATTTGTTCTGGAAACAGCAGGAGTTGGAAATCCAGAGTTATTTGTTCTGGAAATAGCAAGAACTGGAAATCCCCCAAGGCAAGAGGATTTTAGGCAGGGTGGACCACATGAAGCCAAGCTGGATATTGAATGGGCTTTAGATGGGGTGTTGAAGGAACATTATTTGCCCACTGGAGGAGGTGGTTGCCAACTTGGGAAAAAAAAAAAAAAAAAAAAAAAAAAAAAAAAAAAGGAAGGAATTTGATTTCTGTAAGTCTGTGTTCTTCTCCTGGTGCTTAATAGGTTTCCAGGGCTTTTCAACCATGCACATGAGGCTTGCAGAGAAGCTGTAGCTTCCCCTGAGTCAGTGTAGTGTAATACCATTGCCTGGGAAATCCATGGCTTTCCTTTCTTCCTCAGATATTCCTGGCTGAGGGATGGGTGGGTGGCTGGTGCAGATTGAAAGGTGTCTCAGTCTAACTACTGTTGTTCCAAAGTAAATCTGTTTTCCACTCCTGTCTCTGACCCGTGTGGATTGCAGAAATCCATTCACATTTAGCAGTGAAATTTTCGCTGAATAAACTCTTCTGCAGGAGCATTTCACTGTCTCAGGCTGATGAAGGAGGAAGCTCTGCATCTTTCCTGCTGGAGTTTGACCTTCCTGGATGGAGTCCTGTGTGCCTGAGGGATGGACCTGTCCTGATGACCACCACTGGGAGCTGGGAGCCCCCCAGGTGACTGTTCACTGCTGGGAACTGTATTCCCACATGTGAGCTTTGGTCCCTTTTAGGGGTTTTTCAGTGTCACAGTGGGTGGGAAGCAGGACACAAACCTGATCTTACTGAGGGACAGTGTACATTGCACTTCATACTGGTGTATTCTCTTTCTGTGAGGTTCTGAGGACCTGCCTACTTTTGGTGGGACTCCCCGATTGATTCACTTTGTTCTCAAAGATGTAATTCCAACCTGGTTACTTATTTTCTTTTTTGTTTAATTCAGTTCATTTGTTTAATTCTGCACGTGGGTGTGCACAACCATGCAGAGGTACATGAGTGATTGCCCCTCTGGCCTTTTCTGAGCTTTTGGTGACAGTAGTGAAGAAAGAAATGAAATAATTTCTTCCCTGTGTAGTTTGTGTGTATCTTTAGGTGATGTGGCTTGGACTGATTGCTCTGTCCTTGAGGAAAAGCACTGCTGTCACCTCTGGCCCTCTTCTCTTTTTGAAACCTTCATTCTTGCACAGTATAATTTGTTTAAACAGGAAAAGATTTACATTACCAGCAGGAAATGTGAACCAGCTTGTTTGCCACCTGGGGTTATACATGTGTGTATAAAACACTGCTAAATGGAATGCATAATATACAAAACCTTTTTATTTGTCACCTGCTAGAATGTCCATGTGCTTGTGTGATCAATCCATTAGCACTGAAAGGGACAATCTTTTCCTTGGGCACCCTGCTCTGAAATAACTGATTGGAGTCACCACTTTGTTTAATTTCATTGCTGTTGGTTTGGTTTACAAATATGTGGATGCATTTTCTTTTTAACATTACGCTTCAAGCAATGCTGTTTTTCTTGAAGCTAAAAATATTTCTGTATAAAATGTCACATCTAGAATATCACATTTGTTATTAACCTCCAAGGAAGCCTGAACTTTTGTACTAGAAGTGAACAGGGCCACCAGAACAATTTGTTCTTTGTCTAGCCTGTTACACATCAACTCTAAAGACTTCCAAAGATCCTCTGGACTGCTGTAGGCTAGAAACACTTTTCCAAAAGAACCAAGGCACTTTACCTCTCACTGGCTGCAGTCAGACAGTACCCAGATGCCATCCCAGTGGTTCTCCCATCAAGGGATTTGATTTTTTTGTGTGACTCATCTTATGAAAACCCTGTTTTTTTCTGTGTTTTTTTTTTCTTTTTTCTTTTTTTTTTTAACAGACTGCTGTTTGATTGGTATTTCTGCATTAATTTTCACTTCTGTCCATTGAGGTGAGGCTGACTGTTCTGTGGGTTTTTTTCTCCTCTGGCTCTGTGAACAGGATATTTCTTTTCTTTGGTTTTGATAGGAGGAAGTAACAGTGGGAGAACTAAAATTTGATTTGGTTTAAAGTAATGCTGGGATTTCTTTCAAATTGAGCTTGATAGTAAGAGAATACATTTTCCTCATTAACATCACCCGGAGACCAAGTAGAGATTTGATGCTCCAGCATAAGCAGCAGAACACTGTGGATTTTATAACTTCATGATCATTAAAAGTAGGATTTTACTGCAGAAGAATATTTGTAGTCTCTTTAGTTGGTAGCTATTGTGTCATATTAGATTTTAGGACATTCTTTAATTACTACTAAGGTGCCAAATTGAAAACCTACCCTTCTTTCATGAGTTTGTGCTTCTGACTCAGAAATTTGGGTGCCTTGTTTCATCAGTGGAAAATAATTTGTAGTATCCTGTGGTTTGCACATTTGTTAGTTTAGAGTGCAGTTTTAGTTCATATTTTCCAGCTTCAATTTGTGCTCACTGATTTTCATGGACCACTAGGCTCTGTAGAGCTAACAAACTACAATTTCTGCAATCAGACATTGATTGGTAAGACCTTCACAGGGATTCAGTCATAAGGTGTGAGGGGCTTTGCTGTGGTAGTGTGATAACTAAATGAAACCATTTTGAGTAGTTTTTGGTGTGTACAGTGCACAAAACTGTGTTATTTCCAAATGCAGCAACTCAATTAATATAAAACAAGACAAAAGTTCTCCCCATCCATTCTCAAAAGACAGATTGCTTTGCTTTTTTTTTTTTTTTTTTTTTTTTTTTTTTTTTTTTTTATGTCAACTTTCTCCATTCAAAGCTTCATACAGCACAGGAGAAAGTCTGAGAGAGCAAGGTATAAAATACTCCTGGAGGCTTCAGGTGTCACAGGGTTGTCCCCTGTAGAATAAAAAATGCCTTTGCCTTGATTGTCATTGCTGTGAATTGAGTGGAGACTGTGGTTGTGCTTGAGCCCAGTTCAGGGTGTCATGGCAAGCTGAGTCTATTCAGTCTATTCAGAAGGCCATCCACTTTGCATTTTCAATGCAATTAATTAGTAATTGTTAAGTAATTAAAGTAATTAACAAATAAATATTTTAAAATATTTAAAACAATATTTAAATACAATAAATAAATATTTGAAATCAATTATTAAGTATTAAATTAATAAGTAATTATTCTGTATACATTATCCACTGGCTCAAGAGGAAGCAAAAGTGATGCCTTATCCCAGCTGTGTTTGGTCCTTAGGTAGGAAGGCACAGCTGGATGGATGAGGCTTGCTGGGAAGTCACAGGGCTGGATGAGAAAGCAAAAATAGCTGAAATGAGAGAATGAGAGAGATACAGAGAGTGGGAAACTTGTTTTCTTGTATTTCTGCCTTTCTGCCTTTTTCATGGGGGTTTGTGTTCAGAGCCTCATGTTGTCTGATTTCTTTTCTTTCTCCTGAGGAAGTCACCAGGGCTTTCCAGGAAATCAGATGAGGAAGACAGGAAAACTTCCTGATTGCACCCAGCCCAAGTGGAGAAGCACAGGCAGAGTGCTAATCCAGGGACTCCAGTATTGATGGTACTAATTTATCTTTTTTTTAATAAATAATCTTTTTACTTCTTATTAAAAAATCAAAAAGCCTGAGTTTAAATTAGGCAGATCTCTTTCACTGTTAAGACCATTAAAGAGAAAGATTTTAATTATATCAGATACATTCAAGTATTTTTGCCAGTTACTTATTCTTTGTGTTTTCATACTGTTAAAGCCATTAAAGAGAAAGATTTTATTTGATTCAGATACATTCAAGTATTTTTGCCAGGTACTTATTCTTTGTGATGTTCATATACTACAAAAAAGGGCAGATATTTCTGCTCCCCTCTACTCCTTCCTGGTATTAAGGAAGAGAAGATTTGTAGTTGTGAATGATTAATTTATTTCTCTCTTTTTTTTTTTTTTTTTTTTTCTATTTTACGTTAGGCTTAAAAACCATGTATTTAACAAGATAACTCAAATTGATATATAGGGCTTGATTGTATATATATATATACACACACATATATATATATATATGCACACACACTATTTCAATAATGGAGGAAGCCAATGGTAACCTTGACATAAAAACATGCAATGACAGCATTTGCAGTTAAATTTAAAGGGACTACTGCAAAAAAATATTGTTGATACTTTATAATGACATGTTAAGGTCCAGTCCTTAACAGGTTTCTGTGAATTAATCAGAGTCATAATAAAACTCTTGATTTCCCTCATACCCTGCCATACCTGATTGTGTGTATGGACCTGAAGTAGTTCTCTTTTCCTTGGTTAGCCATCTGATTCTTCAGTTAGATATTTAAGCACAGGAACCAAAGAATCAGTCATCCTTGTAATTAGCTTTCTTTGGTTTTTAAGAGCCAGCAAAGAAAGCTTTGTCATCATTACAGGCAGATCACCAGTTCTGCTGTGATAAGGTTCTGAACTGTTCTCTCTTTAAAGGTTGACTGTGTCCTACATGCTTTAAAGTACATGTTTTCACAAAGATGGCCTCACAAATGAATTTTATACTGGTTGAAAAGAATACTAAGTTGTTTCTGTTACAGAAGTAACATCCTGTCATTTTTCTCCCTGACAGCCTCCAGTGCTTCACCTCATTTGGTCTCATTTCTGTCTGCAGAACTGGGCTGTTGGCACAGCTGGCATTAGGTGGATGTGTGTTTTTACTGGTAGGGAATACACATAAATGGGCTTTGCTGCAGAGAACACCCCACAGGTCTTCTAGGTCTTCTTCTGAACTAGGCTGGAAATTGTGCAATTCTCCTTGGAGAGTCAAACTCTCTTCTCTGCCAGAGCAGAGTGGCCTAAGGAGTTTTTTTTGTGGGAATCCAGCATTGCTGCTTCTCCCTTGGAGGGGAAGGTGGTCCTAGGCTTCATTCACATGCAGGCATTGTCTGACTGTCATGAGGAAAAGGTGACATCTTTATCAGAATGGCTGGAAAAAGAGCTGTACAATTCAACTTCTGCTGGAAAGACTGGGGCAGTTCCTTTCATGCTGGAGCATGTTGTTAAGCAGTCTCCTGCATTTAAGAATTTCATAAGTTCTGGAGAAATGATTACTAAACTTTATCAAATCTTGGTGAGTTGGCTGTCAAAAAAATACAGTGAGAATTATCTCAGCCCTGTGAGAGCTGCCCCCTGAACACAGACAAACACTTCTGTTCTAAGCAGAACACTTCTCCTTTTGTGTGCAAGAGGTTTCTGTGGCTTTTCTCCACAATGCTGTTCCCATCCTTCTGTGTCAGAAAAAGCCCTGATTTCATTCTCATGGTGTTCTTTATCCACAGATTAGTGTGTGTGAGGTCACTGGATTAATGCTTCACATCCCCTGCTGTCCTCAGGGAATAGAAGTTCCATCCTCAAATCCGATTATTTACTGAACTGGCTGGGCTGGAGCCAATGCTTTGGGAAAGGTATTTTCAGACCTCTTGGTTTTTAAAATGGTTTATTGATATGTGGGTTATTATCCCTTTTAACAACAAAACATGAAGTGTTCCAAGGTGACCAACTCTTTCCCAGTAACCAGTTTGTTTTTCCAGGTATCGGAATTCTGCAGGTACCTTTGCAGAATTTATTTACTTATCCTTTTCTTCTTTTGACAACTGAGTTTTGGTTACCCTGTGTCCTCTGCACCTGCATCAGCCAGCTCAGACAGCACATCCTGCAGCCCAGGAGGGCACTGGTGTTCCAGGGGCCTTATAAATCAGTCTGGTGTATTTCTAATGATACTGATGGTATCACAGAGGAAATAATTTTGATCGGAGGGTAGGTATTCGCTAAAGAAACAGTTCAAAACACACAGAGTCTACAACTGTAATATTACTTCATGAAAAAAGGCAGAAGAAGCCAAATGCTCTGAGGCAACTCAGTGGTAATAGGAGTACAAACCCATGTGCCCTGTGGCTGTTGGAAATGTGTAGGTGATGCCTTGAGAAGGCTGAGCAAGAACAGAGCCAGACAGAGTTAGAGAATAAAGCAGGCATTTATTCAAAAGATCTCCTCAATGGATCCACCTTGGGCAGCACAAGAGCCCAGCCAGGGCTGCACCCAAGATGAACCAAAATGGTCACAAAATGCACGAGCACTCACGGGGGCTCTCATTTTGATCAGTTCTGTTTCATTTGCACATTGGAATTCATTGTCCAATTCCAGCTTTAGGTTATGAAGTCCCATCCTTCTTGTTTATGCTCTTGGATCTGAAATTTGTAATAGTTGTCCTTGGTCCCCAGTGAGAGAAGGAATTGTTTTGTCTCCCTGCTCTGTGAAGAGAGCTCACCAAAACTTAGCTCAGAGCAGCACCTAGGAAGCACAGAATCTGAAAAAGATAAAAGCTAAAACTTAAGGCATCATAGGAACCCTTGGAACAAGGACCATGCCACAGGGGTTTGGTGCCCTGGGGGCTGGGCAGGCTGGCACTGGGCTCTCAGCACTGTGGCTCTCAAGGTGGAGTCTTTTCCAACAAATTCAAACCCATTGTATTCAGTGTACATTAGCAGCACGCTGGAAAGCAGATATTCAGATACTCAGAATTAGTCTGCCAGCACACCAGAATGACTTTTCTTGGGGATTGATTAGGAGATGTGATGGAAAAAGGATGCTCTGTTGTTGCAGACAGATAGAAAAATTATAAAAGAAAGGCCTCATAAAATCAGGGCTGCTCTGCTAAATTAATAGCTGGCCTGTCACTTCTTCTAGTGCAGCCAAGTACTTTGCAAGTTCCCATGTAAAAACAATATTGGGAGTGAGAGCTCGTTTAACACAATAATCTATTCCTAGGGTGAAAAATAAATGCACCTGTATAAACAATAAGATCTGTCTCGTGAGAATCAGCAGAAAAAATATGTAAACTAACTAAAAATACAGAAGTTTGATACACAAAATGCCATGTACCAGCCAATGAACTAAGTGTGAATGTATTGTTCACCAATAAGATCTGACACAGTGCCTTCTGATAATCCTATAAAATATCACCTACACAATAAAGAATTGGCTTTTTCTGCATGAAGAACCTGAGCCCCACCTGCTTAATTGCCATATTCTGCCTGCCATGTAGAGCACAAGGAGTCAGGGGCTGCTCAGTGTGGTGGTGAGGAAGAAAACAAAAGCAAGTAACACACAGATGTAATTTTCCCTCATTTGTACAAGCCCCCCACAGTCAGATCTGATTTCTCCTAGAAGACACAAAAAAATAATTTCCCTTTTACCCATCCTGCCTTTTGTCTGTAATTGAGTTATAATCACCCCCATTGCTCTTGTAGAGAGCTGCTGGTAAAATGTTACTTCGGAGTGTTTTTGGCAGCACAGAAGTTTGCTTAAAAGTCATTAATGTTACTACTGAAGTGTTCTAGAGGTGACTTTAGCAGTATTTTTTGGATGTTCTAATACTAATATACAAATAACAGGGAAAGGATGTTGTTATTATTATATTTGGATTGCAAATTGGTGGGGGGTTAAATCCATCCAAGCTATCACAAAAATGTTCTTTGGTTCACATTTTCAGGGCAATGTAGGGCAAAGTACACTTTTCATAGCTCAGTTAAGCCTTGTCAAAATAAAATATGGACTTATTTGGGGCAGATTTGATAAAGTGTTACTAGTTTTGCTGCTTCTTGTAATTAAAACTGAATATATTGCTAATTTTTAGCTTTTTAAAAAGATGTTCTTGCAGATGCACCAGGGGATAAATGTGTGCTGAATATAAATTTTAACTCAACTGCTGGTACTTGTTAGAGAAATATATTCATGATAAAAACAGAGTTCACCGAAGAGCAACTTGAGAGGTGATTTTCCATTTTTTGCAGCTAATTAAGCACAGAAATGAAGCAGTGGTGCTGGGGTTTTCTACACAGCTGACAAACACACAGAAAAATTCAACTGCTGAAATTGGAAATAAAGACAAATTCAATAATTAGCAAAGTGTGTTTGGCATAGGGAGATGTTTGGTTGGGGCTTTTTTTAACTCTCAGGTTTTGCATATTTTGATTTTGCTGAAGCATTGATAATTTCCATTGAGCTGGTGGAAAAACCAGGATTTGGTGGACTGAAAAACTGAAGTGATACAAAAAAAAATCTTTAGTAGTTGGCAGAGAGCTGCAGGAATGTTTGGGAGGTGTAGGAACAGCCTGGAGAGACTGGAAATCCTCTGATGAGGTCACTTGTTAACAAAGCTCTTGGTAATGACCAAAAAATGGAAGGGGTGAGAAACAAAACAAATCTCATCTTGTCACCCCTCAGTTACAGTTTGGATTTAATCTTATTATTGACTGAGTTTTCCACAAGCTAAGCATTAAAATGTAGTAAGGCATTAATTATTTTTTTCTTGCTTTTGTATCAGAACAGCAAAAATTTTTTATTTGTTTACAGTTTTATCTGATGTAAATTGGAGCATTTAAGCAGAGATGGAATCTGGCATAAAATACTCCTAAGGAATGTTGTTTGTCTGGTGGTGTGTTCCCAAAGTGGACAGGTAGCACTGCTCATGTTATTTCACAGAATTCCATGGCTTTTCAAATAACATTTGAAGAATTTTCTCTGTGATTGGTAGAAGGTGGAGGTGGCTGTGGTTTTTCCTCCCTCCTCCTTAAGTTTAATGAAATAATTCAATAGAATATACTGAATATATTTTATATGTATGTATACACATATATATAACCAAGACTAATTACCTTCTCTATGTAGGCAGGTTCTGGTTAATAAATTTGAAGTGATCATATTAATTAGCTCATTGACAGTTTAATTGTAGTCTGTTTTAAAATGATTCTACAATACTAGAAAGAAAAATCTTTTTAAAGAACTAATCACTCCATTCATAAATTTTATTTCTGCAGAAGAGAGAATTGGAAGAACATTCATCAGCTGTGAGTCATGGCATAATAGAATCATACCAGAGTCTGTGGAATCCTTCAGAAATTATTGAACAAAGTTGGTAAATTGATTTATCTGCAGTTGTGGATTTGAGGTAACAGTCAGATACTATTGAATTATTTTCATAAATTAGATACCACTTCTTCAAACTTGTCCTCTTCAAATTATTTAAGTAAAACTATGGTTCTATACCTGATAATATATGTAATTATATTTTAATTATTTATATTTAATATTTGCAAATTTTCTCTGTGTAATTTACATGAACAAATGGATTTTCCTTTTTTTTTCCTCTGAGCTTTGTATAAAACACAAAAGAGAAAGAATTTTCTTAGTAAACACTATATTTGAGCAAGTAAGTAAAGGTTACACTTTAAATTCATATATCCTATGAAAAGAAAGGGAAGATATGGGTTTTTTTACACGTCCAAAAACCCCCAAAATACAAATGAATAGTCCTGCTTTAATTTGATCTAAATGAAATGGCAGCAAAAAAAGTACAGTGGGAAGAAAATAAAAATTGTGCTACTAATGGACTGTGATGTGTGAAAGGGAATTGGAGATGACAGGGGAATATCAGAGATCAAAGAAAGCTCTTGGACACCTCAGTAATGGCTGGCAAATGGTCACCTGATCCAAGATGGAAAGTTCTGGAGCCAGCTCTAAACAATCTGAGGGAGGGGGATATGTTTCCATGGTATGCTTGAGGTTCCAGAGAACTGGTATGGAAACTAAATGATATTTGTAATCCAGGTGAAAAAAGCAGGGGAAAAGAAAGAATTGTAAAAGATTTTTCTCTGGAGTGAGACAAGTTTGTAGAAGGAATTATTTGTAGAGGCAAGGGTCATAGTGGAATTTTTCCCTGCAGGAATTAAGGCCTTCAAGGCCTGTTCTGATGCCCATGGCAGTCAGCAGAAAGATGCTTGCTTCATAGCAGCAGAAGGAATCTCTGGAGGAGATTCCCACAACACCTAAACTCACTTAAGTTGTCCTGCTTGTGTCAGGTTGACCTCGTTTTGCTTGAAACAGAGGATGGGGAGTGATGGACACTGAGGATGGGGAGTGATGGACACTGAGAAGTGAAGGACACAGGATGAGGAGTGATGGACACTGAGGATGGGGAGTGATGGACACAGGGGATGAGGAGTGATGGACACAGGGGATGAGGAGTGATGGACACTGAGGATGAGGAGTGATGGACATTGAGGATGGGGAGTGATGGACATTGAGGATGGGGAGTGATGGACATTAAGGGTGGGGAGTGATGGACATTGAGGGTGGGGAGTGATGGACATTGAGGATGGGGAGTGATGGACATGGGGGATGAGGAGTGATGGACATTGAGGATGAGGAGTGATGGACACTGAGGATGAGGAGTGATGGACATTGAGGATGAGGAATGATGGACATGGAGGATGGGGAGTGAAGGACACTGAGGATGAGGAGTGATGGACATTGGGAACAAGCCAGCCAACACTCAGCAGGGAGCTCAGGCTCTCAGGATGGCTATGAAAGCCATGGGCAGGAATGGAAAATGGGATTTATTATTCTAGCACACGTCAAACATGTGCCAAAATGAGTGATTCACTGGCTTACATTTGAAGTGAACAGGATCTGTGCATTTTGGGAAGCAGCTTTCCCAACCTGCAGTTTTGTGACTGAGGGTTCTACAGTGTCCTCCAAGCTTTTGTGATACTGGGAAGTCCTGATGATAACACTAGAGAATGATAGAATTTATACACTAGAGCAGGCATATTCCTCCCATCCAGGCAGGAATAAAATCCTGATTTTTAAAACATATTCTTTGCCTAAATTGATGTATTTTCTACAGTGGACCCTCTTCTTATTCTGCCTTTAGAAATTTACTCTCAGGAATCAGGAAAAATTCCAGCTCCATCTTTCTGTTTTGAGTGGTTGTTAATGAGAATGTGGCAAACTCCTCTTTCAGAGCATCACATGCACATTTCATCTGTATCATGGGAATGGCCTCATTTGCAGTTTGATTGAAAGAAATTTTGTCCTTCCTCCAAAAGACTGGTCAAATACATCCCTTCCTTAAGCAGGTGAACAATTAATCTTCACACCTTGGGCATTTGCAAAGTCCAACCTAAAAACTCCAACATGTATGGAGTTTTATTTAATGTACTTTCTCCTCATGTCCACAAGAACGAGGAGTTTTGAATTCTTAGTGTTCACTTATTTTCATACACTGCCCTTGGCTTTTGAAGGGTGTCTGTAACAGATCACAGCTTTCTTTGCAAAGAGTATTTGGTCCAATGTCTGGCTTTGAAGAATTAATATACCCACATTATTTCAAAGCATAACTGTTGATTGATGTGAAAGGATTGCTGCTCATTGTTGAACTGTTGTATTTTCTCTGTGTACACAGCAGGGGAGAAGCCAAAAAAAAGCATGGTAGGTGGGGCTGGGGGGCTGCTGTGTTTTGGTTTTACATTTGTTCAACTTTCTCAGCAACTTCAAAGACTTTCTGTTTCGTCTGAAGAACTGTTGCACTCTTATCTGTAACCAGTGCTTATTGTTCATCTTTTTATCATTTCAGTCCACAAACAAGCTTTTGTACAAACAAAGCAGCACTGGCTGCAGTGATATAGATGATGTATCACTTGCTGTGCTGAGATATGTACATACATCACACAACAAGTGACACGGAAGGGATTTTGCAAAACAGTCTGTCAAAAAGTGATGAGGTTTCTAGATGCTCTTTGCTCTTAAAAGGGGTCATAAAAGTGTTTGTTTTCAAAGAAGGGTACTTTAATCTATCCTAGAACTATCAGTAATGCCAGCTGCTTTTGTCCTCAGTTTCTCTGAAAGCCTGCTGAGCTCCTCTGAAGGTGTGCATTACCTTTCCTAATTAAATCCAGGTGATCAGCTTGTTGAATGCACAATTAAAATGTGCTTCCTGTAAACACTCAGACAGTGAGTTTTTACAGTTTTAAGAAAAAAGTAAGGAGTTAAATCATGCACAGAAACAAAATGTTTTCCTGACTTCTTCCTATCATTCATAATTGACTTTCTTTAGTCTGCTGGGGTCACTTTACAAGCTTCATGGCCTCTGTTTTTCTGAGTGCTATCGAAGTTCCATAGTCTTAATTGAGGGGCCAAAGCATTTCTCACCTGCCTGCAATTTGCACAAATCCTGCAGGAATGTAACTGCAATGAAGGTGTCAGTCTCTCTCTGGCACACCTAGTGGAAAGTCATCAGTGTGTTATGAAATTAATACGAGAAAAACAGGCTAAGAAGCTCTTCCTGGCTCTGTGCTTCCCTTACCCACAGTTCCCGAGGTCGGGTGTCTGTAGGGAGCCAGCTGGGAGGTGGAGGGCACCAGGGCAGGTGATACTTTTCCACTGAGGGGTTTGTGCACTTCTGGGCACCAACAGATTCAGCTGCCCTGAGGGACATCCCAGCCCCAGTGGAACCCATGTCTTCCACAGCTGTGCATCTCTGAGAGGGGGGATCCTGCCCCTCTGCCCCTGTGCTCAGGTGAGACCCCACCTGCAGAGCTGCCCCAGCCCTGGGGCCAGCACAGGAGGGACCTGGAGCTGCCCCTCTGCTCTGGAGCCAGGCTGGGAGAGCTGGGGATGTTCACCTGTAGAGGAGAAGGCTCCAGGGAGAGCTCAAAGCCCCTTGCAGGGCCTAAAAGGGGCTCCAGGAGAGCTGGAGAGGGACTGGGGACAAGGGATGGAGGGACAGAACACAGGGAATGGCTCCCAGTGCCAGAGGGCAGGGCTGGATGGGATATGGGAATTAGGAATTGTTCCCTGGGAGGATGGGCAGACCCTGGCACAGGGTGCCCAGAGCAGCTGTGGCTGCCCCTGGATCCCTGGCAGTGCCCAAGGCCAGGCTGGACAGGGCTTGGAGCAGCCTGGGACAGTGGAAGGTGTCCCTACCCATGGCAAGGACAGGATTTAAGTTCCCTTCAACCCAAACCATTCCATGTTTCTATGATTGCTCAGTTCAGTTGCAGATGACAAGGAGCTCATGGCTTTTCTCTCTCTCTCTCTTTGTAATATTGTTGTGCCAGGAAATTTAGACTGCCTGAGGCTACAGACACCAGCGTGATCTGATTGTACTTGCAGGAGAAGCCACATTAAAATGAGCAGTTACATAAAATCAAAACAAACTTGGAAGAGCTAAAGAGTTTCTCTTTTCAGACATATTTCTGAGGAAGGTAAGGGATAGCTGTGAGCAGCACTCAGCAATGTTTCCAATCTGGGCCTCAGTTCTTAGTAAACTCGTTTTCCTGGTGCTCCAGAAAGTGAACTAAAGCCCTGAGAACATTAATTTCCTTACAGGTCTAGGCTGGAATTAAAGGTTTATGAAGAAGTAAACAAAAGAGAGTCCATGCTGCTGTATCAGGAGTGTCCTTTGGACATGAGGGAAAGGTGATTTCCTGAGCAGCACCATCCCTGCAGATCTGGGAGTCCCCACTGGACACGGCCCCAGCTGGAGCTCCGAGCTCCCCTGCAGGAATGGCCCAGGAGGTGGCTTTGAGGCCCAAGGCTTGGGTTTGCAGCCACATTTTTTTCCTCCCTGATCTGCCTTCTTGGAGAAAATCTAGAGCTCTCAGCTTTTACTCCTGACTATCTTGGCTGTGAACAAGGGTAGGTGTGGCTTTAGGAAGCCCAGTTGGATTTCTGCACTAGCCAGTGCGGCTACCAGAGAAATTATGCTTGAGCAAACCACGAGTGGTGCTTGGGAAGGAGGAAAAGCAAGCCCAGGGCTCCCCACCCTGCACAGACACACCTCCCTGCCCCAGGAAAAGGAGAATCACACTAAGCTGTCTGCCTGTGCCATGTTCCATTTGTAAAAACTCAGCTCTGAGCAGTGACTGCAAGCTTGCACTGGTTTCTTCTTCAAATGACTCTCAGCCGTTTTGCCCGTGTTTTTAATAAGACTCCAGCCTCCAGAGTTTGCTTTCTGTCAGTCAGACCTGGGAAGGCTCTGGTATCAGATGGGAACAAAGAATGCAGGGGAAATTAGGCTAAGAAGATTGTATCTGCTATTTATTTCAAAATTCAAAAATTATCCCTGGACATCTTTAGAGAACTGGAGCTGCTAGAGATCTTGTCTGGTGCTAAGCCTGAATTGGAGAAAGGCTTGCTAGTTACTGTGAAAATTAGCCAGATTTTAATTGAGAATCCTTTAATTCAAATTATTTCCTTCATTTTCAAGGCTGATTTTGACAAAGCATTGCTAAGAAAACAAATTGTGTAGAAAATGGTTTGGGGTTAGTTACTTAGGGGCTTCTAAAAACCCAGGTATTTTAGTGTATTAGGAAAGCACCAGATAACCTGAATGCCTTGGTGTGAACTCTACAATATTTTGTACTCAAATCTGGTTTTACTTAAGTACAAAATAGGTAAAATGTTGACTGTATTGTTCTTCCATGTGTAACCAAAATATTTTTTCTCCTGGTGGTGGCAGTGCTGGGTGAAAAATTCAGACTGAAAAGCAGGATCAGGAAAAGCTTTCTAATTTATTTTGTAATTGTAACTGATCCCTCCATCAAGTGGGCACATTTTGTGTCCAAAACAGGGATCAGTTTTTCATAACACACTGGGAAAATGCTATAAAATAAGCAACAAAATTAAGAATAAGTTTAGGACAAATGCATTTCTTCCAGGAACTCTGTTCTTTAGGCCTTTTGCCTGTAATAGAGTTCATATTCTACTTGATTTTCACCATATTGTGTAAAGGAAGCTTAGTAACATGTTTTTGTCAATGTCATTTGCACAGTTTTAAGCTTTTTGAAGTGTTGAGAAATAGGTCACTTCCCCCGAATTCAGCAGTCAGTTTTCATGTTTAGTGGAGCTGAAGGTTAGGAAAAGTTTCAAAGCCTCTTTTGTTTTTCTTTTTTAAGCCATTATTCAACCTTGAAATGAAAACTCACTCACTAAACTATGCTAAATAGCTCATTTCCCTCGTTTGCTGATGGAGCTAAATGGCCTTTTGGAGATATTTATGAAGATGACTTACCTTTTTCTTATGCACAACAGTCGCACTTTCTCATCCGTGTAATGGAAACAAGAGAGACTCAGGACTTTGCCTCTCTGAAATGGTTTAGCTGTTTTCCCAATAAATTTACAGTTTCAATACAAGACTTCTACATTTTAAAATGAATCATAAGATAAACTTGTTTTTTTTCCCCGTAAGAATTTGACTATGAAAATATTGTATTTCCTTGGAAAATTTTGGATTTCTGCGAGCGGGAGGGTGTCAGGTGTGCTGGATGTGTCAGGATGGGGGTGAGGAAAGGGAGGAGAGGCTTGGATTCTGTGGGGTTCCGTGGGATTCTGTGTGATTCCGTGGGATTCCGTGTGCCACTGGGCTGGAGGGCAGGGAGTGGAGAAGGGGACATGGTGAGGATGCTGTGTGCTCCAGATCTCTGCCTTTCTGAAACGTCCCTCTGTTAACAGGAACTCACCGAGATGGACAGACGGGGTGGTGCTCTGCACAGAGAGGATTCGGGGAGGTGCACCTTCCCAGCCTTTGGAGGAGCAGGGAAGGGCTCAGCCCTTCCCAACCCCCGGAGGAGCAGGGAAGCCGGAGGGGAAGGGACACAAGGTGGCATGGTGGCTGAGTTCCTGCCGTGCACAGGGACAGAGAACACCCGGCAGCGCATCCTGCACACCTGGTGCTCACCTGGGGCATTCTTGGTGCTCTCCCGGAGCTCTCCCGGAGCTCTCCCGATGTTCTCCCGATGTTCTCCCGATGTTCCCCGGTGCTCTCCCAGCGCGGCCGCGGGCGCACCGGGATGCCGCCGCGGGGCACCAGAGTGCGCTCCCGCACCGCCTCCGCGCCCGGCGGGGACGGGAATGGGGAGAGGGAATAGGGAGGAGGAAAGGAGAAGTGGAATGGGAATGAGAGCGGGAAGATGGAAAGGGATACGCATGGGAACGGAGCAGGGCGCAGGGATGGGGATGGGAATGAGGATAGGAATAGGGAGTGGATGCAGAAGGGAATGGGGAGGGCGATAGGAATGGAAAGAGGGACGGGCGTGGGAATAGGGATGGAGCCGGGTGCATCCTCAGCGGGGCTTCCCCCGCGGGGCACAGCCCACCCGCCAAGGGCCTTCCCAGCCTCTGCCTTAGATCCCGGTAAAACACCTGCAAACGAGCCAGGTGTTGGGAAGGAAACCCGGCGAGCCCTGCAAAATCAGGGCTGTGTGCTCCCGGTGTTCCCAGCTGTGTGATGTTTATCCAAGGGCACAGCTTGGGCATCTCCCTCACTCACAGAGATAAGCTGAATGCATCACTTACCAAAAGTTTAACGTCTAGGTAGGATTCCTATAGAAAATGAGCGGGGGAAATGGCTTTTTCCATTCCTTTTATTTTTTTTTTTTTGTTTTTTTTCCCTGCAGAAAATAACCACCTAATTCCTGCCCTGTGCATAAAACATAATTTTAGTCACGAAGAAAGCATGTGTAAACCTTCCTTTAGTTTTGAGACAATGCCTTAATCCATTTAACATAATAATTCCTCTAAATCTGGAAACATTTCCAATCTCCTGCAGAACTTTGGCTTATTCTGTTCAAAAGTAATATTCAGCAATAAGACCTTAATTGAACTTTATTTACTAATTCAAATATGGAGTGGGTAGAGAAAACAAAGTCCACTTGGAAATTGAAAGGTGTTTTAAGGCATTGCAAAATATGTGTTAATCTTTTATGTACAAATGCAAAAGAAAAGTGATTTGCTGTTTCCAGAAGTCCTTTAGAAAATGGTTTGCAGGCATTTAGACCAAAAAGGAAGTTTGCATCTGACGTGAATATAATGTGTTTAAATTATGATGTTTCTTCAGCTGTGGGAGGATAGAAAATTCTTTTACTGAAATCTTTGTGATTTTTCTGGCTTTAGCAGCACTTGTAAATGCTAAGGTGGCAAAGAATGTGGCTTCAACAACAACAAAAAAAACAAGCCAGAAGATTTCTTGAAGAAAACTAATAAAAAGTAGCCTTGAGCAAAAATCTGGAGGAGGAAATATTCCTCGGAGGCTTGGGGTGGATTTGGCAGGAGCGGCTCAGAGTTGCAGATGGGAATTATCCAGCAGAACCTTCCTCACAGTCCTCAGGAAATCAGAGCAGCCTGACAAATGTCTGGCTGCACACCCCAGAACAACACTCAGGAATGTTCTACCAACATCTGCTCCCACTTCTGTGGCTGTGGCAGGAGACAGGGAAACAGGACGTGTGCGAGGGAGCCGGTGAATCTGGCTCCGAGCTTCCTCATGTAGGTGGGACAAGGGGAGGGAAGGAAGCCCGAGATGGAAACCGGTTTCTAAAATCCAACTTAAAAATGCAAATGATGACTGAAAATGTCCAAAGTGTCCTTTCTCAACTCATGCTGTGGCTGGGCAGGAGGTCACTTTGTCCAGGAGTGCTCCTTTTTCAGAAGCAGTTGCCACTCAGGGAGGAGCAGAGGCTGTTTCCAAGCTGACATTGCAATCGGTGTGAACTCCAGATGTCAGAGACTTCACAGCCATCTGAATGAACCAGAGAGAGACAAATCCTAGCACCAAACATAGCCATGAAATCTGCTTCTGAGCAAAAATAATTAAAAATTAAAGGCATATTTTCATTATTTGAAGGGAAAAATATGCATAATATAAATTCTTCCTAATGAGTAAATAAGTAATTTTGATCAAGGAAGTACAGACTGCATCTTTTAAAGGTAAGGAAAATGCTTTGAAGACATAATGTCAGTAAAAGAATATCTTTGGGAATCTTTTCAGGCTGCCATCATGTTTACACACCACTTGGCAGATTGTCACTTCCTTCTATTTATTTTCAGCTCCATCCTCTCCCATGTGTGGAATAATTGTTGACTCCAATTGGAAGAACACGCCTGTGCTGCGCTCTCAGTTCAGCCACGGAGATGCCATCCCTTGCATACCAAGCTCAGCATTGTTTATGCTCTGGCTTTTTTCCCTGTTGTAATGAGAACAATTATGGGTGGAAGCATTTTGCTGATAATGAAGTGGTAAGAGGGAGCATTTGGAATATTTGGTTCCAGCTCTGCCTCTCTTTAATTTCGGTTTCACGCCTGTCACGGAGGAGCTGAGGGAACAGTCTGGGTGCTGAGCTGTGCTTGTACATGAGACACGAGGCAGTTCCCACGTGTGTGTGCCAAACAAGGTGTTCAGAGCTCCCAGTTCTGACATTTGGGTGTCCCAGGCAGCCCAGAAAGGGCTTTGCAAACCAGCCACACTCAGTATTCTGTGCTCCAGGTCTGAACTGCAGCGCTCCAAAGGACTGACAAAGGTCAGGTCTCATCTCACTGAGTTCTCATCTCACAGTGCTCAGACCTTCAGGGCTTTGCAGGAGAGAAGGAGCTGTGTGTGTGCAGCTCCCAAACCTTCCCATGCACCTGGTGGAAAGCACAGGGAACTTTATTAATCAAATCTCCTTCTCTTGTACGCCAAAAATGGCAGAGTTGGTACACAGAGCTGGTCAGAAAAGTATTTTGTAGCTTCACCTGTTTATGTTCAGTTCTCTCACATTCTGGTTTGAGTTTGCTAAAGTCTGGGCCAGGGTTTGGGTAGGAAAGTAAATTTATTCTCTTTATAAAGAAAGTAACTTTAAGTAAATTTACCTCTTTATTATCTTTACTGTAATTACCAGAATCACAGAATCAGGATGGTTTGGTTTGGAAGGGATCTTAAACCTGTCCCGTTCCACAGGGACAGGGACACCTTCCACTAAATTTGCCAAAAAGTTCATTGTGGATCCCTTCCAATTTGACATAACCTATGATTATATGAAAATCTGCTTTGTCAGTATGTTTTTTCACTTAAATTAACCAAAAAGAAGTATTAAGAGAAAAGTAAATACTAAGAAAAATTGAAGAAAATAAGAATAGTTGATAGGTTGAAAGGTTGATAGATAAAAGATCAGATGCTGATTGATAGAAGCTTGTGCTTCTGGGAGGGAAAAATTAACTGAGGTGATTTTTTTTTTTTTTTTTTTTTGAGCATATTTGCTGTGGGTTTATGTTGTGTTCTGGATGTAAGCTCTACTTAAGAGTCAGTCAAGCACAGAAGATGCTGAAGATCTGAGAGGTTCTTCCTGCAGAGAAGTGACATGATCTGCAGCAGAATTAATTTCCTGGTTTAGTTTGGTCCTGCCCAGAAAGGCTTTTCATTTCATGAGGATGATGACTTCTATTGATTGGCAGGTGGGTAAGAACTCGTTATCTTCTTAATTCATATCTATAATGCTGGTTAACATAGCACTGGTCTGTGCTCTGCACATGCACAACTCCCAAGCCACACATGGGTTTTGAACACTGATCCCAAACCACACTCCCCTCCAGAATACTATTTTAAAGAAAGAAATGTGCAAAAATGTAGGTAAATAAAGGGTTTTCTGGAAGATATTAAAAGAAAGGGAACAGAAATCTAAATGACAGGCCTGGTATGTGCCTTTCTCAAATATCTTTATCCGGGCAAATCCAGGGTTATTTGTATTTTATGGCTGCCATTGAGGCTGTCTGCTTTGCTTTTTTTTAATTCCAGCCAGCAGTGCTGTTCCTCAGAATTTGTTGCTGTTGTCTTCTTGGACTCTTTAAGCCTCCTCAACTTAGAAAAGCATTATTTAGTCTGGTGGTTTGCAGAGTGACAGTGTTCTCGGGAGGAGAGAGCATTAAGAGAAAGCAGGTATTCATCTTGATATTGCCAGTTGAGTAAAAATGATTAAGAGAAAAAACTGCTGAATCTGAAGGTACATCCTTGACTGGAATTCATTCTTTTCTTCTGGTTTTCTCAATGTCTTGCTTGTGGCCTTTTATTATTTTTTTTTTTAATCAAAGATTTACTGTGTTTCTGAAAAGTGTACAGACATGACACACAGCCTGAAATGGCTTGGAACTTAGAAATAGAAGCATCTGGTTCCAGACTGCTTGGTAGAGGAAGAATTACCAGCAAAATAAGAAATACAGTCAGGAAAAATCAAGAGAAGTAAGAATTACTTTGTTGAATGGATGGTCTTTGATGGAGTGAAATCAGATTCCTCTGTATTAAGTAAAAGTAATGCTCTCCAAAAGTACTTCAGAGACAGCTCTGTCTCAAGAATTTCCTCCACTTATATTTTTCACTGTCCTTTTTTATTTTTTGTTCTTTTGCATTCGCTTTCCCCCGTGAATGATTTCACTCAACAAGGAAGAAAAAAGTTTATGAAACAGGAGAAAAGCAGTTTTTGCTTGATGTAATCACTAGTTCTTGTTTATTTCTAAGACAAAAGTATGAAGTACTTTCCCCTCTGGTAAAATTTCAATCTCAGTTTCTGGAGCTCCTTGAAGACACCAAATCCTTATGTTTTTGACGGGGCAGAAGTTGAATTTTTTCATGACAGTCAGTGCTTTTCTTATCTTCCATTTCTTTAGCTCATATCCTTTCTCATGCCTTAGCAACAATTTTCCTTGGAGAACTGGGACAAGGTTGTAATGTACACAAGCAGACCTGAGTCACAAACAATCTCTGGTGACCCTAATGCATCAAAATAAACAGATGTGGGCACGGAAAAAGCAGCTCAGTCACAGCAGCACCAATGCAAAACATAATGGAAAAATATTTCCTTGTCATCAAATTGTGCTGGGCACTATGGAGGTGAAAGGAAAAACAGCCCTGGAGACAGGGGGGCCAGAGGTGAGAAGACACCCAGCTGATTACCAGAACATTTTGTCTTTGGAGAATACACCCAGGTAGTATTCTTGGGAGAAATATTGGTTTTAAGGAGAAAAAATGCAGATTTATGGCATGTCAGCATTTAATAACTTTGTTATTTTGTTGTATTTGCTGAATTGTTCATACCAGAAGAATAAGAAACCTGTAAACCATGATGCTACATTTTAATACTGTAAATTGAGCTACCTTTTCATTTTTCACTCAAAATGTTTTTAGCTTTCACTTTCCGAAAGCATGAAGAACAAGACTAAAAACTCAATATTCAGATAGTTCTTCACGTTATCACTGCTGCCAGGAACTTCAGACCTGAGCTCCTCCTGCACAGGGCCACAACTGCATTCTGCCTGGGCAGCTCAGCAGAGCTCACACCATTGCCTTGCTGGGAGTTCTTTGCACAACAACCACAGATTGGCAAATCCTTTAGAAAAAGAAGAAAAAAAAAAAAACGAAAAGGGAGTTGACATGATGATTATTATGACCTCTGTAAATATTTTCCATTGGCTTTGGGGATTTGTGTTATTTCCCCCACCTGCCCCATGCCTCCTGTTGAAAGATGATCTGGAGAATCCAGGCTAGCCAGGGTGGAATTTGAGGTGCTGAGATTCTTTACAGCTACTGCTGTACAAACATCAAAACCAATAATCAAATCCACCCAATCTTTCAAAGCAGGTGGTGGAACTTCCAGTAAATCCCTCAGACAAGGATTTGGGTCAGGGCAGGAGCTAAGCTGGACATTGGAGACAATTTTTTCTTGTGTGACAGCAGAGAAAAATCCATGGGATGGGCTACCCTGAAGGTAAAAGCTTGAAGAACTCCCTGAGCTCTTTCAAGCTCTGCAGTTGGCAGAGATCCTGGGGGTGGTTCTGTGCTAAGGGGTCTCTTTTAGCTGCTGACAGCCTTTGCCAGCCCTGAGGAGAGAGCCTGGAGCACAGAACAGGGTCAGGGAACAAAGCCCAGCAGCAGAGTGCCACCAGGTCACATTTCCTTGGCATGCTGGAGTGTGCCAGCTGTGCTGGGGGTGCCAGGGCTGCTGTGTGGAACAGCTCAGCCCTGCCTTTGACAGGGCCCAGCAGGATGGGGGTAAGAGCACAGCAAGCATTTAGGGGCATTTCCCTGGAAGAGTCCCCCTGAAACTGTTTGTGCCCCTGGGATTTTCCTGGGACATTGTCCACTCCACTTGTCCATTTCATTTGTCCAGTCTCCTTTTACTGCCCACTTCTTTGGCTCAGCCCACATTGTGTGGGGAACCTACCCAGATTTGATTTTTCTGAGCCTGTTATTTGCAGCTTTGCTGGATGCCACCTGCTTCTAGCATCGGAAGGTTCATTAAGAAAACCTAAAGCAAAATGAAAAAAACCCCACCCTGTTCCCCCTTTTCATTCCCATTCCTTTCATAACAGTATAGGACTTGGTTCTCTCTCCTTCAAACATCTCTCTCATCTTTCCCATCCCTCTCTCCCCTTTCTGAGTTTTAGCCATTGCTTGCACAGAAGCTGCTGCAGAACATGATGATCTTTTCAGTCTCCAGGTACTGAAAGTTTTGAAACAGTCAGTTTCATCTGTCTCTCCTTATCCATGAAGGACTGCTGTGTAGGATTCCAGAGATTCCAGCTATAGGATTTCTGCATATCCTGTCCACTGTTTCTTTGGGAATTAAGTTCTCATTACTTTTTAAAACACATTATTTTAAGCTTCGCTGGATAGTATATCGAGCATATATCAAATATGCCCAGCATCTTCCATTTTCTTTTAATGTTTATGACAGGAATTTACTGAGACTATTCCATGGATTCATGACACTGGAAATCGAGTTAAGACATGTCTTTCTTGCTGTCTCCTTTACACTGCTTTAGAATGAATCACCCTGTGCCACAATAGCATATGACAGCTGTAAAGAATCACAGATCTTGCACTGAGCCAGATTTAAAAATAAAACAAACAAAAAAAGCAAACAAAAAACAACCCCAAGCCAGCACAATGTTATTTCAAGAGCTTCCTTTGCTGGTCTTTCTTTTCTATACCCTATAGACTTAGAAATGCCCACACTGATTTATGATTTATCTGTGTGTCTGCCCTGGCTCTGCACATTTTGTCCTGGGTTAGGCTTATTTCAAATGGAGGTATTTGGGGCTATAAACCAAGCACTTAATCTTAGATATGGGATTGTCACTTGGTCTCAGTGGAAGTTGTTTCTGAACACAAAGGTAAAACACCAGACAGCCTCGTTCTTCTGCACTCAGCCCAGCAGAGGAAATGGAAAGCCTGATGTTGCCCAAAAAGGATAAAAAGTGGCAGAAGAGAGTTCTGGAAGCACTGGATGATCAAGATCACAAGGCAGTGAAATTTCTGCTGCTTTTTAAAAGGTCCCAGGTATAAACTGTGAACTGTGTTGCTGTTACACACTATCACCCACCCAAAACAATGAGATATAAGGTAAATAAACAGCACAGACTCATTCCAAGGGTTAATTCTCTTGGCTTTTTGCCTTCCATGCCTAAAAGCCTCTCTTGACATTTGGAAATGGTTGTAAATTCCCCAAATGTGATTCTGGTCCCAAAGAGCCAATTCTTCAGCCTTTATTTACTGTGTTTTACAAGTTTCAGAATTGTAATCCCTCTTGAGGGATAGGATGAAAAGAGGAAATAATTAGAAATTCTTATGGGTTAGAGAGTTGGAGAATTTTAAGGTCTTCAGAGTTACTGGCTGGAAACAAATATTGCCCAACATTTGCAACTCTGTTAGATCCACTTAGTATAAATTAGTAATTTGGTCAGAGAATATGTAAAAGCATGGAGGAAATTGCTGCTGAATTATAAAAGGGAGGAAATTGCTGGTGCCCTCCAACAGTGCACATTCATTTTGTGGTGGACACTTTTGGTCAGCTTTGCCCAAGTCACCAGCAGTTAAACTTCATACACAATTCTTTTGAGAAAGAAAATATACTGTTGCAAGAGTTGTGCTTTTAGGTTGTACCTTTGAAAAGCACCAAGACCCTCAGTACATCACCATCCCCTGGAAGGTGTTATTCAGTCTTTGAAGATAACATTCCTCCAGAGGATCAATCCAAAACATAATCCCCATCTGTTTAAGATGATTGTGTTCAGTACCTGAAAATATCCAAAATCACCCACAGTAAAGAGTGTGCAGCTTCTGGGCACCAGGATGGGAAACTCCTCTTGTTTGTGTCTGTGTTTCCTTGAGTGTTTGCTCTTAATCAGCACTTGAAAGAAGAGATTGATTTACAAAACAGAATTTCAGATGTGGTAATTAAACAAACAAAAAGCTGAAATAAGGGTAAACAAAAGCAGTGGCTCCTTTAAGGTACCAGTAGGATGAACAGGAAAATGAGAGACTACCATTAGGAGTAACTGAAGCACTCCTCAGAGAAGTGTTTGTAGGATCAGCAAATATCTATGAAGCACTTCATTAAAGCTAAAATATGTTGATCTGTTTGTCTGGGATCACTGTAAAAAGATAGAACAGCAGTGTTCATGAGTTAAACTTAATTTCATTATCTTGAAGTATTTCTTGCCAGAGTGGTAGGATACATGCCCCAAATAAGAGTTGTTATCTTCAGATGGGATGGGGTCTACATCCTTTCTTGGAAATTAAGGAATCCTATGTCTTTTAAGGAGATACTTGCAGCACTGTGAAATAGTTTAGGAATTTCCTGGAAAGGAAAAAAGAGTCTTCAGTGAATTTAAAATTTCTTCATTACATCAGTCTGCCAAGAGATATCTGGGAAATACTCATTGGTATTTTTTAGAAGACTAAAATTTGGAAAGATTACAAGGATGCTTTACAACTTTTTATCAGTGATTTTTTCATGAAAATAGAGACAGATATTTGAACTAGCAAGAAATACTGAGTTATACTGATAGAGGATATTTTCTCTTGGAAGTATAATCCTATTTATTCACTCCTGTGCTGAGCCCTACAGCCTGTACAAAGTGGGTAATGGATTGTTTCTCTTTCAATATACATTTCCAGGCCAAGATTAGAAGAATCTTTGCTGTCCTCTGTTTGTATAAATCTCTAATTTTTTTAAAGTATCCTTTGCTGGATGAGATTAAATTGGTGTTTCAGGAGAGGAAGGTGATGCCAGCTCATCCTCTGCCCTGCCCTGCCAGCTCCTGAGCAGTGTGTGACCTCCTGGAGTGTCCCTGCAAGGACTCAGAACACTGATGTCCATCTTGGAGACCCATTTCTGTCACACTGCCTCCAGGGAGCTGCAGTAGCTCACGCCCTGCTTCTGCTCTCCTTCCCTCACCCATATCTCATTCTCTACTGTTTTCACATTTTTGAGCATCTTGAAAAGGGGACTGTCCTTGAAGCTTCTGGAAGGAAAGTGGGACAGAGTGTGTGCATGAGAGTTAAAGGAAAGGATTTGGGTTTGACCTGTTTGGGTTCCCAAACAGGTGTCAAAGATTCAATAATGGCAGGAGCCAGCTCAGTGCAGTAAATCTGCTTTACCTGAACTCTTCTACTTGCCAGGTTTAAGATTATTCTGTAGTGAAATCAATAGTTCATAAAAGGGACAAGTCTGAGCTGAGGCAACCATTAAATTATTACTTACAGTCTCTTTCTGCTAAACTCACTTGCATAGTTTGGTTGTGTTTTGTAAGATTTGGGAGTGCACTGGGTTATTTCCATCTGGATATAAGGAAAAGCTTTTCCTGCAATCAGATCTTTAATCAGTGGAACAGGTTGCTAAGAAGTGTAGTGTGAACTGAACCTCATGCAACTGACCCTGCCATGGGCAAGAGGCTGGAGTTGAAACCTTCTGAAGTCCCTTCTGAGCTGAATAATCCTGTGCTCCTATGACTCTTGTTGAGCTTATCCACTGAGAGTTTTTTTTTTTTTTTTTCTCCCTCTGATTATATAGAGATAAAACACACAACCTTCACTCCCCCCCCTAGATTTGTCAAAATGTGTTATTGCAGTCGTGTGTGCTCTGGTTACCAAACTGACACACAGCAACACACATTTCAGCATGCTCCATGTCAGGAGAGGCATTTAGGATTAAATTATTGCTGTGAAGTGTTTGAGAAGAGAAAGAACAGGGCTGGAGGGGTTCACCTGTCCCTACAAGGCTCCTCTGGTGCCAGTTTACCCATCTGTCCTTTGCCAGCACGGTGCTTGGATTTCTTTCACCTCCCCTCTGTGTACACTGAGCACAGCTGCAGTTGTTAGCAGTGGGAATTTTTGCTGGGCTAAACAAGAAATTCTTTTAGCGTTTTTTTATCACTTAGGGGAGAGCCTCTAATCACCCTCCTGCCTGCCCTGGTTCTGGTCCTCTCTGAGATCTGGGGTGCAGCTTTGCAGCTGGGCCATTTCCAGGTTCCCCCTCCCAGCATTTCAGTTCCTGTAGTTAGGCACTGAATCCCCAACTTCAGATTTTACATCATTCTCTCACTTTCTCCCTCTTTTCTCTTACATATTTTACAGGCTTGCCTCGTGCCCATTTTACTAGGTGTAGTGGCACCAGGCACTCACCAAACCTGTCTCTCACTCCCTTCCACAGCTGGACATGGGAGAGAAAACGTAAGGAAGGGTTCATGCGTGGAGGTGAAAGCTGGGAGAGATCACCCATCAAATACCATCATGGCCAAAACAGGCTGGAATTAGAGATATTAATTGGATTTATTACTTACAAAATCAGAGCAGGATAGTGAGAAGTAAAATAAACCCTTAAAAACACCTCCCCATCCTTCCCAGCTCTGCCTCCCCCCACAGCAGAGCAGGGAGATGGGAGTGGTGGTTCTGGGCAGGTCATCCCTTCTTGTTTCTCATACTGCTCAGGGACAGGAGTTGTTCTCCTGCTGCACCCTGGGGTCCCCCCCACAGCAGAGTTCCCCAGGACCTTCTCCAACATGAGTACATCCCATGGGCAGCAGCTCTCCTCCCCTGCTGCAGCGTGGGCCACTGGCCATGGTCTCCCATGGGCTCACGGCCTCTCCTCAGGCATCCCCCTGCTCCAGTGGGGGCTGCTCCAGGGGCTGTGGGGGATCTCTGCCTCCCTATGGACCCCCAGGGGCTGTGGGGGATCTCTGCATCCCCCATGGACCCCCATGGGGTGGATCTCTGCATCCTCAAGGATCCCCATGGGGTGGATCTCTGCATCCCCAAGGATCCCCATGGCTGCAGCTCATGATGTTCTCACCCCAGGCTGCAGAGGAATGTTGGTCCCAATGCCTGGAGCACCTCCTGCTCCTCCTCTTGCCCTGCCCTGGGTGTCTGCAGAGCTCTTCCTCTCACGTGTTCTCACCCTGCTCTCCTCTGGCTGCAATTACATCTGTGCAACAACTTTTTTTTTTTTCCCTTTTTCCTTCAGTCTGTTATTCCAGAGGCAGCAGCACCATTTCTAAGCGGCCCAGCCTTGGCCAGGCACACATCCACCTTTGGAGCTCCAGGGATTGACTCTGCTGAACGTGGCAAAAGCTTCTGGCAGCCGCCCCTGTGAGCCCCCTGGTGCCAAGGCAGGCCGTGCCAACCCACACACCACACACCAGGTCAGTGTTGGTCCCTGGAAGCCTGGGCTGGTTGGTGTGCCAGGTTCCCTCTGCCATCCCAGCCCTGTGTCCCTGCTCTGTGGCCTCCAGGGTCTCCACTGCCCTTTCCCAGAACATGTTCAAGAGCCTGGAGCGTCATGGGGATGAAACCAATGGAGCTGCTGCTATTTTGGGTCCCCTTTTGCTCTGTCTCTGAAGTCTGAGAGTGCTTTCAGCTCCCCTTTGGTCATGCAGTGCCTCACCTCCATTTGATGGAGGCCTCTCCTATTTCACTTGCACTTCATCCCTCAGCGCTTTCTGCATTGCAGGATGGGACTCTCAGGTCCTTGCAGGGTAAGCACATTAAATCCTTTCATCTCTGGGGGTTTTTTGACAGTGGCAGCCTCCTTTTCAGTACTCTGTTCCTATTAGACAGTGTGATTTTTGCCTTAGAATATTCACTTTTCCCCCTACTGAAAGCCAAAGGAAAATGTTAACTCGAAAATAAATTAAAAAAAAAATTAAATCTGTTCTGTAGCATCTTAATGTCTGGTCCTTTTTTATATGCTATTTATAGGACTGAAAGCACTTGTCACTCTGTAGAAAATATTTGATTAAGGGCCATTCTCAAATTATTTTTACAGTTTATCTCTAAAATGTAGCTTTCTTATGCTGCTTATTTTCCCTCCAGAGTGTAGCTATTATCTCTTTAGGGCTGATTATCACCCACTTAGGGCTAGAAGCCTCCTGAAGAAGTTCTTTCTGCTTCTTTATAGAAAGCTTTCAGAGGATTTTTAATTTTTGAGTTCATTTATATTCTGAGGTTTTAAATTCATTTTGGATATTAGTGCTCGGAGTTTTGTTGTTTGGTTGTTTGTTTTGGGTTGTTTTGTTTATAGTCTGGTTTTATTTGTTTTTTAAGTTAGAAGTGGAACCGCCTCATGACCTTGTTAGCTATTCTCCATGTTGGGTGATAAGATTAATAATGAAAAAATTAATCTAGCATTATTGGTTTAATATATATTTCACTGTGTGCATGTACTGAGCACAATGTTTTGATGGGTAGATAGTATATATACACACACATATATATACATATACACACACACACACATGCATATATATACATACATACATACATATATATATATATATATATATATATATATATATATATGTGAAATGCCTATTTTGTTGTGTCAAAACCTGGGGCCCTACCAGTGACCCAGGCAATAACCAGACCCTGCTGCTCTCACGGACTTGTTTTTCAAGAATAATGTTGTCCTGCACTCAGTGCTCTGGGCTGGGGACAAGGTGGGCACTGGGCACAGCTGGGACTCCATGGGCTGGCAGGGATTTGCCAGCTTCAAGGATCCTGGGGTTCTGAAACATCACAACTCACCTCCTCCTGTATTTCTAGTCTTCCCCCTTCCTTGCATCTCTATAATGATAGCCATTATTTTCCTGCTATCTCTCCACAGCCTAGCCATTGTTTCTAGTTCTCTGTTCTCTTCTTACAGTGCACTATGTTGCTTTACAAAAATTATATATTTCTCCAGCCTTTTCTAATGCATTAAAGCAATCAAATCTAGACCCCAGACTAAACTCATTGTCCATTCCCCTTTTACTTTGGTGTCTGTTAACGCTTTCTCTCTCCTTTCCCTTGTCCTTTGGTGTTCATGTTCTGCATATTCTTGCATTATGTGAGTTTTTTCTTCCTTTAAAAAGAATTTTTTAAAAATCACCCACATAATTTATAGATTATTGCCCTGCTTTACCACTCTGCCTGCTTGGATTCCAGAGGGATGAGAGATTGGCTGTTGTTCAGAGCCTGCTAAGTCAGGGTCCTTTTCCCTTCCTGGACATCTGGGAAGGTTCCAGCAGGAACATCTCAGAGCTGTCTGTTGATCTGTGATAGCTTGAAATCAGTTTGTTCCTCTCAAGGGACTGCAACAGTTCCACTGAAAGTTATCTGAATCCCTTTTCAGTCCATGAAATTATGTTTGCCCTTCAGTTTTGCTTGGTCAAAAGGTGTTTCTAATTCTTCAAGTGCTTGCTGACTTCCATGGTCTTTTATAGCCGGTGTGTTTTGCCTTGAGCTGCGTGTGAACTCCTCTGATCCTTTCTTCTGAGAGCCCTGTCAGGCAGCTTCTCACACAGGAATTTGTGTGCACCTGCCTTCCCTCCCAGAAAAACACTACTTGGTGGGACAGCATTCCAAAAGCCACTTAATATTAGAATGTGTGTTTATGTGAAAGAGTTTTTTCCATGCTTCTTTGTATTGCCCAGTAAAATGTGAGACCATCAAAGCAATGAAAAGGCATCAACACTCAAAAAAGTAATAATCCTCTCCAGTAGCTATTTTTGAGCTCCTCTAAGTGTTGATGTTTTTTTGCAGCTGAATCCTAAAGCAGGATTTCACACGAGAGGTGTTTCTGTGCACTCTTAGTTTGCTTGTTGTTAACTTATGCCACTTTTGAGATGATGCAGCAAAAAGTTTAATATTCTAACCTTAAATGTTCTGCATGTGTTCAAATTCTTTGTGGCACTGAGTCCCTGAGTAAGAGTATCTACTCTTAGCCCAGGCCCAAAGCTTATTCTTGTGGAGAATATTTTCACTCTGGAGAACACTGTGGCTTCCCAAGGAGGAGCAGGAATGAGGCTGAGACGTTCAGGTCACTACACAAAATCCCTTTTTATGGCTCCCCCTCACCTCAGGCTCAGCATCAAGTACCAGAAACCTGGCATTTTGGCACACAATGAATTTTCAAGGACCTGAAAAACAACAGAAATTATCAGAATGAATCACACAGACTCCATTTTCTTCATGCAGGAAAAAGCCCATTCTTTATTCACATAACTCATTTTATGCAGTTCTACAGACCTGGTGTGTGACTCCAGTTGGTTAGCAGCTTTGTTGCCAATTACTCTATTGGTTAGTAAAAGGTATTTTACTTGTCCATCAAATCTCTCTACTGTTAAATTGTTTATTTATTTTCTTCATTGATTCTCATGGGATGGATTTAACATTCATACAGGTGCTGGTTGTTTTCACCCAGGAATAGATTGTTATGTTAACGAACTGTCACACAAGGACTCCTTTCACATGGGAGCTTGCAAAGTGCCAGCTTAACAGGCCAGCCACTGATCTGACAGAGCAGACCTGATTTTATGATGCCTTTCTTTATAATTTTTCTATTTTACTGCAACAAGAAATGTCTCTCTGGCACTTTGTAAGAAATTGCTCCCATGAGATGAATAATAAGAGGACCTGATCCCCCAAGTTCCAGTGGGATTGCTGAGCCCCCAGAAGGTTTGAGGAGGGAGGTGAGCATGATCAGAGGTCAGGGCAGCTTCCAGACAAGGACCCAGCCAAAGCAGGACTCTGCAGTGCTGGAAGGTGACTCTCCCTCTCCACATCTTCTCCACTCCTTCCCAGGTTTCCATCTTCAGGTGTTCAAAGTGTAGATTGAAATTCGAATCTGTAGAGCTGTGGCCAACACAGAACACCCAAAAGGTTCACATTTAAGGGAAAAAGGATTCAAATTAATATGGACTCAAATAACTAGTTTGGAAAGTTTCAGTGATGTGATTGCCTCTGATGATGACAGCTGAGGTGCTTCCCTCACTGATCCCTGTGTCTGCAGGCACATGGCCCCAGGCAGGAATGCAGCTGCAGGTGAAGGGCTCCCAGGGCAGGGGTGAAGCTACAGGCAGTGGCTCTGTTCCCTCTGCTCTGTCCCATTCTCTGTCTGCACTGCATCCATGCCACACTGACTCTCCCTGTGACCCTGCTGCCCCAGTCTGAGAGCGCAGAGAACCCCCCAGATCAGCTGCAGAGCCTGTGCAAGGATTTGGCACACAGGGATCCATAACTGTGCTGTATCTTGCTTTCCTCACTGGGACCTTACCGTGTTATTTCATCCTCAGTTCATGTCAGGACACCACCAATGCTCGGCAGAGTGGTTCCATACACTCGCCCCATTTCCACAGGCTCACATCCCTTCCAGGGGTGTATTAAGCAGCGTGACAAATCTGTGACATGTTGGCTCTTTCATCTCCTCTGCATGAGGAGGAGTGTCTGCAAGGGAGCAGCTCATTTGGGATTTGTCTGGAGCCACAGCTACACGTGTGTGCCCAGAGAGAGTCAGGGGCACCTGTGGCTTGCTGAGCATTTGTTAAGGGACATGGAATCCACTCTGACTTACCTGCTATTTAGGTTGGGAACTGGTGATTCTCAGTATGATCTGTCGTTTCTGTGTGAGCTTGCTGTGTGGTGTTACCTCACAAGAAAGTTATGACAAAAATGATCAAAAGTGAAACAAATCTTTATGCCCTGCCTGCCCCATGAGAGACAGTAGCCAGGCTCACTACTTTAACCTCTTCACAATTCTGCATTTTATTTTGTTGGCTGTTTCATCACTTCTTCATCAGTTTTGAGAATATAAAAGGGAGAATAAGAAGGACCATTCAGTAAAATTATAGAACACTGAAAACATCAAAGGAATATTGTTTACTGTTATATTTGAGAGAAAAAATAGGGCCGTAAAACTGCAGTGCCTCTTTGTTGTGACAAAGGCTGTAAAAAGGACAGAAAGGCTGACATAAATCCAGTCTTTTGATAAGAGCCACAAGGGTGGCAAACAGTACAACTGAATCCACTCTTGTACCAGATTTTTGATTGTAATAAGCTGTTAACCCCCATAAACTTTTAGATGACTTTTAATTTCCTTCAAGCGGCAAAAAGGTTGTTTTGTGACTGTTTTAAGGCAAGCCACAAGTGAGCAAGTGCAATGTTTTATTTATTTCACTCTTGTCAAGGGTCCAGTGAATTCATTAAGTTGAGACTGCAGGATGCCTGAACTTGTCCAGGTCAGTTATTTACTCTTAGCTCACAGGAGTGTTTCCCATCCCTCATTTCCTCCACCAGCTGAAGCTGTGTGATTATTTCAAAAGCCATCAAGCTCAGGCTATCCATTTTTATGGCCTCACCAATATCCATTCCTGGGTTCTTCACAGGCCATGCCAGCAGAGCATTTGGTTATTGCTAGGGATGAGCATTATCCTGCAGAATTCAAAATGAAAGCACAGCTGGGAGGTGTTTGTGGAAGTGCTGCTTTCTGTTCCCTGCCCAAGGAAACTGATATTGATGAGTGTGGGGAATACAGGTACATTTGCTCTGCCTTAGTGAGGCTGCTCTGAAGTGTGGATATCATCCTCCTTTCTCCATCTGACTGAGCTGTTTTAAACGTGTTCTCTTCAGGAGCTGTTTGGATTTCTGTTGTTTCTGATGAATGCAAACAGGCACCTCAGAAGGGCTGTGGCAGGTGTCTGGCAATCAGACCTGTGATTACACAGGAATCTTAACAAGGAGGTGCTCACCTTTTCAATTGCTAAATTTAGGTGAGATTAGCACTGATACAAAAGGAGGGATTCACCTCCTACTTCTTATCTTTGTAGGGATTTGAGCAAACCCAGTCTAGTGGAAGGTGTCCCATGGCAGGGGGTGGAGTGAGATGGGCATTAAGCCCAAATCAGTTTGGGATTCTGGGATAAGTCCTGCTTGAAATTCCAAATTCAGTTTGGACTAAATCCATTTTGTCTGGTACTTATAATAATAAATTTAAGGACTCCCCTTCTTAGTAAATAATAGAACCACAGAAACGTTTGGGGTGGAAGGGACCCTAAAGCTCATCCCATAGCTATGGGACATCTCCCAGCATCCCAGGCTGCTCCAAACCTGGCCTTGGGCACTTCCAGGGATCCAGGGGCAGCCCCAGCTGCTCTGGGCACCCTGTGCCAGGGCCTGCCCACCCTGCCAGGGAACAATTCCTTCCCAATATCCCATCCAGCCCTGCCCTCTGGCACTAGGAATCCATTCCCCCTTATCCCATCATTGCAGTTCCTGATGAAAAGTCTCTCTCTGGCTTCCCTGGAGGTGCCCACAGATACTGAAATCTCATTGACTGCAATGAGGATTATAGCTTGTTATTGTAATGCTTCATCTGTGAGTCCTCAACGCTCTAAAATTTTGGGCTGATATTTAACAAGTTTGTAGAATTTCTTATTCATTGGTGGAAGTAGCACAACAGGAGCCAGAACTCTGAATCTTATGTGAAGATTTGTTTTAAAACTAACAAAGTAATGGCTTTTAACTCAGGGATTTTCAGAACCCAGATAAAGTAGTTATCAGATACAGACTGCAGGGTTTAGGAATGAGGTAATCACCTCTCTCCTGATCTTTTTGAATTGGTGTACCTAATATATTATCTTGCATATTAAATTTAATTTTTCACTGGCTTTATTCAACTAGAATTGTTGAATTAAGAGTAGTTTTTTCCCCTCCTGCTTTGTTTTCCTAATCTTCTACTAATTCTTATTTGGTCTGAAAAGATATTTACATATCTAAAGTTATGTTATTAATGAAGCCAATCAAGCTTTTAATTAAGATCTAAAATAAAGTTGTTTTAGAAAGGGGTGGAGTGAAATATTCTGAATTCTTATTGAAATCTTGTCTTTCAGATTTTTATAAATAGTAAATACTATGCATTCGATCAGTACGTACAGATATTAGAAAATTGAAAAATCTTTTAAAATAGCCATAAACATCTTTAGTATAATTCAGTTATTTGCCTTATAAGTGAAAATCTAATAGCTGACAATATAATAAAAAGACTATACCATCTGTTAGCTGTATATAATTATATTAAAAACATCAGTCTGTACTTAATTCAACAAATTTCAAGAGCCTGTTAACCTTTCAAATTAGATTTGTGCTATCAATTATACTTAACCAGGAACTTTTTATCCATGCTTTTATATTTCCTTAATTAGTTCCATAACTCATTTCAGGCATCTTTCTAATAATGTCACACAGTTATGCAGCCACAGCAGGACTCTCAGGGATGTCTAGTTCCATCCTTTCCTTTTTCTTTCCCCACTACCACGCAGTAACTGGGTGATGATGAATGTTCCCACCACCAGTTCCACTCTCACTTGAAATATTCCTATGAAATTCATCAAGGGCCAGCCTTTGTGTCTGAGAGCAGTGGTGTGAATGGGCTCTGCAGGTCCCAGCCTCAGGCTGTCATCCTGAGAGAATGGACTGCAGGTATTCCATAATTATCTCTTGGATTATCCCTGCCGCTTTTCAAAGAGGTGTGAGAAAGTCTTTTTTGCCTCTGAAACTTTCAGAGGGTTTTTTCAGCCCGTTTGTTCTGGCCCTGACCCTTCCGAGGCCAGAGTTAGGCTCACTCTGTTGAGAACAGTCCCAGCACTCCCTGACAATGGGGGGGTGCTCCAGCAGGATTCACTTACTCACTTTCACCCCAAGGAAGGCATTGTTCTTAAGGACACATCTCCATAAAATTACTTTAGCAGCGAGGTAAAAGCTCCTCTCAAGAAACTCTTGTGATCTGGAAAAGGAGAAAGATGGCACAGCATCAGAAAATGTTTTAAAAATCAACCTAACAGAATAGAGAATGTCATTAAGACATAGTTCATCTGGATCCATATACTTAGGAAATAAAATTATTTTTCATATTGAGAACATTGTTATCACTTTCCAGCCTCCTGGTTTCTTACACTTTAACTTCTTATCGTGATAGTTTTCATTATTTTTTCCAAAACATGTGCTAGAACATCCTCAGTCTGTTAGAGTACTGCACTGCAACCAGAGAGCACCTTTTTTCACAGACACACCCATCAAATTCACATTACCATCCCTGAGGCAGGGATACCATTTATCATAGCTTAACCTTTCTCTGTAGTTCAGAGCTGTAGGATGGGGAAGGACAAAGAAGACAAGTTCTTAAAATAATCTTGACAGCTGTTTCTCCAGCCTGTCATCAGAGCTTTCCCCATGGACCACAGGCTGAAGTCCAGCCTGAACCTAATTTCAGTCCACGTGCTCTTGTTTTATCAGCTATAAATAGGGAGAACAGATTATTTCTGTCTTTTTTTATGTTCATCTCCCATATATTTGGAAATTGTGTTGCTGCTCTGCAGGCTTAGGCTCCCATTCCTTGCCACATTTTTGATCCGTCATGTTTTCTGTGTTTCCCGTTCATCTCTTTCTCCAAGGATGGTGCAGAGGTCTCAGACTGGATGTGTTCAGCAGCCCATGCTCTTGTTCAAATTCTCTTCTGCATTTTTTGGGATTTTCTTCTCCAGTGTGGCACTGCTGAGTCTTGCTCATTTTGTGCCCCACAGAAATTCCCCAGAGCCCACACCCTGACTGGTCATTCCCAGGTGAAGTCAGGAGTCCGCTGCCTGCCCACAGAGCTTTGGAATTCTCATTTCTTGCAGCCTCTTTGCTAAAAGCTGTCATGCAAGGAATTAATCCAAACATGGATCAGTGCTGGCCACAGGATGGATCCTGCAAAGCTCTGCCACTGTCCTCTCCACTTTGGTATGGATCTGTTGGTAATGAACCCCTGCCTGCAGGTTTTTGTCCAGGTTTCCCTTTTTAAAGAAGTTTTGGTTCTGTGTGTGCTCTTTTCATTCTCCTGGCCTTCCATTTCTCTCCTGGGAGTTCTCTAGGAAGACTGGGTTAGTCCAGCCAGCCTGGTAAGTGTGTAGGAAAAAGCTTATCAAACTAGGGATGCTGTAACCTATTTTTTTCCTCACAGAGCCTCTAAGCTCATCCTTATCTCCCTGGTTTTCCAGCTATCTCTACTGCTTCACAATTTTAAGAAAATAATAATAATAATAAACTTTTAAAAAAATGTTTTAAACACTCAAAATGATGGAGAAAGGTGATCCTGTGGCAATTTAGTGCAGTGACCAGAGATTCCATTTGAGACATTTCAGCATGTCAGGCTAGCTGGGAGCGAGCCATGGAGAGCTGTGCCTGCCACTCCTGATATTTTCCATTCTCCTCTTGCCTACCTGTTCAGGCAAGAGATACTGGGGAAGCTGTCCCTGCTGCATCCTTCTGCATCACTGCCTGAACAGCTCTTACTTGGTGGCTGCACACTGAAATGAAATTTAGCAGAATATGCTCAGAGGAAGAGACACGTGAAATATTCCCAAGGACCCTTGAAAGGTCTACAGTGAAGTGGGGGTAAAGTCCCCAATAAATTCTTCTTTTCAATGGATGATGTTTCTCCCTCTACTTGGTATTTCTCACACTGTGTTGCTTATTTTATTTTTTCCCCAAAGATGAATTAAGAGCTTGAAGATGGAATTTGTGGATGTGAAGAATCAGAAAAAGATGCAAATTCTGTTTTTTTTCCTGAGGCCAGGGAAGCTCTGCATGAAAGTGAAAGGCTATGGTATGAAAACCATGGATTTTACAAATGTATTGCTTCTGTGCAAATGGATTATATTTTTAAATATAAAACAATGCTCTTTTAGCAGCCCTAGAAATAGCACCATATTTTAATATTACAGAAATTTGTTTTCTGATGCATATTTAATGAAGCATTAGTGAACAAAAACAGTCATTGAAATTTGTCTGTCTTAACTTAGCTCATTTTTTCAATGACTTCTTCCTATCATTGATTTTACACCAGTGCTGCCTCCATAGGTATCAAACATATTTGTGCTTAAGGTAATTTAAATATGACTTGTACTGAGCATGAAGATATTTAAGCACAGTGGGAAAATATTACAAAAAATTAGTAATTTTTATTAACTTAATATTTACTGCTTTGTAAGAAAGCTGATGCTTCTGATCTAAATCTCTGTTTCTGAAACAAAGAACTAAGGCAGAGGTTTTGGAATATATGTACAATATATGTATAATATATGATATGTACCCATACCAAGTTCAAAATGAAGTGAGCATCCAGATTTATTTTCTGTACTTAATGTTGTTAGCAAATGAGATGTAGACCTTATAGGAGTGAAATCCAGAGCTGGATTATTCATAGAGACATTTAAATGGCATCAAAATACAGATGGATTTTGATTTTTGGCAATTAAATTATTAGATAACGTTTATTCTATTAAAAACCCCATCAACAGCGTGAAAAACCCATGTGTGGGTGAATGCTGGTTGTAAATTACATGGAATTTTTCAGGTTGGATGTTTGTAGAGCAGTGTAAGTTCTTCCAGAACTTAAGTAAGAGTAACAACCTGTGATACCTGCATCTCACCTTCTGGCCAGTGTTACATCTGAAATACAGACAAAAAAAATCCGAAAAGCTTCAGATGAAATATGTGGAAAAAATTACAACGAGCTGCACAGTGTCTTGGGCTGCTTGTGACCTCGTGGCTGGGATTGCCTTTTGGATCTGATATTCTGGACAGGTTTCCTTTTGAAAAGGCTTAGTGCCAGATCTTCATTGAATTTACGGGGTGGAAGTTCTGAGCCCTCAGAACCTCAGCTGGAGTCATCAAGGGGAGAGTTGGGATGAATGATCCCACCCTTTTCCCAGGGTGTGACCTTCAAGGACACTCCTGGAGCACCTGGGCTCCCTCCTGGAGGCCCTGGATGAGCAGGGCAAGGTTGGAAGCTCAGCAAGTTCTTCCCTGATGGTTCCTCTGGAGCTCCTCATCTGCAGAGGGAGATCTGAGCTCATGTTTGCTCCGTGCCCTTCAGGTGCCACCCCTCTGCCTCTGGGACAAATTGAATGAGTAATAAACCCAGCTAATAATAAATAGAAAAAGTGGGGTGTAAAGGACAGGGTGGGATATTATTTAAAGTAGGTATCTCAACCTGTTTCCCTGAGTAACTGCACAAATAAACTGTTATTCATTTTGAAGGATAAGCTCTAATAATACCTTTAAAACACTCAAGTAAAGTTCAAATGCAATCTACCATTTATGATAAAGCGTTCCCAGTGTTGGAGGCAACTCTTTCCCAAATTGATTATATTCCCCTTTGAGCAGAAGTAGGTTTCAAGCATCTAATTCAGGAGGAGTCATCCATCTTCCTTTCTGTTAGTCAGACAGCTCGATATTCCAGTTCCTCCACAAAGTCTAACTTGCCAATGGAACGGATATTTCTTTTTCTTCAGCAATACAGGCTCTTTCGAGTCGTTCCAAGCCTGTTTAGCATTTGTGTTCTTTTTGACAGGCATTCATTTTTGGAACAAACTCGTATGTGCATCAGAAAGAGAAAAGAAAATTGTCAAAAAGGGGCATTTTAAAGAGTTTTAAGGATTACTAAATAATTTCTTTTTAAGATTCATAGATATTTTACAGGGAGTCTACAGCTAAAAAGCAATTACTGTAACCTGGGAACATACAGGGTTAGTTTGCATAATTTTAATTTGTTGTTTGTGAGTTCTTTTCTTTATCAGTGATAAACAAATAAAAATCCCAGTGATGAATCTTGTTGGGAACACATCCAGCTGTTTTTGTTATAATTGCTAAGAAAATGCTTTTATCTGGAGTTTTGAGAAAAGTTGTTCTTTTTATGTGACTCTGGGATAATGACACTTCATGCTCCAGAGCAAATCCAAGATAAAAGTGAACAGGAGTTAACCAAGGAATTTCAAATCATAAAATCATTTGGCTTTGTGACTGAATCTATCCCTGATGTCAGTCCTAACCCTGGCAGGACTTGGGGTTTGCCATGAAGTTTTCAAGGGTTCATTGCTTTCTCTTCAAACCCAGTGGCCAAAAAAGAAATGCTGTTTTCAGATTCCAAAGTGATGTAACTTTATTTTTCCCAGCTAAAATTGAACATTTAAATTCTTTGACACTTAAATTCTTTGCTGTCACTGGGTATGAACAAAATTCATTCTGGCTGAAAAACAAAACATGTAGACTTTCTTTAAATGAACAATCCCCTTTATTGGTACATTTTCATTGGTAGAATTTGCCAAAAGATAAATGAACTTGTCAACATCAGGTTGCTCCTATTTGTTCCAGGATGCCCCGAGATGTGCTGTGATCAGTCTTTCCCCAGAGAAGCTGCAGAGATGACCTTTTAATTTTTGTTCAAGTACAGAATGCTGAATGAAAGTCACAGCATTCTGTACTCACCCTGAGTCTGCTGCTCTCAAGGCTTGAAACATGGCTTGGTGACACAACCCAGCCAAGTGTGGCATCCAAGTAATGATGTTGTAATTAAAGCAGGGGTGGATCTTCCACTTTGGATGTGTATTTTGGATTGACGATACCATTCTTCCAAAATCTCCCTCCAGGCTGCAAATATCTCTTGGTGTTCTGCCATTTCTAAGCATGAGTAAAGAAACAATTTCTGGCCCATCAGGAATTTGTAATTGTATTTGATTGCAACCTCAACCATCATCCAAGCCCTGCTGGGGAGGAGGCTTAAAAACCTGAGATAAACAGAAACTGAGAATTCAGCCTGGAGAAGAGAAGGGTGTGTGGAGACCTCACAGCACCTCCCAGGACCTGGAGGGGCTACAGGGGAGCTGGAGAAGGGCTGTTCATTAGGAAATGAGTGGCAGGACAAGGGGAGTAGCTTCCCTCTGTCAGATGGGATATTGGGCAGGAATTGTCCCCTGGGATATTGGGCAGGCCCTTGCACAGGGTGCCCAGAGCAGCTGGAGCTGCCCCTGGATCCCTGGCAGTGCCCAAGGCCAGGTTGGACAAAGCTTGGAGAAGCCTGGGACAGTGGAAGGTCTCCCTGACGTGGCAGGGGTGGCACTGGATGGGCTTTAAGGTCATTCTAATCCAAACCATTCCATGATTCCATGGTCCTAAAATTCAGCACAGATTTAATTTCTGGCTGACCAACCATAATGTTATGAATGACTGTAATGGGCAGTCAGGGATTTCCTTTAATGTATTTCTATGCTTTTCTGAGATGAAAATTGTTGAAATGGAATGAATGACTGGAATAATTGAAATAGGATGTAGTTCAGTAGTACGCAATTCAAGGGTGTTCATTTAGGGAATAAAAACAATTTCAGCTGGAATCAGGAGTGTTGGAGGGGGAGGAGCAGAATTCAAATGAAGGAGTTGTATTGCATGATGACTGTGAATGACTCATGACATCCAAATCTAAAATATGGAAATGAATCCCAGGAGCTCTGTCAAACAGGACCAAAGATGTGAGGATGTGTGGTCAGACCTCATCAGCTTAATTGGTGATGTGATTGCAGGGTGAGAAAAGAGGCTTTAAACAGAAAGATGGTGAAAATACCAAAGTTTTCCAACTGGTGTTGACTCCATTAGGGCTGGATGTCCTCGTAAACCTTGTGAGCATTTCTCTACCTTGGGGCTCTGGGATCCCAGAACAGTCTCCTGAGGGATATTTTAAAGGACTCCTACACTTCAGAATTCCTATCTTGCAAATTTTTTTTTCCTAACCCTGGTTTCACAAGTATCAGCTTAAAAAATAGACCAAATAGGTGTTGGTCTTTCTTGCTACACTTACTAAGAGCAGATGTGCCTTTTCAGTTGTATCACTTCCATTTGCTTGTGGCTGAAAAATTCCAGTTCTCTGCAACTAAAAAAAAAATAATTAGAGAAACATGAAGTCCTTATATCTGACAGTGAAATAATTATGCGCAGCATGTTCAAAAATATAATTCTTTTTCTTAGACAAGACTTGTTGCTTGATGATAGAAAGTGCTTCATGGTGCTTGAAGCAGTGGAATTATCCCACCCTGAACCCCTGCAGTCAGAAAAACAAAACAGACCTAAAATTAAGATGTCATCAACAGAATTGTCTCATTTGCTTTAGCAAAAAACTTTTCATTGAATAGAGGAATAATGGTACTGAAAAAAAAAAATCAACTCTAAAGCTGCAGCCTGTTTAAGTGTTGCACTGAGCACAGGGATCCATTCAGTGCCCCCGTGGAGGAGTTTTGGATTTTCAGAAGCAAAAAGTTAGACTTCTTGCTTGATACAAGTGAATACAGAAGGGCTTTGGGTACTCCAGAAGGTCAAGCTGACCCCGTTTGCTGATTAAAAAGTAGAGACTAAAGACAAGGTAATTTTACTTTATTGGAACATTTGGTGTTAATGAAGTGGCAGCATGATTTGTGATCATAAGATATCCATGGAGATACAAAATGGAAAGTAGATCATAATAGCCCGTGAGAGTGAGAAATGGCTGCAAAGCCAATGTGCAAAGGATGTAGAACAAATGGTGAAAAGCACATTGGGGAAGTTGTTATTTTCAACTTTACTTGTGATAATTTGGGAGATTACGGCACTTTGGGGGTTTTGTGGTGGTTTTGTTGTTGTTGTTAGGGATAAAGAACTCTGCTCTTTGATTTCTTTCTCTGTTTGTATAATTTAAAAATGTAATAACTATGGAATGATTGATTAGAATAAATTGGATGAAAGAATGGGAAGGGCTATATCTAATTTCATATATACTGGATCATAGGTCATTAAATGAAATTTCTCCTGACTCTTTCTATCTGAGGCCTTTGGAGGAAGTGATCTCTATTTAAGGGTAATTAAACCCAAATTATTATTATTTTTTTTTTCCTGCTGGGTTTTAATCCCAGTGACTTTTTGTATTTACAAAATTCATCTGGAAGGATCTGTTTAGAAAATATACGAGACCTTCCCAGAACTGACCACAAACCCTAATTTTATTTAAGCTGAGTTAACAAAATATTAAGCTGAATATCAGCTGTCAATATCACTAATACTGTTAGTGGAATTTTCCTAATAAGCCCTGAAATGAGTATTGTAATCCTGTTAAATTTGAATTAACTTCTGAAGGGATTTTGTGAAGTTAATAAGAGAGTTGACATTTCACTTCAAATAGAAGGAGCTGTAGGTTCTTGGAGTTATCACTCCTTTCATTTTAGGAACAGAGCAGATATATTTCCATTGATGTCTGCAGAGCAACACTGGTCTATAAAAGCTGGTGAGGTTGCCTGGTTGAATCAGCCTTTAAAAAAGAAATTCCAGACTAACAATCCACTACTCTTTTCTGTAAAACCCTTCATGAAGCTACAAGATCCATAGGATGGTGGTAATTATGTCATCCTGTTCCTTTGAGATGTTTTTCTCTCTGGATTTATATTTCACCTCTGTTACATCTAATGCATGGTCATTTAAGCAGAAAATTGGCTTAGAATGGTTAATTATTTAATTATTGCCTCCTTGAGGAAACACTGCTGAGGGGAAAAATCAGTGAAGCAAGCAGGAGCTTTTTTACTTGAGCTCCATTCCTAAATAACACTGCTGACTGTTTTCCTTGAATTGAGAAATGCAGATGAAAATGCTAGATGAAAACACATTGAAATGAAGTTAAGATTCACATTTTAGAAGCTGATACTTGGTTAGCATGGTAACACACGTAAATAAAACTTACATGCATTTAGAACTGTAGAAGTTTAGAAAGAGGCACCTCAAGAAAAGATCTGCTGCTCTGTACAGCAAGCCAAAAATAAAGAGAGATGTTTGACTTTATTGACCTGTTCCTTCTGTGGAAGGGAACTCCAGAACCTCCCTTACAACCTCTTTCAGGAATTCATGGGTCTGATATTATGTGATTTAGTTCCCTTCCAGTGGGTAGAAAATCAGTTTTGATGGGCCCAGGCTGTGTGTTCCAGCACAGAAAGATTATTGAGGTTGCAGAGAAGGGAGGAGGCCTGGATTAAAGACCCCATGATGGAAGGATGCTGTGAATTTGGGGCAGATTTCCTGAAACTCCTTTCACTGCTGTTCAGCATTTTTCTGAGTTATCTCTGCTTTTGAAAGAACAATTTTTTTTTTTTAGTTTGTAGCCTAATGTAACCTGGAACTGGAATTAACAAAGCTGTGGTGGTACTCTGGGGATCTTACATAAAGGATAATGTTTAATTCGTTTCAAAGCTTTTGCCAGTGCAGGGGTGTGTTGCAGCTTTTAGCACGTGTGCCTGGATTACCATCACAGCTTCTTCTGGGGCTCTGCTCCTGAAGTGAAACTCCTGGGTAAAAATTGAGTGCTAAACCTGGTCTTCTGCTCAGTTGGTAATAAATCAGAGTATCTTGTGTATGGTCTCACTGGAAAGGAACGAGTACCCAAAGCCACTACTTTAAAAACTGCTTTGGAACATGGACAGCAGCTGATCTTACAAAGGATTGCACCCATGTAATATTTGGGTGAGGGGAAAGGACCTTCAAAATGTAGGACATGTATGTGTTTTTCCCTGTCAGGGGTTGGCTGCCTGGTGCTCTTTCCTTGCACAAACTGATGCTGCCCCAACTGCAAGTGTCCCAAAGAGGACTGAAATTACCCCGGAATGGAAGTGGCTCTAACCAGCTAAGCCTGGAGCACTGATTTTCCCCCACCACAACAGGCTCTGCTTACCCTTGGGATTTCTGTACACTAGAATGGTTTGGGTTGGAAAGGACCTTAAAGATCAGCTGGTTCCACCCCCCGAGATGAGTGCCTTCACTGGCAGCACCTCACAGGAGTGCTCTTGTTTGCTGGGCATGGAAAGGGGTCATGCAGTTGCCCAGCTTCAGCCAGCCCCTCTGTGAGTCCTCCTGCACAGCAAATACCTGGAGCAACCACAATTTACCTGTGAGTAACACTCAGATCACTGCTGGTTGAAATAAAAATGTTTTTTAGGGCAAGCACGCAGACATCAGCTGACGCTTAGAGCAACTTGTGGGATGACGAATGAGGAAAAAAAATAGATGAAGCGATACAAAAAGCACCAAGTTCTGTTTTGTTCTGCTGACAAAAGAGTTCTAGTTAAAGATAAAAGACTCTTAAAATGTATCTCTGGGGTGTGGTTGCTGCAGTGTCTTAAATGCAGCCTGGCCTTTCTCCAAGGGCTCCTGTGGCAGCATTTACTGTGACAGAGACATCACTGGGACCACAGCTGTCCCCAGGGGGCACGGACAGCCAAGAAATCATGGACTGTGCTTTGGTGCTATTAGTGCACTTTTGTGGGAATCCAGGGCTTCCCTCTGGCTGCCCTGGCAGGTCTGGGACCCTGGCAGGGGTCAGGAACCCTCCTGGACAGAGCCCCCAGAGACACTGTCTGTGATCTCTGTCCATGGAAAAGAGTTTTCCATCTTACAGGATGAATTACAAGCTCTGAGTGTTTGATATAAGTAATAATTAAGTGTGGCACAGGTGCAAAAGTAAAATTTTAGGATTCTAGATTAGGGGTCCAGAGGGGACAAGATGGAGGAAATTGGGTGTGTCTTGTCCTTTTCCTCCTTCTTCATGCCCTCCATGTTTCACTGTGGTGTTGGCATTTTTCTGTTGGTTTAGGCTGGGGACACACTGTTCAACGTAGGTGACAGATATTGGCACATTATTGTAAATCCAGCACAGGTAGTTTCTGGTATTTAATGTTTGTAACATCCCACTGAGGGCAGAGCCCCACACGCTGCCCTGCAGGACAGAGCTGCGGCAGGGCAGCAGAACATGTTAGAGATAAACAGAATAAACAACCTTGAAACCAGCACAGACGAATTATGGCTTCTTCTTTGGCAGCGGGGCTGAAAGACAGAGACTTTCTACAATCTCGGAATCATCAATACCACAGATTCCGACACACTTTCTGAGATAAACAGCAGCGTGTTTTCATTTCTCACCTTGGCCTAGGGAGGACCAGAGCAGCACTGCCAGCCCTGGTCCTGTGCAGGACCCACAGGAGTGACCAGGTGCTTCAGTATGTCCAACCCCTCCTGATTACATCTCCTCTGTAGCTTAGACTTGAAATGCTTCCCAGAGCTGTGGGATAAATACAGAACTTGTAAAAATGTGTTTTAAAGGTGCTTTTTGCCTGTTCCTGGGGGCAGTGGGGGACTGGGGGCTTCCATCAGAGGCTCCCCTGTGGTGTGGGGACATCCTAATGGGGCAAGGGGAAGGTGTGGGGAGAATTAAAGAGTGGGGCTGTTGTGGGGCGCCCATCACCTCCATTCCCCGCCCCTGAACTGCTGGGATGGGAGAGGAGTCAGGGAGGGAGGCGTGAAGATGAGCCTGGGGCAGGTAAAGTGATTTATTTCTCATCATTGATCTCTGTATCCATTGGAAATAAACCAAATTTAGTAAACCCAAATTTTCACCCAGCCAAGTCAGTTTTGCCCATGACAGTGCTTGGTAAGAGGTCGGTAAATGTTCCCCATGCTTTAAATTTGAATCACAAGTTAATTTTGTCCCCATCTCCTGCTGATGGCCAAGGTCACTCACCAAGAACAACCTTCCTGCAGTTTGTAAAGGGAAACCCAAACCCACCCACAGCACTGCAGGGCAGGATGGATGGCATGAGGGCATTTTATTAATGCCCTCAAACCCCACTGTCTGCTGGTGCTTGTGAAGGGAGTGGAAACGTCTCTGTATCTAATGCTGTGAAATTACCATAAATTTCAGTGATAAGAATTGAATGAAAATGCTTGAATGTGGATTTTCATCTTGCTTGTGCACACTGAAACCTGAGATGGTCAGGGAGATTCCTTCACATGATTCATTAATTCAGAGAGAGAAAATTACCCCAACAGTGCCATGTTCCTGTGCTGGATACCCTACAGTTTGGGAATCAAAAGATATGACAGATTATGGGCTGGGCTAATTGAGGCAAGATCTCAGTGCTCTCAGGCTAAAACTGGGGACAGCCAGCATGGCTTGGGAATTAAATCTGAAAGCAAAGATGTATAACAATCCATTAGTGACTAATAAAATTATTTCTTCAGTTATAGTGGGAGTGGATGATGGAGCCAAGGCAGATGCAACACTAGAGGAAAAGGCAAAAAACAACTCATCTGCCAAATATAGGCAAGACATCCCACAAAATGCATAGAAATGAGGGTGATTTTCCTGTGCTTGATCAAAGGTAAAAAACACATGTTAAAAAGCCTGATATAATTTAGAAATCTTTTTGATGTGAATTTGAAGCTGTAGTTTGGTAGCTTTTCTTCCACTCACAGGATACAGATGGCTATTCCCTACTAAATGGGGTGCAATTAGTGACTATCCACAGCTGAAGATAGCAGTGAGCAGGAACTCTGAGGCTTTTTGGATTTTAACTGCATCTGAACCAATATTCTCCTGGGTTTTAAAAATTTTCTCTTATTTTATTCCTGTTTTGTTTTTTTTAATTGCTGATACCCAACTCCCCACAAAGGAAGCAGGTCTTGCACTTGTTATATATTTTTTTATTTTCTTTTATTTTATTCCTGTTTTTTTGGTTTTTTTTTTAATTGCTGATACCCAACTCCCCACAAAGGAAGCAGGTCTTGCACTCGCTGTTGTGTTTCTCTCACATCTCTTTGGCAACAATACATGGGCTTTTCCCTTGCCCTGTAGCCTGGGGAATGTTCTGTTTCCTAGGACCATCTGGAAATTTCATCTGAAAAGCTTCTGTTATGTCAGGGCCTTGGGACCTGACAACGCCTGTGATCTTTTCTGGTCTCCCAAAGGAGATTTGGAGAACATTTTCTACCCATTGTAAGGATGTTTGAGGCACATTCTGCACATCTTTCTGCACTGAACCTCTGCTGCATGGTTTTAATGGATCTTACAACCATTTGCAGTCATAACCATTCCGTTTATCACGAGCCGTGCTAATGTTCACCATGATTTAATCTATATAAATCACGTAAATATCGATTTATTAAATTTTCAGGGTTGTTCCTTGTATGGAAAAGCCATTATGCAGTTAATATGTTCTAAGACTGGCAATTTGGCTTTATAAATTGCAGATTGTTTTTTTGCCTCAGCTTTATGGTTAGCTCAGAGCAATGTGAGACTCTAGTACCCATCCCATGATTGTTGTCTTTGCACATCTCACCAGATTTGTGGTTTGGGGCCCAGAGATGCTCCTGGTTTGTCTGTCTCACAGTTTCTATATTGTGTGGCTGATCCACAGCCTTGCACAATGCAGGATACAGTGGTTTGTGTTGACTGACTCTCAGGTAGCTGCCCTAACATATTTAGTTTGGAGTTATCCATCTACCAGTCTGTGGAGGATATGGCATCTGCTCCCTTGAATTTAGTTATTCTTTGTCTGATTTATAACACAGGCCTGTAATAAATTATCTCAGCACAGTTGGAGTGCACTGAACTACAGATTAAGAGCTGGAATGAGTAGGGAAGGCAGGGACTTCATAAACTAGATTTATGGAATCAAAACTTTTTTTTTTTTTTGTTTTGATACTATAACAGAAGCTAACCAAAACTTACCTTAAGTGCTAACTTTATAACATATTTCAGCAAACTCTTTCCTAACTCTGCTGATGTCACATAATTAATCTAATCTGTGATTTTTAATAAACCCCCAGCAAGTGCTGCAGAAAGCAAAGACTGTTTCATTGTGTTGAAGTCCAGTGCATTGGTGTGTTTATTAAATCTGTTGGTATTTTCTTCACGGAGACCTTTGTCAAACGCTTTTTTTGTGTTGATGTAAGTCACTCTCCAGGCACTGGTCAAGTATTGCTCTGCAGTGTCTGTTTAGCTCTAATTCACAAAGCAGGCACTGAACTTCATCTTCTCCCTTAGTGGGCACAGTGACAGGCTGTGCATGGCCCCGGGGAAAATAAAAAAGGGGAAAAAGTCTGTGGAGCTAAATGGGGGGTGGGAGGAGGTCTGGACCCATGCCAGCACTTAGAACCCCAAAGTACAAGACAAGGCTTCACAGGTTACCAAGCCAGGAGAAGCTGAAGGTCTGCTCAGTAACCTGGGGCACAGGAAATGACAAAAAAACCTTTCTGGGGGTGATCTCAAAGAGCTTGTGTTGAGCAGGGTGTTGTGAGCTTAGTAAGAAACACTGCTGCCCAAAGCTGGGTTTAAGGAGGGTGGGATTCCTGCAGGAGACACAGACTGGTGATGGAAGCACAGCCTGACTTCATCCAACAAAGATCACTTAGAGACAAAACCAGATAAAAAAATTTTGTAAGCAAGACACCTTTGGAACAAAAAAAGGTAGACTTCAGATGAACAAGATTGATGGCACAAGATATTCTTTACATTCCATTTCATCTCACAGGTTTCAGTGCAGTAATTTGGCAATTTATTATGTTGATGAATCTCTCTTGCTAATTATTAAAATTATTGTCAGGAATAATTTTGATTCTAGGTTTACAAAGAGGCTGTGGTGAGTTCAGGATGCTCAAGCTCTCAGAGTTGAATTAATTTGTTTTTATTTAACTTTCAGAGTTGAATTAATTTGTGTCAGAAGTTGGATTCCAGAAAGTACTAATTAAAAGTGAGTCAGAAATAAATTCTGTTTGTTTTCCTCAAATATACTTTACGTAAAAGAAATTTAATTTTAGTAAATTTATTAGTGTCTCTTTGCAGAAATGCAATGGATTGACAGTTGATCTAAATTGTTATAATTATTTTAAAGGTCAAAAATTATAGTACTTAGAGACAAACCATTCTATTGATCTAGAAGGCTTTTATTACCATGCCCACATATATTGTGTATAACCAGGGAAAATAAAAGCCTGCATTTACGAAGTTTTAGAAGCTGCTCCATGATTTTGATTGAGTTTCCTCTCAGTACTTCCAGGAGTTGCTGCTCAAGGGAAGCTGTTGCAATGGCCCTTTACAAGGTGCTTTTTTCTCTGTCGTGTTTAACCCAGCCACGTCTAAGAGAGCCAAGAAAATAAAGTCCAGACAGTTCTGTGCAGCACCTCAGTGCAGGCAGTAATCTTATTTAATGCAGGTCACAGCACCCATCCTCATGGCCACTGAAGGACCAGAATAAATGCTGCTTCTCTGTCTGAAATTCTCTTTTTCTAGTGACTTGCCATTGAAGCACTTAGAGAAAAACACCTGAAGCTTAAAAAACAGAGTAAGAGGATGAGTTTTGATGGTGTCTCACCCTGAAGCTGCCCTTGGATAGGCCCCATGAGGTGATGGAGCGTGGCCTTAGATAAATCCCTAAATGCCTGTGTTGGTGTGCCCAGCAGGGATGCTGCAGTGTCTCCCACAGAAGCACAGGACAACAACCACCCAGGAAATGCTGCTGTGGGGTTTGAACCTGGCCAGGTGCTTTTCCCTTCTTTAAGGAACTGCTAAGTGCTCATTTTCCTGTTATCAAGTCCATTTGTGGTAGTGCTGGACCATGTGAGCTGTTTCAGTCCTGTTTGCAGGTGGAAACCTGCAGCTCCCAAGAAATGGGTTTGCATCTCCCCTGTTTGTAATCCTGGAGTCTGTAAAACTCCAAAATGGTTATGAATTAAGGGGCTTTTCCTCCCAGTGTGGGCATGGGAGCTGCCTGCTTCATTTTTAAGTGTTACTGCTTCTTTGGCATCTACTTTGACATGAAATGCTATAGATTAATAAGTAATTTTTTAAAATAGTCTAGGAAGGAAAACAACTTTTGAAGGTACTTTATTTAATCCACAAAGAAAAAAATTGCTTTGAAATAAAAAAATGTCTTGTTTACAGCATGAGGAGTCCATGTTCCAGATGTCTTCATCTGTTGTCCTTTGAAATGTTTACCAAAAAGCTTTCTTGGATAAAGAAAAGGCTGTGGGGATTTCAGTGACAAATGAGGCCCTGCAGTCTGTTCCATGGTGGGGTGCCCTGTGGGACTGGGAGCCTGCAGAGGAATTGCTGGTGTAATGCAAGATAAAAAGGAAGTAGTTTCAAGATATTAAAAATATAGAGCAGAGTGGTGCAATAAAAGGGGCAACAGCACCCAGAGCATGTTAAATATTGTGTTTTGGACCTAGAGCCTCAAAGGAAAAAGAGAACACACAAAGAGAACACCACTGGTTAGCAGTGCACACAGTAATTGGTGATTTGGGGAAGAGCTACATTTAATTCCTGCTTTCCCTTATTACTGTATTGAACTCCCAGTCTTGGCTTTAACTTGAATTATAGTCATTATAGTCTTTTTTCTACAGGGGGCAATACCCAGTTCAAATACTTCAGAGTGTGTATGAGCTGATGTATTGCTCAATGCTTTATTTTATTTTAGAAACAAAACAGGAAAAAGCTTTACTTGACTTAAATGACTAATTTGTCCTGTAAAGTGTTGTTTTTTCTAATTAAAAACTTTCCTTGGGGAAAAAAGCAGAACACATTTTTTGAACCAGCACTATGACTTTAATATTAAAGGACTAAGTGGAAACTATAAACATAAGGATGAACAATTTCTACCCAGCAGGGTACCTAATGTGAGAAATGGAAACGTAACTGCCAAGAGGTAATTTGTATTATGTGAAGTATAGAACTTCAGTCATATAAAATAATAGAATTATAGAATCATGGTTTGGTTTGAAAGGGCCTAAAAGGTCATCTTGTCCTAAACCCTGCCATGGGCAGGGACACCTTCCACTGTCCCAGGCTGCTCCAAGCCCTGTCCAGCCTGGCCTTGGGCACTGCCAGGGATCCAGGGGCAGCCACAGCTGCTCTGGGCACCCTGTGCCAGGGCCTGCCACCCTCCCAGGGAGCAATTCCTAATTCCCAATATCCCATCCATCCCTGCCCCTTGGCAGGGTGAAAATCTGGATAAATTCTTTAGCCTTTTTTTGAGCCCAGTAGCGCTACCATTGCCTGAAGTGCTGCTGGAGATGAGCTCCCTCAGAACAGGCACCCGGAATAACATACCTGGGAATGTTTGGAGTGACTTTACTGCATGCACAGCCCCCATGAACCGTGCTGAGCTGGCTCTGTGCTGCCTTTTAGCTGCCTTTCCCTGGGATGAGCTGATGGAGATCCGTGGGGGCAGAGCACAGGCTGGGAATGTGCTGGGGGCATGGCAGGGAATGGTTGCTTTGTAGAAAACGCTGTGGATGTTTTACTGTGTCAGAATCTCGGCCTGGTTCAGGGGCTCCGTGTGGTGGAAAAGTCTCTCCCCCAACCCGTGCTTCCAAAGAAAACTCAGCAGCCTCTTGTTGTCTGGTCTCAAGGCAGTTTATTGCTGGTTATCTAAAAGATTTTCTTCTCGGGCTGCTGTGGTTTGCTCACAGCTCAGGCAGAGGCACACACACACCCTGACATCCTCTCTGACTCCCGACTGCTTCTTCTCTCCCCTGCCCAGGGCTGCTGCTGTCTTTTATATGGTACATTACGTGTTACATGGTTACAGTTTTTCCCCAATGCCTATTACCTATATTAAATAGTGCCTTTCTACTCTAAACCCATCCCTGAGTGCCAACATCATCAAGAACATGGAGGCAAGGAAGAAGAAAAAGGAGGAACAGGACCAGCCTACATTCCTCCATCTTAAAACCTCTGACCCCCATGTACAAAGTAAAAACCCCCCTGTACAGGTGTTAAAACCCCCTTGTACAATACTAAAAAATTCTTCCCACTACTTTGTAACTACTTCTACTATAATATCTAAACTTTTGTGACTTCTTGTTCTTCCTGCAAAGTTGGTAAATCATTCCATGGTTCAAACCCAAAATCACAGCTGTTTCCAACTGCCTGCCAGGGTCTCAAATGCTTCTGACCAGGGCCTGGAACCTCCAAAAATGTCTGAGGGACATGTTGAGTTCCAACAGACTGCATCTGGAACACGTGGGTTTGGCAAAGTGCCCTGGCTTCCCTGCAGAGCTGGCTCTATGATCTCTCCAGGAAGTGAGTTTCCCTTCATTTCTGGATATGGCTTTCTAGAGAGCACTGAAGTGCTTTTTTTTCAGTGAAAATACTTCAAGTACTACACTACGGTCTGAGTCATGGCATAGTGTTGTAGTTAATTCAATTTTTTTTCCAGTTGTATAACTTGCTTTCATGCAACTTTATTGCTTATAATGAATGTGCTGTAATTATAAATGGTGTTTAGGCAATGCTTCCAACAATATCCACTTTCCCTGCTTTGTGTCAAACTTAAATATTCCCCCTCTGGCCATTGAATTACCACAGAATTCTGTGAGAATGCTCAGAAATATTTTCCAGATTCTCCTAGAAAGATTGACATGTTTTGCATATTTTAATTTAAACAGTTTTTTAAAACCCAGCGTCATTTAATTGTTTTCCCTTTGCAGTTCTAATTAAAAAAGAGAATGGGGATTCCTAAAGTAAAGAAGCTAATTTCTTTTTGCCTTTTAAGCATTTAGCTATGAGGAATGAAAGAAATAGAGATTTGAAGGGTTTTCTGTAAGGGGAAAAAAAGAACAGTGAAATGTAGCAGCACGGCAATGATGCTAATTAGCGAAGCAGTAGAGAAAGGAAATGTGTCAAATTAGTCTCAATTGCATGAATTTGATTTTGTCGTTTATGCAAAAGAGTGCAATAGTGGAAGAAGTATCCTGCAACAATATTCCCTTCAATTACCACTGGGAAACAAAGCTGGAGCTCTCCAGGAGTCCTGAGTCAGGGCTTCCCTCTCTGGGACACCCCTGGATTGGTTTTGTGTGTGGCTGACAGAGGAGAGTGACAAAGAAATGCCTCCCAACAGCTCCTGTGCCCTCTGTGCTTTGCTGCAGTGCTCTGTGCACACCTGGGCAACGTGCAGGTACCACACCCAGGTCCTGCCACAGCTCCAACCCAAATATGCCCACCATGGATCATGTCCAAAAGGCTCAAATTTGGCAATTGTGTGGACTAAAAAATAGTGTTTTCCACGTGTTTCAATGTAAGACTGAATGATTCATAGTCCAGTAATGCTGGTAGCAAAATATGATTAATAAGGGGACGTTATGGATTTAATTGTAGACTTATTAAGGTGGAAGCAACATGGTGTTAGGTGCCTTATATGCCTGTAATTAACTTTTAGGTTGGTTTGGGTTACTCATGTTCTACCTTTCTATAATTTCTGTGGGATGCAGAGGGTTCTGTTCCTCTGGAGATGCTCAGATCAATGCAGGTAAAGCTGGTGGTGACTGAGAAGGTCAGGTAGTTCAGCCCCCTTCCCCAGCAGAAGCAATTAGACCTCAGCCTGGCCTGACAGTTAATTAGCTTGCCTGTTCTTCAAACCCTCCTGTGACAGAGATTCCACCCTTCCTTGGCAATTGATTTCTGTGCTGAGCCACCTTGACAGACAGAAAGATTTTGCTAATGTCTGAGCAAAATTTTCCTTGCTGCAGCTTAACCCTTCTTGTCCTGTCTTGAGATGAATAGTTTTGTCCCCTTCCCTTGACAGCAGTTTTCTGTAATGGAAAATTGTTGTCATGGAGGCTTCACAGCATTTTAAATTTAAAAAATCACAGAACCTTCAGTCTTCTCTCATGGGTCAAGTTTTTTAGCTCACTGAGCCATTCTGTTGCTTTTCTCTTGGTGTTTTACAAGTGACTGGAGTTCCTGGCCTGCTGGGAAGCCACAGCAGTTCACAGCTACCAAAATGCTGGACTCATGGGGCAGTTTGCTCTGGGAAGGACCTTAAAGCCCATCCCATTTCTCCTTTTGCCTGGGCAGGGACACCTTCCACTGTCCCAGGCTGCTCCAAGCCCTGTCCAATCTGGCCTTGGGCACTACCAGGGATCCAGGGGCAGCCACAGCTGCTCTGGGCACCCTGTGCCAGGGCCTGCCCACCCTCCCAGGGAGGAGTTTCTTGTTAATATCTCACTTAAGTCTGCCCACCTCCAGGCTTTTCCCACTTGTCTTGTCACTACTTGCTGTTGTGAAAAGTTCCTCTCCACCTTTCTCCAGTCCAAGGGCTGGCAGGAGCAGGGACAGGCACCTCTGGTGGGGCAAGGACGGGCACCTGCCAGGTGGGTGCTGGCTCAAGGGGTGTTTGCTGGCAGGGCAAGGCAGGAGGGGCACTCACAGCAGTCCTGTCTGTACAGACATCATCCCTAGGGATGGTGGCTTAGCAAGGCAGGGTGGGGAGGAGAACAGAGGGTTGTGAAAGGATCCAAATCCATTGGAGAGGGTCTGAAGGAGGGACACAGGGATGGGGAAGGGTCTGGAAGGGCCATACAAGGGTCCTTGGGAGGATGATGCCTCAGGTTTTAGCTTTTATATTTTTAAGATTCTGTGCTACTTTAGTGTGTAGTTCTGAGCTTCACATTAAGGGATGGTGAGTCTGGGCTCCATATTAGGGGATGCTGAGCTCTCTGCACAGAGCAGGGAGACAAAACAATTCCTTCTCTAGCTGGGGACCAAGGACAAATGATCCGAATCTCAGGCCCAAGAGCACAAACAATGTGGGCTGGAGAGAAACACAAGCAGGATGGGATTTCATAACCTAAAGGTGTAATTGGACAATGGACTCCAATGTCCAAATAGAGCAGAACTGATAAAAGTGAGAGACCCCGTGGTCACTTGTCCATTTTGTGACCATTTTGGTCCACCTTGGGTGCAGCTGTCCAGCCATGGACAGCAGCTCCCCTTTGGGGGAAGGCCCACCTTACCCAAACCACTCTGCAGTCTAAGGATGAGATGTGCTCTGAGGAAGGGGGGTAATTCTCCCTTAGAAAACCATGGCTCTGTAATTTCCATAAGTTCATGTGACAATTACAAATCAATCCACATACTCTATATTTTCAAAATGTTCCTGGTTTATAATTTTCTGAATTTAAGGCATATTTTAAAAGCATTAGTTAGGATGAAGTATTGGCAGTTGGAAAATGCCAGTCACAGACTTTTTCATGCCCATGAAAAGCAGTGATGGGTGAAGATTATTTCGGTATGACCTTGATGCAGAGAGGCCACTTGGTTTTGTAGCACTGGTTGGGTTGGTGCCTGTTCCTCCTGAGCTCCTGTGTTGAGAAGCCAGGATCTTTTTTCCTTTGTTTCCTGAGGTTTTGCAGTGTCCTGCTGGAGGGCCTGTGAGGTCAGTGCTGATGAGTTCCAGTGCTGCTCTGTGCCCCATCTCTTGCTCCTTCAGCGAGTCAGCTTCGGGCCATTTGTTTCATTTGGAATTGAGCAATCCCTGCACACAGCAGGAGCAAATGAGTAGCCTTGACAATCCCTTTCTGATGTCTTTAGTGATTTCTTAAGATTAAAAAGTAGATTAAAACCAATTCAGTGACTGAAGGGAGGACTATCTTCTTTGCAGGCTTTATTTACAAAATGTATTTTTCTGACTTTGCTAGCTATTACCCTTGAAAGCAGGAGAAATTCAGATTGGGACCATTAGAGCCCAGGTTACTGAACAGTTGTTCTCAGAAGTTTGCTGCAAATACAGCCACAGGCTGCTTGCCTCAGCAAGCAGGCCAGGTAAGGCAGAATTTTGATGAAAGACGTTGGGTTTTGTGTTTTCCAGAGCGATGCAGTTTTTCAAACAGGTCAGTCAGCATCTGAAGAGTCCATGTGCATTGAAGTTCCTCTGAGCTTCCCCAAAACCTGTGCTGGCAGTTGTGTGCTTTGTTGTAGATATACTCATCTTAGAGAAATTCAGAAAGGGTGGGCAGGGCAGTGGTGGAAAGGGGAAAATCAGAGCCAAAAAGCCTAATCCTCAGTGAAAGAATAGGGCTAAGCATAGTCTCACCATGCATATAATTTAGATATGCCCAAAACCAAGGTTTATATCTTTAATTTTAAATAGATCCCAGATTATACTGCTTTATTCATCCATCTGACACTTAATAACAATGGAACAACTCATGGAACAATCCATGCTTTAACCTCTGGGCTCTTCAATCCATCCTCACCTATCCACATTTTCCTGCACCTCAGGATATTCCAGAACCCCAAATCTGTTTTTCTGGATAACTGCAGGAGCCCATGTGGCCCATTTCTGCAGGAACTGAGCTCTCCCCAGCTTTTATTGTTCTGTGTAGCAGCCTTAATGCTTTTTTAATGGAGTTTTCAGAGGGTGAGCACTGTCAGCCCTCATCTGCTGGAATGGCAAATGTCTGCTCTGTGGAAGCAGGGTAGAAAATTAAATGGGGATATTAATGTAGGGGAGGAAGCTTGATGACACAATAATGGTTTCTGTTCTCAGGCATGACTGCTGCCAGTTTAGCAGTGATTTAGGCTGGAATTATTTTTTGTGATGCTCACACCAGTGGGGTGGTCTGCAGGAAGGAACAAAGTAATTCCAGAAAAAAAATCTGTGAGGCAGTTTATAAATAATCAAAATCACTGCATAACTCATGAATCATTTGGATGATCCATTTCATTTCACTGCATGTTTTCCCTTTTGATTTTCATTGACAAGAAAATTAATGCTTCTTATATGGACTCCTGATCTAGAATATTTCACAGGGAGACCTTAGAGAACAAATCTGTTTTTAAATGAAATAATGCATCTGTTTTATTTAGCTCCCTGTCCAGCAAGCCACTTAATGTCTCAACTTCATTTTGACAACTAAAATATTTACAGTTCTGTGTGTTGCTGCTGTATCTGGTTGAATAGATCTTTAACATATGATCAGTTCCTTTGGTTTGCCTTTTTCCTTGCTTTTCTTTCCTCTATTGGGCAGAGTTTTCTTCCCATTTTATTGTTTTGGTTTCCTGGGTGCAATACCTGAGCCCTAATGTTTGTAACAGGATTCAAAAAACCTAAAACCACTTTACATTGGTTACATTTTGCACAGAGACAGGTGGAAGATGAATTTTCAGCAGCAGGTAAGGGTTAGAATTTCAGGGCACAGCTGTCTGACAGAAGCAGAAAGTGATTACCTGTGCTACAAAGTGAGCATGAGGTGAGAGAGCAAAGCAGATTGTTTGGAATGGTTCCACATGGCATTTCTGGATTACACTTTAGGAAAAGTCACTGCTCAGGCTGACCTTCAAAACTGGAATCATGGGTTAAGTAATCGAGGCCAACCCAGAGAGGTTCAGATGTGTCCATAATTCTGGTATGAGCCTGAGCTGGGGTTGGTAAATCTTACGTGTCACTGATGTGCTTGGCAGTTGTTTGTCATGAGGGGTCACTTCCCCCTAAATCCAAAACTGACCCTCTCTAGGTGCCATCAGCTCCATTGTAAATAAGTGAGAAAGACCTAGGAAGAATCAAAACACAATTATCTAAAATCTGCATGAAAAAGGGAAGCAACCTTAAAAAGCTACACAGGCCTTCATTTCTGTTGTTAACACTTATCAATTAATTAGACAAAACAGGTCCAATCAATACTATGCTAATTTTTACTGACGTTACTTCTTAAATGTTAATTTGGTACCCTAGAACTGATATTATTATTTATTAGTTTATTAATAAATTAAATAAGAAAATAATAAATTAATAACAAATTTATAATAAATTATTTATTTATTTTGAGAAAGTAGTTCTCTGATGGGACACTTCTTTCTTCCCCCAGAAGGAATCCTGAGAGAGGAGGGAAAATAAGTGAAGCAGTACTGCAAGAGGAGAAGGACTCAAATGTTCTGCAGGTGGTTTGGAGACAGGACAGTGTTTGGATGGATTGGGTCTGGCATTAGGGACACTAATGAGCATGGGATGTGACCCACAGGAAGGGCCTGGTTGGAGAAGGCAGGGACCAGGGAGAGCTCCTTCAGGCAGGGATGTGGACAAGGTCACATGGTAACATCACTTTTCTGGCTTTTTGTGGCAATTCTGTGACTGAAGAGTTTGGATTGTGACTGCTGTAGGACCTATGCAGAGAATGAGCAAGTGTGTGTGTGCACATGTGTGAGAATGAAAACACAGGGGGGACAGACTTGGGGTTTAGAAATGGAATTGCAGTGATTTGTTTCATTGTGCTAAGCCCATGGATGTGGCAATTTTATATTCCTGTTCTTCTGTTGTGCTTGTGGTTACTGCAAAGAGATAGGTCCATCCTTCTCCCCCAGGATACTCTGTCATGAATGAAAAGTTCCTGCTGTAACTTAATTATAGAATGATAGAAACCATGGAATCCCAGACTGGTTTGTGTCATAAAGCCCAACCAGTGCCACCCCTGCCATGTCAGGGACAATTTCCACTCTTCCAGGCTGCTCCAAGCCCTGTCCAGCCTGGCCTTGGACATCTCCAGGGATCCAGGGGCAGCCACAGCTGCTCTGGGCACCCTGTGCCAGGGCCTGCCCACCCTGCCAGGGAACAATTCCTTCCTAACATCTGATCTCAACCTGCTGTCTGGCAGTGGGGAACCATTGACCCTTGTCCTGTAAATAATCCCTCTGCCTCCTTTTTATCAGCCCCTTCAGACAGTCCAGAGCAGAAGGGCTTCAGCCCTTGGAGAATCTCCTCTGTAACAAGACAGATCCTCTCTGTCTTGGGCAGGGACCTCAGAGCTGGAGGCAGCACTCAAGGTGAGATCTCAGCAGGGCAGGGAAAAATGGGAGAATCACCTCTCTCAACCTGCTGGACACTTGAAGCTTTAGAAATGCTAATGCATTAATATTTGGTGATTAGTTGCATACGTCCATGAGAGAAAAGTGTCATGAATTGCTTGTTAACCAATCTTGAACCCAGTATTATTTGTCTTTCCTTATATCCCTGATTGAACCAAAGTGTTTCAAAGACACCCTGGAGCCATGTATTGGTGCACACATATGCCTGTGTTTCCTCTCCCCTCACACTCTCTGTATATCTCTTGAAGAATGAAGCAGGCCAGCCTTTCTGATCCTTGCTTATGCTTTTCTGCAGACAGAACTAAAATATTTCAGGTGATGATTTCAACAAGAAGAAATGTCTACTTGGGACATTTTTGTTGATACCTCCTACATCTCTGAAAAGCCTCTGGGATCAACTCCTTAGCTAAACGAATCTCTGTAATTGCTGGTTCAGCAGGGATGCAAAAGGAGGGTGCAGCTCTGTTCCCCAGACACTGAGGGAGAGAGAATGTCACTCTGATTTTTTAAGATTTTCCAAAGCTTTTTAAGTTTGCATTCTTGTAGCAAACTTTCTCATGCAACTTTCTGTAAATAACTTATTGCTTTTGCATTCCTTCATAGAGGAGGAGAAATTTGACGGACTGGTAGTTTGTCCAGTGTCATTGGAGAGGTGGCACTTTCACTCTCCAATCCACTGTCACCTTTGGAAAACTATAAACGTTGGAGTCAGAACATAAACTGCCCCTTTTTACCTTCACAAGAGCAGAGGTGTGCATTGTGTTTCATCATGTCCTGTAGTGACAGAGAGAAGAGAAGCAAAGCCCCACAGTCACATCTGCTTCTCCCTTATTAGCTCCAAAGAATAGAGTAGACCTTTATTTTGCAGGGCAAATAAATAAAGTTCCACAAATTGTGGTGGAATTTCACATTATCTCCCAGCTGTTCCTCTGCTGCTTCCGGGGATCTGCTTTGCTTGTGTCTTCCTCCTGCTGGATTGCCTCTCTCTAATGTTCCCATAGATGGTGTCTGCAAGATAGTCATGCAGCTGAGGATCAAAGTGACCTTCTTCCCTAACTCTGGAGGTGAACTGGTCCCACTTTACTGCAGCGGGGCACAGTCAGATGCTTGCTCTGACCCTCAGTCTGCATTCCCACATTGTCTGAGCTCTGCTCTGGCCTGGAGAGCAAAGCTGGGGCTGTCTGCAAGCCTAGAGAGGAGAAGCTTGAGGCTGACCCGAGACCAGCACCTGAAGGAGCTACAAAATAGATGAAGAGAGGTTCTCCATGAGGGATGGAGTGACAGGACGCAGGGGAATGGCTTCCCACTGCCAGAGGGTGGGATTAAATGAGGTATTAGGAAGAAGCATGGTCTAGTGGGAGGTGTCCCTACACACAGAAGGAATGAGGTGGTCTTTAAGATCTCTTCCAGCCCAAACCTTTCTGTGACTCTGTGGCTCTTACACAGGCAGGGTGTTGAGGGCTGTGCTCTGTGTGTTCATCCTCCAGGAAGGGACCGTATGGAGCCCTTTGCCTCTCCTCTCATATGGGGAGCAGTGCAGAGCAGCAGTTGAGGAAAAGGTCCTTTGTCAGTCTCAGATTCAGTCAAAGAGAGAAATGGGAGAGTTTCTAACTAGGCAGAAGCCTGGGAAAGAGTTGGAGAAGAATGTAAATAAATCTTAATCTCTCTTGTTGTTCACATTGTTTATAGTGAAGTTCTATCACTGTGTGTCAAGCACTTTACACCAATGCTTGGGTTGTTTTCACTTCAGGACCAATGGAGTTGGTCCTCACGAAGCTCTGTATAAAAGAGTGGTGTATTTTGAATAAACCAGAGTTTTACTCTCAGCAGCTTCTGAGTCAGTCTTCTCATTCCCATCCTGCCTTGACAGTGACAGTCTTTCTCCTCTCCTGTCCTAATCCCGGAGACACCCACGTTCCTGTCATGGACCTGCAGCCAATGGAGCAGCCAGTCATGCCCAGGAGCTGCCAACCTCAGGGGGGTACAGGAAAGGGGCACAAAACCAGCTTTTGTGCCCTCTCTCTCACATGTCCTGATCTCCTCTTTATGCAGGTCCCAGAACATTTGTGGAGGGAGCTGCTCTCAGGGTTCCCTGTTGGAAAGGCATTCTTGGTGCCCACAGGAGCTTGTCCAGGAGAACTTTGTTAATTGTTTCCAGCGACCTGCTCTGAATGTAGTGACAGCAATGCTGCCAAAGGTGGCAGCATTTGTGTTTTCTTTCTTTTTTCAGTTGTGTTTTCTGCTGGACCACACTCAAAGGCCCGCCAGATAATTTGCTTTCAACTCATATGATGGACAAAACATTGTCAGATGAGTGTTTCCTCACTCTGGGTTTTACAAACTGGGCATGCATATGAAAGTCAGCCAAAAGAAGTTACATAGCCCCTGTGGTAGATGTTTATCATCAAATATTGCCAGGTACCACAGCAATCAGCTCCTTCTGGTGTGTCTTGATGTATTGAAATTTGCCTGGGCCAAAATCATAAAATCAGATTTCTAAATGCACATTGTTTCTACATGCATTACCTTATAAATCAGTTTTATTTTGTTCTTGATGTCTTCCTGCTGCAAAACACAAAGAAAGCACTCAATAAATGAAATTGCATCTGTCGAATTCCAAAAATCTGAGTAGTACTAGAGATCTTCAGCTTGAATATATCTATTTCTGCTAGAAAGGTTTTTCAAGCCTTCTTTCCCCAATAAATTCTGACTGTTATTTTAGCACAGATAATACTCTCAAAATAGGATTGCTAGAAAAATCCAGTAGATCAATATGACAAACCCAATGTACTTCAAGCAATCATTTTTTACCTAGCAAAAACAAATATCCAGCGCAGTGCATGTCATCCAAAAGGCAATAGGAAGGAATTGTGTCTCATGAAGGAAAAAAATCTACCCTCAACAAGCCCATACATTCCTTAGTAGCATCACTTGCCTTTGTAAATTTGGACTCGGGGGATCATAAAACCCTGATCTGTACAGAGTGAATTTTCTAATGAGAAGAACAGAATTGAAATTCTGAATATTTTCACCCATATGTGTAATAGTATATCAGCTTGTAATGTTTAAACGACTTAGTAAGAAATAAGAGGAGAAGGATTAGCTACTAAATTTGCCAGAAATGTATTCTGAGTAAATACCAGGAGAGAAAGGAAAAAAAAAAAAGATTGAATTTGGTGCTTTTCCACAGCAAATGCGCAGTGAGCTCTATCAGATTTACAAGTTACTCTTCTGTTCTGGGAACAGAATTGTTAATCTTATGAAGGCAGGAGATTAGGTGACACAGAGGCATTTTCTGAGCAACTTCAGGCACACATTTGGGGACATTCTGCAGTGCTGTTTTTCTTTTTTGCAGTAAATTTTTGTTCTGAAGTCAGTTTATATTTATTTCATACTTCTCATCATGTGTGTATATTAAGACCATAGGAAGCTGGGAATTCTTTCATCATAAAGGCTACAATTCCCTTTACTAGTATATTCTTCAGTGTCTTAGTTATTTGAAACTGAGTGTTTTTTGAAGAAAAAAAATTCTGTAGTGTCTCAAAATTTGTCCAAAATTCAGCTTTTACGACCTTAATTTTCTTATAACATTTTTTCCTTAGTTTAGGAAGAAAAAAGTTGGCCTCCTATAAGTTCTTAGGTGTCATTAGGCTAAATCCCCTGCAAACTGAAGGCTGAATGTGAAAGAGGCAAACCAAAGTGTAGAATCCCAGCTTGCATGTTTCCCATTTCAAGATCAAGACCTCTTCTGGTGAAAATACACTCATTTCAGCTGGAATTGGAGGTCTCTGTTGTTTTGTTTTCCACTTATCTGCTCTCAGAGCACAATGAGGCTGTGCAAGGATGAGTGATTTAGCCCCAGTTGGAGATGATAAAGGCAAAAAGGGCTCTTGTTATTATCCTATTAAATCCTTTCTGTAACTGGCCTGTAGAGCTAATGCAGGACAGAAATTGATGGCAGGCAAATTTCATTACTTGCTGAGTGTGTTTTCTGAGAACTGTGTGGTCAGAGAGGGCAAATTGGGCCTGGATTCCTCTTGAAGAATATAATGTAACCTTCTCATCTCAGTTTTGATCATGGAACATAAGAACGGTTTAATTTAGAAAATTCTACCCAAGCAATTTTTGAGCCCAAATGTGAAATTTTGAGGAGCACTAACAGAAGAGCTATCTGTAAAAATATATTAGTATTAAGTAGAAAAAGAAGGGGCAAAAAGAGAAACATGAGAAAATGCTCAAGCAATTCTTCTTGAAGTTTACTGATAAAACATGTGATAAACCTAGAAATAATTCTCTTCTCAGAATCTCCTCTTGCACCTCTTACACAGTTGGACCACAGATATTTGCTCATGGTTATTCTCCCTGGGCGGTGGATTTTCTGTTTAGCTACAGTCTTGAATACAGTCTTGAGATTGGTAAAACCTTTCTAAAAAGTTGTATTTTCCAGAGTGGCCATTTTCCCTGCCAGCAGTTCATTTATACACTCCTTGGACTGACAGCCTCCTAGGCAGCTCATGTGGTTTCAATGGTTTTGGTATTAACATCTCCTGCATTTTGAATGTTTGGGGTTAAGATTTAAATATGCAGAGCAAATAACCTGCAAACTATATTAATGTGTGTAATAAAACTGTAAAGAAAATACTTCAAATGCCTTGACATTTGTGTAGGTACAGAAAGACTCCATCATGGCTCTGATTCATCCTAGAAAATTACCCATTCTGCCAATTACTGCCAATATAATAATTATTCTCTCTTGAGATTTTTTTTTATTGGGTATTCTGCTAGCTTGAGGAACTCGGAAAGCCATTGGGTAAGTTAGATTTGTACATGTGCTTCTAAAATCAAATTTTTGCTTTAAGGGAGAAAAAACCCCAAACTGCTACGTGCCCTGTTTCCCTGATTTCTGGCTGATTCAAGACAAATCGTGCTTGGAAAATATTATTTCTTTATGTTTTTCTTCTTAAGATTGCAGGCAGACTAGCATCTGGCCTGTAAGTTGCACTTGCTGACTCTTCTTTGCAAACCTTGATTTATACAAACTCCTCATTTCTGAGAAACTTGCTGAAGTAGCTTTTCCAGAAGTGCTACACTGACAGAAAATAACAGATCTCACATGGACAATGGACCGAGAGCATCTTGAAAAAAAAAATAAATACCTTATTGAAATATTTTATGAAAGATTTTACTGCAAGTTCCATTTTTCAATTTAATAGCTATGTGACACACATTTGACACAACTCTCCTGCAATATAGAATGTCTTCCCATCTTTATTTTCTGGGAAATATGTCTCTTCAGTGGAGTCATATATAAGACAGATGCGACGGAACCTGGATTTGTATAGTTTTGCACAAATAAGGATTTTTTAAAAACCGCCTAAAATTCTTTCCATTAAACATCACTTGGTGTGAGTTATTCTCCCTAAGAATGGAAGAAGTTTCTTTTTCAGAGGTGAAAATCAATGCAGTCTCCTGCAGAGAGGGATTTGCATCCTTCGAGGAAGCTCAGCAGCAGTGTCTGGGCACAGTTTGGAGGAGAGGCCTTGAATCCACAGCAGTGGGTTGGAATTTGGCTCTTTGCTTCTGTGTCTGCTTCTAGATGTCAGTGTTATATTTGGCTGAGTTGCCTGCAGGTCTGAGGGCTTCCACTGCCTGTGAGTTGGCTTGTTCAGCCTGAAATTCTCTGTCTTCCACTGCAGTGAATTGGCAAAGCACAGGGAGAGAATCTGTCAATGTACCTAAAGAAACAACAAGTGGCTGTTGGCTGCATTATCATTTTCAGTGCCGTAATCTTAATATTGTCCTCAGAATATATTTTTTTTTTCACAGCAGAAAATGAGAGGATCACAGAATGGTTTGGGTTGGGAGGGATTTTAAAACCCATCCAGTGCCATGGACAGGGACATCTTCCACTATCCCAGGCTGCTTCAAGCCCTGTGCAGCTTGGCCTTGGACAATTCCAGGGATCCAGGGGCAACCACAGCCTCACTATTCCAGGACATATTATCACTGAATAGTGGGAACAGCAGCTGTAGCTGTGGGGAATCCAGACCAGAAGCAGGACAAAGTTGTGCAGCAGCAGGACTCATCTGGGATGAGAACACCCCCCTGTCCTTTGAGGAAAATTTTCTATTTTTGTCTTAAGCTCAGAAGTTGTCATCTCATTAAATTTATCTCCTTCTCTAGGCTCTGTAGTCTCTATTTCAGATGTTGCTTTGCAATATCTGCTGGGTTAGACCAGAATCACAGAAATGTTAAGGCTGGAAAAGACCTTTAGTGTCATCCAGTCCAAACATCAGCCCAGCACCACCCTGTTCACCACTCAACCATGTCCTCAAGTGCCTCATCCACTCATTTTTTGAACAATTCCAGGGATGGTTGAACACTCCCACCACTGCCCTGGGTATCCTGTTCCATTGCTTTATAACCATTTCCATGAAGGGATTTTTTCTAATATTCAATCGAAACCTCAGAACTCCTCGTTTTCTTACAGCCAAGGCAGCCAATGTAAAATATCTCCTCACACATCACACTGGGTGGGATCAGACCAGACAGGTTTTGGTAGGAGTTGGGATAACACCATCTGTTAGACAAGCTCCTCTACGGCATTGTGCATAGCAAGTGTTCATTGGGTGTGTGCAGGATCTACTAAATCTGTTCACTAATATTTTTTGTGTGTTTGAAGTTCTTGAGATCTTTTATTTTTAGCCAGGAATGAATGTGATTGCATTTTTTTTAACGGCCTTTAAAAAAGTTGAGTAAACAACATATGTAATTACTCTGTAGGGAAATATGGCTTAATTAAATCATGAAGTCATTCTATTAGCATATGCACCTGCTGCTTATGTGGTTCATTTCTTCCAGAAATAACCAAAATAATGAATAGAAATTGTTTTATAGTTCATCTACCTGGAATATGTGCTTCAGTGGTTTGTCTTGTCCTCCTGCAGGTGATTCATTGCTGGCCTACTCACGCTGCAGGATGGAGCTCTGCTGAGGCTTGTGAAAGGACACAAGTTTGTCTTGGCTCTGTAAAACCCCTCAAAACCAACACAGTTTTCACAGCCATTATCTGTGGGGGAAACCTCAGGTGGGACACAAAGAATGTGCAGTTTCCTCATGCACTGTGCCATCATCAAAAAGAACTTGTGGAAAGAGCTTGCAAATGCTTGGGAAAATTGTGGCTGCTGTATAGGACTAAGTTTTCTTATTATTTAGGGTACACCATGTATTCTGATTTGCTTAATTATAAAGTCCCAGGCAAAAAACTCCTGGAGAATTGGATGTGATGGAATCACAGAATATTCTGTGTTGGGAGCACCCACAAGGATCATCAAGTCCAGCTCTTAAATGAACAGTCCTCCCAGGGACTGAACCCACAACCTTGGTGTAACCATCATCCTGCTCTAAAATATGTCCCAAAATGTGCCCAGATTGACCTGAAAAAGAATTAGACTTGTTAACTTGTAACATGATGGGATTTAATTCATATCACCTGCTCTTGGATATTTTAATTTTGAAGTGGATGCAAAATACACAGAAGGGAGGAGACAAGAGCTAAAGGAGTTTTCCTTTCTTCCAAGCTATGTAGGGCTGGGGGTATTTGCTTTACCTGTGGCTCTGTGTCCCCAGCAGAGCCTTAAATAAAGTGTGAGAGGCAGGGTCAGTATGGAGTGATCCCTCCCCGGTGCTTCTTTCCAGTTTCTGGCCAGCAGAGCTGCGGAGGTTCTGGGGTTGGGGTGCATTTAGAGTTCTGGATTTGATAGCTGTCAGTATTTCATCCTTCTCCAGTGAGCTGCACGAACTTTTCACATAAGTCCCTGCTCTTTATTTATTGCTTTATCTTTGTTTTTTATACCAAAGTGCTTGGAGTACTATAGAGAGTTCGACTCAGTTGTTTCCTACAGGTTTATACAAGAAAACAAAGCCCAGCGTGTGTGAGCTCCTGGTTCTAGTAAATACTGTTCATATAGTATTTATGAGGTTTGTGTATTTTTATAGGGATTTTATTTTGTATTTCCTAGGTTTGCAAAGCCACCAGTATTCCAAAGTCACCCTCAAAATTTACATTATCAATTTGCATTATTGCATTCCTTCTCTCACCTCTTCCATTTAGGAAATGGAGCTCTATCCTGTTGTGATTGCAGCAGTGACAGCCAGCAATGAAGAATAAATTGTTTACCTTCTGTGTGGGGTGTGATGTAGGTGTGTTGCAGACATCATTAGGGAATCTATCTAAGCAGCAAATGTAAAAGTGACTCATATCCCAGCAGCCACCCCAGAATGAGATTAATTCTTTATTCCTGGCCTACAGTAAAGGCCACAGAACATATTAGTTCCCTAATAATTTCAGGCTGTCTTTAACACGTCCTTGCTTTGTAAAACCCTACACAGCTGTGGTGTGGATTCCTCAAATATTGGCTCATTTCAAGTGTTCTGTTAAAACAACTGAAGTTTTCTGAAACACAGAAGATTTCCTTTTTATACTGGTCATAGGTACAGAGCCATTTCTGTGGATTCATCTCTAGAATTTGGCTTTCAGCACAGCTCAGGCAAAAGCACAGACCTGACCTTTTAATAAGAGCGTTCGGAGTCCTGTGGGTGTTTTTTTTTTTGTTTTTTTTTGTTTTTTTTTTTTTTTTCCCTCTTAACCTGGTGCTCCAAAGTATATGGAGTAAAAGTTGGAATGCTGGCATGGATTGTTTCTTTGTGGAACATGCACTTTGCCATTGGGGTGTAAGAAAATTCCAGAGTGTCTGGAGATGTTTGTAGCTTGTGCAGTGTTGGTGGGAGATATTAAAAAGGCAGTCTAAGGGTTTGTGAATTGTGTATTCAAATCAATCAATTCCTAGATACTGCTTAAGCTCTCTGAAAAGCTATTTCAGGTTAGATTTTCTTCATGAGCAGCACACCAATTCCACTCAAATACATGTTAGCTGATAAAAAATTCAATCTGCAAGGGAGGAGAGAACATTGAAAATGCCCTTCCATTAAAAATGGAGGACTTAGTTTTGAGAAAGTTAAGAAATATATGCTCTTTAGAAAATGAAGGTCTTAGTTTTCCAGTGCATATATTTAGCACAACCTCATCTATTTACCAATCAATTTATTGTTGACTGCTACAAAAGCCAGATTAAATGACTTGAGTCACACTTTACATGGCTCCATACCACAGAAACTGTGAGCACAATCTTCCTTTAGAGTTGTCATTGCACACTGCATAACCTTTCTCATCTGTTTTTCAGACAGAAAAAAAATTTCTTTTTTTTCTGCTCCACATTTCTAGATGAGAAGAAGGAATCTCTAACAGCTGCTGGAATTTTGGTCAGTCCATGACTGGAATGAGTTAGTGCCTGCAGTGAAACCCTCACATTTCAGGTAGCCCCTGAAGCCCACAGGGAAGAAGGACCCTATGTCTGATCCCTCTTCCTCTGCCCCTCTTCAGCACCTGAGCTGTGCTGGAGGGAGGAAGCCAACACTTCCAGGAGAGCAGGAGATGGGCATTCCTTGGGGACTGCCATAAATCTGTCACATCTGCTGACAAAATGGGTTAGAGCCTCTGAAGATATGTCTGAAACTTGTGCAGCTCAGGCTGCAGCCTGGATGAGAAGAAAATACAATGGGAAGCTGTGTAAATGAGATGCTGGGGGAAAACATCTTCTAATTCAGAATAGTTCCTGTTAGCACATGATTTAACTTAAACACCGCCCCCCCCCCCCCCCCCCATTACCCTGAGATGAACAAATACATAGAGGAATACCTTATTCTAAAAATGTTCTCCAAACTATACTTTATTCAGTTAGGAGGTCTCACAGTTATCTCAGCTTATAGTTTAGGAAAACATAATGTCTTCCCAGTGCCAGAGGGCAGGGCTGGATGGGATATTGGGAATTAGGAATTGTTCCCTGGCAGGGTGGGCAGGCCCTGGCACAGGGTGCCCAGAGCAGCTGTGGCTGCCCCTGGATCCCTGGCAGTGCCCAAGGCCAGGCTGGACAGGGCTTGGAGCAGCCTGGGACAGTGGAAGGTGTCCCTGCCATGGCAGGGGTGGCACTGGATGGGATTTAAGATCTTTTCCAACCAAACCATTCCAGGATTGTGTGGTATTTAACAGATGTGTTTGCCTTACACTGAGGACCCTCTAAGTCCAAGCTTTTATGTACACAAGTGAGTTAAATGATTCCCTTTTGAAAGGCTGAGGCATGTCATTATTTCACTGTTGTGTGGGCTAAATAAGGGCAATAATTTTTCTAAAAAAAAAGAATGGAATGAAATAAAATTTATTATGCAAATTTGGAGTATTCCAACACTGAAGTAGTATCATGAACAAAAACAATTGAGGGAGCAAAGAGGGACAAGGAGGAATATGTTTAGTGGGAAGAAAATAACTACTAAACTTTTTAATAGTACACTTTAGTCATCAGCAAAGTGCAGCTCAAGATGATGCTTTACTGCTGAGGTATCAGATCTAACTTGATTTTAAATACCTATGCAGGAGCTTTCCTATACTTTGTGTTCTTTTGTACTGGCCTTGGTGCTCAGGCTGGTGGGTCTGATGGGACCTGGGTAATCCAAAACAGGTTTGTGTCGTGTTCTCTGCTTTTCCACGAGCTCCATCCCAATTTCCATTGCTTGCCATGGTTGGGCAGCATGGATGAGCAGATGTGAGTGGTGTCTCCCTCCCCAGCTGACATCCCATTGCTGGAGATGTCAGAGGTAGGGAATGTTAGCATTCAGCATCCTGCCTGCTGCTGATACCCCAGAGAAGGTGATGGCCAGGCTGACATCTGCATGTTTGCTCACTGGCCAAGTCACTCATTTATTCAGAGGAAAAAGGGGAATTCTTTAAAGCTACAAGTCATGCTGCAGCTTGCAATTTTCTTTCTTGTCTACAATTTTCTTTCTTGCCTACAATTTTTCATCAAAATGGCTTTAATGGAAAGTTTCACAAACTGGGTTGGGATGGATCCCTCTTTTGCTGTACCCTCCATACACTTGGACCCTTTCCTGGAGGAAGAAAAATGATCCTGTCTGTCAGACATAGCAAATCTGCTTGGATATCCTGAAATAGGGGGGATTGCAGTGTAACCATGCAGAAATAAGGCATGGAGCCTAAACTTCCATTTGGGTCTTCTGAAATTTCCTCAGAGAGAAAAATATGACTGAGCTTCAGCAGGAAGTGCATCCTGCCTCTGTTAGGAATATTGGGATGTAAGTGACCTCCAGAAGTAGATTCCCTTCATTAGCTTTTGCAGGAGATTTAATGATTTTCTCGAGGTAGATGTCTAAACCTTACCTGGTAGTGGTCAGTGAATTCAATCTACCTTTAAGCTCCCTGTAACTGAGATCTCTACCTGTACGTGAAGACTACACTGCAGTGACTGTTCATTAATTTTTTCTGAGGTTCTCAGGCGTTATGACCATGGCAGCTTATAGAAATGTTTTCTTTCAGGTCAGGTAACTTGACAAATGCCTGCTGGAAGTGTTGCCCGTGATGGATACTCCTGCAAGAAAACACAGGGACAAGTATGGGTTCTAAAAGAACATGGCAACAGAATGAGGTAAGAGATCATCACTTGTGATACGTGGTTATGATGGATTACTAAACAGATCCATGCAGCTCTGTACATGTTAAATTCTGTCAAATGTCTTCTGTTGGTGTGACTGTGACTACACTGGAAACAACAGTGTCAAAGGAGGGAATGTTCAAACAGACACTTAAATGGCAGAGATCATTGCTGTGCCAGAGGGAGGAAGGAGACATTCACTGTGCAAACACTGGGCATCCACACAGGGAAAAATCTGCAGCAGTGACTCTCCCCCTACCCTTGGCTTTGGCAGCTGGGATGCTCTGAGACAGAGCAAGGTGCCTGTGCCAGGCTGCTGAACCTACTGAGTCAAGAAATGTATGTACTCTGGTTTGTGTGATCTTATGTCCTCTAAATGCACCTTTTCCTCCACCAGGAGGAGGCTGAATCATCAGCCTGGAGCCACCCCCAAGAATTCACTCCCCAAACACACGGGATTTTGGTTGTACTCAACATTTACTGCCTGTTGTGAGGTCTCTCTGGGCAGTCCTTGCCTTCAGCCTTTGGGTCCTCAGCAGACTTGCCTTTTTTAAGGTCTCTTGCTGCATTTGATTTTATTCTTTGTCATTAGAAATTGCAAGTTCAATCTGAAATGTTTTGGGTGGCACATTTATTCTTTTATCAAAGACCAATTTTCTTAATGTATTTTCAGTCCCATTTTATGGCTAGTTCTTACCTGTGACTTTAGATATTTGGGGGCATAGACCAATTCTGCACAGCCCTTTTCATCTGCAGCATACCTGAACAATGTGAAAATGTGTGCTTTTTCTCCAGCCCCTGCTTCTTGTTTCATTTCACTCTCTGTAAAAAACAGAGGAAGAACAGCTTTTCCCTCTCCTTGCTTAAGAAAGCTGCCCAAGGCAAGGCTTTAATGTTAAAACTGGCCTGATTGATATACAGGTTAAATGCTTTATAATATTTGCAAGAATAAATTGTTATCATGCTCCAAATGGTATTAATTGGAGCTGTGCAATGCTGAAATGTTTATTTCTTTCTCCTCTCTGTGCTGTGCTCTGGAAGCTCCAGTAGAAGAAAAGTTACCTTTAATACCTTTTTGTCATGATGTTGCTTTCTTTCCAAAGCAGAGATGGGTGGTTTGTCCAGGTATTTTCATCCTCTTGTGTGCATATCTCAGCTTTGGTGAGACAGGGGATGTGCTGAACAAAAAGCTGGGAGCCAGGCAGTTTCTGCCAGTGCTGTGACAAGTTTCATAACACCAGGGAGAAACTTGGCTGTGAATTTTTCTTTTCAAGCCACACCTCTATTAATTTGCCATGCAGGAAGCGGGGGGTATTTTATAGTCATTTATAGACTGAATTTTCCCATGCTGGAGACTGCTTTGTGGAATTTGCTGTTAAACTGCCTGGAATAGAAGGCCACTGCTGCTATTTGGGAAAGCTTTAAACTCCAGCCCGTGGTGTTACAAAAGTGCAGGATTCCCTGTGGCTTTGTCAGCCTCTCATCCAAAGAGGGAGCCCAGCACATTTTACCCCAGTGCCACTGGAAGTGAAAAGCAATGCACAAGCAGTAAGAGCAGCAGGATGTTATTCCTGGAGCAGAGATCCAAGCTCACCTCTGGTAATTGGTTTAAGTTTCTTCCAGTTATTTCAGCTGAGCAAGAGGCTGCGGGGAAGTGTGTTCTCTGCATGCAGGGAACTTCAAAACCTGCAACAAGGCTGAGCATTACATCTTAGTTCAGATAATTCACCCAACCTTCTCACCTTTTTCACTCAAACATAAGTATTTCAAGCCTTCTGTCAATATTAGGTGACTCAGTACTGAATATGCTGTCAAATTTTACCTTACTGTAGGTATTCAGGGATCCCAGACATGCCTGAAATTATTTGAAGTTAACAGGTAACTATGATTCATCCATTAAGCCTGCATTTCTCTGAAGTTAATTCATAGAAAAAATATTCTTTCTCTTTGAAAAGGGAAAGCTCTGATAGTGATTTATGGCACATTGACTTTGCAGGTGTGTAGAGTCAGTGTTATCCTTTATTGAGGTAAATGTTGGATTAGGGACACGTTTCTTCTTGGTGATGGGAATCCCTGATTTGTTTTATGGGGTGTGATGTAGTTGCATACCAAGTGCTCTCCAGAGGTGACGTGCTCTGTGTGACAATGCTCTGAAAGTGCTTTCCACACCTGATCTTGGCACTGCTTGCCTTGCTGGATGTGTGAGGGAGGCCATTTGTTCCAGGGCTGTGTTGTGAAGCACAAGTGACAGGAGATAAACCCCTGGCCAGCCCCAGTGTCACTTCCAGCCAAGGGATGAAATCTGTTAGGCAGAGGTTCCTGCCTGGAGCTGGGTCTGCACTGCAGCTCCCAGCACAGAGGGCTGCACCCTCCGTGCCCCCTGCCAGCTGGGAAAGCCCTAGCAGCTGCACACAGACTCCTGTGGGACAAGGAAGCTGGGCTCACACCAAGGCTACACCTGAGTCAAACTTTGGAGAGGTTGCTCAGGTTGTTTCCTCCCTGTCCTGTTATCCAGCATCACCTCACTGATGGATGAAGTGTCGGGAGTGTGTTTCTGCAGGTTCCTGCAGAGGCTCTGCTGCTGCTTCCTCCTTTTTTTTTTTTTTTTTTTTTTTTGATATTCTGGGGTTTTCTGGCCATAAGAGTTTTTTTGAAGCAATCAATTATTTGATTATTTGCATTCCTCAAAGCATCTGCTGGACAGGTTTTCTTCCATACCCAATTCTGGTATCTCAGCTGAATGTTGCTGTGTTAACAGGCCTGTTTTGAAGGCAAATACAGAAACTGATTTGGTTCCAGTTGGAAAAAATCCTCAGTAATGCCTTGGCTGGAGCGTGATTATGCTGGAGAGGGGCTTAAAGATGATGCTGATTTTTCTGCTGGGTTGGATTCTCTGGGGGCTGTGGTCTGGAGGGTTCCATGAGGGAAAAGAGAAAGGCAATTCTGCCTTTCCTTCTTTGCATGCAGATCTTTGTTTCAGAGAGAGACAAACACCTACAGGCTCCTCTGCAAAAGGGGCCACCTGCCCACTGCCACTGGGGGAGAAAACATGCAGCTGTTGAGGATCTCAAATTAATTGGACCCAATGGCTTTAATCACAGAGGATCTCTTCAAGTGGTGAAACAATCCCAGATCCATCAGAAAGTGTATTTGAAATCTTAACTAGGCTGAGGGGGAGCCAGTAAACATTGCTAGTCCAGTGATTGACAAAAAAGGAGGGAATGGCTGAGCAGGAGAAAAATTACTGGCACAAATAAAGTATTTTTGAGCAGCTCCAAGATAATTAACCTCTGACAAGTGGTCAATAATAGGCAGCATAGTTCTGTCCAAATGAAATTCAGTTTAAATCACAGCAACCAGATTTCTCCAGTGCTAATGACAAAAGTCTTCTTAGAGGGAAAGCAAAGAGAGTCCTAGGGTTAGATTCCAGCAGAGAGGAAGCTTTTGGCAGCATTGCATTTGGCATTCCCATAAGGAGAACAGGTAAATTAATATAAGCTGGATGTAGCTGTCTGTGGTTCTCTTCTAAAATGCAAGGCATCTGCATAATCCTGATTCCTTCGAGGCCTGGTCTTGGGACATTTCCTAGAATGCTGAAATAGCTAACAAGTTACACAGTTGCAGATAATACTGGTTTTAAGGGGATACAAGATTAAAATGCTTGATTTTAACAGAAAATACAAGATTAAAAGGAAGATGGAGAGTTTGAAAAGACATCTGGCCCTAAGTGAGAGTAGGATTCCGGGTGAAGTTAAGGTTGTACCCCTGGGCAGCAGCAATCATTGCTCAGAGCCAGGCCAGGGGAAACCCAAGAAGCTCCAAAAGCACAGAGGAGGGTTTGGAGGGTGCGATGAACCCTAGAGCAGCAGAGGCAGCTTTTCCCAGGAGAGACAGGACTGAGGGTGCTCAGCCAGGACAGCAGGCAGAACAACGAGGGACACGACTCCCACTGCTGCTCTTGGGGTTGGGAGGCAGCAAAAACGGGACACAGGGGAAAAAGCAGAGGAGAAGGACTGGAGGTTTGGAAGAGGGGATTGTTTCATTAGGAGCAGGCTGACAAAAGCCATTCTCAGGCATCAAAGAGGTCCAAGCTCACTATAAATGATGTCCCCCCATTGTCGGAATCTGTGGTATTGATGATCCTGAGATTGTAGAAAGTCTCTGTCTTTCAGCCCCGTTGCCAAAGAAGGAGCCATAATTCGTCTGTGCTGGTTTCAAGGTTGTTTATTCTGTTTATCTCTAACATGTTCTGCTGCCCTGCCGCAGCTCTGTCCTGCAGGGCAGCGTGTGGGGCTCTGCCCTCAGTGGGATGTTACAAACATTAAATACCACAAACTACCTGTGCTGGATTTACAATAACGTGCCAATATCTGTCACCTACGTTGAACAGTGTGTCCCCAGCCTAAACCAACAGAAAAATGCCAACGCTACAGTGAAACATGGAGGGCATGAAGAAGGAGAAAAAGGACAAGACACACCCAATTTCCTCCATCTTGTCCCCTTTGAACCCCTAATCTAAAAACCTAAAATTTTACTTTTGCACCTGTGTCACACTTAATTATTACTTGTATCAAACACTCAGAGTATTTAATTCATCCTATAAAGTTGAAAATTCTTTTCCATGGACAGAGATCCCAGACAGTGTCTCTGGAGGCTCTGTCCAGAGGGGTTCCTGACCCCCTGCCAGGGTCCCAGACCTTCCAGGGCAGCCACAGGGAAGCTCTGGATTCCCACACCCCATCTCAGTGCCCACAGCACATCAGATTCCTGATCTAGGGTGTCAAACACACCAAATGGGATGCAAGCTGGACATGGGGAAGAACCTTTGAGTGGCAAGGAGGGATGTCACACTGGAGGAAGCTTGCAAGGTGGTTGGGGAGGTCTTCATTACTCGCTGAGAAGAAAAGTTTCCAACTTTTAGCAAGAGGAGTGACAACATCTCCCAGGTGTCCTTTTGATTGATGTCAGTCAGCTTTTAGAGCAGGGAAAGAGGTCAAGTGGGTTTTCAGCACCAAGGTTCCATCCCTTTCAGATGCAGGGACACTAATTTTCAGCTGCATTATGTATACAGGGAAATAGCTTCTTCCAAAATCCATGTTATTGTGCCCTTTTGCCTCTGTTTTGTAAAAGTATAAATGTGATTGTTAGAGTGAACATTTTTGTTTCAATTTTTATTATATTGCCAGGTGCATTTTTTTTTCTCTTTTATGCTCTTTGAGATGTATTTTGCCAGTTTTTTTGTTGGTATATGAAAATTTCTTAGTGTTTCTAAAAATTGTGGGGCGTTTTAATAATTTTTCTTGGTTGCTTTATATGTGAAAGTCTTCTTTTTCTCTGTCTACCTTATTTTTTTTTCCTGTATCAAATTTCTGTTCTTTTAGTGGCTGTGCATAGTGTTTTCACCTCCATGGGATTTCAGAAAAGAGAGGCAGCAGAGGAAAGCCAGTGCATGATGCAGTTGAGCCATTTCCTCCATCTCTTTGTGACATGATGATTTGTCTTTCTTCATCTCCCTTTTCCCTCATGAACTACTTTTTAAAGGTTCTTCTTTGATATGTCTTAAAATGTTTTTTAAAACAGTGATGATCATCATTAACTAAAGATCTTGGCACTCTTGGCTTGCCCAAAGGCTCTCCTACACTTGAGTTGCAGTGGGATGTCTGTCCTAAAGAACAAACACTGGGGAAATTTCTGGTGTGCTGAGCACAAAATGTGACAGATCCTTCCCACCAAGAATATTATTGTTCATGCCAGGCCAGAATTTAAAGAACCAGGCCTTGGTGAGCACAAAACATGAAAGCAGATGTTCAGACAAACTGCCAAGTGGGTACAAAATGCTGCTCACACACATGCACTCTGAAATACTGTAAATATTATCCCAGAGAAAATGATGACAAATTTGCATCTGCACAGCCTCACACTGCTACTGTAATGCTTTAATAACAAAAGACTGACTACAGTGCCCACGGTTTCCTTCCCACTGGAAATGGAGCAGACTGCAGCATATGCTTCCACTGATAGAAATTAAAAGTAGTCTGACATTCATTATTAACATTGCATTCACAGATTAAGTATTAAACACAAGGCAGTTCCTATTGTTTCTCTGGGAAAGCTAAATGCTTTCCGGGACTAATGGCAGGAAAATCAGCTTTTTCTGCTGCTGTGCTCTCCCAGAGCCTCCAGGCCCTCGGTGGCTTCTGGGCTACCCTGCTGTGCGTTTCAGAGCAACTCAAACATCATTATTTCACAAAAAAAAAAATGCTAACAGTGGTGACTAGGCCAAGGATAAAAAATGTCCTGCTTTTTAGACAAGTTTCAGATACTCCTGGGGGATTTGGCAGATTTTGTTGCTGGGGTTTGAGCCGTGTGTGGGTCCTGTGTTTTACTTCTGTGGGTCTGGATGTGCTGCTCATCACACAAGTGAGGAGGCTGCAGGGTAAGGGACACAGGCAGGATTTGGGGTATTTGGCTATTTGGGATATTTGGTATTTAGACCATTAGTGTGCTTAGTTGAAATTGGGGGTTTTAGTAGTGAAACAACAGCACAGTCTGAAGCCACACAGTTTCTTGTAGATAAATAGAAATACTGACATACTGTGAAGGAAGGCCTCCTCATTCCCTGCATGGCTCAGACATCACACCAAAGATTTGTCATTTTAGTGCACTGAAATAAGAGAATTTAGACAAGCAGGGTTCTGCTTATAGCCAGTGATAGTGGGATAGCTAGTGCATCACCATCCCAAAAATCAGTATGGGATTCATTAGCAAAATGCTCATTCACAATCAGTCAAAAAAGGAAAAGAAAATACGCCTTGGTTTTGCAATTGCCCTAAGAATGTACTCTGAGGTGTGAAAAGAGTGGTTTCAGTTTCCAGCACTGCTTGCCTCCTTTGGAGATCAGGGTGAGCTGCAGCAGGCAAATAAAACATTTGTTTTGGGATTGCTTTCAGGGCAAGCCTTCAGTGCTTAAATACTTTGTTTAGCACAAGAAGTCGTTCACTTGCTCGTGCATTCATTCATTCATTCATTCATTCATTCATACATTTCTGAAGGGGCTTTGTTGTTCTGTATGCACTGTGGGACCCCTTGGCTGACTTTCCACTTTTATGAAGGGCTCTCAGGAGAGGTTTCAATGGCAGCAATCACCACAAACTGCTCCTGGTGCTTCCCTACCTGCAGATGGAGCCCTTTGGGACAGTCAAGGACAGAAGCAGTTGAAGTTCTATTCACAATGCACAAAACCCTAAAATATGTTTGCCACAGCCCCAGCAAATGACAACTGTGTTGTTGTTTAGATGCCATTTTGTGTTCTAATCAAAGAAAGGAGGGTATTTTGGGAATTTTCAGTATCAGCACCTCATTTGACTTTTCTTTTTTCTTTATACTCAGCTAAAAAACTGTTGAGCTTTATTATTCTTGAAGAATATTAGGTCTTACAGCCCAGACTTACATGGGATATTTATATATGTGGTTTGGATGGTTGCCTATAATCCATATACTTCAGAGTGAATTTCCCAGAACTGGAGACAGTCTATGGCCTGCAGCATTATGGAAATTTCCTTTTTTCTTTGCATATGAAGGGAGCTTTTAGAGCCAGCATTACTTCCATGGGCTCTTTGCCTGTGCCTCTATAAAAAGGATGTTTCCTTGGACAGTTCTGGAGGTCCCTTCTCACCTCTCTTGGACTGAGAAGCCAAGAGAAATGTTACCTCTGGTAGTTTGTGTCAGAGAAGCCCAAGAGATTGTCTGGGTTGGAGCTGGGAGAGGTGCTGCTGGCCTGTCAGATCAAGGGAGCTCACACAGATGTTTTTGTGCACTTCATGGCTCTGCTGTCGGAATGTTCAGAGACAAAGGAGAAATACAAAGCTGCATTTCCAGCCCTATGACAGCCATCTAAATGTATATCACATGTACAAGTGTATATATGGCATGTGTTGCCCTCACTCAACAAACAGCTGCTGCAGCAAGAGACAAAAAGCCTTAGAAAATCACCATTAATGAGTTCCTGGTGCCTGGTTTTGTGTTTGGGCTGTGGAATTGAACCCTGAATGAATCAGGATCGATTTGGTTTTCTCTGATTTAGTTAAATATATCAGACTGAGCTATAAGTCCTCCCTGTGAATTCCTCCAGCAGCATTATTTCTTTCTCGGTTTACCAATTGCTGTAACTATCCCATCAAAGATTAGTCACTGGAATGGGGACTCTAATCAAGCTACCAGGCTCCTAATTGGGTGTGCAGGCTGTCACACAGTACACTCATTACCACTCCTGTGCATGCCTGTGCTTCATCTTGGAGCACCTTCAACAGGACAAATGGAGAGTCCTGGTGCAGATAAACCCTAGCCAGGGACGTGGGACACTTGTCTGGGGAGCAGAAAGCCAATGTTTCAATCCTTGCTCCACAGCCTTAAGAGGGCCTTTGAAACAAGGCTTTCTTCATGACCCAGATGTCATTACTCCTATGGAGCTTCCATGTTCAGCTGGCCTTTCCAAATTTTATCGCTGCTATTAAAATTTGTGGAATGGAAATAAATCAAGGCTCGGGAAGGATTGACTAATCTGCAATTTTTAGTGTTTTTTTATGTTAGTCTGGAATTCTTAACTACAGCTGAACTTTAAAAATTATTTATTCACATAGCAGTAATTTGAAAGGATTCTAAGGACATGGTTTCACATCACTTAAGGGGGAACATTCTATCAGCCCAAGTCCACTGAAAATTTGCTGGAGGTTCATCTGGAAGGTTCATGAACCTTGGCTGCTTTGCCTTGGTTTTCAAACCCAGCAGATTCTGGAATGCATTTGCAGCAGATAAAAGAACGCCATGGTGTATTAACAGTATTAATTAACTTTTTAAACAAAAATGCTTGTAGGTGATCTCTAAATAGTCAACCAAAGAATATTCATTAGGTGAAAAAACAAGAACCTAAAACTTGTGAGTGTTTGGGAGGCTTAAATACTTACAGATATTTGCATGAAGCCCCTATGCAAATCCCACCCTGCAGAGTGTTATTCTTACACTATTCCAATTACAAATTCAATGCTGGATTTATTTCAGACATTATCTGCATCATCAGAGGGAAGACAGGTGACAGCAGATAGACAGGTGAAGCAAAGTCTGGCAGTGAGGGGGGCCAAGGTTGGGAACAGGGAACAGGGACAGGGCTCAGGGAACAGGAACAGGGAACAGGGACAGGGCTCAGGGAACAGGGACAGGGCTCAGGAAACAGGGACAGGGAACAGGGAACAGGGACAGGGAACAGGGAACAGGGAGAGGGAACAGGGAATGGGAACAGGGAACAGGGACAGGGCTCAGAGACCAGGGACAGGGTCAGGGAACAGGGAACAGGGACAGGGCTCAGGGAACAGGGACAGGGAACAGGGACAGGGAACAGGGACAGGGAACAGTGGACAGGGAACAGGGCTCAGGGGACAGGGACAGGGCTCAGGGAACAGGGACAGGGCTCAGGGAACAGCCTTTCAGGGGCAGCTGAGCAGCATGGCTGGCCTGGCTCACCCAGTGCCATCCCCTCCCTGCCCAACTTCAGAAGCCAAACTGGGCAGAAATTTGGGCACACTGGGAGTAAAAGGCTAGTCAAGCCATGAACAGCAGCTCAGTTTTCTGGTGTGAACTGCAAACAGTATTAGCAGAAGGCAGAGGAAGAAAAGGAGTCAGAAAGCCATAATGTGTGACAGAAAACCATACCCATGGACCGTCTTTTATTCAGGTGTTATGTCTGCCTGTAAACAATGGATTGCAGATTTCTTTGTACAGAAAATTACCTTTTCTGCGTGAATAACTTGGGAAAGATAACACTCTCTCTGCTGACCTTCAGCTGTCCTTATATGTTGTAGTTCTCACTTGCTGGAAGAGCTGGACCAGACTGGGAGCATTTTCTCAGGAAGCTGTCAGGAGGCTAAAACTGGGCTTAATCAGGGAAGGGGAGCACTGTAAATTACATTCATTGATGAAGGTATTGCACAAAATAATATTCACCCTGATTCTTCATCTAAAACTGTCAAAGCTTCTTGATTTTGGTGTTTTGAATCTCTGAAATGTTTTTTATTCTTCTAATCTAGAAATGGTAACACTGCAATTTAAAAGAGGATGGCAACTTTCCTGTATATCAAAAGATAAACCTTTTTTTCAAAGAATTCTTGTATCTCTAATGTATATCAAGAGATGAATGCTGATCACTTTTATAAATGTCAAAATACATTCACTTGAGTCATTGTCAAATTCTAGTTTCAGTCTTAAAAGAATTTCTGAAGGAATTATTTCTGAAGGAACTCAGATTATTTCTTGATCACAGAAAAAATATATTTTTAAACGATGTTTTATCAAACAGCAGTCTTTTAAAATTTTTTAAAAAAGGTTTCTGTGCAGATGCTGAATGTAGCAAATTACAATGGATGAGGGACTGATTCCTGAATCAGGAGCTGGTTTAGCTCTGTGCAGGGGAAGAAGCCTCTGGAGCAAATTGTCCCTGTCCATGCTGCACTGAATTCCACCCTGGCTCTCCCCTGGTGGTTCCAAGGTAACAATAATTATTATTTTAAGAGTTTCAGCTCAGTGTCTATAACACTGCAAGGCAGATGTTGTAGTTTTCAGAGCGTTCTTACAGCACGGTGCCAAGGGCTCTCTCTGCCTGTGCTGTGGTTCTGCTGAGCTGGAAAACTGTGCAGGGCAGGAGGAGTTCAACCTCCCTCATTCCTGCCCAAACCATCCTTTGGGAGTGATCTGTAACTAGACTAAAACCTTGATTTGCCCAGGAATTGTGGAGAGGTTACAGAATCACAGAACAGCTGGGGTTGGAAGGGAGATTGTTCAGTTCAAACCCCCTGCCACGTCAGGGTCACCTGGAGCAGGTGGCACGGGAATGTGGCCAGGAGGGTTTGGGTTGTCTCCACAGAGGGACACTCCAGGACCTCCCTGGGCAGCTGCTGTGGGGCTCTGCCACCCTCAACATAAGGAAGTTTTTCCTCATGTAGAGGTGGAACTTCTTGCTTTTAATTTATGGACATTGCTCCTTGTGCTGTCTCTGGGCACCACTGAGCAGAGTCTGGGATCCTCCTCTTGGGACCCGAATGACAGGCTGTTAAAACAGCCTCTAGCAGGGACAGGGACAATGCTGCTGACTCTGGGCAGGAGCCCAGAGGTGCCCAGGGGGGCACGAGGCCAATGGCCCCGGGCTGTGCAGCCATGGGGTGGCCACAGGCCAGGACAGGGTCTGTGCCCTGGGCTGGCCCTGCTGAGGGACCCCAGGGCTGTGCCCAGTTCTGGGCCCTGGAGGGGCTGGAGCGTGGCCCGGGAAGGGAAGGGAGCTGGGGAAGGGGCTGGAGCCCCAGGAGCGGCTGAGGGAGCTGGGAAGGGGCTCAGCCTGGAGAAAAGGAGGCTCAGGGGGGACCTTGTGGCTCTGCACAGCTCCTGCCAGGAGGGGACAGCCAGGGCGGGTCGGGCTCTGCTGCCAGGGAACAGGGACAGGACAAGGGGAAACAGCCTCAAGCTGTGCCAGGGGAGGCTCAGCTTGGATGTTAGGAAATATTTCCTCACCAAATGAGTAGCCAGGTGAGAGTTCCCATCCCTGGAAGTATTTAATATATGTGTGGATGTGGCATTTGGGGACATTTTTAATGATGAACATGATGGTCATACTTGATTGATGGCTGGAGTGTAGGATCTTAGAGGTGTTTTCCAGCCCTGAAGATTCTGTGATCCCATAAATCAGTTGAAGGTGGAGGGGCTGTGGTGTTGTGCTCACACCTGGAGTGGTAGAGACGTATCCGCTACCACTGAGAAAACAAAAGCTTTCCAGAAAGAGTTCCTTCAGACAGAATCAGTGAGACAGCCTGCTGATGGCACTGGGCAAGTTGCTTTAATGTCATTGTCCCCTACCCTTGGTGGGACATTTGTGTTTGGAGAGTGCTGTCAGGTTTGAGGGAGGCTCAGCCCCTGCCAGGGTGAAGCTCTGTGGCATCTCACAACTCTCACACACAGAAGAAGGTTTAGTTTAGTGGGTGTGCTGACTTTGAAACAAAAGCATTGGTGTCTGCACATCCCTTTTTGCATGTGCCAGCGCTGAAAACAAATCCAGAGGCATTTTTCAACAGTTTGGCCCATAAACTTTTCTGTTTGTGCAAACCACAGGGGATGGTGAGAGAGTCCAGATTAATTTTGAAGACTTGTCATATGAGATTCAGCTTGCATAAATTTGAAGGTAATGTGTGCTTATAACAACAATACAAACCTCTCGTGCTGCTGAGCTTTAAACTTTCCCCTTCCTCTGAGAAAAAGAAATTGTTGTTGTCACTGATAGGCCAGCAAAGTGAAAATCTCTCCAGAACACATCAACAGTAGGAAAAAGCAAAAATTACATCTTCAACTCATTAGGGAATGGAAAGCAATGCAGAGAAAGTTAAGATTTTATTGTCAGTGACAGTCATGAGCCTTTGTCTGGAACGTGAATTCCACAGTAATAAAAAATACAGAAATCATTCTGCAAAGAGGCAGAGGACACCAAGGCTAATGCTATGTTTTTGGAGCACTCCTTTGCAAGATCTTTCTTAAATGGGAAGAAACAAAGAAAAAAAATCAGCCTGGATTACAGGAAACTGTCATAATTCAGTATAATTGATGGCAGATAGAGAAAGTGAAATGGAAGGAATATTTCATTAGAGCACACACAGCCAACTCATGAAGCTGGAAGCCAGTCAGGGTGAGAGCTGAACATTCCAGCTGAGTGTTGTTGCTGGATTTTGGCAAAGGCTGGTGGGGTTTTTGTGCCCAGCAATAATAGGCACAGTCGTGTCTGTATAGAGGGGATCAAATTGAACATAGCTGAATGCAGGATGGAGTAGAATGAATTGAAGATAAGATGCTTGCCACAAGTATCAGCAAATAAGTTTCCTCTACAGAAAGAAGGAAAAAAACCCCCACAAATTGTTGTTACCACTGAATTATTCCAACAGCTACCCCCACTTTTATCCTGTTGTCACTTTTTCTACATCTCCATCCTCTCCAAAAAGGAGTTTGTTTCTCAGAGATCCTCAACATGAGTCATGTGTTTCCAACTGTTTTGTCATGTCAAAAATGCAGTTATTCCTTGAGCGGAAACAATGACCAGGACAGTGTCATATTCATGGGGCTGCTTTATTTTGTTTGACATTACAAATATCTCAGGGCAAAAAGCAAAAATCATTTTTCTGAATGTGTTTATGGAGGATGGGCTTTTGCTCCTGTAGGATTTATGTGCTAGTTGGACTTTACTGTTACTGTTTTCTTAACCGGAGCAGATTGGCTTTTGTCCCTTCCTGAGGAACGTTTCTTTCCGTTCATGTGGGGAGATGATTTTCCCCTACTTCAGCTTGGTTCCTATTTTCTTGGCAGCTGGGAATAAAGAGCAGTGAATTCACTAGCAAACTTCACACTGACTCTGCATCACACATCAACAGTAACCCCAAACTCAGAGGTGAGCCCAGCCTCTCTCCCCAAATTCCCAGGTGCTAAAAGAGTAAAATATCCCACTGAACAAAGGCTGGTGAGCACTGATGGGTGATCAAAGAAGAACGTTTGCACTGGGGAAAACTGGACACTGTGCAGCTTAATTAAGCCAGAATTAGAGTTTTTCTTTTGCAATTACAAATTGTCATACAAATTCTGAAAGTCATCTCTTCATGTTATGATTTCTCCTAAATTTCTCCCACTAAAGCCATGGCAGAAGGAAACATTTCCACAAAAACTTGCTGTTTGATCCCTAGGTCTCAGCATGCTGCCCTGAGCAACTTTAATTCACTAAAAGAAATCAAACATAGCAAAATGTGTAAATAAATAATACGGCTGTATTTGCATGATATCATTGATGCATCATTAAGTAGGAATAATTGGGGAATATCCCAAATGAGCAGGGAATTACAAAGTCCATGAGGTTGGGAAGGACAAATCCAGCTCCCCCTGCACTGCCAAGGCCCCCTCTAAACCAGGTAGCCAAGTGCCACCTGTACAAGTCTTTAAAATCCCCCCAGGGACAGTGGCTCCTCCACTGCAGCCTGTTCCAGTGCTGGAGAAACCTCTGGAGAAGGAATTTTTCCTAACAGCCAAGAGGAATAATCATAGGATAGAACAGGAGGATGTAAGAAAAAAAGCCAAAGGATTCTGTGGACCTTTTTCCTAGATAACGCTGTGGATTAATAATTATCCTAAATTGTCCTTAAATTTGGGACTACAAAACTGAATGTACAGAGAATAAACATTTCAAGGAGAGCAATGAGCAATGGAATTCAGCTGATCTTGTGGCTGCACATGGAAACATGGAAAATAACATGAAACAAAATGGAGCGGTTTAGTTTTCAGTACCACACTTTAAAATATTTATGTATTTCCTTGGAGTTTAAATTTTACTGAGCCATACTTACTGAGTAAATGTATATTTAAAATTAATTCAGTTCAGGGCAAGCTTTGGCTAACTTTTTAAGCTTGAGATAAAGTGAGCATCTCAGTGCTTACTGCGGTGCAAAGAAATTAATCATTTTGTTTGACTAAATGTCAATTCTTTTTATAGGATTGCAATGGTTTTAAATTGAAGTCAGAAAATTACAAGAGAGTGATTAAAAGATTTGCTGTCATCAGACCGAAATTTAGAGAAATACTTTAAACTGAGGGATATATTTTCAGGTCAATGAACAGAGTAATGGTTGAACACTTTTTCATTGAAGTACAATTAGCATTTATGAATTATTAATTCAATCAATCCATTTGTTGCACATTAATTTGAAGAACTATGTGGAAACACATATAATTCCTACTTCACATGATGTGAGGTCCACTGAGAAGTGGGCACTTGTCTAGGAAGATGCTTCAGAAAGGAATGAAGCCCGTGTAAAATTCTCTTGTTCAACTCCAAAATCAGAGAAATGAAGGAGCTGTAGGAGGAGCCTGTTGAGTGTATGTCCCTTCAAATAACACTAAGCCTTTCTCTAACCCCTTTTTCCCCTCCAGCAGAGCAATTCTGGCCTCAGGCCTCATAACTTGTGTGATTTATCTGTATTCTCAAGGCCCAGGTCATTGAAAGAGGAATGAGGCAGCACCAAAATGGGGTGATGGCAGCAGCCACTGAGCATGCACATGCTCTGGGTGTCCTTCAAAGAGTAGGAGCAGAGTTTTTTCATACAGAAATATCCAGGTAGCTATTTTCATTTGCTCTTTTATTTGGAATAGAGCCTCAATGTGTCATTTGCTTTGGTAGAAAATGGTTTGGTGTCTTCTGTGTTGCTCCAGAGAGTAGGAAACCCTCATTGCACTCTTGTGGCCGAAAAGGGAGAGGGAATGGTCCCCAGGAGTCCAGGTGCTACAAGAGAGGGAGGGAGGGAGGGAGCTCTGTGTGTTGGACCAGGCACATCAGCATCTTCTCCAGGCTGAGATCAAGGATTCTTCCTCCTGCACTGAGCTGTCAGCCTGTTTCTATGGTGATCTCCAAGACACTGATGGATTTGCTGTGGTTGTGTAACACATTCCAGAAAACCTCAACATAACCACTGGGCTCTTTGTCAGTGTTCTGGGGCATAGCCTGGACATTAGGGCAGACAATGGGCTTCATCTGCTTACGTGTGAGCATGTGTTTGAACAGAAGCAGAGGAGGGCCACGAGTCTGAGGTCAGCTTCCTCCTCATCTGGTCACTGCTGCCTCTGGGCTGACCAGCTGTGACGTGTCCTGCTGAAGGCTTTGCTGCAAATCTGCTGGGGATATTTGAGAGGGCACCAGTCATGCACATTTGCTCTCATGGCTGTGAGCCACCAAGTACATGATCCTCGTGCACTCCACTTCACCTGGCTCTCAGATTCCCTTGTCGCTTCCTGGATCCACAGAGCTGCCCCCTAATCCAACTGATTATACCTAGCGTTCTCCCCATGCCTTTGGCAAAGTATTCTTCCCCTTCCCCTGCATTTCATTGTAGTTCAGGCTGTATTTGGGGCAGGTCCTTTTTTTAACCCACGCTCTCCTTTCTGCGCCTCCCTCCCTGCACACGCACACACCATCTGCCATCCCTGGGTTTATTTGGTTCCATGGAAATGTCATCTCTCGTTTAGAGCAGATGGATTCAGGTGGTTCCTGCTGGAGTTAAATGCCAGAGAGGGGATGTGCTGTGCAGCCACAGGAGTGTGGCAGTGTCCTGACACGTGGCAGCCCGTGCCACACACACCAGGGCTACCAAAGGGGAGACTTTGCAAAGTCCCCTTGTTTCCTGTTGGCAACGAGCAGTGGCAGAGGAAAAGCTCAGAGAATTCAAACCAAATCACTAGCTGGGTTTGTGATCTAAACTGCAAGCTAATGCTTGGATATTTGGCTGTCTGGGAGGTCCTTTGTCTCCAAAATGCTTGCTTGCCCTGGGAATCTGTATCAGAGATATTTCTAATATCTATTACATATATTTTAAAATAGATATTATTAAAATGCAAATAAATCAGCGTTGTCATGGCATATACTTGCCACACTAAATGAACAGTGTGGCACATTACTGGGTTTAGCTCTAGTTAGAATATTCCACTGTGGATCTACTGCTATTGAGCTGTTGATGGGTAAATTTCATAAATCCTTTGAAATGAAAATGAAGCATGATCTGAGAGGAAATACAGATGGACAGAAGGGACACAGATATACCTCCCAAGGTCTCCATGAATGTGCTGCTTGAATAGATTGTTTAGATGGCCAATAGCTGTACTAAATCCAGCTGCTCTCAGGTTCTTGCTTCCTTAGCAGATGCTCTATTCAGAGTAGGAATTGTCTTTTCTGCTCCTTCTTCCTTGTGTGTGAGTTAAATGTGCTTTAGTGCCCTTCCACCAAAGCTCAAGGCCCCTGTTTCCAGCAGCACTGTGGCTGGAAATATTGTGCTATCAAAATTTAATGTTTAACTACCCAGTATTGTACATTTAAAAGAAGAATCTTTTCCTTATTGCCCCATCCAGCCTGGCCTTGGACACTTCCAGGGATCAGCCACAGCTTCTCTGGTCACCCTGTGCCACCCCTTGCTCCCAGGGAACAATTTCTTTTTAATGTCCAATTCCAAACTTTCCCTCTTTCAGTTTAAAGCCAAAATAAGCTGTACCCCTAGATCCAAAAAGGGTAATATATACAGAGCCAAAAAAATCCTTTCACATTCCACATCACCTGCATTAAACACAGCCTTAAATTAACCTCCAGCCAGGGGAAGGAAGATTTCCTAAAGGACTGTTCATCCCACATTAAAGCTGTTCTCTCTGTGTCAGGTGAGTTGAGTTGCCCTTCCCATCCAGCAGCGAGTAACTCTGAGTAGTTTTGGCTGGATATTTAATCTGTGCATGGCTGAAGGAGGGCTCTGCTCATGGAAAGGAAATTCCTATGGATGTGAACCCTCTGGTGCTTCTTTCTGGGGAAGGACTCACCCACAGCAGAGAACTGGGGAACTGTTAAAAACAGGAAAGTGCCACTGGCACCACTGGGGTGTGGAAGGAGATGAGGAACATGTTGTGCAGGGGAGTTGTGGGAGCTCCAAGCTGCCAGCAGCTCCTCTGGGGTGAGGAAAGCCAGTGCCAGACAGGCTGGGAATGCAGATGAGCAGGGAGGTGTGAGAGGTTTCCCACCCCTCTCGTGCCAGGCAGGGATGGCTGCACCAAATATGTTTTTCCCTGAACTCCCTGCTGGATTTGCTGCTGCCTTTTCCCCCACACCCCACACCCCCTGCTTTTTATGCATGGAAAAAACCCAGTTATCTACATTTTCTTGGTTTGCCCAAGCTTGTTTGCCTTACCAAAATGAGCACTGTTAGCAGAGGAAGATGATAATTTTCCATGGAAACTGGTGGAAAAGGAAGCAGGTTTCAAAATAACCTCCCCACATCCACTTGAGGTGTCTTAGTGCCTGTTGTGTTCATTTTAGAGATGGGGACCCAGACACAGCATGACAAATGACACGCTTGGTGTCATCCGACATTGAGAGCAGGAAGCTGAGGGCTTGAATCTCTGCCTGTTGTCTTAGTCACACCTCCTTCTTAGTGTTTTTTGTAGGTTTTGATTGATTTTTTGAAACATTTGGCTTTTTTCCTTGCAGTATATGCTCCAGCCTGTTTTTCTATGTGAGTGATAAGCATTCACCCGTGAAAAATAAAATTACTCATTGTTTCACAAGTAACTAATTCATGTATTGAAATGTGGGAATGGAGTAGGACTTAGGAAAATCAGGAATTGCCCTATGTTACCATAAAGAAGAAAATGAGATTTGTCAAAACAGAGGCAATGTCTAGACTGAAAGATATGTCTGTGGGTGTCCCCAGACTGGATGTGGTTGTCCAGGATGGCAACAGCTCCAGGTATGAACACCTCACCTGATCAAAGAGCACAGCTGGACAGGTTCCTCCATGTTGGTGCCAAAAGGGTTGTGCTCATGTTCAGGCAGTGAAGAAATCACCATGGAGTCACGGAATGCTTTAGGTTGGAAAGGATTCCCTGGTTCCAACCCCCTGCCATGGGCAGGCACAACTTCCACTAGACCAGGTTGATCAGGACCCCCTCCAACCTGGCCTTGGATGCTTCTAAGGGGGAGTCATCCCTCTTAACCCATCCTGTGCTGAAAAATGAACCCACCCCATGCAGATCAGGCCTTATTTTTACTCAGAGACAGTTTTGGAACAGCTTTCCCCAAATTCTACTCACTGTAGTGCTGTAGTCACTCATCTGGATGTTTTCAGCTTTTCTCTTAATGATAACCAGGAAATAAATAGCCATTTCTTTCTACAAACTGATGCTGAACTTTACATTGGCCTAGGTAATTGTTACTAGAATGAATATTTTTTCACATGCTATACTTTAACAGTGATGTAGAGGAAAAGAAAATGGGATTTAATTAATGTGGAATCTTTGTTGCTACTCTGGAGGATAAAAGCAATGATGCTATACAACCAACACTGTAAACAATGTTCAAAGCTTGTTAATTGCCAAAAAGAAGCTCAAGAGTTTAATCATTTCTAGAAGCTGCTGTTTTTATAGCAGATACAATATTTCCTGCTATGGAACACACTGAAAATGCTCATTCTCACAACAGGCTCATTCAGACACTGGTCTGTCTTTCAATGTTGTTCCAATAGTGCTGAAATGTCACTGCTGACACAACCCTGTGTCACTAACCCAGGTCATGATCACTGTTCCTGCCTTTTGTGGGATGGCATTGCCTGCCCCTGTCATGGGGATAAGGTCTGAGTTTGTGCAAGGGCTGCTGGGGGAAGAAGCAAGCTTTGACCAATATTTTTCTCTCAAACAGGAGTATAAATAGAAATTAAATAAATGAATGCTTGTTTTCAGCAATGCAGATTACATAAACCCAAAAGGACTTGTATTCAAACACTTTAAAATAAACTCTATTTTGTTTTTGCTGGAGCCCTTAACTCTGAAGTCTGAGGTAACAGTTGCAGTCACTGGAGAAGAAATCCTTGAAAATGTGTGTCCTGAAATCTCAACTGACTAGACCCTGAGATGGCAGGTGTTTTCATTCTTATTGGTAAAAATCCCACTAATTGTCTGCTAAAAAGGAGTGCTTTTCATCTGGTAATTAGGAGTGGTCCAAGCTCCTCCCGCTGAAGCCTTTTGACACTGCTGGGTTTCTAAGTGCTGTTGAACCTGGAAGAGTCTCTCTGCTTGAGCTATTCCCTCTGATCCTGGCTGCTCAGATTTTGATGGTGTTGGGGCTGGGTTACTCCTCAGGTCACTTTCTCTTTTTCCTCCATTACACGGATTTCTTTATTTTCTTTCTCCTTAAGGACTGATTATTTTGTCTCCTACTATTTTAAATGCAGGTGAACCCAGTGGGAAGAAATTATGATGTCTGACTCCAGTTCAGAAGGCTGAATGATTTCTTTATTATAACTATACTATAATACATTAATATACTATTTAAAGGAGATACTAAAACTACAAACCTACTTTTTCTAACTACCAAATCTAACTCACAACTCTGACCCTCTCTGAGAGTCCAGCCCCAGGTGGGTTGGATTGGCCATCAGGGTCTAACAATCCTCACCAGAATCCAATCAAGTAATCACCCCAGGTAAACAATTCTCCAAACACATTCCACATGGGAAAACAAGGAGCAGAAATAGAAATTGTTTTCTTTTTCTTTCCTCTGTGCTCCTCTATGAAAAATCCTGATAGAGAGAAGAATGTACCTACCACACCCTACCATTGTCACAAAACAGCTTTTCCAGTGTCTGATTGAATCTTGCTATTGACCAAACTCAGAAAAAATATTTTTGATAGTCTTATCTAAATTTTTTATTCAGCCTTGTCTTTGTTGAAGTTGCTGGGTACCAGTTCTGGGAGCTATGCAGAGCTGCTTCCTGCAGATTCCTATTTCCTGGCCAAGCTCATCTGTCAGTCATGAGCACTAATGACAGCTTCTCCTTCTCCTTGACTCTCTCTTTGCAAAAAATTGATGCAAACCTGCATGCTCTTGAATCTTGACTTCTCTTTCAGTTTGCTTGGAATCAGATGATAGATTGTCAGGTAATAAGGTAGGAAATGCCATATGCAATGATGACACCAGCCTTTTTAGCTGACCTAAAACTGAAGGGTAATGAGGCACAATTCCAAATGTGAGGGAGATCTGTGTTGTTTCTCTGGGAATGTGGGTCCTGCTGAAGCATGGCTGTCTGCAGTGTGGATACCATTCCCAGGAAACTTCCTGGAGCTAACTACAGCTCAACTATGTGCCCACTGAGAGTTGTGACAAGGGGGCTTTTTTATTGTTCAATATAATCCAGCATTAATGTAATTTGGCTTTTTTCTGCAAGTCATTAGCACAATAAATTGCCTAATATTCCATTTTATGGTGGACTAGTTCATCCTTTGAGGGGGAAAAAAAAAGGCAATCACTGGTGTCAAACCCTAAATTAAAGTAAGCTTGGGAATGTGTTTGGCAAGATAATGCTGATGAAAGTGAGAATCTGAACTCCAGCTAAACCAGAAATCATTAGCTGAGCTGCACATTTACAATAAATAAGCACTGTACTTACAAAGGGCCTGGTTTCACTACCCAAGCAATGAACAGGTTTGGTTTTCAGGTTCAATACCATGGCCCCTTTGCACATGTTGGACTGTTTTTCTCATAAGCTTTTTTCTTGTCAGCATGCACAGACCTGATCTGAAAGGAGCTTTGCACACAGACTCTGCTTTGCTGGGCACTTCTGTCATCTTTAGCAAATATCCTCACACCTGGTAAAAGTGAGCAGCAGTGCTGAGGCTGAACCAATATTTGATCACCCTTACAATTGGCAGTGCATGCCTTTAATTAATAAGAAGCCTTTCCTCATCTATTTATCTTGCACCTTAAAAGCTCAGCTGAGCAGCACAATCTAATGGAATACAAAATTACTCCATCACAGGCAGAGCTATCTCCTCAGATGCTTTGCAGCATTTTCCCCTACATTTGCTTCCTATTTGAAAATGTAAGAATACATTAGAAGTGGTTGAGATGTCTCATGAAAGAAATCATTGCGTGTAGAGCCATTAGAACTCGTAAACAGAAGTTTCTTCTAGAGTGCTCTATGTCCTTTAGGCCCTTTCAAAAAAAGGAATTCATGTGTTTGGAAAGGCTATTTTAGCTCTTCAGCTGAATTCTTCCTGGGAGACTGTTTAGGAATCCACAACTATAAACACTCTCCCAGAAGAGAAAAACAAACTGTAATGATCATAGAATGGTCTGGGTTGGAAGGGATCAGGAAGCTCATTCCATTGCAGAGACACCTTCCATTATCCCAGGTTGCTCCAAGCCCTGTCCAGCCTGGCTTTGGATGCTTCCAGGGATGTGGAGCCCACCAGAGAAAACAGAATTGCTCTTCATCCATTTTTATTTTGCAAATATTCTCCAAATCTTGCTTTTCCCCTTGATTCCCAAGAAACAACTCTAGTCAGAGCCCTCTCATTACTGCATCCCCCACCCCAAACTCCCAAGAACCCCACGAGCCTCAGGTTCAGCTCACACCACCATTTTCAGGCAGAAAAAGGCATGCCCTTCCTGCTGTGGCTCCTTTTGGGAAGATATCCAAAGACCAGGAAAATCACCTGGAAATTTGGATATATCCAAAGACCTATGCCCAGGAAAATCACCTGGGTCTTACCTGCTGGACCTTGCATTGAAGAAAGAATCTCTGCACATAGATCTGCCTCAGGTGCTTTTAGCACTGTGTGCACCCCCAATCCATCCCTCTCCAGATGTCCACGAGCTCTAAAATAATCAACCTTTTATTTCTCTTACCCTCCTAGAGGAAGAAAAAGGTTTACTGATTAATAACTTGCTTTTGAGTGAAACATCCTGGAAATAGTTCCCTGCATAGACAGCAATCTTCTGTTTGAAATGCAAAACAAAAGGCCTACTTTCATTGTAATACTTCCTTTCAATTTCCCCACAAAAGCAGCAGAAGGGGTTTCCATGAGGATATAAACTGGTTTTTTCAGTGTTCCATCCAATATTTGGGGATTTGGGTGTGTAGGGGGTGCTGTTTGCTTCAATTCCAACCTGATTGTTTAGTGGTTAAGTAAATGTAAGCACTTTTTAGGAACTCCCAGCTGAGGGCTAGTCTGCAACATCACTCCTCACTTCAATGCACTTTATGGCTCCTCCAGCTTTGCATTTTGGAGGAGAAAAGATCACTCTTCTCATCCATTTCCACTTAGTGAGTCACCCAACTGTTACACTGCTCTACACGGGATGAGATGGGGAAGAAAAGCCAAAGAAAATGCACCTGCAAGAGCTGTTTGCAAATGATGCTGCTCGAAATGACCTTCACACAGAGAGAAGAAAAACAGTGTACAAATGGTCATTTAAATAGCTTCATTAACAGAAACCTCCTTGCCTGCAATGCTTTTAGGGAGGTGTTCAGGTGGGTTCCTCTGAATTCCTCTGCCTTTTGCCCTCACCTATTTCTTGAGGGTAATTTTTCAAGGCATCTGCTCACCCAGCATGTCTGGCTCTGGTTCGTCCAGGTCCTCTCAGATTGCCATTCCATTTGTGTGGGCTTTGATTCTTCTGTGTTTTTGTCAATGAAGATGAAGGCTTTCAGGACAGGATTTTGTTTAACAAGAATTTAACGTTGATGTCTTGTTTTACCTGCCTTAGTAACTTTTTTTTTTTTTTTTTTTTTTTTGTTCCTATATATCTTACAGTCACTTGAGGATTGTTATGCAACTATTTCTTCATCTGCTTTTGCAAACTCTTTACAATTACAAAATTTCAGTTTTGTTGATTTTGTTTTCCTCCCAGAATTTCAGATTTTTCCCTGAGAGTCTATTCATCTGTTGTCCCATGCAAGATTTGTCACTCAACATACATATAAATACATAAATCTGTATACATACCATAGTATGCCTACACATCTGTTAGTCAGCAACCTGCCAGACTATGAGGACTAGAGATAATAGAAATACTTACTATAAGCCATAGAGATAATATAAGTGTTCTGGTCCCTGAATTTAGAAAAAAACAAGCAAATTCAACTAACCTCAAAATGAAAAAAAGATTTTATAAAAGGAAGAAGCTCCTGTAATACTCTAAATTATTTCCTTTATTCCCTTTCCATTCCCTGCAATGAAATTCATGTTGAGACATTATCCTGTACATAAAATAGTAATGTCAATTAAGTAGAGGTCACTCACCCATGAACTGTATTTGGTTTTCTCTGTGTGGGAAAATTGGTTATATCAGCTTTTGTCCAACTAGAGAAAGGCAGGTATTGCAGCACTGACATGAGTGCACTCTTATCAAAAGAATCTACTCCTTTCTATACAATGTATGAGACCTTTTAATTAGTTATGCTCTCCTCAGACTGAATAGCTGTTTCTCAAATTTCAGTGGAGAGCAGTGTGAACGTGTGCTGGGACTGGCTGGATTACTCAGAATGCTCTGTTCCAGGATGGGAAGCTTTGGTTCTGCAGCAGTGTCTGAAATATCCATGGAATTCCAGGAGGGTTTGGGTTGGAAGGGATTTAAAGCCCATCCAGCCCCACCCCTGTAATGGCAGGGACACCTTCCACCATCCCAGGCTGCTCCAAGCCCTGTCCAACCTGGCCTTGGGCACTGCCAGGGATCCAGGGGCAGCCACAGCTGCTCTGGGCACCCTGTGCCAGGGCCTGCCCACCCTGCCAGGGAACAATTCCTGCCCAATATCCCATCCTGGGAAGCCATTCCCTGTGACTGGAACTCCATCCCTTGGAAAGAGTTTCTCTCCATCTTTCCTTGGCAGCTCCTTCAGGTATTGGAAAGCCACAATTAGGCCACCCTGAAAGCTCTTTTTTCCAGGCTGAATTTGTTTGAAACAGGAGCCTTTGTAACAGGTCTGTGATGTCAGCAGGTTCCCAGATGAAAGTGAGGGGATTCTGTAGTTTGTGTCTCAGAAAGGGAGTGGATCTTCCACCTGAGTGGGATGCTGAAGGTGGCTGTGGTACTACTAGCCTGTACAGCTTAGTTCATTTGAATATGTCTGCATAACTGCTGAAACAATGCTAAAATTATGTTTTAAATAAGACTTAAAGCAAACTAAGGTATTTATCCCTGTCCTGTGGAAAATGATGGCAGTGAAATCAGATTTTTAAAATAATTAACTGTTAGGAAAGGTTTTCATTGACAGGACATGGGAAGGAAAAGTCTCCATCCAGTGTTTTGACTTAATTGAAATGAAAGGTAATTCAGGGTTAGTTTTGCAAACAGCTGTCTAAGGTAGCAGATAATCTGTTGTATTGTCACCCAAACTGTCTGGGTGACAATAGCCAGAGTCACATTCCAGATCCTGGTACCTGCAGAACTTTGCCTCCTTTGTGGCTGATTTCCAGCACTGATTTCCTGCTGGGGAACTGGCTCATTTTCATTTTCAGGACCATTGGATGCTTCCCTTGGAGTGGATTTCCAGCCTTTGCCAGAGACGTCAGGTGAGAAATCTGAGAGATCTGAGAGAGGGTCACTTGTCACTGTCCATGATCCCCTGATATCTGCCTTGAACCCAAGGCCTGATTGACAGTGTCCCCAAACCCTCACATTGGAAAATATGCTATTTAGACATCACAGTTGGAGTATTATAATGTTTATGGAGCAGCAGGTGTTCTTCAAAATCAAGGCCCAGGCTCCCAAGCAGGCTCACTACACCAGTGGCTGCTTTCTGTCCTTATTGCAGTGTGTTTCAGTTTCCACATGCTGGGGATGAGGTGACAATGCTCTGTCACAGCTTGCCTACCTGCTTGCAAAGCAGGCTGGCTGCTCCTCGGCTCACGGCGGGGTTCACGCTCTGCCTTCTTTTGGCTGAGCGCTAATATTTCACAAAACCTGAGCAAGTCTCAAGCAAAACAGCTGTTTTATCACAGCCCCATGCCCTAAGTACAGACACTTGTTCCTTCATTCTCCCAGCTGAAGGCTCTGCTCTTGTTTGCCTGTCACACTCACAGCCCTTTACAGAGACACCTGATGGTGTCCTGCTGGAGCTGGCGAGGCTGTTAGAGGGCTGAGGGCCACCCAGCCTAAACAGGTGTCCTGACAAATCCTGTCACCTCCCAGGCACACTGTGCTAACAGATGTCATTAATCTTTGAGGAGCCCTCGCACGGTGAGTGCCAGAGAAAACCCTTTGAAAAAATGAAATAATGAATAATTCTCTCTTCAAAGCAGCAGTAAATAAGTCATAGAGCAGCACGCTGGGGCTCTAGGAGGAGGAGAAAATATGGAATGGCTGCTTGTTTAGGGAGCACTGACTCTTTGGAGAGAGAGAAGAATCAGAGAATCATTGGTTTGGGTTGGAAGGGACCTTAAAGCTCACCCAGTGCCACCCTATGCTGTGACAGGGACACCTCCCACTATCCCAGGGTGCTCCAAGCCCTGTTCAACCTGGCCTTGGACACTTCCAGGGATCCAGGGACAGCCACAGTTGCTCTGAGGACCCTGTGCCAGGGCCTCACTGCATGCTGAGTAAAGCATTTCTTCTTAACATGTAACATAAACCACCTCTTTCTCATTTTAAAACTGGTCCCCCTTGTCAATAATCACCATCTGCCCATGGTCCCTCTCCCTCCTTCTCATTAGCCCCTCTAGGTATGGGAAGGTTCCTGTAGGACAAAATAAATATTCCTGTCATGAACTCTTATGGATGGCAGACTTGCAGATGGCAATGGCAAATTCTCATCCCACAAACAAGCGGAATCCTGGGATTTCCTAACTTTTGCAGGGTTTGGATTCACATCCTTAATAAGACTCTGACACATATATCATATTAGAAATGGCGTGAATTATATCTACTACACATAACAGTATTTCAAAGTTTTATTACTGGGGTTGTTCTTTATGGAAATCCAGAGCTTCCCTCTGGCTGCCCTGGCAGGTCTGGGACCCTGGCAGGGGGTCAGGAACCCCCCTGGACAGAGCCCCCAGAGACACTGTCTCTGATCTCTGTCCATGGAAAAGAGTTTTCAATCTTACAGGATGAATTACAAGCTCTGAGTGTTTGATATAAGTAATAATTAAGTGTGGCACATGTGCAAAAGTAAAATTTTAGGATTCTAGATAAGGGGTCCAAAGGGGACAAGATGGAGGAAATTGGGTGTGTCTTGTCCTTTTTCTCCTTCTTCATGCCCTCCATGTCTCACTGTAGTGTTGGCATTTTTCTGTTGGTTTAGGCTGGGGACACACTGTCCAACATAGGTGACAGATATTGGCACGTTATTGTAAATCCAGCACAGGTAGTTTCTGGTATTTAATGTTTGTAACATCCCACTGAGGGCAGAGCCCCACACGCTGCCCTGCAGGACAGAGCTGCGGCAGGGCAGCAGAACATGTTAGAGATAAACAGAATAAACAACCTTGAAACCAGCACAGACGAATTATGGCTTCTTCTTTGGCAGTGGGGTGGAGAGACAGAGACTTTCTACAATCTCAGAATCGTCAATACCCACAGATTCCGACAGTTCTTCACATCTAATGGCTCAGACCCCCGTGGTCCAGGGACAAATGCAGCCCTCGGGATGCTCCAGGGATGCAGAGCACTGGCCAGCTGTGGGAAGAGCCAGGCCAGCTGCAGAGCTCTGCTGCCGCTGCCCCTCTGGGAATCCTGCTCCTGCTGGAAGCAGCCCAACAAGCTGGTGAGAAAACGCTGCCCTTGCAGTGCCCCTAAGCCCCGGGAGAAGGCTGATCTGTATCCTGCAGCTGCAGCTCTGCTCTGTGCCAGAAACACTCTGGAGATGGAGCTGCTGGGTGAAGCTGCTGAGCGGAAAGCCAAAGCACTCTGCGCTCCCTCCCCACACTGCAGGCATGCTGCCACTGCTTCACCCCAACTTCAGCCATGGTTTTTCATCTTTTCCAGAGCCTCTCCATAACCTTGCCCTGGCTGTGTGTCTTACATTTTGAATCCTGTCATTAATTGCGCTTTCCTTCCCACTGTAACAAATTAATCCTGATCTTCCCTGTCAGAAGCCATTTGTACCTGCTTTGGAACTTTCAGGCTGAAGAGCTTCTGCCCACTGAGACTGGCCCCAGCTAATCACATTCCACGCAGAGGAATTTGGATTTGCATCAGAAAGCAGCACTCCTCTATCTGTTTCAAACACTAAGCCCCAAAGTACAGGTTGAGATGTCTCTTCCAGAGAAGCAGATTCTGAAATATCTCCCTTGTAAATTATGGCTTCACCGAGCAAATGCACAGGTAAAAGAAAGAGAGGTGAGTGAAATGTCAGGTGTGGTGCAGGTTTGTAAGTACTTACTCTTACACTAAGTGTACTTACTACTCAGTGCTGTTACAGACCTAATGGTTCACTTGCAGCTGCAGAACTCTCCAGCGCTTCAGGCATGCTTTAATAATTTAGAAACCACGTGGCTTTACTATGTTAAGGTAAATTTTAAGATTGATTGTCCTTCAGAGTAAGCAGCAAGCTAAAGTTTGCCCCAGTAACTCTTTGGCTTACACATATATTGATGTCCACCAAACTGAGAAATCAGTACATGCATTTATTAATATTCTCACCGTGTGAAGTCACAAGCTTGGAGCTGTTCTGCTACAGGATTTCAGTAGTAAAATGGATTTTACCTAGTCTGATATCCGGAAGAAAGTTACTCTTTGCCTTCTGAGATGCAATCAATATGTTTCCCTTGCTTTATCTGCAGGAATCATTATGCATTTTTCTTTTTCAGTGACCTGACTAATTACAGCTCTCTCTCCTCCTCTTGTATTGCTAATCTCTTTGCAATTGAAAAGAAGGCTGAACAATATCACTTGATTATTTTTGGCCATCGGTGTGGCAGGACTTTGCTGCAGAAACTCCTCCCAGTTGCTCCCAGTTATATTTATTGACTTGAGAAGGAAAGCCAGAGCAGTAGGGTCACATCTCCTTGAAGCCAGGCACGCTCGTCATGCAAAGGGAGAAAAAGTGACATTTGGTGTCATTTGGTTTGTCTGTGAAATGACTTGAACAATATTCACTGCTGTCTGCAGTCATTTAGACTGGCACTACTACAAGGGTAATGTAATTTTGAGTGCCTGTGAGACACCACTCTGGTGCCTGAGAATGCTGCACAAAAGCTGGGCTTTAACATTATCTCTCCTGTTAACTAGTTCTTAAATTTTTTAGTATCCTGTAAGCAAGGCTTGAAAAGAGAGATCAGGAGGAACAACTTTGGGCAGGCTCCTCAGAAGGGGAGTGCAGAATGTGGGAGCACTTGTTGATGCCCTTAGGATTAAAGAGCTCATTAAAAGCTGGCAGGGAAAAAGCAGATAGCTTTCCCAGTTTAAAAAAAAAAATCAAAAATAAAAATAACAAAAGAGGATTAGGAAATAAAGCTGGAGTGGTGTAATAAACAGATTTCAAAAGCATAAACTTTAATAAGATTATTTTAAGTGCTCTGTGTGAAAACACAAGGGTGGCCAGCAGAGGAGTGTTTATGTGTTGGGGAGTGAGTGGAGAGAGAGAAATGAGAAATTAAGATCATCTTCTCTGTGTAACTCTCATTGCCTTTCATCTTTAGCATCCAGCTTTTCCATTATGTATGAGTACCCACTGGATACTTTTAAAATATCCTGTATTATGTCCCTATTAGAAAAAGGATAAACTTGTACTATAAATCCACTGAAATAAACATAAAAGCCCAAAACCACCACCAAAAACTATAGAAAAAGAGGGAGCTGCAGCCTTTTGTCTCACTGCAGTGACCACCACTGGGCAGCACAAACAGTGATTCTGAATTCTCCTGGTTGCATTGTCCTAGCTTGAAAATAAGACAGATAAATGTTAATGAAGGACATTTCTGTGCTAGAAGGTTATTATTTGCCTAAATTAGTGACCTTATAACAAGAGAGAATTAATAGAAACATATCTTGCATATCTCAGTGAGATTGGGATGGGGCTTCTGCCCGTGGCAGAGCACTCAGAGCTGATAGCTCTAAATGGGGAAGGATCATTTAATGATCCCTTTCTCCTTAGAACAGGCCCCGAGGAAAGGGAGAGCATCTCAAAACCCTGGTGATTGCTCACCTCTTAAGGAAGGTCACTGAGCCCTGTGCTCACTTTAATTGAGCTTTTATGTTGTGGTGGCTGAAATAAAGCTCAGCTTGTGTGCCAGGGCACCAGGACAAATATAATGAGACAGAGCTCAAGCTTTGGGGTTTTCTACGTGGAGTAATTTGTCCTCACAATGAGCTGGGATGGCACAGGTTTCATTTCTGCCACCAGTGCCACCTAACAGTTTCCTCTGCATACAGAATTTCCTTTTTATTCTTGGTATTTTCTTCAGCTGAGTGGGGGAAAACTATAGAAAAGATGCTGGTAGGCTTCTGTGTAGAAATGTAGTGGTTTGTTGCTCTTTCATCTGTTCTTTAAACATTAGTGACTCCAGTGAGTTAAAGCAGAAGTGTGAAAATGTGTAGGGTTTCACAGGCTGCTGCATGTCCCTCTCTTGCCATAAGGTCAGAGTTTGATGGAACAGTCCTCCTCAGTCTTTTTAGAGCTGGACAGCAGAAAGGAAAATGGTGCAAAACTCAGGTTTTGGTCAAAGCTGTATTGCCTGTAAGAGGGCAGGCATCACCAAGGTACTACTTGGTCTTTTTCCTCAGTGTCTTCAGAGCAGCCAATTCCTGAATCTCTACTGTCAATAGAATTCCCCTTGTAGGAATTTAAGAGATTGTGGCTGCCTTATCCCTGGAGGTGTCCAAGGCCAGATTGGGTGGGGTTTGGAGCAACTTGGGATAGTGGAAGGTGTCCCTGCCCATGCTAGGGGGTGGACTTAGATGATCCTTAATGTCCCTTCTTACCCAAACCTGTGATTCAGTGATTCTATGAACTACAGTGATATCCCAGTTTTTCTTCTCCTCCTTTCCATTTACACCTTTTTTGATGAGATATTTCACATTAAAAACTATTCAGCCATGCAAGGGGCTCTTCTGCCTTTCCAGCTTGAGACCAGCAATGCTTGGGCATCATTGAGCCTGTGTTCAGTGCTGCTGAAGCTACAGCTGGAATTAAGTCTTTCACAGATTTCTTTAGTAACTCTTACTGAATGTTGGGGAAGGTGGCAGACTGAAATTGGACAAGTTCAGAAGAGCTCCTTCAGCCCATATTATGTCTTTGTTCTTATGAAATAGCTATTAGAGCTGATGTGTTGACAGCTGTTGAGCTGAACTTGCTGGTAATTAGACATCTCTGCTCTAGTGGTGCCCCAAAACACACAAAGAGCTTCATTCCTTTTAGCAAATTATAGGAAAGGCAGCTTTTGGTGATTGCCAATTACCCTGGGCTCTTTGAGGTGTAATTATGTGACATTTCTGACTCATTGTCACATCTCATAGTACAGATGATGGATAAAAAAGTGGAAGGAGAGAAAGTGCTTACTACAGACTGGTGGTAACACAAGATCACCTACAATTTTCAGGCTGCTGTCTGAGGCTGTAATACAGCTTTTTTTTATTCCCCCCTCCTTGAAGTCTGGGACTGCCTTTCTTATCTGCAATGCCTTGCTCACAGATTTGAAAGGTGTCCTGAGTAACACCTGTGTGACCCTACTGAATTCAGTCCTCCACCACCAGAACTAGAACCACCAGAACTTCTGCATCCACGTTCTAGAAGAATCAAAAAAGTGCTTTTTATTGCTTTAAGCAGCAGGTAAAGGGATTTTGTTAGATGTTACAGCATCTTACACAGCCAGCTAATCCCACTCCTAGCTAACCTCAGGCCATTCTCATGCTCGGAGTTGCTCAGGAAAAAGCCGGCAGGATTTTCTCTCTCACCCATCCACCTTTTCAGTGTGAGGGTTGTCCTTTCTCATGGCTCTACTCCTGTGTTTTATAGCTGTGAGATATGTTGTTTTATTTCTACTCAAATTTGTGTTTCAGAATTTGGTGAGTGGCAATTAACTGCAGAGATTTTTACCAGATTAAACATGCAGATTACAGCCAAGATCACTCAGCTAAATAGTCCTCAAATCAGTGTCAAGAAATGGCAAACCCACTCCAGCCCTCCCTGAGTGAACTCCTTGGAATCAAATGTTGGTCCAGTGCCTGGTAGACTGGTACCCAAATAATAAAGCAGAGCAAGAGATGTTATTCTTGGAGAGAAATAAAACTCAGGCTCCTGGACAGCAGTGCATCTCCAGCACAGCTGAGCAAAGTGTCTCTAGTGCAGCCCCTTGCAGCCTTAGCCATTAACTGAGGGATAGTGGAAGCAGGAAGGATTTCAGGACCATGGTAGGAACTCTCCTTTTTTGTTTCACTGAGATCATGTTGATACCAAATTATTTTTTTTCACTTTGACACGGCGCAGGCTAAAGGAAGATTTTAGGAATGCTCTTACGTGGGCAAACAGGCAGAAAATTTCTGAGAAAACAACCCATAGAGAAATTAATTTCTGTTCAGGCAGTGTCTATAAAGTCATTGCATAATTAGCTGGATTACTCTCCCAGGTTTGTTTTATTTCCTTACAGGAAGATAAATTGTCTAGTTATGCCACGAGGAACCCCTCATAACTCACATTAGCCAGGAAAGCTTTAATTTCCCTCCTGGCTCCCTTAATGTTGTCTGTCCTGCTTTGTTCCCACCTTACAGCCCAGTCATTATTTCCCAGAACTCTCCTCACTGGTGTCCTCACTCATTTGCTTTGCTCTTGGCTCCTTTTCTGTGGCAGCAGCCCCTGCAGAGGCTCAGCAGTCCTGCTCCAGCAGCCAGGAGGGCTGGGGGACTCCCACCTTTGCAAGTGCCTGGGCTCATCCATCGGAGGCAGGAATGAGAGCAGGATTAAGTGTGTTGTGCAAATGCCTGAGCTGGGCTCCCCCAGCTCTGCCCTGCTCATTAAATATCAGAGTAAACAGATGGTACTCATTTCACCAGGAGCGGCAAAGGAGATAGCTGTAATATTACAATATTTTCAAACCACTTTTTGCATTCCACTCATTCTTATTTTTAGCTTTTGTCAGTATTAACATTTAATTACAACCAATTAGGTAGCTCCTCTCTTATGTTTCTTTTCCTGGCACTTTCTAAACCCTTGATTGTTTAGAAATTAAATATTTGTTCTCCTGGGGAGGTTATGAACTTAGGAACAGTGTCAAAAAATCAATTATAATTTTTCATCCTTAACATGACTTAAACATTGAAGACCAACCACAGATTTCAGCTGTCATATTTATCTGCCCTCTACATTCAGGGTGGCACTGGAGACACTGACTTCCACATTCAAATTAGAGGAGCCAGCACTTAAAATTTGCTTATTTGGATCCTTCTGAGGTTTAGAACTAGGTAATATTTTAAGTCCCTCCCTGTGACATTCACATTCTCTGGACAGAGAGACATAATTCTGTCTCTCAGGAAAAGCACAGAGAGAAGAGAAAACAATCTTTATCTTTGCTCCTTTGTTTTCCTCATGTGTAATGTGGTATGGAGATTGTTTACCTGCAGTGATCGCTGGGTTGGATTCTGGTGAAGGTTGTGTGGGTTCAGTGACCAATGGGATCCAGCTGTGTCTGGGACTCTCAGCAGAAAGTTACAGGTTTGAGCTAGATGAGTAAGAAGTATGTAGAACAGTATAGTATCTCTTTAAATAGTATACTAATGTAATATAATATAGTTTTAATAAAGCTATCCTTCAGCCTTCTGATCTGGAGCCAGACATCATAATTCCTTCCCTGAATCCAGGGTTTGCTGCTTTTTACTGTACCTCCCAACCCAAACAATTCTGTGATTCTGTGGGTCTGTGTTGGGGTAAATAATTAAGAGAGGACCTGAGTTACTTGGTGTCCAGCCAGCATAAAATCTGGATTTCGAAAGTGCCAGTTCTAGAATGGGAAGGGTAAATGATATTTACCATTTTCCTAATAGCTGCCTTTTAGTGTTTCCCCACACTCATTCACAGCTCAGCATGCTCCAGTTAGTGCTGAGGGAAGTGTAATGACAAACTGGTTGTTATTAGATTCTTTCTTGATGATGCTTCCTTGGTATCAGTACAGCAGCAACAGGGACAAATCTGGCTCAGTGGGAGAGAGAAGGAAAATTGCTTTACCCAGAGCATGTCTGTGGTAATGCAGAATTCAAAGGTCTAGGGAAGTATTTCTCTTTCTCCTTTTGTCAAGGTAAAAATGTTTCTCTTTATTTGTGATGCTTCGGTTAAATCATGCGTGCATTAACATTTATCTTCTCCATTTATTTACACAAAACAAGCTGCAGCTCACTGTTCAATACATTCAGGCTTTTTGTGTCACAACCTGAGTTCTTGCTGGGCTTTTGTCAGGGAGACATTTTGCAGCACGTGGCAAAACCACAGATCCCACACAGCCAGAGCTTTTGTATCACCTAAATTGCCCAGATTGTTTTGTGTCTTTTTTTTTTTTTTTTTTTGTATGATGAGTTTGCCTTTTAGCAGCTAAAGACACAACCCCTGCTCAGTCTTCCCTGCAAAGCCAGAGTCCAGGGGCAATAATGCTCACAAGCCTGGGACCAAGCCTTCTTAGAAGGCTTTTACAAAACTGTTTCAACACCTCACTCTTGCATAAGGATCCCAGGAAAACCTCTTCTCACTTTTCCAACACGACTGTTTTTTTAATCAATCAGAGGAAAAGTATGATTGACATCATATGAGAGAAAGCCTTGTGTGTGCATCTCCAGTGTGTGACAGCTCATCTATCTGACTTCAATTTGAATTGCTGCTCAGATTGCTCCATGTTTTGTCCTCATTGAAAACAATCTTGCTGGTTAGAATAAAACACATTTCTTTAAAACACCACTTTATTTTAGCATAGGGAATAGATGAAAATACTTCCACTTTTTACCACATTCAGAGTTTATTTCATGTTGTTTTTCTCATGTAGGTGGTTAAGGGTGGGTTATATTCTTTTAATGGGTATATAATTATATAATTGCATTCTGAAATGATGCACTGGCAGTCATTTCTTCTACTTCAAGGACAGCAAGGATCAGGATCTGAGCTAAGCCACAGGGAGTCAAAAAAGGGGACTTCTTTAGGGCATTTAGGTTCTACAGAACGAAGCAATTGGTGATGTATTTTACCCAGTGCACAGTTGCTGCAGAAATGTTTTCCCCCTCATGAAGGGAAATGCTTTTCATTGGTGTGAAATCTGGGGAGAGCAGAGTGAAGGGAAAAGGTTGGTAACTGAGGAGAGGGAAGAAACAGCAAATAGGAATGAGGGGAAAAAAAAAAATGAGATAATAAGGGAAGCCAGAGTCACAAAGAGCTTGGGTTGAGCAGGATCAGAGGCTGGGCTGCAGTGCAGCTGGGCCAGGCTTTGGGGACTGCCTGTTCAGAGAAGCAGCTCAGTGTCCCAGCTCCCCTTGCCTGTGCTGAGCCAAGGATCTCACACAGACACCTCCAAGGAACATCAGCACAGGCTACAGAACCAGAACCAGCCCCAAGGGGAGCAGGGGAGGGAGTGAATCTCACCTTCCAGGCAATAATGCAGTGCAGGTTTGGTTTACCCTGGTCCTGAGGGCTTGTCCTCTTTAAGCAACTATCAAATGCATAAAATTTATTATTTTTTGTTATTTTCTGTAAGCAGCAAGGTATTTTTGTGAAGGAAATGGAAAAGACCTCTCTGCGAGCAATTTTTTTTTTTTAATGTTGTGACATCATTTTAAAAAAAGTTGTGTTCTCATGGTTTGTTTTCTACAAAAACAAAAAATAGCAAGTCACAGCACTTGGCAACTCCTGGCTGTCAGGGTTTGGTGACGCCAGCAGGAGCTGCAGCAGATGGAGAGTTGCAAACATTCTGGAAACTTGGATGGATAGATTTGCTGGAGCTTGAGAAAGCAGCGCTGCAAAAACGCTCCTACGTCCTCAAGTGTGAGCTTTCTTAATAAATAACACTTTCAGGGGAAAAGAAGTTGGGATGTGACAGTGCTTTTGGGAGCAAGCCAGCTCCCTCCCTATCCAGCAAGCTGCTCTGTGGAATGTGGCTCTCTGTGAAGCAGATGCAAAGGCAGCAGAAAAAGTCAGCTTGCTTACAGGGAAGGGAAGTGTCACTGCAGGCTCCCAGCTGGGTAATAATTAGCACTGACTGCATGATTACAGAAGGCTGATCAATTGCTTTATTATATCATCCTATACTATATTATACTATACTTATTAAGAAACTCAGTAGCCCTTACAGGCAGTCTGATACAGCTTTGACCTAATTGGTCAATCAATCCAAACACCATCCAGTGTCCAATTCAGAAATCACCCTTTGGTAAACAAATCACTGTGACACATTCCACATGTGCACAACAGCAGGTACAACAAGTGGAGATAAGAATTGTTTCTCATTCCTTTCTCTGATCTTCTCACAGCCTTACTTGGGAAAGTCTGTGCCTGCTCTCTGTGGCCAGAGAAGGGAAGGATGGTGTTTGCTTGTTCTCTTGCTTTGGGAATCATAATCGTCACAGAAACATGGAGTTTGGAGCTGAATAAGCATCAAGAATGACAAACCTGAGGATGTGCAAGCAGAGGCACCAGCAGAGTCAAGAAATGTGTGGTTTTTGCCCCTTTAATACCACTGCCACGTGCTGGTGAATTCAGGGCTGCCACAGAGGCATGCTGTACCAATGCTTGTCAAGGTGCAGCCACAGACCCCTGGTGCCTCAGATGGATGGCACTGAACGGTGACATGAATGTTGGTGAATTACCATGTGAAAGCTTCAGAAGTCTCCAGAAACCCCTCCTGTTTAAGGTGTTCCTCTAGTGCCACCCTGACTTCCTGGAAAGGTGACTGTCACCTCTGTGAGATCAGAAGCACCATGAATGTGTCGCAGGGAGCAGAATGAGGAGGTTGCTGTTACTTTACCAAAAACACCCAAAAAATGCAGGATTTACAGACAGTTCTCTCTGGAGAGCCATGTCTGAGCATGAAACATGACTCTGCTCTGTAGACCATAAAGAGAAAAACCCCAAATCCTAGGTGATTTTTGGAGCTGCTGAGGGTGATTTGCTGGTCTGGAATGGGATAAGATGCAGGACTAAGGGAGAGGGACAGGTCAGACCACTGGATCTGCAGCATTCCATGGAGAGTCCTTCATACCAAGGAAGCACAGAGGTCCCCCAGTCCTGGAGTTTGGTAGTAGAAACAATGAGCAGAAAGTGCTGAGACTCAACCAAGCTGGGAATCCATGACATCCACGCTGGACTCATTGTCAGTGGCTGATGGCCAGAGAAATTCTCTAATATATGCATGGGAACTAGGCTGGCTGTCTCCTGTGCTGTGCAGCCTCCTGGTTCATCTTTTTAGGAACACAAATCAGTGAAAAGACAGAGTGAAAAAATTAGAGGAAGGTCAATCAGAGCTGAGAAATACCTAATTTTTCAGTAATGCCCTGATGAACATGACAGAAGCCCTTAAAATTCCATCATTAATGAAGCTTTTCTCCCACATGCAGGCTCTTTGTTCTCTGTGTCTGGAACAGGTGGTTTTCAAATGCAGCAAAATTTGTCTGCCTCTTTCCTCCATATCCTAATTTCCTCACCCAGCAGGGTTCTGACTCCGTGAGGAAAATGGAATTCCTTGTGCTGCTTACCCAGCCAGCAGCCACAGAGGCTGTGTGAGGATACACAGAATCAGCCACTCAGTGCTTTCTCTGTCAGGGTCCAGTCATAGTAATTTATTTATTTTTATGTGTAAATTTGGTGTTATTGCCCAAAACTTGGAGCTGAAATTCAACTGAATAAAAGAAATATTTGCATCATCATTATTAATGGCAATTATTGCTGCTTATACAAAGTTGCTGTTTGTTTTCTGTTAGAAAATTTCTGCATGGTGTTGTCATAAAACAAGCCACGATCCCATGTGTGTTTCAGTTCCCACAGGCACCAGTGATAATGGGCAAAGCTCTGCTGCTTGGGTGCTCCTGTTCCTGGAGCCACTCTGGAAAAGAGAATTTGCAGAGAGCCAAGGAACCAGACCCAGGAGCTGGGGAGAGCCAGGAATAATCCTCCTTTTGTAAGGTTAGTTTTATCATGGGGCAGGGAATGCCAGCCCTACCGAGTCTCTCCGGAGGGAATATGGACATTTAGTGAGCACAGTGCTCATTTATTTTCATTTTCTCCAGATGTATTGATGGCAGTCCTGTTACTGACCTGTTCCATCAATCTGTACTGCAGAGAAGAAGAAATTATTATGTGCTTTAAAGAAGCCTGCATATAGAACCAAGATCTATGTACGTATATAATGTACACATGCTGCCTTTTCATCCACTTGGAAAGATTAGTGCCTTTTTACCGAAGGAAATAAGGGGTTAGGCATGATCTGTCATGAGCTGCTGTGGGTGAATGGGATTGTGCTCCTCCTGTGGAGGAGCAGTGAACAACTTGACAGCTCATTATTACAGATTTGTGCTGAGCACTGGCCAGGGTGGGGAGGGCTTGATTGGATCTTGAAGCAGAAACGCTGCAGGTGAGCTGGCTTGATGTGTCAGAATTATGCTGCCAGGACCTGTGGCTTCTTTGGGCTTTTCTCTGCAGTTCTAAACTCCTTAAAGGGTGCCAGTGAAAGGCAGAGTGCTGGGGAAGGGCTGTGCTGTGACTCACCATGAGAAACACTTGGATTAGTGACCTGGGGGAGGCCAGGTAGTTGTTGTGAGTGACAACAAACTGGAGGGGTTTTGCATCCTTTGACAATCCAAACTGGAGGGGTTGCATCCTTCAACCCCATCCTTGAACTGGAGGGGTTTTGCATCCTTGAAGGTTCTCAGGAGCTGAGTGATGAAGCCCTGAGCAGCCTGCTCTTGCCTCAGAGGTGGCCTCACCTCGAGCAGGAGCTTGGAATGGCTCCAATCCTCCTGTCACCTGTGTCTCCAGGTGCAGAGCTCCTTCCTTTTTCAAAAGCCACTACAAATGTCAGCTGCTCTCCCAGGAGTTGGTGCTCTTGTAAGAAGAGTAACAGTGGCCTTTGGTACTGAAATCGGGAGTGAGTTGTAAAGAAGGAGCCCTGAAGGCTTTGTTTGTCTGACATGGTGTTGGACACCAAGGCACAGCATTTGCAAAGGGAGGCTCCCCAGGAGACAGTCAGAACCCAAAATATGCCTGGGTCCTTGACAGGCACCTTTCACACTCTCATCCGAAGCTGACATGGCTAAGATGGCATTTTTATTCTGGCCAGATTTATGTTCCCAGAACATAAACCAGAACAAAAGTCAGAAGCTTTTCTTAGAGAAGTTTCTGCTTCCTGCCCTATGAGGTCTGTAGCTGAATTTCTGATGCACAGTGTCCCAAACCCCTTCATGGTGCAAGACTGTGAAGAGCTTTAGAGAAAATTATTGCAGCCTTGCTCTTAAGGGTTTCAAAGACAGGGTTTGAGAAGCAGCAGGACCGAGACAGCAGGAGGAATGAGAGTCAGATTCAGGACAGCATTTGATAGAGCATTTGTTGTCCAGGGGAGGGAAGGGAGCTGGGGAAGGGGCTGGAGCCCCAGGAGCAGCTGAGGGAGCTGGGAAGGGGCTCAGCCTGGAGAAAAGTTGTCCCCTATGACTGGGTAGATTTTTATGTCATCTGAAGGATTTGCTCTCCAGGACTTTTCTATGCTGCTTTCTGCTGTGCTGTTAATGTGTCTGCCCTGCCCTTGGGATGAGGGGACAGAGCACAGGTTCCATATAAACACTGATTCCCAATGTTTTGGGTGGAAATGGACTTTAGGCTCATCTGGTTCCACCTCCCCTGCTCAGAGCAGGGACACCTTCCACCATCCCAGGCAGCTTCAACCAGGCCTTGGCTTAATGGAGTTTTAAAGAATTTGAGTTCCTCGTTTATATTGAAATGTCATTTACATCTTAAAGGACTGCGACGTGCATCGGCACTGTGTGTTCATGCATGGATAGAACAGACCAAGAGAACTTTTGGGAGATGCCCTCCTCATTTATTTCGTATTCAATCCTAATGAGCAATTATCTGATTTTTCTCTTGTTCAGTACTTTATCTGTGTCTTATAGAGGATGGTGACTGCTTTTAAAATGTAACAAATTCACGAGCAATTAGGGCAAAGACATATCAATGAAAACAATGTTTTCCTGGGCTAAAAATGAGTTACACTGCAACCCAAACACCACCAGAGAGAAGTGTTGAGAGCATGATTTTTGAATGCTCTTCTCTAAACTATTATAAAATCTGATTTATTTCAACTGCTGAGTGTGGCAGGACTGTCTGCAAGTGGCAGAACTGCAAGCAAAAGGAGCTTCTAAAAATGCTGATTTTAGTTGCAGGCAGTAATTAGGAGAAGAGTGAACTCTTGGGCAGAAAACAAAAGCCTGGCACATCCATCATTTCACACCTCTTTGGTGAGGTGCTAATGAGATCTGAACAGTACACAGGTCTGGATGTGGCCCCTGCACTCAGTCAGACAAACACTTCAGGAGTGTTTATACAGTGGCTACTTTGATTGTCTGCAATATCAGTTACTCCTTTAATAATGCAGCTTCGTGTTTATTGTGCTGGAGAGCAAACCTGCTCCTGCATGCAGAATCTTCCCTCTTGCTGCCTCTCCTGCCAACTTACCTGGAGATGCTACAGCACCACCCACCTGCTGTGGGCTGTGGAGCTGTTTTCTTAATTGCAACAAAATCATTTACGCCAAATAATGCCACATTACAACAGCATAATTTAATTTGCAGCTGTTCATTATATTTCCATTACCCTTCAGCTCTGGCACCCTCCCAGGGAAGGACCCAGGAGGAGCAGGTGAGACACTTTCCTGGAGGGATAAAATTGCACTCCACACAGCCCAGTGCCAGGTTTTCCCGTGGCAGAATTCTGGCATGATTACATTCCTTGCATTTCACTTGTGTCATGCTGAAAAAATAATAATAGTGAGGGTTTTCTTCCTAGACTTTCAAATCAAGATTACAGTCTCTTGCTATTTTAACTTAATCATGTTCTATTATCAAAAATAAGGGGTTTAAAGAAGTATTACATGTTGTTTACATTTGAACATTGGAGCTTTTATCTTAAAACCTGTACTGAATTGTGCACTATGTTAATAGATGCCAAGGCTAGAGGAAGTTCAGGCTGCCTCACAATTATTCTCTAATGAGCACAGTAATGAAACTTGTGAGCATTTGGCTTTTTGTAGTAGTTGGAATTTAATGTATATGGTTTAAGACATTTACTCCATTATAACTTAAGGTATTAGCAAACAGAATACAGTGTATTAACCATTCTACTGTTTGTCTGGAAGTATTTATAGTAAACTTTTACAATTAATCAAAAGCAGACATTGTAAAAACAAAAAATCTGATTTATTGCCAAGCTCATAAATGTCAAGTGTACTGTTATGCAGGCTTTGTATTACTTCAATTGCAACTTTAAAGAACGTTTTAAGTGATTGGAAAAAGGAAGTTTATTAAAGGCTCAGCAGGTCTTCTCTGCACTCTGCTGTTATTAATGTAAATCATTGCATCTTGTGTGAGAGGAACAACATGGCAGGAGAGGTTTTTAATCAGGTTTTCCTCTGTGACTACCAATACATCCAGGAAGAACTTAAACCACAGAGCACTGTGTTTCCTCTGGCAAACAAAAGCAAGGAGATTTCAGAAGAGAGAGAGTGCAAACCAACCAGGGTGACTTTAATTGCTGAAGTTTTCTTTGGGTCACAGCTTAGCAGCCTGTGAAGTTTGTAAGGAAATTCAACTCTCTCACCTCTTTGCCAGTGTCTGCAGTTGGCTTTATCTTCAGTCCAAGATGCTGTGCCTGAGGCAGAGTTAATTTGTGTGCCTTTCTTGGGCAGCACTATTTCATCCTGTTAGCCACCAACCCAGGGGAAAGTCTGCTGGGAAAGTGAAATCATTTTGGGGCTGAGCTGAACTTGGGTAGGTGCTCGTTCCTGCTGCCAGGGTGGGTGCACACCTGGGGGGACTCAAACACAGCCACAGCAGGGAAGGTCCTGGCTCTGCCTCAGCTTCTCCCTGGTTCATTTTATGTTTGATCAGTGTGGGTGAGGGCTGGGGTCTGCTTTGCAAACTTCTTGGACGCTGGTGGGTTAAAAATGTCACTGAATAAAAGGACATTTGTTTGTTGTGAGTATGAGCTTAATGAAGTGATACAGAAAACAGCAGAAATAAGGGAAAAAGTTGTCCTGAGTTTTTGTGGCTGTGACTTAAACAGGGATGATCACTGATAGATATAGGATAGGGATATACTGCAATAGCTCCTCTCTGGATGTTTTGAAAACGTCTCTGAAACTCTCTAAACTCCAGTTGTCTCAGAGTTGTTTACAGAGGATCTTCTTTTAGAGTCAAGTATGAGTTGATGAGTCCTTGAGGCTGGTTTTAGTCCAGCTGTTGCATGAAATAGAAAGTAAGGTAAGAAGGTGAGTTAAGACAGATCGCTAAGGAAGAAAGAAGAAATATTTAGAATAAAGACAAAGCTATAATATCATAGAATGTTTGGTGTTGGAAGGGGTCTTAGAGACCATCCTGTCCCACCTCCTGCCATGGCAGGGACACCTTCCACTGTCCCAGGCTGCTCCAAGCCCTGTCCAGCCTGGCCTTGGGCACTGCCAGGGATCCAGGGGCAGCCACAGCTGCTCTGGGCACCCTGTGCCAGGGCCTGCCCACTCTCTAACTCCCATCTACTCTCACTCTCTTTCACATGTTTGATGCCTGTATTAGTGTGTGTTATTCTGCTTTGGAAAGCTCCTGATGGATTGCATTGGAGCATTAAACAGTGTAAATCTTCATTGACTGAGAAGCTTTATCACTGAGAGGTGCTGGCTAACCCTGAAAAGTCTTTACTCCTGGGGACTGCAGGGAACTCAAATTAGTGTGAGCAGGACACATGTAAAAAATACACAATTCAGAGCACTCTTTCCACTGATTAACACATTAGGAAAAGCTTCTTTTGGCTCAGGGAAGTGAAATGGCTATTTCACAGAGATTTTTCCTGTTGCAGAAAAAATCTGGCAAATGATACATGCATTAGCTCTTGATGTTGCCATGAGGGGTGTGCAAGTGATGTCTGACTTCTGCATACCAGGGAGCTCCTCCTAGTTGTTACAGTTACATACAATAATATTGGCTTTTTGCAAATATTAAAATGGATGCTATATGTATAAAGTTAAAGGAACTTTGCTATGAATATATAGCTTTTATTTTGGTTGTTAATTAAACTTACACATAGTAATGAAATAGCTGATATGTTTGTGCTAAAATGCCTGCTTGGATGGGAGAACTTCCAATGAACATGTGATGAAGATCCCTGCTATTGATACACCAATTATCACCATGCACTGTCAGTGGAAAGTATGGGCCAAAGCCCAAAAACTGGAGGTGATAAGAACGGACTAAATCCACAACTGAGGATTACACATGCTCTGAAAAGACAGACCAAGGAGGAGCCATGCTAAACAATTCTTGGAACATGTAAACTAGCTTGGGGAAAAGTTTTAATATGCATAATTATTTATAAATATGCAACAGGCTGAGGCAGTAGAAATGGTACTTAAAGGGTGTTTCCAAAATAGCAGGTGTGCTCTAGGTGGAATGCCAAACACCTGGCTGTTAAACTCTTTGCTTTATTGTCTTTGTCTCCTATTGTCCTTTATTAAACTTTTAAATTTTTGCAGGAGAGTGAGCCTTGCTTTTCACACACTCACACCAAATGTGTGTCTGACAGAGCAAACCTTGCCTCAGCCAAGAGCCTTTCCCAAGCACACACAGAGCACTGCTTGAACAGTAGCATTGCCTGAGACTTAAATCTAACCAGTCCTGTGGATCAGATCCATTCCTGGGACACCACTTGGTTGCTCCTGTGATTGGTGAATGCCCTTTGCAGAGTCTGACTTGCCTTGGAATGATGCTGAATCAGCAGGCAGGGATTTGATTGTGGCTTTCAGCAGGGCCAGCCCACATCCAGCTCACTGGCCTGTACACTCAGGGTTTTAATCTCCAAATGGAAAGGTATGAACACGTCTGGTTTCGGCTTGAAAAAAATAATGTCCTCAAAATTCTGCCTTTTAAAGGTGATATTTGGAAGATTTAATTGCTACTCGGAAATGAAGTCATAGAATGGTTGAGGTTGGAAGGGACCTTGAATGTCACCTAGTTCCAAATTCCCCTGCCAAGGTCGCAGCTCCAGCCCTTCCCTCTCCGATTTCTGCTCCTGCAGGGAAATACACCTCAGCTGAATTGTCCTTGGTACTTTCTCTTGTGGTGAGAGGGTTTGAAATGGCTGACTGGACCCAAGCTGGGACAACATTTGGCTGTCAGTCCCTCAGAAAGCCTGCAACGTTTCATTCAGTGTCTGCTTTCATGAGAATCGAGCTCAGCTTTGGCGTGGGGTTGGACAGGGGATGTCACACCCAACCCAAGCTGCCTGCCAGGTCCCTCCTTCCTCTTTCCCTGCTCAGCACAGCCAAATTACCCACAAAACCAGGGGTACAGAACTGGAGAAAATAGCTCTGGTTGTCTGAGGTGCTATGCAATATTTGTCACCTGTGGATAAGCAGCAATCAACAAAACTCACAATAAGCTGTAAGTGCTCTAAATGTCATAATGAGCTCAGGCACTGAAATCTGAATGCCATTTGTGTTGCCCTTTGATAATAATTTGTGATTGCCACTCAAGGAGGCAATCATGTATCCAGCACAGCTAAAAATGAGATGCATAACCCTGGCTTTCCATTCCAGCCTGAGCTGCTGTGAAGTGCACTAAAAGCATCTTTGCCTGCACTTTTGTTCACGTGTTTCACACCCATGTCATGTACTGCAAGAGAAAGGAACCTTAAACAACAATTTATTTTGGGGAAAGGGGTTTAGATTACAGGTATTCTTTGCAGAACATTACACATAAAGTTCTAGCTCATAAAATATATGCTAGGATGCTAGCAACATCTGGTCCCTTTCCTGCTCTTCCTCATATATTTGGAAGATCCTGCTAATCCAGCTCTTTTATGTTAAATACCTTTCTGGGAGTTTATATTTTTTTTCCTTCTTCCTCTTTTTACTTATTTATTGCTGACTGTTGAAGTATTTTGGCTTCATTTTCAGACTGTAGCACTTTTTCTTTGCCTTCTTCCTCTAGACAGAAAATTTTAAAAATATTTTCTTACCTTCATAATTTCATGAAAGGATGCCCAGCTGTGAGACTCCTTTTCATTGCTTTTTCTCCTTGTGTTTAAATGCCAGTTTAATCACAAATGTATTGTAAAACCGTGTTTAATGCATTGCAAAACCCCTTTTGATAGTGCTGCACTTCAGTACCTGTTTTGATGTGCTTGTGCAGGGCTGTGCTCAGTGCTGCAGAAAGAGGAGGCTGTGAACAGCAAGGGGCTGCCCAAGCAACAGCAGAAAACTGTTGGCAAGGCTAAAGCATCTCCAGAGGGAGCAAGCTGCAGGGAATGTGGGACTGTGCCACTGATCTGGTGGCACTGACAGGTCAGTGTGGGCATATCTGTCCCCCATGTCAGGGGGGAGCCTTTGGGGCCCTGGTTCACCTGAAGGACACAAGGAAATATCAGCAGAAAGGTAAATCCTACCAGATGCTGAAATGTTCCCAGGGAGTGAGGAAGGTGATTCTGAATCCCTGAGTGTGAGGAATTCCTCTCCCAGAAGGAGGGCAAACAGCTGAGCATTTCCTCTGCTCATGGCAGTGCAGATCTGGGCCCTGACATGTGGCAGAAAATGTCCCAAAAGGATCTGGAGACACAACAGGAACTGGGCTCCAGAGGAGTGACACCTCTACTCTTTGCATTTGGGCAAGAAGGCTTGGTAGCTCATTCCAACCATCTCAAAAAGTCCATTCCTATCTTTGAAATAACACCTTTGCTCACCATATTCCCCAGTTGCTCATTTTTAGGAGGACTGAGTTTAGATATATTAATACAGATTTTTGCCTAAAAAGCAGTGACTGCACCACATATTCAGCAAAAAAGAAATTCCCTGTGAAAATAAAACTCTAATCTTTCAGGCAGAAATTTCTTCCCAGTTCCTGCATGGAGCAAACCTCACTTCACACTTTCTGGATTTTGCAAACAGCCTTAGAAAAACACCTGTGTTCAGCAAGGGTGTATAAAACATGCATCAAATCTTGTAATTATAAGTCACATACATCTGAAAATTTGCTGTGATTAATCTTAAATATCTTGTATATATTTCCTGAAATTTGAGACGTGGCTCAGCAAGCCAGATAAATGTAGAAAATACAGCTTGAGTAGTAAATATCATAATTTTCTAAGGAATTTTGTGGGCTTTGCAACCAGCAAACCTCCAGAGAGACTGAATAAAGTGATTCCATCTGGTACTGGAAGAGAAGGATGCTGCAGTCAGGAGCTCCTGAAAGTGAGCTCGGAACTGCTTTTGTCCAGAGGCTTGGAAAATATGAGATTCACAGAAGATACACCAAGTATCTTTTTTTAAACCAAGTGATGCATTGTAGCTGGAAAAAGTAGATGAGATTTGGGTTGTGCTGTGTCTTCAACAGCAAAAACACAAGCCAACCTCAAAAAGAAATAGGAAAAAATGGATAGAAAAAGGTTAACTAACTCTTGGAATAGAAGGAAGCTGTTAGCAGGGGAAGAGGTGATGAGTTGTCTCAGTAAAGTGGAATAGAGAGGTGTCATTAGGGGCTAAAGAGAGAAGTTTTGTACTATTAGAAACCTTAGTCCATGTTAATCAGATTTTCAAATAATGTGTTTCTATATGAAAAAAATAATTTAAAAAAACCCCAACCTTTGAAAGAGTTTCTAGGAATGAGGAATCAAAGTATGAGAGAAATAGCCCCTGGCACACTTAGCACATCCCTGGGAATGGAAATACTGAAGGAGTTAGAGCAGAAACTCAAATATTTGCCTTTCATATGCCATACAAATGTACCTTTTATGTATTTTAAAGGGGTTATTAGCTTAATCTATTGTTTTAAAGAAAACGTGCTGTGAAGACTCAGGATTACAGGGAGCATCCATCCCAGAAGAAAATATTATTGAGAGAAATAAATACTTTTTAAAAATAATAACAGCAACCATTTGCCTTTTCCCTTCAATACTACCATGCTGTGTAATAACACTGGGTCTTCCTAACACCTGGGAAGGAGAGGGGAAGCACAGCAGGGACACCTTCCACTGTCCCAGGCTGCTCCAAACCCTGCCCAGCCTGGCCTTGGGCACTGCCAGGGATCCAGGGGCAGCCACAGCTGCTCTGGGCACCCTGTGCCAGGGCCTGCCCACCCTGCCAGGGAACAATTCCTAATTCCCAATTCCCCATCCATCCCTGCCCTCTGGCAGTGGAAGCCATTCCCTGTGTCCTGTCCCTCCATCCCTTGTCCCCAGTCCCTCTCCAGCTCTCCTGGAGCCCCTTTAGGCTCTGAGCTCTCCCTGGAGCTTCTCCTCTCCAGGGGAGCATCCCCAGCTCTTCCAGCCTGGCTCCAGCCCTGGAGCAGCTCCTGTCCCTGCTGTGGTCCAGCCCCACCAGTGCCTGTTTCTGCCTTGCCACCAGCTGTGACAAATCACTGCAGTTTGGAATTGATTATCCTGGGCTTGGGGTTGGATTGATCACTGACTGTGGGGCTGCTGATCACTGACTGTGGGGCTGCTGTGCAGCTGCTCTGATCAGCTTGCTAGAGTGCATACTTCAGAGGTTTTACCCCAAAAACCTTAATTTAATCACCAACCAAGTAACACATGGCTGGTAAATTAAAAAGTAAAAATTATGATTTACAGTGCACTGTCCAATAGTCTCAGTGGTCTCAAGTTGCACCAGGAAAGGGTCAGTTTGGATATTAGGCAAAATTTCTTCACTGAAAGAGTGAACCCCCCCCACCCCCAACCTAAAAGATAAAAAACCATCAAACCAATAATCTCTCTTAATTTCTATCAGTCATCCTGTCAATTAGCATTTAGTTTTTCACTGTGGAATCCTTTCCTCCTTCCCTCTTAGAATTTAAATTGATTTGTCCCTACACAGAGAAGCCCTTTTTTGTCTTCCTTTTTTTTTTTTTTTTTTTTTCCTGTTAAGAGGAATACAGCAGTTATAAGAGTTGTCTTTTATTTGGTTTGATGTAATTCTGCTGGAGGCTGGAGTTATGAATTATCAAATACTTAGTCTGAATCAACAGGAGAAGAAGTCTGAGATATATTAGGAAGAGTTAATTGTGTTTTCACTGTTGGTCTCAAATCCAGGCCTCTGTCTGGAACATCCTGGGACCTGGTGCTCTAAAATATCTGTATGTAACAGAGATCCTTAATGTTTTACTTTCTTTCCCAGTTTTCTTCTTCTTTCCAGTCTGGATTTGAATCCACAGCAAGCACTGCAATGGGGTAATTGAAATAAACTATTGAAATGTCTCACTGTGTTTTCTCTATGGAAACTTTTACATTTCTGGTTGTCCTTCTAAAATGGTGAATGGTGCTTTGGTACTGAGTTTTAAGATACAGAGCTCATTTTAGTGTGTCCTCATCATCCTAGAAATCCATGTAAATCATTACAATCTTGACATTTGTGTGTAAGGTCTGTATCCTATAAACTATTAATGAAACATCTAAGGACTGGAATATATAAACTGGAGATTTAACTGGACTTTAAGATCTTTTGATTAAAAATACATGTCAGGATGAAATATTAATAGATCTGTGTATGTCCTGGTGATCAGATTGCCTGAGTGTCCAGAGAAGCTCTTGGATTATGTTTGTGTGGTAGATGCTCATTGCATTAGAAAATTAAAGCCCAGCATCAGCAAAATACACAAGAGCAATAACAGTGAAGTGTTAATGCAGGAGAATGGGGCAGTTTGCAGTATTATGGGATGTATTTCCACGAAATAATATGCTAAACTTATTCTCTGGCTGTTCTTTCCAGGTTATGCCTCAAATGTTCTCCTTGCTTGAATTTGTTATTTAATTCTTGTTCTGGTGGTGAAGGAACACCTGACAGGGCTATTGAGTGGACTGACCTGGCTGGTCCCTCATGCTCAGAACCTCTGGCTCAGTTTGAATTTTATTTCTGTTTTCCCATAGCCCAAATTATGGTGGGAAGATCAAAAAATAGTGGAAAGCAAAACCCCTTTGCTGGAAGACTCACTGATGAAATAGAAAAACCTCTGAGTCTGCTGCAGATATTTGAGAATAATTAAGCTTGACAGAGGAGGAGAAAGGGATGAGGGGAGAAAGTAACAGGGTGCAGGAGATCCAAATATATTGGTCCATTTTATAAATATCTGTGTCTATGACATGCTTGCCTTTTTTTTTTTTTTTTTTGGCCAATTTTCCTCCTCTGTGTAGAATGTATGTTCCAATGTAGAATGGGTTGTATTTCCAATTGGGAGTGTGTGAAAATCTCTAGGACTTGAGGGAAGGGCTGGGGCTGTATCAGGAGAAATTTAGCTTGGAATTAAGGGAAGGTTCTTCCCCAGAGGGTGCTGGCACTGCCAAGGCTGCCCAGGGAATGGGCACAGCCCCAAGGCTGCCAGAGCTCCAGGAGAGTTTGGACAACATTCCCAGGGATGTCCAGGGTGGGATTGTTGGGGGGTCTGGGTAGGGGCAAGAGCTGGATCTATGATCTTTGTGGGTCCCTCCCAGCTCAGGATATTCCATGATTCTCTAATTCTATGGGATTCATAACACACAAAGTCCCCAGATCCCCCTTTTCCTTGGTATTAGACAATCCCATTGTCTGCAGGGACTCTGGATCCTTCTTCACTCCTTATTTCAGTCCCCCTGTTCCTGGCTGGAACTCTCTTGGAATGCACCAGACAGTAAAGCCAAGTTCACACCCACCCTCCCTGCTCTGTCTCTGCACAACCAGGCTGGCCATGTTTTCCATCTTTTCTTTTCTTCTCTCTCCCAACACTTCCTGACAGGAAGTCCAGATGTGAAATGAAAGTGGGAAATGCCCAGAGCTGGCACGATGTGAAAGCTTTGCACGTATATGTGCACCTGGGATTTGTGAAAAACAGACCACCACCACCTCCCCCATAACACAAAAGCACTGCTCTCGTACCCAAAGCTAGATTACACTGGATATTTAATATATAAAGGAAGGTTGTCTGTTCTTATTAATCTTTTGGAAGCTCTGCTAACTTGCTGAGTTGTGGGTACAACGGAATATTACTTTCTTGAATAAAATTTGGTCTTACTTACAGTAAGAAAAACATGGGAGTTGATAGGAAGAACTTAAAAGGAGTTAAAATGTGGTCAGCTGGAAGTTTAAGAACAGACAACTTTCCTTATATATTATATATTCAGTGTAATCTCGCTTTGGGTGTGAGAACAGTTATTGTTTTATTGGGAAGGTGGTGGTGGTCTGTCTTTAAAAATTCTTTCAGTGGAGATTTAATCCTACAGAAAAATCTTCCTTCAGAAGCAGATGAAGCCATTAAATGTTTAAAGTGTAAATAATGCCATGGTCAGTATGGGAGTGTGGAACTAACAGCCCAGAAAATGCTGACCACTTTCTCCCTTTCCTTTTGTTCTGCGCAGGAAACAATAATAGACTTGTTCTTATTTGTTGGAAGCAGAGGCAAATCCCTTTGCTTTTACTCCTGAATATCACATTGGCTGTGCTGTATATGGTTACAATACAGATTGCAGCTATCCTTAAAAAAAAAAAAAAGATAAACCCTCTCCCTATTTAATTTCTGTTTGTTCCTGAGCACAGTAGGTTTGTTTATAAGAGGACAGGTTTCATGATCTCATTCTCCATAGGCATTAAGCAGAAATAAGTCCAGATAATGAGTAGCCATAAAATAATGCATTACTGTAAGAAAACTGTGTCTGGCTGTCCTTAATCCAATCCAAATTTGCCTGCAGTGCTTTGCATTTGCAGTCAGAGGTTTGCTGACATAGTCTGGGTAAGTAGCTATCTGCGGCCATCATTTATCTGTTCAGCACAAGCAGAGCACTCCTGGAGAAGCAATGAGATGAAACTTCAGCTCAAAAGGCAGACTCAGATTAGAGAACCTATAGAGAAATGCAAAAATAGCCCTGGTAAGGAAGAGTGAAGGAATTGAACCCAGACAATGGCCCTGTAAGAGGATTTCCAAGATGGAGATAAGGACTCTGCTGAGACAGGAGGGGATGTTGTTTACAGTTGCCCCCACACTGGGTTCATGTTTTTGTCTACAGCCAGAAGGGCATCATGAGTTTCACAAGGGCAAACTGCAGAGGTAAATCATGGAGAAACTTATTTTAGGAATGACACTGTGGCTGCCCCTGCATCCCTGGCAGTGCCCAAGGCCAGGTTCGACAGGGCTTGGAGCAGCCTGGGACAGTGGAAGGTGTCCCTGCCCAAGGCAGGGGTGGCACTGGATGGGCTTTAAGGTCCCTCCCCACCCAAACCATCCTGGGATTCTGGGATTCTGTGGTAATCTGTGATTCTGAGAAAATCAGATCTTAGTCTCTGTTGTTGAGACAACACAGATTTCAGAATTTGGTTACAGTGGCATCCTGCAGGGCCTCTCTCCCACTGGAAACTAATTTTTACTTCTATATTTGCATGTGTAAATCTTTAAAATCTCCCAAGTTAACTAAATGCAAATGCATGGCAAAACTCTTCCTCCATGGAAAGCTCGCCAAATGATTATATCTAATGAATAGATTTTGGTTTTACTTTGGCTGAAAGCATTGCATTTACTTCTGTTCTGAAAACATTCAACCCTTCTGCTTGAAGCTCTGCAAGGGTCAGACTGACAGGGCGCTCATTTTCATCTTTGGAGCTCTTTACAAAACATTCCAAAATGTACACAAACTTTCTTTTACTTCTGGCTATTTATTTAAGCGTCAGAAGGTGAAAAAGCAAATGTTAATATTTACAGACACTCTTAGGAGTCCTAGCCTGGATTTCCATGTGAATCCCTGTTTCAGCAGGTCCTGCCCAGCAGCTCACACAGGCTGCAGAGCAGCTTTCCACCCTGTGTTTGCCCTGGACTCTAGGGCTGAGCCCAGGACTAAGGAAGCTCCTTTAACTGTAGCTCCTTTCACTGCAGCTCCTTTAACTTATTCTTTCTTTTCTCCACTGTTTTATCTCCCTGTGGTAGCTGTTTTTGTCCGGTGAGCCACATGTGTTCTTTGAAAAGCCTGATTTTCCAGCTGTTCTGCCAGTCTTAATGGCTCTGGTTTTGTTAAATGTGGCCCTGTTCCAAATTCTGTCCAGAGACACAAATTTACCAGATAACTTCGGGTTGCTGCAGAGCAGAGAACATTTCTTCTTCTGAAAACAAAACAAAACAAAACAAACAAACAACAAAAAAAAGGCAAGATCATATTCCTTGGTAAAATACATATTTTGTTTCTCTCCTTTCTTTCTCAGCTTTTTTTTTTTTTTTTTTTTCATTCCCAGCTTTATCTGTGTGTTCAGAATTCCACCTGTGTGAGGGTGGTGATTTCTGTGCACAGGCAGGTACAGGTGAATGTTCTTGGTAAGCTGCTGTGGCAGCACAGTAATGTATCCTAGCATTGCTCTTTTTTTTTTTTTTTAGTATACAACATTCCCGGCTTGAACTCTAGGCTAGGGAAAAGCAAGAAAAATACTCAGACATTTTGAATTATTGTGTGGGGAAAATTAGGTGTTGCCAGAGTGCTGCCCAAAAATTCAGTGTGAGAATTCAAAATTGTTACCTTTCCCTGGAGCTTGAGTGATGTTTAAATTATTCTCCAGACTTTTGTGCACTGCTGATTCCTTTTGCTGGAGCAAGTGAGCAGAGATGGATTTTAATGAGACATTTCTCTTGGTATGAGTTTGGCAGTTCTAGTCCTGGAAGAGGACTAAGAGTCAAAGAGGAGTCAAACAGATGTGTACAAATACATGTTCAAAAAGCTAATGCAAACCTAAATCTGTTGGAAAAAGGCTGCTGTGACACCAAAGACACAATGATTAGTATGATTTAAATGAAATGGGCACTTCCCAACTCATTGGAACCTAAGGGAGGGCTGGAAATGAAGCTGGGAGAGCAGTGTGAGGAGGAAGAAGGAGTAATTTGTACCTGAGAGTGCAGGTGATACCTCAGGTTTAGCTTTTATATGTTTCAGATTCTGTGCTGCTTTAGTGTGTGGTTCTGAGCTTCATATTAGGGATGGTGAGCTCTCTTCACAGAGCAGGGAGACAAAACAATTCCTTCTCTAGCTGGGGACCAAGGACAAATGATCCAAATTTCAAATTTCATAAACAAGCATCTTGTTTATGCTTTCAAGAGCAGAAACAACATGGGCTGAAGAGAGAAAAACAAGCATGATGGGACTGCCTGGGCTAAAGCTGGAATTGGACAATGAACTCCAATGTGCCAATGGAGCAGAACTGATAAAAGTGAGAGACCCTGTGAGCGCTCGTGCATTTTGTGACCATTTTGGTTCACCTTGGGTGCAGCCCTGGCTGGGCTCTGGTGCTGCCCAAGGTGGATCCATTGAGGAGATCCTTTTGATAAATCCCTGTTTTATTCTTTAGCTCTGTCTGGCCTCTGTTCTAGCTCAGCCTTCTCAAGGCATCACAGGGATATCTCTGAGAGGGAGCTGAGGCAACCTGACTTGTGTCCTGCTGCAGCCTGGAGAAAGGTACTGACCACAGAAAAAGCCTCGGCTGTGAGCACCAGAGCTGAGGGATGTGCTCTTGGTTTGGCCAATAAAATTGGGAAGGGGGCGTTGCCTTACGAATGTGGCACAGAAAGTTTTCCCGTGTTTCCCTCAGGCCCTGCAGAGGAATGGGAATTCTCAGAGGATGGAGGAGGTCAGCAGCACTGGAGGCTGTTGGGGTTTGCTTGGGTTGGGTGGCACCCTGGCTCCTGTGCTGTTTGTCCCTCAGGGATGATGTGGGGCTGCAGGCTGATCTGTGGCTGAGCACCACGAGCACAAGAGAGCTGCCCAGTGGAAACCAGTGATGCTGGAACCCTGGTTGCTGAGAATTTTGGACTTTCTGTGCTGCCAGGCACTGACCCCCAGGAGAACACTGCATTTGACATGAGGCTGTGGAGAAACTTCCAAAATGGAGTGATAGTGTTAGTGTTCAGGAGCACACATAATCACGGGATATGATTATCTGCAGGTGCTTTTATTGAGAGCTCTGGGAATCAGAGGTACAGACCCAAATCTGACTCCAACATGGCTTTTGAACTGAAAGTATTTTATATTCTATCGTTATATAACTTACATATTAATTATTAAACTTATGTTGTTCTATTGTATACATTGACATGAGTTTCTTGTGATCTTTCTTAGGCTCCTGACCACAGTTTCTCATGATTATTCTTACAATTAAACAGTAATTATATTTAATTACTAAACAATCATCACATCTAACAATTATATCATTTATCATGTACTAGCTACACAGGTGTAGTTCTAGCAAGGTACAAAGTCTTCCTGTACTTAGGGTATTTATTTTCTTTTCAGGGCCTACTAAGCTTAATTTTCCTTTTAACCCTAAATACCCATGATTTTAAAACCCTTTTACTATCAATAGCACTGGGATTGTGGGTGTGGAGTTTGAATAGAAGTGTGTGATATCACATGGTGGGAAACTTAGAGTTTAAGGGTTTAGAATATAGTAATATATATAAACAAGATGGAGGTTCTAGGGTGGGGGCTGGTCCTTCTTCTCCTTCTTCACCTTCTTCTCCATGGGTTTGGGAGGTTTTGTGTAATTGGATAAAAAATTCCCCATTGTTGGGCACGGGTGGTTGATTATTGGCTTAAAAGTAAAAATAATTTAGGTGTCATTTCTTAATTGGACAGTTTATCCTTCAAAGGCCTTGTAGAGAGATAGGGCTCCATTTTTAGTTTGTTAGGGTGAAGTGCTGTAGAACTCAGGGTTTGTGAGACTGTAACACAGATGAGAACTAACAAACATCTGGATTCAACCAAGAAATACTGTCTTGCGAGGTAACAGTAAAATCCTTTAAATACAAAGGCACTGATACCCAGCCCAAACAGTGAGGCAGGGAAAATTGGTGCTGAAAAAGTTAAAGTTCATAAGCTGAAAGTTAACACGGAGCTATTTCCAGTTTTAAAACTGTATCTATTCTCACCACCTGCACATTCAGCAGAACATTGTCTCTAACTGAGAGAACTTTTCACACAGGGAGAAACAGTCTTTGAGAAGGAAAAAAAGGTAGGGGCTGTTCTGGGTAAGGATAAGGAGAAAAGGATGTTTCAGCATATTGGGAATCACTTAGAAAAAGTGTCCCCTGGAGCAGAACTGCTCCTCCTCACATGGGGGAGAGGATGGAGCATTGCCTTGTTGTTGCAGAGTCATTGATTCCTGTCTGATGGATACTGGGTTGGTTAGGTTTTGTTTGGTTTCCTTAATTTCTCCACAGCATAGTTTTTCAGCTCAGTTTTCTTTAAACCTGGCAAATGTGGCCAGTATTTTCAAATGATTCTGCATCTCAGAGTTCACTTTGCAAAACTTTGAGGAGAAATTTTTGTGCTTTGAGCTTGTCAGAGCAGTTGTGCCCTCTCTGCTCCTCCTGGGGACTGAGAGCAGGGCTTGAACCTCTTGCTAATATAATTCTCTGTAGATTATGGCCATCAATCATTATTCCATCTAGCAAACACTCTTCTCTGATAAAAGGGGATGTAGTAACATTTGTATTTATGGTCTGTTCAAAGGAGTGATGTGAGGTTAATTGGAAGGTTAATTAGGAGAGGTTTAATCTAAAGGCAACAAGTCTAATCTCCATGCTGATATTCATGAGAGCTCTTTTCACCCATCTTTTCCAATAAATGCAACATTCCTTAGAGATAAACCTCTCTGACACAGCAGGCAACTCTATTTATTTCAAGGTGGTGCCCAGGAATACTCACCTGGAAATAGAGCAAGGGGCTATAACTGCTCTGACTGTGCTGTGCCAGCCACACAAATTCTTCTTCCCTGTCATCATGAAAAAATCAAAAACTTGAGGCATGGCAGTCAAGTGAGGCTTCCTGACAGGACAGCTGTGGGGAGTGGGGCTTATCTTGCCTTTCTGGCAACCACAAAACAATTCCCAAGGTCAGCATCAATGTCACTGTCAGGGACTCTATATTTTGTTAATCAATAAGCACGAAAAAGATTAATTGCTTTTAAGATTAACAGCCAATCAGTGCTGTAAGTGGAACAATCAATGCCTGAAAGAATTGTGTGCCCTTCTCCTTAGCTGATTTTCATAGAGCCCAGCCCTGCCCTCAGGACCTGTGGCTATTTCTGCAGTCAGGGATTAGGTAATGGAATGGTTCCTTTTAGGCCAAAGTCATAAATATCATTTAAATAGACAGGGGAAGTAGAGAACCTCCTGCATCTGAATAGCTTCTCCCTTCTGCAGGGCTGAGTCTTGGAGCAGTAGGGATGATCCAGGGACCTGGTAGGGATGAGTCCAGGGAGCTCTTTCCTACACTTGCCTCTGGCCCTGTCACTTCACCAAGGTAGAATTAACCTGGTGCTTTCCTCCCACTCATCAGGTTGGCTCCTGTCCCTGCCTTATCTCCCCATTGTGGCAAGCACATTTCTCTCCCTCTCAGGATTTTTCAAAGAGGTGCACAGAGAGAAATGAATGAGAAAACAATTTCTATTCCTGCTCCTTGTTTTTCCTATGTGGAATGTGTTTGGAGAATTGTTTACCTGGGGTGAGTGCTTGATTGGATTCTGGTGAGGATTGTTAGAGCCTGATGGCCAATCCCACCCACCTGGGGCTGGACTCTTGCGAGAGGGCCACGAGTTGGGTGAGAGTTAGAGAAAGTAGTATGTAGTTTTAGTATCCTCCTCTTATATAGCGTATTTTAGCATAGTTATAATAAAGAAACAATTCAGCCTTCTGAATTGAGTCAGACATTGTCATTTCTTCCCATTGGCTTCGCCTGCATTTACAATATCCCATCTCAGTATTTCCCTTCCCTGCTCTTTGTGAGCACAACAGTGGGGAGAGAAAGAAGTGGCTGGAAGGAGTGGGAAGGTCTTGGTTGATTTGTTTGTTGTGTAGAATTAAGAAGAATAAAACCCTCTCCCACTCTGGGTGGTAAATCCCAGCAGTCCAGAGTGCTGTGCCGGGAGGAGCCGGGAGTGCAGAGGAGGAGGAGGAGGAGCAGGGAGATGACATTTTAGTTCAAGCATGTGACTCTGCTGCGGATGCCTAAAGCAGGCAGCAGGGTAAGAAGATGAAAAAGTGCTACTTAGGGCTCTTAAGTCTTCAAAAGGATTCTCTAAGAGTCCACTTAAAGACAAATGGAGCACTCCAGGAAGGCAGCTGATGGAGGCAAGGAGAAGAGGTTGTTTTTGAAGTGTATGTTCTGCCTTCTACAATAGAGTATTAATTATCTTTTAGTTTCAGAAAAAAAAATTTTCTTAAAGTATCTGACTGTAGACACATTGTTCTAGTGCAAGAGCTTACACAGCGATCTAGAAAATTTCCTTTATATTAGGATTGTTTGAAAAATCATTATCATGTTTTATGCTTCAGGACTCAACAGTTGCCTTTTCCATCCTTCTCTGTTTTTACAGATTTCCTTCCTGTCATCCCGATCTTCATTTTTGCCTTAACTTACATCAGCATTAAGGTTTTTACACTTTCCCTTCTTGTGTTTGTATTTACCAGTTGTATTGATAGCTTTAATTTCTATCTCCTTTTAAAATTCACCAAGATAGGATGTTTTAGAAGCTTGTTTCTCACAGAGGTCAGGAGGGAGGACGCTGTATCTGGTATTGGTGCCTGACAGCTTTGGGAGGTGGTAATCTGTATTGATGTTTGCTCTGCAGAAGGCAGAGAGCCTGTGGCCTGTCAGGTGAGGTACCACGGGAAGTGTCAAGTGTGTGAGGAAAGTGCTCCAAGATGCCTCTCCTCATTACAGCAGCAGGGCTGGCACTTGTCTCCTCTAATTAATCAGCAGCTCACTGGTGAGGGAGTGCCCTTCCTCCTCTTCCTCCAGGTGAGACTGGAACCCTTCCAAAATCCCAAGTCCTGTTGTGTGTTTCAGCCCAGGTGAGCTCCTGTAAACCCCTCACACCTCCAGCCCCGCTCCCACTCAGCTGCCCATGGCAGGCTTGGCTGCAGCCTCTCCCTCTCCTCAGCCTCTCCTGCAGCCCCTCTTGGGGTGTGCTTGGGGTTATCCCCCCCCTTTCCCAGCTGAGGGCAGAAGCACGATCTGCTTTCTGCCAAGAGGTAAAACCAGTGCCCTCCTCTTTCTTCACACTGCCCTGGGGGCATCAGCAGCCTGCACCAGGTGCTGGAAGGTGAGTGCCACACTCCTGCAATGTCACAAGTGCCATCTGGATGCTGTGGCAGGAATAAAAGAGCACTTCAGGGCAGAGGCAACACCTCCAGGGGCTCTGGAGTAGCAGCCACCTTTTTCTGCATCAGCTGAGTACAGGCCCGTGGCCTTTCTCAGACATGTCTGAATCCAGGAGCCCAGACCACTTGGAAGAACAGCCTGCAATCTCATCCTGAATGTTCAGGTGGAAGAGTGTGGTCCTTCCCAGCTCCGAGACTGTGCTGCTCTCAGCATGCCCACTGCTCCCCATTCCCCTGGAGATCAGATCCTGGCCAGCACCAGCAGTGTCAAACCCAGGGATGGCCCAGCCCTTTTAGCCAGGAAAAATCTCCTGTTCTGGCTAAGGTTGGTCATCTACTTACTTGTTACATCCTCACCCCTGCTTAGAGGAGTTCTACATAGTAAGTTAATGAATGATGGCTTAAGACACCTTCTCTGGATTAAGGAGAAAAGGAGATTTCCCCCCACACCTTCTCTCCCAACTGCACAGACATCCAGATAAAAAGACAAAAAGCTGCTCGGTCAGCCCAGGTTAAATGCAGGTGTGATCCACACGGGAATCCCTGCCCTCTAGCTGGAACTGGTTTTGTCCTTTTCTGGTGGCTCCTTTCCCTTATTTGTGCAGGCCCAGCTGTTTCTCAGAGAACAGGGCCTCCCTCTTTTCATCCACCCCTAGGGCAGGAGCTGCTCAGCAGACTCAGAGGGAATCTTCAGCCCACTCCAGCCCTTCTTGCTGTGCCAAAATGTGTCAGGAGGGAGTTCACAACTGGCCCAGCTCCAGGCACTGGGGTGGCCCTGGTGACCCTGGTGACATGTGGCAATGGGAATTCCCACGTGGGACTTCTCCTTAGGCTGGGGCACAAAACCTCCGGCAGTAAAAACAAAAGGTCTGACTATGAGGGGAATTATTTCCAGCAGCGAGGTGGCCACAGCAAAGAGCATTTGGGAATGTCCAGGCACTGCCACCACCAGTGACAGGGTGCAGCAAGGCTTGGAACAATGTGCTGATGTGCAGCTTGGAGCATCAGTGCTCCAGCACAAAATGATGGGAGCAGAGCACAACCTCGAGGGGAAGAAGAGCTCTGGAGAGTGGCAGAGGGAACTGGGCAGCCAGAGCAGGTGGAAGCCCTGTCCCACAGGTTGGAGGTGTAAACAAGCTGTTTGTTGTTGGTTTGTGACGAAACAAAGCACTCCACATTTTTGCTTTTAATTTAGCTCCAATACTTGAAGTCTTAGAGCAGCAGGTTGAGGCTGTTTTTGTTTTGAAGCTGAGAGTTTTGAGAAGCACTTGATTCTGAATATCCACGTCTCTCTGTGCCCTCTCAGACATCGTGGCATATTGAGGTTCCTGACTGCCTTTTTTTCTCGTACATTTAACTCAGATGTGAGTTTTGTTTATGAGTAATGGTGAAAAATGACCCCACACGCAGAAATCTTTGTGATGACTCTGATAACAGTGAAAGAACAAATTTCAAGGATCAACAGCCTCTCTAAATTCTCTTTTTTTAACAGACATAACAGCAAAGTAATCATCATTAGACCAGTAATTTTGTTCCAGCAACCCTTAAACTCCTGCTGTGCCACTGTATTGCACTGTACTCTGTGCTGGGCTGAGGGAAGGAGAGGGTGATTCTCTTAACTAAGTTTCAGAATAATTGAAGGTCTTTTAAGAGAAAAACTTGGTTTTGATATAGGAATTTCAAAGGTGAATGGAAGCTTCAAAAGAGTCACTGGGAATGCAAAGATAATAGGATTGAGTTCGTCGTGGTGGGTAGCTCTTGACTTCAGATTATTTCCTGTGAAGACACTGGTTCCTTCTTTCCACACCAAAAATATGTCAAAACAAGAAATTTAATTTGTTCAGTTCTCTTGGATGCCATATGTAGCTGTCGTTTTCATGATTTAATGTATAAACATGAGAAGGCATCTTTGCTATGAAATTATGTTAGCAAAAACTGCCTTCCTTCTAAGTACTCCTCTGAAAACTGGCTGTATCTTTGGAAAGCAGAATGACAGAGACCATGTTACAAACCCACAGACTCTCGTGGAACGCCTTTGGTCTTGTATAATTTCTAGACTGAGCTGTGAGACGCTGCCCTGTACAGGTGGAAAACCCTGAGGGATGAAAAGGAAACTGTAGAAATGAAAAAAACTCCTGCATTGCTATGGATCCTGGAAGCTTAGATCCCTGGCAGGCTGCTTGTCTTGCAAGCACTGCTCCTTCACACCCCTTTTGATGAAGGCATTCGTGCAGCTGTAGAAGAGCAGTAGCCACAAAGAGGTTTTCTAAGTCGTCTCCGTGCCAGATCTGCTCAGCTGATTTTATTCCTGAGAGGAAGATAGAAATCCCATAGTCTCCCCAGCATATCTGGTTTAGGACTTTCTGTCTTTGTGGTTAAAAGTGGAATTCCAGGATCTTTCCTGCTGTCTTTGATGTTGTGTGCCCATTCCTGTTCTGTGCTCCTGTGAAGAATGTCACAGGAGATGTTTTTCTTAATTTTGATCTGCTGAATCTAACTCAACCCAAACACTCCTACACTCAAGACAAGCTTTTGGAATGGCTTGTGTGTGCCTGGCTATTTGCATAAACCATGAGATAAATGTTTAAAAAAAGGCTATAACAGGGACTCTGACAAAGATTCCACTATCTGCTATTTAACATCTGCATTTTAATGATGTAGAAATCTTTTAATTTATTAAAAATCAGCTGCCTGGTCACACATGTATATAGGGCACAGCCAACTATTTTGGCCCTAATTCGTACAGGTTGATCAAAAAATATTGGCATACCTTGATATTTTTAGTATTCTACACAAAGCTTTTCACCATTGGTATTGATTTCAGATTTTTTGCTTGTCTAGGGCGTGGGAAGATTAATGAATAAACTCTGTTCTTTCATATTACAGTTCAGTCTAATTAGATGATGGGATTAACTAATGTCAAGCAGCCACTGGAATTGTGTTGCTCTGTCTTTGATGAGGGTATTAAAAAAAAAAAAAAAACATCAAAAAAAAAGCCAATTTTCCTTCACATGCAGGAAGGGAAGGGAGAGTGTGTAGCAATGTGTTTTGCTGAGGACAAGAGGAAAATGGTGGTGGGTGAGATGAATAGGAGGGATGTGGGCAATGAGAGGGGACGTGAATGAAGGAAGAGGTGTTTGGACATGAGCCACTGTAAACCAGCTGACTTTTCCTTCAGGAATCCACAAGTGAGAGACTGGAAGATTTTAGAAGCTCAGTAACAACCATAGAAGTTGTTCAGTCAAGAGAATAATTATGCTTTTAGGGATCAGGACTTCAAGATGCTTCTCCATATACTTAAATACTGCAAAACTCTAAAATTCATAAACATAGGAAAATGCATTTTCTAAAAGCCAAAGCAGACAATGGTATCAGAAATAACACAGACTAAGTATTTTCTCCTGGAGAGACAGACTTTTCTTCACTTTCAGCATGTTTTCTTTCCTGAAATGTCAGCCCTTATGCAATACTTTGCTACTAGCCCACATATGATCTTTTTTTCTCTCATGTTCTTCCAATTTCAATAAATGCCACAATGGATTACTCGTGCATTCAACCCAAATGTTTACTTTTTATTACTCTCTTTATTTTTCCTCAGAGTTTATTTTGGTGTATTTAACAAGCAACAGAACAAGAGGAAGCAGCCTCAGGTTGTGCCAGGGGAAATTTAGATTGGATATTAGGAACATTCCTTCTTGGAAGGGTTGCAAAGCACTGGAACAGACTGCCCAAGGCAGTGGTGGAGTCACACCTGGAAAAAAAACTATCACGATATGGGGACATGGTTTGATGGTGAACAGGATGGTGGTGCTGAGTTGATGGTTGGACTTGGGGGTTTTAAAGGTCTTTTCCGAACTGAACAATTCTGTGAGTCTGTGGTTTGATGCCTGATCCAAATCCCCCCGTGGGCAGCCTCAGGGGCCTTTGCTCTCCAGAGTGAGGAGCAGTTTGCTGGGATGTGATCCTGGGCTGTGATCCTGGGCCCTTGGGCATCCCATGCTGTGGCTGCTCCAGCAGCTGCTCCTTCACCAGCCCTGGCCACAGAGGAGCTGCTGATCCTGGCCCCATCATTCCTTCCCTGTTCCTTCACCCTGTCTCCACTGCCCTGACCTCAGCAAATCCACTCCTAGCTTTGTGTCAAGCTTGAGCAGTTTGAAACAATGGCTCTTCTCTTCTTCCAGCCAAAAATCAATCCTATCAATGTTGGAGAACTTCAGCTGTTTTTAAAACACCTTCAGATTGTCTTGACCAGCAACCCTGATGTCATCAGGTCTGCTCCTGGCCAGTGTCAGAGAGATGAAAGCCAAACCAGTGCCTTGCAGCATTCCCAAGTGTCTGTGTTGGAGAGGAAATGGCCTTGTCAGAGTTAAAGGCAAAATGTTGAGCTGGAGAGATGTTACAGCAGCAATGTCTGTCAGACACCTCTGCTCTGGCCATAGCAACTCACTGCATGGGGAACAAAAGCAGCACATGCCTTTGGATCTGCCTGCAGAGGTGTGGCTGTGGCAGGGAATTTAACCTCATATTTTGTCAAATAGGTATTTTTTAAAATATTTTATGCATTTATTGGGAAAGTTGCATGAGTGACTCCACAAGCTGTGTTTAGATAAGCTGTCATTATGATGGCTCTGCCCCTACTGCTAAACCTCATGGATATTCCTGTTTCCACACAGGGAGCTCTGGTTTGGGATGCAGAACGTCACTGCCATAGCAGGGCTTCAGCTCACTGCTGGGAAACTGCCTGGGACAGACAGCCAGGGTAGGAAGTAGCAGTCCTTTAATGCTGAAACTCTCCTTTGAAACAGCAGGAGAGATCATTAATACCAATCAAAAGCTTTGTGGAAAAAAACACTGTCAGAATTGGGGTGAGTTTTCAGGTGATTACAAGTGTAGATGATAAAAGTGATAAAAAGTGTGTTTAAAAGCCACTGTGTGTTTAGACTGTTCCAACACCTGTGACTGAACCATGCATGACATCCCTTTAGGAGATCTGTTCCCAGGGCTGTACTCTGTATTAATCCTTTTGAATAAAGCATGATGACATTGCTAATAAATATGCAGATGGCAAAAGTGGAGTGCCTTTCAGAGCAGTTTATGCAGCCAGCTCCTGCAGTTTGAGCCAGGTGATATTAAATCTGTATCCCTCTCAGGTGGATCTCTTTAAGGAGAGCACACTCAGTTTTTGTACCTGAGGCTGTGGCTCCTGGCTGAACAGGACAAAAATTGCAAGGCTGTACTCTGCCATACAGTAAAAAAGTAGGAATTATGCTTTGCAGTTAACCTGAAAGTAACAAGTCATGAGTTTTGGTCAGACACTGGCCATATGAAAGAAGCTTCATGTAGTTGGTTCTCTATTTCAAATAGAAAAAAAAGAAAAAAAAGAAAAAAAAAACCACAAAAGCAGCAAACCTTTCAGTCTAGAAATGGAAGTCCTGAGACAAGTGCAGTATTTTAGTGGCAAGGAAAATGAAATACTGCATTATTTTTCATTTTTGTCTAGGGGCAGATTCTCCAGAATTGCTGCTGCTCCTTCAGAACATCAGTCAGAAAAGATGCAGGAGGGCTTATCCTGGGTGGGAAAATGAGTTAGATGGTGTAGCAAAGTCTCTCCCAACCCCACAGTTCTGTGATGCCACAGATCCTCCAACACTAAAGTGCTACTGATGGCTTTTTTTTTTAACAGCAAATGCACCTAATTTGATACACTAAAACCAGAACAGAACACTTAAAAAGTGTGTTCAATAAGCCAAACCTTCAAGGCAGCATTTCAGATGCATTTATGATGTGCAGAAAATGCTTGAAACTCGTGCAGGATTTGTATTGACTGTGTTTCACTGGACTTCTGGTGCTATTGACAGGATTTCCAGATGACAAACCCAAGTATTTGTCCCAGAGCTTTGTGCCAGCAGTGGGCAAATCACAACAGCTTGAGGAGCTTTGAGACATTCAACCAAAAGAAATGAAAAATGGATACTATCTGGCTGTGAATTCTCATTACCTTCAGATCTGACTTCTCCATATTTCTTGTAATTAAAAATTTAAAGCCTAATATTAAATTCCTAAAAAAAAAAATCATTAATAAAGCCTATTAAGCTGAGCTACGGTTTCCTATGAGATGTTGAGGCTGCCTTTAGTTGAGTTTTCCAATTTCATGGTTTTGTGTCCTTTCCAGATTTGCTGCTTTTAGACTGAGGGGTTTTGGTTGGTTTGTTTTGTTTGTTGTTTGTGTCTCTCTGTGTAGGAGGGGAGTTAATACCACAGCTGAACTTGAGATTTCCAAACATGCCCAAAGAGTCGGCATTAAAAATTACCCAGTGTGAGCAGAGAGTTTCTTCGTATGGACCTTGCAACACCTCACAAACCAGATTTTGTTTTTTGCAATTCTTTTCAAAAACACTGTGGCAAAAAGCAACCACTGAGACCACCCCAGACTCATTTTATCCTTGTTTCCAGCCAAGGGACTATTTCAGCATTAGACATTCTCTGGGTGTTTGTACGCACCCAAGTGCAGCCACATTCCAGCTCAATTCCAGTCTCTGGGTGCTTAAACAGAGTGGCCAACAGAATCACCAAGCAGAAATAAGTTTAATTGTTGATTTTTGATACAGATTGTGCTGTTTCTGGCTTGTGACAGCTATGTTTTGTTTGCCATTGGTGTGACAAAATGATGCCTCTGAAGTTTTTATCTGCAGGAGAGCTGGAGAAGGTAAGAAAGAGTTTTCTTATCCCACAGTCTGCTTCCAAGTTGCTACACATGGATTTAAAAATTTAGCTATTTTTCTGTAATTAAGTGTGGGCAGCAATTTGAGGGAGGGGATTCTGCCCCTCTGCCCCTGTGCTCAGGTGAGACCCCACCTGCAGAGCTGCCCCAGCCCTGGGGCCAGCACAGGAGGGACCTGGAGCTGCTGGAGAGAGCCCAGGGCAGGCACCAGGATGGGCAGAGGGATGGAGCAGCTCTGCTGGGAGGAAAGGCTGCACAGCTGGGATTGTTCACCTGGAGAGGAGAAGCTCCCAGGTGACCTCATTGTAGCCATGCAGGGCCTGAAGGAGCTGACAAGAAACACAGAGAGAGATTCTCTACAAGAACCTGGAGTACCAGGACACAGGGAATGGCTTCCCACTGCCAAAGCGTGGGTTTGGACTGGGTATGGGGGAGGAATTGTTCCCTGGCAGGGTGGGCAGGCCCTGGCACAGGGTGGCCAGAGCAGCTGTGGCTGCCCCTGGATCCCTGGCAGTGCCCAAGGCCAGGTTTGATGGGGCTTGGAGCAGCCTGAGATGGTGGAAGGTGCCCCTGCCCATGGTGGAGGGTGATGAGCCTTAAAAAGTTGTTTCTAACTCTATGATTCTATGAATGTAACTTCATTAAATTATTTGGGCTTCTGCTAAGATTTGCCTCAGTCTCACTCCTCTCCTCTACCAGGTCCTCTCAGGTAGACTTGCTGCTCAAAATGCACCCTGCTTTTACTTCTTCCTTGGCAACCTCCAGCCCAGGGACAGCAATCCTCAGGGAAAGATCTGAGGGGAGCTGGAGGAGGCTCTTGTGCAAAGTTGTTGTGTCTGCTGTTCCAGGTGAAGTGGCTCTGAGGGAGGAAGCAGCTTCCTTCTCTGCTCAGAGATTGTGTCCTTTGCTCCTCTTTTGCTGGCAAAGCTGGGACTGATGCTTTCAATGCCTCATTTTTTTTTGCCTACAGAATGTATTTCTCTTGCCATGAACAAGTGCCAGTTCATAAACTCATGAAAATAAATCATCCTTTTCTTCCTCTTTTCTCTTTGTATATGATCCAGAAATGATGTGCTTGCTTAGAGGAATGAAAGGGCTGTCAGCATCCCTGAAATTTGGATCTCAGCTGTATCAAAACACCCTCTTGGTTATAAAGGCATCCAGAATTCAACAGATTCTGTGGCAGTTTTGCTCTTGCACTCTGTGGAGAGCAGCAGTGAAGGTGGAGCTTGGCAGGGGACCCAGAAGGAACATTCTGGTTCAGTCTGGGCACTTTGGTCCATCCTTCCTATGAAGTGCAGGAGCCCTAAGGAAGGAAGGGGAGATAAGTGGGGAAGGAGATAAATGAAGTGATTTCAGAGGGAAAGAGAGGAGGAAAGGAACTTTGCAAGAAAGGAGGAGCAGTGGGGAGCATCCTAAGGGAAGAACTGGATTCTAGAACAAGGAGCTGTTCCATGGGGAAGAGGAAGTACAATAACCCAGTAATAGAGCGGGTTCTGTGGGAAAGCAGTGGGGGATGAGAAGAAAGGAATGGTTCTGCTCATTTGGGAAATGGGACACGGGGAGATCGGAGAGCACAGCAAAGACCAAACCAAAGGAGCAAGCAGAAGGAGATCTCAAGCCACCCTCAGCTCCTGTGAGATGAAGTTGCTGTGTGTTCTTCAGCAGATGTGTGCTGGGGAGCCCTTCTCAGCAGTTCTAGTACATTAATGCTGTTGTCTGCTCTTCAGAGACATTTTATGAGGGTGCATCAGTTGCTCCTCCAGGCTAAAGAGTCAATTCTGAAGGCTCTTTTCTACATCTTTGGCCTGTATTTTGGTCCCCATATGTTCCCCTTCTTACTAAGGGAATGAATAACAGACAGTATTCTCTGTCTGAGGATATTCATGTGTTGCTGCAGTGAAGAACATGGAAATTACATGAAAGGTTTTTTATGGGCTTTGTTCCCATTTCCTGACAGCTTGTTGTGAATCGGGATGATAATGAATGAATGAATGATACTCTGGATTAATGATGTAGGGGGAGGCTGATGTAGGGAGAGGCTACTCATGAAGCCAAGGGAAGTAATTCCATTGACCTTTCAGTGCCAGGATTTCACTCTGAGGATTGAATTGAAACTGAGTCTGGGAAATGGCTTTTAGGATAATGTCTGAGTGCCTTGGAGTCTCTCCTCAGTGCTAATAGGCAGGGGAAAGATGTCCTTGGTGCTAGCAGCATTTACCAGTGCACTGTCTCCAGTTTCAGTGCTTTGTCCTCTAGAATCCGTGTGGGTGTGTGTCCTATCACTCATTAAATAATTATATATATTTATGTCTCCTGCAGAAGTGTTCTTCACGTGTATGCACATCCACCTTAGCAAATGCTGAAGCTTTTCAGCTCTCAAAGGTATTTTTCTGCCTGGTGAGTTGAGTTGTTGGAAGTAGGAGTTGCTGATGCGCCACTTAAAATATATTTAAACTTGTACAAAGAAGATTATATAAAAGATACTGCTGAAGATAAGAAGAAATTCTTTCTGAAGTAATTTTGAGCTAGTAATTGATGGAGAGCTGGCTTCAATAGATCTCTTTTTCTGTTTTAGAGTTAAAAGGAGATTGTGTCAGCTCTTTATCAGGTGTTGCAACCAACTAAATACTTTGTTTAAATATTTTGTGTAGTTAAGCAAATAAATTTTGAACAGATAGCTTGCATTAACCAACTGATTAGAATATCAAACATGCACCCTGTTTCAAAGAGTCCTAAAATACCCATAACCTAAATTTTGAAGATGTGAGTTTTCTTTTCTACATGGAACTAGAAGATGTGGTGCTGAGCTGGTGATCTGACCATGAAAGAGGTGGAACTTTTCTGTGCTTTCTTTAATTTTAATGCTAAAATTAAAATTAGAAGATTCCCTTCTCTTTTACTTTGTTACATTTGGTCATTTCTGCTTTATTGCATCTGTGCACATGGCAGCTGTGGTACTCTAAGTCATCCCCAGGCATATTTTATTCTGGGAAGGTAAAAATGAAGCTCTTGGCCATTGCCTGGGACTTTACAGTTGAGGTGTCTCAGTCCTGACATTAGCAGGTTGAAGAGATTTGGAAAGAAAAGAGTGGGGGAGGATGCTCAATAATGAATATAAAGTATAAGGAAAATGTATTGACAACATTAGCAAATAAATCAAGCACAGATGTAGGAGTTTCTAATTCTGCTCATTAAATATTTACATTTTACACTCTCAAAAATGGAAAATATGTTGACATCTCAATTTATCTTTTTTGAACAAACTGTCATACCTGGCATGGTATAAAATTGATAACAAAGAATAAACTGGTCTGGGAAAGTCAATTACGTTTCTTGAAGGAGTGAAAATGAGGCTGGAAAAATGTGTCTTTGGAGTTTGGTTTGGGTGGGCTTTATACCTTGATTGTTATGTTTATATAGGATGATGACAGTTTGTGTTAGAGCACAAAAAGCTTCCTGAACCTGTCTTCTGGAAAGTTCTTTACTGGCATTTTCTGCCCTAACTCCAGTGGGCCAAAGGATGGGTGAGATGAACATCAGCCAGGAAAGCATGAAGGACTGGGTTGTTTCCCTCTGGATATGGATGTGAACTGCAGGAGATCTTGGCTTGGAATTGGAAAATTATATTTCTTTTTTTTTTTTTTCCAACAGAAAAAGACAACTGTTCAGATCCTTAAATACACATAAGGTCGCATTAATAAATTCTTTTATATTTGAGAAGGAAAAAAAAAGTGAATTATTTAGACTGTCTGTTTTCATCTTTTTAAAATCATTCCTCTTCTATGCTCACAGTAACCAAACCTCTTCTTCAGCCAGGATCTGTGTGTCTGTCATAGGATTTCTTTTCCACATGGGTCGGAAAAGAAAAAAAGTCAATGTGGAAAAAACAATTAGTATCACTGGAGTTTTTGGTTTTGGGTGAAAGCTGAGGGAATGATGTCTCTGAAGACAGCTCTTGTGTCTTGTTACTCCTCCCTTACCTGAGGCTGGAAGAGGGCTCTGGTTTTCTTGCAGGGATTTTGGCACATGATAAGTGCATCTATTCCAGCAGGATGATGTTTCTAATGAGATTGGTTCTGTATTAACAGTTTCTAAATGGCATTTCTTTTACTTCACAGGCTGGAGCCACAGAGTTTGTGTGAGCTGCCATGGGGCGTGAGGAGGCAGCAGAGCACTTTGCCCTCTGTGAGTCTGTGCTCTTACATCCCTTACAGGCTTTACAAACCCCTGCACTCGGGAAGGAGACAAATCTGATCTGCACTCCATTTCCACGTGCCACTTGGCTCTTCCTGCCACACTGTCACATTTATATCGATTCCAGCATTGACTGACTGAACACCAGCACACTCAGAGCTGCATCAGGCTCATGCAGGAGAACACAGAAACATATTCCCAAAAAACCAAATAACTCACAGGGAAATATGTGCTGTGCAGTAGAGAATATTTCTGGATACTTCCGTGTGTGTGTGTGTGTGTGTGTATTAATGACCCAGTGATGGTCACAGGCTCTGGAAATCAGGGAGAAAAAGCAGATAATTAAAATCACTGCCTCTGCAGGGAAAAGCCACAGGCTCAGCTGTAAAGAACTGCATCCACAGACAGGAGCTTGGGGAAAGGTCAGGAAGAGGCACAGAAACAACAAGGAGAGAGAGGAAAGCAACTGGAACTCTCAGAAAACACGAAGAGGAATGAGGATCCTGTGGTGAGGGCTGTGTGGTTGCCTTTTTTCCCCTTTCCAGTCTGATTTGCTGTAGTTAGGATGGCCTTTCATTAGGACACTCAGCTCTTGCTATTGCAAATGACTGAGTGGACAGAGACTGAAGCACCTGAGATTTTTGAAACCCAAAGTCTTGTTTGTTGAGCTATGAAGGGTAAGAGCTTGAAAGAAAAGTGAGATGGACAGTACAGGAAGGTTGGAAAAACAATAAGGGCTGCAATGGAGGCTTTTTTAAACCTCCTGTAACAGAAAATTGGCTGCAAACAAGATGTAAATAGACAGTAACATTGTTAACAAAAAGGGAAAATGCCTCTGGATGAGATTTTTGAAGGGAAGGGTGAGAATTCACTAGAAATGTGTAAATTAAAAGCTGAGAATAGTTCTCAAGTAAAAAGGAGGTGTATTTTTGGGACAGCTGGTCAATTTAAGATGGAGATGGTGTAGCTGGACATGCTACCCCAGCTGTACACCAAAGCCTAGGTGTAAAGTTTTAAAAATATTCACTCATGAAGCTGTATAACAGAATAGAGCTCCTTTCAGGACAGTGTGGTGGGTGGGATTCACTGGGGTGGGCTGAATCATCTGGCCCTTGTGCTGAGTTAGAGCAGTCTGAAGCTCAGCATTAAGGATTTCAGGAGGTGCATGAATGACCTGAATCTCTGCTTTTCCCCACGCCAGGCCTGGATGTGTAAGGGAAGAAGCAGAGTTGGCACATCCATGTGTTACTGAGGGGTCAGCTCATTTTCTGAGAGGAAGGAGCCTAGCAGAAATATCTCTTGGTGTCACATTCTTGGCTTGTCCCTGAGAGAGAGGAAGGATGGAGGGCACTGTGGATGGATAGAGTGAAGAATGCTTCCCCCAGGTCCTTGATGTCCCTCAGCTCCTTACCCTGGAGCACAGAGCAGCGGGGGGGATGTGGGCAGTGAGCATGGATGTGTTTTGTGGAGATGGGATGAAGAAAGGGATAAACACTGTCTGCTGCTGAGTGCTTCTGAGGAAACGATGGCTTCTCACACAGGGGTTAGCACAGGCAGGAACTGGTGTGTCAGCTTCAGAAGTGTGGCATCAGCAAATGCAAAGCCTAAAGATTCATTATCTGTCCTGCTGATTCTGGCACATATTTGGCTGACCCGTTCAGCCCCACTAATACAGACTTCACCTGTCCTCCCACACACCTGGGCAGGATGTTTTGCTCCCTGAGTGCTGTCACTTGCTGGCCCAAAGCCCTGCTCAGGGGAGACAGGCTGTGTGTCACCTCTGAGAGGAACATCTTCAGTCAGTGACAGCTCTGGGTCATGTGGTTCTGAAGCTGTAATAACCACACGACTTCAACTGGTGCAGATATGAAATGTCTCAGCCTGGGATCTGGCTGCTTTGTATCTGCACAGAAATTACTACTTGGAAAGAAAATACTAATTTATCAAGCACTGAAGAGCATGCAAAAAGAATGAAATTAGCTCACCTCTCCTTGTTTTCAGGTTTAGACTTAATAATGACATGGAGATTCTTGACCTTCTTACTGTGAGCAGTTACAATAGGTACAGCAAATTAAAAATTGTAATGTTTAGATGAGTAAAAATGGGTGTTTTCTTCATTGATTTGGGAGCTGCTCTAATTAAATCTGTACCTTGTTGGCACATTAGTGCTTGGGCTCATTTTCATTAATGAAAAAATACTTCCATCATGATTTTAAAAGGGGTTTTGCCAGGTTTTTAAAAAGAAAATGGGATCTCAAGCCAGGACTACATGTTGCATCCTTACAGGAATTGATAACCCTTACAGCACCATCCTTCTTTAATCCCAGGAAAGAGAAAAAGCAGTGTAAAGAAGTGATTTGGAAATGCAAAATTCTTGCACCTTTTGGAGATATGATTTCCCATTTCAGCATGGGGGCGACTCTGCCTTGGCTCTGCTAAAGATGAGAACGGTTGGAATGGGGATCCCTTGCATCTGAAACTGTGCCAAGGCAAAGAGGAGAACCTAAAATTCACAGATATCCATAAAACAGAGAGAAAATGGTACACCAGGGAGCGGGGCCCTGCCAGGAGAAGAAAAAGAGAAGCTGCTTTCATTAGGTCTCTATTGCCCAAACTCTTTGTCCTAAGGGATATTTTATTCTGTGTCAGTGAGGAGGGGTATGGTGGAGGGAGGAGTGCATTTGTTGATGATTCTTTGTCATGCTTTGTTTTTCTTTAGCAGTAGCTTAAAATCCTGGAAATTCATCATAAGCCTGGCTGATTTACAAGTAGACTTTTCCAAAGGCTGTAAATTCTAGTGGTTTCATTGGAGCATCCAAGCCAGGTCTTTGGGAGTTACAGGCAGAGAAGTCTAACTAGACATATTTTTTTCCTTGTTGGCTTTCTCAGGAGAACGAATTAGTTTAGTGACATTTTCCAGTCTTCCTTCATCTTTATCAGAGGAATGGATTGGATATTCCTTCTTCAGTTGATTTTCCTGGAGTGCATTTCCAGTCCTCGCTGTCCATTTCGTTGCCTCACCTATGGCTGGTGAGTTCTAATGGGGGAGATGAAAGGGTGAATGCAGAATTTTGAAAAGGTCACAGCAACCCTACAGTGCCCTGTGGTTCAGGCACGAGGTGGGGATTAACATTCAGATACCTTCCACTGCAGTAAAAAGTGAAATATGGGATGAAAACAACCCCTCCACGTGACAAGGAAGGAAGGGGAATAAACTCTTGGCCTGTTCCAGTAGCTGTTTTCACATTTTAATAACTTTTTGCTTGCCTTATATGACAAGGTCCTATTTAGTGGCTGTTAGTAACTTTTATTTTGCTATTTAATATCTGAATTCTATTCTCAGAGCAAAGTATCTGATTTCTACTCTGTGATCAAAAATCAAACTGTAAATTGAGATAATTGATTTGGGGGTTTTGTTGGCTATTTTTTTTTCCAAATTGCTGACTGTACCAGAAATATAAACTCTGAATTTTATATTCCCAGCCACTACCCAGGCTTTGTTTTTCTTCTCTTCCCCTTCACCTACAGAAAAACATGAATAATTATTTTCATGTGTTTGTTTTTGATATACCTACCCTTTAAAAATGAAATAAACTTCCATTTTGAAATTTCTAACTGAAACTATTTTTGGGGACATGCTTGAAATTGGAAAGTGAAAATATTTTGCTTATTTTGGATTTTTTTTGAGTTTGGTTGTGTCATGGTAACGGGCCCCTGGCCAGGTAATAATTAGCATTGACTCCAAAATTTACAGAAGGTTGATCAATATATTTTTTTTTTATATTTTACTATATATTATTATTAGAAAACCCATTGCTTTTATAGACAGTTATGATAAACCTGGACCTAACTGGTCCTCCAATCCAAACACCATCACCATTGGCTAACTAAGAAATCACCCTTTGGTAAACAAATCTCCATGACACATTCCACATGTGCACAACAACAGGTGCTATAAGTGAAGATAAGAATTGCTCATCATTCTTTTCTCTGATCTTCTCACAGCCTTTCCCAGAAAAGCCTGGAAAAGTTATGTTGCTCTCTGTGGTCAGAGAGCTGCTGCCACATGGTTTTTGTTTTGTTTTGTTTGTTTGTTTTCTTATTTTCTGAAATATAAAATATTCCCATATACTTTTGATCCACCTGAAACTGCTTTTTTGGGGCCTGAGAGACTTGTTCTGGGCTGTGTCTTTGTTTGAACCTGAGCTTTGTGATGTCCACAAAGTTTGGCAGGTGCTTTGCTCGTGTGGAGCAGGTGTAGCAGGTGTTTTTTGTGTCCAGGTAGCCTTAGAAACATTAAATCCCTGGATGGGAAAAACCCCTCAGTGAAATGTTGAGCCTCATTAAAATAATTCCTCATGTTCCAGCTCATCCAAGTTATTATCTCTTTAAGTCTGTAACAGTCACTGCTGTGGTTGATCCTGTATTTTATTTTAAAAACCCAAATTGTTTTACCATGTCTGACTTCATCAGTGCAAGTTTAATTAAAGCCTTCCACCAGGTAGAATCTTGTTCAGCCACATAACCCTTTTCCATTCATTGGAATTTCTCAGTTCAATCCCACCAAGTGGGATGGAATTCCCCAGGGTTTTGGTCTCTGGTGGATGTGGCAGGAGCACAAGAGGCAGGGTTTTCCACAAAGCTTTCTCTGCAAGTGAAGTGTTAATTTTCACTGGAGAGTTCTGCAGAGCCTTGGGAGGTGCATCATGGCTCATCTGTAGCTCTCTCAGATCCTTATTTTAAACCTCTCTGAGGCTGGGCTTTGTCTTAGTGACAGCTTGCAAAGCTGGGGAGCAGAATGAGCTGTTGTTTAGGATAAATAGGAAACATTATTTATATATAGCAAGGAATCAAGTTGACAACTAGAACAGCATGAAGAAACTCAAGAAAGGCACTTTTAATAAACGAGCATTGGATTAACCTGTTCTAAGTGAATGAAGTAAAGCAGGAAACACCTTGGCAGGAGGTGCTGCTTTTCTGTGGGAGCAAAGATCCTACCCCTCCTCCTATATCCGAACTCTTAAAATACAGCCAGGTTAGGTCACAAATCTCTGGATTTGGGCATTCTACACTGAGCAAATATGACAGCCCTAGGCTTTCTGTGCATGCTGGGTCAGTGCAGCAGGACTTGGCAGAGTGCAGGGGGTCCTGGTGTCCTCTGCTCAGGCTTTGAGAATCAGCAGAATCCCAGGAGAGTTTGTCAACCCAAAATCCCATCTAGAATCCTAGATGGGATTCTAAAGCTCATTCCACTCCAACACCCTGCCATAGATAGGGACACCTTCTACTATCTCAGCTTGCTCCAAGCCCCAAAGTCCTTGGGCACTGCCAGGGATCCAGGGGCAGCCCCAGCTGCTCTGGGCACCCTGTGCCAGGGCCTGCCCACCCTCCCAGGGAACAATTCCTTCCCAGTATCCCATCCATCCCTGCCCTCTGGCACTGGGAAGCCATTCCCTGTGTCCTGGCACTCCATCTTTTGTCCCAAGTGTTTCTCCATCTTTCCTGTCAGCCCCTTCAGGCACTGGAAGGCCACAATGAAATCACCCCAAATAATGAAGTTATTAAACACCAGTGGTCCCAGTACAGACCCCTGAGGGCCTCCACTGGTCACTGAGGTCCATCAGGGCCCTGAGCCATTGACCATGAGCACTTCCTCATCCATCCAACAGCCCATCCATCACCTCCAGCTGTCTCCAGTGCAGAGAGCAGGATGCTGTGGGGCCCCGTGTCAGAGCTTTCCAGAATTCCAGAGACACGAGATCCGTGGCCCTTCCCTCATGCACTGATGGAGTCTCCCCACCAGAGAAGGCCACGGGGTGGCCAGGAGGGTTTTCCCTTGGTGAGGCCGTGCTGGCTGTCCCAAATCCCCTCCCTGAGCTCTGTGAGCCCCAGCAGAGCTTCCAGGAGGGGCTGTCCCTGCATCTTCCCAGCACTCAGGGGAGGCTGACAGGGCAGCGCTTCCCAGGCTCCTCCTTCCCACCCTTTTTAGAGATGGGGACAAGGTTTCCCTTTTTCCAGCTTCTGGGAAAATCCCAAGTGGAGGGGTACAAGACTGACTTTCTCCTTGGGTAAATATAAAAAGAGATTGTTTTCACCCACCCAGTCAGTCAGCAAAAGAGAAATAACTTGAATTGGGGCAATGGACAGTTTGAATGGGTTTTTGCTTCTGCCCACGTAACAAAATGCTATCGTCTCACAGGGAAAGCAGAGTTAGAAATGTCTGCAAAGATAGCTGAAATAAAAGTGTCAGTCTGTGGCTCATAAAAAAAGCCTCTTATCCCTGCAGCATCTTTTCAATTAACAGTGTTTAATGTTTTAAGTTCACCAAATTTAAATTACATCAGATATTCAGTTATCTTTTAATTGAGTATCTTGATTTATGATCTTGGTGGAGAACCCTGACCTCCTTTTCACAGTATAATGATGAGACCTGTCCTAAAATATTGCCATTAGATTACCTTTTAGGTACTTACTGAAACCTGTCCAATTTGGGCATTACCTTTATAACAAAGCATTGCTTTAAATACTGTAGCAGTCTGAAGTAGTCTGAAGTAGCTGTAGCAGCAATTTTTTTGTTTCTTTATTGAAAAGTTCTCTGTTCTGTGCTATTATTAGCTTATTTCTATGACGAAAATTATGCAAATTGGTTTTTTTAGTCAAGTTCTTCAATATGTTTGTGTCAAGGTTAAGATTTTATAAGCATTTAATTGATTTTGATTGATTTGCCAGTATAAAGAGGAGCATAACTAAGAGGAGCTGGTGAGTGTGCCTGAGAGTACAGAAACGAAGAGGATGTTATGTGAAACTGTTTAATCTGAGACATCATTCACCTGTTCTTTGAAAACAATCCCAGGAAGGAGCACATATGAATAATTTTAGAGGATATGTGTTAATTAGAGATAAGACATCTGTTTGAGTTTGTGTCACTAATGAATGGCTCACAATATTTATTCTGCTTCTGGAACATTTTGTTCTCTTAGAAAGAAATTACCTCAGAAATGTAAATTGTAGATAATAGATCTCCCAATAAGACTTATCAGCACCACCTGTCATTGGCTTTACCACCTCACTTGGTTTAAATCTCTCCTCTGACTCTCTTCCCATATAAAAACGCAAGGGTTTGGGTTTTTTGTTTGTTTTTTATCTTTCTGAATCATCGGTGTGAGGAATTCTGTGATGTCCCAACCTGTTGTGAGTTTTACTGTGCCTATACTCTTTGCCTTAATCATCTGATCCCACCCCACACATTTCACACTGTCACTTCCATGTCTTTTTTTTATAAGTAGCTGCTTTGGGAGTGTGAATTTCTGTCCTACAACATCCTTGTTCCATGCCATTCGTTCTCTAGTTCATAGTCCTCCTTTAAAACCTGTCTCTGATGTCTGCAATCCATTGTTATCCAGCCTTGACACTGGATAAGCTGGGGCCAGTTTGAACATGGGGAGCACTGAAAATGTTTGTACTTATTGTCTCCTTGCTACATATATCTCTCTTCTCCTTTAATTTGTTTACAGACTTGTCATAACTATGGATTTTGATTTCAAAAGCCCCCAGTCTGTATCTTTTGATTTGTTTTTACAGCACCTTCTGTAGCATTATTTTGTTGTTATTAATGGGAGCTCTGAATCAGATTTTATAACTGTTGGGATGCCATGTCTTGAGTTTTGAGCCAAGTAGGAAGGGTGGAAAGTAGGAAGCTGAGAGGATGAGTGGGCAAGGAAAACAAAGGTGCTGTGGGGTTGTGTGGCTCAGATGTGCTGTGGAATTGGATGTTCCTTTGACCCAGCCGGTCTTTCCAGGATGGCTGGGGGACTGTGTGATTTACTGCTGTTTTATTAATCTCCACTGATGATCTGGTGAAGGCATTGAGGGCACCCTCAATAACTTCTAGGAGAGCCCCAGGCTGGCTGGAGTGTGGCAGTGCAGGAGGGCGGCAGCTCTGCAGAGGGACCAGGACAGGCTGGATCCATGGGCTGAGTTCAGCCAGTGCCGGGCCCTGCCCTGGGCTCAGCCCAGGCCCTGCAGCTCCAGGCTGGGCAGAGGGGCTGGAAAGGGCCCGTCGGGAAAGGCCCTGGGGGGCTGTGCCAGGGCTGGGCAGGAGCCCAGGGGTGCCCAGGGGGGCACGAGGCCAATGGCCCCGGGCTGTGCCAGCCATGGGGTGGCCACAGGCCAGGGCAGGGTCTGTGCCCTGGGCTGGCCCTGCTGAGGGACCCCAGGGCTGTGCCCAGTTCTGGGCCCTGGAGGGGCTGGAGCGTGGCCAGGGAAGGGAAGGGAGCTGGGGAAGGGGCTGGAGCCCCAGGAGCGGCTGAGGGAGCTGGGAAGGGGCTCAGCCTGGAGAAAAGGAGGCTCAGGGGGGACCTTGTGGCTCTGCACAGCTCCTGCCAGGAGGGGACAGCCAGGGCGGGTCGGGCTCTGCTGCCAGGGAACAGGGACAGGACAAGGGGAAACGGCCTCAAGCTGTGCCAGGGGAGGCTCAGCTTGGACAGCAGCAGGAATTTCTCCATGGAAAGGGTGCTTAGGCCTTGGCAGGGGCTGCCCAGGGAGCTTTGGAATGCCCATCCCTGGAGGTGTCCCAGGAAGGGCTGGAGGTGGCACTCAGTGCTCTGGGCTGGGGACAAGGAGGGCACTGGGCACAGCTGGGACTCCGTGGGCTGGCAGGGGTTTTCCAGCCTCAGATCCTGGGGTTCTGTGATTTTGTCTTATTCAGAGGGCAGTTTCCCTTAGATCTTTTTTCTTGGTGCCCTCCTGTGTGCTGTAGCCTCACACAGGGTCTTTAATGACCCTCCAGCAATCCCAGTGGTCACTGTGATGCCACGCCAAGTTTGGCATCCAAGGAGGGTGAGGTGTTCCTTGCAGTGGGCAGACCAGCTGAGCCAGGTGTATCTGTACCTGTCCCTGCTTCACCACAGCTTTCATACAGGGCACAGGCTGATGTGCTGATCCTGCTTCTGCTGAGTAAATTTAAGGAATTCACAGTGGTCCCTGAGCACATGTGGAATCCCTATTAAAAGGGAAAGTAAAAAAAGTGATATTTTTTGAACAAGCAGAAACAATGCCACGCTGTCATTTGTCAGGCAAGAAATGTGAAAATATGCTCTGAGACAGGAAGGCAGGAGGTTGCTAAGATTAAATAGTTGCATTGAAGGGAGAAAAACTGGAATGCTGTAAATGGAATGGAGAAAATGCTACGAACTGACAGAAAAAACCAAAACCCAAGCAGACTGGAAAGCAGAGGAATGGATGTCCCATTTTGCATTCAAGCAGTTCACTTCTTCATGGTTTGATCACTACCTCTCATGTCCTCAAACACTAATTTGTTACATTTTCCTTCAAAATTCCCAACTCTCCCATATGTTGTTATTGATAACACTCACATACACTATGCTCTGTAGTAAAGTGTAGTGTAAAAAAAAAAAAGCTAAAAAAATATAGGGGTACCATTCCAGTACATTTTCTAAAAACACCTTTGAACACAGAATTTGTGCTTGCAAAAGCAGAGTTAACCTCTAGCAAAAACATGCAGGTATAGGATATTTTTTTGGTTATTCTAATATGACCTCAAATTTTCTGGTTTCAATTCAGTTTTCACCTGGAGAACAAAACAAGATAAGAGTTTCTATCACTTGAATGCATTTCCTTTATATTGATTGGATAGTTAAAAAACCCCAGACCACATTTGCAGAGGTCATCCAGTGGTGGGTGAGGTAATAAAGTGAAACAGTAGAGACACAAAATGCACTGGTGTGGTGTGAAATGTGAGGTTATGTATGATGCTGAGATGAAGGAATGATGTTTCACCCCAGAATGTCTCACACTCAAGGTTTTGTTGGTATTTTCAGGATCTCCACCTGGGGTGTTTTCAGGAGGGAAAGTTAATGCCCAAGCTGCATAACACTACCAGGATCTCCTCCTAAATGGGCTGTGAAGACAAATTCTACCTCCATGAAGTACCAGGAGCAGCAGCAAGATTAGGAAAGGGTTTCCAGGACTTAATACCCTGCTTCAAGACTGCCAGCCCTGCAGGAGGGAGCACAGCAGGATCTGTTCAGCTACAGGAGGCCCTTTATTTTCACACCCTCCTCAATCCCAAATGCATTTTGCATTACATTTAATTAAGCAGAGTGGGTTTGGTTTCACTTACACTATTTAGGGATCTGCCCATGCAATACATTCTGACCAGCAGGATTGATAGAGATTTATTTCTGTGTTATCACACCTCTTGGGCACTGTCTGGTAAGAACAGCCAGTAAGGTAGGAATATCCTCCTGTAAGGCTGGAATAATGCAGCAGCTATAAAGCTGCTGCAGCTGTGACACTTGATCAGTGCATAAATTCAGTATTCACAGGGCCTTCCTTAGCTAGCCAGAGACTTGATTATGGGCGACTGTTTATTTTGGGTAATGGTATTTAAGCTTGGGTAACAGTTTTGCTTATGTAATCATGAAAAGTTTCTGGGTTTCTTTTGCTGGAAACACATTCCTTGTGGTTAACACAGAGGGAGGGAGTGTGGAACTTGCTAGCAAAACTTGTCTGTATTGAATCCATTGTGAGCGCCAAGGCTTTTGCTCTGTTGTTTTGCTTTGGGAAGGCTGAGAAGTGTAAATACCTTGGCTAGAGCTCATTGAGGGTTTGGCTGTGCCCTGAACACGTGCTGAATGCCCATCCCTTTTCCTGGCTTTGTGCCATGGCTGGAGCTCTGTGCCTGGGCTCTGCTGAGCTAACCCATCCTGGGAGCTTTGGCCTGGTTTCCTGGTGAGTCACAGCGTTTGGGGTGAGATCAAAACTAGATCAAGGCAAACACAAGATGATCAAGTGTAAGTGTTCTGTCATGGCAACAGTTGAGAAGCTGAATTTAAGCTGTGAGGCAGAAGGATATTTTAAGGTTTGAAGGTGACCAAGGAGTGTCAACCTGCTTGTTTAGAGAGAAAAAAAGGTCTGTCATCCACCCATCTTTTGATAAATAACTTTAACACACTCTCCCTAGGAGGGCTTGAGCAGTGGCAAGGGGTTTCTCCCACCTTCCCCTACTGATGAGGAGTTCTTGCTTTCATCAGAATTTTTTTTCCCATCCTGTGAGCGCAGGTTAAAGATGGGTGTGTGTGAAATGGCAGCTCTTGTGCTCTCAGCCATAACTCTACCCTGTGGCTGGTGCTACACTCAAAATGAAAGGTTTTTAAAATTGACTCTGGCTTATTATTTGCTTGCTAATGCAGTTGTCCTTAAATTTTATGTGTGACCTTAATCTCCAGGAAGAGATTCACAGACAATTTTCAAGGTTGCTCACATGTTTCTGCTCCATTCACTACGTCCAGCTCAGTAAAACACCAATAAACTCCAGAGGAGTTCCACGCTCATTACTGCAAGTTCTGCAGTACAGGCTTTCTCCTCTCAAAATTGCCCATGTTCAGGTTTTAAGAAAAAATATAACATTACTTTGAGCTGTTGTATATAATAAAATTAATATTTTGTGTATTTTATCTATCACTTAGTGAATTACAAGGTTTTAATTTTGCCACATGGGCATGCAGCTGATACTTTTCCCAGCTGCTGCACAGGCTGTAGTACAGGAGTCCTAAAGTCCTGAGGTTTACAAGCTGAAAAGGATTTACACATTTAACAAAAGTTTTAGCAGTGTAAAAGGTGTTTGGCAACACTGTACAAGTTAACCTGTGCCCTTTAATGTTACTGCCTTCCAGGAGCTGCCAGTGCTAAGTGATTAAACAATAAATCATAACACACAGAGACAACAGCAATCCCTGGAACCATCTGTAAGTGACAGACTTCTGGAATGCTCTTTTATTCCCTGGACACAGTTTGCTCTTTAGAATGGTTCATCAACAAAGGCAGTGGACTTAGAGGCTTTCTGTCATTCCTAGCAAAATATCTTACCTCTAGTGAGGGAGGTTATATTTTTGAGAGGAAGGTTGTAATTTGGAAGTTCATATTCCCACGTGAGCAGAAGAGCTGTAACTTGAATTTCCTTGAGGTTGATAGCACAGTTATGGACAGAGTTCCAACAAAAAGAAGCTGTCCTGAATTCTGGAACATGTTTCTCATTGATAGAAATGAACTTCCCATTTGAAAATGTCAGGTTTTAGTATTTCTGTGATACAAGCATGTGCTGATTACCTCTGGAAGAAATATGTGTAAGTTCCCTCTCTTGTGTGATTTTGTGGATTTTCAGCCAGAACTATAGAACTCTGTGAAATTAAAATTTGATAGTTCTTTTAGGCATTAGGATGTAAGGGTTATTGCAGGTTTTCAGAGGAAGTTATATATTTGAGTGTATCCTGGAATCCAGGAGATGGTGGGTGACCTGCTCTGCTGATCACTCACAAATCTATGGGCCCTGATGGTCAACAGCAGCTGGACATGGGCCAAGTGTGCCCAGGGGGCCAAGAAGGCCGAGAGCACCTTGACCTGTATCAGGAATAGTGTGGCCAGCAGGACCAGGGCAGTGACTGTCCCCCTGCACTGGCACTGCTGAGGTCACACCTGGAATGCTGCATCAGCTCTGGGCCTCTCACTCTAAAAAGGACATTGAGGTTCTGGACCGTGTCCAGTGAAGCACAACAAAGCTCAGGAAGGGTCTGGAAGACAGTCTGGTGGATGGCTGAGGGAGCTGGGTAGTCTGGAGGGGAGGAGGCTCAGGGGGCACCTCATCACTCTCCAAACAGTGAGGTGGGGCTGTCTCTGCTGCTGTGCCTACAGTGACAGGAGCAGAGGAAATGGCCTCAGTGAAATGGGTGTGGGTCTCAGATTCAGTCAAAGAAATAAACTGAGAGTTTCTAGCCAGGCAAAAAGCCTGGGAAAGAGCTGGAGAAGAATGTAAATAATTCTTTATCTCTCTGGTTTTTCACATTGTTTATAGTTAAGTTCTATCACTATAAGTCAAACACTTTGCACCAATGCTTTGGGTTGTTTTCACTTCAGAACCAATAGAGTTAGTCCTCACAAAGCTCTGTATATAAGAGCAGTGTATTTTGAATAAATCAGAGTCTTACTCTCACAGCCTTCTGAATCAAGTCTATTCATTCCCGTCCTGCCTCGACAGCGACACAGGGGTGATTCAGATTAGATCCAAAAACCCCAATTTTCTCTGAGTTGTCAGGCATTGGAAGGGGCTGCCCAGGGAAGTGGTGGAGTCACCACTCCTGGAGATGTCCAAGAGGTGTAAGAGGTATCTCATAAGAGGTATCTCAATCTGTTGTAGATGATGTAGTTTTGGGGTCTACTGGCAGTTCTGGGCTGATGGTTGGACTGCATGATCTGGAAGGTCTCTTCCAACCTTGATGATTCTGTGGCTGCAATGGCAATTAAAAACTTTTCTAGGATTTCTTTCTGGACAAAACACTGAGCTCTGGAGCATTCACTTGTCTTTCTGAGCTTGCGCAACATCCTCTCCTTCCAGTGCCCCACACCCACCTCTCCACCTCAGGACTCCAGCTGTGCCACAGTGTCCCTGCTATCTCCCTGTCCACCAAAGTCTTTCATGAAAGGCTTTCTGGAAGATTTCCTGGATCCTTTTGCTGGAAATGTGTGTAGAAATTGCATGTGGCTATCTCTGCACCACCACCCCTGCATGCTTCTGCTGTTTATACTGAGGGATGTGGGTGGGTGGCAGGCAAAAGGAACACACAGGAAAATAATTTACTCTTGTTTGAAACACTGAATGTTTAACCTCACAAAAAGTACCCAAATTCTGCCTGTGGGAGATGTTGTAGTCCCATCTGCCAAAATATGTTTGTTCTTTATCATTTCTCAGAGGAGGGTTTTGACTGCCAAAAACCCATCTGATCTAAGTTTTCTGATACTGGTTGACATTACTGTAATAAAAATTAACTTTGTCTAATTTTGCTGCTTGAGAAGCAAATTGCCAAATGAGCTTCAAATAAGCAAGTATATATTTAGTAAATTATCCTTATGATGCTTCATTTTTATTGGAAATGCCTTATTACTGATGCTGAAGAATACTTTATTGAACTGTTTCTATTCTCTGAGAATCAATATTTGCTTGTCCATGATAATGGTATATATGTATGGTCATTTAGAATTGCAGTCATTAGCCAGGTACTCCAGTGCTTCTATTACAGCAAATTGAAAAATTTTGCTTTTTAAAGGAAAAAAATATAAGTATTATCATCTGTTATGATAATGATTAGACTAAAAGATGTTAATCAGAATAATTCACTGCACAGTACAGGAGCAATAAGTATCAGCATAGTGCACTATTGTTAAGACACAATGATATTAAAGCCAACAAAAACAATTATTAGGTAGAGATTGATGTCACTCACCCAGACCAAGGACTGCGGGCACATCTCTTTGGCTCAGCCTGCAGGAGTAACCTTGAGGGATATCCTCACTCCAGGGAGGAATTCCACACACACCCCAGGAAGAAGTATATTAGAAGATTAAAAAGTGGGTCTGGGTTTCTGCAGTCTAAAGAAACCTTCTGTCAGTCAGAGCTCCCCAGGCCAGCTGTGTCAGTGAGCAGATTTAGATAAGTTATCAGTGGGATCACTTCTTTGTTCCTTTATCATCTCTGCCACATCTTCAGCTCACTATCACGATGTTTAATTTGGGGATTGATGAGTCAGGCTGCTTTCAGCTTTATTCATCCCAAACCCAGGATGCTGTCCCCTTCTCCATCTCCAGCTCTGAAAATGGGGCATTGCTGCAGTTGTTCTGCACCCACTTCAGGCAGAGCAGTTCTGGAGTTCAACAGGAGTAGAGCCAGTGCCTGAAAATTGCCATTGAATGTGTGTGCTGTTTTTAGGCACATTTCCTGTATTTTATAGGTGGCCAAGCCTTGCTCCTCCCCAGATTTAGCTGTAGGAGTGCCTAGGCTGGGCATTGCAAGGGTTCTTGGCCGAGCCACTTCCACCAGCAATATCACCTGGTTTACATTAGCCAAACCCAGTGGGGGAAAAAATTGAAGTTTTATTTCTTTAATTTAAAATAAGGCTTCTAAAACCCATGAAAGAATATATGAGCAACTTCTGGAGGCAGAGAAAAATCTAAAGTACAGCTTAAATTTTGCATATTGAAATAAAAATAAAGATTCCCAAAAAATTGGGTGGACAGAAGAAACACAGCTCATGCTACCTGAAGAAAAAAATATTTTTATGAGACCAATTTTTTTTTAATTACTTAAAAATACTATATTATCTGACAAACCTGTCTTCATTTCAAGCGTGCAGCAAATATATACACCTTAAAACCTTTGGTATTCTCCTTTCCAGCCATTTTCTTTCTGCTGGAATTGATTAGATTTGGGTACTTAGAACCCAGTGTGGGTCGATCTCACTATAGGACACGTGAAAGCACGACGCAAGCCACTGCTATTGCAAAGGTGAAAAAGAGGAAGTTTATTTTCTGACTCCAGCATTTATACTTTTCCAAAGTTGACAGTGGATTGGAGGGTGAATGTGCCACCTCTCCAATGACATTGGACAAACTACCAGTCCATCAAATTTCTCTGCTTCTATGGAGGAATGGTAAGCAATAGATTGTTTACAGAAAGTTGTGTGAGAAAGTTCTCTACAAGAATGTAAACTCAGAAGGCTTTAAAAAAATCTTAAGAATCAGGGCAACAGGTCTCCACAGGGCTGAGGCAGGAAAAGAGGGAGGAGCAGCTGGATGTGCCAGAGGGCGCTCCCAGAAAACCCTTCCCATGTTATCCCCTCTCCATGGGCACACACAGGAGCATCACTCAGAGCAGGGAGAGAGAGCACAAAGGCCGGGCAAGACACTGAATATGGAGAAGCAATTTGATTAGTGTCAGAATCCAGGACATCCCTCTGGCTGCCCTGGCTGGGGTCTCAGAGACCTTGGCAAGAAGTCAAAAACACTGTGGCTTTGATTTTAGCCTGTGGAAAAAGCTGTCAACTCTGTATGAGGAGTTACAAGCCACAAGGATTTGAGTAGTGTGATATTTGAATTAACACGGGGTGGAAAAGTAGAAATTTGGGTTTTTTAAAATAAGGTGTTCAAGGGGACAAGATGGAGGAATTTGGGTGTGTCCTAGCCTTCTTCTCCTTCGTCTTGTCCTCCATGTCTTGGTGTGATAATGGCACTTTTCTATTGGTTTAAGTAGAGACACACTGTCTAACATAGATGATAGGAATTGGTAAATAAATTGTAAACATACACACCTGTTTGTGAGTATATAAGGTGGTAGCTGCCCAGGGTGAGCAGCAGAATGCCATGGCCTCCTTGCTAGCCAGTGCTCGGCAGGTCAGAGAAAGAATGTTTAGATAAGAAGAAATGAACAACCTTGAAAGTGCAATCAGAAGCATTCCAATCTCCTTCTTTGGCTGTGTTGGGATAGGGAAGCAAAGACTCTTTCCGATCTTGGGGTCACCCTGACCTTCTGAACCCCGAGAAATCGAAAAATTAGATACTTCCAGTTTAAATTGTTTTCCTTAAAGAATTCCCCCAGGGCACTGCTGTGCTATGATTGGAGCTCTTGCCAACACTCTGGAGGCTTTGAAGGAACTTCCAGTGCTGTTCTCCGGTGTGGCGAGAGTTGTCAGCTCAGCCACTACACCTCAGTCACTCTGGTGATGTAAATTACAGGGGTGTGGTGCAGCCTCCGCAGAGAAATAGAAACCACAAGGCTGCAGCTGTGCCAGAAGTCACCAAATGTCTCCACCTGGAGGACTGTGTCCATTGTGGGGCCTCAACACATGGAAGAAGTTAACCTGTTGGAGCCAGTCCAGGAGAGGCCATGGAGTTGCTCTAGGGCTGGAGCTCTTCTGCTCTGGAGCCAGGCTGGGAGAGCTGGGGGTGCTCCCCTGGAAAGGAGAAGGATCCAGGGAGAGCTCAGAGCCTAAAGGGGCTCCAGGAGAGCTGGAGAGGGACTGGGGACAAGGGATGGAGTGCCAGGACACAGGGAATGGCTCTCACTGCCAGAGGGCAGGGATGGATGGGATATTGGGAATTAGGAATTGTTCCCTGGCAGGGTGGGCAGGCCCTGGCACAGGATGCCCAGAGCAGCTGTGGCTGCCCCTGGATCCCTAGCAGTGCCCAAAGCCAGGTTGGACAGGGCTTGGAGCAGCCTGTTTCAGCAGAAGATCTTCCTGTCCATGGCAGGGATGGAACAGGATAAGCTTTAAGCTCCCTTCCTACTCAAATTATTCTGGGATTCTCTTTTTTTTTTTTTTTTTTTTTTTTTTTTTTTTTTTTTTTTTTGAGAAATAACTCTACTAAACACAATCAGAATTCCCAGTCACAGGTGTCCCTTAAAGTGTGTTCCAGTGGATGGTGTGACCTGCTTGTCCATAAACTGCTGGAAAGGGGGTGCTTTTCCTTCTCACAATGTGCAGCTCAAAGCAATGTACTGCCAAGCGTGTGCTTGGAAGCTCTCAGACAGAAATAGTCCCCAGGACCGCCAGGCACTGGAGGTTCTGCCTTGGAGGGACACCCTGGGGTTTCAGAGAGTCACTGGGTGTTCTTGGGAGGTAAAACTTCACAGGGGAAATGAGTCTGAAAGGGAAATCCTACTCCAAGTATTATTTAAACTCAAGGGGATTCACAAGCTGAGGTCTGTTACTTGGTTAAATACCTATTTCTAGTTGCTCATTAAGAATAGAGATTAATTTCTTAAGCACTGGTGGGTTCATGAGCATATTTCCCTTTCTCTGAAAGCACCTGCAGCTGATCTGAAGCCAAGGTGGAAGCACTTCTTAGTCCTCCAGCATCAAAAATTTTGATAGTATTTTATATTTTCTAATATGTTGACTCACATGATTCACATCTTACCTTTTTTATTGTATGGAACACTATATACCTGATTTCTTGCCATTTTTTCTGAAAACAGGATGGAAAGAATGAGAGCTCTTTTGCCAAACCCAAAGCTCTACTTTAGTCCAGGTGATCTCACCAAATGCCTTTCAGTGGAAGCAAAGTTTTCTGTGCCCAACAGTGAAGCCTTATTGCTCTTGAAATCCTCTCCAAAGAAGAAGTTCCATTAAGGGGAACCATTAGGGTTTCCATTAATCACTTCAGCATCCTCTGAGTTTAAAATTTGGGGTTGCACCTTGAGGGCCATTTCTCTCTTGTTTTCCAGATGTTGCTTCACATGCTCCCTGTTTCTCACGTTTGCATAATCCTATAAAAGATGAGAAAAGGATATATTTGTTGTTTCTGTGCTGCTGTTACCCCAGCTAAGTAATTGAAGAGTATTAACTTCCTGATTTGGGTCTGATTCCACTTTTGATAGCCACACTATGCACTTCAAACTCCCTTAGCAATTCCAAAGGATCCTTCTTTCCCTCACTCCTCACTAACTCCTGCTTGTTGCTGTTGTGTGTAGTCAACTTCTGCTATCTCTCTTCCCTGAGGAGCTGGAAATGATTCTTGTAAGGCAAATATTTAGCAAATCCATTTGTAAAGTGCATTTGGAAAACTTGGGAATGTTTCATGGGGTTCCACATCAATGGGGGATTATTCATTCAGTGTGAATTTAGTTACACATTTTCAAGGCAGTAAAGATTTTCCTTCTGAAAATAACCCATCAGATTTCCTAGGCAGGGGGAAAGGAACCCAAAATTGGTGCCATTTTTTTTTCATGTATTCATAGAAATATGGATTATAGAATGAATTATCATAATTTTCTCACAGCATGCCATTTCTTGAGTGATGTTAATACCTTGATGATTGATAGTCAATGTAGAGGGAAGAACATTAACAGTAAATACAGGAGTTTTATTTCCCTTTCTATACATTTTTATTGTATTTTGCCAGAAACACATGTTGCTATAGCCTTGCTGCTTTTGAATGATATCACACTACTCTACTGCATGTCTTGAATAATTCTTTTTCTGAAAAAATGAGCTAAGTAGTTTATAAACATAATTATACCTATATTTATGGCCTAATAAAATTTGATAAATTAGGTTTAGGTTAGAATACAACGTTTTATGAGTAATCATATAGGTAGGTGCATACATTGTATTTTGAAATGGCAGTAATTTATTGCAATACCCATTGGAACAGACAGCTTTAAAATGTGCTAAGCTACTGCCTTGGACCTTCAGTCTTAAAAATATAGCATCCTATGTGAATTAAAGATGGCTCTTAATAATTCCTGGGTTTCATGTTCACAGGCTTAGCCCTTTTTTTTGTTACTTTCTCTTACAGACTTCACTCCAGACTTCAGTCCATTTTCTGCTTATAGGTCTTCCCTATGAGTGTGACATGTTAAAAATAAACCAACAGTGGCAGGTTTCCATTTCAAACTGATCTTGTTCCTTTAGCACTAAAATCCCCAGCACAGGAAGGACCTGTTGGAGTAAATCCAGATGATCAGAGGGATGGAGCAGCTCTGCTGGGAGGAAATGCTGTGAAAATTGTGCCCAGATGGGCACAGCTGGGACTCCATGGGCTGGCAGGGATTTTTCCAGCCTCGGGGATTCTGTGGAGAGAAAGATGGAGAGGGACTTGGACAGGGCATGGAGTGACAATGCAGGGGGGAGTGGATTCAAACTGAGAGTAGGTTTAGATTGCACCTTAGGAATAATTTATTCCCTGTGAGGGAGGGTGGGCAGGCCCTGGCACAGGCTGCCCAGAGAAGATGAGGCTGCCCCACCCCTGGAAATGTCCAGGGGTTGGATGGGGTCTGGAGCAACTTGGGATGGTGGAAGGTGCCCCTGCCCATGGCAGGGGGTGAAACAGGATGAACCTTAAGGTCCTTCCAAACCCAAACCACTCTGTGATTCTAGGACTGTTCATTAGCCAGTGTGAAATGAGATCTGCAAGATTTGATCTAAAACTTGCACACCTTGATGTAACCCATTAAGTTATTACCTGAAAAATATAGAGACATTAACTTGATATTTTAAGTGGAAATTTGCTATTTCAGTGCTTTTCCAGGAAGATATGGAAGTTACAGTCCAGGTCTAGGGGTGGAACTTGTGTTGTTTAAGAAAACTGTGCTGTTGTCTGTAGTTGTCTCTCCAGGTATCCAGCTGCAGAGCTGAGATGTGACTGCAGAGCTCAGCATGGACCCCAATTCTCGTCTAAATTAAACTATTCATATTTCTAGGCCATAGAGCTTCCCACACTGCTTTTCCCTGCCTAGGTAAGTACAGCTGGCAGCGTGCCCGAATGTCAGAAATTGTCCTGAATTAACTTCTTTAGTGCCATTGCTCAATATTGGGTTGATTATTGTACTGGCTAATTAGAAAATACAGACTTCATTCAGAACATGTTATAGTTTTGTTTATTTAGGGGAAAAAAGAAAATTTCCCAAAATTTTCCCCCTAATGGAAGTTTCCACACTAAAAGTGTATTGCCAAACCTCAGAATTGCTGGAAGACTTTGAAATTGGAAGAAAAGGAGATCACGGGATGCACTGGATGGATGGAAACAGAAGAGCTTTGGAATCCTGTCTGGATTAAGCCAAAATATTGTAAGATGAAGTTGGAGCTGTTATGTGCTGATATTGTGATGATGAAAGCATTTTCAAAAATCAGGATATTTTGCCTCTTAGGGCGGCTATGAGGCTGTCAGAATTCAGGGGTCATTTTTATTCTTTAACAGGATTTTCTGTTTCTGACTGCTCCTTCATCCCTTCTGCAGCGAGTGTAATCTGCAGCTGACAGATCATAAAGAACCCAGGGTGTGAAGACACACGTGGAAGAATTTGATCACTGAACAGTGCTCAGCATGAGCAGGAAAATACCTTCCTCAGGGGTTCCTCGTGTGCCTGGATCAGCCCTGGCTGTGCTCTGAGCTGTGCTGACCCCCATCAGCCCAGCCAAGGCCTCCAGTGTCATTTTTGGATGGGCTGCTGTGGAGCTCGGGAGGTGTGTGGGTTAATTCCAGCTTCTCACAGCCCAGTGGCAGCCTGGAGAAGGCCAAGGAGTGTTTGGAATTTTGAGGTCTAAAATTAATCTCTCCCCCTGCAGAACAAGGGCATAGCTTGCTCCCCTACCAGTCAGAAAAGTGAGCACAGTTCAGAGAGCAGCTGCAAGGAAGAAAAGAAACAGCTCTAGTGGAAGAGATTTCTGTTTGGGTGATGCAAAAAAAAGGAATTATTATTAAGTAGCTGATTTTTTTTACAGATTGGGTTCAGCAGGTACATTCTTTTGCTGATTTTCAGCCCTGCTTTACCTACTGGGTTCAGAGATAATTGATAGAGGTGTTTGGCTTCAGATGCTGCCTCAGTCCAGGGAGTTGCACTTGATGTATTTGCATCTCATCACTCAGTTGCCATTCTTCATTAGACGAGAAAAATTTTATTTTGCCCTACACAGAGAGGCCCCAGTAAAAAAATATCCTTGAGATGTGTTAGCTTTCAGTCTGAGGAGAATGTAAATGGGTATTAGAAGCTTTATTTGGTCAAATGAGGAGAGTTAAACAGAGCAGTGGAAAGTGACCTGGAGTCCTGGGAAGTACTTATTTTTACTCCTGTCCAGTATTTATTTTAATAAGATATTCCTAAAGGCTTCAAACAAGTGTTGATGGTACCTGTGCCAGGCAGCAGCTCAGGTGTGCCAGAAACTGTTGGGTCCATTGATACCTGATCAACATCAACTTCTCTGGGGATGAGAGAGAGATTTTAGTGTTCACTGGGTCAAACAGGGATGAACAGCTTTAAAATGGGATAAAAAGGAGCTGACAATTGGAACATATATCCTGCCCAAGTCTGTTTCTTTTCTGTCTCTATGGTCTTTGGAACACTGCTGATTATTTTACTCCTTCTTATATATTATTTTTTATTCAGATTTTTCTATATATTCTTTTAGTGGATAATAAATGCTTCTATTGATTTACCATGGTCAATAAACTAGATTTTGATAAATATTTATACACTATACTTTGTAAAGCATAATACTAACTTCATTTTCTGTGGGGGATTATTAATAATTATTTAATGTTTACCCATAGTTATGGGGAAATTACATATCATAAGCTTCCTTACAATATTTATGTGCCTAGTTCCACTGAAATTTATGAGCATGTTGCTAAAAGTTGACAGGGTTTGCTCCTCCTAATAAAAGATGAAATTTCTGAATAGAAGAGAACTTCACATTACCACACAGAGTGAAACATGAATGAGTCCTACGAGTCCATAGTGAGTCCTATGAAGTATTTGATGTTCTAGAGACAGAGCTGCCAAGCTGTGAAGAGAACAGGAAATAAACCAATGTTAAATTACTGTAACATGACTTAAATGCTCCAAACAGAGAAGCTGGAGCTGTGATCTCTGTGGCCCCAGCAGGTTACAGGAATGTTGTACAGATATTTCCAGAGCATGGAGCACGACTACAGCTATTGGTGATTACAATAACTGAAATAATAAATCCAAAAATAGCTGATGACAGAAAGCAAGAAACACAATTCCAGCACTACGGGCTGAAAAATAGCTGTCTGAACTGAAATTTCCAACTCTTGAGAAACAAAACAGAATTCTAGCTGTCCAACCAGATTTATTTGCTACAACACCAGCTTTTAATGAACTTTAACAAAACAGTCAATTAACAAAGAACTTACCAGTAGAGCATTTTTGATGATTACATGTTTCTCTAAATTTTGAATCCCTATTGTGGTTTGGGTTTTTAAAATTAACTTTTCAGTTTGTTTTTCTGATTTTGAGTGGTCCTTCCTAATTGCCCTACTTAATTCTGGGCTATGCTCATTATTTAGCATTGCAGGGGGGGATATATCATTGGCACAGTGTAAATGTTCTGCTTGATTTCAAAAACAAATAGAGTTTACCCATGAAGTATAATAGCATGCTTTAAGTTTAATAACGTGGTTTACCCATGAAGTATAACAACATGGGTTGTAACAACTGGGAAGCTTCCCAGTGAATATGCCCGCTTTTATATCATACCTCTCATTTTGGGCTCAAATTATCAGAAGTTTGGGAATTCACACCAAACTCACGCTTGCCCAGCAGCCTGTCTCAGGCAGTTTGCTGGCTCAGATGTCTTTAAGAGTGATGCAGAAAACCCTGCTCTGGGTAATTTGTCCATTCTCCACCTGGGTTATTTCAGCCCGCAGAAGTGTGTCCTCACATTTGCAGTTTTATTATGAGCTTATGTGACTCCATTCCTGTGGAAAGGTAACCTGAACAAAAGAACTTGCCAGCTTCTTTTCAGGAATGTCTTTCAGCTGTGAGATCTTCAGGCTAATTTTGTTTTATAAAATGTTTTTCTTTCATCCCACTTTCATATGAATTACTTCCAGTCATCCCTTGCTACGAGAATGGTGTCTTGTAATGACTCATTCTGTTTTCATGTCATTCATTAGCTTTTGTTTTCCCTGTATCTGCCTCTTCTTTTAGCTAAATATTTCCAGCCTGCCATTCTTCCTTCATTATAGCTGTGATTAGTTTCACTGCTGTATCATTGCCTGCTCTTTCTTTAATGGGGAGTGACCAGAAATTATGACAATAATTACACTACATTGCTGAGTTTAATCAGTCATGTAATGTCTTACTAAAGCTAAAATTCAAGGTATTCAGTCTGATTTCATTGCAAACACGTAAAAAAAAAGAGCTCCCCTCCCCAGCAACACATGTCTAGATGTAATTGATGCATACAGGTAGATAAAGAGAGGACAGCTTGCACTGCACTTTCAGGCTCCTAAGCCCTGTGAGGCACAGAAGGCCCCATGGCCTGTGTAAATATTTTTCTCTCTGTGCTAAACAGAGGCAGATTTTCCAGCTAATTTGTCTGTAAAAGAAATGCACGGGAACAGCTGTTTCCTAACAATATCTGCCAGTCCAAGCTTACCTGAGACAGGATGAGCTGATGATTCAAATTGAGTTTGTCCAAACACTTCACTGCATTGGCAAGACACTAACACTTGAGTTAGTCAGGATTTTCTCAATTCTTTTTGTCAGTGCAGCTTTGTAGCCCATTAATACCTCATATAAGTCTTCAAAGGTCAGTCTCAGCATAGAAAATCCATCTTCTCCTGTTGCAAATACCCAAGTGACACAAATACACCTGCCAGGCCTTAGGGACAATGACAATGAGGTTAGTTTAAGAAGATTCTTGAATAAAGGTCCTTCAGGGACATAGTCAGTTGTCAATGGTGATGATAAAAGATTCTTCCGGCAGTAAAAACTAGTTTCAAAAATTAAATCATTGTTTAAATTGTTGTATCCACCTAAAATCCCATCTGTATTTCTCTTGATTAAGAAAAATAAATGGCCTGTTCAGATTTTTGGTTTGGGCTCTTATCTCTGTGGTGCCCACATAAATCAAGTGTAACTTCAGTGAGACCATTGCTTGTTCAACACTGATGCAAACACAGATTAGCACCAAACTGACCATCAGTCTCTAATGGGAAAATGCCATGGGTTGTGTTGCCAGTGCCAAGGGAGGTCAGCATTGCATAACTGAGATGTAATTATGGAAGACACTCTGGGAAAGTGGGTAAAGAATGGCTGGAGTGGACTGGAGGAGCCGGCACACTTGGAAGGGATGTGATAAGTACCAGTGGCTGCTCTTCTCCCTCAGGCTATGGGAAGAAGTCCCATTTGGACCATTAAATTTTACACTTTGCTCAGAGTAAAGGTTATTAACTGTGCAGGGCTGGCAGGAATCCATTTGCAATAATTGTATTGTGGTTCCTCTGTTGCTTCTGCCAGGGGCTAAGGCAGTGTCCCCTTCGTGTCCTCCACAGCCACCTAGAAGTTGTTGTGTGACATTTACAGCTCCTGGCGAAGTGGCTTTGATGAGGTCTTTAGTGGGATATTTTTGGAAACCATTTCAACTTTAATGGGATGCCCATTTGTCCATCTCAAAAATTTATACCTGTTTGACCTTTCAGAGCTCTGTGTCACCACTGAGTCAGAGATGACAGAGTCATATCAGAAGGCAAAAGCCTCATTTACTTGATCCTCTCCCCTTTTAGACCTTAGTTCACTACAGGTGGACCTGGCTGGTCATTTAATCAATACATTTCACATGACTGGCTAATTAAGAAGACACCCATTTGTAAACAACCTTATGAGGAAATCAGCAAAACAGATTTTTTTAAAAACACCACGTGCAGATTGTTTTAATAGTTGACTATCATTGTTCATCCTTCAGCTCCCCAAAACTTCCTAGGCTGATTCATGGGAAAACTTACCTCACTTTCTCTCTCTCTGACCAGGCTGCCACATCCAGAGCTCTGTGTTTCCCATCTGGGAAGTCACTTCCCTGACTTTCACCTCTCTGTTAGACCAGAAATTCCAGGTGAGTTAAAGCTTGACTTTACTCCCAGGTGTGCTCTCTGCAGTTTTGGGAGTGAGGGCTCTGTGCTGGATGGTGCAGATGTGCACTGCACAGCACCGACCCAGGGGACTTTGGGATTTATGATCCCAGCTCAGAGATTCCTCAGCTTCAATCCTGTTTGGCACACAGAGGATCTGATATTGTTTCAGATTTCCCCAGCAGCAGCACCGTGCCCCACGCTGAATTGTCCCTAGGAAATAAGGGAATGAAACTTGCTGCAATCCTGACACTGTTGTAGGATTTTATGAGCTGTTCCTTAAACTGGGACTACACACAGATGGCTTCATGTGGAACTGGGCAAGAGTAGTTCAACTCTTTTTTTGTCCTACTTTGACACAGAAATACAAAGATTGCAAACATGTGAGAAGATTACAAAGATGTGATTTCCTTTGTAGCTTCATATTGACACATCAAAATAGCAAAATATTGAGAACAGGGTGCCCAGAGCAGCTGTGGCTGCCCCTGGATCCCTGGCAGTGCCCAAGGCCAGGCTGGACAGGGCTTGGAGCAGCCTGGGACGGTGGAAGGGGTCCCTGACATGGCAGGGGTGTTGGAACCCTTCCAGCCCAAACCTTTTTATGATTCTATGATTATAATGAGCTAAAGTCTCTTTTCCAATTTGTGTAGAACTCTTCTGATTATGAGAAGCAATGATATTTTGCTTACACTGAAGTAAATTCTCTTTGGTGAGTGAACATACACATTTTAAATTTGCATTTGTTATTGTTCATATGTTGCTACTCAGAGAACTTGTGCTGCATTTAAATGTGGGGGAGACAGGAATGTGGGTTCCTTCCCCAACCTCAATTTACCTCCCTTTGGGTTTGCTAAGAGAGAAATCAAAAGAAATATGAAGTGACAGAAACACAGCATGGCTTTGGTTAAAAGAGACCTTAAAAATCATCTCATTTCAACCCCCCACCATGTGCATGAAAATTGCTGCCTCAGTGGTGGAACATGAGAATTTCTAGACATTGTTCTAAGACACTGAATAGAAATTTTAAAGTAAACAAGGGTTAATATTTTCCCAAGTTCTTTGTTTTATTTGGAGGCAGATAATTTAAAAAGCTATTCAAATGTGTTTATAAAGCGCAGATACAGAAGAGTTCCTAAGTAGGTGAAATATGCAAGGACTAAACTTTTATTGAATTTGGAGAATACAGAGGCATTTGAATTGTTGTTGTCATTGTGCTCACCCTTCATTTGTGTTTTAGCTTTGTAATGTAGTTACTGGTGAGGTGTAATCATTCCTGATGGATGTGTTCACAACTAAGTTGTAACAAAAGCTGCTGAGTGAGTTCTGGGAGCTGTTAATTATCTTTAGCTGTTAATAGCTGTAGTACCAGTAAGAGATGTTCTGCTCCTCAGGATTTTCTGTGTGCATGAACGGAACCTTTATTAGTGTCAACTCTCCAAAAATTCCAGCTGAGTTTGACAGCTGTCCCCAGGCTCTACAGAGAAGCAATGGTCAGTGGTGTAGATCAGCCCCTTTTCTGGGACAGGGATCAGAAGCTCTGAGTGAGGTACATCCCATGTGAGATGAGCTTCCCAAACCCTTCATCTTTCCAAACCCTTCCTTGGAAAAGTTGAACTGTGTGCTGTGCTTGTTAAAAGTCATAAATATGTTCTTCCTGGTACAAAAGGCTTTATGTTTGCTATTATCCAGTCTCATTTTCTGCTTCAAGCAGTGATGCTTTCTGAGCAGAGTGTGCTTATTTCAGACTATTAGGATTTACCCTGGTAAGAAACTCATAGCATGTTTTTTAGAGGCTGAAGCACCTACGTTGTTTTCCCTGAGTCTTTGGAACTTGGCAGGGAAAAACACCTCCAGAACCAGAGAAAAGCACTTTTTACTCTATGAAATTCTGTTCAGTTTTGGCTGAGATGTAAACTTGCTAATTTCCCTTTTTAGCACTTTATTTCTTAGCGAAACGCTGGCAGTTTGTCAAAACATAAATGGTGTAGCCTGGCACACTGTGCCACTGTGGGCATGGCAGGTGGCACTGGCAGGGACATGGGCTTCTCAGGGAACACTGAGAGAGGATTTGTGCTGCACTGGGCTTGTAATGCAATACTGTCTCCTTGATTCCTGCAAGTGAACAAAAAAATAACCTCAATACTCCACTTCCCAGTCAAGATAAAAGTCTCCTTTCTTTGGCAGGAGATGCAGTTTCTTTCTGGTCTGAACACAGCTGGTGGAAGGTGACTGGGAGCTGTGATTTTCTCTTTCCTGTTGTTCTCACATGAGGAAAAGACGAGTACAGAGCCCCAGGAGCGGCTGAGGGAGCTGGGAAGGGGCTCAGCCTGGAGAAAAGGAGGCTCAGGGGGGACCTTGTGGCTCTGCACAGCTCCTGCCAGGAGGGGACAGCCAGGGCGGGTCGGGCTCTGCTGCCAGGGAACAGGGACAGGACAAGGGGAAACGGCCTCAAGCTGTGCCAGGGGAGACTCCAGGTGGATATTTGGGAAAATCCCTTCCCCAGAAGGACAATGAGGCACTGAAAATACTCAGGGAAGTAGTGGAATCACCACACCCAGAGTGTTCCAAAAACATGTGGAAGTGGACTTGGGTTGGTGACCTTGGAGGGCTTTTCCAACCTCACTTCCTAGAGTGGGTGTCAGGAAGATTCCCAGCTCCTGTGTGGAATTCCCAAGGTGCCTGGAGAAGAGAACAACACAGAGGATTGCTGAAAGAGAAAAAAAGCTCACCTGTGCTGGGGGCAGGTGAATGAGAAGAATTCTCCTCTCTCCCTGCTTTTGCTGCAGGCTCTGTGTGTGTTGCTGAGCCTTCAGCCGGAGCAGCTTTTGTGGCCATTCCCTGCCTCATCTCCTGCAGCCTCAGGCTTAATGTGGAGAAGTGCTGAGCACTCAGAGCTGCAAATGAGATCGATGGGCAGTGTGGTCACTCAGCATTCTCCAAATTAACGAGGAGTGGGATGGATATCTAGACATGAGGACAGCAGCAGGTTCTGGGTTCTGCAAATGATTTGCAGCAGGAAATGTAAATTAATTACTGTGTGTGAGATGCTCCTGGCTATAATTTCCCCCAATAACACGTGGAATTAATGTATTTTCCATGTGCAGCAGGTTGTGGGTGGTATTAAGGTACAGACCTAGGCTGCACACATTGCACTCATACAGGTACAGATGGCCTGAGATGGACCAGCACATGAAGGAGCTGCACCTGCTCCCACTGAAATCAATAAAATTTCCATCCATTTCAATGCTCACAGGAGATGATGGATGAGGAGAACTTAATTTGGGGCTTTGGGGAATGATATTCACAACTTTAATTGTATTCAGATAAAATGCACATTGATCCTTGAACAAATTCTCAGTACAGCTGGCCATTGAAAAAGAAAAATCAGAACTTTGCAAATGCCTCTGCACATTCTTCCTGTGATTAACTGTTCATTAAAAGAGAAGAGAAGGTAGGGATGTAATAGAAGTTATCGCCCTGCTTGCAATTATTCTGAGTAGTAAAACAGATTAAGTAGAGGCTTAAGGCATGAGCTTTAGTGAATGTAGCCATACCTAAACAAACAGAGCAATTCTGCTCTTTCACTCTGAATTTTAAGATTAAGTAAATAGCAGCATCATTTAAGTTATATGTAAATATTTGATTAATGGAGTCTTGATATTTTTGCTTGTAATTCTTACTCTCTCCTTAAAATCAGCCACCAAATTTTGGAGTGGCTTCAAAATTAGAAAGAAATTAAAGAAATTAAATTATTCTCTAGTGAAAAGCATTACTTTTCAAATATGATTGTGCACTGTGACAAACCCCATTGAATTCTGCACTAGCACAGGAGCTCCTGAGCTCTCAGAGCTCCTGTACAAGCAAACAAGATTCTCTGCTGGGCTCTCTGTGACTCATCTAATGGTGGTGGGGGGAAATACCTGGCCAGTGCAACACCTTGGGTGCTGAGCAGCATTGCCCTCATGCTTAACCTCCTTCTGCCTCCTTTCCTTCCTCTCGGAGTTAATGTTATGATTATAATGAGCTAAGTTCTCTCTTTCCACTTTTTATGGGACTCTTCTGATTATGAGAAGCAATGACATTTAGGTTACACTGAAGTAAATTCCCATTGGGTGAGTGAAAATACACATTTTAAATTTGCATTTATTATTGTTCACATGTCACAACTTGGAGAACTTGTGCTGCATTTAAAGGTGGGGGAGACATGAATGTGGGTTCCTTCCCCAAATTCAACCTACTTTTGCTTTGGGTTTGCTAAGAAAGAAATCAAAAGAAATATGAAATGAAAACACAGAATGGTTTTGGTTAAAAGGGACCTTAAAAATTATCTTATTTCAACCCCCTGCCATGAAGAATTTGGGTGTTAAAGTAGCACAAACGAAGGGAAGTAAGAGAAGAGAAGTTTTTGTTCACCTGTGCCTTACAAATGATGCTGAGGCCTGAGCTGTGAGCTGATTTGCCAAGTGTACATTGCCATTCAAATACTTACAGTGTACCTGTAAAGCATCTGGCTACCACAGGGCTTGAAATCCCTGCTCTCATCACTTGTGTATGGCAGAGGAGCACAAGGAGGCTCCATCTGAATCAAAATGACTTTTGTTTTTGTCTTCAGTGGAGGTGAGGGAAGAAATTTCAGCCTCAGGTTCAGCTGGGGGATTTAATCTGGATTTACACAGGTGAAATTGAGAAGAAGGGGTCACAAGGTGGCTGAGCAAGTGTAAGAACAACTGGCAGCTGAAGGGGATGGTCCTGCCCCACCTGCAGGGTCTGCTCATCCCAGACCTGCTCAGCAATGGCTTTGCTGTTTATCTGACTCCTCAGTGATCCCCCTTGGCTTGTTAGAGATGAAGGAAATGCTGTCTTTTGCTGCCAGCTGAGTTTTCTGCTGATTTAGTGAGTTGAACTGGGTCAAGTGAAGTCGCTGCAAGGCTAAGAGGAACTTGGGGAACTTTCCTTGTGGTGGCAGAGCAGCCAGCTGGGCAGAACCCATTTTCTGAGCCCTACTCGTGTCTTTGTGAGCAGCTGTGGTGGCAGCAGCAGCAGCAACGGGGTTCAGCCAACCTCAAAAAAACACTTTTGGGGGGTTTTATTGTTAACTAATTGTTCTTGCATCCTGTTCTGAGTGGGGGAGTCTGGTCTGGGTTGCTGCATTGGTCTGGGCTTAAGCTTATAAGCTTTGGGGGAAGAGGTGGGGGAAGTTACAGTGTATGTGCAGTGTTTTTCAAAAAGATTGACTAAAAAAATGCATAATGGCTAAGTGCCTGATTCCACAGGCTGCTGACCCTGCCTGTTTGAGATTTTTATTCAGATAGTTCACCAAAAATCTCCCATTAAGCCTGAAAGGTTCACGTATTCAGGAAATGCCTATATTTAAAGGGAATTAACAAGGAAGCTCACGGGCTTCTATTGAAGTGCACGAGGATCTTTACAAGTATCTCTTGTTTGTAAAGACAGATGTGCAAGGGCAACTGCTGGAAGCCTAAACTCCACTTCTGCTAACGAGCTGACTGTATGCCAGCACCGGGACACGCGATATTTCCCCTTCAGCCGCTGCATTAATACTCATTTTTTTTACTTCACAGAAATCACCCCTATTGACTTCCCACCCCACACCAGCATCCCCGAGCTAATCCCGCTCTCAGCCTCCACACGGAGTCGGGTGTGCCTCAGTTTCTCTCTGTTCCGGCCGAGTTTGGGGCGGTTTTCCCTCCCTGGCAAGTCAAAGCCCGCGGGTGCGCGGGGAGCGCGGAGGTGAGGAAGAGGAGGTGAGGAAGAGGAGGCGCTGATGGACGAGGAGGGGGAGGGAAGGAAGGAAGGCAGGGAGGAGGGCGAGCGGCCGGAGCCTGCGGCTGCAGTTCGCCGTCCCTCCGAGCCGCGGCTGGGGGCACACTCCGCCCGCGTTTGGCGAGCGCGGCTCCCGAGCGGGGCAAGGCGGAGGCAGCCGAGGAGGAGGTGAGGACACTGCCGGGGGTGGGATGGGATGGGATGGGGGACCCGCAGCAGGACAGCCCGAGCTGCGGGAGCCGCGCTGAGCGGGTGCGGGAGGCAGCGAAGCCGCTCGCCCCGGTCGGTGGCTCCTGGCCCCGGCTTGTGGCCACCAGCGCCACCGCGGTGAGGGTCTCTGAGGGGTGCGTGCTGCTACGTGGTGCCTTGAATGTGGGCTACTCGGCAGCATCCCGCTTCCCTCGGATCAAACTCCCTGCTCCCTGACGGATTTCAGGAGTGTTAGAGCTCCTCGGGACTCTGGAAACCCAGTGCGAGTCCTTCAGAAGGCTGGGATTGGTTATTAGGATTCCAAAGGAGTTAGCAGGCTCCTCTGAAAATACCTGGGGAAGAAAACATTTTACTCAGCTTCCCGGCAGAAAATGTGTGGTTCCCGAGTCTACGCTGAGGATTGGATTTGAGAGGATATTGAGATACGCGGGATTTACATGGTCATCTTCACGTGAAAGGTCAGGAGTGATTATTTTCCTTTTTAAAAGGTTTGACAGACAGATGTTAGTGGTTCTGCTGATGGGGTTGCCCGCAGAAGTGTGAGGGAGGCGCACAGGTGAACCCAATAAAAGGGGTTTGAAGGCAAGAGGGGAGTTTGGTGTAATTAAAAGGGCAAATTCGCGTTTTGTATTCTCTCAGGTAAGGAAAAACTCTCTTCCGAGAGAGCGAACCTGTCCTGCCCGGGCTGGAGCTGAGTGGAGAGGGCAGGGTGAAGCGGTGAACATTTGCGTTTGAAACCAGCAGCGCTTTAGCTGCCGGCTCACTTCTGAGAGGTCCTTTCCTTGTATCGGCCTGAAGCAACGCGGAGTTTGTTTATTAGAAACGAAGGTTTGTGCTGCTTTAGGGTAACACGGAAGGTTTTCACCCTCGGGGTCTCTGGTGCTCCGGCAGTGAGTGCGGTGGGCCCGGGTTTGTGCGGGATGCTTTCGGGAAGCAGCGGGAGCCGGCGGCGGGGCTGACCCACCGGGCACCCAACAGGTCCCCGCGGTGTTGATTCTCCACCTGAAACTTCGCACGCCGAGACACTGAGCCTCCGAGGAAACAGGCCTACAGGTGGCATTTGGGGACCAGGCATCAGCAGCAAGCACAGCCTCGGCAGCGGTGCGCGCCGCTCCGGAGTTGGGCTCGCTGAGTGCCGCTTTGCCGGAGGCTCCTTCCCCGGCGCCGCGGAGCATCTCCCGCTCGGGCGGGCTGGGAGCGCAGCGCAGCCGCGGCTGGAGGCAGGGAGAGGGGGAAAGAGCGGCCCTGGAGCCCCCGGCCCGCTCCGCCGTGCCCGTGCCCGGGGGACGAGGCGAGCGGCGCGGCTGCCAGGGAGTTGGCTGCGCTATCCCGGGGGACCGGCTGCTGAGGAGGCAGCGATGCCCGGAGCCCTCGCGAACGCTTGCTGCCTTCTTTCTCCCCCTCACTCCCCCCACCTCCACCCCGCTCCTCCCTCCCTGCATTTTTTTTCGCTCTCGCCGATGCGGGGAGGCGGGCACGAGCCGCGGCTCCGCAGCGCAGCAGCGCTTTCCCCGCGCCGGAGCCGCGGCCGCGCCGGGCGGGCAGCGGCGGCCGCGCTCCCCCCGCCCCTGCGCAGGCAGCGCCGCAGCCGCGCTGGCCCCGGCGGGCGGAGCGGCGCCGCCGCTGCCCCCGCACCGAGCCCGCACCGAGCCCCGGGCCTCGCTGCCCCAGGGCGGCGGCCCCCGGCCCGTCCCGCTGCCCGGCGCGGCCGAAAGTTTCCCGGCGGAAGGGGGTAAGTCGGGGGCGACGGAGGGATGCGCAGGCGGGGGGATGCCGGAGCTGCCCTGCCGCGGCTCCTCGGGCTCAGCCCGAGGCTCTCACCCTCCCGGGGAGAGGGCAGGGCTCCGCGGCCGGAGCCGGGAGAGCCTCCTCCAGCGAGGATAGATACCCGTCCCTTCCTCCCCTTCCCCATCGGTCCCTGTCGCCAAGCGGAGGACAGACGGTGACCTCAACTACTGTGGTGTCGCTTTGAGATGCGGGGTTAATTTGCGAGGGCCAGTAGTGGCTGAAATGCAGCGCTCAGACTTTAATATCTGCATATGGTAATGGGTAAAAGAAAGGAACCCCGTTAGTATTCCGCTCCTGTAATACTTGGCGCGGGAGAGCCTGCTGCTCCATCTCATTTCCGAGCTCCTCTGGGGGAAGCGGAGTGGTGCTGGGTGCCTTCCCCGCTGCCTTCTCCCCAGTGCCTCAGCCCTCCAGGCATCGGGGGAGTCCTGCGGAGGGGAGACGGGGAGCTCCTTGCCTTGCAACCGCAAAGCTGCGGAGAGGCACCTTCCAGGGCTCGAAAAGCCTCCGGGAACGCTCTAGGAGTGGGATTACGGCAGGAATCAGCAGGGTAACCCCTGTGCCCGGCTCTTGGCAGGTGATGTGACTCTGCTGCCCACCTTTTACACACCCCGGTGATTTTATCGATCCCCGCGGCTGATGCGAGCCCCGTGTTTGAAATGTTGTGCGAACTTGAGGGATGCGCGGTGAGGTCAGCCGTGGGGGCTGGAGCCTCAGCGCTGGGATTACCTCGGGATGAGCAGCACCGAGGTGTGGGTGGTGTCATCTGGGGGCACACCCCCGGAGAGGCAGGAGCCGGCTTCCCATCCCCTCTGCGTGTTTCGGCAGTGGCCATTAATGATGATTGGATGTTAATTCGGAGGGAGGGGTGTGGTAGTCGAAGGGGTTTTTGGATGCAAATCGGTGCCCATTGACTCATTTGAGCCCCGCCGAGGTGTGGGGGGAAGCCCCTGTGTTCGCAAGGCGCGCTGCTCCCACTCCCATCATCAAAAGTTAAGGTGGAAACATTTCCGTGTCTGTTCCCACCCACCCACCACCCGACGGGAGGAGGTTCGTGACATATAAATTTCTCAGACTGCTCTTTGGGCTGTCTGCGTGTTAAGCAAATACGTTTCTCACCTCGCCTGAGAACAGTTTTGCTCTCTGATGAGTGGAAACTGGGGAAAAAGAGACATTTAAAAATAAAATCAGACTGTATAGCTGGAGCGGTAAAGCAAATGTTCTCGAGATCCCACGTAGCAAGCTGGGGATGAACGCAAACTGTTCCTGCCGTGTAACTTTTCCCAATTCAGTTCTGCCTGAGAGATGCGATCTCCTCCTGCCTCGCAGCAGAGCCCGGTCCGCATGGAGCGCGGAACGGGAGCGAGGATGCTTTTGGATGCTTTTCCCAGCGCCCTGAAGGGGCCCCGGGAGCGTGCTGGCACTGCCGCAGGAGCCACAGCCTTGGCACACGCGGTGCCCGGCACCTACAGCAGCCGCACGGGAGCCCACCCTGCTCTCAGCTTTCTGGTGTGCCAAAGCTTTGCGAAATTTGAGGCAGATTACTCCCAAATCGAGCACTACCGGCTCTCCCCTCTTGCTTCAGCTGCTGTGGCAGTGGCAGGCCCCCTTCTGTCACCCTCGGTGTGCTTAATTGTCAGGGGAATGACCGTGGGCAGGTAAAGGGACACTTAAATCGGGCTTGCTCTCGTTTTTATTCAAAGTTTCACATGCAGCCTTTCGCAGCCTGCTTTTTCTTCAACTTCTCAATGACAACGTGCTCATATCTGGAAAAGTGTTAGCGTATCCAATTCCTCTGGCAAAATGGGAATGGTTGGTAGAGCAACCTGCTGAACACCTTCAAAAGTGAGTGCTTAGCTCAGTGTGCGTTTTGCAGCAGAAGAGGTTTGGTCAGCTTTGTTGAGACCATGGTTATCAGTCATTCCTCCACCAGTGAAGCATTAAATCAGCTGTGTAAATGAGCCTCTCAGATCTGGGCTCTGCTTTTCTGTACAGGGATGGAAGCCTGAAGCACCAGGTGTTGAGCTGCTGCTGAGTGCCCATGTGTGGGATAGCCTGGGGTTGGTGGCTGTTTGGGACAGCTCCACTGCAGTGCTGGGTGGGCATTTGCTGTAGACTGAAGTTTTCTGCTTCAGAAGCTGCCACAGGACTGATTCAGGGATACAGAGCTTTGCCAGAGCTGATGGAAGGGCATGGACATCAGACCATCAGAAGTTAGAACTTGCCTTGAGTTCTTTTCCCTCAATTTACAAACTAAATTTCTGTAAGTTCCTACGTATTGCTCCCAGATGCTTCAGGAACCACATTTTTACTTGGTGGGACACATCCTTAAAAAGTGGTCTCCCTCCTTTGCTGCTCCTTTCCTTCTTCCCATGCCTTAGCAGCCTGAAATCCATGGAGATTTACCCCTGAACCTTGGGATTTAGGTACTTTGTTAATAGCTTCAAATGAGGGAAATAAGTTGTTAAAACTCTGCTCCTGGTTAGCAAGCAGCTGAAAGAAATGAAAACAGTAGCTTTGCACTTTTCCTGTTGTGGCTTTAGTAAACTTCTGGTAGCAATTCAGCCTTAGTCTAAATGCTCTCAAACAGGAAAATAACATGAACAGTAGCGTTCCTTTTTTTTTTTTTTTGGTTTTTTTTTTGTGCTTTTTTTTTTTGTTTATTTTGTATTTGTGTCTGCATATGGGCCTCTGTCCAGCCAAGCAGCAAAATCTGAAAATAGGAAAATAGTAAAATCTGGTCTTAGTTCAGTTTTAACAGCAAGTCTGATACAAAACCTTCGGTTTGGCAAAGAGAACTTTTTTACCCATGAAGGTTCTTTCTGGATCTTCTTCATCCGAGTTCGAAGCAAACTTAACAGATTTCTGGCAAAATGAAGCTTTGGGCCTTTTTGTGTGTGACCCAGCTGTTTTTCTCTTAAACTCAGAGTGCACAGATGAAAACTGATCTGTTAGCCAATAACTATTTACTTCTTGGTATTTGTACCATGTGGAGGGATAACTGAAAGCTTGAAATCTGGATCAAGCCAAAATGCTGCTTGAGAATTAAACCCAAGTTTGCTTGTTCTGTCCTATTAATAGTTTATAAATTCAGTGTCTGAACCACAGAAAACAGTAGTTAAAGTGGCAAGGATTATTGCTCAAAATCCTGCAATCAGAGCTTGCTGTTTTAATTAAAAATAACTAATCAACTGATTGATGAAGGGAAAAAAAGTGCCTTGCAGGTATATATTAATTTTGCTGCTACCAGAGGATTCTGTGTGATGCATTTGTTGATGTGAAGTCTTTTGGGGGAAGTTGAGTGCCTAAAAAGCTTGTGCAAGCACAGCAGAGCAGGCTTCTGGGAGAGGAGATGCTCCTGCAGCTCTTCATGCTTAGGCGATTTATTACAAGAGACTTGACAATCAGGACTAACTCAGCAATAGTGGGAAGTGTTTATTTCTTTTGGCAGTTCAGGCAGTGGCTTGGGGTGTTCCTGAGTTTTTAGGGTGACAGGCTGTTCTTGGGCTACTTCATGTCTGGCTGGACTTTTATCAAGCTGTAGCTCCAAAGAAGGTGAAACAAATAATTCTGATGGCTGGTGATAAACCTTTGAAGGAAGAGCTAAAGTCACTTAAAGGTCTGTCTGTTTTGTACATATAAATCTACTGATCTGACCTCCTTATGGCTCCTCTATGTTGGAATTTGTGGTATTGATGATTTTGAGATTGTAGAAAGTTTTTGGTTTTTTTTGATTTGTTGTCAAAGAAGTTATAATTTGTGTTGGTTTTTAACGTTTATTTTTGCTTATTTATAATATGTTTTGTTGTTTTATTGTAGGTTTGTTTTGTAGGGTAGTGTGTGGGGCTCTGCCTTTTAGTGGGATGTTATAAATATTATATATTAGAAATTGTGTGCTATATTTATAATAATGTGTTAATATTTATTGTCTACATTGAATAGTGTGTTCTTAGCTTAAACTAATAGAAAAATGTAAACACTACAGTGGAACATGGAGGGCATGAAGAAGGAGAAAAAGGACAAGACACACCCAATTTCCTCCATCTTGTCCCCTTTGGACCCCTTATCTAGAATCCAAAAATTTTACTTTTGTACCTGTGTCACACTTAATTATTACTTATATCAAACACTCAGAACTTGTAATTCATCCTGTAAGATTGAAAACTCTTTTCCATGGACAGAGATCACAGACAGTGTCTCTGGGGGCTCTGTCCAGGGGGGTTCCTGACCCCTGCCAGGGTCCCAGGCCTGCCAGGGCAGCCAGAGGGAAGCTCTGGATTCCCACACCTCTATGCACCCAAAACACACAGCTTTGTGTGTGACAGGGACAAAGTTGTTCTCCCTGGATTCACTTGGGAAGGGACGGCCAGTAGGGAGAAGAGTGATCTACAGCTGGAGTGGGGCTGCAGCTGCCTTGGCAGAAATTCATCCTTGTCAGTGTGATTGCCTCAATCCTTGGTTAATCCCAGAATCCCAAAGTTGTCTGGAAGAGATCTTAAAGCCATCCAGTGCCACCCTGTGCTGTGGGCAGGGATATCTTCCACTACCCCAGGCTGCTCCAAGCCCCATCCAACCTGGCCTTGGAGGCTTCCAGAGATGATGGGACAGCCACAAGATGTTAAGGAGCTGCCTTAGAGATTCCAGGGGCAGCAAAGCCCAGCACTGCTGAACTGGGATGAGCAAGGGAGCCCCTCTGCCTGTGTGGGAAAGGCAGGGGAAGGTGTGAATTGTTTGTTTGGGCTGCCTCAGAGGAACTTAGTCTCTGCTGGGAACCTCTTGCACAGGGGCTTTGGAGAGCAACTAGAGGCACAAACAGATTAGTGGTGAACCAAAGCTGCAGCTGCAGTGACAGCAGAGCTGGGATGAGCCAGATTCCAGTCAGTGGAATCCAGAATCAGATTCCAGATTCAATCCAGGCCCTCCCACCCTGTGGATGAAAGCCTTGCCTGAGCTGTGCTGGCTCATACTGGGAATAACCACTGGGAAATAATGCTCCAATAGGAATTTGCATTGGTAGCATCAAGATTGCAATCTTAGCCTGAAGGTGAACAGAAAAATCCTGGGCTTTTTCCCAGTTTTCCTTGGAACTTCACACAATCCAAGCTTGCCTGTCCTGGATGATTGCCTGAGGAAGGGCTGTGGACTGCTGTCCTTCTCCAGCCTGTTTTGTCTGTCATCAAACAATGCCCTGCAACACAGAAAAAACCAGTTCTGGTTCAAATAAATTCCCTGGAATAGTGCAGTCTGAAGGGCAAGGAAAAAAGAGCAGCAGAGGGAGGTTCAAAGGGAAGAGCCACAAAGGCTGCAGCTGTTTTCTGTCACTGAAGTGCTCCCTTATTTTTTTAAATTTAGTTCATATGCTTCATTTTCTAACCCGAACAAACCATTTGAGGTAGTGAGAGAAGAAAGTGAGGTAAAAAGGCAAAGCTGCCTGATTAAAGCTAGTGGAAAGATTTCTGGGAGCATTTTGGGAAAGATGCAAGGAGAAAAATACTCCTGGTAAAGCATTTTTAGGAGCCATCTCAGTAAGAGTCCTTTCTAAAGTAAAGATTATGCTTAAGAACTGAAATGCTGCTCTGGTTGAAGTGATTTAATTAGTGGGAGACAAACATACAGCCACTGCTTTTACCAGTGCTTGTTATTAATTTGGTGGTTGGACAATCAGATTTCAATAAGAATTTGTGCCTAAAATAGCTTTGTTTTTCCAGAAATACACATTAGCACACATTTCTACTTAAAACCAACCCAAATATTTCAGTGTTTAATGGCCTAGAACCCAGGCTGTAAGAAAGAAGGTGTAAATAGCAGTGCCTGAGGATCTGGGAGGGCTGTGTGATAGGGGTTGGTGCTATGATATGTCCATTTTCCAGACTTCTTATTGTTACTGGGGAGCCAGGTTCTTGCATTCACTTCATCCATGTGCTGATTGCTGGATTTACTTCACTCACTTGATTCCTTCTCTCATATTTTAAATAGATAAAAATACTAATTTGTTTCCCATTCAAAATCTGGTTCAATGTCCAGCCATTGGAGGATTTTGGTGATTTTTTTTTTTTTTTCTTTTGGGTGAGAGATACAACCGCAATCTGTTCATTGCTTTTCCTGTGGTGCTTTTGACAAAAACATGAATCCTAATTCTGGTGTGAAGAGTAATTTGAATGGCTGATTGCAGCATTTCCAGTTCCCCCCTCTGTATCTGGAGAAGCAGGGCTCCTGTCTCAGTGGGTGCTGTCTTCCACAGGGCACTTCCATGGCTGATTTTTGGCAAGAGGGAGAGAATTCCTGTGATGTGATGGTCTGGGTGTGCTGGGAGCTGTCCCATGGCACTGCTCCACAGGGAGATTTTGAGCTGTGTGCCATCTCCAGCCCCATGGGAGCGTGGAACTCCAGATTTCTCTGATGGCCAAAATTCACAGCCAGCAGTTCCACTGAGATATCGGGATATTCCTTGGACTGGCAGCTCCAAACATGGCTGGGAGGATGTTGGGCAGCTCTGTGCTCCCTCCTTGCAGATCTTGCTGTGAACTTGGCCTGTTTGCAGGGTGTTTCCCCAGCCAAGCAAACTCCCTGCTCCCATCACAGCTGTGCAAACTTCAGGGATGGATTTTAGAGCACTGAGCAGGTGGCACTTGGATTGTGGGTGGGCTTGGCAGGGCTGGATTTGCAGCTGGATTTTGATCTTGGAGGTCTTTTACAGCCAGGATTCTGTGATGATGATGATTATCATGATTGTGGAGAAAAATAATCTTTTTCTAAAAAGAGAAATCCATTATGCCATTTTGGGAGTAGAAGAAGAGGCAAACATTGGTGTGGTTTTGATTGAGCTTTCATTAAACTGTTTTTTGAGTGCTTGCTCTCAACAACAAATATTCTAGTGTGGCTGCACTCCAAGGTTGCCTTCTTGAGCACTATGGCAGATCCTTATTCCCAAGATTCTCCCCTGAACAGAACTGTGCTTCACCAAGCAAACTCAATTTATGGATTATGAAGTTATTGGGTCTTTTCTTCCAGTTTTTACACTTGGGTAATATCCAAGCTTGAAATAACTTGGGGACCTTTGGTTTCTGGTGGTGTTTTCAACAACATAAAATAACTTGGGGCTTTCTTCTCTGCTCTTGTCTGCAAACAGAGATTGCAAGTTTGAGGAAACTATGAGGCAGCACAGTTGAAGTAATTAGAATATGGTGTATTTAATTTTACTTGTTGCACCTAGAATGAGTGCAAATTAGAAATGAAACCCAAACTCTAATGGAATTAGGTTGTGACGCTTCAGTGCCATGTGTATGAACAATTTGATGCTGAAGTAGATTGCCACTGAATTTTTTTTTTTCTTTTTTATTTTTTTTTTTGGTTCCTGTCAGAGAAAGAGGAGGGAGATAGATGTGTGAGCACAAGTTAAATTCAAAGAAGCACTGACTGGTTTCTGAATCTATTTAGCTTATGGAACTTCAAGTTATTTAACATTCACAAATAGGATCTTTAAATCTCTCAAGAGCAGTCTGATCTCTGTTACTCAGATGTCCAGTAGAAGGAATTTCTCCATAATAATGAAATTGCTGCAGTTTTGATAGTCAAGGAGTTTTTTAGGACTCTCATTTTACTTAAGTTGCTGGACTTTTTCCTTTTTGGGTGCCCAAATCAATCATAGAGAAGATGATAATCTTCTTCAGCAGCCTTCCTTTACTACTTTTTCAGATTTTTTTTTTTTTTTTTTTTTTTTTTTTTTTACTTTCTGAGAGCAATGCCTTTCATTGGAATAAAACTTTCAGTTTAGGCAAAAATAAATATTTTAACATTAAATGTGAAACAAGGTTATTTGCATAAGTCTGTATACCTGAGGAAGATCTGGATAAATGCACCCAGTAAGTTCCAGATGGTTTTGGTTTTTATGGATATACAGCCTTGAATGAAACAGGTTTCATGACTGGTGAACCGTGGGGCTCGTAAAATTCACTTTGTATTTTGAAAAACTCCAGGGAATGAGATCCTGTGAAAACCCAGCTGGAGCAGGAGAGGAGTGCACAGCCCCAGGAATTCCCCAGCAGCCTCTGTGGTGTCCTTGTGCCTGGCAGCCCCCTCGGGAAGCAGAGGAGAGGAGGAAAAGGCTCCTGCTGGACGATGTCTGTCCTCTCTGCAGTTGCTCTGGATTTATCCAGAGCTTTCTGTGGATGAGGGAAGTTCAGCAATGTGGCAGTACAGCAGGATAGCAGAGCTGGCCGCCATTGTGGCCTTTTTTCATCTGGGAAGGAAGCTGGGGGGACTAAAGCTATGGAATAGATGAATCAGGCTGCTCATGAAATTCATAATAGATGGAGGCTTTGTCCACTGGCACTGCAACCTGCTTCCCTTTCAGCTTTAGTCCTTCCTGATTATAACTTCAAACAGCAGTGAGGCAGTGGAAGACAGTGCCTGCATTGCCTCATTGAAGGGAAAGGACAGAGGATTATTGAAATCCCTTAAAAACTCTCTTTTTTGGGGGGAACGTTACAATTATTTCCCTTAGAGTCTTTGACAATGTTCCTATTCTAATATCTTTGAAGGTAGATTACAAAAAAAAAAAATTGTCCAACTACTAAGGGAGTCTGAAACCAAAGGGATTCATCCATCAGAAATATGGATGTTGTGTCCTCTTGCCCGCTCACAATTTTCAGGATAGTGACAAGTTTATGACTTGGGCTGCCAGCCACAGAGGATGTCATTGAGGGCATGAAATTCCAAGTTCTTTCCAAGGATATCCTTGTATAACTCCTGTGGAAGAAATGAGCAGGTGGTTTTGGTGGCACAACAGGGAACTGTGATGCCAAGGCTACTGCAAAATGAACTCAGTCTTTTGAGTCATGCACATCTGATAAAAGTGGGGACCTTTTGGATAGAAAGGGATCAGTTCAGGGCCATTGTTGGTCTGGTTTGAAAGTAATTCTGAACTGAAACAAGGCTGGCATTGTTATTGCCAGAGGTAGCCCCTGTGTGCTGAGAGGAGGTGGTAGTTTGGTGGGGACATGTAAAGCTGGAAAGAAAGCATCATGTAGCTGGATAATTTTTCTAATCCTAAATTTGCATTGAGTAACCTGAATGTTGCTGTAGAGTTCTTAGTGTGTTTTAAGGTGAAGCAAGTTTTTAATTTGGTGTTAAAGCCAACAGCTACAGTTCGTGGAATCCCAGATTGGTTTGTGTTGGAAGAGACCTTAAATCCCACCCAGTGCCACTCTGCCATGAGCAAGGACAATTTCCACTGCCCCAGGCTGTTCCAAGCCCTGTCCAACCTGGCCTTGGGCACTTCCAGGGATCCAGGGGCAGCCACAGCTGCTCTAGGTACCCTATGCCAGGGCCTCATCACCAAAAAATCCTTCCTAAAATCCAATCTGCTCCTGTCTCTGTAGACAAAGGTGTCCTTCCCCGCGTCAGTAACATCACCTCGCTGTTGGAACACTTGAGGCGGTCTGGGAGATGTCCAGGGTTCTGAAACGGCAGAGCTGAGGTCACGCAGCAGGGAGAGCATCCCTGAGACAGAAACGTCTCCTACTTGAGGTTCGCCAAGAAATGTGTCCAATGGGACTGTGAAATCATGGGAAAACGCTTCCTTTCCAAAACAAAAACTCTGGAGATTGGTTTGTTGCAATTATTTATCTCTGTTCCTGTAGCGTCTGCTAGAATTCTGCTTTTTGGGAGTTCATAGGAAACCACCTTCTGTCTCCTGGTACAAGTGAATGAATGCACGTGCTCCAGGTCTTTCTAAGTAGAGAGGCATTTTTTTGCAATGCAGAAGAAATTACTTTTTTAAAATTAAGTGCTGTTTTAGAAAAAGCACACAAAAATTTTAATTTTAAGACCGATGCAGATCCATCTTGTCAACCAACATTTGTTTGCAGTTCTTGTACTGCTATATATGATCTTTTAGTAAAATCAATTGCAGCTTAATATTACATGGGAAATTAAGAACAATGAAATCCATCACTGAGGTCCCGTTGTGAGCAGACAGCCTGAAACTCTTGTTAATGTGCTGGTTTACTCACAGAAATGCTCTTTCCCTTTCACTCAGCCTCCTGATCAAATTTTAACAGGAGGTTTGACATTTACATGACATTCACATCTGTAGGAACACTGTTTCCTTTTCCCCACTGCTCCGTTTTCTCAGAGTTAACATTCTGCTGGAAGCAGTGAGAGGGATTGCAGAAGGGAGCCAGCAAGAAACGATCACTGTAATAAATTGGTTGTGTTCTCCAGGCTGGTTACAACTATTTCAGCCTTCTGGAAGGGTGGGGAAAAGGCTTTAACCCACGAATTGGTGGCAGTTTCTGTGGCATTATCTAACAGATTGCCTGGTTGTGGACCCCTTGTTGCTTTTAGCAGAAGGAATTGTGCAGGGTTAGGAATAACTGTTGCTTGCTGGTGGTGTGGATTTGGATGAAGCTGTGGGGCTCAAGAAGAGAAAGAACTGGAAATCTGGGATTAGGCTGTAAACCCCTCAGGGAAGGATGGGGGTGGATGATGCCCTGCCTTGCCGAGCTGTCTGGAGACCTTGGAAAGGGGGCAGGGATGAGCCAGGGGCCATGTTGTGCTCATGGTGTTGAGGAACAATGGGAGCTCCAACAGTGCTTCCCATTTTACCTGTTTTTACAGCTATATCCACTTGTGAGTGCTTAAATTCTCCCCAGAGCCTCCTAAAAATCATGGAGTCACTTTTAGCTTTGGTTCTGCTCAAATCAGGACTGATAGAGGGCTGTGTGTTCCATGGGCATGCAAGAGTGGATTGGTTTTCATGGAAAATGGGGGCATTCCTGAGCTGAAGATCTTTTATTGCACTCAAAGGAGGAAGGGCATGGAAACCTGGAGGTTTGGATGTGAAATCTGAAGCAGGCACTGAAGGAGCGCAGCTGCCCTGAGCATCACCAATACCAGGCTCAGAAGGATTAATCTACATTGCCATGTAAAATAAAGCTTTATGGTCAGGTGTTTCTGTTTCCCCAGTCTGATGGCCACAGCCTGTCTGGGAAGCTGTATGCCAGCCTTGCCCTGCTGAATGCTTTTGAATAACTGGGCATATGATTCAATCTTGTTTTCAATTCCATCATAACAATATCATGTCTGTCAGGTGGATATAGAGGCTGAATTAGCAGCCTCTCTACTTTTAAAAAAATACATCCAAATGGAGCTTCTTAAACCAAAACTCCATATATCTCCCAGATTACAGGGTCTAGAGCTGTTGGCAGTGGTTTGTTCTCCTGTGGTTAGCATGGAACAATTTACACTTTTTAATTGACTCATTCTTATATAATTTCAGGCAGGCCGTGGACTTGAAATTTTGTTAAGAATACAAAGTGAGTTTGCTGGTAGGTCTCAAGATAGTCAATCAATTCTTCTTTTCTTCTCCCTTTTTCAATCCCATTGCAACATGTAGCAAGTGTATTGCTCCATTGCTGTTATATTTCCTTTCACAGAAAGTAAAAAAAAACCACCAAAACCTTTGTATACATAGAAGAAGTGTCAGAGCTCCAAGAATTGTCAGCATTGTACAATGGTGTCAGGTGGGAGGTGGTGAAGCATAGCTAATGAATTTTGGACTCTGAAATCAGTTATAATGAGGAGCTCAGAACCTGGAAAATTATTTTTGAGAGCTGTTAGAAACAAACCCAGTGCTTCTCACCTGCAAGGCTGGATGTTGACTCCAAGGTAGGCAGGCATGTCTAATGGCAAAAGATTGGTCATTAGGTTTTAATCTGCTGGGATTGATGTGCATCCTGGCTCCTTTGGAAATGGCTGGAATTAAGGAGCAGGAGGTAAAAACTGCATCTTCTCTCTTCAAATATGTTCTTAGGTAGTGGTCCAAAGTCTTGTTCCCCATGTTCTGTGCCATCCCGGCTTTTCAGTGTTGTTGTATCAGCTCCTTCAAAGAGTTGCATTGCTCTTTCAAATAATGCAGGCTTTAGCTTTTTGTTTTGTTCTCATATAAAAACCTGATTTTTTTTTCCTTGGGTTTTAAAAATGAAAAAAAAAAAATAAAGAAAACCTAGACCTTCTGCTGTTCTTGCAACAAGATTATGAAAAAGAAAATGTGGAACACTGGCCCAAGACAGCCTTTAAAACAGAACCTTTGGCAGGGCCTCTCCAAGAGATCACTTGTTACCAGCCAGCCTCCTGTCCTGGGTTCCTCCAAAGGCATTTCTGATCACCTGTGCCCTACTCCTTGGTGAGCTCTCTTTGCTTTCTGCCTCTCTGGAGTGGTCATTTAGAAAGTAATTTCCTTCAAGTGCTCAAATAAACAAGTGGCTTTGTTAAAATTCTCATGGAAATTCAGTGCTTGAGGGGACCATTGAGCCTGCTTGGCTGAACATTCCCTCTCACAAAACAAAGCATGTCATGGGTAATATTTCCTTTTCTCAGCCAAAGGCTGATTGCTCAAATTACTCTGCCTATCTCTTACAATATATGCTTATTTAAGACCCATATTTTCGTATTTGTTATTGTGCCATCCTTGTCCTTTTGCTGAAGTAGTTTCCTACCCTTTTTGGTGTCTCCTGCTTCCATAGCCTGTTCTGGAGAGAGGGATTATGTTCCTTTTTTTTTGCCCGTAGTTTCCCAGAGGGAGCAACCTCTCTCTTGTGAGACCTGCTTTGCTCCCAGCATCATCAAGAGGTGTGAGCGGAGGTTTCGTCTGGGGCTTGAGGATTTTCTGCGTTTAAGGACTTGTTAAATGAAAAAAAAAACCCTCGGTGCTTTGCAGCTGTATGGGCAGTATGCAAATGTGCAGTTCCCAAGGATTAAACCAAAAGATTTCCCCTAACATTTGTAGTGAGGAAAGTGTGGCTTCTAAGGGGAGCATTGAGAGTTCAGCAGGAACAGCCCTGCAGAGACAGGACAGGGGAGAATGGATTCAAACTGGAAGAGAGTAGGTCTAGATCAGATATTAGTAGGAAGTTCTTCCAGTTCCTCACCATCCTCACAGGGCACAGGGTGCCCAGAGCAGCTGTGGCTGCCCCTGGATCCCTGGAAGTGCCCAAGGCCAGGCTGGACAGGGCTTGGAGCAGCCTGGGTCAGTGGAAGGTGTCCCTGCCATGGCAGGGGGTGGAATAGATGGGTTTTAAGGTCTCTTTCAACCCAAACCATTCCATGATTCTGAAATGCTCCTTAGGGAAGTGCTGGGAAGAGCTGATACCCTCCCTTCCCTCTCTCTCCAAACAGCCTGCACAGTGTAGACACTTTATGGAAAATCTGGGCAACTCTCCTGTCCCCAGCCACCCCAATCTCTGGGTGTGAGGGACAAATCTGTGTCCCTCCTTGGAGGAAAGAGGCAGGACCAGTTATGCTGCAGCCTTGCCTGGTTCAGGGCAGTTCAAAGCTTTGGTGTGGGGCAGAGCCTGAGCTGGTGCTGTGACCTGTGCATCCACAAGTGTCTGATGATAATTCTGTGGGATTTGCTGATGTGGGCATAGATCCATCCCTGCTGAGCTCTTGGCAGAGTTTCCAGGACACATCAGGTTCTAAGCAGGCGTGGTTGTGTGGTGCCACGACAGCACGGGCCAGAACTGGGTTGGAGGGTGTCTGACCTGGCAGGAAAGCTTCACCTGATTTGTTCTGGTTTGTGCAGTGTTATTTAGGAATGTTCTGCTGAGCTCTCAGCCCTGTAGCCTGAGTGGTCAGGGCTGGAGCTCGAGCCTGCTCCCATTGGAATCAGCTTTTAGGGAGGCAGCACCAGGCACTGTGCCCTTTTCCTGGTGCTCTCCTGCAGATCCTGCTGGCTTTTCTTGAGCACACAGAGCCAGCTGGGGTGATGTGTGGGTAAGGAAATTTTCTAGAGCCTCCAACACCTGGAGGCAGGCACAGCTTGGAAGCTCCAGAGGAACAGGCTCAGGTATGACTTTTTATTTGGGTGGAAAAGCACCCACTACTCTCCTCCACACTGCCAGGGTGTTTCTGCAGGCCTGGGGAGCTGTGCTGGAGCTTTTTCCTTTGCATTTCCATTCTCTTTCCCCTCACACCAGTCCTTCAAGTTCTGTTTTCTTTGGAATATGTTCCCCCTTAGGATGTTGTACCAAATAACATCAATACATTTCCAATGAGGGGACAAACATCACATCAGCTTTGTTTATTGTTGCCTCAGTAGGAGTATTTTGAGAAGCTGCTGTATTTGCTGGATGTCTGTGGGTCTTGGAAAGTGAACTCCTCTCATGTTTGCCAGTCCTTCACTGACCTCTGCATCTTTTAGCATGGTCTGTGTGCAGAGGGTTCAGACATACAAACATAGCTGCTCAGAATTTTTTTTTTCACCTTTTTTTTCCCAACAAAAGCCTGCATTCCCTATGCTGTGACCAAATATATCATTCATGTCTTGAAACAGGAGAGTGTCCTGCAGCAGCAGGATATGCAGTGGGAATGGTGGAGCCTTCTGAAGCCACAGCCAGTCTGGCTCTGCTGCTTTCAATGCCTCAAATTTTTTCAGTTTTTCTGCCCCTCATTACCACCTGTGTACCCTCAATTTCTGGCTAAATTTTGCATCCTTCATAATGTCCCCCAAAGTTTTTGAGGAACTTTCTGTTTATAAGACCCTGATTTTCCCTCATCTGCCACATGACTCCATTCATCCTCTGGCTGGAATAACTGGCAGAGTAAGGAAAAATTACCTCAGCTCTGTGTCTGCTGCTCCTCTGGCCTCAGGTTTAACAGCTTATTTTGCTCCAAGCTCAGCCTTTTGCTGAAGGCCATGGTGGCATCCTTCCCTTCATACCAAGGAGAAGGGGATGGAAGCAAATATCTCCAAGTGGTAACACCACAGAGTGTAGGAGTGTTTTGGTACACATTCCTCCCCCTAGACTATTATATGGCAATCACCACTAATTTTAATTTTGCTCCAGAGGATTGCATCCAATGAGAGAAGAAGGAATTGAAATTCTAAAAGCAGTGTACATGAAAATAACTTTCACTTCCCCCATTGTACTGGGAGCAATCTTTGGAGAACAATGCTGGTGGCTCAACAATTTTGGGGAAAATCTGAATTTAAACTCTTCCCTGACAGCTGTGCTCAAATGGAGGATTGCTCCAGGATGGTAATTCCAGCCTGGCAAATAGGACAGACTGGGGAATACAGGAGCCACATATCCCTCCTCTTTAAACTACATTACCAGTTAGCATCAGGGTTACCTGGTCCCTTCTCAGCTTCCCCTCAGTTATTGCCTCCAAGAGCCGAGCATTTTCACAACCTTTTAATTTTCTCCATATTTTTAAAACCCCCAAGAAGCAGCGATCAGAAGGACCATTAACATCAGCTCTGGACTAATGAGGAGCACAACTCGTGTGCTGGAGGTATCGATTTGCTGAGCTCCAGTTGTGTTTCTCCCTTAAATTCTTTGTGCTCTCCCTTCAGCTGTGCTGGCTGTTTACTCACAGAACACCCGAGTGAGGAGAAGATGAACTGCTGGGATTCTGCTGCTCAGGCATTGATGCATTGCCTCTCCCTTTATGTTCTTTAAATGCCAGAAATCCTCTGCTTTTATTTACAACATCTTTTTAATCTCTTCTTTCATCCATGAAGAAAATGAAGAGCTGAGTTCAACAGTTCTCCTTTTTTTTTTTTTTTCCCCCTGAAGATGTTTCTTTCCCTTCAGGGGCACCTTTCTGGTATGTTCCATCTCTGAGAAGAGAACACAGGCAGAATTAATCCCGTATTTGTGTATGAGGATAAATTCCCTTAGTTTTTTTGATCAAGCAGTTTCATGTGGGTACTTCATCAGGATTTCTGGGTTTTGAAACAGTCAAGAATTTGTCCTGACCTTCATTTTATCTGTGTGACATTAGGAAAACAAAAGGATCTAAATTAACAGTAGCAGTGAATAATGCTGTCTAAATTGAAGAATAAAATGGAATAGGATAAACCATCAGTGAATACACTGGTAAAATGCCCTGAAATAGGCTGCTTACTTTCTTTTTTTGATGTATTGCCTTTTCTGAGCTCAGACAAATACTTATTCCTTAAAAGCAATTTCAGATTAATTTATACTTGAAACATATAACTTTACACTGTAATGTCTCTTGTGAGTAAACTATTGTTTTGGAGAAAAATATATATGAAAAAAATAACTTGAAATTTAAACTTTTTCTGCTGCATTGTGAGGTTTTTTTTTGGTTTTGTTTTGTTTGGGTTTTTTTTGAGGTAGGAGTTGGAGCAAAATGGTTTTATGATGTCTATGCTAAAGCAGAACCAGCTGCTCCCATTGTCTCTGCTCCCAGTTCCAGCACTGGGTGGTTTTGATGCCTTTCTTACATTGTATGTGAAACCCAAATGGTGTTAAAGCCTCTCTTGCCACATTAACCTGTTCCCAAAGCACATTCTTGTCTTAATACTGGGTTAGAGGACAGATTCTGGAGAAACTCTGCAGAAAATAGTGTAAATCCTTTGTCAGTCATGTTTTCTACAGCATTTGTTTATATTAATGGTTCGAATACAGGCTTTTTTTTTTTTTTTTTTAATAAACTAGTTCTTAGGATTGCATTTACTTCTTTCCCAAGCTGTGTTGGTGTAGTTTATATAAAACTGTGGATGCTGGCAGAGTGCAGTGTTTTGCACTTATCATCTTGGAACTTTAAAAAAAAATTAAAATCCTGGTTTTGACTATGAAATAATTAGAAATTAACCAAAGTTTCTCAGATTGGAGAAAACTGGTCTATAGGAGGTGTCCCTGGCCATGGCAAAGGGTGGGACTGGATGGGCTGTAAGGTCCCTTTCCAACCCAAACCATTTGAGGGTTCTAGAAAAGATAGGCTTTTTAAAGAAGTAACTTATTATTGGTGAGTTCTGTCCTTACTTACATCTCTGTTTCAGGGTGTTCCTTTGCAAAAGAATTGGGAAGAGCCATGATTCTCCATGCTAGGTGTGGAACACTTCCACCTTCTTTATGTGGTTCAGAGAAAGAGAGAAAAACGCTGCTGTTGCTACTAAGTGTTAGGAGGGACCACAGCTCAGGGAAAGGCAATGTAGTGACAAAGAAATTAAGTGCAGCTTCAGAAAGTCAAATGTCTTGTTAAGTCTGGGCAGAAATCAATAAGGGCTTTTGAGAATGGTGGTATTGAGCATTCTATTTTGAGAAATACTTGTGTCTCTTGGAAAACCAGAGCAAACGGCTACAGCAGGGATGCAGATGAATTTTGCAGTGACTTTTTTCTGGCTGTGCACGTTGGGAAGTCAGGGATGTTTGTCCTGCTGTGCTCCTCCAGCTGTGCTGGGGTTTCCAGGCACCTCTTGGCACCTTGGCTGGGTGGTTTTTGGGGGATGTGCTCCTAATGATCTCTGCAGCTGCCTGGAAGGAGGTTGTGGTGAGGTGGGGTCAGGCTCTTCTGCTGTGTCTTGTGAGAGGACAAAAGGAAATGGTTTCAGGTTGTACCAGGGGAGGTTCAGATCAGATACTAGGAAAAAAAATATCACTAAAGGAGTGGTCAGCATGAATTGCTGAGGGTATTAGTAGAGTCACAAGAGATGTCTGGATGTGGCCCTTGGGGGTGGGATTTGGGGATGATGGTGGTGCTGCTGGGGACAGGGTTTGTCACCTCTCTTCTCCCCTTTGGTGACTCTGACCAGAGCCTGTCTGTGAGCTGTGCTCACCCTGGGCCTCATGGTGACTTGTCCCCAGGTCCCCAGGCAGGTCACTGCAGCTCCCAGGACCTGCAAGGTCCCCAAGGTCTGGCTGCCCTCCCCCATCCCATTAGCAGCACTCTTCTGTTACAGAGAAGTAAATGATCCTGGTTTTTCCATTTTCATTAAGGCTCGGCTGTGACGTCAGGTTTGACGTGGCCCTGGTTGGGAACCGTTGGGTTTGAAGCACTGGAAGTGCTGATCCTGAGCTGGTCTCCAGCTCTCTGCTCTTCTGTCCCTGCTCACACTGGAACTGCTCTGTCTGGGGATTTGGCCAATGCTGCTCTAAGCGGAGAACAGGAGAAAATCCTGGGAAGCAGCTGCATTTTCCCAGTGCTGTGGTTACCCACAGCTGCTGGGTTTGCTGTTTGATGCAGTGGCAGCTCCTCTCTGCGTGGAGGCCCCATCTTCTCGGAAAGAAATGCTCCAGGCTGCAGGAGGGAAAGTAGGTGATTTGAATTTTTGGGTCTCGGTGGTGCTCTGCGCCCTTTGTGGGAGGAATATCTACATGTCTGCAGCAAGGAAACTTGTACTGGGAAATAAGAGCAAATTGTGCTGAAGTCAACTGAAATAAGAGTTGGACTTTGTGCCAAATTGCAAACTGTGGGTCTCTCAATCATTCCTCTGCAGAGAGCAGCCTATAACAAAGATTACTTTGCTGTGAGACCCACAGAAAAATATCTGTTCTCTTGCATTTCTATCAGTTAATGATACAAATCTGCTGATGGCTGGGAGCGTTTATTTGCTGTGAAAAGAACCTGCTTATGTTGCACTGAGCGTCACGGCTGACTAGCAGGTACCAGGCTTGTGCATTAGGGATGTAAATGATCCTGGGACATGCATTATTGACATGTCCCACTTCCAGGAGCATGGCAACCTTTCCTGTGGGCGTCCAGGTGAGCTGGGAGGAGTCTGATCCTGAACCTGTGGGTTTACATTTCCAGGCCAGGTAAGATGCTGGAGGGCACCGGAAGAGCCTGGGGGCTGTGGCAGGGGAGCCAGCTTTCCTCCAGGGCAGAAACCTGAGGGCTCAGGGCTGTTTGAAGATGTGGTTTCACTCAGCTTTTCCAACTGTGGCAGCAGGCCCTGTACCTGGCTGCCTTTTCAGTGTGGAGGGCAGAGCTTTTGCATTAGTTTTGCTTTTCTTGTTGTTTCCTCCCACTGCAGGGAAAGACTTGTTTTCAAATGAGCAGGTGTATATTTTCATAAGCCCCAAGCATTCCTTTGTGGATGAAAGAGTTGTAAAACATCTGAAAGCTATTTTCTTTGACATGAGCTTCTCTATTTAAAGAATGTGGGGAATAATTTCTTATTCAGGCTGAAGCAGATGAAATTGTTACAATGTTCTGATGTAATGGACTGTATGAAATGGATATTTGGGCCTTTCTAAATAAAATGCTTTTGGAACATGTTTGGAGCTGTGAACTGACTCAGATTGAACTATAGGGAGACAAATACACAGAAATACCTGCGAGAAAGAAAGGAGAATTTCCTACAATATACTGGCAAGTGCGCGCTAGTGTTGAGCAGAGTGTGTTTAAAGGGAGTTGGCCTTTGATTTTGGGGTGAGGAATATGTTGTTTGGTGGTGGGATGTGTGAAGTGGCATTGTGGAGTCCTCATCCCTGGAAGTGTTCAAAAAACATATGGAGATGGCACTTGAGAACAGGGTGTGGGTGCTGGTTGATCTTAAAGGTTGGACTTGATCATCCTAAAGGTCTTTTTAAACCGTAATGATTCTATGGCTAAGCAGTGCTGCTGTTAAGAATTATGTAAATCAATAATGCTGGTAAATGGTTGAACTGTTTAATGGGGGAATTGCTCAGGGAAATGTTCTTAAAATTGGATTGATTGGAATCTGTGCAGGGTTTTGGTGGAGTGAGGCAGAGCACATAATGTGTGATATATTCTAGGCTGATTCAGTTCTACAGAAAAATCCTGACTGTAATTGTTGTTAAATGGTTGATCCACCAGGTGTAATGGTTGCCATGCCAGAAGTTGATACCATATTTTTCTTTTCTCCTTGCTGTTGCTCCCTGCTGCCCCTGAAGTTTTCATCCCTGAGGGGATGTTGCTGCTATGGTATGAATGTGAGAGAACTCAGGCGTTCCACGGAAAATTTGGGAAGCCTGATAGCCTTAATTAGCATAGAGACCATATGCTTCCAGTCTGGGGGTCCTGTCCATGGAATGGGAAGTGGCTGATCTTGAGCAGAAGAGGGGATCAGTGTGAGGAGCTGCCAGAGGGGTTGGATTTCACATTTGGCAAAGCTTGACCCAGCCTGCTGTGTGCTGTGCACCCTCCCCTTCCCCCTGGCTGCTCAGCGTGGAGCACCAAGCCTGGAGTCTGCATCACAAGGGCTGCCACCAGCAGGGTGTGGGGACAGCCACCCACCTGTGCTTATCCACCACATAGAGGGGGCCATGTGGTACTTTTTTGTCTCTTGCCTCCATGAGGCCTCCTGAGGATGTGCTCTTGTGAACCCACAGAGTGTCACAGCTCTGTTCCCCGTGGAAAGGGAATTTTACTGGTGTTTTTTGTCCAAGGTATTGGTGCTTGTTGTCTGCCATGAAGCAGAGAGAGCAAAGGTGTGGTCAAGCAGTTCTGTGTGATGCCTTAAGTTTTAGATTTCATATTTTTCAGATTCTGTGCTGCCTCAGTGTGTAACTCTGAGCTTCATAGTAAGTGTTAGCAAGTTCTCTTCACAGGGCAATTAAACAAAACAATCCTTTTCCAGCTTGAGACCAAGGACAGCCTTACAGCTTCAGGCCCAAAAAGCACAAACAAGGAACTAAGAGAGCAAACCAGGAGGATGGGGCTTCATAACCCGAAGCTGTCATTGACCAATTAATCCTAATAAGTAAATGGAACAGAACTTATAAAAGTGAGAGACCCCGTGACTGGTTGCCCATTTTGTGTTCATCTGGCTGGGCTCTTGTGCTGCCCAAGGTGGATCCATTGAGGCCTTTCAATAAATCCCTCCTTTATTGTTTAACTCTGTCTGGCCTCTGTTTTAGGGCAGCCTCTCTAGGTATCGTGTGCTCCCCAAGGTCAAGCCCTGGATTCTGGGGTCAGGCCAAGTCCCAGCTCTGTTACTTGAGAGACCAGAGGCCAGAGCAGGCCAGAAGGATGATTGCTGGGCTCATTGTGTCAAAAGAAGCATGAGCAGCAGCTCCAGGGAGTTGATTCTGCCCTTTCCAATGCAAACTACCCAGGGATTCTATTCCTTTCTCCTGGTACAGAGTATTTCCCACAGTGCTGGTGGCCTGACCCCTGTGAGACAGTATCAAGGTCTCTGTGTGCTCTGTGTGCACACAGGTTTGCCCAGCTGCACTTGCTGTTATCCAGGGACAAGGAATAAATGAGTGAAATCCTCTGTGCAGGGCTGACCCTTCAGTATTTGGAGGGAAGAGCTGCTCAAGGCCTTGCTGTGCCTCTGTTGTTCAGAAAGGTGGTTGCAGAGCTTCACTGAGGGCAACTTCCCTTTTTGTAAAGAAAAAAGTCTGTATGGAAAGCAGTTCTGATTGTGCTTCGAAACACCAGGCTTTTGTTGTTTCACTTTGTGCCCAAATTTACATTTCTGCATGAATTAGGGCAGGGAAGCAGTACAGTACAGCTGTAGGTGAAGCCACCATGCAGCACCAGGCATTCTTCATACCTTGTTACTCCTTGGCACGGGAGGGGAAGCCCTGCTCAGATGGCTGAGCCTGCTACAGCCCCAGCTGCATCAGTTCAGTTCAATCCCTTACTAAAGTCAGGCCAAAGGCAGGATAGCAGCAGTTAAATTTACCTTCCAAGGCAATGTGTACCAGAGCACACCTGAGCAGTCATAGCTGTGCTCTGGTGCTCATGGTCCTGGATGTGAAGCTTTGCTGTGGCAGCCCAAGGTGCAGCACTCTCACATTTTACATCTTTTCCCTTTGCAACACTGCTGAAACACAAGCTGGGATGACTAAAGATGTAAATTAAGGTGTGTGTAACTGAGCTGGGTGATGGGGGGAGGAGTTCATCAGTGTCCTGGGAATGATGGGGGCTGCCCTAAAGGAAGAGAGGTTTTTTCTGAAGTGTTCAATCACTGTTGGAACAGCAAAATTTAACTTAAATTTAAGAAGGGAGCTGTGATGGTACTTCCCTCACTCAGAGATGAGGTACAGGAACCAGAGGGGCTGGCTGGGCTTCCACCAGCATCTTCCACCTGAGTGCAAAGTTTATCCAAATTCTTGTCTGACTCTTGATCCAGATGTGATGATACAGTCTTAAGTATGGCACAGACCCCTCCTGTGCAAGCTGGGAGCTGCAGGGCTGCATTCCTTTCTGTGAAGACTCAGCACTTTTTTTCTTTGTTTATTCATATGTCTTATCAGGGGTACTGGTTTCATTTAGTCATGGACTGATTGGGGTAGAAAGAGACGTTAAAGATCTCATTGCAACTTTTGCCATGGGCAAGGACCAGGTTGCTCAGAGCCCCATCCAGCCTGGAAGATGTGATCCTGGAGGTCTTAGGGGTTGCAGATTCTTCTTAGAGCACAGCTGGCTGTTTAAATCCTGGTTTGGTTGGTCTACAAGTGCTGATGTGAGGAAGACAAGAAGTGGTGCTGTACCTGCTGGTGTGTAGTGCAGAATCCAGAGTATTCTGTAGGAGGCCAGGTGATTGCAGCAGCAATAACCTGTCCTTGGTTTGTATCTACACCATTTCAGCTGGGAATTATGTTCCAAGACAGCATTCCTTAGAATCCTCTTGAGAGGAGGCACAATGTTAAGCCAACCAACAAAACCCCACCACAAACCAACTCTCTTCAGCTCATGTGCGTTGGACATTTGGGTGTCCTGGAGGAGAACCCTGCACTGCTCAGGAGTTTGCCTGGCTGAGAGCTCTGCTGCTTTGTGTGTGTGTTTGAGGGGATGAATTGGCAGAGACAATAAAATGAACTCTGCCAGGCTGGCAGGTCTGGGAACATGCCATTCCATAATGCTGTCCAGCAGTTTGATTGTTCTTCCCCCCACCTGCTTTCCTCCAAGGACAAGCATCTCTTCTCTTCTTGCTTGGTTTTATTCCATTTTTCTCAAGTTTTATTCATCAGAAAGCTCTTTTCAAAGGCTGCTCTCACCCCTGCAATGATTATGTAAAAATATCTGTGTTTTGTATCTTTGTATAGATAGATGCACTGTTATGCTGCATTTGGATGATACATGACTTTGCAACTTCATTTGGATGATACATGACCTTGCAACTTGAAAACTTGTTCACTTTCTTGTGAAGATTATTTCAATTATGCAGTGATCTTAAATTGTCTTAATTTGAAAGGAGATTTTCTCCATCAGCATAATATTTCACATACATGTTAATGTTCATGAGGCAAAAGTTTCTTACATTTGTGCAGATAATTTTTCTTTCTGTCTACAAATAATAGTGAGAACTACACTTTAAACCCTATTTTCTTTGTGTTTCTGATTGTTCTTGCAGCTGCTTCTTTGCTTCAGTGTCTTTATGAATAAAGGCATCATTAATGTCAAAGTATTGTTGGGAAAACTGTCTGTTGTACCTTCTGTGATTCAAGATTTGTCTTGTGCTACAAGACAATCCCTTCTTTGCTATGAGGAACAGTTTTATAAGATTATGCAGTGTGGGGAATTTGATTTATCTGCTTTAGAATGTGTAGATAGAAGTAAAACCTAGGCCTAGAGCTCTTAGGAGTAAGAAAACCAAGATGTGTGTGCTGAGCTCAGCTCATGGTTTGCTGGTTTGAGCATCTTGGGGGGTGATCCCTCTCTCCATCTCTGTTCTCTCCTTGATAAATGATGGCTGCAGCAGTATCTTTGTGACAGAGCTGCAAGTATTAAATTATGGTTTGATAGACATAGAAATTAACAGCATAAAGGTCTTAAGTCTGTTCTCTTTATATCTTTCTGGTGTTGATTTGGTAATTGCAAACTGCAGTTAAAACAACTGACCAACTTGACATGGAGGAAATCGATTCAGAACTTCAATCTTGTGCCTCCATGCACTGTTAACTTTTCTCTGCAGCTCCTGAGTGAGACAATCTCATCTCCAGGCTCCCAGCCAGACCTGCCCAGGAGGGGAAAAGCACTGCACAGGGGATCCTCAATGCAGCCAGAGCAGGAAGGGTCCTGCCAAAAGGCCACACTGCAGGTGTGCATTGGCATCCAAATTACCCCTTCAGCCACAAACATCTGGGTCCCTTCCCAAGAGAATTCTCATCTGTGTGACTACTTGCATTTTTGGGAATCGCAGCATGACTGCCAAGTGGCAAAAATTATAGACTTCATGGGCTTTCTGGGGCTGGGGATGAACCACTGGTTGTGGTTCATGTTTGTGGTGGTAGTTTAGGGCCTGGGCTCTGGAGGAGGGTGTCAACAGAGTGGGATTGGGGCCTCAGCAGTGGAGCCCACTGAAACACTCCCTGTGCTGTGCACAAGACCAGAAAAGAGAAGAGCAGTGGCTGAAAAATTATATTAAGTGATGAGGAATGGGAAAAATTTCTGAAAGAGAGAGCAGCTGCACAGAAAGTTTAGATGATTTTGTCAAAAGAGCAGAGAACTGTTGCTGCCTTAGGAAGAGATGAGAGTAAGGGTAATTTAAAAGGAGAAATGGTGGAAAGTGTCTGAAACTGTGTAACCCAAAGTCACAGAATCAGCAGGTTCAGAAAAACCCTTCAAGATTATCACCCCAGCACCACCAGCATCACCCCTAGACCATATTCCCAAAAGCCACATCCAGACACCTCTCACACACTCCCAGACATGGTGATGAGAATGAGGTGGTTTAGAACTTCATTCAGCAGCAGAAAATCTGGCAGATGTTGTGAAACTCAGAGGAAACGCTGAGATTTGAACAGATCATTTTTTTGGTTGAAGAGGGTGTGATGGAATGTGCACAGGGACAGGTGAGATTTTGGTCTAAGAAATGAGTGAGGAGCTTTAAATTCTCCAGCTGCTACCAGGAGTAGCTCCCAGGGGAGTCCCCCAGCAGACACAGCTCTGAGAAGGGCAGGGATGTGATTCCTGCAGTTGCTGCCAGAGCCCTGCTTGCATTGACCATCCTATACTTGTTTGTAGGAGTTAGAGCCAAGAATCCATGGCAGCTGGGCTTGGCATCCAAAAGGGGAGCAGGAACATAAGGAAGAGACAATTGAGGAATGAAAAATGGCTCTTGGAGTAGTTCAGGGCTGTGGGATGAAAGCACAGAGCCAGGGGCCTCGTGTCAATAGTAGGCCAGCTGGGTAAAGCTAATAAGGCCTAGAGGTAGCTGATTGCATGGAAAAAGCAAAATAGGGAAGAATCAATGTGACTTTTGCAGTGGGAAGCTGATGCTAATGCAATTATTGGAGCCTTTGAAAGGATCAGCTTAGAGGGTATTAAGGAACCCAGGGGAATAGGAACAAAGGTGGTTGCATGACAAAAGGTGACTATGAAAAGTAGGAAATGGGAGTCATCTCTCACAGTGCAGGGAAGCTGGGAGCAGACCTGTGTTGTTCTGCTACTCCTTGTGCATTGGAAAAAAGGAGTATTGGTATGTTGATGATCACCAGTCAAGAAAGAGAGATGAGAGGAGCTGCAAAAGGGCCTTGGAGTATTGAGTGGTTGGATAATAAAAAGGCAGATGAGATTCACTCCAGATAAATGTGGAGTAATGTACATAGGGATCCTAATTTTCATATGAAGCCTGAGCTCTGAGCTGACTGTTATGAATCAGGAGTGAGATCTTTGTGTTAACATTTTAGGGAGTTCTATGAAATGTCAGCTGGGTGCTTGGCAGCTGCCAAAAAGCTGGCTGAAGGGTAGGAATTATTAGAAAAGGAATAGAAAACAGAAGGGAGCATTCTATGACCACATAAATCCATGTGTTGCCTGGATCTTTGCACAGCCGTCATCCTCCCAGCCTGGAGAGCAGCAATGGAAGCAGTTCAGGGGCTGCTGAAAGGCAGCATCTGGACACAGAATGGAGTCAGTGCAGCACAGCTCAGTGGGAATATGTACTTGTCAGCCTGGAAGGGAGCAGGGGGAGAGGAGGGGAAGAGCTCTGTGCTGGTTTGAGTGCTGTGGACAAAGGGAGTAGAGAAATGGGTTCTTTTCAGTGAGTGCCTGGGGGAGTGCAGAGGTTCCCAGGAGCAGCTCTTGGTTGTGCACACCCCGTGAGGGCTAGGGGAGAGCAAGGGACTGGAAACTTGTCCTGTGCATGTGAAAAGTGGTCAAGTGCAGGCATTCCCTGTGGTCAAAGCACTCAAGATGCAGGGTTTGAAGCCTTAGGAGCCCTGGGAAATCAGGAACATGGGCTTAGTCTGATCGAGGGATTTGTCCATCTGTTCTTGGGCACTGCTGCAGGCTGGAAAAAAAAGGATGCAGAGATCTCTGATGTGACCTGATATCATTGCAAATATCCAGGTTTGAATCAGTTTTAGTCAAGTGTTCAACCCAACGGAGTACTTGGGGTTTAGTTTTAGACATACCTTCTGAAAGCAAGAGTAACTCACAGGTGAGTTATTTACCTTCAACTCTTAACTCTGGTGCAACTGTGTCCAACCTGGCTTACTTTTGTGCTGGAGCTTAAATCACCTGGAAATAGTGGCAAAGGGCATCTGTTCTTGCTGAGAAGAAGGAATCCTGGACTGGAAGTTATTTGGAATCTTCAAAAGAAGAAAATAAATTTCAAAACACTGTAATCCCCACCCTCCCCTTCTCCCTGCTGCACAGCAGTTTCATTTTGAAACAAAGAAAGAAAAAATAATAATGGTAAAAACTTTCTCTACTTTGCCCACTTGCTTTTCACAGCTTTCCTGACTTGTCTTTTTCTCCTGGCACTTGCTCTTAAACATAGTTCTTGTCTTACTTTAAGATTTATCTATTGACAAGGAGAACCTACAGCAGAAGGGAAGGACCCAACCTGTGAGTCCTTGCTCTGGCATTGTGCTGGAGACAAAGAATGCTTGATGTCTGTACAGAACAGAAATTTATTCATGATTTGTGAAAAATAAAAAGAAAAAAAATACTCTTTGGGCATGGGAGAACATTGTGCTGAAGATATGTAAGTTAATAAAATAATCATGGGGATGAATTATGCATTTCCACTTGGAAGATGTCTTACAGGTTTTTAGCAAGACAGGACACAGCAGAGGTGAATGAGAGCCTCTCCTGGGGGAGTGGGAAGTTGCTCATATTGCTTCAGGCCAGGCAGGGGGAGATGACTTTTCACTGCAATGTGCTCCAGCACCAAAAGCAGGGAGCTTCCACTCTGAGTCTGCTGTGATGGGTCTCAGCAGGACAATGCAGGGAGCCTCTTTCTGCACTCAATTTATAGAATACCACCAAAAGACACAAAAAGATGGAAATGGTGAGAAGAATTAACCATCAAGCACCATCTCCTAAATTTTTCTTGCATGCTGCAGCTGTTATGTGGCAACAGTAGAATTGTGTTGAGTTTCTCAGCTTGGTTGCAGGCTAAGAGTGGCTTTGCATTGATGGAAATAAAAGCTTGGCAGTACCTAAGGTTTCTACTGGAGATTCTGTCTTTAGGTTCTAGTGTTTTTTCAGGATTTTTATGGGTTTAACTATTTTAAAATATATTTAATATTTTTTATTTATATTATTTGGTGGGTTTCATTTTTATGGGTCACATTAACCATGGTTTTTGTTTGACTCAGAAGTGCCCTGGTATGGAAATGTGACTTGGCAGGTCTAAAATGTCAGAGATTTATTAAAAATAACTTTTGCCTGGTTAGTTGTTAAATACACACTGCTTGAGTGCAAATGACAATAAGGTCTGAAAACCTGAGAAGAATTGAGAATGTAACTCAAATAATTAGCAGTAATATTTAAAATATCCTCCTAAGGAAAGCCTTCACTTTGGGGAGTTTTCCTGGGGTTCCTGTTTGGCATAGTTAGTCTCCATGAACTGAAGCAAGGGAAGATGGCTGGAACAGGCAGCAAACAGGGGTTTTGCTTCCCAAAATCCCTTGGAATATTGTAGCACTGCTGGCTTGGCTAATTAATGAACTGTCCGTGGGATGTCCTCCAGGGATCCTTCACTCCACAGTAACAGAATTAAGTTTGGTAGTTTTTTGTTTCAGACTCTCCTAATAAAAACATCAGGGATCTCATGAAAAACTCATTTAAAATTTGTTCTTGTACATAACCTTCTATATTTGGAATACCGTAAAAAAAAAAGAGGGCAAGATGCTTAAATGAATATTTTATTTCTGTTGGAAAGGAAGAACACAGTTCTGCCATGGTTTCTGTGCCCAAATCATCATCAGCTCTGCAGTGCTGCTCCCTTCCTCTGCAGCAAGACACATTGCTGGGGGATTAAAAAATTTAATGTAAAAATCCCAGTGTGCTGCTGGTGGAACATCACCTGCATGATAACATCTGGCATCAGAGGGGAGCAAAGGCCATCTGCAGCCTTTTTTCTTGCAGCCAAATCAGGGCTGGGCTGCCCAGCTGTGTGGGAAGAGCTTTGATGCCCTAAGTAAAGTGAAGACTGCTATAAATCTTTTACTGATAAAATACATGAGGGAAATAAAAAACTTGGATATGGCCACAAGGGTCAAGAAATGGCCAGGAATCACTGAGGGTTCTTCCAGAAAAAGGTGGAGCAGTTCAGAAGGGTCTTTGTACCAATGCACTCACCTGGGCAAAGGAGCTTCAAAGGGTTTGCAAATAAAAGGTGAGGTGGGAGCCAGGGCAGATTACTGAATAAGATTCTCCACTCTCTTTACTGCTGACAGTGAAATCCCAGTATGAGCTTCAGAATAGGAGGAAATTATTTCCTAAATTTTTTTCCTGCCCTTGTTCATTTTAATTTGTCCATCCTGGAACATGAAGGGGAAAGGTGGACTGCAAGCTGCTGAGTGGTGTCCCTGTAAAGTGGAGGGATTTAATTCTTGAGATGTCAAGTAAAATCTTCTGCATTCTTCAATTAAAACTGTTTATCACATATGACCTGGCTTTGGAGAAGAGTTTCAGCTGGCTACAGCCTGGGTGAATGAAATAAACAAACTTTTAAAAACAAACAAAAAAACCCTCTCTTGTTACAACTTTTTTATTCAGTAGTTACAGGCTGAATCAACAAGTTGTAATAAGTATTTGTAACCAATATCCCAGTGTGTGTTGGGCACAGAATATATCTTATCTTTATAGAATCATTGCACAAACGTCTTTTCTACAAGCAAGTAACAATTAACTTGTCAGGAAACAAGATAGATGAAGCTGATTAGGAAGGCAGCTTTTATTGTGACACCATATAATTATGGAGTTCCTACAGCCCCTTCCAATTGAGATATAGGTACATATTTGTGTGTTTAGAGTTAGCTTGGACCTTAAAATTTGAGTGGCACTGACCAAAACAGGGCTTAGGGCTCCTGTTCTCTCTGGATTCCTGATTTTTTTTTTTTTTTTTTTTTTTCTGGCTGACTGGAACTTGCTCCCAGTGAGAGTTATCTGCCTTTTTATCAAAACTGGGCCACTGATCTAAACATTTCTCTTGTGTAGAACAGTGATTGAGCCAGCAGAGAGATATTTAAGTGACATTAAGTGACAGATACCTGGAATGGGGAACTTCTGTGGGCTATAGCTGGATGGAGAACAAGCTAATCAACAGTTCATAAAAAAAAAAAACAACTCTTCAGAACAGAACAATTGAAGGTTTTGTCCTGTTTTCAGGTTGAGTTTAATTTCTTTCTTTTGTGTATGTGGAACAGAGATCAGTAAAAAAACATGTTTAGGTAGAAAGTTTAAATATTTTATAGCAACACGGTAACAAGCTTGGGCTCTGGGCTGCATTCTAGCTGGGTGGATGGAAATTTAGCATCAGCCTTGCAGCAGGTGTGGAAGAACAGCATCAAATTCATTTTACCTGGGGTAAAGGAAGGGGAAATGACTGCTCTTGCCATATATGCAGATTTTGGAAGACAATAACAAAACCTTTAGTTCCTGTCTCAACACACTGAATTTGAGTTGTCAATTTGGACATTTGGACTTCAGGCTTTGGTTTTTACTCCTTAAATAGTAAAGTAGTAAAAGGTGGGTTTGGATAGTCAAGGCAAAATGAATTTTTTGTCCTTGACAAAATGTTTTGACTTTTGTGCTTTGTTTTGTTTTTCCTTCAGGCATAAATACCTCTTCACTCAAGATAGCAGTGCTCCTGTAGTCCAGTTCCTTTCTGTTTTAGACAGGAACTGCTGCTCATTAAACTTTTGGTGGGAATGCAGTTTTGGCTCTGCAGCTCTGTGATATATGTTAATAAAAAATCCATATCATTTATAAATGTATGTATGGAGTCAAGACTTTATTTTAGTCCCTCCCTCAGCTGCTTTGCAGGTCTTGGCAGAGCAGCACTTGCACAGATTTAAGCTCCTTCAGGCTCGGTGGAAATGAATTTCTTCTCAAGTCCATGCTCCAGAAAATGCTTGTCTTCACCAAACTCTTGTGAAGCTATTTAATTTTCTGAAAAAGAAACTAAATATATTATTTGCAGGAGTTAACTCAGATACTCATAGAGATCTTCTATTCATACTCATTATCTATAGGTGAAAGCAAAGGCCAGTGATCTGGGATCCTGTGACAACAGAGGTAATTCTAAGAATAAATTATTTTTCATTGAACTCACATGTATATTGAAGAGACCCAAATTGTTTTCCATAGATTTAAAAACTAGTATTTTCTATCACCTCTCTGTTCACTTGGAAAACTGCTATGCATGGGAAGCAATTGGATAAGGCAGGTAAAATACTGCAGGACATTACAGATAAGGCACCTTGAGCTTTGCCTCTTGCTGGCTCTGAAGAGACAGAATAAATTAACCTTCCTCCTTTGTGCACCTCCTTTTGGGGTGCTTTGGGGAGGGTTATTAAGGTTGGTTTTCCCCTGTTTATATCTTTATATACCCTTTATATCTTTAAGAGGAGATTTCTGAAGGTTCCTTGCTCAGGCAGTGCCTGCGTTCTGCCCTCCTGCTGTTGCTGTAGTGCTGGAGGTATTGTGGCCCTGGAGAATCTGAACACCCTAAAATCACACAATTGCATTTTCTTGAGGTGCTCCCTCCTCTAAAAATATGATTGCTGAGGTTTGATGGGATGAAGTTGCCCAGATCAGTGAGATCTGTTGGGAAATTGCTCTCGTGGTGTTTATAGCTCAGTATTGTCCCCTTCCTGGTAAAGGCACATTCTGCTGAGGTGGGGAAGGAGTTTAGACATTTGCTGGCTCAATATAATAAATTTTTTTAATGCTCTTTGCATGGAGGAAAGGTACAACGTCACATTTCTTTTTTCTCCTTTGGAGATAAAATTCTAGTTTGCATTTAAGTAGTCTGCTGTGTCCAACATATCTGTTGGACTAATCTGGATTAAAGCAGCTGGCAACTCTCCTACAGGGACCTATAAAGAGCTGAGAGTTTGTAGAGGAAGGCATTTTCTAACTCCCCTGAGATGCTTTCACTGGGACTGGATATTGTGTGCCTTGTGCAGAAGGGAGCATCAGGGGAGATTGGTATGGGGAGGGCCGGCTCTCAGAGAACAAATCCATGTGGTCCTTTTTGGTTTGATTTTGGGTCTGGCTGAGCAGCTTGGGGTGGGGGTTTGGGCACAGAAAACTTCTGCTGTGATCCAAAGCTTTCTGAAGTCATCCTATACCAGCTGGTAGGACCTGTTTTCCCTGTGGTGCCTCCACATAACTATATGAAGACTTAAAAACATCAACCCAGAATTAAAAATTAATCTGTTGGAGTGATGGAAACCAGTAACTTGGTACTACAGGACCCATTTCTGTGGTGTCAGTTCTTCTCATTGATCTCATTTCTTCTGTAAATGGATTTCAAGCCATGAGTTTATTTATTTTATTCTCTCTAATCCCTTGAGTAGAATTTAAAAAGATGAGTGGGTGCATGTTTCTGTATCCCATCCTACTGCATCCCAGGGAGCCTGGACAGGGCAGCTTTGCAGGGAGGTTTGGTGTGACACTCAGACAAGAGCAGGCATTCCAAAGGACACCAGATGGAGAAGAACCACGGGGGCAGTGATGGTGTTTGAACAGCTTCACTCAAAGTGCTGCAGCATTGCTACACTTTTATAAAACCATACTAGAAATCTAGAGAATGTTTGGCTTTGGTACCTGTACTAACTAGAAAAATATTGGCTTTGATACCTGTCTTGTTGATTCTTTTCTAAATGCCTGTGTGGAAATTTTAATTGCATAAAGTGCCAATGTTCCCTTCTTACCTGCAGGGACATATCTGGATTATACCGATGGTGGATAAATATATATATATATATATATATATATTTTTAATGCCTGCTCTAAGGGCTTCAGTTGTGCAAAACTTAAGTTCTCCCTGTGGTGGTTTGATACCTGCTGAAGAATCTGGTTGAAGTCAATGATTTGAAGGTTGCTTTTGCTGCAAGAATATCTTAGAAGAAATATCTGTTTCCTTGAGTGAAATGGCACACATTGCCTCTATAATGTGATTCATTTAAAATGAACCAAAAACTGAATAAAACTTCAGTGTTTGGAGTGACTGGAGCCATGTTATAATCATGAAAGAACTCAAAACAGGAAAATGAAGTATTGCTATTCTTCATCTATCTGTGCAGAAAAGATTCACTTTCTGGTGTTAATCTTCCTTAGACTTTGGAGCTACAGTTCACACATACAATAGAAATAGAGATTGGAACATTATATGATTAGTTAGGATGAAAAGTGGTAGAAATTGAGGATTAATGGTTTTTCAAATGACTATAAAAATACTTGTGTTACTATTTGGGGTGTATTTGTCAGCACTGAAGGGCTTAGATTTCAAATGCTGAAATTACTTGGAAAAGAATTAAAATCTCCCATGGAAATAAATGTAAGTACTTTCAGTTTGAAGTCCAAGCAAATCTGTAATTTTCACAGCCAAGAGCCAGACCAAAGCTGTGTATATTAAAAGAGAAACATAATTAAGATACGTAAGCTCAATAGTAATCTTCTTGTCCAAAATGCATTTATAATCACACTGTAGTTGGAATAAGGATGAAGTTATAGAAACGTTAAGCAATGAAACCAGAATTGTTCACTTTTGTCCTCAGACCAGAATTGTCTGCCTTAGCAGACAGAATCATGCTTGGGGTTTTTTTAATGCACATTAAAAAAAAAAAACCAAAAAAAAACCACCTCAACCTGATCAGCATTTGTAAAAGAGGATCTGTGCTTGAGAAGCTGCTCCTTGAAAGCAGTGGTTGGGTTGAAGCCTGGCAGTGCCAGGGCTGTGGCACAGCCATGAAATGATGCCCAGAGAAAGATGTGATGCAGCGATCAGAACACTTCTCAGAGGATGCAGGAGTGCTCAGCTCTTCCTTGCTTTGATGAGGCTCTGAAAGGAAAATCCTTGTGTGAGAAGTGAACAGGGCTGGTAAAACAGATTGGTGTAAGATTTCCTTTGAGCCCAAATGCAAATGAATAAGAGCAACACTGGAGACAGAAAGGAAACAGGGACTTGCTGAAAAAACAGCCTTGGTGTGTGTGAATTATGCTGGAATCAGTGCAGGCTGCATCATGGAATCAGGTGAAACTTGAGCTGTCTGTGCATCACCTGCCCGGAGGTGACTGTTCTGATGTGTGACCTGGCTCCAGGGCATCCAGCAGTGAGAGTGACTTAACTTTGCTTCTCAAGCTTTAGAAAAGGAGGTGTGGGAATGACAAAATCCCAGGTTGGCTGAGGCTGAAGAGCCCAGTGGGCAACTGGTGGCACCTCCCTGCTCCAGCAGGGCCATCCCAGAGCCCAGGGCACAGCATTGTGTGCACACAGCTCTGCCCCAGCCCCAGGGAGGAGAGCCCCCAGGCTCTGTGCACAATGTGCTCAGGGCTGGCACTGCCCAGGGAAGAAGTTGTGCCTCCTGTGCAGGGGGAATTGCTGGGCTCAGGCCCTGCCCGTGGCTCTGGTGCCATTGCTGGGCCCCGGAGCAGAGCCTGGGCCCTGCTCTGCCCCTCCCTGCACACAGGGACAGCCCGGCCTGAGGGCCCCTCTCAGCTGGGGCTCCTCTCCAGCCTGAGCAGCCCCAGCTCCCTCAGCCTTTCCTGGGCACCCAGATGCTCCAGGCCCTTGCTCAGCTCCAGCAGCTCCTGGCCCTGCTGTGCTGAGGCTCCAGAGCTGGACACAGCACCCAGAGGTGCCTCCAGGGCTGCCCCAGGGCCAGGATCCCTCCCTCCATACAGACATTGAGGAGCTGCTGTGGGTGCCCCTCAGAGTTCCACCACCACATCCCGGCTTTGTTGTCACAGAATCCTTCAGGTTGGAAAAGACCTCCAAGACCACCAAACCCAACCTGTGACCAAATACCTCCGTGTCTACTTCACCATTTCAAAATGCCTTAGGCAGTCTAAATAAAATTAATAATGTGTGAACTCTCCTTCCTTATTCCTTTCATTTCTCAGAGATCAGCAGGGTTGGGAGTGGCTGCATTATAGATGGAAGCTAATTCAGCACCAGAATTCTGGTGGAGTGCAGAAGATGTTGCCCAAGCACAGATGTGCAAATTGTGCAGGTACCAATGCACTCCTCTAGGTCTGCTGCCATTCCATGAGGGCTTTGCATGACCCGGATCCAGGTTTATTGGAGCTCCAGGAAAGCAAGTTTGGGATTGAACTAACCTGCCTACAGAATGTGAATATATGACTGAATGTGTAGCAAGAGAGAGCTAAGAGCACTGCCTTTGTAAATGGATATTCCTGGTGTGCTCCAGGTGCAAAGCTCACCTGGAGGTCTCCCTTCAGGAGAGGACCAGAGGCATCATCTATTGACCAGTGCTAAGCAGGCAGAGATGTTTTCTTCCTCTGGAGGCATTTTCTTCCTCTAGCCCTTCCTGCCCTTGTGCCTCTTCACATTATAAATTTGGAGCAGAACAACCACAGAGTTTATAGCACTAAACAGAGGAGCTAAAAGCAAGTATTTCTTTTGTCTCCTCTAAGAAAATGTAATAGTGAATTGCATTTTAGCCTTTTCTTTGAGCACATAAGCTTGATTTAATTTGGCAACATGGCCATAACTGTGTTACCCCAATAGGCCAGTGTCTCTGTCTCAGTTCTGTACTTTCATTTTTAATTTTTTTGCCCCCTTTGTTGCTATTGTGAAAGCTTTAAAGCTGGTTTGGGCTGTTCCTTTGCCAGTTGAATGCAAGGTGTCCCCCCTTGCCAGGGCCCATTCATTGCCCTGCTCTGATAAGGCTCTTGTTTGTGTCTCATCAGGCAGGACTTGCTGGGAACAGAAATGCCCACAAGTTCCTGGGCATGCCGAGCTAGGAAGCAATGAAGGGATTTCAAAGCCAGCTAATTTTCTCTCAGTGCTTTGTGGGTATCAGCATGCAAAAGGGAATTGGCAGTTACTGGAACTTCTTAACAAAGAGCAGTTATTCGCATTGAGCTTCTAAATCTAAATTTAAAGAGAGCTTTCCCCAAAATAAGGCCCTAATTAGCTTTTATTACTGAGGGCAAATTTAGTAACTTTACAACATCTACATTTAGGCTTCCAAATAAGCCCTCACACTGAAGATATGGTTCCTAGACACTTGGGGGCTCATGAACCCCTGACTGAGTTTAATTTTGCCAAAATTATCAGTGTTTTGTTAAACTCATCTTGGGTTTGCAGTTGCTATCATGTTTTCTCAGTAGGTCACAGTTAAAGTAAAAAAAAAAAACCCAAATAGAAAAAACCCCCAACATTTATAACCCCTGATGCTGACATAGTTTATCTTAGTTTATCTTTTTTTTTTTTTTTTTCTTTTTAATAAATGTCAAAATTGGTGCTTGCATGGGCAATCCTCTTTTAGCCCATTTAGTCCTATTCCATCAGGAACCCATCAGGTAGTAAGAAAAGCCACTGTGGTGAGGGTGTCTCTTGCTCTTCCACATGCTGGACTATTCTCCATTTTTGCTGTCTATTGTAGCTAGAATTTTAGAAGTTTAAAGTATGAAGGCACTGCAGATAATCAGCACTTGATGGCAGGCCCAAGCAGCTTCAAGATTTAAAAACTGAGATTACTCATGGTCTGTTGTAGATTTGGGAGCACTACTCCAAGAAATATAAAAAAATGTTTTTAATGGTTATGTCTCCAGTTAGTGCAAATGAGTCCATTAAAGTAACAGCTGAAACTTGTAATTATATCCAAAGCAGAATTGGGAAATGCAATTCTTACAGTACTGCTACAGTTGGGATAAGTATGTGAAAAAATCAGCAGCATGAAATTAAATCAGAGATTTTTCCCACAACTGCTGGGTTCTGGAAGTGCTGTGAAACAAGTTTTACTCAGCATCCTTTGGTTTTGTAGTTGGAATATGTCTCACAGTTCAAACTCTCCCCAAATGCTCAGTTCTGGTATACAATGGCTTGAAGGGTTTTTTTATATTGTTGTTGTTGTTTTTACTGTAACTTCTCATTTTTTCATCTCTGTGTGAGCAGTGACATGAGACCTGGTTGGTCGAGTGCTTGATATCTGCATGGCACAGCTTAACCCGTGTCATGAAAAACAGGTTTACCTCAATAAAATTAAAAAGCAAAAAGAAGTATTTTGAAGTTGTGAGTTACTGGTAGAAGCAGGCTGAGACCCAGCTTCAGAATGGGCTGGTGGTGCCCTCTTTGATTTGCACCCTGTGCTCAGGTTTAGTCAAACAATACAGCTCAGAGTTGTTGTCTGCTCCCAGCCTGGCATCTGGGTTGGTGTCAGTGCCACTGATCTTCCTGAGCTGCTCCAGGACCTTCCCATGTGAGTATTTGCATTATTAACCGTGTTTCCAGATGATGTTCTCCATCTGGCTTTTGGGAGCAGATGGCAGGTCCGAGATTTGCTGATTATTCCTGCACTGGGAGTGTCAGTGGGGGCTCTGACACATCCTACCAAGATACTTCTCCTTTGAATAAAGCCTTCCTAACTCTGAAGAATGTCTGCAGTTTATGAAAAGTGCCCCAAATAGCTGAAGTTTAGTTTCTTTTTAGACCACTGAGTCAAAATCTTTTCTTTATTGGTTCTAATGGCAGCTGAGAAACCCAGTCCTGGCATTTTGGTGGCTCCTGAGAGCCCTCCACTGCTCTGTGCCTTGCTCAAATTGGACAGCTAATAAATTATTCTCTTAATATCTATCGATATAGGAGACTTAATGAAATTGCTGCTGTTCCAAACTATCTTTTGGAGACCACAGGTGAGTTCTGTTCAAAAACAGGGGAGTGGAAGTGTAGGTACACAGTTTGTGGTAATTGGGAGTGGGGCTGGGGGCTGAGCCTCATCCCAAATTGGCCCCAGCTGTGCAAAGCAGGTGAATGCTATTGAAGGCAACGAGCCATGGAGTGCCCAGGTGCACTGAATGATCCCTAAGGGAGCAGAGGGCTCACAGGTGCCGTGCATTAACCATGAGGGGATAAAACGCTGGGCTGAAGAAGAGCAGATGTTTGCAGCCTTCTGAAGTGGAGTGGTGTTGCTTTTTGTGAGCAGATACCTGAAGCCTTCTGGTGAGGTAAGGTGTAACTCTGTGGAGGAATTTTGAAGTTGAAGGGCAATACTCTGTGTTGTGGCCATCTATGCTGTGACATGGACCTGAGCTCTTTTGTGGTCCTGAGTGCAAATTTGCATCGTTTCGCGCCAGAAGTGAAGGGGGAAAAATCCAGTTGACTTCTCCTGAAGTGGTGGGCTAACCTTTTGTATTAGGAGGACTATCAACATTATTTTGGTACTGAGGAGAGTGTGTTTAGGGCCAAACCCTTGATACGCTGAATAGTGAAGCACACACTGATTTTTCAGCTTTGTCCCTGAGGTGGACTGTGTTACTGGTGATTACTGGAGTCTGTGGGGAAGCTGGGCTTGGAGTGTGGGACTTGTAGAAGTCTCTTCAGCAGGCCAGTGTGTGAATTAAGCTTCTGATAGTTTCATTTAGGGGTAGAGGGTATTTTAAAGTAATTTAAAATTCCCTAATCACGTGTTATTGCTGTTGGTGTGCTTGGGGATGGTGTGAGGGTGCCATGTGCAGGAGTTCTCTCAAAAATTGGGATGTAATTAAGGACTAAGGCAGTGCCCTACTTTGTCACTGCAATAGCAGGGAAGTGAACTCCTTCAGGCTGATGGTGTGGGGTTCTCTGTGCTTTTAAACTCCCCTAAACCTGTGGCTGTCTTTCACACTTGTTCTGACCTCTAAGATCCCTGCCAACCCAAACCCTTCCATGATCCTTTAGGATTTCCTGCTTTTTGCCCCAGATCTGAACTGTAGTTCAGGAAATATTTCTCAGCACAGGGCTTGTTGGCATAAACAGTGAATTGTCTTGAAATATTGAAGCTTTGAACTTAATTTCGATGGAGAGCTTGTAAATAACAACAACGTGCCAGGGATCCTTCTGCCTTGCAGATCCTGAGATGGTGGCTATTCATATTAGCAGTCTGAGTTGCCCGAGCCTGTAGAGGATCTTATTTATAAAGAGTTGAGAGCATTTGAGGGGTTTGTCACTAAAGATCAACTTTCTATTCGTTTAAGTTGCAACTGTTGGTGTTATCAAAGTTGAGCTCATAGAAGGCATTGAGGGGGGAGAAATTGGCTTCCTCTAAGTGAATGAGCAGTCTGGTGCCTGCTTTATCAGGGAGTTCAGACCCCAGAAATTCTAACTAATGCCTGAGTATTCCTACTTCTGTGTCTTTCAAAAGCCCGCTTAAGCTGGAATTACAGAAATAGGTGAGAAATAGGGTACAGTTGTTCTGTTGAACTGGAGAAAGAGCATATGGACTTGTATACATTTGGGGCCTCATGAAGATCTGAGGAACTCTCTTGTTGTGGTACGTTGTCTTCTTGTGCTGTAACAAGTAATGCATTTTGTTGTTACTGTTTTTATTTTTAATATCTACCTGCTAAACAAGGACCTGGTCCTTTTTAAAACATCTGCAGACTTTTGCTCTCAGGACCAAGCTTTTAAAACTCATCTGATCTAAATAACTTGTGTTTGGATGTGATATATTTTAATCAATTGATAAATTAATAATTTATCAATTCCATCAGAGCTGTTGTGGATTGAAGAAAATAAACCAGGGTTTCTCATGTACAGGTAAAGGGAGGCTGCCTCAGTCTTTATGATGCTTGGCTTCTTCCCCTGGGAAAGCTCTTTCTGCCTCTCACAAGATTGGGAAATCTTTCCCCATAAATATCCACAGGAGGTCTCTTGGTTTAGATTTCTCCTTTTAAATATTCTCCTTCGGTTTGCCACCTGCAGGAAGACTAGGCTATAAATAGCACAGGTAGTAACTCATTTGTTGTTCTTCTCACTTGGCTTATGAAATGCTGATTTGCTTGTACTTGCAATTTTGTGCTATTCTTTACCTTCCAAACCAGTGGCTTTCATCCAAACTTTCAATTAATGCTTTTTGTTCTGCCCATTCCTCTCACTTCTACAAATAGGACTTTCTTCCTTTGGCACTTCACTCGTTGCTGTAGAAATTTTACAGAATTGTGAGGTGTGTTTCATTGCATGGGTGTTACTTTAATGGGGGAAAGTCTGTCTTAAGGATTTGAGAGGTACTTTAAGATTTCCTACGGGTCAAATATAAACCCGTTAAACTTGAAAATACAACTGATTATAGAACACATTCTTCTTCTCTGTAGTAGCTTGAAACTAAGTTTAAAGAAAAATTTAGATTTGAGACTTCCCTGATGTGACAATTATATATATTTCTCTTGAATTCAGTACCATTTCAGTGATATGCCTGCCTGGCCTCTTCAAAGTAAAAAGGTTTCTTTTCCTTTGCTCTCCAAGTAGACAATGTTATTTTGTCAGGTATCACCTGAAGTAAGCTCACAGGACAGGGATTGGAGACATGTGAGGATTCAAACTGGGTTCCAGGGCTGGTGATTAAGTACTGGCAGAAATACTAAAAGTAAAATCATTTTTTGGACTTCTTGTTCTAAACTTGGCAGTGACCATTAGAGTTAAAAGCTGTAGCATCTTATTATCCTGACGAATTTTCTGAGCAAACTTGGGAATGGTACCATTTGGGTCAGCAAGTGAATTATCAAATGTCTGCATTCCTCAGCTGATGATGGATCTGCAGCGTGAGGCCACAGCTCCATGAAGTAACTCAAGAGATACTTTATGCTCCTCTAAATGTTTTTTTATTATTTTATGAGAAGTTATTGGTGAATAAAATCTCTTACATCCTGCTGAAAGACTGACAAATGACAGTTAAATGTAAAAGAACCTGTTCCTTCAAAATTAAAGTGATTTCTCTTACACAAGGTTTGTCTTTTCTTCTTTAATACAAATCATTATTGTGCCAGTAATTCATTGCAGATGGCTATGTGGGGCTTCCTGACTGCATGGATTTTTTAATCTTGGTGAATTCAGTAAGCAAATCAACGAAATTGCAATGTTAAAGAGGACAGGGAAATAAAGAAAATGCTCTTATGTATGTTAGTGTGGTTCTGTTGTGTGCTGCTTGGGTTATTTGTGCTGGTTGCCAAAATAAAGGCTCTCTCTCCAGCTGAACATCGGGATTCGTAATGGAGCACAACACTTTTTGGTTTCAAGTGCCAGGAGATGAAGAAAATGAGAGAAAACAATGAAGTACTTTACATGCTGCTATTTCATTTAGTACCATTTTCTTTTGTGTAATTGCCTTGGCCCAGCCATATGAAAATGATTGGGAAATGCATCTTGTGTTTATGCTCTCCTTAAAAATGTCATTCCCCTATTTTTGGGATTTTTTGTTTTGTTTTAAAAGGAGGACATTTGGCTTCTTCAAAGCTTGAGTATTTGGCACTCATTATTTCTTCCATTTACTCCTGGAATAAATTAGACAAATTGCAGTAGTTCAAGAGAGATGGAAGCTGCTTGTAATCAGGACACACAAACAGTGTGAGGTGAAGGAGCAGTGCTCTCTCTGTCTTCTTATATCTGCTACCTCCTCTCTAGTTTTAATATATTTATTTTCTTTCTTGTGGCAGTGGCCTGCCTTTTCTCTCTTAATTAATACCATTGGAGTAATGGTGTCTTTCTCGGTGGGAACTATGGGCTAAGAACATAGGCAGAGGAGATCCTACAGAATTTTTCCAGTTACTTTCCCAAATAAACTAAAAAAATGAAAAGAAATCCCCCAAGCCCTTGAGTTGGTTTTCATTGGCAACTTAACAAACCATGTTTTGGGTGATTTTGTTTTTTTTTTTTTTGTTTCAAAGCAAGCAACTCTCTGAATAGGTACATAATTACCTGAAGAGCTTTCCTTGTTGAGCTGAACCTCAACAAATGTTTGTACCAAACCAGATCAGAGGTCCTGATCCAGGAGTTGGAGATATTTCTATTAATTATTTTCCCCTCTTATTGCTTTGGTCCTGGACTTTTCCATCTGGAATGATGGTCTCTGCTCTTAGGCTTTGAGCCCTGGTGAGATTCTTTCCCTGACATGAGACAAATGGATTTTTGGTTTGGTCTGATCTGTTTCTTTTCTTGCACTTGGCATCCAGGAGTTTGTTGGTCAGGCCATTTGATTTGTCATTTACGTGGTCTCTGTTCTTGACCATGGGAAGTAAAAATAAAGATGAGTTGTAGGCCTCCTTCTGAACCTCAGGATCAGCTGCCAGCACCAGGCTTATTAACACACTGAGAGAAGTTATCAGCTTTTATATGAAATAGAAAGATGGGTTTGGTTTGGGTTTTTTAAGTTCCCAGAATTAAGAATATAATGCAGTCTTAGAGCAGGCAGGATAACGTATAAACTGTCTTTTTCTTGGGAGAGAAATCAGGACCTGCGTGGCTTTCTAGCTTTTGTGTGTTGCTAGGTTTTGATTTTTGGGAGGGATTTTTGTTGTTTTTTGTGGGTTTTTGTTGGGGTTTTTTTTTTGGTTGATTTGTTTTGGTATTTTTTTAAGTGGACTGAGATTTTGAATCTCCCCTCTCTGACCAGTAGACATAATGCTAATATATGGGGTTTCTTTTTCATCTTCTGATGCTTAAGTGAAGATGAAATCGCACGTCCCATCTGTTTTCTGTGGTGTTATCCTGCAAAGGAAATAGAAAACCACAAGTAATAATTTCCTTTTCTAAGCTGGTGGATGCCACCTGCAGCCTTTCCAGCAGATCACCTTTTGGGATGGAGTGAAGCCTCATCCCAAACCTTCTGTGCATTTCCCAGTCCTGAGCTGTTTTCAGACTGATCAGGGCTCTCAGCTTCCCTTTGAAATGTAAAATTCGGAAGGATAGGCAGCAGAAAGCCTGAGGGGATGACAGGGCAGGAGCACCCAGTGACAACTTTGTGCTGGAGGGATCTGAAGATCACTCTGTGAGGGATGAAGGCTGCTGAGAGATTGACAAATGCTCTCAAATGAATCCAAGGTGATAAACAAATAATCCCTGATTTTGGTGGTCCTTTCTTCAGCTGTCCTTGAAACAGAAATTTGCAGACTTTCCTTTCCCCAGATTGTTTCTGGAGTTTTGTGGGGAAAAAAGTTAAAGAATTGTCTGGGTTTTGGACTCTTTTTGGGAGGTGCCTTCATTGTGTAATCTTTAGAAACCCTAGGTCCCTCCCTGCCTCTCCTTGTCCTTGTGAACAGAGAAGTGGAAGACTTTGTTCTCTTGGGGAAGGTGTGCTCACTTTTAGGGTGATTTTTGTGTGTTTGAGACAGCGGAAGAATGTTCTGCTGCTTTCAGACTCCTCCAAAAGAGTCTCAACCTTTGGGGAGAGGAACTGGAAGGGAAGAGTGAAGAATAATCTGAACTTTGTGTCATTGGGTTCTTCACTTCCATACCCCTGTGTGAGGTAAACTAATTCCCTTTGGAAGCGTGTGGAGTGCACTGCATTGTTTCTTTGAGGAACTGGGGAATGCCCACATTCCTGTAGTGGTGGTGTTGAGACAAAAATTTTGAGTTTCACACAGAGCAGCTCGTTTGGATGGATTAGAGTCAAACAGTCCTCATGTCTCAGGTTTTTTCCTTTTGGTCAGGGGTTTTTATCATCAGGGAAATTAGGGTGTGAATGTTTCAGCAGGGACTTGTAATTGTGGGTTATCCCCAGTCTGGTCACCGAAAATAAATGACTTTCTCGAGACTTTGACATGCAGATCACTTGTTCCCTCCTAGAAATCTTGATAAATAAATATTTGTGTCTGCTATGAGTTTGCTTCTCAGCAGCTTCCTGAGTGTTTCCCATTTTCTGAGTGGGATCTCGCCTTCCTGTACATTTAACCTACAGCAAAGATGAGATGATGTTTCTTGAGGTGCAAAAGGAAGAATGGTTACTTAAATTCTTTAGAACTTTGGGATTTCTTGTAAGTGCTTAGACTGCTCGGTGTGGGTGGTGCTGGTGTTTTAGGGATGCTTGAGCAGACAAGGGCTCAAAGTTTGTTCTTTAAGTTTTTTAATGGAAAGATCTACATCATGGAGATCCAAAAGCAGGAATGTTGCTTAGAGAAAAATGCAAGACCAGAGGTGTTACAGGTGAAAGCTCTGGTTTTAATACTTTGTTCTTTAACTTAGATGAGGTGTAAGGAAATAGAGTTTATCCCTGGATTTAGGTGGTTGGAGACATTACTGCTCAATCTGTTTGGATGCTCAAGGTTCACTAATGGCAACTTTAAAAGTTCCATTTTTATTTTTTTATTGAACAAATTATCATTGAAAAAACCTCCCAAAGTACACAAAAACCCCCAACTGCACACAAAAAATATACAATAGGTAAAAAAGGGGTACCAAAGCACTGTTGAATATGCTCTCAGTAGGAAATCCAACAGAGTAAGTGACAGGTAGTGGTAAACATCAAGGCAAGGATACTTTGAAAATATAAATTCTTATACTACTAAATTCCAAAGGAGTTGCATTTTAGTGAAGTTCTCAGCAGCATGTGATGGAGAGAGTTTGTCTGAGTAGTTCTGAAGAACTTCAGCCCTGCTGTAGTTTGGAATGGCAAAACATCTTTTTCTATAATAAGTTAAGACTATTGTTTTGTTCTTAAGTGGTTTGAAACTTTCTTTTCTTCTTAAAAAAAAAAAAAAGAAAAAATGATGCTGCGGTATTTGTTGCTCTTCTTCCCGATTCTCCATGTGACCCACTCTTTACAGTGCAGCATTATTCTTGGCTCAGCCCAGGAAAGAAGGGGAGGAACTGTGGGGGAATCAAGGTGGATTCAGCTGACACAATAGGGGCACAGAACTGGCCAAATCAGCTGAACGAGGGCAGAGGAACTGCTAAAACCAGGATGTGATCCTGATGGGAGATGCTTCCCCTGGAATGCTACCCCCTTTTTTTAGGATAAAGCTTGATCCCAGTGCAGAAGTCTGAGCCTGGAGGGGCTGTAAGGACAGGAATTCTCACCTGGAGAGGCTGCCCAGCCTTGGGAATTAAGATCTGCTCTTCCCTGGGTATTTTTCTCACCAGTGGCAAGTCCAAGTATGAGCATGGGCAGTAGATTTTTTTCCTCCTGGCTCAGAGGAGTAGAAAAAGCAGGGGGAGGAGGAGGCAATCTTCTGTGGGAGGAGTAGACAGAATTTCTGCTTGTGAGACATCCCTGCTCTGACAGATGTCACTTACACTGTCTCTGTGTACACAAGTGTGTGCTCTCTCAAGAAGCTTTCTGGAAATCGCTTCAAAATTAAGAATCCTGAAGTAATGCCTCTTGAGGCTCTGTGTGCCTATGAATCTTTCAGGCAGAGTGAAATCTTGTCTTGTGCTTAGGTGAAGTTAAGTAGGACTAAAAGAAATACCTGAATTATATGACAACATTTCTTCTCAGCATTCCCAAACACCTTTTCAGTTCAGCTTTTCTGCTGAGTATCATGAAATCCTGAGTATGGTGATTAAATCCCAGTCCATTTAATCCTTCTTTCAGAGATCAAATGGCAATAAATAAGCACTGATATAATGGTTCCCTAAATAAATTCTTTAGGACTTTGTGGGATTTCTTTTAAAGCTTAGACTGCTCAGTGTGGGGGTGGTGCTGGTGCTTTAGGAATGCTTGAGCAGACAGAGGCTCAAAGTTTGTTCTTACAGTTTTTTAATGGAAAGATCTACATCATGGAGATCCAAACGATGATCAGCAGGAGTGTGGAGAGCTCTCCCAGCAGAGCAAGTGAAGGCATGTGTGCTTTATTACAGGCTCCTCGATCCTGTGCTCTCTCCAGCTGATGCTTCCTAGGAGTGGCCATGGATGGGCAGGTGCTGGAGCTGGCAACAGACTCAAGGCACAATGGAGGAGATGCTGCACTAATTTATTATCTGTTTCTTAAAGAGCACCATTTGCTTTCACAGCAGAATTCCTCCCAGCTGCATGCACGCCTTGCTGCCCCCAGAATTTGTATCAGATAGGGATATCAGCTCAGTAGCAGAGGAAGGAAACGGTTCTCTGCACATCAGTGCCATCTCTTCATCATCCTGCTGTAGGGAAGCACAGAGTAATCAGAGAGATCCCTTTGCTCAGCTGCAGGAACAACACAGGCTCTGATTTCTGCTTGTTGAGTCTGCCTGCAGAGCTCAGAAATATCAAATGCAGTGGTTTTGAGGTGCCTAAAAATCAGAGGTTGCTTCATAACAATTTATCAGTATGTTTGAAAAGACCCAACAAAAACCCAAAACTTGCCATCTACTACATTGTTACCCCTTTACTTGAGTTCACATATATTTTAAGCACCCCTCCATGCACATCAAAATATAATTATTGGAAACAGAAGCACAGCAGCAGTTGTTATACAGGTAAAAGGAAAACAGAGGGAGCAGCTGGAAGCAGCTCTTCCCAGTGCCTCTGGTGAACCTGACTTGCACGTATATCTGTGTATTTGTACAGATATTGTGGAATCATTGAATGGTTTGGGTTGAAAGGGACCATAAAACCCATCCAGTTCCACCCCTGCCATGGCAGGGACACCTTCCACTGTCCCAGGCTGCTCCAAGCTCTGTCCAACCTGGCCTTGGGCACTGCCAGGGATCCAGGGGCAGCCACAGCTGCTCTGGGCACCCTGTGCCAGGGCCTGCCCACCCTCACAGGGACGAGTTTCTTTCTGGTGCATGAGATTTCTGCAGCACCAACTGTAGCTTCCCACCTCCCAAGCCTTCCTGTTCCCTCACCTGTGAGGGGCAGCTGTATTTTGGCAGCCAGCACGTTCTGCTCTGTGACAAGAACCCTATTCCGAGGATAATGCATTGGGAGAGGCTGTGCCTGCCACAGTTTGTCACCATTCTGCTGCTTTCCCATGCCAGCAGCAGCTGTGCTGAAGGATGCCCTTTGTCATGCTCTTGCTGTTGCTTTCCTGCCCTGAATCTCCCAAACCTGTGCACGTGGGCACTGAGGACAGCGTGTCACACCAGAGCCACTGGGAATGGCCACAGTCAGACACCAAATGTCCTTCCAGCCTCCTGGAGCAGGAGCTGCCTGACCCAGCAGTGCTTTGCACCAGCTTGTGCCAATCAATTTGCAGCTCAGTGGTTCCCTTCAGCTGCTCAGTTATTCTCAGGCTGAATTATAAGGCTGTTTTTGCCTTTATTGTCATTGAAGTGCTCCAGCTTTTGATTTAATTTAATCAGCCCCATCAGTTTCTTTCCAAAGCTATGCCAGAGTCCCAGTGCAGCACCACTTCCAGCCATGTTCAATCCATTTTTCATTTGGCACTATCATGCATAATTGCAGGTATGAGAAAGTTTGTGGTGTTACAGTTGTGTGCTAGTGTCATTTTTTTGGTCCTTTTTCTTTATTTCTTTCTCTGCTGGCTCTATTTCATATGAAGTATGTGAAAGCCATAAATCCTGTTTTCTCTGAAAGATTAAAGGCCTGCACTGAAAAGTTGTCTGTTTGCAGAAATTTTAGTAGCCTTATTATAATCTAAAGTGGTTTAAGTTATTCTTGATGGCTGCTTGTTGGTGCAATGTACCTCTCCATAGTTTTTACATCTCTTGGCACAAAAAAAAAAAAAAAAGACATGTAAATGTAAAAATACTGGCCCCTTGTCCAGGGGTATTCCTACAAAAGGTGTTAAAAAAATTAAAGCGGAGCAAACATTGAATAGGAAAAATAAATCCAGATTTGAATGCTCAGATGCTCTTGGTCAAGTTTCAAAGTTCGGTCTCTAATTCAAAAAACTGCCACGGCATTGGGATTCTAGTCCCTGCTTTGCATAGTGGGAATTGCCTCTGTAGGAATAAATAACTCAGCCCTGCAGACACCAGTGGTTCTGCCTTGCACCACCTTTAATTGAGAGGAAAACCAGTAGGAACAGTAATTTTAGCAGTAGATTTCAGCAGTCTTTGCTAAAAAGTATGATTGAAATACCTGTTCTACTTTCAATTCCTCAATTTCACTTTTATTTCCCTTTGTGCATCATTTGAGACTTAATTGATCTCCAGGACTCCACTGGAATATTTCTGTAGCAGACAAATTATTTGTCAGATAATATTTTATGTGAGCCTTTCTCTTAGTACTCTTAACAGTACTTTCCTGGAGGCTTTTTCTCTTCTGTTTAGACAGTTCCAGGGACCACAAGAGTGCTTTGAGGTTGGGACTGACTTCCTTACTGCTGCCTTTGCCTGGAGAGAAGCTCCCCAAGAGAAGCCTAATCTTCTAAAGCAAAATCCCAGCTGACTGGGGATGTGATTCCCTCCAGTAATTAAAGTTGTAACTTCACACCAAAAGGTGCAGGATGCAGAGTCCTTGAGCTGGTTACCAGGTTGTTATTTGTGATTTAGTCCTTAGATCTTGCACTTACTGGGCTCATTGCAGCAAGTCAAAGGATTTACTGAACGTGGGGGCAGGGAAAGGAGCCTTGGAGCAAAGACAAAATCCTGCTCCCTACCTGGGAGGATTGGCTGGGAGTTGTGTCCCTGTCACCAACAGGGACATGGGGGTGCAGGCTGCATTTAAATGTGTGTTTAGATTTAGTCTGTGACAACCCAGTGACCAGGCAGCTCCCTCCCCAAAAGGTTTCCTGCTCTGTCAGGTGCCAGAACAGGGTACTGGGGACTGGGGGAGGAAGGTGTTGTCTGGGCTGGGATTCAAGGAATTACAGCACCAGGCAGGAGTGGAGGTGCTGCTCACCTGGAATGCAGCTGCTGTGAGGCCATTCACATCCTCAGCTAAAGGGATTCTTTAGAGTGGAATGGTTTGGGTTCCAAGGGGCTTTAAAGACCTCCTATTCCACCCCTGCCATGGGCAGGGACACCTTCCACTGTCCCAGGCTGCTCCAAGCCCTGTCCAGCCTGGCCTTGGACACTTCCAGGGATCCAGGAGCAGACACAGCTTCTCTGGGCATCTGTGCCAGAGCCTCACCACTCTGAGACAAGAATTCCTTCCCACTGTCTATCTAATCCTGCCCTCTGGCATTTTGAAACTGTTCTCCCTTGTCCTGTCCTTCCATCCCTTGTCCCCAGTCCCTCTCCAGCTCTCCCGGAGCCCCTTTGGGCTCTGAGCTCTCCCTGGAGCCTTCTCCTCTCCAGGGGAGCACCCCCAGCTCTCCCAGCCTGGCTCCAGAGCAGAGGGGCTCCAGCCCTTGCAGCATCTCCATGGACTCTTCTGGATTCACTCCAGCAGTTCCACATCCTGCCTTTGTAGAGGGCTCTGGGTTTTGGGCATTTTCTACATCTGAGACCTGACCAAATCGTGTTAGACCAGTAGAGGACAGTGAAGTGGTTACTCACAATGCTCATGGTGCACGATGGAAGAGTCAGGGGTGTTTTCAGTGGAAATGAGTTTCTCAGGGACCTTGGGGACAGCAAAGGGTTCATCCTTTACCACTGCCAGACTGCCCAGGGCTGATGGACTCTGAGGACAAGGGAACAAACTATGGTTCAGACATTACAAATGTGGAGAAGTCCTTTCCCTGCCATACTGTCAGGATTGCTCTGAAGTCATCCTTAGGGGATTTTGCAGTGTGAGAGATGACCCACAAATCTTTGTTTTCTTTGCAAGGCAGGAAAAGACAGTTCTGTGCTGCCTGTGAGGCAAGCCTGTGCACCCTAGTGGGGATCCAGGGGAGAAAGGGTCGTGTGTTGGAGACATGGATTTGCTGCTGCTTCCCTTTACTTTGATTTTTCTCTCCCTCAAGGTCAAGGAAGACCTTGCTCCTAGAAATGCCCACGTTGAAACCACTGCTGGCTGCTCCCTTTGCTGCCCTGTTTGCACCTCTCCATCCCTCTTACTTCTCAATTATTTTTGCCATTTGGTTCATGCATCTGTAGGGATTTCAGGACTGAGTTAAATTTGGGAAGTTGCTGCCATACCAGGTGAGGCCAGGGCCCTCTTTTGTTTTTGAGCTGCCCATGTGTGAGCATTGCTATTTTGTTTGCTGCCTTTGATCATTTTGAGTTTTCTCTACTGCCTTGGCAGAGCTGGGAGCAGAGGAGGATTTGGAACAAGGTGGGAAACACTCCCTGGAGCAATATGTGCATTTTGTCTTCCTTTCCAGCTGCCTGTTGAAACCTATCACAGCTTTTAGTCCATTTATTATCTCATGGCAGTGCTTTTGTTTTCTAATCAAGATGGCCTGAGGCAGCAAGTGCCCAAGCCTGAGATTCCCACTGAAAAACAGCACAATGATTTATTTTGACAAGATCTATTTACCATGAAATCGTGACCAGTGATGCTAATTTTACTGTCATTTTCGATTCATTATTAGATGAGCCCTTATTAGCTTTTCTAGCACTTTTTGCTAGGAATGCTCTGACAAGCCTAAAATTTCATGGCTTTCAGATTTTGGCACATTGTGGGGTTTTTTTCCCTCTTGTCCCCTGGGACCATTCCCACTCAGAATTGTCACATGCAATGACACCGGATCAAATGAGCAGAATACTCTGTTGCTCAACACAGAGGGTTGTTTAGGCACAGATGTACTCAAAGTCATTACATTATACAAACAATTTTTTGAGGTAGTTTTGGATATTTCAAACTCAAATGAAGGTTTTTAGAGAGCACTCCAGCACTTCCCTTGCCTGGTGCATTTGAGATTTCCTTGCCATGGGCTGACACTGTTCCTGACTGACAGGTTTGAGAGGTGAGGCTTGGTCTTTTCTGAAGATGAGTGCTCATATTTTGTAAACCAAATTATTTGAAAAGGCTTGTTCAGCACCTTGACCCGAGGAACAGCTCTCCCTACTTGAGTTGGAGCAAAGATTTCATTGCCACTGCTCTTTCTGGTGGTGTAATTCCTTTATCCCCTCTCCTCCCTGCTCGTGCCTCCCACAGGCATTAGCATAAAAGCAGTGTTACCACTAGATGGGTCTGTTTCTTTTATAAGCCATTGACTACCACTTAGAAAGAGAAATATTTCAGGACTGCTCTGGTTGATATCACTTATATGTTATCTAACTGCTCCTTGACTGCACTTAGTTGTCAGGCCATTAAAAAATCAGGCTTTGTTAAATCCATCAGCCTGTGCTGTTCTATTGCTTGCCATGTATGGAATTAGGGACGACCCTGGGGAAAAGAAATCTTTTGGCTTCTTTTAATTCATTTTTTAATTAGGGATCAGCACTAATAACACCTCGCTCAAATTCCTATATGTGCATTTGAAAAATGTATCGGAATGTTTCCATTGTGTGACCTGTGACAAATGGAAATGTTTTGCCTCAGTAAATTTATTAGACATGGTCACTGGCTTTTTTTATTTAGGAAATAGTCATTTATAGCCTTATAAGTATTCAAAGCAATAAGCATTACTTTGTGTAATTCAAAAACAATCACAGACCTGTTCCTAAACAGTTTCAACGAAGGCAAACCTCGAATATGAGATGCAAGGTGTATTTTTGGAAGCTTTATCAGGTCAAAGATGCGATGGCTGCAATTCACCAAAGCTTTCACTCACCACAGAAAGAAAAGCAAATTGGTGTTTGATACTCTGCTCTGTCATGTGCCAGGAGGCACAAACCAGAGGCTGTTCCAGCCCCAGAATGACTGGTTCAGGCAGAGCCAAGGGAGAGGGACTTGTCCAGAAAAAGAGCAAAATTGACCCAGTTTGGTGCTGCTGTGGTGGAGGCTGGTTTACATACGTCCCTTCCAACTAGTGCTGTTACAGCTGAATAAAGTCAAATAACTGAAGGTGTTCATAAACACGTCTAATTCTACAGGAAGGGAAAAAGCCCAAAATTGAACCCCAAAAAATTTCTAAAATATTTCTTTTGTACGTAACATGGTACAAGAAAACTCAGATCTTCCTTGCTTTTGTTAGGTTTTTTTTCCCCTATGTCTATAACTTTATTTATTGACTTAATACTTGATTTAATACCTCTTCAAATTTTCTTTTAAACCCCAGCCTTGAAGAAGCATCCCTGCTCTGCATGGTAATCTAGATTTCAGCTCATCCTGTCTGTAATACCTGTCTACAACCTGTCCCAAAGTGATGATTACAGTAATTCACCATAATATTATATGCAAAATTTGCAGTTTTAAGCAACATGCAACTGGAAATCTGGCTTGCCAGTGTGTTTGAACTTAGCATTCACATGTTCAGAGGTGTTTCTCTAGGGCTGATTTACCTCAGCTGTTACACACTTGTGTCACAGATGATGGTGAGCTTCCTCCTGCTCCTGCAGGTGTTCCAGCTGTGCCTGAGACAGCTGTGTGTCTCCTAAGGTCCTACAAGTGTTTCAAATACTTAAAAAAAATCAATACATACAAAAATAAAACCTAACATCTATCCAGTCTTTTTGGGCTGCTTTGTTTCTTGTTTGCTTCCACATCGACTGCAGTAAGATCCTAATTCTTCCAATCATCTTGTGTGGGTACATTTTAGGAAGCCCATTTTATACTGTGGTAACAAATAATAACAACTTTTCTGTCCTCAGTGCTTGTTTTTAATACGTGCTTGACTGTAGCAGTTTGTAGAGACAGAACTTGTGGATCTGGATTTTCAGAAAACACAGAGGAATGGGGTAACACAAGAGGAGATGTCAGTGTGTGATACAGTGTGACCTGACCTCGAATTATCAATATCTTGGCTGAGTAAATCCTGTTTAATGTAGAAGTTGTGCAGGTGTTCTCACCCTGAAAGCTCTGTGCTTGGATTAAGTGCAGTTGCAAACCACAGACCTTTCATGTGTATTAACTTGATTTTTAAGCTGTCAAACAGATGAAAAGCATCAATTGCATAAGCTGCTTTCCTAATTTTTCAAGCAAGCCCCAAAGTATTGGAGTTTGAGTTGCTGCATCCTTCTGTTGCTAATTTGAAAATAATTATTTCAAAGATGTATTCAAATCATCCTCTTGGTACTTAATTGGTGATTTATGCCTAAGAGAAAGATTTCGGTCAGGGTTTATTAGCTAGAATTATTGAATTATTGTTTTATTGTAGAGCTTTTTGTTAAAATCTGCAAGCACTGTAATTATCGATATCTGCAATCACTTCAGTTCATTAATGAAGAAAATCATAAAACAGAGCAGGATAATGATACCTAATTGCAACAAGCTGGATTGCAATCTTTTATTTACAGATAGGCATCAATGAGCTGGGGGAGTAGAACTTGGGTAAGATATTCTTCTGGAGTTTAACATGATTTCCTGGATATTTTTTTTCTGAATAACTTATTCCTCAGCAACACACAGGCAGGTGTTTAAATGCAGGGCACTACACAAGCATGCTTTTTATTCTTAGTTTTGCTTTTAGATAAGACTCTATAAAGAGGCTGAAGTTCACTGCTGTGTTATTTCCAATTGTTTTGAAGGAAAGCGCTTGGGTTTCTCCCCATTAAATTATTTCAACTAGATGGATGTTTTTACTTTGCATTAGGTGTTAAAGCTGTAATTTTAGCTACTTTCACAGCAGACAATCTGGATTTTCACAGTGACATGTGGCAATGGGTCTGCTTCATTATATGGCACATCAGGAATTTCCCTGGCTTTTGTGGAGCAACAGTTTAAGGAGGATGCAGGAGAGAGCTGTCATTAAAAATGTAAGCACAGTGGTAGAGTAAAATGCAGGTTGCTGCTCAAACTGCAGACTGATTCCAGTCTTGTCTCAATTCTGCCATGCATAAAAGCCAGAGGTTCCTTCTAAACAACCGTGCAGTGGCTGGAGTGGAACGCAACTGCTCATTTTCACCTCACAAGTGCTGAGTAAGAATAATAATTTTCTGTCCACAAAAACTGCTTTTAGTTTCCCAAAACTTTGGTGCTTTAGCTGAAAATGCTGGTCTCTCTATAGCTGTGGAGTTTGCTTCCAGGCAGTCAGCTGTGACTGAGCATAGGATTCCTAAGGGGATGTTTCTTGGGATGCCCATCTCTCCTGTGTATGTTTTTGCTTGCTGGTGATCAAGGAGACTCTGGCACAGCCAGCTTCTCACTCCAGCAAGTGTCTGCTGCCTTTTTATCTTGGGAGAATCATTTAGGTGAGAAAGAACATTTAAGATCGTGAAGTCTAACTGTTAAGTCAACATTGCCAAGCCCTCCACTAACCAATGTCCCCAGGTGCCACATTTATGTCTTTTAAACCCTTTCAGGTACGGTGACTCCAAAGCTCCCTGGGCAGCCCTGCCAAGGCCTGAGCACCCTTTCCATGGAGAAATTCCTGCTGCTGTCCAAGCTGAGCCTCCCCTGGCACAGCTTGAGGCCGTTTCCCCTTGTCCTGTCCCTGTTCCCTGGCAGCAGAGCCCGACCCGCCCTGGCTGTCCCCTCCTGGCAGGAGCTGTGCAGAGCCACAAGGTCCCCCCTGAGCCTCCTTTTCTCCAGGCTGAGCCCCTTCCCAGCTCCCTCAGCCTCTCCTGGGGCTCCAGCCCCTTCCCCAGCTCCCTTCCCTTCCCTGGCCACGCTCCAGCCCCTCCAGGGTTCTCTGGCTGGGAGGGGCTCAAGCCTGAACAGGTTTTGTGTAACCCAACCTCTGATCACAAACCCCAGGCTTCTGCAGGTGGCACCAAGCTCTCAGACAGGTGTCAGTCTGCTCTTCCTGAAACTGGAATGGTAGAGGAGAACATTGCCTCTGCTCCTGAGTCCTTAATGATTCCAAGGCTCTGAAATCTCTGGGTTGCTCTCAGACCTTTGGTTGCCACTTCACTGCTGCCCCTTTGAGAAATCAATCATGGAAAATCTGAGGGCTGTACTGGAGTAGGAACCTTTATCTTCTCATCTTCACCCTAAGCCCCAGGGAGGCAGGAGACTCCCCTAAGGATGCTCTGTTCTGCCGCTGAGGTCTTCTGCTCCCTTCAGAAGGATTCATGATGGCTTTTTTCTTTCTCAAGGCTATCATGGGGCTGGGACAGGCTTGGCCTCAGTGTGTCAGCTGTTAATCCTCCAGGCTCCTGTGGGGAAAACCAGGGCAGCTGTAGGGTTCAGCAGGATTTAAAATCCATGTGCCACTTTTAGGGTAAAAGCTCACGTGTCTCTGAAGGAGGTAATGAAGTTGTAAATTGCCTCATCATTCTAATGCATGCACATTGCCCTTCTGTTTGGCAAATCTGCAATCAAGCCATTGATTTGGCTTTGCTAATGCTGGCTAATCATGCAGAGATGGAATTGGAGCTGTGACGGAGCAGCTCTTGGGGCTGACAGATTGGGGAAAGCAGGAAGCTGGGAGAGCAGGGCTGTGTTCTCCTGCTTTACACTGTGGTGTTATCCTTAAAGTGGATTTCTATGATCCCAGATGGCTGCTATCAGACTCATTGTCTGTGAGCCTGAGAGAGACTTCCATGTGCCCCAGGCTGGTGTGTGTGTCCGTGGGAAAAACAAGTCTGCCAGGTCGTGTTCCTTGGAATTCCCCGAGTCCCCCAACCTCAGAGGCTTTTGTTGACTTCGACTATAAGTAAGGTAGGCACCCAAACCCAATTTCAGTGGGTGAGTGCCTGGAGATGTTGTGTTGCTTTGAGTAGGTCCTGGGGGACACCGAGCTGTCCCCGGGCCAGCAGAGGCTCCCGGGGGACACCGAGCTGTCCCCGGGCCAGCAGAGGCTCCCGGGCCAAGGAGGGCAATGGGAGCTGGGGCAGCAGAGGAGCTCTGGCAGCAGGTCAGGGAGGGATCCTGGCCCTGGGGCAGCCCTGGAGGCACCTCTGGGTGCTGTGTCCAGCTCTGGAGCCTCAGCACAGCAGGGCCAGGAGCTGCTGGAGCTGAGCAAGGGCCTGGAGCATCTGGGTGCCCAGGAAAGGCTGAGGGAGCTGGGGCTGCTCAGGCTGGAGAGGAGCCCCAGCTGAGAGGGGCCCTCAGGCCGGGCTGTCCCTGTGTGCAGGGAGGGGCAGAGCAGGGCCCAGGCTCTGCTCCGGGGCCCAGCAATGGCACCAGAGCCACGGGCAGGGCCTGAGCCCAGCAATTCCCCCTGCACAGGAGGCACAACTTCTTCCCTGGGCAGTGCCAGCCCTGAGCACATTGTGCACAGAGCCTGGGGGCTCTCCTCCCTGGGGCTGGGGCAGAGCTGTGTGCACACAATGCTGTGCCCTGGGCTCTGGGATGGCCCTGCTGGAGCAGGGAGGTGCCACCAGCTGCCCACTCGGCTCCTCCAGCCTCACCTGCCCTGGGATTTTGTCTTTTCCTATTCTTTTCCTGCAGAACACCAGCGATTCGTGGCATGGCAAATCTCCCAGAGAGTGAATTTACTGTGTCTGATGACATCTCTACACCCTGTGTTTCTTCAGCTGTTTGGCTTAGCATATCTTTAAATGGTTCCTTAACGTGTTCATCAGGCTTGTCTGTGGTTGTGTGCTGACCTTAATTTCCATGAAAAGCCCCGATTTTTATGCTTGAGAGGGGAAATATCAACGTCCTGAAATAATCTGTTACTTGCAGTATGAAGTTACTAACATTGGATTAGCATCACTCTTGGCACATGCACGCAAGTCCAGCTTCCAGTTCTGTCACACCATCTTGGCTCCTTTGTGCCCAAGTTTTCCCCCAGAATTTCCACAAAAAGCTGATTTCTCCTCCTCTTTCTTGTAGTTCCGCTCCTCTTACTTTTGATTGTACAGTACCTGCATCCCCAGTGCCCTGACTGATCCCAGCCCCATCAAGGCATCCCAAGGAAGAGAACTTTATCCCATTAATAGCTCTAGAGCAGGTTTGGTCAGCAGCTAAAACCTTTCTGGGCATTGCTGGAAGTCAGGGACAGCAGACCCAGCATAGTTTAATTTGCACCATGTTTTTTTGGGGGATATTGCGCTTTGCAGATAGGTCAGCAGCTTTTATGTTGGCCTTTGTTTGTGGCCAGCTTTAAGGCTTTGTGGCTATCAGCAGAATTTCTAACCCTTATTTCTAATGAGAAATAATAGATGCTTGAAAAAAATTACTTCTCCCTTCCCCCCCCCAAAAAAAAAAATCAAAACACCAACATCACGGGTAGTTTAGGCCATGATATTCAGGTTTCTTTTTAGCTGAGAATATCTAGTGCCAGACGTCTGTGCCATGAAAAGATGACAGATAAAATGTGTGTTGTCCCAATGAGTCAAAGAAATCACTCACCTAATAACAGTAATTGCACTGTGCATCTGTGATGTTCTGCATGCTTAAGACTGTAGAAATATTAGCTAATTAATCCTTTCAACACTGCTGTGCAGTTGCTCTAGCTGGTCCTATTATCTTTGTACTGCAAGGGAAGGAAAAAAACAGAAAAGTTTGACTGATGTGCTTTGCAGCAGTGAACAACCTCGAATTTCAGGAATTTATTCCAATGCTGTGCCTTGAAGGCACGAGGAGGATAAAGACCCACCTTGGCAGGCAGTTCAGAATGCTGACTGCTCTCGCCCTCCATTTTTTATTCTGTTTTAAGACTGCATTCCCTACAAAGCAGTTGTTAGGACAATGGTAGACAGGACAGCTCCTGTGGCATGAGAGCTGCACAAACAGCTCCTGATGAACACACATTCACCCCTCAGCAGTTCTGGGGGTCTGGAACACAGAGGGGAATTATCACAGGATACCTTTGGTCTGCCAGCTGCTGAGGAGAGAAAAGCAGCTGCTGCTAAGTGCCAGCTGTGAAGATCTAGAATTAGATCTGGAATTAATTTAGAGACTGAAAAAACAATCAGTGCTGACACAGCGTTTTCTGTGGGACAGGTGAGCTGTGGTTCTTGTGAGAAGTGGGTTGGACACCAAAGTCAATGGCAGCTCAGCTTCAGGTGGTGTTGCTCAGTGGTCTCAGCAAATGAGTTTCTTTCAGCACTTCAGGCAGTAAATATTTCACAGTCACCTCCTGTTTGAACGCTCTAAGAAGTAAGAAGGAATTGTAGATTAAATTAAAAGTGTGGATTAATGTTATTCCTGCCATTGCACCTTGATGAACCCTTGTATGGTATTGTAAACACAGGCGAACCCAATGGGAAGAAATGACGATGTCTGACTCAATTCAGAAGGCTGAATTGTTTCTTCATTAAGACTATGCTAAAATACATTAATATGCTATATAAAAGGAGGATACTAAAACTACATACTACTTTCTCTGACTCTAACTCTCCCACAACTTGTGACCCTCTCTCGAGAGTCCAGACACCGGTAGATTGGATTGGCCATCAAGCTCAAACAAACCTCACCAGAAACCAACCAAGCACTCACTCCAGGTAAACAATTCTCCAAACACATTCCACATGGGAAAAACAAGGAACAGAAATAGAAATTGTTTTCTCTTTCATTTCTCTCTGTGCACCTCTATGAAAAATCCTCAGAGGGAAAGAAATGTGCTTGCCACAGTATGGAGGTTCCAGTCCTCAGAACTAGATTGTATTTCAATCCTTAAAACCATGGTGACTTTGGGAGATGTCAGCTGTCTGTAAACCCCAAAACATGAGTCAGGGTGCGTTGCCTTCACACCATGACCTGTATTTTTGTGAGCAGTTGTGCTGGCTCTGCTCAGGACTGTGATGTGCCACAAAAGCTCCTGTGCAGAAAAGCGCATTTCCTCTCACCCAACCTCCAACTGTTGCCACAGTGAGAGGGATGAGGGACAGCACATCTGACAGCCTGTGGTTGTTGGAACAACCTCCTCGGTCTCTGAGAAACAAAGCTTTTCTCTGTACCCATCTGTAAGAGCCTGCTGAGGGCTCCAAAGTTATAAATGCTCCAATTGATATTCTTGGATCTTTTTAGGGTTGTGAATAAAGACATCTCTGGCATCTCTCAGAGTCTAAATTTTGCTCCTTGGCAGCCAGCTCTGAACAGGCTGGTGCTGGGCACTGCTGTTGTGCCTCCCTCCCTATGCTCAGTGAATGGCATGAAAGGGAAGAGCGTAGAAGAACACAGATATTGGAGGTAGTCAGGCTTTAAAACATCAGCTGATCCCTCCCTGCTGTGCTGAATCAAGGACAAAGTTATTGGTCATGGTACAGGCAACATTTTTTGTTTTACTGCAGGCTTAAATACTTTTTTCATATTTCCCTTCTCATTTGTCAGCATCTCTGCAGTGGTTTTTGACCCCATCATGTATTTCTCATCAGCTCTGACACAGGAGTAGAGCTCCCACTGCTTGTTTACTTAGTTTTGAAGGAAAACTGCAGCTGACTATAGAAAATAAACTCAAATTATCTTCACTGAGAGAAAAACTATGCTGTGGGTTCCACAGTTGCTGGCTGTATTTCTTTCTTCTGACCACTTGGAATCAGCCCCACTTCTAACAAGAAGGAATTTCTGGATGGAGCTGAGAGTACCAGTTACACTGAGGCAGTTCAGGAGAGGGGAAGTTGGAAAAGAGTATTGTGTGAATTCATGGGCATTGTGAGGGAAATTGGTGACCTTGCAGGGGATGGCTGGAGCAGGTCCCTAAAGTCTGGTATCCTCATTTTCCATCTCTTGGAAAACATTCACTTGTTTTTTTCAGTTGAAGAGTGTGGAGGGAAATTGATTCTTGTCTGAACTGCCTCATGCTCATGAATGCCAGTGGATGTAACTTAATAACAGCAAAAGGGTGAGATTTTAAGGTTCTTTTCCTTCTGTGTGTACTAAACTGGCTGGTCCTGCTTTGATGCTCTGCTTTTGGATGCTGATGTGAAGAGAGATGCTTTAAAGTACTATTGAATGGCTTTGTATTGGTAATAATTCTTTCCTCCCTCCTTGAGATATTTTATTGAATACCTGTTCAGCTTTTTCTGGCAGTTTGAAGGTTGCCAATTTATCTGTCAGTGGGCACAGGGGCTGTTAAAGGTGGGACAGATTCTTCACTTGGCTCTTCTCCCCTGGGGCAGGACTTTGTCCCCCCAGCCTCACACTGGTGTGGTGGGGCACATCAGCTGCTGTTGTTTCTGTCTCTTCCCCTAGGTTATATTCCTGTGAACAGGATGCTTTTTGCTTGAAATTTGAACAGTCACTGCATGTGTGTCTCTCACCTGTGTGATGCCCTCACTCTTTGATTCACCCTCAATAGCACTTGATCCAGCTTTGCTGGATCTGACCACAAAACAGAGCTTTTTTCTCTGCCAGAGCAGCCTTCTGCTCACTGCTGCAGAGCAGCCAAGCTCAGGGCACAGCCTGCACTCCCAAACTGCTGGGACTTTGGCTGTTACTAGAAAATATTAATTAACATTTGTTCTACTAATGAGGAGCCAGTTTGCTGGAAAGCCCCCTAGAAAAGTGAGTATTCACAACACAGAGTATTCACCACTTGTGGCTGTGAAATTCTGGGCAGAAAGGAAGTATGATATGTTTTATAGAGTGTGGATCCTCCTGGGGGGTGGAAAGACCACTAAAACCACAACTGGGAAGATTTGGCTCTAACTAGTGATGGAGGATATGCCACATGGGGAACTCAGGGGAGAACTCATTCCAGAGAGAAGAAAAGCTGAGCCTGTCATACTGCTCTGGTCTTGTATTTTCTTATTTATGTTTCAAAAAGTGCCTGTGATTATTAAAGTTTCTGCATTCTGAAAAAGAATTTGTGCTAATGTTTTTTGTCTTAGCATCAACTCTGCTACTTGTAGTTTTGGGTAGGTCTGGTGGAACACTCATTTTAGTGTTTCACTGAAGTACATGATTCAAGAAGTTGTGTTAATTAATAATTAAGTTTTTCTGTTGGTCTTTATCTGCATAGAGAACACTTTTAAATGTAATTAGGAAAATAATTTGGTTTTGCAAGGCAATAAAAGTCAATCTTTTTGTCAAATGTGGTAGAAGTTCAAAGGTTGGACTCGGTGGTCTTGGTCATATTCAACCTTAGTGGTTCTATGCAATTTGCCTCCACTCAGAATTTAAAGTGATTTTTCTCATCTTACAGGGTTTTTTTCTCTCCCCCTCCCTCCCTTTCCACCCTTTTAGTTATGTTGCCCATCCAATTTACATTGTGTAACACAAAAAGAGGCTCTGTGTTAAAACAGCTTGCATTTTGTTGTTGCTAATTAGTGTGAAACAGATAATGGGATAAGTTGCTGCTGGGTTGAAAGTGGGAGTAAGAGGAGAAAATCAAAAATTATTAATCTGAACACCTGACATTATTTAGCACAGAGGAAGAATTCCCTGTGTACCAGCAGTATTAAATGAGAATACATTTTGAAGGTGTGTTCAAGTGGAGTGATTATTCTAGGATTGTAGCTTTTATTACTTCATGAAAACTGTTCTCCCTTCATCCAATATAATTTTATGTTCTGAACTGTCAAACAAAATCCTGCTCTGATTGCATTATGGTGATGCACCCAGAGTGTGTCTTACTGCTCCCATGAAGAGGTTTTTTCTTTAAATAAAGATATTTTGTGTATGAAACCCATGAGGATGGATAATAATGGCATATATCACCTAAAGCTTGTGCTGGGGGAGAGAAATGGAACTTGGAGTAAGTAGTGCCTAACTGACTGTGGGAGGTGAGGAGTGAGCAATGCTCATTGATTCCCTGGTGCTGGAATCTCTCCGTGCCCAGGTGTCAGGGCTGTTCCTAAGTCAGGAAGCCAAAAGCTGTGATTGTCTCTTGATTTCAGGAACCAAAATTCCTTCCTTAAAACAATGTTTCTCTTTCACCTGGCCAGTGTTGTTACAGCCAGAGCAGTGTTTTCCTTTGTTCTGCAGCCCCAAAGTCATTCTGTGCAACACTTCTGGAGAGCAGAAGTGGTAATTTAAACATTTATAAACATGTGCACACCTCTGATTCCTTTCTGCATTTCCCTGAGGGCACAGAGCAAAGGCTGCTGTGCCTGTAGGTGGAGGAGGAAGCCTTTCACCTGGCCACAAAGCACAGGGAGCTCTATCCTGGAAATCCTCACGCCTCCTTCACCTGAGGAAGGTGAAGGGTTTGGTGGCAGAGAAGACATCTGGAATGGAGGCAGGGTTTTGGAAATCACTGTCTTTGATGTTTGGCAGAGGAATGAATGGGCAGGTGCTGCTGGAGCAGTGCTGGTGGCTGGGTGGAGGCACATCCTGGTGCTTGTGCTGGGTGCTCTGCAGGTCTCTGGCTCCAAACAGGGCTTTTTCCAGGGCCCTGCCTTTGCCAGGAAAGTAATTCATTTTTCCACAGGAGGTGTATTTGACTGTAGTACAACATGTTTAATGTTCACATGTAAATAAAATGTTCTTGTTCCTCTGAGATCCCTCAGCTTCATGAGGAACTGGACCAAACCTCTTTCATTTCCATTCTTTCTAAACCATCCAAATCCAGTTTTTCTTTTAATTTTTATTAGACACAAGACAAGTGTCCTGTAAATAAAACCTGTTTACAATTAGCATATTTTTGCATTGCTCTCGTTTGCTTATCAGACATGAAGGAGCTGTTAGGCTTGTGATGGGGGGAGAAATGCAAACCTCAGCTGCAGAGCTGTTGTTCTGTCAGTCTTTATATTTTCTGTATCAGAACTCTGTGCTTCACTCAGAACTCACAGTTTTATCTCTGGAGCTGTTGCTGTGATGGGCCTGTGCTTTGGAGAGGTTTTCCTGCCAGTTTTGTCTAATAGCACGTTCCATGAGGCCAAATGTTGTCTGCTAAGGGATGAGATGTACTGATGTATTTCATTGATCTGCTGCTAAAAGTTAGAGACTTTTTTTCCTCGTCACTTGTGTTTTTCCCTGCAGGATCTTGTTGACAGGAGCTACAGAGCTTTGGAAGCTTCATGAGGGTCTTTTTGATGAGCTGCTGCTTTGAATGATTGCCTTGGCTTACCCGAGACATGGGTTCTGTGTAATGATATCTGTGCTGCTGTGTCTTTGGACTCCACAGCAGAATCTTCCTAAATTCCAGAGCTGCTCTTTGGCAGAGCAACACCATGGTATGCACAAGGAAAACTCAGAGGAATTCTGGATGTCACAGCATTTCTCTTGGCACACCATCTTTTGTACTCAGCAACAGCTAAAATGCTGATTTAGATAACCTGTTTGCCAAATAGCAGAAGAGAGACAGGATTTTTGTGGGTGTGGAGAACTGGGGAGCAGTAACAGGCAGAGAGGATGAGATGGAGAGTCCCCCCTTTGGAGAGATACAGTAAATCCTTGCTATGGAAGAGGAGGAGGATTTTGGATGAGCAGAGTCTAGTTTGTCCTTGCTATCAAGGAAACCATGTTGAGCCTCTCTGGGCTCTTAACCACACTTTTGTTTTCTGCTCTGCTTGCCCAGGCTCTTGCCCTTCTCAGCAAAAGAGCTGAGGAAACCCACAAAGATAATCTAAAAATATACTTTTGTGAGCAGAATACCCTAATGGTTTTGACTGCTGAAAAGAACTATCATGTATTATAAACAGAATGTTTGGTTTTTTCCCCAGTTGTGACAATTTAATGGTAAGCTACTGCTAAAACTAAGAGTGAAAATGCAAGTGGGCTGACACACAGAGTGATGCTGTGAGGTGTTTCCTGGTTACTGGCTTGGCCTGATCATTTCCCAAACCCAAGGAGTCATTTCCTTGTATAATCCTGTTTTCCTCTGACTCAGCCTGAGGTGCATTTGCCTGCTCTGTCAGCCTGCACAGCATCAAATGGATCTGCAGAAGTGGTTTTGATGCCTCGGGTTTTAGCTTTTATATTTTTCAGATTCTGTGCTGCTTTAGTGTGCAGTTCTCAGCTTCACATTACGGGATGGTGAGCTCTTCACAGAGCAGGGAGACGAAACAATTCCTTCTCCAGCTGGGGACCAAGGACAAATGATCCAAATTTCAGGCCCAAGAGCACAAACAATGTGGACTGAGCAGAGGAAAAACAAGCAGGATGGGACTGCCTGGGCTAAAGGTGGAATTGGACAATGAACCCCAATATACAAATGGAGCAGAACTGATAAAAGCGAGAGACCCTGTGAGCGGTCATGCATTTTGTGACCATTTTGGTTCACCTTGGGTGCAGCCCTGGCTGGGCTCTTGTGCTGCCCAAGGTGGATCCATTGAGAAGATCCTTTTAATAAATCCCTGCTTTATTCTTTAACTCTGTCCAGCCTTTGCTCTAGGGCAGCCTTCCCAAGGCATCAGTTTGGGGCTCTTTTCAGTGGGTAACAACCCTCAGCACCTGAGGAGCTGAGCTGCAGTGTGAGTGTGTCTCTGGTTTAGTAACAGGATAAAAGGGAGGGTAAAATTGTACCTTTTTTAACACCACCAGAATGCCTTTCCCGTGCTCAGACATGGACTAGCATGGGTTTTATGTAAAAAAAGTGAACTGATAGACACTACCTCCTGTAATCTTTCTGAGTTTTGTGGCTGAGATCTACCAGCAGAGCTGTTAAGCCAATCCTAGATTTTTTAGTACTTGAAATACATGAGAAAACTCTTCTTTTGTGATAAAGACTTTTTTCCCCTCTTTATTTCTTTCTTGAGCTGTCACTTTTTATCTCCCTAAGAAGACAACTGTCCTTACATTCTTACTTTCAGCAGAACTGGATTTTCTGGATTACACTGGTTTTTCATTATCTCTGTCGTGTACTTACCAGAAAATCTCTCCATATTTCTTGCAAGCTCTCAATTTGTGATATAATTTCAAGTAATTTGAAAGCCTGAGCTCCTGGCAAAGCTGTGTTAGGGAGTGATTTTTTTTTTTTTTTAAATATATCTTTAGTGGAAGAATTCAGAAACTGCAACTGGCGAAGCTGAGCCATGGAGGCACTAAGTGAGTTCAGTATTTTCATGTTTGAATTCCAAATCCCTCTTATTTAACTGTTTACAGGGTTTTTAGGAACCTTTGTTACCTGGAGCACAGTTCTCTTGGCTGCTTTGAAAAGCAAATAAGATGAAAGCAGTGTGCCTGTATCTCTACTGCTGTTATAGAGTAGCAGCAGCAGCTCTTTAAAAACAGATGACCAAAATGTTTGCTGCCACCTAAATGAAAGAATTACTGCTTAATAAAACCACTTTTCCTCTCCTTATAGTAAAGCACATGAAGTTCTTTTAAATACCATATAAACTCAAAATGATGAGAAGACAAAAGCATGCATGAGGTGCTTGAAGTTGTTAAAATGACTATTTAGTCCCCATTAATACATAATTATTCTTGCTTTATGTCTTTTGTTGTTTCAGGTGATTCAAGTACAATTTTGTGGTTTTTTCTCTGTAAATCCTAGTTGGCTTTTTTGAGGAGTTGTTTTTGAGTTGATTTTTTTTAAGTCAGTAGAGTTGCATTTTTGGCGTCTCAAAGTGTAAGGTTTTTTTATTCTTTGTAAATTGGCTCTATCTGCATTGGAGATCAACATTTTTAACTGGAGGCAGGAAACCTGACCCTGCCTATTCCCTCAGAAATTTCTGTAACTCCTTTGCTCTAAAAGCACTTCACAATCCATGAGGACAGTGCTTTTCTGAAATGAAAGCCACTCCAAGGTCAGAGCAGTGGATTCTGTGGGGAGGTGTGGGGGTAGAAATTTGGCCCTGGAGTTGGGACCACCTTAGGGCACTGCTGGCAGGGCTGGTCTCAAGATGTGCCTGCAGGCAGGAAGTCTTCCAGAAATTGTTGTGGCTGCCCTGGATCCCTGGGAGTGCCCAAGGCCAGGTTGGACAGGGTTTGGAGCAGCCTGGGACAGTGGAAGGTGTTCCTGCTCATGGCAGGGGGTGGCACTGGATGTGCTGTCTTGTCCCTTCCAACCCAAACTATTCTGTGAGTCCAGGTCCATGGAACTGGTGCCACATTTTTGAATACTTGCTTGCAATATGCTGCCATTCTCTAAAAAAATGTGTTGTGAAACATTTTATTCTGTGGTGCCCTTGAACCTTGCAATTCTAGTTCTTGTGGATTTTTTCTTTTTTTTTATCACACTCTTACAGTTAATGGCTTTTCCCCTGCTCCTGTGTTAATTTGATGGTTTAGCTGAATAAATTTCTGTACTTCCCAACTGCATCTGGCTGCTCCCATTGCTTCCATTGGTGCTGGAATTGGGGTCTGCTCTGGGTGGGATTTAAGCAGGACCCAACTCTTCTTCCTGAGTGTTTCACTGCATCATTTGTCTGACTGCTGGAGTCTCCTCCTATGTGAGGAAGGCTCAGACTGCTGCTCCAAGGCCTTTGGGGGCTGGGAATTGTCTGTGAGGTCCTCTCCTTTTCTTCCAACAGGGAATAAGATGTTTCCTCTCCTCTAGAAAATCATTGCTTTGTGCTTCAAAAAGTTTGACGTGTGCTGGTGGTTTCATAGGGGAGCTCCTGGTGTGTCCTATATACAAAGCATGGAAATATGGAATGGGTGGGCTTGGAAAGGCCTGAAGAACCACCTTGTTCCACTGCAGGGACACCTTCCCCTAGGCCAGGTTGCTCCAAGCCTTGAACATAAATCCAGCCTGGCTGTGCATTTATTGACAGACACTCTAAACATGAGCAGGTGGGCAAGGCACGGTCTAAATAGCATTCCTTTGTTTGGATGATGATTTTTATTTATCTAGATTTTGGTTATTATTCACCATGTTAAATAACCATTATTTAGTTATTGTTTGGATATTATTCAACATGGAAGGTCTTCTCCCTTGGGTTTGCTTTCAGAGAATCACTTTGGCTGCCAGCTGTACCAGCAGGTGTTGAAGGGAATGAGGGCTCCTGTTTTCCACAGGAAACTCCATAACTCCATCAGGGAGCATGGTGGCACTGCTGTGTCTGGTGGTGGCTCGTTCAGGTCATCCATGGGAAAGCCCAAAACACAGCAATTTGTGGGTGCCTCAAAGGGATAAAGAGGAAACACATGGAAGGAGACAGGAGTTGCACCATTTTGTGGAGTGAAAGGCATTTCAAGTCAAAAGAGAGAGAAAAGACAGAGGCTGATTACAGATGTGGGTAATCAGTCTAAACAAGGTACCCACACTGAAAAGGAGAAATACTGTGGGCAATTAAATGTGTCAGCCAGGTGAACATGTCCCACCATCACACCTGTGAGGGGTCGGATCTCTTCCGAAATTCAGGGAGCACAACACTGTCTTCTCTCTGTTTATTTTCTTATTTCCTACATCCATTTTGTGGAGATGTGACAATAAAGTCCAGGAAGGTTTTCCATTCACCTCCCAATCCCATACCAAGGAAAATTATGCTCTTGGTATTTCTGATTTTATTTTGTTAGCTTGAAAACAGAGTTAGAAACTTGACTGAACAATTGTCTCAATTGTGAGAATGAATTGTGAAATAAATACAACTTGTGGTTATTATGTTGTTGTTCTGTATATATTCCTTGTTTACCAATTATATCTTACCTCTAGGGTAATCAACTTTATCTACCAATAATTTGAACATCAAATGGCACTTACCCTGAAAGCACACCCCAGTAATCTATGCACATACATTAGGAGGGTGCCAAAGTGTTTACTTGGACTTTAATGTGATGTTCTGTATAATTTTCCCATAGATTAGCTTCAGCAGGAAGTTTGCATGTATTTTTTCCCCCCTAAAAGCTACATTCAGTAATAATGGGTCGTATTTATAGCAGTTGTGGTGAATTAGAGAACTGATTGGGTGAACTACTTGATTGCTGCTCATTTAGCAGTTACAGTCCTGCCAAATCTCTCTGGGAGGGTTTTGCAGGGAGGTTTGGGTGATGGAATGTGTCTGCCATGGCCAGGAGCATCTGAGGACAGCCAGAATTGCCCAGGCAGAGCAGAAGTCAAAGCAGTGCTTGCAGCATGAGCATGAGGAAATGTTGGTTGTTTGTAGAAAAGACTCATCAGCCTCCTGTTTGAAATGGTGGTGTGTTGGTTTTCAGCACAAATGATTCCACTGCCTCAGGAACAGAGACTACAGAAACAGAGATGCAGCCCATGGGCACCTTCTCAACCACAAAACTCAAATATTTCAGGTGCTGTAGTGTCTACAAGCTCTCCTCTCCTGCCCCTCTTGTGGTACCAGCAGCAGGTTGAGTTTTCTGTCATTTCAAGGGGTGGCAGAGATCCTGTGTGATGCAAAGGGAGTTTCTCAATAAAAATTGTTGGCACACTATTCAATACCGCCTCACTTTATATGACACATATGTTGGAGAGAAGGGGCCTTGAGATCCTGAGGGAAAGAAGCAGTCAAGTGCATTGATCCTTTTTCCAACATTTTGATCCATTTCAGAGAATGCTTTTTGAAATTTCTCCTGACAAGGAAAAATTCATTAAAATTTGTTCTTGTCCCACAAGGGTTATTTGATGTGTTTGGGACATTTTTGAGTACCATAAAATCAGCAGTGCAAAAAAAAAATTCCAGAGAAAACAAGTGTTTTCATGTTCTCCTGGAGGGAGCACAATACCTAAAAGGTGTAATACACAATAGTATTTCTGTAATTTAAAATTTATTGGAACTGCATTTTCTCTGACAGGCCTTGCACAGTGCAGGGGAGTTCCTCTTAAACATGGAAATCTATTTGTGTTCCCCTTTTTATCTGTTGAGGAAGAGCCTTCCTTGAATATTGAGTGATGTTTGTTATTTTTTAAGAAGAAATTCCTATATTTTTACCTCACACAGTTCTACTACAACACATCTTTCACAGTTCTAATTCTCTAAAATACCTAGTCTTTTTACAAAGCCCTATTTTAAAACTTATTTCTAAGTTTCAATCAATTTCTAAATTTCAATCTCTCAACAATACCATCTCTATTGCATGGCCTTCCTAAGTCAACACACTTTATCTCAGTGTTTGCATACACATGTACAAAACTGTGTAAACTCTTTATCAAGTTTTGAGAATCCATTACAAATCCATTCATCACACTCCCTGGCAGGGTGGGCAGGCCCTGGCACAGGGTGCCCAGAGCAGCTGTGGCTGCCCCTGGATCCCTGGCAGTGCCCAAGGCCAGGCTGGACAGGGCTTGGAGCAGCCTGGGACAGTGGAAGGTGTCCCTGCCATAGCAGGGGTGGCACTGGATGGGATTTCATGTCCCTTCCAACCCAAATCCATCTGGGATTCTGTGAAGGACAAGTCTGTGACAGGTCCCTTTAACCAGACCCAGGGCATTCACATTATATTTTTTGAAAAGTTTAAAGCACAGGCCTGGAATTCAAATTTCTGGTGGGGCCAGAACTGAACCATTTCCTCATATGAAAAGTTTCATAATGGATGATGTGCTCTGAGGAATTCCAGAAATTTCCAGTGAAATTTTTGCCAGTAGGAAATGTGACGATTAGGAAGACAAATCCTATGTGTATGAACAGGATTCTGCTTCACAGCTTTAGTAACAAAACTCAACCTAGCTTGGAGTTTAAAATGGGAAAAATATTGTAACAGATCTGTCTAATTTCAGCTGCTGCAACCCCCAGCTCAACATCCTCTCATTTGGGCAATGATTAACCAGATTAACATTTCAGCACTGGTAAAGCAGCTTACAGGTTTTTCCACTGCTGCAGGTGTGAGGCACTCAGCCTGCAGATGGATCTGATGCTCTTGGTTGTAAAACCTGGGAAAAAGAAAAAGAGGTGGGAAAATGATATTTTGCCCTATTTTTGTTGTTCTAAACAGTGGTGTTTCTCAGTGGAACATCCCTTTTTCATCTCACTACCTCTTAGGAACAGTTCACTGGTCGCTTTTGTGCTTCACTGGTCACTTAGCAAGTTCATGACTGCTGGTCATGGGGTGTCCCTCCTCCTGCCTCTCCCTGTTCCCAGGGGAAGCCTGGTGTACGGAACCTGCTGGGATGTGTCACTGTCACCTTTTCACATTGTACCACAGTGGCACCGAGTCAGAGGATTTTTGGATTTGAGAGAGTGTGTTGAGAAGGGAAACAAAATAATGATGCCCAGAAATTTGAGACTGTGAGGAAGAAAAGGATGGGAAGTGTTGATTGTTTATCCTGAGGAGAAGGAGGCTCAGGGGGGACCTCTTGGCTCTGCACAGCTCCTGACAGGAGGGGACAGCCAGGGGACAGGGACAAGACAAGGGGAAATGGCCTCAAGCTGTGCCAGGGAGGCTCAGCTTGGACAGCAGCATGCCCTTATTTCCCTCATCTGTCTCAGCAGCTGGTCCTGTGAGGTTCCTTGCTCTGGGGTTGATCAGGAAGGCTGCAGAACACTGGGGGTTTTGGTTGCCAATCTGTAGCTCAATTTTGGCAGGAACTGCTGCTTAATGGGTAACTCATGGTTTAGTGGGAAAGGCTGTCCCAGGCTCCTGTGCAATTCTAGGATCTGATTCTTGATAGATCACTGAGCAAATTCTTACCTATTTTTAGTATCACTGAGCAAATTCTCATCTATTTTTAGTGTTCCAAGAAAAGGTAAAGGCTTAGAAGTGAAGATGACTTAAGAATGAGCAGATCCTGTTATTTCTTTGCTTTCTAATAGAAAGGAGATGTAAAGACTTCTTTGGGAAATATGTTTAGGGTTCTGCTGAATTGATGTGATACTGTTTTAATGGTAAACCAGTAATTAGTGAGGGTATAGACTTAGGAAAAAAATGTGTAATGAAAGAAGTGACAATTCACTTCTTGTGCATTTGCAAAATATCATCAATATAATTTAAAGTAACAGATAAAGTGTATACAACAGAAAAGTTATGCTCTTGTCTAAAAAGCTGCAAAAATAGCAGCTGCCAGCTCCTGTTATTAAGTCCTAGATTAGTGAAAAGGCCATGCAATAAAAACTGCAGGAAGGACACCAAATGTTAAGATTTATTGAGGGAAGAGTGTGCATACAGGTATTATGTGGGAATTGTCTCCTTGTGGTTGCTATTGGAGGAGTGAAGGGTGATAGCAGTTGACACAAACTGTCAGCTGGGGGAGAAAAATAAACAAAACAAGCATTTAAAAATCCTGTCATAGCCTTCGGAGTGTGGCTCAATGGGTAATGGATTTTTGGCTATGATGAAACTATAACATGATTTATGTCCGTAGCTGTATCTAGCTAATTGCAGGAACCACAATAAAATTTAAAAACTGGGGCTACATCATAATTACTGCAATGTATAGTGATGATATTTATCTCCTAGCACTCTTATGAGGTTTGGTTTCTGGTATTTTAAGTCTCAAAACTTTAATTTTTCTTAGTATTTCATGAATTTGTGCAGGACACCTGAGGGATGTAGTGCTGCCTGTGTTGATCTGACTCTGTTACCATCAGTTAATGCGGAGATAATGAGATTAAAATATCCTTTTTGTCTGAAAGTGGAGCCATGAGTAAGCTGTTGTATCATCTTGACAGTCTGACAGGGATATGGTGATGTCAGAACATGATGCAATGATAGGATGCTGAGTGAGAGGGGATTTACAGGGAGGGTTATTAAAGACAGCTGTGGGAAACTTCCTGGCTTTATTGCATTTGACAAAGAAATTTTCCTCTGTGTCCCTAGACCAATTTCTTTCTGTAATGCAAATTTTCCAAGTTGAAGTCTGGTGCTAGAATTTCAGAATTACATGGAGGCTTTTTCTCTGTAAACATATTTCCAAAGGGAGAGGATATAATGAAGGATAAAGTACATAAATAACCCTCAGAATTTTGTGCCTTCAGCCCACCTTGAGGGGACCTGCTGCTGAATTTTAGGGCTTTCATGGCACCAAACCTTGACTGATGGCTTGGATAAGTGAGATTATTTTAAATTGTGCATATCTGAAAAGCTGTTTGTGTTGGTTGATGAGTGGAACTGGAATGACAGCAAAATACCTGGAATGGTATGAGTGGATTTCTGCTACAGGGAGCAAATCTCCTGCTTGTTTTATAAAACAAAAGAAAAATGAAACACACAGAACACTTCCCCCCCACCCCGAAATCCCCACACATGAGTGCTGGAGTGGGTATAAGCAAAGGTTTTTGGCTGCCAGCATGCATCAGACTGCTTTTCCAGACATGCCAGATGCCAGTGATAGGGACAGTGTGTGAATGTCATTTTGAAGCACATAATCAAAATAAAACTTACTATTCTTTTAACGTGGAGCTGCCAAATAAATTTTTGTATTTGTTTCATGAGAAGTCTGCCAGAAAAACCCCAACAGCAGCTGTGTCCAGTAGCACACAGCAGTAAGTTATGGAAAGAGATTTATTTACTTAAAATTTGCTCCAGAGTAAATTAAATGTGAGGTTTTACAAAATTGTATCCATTTTTATGCAGCCTTCTGCTTCTTTGGAAAGTTTTTTTTTTTTTTTTCAGACAGGGGTAGCTTCCCTACTTACCCTGCCAGCAAACTGTCAGATTTGGGAAAAGGGAGCAGGAATTGCATGGATTTTCAGGTAGAAGTGAACAGTGTTTTTAACCATCCCACGGAGTTTGAGGTTCTCTCTGCTTTCTGATGGAAGTCAGCACTGGTGGAGCTGTAGGTTTGTGGTAATTGGGGGTGGGGTTGTGGCTGAGCCTCATTCCAAATTGTCCCCAGCTGTGCAGGACAGGTGAGGGGCACTGAAGGCAATGAGCCATGGAGTGCCCAGGTGCACTGAATGATCCCAGAGGGAGCAGAAGGCTCACAGGTGCCGTGCATTAACCATGAGGGGATAAAACACTGGGCTGAAGAACAAGAAAGAGCAGATGCTTGCAGCTTTCTGACATTGTGAGGTGTTACTGTGTGTGGGCTGAAGCTTTCTGAGATTGTTTGGTGGCACTCTGTGTATCGTGGCCGTCTCAACTGTGACAGGTGGATGCAGGTACAAGGACTAGAGGTAAGAGGTTAAATGATAAAATGTGAGTTTTTTTCATCATTGTTATCCAAAAATGCCTTATGTGCTGTCCAGAAAATATTAAATACACCCCTAGTGGTACCTGGCCTCTCCAGACCTCTCTGGCTCAGCTTTGCTCTGTTTGCAGAGGGGATGGGTTTGGTTTGTGCCACCTTGCTGGAGAATTGTCCTAGAAGGTCTGCTGGGGGATCCAGATTCAGCTGAGGACTGGCCATCCTTGTTTCTGTACCTAGATCCCTTCTTTCTGTAGGGTCTCTTCCTCCCTCATTGTCTTGTTTCTTGTCTTGGAGTTTGTCAGGGTCCTCTGGGGCAGAACTGCTGAGGGCATCTGATGGAGACTAAAATGAATTAAATAACAAGGCCCTGTGACTTCATTTTCTTCCATCAGTGCTGGGGCTCTGTGTGCACAGAACCCTGTGGGCAAAGGGTTCTGGCTGTCTGGGGGAAGGTGACAACCTTGGGGACAACAAAACACCAGTGTGCTGTCGACTGCTGTGTGCCCTGGTTGTTTGAGGGTAGGTGACAACCATGGGGACAATGCAAAGCTGTGTTCTGGAGGCTGCCATGGTGCTCTGGCAGTGCAGGGGAGGCTGATGGGAATGACAGTGACCAAGCTTCTCTCCCAGCTAGTGGGAACAATTAAGAATTCCTGAGCAGCAGTTGTTCCCTTGTGCTCTGCTGTGTTTTTGTCTGAGTGTGCCCTGCCCCTTTTTCTCCAGCAGGGCCACAGCTGGCGAGTTGCTGATGCTGTCATGTCCTGGCACTGTCCCCGCAGTGCTGCTGGCTGGGACCTCGGCCAGCGTCCCCAGGACACAAATCTGGTACAGAGCACGTTGGGAGGGGATGGCTGCTGGACCTGTTCTCTGCACTCACACCTTCCAGAAGCCCCACCTGCAGCAATTGGTCTTTGGTTGCTGCTTACACTGCAAAGCCACTCGCCCAGGGGTTGGGTTTCCCTCTCCTGAGCCTGGAGACCATGAGATGGTTTCTGGAGCTGGAGGGAAATACTCTGATCCCTCAGGTTTAGCTGGCTGATTTGGCATGGGGTTGTTGAAATCATTCAGAACTTCCTGCTGTGCCTGTTCATTTTGCTTTGGCTGCAATACCCTGTTCTGCTCAGGTTTGGCCTCCAGATGGGATTTAATGATGGGATTTAAAACTGTCCAAGGAGCCTGCACTGCAACTCTCCTAGCTGAAAATTAATATGGGCAATACTAATATTTTGAATACTAATAATGCATTTTAAATTGCATAGCAATTAAACAAACAGAAGAAGGGCCTTTACCTAGAATGAAACATTACCTTAAAGAGCAGTGATGGGGAATTCACCTTCTGGGACTGACTGGCTATTGTATTCAAACTTGGACATTCACTTTGCATGAAAGCTCTGTAACATTTTCAGTTGAGAATATCTGCACCTATGCTGCAAGAGCACTGTTTTGCTGCAGAATTCTTCTTTACTGCTAATGTAAAATTAACTGAATTTAGGTAGTGTAACTTAGAGCTCAAATCATATTCATCAGGTAAAAGTTGTGGCTGTTTCCTGGCTTTTACTGAAGGTTCTTTTCAAACCTTTTGCCAGTGTAAGTCACTGGCTCACTTCTGTTGTAGAATCCCAAAGTGGTTTGGCTTGGAAGGGAACTTAAAGCTCATCACATTCCGCTCCCAGCCATGGGCAGGGCCACTTCCACTGTCCCAGGCTGCTCCAACACATCCCTGCCTTGGGCACTGCCAGGGATCCAGGGGCAGCCACAGCTGCTCTGGGCACCCTGTGCCAGGGCCTGCCCATCCTGCCAGGGAACAATTCCTTCCCAATATCCCATCCTTCCCTGCCCTGTGGCAGTGGGAAGCCATTCCCTGTGTCCTGGCACTCCAGGCCCTTGTCCAAAATCTCTCTCCATCTCTCCTGTAGCTCCTTCAGGCCCTGCAAGGCCACAATTTGGTCACCCCAAAGCTTCTCCTCTCCAGGTGAACAATCCCAGCTGTGCCAGCCTTTCCTCCCAGCAGAGCTGCTCCATCCCTCTGCCCATCCTGGTGCCTGCCCTGGGCTCTCTCCAGCAGCTCCAGGTCCCTCCTGGGCTGGGGCAGCTCTGCAGGTGGGGTCTCACCTGAGCAGAGGGGCAGAGGGGCAGAATCCCCCCCTCCCCTGCTGCCCACGCTGGGGCTCAGCCCAGGGCACAGGGGGGGGTTCTGGGGCCCAGCTCTCACCCCCAGCACCCCCAGGTCCTTCTCCAGGCCTGCTCCTGCTTCTCATCCCCAGCCTGGATCCATCCCTTGTCCTTCTCCAGGGCTGCTCCCACTTCTCATCCCCAGCCTGGCTCCATCCCTGGGGTTGCCCTAAGCACCAGCACTTCTTCTGTCACCAGAATGTCCCCTCTGGCATTTCCCCAATCCCTTCCACATCTCTGCTGAAGCTGTGCCTCCTGCCAGGTGTGTGTTTGCTACCCTGAGGTGACTGGTGTCCCTGTCACTCTGCCTCTAATGCTCACAGTGCACTTGGCAGTAGTATCTATTTGACAGGTAACATACAGCCTCCCAAAAGGGGTGGAAATTAATGACGGAGTTCCAGCAGTTGTATTTTTGTCTGCAAAAGCCACACTGTGCCAGGTTTTGACATCCTTTAGTACTTTATAAGTCAATAGGACAGCTGTGCAAGGGAATGATTTTTAATGAGCAATGATGACAGGACCTGGCAAAGAAATAATGCTGAGTTAATCAGGAAAGTTCTGCATGTTAGTAGCAGTCTCTTCCGAGTGACATGATTTGAAATAGTGTTCTGAGCAAGGCCCTGGGAGCTCTGCATGTAGATCCAGCCTTATTTCAAACAAAGAAGGCCCGAAAATCTCTTTATGTTGCCTGTTCACAGCTGATCCTGTAGCATTGTGCCTACAAAGACATTTGGCAATAAAGGACCCATTCTTCCAGCCAGGGCTGTGCTCTTCCCTTGAAGTGGTGGCTCTGCTGGACATGGTTTAGGGGTGGTTATAGGTTTGTAGTGGGTCTCAATGGTCCTGAAGGTCTCTTCCAACCTTATTGATTATGGGATTAAACAGAGTGGGACGTGCTCTGGGAAATTAAATGGAATACATTAATGTATTTTTTCCTCTTTAAACTGGTACTTTTGGTCTTTTAGTCTCTGAATCCTATTACATTTTGCTGAGTTCATGTATGGAATTCTCATTGTGTGGATGGAATATTTTTAAAGTAGTCTAAAATTAATAAAAATGTAAGAATGTGTTGGTGGGCAAGGCACAGCTGGGGAATGGGACCCCTTTCTTTTTTCCAAAATACCTGCCAAATACCTGCTTTACTTGAGAAATCCCTACATTGGATGATTTTGATCAGTGCAGAGAGAAAATGTTTGTAGTGGCTTTTGATGCAAGTTTAATTTTTCAGTGAAAAGTTCAACTGTATCTTTTATGTTGAAAAAAGGCACATTTTGTACATGTCAAAATAACTGTATTAATCCTGCCACCGGTGTAGAAACAGATCTTCTCTTTTTCATTGGAATGTTAATTTTTCTGGCCCACTATCATGTTGGGTGACTGAAATATTTTGTTTTAGCTTTTCTGGACTTAGTTCACCAGTTCCTCTTTGCCTAGGGAGAGTTATTTCTTGACAAAACACAGTAGGCAATGTGTTTTTGGCATGTGTGAGCTGGTCTGGAAGCTGATCCATCTCTCTCATCTGAAACCTTTCCTTCCAAAAGGAAATTTTCTTGGTGTTTCCCACATTTTCCTCCTTCTCCTGCCTGTTTGCTTGGAGCAGTTCCCCGAGTCCAGCATGGCTCTCACTGAACTATGCCCAGACTTATTGCTGGGTTTTAAGGAAACTTGGGGTTCTTGGGACCTTTGAGGGTGGGGGAAACCTTCCCAGGGGTTTGGAGCCAGGGGAGTTTGAATGGCTGGAATGGAATTTCAAATTCAATGGACTTGAAAATTCAAATTCAGTGCAATTTGAAGGGTATTTTGTTAATCATTGTGCTGGAACCCAAAGAGGGTCAGTGCTTATGTTGTGCAGACAATTTCTTCCTGGAATTAGGAGGAGTTCCTGACTCCTTTGGAAAGGAAGAACAGAAAAGTTGCTTCAAGTCTGTCTGGTTTAAACATTGCAGAGTTGAGTTAGGGATGAGAATAAAATGGAAATTTCCCTCATTTGGGATTGTCCAGCCTGGACAAGGAAAGTCTCCAGGGAGACCCTTAAGTCCCTTTCAGTGTCTAAAGGGTCTCCAAGAGTGACAGGGGGAGAGACTTGGGACAAGGCCCTGGGGTGACAGGATGAGGAGGAAAGACCTTAAGCTGAATGAGGTCAGGGACAAAAATAACTCAAGACACTTGATTTTTCTACTTTTAGTTTGTATTTACTCTGATGTATGGCTCTAAAAGGAATTCATGCTGCAACTACAATTCTTCAGTATTTATAAAAGCAAAGGTCAATGTGGAAATGATGAAGGTAGCCCTCAGAAAGAGTGGCTCTGTCAGACTACATTTGCCTATAACCCAATTGATATTAGGGTTGATAAATCGATAAATGTCCTGCATTTGGGAGGAAAGGAGTTCCCTGTAAACAACTATGACTGAGAAGTGTTGTGTTTAAAGCTCCTGTTCTCCTTGCACAAGATGTGTCTCCACATCAGAAGATAAGAACAGCACTCAGCCAGACTGCTTGTAGGCTTAGAAATCAACACAAATTTGCTGGGGCTGAGGAAAGAGCTGGTTAATGAAGTATTGAGATTTTGTTTGGGGTTTTCTTGATAGATGAACTCCTCAAGGTATTATGATTTATCAAAATGCAGTGTTTTCAATCTTTATTTTGAGATTATATTATTATTATTGCTAAAAACCACCCAGTGCACTGTGACAACATCATTGATTGTTTTCTTCCATCTTTTTTTGGGAAAAAAGGAGGAAAGAATTGCTCTGTTGGAACACCACACCATTGATTGTTTTCTTCCATCTTTTTTTGGGAAAAAAGGAGGAAAGAAATGCTCTGTTGGAACAGCAGCAAGGCAAACGAGTTCTTGCAGCTGGTTAAAATGACCTGAAACCTTGAACATATCCTAAGTGATAACAGGAACTTCACATCTGCTCTAGAACCTGTGTTTCTAGCACAGCTGCAGAATAAAAACGACAACAACAAAAAAGCTTGTAGCTACTTCTACAGTGTGTTCAGTTTATTTATATTTCTCCGTATAATATATATATATATATATATATATATATATATATATACATACACACATGCACAAAATAACATTTCTGTTGTTAGAAGTTACAGAGTAAGAGCTTTAATCAAGACAGGCATTTCCAGTGCTGCTGCTGATTCCTTTTCCCTGGGTTTTTCCTTTGGGTATCTGTTCAGGAGTCTCTGTGCTTGGCAAGCTGGGGCTTGGCTGGCTTCTCCTGTAAAAGCAGAGGAATCCCTGGAGATATTCCCCTGGTGTGTTTTCTCTTTCCTGGAACCAGGTCCTCCTGTACCACGGGCTGGGAGGCTCCTGGGGAGTTCAGCATAGTTGTCCTCCCTGTCCCCAGGCAGGAACACAGGCACTGACAGATGTTTGCCTAAATTTGCTCTGGTGGAAGAGATTTGTGAACTCCCAGGTGCCTCGTGCTGAGGCTTTGCTGGCCCCTGAGCACTGAAAGTTTTGCCTGAACTCCATCCTCAATAACCTCTCCTGGCTTGTTTGATCAGAGTTTTGAGTTTTTCTTCCAGTTTCCCAAGATAGCTGTGATAAACAAGATCAAAATTTGAAGCTATTTTTACCCTTTTCATCATCATCCTCTGCATATTTTTGTAAATCTCCTCTAGAATTCATTCTCTAAATCATTAGTGAAGGTAATAGAGAACACAGGACATAACTCTTCAGAACTGTACTTGAAACACCCTTCAGGTTAAAAGAGAACATTTTAAAAACTACTCTTGCGCCTTTTTACCTAATTGAAGGTACTTAGCTCACATTTCCCAGAGAAAACTGGTAGAGGCTTTAGAGAACTCCTTTCATATTTATGCCCTGGTTACACTTTCAGAGATGGAAATGAGGTTGGTTTTACGTGATTTGCACTTGACAAATTCGTGCTGGCTGTTTGCTGCCATTTCTTATCCCCTAGGTACCTCTAAATTGATTAATAATGTGTTCTGATGTCTTTCTGGGGAGCAAAGCTAAGCTTACTGATCTCTAATTCCTTGAGTCCTCCTTCCTCTGATTTTTAAGATAATCCTTCTGTAGCCCTTAGGGACATCCTGAGTCTTCTCTCAGTTTGGAGTTTGTTTCTGGTTGTTCCTAAAGTAAGAAAAATAACTTTGACCTAACCCTGCTGATCTGAATAATTCTTATAAGCCAAGTATCCTGTAGCTGGGGTTTTCCCCCTCCCCACCCACTTCTGGGTTTTGAGCTTCTAAAGCTGGCCTGACTACTTTGTCACGTCTATTATTTGTGACTAATGACATTAAAAAGGTGTGAGCATTTCAGGCTGGCAGATGGGATTATGTATCTTCCCTACTAAGCATTGCTTATTTTATTCTTTGGCTTGTTTCCAGTATCCCCAGAATTTTCTCATGTTCATGAATCTGAGAGTTTTCAACCACTGAAGCTTTATAATTGACAGAAAAGTTTTTTCTCCTCCCATACTCATATAATGCAATAAGAGCATGGGGAGGGCAGAGTGGATCTTGACTTGGGGGCAAGGAAGCGTGGAGTGGAAAACTGCTGGAGCATGGAAACTGCTCTTGGCTCTCCTCCAAGCCTGGAGCTTTTGGAGGTGTTCAGAGCAGTTCACAGCTGAGGCACAACCCAGGTGGAGGGCAGGTTGTCTTTTTCTGATCCAGTCCAATTCAGCTTTTTAATTAATGCCATTCTGAGTGGAATCTGGTTTTCGGTTTTTTTGTTTGATATTTTTTTTTTTTCAACATTGAGTGTTGAGGAAGGAAGAGATGGAAGAATCTGAGGATGTGGCTTCCACATCAGGAGGATTTTCCCCAATTAAGAGTAGCCTGAAATAAACAGGCTGGAAGGAGAGAGGGATCTGGACAGGGTAATGAAGTCTGGCACACACAATCCACAGAAATGTGTTTGGGGAGTGGCTGCCAGGCCTGTTTGAGACAACAACCTCTGGAGATTCGGTGAATAAAAACTCGTGCAATGGTCCAGAAGCTGCCAAATCCAAATGGCAGCCAGGACTGTGAGAAATCTAGACAATCTGCAAGAATTGTGCGTAGTAATGAGAGGGGAAAGAGGGGAAATTAGAGATGTAAATTCTAATTTACAAAAACTTGTCCTGGAAGGCAGTGCTCTGGTGTTTTGGCAAAGAAAGAAATAGCAGGTGAGGAATAAGGGCTGAAGAAAAAAGGTTCTGGGTGTTGGCAGAGCTAAGATTAAAAATGAAGGATCGTGGGACCTCTGCTATCAGTTTTCAAACAGCATGGTGGACAAATATTTGTGAGTTGGTGGGTTTTTGGATATAACTTATCCTGCTTTTAAAGAGCAAGAAATAAATACCTTAAGGTCCCATATAGCTCTACAGTTCTCCTATTTTTATTCTGTTCCTGTTTTTATTTTGGCAAATCTCTGGTGATTCTTAGAGTCTATTTTTTCTTAGGCTACATTTTGATTCACCACTAGGCTTTCTCTGAGGGCAGAGGATCCTAAAAGGTAAAAATAAAATGAAGTCAGTCTACTGTTATGCATCTTTATACAGAAGTAAAGGAAAATGTCATAATAAATTTCTTGGCCAGTGGAATATGTGGCAAAATTGCAAGGAGGAAAGGGAAAGAAATGCACAGAAATAGGAGTGTGGCAATCTGGTGTCTGAATGATTTGTAATGAGACACACAACTGCTTCTCGAAGTTAATTATTACATAATAATTGCCAAAGAAGGAATGAAATCCATTGGAATGTTCTTTCAGTGCCTCCTGATTTTCTGAACAAAAAGGTGTTAACACTTCTGATTAGCATGTAATCCAGCATTAATTGAAGAAAAAAAGGGCAGGCAGAGTTTTGCAAGTGAAATGCTGTATAATGAACTTAAACTGTAGCTCTTAATTTCGTTTGTACTGGAACATGTTTCAGCTGCAGAGAAACCTTTATTTTCCTCAATCAGCCCAGTCTGGAAAGTAGGAGCAGTAAATTTTGATATGTGCAATGAGGTATTGATTATTAGCAAGCTGTATAACTTCATGAAGTCCCTACTTCAAGAGAAGGCAATGATTTATACTTTAACATAATCCTACCTGGGGAATGCGTGGGGCTGAGGGCAGACATGACCCAAACCAGCACCAGCATCATTTCTAGAATCACAGAATTCCAGAATACTCTGAGCTAGGAGGAACCAACCAGGACCATCCAGTCCTGCCTAGACCCCCCCAATAATGCCACCCTGGGCATCCCTGGGAATGTTGTCCCAACCCTCCTGGAGCTCTGGCAGCCTCGGGGCTGTGCCCATTCCCTGGGGAGCCTGGGCAGTGCCAGCACCCTCTGGGGGAAAAACCTTTCCCTGCTATGTGTGCATTTATGTTCCTATCATAAGATTTTCTTGGTCTGCTGATTATTTGGGTTTGCTTCCAAATGGCCAAATTATGCCTCTGAGTTGGAAAGGCTCAGAGTAGCTGCAGAGGGTTTATGTAAAGCCTGTCTGAGGGAAAGGCTCATGTGGAATTGCCATTATCCAGTGTTCCCCACACTGACAAGTGTGCAGCTTTATCCTGCTTCTAAGTGAAGCATTCCAGACATTAAATATTGTTGCCTTGGAGCAAAATACTGGACTGGGGCATCAGATTTTGAGATGTTGGGTTGAACTGTGTTTCTTGTAGTATTTAAGATGTTTCCCAGTGCAGGTGTCCAGTGTTAAATCTTCGTGCTTAAAGCAGGATCTAACTGGGTTAAAACTGGGATTTGTGTTATTAGTTTTTATACAGGTTGAGGTATTACCCCTGTTTTATCTTTGTCTTAGTTTAGTATAAAAGAAATAAAAAGATCATGTTCTATTTATATTGATAGAGTTTTAGCCATTTGGTAAAGGTACAAATAAGGGTCACCTTTTTATTTTATAGCATTAATGATTTGTATGTATATACTTTTAAATATGCTGATATAAATCTGAATAACTATAGCATCTTACACTGAAATCAGCATTGAAGAGTCGTTTTATTTCCTATTGCCTTTCAGCCTGGAAGGGCTTGGCATTAGGAAGTTTGGGCATGAGGATTTTTTAGTGATATGGACTGAAGCAGGTTTTTACAGAACTAGCTGTGAGCATGCTTAAAAATTAAAAAAAAAAAAGTTCTGCAATATATAAATGCTAATGTAATGCCATGATTTCAAGCTGGAGGAGTGCTTTTCCTGGAATGTGAGAAATACTTGGTTTGTTTTCTCATAAATCAGAGTCTCCAGGGAGAAGGGCAGGAAGAAGGAATGTCTTCAGGGGGAGTAGATCACAGAGCTTAGCTTGCTTTGGATGTATGAAATCCTTTTTCTTTCTGAAGCAAAGATGATGCGGAGGCTGCCAAGACTGGCTACTAGGCAAAAAAAAAAATTCCCTGAAAGACAAGTCAGGCATCAGAATGAGTTTCCCAGTTCAGTGGTGGAGTCACTATCTCTGGAAGTGTTCAAGAGGTAACTGGATGTGCTGCTTGAGGACATGGTTTAGGGATGATGATGGTTGGACTTGATCCCCATGAAGGTCTCTCTCAGCCTTGATGTGATTTTGATAAAGCTGCTGGCTAATCCCAAGGATTATGCACTTATATTTTATATATATGCTATAGTAGATGTTTTTGTGCTGAGGAGCACAGTGCAGCCTCCATGGGCACAGATCAGGAATGTTCCTGCTCTCCACACATCGGTTCCTTGATGGGACAAACCTCAGTGTGGCTTGCTAGCAAATAGTCTTTCCTTTTAGGATTGCCATTCTTTTAATAAAGAATGTAAAACTGCACAATAAAGCCAGGAGTAAGCACGGGTTTTATTCTGGATTCTGGCAGCAAATGTTCTGTGCCCAGAGACACGGTGAGGAGCCTTAGCTTGAGGGGAGAATTTTGCCTTGAATTCATTGTAAGAGCAGAATAAGAAAAATTGTGGCTGCCCCTGGATCCCTGGAAATGCCCAAGGCCAGGGTGGACAGCGCTTGGAGCAGCCTGGGACAGTGGAAGGTGTCCCTGCCATGGCAGGGGGTGGAATGAGGTGGGCTTTAAGGTCCTTTTCCATCTCAAACCAGTCCAGGATTCTATGAATTAAAAATAAAAGAATAATTTCTTTCAGTCTTTAAAAGATATTTTGAGCCTTGTCAGTTCAGTGTTAGCTTAGAACCTAGATCTGAAAGCTGCACAACAAACGCTGCTGGATCTCAGGGCTGGCTTTCCCAGAGGCAAATCAACCCCATTGCAATTTAAAATCAAGGACAGCATCTTGCACCTGAGCAATGGCAGAGCACCCAGGAATGTTTTTTTTAACTCCATGGGGTTTTTTTCTCTATCATGTTATGAAGTGAATCATTCTTCCTGTTGAGAGACACATTCAGTGAAAGTGCTTTTTGAGTTTTCCTTCAAATAGGTTATAAAAGCCAAAAAGGAGCATCTATCTGGAGGTGGGTCCTGTCATTTGATTTGAAAAGATGTAATTTTTTGTCTTGCTGGGCTGGAGGTCTTTAGTTCTGTTCTCCCTTAGAAAATGCAAACTGTTTTTCAGAGATCTTACTTAGTCTTGTTCAAGTCATCCAGCCAAGTGTTCCTGCATCTGGTTAGGGATGGACTTTAGGGCTTCAGGTATGTCTGTCAGCGGGGAAAGCTGAAAGATTGTCTGAGAAAAATGGGTGAGTCTTCCTCCACCCAGTGGGTGCTCCCCTCCCCTTCCATCATGCCAGTGCCACTGGCAGCCTCTCACAGCTATGCAACAATTGTCCCCATTTCTGACATCTCTGAGGGTTTCAGTAGAAACTCAGAAGTACTTTGAGTGGTTCAGCTCCAAGTGTGTGTAAATTCAAATGATGTTTTGATGCAAAATTTACCATCTCGCCATCCCCATCCTTTTTCTGGGTGATCTTGGGGAATGGGTTGCATGACACAAAGCTGAACCCACACCCTGGGATGCTTCCTGGACTGTTTATTTTGTGCTATTTCAGCCTTTTCAAACCCCACACCAGTTTTCCTATTTTTTGGGGGGGGCAGCTGTCCAAGGCATTTAAGATTATAAGTGAGATAAGAATAATGTAATTGATTTTTCCAGTAATATTTGACTGATCATTTTGAGGGTATAACTATTTTGAAATACTTTGATATACCCCTTTTTTTTTTTTTTTTTAATGAAGAATAATCACTCCGAGCATTGCGTGTTTTGAAGGTGTCAAAATTTAGGAATGTGGGTATAATAATTACATATCTACACCCCTTTTCCAAAGCTGAGAAAAACTGCAGAAAAGCTGTTGGCAAATTGAGAAATTCAAGTCAGGGCAACAGCTTGTGCTGAACATTTGTAGAAGGAGAGCTTCAGCATTCTTAGGTTTAGTATTAGATATTATCTAGATGGAAATTTTGGGTTTTCCAGAGGTGTAACCTCTAACCTTAATAGTCAAGCCAACAACACCAGGTCTGTGTTGCAGTGGTGCTTGAGCAGCACAGTGAGTGCTGCTCCAGTTTGTTCATGTTTTTGTGAGTCTGACATCAACATGGCAAGAGAATGAATTCTTCAAACCCAGAGATGTCATCTGCAATCTGAGCCTTTTGCTTTTTGCACTGTCCCAGCAATGCTGAAATGTCTTTCACCATCAAATTTCTTCCTACTACATCCTTGACTTAGGTGTTTGGAGGTTCTTTTCACAGTGCACAAGTGAGGAAATAGAAAATTGATGAGTATGGTGAAAATAATGCTTTGCTGTTGTTGGTTGTTACTGAGGGAGTTGCTGTGAGGAAATTGTTTTACTTTTTTTATGTCATCAAGATCACCACTTGCCAAGAGCTGTGGAAATGTAGACTGAAGTCCGGGGGCCTTCCTGATCTTTCTCATCTCTTTTGAACAAAAGAAATTATAAAAGATGTACTGCCTCACAAGGCTGCTCCTTCTTACTAAAGAAGGGAACAATAATGCAAGAAAATCTTGACTCAAAAGTAAAATCACTTTCTTTACTCAGCTGAGCTGAGAATTGCAGCTCACAGGCAAAAAACCATCCATTTTTGATGGGCAAATTCTAACTGCAGCCCTGCAGTGTAAAACAGCTACAGACTGAGCATTCTTTCTCCCCAGCCTCATCCTTTACCCTTGTTAGTAAACCTTGCACAGCATTTTTGGTCATATATTTATTGCCAATGATATTAAAAGAAAATATAATTTAAAAAGGAATAAAGAGGAGCATCCCTGGGAAACTGGATAAGACTGTCTATTTCCTTAAAGAAAGTAAAATTTTAATTTGGCAATATTAGGTTAATTGTTGGTCCTGATGACCTAAGAGGTCTTTTCCACACTAAATAATTTTGTGATCCAGTGCTGTCATAGCAAAAGCCTTGTCCGAAGTTAAAAAGGGGAAACTCTCAAAAATTAAATCAAAATCTTAAAACAAATGAGTTTGTCAAAGTTAACACCAACCTCTTCCTTTTCAACTTAAAGCATGGGTAAAACTTGAGGAAGAGAAAGCTGGAACCATGAATAAAAATATTCTCGTGACAGATGTTGGCACCTAAACTGAAACTGGGAGCAAGGTCTGTGCATCCCTGGAGCCCTAAAATGGAATGTGTGACACGAGCAGGATGCAGTGTACATCAGGAAAGAAATTTTGTGAGTTTGTGCCTAAAAGCTTTGACCAAAGTCCAGCTGAAGAGCAGGTGAATCTCCTGAGCTCTGTTCTGTATATTGTCCAGATGTTAGCAGTGGGCAGGTCAGAGGGAGAGACAGAAGGGATGCTGTCCCAGAGGTAACTTTGGGAAAGGTTCTAACACCTGATGAAGGGTTTATCTATCATCAGCTCTCTGGGGAAAGCCAACACAAGCCCCTTCTGCTCTGGTGATGTTTACAGGGCACTTTGCTGGTTTTGACTGGTCTGTCACTACCATTTTCCTCCTGATTTATGGGCCTTTAAATGACTTCAGCTCAATTTTGGCTGTTTTAGAATGATGATCTCTATTAACACCCTCATAACCTCCTGCCCCATTTCCTGTCACTTGTGTCATCCTAAAGACTGCAGCCTATTTTCATGGAGGAAAAAAATGGGTGTGCTGCTTTTTTGTTTGCTTGTTTGGTAAATCTGCTCATAGGGCATTTACATAGACACAGATATTAGCAATCATGTATTGTTTTGGTGGAATAATTTTTAAAAGGCGCGTTTGCTAAATTGATACTTTGTTGAAAAGAAAATGCTGGGAGTTGGTGTCTTTTGCAACCTGGTTTGTTTATTCTCTTGAGGAAGCTGGTAGGCTTTCCTCATTGTTTGTATAGACAGGTTGAAAGAATATTATTATTGCCGTTGTTATTATTACTATTATTATTATGGTTGTTATTATTATTGCTGTTACCATAATTATTAGTTATTAAATGCGTAGGATGAGTCATATTGGTAACCTCTAGAGGCCTTTTCTCTAAACTGTGCTTCTTTTTCTTTATGAAACATTGTAAAAGCCAGTGAAACAATAGTATAAAGAGCTCCTGGAAATTCAGCATGTTTTATTGTTGTTTTTTTAGGGTTTGTTTGTTCTTATTTGTTTGAGTTGGTTTTGTTTTGGGTAGTTGTTTTGGTTTTTTGGGGTTATTTTTTTCCTTTTTAAAGTAGAAAAAGCTCTGTGTGTGTTCTTGATGAAGCGTGGAGAAGGGGGGAAGAAAATAACACCAACAAACCATTGCTACATTTCATGCTTTTTCTCCTGAGATCTATGCATCCATGATTAAAAATTTGGGATTTTCCCTTTGTTTTCTGTTTAGCTTTTCCTTCAATCTGAATGTTTGGAGGATTTTTTTGTTGCAGGGAGAAGAGATGTTTCAATTAAAAGAAAGTGAGCATTTGTTAGATTTAGGATATAATATTACTTTTTTTTGGTTTTGTTTTATGCTTTCCAGTAGTTGATTCTTCTTTTCACCTGCTGGAGCAGAAAGGTGCTCATGGTAAGGAAAATTGATCATTTCCTTGAAGGCTTCAGTGGAATCTGGAGCAGACTGAAGGTGACCATTAATTTGTGTGTGTGGCAGCAATACTTTTCTTTTTGCTTCTGAAATGAGAGTTTGGCTTCCATTTGAGAGCTGAAAAAGGAGATGATTTGAATTGGCTGGATTGGGAAAGTCTGACTCCTGATCCTTGCTGCTGTATTGATGTGCTTGGCATAACACCAAGTCATGGAATTATTTTACCTTTTCTTTTTTTTTTTCTTTTGAATCCTCAGTTCTAGGTCATGGGTTATTTGATGTGAAACTCTGGCCAATAAAGCTTCAGAAAAAAAGTCAGTTGAGCATTAAGTGAGACCTAAAAAATCTTATCTAATTTTGTCAAACTTCTGATGTATTTTTTCCTATATAACTTGACAGTGAACAATACAAGTTCATTGGGATCTGAAGCCAGAAAAATGTGATTGCTTTAGACTGGCAAACCACAGCATTCAAATTTACTCTTTCAGCTGTACAGGCTCAATTTCAGATAACATATGTCTCAGACTTCAACAGGCCTCGAGCCTGCCCTGCTCATAACAAAACTGATTTAATAAGATGGTTTCTGTCCACTCTGTTTCCCTGTGGTCTTTCTGTTTTTCCTCCCTCATGGTCTTCTGGTTTATTTTATCTGTGGGAATACAACCTATGTGATCATGCAGCCTCCTGTGTGTCCTTATCTGTTTTCATTTCTTCCCCTCACACTGATAGATTTTGAATACGTTGAACAGTTCCAACCACCACTGACAGAAAGGTAGAAATTTAAAAAATGGATTTACTGAGTTTTATGACAGCAAAGAGGATGCTGTTAGAGCCCCAGCTGATTTTAACACTCAGTCCTTGTCTGTTTTCTCTCCTGCACATGCAGCTGGTGTAAGATTTATGCTCAATGTTTTCTGAAAAATACATTTCTCAGGGTGAGTGTCACTCCCTTGCTTTGGCAAGCCCTGAAACCCTGCCCTGGTGGTGTGATGATCAAAGTCTGATGTTACCAGCAATGTCAAAATCCTAATTAGGGTCCTTGTGGCCAGTGCTGTGGGAGCTCATAGAGCTGCTCCCAGGAGAGAGGGAATGTGCTTGGAATGCTCCAGACCTCCTTTGAGTGTCACCCTTGGCTAACAGGGGGCCTGAGAACGCAGAACCAGCTCACCTGGGGGATTTCTGCAGCAGGAGTACCTGAATGAGAATCTTTTTGACAACCTCATGGTTCAGACTCCACTCAGGAAAAGGTTTCAAGAGGCAGAGAAGCCCTGGCCCATCCTGGTCCTGCCACCCTGTGGGAGGATCCACTGGCATCCTCTGCTTGGCAGGATGCTGGCTGTCTCTGCTTGGAAGCACAGCTGTTGAAAGGGAATATTTCTGCTCTCTTTCCCCCTCAAACCTGCTTCTAACTCAGCACTGGATTTCAGCTCACTCTCCCTACCTTGATGTGGGAAGAGCCAGTTCCAGGATGTGTGTTTGATCTCATGGATCCCAAAGGCCAAGTTAACAAGGGTAATTTATCTTTCTGTGTTTTAACTGCTGTGTTGAACCAGGGAGGCTGGCACAGATGTTTCCATAGGACATGGAGTTAATTCCAACTTCACAGGTCATAAATGTGGATCCAGGGACACCTTTGGTGCTGCACAGCTGCACCTGCAGTGATGCCTCCAGGGAAAACGTTGTGTTTGCCCTTGTCCCAGGCAGTGGGATTTGGGATTGCAGTGAGGGAGGAGGGGATTTTAACCTCTACCATTACCTAAACATTCCCTGGGCACATTTGGAAAGGATCCTTCCTTGTGGAAGTGCCTTTTCAGGCATTGGTGGTTTTGGTGGCAGTAAAGTATATCTGGTGGTTATGATCTGTTAAACATCTGTTAGTCCACAAAATTTCCATTGCTGCTTGTTTAAATGAACCATTTTGGTAGGCAAAAGTCTCTTTCATACCTTTGCATGGAGGAATTGGTACTCCTCTGCTTCTGTCATTAGATGTCTGGTTTTATTGGATGATTTTGCTTTTTATGCTGAGTACATGCTGCTGAAAATTTCTATTTACTGCATCTGGGGATGTTGCAGCAAAGATAGGAAAATTGTTCTCGCTTGTCTGAAAAGTGAAATTATTTTCACATTATAAGTGACCAAAACCCCCCTATATTGTATCATTTTTATAGGAATTTTCAGCCAGGAAGAATTTCAGAGAGCTGACTGTAACAAGTGACAAGTCATCTTCTGGAACAGGCTATAACTTTTTTTTTTTTCTTTATTTGAAGAATTACTTAGAGGACTTTGAGTCATATTCTTCTATAATAAGTAATACATTTTATTTTCTGATTTAACAGTGGGGGAAATTTTCAGTAAATTTAGATGGCATTGCTTTGTGTTCTTCTATTCCCTGCTCCCAGTCTTGATAAAGTCAAAACCTTATGGTATTTTTTTCTTATTTTTATTTTATTTTTTTAATGCCTACAGCCTTCCCATAGCAAGCCTCTGGTTGGCTTTTTCCTGGAGGCTGATGTTGGGCATCCCTGGCCAGCTGCTGGCTCTGTTGGCATCCTCAATGTCTTTCCACCTGCCAGGAGGGGACAACCATGAGGGGGTCAGGCTCTGCTGCCAGGGAACAGGGACAGGACAAGGGGAAACGGCCTCAAGCTGTGCCAGGGGAGGCTCAGCTTGGACAGCAGCAGGAATTTCTCCATGGAAAGGGTGCTCAGGCCTTGGCAGGGCTGCCCAGGGAGCTTTGGAGTGCCCATCCCTGGAGGTGTCCCAGGAAGGGCTGGAGGTGGCACTCAGTGCTCTGGGCTGGGGACAAGGTGGGCACTGGGCACAGCTGGGACTTGGTGATTTTGGAGGTATTTTCCAACCTCAGTGATCCCGGGATTCTGTCTTCTCTATGCAGAGTTTTCATTTATTTTAATGAAAATTTACACTGTGGGCAAACCCAGTGCTAAAATTGTCAGCACTTCTTCTCACCACTGACTTCTGAGTCTGCAAGCAATGAAAGCAAACAGCAGATTTCCTTTTCTTCTGCTGTTACTACCTGGTGTTCTGTGGCCTTGTGTATCACAAACTGTTGTTTCTCACCAGTGGAGTCCTTGATAATTCCTTTTAGTCTGTTTGCAGAAAGAGAGGCAAGTTCAATATTTTCATGCTGTGTGCAATGTTTCAGATTTTTCAGCAGTGTCTGGAGTTATTGCCCAAGAGAAATTTTCCCCACAGGCTGCAGTGAGTAACTGCCAGCATCGCTTGCTATTAATAATCACATGCAAAAATTCATCTTGGAGCTGTCCTAATTTGTTCCTCCCGTTGTGTGCAGTGGCTAAATTGTTTAGACCTGGCACAGTTTGGGAGCATTCTTCATCCACGGGCTGTCTGTGGGTACAGCAGCAAGAGGAGCCCCTCTGTGCATTTTGAGGTGTCAGGAAAAGCTCTGCTCCATCCCTGTGCTGGGGAATAACCACTCCACAGATGCCTGGAGCCCCACAGTGTGTGCAGGAACTTCAGCAGGGAGCTGAAGATGATCTGCCAGGCTCTGAGCTGCTGCCTGCTGCATGAGTGGGAACTGGGGTCAGCCCCAGGTGAACCTTTGCTCACCTCCATGGCAGAATTCCCTGCTGCTGGAATTCTCTGATTTGCTGTGGCAACCAGAGGAATGGTTTATTTCAAGCCTTAAGTCTCAGATGTGGCGTTGCTGTTGCTTGATGTAACCTAAAAATCAGAGTTAAATTTGAATATGTAGCTTGAAGTAGAATTAGAATTAGAGCTCAATTTAGATGTGTTCATTGCATCAATTGCATTGTTTTTAACACACACAGCCATGAATCCTCTGTGTAATAACTGAGGCCATTCCAGGCAGTGTGGAGAGGTCCCCAGCTAAAGAAATCTTCCCTCCTAGTAATGAGAATTATAAAAAAGCTTTTTGATTTGCTGGTTAGCAAGATGGGCCAAAGAGCTTTCTCGAGGTCTCCCACAACCAGGAAGCTTTTGAACACCTTGTGAGGTGGGACTGGGCAATAATCAGGCTTTTTTCTGCTGGCAGTCTTTGCATGTGCGTTTTATTTTCAAATATGTCTGCTTTAGCAAAGAAGAATAATTTTCAGGAGTGAGAACCATACGTGTGGCATGATGAGACCTGGAGCTGGTTTAGCTCGTAGCTCTTCCTCAAAGACAGCTCTTGATGGCAATGGAATTTCATTTGAAAATAGATGCACTTGCTGTCGTTGCTATCCCGGCTAAATTCAGATCAATTTGTGAAAATTATTCATGCCAAAGAGTTTTCTAGTATTAGAAATTACAGAATCCATCAGATGGACTCTCTGCTCTCCAAAAGTGTGGGTATCTGTGTGCCCATCCCAAGCCTAAAAAACCCCAACCAACCAAAAATAAACCCCCAAAAACATCAACCAACAGTAACAAACCAACCCTATTGAAAAACTCACCCCCTCAACAAAACTAAGAAGTTCCTTGCTGAAAATATTTAGGAATGGCATGTGTCATTTGAGAATATTATGCTAAAGCTAATTCCTGCTGTACACATAATTTATTAATGGCTGATGTTGTGAAGCATTAGGTGGAGATTAACATTTTGTTAACGATCTTCTGGGGAAGGTTTTCCTAGCAAACATTAAATATTTGAGACTGCTTTCATTGGTTCATACTATTCATGATGGAAGTTTGGGCTTATTTATTGTTACTAGCAGTAGGTATTACTGAGACTTGCCAAGCCTCCAAAGAGAGTTTGAAGTACCTGAAGGGATTTTTCACAAGAGCCTGAAGTACCAGGACGAGGGGAATGGTTTCTCATTGCTAGAGGGCAGATTTAGGTGGAATAGTGGGAAGGAATTGTTCTCTGGCAGGGTGGGCAGGCCCTGGCACAGGGTGCCCAGAGCAGCTGTGGCTGCCCCTGGATCCCTGGAAGTGCCCAAGACCAGGCTGGACTTTGGGGCTTGCAGAAGGTGTCCTTGCCCTGGGACTGGATGGGCTTTAAGATCCCATCCAACCCAAACCATTCTGGGAAAACCAGGATTGTCTCTAATAAACATTTTTTAATGCAAGTTCTGTGCCTACCTGTACTTCCATATGCAGAAAGAAAGTGATGTGTGCTTTGTTCTTTTCTTCCTCTGGAATGAAGTGTTAATGATGCTATTTCTTACTTTCTGTTACATATTTTGGTCATCTTTTCAGGTTTGTTAGGAGTCTTGAGCTTATTTTGATTGCTGTGGAACATAGGGATCCTTCTTCTCAGAGAGAAAAGAGCAGGGCACAGAGAAAATCAAACACTTGATATGTGTCTCTGGGGTGTGGGAGCATGACTAGTGCTGCAGCGTGGTTCCACATTTGAGCTGGCAAACAGAGCCTGCTGTTCAGCTGAGCGAAATTTGTTGCAGTGGATATGTGTGTATATAAATATATAAATATAAATATATAAATACAATTACTGCCTGGTGTTTGTATTGTAAATACCAGTCCACCGTGAAATTCTCTTCTTCAAACATTCCCTCTGATTTCTGTGACTCGGGGAAGATGAGAAATCTGTCACTTGAGAAACTTCCCAGGGTTTTATCCAGGCAAAAAGGGGCAAAGGAGTGAGAATTGCAGAGCAGCAGATGTGGAGAGCTCCAGTTTGTGTTCTGCAGCCCTGATGCTCTCTCAGAGCCAGGACCAAGCAGAGGAGGTACCACAGCTCCTGTGCATCCTTTTCCTTTTTAACTCCCTGTGAAGGAAGAGAAGTAACACTCTGTGTCACTGCAAGCAAACCTGACAGGAGTTTTGATTTGTTCCTTGCCTGAGCTTGCTTGGGGCAGGGAAGGTTTTGGTCTCTTCAATGATTTTTTGGCAGCAGGAAACAGAGAGGAGGGGCTGTCATGGGTGGAGTATGAGCTGTGAAGTTTGAGAGAAGCTCCTGGTGAGTCCCAAGGCTCAGAAAGGACCACTTGGCTTTCTCAACATCTTCAACAGGAGCCTGAGGGTGGCTGGATCCAGTCCTAGACCCAGGCTTTGTCATTTTGTCCTACAGGATTAATGCTGGCAAATCAGATCTATTTATATAAAATGATTATGACAAATGATAAGACAAACCATTGTGATCAGAATTATTTACTACAGAATTATATACTATTTACAATATGAAAGATAAAACTATTATGGTGTACAAGTGGGTAGTGCCCAATAGAAAAGCAATATTGAAGCAATTATATTAAACCCAGAGAAAGGAACCAATTATCAAAGACTGATGTAACTCACCCAGACCCAAGTTCATGGACAAATCTTTGACTCATCCTCGAGGGGTATCCTTGGGGGCTGTCCCCAAAACCCAAGGGAGGAATATGCTAAAGAACTTACCCAAGGGAAAGTGGACTGGACTTGTATAGGACTGACATCTGTCAGAGGGTCTCCAGGTCATCTTAGCAATTTCAGATTTTAGCACCACATCTGCCACATCTTTACCTCTCTGTCAGGATAAGCCAGACTGATTTTAGCACAATTCAACACCACAAGCAGTGCACAATGCCCCTCTCAGCCCACCACTGACAGCCTTGCACAGTGTTGGAGATGTCTGATCACATTTCCAGGCAGAGCATCCTGCTACAGGAACAGCTGGTGTTCCAAGGCCACCTGTGCCACCCAGCCAGGGTGGAAAGTGTGATTTAAAGGCTGCTCCTGCCCTGAGTTATCCAAGAATTCATATTATGCCTGGTCAGGTGCAAACAGAAACAGCTTCATGCTCCTTTTCACGTTCCCCAGGATGATGTTAGTCAGGGATGCTCGGCTGCTGGGGAAATTTGGGATGCACAGACTTGATCTCAGCTCCTGAACTGGAGCTGGGATGTGCCAGTTTGTTGTACCAATTATTCCTGTCTATTATTCCTTCTCATCCTGCCTGAGTTCCCTGTCCCAACCCTGCTGAATTACACATGCTGGTAATGCTCCTCCAAAAATAAATAGAGAAGAACAGAAATAGGCAAAGAAGAATCTGATTACCACAAAATTCATGGAGAGGTTGTGTTTCAGACCATGGAAATCACCCTTGGCAAAGGGTAGCTGTGATTATTCCACAGATTCCAGCCACAGCAGGAAGCACACTGTTCACTTCTGAAAAGAGCAGTTGCTGAAACAGTTTTATCTTGGCCTCAGAGCTGGTCACTGAGAAGTGACATGATTTTTAGTGCCAGGGAGGCTTGACCCTGAAGTGACAGCATCTGTCCTCCCCCCTGGCTGTCTCAGGGCACGTCACTGCTTTGAAAACATCAGCAAGGGTAAGAGAGTGCTGAACTCTCAGGGCCTGACACAGCATTGTCCCTCAGCTGTGCTGCTTGCTGTGCATCTCCCTTGGCTTTTTGGGAATAATGTCCTAGAAACAAAGTCAGGTCTGGGCTTAAGCTGCCTGTTGGGTGAGATGGGTGCTGTTGGTTGGCAGAGTGCTGCTTCCAGAGCCCAGTGTCCTTCAGCTCCCTGGCATTCAATGTGTCCCCAGGGTGGAGGATCTGTGCCCTGTGCTCCCCTGGCTGGGGATGGGATCAGCAGGTATTCCCCTCAAAGTTGATGTGATTAGCCAAATTATCCATCTGTTCCTGAAACCACTGGGGGGTCTAGAGCAGGAAAAGGAAGATAAAGGAAACACACAGGGCACTTTAACAGAAGTGACCCAGTTTGATTGTCCTGCTCCCCACACTGATTTCTGGGCTGCCTGCAGGTGATGTCCCCTATTGTGGCTACACTCCAGGTAGTTCATGCAGATGTTGCTTGGCCTGGTGGTTTATGAGCCTTTTCTTTCCAGCTCTGCAAGGTAACACAGTAAAAACAAGTTTTCATCTCTTTTCTGCTTCAAGAATTGTCATATGAGACATTTAGGACACATCCTTGGTCACGTAATGAGGGGTTTTCTAATTCTCCCTTGTACCTTATAATAAAATGGACATTTAGTAACTATTTGGTGCTTCAACTACAGTGTATTTTTACACCTTATGGAGGAATTGCTTGGGGGTCACGTCCATGGCCTTGATGGACACGGCACCTACTTGTTCCTGTCTTGTGCTTTGCCAGCTGCATGATTCAGCGTGCTGTAGGATCCCAATGTCTGTAAATACCTGTTCTGCTTCTGTGAGAAAATCAGTGCTGTGCTCCCTGAAACTTAATGCCCTGCAGATCTCTGTGCAGAAACCAATTTGTTAGTAGAGCACTTTAATTTTTTTTAAATTTGTTGTTTTAATGTTTTCTATTTTTCTCTGGTCTTTGTACATCAATTCTTCTCCTTGTACAGGTGGAATGTTCTGTTATTGTTCCAGTAGTGGGTTTTAATTATCTTTTCTATCAAGTGGATAGGATAGATTAAGGGTGTGATTTGGGAAATTTGCCATCTTGGTACAAAGTCTTAATTTGAATGGCACGGTGCATTTGTGCCAGTAGGGAAAATATACCCTGAATAACACAGGTGCTGCCATCGTTCTGTGCATTTTACTGTAGCTTAGGTGTGAAAGGAGCTGCAGAAGCACTGAAATGTGAAGTGTTCAGGCTCTCTTAGCCTTGAGCAAATTAAAAACTTGGCATTGAAATTGAGCTGGAAAGTCCACCACAGCTGGGAAGCTGCTTCTTGTGTATTTTCTTGCCATTTTATTTCAACGTTTCTTTTGAATTTGAACAAATTTCATGCACTTTAAAACTCTGTTCAAATAGTACTATGAATATCTGGATTTAGGTTGGGAAGGGTAAAGGATCATTTCTGCAACACAGGGCAGTGGAGCTCCTCACTAGGGCCATAATTGGGCTCTGAGATTCTGGTTCTTACTCTTAACTATAAATGTGATTAAGCGGTGAAAAAAAAAAAAGGGTTTTTAGTTCAGCTTTTTTTTTTCCATGCTTCTCCTTTTTTTGATCACCTTCTGTCTCTTCCCTGTGCTGCTCCCTCAGATTGGTAAAGGGAGTTCTCAACTGCTCCAGTGCTCTTCTTCCTGAAGAGTAAGAAATGTAATGATCTGTTAATTCCCTTAATGCCCAAAATTTATCAGTCTGAAATGCTGCAGCCAAATTTGTCTGTAATTTCTCTAGTGGTGTTAAGAACTGTGGATATGTGTAATAATATTCAATAAAAGCAGGGCAACACCAGCCCGGGCTCACCAGTGGGGGTATTTCCATAGGAAGCAGTGGCAAGATCATTCCCAAGCTGGAAAATCTGATTGGAATTTCAACATTGTGCTGGAAAGAGACATAGAAGTGATTTGAGGGTCCTTGATTTTGTAAGACAAAAGCTAATTATCAATTCTGTTGAAGGAAAAAAAGCATGAAGAGATTTAATTCAGCTTCTGTGGGCACAAGGGCTTAGGGATGATGTGATGCTGAAGGACTCTTCACTCTGGGAGATGCAGGCACAAGGAGGCCTCTTTAATGGGAGCCTGAGAGACTCTGATTGCAAATAAAGCCTGAATTTTTAATAGCTATGCTGAAATAATTGCTGCCAGAATTTAGTAAATGATGATGTGCTGCTTCCCCCACCAGTGGTCATTGTGAAAAATTAAGGCATTCACTGCATCCATCCCTCTCATTCTCAGTGGGTAACAGAAAGAAATTCTGTCTCCAGTGCTCTCAGAAAGGTAATCCAGGTTGGTCACAATGAGGATTCTGCTTTAACATATGGGTATCTCTTTGAGAAATATGGGTATCTCTTTGAGAAATAGAGGTCTCTATTATATATTATATAATATATATAATATTGTATTATATACAATACTATACATATACTTATAGTCTATATAATATAATATTATATATTGTATTGTAATAGAGATCTTATCTATTTGAGAAAAAATAAATCAATGAAAAACAAAGTAGATCATCGGCAGTTGGAGCAGGAGAGGTTTCCCAACATGATCCATCTAAGTTATGAATCTTTTCAAACTGAATGTGTTGATCTTGCTTGTATCCTTACAACCAAGTAGTTAAGGCATTAATTTTTATGTGTTTTGAACAACATCAGGAGATAATATTAACATCTGAAGATACTTGTGATAGAGACAAGTGGGAAGGTTCTGTTTGTGTGGAATTAGCCCTGTTTTCTCCCTGGCACCATGAGGGAAGATGGGCAGCAATCTCCCTTAGAACACACTTTCCTTTATAGGAATCACAGAATATCCTGAGCTGCAAGGGACCCACAGGGATCATCGATGTCCAGCCCCTGTAACTGTGATGTGACCATCAAATCATGCAGGAGCAAAGTTCTTTTACATTCCTTGCAACCCAAGCGATGGGGTCAATAAACCATGAAGTGGCTCGAGAGATGAGGGCGTGTCTGTAGGACAGGCACATAAATAAAAAATATGTATATATGAGAGGAAGGCATTGGGTTTTTTGTATGAATTAAAATGCAATGAATTTCAGTTGCTATTTGCATTTGAGCCTTCATTGTCCTGCACTTCAGAGTGGTTCTTCATCTCCATTATCCGTATGAGGTCGTTCTTGGATACCCTCCCTTATTAACACTGCCAGCAGTGGCTCCTGTTCTTTTCTCTCCCTCTGTCAGTGCAGGGTGAGAAACAGACCTGGCAATATCACAGAATCCCAGCATGGTTTGGGTAGGAAGGAACCTTAAAGCTAATCTCATTCCAGCCCCTGCCATGGGCAGGGACACCTTCCACAGTCCCAGGCTGCTCAGAGAATGAACAGGATAAATATTTGTAGAACTGGTTAAAAAAAAAAAGTAATAATCCTGTGCATACTTGGTGTAGTAACAGGTTGAACAGGCAATTGACAGAGGGGTGCTTTCATTTCAGAGAAATCAGTGCATGTTTTGAAGGGAATGCTTGCATGAATCATGAATTTGGGATAGATAAATGCATAGATAGGAGCTGTGTGGGGTTTGTAATCACTTCCCCTTCATCAAGGCATTCCAACAGAGAAGTCAGAAGGAAAAGAACAAGGGAAAGAAGTGGCACAATTACCAGTTAATTTAAAGTAACTAAAGTGTATTAGGCCCAGTCAAATGAACCATTTAATTTTTGTTCCTTCTTGTTTGTAATCTCATAAGTATGAGTCATTGAAAAGCCAGTCTGGCTGGGTACAGTGCGTGCTGTTTTATAGTCCTTGCTCCTTGCCAGCATAAGCATTTCCTTGTTAATGTTTCACATCTGTTCTTTGTAATTCAGTGATTATGTGCAGGCCTCTGAGTCCTCCTTGTTTGTTTTAAAAGGACAGCGGGAAGCTTCGCTTGCGTGAGATTAAATCAACGTCTGTGATTTATCGAGGTTTGGGTGTCCTGGGCTGCCTCTCTGCTGCTTTGGGGAAATGAATATTTTTAGCAGAAGATGAAAAGGGGGATGGTTGGAGAAAAGTCATAATCTGCAGTTGGAATCAGCTGAATGTTTCAGAATTGAGTTGGCAAGTGGCTGCTGGAGATTTATACAGCTCCCTTATCAGTCACGCTCAGGCTCCTTGCAAGCATTTCTGATGGTTTTTTTGTTTTCTCCAGCATTCAGGGAACAAGGTTTCCTTCTGTGGGGATCCATATCTGCACAGACACAGGGTATTCATGTCCAAACAAGAATATCAGTGTTCAATAGAAATCCTCCTTACAGCTGATGTTATTGGCCATTCAGAAATATAGAAAGTGAAGGCATCCTGTAGTTTAGGTGACTGATTGCATATAATAACATGCAATATGGGAGGGCAAATGATGTGAAAATAAATTAGTTGCCTGGTTTGTAAATGCTTTAAAACCTTCTGTCTTTCTGAGGTGCTCAAATACACAAAAGGGCAAGCATAATCAGATAACTGAATAATTATGAACAGCTTTACTGAAGCACATAATAAGCTTTCAGGTGTTATAAGGGGAGGTTTATTATTTACAATAAGAGTGGAACCAAGAAAAACAAACCTGTTTGCGCAAAGCTTTGCAATTAAAATCTTACATGAGACTGGAGTCTGATTCAGAGCTCTGTTAAAGATATCTGGGTAACCTTGAGCAGATGAAATCTCTAGCTTAGAATTTGGATGCTGAGCTATGAGAGGCAGGGATCCTTCAAGGGGAGTTCCTACATCCCCATACAAGCTGTCTCTCTTTCACATGGGCTCAGTGTTTGCTCATTCTCCCATGCCTGTGTATTGACCAACCTTTGGTGCTGGCTTGGGTGAAGATGCTCTGGCCCAGGGGCTGCTGATGGGATCATGAAATTTTCTTAATTAACAAAAAGGGTGAGGGGATGTGCCAGTCCTAAAAGAGTGTAGAGGGCACTTGGGTGAAGACTGGGGTAGGGCTGGGTGCAGAGACCACAGAGGAGGTCTGGGACAGCACCAGTCTGGGGCACTGCTGGCTCCAGAGACTGTCTGAGAGGGATTCACCAGTGCAGTCACAAACCAGTTCCCTCCAGTGAGGGGGCTGGCCAAGGAAAACCACAAGGCTGAGTGTGAGCTTTGCTTTTTCATTTCCAGTGTTCCTACCCCCATACCTCCAGGAAGGCTCCAGCTGCCTCTCAGCCACCTTGAGCTCAAGACAAAGTTCTTCTCTTTTATTTTCCTACTTCTTTATCATTTTGATGGTTCTTCCCTTGGAAAGTAGCACGACAATGTGAGTTTAGATCAAGCATATGATAAAAAATCTTCAGCAAGCTCTCTGAGACTCCACATGCTGTGACAGCTGGGAAGTCAGAGGTCTATCCAGGAGGTCTGGCTTCTACAGAGATTTTGAGAGTCCTTTTACTCTTCCCATGGGAACTCATGGAACTTGGAGCAAAGTTCCCCTGCCTATTTACAGGCCATGCAGGAAAGTCCCCAGCCTTTTGTTTGTCTGGACCTGCTGTGGATGCTCTGATCCTGAGGTTGGGCTGTCACTCTTTGCTCTGGGTTTGCCACAGCTCTCTCATCTCTCTGTAAGACATCAGGTTTCAGCTTTCTTTCCCATCCTTGAACCCTTCCTAAGTCCATGATACACTTGTTCAGGTGGGGGAGTCGTAGATTTTACAAACACTTGATTTTAATTTTTTTTTTTTGGTTTGTTTTCTATTCTTTTATTTTGCTTTTTTAAGTGGCTGTTAAGGAGCCTGAACCAATTTCCTCCCAGCATTAATAGCTGCAGCCCCATGTTGCTGCTCCTGCATCTCAGCATTCAGCAGGTATCCATCACTTTGTGTGGAAAGGCAGGATGTTCCCCTCGGGTCCGTGGCTCCACATCTCCTCCCGCTGCCTCCCATCCATCACGGTGATTGCTCAGACACTGAGACAGGGAAGGTCCATCTGCACATCCCTGCAGGTGGCTCTCAGCAGTACTGCCTGGGCTTCCTTTGTCTCATCCATGGAATGTCACCTTCCCAGTCTCTCTTTTCCCAGACTCATTCTGGCTTTTTGGGCAGGACAGCTCCTGGCTTGGCTGGCCCTGAGCACTCATCTCTCCATCCTACCTTTGGTCCCCACCTCCATAACCAGTTATTTATCCATGCAAACACTTCCCAACTTCCCTCCAATATTTTTTATAAATGGAGGCATTGCTGACTTTTGTGGAGGATCTTGGATGGGGAGCTGATGATGAAAACACATTCCTCCTATTACTGATGCAAGATAAATTTTGATTTAGTGATTATGTCTTCCTTTAAATTATCCTGTATGCCAGAAATATAATAGCTTCTAGTTTATGGTATTTTAAACTCTAATATGGCTTTGATTCCATCATGTTTTTGAGGTTTTATGATTACAATAAAAAGGGTCTTGTAAAATTATTTATGTCTGTAATATACATTTCCTTTTACAGAGGGGCTGTTGATATCCTCCACTGTAGGGTTCAGTATTCTCACACAAAACAGATTTAATTTTGTTTCTCATCCAAGTCATCACGTTAGATACACAGTGCACATTCTTCTTCTCTTCATGATATTTAGGGTTTTTTACACCTAAACTGACATTTAGATAGAATAAATTTAGTTGGCTCTGTCTCAATATCCTGTGAGAGGCTACATCAGGAATCACATTTAGAGCACTGACATTTCCAACTACAATACCTGTATTGTAAACCCACTGGATACGTTGACAAAATCAAATTTGGCTAGGAAAACATGTATGAAAATTATTGGCAATAAAAGCAGGGAGAGGGAGGGGCATTAGCACAGATCTGCCAACCCCACCTCCTCAGCTGCTCGGTGAGATCTGGCATTTCCCTGCTGAATTGTCTGTGTCAGAGTTAATGCTGGAGAAATGCCAGAACATTATTTGAAGTCTCTCTTTGAATATGGGATGAGGAGGCACCAGGCAGAGGATTCCCTGCAGACGAGGAGCAGGAAAGCTGCCTGTGCAGCAGACAGAGAAATCAGCACTCTTTGCACAGGGACAATTTTAGATTCTCTCAACCTGGTGGATAGACTCAATATAGAAGATATTAATTGCTGGTACAGTCAGAAGTATTGAGAAAGTCTAAGTTTGCAGCCGTGATTCATGGAGATTTAAATAATCTGAATTTTGATCATTGCTTCCCGTAAAACTCAAGTTAAATATCACATTAGAGATAAACTCTGTGCCTTTGCACCCCACTGACTTTATTAAGTGTTTATGAACTGGCTAAACACCACAAGCATAGGAGGAGACTTATTGATCTTTAATATTTTGTTTACTTCAGAGTGCTGACAGCTAAACTTAAAACTTTCAAACTTAGCTTAGAATGAGGTGTGTTGAGGGTGTGTCTGCAGGAAATCCCAATATTTATTTTTATTCATTGCAACTTAGATTTAAAGCTCCAATAAGAAAAGGTGTAGTAGACAGCTTTATGTCAGTTTGCAAGAGGTTAAGTATTTTCAGGTGGGGGTTTTTTTAGGGTTTATTTTTTGTTGTTGTTTGGTTTGGGGTTTTGTTTGTTTTTTTAAATTGAATCCTTGCTCCAGGTTTAACTCTTTTGCTTGATAAAAGTCAGAAGTAGGCAACATACTCAGAGTGCTAAAACACAACAAAAAATGTGGAGTCCAAATTTGAGATTTCCTTTGAAAACTTTCACTTGCGTAACTTTGGTGTTTTGTGTTCTGTGTGGAACACAGTACATTTAACAGAGGAAATACTGAACATACTTGTGGTGCATTTCATGCTGTTCTTGAAAACTTAATTTTTCCTTGTCTTGCTGCTTTTCAGGTGTTCAGTCACAGAGCAAACCAAGTGTATCTGTATTTATGTTCACAGCCATCCCATGGCTCTGCGTGTGCTCTTTGGAAACACTGTCGTTGATTGCTGTTTGTGAAGCAGAAAATTGCTGGGGTGTCTGAGGTGCAGATCTTAATTCTGTTGGGGGACATGAGGAGAAGCGAGCTGGCCATGCCACTCGCTTCTCCTCGTATGTGGCTGCACAGCTCTGGATTTCTTTGTAAAATGGGTTATGACACAGCCTGCCTCACCTGTATCTCAAAGTTTTTAATTAATTTCAATATTCTAAAAGGGAAAATCTGAAATTTCTAAGCATAAAACAGACAATGTGCAATGGATTTAAATTAAAATACCAGCGTATGTTCAAGGGTAGAAAGTATCCCTTTAACCAGACCCAGGGCATTCACATTATATTTTTTGAAAAGTTTAAAGCATAGGCCTGGCATTCAAATTTCTGCTGGGGTCAGAACTGAACCATTTCCTCACATACAGAGTTTCATAATGGATAATGTGCTCTGAGGAATTCCAGAAATTTCCAGATGAAGTTTTTTTGCCAGTAGGATTTCTTTTAGGAAATGTGAAGATTAGGAAGACAAATCCTATGTGTATGAACAGGATTCTACTTCACAGCTTTAGTTGCAAAACTCAGGCCTAGCTTGGAGTTAAAATGGGAAAAATATTGCAACAGATCTGTCTAACTTCAGCTGCTGCAACTCCCAGCTCAACATCCTCTCCATTTGGACAATTATTAACCAGATTATTTCAAAATACACTATTCCAAGCAAACTGTTTTAGCTGTGGCAACTGAAAATATAACTAGCGCTCTATTCAGTTGTAAAAATAAAGTATTTCTGTAGCTGCACTGACTGGTGCTGTAAGTCAAGCATTAATCAAATAGATAGATTCATATTTTCTGGGTTTTGGGGCGGGTTTGTGATGCAGCAAAGAAAGAATTGAAGGTGGTAGGGAGAACCTGGAATCTGGAGTTGTTCTAATTAAATAAGAAATACAGTATGGAGGTCTGGTCACCTCTGAGGACAGCTAGCTAATGTGGCATTTTTCTGCTAATGAATCTCTTTACATGAAGATGAAAATCCTTGGCTTGAAGCAGAGGTATCAGTGATGAGATGCCAGCAGCACTCTGGGAGGGAGATTTCTTGCCAGAAGACAGGCTTGGAGAGGAGAACAAAGAGATGTAGGAACTCTGCTGGAGTCAGAAAAGTGCTTCTTCCCATGGAGCTGCCACTCTTTATTTGGATTTGGATCCCATCACCAGGGTCTGCTCCTGGTCATGCCCACATTTCTGAGCAGGACAACAATGGTTTGTTGGTTTAAATAATTTGTTCTGATCTCAGGAAATCTCTTCACGAGGCTCTGCTTCCCTAATCTGAAAACAGCTCTGGGCTCCTCCCAAAATGAGGCTCATTCATTGGCATTGGGAAACTTTCATTCCTTCTTGCATTTGGTAATGGCTGAGAAAACAAATGTATTAGAGGCTACTGAAGGACTGATTGGGGCAGTTCTGTTACAACTGAATCCTGGAATGTCAGCAGGCTTAATGAGATGATTTGTCTCTACCAGGTTTTGGTAATTTATACCCATTAATTTTTTACTTTAAAATTGCTCAAATTATGGTATGTCTTCTCATAAGAAAAGCCTTCATTAATACAGTCAACTTTGTATAGGAAAAATATTCTGATATTAAATATAAAATATTTCTATAAATATAAAAAGATATATTTTTATATATTCTGATATTAAATTTAAAATATATTTAAAATATTCTGATATTTGGATTGGTTTATTTGGAATACTTTTAGCCAGTTTTTTTGGTCCCCTGCTCTTTGAACCTTGACAACTCTCATCCTTAAATTTGAGAGCTTTAATGTGGTTTCAGTCAATTTTAAATTTATGCCGTGCTTTTGTACTGTGAGCAGAGTTAAGAATTGCTCTAATTGATATTTTCATTAATGTTAATGAACAGGCACACAGTGAAACATTCAATGCTGTATTTACTGGGGTCCAAAGCACATGTATTTCCCATTTGGGAACCCCAGTCTGCAAAGTTTTAAGTGCAAAGTATTTTAAGTTAAGAATGAGCATAATTCAATTTTTTCCCCTCGAGTGCTGCAAAGTGATTTTGTTAATTTTTTATTCTCCCTTTTAAAATGAATGACACTATCTCTGAGTTTTTTCCTGATGCTTTACATGATTTCAGCAATCCTTCTTAATTAACTGGAGCCCTTTATGTCCAGGACAAATATTTGATGGAAATAGGAGAGGATGGGGCATGCTGTACTTCAAGTCTGAATCATAAAGCAATTTGATGTCTTAATTAAGGTCACACTTCTGGGTTTAGTTGAGCACCTGAGACTTTAGAACCTTTGCACTTTGCAGGCTGTTTAGCCCTTTATGTCCTGCCCAAATTTCTTGCTTTGGTATTACTATTCAAGGATTTTCTTGACCACATTCTTGCTGAACCCAAACCCTTGAAGGAAAACCTTGAAGAAGAAGGAAAGATGGATCTGACAGGGAAGTCTGGTAGGTGAAAACAGGGAAGAAGAGAAGTTTTTGGAACAAATGCCTTAATATTAGAGCCTCTCTTTCTTCCCATACACATGAGGTACACACTCACTGCTCTGGAAAACAGAGGATATGTTCATGTGTAGATTTGATAGAGAAAATGCCTGGAAATATAATTAATTTTTTTTAATATGTTGTTTGAATTCCAGGAGATTTTCATGTGCTTCAGCACTGCGTAGGTCTCTGCTTCTCCTAATTTCACCCTTTTCATTTATTTTTCTCCTTATATGCAATGTAATAAGGCAACTTGGTAGTCCTGCAGTATGAGATTCATGGTTGGCTTGATCTTGTTTTTCATTTTTCTAATGGATTTTCCTCCCTAACACTGCATTTCTCCCCCAGTCCTTGACATATTCTGAGGAGCTCTTGCTCACCTCTGAATTCTTTATTAATGTGAGCACACTGGGGCGGGGGAAGATTGCCAGGGATGGGAGGAACACAGAGCTAAATGTCACTTGTCTGAGAGCAGCTTCTGTGCAATTGGTGCTGCTTTCTCTTTGTCACCAGAGGAGGAGAGTGGGGAATATTTGTGCTAGGAAGTGAGTCTTGGAGAGCCAGCCTTTGCTGGGGGGAGGAATTTTCTCTTGGAGCTGCATAGACTTGCCATCAGGGTGATCCACGTCTCTGTGTGTGTGTGCATTCTGTACAAGGGCTGTAATCAAAGGGTTCTTTTTGGAAGTTAGGAATCCAAGCACTCAGGGGTTCTTGGCTGTACCATTTGCTTTATTCTCTCCCCTTTGGTGTAGAGCCCAAGGCAGGAGCAAAGGAGTAATTCCAGACAGTTTAATGATAAATCTGTGCATCAGAGGTGAATTAATTCTGCCTCAGTAACTCCAACGCTGATGTTTCCAACACCTTCACTCCTACATGTGATTTTTTTTGTTTTTGGTTTGTTTTTTTTGTTGTTTCAGAAGCTTTAGAAAAGTTCTGGTTTGTACTGGAGCATTTCCTACTTTGGAGAAGGATTAGCTTTCTCCTGAAGCACAGCTCAGTTCCATGAGTATTATAATTTGAAGCATATGACCCATGGCTGAGGGATGTTGTGTGTTGTCAGTGGCTCCAGGCTCCTCCACATCCAAGGGGATTATTGTAGTTCAACACCAGCTATTTACACAACCATCTCTACTCATCCCTGCGACAAAGAATTAAAGAACTTACTCCTGATTAACTCCAGAACGTTTATAGCAGTTTGAGAGTATTTGTGGCTCTAATTTGGAAGATGTAGATTTGTTTCAGCCATGATTTCATGCTTGGTTAAAGGAACTCCACTGTTCTGCCCTGCTTCCTTGCCAGCCAAACTCATCCTATAGTTGTGCTCCCAAGGCTTTCAGCCATGGCATTGCACAGACTTTTTCCTCACAATTTGGACCGAAGTTTTATCTTATTTATCTATGAAGAATGTTTCTAATTGATTCTTTTTTTTAATTAAGAAAAAGTGATTTATTTTTCCAAACAATATCTGTTGGTTCAGATCATCCTCTGCTTCCACCTTTGCTGGTGCAGCAGCTCCAGCTTTGCTGCTCAGCTCGAGGCTCCTGTGCCTGCTGCAGCCCCCAGGCTGGTGCTGTGGCTCTGTGCAAGTCATAATCTGCCCATTAATTGAATATTAAAAACTCATTCCAGTGGGTTGCACTTTGTTTTTCTTAGAACCCATTAGTATTGTGAAATGCGAGCCTTTCTGATGTTTTAAAGAAATTTAAGCTCACAATTTTCATATCATACAGGCCTTTTAATTTGAAAAATAAGCCTTGCCCTTTATATTTTCCTTAGTATTTTTGCAATGTCTTCACCAAATGGTCTTTATTTAAAGTGGCCCCTTGTTCCGATGAGAACAGACAAGAAACATTCCTGCTGTGTTTTCTGCACTCTGGTGGATGCTCTTGAACCTTTCTTTAAGATCGCTTGGGCTTTGCTGAAGGCACATAAGGCTTTAAGCTGCGATTAATGAAGAGTAGTAAGAGTGTAGGAGCTTTTTTTTTTCCATCTGAGGCACACAGCAATGAGCAGGACTCTTTTCTAGGAAATATTGCTGGAGGGTTTGGAACAAGACGATCTTTAAGGTCTCTTCCAACCTAAACCATTCAGGGGATGGTTTAGGGGATTGATTCGAGCCCAAACCATTCTGAGATTTTTGTAGCTGTTTATTACCAGTTTATTACCTAGAAAGAGGCTGGGGGAGAAGAAGGGCCAAGTCCGTTCTTTGATCCTAAGAGCAACAACAGCTTTGGGAAATGTCGGAATCTGTGGTATTGATGATTCCAAGATTGTAGAAAGTCTCTGTCTTTCTGCCCCTCTGCCAAAGAAGAAGTCATAATTCGTCTGTGCTGGTTTCAAGGTTGTTTATTCTGTTTATCTCTAACATGTTCTGCTGCCCTGCCGCAGCTCTGTCCTGCAGGGCAGCGTGTGGGGCTCTGCCCTCAGTGGGATGTTACAAACATTAAATACCAGAAACTACCTGTGCTATATTTACAATAATGTGCCAATATCTGTCACCTACGTTGAACAGTGTGTCCCCAGCCTAAACCAACAGAAAAATGCCAACACTACAGTGAAACATGGAGGGCATGAAGAAGGAGAAAAAGGACAAGACACACCCAATTTCCTCCATCTTGTCCCCTTTGAACCCCTAATCTAGAATCCTAAAATTTTATTTTTGCACCTGTGTCACACTTAATTATTACTTATATCAAACACTCAGAGCTTGTAATTCATCCTGTAGGATTGAAAACTCTTTTCCATGGACAGCTATCACAGACAGTGTCTCTGGGGGCTCTGTCCAGGGGGGTTCCTGACCCCTGCCAGGGTCCCAGACCTGCCAGGGCAGCCAGAGGGATGCCCTGGATTCCCACAGGAAAGCACTTCTCTTGGGATCATTCTCTGCAGGGCAGCTGTTCTGTCCCAGCTGTGTCACCTTGCAGGTCTGGCTGTGCCTTCAGAGCTGTCTCCTCTCTTACCCTGCCTTTCTCTCCCACAGGGCATGGGCTTGTCCCTGCCTGCAGCACCACGAGGATCCTGCTGAGCGAGCACAGGGGGAGCACAAGGGAGCAGCTCTGGGATGATGCCCCGGGTGCTTCTGCATGGCTGTGGAATAAGGTCCAGCTGACAAGCAAGCCTGGGGAGCTGTGGAAGAAAAGTGCCCAGAGGAGAACAAGGAATACAGTGCAGTCAGCTGGAGGTTTCATTGGAAGGCACACACACACACAGGGTTTAAAGGTGAGGAGCTTTCTTTAATTTCATTGTTGGAGTAGCTGTTAGATGCAGGGAATACACTTTTTTAATAATAAAGGAAACAATCCCAGAGTCACTGAGGCTGGAAAATCCCTGCCAGCCCATGGAGTCCCAGCTGTGCCCAGTGCCCGCCTTGTCCCCAGCCCAGAGCACTGAGTGCCACCTCCAGCTCTTCTTTGGATATCCCCAGAGATGGGGACTCCACCAATGTCCCCCTTCCAATTCCTGATTGTCCTTTCCAGGAAAAAAATTCCTCCTGAAATCCAACCTTGTGATTTGTCTCTATATCTTTGTTAAAGTTAACCATGGAACTGCATGTGCTAATTTGCATGTTAATGTAAGTAAATCTACATTAGTAGATTTACCTAATGTTTAATTTTATGTTGGTTCTGGTGATCAAATATCCTGGGAATAAAAATTTCTGAGGAGCTGACTCTTATCTGGCCGGTTAGAGGTGCAGAGATTGAATGAAATTTTTGAATACTGGAGGCAGATTGGAGTGACAGAGAGCAGACAAGATCCTTGTAGGAGGATGAAATCAGATAAATACAGAATGGAAATGGAGAGTAAGAATGAAATTTTCAAAAGTAGCTTGAAGATGAGATCAGTTATCATATTACTTGATGCTTTTAAATCACAATTCTGTAGAATTCAATAAATGCCACCGTGGGGCTGGATAAAACATCCTTAACTATGGTTTGCAGGGGATATCCAAACACATGAGAGTAATGTTCCCTTCCAGCCTTTTCTTATATTTTTGCAGCTGATGGAAAGCATCCTTTTCAGGGTTTAAATTGTAGATAAAATTTTTGCTGGCAATTAGGGGCAATTAGAGAGTGTGAATTGTCTTCCATGCATCAGAAACAGAGCTGCTCTTGTTGGCTTTTGAAAGGCAAACATCTGATGTGGGAGGCACAGGTTGGGTAATTTTCCAGGTGTGACATTTAAGTATTTGCTCATCACACATCTGCCTGAAAGGGGTTCCTGCCCTGTGGGGAATGGGGGTTATTAAATGTTGCAATAGATTTGCAGTTTGTGTTCTTGATCATCTCAGCAGTACAACCTGACCTTTATTTGTGTCATCACCTAAAACTTGATGTAATTAATTCCAGTGGATAAGAATACTGTACTCACATCTGTTTCCTTTGTCAGCCAGCCTGGTTAATTAACATTTGTGCTGGTGAGTCTCAGAGAAATCTCTAAATATATTCAAAAGACAACATTAAAATAGTTTATTTCTTGGGATTTTTTCTTTGCTTTGTTTTTTAGTATTATACGTTATGTTTTAGCACATTCTCTCCTAGCTGATACTCCCTCTTGGTTGAGTTAATAGAGAATAAAATTGCTGTGAGGTTTTTAGGGTTGTACCTGTGCTTTCAGTTACAAGGGGTACATCTACAGTCTGTCAGGAATAAACTCTCATTTGTGTCAGGAGTGGAGCAGCAAATCCTTCCCAACATCATCAGCTAATGGAAACTTGCACACCAAATTCCACAGGTTGGTCCTGTTGCTTGATAGGTCCCTGTGCTAGGTTAGGTGTTATCTAGGCAGGAAATTCCTTTATTTTTGTGGAGACAACACGTTCACAATCAACTTGGACAGGAAGTTTTAAGCTACTTTTTGTGTTGCTGTTTAAGAGCATGTCCCAAAATCACCCTCATTTACAAAGTCAAATGATGACACAGAAAATCTGGAAAATTAAAATGGAACAGGCTGATCATTATTTATAGTTTACATTTAACTTAATTTTGTAAGGCCTAACGAGGATTAAACTACATCCAGGTCATATTTGTGCCAAATGGCAAATGTCAAGGAATTCTGGCAAGTTATTGGCATTTTTCTACTTAGCATTCCAGGAGTTGTTCTCTTATAAATTTAAATTGGAAGCAAAATGCTCAGAAATAGGAAAGTTCTAAAATAGTTATTCTATTATAATACGAGCCATGCCAAGCAATTTAAGAAATTGTTAGCTCACAGGATATCTAGAAAGATCTTTCACATGGCTCTGTTTTCAGTACTGCTCTTATTTATTGCAAACACTACAAGTGAAAATGATACTTCAGAAACTCAGAATTGCAGCAAACTTTTGGAATAATCCTTTCCCCAAGTGTTTTCCATTGTAGCCTTCTATAATCTATACACTCACACACACACAAATAATAGGTGAAAAGCAATTATGTTAAAATCAGTTTTCAGTCGTGTAATTAAAACGTTTATCTCAGGCTGTACTCAACCAAACTCTTTCAAATGCTGGCTGGATTGTGGTGTTCCCTCAGCATTATCTGTGATTTACACTCCAGTCCTAGGGGAGGATTGGAGTAGGAGCTGTGGAAAACAAAAAAAAACTTGTGTCATTATTTTTCATCTCTTCACAAGTGCTCTTTTTCTCTCAGGTTAACTCAGGCAAATGTGGTAAATTATTTCCAAAAGTGGCAGTCGTTGTTTTCTTCCATCCTCAAATGAAAAGCCTCCTCTTGTTCTGGAGGGCAGATGTAGCAGCAAAGTTATTCTTTCTATTTATTTAATATAGAATGATTGCATGGCTGCTTAGCTTCTATCTTCAACTAGATTCAGCCCCTAATTAAAAAAGAAAAGGAACAAAACCCAACCTTTTTGTGCGGAAGTGCCTTTTTGCTTTTCATCCTTAATTGAATTCAGAGAGTGTTGAAAGAGAAAACACTGTTATGAATATTGGCCTTTTTGCAGGCTTGAGGGCTGAAATCTCATCTTGAGCTGGTTATAAAAGCAGTGTTGGAGAAAGCTCCTCAAGTGGTGGCTGATAACCTGTTAGCCCAGCATTTACTGGCATGTAGATTACACACCTCTTCCTTAGCCTTTTCCCTTCCCCAAAGCTGGCAGTCACTTTAGATTTACATGGAGATTTCCTGGAAACTTTTTATTTCTTAGCAGTGGCACCTATGCTGATGTCTGGAAGCTTGATTGGAATCAATAAATGTAATGAGTAGTAAGATTAATTCTCCCAGCACTCCAAAATCTTTTGGCAGTTGCATTAAACTTTCAAACCCTGTATAAATTTCTCAAGCAAATTTATTTAGTGAGCTCCAGTTATGGCTGTCTTGGACAACACATGAATGCAATAAAAGCGTGGTTCAGAAAAGGAAAGGGGTGGGGAGATGCTCAGTGCTGCCCAAAGTCAGGGGAGCAGCAAGGTGCTGGCACTGGTAAATCACAGCTCATGGGCTCCATTTGGAAAGAGAACATGCAGTGAGCTCACTGCAGCACGTGGGAATATTTTTTGGTCGTTTTTCCTTTCATGGAATGAATTGGAAGATACCTTGAAGGACATCTCACCCCTGCCATGGGCAGGGACACCTTCCACTGTCCCAGGCTGCTCCAAGCCCTGTCCAGCCTGGCCCTGGGCACTGCCAGGGATCCAGGGGCAGCCACAGCTGCTCTGGGCACCCTGTGCCAGGGTCTGCCCACCCTGCCAGGGAACAATTCCTTCCCAATATCCCATCCAGCCCTGCCCTCTGGCACTGGAAGCCATTCCCTGTGTCCTGTCCTCCATCCCTTGCCTAAGGTCACACAGAATAATCTGGTTTAACCTTCCCTTCAGGAAAGTTGCTGTCACACAGAACAAGTCAGGTATAACCAGATAAAGTGGTGTTACAAAACCTGAGAGGGATTCCATCCCTCAGACACTTTGAAGATTGCTTTCTCTTTGAGATAGGTGGAAATGATCCATTGCTATCCAGTCTGGAAAGGTCAGTTTTTTACTGACTCACAATAACGCAGTCCTTCCATTTTTAGTTCAAGTCCATAGGTGGTTCTCAGGTTCTTGAGGAAACAAGCTCTTCCTGGGCTGCAAAAATCCATGTGTGAACAAACTGGTTTGACACTGTTCGCCTTTGCATATTTGAAATAATCAGTAGCAGGATGGAATATTCAAAATCGTGCTTTTATTTAAGCAGCTGTGGTGTTTAAATAGTGGATTTTACTTGTCAGACTGCCTGAAAAGTGATTAGAGGGCAATAGCTCTGGAAGTCTCACAGTCTCCTGTATGATATCTAAATTGTCAAGAGCAATTGTTGCTGTTACCATGCAATCACACTCTTGCATTAGAAAGGAAGGTTTAACTGGTTTTTTTGGTGGTTTCTTTTTTTTGTTTTTGTTTTTTTTTTTTTTGTTTTTGAAACATAGTAAAATTTAGCACAAATAATTCTGTTCTGGAATGCACTGGCTGTGTATCCACTGAAGGTTTTGATGCTCTTTGACAGGCTTGCATGAAGAAATTTCCTTGGACAGTGTTCATTATGCAGAGTATAAAAGCTACTGTGGTGTGCTGTAATCAGAAATACAACATATAACAATATTAATAAATTTAATGATAATGTCAACACATTTATTAATTAATTTAATAATATAATCCTGATTGCTGTGATTTATTTGTGTGATAAGGAGAGAGAAGCCTGTCGGCCTTTGATTTATTTGGATATTTTGCTAGAAAAATGTAAACTGGATGTGTGTATCTTATGAACATGTGCAAGTGTCTCTGAAGGTGCCCAAACCAGCTTAGAGATAAAGTTTCTTTTAGGTGCCTTCTAGACCTTGAAAGGCTGTAGGTTATCTTCCATGGCATTTTTTTCTAATTCAGGCTGTTGGGGTCACTATTAATATAGATTTTCCCAAAAGCAATCCCTCAGCACCATCCTGCCCTTGGCCTGTGCAGTGTCAGCTCTGTGTTTGTGGGATTCCAGACCTGTTGGCTTCCAGCTGGATGTGGGGTCTCTCAGACCTCATAAAAGATTCTGTGATATCCACTGGCAAACCTGTTGAGAAAACAATAACCACCTCTGACAGAGGTTAAAGGGAGGATTTTTGTACAAAATTCTCACCCTGGGAGTCTGTCAGTGGCTCGAGGCACTGATTTTGTTGCTCTTGCAGAGCACAGGGATACACCTTGTGCAGCTCTTCTAATGACACACATCTGGCGTGTTCATGCCCATTCAAGCCACTGCTTTTGGGTGAATCCTCTTGGCTGAAGTTTTTGGGCAGCAGACAAGGGGTGGGGATTTTGGAGAAGAAAAATCCCCAACTCTGTCAAGAGTTTCTGGCCCCAGATCATCACCAGTGTGTTTTAAAGAAGTTAGGGGGAACTTTAGCAAAGAAATCCTTCCATGGGCAAATAATGGATTAGAAAGTAGGAAATAGAGGTTAAAAGCCTGGGATCAGTCCTCATGAGGGAAGAAGCTCACCACTGGAGTGAGTAGCATATCAGGATCTCTGCTGTTCAGTATATCCTGGAAATCAGGCTTCCTGTGGATCCATGAGAATATTTAGTGATGACACTAAGCTGTTTTGGGGGTTCTGAGGGTGAGAGCTGACAAGGAAGATGTGCAGAGGACCTTGTGAGAGGGATGGCTGTTAAAATGCCAAGTGAAATTCAGTGTAATTGCCAAAATATGCATGAGAGACAAATTATTCTGACTTCGCCTCTGATCTCCATCTGATTGTTTTCATTTGAGAGCAGGAGTTTGAATTTGCAGTGGGGGGTTCCATGAAAATGTCCAGCCAAGATGAACCAACACATTAAAAATGTGCTGTGTGGAGAGCAAAGAGGAATCAGTTGTTCACTGCAGCTTTAAGGACCTCAGCTGGAGCTTGAGGAGCCAGGGCTCAATGTAAACAGGAGAGGGGAGTTTTCTCCTCACTGGGACAATTCCAGGGGATGCTGGAAGTTCACACACACTAAAGGGAAGAGCAGATGTGGTTTTAGAGGGGAAAGCCACTGCAAGTTACTGAATGTGGCCTGATGAAGACCTGGTCTGGAAATGGTGGGCAGGGAGAAAGGTTCAAGGATGTGTGGTGTTTTTTCTTTCCTTGTTCTACTGCTTGGCTTGTGCTGTTGATATGACTGGAGGTGAAAACCTGACCTACCTGGTACTGGGAGGGCTGAGGTTGCTTTGTTTGTTGAGCTGGAGCCTGAGGGCAGAGCTGATTGTGGTGTGCAGCTCCCATCTCTGCTCTCTGGGACAGAGAAAGCACCCAGGGATGGCTGGAGCTGGGCCAGGAGGGTTTAGGGTGGATTTCAGGGAAAGGTTTTCCCCCAGAGGGTGCTGGCACTGTCCAGGCTCCCCAGGGAATGGGCACAGCCCTGAGGCTGCCAGAGCTCCAGGAGGGTTTGGACACCACTCCAGGGGTGCCCAGGGTGGGATTGTTGGATCAGGATTGTTGGGATTGTTGGATCACTGATCCCTGTGGATCCCTCCCAGCTCAGGGTATTCCATGAGCCCTCCAGCCTGCTCTGGTGTGGCCTTTGAAACTCCTGGCACTGTGCTAAGGGCTGCCATGGGATCTGTCAGAACAGCAATAGGCCCAATATCCCATAATGCCCATTCCCCATCTCAGCAGCAAATGCATTTTTATGACTTTTCAGGGGTTCTCTGTCAGAAGTGAGAGCACATTTGGGATGGACATAGCCCTGCAATTTCTCCATGGGAGTGTGCAGGCTTAAATAGGATGGGGTAAGCTGAGGCTTGAGCTCTGTTGATGAAGATTTCAGATTATTATTTCTGCCTGCTGGCTGCAGCTCATGGGAAGGGATTCAGCCAATGTGGAATGTGCCTTCAGGAATGTTCACTCCAGCCATGTGCCTGGCAGAAGTGTTCCCACCTTCCAGGGGTAAACCCCAAATATCAGCCAGTCTGACACACACCTGAATGGCACCTGGGGCTTAGCCAGGCAGATTGGCTCTCCTGAACAGCAGGGAAGTCACTAATTTAGAAAATTTAATTCATCTCATGTACGCTTTTAGGTTCAGGTTGATGCTCCATTGCTTGACACTTCAGGGAAAACACAGAATTGCTTATACCTTAAAGGTTAAACCCCTTTTCTGGTGGGTGAATTAATCTTTCTGATAGCTTTATACAATCTTTCAGACATGACATAAGAGCCTTGTGCATTGGTTTGGTTTCTGGGGGCCTCTCTGTTGCTTGTGGGTCTAATATCTGTTCTTGACAAAATGTGAAATTTGAACTTGTCACTTTATGTACAAGAAAATAGAGACATTTCAAACATGCTTTATTAAGTACAGTTCTTTCTCTCCAGGGCTGGCTGGTAAAAAGCCCACTGGCAAAGGTCTTGGAGCAATCCTGATCGAGATTTCTGTCCCAGAACATATTCTTGGACCAGTTTTGTATATTCACACCTAGATCACACCTCTGTTACCAACTCTGTTTACCTTAGAAAATAAACTAAAAAAAAATATTCTAGAATAGTTTCAATTGGAAGGGACATTAAACATAATCTAGTCCCAGCACCTAGATATATAAATATATAAATATTTAAATATATAATATGAATATATTTAATTTTCAAAATAAGACTGGGCTTTATTTGTGTACCTCAGACCTTGATGTATCAGATGGTTTAGATTCCAACTTAAAGTCCCTTAAGTAGGAAGATTTCTTTTTCTATTTCAATGCAAGTAAGAATGTCAACATAAGAAATAGCTCTTCCCACTCTGCAATCATGGGGTAAATTCTTTTGTATCCTTGGGGCTCTCTTGGCATCTTGCTGAGAAAGAGATGTTTTCTGCAGGAGAAGACTTGAACTAGGGGTATACGAAATGTTTCACAAGTGCATCAATTTAGGCTCTGAATGTTCAGGTCAGCCAGCGTGGGGCTGGAATATGAAAAAGGAGCTTTTATTGAGAAGTAGTTGTATTGGCTGGCATTGTCTTACTGCTTTCCAGAGAACAATTCTCCATGAAATGAAATTCTGGATAAGAACACCCATGCCCAGGGTCCTGTGTCAGGGCAGCAAGAATTCCTTGGAAGTGGCTGTTGGTTTGAAAAGCCTTTAAGGCTTTTCCAAGAGGCGATGTCTGAGTGGATAAGGATTGAACATCTAATGGCTCTTCATTGAAAGTTTGTGTTCCCAGATCTCAGACAAACCCCTGGCTTCGAGAGCATCTCCCTGAATCTCTTTGTTCCTTCAGTCTGGGGAGAAAAGAAAGGGAAAAGGACTGAGGGTACAGCACGTGGGCTTTGTTTGCTGCAGAGCAGCTGGGGCTCAGACACAGCCGGAGTCCCAGGCTCTGTGCCAGACTGTTTGCCACCACCCCAGCCCAGACCCTGCACAGGGGGGCACCTCCAGCACACAAACACTGCAGCCACTCACACCTCAAGAATCTTGAGTAGTTTTTTGGACTTTTTTTATTTCTTTCTGTGTTGGAATCTGTGGTGTTGATGATTCCGAGATTGTAGAAAGTCTCTGTCTTTCAGCCCCGCTGACAAAGCAGAAGCCATAATTCGTCTGTGCTGGTTTCAAGGTTGTTTATTCTGTGTATCTCTAACATGTTCTGCTGCCCTGCCGCAGCTCTGTCCTGCAGGGCAGCGTGTGGGGCTCTGCCCTCAGTGGGATGTTACAAACATTAAATACCAGAAACTACCTGTGCTGGATTTACAATAACGTGCCAATATCTGTCACCTACGTTGAACAGTGTGTCCCCAGCCTAAACCAACAGAAAAATGCCAACACCACAGTGAAACATGGAGGGCATGAAGAAGGAGAAAAAGGACAAGACACACCCAATTTCCTCCATCTTGTCCCCTTTGGACCCCAAATCAAGAAACCTAAAATTTCACTTTTGCACTCAGAGCTTGTAATTCATCCTGTAAGATTGAAAACTCTTTTCCATGGACAGAGATCACAGACAGTGTCTCTGGGGGCTCTGTCCAGGGGGGTTCCTGACCCCTGCCAGGGTCCCAGACCTGCCAGGGAAGCCAGAGGGAAGCCCTGGATTCCCATATTTCTGGAATTTCCCATGGCTCAGAATCATAGAACCATCGAGGCTGGAAAAGACCTCGAATGTCATCGAGTCCAACCTTGGAGCCAACACCACCTTACTTGTCAGGGTTTAGGACTTAACCAGGCCCAGAGCACAGAGGCCAGAGTCCCTAACTGGGATGAGAAATGTGCTGGATTCCCTGCAGAGTTTGAGACAGCTCCAGCCTTCTTGAGGGCATTGAAGATGTGAGGCTTAGAAATGTGCCTGCCTCCAGGATGGGATCTGGAATCCCAGAATCCCAGGATGGTTTGGATTGGGAGGGACCTTAAAGCCCACCCAGTGTCACCCCTGCCATGGCAGGGACACTTTCCACTGTCCCAGGCTGCTCCAAGCCCTGTCCAGCCTGGCCTTGGGCACTTCCAGGGATCCAGGGGCAGCCACAGCTGCTCTGGGCACCCTGTGCCAGGGCCTGCCCACCCTGCCAGGGAACAAATCCTCCCTAATACCCAATCTAAATCTTCTCTCTTTGGGTTTGAAGCCATTCCCTTCTGTTCTGTCACTACAGAAAGCAGGCAGAAAAGCCTGTGTGTTTTAAGCACTCAAAGATGAAATGATTGACTGCTTTCCTGCAATGTTGTGCCCATTGGTGTCTGTGGGTAACTTCTTCCCCGGGGCTGGAGGCAAGTCAGATGAGGGTGTGCAAGTCTGACAAGTGGGCCTGACTTATCAACTCAATTTCTCAGCACAAAATATTCTTAAATTATACATGTGGAGATGATTAGAGCTGGAGTGTTAATGTGGCTATTTCTCAGTCCTTTTTTCCTAACCTTAGCATGTGCTAGAACTAAGGTTAGACAAAAGGCACTTGGTTCCCAGCCCAAACACAAATTTAACTCCCAGAGTTCTATTTTTCTGGGGAATACTGTATTTGTAGCCTTCAAATCCTTGGCTGTTTTCATGTCTTGCCTGTAGTTTTTTGGGTGGGTTTTGTTTGTTGGCTTTATTTATTACTGTCATTATTATTACTACCTAAATGGTTTCTTTAGAAAGTTTCAATGAAAAAGCAAACAAAGCGGGTTTTTTTTTTCTTTCCATTTAGCAAATGTTGCCTGCAGTGCTCTCCTGGCTGGGATAGCCTGAGTTGTCAAATTTGAAATTTATATCCAAGCATTTTTGAGGATGGATGCCTGGGTATATATGCTTAGATAATGAGTTTAGAGAAAAAGGTAAAACAGCTTCTCTGAGCTGTTTTGGGAATTGCTGCTTTAGTGTTTACGCTGGAATTGTTGCTTTGTTGTGGTTTCTGTGTAATTGTGTAGGGTTTAAATTGTAAAAGCAGAAAGATTCAAGCTAAGAAGGCACTTTCCTGTGCAGTGTTTGCATTATAGCTGAGAGCTCAGAGGTTTTGCAGTAATTTATTGTCTCTGTTTCCCTGTTTTTCCTTCTGTCTGGAACCTGTGGCCAAGGAGAGGTACAGGGACTGTCCCAAATACACAAAGCTTTGGGGAGAGAGCTCCTGCCATGGGAATCTTCAGTGCTTTGCTCTCCCAGGCTCTGCTCCATGAGGAAACAGGCCCAGAGTTTGCATTTTACTGAAATAAATGACCTTTTCCATGTACAATCAATTTATCTTACAACCAGGAACTTGAAGGATTACATTGATTTTTAGAGGAAGGTGTTGTAGCAGAATAGGGAAAATAGGGACAGGAGAAAAATTGTAAAAATGCCACTAATTTTTGTTGTGGAGACAGGTCAGTCACTGCTTCAGATTCTACAAGTATTTAATGTGCTTTGTGTCTTTAGAGGCAGAAATGTTGGATTTTCATTTTTACACTAGGAAAGGAACCAAACCAAGATAATTTTCTATGGGAAGGAGTAACAGCCAGGGTCAGAGAGGAGGGAAAGGTGTGCCCTGGCCATGCCCCTGGCACTGAGGCTTTGCAGCAGCCCTGGGACACCCTGAAAAACCTCTGAGAGCAAATGTGTCCCCAGCAGAATCCCAAATGTGAGATGGGCCCTGAAAATCTCGTTTAAAGCCTGGCTCTTAGCAAGTCCAGACCAAGTCATGTGCTACTGCCACGGGGCTAATATGAGAGTGTAATCCAGTCTCCAGTTCTTGATGATTTCTTGTTGACTTTAGAGTTGATTTCCTTTTACCAGTGGCCCTGTTAATACTCCCCTCAAAGTGCTGATTGCCAAGGTCATGATTTTTATCAGAAGTCCAGCAGTAATGGGAATTTCATAGCAATTTTAATCACTTTTTTTTTTTTTTTTTGCCATGGAATGAATTTTTTTCTTTGATTTCTTTATTGCTGTCATCAAGACAAGGTATATTCTGACATTCACTTTAGACCAAGTAAATGGCATCGTTATAATCATCAAAGGTAGTAACGGGCACATAAATTTTTCAGTGAGCAGGCAGTGGAGATGAAATGACAACCTGCAACTGCCAGATTCTCCTGGTAGCCAAGGGTTTGGAATGGTGTTCACAATGCAAACTTGGGATAGGTGGCATTCCCCAGCACTCCTGTATGTTCTCTAATATATAATGAAAATTATTGTGCTGCATTGAGAATTGGCTTTGCCCTTTCTCTCAAGAGAAATTTCCTGCCAAAACTCAGTTTTTCTAGGGAATGCTGTATTTGTAGCCTTCAAATCCTTGGCTGTTTTCATGTCTTGCCTTCAGATTTGGGAGGGGATTTGTGTTTGCTCTATTAATGTTGTTATTATTATTTTATTTACCTGATTGGTTTCTTTAGAAAGTTTCAATGCAAAAGCAAACGAGGCAATTTTTTCTTTCCATTTAACCAGTGTGACCTGCAGGCACAAAATTGCAACGCCCTGGCATAGCCTAAATTTTCAAATTTGAAACTTTTATCCAAGTATTTTGGAGGGTGGATGCCTGGATAGATGTGCTTAGATAATTAGTGTTGGTTGAACTGAATTATAATTAATGTAAACAAAGACACAAACTTCACAGTCCAGCAAGAACATCGCTTTTTTTAACAAAAAAAGGAAAGTATTTTATATGGATGCATTTGAGATCCTTTAGTTGGGGGTGTTTTTCTGGGGAGAAAACTGGCATGATTAAGGGAAAATAAAGAACAGATTTCCAAGGGGGAAAGGAAACCATGGATTCTTTAAACAACAGATGTAGGAGCACCAGGGCATTATAAAATACTGGAAATCTGCTTATTGTTCTTAAGGGCTGTATTGCCTTGTAATGTGCATGGTTAACACCATACACGTGGGTTTTCCATAAAAAAACTCTTCAAAATGTTCAGTTCACTTCTTGACAGGCCATTTTTCAAGGGATATGCCTGTTACTGTTTATTCCTAGCAGCTTGTCCACTGTGACATAGTTATTACATTAATTACAAGGCATTAATTGAGTAGATTTCTAATAGCTGTGCCATGCTGGTTTTTTTTGCTTTCTCCAAACTGTGATTTCCCCTATAACAAATGGACCTTGGTACCTGAGTTGTCTCCTTGGTGACTTTGCTGTGAGTCACCCCCACAATTTTCCTGCTGAGATTCCTGGAATCAGGATATCCTAAACTGAACAGGACACAAAGGGATCATCAAGTTCAATTTCTTTCTCCTCACAGGATGACCTAAACCTCAATGTTCTGTGTGAGGGAGTCATCCTGGAGCCCTGGCAGCCTTAGGGCTGTGCCCATTCCCTGGGGAGCCTGTTCAGTGCCCCATGACCTATGGGGGAAGAGCTTTTCCCTAAAACCCATCCTAAATCCTCCCAGGAAGGGAAGGGAGCTGCTGTTTTATAAATTACTCAGCTTTGCCTCAGCAGAACAGAGTGGGAGAAGCCTTCTCTTTTTTTTTTTGTAGTCCTTCAGTGGCTCTGCAACATGGGTTAAAATATTTTGGGGTATAAAATTCTGTTGGAATTTTGGTCACTGAGAATTTTCGACTTTTTGTGCTGGGAGGTACTGACTCCTAAGGGAATACTGTATTTGACCTGAGGTTGTGGAAAAGGTTTCTAAAATGAAATGATAGAACTGGGATTATGTGTGTGGAGTTTAAATTGAAGTGTGTAATTTCACATGGGGGGAAACTTAGAGTTTAAAGTTTTAGAATATAGTAATATATATAAAGCAAAATGGAGGTTTTAGGGTGGAGACTGGTCCTTCTTCATTTTCATCATGGCTTTAAGTAGTATTGTGTAATTGGATAAAAAAGTCTGCATTGCAGGCCATAAGTAGTTGTTATTAGGTTAAAAATAAAAATAATTTAGGTGTCATTTCTTAATTGGGCAGTTTATCCTTAAAATACCTTGTAGAGGGAGAGATGGGGCTCCATTTTTTAGTTTGGTAGAATAAAGTGCTGTAGAACTCAGGGTTTGTGAGACTGTAACATAGATAAAAACTAATAAACATCTGAGTCCCAACAAGAAATATCATCTCACACATTTAATCCCGACCCTGACAAAAAAAAAGTTAAGACTCTTCAGGGTTCATGTTGACATTACCAAGTTGTCCTTTGGGCAGGGGTGAAGGCTACAGATCCACACCTCAGAACACAGAGTTCCTGCTCCCCCCTATTCCATATTCTATGGCAAAGCAGATTTCATCCAGATGTGTTAAATGCTGCCTGCTGCCAGGGTGACTTCAAAACAAAACTGTAGCTGGAAGCTGGTTTGGATGTTTCACCCCTTTTTACACAAGAGATGCTAATGATAAACACCCCCATGAACAAGCAGGGATTCTGTTAGGCAGAGGGTAAAAGGAGAGGATTTTTAGCCCATTGAAAATAGGACTTCCTGATTGTGCAAGTGAGAAAAAATAATAGTGCAAAGATGCTCTTGGCAAGCCAGAAATGTGTGTTGATAATCAGGTATATTTTTCAGTTATGAAGAATTAAATTTGAGTGTGGGGAATAATAGAAGGAGTGTGTTCCCAGAAAGAGTTCTTTAGTAACCACCTACCAGAGAAGCTGGAAGTCTCCTTGTCTTCCATGAGTGATGACCTGGAATGGATAGCTCGAATTCCATCTTTTAAAAATACATTGGGAACTTAACCAGTCCTCCTTGGGCCTGGTGGAGCATCTGCAATTCCATGAAATGCCCGTCAAAAGCTCTGCAATCCTGTGAGTTGCTGTTGCTTATGGAGCTTTAATTATTGAATGCCCAAAGTTTCTGTCCTTCCCTCAAGACCTGAGCTGCAAAATTGCTTTTACAGGGTTTAAATTTTGATTTTTTTTTTTTTTTTCAGTTTTGCAGAGCTTTTAGTGCTTGAATCAAAACAGCCATGAAATAAGTGGAGTAATGTGTCAGGGAGAATTCTTGTTAGCCAATGGAACATTAGCAGCACACATTTTTTTTGTCTGGAACAGTGGAGCTGAGTACGTTCCAGAGGACTCAAAATCGCTCCATTTCCTCTCCTTTCCAAGCATGAATCCTTGGTGAAGCACTAAAGAAGTGTCAAACATCAGGGTTGGATGTGGAAGTGTGTCTGGGGAGAAGCCAGGATAACTTTTCCTCTCCAAATCCCACTTCTGGTCCCCTGTTCTGTAACCTGCTGTCCAACCCCCTTCCTTCCCACGTGAAGGAATTGTTTCCCAAATTCCAGCCAGTGACTGTGGGACCACTGTGTGTCCCCAAGGCCAATCAGGTTGGGTGAACCAATTACTGCAATGTGTGGTAATTAAAAATCCAGTAGGACTTTGTTGCCTTTCCCCTAAATAGGGCAGCTTTTACACCTCAGGGATTGTTTTAATTAATATTAATTGGTGGTTCTAATTTAACATTCAGACTGAAGACTTTTGACCAGGTAACTGCCGAGTGCTGCAAATTTGAGCCTCCCCAGTGCCTTTTTTATTACTAGGTTTTAAATAAATAAGTGGAGTACAGAAAGCAAATTGGATGTCAACTACTGTTGGAAGTAGATACATTTCAGAAGCTTAAACCTTTTCCAGCCTTTCCAGAGAAAATAATTATTTTGTTTCCCAGAGCATGAAAATTTTCTACAGAATTTTTAATTTAAATTAATTTAATTTGGTTTTATTTCAAACTATCTTACAGGTTTTCAAAGAATCCCAGAATGGTTTGGGTTGGAAGGACCTTAAAGCCCATCCAACCCCACCCCTGTCATGGGCAGGGACACCTCCCACCATCCCAGGCTGCTCCAAGCCCTGTCCAGCCTGGCCTTGGGCACTGCCAGGGATCCAGGGGCAGCCACAGCTGCTCTGGGCACCCTGTGCCAGGGCCTGCCCACCCTGCCAGGGAACAATTCCTTCCCAATATCCCATCCATCCCTGCCCTCTGGCACTGGGAATCCACTCCCCATTGTCCTGTCACTCCAGTTCCTGTTGCAGGGTCCCTCTCCAGCTCCCCTGTGTCCCTTCAGGCCCTGGAAGGAGCTGTGAGGTCTCCATACCCCCTTCCCTTCTCCAGGCTGAGCATCCCCAGCTCTCCCAGCCTGGCTCCAGAGCGTTTCCTCTCATAATTTTCTGTTCCATTTTGGTCAGGTTGTAGCTCATGCCTTTTTTTACTGTGTGGTGCTAAAATACCACCTGTGGGTTAAATTTGTTACTTATGGGTTTCCCTTATTGAATATCTCTGTGTTTATGTTTCTGAGAGACTGACAGATTTGGAGGTTTGCTGGTTATTATTATCCTTATAAATACATATTCTCACTTTACAGTTAAATCTGAGCCTCTTAAGCTTTGGTCATTTTGAGCAATTTGTTCCCTCTCCCTTTTCAGGCCCTTTCTGCCCTTTGTCCCTTCCTTCTGTCACTCTGCCCCTCTACTGCCATCTGCACCATCATTCCAGAATGGTCCTAATATTTGGAGATCTCAGCTGAGCTTTGTGAGGACTTTCCCGAGTCTTCTGGGTGCTGAGCTGGTGCTTTGGATTTGGGGCCTTTTCAGATGTGGAGCTTGTCACAGTCAGATTTTCATGAGGTTGGGAAACTTATCTCCCAAATTTCCATTTTTCTTCAAAGGTCTGTGCTTTGAGAGTGGGGATAGAAGAACCTTTCAAGGAAACAATGTCTCCTACAATTCTGATTTTAAAATATGGGCCCTCGCAACTGCTGGGCATTTGAAACAACACCAGGCGAGGAATTTGATCTATTTGAACTTTTATTAACCTATTTTTAGTGCCCAGGAACCATGAATGCTCTTTCTCCAGAGTATAATGGTAGGGGGAGAACAAAAATTATGCTTATACAGATAATTTTGTCTTTTGTCTGAAAAAGGGGTCAATCTCCATTCCCAAAATTGTTCCAGTTGCTTGAACATCTGCTGAAGTGGATGTTCAGGCTGTGGTGAGAGCTGCTGGGTGCTGCTTGTTTTTGAAGATTTGATCCCCAGCTGCCTATTGATTAATTCTTATAAATTCGCTTTGGAAAAAGAGGCCATTTCAGCTTAAAATGCCCCGTGCACAGCAGGAGCTTGGAGGTGATGGCAGGAGCTTTCCTCTTCCTGCCTGTGCTTTTCTGTTGTCCCCTGTTGTCTTTCATGGTAGCAAAGACACATTTTTCTATAGAAAACATAAAAATCAGCTTTGCAAATTGCTGAAACCTTATTATTTAAACAATTAAGCCACGTAGAGCATTCTCTCCAGTGTGTCTCTGAATAGTGACGACCCCCATTAAAGTGGTTATTGAGTTCTTCTGAGTTGCATAACCTACATATTCGTGGTAAAACTGCTATAATTAACTCAATTTTTATTGGCCCTGTGGCTTCAGAGGGATTTCTGCTGAATGTGGGGACACGCAGCTCCAGGTTGGTGCCTCCCATTCAACTCCTGCAAATCTCAGCGTGGCTCAGAATTGGCCTCTCAGAGCCAAACTTTAAATGCCACTGTGAAGGTGGCCTGAGAAATTCAATAAAGAGCAGCACAGAGCAGGACTGCCTTGGGTTTGATTGGAGTGGGGTTTATAAAGCAACAGAAGATTTAGGGGCTGTTAGAAAAATGGAGTTTTGCTAATTTCCAGTTCTCTTCAGATCAGGAGGATTTCCATAATTTGCTCAGGAAAATATCTTTCAAAGTCATCCTTAGGGCTTTTTTATCACTATTTTACCTCCTAACCTAACAGATGTTTTCTAGCAGTTAACTTATTATGAGCACAGGACAAGTTTTGTTAAGGTCTAGAGGGAAAAAAAAAAAATCTGTGCCTCAGTCTTGTGGTAAAATTTTTATGGTAATTGAGTGAGAAGAGAGGAAACCTTTTTGACATATGGAGAGTGGCTGTTTCCCTAATGGACCTTGCACAAAGGGGGTTGTTTCAGGGAGCTGTGGAAGGAACTGAATTTCACAGTGGCCATACTTCCACAATATTTCCCAAATCCAACTTTTGGTGAGCAGCTCTCCCAAAAGAGAGAGCTGCTCACCAAAAGCAGCTGTAGTTTGGCCAAACACTTGATAATATATAATTATTTCTGTTGTTATTTTTGATGGTGGGATATAAAGTTCTGTGAAGCAAATTCTGAGTGACCAGAGATCTTTATGCTTTGAATTTGTCTTTCTCAGGTCAGGCAATTCCTAGGGTTCTGTTCTGTGTAGAAATTGAAACTGTACCAAACAAAATGCTAACCTGAGACACAAAAACTATTTTTCATTCCTCTCGGTACAAGATTAGATTGAAAAGAAAACATCCTTACCTTTATTTTCATTGTCATAATGAAAAGTGTAATTTCCATTTTCATGAAGTGGCTCATTTCTACTACCATGAAGCTGCCACTAAGTAGTAGTTGTTCTCCTGAGAGCTTTTCCTGTGAGTGTGGGCAAGGTTCTAATCCTAGAGGACATTCCTGGGAGAGATTTTTGATTGCAAAGGTTTCTCAGTGGGAAGGGAGTTTTGCACATGGAAGAAGTAGGAGGTTTCATTGCTCTTCAGGAATCCTTCAGATGCTCCTGAATATCTTCTGCATGTACAGGAGAGGCCTGGCTTAAAGCAAGGCAGCCCTGGAGCTGTGGGCTCAGCTCTAGAAAAGAGTTTGTCCATCCTCTGTGTGAAAACACTCACATAGCAGGAGTAAAAGGAGAGACTGGGAGGTGTTCAAGGCAAATGAAAGATAATAAAAGGAGAAAACAATGCTTTTAAATGGCTCCCAGCCCCTCATTGAGAGTAGTCCCACCTACTGAAGTCAGATATGGAAATTATGTGGGGTTTTTTTGTTTGAATTTCTTCTGTTCTGAGTCAGTGATAGGTTGGTGTAGAGTAAAAATGTCTGTCAGCTTCTCCCTGGGTCACTAAAATGCATAATTCTGTAATTTTCCATGCAGTCCAACAGAAATGGAGCCGGAGAAAGTTCTTATCTCCTGTTTCCCCTCTTGAGGTGAGGAAGGCACACAGAGATGTGCATTTACATCATGCATGTAAATTCAGCATAACCACAAAATTGAGCTTTTTTTTTATCCTCATTCCTGATTTGCTTGGATGCCCAGTGAAGCATGTTCTCAGCTACCATCATTTTTTGGATGAAAAAGCCAGTTGTAAGATGTTGGCAAGCTTGATATTACCAAAAATGGGGCTTTGCAGAACAGCTGGGGGACAGATGCATATGGCCATGGGCATCAATCCTCTAGGCAGTGCCAGGGGTAATTACCAGGGGTAGTTCTGGATTTCTCCACTTGTGGACAATTTCTTCACTTGTTCCTGCCCTTGGCGTTCCAAGGTGAAGCTGCTGGAGAAGCAGCTGATTGTGCTGCTCTCTTGTTGGGCAATACCTTTTCCTGGCCCAGAAATGGGGCAACTGAGAGGTGTTTTAAAAACTTTTATTCCGTTTTAAGTCTCCTGAGAAGGGTGAGACAATACAGATGTTGTTCTTCACACCATCACAATCAGAAGCTATTTTCTAATTGCAATACATTATAAGCATTTTTTGGCCTATCAGCTTTAGCCACACCATGCTGTAGATGCCTTAAAGCTAATAATCTAAAATTAGCCCTCATGGGTCCTACTACAATGCATTTTTCATGGTTCTATTTCTCCAAAGTATCCAGTCTTATTTGCAAGGCCATCCTTTAAAATTTGTTTCTGGTTCCATTTCTCTCTCAACCATGTCTGTCCTATTCCATGGCATTTCTAAGTCAGCATTTCTTGTCTCAAAGTTTGCATATGGATGCACACTGCATGGGCCTTCTGTCAGACCCTGAGAACTCTCTACAAATCCACTTCCCACAGCTCCCCCCTGCTCTTGAACTGAAAAATCTCTCTGACTCTCTTGAACTCCCACAATCTCTGACACTGCTGTCCTGTCAAAAGGAGTCTGAGTCCTCAGCCACCTGAGGATGATGCCACAGGTGACATCTCCCAGACATTCCTGTGCCCCTGTGCCCATGGAGAAGACAACAAATAATAATCAAATTCTTGGTTGCTTCCCTAAAACTTTCCAGAAGAGGACTCTCACTGCAGTGACCTTCAGGTTTGTTTTTCTGAGAAGTGCCTTTATCCTCCCACATCATTCACACAGAGATATCAAGAAGTGCTTTCAATATCACAGAGCAACAGCAGAGGGTGCCCAGAGCAGCTGTGGCTGGCCCTGGATCCCTGGAAGTGTCCAGAGCCAGGCTGGATGGGCTTTGGAGCACCCTGGGGTAGGGGAAGGTGTCCCTGCCCCCATGGAACTGAATGGATTTTGAGGTCCCTTCCCACCCAGACCATTCTGTAATTCCTAATGAACTGGAACTTCTTGATCCAGTAGAAGTAAGGCAGGGAATGGGAGGAGTGTGGGGAGGGGGAGAAAAAGTAAATCCAAGAGGCTTCAGGGAATATTGGATCTCTAGAGTAAGGTTTGATTTAATGAACTACAAGCAAAGCTCTTCTGATTATATTGTGTGTATCAATAGCCTCTCCTTAGACCCTCCCCAAATCCAACCTTGTTCAGATGATTCTATGAAATATTGAAGCATAAAGGAAGTTTTACTCTATTTTTTTTTTTTATGACAGAGATCAGAACCAAGGTAAAAACCTGCCAGGATAAATAACAAAAGTGGTGTTCTATTGATTGTGAGTGCCTTTGCTCCTGCTGTCCACTGTCCTTTAGCAATTTTCCAGGACAGAGAAGTAATTCTGCTGAGATCCCCTGACTGAAATGACAATTCCTCTGCTTCCTCTGGGGACAGCCAGGGGTGTGATCAGATTTGAAATCTGTAAGCTCTTATTGATTTGCTTTCTAAAAACTTCCTAAGAAATCCCACCTGGGTGTAGAATTCCTCTGAACTCCATCAGCCTCTCTAACAAGTTCTCCAAAAGAATTATTGTCTTTTAAATAGGACTGCAGTAGTGTGTTCTTGAAAGAATATGAAATTAAATTACCTGAGCTGGAGTGCAGTTATTAGAGGTGGTCTAGGATGAGGCATAAAAATAGATTATCTGTCTATATTTAGGATATATACATGTATTAGATAATTAAAAATCATGCACATCTTCCTGGGTTGTTTGGGGGGCTTTGTTAATGATTGGAAAGTCAATGGGATTTTAGGGCTTTTATTCCAGTATCAGTTAATACAGATACAGGTTGTATTGGAAAGCCATTTAACCACAAAGAAATGGGTATTGGTTCAAAAGCGCCATCATTTTTTTAGATATTGAGTTCATATATACAAAATTTTATCTACTCCTGTTCCTTAATTCTGCTTGTAAGAGTTGGATGTTGCCCTCCACAAGCCAAAAGAGGCCTGGCTTCCCTGCAGAGCACAGCAAAGTTGTTTTTTTTTTAAATTCAGTCTCTCTTATGCTTCTTGTACAGCAGAATACCTCACCATTAAACCCTGCATATGTGGTTGCATTAATCCTGGTTCCATTCAGTAGGCACAGGGATGAAAATGGGATTTAAGGTTAGATCTGGGCTTTGCTCCTTCTCACTGAATATATAAAATACAGATTTCCTAAACCCTGAGCAACATCTTTGCCTAACCCAGAGCATCAGCCCCTGGCTCAAAGGTTGCACTGGATGATCTTGGAGGTCTTTGCCAACCTTACTGATTCTGGGGGGTGAAATAGTGAAATAACAGCTGTTTTCAGGGAGGTTTGGGTCTGTGGAGATGGGGTGAGTATTTTGATGTCAGAGTTCAAAGGGCTACTAAGCTTAATTTTCCTTCTAACCCTAAATCCCCATGATTTTAAAACCCTTTTACTATCAAGCACATCAAGTGTAAAATTCTGCTCTCAGCTCACTGCGAGAGATTTAGATTAGGCTGAAGAACATTGATCAGGATGTGTCAATGCACAACACAGGGGCAATTTGTGACTGTGGGAGGGTGCTGGAGTCACAGGTTTGTTTGTGTCAGCCCTGTCCGCCAGCCTATGTCAAATAAGTCTGGTTTGAAACAGAGAGGGGAAGCAAAATGCTCTCATAATTCAAGTTTCCATCGGTTATCTTCAGTGGCTGATTCCTCAGCTGGTCCCATGGATTTCCTTTGTGTCCTGGGGGATACCAAAAGGTGAGGCAGAAGAGCTGTTAACTGAGGGGAAAGAAATGTGGAGTTTGAAAAACACTCAGCCTTGAGTGCTCTAGGACGTGAAGTTTTGTAGGACTCTTTCCTGCATTAAAGAAAAATGTGTCAAAAAAAACCCTTTTCTATTCTTGAAGTGATGGGAAGATGTGGTTCCAGAAATGCTGTGAGGAAAGTGCATTTTCCTGCTTTGCTGAGATATAGCCCAGAAGGCCACAGGTGACTGAGATATAAAGGTACAGGATGCTTTTGCAGGGGAAGTGAGTATCAGACAGAGGGCAGAGAGCAGGGGTTTGTTTATTCTGCACAGAAGAGCGTGTGACACTCAGAAATGTGACAAACTCTGAACTGATGTGAGCAAAAAGCTCACGGGTGGAAGTGATACAAATGGAAGGGCTTTTGATCATTGCAACCCCAGGTTTGAGTCTCAGACAATACCATTGCTGGTAAAAAAAAAAAAATAAAAAATTAAAAACTGAAATTTCTGCCCTCTTACCAGCTCAAGGGAGTGTGGGCAAGCAGCAGAGCCCCAAAGTGAGCAGAAATGGGAAATTGGAGACCTGTCAGAAATGTGCTTTGCTCTGCTGCCAAGCAGCAGGGACAGGAGGTGCCTCTTGTGTGGATGTGTGTGACACTGATGGTTTCTCTCATGAGGAGAGCCCAAAAATCCACTCACTCTCCCTCAGAAGTTATTCATTGTTGTGTAAAATGTAATTATCACAGGATCTTTGTCCTTTCTAAGTTGGAGAGCTATGGCACAGTGGACCTTTTGGGGATCTGTTTACCTTGATTAGCTGGGTCCAGTTATCTTTCCTTGTCCTTTTTGGTTTGGATTTAGATGTTTATTAGTTTTTACTTATATTACAGTTTTATCAATTGTGATTTTTATAGTAATTTTTAATAAGTTAAAAATGGACTTGTATCTTTTTTATATAAGGTTTTTTAAGGATAAACTGTCTAATTAAGAAATAGCAAATTATTTTTAACTTAATAACTACTTGTGTTTTGTAATGTGGACTTATTTAATTACATAATATCACATAAAATTATGAAAAAGGTGAAGAAGAAGGAATAGTTTCTGTTTTAAAACTTTTGTTATATATTATATGTTAAAATTTTAAAATTTATCTTTTTTACTATGTGATATTACATACTTTTATTTAAGCTACATACTTATTATTTTAGTTCTATTATTTAATTACATAATATTACTCAAACTTATGAAAACTAAAGTGAAGAAGGATTTGTTTCTGTTTAAAAAACTTCTATTATGCTACACCTACATTATTATATTTTAAAACATTAAAATTTTTACTATGTGATATTACATAATTTTATTTAAATTACATACTTATCATTTTAGTTCTATTATTTAGTTTTGGATGTTTTCTCTATGGTCTTAGGTTAAATGTAATAGTTTTTGTGGGTTAGTGTCTGATAGTACAGACAGTTTCAAGTTGTCAGTAATTAGGGTTCTAACAGGAAGTGTTCCTGAATTCTCAGCTGAGGAAGAAAGAGGAAAAATACCCAGATTTAGGGTTTATGGCTTTCCAGTGACTGCTGTGAGGGATGCACTGAGCCTTCAGAGGAACATTTCTGTGCCTCCTTTCCCTGGGATTGCTCAGCCAAATGGTATTTCCAGCCCTCAGATGGAATTTGAGTGCCAAGGTGAATGTGTTGCTTTAGTAGCAGGTACAGAGTAGTTGAGAGAGGATGAAAAGGATGAAGTTTAAAGGCACCCAAAAATGAGAGAGATTCTGGTGTTATCAGTGGTGTTGCTCATTATTTGTTTGAGGTAATGTTGCAATTTTCACCCCTTTTGCTCCTTTCTGCCCTACCTTAGATCTTCTTTCCTTCCAGGGCACTGTGCAGGTGCTGGATGTTCACAATAAAGGAGATTGTAGCTTTCACATCTCCCTTTTTTTCCCTTTTCTGTCTAAATACTTTTTGGATTTAATCTCAAATTTTATGGTAGTTGTAAATTCAGCGCTGTTTAACAAAGGTTAAATGGATATACCAGAGATTCTGATGGTGCCACAGCTGAAGGAAAATTTGAGCAGTTTGAGCATTACTTGTAGCCACTATTAAATTTAGAACTCTTCTGAACTGAGCAAGGTTTTTTCATTCATCTTGTCCTATGCTTGAAAGCTTGTGCTGAACAGCAGCCCCCAGCTACGTTATTTCATTTAAAGACTGCTCACAAATAGCCAGTCCTGTTACACTTTTGTATTTCTTGGTTATTGAACAGCAGCTGATCCTCTCTGCACAACCAGGGGTGTGAAGCAAACCTGTGTGAAAAGCACTTGGCTAAAATCCCTTTTTAATGCTTTAACAAATTCCTCATGCTGCAGTTTTTCATCAGTGATTTCATCTTCTCTTGCCTCCCTTCAGCCTTGGACTTGGCTGTGGGTGCTTCACACACTGAAATCCCTGCTCTGCACCCTGTATTCCACCTCTGCATTTTCCCCCTGGCTTTACAGGGGTAAGAACAGATTTTATTGATCGGCCCTCACACTTGAGGAGTTTTATTTAATGTGCTTTGCTGAGCTACACCTGGGGAGACTCAGTGGGTGTGTCCTGGTTTCACCACAGTTGGTCCTGCTTTAAGGATTTGTTTAACTATAAAATCATAAATCAATATTCATTTAATATTTTATGAAATTAGCTCAGATTCAAACAAAAAGAAACATGTAAGTTTCATTAAAACACAGTTTAGAGCACACCATGACATGAGATGGGTATTTTTGAAAGAAATAAATGCAATTTTGATACAATAAATAGGAGTAAATCCCTGTTTTATAACAGAAGATTTTTATTACAGTGCATTGTTTGAAATAAAATGAAATTATACACAGGATATAAAAGAACCTCTTAAACGTTCTCTAAAACCAAAAATGTTGGTATGTAAATAGAAGTTTGATAGATAATGCTCAGGTGTTCTCATCTGTGTCACTTATCCCTTGTTGCAGAGAAATGTGGCCAAAAAAATTTCCTTATGAGCTTTATTTGCATATTTTGTACCAAGAAGAGCTACAAATAATGGTGTTTGTGACCATGTAGATCTGTTGTATCTTTAATATATTCATTTTTACAGTTGAAGATGGCTTTTAAAAATGCTGATCTTAGTTCTTCCAAATGCAACAGGCAAGCCTGCCCAACTCTGTGCTCGTTTTGTTGCTCCTAAATCTAAGAGCAGCAAGCATGATATGAAAAAGGAGTTCAAACCTTAAATACCAGCCATGCCAAACTCCCAGGGTTTTTTGCCAATGGCTGGAAATTGTAGAATTAAAAATAGAATTGTTCATTAAAGTCGAGGTGCTGTGATAAAATGTGTGGCTTGTGCTTGTTGCAAGCGTTTGAGGAGATTTTTTTTCCCTAAGAGATTTTACATATGGGAAGATCTTAATGATGAAATCTGTACTTTTAACTTTGCTGTAGCATTGTGACAATAGGGACATGGTTGTCACTTTGCCTCAAAGCCCTGATCCACTCTGTGACGTTGGGGTTTGTGAAAAATGCAGATTTTATGATTGGCTTTTCGCAAATGTTGCAATGAATATTATATGTGTAATGTTAGAAAGTGATGCTGTATTAATTCTCTTACGTAGTGTGTTAAATGTAGTTTTAGGTTACAACATAATGTTAAAATAGAGACTGTGTATGTGGGGGAAGGTTTTTTTTAGGAATGAGATACTCGCTTTGAGGAACACCTAAATCTTTCAAAGAAAAGGAATTTATGGCTTCTTATCAGAAGAAGCTAATTTCTTCAGGACTTGCTCAGACTCGAAGATGCCAGGGGATTAAAGGAAACAGTTGACATACAACAGACAGAGTTTCTTGTTTTAAATAGAATGTATGTGTAACCATGAAGGATGTATGAATATGCAACAAGCGTATTGGTTTAAGGGTGATTCCTTTGTTCATAAGGGATGCTTTTCATGACTTAGGGTCTGAAAGCATCCAGACGTCCGTAATTCTTTGCTTTTTATTGTCTTGTCCTAACTCTAAACTTTATTACTATAATTGTATTACTATTTTTAAAACAATTTTATTATTATTAAACTTTTAAAATTTAAAAAAAAAGTGATTGGCATTTTTCACAGGGTTTATCTTCATTTACTAGGATAATAAAGTGCTATGATCTGATCACACTGGTAAACAAGATCCGGTTTCATTGCTGCTGACAAAGCATGTGTCTTCAGTGCAAGAGAAAATTTGGCACAAGCCACTACTGCATATTCTCCTCTCCTGGTTTGTAAATATCACCAGCATTGCTTCAGTCATCATTTGGGGCTTTCATTTGCTCTTCCTGTACAACAAACATTCCTCAGCTCCTGTTAAGGCTGGAAATTGCAGGGACTCTGCAGAGAGCAGTTTTAAGGAAGACCTTCAAACCTTCTCTGAGGGATACATTGAGTCTTCAGAGGAATATTTCTATGCCTCTTTTCCCTGGGATTGCTCAGCCAAATCGTATTTCCAACCTTAAGATGAAATTTGAGTGCCAAGGTGAACGTGTTGAAGTTTAATGGTGACAGGATTTGTCATCTTTCCAGCTTGTAGGATGAGTGCTGGAGTGGTAACAGACTCAGGGTGGGAGTGAGGATGGCGGGGAGGGGACCTGAGGATGGCTCTGCTCCCCCTCCTGCCTGAGGTGATGCCTTGAGAAGGCTGAGCTAGAACAGAAGCCAGACAGAGCTAAAGAATAAAGCAGGGATTTGTTAAAAGGATCTCCTCCATGGATCCACCTTGGGCAGCACCAGAGCCCAGCCAGGGCTGCACCCAAGATGAACCAAAATGGTCACAAAATGCACGAGCGCTCACGGGGCCTCTCACTTTGATCAGTTCTGCTCCATTGGCACCTTGGAGTTCATTGTCCCATTCCAGCTTTAGCCCAGGCAGTCCCATCCTGCTTGTTTTTCACTTTTCAGCCCACGGTGTTTGTGCTCTTGGGGCTGGGATTTGGATCATTTGTCCTTGGTCCCCAGCTAGGGAAGGAATTGTTTTGTCTCCCTGCTCTGTGCAGAGAGCTCACCGTGCCTTAATGTGAAGTTCAGACCTGCACACTAAAGCAGCACAGAATCTGAAATATATAAAAGCGAAAACCTGAGGTATCAGAGGCAGGGCCAGCTCTGGGGGCAGACCAGGTTTTCCAGGGCTCTACCTGGAAAAAGCGGAGTGGGGAGACTGCAGGACCTCCCCTCGAGGGGATCCCTTCCCATCAATGCTGCTTGGATTCCAGCCTGGAGGGAACTCTCCCTTTCCAGTGACATTAAAAACAAAGCCTGACTCCAGCCATAGATTGCTCCTGGGGCTCAGAGAGTGGAGAAGTGACATTCACTTGTTAAAAATACTCTTCAAAAGCCAGCACTGAATCTTTTGTTTCCCAGGATATTTCAGGTCAGGAAATAATTATTTGCATTGAGGGTGTATAAATATTTCTGGATGTGTCACATTTACTTCAGTGCAAACCTTGGGAAGTGTTCAGTGTCTGGAGGGTTGGGACACAATTTCCAGGCAAGGGTTACTCAGTGGAGAATAGGAAGGAGGTGAGAACCCTGTGCAAGTGTCTTTAATGACATGCACATCATCTCTGTGCTTGCTGCAGGAGAAATTTCTATATTAAGCCTCAGTGCGTGTGTGACATTGTTTTAATACTGCTTTTCCAAAAGAATTGTTTGCCTTTTGAGATGTACAACGATCTGGGTAACTTGGAAACAACTCAGAGCTGCAAAACAGCCTTAGGAACATAGTGGCATAAAGGAAACAGAAAAACCTGCAGCACTTTTCCCCTTCAAACCTTCCAGCCCATTCTCAGTTCGATGGTGACTTCTGAGGGACTGAGAGCAGCACTTCAGCTACTGAACTTCAGCTCAGGTCATTCCCTTTCCACCTGGTTTTCTGCATCCCAAAGAACTGAAAGGGATTGAAGGGAAAAGGTTTCAAAACAACAGAGCAACCAGCTCGTCAGAGTAATCCATAAAAAGGTGTTGTTGTCTATTTATTATTAGCAGTTCCTTGGTCCAATGGGCATTTAGAAATATTTGGTTAATAGAAGAATTCTGCATGAGATGATTTTCTTGAATTATTTCAATTATTTCAACTCAGTTTCTGTTTCCACCCCTGACCAGACCCCACACCTGTCGTGGATTTTCTTTTGAAATTACTAGTAGTGAGGCAGGAAAAATCCGGGTGATGGTGTAGATATTTTCTAGGAGTATCAGTAACCCTGGAGGAGTAGAAATGGGAAATGATGTGGCAAATGAAGTCTTTAGGGTTTTTTTATCAGATTTTTGCTTGAGTCTGTGCTAGGTAAAGTTCAGGACTGTGCCTAAGTCCAGCCTTGAAGATGGACAAAGCATGAAGCACCTTCTAGTTATTCCCCTCAGAGCTGCTGTAGTAAGCAGGACACATAAGCAGGACAAAAATTTATACTCTTTGCTTTGAGAAATCTAAGATATTGCCCCATTCTGGCAAAGGAGAATAGGGGCTGCAGTGGGAAAAGGCAACGTTTGGAGAAATTAATTTAAAATGAGAGTATTTAGCAGGCATCCAACTGTCTAGCCTAAAAATAGTACTGATAAAACAGTAACTGCTGTGAGAAGCATTGGAAATACAATTACTGGTATAAATATCCTGTCAAGGCTCGATGTTGGAGAAGGAGGAGTATTTTATCTGGGCAATTATAAATAACACATAAGGATCTTCTGCACACTGTGCATGATTATAAGTTTAATAGATCTAGTGACAACATATCCCTGTGGAATCAGAAGCGGAGACAACAGAATCCAACATGAAATAACAGCAGAGGAGTCTGAAAATAACTCTGCTTCTCTTTTTGTTTGCTAATTGCTTCACTTAAGAAATAAATACCATCATTCAGAGCAGGATTTATGACATTCAGAAGGTCCCAATGCAAATTTGTGTGTTTCCTGTCCCAGTGGATTTCAGAGCAAATCTCTCTGAGTTTGTGCTGGGCACAGAACTGAATCTGCCATAATTGATGTGTCAAACGAGATGAGTGTCTTTGAGCCCTGCACAGTTTTGTTCTGCTCCATGTCATGCTCAGGAGCAGCCTGGCTTCACTCCTTCACTCATTCCTGCGCAAGAACAGCAAAACCAAACTCATAGGAAATGTTTTAATGTCCATTGAAATGTGCTGCTCTGCTGCTCTCAGGTCCTGATCCCTGTTCATGTCCTTTGGCAGAGGCTTAATGTGCTGGCCATGTGGAGAACTGATTTTTGGGGACATGAGGAAACTCAGCCACCCCTGGGTTATTTTTTAGGGCAGTTTTGTGTCTATTATTATCTGCTTTTCCTGCCTTGGTCAGGGTCAGGATTGAAGCACTTGAGATGGTATTTCATGTTCTTATCTGTGTTACAGTCTCACAAAGCCTGAGTTCTACAGCACTTCACTAACAAGCTACAAAATGGAGCCCTATTTATCTCTACAAGGCCTTTTAAGGATAGACTGTCCAATAAAAAATGACACCTAAATTATTTTTACTTTTAACCCAATAAATAATCACCTGTGCCCTGCAATGTGGAGTTTTTTTAAGCAGTTACAAAAACCCACCCAAATCTGTGAAGAAGAAGAAGGACCAGACCTCTCCCTAAAACCTCCATCTTGTTTTATATATATTACTATATTGTAAAAACTTAAATCTAAGTTTCCTACCATGTAATATCACACACCTCTGTCCAAACTCCACAACCAAAATCCCAGTTCTACTATTCTATTTTGGAAACATCTCCATGGCCTCAGGTCAGTGCAGTGTTCTCCTGGGGGTCAGTGCCTGTCAGCACAAAAAGTCCAAAATTCTCAGCAACCAGGGTTCCAGCAGTTTTGTAGTTGAGCCCTCCAGTCTGCAAAGGTGAAAACAAACATCCCAGAGAACCACAGCACAAACAAGTGAGTTGAGAAATAAAAACCCCAATTTTTCCCCTGGTTTTATTTCTTTGTTTACAATACATCCATAGTCTCATTTGCTGATTTGGTCCTTCCTTCTAAACACTGATTTGAAAACAACAGAGAAATACAGTTGCACCAGGGAATTTCCTGGAATAAACAAGAGGAAGAAACATTTCCCTCCAGCATAGTCTGGGAAAACTGTGTGGGAGTTTTTAAAGATTAAACCTGCTTTAAGAGGGACTGGGATGGCCCTAGGGATGATAGGGGAGGATAAAGGGAGGTTGGGAGGGATTTGAGGGGGTTCAGGAGAGGATTTGGGGGCAGTAGAGGGGTCTGGGGGTTGGATTGTGGTCAGTTGGGAGGCTTTGGGGCACTTTTTCTTAATTTATTGGTCATTCAGGGGTTAATTGTGGAGCTGTGGGGATATTTGGGGGTCATTTGGCCAATTACAACAATCAGACAAGTCCCAAGTTGATGGCTGTAGTGATCTGCATTCAGGATAATATAATATAATATAATATAATATAATATAATATAATATAATATAATATAATATAATATAATATAATATAATATAATATAATATAATATAATATAATATAATATAATATAATATAATATAATATAATATAATATAATATAATATAATATAATATAATATAATATAATGTTCCTTGGGGGGCTCTGCATGGCACAAGTTGGAATTTGATGTGCTTGGGTTATCACTGTTTTTTTTTAACATTAATTTTATCAATGCTGATTTAAATGTGTTCAGAAACACCTTTTAAAAAAGGTGTTTCTGGGGTACTGCTGCAAAAGGGGCTGCTTGAAGTTGGCATGGAGTTATTAAATGGTGTCACCCAAGATGTTCATGACTATTTTAAAGTCTGTGGCATCAAGGAAATGTATTTTAACTTTTTTCACTTTTTGGAGGCTAAAACTAAAAGAGAGGATAAACTTCAATAGTAAAATGTTCTTTTTTTCTGTGACCACAATGATTTGTTTTCTTGACTTGCTGACACTTGGATTTTCTGAAGAAAGATCTGGCTCTTTGGTTCAAATGAATTCTGAAATGAATTAAATGAATTGCAGCTGTGGATCAGAATAAAGGTGTTGTGTCTTCCCTTTGCTGTTCTTCTGGAAGTTACAGGGACACTGCAAAGTTCTGTGTGGGATATAAAAGCATGGGCAAGGATTTCTCTATCCGCTGTTTCCATTTTCTGTACCCAGATTTCAGCAGCTTTGAAGAATGGCTCTCTGGTATTAAGGAAACATCCATGGCAGTGTGGTGGCTTGTGACTCTCAGGAATGGTTGGGAATTTCCTTGGGCTGCCAGGTTATATTAGTACAAAGAATTATTCTCCCTTCTTTTGCACTTTTCAATTAAAATCCCAGTTTTTCTTTCAAGCTGCTAATTTGCCTTTTTTTTAAACACCACTTCTTTTTGGGCTTCTGCTCTTCTGTTCATCTTCTAGAAAAGTTTTACCTAGTGTTGTTTACATGCACAAGTAATGCTTTTTAGGAAAAATGGGTTTCCGTTATTATGGGGAAAGAATTTTTTTTTATTTTAATCTCTTAGCCAATTAGCAGAACTCTTTAAACACAGAACAGAAGAAAACAGAAACTTGTTACACAAAGTCTGTCCCTGCTGTAGAATTCCGAGGAGATGGATGGAATGTCAGTTATTATTGACCTGTAGTAAGATCAATTAATGATTTTATTACCTAGACTTGATCCTTTATGGGCCATCCTGTATTTAGCTGTAAATGAAAGGTGTTTGGAAAATGAATGGAGTTCACACAAGGAATTGTGTGGCAGCAGGGTGGGTCATTCCTGTGGGATTTTTGGACATGGATCTATCTCCAAGGCCTGAAACACTCAGACTCTTTCTGAGCTCTGGTCTGCAGTGGCAGTGATGAGTGATTTAAAGCAGAATTGTCTCATTAAAGGAGGATGCAGTGATAATTCATTCTCCACGAGCAGCCTCAACCTTCCCATTGTCTCCTGGTCCTGAAAATTGCTTTTGTGTGCTGGCTCTGAGAAGTGTTCCTTGCAGAGGTCCTGGATGGCTTTGGCAGGATGGATGAGGACAGGGAATTTATACTTTTATTGGCCAGCTCCTCTCCACCCCACTAGCACACACTGGCTGTAGAAAATGGGAAGATAGAAACTTCCCCAGACACTGAAGGGTTTGATTTGCAGCCTTGGGAAATGCTTGGATTGATGTAAAAGTAAAAGTACACAGATATTAAGCAGAAACATCATAAACTTACGTTTCTATAGTTGTAGGTAAGAATATGCCTTAAGTAAGTGAGAAACTGCATTGATAAGATGGTGAAGGGCTTTTTAGTGTAGTAATATAATTGTATGGAGTAAGCTAAGAGTTTAGATGTTATAATAGAAGCACATGTGTGTACATGTAATTGTAAACCATTGGATCAAAGTATACACAGTGCAGCAGAATTAAGCATAGGTGATAGGTTAGAAAACCAAAATTAACTTTGTGGCAACTTTCTATTGGATTGGAATGTTATATATTGCTTTGTAATGAAGAAACTTGTGACTACTTTGAGCTATGGCCAACTGCTTGCTCTTTTAAATCTCACAGCCTTTGAGGCTGATGCTTATCTGAGGAATAAATCATTATGTGATCCCATCCCTTCAATTAAAGCATCAATATTAATTGGTATCTCCAAGATAATGACTGGCACTCAGTGTGAGCCTGTCCCTCTGGCTGTGCTGCCTGGCCTGGTTTGCCATGGCACAAAAGGATCAGCGCTTGAGTAGCAAAGCCTCAAAGCCACATCCACGAGCATCCCAGTCCCTTTCATGCTTAATCCCTTCAGATTTAACCTCCCAGATAATCTGTAAAATGTCCCTTGCCTCCCCTTTCCACTGTGGCACAAGGTTTAAATAGATGACTGTGAGGCTGGCAGAGCAGGAGATCCATGACATTTGGTTTTACAGACAAACAGTATTTGTCTGAGAATATTTTAGCCATCAAATGAGGCTGATATAAAAGAAAATGAAGCTGCACTCTAACAAAGACCCTGTAAGGAAGTGTAATCCTTAATTTGGATTCTGTTGTCCCCAGGTGAATTAAGTCCTACCATGCAAACTTGGTGACATTTCAGTGAATGAATTGTTTACCTGCTGATTGATTTTTATAATCCTACTTGCATTTTATTTGATATTTTCCCTAGTTTAGTTAATGTGGAAGTCACTTTAAATAAGTGATTCTCAGGCCTTTCTTCAGTGCCAAACATGAAACGCTGCTCCTCAAAGGAAAAAACTGGGAAAATCAGGAGATTGTGCTGGAATATGAGGGGCACTTAGACAAACCTCACTGTTACATTTCAGTGCCATTTTGGTTTGGGTTTTGTGGCCATCAGGGAAGTGTAATTTACCTCTTCAAGCAAGTAGGGAAAATGGAACGAAAAGTCTTAAATCACCTTGAGGAGGGGTAGGGAGGGGATGGCCAAGGCTGTTTCCACCTGAGAACAGATACAAGTTAGATAAGAAATTCCATGGAAAGATTTTTTTTTTTTCCCATAATGTCCTGGTTTAGGGCAATTTTGGGAGAAAAACCTCTAAAGAGGTTTCATCAAAGAGTGATGAAAGAGTGGAAAAAGGAGCAAGACAAGCTGAAGCAACTCCATCCTTGGAGATCTTCAAGCCTAAATGGGCAAGGCTCTGAACAACCTCTCAAGGTTGAACTGTGTGGAGCATCGGGTTGGGTTATAGGTGATTGTTAAGACACAAAAAAAGAGATGAATTCAGTTTGAGGTGCCTGAGAAGAATGGCACTGTGAACAGATAACAGGTGCATGATGTATCTCTGCTAAATGTGTTTCCTTCTAAATATTGGTGCCAGATGCAAAAGGCTTCTCTCAATGTAGAGGATCATGAGAAAGTAGGGAATGCAGGCTATTTGTTGTGTGTCTTACACAGATACCAAGCCCTGGAGATAATGCTCCACCTATCACCAGGTCCACTGAAAAAAAAAAACATTTATAACAGGTCAACATTCTTGGGTCAAGTAACAGTAAAAAATTCTGTACCCTTCATCAATATTTTAAACTTCCATTTTGAGGATGGCACAAGAAGCTGCACCCCAGTCCTCCTTTGGGCTGGAGTGCCATAAAATGTGTTTGTCACAGCTGAGGAGCTGGCCCTGGATGGCCCCACATGGCCTGGCAGGAGCAGCAGGCGTTGGAGCAGGAAATTAAAACCTTGGTGTCATTCTCAGCCAGCAACGGAGAAGGAGCACATGGTCAAAATGGATCTTGAGAGTGCATTACAGAGCCTTGGAGAACCACACAGGCTTTTTACACATTCCTTTCTGGAGGGAAAACATTTCCAATAGATAAAAATACAGCTTTTGCTTTCCCTTTAGTGGGAATGAGATAGGGTTTATACATAAAAGAAAACTGAAAGAATGTTTTCAACCAGCAGAAAAAGTTCTGGAACTTCTGAGATTACCAAGGAACAAAATGAGTTTTACGTGTTTCCCTTTTCTGGAGAGCTGAAAAACCATCCCCACTGCTGGGTCCAGTAACATAAATAATTTTATTTGCTGTACAGCCAAGTATTGAACTTAAATACTGTGTGTGTGTCATAGTAATTACAGAGGTGCTGTTGCTGGTGTTTATTTCAGGTTAATCATGGAATCCTTGAGGCTGGAAAATCCCTGCCAGCCCATGGAGTCCCAGCTGTGCCCAGTGCCCAGAGCACTGAGTGCCACCTCCAGCCCTTCCTGGGACACCTCCAGGGATGGGCACTCCAAAGCTCCCTGGGCAGCCCCTGCCAAGGCCTGAGCACCCTTTCCATGGAGAAATTCCTGCTGCTGTCCAAGCTGAGCCTCCCCTGGCACAGCTTGAGGCCGTTTCCCCCCATCCTGTCCTTTGTAACCTCGAGGGTTTATAGGAGGTGTTTGTGCTGGAGCTGCAGTGAAACAAAAACTTTTTTTTCTTTCTGTGCAGTGAATTTTCCATAGAAATTTGAAATCCTTTTTTTGCAGGGTGACCTGCTTCGAAGTGTTTCTAATGGAAAGATAATTGGAATGGGAAAACTGTTTCAAGATTAAATGAATTCCTTTATCCTAGTGTGTGAATAGTGTTGGGTCAACTCCTGGATATCAGATTTGTGGGGGTGGTAAATTTTGCTAAGAAGGTGCAAATGCATTTTTAGTGTGCATTTTATAGCTAAGGTAAATTTTGTCACTTGGCATAGATCTATTCCCATAAACAGAATGCAGATAGGCAGGCTGGACAAATGTTTACAAAGTTTAAATGGAGATATTTCAATTTATTTTTCTATTTTCTTTTATGTTTATGTTGGCATTTCACTCATCTGTAAATAGAAAATCTTTCATTCTGAAAGTTGTTTCCAACTTAGATTAACTGCCCATGAAATTTATAAATTAGAATTCTGTGAATAACCTTTTTTTTTTTTTACTGCATTCCACATACTCCTCATATTTTGCATTTTTTGTTCATTAAAGTGAAGGATGACTATAGGGACAAATACAAATAAGATGGGAACAGTTACTCATTAGGTTGCATTAGTTCTGCTGCACATTGTTTTTCTTCCCTCTTCAAGTTTTCCCTCTACTTCCCTAAAACCTCCCAGGGTGGAAGGAACATGCCCAGACCAGAGTAGGGCACTTCCAAAGGGATCTTTAAGGCAAAAGGCCATGTACCAAGATCACCTTTTGTGTTTTGAAGCCTTTTTCTTGCCTGTTTTTCTTCTAGCTTTTTATAAGCATGGTTACCATCAGATGACCTCACTAATTCAAAATTCCTGAGATAAATAAGCTGGGGAAGGCTTCTCCTTCTCCTTCTCCTTCTCCTTCTCCTTCTCCTTCTCCTTCTCCTTCTCCTTCTCCTTCTCCTTCTCCTTCTCCTTCTCCTTCTCCTTCTCCTTCTCCTTCTTCTTCTTTCTCCTCCTTCTCCTTCCTTTCCTTTTCCTCTATCCTAAGCACAGTATTTTTCTCTGATTTATTGGAAAATATGAAGTGTGTATGGCAAGAGAACCCTCTGAGGACCCCAGAAGTTGCTGCTTCCAAAGCCCAGAATTGTTACACCTCGGAAAATTTTATTTTCATTTTACTTTGATTCAAAAGTGCTTTGTGGGAGGGATTCAGCCATTGCAGGAAGTACTTTATAAAGAGGTGTAGTGATAAAAGGGTTTCTCTTTGTATAGAAAGCCAGAATTTTATATATTTTCTTCTAAAATGAATTTTTAGCAAACTCTCTATTCCTCACTCTCCCAGGGTTCACCTTTGTTTATGAAATAATGAGACACATTTGCATTAATATCAGTATAAACACATACTCTCCACTTGGTTTTGGAGTGATATTAAAAGGATCTGGTTTTAAAATACTGGAATAAAATGATTTCAAGAACTCTACTCTCACTTCAAATATGTGAAACTCTGTCCTCGAGTTTCTTTGTGGTGTTAATTGGGACAGGGAGGGGCAGGGCTAAGGTGGGCTGGGCTTTTCTAACTTGGAGATGGCTCTGTGGTAACGGAGGACTAAAACCTTTGGGTTGTAGATTTTATTTTCAAGGTCAGAATTCAAGAAATCATCTGTGGCAGAAGAGGGATGGAATTTCCGCAGCTTTTGGATTATGTGGGCTGTTAAATACAGAAATAACCTGGAGGAAACATTCTCAGGGTGTGCAGCTGTGGAATCACAGGATCTCTGAGGTTGGAAAAGACCTTCAAGACCAAGTCCAACCATCAATCAGCCCCACCCTGCTCACCACAACCATGTCCCCAAGTGCCACATCCACACATTTTTTAACACTTCTAGGAATAGGGACTCCAAAACTCCCTGGACAGCCCCTCCCAGTGCTTTACAGCCTTTGGAGTGGAGAACTCTTTCCTGCTGTCCAAGCTGAGCCTCCCCTGGCACAGCTTGAGGCCGTTTCCCCTTGTCCTGTCCCTGTTCCCTGGCAGCAGAGCCCGACCCGCCCTGGCTGTCCCCTCCTGGCAGGAGCTGTGCAGAGCCACAAGGTCCCCCCTGAGCCTCCTTTTCTCCAGGCATCAATGAGGCTGAAATTTAAAAGCTGCTGATTTGAATAAGAAGGGACAATGTTATTGTGAACTTGTTTGCTTTTGCAATCTTAATGCAACATCACTAATTTTAGATCAGCATTTATTCTGGCATCTGTTTATTTAGATACTGAGGCAGAGCAGAGATTGAAGAGAGATTTTCTCTTTTAAAAAATAAATCTTTCAAATCCCAGTGCCACAAAGAAAGGCAGAGTGCTGACATGGGGTACCTGTAGATGCTCTGCAGTGGGATCATCCAGTTAGATGGCAGGATAATGTCAGTGTGATTCCACTTCCCAACCCTGATCCCTGGGGCAGCTGCAGCTGCTGTGGCAGGAGAATTAAATGTATTCCAGAACAGGGAGTTCATGGCAATCTGCCCTCTGCTTATTTTGTCTCTTTGCTAACTCATAAAAGCAGTGTAGGAGTACATTTCTTTGAAGTGTTTGCAAGGTTATTTTAACTGGAAAGTTAAAATATAGAGTATTACCTTTGAATGTGCAAGAGGTGTAAAACACTGGCCTTAGTGTCATAAATACACAATGAAAAAATACCTGGGTTTTATGTTCTGTGACAGCACTTCCATAAAACACCCTTCTGTAATGAGTGAGGAACAAGTTTCACAGAGCTGAACTTTAAAACAAACTTTATTGCTGGAGCTGCTTCTGTTTTCCAGAATGAACCACCACGTTCTAAGAACTTCAATCTCTTCCCTGCCTTTTGCTGTTTGTGAATTAATGCAGCGGGTCATTTTAATTCTTGCATAATTTTTGTACTTGTGTCTGCTTAGAAGCCAAATGGGATCAAAGGATGAATCATTAGTGCTCTCAAGTATGAGAATTAGAAGCTGCTCAGAATTTAAATTTGAGCTCTCTAGATAATACAGGTAATCAATCTCCTGGAAATGCTGGAAATGGAGGATTTTGATTCATTAATTGTACAACAAACATCTTTTGCTCCCCCTCTGTGAATTTCGGGTGACCCATGTGGAGCTGCAGCCTGAACACCCATGGGAAATTGGAGAGGAAATTTGAACTTTAGCACTATGAGAAGAGAGAGGATTTTTTTGCCACTGCTTTTCCTAAAGAGCTGAAGCATTCCATGTTTTCTGGAGGCCCAGAGCCATGAGCACTTTGCCTGTGTTGATGGCAGTTGTCCTCACTGCAGCTCCATAAATTCCATTGGAATGGAGAGACTTTCTGCTTCACTGCCTGAGCCAAATCCTGCAGTCTCTCATTTTTGGGAGCTGCTGCCAGAAGTTGCCATTTCTTCACTGTTTGTTTCAGGTGACAAGATCTCAGGTGAATTGCTTTTGCAAGCAAGTCACTTAATTCCCTCGATTTCCAAGCTGAGGACAACAAATTACTTTATTCTGGAGTCATTGCTGCAAATTCAGTGGAAGAAACTCTTCCTTGTGAGGGTGGGCAGGCCCTGGCACAGGGTGGATCCCTGGCAGTGCCCAAGGCCAGGTTGGACAAGGCTTGGAGCAGCCTGGGACGGTGGAAGGTGTCCCTGCCATGGCAGGGGGTGGGAATGGATGGGCTTTAAGGTCCCTTCCAACCCAAACCATTCCATGACTCTCTAAATGAGCTTTCTTCACCTCGGTGGAATTTTCCATCAACTGTCAAGGGCAGCTTTGGAGAGAGCACTGGGGGAAAGCAGCATGTTGTGTTCAAGAATTGGGGCTTTAATGCAAAATTATAGCTGCTGGAGCAGCCTTGAGCAGGGCAGTGCTGAGGGACTGAGGAGGCAGCAGAGGGGACAATGACAAGGAGGGTGTGTTTGGCAGGAAAGGGAGGTTTCAACCCTGAGCCTCTTTAAGTGGAGCCTGGTGGTCTTCTGGCATCTGAGAGCAACGCTGCTGCCTGGGCTGTAAGAAACAAAAGAATTCCTTTATTTTTTCTATCCTAGAGGCAGTAAAATTCAATGTTGTGTCCACTGTTGAGCAGGATTATGTCCAAGGTAGAGTAAACTTTGTTCTAAACTAAAAACTATCCAAATTTGCAGAGGTTATTTAATGAACTTCTTTAAGACTGAATATTTTACAGCCCTCTGGAGTAAAAAGAACATCTGTGAAAGTAAAGGTGCAAGTAATGATCTGTTTGGGGTATACTCCCAAGTCCAGGGTGAGAAATCTCAGGGAGTAAATTACAGTCTTGAAATTCTAGAACATGCAATCCACACTTCAGAAAAAGGGTTTAATTTGAGTATTTTCCAGCAGTAGGAGGCTGTAAATATCATGTGGAGCTGCTAACAAATGAGACATGATGATAATGGGAGAGTGGATTTTAATCCTCAGAACAACCACCAGAAGTTTGGGTATTTCATATCCCAAGCTATTTAACATTGTTTGTTAAGTAATGCAACATGTGTTTGCCTTAGAAAGTTGTATGTGTATATAAAATGGAAGCTATTGCAGTTTTATTTTACATTTGTATAATTATTGTATGTCTCAGTGCTTTGTAGAAAATATAGAAAAATATCAGTGTATATACAGAAAAGCATTTCATGATGGGAAGGAAGAATTCCAGAGGATAAAACTGATTTTCCATCAGGCCCCCCACACTGATCTCCTCCCACTGCCAAGACAGGGAGCAGTGAAGTTGTCCCACAAGGTCACTGGTGAGACCAGAAAAGTGCCAGAAACATCTGTCAGGAAAATGAATTTCAGATTTCTGCAGCTGCCTTCTGCCCTTGCCAATTTGTGCCATAGGAAGGCTGGAAATTTGCTTTAGGAAAATTCCTTCAGCTGCATTCCTTTGTGAAGGAGTGCAAGGAACAAAGCCTCCTCCTTCTGCCATTTGATACCTCTCTCTTCCAGGAGCATCCAGGTTTGAGAGCTTGACCATGTATGACTTGGCTGCTGGGAATAACCCAGCATGACTGCAGAAGAGGGGAAATCCAAACAGGTTGCCTTGCTGAGGGTGCAAGTAATCATCAAATCCAAGAAATTGAGTGGGAATCCAAAGTAACCTCTTCTCTGACAGATTAGGAGTCTTTAATATCACAGAATCCCAGAATGGTTTGAGTGGGAAGAGACCTTAAAGGTCATCTTATTCCACCCCTGCCATGGACAGGACACCTTCCACTGTCCCAGGCTGCTCCAAGCCATGTCCAGCCTGGCCTTGGGCACTGTCATGGATCCAGGGGCACCCACAGCTGCTCTGGGCACCCTGTGTTCCCTCAGAGGGAAGAATTCCTTCCCAATATCCCATCCATCCCTGCCCTCCTTCATCCTAAGGCCATTCAGGTCATGTGCCATTCTGCAGTTTGTGTGTGTTGGTATCTGGCCAGCCCAGATGTGCTGTGCCAAACCTTCAGTGGTTTTCTACTGTGGATTCTCCTCTAACATGAGGCATTTAAGGCTGCAGAGGCCAGCAGGCACCTGCCCTCCCAGAATCTGTGAGGATAATCCTGCTGCACATTAATCAGCGTGCTCCGAGATGGAGCAGCTCGTTTTGCTCCTGTGTCCCCTGCAGCGAGGCTGCTCTCAACATCCTGCCTCAAACTGCTCCTGGCTCTTTCATACAGATTTATCCTGTGCTCACAGCCTTCATTTCACTGAGCTTAGTTTGTGTTTGCCCTTGCACAGCCGGTGTGTGAAGTGAGCAACAATCCTGTCTCTAGGCCTTCGTGTTGTCAGGTTTAAGAAATTAAGCACATCCTGCCTTGTTTTGTTAAACTCTCGAGGTGTTTCTCCCCTCCTCATTCCTTCCCTTCACCTCCTCTGCCCTCCAAAAAGATTAATTTCAAGTACACAGCCCAGACAAGAGGTGGTGTTGGAGATAAGACCTCACGTTGCTCCCCAGGATCTCAGCAGGTCTCTGGCTCTTCCTGAATGGAGTTGGCAAAAAGCAGCAGCAAAATCAAAGATTAAAAAAGCATTTTGAAATGTGAGCAGCTTGGGGAAGTGAAGCATGAAACTGTAAAATCACACACTTGTCCTGCTCTATGTGTGGAGTACCTGTAGGTATTTATGATATCAGAGGTTTGATTAAATATTTTGTATTATAAAAAGTAAATATTTAATTGTTGTGCAAGAGCCAGAACCAGCTGAAGTTTCTCTGCTTAGCTTCTACTTTATCAGCCATATCATTTGATCATATAAATGGATTATTTTAGGTTTTGGGTTGTGTGATTTTTTTTTTTAATTAGTGGTAAATTTGGTGACCTTTTGGTAATCTGGGGTGTTAGGCCTATTGTGGTCATTCAGAAGTATTTTCCTGTTCTCCCCTGGACTGATTCTGTGTTTTTTCCATTGACAAATAATGGATTTAAGGGATCCACAATGTGAGCAACTTGTCTGATGCACTTGATAATTGGATGTTTGAAGCTGCTGCTCAGTCTGTGAGCCTGAGCTTTTGCTGACACGACTGAGAAGGTTCAGGGCTTTGTTCTGGAGTTATTGGTGTGTTTGTCCACTGCCAGCTGGGAGCAAAGCACTGCAGAGCCTTAAGGAGATGTTTCCAGGCTGCTGAGTCTCCTGCCTGTGAAGCTCAGGATCAGGACAAAACCCCCCAGGTTCAGGTTTTCACTGGACAATAATCGTCTCTCCAGGTCTCAGCAGGTGTTTGAGATGTAGCAAGATGACACATTTTCATCATCTCCTGATGTTCCACTTTCCCCTGGCACAATGACCACTCAAACACACTATGGGAATGTTCACACCTGACATCCTACAGGAATGTTCATATCTGACATTCTACAGCAGTGGTCACACCTGGCATCCTACAGGAATGTTTATATATGACATCCTACAGGAATGGTCACACCTGACATCCTACAGGAATGTTTATATATGACATCCTACAGGAATGGTCACACCTGACATCCTACAGGAATGTTTATATATGACATTCTACAGCAGTGGTCACACCTGGCATCCTACAGGAATGTTTATATATGACATCCTACAGGAATGGTCACACCTGACATCCTACAGGAATGTTTATATCTGACATTCTACAGGAATGGTCACACCTGACATTCTACAGGAATGTTTATGTCTGACATCCTACAGGAATGGTCACACCTGACATTCTACAGGAATGTTCATATCTGACATCCTACAGGAATGGTCACACCTGACATCCTACAGGAATGGTCACACCTGACATTTCTGGCTGCTTCTGCTGATAATGTTGCTCACTCTGTGGGGACTTGTCTGTCACTGGGAGCAATTCAGGCAGAAAGAGCTGCAAGCTCAGCACAGCAGCATTTTCTTGGCTGTGCCAGAAAAGATGCTGCTCCTGCTGCTCTATGGCTCTGCCTCCAAGCTTGTGGGGAACCTCCATGCTCCATGTGCATGTCCTGGGCTGGAATTTCTGCCAGGCTCTCCTGAGGTGGGCTTTGAACTGGGCACTTCTGTCCAGCTTTCAGTTCTTTCCAACCCAATCCCTTCCATGATTCCATGAGAATTTACCAATCATGGAAGGGATTGGTTTGGAAGGAGCTGAAAGCTCATCTCATCCCATCCCTTGCCATGACAGGGACACTTTCCACTACCCCAGGTTGGTCCAAACCCCAAAGTCCAACCTGGCCTTGGGCACTGCCAGGGATCCAGGGGCAGCCACAGCAGCTCTGGGCACCCTGTGCCAGGGCCTGCCCACCCTGCCAGGGAACAATTCCTTCCCAATATCCCATTTAAAAAGCCTTGGTGTCTGAGTTTAATGCTGAACCATGGTTGCTCAAGCAGGTTTTTCTGAGCCAGGCTTTAGAGGTGGTGCTGTTGTGTCCACTCTCAGCCCTGAGTGGGACCCGAAGTGTAGTCACAGGGTTGGGCTGGGTGACTTTTAAAGCATCCTAAAAGAATCTGTCCGAATATAGAAGTTCTATAGGATCTGGGCCCCATTTTGCAGAACTCCTAAATTGCCTTCTTTCTTATTCTAATCTGGTAGAGATGATTAATTTGCTTCAATATCTTTATTTTTAAATGTGTGACTTCGATTTTAATGTGGGTTAAACCTTGGATTTTCACTTGGGTTGCAGCCTAGTCCACAAGGGTGTCTGTGATGAAAGTTCAATGTCTTTTATGGCTTATTGTAGTTAACTTGTTCTGTAGAAACTTTTCACATCTGTTGCTAATTATCACTAAAATCACTACATTAATGACTTTTGCTTAAATACATTTTCACTTCAGTAATTTTCATCGTGTGTTAATTACTGTTCCAAGCTAAGATTTTTTGAACAGATATGTTTCCCTCTAGCAAATGTCTTAAAGTCCTCTCAGCTGTTGTTTTTTCAGGTGTGGTTTTTCTGGGTTTTGTTTTTTATTTTCTTGCTCTTTGGCTCCTGAGTTGCCTTTATCTGAATAACTGCAGCTGTTCTTAACACCAGCCCTTCCCCTCCTGTGAGACAAACCCCTCCTGGAGGCAGGATGTGTATTTTGACTTTTCACATGTTGAGAGAGCAGATTTGGAACAAATTGGGAAGGATTTCAGACCTACAGCTGCTCTGCACTTAGGTAGACTAGAAATAGAGACAGGAAAGCTGATGTATTTTCCATACTTTCTGATGTAGTTTTAGAATCATGTTTCAATTCATGTGTATGTGAATGGCTTATACTGAATTATCCTGAGAATTTTCTGATGTTGAAATCTGTTTTGGCCTCCCAGGTTTTACCCACCTGATAAAGAATTCATTCCACCCAAACTGAAGATGCCTACTCTTGTTTTAAGAACTTTCTTTTATTGTTGCTCTCTCCTTGGCTGGAATGATCTCTGTTAAAGATTTTCTGTTTCTCTATTGAACTGTGCTGCAGATGACAAAGCACAGCCTGATCCTACCTCTACAATTTCTGCCCAAGTGCCCGATTCCATTTTCTTCCAGTTGCTATTTTAATACCACTCAGGAACCAATTTTTTGTTTTTTTTAATAAATTCTCTGGGTTTGGTGATGTGCTGGCACCAGCTGCTGCCAGAGGTGCACAAGTGCCCTAATGAGGGCAACAGGGATGGTTTGTGATGAGTCCTCTCCTCCTCACCTCAGCTGGGAAATTATTTTTAGCAGTGCTCTCCTCCAGGCTCTCTATTGTTTGCTGAGACAATGCAGCTGCACTAAAATATCTCTGTGCACAGGGCATTATGCATTTCTTCAGCTGCACTCCCAAGGTAAAAGGAAAAGATGAAATTCTTCACAGCTGAATTGAGGAATTCCAGAGAAAATGCCTATTTCATCTCCTCCAGCCATGCCTCTGTCTTTTAAAGGCACAGAGAACACACCAGCCTCGCTCAGCCCTTATTCAAAACAACAAAGAAGAAACTAGAATTTTTAAAGTGCAATCTGCCTTGCAACTATTTGGACTTTTTGTTTGTTTTGGGCTTTTTTCGTTTTTGGGTTTTTTTTTTTAATTTCAATTTTTTTTCCCCTTAGAGTAGCCAGTAATTCCAGAATCAATGCCCAGAAAAAAAAATTAAGGAACTATCTTACTCTTTGTGCTGCTATCAGTCAACACTGTTGTCTAATTTAGCACATTAAACCACAATATACTTATTTCTGTTTCTTGTAAGGCATGGAAAGGAAATGAAAGATCTCTTGAAAGATTTTTGGCCCTATTTTTACCAAGAGTTAAAAAACAATAACAATAAAGCTGCCAAAATGTTACAGAGATCTTATCTCAGGTCTGCCTGTTCCATTGGTTTTGATCAGCAGGATTGGACACGTAGGGATTTGAGCTCTGTAATCGTTTGGATTATGCCTGGTTTTTGTGAAAGCTAAATTGCTCAGTTTAGTCCACTTATGAATAACAAAAGACTGTAAAATCTCAGTCATGGTGTTTGGTTTTCTTTAATGTTTCTGTTGAAAACTTAGGGAAATTGGTATCTAGAGCTTATAATTAAAAATCAAATACGAAATTGAGTCTGCATCCTGCTGCAGGATTGATTCAAGTCATCCCTAATGATGGGGGAATGCTTCTGCCATGATTAGACAGCTTCAGGCTCAGAGGAAAACCCTTTAATTAGTTGGGAGAAAGAGAAGCTGCTGTGGCTGAGGCTTTGCAAGGTGCTTAATTTGCCTACTTGTCTTTCGCTGCAGGTGCCACTAATGCTGGGAAAAAAAAAAGTGTTGAAGAAAATTTTCAGAGTTTGGGGAAGGGATATTAGACTAAATTATTTCCTGAAATCCTATTTTTAGTATTTTGCCCTGTGGCATTAATCTATAAATACATTGATTTGTCTTTGACTATCATAATTGTCTCTCCTTAGCAGGGATTTCTAAACTGACTTCCTTCATTTATCCTCAAAATTATTTTTCTGGTTCTTGCCATGTTCTGATTGTTAACCATGGAGCACACTGCTTCCAGAGGTACTGCTGGCCATGGAGAGCAGATTTTCTGATAAGTTTTTTATGTCAGGATACATTTCTCAGGAATTTTGTTGGCTTCCTAAGAAAATCTTTGTCACCACATCAGTGATATTCCTCCACTCTTGCCATCCTTTAAGACTGGGACTCTGTTTTCAGAACTCAAGAAAATACTGCCCTTTTTAGGGTGATTTTTTTCTTTGAAATCAGTGCAAGAGCAGTGCAGGAACACTCATCAGTTTAGAGCTTCCTGTCAGGTTTTATACACACTGCCTGAAGCATAAATCACTTAGAAATTCATCTTTCAGAAATCATTGCCACTTAAAAGAATATTTATCCTTTCTATGGGCTGGACATGAAAAGCCCTGAAGGAAAGCAGATGCTTTTGGAAAGGCTTGATGAGATACCTGGGCTTGCAGTAGTTTTTAAAAATCAGACCAAATACTTGATCTTTAGCATTTTTGAGGTGCTCTGATAAGGCAGACTTGCAGCTGGACTCATTTTTTATCTGTGCTGCTTTTTTTTTTTTTTTTTTTTTTTTTTTTTTTTTTTTTTTGTCTTCCAGGATAACAGTTGTACTTATTTTTTTTCTGGCCATTCTGTACATCATGGTTTATGTTTGGATTGTGTCAAGTCTGAACAAAGGGAGATAAATGGAAGCTGTTCAGAGAAGGAAAGAATGAAGATTATGAAGATGGTGGGGACCAGTTTTATAGCATTGCTGGAACCAGCACTTAAAGGGAGTTACTGGAAATATGGGAGATTTGGGACTTTCCTTTCCTGGAATGCACCACCAGCATGCCTAGGGTCTGCCTTCCAGAACATTTTGGGTACAGATCCCTCTGTTTACCCCATACTAAGGTGATTCTTGGGCTTTCCAGGTGGTATCACTCTGTCTGACCAGGCCTTGTCCTGGTGACAAAATCCCCTTATCATATGGACAGGTAGCACTAGGAAAGATAGCAGGAAATCAATCCCTGGCACCTCACTGTTCCCTGGCTCTGTCAGTGCAAAAGTGATGGAAAGATCAGAGAAAACACGGAATTTCAGGCCAGGGAATTTTTCTTGGTATGGAATTAGATCCTGGTGTGGGCAGTGCTGGTGATGGGAGCTGCTGCTGGCACAGAACTGGGGGCACTGGTGGATCCACCTGGGGCCTGAGCTGACCTTCAGTGGGACCTTGAGAGGCTGCAGAGAAACTTGATGAGGTTCAACCAGGGAAATGCAGGTCCTGCACCTGGGCAGGAACAAGCCCCAGTGCCAGCACAGGCTGGGGGGACCTGGAGCAGCTCTGCAGGGAAGGACCTGGGAGTGCTGCTGAGATCCAAGGTGACCATGAGTGGACAGAGTGTCCTCGTAGCCTGCAAGGTCAGTGGGATCCTGGGGACATCAGGAGGAGTATGGCCAGCAGGACAGGGAGGGACCCAACCCCTCTGCCCTGCCCAGTGAGGCACATCTGGAGTGCTGTGTCCAGCTGTAGGCTCTGCAGGTCAAGAAGGACAAGGAGATGCTGGAGAGGGTCCAGCAGAGGCCACAGGGATGATTTGGGGTCTGGAGCATCTCTCTGCTGAGGAGAGGAGCTGGGCCTGGTCAGTCTGGAGAAGGGAAGGCTGAGGGGGGATCCCATCAATCCACACAGACCTCTCCAGGGGCTGGCAGAGGAGGGTGCCAGGCTCTGTTCTGTCACTGTTCCAGTGACAGGATAAGGAGCAGTGGCCATTCAATGCAAGTTCCACCCCAACATGAGGAAACTTTCCATGGAGGGTGGCAGAGCCCTGGAACAGATGCTCAGGGAGAGCCTCCCTCTCTGGAGACATCCCAAACCCAACTGGAAGTGTCCCTGTCCCACCTGCTGCAGGTGTCCCTGTCTGGGCAGGGGGATTTGACTGGATGTTCTCCAGAGGCTCCTTCTAGCCCCAGCTATTCTGGGAATATTTACTGGGCCACTCTGTGGGCTGTGTGCAATGCAGAGCTGGTGGCTCTCTCTGACACTGCCCTACCTCACACAGGGTGGGAATTCCAGGTGATTTTTACTTGCTAAGAGCAACAGCATTAATCCTTGATTAATGAGCAGGGACTGGAACAGTTTCCTCAGGTGGTTTCAGTGTGTTCTGGGAAATTGTCTTGGCACCCAAGCATTTCAGGCTGAGGACAGTGGGAATTCTTTACAAAGCCCCCCTCATCATGGCTGTGCATCAGAGCACCTCTCTTTAAGGCAGGGGCTGATTTTCTAGTTTTCAGCAGGGTCAGAGGGAACATCAGCACATCCTGGGGTCATCTCTGCATCCTCAGGGCTGGCAGTTCCTGCTGCCAACATCCTGCAATTAGTGTTTGGGAGCTGAATTATTTAGTGTTCTGTGTTTCATAGCTGCTGAAGGGATGAATTTTATTTGCTGCCTCAGGAGCTGGTTATTCCATGTCTGAGTTCATGGAGAGAGCTCTCCACTCACTGCCCTTGAGCTCCCCAGATTTGGTTCTCCTCTCCAAGAAATGGATTCTCTGAGGAAGGGAGAGCCATGCAAACTGTGTTTAAAGGATGTAAAAAGGGTTGGGTTTTTTAATTGCCTCATCTCATGGGGAGTGAAAACATTTTTATTACAAAATGCCACACTGTCTTATTCCCTCTCACAATCCTACCTCTCCTGGGCTGTTCTGAACAACAGGTTCTTCACAAGTCTGGGATCAGTGAAAGGAGTCCGTGGGATTTTAGTCTTTCACTGATCTGAAGTCTCTCACAGTCACATTAGTTTAAGTAGACACTACAGAAAATTGAAAAGAAAACCTCTGTATTAAACTCTAAAGTCACAGAGTGACTCTGGATAAAGCATGGGTTTTAATTCTGAATCAATTTTATTTCCTACAAGGCCTTAATGTTATTATTTGTAGCTATAAAAACATGCCTGACCTGGAATAGACTATATTTTTAATCTCATTAGGAAAAAAAGTTCATTATTTATGGCCTTGAATTAATTGAGTGATTACTTTTGTTTTAAACATGACTTAGATGACTCTACTGTGACTTTACAAAGGAAAGGTGACGCTGAGGTTCCCTCACTACCTGCAGTGGGAGGTCTCAGAAAGGTTTAGCAAAATATGTTCATTTTATTATACAGTTAAAAGCCACTACAAATGTGAAAATTACATGAAACTTATCTAGATCTTGTTTGCTTTTAGTTTGAAACTGTTTTGTTGTTTTTTTTTTTTTTCTTTTTTTTTTTTTTTTGATGTAGCCTTAGTGTAGCACTCTCCTGGTGAGTTTTGGTCTGCTTCTGGTCGTTTTTTTGTGGTTTGGTTTTGGGGCCACAGTCAAAACCCCTTTCTTAAAGCACAATTAGGAGAAGCCATTTTAATAAGTTTATTTGGGTTGTGAATCTCATTATGTGTATTCAGTAGGCTGACTCCTACCTTTTTATTTGTTTTAGAAAAGAGCAGGGCAGATCTTTATTTTTTTTTTTTTTTTTAGTTTTTCAAAACACAGCCATGTCTCTTAAAATTAATTAGAGTTGAAGGTCAGAGTGTCAGTGCTGCTGGAGTTGTTATGACACATTTTTAGGAGCTAAATCTCAGCAGCATTTAGAACCACAATCAGCAAAATTCAGTGAGAGGAGCTGAGGGAGGATGCTGATTAAACTTCTGCTCATGCTGTTGCCCTTGCGCTGATTTAAAAGGAAAAAATACCCTAAAAAGGGCAATATTGCAGGGTCAGGAGTGGGACTGGATCCTCACGGGTCCCTGGCAACCCAGGATTCTGTGATTCCAGACAGAAAATCTCTAACTTGCCAAAATAAACAACCAAACAATCCTTTCATTCACTTCAGATATACTTGAGGGTTAAAACACTTTAAATCAGAGTACACAGAAAATAAAACCTGTCAGGGAGGCTGAGAAGGCAGCATTTCAAAGGCAGTGAATCAGGGAGGTTTGACCATTCCCTCTGCCTCTGGAATTTTGGATGCTGGAGGGAAGAGATGCTCTCTGCTGTACCACCCCAAGGCTTGCACTGTACGATGGCACCAACCTTCCCTTCCTGCTGCTGGACAAACCCAGGGTGGTTTCTGGCCCTCTGATGTTTAAAGAGAACCATCAAAGAAAAATCCCTCAGCTGGAACGTGGGGAATGCTGTTCTGCTATCCCTATTAGTGCAGGAAAGCAGATTTTGGAGACTCTCCTCCCTTGGCTTAGAATTAAATTCCTACTGCTCATTTATGAGCACAAAGAAGGTCAGCAGATCATGAAGGGGCTGGAAGATTGAATTTGAATTTCTCTGATCTCTGAGAACCCTTGCCTCACCTGAGACCACTCTGCTCCTTTCTTCATCCAGGAAGTCCTTCCTTGTTCCTCTGTTAAGGACACCAATGAAAATTGGAAAATCTGAGTTGAGCTACTAATACATGAAAAAGAAGTTAAAGAATTTTGGCTAATCAAGACAATATATTCAAGTCTGTTATTACTGAGAGTTAATCTGGTGAGCCTTTATAGGTTTTTGAGCTGGAATGGCAACTGAAAATGAATAATTTTGTATTACAGAGTGTTTTCGTGTGGTTGGGAATGGCACAATGCTGCAAGAGCTGTACTGATTCTAGACTTGCTATTTATTTAACATTTGTTAAAAAATTTAAGTTTGTGTCAGGAATTAAAAGGATTTCATTAAAATTAGAGATGATTAGGTGAACTGTTATGCCAGTTATGGGAAATACAAAAATAGCTTTGGGTATAATAAGCAGCTTCATTATATTAATGCAAAATATTTTCCTATCATTAAAAAATTAAGGAACATTCCAAATGTTATTTTAGCTCCTAGGGAAAAAAAAAATCAAAATTTTACTTTTTTTTTTTTTTTTAGCACTATTGCTTTGTTTTTAAATTAACTATTACCTACAATTATTTTCAGAGCATTTCACTGATCTCAGGGAAAATACTCTCAAAAAACATCATCCAGCTTCAAGGGAATAACCATTTGAGTTATTTTCTGCCTCTTCCCTCAGCACATAATATTAAATTAATTTATTAATTGTCAGAAACAGCTACAAAGCAGTGCTGCACTGCTCCTGCTAATTTTGATATCCTCAGAAAACGCATTGTTGTTTTCACTTGGAAAAAAACCAAAATATGCTTGCTGGAAATAGCTATGAGATGCAGAGATGAGAGGGATTGTCATGGGAATGTTTCATCATCCTTGGGAAGCAGCTCCTGAGCCTGCAGTGGTTTCCTTGTGTGCACTGGGAGAATTCATTCCCTCCCTGCCCATCCCACCAGCAGGAGAGTGAAGCCGTGTCTGACCAGAAGATTTCAGGGACAACGAGGCCACACACAAAAATAAATTAAAATTGTTTTGGTAGGGTGAGACTGCTTTGTGTCCAAGCACAGGCATGCTGAAATCTGCATTTTGTTCTCATTTTCTGCCTCTAACATTTCATGGGGATTTCAGGAGCAGCCTTCTAGCAAAGGGCCGCTACCAAGTAGTCAGGAGTGATTTTGGTGTCATCAAAACTCATTTTCTCACAGCCAGGTCCCCACTGCTCTGGGGCAGAGCCTGACTTAAGGTTTATGAACTTATTTAATGTTTGTACAAAAGCAAAAGAAACTTTGCTTCTTGTTCCTTCCTCAGCCTGGTTAGAAATGCAGCCAGTGCCCTTCAGGGGGCAAGAGAGGGAGAGTTTCAGGATGTTCCTGCCTTTAAAACTGCAGCCCAGGAAGAGCCAAATTAATAAAGAGAAGTTCTTTGGCCCGGGAATTCCTCCTAATTCTCAGTTTTAGTGAGCTTTAGTCACATACCTGCCTGTGCTGTGTGCTTTACCTCATCCAAACTCAGCTACTACAGCATTAAATATTGTCTGTGTGCTTATGAATGTATAAAAAATGGGAGAAATATAATTATGAGAGTGATCCATGGATGTGTTTTGGAAATCATACACAAGCACAAGGAACCATCAATCTAGTCCTGCAACAGTTTTCAAATTTATTGTGCCAGTGTAGTGAAAATTTTAAATGAACTCATGTATTTTAAATTACAGTGTTTGGCACAGCTGGGCTTGTTTTGTTGTTGGTGTGGTCAAATGACCTCCAAAAATACTTATTTTGAAGTATATTCCCTCTTGCTGAAATCAAGGCTGTTACTTGAAGGATAGGTAGGAGAATACACTCAAAGGCATTAGTTATAAATCAAACCAATCCTTTCTCTGCAAAGCCTTGATTTATGCGCGTCAAATTAACTTTTTCAAACTTGCTGTAATTTATCTCAAACACAGGACTTCTCAAAGAAAAAAAAAAAAAAAAGGGGAAATGAAATGTATTTGTGCTGTGCACTCAAGGTAAAATTTCTGAGTCAGTATTAATCAGGAGCAATGTGTTCCAGGATGAAGGGAACGTAATTCAGCAGATTCCTTTGGAGCAGCACTTGTTCTCCTGGCTGACAGAGGGACCAGAAAAAATGGTAAGAAAACTCCTTTTGACTGCAAAGCTTGTCTTCAATTCTCTCCCTCCCTATTTTGGGGTTTTTTTTTTTTTTCATTCATTCCATTAATAATCCAAAAATGCATATTGGGAATTGTGATGGTGAAGTGTTGAACAGATAAAACAGGTGAAGATTAAATTGTTTAACTGTAATTGTGTAATAGTGAGAAAAGCGTGATGGTTTATTACCTCCAGAGGTATAACTAATGTGTCATTTCTGCTGTTCTGCATGTACAAAAAATAGTTCTGGGGTCTGGGATAGATTTATTATTCTTCATTGATTGCCTCATTCTGTAGCAGGACGTTTCTGGCAGTAAAGCAGCAGAACTGTCACATCCATCATGATGTGTCGGAGATGTGTCAGGGCTGGGGCTCTTTTTTGAACTTTACTGCTCCTGAAAAATGTAGCTGAGCATTATAGGCAGAAGTCTGACATTTCCAAGATGAAAATCAATCTTTTTTTATGTGGTGATTCTCAAAGCAGACTTGAGCTTTGATTGCACAAGGGGTGGTTTCACACGTTGGGGGATACAACAGGGACACCAAATAATTTGGGTAACAGATCTGGCAGGTGTTCTGTAATGAATATAAATTGGAGAAATGATCATAGAAAAGATACTCAAGTCAAGATGGCACAGCAAACATTGATCTGCTGCTGTCACAGCTGGGAACCTGAACGTGTTTATTTTTTGTTCGTGTATTTTCTTGTATTTCTCTTTAATGCTGTGGATTAACCAGGTAAATACAGCCTACTGTGAATTTATATTTCATATAATACAATATTTAGTGTAGGAAAAAAAGAAGAATTGTTAAAATTAATTGCTAAAAGCATGAGAAGCAACAAGAGGTCCTTATGTACAGGAAGGAAGGGCCGATTAAACACTTTGTTAGCATTCATTTTTAAATAATTACTAAAAAAAAAAAGGTTTGAGCAATCTGTATAATTTTAAATACCTTGAAAAAAGAAAAATCATTGTGTCACAGGTCCAGGGCCTCAACACCTGGGCACTGTGGTGTTATTAGAGACAAAAAAGGAGAGTTTTGTGCTGGCAGCTCTGTCTAGAGGCAGCAGAAACCTCAGAAGAAGGGCACCACAGAGCCACAAACAGCCAGACAAGCACAAATTTTTAGATGCTGGGAGTGTGATGATAAAATATTTTGATGTTGGGTTGTTTCCCAGGGAAGATTTTTGGAAATAATGAGCAGAGCAGTCTTGTTTCTTTCATATTCTGTATTCAGGGAAATATCTAAAGAAATAAGATGATGATGTGATACTCAGTTGTCCCCTTCTAAGAGCAAAGAGCATGGAAATTACATGTAGTAGCCACTTTCAAAGATCAGTTCAAGATAATCAGTTGCTATTGAAATCAGCTTGGTTGTTTGTCAATTTAGCCACTCAAGTGTGGGCTGATTTTCCTCACAAATAATGCCTTGTCAGCCACAAACCACTGACTCAATTTTGTTAAGGAGTTTAGCAAGGCATGAAATGCATAATTAGGGGAGGAACGGTTTCATCCCTTTGAGTTTCTAACAATTATTTAATTTAGGACAAACAGCAAAAGTCCCCAGAGCACATGAGTAGTCTGAAGTTTAAACAAGATGACAGCTTAGATGGATTGATAATTTCTCATCCCTACAGTTACTAATCATACGGTGAAAAAAGGAATATTGGCTATTCCCAAGCTAAAGGCACCAAGAGAGGCAAATCCACTTGGCTCCAGAGTGGGCTCCATTAACACAGATTGCCTTCAGCCCATTAAGCCTCAGCACTGAGCTGTTTTAAGCAAGAGTTTGTTTCTACAAGTCTGGAAGCCAAGGAATTAAACCCCACCTGAGTTTTAAAAGCATGTTTCCTGAGCCCTAATAGAATGACACTTTGTTCTTACTTTTGTGTCTCCAGTCATGCAGGAAATTAGAGGACTGGCTTCTTCCTGCAGACTTTGGGTTTCAGGCTTCAGGCTCAATTTGGCAGTTTATATTGCTCAAATTGGCTTGTAAATGAGATATTTGTTTCTAAAGTATGACTGATATCAACTTGCTTACAAATACTTACAACGTGGACATGTCTCTCATTTGATTCTGTAATTATATGATGGCTTTTCTTGTCAAGAGAGCTCAGAAACTTAATATTGATTTATGTTCCTGAGTTTCTGAAACTGCAATGTGTCATTGTTGAGCATAATTTAGAGTGGCCTTTTTTTCCCCCTCTAATCTTGTATGTGCCATTGAGCTCGTTTGGGGCTGGAATGATCTCAAAAATCATTTAACCCTTGTGTGGGTGTGGTGACAGTGACATGGATGATGATGATGATGATGTCATTGAGGTGTCTGATTTCTTTATGGTTGTCTGAAATGATATTTTCAGTCAAGGCTCTGAATAAACTCAGCATGAGAATTATCAACATTCCAATCTGTTGGGTGTCCTGTGGGGCTTTATCTTCTCCTGACACAGCAGGAGGTGGGCATGGATGCTCTGCTTGCCTGTGGCCCAAAGTGCTGTGCTGACACCCCAAAATCAGCCAGACCTCGAAGGGATCTGTGAGTTCCTTCTCAGTAAAATGAGCTCCTCAATGATGCCCAAAATGTTTTTAAAATTAAACATTTTAAATGGCAGTTTTTGATGGAATAGCAACTCAAATGATCAGCCTGTCTTGATGAACAAGATTTTAAAAAGGTAAAAAATCAAGGGACTATCTTCCAACCCAATCCATTCTGGGACTAAGTTAAGGGGCAACTACATTTAAGGAGCACAGTGGCATATTTGTTTCCTGTCATGTTTTTCCCTTGTGTTTGCATTCCAGACCATCTGTAGAGGCCCAGGCAAACTGCAGTCTGTGCCCTAAAATCTCTGTTGAAACCACTGCATCACAGTTCCCCAGTTCAATGAGGCTGCCATTGAGCTGATGTATTTAACCTGCAGATAAATAAATGCACAAACCCGGTCCATATTTTCAATTCATTTTCATAGCAAAACAAAAATCATGATGGTGAGAATTGATTTCAGCTTTTGCATTAATAAATTGATGGGAATATTCCATACGTCAAATACTCCTGGAATTTGGGAGACAGTTTGTGAGATATAGAAATGAATGTTTGACACATGTTGACATTGAGATCAGAGCTCTCAGTTTTCCAGGATGTAATGAAAATGAGCTGACCTGGACTTGGTGGACTCTCTGTCATGGATACTTTTGTCTGTGTGCTGAACTTGTCTCCCCAGTCCCTGAGCTGGGATCACACAAGGAAGTGTGGCATGTATGCAGGAGTTTGGACTATTTGGTTTCATTTGCATTGGGAGATGTCTTTGTTAACTCAGTGTAAGCCATTCAAATTTACTCAGCTCGGGTTTGAGTCCTGAGGTTTCAGGTGTGCTGATAGGACTGATAGGATAATTCCTGTCAGCTGGAAGCCTTGAGTAGCTCAAACAACACAACTTTCCTCTGAGGGCTGCTTGCTGGTGGGATCAAGGGCAGTGGTGGGTTGCAGTTTTAAGAAGATCATCAGAAGCATGAGGTGAGGAGGAATCCAGCAGGGTGAGGTGGGCAAAGCTCATGGAGCATTCCCAATTGCCTCATCATGGGGACAACCCTGGGAAGTGCTCATTTATTTGCTATTTCATGAGTGGAGCAGTATTTCTGTGCCTTCACAGATTGATTGGTGTCAGAGGGGGTTGTTTATCATCAAGTTTTGTTTTTGTGGAGGAAGCCAAATTGGTGCATTGGTGAGAGGGGCACGTAGCTGAGGGGAAGTGTTCTGCTGAGCTGCTTTGGTCAGATAAAACAGGCCTCCTGCTGGAATACTAGCCATGTGCAATTGTTCTTTCCTAGCAGCTCATGGCTGGGAAGTGCAGGATGTACACCAGCAGTGATATCTGTTCATATTTTCTATCGAAATCCCCCTCCCAGATGTGCCTTTAACAACTCTTTAATTCCAAACCATTTCCATCTCTGATAAAATTGCATTAATTACTCATATTCCTGTATTAGCTTTGCTCTGAAAGTAATAAATTGTCTTTGTGTTGTTGCACAGCATTTTGGAACAAACAGAAATCCAGGATCTGTAGTGCTTGTGTCGTCACAGGAGATCTTTGAAGCACTGGTTGAAGCACCAGGAGTGTTCTGCACTCTCCAGGGGTGCATTTGTACCTTCAGAATTGCAGAGAGAGGATGTTTTCCCATCCTGTGCTGACAGATTTCCTGGCAGAACTATGTAAGGTGGGTCAGGTGTCTGTTCAGTGATGCTGTCACCATTTAAGTTCATTTAGGAGGGAGTGTGGGCCAGCAGGGTCCCCTTGCTACCTGTTGTAAATAAGGGGGAGTGTTAGGCTTTCCTTCACTTGCCCAGAATTAACTTTCTGCAGCAGCACCATCCAAATCCCCTTATATCTGTGTCCATGGAATGGTTTTGGAGCCCTTTACACTTCCAAAGCAGACTGTCAGAGGTGTGGAGGGAGGGAAGGGGCTCTGTTTCCCCCATCCATGTTTTGGGAAAGAAGGGGTGGATTGTTAAGAAGAGCTCAAAGCTTCCACGGTGTCATTTGCCTGTTCTTAGAGAAAATTTGTGTGGGCCACTTCATTGTGGACCTAGAGGGCCAATGGCCCTGGGCTGTGCCAGCCATGGGGTGGCCACAGGCCAGGGCAGGGTCTGTGCCCTGGGCTGGCCCTGCTGAGGGACCCCAGGGCTGTGCCCAGTTCTGGGCCCTGGAGGGGCTGGAGCGTGGCCAGGGAAGGGAAGGGAGCTGGGGAAGGGGCTGGAGCCCCAGGAGCGGCTGAGGGAGCTGGGAAGGGGCTCAGCCTGGAGAAAAGGAGGCTCAGGGGGGACCTTGTGGCTCTGCACAGCTCCTGCCAGGAGGGGACAGCCAGGGCGGGTCGGGCTCTGCTGCCAGGGAACAGGGACAGGACAAGGGGAAACGGCCTCAAGCTGTGCCAGGGGAGGCTCAGCTTGGACAGCAGCAGGAATTTCTCCATGGAAAGGGTGCTCAGGCCTTGGCAGGGGCTGCCCAGGGAGCTTTGGAGTGCCCATCCCTGGAGGTGTCCCAGGAAAGGCTGGAGGTGGCACTCAGTGCTCTGGGCTGGGGACAAGGTGGGCACTGGGCACAGCTGGGAGGGATTTTCCAGCATCACTGATTTTTGACTCTACAGTAGGGCTTCTGTGCTAATGAGGAGCTTGGTTTTCACAGCTGAAAGCAAATAGTGTGTTTTTAAAAGCCAAAAGTAGTTTCAGACATGGGAACAGTAGTAAAATCCTGAAATGTGTTTTCATGTTCCTTCAATGTAGAGAGGTTCTCACCTTTTGGGTTATTGATACCTACATCTTAATAATTTCTGAATTTTACTTGAGTTTTCCTTCAAGGACAGGTTGGATGGGGCCCTGAGCAACTTATTCTAGAGAGCGACATCCCTGCTCATGGCAGGGGGATGGAATAGAAGATTTTTAAGGTGCCTTCGAAACCATTCCAGGATTTTATTATTCTAGTCTAGTGTTCCATCTTACCAGAGAATGCTGGTGAGTCAGAGGTAAATATTGCCAAGCATTCCATATGCCACAGTGGAATAATTTATGCTTGAAACAGGTTTGTGGACAAAGATCTCATTTCTGAAGTTACAGCTCCTTCTCTCTGTAAAATGGGGGGTGAAGGGGATGCATATCCCCAGTTGGAGAAACAGGTTGTGCAGTTTGCTTGGGTTTGGGGGGCATTGCTGCACAGACAATTCTGCCCACACAGTTACAGATTGGTGCCATGGAGTAGTAAATACACTTTTCCATATCTTTTTTTAATCTAACAGGTTTGTGTTATCAAACCATTAAAAAAAAAAGTCTTGTCCCTAATGAACGTTTCTTATTCCTTCAAGGTTACAAGGACATGGCTTCAAAGTATGAGTCTGTCTGTTGAGGGTTGTCTCAAAATTGGATACAGATTTTGTCTGTTTTGAAATTCAAAAATCTCTTTAGTTTGTCTGAATTTATATATTAAATATATATGTACATATAACACTCATGTCATTAAATATATTTGTGTAATATATTTTGCATAGAGAGTTTGAATATTGACTGACTGTGTACACCCTCAGAATCCATGCCACGGTATCTTAGAGAAGACTAACTTAAAACTTAATTTATAAAGTTTTTATAAAGGATAAAAAGAAAATCCACTTTTTCTGTGCCTGATGTTAAATTTTCTGCATTGCCTCAGCTTTTTACTGATTTCCACATCTGTGATGTCAGGGCTGGAGACAGGCACCTCATCCCAACAGTTCTGCAGCATTGTGACACCAGGGGAGGTTCAAATCAGATATTAGGGGGAAAAATGTTGGAATCCAAAATGCAGTGAACTCTCAGAACTTTGGGCTTGTAAACTAAAGTTTAGAATTAAACACAGGATTTGATCTCAGACCTTGGAAAAGGCTTCCAAACTTAGGTGCTAGAAGTGAGAATGTGGATTTATAGTTTAAAGCAGAGACACATTAAGTTAAAAAGAAGAAAGTTTAGAGTTTTAGAGTTTAAGATATAGAAAAAATAAAAGTAGTTACAAGGCTAAACAAGGATTTTAGAATGCAGCACTGTAGGTTTGTGTGTCATAACATGATTGGCTGAGGAAGCTTACACTGTAGCATGAGTCCATAAGACAAAATATTTAAGGATTGGGTCAAAAGCATAAATATCCTTGTTGGCAGTGTTTTATTGGTCAATAAATCCTTAAAAGGTCTTGTAACTAAAGGTCTTGTGACCTTCTGAACCATGCTGTAACGATATGAGCCCAACTTGCCCTTTCTGCCTATGTAGAAGATATGGAAAATAAATCACATCATCCAAAACAATTCAGAGGTCCCATCTCTAATTCCTTCTAAAATTCCCCTCAAATTGAATTATCACCAAAAAACTCACTGGAAGGGAGTGGTCAGGCACTGGAATGAGTTACCCAGGATGTGGTGGAGTCACCATCTCTGGAAGCATTCAGAAGTTTTCTGGCTGTGGCCCTTGGGATGTGGTTTAGGGGTGATGTTGGTGGTGCTGGGGAGCAGCTGATGGTCTTGAAGGTTTCTCCCAGCCTGGATGATTCTAGAACTGTGGCATGAACTTGTCAGGTTTAATTTGGATTAATTTCTTCACTCCCAGGAGATGTGCTGTGTGTCTGAGTGACTCTGCTGGTACTAGACCGGTATCCACACCCAAACAGGGAAAAAATATAAATACCACTGTAATTCCTGAGCAGATACTGATTCTGTACAGCTTCCAAATGATCCCAGTGATGAGACCACTGGAAATATTTGGTGAGCAAGCTTTTCCTTCAGTTTCTCAGGCAGCCAACTAATCGTGCCGAGCAAAGCAATGTTTTTAGGAGCATGATTTCTCAAGGGCTCTAATTGCTGTGTGCTGAGCAAGAGGGGTATTGGATGTAATGCTAAAACTGCTTATTTATAAATTAATGTTATCTATTCAAAATTAGTGTTGAAGAGGGCTGATTGCCATTCCAGTCAGGGGTAATATATTTCTTGAGAAGTTGTTAGTCATACTTTATTTTTCATTAAGTTACTAATTTTGGTGTGTTTTTTTTTTTTTTTTTAATGTGACGAACTTTCCTCATATTTCAAATTCACCTTCCCCTGAGTTTAATCAATGACCCAATATTTCATGTGTTAAGCATTGGAATGGGCTGCCCAGGGCAGTCCTGGAGTCACCATCCTGGACATGTTAAAAAAATGAGAGGATGGGGCTCTTTCTGGTGTGGTTCAATGGCTGTGGTGGGATTTGATGGAAGGCTGGACTGGATGGTCTTGGAGGTCTTTTCCAGCCTTATTGATTCAATGATTGCATGGCTGTGGCAGCACTCCAGGTGATTTTACAGCTGCATTTCTTTCCTTCCCTTGCACCGCAGACACAAAGCTGAGGCAAAGCCCAGCCTAAATGGATCACTCACAATCTTCTTCCTAACAAAAGGGTGAAGAGAGCATAGCAGAAAAAAGATCTTTCTGCACTCACATCTTCTGAAACTGCTGCTTCTCTTCAAACTAGAATATTTTCCATTTAAATATTTATTTTCATTGCTCATGGTAACTGCAGCTGTCCTTGTATGGGGGCATTCACCAGGATGAATTATGAAAGCTCAAACTACTTTAAAGTAGATTATCTACTTGTGCTCTGGAGGTAAAATATCCATCTTTAATCAAATTGCACATTATCTTTTGTTGCAAGCAAGTAGCTCCTCAGAAGAGACAGAGGTTGGAAAGATTATTAAAAAAAAACCTATTCAGCAGTAGTCTATGGTCATGTTTAAGACCAGACTGTGTTTCAGAACCCAGTAAATCTTGACTCTCATCCTGTTAAACCTGGCAGCAATTGGATTTACACTTCCCAAGATCAGGAAAAAATTAATTCAGAGAGAAGTAATGATGTACGTCCATATATTATGTCTTATATATTCTATTATATACTGTATATTATATTAAAAATGTGATAGCAGGGAGAAGAAGAGCAAGCATGTGGTGTTGGTGTATGTGCACAGAGACTGAAGCAAGTATGAAATAATGGAAATAATGAAAACAGACAAAATCCATCTTAAAAAAAAAAAAAAAGCAGTGCTGGAAATTAGGTTACCAGCATTGCCTTGATTCATTGAGTTGCCCGTGGTCAAAACATTCAACTCCAATATTTAACCACCTAAAATTGGACATAAAGGGAAGAAATACCTGATACCTAGCTAGCAATTTTATTTTTCTCTAAATGCAACTTAAAATCTTTTAACCTCAAGTTGTTTTTTATTGGAACGTGTGGTCAGGGATGTTCAAGTGCAAGTAACTTCTATCAGTGTGTGGGTAGAGAGTTCCTTGCCAATTGCTCTTAAACCAGCAGGGGTTTAATACTCTGTTAAGGGATGAAATGAAAGTGCATGAGAACACCTGAAGAAAGCCCAGATGACTGCCAGAAAGAAGCAGAAATATATCTAAGTGTCAGCTATTTCCTGCAGCTTTCCAAGAGGTGAAATGGAGATGGACACATCTATAGCTCATGTGTGGCATTTTGGGGCAGAATCAGAGCACTAAAAGCAGGGAACTCCTTCCTCCTGCTGCACAGTTGTCCTGAAGGAACCCTCTGGGCTGTGATCTGGTAGAGAAGAAATGGTCAATGAATGGAATATGATTGTTTTTTGTATGAGTTTTCCTAACTTGGCTTGGTCAACAAATCAAGGACTGTGTTTGTGAGTCTGTTTTTAAGAGAGAACTCATTACCTCCTTGAGGCAGAAACTCTGGGTGCAGGTGGAAAATTGAGCTCCTATAACTTAGAATGTTTTGTTTCTGTGTAGACATTGAAAAGCAAGAGAACAACATAGTAATATAAAATTATCAGGCTAATCTGTTAATTAGACAAGGGGAGTCCCCACGCCTGGAGGTGTCCAAGGAAGGTGTGGACAGGGCACTCAGTGCTCTGGGCTGGGGACAAGGTGAGGACTCCATTGGAGTCCTTTTTCAACCTAAATGATTCTATTATTCTAAATCCATTTGCTGTTCTTCTCCTTTTCATTTTTTTAAATGTACTTTATCTCTAGAGTATTTATTTTATAAAATCTGTGCACATTTTCCTTTACCATCGCCTGGAATTTAACAAATTATATCTAGTATAGATGCCACTTAGCTCAAAAAAGTTGAGCTATTTTAGGGTATTTTGTTTATTAAAGAGCTCTGGCTTGGAGGAAATACAATGATTACAGAAGCCTCTGAGGTTTCAAGGAAATGAAAGTAGAATATGAGCAGTCTTTTCTGATAAAGCTGGAAAATGACTCAAAATGGTTTGAGCCAGAAATGTATAAAAATGACAAGATTTTCTGGGGCTTGGGATTTTGGTGGCCTCTCTTTATCTGATGTTATTTGGTGTTATAGTTGGTGTGTCCCTGTGTCACGTTATGAACTTGCAGCATTAATTTATTAATTTGAAATAGAAGTATTTTTCAGGACTTACGATCTGTCATGTTTTTAATCTAATAATACTCTTTATTTACCCCTGAGTTTCTGTGTTTTCATCCCACTCAATTTCTATCTCTGATTGCCTCCATCACCTCAGTTGTGTGAAGTTTTTGGTCTTTCAGAGAGAGAAATTTGTCCATGAGCTATAATTTACTGATGGACAAAACTTCTGGAGAAAAATCCAGGAATTCTAACATTTCTCCCATCTTCAATTCTGTAATCAAGGCCTGTATTTTACTAAATCGTGCACTCAAGTGCTAAGTAAGGATGAACATGCAGAAATAACCGTGTGTTACATGATGATGAGTGTGTTAAATGAAAGATTTTAGCTGTCATTTTGTCCAAAACACTTTTTGATGAGTTCTTGGTTACCTGCTGAACTTTCAGGCATGTGGTAAGGTAGAGTTTATCACAATCAAAAATCCCAATCTCTTTTGAAGTACCTGAGGATTTTTCCTGAAAATTATAATCTTGTTGTGCTCTGTCACAGAAAATTTGAGCACCTGGACTCAACAGGATCAGACCAAGGGAATATGAAAGGAAGGGGGAGAGGGGACGTAAAATCAGAATATGTGATGAAAATAACTGCAACTCAACTAGGCAAAAAGATAAAAGAGGAAATTGCATGTGATTATAGAAGCAAAATGGTTTAAAGTTGAAATTAACTCTGGCCCGAGAAGTCCCTGACCTGCAAACATTTGGAAGCCAGGAGCTTTTTTGGGTGAAACAAAAGGGCTTTTCTCACGGGAATTTTTCATTAAAAGGATTCTTACCTGATTTTCTGTGGTCAGAGTCTGAGTCACACAAGCAGTGGGAGAAAAGGAATGGAAAAATAAACTTAGCCCTTGATGTAGGGATTGCTTAGGGGAAGATCTATATGCAAATCAAACTGGTAAATAAAGCAGGAGCTAAATAACAGAATAGATGGAGTAATAGAAAAAGTAATTTGCATTATGAAATCAAGAGTAAATTAGGAGTGTTTGTTTAAATGACAAATGCAGGCATTAGATAGAAGGGAAAAACCTGAAACAAAATATTCCTTGAAGGAAGCAATCAGTGTTGGGCTTAAGCACCCATGAATTGTTTTGGCTCATGCAGTTTCATGCCTTGGGAAATCTTTTCCTTTTCAGATAATCAGGAGCAGCCATGGCTGTAGTGCCACAGTGCAAGAGCACCTCCTGCATGTAGGAACTCCAGAGAGACCCCTTGGTATTTCCCCATAGAAGTTTCCAAAATCTCAATAAAAACCCCAGCCAAACTGCTGGACCAATGCCATCATTTTTAATTCCTTTCTTCACTCTGCTTTTTCTCATCTGAGACAAAGCTTTTCCCTCTCTGATTTAAGTTGGAATTTGATCCTTTAAGGAAGACCTTGGCTGCACAGATCAGTGTCTGGGTTTGAGGGCAGCTCCACAGTGGAAAGTACAAGGAAAAGGAAGTTAAAAGGACCAGGAGATCTCTGCCCTGTCCTTGATCATGAGGAGCAGTGTCACACCTGAGGGCAGGTGAGCAGCTTTATCCAGCACAGCTGACTTTTAACTGAGATCCTGGGATTTATTTTCACAGGTCCAGAAGGGAGGAACATGCAGGGCCTGATGGCAAATCTCAATCATCTCTTCATTCTTTTCCTTTTGGAAAGCATAACCTTTTCTCCTCTACCTGTCAGGTTCTGTGTAATTAATGCTGTCTTCCTGTTCTCTCAGCTCCCACATCTCCTCCTTGCCATGTCTCCATGACATTTCCTTTGCAAGTTTGAAAGAACTTATTATTCCACTTAAAAGGCAAAAAAATAAAATCTCAAACTGTTTTTCCTATGACAGCAGAAACATCAGCTGTGGCTTTGCTTGAAAGCTAGTGCATCACTTCCTGAGAATGGATTTAAAATTTCCCATTCCAGACCTTTCTGGGAGCAAGACATGGTTTAGTGGAGGATGGCAGGAGGGTTGGACTGGAGGGTCTTTAAGGTCCTTTCTAACCCAGAACATTCTAGGACTCATCAGGTCTCCATTCCAGCCATCCTTGTCCTCTCCTCAGAGGCCACTTGGGTGCCTCAGGAGGCACCACTGGAATCAGAGGTCTCTGTCAAAGAAGTCTTTGGAAATCAGTGGAACACTTGGAAGTGTTTTGAGTTTTCAAATACCAGCTCCAGATGTGTGGTGGGACCACTGCTAGATCCATAATAATTACAGGTTTCCAGTGCTGCTGAGTTTGGACATTGTATGCAGGATCTGGGAAACAGCTGGACAGATTCTGCACTTCCATACCCCAGCTGAGGGGTTTGGAGCAGCTAACCCTGTTCAAAGGCTTCAGTGGGTGTGCCATCAACACGTGGCAGCAGTGGATTTTTGCAGGAAACACTCTTAAAATTGGGGCTTGAATTGATGTGGTTTTATGGACAAGTGACAGACATCAAAATGAGATCAGTCCCGGTGATTTCACAGCAGAGCAGTGCTCCTCTGGTGCAGGAGCAGCAGTGAAACCCCTCCTGCTGTGAGGGTTACTGGGAATGTGTGATAAGAAGGGTTTCACATGTGTAAGCACCCTGAGTTTGAATCTCCCACTTCAGGCAGGGGCTGTCTCCACCTGCTTGCTCACGTGTCAGAAGAATTCTGGTGTGTTATAGAAACAGCTGTAGTTGCAATAACTGAAAGATTTTTGCATATGGACAGAATAGGAATGTTAGTGTTAAAATGGACTTGATTCTCCAGCCAGATCTCCCTTCTCTTCCTTTACAAGATAAAAAACCCTGTGCTTTAGGTTCTAGGGGCCACATTTTCAGAGAATATAAATTCACATCCTTCCCTTGGGGCTTTGATGGCATACAAAGATCAGCTGTTTTATGAACTTAGCTGAGTATTTTTGGTCTTTTGAGGGTTATGGCACAGCCTTATCATTTCTTGCCATCATGTTTTGTATGGGTTCTGTTTCTCAGGGAAGTTTATGTGGCACTTGGGGATGTGGTTTGGTCGTGGCCTTGGCAGTGCTGGGTAACAGCCGGACTCAGTGATCATGGAGTTTAACACCCTAAGTAAATAACAATTCCAGGTGGAAGCACACCAGTTTAAACTCCCTTCTCATTCTCAGACTGGCTTACTTCAATGTGTGCTACAATTTACGCAGAGGATTTGTTGGTGTCTCAGGATTATTGGTAGATGGCATTCCTGGGTCACACATCCCAAAGATTTTCAGCTGACTGTGTGTAAATAATGGGAGGTTACTGGGCATGCTGACTGCAGCATATATTTTATAAAATACACATCAGTGTGGGGTTTTTTTTCAGCTTAATATGCAGTTTTGTTTCTTTGCTCTTCCCAAAATTTGATTAATCTGATAGCTTGTTACCTTTAAACCATCCCAGCAGCTCAGACAGATTGCAGATGCTAAACCTTATGTTCACCTCATAAAAATATTACTGAAAATTATTGGCAACATCTGATTCGAATGTAGCTGTATCTTGGTCTGTTTATATTCTGTAAAACTCAGTGGGATCTAGAAAATCAAAATATAGGAAATGTATAATCAGTAGTTTGTGAAGTTAAGAGCATCAGCGTGGGCATCTACCCTTATGCTTGCTTTCTTCTTTTTTTTTTTTTATTCTTCTTTCATAAGTTACTGCTGAGTGGGAAGAATTTCTAGTCCCTTTCAGATAGAGCCCAAAATATCATTTATTTGTTTCTCGACTCAAATATCTTCTGATTTGCCTTCCCTTGTCATGGTTTTTATCCATTACGACACACACTGCTCATCCTTATGGTATTGCTCTGTATCCACTCAGCTTGAGTTGGAATTTATCCCCACTCATCAGAAAACTTCCTGTGTGATGATCCCACCCCAAACAAGCTCCATTCTGTAATTTTACCTCTTGCCATTGTGTAGGGAAAATAAATCTTCACTGGGACAGATCTTCCCAAATAAAACATGGGGCTGTTCTGTGGTGGTGCTGTCCATGTCCCGTGGTCCAAAGAATTGGGTGAGCTCAATTCCTGACAAAGAATTGAGCAAATCTCTGTCAATTTGTGTTTCTGCAGAGCTTCGTAGTGTGACTTGCAGAGAGTCCCCATCCCTGGGGGTTTCTGAAGGACACGGAGAGGTGGCACTTGGGGACAGAGATTAAGTGGTGAATATGGCAGTGCTGGGGGAATGGATTTGCTGATCCTGGAGGGCTTTCCCAATCCAAACCATTCTGTGGCTCCATGATTAATGATCTCTAACAAGTCAAGTGCTTTATTTCTCAACACACAACAGGGTGCTCATAAAACTTTATAGAGGTGTCACTAGCTGTGCTGGCTTGGGGAAGGTTATTTTTTTGCAACAGTGGCTACACTGTTAATATGGGTCATTTAAAGGTTCATTAAATCTTCTTCCTGGGGCCTTGATAACACAGTGCTGGCAGGAAAGAACAACAACTGTGATTTCCTACAGTTGTTTTGAATAACATGTTTCTATGGTATTTGCTGGAATGTTGGGTTGCCAAAATGGAGGGAAGTACCCTCAGAGAGCTGGGGTGTGTCTGTAGCTCTTTAGAATAAAACCCTCCACTCTCCTGCCCCTCAGTGAGGTTATCACTACATTACATTACTGAAGTGATAATGGCTATCACATATTTAAAAGACGCTGCTATGAAAAAGCTGATATGTTGGGAACTTTGAGAATTCTAATTGACAAAATCAATAAGCTCCCAGCCAGAATAGCACCTCTCTTTTTTTTTTCATTTTCCACAATTGCATAGCAGGGAGTGATTTATCACCTGGCTTCCTATTTTTAACAGTTTTTCCAATACTCCTTTCTCATTGCTAACCCCAAAAATGTGCCCAACTGCTCCGAGACAGAGAATACATGGGAGCTATAAATACCTTTTAAGTCTTTTGTTGCTTTATTATTTCAGGAGGAGCAATTTGAGACTACAGGACAAATAGATGCTGTCCTAACCTCTGTCTGCTCACTGCTCCCTGGAGCTGCTGTGACAGGCTGGGCCCACCTTCCTTTCACTCAGTTCAGTGGAGTGTGTGGTACCTACATTTCAATTGGAATGGACAGGGCAGCATTTCACACCTCCTGCTTCAGCCTGAGGGACTCTCTCTTCCTAATCAAGTTCTTCTATGAAGTCAATAAAAATGTGGTTGTAGGAAGCACTTGACAAACCACAGGTGAATGTTCATCCTGAGAGGTGAACTTTCATAGAGCTCGGTGATAATTTCAAATTGGGGGATAATGAACATTTAGACAAGTCTGACATTCACATGACGTAAAGATGGGCAGGACATCCTCACCAAGGGTTGCTGTGTAGCTATTAAAGTCCCAAGCAGCTGTTTCCAGAGGTCAGGCCTGTGAGGCCACTGTTTATTCACAGCTGAATATGATGTGTAAACAATGAGAAGTCACATGAATTGATCCTTAACCACTGCAAAACCTAAGAAAGCAGATTGAGTAATCTCTGAAAGTATTTTTGTTTAAAAGAGAGTTAAATATGCTGCTAGATTTGTTTGCCTTGTTTTAGGAAGTCTTGATTAGATAGAGAAGATAGATTGTTCATCATAATGGGTTTTCCTACTTAGTCACTTACAGGCAGTGCAGACCATGGAAGAAATCAAAGCAGCATGATGAGATATAACACTGAAGATGAGATTCTTTTATAAATGGCCATGCTTTAAATTATCTTGTTATTTATAGGAAACTGATTTGGAAATTATTCAATATTTCCCCCCCCCCCCAAAAAAAAAAAAAAACCAACCTAACAAACAAAAACCAACAAACCCAAACCATACAAACTAATCTCTATCTAGAATGTCTTATGTCTGGAACTACAGTTTTGTCTGCCATTCTATCTCCACTGGATATTGTGTTTGGGGCCAAGACTGTGCCTTTCTTCTCCTTTTAGCCCCAGGCTGCATCATTCCCTAAAGTGGATCTAGAAACTCTCTGGTCCCCAAGGATTGAGGAGAGCCAGCTCACCCTGCCAGGACCCCAGCTTGCAGAGGGCATATTTGGGAGTGAGTCCCACCACAGGATTTCTCAGCTGTCAGGAGGTGTGGTTGGCCCCAGCCAGTTTTAGAATTCTCTCCTCTCCCATCAGCAGATGGAATAATAGATTTTTTAGCTCCCAGACATGGTTGGCCCCACACAGTTTTCAAATTCTTTCCTCTTCCATCAGCAGATGGGGTCAGCACACAGGACTGCTCCCAGCTGGAGAATAAACCTCGTGCATTAGGTTCCTACAGAAGTTAGCAAAGTTGCAGATGTTCTCAGAGGGAATCAGTTTGGTTCTGCTATATTTGTCCCAGGAGCACAGCCCTATTTTAATGGGACTTCAGGGAATTGAATTCAGGAGGGATTATATAGGAATATATAGGATTTTATATAGCAGGGGTTGAACTGTAATCAAAACAAATGAAAAAAAAACAAACAAAAGGAAGATGAATCATAACTCCGGTCATTATCTAAGGGGTGGGCACCTTCCCAGTGCCACAGCTGGTGCCATGGGCAGATGTACAGGACATATTATGCAAATTATGGATTATCCAGCACTGACTGGACAGAGTTCATTGCTGTCCTGGTGCCAGTCGTGGGGTTTGGGAAACTCCTGCAGGATTTTTTTTCCTCACAGTGCTGGAAGTTAGACCTCCTGTGCCTCTTGGTAAGGTTGTGATGGTTTCCTCAGGAAACATGTGCAGTGCTGGAACATATGTGTGCTCTGACATGGAATTCCAGCCCTATCTGCTTAAAATAGAAGGGATATAGCTTACTTCTCACCTGAACTAATTTATCTGAACTCTTCTGCTGAATCTGGAACTCTTCCTGTGCCATGCTGTCGCCTTAGACCCAATTTCTTCCTTATTCTTTTATGATCATTTGCCTAACAAACTTTTTGATCCTCTTAGAGCAGGCAGCTCTTGATTTTGCTATTTTTGAGGAAGTCTCTATAATTTCCTGTGATTCTGCACAGCAGTTTCAGCTGTTTCATGTGGAATCCAGTGATTGTGTTATATTTTGTCTCCATGTCTCTTAGAATCATTTGGATGACAAAAGATCTCTAAAATCATCCAAGTCCAGGCATTCCTCCAGCATTGCCAAGGCCACCCATGTCCCCAAGACATATGACACATCCATATGGCTTTTAAAATCTCTACAGAGATGGGCACTCCAAAGCTCCCTGGGCAGCCCTGCCAAGGCCTGAGCACCCTTTCCATGGAGAAATTCCTGCTGCTGTCCAAGCTGAGCCTCCCCTGGCACAGCTTGAGGCCGTTTCCCCTTGTCCTGTCCCTGTTCCCTGGCAGCAGAGCCCGACCCGCCCTGGCTGTCCCCTCCTGGCAGGAGCTGTGCAGAGCCACAAGGTCCCCCCTGAGCCTCCTTTTCTCCAGGCTGAGCCCCTTCCCAGCTCCCTCAGCCGCTCCTGGGGCTCCAGCCCCTTCCCCAGCTCCCTTCCCTTCCCTGGCCATGCTCCAGCCCCTCCAGGGCCCAGAACTGGGCACAGCCCTGGGGTCCCTCAGCAGGGCCAGCCCAGGGCACAGACCCTGCCCTGGCCTGTGGCCACCCCATGGCTGGCACAGCCCGGGGCCATTGGCCTCGTGCCCCCCTGGGCACCCCTGGGCTCCTGCCCGGCCCTGGCACAGCCCCCCAGGGCCTTTCCCGACGGGCCCTTTCCAGCCCCTCTGCCCAGCCTGGAGCTGCAGGGCCCGGGCTGAGCCCAGGGCAGGACCCGGCAGCTCCACATTAAGTTGTTCTGTAATGCTCATGTGGATAGAATCCTCTTTTCTGTAAGCATCAGGCAATGATGATATCGTTCATTGGAAATTATGATGTCTTGGCACGGTAGTTTGTTGTTCCACAAATGTGTAAACTCTGTCAAATCTTCAAAATGCAAGCCCCAGACAGGCAGTGGGATGACAGTGTTGTTCTATTAGAGCTGCTGTGCTGTCAGCAGCCCTTTCCTGGGTGTTGTTTCCTATCAGGCACCTGAGAAAAAACTCTTGGAGTGGGCTTAAGGTGTGATGTTCCTACAAGCACGATTTTCAATTTTCCTTGTGAGCTGCAGGTATTTCTCAGCTGTTTCCCAGTGCCCGTTTTCTGTTTGCTCTGGCTTCTCCTTATCTCCCGTTCCTGCTGTGGTTTCCCATAGCATGAGGTACCTCTCACAACCTGCAGCAGCTCTGAAGCCCTGGGCTCCTGGCCAGGTTTTTATTATTGTTCTTATGAACTGTTAACTCTCCTTTTTCAAAAGTGCATGAAGGAGGCAGACCTGGAGGCTTTTACTTGTAAAGCTCTTCTGTCTTTGGTTTCTCCTGGCAACGCTTTGTTCTCAGCATATCTTCTTTGTATGGAAAGGGGTTTTTATTCCCTTGGTGTTGGTCACAATTCCAAGCAGCATCTTTCACCCTCCCATCCCTCACTGGGCTCAAATGCCTGTTTCTGAAATATGAACAACAAATACCTCTTAAAATTTAAGGAAGACACATTCAAAGAACTCAAGAGTAAATTGCAAGTATAATTCTCTGTTATTTTAAAATGTTATATTGTATTTTCTAAGTGTCATCCTAATATACTTCAGGAACTTTTATTTCCAAACAATGGAATTAAAAATATAATGCAAATACAGGATAGTACCCTTAGTATTCTTAATTTCAGTTAGCAAGGAAAAAAATTGGTTTTCCATTGCTATTGCCCACTGAAGCTGTGGCTGCCCCTGGATCCCTGGAAGAGTCCAAGGCCAGGCTGGACAGGCCTTGGAGCAGCCTGGGACAGTGGAAGGTGTCCCTGCCCATGTCAGGGAGTGGCACTGGATGAACTTTAAGGTCCTTTCTAACCCAAACCACTCAGTGATTCTATGATAATACTCCTGCTGAAATATTTAATAGCTGTTTTTATCTTAATGCTTTGTTACTCTGATGTGAAACTGGATTTCCTCTGTGCATTTTGTGGTCACAATCTGCAGTATTTCAAATGCTGTTCCTTTATTCCACATGCAGGTGACTTCTGTGGGTATTTGTTCTGGTAAAAAGTCTAGTTGACTCCCTTTTTTCCTTGTGGTAATGGATAACCACATCAATAGACAACAAGAAATAAGTTGAAGCTGGTGAGTTTTGGTGCCCTTTCTCGTGTTGGTTCAGCTTTTCCCAAGGTCTAGGGCCAGGCAGAGCGGTTCCTGTGGATTCCCACAGGTTCTGGCCACGCTCTCCCAGCAATTGTCTGACCTTAGACCAAAACCAAGCCAAGCAGCTCAAGAAAAAAACCAAAGGCTGCTGAAGGATTGCTGCTGCAGTCTCTCCAGACCTGGGAAAAGGGGAAAAAAGAAGCTTTTTCATTAAGCCAACACAAAACCAAGCTGGCTGAGCAACAAAGCACCCAGTGATACGCACCGTGCTGAGCGCACCGGGAGAGCGCCTTGAACAAAACCCGCGCAGGAGCCCCAAGGCTCCCACCACTGCTCCAGACCCACCCCAAAGCTCCAGCAGCCACTTCTGGGCATAAAGCAGATGATCTGGGAATAGAGCATCATCATAAAATCACCTCAAAACAACAGGGGGTTTTTGAAGCACATGTTTGAAGCACATGATGCTGTTGGAGTCACACAAGGAGAAATCAGGGAAAGGGACTCTCTGCTTCAAGACAAAAAGCACCAAAAAAGTAAGAGCCCAGCTCTCCTTTTCTATAAATCAACAGCCAAGAAACTCCAAGGAGTGCTTTTCCAGCATTGGTGCCTACCCACTGCCCAATGGAAGCATTTTTTCTGAATGATACAGCACAACAGGAAGTAAGCAGATACAATTTTTTTCCCTCTACAGTCCTGCAAACTCCTCTTCGTGTGCCCATCGGCAAAGGCAGCAGGAGTTTCACAGTAAGAAACCTCTCCGAGCTACAAATTCCGTCCCCTGGGAGGAAGTTCAGCACTTATCAGCATCTTCCTCCTTTTTTATTAGAAATGAAGGCACGATCCTGAAATAAAAGGAAACATATTGGCAACTGTCAGCTTTTGGGAAGACATCACCAATAATTTTGTCATGAAAATAAGTGTACAGCCCATAGCAGTGCTGTTATTTAAGTCTGTTAACACCCTTGGAGTGATATCTCAGAATTATTTCACCCCAGCCCCCAGGAACTGTTGCTTTCAGGTAATTCAGAATATAAGGAGTTATCAAAATGTTCATATAGACAATGTTTTCTGCTTTAGAGAAGAAAATAAATTGGATTTTAGTTGTTTTCCCATACTATGCCAATCTCTGGCCCTCAAAGCGAGCAGTCCATTTTACAGATTTTTAGTCATTTTCCTTATTAAAAATAACTGGAATACAAACAAAAACACCTGCAGCCACACAAGATCTGTGATATTTTAATAACATTTGCTAATCGTTTTGGTGTCCTTTGTAATTCCTTTGAAGCTCAGTTTCTTACAGCTTAGTACATATCTTCCTTTAATATCACTGTTTTCAAAATGTCAAATTAATTCTTTAATGATCTTGTTGACACCCAAAATCTTTTGAGCTTCCATCAGATAAAACAAAGCTGTCTTAGCCCAGCATCTATCTCCAAATGTTATTAACTTTTCTTTTTGTGTTTTGTGCAGACACCTGAAATATTACATGCAATTAAGAGCCTTTTGATCTTCAAAGGCTGACGTGCAGGGGCTGAAACCATGCCTGGGTGTCAGAGTCACAGGGACATCTGTTCTTGGATTAATTTTCCAAGCCCCAGATAATTTCCACTGCTTTCACAATATATCCTGCATTAAATACGTCTGGACTTTTTACCAAATAGATGAAAGAAGATGATAAAGCTTCTCTTCTTCTGATTGGTTTAAAAATCTTTTGTAGTGTATTTTTAAATTAATATTCAACCTAATGTTTTAAATAATCAGAACTATTTAGCTGTCCAAAATAGCCATGACAATTAATACAAGGTCCAAGAGCCAATAAAGACTGAATTTTCCAAACAAAAGCCTCATTTTCCAGGTATTCTTGTTGATCCTTTAGACAAGGTTCATGGAAGGCTGAGTGGCCACATGTTTCAGGGTGGCAAAATTGGGCTTTTTTGGCTCCAAAAGTTGAGCCAATCACTTGAACAGATGAATCAGAATTGTGATGTACGGAGACCATCCCAAGTTCATCAGAGATGGGATGGTGGAAAATCCAGAATCTTCTGTATGGGGTTGAAAACCGAGTGATCCTACATGCTGTGGCCCCAAATCTGTGGGGTTTGGCAGAACTGGGACAATATTCCTTTGTCATTCACAACTGACCCAATTACTTTGCTACCAGCTAAAGATGTTGTTTAAATCCCATATCCAACAATCAAATAGCCCCAGGCACAAAAGTCTTCCTAAATTAAAGTGTTCAATATCTGAAGTCTTTTTATAGCTGTGAGCTCTTCATTGAGTGTGGACAATGCAAATGAGAACAGAGCAACAACAGTTATAATGATAAAAAAATTCTAATTTATCACTTCACCATCTGCTTACCATGGGAAACACATTGAAAATTATTTGAATGAATCTAGAGTGAAATTCAAAATTAGATCTTCACTCCTCAGAGGAACATGTTTCTAGAAAAATCTCTAATGAGCAACAACTGGCTAAAAGCACAGCCCACCACTCAGCTGGAGCTTGATTTCCTGCAAGGAAGTGCACGGTGGGATTGCTTGGAGTGAAGGCAGGGGGAAATTCCTGGTCCTCATAGTCTTTTTGAAAGGAAAAAAACCCAAATGGGTAAGAAATATTCAAGTACTTCTGAAAACCTCAATTATTTTGAGAGCCCTGCCAAGGGAGTGGAGATCTCCATCACAAAATTAAGATTTCATTTCAGTGGGAGAAAAAAATTCATTGGGAAGATAAATCCTGTGAAATGTGAAGAACAGTGCAGTAGTTGAAAGAGAAGGGAAAGGAATATAAAGCCATCCTAATTCCATTTAAAAGCACAATATTGAATTTTGTATAGCCTTAAAAACTCCTGATAATTCATAAACAGCCAAAGAAGAAACACACTTCATATGTCAGCTATGGATAACTCCTATATTGAGCTGTTTCCCTGCTGCTTCCCTGGTTATTGTATTGCTCTTCCAAGCCTCCCAAAGTCCTTGCCTCATAAACCATGGAGATAATTCCAATATATTATCCCCATCATCATCTTTTTACAGATCTTTATGATCCATGCTCATTCAAAACCAGTTTTCCCACTTGCCTTTATTGACATGAATTTTGCCACAGGGTCACAGCCCAGGCTGGCTCGGCCTTTGGTCTCAGTGGGGATCTTTAGGTACAACCTGAATTTTTAAAAATGAACACAGGACCCTGAGGAGCTTCCAAACCACTGAAATGAAAAAATTCTGTGTATTCCCTCCTGTGGATGTGATACCCACAGAAGTTTGTAAACAACAAAGCAGACCTTAGAAATGCTCCAAATCTCTTCATTTTTCTCTTATTTCAGACAAAAAAACCAAAACAAAACAAAAAAAACCAACCAAAACAAATATCTTCAGTTTTTATCTTGTAAGTCGCATTACAGAGGGCTGTGTCCTCTTTTCCTTCCATGTATAACCACCTACTTCCATACTCATGGAAGCATTCCAGCTGCAAAGAAACATCTCCTGACATGATGGTGAAAAATTACCCCAAGAGATTATCTTTTCTTCTGTTCCTCTTCTGCTTTTATTTTAAAAAATAAAATTATATTTGATCCAATTTCTTGATTTCCAGATGAATAAGCTGGTCTTGGTTCACAGAGCTGGGAATTGCTATTAATGGGTAATAGAAATGAATAGACCAAAAGTATTTTAAAAATATCATGTCAAATTTTGGTTTTAGTTTTAAAAACTAAATTTGATTAAGTAATCAGATACTTTTTTTATCTTCATATTAACCAAAGGAAATTTGAGAACATTTAGTATTAGCATCTATTACATGAAAATAACAGATATTAAAAGTCCCAGTTTTCAGGATTGGCTTGCAGGTTTAAAACAGATTGGATAACGCTCCAAAGATGTGAAACACTGGACTTGGAAATAAATCACAGCTTCTGAGTTGAAGCAAAAACTTTTCAAGACCATTTTGGGGAAATACCTTTAGCATTTAACTGGAGATGGGAAGATTTCAGCAGAGTTTTTTCTACTGCTTGTAAAGAAACACTTTGATCCTGTGTCCTTTAGCCAGCCTTAGGAAAATTAAAAAAAAACCAAAACCACAAAACACCATATTTTCCTTTGAAACAGCTCTTCCCTTTTGCTGTGAGTGGGATCTTGCTGAGTATCACCCAGGCACACACATGCCCTGGAGGGACAAACCCAGCAGGGGCTGGGTCTCAGCTTGGATCTGCTCCCAGAGGGGAGGTGAGAGGCTGTCAAAGACCACCCTAGTTCGGGGGTGGCTCCATGTGGTGGAAAAGTCTCTCCTCCAACCCAAGCTTCCAAAGAAAGGCTCAGCAGTCTCTGTTGTTCTGTCTCAAGGCAGTTTATTGCAAGTTATCTAGAAGATTTTCTTCTCGGGCTGCTGTGGTTTGCTCACAGCTCAGGCAGAGGCACACACACACCCTGACATCCTCTCTGACTCCCGACTGCTTCTTCTCTCCCTGCCCAGGGCTGCTGCTGTCTTTTATATGGTACATTACGTGTTACATGTTTATAGTTTTTCCCCAATGCCTATTACCTATATTAAATGGTGCTTTTCTACTCTAAACCAATCTGTGAGTACCAACATCACCAAGAACATGGAGGTAAGGAAGAAGAAAGAGGGAGGACAGGGCAGACCCAAATCCCTCCATCTTAAAACCTCTGATCCCCATGTACAAAACTAAACCCCCCTGTACAGGTGTTAAACCCCCCTGTACAGCACTCAAAAATTCTTCCCTCTGCTTTGTAACTACTTCTACTCTAATATCTAAACTTTTGTGACTTCTTGTTCTTCCTGCAAGGTTGGTAAATCGTTCCATGGTTGAAATCCAAAATCACTGTCTGCCAGGGTTTCAAATGCTTCTGACCTGGACCTGGAACCTCCAAAAATGTCTGAGGGACATTCTGAGTTCCCACAGTAGGAGATCCTGGCTGGGAGCTTTATCCAGCCTTATTCCCTTTGGAAAAAGCCCTTTTGTAGGCACCTCACAGGTTTGGAACTGTGCTGAGAAAGTGAAGTTACTCAGGACTGGGGAGATCTCAGATCTCAGCCACCATTTTCAGCAAATCACAAAATCCCAGAATTTTTTGGGTTGGAAGGGACCTTAAATCCCATCCAGTGCCATCCCCTGCCATGTCCAGGGACACCTTCCACTGTCCCAGGTGCTCCAAAATCCAAAGTCCAACCTGACCTTGGGCACTGCCAGGGATGTAGGGGCAGCCACAGCTGCTCTGGGCACCCTTCCAGGGAACAATTCCTAATTCCCAATATCCCGTCCAGCCCTGCCCTCTGGCACTGGGAAGCCATTCCCCCTTTTCCAGTAACTCCCACCCTTTTCCAAAATCCATTTCCACCCATCCTGCTTTTCTTCCTCCTGTCATTTTCCTGCTCATGAGAAGCTCCACTTCTTTTCCTGTTCTCCACTGTTCATTTCTCCTGCCTCTAGCAGTAAATATTCAGTCTCTTGATTTTCATGAACAGCTGGTGCATAGCCAGGACTTCTTGCCAGGCTTAAAAAAAAAGAGGAATTTTTATCTCAGTGATATTTATTTTCTTGCTGGTGACTCAGAGGAACAGTCCCTGCTTTGGCCTTTTCTCTCACACATTTGATTTTTCCTCTAATTTAGTGTAAGAGGAAATCAAACTATTCCCTACCCCACCTTGCTGCACCTTGAACTACAATCTCAAGCATCCATATAAGCACTGTGAACCTAAATTTTATGAACCACTGACCTTAGTGGAAATATTTGTATTTCTGACAGTAAAAATCTGGTTTTGCACAATAGAAGTCCTCAGTCTCTTCAGCATCAGCTGTTTAAATAGGAACTGAAGTTATCCAGCCAATAATTCCTAAGGAATGGAAGTAATTTCTATTGAAACTGTATATTGTTTTAATCTGACAGAGTTCTTAGGAATTATTAATGTTCCTCACTCTTTTCTAAGTTTGCATTAGGAACAGGCCAGGATATTGCAGGAGGATGTGCCTCAATTGAAAATATAGATTTCTTCTTTCATGATATTAACAGGCATTTATTTTCTTATTGCTATAACTAAGTGAAGGGAGCAGGGTTTGAAGAGTAAGTCTTTTTGGTTTTCTGCATTCTCTAAAGTTTCCAGGTATTCCAAAAGCATGGAAGCACATTTTCCTTCCACTGACAGGGGCAGTGGCTCAGTGACTGCCTCAATTATCATGGAAACTAAAGCTGATTTAATCAATGCACCCTTATTCCTTCCTGAGCTCTGGGCCTGCATGATTTGACTTGACAAGTTCTTCATCATTTTTTTCTGTGATTTTTACATCCTTTTCAGGATGCAGTTCCCCAAATCCATGTGGGAATTGTCAGGTAGCATCTGGTGAAATGAAGCTGACAAGTGTATTCTGTCAGGTTTAGTAAATTAACATGTGAAGAAGTCAGGCTTTGGGATGGGTGAGAGCATCTGCAGGAGGGTTTTCTGCCTTAGAGAACCAGAAAAGAAGAAGCCCAGCCTGTCTCTGGCACAGCATCTGGTTTGAAGTGACAGATTTTACATTTTCTATAGGTTTTTTTTTTTTTAATTTGTTGTGTTCAAAAATCGATGAAATCAAAGGGAATGTCTCGGCTGTCCCAGCCTTTATAGAAAAAGAATGAATTTTATTATTGTACAAAAGAAATGCAAATTGTTCTGGGAAAAATTCCTATTTTGGTGCTGATTTTTTTGGTATCATATATTAAATCCTCGCATCCTGGGTATTCTGAGGAAGAATTTCAATAGAGTTTCTTTTACAACAAAAGGCCTGCCTGTGATTACATTTTAAGGATTTTTGCGGCCCTCTCAGGACTATCTGTGCACTGAAACCAATAAAAATCCTGTTGCTGCTGGAGCTTGACCTCCTTTTACATCAGAGTACCTTGTGCAGAGCAACTTTATGTCCTTCCCTGATAGAGATTTTTTAAAAAGATGCATAAAAAACATCCCCAAATCTCTCTTTGGAGGTCCAGGAGTTAGAAATGCTTTCAATTTGTAGTCATGAGACTGAAAAATATATTCACTGAGATTGATTCTGGCTGGTTGTTTTTTGCTACAAAACACTCTAAATCCAAACTGTTCTGTGTTGTAGGGGGAACAGCCTGGATGTAACATCATGCTGCTCATACCCAGGGCACTTTTAGCCTGTTTAATGCATTAAGTCCATTAAAGGCAAGTTCTTTGAGGGCAGTGTTTGATCTCTCTGTGGGATTCTGTACCCCAGCTTGCTTTTAAATGTGTTCAGTGCAATACAAAGTGTTTTAAGAATGTGAAAAAGGCATTAACATCTGAAATCATCAGGAAAATGGACGACACAAGGGTGAAATTCTGGTTTTTAGCCTTTGCATGTGTGCTTGAGGTGAGTCCTGTCACTTCTTGGTGCTGTGGGGAGCCAGGAATGAACATTCTCCTCTGTGAATGCACTTTGCAGTCACCTGGAAGGATCAGAAATTGTTTTTCCCCTTCTGGAGGGATCAGAGGAAGTTTTCCCTTCTTTTCCCTGGCATTAGGCATGCTCAGCTGGCACTGATGCAGTTTGGCAGTTCCATAATATTCTCTGTAGTCCTGGCCCATGTCACAGGTCTGAGCAATGACACCACAACTGGACCTGCCCTTGGTACATACATTTAAGGAATTTGGGTGTCAGCCCACCCAGGTTAAAGTGTGTTCACTCACTAAGCAGAGAATTGTTGATATCAGCCTGAATCTGAGCATCTGTTCCTCACGTTTTATCAAAACCATTGATTTCAATGATTTTCAAATAATTTCTTTGTGGAGTCTTTTCAGCTTTACAAATATTGCATGGCTCTGAGATTAGCCTGAGACGCTGACAGATCTGGTCAAGTGCAGCCCTGAATGATTGCAAACCAGGGTGATCAGTCTTTACATCAACCCATTTCAGTGCAGTGCACAGGAAAATAGTGCTGGGAAAAGGCACTGGGGGTGATATTTGGCAGAGGTTTGGGATGGTTCAGTGTGCTCCCAGAGACAAGCTTGCTTGGGCATGTGATGTGTGGAAGAAAGCCACTGACAGCTGCATGAAGTGTCAGAGGCCTGTCAGAAGTGAAAATGTTTGTCGCCACCAGGGCAGCACAGCAGGAAATCCAATTTTTGTATTTACAGCTTGCACAGGAAATGGGGAAAAATTGATCAAAATTTTTTCCTTGCTGGTCTTAAGAATTTAAAAATATTTAAAAGCCAGAATCTGTGTGATATCTGCTTGCTCTTCTAGAGCAGGCAATGACCTCCTAATGCCATAAAACCAGGAAAGTTCTTTGCACATCTTTTGTTTCCTATTATAGCTAAGAACATATCCTTACCTTCACTTTCTTTTCAAACCTTCTCTCTTAGTCCAGATTTTGGAATGAATATACAAAATTTTGCTTCCAGCAGGGGAAGGGAAGGGAAGGGAAGGGAAGGGAAGGGAAGGGAAGGGAAGGGAAGGGAAGGGAAGGGAAGGGAAGGGAAGGGAAGGGAAGGGAAGGGAAGGGAAGGGAAGGGAAGGGAAGGGAAGGGAAGGGAAGGGAAGGGAAGGGAAGGGAAGGGAAGGGAAGGGAAGGGAAGGGAAGGGAAGGGAAGGGAAGGAACTGATCCCTTCTTGGGATGGCAGTCACATGTGAAATGGGCACAGTGCACTGACAGCTGTGAGTTAAGCCAAGGAGAGTGGTTTTAACTTGGAAAAATGATTTGGTCATTATTTCAAGCTCAGATGTTCACATTTTACAGACCACACAGAACCGATACTTGTTTTTTGTTAAATTTCTCTAATTCAGAATGCTTAGCCTTAGCCCAGGTTTGTAGCTGACCTAAGAACAATTTCCTATGAACTCAACAATTCAAGAGCTCTCTTAAGCTTAACAAGGGAAATTGGGAAAATTGAGCCACCCAAGATGATGTGTAAGATAATGCTTGGCATTGATGAGTAAACTAGTGCTTGGAATATTCCTTTGATGAGTTTGTATAACCTGGATCACTTTAAGTGTGCACTCCACTTATTGAGAAAAGTGCTGCACACCAGAGCTGCAGAGCAAGAGCAAAGCCTACCTTCAAAAATGGTGATATTAAACCAAATTACTCCTTTAAAAAGCATGCCTGTCTCTCTCAGAGGGGTTTTCCACCTCACTGTTACCATGGGTGCTGACCTGTTCCAGCACAGTGCCCCTGCACAGCCCTCGAGGCAGAGCTGAAGTGTTTAGGGACATCTGTTTGTGTATTTTAGCACACTCAGAAAGAGCAGATAGTGTTAATTTGTGAAGCAAACTATTTGGTTGGAGCAGAAAAACTCATAATTCCATGTCCTCCATGGTGATATGATTTTAGCTCATGTTGGTTTGGCAACGTGTTGTTAATGTGGAACCAAGCACAGAACCCTGGAATTACTGAGGCTGGCAAATCCCTGCCAGCCCATGGAGTCCCAGCTGTGCCCAGTGCCCAGAGCACTGAGTGCCACCTCCAGCCCTTCCTGGGACACCTCCAGGGATGGGCACTCCAAAGCTCCCTGGGCAGCCCTGCCAAGGCCTGAGCACCCTTTCCATGGAGAAATTCCTGCTGCTGCCCAAGCTGAGCCTCCCCTGGCACAGCTTGAGGCCGTTTCCCCTTGTCCTGTCCCTGTTCCCTGGCAGCAGAGCCCGACCCGCCCTGGCTGTCCCCTCCTGGCAGGAGCTGTGCAGAGCCACAAGGTCCCCCCTGAGCCTCCTTTTCTCCAGGCTGAGCCCCTTCCCAGCTCCCTCAGCTGCTTCTCCCAGGACTGACTCTCTAGAACATATCCTACATTCCATAATGTGGAACTCCTTTCCTGCTTTATACAAGGTGCTTTCACGTTAGAGCAGTTGTGCTTGTGCAGGTCTCATTTTTGTTATGTAGGCCAGGTATAAATTGATGTAAATGTACAGCAAATAAGAGCTAGTTAGTCTGACTCTGCATATTTTATGGACCTGCCAGCATCAACAGATCAAACCAGTGTAAGCAGATGTCTTACTTTGGTTTTTGTGACTGTAAAATGTTTGAGTACATCTTCATCTTCCAGCATCTGACAGCAGCACTCCCTGATCATGTGTTAACTACTCTGCATTCGGTTTTGTGGCCTGTTTAAGGTCAGGAATGGATCAGGTGTGGGCAGGGCTTTGTGGGCACTCAGTGCCCAGGATCAGTCAGATGTTGCTTTCTGGGCTTGAGCTCACCACTGTCATGTTCTCCAGGAGCTCCACTGGGTTCAGGGAGATATCTCGGGGCAGAAGGGGCTGCTTGGTTTGGGAAGGGTGTGGGCAGAGCTGGTTCTTCTCTAAGTGCTGTGGGTGAGGCTTTGCACAGGGCAGTGCCTGCTCAGCAGCACTGGCTTTGTAGGCAGGGTTGGGTTTGCTGTTGTTATCCCTAGGATCCTCATTTGACTTTATTTTGGGGAGTGTGATGAGCCTCAAACAATTCTCAGATGTTCTGTTAATATGGGCACAGGTTTCTCACTTTTAATGTCTGTGCATGGAATTTAGACATGAAGAGGTGATCAGGGGGATGGAGAAGCTCTGCTGGGAGGAAAGGCTGGCACAGCTGGGGTTGTTCACCTGGAGAGGAGAAGCTTTGGGGTGACCAAATTGTGGCCTTGCAGTGCCTGGAGGAGCTACAGGAAACATGGAGACAGGCTGTTTCCAAGGGGTTGGAGGGACACAGGGAATGGCTCCCACTGCCAGAGGGCAGGGATGGGTGGGATTTTGGGAAGGAATTGTTCCCTGGCAGGGTGGGGAGGTTCTGGCACAGATTCCCAGAGCAGCTGGGGCTGCCCCTGGATCCCTGGCAGTGCCCAAGGCCAGGCTGGATAGGGCTTGGAGCAGCCTGGGACAGTGGAAGGTGTCCCTGCCCATGGCAGGGGCTGAAAGAAGATGAACTTTAAAGATGTTCCCTTCCAGCCAAAACCACTCTGTAATTCTGTAAAGAGTTGCTCTGTCCATCTAAATTTGAATTTCTGGCATTAAAGCAAAAATTGTTTTCCTTCTATTTGGAAATGACATGACAGTGTCCTCTGGTGGCCTGACAGCTGGAGTTCTGCTGCATCTGCTGCTTGCAGTCCTTTTCTTTTTTTTTTTTTTTCACTTTTCCATTTTAATTAGAAGAAATTGTGGCATAATTGCAAACAAAAGGACTGGACTTGAATCACTAGCAGGAATTTATGGAATAATGTTATAGTGTGTGCATATATCTTCTGCAATAGCTTAATGACTGATATGAGGGGCAGGGACAAGTTTCTTTAGGCCATTTCATACACATATATGGATATATTTATTTATTATACACCTGTGGTACACCTGCACAGGTGAAGCTTCAAGGAGATCCCTGAGATTGAAGCCAGGAATTATTGACAAACTCATTACATAATAGAGCATTAAAGGATCAAGCTAAAACCTTCTGGCACTATTAATCTATTAAGTGGAGTGGAGATTTACTATTTTTCCCCTATTTTTCTGTGTAGACAGAACTTCAAGCCAGAGCCTTCTCTCCAAGAGCCCTTGACCTGTAGTGCTCAGCTTTAGGTCTGAAAATTTAATACATTTTAACCCAATAATGGCTTCATCTCTCAGGACCAAGGACTATGAACTGATTCCCTGCATCAGGGTATAAATATCTGCTTCCCAAAAGGAATGCTAGTTGGAATATGAATAGTAAAATTCAGTTAATCCAGAAATCAAGGAAGACAGAAAGTCAGCTTTAAAGCTCTTCACCATGCAGATTTTGAGCCTTTCATTGTGGCAAGAGCTTTTCATTCAAACTCTGAGAAAAAGGGTTTGTGGGGTTTCTGTTTGCCTTGAGGCTTCATTTTTGGAAGCTAAAAAACTGAAGAAAATGTTTAGCAGATGTTCCAGATGTTTGAGGTTTCTGCAAATCAGAACAGGCACTGAATAAACATGCAAAAAAAAAAAAAAAAAAAAGGTGGGTGAATTCCCATGGGATTCCAGAATGGTTTGGGTTGGAAAGGACCTTAAAAATCATCCAGTTCCATCCCCTGCCATGGGCAGGGACAACTTCCACTGTCCCAGGCTGCTCCAAGCCCCACTGTCCAACCTGGTCTTGGACACTTCACTTTTAACCCCCTGAATGCAGAGACAGTTTTCAACTTTTAGGGCAAACCTCCAAGTTAAAGTGTTGGAATTAAGGAAACTCCTGAAGTTCATGTATGGGATATTTTCTAGCCCTGGAAGTTCTCAATTACTGCCTAAATCCTGTAAGGGAATTTTCAGAAACGGACAGAGAAATGGATTTCTCACAGAGAATTTATTTGAGGGCCTGAAGTCCCATTTCTACCTTAGAAAATGTTGCCTTGAATTTTTGGTTCCAAAGTGAAATTGTTGAGGAATAATATGTTAACGATGGCATTTTTGATCTGAGCAGAATCTGAACCAGACCTGGGTGAGTGCAGTTGTAGTTTGGGTATTTCAACAGCTTGATTTTTCTGTCCAAAAATAGAAAATATCTGCTATGAAAACGTTGCTTACAAACACAGTCTGATTGATGAGCCTTCTGAAGATCTATTTACTTGGCTAAGGAAACATGCCAATTAGCTGGGGTGGCACAAAGTAGTTCAAAGCCATAATTAACAAAACCAATCAGACACTCTGGTGGTTCTTATCTTTCTTCTAAAAAATTAACACACTTTCCCTGTGGTTAGAAAGGTCAGCTCTGGATCCACATTCCCTATTTGGCCATTTAAAACATAGTGAGAATGCTGGAATGTGATGCCAAGTATCAGGACACTGAGAATCTTCATGGAATTTTGTTTGCTTCTCAGTCTTCAAAGGTCATGTTCAGGTAATGATTCTTCCACTGTTTCCTCCTTGATTTTTGTTGTTAGCTCATCCTTTCACTTTGGCAGAGACAGGGAGTGAAACTTTTGCAGGAACGCTGATTTCTCCACACTAATTCACCCATTTCTATTCAACATTTTGGTTGTGAGTATCCAAAGGTGGAAAAAAAGCCTGTGATGTTTTGTCCAGGTGTGGTCCCACATCCAAACTCTTGGATATGGGGCAGGTGACAGAGGACAGGATGCCTGTGCCTTGTGTGCCATCTGCTCCTTCCTTTGCCAGCTAGATAAACAACTTTCCACCACTCTGTGCCACCAAATTTCAATTTGGAACCGAAAATTCAAGGCGACATTTTCTGTGGTAGAAATGGGAGTCAGGCCCTCTGACTGAAAAGAATTTCTCTGTCCATTTTTGAAACTTCCCTCCAAAACAATGGGGTGGGAGATGGACTCTTGCTCTGTCTGGGGGAGTAATTAGGATTTATTTCAAGAGAAGACATCCTGCTATCAGAATTACAGGGACAGCACAGCAGCATGGATGGACTGGAATCAAAGGAAGGGTTAATCAAAGTAAGAAACTTCCTGAATTTCAGGATAAAGGCAACATAGTTCAGATAGCAGAATATGGATATGTAATGATCAGGGAATAAGTAGAATTCCAGAAGGGTTTAGGTTGGAAGGGATGTTAAAGCTCATCCAGGAACACCTTCCATTGTCCCAGGCTGCTCCAAGCCTGGCCTTGGGCACTGCCAGGGATCCAGGGGCAGCCACAGCTGCTCTGGGCACCCTGTGCCAGGGCCTGCCCACCCTCCCAGGGAACAATTCCTAATTCCCAATATCCCATCCAGCCCTGCCCTCTGGCAGTGGAAGCAATTCCCTGGGTCCTGGCACTGCATCCTTTGGAAACAGACTGTCTCCATCCTGTACTGCTTGATTTGCTGGAAATTCATCTGGGAAAGTTTTCTGGGTCTCAGCACTAATAATGGGAGAAATTTTGCATTTCCTGTGTAAAACCTCCTAAACAGCACAGAAATATTTGTTTATTACTGTGACATGGTTCAAAACACAGCCTGTAGGTAGCAAGGTGAAAATTAATTTGGTGAATAACACTACATTGCTGCAGACCCTCCAAAGGTAATCATGGTTAGCAAAGAACCTAAACATTCACGCTGTCACCTGACTAATTGGCTTTTGACATCGAGATGTTTTAGAAGAGGAATTGTTCTGTCCAGCCAACATAAAGATTGTGCCAAAAATATCCTGCACTTCAAATGGAAAATAATTAAACAATCTACGTGTGGTCCAGAAATGTCTCATGTTTTATTTTTAGTCTTGCAAGTGATTCATAGGAAGAGCAGAAATGCTTCAAGAGACATTCTGGGGTGTGAACTCCACAATTCAAGGCAGTGACTGCAAATGTGGAAGGAGAAATCCACTGGGAAATCAGTTGCACTTGTTCAGGGGTGTAAAAAGATAAATCTGCAAGATAAATTAATATATAAAACAAAATCATCAGTGATTTTGAGGCTGCAGCTACATCAAACCAATTTAAATTCTTTCCTGAATGTTGAAACTTGGATTGAACACGTCTGCACAGGCTGTACAAAGGTTTGATTTATATTAGTGAAAGTTTTGGTATTTAATTAATTAGCACTGTTTTTAAATGGCTTTGTTTTTCTTAGGGTGGTAAAAGTTGAGCAAAACACATTTTTGGAGTGTTTTATTTATTTAAAATTTGTGAGGGAGACCCCTGAGTGGACAATTTTCTCCCTGTTGGGGAAAGCCTTGTCAAGTTTCAGTCCTGCAAGTAGCAGTTTGGGATATTTTTTAGTATTTATCTCTCCTGGTTTGGCCGTGTTATTCATTGCTGCTGCTTTTCAAAGAAATGTGGCATTGCTTTCTTCATGGAAAATGTACCATTAAATTGCAGATGTCATGGATGAGAGCACTGCAACGGCAAGAAAAGAGATTTGACATGCAAATATGTCAGGATCTAATTCCATTCTTGCTGAAGTCAATGGGAATTGTAAAATTGACTTCAAATGGGGACAGGAGCAAACACAAGATGCCAAGGTTAAAAATGAAAAGAGTTTGCTGTTAAATCAGAGATGCTTCTTGTTGTCCTGGACCCACTCAGATCTGCAAAGCAGCACTGCTTAAAAGTGCCTGGGTTAATTATTTGTTTAATGATGTTAAACAGTGCAGGGGAGTCTGTTCCAAGGCATACAGTCCTAACAAGCTCTGAGTGCTCTCCAGTAGTTACATGGACAACATCAGGCTGCGAATGGGGCTCCCAGCCCTTGCTTTGGCCCCTTGGGATATTTGATCAGTTCCTAGAGGAGCAGTACGTGGGGATGGATCAGTGGGTTCCTTGGGAATCTCCAGGTGCTTCCTGACAATCCTTACGGCTCACAGATCCCTCAATGCCAGAGCTCACCCTAGGTCGGGGTTGGCTCCATGTGGTGGAAAAGTCTCTCCTCCAACCCGTGCTTCCAAAGAAAGGCTCAATAGTCTTCAGTCATCCGGTCTCAAGGCAGTTTATTGCAAGTTATCTAAAAGATTTTCTTCTCAGGCTGCTGTGGTTTGCTCACAGCTCAGGCAGAGGCACACACACCCTGACATCCTCTCTGACTCCCGACTGCTTCTTCTCTCCCCCTCTGCCCAGGGCTGCTGCTATATTTTATATGGTACATTACGTGTTAAATGTTTACAATTTTTCCCCAATACCTACTACCTATATTAAATGCTGCTTTTCTATCCTAAACCAATCTGTGAGTGCCAACATCACCAAGAACACATGGAGGTAAGGAAGAAGAAAGAGGGAGGACAGGACAGGCCCACATCCTTCCATCTTAAAACCTTTGATCCCCATGTACAAAACCAAAACCCCCCTGTACAGCACTCAAAAATTCTTCCCTCTACTTTGTGACTACTTCTACTCTAATAGCTAAACTTTTGTGACTTCTTGTTCTCCCTGCAAGGTTGGTAAATCGTTCCATGGTTCAAATCCAAAATCACAGCTGTTTCCAGCTGCCGGGGTCTCAAATGTTTCTGACCATCCAAAAATGTCTGAGGGACATTTTGAGTTCCTACACCTCAATCCAAGTGGTGACATCATTTTTTTTGTGATTGATTTCTTTTTTCTTGATGCCTGGTTTTCCAAAAAGTGCTTGGATCACTACACAGAGTGTGAAGACAGAGGGGTTTCTCTCCTGTGTTGTAGCTTGGATGGTACATTTTAAAATGTGTTGGTTTCAGCTAAGCACATTAATGCTGGAAGCTGGAACATTCTGGATGCAGAATGCCCTGGTTTGGAAAAAGATGCTACAAAAGCTGAAGGAGCAACGACAATTTTAAAAAATTGAGCTTTTCTTTGGAAAGTGGAGGGTTTTAGGGAAGCTCTGTACAAGTTTAGCACAGTGTTGGGATTGTTGGTCTTGGGGATGGTGCAAAGCACCTTCCCTCATTGGAGGGCCCTGGGGTAGAGTGAGGGGAGGAGGATTTGGGGTAAATCCTCAGGTGTTACTGAAGCTTTTTATTGCTGAAAGCCTCACTTGGACGCACCCCCAGTAAGAGCCCTAAGCCTGCAGTGTATTTACAGCCAGGAAATGCCCTCAAAGCACTGAGAGAAGGTGCAGCCTTCTTTTGGGAGAGCTGAGATTCACGCTCTGAGAGCCAAGATTTACACTCTGCTTTCAACCTCCTTTGCTCCTTAACAGTCTTTTCATTAAACTCTCAACAGCCCCATATATCCTCTGCTTTTCTGGGAAGGCACAGAGTCTCCTGAAGCTCTCTGCTCTTAAGGATGCACTGTCAGGAACTGCAGCTCCCTCAGAATTATATTTGTAAGACATATGGTGTGGTTAAGTTTCTCTAATTTTTGTCGGTAATTTTGTGGGAACTCAAAATGTCCCTCAGACAGTTTTAGAAGTTCCAAGCCCCAGTCAAAAGCATTTAAAACCCTAGCAGACAGCTAAAAACAGCTATAATTTTAAGTTTGAGCCATAAAATGATTTACCAACCTTACAAAAAAACCAAAAATTCACAGAAGTTTAAATATTATAGTAAAAATAGTTACAAACTTAAAAAATTAATACTATACAAAAAAATTTTAATACTTATACAAAAAAATTTTAATTTTATACATAAAAATCAAAAGTTTTAAAATAAAAAAAATTTAGCCAATCCTATCCTTCCTCTTTCTTCTTCCTTACCTCCATATTTTCAGTAATATTAACAATCACAAATTAGTTTAAAATAAAAAACCACAATTAAATATAAATAATAAATATTTTAAAAACTATAAACATATTACACATAATATACCATATAAAACAACAACAAACAAAAACAAACAAAAACAAACAAACAAATATCAAAAATATATATACCTTTACCTAAAACTACTAAACAAACCACAACAACCAAAAAAAACCAATCTTTTAAATAACTTACAATAAACAACCATAAAACCAAAAAACTACTAAACCTTTCTTTAAAAACATAAATTAAAAAAAAAAAAATTCCACCACACAAAACCACCCCACGACCTAAAATAATCTTCAACATAATTCCATTAGGTAAGAAGCATATTTTAATTTGCTTTCAGATTTTTTTTTTCTCTAAGTGTAGGTTTTTTTTATTCCTTCAGAAAATGACTGAGGAGGAGGGAGGAATATTAATATGGGGTCAGTTACAAGCTAAAAAATGAGGATTTGTTGAGTTACACCTTTACTGGACCTTTTTTCAAATGATTTTGGTAAATTACAGTTGCCTGAGGGGGGAAATAAATAGGATTGCCTTCATAAAATCTTTATGGACACTTGAATTTTTCCACAAAGTGTGTTTGGACTTCCTATTTCACAATGTTTGCTAAAACAGATACAATTTTCAGATTCAGATTGTTACCATGAAACATTAAAACACACTCTGGAAAGAACAGAGGAGCAAGAAACTTTTGATGGGATCTAAAACAGCACTTTTGAATGTCACTGATCATCAAGAACATGGCAACATTGAGTTTTTCATTTTGACATTATGAGAATTTCTCTGGGTTTTTTTATACCAAAGTGAAGAGAGATTTGACTGAGCCTTGAAAAGTGTCACATGCAATTCAGTGATATTTTTGTACTTGTCCCTTTCAATTGCTTCCCTCCTTTGTTCTTGTCTGAAGGAGGGAGGCACATCTGCAACAGGTTCCCATGTGAGGGAGCAGCCCCTGTTTGCTCTCCCCAGCCCCAGGATGTGGGAATCCAGGGCTTCCCTCTGGCTGCCCTGGCAGGTCTGGGACCCTGGCAGGGGTCAGGAACCCCCCTGGACAGAGCCCCCAGAGACACTGTCTGTGATCTCTGTCCATGGAAAAGAGTTTTCAATCTTACAGGATGAATTACAAGCTCTGAGTGTTTGATATGAGTAATAACTAAGTGTGGCACGGGTGCAAAAGTAAAATTTTAGGATTCTAGATTAGGGGTTCAAAGGGGACAAGATGGAGGAAATTGGGTGTGTCTTGTCCTTTTTCTCCTTCTTCATGCCCTCCATGTTTCACTGTAGTGTTGGCATTTTTCTGTTGGTTTGGGCTGGGGACACACTGTTCAATGTAGATGACAGATATTGGCACGTTATTGTAAATCCAGCACAGGTAGTTTCTGGTATTTAATGTTTGTAACATCCCACTGAGGGCAGAGCCCCACACGCTGCCCTGCAGGACAGAAGAACATGTTAGAGATAAACAGAATAAACAACCTTGAAACCAGCACAGACGAATTATGGCTTCTTCTTTGGCAACGGGGCTGAAAGACAGAGACTTTCTACAATCTCAGAATCATCAACACCACAGATGCCGACACCAGGAAATGTCTGTAGGTTCAGGGGTACCTCTGTGGCTGCTCTCAAGTGTCTTTTCACAACACAAATCATTCACTTCTTCCCCGAACAAGTCACTCACTAAAGCTCATTTCTGTCTGATTTTTGGCTGTTGCTGTCAATAATAAATGCTTTGGGGGAGAGCAAAGGCAAAGATAAAAATTTCTAGCAAACCAACAGTAAGGATTTTTTTTTTAACCCTCCACAGCACTTGGTTTCCTATCAAAACTCCTCTGTGACACAAGTAAGGAGCTCTGGCTCCTTGATATTCCCTGGGGATATCCCCTCAGGCATCACCTCTTGCTGTTCCTAGGAGCATCTTGGCTCCAAGGAGCTGTGCCAGACCCCTGGCTCAGCTGGTCTTTTCCTCACTGGATTCTCAGATCATTCTATGCAGCTCCAGCATTTCTCCAGCTCCCTTCCCTTTCCTGTAGTTGAAGCCAATAAATAGAAATACTTCGTGGTGATTTTTTTTTATTTTGATTTTTTCCCCTTCTTTTTTTATGGTAACAACCTGACATCCCAGCTGTTAGGGTTTTTTTTTTTTTTTCCTTTTATTCTTTTCTTTTTGCTTGAATATTTGTGAGATTTGTTTCTATTTTTTTCCTCCCCATAAAACCTTTCAGTGCTTGTGTGCCCCAAAGCTTCTCCTCTCCAGGCTGGACAAGCAGGAATATTTACAATTCAGGCTGGCTACTGAGGAGCAGGGAAGCCCACACCAGTTTTTATTTAAAGCACAGGAACACCAAGCAGGGAGGATCTGGAAGAGGCTGTGGGCTGCTGGCCATGGTGGAACTGCACATGCAGGGATATCTCCCAATATGCTGCTCACAGAAGAAATCAGCCTAATTACTTTCCAAAATGCAGTCAAGGATGTTTGAAACCTCTCCTGGTTTGACATCCGTGATGAGTTTTGAACGACAGGATTGCAGATAATGTCAAGGAAAAAAACCAAACCCACATGTTCATTTCTCCATGTGGGGTGCATCCTTCCACAGAGTCCTGTCACTGATATTTAATTAATGTACAGAGTCTGATGACTCCTTTGGCTGTGGATGGCTCCAGGGAGGAGCTCACCTGGGAGAAGTTGTGCTCCCTCAGTTATCACTGACAACACAACACCTTGTTGTGCTGTCTCTTCTCAGAGCTTGTTTTACCTCTTCTCACCTTGTTGACCACACAAATCTTTAACGTCCATGAGGATTTGGGGTTTTTTTTGTGTGTCCTGCTGTGGTTTTTAGGCACTGTTATCATAAAAGAAAAAATATGATATTAAAATATCCTTTTTAATACAAAAGCCACAGGTGCAGAGGCAGCAATAAAGATGCTCTGGGGGCTGGAGCACTGTCCTACAAAGACAAGAAGAGCTGGGGGTATTCACATGGAGAGGAGAAAGCCTGGGGAGAACACAGAGATCCTTCCAGAGCCTGAAGGGGCCCTGGAGAGACAGGGGCTATTTTTATGGGCACACAGTGACAGATCAAGGGGCAATGGTTTTAAATTGGCAGATGGCAGGGATGGATGGGATATTGGGCAGGAATTGTTCCCTGGGAGGATGGGCAGGCCCTGGCACAGGGTGCCCAGAGCAGCTGTGGCTGCCCCTGGATCCCTGGGAGTGTCCAAGGCCAGGCTGGACTTTGGGGCTTGGAGCAGCCTGGGACAGTGGAAGGTGTCCCTGCCCATGGCACTAAATGGGCTTTAAGGTCCCTTCCTACCCAAACCAGTCTGGAATTCTATATTTTGAATAAAAAATATGTTTCCATTGATCAAGAGGTTGCTGTTGAACTGGCAGAGTAAAGTACTCTGAAGAAAATACAGGCAGGAGTTTTCATAAAAATGTCACTTGTAAGTGAATTATTGGGTATTCACCAAGACACTGTGACAATAAAATTGAATTCAGGTGTTCTTAATAATTCTTGAGTAAAATTAACCTAATTTTTTAATTTTTGCATGTATCTAACAGTTTCTTCATTCATGTCAGAGGTGGTTCTCATGATCTGAGTATTGCACTTGGTGGTCTTTGAGAACTTTTCCAACCTTAAGGTTTCTGCTCTGTGATTTGGAGATGCTCTGCTTTGGTTTTAGTGGGGTCTGTGGTTTGTTTGTTTGTGTGTTTATTTTGACAGGATGGGGCAGCCACAGCTTTTCCGAGCAAGACCTGTGCCAGACCCTCAGGAAACAATTTGATCTTAATATCATATAATATTGGATATATTAGGAGTAATGCTACTGTCTATCAGTTTGAGACTATTCTCCCCTGTCCTGTCACTCCATCCCTTGTAAACAGATTCTCTTCATCCTTGTAGAGTCCCATCCCTGCTTCTGGCCCCACAGTTCTGCCTTTGGAGCTGGTTAAGGCTCCAGAATTCCCATTTCTTACACACATGTGGCTGATGGACACAGAGGGACAGGGACAGACAGCTCTGGTGGTGGCCTGGCCTGGTGGCAGCAGGAGCCTCTTCCTTCTGTCCTGGGGCTGAGAGTGATCTGGTTTGGCCCCAGGGTGACCCAGAGTCATCAAACCGAGCTGGTTTCAGGTTTCACCTTCTCCTGCACATCTCAGGTGTGTTTCCTCACAGGAAGGGTGGTCAGGCATTGTCAGAATCTGTGGTATTGAGGATCCCGAGATTGTAGAAAGTCTCTGTCTTTCTGCCCCACTGCCAAAGCAGAAGCCATAATTCGTCTGTGCTGTTTCAAGGTTGTTTATTCTGTTTATCTCTAACATGTTCTGCTGCCCTGCCGCAGCTCTGTCCTGCAGGGCAGCGTGTGGGGCTCTGCCCTCAGTGGGATGGTACAAACATTAAATACCAGAAACTACCTGTGCTGTATTTACAATAACGTGCCAATATCTGTCACCTAGATTGAACAGTGTGTCCCCAGCCTGAACCAACAGAAAAATGCCAACACCACAGTGAAACATGGAGGGCATGAAGAAGGAGAGAAAGGACAAGGCACACCCAATTTCCTCCATCTTGTCCCCTTTGAACTCCTAATCCAGAATCCTAAACTTTTACTTTTGCACCCGTGTCACACTTAATTATTACTCATATCAAACACTCAGAGCTTGTAATTCATCCTGTAAGATTGAAAACTCTTTTCAATGGACAGAGATCACAGACAGTGTCTCTGGGGGCTCTGTCCAGGGGGGTTCCTGACCCCCTGCCAGGGTCCCAGACCTTCCAGGGCAGCCAGAGGGAAGCTCTGGATTCCCACAAGGCATTGGAAGGGATGCCCAGGGAGGTGTGGGAGTCACCATCTGCATGTGGCACTTGACACCATGGTCTGTGTGACGAGGTGCTGCTGGGTTCCAGGGTGGACTTGATGCTCTCAGTGTTGATTCTATGGTTCTGGAGCAGCAGCTGTGCATGGCCATCCCTGTGGGGTCAGAGCCTGGTGGATCTCAGGACAGCCTCAGTGCCACTTTCAGGGGGGTTGTCAACAGCACAAGTCACCCAGTGAGGGAAAACATCATCATTTCTACCAGCCTCGTCCCAAATTCCTGGGATTGCAGGAAGTGCAGCACTCCTTTAGGCAGTGATATTGATGTTTAGGGAGCTGTGCTCCCTCCAAAAGCTCCCTGTGTTTGTGTTTTGTGTGTCTGACCTTTCAGCAATGGCAAATAGAGCAAGGGTTTTTTTTATAACATACATTTGTCTTCCAGTCCTTGACCTGGGCTCAGTAAATGAAAACATAGCAGAACTGAATCCCCACAGGATCAGGAGAGGGGCAGTGCAAGCAAAAGGGAAAATAAAGAAAAATGTACTGGCACTTGTGCTGAAGAACAGCAGAGCAGAAGCCACTTTGTGGCTGTAAAAGTCACACTTCTTATCGATAATTCCTTATCCCTGGTGAGCAGAGGGTGCTGCCCACCTCACTGCCTGTGTGAGACACCACACTTCCCTGAGTGTTTCCAACTTTGGGTGTTCACGTGTCCTAGGAACAATTTCTGCATCATTCCCTTTGCTATGAACCCTCCTAAAGTTAGGTTTTGCCTCTGCAGAGAGGGAGTAATAATCCTGCTTTCCCTTTCCTTCATGAGAAACCTCCTGTGGTAAAACAGCTTTAACGAGAGCTCATAAAAGGCTCCCTTTCTTTCAGTGGCTCCCTCCAGGAACCTTCTATCGATTATTCTGTAGACAAAAGAGGGAACTAAAGAGTTGCCATGCAAGAATATTGTACAGCATGAGGCAGCTAAAGGGAGATCCTGACTGCAGTTTTATTGGGGTGGGAGTGGGGCTTGGCTCTTCAGATACTTCAAATCAGGAAGTGCAGTTGATAAATTCAGGGGTACTCATGCAAAAATAGAAAATCAGCTGCCAATCTGAAACCCAGCAATTATTTCATTTCTGACATTGATGTTGCTTCAAATTTTTTGAGTGGTTTAATAGCAAAATGTTTTTTTTCCTGGCAGATAATTCGTTAAGCACTGTCAGTGTTTGATAAAATGGTGTTGCTTTTGCTGGAAAGAACAGTCCAGAGAGGAATCTTTTCTGAGCAGGACACTATGTTCAGGTGAGGAATCTGGGAAAACAACAGGAATATTTGAGATCCTTGATGAGCCTGTTTGCTTTCCTGCTTCAAAACAGGCAGCGGCTGTTTCAAATGCAGTGATAGCAGAAAGGCTATTGAAAAGTTTGGGGTCCTTGTCAGCTCTTGACCATTTGCCACCCTTACAGCTTGGTTCTCTGTGAAATACATGCATTTATTAGCACCCTTGCTTTTGGAAAGCTGCAATCTCTGAAACACGAACAGTTTGCACCTTGGAGGTTATCACACCCACTTTAGGACTGAGGGAGTAGTTCAGGATGCATCCAGCCTCTTTCCCTGCCTGGATAAGAAAAATCAGTCTCATTTCCTTCATCATAAGTCTTGTGAAGAAATGAAAACTCTTGGCTGTTGGGGAACTTTGAGTCTCCATCTGAGGGACACCTTAACTTTGACTGTTACCTTTGAGTAACTAATTCTTAAAGGTTCTGATTTTTTTTTTTTTTTTAACAGAACGTTTAGGTATTTTCCAAAGTTTTTAATACACAGCAAAACAGAACAGATGGCCAAATACCTGGCCCCGTGAAACTCTCCCATGACCAAACTGAAGGAGGAGACTTCCTGTATTTCCTTTAAATCCCCTTCCATTCCCTTTTGCTTTCCTGAGCAGATTTTGCTTTATAGTCATAAAGACATCATCACATTGGAGGTGGCTTCCCTGACAAATGACTGGGAGTTTGGTTATGCCTTTGAATCCCTTCAAGGAAAATAGGAACTGAGCCCTTCTTGCACTTCGTGGCTGGGAGCTCTGATATTCTGACTCTGAGCTCTGATATCTCAGGAGCAGCTCTGGCTGAGGAGAAAATATCAAACTCTAGTGCTCCTCCTGGAGCCTGACTTGTGCTCCACAGCAAACCTTCTAAAGGAGCACTGATCATCTCAAGGACACACAGGGGTCTCAGTTTTTGTGTGAGTGCTGAGCTGTTTGTGTGCCCAGGCAGGGGAAGGAGTCAGGAATCAAATCATGTGCTTATGGAACACAGGTGTGAGCTCTGCCTGGCTCTGAAAGGGAAATTCAGGTTTTCCTCCCTCCTCCTGCTGCTGCAGCTGAGCATCTGAGCCTTAATAGGGTGGTTTACAAGTGTCCTACAAACAGGAGCATTTTCATTCTTTGCTCCTGGCAAGTTGCAGAGTTTTGCAATTGGGGACATTTCTGGACAAGGCCTTCAGGTGACTTTAAACATCCCTGGCTGGGGAGAATGAGCATTTTATCAGGTATAACTAAGGCTGGCTTGTTTTTACAATGGGCAGGCGGGGGGGAAATCAGGGCTGCCTGAAGCCTCACTGTCAGGGTTAAGCACAGAATGCACACATCTTGTTTTAGTTTTAGCTTTGACTCTTGCAGCCTTCGAGTGCACCTGAAAAGAATATAGCTCAATGAACTCATATTTGTTCTTTTTGTTATAGAAGAAAAAATTTGTAAGCACAATCACTTAAGATATTTTATGCTATTTAATCACAGATGTCCTGAGAGTATTTTGTGATCTCCTTGAAAACAGGAATGGTGTAATTTAGGGACACTCTGTTGAGAATGAAACGAACCATGGATTACAGACTCTGAAAAAACAGCAATCCCTCCTGTTTTCAGGATGTGGAGATGGTGTACTGGGTCCCCTAAGTGCAGCAGTGGCTGCAGGAGAGTGCTGGCACTTCATTCTCTGAACAGACTTCCCTGGAAAACTAATGGAGGAGGAGAAGAAGGGCTGCTTGCACCATTTGTTCCTTTCCAGGCAATTTTTCTTTGGCTTGGTTTAGTGTCAGGCTTTAGCAGCTTTGGTAAAGGCTGTGTTTATTTGTATACTGATAATCTGCTCTAGGAAAATACTTTTCCTGGCCTTAATCTTTCTCGTGGCACCAGGACCCTGCATTCCAGCTGCACAACACCTGTACTTCACCAAGGTGAGCCTTTGACAATATTATTCCAACTTCTGATTTGCATGGCTTGATTTGCTTGGCTTCACAGCAGAGAGAAGCTTTTAAGAGAGTCCTGGGCATTGATTTGTGCCTGGTGTTCCTGCAGCTGGGTGCATCCATTTGAAGCTCTTTAAGGTGAATTGACACAGGAGAGGCAGCTTGAAGTGCATTTGTGACCACAGAACCCCAGAATGTTTTGGGTTGGAAGGGACCTTAAAGCCCATCCCATTCCAACCCCTGCCATGGGGTTGAATCCCCTGGATTCCTGGATAGCCAGTCAAACTTTGCTTTAGTTGTTTATGTCTATATTTTTTGTTAAGGATAAATCAGCCACAAAATATTTCCCCCAAACAAGCCCAAGTGGGATTTTGTGCACTGGCAGCTTTCCATCCATATTATATTGATGATTTGAAAGCAGGGCTGAAACCAGGTGTTAAATTGACCCTGGCTGAAAAAAACCACCTGCACATTATTCTGTTCAAGTGGCCAAACAGTGCTGATGCAACAGATCCCACATCGAGCACACGAGCAGCTGGCATTAAGAGCACGCTCCCTGCATCCCATATTTGAAAGTTCAGCAGGTCATTGTGGAAATTTGAGATGGTGAAGCTGAGTCACCATTAAAAAAAGCATCTGTGTAATTCAAGCCATGCTTCAAACAGAAATGACTGCAGCTTTGGAATTAGGTGATTATTATTTCAACTTAGACAGCTCAACTTGTTTATGGCTGTTCTGTTATTGAGACAGCATTGCTTAGAATTGATTCAGTGAATACATTTTAAAAATTAGACCTGGGGAGTATTGAAGTAAAAATTCTCACCCTGATGATCTTGGGAGTTTGCTGGATGTTGGTGTCTCGTGGCCACTTTCATTGTCACTATGTAGGAACATCAGCCTACAACCCTGGTTAATACTAAAGAAAGTTTAATTCATTGAATATCTTCCTTTTATTTGAAAAGTCAGGAGACTCCAGAGTGACAGCTTGCTCTCAAGGTAGTACTATATCCATGCAATTCCTGAGGGAAATTCTGGTGTTTTGATACATTTGTGTGATTCTCTGACAAAGTCAGAGTAGGCAAAATGAAGATTCGATTCTTTTAATTGTCCGCATTTAGAAGGGTTTCTCACTGTCAGCAGGGCTGAGAGACCGCAGGGAAATTCCATTATTTGGGAATAATACAGACATTACAGGAGTCAGTTATCAGCTCTTGATAAAATATATAATTCATGTTAATATTTCACAATCCATTGCTTTTATACCCTCTAATTTATAATAGGAGGTTGTACGATTGAGATTTGAAATAATAGTAGGGCTTTTTTTTAAATAGCATTCAAACAAAATGTCATTCCTGGAGGCTCTAAAAGCTGCAGGAGGGGTGAGTACCTCAGTCTTCAATGCCAAGAGCAGAACAGAATTGTTTGCATTTTGTTCAGTAACTGGGAAGTTCTGGGAGTGACCACTTGGGTGGGTGGAGGTGACGTGGATATGTGGAGTTTCTCTCACCTGATGATTTTTAGTCCTTTAAAAAGCTGGTGATCCTTAGGTTGATGTTGCATTCTTGAGGAGGAGAAAACTAGCAAAACCAGGACTTTTTTATGATTTTGCATTCTGTTAGGTTATTTCTTGTGGGGTGCTGGCTCAGCCAGGGCTTTACTGGGGTCTCTGATACCATCTCTGCTTCTTTCCTCATTGAGTCATCAACCTTTACTTCAGCCTCTTCTTCATGCAGCTTCTTTTACAATTAGCTTGAGTCACAAAAAGAAAACTAAGAGAGATTTTGGCAGCTTTAGCCTTGCTGAGTGTGTCCTGCTCTCAGTTTGGAAGAAGGGTGGCCTTGGTGGGAGGAGAAAAGCAGCAAAGCGAAGGGTCCTCCAGAGGTGCTGCCACCTTGCTTTGTGACCGTGGTTTCAGCTTGTCCAAACTCTCTGGAGTCGAGATTTAAATCATATCCCAACTCAAAATTCAGGTGGAGAGTGCAGGCACAGCTCCTCCAGAGGAGAAGCCCTGGAGTGGGTGCTTGGAGGTGTAACACACAACTGGGGCTTTGTCCCATGCAAGGAGGAAGATCCACAGCAAGTGTGTGGTGTAGAGGAAATAAGGCAGAGTTTAGCATGATAAAAGGAAATTGGAGTCATGTTGGAAGTGATTAGAATTTCATGAATAAGCTGGTATGCTGCAAAAAGTGGTAAATAAGTGAAATCTCCAAATGCAAACTGCTGTGCAAACATGGAGAGGCAGCTGTTGTTCCAGATGCCAGGAGCAGCTTAACAGGGAAAGGCTTTTCACCACCTGATCATTGCTATTGTCTGTAGAGCTCTCAGCAGGACCCAGAGCACTGAATCCAAAGCCAGGATGCTCTGGGAACAGGTGATTGGCTTTTCAGACCAGCAGGACCTAAGGAAAAGAGCACTAATTAGAGAATCCCACAAGTTTTCCACAGAAACCTTCAGAAATAATTCTGAAACTCTTCAGGGAACAGGCAGGTTTGGAGTGCCCCTTTGTGGGGCTGATTGAAGGAACCTGGTGGGAGCTGCAGATCTCGAGACTACAGGAATTAGACTCCCAGACTTTGGAAGCACAACTAGCAAGAGCTTCTTGGGTTCACTCCTTCCAGTGAGGTTGTTGTACCCCTGGGCACTGCCACCTTCTGGGAGGGCTCTGCCCACTCCAGATTGGAGCTAATCAGGAGAAAATATGTGGACTTAAGGCTGAAAGATAAATTGTATAGAAGGAAAAGCCATAGGAGGTAAAAAGACATTGTTCACCCTAGTGGGAGACAGAAGAGATCACTTCTGGATTCTTTTTAAACACAGTTGCTTGGATCTGCTTCAAAGGTTTTGTTCACCTGAGGTCATCCTAGCAGGGAAAGGTTGGATCGCTTCTGGTAGCTTCTATAATCCAGTGCAGAGATGGGTACAAAATGTAATTTACCTGTAGTATAATTTTCAATTTCCTTGTAAGATTTGTTTTTCTTTTAAAGGCTTTCAGTTCCAGCTGAGCTGTAGGATTGATACCCTGCATTCCTTCTCTGCTTGCCAGCCCCAAACCCAGGTCTGCCTTGCAGAAATGCTTGTAAAGCAACTCCTGGAAAAAAATATATTTTAGAGCAAATGTTTTACTAGAATATCCTAAACACATCATTATGCCAGGGGAACTGTGAGAAAACTAGGATAGAAGAGAAATAATACTGTCATTAATTGAAGAAGAACATAAACCTTAATTTTTCTTGTTAAGCAATCTCAGTGTTTGAAAGCTTCTCAAACACATGTTGGTAAAGTGGGGGAATGACAATGAGTGTTACAATAGCACAGTCATTAAGAACTAAAAGTGTGTTTCATTTCATTTTAGATGCCTGAAACCAAGGAGAGAAATTTCAGGTTTCTATAAGGAAACAGCTTCAGTGAAGGAGAGCTGCATTTGGCACAGTGTGTTTTCCTTCTTTTCCTTCCTCACGAAGAGGAGATAAAAGCATTTTGAATGATCATCTTCAAAAATGAACAAAAGTAGACTTCAAATTAATGAAGGAGATGTATTATTACAGATCCTAATCAGCAAACATCTCACATATGATTAATCATGTTGCATTTGTGTGTGGTTAACAATTGCAGTAATTGAGTTTTAATTTAAATGGTGAAATTGAGATTTGACATTTCAGATAGGCAAGTTTGGGAGACTGAGGTTAACACTAATTTTTGCGTGAATGCAGTCAGGAATTGACTGAGAAGTTTTATTTCTGTCTTTTAATATTTCATCAATGATTGCGAAAGTCCATAAACACTCAATTTGCATTTCATTTTTTATGCAATAAAGATGCCAAAGTTTGGATGAGTTTTTGAGTAACCTGGTCTAGTGCAGGTTCTTCAAGGCACCACTGTGGCTGATAAAACAGCAACTGTGGTGTCCCATCCTAAGGCTTAAGTGTGTGTGTCATCTCTGTTATTTTTTCATGGAATTTATTTTAGATTTCTGCTGATTTGAGAGCATCAAGTCTCTTTCCTCACAGGATTTTTCATCCTTTGCAATCAGCACATTGAAACCCTGGGCACTCTGGGCTGTGGCTGGGAGTTGGTGCCTTTGGGCCACCAAAATCTACCCGGGTTCATTTCTCTCATTTTCTCTGGGAAATTTGGTTCTGCTTGGCATGGGGGTTCCTAGAATTTCTGATATCAAGTATTTTCCCTTAAGCCTTCTATTTCCTGTATTTATACTTGGAATCACTATTGATTTGCTTCCTTTTATCTATTTTGCTGCATTGAGAGCATTATATGGAGCAAATTTCCTTGACACAGTGTGTCTATACTTAATCACTTTGCTTGAATTAAAAGGATAAACTGGAAAGAGCAAATTCTTTTGAAGAAAATTTTATAAAGCTGCTACTTCCAAATCCCAGCCTACACTAGTTCATGTCTGGAACTCCTCAGCTTCTCTTAGACCAGAGAGATGGGAAGCCATGAACAAAGTGCTCCCGGGGTCTTTTTTGGTTTTGATTTGGTTTGCTTTGCTTTCATCTAAAAATAGAAGTGTCTTCTTTTTCTGTGGGCTGTATTCACAGCTCCCAAGGAGAGGAGTGAATTCAGATTTATGCCAAAGGGATCAAATCAAGCTGGATGTGCAAGGGACAAGAGTTTCTTTAGGTCACAGATGAAAATCTGTCTCTAACTTGCAGGCTAAGGAGAGGAAGGGAAGTTTCCAGGCATTTGAAAGGACAGCCACCCCAAAAGCCTGGTCAGTGCAAGGAAAGCCTACAAAAATTGAAGAGGAAATTTATCAGTGGTATTTTTTGGGTGTTGGGAAATACTGATCTCCAAAGCAAATGAAAGAGATTTCAGCCCGGTGCACTTAGAGAAAGCACTGGGAGCAGTTCAGGATTCAGGGTGGATGGAGGTAAATGTCAGTGGAAGTGTCCCAAACACTTCATAGACTCTTCTGTCCATCCATGCATCTGCTGCAATTCAGAAAGAATGTTCTCAACTGAGGAATTACTGATAAAACCACTTGGAGAGGGCTCTTCCTCAGGAATTAGAGTGATGGGGCAAGGAGCAGTGGATACAGACTGAAAGAGGGGAAATTCAGGTGAAATACTGGGAAGAAATCTTTCCTGGCAGGGTTGGCAGGCCCTGGCACAGGGTGCCCAGAGCAGCTGTGGCTGCCCCTGGGTGGCTGGGAGTGGCACACATGAAGGACACAGATCTGCTGGATGCTCCAAGGGCTGGAGCCCCTCTGCTCTGGAGCCAGGTTGGGAGAGCTGGGGGTGCTCACCTGGAGAAGAGAAGGCTCCAGGGAGAGCTCAGAGTCCCTTGCAGGGCCTAAAGGGGCTCCAGGAGAGCTGGAGAGGGACTGGGGAGCAGGGATGGAGGGACAGGACACAGGGAATGGCTCCCACTGTCAGGGGGCAGGGATGGATGGGATACTGGGAATTAGGAATTGTTCCCTGGCAGGGTGGGCAGGCCCTGGCACAGGGTGCCCAGAGCAGCTGGGGCTGCCCCTGGATCCCTGGTAGTGCCCAAGGCCAGGCTGGATTTTGGGGCTTGGAGCAGCCTGGGACAGTGGAAGGTGCCCCTGAACATGGCAGGGGTGGCACTGGATGGGATTTAAGGCAGCTGCAAAAGATAATGATTAAATCCAGTATTGTTCAGTCAGCAGGAAAGTGGCTGGAGCAGAGGGAGGAACTGAACTTCCAGAGGTGCCAGAGGTTATTTGCAACTCATCGAGGGACTGGGGAAAGCACAAACACAGGAAATATCCCTGTGCTTTAATAAATAGCTTGGCAAATTGAGAAGGTGTTTAAGCAATGGTTGGTGAGTGGTGTCTGGGGAAAGCACAGCGAGTCCTGAGAGGTCCATTCCAATCCTTTATTCCCTGCCTGTTCACTTTGGGATGATGCATTTGCTGTTCTTGTTTACAGGCATTTGGCAGTCTTTTATGCTCTGTCATGTCCAGGTGTTTAACAGACTAAACCCTCAAAAAGAGCAGGAAATTAGGGAGGCAATGTCCCTTATCTTTGCTGATAATCAGATCTGGATATTTCGGGAACAAATTCATTACTAAGGCATGGTAGGAGCAGAGCTGATGCTCTTGTTAAGCTCAGCTGAAGGTAGATTTAAAAGGTGAAAAATATTTTGGTGTAATAAAAAAAATAAGAAAAAAGAATATTACATTTAGAATACTGTTTTCCCTGTATACAAAAAAGGCTTTATTCATTTCAGAAAGAATTTGAGTCAGAGAACACAGAATATCCATAACCAAGAAAGCAACTCAATTTCCAAAGAAGTTAATGGAAAAATTTCTGGGAATGTTTTGACAGGTCCTAGAAGAGTGAGAATGATAAGTAGGGCAATTCAATAATCCCACAGGGAGAAGATCATCATCTCTGTTAAGATAAACGTGTTCATTTTCACTTGGATTTGTTTTATGAAATGCACTGAATATGCCTCTGACTTGATGGCACAAGTGATAGTCAAATATAAACCTGAGACTGGGCTGCTGGGGAAGAGAGGCAGCTCCTGGAGTTCAGGAAATCCATATGTATTCTGCTTTAAAAGGAGCTGTCAATTGTTTGTTTTTTGTTTTGTTTTGTTTTTTTTTTTCCTTGTAAATACTACAGAGAACAGGAAATATTTCATGTTCATCCTGAACCATTTTTTATGCTGCAATTAAAGAACAATATCAAGGTTTTCCCCTCCCCGTGGGCCCTGTGCCAGTGTCTCTCCCTGTCCACAGGTCATTCTTCACCTCCAGAGGTGGAAGATGGAGCTTAGGGGAGAGGATATTGAGCAGCTTTTATTGTCCCCCAACCCAGAGGCCCTGGAGGCACCTCCTGTCTTTGTTGGCACAGATTCCCACTCTTCCTGAGGTGCTTTTTGCAGCCATTTCAGTGGAAAATATGGAATTGATTGTGTGTTAGAGCATTTCAAAACCCAGAGCATGACCTCTTTTGCTGTTGCAGAAGGCATTCCCATGAATGTGGCCCTTCTCCTCCAGGATTTGGGTCACTGTCAGTACCACTCCCACTTGATATTCTGATGTTTTTTCCTTGCTAGGAGCCAATCCTTTGTTATGTGGCTCAGTCTACAGTCTATCTCTCTGACTACTTGTGCTTGTCCTTTGCTGCACCACTAAAGCCTTTCCAGTGTTGTTTTTGATCACTGGAGGGTTTAGTAGGCTAAAATATTACATTATTGACACATACTCTCCTGCTGGGAGAAGGCAAATGTGCCAGTTATTTGGGAAAACTAGAGACTCCAATTAGGGAACCACAGCAAGGCACTGTTTTCTCTCCATTTATCTTCTCTACTTGGCACTAAAGCCATAATGGAGATTTTATTCCAGCTTCTCCTATTTAACTGCAGTTAAATTGGAGGATTTTCTCTTGTCTTTCATATGTTAAGAGCCCTAAGAGGATTTAGAGGGAAGTTTTCCCTCACACAGTTGTTCCCATTCATGCCTATTGCCCTGGTTTTCCAGGCTGTACCTCCCCTTTGCTCTTTGGTGTGATCTCCATCCCAGTCCCTGCAAGGACCCCTTGTTTTAACTGCTTGGGGGATTCTCATAGGAGTAGAGATGTCTAAGTTGCCTCATTGTCTCATCCTCATCTTTACTCACATCTAGTATTCTAGACAGAAGATTCTTCATTTGGGTTATATTATTTTATTTCTTCATTATAGAAGAAATAAGTAAATTATTATTGTTAACAATAATATATGGATAAGGGTACCTTGCTGCAGGTACTCTGTGAGTTCTGGTTTAAGAATCAAGGGGCGGTTTGGGCTGAAAGGGACCTTAAAGGGCTGTGAAATCCAACTCCCAAAACTGAGCAGGGACACCTTCCACTGTCCCAGGCTGCTCCAAGCCCTGTCCAGCCTGGCCTTGGGCACTGCCAGGGATCCAGGGGCAGCCACAGCTGCTCTGGGCACCCTGTGCCAGGGCCTGCCCACCCTGCCAGGGAACAATTCCTAATTCCCAATATCCCATCCAGCCCTGCCCCCTGGCAGTGGGATGCCATTCCCTGTGTCCTGTCCCTCTATCCCTTGTCCCCAATCCCTCTCCAGGGGAGCACCCCCAGCTCTCCCAGCCTGGCTCCAGAGCAGAGGGGCTCCAGCCTTGGGGCATCCAGCAGATCCATGTGCTGCACTTGTGCCAAGCCTTGCAGGGATGTCAGAGATGCAATTTTCCAACTCCCTTCCCATCCAAGCTCGCATCTCCGTTCATCACAGACTTCTAGGGGGTGGCTGTCACGGGAAGGCAGCAGCTGGAAAAACCTGCCCAGCTCGTTTTTGTCAGCCATGGGAGTTACCTTGTCTCCTTCTCATCCCTTGTCTGCAATTAAATCCTGAACGTGGAGCTGGGATTTGCAGGGCAGACAAATGAGCTGCCTCCCCTGGGGACACCGGTTTTGGTTGGATAATAGCAGCTAGCAAGGTTAGTAAAGAGCAGAGGTTTGGTGTGACTGAATGTTGTTGCTTAATGACAACACAAATGCCAGCAGTGGGCTGTGCCTGAGCTGCTGAATTGCAGGCAATTTGTTTAATTCCTTATGCCAGAAATTTGTAAAGGTTGTTATTTTTTAAAAAAAACATGCATATACTGGAAAAACAGCAAAAGGAAAATTAACTTGACTGCTGGTTAGCTTTTGCCCAGGACCCTTCTCTTTACCATGAGCTTGGCATTTTAGAGCTGGTTAAACAGAAATGTTTCTCTGTACTGCATCCATGTCCTCATTCCATGTACCCTCTCTGGCTGTTACCTTGTGTGAAAATGCCAAGGCCAAAGATGTTCTGCCTTTTCCAGAGTGAATGCTCTCATGTAATAGAGAAAACGAGGCTGAGATGTGTTTGGTATTTTATTTTCTAAGAAAAGGTGAGTGAAGAGTATCACAATTCACTGCTATGGAAAAGAGAAACCCAAGTGATAAGAGATTTATTACAGAAAGGACATTTGAGCTGGATCATCTGGATAAACCCCAGCTACATGAAAGGTTGTGTTTCACAGCAGTTGATGCAGAAGCTCTAGAATCCTTTTGAAAGACCCCTGTGAGGAGTATTCATGCAAAGCTCTGTAATAAATCAGAGACAAAAATGTTTAGATTGGTTTCACAAAGCTGCTCTTCACAGAAGGCAAGTTCTCTGAAGAAATATGTAGAAATATGTTATATTGTGCATTTAAGTAGCTGTGACATTAATCATTATGTCATTAATAATTTGACATCAGTAATTTCTCCCATCATTTAATCCCTTTTTAATCTCTCTGCTATACAAGATGCAAGCATTAAAAACAATCACTCAGACTCAGTGTTTTCCCCTCTGTCTTCAGAGCTGGTTAATTTTTAGGTGATGTGAAAAAGTCAGATCTGTCAATTCATTAATACCAGATTTGTGGGCAAGTTCAGTTGTCTTCTGGGTCTCCATTTATCACAGTTCATGTTTGTTCATGTTGCAGTTCTATTCTATTTAGTCCTTTTCTGCTCTGTCCAGCATTCTCAGAGGAAGATTAAATTTGTGATTTTCCTGCTGTTGGCTGGACAGGGTGAAATTTTTATTTCTGGGGCCTCCGGCTTTTTTCATTGTGTTGATGGTTGAATTACCCTGGGATTAGCTGTGGTTTCCTTATGGAGCTGTAGCTTTGGAAAGCTCAAAGAGGAGGGTAAAATAAAATAACTGCAAACAGGGTCTGGATCTTCTTCCAGCTGACAGGAAGGAAGTGGCAGATGGATTTGTCTGTGGGCTTAGAGATGGTTAAATAAAAGCAGAGTGTTAAAAGGGTGATGTTATCAAGGACAAAGAGTTTATAAAATTTAACAGATGTGGCTTTCATTGTGTGGCAGCAGCTCAGAGCTGCACTGGAGGACATTCCTAGATAATACCAAGGCAAATGAGTGTGTGCATTGCAGGCCTGTGGGGGCAGAGATAAGGCTCCATTTGCATATTGCTTTCATTTGGTTCCCCTGTTTCCAGAAGTTGCAGTTGAGCACAGTCACAAGGCTGGTCTTGCACAAGCTGAGTTACTGTTGTTTGGTTTTAGAGGATTTTCGTGGAAATATGAAAGTTGTTTGAGGGCTGCAGTGACTGCTGAAGCCAGTGCCATTGCAGTGATGGTTTCCAGGAGAGATGGGACTGTGGCTGAGGGGAAAATCCCCTCCCAATCTGGCTGCTTCCTTTGGTAGAGCCCCATTCCTCGAGGCAGGGTGCATTGTCTGCACGTTGCATTCTCCATCCAGGTCCATTCATTTATCCCCAGCTGCATTTGGGATCCTCCTCCTCTTTTGGATGCACACTTGTCTGCAAATTGTCTGCTTCCCATGGTGTCCTTGGCTCCTGGCTCACCAAAGCATGGAGAGTCAAGGCACTGCCTGGGCTGTGGAGTGACCGACACATTCTGTGCCCTCAAAGCAGATTCCCATCAAACCAGAGCATTTCCAGCACAAACCTCTTCCTTTGCCCTTTTTATTTACTACTGATCCTTATTTCTTGTCCTTTTATCACTTACCTTTTACTTCCCTCTTAGTTACGACTGATCTCTTAACCATCAGCCCTTTTCCTCAGGAGCATGAGTTTTGCACATATTTTATTCTATTTGCTTCCTGGCCATCCAGGAGGAAAAGGGATTTTTGTTTTGTTTTGTTTTTTTTCATGGAAATCATGTCTGGGATAAAGGGACAAGGTGATAGATCAGGCATGTCATAACCCCCAGGGCAGGAAAGATGAAAACCATGCAAAATAAAGCTGCTGAGGAGTGAAGCTGTCAGGAAGCTCAAGAGATGGACACAGACAGAGCCTCTGGTTGAGAAGGAGTTTTTTAGCACATGCAAATAAAAAATGGAGAAGAAAACAAAACCCGGAATGTGCTGGATGTCGTGAAAGGCATAATTGTCCTTGGCACAGGTGCCTCTGAAAGGAGATAAAAGCAGGATGCTAACAATGGTGAGCCCCAGGAATGAGAAGGAAGAATGTGAAATGAAGCTGTAACTGAGAGCTCCATCACCGAGTCTGACACCCTGTTACAGGGAAAGAAGCATTTAGGAGTATGCATAAAAAAAGGGAAAAAAATAAAAATAAAAAGGAATCCATGCTGTGTAACTGATGGATACATTGCTGCGCTCTTTCCCTTTTTTCTTCTGAGGGGACAGAGATCTAAAAAAGCTCACAGAGTGCGCCAGGAAAAGAGAAAGATTTACTACCAATTTCCTATGACATATGGCCACCCATCCCTCCTCTGAAAATATGGGCATTAGTTAATGGATAAAACTGTCATACTTGGCTTTTAACATTAAAAGCAGGGTCTTTTGGAAAGGAGAATGCTCTCCCAAATTGGAGTCTGAGAACAAGATCTCAAGATTTTATGAGATTTGGCACCTATAGTAAGTTGAGTTGTCTAATAAATGGCAGCAATTCATCATCTACTTTGGGAGTCTGAAGTTTAGTAGGCAGTCATACAGTGTGTCTTTTGGTGCCTACACTACCTCAGGAAAAAATCATGGATTTTGGAGGGACAAGGGGATTATGGCTTGATTTATTTGGCAACAAAATTGACTATAAAACTACTTTTACTATGCTCAAGGGAGCAAGGCATAGAGATGTCATATTGAGTAATAACGTCAGGATAATATCAAGGTCTTTGGTCATCTCACTGATTTCACACAGGCAAAGCCACAGATATAAAACACTTGGTACCAGTGGAATAGGACATTTCATGTGGATAATAAACACCTGGGAAAATTAATGACCTGTCTGGCTAAAGAGATAAACCCTGAGTCACAATAAGTGAGAGCACTGGAGGGAGAGCTGGTGTTTAACTGTTTTAGTGCTGCCTGGAGTAGCACTTCCCAGGGGAAACCTGGTTTGTACATCAAATATTCCTACAGAAGAACTAGTGCTGCATCAAAGGAATGCCCTGAGGTCTGCTGGGTGCTGCCTAATTGCAGCAGTTGATGAATGAAGTGCATTTCTTGTAAGGTTTCTTTTCCTTGGGACATATTTTAATGGCAACGGGTTTAGAGCTGGGTGTCCATAGCCTGTGTCAGTGAGATACTGGGAGTCTCCTCACACAGGGATTGAGCTGCCCTGATTTTTTCCTGGCTCCACAGGGAAGTGCCCAGGATTACACAGCAATGTCCAGGAGGGGTGAGCTTGTCTGCAGCTCTGGGCACACAGAGCCCAGCGGGTCAAACCCCTGCCACCCCCTCAATGCTGCACTGGGAATGTGAAGCACATGGAAGCAGCAGCACTTAGGAGCTTGTGGCAGCAGATCCTGGTGCTTTTCCACCTGTGGACATGGCTGGACAGGAGCCCAGGAGTGCCAGGGGGGCACGAGGCCAATGGGGACCAGCCATGTTCCTGCTGAGGGACCCCAGGGCTGTGCCCAGTTCTGGGTCCTGGAAGGGCTGGAGCGTGGCCAGGGAAGGGAAGGGAGCTGGGGAAGGGGCTGGAGCCCCAGGAACGGCTGAGGGAGCTGGGAAGGGGCTCAGCCTGGAGAAAAGGAGGCTCAGGGGGCACCTTGTGGCTCTGCACAGCTCCTGCCAGGAGGGGACAGCCAGGGCAGGTCGGGCTCTGCTGCCAGGGAACAGGGACAGGACAAGGGGAAACGGCCTCAAGCTGTGCCAGGGGAGGCTCAGCTTGGACAGCAGCAGGAATTTCTCCATGGAAAGGGTGCTCAGGCCTTGGCAGGGGCTGCCCAGGGAGCTTTGGAGTGCCCATCCCTGGAGGTGTCCCAGGAAGGGCTGGAGGTGGTGGCTCTGGACTTTGTGATCTTGGAGGTCTTTTCCAACTTTACGGTTTCTGCAGTTCCATGGTACCGTTACTAATACAGATAATACTAATATTACTACTAATACTACTGCTACTCCTGCAAACAGATGAAATAAATCTGTCCTAAAGGACAAGGCAATTCAGGTTGGGGTTTCCCTCCGCTAGGCTTGTTTCTGTTTAATTTTTTATCTGTTGTTTTGCTTTGACGTCCTCTGGTGGTTTTTTATGGGGACTGTCCCCACATTCAGTGGGATTGGTTTCAGCAGAGAGTTCAAATGTGCCCTTCCCTGCAAGCCTCAGACCCTGCTGAAGGCAAAGCTGAATGAACTCCTCATTCAGTGGGGTGAGAAGGATGTGGAGGACGTGCCCTGAGCGCTGCTGGGTACCTGCTTAATAACCTGCTCACCTGACAGGATGTTTGACAGGACAAACTGAATCAAGCAGAGGTGAGGAAAGGGCAGTTTGGAACTCTTGCCAGAAAATCTCTCTATTTTTTTCTCCTGCACAAAGATGACATTCACAGTAAAAGAGGAAAAAAAAAACAGGTCAAACTCCTCTGTGGGCACAAAGCACATGCAGCAATTGATCTGTTACAGCAGTGCCATTTTCCCCTATTCCTTAAGGTGACCAAAATTGGGACTTTAAATGGCCTTGTAGAAGACATATTTATGTCTTCCCCAGTAAATAGATTCATTTTAAAAGAGAGAAAAATCTGTGAGCAGTTCAAAAGGACCTCCTGAGCCTTGGGATGAATCAGTGAGTGATGAATCAATCCTAGAGAGGTTGAGCAAAACAGGGACAAAATCTGGCAAAAACTAAGGAAGGCAGAATGGTGTGCAGGCATGAAATGAGTCCAGATCCTGCCCTTGTTGGAACTAAAAATGCTTGAACCATTCTTTGATCTTATGTGGGCAGAGGAAATGCCATAAACAGAGAGTTTTCAGATCCAAACATGATTTTAGCTGAGTAGTTGGGAAGTTTTGGGAGGAAAAAAAGGAAAAGATGGCAAGAGTTGGTTTAGAAATGCAGAAGTGTAGCCTAGAATCACTGTCAGTTGTGCTCTAATTTATTCTGTATACTTTGTAAAAAATATGTGAATTTTGATTTTTTTAGAGACATTTCCATGAGGTTTGACCATTGTGATGCTCCTGATGCTGAATTCTGTAGCAGGTCAAGTTATAAACTGCTCCAATATTTGCATTTTTTAATACCTCATTACATTTTATGAGTTACAGTTGATGCTTTCCCATTTATTATCATTTTATTTGGTCTGTACATGCAGAGCTCTCACAGCAAAATTGCAATTTACAGCTGTTCTCTCACAAAAAAACTTTTTAAGACTAGCCAGGAACTGTTATCCCAAACCTCTAATTGCAAATTTTATCTCATATCACTAACAAATATGTGTGCCATATAAATGATAGATTGTGCTGGGGTTTGAATACAAATAAGTGATAAGAAAAACACCAAAATATCTTGTCAATGGACGGGTTAAAAAGGAAATGTTCATAATCAAGGACAAATAAACAGGACATTTTTCATAAAATTTAGTGGCACAGAAGTGTCCCTTTCTCCAGGGGCCAGAGAAATTGGAAATTGCCAAAGGAAATGTGCACTGCTGTGTGTGCACAACCTGAGGATGCACTGCAATGTTGGATTATAAAATAGGAAAAAAAACCCAAATACGTTACCTGAACACATGATTTTGAGGATGTTTTGGTATATAAAATCTTGATCTGAACTCTCAAAGGCTGAGACAGAAAAGACAAGGCTGGGTGAGTCAAGATGTTTAGGAAGTGGGGAGGAAAAGGCAATTTATGATCCAGAGACCTCACTTGGTAGGAGGAAAAAGAAAAACACAGGAAGAGATCTGGCAAATTTCCACACTGGGGACAGCAAATGAGGTGTCTTTGGGACAAGAGAAGAGAAATTGGATCGTCTCACCTATCAAATCAAGCAACCTATTGCTGTTTTCCCTTGGCTTTAACAAAGCAGCAAAGTCAGGACCAAAGAGATTCAACTAAAAATTCTGGGGCTCCCAGTCCTGATGAGAATCTGGCTGTGTCAGCCATGCTGGGGGTGGGAGCTCAGGCAAGGGGTGCATCCAGTTCCTAGGCTGACTCTTGAGGTAAATAACCTCATTTAGTAAATTTTAAAATTTATTTTATAAGTTTCAGATCATGGCAAGTCATTTTTCACCACTGAGGTTTGCTTGCAAAAAGAGGTGTGAATGCTAATTGGCCTTTGATCTCCCTAAAGTACTTGAAGATGGATTATTGGGAGTGATTTACCAGATTTGCTTGAATAATTCAAATTTGAGCCACGTTCTTCAAAAGTTGCCATAGTACTGTTGTTTCATTTATTTGCATTCTTGGAGAAAATCACTGATGATTTGGAGATCATTTAATTCCTTTATTTGTTAGGGAGGAAAAAAACAGCTTTTGCCATTAGCATGAGATTAATTTCACAGAGATGTAGAAGGTGAAACAGAAGAGAAGGACACGATTGTGCAGAGTTCTAATTGGCCATTTCTTCTGTAGCTTTCTGTGGAGCATGGGGAAAGGGTTGAATATTAAAAAAAAACCCAAAACCAAACAAAACCAGAAATACGTTTTCTTATCTATTGATTTGACTGTGACTCCTGGAAGAGTATTTTCACAAGTGACCTTGTCTCTGTATAGGTTGGGAGATCTAAGATTAAGTAATGGAATCAAGACCTTATTTTCCTGCAATGGCAATTAAATATACTAAAAGTATAGCACACATTTCAGTTGTGTCCTGAGGCTCTGATCTTCAGTGCTTTTAATGCCAACAGGGTTTTTGTTCTCTCTGAGATGAAATGGCTGAAGGACAAAGCTGGTCCTTGTAATTCTTTCACACTTGGACCTTTCCTACCCAACACAGTTTGTCCTTGCAGATTTCTTGTCCTCACAGTCCCAGTGGGTGGGGAGTAATTTCTTGCAAAAAAATAATAATAAAAAAAAAAAGGTGTGTTGTTCAGGTTGCTTTAAAAATGAAATGAGATGCATTCATTATGTTCTGCTCCACAAATTTAAGAACTGAACCCATATTCTCTTCAAACTCATCGTTTTTATTCTGCTAGGTCTATATTACCTGGTGTATCTATAAACTCAATTTGCATCCAGTTTTCTGCTTTTAAAAAATGGTAAAAAATATTAAGAGTCGCTTGAAATTACATGCAGATAAATGAACTGTAAATCTTTGCTATTATAGTCAATTAAGAATATTACCAATTGGTCATCTTGGACATTTTTATGCTGCTCTATTTATGTGGTTGTTGCAGAGACTGGAACTGCTAGTGCAAGAAGGATTTTTAAATGCTCATTTGTTTCTTTCGACTGGAAGTAATGCTTTGCAGAGGATGGTTGAGCTCTCCAAGAAATTCCTGCAGTTAACAAGGTCATTGAGATCTCTCCAGGGCAGAAAAGCAGGAATCTTCAGTGTGTGTGCAGTACATTCAGAGAATTCCAGGGTGCTTTGGGATGAAGGGACCTTCAATCTCACCCAGTGCCACCCCTGCCATGGGCAGGGACACCTTCCACTGTCCCAGGCTGCTCCAAGCCCTGTCCAGCCTGGCCTTGGGCACTGCCAGGGATCCAGGGGCAGCCACAGCTGCTCTGGGCACCCTGTGCCAGGGCCTGCCCACCCTGCCAGGGAACAATTCCTTCCCAATATCCATTTATCCCTCCTTCCCCTTAAAGCCATTGTCCCTTGTGCTGTCACTACATTCCCTTGTGAAAAGTCCTTCTCCAGCCTTCTGGTGAGCTCCCTGTAGGTAATGGAGGGGTAGAAATGCAGAAAATTGGGAAAATGTAGATCTTTCTGCATAAAATCTGTCTGATTTCAAAGTGCTCTGAGTCTGAAAGGGAGCAGCTACATCGTCAGCAGGTTTTAATCACAGAAGAGGCAGATGATTTTAATTAGCTATCCTTTAAAATTCCTTATATTAAAGTGCTTAAGTTCTGGAGGAAAAACAGATTTTAAACAAACAAGGCAGAGAAGAATCAATTCCTCACTGCAGTGCCTTGAATTCACTGTTGAAGGGAGTAGGGATATACTTCTGGGACATGAAATAGTGGAGGTTATCCAATGTTTTCTGCTGTTTATTTTCCATTGGCAGTAACAGGTTGGGGTCAGGAGTGTACAAACACAGAGCTGAGAAACTCAAAAGAGTTCTCAGAGAGAGAGAACTCTGTCTAAGGCTGCTGATCAGAAGGAAATTAAAGAAATTCCAGGCTGAATCTTGCCACTGTGACAGGAGCAGACTCACAGACAATGGAGATTTTTTGGAGGGTTTTGATCTCTCAGAGTCAATATTAAATGTCAGCGTGAAGAAGCTGATACTGCTAAATTGTTCATGATATATTTACTTTCAAGTGTCTTCAGCTTTTAGGTCTGGCAGAAGCTTTCATGAAAGTTAAGTTAATTTCCAGGACGTTGTTTCTAATTTTGTACCACGGAGTCAGCATTAATCCTTCATGTGTTCCATGATAAAGGCCATGCTTTGAGTGATGGCAGAGATGCAGTGGGAGAATAACTTCTTGCTTTTCAGAGACTCTATTAATTTTCAGGAGGTGGTATTTTCAATATTGATGTCTCTGCAGAAATAAATCAGAGCTTTGTTCAGCAGAACCTCGGAGTGGAGCCAGTCTCGCCAAGAGCAGCAGCCAAACAAATGTGTCCCCCACAGGGACCTGGAGCAGGGGGGAAGCAGCAGAAAACTGCCTAGATTGGGGCAGAACTACCCAAAATTGGGCAAAACTACCCAGAATTGGGCAGAACTACCCAGACTTGGGCAGAACCCAGCCTGGAGATGCAGTGGGTTTGTGTTCTGTAAGTGTTGCTCTGCATATTTGGGAGTCCTTGGGAATTTTCTTGCCTTCCCTGATTTCCTCAGAAGTTCCTATTCCAATTGAAGGTATTTTGTTTCCCTCAGGGAGTGTTCCAGCACAGACAGCAGTGGTTTGTTTGGGCGTGCCAGAATTGCATCCAGGATTTAGGATGGTAAATATAAAAGTGGATCATTGGCATCTGAAGGCTCCTGTTCCTTTGTACCCTGGGAAAATCCCCTTGTTTGAGAGAACAGCAAGAAGCTCTGTGTGTGATCAGGCACAGCTCCAACTTGAGGTTTATCAAACTGGATTTACAATGCTGTCATCTCGAGGAATGGCTCCTGATCTGGTTCACACCCTCACTGTGGCAGGGTGTGTGATCAGAGCTTGCACAGGCCAAGGTTTGCTCTGCTCACAGACCAACCTGCAGCTGCAAGCAACGTGCTTGAGCAGGGCATCATCATTTTCAGGGATTGGTGAGGTTTACATTGAGTAAAATCTTCCCTCTTGCTGGGAACTTTTGGGACTTGCTGTGCATGAGGTGTCTGAGCACATCACTGAGTTTCCCTATGGTTCCCACTGTTGCCCAGATTTTTAAAAGTGTTTCGGGTTTTTTTATAGTTATTTTGAAAGTTTTTAAGTTCCTTTAAAAGTTTTCCATGCCTTCTGATGTTTACATATTTCTACTGGAGTTCTCACACACTGTTCATGTAAATAATGATTGTTTTGCCTTCTTCTTTGTGGGAGGAGAGAATTGATGGGCTGTTGGTTTGACCAGCATGGTTGGAGTGGTGGCAATTTCACCTTCCAATCCACTGCCACTTTTGGAAGTCTATATATTATAAGGTCAGAAATAAAATTGGCTCTTTTTCTCTTTTGAACTTAGCAAGCTTCTATGTACTCATTTCGTGTCCAATAACAACAGTTCCCACATCAAGGCTTGAGCCCCTCCAGCTTTCCCAAACTTTTCCCATTGGAAATGAGATCCTTCAGAGCTTTTCCCAGTTTGTCTGGCTTACAGCAAGGTGGTCTTGGCCAAAAAGTGGAGGGGTATGATGGTTTAGATGGAGGGCTGTGTTTTATTGGGTTTTCCAACTTATTTTTGTTGTAGGGGTTGAGTGGTAATTCCTCTTGCTCTGTTGGACATTAAATCTCTGGGATTCCTGAAGAGGAGTTTCCCTCTGTTGTGAAATCTGGTTCATCTCAAAAGGGGTCCTTAGGACTTTCTGCATGCTGGGATTGGAATCCCAATCTTTCCAATTGCATGAAGTACAGAGGAAAAAAAACCCAAAAGAAGTCTGAGTTAGGGAATCACAATTTAAATTTGCAGCACTCAAGGAATCGAATCTTGAAGTGCAAAACTCAGGTAAGAAGTTAAAAGCAGAGTTGAAATTACAGAAGGTCAGAGACAACACAGCCTTTTCTACACATCATTTACTCCCCCTGATACATCGTCCACGCTTCCAAATGAGTGTTCCCCATGACTGTTTTTAGGGACAGAAGTTTATTTTCTCATCATGAAATGAAGTTTGAAGCATTATCTCCCTCCTAATGAGGTGAAACTTGTTTTCCCTTTCTCTCCTGGTGCGTGCAGGTAGCCAGAGGCCTTGCTAAGTGCTTGTAAATTTGGGTTTAATTTCAGCAAATTCCAAATTGCACAGTTTCCGAATGGGGATCTGCTGAGGTAAGAGACTTTGCTAAAATATGAGGAATTTAATTGTGTTAAGTTCTCACCTCATTAGATATGTTGAAGCATTTGCCAGAAGTAAATGCTGTTGTCGTGGTTTCACAGTTATTTAGTGGTTAGCTTGGTGTAAGTGTTTTAACACTGCAATTAGAACACAGATACATTTTTATTCTTTTGTAGTAAAATGATTTAGTATGTATAATTAATTTAGTATGTATAATTAATCAGTCCTGCTCTAGGTTTCTCTCTGCATTCTTAGCTTTATGGCAGGGCCGTGTGAAAAAAAAAAAAATTATAGGCACTGGCATTAATTTTTATCTGTAATGCATGTTCCTGTTAAAGGAGAGATCATAAACTCTACTTCCAAGGGCAGCTTTTCTCTTTCAGAGAACCTTGGTTTTGTGTGGAGAAAGCAGGGACCAGAGCAAGGAGTGTCTCATTCCTTGGACACCTCCAGGGATGGGGGCTCCAGCACCTCCCTGGGCAGCCCCTGACACATGGGAGCTGAAGGAATTAGAGGAATTGCTCATTTTGGTTGCTGTGTGACTCAATGAAGCAGCAGCAGCTGCTGAAGCAGAATATTTCTCTGTCACTCCCAGAGCAATGATGTCCATCACCTGGCTGAGGAAGGTGTGTCAGACTTCCATGTTGCCACTTCCTGGGATATTCCATTTCCCATGGGGAATGTTGCTGTCTCTGTGCCTCCATCCCTCTGTGCACACTTCTTACAGCTGTTTAGTTTGTTTAGAGGTGAGGATTAATGCTCTGCTGTACATACAGGTACAATTTTCAGGATTCTCTCTCCACTTTATGTATGAAAAAAACAGCTGAAGATGTGAACACATTCTTCTTGCTTCTACCAGCTCAAGGCTGGCTCTTGCTATTAGTTAGGCTCAGGGTTTTTAAATTCCTGAGATGCTGGATTGGCCAGTGTCTGGCAGCAGCCCTTGCCTTGGAGAGGCATCACCAGAGTAATTTCGTTTTTCCTCTGTCTGGTGGAAGTTGAAAATACAAAACCTATTTGTTATTTCAAAGAAAAACATGGAATAGAGGCTCTAATGTTGTTGCTGGTTTCTCCCTGATGTTTTCTGACTGCATCCTTCTTCCCTTGGGAGACAAATCCAAAGTTCTAAATCCATCCATGGAGTTTTCTGTCTCTCCCTCTCAGAGCATTCAAGCCTTTGACAGAATTCCTGTTCTCACTCAGTTGTTTTGGAGTGTCAGTGATGCATTGCTGGATCAGGGGGTTATTTTCCCTAATGGCTTTCTTGGCTGTTTTCCTGGTAGGAGAAGGGAGAAATATGGACATGAGCTTTGTAGTAGGGCATGAGCTGTGGTTGGTTCTTGGCAGATCTGTCAGCCACAAGCAGAACTCCTCTTGCCTTTCCTGAGGGCCCAGACCTTGGAGCCTCATGAATTCCCTGCCCATTTTCACAGCTTCATTTAATGAGTCTTATCAAAACCAGGATAAAATTCAAGACTTCTTGGGGTGGTTTCCCTCCTTCCCCTGGCTGGGAGATTTTGGTTTTTCCTTCTTAAAATCTCCTTCCTTCACTGCTGAACTGAATCCTGGGAAGGGCAGAGACTTGCATCCTCTGGAATGCAAAAGGTTGATAGCAAATGGGAATAACACCCAGCTCACAAGACTTAAAGCTCGTAATAGACTCTGATATCAATGTGAATGAAAGGATAATGTGATCCCAGGATTTCCCGGGTGATGTGGAGTCTGTGGATCCCTATATCCACCAAAGGTTGCTCACTGCCCTGCAGGTGATGTTCTCCTGACATGATTTATGTGTGATATATTTGAAGAAATAGAGGAATATTTTGAGAACCCAGGGCCAGATTTGGTTTCTTCTACCTGTTCCCTCTGCAGCTCTGTCTTCTGGGACAATCTGAGGGACAGCCAGAGTGGATCCCACAGGATGTTTATGTTGGAAAAGAGGGTTGTGCTGTCACATTCTCTGAGACTTCTGTTGAGTACTGAGACACAGATCTGTCCAGCTAAGGAGGTGCCACTGCTCCCCCAAGGAAGGTCACACATGGAGTTCCTGTTTGAACCTTGCTTCTCATCTTTATTAGATATTATTTTCTAACAGGAAAACTTGTCCCCATCTCTAAAAAGGGTGGGAAGGAGGAGCCTGGGAAGCGCTGCCCTGTCAGCCTCCCCTGAGTGCTGGGAAGATGCAGGGACAGCCCCTCCTGGAGACTCTGCTGGGGCTCACAGAGCTCAGGGAGGGGATTTGGGACAGCCAGCACAGCCTCACCAAGGGAAAACCCTCCTGACCACCCCGTGGCCTTCTCTGGTGGGGAGACTCCATCAGTGCATGAGGGAAGGGCCACGGATCTCGTGTCTCTGGAATTCTGGAAAGCTCTGACACAACAGAGTCCCCACAGCATCCTGCTCTCTGCACTGGAGACAGCTGGAGGTGATGGATGGGCTGTTGGATGGATGAGGAAGTGCTCGTGGTCAATGGCTCAGGGCCCTGATGGACCTCAGTGACCAGTGGAGGCCCTCAGGGGTCTGTACTGGGACCACTGGTGTTTAATAACTTCATTATTTGGGGTGATTTCATTGTGGCCTTCCAGTGCCTGGAGGGGCTGACAGGAAAGATGGAAAAACACTTGGGACAAAAGATGGAGTGCCAGGACACAGGGAATGGCTTCCCAGTGCCAGAGGGCAGGGATGGATGGGATATTGGGAAGGAATTGTTCCCTGGCAGGGTGGGCAGACCCTGGCACAGGGTGCCCAGAGCAGCTGGGGCTGCCCCTGGATCCCTGGAGGTGCCCAAGGCCAGGCTGGAGCAGCCTGGGACATTGGAAAATGTCCCTGCCATGGCAGGGGTGGCACTGGGTGGGCTTTAAGGTCTCTCCCAGCCCAGGCTGTTCTGTAATTCTGTGACACTGCCTTGGTTCCAATGAGCTGAAGGGAGGAGAAATTTCTAGAGGGAAAGAAATGCAATCCTGTTTTCTCTCCTTAATTTTCTTGTCTTCTTGTCTGTCTTTCTGGGACACTTGTCCAGAGTTGATGGTGTGGAGTGCTTTATGCAAGGGAAAAGAACATCTTTTCCAAAAGCAATCTCCTGTCTGAAAATCCCTGTCTCATTTGATGGATAATTACATATTTGATTTCAAATAAATGAGAATTGGTTTTTGTTCTGGAGCAAGGAGTGTAAAGGAGGATTTTAAGACCTGAAATCCCCAGTGGGCCTGTTTAAAATTCCTGCTGTTTTAGTAGCATGGGAGAGAAGTGCTACTTTATAGTGTTCAAAAAGAAAAGCTTTTCTCTAGCAGGAAAGTAGAACCCTGTAAATAAAACCCTTGTCCATTGTGGGCAATTCCAGGGAATGCTGGCACAAGTGACAGATCCTTCCAATCTGAGGGAATGTCCAATTTAGTGTCCTCCATGTGAGAAATTATTCTCCTGTGAGCTGTCACACCGTGGAATAGGAAGTTTTATCTTAATTGGGATTGAGCTAAAGCTCATGGGGGTGTTGGATGTTGGGTGTCCTGCCTGTACAATTCCTGCCTTTCCCCTATCCCAGACAGCCAGAGGGGGTTGTCTGTAAATTAGAGTGTGCTTTGAGAAAGAGAGCATTTTTCCAAACTGATAACATGGATGAATAACACTGTGAACTCCTGGTTAAGGTTAAGCCAGGCTTTTTCTCAGAGGGTATTTTCTGTACAACAACAATTATTACTCAGTCACGTTCCTTTGAGCCACACTGGATGTTAAGCCTCTTATTCCTTTTCACAGATTCTTGAAATAATAACTTTTCCCTGCTTTATGATGAAGATTTATAGTTTCACAGAGCCCTGGAGGGGTCCCACAAGGATCATTGGTCCAGCTCCCAGCCCTGCCCAGACCCCCCAAAAACCCCACCCTGGGCATCCCTGGAGCAGTGTCCAAATGCTCCTGGAGCTCTGTGGGAAGAAACTTTCCTGATCTCCAGCCTGACCCTGCCCTGGAACAGCTCCAGCCCTCCCCTGGGTCATGTCCCTGTCCCAAAGAGCAGAGAGTGGTGCCCACAGGATGCTTCAGACACTCTTTTAATACTTTTGTGGAAGTAACAAAACCCAGCACTGGATTTTCAGGGATTTTCACAGCAGATTTGTTGGATGGTTATAGCATAGAACAGGAATAGTCCCTGTCTAGGCTGCACCTAATAAATATCTATATATTGGTGTCATTTGCTATGCTCTGCTTTCTTTGAGGAAGACTTGGCAGTCGTAATTAATTCAGAAACCAACCCAACCCTGAATTCCACATTACATGGCTGAGAGTTTTTCTCATTTTTGTTAGAAGAATCCAATTTAGTCGCGATTGACCTTTGTTCTTTCCTTATAGCAGAAGTTATTTGAGGAGCAGGTTTTATCTGAAGCTAATGTATTTGATGTGTTTAGGGAGAAATTTATAAGGAAGCTCTGAAAAGGCTGCATAAAAGTTATGGATCTGAAAATATTTGAGGATTTTGGTGCATTCTTGTGTGGGTATTTTTAGGCTGTGACAGCATTGGATTCAATCTGTTTTCCTTAGCTGAAATGAACACCCAGATTTAGCACCAAGTCCCACTTGGATTGCTTTAGGTTGTTTATTTTTCCTTGTTTTTTCATCTCGCCTCATATATAAAAATGAGGTGCTGGTGCCATGCTGGCAATATTGCCCCATGTTACTTTGTTATTATTATTATTAAAAATAACATTGTGCCACAAGTTTATATGGGGCTTTTTTATGGAAATAAAATATGTTTTTCTCCCTGAAGGAATCAAATAATTGACATATTTGCAATGTGTGCAGGTGTGTTATTTAGCAGGCATGGCACATTCCTGCCTGGAATGGAAGTGTGTGAAGCTGCTTCTGGAAAATTCCTGTAGCTTTAGAAGCTTCCTTTCATCCTGCTGAATGCTTCAGACTTGGCCAGAAATCCAGAACTCAGAGATGTGGATATTTTTCTGTCAATCCCTTTCTTTTCTATCAGTCTCCTAAAGAGTTTTTTTTTTTTTTTAAACATAGCTAAATTTATGATGAGGGTTTTGTTCCAACCTGTGATACATTGCAGGTAGTTAAAGCTGTATTTATACCATTATACTTGATGGTCAGAAATTTGACAAGTGTTCTTTATGTTGTGAAAAAAAAAATAGATGAAAGAGATGCTCAGTCCATGTCTAATCACTGCAGAAGCAGAGGTGCCAAAGACAAGCAAAGCTCCTCCCTGGCACGGGGAATTATTTTCCTATGTGGAATTAGTGATTTGACAACAGAAATTCTCCTAAAGCACCTTTCACCTGGGAGAATTCCTGTCTTTGGGGCTTCCCATTGGACTTGGGGCAGAGCTGGGAACCCACTGGAAACCAGGCTGGGGATGAGCATCTGGAGCAGCCCTGGAGAAGGACCAGGGATGAATCCAGGCTGGGGATGAGCAGCTGGAGCAGCCCTGGACAAGGACCTGGGGGTGCTGGGGGTGAGAGCTGGGCCCCAGAACCCCCCATGCCCTGGGCTGAGCCCCAGCGTGGGCAGCAGGGGAGGGGGGGATTCTGCCCCTCTGTCTCTGTGCTCAGGTGAGACCCCACCTGCAGAGCTGCCCCAGCACAGGAGGGACCTGGAGCTGCTGGAGAGAGCCCAGGGCAGGCACCAGGATGGGCAGAGGGATGGAGCAGCTCTGCTGGGAGGAAAGGCCGCACAGCTGGGATTGTTCACCTGGAGAGGAGAAGCTTTGGGGTGACCAGATTGTGGCCTTGCAGGGCCTGAAGGGGCTACAGGAGAGATGGAGAGAGATTTTGGACAAGGGCCTGGAGTGCTAGGACACAGGGAATGGCTTCCCAGTGCCAGAGGGCAGGGATGGATGGGATATTGGGAAGGAATTGTTCCCTGGCAGGGTGGGCAGGCCCTGGCACAGGGTGCCCAGAGCAGCTGTGGCTGCCCCTGGATCCCTGGCAGTGCCCGAGGCCAGGCTGGACTTTGGGGCTTGGAGCAGCCTGGGACAGTGGAAGGTGTCCCTGCCATGGCAGGGGTGGCACTGGGTGGGCTTTAAGGTCCCTTCCAACCCAAACCATTCCATGATTCTGTGATTCTAAGACACCCCCTCAAGCTCATATTCTGCCTTCATTTCATGCAGAAATACAGAAAGGGTCAATTTTGATCAAAGTTTGAATAGGCTGCTGGACAGGAAACACAAATAAATCATTTCCCTAAATGTTTTATCATACCTGTGTCTGGAACTTTTATCCAGACATGCTATTATTGCAGCTAATAGTAAGTACTGAGCTTAGGAGATTTTAAAACCACTCATTTTTCTATAAATCATCCTCTTCTACATTTACCCTTCTTTTTTTTTTTTTAATCCCACTACATCCAGCGGATCAGATGTGAGAATTATTTTGGAGTACAATGGACTATAATGTTGGTCTAGTGGCTGCTGAAGATGAATAGTCTCTAAATAAGTAATAAAGCTGAAGTGGCTGTAGCTCGCTCTCGGGAGTTTGTTTATTGATACTTTCTGCCACTTGAACTTAGATTTTGCTGCCATCAAGCTGAAATGGGCACTGTCATTGTTTTGGTTTTTCTTTTTTTGATCTTTGTTTTTTGGGAGAGATGGGGGTTAATTGTGAGATTTGGGTTTTTTGATTGGTTCTTTAGAAGCTGCATGAGCATTATCCTGACAGGGCAGTTATTTCTTATTACAATGTACTCTAAAGCAAGGGTTGAAATTACAATTTAAGGGAGGTTATTATACTTTACTGCATCATCTAGAAGTTTGCTAAGCAAAATATTTGTTTATGAAGAATTCCATTTTGGGTTTCTGTAGAGCTGAACCAATGACAAATCATAATTAGTCTTTTGTGTCAAAAATATTTTTCATGCCTTCAGTTTTTTATTAAATGTATTCCTATTTGTCCCCATCTCCAGATATTAATAATAATTAGTTTTAAAGCTTTATATGAAACTGAATAGAGCCATGACTTCTTGTTTTGATCTATTTCCCAAACAGTGCCCTCTTTTTTAATGAGTTGAAAAAACAATGTGTGAATGTATCTATGAAAACTTCAGAGTACTGTGGCTGGTCCTGGATCCCTGGAAGTGTCCAAAGCCAGGCTGGATGGGGTTTGGAGCAGCCTGGGACAGTGGAAGTTGCCCCTGCCCATGGCAGGTGTGGCACTGGATGGATTTTATGGTCCTTTCCAAGCCAGTTCTGGGATTCTGGGATTCTGGGTTGCCTTCTCCTCTGTGTGTGCCTGGGGGCTGTGTGTGCTGCAGCCAGCCCTGGAGCAGGGCTCAGCCTGAGCCTGGGGCTCCTCTTCACTGTCACATGGTGGCTTTTCCCTTCTCCAGCACCTGGGAGGGTGGGCAGGATGCTGGTGCTGGCCAGGTGTGCAGGGAGACCTGGATTTGGGCAGCCCGTGAGATAGATGGGTCCTGGGGTTTATTTAGGAGCCTAAGGAGATCAGAGCTTTTACCTGACTCACATTCTTGCCCCTGTGAGCCTCCCTCAGCCCACATCTTTATCTTCTCCTGCCTTTCCTGCCCTCAGGGCAGATCTCTGCTGGATGGAAATGCTGCCCAGAAAATCCTGGTTATTCATGCAGTCTCTCCATTACCAGGGTTGAGCATCACCAGCCAAGGTCCCTGGGCACCCCATGACATTTGTCTGCATGGACTGCCCCCATTTCCAGGCTCTCCCTCCACTGCCAGCATCTTTCCTCCAGCCAGGATGATTGCTCCCTTCTTTCCAGGCCCCAAAACCCCTGGGTTCCCAGGCTGACCAAGCTGTGTGCAAAGCACATCCTTGATTTGTGTTTCCACCTCACCTCTCTTTATTAATAGGAGGATTCAGGATGTGGTGTTCACATGCCCTCTGAGCAGAGAGAGACTTGGCTTTCTCAGGATTTCTCCTCAGAGAAGCAGTGAAAAAAGAGAATCAAAACAATTCTTATCTCATTCGCTGTTTGTGCCCATGTGAAATGTGGTCTGGAGGTTGTTTACCCAAGGTGATTGCTTGGTTGGGTTCTGGATGGTGTTTTGGATTCACTGACCAATTGGGTCCACGTGTGTTATCAGGACTCTCAGGAGAATCACGGGTTTGCTGGTTAGTTAGTGATAGATAGTTCTTGTTAGTGTAATATAGTTATAGCATAATATAGTTTAATAAAGTAATTAATTTGCCTTCTGAAATCATTGGAGTCAGAGCTCGTTCTTCCCAGGCGTTGGGGGTCGCTCTTACAATATCAGAATGTGGCCATTTTGTCTAATCCAGCATTATGAAAATTTAGTGATAAAGATAATGAGTCAAAAGGCTCTATGGGAAGTTTAAGGGTTCACTTTCACACTTCATGCACAATTCTGTTTAACCACAACAAGGACCTCAGGCTGCTGTGTCTCCAATGTCCTGACAGCTGCAGGGATCTCATGGCACTGCTTTTTTCCTTGTGCTCACTCTACAGAGCCCATTCCAAGCTGGGGATGATCCTTCTCACACCGATGGTTTTCCAGCCCCACAACAAATTGTCCCTTTTAGTGTCACATGATTCCTTTGCATTAGCAGGTCAATTCCAGGCCAATTCCAGCCAGCTTAATGGAGCATGGGAACACTTGTCCAAGTGCTTGGCTGACAAAAGGGGAAGATGGATGGTGGTGGCAGGAGCCACTGTTGCCGCAAGAGAAGCTCAGTGTGTCCCTCCTCCTTCTCTTCCTGCTCTTCTCAGCTGGAGCAGCAGGAAGCTGTTCCTCAGTGCTGGAGCACTTGGGTGTGCTCTGGGTTGAGCATTAAGATCCATGTGGCTTTTGGCTTTTGTCACTAAACCTGAGAGTTTTGGAGTCACGTCCTTCCCTTTTCAGCTCCAAGTTTGTGGATCTGCTGTGGTTCCCAGCTGTTGGAGGCTCCAGGCACTGCATGGACCAGGGCTGACAAGGAGTAGTGCACGTCAAGGCATGGGAATATCCTTCTTTCTCCTTGGAAAGGGTGCTCAGGCCTTGGCAGGGCTGCCCAGGGAGCTTTGGGGTGCCCATCCCTGGAGGTGTCCCAGGAAGGGCTGGAGGTGGCACTCAGTGCTCTGGGCTGGGGACAAGGTGGGCACTGGGCACAGCTGGGACTCCATGGGCTGGCAGGGATTTTCCAGCCTCAATCATTCTGGGATTCTGTAATTAAACAGTAATGAGACTCTCCTTGGTGCTCTGGACTTCCAAAGGGAATTAGATCGGGAAGAGAGTTGAATGCATGTGTGCAGTGTGGGCCTCAGGAGTGCCTTTGTCTCTTCCTCCCTCCAGGTTTAGTTCTTAGTGCAAGGAATATCTTGGAATGACAGGAGCCTCTGGAACTGAAACAAAACTCATCTTTCACGTGGCACTTGTGGAAAATCTGAAAATCTGAGACTAACAAAAAAAGCTGTTGTAGGTGAGAACTCAGCAGTGCTAGAGGATCAGTCTCTCTGTGCTCCTTACAGATTGCTGTATACTAGAAAAAGTTAAATGTGTATTCTTGGTTCTTATTCCAGCTATCCAGGAATTATTTTACCAAGGGGCAGGGCAGATTTTGCTTGTGGTCTCACAGCGATCACACACCCAGCTAGGAATGGCACGCTGCCCGTGGTAATCACACATGATGAGACTGTTTGCTGCGAGTTTTGCTGAAGAGTATAATTTTAGTCACATTTTACATCAGTCAGGATAGTTGAAATCTAATGGCTATGTGGGAAATGTCAGAATTCAGCAATCAAACAGTCAAATTCCAAAAGCCTTTTGGCACCACTAAATTCTGATAATGCAGAAGGGACATCATCACCTGAAATGTTCAGTTTAAAGACACTGCCTCACTTTGCAGGTGCTGGTGTTGAAATACAAACAGAAATACAGAAGGGTCACTATTGGTACCTTCTGTGCTGGCCAAGGGATGTTTGTGCACATCTGGAGGAAAACCAGATGGGCAAAGGGTGCAGCATTGTCTTTTGGTGTTTTCCCACTATCTCACAGAGGAGGATGAGCTCCAGCTGCCATCAAACCTCAGTTAATGATTCTCTGATTAAATGAGGAGTAAGCAACAGAGAATGGAAGAGACCTTGAGGCTTTTCCACAGAATAGAAGAAAATTGATGAGGCTCAGTGACTGCAGGGTCTCCAGCAGGCCCTTCAGAGAACAACTCTCAGCTAAGCAGACCTTAAAAGACAGGATCAAGTAGTCCTTTTATTTAAATGCTTTCTCACAGTATAGTATCACTTTTATTAGACTATTCCATAAAAAGTTCTATGCCATATAATCACAGTAAAATAAAATATGAGGGCTTGAAAGATTCTGCCAGATTGTGTTGGCTGGGACTTGTCTCTCACCAGATCATTGGTGTTCACCCGTGTCTCAACCCTCAGTTTTGTACGTTGAAACAATAAAATCTTGAAATATGGCTTCATTTTGGAGAGAATATAATAATTTTGTGAGAACTACTCTAGTGAAAAATATGTTCTGCCATTAAAGATGGATGGTTTATAGAATTAATCCTACTCCCAGAGTATTCACTGATACATTTACATAGGTGTTATGTTCTCCATGTTCAGAATCCCAGAGTGGAAGGATGGAAGAGACCACAGTGGGGCATCTGCTCCCACCTCCCTGCTCCAGCAGGGCCATCCCAGAGCACAAGGCACAGGAACTTTGTCCCCACAGCTCTGGAACAGCCCCAGGGCAGAGACCCCACAGGCTCTCTGCACACTCTGTTCAGGGCAGAAAATCCTTCAGTTCTCTGCTGAGGTCACTAAGGAAGGTCCAATGCCACAGCAAGGATGGAAATGAAATTTCTACCCTCATTTTTCCAATCCTAAGGTAAATCCATGTGCTACTGCAGGGCAAGAGATGGAGAGAAAGCACTTAGGATGCAACACTGGGGTCCAGTGGCTCTTTCTTATAGCTAGAAACAGAAAAAAATAATGTGACTGCATTGTCTTGACCTGCAGTTCCCCTCCCATCTGCTCCCTCTGGGGTTTTCCTCCAGAATTCCCCAAAGGAGAATCCATAAAAGCTTCCTGCAATCTGCAGTCTCTGCAGGGCACGTGCTGAGGCTTCCACCACAGCCACAAGCCAGACTTCTTGTGTGACCAAGATCACTTGCAGGACATTTCCAGGCCTGGAAGGTGGGGAAAAGGTTCTGCAGGTATGCTTGAACAAACTCAGTCACTTAAATCACCGTGCATTTAACATAATTGCTCCTGAAGGCTGTGAAAACCTGGAATTATTTCACATCAAGTTGCCTCATTATGGAGGTTATTGGTAGTGTCACATTTAATTTGCGGGAAATGAAGTGCTGTGAGAAGAGATGCAATTTTCACAGTCATGGAATCTTGTTTTGCAGCATGGCTATATAAACACACTTTTAAAACTGGGGTGCATTTATTGATTAATAAAATACTCTCAGAAACTTCCGGATCCAGTGGAAACATCTTGTGGGGGAGCTCACTGGTGGTTTTCAATTGAGAGGTCCTGTGAGTGCATGCTTTTAGTTCTAATTGAAGGAATTTTACATATCTTACTTAAAAATATATAAGTGAAAATAGAAAATGGAACCCTGTGGTTCCCTGGTGATCTGAAAGCTTTTGTAAGCTGCTTGTGACACCCTGGAGTGTGAGCAGAGTACAAACATGAAGCTGTAAAGACACCTCTGAATGTGAAATCATTGAAGGATGAGCCACGGAAAACATGAGCTGGTTGGAAACCTCTTCCTTCACACCTTTGACATTGTAATAATCAAATATATTCAGTGTTTTTGCTGGCTGTAAAACATCTGCTGCCCAAGGAGTTTTGTCCTTTGCAGAGAACCCACCAGACCTCCAGTTCAGCAGATCAGTGGGAAAATTTAGGTTGGATATATGGAAGAATTTCTTCCCTCTGAGGATGAGGAGGCCCTGGCACAGGGTGCCCAGAGCAGCTGTGGCTGCCCCTGGATCCCTGGCAGTGCCCAAGGCCAGGCTGGACAGGGCTTGGAGCAGCCTGGAACAGTGGAAGGTGTCCCTGCCCATGGCAGGGGTGGAATGAGATGAGCTTTGAGGTCCCTTTCAACCCCAACCATTCTGTGCATGATTTTACAACTGGGACAGACACAGTTGTGTGGCAGGTGATGAAGTATCCACAGGAAGGTTGCTGAGGGTTCACATGCACCATAATTCCACACTATCTTTCCCATGCAGACGTTTGCCCTGCGAGATACTGACAATTTTATGGCATTTCTTGCAACCCCTGGGAGTGAGTTATGGGTTCATTTCTGCAGGGGAGAATGAACAACATTAATGGGACTTTGGAGAGCAGTTTGAGTTGCAGAATGATGTATCCTTATCTTTTGAAGTTCTCCTGTACCAATCTTTGGAGCAGATATGAAATCATTCAAATGGTGCTTTATGATCTCCCTGTAGGAAAACAAATGTCTGTAAACATTGCTCTCTTTTGATGCCCTCAGAAGTGGCTCCTACCTTTATATACTGATTATAGCCTCTGTACTTATAGATCCTGCTGTCTTCCCCTTTTATCTTCTTATTTTTACCCCAGCTCTTGTACATTATTTTGGTTCAGATTTGGTAAAAGCTTTTGCATTCAGGGGAAGTTGGGTGTGGAAAAATATGTCCCGAAGGAAACCCAGGGATCTTGTGAAGTAGGTAGGTGCTGATACGACTTCTTTCCACTTGTAGGCCACTGATGAGAATTAAATTGAGGTCAGCCCTGGGCATAAAGGTTTATTTGAGAGTGTTGGTGTCGAGATGAGGTACAATTAATGTGTGACCTCGGGGTGCTGCAGCCGAGCACATCCTATTGTTCAGCAGTGAAAGCTGCTCCCCTGCTCCAGAGGAAGAGAAAAACAGCTTCAGAGGATTCTGTCAGTGGTGCCACCAGGGTGGTGGGACACTGCCGGGGTCTGGCATCCATAAAATGACCATGGGGCACTTTAAACTTGTTTGTTTTCTCCTTTAGGTCCCAGTTTCTGGACTCTTTACCCTGGGACCTGTAAATTTAGCCCTAATTGGTTCTATATCTTATTCCCACCTTGGAGGGGAAAGGAAAGGAAAGGAAAGGAAAGGAAAGGAAAGGAAAGGAAAGGAAAGGAAAGGAAAGGAAAGGAAAGGAAAGGAAAGGAAAGGAAAGGAAAGGAAAGGAAAGGAAAGGAAAGGAAAGGAAAGGAAAGGAAAGGAAAGGAAAGGAAAGGAAAGGAAAGGAAAGGAAAGGAAAGGAAAGGAAAGGAAAGGAAAGGAAAAAGGAAAGGAAAGGAAAAAGGAAAGGAAAGGAAAGGAAAGGAAAGGAAAGGAAAGGAAAGGAAAGGAAAGGAAAGGAAAGGAAAGGAAAGGAAAGGAAAGGAAAGGAAAGGAAAGGAAAGGAAAGGAAAGGAAAGGAAAGGAAAGGAAAGGAAAGGAAAGGAAAGGAAAGGAAAGGAAAGGAAAGGAAAGGAAAGGAAAGGAAAGGAAAGGAAAGGAAAGGAAAGGAAAGGAAAGGAAAGGAAAGGAAAGGAAAGGAAAGGAAAGGAAAGGAAAGGAAAGGAAAGGAAAGGAAAGGAAAGGAAAGGAAAGGAAAGGAAAGGAAAGGAAAGGAAAGGAAAGGAAAGGAAAGGAAAGGAAAGGAAAGGAAAGGAAAGGAAAGGAAAGGAAAGGAAAGGAAAGGAAAGGAAAGGAAAGGAAAGGAAAGGAAAGGAAAGGAAAGGAAAGGAAAGGAAAGGAAAGGAAAGGAAAGGAAAGGAAAGGAAAGGAAAGGAAAGGAAAGGAAAGGAAAGGAAAGGAAAGGAAAGGAAAGGAAAGGAAAGGAAAGGAAAGGAAAGGAAAGGAAAGGAAAGGAAAGGAGGAATAGGTCCTCCCCTGCAGTAATGTTCAGCCCAGGGATATTTACAGCCTGCAGCTGGATCCCCTGTCGGACCCTTGGTGCTCTCACAGTGCAGGTGCTCTTTGCCCACCTGTGCAGGTACAGCGGGTCTGGGTAGATAAGGCCTGAGCAATGATGGAATTTCTCTTCACATCTTTTCCTCATTCATCCTGTGCTCTCTCTGCCTTTCCCCACACCTCACAGTAGGTGTTTTTTCATGGTCATCTAGGATCGACTCATTTACCCAGACTTTCTTGACATGAAAAATGGATCACCACGGTAAACACTGAAATTCATTAATTTTAAACCACATTGTTACACTTAGGGCCTCTTTCACATCCTTTTTTTAGTCATTGATACTTTGTAGGTGTGTTATTCTCATGGATTGTGAAAGAGGAGGTCCAAACACTGCATGGGAGCACCTGTCAGGTTTCTGGGTTCCATCATGTGTTTGCCAACTCTGGGTCACTTTTCAGCAGAAATTAAAACATGCTTTTTTTTTTTTCTTCATATAGAAATTGCTTAGTGAAAATCACATTATTACTGTTATTAACAGTGCAGTGTTAACCCTCATGGATGGGTCAGGTTTCTTCCCACGCAAACTGTGTTAAATCCCTTGAGGAATGACTTGGAATAACACAGGGTATGCACCCAAGTGTTATATTCTTCAAATCCTGGTATTTAATAATCAGTTGGTGTTCCTTGCTTCCCACGTGTTGCTTGGAAAATGTTCTCATTAATTCAGTCCGAAGCAAATTCACTGTTTTGAGCTATTGAGGATTTAAAAATCAGGCTGGATTTGGGATAGTAGAAGGCTGGTAGGTATCATCAGGCTCACACTGCTGTAGTAGAATTTGAGGGTCTTTTCCCCCCCAAAAATCACAGTATTTCTCTGTTAGACCTTCGTAAAAAACACATCTTGCCAGCTGGGATCATTTGCATGGCAGTTTTCCCATTTCACTGCTCCTGCTGTTTATGCAGGGATGTAATTTCAGTTGTAATTTGACACAGGCTCGTTTTTCTGTCACTGTGAAGATTTTGGTGAAGGGAAGTTTGCTCTCCATCTCCACTTGATGAACAATATTCAGATATTGTGTGGACCCTGCATTTCAATTTGGCTCATAATTGGATGAAATATGGAAAATGTTCAGTGCTGTGTAGTCAAATAATTCAAACCCTGCCAAGGTCAGGAGGTGAGGGGTGGGATTGCTGGGTTTAAAAAGCAAATCCTGAATTCTGCACAATCTTTGGAAGGTTCTAAAGTAGCTTTAGGAAAATACTAAGGATATACAAGCATATCTTGAAGAGGGAACCTGGAGAATTTGGAGAACCAAAATAAATAGAGAAGCCCTTAGTGTGGGGTGCATGGAGAAGTTGGAATGGCACAAGTTGGAATGGTCTCAGGAGGGATTCACGTGGAGAGTTTGCAAGGGTGAGTTGTTGTCCTGATTCCTTCCTGCTGTGTTTGGATGGCAGAGCATGGAAAACTGAGAGCCTTGACTTGAGGTAAGCATCAACCACAACATCAGTGCCTTAGCAATAGAATTCTCATCCTAAATCCCACAGCACTGCACCAGCTCCTGGGAGCAAAAATAACTCAGTCCCAGCCAAAGCCAGGGCTTCTGGGAGAGCAGGAATTTGCTTGGCTTTCTTCAGAGGGGTGGAACAGGAGCAGACATGGAGGAGACACCAGGAAAATTCATGGGACCATCTTGGATTGGGATACTTGGATGTGTCCATCATCAAAGGAAGGCAGAACCTGAGAGGGAACAGTAGAATAAGATCATTTTCGGCCAGGAAAGACCCTTGTGACAGTCACATTTTTAGGAGCCTCCCCATTTTTCTTCAGTGATTGCCACACCATTCCCTGTGGGCAGCTGGGATTTGTGCCCCTAGCACTTGGTATTCTGATGGCATCAGTGGTCTATCACTTGTTTAGTTTTTCTCCTTGTTGTACAGGGATTCTGAAGTTTCTACATCATTTCATGGGTTCTACAGAACATTATTGTTATGCAGAGAAGAAAATACCTAAGTTTTATTCAAGATTTTTTTGCTCATTTGAGGTTTGTGTTAAAAAAAAAAAAAAAAAAAAAAAAAAAAGTGGGTTTGGATTTTTTGAGTGTGATTTTCTTAGTGCAGCCTCTTCCAATTAAGAACTTCTTGATATGAAAGAGATTAATGGAAGAGCTCTCATGATATGAGAATGAAATGAGTTGTTTGTTTTAGGCTTGTAATTATTCTCAGCAATAGTTTCAGAATTGTAACTGGTTTGTAAGCTTTAATAATCATAATATGCCATCACACCTTGCAGCATTCCATGGATAAATCCATCTCTGCTTCCAGCTTGGAGTATCAGCACATTTAACATGTTTGTGTTTCCCATGGTTTAATTAAGACTTTTAATTACCACCATTTCAAATTGCCCATTCTGGCAGCCTGTGGATGGATGGAATGGGGATGAAATCGTTGTCTTGGGAGAACACTGGAATTTACAGAGAAATTTGTGCAGCCACGCACAGCTCAGGTGGGTTTTGGGCATTTGAAAGGCAGTGTGTGCCTTCCTTCTCCACCAGTTACAGGCTTTTTGTAAGATTGCTTTCTCTGGCACGTGGGCAGTGAGAATTCTGTGTCCCTGACAAATAAAATGAGTATTTTTCCCTCAGAATTAGTGAAGAGAGGCAGCCGGAATGACTGCCTGTCTATAACGCATTCATTCGGAGCAGAACAAATGGTGTGAGATCCCCGCTGTCTGCTCGGGTTCCAATTTCACTACATGATGACTTAAAAGGGGAAAAAAAAATCATGGAATGTTATTTTGCTCTGTTTGAGATGTGGAAGGAATTTTAAGTTCTTTTATGTCGAGACCACTTTGGTTTAGTAAATACGTAGCTGAATATTCAGCTTCAAGCGGAGACAAAAATAATATATTTTGTCATATAATATAAAATAATGATATTACCACATAATTCTATGATATAACATAGAAAATAACATAATTCAGCTGAGAGGCTGCAGGGGCTAAGGGTGAAAATGAAATCCTGGAGAGCATTTCAAAACCATCAAGAAAAGATATCCCTTATTGAAGGAAACAAATATATATAACTGTGGTCTCGGAAAAGGAGACACCAAAACCATCCAGAATTTAAACTAATTTTGATTATTTTAATTAAAATGCTTATGACACTCCAATGTCCACAGAAATGAATGCTATTACAAACCCTCAGTAGCTTTAAAATTAATTATCCCTTGCCAGGAGCAAAGGTTTAGAGTCACCTGTGATTTGGTAAAAGAGAGACTGGAGAGGAAAACTGTCCTTTTTTTTTTTTTTTTTTTTTAATTGCTTTTCTACTTATTGTGGCTTTAGTCAAAGGTATGTTTTTTACATTATAGTCAGAAGTCTTTAAATCATCACCTTCAGCCTGCTGAAAGAGTTGGGGTTGTTCATTAGGCAATGCTGTCAAAAGCATTTAACAAAAAAAAAGTTAAGACTGGCTATTTAAATTCTGGATTTTTAACAATTTTCTCTGAGGTTGAACCAGAGCTTCTGGATATTGGAGTTTTCTTCTTTTTATTCCTTATGGCTGAGGCAGGTGGAGGATGTGGAGCTAGCAAAGGGGTGAATTTTAATGTTCTCCTGCTTTTTGTCCTGCAGAGACCATTCCAAGGCTTTACCAATGGGAAATTCCATAGTTATGTTACCAATAGCTAGTTCCTTTTTTTTCTGGGAAGACCCTGTGATTCAGCTGATGAAATATTTTTCTCTGTATTTGATTTCACTCCTTGTTTTGTTCAGTGTGAGGGAAAAAGTCTGTACCAGGGTCATGAAACTCCATTGTTTAATTTGGGGAGGAATGGGATCAGAGGGTCTGGTTTTCAGAGGAGAAATATGAAAAATTTCTGTGTATTATATGCTGGCTATAAAATACTGGCTGTAAAATTGTAGATATATTTTAGAGATAGTATTTAACTTTTAAGTAGTAAGAGCCTGATGTTTGCCAGCAGTAAAGGATTCATTGGAAGGTAATAGGGTACCAACAGCTGGATCATAAAACAGTTTCCCCCAGTGTGGCATGAGAAGAAATTACACTTCTCATGGATGGCAGAGAAATCCTGCTGCACACAAATGTGATCTGTTAAAGGGAGAGGCATGAAAGGAATCAAATTAGGATGGGAATATGCTTTGCTGAACAGCTAATTGCTACATTAAAAAAGAAACAAAAAACCCCCAACAAAATCCCCTTCCCCTGCCACAACATCATTTATTCTGAACATCTTCTGAGTCCAGAGCCAAGAAGGGGAAACTGCAGCCTTGGAATTCTTCCTCTGAGCTGGGTCTGCTTTGGTTTGTCAGGGAATCCCAGACTGGTTTGGGTTGGAAGGGACCTTAAATCCCATCCCATTCCACCCCTGCCATGGCAGGGACACCTTCCACTGTCCCAGGCTGCTCCAAGCCCATCCAACCTGGCCTTGGGCACTGCCAGGGATCCAGGGGCAGCCACAGCTGCTCTGGGCACCCTGTGCCAGGGCCTGCCCACCCTCCCAGGGAACAATTCCTAATTCCCAATATCCCATCCAGCCCTGCCCTCTGACTTCCCTGTGTCCTGGCACTCCAGGCCCTTGTAAAGAGTCTCTCTCCATCTTTCTTGTTGGTCCCTCATGTACTGGAAGGTCAAAATGAGGTCACCCTGAAGTTTCTCCTCTCCAGGCTGATGAATCCAAATTTTCCCAGCCTTTTCTCAAGTGCTCCACCATTGATAGGTTTTACTAGGTTTTACTCTAGAATTTCAAGAAAAATTTCAAATTTTCTCATATAATTTTCTTGTTAAAATTGCTTTTCTTCATCCCTTTGTCCACTAGGACTTGCCATTTCCTTTCCTGGATGACTTCCTGCACATATCACTTAATCATAACATAAATTGAATTTTATTTAGAAAGTTTCAGGCATATTAACAATGAAGGGAACCACAAATCCTGTAATGGAGTCCTCATCCCTGAGGGTGTCCAAGGAAGGGCTGGAGGTGGCACTCAGTGCTCTGGGCTGGGGACAAGATGGGCATCAGACACAGCTGGGACTCCATGGGCTGGGAGGGATTTTCCAGCCTCAGTGATCCTATAATTCTATAAGGAATGGGCAGAAATTCTGGAAAAATCTATCTAAGGGATTCTTGTGGACCTTTTTTGTCATATGCCATAGACTCAGGCTGGTTTCTTTTCCTAGTGATGAAGTACAAACACCTCTACAAAAACATTTGTACTTTGAGGATGTTGTTGGCAGCAGGAAGAACTTCAAAACTGCCTCATTATGTAATGCCCACCAGACTCAATGGGAAAAGTTGTTTCTTCCCCTGATAAATAGGGAAAAAAAATTAATTTTTAGCATTCTCCTAAGGGAAGATCCAAAATTTCAACACTCAGATTGGATACCCAGCAAAGTGGTGACATTCCTGAGATTCATCCAGGTATTAGGGATCATTCTGGGATTCTGAATCCTCAAGAAAAATATCCCTGGAGTGGTGCAGAGGCTTTGGGATCTGGCTGAGTTCCTCCATCTGTCCTCTGGCTTGGGGATAGGTGAACACCAGACCACTGATGCCAAGTGCTTTGTGTTGCTTCCCTGCTTGCCACACAAATGTGGCAAATGAAAAAGGAGCAAAAAAACTGCCTGGAAACAAACCCATTTCCTTTGTACAATTTGCTCTGTAGAGCACAAGCAAAGAAGCAGAAAAACACAGTAATTAGAATCCTTGTCTTGTAATGGATATTACAATTATGAATGGATAATTTCCCCAATTTTTCTCTTCTACACTAGCCTGGAATTCTGTGTGAGCAGACCCAAGTGTTTTGTGTTTCTGTGGATCCCCTCCTGATTCAGTGTTTGAGTCTGGGCTCCCTGTTCAGAAGTGAGGAGAGAACACCCTGTGCCATGGGGGACTTGTGGGAGGGGCAGGGATGGAGTTCTGGGTGGAAAAAACTGGCTCTTCTGCTTGGTGGGGATGCAGGAGCTCCACATCCTCCATCTTCCTGCTTCCAGGACCTCCAGGCACACTCCAGCAGTGGTTCCTCCTCCCTGTGCTGTCCTCTGGGTGACACTGTGCTGTCTGTTTGATTTTCAGACTCTCTGCAGATGTGGCAAGATGCTCATTCAGCCCTCAGCAGAGCCCTGAGTGGTTTTCAGTTCATCTGGGTTGGCAAGAGACTGTTCTTGGGTCTCTCAAACCCCTGGAAATGACAGCAAAAGGAGATTGAGAGGTGAACGTGTCTGGAGAAGATTTTGTGCAGCAGGGCAGGATTTTTATGCAGGCACCTGATCTTTTCCTGCCTTCTTCTCAAGATTTTTTGTGGGTGGGAGTTTTGCCTGCTGTGTGTGTAAGAATTGCTGTGTTTCTTTAGGATGGATGGATTTGTGCAATTTATGGGTAGATGGGACTGCTGGGAGGCTGCCTTTGCTTTTGTTTAACCAGGTGAACCCTGTATCTTTTGGCCAGCTGATATGTAGAAACATAGAACCTTTAAAGTTGGAAAAGTCCTTTAAGGTCATAAAACCCAAACATAAACCCAGCATCACCCCTAAACCATGTCCCCATGTGCCACATCCACATGGCTTTTGAATACTTCCAGGAATAGAAACTGCATCACTGCCTCCCCACTTGACAACCCCTGCCAAGACCCTTTCCATGGAGAAATTCCTGCTGCTGTCCAAGCTGAGCCTCCCCTGGCACAGCTTGAGGCCATTTCCCCTTGTCCTGTCCCTGTAGTCGTCAGTTCTCCTTGTCTTTAAGTTATATTAAAACCCTTGATGTGGCATTTGACTGCAGAAATGTGTCCCTGAAATCCATATCCCACTGCTGGGGCCAGGACCTCCCTGCTCCCTCTGGATGTGCTGCCTCTCTGAAGATCAGTGCCTCAAAGTTGCCAGCAGCTCTGGATGAGCAATGCCCTGACTTCTGCTTTGTGCCCCTGGGCTTTGAAGGTGTCCCCAGCCTGAGGAGGGGTCACAGAGCCCCACAGAAACCCTTCTCTCCTAAAGAGCTCTGCTTTGTGTGATCTCTGTTCAAACACAGGCTCCTGGCCTTTAGCAGGATATTCACTCTCCTGGGATGAACTGGTGGAGATTTGTCTGAGCCAGGAGAGGATGGGCCACATGACAGGGATGGATTAAATGGTTCTGTTGATGCCAAGGGTATTCCTCGTGGACAGCACCAGAATCAATTGATCCTGAAGCGCAGAATGATTCTTTGTTTTATTTTCAGGGCTAAGATTTAAATCCTTCCAGCTCTGTTCCTTCCCGTAAAGTAGAGTAGAAAAAGCATTAATGAGCAGTGTGACATGAAGCAATTGTGATTGTGAACCCAAAAATGCCATCAGATTCCAGTTGATCAGTGAATTAAGAACCAGATCTGGTGATGTTAAATACCATTTAGGGATTGCTTAGCCCCACCTCCAAGGGCCTGAGGGGTATTAGGAGAAAGAAATGTGATGCTGGATGTGCTGTTCTTTTGTTAGTGATGTGAAATTTAAGAGATTAAGCAGAGAAAAGACTTTGTCTCAGCAGGAGGTGCTCCCTAAGGGTGGGATAACAGATAATCCCCTCCTGCTACAACAGCAATCAAAGCAAAGCCAGGACAACCTGCAAAAACCTGCCTGAAAGGCTCTCCTGGTGCTACAGAGGCACTTTCAAAGTGAGAGAACAAGATCAATTCCCTCTTTATCTAAACACTGCCTGTTGGATGTTGGGGCTCCTCTGATGCTGCCAGGAGCTCTGTCCCAGGTGGAAATCTCTGAGATGTCACCTTCTTTAATAGCTGTGTTTAAACCCAAATGGATTCATAAAACCCCTCTTTGAATGGGGTTGGTGTGTTTGAGGACTATGAGGGGTTTTTAATTCTTATTTTATTTTTTGCCAGTAGCAGAATTATTTTATTTTTAGCCAGATGCCAGCTCTGATGGATGTTTTGCAGGCACAAGTATTTGCTGACCTGCTGGAAACGGGGAGAAGAGGGGAAAAGACAAGTGAATTCCACTTAGAAGTTGCAAAAGAGGGTACTAGTCTGAATTGCCTTTTAGCCACTGTCATCAGGCAATCAGCAAAATCAGCAAAAGTGTCTGTGAGGGGTTTGATTTTTAGCCTTTCCCCTGGGGCTCCCTGAGAGAGCCCTTGCCTGGGGCTGCAGCTCCATGGAGGCTGCCACTCACTGGAGCCTGGCCCTGCTGGACATGAGGGTGTGAGGGACATTTAGGACTTTTGGATAGCTAATGTGATTAGTTAAGTCAGCAGAAGCTACTTAATTGTTTACATTATGCTCTATTTGTGCACTCTAACACCACTGCACTTGTGCTCAGCATTTCTTGATTGGTGTGTCTATCTTGTCCATGCTTCCTGCACGTAATTTTCAGGATATGGGATTGGTTACAGTCCAGGTGCTTCACCCTTCTTTATCTAGTTCTTGTGGTCTTGGTGTTTAGCATCTCAGCCTCTTCTTTCTTAATTTAGCACAATTTATGCCTTAGTCACCTTGATGAATTCCAGAGGGTTCTGATAAGAATAACTAAAAGGGGTTTGGCTGGAGCACACTGTGGCCCAAGCTGGGGAAATACATTGCTACAAGGGGGGGACAGGATTTCCCACTGGATCCCTTCCCTTGGGCCAGGGAAGGAAGCTCCAGTCGAGGGGCTGTGGCAGCAGGGATAACTTTGGAGCTGGCAGAACAATTTCCATGCTCACAGGGGCATTTCCCAGCCTTTATGTTTGGTGTAAGGATGCCTTAAGGCTGTTTGGATCTGGTTTTCTGGGGTTTCTCCTTGCAGTGAAGCCCTGCTTCCCCTGCCTTGCCAGAGCCTCCTGTCATGTGCATTGGAGTGTGTGGGTGGCTGTGCTCCTGTGATAGCTCTGAGTACTTCAGCACAACGATGCAATTTCAGAAAGGAAAGATTAGGGAAAGATTTTCTCTTGCCTTTCAGTCGTGAGGGCTCCTCCTGACAGCCAGGAGCCCTGGCAGACATTACCCTGTTATCTTCCTTGAGCTGTGACTTTTATTTTTCCGGTGATCTGCAGCTGTGACGTGATGAAATGCAGAACCATCATCTCTTTTACAGAGACAGATCTTTGAAGCTCAAAACACTTGCAAGCTCATTTTTAAGATTTGATTTCACCAGTGAATTGTCACAGGAAAAAAAAAAAAAAAACCAACCAAAAAAACCCCCCAAAAGACTTAATTTTGTACTAAATAAGGGACAGGAGAGGTACAATTCTATAGGAGTGCTGCTGTACATCCCAAATTTAAATAGCTGATGGTGATAATGGCAAGTCCTAAAATGTTCCTAAATGATTGCCACACTGGAGAGGAGTGATCCAGCACTGGGTGGCCACATGTGAGGGTAGTGTCAGGTTATTCTTGGGAAACCACCTACTGTGTGGTGCCTTCCTCCCCAGCATCTGCTGTGCTCTTCATATGGCATGGATTTCTCCTCACTCCCTTCTTGGATTTCCTCACTTCTCTTTTCCTAGCTCAGCCTTTAAAGCCCTGCCACCTCCCTGCAGTCTTGGTTTAGGACTTTTGAGGCTGTGCTGAGAAAGGTGTGGAAGCACCTTGCACCCAGTTCACTGAGCTGTGTGATTAGGGCACAGCTAATGGATGGAGAGTGCTGGGGGTCTCATCAAATCAAACCTTTACCTGCAGACTAGAAAGGGAACATTTTAAGAGAAACAGAAGGGGAAAAAAAAATCTCTTAATGCCCAGGCTATTATTTGTAACTTTTAAGTGCTATATAACCACCAGAAAAGCACTGAAACATTTCATAACTACTAAGTGAGGCCAACCTTGCAAACACAGAATCTTTGGATCCCAGACTGGTTTGGGTTGTGAGGGACCTTAAAGCTCATCCTGTTCCATGGGCAGGGACATCTACTAGACCAGGTTGATCCAAGCCTCATCCATCCTGGCCTTGGGCACTTCAGGGATGTGGGGGTGTTCTAACATTGCTCTGTACAATGAATATGGATGGGAAGGCAACAGTGCTGGCTCTTGGCTGAGCATTACCTGCTGCAGAAATAAAGTTCCCTGAGAGAGTAAAGATGTGCCTGTAGCAGCCTTGCTATTTAATCATTAGTTAAAATATCACACCAGTTTGTGGGCAGTGAACTTTGAGAATGAGCAATTAAAGGGTTTGCTGTGATGCTGAGGGTTTTTAATAGTGGGTCTGTGCTTGAACCCCTGGAAGGTGTCTGTGAGGTCACAGCTGAGCTCTCAAATCCACATGTGTGTGTCCCCTGGGCATGTGAAGCTGCTTGGTGGAGCTTTATTTGAAGAGCTTGTTATTCTCATCTGGGTGTGCTTGCCTAAGTCATGTGGGGAGATTTTTTCCACACCACTGACTGTCACCAGGGAGGTCTCTGGGATTCCATTCTGCTGCCTTTGCTGTTCTGCAGCATTAGGCATTCCCCCTGCTTCAAAGGCAATGGAACCCATCCCAGGGCCCAGCTGTGTTCCTTCTTCTCCATCAGCAGCCACAAGGCACCCTAGGTGACACCTTCCTGCTCCCCAGCAGAGACATTTTAGCCCTGGCATGTGGGACATGCTCTCCATGGAAAACCACCAGCCAGGAAATTAAAGGTTGTTTTTAAGGCCATGGATAGATATTTGCCCAAAAAAGGCCCACATGAAGTTTAGATTTTCTTCCCTCCAGGAGAACTCCAGTGCACTGTGGTCCCAATTTCATATAATTACATGCCTTGTTGTCCTTTGGTAGCCTTGGTGTCCCTTTTGCCCTCTCACAGAATTATTTAGGCTGGCAAATCCCTGCCAGCCCATGGAGTCCCAGCTGTGCCCAGTGCCCACCTTGTCCCCAGCCCAGAGCACTGAGTGCCACCTCCAGCCCTTCCTGGGACACCTCCAGGGATGGGCACTCCAAAGCTCCCTGGGCAGCCCCTGCCAAGGCCTGAGCACCCTTTCCATGGAGAAATTCCTGCTGCTGTCCAAGCTGAGCCTCCCCTGGCACAGCTTGAGGCCGTTTCCCCTTGTCCTGTCCCTGTTCCCTGGCAGCAGAGCCCGACCCACCCTGGCTGTCCCCTCCTGGCAGGAGCTGTGCAGAGCCACAAGGTCCCCCCTGAGCCTCCTTTTCTCCAGGCTGAGCCCCTTCCCAGCTCCCTCAGCCGCTCCTGGGGCTCCAGCCCCTTCCCCAGCTCCCTTCCCTTCCCTGGCCACGCTCCAGCCCCTCCATGTCCTTCCTGAACTGGGGACCCAGAACTGGACACAGCCCTAGGGGTCCCTCAGCAGGGCCAGCACATTTCTGCTACAAGCCAGAATGCTTATTGCTTTTGAAGCAAAACTTCATTAATTCCTCATTCTACAGAAAACACTATAAACCCCAAAACCAGTAGATTTAAGGGGAGGAAGAGTCCTGGGAAAAAGTGTCAGCTCTGTAATGCCTTAAGTATAAAACTCACTGTAAAGGGAGATGTGAGAGGTTGCAATTTAGAGGCCTCCAGTTAAAGCCAGTCTCAGCCTTGGTTTTGGTGAGTGATCAACAACAAAAAAGGCACTGAAAAGGCTTTTGCTTTCAAGAATTTGTGTGTTGATTCTCTTAAGGCATCTCTGCAGTAAAGCCCTGGGAACTGCACAAGCACATAGCAAGTAAAGGGACAAATTGTACTGAGGTGCTTCTGTTCAGGCATAAAACTTTATCTCTGCAAACACCTGGTGGAGAAGGAAAAATCTGGAATGAGGATCAGCACCAAGTTTTCACCCTATCACCTTGTAAATGTGAGAGATGCTGCTGAGAAGTCATATCAGCTCAGACACCTCAAAATCCTTCTATGAGCCTTTAGAGCTCAACAGTTCCTCTTTCCTCCAAAATCTCTGGCACTTGTGCACTGTCTTTTAGTCTGCCAGAACACACACTCATCCTTTTATCACAAAACAATCAGTGTCAGATGAAGCAACCTTTGGGGCTTTGGAGTGTGAATATTTCCCTACTCTTGTTTAGTAAAATATTTATCTTCAGGCATTTTTGAAGTTTAGTTTTGCTCCCAGGTAAGTGTGCAATGCATGGCACTACTTTTCCAAAGGATGAGGTGTTGAATAGTTTAGTTGATAAATATTTTATTAAATGCTTCCCTTCAGCATGAGGAGCATTGAAAATACATCCAGAGTTTCTTTACTAATTTCAGGGCAAAATGCAAGGGTCCAAGGAGGAATAGATAAAGTTGGAAAAATAATTAAGATATTTTTATTCAAGTCACCAGACTCAAGATGTTCACCCTGAAGCATCTGCAGAAGTGTCCAGAACAGTCTGAACTGTTACCTGTGACCTACCTGAGTGCAGGAAAGGTCCCAGAGGACTGACAAGAGAAATTCTATTGCATAAATCATTGGTTTAGCAGATTTGTGATTTTTTTTTTCCAATTCAGTTGTTCTTGTAAAAATTCAGTAGTGAATATTAGAGTGTGGGGTAAGTCTCCAGAAATGTAATCATAGCTGAGTGTCAGCCCACTGTCTTCCATGCCTGCTGCCACACAGGGAGGAGTTTTCAAGCCTGTCCCAAGCTTGTGAAAAACATTAGGCCATAATTGTCATGTTTAATTTTTATTTTTCTTCATTGAATTGTGAGAGATCATAGATTAGAACCAGAAAGTGGCAGATAGAACAGCTTCAGAAAGATCTGGAGGCATCTCAGCAAGGACAGACTTACGATCCTAAATAATGTTGATACAGGAAGAAATGATCTGAAATAATTTAGATTTATTTTAGACACCGTGAGTGCCTGGCAATGCTGAACAGAGGAGAAATAGCTGTGCATAACTAACAGGTCTGAAAAAAGCCTCAGGAGGGGTCACTGGGTGAGTGGCATCATGCAAGGAGTCACAGGGTGGATTTGGGATGCGCAGCCTGAGAGGTGCAGCCGAGGCCTGGGACTTGTGGAGGCTCCAAAGTGGGGGACAGGGGTTCACGGGCCACCTGTGAGTTCTTCCTCCTAACAAAGGGAGGAGGGTTGGCACATTGGCAATGAAATAATCCAGGAGCAGATGGGGAGACCTTGGAGCCCCTTCCAGTGCCTAAAGGGGCTCCCAGAGAGTTTGGGACAAGGGATGGAGCGACAGGACAAGAAGGAATGGCTTTAAGCTGAAAAAAGTAGGTTTAGATGCATATTAGGAAGGAATCCTTCCCTGGGAGGGTGGGCAGGCCCTGGCACAGGATGCCCAGAGCAGCTGTGGCTGTCCTGGATCCCTGGCAGTGCCCAAGGCCAGGCTGGACAGGGCTTGGAGCAGCCTGGGACAGTGGAAGGTGTCCCTGCCATGGCAGGGATGGCACTGGGTGGGATTTAGGGTCCCTTCCAACCCAAACCAGCCCGGGATTCTGTGGGAAAAACTTTGGTGGGTTCAAGATGCACTTTGGCAGCTCAGTGCAGGAGATTTCCCATAACCTCAGCAGGCCAAGGCAGGACTCAGGCTCTGGCAGAAGATTTTGGCTGCTCCCAGGAGCAGCTCCTTGGCTGGGGGAGTCCTCATGGAGCTGATGCTGCTTCTCCTCTGCTCCAGCATTGCTTCCCAAACCAGACTGCTCCAGCACCAAATTTCTGTGACTGCAGCTTTGGAGCTTTGTGCTGATCTGTAGAAAACACTGAAATTAGGAACAGTTTTTCTCTGTAGTTAAAGTAAAAAAAGAACCTTTGTAAAATAATTTTTAGGCTACTTGCCATGAAAATAATTTCATGACTTGCTTTTATCATGCAATAAATTACCCACAAAAGAGGATAACAGATTAATTTAACCAATTTAACTTAATCTCAGATAGTGCGTTGTTTTATTAAGCGATGCTGTGGTGTCATTAAGAGTTGTAACTGATTAAACACCTTGTAAAGACAGGGTTGTTAATTAATACTAAATTACAATAAAATTAACAAAGTAATATAAACAAGCCATGCAAATGTTTTTAAATGACAGGGATAATTCATCAGCTAAAAGTTGCTTATGTGAACCATTTCCTAAAGAGTTTGCTCCAATTAATATGTATATAATAATTGCAATAATGTAAATGGGGCAAGAAGAGCTTTCCTTAAGATTTTTCAATTCAAATTAGTCCTTTGATAAGAGACATAGGAATTTTTTAAGCTGGATATTCTCTAATAATGTTGAAGAAAACACCTTGAACCCCAACTTATGGTATGCAGGGAAAAATCTAAAATTAATCCTCAATGACACCTTCAAGACCACCTCTGCAGCTGACACTTGTTTGTCTCACTGGAGAATGAATCTGAACAACTCCTGCCTTGCTAAGCTTTAATGTGAGTATTATGTATTAATGCTACAGCTCCAATTCAGATCTCATTTGCAGAAATGTCAGGAAATAGCTGAAACTTCTTTGCATACTTAAAAGGTCTGCTTGACTGGCTGGTTCATAAGCGCTGGAAATCCCACAGGTATTCCTTTGTCGTTGTGAATTAAGTAGAGAAACACAAAATCCGGGATATCAAAGTGCAGGCCTACAGGGACCTGGGGCTGCAGGAGACACAGAAATAGTCCTGAACTTTTCCAGACTTGGGATCAAATCTCATTAAGACCAAATAAGTTGAAGCAGGCTTTAGCACTGTCTGAGAACCCCCAGCAGCAAGTCTACCAAGGTGTAAAAAACCACTCAGGTCTCAGGATTTCATTCTGTGTGACACAATATACAAACTCTCCAAAATATCTCTCGGTTTTAATGGAGTTTTGGAACTTAGTAAAAAATTAAATTTGACTTTTTCTATTATCTCACAACCAGAAGCCCTAGAAGTAGACAGTGTTTTTTCCTCAGGAAGTTATTCAATTTAAAGACTAAAATTATTATGCTTGTATCATACTGTTTGAATAATGCTGCAAGTGCTGAAATTGTGCAAAATAGACCTGGTGGGGGTATGAATTGAATCCACATGTCAGCAGGCAGCTGACACGGGATTGTGTGCACCCAGGGAGGAGAGCCCCCAGGCTCTGTGCACAATGTGCTCAGGGCTGGCACTGCCCAGGGAAGAAGTTGTGCAATCCTGGCCCCACCAGAACTAAACCCTGGTATCACCACTAGTGACAGGCCTGTAGGTGATTTCAGGTACAGCTCTGGAAAGAATTGTGGGAATTCATACTCATAAAGTCACTTCTATTGCGTGATCCTTAACAGAAATGGCCTTGTAGATACCCCCTTCTTTAAAGTGCCAAAGTTCTTGTAGATGCAAGTGCCATGAGTTTCTGATTTTGTCTTTAGTTTTGTCTCTAGATTTCTTTATCAGTGCATAGAGGGCTGGTGGAGGAAAAATAGGTGGGAATGCCTGTGTCTGGAGACATAAATCTATAACATTGCTGAAGGTTTCCTTGAATAGTTCTGTGTAAGTGGGAAAAATGTTAACCAAGCCAAACACAGCCTAAAATGGGCTTACATAAATATTACACACACTGGGGGATGAAAGACTGTGGGAGCCTTTACACCTCAATATGCTGTTCAGGCATTCCTGAGCCTTATTATGCTAGAGAGTAGGAGGGAAACTTCAGGAGGACAGGGATGAGTATGAAAAATGTGGATGAGCATCCCTTTGTTTAAAAAGCACAGTGTCATTTCATCGTGCAAGTTCATGGCAATCCTATTTCAAAACTCCTTCTGAGCTGTGGGAACACCCAGAGTGTAAATGAGGGATTTTTTCTGGTAACATCCATGCTCTGGTTGAGCCGAGTTTGTGGCTGAAACCACAGTGTTGTGTTTATGGTACAGGAGCTGCTGCAGCTCCATGTTTGCACAGATAAATCCTGAATAATTTCCTGCCCTCTGTGGCTTTTGTGTTTGGCGCCTCTTACTTCCAGTTTGTACCTGCAGAAATGTGGATGTGATTGAACCCTGCATCTGTAGCAGACCTAAATTCCCCAGAGGACTGAGGTTTGAAATGCACTTTGAGGGGTAGGTACCCAATATTTTCAGAGTGGAAAGACTGTTCTAGCTCCCAACTGCTGTCCCTGAATTCTCATCTCACCAAACCCCACAACTGCAGAACTTTCGGGGTTTCTTGCCAAATGAACCCATCCCTTCCACCCATTTGGCTGTGATGGAAGCAGATTCTGGAGCACTGCGTGGTCTGTGCTCCCAGCAGGGCTGGGGGCGTGGGAGCCTGGCCAGAACAGAGTGAGGAGCAGCTGGACGTGGGCAGGGCACACATGGGCACTGCCAGCTCAGCACTTGGCAGAGCTGGAGCTGCTGAGGACAGACCCACGAGTTCTGCCTTTCTCTGGGTTTCTCTCCAGCTTCCTGATGAATACAGGATTTCAGAGCAAAGGGCTGGCCCCATGTTCTCTGCTTTTAGAAAGAAGTCAGGATTAAGAGAGCTAAACCCATTACAACCTGAATTAGCTAGAGAAAATGTATTTTTTTACATTTCTCCTCATGTCAAACCATTGGGGTGCTCCTTGTTGCAGGACCCATTTCTTTTGTGCTTTAAGACATCCTCCAAATGGAATGTGATGGGGAGAAACAAGGCAGTGCTCTGTGCTACCTGCACACCACATTCCAGGGATGGGAGTGTTCATCTGGAAAAGAGAAGGCTCTGGGGACAACTTATAGCCCCTTGCAGGGCCTTAAGGGGCTCCAGGAGAGCTGGAGAAGGACTGGGGACAAGGGGTGGAGGGACAGGACACAGGGAATGGCTCCCACTGCCAGAGGGCAGGGCTGGATGGGATATTGGGAATTAGGAATTGTTCCCTCAGAGGGTGGGCAGGCCCTGGCACAGGGTGCCCAGAGCAGCTGTGGCTGCCCCTGGATCCCTGAAGTGCCCAAGGCCAGGTTGGACTTTGGGACTGGATGGTCTTTAAGGTCCCTTCCAGCCCAAACCATACTGTGCTTCTACAGAGCAGTTCAAATCCTCACTTCTTGGAATTCTCAGCTCCTGGCCAGGCTGTCACACTCGACATCTTGCAGCAGAGCATCCCTGTCATCTGTTGGGTGGGTTATGAACCTCCCACACATCAAGTTTTCAAAAATCTGGAAAGTTCAGTGCCTTAGGGAATTTTGTTTTCTGCTCTGATTTATCAGAGTGCTGCACTGGACTCTGAGGTTCCACCTTGAGCAGCTTGAAATCTCAAAAACTAAACATTTTCCAAGGCACTGTGGAGTTTTGAACAAACTGCCCTTAGCAAAAGATCCCTAAGTCTTTTTAAAACTACTTTGGAGGTTTAATTTTATCACAAGCAGTAAAGTCTTTAAATACACTTCAGATGCAGTTGTGGGTTTGTGTGGCAAAGAGCACAGAAAAGAAAAGAGAACTTGGATTTTCATTTTGGAATTCAAGCACTGCTCCCACGTGCAGCCAAGCAAGTTCCACCAGCTGGGTGAGAGCAGCATTTCCATGCAGTAGAAACAGAGGCAGACATAAATATATATGAAATATATTCAGAAAACATGAAATAATGCTAAAACAAATCTTACTTTGATTCAAGCTTACTTCCCATTGCCAAGAAAAACATGACTGGGTTGATTTTCCACAAAAAAAGTTGGCAGTAAATCAGATTTTCATGGCTCTGATTTGACAAGAAAACTTTTAATAAAAATTCTGGGTTAGTACCCTTTTACATATTTGTAGTATTTGATGGAAACTTTTTGGAAGATGGTTCATTTCCAAGAGGTTCTAGGAACAAAACCTTTATTTTTTTTTTTTTTACCAGTAAATGAGTGTATATTTATGACTCAAATTTGGAGCAGATGAGTATTAGTTGTGTTAGTTCTAGGGGATATAGTTGCATTTGTATTTTTTCAGCTGAAAAAACGCTTTTAAAACACTTTTCAGGCAAAATCAAATCCTGTTTTTTGCTGCAGAAGAGGAGAAAAAATGTTGAAATCAATGGAATTCTGCTGCCTCCATCCCAACCAATGTTGGTCTATGAATGTGCCTCACAAGCAGCAAAAAAGGGAGAGGTTTGTCTTTGCAGAAAGCAGATTCTATTAATATATCAAGGACTGATCAGTATTCTTTAATTTCTTGAGTTAGGGATAAAAATTTCTAAAATTCTGCATCTAAATGCCAGGTCAGCCACTGAGAGAAGCACAGAGATGGAGTTTGCTAGGGGTGATATAGGGAAATGCATACACTGTAAGCATCATTACAGGTAACAATGGCTTAATTAAAATAAAGAGCGTGATTTTAAAAGCTGCAGGAGAGATTTAGGAGTCCTGCTTCATGAGGAATGTGGATTTGCTTTCCTTAGCTGAGATAATACTGGTCTTTGTGCTGGTTTTTAACATTTCTGAGTGCTTACATGAGTTACTTCTCTGGTGGGAGAAAAGGCTGAGTGAAGATGTCGTGCTGGGGAGTAAAAGATAAACTTCAAGTAGGAATGAATAGGGCAGGGCCAAGAAATTAACAGTGATCTTTTTCTAAATTCCCAGCTAATGGTGGATGTCAGGAAGATTCAGGAAGGGTCAGAGTGGGAGGGAGCTTCAAGGGCATCTTTGGAGAGGCCAAAACCACCAAAACCCTGACTTGAAACCTAAACCTTATTCCCACCTCTCACCCCACTCCCATAATCCAATTCCTAAGCCCACTGTTTTAATCATGGGATCATTAAATGATTGAGGTTGGAAGGGACATCAAAGCTCATCCAGTTCCATGGACAGGGACACTTTCCACTATTCCAGGCTGTTCCAAGCCCCATCCAACCTGACCTCGGACACTTCCAGCATGGAGATGCCAAACTGCATCTTGAACCTGCCTAAGCTTCTCCCACAGAATCCCAGGGTAGTCTGGGTTGGAAGGGACCTCAAAGTCCATCCAGTCCCATCCCTGCCATGGATAGGGAGATCTTTCACAATCCCAGGCTGCTCCAAACCCCATCCAGCTTGGCCTTGGGCACTGCCAGGGATCCAGGGGCAGCCCCAGCTGCTCTGGGCACCCTGTGCCAGGGCCTGCCCACCCTCCCAGGGAACAATTCCTTCGCAATACCCATCCATCTCTCTGGCAGTGGGAGCCATTCCCTGTGCCCTGTCCCTCCATCCTTTGTCCCAGTTCCCTCTCCAGCCCTCCTGCAGCCCCTTTAGGCACTGGAATGGACTTGGAGGTCTCTCTGGAGCCTTCTCTTCTCCAGGTGAAAACTTTCAGATCTCCTAGCCTTTCCATCCATTTAATCATCTTCATGGCCCTTAAAATGGAGAAGACTACCCTCAAAAATGAGAATCTTAGGAATGCAGCAAAACAATGCTTCAGATTTTACGATGGGAGTTGTTTTTTCAGGCAGTCGCCAGTTGTAGAAATTAAAATATTCTTTAATTTCAGCCTGGAATATGCAGCTAGGGAGCAAAATATTGCACAGTAATTCTAAGGCCAGTGCCGCTGCTTCTTGTTTATTTTATTTTGGGTCAGTTCTGTGTGGTTTTGTGCCTATGAATGAGGGAAGTAAAGCAGATTTGGTGTCCAGTAGGTACCAAAGGCTTTGCTCCCACTAAGAGGTGTGTGAGAGCCCAAGGGGTGACTGATCCTTCCCAAGGAGAGTGTAAAATCCAAAGTGAACCCCAAAATTATAGATAGTGTGGGTGAAATAGATCCAGCAGTTCTTGCTTTCACCTGCTTCTCTCACACCAAAGCCCAGGCTGATGGAACAGCCACAGCCCAAAGTTCTGTCATCACCTTCCAGCGAAACTCAGAATTGAAGACTCTGGCTCTATTTACAACGCTAAAATATAAAGCAATTCCCATCCTAACAGCCTATTTTTTTTTCTGCAAAACATCCTCCAAAACTCCAAGCCCTTGCTGATTAGAGGAGAAGTATTCTGCAGTGTGTGAACAACACACAGCATGATGCATCTTCATTACAAAAATTCACAATGACGATCATTTATCATAAAAGCTGCTGACAATGGGCATTAATCTCTGAGTAAAGCAAGGAGGAAACTCTGTTGTCATGGCAGTGGAATTCATTTAGTACCTCTCATCCATGCCTGAGGGACTGGGAATTCTCTGGGCAAAGCAATTGCAGCCTTAGCAGAGTGGATTTTTGGGGGTGGAATGCAAAGTCTTTTGCTCAGATGTGGAATCCAGAGGTGACCATGCTGCTAGCAGAACGTGCCTGAGTTTCACACAGCCCAGAGCAGCTTCCCTCCCATCCTCAATTTTGGAATGGACCTTAAAGATCTCCCATCCCACCCCCTGCCATGTCAGGGACACCTTCCAGTATCCCAGGCTGCTCCAAGCCCCATCCAGCCTGGCCTTGGGCACTGCCAGGGATCCAGGGGCAGCCACAGCTGCTCTGGGCACCCTGTGCCAGGGCCTGCCCACCCTCCCAGGGAACAATTCCTAATTCCCAATATCCCATCCATCCCTGCCCTCTGGCACTGGGAAGCCATTCCCTGTGTCCTGGCACTCCATCCTTTGTCCCAAGTCCCTCTCCAGCCCTCCTGGAGCCCCTTTAGGCACTAGAGTGGGCTTGGAGGTCTCTCTGGAGCCTTCTTTTCTCCAGCTCTGTTTTAAGCAGAGAATAGGAATTCTTTCAGGTGGAAGTTTCAGCAAAATATCTCTATGCTGAAAACCTTTCTTTTTCTTTTTTAAAATATATAAGAACTGTCGGATGTTTTCAGAAATACAAACAAATATCTTCTGTAATGAACTGCATGTTGTCTGTGCCTTATTTCCTTATTTTTGTCTGGTTGTACTTCTTTCATTTTGTGTGTATATGTATATGTATTTATATATAGAAGAGATAAGTGATTTGGTCAAGCAGACCTGGGGAGTGTGATGCACTCCCACACACATCTGGTGTCTTGTTAATGAAGCTTTACCCATTTTTACTCAGTTAAATTCTGAAGGCTATGAAAATACCGTGTTGTTTCCCCTTATGGAATATTTTGTTGGAAATCCACACAACATGCTCGTATTTCCCCAAATTTCCATCAGCCTTCAAAGCTGGGAGTTATCTCCTAAATCTCACCGCCCAATGTGGTGTGGATTTATTCCACCTCAGAACAAGGCAACAGTTTGGGTTGTTGAAAAGCAAACTGTGTGTGCCTAAAACTCCCTGTTTCTGCTTGGAGAGAATGGCAAGCTGGCTAATTCCAATGGAATATGGATTCTGTGCTGAGCAGCCTGGAGAGGAGAAGGCTCCAAGGAGAGATCAGGGCCTAAAAGGCCTCCAAGAGAGCTGGAGAGGGAGTGGGGACAAGGGACAGAGGGACAGGACACAGGGAATGGCTTCCACTGCCAGAGGGCAGGGATGGATGGGATATTGGGAAGGAATTATATGTGTTTATATGTGGGACTTGGATTTTCCCAAAAGCCAAAGGTGAAATGAGCCCAGCACCTGAACAATTTGATTTTGAAGCCCCCCAGTAACAAGTTTCAAGGTGCCTCCCACTATCCTGGGATGCTCCCTCCCTGTTTGGAGCCCTGGGGTCTCTGCCCTGTGTTTCCCTTTGGTGATGGGAGAAAGGGGAAACCTCCAACCCAGTGCATGCCTTGTGGCCCAAATGCTTCCTGAATTCCTCCATGGCAGAGTGTGAGTTGGATAAACACTGGAGAAGCAACCCCAAAATATCCCTGCACCCTCAGTTGCATTTTCTATCCCTGGGATAACTCACAGGCACATGACAAAAAAGAGCTGGAAAGAGCCAGTTAGATGTTCCTGTTCGATATTTTATCTTGGGGAAGGGCAGAGAATATATTTGATTCAAAGCAAATTACAGATAAGTGCCTGATGTGTTTTAGGGTGGGTATTTTACAAGGATAAAACTTGTTATGAATTTCTCCCTGGTTTCCAAGTTGACAGCCTTCATGAAAATATGTAAACTACTTTAATGAAAACCTCAGGTGTTGTTTTCTTATTTGAAGCTGCCTTTATCAGGAATAAAACAGCTGATATTGAAAGCTGTATGTTATGGTCTCCTCTGTTTGGGAAGTGAAAGCTATTTAAATAAAGGAAAATGTGTGATATTAGTAGCTCTTCTTAAATAGTAATTTTGATATGAACAATATAATTAATTTTCTATTTTACATTTTTCCAGGTGATCAACATATAATCTCCACAGCTATGGCTGAGAAGTGCAGTTAAGGTACCGTGATAATTCCTTTTTAACATGGGCATGTTTTTGCTGGAAATTATTCCCAAAAATCTCTCTTGAATAATTTGTAATAACCTATATTCCTTGAGGCTGAGTTCACCTCTGGATGGTTTTCAGTTGCCAAGTCATTCACTGCATTTCCTGAAAATGACTTTTTTTTTGTTGTTGTTGTTTTCTTGTATTCCTTAAATTTTGGCTTCCTGATGTTAAATTCAGGAATGTTCTATGATGTCTGTACAGACATACAATGAGAACCATGCTTCCATGATGAGGGTCATGTCTTTGAAATTACTAACTCTGAAAATGTGGTGGGGAAAGGAGGGAAAACGTGTCCCTCTGGAATGCTGGCTGCTGCACATTCTGTGGCACTGAGAATTTATTGATTGGAATCACCAGATGGAAATTGGCTCAGCAGCTCTGCTGGGCCACAGGGAAAAGAGGCTTGGTTTTGTTGGAAATGCACGTCTCATGGCCAGGATTATCTCCCCTCAACTTGTGTTTGAATTCTGGCTGGGATTTTGAACACAGAGTGGTAGGAGGAGGAAATGTGGCAGGTTCTTTCTTCTGGGTGCTGAACTCAGGTGCCAACATAAACTGCAATGGAAAGAAAAGTTATTTCTTGCCTAGGAAAAATTCAGATAAAGTCTCAAAAGTTGATTAGCAATTTGAAAGAGTTGTTCTCGATTGGCAGGAAGTAATTCTTGCCAAAGAAATTGTCAGGGTGGGATTTCCATTCCCCTTCTACATCCACATCAGTTTAATGTTGCTGTCAAGGGAAGAAGCTGGAAAATCATCCTTCAATTCCAATTCTCCTTCTAGTTGGGACTTTTTGTTGCTGAGTCTGTGTGATTTACTTGACTAAAGCATAGCAAAGCTCTTTGCTTTGTTAGCGACTTCCTTTGGAGAAAGTGAATCCATCACTTTTTCAATTGTTATCTCTGCTCCCTAGCCAAAACCTTTAATGTTTATTTACATCTGGGAGTATAATGCATTCTGATGTGAGAATACCGGGCAAAAGGAGACCCTGGAAAGTCCATGCAGATCAGCAGATTTCTTAGGCCAGGTTTGGAACAAAGAATAATCCAGAAGGTCCTGAGTGGAAACTGGGATAAAAGGGAAAATTCTGCTCAGCAGGTGATTTTATCTGAGTACCAGGCTGGTTCTTTTTGCTGAGCTAGAGAATACCTCACACTGCAGAGATGCAGGGGGCTTAAGCTCTCTGGATTTATAGGCAGCATTTATTCAGTGCAGTTCCCAGAGGAAATTATTATTGAAAGCAGAGATGGCGCAGATTAATACAGGAATTATAAGGAGCTGGCTAAGGCAGATAAGGAGCTTGGAAAAGAGGGGACTGGGACGGGATGAGGTGAGCTCCAGGTGCAGGGGAGAAATCAGAAGCATTCCTGAGGGACAGGTCTCATGAAGAGCCCTCCCTATTACTCCTTAAGTGACTTTGGCTCAAGGTCTGATGCAGGTTTTGAAACTCCTGCAATGCTGTGAAGGACACAAGAATTACACAAAAGAATTTTGTTGACTTTGTGGATTAGTAGAATGAATGCAGCATAAAATTTAATAATCATAAGCCATTGTATTAGGGACTAAGATAAGGGGGCTGCTGTAAACAAAACAAGAGTTTCAGCATATGGAAGTTCAACTTTTTTTTCCAGGGAGAGTGGTTGTAGCACGTAGCTGAAGATTTCACAACTCTAGAATTTGACAAGACACCTGTTCCTCCAAGAGCTGCGATTTACTCTAAAGAGTTGAGAGCCTAGGTATGTTATAAAGTCAGAATAAATAAAATTTTAGATCTAAAATATCAAGTTCTGAACCTGATTCCATCAAGTGTGAATCAGTGCAGGTGTGAAGCCAACCTTGCCTGGGGAGTAGGAGGAAGGTGCCAGACTAGCAAGAAGTGGGTTATTGTAGCAGCCTTGAAACTGGTTTTTATGGAACCAGCCCATCTGCCTCCTTCCCTCCAAAAATCTCCAAACAAAGTAAAAAATGGAACCAAGCCAGGGTGGATCTCAGGCTCTAAGTGAGCAGTCCTGTTCCTCAAGATATAAAAACTCCATTAGGGTAGGGGAACTGCAGCAGCTCAGCCACTGGGACAGAGCTGAAGGCAGAGCCCTCCCAGGGGGAGCTCCAGAGGGAGCTCTTCTAGTTCCATACCCCTGCTATGGGCAGGGACACCTTCCACTGTCCAGGATCCTCCAAACCCTGTCCAGCCTGGCCTTGGACACTTCCAGGGATGGGAAATCTTAGCACAACCCCACCTGCAGAGTAGCATCCCCAGACTGATGCCAAGATGATAGTTAAAAGGAGCAAATGAGCCCTGAAGTGGGTCTTCATCAGTGAAACAGGAGTAGATCATCACAAGTGTGCTGTGCTGTGTCCAGTCTTCTGAGGATTTGGGATTAAAGCCAAAAGGATGCGAAAGAAAAGGAATGCTCTACAAATCAGTGAAAAAAGTTGGTCAAAAGATAGGAAACAGAAGGTTGGAGTAACTGAGCAGTTTCCCGAGCGAGAGGATGACAGCAGCACAGTCTCCAAGGAATCTGCACAAACCTGTGATACTCAACTGATAAATGAGCTGCGAAAGACACGGGGTCTGCTGCCGTGCTTCCTCCAGAGCACTGGAGCTGTGGAAAACTGCAGCAGGGTTGAGGCAGAATTAACCGCTGGGCAAGGCACTGGCAGTTGAAATCCTCCAGAGGTGGATGCAAAGGGAAGAAGACAAAAATTCCACCCACGGGTGATGCTTGCTGAGCTGGGCATTGCCACTCACCAGCCAAGAGCTGTAAAATACAAAAGATGCCTCCCCCAGAATCATCATCAGGGAATCATCCCAGAATGGCCTGGGTTGGAAAGGCCCCCTGCCATGGGCTGGGACACTTTCCACTATCCCATGTTGCTCCAAGCCCTGTCCAACCTGGCCTGGAACCCTTTCAGGGATCCAGGGGCAGCCGCAGCTTCTATGGGCAACCTGTTCCATGTTAGCTGTAGTTCTGGAAGTTTCACAGTAGGTCTGAAAAACAGAAATCCTTTTTGTTAAGGAAGCAAGTGAGCTGCAAGTCTTTGGGGTCAGTTGGAAGTTTAGGGAAATTGTCCTATGGGATGAATATCTCTGCTCTTCCTTAGGGGTTGCTCCTGTCAGGGAGGCATCTTATTGCAAACCCAGCATCGACATTTTTGTTGGCAATCAAAAACTCATCAGGACTTGAAACTAGTTTTTTTCCTTTCTTATTGTTGTTGTTGCGCAATGAGAGGGAGCTGTAACACTGGGGAGATTTAAAAAACAAACAGAAAACTGTGTGCATGTAATAAGATGGAAAATGGTGTCACTGTTACATCTAACAGGGCCCATTAAGGACAGATGTTCCCAGAGAACAGATATCCATTAGAACATGATGGGAAGTGGGAGATTTTGAAAGGGAGCCAGAACCTACAGATGGAAACTTGAAATAAATAAAAATCAACTTGTAAGTAGCCAGTATAAATAATGCAGGGGATGTGTAACATGTTCTGGATTACTCAGAGCAGCAGACAGACAGTTCCTGCATTCCCAGCGGGTTGGAAGGGATGAAGCAGCCTGCAGTGGGATCAGCTGAGAGGGAGTCAGAGCCTCTGGGACAAAAGGAATGTAAGGACTCCAGGAAAGAGCAAAGACTTTGCAGAACTGGTTGTTTGAACAGTGATTTTTCTCTCTCTGGTACTGTCCAAGAGTTAGTTTGGGGATGCTCCATCTCACAGGAGTTCCTTGGCCTGTTTTGAAGATAAAGGTGAAAGAAGAGGATGAAGAAGGACATTGCATGTTTGAGTGTATGAAGTGATAAAAGATGGACAGAAAGAGTCCTCCCACTTGTTCTTACCTTTTCATTTTTTCTTAACAGAGGAGGTTTTTTTGGCAGAGTAGCATGAACAGAGTCTCCTTTAGAGAGTGGCCCCCACAGTGACCAAGCCCCAGGTGACCTCAGTGGCAACAGAGGACAAGTGCTTTGCTAACCACACATCAGAAGTGTTTGGGGATTGCTGATTTCAAGAAACCAGCAACAAGACTTGGAACGATTTTAATGTCCAAGCAACAACCAAAACAGTTTCCCTTGGAAAGACCCCCCCTACACTGACAGGGAGACTGTGCTGGTAGGGAAACAAATGAGAACAGTGAGAAGGAAGTGGTGAAGCTCAGAGTGTCCCAACTGGCTGTTGTCCTGCTGAGGAGAGAAATAATTTAGCTTTGGACACAGAGAACCAGAAGCCTCGGGCGAGGAGAGATAAAATAGTGGTTTTCCCCGCAAATGTGGCAACCTCTCTTTTGAATGGGAATGCAGCTTCTCAGTCTTTGTGTAGCTTTTACCCATCTCCAAAAATGGAAAAAAAAACCCCACAATTTTATCTCCTGTGACTGCCTCTGGATCCCTGGAAGTGCTCAAAGCCAGGCTGGACACTGGGGTTTGGAGAACCCTAGGATTGTGGAAGGTGTCCCTGGTCCATGGCAGGGATGGGATTGGATGGGCTTTGGGATCCCTTCCAACCTAAACCATGAGTGATTCTGTGATTTCTGCCGTATTTTCTGTTCCCTTAATGCCTCGCTTGTTTTTTGCATCCCAGCTCTGCAGTTACACATTACCAAGATAATAATCTGTACATGTTGTGTTCCAGCTCTCACCCACCATGGGTAAAATACTGTCATTATAGGAACCAATTTAGAACCCCACATTATTAAATAAATGCTTCCTGATAAACATCCTGATAGGGGCTAGATGCAGGAGGGAAGTCGCTGACGAAAGTGTGTCATAAACCAGCGACTTCGCATTAATTAACAGAGAAGGGAGAAGGCTTTGCATTTCCTTATGCTAAAAACCACTGTGAAGTAATTAAACAACTTCAGCTCGTTAGTGAAACCTTGTGTCTGGTGAATTCACCTGGCTTGATTAAAAAAATGGGTTCTATGAAATCTATGATGCATCATAGAGGTGATTTGATTTAATAAAAGGCTGTGCCTTTTTGGTGTCTGGTTTCTGGCAATTAGGGCGATGTGGGAATCAGATATTTGCACTCTCCACAGCTCCTGCCAGGAGGGGACAGCCAGGGCGGGTCGGGCTCTGCTGCCAGGGAACAGGGACAGGACAAGGGGAAACGGCCTCAAGCTGTGCCAGGGGAGGCTCAGCTTGGACAGCAGCAGGAATTTCTCCATGGAAAGGGTGCTCAGGCCTTGGCAGGGGCTGCCCAGGGAGCTTTGGAGTGCCCATCCCTGGAGGTGTCAAAAAATGTGTGGATGTGGCACTTCAGGACATGGTTTTAGTGGTGAACACGGTGGTGGTACTGGTTGATGGTTGGACCTGATGATTTTAAAGGTCTTTTCCAACCTCTGTGATTCTAAGATATTCTCTGATTTCCCTTAGTGCTGCTGTGCTAGAAGCTAGACCAGTGTGTTCAAGGAAGCTTAAGGGCAAGACTGTCTTTTGTTACAACAATAGTGGCTTTATTTTTCAGAAATTAGAATTATTTTTATACATGTTGCTGCAGGAGCTGCATTGCTGCTGTTCCTCCCCTTGAAACAGTGGTTCTGGCACATTAAAAATGGTGTTTTAGTGCAGTGTTATTTTCTTATTTCATCTGTCTCCCCAACTAACCCCAAATCTTGATTTCTTCAGCCACAAATTTTCCTTATTTTCACCATCCCATCTCAATTCTCTGCACTAAAACAATGCCATAAGGAACAAAATGTTGGGTTGCACTGTTGATCATGGCAGTGGGAGCCAGCCAGGCAGCAGGATTGCCTTTGCCATAATGTGACTTTGTTATAAAGTTAGTGGTTTTTGGGGTTTCCAAGAAGAGGAGTGAAAGAGAGAAATACAAGTTTGTGTTGTGGTTTAACTCTATCCCAGCCATAACCAGGACAGGATGGTTTTTAAGGGTTTATAAAATTTGTGGAAAAGAGGTGCCAGTAAGAGACATTCCTGTGTGGAAGTCATAGTGGATTTGGCAGTTTTGACACCCTCAAGAGGAGTAGAATCCAAACCTGAGCCTGAAGGACAATGCTCTTCAATTCCTGACTTTATTCTCTGGATAGATTTCTGTCTGTATGTTAAAAAAAAAAAAAAATAATCCTTTTGTAGAATCTTTTTTTATTTAGGCTGAGGCTGGTCTTTCCTTGGTTAAAGCCTTCCATTATTATTTCTGTGGATAGTGTAAAAACCTTCCCTGACTTAAGAGTAGAATCTTTCCCCAGGAAGAATAAATAACATGCACACTGACCTTTCAGTTCCAAGGAGAGTGTCTGCTTAAGAACTTCACACCTTCTTGCCTCAGTGCAGGTTGACATTTGCAAGGTTGATAACTTGGTTATTTGGATGTAAATCGACAGGAAAGGAAAACCACTTTCAATAGTTGTGATACGAGTCCACTTTTTCTCTGTTTAATTTAAAATAATGAACAGTACATCACAGAAACTCACCATCACCACCTAATTTAAATAGTGGCTGCTGTTATGTATCAGTCTGGAGGTCTGAAAAGGAAAAGAATTTAAATTTATTTGAATAAAGAGGAGGAAAATTCCTATCAGGGATTTTGCTCACTATGCCTTAGAGCATCTTTGCAAGCAACTCTGTGTGGTGGTAGTATTTTATGGATTAGAAGGGCCATGGAACATAAGTCATCCTGAATTCTAATCAAGATGTGCAAGCATCTGATATAGAGAAGTGAGAAAAATGAAAGTTTAGAGGTTATTTTCTTTATTTCTTCCTTTGAAGACCCTGGATTTCATCCATGGTTCTGAGTGATTGGCTCTGGCCACAACAGCAACGACTGCCCACACTCCTTGTTCTTGGTTTAGTCAAAGCTTCTTCCAAAATCTTTAGGAATTTGGTCTGGGCAGAAGCAGGTTGATGTATTATCATGGAATATCCTGAATTAGAAAGGATCCACAGGGATCTTCTAGTCCAACTCCTTGCCCTGCCCAGACACTCCAACAATCCCATCCCATCCCATACCTAAGAACTTTGTCCAAAGGCTCCTGGAGCTCTGGCAGCACTGGGGCCATGCCCATTCCCTGGGGAGCCTGGGCAGTGCCAGCACCCTCTGGGGGAAAAAACCTTTCTCTGAAATCCACCCTAAACCCATCTGGCACAGCTCCAGCCCTTCCCTGCTCCCAGAGCAGAGATGGGAGCTGTCCCTCAGGAGAAGCTGTAGGACGGTGATGTGGCCGTATGAACAAGCTTGAGCTCGATAGTTCTCCATCTTGCCATTAGCAGATCTTCTTTTTGGAGATATGGGCAAGGTGTTAATCCCACACTGCTGTTCTGGGAAGATGGAACTCTTTGTTTAGAGGCTCCCCAGCTTATTCTGTGCTTCTGACCCTCGAGGACCAGTGGCTAATTCAGAGTTGCTTTAAACATGACTGTTCATAAAATGGTGCTGACTGGGTAAAGATTCTTTTTCTGAATCCTCCATGGTCACTGCAGACTTACTTGGAGAGGGCTCCCAAAAACATTCCTTGGACTCTCTTGCTCTGAAACACACACAGGCTGCTCTGCACTGCAGCTGTTCCAAATCACTCTGGAGCTGAGGTAGAACATCCTGTTCTCCTGGCATCCCAGCAGACTTTTAATGGGATATTCTGGAATTGTACACTTTGGAAGGCAGACGTGGGAGCATTTCACTTCTCTTGGCAGTGCCTGCACAAGGCTCCATGTTTGCTGCTCTGGTGGACAACTATTGTAAATGCAGGCGAACCCAATGGGAAGAAATGATGATGTCTGACTCAGTTCAGAAGGCTGAATTATTTCTTTATTATGACTATGCTAAAATACATTAATATACTATATAAAAGGAGGATACTAAAATTACATACTACTTTCTCTGACTCTCACACAACTCATGACCCTCTCACAAGAGTCCAGCCCCAGGTGGGTTGGATTGGCCATCAGGCTCAAACAATCCTCACCAGAATCCAATCAAGCACTCACCCCAGGTAAACAATTATCCAAATACATTCCACATAGGAAAAACAAGGAGCAGAAATAGAAATTGTTTTCTCTTTCATTTCTCTCTGTGCACCTCTATGAAAATCCTGAGAGGGAGAGAAATGTGCTTGCCACAGACAACCCTTCCCCCTGCTCTGCTCATGGCTCCTGAGTGTGAGAGTGCTGCCTTTGCTGCCTGTCCCTCTGCAGGATTTACCTGGCATGGGACACAGACTTTTCTGGGATGAAGCCTTCACACTCAGCTCCCTCTTCAAACCCTTCTGGAGCACTGTCTTGGACTGGTTTTGTGTTATTTAGGGTGTGTTCTGGGCTTTGTCCCTTCACCAAGTGAGTGATGCCAGGCTCTGCATCATGCCTGTCATTCTGTAAGACAGAGACTGAGATCATACCCAAAATTAATTCCAAAGGTGGCCTGGAACTCCTGCCAGGACTGATCCACCACCTCCTAGCCCTTGCCTTGAAACTACTGTTACAGTCAGAAAAGAAGTGCTGCAATGCATAGAACATGTGCTAGGTACATATCAGGCTCTCCTGGGACATTCCTACACTTTTATTTATCCAAACTTCCCCCTGTTCTCACCTCAACCCCTGAAACTTGTTATTAAATTTGTAGAAAAAGAGCCTTACTGAACACATGTTTATTCATCTGGGTCACAATTATTGGCAAGCCTCCTTCCTCAACATCAAGGCAAAGCCAACCCCATCTCCTCCAGCCTCTGAGAGCTGCAAGTCAGCACAGTGCAACAGCCCAGTGCCTTTTATTAGATGTTGTGTACTTGACAGCCAAGTCAAATGCCAAGCTTGGGAGAGCAGTAATTCAATTCCTGCCTGAGTAATACACTGAATGTGTCATTCCTGTCCTCTAGAGAAACCTGTGACCTCTGCAGCCAGGGCCAGCTGAAAATAAAGAGTTTCCTCCTTGGAGATGAGTAATATTTTTCAGGGTAGTATCAGCAGTTTCTGAACCAACCCCCTCCACAACCAAGTGTCACCTTCCAGACGCTTTGGAGCTGGGGAATAAGTGAGAAGCCATATCTGGTCTATCTCCAGAAAGACAGGAGACCTATAGTTGTTATGACTACAGAAAGTAAAGAGAAAACTGAAAAAAGGTAATTTTTGAGCAAATCCAGAGGAGGCACCATGATGATCAGAAGGATAGAGCTGAGAGATTTGCTTGGGATAATTTCCATGCACACTTTTGTTTCACTCCAGGGAAAATCTGCAAACAAAATTACTGTTTTCACATCAGCATTTTTCACTTAAATGTGCTTTTCATATCGTAATGGGTGGTACTGTATTTAATAAATCAGTTTATTTCTAGCAGGAATGTTTTAAAATTGAATTTCATTATGGTGTAGATGAAGAGTTGGGGTCCAAGCATGTGTCAAGAGTTAGGCAATTTATTCCACTCTGCTTTTTTGGGATCCATGCAAGATTTCTCAAAGGGCACTAGAATCTCCTGAGAGTATGAAGAAAAGAGTTTCACTTCTGTCATCAAAGGAGTAAATGAACACAACTAAATGGCCTAAGGTGGTGATGATTAAACTATTTTAAGTTTAATCATCTTCTCCGAGTAAACTAAATGATTGCCCAAGAGACAAAGAGGTCATAGGATGAAGTGAGATTAATTCATAGCCATATTTGTGAGTTGATTATTTACTTATTGCATTAAGTAAAATTAAACTGTGATTATTCAGTTTCCATCCATATGGAAATTCCTCAAAACCTGGTACTTTGAGTGTTAATAATGTAGTTGGAACATGATGATAGATGGGTTTGTAGACCCATCAGATTTCCAGTCCTGCTCATATAAAGTGAATTTAAAATACTCAGGGTTGCTATGGGTTGTAGAATATCAACCCAAGGGGTAACTCCACTCCTCCAGCTTCCAAGAGGTGAAAAACTGATCAAGCTACAAATCCAACCAATCCATCTGTGCTCTGTATTTCCAGATGCAGGAATCTCCTACAGCCTCTGCACCTGATCATTGGAAGGACATTTCACAGCTGAAATGGTGACTGGCAGTGGGAAACATTGATGTGCTTTATCCCTGCAGAGGACTTCGCCAAGTACCCAGACAATTTCAAACTCAGGGGTTTTGCTTTCACCTGTAAATTCTATTGTAGGAAGACATGAGTTCATTTTGCTTCAATTAAAGTTGAAGAATGGCAGTGCTGATGGTGGGGACTGAAGTTTCCCCCTGTTCCCATTAAGTTAGCTTGGATATTCCAGGGTTTTTATTTCTATTTTTAATGAGCTATTATAATGAGCTAAAACAAATGGCAATGCCTGCCAGAAGCTTCGCAGTGTACTTACTAATGGAAGAATGAAAATAGATTTGGAATTGTTTGTAGAAGTCTTTGGATTAAATATGTTTATTTTTGAGTGACTTACCTCCCTGTCTGAATATTAACAGTACATTCAAAAAACCCTGTCTCATTTGCCAGTGGCCTAAGGAGCCAAATGATTTCCTGCTGCTGAGCAATTTTATTGCTAGAGTATTGGTTTTACCAAGTTTTCTACATAACCATATGGCCAAGATATTTGAAGGTGAGAGACCATAAAGTGGAACAAATATCTCTGAGGTTTCAGGTTTTGTTCTTTGCAGTTATCAACCCCATCTTACATAATTTAAAGCAATTATTTTTCTGAGCAGGTAGAAATGATAAATCATAGCAAATGCTCATATTTATTACCAGAGACCTTCCCTTCTCCCCAAACGGTGCTTTCACAAGGTCACATCCAGAGCAGGAGTTTCCAGAAGGGACCAGGCAGGGGAAGCAAAGCCTTAGAGCTTCCAGTGCCCTCAGCTGCTGCACCTCCACTGAGAATGTTTTGTGCAGCCATCCCTGCACCTGGATTTGGGGCTTTGAACAAACTGGAGTTTTGTGTGAGACCTGTCTTTTTATATTGACTTTGAAAGGAATGAGGGACTTGTCTTTACAAACAAACTGTGGGTCTCCTGGTGAATAAAGCTGGATACTGAGAGATAAAAGAAACAATGGGAAGGATTCCACTGATTGATAAATGGAATGAGAGATGTGTCTTTATAAACTGTACTGCTGATAAAAGTGGATACTGAGAGATGAAAGAAACAATAAGAAGAACCATATATTCCATAAAGAATTCCACTGAATGGAATTCAAGGAAAAGGAAAGGAAAAGATAAAAGGGGTGTTATACATTAGAAGGGGGTCTTGGATATTAGATTTTTCAGGGAATCTGTGCCTCTCAAGTACCTCAGCCAATGGAGAAAGAGAGAGGGACATGTGGCCTGGAAATTAGGATCAAAAGGAGGCATTCCCCAGGGAAATGCCCCATGGCCTCTCCCTTTATTCAAATAAATTACAGGACTCCTCTCTCTCCTTTTTGGACATAAACCTCTGATGTTTTTGGATTAATTATCCTGACAACTCCATTGGTTAAAATGAAAACCTCTGTCACAGGAATGCTGGAAAGAACTTCAGCACTGCATTTGGACCACTCCCAAAGGAGCAAACCATAAGCAAATGGTTTCTTTAAAGAATCCAGCTTCTCTTCATTCGTATTCAATTCCATGGTCATTTGCCTGTGGTAGAGACAGGAAAATTAGGGTTATCTCAGCTGCTGGGCTGAGTGCTTGTAGAGCAGGCTTTAATTCTGTCTGGGTTCAGCTGGAGCCTCTCTAACTGGGCCAGGGAGCCACTGGCTCACCCCTGAGCAGGAGATTTGTTCTTTGAGATGATGCACCTGAGGACCCATTTTTCATCATGGAAAGATCCAGCCTCTCATTGTGGTTGGGCCAATTTCCCAAGCAGTTGGACTTGTCTGTGCTCTGGTTGGAGAGCACTTAGGTGTGACTGAGAATCTGGAATAAAGGCTGCATGTAAAGAGAGGAACAAGCTCCTGCCAGATGGGAGCACAGTGCTGCCAGGGTGGGGCGTGCAGTGTGACCTGCTCTGTGTGAGAGAGTAAAAGCACCACTAGCAGTGTTTTTTCCTCCCAAAACCAGGAGATCCTTCCTTTGTGCTGTGGGTTGGCACTCAGGAGGTGTGTGGCTATGGGCACCTTCCATGACTGATGAAGTCAGAACAATACTTCTGACCTCCCCAGTGCCGTTTCCATCCAAAGGTGCTACTCCAAGACCTTACCACCCATCTCTTTTTATTTTTTTTTTTTGTTGTCACTTTTTGAATCATGATATCACAGAGCCATTAATGTTGGAAAAGACCTCCAGGATCATCCAGTCCAACCTTGGACTGATTCCACCATGTTCATGATCCATTCTTAGTTCTCTTTCTTGCTTGTACCTGCTTTTTATTTTCACTTTGGACTTTTTCCTCATTTTCTTTAACATTTCATTCTCCTTTCTGGAGAAGGAAGAGTGTCATCACAAAAAAACAGATTTCTCCCAGGAGAAAAATTCCTTCAGTCTCTGCAAACCCCCTCCAAAATGTGTCCCCACATTATTGTGACATGCAGAGATCTGTATGTCAGATGAGAGCAGAGATCTCTATAACAGATGATAGCGAAATGATTTTGTTTCATTCCATTCTGAGCATGAATAGCACTGTCCCAATTTTTCATGCCTACAGGCTCTCACTCTGGGACTCTTCAGCAACTCTGCCAGAGTATGAGGAAGGCTCAGAAGTCCATGTGAATGTTTACCTTCACAAATGTGTGTTACAAAAACAGCCATTAGCTCTCCACCCCTTTTTAAATCCGAGAGAACCGTACAATAGGGAACACTGATGGCAAAGAGAGGAAACTGTGGCAGGGGGAGGCAAAAATAAAACCATCAGAAAGGAGATGAAAAAGCGCAGCAGGTAGGAGTGAATTGTCAGTGTCTGACTCCTCGGGAGCAGTGGCAATTTATAACGCGGTGACTCAGCCGGAGTCTGCAAGGAGGAGAGCGCAGCGCTGGCTCCCGCTTTGATCTCTGCCTCTCGGAGGGTTTGGATGCAGCAGGGACCGTGACTCACCACGGGACTGGGATAGATCCAGTTCTGCACCCCAGCAGCTCCAGACCGCTGGGCCTTTCCCTATTAACCCCCTGGCATCACCTAATGTCGGAACTCAACATGTCCCTCAGACATTTTTGGAGGTTCCAAGCCCTGGTCAGAAGCATTTGAGACCCTGGCAGGCAGCTGGAAACAGCTGTGATTTTGGATTTGAACCATGGAATGATTTACCAACTTTGCAGGTCGAACAATAAGTCACAAAAGTTTAGGTATTAGAGTAGAAGTAGTTACAAAGTAGAGGGAAGAATTTATTAGTATTGTACAAGGGGGTTTTAACACCTGTACAGGGGGTTTTTACTTTGTACATGGGGGTCAGAGGTTTTAAGATGGAGGAATGTAGGCCGGTCCTGTTCCTCCTCTTTCTTCTTCCTTACCTGCATGTTCTTGATGATGTTGGCACTCACAGATTGGTTTAGGATAGAAAAGCACTATTTAATATAGGTAGTAGGTATTGGGGAAAAACTATAAACATGTAACACGTAATGTACCATATAAAAGACAGCAGCAGCCAGGGGCCTGGGGAGAGAAGGAGAGAAGGAACTGGGAGTCAGAGAGGATGTCAGGGTGTGTGTGTGCCTCTGCCTGAGCTGCTGAGCAAACTGCAGTAGCCAGAGAAGAAAATCTTTTAGATAACTTGCAATAAACTGCCTTGAGACCGGACAACAAGAGGCTGCTGAGTTTTCTTTGGAAGCACGAGTTGGAGGAGAGACTTTTCCACCACACGGAACCCCTGAACCAGGCTGGGGTTCCGACAGCCTAACAAACACATTTTCCAGCCCTATTCCTCTGCCTTCTCGGTGGTTTTGGTGCCTTTGCAGGTCTAATCTGCGTTTCAGAGATAAAGGGGCATTAAGGAGGTACGGAGAGCTCTGCCTGTGGTAATTGCAGAGCCAATTTTGGAATTGCACGAGGTTTACAAAGCTGGGAGAAGTTACTAGAGCACGGCTGAAATGAGGTGATCATAAGCACCCGTGCTGTATTGATTAATGCTCTCATGTGCAAGATAAGGCCAAGGATCCTGTACCTGCTGTACTGCTTTTATCTGCTGTGCCTAATTGGAGTTTTACCCTGGATTTTACATATTCCATCAGTAATGAGTTAATTGTATATGCCAAATGGATAATAAAGTTATTAGCAGTGTGTCTGAAAAGCACAGAGGAATTATCCAGGAGGCTGCTTTCTGCTCTGGGTCCTGGCTGGTTTGATATTAAATTGATATTAATTTGAACACTAATGTCACGCTGTTGTATATTGTGCAAACACTCAGCTTTGCTCAGCTGTATTTTCCCCATTCCTTGGCTTAAGGTGGTTTTCTGTGGAGGAAGGGGAAGTCTTGTTTGCCCATGAGGAGCATGGCAGTGGGAGGGCCAGCTGCAGGTTTTAGCTTAGGTGCAAGATAAAATAAAAAAAAAAGGTAAATCCTAAGGGAAGAGCTCTGCTGTAAAGCCTGTCAGTGCAATCTGCCAGAGAGCCTGGGATTTGGGCTTGGAAAAATCCCATTGCAGTAATCCATTAATCCACGGAATTACCTGTAAGCTTTTCAATATGAGGAAGTCCTTCGATGAGATGCCAGTTTTTTGGGGTTTTTTTTTAATTTGTATTTAACATTTATGGCTCCTTCTGGTGGTTCATTTTCTTTTATCCACTGCCCTCTACAGGTCTCATGGATGGAGTTAGACTGAGGGAGATGAGGTTGCAGCAGTGGCTGGCTCTGGCTTTAAAAGAACTGCAGAGATGCTCTCAGAGCTGTTTTCCATGCTCTCTGGGAAATGAAAAAAATACTTACAGTGGGAGAACTTCGGGTTTTAATACAGTGATGGGAAATTCCAGCTTTTATGGGTACAAAAGCAGGATATGGCATTCCCTCCTGAAAGCCTCTCTGCTTTATTCCAGGTGATAAGGGCTGTGCCACAACACTATCAGTGCATCAAATGTTTATCTGTTTATCCCTTCTTGGTGTACTCCTGTTAAAAACTATTTCCAGGGAGAGATCATCCTTGTGGATGAACTGAGAAATGCTCCTGAACCTAAAAGTCTTGCTCTGAGTAAAAGGAGGGGTGAATTCCAGGCTCCTTGTGGTTCCCATCTCCTCACTGGGCTCTGGGGGCTTTTCCCTCCTCTGGAGACTGGAAACAACTGGTTTTCCATATATTTTCCTTACATTTAATGCACAGGAAGTGAAACTGCAGCACATCCCCTCATAGGGATGTTTGGGAATCGCTCTCCTCTATCTTGGCTGCAGCTTTCCTGAAGTGATTTGCATCTTAATAGCTTTGATGCTGCTATCAAAGGATTTTGGGGGAAGGACAAAAAGGCAGCAGCATGGAATGATTATGTGAACCTCTCTTCCCAGAGAAACTCGGCAGAAAATAGAAATACTGGCTTTAAATCATGCCAAGGATTCAGTTCAGGCTTTGTAGTGCCCACTGGTGCTTGGCATCACTCTAAGAAATGAATATGAATTCAGATTTAGCTCTTTAGTGGGCACCACTCGGCAGAACTGCTGCAATCCCAGGGCTTGGGCAGTCAGGGCAGTTGGTGTTGAGTTAGGAAAACTATCCCAGACTTCTCTGAGCGCCTTTCTGTGAGGTGTTGTTAAAACATTGTGGTTTATCTTTGAAGTTCAATCAAAGCTGGCTGGAGCACGGGGGCTTCTCCTGAGCCAACATCCAGCAAGGGAATTTTTGGATGGACTAAAGTGTGGTGTAGGTTGGAGAAGTTCCTGCTGGGGATCCCACATGTCTCCAACATGTCCAATCATGCAGTGTGTCTGCAGCTTGGGGCCTGGAGTAGCTGCTGGAACAGCCATACCATTCCTGGATTTCATGGTTCTATCCTCCAGGAATAGTTTCCATGCTCCCAGAGCTCCCTGCAGTGCAGACCAGTGAGCAGGGGACAACGAGGGACAGTCCTTCAGAAGTGACCTGAACTGGAGCACTCTCCCACCTCCATCCTCACCAGGAGAACAGGAGTGATCCCAGATCTCTGGTGCACTAATTACGTAGCCTCTGTAGATTTATATATGATCCTTATCTCCATGATTTGTCTCTCCCATGCACACCCTTTAATTTATTTTCCCTGTGCAAAAGATAGAGTCATAGATAATTTTAAAGGTTCTGTGGTTGGTGCTTTGGTTGAATTGTATCTCAGCACTGGGGCATTCCTCCCCAAGGTGGATTTGTTCCTAAAAGATCCTCCCTAAAAGACTCTCCCTAAAGTTCCTGTAGCTGTGCAGTGATACAAGAAAAGGCCCAGAGGTAACCACAGCTGGCTCTGCTGTGGCACCCAGCAGAGCCAGCTGGGCACCCAGAATTTTTCAGCTGGGCACCCAGAATTTTTCAGCTGGGTTTGAAACTTAGCTAGGTATGATGGAGGGGGAAAAAGAATTTCCATTGATCTGCAGCTTTGCATTCTTCTTAATTTTCCAGTTGGTTAGGGATTTGGGGTGTCACAGAAGAATTTGTCTGCTATCAAAATCTTGAAGCACAAATAAGCCACTGCAAGTTGTCACTTAGAGAAAAATGTTCTGTTGTGGTGAGGTCTGTGGGATTTAAACAGAAAGGGTGGAAACATTGGACACTTTACAGGAGTTGTGAGCACAGAAATGAGGGTAAGGAAATAGTGAAACACCCAGGGAGAATTAATCCAAATAACCTCAGGTCCCAGTAGGATGGAAAAGGCTGGGTGGGTACATTTAGGATGCAGGCAAATACAGGACAGAGGTCTTGCTCATGAGTTACAGACCCTCTGAGAGATTGGGGAAGGAATGTTCCTTCCTTGGACAGCAGCAGGAATTTCTCCATGGAAAGGGTGCTCAGGCCTTGGCAGGGGCTGCCCAGGGAGCTTTGGAGTGCCCATCCCTGGAGGTGTCCCAGGAAGGGCTGGAGGTGGCACTCAGTGCTCTGGGCTGGGGACAAGGTGGGCACTGGGCACAGCTGGGACTCCACGGGCTGGCAGGGATTTTCCAAGATGAAGGATTCTATAATTCCATGATTCTTTTCTCTAGTATTTTCCCAGAGAGCAGCTCCTGTCCTCAGCAGCTGCTGTTGGAAGGTCTTGACTGGCTTTGTCCTCTCAGCTCCTTGGCTGCTCCTCTGCCTGTCCCTGTGCACTGGGATGTGCCAGGGATGATCAGCTCTGAAATTCTGGTGATGCTTTACATTGGCCTCAAGCCCAATTTGCATTCCTGGGTTTCCCACTGGCACTTGGGATTGCACTGCCTTCACCCAGATCGTGACCATACCAATATTTGGGGAGAAGTGTCTGGGGGTTTTATTGCTGCACTAACAGAGCCAAGTTTTCTGAGGGCAGATGTTGAGATGTTGATAATTTAGGTGTCAGCATCAGCCTGAAAGCCTCTGCCAAGAACACATCAGCTTTAAGCCAGAGCAGGACAAAATGTGTAGAATCTGTTAATTACAGGCTGCTGGATTTTTGGATCAGAACTGACTTTTACAGGGAAGAGAGTCAGGTCTAATTTTGCTCTCGTTTTCCCCAGGTAATTGTGTCAGTCAGGATATATTTCCCACAAATACATTGCTCTTCCCATTAATTCTACCCACAGATGTCTTTGCTGTGTAACTCCCTCCCTGCACGCCTTTCTGTGGTGACAGGGTGATATAAATCCTATTGTTCTCCTTATAAGATATAACAGAAGTGGATTAAAAGCAGTTCCTCTTGGCTGAGCACTCAGCTCATGGAATTCTTCTGCCTTCACATGAGTAGAGAGTACCCAGAAACACAGAAAAGGACATTGCTGCCCACCCAGAGAGGCACTAACAGATCCCTCAGGATGCTGTCAAGTGTCTACACCCTCATTTATCACTTCCTTGGCATACCCTTGAACAGGATTTACAACTGGCAGAGCCGTAGGTTCACATAAATATATTTATGAAATAAAATGCAGCAGGGAAATACAGTTCTCCTTAATTCCTGATCCCTTGGAACCTTGTTTCCTTCCTGAGCCTCTGTTCAGGATGAAAACAGAGAGCTGCCCAGCTCCAGCAGTGCCTGGCTCACTTGGCCATTGATGCATAATTTTGTTTGGGTTTGTAATTGGTGCTTAAGGCAGTAATTAATACAAAAATATGCAATTTGCCACATCTCAGCTGAGGTTATTCAGGCTGGGGAGCAGAGGATCTGGAAGGGAGGCTGGAGGCCCTGGGATGGGCAGGAATGGCAAAAGCCTGGGCTGGGTGGGAAAGGTGGCTACAGGGACATTGGCTTGGGCTCTGTTCTCAACAGCACAGAGGCTTCTGATTTTGGGGAACCAAGAGCCCTGAGGCCCTGCTGGAAATGCACCCTGGGCTGGCCAGGGAGGTGAGCTGGAGGATCTCACTGGCAGAGGAGCCACAGCAGGAACAGCGAGTGAAGGCTCACCCAGCTGAGCATGGGGCAGAAAAAGGACAGATTGTTGGGATCAGAAGAGTAAAGTGGAATTAAGGCTGTGTCTGAGTGGAAATCAGAGGAGTGCATCTCTGCAATGAGAAGGGGCTGCCTGGTTCTGCAGGAACAGATGGCTGGGGCGTGTGGAGCCCAGGCTGAGGCACTAACAGGAGACACTGGGATGTCTCCTCTGTCCCACCATGCCCAGAGCAGGGCTCCCCCAGCACTGCCTCACATCCAGATAATTCCAGCAGTGTGGCCAAATGGGCATGGACTGACAGGAACAGGGACTGGCAAGTGGAGCAGTTGCAGCCTGAGTTCATCCCAGGTCTGGTCCTGCCTGTGGCTCTTCAGCAGCCAAGATCCTCCAGCTCACCTCCCTGCCCAGCTCTGGGTACACTTCCAGCAGCACATCAGGCCTGGTTTTGCCCCAAAATCTTTCCAGGGCTGTTGTTACCCCAAAATATTTCCACAGAAATCTCTGGGGGAGTCCATTTGACTTTCCTGCTACACTTCTGCAATATCAAAAATAATATTCTCCCCAGCCTGAAGTGTCTTTGAATTTCCCTCCGAGCCTGGAAGGAACCTTGCCCAGAGAGCTGTGAATTCACCAACCCTGGAAGTATTCCAGGCCAGGCTGGATGGGGCTTGGAGCAGCCTGGGACAGTGGAAGGTGTCCCTGCCCATGGCAGGGGTGGCACTGGATGGGATTTAAGGTCTCTTCCAACCCTAATCACCTGGGGATTCCGTCTATAAAGAGATGTTCAGGGAATTGGAATAGCAAAAGGCTTTTCCTGCATTTGATTTTGCTTTCCAAGAGGAATGGTGCTGAAATGCACACAGCAGTGTTCGCTGCAAATTAAGGGATAAGGACCAAGGTACAAGACACTTTTTCTCTGTCCTTTGCTGCGTGATTTGGCAGCTGAGGCACAAAATATTCCTTCACTGGTATCTTTCCCCACCCCCCTCCCCCCACCCCCACTAAGTTTTGGAATCTTGAGTTTAAGCAAAGAAATAGCAAAAAGTGTTTTTTAAGGAGAAGCTTGAAAAATGAATGGGTGAAATTCAGAGCTCTGTGGAGGTTATCACCCTTCCCATTTTATTTTGTGGTGCTGCTTAGAGTTTATAAAGTCAGTGTGAATAAACAGGAGAGTCCCTGCAGGTGGGTGAGCTAGGGAAGATGGGATTAGGGATAAAATAGCTGAGCCAGCTTGCTGTTCCCTGTCCCTTTTGCCACCTCTTGTTCTCCAGCTCTCCTGCAGAGTCCTGGCATTATAGCTATCCCAACTTTGATTTCTCCAGCAAAGTCAAAAGGAATTTAAACCTGAACAGACTTGGGGGTGAATCTTAAAGGAGTTGTAAAGCATTTATATTTTGCAGGCAGAAGGATCTGAAAGAAGCTCAAGTGTCGTTGGCTTAGTCTGACATGAAATCAGTCTGGGAAGCTTTCCTTGGATGAAGCTGGAAAAGCCATTGCTGTGAGGGGGGATCAAAGGCAGCAGCTCGAGCAGGGGAGTTTGTCTGTTGGCTTCATGTTTACTGCTGGGTTTGGGCTGTTGGATGTATTCAGCTGCTTTAATTACCAGGATAAAGCCATGGAATAATGAACCCATCCTTAGATGCTGATTAAGGAATAATCTTATTTTTCAGTGCGACAGAGCAGTGACATGGTGACGTTCTAAATGGTCTGTTCAGCTTTTGAAAAAATCTGTCTAGAACAGGCTGGGAGGTGGCATCAGACACCAACCCTGGGATGGGGCCAGCTGCTTGAGCAGAGAATTGATGTTAAACCATGGAATTCTGGAATGGTTTGGGTTGGAAGGGATTTCAAAGCCCATCGTATTCCACCCCCTGCCATGGGCAGGGACACCTTCCACTGTCCCAGGCTGCTCCAAGCCCCAAAGTCCAGCCTGGCCTTGGGCACTGCCAGGGATCCAGGGGCAGCCACAGCTGCTCTGGGCACCCTGTGCCAGGACCTGCCCACCCTCACAGGGAATAATTTCTTCCCCATATCTCACCTAAATTTTCCCTCTTTCAGTTGGATCCCATTCCTCCTTGTCATGTCCCTGCAGTTTCCCATGATGATTAAACTTTAAAAAAATTTGATTCTCACATTTTTAACTTAAAAAAGTTAAATAACAATTTCTGCAGGAGCATGGAGAACTTGGCCAAAAAGAAAGAAAAATAAAAGAGCTTGTAGTTCTCCAAATAAATAGATACATTCAGAACAGTCCTTGGAGTGAAACTTTTACCTCCCTCAATTGAATAAAGAACTCAAAAACCTGTGACTGTGATTCTGTACTGCACAATTCAGTGGCAGGAGAATTTAATATGTATTCAGTCTATTCATTTTTGCACCTGTGAGCCACCAAAGTGTGTGGTTTGTGACGGCTATGAAAGCACCTCTCCATTTCTCCCCAGGAGAACATTTGTCTCAGAAATTATTACAAGGCAGGCAGGAGTTTCAGAAGGCAACTTTCAATTTATTTCTTTTTTCTTAGTTGCTTTTTGCATTGTTTGCATTCCTTTAAAACAAAGGGTGGTGGGGGGAAACTGCTGAATGCAGCAAAATCAGGTTATGAGAGATGTAGTAAAAGATTTTGTGCCTGTGGAATAATTTTTCCAAATACTTTTCTCAGGGTTAGATGGGATATGGGCTATATTTTAACAAATTAAACAACCTCATCTACCCCAGCCCTTCCTGCTCTAAAAGCCTGGCTATTTAATCCAACCAGTGGAAGTTATGTAGGAAAATGAAAATAAAATAAAATTTAGTGGTTTCTCTTTTAGGTGTTAACATGGGAATTCCTCCCTAATCTCAGCTTTAAAATTGTGCTGTGGTGCCAGGAACCTTTCACAGTCAAATAACACTTCACTGCTTCATTTTCCATTGTCTGCTTCTTGCTGAGACCAAAGTTTGGGTCTGCACTAAGTAAGGTTTTCATTCTAAAGCTCAGTATGAATGAAAGAAGTGCCAAGAGTCAGAGTTACCAAACCCTTCCAATAAAAAAACCCAAAGGTGCTTTCATTGATATTTAATTTGATAAATAAAACCCAAGGCTTACCTATTGTCATGCTCCAAGCAGCTCCAACATTGCTCATAAAATCTTTTCTTTTGGTAAATAAGTCACTGCTGCTGATATTAATTAATCTTGCCCCTATAAATTTGTGGGGTTTTGTTTTTTTGTTGGGTTTTGTTTTGTTTTATTTTCTTTTCTTTTTTTTAACTTATGAAACAAGACATCAAAGAGTCACGAATCAGTTTTCCTTCCTTGAAAAATAAATACCAAATTTCTCTTTGAAGTGGAATCAAAGCCTGGGAGTCTGCAGCTGATTTGAGAACCAAGACAGGTATCCTCCGAGAGAGGCAAATCCCACGTTTGGTAGTGACAGAGACATCTTTTTTAAAATACTTGTGTTTCTTCTGATTTTCCCCTAACTTACGGCAGTTTTAGTCACCAAGAGTCTGCAGCTCATGGATTTCTGTGTTTACATTGCAAAGGAAATGCAAGCAGAGCAAGGAAAGATTGGATCTGTTCTACCACATCACCTTTAACACACAAAGGAAAAATAATGTAAATAATCGAACCCAAAGCTTCTAAAAATACCTTGAGAAGTGTTTGAGTGACACAGAAATTTCCCCTTGGATTTGAAGGGAAAGGAGGCACCAGGAAAATCCATCTTATTTCACTGCTTGGGGGACTGGCAGCTTGGTGCTGGTTTGGTGAATGGAACTGAGCATTGATGAGTGATTAAAAATATTGTGACACATCTGCATATAATTGTAAATACTGAAAAATAGATTCATATTTCCTTGGGGGCTTCCCAAATCTTTGCCTTAGCAATGTTATTTCATAGACTCACAGAATCCCAGAATTATTTGGGTTGGGAGGGACCTTAAATCTCATCCAGTGCCACCCCTGCCATGGGGAGGGATAACTTCCACTGTCCCAGGCTGCTCCAAGCCCTGTCCAGCCTGACCTTGGGCACTGCCAGGGATCCAGGGGCAGCCACAGCTGCTCTGGGCACCCTGTGCCAGGGCCTGCCCACCCTCCCAGGGAACAATTCCTTCCCAATATCTTGCTTGAATTTCTGCCCTTTCTGTTTGAAGCCATTCCTCCTTGTCCTGTCCCTCCAACTCCTGATGAAAAAAATCCCTCTCTGGCTTCCCCGCTTCAAATATTGGCAGGATTTCTTTCAGAAACTGGAAGGAAATTTAATCCCAAACTCTCCAGATGCAAAAGAGAAAGATAAACTGCTCTGTTTTCCCTGTTAGCTGTCATCTTTGAAACTGCACCAGATTCCTACTGCTTTATTGTCCTGGTGGGGTTTATATTTCTTAGGGTTCTAGTGGGTTTTATGCTTCAATTTTTGCCTCAGATACCCAAGTCCTCCCTCCTTTTAGCTCTAATTTTGTCTGTCAGTTGTTGAATGAAGGTAAAATCTAGCTGTAGTTTTTCTTGGATAATTCCAGTAACTTTTTGGCTCATTATGGCCATGTTTTGCCTTTCTTAGGGCTAAGAGTCATTGTCACCTCTTCTCTATTTCTTCCAAAACCCAGAGATATGATAAAGGGCTTTCAGAGGTGGGATTCAGGCAGGGAACAGCTGCTCCTCTGGGAATGCAGTGGGGAAGAAAGCTGCTCCTCTGGGAATGCAGGAGGCAAAGGCTGCTGTGCTGTTCCAGGTCAGATTGTATCCAGGTAGGAATGTTTGGCTCCTCCCCTGGGCAGAGCCTCTCCCCATGGATGATGGAATTTTCTCAGCCATGCAGGGACACTCACTGGCCCATGAACAGAAGATAATTAGTAATTAATGGCCCATTAACAGCAGATGTCTCCTGGAGGGAGGATTGGTTGTGGGAGAGATAAAGAAAAGTGCCCAATAAACAGAAGATAACTGCCCCACCTCTAAAAGATGGGGCAGTTCATACCCCTCTAACACCCTCAGCCACATCTTGCATTTCCAACCCAAGACAAGGATGTAGCAAACAACAGAACCATCAGGGTTGGGAGACAGCTCCAGGATTATTGAGTCTAACCATTTCTCCAGCACCACCATAACCATGTCCCCAGGGGCACCTCCAGATGCCTCCTTAACATTTCCAGAGAGGGTGACTCCACCACCTCCCCAGGAAATTGATTCCAATGTCTGATTGCTCTTCCAGGGGGAAAAAAAATATATTCTAATATCCAATCAGAACCTCCCCTAGCTAAATAGTGAGCACTGAAATAATAGCAAGTGTTATATTTGTTCCAGGGCTCGTTAGGGTGGGAAATTTCTATTTTAAGGGAAAGAGTCACAATTTTTGAAGCACTTTTTCTGTCTTAAGTGCTATTTTATTTATTTGGAGTGAGATTTAAGTTCCTTTGCATCCAATTGATTTCTGATGTATGAATATTAATTTTGGAGAAAGACAAAAATACGAATGAGGCACAGACAGATGTCCCGACAAATGGGGAAAGTGTAGTGAAGAAAACAGGAAACGGTGGAAGAAAAAAATACATTCTGAAGCAGTTAATTAAAATCTGGCTCCAAGGCAGTAGCAGGGTGATGGATCACGATGATCAGCACAGCAGATCCAACCTATGAATATTCATTGCGAGAGCTCTCTCCTGCTGATCTTTTGGCTCCAGAGAAGGTCAGGCCCTCCCTGCTTTTCTCAAGGAAATTGAGAAAGCAGGTGTGGGTAAAGGAGCTGGAGCAGGATTTGAGACTGAAAACATTTTGTGTTGAAAGGTGGTTGAACTCTTTGACCAAGAACAGGCAGATGTTGCAGGGATAATGGGATGCAGCCTGGCACTGGCACAGCATACGCAGTGTCCAGCTGCAGGATTGGAACGTAGCTGCCTTTTAGCTGGGCTTTAATTAACAACACAGAGCTAAGTTAGGCACGAACAGAAGTTGTTTGAACTGACAGGAGCCTTGGGAAGCAATGCTCACAACTACTGCAGAACGGAGCCCAGGATCTGGAAATTTCAGAGTGGTGCCCTGCTGCTGTGGGCTGCAGGGAGGGGACACAGGGGACATGGGGCGCTTGGGGCCTGCAGGACACAAAGCAGCTGTTAAAAGACAGAAATGGAGAGTTTGAATAACAGTTCTAAGTTCATGGATCATTGCCTGTGAATTCATGCTCCTCAGAAGTTTGTTGTCGATGAGAGTTTGAGTTTCTCTGGGTAATGCCTGCTAAGCTTTATCCACAAAAAGAAGATTCCCAGACTCTGAGTTTAACTTCTCCAGGTTGGGAGAAGATACAGAGGAGATAAATGGACCATAACTGAACTAAGACTGGGATTAATCTTTTAGGATAGGGATTGAAGGAGAAGTTTTTGGTCCTGGATAACTCTGAGGAAACACTGTATGCTGTGGTGTTCAGTGAACAAGGGAGTAACAAGAAGATACAGAGGAGATAAATGGACATAAACAGATTTCATCCTCTGGTCTAGGAAAAGATTGATAAGAGAAGGACCAATGAAAATGAGGACCAAATTAGCATCGAAGGTGAAGGGATCAACAACCAACAGGAAATGAAATGCTAAGAATTGTGCAATGTATAACCAATGAATGAGAATTTCTTTGGGCTTTTTATGTATAAATATGGGAAAAGTCTGGTAAAGAATGATGTGTGATGGAATAATTTCTACTGCACACCCTGGCTACATGTGGATGGGATGATTTCCATTGCACATCCTGGCCAGAATTAAGTAATGATTGATTCTCTAACACTTAAAAGATGGTGTGGAGAGTTTCTCTTAGTCCTGCAGTTTTGGTGACAGGGTCAAACTGGAGAGAAGCTGCTGGGGAGTGAGAAGTGGATTGATGAGAATTAGCTGCCTGCACTTGACATGTGGAGGTGAAAAGGACTGGGCTAAGATGAGGAGCAGAGGCTCTGCCAATGTGTTTTGGGCATGAAAACCAATTAGCAGTGTGGGTGAGGAGATGAGCTGGAGTCAGGGTGTGAAGGAAATACAGATAATCAGCTTGGGAGAGAGATCTTCACGTGTCACACTTGAGTCTGCAGGAGATGGGGATTAATGTGCTGCTCAGGTGGTGATTTGTGCTACTTGACTCCTTCAGGACACATCTTTATGGAATTTTCTGTGCTTGTCATTTCTCACCCGCCTGGGCCACACTTCTGAACTTTGGCTCTTCCAGCACTCTCATTAAGAAACAACCTCTGGTTGCTCTAGGGGCTATAGATGAGAATATGATGAGCAGCCTAATCAGGAAAATTCACTTTTTATCAGCTTTATCACTGGGCTGGTGCATTGCCCCCCACCCTGTCCTTTTTCCATATAATCTGGAAGTTCCTTCATTGGGATACTTGAGTAAATACCAACTAGCAGAGAACAGGACAAATCTATGTATCAAAATACTCTACCACTTAATTAGTAGAGTGCATTTAATTAGTCCTAGAGACTAGCAAACAGAATAAAGATATCAAAATATAAAAAAAAAAAAAGAAAAAAGAAAAGGATTTTGCTGCTTTGATAAGCTCCACCAGGAAAGTACCAAACAGCAAAATATTATTTTCTTCAAATATACAATAGCACAGTATTCCTTGCTGATTCGGAATAATTTCACTTTTATGTCTGCAGCAGAACTATCCAGTTCTGCTGGATCCAGTTTTATGGGATCTTAATTTATAAGTACAATGAAAAAAAACTTTCTGAATAGTCGTAAAATGTATCCTAGAGCTAAAAGTTTTCTTGCTAAAAATAGAGTTTCTTACAAAAAGTTGTGTAATCTTGGTTGAAATCTGAGATACCACTGTTATGAATGTTTAAATATGCACAGGACTCCTCACTCCTCTGACCAGGGCTTCCCACTTCTTCTATTGCTTTGGTAACTTTGCCTGGCCAAATTTGAGTTTCAGCTGATAGCAACAGTGCCTGTATCCTTGGCAAAGCTGTTGAGCAGGATTTATAGAGAGCAAGACATTACTTGGCAGAATGAAAAAGGGAAAAATAAAAGGCAGATTTTTGGGGGACTGTGGCTCTGCTCAGGAGCTGTGTCAGTGACATCCATTCCAAACAAGTAAAAGCAGAAAAATTTTCAGGAGAAATGTCTGCATCAACACCTACAAAACTATTTCTTATTACTTAGTCCTGGACTTTTTATGGGCTTAGAGATATTGAAAAGATAGAATTCTTTGCCTTTGCACTTTCCAAGTATTTTAATTAATTTCTGAAGACTTATTTAATGATGCTGAGATTTGGCTCCTGAGCATGGTGCTGATAATTTTGAATAAGGTACAAGATGGTCCTATTTTTCAATATTGTCTTGGACTAATTAATGCCTCATTTGAATTCTCAGGCAATGAAGCCCTGATATTATTTTAGCTATTTCCCTTAATTGCCTTAGTATTGCAATTTGACATTACTTCTATAATTAAAAAAAAAAAAAAAAAGCTGTAAAACCTCTGTATCTAAAAAGTTTGTTAATGTTAATTTTGCTTTATGAAAACAATTGAACATGGAGTTTCTAAGTTGCTGCTTTCAGTCATGGAGATCTTTTTATCAGTTTGGGGGTGGAATTGAAGGATTGTGGCTAGGTGAGACAGCAAAACACCTTTGCTCAGTGAGTTTGTGCTCATCAACAGCTGTAAGGGGTTGTAGGCTACCAGTTTCAGTAGGGATTTTGGAAATGTCCTGTAGTTGTACCTGCTACCCAATTTCTGTGGATAAATAGAAATGGGAACATGCTGGAAATGGGAGATTCCAAAAATGAGAGGATCTTCTATAGAAAACCTGCCCCTTGGTTGATATTTTAGTCTTGGTTGCTTTAATTTGGTTGTGTGAATCTCAGGCATTCCTGCAGGGTGAAAAGAGACTTTAAATCCATGTTTATTTCTTATTTGTGCTCATACAGTGTCCATCAAAAACCAGAAATTAGTTTCTAAGGGAAAGCATCCTGTAAGCGCACAAGCTTTCTTACACTCTGGAATTTAGTGACCTAATTAGACCTGGAATTAGCTCTTGACCTAAATGCAGGGTTTTATGGTCTCCATGATGTTCTGGAATGCAAACCTTAGACTGGACAGTAAGAACTTGGAAATGGTTTCCCATTAAAGCCCTCTAAAAACAGGAATGCTGGTTTCCTTCCTGGCTGTCAGGCATTGTAAGGGGCTGCCCAGGGAAGTGGTGGAGTCCCCACCCCTGGAAATGTTCAAAAACCCTATGGATGTGTCACCTGAGGCATGGGTTAGTGGTGACCACAGTGGTGCTTGTTGACAGCTGGACTTGTCGATCTTAGAGGGCTTTTCCCACCTTAACTTTTATGGGATTCCATGAACTGAATAAAAGAAAACAACTTTTGTCTTTAACTGAGTAGGGATAACTCTCAATTTGAATACTTGCATATGGCAGGGATACAGTTTCTGGACATGCTAAGTATCAAAAGAGAGAGCAGAAAATCCAGAAGGACATTCCCTGGCTGGAAGCAGGGAATGGATGATTGCTACCAATATAAGAGGGCTGCAGAGAGCTGTGTCCAAAAGAAAATGGAAAAGAAAAATATGTGGAAGACTAAACAGTAAGGTGCCAGTAGAAGGCTAGGAGAACAATTTGAGCAGGACAGAAGGACTAAGGAATTCTTTCACAAGCAGAAGTGCAAAAATCTGGCCACAGAGTTTGGCAGATGAGTAACAGAGACTCAAAAGGAGGAAATAGGGATGAATAGGAAAGGAGAATGAATATTTTGCATCTGTATCACCACAGAGAAGTTGGAGCAGGATACCAAGCTCCTGTTTGGAAGGTGAGTCCCTCCTTAAAACCACACTGTACTTTCTTGGAGCTGTCACCAAGTCTGAGGGCAAAGAAATGCCTTTCCAGAAGCCTTGGCTAGGGATGCTGATCAAAGGCTCCCAGGGAAACTCAGCTGCCATGGGATGGAAAGTGAGGTGTCCCCATGGGGAGATGATGGATAAACGGGGGAATTTGGCAGCTGTTGCTTTGTCAAACACCTTCTGGGAAATCAGCCTGAGCTCCCTGTCTAAGGGAATGTGTATCCTCGATTGCTCTGCTGAGCACCACAGTTTGCTGCTCTTCATCTTCCAACTGCCTTAGAGATGAATCCCTGGGATTCTGCTTTCCAGCTAAGGCTCTTTTGGAATTCTCTTTCCTTTGCACACGTAGCATTGAGTTCCCCGCAAGTCCTTTGTAAATCCAGCAGTATTGGAGGCTTTTACTGCTCACAAAGATGACACAAATTTAGCACTGCACAACCTGCTTGCCAAGTGTGCTTCTTATGAATCTGTCATTGAGTCTTAAATACTTACTGCAAAATGGAAAAAAAAAAAAAGTGTGATCTGTTGCATGTAGGGAGAAAAAGCAGATTTTTTTTTTAAAATTTACTTGCAGTGTAGTGTTTGCTTTGGAATCCTAGGAAGTATTTTGAAAATAGAGTGATGGGCAGTGTAGCACAGCTGATATTTTTAAAACATTGGGAAAATTTGGGGTTTTTTTTTTTAATATTAAGTTCCACTTTATGCTAACTCTTGCATAGCTCTTGCCACAGAATCATGGAATGGTTTGTGTTGAAAGGGACCTTAAAACCCATCTAATGCCACCCCCTGCCATAGGCAGGGACAACTTCCACTGTCCCAGGTGTCTCCAAGTCCTGTCCAACCTGGCCTTGGACACTGCCAGGGATCCAGGGGCAGCCACAGCTTCTCCGGGAAGCTTGTACATTCTGTGCTGTTATCTGCACAGATGTTCACAGAGCTCTTTACCTTTCCTTAAACTCTCCATGTGCCTCGAAACCCTTTGCCAGCTCCAGGGAGAAACAGCTGAACGCTGGCGCCGAGAGTCGGCCTTTTCCACACCTCCCATAAATCACCATAAACACCTTTTATCATAATAAATGTAATGCATAGCATTGGCCTCCAGATCTCCTGTTACAGTAGCAATGGGAATATTTTCACCTGGAGGCCTGGCAGGGTGAGGCTGACTGGGTTTTAGCCTTCCCTGTTAGCACATGATGGAGGAGCCGGCGTCGCGCACCTCCGAGCACGATGCCAATTATTTTCCCTGGCAAGCTGTCACCCGGCAAGCTGGCTCTACTTCTGCAATTTCCCCCACAGCATCTGAGACTAAACGATGCACAAACAAGGCAGGCCATGATTTATTTGGAATTATTGGTTTAGGTGCTGATTCTCGGGGGAAGGGTGCCCTAGGCGCTATACATTTAAATACGCAGAAGAAATCCTGGTTTGGGATGGAGTAAGTGTTCAAGTCAAATTGTTGTCTTATCTTGGCTTTCCTGTGCTGCCTAATTTCCCAGCTGATGCTTTCTGTATTTCCTGCATGTTCCTTGTCACCTCTGTAGTTTTCTAAGTGGCAAAAAAATGTGCATTACAAAAAACCATTTGGATTTAACCCCCTGGCAGCAGACATTGTCTCCCAGGAATAACTGATACAAGTCATGGAAATGTTCTGTTTCTAACTCAGTTCATTGCAAAGCTCAGTCTTCTTTTCTGACCACTCTAAAGTGATGTGGGAACCTCCCATTGCATTTGCTTTTTAAAATATCTGTAAATACATGTAGAAATTAAGGTGAAGTTTGTATAAAAGGCTAGGGAAGGAACTTGATTTACGAAGAGTGCACTCAGTGTTCATATGTCATAGCAGGCTAACACACAGACATCTCCTGGTTCTCCTGCTGTTTGGAATTTCCCAATCATTTATTCTTGTGCTCTTGGAAAACAAGGAATGATCCATGTTTGTGTCTTGTGAAATGGTATTTACTTTTATCTTGGGGAAGGAGGAAGGGAGGAAGGGAGGAAGGGAGGAAGGGAGGAAGGGAGGAAGGGAGGAAGGGAGGAAGGGAGGAAGGGAGGAAGGGAGGAAGGGAGGAAGGAAGGAAGGAAGGAAGGAAGGAAGGAAGGAAGGAAGGAAGGAAGGAAGGAAGGAAGGAAGGAAGGAAGGAAGGAAGGAAGGAAGGAAGGAAGGAAGGAAGGAAGGAAGGAAGGAAGGAAGGAAGGAAGGAAGATGCTCTTACAGTATTTTTCTCTGACCCTGATTTATTCATTTCCTCTCCACACCGTACAGTTATAATTTAAAGGAGGACTTTATCAGTGTTTGAGACCCATTTTTGCAGTTTGTCTTGTCTTGTTCCAAGATTTTTTTTTGCCTTTCAAATTATTTTCAAGGCAGCCTCAGCTGCACAAATCCACCCAACACCAATCTGTTGTAATGGCTTTAGTAAGAAATGAGAACCAAGTTTCTTGTCTTGTAAATATATCTGCAGCTGGTTAAGATAGCAATAAACCATCAGTACTTAAAGTGTGGTATTGGGAAATGTGGCTGCAGCAGGAAAGGAGTGTTGAGAACAATAGGACATCAAAAGCATTGGATACAGATGAGTGTATTGCTGAATTTGGATATGGACATAAGAGAAATTGAGACAGCTTGAAAAATGTAATGTTTTTATGCTTGTTCTTATATAAAGCCTCCCTTTTGTGGGGTACCAGGGGCTCTTCAGGAATTATTTGTGGGGAAACAGTAATGATCCTTCCCCCTCAGGAGCTTTTAGCAATCTGAAATATATTAAAAACTCAGAAGCAGTAAGATCCAGCCAGCCCTAGTCCAGATTCAAAGTTTAATTATTGATGTTTGTCATTCACAATGTACTCTACAAGCAGAAGGCATTAGTATGTTTATAAAAATCTGGGTTTATGTTCAAAAAACACATTCTAAAGTGAAAAGAATGCCTGACTGAAAGATTGATTGTGGAAGAGGTCCTTATTTTCTCATTGGCCTTTATTTAATTAGACAAATATCAAAGTAGGAGATTGGTAACTCCCTGGAAGAGAAGTCAAGAAAAAGTAAACCTAAATTAACATTGCATTGTTTTCTTCTCCCTTTAGAGATGATCTCTAGATCTCAAAACACCTGCATTGATAGAGATTTCAAAATGTTTTGTCAATTAGTTGGGACATGAATCACCCTTTCCCTAAATTAGTCAGGCTGCGTAATGAATATGAGAGGAAAATCCAGCTGAAATCCCAGGTGTGCATAGAACCATTTTATCTGAGGGACACAGGCTGAACTTTAAGCACCTAATCCATTTACGTACCTATCAATTACCCTGTAATGGTTAATTATCCGTGATCCCGTTAGGGGAGCAATCAAGCAATCGCATATGTTACCCTTTTCTACAGTCATCAAACATTGTAGGAAATATTTGACCTAAATTTTCAGTAATTACTAAAAAAAAAAAATACTCAGATTCTTTGCAGATTTATGAAAACACAGCAGGAAATCGATGTTCATTTTCAGGGATGGGAGTTCTGGAGTTTGGGAGCACTTCCAGAGTTTGTTTTAGTGGTGTTTTAAAGGTAGGGATTCAAGTTCTCAGGCTTATCTCAGCTTCTTGAGGTGTCTTTGATAAAGTTCAGGAGCCCTCTCCTGTGCCCCAGGGCCATTCCCTGAGATGGGCACAGCAGCAGAATGTGCCTCTGCAGGGATGGACTGCCAGGAAATTCCAAATTCTGGAACATTTGAACTGGACTAAAGCGGGAGCACCCACTGCATCACGTGAAGATGATGGACAACACAAAGGTGCTTCTGTTGCACATTGATTTTTAAACTGGTGCCACAATCTCACCCTAATTCAATACAGAGAACCATCCCAGAGCTTCAAATAAAATTACAGCAGTTAGCATGCAGTTTGCTGAGTGTAAAGATTAAATTATAGCACTACAGCTTGTTTTCTTGTTTTATTTTTTTTTTAATGTAAATGGAAGGTTGTTCCTCAAGCAGACACTTAAAGGAAGAAATCTCTGGGCATCACAAAGTTTTTCCCCCATTGTGAGTTTGTTTTGCACAGGCTGATTCCCTTGGGGAGCCTGGGGAATTAAAGGCTCTGTTTTGTTTTGTTTACTTTGGACACGTACTAAGAGCTAATAATAGCAGTTAAAGTATCCTCCTCCTTCTCTTTCATTAACAGAAGATTGAGGCCAGGCTTAGATCACTTAACAGGGGACACCAGCAGATGACTTGGTGCAGAAGGGCCACGTTAAAGGGTTTTGTGGCTGCCATGTCCTGCAGCAATTTTGGGATTGAGCTGGGCAAAGGGAACACAATATTCCAAAAGGCAGATGAAGTTTCTTTGTTCTAGGAGCTTCTCAGTAATTCTGGGTTCCTAGGGGTTTGGGTGTGTTTGGGAATCAGTTCTGAGGCTTCTAAAGCCTTTTACAGCAAACAGAAAAGCAAAGGAAGAAATTGGCTCTGCTGGAACTCCTGAGCCTGGCTGGGACATTGATGCTCACTGCTTTGGGTATGGAGAGAAGCAAGGACCATGAAACTCTGCTCTTCTATTCTGCTGATCCTTATTCACTGGCCTCCAACATACAGAGCCCTAAATACCTCCACATCCTTCTCATTTTGGTTAGACTTCAGAACAAAGAAGTATCACTTGTGTGCAAGTGACTAAAGAAACACATGGGGTGAATCAGGAGCACCCTTGGGTGCTGTCATTAATTGTGAGAGGCCCTGGGGCTGCCTCAGGTGTTGGATTTACTCTGGGCTGGAGGCTATAAAAGCTGTGGAATTATCGGACTGGGGTAGAAGTTGCTGCCCTAAATGTGAGGGTCAAAAAATCACTGGGGTCAGCTGTTGCTGAGTTGAGTTTTGGCTGGAGCTGAAGAGGGTGGCAGAATATTCAGCTCTGGACGTGGAGATATCTGTGTGCTATTTCTGGCTCTTTGCTCCACTTACAAGGAATATCTGACTTTTGTAAGTAAAGAGGTGGCATAAACAGCTCCTTAGTGTGTGAGGTTTGCAAGGTCTTCAAAGCTGTAGCTTTTCAAGAAAGAAGCAGTAATTATACATCACAAAAACTTTCTTGGATGCTGATATTTCAGGATAAAAGGTACCTTGGAGTCTGAGCTCTGCATGAATATTTGTGGCACAGACTGCTCAGTTGTTTGTAGGGGATTTTCCCTATGATCTAGGCCCTGGAAACCCCCATTTAACCCATCCTTGGTGTGGAAGGTTCTCCCAAAAGCTCAAGCACATCTGATTCTTTGCTGAAGGTGACCTTAAGGCCTCCTGTCAGGTGAAGCAAACAAGCTCTGAAATGGAGACACTTAAGGAATTTTTCAGTGCCATATGGATCTTCTCAAAAACATGATCATTCAGTGGCTGAAGAGAAATATAATTCCCAAGTGAACAAGTCTCAGCAGCCATGGAGTCGCTCCTGTGCCTCTCTCAAATCCTCAAGAGGGTTATCAGGGTGCCTTGCTCTTGTGGGTGCACCATCTGATCAAAGTTCTCCTTGTCTGTCCTGTTCTTAAGCATCTTCGTTTCTCATGTTGTATTTATTCCCAGAATAGAGGCTCCACTGTTACTTGCTGGGTGTTTGCCATGGTCTCCTGAAAAGCACCTGCCCCCAAATTCCTTTTCTGCCAGCTGACATGGAACTCCACCCCAGGGTTCATTGCAAGACAAGACAGTGACTCATTCTTCCCTCTCAGAAATAGCATCCAGAAAGCTCAACAGAGGAAGCCAACAATGAACACAAGCATTACAAAAATGCTCCCATTCTTCATGAGTTAATTTTAGAGTAAAATCAACATTTGTTCATAGTTTAGAAATATATCCATCCTCATTATTAGCTTTGTTATTGTCACTGTGACTATTTTTACATGGCGCCTTCGATTTGCAAGGGGGTGTTTTTGACCAAATGGGAAGTTGGGTCTTCATGGTAATGAACAGAGGATTGGGTCAAAATCCCTACACTGGGAGGGTGAATTTCTTTGCAAACACAAAGGATTTCTGGGAAGTTTGGTTTCTTTGCTTTCCTTTTTAGCAGATGGCGGTGAGAGTGACTTCATCATCCAATTCTTGTTGCCTGTTAGAACCTAAAAAATAGTTCATACATAGAGATGCTGGGGAGAAAAAGGAGATTTCATATCTGTAGCCTCTCCAATGTGAGTGGTGGTGGGGATTCCCACCACCCCAATCTCACTGTAACTTACGCTTTTCCAAGTTTTTTGTCCTGGTTTTGATCTCATTTGATTTTGCTGGACACCATTTCTGCCTGTTTTGATCCACTGGTATTTTGTGTTGTGAAGACAAAAGTTTTGAATCTTTCCAAAGACAACTTGTTATTTTGTAGGGAGAAAAAAGTTGGCTTTCATCCTTTATTTTGACTGTCTTTGATTTGTGAAATGGAGAATTCCAAGAAACAGCCCGGTGGAGGAAAATCTGCTGGGTCCAGGTACTGAACAGGAAAGCTATGAGCAAGTGATGATAGGGAATATAAATCATGCATTCAACACAGCCAAAGGCTTTGGTGGAGGCAGGAAGGCAACAAATCACCACTGGGCAAAGCTGATGGCTCTTGCAAAGGAAAGAAAACACTTCTTTCCTTATTTTATTGTGGATAAAATTCTTAATGACACCAATTGTCCAAAGATTCATAGCTGTGTGTGGGAGAGGGAAGTTCCCTGTTAAAAGTGCTGCTCTGACCAAGGTAATGTCCAGGAGGAAAGTAGCAGGATGGAAAATTAGCCTTTGCCATGTTGTATTCTAGGGAAGAAATGAGGATTGTCACAGTAAAGTTTAAAAGCTCAAAACAACACAAGATGTAATGCGAGTTCAGCTCTAGTAAAAATGAGATGCAGGTCTTGGTGGACTGTCTTCAGGGCTTATTGTCCTAAAAGTTCCCATTCCCATTGAAATTTTTCATTACTCGGCCTAAAAGTGAATTTAGGTGGAGAGGTTGTTGTAGTGTTTATTGAATTACCAGAATATTTTCTCTCCCCAGTATAAACAAATGTCCCTAAGCAAAGTCAGGTGTTACTTGGCAAAGAAAATGTTCATATGTAACTTACCACTGTAAGAGTTTCTCTCTACTTTTAAATAAATGAAATATTTCCTCCCTCTCGTCAAGAATGTGTGACTATTTAGAAATAGAGGCTTCTGTAATGAATGGATGTATGTTTACACTGCCTTTATATTTCTTATTTCTATCGTGTTCTACTCAGCAGGATGTTCACTTCCTAATATTATTCAGATTTAGAATTAATGCAGTTCAGTTGCACTGAGTACAAATGTATAAATCACAAAATGGAGCGCTGTTCTCCCTTGAAAATAATAATTGGGTATAGATCTAATGCTCCCACTTCACAACTAAATTTCCCTTGAGGGGTCAAAAACATGACATGACATTTTTGCCCACAGGTTGAGAGAGAAGATTTGGAGTTTAAGATGTAAATTTTACTTATGAATGTGGAACAATAGAGGATTTATTATTTATTATTCATAGAGCCTTGACAGCTTGGAGAGATGGGCAGAGAAGAACTGTTTGAAACTCAACAATGGAAATTTAGGTCCTGCAGCTGGGCAGGAACAGCCCCAGGCACCAGCACAGGCTGGGGGGAGCTGCTGGAGCAGCTCAGTGGGGAAGGACCTGGGGGACACCGAGCTGTGCCCGGGCCAGCAGAGGCTCCCGGGGGACACCGAGCTGTCCCCGGGCCAGCAGAGGCTCCCGGGGGACACCGAGCTGTCCCCGGGCCAGCAGAGGCTCCCGGGGGACACCGAGCTGTCCCTGGGCCAGCAGAGGCTCCTGGGGGACACCGAGCTGCCCCCGGGCCAGCAGAGGCTCCCGGGGGACACCGAGCTGTCCCCGGGCCAGCAGAGGCTCCCGGGCCAAGGAGGGCAATGGGAGCTGGGGCAGCAGAGGAGCTCTGGCAGCAGGTCAGGGAGGGATCCTGGCCCTGGGGCAGCCCTGGAGGCACCTCTGGGTGCTGTGTCCAGCTCTGGAGCCTCAGCACAGCAGGGCCAGGAGCTGCTGGAGCTGAGCAAGGGCCTGGAGCATCTGGGTGCCCAGGAAAGGCTGAGGGAGCTGGGGCTGCTCAGGCTGGAGAGGAGCCCCAGCTGAGAGGGGCCCTCAGGCCGGGCTGTCCCTGTGTGCAGGGAGGGGCAGAGCAGGGCCCAGGCTCTGCTCCGGGGCCCAGCAATGGCACCAGAGCCACGGGCAGGGCCTGAGCCCAGCAATTCCCCCTGCACAGGAGGCACAACTTCTTCCCTGGGCAGTGCCAGCCCTGAGCACATTGTGCACAGAGCCTGGGGGCTCTCCTCCCTGGGGCTGGGGCAGAGCTGTGTACACACAATGCTGTGCCCTGGGCTCTGGGATGGCCCTGCTGGAGCAGGGAGGTGCCACCAGCTGCCCACTCGGCCCCTCCAGCCTCAGCCACCCTGGGATGCTGTGATAATCCAGGACAATGTGAACAAAATCTCAGTATTTGTCCATTAATAAGTTGCTGTATCATTACACAAAGATTGGTTTCAACCTCATACTTGAGATTTGTTACAATTATCATCAAGAATGCAAAATGGTCTCAGAGGTTCCCACTTGGAGCCTCCTGAATACCATTTATTGTTAATCTGCTGCCAGACAGAACACAGCAGCCCAGGAATGGGCAGGATCATCAGTATTCCTGTGCTGTGGGCTGGTTTTGCTGTTCTGTGTTTGATGTTGGCCTGCTCATGTCATGGCCATTGTAGTCCCTCAGTTAGAAAATTCCCTTTGTTTGAGCTGCTTTTTGAGAGCATTATTCTGATCGCTGTTTAGCCCCAGGCTGACTTTACTCCAAGGTTACTCTTAGGTTTAGCTGGGGCAAATACTCAGGAGTGGCTTTGCATAGGTACTAGGAACTGGCAGCCTTCCCACTACTATCCCTTAGCAATCCCTGCATTCCCTTAGGGAATGCAACGCTTGGTTTCTGCTTTTCAGCCTTGGGCTCACCTTGTGCTCAGGGCATGGACTGCTAGTGGGTTACTCCTTAGTCTCCTGTTATTTTTGTTAATTTGGAGACAAAGGAGGTGGGACAGGAGCAATCCAGAATCAGTTGGACTGTGAGCATAACTTCTTTTATTCCATCATCCCATCTGATCCAGGCTGGATCAGTAGAGGGGAAGGAAGTGTGAAGTTAACTCTAGGAGTAAATCTGGGTTTCCTACCAGCAGCCAAAGCTCTCTGTGACAAAACACCTGGACTCAGTGCTGGAAAAAGGGATGTGGTATCCCTGATCTCCCTCAGTCAAATACATGGCTGCTTCCAGATGCTGGCACACCTGGGGCAGGAGCTCAGTCTCTGTGGATACTTCTGCCCAGTGGATGTGAATCCCAAGAGGTGGAAGTGCACCAGCAGTGAAATAGGTGAGAACAGCATACCTTGAAGGATATGGGATATCTGCCTGTGGAAAAACATGGAAGTCGGAAAGCTAACATCCAGATGAGGGTTAAGTTTGGAAATTCTGAAAGTTTGGGGAAAACTGATTATTGCAGATCATATTGGGGAGTACTGGTGGAGAGGTAAGGAGGGCTAGGCCACGGGGTAGAAGTGGATTCCATGGAATTCAGAATGTGACCACTGTGACCTCAGCAGCTGGAAGAATCCCCCTGGAGCCTCTCAAAACAGCCACTGAAGGGAGGTGGGGACAACCAAGAGGATGACAGGGAGAGGTAGGTGGGAGCAGAAGAAGGGGATCATCCGAGTACATGAGGAGGAAACAGCACAGAAGAAAAGGAAGAGTGCTCACCAAGGAGGTGCTCCAGAGTGGAAGAAAAGGGAACGGTAGGAACTGAGGTAGGCACGGAGGGAATAAAGGCAGGAGCTGGGAAGCTGGGGGATGGCCAGGAAGGATGAACACAGATGCATCACTGGATTTTGGAACTAGCTGAAGGTTCAGTGAAGATATGCAAAGGATGGAGAATGAAGAATTTACAAGATGGGGAAGTACCAGGAGAGTTGGGAAGAAAGGGGAGAATAGGGATAAGAAGTGATTAAGCTTAAAGCAAGTGATTAAGCTTAAAAGCTCTTTTGATCAAGACAATTTACATGATCATAATTAACATTTAGCAGGGAGAGAGAAAAGGCATTTTGAGATCTGGACCATGATTTGAGTTTTATTTTCACAACAAAATATAAATATGAGTCAAAAGAAAGTATTACAAAAATGTTCTCTGTGTATCCACTTGGATCTGGCAATTACAGCAGAAGAGCGCAGAAGAGGTTTCAAGAGGGCTCTGTAGTGGTTCTGCAAGTAGAAGTAGCTTCATACATGTGGTGATATGAGAGAGAGCAAAAATAAGGGCACAGGGATGATGGGACATACCAGGGGAGCACAGGTTTTTTCCTTGTTTTTGCTGCCCCACCTGGAAGAGCTTTGCAAGGATAATTCTGAGCAGTTACTCTGTTGCCACAACCAATGTAAGGGTTGCAGGTATGGAGGTTTCAGGTAGGAAATGGCCATAGTATGAGGAGAACCCACCTTCCTCTTATTCCAGCAGATACATGGAGACCTGGATACCTGGAGATGGCTAACTCTTGCTTGGTTCAGCCAAACACCAATGGGGCTTGCAGCTGTGCTTTTCTCTAAGGGTATTTCATCCAGCTCTGGAATATTCCAGTATAAAAATTATAAATGTGGGAGAGAGCAATGAAGATGGAAAAGGCATAAGGGGGGTTATCTGCAGAAGATTTTAAACTGGAATGTTAATGATTTCAGTCTTCTCTGTACAATACTCAAAGCCCCCTCAGGTCCGTCTGAAGTATTTTATCGTATTTCCTCTAAGACCAGAATCAACATAAAGATGAATTTGGGGAATACTTAAAGGTATTTTTAATCCACCTTTGTTCTTTTCAATATGCTTTAAACATGTTTCCATTAGCTTCCCCAATACTGCATGGTGTTCCTACTTCTGAGAGCTGCTTGACCCTTGCTCAAAGTCTATCACATAATGACACATTAATGTAGAAATGACTTCAGGAAGCGAAGGTGAAAGCATCGAGTGCTTCCAATCTTCCTTCCTCAACTGGATAAGAAATGTGAGGGAAAATACGTTAAATACACATTGTACATTTTCCCCGCTGCCCCACGTTCATCCAATCATGAATTTGCCAATAGTGAATAAGTACAAGCTATGCAGAGCATTTTAAGAAGCAAAACCTGCCAGCTTTAGGAAAGAGGCAGGGAAGCTGGAAATTCAGAGCTCTGGGATTTGCCGTGGGCACTGTGGAAAAGCAGGGATCCTTCCTGCTCCTCCTGACTCCAGGCAATCCACTCCAGCCCCGTGTCCAAGAAGCTCCTTGGCACTGGAAAGGTAATTATTGGCTCCCTGCTCACCTTTGTACAAGACTCAGTGTCAGGAAAAACAGCAGCACTGCCATCGTGTTGGACTGATGGCAAAGTCTCCGTCAGAATTTAATCCCTAAGTGTCTTAGGAGAAGCTCAGAACTGCACAACTGTGAACTCCTGGTCATATTTTAAGACTCTCATCCTAAATATTCCCATTCACTCAAAGGGAGAGAATAAAAGTGAAATCATGGATTGCTAAGGTTGGAAAAGACCTGTAGGGTCTTCAGGTCCAACCATCAACTACGTGTTCACCACTAACCCATGTCCTCAAGTGCCATCTCCACACAGTCTTTGGACACTCCAGGGATAGGGAGTTCATCCCTGCCCAGGGCAGCCTGTTCCTGTGATCCAAAAGCCTCTACCTTTGATCCCAAGGAGCTCCAAAAGAGCCGCCTCAGAGCTGTGCCAGTTGGGGCTTTTCTGCAAGGCTAATGAAAGTGCACTGAAATTCACTTTTATCCAGAACTGAGGAAAAGAGGGTTTGGAGCACAGTGGGGAATTCTTCTCTCCTGCGGGTTCTCCTGTAAGCTGTGGCTGATCCATCTCTGGAAGTGTTCCGGGCTTGGTTGGATGGGGCATGGAGCAGCCTGGGACAGTGGAAGGTGTCCCTGCCTGTGGACTGGATGAGCTTTAAGGTCCCTTCCAACCCAAACCATCCTGGAATTCCATGATCCCCTGGCAGCTGTGTCTGATGGGCTGTGTGCAGCTGCTGTGTGGGATTTGAGTTGAACAACAGAGCGCTTCTTTGCCATCGTCTTTAACTTGGAAACTCTCAGTGATAATTTAATGCTTCTCTGTCTCCAGAGGGAGAAAGAAGCTTGGATAGGAGGAAGAACTGGACAATGCACACAGGGTGGGATTGCTGGGGTGTCTGTGCAGGGCCAGGGCTTGGACTGAATGATCCCTGTGGATCCCTTCCAGCTCAGAATATTCTGTGATTCCATGAACTGGAGAAGGTGTGGAGAAAGTCTAAAAGAGCTCAGTTCAAGGAAGAGAAAGGATCTCCCTGCCAAGTGATACCCACAGCCCTCAACTAGAGGCACCAAGGAATCAGGAGGGCAAATACTTCTCTGAATCCAGGGAAAGCCTTCATTTTCTGGTGAAAGACAACAGAATGAACTCAATTTTCTGTCTCTGTCTTCCACAGTAATTCAAACCCTCCTATTCAGAGTAACAGTGCTCAGCATTCCTCGGAGACCAGTTGTCTGAGGACAGCAGGAAAGCAGAGGGGAGGGTTTTGTGGTTGTGGGGTTGTTACTGACATCGTGATGTTATTTGGGGTGAACACACTCAGTGTCAGGAGTGGGTGGTCTGGGAACCGACACACAGACAGGGATTGATGCTCTTGGTTCATCTCTGATACATTGGGTGCAGATAGCAATGATTTATTTTATGGACAATTCTTTTTTTTTTTTTTTTTTTTTTTTTAATCCAAAAAGATGACTTGGGAAGGAAAAAAATTCTCTTCTCTTAGCAGTAGGGTTTAGGACCTGGGGAACTGTACGGATTTCCTTCTCTAATCTGTGGGAATTAGCCCTGACTGACAGGGAGCCAGCATGCAGTTGACTTACAGTCTTCAGCTAACTTGCAGCTCTGTAGAATTCCAGGAATAAAACACTTCTTGTCCAAAGTGGAATTCCTATGAGGATCCAACCAGAAGGGTCAATGCTGGAACGGAGGCTGCCATTGTGTCCTGGGGGAGAATCCATGCAGGTTGGAGAGCAAAAAGTACTTTTTTGGGGGTAAATTTTCAGTGTGTGGTTACTCCTGATGGGGGTTGTGGGGTGTGAAAAGAAGAATAATATAAACTATAATAATATAATATAAACCATAGGAGTTCTGCTAAAAGGAAATTCAGTGGATTGTTGTACTGTGGAGGACTGCGTGTGTTATGCTGTGGTGCTTTAAAGCAGAACCTCCAAAGAGAGCCTTTTACCTTTCCAAAAATTTAATTGTGAGCAATAAACCATTAAAAAATAGCCATTTGAAGACTAAAATTCCAGGTAGTGAAAAGCAGATAATCAAATGAATGCCTTGAATGTGCTTTTGGAAAGTGAGCAGAGTGTGGGAGAAGGTACCAGAGGGAGAAACAAAAATATTGAAAAGCCCTGGTGCAGTGTTTGCTTTATTGCTGGAGCAGTTAGGGAAATCTCCCAGACAGGATTACAGCTTTCCCAAAATTATTGGATGAGGAGATATCAAATCTCTCATAAGAATATTTGGATTTAAAATACTCCTTTGCTCCAAAGAGCATTTCATTTTGTGTGGTGCCTTTCTGTGCCCTTTTATTGCTGAAGGATGAGCAAATAATTGAAGTGGGGTTTGTGTATTTCCCCTGCTGCCTCTGCCAGCTCACCTGGGGAGAAGGAGGCGGGATACAACTCCAAACGAGCTGGGTTCAAGCAGGGCAGGAATAAAATGTTCTTTATCCACAGCTCAGCCAGTGACGTCCTCGTTGCTGTAGTAGGGGGTGAAGCCAGGCCATGGCCATGGAGCTGTTGGGTTCCTGCCTTGCTGAGCAGTTCTTCACAGAAAAACAAAACTATTTTTAAGGCTGATAATTCCACCTGCTTGTGGACAGTACCTGCAGGACAGAGGCACCTGAACTCTGTCTCTAGAACCAGGCTGTGGCATTTGGATGTGGCAGTGGTGTGGCACTGCCCTGGTACCCTGGACAGCTCTCACAGCCTCTGCATCCAGAGGGAGAAAGGACAGGGAAAGTTCCTGTGTTTTGTGTGGCTGTGACTTCACTGTTTCTTGTGCTTAAGGTGCCTGTTTAGGGTTCCAGCCTTGGGTAGGTTTAAAATGGTGGAAAAGGGTTAGAAGCTGCTGAACTTTCACAGCACCAAGTAAAATGTACCCATTTACCAGGCACTTTTTAAATCATACTTTTTATATATGAGTGTGTATATATACAAAAAAAAAAAGTGTATTTTTATATTTGTATTTATAGGTGTGTGTGCATTTGCTTATGTGCTATATTCCTCTGCCCTTTTCCAAACACTAAGTGAATTTTTACAAGCCTGCTGCATCTTTTGGGGTCCCTGGATCCTCACCCAGTGCCTCCCACAGGGACATGTTGGCCCTGCAAGAGCCAGGCAGCCTCAGTATTCCCACCAGGCTTCCCTGGGCACCCTGTTCAGCTCCAGAGCCTCTGGCCTGTGCCATGCCCTGCCCTGTAAACATGACACATGCCACACACGTTGAGGTGACCCTGGGCGGGAGGAGAACCAGGTGACATCCTCCCCCTTGGGGCTGCTGAGAGCTCTGTGCCCACCCCCCCAAGATGGATTTTCATCCTCTTTCTTCCAAGGGTTAAGCAGAGCTCGTGTTTTCTGTGTCCAGCATGGCAGCAGAAGGGGGATTCTGTCCCAGGACTTTCCCTGCATTTTTTATGGACCAGCCTAGCTAGGAGTTATCTCTTAATCTGGCTTTGAAGCCCAGTATAACCTGCTTTGCTGGCAGGGATTCAGCAGCCAAGTGAGGAATAGCTCTCCCAAAACTCTTGCTGTCCTGATGCTTGAAGTGTTTTCTTGCTGAACAGAAGTGCTATGGGCTCTTTTCCTTCTGGTCTTGAATCCCTGGAGCTTGGATTCATTTCCCAGGTGGAGGATAAGGAAATCATGCTCAGTCCTGGAAATCTCCATCCCTGCTCCAGCTGAGTGAGTGTTTGTAGAAAGCTGGTGTAGTAATTCCGTGGAGAGCTTGGGATGTGGGAGTGAGGCCACAGGAGGTGAAGCATGAGGAAGCCTATTTATACATCTTAGCCTCTGGATTTCACCTGGCTTAAGGTGTGAAATGTGGTTCTCAGCCCCGGCAGCACCAAGTTCTGCACGTGCACAGAGTCAGAGCTGGGAAATGAGGAGGCAAAACTGCAGCAGCACCCGTGGTCTGCCAGCAGCACAGAGCTCCCCTATGAGACAGGAGCATTTCCAGTCTGGGGTCTGATTTGGCCATCGAAAATTCCATGTATTTCCCTGAAATGTTGGTTCAGCTCAGGGCTGCTAGGCTGGCCGTGCTCTGCAACATGGCAGTGAGGGCTTTTCCTCCTGCCCTGCCCCAAAGCCTCCCAGCTGGGATAGACTCTTGCCATCCCTGGGAGCACCTTGTCCAAATCCCACTCTGTGCAAAGCCCACCCTGTGCTTGGAGTCCTTGCCCTGCTGGTAGGTAGGTATTTTTTGTGCAGGTATTTTCAGGACCTGCCCTAAAAGTGCTCTTGGCACATCCAGCATCGTTTCCAAGGCAGGAAAGGGCAGGATTGGACCCAAAGTGTTGTGTTTGCAGTGAGAATTCCAGGTTACACCATCATTAGCTGCCCTGTGCTTTAGACGAGAAGTTACTGTGTGGCTTCCATCCACTTAAACCTCCTGGTTCTTTAAATAGGTGTCCTTGGCCAGCTTTTCTCACTCCGTTAATCCCAGCACAGATGAACTGGCATGAATAGAAATGTTTATGGCAGCTGCATATGGAATATATCTGATTGTTGCACATAGGCACAGCTCTGGGCTTGTCATTTGCTGCTCTATAAAGAGTCTTGGATAATCTTTCTGAAAGGAGCTGTGTAAATGCAGATATAATTAGCTTTTTTTTTTTTGCCTTTTTTTTTTTTTGGAAATAGATATCTCTTAATAAAGCGCTGGAGCGCAGAATAGCCATTTCCTGTGATTTTCATTCACATAATATTTATAGTGCTGCAGAACAAATGAGCCGTTGGAAAGGGAGAGAAATGAATGCTGTGGATGAACTTGCCTTGAGAGGAGTTTGTGATCAAATTATGAATCTAACAAACTACAGTAAGCCAATTACTGCTCCTCCCAGATTTGTCAGCATGCAGGCTCAGTGGGATTTGGTGTAATCCCTCCCTGTGAACAGATGGGCAGATTGTAGGGCTCTGCCCAGACTTCCAGAGGGCTGGGATCATCTTTCCTTACCCCCTTTGCCTCTAAATGACAAAAATACTCAAAAAAGGATGCGCAGAATCAGTGAGGACATTTCTGATGTATCTCTGTGCAAATTGTCTTTAAATTTTTACCATCTTCTCCTCCCCAGAAGGTCTTTTTTGCCTGCCCAGGGGCACGCTGTGCTGTAGTTAAGAGGTGGTCAGCATTTTACTGTGAGCTCTTGTTTGCAGGGAATTACAGAACACCCCAACCTTCTCCTCCAAGGTCAAACCAACTGAAATGACAGGAAATAAACCAGGAATAATTATTAGTCCTCCCTGAAATCAGTTTCATCACAATCACTAAGTTGCCATCTGCATCTTTGGCCTTCTAGAGCTGCAAACTTTCTGCTTTACGGGAAGAAAATAAAAATGTTGCATCATCAGGTGGGAGATGCAAAGATTTTGTATTTTGTCTGCTGCAATTCCAAGAGCTTCCCTGTGCTCCTTGTGTGGCTCCTTACACAAACCAGACACCTATACAGCAGAAAGCTGCCAGTACTGTCCTTTGCCTCAACTAAACTACAGAAAATGTTGACTTTTACTTTATTGCACAGCTGTAGTCTTGCTTTTAACTGGAAATACATGCTGGTAACTTCTAGACTCGATCCAATATTTGTTTCCTAAGCAGTAGCTTCAACTTCCCAAATCTATTTAGCAACTACTCAGTAATAATAGTTGCTAAATAGATTTACTTACTCAGGAAAGAAATTGCTCTTAAATGTAATGAAATAAAATCAGTGGTCCCACCAAGGCTGAGCAGGGCCAGTTTTGGGTTCAGACCAGGTTTTTCAGGGCTTTGTCTAGGAAAAAAAATATAAGGATGGAGACTTCAAAGCCCCTTCTGCACCTCTTGCCTGTCCTTGAGAGGAAATGCTATGCCTTATTATCCTTATTGAATGCTTCAGCTTATGGATCATGGAACATCCTCAGCTGGGAGGGACCCACAGGGATCATCCAGTCCAGCTCCTGCCTTTGCCCAGGACACCCCAACAATCCCACCCTGTGCATCCCTGGAGTTGTGGCAGCCTCGGGGCTGTTCCCGTTCCCTGGGGACCCTGTTCAGTGCCCCAGCACTTTTCTCCTAAAGGAAAAGTTCTCCTGTTGTGTCTCCTTCTGCCACATCCGAAGCCTGCCATTCAACCCATTTTTCACTTGTCCACCCTTCAGACCACACTGTCCTCACTTGGGTACAAAAATATCATGAGAGACAGTGCAGAAAGTCTGGGAAAGTCAAGGGAAATTATAACTGCTGTGTTCTCATCCACGTTCCATCCCTTTATTATTTCTGTCACTGTATCCTAGACAGGTTGGTCAGGCATGATTTAGCTTTGGTAAATCCAGACTGACTGATCCCAGTCACCTTCTTCTCCTCTGCATGCCCAGAGACGTGTTTTGGGAGGACAAGCTCCATAATTGCCAAAGATATCAGTGTCATCTGAGGTGTTTAAAAGAGTTGGCAGTGAGAAGGAACTTTATGCAAGTTTTAAAAGGCTGGACTGTTGTATTGAGATATAAGAGAATCAGAGCTCTGTAGCAGGTCAGCTCTGTCTGTCTGGGACAGCTGGGTTGCATTCCTAGGACAGGTTGGAATTGGCAAGTGGGGATCATGTTGATGAAGAACACACCAAGCTCCAACAGAACCTTGGCTCCTGCTTTTTACAAAAACAGAATATATTTCTCAGGCATCCTCTTCCTGAGCGCAGAAAAATGCACCTGAGTCTGGCAGAAGTGGAATTTAGTCTTCTTCATGCTGCACTTGGTGCAAATGCATGCCAAGGAGAGTCCAGCTGATCCAGGAAAACCCTCAGTGAGAGGCTGGCCCTGGCTGTGTTTGGGTCAGACTCGGGGAGAGGCAGGATGCTCACGGAGGAGAGGGAACCTTCTCTGAGCACCTTTCCTGCCAATCATCGTTATTCCTGTCAGATCCTCTCGCTTCCAGAATAACTCCCTTCTGCCAAGCACTCCCAAATCAGAGCCCACAAGGTGAATTACTTCCTTTTGATGATGTTCTGAGGGAATGTGAAGCTACCAACAATAACATTCTTCGAGCATATCAAATATTTAATGCACATGTCTGGGAGCAAGAAGCCTGTTCTCTCTTTCAGAGGCAGCTTCTCCAGGGTTGTCCTTTCTGCCTGTAGGAATTCTTCACTCCTGGGGGACAAATCTTGCTTTAAAGATCTTGTACTGCTGATTTCATGGGAATTGGCTTTAGTGTTTTGGGAACACGTGAGGAGTGAACAGTGTAACAGAAATACAGGTCTATGTGAGGGACAGGTGGATCTCACAGGACAGGTAAATCTTATTAATAAATGGTAGAAAAAAATTAAATACAGCACACAGCTACACCAGGAAAGAGAAGTTATCCTGGGTATTACTATGGATACTAGATTTTTAATTTTATTTTCATTGGTTTTGGTGTTAAGGTATAAATAATGTTCCAGGTCGCATAACACAAAGATAATTCTCATCCTGATTATTTTAATTGTATGAGGTTTTTGGAAAGAAATTAAGGTTTTAACTCATACTGGTAATTGGGGTTTGTGGGTGAGAAGCAGTAGCATTAGATAGGTTTGCAGTAACCTTGTGTAGTTATTTTTTGAAGGACTGGGGAACAATTATAGTCTAAGTAGAGGTTTTCAAGAACTGGAGGGCTCTGGTGTTACAATGGATACATGACCATATAAACTTCGTGTTGTGAGCTCCCCTTTACTCTTGCCATGTGCCCTCACAGAAAAAAGAGCCTTATTTTGAAAAAAAATACTAATGTTTTTGTTGTAATAGAGACAACAGTGTCAACAGCAAAATAGGAAAAACAAACTGACAGAGGGGAAATTTAGGCTAGATATTGGGAAGAAGTTTTTCCCTTTGAGGGTGGGCAGGCCCTGGCACAGGGTGCCCAGAGCAGCTGTGGGTGCCCCTGGATCCCTGGCAGTGCCCAAGGCCAGGTTGGACAGGGCTTGGAGCAGCCTGGGACAGTGGAAGGTGTGGAAGAGGGTGGAACTGGCTGGGCATTAAGGTCCCTTCCAGCCTGAACCACGATTCTCTGATTTAAATAAGCTCCATCAGATGCCTGGGTGGTCTCCCGTTGCACTGCGAGTCCGTGAAGTTCCAAGGAATTGCAAATGCGACTTTCAGTGAATGCTGTTTCAATTCCTCGAAGGTCAGTAAAAAGCCTGAGCTCTTTTCCAAACCCTGCTTTAGGCACCTGTATCTTGGGGGATGAAAGAAACTCATGCAGCAGCATCGCTGCGCCCAGCCGGGCTCCAGCGGCATTCCTGCTGTCCTGGCAAATGATCTCCCGAAAGCAGCGGGAGCCCGGGAGACAGACGGACAGGCGGACTGACAGATAGACAGACGGACAGGCGGACAGACGGACTGGCCCCGGAGCGGGAGCAGGGAGCGGCTCCGGGGGATGGGGGGTTCGGTACCCAGCGCTGCCCGGCCCCGCCCGCAGCGCTCCGAGCCGGGGGGAGCCGAGAGGGGGAGAGAAAAAGAGAGGGGAGAGAAGAGAGCCCGGGGGTGCTGAGAGAAAAGGAGAGGGGAGAGAAGAGAGCCCGGGGGTGCTGAGAGAAAAGGAGAGGGGAGAGAAGAGAGCCCGGGGGTGCTGGGAAGCCGGGCTGGGAGCGGGGGAGTGCCCGGCGCTGGCAAAGGGGCAGGCGCATCCCTGCCCATCGCAGCAGCGGGAGCAGCCGGGATGCGGAGCCGGGCGCCTCCTGCTCTGCCATGCCGAGGTATTTCATTGGGGTTGTCGGGTGCCAGGTGCGTCGCGCTGGGCTCGCTGTTGCTCTGTTGCAGCGCTGGGGTTATTCGGGAAGCAGAGAGGAGGGTGCAGGTGTGTTCTCGCTCCCGGGGGAACTTGCTGCATCACCCAGCGCAGCAAACTTTGAGCTGCCAACTCAGGCTGCTGGGTTTTGGGTTTGATTTCCATCGGAATTCAGGTAAAAGTACGCCCAGGACTAATATTTTATACACCTCTTTAGAAGAATTATGAATCCCTCATTGCGTTAGATTTGGAGTGGGGGGAGTCAGTAAAAAGCGCCGGGATTTAATTGAATGCCCTTTGTCAAACTGAGGTCTGTGCCTGTCCATCCCCGTGGTTTCCCTGCAGTGAGACAGGAAAGACCTGAACACTCGCTTTTCTGTTGTTTGCGCTGGAAATTCACAGTGTTGGTGGCACAGCGGAGGTCCCACAGCTCCGCTCCTCTTCCTCAGAGGAATTCCTTCGCAGCACTCCCATGCCCAGCAGCGTTCTGCCTGGGTTTTGCAGTTTTTAGAGTTGAGGATTAGGAAACTTAATGGCTTGTACCTGGCTAATTTCTTGACAAGTCTCTACACTCAGTAGTAATTGCTCTGTTAGTACTTTCTGTCAGCTTCTCTCCCCTTTTTCTCTCTTAGTTAACCGTGGTTAAAAAAAACAACCACGTATTTTGGTCATACCTTGAATTAATTCATATTTAAATCTTCTTACTGCATACTTTTGTTTTGTTGGTCTGTTACGGTTTTTTTGTTTGTTTGTTTTTGTTGTTGTTGGTTAGTTGGTTGTTTTTTGAGTTTTGGGGTTTTTTTTTAACTTATTCCTTGTCTGTTAATTTGGTATTACTTTAGTAATTACTGTTCATGGCATCCTGCAATTTCCTTGCCTGGTGTTGATTGCCATGCTGCCACGACTTATGATGGGTTTTTTTAAACGGGGTATTTTAGTGTTTACTGCAGCCCATTTAATCTGGAGAACTGTAAACAAGTGCAAAGAAGTAAACAAGCAAACTTAATGATTTGCATTTGAAGGCAAAGGGGAGGTGTGTGTTTGTTGTTTTCCACACCAAGGGAGGTGGTGTTTAAGGTGCTGTGTTGTCACAGGAGCATAACATTCCCTGTGGAAGGGTAACCCCAAGTCCATGTTTCCTTCCTTCCTTCCTTCCCATGAAGCCAGCTGATTGGTGGAGCTGGCAAGCTGATATTACAGGAGATATGGTAAATAATTAATAGTATTAATGGCCTGGACTTTCACGCGGTGGAGTTTTGCTTTAGACAGCTGGAGACTTTGCCTGTGAATTCTCAGTTCCTCTTATCACAATTTCAGGGCGCTTTGGGGTTTTCTTTGCTAGGGGAGGCAGCAGAACGGTGAGCCAGGGGTTATTTGATGCATTTTATCTGTCCGTGGTAGCACTCAGGTTTCAGGAACATGATCCCTGCGGCTTGGCAGGTGCACCCCTAAGAAATAAGAGTGGAATTTAAGGAGAGGACAGCTCTGCTCAAGGATGAAGCCGTCACTCCCAGCTCCTGTCTGGAGCTGCTGTGGCAAGAAAGTTCTTCCCAGGTGCTGTGTTTCACACCTTACCCTTGGAGAGGCAATGTGCAGTCTGTGGAGAAGTTTGGGGCTCGATATCTTCTTTATGGTGTTCTACTCGTGCTAAATCACTGCTTGGAATAATTGTATTGTCACCTTGTGTCATATTTGCTCAGGTGTAATGGCTCTGCCACAAAGGCAGTCGCCTGGAAAATTGTGCTGCAAAATTTTTTAATGTTCCTTGGAAAGGTGGGGAGGCTTTAGAGCCTTTTTTTCCCCTTCTGGTTTAAAAATGGGGGTTTAGAATTTTTTTATTTTTCTCTCATTTTTCTTTATATGAACATCCTGGTTTACTAGTGTCTGGGATTGTCTGGCAATGTCTTCTTTTAGGAATAGGAGCTGGGTCTTTATACTGAAGAAAATTTTCCTCACAGCTACTTTCAAATAAAATGAAATGAAAGAAATTTAAGCTCTTTAGATGAAAAATAAAACTAAGTGGCCGTGCTGTATTCTGGTCATAGCTTGCTGTACAGCTAATTTGTTGTAAGGGTTAAAGGTATAATACGTAAATTAATTCCTTTTGTGCTGCAGGCTGTGGTTTGAGAAGTCCAGTTTTAACTTGCTATTTAAATTGTGGATTAGTATTTTTTGTGTCATTATTAAAGGTTCTTATTCACAATCATCAGTTTTATTATAAACGAAAAGAAAAGAAAAAAAGCAAATTTTCACAAAGATTGGACTTGTGAAGGGCATTGGTGTAGTTTAATTGCACCAGTGAACTTTTGGGGCTGAGAGGTGACAATGCTGATGTTTGGAGCCAATTTTAGCACTACTGGTTCTGAGTTAATAATTTTAAATGTGCACTAGGAGCCTCAGATTGGGAAAGACCACCTGCATCTGCAGCTGTGGGGCTGGTGCTGCTGCCTTAATGCCACATCTCTCCTGTTGTCATCACTGAGCCCTTCCAAAAATGAGGATGGGGTTGGGGTGTTGGTTTTTAGAATCCCAGAATGGTTTGGGTTGGAAGGGAACATAAAATCCATCCTTTCCACCCCTGCCATGGCAGGGACACCTTCTAACATCCCAGGCTGCTCCAAGCCCTGTCCAGCCTGGCCTTGGGCACTGCCAGGGATCCAGGGACAGCCACAGCTGCTCTGGGCACCCTGTGCCAAGGCCTGCCCACCCTCCCAGGGAACAATTCCTAATTCCCAATATCCCATCCATCCCTGCCCTCTGGCACTGGGAAGCTGTTCCCCTTGTCACTCCATGGAAAAAAAAAAAAGGAAGTTTTATTGTCCTGCTGGAATTAACTCACACTCCCTGCTCCTCCTCGGTGGTTTCCACTTGGCTCTTCACAGCCCACCAGAAAATGTCTTGCACTCCCTGAGTACCTGACCCTGAGCTGTGCCTCTCTGAATTTATTCTGCTTCTGTTCCTTTAGTCCTTCAGGACCTCCAGTTATATGTGGGTGCTATCAATGGCCCCTCCTCCACGTCCTGTGTCTCCTCTGTGTCACACAGGATCAACCTGTTCCTGCCATCAGTGACTCAGTTACTGCTGAAATGTTTAATGAGATCAGTTCCAAGCCTGAATTTTAAGACCCTCCAATAATCACTTAAGTTTTCAGGACTTCTGCTGTTGTCTCCCCATGAACCAGATGCTCACCTACCCCTAAATGCCTCTGCTGGTGGCAGCTTAACTCCTGTTTTCCCACGTGACACTGCTGAATACTCAGCTAAACCCCAGATTAATGGGATCTCCAGCCTTTGGGGAATGTTATCTGGTGAAGTAATCTCCTAGTTAGTCTATCACGGGTTACCTTGTGCTGAATAATAAGAAATTTAGTCATATTTCCCAGTGCTTTCATGTCTTTGGAAGGAAATTTAAAGGGAAGAGCACTTGGGCCTCTGTGCCACTAAAGGAAGTGATGTAGGCTTGGAGAGAATTCTTCTCTTAAGCATGAATAATTTATTCTCTGCTCTTTAATTGTCTGCAGTATCCCAGCTAAAGGAAATGTTGGAGTGGTGTTCAATTTTGTGTGCCATTTGTTTCCAAACTCTGGCTTTGACTTTAATGGTCCCTACAGCTTTTATTCCCTTTATGATGATTTCTTCTTTTGTACCCTTGTGTTTCTTATATTTTATTTCATTTCTTTTTTCATTTTCATTTCTTCACCACTCACCCCCTCCCTCTCCTCCCCTGGTAAATATTAACACCCTTACTGAAAACAAGGTCAAAATTTTCCTTTGTACTTAGACTCCCTGGATTTGATGACCTTGGAGGTCTTTTCCAACCTTAATGATTTGGTGATTAGCTTTCCCAAAATACCCATTTTGCTTCAGAGAAACCCACATTGTTCTCTTCCTGACCCTTTCCTTCATAGAGCACCCAAAAATCTTCATAAAGTTCTCAAAATGAGAAAATACTGCATTCTTGGAGATCTTCCTGAAATTCTGTTACACAAATTCTCCCTAGATTTTCTTTTAACTTCTTCCTTCTGTCTGGTTTTAGACTTTTTGAAACTTTTGAAACTTTTTGAAACTATGCAGTTTTTGAAACTCCATAGGTTTCTATGAAAAGCCTTCTAATGTTGGAGGTAGTTCCCTCTTAGCACCCATACAGAGTCCTTAATCTTGAGGTCTTTCCCTTTCTTTTTTTTCTTCGGAATATTTGGCACTGGCATTTAAAGATTTCTGGGCCTCCTTCATTTTCAGATACCCAAGATTCTCATTTCAGTTGATTTTTCTAGTTACTTCCCTTAATTTCTTCTTTTTATTTCCAAATAAATGTTGATAACCCTTAATTACAACCTATTTTTCCTTTGTTTTTCCATCTTCTTTAATCAGCTGATTATCATTCAAATCCAGTTTATTTTCTGTCAGCAAATCCTCTCCAAACTGAGAATGAATTAACCTTATTTCTCCCAGATACAAAGGTTTCCTGCTGGATCAATCCTCTATGAGAGCACACAAATTAAGCTGCTATTTGTAATTTTTCTCATTCGTATCTGGAAAATTAAACTCCCCAACAGTGGCCCAATTTTTTAAAGAGTTCTTAATTCCCTTATGGACACTGGAGCCACCCAGGTGTTGCTTCCAGTTTAAGGCATTACTGTCCCCCAGTGCAATTTCCCTGGATCAGCCCTTCCCAGAGTGATTGTGATCACAGCCAATATTGAAATTTAACATATGCCTCTTTTCTGTACCCCTGTCTTTTCTCACACTCTCCAAGGGAAAATCCTTTGGAGGATCTTCTCTTCTTGTGTCACGAGAAGCAGTAAAATCAAGTTTGTTGGTTGCCCCAATGGTTTTGCCTTTCTGGCAGCTCTTTGAGAGACCCAAAATGGAAAAATTCTGCCCCAGATTAGGACAGACATGGGAACAGCGTTAATGTTTCCAACTTGCCATCAACTGAGGCTCTCACAAAACTGAATAATCAGAGTTTATTTCATCTGGGGGGCACAAAGGACATGGGATTTGTTTGCTCTGTCCTGATGTAGCACAACCATTCTGCAGCACAAATCTCTTCAAATGCTGCACTGGTCCCTCTGTAGAGAAGATATTTTAGATTTTATTTCCTCCACTGTAAGGTGGAGTTCATGCACACATAGCTCCAAACTGTTGGCTTGATGGAGGAAGAGAGAGCTCCAAGGTTCCAGCAAAATCTTGGCTTAAATCCAGGCTTTTAAGAAGAAAACTTTTGCATCACAATATCCAGAAATAATTGTGAACTCTATTAAAGCACAAAATGTCTATTGAAATTTTACAATGTTTTTTATTATCATATCCACCTTTTGTAAAGTGAAATGCAGTGACTTTTCCTCCTGGAACTGTTCTGTCTCTGGGATATCACCAGAGATTTGGCTCTGAAGCCATGGTAACTGAATCTACTTCCTCTGTGGCACTCGAGATGCTGCAACACCTGTTGCATTTCCAAAAATTACCATTTCTTGGGAGTGCTCTTTTGCCTCCCAGCACACAAACACATGCTAGGTTCCGAGTTAAACAAATGTTATGATTTTTAAGCACTTCCACTATCTTAGCTCAAAATGAGGCCTGAATAAAGCTGGATTGTGACAATCCATGAGCAATTTGAGCTGTAATTTTGGGTGATTCAGTGGGACAAAAATGGTACAGACTGAGTGTGATGAGGCCAAGATGCTTCTGGGATATGGAGAATTTAGGTTCTTCCAGTGACAGCTCATGATCCTACCGTAATCTGCAGGTCCTGTGCATTCCCTGAATCCCACCTGTGAGATTTGTGCCCTCTGGTAGAAGTGCTTGGCAGGGGAAAGGTTTAGGGAGGGGAGTTGACTGGTTTTAGTCCCTTCCTGGTGTCAATGTAGAGTTTTGAGCTATGGAAGTGAGTGCTGGACCTGCTGCACTGCTGGTCCCAGGAAAACAGGCTCTGAATCCATGCCAAAAACTGGAGAAATCCCTGCATTCCCACCTTGGGCACAGCCAGCAGCAGAGCTCTCCCAGCCCAGGGAGCAGCCAAATCAAGCAGCTGCTGTCTGACACAAAGGTTGGGAGCTTGGATCTTGGTCCATAAATTTACATCCCCGGTTCATAAAAACCCCACACTTCATTTTAATTTGGCAAGGTACTCTCACACTGTATCCTTCCTTTAAAACCTTTGTAATGAGTTTTCCCCACACTTGGTGCTTTGGGGGCTCTGTTGCAGAAGTTCCCTGAGTATTTGCTTTACAAATGCTGTGCACTGCAAATAATACTGTATTATAATACTCTGTGTTCAGCACCACTTGTGTGGCTCAGCTTCTGTTTCTCCTTGCTTTGGTGCAGCCTGGGCAGAAATGAAATCAATGTGAACCAGGTAAGGTCATCACAGCATTCTTTGGAAACCAGTGAATGAACTGGTCAGGGCTGTTGTTGCTGAGTGGACTGTGTTGGAAAACTTATTTAAGTTATTTAAGAATTATCATTAAAATCCACATTAATCACACAATCTTGACTTAAAACAATGAAAACACCCCAACTAAACAAACAAATTCCCAACACAACACAGAACAAAAATGAACAATTTACACAAAATCCACCCCTCGACCCTTCATCACAATTACAACAAAAATTCCCCACGATCATTCTACTCTATAATATTTAACACTATTCAGAACTTGATTCTGCAGTCTCAAAAAGAGTAGGATTACAGCATACCTGACTTACCTCTGAATTTATGAATGTTGTAGGAAACAAGCTACACAAATATCTGTTTCTCTGCTTCTGGCTTCAGCATGCAGTGAAGCTGGTGGTGGTGGTGGTGGGGTTGACTCTTCCCAGGGTGGGCCTGGAGAAATGCTACTAGACACCAGCAATGTTAATTCATCCTTCCCAGGGCATTGGAGTGTGGATGTAGAAGATTCGTCTTCTCCAGAGCTGCTGCTTGCCCAAGTGATGAATATTGTGAGTCCCTGGCAGGGGAGATGCTGTGCGTGAGGTACTTCCCAGCAAACTGACACTTGAGGGAGACTGGAGGGGTGCCATGGAATGCTCTGGGGTTTGCATCAAGGATGGACAGGGCTCTGAGTTGGTTAGAACATGGTGCTAATATCACTGAGCTTGTGGGTTCAATCCCTGTGTGGGCCATTTATTTAGGAGCTGGACTCAATGATCCTTGTGAGTCCCTTCCAGCTAAGAATATTCTGAGGTGTTCTTGCTTGTGGAAGAGGGTTTGGGACTGGATGACCTTTAATGTCCCTCCCAACCCAAACCACTCCATGATCCTTTGACAGACAGCCCTGTCTTGGGCAGATCTAGAGGAGTTTGAGGGGGCTGGACAGCCAGTGCTGTGCCTGGTGGAAGCAGGATGTGGATGGCCCCGTCTGCTTCTTCTGCATCATTAAAACCTGGTTTAATTTGTGCTGCCACAATTCAGCCCCACGTAGCATCCAGTTTGTTTTCCAAAGAGCTAAGATGGGCCTCAGTGTTGCTTTTGCAGTCTTTGTGCTCCATGAACTGCTTGAAATGCAGCCAAAAGTCTCGAGCAGACTGTGCTTGTCCCAGGTGTGCCAGGAAACGAGCGGCGAGGACGTGCTTCTCCCTTAACCTTGACTCCTGTCCTCTGCTCCCGGGTGGATGGGATTTACTTGCATGTTGAACACACCACAGGCAACGCTCTCCTTTAATGCAGGGAGCAGGATAAGAAGTTATGGCCCTGTAACTTGCAGTTTAATAGCTTGGAATTGCCCCTATTTCCCAGCCTCTGCTGGGAGTGGAGCCCACATTGCCACAATTTATGAGCCGTGGGAGAGCGCGGTAATTGCTGCAGTTGCCCCAGCTGACAGCAGAAAAAGCTGAAAGCTGCTGCCACTGCTTTCAGAGCTTTCCAGGGGTTGATCCAAGGCCTAGCACAATCTTGGCCTTAGCTCAGCAGCAGGCAGCTGAGAAGGCAGCACAGCCCATTGCGTGGGTGGAACCTGTTGCTTCTCTTTAGGGAGAATGTCTTTCTTTTTCCCTACTCACCAGGACTTAGCTCAGAGCCAGAGAATTCCTTGAGGAATAGCTTGGAGATGTCTCTGAACAGGGATAGGTAAACCTTCCTAGTCCTGTCTTTACTGCTCTTCTTCCTCTCCTAAAAAATGGGAAAAAAGCCTCATGTTCTTTTCCCCATGGCCTTTTCTTGCAAAGCTTTTGGAGATGGTCCCCCTCGATTGTGGGTATCAGCAGTGTCTGCTGTTCCTCCTTGTGCTGAGGGACACGTGGAGCTGCTTGTTCTTCCCAACAAGGCCTCTCCCTGCCTTTCCAAGAGCCATTCTCCCTGACAGGGATGCTCATCCTCTTTGGAGTGGGATTGCTCCTCATCCCAGCGTGTTGGCAGCTCTGCCTGCACCCTCTTCAGCCCAACACTGTCCCTTTCAGACCCTGCTCTGGGTCTTCACAGCTTTGCTGAGGGAATTTGGCTTTTCCTCTCTGGTTAGGTGTGGCAGCTCTTTGATATCCATGTGGGAACACTGGGAGTTTAGAGCCCTGGCTTAGCCCTACTGTCTGTAGCAGACCCAAAGGGAACTTCATCAAATCCCAGACTAGTCTGGGTTGGATGATGTTTTTGCCCATCCAGTCCCACCCCTGCCATGTCAGGGACAACTTCCACTGTCCCAGGCTGCTCCAAGCCCTGTCCAGCCTGGCCTTGGGCACTGCCAGGGATCCAGGGGCAGCCCCAGCTGCTCTGGGCACCCTGTGCCAGGGCCTGCCCACCCTGCCAGGGAACAATTCCTAATTCCCAATATCCCATCCATCCCTGCCCTCTGGCACTGGGAGCCATTCCCTGTGTCCTGTCCCTCCATCCCTTGTCCCCAGTCCCTCTCCAGCTCTCCTGGAGCCCCTTTAGGCACTGGAGGGGCTCTGAGATCCCCCTGGAGCCTTCTCCTCTCCAGGCTGAACAATCCCAACTCAGTCTGTCTCCAGAGCAGAGGAGCTTCAGCCCTTTAAGCATCAGTGCCAGGCAACTGAACTGCTCTGTGTGGGTGCAAGGTTTGTAGGATTATTTTTTTTGCCTTCGGTGTCCCTGCTCAGGACTGCCTTCAATGTGCCTTGCTCCTGGCCTTGTTTTTTCTCTCAGACCCTGTAAATATATATATAAATATTACATCTAATCCCATAAAAATGTGCTTTTCCCTGTGCGAATGTCAGCCCAGTGAGCAGTGGCAGTGCAGATCCATCCTTTAGATGCCAATCCAGGAGTCTGGTGGGGGATGAAGAGATGCTTCTGTGCTCCCCATCTCCGCACCCCACCCACACGACTGGGATGAAATGAACTGATGAGAGGGATGACTTCTCCCCCCATCATTAGGATGCAAGTGTTTGCTGAATGTGCCAGATGTTTGGCTTTCATTATCTGGAGGTTTTTTCCTTTCCAGCTCTAGTGAAAGGGAAGCCTGAGCAGGTCCAGCAGAATTCTAAGCAGTTTCCTGTGTGAACGGAGAAAGCAGCATGCTTAATGAACTGCACGGGTAACAGTGAGTCCAGCTAATGAATGCTGTGTCCCTGGTATTTTAGAGAGATGGCCAAGTGATGTTTTTTTTCTGATTTAAGATTGTGGAATTCATATGGATTACCCAAATCAGAAAGGCTTTCTTTTATTTTCACATTTTATTTTAAATATCTTCTGCTTTAGAGTCATATTTCTGATCTATTCAGAACATTCCTACAGTTCTCTATGTGTTAACAGTTGAAGGAAGTGTCTTTACAAACAATTCTTGTAATTACTCTGGAGAAATCCAGTGAAGACCTTTTCATAGCACTGGAATCTCAGGATCTTTTTGGGTTGGCAAATCCCTGCCAGCCCATGGAGTCCCAGCTGTGCCCAGTGCCCACCTTGTCCCCAGCCCAGAGCACTGAGTGCCACCTCCAGCCCTTCCTGGGACACCTCCAGGGATGGGCACTCCAAAGCTCCCTGGGCAGCCCCTGCCAAGGCCTGAGCACCCTTTCCATGGAGAAATTCCTGCTGCTGTCCAAGCTGAGCCTCCCCTGGCACAGCTTGAGGCCGTTTCCCCTTGTCCTGTCCCTGTTCCCTGGCAGCAGAGCCCGACCCGCCCTGGCTGTCCCCTCCTGGCAGGAGCTGTGCAGAGCCACAAGGTCCCCCCTGAGCCTCCTTTTCTCCAGGCTGAGCCCCTTCCCAGCTCCCTCAGCCGCTCCTGGGGCTCCAGCCCCTTCCCCAGCTCCCTTCCCTTCCCTGGCCACGCTCCAGCCCCTCCAGGGCTCTCTGGCCATAAGAACTGGACAAAGGACACGGGTGTGATCTCACCAGTGCCCAATACAGGGGACGATCACCTCCCTCTAAGTAATGTTTTATTAAAAGCATTGGTTTGTGTAGAAGAAGGAGTTGCTGAACTCTGGGTTGTAACCAGTCAGGACTTGGACATTCAGTTGGATTGTGGGAGAAGTGAGTTACTGTTTTACCCATGACTGGAGCTGAGAACCTACCGGAGTTGAGTCCCTCAATTCAAATAGAAGCTGTATCTTGCAAGAGATGCACCTTTAGAACTGTTCTGTTGTTCTCCAGGATTCTGCTCTTCCAGGCTTGAGGGGAGAGCGTGTCCAAAGCTTCTTCCTGATGCTGGAAGCAAGGAGATTATTGTGAGTGAGGCTATGGAATGGTTTCATTTGGAAGGGACCTTAAAGCCTGTCCTGCCCCACCCCCCTGCCATGGGCAGGGACACCTTCCACTAGCCCAGGTTGCTCCAAGCCCCATCCAGCCTGGCCTTGGACACTTTCATGCATCCAGGGACAGCCACAGCTTCTTTGCCACAGCCTGTCCCCCTCACAGGGAGGAATTTTTTCCATCCATCTGCTTCACACCAGCTTTGTGAAGAGTGAGATCATCTGAGACATCGCATGTGTTCCTTGAACAAGATCCGGTGCCTTTCCAACAGGAGGAGAGGATGGCACTTCAAATTCTCTTTAAAAGCATTTTCCCCCTGTGGTACCTGCATGGCTTTGTCTATGTGGGTCTTTAGAGAGCTGCTTCTCCCCCAGGAGCAGGCAAAGCTGTGATATTTTTGTGTGTGCTGTGTGGGGAGGTGCCCTCACCGCCTGTGGTTTCTCCCCGTGAGTTCCACAGCGACAAAGGGAACTCAGTGGTGGCAGATTCATCCCTTGGAAAGCAGACTCCAGGGGATCAGTGCTCCCATTCAGTGCATCCTTTAGGGAAGGCTGGCTGGAATCACTGCAGTGCGGCACCATTTCTCCCCAAATAACTGGAGGAAATTAAGAGTACTTTGAAATATAACGTGTCAGAAAATGATGAGGCCTCCAGCAGTGCGAGTGCAGGAATCTTATCTGTGCCTGTCTCATAAGTCAGAGCTCCTGAACAGCTTTCTGCAGCGTCCAGCTCAGCTCCTCCGTCTCCCAGACCAGCTTCATTAGGAACATGACATTTTAATGCACTCCAGTGGGTTTCCATAACTTGGATCAGATTGGGTATGAATTAGAGAATCAATGAAGGTCACTTTGGTGTGGAGGTGACATTGCCAGGCCTGGATGTGATCCTGTGTGTCCCATGGCCTCACTGTGCCTGCTCCTCAGAAGCTCCTTTGTTTGGGTTAGTTATGACCTCCAATCCTTTTTGTTGGGAAGCTGCAATTTCAGGAAAGGTTGGACTTGATGATCTCGGAGAGGTTTCCCTATCTGTGATTCCATGAAGAGAATTTGGCCCTTCAGATTTTCTCCAAGACAGGTGTGCAAGTGTTTGGATTGAACAAAAGCAGGAGGATACAAAGGGAAGATAGATAAATATTAAAAGAATATGAAGAGAGGTAAATCTTGGGAGATGAGGGGAGAAAGAGAAGTTAAACCTGTGAATAAACACAAAAGCAGGCTGGGCTGCATGGATGAATTTTATCCCTCCGCAGGAATGTTGTGAGGTGAACAGCATGTGTCTGTTGGAAGCTAGACGGGAATTGCTTGGAATTTGAATGATTTTGTTTCATGATCTGTTTTGGAAATGACAGGAAAGCCATCGAGTTCCCCCCATTATCCTTTTAATGCCATGTTTTGGAATGTGTTGACTGTGTCAAGATAAGAAGTGGAAAGAAAATTCAGTGTTTAGTGTCCAATGTATGTAATAAATGCTGGAGTATTTACTCTTGTCTGAGGAGAACCAAAAGAGGGTTTATTTAATGCTTTGAAATCCATCTCTAATATTGACCCAAATCAGCTGACTTGGAGTCCTCAACTGGTTTTTAAGTATTAGAGTTAAAATATCAGATACAAAACCCTTCAAAAACAGGAAATGCTTTGTAAAATATGATAATTCTATTTACATAATCTTTATTGCCATGTAATGTGCTTCTTACTTTGAGCAGCTTCTTCATGTGATGCTCACCCCTCTCTCAAAAATAATTTGGGAACTGGAGGGTTCTTTTTGTTTGGTGGAAGGAGAACTTTATTACCCATACTGGTTTCATGTCCCCACTGCAAACCCCAAGAAATCGGGTTCACGTGTTCTCACAGGAATTTGGGAAAAAGGAGGATGGGATTCTGCATTTTGGAACTAATTAGTCCTATAAAATTCATGGAAAACTGTGTTTCTTGAAGCACCATAACATCTGTTGCTCTCCATAAGAGGATTTTGGAGCAATTACTGCCATTTCTTTAAAAAATTATTCCCCTTCTGCTCAATTACTAACAGTGAAGTATCATTAAATAGACAAATTCAATGAAATACAACTCAATGATTTTTAGTGATATTGAGGGTTTGAGAATATATAAGAATAAGGATGAGCTTAAGGGAAAGTAAAAGCCAATAAAACTGCAGTTTATTCTTACATGCTGCACACTTGTTATAAATTTATGGCTTGCAGTTAATTCATCATATTCAGTGATCAATATTTTATAAAATAAACGGAGAAAATCTGGAGCTTTGGCAAGTTTTGGAGAGGCCAACTAAATTTAAGGACAGAACCTTAACGTTTATTGCAGGAATAGTTTCAGTATTTCAGAACTCACTGTCGAGTAGGGACGTAGAGCTTTTTTTTGAGATGTTTTACATTAATACAAGCCATGAGTAGATTTAAATTATTGATTTAATATTACCTCTTATGTACCTTGAAATGGAGTTACTCCTGTGAGGAGTGCTGTTCGTTCCTGCTGCATGGATTATTCCCAAGCTGTTGATGGGTTTTGGGCAGGGAGGGAAGGGCTGGGGGCTCCTCTTGTTGTTTAAAGGGTACATTTGGGATAAGTGCTGGCTTGGGGAGCATTTCAGAGCTCTTCCCCTGCTGTGAATCATCCCACTTACTGCTCTCCAAGGCTTTGCTTTGCTCCCAAAGGTTTTATTATTGCAGCTCTTGGTGTTTTGTGTCATCCAGACAGGAGACCTGCAGGGTAACCCTCCTCCAGGGCAGGTGGGAGTGCAGGTGGCTCCGTGTTCCGTGCAGTTTTCGATGGCAATACATTAAAAATTCCCAGAGAAAGGAGGAATTACCAGGCTGCTGGGCCTGAGGTTTTGAAGAGCCTCTCCCCTCTTTAGAGGAGTAGGAGTCCTTCACCTTGAAAACATTTCTCTTCTCAGTCTTTAAAGGCATTAGGCACTGAGGGATTCCGTGCCCCAGCATTCCTATTTTCTCATCCAAACCCAGAGTACTGCTGATGGAACTCCTGGTGTGCTTCTTCCTCTTGCATCTCAGCATTTTTTATCCATTACTTCTATTTATTTTGTGACTCTTAAAGAGCTTTGAAATTTGAGTAAATACTGCATCCTCCAGAGGAACTGGAATGTTTCCTTGTTGCTTCTCTGCTTATTGTTATCTCCCAGCCAGAGAGCCCTGGAGGGGCTGGAGCATGGCCAGGGAAGGGAAGGGAGCTGGGGAAGGGGCTGGAGCCCCAGGAGCGGCTGAGGGAGCTGGGAAGGGGCTCAGCCTGGAGAAAAGGAGGCTCAGGGGGGACCTTGTGGCTCTGCACAGCTCCTGCCAGGAGGGGACAGCCAGGGCGGGTCGGGCTCTGCTGCCAGGGAACAGGGACAGGACAAGGGGAAACGGCCTCAAGCTGTGCCAGGGGAGGCTCAGCTTGGACAGCAGCAGGAATTTCTCCATGGAAAGGGTGCTCAGGCCTTGGCAGGGGCTGCCCAGGGAGCTTTGGGGTGCCCATCCCTGGAGGTGGCAGTGTTTGTGGTAATTGTTAATGGGGCTGGGGCTGAGCCTCATCCCGAATTGGCCCCAGCTGTGCAGGACAGGTGAGGGCACTGAAGGCAATGAGCCATGGAGTGCCCAGGTGCACTGACCCATCCCAGAGGGAGCAGAGGGCTCACAGGTGCCGTGCATCAACATCAGGGTATAAAAGGCTGGGCTGAGGAATGGGAAGGGTAGATGCTCCTTCTGCAAGGATGGGATGGTGCTCTGTGAGCAGGGGTTTGAAGCTTTCTGGCTTGGTGAGGTGTTACGGTAAGTGGGCTTGCGCTTTCTGAAAGTGAGTGGTGATAACTCTGTGTGTTGTGGCCATCTCAGCTGTGGTGCGTGCTGTGACAGGCACTCAGTGCTCTGGGCTGGGGACAAGGTGAGCAGCTTGGACTCAATGGGCTGGGAAGGCTTTTCCAGCCTAAGAGATTCTGAGGTTGGTGTATGAAGCTTCACCTGGCAGAATGATTGTAGACATCCGCAGTGCGTGAGGTGATCTCACAGAGAACTTAGTCTGAGCTTAGCCAATATTCTTGTTCCCTGCTATGGGCAGGGACACCTTCCACCGTCCCAGGCTGCTCCAAGCCCTGTCCAACCTGGCCTTGGGCACTGCCAGGGATCCAGGGGCAGCCACAGCTGCTCTGGGCACCCTGTGCCAGGGTCTGCCCACCCTCCCAGGGAACAATTCCTAATTCCCAAAATCCCATCCAGCCCTGCCCTCTGGCAGGAAGAGTTTTTTTTTTAGTGTAAGGGCAATAAGGCGTTGCTTTGCAAAAACATCTTTTTGCAAATTTCAAGGACTTTAAGCCAGCTCTGGGTTACAACTGCACCTCCCGTTGGTTTCTTTGCTTTGACTGATGGAGCCTTCCCAATGGAAGAATGTTCCAATGGAGCATTCCTCTTACAAACAAGAGGAATGTGGGCTCTTGCTGTAAATGACAGGCTTCATCAATCTGAGTATGCAATTTATCTAATTATCTGGAGCTTATTAGATTTTTAGGTTATCCTTTAAATTAGATCAGAAATAATTTTGTTGATGCCTTTCAAATGTTTTTTTGTTTCCTTGCCTGGAGAACTGAGGGGTTCTGCAGTTCCACGAGCTTCTCTCAGATATTCCTGTTGCATTTCCATCTGTTGAAGCTCCTGAGAAAATTTGTTACATATATTTTTAAGGCAATATGTGTTGTTTCAAGCACTATGCCCTGTATTTACATGAAGTTATGGAGTGAGTCTTCTATCTGGGCATTGCCTGGTGGTTTTGTGGCTCACACTGGAGGCAGGTGGTTAAATCCTTGTTCTATATCTGTGCACAGAAATCTGAGAAGCTTATTTGGAAACACTTCAGTTCCTGTGCTCTCTCTTTTGTTGTTTTTCCTTCCAAGGGGTTTCTAATTTTGCAAGAAAATTATTTTGGTGAACTTCTTAGGGTCTCCTCCAAGGGGGGTGTGAGGAGGGTACAGCAAGCATGGCAGCAGACACGGTGCCTCCCCATTCACCTTGTGCTCCCCTCTCTTCCCTTTGCTCTGCACACCCAAATTCTCCCTCTGAGGTGGTTTTAGGCTCCAGCAACAGCTTTTGCTTCCTTCCAGGATCTCAGTGCAGCTCATGCAATATACAGCAAACTCCTATTTATAGCCATGCTCTTTTTCCTGGCTGGATCTGAGTGCAAATTTCCCATTTCAGTGCTTTGGATCCCTTGTACCCCCTGCTCCCCTTCTGCCTCTCTAGGAGCTGTTTTTTTGGTGTTGCTGAGTCCTGTCCATGTTCCTACATGGAGCTGGCTGCAGTCATGGGAATACAACATGTAAACCCCACTGCAGAGGCTCCTTCCTTTACTTACTTTCAGTCATATTTGTGTTTAACCCAATTTATTTGGGTTTTTTGCCCCTCAAAGTGAGTCTGCAAGATGGAAATCCTCCCCTGGGCTGCAGACACTCTCATCTGCCCCCTGATTGGGACTGGAATTCAAACAGTGCTGCAAGAAGCCATGGCTGGGGTTACCACAAGCTCACTTTTCCCTGTGTGTTACTCAGACAGTGGGGTTTGCATTTAAAGAGAGGAAAAAAAAAGAAAGGAAAATGAAATAAACTCTGAAGATGCTGCTGCTACAGTGTCTTATCTGTGAAATGATTGTTGCACGTCTTTTGGCTCTTATCCAACCTGTTGGTAAGAAATGGAACAATTTTATCTGTCCTGTTGCTCATTTAATTTCTGAATTCTGGCTTTTTATTTTGGTCAGGTGTTGATGTCACATAGAAAGCAGGTGTTTCAGTAAATCCTGCTTTGCATTTCAGTAAATCCTGTTTTGGCAGGAATTTCTCTTGACAATCCAGCCATGTGGAGTTGTGTTTATTCTGGTGTTTTTGAGACCACTGAGCACTTAAAGTACCAACTGATTTTGGGGTGGCTGCTCAGTGAGATGGCTGCACATTCCCTGGAGTTTTTGCTGTAGGTGATCTATAAATTCTTGAATTTCCTTGTTAGATTGTAGGCTGGGATTAGCACAAGACCTGAAAAACTGGGTGAGGAAGATGAGCTGCCTTCCTCCTCCAGTTCCTGCAGCACCTGAGGGTGCCAGGCAGTGCCCTGGGTCACCTCCCTGAGGTCACTCTGCTTCCTCTGCTGGGGCTGTTTTGGTTTGGAGTTCTGTATGTTCATATAAATGTTTCATATTTATGAAAACAAATTTCCACCGGTAGGGGTGGGAGCTTCCCCAGTGGTGTTAATTGCAGCCTGAACCTCAGGTGCTGCCCAGCTCTTCCCAGTTTGATGATTGGAGCTCTTGCTGGGAAGAGCTTTGGGGCTGGGAGTGAATCAAACCTTTGTGGTGCCATTCGCCTCAAAATATCAGAGTTTTTGTACTGCCTGCCCCATTGGGACTTAATACAAATTACACTTTGCAATCCCTTGGTTTAGGGATGGGCAGTCTTCTTCACAAAACATCACCTGCCATTTTTCCAGCCCTCATCTCCTGTGGATCACTGCCTGGTAGGTGGTGATGCAGTTGCATACTGGGTTAATCCTAAATTTTTCAAAGGTTACCACTTTGGAGGGGTACTTTTTAAATGAGAGTTATTTAACAGCCTGTTAAATGTTAGTTTTAGTCTGTAGAGCAGCAATATTGCTTAATCAGTTTCTCTATAAATTAATGAAGGCTTGATCTTTTCCCATTCTTGATATGGTGCTTTTAGTAATCCCATTAATTCCCAAAGGCTGGGAAGAAATGAATTACAGCTTTTCAGGATTTATGGGTTTGACCTTTTGCAAATCCTGCTTTGTGTTCTTGTATTTTTGGACAGAAGTTTTGGCTTGTGGGAAACCCAATGATTGGCTGACAAATTCCAGGTAAACCCCAAGTTGCCCTGGGGTTGTGGTGAGGACTCCTTTGGTGCTTTTCTCTGGTTTCTGAGTTCTTCAGGTGCTCAGCAGCTTCTAATAATTGGTTAGAAAAATAAAGCAAATATCAGCATTTTCACTGAAGTCCAGATTTCCAGAACTCCTTGCTTTTAGGGACTGGGCCTGACTCCCATGCAGACAGCTAAGAAAATGAGAAGCTGCTGCATGGATATTATGAAGGAAAATCCAGGTTAAATTGCTTTGTGCACATTCTCCACTGGAACAAATACATGAGACTTAGTGGGAAAATTCACCTGCTGAACTCTAGGAATGTTTTGCAGCATGAATTAGGTCAGGAACACACCACAGAGTCAAGCAAAGAATGCTTGGGGGATTTTGTAGGGTAAATGTGGCAGAAAATTGCTTCCCTCAGCCTTTTGCCAGTGTGAGACAGGAGCTGAATTACAAAGGTTTAACAAGGCTGGGCTTAAATCCCAGCTCATTAGGGCCTCACACTTAGTTGTGGGAGTAAAGTGGCAGACAGGTGATGTGCTCAGAAGTGAATTAATGTCCCAAATGTAAATGTTTCCATTTGTCAGAGTGATTATCTTGTCTTCTTGTTGAAAAACCAACAAGATGCTTTAAAAGGCTTTAGGGACAGGCCCAGAGGGGGAATCTAAAGGCAAACTTTCCATCCATGCTTTTCAGTGCTGTCAAAGTAACATCTGAGCTTCACAGCCACCCTTCAGGGTTTTTTTGGGCAGCTGGTTTATCTGGTTTTGTCTGCTGAGAGTTGACTCTTCTAGCTCCTAATTTTCTTGGTCAGTTCCTGTGGGGTTTAAAATTTATTTCAAAAGAGGGGACTGAGCAGGGAATAAAATGAGTGACTGTGAAGGGCAGGTCTGTATCCTTGGAGAGAAACCTGCTGGGCCAAGTGAGAATGGAATGACAGAAACCTGTGGCAGCTTCACTTTCCTCCTCTCTCCAAAAACCCCCAACCAGCTGGAATGTGCTGGAAATTTGGTAGGGCTCTGTGTGTTCAGCTGTGGGAGAAAGGAGGACAAAGTCTGATATCTTAATATTAAAAGATGCTTAAAGCATGAGTTGGAAACTCATGAGTTCCTTCTGCTGGGAGGAATTGTTACAAACTGGAAGTTTGGATTCCTGCTGAAGTGTGGGGTTTGCTCTAATGGGCAAGAGAAAGAAGTGGTAACCTTTTAAAAGAGATTATGTCTCTTGATTTTATTGTGCATGAGAAAATAGTAGACTGTGAAGTTTGAAGCACTGCTGTGCTTACCCAAGTTGAAATTTTAAGGGAAGAGTAAAATTTCTACTTGGAGTAGTTCTTACTCCTATGAAAAGTGATAAGTTTCCAGTTTCTGTATTCAAACCTTCTTGAGGTTTTTAATTTTTGTGTCTGTGATAGTGTGAACAGAATCTAATTTAAGTCTTAGAAATGTAGGTCTGTGTTATCTGCTCTCTTTCTCGAGCTCCTAGGATCTCCTGTGTTATTTGTTACTCTAGCATGTGGCAATCAGCCCTTGGAATACAAATGTAAAATTAAGCCCAGCTTAATTTGCATTTAGAGTTGATAAACCTTGCTCAAGATGCTGGTTAAAAAATAAAAAGGAAACAGCAAACCCTTTTCAGTCTTTCCCCTCCCAACCTGAAATTGTAGAGCTTAGACTTCAAAGCAGTTTGGATTCATCTTCTAATGAGCAAAAGGAGATTTTTTCCAAACTTGTTTTTTCCTTCAGTTGCAAGCATGTGTTTTTTTTTTTGGTTTTTTTTTTTTTAATTGGAGAATTGCAGAAGCAATTAAACAGTACCTTTTCTCTGGTTTTGATGTTCCTATCTCATGCAGCTGAAACTTGGGTATCAGAGTGGGTTTGTTGTGGATGTAACTTAACAGAGAGCTTGTACAAACTATTTAGAAAAATAAGAAATAAATTGAAGTGAATGTCCTAGCTAGTGCTTTTTTGGCTTGCAGTTAAATTAATTAAAAAATTGGTTTAAAGCCAAATCACTGCATCCTGTGAAAAGTATTTTCTCCAGTCTTAGTGGATTTTAAAGTAGTTTCCCCCCCTGCACACACATGCTTGATGGGGAGAGATGTGGCTTTGATGGGTTTTTAATGACATTAATTGACATGTTTGTATTTGGGATGGGTGAGGTTTCCCTCTTGCTGGGCTGGAGCAGCCCTGGTCCTCAGGCTTCACTTCTGTGGATGTGAGGAGCGTGGAGACAGATGTTGCTGGAAGCATCAGTGTTTAGGTGAGTTCTAGTGGCATTTCATGTGGATCTGAAATATTGGGGAAGCCCAGCCATGACTGGGGTCACTGTGACTACAGATGGAATCAACAGCAGAGACTCGGAGATTTTTAGGGGTTGCAGTGGTGCTGTGGTTGCTCCAAGTCCTTAAGAAGAAGAACTTGAGCTGGCCATGGTGGGAATATGGGAGTACAGAGGGAGAGAAAGCTTCCAGCACTTCTCTGGGAATGCTGGAGTCTGCAGAAGTTAAATAGCAGCTTGTAGAGCTCTGTACAACCCCCATGTGTATAAATCACCCCAAAGCACGGCAGGGCAACTCAGCAGCATGGAGTTTGCTGAGAGCACACCATGAGAGGCTGTTAGAAATGTTTGCTCATGGGAGGAGAGAGTTGCAGGAATGTCTGTAGGTAATTAGGTGGGTCTCGGACAACACACACATGAACTTGCACCAAAATATGTTCTGTGAGTGCTTTTCAAACCTGCAGCTCTCAGACAACAGCACCAGATGGTGAGGTAATAGGAGAAAATCTGGCCTTGTATTCCTTGTGTGCCTGGAAGCCTGGATTGTGTCCTGAAGGAAATGCAGACTGCTCAGTGCAGCATATGTGTGTTTATAAACATCACCCAGGCTGTGCCTGGCAGCAGTGGCTGATGGCAGGGCTCATTCCCAGCTCCAGCCCAAGTGCCTCCTCTGGGAAGGGTTCAGGCAGCTGAAGGTTTGCTTTAAAAATGAAAAAAGAATCCTTGGTTACTTTGGCATTGTGCTGTCTGTTGGCTTATCATTTACCAAAGGGTTAATTGGTGTTGTAAATCTTGAGTGGTTGATGCACCTGGTTTCCTCCTCAAGTGTCATAAATATGAGCCTAAACCTGTTGAGCACATTAAAAGAAACAGCAATGAATTAATTCAGAATTAATATTCTTGTAGTGAACAGAGCTTTATTTTGCTCTTGTGGGTTTAAGTGTGTGCACCCTGATTTCTCCAAACAATAACTGCATTTATACTCCCCATTTTTCATGCACGGGTTATTGCTTTGTTGTAGCCAAACTTTATTAGTCATATTAATAAGAGAACAGTTTTGAAAAGGACATGAAACTTATTGAACCGATTTGTTTGTTCTGGAGTTTTTTTATTGTATTTTAAGATATTGACTTGCAGTTATACTGTATTTTTATTTGTTTGCCCTTTACTTAATACTGTGTCATTAGCATCAGCCAAAGTCAGCAGCTGAGTGGATTTAACCCTTGGCTTCAGGCTTTTTGGGGTTTTCAGCTTGTTGGCTTCCTGTCATGCAGTTCTTTAAAGATAAAACCCCAAACCTCTGGTGGTCCTTTCCTTCTGTACCTGCTTTCAGCAGCTGGGTTGTGATCTTCATTCCAACATTCTTAGCTGACCTCAGGAGGTTTTCTCATCCCTTTCTGGAGACAAGGCACAGGTTTGGGACCTTTTCACAGAGGTGAGGAGGCTGCTCTGCTGATCCCCACCACCAGAGGTGTGTGTTTGACTGCTGGATCTCGCTGATTCCTTCAGGTTTCTCCAAGTGTCTGGAGTGTGGTTTTATTCCCTCCCTACTTTCTGTTCCTCCATTGCTTCCTGTAAATAGATTTGAGCTTTCCTGCTCTTCTGTCAAAGTTCTCTAAAGCCAAAATTCATTTTAAGGCCTTGCAGGTGCTGCTCTCAAGCTCAATTTTTTCTGTGGCCTGGACATGTTGGTGTGAAATGTGGAAATTCAGGAATGTGAAGATTGTTGGGCAAACTCGGGAATTCTACCACACGCGTCCATGTTTTTTTTGGGTGGAAGATAGTTAGAGTTTGTCCTGCTCTTGTCGAGCTTTCCAAGCTAATTCAGGCTTAGAGCATCTACAGCAACACAGGCTGAGTGACCAATGCTTCAGGCAAGGTGGCTTCTGCCTCCTGCTCTGCTTAGAGTAATTGTCACCCTGGGAAAACCCTGCCACTGAAGGGTTCCCTGCTTTCCCCACAAATTCCCACCACTGGTTTGGAGCTGGAGAATCCAGTGTGCTGCCTTTGGTTTATGGCTAACAAAGAGATTGAAATATTGTTGTCTAATGAGATAAATTGGGATTTGGCTGAGGTTGAAAATTAACTGTGAAATCCATGTAGATTGGATGGGTTCATCCGTCCCCCTCCAGCGTTCCACAGAAACCTAATTAGTGCCTTTAAAAAGGAACATAATTTCCTCTGTTACTTTAATCAGGGGGTTGGGTTTTTCTGCTTTTACTGGGAATAACAGGTTGTGAAAAGGAAATACCCATACGAGTGTTGTCTCGGATTTTATTTTGCACAAACCTAATTGAATCTGCTAATTTAAATCTCATGCAAGGAGGCTGAGGTAATAATAGTCCTCCTGCAAACTGTGTGGCAGAGCTAGCTAGGATTTGTGGATTTGTTGTTTGGATCCTCATCCTTGTGGAAATAAGGTGTTGCTCCAGGAAAGTCAGAACAAAAAAAACAATTTTTTTTTCCAGCTTCCATCTGTTGGTTTTTAACATGGTTTTGTTGATGCACTTCTTCAAATAGCATCTTGTTTTTGCAGTATGACGTTGAGTCACCATCCCTGCAGGAATTTAAGAGCAGTGTGGATGTGGCATAAGGGACATGGGTGGCCTTGGCAGTGCTGGGGGAGAGGTTGAACTTTGATAATCTTTGAGGGCTTCTTCAAACAGAGCCATTCTGTGATGTGATACAGTAAGAATGATGCAAACTCATGGTTATTTGAAAGAAAAGATAATTTCAGGGGAAACCTTTGGAGTGGCTGTTCCTCTCACCTGTAAAAATGGATGTTATGCTTACTTCTCGTCACAGATCCTGCTGGTCAGGAGTTCTGTTACAGTTGTTCAGGTTGTTGTTACTTTCTTCTTATTTTGTTATTCTTAGACTGAGCTGCTGTTTCCTTACAGTATTTTTTCCAGCTACCTTAATTTTCCTATAAATATTGATTCTTCAAGTTACATCTCTTCTTGAATTCTGGTTCTTCTCTTTTTTTTTTGTGGAGAATGTCTGCCTAATGCACATTTGGGTTGCTGCACTTCTGGAAAGGTCCTGGTGTCTCTGGGAGCTCTCAGCTGTGGGGACTGTTCTTGCTTCACATTTTGAGTTGAGGTGGTTTTGGGTCTGTCTGCCCTGACTGGAAAATTTCTCTTCTGGCTTTTGTCACTTTCCCAGTAAGGTGAATTTTAAAAGAAAGGAGGGGAGGAATATACAGGGATTATTTTTAGGGATATGCCATCCCTTGGCAAAGCAGCTGTCCACCAATATACAATCATGCATTAACCTCAGATTCATCCAGATTTGTTTCCCATGGACTCACCACCCCTAGCAGTGGCCAAGGCCAGGCTGGATAGGGCTTGGAGCAACCTGGGATAGAGAAGGGTGGAACTGGATGAGTTTTAAGGTCTCTCCAAGCCAAACCATTCTGTTTTTCCATAATATTGTGTGAGAGATAAGAGGAACAACTGCATTTTTGAGTGGAGCTGATGTTCCCTGCGCAAAGAGCAGAGGCAGATGGCGAGTCCAAACTTTGCAGTATTTTCAGGAAAGGAAATAGAAATGCCACACTTTGAGCTGTCTCTGAGGGCTCGTTTGCTGTTCCTGTAGATAATGCTCAAATTATCTACAGAATTCTAATGATCATTCTTGACACAAGCAAATACATACCCCAGCCACTGCAGTGCAGGGGAATTTGGCAGGAGGGGATTTTTTTGTGTTCATCAAAAGCACATCTTTTCCAGAAGGACAATAGTTTGTGGATGAAATGGGTTGGTGCTTGTGGAGGGGTGGGAGATCTGTTCTTCTCTGCTATGTCTGCTCTTGGCTTGGTGTGAGTGTGCACAGCAGATCTGAGTCTGTACCTTGCATTTAATCAGAAAACCCAACCATCACCTGCTTTATAGCTCTCATTTCCAGTTAATGTTTTGGGATAGATGTATCACCTGGTAAATCTGCAAATAAAGCAAAGCTGCTCCTTGTGCAGATGGGGAAAGCTCAACTAAGCTTAAACACAATGTTTCAGATTATTGTGTTAAAAGAACCCTTTGGGCAATGATCTACATCCCCAAAATCCACAAACATTTGCTGCCAAGAGAAAGCTTTTTTTTTTTTTTTAATTTTGCTGGTTGAAAATGCTGCATCTCCTCTCTCAATAATTCTCATGATTGTAAGATTGGTAAATACAGTAGGTGCATGTTGGAGGAGAAATGCTTGAAAGTACAGATGAAATGGAAGGGATAAGCCTTTTACAGGGTCTGTATGTAATTTATACATGCAGCTTTTAGGGAGGGAGAGACAGATTCCTAGACAAAGACATTTATTAATTTCAGTGGCTGGTTTTTTTTTTTCCTTGCAGCTTTTGGAGGTTTGACTTACTGCAGTGGCACCAAACAACTGTTGTGTTGTTCATGGGCTGCCTCACTGGGAACACATTCAGACAGCCTGAATTATCTTGTCCCCGAGCGTTGCATTCTAGTGGGAGTTTCTCTGAAGTCCTTACTCCTTAATGCTCACCAGAGAGTCGTGTTCCTTCCTCACAGCATCCCAGGGTGGCTGAGGCTGGAGGAGCCGAGTGGGCAGCTGGTGGCACCTCCCTGCTCCAGCAGGGCCATCCCAGAGCCCAGGGCACAGCATTGTGTGCACACAGCTCTGCCCCAGCCCCAGGGAGGAGAACCCCCAGGCTCTGTGCACAATGTCATATTTTATCTGTGGAAACCCAGAAAATAGCTTGCTTTCTCTGAATACTCAGAATATTCCCTTTTTCTGAAAAAACTTTTCTGGTTCTTTCTTCCTTCAAGCATCCAGCATTGGGATTTATACTGAATCTGAATGTGCTGAGTTTTCTTTTTGTTTTATTTTTTCGCTTTAGTGTTTTGCTTTGAGGTACAAAACTAAAAACTAAGGATATTTTCCCTCTCTGAGGCTTTTATTCCCAGTGTATTTTGCTACTCTGTGTATATTTGGGAAAAACTGGATCATAGTAGTAGAGACCTGTAGTTCATATGACTCTGGCTGTACCAGTGAAAATACTCCTGGACCCAAATATTTACTGCTGCAAGAGCTGTAGCTTGATGTGGGTTTATGAAGCAAAGTTCTATGTGCCAGTAGTTAGTAAATAAAGAGTAGCAGTGTATTGAGTGGAATACATAAAGAAAAACAGGAATTTTGGCCACTGGGTTACAGCTGCTGAGAGGATTTCCCCCATTCTTTTATCTTTAGCTGTGTTGAAGGTTTGTGTGATTTTAGGAGGGGTTTTTTATTTTTATTTTTTTGTGTTTGTGTTTTTTTGCTCCATTCCTGCTGGTTTGTTGTCCATCACTCCTTTTTATGATTAGACTGGTGACTTTGATGCCAGAAGAAATAGAAAAATCTTTCCAAAGCTTCCCAGTAGAACCTTGTATTAATGCATAACTGAGGCAGCAATTTATTGTTAGTTTTTATTACCAACAGACAGGTTCTGCTCAAAACTGGATCTTGGTTTTCTACCCTTTATTCCTCCTACCGATGAACCTTCAGCATGTTATTCCTGGACTATAATTAAGGAAGAGCAGAATCCTGGTAGCTGTTCCAGGCTTCTTTCTGCCTTCGTTTAGAGCTTACCAGGCTTTTATTCCTGGTTGGAATCAGTGGTTGATTGTAATCTATCCTCCTGGGCCAGTCTCCAGCAGCTCTGCTGGCAATTTTTGCTATTTCAGGATTCCCTAAAGGTCTTTCAGGTCAGGTGTATTGTAGACTTCCAGTAATTGGGAAGATGCAGTGGGTTTGCTGCAGTCCTTTTTTGCCAGACTCATTGGTTTGTTGAGGTGAGGAGGAACTGGACATTGGGCTGCCTAAATTAGAGGGTTGATGGACATGAAAAGGGTGAAGAACCAGACAGAAGAGGCAAATGGGAACATTGGAAGCTCCTTGTGAATACCTGGGTGTTTCTCAGCATTGCTGCTCTTATTCAGAGCTGAAATGATATTTTAATAATAAAGCTTTAACAGTAAGAGCTGTGGAGCTCCAACATACTTCACATAAGCAGAAAAAGTAATTAGCAGGGTGATTTTCTTTTTTTATGCAGGTTGGTTTTTTGGGTTTTTTTTTGGTGCTTGAGGGCCTCGTTCTTGCAGTCAAATGTGGAACAAAATAAAATAACTGCAAGTCAAAATTGTTGATGTTGAAATTGTAAACAAGCTGTAAATATTTGACTGAAGGGAATCAACTGTTGACAAAAATTAACAAGGGATGTTATCAATTTTCCCTTGCTTTGAAACTATTTTTAACTATAAATCTTTGTCAAACATCTTGTTCTTGGGCTACAGGAGTTACTGTGGGCATTGTTTCAGCAATACATTTGGGATTTGTATTTTCTAAATTGTTTTGTGGGGTTTTTTTTGTCGATGGGTGGATCATATTTTGAGATGAGGAAAACAAAGATTTAGATGAGGTATTAAATTATCAGAATGCTGTGAGGGCTGAGCAGCTAGAGGGTAAATAAGGTTTGTAGGGCTGTGCATGATAAATCAAATATGATAATGAATTCTAGATTCAGAAGGGAAAAATAAGACACAGTTTGCATGATAATGCAGGTCACAAGCAGTACTTTTACTTTCAAATGTTGATTAGTTAAGCAGTTTTAAAAAATGATGTTGCATCCATGTTTGGGAACAGTTTGTCAGCATCTGTTTAGAATTTGTTTTATAATTTCTCCAAAGGGATGTCAAATGGAGGAATTCTGTTGACTAAATTACTGCAGGCTATTAGTTATGCTCTTGAAATATATTATTACAAATGTAAATAATAGTCATCAGCTACAAGTGGATTGCTCCTCTTACAGGCTGGCTTATTAAAAAAATAAAAGATTGTGGAATGCTTCTGAATTTTCAGCAGAAAAATTGGGCTGGTTTTGTGTTTTCTGTGGGGAGGTGGGACATGGTCAATGATTGTGGTGGAGGACAGAGGAGGGACCTGCATTTTTCTCTTAATGGCTCTAATTCTTCCTTCCTTTTCCTCCACTGAAGCAACATTTCCCTCATGAAACCTTCCAGCCTTTTCCAGTCTCAGAGTTCAGCGGCTTTTCCTTTTGTTTTTGGGGAGGTTGTTCTGGTGTATGTGGGATGTGCAGAGCATGGCCAGGGAGGGGGGTGAGATCCATTGCTGGGAAAGGAGCTGGTCCTGCTGTTACAGCTGTGATTGCCACCAATCTCCTTGATGGGAATAAGCAAAGCCACATTTGCTGACTCTCCAGCCTTTCCAGCCAGTTCTTTCTGAATCATCAGCTTTTGAAAAGAGCAATGGAAATTGTGCAAAGTTCTTGCTTTCACAAATAATCACTGTCAAGTGGGACATTTGTCATCTCTGTTCCCTCACAGAATCACAGACCAGTTGGTAGTGGAAGGGACTTTAAAATCCATCCCATCCCACCCTGGGCCATGGGCAGGGACACCTTCTGCTATCCAGGTTGCTCAAAGAACCTTTATCTTTGAGGATAGCTAAATATGTGTCTATATTGTTGGCTTTTCCACTGCTGTTGAAGGGATTTCTGGTCGGAATTGGAAGCAGGTTATTTAATTTTGTGAATTGTTTGTTGTGGAAATTGTACATTACGACTTCTTGGCCTTCAGGCTGTTCTGTGGGAAGATGTCAGAGCAACCTGGCCCATGGAATTGGACCCAACTTTGGTTCTTTCACATGCTCTTGTGCCAATGTGAGAGGAAAACCTCTTGGTTTTTCACTTCCTACTGCTCAGCAGAGCCTGCTCTGCAGAGAGACTCTTCCTTATGGTGCCTGTCAGAAAATCCTGGTGTGTCAGGCCATGCAGTAGACCATGTCTGCTCAGAAGAAACTGATGTCTCATCTCTCTGCCTCTCTCCAAGGTATTTAAAGAATCATGACTCACAAGAATCATCCATCTCCTGGTCCTTATTGCTTATTACAAGTTTGTAGAATTTTTTTTTTTTTTTTGTAAATATCCAGTGTGAGACAACTGAATGCAGAAGAGGGATTTTGTTGTTGTTGTTTTCCTTTCTTTCAGATCTGTCATTCAGTGCCTGCTCACGTCCAAGATGGATTTAAAACTAAAGACATCCAGAGGGGTGTTCACCTTCAGGTTGCTTTGGGAACACTTGGATGGTTTTTACTTAAAGCCTGAAAATCCCCTTTTGAATTCCTAGCAATTGCAAGCACTAAAAATGTGTTTCTAACTTAGAGTGAGTAATACTTCTTTGAATTGTTTTGTTGATGGACTCAACAAAAAAAAAATATTGTGGAACTCATCTGAATCTTCAGTAGAAGAATTGTCCTGGTTTTGTATTTTTTGTGTAAGGGCAAGCTGGAGATGGTAGCTGGTCAGTGATTCTGGTGGAAGACAGAGGAGGGACCTGTGTTTTTCTCCTCATGGCTCTCATTCTTTATTCCTTTTCCCCCACTGAAGCAACGTTCCCCTCATGAAACCTTCTGGATTTTTCTTCATAACCATAAATTGCAAAATATGGTAAATTTTCTTTTCTCTCTGCCCTCACTTGGTGGAACAAGGTGATTCCACTCCTTTTAAGCTCTAAGTATTTTACCAACACATGGCATTGGGGAGTTTCTTGGTTTTGGGGAGATGAGGAAGGAGCCACTCATTCTGGAGCACTGAACACTTCTCTTGTCCTTCTTAGTGCCTGCAGGGACTCAGAGCAAGATCTTTGCATCAGGTGGTGGGGTGGTACTTCAGACAAAGTCAGGGAGTTACATTTTCTTAATTGGTTCTGATGATTCAGCCTGGAACATGAATCACCCTGGACAGAGTTGGATGCTTCCAGGGTAGTAAGAGCCAAGTAATTTTAGTTTGCCCCAGAGGCTACATTGATGTACAGATCAAATTCCATTTTTTTTTTTTTTCCCAGCGCTCCTAACTGTTCATTTTCTCTTGTTCTGACAGTTTTATTTACTGGGAGCCTAAAAGGTCTGTCAGCATGGACTGCCTGGGCATCCTGTCAGACCCTGGAGGCAGCACCTCTTCAACATGTGCTCTGTGTAAAAACGTCTGCCTGGGTCATTGGCTTTTTTATTTACTTAAATTAGAAGATGTTTCTGGTGTCCCTGGGAAGCTGCTTGGTCCCAAACATGAGATCTGAACTTGATGACTTTCAGAGAGAGATTTCTCACCATGTCACAGGTTCTGCCTGCATTGCTTTGTGTCCATTGGGGCAAAGCTGGGCAAGGTGCCTCAGAAATAAAACCTTTTTTTTTTTAATAATCTTGATGATTAAAGTTTTCAGGAGGAATTTCTCCATGGAAATGGTGCTCAGGCCTTGGCAGGGGCTGCCCAGGGAGCTTTGGAGTGCCCATCCCTGGAGGTGTCCAAGACAGGGCTGGAGGTGGCACTCAGTGCTCTGGGCTGGGGACAAGGTGGGCACTGGGCACAGCTGGGACTCCATGGGCTGGCAGGATAATTCTAAATAATTCTGTGATGAAAAACCTCGTTATTTAAATTTTCTGGTGTTCATTTCAGTAGGAATGCTTGCTTTGCGTTGGACACATGTGGAATTCTCACTGTTGGAGCTTTTGTTTCTTGTTTATCCGGTTGAACTGTGTAGTAAGGGTCTGCTGCAGGATTTCTTGTCTTGTTTTGCACATCTAACATTTCTGCCAGGGTGGAGATGTTCACTTGATCCTGTGCATCTCTGAGGGTGGGCAGGCCCTGGCAGAGATTCCCAGAGAAGCTGTGGCTGCCCTGGAGGAGTCCAAGGCCAGACTGGACAGGGCTTGGAGCAGCCTGGGACAGTGGAAGGCGTCTCCTTTTCTATCATTAATTGTTTGGGGGTTTTCTAATTTCTGAAGTTGTTTCACTTTTTTTTTTTTAATGAAGTGTGTTTGAAGTGAGACAAAGTTTGGGGATTTCCCCTCAGTTCTTATCAGACAAAGTTTTCTTTGACCTGTTGTTCTTGGCTTAGTTAAAATTCAGGGGCTGTGTTTTTTTTCAAGTGAGGTGGAGAGTTTAGTTGAGCTTTTCATTGCACCCTTCCAAATATGAGTGCGTGCTCTGGAGATTAAAATGCTCTATTAGGGACTGATTAAAACATAAAATTAAATTGTGTATCATAATTTTAGCACCAAGTTTAGATTAATTAAAAACTAAATTGCCTATAACACCTTCCACTTTGATGCCTTCCCATATGATCAGATGGAACTGGGATGTTTAAACAGTCAACTGAACGCAGTTTTACATGAACAATGAGAATTAAATAGTCAGGTTTGGGTACTGCACCATTAGGATTACAAGAGACACTGGTTATGAGAAATATCATTGTGTTTTAAAAGTTAAATTGACTTTCAGTTAAAGGGGAAAGAAGCATCCAGAATGAAGAATTTTAAGGAATTGTGATGTCTTTACCAGAAAACTCTTTTAGAAATGGTTCTGTGTAGTTTTAGAGATTCAAAATCAAAATGTCATTTTAATACTTCTTTGTCTTTCTTACTTTAAAGTAAGCTTGAAGTTCTAGTCCAAATCTTAAATTTCCAGGTGCTAGAGATTATTAGAGGGATTATTAAGTAGTTTCCAAGATGCTGAGTGATGTTGAAAAGGAGCACTGAGGTATTGCAGAGCTAATTTTGCTGGGGCCAAGCTGTGTGTGTACATAAAAGGTGTTGCATATGCAGCCAAAGATACACTGAACATGTTTTCCTGACTGGTGCTTTATTCTTGTTTATCTGGGGCTTTATTTCATGTCATTAAAGATTTTGGGTAAAATCTGGATGGATCTGGAGCTTTGTGTCAGGTGGTTTTTCCAATGCTGGCCTTTATTGCAATAATTCAGTCTGCAGGGAGGAGGACACTGTCCCTTGTGGCTCTTGCTTCAGAACTATTAATTTTAAGATAATTAATCTGTTTACTGAAATTTGTCCCTCTCATGCCCTGATTTTCTTCCTCCTTAGAATATGCACCTGGCAAGCTGTTCTACAGATTTATCACATGTACTTCAAATGGGCTGAGGAACAAAATGAAGACATTTTTCCTTAAATGCCTGACTGTCCTTGAAGCCTGGGGCTTTGCAGCAGACAGCCCTGAGTGGAAATGGATGAGGAGTTTTTCCTCTGCTCTGGCTTTCAGCAAACTTCCATTTTCTTGCCCTTCAGGTAGGAAATGGGGTGTATCCTACTATGAGGTGGAAAAGAGTAGCAAAACCAGAGCAGAGAGTGCTGAAAAGCATATGAGGACTTTTTTTTTTTTTTTTTTTAGCTACTCAAGTATTCCAAATACTGTATTTTGTTTTCTGTTTTTTGGAAACAAGCCTGCTCACAGAAATGCTGGGCTTCTGAACTGCTGCTACTTTTCTTTGTCCCTAGGGAAGAAACTGCTTTTGTATTGCAAACTCAGTGGAGCAGAAATTTATGAGCAGCCTGATTTATGCCCTTCTGTTGGGGAGGAGGGATTCAAATAATTGGGAACCTCTGGATGTAGAAACACTCATTTTGTTTCTTCTGTACATTGTGTGATGACTGTAAGATGATCCCCCAAACATCCTGGGGGAGCTGGACAAGCTCCAGCAGTGGCCCATGGGAATATCATGGGTTTAACCAGGGCAGGTGCTGGTGCTGCCTCTGGGTAAGGGCAACCCCTGGGATGGATCCAGGCTGGGGATGAGCAGCTGGAGCAGCCCTGGAGAAGGACCTGGGGGTGCTGGTGGTGAGAGCTGGGACCCAGAACCCCCCTGTGCTCTGGGCTGAGCCCCAGCGTGGGCAGCAGGGGAGGGGGGGATTCTGCCCCTCTGCCCCTGTGCTCAGGTGAGACCCCACCTGCAGAGCTGCCCCAGCACAGGAGGGACCTGGAGCTGCTGGAGAGAGCCCAGGGCAGGCACCAGGATGGGCAGAGGGATGGAGCAGCTCTGCTGGGAGGAAAGGCTGCACAGCTGGGATTGTTCACCTGGAGAGGAGAAGGTTCCAGGGAGAGCTCAGAGCCCCTTCCACAGCCTAAAGGAGCTCCAGAAGACCTGGAGAGGGACTGGGGAAAAGGGATGGAGGGACAGGACATGGGAATGGCTTCCCACAGCCAGAGGAAGTGGGAAGGAGTTGTTCCTTGTGAAGGAGGTGAGGCCCTGGCACAGGCTGCCCCTGGATCCCTGGAAGTGCCCAAGGCCAGGCTGAATTAGAAACCAGTTTGTAGCAAACAATAGTGATTCTTACTCCTGAGGTAACAGACATTTCTTTTTCTGGTGCCATAAATTTCCTTCTGCTGTTCCTTTAGGAAGTGTGGCCTGACAGTAATTAAGCAGTAATTGGTGTAAGAAGGCAGGAGCTGTTCCCAGTAGCTAAGTATTGTTAGAAAATAATTTCATTTATCCAATGGCATTTCAGCAATTCTAACCAATTTTGGGTTTATTATGTTCCATATGTCTGCCCAGCAGGACTTGAGATTTGGTTTAGCAAATGCAGTTGTTGTGCTTTATTGAATGCTGGTTTTAAAATCACCTTTTTTTGCTAGCCAGGGTATATAAATATTTGTCTTTCCCTCCCATGTATGTTGCCTTCTCCTTGAGTTCTGCATAGCTTTTGGTTCATCATCTCTTGTGAAAGCAAAGGATTTTTGAGGAAGGGGAGGGCTGATGTCAGTGTTTTTTTGTTCCTGAAGGGTGAATTTTGGTCAGAACTCTGACCTGAGGAGTAACAGCTATGGCAGAGCTTAGCTGAGGGTGATTTTAGAGGTGTCTTAACTCCCTGCCACCAACTTGGCACGCAAATGAATTATAACCAGCAGCTGCTGCTGCATACCCATGGACTAGTCTGACACAATATTTTGGTTTTCCTTTATTTTGTGCTTTCTGCCTCTTTTTTTCTGTGGTTTAATTTACGAAAGCTTTTTGCACATAACCCTGACCATGAACTTCACCTAAGTGGGGAATCCAGTGCTTCTGCTCTTGTTTGGGAGCACAGGTGTTGAAATGACTCCTTGGTGGGAAGACAGATGATTTGTGTTTGTTGAGGAATATCCTGATAGCCTTTAACTGTTAAAAGCTGACTTTAAAAATCTCTACCCAAAAAACTTCTCCTCTTGAGTGATGAATGGGGCTGATGGAGAGATTTAGCTCTTGGAACTATTAGATAGGGACATAATCCATTGTGGCTGGTTTGTCCTCAGCATTCATGCTGGGATTAATGTCCTCTCCTGGTGGGTGGCGAGGAGAGAAGTGCTTTTCCCAGCTCTGAAGGGTGTAGGGCACAGTTTGTGTGTTGCATGATGAGAGAAAATGCAGGAGTGATTTCCCAGGGAAAGCTCACAGAGGTGAGTTCTTGGAGGGGATGAACCTGAAGCAGTGATGAAGTGTTGAGAGTTTCTCTTTTCCTTTGACTTTTGTACTATATTAAAAGACAGAAACACAGGAGGGGGGAAAACATTTTGCTCATTTTCCCTGGGAACTAGTCCCGTGCTTTCCCCAGTTGTTAGGACTTCATGAAATCCAGGGGAAATTCAGCAGAGATCTAATTACAGGACTGTAAATAATTCCTCTCTGAAGAATAACCAAGTGATTTCAGGACTCTCCGTGTGGAAAAGGAAGGACAGAAGAAGGATGCCATGGAGCTGTGTAGTGACTGAAGGAAAAGGGGAGTAAGGATAGATAATTCCCATGTTTTCCAATGCAAGGACTGGGCTATCAACACACAAAATAAATTGTTACTGGGTGTTTGGTTGGGTTTTTTTGTTTGTTTTCGGGTTTTTTTTGTAGTTCCTTCTTTTTTTCAGTTTTATTCTGTGGTCCTAATGATCTCTCTGTTTGGATGCCTGATCAGCCATAGCTTTGTCCTGACTGATTTTGTCCTGACCTTTTGTTTTTGTAAGGGTAAAGAAAGATGTTGTGGGTAATTTAATTCTTTGAAAGTGGCTTTTTATTTCTTTCTTTTTCTCTTTTCCTTTTCATGCAGCTTGTGTGAAAACTTCTTTTACAGATGTTAGAACAAGGCTATTGTTGCCTGTCTTATTGTAGGGTCAGTAGTGGGGTGTGGAAACTAAAACTTGAGAGTTTTCTGCCTCTGTCCCTATTCTTATTTCCAACACAGGTGAAGCCAACAATTGTTTGGAAATAAAGCCAAAATTCTGCTGCATTGCAATTCCTTTTTCAAATGTAAGAGGCTCTTATTTGTTGAAGGAAATTCATAGTACCCAATTGATTCTAGAATCTTTATTCTTTCCTCCTCTAAAGTAAGAATTCAGTTTGAATTGTTTTTCAGAGATCCCACCTTCTGTTTTGCAATTCAACCATTTGTTAGGCATTTTAAAATGCTGAAGAGAATTTAGTTTTAATACCAAATTTATGGTCAGATTTGCCATTTAATTAACTTTAGACAAAACTTTCATATGAAATAGGAATGGGTTTGGTGTCCTGCCACAAACCGAAATTACTCTGTGTTTTGGGATGCTCCGAATTGGATTTTAGCAGTGTTGTGCTGAATTATGCCATGGAATGAGGGGAAGTGGCAGTGTAAGAGGATTTTCGAACAGCAGTGGTACAAGTGATTGGAATGATGACTGTTGAGGTATTTATGTGAAGTTTTTTGCATAATGAGAAGGGAGTGAATTATTGGGGGAGAGATAGCAATGATCCAGCTCATAAAAGCTGCGCTCAGGAGAATAATTTCATTAAATACTCCAGCAGATCAGTAAATCCTTCAGCTGCCTTTTGCAGAACAGTCAGAGTTGATGTTCTTCTGGGAGGAATTCACCTCCTGTTTCTTGCCTCCTACCTCCACCCTGCCATTTTGCTAAATCAATTTATTGTCTTGCAAAGCCTGCAAATAAAGCCTTCCTAGGCAGTAAAGATCCCATCCACTTAGAGGCCTTTTCTCTTAATATCCTAAAAATGCTGTCACTGATCCTGGGCCTGTCCTGCCCAGTCTCCTGTGACCAACCCAGCTCCCTGGGCTTCCCTGTGCTGCTATTCTCTTCATCTTGACAAGGATTTGCTGTGCTCTGTTTCCCTGTTTTCCCTGACCTGACTTGGACTTTGTGCCAGGTCTCCATGACTTTGGGTTCTTTGGTATCAGAAGCCTTCTGTGTTAGTCATCTCCAAGACAGGGAAAAAAAAAATCCTTAAATAAATATCCATTTCTATACAATTCAGCCAGAGAAAAAGAAGGAACAAATATTAATTGATTCCAGTTTATACAGGTGGGACAAGGATTTGGTGTTCTGGTAAAAAACAGAGGGAAGATGTGACAAGTTCAGCAAACAGTATTGAAAACTTTGGTGCTGTTCAACTTCTTTGCATTATCCAGCAAAGTTTTGATTCTCAGAATTTTGTACCCCATAAATATCCTTGGAGAGTGATTCTGGTAATTCCTTACATGGTCCCAGGTCTGAATTTGAAGTGGCTGAAAACCTGGTTTTGGGATTAGATGATCTGAAATATTTTCTCAACCCATTGTATGATTTTTTTTTTTTAATAATTCCTGTTAAGAAAGTAAAATATCACCCTGAAATCTTTGAGTTCTGCTTCCTCCTTGCAATAATTTAGAAGGAGAATTTATTAATTTAGAAGGATAATTATTGATTTGAGTTGGAAAGGAATCTAGGGCAGATGCTAAGAAATAGAATAGTTGGGTTTTGTGTTCTTAATGAAATTGAAAATTCCATATCTTGTTAAACTTCCAGTTTGGAGTAGAGCTTGTGTCATGGAGTGATGTTGTGATGGTAATATCCCCCATCCTGTGTTCTGTTTGTTTGATATTATGTACTCTGCTTTCAGAACTGACTCTAAAAGTGAAAGTTTGTTTTGTTTGTTCTCAACCAATTCACCTCCCCCCATAATCTGTTACCTAAAAAGAGCTAGTGCTAGCTGGCTTGCTTTGCTTTACTTGCTGGCTTTCACTTACTTGCTTACTTCTGCTTTTGCCTTTACTTTTGCTTGTTAGTTAGTTTAGCTAAACATTCCAATTTTTTCCCTAGATTATTTTTTTCTTTCCTTTCCCTTTCCTGAATATCACTCCAACCTGCTCCAGACTGAGACCTAGGAAACACCCGAAGAACACCAAAAACCTGTGCTTTGTGATCTACAGCAACCATCCCCAGTGCCAAAGAGCAATCCCCAACACCCAGACACAGGCAACCACTCCCAAGAAAGACTTTCTAAATTTATCTCTTCAAAGCAGTGAAAGAGTTTTGTTGTTGTCTAGTGTTGTTAATTTTTTTTTTTTTAGTTCTGGGGAGTGTTTTGTTTGTTAAATAAACAAGTTCTTTTCCACTTCCCTCTGAGAAAATTCTTCTGGAACCAAATAAATAAAGAAAAGCCATAAAAGTTTATTTTCTAAGAACTCCTTCCAAAAGTTTTTCTCCCAAATTTACCCTAAAGTAAAACAGCTGGTAAAATATCCTGAGCAGAATACTTTGATTCAAGTATTGATTAACATTTTTGGCTGATATTTTCCCTATTGGGCAGCCTGCTCTTCAGGAGACTTTGGGGAATATTTGTTTGTGAGGCAACCTGGGACAAAAAAAGAAAAGCATTTAAATGTGTCTTTTAAAAATCACTTCAATCTCCAATTCTTTTTTTAAGGAATTCCAATGCTGCTGAAAGTGGAGCACAGTTCCAAAGAGCAGCTGTGTGACATTGATGAATTTCCTGTTTTTTTCTGTTATAAAATGGTGGGGTTGAGGATGAGCTTTACCTGTAGAAGACTTAATATGTCTTGTCATTAAAGGTCATTAATGAGATAAAAATTGCAGTGGTCAGCTGGCCAGAAGCCTTTCTCTGTGAGAGTCTGTTCAAAAACAAGACTTATATTGAAGGGCACAAAACAGAAACACCAAGATTTTATTCCTACAAGGAGACTTGAGCACAGAAACACAACATCCACAACTTCCCAGTGCCCTGAGGATTTCCTGGTGGGACAGCTGCTGAGCCAGATTTTGCAATCTGCCTGCATCAGATGTGTTTGCAGCCTCGTGGGGTGTTCATGATTGCACACTAAGTGATAACCAAAGATGTAGGCTTGTGTTTCTGCCTCTCTGCATTTATTCTGGAAAGGTGTAAACGATGATTAAAGCATCAGGAAAATGGTTCATGCATAAAAGATTTGAGGAGGAGCTGAACAGAACTTGGAAAACACTTCAATTCCAAGAGCGGAGAAGGCTCCTGTGAGGAGGTTTCCCAAGATTAATTTCAATACAAGAATAATGTTGTTTAGAGACATGATTGAGGTCTCCTGTGCTGAGGTGATTTATGGCCACCTTGTTAACAGGAGGTGGAAGTTGTTCCATGGTAACTCCAGGTCTTGTTCCAGGGTAAATCTACCTCTTAAGGGGGATTGGAAGAGCTGCTGCCTTCCCATCCCAGTAGGTGTCCAGTCCAAGTGGCCTCTGAGGAGGTTTATCCAACTCTAGGCTCCCATGAACTTTTTTCACTTTTTTCACAGCCTTGCTCTCAGTCTTACTTTGATTTCTTCCTTTGCCACATGACCTTTCAAAGTGGTGTGGCAAAACCCAAAATCCTGGCATGTGGTGCTGTAGGTCTTAAAAAAATCTGTTCCTACCAAGTTTAAAACCATCTGATTCCCTCAAGATGCAATTAACCAGAAAGCACTGCAAATTTAAACTTCAGAATCAGGGAAAGGCATTGATGTCATTAGTGTGACGTTCTCTACTCCTTTGTGCCACCTCAGACTGTGTCCTTGGGTCAAGTGGCACTGCTTCTGTCCGGATCCTATTTTGGATGATTTCCCAAAGGCCTCTTTACAGATTTTGCCTTGATTTTGATGGCTTCCCTCCAAGGCTAAACATCTTATTGTTATCAGGATATTTTGTCTTGAAAGATTTTTCTTCCCAGTTTTTCCCCTTGGGGAGGAATGCCTCACATCAGTTGTGTGAATCAGGAGTCAGCTCCAGGAAAAATCTCTTTTCACTGTAGTAACATATCCCAGTGTCACTGAGGCTGGCAAATCCCTGCCAGCCCATGGAGTCCCAGCTGTGCCCAGTGCCCAGAGCACTGAGTGCCACCTCCAGCCCTTCCTGGGACACCTCCAGGGATGGGCACTCCAAAGCTCCCTGGGCAGCCCCTGCCAAGGCCTGAGCACCCTTTCCATGGAGAAATTCCTGCTGCTGTCCAAGCTGAGCCTCCCCTGGCACAGCTTGAGGCCGTTTCCCCTTGTCCTGTCTCTGTTCCCTGGCAGCAGAGCCCGACCCGCCCTGGCTGTCCCCTCCTGGCAGGAGCTGTGCAGAGCCACAAGGACCCTTCTGGGATGTGTTGTCACTTTTGGAATCAGGACATTGTTGAAACAGCTGGATTTAAGCCCAAATTTCCCAAAACCTGACTGCCTTATGCTCAGGTGTAGAACCTTCCCTCTTCTCTATTGTGTACTGAGGACCAAAGTGATGGCAAAGGAGTAAAATTCAGATTAGGTGAAGTAAATTTCTTATTCCAGGCAGTTTCTTTAGCTTGGAACAAGTGGAGGGAATTGTGAGGAAACTTGCACTTAATTTATGGGCTTTTATATGCTTTACTAAATTTATATCACAGCAGCTGGGGGCAAAATAGAACATATCAATTAGCTACTGAATTAAGCCATTAATCTGTTCTGTTTAGCAGATAGTCCTCTGAGTCATTGCATGTTTTGGAGAGGGGAACTGTGCCCCTGAACCCTATACCTGAGGTGAGGTGCACAGCTCTACTTGGGGGTTCCCTTGTGGCTCCTGCAGGCAGTTTGCAAAAGCCCTGAAGCCTGGGATGTCCTTGTTTTAATCTGCATAATTAAATCTATTGTTGTTTGGAGAGGAAACAACTGGGACTAGAATGTTTTCTCTGTTCTGATGACTTCCTGAACAAACCCGAGTGTTTAGCTGGCATGAGAGAGATTTCTTTGTGTGTGTTCTTGCTTTTATTCCTGGCTGTATTCCTCTAGGGCAGCAATATTACAGTGTCATGGGAAAAAATTTGTTGCTACAGCAGCTTTGCTGATCAAGATTTCAGTTGATGTCTGTAATGTCTCTTTCTTCCAGCAAGGAATCCTTGGGAATTTTCCTTTTCTGTGTTTTAAACTGCCAGCGGGCAAATTTAGATGGGATATTGGGCAGGAATTGTTCCCTGGCAGGGTGGGCAGTCCCTGGCACAGGGTGCCCAGAGCAGCTGTGGCTGCCCCTGGATCCCTGGCAGTGCCCAAGGACAGGTTGGGCATTGGGGCTTGGAGCAGCCTGGGATAATGAAAAGTGGAACTGGATGGGTTTTGACATCCCTTCCAATCCAAACCAGTCTGATTTCTGAGGTAGGGTTGGAATTTTTTGGGTTTCTTGTTTGACAAAGGAGTGCAAAGTCCCCTTGTCCTTCTCTGGTGTTTCCTTTTTGAAATGATGGCAGCAGACCCTTTGTTTAATGCTCCAGGGGCTTCCTATTGTCCTTTATAATGTCATTCTAATTTAGTTCCTCTTCCTCTCCCTCCTAATGTTTCCCAGCATTTTGTTTACTTCAGCTCAGTACCCACAGCCGCTCCTTCTGCCACCTCCTTGGAGGGAAAATAGCTGAAAAGCTGACAAATTCCTAATCCCTTTCTGCACATATGAATATCTTATTTGTCCCAGCGTGCCTTTTTATCCAAATGAAGATTCCTTTCCAAGCTGCCCAGGTATTCAGTGCATTTAGATCCTCACAGAGCTGCTGACAACCCCTTGTTTGTGGCCAGGGCTGAGCTCTGGAGCTGGCAGACTTTCACCTGGCACTTAATTCTGCACTCTGACACCTTCCCCTCCTCACCCAGCAGTAGTAAAGTGCATGGGCCAGCTCGTCTGGCCTCTTAGCTCGTAGTTTTCTCTTGTTTTTACAACTGAATTGCACTAAAATGGTGTTTCCTGCAGTTCAGCCTTTTATTTTAGACAGCCAACCTCATGCCCCACAGGGCTTTCCCTTCTCTCCCATCTCTCTTTACACATTTCAGTAGAAAAGCCACAAAAATTGAGGGAACAGATTCTAAGTACCCCTAATTTCAGGCCTGCTGCCAATTCCATGGAATACGGTTGAAAGGCATCTCTTCTGACACTGAATAAAACTAATTTAATCTTTACACTTTATCTTTAGAATGAATGTTTCTTGTAATGCTGTTGTTAGGCTCTTGCTGCCAGGGCCTTTTTTGTCCCTCCTCATCCTGGCAGCCTCAGGACATGGTGGACACAGCCCCAGGAGGGGACACATCACTTCCCTGGGCACTGCTTACCTGTAGACACCTTTCTGCTGCAAACCACAGGGATGCTTCTCCGCCTTTCTTCAAAGCAGCTGTCTCAGGATCATGCCCAGAACTCCACCTTCTCTCCTGTAGGAATAATCATGACTTCCAAGTCTGCTCCCCTTCCGTGACTTCAGCAGTGAGCAGGAATCTGTGCTGGGTGTCACCAGTTCTATTTGGTGACAGAAACAGTCATGCTGGCATCTCTCGGGTTCACCCCTGTGCTAAAATTCCTTCTTGCAGTGTTGTGGGCAGAGCAGCTTCCAAGATGGATTGGCATTGCTCACTCTTCCATGGAAAAGGAAAGCCACGAGAAGGCTGAGCTAGAACAGAGCCAGACAGGGCTAAAGAATAAAGCAGGGATTTATTAAAAGGATCTCCTCAATGGATCCACCTTGGGCAGCACAAGAGCCCAGCCAGGGCTGCACCCAAGATGAACCAAAATGGTCACAAAATGCACAAGCACTCACGGGGGCTCTCACTGGGGTCAGTTCTGCTCCCTTTGCAAATTGCAGTTCATTGTCCAATTCCAGTTTCAGGTTATGAAGTCCCATCCTGCTTGTTTTTCTCTTCACCATGGTTTATACTTTTTGGGCCTGGAGCTTCTAACAGTTGTCCTTGGTGCCCAGCCAGAGAAGGAATTGTTTTGTCTCCCTGCTCTGTGAAGAGAGCTCACCATCCCCTCATATGAAGCTCAGAACTGCACACTAAAGCAGCACAGAATCTGAAAAATATAAAAGCTAAAACTTAAGGCATCATGGTCCAACTGCCCATCATGAACTTTATCTCTTGTGTTTTCTTTACACCTGAGTGCCTTGGGTGCTCTCTCCTCTGTGCTCTTGTCTGATGGTGAGGGATTTTTATTCTGGCATCTCTCCTGCTGAACCTTGGGCCAGTTTATGTTGCTGCAGGTACAAGAGGTGGCTTCCCTCATCTGTGAAGCTTGGTTTATTATCACAGGATCCCAGAATGGATTGGGTGGGAAGGGACCTTTGAGCCCATCCAGTGCCACCCCTGCCGTGGGCAGGAACACCTTCCACTGTCCCAGGCTGCTCCAAGCCCCAAAGTCCCATCCAGCCTGGTCTTGGGCACTGCCAGGGATCCAGGGGCAGCCACAGCTGCTCCGGGCACCCTGTGCCAGGGCCTGCCCACCCTGCCAGGGAACAATTCCTTCCCAATATCCCATCTGGTCCCACCCTTTTTCAGTTTAAAGCCATTCTGCCTCATCCTGGCATTCCAGGCCCTTTTCCAAACTCCTTCTCCAGCCTCAGAGGTTCAGATCTGATTCCTGAACCTGTGATGATGCTCTGGCAGGAATGTGGGGCCTCACTGATGTGCTGTGGGGAGGTCACTGTGTCCACGCTGTGCTGGCTCTTTCCAGCCTATTCACCTGCGCCAGCTCAACCTAATGTTCTCAATGCCAGGATTTTTAATGGAGCTCATGGAAGTGCTAGCTGAGTACTAACAAAAATATCAAGTAGGAGGATGAAAAGTGAGTGGCTCGGGGTTAAATCTGTGATTTAAGTGCAGAATGTGGTCACTGATAATGTACCAAGGAGTTGATAAGGATGAAACTTCTGTTTTCCTCTTTTCTAGAGGAGAAACATGAATTGCTGCGAAAGGGCTTAATTTAGGCTGGGTTTTGCAGAAGAGCCTGGTCCCTGGAGGATAAAAACCACAAGGGGAGTGTCCCTGGATTACTGGGGGGTCATAGCAGGTGGCACTGGTGGCAGAAGGATGTTTGGGATTGATTGGGAGTGTCCCCAAGGTGTGGCTCCTGTACAATAATGGGATGTGCTTTGGTTTTTTAGGGGACTTGTGGCAGCTCTCTGGCTTAACTTCCAAAGCCAGGCCTAACTTCTGGGCCTGTCATCTCCAGTACCAAAATCTTCAACTGGTTTTGGGAGTGGCTGGATGAAATCTCTGCTCAGGGGGTGTTAATTCTGACATGTTGTGCACTGAGCTACTCAAACACAGCTCCTGCCACTACAGTAGTGGCTACAGACAAGTAGAAACACTCATTTCTAGAAAACTGACAAGTGTAGTGTATTTATTTTTACAAAATTTAAATAAAAATCCTCTTAGAGAAGGGAAGAGGTAGCATATAAATTCTACCTGAGAAAATGGCATTTTCTTCAATAAAATTAATGCACTTAATTTAAATTTACTTAATCTCTTACTTCATTGTTCTGGTTTAGTTTGGGATGTTTGCATTTTTATAACACCAATCAGTTTTTTGGCTATAAATGTGGAGCCAGTTCCTGGTGTCCTGCAAGGAGCACTCAGAGGGGCTCCTGACAAAACATTTCCTGATGTCAGAGAGATTTTACCCTTTGGATTCTCTCCTTTGTGTTATGTAATCCCAGGGAAGGATCCTTGGAGAGAAACTGCTCTGGCAAGGGAGAAATGGAGAAGTTTTTGGGATGAAATCCAATACCTGTCTTGCAGAAAAGGCAATGAAACTAATCTTTGGACTTTTCTATCGAATTATATGTTTATTATTAGCACTTTAATGTACAATTTTAGCTGCGTGTGCATATTTTGTGAAGGCAAGGGTTATTGAAGAATGAACTGAGCTACTCCTGCCTAATATGGGTTGTATTTCTTTTAATCTTTTTATGTTAATGTTATTTTTCAGCTGAAGTCTCCTGGCTCTGATATCAGCTTTAGAATATCTTTGCTCTCTCTTCTTTCTGCAGGTACTATCTGCACAGCAGGAATTTCAAATGAACAGTGTCACAGCCAAACAGCTTCTTTTGTGACTCAAAACCTTCTGTGAAAACAATATTTTATAGGCAAAGTCCATACACAGGGGCTGGAAACAAGAATAAATAAATTCACAATGCATGAAAAAAGGGGTTTGTGGACAGGAATGAATGATGAAGAGCTGTAATCCTGTTAATCCATCCAATAGCTGCATTGCTTGTTAAAAAGACAGGAAATAAATCACTGCTAGTGATGGAAGCAGGAAACAAAAGTGCTTCTCTCTCCTTTCCTCAGTTATCCCATAAAGTTCATTTCTATTTTTGTGAGTTTAGTTGAGTTTTCTCAGTGCAAACCTTCCATCTATTTATCAACCTTCTTTGTTCAGTGGGAATCAGCAGCATTAAATAGTTTTAATCCTTTTATATCATCATCTGTAGGACGTTCTGCTGGCAGGAGGGTGGGAAATTACCCCTGGACTGTCTGGAGAGTTTCCCTGCCCACAGCAAGGCTTGGAATAAGAAGAGCTTTAAAGTCTCTTCCAGCCCAAACCATTCTGGGATTCTCTGGCTACCAGTGGTACACAGAGATGGAAAATAAAGAACTTTATAATTGATGTGATGTAGGAAAATAGCTGGTTTGGGGTTTTTGGTGGTGCAACATTGAAATAAACTTAGAGAATTGCACATTGAAGAAAAAAATTGATTTTTAATGAACTTTTACCTTGCATCTTTCCCAGCCAGGCCCAGGAGCAGCTGTGGTGTTCTCACTGAAGTTTGAAATTATTTTTTTGAGCTTTCTTGAGGCTCTACTTTGGCTTTGAAGTGGCAGCTCATTGACTCTTAGAGAGTCATTTCTGCAAGAAAGGCACAGAAAATAACAGGCTTAAAGAGTGGGGCAAGAAAAGGAACAAAACTAGTAGCCCTTAAAAGAATGGGGGCAAGCAGAAATATTTGAGGATGAACTATTTGAATGTAGATACAGAGAAAATGCAGAGGAATTTCAAGTTGCTGGTGAAATTTTACTTCAGCTCCTCATATAAATTGTATTTTTTTCCTTGTTCTTGTGCCTTTGCTTTCTAAAAATGCTGCCTCCAAGTGAGGGCAAAAACTCAAGTTTGGTAACACAAGGAAAAGGGACAGATGCAGCATCAATGTTCCACTTTTTAAATGTGCTTATTCATGTGGAACAGTCCCAGCAGCTGGGAAAAGGGAATTGAGGTGGGAGCAGGTTTGATCTTGAAATCTCATCTTAAAAATCTTCATGTTCCTGAAAGGTTTTATCCAAGAGAGGAAGATGATAAAATCCAACTCAACTGTGCCAGTCCCAGAGCATGAGAACACTTTAATAGGATTGAGCAAATCCAAGAGTCCATAGGCTCAAAGACTCCTGTGTTAACTGCTCAAGAAGTGTCAGTGAAATAAAGCCTGGAGTAATGTTTGGATATTTGGAACCTCCAGAGCTGGAGGAAGGGCTGGATTTGCACTGTAAATTATTCACTGTAGCACCAGCACAGCCAAATATTTGCTTATGCTTGAATAATTCTTCAGGAAAGCATTTAAGCAGGTATTTGACTTCAGCAAACAGAGTTAGTGGCACGTGCAGCTGAATCAGAGCCAGAACTGGATTTAACTCAAAGGTGAAATCTTCCTTGCCTGGCTTTTCTCCTGGTTGGAGGGGGCTGTGAGATGGGATCTGGGACTGGGCATGGCAGGAAGGCTGTGGGCTGATATTCACCCTCCCAGGATGCTCCAAGCTACCAGAGGTGATTGCTGAGCTCCTGAGCTGGAATTAGGGTTTATTTTTGTGGTTAAGCCCACCTGAGGCTGTTCTCCAGCCTAGCAATGTGCTCTGGATGTGCCCCAGCAGTGAGAGGGGCTCAGGGCCTGGGCACGGGAACAGGGCTGTGAGCTGATCTTCAGCCTTCCAGGATGTCCCAAAGTGCCAGGGGTGATCTCTGAGCTGGAATGCTGAAATTCAGGTTTCTCTTTCTGGTGAAGCCCCAGGTGAGGGTGTTTTCCAGCAGGTGTGTCCCACCAGTGACAGGGGTTCAGGGCCTGGATGTGGAAGGGACCTTGTGGAATGAGATTCACCTTTCCAGAATGCCCTGAGCTACCAGAGGTGATCCCTGAGCTAGAATTAGGGTTTGGTTTTGTGGTTAAGCCTCAGGTCAGGGTGTTTTCCAGGAGATGTGCACCCCCAATGAGAGAGGCTCAGGACCTGCTCATCAGGAGTAACCCCCCTGAGATATTCCATGGAATTCATGGATATGAGTTCCATACCAGGTGAGGTGACTCGAGTGTTGAACAGCACTGTGAGGCAAAACAGATTTGAGGTTTTTTTTGGGGTGTGTCTGTTTTGTGGTTAAATAATCTTCTAGAAGGTTTTTTGCTTATGCTGGCACTTGAACAGAATTGTTTGGGTGGCAAAAAGCCAACGTTTGGGACACAGTTTTTAATGAGCTGTAGTATTAACCAAGGAGCACTGTCAGACTCTAAAGCAAGTTCCTCTCCTTTTTGGCTTCTGTAAGAGGCTTTTTCCTGCTGTTTTACTGACATTTCGGATTTATTATGGCACCACTTCTCCAGAATAAGCATTTGCACTCCCTATTTTATGTTTACAAACTTTAAGAGAGTTCAGCTGATCAGTAATAATGATGACCCTTATAAAAACCCACTATAATTTTTTCCTGTGTTAAAGCAATTCAGTTTGCATCAACCTTTAAAAACTAAATACTTTTGAAGATTTATCATAATTGTAGGGTGCAAAGAGCATCCCCACTGAGCAAAGTGGGTCACTCCTGATGCTTGAAGGAGTTCAGGCTTGTTGAGTAAATAATAGCACAGATATAAATGGATATTTAATTCCTTTTTAAATGTTGACTTACACATCCAGCCACAGCAGTTTCTCAGGAACCACTGTTTTTGACAAATACATTAAATAGCAAATATTTGTTGATGTGTCTTATGAATTAATAATGCTCACTTAGTGATTTCTGTTGAAGTCTGTCAGGGCTTTGAACCCACTGTAGGAGCAAGAACTGCAAATTGTTTGCCTACAAATTGCTTTCAGATGTGCTGCTCGTGGAGAACAGTCAGAAGTTGTTGCTGAAGGCAGTTTGGGTGGTGTGGGCACCCCCATAGTCCATGTTTCCTATGGAATTTGGTGTGGGTGTGGCAGTTCTGGTGTGAGGGAGCCAATGGCTCTGGCTTGTGGCAAATTTAGATTTTTCTTTTTTTGTTTCCCCCACTGGATTATTTCAAGTAGTCAAGAAAGATGTGGAATAGGTCCAGAGGAGGCCATGGAGATGCTGCAAGAGCTGGAGCCCCTCTGCTCTGGAGCCAGGCTGGGAGAGCTGGGGGTGCTCACCTGGAGAGGAGAAGGCTCCAGGGAGAGCTCAGAGCCTAAAGGGGCTCCAGGAGAGCTGGAGAGGACTGGGGACAAGGGATGGAGGGACAGGACACAGGGAATGGCTCCCAGTGCCAGAGGGCAGGGATGGATGGGATTTGTGCCATTGGCCCGTTGTTTATTTACATATTTTTGTAAATTCAGAATATCAAATGTTTATCAAATATCTGTCACTTCAAATAATTGTTGTTCTTAGGCATGGCTAGATATACTTTGTAGTGACTGCAGTTCATTAAAGGCAGGCTAAAAATTCTTGCATCCTACTAAAATGAGTAGTAAAAGCCATTCCAGCCTAAATTTCTTTGTCCATTCATCAATTTGGGAGTTTTAGAGCATTGCTGTGTTCACTGCAATGAGAAAAACAGGATTGTCCATTGTCCAAACTGAAAGTTATTTCAGAATTATTTGCAAGTGTAAGTGGTAGGAAATGTGAATAAAATGAAATAAATTATTTTAGACTTGACCTTTCAATTCAAGACAAGAAAGAAACAAGAAAGACTTTGAGGAGTGTCCAGAGGAGATGGTCCAAGGGCTGGATCTCCTCTGCTCTGGAGCCAGGCTGGGGGTGCTCCCCTGGAGAGGAGAAGGCTCCAAGGAGAGCTCAGAGCCTAAAGGGGCTCCAGGAGAGCTGGAGAGGGACTGGGGACAAGGGATGGAGGGACAGGACACAGGGAATGGCTCCCAGTGCCAGAGGGCAGGGATGGATGGGATATTGGGAATTAGGAATTGTTCCCTGGGAGGGTGGGCAGGCCCTGGCACAGGGTGCCCAGAGAATGGTTATTTCTTTCGACAAAGGCATGTTCCTCCCTGCTCCAGATTCTAATTAATGTAAAGTTTTAAGTTATGTAATAACACCAGATCTAAAAGGGAATAATTGTTGGAAGTTACTGTCACATTATTGTTCCTGTAAATATATTCAAAGTGCCTGGATGTCATAACTCAGATTAATTTACCTTCATCATCTCTTAAAATTTAAAAAAAGAATATTTTTTCAGGAAAATACTGAGTCTTGTAGACATTTTGTGTGTCTTTACTTTACAGATCTTCCTTCTCTCATCTATTCATAGTTTTTCCTTGCCCTGTCTGGAGTTCAACCTTATTTCTTAGAGGTTGTCAACCTTCTGGCACTATGTGGTAAATTGTGATTTGTTCTGAGCTATTTCCAAGTTAGTAGAATCATTTGAACTTAATAGTGTCATTTTCTGTACTTTATACTCCTGGCTTTTGGGAATTTTATTTGTTTTGTTGTTTTTAAAATTTTTTTTCCTGGTATAAATTGAAGGAAAAACCAGGATTTTTCTTCTGTTGTAGTCCAGTTGCATAGAGAGTTGCTTATTCTGGGAGCAGCAGTGTTGCTATCCTTGTGGTTTAACTTGACATTTCATCAAAATCAAAAATAAATCTGTCAAGGTTCCATCCTAAAAATCTCTCAGGAGCAGACTCCACTCAAGGGTGTCAGCTGAGCTCTGAATAATTTTCTAAAATAGAACATCGTGATTGGAGAGCTGGATTTATTTTGTTTTTTAAGGTTGTAAAATCAAATATCAGAAGCCTCAGATGTGAGCTTGTGCAATTCTTTTTAGGTCTGATAACACCTAAAATCTCTGTTTGGGTGGGATTTTTTTCCTTAGACTGACCTGAAGACACCAAGAGTTTCCTGAATTTCTGTATTCTGGGATTTGAGGTGTAAAATGTTGGAGGCAGATACCACCTAATGGAATAACACTGCTTCAAGTGGAAAAGCAGTTGAGCCCAGTTCCTTCATGAACTTTCGTTAACAGGGGAGCAAACAGTGCTGAAACACTGAAAAGTTCCCATCCCCAAAATTCCCAGGAGGTTTGATAATGTTGATTAGCTGGAATCTATTTGGGTAATGTGGAAACAGCAGATTTCCAAGTAGTCAGCAGGAATAGATCATGGTAAAAGTCCTTTTGGGTTTTTTGGTTTGTTTTTTTTTTTGGTTTGGTGGGTTTTTGGGGGGTTTTTTTGGGGGGTTTTTTTGGGTTTTTTTTTTTGAAGGTGCTCTTGCAAATTCCAGAATGACTCTGGAATGGGCGAAGTGGAAGCTTGGATGACAGTAACCAAATGAGCATTTTGGGAAGGAGAAGGGAGGGGAAAAGGGCCTTTTGAGCAATTCTGGTCTCCTCTCACATGGGAGTAATAGTTCCTTTGGGAAGAGTCTGGAATTCTGTTTTGAGCTGTCTCGAACTTCCATTTTGCCACAAATTCCCATTTGAGCTGTCGGGGTTGCTGTCTCCTCTCTGAGGTTGTTCCCTACAATTCCCTGGGAGAAGGGAGGAGAACACTGAGGAGAAGGGAGCTGGGTCTCTTCTCCCAGGGAATAGGTGAGAGGATGGGAGGAAACAGCCTCAAGTTGTGCTGGGGGAGGTTTAGATCAGATACTGGGGAAAGGTTCCTGATGGAAAGGGTTGTAGAGCACTGGAAGGGGCTGCCCTGGGGCAGTGGTGGAGTCTCATCCTTGGAAGTGTTCAAGGCACGTGTGGATGTGGCATTTGAGACATGGGTTAGTGGTGACCACGGTGGTGGTGGTGCTGCTTGGAGTTAATGTGTGGATGTGACAGAATTTGTTTTCTCACAATGGACTTGTGAGACATTTTAGAGACTTGTAGAGAAACGATGATAACTTGTTAGTATAAACAACCTGCAGGTGGTGTTTTCCTACCCTGTTTTTCTGTTCTTCTCAAGGACTGTTAGAAAAATATTTTTGTTAATTAGCCAATCAAGTAGAATGTGTCGAACCTAGTTATAAAAGAAGAGAACTCTCATATTAAAAGTGCTGTTGTGTGAACCAGCCTGATTGTGGATTTGTGTCATTTCTTGCTCAACAGTGATATGAATGACCTGAATGGTCTTTTCCAACCTGAAGAATTCTGTGACTCCACAATTCCCTGCTGGAATTTGGTCAGAAACAGCTGTAGAAGGGCGAGGGAAGAGAAGGAGGAGAGAGGAGGAAGGAGGGTGCTTTGCATGGCTTGAATTCCTGGGTTCTGTGACCTGGAGCTGCTCTGTTGAATCAAACATTGATCTGAAATGGGAATGAACAGTCCCATGAGATCTCTGCTGGGGCTTCACTTGTTTGATGGCCAACATTGAAGTTCTTCCTGGAATTGTTGCTGCCTGTTGCAGCCTGCACCAACCTCCTGCTGCTGGACAGGTTGGGAAGAGTCCAACCTGTGGGAAGGTGGAGCTTGGAAAAGCCTCTCTCCATCCTTAACCCCTGGATGAGAAGTGGTGCAATGTGTTCAGTGTAGACTTTGAAATGGTTTTGCTGCTGCCTTTTATTTCTGCAGAATGTTGGTATTAAAATCCAATAAAGTCACCTGCAATTTATGGATTTTATAAAGGGAAAAAAAGCTGTGCTTGCTGTGAGGGAGCCTCATAAATCACAAGACAGAATCATTGAATTTGGGAAAAAACTCTGACGTCCTGGAGATAACATACATGTGAGCTGTCCTGCAAGCAAACTCAAGATACATACATATATAAAAAAATATAATATTATTACATTTACTTATTATCATAAATATTGTTGTGTTTGTTATTATAAAGATATTAATACAATAATAATACTATAGATATAATATATCTCATCAACCACCTAGGAACTTAAAATACTTGAGTAAATAAGGGCCACTCCATCTGGTTTATTACATTTCCCTACTTGGTCTCCTTCTCCTGTGGAAAAAACCCCACAGGTTTTCCTCAAACTCCTGGCACACGATTGTTTCACTAGTTTATTTGATTTTTTAATAAATGCAGCTATCTTTTATACAATAACTCTGCTTGTATTGCTGAAAATCTCTCTTCATTCTGTGCTCCTGTCATTGTATTTATCCCAAACATTTTAAATTTGAAGGAATATTTTTAAATAATTAATTTCTGGGCTGCAGAATTGTGCTAATTCTTTTTATTAGAACCATGAACCAGAGCTTTTTTAAACTAATGTTCTGCACTCCAGGTGTACTCTGGAGTTCAGTCAGACCTGTCTTGGGGATTTTGGTGGAGAATTATTTTGTTTGGGTGGGTTTTGTTTGTTTTGGGGGCCTGGAGGGGGAAGGAAGACAGAGGGTTGTGGGGTTTTATTTGGGTTTTTATTTTTCTTGAGGAGTTTCTTTGTTTTGTTGGGGATTTGTTTGTTTGTTTGCTTGCTTTTTGGTTTTGTTTGTTTGTTTTGTGGATTTTTTCTTTGTTTTTCTTTGTTTTTTTAAATTTTACTTTGTTGATTGTAGGGGTCTTTTTGGTCTGGTGTTGGTGGTGTTTTTCTCATTTTCCTGGACACAACTCAACAGCCTGTGTCTTTAAAGAAGGCCATCCTCAGGGATCATTCCCATTTTTCCCAGGCAATGCCTTTGAACCCTGGGTTCCTCTGGCCTTTTGCAGTGAACCCTAATTTTAATCAGTGCAATTCCTCTGCTACAGTTGCTTCTCCAAAGTTCTTGAAAGCAGGAAGGATACCATAAATACTTTATTGCAGGGAAGTTATGGAAATCAGACCTGATTTAAGGCAGAACTTTGCATTTTCTTGACTTGGAGCACTGTGCATGCACAGTTATCGAGCTAATGAGTACACACATCTTGATTAATGCTAATGGGGTTCTCCTTCCTTATTTTATTTATTTTTGTGACTGAAACAATACCATGCTCTTAGAGACTTCATATCCCCTATGAAAGAGTTTGTAGTGGCTCAGTTTTGTGCAGGTTGAGTAACAAATGTGTCAAATCCCTCTTTTCCAGCTCTGCCTTGAGTGAAGTTTGACAGAAAATGCTCCAGCAGCTTTGTCTCTGGAAATGGTTCACAGTGGGGACGGCACTCGCTGCTGTCCTGGCCTGGGCTCTGGCCCAGAATGATGAAGGTAAGGGTTTGCCTGAGGGGTGGAGCTGTGGGAGGGCTGGGATGCCTCTGGAATTTCATTGGAATGTTTTTTTGCCACTCCAAAATTATTACTTGAAATAGTTTGTTAGGAAAAGAGGCTGAAAGAAAGGTCTGGGTGTGTTTTATGTTTCATGGCTGCAGCATCTAGTGATGATTGCTTTTCCTGAAGCTGTTGGTTTAGCAGGCAAGATAAAATCTTCAGTTATGGTTATTCACTGTTGGACTTGAGCATTGAAATTGGTTTTAGCTTATTCATCAAGCTTTAACACTAAACTTTACTTTGTTCATAAATCAGCAGTTGTGGTTGGAATAGGAGATTGAGAGAATGGTTAATGACCAAAAACTTGGGAAAAAAATCTACGGTGAGGGTTTTCTAGAGAAACAATACTTCAGGAGCCCTGAAACATGATACCAGTAGCTTATGTTCCTCCTCAGAGCACCTTGGTTTGAATTTAATTAAAAGACACCAGAAATGTGTCCTGCTAGTGATCCTTGGTAATTAAAAATTACAGCTCTGGATAACTGATTAGGATTTCTTCTTTTGAACAATTTAACAGCATTGAAGGGCAAAGTCTGCCAGAGTTGTTCCTGAATACTCCTGAGAATAATGAGTGGGATAAGTGAAAACTGAGTGTGGTTTCAGAATGTCTGTAATGAAGTTGCTCATTATCCATGGCACTGTATGTGCATAGAGCTGTAATTGAACAAATTTATGACTTTGGCATCTGGATTTTGGTTTAAAAACCTCTATTTTGTCAGTTACGAAGTAAGTTATTTTGTTTTCATGGGAAGTCTTCAGTCCTGCTTGAATTATGTTTTGTTTTTTGCCATCAAGTTGAAAAACCTGTTTCTTGTTCTACTAATTGCTCTCCAAATGTCCTTTTATTCCCTTCCATCCCCCAGCCCAACCCTGCCCACAATGTACAAGAAAGCTAATTTAATTTTCTCCATTTTTACACCCTGTCATAATCACTGTCACTCCTGACACTGAAGTGGACGAGCTGCTTATATTTCACATATTTGCTCTGTGCTGGGGTACAATTAACTGGGTTTTAATCATTTATTGCAGTGGAGGAGTGAGGCCATCAGGGTGGTGGAGGTTGACCTTGGTGGTGGTTTGAGGAGGAAAATGCTGGTTTGGGTGGAGGAGAGGCAGCAGGATGGGCTCTGGCATGTCCAGCAGCACAGGAGGACATGGGAGAGCAGTGGGAGTCATGGTGGGAAGCAAAGCAGGATCATGGGGCTGTGGAGAGCCCTCAGAGGAGGCAGAAAAAAAAATAGCAGCAGTTTCCAGTGGGATTTTTATTTGTGCTCACGTTGGCAGCATCACATCTCTCCAAAAAAGGCATCTTTGAGGAGAATAAAATGGGCGTTTTTGGTTGAGGAGCCATTTCTAGTTAGGCTTGAGTGATGGTGAAGTGTGCAAAACACAGATGGCCCAGACAGGACAGGAACAATTTGATCTCCTGAAGGGGAAAAAGGGATCCCTCAGGTTTCCATTTCTGTTCCTTTGTGCTCATATGACAAATTCTCACCTCTGTATCCTTAACCCAAGATTGTTCAGAATTCTTTTTCTTCCAGGTGATTTAGAGGAAGGGAAGGGGCACCACTCTTTAATGGCAGTGTCCTGTGACTAAGTAAATACAGCAACTCCCTTACTTCAAAGAGCCCTGAACATAATTTTGGGGTGGATTTTTTTAACCTAGCTCATGCCAATTTATTTATCACAGAACCCATGCTTGATTTTATCCTTGGTAATGGTCTTACATGGCATGAACAGGGCAGCTTTGTTATAATGAGAATAAATTTGCTGGCTGTAGCCAAAATTCTTGCTGCTTTTTCAGGGGGACAGTTGAGAAATTTTGTTTCTTGAGGAACATGCAACACCCTGATAAAAACTGGACTGATTTCCTCCCCCATACTGTGTTCAGGAAAGGGTAAATGTAGCTAAAAGCACTTTGGATAAATTTCACAGCGGTGTAATAGAGAAAAAATGAGCTGGAAATGGATTTAAGCCAAAGTGGGGGACTGGTGACTCAGCAAATGGCACCCAGCTAATGAGGCAATGCTTACAGGAATAATTACTTGGAAATATGTTTCTTACAGCTAAACAGAAAACTCTGTTTCGGGCTGGGCCTGGAGGAGTTCTGATGTGCAGGAACAGGATTTGTAACCCGAAATATAACACAGAAGCATGTGTTCTTCTGGCAAATGTCATTTCCAACCAGTGTAGTTCTCTTAACAGCAGAATAATAAATATGAATAAATAAAAAAACAGCTTTTGCAGAAATTATGGGCTCTTTCTTTGCAGCCAGCATGCCAATCCTCCATTTTCCTGGTGGGAGCTGAGGATGTTGACTCAGTTTCTTGCCCCTCTTGCTGCATTTTGCTTCATTAGCTCAAAATTTCTGTGTTTTGCATGTTTTACTTGACCTCCCATGTCACCAAATCCCCCCCCAGCCACAGGAATTAATGATGGCCCAAAGTAATTTCATCCAGGAGTGCTGTGGTCAGGCTTCAGAAGGAAGTTTCCTCAGGATCCCATCTGCTCCTGGTGAAATTCAAGTATTTCCCATCTACTGCAGTCCCTGTGTATTCAAACCCAGCCCCCTAATTATTAAAAACCCCAAGACTTTTGTTACAGAGCCATGCCATCAGCCTTAATTTACTGTTGATGAGCCCATTCAGGGTTTAATTTCAATTCTTTCATCCTGTAATCCTTTTCTTCAATCCCGTGGTGCACCAGAATAAATGTCAGGCTTGAGTGTGGATGGGGAATATTGTGAGTATTTTTGGTTTGGTTTTCTGAAAGAAAGAGATCTGGTTTTACAATTCCTGCTGTCGTCTCTCTTCTAAACAGGAGAATACTGTAAATGTTGGGTTTTTTCATAATCTTTTAGCTTAAGTAAAAGTAGAAATGTCACTTTTAGCTGTGCAATATGTGAAATTAGGTCAGCTGAAATCTCTTTTATTTTTCCAGTGCTGCTTTATTGAATTCAGAGGCAAACTCTGAGGCTAAAGGAATCAGGGAGGAGGAAGGTGGAAACACAGGATCAAATTTCTCCCTTTTTTTTTTTCCCTCTCTAATCCAATATCTATGGCTCAAAGAAAAAAAATTAGCAGCAATTTTTGGCCAGCAAAGAAGGCTGCTGAATTCAAAACTCTCTGCACTTTTATGCCAGACCAAACTAAACCAACAGCAATTGTTTGCCAATTATGATATTTCATTGCCCAACATTAAGATTGACTCCATACCTTTTGTGAAAATACAAATGTGAGCTGGGGGGGACGCCAATAATTTATTCCTTACTCTTTAAAGATGAATAGAAGGCAAAAAATCATTCTGATCCCTTTAAAAAACCAAAAGTAAATGTGAAGATCCACAAACAAAATTTGCAAAGGATCTGTTCTTGGGGTTTTCAGAAATAGTGTAATGGGGCTGTGACTTGTGGGGATCTGTTTCATAACACGGGATCTCTGAAGGGTTTTTGAAGATTTTTGGGGGGCTGCTTTTAACCTAAAGTTGTTTTGCACTTTTTTTTTAATGCATGAATGAAAAGAACACTTGAAGGTACTTATATTTCTCCTGAAGATTTATAGCTTTAAAAGAAGAATAGTAACAAAAATCCTGAATTCATATGCTCAGAGATGTGCCCATCCTGGTCCTTTTGTTACCTTGTAAAACTGGGTTGTGTTTGAGGGGGTTCTACAGGGGCAGGAGGGGGAGGGCTGAGCTGTATGTCACCTGTCCCCTACATTCCCCTGACCCAGGGGCTTGTCACACACCAAAAATGTCAATACTCAAGTCCTGCCTGTGTTTGGTGTGGAGCCCACAGAACCACGGGATCATATTGGTTGGAAAAGACCTTGAAGAGCAACGAGTCCAACCATAATGCTAGGGATGAGGATTTCTAAAAGCCTGCACTCCAAAAATCTCCCGGAGCTGTTCCATGAAATCATCCCTTCTGACTCACTTGAGGAATAATACTTGTTTATCCCAGAGGAGATGCAAACAGGATGTTGGATGCATTTCTCTTGGCATGTATGGCTAAGAAGGATTATTTAATGTTGGATTTTTCAACTCTATTTGGACTTATCACTGTAGTTCTTCCAATCTTCTGGTTTCAGACTCATTTCCTTCCTTTTACTTCCTTTCTGCTTGACTGTGGAACAAGAGATGAGCCATGGACACCTGCACTGTGGGATTTGGATCTCACTGCTGGCTCAGTGGTTTTGTTTCATTCTGAAATAAAATTTCACAAAAGAAAACTGAGGCTAATCAGAAGATTTGCTCATCCAAATATGGATTTCATTTCCTAAGTGTTCAACAGATGAGTATTTTTTATCAGAATGTAATTAAAAAAAAAAACATTTTAATGGTCTTTGCCACTACCCTGTGTGGGGGTGACTTTTTAAGTAAGTTTTTTTTCTGTGAAAAACAAAACTGTTCAATTTTGCCACCAGGACTGTTCATCCTCAAAACCCTTCACCTGTTTTTCAAGCCCCCCTCTATTAGTTAATGTCTTTATTCAGTCTAACAATCTTCTGCTACAAAAATTGAATTACTGAGGGGCCTTACAAATCACCTTAAGAGGCTATTTTAGAAAGAAAATAGTTTCAGATCTTGATCTATTACTGTTGGGCAGGAAATTAACTGAGGGAAATGCATATTTGAGTACCTGGAGCTCATTGATCATTCCCTGAGCCCTGCACTGTACAGATGCAGGGAGAGGAGAGAAATGCCCCCAGGTTCTTGCCTGAGGGAACGTGTCTGTTCTTGGGAGCAGGAGTCATTTCTGTGTTTTATGGGGACTTGCTGTGTTTGGTGGGGAGCTGTGCCATTGATCCTACAGAGAAAAGAGCTCTTCTTGGTGCTGGTGAGTTGTAGTAGAGCCATTAAGCTCCTCTGAAGGGTTTAGTTCTTCAAAGTGTCTTTGAGTGCCACCAGCAGCACTTTGAGGCGACAGGAGATGAATTTCCCTGTGGTGAGTTATTCACAAAATAGGGGCACTGCAAACGAGGTTCATCTCAGTTAATGTACAGATTTCAGCCCTGGTGGAAGGGACTGAGTATCCTGGGATCTCCCTGTGGCTGAGTTGGGAGGGATGAGGCAGGAAGCTGCTTCTGGAGAAGAAGGGAAATCCCAGATCCCAACAGCCTTGGAACCACCAGACTGTGGCATCTGGCTAGAAATGAGCCTCTTCCAGGCACTGGGCTCCCAAAGTTTTTCTGCTTCCAAGATGAGGAAGAGCCTGGAGCATCTGGGTGCCCAGGAAGGGCTGAGGGAGCTGGGGCCGTATCCCTCAGGGCATGGGGTCTGTGTGTTCTGAATCACTTCAAGAGCCCAGTAACTTCTTTGTTGATGGTGATTATGGACTCTTCCTTCAGAAGACTTTAAACAGGGGTCTGGGTTTTCCAGAGCCTCTGGAAACTCTGGACTTCTGCAAGGTTGAGTTCCTGCCCAGGCCAGCGGGATCTGTGTCCAGAGAGTCCTGGAGGGGCTGGAGCATAGCCAGGGAAGAGAAGGGAGCTGGGGAAGGGGCTGGAGCCCCAGGAGCGGCTGAGGGAGCTGGGAAGGGGCTCAGCCTGGAGAAAAGGAGGCTCAGGGGGGACCTTGTGGCTCTGCACAGCTCCTGCCAGGAGGGGACAGCCAGGGCGGGTCGGGCTCTGCTGCCAGGGAACAGGGACAGGACAAGGGGAAACGGCCTCAAGCTGTGCCAGGGGAGGCTCAGCTTGGACAGCAGCAGGAATTTCTCCATGGAAAGGGTGCTCAGGCCTTGGCAGGGGCTGCCCAGGGAGCTTTGGAGTGCCCATCCCTGGAGGTGTCCCAGGAAGGGCTGGAGGTGGCACTCAGTGCTCTGGGCTGGGGACAAGGTGGGCACTGGGCACAGCTGGGACTCCATGGGCTGGCAGGGATTTGCCAGCCTCCGATCCTGGGGTTCTGTGATTGTTTGAGTTGACAAGGTGGGGATCAAATTTGGGCTCAGAGATCCTGGAGGGCTTTTGCAGCTTCAGGGACCCCATGATCTCTGCTGGTGTGTGCAGTGGGAGCAGCTCCTGTGGCTGGGCAGGAATCGTGAGGGCTGAGCTCTCCCAGCTCACCTGAACATGTTCATTTTTCAGTGATCATTTTCACATTAGAGCAATGTTACTGCTCAGCTGTTGTCTGACATTAAACACAGGCAGGAGTTTTTTTCACTGAAGCTCATGAAAACTCTGGGATTTTTACATGGAATGCCCATGGTGAAGAAATATCTGGGGATTTGAACTGAAAACCCACGAAAATACCCCCCAAAAACTCCAAACCAAACTTTTTCCCCCACACCTTTTCCACAGACATTGCTGTAATTTCTGAATGCCCAGGTGTGATCACTCCTAGCCAACCACTTTCATCTCTTCTGGAGAATTTCTATTGGAAGACAATAATTTTCCTTTTTCTTTTTTTTTTTTTTTCCTCTTTTTCTGTTTTTTTTTGAAAAGACAACCTTTGGGTTAGGTTGTAAAAATAGTAAGAAAAATAATCCTCTATGTTTTCCATTATTTATTAGACAGTGTATTGAGGCATGGTGAGCTTTAAACTGGCAGGGAGATGAACAGTTGGTATATGTAGGCAGAAATCAAATGTTTAAATAATGCCAAATTCTCCTTCTGTACATTGTTAAACATGAGTGCAATGGGAAGGGCCAAGGAGGTGGGGAAGGAAGCAAGGAGAGAAAATGTGCTTTTCAATTGGATTAAAGAGAAATGGGATTTCTCTGCAATTGAAGGCTCAGTTCTAGTCTGAATTATCCCGGGAAGCTGATCAGCACAGGAAGGGGGTTGTGGTGCGAGTTTTGTGTTTGCCTTCAATATTGTTTCAGTTCCCTTTTGTGAATTTAATGGTGAAATGTTCATTTCAGGAACATCTTGCTGGGATTTAAGTTCAAGGAATTGCAAACTCTTGAGCATCTTTAAATGTCCACAGCAGGAGACCATAGAATCATAGAATTATTTGGGCTGGAAAGGACTTCTAAACCTGGGCTTGATGCCCACCTTGTCCCCAGCCCAGGGCACTGAGTGCCACCTCCAGCCCTTCCTGGGACACCTCCAGGGATGGGCACGCCAAAGCTCCCTGGGCAGCCCCTGCCATGTCAGACATTTTTTGGTTCTGTACCACAATATCTTCATTTTTATCTCTGATTTATAAGCTGCTGAATTTGTCAGCAATATTGATGCAACATGAAATATTTAATTTATTTGTCCCTTTTGATTTGATCTGCTGGGCAAGTCTGCCATGGGAAAATTTCACACCTTATTTCTAAGCAGAGTTGTTTGAAGGGAATTGTTTGGTCCTAGAGGGGAGCACAGTGTTAAATATCTTGGGGCTCCCTCATTTAAACATTTAATTTGATCTCCCAGCTGGTCTTAACTTAAACCAAGGTTTCTAGTCTTGCCTGGTGTCGCTTTTCTCTATGACCAGTTGGCCAATGCAGCCTAAGTGTGTTTCTTGAGAAGTGGCTGAGCTTCCGATTCAATTCCAAATAACACAGCACAAAAATGGATTCCTGCAAAATCATAGGAAATTTTGAAAAAAAAAGGGAAAAAAATCAAAGAAAACACAGTGGAGTAGGTTTTTTGTTCCACATAATGGCGCTGGATGAATGTTTCTAGTGTTTAAATTTTATTTTCCCATCTTCTTACATAGAAACAATGGATTCTACTATTGTGTTATTTTACTACTGTTAAGAGATTTTACTCTTTGCAAAAATTTCTTGACCTCCTCAGATTTTTTGCTTGATAAAATGGCTGGGATCTTGCCACCTGAACTATTACAAAGCTCAACGTGCTGCTGTTTTATTTAGAAGGTGAAGTTTCACATCCACAAGTCAAAAACTTCAGCTTTGATCCTTCTTCAATTTTTTTAAGCCTTTCAAGTTTTCCTTTAGTATTTTTTTTTTTTTTAATGCAAAACTAATTGTACAAATCTGGGAAGTGTTCTTTGTGACTTTGACAATTTGAAGAGTTTTGTGCTAAATAAAACCAAAGCAATTTTTTGGAGAGGGACTTTTCATGAGGATGTAGAGTCACGGCAATGGCTTTAAGCTGTGAGAGGGCAGGGCTGGGTGGGATATTGGGAAGGAATTATTCCCTGGCAGGGTGGGCAGGCCCTGGCACAGGGTGCCCAGAGCAGCTGTGGCTGCCCCTGCATCCCTGGAAGTCCCCAAGGCCAGGTTGGAGGCTTGGAGCAGCCTGGGATAGTGGAAGATTCTGTGCCCATGGCAGGGGTGGAACTAAAAATAGCCTTTAAAAAGTCCCTTTTCACTCAAATATTTCTATGATACTGAGCAGTTACTCTGCTGTTACACACAGGAACACAAAGGAAGCAGGTTCTTCAATGCTTTGGGGTGTCTTTTAAATTACTTTTGGATTTTTTTATTGTTGTTGTTGTATTCATAGGAAAAATACAGATAACTCCAAGTTAATGCTCCTTATCCATCTATCAAACAAAAGCTTCTTCTCACTCTGCAGCACTGTGCTCCACAGGATTCACTGTTGCCCCATTTAATTGGGATACATTTCCTACCAGGACAAAGGTATTTTGTGAGTTTATCATACGAATCAGATCTTATGGAATATGGTGTTTCAGTGAAGGGGGAACTATAAACAAAATCTCTATCAACAAAGCCAGCAAAATAACATCTCAGAGTGATTGATGGCTGCTGTGGAAATAAATTCAAGCCTGTGAAAGTTTCGTACAGTTGCAAATGTTAGAAAAGATAAGATATATGGGATGTTCAAATACAAATGATGTGCAAGTGCATTATTTACTAAAGGAAAGGAAAAAAAAAAAAAAAAGTGCCAGAAAAGGGTGAAAGTGTTACTCACAGAATGAGCCACATCCAGCCTGGCCTTGGGCACTGCCAGGGATCCAGGGGCAGCCACAGCTGCTCTGGGCACCCTGTGCCAGGGCCTGCCCACCCTCCCAGGAAACAATTCCTTCCAATATCCCATCTGGAATATTGGGGGAATCTTCCCCCTCTGTTTTCATTTAATGAGCTTGGGCTCATGAGCAATTAAGGAGTTGTAATCAAATGGAGCTAATCAGGATGGCACAGCCTCGTGCCTCTGGAGTGCTGCTCCAGTCAACTGCTGCTCATATCTCCAGTTTTACCTGTTTAGGTAAGAAAATCGGTGGGGAGTGGCACAGGCAGTGGCTTTCCAGCTCCAGGGACTGAGCACTTAGGTCTCCAAGTCTTGGTGCTTTTATTCAGCTCAGGGGTTGGTGACTAACAGGTGAGTAGAGGCTCTGCTTACTTCAGAAACCTGATGGTACCAGAGTATTTTAAATATCATTGAACTGCTCAGTCTCCAAACTCCTTCCACGTAATCAGCTCCACATAATCACTGACCCACTCTTGTCTGCTAATTAAAACAGTTAAGAACAAACTGCCAGGGAAAGGCAAACTGTGAATGGCTTCAGATAAACAACTGCTTTCTTATTTATCCAGAATTAAACCAATAATGAGCCACAATCTTGCCCCCAACCAAAAGCAGCACTTAATTTTAAACTTAAAGAACATGAACAATCACGCACAGAAAATAATAAAGAGCTCCCAGAGCTGTGCTCAGTTGTTTTCTCACCCACCCTGTGGATAAAGCCTTTGTGTAATTAAGTACTGGAGGTCTGCAAAGAAAATACCTTATCTGCTTGTTCTTCCCGTGTAATCAATGGCTTGGGATTTATTGTGCAGCTGGCTAATGTAAAATTAATCAAGCTCTCCATTTCAGCCAGCCTGGAGCTGGAGCAGAGGCTGAGGAGCTCCGTGTCAGGTGTGCTGCCTCTTTATCAGTGTCTGTAGGTGAGATAAAATCAAAAAACAGCGCTTCAAAAACTGAAGGGAATTAGGAGGGGAAGAATTTGGGCATTACTGAATGCTAAGAAGACTTTAAATCCTACAGAAATACCCATGCAATTGCTGCCTCATCTGTAGGATTATTTCCTGTGCTATCTCTGAGGGGAAAACCTTACAGGAAGGATTTGAAAGCTGCCTTGAATCCTTTTATTTCCAGCTATTAGAAATTAAACTGAGTCCAGCTTTAGGCATCACTTTGTCCTCCTGCTGGTGGCCTCTGTGTAGCCTGTGGGTCCAAATTACCCACATATTTTTATGAATTATAATTTGTACAGTTAAGAAAAAATGCATTCTTTTTGCTGCCCATCATTGCTGATGGAAAACTCCCCTGGATGTGCACCTGAACTGGGCTGACTTAGCAAGGACAGCTCCTAATTCTGTCCTTTCCAGGCAGGTGCAGCTTGGAGGAGGGTTTTATGTGTCCTTAGATCTTTGGAAGCAGCACTGATGGTCAGAGGCTGAGATTCCTTTGACGCTTCCCATTTTCCATAGGAGCCAAAACACTGAGCAGAATGTATCCTTACAAGGAGAGATGATCAGTCTTAATTTCTGCCAGCAAATATCCTCCTTTTAAAATTTTTTATTTATTATTATAAATTTAAAAAACTACTCTTTGCAACAAGGAGCTGAGTTGCATTTTATGCTAATTTACATGTGTAAATTAAAATAAAATTCATGTACATAGGTAAACAAACACAAAGTACAAGTTCAGCTTCTTTCCAGCACCAGGAGCAGAATTTTTTGATTTTTTTTCCTACTATTTCATAGAGTCATTGTGGTTAGAAAAGCCCTCCAAGACAAGGCAGTCCCAGCTGTGCCAAATCCCTACCTTGTCCCCAGCCCAGAGCACCGAGTGCCACCTCCAGCCTTTCCTTGGAAACCTCCAGGGATGGGGACTCTACTGCTGCCTTTTAGGGAATGATATTTTTTCCATACCTTCAACTCCCCTGAGAGTGGAGCCAAACAGAGATTTTGATGGTAATCACGACGTCCTGTAAGGTGTTTATTTTTGAAAGTGTTTTCTAAGGCGGTAAAAATGGAGAAATAAATATTTTTGGGCTCTAGAGTCAATATTGCAAAGGATATGAAATGTCTTTTCCAATGTAGCAGAAGCCCAGCAACTCTCTCCTTGCAGTTTATCACTTGGTTGACGATAAAGGTTTCAGACAGCAGATGAACCATGCTTACACTTAATTTCCACCATGTTATTAAAGAAAAAAAAAAAAAACAACACAAAAAATCATCCTAACTAAAGTTTCTGGAAGGAGTCAGAAGCTGGAGGGTTCACACAGCAGCAGCTGTGATAGGACAAGGGGTGTGGGAATCCAGAGCTTCCCTCTGGCTGCTCTGGCAGGTCTGGGACCCCTGGGGGGTCAGGAACCCCCCTGGACAGAGCCCCCAGAGACACTGTCTGTGATCTCTGTCCATGGAAAAGGGTTTTCAATCTTACAGGATGAATTACAAGCTCTGAGTGTTTGATATAAGTAATAATTAAGTGTGGCACGGGTGCAAAAGTCAAATTTTAGGATTCTAGAAAAGGGGTCCAAAGGGGACAAGATGGAGGAAATTGGGTGTGTCTTGTCCTTTTTCTCCTTCTTCATGCCCTCCATGTTTCACTGTGGTGTTGGCATTTTTCTGTTGGTTCAGGCTGGGGACACACAGTTCAACGTAGGTGACAGATATTGGCACATTATTGTACATACAGCACAGGTAATTTCTGGTATTTAATGTTTGTAACATCCCCCTGAGGGCAGAGCCCCACACGCTGCCCTGCAGGACAGAGCTGCGGCAGGGCAGCAGAACATGTTAGAGATAAACAGAATAAACAACCTTGAAACCAGCACAGACGAATTATGGCTTCTGCTTTGGCAGCAGGGCTGAAAGACAGACTTTCTACAATCTCGGGATCATCAATACCTCAGATTCCGACAATGGGGGAATGACTTCCCACTGCCAGAGGGCAGGGCTGGATGGGATATAGGGAATTAGGAATTGTTCCCTGGGAGAGTGGTCAGACCCTGGCCCAGGGCGCCCAGAGCAGCTGGATCCCTGGAAATGTCCAAGGACAGGGCTTGGAGCCCCCTGGGACAGTGGAAGGTGTCCCTGTCCTGGAAAGGCTTTAAGGTCCCTTCCAACCCAAACAAGTCTGGGATTTCGTAATCAGCATCTCTGACTTTAACATCCCTTTTGGGAATCCTCTCCAGATGGATGCTTGGGAGCACCATGAGCTGGCAGGTGCTGAGTCCAACAGTCCTTTGTCCCACCCCATAATTCCTCCCTCACAGAGTCGCTTTACAGAGGAGATAACTGTAAACCTTCCATTCATTAAAATAAATCCTAAATTGGTTCATAGGCAATCAAAGGCTCTCACCATTTTGCAATTTCCAGACAGTTTTGGATTATTAGGGCCTCCCAAGATTTCCAAAGATGAGGATAAGGAATAAGTAAATGGTGGCAGGAGTAAGAGAGGATGCCAGGGATCTGTTCTGCCACCTCAGGATGTGGTTTTTGGGTTGGGTTGGGCTTTTTTTTTTTTTTTTTTTTTTTTTTTTTTTTTTTTTTCCCTGCACATTTTGAGATAATTTGTGAATTTACCTGATAAAAAACTGTGGGACAGGAAGCCAAAGCACACCTCCTGTGACACATTGTAGACTGGGAACAAATTTAATTATAAAACTAAGATAACTTTGGTTTTTACTCAACAAATTAGATCTCCAAAGTGTGCAGCTCACCAGGAGAGCCATAAATAACTCTCTGCAGCCCTCCAGCACTGAAGTCCTTTTTGCTTTCCTAATTAACTCAGGCTGTTTGAAAACAAGCTGGCTCTAGGATGGTCAGAAAGCAGCTCAGGCTTCAATTATTGAACCCATTGGACCATAATTCATTAAGAGACACTTCCAAGGGTGACATTTCTTGGGAAGTCTCCTTATTCCATGTTATTCCTGGATGGGGGACATGCAAATGGCTGGGACTCAGGAGCTGCATAATGCCTTAGGTGCCTTCACCTATTTTTGAGGGGGAGAAAGGACATTCTGCCTGTGACTTTGGAGCCTGTTTTCCTCTCACACCCTGGCAAGGCAGCACTCTCCAGTCCTTGGATGGGCAACTTTTCCATCCCTGACTTTGTGTCATCCTCCTCTGTGCAAAATGAGGTAACTTTCATGAAGTCTCCATGTATGTAAGAAGTTCATTCCATGCTATTTCCTGGGTTTTGCCATTGCATGTCTGCCTGGAAATGGGCTTAAATCCAACATTTTGGCCCTGTTGGGGCTCCTTTTGGTTGCTAATTTTGGATAGTTAAAATCTATCAACCTTTCCAAAGCACAGCACCCAATCTTACCTCATAACAGTGTTCAGTGGGAATTAAATCATGCTTTAGTTAAGCCACAGTACCAAGGTCCAGCCTTCAAACATCCAGGTGGTGCAGATGGTTGTTCCTACAGGGATAGAATGAAGAATTCCCTGCTTTCAGGTGGATAATTCAGGGCAGTTCCATGACTGTAGGATGTGTTCCTCCAGAACAGGGTTGCATTTTTGGGGAAAGATGGAGAAAATTGCATTGTTGTATTTAAGATTCACTTGTAGCAATCTGTTTGTCTGGGTATTTTTAGCAGTGTCTGAGGGAGAGTTTGAGGAGCTGAGAGAATTGAGTGTTATTTAAGACAAGGGGATGTCTTGGGATGGCAAAGCCATGTCCTCACCTTCTGCCACTGCTGCTTGAGGTCCTGATTAAATTACAGGAAGATGTTGATCAACATTGCCTTCATTAGAGATGTCAGGAGAGAGTTATTTATAGGCACAATATGTAAATCTCCCCAAATAGGTGGTTAATTCTCTGGAACACAAACAATCCTAGGAGTGGCAGCTTCATTAGCACCCGTTTTCCTGGTTACCTGCTGGAGACTGGCACCAAGGGGAAGGTTCTGGAATTATTGGAATATTTATAGCCTTGGAGAGGTGACTTCAGAGGAGCAAAATTGTTCTTCCTCATTTTTTTTAATAACATGTGGCTGTTGCTAATTTTTTTAGGTTGAGGGGAGGAGTTTAGAATCTTAAAACCCCCAAAGTTGGAGGTTTCATGCCTGTGTAATTCTTTTCTACCCCAATTTATGAAGTGCTGCTTTTTAAAGGAAATGACAGCCTCAAAAATACATTCAGTGCTATTCACATGGTATTGAAATATTCTAAAATTTAACATCTCTTTTTACAGAGAATTATATTCCTGTGTACATACCAAAATTCCCTAAAAATTTTCCCTAAAATTAGTTTAAAAATTACTTTTCTTTCTCTCACCTCGGTTCATTGCCATCAGTTCTGTGGAACACAAACCGAGGTTTTTCTGTGCCTGTTTTAGACATATGAAAGTCTGAACTGAAATAGGAGAAATTCTTCAAGCAAGAGAAGCATGATTATCAAATATGATTTTAAACCTCCATATTTAACCTAAGATATTAAACTGACAAATGTACCCTTTAGGAATGTGGCAAGGGTGAGTATTATTGGCTCACCTCATGTTTCAGTTAATAAATGCCAAATTATTTGATTTTAAAGGAATTCCAACAATATGAAATGTTAGGAATATCTCCAAGTGCTTTTCCCAAGTTGCTTTTACTACTGATATTACAGCAGTCAAAATTTACTTTAAAAATTGCTTATAGTACCAAGAATGAGTTGAAGTTCCAATATTAGAAATTTTTCATTCTCCTCTATGAGAGTTCTGTCTTAAATGCATTACAGGCATAATAGGGAAAATGCAATCCCAACAAATATTGAAAATAAGATGAAATTTGAATGCTGGGGGCATAGGAATGGTTAAAAGCAGGTTTAATCAACTTTTGAAAGCACTTCTGAAGATACTGCAGCTTCTCTCGACTCATCCAGTGCTTTTTAATGGTCTTAAAAATTACTTTTGGTAATGGTAATTTTAGCTACTGCTTGGCATAGTATCATGTTTTTATGTGCTTTACAGTGTTTTCAGGCACAAGTATGATTTTAAAGACTCCTGTCAACTCCAAAACTGCTTGTAAAATGAGGAGTTATTTCAATCTAAAAGCACAATATCTGAAAGAGGGATGGCTCTGCATTCATCTCAAGCTGTAAAAATAAAATAGCAATGCACAGCACTGGCAGGGCAATTTGCAGGTCCCAAGACCTTTCGAGATACTGTATCTGTGAATAAAATAAAGAAAAAAAAAACATAAAGGTGAAAGAATGGCAGAATAAAGCCATAAGATAAATTGACTGATCAGGTTGCATCTCCTGAAATGGAACAGGAGCTTTTCATAATGATCTTTATTTGCTTTTTGTCCTTTTTTCACACTGGATTGTCCCCCAGCCTCACTTTTTGTCCAGCTCAAACCAAACCCAAGCCCAAATTCACCTCTCCCTCGAGTCTTGGAATGCCTAAACTCCAAATTTTAGAGCAGGGCTTAACTCTGATTAAAGTAGACAAACTCTGGAGGTTTAAACAGGATCTCAGAAGGGTCTGAATCAAGCTCAGGTTTGCTGGGGTGCCTTCCCAGACTCTCCAATTAGGGATTTCTCTCAGGAAGAGCTGAAAATAGCCCGTGAAAGCCCTTCTTATGCCATTTTCAATGCACAGCCATGGCAGCACAAGCCAGCTAATGTAAAAGGTTATGGCAAGCTCCTCCGAAATTGCCCAGCTGTGGAGCTGAATGCCCACACAGGAAACGAGGCGGGGCATTTTCATTTTCCCCTGCAGTGGGGTTGCTTGGTTACTCAGTTTAAATGTATGGCTCTATGTGGCTCTTTATGAGGACCTTTAGTTTGTAAATCGAGTTTTAGAGACTCTTTCATGGTTGTGTTTTCCCCCTGAGTGTTCCCTGTTGAATGGCAGTGGAGGTAAGGACAAAGCACTGCTTCCTTCAGGAGCAGCTGGGGCATTTTGGAGAATCAAGTGCAGCTGGAAACAGAAATACCTGTTCAGACAGAGAGAAATGTGAGGTGCTTTAACTCAGCCTGCAAGAATTTCACTCCTGGCCTCTCCAGGTTGGAGAAGCTGCTCTCGCCCGCCCAGGCATCACCAGCTCCCAGGAGCTTTGCTGGGGTTTCAATCCATCCAAGACCCCAGGCTAGAGGTTTTAGCATTGACATGCTTGTGAAAGATGGAGATTTCTTGAATTGGGCTCTCTCAGCACCTTGTCCCATCACCAGGCACTTCAGGGGCACTCATTGTGCTGGCAGTGCAGGATCTTGTGCTCTGTCCTGGATCTTGTGTGTGTCACATGCACAAACTCTTAATTTCCAGCTGATGGTCAGGCAGAAATCAATTTAATTCCTTATCTAAAATGGCCACAGTATTATTGGTGATGCAGGCTTGAGGATGGGACTCGGTGATTCTCACTTTGTATCTCCAAGACTTCTCTAAGTGTTTGATTAGCTTAACCATGTAGAGGAAATGGGGAGAAAAGCCTTTAAATATTTTAAAATTGGAGAAGGTTTGGGTTGGAAGGAACATTAAAGATGGAAAATTCCAGCCCCTGCCATGTCAGGGACACTTTCCATTATCCCAGGCTGCTCTAAGCTCTCATGTCCAGCCTGGCTTTGGACACTGCCAGGGATCCAGGGACAGCCCCAGCTGCTCTGAGCACCCTGTGCCAGGGCCTTCTCACCCTCCCAGGGAACAATTCCTTCCCAATATCCCATCTAAATTTCCCCTGTGTCAGTTTGAACCCATTCCCTGCGTCCTGTCACTCCAGTTCCTGTTTCAGGGTCCCTCTCCAGCTTCCCTGTGTCCCTTCAGGCCCTGGAAGGAGCTGTGAGGTCTCCACACCCCCTTCCCTTCTCCAGGCTGAGCATCCCCAGCTCTCCCAGCCTCTCTTCATCTCTGACTCTCCAAACTCTCTTTCACAAGCTCTTTTCTTCCCCTCTCTAAGATGGAAAGGGTCAAGGTTGAAGAAAAGAGTATCTGTGAAGCTACAACTGGTGAATATTGAGAGTTGGCTTTGTTTAATTCTCTCTGGAGCTAAATTAAAATGCTTATAAACACAGAGGGAAAGAAACCACATAACAAATCTAGACTTTTTGCTCCCCTCTAGGTCCTAGAAAAGTCCCCACTGCTTCTTTTGAACTCTGCTCCCACTCTGTGGGAAATAATTTGGACTTGCTTGCTGGGTCAGGCTTTTTGCAGTATCAAAGTTATCATTGCCACCTTCCCACAGAGGTTTTCTCCATGTTGGATGCTGTGCTATCCAAGGGTTTTTCTTTCACATACATATCAAAGAAAGTGGCTTTAGTGGCTCCTTGAAGAATGTTCCATTTTGCTATTTGTCTTATTGACAGCACACAGTCACTGAAGCGGATCAGAGCCCTGAACTCACTATAAATTCTTGTTTGCTGCAGTTTTTGGGGATGCTAAAGTGGTTTATTGGAGACATGGAGGGAATAGAAGGTCGGTAGGGAATGGTTGGATGCTGCTTCCTCCTGCACTGTCATGGGGTGGTACCATGTGAACAAGCCATGATTTGTTAAAATTAACCTTGCTCCAAGATGTTCTGGATGCTGCACACTTTCATGGATTCAGGAAGAATTTGGAAATAGTAACAGAAAGACAAATTTTAGAATTAATGTTTTGTTCTTTCTTGTCTTAGAGGGCAGCCCTAGGAAGTAAGGGATTGATGCTGAGGAGCCTTCCACAATTACTGACAAGGTTTAGAGTCTGATCCTCATTTCAGTTAAAAATAAAAAATAAACTTTTTTTCTGCCAACAAATAAAATAATTTCCTTTGACAGTTAGTGGGTGGAACTTTATTAAATGGAAAATCTTTTCAATTGGACTAAAGATCTGTTAGGAACTGAGTCAGGGGTTTGAAATTGCCCATTGCACTCTCTGTGACTGTTTAAATAAAAACAAATGGAACAATTTATCTGAATAAATAAAAGCAAACTTGAATATAAGGCAAATAATGAAATAACTCAGCGTAATGATTGAGTGCTCCTGCAGCAGCTGGAAGAAGAGTTGGTGATTAGCATATGGAAGTGGATTTTTTTCCCAGTTTTATTTAAGGAGTGCTCAGGAGGAGGTTGCAGTTACTTCCCAGATTCATGTCCCAGGAAGGTTCAGGTTGGCTGTTTGTTTTCCAGATGATTGTGCTGCTCTCCCTGAAGAGCTCCTCACTTATTTTTTGTGTCAAGGTGAAACTCTTTCTATCTTTGGAAGGGTAGGACTAAGTTAGGGAACTTTTTTCTCAAAGCTCTGTTAATACGAATACAAATCCCTTCTCGAGTCTTGTTGGGAGACTTTTTGTGCTTGAAGTCACTTAAATTTTTAGGGCTTTGTAGGCCAAGTTATTTTTCTTGATAAACTTTGAAGCCACATGATGCCAAGTCCAGAACCCTCCAGCAGCCCTCTCCTGACACTGCTCCCACATAATTCAAATGTTTTATTGAGCTGGAATTTAGATGTATAGGAAGAGTAAGTGGTTATTTGAGGTTTCCAAGTGATTGTGTTTGGTAGGGGGAGCATAAATGCAATTTTGGACGGCTGTGCCTCCTCTGCCTTGATGCCTGCATTGTCAGACTCTGTGTGTCCCTGTGAGGGTGAGCATGGAGCCTCTCAGAAATGTGAGTGTGGGGCTTCTCACAAAAGTTTACAGGGAGAGATTTGCAAAGGCTGCTGGAGCCTGGTAACCTTCACACACAGTGAGCAGTGTAGCAGTTCAGGTATCTCCAGCTACTCCTTAACTTGTTGTTCATAGAGGAAGGTGTCCCTGCCCATGGCGTGGGTTGGAGCTGAGGATCCCAAAGGTTCTTTCCAGTCCAAACCATCCTGTGAGTCTAAGAGTTCCTCCAGTGACTGGGAGCAGCAGACCAGCATGGAAAATTCTGTGAAAGCCCTTTCTGGAAGAGCTGGTGCCTTTGGAGGTGGCAGTCCCCTGGCAGAGGGGCTGTGAGGATGCAGGTGGCCTTTGGGCTGGTGGGAATGAAGAGAAGAGCTAAGGAGGAGAAAGGAAGCTGCTGGAAACTGCAAACCCCCATAGCTGTGGGGCAGTGCTGGAAGGAGGGGACATTTGGCTGTTAGGCAAACCCCAGCTTGTGTGACCACGGAGTCTCACAGGGTGGTCTGGCTTGGAAGGGACCACCAAGACCATCCAGGCTTTTCCACCTCCCACTGGAGACTCTCTCCTCTCAGGTGTCTGCAGAGCTCTGGGCATTGCTTGTTGGGTCCACATGCTAGGAGTTTGTTGTTAGCTGGTTCATTAACCATTATTTTAATTTTTATAGATTATTTTCTGTGTTTTTAGCTGTAAAACAGAGAGAAGTGATTCAAGGAATAGAAATGCTGGATGGGAAGGGGGTTTGAAGGAGTTTCAGAGGTGAAAAAGGAAAATGATCCAGGAGGTCTCTGCTGGGGAAATACCTGATAATTCAAGTTGTTGTGTTTGTCTGTGTTCAAGCTGTTTGACCTTGCTGAGTGTCTCACCTAGGACAGTGATTGAGGGTTTCCTCTGAGCCATCTCATTAAAAATAATTAGAAATTAAAATAATGAAAATTAGCCAGCAGAAACCAAATAGAGCTGAGCCTTGACACTGTTACATGAAGAGTTTGCTAAAGAGGTTCTCACTTTGCTCCCAAGGAGAAAGGCCCTTTGTTTATCCCCTTCTCTTGATTAAAGAAGGGTACAGCAGAAGCACTCTTAGGAAAAACAGTGAAGTTAACAACAGGAACAGAAATGATTTGATGCAGGGTCTTAGGAAAGCCTTCAGAGCTTGTTGTTTATTTAGTAAGTTCTATTTGCCTTTCCTGTAAGGACTTTGGGGCAGGGGCACTGCTGCCTCAGGATTCCATTTACCAACATTGCTTCCTAAACATTAAATGCATCATGAAAACTGTAGGGAGGGAAGCTCATTTATGGAATGCTTTTCTTTTTTAAAGTGTGTTTGATTTATCATGATTTGACTTCAAAAACTACTCCATTATGTCCAAGAATTTCAAGGACAACTTGTTTTTTTTATTGAGAAAATTGGACCAGAGTCATGTTCTGGTAATACATTCTGGTAATAAACTGCAGTGTAAAATTGGAAGAGGTAAAATAATGGCTAGAAGAGTTCTACCAAGGCTCATATACTGACACAGGGCACCTTTCTGTTCTTTGGGTTTAAAGTCTTGTGAAAATATTTAGCTTAAGGAACTTATATTTTCTCCTTGCTAATTTACCTATGTGTATTTCCAGAGAGCTTCCATTTTCCTTGATTAAATAAATTCCACCTTGTGTCGTCTTTGTAAGTTCCCCAAATCCTGAATCTCAAGAAAATCATAACATACATCTCTAGAAAAAAATTAGGGTTGGTTTTGTTATGGCAGTGGAATGTTTATTGTATCCAGTGAAAAAAAAAAAAAGAGGGGGGGTATAAAAAGGCCGTATTTTATATAGATAATGCAAACATTTCTTATCTGCCCACTCAGTGTGTTTGTAGGAAACTACAGTGTTATGAAAGATATGGTTTTCCAAGTGATTTATTTGCTCTGTTAAATCCTGCAAAACAAAAAAGCTTTAAAGTAATAGTTAATTTAATTCTTAAAAGCAACACAAACTGAAAATTTTCAATTGTTATGTATCAAAGTAGACCATATAAGAATGAAAGGAATAAGGAAGGAGAGTTCATGCATTATTAATTTTACTTAGACTGCCTAAGGGATGGACAGGCTCAGGGAATGCCATGCTCAGTCCTTTCCCTGTGCTGCTGAGATGTTTGAACTCCTCAGGGGAAATGCAAAGCTGCTGCTGCTGCTGGAGGAAAACCCAGTGTTGTAGATGTGTCCTCTAGAGGCTTCACCTGAATGGAGATCTGAGCGAATGCTTCACTGTTCTCACCTCCCGTTGTGGGTCTTGTCTGTGCTGGGATAATTAGAGACTGTAACAAGCTGCATTTTGGGTCCTTTGAAGTCCACAAATGTGTCATTTTTACCATAAGATGAGGAATAGCATTTACCTCAGCTTGCTCTTCTGTTTAGTTTACAGATGATTTTCCATTGGGATTTGTATGTAAAAAATACACACCAAAAAAACAAAAACAAACCAGTAATACTTGAGTATTTCTTTCCTATTTTGAGCCCAGAGCTTGATTAGAAGGTATCATTTCACACAAATGGAGTTTGGTTGAACTGTGCATCAGAGGAGTATCTTAAAGTTTATAAAATCATGGGCAATCTCAGATAGTCCTGTGGGGTGAATTGGGAAGGAGAATGGTTGTCTCTTTTCTCTCAGAGTCAATGAGGCTCTTGGAAAATTAAAAGCTCTTCTTAATGAACTTTAATTTTCATATGCTTTAAAGGGGATAGTGGTTTTCTGCTATTTAATGTAGAAAACCTGATTGGTCCTAAAACAGTCATCACATGTGGTGATCATGCTTTTATGTGTTTTAAGGCTACACTTATGCGTTTGCTAGCTCTGCATGTACTGCTTGATATCTTTGAACCTCTCTTTTGAGTAAACCAACAAATTCTTACTTATTTTCTTTCGTTATTCTGCTCTGCTTCCATTGATGACTCTAAACTTTTGACTCCAGACTGGCAATATGAGGGTAAGATGGCAAAATATGACTTCCTGAACATTGCTCGTCTGCTTTTCATTTGTGTTCTCCTTAGAGTTATTAAAATTCCATTCTCTAACTAGATCCTTTTTGTTGCAATTAAATACAAATTATGTTTGTTTCTGTTGTGAAACTTTAATTATGATTTATACCTTTTAATCATTCCTTTGTTATTTCTTTGGGTTAAATTACCATCGTATTCCCTGTGTCCTGACACACATTGAGATTCCTGATGGGATCTCTAAAGCAAAACACAAACAGATTCCTTAGTGTAACCATCCAACTGGATCATGGTGACAACAATCCTTCCCTGGAAGAGTGGGCAGGCCCTGGCACAGGGTGCCCAGAGCAGCTGTGGCTGCCCCTGGATCCCTGGAAGTGTCCAAGGCCAGGCTGGATGGGGTTTGGAGCACCTGGGATAGTGGAAGGTGTCCCTGCCCATGGCAGTGGCAGGGAATGAGATGGCTTTACAGGCCCTTCCAAACCAAACCAGTCCATGATTCGGTGATTTGAGGGGTGTGTGACATGCAAAGGAAAAAAACATACAATATTTTTGCTGATTAAGTGTTTTAAATATGGATCATACCTGAGATCTTTTGTCATCACATCCTCCCTTCCTTTACAAAGTTTTTCTGAGTAAGGGATAAGCAAACAGATTTGTTTTGAACCTTTGTGAGTATAACTTTACTATCAGTTGTAGCTCATACCTGCATCACATTTAAGGGAATACTTGCCTTCAGCATGCCAAGTATGCTGACTTTAAAAAATAAACCCCAACAACAAAACCCCAGAGATTCTGCTTTTCGAATGAGAAATAACTCTTTTTTTCATCTTTATAGATTGCAAGTTGGCCAGAACAGGTCCTCCAGCCACAATAGTTCCCATTGATGAGGAGAGTCGCAACGGTGAGTGCCCCACAGTTATTTATAACATGTATTACTTATAACCAGTCTTTAAGGCCCTTGTGGCAAACAGACCTTCTTAATTTTTCTTAAGTCAGTGGGACAGTACCAGAGGACTGTTGTGGTCAGTATTTGGTTTTGTTTGGGTAAAGCTAAAATTTTACTCTGTAGCACGACTAGAGTGTTAGCAATGTGGTCTTCTGGGTTTTTGGGAGGTTGCTTGTTGGTTCCCTTTATGTTTAAGAACGTGAGTTTATGGACACACCTGAAATGGAAGAATTTGGTTGTAGTCATGGAAATTTCAAAAGAAAAGGAATGTCACTTTTCTTCAGTATTTTAATTATCCTGACAAATCAGAGAGTTCTCATTTTGTTAATCTGTGGTCTGAGCATTGCATTTATGCAGCGTACCTTGATGGAATAAAAAGTGCATTACCCTTTTACAATCAGCTATTACTCCTGAGAGTAAGTTACTACTCTTTCCTGCTTTTCATTCTGTGTGTTTAGGGATTTTTATTTTAGCCTTGGAAGCTGGGCCTGGTTTTGTGCCTTGTGTGATTGTGGTTTATCAGTTACGGGTGCTTGAGATGGTGGATAAAGCCAGGTGATGCTGGTGGAACCTCTCTGCTGTTATTCTGGGAGGATTTCCTTGTTGGAATTGCTTAAAGTTAGATGGATAAATGCATTTATGGGTAAAGCTCCTCAATAAACCAATTCTTAATACACCTGTATGTGCTGAAAAGCTCTGGTACTGGGGTGGCTGTTAAAACCAGGTTCTTTTCCCTCCTCCTGGGATGGTTTTCTCTGCAGTCAGGAGTGTCCAAAGGAGGGCTATGAATATGGATGTGCTCTTTGATGTGTAGGTTCTAGGCCAGCTGCTGTCAAATCCTGATGTGTTCCAGTTGTGGCCGGCTCAGTTTTGGTGGAACAACCCCCTCAGCTGAAATGGTTTGGCTGCCATAGCTCATCTCTCATAGCCTTTCATCCTCCCTACTCATTAGAAAAAATTACTAACAGCAAGGGGTTATAAATAAACCCAAACCAATGTTGCCACCAAAAAAACTTAGTGAAAATCTTTAGAAAGAGAGGTTGAAGTTGTGGACTCCCCATCCCTGCAAGTGTCAAAGGCCAGGCTTGGCAGGGCTTGGAGCCACTGGGTCCAGTGGGAGGTGACCCTGCCCACAGCAAGGGAGTTGGAATGAGATGAGCTTTGAGGCATCTTCCAGCCCAACCCAGTTTGAGATACAAAACTTAATAAGGAATGTGTGGTGTTCTACGTTTCTAGTGACCAAACTTTATATTGGGATTTCCAAGAGATGCAGAAATAAAAATCCACCTAATTTTGTTCTTGCCTGTACAAACAAGTTTCTAGCTCACCTAAAGTGTGAAATCTCATCTTTATTTTAGTTCTTCCATGGCACTGTTACTTCCAAGGGTCTGTTGTTGAGGTTGGGATGGCTTCTCTAAGGATGGAGATCTCAAAACAATGGCTGAGTCATTTAATTCCATCAGTGCATGTGGTCATTGTGTTCTGGCAATTAACAGAAAATCCTGCTCTTTAGAAACAGATATTTAGTTTAATTGTGCCATGGCACATGAGATCAATCATTCCTAATTCACAGGAAGTCAGAGATGAGCAAACCTCACAGAATAAAAACATTTTCCCAAATAACTTTTGCTTGTTTTCACAGTCTGGCACACAGGTACTGTGCCTGACCTTTAAAGATATTATTGAAATCAGCAGAGATGTTAAGATTTGACAGTTTCCTGCCATGGGATGGAGATCTCTTTATATCAAGTAATTTAGGTACCATAGTAAATTACATTATAATTGTGCTCATGTGAGCAATCCTGCAAGGAGTGAACTTGACCTTTCTTAAGGAATAAAGGGATTATTTTATGATTTTCCCTGTGTTGAACTGAATTGGGTGATAGTATTTCTATCTTATGAACAGCAAAACTGAATTTTTCTGGATGATTTTTATAGGCAGAGAGTTATTTTCGCCCATGGATTTATTTTTATTTAATTACTGGATTCGAGACTTGGTTTTAACTTGTTTTAAAGTCTGAATGAGCCTTATTCCTAGGTCAGACTTTCTCATTGCCAGTGTACCCCAAGTTTTTGGAGGCCTCCATGTGGAGCCATCTGTTCTTTTTCCCTTCAGATGAACAGCCTGAAATTCTCCAGGGTTTTGAATCTTTGGGCAAGGCTTTTGATGGAAAGTGTACACTTGGGAAAGGACTTCTACAAGGCAAGATTTAAAGGCTAAGAGATTAAATTAGAATTTGGAATAGAAAGCAGAAGATGGGGTAGAGGAAAAAAGCAGACCAAAGTGAATTCCTTCCTGCGAGGACAAATAGGAACTGGTGTCTTGGTGTTCCATCCAGAACAAAAAAAAAAAAAAACCACAGTTAGGAATGCTTTGTGTTCTTTCCCATCCTAGAAAAATCAGTCAGTGTTGGTATGATTAGATTTTATTTTGTTGGGTTTTTTCCTCTCTGCTTCTCTTACGATGGTGTGAGTGCTCTAATGAATAATGGGAGCAAATCCCAAAACCTCCTGCTCTCTTGCCTCCATGTTCCTTGGGGATGTCTTTCACAAGGAACTGCACCTTTCATGGCTGTAGGTGGGTCAAGTGTCATTCTTACACTTTTTCATCTTCCTGCTCTCTCAGCAGCAGCCTTTCTTCTGCCTGACTTCCTGGGGAGGCAGAGGATATGTGATCCTGCTACAAATCCCCTTCCATACCCCTTGTGGGGAGGCATTCATGGGAAATGGGGCACAAAAATGCAGGAAACAAAACTGTGGGGTTTCTTCCCCCTAATTCTGTTGCACCAATTTATTTTCAGTTTTATTATATGTAATGCTGGAAGAATTGATCTGATTACGTTGATGATTTCCATGCTGGTCCAAACTGGTTTAACTTGGTTTTCGGGACAATCAACAGGGGTTTAAGAAAATGTCCCCAGATATTTTCTGCACAAAAATGTCCTCAGACATCTGCACAAAATCTGTAGCCTCCCTCCAGAAGTGGGCTTAGGTGTGCTGGTAAGGACTGGGAGTGATGCCTCTGAATATTCATTACTCAATTAAATGTTCAGTGACCACCAGGGCTGGAATTGAACTAATTAACCCTAAAGAAGGAAGAGTCCTGCTATCCCAGGCATTTTGGTTAAGGGGAAAAGTTGTTTAGTAAAAATCAGTTTGGAAGGTTGCTGTGGCTGAGCACATCAAGAAATGCATTCCTTAAGAGCTGTGTCTCAACAATAATTTCCTACTTTTCCCTCCTGTTTCATTAATGACTTGAAGGTGCTTCAGACTTTGAGGGCTCTTCCAGCCTAAATGATTCCATGATATTCTTGTATTGCCTTCATGAGCATCTCACGCTTTAATCTTAAACAAAAATGCTTTCACCTATTGCTTCTTATCATTCAAAAATCAGCTTTATGAAGGAAAGTCATCTTAATTTTACCATTTCAAGGGATTCTGAGAACAGCATTTCCCAAGTTTGCAGTGAATGTGTAGGCGTGGAAAGGCACCAAACTGTGATTTTATCTTGATTTTTCTTATTTTTCCCATAAAGGCACTTTGAAGACTCTTTGTATTTTGATTTTACTTGGTGCACTATTTTTTGTAGTGTTTCTTTAATGGAAAAAAATTCAAGTTATTAGTTTACATGTTGTTATCATTCCTGTGAAATGTTTCCAGGGAGAAAGTGCTTCAGCTGATTTTTTAATCTAGTTCATGCCATTGTCTTTATGCCTCCCTGCCCACACATAGATTTTTCCCATATCTTTGACAGTCTTACAGCTCCCTAAAGTGTTTATGCTTTTTTTTTTTTTACCAGATTTTGACCATCTTTTTCAACTTTATCTTCACCAGCTCAGGATCTAGTTTGGCAATGGAGATGTGGTGTGGTGTGCAGATGTAAATTAAGGTATTGCAGCCAATAAATAAACCTTGGGATGAAATCTGGCCGTTTGTAGGATGAGTGTCTAGGCCCAGTCTGGCCATTCCACCCCAAGGTGCAGTCGAGGTGGTTGATGAGATTTTGGCGATGAGTCTCAGCAGTGTTTTGCTGAATCTCTGGTGCTGATGCTGTTCTGCGGTCATTAATCCCAGGTCTAAGACATTAGATTAGCCAGCAGAATAAATCTGAGCTGGATCAGGCCCAGGCCCGTAATAACATCTGCTCAAATTAGGCCTCGCTTTGTGGAGTTTATTCCGGATTTGTGTTTTTATGTAGGAAGAGAGGTGATCCATTAGATCCAATAGCTGCCAGATTGAGTAACTTCTGTCAGAAGTTGTTACCCTTGTGGAATGTTCTGGACAAATTCTAACAGGAGGAGTGGATTTGTATTGATTCCTGTGCCCCACGTGGCTGAACACTGACTGTGCCACGGCGCAGGGCTGGGCAGCTCTGCTCCATCTGCTCATCCCTGGGCTCCTTGGGAGCCTGGGGTTTCCTGTGGATGCTGCTCTGAAAGGAAAAGGACCTGGGGGTGCTGGGGGTGAGAGCTGGGCCCCAGAACCCCCCCTGGGTTCTGTCTGGGCTGAGCCCCAGCGTGGGCAGCAGGAGAGGGGGGGATTCTGCCCCTCTGCCCCTGTGCTCAGGTGAGACCCCACCTGCAGAGCTGCCCCAGCACAGAAGGGACCTGGAGCTGCTGGAGAGAGCCCAGGGCAGGCACCAGGATGGGCAGAGGGATGGAGCAGCTCTGCTGGGAGGAAAGGCTGCACAGCTGGGATTGTTCACCTGGAGAGGAGAAGCTCTGGGGGGACCAAATTGTGGGTTTGCAGGGCCTGAAGGAGCTGACAAAAAAAGATGGAGACTCTGCACCAAAGGGATGGAGTGACAAGGGGGGATGGCTTCCCAGTGCCAGAGGGAAGGGCTGGATGGGATATTGGGAATTAGGAATTGTTCCCTGGGAGGGTGGGCAGGCCCTGGCACAGGGTGCCCAGAGCAGCTGTGGCTGCCCCTGGATCCCTGGCAGTGCCCAAGGCCAGGTTGGACAGGGCTTGGAGCAGCCTGGGACAGTGGAAGGTGTCCCTGCCATGGCAGGGGTGGCACTAGATCAGCTTTCTGGTGTCTTCTAACCCAGACTCTGTGGAGCTGTGAGAAGTACTGGCTCTGGCTCTGGATTGTTCAAAGCATTCATTGGCTGTTGAGGAGTTTGCTGATTAGACTTGGAAAAAGGGGTTAAATTGGGATCTCTACTGAGATCCTCTGGAAACAATGAACATTCCAGGAAGGTTTCTGCAGCAGTATTTCCTGCTGCTGCCTCCCTGGCTGGGGGTGGGAAGGCTGTGACAGTGCCAAGGAATCAAGAGACACCCAACTGCAGTTTAGTTGGTTTATTTTTCTAATGCTCTGGTCCAAGAACTGTCCACAATTTCCTCCATAATTTACTTAGCTAATAAATTACTTTAGTGAGATGAAATATGGAATAGTTTTATTTTTTTATAGCTTCTATTTATGTTTTTTCCCCATTTTTTCATGTCAGCAGTTGGCTTATAGGTGTTGCTTCTCAACTCTGCCTGCAGGTGCTTCAGTCAAAATGCTCACCAGGAAGTATCACTTCTTTCCTGACAATTTGATTTAGTTTATAAATTCATGAGATGGGAAAAGAGGATGAAATTTATGGAAATTAGTTTTGTTACATTCCGTCCTGTTTGTTCATTTCTGTTCCATAATGATGTGTGCTCCAGATTTGGGTATTAAGGATTTCATTAGGAAGTAATGAATCAATTTGGTGTCTAATGCTGGTTTTATGCTATGGATTTAAATTCTCATGTTTTTCATGTCGGACAAATGTGTAAAGACTGAGGAAGCTGTAAAATAGATCCATTTATTATTCTACTTCTATTTATCAGCACATCAGCAGTGGTTGGGACTTTAGCGGAGCTGTTAAAGATCTCTGCAATTCTCCTCTTTCAGTTATTTTTTAAAATTATGTCTTTAAAAAAAATAAAATCAAAGTTTCAAAAAGCAGGGGGTAATTTGGGGTGGAAGCAGTAGAGAAAAGTTGTCCTTTTAAAAGCTGATAAATTCTTAAGGGTAGAAAATGGGGATAGAGTTTGAAATATTTAATTATTTTTGTGCTGTCAGCTGTCTGGACAAATATCCTAACCTGGTATTGGTGCACTTGGTAGAGGTGGGACAGAAGTCCTTGAACTGCCTTCAGGGATGAGAGAGAAGTGATGTTTCAATGGCAAAAATTAGGGATTTAACTCCATTTTGAGTTTAGGGTAACTGTTGTGGATCACAATTCTGCTCTGTAATGCCAAGGCCTTTTCAAAATGTGTTTAGGATTTCCTTTTTTACTGGAAATTCTCCTCAGAGTGACTGGAATTTTTTTGAACATCTCATCTATGAGAGTTTGAGTAGTCAGAATAAATTATGCAAATTATAGTACGTGAGCCATTCATATTCCCAGGGTGTCTATTTACCTTTGCCAATGAAGCACTGCATATTTCCCTAATGATTTCTTCCATATAGTTTTGCAACAGCAAATGTTGTTTCAGTAGCAATGCTCTTTGATCGTCTTCTGATTGATTGTCACAGTCCTAGTAGAGCAGTGCAAGATTTGATACATTTTAAGGCTTTTTAAAATCAGTTTTGCTTCAGGGAGTGGGAGGTGATGGTTGGGATCAGTCTCCAGAACTGCAATGTGCTTTCCAGGTGTTTTGGTATCACTCTAATTTTGGAGTGTAAAACAGAGCCCAAATCAGGGTTGGTAAGTCTGGGGGAAGCTGCTCCAACCAGCACCTTTCCTCCTGTGCCACCAGCAGAGGTGTGACACTGGTGTCAGAGAAAATGGATCTTCTGCCTTCTGAGGAGTGGTCTTTTATGTGAGTTCTTTGTCAAACCATGGAGTTCCTGCCCTGCAGCTCAGCATCCATCTGTCCTTCTTCCCTCAGCTCTGGTGAGCTCTCTGGGCAGGTGCTCCCTTTCCAAAATTCCCAGCTCTACTGGTTCTTGAGTGCTGGAGCTGCTCAGTCTGGAATCAGCTTTTTGGACCTGCTGGGGCTCTGCTGAGCCAACTCAGCTCTCAAAATTCACCTTTGTTCAGCTGAGTCCTGTGTAGGAATCCCAGACTGGTTTGGGTTTGAAGGGACTTCAAAGCCAATCCAGTGCTACCCCTGCCATGGGCAGGAACACCTTCCACTGTCCCAGGCTGCTCCAAGCCTGGCCTTGGGCACTGCCAGGGATCCAGGGACAGCCACAGCTGCTCTGGGCACCCTGTGCCAGGGCTTCACCACCTTCCCAGGGAGGATTTTCATTCCAGTATCCCACCTGAATGTTTGGAGCTATGTCAGTTTTTTCCAAGTTCCAGTTAACACCAGGAGAGACGTTGAACAGTGTGATGGGCCCCCAAACTGGTCTTCCGTCTCTTCTGTGTCAAAAGAATTCTCCACCTCACCTTGCTGAGAAATGAAGTGTTTGATTAAAATGGACAAAACTTCCCCAAAAATGAGAGCTCGTGGTGCCAAAGGGCTGTGGAAGTGCTGGAGGAGGGAAGGCTTGCACGCAAATCCTGTTGCAGTACCCAGTGAGCAGGATGCAAAGGGTGGTGTCCAGGCACAGGGCCCCTCCCTGCTTCCCTCTGGAGCACAACAGGGATATCAAGAATCCATAGAAGATCCAGAAAGTGAGAAGCTGAGTCATTGTGGCACTGCACAGGGACGAAGTTCACCCTCATGTCCAGGTGGAACTTCCTGGGCATCAGTTCCTGCCCATTTCTCTGGTGCCATCACTGGGCCCCTGGAGAAGAGCCTGGTCCATGCCCAGAAAGGCTGTGGGGTCTCCTCCATGAGTATATTCCAGACCCATCTGAACACAATGCTGTGCCCTGTGCTCTGGGATGGCCCAGCTGGAGCAGGGAGGTGCCACCAGCTGCCCACTCAGCTCCTTCAACCTGATCCATCCTGGAATTCTGTCTCTTCAGGAGGCACCTGAGAATCTTGAGAAGCCTGCCCCCAGGACAAAATTCACATTATTTTTCTGAGATGCTTTCTGTAAGCCAGGCATACTTTTGAAAAATTACTTCCTTCCAAGGCAACCTCACCTAAATTTCCATTTAAAGTGATGATATAACCCCAGTCCCTTTTCACACCTGGGTGAGCAGGTATGGCTGTGCATTTCCCATTCTTCAGCATGTGTCTGGATGTGGCACTGGGAGCATGGATCTGGACCAGGTGAGTAATGAGCTGCCCTCAATGTTTTCATAACCCTTCAAACCCTTCCCCAAAAAAAGGAGGAGGGAAAGCAGAAAACATGGGGGGGAAATGGCTTTATAATGGTCATATCCCAGCTTCCTTTAATTGTACTAATTTTATTTTGATCTTAAAATGGTGGATGAAAAGTGTAGCAATTCATGGATCATACATTTTACCCTCATATTCCCCATGTTTTTAAAGAGATTGCTCCAAAACATCAGAATTTTTCTCTTTATTCCAACTTTGAATCACTAATAAGGATCACACTTAAGTTATTGCTTGTTTTGAACAGCAGAGTGCTTGGAACACTAAATGATTCAATAAATGATGGATTTCAAAGCCCTGCTTGGCTCGAACATAAATTTCATTTGTTGGTTTATATTGTTACACAGCCTCATGTGAAAGCTCCTTGTATCCTTTCAGATTTTCAAAGTCATGCTAATCAAGCCAAATGTTCTGCTCCATGGCTCTCAGAGATTTTTCCTCCTTTATTCAAGCATCATTTTTCATCATTACTCTGCTATTCCACTTTTTTATCCTATTGACACAATTGTTTAGGAACATAGGGCCTGAGTAGAATAAATCATTAAGTCTGGACCTGCTAGCTATCTCTAAGTTATACCATTGCCCCAGTACTAGGGATCATTTTCTCCTTCTGATAAGCCCATGTTTTTTCTTTAGGTGTTTGGGGGAGGTGTTGGAGGGCAAGAATCTCCTGGGGTTTAACCAGGGCAGGTGCTGATGCTTCACTGGGATCAGGACAACCCCCTGGGATGGATCCAGGCTGGGGATGAGCAGCTGGAGCAGCCCTGGAGAAGGACCTGGGGGTGCTGGGGGTGAGAGCTGGGCCCCAGAACCCCCCCTGGGTTCTGTCTGGGCTGAGCCCCAGCGTGGGCAGCAGGGGAGGGGGGGATTCTGCCCCTCTGCCCCTGTGCTCAGGTGAGACCCCACCTGCAGAGCTGCCCCAGCACAGGAGGGACCTGGAGCTGCTGGAGACAGCCCAGGGCAGGCACCAGGATGGGCAGAGGGATGGAGCAGCTCTGCTGGGAGGAAAGGCTGCACAGCTGGGATTGTTCACCTGGAGAGGAGAAGCTCTGGGGTGACCAAATTGTATCTTGAAGAAGCTGATGGGAAAGATGGAGAGAGACTCTACAAAAGCCTGGATGGACGGAACACAGGGAATGACTTCCCAGTGCCAGAGGGCAGGGCTGGATGGGATATTGGGAATTAGGAATTGTTCCCTGGCAGGAATTGTTCCCTGGCAGGGTGGGCAGGCCCTGGCACAGGGTGCCCAGAGCAGCTGTGGCTGCCCCTGGATCCCTGGCAGTGCCCAAGGCCAGGTTGGACAGGGCTTGGAGCAGCCTGGGACAGTGGAAGGTGTCCCTGCCCATGGCAGTGGGATGGAACTTCATCATCTTTGAGTTCCTTTCCAACCCAAACCATTCCATGTTCTATGAATCTTTTACTAAGTTTTTTGCTCAAATATATATCAGTTCTGTTCACAAGAATAATTATACGTTGCTGCTACCAGGCATAAAATTTTATTTCTCAGGATGGTTTATGAACCCAATGAAAAACCTGGCACATGTTGCTTCTGAAATGCACTGCTGAGCATTCGTGTTGGGCCTATTATTTTGTCACTTTCACAACAGGGTGAAGTTTAAAAGAGCAGTTCTGTGACAAATTATCTTCCATGCAAGGAATTAGTTTTTCGAAAGGCCATCCCTGAGGAAAGCAGCAGCAGGGAGAACCACCTCACTTTTCAAGTGTGTCTGTGTGTTTTGATAGTTTTTTTTCTTCCCCTTTTATTTTTTTTTTTTGGGCTACTATTTTTTTTTTTATCCTGTTTCCCCTCACAGCTCCACACTCTCTGTTTGATGCATCCAAGTCTTTCCAATATATACAAAGGGCTGGGAGAGAGTGCTGGCCTGAGATGTGACCCATGGACTGTTTCTTCCCCTCTCTGGGGTTTCTGGTGGATAATCCTCAAGTCTGATGAGGAGAAGAAAGCTCAGGGGGGCCCTTCTGGCTCTCCACAACTTCATGACAAAAGGAGGCAGCTGGAGGGGGGAACAGGGACAGGACAAGGGGAAACAGCCTCAGTCTGTGCCAGTGTGGAGGTTGGATATTGGGAAAATTCCTCTCTGAAAGGGTTGTTCAGCCCTGGCACAGCTGATGCTGTGGATCAGATGAATGCCCTCCCATCCCTGGAGGACTGTCACAGCCACATGGATGTGACACTTGGGGACATGGGTTAGTGGTGGCCTTGGCAGTGCTGCGTTAACAGCTGTACTCAATGGTCCCAGAGGTCTCTTCCAGCACTAATCTGATTTCTCCCTCTGTTAGCACCTTTATGTCTCATTCCTTTTACAAACAAAAATCTTACCGAGACCCTTTGGGGGGACTCTTTTGGGAATGATGGTCCCTTACTGCAATTAACTGTTGAATGTCCTAATTTCTTTCTGAGTTTTTTGGCCTGTGAGTTGCTCTTTCTGTCTGTCAAATGTCACTTTTTATCTGTTTCCCTTTCCAGAATTAGTTCTGCTTACCCCACAGATCAGAAACTGCTGGGGAATTCCCTTCTGGATTTATCTGGGTCTCCTGGGTTGTTCTCCAGCTCTGGCAGTGCCAAGGCCAGGTTGGATGGGGCTTGGAGCAACCTGGGATAGTGGCAGGTGACCCTGGCAGGGGGTGGAACAAGAAGGGGGGGTCTTTCCAACCCAAACCACTCAATGGTGTGGTTGCTGTATCAGAACAAGAGGCACATCCCTTCTTCCAGATCCTTTAGGAACTGATTTGAGGCAAAATGTGAATTATCTGTCTTGTGGAATTTGATTTTTTTTTGTAAACTATATTTCATCAGAAAGTAAAAAGGTTTCCAGTGAAGGAAGGAAAAAGGATCGCCAAATGGTTGATGTTCATGGTGTAATTTTCTATGCACTCATGCTCTCCCCCTTGGCTTTCTGTGGGAAAGAACAGGTTTGGTTTTTTGTTTGGCCTTCTGAATTGGGTAAGTGAAATTCCTTTTGTTGTTACTCATTTCCTAAAGGAATTTTCTGGAGTTGATTTTTTCCCCTTGACCTTTTTAGAATATACCCAAACCCTCAGTGGGCTGTCAGCATCCATCTCTCCAAGGGGAACATCCTTGGAACCATTCCTTCCCTTGTCCTTCCCTTCCCTTGGCCATGAAGGATTGCAGTTAATTTCTTCTACTTCTCCTGTAAAAGCAAAGCTCTGGTCAACAAAAAAAAAAAAAAAAAAAAAAAAAATCATGTTTCCCTGACATTCAGCCGTGTTCCACTGGATTTTTTCCAGCCTGGGCATACCAGGATCTGCATTTCCCTCTAAGCTCTGTGTGCAGCAGGACAGGGATCCACAGGCTGGGTTCAACCTTTCAGGTTTTTGGGAGGGATTTCCTGCTTCACCTCCACCTGCCATGAGATGCTGAGGGGCTGCCCTGGGTTATTAAAACCCTTTCAAATCCCGTCAAAATAAACTGATAATGTTTTAACCTGTTAAATTTGTCAAGTGACCATATGGGGTTTGTTTGATGCTTTTGTTCAGCGTTAATGCTCCTGCTGAAGCCCCTCCAGGCACTTAATTAATCTCAGCAGTGAGAAACCATTTCTCCTGAAGGTGAGTTGTCACCATGGGTGTGTTCATTCCTCCCATCTTTCCCACAGGGGGATCTGGTTTTTAAAGATCTCTGGCTGAGAGAAGCTGAAAGGGAAGGATATTCTGCTTTGTTTTCGTAGTGTAGCTGGAGGGTGGGCCTGAAGGATGATGCTGTCTATTAAAAAAAAAATAATAAAGTAGGACAAAAAAAAAAAAAAGAAGAAAGGACAAAAAATTAAAGAAAAAAAACCTCAGTAACAGTGGAATGAACTATGTATTTCCATAAGAAGAATTCCTAGAATCATAGAACTCATAGAATCATTAAGATGGTGAATACCTCCTTGTTTAATTAGTGTTCTCACAGAGCTCTCAGGTTATTGAGATGTTATTTTTCCCCCTTGGAATGTCATGTGATACCAGTTCAAACAGCTTCCTGCTTTTCCATTTATTTTATTAGCAACATCTCAGGCAAACCACAGGTTTTGATCTGTGAAGCTCTGTAAAAGGCACTTGTAAAGCACCTTTCTTCACCCAGGCTCTGCCCCTGGAGCACGGGCTTTTTGTTCAGGTCCCTGGGGACCAGGGCTGGTTGGATATTAAGTGTTAAAGATCTGGCAGTGCTATTTCTTGCCTGTTGTTAAGCTCTCTCATGCATTATTTATCAAACAGCAGGTGAAGACTTCAACCTTTTTATGATAATTGATAGTGGTTAGAATACAAGATTACAAACAGCTCCTGAGCACCAGTAAATGCCAGCATGGGAGGTGGATTGGCAGGACGTGTTTTTCATCGTTAATTCAAAATATATGAACTTTGTTGGGCCTCAAACAAAGGGTCAGCGTGGAGGGGGAGAGGAGAAATAGGTGATAAAATTGTATATAAATAGCTTTGTGTTCTGCTTGCCTGGGTTGCGCAGTGCTCATGCAAGCTTCAGTGTGGGGTGACAGGATTAAAGACACCTTCTGTGGGCTCACAGCCTGTTCTGGATGATTGTTGTGCTTCCCTGGAACCCAGGATCCTCAGGGAACTGTTCCCTCCATCACCTGGGGGCCTTGGGTAGTTTTAACTTGGGGCACAATTAGAATTACCCCTTCCTTTGCTTGTGTCAGGTTTTGCCCAAGTCATGGTTGATGCCTGCTTGGAGTTCAGGTGTCAAAGAAAGGTGCTGGAAAGTTGTACTCCAGGTTTAGTAAGGTTAAGCCACACTTAAGTTAGTATATTTTATATATCTTACCTGTTATAATCAGACAAGGAATTGGGTGGTTGTTAAGTGTGAAATTTAGGATTTTTACCTTTTAGTATCAACTGGATTTAAAAAAAAGTGAGCAGACAGAGGCAAGAAAAAAAAAAAAAAAACATGAGTTGTTAATTCAGTTTGATAGAGCTGAAGCAGTTCCATATTGATGGCTCATTATTTTTAAATTGACTAAGGGTTTCCTTTCATTAATTCTTTATTCTGCAGACAGATGGGAAACGGTGGCTGCTTTTTTTCAAGGGCAATTTCACCCAACTGACAGCACATTGGAGCTTTGGGTTGGGATTTTTTTACTGTTGAAATATGACATGGCATAGATTAAAAAAAAAAAAAAAAAAAAAGGGAAGATTCTTTAATTAAAATGTGCTGCCTTGGTTTTGTTTAATTGTTTTTATAATTAGTGGCATGATCTCTGTTAATTTTCAGCTATCTGAAAACATGCCTGGTGGGTGTCAGATGTCTCTGCTGGATTAGTAAACATTAAAATACATTAAAACCACACATTTGCTTTCCCTTCAGTACTGATTTGCACCATCCTTTTCATTCAGCATCCAGGCAGAGCCCTGAGCATTCTGATATTATTTTTATTAACTCTAATTAGCCTTTAAGCATAAAGACCATCCATGGAGTAGCTGTGTGTATTCTGAGTTTTAGATGTCGGGCTAATTTTGGGTTCTGAGTGCTGTCTGTGAGGTTAAAGCCAGAAATGGAGAAGGAAAAAGCTTTGACTTGAGCTAAGCCTCTCACCCTTCCCTGCCTCATCCCATCAAAGCCATCAGTGACTCAGGGAAGCAGAACACATTCCAGCTCCAGCCAAAATACAAACCTTGCTGTTAGGTGGGTGCAGGGATGAGCCTGAGAAGTGCAAAAGGAAAAGTGCTGAATAAATGGTGAAGATGCTGAAACCTCACAGTGTTCATTTTTCCAGTCACCACCATCATTATTAACGAACAATCCCATTCCATTGTTGATACAGCACCCGGAAAGTTAAATATCCCACTTCTGAAAGAATATATTTTATGGGGATTTTGGAAGGAATTAGAGGCAGGACCTCTGAGTGGTTTTACATGATGCAATTTATTTTTCTTATACATAGGCAGGAAGGGTAAATTCAGCTCACATCTTCACCACATGGTTCAGAAGGTCACAAGACCTTTAGTTACAAGACCTTTTAAGGATTTATTGACCAATAAAACACTGCCAACAAGGATTTTTATGCTTTTGACCCAATCCTTAAATATTTTGTCTTAAGGACCCATGTTACAGTGTAAGCTTCCTCAGCCAATCATGTTATGATACACAAACCTACTGTGCTGCATTCTAAAATCCTTGTTTACCCTTGTAACTACTTTTATTTTTCTATATCTTTAACTCTAAAACTCTAAACTTTACTTAGCTTAATGTGTCTCTGCTTTAAACTATAAATCCACATTCTCACTTCTAGCACCTGAGTTGTGAAGCCTTTTCCAAGGTCTCAGATCAAATCCTGTGTTTAGTTCCAAGCTTTGGCTCACAGGCCCAACGTTCTGAGAGTTCCCTGCATTTTGGATTCCAACAATATTTGACTTGTAAAGGAAGTATCCCACCTTTAAGTAAAATATTCCCCTTCTGAAAGAAAACTCGCCTTCCTTCTCCCCATGGTGGGAATCCAGCCTTGCTGGGCTGCTGTTCTCCACAGTGAAAGCAGTTTTTGCCAAGGCAGCACAAGTCTGGGCATCTCATTCCTCAGTCTCTGCTTGATGAAACAGAAAAAGGGAGTTTTAGAGCACTTCTGATGAAACCAAAGTTGCAGGTTATGGCTGTACTCCTCTCCAAGGACTTGGATTAATTGCACTTTCTGAGTTTTGGCCCACAGGACTACGCAGTGTTGCCCCATTGCTCTGCTAATGCCAGGCACACCCTTGTTATCCCATGGTTACACACCTACACCCTGTATCAGTGCTCCTGGACAATGTCCCAGCTCCAGCAGGGACAGCAGGGAGGTACTGGAGGAAAACTGGGCCTGCCATGAGCCTTTGTATTTGCCCTGAGTACACTCAAAGCCTGCAACTTTTTTCATCCCTAAAGGAAAGAAGGGCTCTGCAGCATTTTGGAAACATCCACACCCTTCCCAGTCAGGCCACTGCATTTCCCAACCATTCCCAGGCCTGGATCTGTGTGTTTACACGTGGCTGATGCAGGGATTTCTTCCTGGTTGCATTTTGAGACCTCAGCTCGCTCACTCTTAATCCGTTTAATGTTCATCCAGTTTATTTTCATAGTTTCATAATCAGCTTATGTGATATGAGGCCATGGATATTTAAACTTAGGAACTTGCATTCCCTCTGCTCCCCAGGCTTGTAATTTCATTACAAATAACCAATTTCATATACTTTTTCCCCATTGTCCCATGTTAATAGGTGTATTATACTCCTGTAGCATGCATTTGGTCTCCTCTGTCTGTTTGCATTGTTTTGCCTGGGATCAGCCTCTAACTGATGTGTGTATTTATTGGGATTAAAGAATGGCACAGTGTTTGCTTTCCCTGTTTCAGGACTGTTGCCAAGGGATCTGAGCACTCTTGGCTCTTCCAGGAGACATCCACGTGCTGGGACCAGAGGCGCAGAACTGTCAACACTGCTTTGGCATGTCCTCTGTTTCAGTGTCAGTAGCCAGGATTTCAGCAACATCTTGTGGCTTAAATCACCTTTTTCTGCTGAAAAATGTGTGTTTTTATAATCAGTTATTCTGACCTTTCTGTCCTTTGGACAGAGATGTTCTGCTACACCAGCTCTGATTTTTGGCTGCCTATGAAACAAAACAATGGAGAATCTTAGAGCTGCTTCCAAGGGCTTGACTTGGGCAGTCACAGGTTTCTCCTCAGGTCTTTTGTTTCTCTGGTATTATCAACTTTCTCTCTGTCTCACACTGGGAAGACCCCACCTGCAGAGCTGCCCCAGCCCTGGGGCCAGACCAGGAGGGACCTGGAGCTGCTGGAGAGAGCCCAGGGCAGGCACAAGGATGAGCAGAGGGATGGAGCAGCTCTGCTGGAGGAAAGGCTGCACAGCTGGGATTGTTCACCTGGAGAGGAGAAGTTCTAGAGTGACCAAATTGTGGCCTTGCAGGGCCTGAAGGGGCTACAGGAAAGATGGAGAGGGACTTGGGACAAGGGATGGAATGCCAGGACAAGGGGGAATGGCTTCCCACTGCCAGAGGACAGGCTTAGGTGGGATACTGGAAGGAATTGTTCCCTGTGATGAGGATGGTGGGGCACTGGCACAGATTTCCCAGAGAAGCTGTGGCTGCCCCTGGCAGCATCCAGGACCAGGGTGGGTCTTGGAGCAGCCTGGGACACTGGAAGGTGTCCCTGCCCATAGCAGAGATTGGCACTGGACAGACTTTAAGGTTCTTCCCAACCAAAATATAGGATTCTATTATCTCTGTTAGTGTTCAGTGGCTTCTTTTTTTCTGGAATGTTTGCTTTGTTTTGCCTAATCAAATTATTTTGTTTTGCTTTTGTTTTTGGGGTTTTTTTTTTGTTTGTTTGTTTGGGTTTTTTTTTGTTGATATCTCCCTTGAGAGTTACATGCCTGTGTAACCTGTCCATTAATGGAAAATATGTCTTAGTCTTTTGATGAGAGAAACTTAATTACCCCCCTGTAACACTTTTTTTTTTTTATGTAAAGAACATCATGACAATCTTAGCAGGTGTCATCATTCCCCTGTGATGAGGCCTTCTTTATCTCATTTATCCCCAGAAACCACTAATTGCAGCCAGTGTGTTCCAGTGGTGTTACAGCTGATGGGGAAAAGGAATCAAACAGTCCCAGGGGTGGATCCAGGGGCTGTATGCCAGGGTAACCTGGCCAGGAGTGGGCAAATCCAGAGGAAGCAGGCAGGACAGTCAGTGGGTGTGATGGATGGAGCTGCAAACAGTGGCACAGAATGTGTATCATGGGAAAAACATTTGAGTTGTGTGATTGTTTTTTTTTATCTCAATGGTTTCCATTGGGATTCTTGTTTGGTTTGGTTTGGTTTTAGGTTTTTTGTAAAAATGTTAAATGCTGGACTGGTGCTTTCATAGGATCTGCTGGCAGTTCCAAGTGGGAATGGCTTTCTTGGAGCCCAGCGTATACCCGTGATGGTTGAGCTGCCCACCCCAGGACATGTCTGTATTTTATGTGCTGACCCTGCAGACAACTCTTCTGCCTTTTTTTCCATTTGCTGGGAAGTGGCATCCCTTGGCACTGCATCACCCAGAGTGACAGAGGTTTGGGGTTCTGTCAGATTTGGGGTTCTTCCAAAGGCAGTAGTGAATTTTCCTCTTGCTGACAGAGGAGTCTTTCAAACACCTTCTAGCGCATGAATGTTTTTGTGATCTCCATGTTAATCAGCCTTTTTTGGAGCCTTCCATAGAGTTTATTTTGAGCAGAGGTGGACTTCCATCTATTAGCAAAGAGCAAAGTGAAGGATTGCCAGAGCTTGCTCTGCTCAGGAAGCAGCATAGGGTGGTGCTTCTTCCCACAAGGATTTGCTGCACAGATGTTGCCTCCTTCCTTTATCGTTTGGGTTTTTCTCAAAGCCTCAATAGGTCACTCCTTTGAGATGCTCTTCCTCCCTCTGAGGAGCAATCCAGACTGTCAGATGAAGTTTTAGGGTGTATATTCAAATATACTCAAGTGTGTTGGTTCCTGACAAGACACTGCCCCATCTCCAGCCTTGTTCATGCAGTTATTTTGCAACTGGAGACAAGGAAAAACTCCTGGCTTTGGCTAGCAAACTCTCAGTTGTGGTCATTCAATTAACACTCGAATACCCAAAAGAGGAAAAAAAAAAAAAAAGAAGAAAAGGGAAAAGAAAAAAATAAAAGGGTGTGGAACATTTTTTTTGATGTTAAAATAATAATCACGATAGAGGAAACAAACAAAAAAGAGAACTTGGACTTTGAATTCCAAGCAAGAGCATGAATACAGAAATGGACATTTTGCAGCTGAAATCAAGAGCTGTATCTGGAACTCAAAGTTGGTAGGTCATTAATATGGCAGCAGGAAGTTGTTGATGTTCCAGCCTTTAAATCCCTGCTGTGCTAAGTGGGTCTTTCTGCCCTCTTTGAAAAACTCCTCTTCCTTTCTGATTTGTACATACTTGAAGGCTGAGAGACCTTTGGTGTTGTTTCATGCTTGCAAGGACAAACTTAATTCCCTGCTGTTTGTAATACAGCTCACTTTCTCTCTATTAATCTAAATCAATCAATTACCCTAACTTCCTTTATGAGAAATATTTATGCCTACTCAGAGCAGAATCAGTTAAAATTGATTGCATCGTAATTGGATCCAGCATGAAATATTTTTTTTCTTCCTGGTAAGAGCATGGGGGGAAATGTTATCTGTGGTAGTATTTAAATATAATTTCAGGTGGAGAAGAACAAATTTGGAGCTGCTGCCTGTACCAGTTGTCTGAGCCCCTGTTCTTAAAGAAATTGAATGGTTTGGCACAGAGGAGTTGGGTTCAAGCCTCAAAATGCTGCTTTTGTGTGACCTACCCACTACTACAGCAGAGAACTGGGAATTACTGCTTGGAAGCTGTTTAGTCCAAGATTCATCTGGTGGAAATATTCTCCTGGTGAATTGTGAAAGGTGTTGGGTGTGGAACACACTGGAATGAGAATTACCTGTGGGATCTTCAAAACTGTTGTTAATGAGCTCCCAAAAATCAGTGAGGCTTCTGAGGAGAGAGCCAACTTTTTCTCTGAGGACACACCTTATTGCTCTTTAACTCTCTGAAAAGAAGGTAGAACCAGATGGGGTCGATCTGTTCCCTTAAGAAACTGGATATAGGATGAGAGAAAATGGCCTCAACTTGTGCCACAGGAGGCTCAGATTGGATATTAAGGAAAATTTCTACATGGAGAGAGTGGTCAAACATTGGAATGGGCTGTTCAGGGAGGTGGTGGAGTCCCCATCCCTGGAAGTGTTCAAAAAACTTGTGGATGTGGCACTTGTGGACATGGACTGGTGGAGACAGTGGTGGTGATGGTTCTTGGTTGGATTTCAGGATATTAAAGGTCTTTTCCAACCCTAAATATTTTTCCTTTTTCTGCTCTGTAAAGTTGCCATGCAAATTATTGGCCAGCTTAATGTAGCTTAAAGATTACATATGGTATGTACCCACTGAAGGCTGTTTTCCCAAATAAAACAGGGTGAGAAGCAGAAGGTGAATAACCTGCTTAGCAGTGCCTCCAAGGTTTTTATGGAGTTTCATGTCTCCTTTTAATAGCTGCTGTTTCAGATGAATTTCACCTCAGCCAAAATGGCATTTATGGTTAGAAGTCTGGAGGGAACCCGAGGAATGAATGGTTTCAACAAATGACCAATTTGAGGGAGTTTATCTTCTGTGGAAGAAATACAGGGATAGGGTAGAATTTGATTAACTTCAGGTAGAAAACAAGGAAGAAGTGCCGCGGGGTGAAGATTTTATTCCGATTAGACCAGCCAATCAACCAGACCAAGACTAAATATGCAGATTTTTGTACTAGTGCTTGAAGTGTTGAAAACTACGGCAGCATGGTGAGATCCATGTGCTCTGGACATCTGGAGTTCTTGTTGGAACAGATGCATCACAGATGTGCTGGAAGGCAGGGAGCCGATGGGAGCTGTACAGCAGCAGCAAACGAGAGTAACAAGGGTTGTTTGCAGCAAAGCCCTAAAGGAAGCACACATTTATAAAAGGAAAAAAAGCACAGAAACCCAGACTGGTTTGGGTTGGAAAGGATCTTAAAAGTCATCTTATTCCAACCCCTGCCATGGGAAGGGAAACCTTCCACTATCCCTGGCTGCTCCAAGCCTTGTCCAGCCCAGGCTTGGATGCTTCCAGGGATGGGGCAAAGAAGACAACGAGGCCTCTGGCATCTCCATAGGCAGAAGGGTCATGTCTGAAAGGGAGAAGTTGGATATTTGAGTCCTCCCTGCCATCTGGGCAGCCAGGGCTCGGTGTCTAATTCAGGTGGAAATTATGGATATGCCACATTTTAATACTGATTTTACTGAACTCTTTCATGGTGTTCTTGCAGAAGCAAATACTCAATGAGGTCTGTATGGTAATAAGTCGCAGGAAAAGCTCTGGGTTTTGGGGTGACCTAATTGTAGCCATCTAGGACTTGAAGGAGCCAACAAGAAATGTGGAGAGGGACTATTTCCAAGGGCCTGGAGTGCCAGGACACAGGGATGTGCATAGGGATAGATGGGATATTTTGGTAAGGAATTCCTCCCTATGAGGGTGGCCAGGCCCTGGCACAGGGTGCTCAGAGCAGCAGTGGCTGCCCCTGGATCCCTGGAAGTGTCCAAAGCCAGGTTGGACAGGATTGGAAACTCCCAATAAAGGGGGAAGCTTGGAATTGATGGGAAGCTCCCTTGGAGCTGCTGAATGCACCACACAAAAAATATCACAGCCTCCTTGGAAAGAGTTAGAGAAGGAAGAAAGCTGGAAGGAACAGAGGGAGAATCTACTCAGCTTGGAAAATAAATAAACCAACCCACATTTGAGTTTGCTGCTGGGATGGATTTTAAGAGTATTTTTCAAGAAGAAAACTGCAGATTCTCAGAGGATGCAAATGTACTGAAATAAAACCATAAGTAGGAGCAGTTGTAGTGCATGGGGATATCTATGGGAAATTTCTGCTTGGATTGAGCAGAGTGTCACAGGAAGTTTGTAGCAATAACAAGATAAAGCCAAATAATCATAGGTGCCATAGCCAGGACTGAGGATTACACCAGATAAATGTATAAATCCAGGATAATTGTGCCCCAGCACCACCTGCCAGTCGCTTCCTTACGGTGAAATCCCTGCTTCTGGCAAGCTTCCTTCTTCCTTTCTGCCTGCCATGAAAATGTACTGGTTGTTGAATCAAAACAACCACCCTGCTGTCTTTGGGGACAATGTGGGAAGCTGCCACAGCTGGTACTCAATTTTTAGCTCTGAATAAACAACGAGCAATTGGATGTTAAATATATAAAATATCCAAGTGTCTTCTAACTTGACAAAGAGTGTGGAGTTGGAATCATTAGCTGAACCTCTCTGGTGGAATAATGGAATTTGTGTTGGAGTTCTTTGCTGTCTGGGTGTTGTACAGTGGGTAAAATAACTGCATTTATGGGGCATTGGTGCATTCATTAATAGGAGAGCAAAGGTGCTCTGCATACTTTACAGCTGCTTATTTCTAGGGATTTCCCTGCAGTGAGCCCTGGCCGCAGTGTCCTGGATGGATATTTTGTGTTTTGCAAGAGGAGCACCCCTGTACTTGAGCAAAAATAAGGTTGTGGGAATTCAAGGCTAGGCTGGATGGGGCTTGGAGCAAGCTGGGGTAGTGGAAGGTGCCCTTGATCATGGCAGGGGGTGGAACTGGATGGAATTTAAGGTTCCTTGCAATCCAAACACTTCTGGGATTAAAGTAAAATGTATTAATAATACTAATAATGGAAAAGAAAAAGTGAGAGAGGAATAAACCTCAAGTCTTATTAATATTTCTTAATTCCCATGTTCTCTTAATGATTGCAAACCCCAAATTTAGAGATGATATCTCCCAGCAAGCCCAGTAGAATTCCCCTGAATAACAGAGTTGGCCACTTCAGCAGACTCTAGAATGCCACTGCCACTAAATCCCCCCCTTTGCTGTGCCTTTCTTTTCATTATTTGTAATAAATGGCCTGGAGTAGCTCTGCTTCAGCCCAGGTTGCAGGAGCACAGTTGCTGTGGTATTTCAGCAGTTCATTATTTCAATTAGCATATTCAGGCATTCCTTCCTTCATTTTACTCTAGCAGGTCTCAGATCATGAGATTACCAGTCATAAACTGTATTATAACTTCCTCATGTGCCATTCAGCCAAACCATGGAACTTTATTTGCCTAAACATTGATTATTCTCCTCATTCTGGAATGTGTTTTTCAGGTCAGTTCTAAATTGAGCAAATCCTTTCAGTTTTGCAGAGCTGATTGAGAGTTTTTCTGTCCCAACATCTGCTTGTGGAAGCAACTTTGTGCCCAAATCCCCAAATGTCCATTAGGAAAATAGCTTTTCATGGCACATTACGAGTGCTACTCAACCACCAGGCTGTTTTCCTTATTTGATATTTATATGAATTTGTGTTTGAAATGTTGTATCCAGTGCGCTGGAAAGTCAGCTTGGGAGTTTTTGGCCACTTCTTATCACGTCCTATCACTCTTTTCTGAAAATCAAGCTGACTGTGTTGCTCTAAATGATGATGTCTTCCCAAGCTGGAGGCATGATTGTCTTCCATTACTAGGAAAATGTTTGGGAGTGAAGACACTGATTTATCTTGGAAGGAGTAAAGCTTGTTCCTAGCTCCATTTGGGATATGACAGGTATCTGTCACCAGCAGCAGGGCTTGTGAATGCTTCAGCTGAAACTCATTTTTTATTTGCACTTACACCATTCAGTTGCTCCCTTGTGCCCTGAGCTGGAATTGCTGTCGTTAAGGCTTCATTAAAGGCTCGCAGTTGAATTGTTTGGGGGTGTGCAAAGATCAGTTTGACTGCTGAAGTTCGCTTCCATTAAATCAGACTTCAGGAGGGAAAAACGCCGAGGTCAGAAGGAAGTGTGGGTTGGGATGCTGTAAGAACAGCAGTCATGGGACAGGATGAGGTTGGAGAGCAGCAGAGCATCAGCAGGAGTTGGCACCAAGAGGTCCAGGGTGGATGGCCACAGTGGGAGCCCAGGAAGCCCATGCAGGGACCTCAGTGGTGGTTCCATTTCAGACTCGTTCCTGGTGGCCTCACCCTCAAATTGAGCTGTGTTTAATGTCCCAAATCCCACAGATTCAACCATCCAGGAATAGCAAAGATGAAAGCTTCAAGCTAGGTAATAATGTCTGTGGAAGGGAATGCAAAGAAGGAAGTTTGATGTGCTGGCACTGGGGGAGCAGCAAGACACAACTAAATTGTCTTTGTACCCTCAGTACAGAGACAGAAGGTGCAAAGTCTTGAGCCTAAAAAAGTTTTTTGTTCCTAAATCCTTTTGCTAATTATGTGTGTAGAGAGGAACTGATTTCCACAGCCAGGTACCAGCATCGCCCAGCCTCGGTGGATTGAGTGGGAAATAGCCTGGAGAAAAGGAGGAAGCTGGGAATTAGTCTGGAGAAAAGGAGGCTCAGGGCTTGTGGCTCTGCACAGCTCCTGCCAGGAGGGGACAGCCAGGGCGGGTCGGGCTCTGCTGCCAGGGAACAGGGACAGGACAAGGGGAAACGGCCTCAAGCTGTGCCAGGGGAGGCTCAGCTTGGACAGCAGCAGGAATTTCTCCATGGAAAGGGTGCTCAGGCCTTGGCAGGGGCTGCCCAGGGAGCTTTGGAGTGCCCATCCCTGGAGGTGTCCCAGGAAGGGCTGGAGGTGGCACTCAGTGCTCTGGGCTGGGGACAAGGTGGGCACTGGGCACAGCTGGGACTCGGTGATCCTGGAGGGTTTTTCCAGCCTCAGGGGTTTTGGGATTTTTGTGTAAACAGTCCCTTCCTGTTTCTGTCCATGCAGACCATCCCTGCAGTGTCTGGAGCAGAAGCTGAAATGGAACAGGATCAAACCAGATTTTAATGTATAATTTGTCTCACCAGCTAAACAAGAAGAATGGAACAAAGTTAACACTCAGTATTGACTGTGGCTCATGTCTGGTCCCTGAGGTCAGCTCTTAATTTCCAGTAATGGAGTGGGTTTTTCCACAGTCAGATGCATCTCAACAAATCACCAGTTAGTTTTTCAGCCTTGCTATTTTATTGCAAGAATGTACTGGAAATGACAGGGCTCTTTATAATGGAAAGATAAAATGAAAAGGGAAAGGGTTTGAATGTCCAAGAGGAATTGCTTCCAACGTTGTTTATTGGCCTGTGTTATGGGCTGTTATTGTGCCTCTCAAATGACACCAGATTTCCCTTGGGATCCTCTGACCCCTTCAAGGAGAGACTTCTGCAAACTGACAAAAAAATCAAACACTGTGTTTGGCAGCAACCTGTCACAATGGAAACCAGCTCTGAATGCTGGGCTGTGACTACCAGGGGTCAGCAAATTCATTTAGATGATGTGGCAGTGATGCTGCAGGAAAGAAAAATTGGGGAGCAGGGCAGCTTTGGGGCTGCCTCAGAAGATTAAAGTTTTTGCCTGAGTAATTTTCTCTTTTTTCACAGAATCCTGGAATGGTTTGGGTTGGAAGGGACCTCAAAGCCCATCCAGTGCCACCTCTACCATGGGCAGGGACACCTTCCACTGCCCCAGGCTGCTCCAATCCCCAAAGTCCAACCTGTCCTTGGGCACTGCCAGGGATCCAGGGGCAGCCACAGCTGCTCTGGGCACCCTGTGCCAGGGCCTGCCCACCCTCACAGGGAACAATTCCTTCCCAATATCCCATCCAGCCCTGCCCTCTGGCACTGGGAAGCCATTCCCCCTTGTCCTGCCACTCCAGGCTCTTGGAAATTGTCTCTCTCCATGTTTCTTGTAGTTGCTTCAGGTCCTGGAAGGTCACAATCAGGTCACCCTCAGCTCTGTGCCACTTGCAACCCTCCTGAGGGTGCCCTTCATCCCTTTGCCTGTGTCATCAATGAAGATATTAATCAATACCTGTCCCCCAAAGGACACCACTGTCACCCTGAGCCACTGACCACCATTTTCCTCTCAGAAAAAGAATAGACTTCATTTTCTAAATTAGTTCCTGTTCTTGGTGGTTTGTTTTTTTTTTTTTTTTATGTGCTAAGGAGGCAAGCAAGAGGGAAGGAGTGCAGTTTATTAAGAGCCAGTTTAATACACTGTACACCAGTGGAGTTTATGGAGAGAAACATTATAGATTTATGATACTATTCCTGCAGTAAAGCCATCACAGTGGTGCTCAATCAGTGCATCTTTCTTAGCAGAGAAACTGCTCTGGCTTGGTGCCAGCTCCTTCTCAGGGCTTCCTTTAGATTCCTCAGGTTTCCTGCGTTTCCCAGGGCTCTTTTTGGGAACTGTCATTACCCCCTGCCCCCCCCCCAAAAAAGCCATAAATAAGAAGGTGAATTTATCAGGCTACTTAGAAGTTTTAGATATTATTTTGACACTGTAACAACATTTTAAAAATAAAATTATGAATAGACTTTTACAAGGTGAACAAACAGCTCCTGTGATATTAAATTTTACAAGAAAATATTTCCTATGTAAAGTTATACCTCTGCTCATCTTCACATATAAAACACCTGATTTTATTCCAACTCCAGCCTATTTGGCCCCATACATTCCAATAACATATTCTTGGTGCTTCCCCACCATGGGATGGAGACCTGGTAATAGATTAGATTAGAGAGGTGTTTTTAAGCAGTAAATTCTCTGAGCTGCTCCAAACTCAAGTCTGGAAGAATCCAAATATTAAGCTTGCAAATTTTTCACAGGAAGCAGCCCCAGAGGACTCAAAGGCTTCTTGATACAAGTGGAAATTATCTCAAAGAACAGGAGATGGAAGCTGAAGTTATAAAAGGAGAGGTTCTTTGGAGTGTGTAGCTTCTGAAACATATTCACAAATCACTGTGGACAAGCTCCTCTGCCCGTCCTCTCCAACAGTAAATCAAAACTCCCTATCCTTAGGCACTGTGCCAGGAGAAAAGACAGGAGGAACAGGGCTGTCACACCCATGTGGCACTGCTCCACCTCAGAGTGCAAAATGGAGGGTGGTTCTCGCCTCTGCATGCTGAAAAACTGGGAAATGGGAAAGGATCCAGTGAAGGAAAAAGGACATGTCAGAGTAAAACTAACACTACACAGGACTGGGGTGAGTGATCTGACTCGGGAAATGCCCAGCAGGAACTCACCTGATCCCTCCAGCTGAGCACTTCCAGCTGACTAGGGGATGTGAAAGGCAGAGTTAGAATCATAAGGTGTGAATGGAATTATAGGATCATAGAATGGTTGGGTTTGAAGGGACCTTAAAACCATCCAGTGCCACCCCTGCCATGGGCAGGGACACCTTCCTCTGTCCCAGGTGCTCCAAGCCTTGTCCAGCCTGGCCTTGGGCACTGCCAGGGATCCAGGGGCAGCCACAGCTGCTCTGGGCACCCTGTGCCAGGGCCCCACCATCCTCACAGGAAAGAATACAATCCATCTTACACTTCATTTAAAACCTTAAACCATCCTGGTCCCGTGGAGAAAATGAGGAAGATTTCAGCAGGTGGTTCCAGGTACTGACCTCAGCCACCAGCGACTGAGTGATGAGACCTGGAAGCAATTTGGCTGCTGAAGCCAAAGGTTTAATTGTAGAATCCCAGAAATATTTAGGATCATCTCATTCCAACCCATTTGCTGTAGGCAGGAAATTCCTGGTTTCCATTGGATTGTTGTTAGCTCTGAGCCCCCATGGGCAGATCTGTGCTGGTGAATTAAGCAGCACCAGGCTCTTGCTGTGTCTCTGAAGCCAACTGGCATGGGCTGAGTGTGTCTGTTCAATTAACACCCTTGGCCTCTATTAAGATCTGATTAGTGAGAGATGTCTCTACCTGAATTAAGGTGCAAATGTGTCCATGTGCTTAAGTCAATAATATGGAATTTATATAGCAATGAATGTGAGGTGAAGAAATAGGAACGAATGGGCCATGTACCTGGCTGTGGAAATCACTTCCTCTCTACACACATAATTAGCAAAAGGATTTAGGAACAAAAAACTTTTTTATGCTCAAGACTTTGCACCTTCTGTCTCTGTACTGAGGGTACAAAGACAATTTAGTTGTGTCTTGCTGCTGCTCTCCTCGTGCCAGCACATCAAACTTCCTTCTTTGCATTCCCTTCCACAGACATTATTACCTAGCTTGAAGCTTTCATCTTTGCCATTCCTGGATAGTTGAATCTGTGGGATTTGGGACATTAAACACAGCTCAATTTGAGGGTGAGGCCATCGGGAGCAAGTCTGCAATGGCAAAAAGAGAGGACAGAGAGACAGATCCAGCAGAAGATTGTCACCATTCCTGGATCCAGAGGTGTCCTGCTGGTGTTTCTTCATCCTGGGTTTTTCAGTGGTGGATGGTCCCAAAGTCCTCTAGAACTTTTCCCTATTTATACACTTTAGCCATCAAGGAATTAATGCTCATGGGCATCACAGGTCTCTTACACTACTGGTTAAATGACTTCCTTGTTTCTAATGTTAATTAATGCCAGCTGAGAGTTTCTTTTGAGTTGGTGATTTCTGGGATCCGTGGTCACCATCCGTCCCTGCCAGAATTCCCTTTGTCCCAGTCTGAGCTGCTGCATTGGCTTTTCTTGTGTCTCATAAATTCTGACTTTTTTGTGTTCATTCTCAGCAATCCCTTCTCCTCAGCTTTGTTAACCTCCCCCTAAGCCTGGGGTAACACCCAGACAATTGTTTCACCTTGATCTTACCTCAGGTTTCTGCTGTGGGGGTTCTCTGCAGTCCAGGTTCCAGGTATCCACAGAGGAATATTCAAAGAGGGGCTTTGGTGGTTGCTGGTGGTGCAGCTGCCATCTGTCCCTAACCTGGGGTGAGCTTTGGGTGATATGTGTGTGGCAGTTGCTTCTCTGCACACTTTGCCACAGTGGGAATTTTTCTGGGGGTGGATTTCCCAGGATGTGCTGGCTGGATCTCACCTTCACCAGGTCTGGAGTTAACTCCATCCTGTTGCTCTCTTCTGTCCTTCTCTCATGGATTTAACAGTGCTTGAGACAGAGAACTGTTCTCTTTAATCCTCGAAAACCAGTACTGGCACCCAAATCTGGGTGGTGGGACCTCCCAAGCCATTCCCAGCTGTCATTTGGGCAAGAACAAATTTGCCAGGGCCAGAAGTGTCCTAAGTCTGGAAAGCAGGGCAGGTCTTCCTGCCTTTCCTCCCTTTTGCTACTGTCAGAGTAATTTGCCTTCCAGTAATTTCCTTGGCAAATAAACAGGATGCTTCATTAGCATTTGAGATACTTATTTTCATCCTTATTAGATACCAGACACTTACAAAGCAACTTGACATGTATTTTAGTTTTTTCTGTGCAAACAGGGAACTTGTACAACAAAATAAAGGAGATGCAAATGATCTGTTGCTAAACTTGACAGGGTTTTCCATTTAATATCGTTAGGCTCCATGTTCCTATTTACAATTAGCTCTGAAATCTGCTTATATACCCTGCTGTTTACTATTGCTGTAGAAAGCAAGGGATGTGTTCAGGAAAGACACAGCCTGGGAAGGACTGAGAGAAAGAATCAAGATAAAAACCTTGGGCTTGAGAGAGCACCTGAAAACTTAATTCAGTTCCTGACATTCTTTTGGTCTTCTATTGGAAGGTCTTCTTTTGAATGGTGGTATGTTTGTGTAGGAAATTTGTCAAAAAATGTAGATGCTTTCGATTTTATGGTTCAGAAGGAAGTGATCCTGGCCCTGTGGGCAGGCGTGGAGGCTCCTCTGGGGGCACTTTGGACAATGGATGGAGGGACAGGACACAGGGAATGGCTCCCACAGTCGGAGGGCAGGGATGGATGGGATATTGGGAAGGAATTGTTCCCTGGGATGGTGGGCAGGCCCTGGCACAGGGTGCCCAGAGCAGCTGTTTTTGAGTCATTAAGACATCAGCCCAGCACCACCACATTCACCACTAACTCGAGGTCCTTATGTTTTTTGAATGCTTCCAGGGATGGGGAGTTCCCCACTTCCCTGGGCAGCCCATTGCAGTGCTTGAGAACCCTTTCTGTGTAGGAATTTTCCCTTATATACATACTAAACCTTCCCTGCTGCAACCTGAGGCCATTTCTTTTCACTCTGCCCTTTGTTACCTGGGAAAAGAGACTGCCACTCACTTCCATGTCCATTTTCATTTCCACAGGGCAACAGAACAGCACAAATTTTGTTAATCACATCTAATATTCTTTCTAATTCAGATTTTAGTTTTTAGAAGAGCTTTCAGGTCACAGGTGTAGTGAAGCACTGTCAGTTCTTAGCAACCTCTTCCAAATGTTTGGTTTTTCTGGCTTTTTTGGTTTTTGTTCTTAGCTTTTTCTTTATGCTGATAGGTGTTGAAAAAGCTTTTGGTGAGGGTGATTTCCCTGGGGAAAAGGAGCAGGTCTGGCTGAAGGGAGAAATAAAATCAATCACAGTTTGCAAGTCAGGTGAAGAAATTTTAAAAGCCTGATCCTCAGGTAACACTTTGAAGCTGGTTATGTCCTTTCTGCCTCTCTGACAGCCAGGTCAGGGAAGGGTGAAATAATTGACTGGCTCTAGGGAACAGTGTGACTTTTACAGGTTTGCTTTTTCCCCTGATAACTGCAAAACTGCTGCTTAAAATTGGTTTTTGATTATAGCACTTCAGTGGCATTAGGAAGTTGGGATTTAAGTTAGGAGGAATTACATAATCATGGAGTGGTTTGGGTTAGAAGGGATCTTAAAGTTCATCCTTGTTCCAACCCCTGACATGGGCAGGGACACCTTCCACTGGACCAGGTTGTCCCAACCTGTTCTTGAACACTTCCAGAGACAGAAAAGTATCAAAAAGAAGGCAGTGCTTGATTGCAAAAGCAACAAAACTGCTTAGGAAAAGCTTTTCTTAATGGAAAAAAAAATTCTTCAAGGCAGCTCATAGTGCCAAATATTCCCAGTTTTCCTATGTTTCTATTGGGATGTCTGCAAACACAACCAGGAGCTGCACTATTGACAATAAATCTGCCTCACCTTGTGGAATGGGGGAAAAATTGGAATGAAGGATGTCAGACTGGTGTTTGTACCAGTTCTGGCCACTGTTATCCATCCCTCTGTTTGCTCCCAAAATCTCCTAATCTGGGATTCTGCTCCTAAAACCTGGTATGATCCTCACTCAGCCACTCTCTTGTCAGTTGTTTGGAATTCTGACTCCTTGACAGCAGTGTGATCAGAGGCTGATGCACAGTTGTGGGTTACAAAGGGTGCTGTAGAATTCATGGATAACAAAGGACTTTTTTTACACTTTTTAGTTGTGTGATGAAGCGATTTGCAGCAAAATAAAGGATTTGCTCTCTCCTGTGAATGAGGATGCTTCCCTGTTCTCATAGAAGGCAAAAGAGATAAGAAATTGTGCATGATCTTCAATCTGTTATAAAATCCAGCATGCTCTTCCTCTGCAGTGCTCCTCTCCTCACCTCAGGGATTCCTTTGGCTTTTTGGGAAAAAAAAGGAGGGATCTCACAGCAGGAATATTGCAAGGTTGAATTATTGCTTAACAAGACTTGTATCCAAATCTAGTTGAAGATGGAAATTTTGGTCTGTGAAAATTTCTTCTGTTTGATGAATCCAGGGGAAGCACCAGGATGAGCAGAGGGATGGAGCAGCTCTGCTGAGAGGAAAGGCTGCACAGCTGGGATTGTTCACCTGGAGAGGAGAAGCTCTGGGGTGGCCAAATTGTGGCCTTGCAGGGCCTAAAGGGACTGACAGGAGAGATGGAGAGAGACAATTTCCAAGAGCCTGGAGTGGCAGGACAAGGGGGGATGGCTTCCCAGTGTCAGAGGGCAGGGATGGATGGAATATTGGGCAGGAATTGTTCCCTGGGAGGGTGGGCAGGCCCTGGCACAGGGTGCCCAGAGCAGCTGTGGCTGCCCCTGGATCCTTGGAAGTGCCCAAAGCCAGGTTAGACTTTGAGGCTTGGAGCAGCCTGGGATGGTGGAAGGTGTCTCTGCCCATGGCAGGAGTAAAAGAAGATTAACTTTAAAGATGTTCCCTTCAAGCCCAGGCCCTTTTGTGATTCCAGGATTCTGTGATCACTGGGGATACATCCCTACATTTCCCCCACACACCCCTTTTCATTCTCTATTTCAGAGCCTCAGGTCACAGAGTGTGCACCTTTCCAACAGCTGGAAACAACTGCGAGGCTGGAGCCAGCCTCAGACTAAACACATTGGGGCACACATTTGGAAAATACGTTTTAATAGCTCTGCCTCTGGGGTGCACCAAGAAAATCTAGGTCTGCTGGCAATGCTCAATTTTTTTTTCCCAGGGATGCTTTCCTGCAGGAAAACCCGTGTGAACAGATAAAGAGAAGGAAAAAGCATCAGTAAATTGTCCTTCTTTTGCCTCCTTTATAAGGAGAAAACAGCTGCATGTGGTGCACAGAAGATGTCAAGGAAATATTAAGAAAAATTATGCACACCCATGAGCAATGTTTAGATAGGCACCGATAATTTTAATAATTCAGGGTTAGAGCAGAACAGTGCAGGCTCCTGCTGCTCCTCTCCAAATGGTTTGCAAACAGACCCCAGGATGGCTCCAAATTAAGGTGAAAACATTCAAGTCATTTAATTCACACCTTCAGCAGCCACTGCTTCCAAAAAACTGCTCGATCTGATTCATTATTTAGTAGTCCTTGTGTGTTTAAAGTGTAAATGAGGCTTTTTCAAACAGAGAGCAAATAAACCTCATTGATGATTGGCTTGAGAAGTGGCTCAAGGAATTGGAAAGCAAACAGGATTTACAAAACCAGTTTTAAGTATTTATCTGAGACCTGACACAACCACAGACTGTGCCCAGGACCTCTAAAAGGGATTCCCTGGATATGTGGGGTGTGAACACAAATCCAAATGGATATGGGAAGTGTGATCTTCATCTCTGAGTTCCTATTTTTGAGACATGAACCCAGCAAAGCTTGGCATCTCCTCAGTGGCATAAAACTGTATTTCCAAAGATGTAATGTTCCTAGAATCAGAATGAAAAATAGATATTTTTCCATTTTCTGTTGAATGAGAATGGAAGTACAGCACCCTTAGGAAAATGTGAATGAAACAGAACAACCAAGGGCTCCAGTTCATGGGGATCTTCTGTGTAAAGTACCATGAAGGAAGAGGCATCAGAGGCCCTTTGTCTCACACCCACCTTCCAAAATCCTGGGCTTATGTGTAGGAAAACAGCCAAGAAAGCCTCATTGCTCCAACTTTCTCTTTCTTCCTACACTGAGTTCTGGGGATTTGCAGGTTCTCCCACTTGGCAGGAGGACCCCTAAGCCTGCAGCACTTCCCTCGTCACCTTGTTGCAGAACTCAGCAGCCATGGGCTCACCTGGGGGGATTTTTGTGTCACATTTGATGTTTTAGGTGGTTGATGACACCAACACCGGTGTCAGCTCGGGCTGCTCCCTGTTTTTGGGGTGTGTGTGCACCCAGAGCCTGGCCTTGTCCTCCCAACAACAACTAACACACCAAAGGAGGCAGATCTCTGATGAAAACCAGTTTGTGCTGCTACACATTTGTCAAAGCTGACAGGGAATATTCCCAGGGACTTAAAACCAGCACTGTTGGAAAATCATCCATCAAGGATTTTGGGAAGGAATAGAAGGACTGCAAACACCAGTGATATCGCACACAGTCTGCAGCTGCCTCCAGAATAAATCACTGCAGTGGGGACTGAGTTCAATCCACTTTTCAGCAGCAGTGTTTTTGGGAGCTTTGGTTTTTGACCTCTGGGTGTGAATTTTTGTCCCATTTAAGGACATTTAAGTACCGGTCATTTTACATTTTGCAGGTTGCAGTTTCTGGTTTAAATCTGCCCCATTTGGGACAGGTTGGAGAGATGGTTTCAGTGCATTCAACCTATGAATTTGAGGAAAAGTTTAGGAAAAGAAATCCCAAAGTTAGCAAATATAAACATACATTTAAAGGAAAGTGCTCGGGTTTTTGAATTGAGCAGATTTAAGTTAAGTGAACAAAAATAAACTGGATAAAATTTGGTTTGCTTTGGCTTGGGATGTATTGAGCAGATAAAGAATAAATACAACATTTATTAACAAAGTCTCAATAAAATAAACCAGGTCTGAAACAGAACTAAGATTTGGTTTGTGATAATATATTCAAATGGGAAAACTTGGATATCCCTGGGAGCGTGGCTCCTTTTATGTGCAAATCATTCTGGTTGCAGGTACCAAACTCCATAATCAATGTACATAATCAGAGGATTTGTGTTTCCAGGAGCTCAGCCCTGCCTGGGAGTATGCACAAACTTTGTTAATATACATATTCTTTTCCCCCAAAGTAGCAAAATAAACTCTGGAGTTTTCATCAGGGGAAGGTGTAAGGAGCATACTCTCAGGAGTGGGAAACCTCCCAGGGTGAAAAGTGGTTGCAGAACTGAGTGCTGTGGCAAGAACCATCCCTTGCTTTGGGAATGTCATCCCATAAGGTGGAATTGTGTAAAGTTTCATGATCCCAAGCTCCTTTGTGCTCCCTGTACTGCTTCTCTCTCATCTCTGAGTGGTTCCTTCCCCAGGGTTCCATAATGTATTGGTTGATGGTTGGACTTGATGATCTCAGTGGTCTTTTCCTATCTTAATAATTCCATGTGGATGGAAGTGGAACTTGCTGAGGTTTCTGCTCTGTCTTAAAATATCAGGACCATAAAGAACCATCTGTCCATTCAGCTGGATTCAAGGAGAAGATGTTTTCCTCAGGAGGTTTTGTCTGGTGTCTGAAGACACCTGGGCTGAAGGTCCCCTGTTTATATAGAATCTCATGGGTTTTCCTGGATTTTCATGAGGAGCTGGATGTTTGGCTCTTATCCCAGTGCTTGGATCCAGTGCTGCCAGCTCTGAGCCCTTTCCAGTCTTTGACCAGTTTGGGTGCTCATTTGCATTGCTTCGAGGTGAGGACACAAACCTGGGTTTGCTCCTGGTTTCACTGCACAGCAGCATTTTTCTTCTTCACTTGGATTTGAGTCATTGTGAAAGCATTTTCCCTCATTGTCTGACCTTGATGGATTGCAGAGGTGACTCTTGGGATCATTCCCTAGGATCATTTAGGGATGATGCTGGCTTTTTATTTCCCACAGAGGAGTTTGTCTATGGACAGGAAACATTCACAGGAAGCTTCCTGGTGCTAATGTGTTTATAGACACATGGAATCTCCTGATTTGGAAGATTCCCACAAGGATCATCCAGTCTCACACTCGGCCCTACCCAGGACACCCCAACAATCCCACCCTGAGTGTTGTCCAAATGCTCCTGGAGCTCTGGCAGCCTTGGTGCCATGCCCATTCCCTGGGCAGCTTGTTCAGTGCCCCAGTTACCCTCTGGGTGGGTAACTCACTTTGGCCAAAGGCTGTGGCACTGGAGGAAGTTTCCATAATTTCCTGAAACTCCCTCCCTGGAAAGTCTGACTCAGAGTGGTTGTGTTGAGCCTGTTTATTCAGAATCTTCCCGTTGTTGTTGTGTCCTAAAAATTCTAAATCACCTTCAAAGTTGCCAAAGTCTTCTGCGAAGGGAGGCAAGAAACAAAGGGAAGGCTGGAATAGCCTGGAGAGGTTTTATCTCACCACTGACTGTGGGATGTGCATTTTTATTACTTCTCTGCTGTCTGGTACAAAGAGGAATATTTTCTTCTTCAAATGCTCCCAGAAATTTTTTCCTGTGTATTTTTTTTTTTTTTCCAATTGAGAGCCTTTTCATTGTGTATGGGGTGCTTTATAAAGTACCATTTTTCTTCATGGCCATTTTTTGTGTCTGGTATGAGAGCACCAACCCGGGAATGTTTTTTATCAAGAACCAGCAGGTTTTGTGTAGGTAATGGACAATCTCATGTCAACCTTATCAATCTGTTTCTGGTCCCATTGGCTAAACTAAAAGCCAAAAGAGAAACCCTTTTTCAGAATTTTATTTCAGAAGATATTTTACCCTTGTGGGGTTTCCAGAAACTTGACCAATCAATACCAATATTGAGCATCTTCCAACGGATCAATTTTTATCCATTTAGTTTTTGTCATCTGTTGCACCTTGTTGTACCAAGAGGTCTGTAAGGCTTTATCACCAGCCTCCTGGGAAGATGAGCAGGGTTAATGTTGCTGCCTTCTCAGTGTGTGAGCTTTTAAAACCTCTTAAAGAAGAGCCCATGTGGTTTGCAAATACCTCAAACATATTTTATTTTTTTTTTCCCTGCAAAGCAAGTAAGAGAATGGAAAAGGTTATTCTGGAGCCAAGGAGTTTGTGGAAGAGGGAGCTGGAATTCAATTTCAGATCCAGATCTGTCCTGAGCACCCAGGACAGCAGGTTAGGTGGGTCTTTGGGCTGATCTTGGACAGGTATTTGCATATGCAATAGATGCTTTTTATTTCAATTATGAAGCAGGATGCAATTTTTTTCATCCTAAAAGCAATTCTTTGTAAATTATTTTTATAGAGCTTGGATTTTGAGTAGCAGTTGAGTGTAAACAGGTTTTGGAGAGAGGAGTTGCATTTACTTTCTCTGTCATTCAGAGTTAGAACATGTTCAAAAGAGTTTGGAAATGTTAAGGAAAATAGAAAATATTCCCAGAAGGAGATGTTTTTGAAGACTGAAATGTAGAAAATGATCCCCTGGAGGGGAAACCTCAGTTTCCCATCTCCTAAAGACTCATTTTGCTTTTCCACTTGGAATGCAGAGTATTGCTGGACATTTAAAGACTTTGCAGGCCACGGCCCAATCCCATAAGTACATTCCTGTGTTGCAAAAATAGATCTGAATGCAGAGAAAAGCCTTGTTTGATGTTCAGAGACTTTTCAACAACATTGGTGCCTTCCAGCCCAAACCACTTCATGATTCAATAACGTTTATTCCCAGACCAGTAGTAATTCCCTCACACTTTAAAAAATGGGTCTGCCAAAACATTCAACTGAAATGATCCCAGGATGTGCCAAAACCATTCAGGAAGTGACTCTTCACTGAGCACTGACAGGCTCCTGTCTTTAGCAGAGCATAGCCAGATCCCACATTTCATGGCTTTGTACACCTGAGTCTGATGCCCTTTCCATAGAATATTCACCTGAGATTGGGCTGTAAAATCAAAACCTTCCCTTTTATTTCTGCCTAATGAAAATTTTCAGCTCCTGAATTCCTCTCGGGGAAATAGTCTGTTGTAAAACAATTGTTAAAATACTTACAGTACTTGATAGTTTTTCATTTTGCTGTCCTGTTTCGCAGCCATTATGGAATAATTGCAACAAGTTCAGAAAAATTATCTTCCCTCTGGCAATAAAGCATCTTTCCTCTCTTGTCCAGCCTGTTGGGTTCTGGCTGGTTTTGTTGCTTTTTTAGCAAACAGCTTCCTTGACTTTGATTCCTTGAAGCTCATCCTGTATTAATCCCTTGGAAATCTGTATGGCCATTCCACAAGGTGCCTCAGTTATCAATCAGGGCAAAGCAACCAGATTGTGTGGTCTCCATGGAAGATGGAAAGCTATCCTTAAAATCTGCTTGTGGTGATGGGCAATCAAAATTTCCCATCAGTATTTCTTTCTTATTTTTTTTTTTCCAATTAGCCAGGAAAAATATCCCTAATGATAGTCCTGGGTGTCCTTTCAGTGGCTTGTCCACAAAGAACAAAAGGGCAGACCTAGGGCAGGGTCTGTACCCTGGGCTGGCCCTGCTGAGGGACCCCAGGGCTGTGTCCAGTTCTGGGCCCTGGAGGGGCTGGAGCGTGGCCAGGGAAGGGAAAGGAGCTGGGGAAGGGGCTGGAGCCCCAGGAGCGGCTGAGGGAGCTGGGAAGGGGCTCAGCCTGGAGAAAAGGAGGCTCAGGGGGGACCTTGTGGCTCTGCACAGCTCCTGCCAGGAGGGGACAGCCAGGGCGGGTCGGGCTCTGCTGCCAGGGAACAGGGACAGGACAAGGGGAAACAGCCTCAAGCTGTGCCAGGGGAGGCTCAGCTTGGACAGCAGCAGGAATTTCTCCATGGAAAGGGTGCTCAGGCCTTGGCAGGGGCTGCCCAGGGAGCTTTGGAGTGCCCATCCCTGGAGGTGTCCCAGGGAGGGCTGGAGGTGGCACTCAGTGCTCTGGGCACTGGGCACAGCTGGGACTCCATGGGCTGGCAGGGATTTTCCAGCCTCAGGGACTCTGGGATTCTGTGATTGAGTTTTTCTTGTGCAAAAAAATTCAAGGCAGATTTTCTATAAACTCATTGTATCAGTGAGTTACAAATACCACCAGACTGGTTTGCTTTAGTGCTGGCATTTATGGAACAGCTGATGATGCAGACACATCAGATTTATCATTAGGAAGTTCCCCCCCTGGAATTTTAGGCAGGATGTAAGGAAAACCTTAGAGATATCTAAGCAGGAAAGGGAAAGGCCTCTGAAGTATCAGAGACTCCATAAAATAGAAAAATAAAACTTTAAGGATGGCTATTAAAAGGCTGATTTGTAAACTGCTGTCTCTCAGAGAGAGAGTACAGGTGCTTCATGAATATCTGAGGGAAATCCAGCCCATTTTTAAAAAGAAAAGAATCCCTGGATCAAACCAAAGCAAACAGAAGTGGTTTGTGAAACCAAGCAGAGAGTGAAGCAGAGCAGAGTCCAATAAGATGCAGAAACAAGGCAGTGGGTTCAGTGAAGTGGTGGTGGTTGACTGCAGACTATGAAATTCATCATCAGAGATTTTAAGTTGCTTAGATATTTTTATAAGTGAATTTGGATTACCAACCCTTCTTTGCATCATGACTAAGGCACCCTGATGAGGGCAGTGCACGAGCTGGTGGATTTTATAGATTTGACAGGACTTTTTGAGTAGACATCAACACTTGACAGTGTCACAGGGTTGGAAATGAGCTGGGTTTTCCTGGTGAAATCCTCTTTATGTTAAAACCAGGATTCCATAATGTGCCAGGCCAAGCTCCTGGAGCACAGTAGAACTGTACAGATGTTATTGAACTGGAAATTGTGCCAAGAGCCATAAAACACCTGGGCAAAAACAATGTTTCTCATGTGGCTAAAAAGCTGTTGCTCCTTGAACTTGAAACCAGTCTTTGGTGCAAAGTTTGGCAGTTTTATTCCCAAATATTTGGCAATTTTCCTCCTGTCTATCGTGTCAGAAAAAAGTAGTTTCAAAATAAATTATTGAAAAGACCTTACTCTGTGGTGTTTTCCCCCCAGAAGACAGCAAACCAGTTTGCCAGGGTTAAGATCAGTGATTATTTTACTGTTTTAGCAAGAAAGCATCAGGCCCTCTTGGATCAGTATTTTTATACAGAGTCACTGCAATAAAGGGAAGGCGTAAAGAAACTTCATGCTTAAATTATTTGGGCCTTTAATAACACGAGGTTACATGGTAAATATTTTAACCTTATTTAAATGTTCTGCAGCTACTGACATTCACACAGATTTTCAGTTCACCAGTAACTGCTGGTGAATTTCCACACAGATAATTCCTTTTAATATTTTGGTGTGAAGCAAAGTGGGGAGTGTTAATTTTGCAGAAAAATGACATTTCAGAGGAGTGGGGTGTGCAATCCAAGGCACTGGAGGGCAACGCTCAGGGTGGTTTGTAATGCTTGATGTTTGGGAAGTGAGCTGGGAATGTTTTCCACAGGAAATTGTGTTCATTGTGGCGGCAGTGAGCTGTAACTGGCAGGAATTCCATGCACCATTCTGCAGAAGAGGGAATTGTTGGAGCAGGTCCAGAGGAGGCCATGGAGATGCTGAGGGGTCTGGAACATCTTCCATGTGGAGCCAGGCTGGGAGAGCTGGCAATGCTCAGCCTGGAGAAGGGAAGGGGCTGTGGAGACCTCACAGCTCCTTCCAGGGCCTGAAGGGACACAGGGGGGCTGGAGAGGGACCCTCCAACAGGAACTGGAGTGACAGAACACAGGGAATGGGTTCAGACTGCCAGAGGGGAAATTTAGGATGCATTTAAGGAATTCTTTGCTGTGGGGGTGGTGACACCCTGGCACAGGGTGTCCAGAGATGCTGTGGCTGCCCCTGGATCCCTGGCAGTGCCCAAGGCCAGGTTGGAATTTGGGGCTTGGAGCAGCCTGGGCTACTGGAAGGTGTCCCTGCCCATGGCAGGGGTGGAATTTTGGATCTTTAGGATCCCTCCCAACCCAAACCATTCTGGGATGCTGTGATTCCATGAAAAGACCCACGCTGAGACCTGGCTGCTCCTCTCAGTACCACCTTTGTCTTGTGGCTGTAGTTTTCACGTCCTTGTGCTGCAATTCAGTTTCTGCTGCAGAGCAACTCCAGGTACAAACCCTCTTTTTTCCTGGAGAGCTTTATGTAACTGTGCTTTTTTCTCCCCATCATCACCTTGATGTGTCGCTCTCGCTGCAGAAAATTTATTCCGAGTTTGGTTGTTATTTCCGTGCTTTCATTTGTTCGAGGTGAGATTGGGAGATGATTGCTCAATGAAGAAAAAGCTCATCTTGTTAAGTAGATAGCTGGATGTGACAGGTCTCATTGTCAATTTAAATCATTCTGCATTGCAAGTGCTTCTTCTGACATTGTCTGATACAGCTGCAGTGTCAGAGGCAGTTTTTTATTACAGATAATAAGGTTCAGACTCTTTAAACATCACTCAAAACATAAAGCACCACAAAGCCGAGGTAGAAAACAGCATTTTCAGCGTCGCAGTGCTTGCAAATATATGTAAGAATGTGGATTCCATATAAATTCCTCCCTGGGCTGTTCAATGTCGTTGCAGGCACTATCCTGGTTGACAACATGCTGATCAAAGGGACAGCAGGAGGGCCTGACCCCACCATCGAGCTCTCCCTGAAGGACAACGTGGATTACTGGGTGATCCTGGACCCCATCAAGCAGACCTTGTACCTGAACAGCACCGGCCGCGTGCTGGACAGAGATGTAAGTTTGGGCTTGGTTTTCTCCTCCACAAAGACATCCATCTCCAATTAACCATACAAACAAGTCCTGCTAGAATATAACTACTGCATCTGACTTGTCCCCAGATGGATGTGAACAGAGTTAATCTGATCCCTTTTTTAGGATTTATTGGGAGCACACAAAAACTTGACCTTACGTGCAAATATTGTGGACAAACACAACAACGAAGAACAAAAAAACCTGATTGTTAGAATTTTATATCTGACCAAACTTGATTCGCTTGTTCAATTAAATTTTTAATCTGGTTAGCTGACTAGAAGAAGTGCTGTTCACCCTGTGCTCTGTGACATTTATTAGCAGCCTGCTTTCCCCGTGTACACTGAATTATGAGCTGTGAGAAGTGATGAGTCGTGGCTGCCACAATTCACTCACAAAGCTTGGCATGTTCCATTGAGAATGTGCTGGTTCAGATTCTTTTTTAAGGCGGTCTAAAACATATTTGCTTTGCTCGTTCCTGTTGGTGTTAAGGAAATATTGTCAGGGTAAGTTTGAATTTTTATAAAAAGAAAGATGAAAAGCACAAAACAAATAGGAGTGTTCTCATCTAGGCTGATTTCATTGAGGAGAAAGCACTCTAAAAATAGAGACATTTCCTCACAGTGTTGCAGCCTTGTGACAGAACCTGAAAGTAAAATTTACTTGCAAGTGCTTTAATCAATATGCTGTAAAAATCAGGAGTTCTCCTTGGAGTGCAGGGAAGTTTGTTTTGTATTAACTTGATTGATTAATTTGTCTTCTCCATGTGTTTTGAGATAAATTCATAAGTACCAAAAACAACATGCAAATTTCTCCTCATTTCCATTTGCTGGTGAAAGGCACTAATTGAATTCAGCTGTTCTTAATTTTGTTTTAATTCACAAACTGTTTTTTTATGCAAAGCACAAAGTGTGTCAGAGTGGTCATGGTGGCAGAAGACTTTCTGGGAAAGATCTGGCACTTCTTCGAGAGCCAACCAGCAGCTGCTGGAGCAGCTTTGGCCTCTCAAGTTTAATTTTAAGCCAGAGCAAAAAATGAGAGCCTGGAATGGAAGGCAAGGCTGGAGAACCACTCTAGGAAATGTGGAGTCCGTTCTTATCATCCCACACCTATCCATAGGGAGTTAGGAACCAAAATCCCTGTTGGATCAATGCTAATTCTTCTTTTCAAGGCCATTTATTGATACTTTTTTGTCACTTTAATGTGAATCAAAGTCAATGCTTTACCCAAAGAACCTCATCAGATTATTTGAATTTCAACATTAGTCACAGTCTAAACCAATTCCCATTATTGTGAGTTCCCAGACATTTTACAGGAATGTTCTTTGCCAGAAGAAGACTCAAATCCCCTGGAAACAAGTGAAGTGTGTACATTTCTTAATTAAATTCAGGTAATAATGTGTTTCCATTGGTATTTAAGGTATTAATTCCTCATTTTTTACTATGAACTGGAACTCTTCTTACCTCTCATACTGTGTCCAATCATTCATCTCTGACTATTTAAATTCGGTGGACTATGAGAAGAAAATCTGGGCTTTAAGGTTGTTCAGATTTTGCCTGTGATGCCCCCTGTGTCTCTCTTGTGTTGTCTCAGGGTAGTTCAGTCACTCACAACCCCCAAAAAAGGAGAGCAACCCTCAAAACCCCCAGGGGCTGAGTAAAAATACTAAATGTGGTCATGGGCTTTATTAATATGGCTCTTTGGAGGACACGGGTTAGTGCTGGGTCAACAGCTGGATTCCATTCTCTTGGAAGTCTTTTCCAACCTTATGGATTCTCCTGAAGGACATTTCCAGCCTTCAGAACCAGGACTGTGCTACCCCAGCAGCACAGAACCATTCAGTGTGGGAGGGTCTCTTTTTGTTAACAAAAACCCCAACCTGTTTTCCCCATCCTTCCACTCAAATCCACTTGAAACTTTCCAGTGAAGTTTCCAATGAAGCTAAAGCTTTCCAATGAAACTGGGGGTTTTATTAAGTTGAACATATAGATTAAACTTTTTTATTGCAGAGTAAAAATTGGAGTCTCTGATTCACAAATTATTGCATTTCATATACTTGGATAGCCTTCCCATTTTTCTCTCCCTGCTGATTCAGTCAGCCTGATCCTGTCCTTTTTTTATTTCTTGCCTTTCTTGACAGAAAATCTTCCTAGATTCCATTGATTGTTACTAAGAATGGCAGTGTGTTTTCCAAATAAAATCAGATAAAAAGAAAATTCCACACTTTTCTTCCAAAACTGTAAGAAGAATGACCAGTTATAAATCAGAACTGAAGGTGCAGGGAGCTGCTGAAAGCTGCTGGGATGATTTGTCCCTGGTTTCATAAGCAAGTTTTTCCATTGTGCCCTTGTTTATTTACATATTTTTGTAAATTCAGAATATCAAATGTTTATCAAATATCTTTAATTTCAAATAACTATATTATTCTTGGGCTTGTCTAATTAATCCAGATACATTTAGTAATGACTGCAGCTTATTAAAGGCAGCCTAAAAACTCTTAGATCTTACTTAAATGAGTAGTAAAAGCCATTCCAGCCTAAATTTCTTTGTCCATTCATCAATTTGGGAGTTTTAGAGCATTGCTGTGTTCACTGCAATGGGAAAAACAGGACTGTCCCCACTGAAAGCTATTTCAGAATTATTTGCAAATGTAAGTGGTAGCAAATGTGATTAATTTCAGACTTGACCTTTCAATTCAAGACAAGAAAGAAATAAGAAAGATTTTGGGGAGTGTCCAGAAGAGACCATGGAGCTGCTCCAAGGTCTGGATCTCCTCTGCTCTGGAGCCAGGCTGGGAGAGCTGGGGGTGCTCCCCTGGAGAGGAGAAGGCTCCAGGGAGAGCTCAGAGCCTAAAGGGGCTCCAGGAGAGCTGGAGAGGGACTGGGGACAAGGGATGGAGGGACAGGACACAGGGAATGACTTCCCAGTGCCAGAGGGCAGGGATGGATGGGATATTGGGAAGGAATTGTTCCCTGGGAGGGTGGGCAGGCCCTGGCACAGGGTGCCCAGAGCAGCTGTGGCTGCCCCTGGATCCCTGGCAGTGCCCAAGGCCAGGTTTAACAGGGCTTGGAGCATCCTGGGGTGGTGGAAGGTGTAGGGGTGGAACGAGATGATCCTGCAGGTCCCTTCCCACCCAAACCCTTCTGGGATCCGTCGAATTCCAATAACAACAACCCAAAGGCTCACACAAGAGGCATTTTCCAGGTCCCTTTCCCACAAGCTTTTTCCCCTTGCAGCCTCCCGTGTCCATCCAGTCCATCGTGGTGCAGGTGCAGTGTGTGAACAAGAAGGTGGGCACCATCATCAACCACGAGGTGCGCATCGTGGTGCGCGACCGCAACGACAACTCCCCGCAGTTCCAGCAGCAGCGCTACTACGTGGCCGTCAACGAGGTCAGAGCTGCCTGGTTTTCCTCCTCCTCCTTTGGGTGGGGTCACTGCTAAATCCCAACTTTCACTGCTTCTTCCTTGAAAACCAAAAAAAAAATACGGTTGTTTTCTGTTGTTCCACTCCAGCAAAGCTCATTGCTTCGGTAGGCTTCAGATTTTAGCACCTTATCCTGCTTTTCCTTAAGGAAAAAAAAGACCAACACAGTTTTCACCAGGAATATTGCAGAAGACACCCAAATTTAAAGGAGTTTCTTCATTAATGAAGCGTTGCCTTCTGTTAAATTAAAGCACATTTAACAACAAACATATGTATGAAGAAAAGAAAGTTAAAAACCAGTTTAAAAAGGTTTATTAATAATGTTGAAGCTTGGCAAAGTGCAGATGTGGTTTATAAATGATGCTCTGTTTTAAATGATACCTGTGAAATAAATTATTTTATTTTCTATTATTTATTATGTTATTGTTTTTTGAAACAGAGAACTGTGGATTGGACAACTGTGTCATTTGAAGGAAAATAATTATTTTTTTCTTGAGCTGGTACAACTTCATTTCACTTTCCAGTGAAGTTTTCCATTCTGCTAGGGACTGAATAATCTGCCAATAAGCAGTACAAAAAATCTGTGTTTTTGGGGTTGGCATGTCAGGGTTTTAGTAATACGCAGAAACAGGAACTTACATGAAGTAATGGAAATTATGTGACCTGAAATTGTGTAGAAAATGGAAAGATGGGTCAGTTTTGTGCAGATAAATACTGAAAGAAGTAGAACTACATTTAAAAAATAAATTATATTAAATATGCAGCCTGGTGGGGTTTGGTTTGTGAGGTGGGAGTCTGTGAAAGAGCATGACTGCTTTGATTTTAATAGAATTGATTTGAAGAAATTTCCTATTTTGTTGTGTTTGGGAGATTTAGCTTTTCAATGTTTCCTTGTATTGTCTCTGGTCTTCATGACCACATATGTGCCCTGGGAAAAGGGTGGGACATTGATGAGTTGAGGCCTAATTAACCCAAAAGTGTGGAGGAAAAACCCCCTAAATCCACACATGATGTTGGACCTGCAATTGAGATGAGGATAAAGAAGGTTTTTCAAACTTCCTGGTTTTAAATTAAAAAGCGTTTCCCTTCAGACACATTTTTGGCACTCCAGCTGCACGTGTCACTTCCCACCGGAATCTGGGAGCACTGGGAAAGTCCTCCATGGGCTTGTCCATGGTTTTTACACTGGCTTTCATGTGGCCATGGAATTTCTCTGTTTGCACAGACCCAGTGCAGGAACGTTTCTGGTCCTGAGTAAAGGCAACATCAACACGAGCCTGAAGTGCCTGTGTGGGTTGTGCTGCAGGGCCCAGATCATTTCCAAAACCTGCATAATTTCTGCAGTAAAACCCAAGACAGGGAATATGGCTTTGCTAAGAAAACAAGGATTTTTCCATAATTAGGGAGAAGTCCAAAAAGTAGAGTGCAAAATGCATCATTCCCAATTGTTTGTGTTCAAAAATTGAGCAATGTTTTGAGGACACCAAGAATTTATTGGAATTATTGCTGGGCAAAATGCATTGTTGCTCTTTCCACCAGCTGCACCCTGATTTAATTAATTTCTTCTATTCATTTTATCTCTGTTCCATGGATAACATCTGACATGGCACCACTGTGCCCTTGAGCAGCACCCAGTGAGTTCATGCTCTCATTAATTAATTAACAAAAAAATAATTCACAAAGCATCTCAGACTCTCTCAAAGGTTTTAATGAGTGATTAAATGTTTTAATGCTCATTTATTCTGCTCATAATTGGTGCTGCCTCTGGTGAATTTAGCAACAGGGATGCATTGGAACAAAAGGTTTGTGGTTAATTTTTGCTTCTGTTTTCTGGTTGCTTGTAAACCACAAAGTGCAGATTTTTTTTTTTTTTTTTTTTTTTAACATAAGGAACATAAAACAACTCAAAAAAGTAGATTTTATTGTATTTTGGAGAAATTGAATGATTTTTATGTCAAGTTGTCTTTATATTTGGACTGTCCCCAACATATTAAGATGAGTTTGTCAGAGAAGCTGAGGGTAGTTGTAAATAGCACCATAAATCCTGGTTCCACATGTGGTTTCCACTTGAACAGAAAAAGTAATGGTTTATAATTAAGCCTGGATTTTTCCAGAAGGCTTAGAATGAGATGGATGTGCATGTTTAGTTTCATACCAGAAGGAGTCTTGATGTCTATACTTGATTGGAATCACTCTGTCCTGAGTTAAACCAAAAGCTCCCCTAATCCAGGGTGTTTGCTTTGCCAGTGCCCTGGCAGATGCTCAAGGAAAAGCACAAGGATTGGGAAAGATGCAGTGGTGCTTCCCTCTTTAATTACCTGTGAAATCCTGTGTGGAGCAGCTCCAGACCAATTTTGTCTTTCCCAGTTGCTCATGGACATGGATATGGTGGTCCTTCTTTTCCTTCCCTACTTCAGGTGTCTTGTAGCCCTTTTTTCCAGCATGTTTTGTCCTGTGCCATAATTCCTCACCCTGCTGCTTTAAGCATCTTCATTTGGAGCCTCAGAACCCTGACACATCTCAAGACATAGTGTCTGTGGAATATTCTGCCTATTCTCCAACAATCTTTAGGGATTTAAGTGTTTCCTTTTCCATCATTCCCATACTTGTACCTATAGAAGACCTTTGAGTAAAGGTGATCCCAAATTAAAAATGTGCAGAGAAATTCATGTGAGTGGTTTGAAAACGTGGCTTTTCCAGCTAAGAATCAAAATCTTCATTACCTGCTTATTGAGGAATACTTTTTTGTCAGGATTTTAATTATTCTGTTAGAAGTATGGACTTGTGACATGGAGCTGGGCTTGTCCTTGTCAGTGTTGATGGAGGCTGGAATGTTGGATGAGGTGACTTAGCTGGGAATGACAGTGTTGGGATCCACATTAGGTTACAAATAAAATTGATTTCTTTAAAGTCTTAGTTGAAAACAGATTTTCTGTTTCCCCACCATTTTGGAGCCAGTTTTCCTTTTCCCTTCCTGGTGCTTTTACAAGTCCAAGTATCTCAGCCAACTCCAACTGTTCTCCAAAGCATTAGGAATCTCCACATGAAAGTAAAAAATAGTGAAGGTTGATGTCACCATTTTTATGATAATGAGAAATCTTCTGCAGAGTTATTCCCTTGTTTTTTTGCATGACATATTTTTATTTATATGAAAATATCCCATTGCTATTCAGTTAGGAAAAACTCCTGACAGTGACATTAGCCTGGGGCTAAATTTGACCGTATTGGTGACTTGAAGATTTGAGTTATTACCATATTAAACCCAAGTTCTGCAGCTAAGTTAAAATTCAGAAGAATTATGTAGCTCAATTAATATTCCACAGGCAAATATATGGTATTGCCACAAGGGGTTTAAATTTATGGAGCCTAATACAGGGATTAGGAAGTAAAATCTTGTACTGCTGAGGCCCAGTGGTGGTGTCTGTGTTTTGTGTTCAACACAACTTATCTGATCATTTTTATCTGAGCTAAATACAGCTCCAACTTGGCATTGCCTGGGTTTTATAAGACTTTCTTTGCTCTTAGTTTTTCACTTTCCTAACTCCTACAGGGCAAGTCAGGAGCATTTAATAGCAGGTTCTGTTTAAAAGTACAGGTGGAGTACCAAGAACACTGTTGAAGTCAGTATTTATTAAATGCATGTAACCTTAGAGCTGCTTGTAACCCAAAATTTTTGGGTTGGTCTGTTTATTTAGTTTGGAGCTTTTTTTTTTCTCCTTTAATTTAGCAGAGATAGGAATCCTTTGCAAAACAAGAGCCTTTCTTGAACTTCAGTTGTCTCAAAACTTTGGGTTTGGACTGTTGAGAATTAGAACTTGTATTGAATTTTCATTTCTTGTGGTGTAATTGTTCCTTTTTCCTTGTGGCATCGAAATAATTAATCTCTGCAGGTAGACATCATCAAAAGAGAATTGGCTCCAAATGATTAACTGTAAATCTGGCTTTGCTCTGCTCTTTGGAGCCACTCTGAAAAATTATTCATTTTTAACTTTGTAAATAGGCAATAATAGTGAAATTCATTTTCCAAATGTTTTATGGAAGAGCTGAATGTTTCTGTCTGCATCTCGACTTCTAATAGCCATTAATCACGCTGAAGGAAGTTTTTAAGTGTTACAGCTGTAGACAGTGGAAGAAGAAGATTTATTGTGTGCATCTCCTCTCTCTTTGTTTAATTGCATTCTTTTTGGAATCTTCCTTGTTTCATGTCATCATGATTCTTTTCCACTGGACTGAGTTCCCACGGAGATGATTATCCTCAGGCTGTCGATGACACCCCTAGAATTGTTTCTTTTCAATCCCTAAAGTTTTGTTTTCATAAGGTAAAATACTCGGCATGGTTAAACCCTTTGATGCACAACTTCAGGCCCTTTCCCTAGGACAAACCAAAGGTTCCTATGGAGAAACAAAATTCCACTCTTTAGTGAAGGAATTTTTCCCAATATCCAAGCTGAGCCTCCCCTGGCACAGCTTGAGGCCGTTTCCCCTTGTCCTGTCCCTGTTCCCTGGCAGCAGAGCCCGACCCGCCCTGGCTGTCCCCTCCTGGCAGGAGCTGTGCAGAGCCACAAGGTCCCCCCTGAGCCTCCTTTTCTCCAGGCTAAAGTTGTATTTTGTTAGGGGATCTGAGTTCCTCCTTGTTGTTCCAACAAGGAATTGACAGCAGTCTCTCAGAAATCCCTCAAATTGTGGGAAAATGTATTTTGGCCAACTAATAGTAAATATCATAGTAAAAATCAGCACAATGCTGAGATCTCTGTGAAAAAAGTTTGTGAGGCTTGGTGTGCTGAGGGCTTCTCCCACTATTGGAAGTGGATTTGATGTACTGAGTTAAAGAGCTCATCTGAATTTTTCTAAAGGCTGCAGGAATCTCTAATGTGAGATCTTGAGCAGGCTGGAAGTCACAGAATCATGGAATATCCTGAGCTGGGAGGGACTCACCAGGATCATCCACTCCACCCTCTGGCCCTGTACAGACACCCCAACAATCCCACCCTGTGCACCCTGAGACCACTGTCCAAATGCTGCTGGAGCTCTGTCATGAACAAGTGGAGAGGATTTTTCTTCCAGTGTTCTTTTCTACTATAATTTGTGTTGCATGAGAAAAGCTTAGATAAAATGGAAACGTGCGTGTCCTGAAGGTCTGCACATCTGCAGTCAGTTATTCTGCCTGTAATACATCAAATGCAAGAATTTAGCTTTTGACTTTTACTGTTAGAGCATGGAATTGGAGTCCTAGTGTTTACTGATGTGAAATTTTTGCAACTGTCTCCTTTGTTATCATTTATTAATGTGCTTTACAGTGCTGGAGCCTTTTTATGTTGGCCACTATTTATCTGCACACTGTCAGAATGAGCTGGTGGGAGCTGTGCCAGCAGCTCCAGGGTGTCTGTCATCTCCTGGGCTGCTTGGATGTGACAGCACTTTTACAATATTTAATAGTATTAAATATATGGGTTTGGGTTTTCTGTATTTTTCTTTTTTTTTTTAATATGGGACACCATCTACAGTATAGTGTCCAGTGTTGGGATCTCCAACACAAGAAAGGTGTGGATCTGTTGGAATGAGCCCAGAAAAATCCATGGAGGGTCTGGAGTCTCTCTGCTCTGGAGCCAGGCTGGGAGAGCTGGGGGTGCTCACCTGGAGAAGAGAAGGCTTCAGGGAGAGCTCAGAGCCCCTTGCAGAGCCCAAAGGGGCTCCAGAAAAGCTGGAGAGACTTGAGATGAAGAGACAGGACACAGGGAATGGCTTCCCAGTGCCAGTGGACAGTGATGGATGGGATATTGGGCAGGAATTGTTCCCTGGGAAGGTGGGCAGGCCCTGGCACAGGGTGCCCAGAGCAGCTGTGGCTGCCCCTGGATTCCTGGCAGTGCCCTAGGCCAGGTTTAACAGGGCTTGGAGCACCTGGGACAGTGGAAGCTGTCCCTGCCCATGGAAGAGATTGAGATTAGATGATATTTAATGTCTCTTCCAACCCAAACCAATCTGTCATTCTACATGTTTGATGCCTCCAGAGCTGCTCGTCTCAGATCCATCTGGGAGCACTAGGACTTTGTGCTGTTTGGCCAGCAGAAACCTGGGAGATTTCCATCACATGCCACCCATGACCAGCCAGCACCGTGCCTGGCTCTTTCCACTAATGGGATCATTGGTTAAACAGGGATTAACTGGTTAAACTCTCTTATTTTCTGTGAGGAGAGGTGGGAGCTGCCCTGGGCTGAGGGATCCACAGGCTCCAGCTCTGGGCACACCCCAGCCCTCAGCCAGCCCCAAAGGACCTCAGGAAAACTGGGTTAAGAGAGGGGAAAGGGGGATTAAGGGAAGGGAAAAGGGCATTAAGAGAGGGGAAAAGGGGGTTAAGAGAGACGAAAAGGGGTTAAGAGAGAGGAAAGATGGGTTAAGAGAGAGGAAAAGTGGGTTAAGAGGGGAAAAAGGGGTTAAGAGAGAGGAAAAGGGGGTTAAGAGAGAGGAAAAGTGGGTTAAGAGGGGAAAAAAGGGGTTAAGAGAGGGGAAAAGGGGTTAAAAGAGGGGAAAACGGCATTAAGAGAGGGGAAAACACCATGTGGCAGCAAGGAGTGAAGAGAAAATGGTGAGGAGGGGCTGGGAGTTAAGGAGTGGCATTGAGCCTGGGCTAGAGGGAAGGGCTAGGGGACAGTGCTGGTTTGTGTCCCTCTGTCCCCATCCCAGTGTGTTTTTTGCTGGCAGGATGTTAAATCAGTGCTCCCCACAGCCTCTGTCCTGTCTGGTAGTGCAGGACAGAGGCCACCCAGGCAGTGGGTGCCTCTTTTCCCTCAAAAACATGGGATTTTCCTCTTCTGGGCTGTTGAGGAGGCAGCAAGGGGTTCCTGAGTGGATGTCAAGGAACAGCCCATCCCCAGGGGTGGGAAAACCCCCTGCAAACCATCCTGGAACTTCACCTAGCTGTTCTTCAGGTTACTTTGGTCTTCTGTCCCCTTCTCCCCCATACATCCCAACCCATCAGGGCACAGTCAGCTTCCTACACCCACGTGTGACACTTCTGCTGCCTGTTCCAGGAGTAAATAGCTGTTAGTAGCAAAGTTAGTAGCGAACATGAACAGAAAGAGTTGTGGTGTAAGTGTGTACAGTGGTAGTATTATAAATTAAGTCCCACTTGTTTCACCATAAAAAGGCTTCAAACTGGTGGATTTTATTTCAAAGATTCTGTGTTCTCAACCCTGAAAATTCTTCCCAGAGAACTCTGCCAACCATTACACCCTTAATTAGCAGCTTTATAAATAAAACAGGAACTATGAGTGCAGGAGGAAATGGGGAGTTAAGTCTTTGCTTTATTGTGAACACAGGAATGTGAATTAACATCCACATCTGCACAAAATGCTGGAATGACTCTGTCCTTTGCCTCCTGCTCTTCTTCCAACATTTCAAACCTTTTTAGGTTCTCTAGGTTTAAATATGTGCAGCAGCTTTGTGTAAGTTCTGGAGGAAAGAAGAGGGGCCAATGGGACTCTGGGAATTTAAGGACCACAAATCTGAGGGCAATGAGAGCACCAGGGAGCAAGGGTTGTGCTGAATCCACAAGTGTGTGTTCATTTGTTCTTCACTTTCAGGTTGATTACTTGCAAAGTTTCCTGAATATTTAAATTCAGAAACGATGACTCCCAAGAAATCTTCTCTCTTTGCTCTCAATGGGCCTTGATTTCGTGCTATTTATCTGTGCAAGGATAATTATAAATTGATTCATTTTCAAAACATCATTTAATGGGTATTCAATTGCTGCCAACACAATATTTGAGCAACAGCATCACTCCTGTGTTTGCTCAAAGCCATGAAGCTCTATGGGTGTTTGTGTTTGCATGTAACAATATTAATCTGGCTCTGTTCACGTTGCTATGAAGATGCTGTCAAATAAGTTCTGTTTACATTTACAGCTCGTCCTTGTTTTCCTTCCTGAGTCTGAAAAAGGAGCTTTTATTTGGTCTAATCTATATTTATTTCATGGGTTCGCTCAGGTTTAAAGAGTGTTTTTCTCATTTTTGTCTTTTTTTTTGAAAGAAGATGGAATTCTGTTTTGATGCATTAGAGACCAGAGCCAGGGGGAAAAATAAGGTTAAAATTAACTTTAAAACCTCAAGGTCTTAAAGGGGATCTCTTGCTGTTCTTGCAGTTAACTCCAGTTGGAACAACCATCTTCACGGGATTTTCTGGAAACAATGGTGCTATTGACATTGATGATGGTCCCAATGGCCAGATAGAATATGTCATCCAGTACAATCCTAATGACAAGGTAAAACCATTCAAAAATTTTCCCTCTATATTTATATTTATATTTATATTTATATTTATATTTATATTTATATTTATATTTATATTTATATTTATATTTATATTTATATTTATATTTATATTTATATTTATATTTATATTTATATTTATATTTATATTTATATAGTATTATTTCTACAACATGAAGTAGCTAATGAACAAGACGTTGCTGTTGGACATGAAGAAATGTTTTCTTTCATGCCAAGTATCCTCTTTTCCCATGAGCTCTGTAACCACAGATGAATTTACCTTCCCTCTCATTGCCTTGCTGTCAGCAGCTGGATCATTTCACTTTCAATAATGCCTGGAGAAGTTGTGTCTATCCCATTCCTGGACGTGTCCAAGACCAGGTTGGACAGGGATTGGAGGAACCTGGGATAGCAGAAGATGTCCTTGCCCATGGCAGGGGTGGGAATGGATGGGCTTTAACCCAAATAATTTCCAACCCAAATCATTCTGGGATTCCATGATTTCTGTTTTGTCTCAGTATAAATCCCCTCAATGATTTTTCCCCCCTCGGTGGGAACTAGGAATATTTTATCCTAAATGATGAGTGCCAAACTAAGGTTATCTCCAGTTATTTATCACTCTGGGATGCACTTCCCAATGGGAATTTAACACTCATTCTCATTTATTTGCTGAAAAAAACCATCAATTTTAGCTGTTATTTAGGCTCTTAAAGGAAAAAGGCCTTGCTATGTGATGTAAAGAAACAACATTCCTGTGTGCCTCTGCTAAGTTTGGAATCTCGTATTGCTGTTGCCTGTTCAAAATACTTAAATATTAACTATCTTCAACACCAAGAGACTGAAACATGGCAAGACAGGTTTTTAAAATCAGATTAATTTGATAATGAAATTGCAATTGGATCTCAGGTCAGAATTTTGAGCTCTCCTGCCAGTTGTTGCCCCAGCTTTGTCACCTGAGTCTGTGGAAGCAAATACATGGAACAAATTGAATTTCGCCTGATTTGCCATCTGCATTTACCCTGAAATGTGAATTTCCTCGGATAGGAGCATATGCATGAGCTGGCACCTAAATGTTGATGTTCCCTGCTTGTTTAGCACTTCATTGCCCTCATGAAAGGCAGAATAAAAAGCAGATAAGTACAATGATGTGGATTTCTTATCTCAACCGCTTGAGCACCTGTTCTGAACGCACCACTGCAAATTCAGGATGGCAAAGGGGAAAGAAGCAAACTAATCAGACTTCTGTGGTTAGAAGTACTAACAGATAGGTAAAGAATGCAGGAGAATTCTGTTCTGTACAGATTCATTACTGGGGGGTTCTTCAGGAGGAAATTGGGTGGGGAGAAAACATAGAAAGATTTATAATTTCTGATCTGAAGAGCAGATGCAGCCTTGGAGTACCAGCCAAAGGATCATCCTGTTGTGACCCAGCTACAACGCATCTTAACTTGGAGGCATGTTCAATGTTACTGTGTTGTTTTCTCCTTTGCAGACTTCCAACAGGACCTTTGATATTCCTCTCACTTTGTCTGGAGCAGTAGTTCTGAGGGAAAGACTAAATTATGAAGAAAAGACTCGTTACTTTGTCATTGTTCAAGCAAATGTGAGTATCAATTTCCTGAAGGCTGTTTATGCCCCTAATTTAGGTGTGGGTTTAGTTTCCTTCCCAAGGAAAGGCAGAGCCTTGCTGAAATACAAGCTCTGATAAATCCTTTTCGGCTGAAGATCTAATTTAAGATTTATCCAGGCTGTTGAAAGCTCAGGCATATTATTACTGCTTTAAAAAAGCTTGCTCAGTGTGTGACAAGCAACCCTTTTTGGCACAAGGAGCAACTTGCAAATGTGCAGTGCAGCCCATGCAGAAAAGTGCAGCCTCATGGCACTAAATGTCCCATTTTCCAACAAATCTGGCAAGGCTAATTTTCACTCAGATGAGTTTAATGGACACAATTTCATTGTATTATTCAGGTTGGAAATGCATTTTGTTATAAAGAGGTGATTTTTCCTTCAAGTCATACCGCAAGTGTACAGGGAGGTTTTTCCAGAGTGGCTGGCAGTGGATAACTGAGAAGAAAAGTGATGTATAAACTGTATCTCAGATATCTGTCATCAGAGTGAGGTTTTGATGCCCTTGAAGGCTGTGAAAGGTTTTTTCCCTTTTTGTCCTTCTGATAACAACTGAAATGAAAACTTCTCTTCTGTTGTTCATGGCTGTTGTGATACATCTTTGTTCATGGGAAATGATATTTGCTCTGAAGCAACAGGAGATCCTGAATCCACACCTTCACATTCCTGTCATCTCTCTAACACAGAAGTGCAGATACATTTTGCAGTCTCTTTTCTTACTTGTTTTGTGGCATGTTCAGCATTCTGCCAGCAGAAGCCAGTCTCTAGGGATGGCTCAGTGCTCATTGACCCTCTGCCCCTGTGCTCAGGTGAGACCCCACCTGCAGAGCTGCCCCAGCACAGGAGGGACCTGGAGCTGCTGGAGAGAGCCCAGGGCAGGCACCAGGATGGGCAGAGGGATGGAGCAGCTCTGCTGGGAGGAAAGGCTGCACAGCTGGGATTGTTCACCTGGAGAGGAGAAGCTTTGGGGTGCCTGAAGGAGCTACAAGAAAGATGGAGAAAGACTTCTCCAAGGGATGGAGTGACAAGGGAGAATTGCTTCCTACTGCCAGAGGGCAGGGCTGGACGGGATATTGAGAAGGAATTGTTCCCTGTGAGTGTGGGGAGGCCCTGGCACAGGGTGCCCAGAGATGCTGTGTCTGTGCCTGGAAGTGTCCAAGACACAGGTCTGAGGGTCCCTCTCAGCTGGGGCTCCTCTCCAGCCTGAGCAGCCCCAGCTCCCTCAGCCTTTCCTGGGCACCCAGATGCTCCAGGCCCTTGCTCAGCTCCAGCAGCTCCTGGCCCTGCTGTGCTGAGGCTCCAGAGCTGGACACAGCACCCAGAGGTGCCTCCAGGGCTGCCCCAGGGCCAGGATCCCTCCCTGACCTGCTGCCAGAGCTCTTCTGCTGCCCACTCAGCTCCCAGTGCTGGGAAAAGCCCTAAAGCATAAAGGCCAGGTTGGACAGGGCTTGGAGCAGCCTGGGACAGAGGAAGGTGTCCCTGCCCATGGCAGAGGTGGCACTGGATGGGCTTTAAGTTCCCTCCCAACCCAAATCATTCTGGGATTCTATAACCCCAGAGGCTGCCTTGAATTGTCTCTGGTGTGTTCTGTGCAGTCACTTTCCTCTGATTACACATCAGTGCTTTGTTGTCCTTGCATCCTGAAGATACTGCTGGAAATTAATTATTCTCTATCTGCTTTGATTCAGAATTACTCAGAGGCACATACTGGAGGAATGGAGAAATTGTTTAGTTGATGATGAAAACTGTTCTTTGTAGCTGGAATTGTTTTTCATCATTGACCATGAAGAAAGCTGAATGCAGAAATTCCCATATTTACTCTAAATGTGAAGCTGGTGCAAGAACTGTGTGGATTGCAAAATAGGAAAAAAATATGTATCCAATTCAATTTAGAGCAATGGCCTCTTCATCTTACATAGATGATGTTATTCAACAGCATAAATTAAAAAAAACAAATTTAAAAATCGCTTCTTGTCTTTCAGTGTTACATTAGGATAGGAGGGCAAGATGTAATTCATGGCACATATTCCCCCCCAAGATTTTAGCTCTGCAAAGGAAAGCTCATGCAGCAGCTCCTCTGCAAAAATGGGAATATTTTTGAGTATTTTAAACAAAAATTAGCTAGTCATGATGTTTCTTCACTAAAGGAAGAAAGAAGACTTGAACTGTTGCTAATGTGTACTTTGGGTATAACCATAACAATTTCTGATTATAAATCAGGCACGGGGCCTTTTTATGTTCTACAAACATGCTGCATTATTGTAGTTTCAATCCTGTAGTTTTCCCAAGCTGTATTATTTATGAGCTCTAGATGTCTTGCAGTATTTCTTCAATTTTCCCCCTAATTTTACTTGTGAGCCTTTCAGGCTGCAGCTCTGAAGCTGAAATTCCTGTAATTACTCCTAGAACACAGATAATTCCGATTCTTCTATGCTTTATCATCAGCCTCGCTCAAAAACTTTGGGGTGGTTTTTTTTAAGGAGGATTTTTTCAGGAGATTCTGAGTTCAGGAATTCCCACCAGATGGATCTGGTTTGCTCCACAGGACCGAGCCCAAAACCTGAACGAGCGGAGGACGAGCACAACCACCCTGACCGTGGATGTGCTTGATGGGGACGATTTGGGACCAATGTTCCTTCCCTGTGTGCTGGTGAACAACACCCGGGACTGCAGACCCCTCACCTACCAAGCCAGCCTGCCCGAGCTGACAGACCCTGTGAGTCCTCTGGGATTTTTCCAGCTTTTATCTCTTTGCCTGTCATCTTTTCCTGTGGGCACAGCTGGGAGCTGTAGCTAAAAGGTCACCAGTGCTTGATGCAGTGGTTTGGGTGGTAAGCAAGAAGAAACTGAGGTAAGATGCATGTGGGGATGATGGTGAAATTCCAGCTTGGATCCAGTGCCAAACTGACTGTTAGCTGCCAGGGCTGAGTCTTGTAAAAACCTGGTAAATTTGGGAATTGCTTTTCCTGGTCTGTCTGTGTTTCACTCTGAAAACATCCCCAAGAAGCACTTTTGGGAGGGGACTTGATGTTATCCCACTGAGGGTTGATGTAAACTGTAGGAGAAAGATTTTTGTGAAGAGGAAGCCTGAGTCACTGACCCCTGAAAGGATTTGTGTTGCTATTATCATGTTTTGATCAAGAGGCAGTGAAGAGCGGTGGGGGTTTATCCCATATAGGTCCTTGTGCTAAGTCTGTCAGTTAATCCATCCATAGGGTCGGGTAAAGGTGAGTGTAAGGCTCATTTCACACTCCATGCACACATGAATCTCAAAATGATAACATTTTCATTTTTTCTTGCAACTTGGTGCCAACTGCCATTCCTTACAGCAGAGCTGCTGCTTGGAGATCTGCACCTCTGGTGGGAGGAACAGAAACAGGGATTGCTGAATTAATATTGATATGTGACCTCTGACTCATATAATTAAGAATAAAAAAAGGCAGAAGCAGTCAAATCACCAGGTATTGCCCCACCTGATTAACTCTGACATTAAGATGGTGTTAAAATAATGTTCAGCTTTGGCATCAAGGTTTGTAACTTTGGTTGCTCATCACAGCACACACTCTGCGTCCTGCTGCCTCCAGTCAAGGGCAGGTTGAGGTTGGAGATGTGGAGATTCCTGCTCTTCCCTGCCTTGTCTCCCTTCCTGTCCTTGCCTCGCTCTCTTTTCCCATCCCACACATTTTGGTGTCTTGCTTGGTGTGGCCTCAGGACTCCTGCTGCAGTTATCCTTGGGATGGATCAAGGGAAGGGGGAGATGATCCCTATTTAACTTTGGAGTATTGATTTCAACATCTTCCCCAAACACACTTCTCCACCTTGGTGTGAAGACCCTTTGTAGCTGCGTTGTCCTTGGGATTTGGAGAAGAAATGCTTTGACTTTAAATTCTACTTTAATCTGCTTTGGGCTCGGTGGCATTTTGAGGAAAAGGGCAGCTCCCTGTCCAGCTGCGTGTGGGACCTCCTCAGGGTGAGCACCCCGACTGTGCAGGATGAGGGACTGTGACCCCATTTCACCTGCACAGATCTGTTCTGATTGCCAGTGTGGGAGCAGATGAGGCAGGAATTACAAATAACTGGTGTTTTTATGGGTTTTTATCTGCTTATCTGGAGGTATAACACACCAGACAGGTTTTGTGGTGCTGCTTCTCAGTCAGAGGATTCCAGCCCCATCTCTGCTGCTGCCCTTGGCCAGGCACGTTCCCCACTGGAAGACAAAGCAGTGTCTGCCAGGGAGAGAGGCTGGGCCAGGAGCAGTCTGACCTGGCATTTAGGTACTGAGCTGAAAACTCATTTATTTAAACATCCTGAGCTGCAGCATGCTCAGGGGCAGCTGCTTTTGTTTGGTTTTTAGCCTTTCCTGTGTCAAACTGCCCTGATCTATGAAATGAGACCTGGGTTCTGTTGAACCACGAACTCTTCACTGTTTATCTCTTTACAGCACTTTTGATAAACCTAAGTGGAAGAAGTTATGCCATGAACCTCAAATATTTACTTGGCTTTTAAGCAATAATTCTTTTGGAAGATATGGATGATATTTGGATTATATGGATGATATTTATATTACATTTATCCTTTACATTTTTATGTGTTATATTTATTCTTTACTAAGCTACTCCACAGCTACAATTACCCTACTCCTGAAGCTAAAGGACTATTTTTAGTTTAACACCACCTTTTTTTTTGATTGTTTTTAATTTGTTTTTTAATTTTTCAATGAAGATAAGAAGGAATATTGATGAATGAGGAACAAAGTTGAATTATTCAGAGGCAGTAGCTGGAAAGAGAAGTCCTGCTTTACTGGGCAAGATGTCCACTCAGCTGACCCTTAAAATAAAACATTTAATGTCACTGGTAAGAGTAATATTTTTGTCCAGTACAGTTGGAGTCTACCCATGAATTTACTGAGGTGAAAAGTTGGGAATTAATTACTTCCTATTAGCTGAATTTCAATTTCCAAGAAAACCTGTGTTGGTTGTTGATTAGGTTTGGGGATTTTTGTTGTTTTTGTTACATTGCTTTATATTTATATCATATTTTAGTGTTTCTGTGTCTGATCAGCTCTGGTAATTAATTTTTCCCCCTCTTGTATCAGGAAGACTTGAATAAGTTAGCATTTATTATCAGGATGTGTGAGTCATCACGTGGAGTTAAATATCTCATGAATATCTCATAACATGGGCAAGATAATTTCTCCTCCTTTTTCCCCCCTTCAGTCCATTCCTGCCACGCTCACAATATGAAGGTTTCCTCCACTTCTGAACTCTGTATTTTCCATCATCATGCAAAGAAAAGCCTGTTAAGCATCAAAATATTGATAAGATTTATGTAATTAATTGCTGGGCTAGATTTGCAAACATGGGATTTATTTTGGGGTTCCATGGGGTAATTATGGGGTTTCATAGGCACTAAGGCACCCCATGACACCAAGGATTTTGTACTCAATCCAGACTGGACCTCACTCTTCTACAAATTCCTTGTTCTTGCACCTCTGATGGATCCTCCTGCAAGAAAAGGGTTTAGGTTTGTGTTGATTATGCCCATAATCCTCAGGAATTGTGGCAGCAGGGACCTTACACAGTTTGTGGGCTCAGGTGCCCTCTGGAGCTGAGCCTGAGCAGAGTATGGAGAAATGAAAGGCTAAAAAATAATAAATAAAACCTTCTCAAACAACAGTGAAGTTGAAAGGGTTGAAAAAATACACTGGAGAGGAAGAGGTGCCCCTGGAAATCTTTATTAGTGAGAAGGACCTCTTCAGTTCCATCAGTTTGGAATCGGGGAGAAATCTGCATTTTTCTGAAAAGGTGGTTTAATCCTGCTGAGTGAGCTGGGGTTGGGAGCACAGAACACTTCCAGAGGGTGTTAATCAGCTCTGGACAAATCAATTTTATGCTGATTATTGGTAATTATTAGCACTGTATAGGGTGTACTAATTAATTACCAATAATCAGCATGAAATTGGATTTGGACTTGAATTGGTTTTGGACTTGATGACCTCAAAGTTCTTCTCCACCCTAGTTAATTCTGATTAATTCTGGTTTTGGGTACCTCTGGGCTTGAGGATGACAAGAGGATGACAAGCACCTGACAATTCCTTAGAGCTGAATTCCCTTGCAGTTCCTTCCTTTGGCCCTGCAAATCCCAATTCCTCCCAAAGTCAAAACCTCCTGGAATGTTCTCCCAGATACACATTCATATAAAACCTGCAGCAGCAGCAGCAAAAGTGAAAATTCTAGAAACAACGTCTCCCCATCTTGCTTATACTAACCAAAGAGAAAAAGTTCATCAAAATGTTCTGGATTTCCTCCAGTGGTCATTAAATTAATTAATTAATTATTACCTTATTTTGCTGTGGGGAGTACCAGTACAAAAGACATTTGATCCAGGGATCTACCATGGAATGAACACCAGTTAAACACCTCTGAAGTGGGAGAGATTTGCTGGTTTACTTGGAACTTCCACACAGCTGCCAAGCAAAATTTTTGGGGCACTGAAAGGCACAGACTTCAGATTTTGGCCTGTTAGGCTGAGCTGAAGTGGATATGTATGGCTAAATCCACTTTAATAGAAGCTTTCAACAGATGGGGAATGCCTCTCTTACCTGTGTGAGTGATAAAATCCCACAGAATAATTGGTGTTTTTTCTTGCTGACTTCTAAACCTGATTGCTTAAAGACAATTCACAGGGGGGAATCACCCCTAATAACAATCATACTGCATAAAACTAAAAAAAATCATCTTCAGTTGCCATTTTGTCTTGTCTTTTTTTTTTTTTTTGGATGTTTTTTTGTTAGACATGGGACATTTTAAACTGCAAATGTTCGCAGTTAATGTAGGGAGTTGTTGGTCTCTGGAGCAATTCAATCTCAATCTGCCTTTATTTTCTTTGCCTTATTTGTATTAAGATTTGGCTTTTTAAATTCAAACATGATAAAAGAGCTTTGCCAGCCATTGGCCTGTCGAGACTTACAAGCTGCATTTGTAATTCAGTGGCATCAAGCCTCAGGAAATTATTTGGGATTTGATTTGTTTCTAATTATTCCTTTCCCAGCTGAACAAGCTCTGTCCAGTTTTTGGGAGTGCTGCTGAATGCTTTGTAGGGGGTGGAATTTACACTTCCTGCTGGAATTAGCCCATGATTGACTAGAGTTGTGTCTGCTGGCAAAACGAAATGTTCAAAGTCTGCCTTGCAGAGAAAACAGAGTTTTCATCATTAGGAGAATTGTTTCTCTTTATACAACTCATTTTGGGCAAGAAAAAAAGTGATTTTATGTTTTGAATAGGCAGCATCCAGCCCTGCTGTTAATTAGACTAAAATCTTTGGTGCAGGATAATTAGTGCTGGGCTGGGATTAATGGGAGTTCCTGGGTACTTTAATTCCAAAAATTATTTGGTGGACAGGGCATTGGTGTCACTTCAGGAAATAACCAGAGAAATATTTAAAAAGCACTTTTATTAGTGATTCTTGTTCCTAAGTAAATTGGAAAAGAACTTAATGACTGAGGCTCTGAACAGTCCCTCCACATTCCACTGAAAGAGGAGCAAATTGTCCCATTTTTGCAGGGATTAATTTTTTTCAGTAGCAATTTAGGCAAATGCTGCGAGTGGAGGGGAAATGCAGATTGACTTCCCCGACACCTCTGCAGCTGTCAGGGTGCTTTTTGTGGAAGAAGGCAGAGCTATTTGCCACTGGAGGCAGATAGCAATTTTTCTAATTAAATTTCGGCAGAGGTGCAGGATGAACAGATAGCTGATCGTGAAGTGCTTTGGAAGGGGGAAAGCAAGGCAGAAACAATGATAAAATCCTCTCCAGGCTGCAATCACCCTGTTGATTCCAGGCAAACCTTTCATTTGCATTTCCCCCCTCTTTTCACTCCAATTGCAGCCCCACAGAAGTCACCAGATTGATGTGGACTTCAAGGTAATGGATCAAATTCACAATATTGGGCTGGTTTTTAACCTGGTTTAGTGATTTTGAGTGAATAACTCAGCAAAGTCAAAATGGACAGCTTTGATAAGCTATTGATTATCTGCTGGTACCTGATAGGGAGCTATAAAAGGTGTTTCAAGTCTGTTAATGTGATTTTCCTTATCCTTCCTCTTTTTAGGATTGATTGTCTGTCTCCTGATAAGTAGGGTCTTTTTTTTTTTTTTTTAGGAAAATGTCACTGAAAAGGTGTGAAGCATAAAAAGGTTAAAATCACAAAGATGTGATGTTACAGATAATTAAATTTATGTATTTGGGAGGATACCAGGATGGCTAATTAAAAAGAATTGTCAGTAAAATTGGGAGCTACTTTAATATGTGAATACATAAACCTGAGAATAATCTCCCTTAGCAGCCAGGCAAGCTCTTCCCTTGGCTGATATGTTGATCAGGCAGGACAGTCCCTGTTAATCTAAGATTAACCTGTATCTTTAAATATAGATGTTTTTCAGATAGAAGAGAGGTTAATTTGCCTGGTTTGCCCTTCAAAATCAAACAAAACCATAATTTTAACTTCCAAAATGTAATGATTGCCTAAAGAACCAGGTGTTTCAAACAACACTGTGTTGAGAAAATTATAGCAAGGCTGCAGAATAAAGGAATAAAATATGAAAGGCACTTTACTTCAGGGGATTTTAACCCAGTTGTGGTTCAGAAATTGAGTTGCTGTCTGTGGGTAATATATCTATATTCATTTATTTATTTATTTATTTATTTATTTATTTATTTATTTATATAGTAGTTCTAATCCTTAAAAGTGGAGGTTTTAAGGGGAAAAGGATCATGCTTGCCTAAAAACTGAGAAGATTTTGGTCAAAAAAAAATGAAGCAGGGAAAGAAAAATGTCCCTACAGATCATCTAAAGTTGTTTTTGGGTTGAGAGAAGCATATTTTGGGTATTTCTGGGGCTGAGTTATGGGACACAGAGGCCCTGGGGCTCCCTGGGTGGAACAGGAGCAGCTCTGGGAGCTCTCCAGAGGCTCAGGCTGGGCTGGAGATTTGGCTGCTGCTGAAAACAGGGGCATTTTCTAGATATTTATCAAGCTGTAAATCTCAAATCTGATTCGTTATCAAGGCAAGAATAAACTGGTAAAAATGATTGATTTTATAATTTATTCTTTTGGTTTCAAATCTGGGAATGTTCCATCTATTGCCTGTTATTTCTCATCATGGTTAGGAACTTAGAGGTGAGAAAATGTTCAGTTCTTCTGGCTTTGCCAGGAGTTGAGAAGGAAAAGGGTTCTGAATTTGTTTGGAGGAAGTAACAGTGTCCTGAAATTAGAAGGAATTTCCTTTCAGGAAGGAAGAGGAGCTGCTTTGATCCCAACTTTGGTCACAGCAATCCAATCCATCCAAGCCTGGAGAGCGATCCCCAGGGCTTTGGTGTGGGCAGCAGGGCAGGTCCAGGAGCACAAACCACCTTTTTGTGCAGCAAAACTAAGGCTAAAAATCCCATCAAAGAATTAATCAACACCATTGATGAAAGAATTAATCCATCCTGTAAGATTCAATTCTGTTTTCTGTCCCATAGATCCATGTTTGTTACAGCACTAAGAGGAGCTGTTGTCACAATGGAAACATATGTAGTAATTTATTTGATCCTTAAATGTCACTTGGAAGCACTTGAAGGCTTTAAATGTTGACATTTAAACAAAATATTCTTGCAGTGATGTTTTATTAGGCAACTTCACTGCAGAAAAATTCTTATCTCTGTCACATCCCTGGGCCTTGCAGAAAGAATTATTTCAGTGCCTGGGTTGTCCTGTTAAACTGTAGCTGATCATTAGGGGTCAGGCGGAATTATTTCTCTTTTCAGCTTGTTGTCACAATTCACAGGGTGCAGATTAATTCCTGAATTAATCAAACATGGTCTGCAAAACCTTAATTGATGAATATTTGTAAGTACACATTAAAATGAAATCACTCTTGGAAATTAAATGAAAGGAAAATCCCCCTTCCCAGGACAGTCATGTTAGCTCTGCTCCATGCCATTGATAATTGTTTTGTGGAAAACATTCCTTCAATCTTAAAGGTCTTTCCTGTGGAGAACATGGAAATTCCTGGTGAGTGGCACTTCCTCTCCTGACAGGAGAAAATGGGATTATTTTCCATTTGGCTCTGGATCCATACCCTGGGCAGCACAGCAGTGCTGGGGAGGCAGGGGAGTTCTTGGTAAATAATTCCTGCTTTTTGTCCTGGGATTAGAAAAGAAAAGCATTTAATAAACCCAAAATTTTCCTATTTTACCCTAAAAATATGTGAGCTTAAGGATGAAGGTTGTGAGTGTTACAGGTGAGGTGTGTACATACATACATGTAAATTTGCACAAATTTATTGAAAATACATCCAAAATTTAGCTGTCAAAACCCATTTTTTTTCCTACAACCTTCAATCTTAAAGTGCCACTTTTAACATTATATTAAAACCAGTGTAATAAAATAGCTTTAATAATGGTGAGGCAGAATTTGTAGCTGGCTCTGGCCACAAAATCTCTCCCTAAAATTCTTGGTTTCCGACAGGGTGGCAAAATTTAATGAGGAGAGGACAGTGGTGGATACAGCTGGAATTAAGTGGTGAGGTAGTTTTAGATGATATTCCCACTCCTGAACTGATGGAGTGCTTGTTGAGTACCCAAAAGAGAGGAAAACCAGTATAGAAAATGAAATTGTTGAGAATGGGAAGGGAAGTGGGGTTTTGCTGACCCCAAACGTCCCCCTCCTGTTTCAGCCTTCTGAAATTCCCCCTGCTGTGAGACTCTACCTGGCTTGTTCTTGCTGCAGAGGGAATGCCAGATTCTCTGCAGAAAAGATGAAATGTGGGCCTAAGAGACAGAACCACCAACATTATTGTAATAAAATCTCCATGTAAGGAGAGCCAGCCAAGGGACAAAGGGCCTGGGTGAAATACCCGGTCATTTTGGTATTTCTTTTTTTTTTTTTTTTTTTTTAATTTCAAATTAATTACTCTCTGAGGTTTTTTGGATTTTGTATTGTTCCATATAGCTGAAATTAAGAAAGATTCCAAGATTCCACCACTGGTACTGGTTATATCTTCCCACCAAATCTTCCTTCTCTTTTATCATTTGTTTGTGACTTCTTGTGCCTTTAGTGGTGTATTATTGTGTGGCTAATTTTTCTAAAGGCATAGAAAAGCTATCAGCCTGTTGCCTTTGGGAAAAGAAATATAAATACATACATACATACATATATATATATATATATATATATGTATGTGTATATATATATGTATGTATATATATATATGTATGTATATATATATATGTATGCATATGTATAAATATATGATAGAATGTTCCCTCTGTGAGAAATAGCATTTATAGGGAAAGAAAATTGGGTTAATAGTACATTTATTTAATTGCAAAGAAATTACTCTTAGAAATTTAAATAAAAGTAATCTGGAAGTCATTGTAGTGGTGCTACGTGTTTGTTAAATATTTTCTGATTTTTGGGGAGATGTAGGTGTTTGTCTTAGGCTTCACAGTTTGCTCCTCTGTACAGAAATCAGGATAATAAGAAACCCACATCAAGAATTTGAGGGATAATCAAGGAAACAAACTTCATAGTTGTATGGGAAAAAAACCCAAATGTCAGAAAATAAATGTTTGTTGTTCTTTAATGCCAGTCATCACCTTGAAAGGGGGAGAAGCTCTGGCCTGAATTCTGGTTGTGCTGAGGCAGGAAACCCATTGCATAATGCATTTCATTTAGTCCCCTGCACAGACACTGCTGGGGACACTTCTTATCAAGCATGTCAGATACAGAAAAAGCAATTTAGTAAGCACTGTGATCAGATCCTGATGAAATTCAATTCTTTTTTGGCCCTGCTGTTCCTGAGAGACATCATTGAGAAAAATAGTCTCTAGTTTCCTCCGTGCTCAGGTTCATTATGCTTTCTTGCTGTTCTTTCAAAATGTTGGGTTTTTTTCCTCTCAAAGGTTCCTTTTTTTTTTACAAATGAATGGAAAGAATTGTGTTCTCTGACAGCTTACTCTGTTAACAACCCACACTGCCAGGATATTTGAATTTTACAGTTTTCATTTCAAGAAATTGCATAAACATGGGACATGACAGAAACCCGGGGACGCAGAGCCATGGGTTGTAGTGAGCAGCTAAATCAGGTGCTTAAAGCTGTTTGATAATTTAGTGCTGAGTTTAGAAAGAAGGTGAATTGGATAATTAATCCTGTGTCTTAATTTTTGCCATTGGTCACTGAAACAGTTTTTACCCACAGAGAAGACAGGAGAGACCAGGTCACAGGTACCAACAGCATAAACTACCCACTGTGGATTTTTAGCTGTGGCTCTGGAAATGAAGGGGAACTTCTGGCTAATAAATAGAGAGAAAAGATAGTTTAGTTTTAAATTTGCTCAGATCACTTCTGGAGCCCAACACAGGAAGGACCTGGAGCTGCTGGAGAGAGCCCAGGGCAGGCACCAGGATGGGCAGAGGGATGGAGCAGCTCTGCTGGAGGAAAGGCTGCACAGCTGGGATTGTTCACCTGGAGAGGAGAAGCTTTGGGGTGACCAAATTGTGGCCTTGCAGAGCCTGAAGGAGATACAAGAATGATGGACAGAGAGTTTTCCAAGGGATGGAGTGCCAGCACAAAGGGGAATGGCTTCAAACTGCCAGAGAGCAGGTTTAGATTGGATGTTAGGAGAACATTCCTCCCTTTGAGGGTGGGGAGGCCCTGGCAGAGCTTTGCCCAGAGAACCTGTCCAAAGGCCCCATCATTTCCCTGGAGGAGTTAAAAAAAAGTGTGGATGTGGCACTTGAGGACATGGATTAGAGGTGATGGATTGATGGTTGGACTGGATGATATAAAGCTCTTTTTCAACCTTACTGATTCTGTAATTCTAAGAAGTATAAATGGGGTGAATTAGCTGTAAATCTCTAGGGTTTAGCAATGTAGATTTGGTTTCCTCAAGTTGTTGTGCCATTTCTTGAGAAGTGTTTCCAGGCCCAGAATTTGTGGTATGTAAACCTCTTTTTAGCTCCTGTGACATCTTGATGTAACCATTTTCTGCAGAGAATTTATTCTCTTTCAGCTTCAGAATGTGTTTTAAATCCGTGCTTTGGGTCTGCTTCCAAAGTCTCCAAAGCATTCAGTTGAGGTCTTGGCCCACAGATTGTGTTCCTGCGTTGTGGCAACGTGAAGAGTCAGAGGGTCCCATTCCCCCCGGATTCCTGTACATCTCTGTGTCACATCAGCCTTCTGAGAGCAGCACAGCAATTCCTGCAGGCTTCTGATGTGAGCCTCTGCCTCCCCTGGGTCTGATCAAAGGCAGGAATGTGTAGCTGCCACTGAGAAGGCAAGAAAAGAGGGAGAAGGGTGAGACCCTACAAATGGGAGATTTGATGTGACGTGGTTTGACTAACAATGAGATTTTGGTGGCACCTCCTACATTTGTAGCATGATTCCTGCTTTTTGGATTGACTTCCTTTGTGGTTGGATAACTCCACTGAAACATTCCCCACGTTTTGCTGACATGCAAGTGCTCTGTGATGGATTTCTGCTCATTAGTGTTTTGTCACAGCCCTTGTTGTGCTGGCAGAGCAGCTGAGGCAGCAGCAAGGAATGATGTTGGAATGGTTCTGCAGCTCTCCCTGCTGTTTTAGTGCTGAGCATTGGCAAAGTCACAGGCTGTTCTGCACAGCATGGAGAGAACTCAGCTCATTTCCCACTTACAGCTCCTATTCCAAGCTCAGGAGAGCACAAGGAGAACCAGTGTGACCATAATGATTCATCAATTCATCAAGAAGGTTGTTGGTTTAACAGTGCAGGGCTCCCTGGGAAGGGGATTTGGATGGTACCAGGGGCAATGTGTGTTGCTTTAGTGATATTTTCCACCTGGAGAAAAGCTCTTCAGCCTTCTTTTCCAGAGGGTTGAGAGCTCAGCAGCAAATTCCTCAGCTGAGCTGTGAGAATGATGCAGGTGCAAGGTCCTGAGACTTCATCTGAAGTCCACTGGTCACAGTCACAGCTGCCTGCAAAAATAATAATTTTCAGGGTAGCAAATATTGGTGGGAGATGTCCAGTGGGAACTGAATGTGCTAATACAGAATCCCAGGGTGGCTCAGGTGGAATTCCAGGTGGCCCCACTTCAGGAGCTCCAGGTCCCTCTGGTTTAGGTTTCTGGCCACCTTAGTGCTTTAACAACTCAGTTTTCAGTGGGACGCGTGGGTAGAAAATGTCTTGCTGTGTTTGACTCAATAATGAATTCACAATGTAGGTTTTTGTCCCTTCTCTCAGTGGATTTCTTGAGCTCACCTCGATGAATCCAAAGAAAACTTTAGGAACTGTTGCCTTCCATGAAGTTTTATCCTTTTCAGTATTTTCCACTTCTGTGGTGGCCCTGGTCCATGAGCCCCAGGGATGTCTCTGGCTGTGAATCATCACAGCAGAGTCACCAGAGTGAAACCTGGCGCTGGCTCATGGTCTGGTGTCTTCAGTCATACAGAAAGCACCTCTCAGGAATGCATTTTCTGCTCAGAAAAGAACCTTCCTACTTGAGGAATGTTGGCTTCAGCTGGCTCTCAGTTTCCTAGAACACAATGGTTTTCATAGTAACAAGCAAAGACCCAAAATGCACCACAAAATCCCCCAAAATACACCCCACAAATGAAAAAGGCAGCTCTGGGCAGAAAATTGTGTTACTCCAGCTCCCAAAATGTGCCATTTCCTATTGCTTCCTTCCCATCATCCCCAGAGGAAGTTTTCCATAAGTATCTATGGTTGGCAAATTCAGCTTTGCATGTCAGGTGGATGGAAAAGATAGAAAATCTGATTTTTTAAATCCTTGTTGTCAGCTGTGCAACAATTATTTTTGTACCCTGACTTTATAAACAATTCCACACTGTCCACATCCTTTTATTGGAAGCCTGGCATTCCTGGGCATCTTAAAATAATTTTAAAAACATATATATAAAAAATACTGAAATATAAAATAAAATAAAAATATAACATATTTTAAAAGTCATGTTGATTTTGGGGTGTTTTTTTCCTTTGTTCTTGAAAGCTCCAAAATCATATTCTGTATCTCAGTTGTAAATTCCCTCATAACTATTCTGTGGGATCATGAGATGGTGAAATCAATGCATAGGTGGGTACCTAAAAATCCTGTTTGGATTTTTGAATGCAACTGCACTCCTGAATTTTGAGCACCATTTAAATACATTAATTAAAAATATCAGCTGTTTCTTTTATTCACAATCCTCAGTGGGAGCCTAAAACCCTCTGGCATAAATGGGACATAAATTTGCCTTGTTCCATCCATAACATTTCTTAAGTCCATGGATTTTTGCAGGACCTGCTGGACATCCCACATGGAGAAGGTGCTGCTGTGCTTCCGAGGCGAACACAAAAGGAGGGGAAAATGAGGTTTTTGCTGCTACTTTATTCTCTCTGAGCTTTTTTTAAGTATTTTTCTGCCTTGATCATCTCCTGGCCCTGAAGACTCCCTGGCAGGCTCCCCCATCATGGCTCTATTTGAAGGAGGATTTTAAAAAATTTATTGATATTTGTGCTAAAAGTTGCAAGGTGGGGTTTGAGTCCTGCTTTTTGGCCTACCCAGCTCTGCTGTACTGAACACCTGGAAGTCAGTTAATCACCACACCAATATCTGAGGGAGCTTTTCCCTAACGAGGAAAATAAACGACTGCATATTCCACCCTCAGATGGGCAAGATGCTGTTTGTTTTTTAATCACCTGCCAGAGCTTGGGCAGCCTTTCATGTTCCCCGTGGCAGAGGTTGGGATTTGAAGGGCAGCTGTTTATTCTGAGTGATCTCCCTGCCCCTCTGGGGCTCTGTGCTGCCTTTCCTGGCACTTTTTCCATCCTTTCCCTGCCAAAGCCCCTCCCCGTGTTCTTGCTTTGCCTCCACTTGGCACCCATGGGCACCTCAGACACTTCACTCCTTCATTAAACTGTTTTCCCTTTTTTTTAATGAACTTTCATCTCCTCACGAAGCTCCTGAGAAGGAGCCTGGTAGGGGATATTTTGGCCTCTTGCAAGGATGTTGGATGCCTATGGAAGACTCCTACTTTGACTCCTCATTTTTTAAAACAATCATTTCTGATTAAAAGCATATGCACACTTTCTTAAACTTCCTCTTTGTGCTTTAATTAGTTTATTAACATGCTACTACCCATTTGCTAATGTAATGGCTTTATTGTTTTATGTTTTCGTTGTTCTAATTTCTAAATTTGAATGAAAAAGGTGCTGCATTGTCTGTGGATTGTTAAAGCAATGTGAAAGCACCTTGAGTTTTGCTTCAAGGCACATCAGCCAATTCAATTCAAAACAGCTTTGAATTATTGTAGCTGGGGCTGTTCATCCTGGAGAAGAGAAAGTTGTGGGGAGGCCCTGCAGCCCCAGCCAGGGTCTGAAGGGATCCAGGGAAGCTGGAGAGGGACCCTGCAGCAGGAAATGGAGTGCCAGGGCAAGGGGAATGGGTTCAGACTGACATGGGGAAAATTTAGATGGGTTTGGATTGGAAGGGACCTTAAAGCCCATCCAGTGCCCCCCTGCCACATCAGGGACGCCTTCCTCTGTCCCAGGCTGCTCCAAGCCCTGTCCAGCCTGGCCTTGGGCACTGCCAGGGATCCAGGGGCAGCCACAGCTGCTCTGGACATTAATGGTGAATTTAAACCCAGACTAACAGATAGGGTTGGTTTTATTGTGGGTGTGTTTCTAACTCGAATGTGGGGTTTTCTGAGAGGGCTCCAACTGATCTGTGAATTTAAAAATAGCATTTTAGTCTTGGTCGGTTTTCTACATAATCCTCTCTCTTCCCATGCAGCTTCTATGCCATCCTAAAGCCTTTTAAAAATTCAAGCAGATGTCAAATATATCTTCTTCTCTCTTTCTTTCTGCCTATTTTGAGCTTGTCTCCCTCATTATGCTTTTAAGAGTTTAATTTTTCAAAGAATCTCAAATGGAATTGGGTGATGACAAAGGACCTGGGCAGTGGGACAGGCACAGGGACAACAGCCATGAGCAGGAGTGGAGTGAGGAGCTTCCCAGTCCCAATTTGGGAGGCCAAGATCATCCATCCTTACTTTTTAATGTGCCTATCTCTGATACGTCTGTACTTTAAATTATTTAAGTGTGGAAAAGGCTGGAAGAGCCTCTGGACTTGAGAAACCAGTTGGAAATGCCTGGGGGGACGCACCTTGGGGTGTGGTGGCACATGACCGTGGGGCTGCCTACACGAGGGGTCAATAAACTGCCTTTCCTTCATCCCTGGCTCCTTCTCCTCCTCCTGGCTCATCTCTTTTTCCTCTCAGTCTCCTCTCAGCAGCACCAAAGCTCTCACAGTTCCCTTCCAGCTCTCAGCAGGATGATTTCTCACAGCTTTGCCAAAACCTGGCCGAGCGTGGACTCGTCTCATCCCTATTCCCACGCTAAATTTCAGGTCCCCTCTTGCAGAACACAGAGCTTTCCAAAGGAAAGGCTGCCAGGACGAGTTGTATGTGGGGGGGGAAAAAAAAGGGTGTCTGGCTTTTCACGGAGCTCATTAAGGGATTTTGTCATGCAGAAAGGTGTTCCAAGGGGAGGGGAAAGCCTGGTGTGCACACATCCATGTGTGGTACATTTGTGGTTGGATCAGCAGCCAAGGTCACTGAAACTGTGGAAGTTGGGAATGGCAGCTCTGGAGTTGCCACTGGAGGCTGGATTGACAGAGATGAAAGCTGGTACCAGCTTTGGGGTGACCTGACTGTGACCTTCCAGGACCTGAAGGAGCTACAAGAAAGATGGAGAGAGACTATTTACAAGGGATGGAGTGCCAGGACAAGGGGGAATGGCTTCAAACTGGAAGAAAGTAGGGTTAGATGGATATTGGGAAGGAATTGTTCCCTGGGAGGGTGGGCAGGCCCTGGCACAGGGTGCCCAGAGCGGCTGTGGCTGCCCCTCTGTGGGAATCCAGGGCTTCCCTCTGGCTGCTCTGGAAGGTCTGGGACCCTGGCAGGGGTCAGGAACCCCCCTGTACAGAGCTCCCAGAGACACTGACTGTGATCTCTGTCCATGGAGAGGAGTTTTCAACCTTACAGGATGAATTACAAGCTTTGAGTGTTTGATAAGAGTAATAATTAAGTTTGACACGGGTGCAAAAGTAAAATTTTAGGTTTCTAGATTAGGGGTTCAGAGGGGACAAGATGGAGGAAATTTGGTGTGTCTTGTCCTTTTTCTCCTTCTTCATGCCCTCCATGTTTCACTGTGGTGTTGGCATTTTTCTGTTGGTTTAGGCTGGGGACACACTGTCCAACGTAGGTGACAGATATTGGCACGTTATTGTAAATCCAGCACAGGTAGTTTGTGGTATTTAAAGTTTGTACCATCCCACTGAGGGCAGAGCCCCACACGCTGCCCTGCAGGACAGAGCTGCGGCAGGGCAGCAGAACATGTTAGAGATAAACAGAATAAACAACCTTGGAACCAGCACAGACGAATTATGGCTTCTGCTTTGGCAGCGGGGCAGAAAGACAGAGACTTTCTACAATCTCGGAATCATCAATACCACAGATTCCGACACCCCTGGGTCCCTGGCAGTGCCCAAGGCCAGGCTGGAGTTTGGGGCATGGAGCAGCTTGGCAGAGTGCAATGTGTCCCTGCCCTTGCAGGGGGTGGGATTGGATGGGCTTTAAGGTCCTTTCCAACACAAACCTTTCTGGGATTTTGTGATTAATTTCCTCTGGGATCTGTTCTAAGGCTGTAGCTCACAGGAAGGAGGCTGCTATAGAAATGTTTATGTTGCTTGGTTTGTTTAGATTTAAAGGGGCCATGAGCTGTAAATATTCTCCCTCTGAAGGTTCTTTCTCCTCCAATGCCCTTCCCAGTGAGATGATGCTGTGCTAAACCTCCAGATCTCCATGCTGGCTTTCTAATTGCTCTGTTTCCGATGTGATTTCTCATTTCAGGCCCATGTGAATCCCATCAGTGTCTCTCCACCCATCCAAGCCATAGATCAGGACCGAAACATCCAGCCTCCTTCCGAGCGACCCGGCATCCTCTACTCCATCCTCGTTGGTTGGTGTCTGCTGCTTTTCCTACGCCTCCCAATCTGTTCATGAGCAGCCAGGAAAAGATTGCCTGGGAGAGTGGGACCCTGTGTAAAAATTCCTCCTGTGGTCTGTGGGATATTTGGAATTATTCTTCTGCCTGTTGGTGTTAATTTGCCAGGTGGAAGTTGATTTCACATGGTTATTTATTAGTGTTTATTCAGATTAAATCCAGAATTGTTGTCTGGTTTAGTGACTGGAACAACACAGCGAGGGAAAGCAGAGCGCTGCTGGGATGTACTTTCCATTGACAGACACAAAAAAAGAGGCTAAAAAAAGGCAGTTAGAGCAGATTTTATCCCAAAAATCACATGGCACAGGGCAGCTCCAAGGATCTTGCCACATCCACCTCTAATTTTGCTGCCTGTGAGCTTTCCTTTATAATTTAAAGTTTGTTTAGTTGATTATGCTGCTCTCCTCTTTTCCCTTTTTCTCCCCTGTGTTTGGCATTTGTTTCTGGGCTTGTAGGGCGTGACCATAGTCAGAAGTTGCAGGACTCCACCTGCTCAGCTGGTCCCAAAATCCACACAGGGACCTTTCTGTGGGATTTGGAAATGGGGAATTTTGTGGAATCGCATATTTTCCTGGTTTCCCTATGTTGAGCTCCATGGAGAGGTGGAAGAGAGGATTTGGAGGAGCACATTGTGGAGGTTTTGCTTTGCACATGGAGTTATTAATAAATGTCATAAATTGATTTTATTCCTAAGTTCTCCACCCCAGGGCCGACTTCTTAAGGTTTTTTGCATAATTTACAAAGTTCTTCAGGAGTGAAATTATTAAAGATTGTGTGTCACTAACCTGGGCTGTTGGGAATATTGGACTGGCTGTTCTGACCTCCAAGAAATAATTCAGAAAAGTGTGGTGCAGCACTCTGGGTTGGTTTGGGAACCATTTTTCTCTTCCTTTTTTTTTTTTTTTCCCTTCTTTTCTTTTTCTTCTTTATTTTGGTCTTTTTTTCCTTTTTTACATTTTTTCCTTTCCCCCTCCATTTCTTTATTCCTTTTTGCTTTCTTTTTCCATATTTTTAATTGGTTTTCCTTCTATTTTTCACTTTCTTTGTTTTTTCTTTCTATTTTATTTCACTTTTCTTTCTCCTTCTTTCCCTCTTATGTTTTCCTTCTTTTTCCCCTCCCTCCTACTCTTTTTTCATTATTTTCCCCTTCCTCCCTAACCTTTTTGATCTTTTTTATTACTTTTTGTTCTTTTTTCTTCTCTTTTTACCCCTTTTCTTATTTTCCTTCTTTTGTTATTTTTCCCTATTTCTATTTTTCTACTTTCTATTTTCCTTATTTTAGCTTCATTTGCCCATAATATTTTCCTTTTTACTTCCTTTTATTTTTTCTTTTCTATTCTTTCTATTTTCTTTTTGCCTGCTTTTTTCCTTCTTTATTTTTTCTCCTTCCTATTTTCCTTTTCTTCCTTCTTTTCCCCTTGTATTTTCCTTTTTGTCTCCTTCCTTTCTTTTTTCCCTTTCCCCTTCCCTTGTATTTTCATTTTTTCATCTTTTTCCCTCTTTTTTAATCCTTTTTTCTTTCCTAAGTTTTCCATCTTTTTCCATATTTCTTTTTCCTTATTTATTTTTTTTACTTTCTATTTTCTTTATATAAAAATTCTTTTTTTTTTTTTTTTTTTTTGCTTTATTTTTCTGTTTGCTTCTTTGTAACTTCTTTTTTGCCTCATTTTTCCCCCTCCGTTCACTCTTTTTTTTATTATTTTCCTTTGTCTGGTTTTCTCTCTTTATTTTCCCTCCCCTGTGCTCTTCCTAAGGATTTCTTTTTGGATTCTAAGTCTGCCTTCATCTCTTCCAGGATTTGCTATTTCTGTTTTAGCCTCAGAAAATATTAAGCATTTTCACTGACCCTTGCAGATATTTCTTATTATGTGGATTTTCTCCCCACTTTTCTTAAGATCTAAACCTCCCTCTCCTTGATATTTTTGGGAATATCCTTTTCTGAACACTGAGAGGTTTGAACCTGTGGAATGAGTTACTTATTAGAATGATTTTAAATTTTATTGGATTTGACTCCATTTTACTTGATTCTTCTTCTTTTGCCCACCTGTGCAAGGCACATGCTCTGGGAACTGTGGATATTTCATATATTTAACATTTGGGAATGGGTTATTTGGAGGGGTTTTTTTTTGGTAATACATCAATTTTTCCAGTCTTGGCTTTTGGAAATGTTCATTTCTTTAGGTCTTTGCAATACACCCACACTCCCTTGACTTATCTAGGTGTGGAGCAAGGTCCCTCCCTTTATTTTTATTAGCATTGTTATTAATTTTAACAGTAAATTTCTTTATTTTTTTGACCAGAAAAAATTATAATTTAATAGTAAAATGTATTATGTTCAATAGTAAATTACTAGTAAAATATTCTTTTTAGGTGTAATTTGGAGCCTTTATTTTCTCTGGGGCCAATCCTTAAGAAAAGCTGAATTTTCCTTTCAATCCTAAGCTTTTGTTTCCCTTGGAATTGGTTCTGTGATTTCTGCTGCTGGTTTTGGACACTTTTGGTTGTTATTTTATAGAAAGAGCCAAAAATGCACAATAACTTGTGGAAACAGGGGGGATCCTCTCCAGTCCTGTGTCCATTTCAAGCCCCAGGTCCCACAAAACCCATCCTCTGGCTCTGGGAAAAGCAAATTGAGAAGTCTTTTCCTTCTCCCCTTGCTGGCTCCCCACATTTTGATCCCTAAGCCTCTCCAAGCACATGGAATTTCTGGAGCCAGCAGCTCATCCCTGGATTTTAGCACAGGCAGAGGTGGACTGAGGGCTGCTGTGAGCTGTCAAAATTCAATTTATTTTGTAGCAGAACAGATATCCTGTTCCTGGAAAAGCTGGCTCCCAGAGTTTAGGGATCCAGCAATCCGAGCTCTGAATCTGGGGAGCTCAGTCAGGATTTGGGCATCCACCTGTGTTATCCCTCATTTTTGTTTTTCTACCAACCACCTTGCTGCCCTTTCCTCCCTTCCCTGGTGAGGTTGGTTTGGTTGTTAGTGGAGTTTTTCAGGCTGTTTTTTTTCCTTCCTTTCTTCCCCCTGGATCCTTTCCTGCCATCCTTACACAATATTAGCCCCATCTTCCCTTCTCTACACTCTTTTGTGACTTTTACTCTCCTCCCCTGCATATTTGTTCTCCTTTAGGACATCTCTTGTTTTTTCCTTTCGCTGAATTTTTGCTTTTTGTCCCTAATTTTGTGACAGTTTTTAGCTTCAGCAACAGCCCTGGTGATGTGTAGCCTCTAAATCCAGCAATCTGTTACCTGCCAAAAGTTTAGGGGACCTGCTGGGTGCCTTGAGCTCTTCAAAAATTAGATTAATTAATTAGAACTTGAAATTAAAAGGCAGGGCAAGGGGATACAGGACCTGGAGCGTGAAGCTCTGCATTTGTGCTGGTGGTATAAGAGAAAAAATAAACCATGGTGGTTCTTTTGCTGCTTTTTGGGTCGATGATATAGATGTAGACTAAAAGTCAAGAAAAAAAATATGTATATCTATATGGAGATATATATGAATATAAAATACAGGTAATATAATATATTTCAATTATATATATAATATATATTATATGTGTGTAATTTATTTATCTAGCAGATAGTTGTCACTGGAAGATTGCAAATGAAATTTTTACAGTAATTTAACTCCTGGCTTTCTGAAAGTACTTTCTAACCATTGCACTTGTAAGGGGAACAAAAACCAGGAGCATTTATCAGGAAAAGTGATCTTCCCTTGTGTTCAATCCATGCCTCAGCCCTGGCTGGAGGCTGGGTTTGGCAGGGCCAGGTTTGTGCTGCTCTCAGGGCAGCTTTAGGGGCTCAGGGGTGTTTTTTTGGGGGTTTCTCATCCCTTGAGGCAGGAGTGCCTTCTGTCCTCAGCTGCTGACAGGGCTGCTCTCAGACCTAACCCCCTCAAGATTTTAGGGTTATAATCAGAATTTTGGCTCCTTGGGATGCTCTCACAGTATTGCTGAGCTGGGAGTGCTGGAGTTCACTCTGTGTGGAGCACTTGGGCTCTCTGGGCTCTTTTGCACCATTTCTTTGAGAATCCCAGGGTTCAGAATTGCTGTAGCTGGGATTTTCCCTCCTCTTGTGCCAGGCTGTGGTGCTGAAACTTTTTAGCTTTAGGCACAGGTGTGTTTTTGGGTTGCAGCTGCCAGGCACAGCCCTTCCTCCATCTCCATGAGCTCCCAAATCCATTCAGGCTCTGAGGCTTCTGTTTTCACCAGCCTGGAGAACATCCTGGAAATCCACAGCCAGGAAAACACCATTTACAACTGACAATAAACTGAGATTTCATCTGGTGCTTGCTCCCTGAGGAGAAACTTTTCCCAGAAGGATTTCTAAAATAGCCTGTCATTACCATTTTGTTATTACTTATATATATTATTTATGTCCTATTAATAATACTCCTGTTGTTATCAAGTACTTAGGGAGTCCCAGTTGAGAGGAATCTTTGTGGTTTTGGAGAATAAAGAAATAATAATATTAAACACATAAATTTATAATATTCTTAAGCTCCATGTCCACATAATGCAATATTTTATCCTTCCAATAACAGAATGAGGCTTTGTTCCTTTGATTAATGAGTAAAATAAACACATTGCTGAACTAAACCTTTCAGAGCTGTTCAAACCTCAATGTCTTTTTTACAGGTACTCCTGAGGATTATCCCCAGTATTTCCATATGAATCTCACAACGGCTGAACTGACGCTCCTCAAGCCAATAAATAGGGATTTACACCAGAAATTTGACTTGGTTATTAAGGTAATTTGGGATGCATTTTTTCGGTGTTTTTATATTCTTTGGAAAAAAAATGCTCTGGAGAAAATGTAGAGTGAGCCTGCTTGTCTTGTCTGCAGTTTTCTCTTTCTTTTTAGCCTTTTCCTCTTTTACCTGCTGAGCTTGGTTTGGTTGTTAGTGAAATTTTTCAGGTGTATTTTTTCCCTTTTTTTTTCCTGGATTTTTCTTTACATCCTCATACAATAATAGTCTCATCTTCCCTTTTCTAGATCCCTTTGTGACTCTTAGCCTGTCAGGTGTCACTTGGCTCCATCAGGGGAAGAAGGGGGTGTGAAGCATTTGTGGAAAGGGAATGAACCCTGGCGGAGTTGTAACATTTCACGTTGCATTGTGTGAACAAGCTCAGCATCACTTCTCCCCTCGCTTTTTATGAGTCCTGTTGTCCTAAGAATGCAGCTGGTTTCTGTTTCACAGCCCATTCCAGCAGATCATAGGAAAACAGAGCTTTGTGTGAGTGGTGAATGTTCTCAGAATCCCAGGGATGCCTTGAGAAGGCTGACCTAGAACAGAGCCAGACAGAGTTAAAGAATAAAGCAAGGATTTATTAAAGGATCTCCTCAATGGATCCACCTTGGGCAGCACAAGAGACCAGCCAGGGCTGCACCCATGAACCAAAATGGTCACAAAATGCACGAGCGCTCATGGGGTCTCTCACTTTGATCAGTTCTGCTCCATTTGCACTTTGGAGTTAATTGTTCAGTTATAGCTTTAGGTTATGTAGTCCCATCTTTTTTTATTTTTCTCTCTTCAGTCCGTGTTGCTTGTGATCTTGGGCCTGAGATGTGAATTGGTTGTCCTTGGTCCCCAGCAAGAGAAGGAATTGTTTTGTCTCCCTGCTCTGTGAAGAGAGATCACCATCCTCTAATATGAAATCCAGACCCACACTCTAAAGCAGCACAGAATGTGAAAAATATAAAAGCTAAAACCTGAGGCATCATTAGCACAGGTCAGGTTGGGGTAGCAGTGAATAATTCATGTCTGAATACTGAATATTCACAGTATCCCAGAGTGGGATGGAGGAGCTGAGTGGGCAGCTGGTGGCACCTCCCTGCTCCAGCAGGGCCATCCCAGAGCCCAGGGCACAGCATTGTGTGCACACAGCTCTGCCCCAGCCCCAGGGAGGAGAGCCCCCAGGCTCTGTGCACAATGTGCTCAGGGCTGGCACTGCCCAGGGAAGAAGTTGTGCCTCCTGTGCAGGGGGAATTGCTGGGCTCAGGCCCTGCCCGTGGCTCTGGTGCCATTGCTGGGCCCCGGAGCAGAGCCTGGGCCCTGCTCTGCCCCTCCCTGCACACAGGGACAGCCCGGCCTGAGGGCCCCTCTCAGCTGGGGCTCCTCTCCAGCCTGAGCAGCCCCAGCTCCCTCAGCCTTTCCTGGGCACCCAGATGCTCCAGGCCCTTGCTCAGCTCCAGCAGCTCCTGGCCCTGCTGTGCTGAGGCTCCAGAGCTGGACACAGCACCCAGAGGTGCCTCCAGGGCTGCCCCAGGGCCAGGATCCCTCCCTGACCTGCTGCCACAGCTCCTCTGCTGCCCACTCAGCTCCCAGTGCTGGGAAAAGCCCTAAAGCACAGCCCATCCCTGACAGTGCCCAAGGCCAGGCTGGACACTGGGGCTTGGAGCAGCCTGGGACAGTGGAAGGTGTCCCTGTCCATGGCAGGGGTGGCACTGGATGGGCCTTGAGGTCCCTTCCAACCCAAACCATTCCATGACTCTAAATATCCTAAGGAGTTACAGGTTAAAGCCCTGTAGCCCTTTCTTCCCAAACTTGGGCTGCCCAATACGTCAATTAAAAAATCAATTAACTGGTATGGGAGGGTGTTTTCTGTGCTTGAATAGCAACTCAGGCCATTAATGGCTATGTTTATAGGATTTAGGATGTTCCTGTTGCTGTGGTAAATGTGCAGTCAGGGAAAATAAGGAAACAGCAAGGAAAAGCATCACTCTGTAAGAATGATTATGTGCCACGTGCTAAAACAGTAAATGTTTTAATGCTGTATCCTTCAGGGACCATTAGAATAATGGCTCAGGCTTGTACCAAATCAAACCTTCAGCTTTTTGTGTTGCACATTTCTTATTTCTTGCACTTGTAGGATCTAATTCTGTTTTATCTGGAGGGGTGCAACGTGTGATGCTTGCCTTCAAACAGAAAATCTGCGGTTTTTGCAGTGTGCACTCAGTTTAATCTTTAAAATATTCCCTCTGATATGAGAAGATCAATTTTTTTTTCCTCTGTTAAGATAATATGGAGAACTGTAAAATCGAAAAGGTGGTTAAGTCAATACAGGAATATTTGAATGCAGGATGGAAGTGGACAGGAAATGGGGTCCTCACCTGCATTGCTGATAAATGTTGACTTCTCAAATAGGGAGACAATGAAAAAAGTGGAAGATCCTAATAAGAAATGCTGGATTTCAGCCTTCCTCTACCTCTGGAATATATTAGTTGATAAGTAAGGAGAAAACCAATTTTGCCCTCCTATGGAAGCTCTTGGCACTTCCATTCCCTGCCAAGAAACATGGGCATTATTGCAACATCCTTCCAAAAAAAAGTGGATCTTTGGGGACTTCCCATTGACATTTCCATGTGGCAACAGCAAGGCTGCCAAAAAAAGTGGATTAAATCTTTAAACTAAAAAGGCTTAATTAAAATTAAAATGGCATGACCACTGCACTGTAGACATGAGATTGTTCTTGTTGCCATCTCTAAAAAGTACCAGACATTGTTTATTTATTTATTTTTTTTTAAGCAGGAAGCAAATGGGAGAATTAATCAAATTGATGCACTTTGCTCCTTTCCTATTTGAGCAGGGGTTATTTAACAATCTGACAGAATCTGAGCTGGCACTTCCATTATGATGCATTTGCATAGAGGATGGGCTACAGGAGGCTGGGTGTGCTGGCACAGGCAGGGAAGTGCTCATGGAGGGAACTCCTGTACTTTGGAGAATTTACCATACCTGAAAAAGAGCCGATTTTGATAAACTTGCTCATGCTGGGGGTGACTCAGTTCACAGGGACTCACTTTGGAGTAGGCCAAGCCTGAGGAGCTGCAGGAGTTTCTCCTCAGTATTTGCAGTAGGTTGATATCCAGTAATTGAGGAAAAATCATGACATTTGTCTCTTCAGAGCTGCTATAAAACCTGTAGGAGTTGCAACAGCAAACAAACAAACAAACAAACAAACAAACAAAAAACCAAAAAAACAGCCTGGAAGTATTTTGATGCTAATGAAGGGCAGAGAATTCCAGACTGGTTTGGGTTGAAAGGGACCTTAAAGCCCATCTAGTGCCACCCCTGCCATGGCAGGGACACCTTCCACTGTCCCAGGCTGCTCCAAGACCCAGTGTCCAACCTGGCCTTGGGCACTTCCAGGGATCCAGGGGCAGCCACAGCTGCTCTGGGAATCTGTGCCAGAACCTCCCACCCTCCCAGACCTTTTCCATTTCTGGTTGTGCCATTCTGGTCTCTGTTACATACCCAAGACTACATCAGATTTTCTCCCCTTTAAATAAAATACATCTTTGTCAGATTCAAAATTAAGGAAAGTATTTTCTTTCTCCTCCAATAATTGATTTTTCCTTTTCTAATAGCATTGTATTAGTGACTAAAAAGACTTTAGTCACTAGAACATCAGGTGGAAAAATAGGAGTGTTTTAGTGATCTCATGTGGGTACCTGTGTACTGGTGAAATTTAAGTGATCACTTTAGAGTGGTTTAGATAGTTATAGATAAATTGATTTAGTTAATTAAACTGATAGCTCTAGAGTGCATTTTCATCCAGCCTGGCCAGTCAATTCATAAACCACTGTCTGTTGTATTTGATTGTGTTTGGGAAACTGGGGAGGATTTATGTGACTTGGGCATCTGAATAAAAATTTCAATGAAATTATTTAAAAAAAATAGGGGGGAAAGAGAGAAAAGGTAATAGACAATTCCCAGCTTCAAATAACATTTGTAACCTGACTTCTATTAATAAGATTTTTCCTTGAATGTAAGAGCTTTATGGGTCAGTGAATACAGTCTCACAATCTGGGACAGTGGAAGGTGTGGTGGAACTGGATGAGCTTTATGGCCTTTCCAGCCCAAACCAGTTTGGCATTCTGTGAAAAAGAATTGGTTTGTGTCCCTTGGCTGGTTTGGATGCCTTCCCCATAGAAATGTGCTTCAACACCATGCCAGGACAACACAGAGGATTTTGAAGAATATTCTTGCATGGCATTTTCTGTGTCCCTGTGGTCCCAGGAGGGCTTTCATCCAGGTTGTCATGAACCCAGTGACAGACAATGACGCTCCTACCCCTCTCAGCCCCCAAATTACCAGGCTAGCCCAGAGATATGAGGCCTTGAGGGGAGGAACATCGGGAGAAGGGCAAAGATTCAACAGAGGCTCTATCTCCAATGTGGTTGTCCATCTTCTTTATTCCATGAGATCGGGGGGAAAGAGGACAAACAGTAAGGGTCATGGGCTCATCCAGGCTCTGGACAGGGAGAGCTCTCTGGATCTCTGCCAACCCCATCAGAGCAGGAAGGAAGGAACCAGGCTTATCTGATCCAAATCACAGGGGTCCCTGGAAATGGGGAAAGCATAGCCTGAGAGCACTGTAACAAGACAATTCAAAAACATCTCTACAGTGGGATTGCATTTCCCTGTTGTTTAGGGGGTGACAGAAGGTCAGAGTGGGGCAGAGTGCTTGCAGTTCCAGTGTTAGAGGGAAATTGGTTTGGGATCCCATTGTGCAAGAGGTGATGGAAAATGTTTCTGTTGTAATGTCTACTCTGGAATTCTGGAACTGAGTAGGATTTCCAGCCAAACTGGGCAGAAGAGGTAGTAGGGACAGACACAGGTAATGGCTGAAGCAGTGCTCGAGTGCCAGGAGAGGTTTAGGGTGGATTTAAGGAAAGGTTCTTCCCCAGAGGGTGCTGGCACTGTCCAGGCTTCCCAGGGAATGGGCACAGCCCTGAGGCTGCCAGAGCTCCAGGAAGGTTTGGACACCACTCCAGGGATGCCCAGGGTGGGATTGCTGGGGGGTCTGGGCAGGGCTGGGAGCTGGATCCCTGATTCTTGTGGGTTCTTCCAGCTCAGGATATTTTGTGGTTCCCTGAGATTCCTTTCTCATGGAAATGCTTTGGATCAGAGAGGTGCCTCCAGCAGTCCCAGTGTAGTTCAATATCAGAATGAATCACACAGACTCCATTTTCTTCATGCAGGAGAAAGCCCATTCTTTATTCACATAACTCATTTTATACAGTTTTACTGACCTGGTGTGTGACTCCAGTTGGTTAGTAGCTTTCTTGCCAATTAGTCTATTGGTTAGTAAAAGGTATTTTACTTGTCCATCAAATCTCTCTACTGTTAAATTTTTAATGTATTTTTTTCTCTGATTCTCATGGGACGGATTTAATGTTCATACAGGTGCTGTTTTTTTTCACCCAGGAATAGATTGTTATGTTAACAGACTGTTCACACAAGGACTCCTTTCATATGGGAGCTTGCGAAGTGCCAGCTTGACAGACCAGCCACTGATCTGACAGAGCAGGCCTGATTTTATGAGGCCTTTCTTTTATAGTTTTTCTACCTTACTGCAGCAGTTCAACTCTTCTCCTGATATGTCCGTGATTCTCCTGATATGGGTCTTAGCAGAAACAACAGGAAGTGCCACTTTCCTCACTCTTCTTTGTTTCTCTGATCCCAATGTTGTTGGGTTTCTCTGATCCCAGTGGGAGCTTCGTTGACCCCTCCTGTCTGTTGGTCTCAGAGCTGTCAAAAAATTCCTGCATTACAGGGAAAAAAATGCATGGCTTCAGAAACAGCCTCAGAATCAAACTGGGGACAGACCTTGGAAGGGAGGAAATATGGATATTTATCTGCCATTTTTGGTGTGATTGCACAGGGCTGTTTCCTGTTCCAAATACAAGGATACTGGAAGGATGTTTACCAGCCACTGGCAAGGACAAAAAATCAGGTTGAAAACACAGGGAGGTTGTGGAGGAGAGCTCCAGACTGGGGAATCTTGAGAATTATCTCAATGGTTGAATTTTTGAAGTAATAGCTAATTCTGATCCTGAGGTATTACAGAATCATAATATATATATATATATATACACACACACTATATGTAAAATATTCTTGTTATAAAGACAAGGATAAAATAAAGGAATCATTTAGGTTGAAAAACCCTCTGAAATCATCAATTCCAACTATTGACCCAGCCAAGCCCAACAATACTCCATGTCCCCATGTCTTCCAAACACTTCCTGGGATGGAGCTTCCAGGGATTGACTGCAGAATTACAGAAGCACTTTGCAAGACCAAGTGAGCTGGTGATAAAATGGCTGATAAAATTAGGCACGGCTTAAAATTAAAGTGAAACATGTCGGAAAGGATCACCCTAAGCTTTTATATGAAATGATGGGTTCTGGTCTGACTTGGGAATGAGATCTTGGCATTGGAACTGGGAACAGAGTGTGAAGGTGGCTCAGTGATCCCCAAAAAATATATATATATAAAAAGGAAATTGAACATTAGAAATCCTTACTGAAAATAGAGAAAAGAACGGGGAGCAAAGCACTGCAGCTCTGAACAGATCCAGGTGTCCTGAGCACAGTGTCCCAAAAAGGACAGGACAGAGTGTAAAATGCAGTGGGAGTGAGGACGAAGCAGCAGTTCAGCCTCTCCTGCAGTGCCAGGGTGAGGAGTTCTCAGCTGAGACAAGGAGGTGGCAGGGTTAAAACAGACAAAATGGGCTCTTCTTGAGAAAAGAAGGTTGGGTGCAGACCTCAATGCACCTTCCAGGATCTCAGGGAAGCTGGAGAGGGACCCTGCAACAGGAACTGGAGGGACAGAACAAGGGGGAATTGTCGGAACTCAAAATGTCCCTCAGACATTTTTGGAAGTTCCGGGCCCAGGTCAGAAGCATTTGAGACCCTGGCAGGCGGCTGGAAACAGCTGTGATTTTGGATTTGAGCCATGAACTATTTACCAATCTTGCAGGAAGAACAAGAAGTCACAAAAGTTTAGATATTAGAGTAGAAGTAGTCACAAAGTAAAGGGAAGAAATTTTAAGTCCTGTACAGGGTGGTTTTAGTTTTGTACATGGGGATCAGAAATTTTAAGATGGAGGGACTTGGGCCTGTCCTGTCCTCCCTCTTTCTCCTTCCTTACCTCCATTTTCCTGGTGATGTTGGCACTCACAGATTGGTTTAGAGTAGAAAGGCACCATTTAATATAGATAATAGGCACTGGGGGAAAACTATAAACATTTAACACGTAATGTACCATATAAAAGACAGCAGCAGCCCTGGGCAGGGAGAGAAGAAGCAGTCGGGAGTCAGAGAGGATGTCAGGGTGTGTGTGTGCCTCTGCCTGAGCTGCTGAGCAAACCACAGCAGCCAGAGAAGAAAATCCTTTCGATAACTTGCAATAAACTGCCTTGAGACCGGACAACAGAGACTGCTGAGCCTTTCTTTGGAAGCCGAGGTTGGAGGAGAGACTTTTCCACCACAGTGAGCCACCCTCAACCTAGGGGCGAGCTCTGGCAGGGAATGGGTTCAGACTGACACAGGGAAAATCAAGATGGGATATCAGGAAGAAATCATTCCTTGTGAGGGTGGAGAGGTGCTGGGATGGAATTCCCAGAGCAGCTGTGGCTGCCCCTGGATCCCTGGCAGTGCCCAAGGCCAGGTTGGACAGGGCTTGGAGCAGCTGGGACAGTGGAAGGTGTCCCTGACATGGCAGGGGGTGGAACAAGATGGTTTTCAAAGTCCCTTCCCAGCCAAACTGAGATTCCTGCTATGACTAATCTGGCAGGCAGTGCTGTGGGGCTGAATGCTGGCCTGGGCTCAAGGGGAGGTGGGGCTGGCTCATGGAAGACAAGTTTAGTAATAAAAAGAGAAATCCAGGGAGATCTGAGCTGGGTCTCCTCGTCTCTAGGCTCCTGTTTTGGCTGCAGCTTCAAGAATGATTTTGGAGTTGTTCTTCTTACTCTGTTCACCAGGGGTGTTCAGATTAGACGTTAAAAAAAAATTCCTTTTCCCTTAAAGAGCGGTCAGGCTTTAGAAAAAAATTGCTCAGGGGAGTGTTGGAGTCACCCTCTCTGGAAATGTTCAGGAGACAACAGGACATGGCCCTTGGGGACAGGTTTTAGAGATGCTGCTGGGGTTGGACTCAATGACCTTGAAGGACGTTCCCAGCCTTGGTGATTCTGTGATTTTGTAGCTGTTTTATTCTGAATTTCAGACAGCACAATTCTAGCAGGCAATGAAGAGATGCCCATCAGTTGAGGCTCACTGGACTGGAAGTTCTAGGATTAGAGAAATGCTCCAATGGTTTTAAGACTTAAAAACTCCTGCATTTTATAATTTTTTTAGTTTTCACTCCTTCAGAAACTTCATATCTGCAAGATTTGGTTGATTTTTTTGCAAGAATTTCAGCCTTCAACTCTTCCCAGCCTGTTCCAATCTCTTGGCTCCGTCATCCATTCACTTGTGTTTGGGTAGCTCCAAATTTCCCCTCTTCCCATGTCTAAATTTTCTTGTATTTCAGAAGATTTGTGCTTATTCTTTGCTGCTGTAAATTTTGGGGTTTGTACTCAGGGCAACAGGTTACAAAAAGAATGGAAAAAAGTTCATTTTCATTACAGAGTTGCACCATCCTCTTTCCTGTGCTGAAGTTTTCCAAATCATCCCTGTGCATCTCCTGTAGGTGCTAAGGACAATAAGTGGTTTTCTTAAATTAGTTTTTCAAAGGTTCAACCCTTAGGTGAACTCAGATTTCAATTAATTCTCTTTAAGACAGACATTTTTTCTCTCTTGGTTCTAATAGAGTGATGGGATTTGATGTAGAATTAAAAATCTGAGTGCAGGGACAGGGTTTGTCATGGTGAAGGAAAAAAATGGTCCAGGACACCCAAACTTTTCCTTTAAATCATTAAAATATTTCTTCAGATCAGCAAGATTGACCCTAAATTTTTTCAACAGAGCAATGAAATCATTAAAATCAATAATTGGGAAGTCCTGTAATACTTTTATTGTTAGAAATTTCCTTTCTGCAAGATAAAAACAATTCTTTTCCATGTAAAATTTAACATTCAGCATCTAAAACTTGGCCTAGTGGTTTCATATATGGTGTTTTATTTAAGGGAAGAAGAAGAGCTGTAATATTTGGAAAACAATCTGTAATTACTGCTCACTGCCCTGCAGCACCCCTGCAGGGTGCCCTGCTGGTCACCCTTTACACATGGCCCTAAAATGGATGTTTTAGGGTTTATTTTTTTTAAGCCCAGCATCCAGACATGTTTTGTGCTGATTTAATTTCCCCATCACAGTGACACCAGTCACCTTTCTTCTGTGTTCTAAAGACATTCTGTGCTCCTTGTCCTTAAGCCAAGTTTTAGTCCAGTTCAGTGCTTTTTTCCTTGTGCAGTACATGCTGACCTTGGCAATTATTGCCCAATGCTAAAGTTTAGCCTAAATGCTGTCCCTCTTTTCAGCCTGCCCTCCCTGTTTTACTGAGTGATTTCCCCTTTCAAAGGAGCCACTTTGTCACCCTTCCTTCCCTCTCTCCCTGCTCCTGATTTTAATCACATCCATTTCAATAATAGATCACAGAATCCCAGGATGGTCTGGCTTGGAAGGGACATTAAAGCCCATCTGCTTCTACCCTCTGCTACCTAATTTTGCTTTGCTTAAATCTGAGATCTTCTTGGAGCTCAGTTTGCAACTCCCCCTGCCATTCTTCCACATGCATTTGTGCATAGCCCCTCACCAGGAATAAATCCTGACATCCCAGTATTTTTAGGATGTGTGAAGGTCATATTTGTCCTTGTGCTTCACTCTCCCCTCAGCTCCACTGGCTCATCTTCCTGTTGGGATTGGAGGGGACAGAGAATTTATTTTGATTTTTGTTTGTTTGTTTGTTTGTTTGTTTGTTTGTTTGTTTGGAGTTTATTATTAATTTGGTGTGGGGTTTTTTGTTTGGGTTTTTTTGTGTCCATCCCTGCTTTCAGGGATGGACCTCCCCATTTTTATCAGATAAAAGATCTGGCATGAAGACAAACCTCCCATTTGGTGAGGTTTTTTTTAATTTATTCCTAATTAGATTATTTTACACTTCAGATAACTCTGTAGTCCTGGAGAAAATGAGCAGCATGGATGTGTCTTAGCTCAAACAATTCCATTTCCTTGCACCTTAGGACAGATTTTTTGGATGGAGGCTTGCTGAAGGGGATTCTGGGATTCCATGGAGAAATGGGAACTCTGAGTTTTATGTAAGGGAATCATGTTTTGCTCTCTTTTAGATGTTTCTCTAGGACAGGACCTGCTGTTTTGGCAGTGAGAGGGGGACACTGGGAACTGGCTGGAGAATATTCCAGCTCTGGACAGTGCTGAGGAGCTTGACTTGATCCCTATGGGTTCTTCCCAGCTTGGAATTGCACTCAGTGATATCTGTGGATCTTTCCCAACTTGGAATTTTCTGTAATTCCATGAGGGAGCCTTTTGTGTTGCTCTAATTTCTCATTTTTTGGGGAACTGTTTCATCTGCTGCTTTCAAGGAGTGAATCTCCTGTTAACTCTCACAGCCACCCATTCACTCTTCACCTCTTCCATCCCTCCTGGAACTGCTTTTCTGCCATCTCCAGGCACTTTACATAAGGATAAAATTATGGACACTATAAATACAAGCAGATTCAGCACAGATGATGCAATAAAGCAGTTAAATAATCTGTGAGAATTAACACATTTCACATAATTTTGTTTTGTTGTTGTTGGTTTTTTTTTGTTTTGTTTTGTTTTTTTTTCCCTTAGCTGCTCTTAACTACTGAGTTGTACCAGAATCTAATCCTGTGCTGCTTTTTTTTGTGACTTGGTAGAAGTGTGAAGGTAATATCCTTGGGGTTATTTGAGAGATCCCTCATTATTTTGACACTAAAATATTTTCTTTGAAGGACTGGAACTCAAATGTTTTGTGGATTACATACCAGTGCCTTTCTGGGTGAAGAAAATGTAAATTGTTTGCTGTTTGTTCTCCGAAATATGTGTTAGGAAACAACCTTTGGCCAGCAAGTCCAGGCAAGTGTTTAACAGGGCAATGTGAGGGCAATTGCACTCTCAATATAGGACTCAATTTCTGGAACAACTCTCATGAGGTATACCTACATCTCGTAAAAAAAACCCACAACAAAACCAAAAATAGCAGAAAAATCATCCCCAAACCACCACAAAACAAAGAAGCAAAAAAACCCCAAACCACCACACAAAGGAAAACCCCAAGAAATGGGGCACTGGAGCAAAAATTGTCAATGTTACGGCTTTTTTTTATATTTTTGGAGCGTTATGAAGGGGCTGTGTTGAGTTCTGCTTGTAGTCAGGTGCTGCTTCTAGGACTGATTTCATGGAACATTTAAAAGCAAATCAATTCCTCACATTGTAATACAACATTCCTTGTTTAAAACAAAAGGCAAAAAGAAGTGGCTGTTTGCAAAGCTTCCGTCTTTTCCTTAAATAGTGGTGTCTTTGGACAAAAAAAATGAAATGAATCCATCATTTTGACTGGTGAACATGAAGGAAAGCTGAAGTGATTTTGAGTGGAAGTGCTCAGTGAGGAAGGGACTCCTTTGCTTTGTTATTTTGGGCTCTGGGGTTTCAAATCTGAAGTCCAATTTTGGGAGCAAACAACTCTCTTTGTGTTTGGCCATGTGTAATTTCCAGCACTTCGACAAAGTCTGAAACAGCTTCCTGGGTGAATATTCCTGCTTTTATCCCAGAATGAGCTCCAGGCTCACTTGGACATTGAAGCAAGGCCATTATTGTGGTGTTTCAAGCTGTTCAGAAGATTGAGACCCTCTGTTGTTCGTTGTTGTTGTTTTCCTTTTTTTTAGGATCTCTTTATAGCAAAGAACATTAAGCATTGTTATGAACCCTCAGGGGTTGTGTGGAAATTTTGGGGTAAGAAGGGACCCATTTTACTTGGAAAAGCAGAAGAAAAGAGTATTTAATGATGGACGACCATTGTTAGTCCTGTAGGGAAGAGCACTTCAGGAGAGCCCTGGAGGGGCTGGAGCGTGGCCAGGGAAGGGAAGGGAGCTGGGGAAGGGGCTGGAGCCCCAGGAGCGGCTGAGGGAGCTGGGAAGGGGCTCAGCCTGGAGAAAAGGAGGCTCAGGGGGACCTTGTGGCTCTGCACAGCTCCTGCCAGGAGGGGACAGCCAGGGCGGGTCGGGCTCTGCTGCCAGGGAACAGGGACAGGACAAGGGGAAACGGCCTCAAGCTGTGCCAGGGGAGGCTCAGCTTGGACAGCAGCAGGAATTTCTCCATGGAAAGGGTGCTCAGGCCTTGGCAGGGGCTGCCCAGGGAGCTTTGGAGTGCCCATCCCTGGAGGTGTCCCAGGAAGGGCTGGAGGTGGCACTCAGTGCTCTGGGCTGGGGACAAGGTGGGCACTGGGCACAGCTGGGACTTGGTGATCCTGGAAGTCTTCCCATCCTAAAAGATTCCAGGATTCTGTGATTCCATGATGCATCTGCTGATAAAACAGAATCCCAGCAGTCTGTGTTGCTTGAGGAGCAGACTTTTCCTGGGTATTTTAACTTGGGCAAAAATTCCATCTCAGGACATTTTTTGAGTTTCACCTTCCTGGGTCAGGTGCCAGAGTCCTGCCAGGTAATTTTGGTGATGTTGATTTTGACCCATGTAGTTTGTTTTCATTCAGTGAGGCATCAACTGGACTGGAGCCTGGGGCATTTTTTCCTGTTGTTCAAGAGTAATCCAGATATATTTAAAAAAGAAAAATCAATTTTTTCCTAAAAACTGAGAATGATTTTTTAATGGATTATTTAAGGTGTCATTACCTCCTTTGAAGAAAATAACAGTTTTTTTGCTTACATTTATTTTTATTTGGAATAGAAGGTTTTAAAACTTTTTATTTAATAGCGTTTTTATCATTACCGAATTATTGTTGTTTTATAAGCAAAGGGAATTAACATTTTTCCAACCAAGAAAAGGTGTGTGAATAAGAAATGTTTAAAAACTTTGATGAAGTCAAAGGGATTTTTCCAGACTGAGATTTCATGGACTCTGGATTTGGAAAATGAGGAATTATCTGTTTGAAAGGGGGGAAATACCAGATTAGAAGTAAAACCTCTGCAAACAGAAAGTCCTGTTAACAACAGGAATTTAGGAATCCCTCTGTTGTGATCCAGGGTCTGTGTGCATTCCAGATTTGGGGAATACAAATTTTGGCCATAGGAACAGGAAGCCCTCTTTCAATGCCCTGCTGTTGTCTTGCTGTAGTGTCATGTTCAGGACTGTAATTAAAGCTGGTTTGCTCTTTATAAACTGGAGACCAAATTACTTTTCATCTCCTAATTCCCTTGTTTCTTTGCTTTAATTAGTTGTTGGTTGGGAGGTTACAGGAAAAGAAAGCAGGATCACATGTTTTTATTAGCACCCTGGAGTGGACAATTAGTTCTTTTATCTTTAGGAAGTTTGAGAATAAGAGTAAATCAGGTGAAAAATATCAGGGAGTGACTCCTGGAAGGTGCAGAGCATTGAGATGTGGGGGTTATTCATGGAAGGAAAGAATTTTACTGGACACATCCACAACTTCACTGGCACAGGGAGCCCAGAGCATCTGTGGCTGCCCCTGGATCCCTGGCAGTGCCCAAGGCCAGGCTGGACAGGGCTTGGAGCAGCCTGGGACAGTGGAAGGTGTCCCTGCCCATGGCTGGGGTGGAATGGAATAAGTTTTATATCCCTTCCAACCCAAACCAGTGTGGGATTTTAAAATAGGAAAAATCCAAACTAAAATCCCTCTCATATGGCACTGAAGCGGTGAATTTGGGGAAAGAGGAAGCAAATGTGTCCATGTGTGCTGTTCCAACCTTCTGGGTTTAACTCTCTTGCTGCTGCTGTGAGATCCCAATCAGCATTCCTAGTTTTCTTCCATCCCTCAGATTTTTCCAAAAGTCTCAATCCTGAGAGTTTAAGGAGCTGTGTTTGCACAAGGATTGGGTTTTTTTGTGGCTGTGTAAATGTGACTGTGATGGAAGGTGATCCTGTTCTTGTCTCCTAGCTAGTTTTTAGCTGGTATTTCTCTTTTCCATCATGTTGAGTTCCATACTAGGGGGACCTGAGAGAAAAAGTCAATTTTTTAACTGAATTACGACCCTTAAGTAGAACCATCCCCAGTCACTGTTCATAACTGGGAACCTTTGACAAATAAGGTGATTTTTTAGGCTGAACAAGACAATGGCCATCCTCTCCCTGCCTTTGCCAATCTCCACATCGAGATCCTGGATGAGAACAACCAGAAGCCTTACTTCACAAGGTCTACCTACGAGGGCTTCATCCTGGAATCCTCCCCGGTGGGAACGACCATCTCGGACAACCAGAACCTGACCTCCCCCCTGCAGCTCGTGGTGCTGGACAACGACGTGGAAGAGGTACAAGTTGGTTATTTTGGGGTGGTTGCAGTTTTATTAGTTTCAAAGTTCTTTCTTTTTTTTTTTTTTTTTTTTTTTATTGAGACAAACCTATTCAGATCCACAAATACAAAAAAAATATATCACCTTAATTACATTTTTTTGGTTTCGTTCTGAGTTCAGATAGGCTTGGAAGTGGGTTTTTTCTGATCTGTGTTTTGCTCGCCTCTCTGGAATACTCTGTTCTGTTCAAGGTGCTGAATGCTCAGTGCACAGAGGAATCAAAATGCATTATGTGACAGGGATCAGCCTGCCCCACAACATGGAAATGGGAGAAGGTTGCTCAGAGAGAAAGGAATTCCTCATTTTAACCAAAAAGAAGAGGAACAGGAGGAACAGCAGGAGGCTGAAAGTTCATTGCATTCTTTGCTCTGCCAGATTTTGATGTAACATTACTCAGAGTAGAAGTCAGGCATCTCCAGAGGAATAGTAACCAAGTAGTAACATCTATTTTGAGGCTTTCTTCTTGTTGTGGAGTTCTGCTGTCGCTGGGAGAGAGAAAGAAACTCAGGTGGATTCGCATCTAAATGAATGGAGAGGAGCTTTTTCAGGGGTGTGCAGTGACACAAGGGGGAATGGATTCCCACTGCCAGAGGGCAGGGATGGATGGTATATTGGGAAGGAATTGTTCCCTGGGAGGGTGGGGGGAGCCCTGTGAGATTCCCAAAGTAGCTGTAGCTGCCTCTGGATCCCTGGCAGTGTCCAAGGCCAGGTTGGAGCAGCCTGGGACAGTGGAAGGTGTCCCTGCCATGGCAGGGGTGGCACTGGATGGGCTTTAAGGTCCTTCCAACTCAAACCAGTCTGGGATTCTGTGGCACACAGAGATCTGCCTGCAGCTAGAGGGGATCAGCCTCCTCCTTAGGTGGAAATATTCCATGTTCCTGTTCCTTTGGCATCACCTGGTTCATGCACAGCCCTTTCCTAAGCCGTGGCATGATGCAGGTGTAATTTGGATGTGAGAGGACCAGATGGAAGTGCCTGTGTTTCAGTACATGTGCTAGGGATTCACTGGGAGCTTCTAACCTGCTATGGGCAGGAGAATTCACAGAATTCCAGCTGGGAGTGCAGCAGCTGCATAGAGCTCCCATATAAAATGGCCAAATCCTAAAATTGCTCCTCATGGAGCTGGATGGGAGCTCAGGGTGGGATTGTTGGCAGATGTAATGGTCATTAACTTCTGCAGGTTTCAGAGTCCTGATGGTTTCATTGTACTTCAGTAAATTCATGTATTTAAGAACATATTTAAATTTAAAGATTGCTGATGAGACACTGAGACAAACCCCCTCTGACCTGGTGCATCCCAGCTCCCAGTGGTGACCCTGGTCAAACATAAATTAATTCTGCCTGCTAATTGAAATATTAAAATGACACCATGTCCTCAGGTAAATGCAGAAAGAAGGTGCTCACTTAACTGGGTGTCTGAGGAAAAAAATGAACAAAACCCACTCCAAATTGAAACCCTGTGGGAATGTAACAGAGTCCTGCTATAAACCTTGCAGAAATTAATTTATAGATGGGACATTGCAAACAGACCTTTCAGTAGAGCAGCACTGCCAAGTGCTGATATAATTAAGTGCTCTGTTTAAATGGCATAAATTAAATTAAGCTACAGGAGTACCTTAAGACCTGAGCAAACCAAAGCTGAGATGAGAAACTTAAACTGTGTGAGCTGAGAGCTCTTTACATAAGGCTTCCCAAGCCTTTTTTTTCCTTCCTCTTCAGTTTCCATGGGAGAGGATTAATTAATCCAGTGGTTAGGGTTGGTGGTAAAGCTGCACTGAGTAACAATCATGGAGTGGGTTGGGACCTCAAAATGCCACCCCTGACATGGGCAGGGACACCTTCCACTGTCCCAGGCTGCTCCAAGCCCCATCCAAGCTGGCCTTGGCATTCCTGGCTTATCTCATGCAGGGCCAGGAGTTGGACCTAATGATCTTTGTGAGTCTCTTCCACCTCAGGACATTCTGTGAGTCTCTGGATATTTATTTTTTCTCAGAGAACTTGTGGGGCATTTGAAGGAATTTTACTTAAAGATGTCTTGGCAGCAAGACAAGCAAGCAGGTTTGTCTCAAGCAGGCAGAGCAAGTAATATATAGAATAACTTTTAAATGCAGCTACAACTGCAGGCTATGGAATCTTCAATAATATATCTAGAGAAGGAAAAATATTTTTTTTTAAACCAGGAGACCTGAAGCATTTTAAATACCAAAGTGTTTTTCTCTGATATTTGCCTGATTGTTTCTATCACTCCCAGTTTTTGTTTGAAATTGTTTTGCAGTCAGTGCTCTCTCTAGGGGACAGTTCTGCTGACCCGGGGCAGTCCTGCTGTGACACTCCAACAGTTGTAACAACTCAGGAAATATCCTTCACAGAATGAAACAGCCTATTAATATCATTATTAAAACAAACAGAAGATCAAGGCAAAACCAAAAAGCTGCTTTCATTCCTTTACCATTTTTAAAGATTGGGGTTAAAATTTTTTTGATCTTTCCACTTAACAAAAACCAGAAATATTAACACTGAACTGCTCCTGTAGCACTGTCTCTCTTCCTTGATTATTTTAGGATGAGTATCTCATAGTTTCTGCCTTCTGGCACTCCCAGGGAACAATTCCTTCCTAATATCCCATCCATCCCTGCCCTCTGGCAGTGGGAGCCATTCCCTGTGTCCTGTCCCTCCATCCCTTGTCCCCAGTCCCTCTCCAGCTCTCCTGGAGCCCCTTTGGACTCTGAGCTCTCCCTGGAGCCTTCTCCTCTCCAGGGGAGCACCCCCAGCTCTCCCAGCCTGGCTCCAGAGCAGAGGGGCTCCAGCCCCCCATGGCCTCCTCTGGACTCATTCCAACAGATCCACACCTTTCTTGTGTTGGGAAGACAGAATTCCCCCTGCTTGCCCTCTACAAGGCTCTGGATCTCAGATTTTCCAGGTGAATGTGGGAAAGATTTTCTCCTTTCATCCAGAAACAAGGCAGACAGTTGCTGGAAACACCTTTCCAACAAAACAAATTTCTCATGGATGTTTCAGTGGTGATCATCCTCCACTTGAAAATGTTGGAAAACTCAGCGGTGCCATCAGAGTGTCTTTGTTGTCACTGCAGCTTTTAGGGGATAGGTCTGTGCTGCAAATTAGGAAGTCTGAGCAGTTTGGGTACTCTTGGAACTTGTTCTGGCTGCCCTGGAGAACTTCACAACCAAATTGACCCTGTCCAAAAACTTTTGGGATTGTTGAAACATGCACAGAATTAATACCCTTGTCTGCTCAGTCTTGGCAATGTCATAATTGTCCCAAATAGTTTTGGTTTCATCTTCATCACTTTTAGAAAACTGTTTGCTCTGGGCAGAGTTGTAACCCCTGGTGGGATTTGAGGAGCAGAAGGAATGGAACATCCATGTCCATGCAGGAATTTCTTCAGAGATTCTTCAAGCAGAACACACTTGAGTCCAGTCTTTGTTTATTGGGTGCAGCATTTTCTGTGTCTCATTTTGTTTGTTTTTGGGATTTTGTTTGGTTTTTTTTTGTTTGTTTTGTTTGTTTTTGGTTGTTTGGTTTTGGTTTTGGTTTTTTTTTTTTTTTTTTTTTGTCTGTAACCATGAATCCCCCAAATGTTCTGCTGTCCCTCAGTCCCAGGTTTGTTCTTCCTCAAGTGTTCATTTTGTGTTTTCCTTTGTAGGTCCCACCAGGTGCCTTCCCTGTAGGTATTGGGTGTTTTGTGTGCCAAACACCTTTTTTGGGTTTAATTGTGTGATTTCTTCCTTCCTTTCCTCCCTCATTTCTCCCTGCCCTGATGGTGTTTGAGGCTGGGACTGTCCCTTGGTTTGTGAAGCCTGCAAAGAGCCATTTAAACACATTGGACCCAATTTAGGGCATAAAGTCATGCACTGTGGTTGATTAATGTTCATTAAATTATTCCAAGTCTTCAAAGACATCCTGATTATCACAAAAATGCTTTTTTAAAATTTGAAAGTACCTCAGGTTTGAGCTGTGTGTTTGAAATGCTCCTTGCAGGTTGCATGTGAATTTTTTTGTGTGGGTTGTGATCATTTTCTACTTAAAATTCCACGTTAAACAATTTATCAGAGACCAGCCTTGTCTCCATGACCCAATAATGTCACCAGAAATCACCATGCTGAAATCCACACCCCTAAATAAAATTATTTTATAAAATAATTATTGAAAATTTTGTTGGCAGTGTAGCTGGAGTTGTTCTCTCTCCCATGAAATGTTCAGTTAAGCCAAGCTGACTGTTCAGGCAGCATAAAATGGGATAATAATGTCCAAGATCCCTGACAATAATGTCAAATATCCCTGGTAATAATGTCCAAGCATAACAATGCTTGGAAAAGGACAAAGCCCTTTTCCAGATGAAGAGAATAAATTGCTCTGTGGCACTGACATGCCTGGGAGGCGGTAAAATAGGCATTGATTGCTGTAAAGGCAATTACCTTCCATGTTAGGAGAATATTTCTAAGACAAGGATAGCAAAGGAATAGGACACATTACTTACTCCAGGAGTGTTTGGGATCTCCATCACTGTTTTTTCTCAGGAATAAATCAGGAAAAAAGTGCTGTTTATTAGTGTTCAAAAGGACATGGAAGCAAGAACTGCAACACTAACTAGGGTTTTGTAAATTAAATTCTTAATGGATGTTATAATGTCTATAAAGTGAGCAATTATGGGCAATTACGTTACCTAAGTTTTCCTGGAATTAAGAGGTTGCTGTTTGCATTGCTGGCTGTAAAATGGATTTTCATTTTCCTGGGAGCTGCAGTTGCAGCTTTGGGCACTGAGGAACCACTGGTGTGGAACACTTGGATACTTTTTCCCATGGCTTCCCGGAATGTTTTCTCATTTAAATTGTGGAATATTTGCATTTTGGGGGTTTTATTTGGGCTCGTTTAAAGCAGTTTCTATCTGTCGTGGTGCCACCTGGTGCAGGTCAGGGTTGGGGACCTCTCCTGTGCTCCCAAGGGTTTTAATCCTCCAGGAATGGCACTAATGGAGTGACTCTTCTACAAGAGCTTTGGATTCAGAAAGAGTTCAGAGAAGTAATGCTCCTTTGGGGATTTTTTGCTGAATTCAGCTTTTCTGCTCTTGGGATTGTTTCTGGAATTCAGCTAGCTCTCCCTACGGGCCTCCTCTGTAGGAATGGGATTTGTGGAATGACCTTGGGAAGCAGCTGGTAAAATCCTGGATTTTCTGTCATTACTTGTACCACGCCTCTAGTTCCTCACCTCCGCATTCCTGGGGCAGTTTAAAGCAGTTTTTATAGACCTTGTCTCCCGGCCTCTTGCATTTTCCTGGAATTTGTATTCCCCTACCAACAGAAATAAACTCTGTACCTCATGAATGAGAGCAGCAGGAAGTCAGGTTAAATTAACCAGAGTATGGACAAGGGCACAGAAAGTTGTTGGAATACTGTGGGCAACAAAAAGAAATGTAGTTTGTTTGAAAATTTAACTCATGTAGAGCCTGATCAGTTAAATAACTCAAAAACACCTCGAAAGAGGTGGAAATCAGGAGTGACCCAAGTCCTCAAGAAGCCATGAGTAAAGTTACAAGGCTTTTTACCTTAAAATGTTACTTTTCAGTTCATTTATTATGTTTTCCCCAAAAAAGCTGAGAGGTTGCTAATTCTGCATCAATACATTTGGATTCTTTCTGGGACCTAAAAAGACCCCCTGAGCTGCCTCTATTTCCTGAAATACTTCACCACGTGTCATTCTCTTTGTTCAGTGCACCACCCCAGCTGTTTTATTGCTCTGTTGATTAATCAAGTTCAACTTCTTTGGGTTTTAATATGAAGATAAATGCTTGATTCCGGTTTCTTATATTAAGTTGTGTCTGGCTTTAAAAGTACTGGTTTATGGGGGAAAAAAGGCACTTATTTAAAACCACTACAGGTACTTGTTTGCAATTGGATTTTCTTACTCTAGTGGTTTTTATATACATATTTCATCAAAAAGATTAGATTTTTGGGCCAGCAATGAGAATTTTTCCTTTTTTTTACAGTTTTTTAGATTTTTAGTCACAGCATTTGTGCTTATTTAGGTTTCAACATAAACAAGCATTTGCAGCGAGTTGGAGACTGAATTGGCGATTTAATATCCCTCTGAATTTATAATAAAATGCTCTTTTTTCCCTTGATATTGTTGAAAGACCAAGGATCCACAGCTCCATCTCTTCCTGAACGACTACACCACGTTTTTCACTGTGACTCAGAGTGGCATCACCCGCTACCTCACCCTGCTGCAGCCTGTGGACAGGGAGGTCCAGCAGCTCTACACCTTCTCTGTAAGTTAAAAGAATACAACTCTGTCACATGTAAAAACTATTTATCTCCAAGTTTCATAGCAAAATTGAAAGGTCTGCTCATTATAGTGGCCACGGTGGCAAGGGTGTAAATTTCCATCAGACATCAGCACCGTGTTGTTTATTTTTTTGCAAATGGAAAAATGATGATTCCTGACACAAAAATCTCGCTCAGACGTAAAACAACAAAGACACAGATTAATGAAAGGAGAATACAAGAAAACAAGGCATAATTTCTGTGTCTCTGACAGGTGTCCAGAGGTTTAGGTTGGATATTAGGAAAAATATTCTTCACTGAAAGGGTTGTCCAGCCCTGGCACAGCTGCCCAGGGCAGTGGTGGAGGCACCATCCCTGGAGGGATTTAACAGATGTGAGCACAGAGCACTTGGGGACTTGGGGCAGTGATGGCCTTGGCACTGCTGGGGTAATGGTTGGACTCAGTCTTGGAGATCTTTCCCAACTAAAAGGAATTAATGATTCTATGCTGATCAACTCAAGGATTTTCTTTATAATATAACTGATACAAAACATTATATTACAATAATTATATTATATATGCTATAATGCACTATTTATTATTAACAACATATTTATATTAATAATATAATTTTAATTAATTAATATTAATAGATAATATTTATTGTTTCTTACTAATATTGTATTAATAAGAAATACAGTACAGTATTAAAAATATAATTTTCTGCAAAATGAACTCTGCATCCATAGAGCTACAAGTAAATAAAGTCTTCTGCCTTCTGCTTTGTTAACAAAATACTACCATGCCTTAAGGATGTTGTCTGGGCTTTTGCCCCCACGAAAATGTAATTGCCTTATCCAATCAGCACAATGTCTCAGTACTTTGCTTATCAGCTGCCCAGAAGAGGGAGAGCAGTGAAGGATGAGTTGGTTGAGAGCAGCATTTTAGATTCTCCTGCCAGCACCTTCTCCATGGCCCCAGAATTGGTGCCTGATCCTCATCCCACTGCAGCATCTGAGCCATCTTTTTTATTCCTGGTCTTGTTTTTCTCATTGCCTTTTCCTCCTCATCCCCAGAGCCAGGAACATGAGCCTTAACTTGGGCTTTTTGCTTTATTTTTGTCCCAAATAAATTTAAAAAAAAATAGGCTGACAGAAATCACAACCAGAAGTATTAAAAAAAAAAAAAAAAAGAGGGGAAAAAAAGCTTAAATGGATTTAGTATTCCCTCAGGTTGTGGGTGAACCCCTAACAATCCTACAGCAATTTGGAAATGGGCTGTGGGAAAACCCAGTTCTTTTCCAGGGGTTCCCACTCTGTGCCTCCCTATTTTCTGTCCATTTTAATTGGAAAGGAGAGCACAGATTTCCTCTGTGGAATGAGAAGAGCCTCCAGCTCTGTAATTCCGACTTTAAAATGTTGTCTGGGAGGTCTGATGCCTTGAGAAGGCTGCCCTAGAACAGAGCCAGACAGAATTAGAGAATAAAGCAGGGATTTATTAAAAGGATCTCCTCAATGGATCCACCTTGGGCAGCACAAGAGCCCAGCCAGGGCTGCACCCAAGATGAACCAAAATGGTCACAAAATGCACGAGAGCTCACGGGGGCTCTCACTGGGATCAGTTCTGCTCCATTGGCACCTTGGAGTTCATTGTCCAATTCCAGCTTTAGCCCAGGCAGTCCCATCCTGCTTGTTTTTCTCTCTTCAGCCCATGTTGTTTGTGCTCTTGGGCCTGAGATTTGGATCATTTGTCCTTGGTCCCTGCTAGGGAAGGAATTGTTTTGTCTCCCTGCTCTGTGAAGAGAGCTCACCATCCCTTAATGTGAGGCCCAGACCCGCACACTAAGACAGCACAGAATCTGAAAAATATAAAAGCTAAAACCTGAGCCATCAGGTTTAACGGAGCTCCTGGGTGTGGTGATACCCAGGTGAGACTCCATGAACTCAACATCTCCAATCCCAACCCCATCCTTGGAAAATTACCAGTTATTTTCTCTCACTTCTACATTGGAAAGGTGTGGAAGTGTTTGCTTTGCTAATGCACATGCAGGCTCAAGCTCTGCTGAATCCTCCTGTAACTGTAAATGCAGAGAGAAACAAAATGCTGATTTTGGGTTGTCAGCCTATATTTTCTTCTGTTGGGATTGGTTTTCTCTTGGAATTGTACATAGAACCATTAAAATACTTTCTTGTCTTGCTTTTTTTTTTATCCCTTGGAAGATGACAGCTTCTGATGGAGTCCAGGAGAGTGTCCCAGTCACTGTCAACATCCTGGTGATCGATGCAAATGATAATTCCCCAACCTTCTCCAACATTTCCTACAGTGTCAAGATCTATACGGATATGAAGCCTGGGGAAGGTGTCATAAAGGTAATTTCAGGGCTTTTATTACCTTTGTTAACTCGCTTTTTGTTAGCAGTTCATGGCCTTGTTCATCTCAATTGGAAATGCATTGAAACCAGCTGGAAATGAAGTTTGTCTGTCTGCAACCAATTCAATAATTAAATATCTATTCAAAATAGTTAATACTAAATATCAGGCCTGTTCTAGCTGTACAGCTGCAGCTCAGCAGCTTTCTCTGAGGTTCTACAAAAAAATTTCAGCTGAAAAATCTCAAAAGAAAAAGAAAATTCTCATTTACTGGTGGGACATTGAGACAAAACATTTTGGGAGAAAGAGGTAAGCAGTGGAGTAGGACATAACAGAGAGTGTTTTCCCATGCCAGAAAACCTGCTGGTTTTTGCAAGCTTGTTTGTAGAGCAAATGAGCAATGAAAAATGGGTTGAACACAGGCCCAGAGAAAGCAGTTTCAATTAGATTTCACCAGCACTGATTTATGTTTTAGTGCAGGACTGGAGGTGAATCCTGGTGACACTGACATTAAAGGAAAAAGCCTCTTTTTGTGTAATTCCTCCAAGATCTCAGCCCTGCTCTGAGTGCTGACAGTGCAGATGGATGAGAAGACAAGATGCCATTGGTGGCTTTCCAGAGTGGTTGAAGGCAGTGGGAACACTGGGAAAAGAAAATTAATCAGCTGACTTAAGTATAAAATGCCATTTTCTGAACTGTAATCAGGAATTCATTTCAGTGTAGCAGTGCTGAGGAGATGGTTCAGAAAATGGCATTTTCTGTCCCTCCTGTCCCTCTTGAGCTGTACTTGTGCCTTTGCATCTTTGGCTCTTCCTTTGTGTTGTTTTGTCCCCTCATCAATTTAGGCCACGAGTGTTCCCATCAGGGACAGCCACAGCGTCATTTCCAGCAAGATTTGAGGGACAGAGAAAAAATTGAAGCTTAGTTAAATTCCTTAAAATGCTGCACAAGGCTGAGTGGAAACACGACAGCAAATACTGTTGTCCTGAAGGAGCCAGGGAGCACGAGGCAGAAAATGTTGCTAAATGAGATTTCTGCTGGGGAAAAAAAAATGCTTTCTACTCAAAGTTGGCCTTGAGGATGCTCTGAGCTGCCTGAGGTGTGTTAATGATAGCTGGGATGAAGCAGAGGAGCTCCTGGGCCTGTCTGAAGCTGCTGAAGTGTTTCTGTGCTCAGAGAGAAGGTGCTGCTCTCCAGCTCCTCAGACACATCCTGGTGTTGCAGCTGCAAACATATTCCAAGCCTGGAGGCTCTCAAAGAACAGGAGGACATGTTTCTTAGGAAAACTGAACCAGAACAGGTTATTTGGGAAAGGAATAATGGAGAAGTTGGGCCTTTAGTTTGCCTCTGCTAAAAAAATTAAATTAAAGAGTGAGGTTTTCCCACATCCATGCTTCTGACTGTACAGTCAGTACATGGCTACTTGCAGGTTTTCTGAGTTTATAATCTGGTCAGAGGGAGGAGGTAAAAAAATCTGGCTGGTTTGGGAGAAGAGTTGTTTTTCAACACATTTCAACCCACATTACCAGATGAGTTTCTCAATTACCCACTTAAAAAAAGAAAAGCAAAGGGTGAGGTCTTAGGATTTCATAGAGGGCCCATCACAGGAAGGATTTGGAGCTGCTGGAGAGAGCCCAGGGGAGGCACCAGGATGGGCAGAGGGATGGAGCAGCTCTGCTGGGAGGAAAGGCTGCACAGCTGGGATTGTTCACCTGGAGAGGAAAAGCTCTGGGGTGACCAAATTGTGGCCTCACAGGGCCTGAAGGAGCTGCAGGAAACATGGAGAGGGACTCTGCACAAGGGGGGATGGCTTTTCAGTGCCAGAGAGCAGGGATGGATGGGATATTGGGAAGGAATGGTTCCCTGGCAGGGTGGGCAGGCCCTGGCACAGGGTGCCCAGAGCAGCTGTGGCTGCCCCTGGATCCCTGGCAGTGCCCAAGGCCAGGCTGGACAGGGCTTGGAGCAGCCTGGGACAGTGGAAGGTGTCCCTGCCATGGCAGGGGTGGGGTTGGATGAGCTTTGAGGTCCCTTCCAATCCAAACCATTCCATGATTCCCTAATCATTATTTTGGGCAGCTGCACTCTTTGGGAGGTTGCTCAATCTGTAGCTATAAAATACCTATAAATATATATGTGTACTTCATATATGTAAAGGCTTTAGAAAGACAGTCTCAAAGGCCAAACTGAAGTTTCTTTCCCATTTTTTTGAACCCTGAGACAGTGATTTCCAGGGGTACTCATCTTCTTGTCTCCATGAAGAGCAAAGTCACCTTTTAATCCACTCTCCCTCCTGGGGTCAGCATCCTTTGGGATCCTCTGCTGGGAGAGGATGCTCATCTCTGACAGTTCCCAGAGGAAAATCAGTTCATAAAACCACTTTGTCTGATCAGAGAAAAGCAGGTTAGAAAAAGAACACTGACCTCCACATGTCTTAACAGTCTCATAACTATCTATAATAATCGGACTGATTTTCAGTCACTTGGCTTTTATTATCCTTAGGGTACTATTCTTACATTTCTTATATTTTTTTCCAGAGTGCAGTTGCAGGAAAATGTACAAATAAAATGGACAAATAACCCCAGTATATGCTTTCCTGCTGCCTCATTTTGTGGGACATTGTTTTGATTTTACTCCTGAAAAAAGCCCCAAAACACAATATCTTTTAATTTATTTGTGTTTTCTGTCTTGTGCACTCTTAAAAAATAAAGGAAATTTTAAAATTCTTAGGTTCTGCTTGAAAATTATCACCAATAGCAGGCAAATATATTCATTACAATCTGAATTCAATTTTCCCCCCATTTTTTTCTTTCTGCCTGGATGATTAGAGCAAAGACTTTTCTTTCTTTCCCTGTCACCTTTCAGAGAAGTGACAAAACCAGGTTTTATTTTTGTTTCAGTTCCCTCCTCTCAGTACTTGTGAAATTTTTCCAGAGCTTTGCTGAGGAGAGTTAAGTTTAAATGTCTGTGTATTTTGCTCCTTTCAGCCTGAAAATTTATCATTTTTCCTTCTCCTTTCATAGGTATTTTATTGTGCTCCTTGAGAGTTTCTCAGTTAAAAAATCTGTACTTTAAAAGTGTTAAATGTGGTAAATAATAACTGTCACTAGAATGATTATTAACAGTAAACCTAGTAAAGTACTTAATTCCATCTTTTTTATGTTATTATATATTTGCTGACAAGTTTTCCATTTTTTCACTGCTGTGACTCAGGTATTGAAATGAGTTACACACTGATGGGTGGAGTTTGTAGCAGCAATGCAACAAAATTTCATCTCAGTAATTTAAATCCACTGTTTTTCTGTCGACAGCTCTCATTTTTATATTCAGGATGCAGGGAATAGGGAATATTGAGGAGGAAAATGGGAGAGCTGGGAAGGGACAGAGGGTGAAAAAAAATATTATTCACCTAAATCTAGGCCCATGGTGAGAGTTTCTGTATTTTGTCTTTACAGGAAACTTGTGGACTGCTTTTAAATGTAATTCATGGAATGGTTTGGGTGGGAAGGGACCTTAAAGCCCATACAGTGCCACCCCTGCCATGGGCAGTTTAGTGGAAATCTTAAGATCATGGAATATCCACAGCTGGAAGGGACCCACAGAGGTCATGGATCCATCTTGGCCCACGAGGAGATTTTTTTTCTGTTTTGTCTTTACAGGAAAACTTGTGGACTGGCCTGAAATGTTCATGGAATTCCATTTACATTACAGGGAATCCAACCCCTGCCCTGCCCAGCCAATCCCACCCTGTGGATCCCTGGGAATGTTGTCCAAACGCTCCTTGGGGCTGTGACCTGTTCCATGCCTGACCAGTCCTGAATGTTTCCCTAAAACAATCCTCACAGAACTCATCTCCAAACCACACTTCATCTTTTATTTACATGTTTATTTGCAACCTTTTGCTTTCTGTCCATCAGGTAATTCATTTCCAGCTCCAAAGCAAACCTGATTAGCAGAGAGAGAAAACAAAACCAGGCTGTGTTTGCATTGCTCAGCCAAGGTCCCTGCAGACTCAAGGAAAAAAATAATGGATTGAGGCTTGATGAAATGTCTGAAGGAGATAATGAGAAAGTATTTTAACCTACTCAGAGATCATGATGTGTGGTTGATTCAAGTTCAGGAATATCTCTATAACAATCCTGAATTTTCCCGTCACACTGAATCTGGTGGAAGCTGCTGGGAATGTTGGTCACCACTTTATCTGTCAAAGGCCAGGTGACCACAAATGTTGCTCTGAGAAGGTTCCAAGTCAAACATTGAAACCCAGTTTCCTCCAGTAGTGAAGTGAGTCTGAGCAGGGTTTATATCATAACCAAGATGTGGCTTTGTAAGCTTAAGGCCATCCTTTTCCTTCCGACAGAACCATTCCTAAACTTCCTTTTCCTCCCAAGAAAACCACTCCTAAATCTTCTTTCCCTCCCAAGAAAACCACTCTTAAACCTCCTTTTTCCTTCCAAGAAAACCACTTCTAAATCTCCTTTCCCTCCCAAGAAAACCACTCTTAAGTATCCCTTTCCTCCCAAGAAAACCACTTCTTGCTGCAGCAGAATCCACACCAATTTTGCCAAACTTTTAGTACATTTAATGATGATGCAATGGAGCTGATCCTGCTGGAAGAAAATTTCTTGGCAGATAAATGAAACCTTGTTTTGTTCATCTCCCTTTACATTTTAGCCTGTTTCTAAATCTTGTTAACTATGGAGCTCTATCGTGCTGGGACAGCTGGAGATGGGATTTCTGGAATCATATATTATGGCAGCAGTTAAACTTTAATTCTGTTTAATCCCAGGTTTGATTCCTGGTTTTGCCCCCAAAATGTTTTTCAAATCTCTTTCCAAGTATTCTGTGTTTGTAGGTTTAATTAACCTTCTTCGTCTCTGTGCTTGTGTAGTCAATTAATTTTCCTTTTTCATGTCGTCACAGTAAAAACTGGCCTGGTTCCAAATCCTGCCATTAAATCCTCAGGACCCTGTATTTTGCATAAAGGCTTTATTTATACTTTTTTTGTGTGTGTGTTTCTGTTACTTTTGAAGTTCAATAGACAAGGTCTTTACAGCTCTGTCACTTGGGTGGATAATTATTCTCTGCAAGGTTAATTAGCACACCCAGGTATGTATAGAAGCTATAGAAAGAGTGATTAAATTGCAGTTTTCATATCACGGCTCCTTCAGAATTCTAAAAGAAATAAGAGAATGAGGTAGATTAAAAAAAAGAAACTCACACAAATATTTATTTATTTTTAAGTTTTTAAGAGGAGATGACCTCTGTTCCATGATTTTTGGGGAATTTCAAGCATTTATCCTATGCTCACTATACAATATGTTCCAAAATGCTATAGGAGATGAATTAAGATTTGTTTTTAAAACTATTGTGGGCTTAATTCTCAGTTTGGAGAATATTAATGACTTTCTAAATGAAATTTTATATTTCAATGAGCCTTTGTGCATAAAAGATTATCTTAGAAACCAGTTATATCCCTGAGTTTTTCCCTGGAAGTGTCCAAGGCCAAGCTGGATGGGCCTCTAAGCAGCCTGGTCTAGTGGACACTGCCCATGGAACTGGATGAGTTTTAAGATCCCTTCCAACCCAAACCATTCCATGAATTCACATCCTCCCCTTGGTGCTCAGTGTTGTGTGTGTGCAAATGGGATTAACTCAGATATTGCAGCTCTGGGGTTTATTCTTGTTTTAGTGGCAAGTTTTGGTTTCTGCTATTTTGAATCTTCAGACATCTTTGGGCAAAGGTGTTTTGATAGTTCCAGGTGGTGGTTTGGCAGTTATGGGTGGTGGTTTGGAATTGTAGGTGGTGGTTTGGCAGTTTTAGGTGTTTATTTGGCAGTTTTGAGTGGTGTTTTGGCAGTATTGGATGGTGGTTTGCAGTTGTATGTGGTGTTTTGGCACCTGTAGGTGTTTCTTCGGCAGTTCTGGGTGGTGGTTAGCAGCTTTAGGTGGTGATTTGGTAGCTTGGGATGCTGGTTTGGCAGTTGTAGGTGGTGATTTGGCAGTTTTGGGTGCTGGTTTGGCAGCCTTGGGTGGTGCTGTGGGAGGCTGTGAGCTGCTGAAGTTGATGTGATGCTACACGGACCCATAGATGATTTTTTATGCTAGCATGGCAGGGCCACCAGGGAGTTCCTGTCCCTGACTCCAGATGTCACAAGGTGACAAGAGGCACCCAGAGGCACAGGCTGAGGCTGCTGTTTGCTGGGCTTGCCTCAGGGAGTGGCTGTTGATCCTGCCTTGGCCTCGCAGTCGGTGCTGAGGTTTTCCATCACCTCTGACATCCAGCACTGCCATCCTTCATCCCTGCTGCCCCAGATCAGGAGTGTTTGTGTCAGGAAAGCCAAGGCAGAGACCTTTGCATTTTCACCCTCACACTGGGATCCCTGCAGGGATCCTTCCAGAGCCTGGGATTACTTTGGACATCCCAGGAAAGCTCTGCTGTTACCCCTGCTGGTGCCCTTTCCCATTCCCCACCTCCTACTGCTCGCCTGGAGTCGGGAGCAGCAGAGGACACCATGGTGCCATCACTCCCATGCCATCACTCCCTGTTACTTCCACTGCTGGAATGCTTCCACAGCTGGATGCACAGCTGGATGCTGTGGCCCCTGGATGTTCCAGTGCTGTTCAGACCACTTGATGTCATTCCTTGTGCTGTTTGAGGAAATATCCTGTGGAATGGAAAGTCAGTTGAGGAACCTGTGTATCAGCAAAACAGCTCCTAAAGGAGGAAGAGACAAGACCAGGTTGAACAGGGCTTGGAGCAACCTGGGATAACAGAAGGTGTCCCTGCCCATGGCAGGAGGTGGAATGGGATGAACTCCAAGGTCCCTTCCAACCAAAACCACTCTGGGATTTTCTTCCATGATTCACTAAAAGCAAATCTGTTCCCTGGGCTCTAATTCCTGGCTGAGTGTGTGTTTGATTTAGTGTGGCTCACTACAGAAATGGGATAAACTCACTGCCTTTCCCAGGGGAAGGGGAGAAAACCCTCATTTCATTATGTTCACCATTAGAATTTGGGTCCAATACCAGGATTTAGATTTTTCTCAAGGGATTTAAAGACAACATGACACTTGGGACCATGGGTTAGTGGCGGCCTTGGCAGTGCTGGGTTGACAGTTGGACTTGACCATTTTAGAGGACTTTCCAAGCTGAATGATTCCACGATTCCAAGTGTGTATCCCTATGGGAACAGCTGCCATTTCCCTTCCACTTGGCTGCCACAGCCATAGGTGCATATGAACACAAACATTGCTCTCCAGCTCTGCACGAGGAGGGCTTGGAATGCCAGGCCTGGACATGAGACTTCCAGGCACTACCAGGGCTGTCACCTGGAAAAGTGGAGAGAAGGATGGGAAAGAAATAAATGCAAACCTTTCATTACTATTGAAAGACAAAAGATATCAAAGAAGACAAAAAACGTCATCTTCTCCCATGTGCTTTTAGAGAAAATCATACATATTCCAACCCACAGAGAGTAAACTCAGTCTAAATAAGATTCTTAATTTGTATCTTAAAAGAATTGTTTTGCAGTCTTTAGCAAACAGTTTTTCTCTACTTCATAATGGTTTTACACCTATTACTGTTCATTTCAGCTGTATCTTTGTTGTGCAGTGCTTAGAAATTCCTGTGTGAGTTCCAGCTGCCCGAGCTCCCCTTTCCTCCTCCCGAATCCTTCCCAGAGGCTGTGGAAGTGGCCCCTGCTGACGCTGTTGTTATGTGTAGTAAACATAATTCGCACCATTTTTTGTATAAAATGTGTAATATTGGATACATGTTAGATTATGATCATTTGTATTAGCCCCCCAACCCTTGAAGGCGAGACTGGGTGTATATTGTAAACTGATTTACAAGTAAGAGAGTGTGGCTTGGCTAGGAGTTGGGCTCCAGGGACACCAGGAGATGGGCCATGTCTGGAGAGATACGGGGACACCAGGCGCTGATCATCGCGTGAACGACCTGGGATGGATATCATGGAAATCCTCGGGCAGATACATGTGAATGCAGCGTTCCAGTAAACTTCATCAAGGGATTCAGCAACTCCGGACACTGAATTGTTCTTCTTCATTGCCAAAAAAAGAAAATCTTATTAACCTATGGACTCTGAATGGAAGAAAAGACTGACTGCCGAAATCTTGGCCTCAGGTGGAATTTTCCCTATAAAAACCGCTTGTGCCAGGATGGAGGTGTGTGGGCATAGAGGAAAACCTCTGCTGAGGCTGACCTCTTTGTTGCACACCCAGGGCCGACTCCGGGCTCGGCTCTGTTCTTTCCTTGTGACTGGCCAGATAGAATTTGATTGCAAAATAAATATTTTATTTTTTCATTTTAATTTGGCTGGACAAATTTGCATTTATAACACTGTGGTTTTGCCTTGCAGCTGACGGCCGTGGATGCTGACGAGGGAGCCAACGGGCAGATTGTGTACGAAATCCTGGCTGGGGACCAGGGAGACTTCACCATCAACAAGCACACGGGGCTGATCACCATCGCTCCAGGAGTGCTGCTGGCAGTGGGGCGCTCCTACGCCCTCACCGTCAGAGCATCGGACAGTGCCCCCCCTGCGCAGAGAAGGTAATTAGTGCCTCCCCTAACGAGTGATTCATTACTCCAGCAGCTCAGCAGTGACACCCGGGCCACACCTCACACCCCCATATTTCTAGTCCACACCTCTGTTCTGGAAAAATAGAATTCTTGCTCTTCATGGTCCTTAATGGTATTTCCCTTGCGGCACTGCATTTTCATGATTTTGTCTGCTTGCTGTGGGCTGTTACTTAAAAGTTCCCAGTTGTGCTGTCGCTGTGCATGTCCGTGCATTCATTGAGGTAAAGGGGTGGAAGGAACACAGCAAGTGAGAAGGGAGATTCTTTTTGTTCGGAAAATGCAAAAAGGATCCCAAAGAATGGGGTTGCTGAGCTGGAGAACCTCTCTAGGTATAGAATGTGCAGTGTCCCTGCTAAGACTGAAATTCTTAAGGGCAGAATTAGCTCTGTTGTACCCCAGATGAAAAAGAAGAGCAGACTGCAAATTTAGGATATAAGCAGGGAGGGGAACATCATCATCATCTTTAAGGTCCTTTTTTACCCAAACTATTTTGTTATCTATATGTTCAGAAACTAGCAAAGGTATCAAGCCCTGCTTATCTGTGTCTGTGGAGTTTGCATTCTAAATGTGCCAAAATGTCATTTCATGAAGGTGTGCAGGGAACAAAAAAAAATGTCTCTTGTGTTCTGGGCTTGATATTGATAATGTGGCAACCTCTTTGTCCAAAGGGAGGGAACAGGAGGTTCCAGTATTTAAACCTCCCACAATAGTAAAGCGGAAACCTCTTCTTCAAATGGGAAATGTAAGAAGGAAATAAAATACAAGACCAGGATTTCAGTAACTGGATTTTCCTCAGGACCTGTTGCTGCTATCATGCCTCCAAGAAAGCAGCTCATGCTGTTGTGCACATATTTTATAATTAGTGTCCATTCAACTTGCTAAGTTGTTCATGAAATTAACATCTGGTAGCAGTCCCTTGGCTGAATTTCACTCTCTTTTTCCTCCTGCTTGCTTTTTTGATAAACCTTTTTGAGCTGGTAGCAGGCTGCTGGTAGTGCTGAGGAGAAGACTGAGGACAATTATGCATTTATTTTGTGTAGTGCTTCAGAGAGAAGGCCAAAAATCAGTATTTCCTCTTCAGAGAGTCTGAGATCCCCATGGTGTGGCTCCACACTACAGCTCTGATTGCCATCAGCTCCTTTTGTGCTGGAGAAATCTTTGTGTTGCCTAAACATATGTATTTCTGAGGATGGATGTTGGGAGCCTGTGCTTCCTTCTCTAAAAATGCCTTCAAGGCAAATAAGAAGTGGGAAGCTTTGCCAGTATAGCCAGTCACCTGGAAAGTGGCTGGATTTCAGTCTCTCCCCTTCCTTATGCACAAAGCAAAACCCAGCACTGAACCTGGCTCAGGTATTGTAGCTCTGCAGCCTTAGTGAACACAAATTTAAATCAGAATTTGGAATTCTGTGTAGGTTTGTTGTGTTTTTTTTGCATGGAATGACATTTTAAAATGTTGGTGGGTAGCTGTGTCCTAACTGAGATTTGGGGGTTGAGTGTTATTAATTATAATTATTCATGTAAGTTATTGAGATATCATGGAGATGTTAAGGTTGATCAAGATCATCAAGTTCAACCTTGTCAAGTAAACCACAGCAAGTGGCAGATCCAGTTGTTTCTTGAAACCTTCCAGGGCTAGAGATTTCACCCTTTCCTTGCACAGTCCACTCCTATATTGAGGCACAATGATTTCTATTTTTAGAAAAAAAAAATAAAAATGACAGCATTTGTAAAATCAAACAATTTCAGGCCAGACTTTAAGCTTTTCACAATCCCTCAGATTCCTGGACATGGGGTTCATATCATTGGTGATACAGGGTTCTGCTGGATCAAGTCAAGATAGGTTGGTAGACATGGATGGAAATCCATTCATCCTCAATTTTATAATTGTCCAGAGCAGCTGTGGCTGCCCCTGCACCCCTGGATGTACCCAAGGCCAGGTTGGACTTTGGGGCTTGGAGCAGCCTGGGACAGTGGGAGCTGTCCCTGCCCATAGCATGGGTGGCACTGGATGAGTTTAAGGTCCTTTCCAACCCAAACCATGATTCCACGTGGAGGTAATTTAAGCAGAGATGGGGATGCAGTTGACTTTCAGTCAGCTGGTGGGGCACAAAAGCTGTTTTTCCATGCTGGAGTGATTTTGGGAGCTCTCCACAGTTCCCAAATGCTGTACAGGTCTCTGTGTATTCACCTGCAAACACCAGCTGCAGTGCTTGGCTCAGCTCCATCTCCTTCCCCTTCCCATGCCAAAGGAGGATTTGCCAGCTCCTTAACTGGGCTATAACCTACACAAAAGATGTGGGAAAACTGCAAGGTGTTAATAAAAAAAATGGATTGGAATTTCAAAAAAAAAAAGCCATTTAATGTTAGAGTGCTTTTATTTTGTGGACTATTAGTACTTTACTCCTGTGATTTTGCCTCAAATATTTGAAGACAATTTTTTTCCTATTCCCAGAGTCCTAGAATGGTTTGGGCTGGGAGAGACCTTAAAGCCCATCCAGTGCCAGGGCAGGGACACCTTCCACTGTCCCTGTTCCAAGCCCTGTCCAGCCTGGCCTTGGGCACTGCCAGGGATCCAGGGGCAGCCACAGCTGCTCTGGGCACCCTATGCCAGGGCCTGCCCACCCTGCCAGGGAACAATTCCTTCCCAATATCCCATCCATCCCTGCCCTCTGGCACTGGGAAACCATTCCCTGTGTCCTGGCACTGAATCCTGTCACTGTGTGTGGATGTGCCCTGAGGGGAAGAGTCCCTTCCCTGGGGGTGCAATTTGTCTTTCTGGACAGCAGTTTTTTATCCTAGAGCATGGCCAGGAGGTGTGTGAGTCTCCAACACGTTCCTCTCAGCCCTGGCATTGCTCTGCCCAGCTATGTCCGTGACCCAGACCTCCAAAACCTGCTGGGAAAGGGCAGTGGGAAACACAAAGAGCACCGTGGTGACTCTGCTCAGCCACAGCTTTGGGCAGCTAATTAAAAATTTTGATCAGTAATGCATTGTTTTCATCTTAAATGAGTGCTCTCAGTTAATACAGAGGCTGTTTAAACAATAAATTTCTGGTAATTTTGGGCAGGACCCTCTAAAAAAGCTCTGGAGTTTGCTAGCCCTGCAAGAAGCAGCTCTTTGGGTCCATGATTTTCTTCTCTCTCCCTCTTCCTGCCCCACCTCCAAAAAAACTGGGTCATATCCCTTTGTTTTCTTTCCTGCAGCTCTAAAACCTGAGATTCATCAACTTTGTCCAAGGATTTATGAGGGGAAAAGCTACACCTTCAGCACAGCACTTGCTCTTCTCAGGGGTTTGTTCTGGGGTGGGGGTGTTGTGCTGACATCCAGGAGGGGAAGCAGGTGGGATAACGGAGCAGAGAGGCAAGAGGAAGATCCCTTGGAGTCAGATTTTTAATCTCCCATCTCCAGGGGACTCCTGGCTCCATTTCTTAAGTTGAGGCTGTTGGATATCAAGTGGGTTTACAGGATGGTCTGTGCAGGGTCTTCAGTGTCAGTGTCCCAAAGAACCTTCAATATTCCACATGGAATGCTGTTTGCAGTCTCTTTGGGACAGGGATTCAGTGCAGCTGAAGGGTTTGCCAGGGGTTTGTAGCCTCCTGCACTGCCACTGTTCTGAAATGGGATTTATTGCTCTCAAGTGGGCATTACTGACCCACAGCATCACAGCAGAGTTGTGTGCTTCTCTTCTCCCAGCATTTCCCTCTCTGCCAGCATTCCCTGCTCCCTCTTTTCCAAGCCAAGGAAGCCAGCAGGGATGCTCCAGGGGTGGCTGTTGTGTGTGGCAGGAGCAGTTCCCAGCCTGGAGTTTGAGCTGCTCCCGCAGAGGACACAGCGCATCGGGAGCTGTTTGTTTGTAGAGCGTGCACTGATATCTCACTGCTATGTTTTTGAAAGTACACCACTTTGGGCTGCTTTGGGGGAAGTTACTGAGCTTTTCTTCCTGATCATGTAGCAGCCTGCTTTCCTTTTGATCCAGAAGGAAAAATACGCCCTGAAACTTTTAGAGGAGCAAAGGGAGTCTGTTAGAGCTCGAGAACACACAGAGTGTAAAGCAGCCATTGTGGGTTGCCTCGTGGATTGGATGTATTGATTCTGACTGGTTTTGCCTGGTTTTTTCTCCCCTTGCACTGCAGGAGCTCCATCACCACTGTTTACATCGAGGTGCTGCCTCCCAACAACCAGAGCCCTCCGCGCTTCCCACAGCTGATGTACAGCCTGGAAGTCAGCGAGGCCATGCGGATCGGTGCCGTTCTCTTAAACCTGCAGGTACCCAGGCTTTCCTGGCACGCCCTCAGGGTGCTGAAACCTCCTCCACCTTCCTGCCCTCTGTGTCCATGCCATGCACAAGCCAGTCCTGTCATCCAGGGGGAAAAAAGGGACAGTTCAAAGGGATTTGAAAATTGTTTCATTTTGATCAGCAGCCCTTTTTACATGGACTGTAGAGAAAAAAAGGGCTCACTTGGCTGTTTCTGTTATTCTTTTTTGATTTAAATATTCTAAAAGATGCTGTAGGCTGCAAATGGCACTGCCCAGAGAAACTGTGGCTGCCCCTGAATCCCTGAGAGAGCCCAAGGCCAGGCTGGATGGGGCTTGGAGCAGCCTGGGACAGTGGAAGGTGTCCCTGCCCATGGCAGGGGGTGGAATGAGTTGATCTTCAAAGTCCCTTCCATTCTGGGATTCTGTGATAATTATATTAGAAAAAAATTCTACGAGTGGCTGGGAACTTGAAAGGACTGTGATTTATTGTGTTAGAATCTCTCTGTGTATTGGCCAGCAGATCAGAGGAGCTTCAGCACCTCATTCATGGGGAATTTCAGCAAGATTTCTGGCAATTTGCCTTCCCTACCCTGTCGTTTTTGGAAAATGTCTGAAAGTATTTCTACCCCTTGGTGTGTGTAACAACAGGTTGAGAGGGAGCAGAGATCCCAGTGTTGCCAGGGCCAGGATTAGTGGGACCTTGTGCCATGGGGTTGGGGATCATGCAACAGCTTCTGGCCAGGTCCAGGAGCAGGAACATCCCTCATCCTCATGCAGCAGGACCAGACTTCCTCTAGTTGCACCAATAGTTTAAAAATCAGTTTTCTCCTCACTTATTTACTGTTCCTTATCTACTGCATTGCATTCTGCCCAAAAAACAACTGCCCAAAATAGAGAGATAAATGGGAACTCCTTATTGAGGTGCTTTTTTGAGGGATCAGAAACTTACTTAATGCTGTGTTTAGCAGTAGTGAAATAAAGGAGCTCTGATTAACTCACTGCAGCAGGTGGATGGGAAAGCTCCTGCTAAAATGGATTCCTGCTGAAAGACTGGGATTATTCTGGCTGGTTAAGCTCAGAGAGTTACCTGTGCTGAGGGAGGATGACTAAATTAAGCTCAGTGCTGCCAATTAACTCCTGGCACATCTGTGGTGCCTGCAGGGAGTGAGGAGCGGAAGGGACAGGTTGTTCAGGAGCCTTCTTCCCCCTGGTGAGAGACACTTGGGCTTGGAAGCCCCAAAGAGTAGCAGGAGCCAGGAACATGCTGAGAAACAGAAACATTTGTGTTTTCTTGACAGGTGCTGGAATCTGTGGCTGAGGGCCTGAGGGATCTTTGGAGGCAGAAAAAACCTCTTGGCAGGTTTTAGAATTGAAGGATTTGATGGCATCTAAATGTGGTTGGAAAGTGAAGCTCCAATGGAACAATCTGCTTTAATGTTTCACTAAACCCCAAGCAGCCCATTCTGGGCTGGCCCTGCTGAGGGACCCCAGGGCTGTGCCCAGTTCTGGGCCCTGGAGGGGCTGGAGCGTGGCCAGGGAAGGGAAGGGAGCTGGGGAAGGGGCTGGAGCCCCAGGAGCGGCTGAGGGAGCTGGGAAGGGGCTCAGCCTGGAGAAAAGGAGGCTCAGGGGGGACCTTGTGGCTCTGCACAGCTCCTGCCAGGAGGGGACAGCCAGGGCGGGTCGGGCTCTGCTGCCAGGGAACAGGGACAGGACAAGGGGAAACGGCCTCAAGCTGTGCCAGGGGAGGCTCAGCTTGGACAGCAGCAGGAATTTCTCCATGGAAAGGGTGTTCAGGCCTTGGCAGGGGCTGCCCAGGGAGCTTTGGGGTGCCCATCCCTGGAGGTGTCCCAGGAAGGGCTGGAGGTGGCACTCAGTGCTCTGGGCTGGGGACAAGGTGGGCACTGGGCACAGCTGGGACTCCATGGGCTGGCAGGGATTTGCCAGCCTCAATGATCCTGCATTTTATGAAAAATACTTGATTATTAAATCCCAAATATGCTTGGCTTAACTTTGGTGGTTAGTGCAGGTCTGTATCTCTTGTCTGGTAATCCTCAACCTGAAATGTGGAAAATGGAGAAGAACTTTTTACAAGCGTCTGGAGTGCCAGGACACAGGGAATGGCTTCCCAGTGTCAGAGGGCAGGGCTGGATGGGATATTGGGAATTAGGAATTGTTCCCTGGCAGGGTGGGCAGGCCCTGGCACAGCTGGGGCTGCCCCTGGATCCCTGGCAGTGCCCAAGGCCAGGCTGGACAGGGCTTGGAGCAGCCTGGGACGGTGGGAGGTGCTCATGGCAGGGGTGGCACTGGATGGGCTTGAAGGATCTCTCCCAACCTAATTCCAAGTCCAGCTCCCTCCTCCTGCATTAAAACCTCCATCTATATTAAAGAACATTTGTGTGCTGCATATTTCTCTTTTCATCTTCCTTTATTCCCTCCTGTGTAAAATCCACCAGGACATTTTAAGCATTCATAAATGGAGTATTTAAGCTTCTGAAACCCTGTGCTGCCTTTTTCCAGGCAACACAAAGTTCCTAAATAGGCACCTTTGTTTGGGTTTTATTGCCTGTGTTCCATCGATGACATGGAATATCACCAGGCTTCAAATACCTCACAAGTGTTTTCATGTGTACATTTTCACACTGATGTTTCTTTTCGTGACTATTATCAATCTAATCAGTTTTTGGGGTGGTGCAGATTTAGAAATTATGTTTTATGGCCGTCTCTTAGTAAAAATTTGGTAGTTCTGCATACAGCAGGAGGATTACAAAATCCTGGAGAGAGCCTGCAAATCTTTTCAAGTTTTCCCAAATTATCAAATCTGAAAATCTGCAAAACATTAGGGTCAGTAACAGTGGAAATGTAGCTGCTTTAAATTTGCCCTTTAGACTCTGGAAAAATAAAATTCACTTTTTTCTTGTCCATTAAAATTTCTTATGCTGGTGATGGAGGGCTTTATTTCTTTCTTATCCCCTTATTTATTTTCTAACTCACCCGGCTGGTCTTGACTAGTGTTTTAATTAACAACATTTGAGATTAATGCAATATTAAATGATCTCCACTGCATTAATTTGTAAATAAACCTCAGAGTTTATTGCATGCCTGGGAGGCGTTTATGGCTTCATGTTCTGCCAGCCATTATTAATTAAAATATGCAAATGCTGTCATTTTTCTGGGAGCCTGCAGAACAAATAGGGCTGTTAGTAGGGTCCAGTTATGTGCTGAACAAGGAGCTAACATGGAATTGTTGTGTGCAATTTATGAAATCACTCTATGCCATTGATCTGGAAAAAATCAGGAATAAATTCTCTTCTCCCTTGCCTTCAGTGGTTTTCTTCTTTACACAAGAACTTTGCGTTCTTTGCTTTTAAAGAAAGCAGGAGTTTGTAAAACAATGATTAAAAGCAGGAGTTTTTAAAAGCAGCTTTCCCCCTTTTTTTAGAAAAGAATTTCTGTGGGGACAACGAGAAAATAAAATCAACAACAGCCAGTCTTTGATTTTGTAGCTTCCTGAGAGCCCCCTGACTTGCTATGAGAGAATACAGACCATAATGATACCCCTGAGACAGCTTAATGTGAAGGGAGGCCAGGATGCCCTGCAGGGAAGGTAAAAGGAGGACAAAGGGCTATAGACATGAGCTCCCTTTATTGAGGCACAGTTTCTGCCCTGTTCAGGAGACTTGTCCTGTTGGAAAATCAGATTAAATTGCTTCAGCATCCTTTTGTGCTGGAGAAATTCAGTTCTGTGTCATCCATCTGCATATCGGCATTGCAGGGAACTTGAAATTATTTGGATATTTTGGGGTTCTGGGAATTGTACTCCACCTGCCTGCCTGGTGCTTGATTTCTTGGCTCATTCCTCCATGAAGTATAGACCTTGGGTTTGCCCTCCAGCATTTTTGTTCTCTGGGAGTGCCCCAAAAAAAAAAATCTCTGATGGCTTTGAGATTGCTCCAGCCCTTCTAGACACCAGGATGGACTTCACCAGGCTTGAATTCCAGCAGCTGATTCAAAGATGCTCTGTTTATGAACATCTTCTCTGCCTGACTCTTGCCCAGCTCTCAGCTGAAGTTTTGCCCCAGTTAATTTAGGTTGGAGCAGTAATGGGGGCAGTTTTACCTCTCTGACCTTCTCAACATTATCCCTTCTGCTTTTCAAGCCACTCCTCTGGTTCCTTCTGTAACTTAAACATTTGTTATCCTTTGTGTTCTCTCCTGTTTCTATTCCAGTTTTGCCTTGAGTTCTGACTCAGTTTTTCTTGCTCTTTCTTTGTGCTGATCCTTTCCAGCAGTCTTAGCCACTGTTTTTTATTTGACTAAACCAAGTTGTTTCCTTACTGCATTCTCTGCTCTGTATGCACATTTAAATGGTTTGTGCTTCTGCTCTTAATTTTGGGGGACATTTGAGTTGGGTTTTTTGTTATTTTTCTTGAATTTTTATCTCAGAAATTGCTTTTTAGGTGGTCAGATCAAAGCTATTCAGCCTTTGATTGTGGTCCACAGAAACAATTTGACAGGAGCAAGGGAAGGGTTGTTCTCTTCTCTTCTAGACCAGAGGGAAAGGCCTCAGGTGTCACCAGGAGAGACATCAAAAGTAGTTTATTCAACTTTTGAAAAATTTTTTTTTCACCTAATAGATAGAATATCCTCATTTTGGTGCTATTAATGTCTGTTCTTAAAGGTCTTACCCTGATCTTCATCCCCCCACTCCAAGAAGCAAATTATTTTGGAGGGTGAGTGCTGCAGTTAGGACTCACTGGAGCATCAGCCAAAGATTTGGATTCTAATAAGATAACAGAAAGAGAGATCTTGATAATCAGTGGAAATTAAGAATGGAAAGAAAGGAAACTGAAAGTTCAGTCTAATCAGTGTGGAGCTGCAGAAAAATAGAAGTAAATGACTAAAGCCTGAATTTCATACTCATGCTGCTGGATGTAGCTGTAATTTGATAATTAGATAATTACAAGTAATTAATAGTAATTATTATCCTGCATTCAGGATATTGTCATTTCTGTGCAGCACAGGAATTCTGATGTGCTCCAGCTTTATCTTGAGTAGCCCATCAATAACCAGAGTTGCCTTAGAAACAGGGATTGGCGTCATCCTAAACTTTCCTAAAACTTAATTCCCCAGCTTCTGTATAGAAGGGGAGAAATCTTTGCCACTGACTGAATTTCATCCTCTTTTTTTTCCTTTCCTAAAGGCTTTCGATAGAGAGGGCGACCCCATCAAATACCTCATTCAGAATGGAGATCCTCAACAAGTTTTTAATCTCTCTCAAAGGTAAGTGGGAAACCCTTGGAAAACAGACTTGGAATTTGTCAGCCCAGAGAATGGAGGAGCTGAGAGAAAAGGGCTGTGCTCAGACACCTTCAGCTGCTCCTTCGAGGGGCTGCCAGCCATTAATGAGAGCTCTGTGAGCCAAATTCCACTCTGGGCTTTGTCACTGGCCACTGTTTATTTATTTGAAACACTTTAGGTAAGGGAAACTCACTGAGGTGGAAAGACTCCATTTAAAAGAGTGGCCAGGGATTAATTAAAACCCTTTTACCTGTCAGCTCCTGACTAATGGCAGGGACAAATTTTGCTTTAATTTCCTGACTTGTTATGGTTTAGCCTGTAGTGAAAAGCCTTCTGAGCATTTTTAAAGAACTGCATTTTCCTTAAATTGAATTCCAAATTAAATAGAGTGAGAAAGAGAGGGTTTGTTATGAAATGAAAGCACCAGATTTGTCTGTATCTGGCCCACCACCCTTTATTTTACCTATTATTCGCTATTAATTATTATTTGCAATCCAAAGTATCTTTTTCCTTGCAGGAGGAAGGGAAGTTGGTGAGCTGACTTCCCACAATAAATGATGGGACAGAAGTAACCTGAGGTTTATTAATTCCTGATGCAAAATAATTCTAATTTGGTGTGAGGGAAAGATTGTGAACCTAAATACCCAAACCTCCTGAGACAGGTTGATGTTTTAATCCACAATTATTCCCGTATCCACGTAGAGAGCATTAGGAATTGGCTTATGGCTTTTCTTGGCTTTCACTGACGGAAAGCCTAAAAGCTCCTGCAAAGAGGATCCTTGGTGTCAGGAAGGTGGTGAAGCTCACAGACCTCTCCCAGGGGCCCTGCTAACGTGTCCTGGTGTTGTTTCATTCCCAGCTCTGGCCTGCTGGCCTTGGGAAAGCCCCTGGACAGAGAGAGCACTGACCGCTACATCCTCATCGTCACGGCCTCGGACGGCAGACCCGACGGGGTGAGTGTCCTGGTGGGGCCTTGTGAAGGCTGGCCTAGAGCAGAGCCAGACAGAGTTAGAGAATAAAGCAGGGATTTATTAAAAGGATCTCCTCAATGGATCCACCTTGGGCAGCACAAGAGCCCAGCCAGGGCTGCACGCAAGATGAACCAAAATGGTCACAAAATGCACGAGCGCTCACGGGGCCTCTAACTTTGATCAGTTCTGCTCCATTGGCATATTGGAGTTCATTGTCCAATTCCAGCTTTAGCCCAGGCAGTCCCATCCTGCTTGTTTTTCTCTCCTCAGCCCACGTTGTTTGTACTCTTAGGCCTGATATTTGGATCATTTGTCCTTGGTCCCCAGCCAGAGAAGGAATTGTTTTTTCTCCCTACTCTGTGAAGAGCTCACCATCCCCTCATATGAAGCTCAGAACTGCACACTAAAGCAGCACGGAATCTGAAAAATATAAAAGCTAAAACCTGAGGCATCACTGGAAGGCTGGACAGCACTGACCACCTCCACGTGGTCTGATTGTGTGTTTTCCATGGATCTTGACCAAACCTATCTGAAATATGGGACAGTTTTCCTTTGGTTGGTGTGGGTAAAGCCTCTGTGTCACTGCCTCTTATTATGGACAGAGGGATTTTGCTGCTGCTTTGTGTTATTCTTTAACAGTCAAGGGTTTGTGTATTCACAGATGTTCATCTTCTGTTTCTTCTCTGTGCTATTCAGTACCTGCTCCTCTTCTTCCCTTCTCCCAGATGTGAAAGTTGTATTAACGATTAGTACTTTAGCCAGCCCATTTTCCACAAGTGTCTGTCCAGCTCTACAGAAAAAATCCCACTTCTCTTTAAAAAATAACAATTTTTTGTCAGGAGTTATCTCCAGGTTTTCTATGTTTGCACCAATCTATGACCCCACAACCAACCCCACCAAGTACTATTCACACTTGTGTTTAATATAACAAAATGGTGATTTTTTTCAATTTCCATATTATAAAATGGTGGACTATTTAAGGATATGTGTTTATTGATCAGGCAGAAGCAACAGAATTATTTTTCCTGAAAGTTTGCAGTTGGATTGTGCAAGGTACCTTGGAATGCGGCAGCTCTGCCATGGAATAATAGCACAGGTCGGGGAGAAATCTCTGTACATCTGACCTTGTGTATAAGGACAGATCTAAAATAATATAAATAATAATTAATAAATAACAAGAATGCATTATCTGTGCTGTTCTAGAAGGATTTGAGATTGAAACAGAGCTATCTCTGACACATTGTTATAGAACAATCATGAAAATTCTGGGTTTTGGACCTGTGCTCATTGTGACAGAAGAAAATCTAATTTATTTTTTCTATCTCATGTTCTTTTTAGCTGCTTCACCTTACGATCTTAGCCTTCCTACTCAGGATTTACTCAGAATTTCCACACACACCCAAAAATATCAAGGAAGCCTTTATATAATTTAGTAGCAACATGGACTAATTAAATCTGCTAACAGTCTCCGCCTTTTCCATGAAAAATCTGGTTACAGTTTTTGTGGGTTTGTTCTTAGTGAACTGCTCTCACAGCTGTGAGTTCAGTGGTTTTGATCTCAAACTCTCAGCTGGGAAATCTGAAGAGGTAAATTAAAGACTTGCAAGTTGGTTCATAGGGTGTGTTATGCTCCTGAAATACTCTCTGGGGTGTAAAAAAAGGGACTGAAAAGCTCATTCCTTTTCCTTTCATCTAGAGAGAGATTCATTCGCTTTGCCCCGGGATTAAGTGGCCAGCAGATTAATTCTAACATTCTGAAGGTGATAGTTGGGGTTTTGAAAGGAAATCCTGTTAATCATGGCACAGTGCTTAGCAGAAAATAGTTGTATGCGAGCTGAGATACAGTGTTTGAAGCTCAGCTCTGGAAAAACCACCCAAAATAAACCATGGAGGGCTCCTTTAGAGCTGTTCCTGGACTGTGCTTTTGGACACCTCTTGAGATTCTTGTTACTGGTTCTAACAACAAAATCCACTTTAAGAACTCCACCCTGTGCTAACCCATCTCCTCTCTTCCCTCAATCCCATTGGCAGGGGCTGCCCACAGAGGTTTGGAGTGCCCATCCCTGGAGGTGTCCAAGGAAGGGCTGGAGGTGGCACTCAGTGCTCAGGCATGAGGATCAGTCACAGAGCAGATTTAATAATCTTGGAGATCTTTTCCAGCCTTGTTGATTCCACGACTCTTATGATGTCATACCAGATTTTTTGCCCTGGAATTTTGCAGCTGCAGGTGTGTGTGTCCATTGTTCTCAGGGTGAAATGTGGGCACATTCTGTAGCTTGAGCATGTTCCCCCTTCCTGGTTTGGGGTTTTTGTCACTGTCCCTTACCTGCCTGTAGCTGCTTTCTGCGGTTCATATTTTCTATCAGTGTTGGGGCACCTTTCTTCTTAAGGTTTTCCAGCAATAGGACTCAGTTGACCAAAGCTTCTGGTGCCAGCAGCTGGAAAGGGTTAAGAATGGGCTTGCCAGGATTACAAAAAAGGCTGGATAAGCTCCTTGGCTTTCATTTTACAAACAAATGGATGAAACGAGGCAGCTCAACCAAGCCATTAAATCTCCGGGCTTTTTCCATGCCAGGAAACAGTGGGTGTGACTGATTTGCCAGGCTTCCTTGTGTCTTTCAATTCCTTGATTTGCAGCTCTTCTGGATGTACTCCTGCTGTTTGACAGGCTCCTCCTGGAGAAGGGTCAGGACTCAAAGTTCCTGGTTGGTACTCTGCCAGAGCCTTCTGAGGACACAGATCCTTGGTCCAAGTAGTGTCATTTCACGGAGTAATTTTGCTTTTTAACTAGTTTTATCAGGAAGCAACAGTGTCTTTCTAGGAAAAAAAGAAAAGTCTATCGTTACAAAACCACTGCTCCCCAAACTCATTCGCTTGCTGCTTGTCATCCAGCTCTGCTTTTTGTGAACAGTTGCATTAGTGCCTACAGGAAAACTGGTGATGTCACCAGATGCCTTGTTGCAGTTTGCCTTAAATCCTAAAGTTAATTCCCCAGACAGGTACAATGTCATTTAAATGCCATTAACATATTTTAGCTGGTAACATATCCAACCTGATCCCTTTCCATCCAACATGAAACCAACTATTAAAGTCAAACCTACTTAAAGTCAGCTTTTGGATTTCATTTCCTGTATTTGCTTGGGTGGTTTTTTTGTTTTGTTTTGGTTTTGGTTTTGGTTTTGTTTTGGTTTTTTTTTGTTTTGTTTTTTTTTTTTTTTTTAATCTGAGAGGCATTCAAAGGAAAAAGACTTCACTGGTGTGGGGTTTTTTGTTGTTATTTTTGTGGTTTTTTTTTTTCCAATGAGATATGGTGGCTTGAGCCTGCTCTATCCCTGCCTTCCTCAGCTGGACAGGGAAGAAAAATATAAGGAAAGACCCAGGAATTGAGATAAGGACAGGGAGAGATGCCTCACCAAATATTGTCATGGGCAAAACAGCATGGGGAAATCCATTGATTTTATTACCCGCAAAATCAGAGCAGGGTAATGGGAAAAAAAACAAATCTTAAGAACATCTTCCCACCACCCCTCTCTCCTTCCTGGTCTCTCCTTCCTCCCCTCCAGTGGCACAGGGAGATGGGAATTGGGGTTTATGTTGTTTGTGCTGCTGCTTCTTCCTCAGGGAGAGGATTCAGGGTCCTTCCCCTGCTCCAGCCTGGGGTCCATCCCAAAGGAGACAATTCTCCCTGAGCTGCTCCAGTGTGAGTCCATCCCATGGGCTGCAGCTCTTCATGAACCACTCCAGTGTGGATCCACTTCCATTGGGTCAGTCCTTCAGGAAAAAGCTCCAGTGTAGGTCCCTCAAAGGTCTTGGAGTGCCATCAGCAAACCTGCCCCAGCGTGAGCTTCTATCTCCATGGATCCCTTCTCCAGCATGAGCTTCTCTGTCCATGGATCCCTGCCCCAGCATGGGCTTCCCACCTCTCAGCATCACCATGCTCTGGTGTGGGCTCCTGCAGGAGCTGCAGGTGGATCTCTGCAGCCTCCATGGGCTGCAGGGGCACAGCTGCATCCCCATGGGCTTCCCCATGGAATCTCAACTCCCCTGCTCCTCTTCCTGCCCTGCCCTGGGTGTCTGCAGAGCTTCTCCTATTCCCTGGTCTCACTCCACTTTTCTCTGGCCACAATTACAACTGCACAGTATCAGTTTTCCTTCTCAAATAAATTATCTCAGAAGCATCACCACCATCTCTGCCTGGTCAGGAGCAGGTTTATCCTGGATCCCCCGGAGTTGGCACCATTGGAGCTTCCAGCAGCTCCTCAGAGAATTGACCCCTATAACCCCTCACTGCCAGAACCTTGTCACACAGGCCCAGTCCAGGAGAACTTTCCTCCTCAGTTGCAACATGGATAGTTGGCATTTGTACATTTTTGTGGCTTGGTTTTATGAACAACAGTCAGGGGCTCTCCAGTTAGGTTCCAGTTGCATGAGATCTCAGGAGCTGATGTTCCTCAGGCACTGACAATTTAAATGTGGTTATTTAATCCATACCTTTCAATCATAAAGTTGACCAAAAGCCCTCACAGAGTAGGAAAAAGGCAACATTTGTATTTGTCTTTCATATTCATCTGAGTAAATTCAGTGTCTGTAGCTTCACTCAGTGATATTGGTTCAGAAACTGAGGCCAGCACTCCAGAATTTCAATATCCACAGCATTTTCCAGCCAAACTCTGTGTGAACAAAGATTTTTAGCTGTTATGACGTGAAAGCAAAGGGGCAAAACTTCTGCTCATGAGTTTTTAAATAATAGTGTATAAAATCCTGGAATACCTCAGCTGGGAAAGGTTGCTATGCTTGGAAATTGTTGATGCTTTCAGGAAGAAATTTATCCCAGACTGCTTTGAAAGGTTTCTATCCCAACATGATGACTCTCCTGTTCTCCTAAAACCAGGGATGTTTTTCTCCATGGAGCTAAGCAAGGCTCAGGCATCCCCAGCCCTGACAGCATCTTCCTTGGCCCAGGGAGACACATTAAAATGGATTTTTCTTCCAATTCTGGGATCTCCAGGAGTTTGGAGGACAGCAGGACACCTCCCACATGAGCTTAAGGGTTCAGCAGCCCCAGCCTCACACTTGTGGGGAGCAGCATTTCCTCTGGATGACTTTCCCCATAGTTATGAATGTCACAGAATCCTAAAAAGTTGGAAAAGACCTCTGAGATCATCAAACCCAACCATCAACCAGCTCCACCACTACCATGTCCTCAAATGCCACATCCACACATGTCTGGAACACTTCCAGGGATCAGGATTCCACCACTTCCTGAGAAGCTGTTCCAGTATTTCAGAATGCTTTTGGTAAAGATATTTTCTTTAATATCTAAGCTAGACATCCCCTGGCACAACTCCAGGTCATTTTCTTTCATGCTGGAGAAGACATCTTGCTCTTTCCAGTTCCTGGATTCTTCATCTTGGACCTCCTTCCTCCACAGCTGCCACCAGGGCAGGCCAATGCTCTGTGCCTGCCCTAAAATCCACTGGAACAGTACAAGGATACAACGTGGTATTGGCTCTCCTTTTGATCCCTGATATTCTTTAGAGAAACCCCCATCATCATCATCATCATCATCATCATCATCATCATCATCATCATCATCATCATCAAGGAAGTCTTTTGAGCTCATTTTTGCATTTTCAAAGTCTGTGGTCCCACACACCTGAATTTTTGGGGGGTTTTAAGGTTTTTGGATATTTTTTCTTGCTCATTTTTCTATGGCATTTCCAAAAGACCTAAAAGAGTTTTGACAAGACTGCTGTGGCACAGAGTAATTGAGTTTTCTCTTTTAGAAGCCCCCAGGCTGATTTAACTGATTCCTGTGGTGTGGTGGCAGTCATGGTGACACCATTTGACTTTGGGGGACTGCTAATTCTATCAGAATTACTCCAGAACCATTTATGCCCTCACCCAGCACCTTGGCTTTCCATGGAATGGGCTGGCCTGGCTGCCACCTTTCCATTACTCTTCCCTGGAATGCTCCTGATTGTTTAAAATGCTCAGCTGTGCTTCCCAAATTATTGTTGTTCTAGTTATGACCTGGAGCATTAACAGGCTTGTGGGTTTTCCCTGCAAAATATGACCTGTCACCGTTAACAATCTGACACAGCGAACAATTAAGGGTGCATTAATTTAGCAGGCAGGAAAATGCTTTTATTTCCTAAGTAATGAACTTTTAGCTGTAGATGGGCAAAGTGGCATGTGAAGGAAAAACCACATCCCAAGATCAATTTGTCTTCACAAATTGGGGTGTGTTTGGATGCAATCACAAGGCAAGAATTCCTGTCTTCACCTCTCAAAGGGAGAAGTTTGAAATAAATACTTGTGGCTTTTGTCAGAAGAAAGAAAAAGCCTTCTGTGCTCTTGATTTTTGGATTGTGTGTTTCAGTTGATTTAGAGAGATGAAGCAGGAGCTCCATTGTGTTGTCTTGTCTGAAACAAAGGGAATTCCAACCTCCAAATACTAATGTCTAATCCTGAAAGTACTCATCCAGCACTGCAGAAATGGGATTTTCTGTCTGGCCAAGCAGAGCAGCTCAGTGCCTAGTTGAAAAATCCATTTGAGAATTATGAATTAGGTGTTCTTGAAAGTTGTCAGTCATGCAGGGGATATTCCCAACCTCCAGCTCCAACCTCCCTTTTTAACATGGCTGAAGGAGCACCAGGCTGTGTTGTGGTCATGGTAGCTTTGAGGTACTCAGAAATTACTAGCAGGGTCCAGATTATTTTTTTTTTTCTGTTTTGTTTTTGAAGACTCAACCATCAGGCCACCAAACTCCGTTGGAATCCAGGAGAAGCTGCCATCCATCCAGCTGTTCAGGGAATACCCCAAGAGTCACCAGCTAGGGAAGACCAGAGGTGACCTGGCTCTGGGAGGGTTTCTCTGAAAGCCATGAATCCAAAATTTATCCCTTTAATCTGACTGTGCCCATTCCTTCTGGAATGAACACTTCAGTTAAAAACAGGGATCATTCAAGCCCTGCAGAGGCCAGGACTGGTTAGGGGCGACATTTCCTGAGGAGACAGAGGTGCCATCCCTCTTGGAAAGGCAGCTGAGAGTGATCCCAGTGCTCTGGGCACTGAAGGCAGGGATCAAACTGGATGCAGAACTCTGCTGTTCCTTGAAAGTCATGGGAAGAAGCAACAGTGGAAAAGTAGTGGGAACCTCAGGGTGAATCTAAAGAAACCTCATCTCCTTCCCTGGCAGGGTGGGCAGGCCCTGGCACAGGGTGCCCAGAGCAGCTGTGGCTGCCCCTGGATCCCTGGCAGTGCCCAAGGCCAGGCTGGACAAGGCTTGGAGCAGCCTGGGACAGTGGAAGGTGTCCCTGACATGGCAGGGGTGGCACTGGATGGGCTTTAAGGTCCCTTGCAACCCAAACCATTCCATAATTCTGTGATTTCAGTGCTTTGTGTTTAATCCTGGAAGTCAGACTTGGAGATTTTGGCCATCTTGGAAGATCATTCATAACTCAGAGCCTGTCTCCCACAACAATTGAAACAATTCCCTTCCTTAAAGCAAACAGATAGCCCTGAATCAGGGTAATTTTAGCAATGATTTACTTCTTGGGTAGCATATAGAGAATTCATTAATTGATGTAAATTTTATGTTACTCCTTGGAACTATAACTGTTTCTGTTACTCCTGTCTCTAGTCCACATGAGTTCCATTATCCAGCAAGCAGGAAGCTAGAGGGAATATTCCTAAATATATGAAAGGGAACAGTATACACAGATCCTTAATTTGATCTTCCTCCTTGAAAGAACTTCTCCTCACATTATTTTCTTTACAAGCTCCAATTAGAGACACTGCCTGTTGATATTTTCCTCAAAATTTCTGTATTTTGTATAAGAAAACCTTACAAATTCCAGCTCATCTGTGAATTCGAGTTTGTACAAGAGGAGTTTGTCCAGACAGATTTCCTCCTCTTGAAGAGAAGGCTTTTCTTCCCACAGCAGCTCTTTTATTACAGCAAACTTTAGTAGCCTCCCAAACTTTCAGTGCTTGTGTGGCTTAGCATGGATAATATTCCTTATAAAGACTTTGATTTCATGTGCTAAAAGGGAAGGGGTGAATTAAGGAATTCTCACAAAGCAATAGATCGATCCCAGTTTTCAATCCAAGATTTGGAGCGGGTTGTAATTCCTAAATAAGGGGTACAAATAAATAAGTTCCCATTAAGAGGAAGTTGAGGGGGGACCTTGTGGCTCTGCACAGCTCCTGCCAGGAGGGGACAGCCAGGGCGGGTCGGGCTCTGCTGCCAGGGAACAGGGACAGGACAAGGGGAAACGGCCTCAAGCTGTGCCAGGGGAGGCTCAGCTTGGACAGCAGCAGGAATTTCTCCATGGAAAGGGTGCTCAGGCCTTGGCAGGGGCTGCCCAAGGAGCTTTGGGGTGCCCATCCCTGGAGGTGTCCCAGGAAGGGCTGGAGGTGGCACTTGGGGACATGGTCAGGGTGGCCTTGGCAGTGCTGGGGAAGGGTTGGACTTGCTGGTCTCAGAGGACTTTTCCAACCTAAACAATTCTGTTTGTCAAGAACATTCCTTAAATGTCCATGATTTTCTCCTCCTTTCCTCATGACGTACTCATATTTTCTGTTATCTTTTATGTTGTATGAGGTTTTCATTTTGGGAGCTTTCCCTTTGGGCTTTATTTTGGTGTTTTGACAGTGTTTGTCTCATATCCAGGCTTACTGGGATTTTTCTCATTAGTGTAATTATTGATAAGCTACAGAATTACACTTCCCTTTGCCTCAGGGTCTCCTCTCCAAAATTTATTTGCAGTCCAGCTGGCAATTTCCTCTTTATAGCTAGGAAAGGCGGAGAGGGTTGGGTGATACTTCTTTTAAACTTCTTATGGAAGGAAAGAAGGTCTGAAAATAGAATCACAGAATTGTTAATTCTACCCCCACTCAAATGTAGTTTTCTGGAGATGAATATAAATAAATCCTGATATGGAGATCAGCAGCATTATTTACCATTTCTTTTTTGATCAGATAAAGGCTTTGCGTCCAATTGTATTATGTGCAAACTACTTATCTCTGAACATGACAGGCTTGTCTAAGAGTTTGTCCAACTTAATAAACTTGCTCAACATCAGAGCCAGGAATGTTTCCTCTCCAAGGCATAGAATGCTCTCATCAATTCCCAACTTCCCAATTTAAATGGCAGGGCACAAATAAAATAAGAACAAAGTGGAATTTCCTTCAGATTTATCATCCGTAACATTTATGAGGGCCTGGCATCCTTAGGACTTGTGCAGGGGATGTAAATTTTACAATTATTGCTTAGAGAAGAATTATCTATGTAAGAAATATTTGAGGGTCCCTCAGAAACATATAAATTGCTGCTGTGGATCTTTTATTTATGTTCATTATAAAAAAGAAGTTAGCAGGGTTTCTCTAGTAATGAATAGGAAATGCCTGATATGAGGCTGAGATGGCTTTTTCCTTGGTTAAATTTCCAGGAATAGCTTTAGGATTCTGTCCCAGACTGTGCTTGATGATTTTGTTGTAGAAAAGCCTCATTTTTAACCAGGCAAAGCAGTTTTCAAACTTTCCTGTACTGGATTTGCATAAAGAGTATCCCTGGAAAACCAGTTGTGAATTAGGTGTATCTCATTATTTTAGGAAACCAAATCTTTACAGAATTTTAGGGGTATTTAAATATTTGTGAGCACCATTTGTGTTGTTTCTGTGCCTCTTTTAGCATCCTTTACAAACCTCAGCAACTTTTCATACTTCTTTAGGAAATTTGTGAATTCACTTTCCAGGAAAGATGGAGAGAGACTCTTTACAAGGGCCTGGACACAGGGAATGGCTTCCCAGTGTCAGAGGGCAGGGATGGATGGGATATTGGGAAGGAATTGTTCCCTGGCAGGGTGGGCAGGCCCTGGCACAGGGTGCCCAGAGCATCTGTGGCTGCCCCTGGATCCCTGGCAGTGCCCAAGGCCAGGTTGGACAGTGGGGCTTGGAGCAGCCTGGGACAGTGCCATGGCAGGGGTGGCACTGGATGGGCTTTAAGGTCCTTTCCAACATGAAGTGTGTTTCCATTAATTTTATGTTACCTTAAAGTCCATCCAGTGCCACCCTGCCATAGCAGGGACACCTTCCACTGTCCCAGGCTGCTCCAAGCCCTGTCCAGCCTGGCCTTGGGCGCTGCCAGGGATCCAGGGGCAGCCACAGCTGCTCTGGGCACCCTGTGCCAGGGCCTCCACACATTTCCATATGTTCTGATACAGTGTCAGGCTGAAAAGAGGTTCTGGTTTATCTCTGAACATGGGCAATGTTTATTTAGGCAGTGGCATTTTATGGTCTGGTGACTTTTTTGTAATTCCCATCAGGGATGATGATGTTGCTCCCAATCCTACTCCGTGCTGCAGTTCTGGAGCAGCCCCTGCCATTCATTCTGGTTGTCAAATAAGAGATTTTTCAGAGCAGCATATCAATCTGAGGTTGGAGCTTCAACAAATCTTTGGAGCCATCTAATGGGGATCTAAAAACGTTGGTTTTGGTTAATAATCTTTGATCACGGCACTTTCTGATGGTAGTGAGAGAAGTGCTGCTCTCAAAGACACACAGGTGAGTCCCACTTCATGGTAAAAATGAGCATTGCTGAGACAGCAGTGAGATAACAAATGTTTCCTGTGTTTGGGTGAAATAGGGAGATTTTGAAGTATTCCCATTTCCCTTCTCAGTTTCAGAGTTTGTTACTGATTTTAAGGAAGAGAACCCAGGGGGTTGCTGCTAACCCAGAATTTGTTTTGAATGCTCCTTGTGATTTCACCCACTGTTGGTCATTTGCTAAATTGTGATTAATAAAAAAGGAGGATTATTTGAAATATTGGTCTTATTACAGTGATTTCTGAATTCATTCACATCTGATAATTTTCTAAACTATGACTCATATAAAAATAGGGATTATTTGAAGTGTTGGTCTTCTGATAGGATCTTATTTTAACAAACACTTGCAAGTTTAGGGAGAGGAGCATTTGATAAAATTTCCCAAACTAATTCTGGTATTTAGCATCTCAATAAGGTGTTTTTTTTTTCCCTTGCAAAATATTATTTCATTGTAAAAATCTTGCCCTTTAAATTCAGAAGTGAATATTTAAATATCACAAGTGGAGCACTGGCCTGGGTGTGTTGGCTGATGGAGGTGGGGGTATTAAGATTAATAAAGAATGGCCAGGAAAGTGAAAAATACTGAAAATACTTAGGCAAGACTTGGGGAAAAAAACCTTAAACATTTCTTTTCCTTCCTCCCTTTCTCCTTATAAAATCCTCTCACAGAGACAAAATGCTGCAGATGATCAACCACAACCTGTGAAAATTATCTGGAATGAAAAGAAGTCTTTTCCAAATGGGAGTTCCTGCCTTAAATCATTGTTATTTAACACCACGTTGCCTCAGTTTATTAAATGTGAGGGTGTTTATTTCCCTGAATTTCATGGAGTTGAGCTACCTTTGGAAAAGCTGATTTACATTCCGTGCATCACAGCAGAGCAAACGTTCTGGAGTGGCTTCTATGCGGACAAGAAGGCAGAAAGTGCCTTTTCGTTTTAGAAATGGAATGTGGAAATGGCAGTTTCAGGAACAATCAGCAAATAACTGGGGCTCAGTAAACAGAAGCTGCCAGCCTGGGAGCAACTTGTGCTGTCTTGGTTCCAAATCCTCTGGATTTTTGGTTTTTTTAAGTAGTGAGGAGTTTTTTTATGCAGATGTTGGGAGCCTTTGGGACACTGAAAGCACACCAGCTGGATCTGGAGCTGGGAGGAGCTGATTCTGACACCAGTAGAGCACCAGGAAATGTAGATCTCCATTCAGACTTTTTGTTTGGTTTAGTTTTCTTCTTTGTGTCTTTATTTTGCTGTTTTGGGGTTTTTGTTAAGGGAAGATGGTTGCAGGTTTCTCTATGAAGCCTGTGAGGTACCATTTCAAACAGGTTTCTCTTCCACCAGGCAGCAACTGGCAGAACAAGAGGACACAGTCTCAAGCTACGTCAGGGAAAGTTTAGGTTGGATATTAGGAAAAAAATATTTCACTGAAAGAATAATAAAATACTGGAATTGTCTTTCTAGGCAGGTGGTGGAATCGCCATCTCTGGATATGTTTAAAAAAAGATTGGACTTGACACTTGGTGCTATAGTCTAGTTGTGGTGTTAGGGCATAGGTTGGACTTGATGATCTTAGAGGTCTCTTCCAAACTCATTATTCTGTGATTCTGTGATTCTGTTTGTTCTTCCTAAGGCAAAGGGATTTCTTCTGGGGTCACATCTCCAGGGTGTCATTCCTGTGAGTGTCCTGTCATAAACATTGCATGGAATCATGGAATTTTTATGGTTGGAAACTACCTTCAAGGTCATCAAGCCCAACCTGTGACCAGGCACCACCTTGTAACTAAACCACAGCTGCAAAGTGCCACATTCTCTCATTTTTTAAACACTTCCAGGCATGGGGGCTCCACACTCCCAAAGCTTGAGCACCCTTTCCATGGAGAAATTCCTGCTGCTGTCCAAGCTGAGCCTCCCCTGGCACAGCTTGAGGCTGTTTCCCCTTGTCCTGTCCCTGTTCCCTGGCAGCAGAGCCCGACCCGCCCTGGCTGTCCCCTCCTGGCAGGAGCTGTGCAGAGCCACAAGGTCCCCCCTGAGCCTCCTTTTCTCCAGGCTGAGCCCCTTCCCAGCTCCCTCAGCCACTCCTGGGGCTCCAGCCCCTTCCCCAGCTCCCTTCCCTTCCCTGGCCACGCTCCAGCCCCTCCAGGGCTCTCTGGCTGGGAGGGCCCAAATTTCCATCAGAGGAGTTTCATGCAAAGCATCAGAACACACAAGATTTAACTTTAAGACACTGAGTTGGATGAATTGTTTTAAAAATTCAATATACCGAACACAATCATTTATTAAATACAACAATGTGGGGTTTTGGTCTGGAGCTCTCAGTCTGTGGGAGCAGAGAAATGGGATGTGACTCGAGCCAACACTTCTCCACCTTTTGGATTGGGAGAGAAAATTTCCATAGGTAGCACAGACATGTTTTGTTGACATTTTATGTTAAATACAGTAAATTCTGCTGTTCCCACCACCTGGGATGTTAAAATTGGGTTGCAAAATAGAGCATCAGAATGGGGTGGGGGGAGGATGATACAGGAGGATGATACGGGATGATTATGCCACTTAATCAGCTTTGTTAATCATCACTGTGCCATATTTTGATTGATAAATCACTAATTTCCTCTTCACATTCTGGCAAATTTAGGTATTTCCAGATTTTTCCTTCCACTCACAACAAATACTCCTTAAATCCTTAAAATACTGTGCAAAAACTAAAAGATATCTGATATTTTTCATGCATTTCTTATATATGAGTCACTCTTGAGCTTGTTTTGTCTTCTAAAAATTCAAAATAAACTCTTGAAACACTTCTCTTTTCACAAAAACATGTTTAAAAAATTGATTATCTAATTGCCTGTGATTCTGTCTGATAAGTAACAGCAGGTTGTCACCTGGGAAGCTGTAAAATAAAGAGAATTTCTTCAAAATGTTCTTTTTCTGCCTAGACTTCGACTGCTACTGTCAATATTGTGGTGACAGATGTCAATGACAATGGACCAGTTTTTGACATGTTTCTCCCCAAAAACCTCTCTGTGCAGGAAGAGGAAGCCAATGCTTTTGTTGGTCAAGTAAGGGTAAGTCAATAAAATTGTGTATTTTATTACCCAAGCTGTCAAGACAATGAGAAAGGAGCACAAAATAATTGTGCCTTAGACAAAAACCCATCCAAGTATCTTCAGTTGAAATGCAAACTCTCCATGTGTGGTTACAAATTCATGTTTTGGGGCTATAAAATATTGGAATTGTTTTCTTCTCTCTGCTAAATATTGAAAACACTTTGTCACTTAAAAATAGCACATTAAAAAGCTTTTTTTTTTTTTTTTTTTTTTTTTTTGAGAAATTCAAGTAAAAATGTAAAAATGTGCTGGTAAGAGATTTACAGGGTCAAAGCAGTGCTGCCACATTTTTAAAAGATTTGTTTTGAGATAGAATTCAAGCATGCTGAGCAAGTGACACCTGGGTGTAGAAAATTGTCACACCTAGAGAAATTTTGAGGCCATTAAGGGGAAAATCAGTTAAATCCTTGAGTGAAATAATTGCTGACCTGACATAAAAATAGGGGATACATGTTAATTTGAAGGTTTGAAGCTGTAAATTTTTATAACACATTGGGTTTCCTGGATGATGATTCAGTCTCTTGAGGAAAATATCACTTTTTTTGGCAATGTTTGTTTTTCCTGACTCAAGGGAAAGAAGAAAATATTAATTAGAGGGGGTTTCAATCCAGAAGTTGAATATAATGTCTCATATCTGCTGCACTAAGATTGGATCCAGCAGGAGCTGTAGGTAAATGAGGAATTGGGAAGCATTTTTCAGGAATTTAGGTGGAAAATGTGCCTTTTTTTCCCAGCAGCAACCATATCAAAAGAAAATGGCTGCTCCTTAACAGATGCTTCAGAAAAACAGGACATTTTGGGTACCATGGGAACCTAAATACCCATAATAATCATGTTCCTTCCCATCCTTATATTATTTAATAAGAAATCAGAGCTGGTCTTGGACAAAGTTAGGATCCCTCAGCGCAATTAAGTCAGTTTTGATAAATGGTTAAATTATTGCTCTGCTTTTTGTCATTGCCTTCCTGTGTGGCTGTTTTTCATTCTGCATCCTAAAAGGCACAGGTGGAACATTTCAAATCAGTCCCAAATATCCCTCAAATCCGTTTTGTGCTTTGCTGGGGCCCTTAAGGCTCAGTCATCTTCTCAAACACGAGTTTGCTTCTATTTTTAGCTGTGACAGAACTGTAAAATACAACAAATAATTGCCACAAGAAGCTCCCTGGCTTCTAAATTTCGAAGCTCCCTGGTTTAGAAATTAGTGCAATTTCTAAGTTGTGTGGAAATGGAGATATTTATTGTGGTCTTGGGATAGTTTATTCCTACTTGGAGTGACAGAAACTGCTTCTGTCATTTCCTGTCCTGTTTATCCCTGGATGGAGAAAGCTTTTTCTTTATAGCCCAAATACTGGGTGTATTTCTTCTGTCTCATGTTCACAACTGCAAATTGATACAGGAATATCCATTGGAAATGCCATTCTGTGGTATAAAAAAGAGAAATTGGGGCATTTGGAATCTTTTCCTGGCTCCAGTGAGGTTATTGAAATAATGATGATGAGAGTTTGGGTGTAGCTGTGTTGTTTAAGGGTATTTCTTAAAAACTGAAATTGCTTTTGGTGTGTTGTGCTTCACTGTAGATAAAACCACAGTGGGTATGGGAGTGGTGTTAATGGGAATAAATTTTGTGTGGAAGCTTTATTGTGGATAAAATGTACATAAAGGGCTATTTTAAGTGGGAATAGCCTGGTAAAAGAAGAAATCCCTATAGTGTTGTGTGTCTTCCCTACTGAGAATTAGCCCACTGATTAACAAAGCTGCTTTTCAGAAAACTTTTTACTCATTTCAAACAGAAACCTAAAATCTGCCAGACCAAGCAGTCCTACAGAGGATTTTAAATAAAAATATAGATATTGTGGTGTCCTTTTCCCTTTGGAATGTCAGCTTCCTATTTTACCTGGGGAAAAAAATTTAGCAAGATATTTTAACCTTAAAACCCAAGATCTGTCCCTGCTGCTCATGGAAGCAGAGAATCTGGTGAGGGAGGCCATGGGAAAGGTACTCAACTACTTTGATCCCTCAGGATTTTTGACTCAGGAGGTTTGGGTGCCTGGCCCATTGTCAGAATTCCAGAGTGGTTTAGGTAGGTGTCAGAACTCCAAATGTCCCTCAGACATTTTTGGAGGGTCAGGGTCCATGTCAGAAGCATTTGAGACCCTGGCAGGCAGCTGGAAACAGCTGTGATTTTGGATTTGAACCATGGAACGATTTACCAACCTTGCAGGGAGAACAAAAAGTCACAAAAGTTTAGATATTATAGTAGAAGTAATCACAAAGTAAAGGGAAGAATTTTTGAGTTCTGTACAGGGTGTTTTAGTTTTGTACATGGGAGTCAGAGGTTTTAAGATGGAGGGATTTGGGCCTGTCCTGTCCTCCCTCTTTCTTCTTCCTTACCTCCATGTTCTTGGTGATGTTGGCACTCACAGATTGGTTTAGAGTAGAAAGGCACCATTTAATATAGGTAACAGGCACTGGGGGAAAACTATAAACATGTAACACATAATGTACCATATAAAAGACAGCAGCAGCCCTGGGCAGAGGGGGAGAGAAGAAGCAGTCGGGAGTCAGAGAGGATGTCAGGGTGTGTGTGTGCCTCTGCCTGAGCTGTGAGCAAACCACAGCAGCCCGAGAAGAAAATCTTTTAGATAACTTGCAATAAACTGCCTTGAGACCGAACAACTGAAGACTTCTGAGCTTTTTGTTGAAAGCACAGGTTGAGGAGGAGAGACTTTTCCACCACACAGAGCCACCCCGAACTAGGGTGAGCTCTGGCAGGTAGGGAGGGATCTTAGATCTCATCCCATTCCAGCCCTGCCATGAGCAGGGACACCTTCCACCATGCCAGCTGGCTCCAAGCCCTGTCCAGGCTGGCCCTGGACACTTCCAGGGATGAGGATTTTAAGCAGTTTGGGGTGTAAATCAATCTGAACACTCCCAGGAAGAACTCCTGCCACAGACCAGAGATTTCCATGCTCTGCTTTGTTTCATGTGGGAAAGCTGGATTTCCAAATGGATTCTCATAAGGATTTTGATAATATTTGGGGGGGTGCTTTCCCAAGGAGATGTAGCAGGAAGGTAGTGAGAGGTTTCCTGTAGGAAAAGGTTTTAGAGCATTTATTCCATGCAGGCAGGCAATATCCACACTTGGAAGTGCTCTCCCTCTCCAGCAGCTCTGCTGCCAGCTGGAGCTGCAGGAGGCACTGGCACAGGAGTGCTGCCTGTGGGCATTCCAGGAGCCTCCTGAAGATGAAAAGAACAAAAGCCAGACAGGATAATGCTGCCAGTGGAGCGGATGTGTTTCCAATCCTTTTATTTCACACTGTGTTCTCTAAACTGGGGCAGTCAGAGGTGGGTTGGATTCCCTGCTGCTGCTTCCCCTCTGATCCTGGGGATTCCCAGCAAGGCAGGAGCACAGCTGCTGCCTGGAAGTCTTCACAGAGGGCCCCCAGGAATCCAAAAGCTCCACAGTGAAATTCAGGCACTTTCTTGCAGTCTAAAGCAGCTGGAGATGGGGCATCAGGATGATCTGCATTGTGCACTGCTTTTTAATCATTCCCAGGAGCATGAAAGGTATAAAAGATGGAATGAGACTTAGGAAAGGGATCAATATATTGATCTGCAGGTGTGTTCACAGCCTTGGGCAGGGGAAGTCCCCAGCAGTTTGTTGCAGACTAAAAAGGGTTAAATAAAAAGCTGTTGAGCTGATGGGGCCCTGGAGAGGAAAGACATCCCTTGACAGAAGTTTTTATTCACTTGAGGTTTTATTTATAGCCAGATTCTTTTACCCAACCCCATAATTCATTTATTGTTGGATATTTTGGTGTCATTGATCAGCACTGTGTGAAAACTCCAGCATGAACGTGTTGCTATCAAGGAGAGATAGCCACAAGGAAGGAAATAAGATGGAAAATGAGGATAAGAATTATGTGCTCAAGTATCACTGGCCCTTGGATCTTCCCTAAAATGGAAACAGGATAAATTAATTCCATTAAAGAGAGCAGTTTGCAGGGTGTGTGATACCTCTGTCACCTGCTTGGTTTTAAGTTTAAAAAAAAATGCTTTATGAAAGATGTTTTTTAGGATGGCCCTATTCTTCCTACTGGAAAAGATGGGAAAGTTTGGAGGAATTTGGTTGTACTGTACTAGCTCTCCTGAATGCTGAGGAAATGTAATTATTTCCCAACAGAGCATTCTGTCATGGGTGTCAGTGAATTCTTACAGGTTTCTGTTTTTATTTAATAAATTCATAAGGTGATAAACCCTGGATCTAAAGCCCAGTTTAAATTTCACGGCTGTTGGGTAAAGCTTGTTGTGTTGGACTAAATGACCTCTGGACATCTCTTACAAGCAGCTCCTCTTGTGTTTCTATACTCAGGAAAACTCCTTAAAATACTGGTGAGGAATTATTGCCCATGCACATGGAATGGTTGGGATGAGATGAGCTTTAAAGTCCTTTCCATCCCAAAGCATCTGTGATTCTATTATTTTATTATATTACAGTATCTTGTGGGAAAGTCTAGAAAGGAATCTTGAGTTTTCCTAAATCCCCACTGCCTTCTTTTCAGTGTGAAGGGTGTGATTTCCCAAAACCTGCACTGCAAATGACACCTTGCTTATGTTAAAGATACAGGCTTCTGAAATTAAATTCCCAAAATTTCCTGGACTTTAAGACAACTTGAAGGAAAATTGGAGATGGAGGAAAAAGGAGAAATCCCAGAAAAAAGGGAGATTTATTGGCAGGAGAGGACAATCCAGAAGGAAAAGGAATTAAAATTAGAGGTGGAAGAGATAAAACAAATCCAAGAAAAAAGGGGATTTAATGGCAGGAGAGAACAATCCAGGAGGGCAAGGACTTGAGCCTTTGGGAAAGAGTAAAATCACATGCTCTGGAACAAATCTCAAATACCCAGAGTGAGTCCAGGACTCCTGCTCACTGCATGACCCAGTGCCTAACAATGCAGATTGAATTCATGTCACAGATGTAAAACCAGCAGGAGAAGCTGGGATTTGAATCAGAATCCATAAAAAAGCTATCCAGACCCCAAAATCAGAGAATCAGAATGTGGCAGGTGAATTCCAACCAGAGAAAGTTCAGACTTAATTTCTTGTAAGTGGCTGGATGATCACAGGATCATTGGGAGAGAACCTTGGTGGTATCATTTCCTTCAGTTTATTAAGGAATTTGTCCCCAGGAAGGATAGAAAGGACTTTAATAAGGCTTTTAGCAGTGTCTCTCTCAAGGTCCTCATGAAGATGCTGGTCCCAGAAAGAATTTCATGTGCTTCTAGTTGGATTTTTATGTTTGTTAACAGGCAAGTTCCCCTTAGAACAAGATTGATGTCTCAAGTCCAAAGCTGTGGCATCAGGAGAAAGACGTGGGGTCATAGATTTGGGCTATTTATTTCCATTCCAGACCATCAGTGCTGCACAGAATTACCTCTTCCTGCTGGCACCACGGAATTCCTGGTGTATATTTGGCAGCAATGGCTGCAGCCAGTTCCTCATCTCTTTCCACTGTTCCTTGAACTTAGGTCAGCTTGGGCACAGATCAAAGAGGTTAAAAAAGCTCCTTGCCACCCATAAAGTGGCCCCTTAAATAAAAGGGATTTCAAAAGCTGTGCTCTTGTCTTCCCTGTTCCCAGAATTTATTATATTTGTGCATTCATCTGCATCTTTGCCCTCCAGATAATATTTGTGCTTTAGTGGAGTGGAAATACTGATATTTGTTATCAGCTTGTTCATGGAAGTTGATTGTTGAGAGTCCAGGGATTTTCCATGAAAGGAATTCTGGTTTTGTCTGCTGACACTTTACATTTTGGGATGCCTTTAAGCCCTATTATCTCTTTCAGCTTGATGCCAAACAAAATCTTTTGAATCAGTGATTTCATGTCTCTGGTTCATGCCCTTTTAGGATTTTGATGCCTGATTCCCATCCCTGGCAGTGTCCAAGCACAGGCTGGACTTTAGGGTTTGGAGCACCCTAGGATGGTAGAAGGTGTCCCTGCCCATGGCAGGGGTGAAACTGGATGGGCTTTAAAGTCCCTTCCAATTCAAAGTCAAGAGAAATTCCAAAACATAACTTTAGAGAAATATTTGGGAGCCCAGATAAATGTGCAGAGTTTAAACAGTATATTCCATCTGTGATTTAGAAAGTTTTTTGGTTTGGGAGGTTTTTTTGGTGTTTTAGTTTTTTCTGGTGTGCAAATGCATTGGTTTAATCTCTTGATCATATCATTGCCAAAGAACACAATCATCAAAACCCAAATTTTTAAATCATCCTTCAAGGACAACCGAGTCTCCAAGGTTAGGATTTTGTTGTGTGCCAGGCTGAAGAAAGCTGGGCTGGTTGAAGCTATGAAGCATTAAAATGTGATTAACTCATGTAGCAGGATCACCAGCCCATCCAGTGATGGGCTTGCAGCCATGAGCTTTTGGATTTTCATTTATTTTCATTTATATTTGCTCTTAGGGCTTAGCTGCTCTTAATGTGCGGTTTTGTTTGGAAGCACATTTAATTGGTTTTGGAATTAACCCTCCAGGTGCACTGGAATTAGCAGAGACCATGGAAGTAATCATCCAGGATTCTTCTGGCTCATCTAAAAGTAGGGCAGTGTTTGAAAATGATGTCAGTGTTTGAAAATTTACAGGGTGTTTTCTTTATTCTACTCTGAGTGGAGTGAAGGATAAGCTGCCATGACCTGGGAGTTCAGTAGGATGTTGAAGTTCCTGGAGGATATCCACACAACCTGCAGGATTTTTCCAAATGATGTGTGTGCACTTGGGTCTCAAGGAGGCAGAATTTGCCTTGAAACTGCAAGACAGCCAAAATCAAAGAATCAAAGACTGGTTTGCGTGGGAAGAGACCTCAAATCCCACCCAGTTGCACCCCCTGCCATGGGCAGGGAAAACTTCCACTGTCCCAGGCTGCTCCAAGCTGCAAAGTCCAACCTGGCCCTGGGCACTGCCAGGGATCCAGGGGCAGCTCCAGATGCTCTGGGCACCCTGTGCCAGGGCCTGCCCACCCTCCCAGGGAACAATTCCTAATTCCCAATATCCCATCCATCCCTGCCCTCTGGCAGTGGGAAGCCATTCCCTGTGTCCTGGCACTCCATCCCTTTTAAACAGCCTCTCTTCATGACTCTTATATCTCCTTCAGGCCCTGCAAGGCCACAATTTGGTCACCCCAAAACTTCTCCTTTCCAGGCTGAACAATCCCAGCTCTCCCTGCCTTTCCTCCCAGCAGAGCTGCTCCATCCATCTAAGAAAATTTAAAAGTTATAGGCTGTGTAAAAGCTGTCAAGAAACAACAAAAGAGAGAAAAAGCCTTCTAGAACTTTAGAAGAGAAGGAAAGTCCAAAGTTTTATGGATGACTGATGTTCCCTCCTTAAAATACTTATAAATATTTGGTTTATGACAAAGAGGTCGGGCACATTTCAGATATTTGTGGCCTCTGACTGCATCTGGGAGATGTTAATTTTGTCCTGTGGGCCCAGCTGTAATCTCCCTGCAAAACAAGTCCAAAATCCAATCTAACACTCCTACCCACACTTGATTTTCTGTTTGACATAAATGAGGGACTTGGGAATACTTCCAACCCAGAGTAATAAACCCATTAAACTCTCAATAATAAACCTATTAAACCTCTAGTATAAAAGAATCATGTTATCTGCCATGAGAACAATAATTCTCACCAACAGCATCATTCAGATCATCCAGCACAATTCCTACCTTGAGCTGTGGAATACTGGGGGAGATGTCCAAAATCAGAAGTTTGATTGGCTTGGGTAGGGATTATGGGGAACTTTTGCTCCTGAAAAAGGGAAATTTAAACTGAAGGAATCTGGTTTTGTGGCAGTGGTCCCTAAGAAATGTTTCAACCTTCAGGAACGAGGGATACCCACCGTGCTTGTGTCTGATTTGGAGACAAGTAGAAATAATAACATTGCTTTGATGTTTTCTAGCTCCAACATTCCAGGCACAAATCCTCAATTAACCTGCATAAATCATTTTACCATAGTGAGCAAGAGTTGAGGATACAATAGGAGGTTTCTTTTGCAAAGGATGATAATGATATAATGAATATTATTGACATTCAAGCCCTTGTCATTATATTTCAGAGTTAATGATCCTTCAGAGGTGTCTTAGTCACTCCCATCTCCCAGGACTGTGTTTTCCTGCTGTTTGAGATGGTAGGAGATGATTTGTTACTCTGGAACACCATTGCTTTATATTCCTGAGGGTTTCCTGGTGATGTGGAAGCAGAGCTGGTAACAAAAATCTGAATTTACCACACCAGGTAAAGGCAGGCGCCTTGTAGGTGATTGCATCTCTAATAAATGTGGGATGTATTTTCTGGGAAATAAAGTAGTAAGTCATCCATATTCCCAGATTTCCATGTTTGTTCTATCATGCAGTACTTAATGAATTAGAGATGGAAATAAGAATCATCCTGGAGATGTGAGGAGTCACCAGAATAGCAGCAGTATTTGCTCTGTCTCTTTGGATGGACACATTTTTCCTGATTCTGGATAAACACCAGGAGATGTATCTTGGGCTCATCCCACAGTGTGGAGGGAGGGGATGCTCCCCCTCTATTCTGCTCAGGTGAGGCCCCACCTGGAATTCTGTGCCCAGTTCTGCTTCTCCCAAAATAAGAAGGGCATGGAACTGCTGGAGCAGGTCCAGAGGAGGCCATGGAGATTCTGAGGGGTCTGGAGCATCTCCCTTTGGAGCCAGGCTGGGAGAGCTGGGGCTGCTCAGCCTGGAGAAGGGAAGGGGATGTGGAGACCTCACAGCTCCTTCCAGGGCCTGAAGGGACACAGGGGAGCTGGAGAGGGACCCTGCAACAGGAACTGGAGTGACAGCGCACAGGGAATGGGTTCAGACTGCCAGAGGGCAGGGCTGGATGGGATTTTGGGAAGGAATTGTTCCCTGGCAGGGTGGGCAGGACCTGGCACAGGGTGTCCAGAGCAGCTGTGGCTGCCCCTGGATCCCTGGCAGTGCCCAAGGCCAGGTTGGACAGGGCTTGGAGCAGCCTGGGACAGTGGAAGGTGTCCCTGCCTGTGGCAGGGGTGGCACTGGATGGGATTTAAGGTCCTTCCAACCCAAACCATTCTGGAATTCTGTGATTCAGTGAGATGGATAAGGTAGGAATGGGCCAGCATTCGAGATGCAATGACACTATGGTCCTGTCTTGGAAACTCTACTATTCCTTTTGTAATTTACCTCTTTTTGTTAGTTCTCTCCTCTTTGGTTTTTTTTTTATTCTGGTTTATGTTTTTTGGTCTCAGTTTCTGTGGTGCCTGTGTCCCCAGTGTCCTTTGAGGGTTGTGCTGCCTCCAGTTCCCTCACTTCCTGGCAAGTCTTGTACCGGTTGGTGACAGATCTGGGGGTGAAATTGGGGTTAAAGTTGTCAATTTTGGTGCAACGTGATGACTATAAAGAGGGACAGAGTGTCCACACCAAGAGCAAGTCCTTGTCCAAGGAGCTGCTTCCCACAGGCTCCAAGAGGCTCTGGGAAATTATTTCCATGTGCAAACAGTTGTGCACCCTTGAGACAGGATTCTTTTAGGAAACAGATTAAACTCTTTTTCTTTCTTATCCATAAAGAGAACATTATCTCTTTCCAAGTTTATAGTGATAAAAATGTTAATTCTTCACCAGTGTTATGGTGGTATAATCCCAATTAGATAATTGGATTTAATAATGATGCTTTGCTTGCTGCTCTTTGTGGAAATACCTGTTTAATATTTTTATCAAGAATCTGGATGAGAGGATCAAGTGCACCCTCAGTCAGTTTGTGAAGAGCCCTGTCGGAACTCCAAATGTCCCTCAGACATTTTTGGATGTCCTGGGTCCATGGCAGAAGCATTTGAGACCCTGGAAGGCAGCTGGAAACAGCTGTGATTTTGGATTTGAGCCATGGAACTATTTACCAATCTTGCAGGAAGAACAAGAAGTCACAAAAGTTTAGATATTAGAGTAGAAATAGTCACAAAGTAGAGGGAAGAATTTTTGAGTGCTGTACAGGGGGGTTTTAGTTTTGTACATGGGGGTCAGAAGTTTTAAGATGGAGGGATTTGGGCCTGCCCTGTCCTCCTTTTTTCTCCTTCCTTACCTCCATATTCTTGGTGATGTTGGCACTCACAGATTGGTTTAGAGTAGAAAAGCACCATTTAATATAGGTAACAGGCACTGGGGGAAAACTATAAACATGTAACACGTAATGTACCATATAAAAGACAGCACAGCCATGGGCGGGGAGAGAAGAAGCAGTCGGGAGTCAGAGAGGATGTCAGGGTGTGTTTGTGCCTCTGCCTGAGCTGTGAGCAAACCACAGCAGCTCAAGAAGAAAATCTTTTAGATAACTTGCAATAAACTGCCTTGAGACTGGATGACTGGGGCGGCACTGGGCACAGCTGGGACTCCACGGGCTGGCAGGGATTTGCCAGCCTCAGATCCTGGGGTTCTGTGAATCCAATCCATCCTGCAAAGGTGTTCAAATCAAAACTGAATGTGGCACAGGTGCTTCTGTCTAAGGATGTGCACAAATGAGTTCACAACATTCATAGTCATGTTTTTAGGAACCCTGTTGCAAAGTCTGCCATATATTTGAAGTAATTTTCATTTACTTTCCTAAACAAGAAATTTATCTATTCTAAAACATGCTTCCAAACTAACCTGATGCAAAACTGTTGTCTCATGAGAATTTTTTGTCATGGTTTACAATTAAAGGCGTATTTCAGATTACTTTTGGAGATTCCTTTGGGGCTTTTTGGTTTGTTTGTCTGTTTATTTTTTAGATCTGTTATTTCTACAGAGGAAATTGAATTGATTGGAAATTAAGCAAATCCAGCTGACAGATGTGAATTAGAAAGATGCCATATACCTATGGACTAGTCAGAATGAAGTTGTATCAAACCCTCCTTAGCACATGGTCATGATGCAGGGAAGAAACACAGTGATTGTTTTCCTTATTAGCAATTTTAATTAGCTTTTAATTGATTTCTAGCAAGATAAATGGTTTCATTACCAAGCCTTACAATGAACACCATCACCAGAATTAAGCATTCCCAGCAACTGTTGTGAAAACAAAACATGCAAATCTCTTATGATCTTCCCAGATGTCATTCATAAAGGCAAATAAATGAGCATAGAGTAGGGCAGAGTGCCCTTTGTTTGATTTTGGTAACCTTGTTCATCATGCCCTAATTTAATTAAAAGGAGGCAAAATAACAGGTCAGCATTTCAATCTGAGAACTCTATGAAAACCTATTAATTTTGTCCATCCCTATAATTAGGTGATAACATGAATCATTTGGCTGACACTGAAATCTGAGGCTTGGTTCAGTGTGTGAGAACAAAGATACCAACTAAAGAAATCAAGATGGTTTTCTGTGGCAATCATCAGCCTGTTGTGAGCACAGAAGAATAAGGATGAAATGTGCTAATGCTTGGGTTTGAAGAACAGGATGAACAAAACAGAAATTTAAGTAGTTCTTCAGAGAGCAGTGATGAAAATAACACCGAGTGTGACAAATGTGTTAAGTGAAAAGAAACTTTCTAACTCATGTGTTTCTTCTGTCTGTCTGCATCCATCCTTCATCTAAATTCATATTCCATAAGGATTTGGGCAGCAATGAAACACTACATGAGTGTTAAATAAAAATTGCTCTTAGATACCACCCAATCCTGAATACCCTTCAGCATTAGAATTATCTGAGGGCTTGGTTTCACAAGCATCAAATTCATCCTCTGTTGAAGTTCAGAGAATCATAAGATAGAATCCCAGAATCATTTAGGTTGGAAAAACTTTTAAGGATTGAGTCCAGCCTGTGTCTGATCCCCGCCCAGAGCACTGAGTGCCACCTCCAGCCCTTCCTGGGACACCTCCAGGGATGGGCACTCCAAAGCTCCCTGGGCAGCCCCTGACAAGGCCTGGGCACCCTTTCCATGGAGAAATTCCTGCTGCTGTCCCAGCTGAGCCTCCCCTGGCACAGCCTGAGGCTGTGTCCTCTTGTCCTGTCAAAGGTTTCCAAGGCTGAGCAGCTAAATGTGCCTTTTCTCCTGAAGAAATCCAGCTGGGATCCACTTAGCCTGGCTTCTGTCACTGGGAATGGAGCCATTTGTTTCTGTGGGATGTTTTATCTTCAGTCAAAGCTCAGACAGAGGCAGGCTGCCCCAGACACCACAGATTTGGCAGAATCCTTCCCTGCCTCACCTGGTTTCTGTCCTGTGGGCATCTCCCTCGGGGGTTTGCAATTTGTGCATTAATCCATGATTTTCCTGCTGTCTCTGCAGGCTACAGATGCAGATGCTGGGGTTAATGGGCAGGTCCATTACAGTCTGGCCAACTTCAACAACCTCTTCCGGATCACCTCCAACGGCAGCATTTACACGGCAGTGAAACTGAACAGGGAGGTGAGGGATTACTACGAGCTCATCGTGGAGGCGACCGACGGAGCTGTGGACCCCCGGCGCTCCACGCTCACCTTGGCCATCAAGGTGCTGGATATTGATGACAACAGCCCTGTGTTCACCAACGCCTCCTACACGGTCTGTGTGCCAGAGAATCTCCCACCAGGAACTGTCTTCCTGCAGCTGGAGGTAAGGAGGCGTGGGTGGGTGAAGGTGGTGCGTGTTTGTTCTGCTGTATTCAGGGTTCTTATTGAACTTGGCAGTGAGACTGGATGTTGTCTTGATTTTTAAAAGTGTTAAGTTTTCTTTTATAGTTCTTTTGAAAGTCTTAAAGTTCTCATAAAACTTCTTCAGACTTCTGCTCTGTTTACATATTTCTACTAGAGTTCTCACGTACTGTTCATGTAAATAATAATTGTTTTGCATTCTTCTTTGTGAGAAGAGAGAATTGATGGACTGTTGGTTTGACCAGTGTGGATGGAGAGGTGGTAATTCCATCCTCAAATCCACAGTCACCTCTGAAATTCTATAAATACCAGTTGCTCAAATAAAACACTCTCTGTATTGACCTTTAAACTTACCAAGCACTTGTATACTTATTTCATGTCCAATACCGACATCTGAAATAAAAGATTGTGAACTGGAGCATGAGGGTAAGTTTTTTTGCCCAGAGAAGCTCTGGCTGCCCCTGGATCCCTGGAAATGTCCAAAGCCAGTTTGGATGAGGCTTGAAGCAACCTTGGATAGTGGGAAGTGGCCCTGCCCATGGAACTGGATGGGCTTTGACGTCCCTTTCAATCCACACCCTTCTGGGATTTTGTGATTCTGAAAAATGCTTGGCCTCTAGCCAGGTACCAAAAAAAAACCTTTAAAGATAAGGTTATTTAAGAAATTATAGCAATTAATGAAAACAAACAATGAAACAGCAAAACCTTCCTTGCCACTGTGTACAACAGGCAGACAGCGATAGGCCAAGGGGAAGAGTTTTAAGCTAAAAGAGGAGAGATATAAATCAGATGTTAGGAAGGAATAGTTCTTTAAGATAGTAGTAAGGGGCAGGCACAGGGTGCCCAGAGCAGCTGTGGCTGCCTCTGGATCCCTGGAGGTGCCCAAGGCCAGGTTGGACAGGGCTTGGAGCAGCCTGGGACAGTGGAAGGTGTCCCTTCCCACAGCAGGGAGTGGCACTGGATGGTTTAAGGTCCCTTCCAACCCAAACCATCCGGGGATTCTGTGATCCTGTCAGAGGCCAATAGCATGTGCTCAGGGTACAGAACAAAGACCAGCTTCAGATTCCACTGCCATTTCTCCAGAACCACTGTACTCATTTCTCACAGCTTGAACCTTCAGTGAATTCTTCATTCCTTTTGTCTGTGCACATGGAATACAATTACAACAACACAACCAAACTCAAGGCATCCACCACAGTTTTCCCTTTACATCTCAGAGGGCTATTTTGTGAGGATGGATTTTGTTTGTTGCCCCTCTGTTTGTTCCCTGCAGGCCAAGGACGTGGACCTGGGTGCAGATGTGAACTATCGGATCCGCACGGAGGAAGCCCGGCAGCATTTTGCCCTGAACAGGCACACGGGAGAGCTGTCGCTCCGGAAATCCTTGGATTATGAATCCTTCTCTGACACAGAGGCAACCTTCACCTTCCTCGTGGAAGCCTTTGACAGCAAGGGCACGATGCCTCCTGGGCTGGCCACTGTCACCGTCAGAGTCAAGGTAAAGGGGTCACTCCTCAGCCAGCAGTGTGCCAGAATATCCCACCACCATGCAGGTGTCCTTAGGAAACACCAGGACTCTCTGCTCTCCTGCACCTCACTAGCATGAGTCTTATTCTTTTCAGCTAAACACACACTTTATAACAGCTGTAATTGTTTTCCCCATGTGAAATTACTTAGTTAAATCCTGGATTTATGAAATCAAAGAACATCTGACACAAATACAGACATTTTGTCCTTTAGAATCTCTAAAAGGCAAGAATAAACCCCTCGTGGAATTGTTTGCAAAAGTGACATAATCACTTTCCAGCCCACAAATCGTGATTTTAAGACCCACTGGGGTGCACTGAGTGCTGGTGTGGCACAGCACATTCCAGATTCTGCTGCTGGAAAATCCAGCTCTGCAAAGGAGCAGCCTGATTTAGTGTCTTGCACCATGAACTGCAGTGAGTTACAGCCTCACCTCAGGGTTTCAGGGGCCTCCCCAGGGGTGCTGGTGTCTGTTTGGGAATGATCCACAAATGGAGAGTGTTTTAGCTGGGACTAAAACACTTTCCCATCTTCATTTGTCTGGGTCCAAGAGGAGAGGAGAGCTCAGATGCCTTAATCCTACCCCTGGCATTCCCAAAGGTGCAGCTCTGTCAGTCATTCTGTCCTTTGGAGCAGTTGCTTGAGTTTTTGTGGGAGAAGAGAGACTTTAATTGCTCAGATATTAGTGAAGGAGCAAAAATTGTAGCAGGACCAAAAGCACGGCTCACAAATGTTCAGTTTAAATGTTCTGTGAAAAGCATTTGGCAGTCATAGGGGTTTAGCCTCTTCTGTTTCTGCAGGTGCTTGAATTGCCACTTGGTTTTGAGTAATTCTGTTTGTCAGTCTCTACTGAGCTCACAATTCTTTTAGGACAGTAAATGCCGCCCATTATTAGCTCTGGTGACAATGCCAGAAGGCTTCTATGATGCCTCTCTGTTCGCAAAATGTCTCAGTGTGAGATGCAGGTCACCTGTTCCTGACAAATCCTTGCTTTTCCCCAGCACATTCCACATCATTGAGAGGAATGAGCTTTTCCATCATTCCCAGAGCTGCTTCTGTTGGACTTTTACAGAACAAGTTGCTCAAACTTCAGTTTTTTTCCTAAAAGAAACCTTTTCCCAGCACATTGAATTTTTGAAAGAATAGCTTGGGTTGGTTTGGGTGGGTTTGTTGGGGTTTTTTAAAGATTTTTGGGTAGGATTTTGTTTTGAGAAAAGCTGTTGTCTAATTGTGTGGTTGATTGTATTAATTAATGTCAGGGAAAATTGCAGTTCAGCTCAGCGGCCTCAGTGTACCAACTTGTGCACATTCAAAGGAGGGAATAGGGAATTTAGGGAGGGGATTAATAGGATAAAAAAATCAGTTCTTGGTCTCCTGGAAACTCTTTCCACACATGAGCAACAAAATGGGAGCATGATGAAGCTTTGGAGAGGCTGGAATACCAGGCTGGAGCCAGAAGTAACAATTTTGGAGCAAAAGGTGTTTGGCTGGGGGCAGAATAGGGCCTGGGAGGGAGGACAAGCAGGGCATACTTTAAATGAGAAAGAAAATAAATCTAGTTTAAGTGGTGAGTGTTTTCATACTCAGTGACAGGCTGAGTTTTGCAACAGATCAGGGGACACAATCAAATATTATTAAAATGCTGAGATAAAGATGGTGCTTAGCTTCCAGCTTGGAGTGAGAGGTAGGACAGGGGAATTTTGAGTGGCACTTGAGAGAATGGAGGAGGACTTGTGGAAAAAAACAGATTGAATATCTCAATGTGTTGGGCAGATGTCATCAGCAGGTTTTATGTCAGCTGGCAGATATTTTGAACATTGGTCACAAGAGGTGTCTGGATGGTCTAATTTGAGCTTAAAGATGAACTTTCCAGATACAAAATTCATAGGGGTGAGGGGAGAGGGTGGAGAGTGAAGGTAAAACCTTGTGCAGTCCCTATTTGAGATGGGAAGGATCCTCAAGACACCTCAGAAGGCTGATCAAGAGTCAGAGCAGCAGGAGCAGGGTGCAGAGTCTTGAAACCAAGTGAGAACAAGAACAGGCCACTCTTTCCCTCCCACTCAGCATCTTCTGCTCCTGCTGTAGAACTGGATGTGTTTCCTCTGAATAGTTCCTGAGCTTTCCCTTTATTTAGGGACTGGGCTTTGAGTAATTACTTTAATACAGGGTTTGAGAGCCCAAATAGGAACTAAAGCAAGTGCAGATGTCCACAGCCCCCAAAATAAGAACACAAAATTGAACTAGAGGGAAGCAGTGCTGGGGCCAAGCTCATGTCACCACCACAGATCCAGTCCCTCCAACCCTCATGACTTTATTTGTGTTATTACTGAGTTCTCCAGCCCTCTGGGGCTCCCACTGCTCCACTCACATTTGTCATTTCTCCCAGCCCAGCTCTTCACTGCAAGCACTGTAATTTTTCCTGGGTAATGGAATTGTGTTAAGCAGCTCTGGATGCCTGATGGTGTCGTCCATCATTTGTGTGATATCCAGCCGAATGAGCACACTCAGAGCCCCCTGATCCCTGGGGCTGCAGGAGGGGGATGTACACTGGGCTGTTCTTTGGACTCTCAGCCCTTGGCATGACAAGTTACAAATAGTTTGTATTAACCTGCCCTGAGCTAGGTCGAGGCACAGATTGCAGAGCGGGGCTTTCACTACAGGAGGAGTAACTTCATCTGTACCCTCGGGATGGAGCAAGTTACTGCCTCTGCTGCAGCCAAAAGGCTCCTTGCATTGTGAGGATGTCCTAGGGCTCCTTTGGCAGAGAAAGCCAAAGGTGAATCAATGAATCCATAGAATCATTTCATTGGAAATGACCCCTGAGTTCACCGAGTGAAACCATTAACCCCGCACCACCAAACTGTGTCCTCAAGTGCCACATCCACACTTCTTCTGAGCAATTCCAGGGATTGTAACCCCAACTCTGCCCTGAGCAGCCCCTTGCAATACTTGGCCACCCTTTGGGTGAAGAAATCTTCCCTAATATCCAACCTGAACCTCCCCCGGCACAGCTTGAAGTTGTTTCCTTCTGTGCTGTCATCGTTTTCTGGAAGAACCTGATCCCCACCAGACTCCAACCCCTCTCAGGGAGTCATATAACAATAATTATTGCATCCATTCAGGTATTTCCAAGGAGGAATTGTCTAAGTGGCACTGATTTCTTCCCACCACCTCAAACAGATCAAGATTTTTCTCTTTTCCAAGCTCTCAGATTCCTTTGACTGCTTTCTTAACGTTTCCCCTGAAGCTGCAAGAAGCCACGGGATGTCTGCAAGGGATGAGTTTGTTTTGCTTCTTCTTGTACCCACACACATCCCCTCACAATCCAGATGATTCCCAGTACTGGAAAAAGCGAAATCCTTGCAGTTCAAATTATTAGGATTTAGCATTTGGAAATAACTGTGTGGTAATAGGGTTTGTTAACAGAAACAGTTGCTCTTAAGTGAGTAATGCATTCCTAAACACAAATAATGAGAATTTCTGTATCATTGACCTTGTAAGGCCTCTGCATATTTTATGCTGTGTCCTCCTCTTAATATTACCAGCATTATTTTTTGTATGTAGAAGTGCTTTTTTCTTCTTTCTGGGTTGGGGATTGGTTTGCTTTGGAGTTTTTCAAGGACATTGTGTGGTGGAATGAAACCACTGTCTCAGATGAAGAATTCAAAGTGAGAGAACAGCAAGAATAAATAAAAAAAAAGAAAGTTTCAGTTCTTGCAATGCCAAAAAATGAGGATGAGGAGGCGGTGAGGTGCTTGAGAACTGGTTGATCAAAGGGGTCATGATCAGTGGCACAGGGTGTGGTAGGTGGCTGTCATTTCAAGTGTCCCCAGGGCTCAATACTGGTCCCAGAATTATTTCAGTTGTTCATTAGTGATTGTGGAGGAGCAGCCACAGGCACCAGCACAAGCTGGGGGTCCCTGCTGGAGCAGCTCTGTGGGGAAGGACCTGGGGGACCCCGAGCTGTCCCTGGGCCAGCAGAGGCTCCTGGGCTAAGGAGGACAATGGGAGCTGGGGCAGCAGAAAGGGCCACACAATTAACATCTTTTCCCATTTAAAGCAGCCTCATAAAACTTAAAGGAAGGTCAAAAAAAAATCAGCTGGATTGCTTCCAAAATATTTCTCATTTCTGGTGACACTAATGGAATAACAAGCCTGAGGTTGGGCTACAGTGCTGGTAAACAGATTTATTTCTTTCCTTCCATCTCAACTGATCAGTTCAATCATCTGCCAGTCATTTATTGCCTCGTGTATTCCATCATGAATATTATCCTTTAATTTATAGGATGAGCTACTCTGGGGCCTGTTGAGCACTAAATGGGAAGGAGATGCAGCAATGCCATGTGAGCAAGGCCCTGTTCTGTGCAGCTTCAGACAAAGCCCTGTGTAAAGCAGCTCTGCACCCACTCACAGACAAAATCCAAGGGGTTTCTTTGGCCATATCAGCATCACCACAAGGGTTTGAACTTGGATTTAATTAAGGTGTGTTCATTATGAGAGGCCAAGAGAGTATGTAAGAATGGGAAGGGATTGAAGTTCTTGATACTCCAGTATCTGGTGAAATCAGGTTCATGGAATCCCAGAGTGCTTTGGGTTGGAAAGGACCTTAAAACTCATCCTGTTCCAGCCCCTTCCACTGTCCCAGGCTGCTCCAAGCCCTGTCCAACCTGGCCTTGGGCACTGCCAGGGATCCAGGGGCAGCCACAGCTGCTCTGGGTACCCTGTGCCAGGGCCTCGTGGTATGGGAGGCATTAAAGGGAAGGGGCAAAAATTATCTTCCCATAAAGAAATTAGTGTTGAATAAAACTTTGCTTTTCATGCAGAAAAATAAACCCCACCCTGAGCAAATTGTTTTCTGAAGTCACAACCCATATTTTCAGTTGTTTCTACTCTGTCACTTCACATCCAGGGTTCTGAAGAACTCTAAAATGTATTTTTTGAGACTATCATGTCTAAAATGCATATTGAATCCTTTGGCATCCCTGGGGCGGGACTAAAATGGGATCCTGGGCCCAGAGCAGGTACTCAGGTCTGGGGGAGGCTCCTCTAGGTTTTCACAGCTGTGAATCTCCATAGGGCCATGATATCTTGTAGCCTTATAAAGTTTCCATTCTGTTTTTTTAGCAATAAAATAGCTTGGATTTTTGGTGTCGGAATCAGGTGTTGAGCGAGAACTTTCTGTGGCTAAAGGTTTTACCAGAGGAATAGGAATTTTCTAATTCCTATTTGCAAACCACCGCTTTGCTTTTCCTAGAAAGGAGTTTCACAATTATAGGAGTGTTAAATGTGCCCCTGCAAGTCCCCAGAGAGCAGGGAACTATCAAACACTTGGAAGCAGCATTCCCAGAACCACCACATACGAAGTGGCAGATGTTCAAAACAAAACGACAGCAGAACATTGCAGATCCAAAACTGGAGTTGTGGGAAGAGTGGGAAGTTTCGGGAATTTCCATGCTGTGCTCTGAAGGAAACCTCTTCAATCTTTTCCTTTTGTGGAATTGGACATTCAACATAATTGGAAGAGGACATGGCTCTAAAAATACTTTTATTTTTTCCTATTTACTACACTTGTCATAGAAGGCAGCAGACTGCAAAGGGGCTGTAATGGCCTGATTTGCATTTATTAGCTCAGACATGGGTTTCATGGCAAGGGATTATTGATTTTCAGTTAGATAGGATTGAGTAGAAACCTTGGTACGAGCAGAAAAGAAACTGCTGAATTTTAGGCATAAAGCAGCACCCCTGAGGATGGAATACAGCCTGGAGCTGGTTTTGTTGGAGCAGAGAAGAGATCATGGGTGGGATCTGCCCCCACAGTCACAGGATCCTGGAGTTATGGAATGGTTTGGGTTGTAAAGGACCTCAAAGCCCATCCATTCCCACCCCTGGCAAGGGCAGGGACACCTTCCACTGTCCCAGGCTGCTCCAAGCCCCAAAATCCAGCCTTGGACATTTCAGGGATCCAGGGCAGCCACAGCTTCTCTAGGAATTCCATTCCGGAGCATCCCCACCCTCCCAGGGAACAATTCCTTCCCAACATCCTACCCAAATTTACCTTTTCCAATCTAAAACCAATTCCCTTTCTCTTGCCCTTCTATCCCTTGTCCCCAGTCCCTCTCCAGCTCTCCTGGAGCCTCTTTAGGCCCTGCAAGGGGCTCTGAGCTCTCCCTGGAGCCTCCTCCTCTCCAGGTGAGCAACCCCAGCTCTCACAGCCTGGCTCTAGAGCAGAAGGGCTTCAGAATTCTGGGATGTTTGGGTGGGAAGGGACTTTAAAATCCATCCATTCCACCCCCTGCCATGGACAGGGACCGCTTCCACTGTCCCAGGCTGCTCCAAGCCCTGTCCAACCTGGCCTTGGGCACTGCCAGGGATCCAGGGGCAGGCACAGCTGCTCTGGGCACCCTGTGCTAGAGCCTGTCCACCCTACCAGGGAACAATTCCTAATTCCCAATATCCCATCCAGCCCTGCCCTTTGTCATTTTGAAGTAATTCCCCTTGTCTTGTACCTCCAGTCCCTTGTAAATTATCTCTCTCCAAGGTCCTCAATCCAATCATTGCAACCAAAGGGAATTTAATGTTGGACATGCAGAGGTTGAGTTTTCAGGTGTTCAGCACAGAGAGACTTTGGACAACAAATATTTGGAGCAAGTCCTGGGCTTTGTTCCGAGCAGAGACCAAAGCCCCAGATGTATTTTGCTTGTAAACAGGTTAATAATTGAAGATTACATCAGATGGCTTCTTAAAACACCTCTAACCCTTGCACAGAAGTGGATGCAGGACAGAGTGCAATCCCCAAGCACAGGTTCAGGAATGGGGCTGTAAAACCTCCCCCGAAATGACTGTAAGAAGTCATGAAATCACCTTTTAAATCTGAGGTACAATCCCACAAAGGGGGCCAAACTGCAAAATCTTAAAACCTTCCCCTGTTCACTGCTCCAGCCACATAAATCCAGGCTGCCATTAACTCAAATGCAGGCTCCTGTTAATGATCAGACATGCTCCAAAATATGGAAATGGGAAACCTGGGTAATGGATTCTCCATATTTCTCAATTTCAAATACCTGGTCTGCCTATTTTGACAGTAAGGTAATAACAGCCATGTATTTACAGATAACTACAAAGCAGCCTTTGTGTCACTGCTTATCTGGCTGCAGATTTATTCTATTTTTATATCGATTTATTTACAAAACGGAGCAAAAGGCAAAGTATAGCACCCCCAAAGCTGTCTCCCTACTATAGATACTCTTTATCTACCACTTTCTGTTGGTTTTGTTCCTCCTTGCCCCCGTTGGGCAGCACAAAAGCACTACAGGATCCTCTCCTGCACAAAGATGAAGGATGAAGCACAGAAAAGCCACAATTTGGGAGAGATGGTTTAATTTTAGTGTTCTTGAGGATCCACATTTTCGCCATCACAAAGTTAAGATCTATGAAGGGATTTCTTAATGCCAGCTCATTAACTCAGCTGTCACCCTGGACATGTTCATGATCCCACTTCCCCCCCACATTCCTTCTTCTCTGAGCAGGACACAGCTCATTCCCAAGACTTACACAGGGCTGGTATTTAGGAAAAAGACTGGTAGGAAACAAATACTGCCCTGTCTGCAAGGAGTCTGAAAACACCAAACAAAAATATTAGGCAGTGAGACTGTCATCTGGGAATGGCAAAGAGGAGAAACAAAGCAGGAGGGGAGGGAAGGCACCAAGAGAGAAATCAATATGTAATTTAAAAGTCATTTAGGCAGTCATTTGCTGTAATGCACTGATCCTAACCCAGGTGCTCCCAGACAGGTGGGGACAGGCCAAACACACCTAGAGCAGGAGAAAAATCCCTGAGGTAGAGCATTCCCAGCGTAAAATAGCCTTGGGAATGTCACTGTGCACAGGGACATTCATGGTTTTTTGGTTTATGGGGGCACCAAGGGACCTTTCATGCTTGTGCCTCCCTAAGTTATAAATATTTAATATCTGTGTGTTAAACCCCCTCTTCTTCCTCCTTCACTGCTCTGGGAAAAGCACTCTTTGGATTCCAATCTCTGCCTCCAGATTCCCAGAAAATCATGGAATGGCTGGTGTTGGAAGAGACATTAAAACCCATCCCCTTCCCCCCCTGCTGTGGACAGGGACACCTTCCACTGGACCAAGTGACATCTCCCAGTTAGTAAAACACAACATTAAATGAGTGACAGGCTGGTCTCATTTGAATATACAGACCTAGACTTTCTAAGAAGAGTAAACTTTAATTGGAAAAAGTCATCTAGTAGACATCTTGTTTTATAAAAGGAAGAATAAAAGCCAGAGATTATTTTTAATCTCCACACAAAAAGAAGCAACTCTCTCTTCTTTCAGAGAAAAGGATGAACCTGCAAAATATTTGAGACATGTTTAGATATATATATACAAATACATACATATATTTATGTATCCTTGCCTATCTCAGGCAGAAGAATTTGTGCAAATGCCCTTTTGTTTGAAAAAAGACATATTATTTTCCCTTAGTTTATTGGATATTAGAGGTAACAAACACCATCAAGCCAGAGCAGCTCATTCCTTTTGGAAAATGAGCCAAGCCTGCTGCCACAGCAGCAGGTGGTGTGGAATTCTCTGCTCTGATCTCTTGTGGGGCTGTGTTTTCCTGCAGAATTCCCTTCAGAATTCCCTTCCCACATCCATTCTTCTGTGAATCTTCAGCACCTTTCCTCCTCATTTTGTGCAGGGGTAATGGAATGGGAGAGCCTGGGAATAGCAATCCCTACGGAAGGAGGGAGAGACTCAACAGAAACACTTGTGAATGCATCTGGAATTTTGCTGTAACTCCAGGACTAAACTCTGAATATCATGTCTAAAATGCATATTGAATATTTTGGCATCCCTGGGGCAGGACTAAAATGGGATCCTGGGCCCAGAGCAGGTGCTCTGGTCTGGGGGAGTCTCCTCTAGGTTTTTCACAGCTGTGAATGTCCATAGGGCCATGATATCTTGTAGCCTTATAAAGTTTCCATTCTGGTTTTTTAGCAATAAAATAGCTTGGATTTTTGGTTTTGGAATCAGGTGTTGTGTGAGAACTTTCTGTGGCTAAAGGTTTTACCAGAGGAATAGGAATTTTCTAATTCCTATTTGCAAACCACCCCTTTGCTTTTCCTAGAAAGGAGTTTCACAATTATAGGAGCGTTAAATGTGTCCCTGCAAGTCCCCAGAGAGGAGGGAACTATTAAACACTCCGGGACTAAACTCTGGCTTCTGTTTCTTGCAGGATATGAACGATTACTCCCCAGAGTTCAGCCAGAAGCTTTACAGGGGAATGGTTGCTCCTGATGCAGTCAAGGGCACCGTCATCACCACGGTCTCAGCTGAGGATCGGGATCCCCCGGTAAGGAACGACTTCTGTGAATATTCCACACCCAACAGGGAAGAAACTGGAACCCTTTGCTCTCTCATCAACACAGAGTACATGCAGCTTCACAGAGGAGTAACTCCTACCTTTACTTCATGTCAGCCTGGCTTTGTTGCTCAGCACAGGCTGCTTTTCCAAGGCTGCCTCCTGGAGCTGGAAAATCAATGCTCCAGCTCCTGTCTGTCAAGGGAGGCTTTGGGAAAGCTCTTATCCAGCTTCAGAGAGTGAGAGGAGCAGGGAGAGAGCTGTGCCTGTCTTTGGGGTAGTTCAAGAGCAAAGAAGCCACAGTTTGGTGAGGTTGTCACTGTTTGATGTCACAGTCACGGTGCACTTCCCAGCTGAGCCATCCCAGATCGGTGTGGGACTGCAGAACTCCCCAGCTGCACATTCCATGGGCAATATCTGAGCCCAGGGCACTTGGTTTGGGGATAAAGTTTATTTTTGTTCCTGTTTTTTTCTGCTGCTCCCCAGTGAAGCCCTCAAGTGACACAACTGGGCACACACCTCTGACTCATTGCCTGTTCTGAAGTTTGATGTCAATTTTTGTCCTCAGAGCCTGGTGAACATCAGTGGCCAGATGATCCTCTGAGAACAGGAAAAGCCAGAGCTGTTCTGCCAGCCAGGTTTAATTTTTAATTGCCAGAGTTTGGCATAAGAAGGAGAATAATCCTCAGGGGGAATGTGCCCTGCACATTGAAAGCTAATGAAGTGCTTGGGCACAAAACATAGACAGCTTAGCTAAATGTGGTGTGATTGGGGTTTGGGCAGCTTTTATTTAACATTAAATAAATTATGTTGTTGCCTTGCAATGAGATATTTTGGGCTCTCTTTGCCCATTCTGACAAAAGCTCCATTTTATAATTGCTGTGTCTAAGTTTTGAAGACTAAGAGATCACTGAGGGGAAACAAAATAGTTCTGATTAAGTACATTTATAATCCTCAGTCCTGTGCAATCAGCATTTCCAATTCAAAGTTATTTCATTTTTCATTTAACAACCCCATACCCTGCTGATCATTTTCTGGCATTTTTGTCACTATCACATGAACACCTGTTGATGTTTATGAAGATTTAAAAATGAAGTTACCCTGAAGCCTCTAATAAATGCAAGGGCCATAAAAGTCAGCCAGCTATGGAGGAAAGCTTTTATAGGAGGTTTTGAATGGGGTTTGTTATTTTAAAATAATGGCTGGTAGTTTTGGCCCTCATCTTTATTTTAAAGGTAAAACTACCAGGCATAAATGACTGTGTTTCTTTTTCTGCCTGAACTAGCCTGTGCTACTAGAAAATCTCTATTTATTTGAAGCTGGCTTTGACATTAAATGGTGTCACAAGTATTTGATATGAATTCACTGGAAATTTGGTTTAAAAGCACACAACCTTTTCTCTGCTCAGCAAGGGGACCTTGCTCTAAACTTGCCTAAAGGGATGGAATATTCTTAGTTATCATCAATATTTTACATGTGTGGTTTGGGGGTTTTAAACCTGTTGGAATCTTATTTGCAAGGTACTACTACATTTATTTTATCAGTTCAGGGAAAGAAATAAGTATCTATTAAAAATAATTGTAGCTTTAAAATATGCCTGTTTATAAGAGCCCAACTAATTTGAAGTCTCCAAGCTTAACTTTCCCTGTTGTTATTTGGTAAGTAATGTATGTAATTCCTATACCCAGAATAAAAGCCCAGCCAGATTTTTCCATCATCTGTAATAAAAGCTTTTCAGACCTAATCAGCTCCTCAGAGACAACCATTGTTTTCAGCAAATCCCAAATTGTCAAATTAATATGGATGCTGTGAGGATCCAGCTGGAAAGACCCAGCACCTGTCTGGGATTTCTCTGCAGATAAGGCAAATTTGAATTTTTCCATGAGCAGAAGAGCAGCTTTGGGGGAAGGAGGAGCTGGGAATGGTGGCAGTGAAGGTGGGCTCTCCATTTCAACAAACAAGTATTAATTTTGGTGAAGCACAAGAGGGTGAAAGACACCTGGGACATTGTTTTCTGTGTGTATTTCCTAAATGATTTAGGAATTCACAGCATACAGGGGGAAGAGTGAGCTTTTACTATTAAATTAATCCAACAGAACTTCATTTATTGGAGATGGAGATGAAAGCATCTCTTGTTTTTATTTTTAAAAAATCATCCCTTCACACAAAATCAAACCCTCACACACTGAGTTGTTTACAGCTCCCTGTATCTTCCATGTTGGAATGTGTATCCATATGAATAAATCTGAGGGTGAAAATGTGGGAATTTTTTTTTTTAATTTAACTGGTGCCTAAAACCTTAGGCTATCATTAGAATGTATGGTTGATAAGATGATGGGTTTTGCTGCAAAAACCTCGCAGATTTCTGATCATGATGAAGAGTTGCTCAGTTAAAACAGAAATAATTTGTGCCAGAGTCAAGCACTTCATTGGAGATACTTTGTAATGTTTTTATTTCAACCTGTGGATTTCAAAGTGGTCAAAACCTCTTGGCCTGAGGGCAGGAGAGACCTCTGATAATTATTCTTCAGGTCCTTGGTGAAATGTCAATTAAAACATAAAACCCCAAGCTTTTCTCTAAAGGCCAGAGCAAGATTTGCAGGGCTGTTTTGAGTAAATGTCACTTTAAATTCTTACCAGTTGTTGCTTTCTTTTCTAGTTTTAATTCTCTTTTTATTTGCAGTGACTGAGAATGTAAATTATGTTTTAATAGCTACTTTTACAGGTGTTATAAACTTGAAATACCCTTCTGGTCATTGAAATCTGGGAAGTTTTGCCTGAAAACTTTGTTTTCATGAAAATCTGGTAAACTAACATTTAGTCCTTTGGTTATTTGGAACACCAACATTAGATTTTTTTACATTTTTAAAGTAGCAACATTTTATATAAATACATAAATAATTTTTCTAATTACTTGGTGCATCCTCAAGTAGCTCACCCTGCCTTTCCCAGAGGAGTTTCTACCTAATTCCAGGTATAAGCAGGAAATAATAATTAAAAAGCTACAAAGCCAGAAGGAATGATGAGGATAAAGTAGAGGCATGGCTGCCAAGGAAAAGCTTGGAAACAACTTCAATTATTTCTAAATAACTGGTAAAGCTTATAAGAATAAAAATCCTTGATTTTAAGTGCATTGCAACTGGAATTGTTGAGGCAGCCGAGCATTTTTCCATGTGAACAATCCCTTTAATTGCAAGTTCTCTCTCACACATCACCTTGACCTTCCTTTCCAGAGGTGGTGTCCAGGTGCAGCTTACAGAATTTTCCATTTTTTGGGGTTTTTTAGTCCCTTGGAGTGGGTGAGTTTAGGCTGTTGGGTACTGTTGTTAGTGTTCAGGAGCACACATAATCAAAGAATATGATTATCTGCAGGTGCTTTTATTGAGAGCTCTGGGAATCAGGGGTACAGACCCAAATCTGACTCCAACATGGTTTTTGAGCTGAACGTATTTTATATTCTATCCTTATATAACTTACATATTAGTTATTAAACTTATATTGTTCTATTGTATACATTAACTTTATTCAAGCACAAGTTTCTCGTGATCTTTCTTAGGCCCCTGACCACAGTTTCTCATAATTATTCTTACAATTAAACAGTAATTATATTTAATTACTAAACAATCATCACATCTAACAATTATATCATTTATCATGTACTAGCTACACAGGTGCAGTTCTAGCAAGGTACAAGGCCTACATGTACCCAGAGTATTTTTTTTCAGGGCCTACTAAGCTTAATTTTCCTTCTAACCCTAAATCCCCATGATTTTAAAACCCTTTTACTATCACTGTGAGCAGGACAAGTGGTGAGCCCCGTGCAGGGAAGCTCGGCCTCCAAAACACCCCTGGAATTCCAGGTGAGCAGCAGCACCCAAACAGCTTTGGCTGGATTTGTGCTCCCAGAGCAATCCCCAGCTGGCTTTGCCTGGCTGCCCACAATGGGAACAGAAATGGGATAAAACTGAGGCAGAGAGAACTGGGGGAGGTGTCCCTGCCTGTGGGAGGGGTTGGAAGGAGATGTTCTTCAAGGTCACTGTCCCAGGCTGCTCCAAGCCCCAAAGTCCATCCCTGGCACTTCCAGGGATCCAGGGGCAGCCCCAGCTGCTCTGGGCACCCTGTGCCAGGGCCTGCCCACCCTCCCAGGGAACAATTCCTGCCCAATATCCCATCCATCCCTGCCCTCTGGCAGTGGGAAGCCTTGTCACTTCATCCTTTGTCCCATCTCTCTCCATCTTTCTTGCCATCTCCTTCAGGCCCTGCAAGGCCACAATTTGGTCACCCCAGAGCTTCTTCTCTCCAGGTGAACAATCCCAGCTGTGCAGCCTTTCCTCCCAGCAGAGCTGCTCCATCCCTCTGCTCATCCTGGTGCCTCCCCTGGACTCTCTCTGACAATTCCATGATCTTCATCCATTGGAGGCACCAGAATTCCTGGTGAGGTCTCACCTGAGCAGAGTTAAGGAGGAGAAGCACCTCTATGAAAATATTTCCTTTTAAGTCCTGCTTTGCTTTAGTTATCACAAATGTGTTCAGATTTGGCTTCTCTTAGATATTTCCCAGCCTTTTCAGGGAAAGATTCCAAAGTACCTGGCTCAGTCACCTGCACTTCTGGATGTTGCTGGCACAGTCTCCAATCTCCCAGCCAGCACTTCCTGCCAGCCATCTCTTTTTTTGGCATTTAGATCATCCTTTGTAGCTGAAGAAATCAGCCTGGATTAGTGTTGGATAAATCCCTTGGAGACAAGGAGAGTTTTATTCCTGGCGAACATTTTATGCCTCACTGAAGTGGCCTGGTAATGAGAGATGAAAAAATGGTTCTGAGTGGTCTCAAAGCTCTTAATCCTCCAAAAATGTGGGCAGGAGAGCAGCAGGAGCTGTTTGATAAATGCTCAGTTTATTTATCAGAGGTGATTCCCAGGACTGACATAAAAAGAAGTGTTTGTTTTTCCTGTCTATCCCTTTTTTTATATGGGTTATCAGTGTAAACGCTGGGATATTTCTGCCATGGGCAATTCCCTTCCATATCCTGCCTTTTTTTTGATTGGAAATGTTAATAGAAACAGATGCAGAACACTAATTTTAACGAGCAGCCAGCTTCCAGAGCTCCAGAACATCCCATTTAATGCTTTATCCATTCTCCTAACACCTCCTGAGGCTTTCCTGCAGTGGAGCCCTTTTGTCAAATTGGGAGTAATTGTCCTTATTGTCTTCCATGCACTCACTAAAAGTAACAGGCTATGAGATATTCAGTTAAAGATTTCACTGCATTTTAATTGGAGGTAAAACCATTTTCAGACTGGTCAGACCTTGATCTTTTAAAAGCTCTTCCTGTGGAATTTTAGTGGTTGCTGGAGATCATGATACAGGACACATGCTGCAAATTCCAGGAGTTCCTCAAGTAATTTTGTCTCAAGGCTTTAAAAGTTGATGGGTTTTTTTTGTGTTCAGTTTGTGAGAGTTAAAAATTCAGAATTTACAGTTTTAGCAGTTCAGAGTTTCTGGCCGTCTTTTGTTGAGTTACCTACTAAAGAATAAAATCCTTCTAATTTTGTAGTTTATATAAATGAAATTAAGGTGAATTTGCATGAGTGCACCATTCACAAACCTGAACTGGTGTAAGACCCAACAAATTCATCCACCTGCTCTGGGCTGTCCCATCTTCCATGGTTTCTTTAAGTTACCAAACCCTGTACATTTGGGGGCTTTAGCACCACTTTCTAATTTTTTTCATGGAACTAGCTTTACAAAACTTTTCTTATTGAACTCCTTATTATACAAATTACTCAGATTTGAGTTGAAATCTACATGTGGAGATAATATATGGAGATTTACCTGGGAAATAACTCTGTGTTCATGCTGCCTTTCCATACTGGTCCTTAGGGGAGAAATCCAGGCATCTTTACCTGTCAACTTCAAATGAAAGCAAAATTCATTTTTCCCTATTCTTTCCTGGGTCAAGAAATTCTGGGGGGTTTTGTCTGTTACCAGTTTGAATCCCAGGATGGTTTGGGTTGGGAGGGATCTTAAATCCCATCCAGTTCCACCCCTGTCATGGGCAGGGACACCTTCCACTGTTCCAGGATGCTCCAAACCTGGCCTTGGGCACTGCCAGGGATCCAGGGGCAGCCACAGCTGCTCTGGGCACCCTGTGCCAGGGCCTGCCCACCCTGCCAGGGAACAATTCCTTATTCCCAATATCCCATCCAGCCCTGCCTTCTGGCACTGGGAGCCATTCCCTGTGTCCTGTCCCTCCATCCCTTGTCCCCAGTCCCTCTCCAGCTCTCCTGGAGCCCCTTTAGGCACTGTAAGATCGCCCTGGAGCCAGATGGACATTCCCAATTCTCTCCTTCTGTCTTCCTAGCAAAAGTGCTCCAGCCTTCCTCTCCTGAGAGTGGAAGCAACAATTCCTGTCTTCCTCTTGAGCTGCTTGCAGAAACACACATGAAGACCTCCAACAATCCTGGTGTTTTCCCTTCTCTCCATTTTCCCTGCCTTTATTCCATTACAGTTTTCCTGCTGAGAGTTACCACATGTGCACCATGCGAGGCCCCTTTTCCAGGGGCAGCCTCACCAATACTGGGGACATGTTTGTAGCTGTCACCTGAGTCATAAATAAACAGCATTTTCCCCAGGCAAAGGGAATCTTATGGAATTGTGCAGCCATGGAAGAAATAATTGGAGCTGGATAAGCGGTTTTTTTTAAGTTTTATGTTAGTCCTGAATCTCAGGGAAACTTTGGTTGGAGAGAATAAATGTGGTTCCTGCCAAGCACAATCCTTTCTCTGTGGTTTATTTGGGAATATTATCATCTAGATTCAAGTTTTGCTGCAAACATAATAATGCATCTAAATTAATTTAGAACAGAGGCGAAAGATGATTAATATTTCAGATAATTAAAACTCGCTTCTAAATAGATTTCCCTGGGAAATCTCTCAGGAGATTTTTCTAATTACATCAGTGCCAAAATACCATAAATAAAAAATAAATCCTGGTTTTGTTATTTTTCTGAAGTGACAAGAGCAAAGTGTACTTGATAATCACATCAGGAACAACAATAACCTGATGAGAATTTTGTTTATTTAATCACAAATTACCTGGTGTGAGGAGCTTTAATGATGATGAGGATTCTTAGTCTTCCAAGCAAGTTTAAGGCCATTACTCCGAGTCTAAATAGGCTGGATTTCAGCAGGTAATTTGCTCTTAATTATAGCATTGAAGAAAAATGACTGAAGCAGGGAATGCCAGGGGGAAAGTTGATAATGAACTCTGCTATGCCGACCCCAGAAATTTCTCACTTTTTCCAGGATTTGCCCTCTGTAGCACATGTAAAGTGCTTTTAACTATGAACACAATAATTTATTAATTTGCTAACCACTTGAACATGCCTGGCAGACCCATTTGGGATGATTAAAGTTGCTGATGGCCTCAGAAACCCTGCCCAGGCTGGAATTCCTTGGAGAGCTCCAAGAGGCAATGCTCAAATGACTTCTGTTGGATCAGCAAAATATTGATAGCATTTAGTGAGCTCAAATCGCTTTTGTAGCCATTTCCATTGCTGTTTACAAAAGAAAATGTTCTGCTTCCATGTAGTTTGTGGCTGGCATGGGACATGGAATATATTCCCAGTTCCAACACAGCACATTATTGAATACAGGTGAAAAATCAGCCATCCACCATTAATGATGTTTTGGCTGTTTAAATACAAGAGAAAGGTTAAAGCCTGATCTGAGCTTGAGACTCAGAGGTGCTCAGAAAATTAAATCATGCTGTTGCCAGGACATAAGTGTTTCTCTGAATCTATTCCCAAATATATTTAGCAAATAATTTAGCTGGAATTTTGTAAAATGTCCCAAATCTCTGTGTATCCAGACTTTGGCATGGATAACCATTATTCAGACATTATTCAGACATAAATTTGAAAGTTATTTTAACCAGCCTTTAGCCATGCCCATCTTGTGTTTAAAAATTTCAGTTTATATAAAATACCTCTTGGTTTAAGTAGGTGAGGGTTTCAGCCCTTTTCTTTCCAAACCTCTGGTGATTTTTCCTCCTGGACTTCTCAGGTTTCATGGAAGGGATTTGATGGGGATTGAATGGGTTGCTTAGATTTGAGGAAAACAAACAGCAAGTTTTGCTTGTGATGGCCTTACCAATGTTGCATTTTAATCCTTCAGGAGGTGTGTAAATCCCCAAAAATACCCAGTTTTCCTCTTTTTGCATCCCAGGGCACCCCAGCGAGTCTGGTTCGCTACAAGGTGGATGTTGTGCAGTTTCCCTACAGTGCCAGCATTTTTGACGTGGAGGAAAACTCCGGACGTGTCGTAACCAGAGTGAACCTCAATGAAGAGCCCAGCACAGTGTTCAAGGTACAAATTCAGCTGCAGTGCCACGAAATGTTCCCTGGATTTGCTGGGATTCCTTTCACCATCATGGTTCCCCTGTGTTTTTTCTGTTGCATAGAATGATTCCAGAATCAAGGTTGGAAAAGACCTCCACTATCAAATCCAGCCTTCCATCTGGTTTCCATGCAAAATTTCACTTCTGTCTGTTCCTTTGTTTCCATCTTTTTCTCCTGGTTTGTGTTTTGTGCCTTCTGATTTCAGGAATGTCTTGAAGGGATGTGGTTGCACGTGTTGGGAGGGTGGGGAAAACAGGGAGGCAGTTTGGGGAGCCCTCATTTTTCCCAAGTTCACTTTCAACAGGGTTTTCGGGGAGAATTTGGGGAGAACTTTGTAAGAAGAGCTAGATGTCTTGTAAATTAAGTTATTGCACAGCTGGGTCGTTCAGGAGTTCCTGTTCACAAGTGTTTTAATGTAATAACATTGATTTTAAGGAAACTTAATTACCATTTTGTTGTCACTGTTCCTAAAGGGTCTGGAGTGAATGAGTGTGGATTAAGGTATGATTTTAACCTAAATCAGCAGAACATCTGCCCTTTAAAATCCATGAAGGGAGGGGATAGTAAAAAATGAAAATAGAAGTGGATAAGTCAGAAAAACAAATTATATCCGTAATATCTCGGGCTGGTTGTAATTTCCCTACTTGGAAACTTCCTCACACTCATTAAGGTGTTTTATTCCTTCTTTCAGTTATTTATTTCTAAAATGAGGGTTAAAGAGAGTTTTTTTTGTACACCTTCCTTTATAAGGAATAAAGCTATTTTCCACTCCTGAGTGTCCCATCAAGGGCTAATTGAGCTGGAGCAGTCCCTGGTTTAGGACAATGCTAATTTAAGTCCTTTTAAGTTTCTAATTAATATAATAATACCCAAGGAGGAAGAAGATTTTTTCTTGGTTAACATCACCAGAGTGAAACTTTTGTGTTGCTGCATTTGCGGTTTTTACTTATTAGTACTTATTTTACTTCCAGTACTTATTTCCGAAACTGGGACCTATCCCACACTGTTTCATATTAGGGCAGTAAATGGGACATTCAGCAGGGAACTACTTTTCAGAAAATGTGGATTCTTAGGGAAAAAGCACAGAGAATACTCCAGAAATCAGTGATGGGAACATTTGGAGTTGATATTTGTTTCAAGATCACTGGGCTTGCGTCTGCTGCTGAATCCTCTGGGAATTTTTCCAGTCATTATTTAACATCTGGATGATTTCTGCAATTATATGTTGCACTGGTGACTTTCCTGATATACCGGCTGGAAAAAAAAAGGGTTATTGTGGAATAGCTTGGACTGGCAGAAATTAGTTGAAAATGTTCTGCTAGAATGAAGACCAGACCTGCCTCATGTAGCAACCTCCAGAAATAAGGAAAAATTTAGGGAGAAAACTGGAAAAATGCCCATTGCTCCTTCTTCAGTGGGCTGGAGTCCACACACAAGCACATTTCATGTGAAAGCTCAAAACAAATTATCCTGCTTGGGCCAGCACAAAATCACAGATAAAATCAACAAACAGACATTATAAAACATTTTTAAAAATCAAAATATTTATAACAGGCCTCATTTAAGAGAAAGCAATTTGTCTTGTCCATGTTTGAGCTTAGAACATGTCTTTTCTGCAGAGGACTTTTTGGAAGGGGGTGGGAAGTGATGTTAAGTTTTTTTTATTCTAAAGTGAGCCTTTGGTTTTAGATATTAATGTCAGCAACAGATAATTCTCACCCAGGGCTTTTCCTGTTTGTTTTGTTGGGAGTTACAGAATCTCAGAATCATTGAGGTTGGAAAACCCCTCCAGGATCATCGAGTCCAACCTTGAGCAATCCCCGCCAGAGCGCTGAGTGCCACATCCAGCAGTTTCTTAGACACCTCCAGGGATGGGGACTCCACACCTCCCTGAGAAGCCCATTCCAATGTTTAACAACCCTTTCCAGGAATCAAATTCCTCCAGTTTACCATGTTTCTGTAAATTTTCCAGCAGAGGTTCAACCTGAGGATGGCTGTCACCTTTTCCCTCTGTGTTTTTTTCTTACACCATGTGTGACTTGCAGCAAAAGAAAATCACGTCTGATCTTTTAGACCCTGCAAGTACCAGAATTGCTGGAACTTGGGATGAAAAGTGTTCTTTTGTGTAGTCAGAGACTGGTTTTCTGTGTTGTTTGTAGCTGGTGGTCATTGCCTACGATGATGGGGACCCAGTGAAGTTCAACACCACCACGGTGGAAATTGCGGTGCTGCAGCCCTCAGTCATCCCACGCTTCACACAGGATGAATACAGGTAAAGAGTTCATTCTTTCACCCTAAAAATGGTATTTTTAAAGTCAAAATGAAGTCCTGCTTGAAGGCTAGTCTGAAACAGAGCTACAAAAATACTTTGTTGTGGTGGAATTTTATTTTCTGAGCAGGTTGTCACCAGTTGGAAAGATCTTGGCTGATGGTGATAGTGAGGGAAGGTTTGCTTGAAATTTTCCTCTCAGAAGTTGTTGAAATATCAGTAATTTGGATAAACAAATTTCATGTGCTGGAACTGGGACTGGGATCACCAGGGCTCTAGGTTGTTTCCTGGAGTGTGTTTTGACCCTCTACACCATTTTGTGAGGCATTGTTTTTATCATCTACACCATTTGCATGAGGTGTGGGAGAACTCACACTCAACCTCTTCAATGTTAGAAGTGAAGGTTATTACCACTACAGAGCTATAATTTCATAAATTTATCCTCTGACAATTTATTATCATCAACCTCAGTATCTTAAAATTGATCAAAAGCAAACAAAAAAGTGGGGCATGGGCTGATTAGTTTGTTAAATTTTGTAAAAGAGAATGTGTTCCTGAATTTGACATCTGTACAATAGCAGGAAGTGATAAGATCAGGGCAAGCAGCTTCAAGATATCAAGAAGTTGCAATGTGTTCTCTCTATGCCACTGTAGTGACATAATCAGCAGCAGAATGTGGTGGGGTTTGTACAGATATTTCCAAATCCAAGGACTGCAGGGAATCAGAAAGCAGAAATTAAACATAAATTGTCTTCAGTAAGCCCTAAAGGATGGGCTTGCTCAGCTCTTTAAAGAAGATTAGACAAAAATTCATTATCTGCACTGTATTTGTCCTCATGATCAGAGTATTAGCATATTTCCCACTTAAAGAAATGAAAAATTGCAAAAACATGGCTCTCTTCTCCTAATTTTGTATTTAACTCGGAACAAATGTGAAATCTGAAGGACCAGTGCAAAATGACAAACTTTGCATTTGATAATAATCCTTTGCTGAAGGATTTTTCACAAGAGAAAAATTGTTCCTGCTGCTCCTTGCTGTTCCTTAGGTCTCTCCAGATGTGTGCAGTGTTTGCTGCATTACTCTGGGTAATGTAGCAAACACAAACATGTCCATTTGTGACTGGAATTTCAGATCAGGGCAGGCAGGTGTTTGTTGGAGCAAACTTGCTGTGGGGCAAATCCAGAGAGGGCTCAGAAATTATTGAGGTGACTGGAGCAGCTTCCCTCTGGAGCCAGGCTGGGAATGCTCAGCCTGGAGAAGGGAAGGGGGTGTGGAGACCTCACAGCTCCTTCCAGGGCCTGAAGGGACACAGGGGAGCTGGAGAGGGACTCTCCATCAATAACTGGAGTGACGGGACAAGGGGAATGGGTTCAGATTGACAGAGGGCAGGGATAGGTGGGATATTGGGCAGGCCCTGGCACAGGGTGCCCAGAGCAGCTGGGGCTGCCCCTGGATCCCTGGCAGTGCCCAAGGCCAGGTTGGACAGGGCTTGGAGCAGCCTGGGACAGTGGGAGGTGTGCCTGCCCATGGCACTGGTTGGGCTTTGAGGTCCCTTCCAACTCAAACCACTCTGGGATTGTGGGATTCCTGAGCATGCCTTGAGCTCCAGTTTTATCCCAGAATGTTTTTTCACTACAGTGAAGAACTGTTGAAATACAAAGTGACTTGTAGCCCACAATACCTTTTGATGACAGCACCTGAATAAGCCAGGTTATCTTTGTGTCCCTGTGAACTCTTCAGGATTATCTGGACAGCCTGGTTTCCCTTTTCAAAGCACAGCTCCATTCCTGGGAAATCCTTAGCACAGTGCTAAGAAGCTCTTAAAATCTTTTTGGGACAGTAAAGGCATTTATTTATTTTCCTCAATGTCAAAAGTAAAATTAAAACAACCCCAGAAGTTTCTGATTCAGCTCTGAGACTCTCAAATATTTGGGAGCAGGACTAGTGTTGATTCCTAAAGTTTTCAGGGATTGTCACACTGCAGGCTGTGCTTTGTGTTTGGTTTGTTGACAGTGATGCAAGCTGGAACTGGCAGGTGTCACAGGACCTCATTTTCTGGTGACATGGGATATCTTTAGGGTGAAAGGCAGCACAGAGCAATGGTGCCCCTTGCAAAACAAAAAACTGCTTGATGTGGCTGCTCAGATTTCAGATGGATTGAGAATTAGTGGCTTTAGAGTGGATTAGTATTGATATTTGCTTGTCTAATTATCATAATCTGGATGATTCCAGCACTGTTCTGGAGCTGATTTACAAACTTCCTCCCTGTGTATTTAGGGAAAGGTCATAGTTGAACAGTTTTACCAAATAAAGCTGCAGCCTCTGCTACAAAATCAAAAATAAATCCAAAATAGAGAGAGAGAGAGCAGATGGCATGAGCAGAAAGGGAGTTGAAAGTGCCACTCTGCCTTGAGCTGACCTGCAGAGCCTGGCAGCTCTGCCAAAGGAACACAAGCACTGCTTGGAGCCCTCTCCACACCCAGGGAGAGTTTGATTGATCATTATCCCTTTTCAGAGTGACTTCCAGAGGAGACACCAGTCAAATGGATGAAGGCAGAGTGGTATTTATTCGCTGGCTCTCCCTCTGCATTATTGCATCATTTAGGGCAAATTAATTGGTCTCTTTTTCCCCCCACTTTCTTTGTTTGGATTGTAAATTATTCTGGAGACTTCTAAACACTGCTGTGCTCTCCATATTGAACAGTAAAGGGTAGCTGACAGCTCTGAGATTCAGATAATACAGAATGGAGCAATTGATTTATGATAAGTGAGGGATAAAATATAGTTCCTTCCTAATGACAGTGAGAGACCCCCCTAAAGTCCATCAGAGGGGATCTTCTGCATCCTTGGCCTCTCTGGAGGGGACTGGCAAGAGAAAGCCAGGTGGGATTTGGGATGTTTCTCATCCCCTCCCTCTGAGATGTTTCATCCCTCTGAGAAGCAGAGCTGCAGCAGGCAATCTTCTCACTCTCTTCAGCTTCCTGGAAAAAGCTTGGAGCTGGGGGGGTCGGGCTCTGCTGCCAGGGAACAGGGACAGGACAAGGGGAAACGGCCTCAAGCTGTGCCAGGGGAGGCTCAGCTTGGACAGCAGCAGGAATTTCTCCATGGAAAGGGTGCTCAGGCCTTGGCAGGGGCTGCCCAGGGAGCTTTGGAGTGCCCATTTGGAAGATGTCACACAGGTGTGGATGTGGCACTGGGGGACATGGTTAATGGGGAACAGGCTTCCCAGCTGGACACGATGGCCTTTGAGGGCTTTTCCAACCCTAATGACTCTGTGGTCAGCCCTGCATGGTCCCAGGGCTCCAGCTGGATCTTCCCTCCCTGTGGAGCCCAGGAGCTGAGCTGCAGTGGCAGGGTGGGTGCTTGTCTGTCCTTGCCATGGGTGTTAAGGATGACTCAGAACGAGCTGATGGCCTGACAAACAAAGTTTGCCAAGCCAGGCATTGTTCTACAAAAACACACTGCGGAGAAAAGAGGCAAAAATCCCAAAAAATCAGAGTGCTGGGGCGTGTGGGCATTTAGTCAGAGATGGCTGGGCCACCTCAGAGCCCAGCTGACTTTGTTGCCAGGGAAGGACATGGCTGATGCTGCTTTTGTCACATCTCCCTCAGGGTGTATGCTGTCAGTCAGATTCCAGGGGTTTTCTACAGAACTGGTGGAAGACATGGACATGTCCAGTGTCTCCAGCCCGTGTGACAGCCTGGAGAGTGGGTTGGGGGGGATGAAGGAGGTTTTCTACATCCCTGCCCCAAACAGAGCGAGACAATTCACACACTTTATTAAAGGTTTTTGATGCTGGCTTTGATCTCATCCTGCTTTGTGCCAGCAAAATGGTCTCTGAATAAAGAACCGTGGAATTCCAGAGTGGTTGGGGCTAGGAGGTACCTTAAAGTTCATCTCATTCCACCCCTGCCATGGGCAAGGACACCTTCCACTGTCCCAGGTTGCTCCAAGCCCTGTCCAGCATCCCTTGGATACTTCCAGCCACAGCTCCTCTGGACAACCAAAAAAAGAAGGTTAAAACCCAATAAACCAAATAAATCAAATTTTTGATAAGATAAAATCTGCCATACAGAGCCCCTTTCCCAAGTTCTTCTTTCTTTTGTCCTGACTTGACTCAGATCACCTCTGGATCAAAGATTTAATCCAGAAGTTTCCATTACTTCACAACAACTTATGGCAGCATTTCCATTTCTTAATTAACAGATATTAATTAGTAGCACTATGAAACAGTGAAGACCAGATGTAACTGGAACCTCAGATGAATATAAAGAGGTATTTTTAGCAAGCCTGTCCTCTTTATGAGCACGTCCTCAATTTAAAAGAGTAAAAGTTGAAAGGGATTTGGGGTGTTTTTGGTGTTGTGTTAATTAATAAATTCCACATCCTCTGCAAGGGGAAGGTCATTGCTCGTAGCTGGAGCAGGGAATGGAATGGGAACCAGGAGCAGCATCATTGCTTCCTAATTAGTGCCTGTGGGCACATTAACCAGGTGTTCAGTCATTCCAGAACAGGAAAAATGGGGAATTTTGCAAACTTACAGCTTCTGTTAGTGTTGCATTACAGCTCCCCAGCCTGTCAGAAAAGATGTGTCCAGTTGCCCAGCAATCTGAAGTTTTATGGGGAAATCTGGGAAGCTGTGAATTCCAGGCTGTACCTCGATGTCAATGTAGTGTGGCATTTTATTTAATTTTATTTCTCTCCCAGCACCAGCACTGCTGTGGAAATGTGTTCTGCCTAAAAAGGGAGATCTGGGGACACGTGGAGCTCGCTCTCCCTCGGTGGCAGAGCCGTCATAATGTTTTCCACCCAATTAAATCCTTAAATATTGGATTCCAACACCATCCAAGCAAAAGGATTTCACAAAATACAATCATGGAGCTGTATCAGGAGTAAATTATTCCAAGATTTTCCCCAGTTCTCTGGTTTCCTGCTGTTCACTCAGTTTTCCTCATTGGGAAACAGGGAATGGGGAACCCTGCACAGTGACAGTGAGGGTAGGGAGTGGCATGCCATGGTTGGAATCTATAATTTGGTGCTTCCTTCAGAAAGGTGGAAAGAGCATCCCCAGTGCTCTGGGTCTGAGCTCAGGATATGGAAAGAGTGGTCCTGTCCCAACTTTGGGTGTTCCATGGTTCTCAATATCTGTGGATGGCTGAGGCCTTGATGAATCAGAGAATTCCAGAATGGTTTTGGCTGGAAGGGTCTTTAAATCCCATCCAGTGCCATCCCTGCCATGGGCAGGGACACCTTCCACTGTCCCAGGCTGCTCCAAGCCCATCCAGCCTGGCCTTAGATGCTTTTCCATCAGTTGCTCCTGAGCTGCATTTCTTTAAACCTCTGTTCACTGAAGTTTCCCTTTTCCCCTCCTAGCAGAGATCCTTGGAATTTTCCCCTGTTAAGGATCATTTTTCCCCTCGGGAATCATTTCCCCTTTCTTGGCAGAGTCCACAGGGGGTTACTTTTGTCCCTCAGAAGTGTTTTGTCCCTCAAGATGTTTTGTTTAATGCTAGTCAATTTAGAGCATCCATTTGGATCATCCTTTTCCCAGCATATCCAGGTCCTACCACTGCTTTTCCCAGCTTTCCTAGGATGAAATTTACATTTTATCAAGGGAAAACTACAGGCAACCTTCCAGTTGCAGCATTTTTGAGATGTGGGGGTAAAAGCAGTCGATGTTTTGCTCACACTTAAGCTGGAGCTTCCAACATACATTTGGAATTTGCATCTCACATCAGTGGCAGCTTGGATTCAGAAAATGTGTGTGATTTTCCCTTTGGAATCACGGCTTTAGAGTGATTTTCTACTGATATTTTTTTTGGTTTGTAATAAAAACTTAGTAAATGTGGTTATAAAATTAAACTATATTATTTCTACAGCAGGTACTGAAGCAGGATTTTTCATGAAAGAATTGGGGAGTGAGTTACCAGGTGATTACAGGAGAAGGATCCTTTTCCCCCTGCTTTTCCTTGTGTTAGTAGTGCTGATGGCATTTTATTAAAATCCTATGCTTCTTTATACCAGATGAAAAGGAAACTAGAATTTTAGGAATTATTTTTCAATGAAATGTCCTGGTGGGATGTTTCCTGGGGAAGAGGAAAGCACAGGGAGCCAGATCCCAGCAGGGAAGCTGTGCTTGGAAAGGCTGAGGGTCAGATCTCCCAATACCACGTTAATGAAATGTAGGAATAAATCACTCTGGGGGTGTGCATATGGAACTGAAATTATCCATAATTTTAGTATTAAACCCCATTAGCATCCAGCAGTGTGTTTTCCTTCTAGTCATGTTATCCTTGGAATTTATCCCATCAGTCTGACCAGTCCAAGTGTGTGACTGTGCCCAACGTTGGGCTTGGTGGACATTTCCCCCCACACTTTTTTTTTGTTTGTTTCTGCAGAATCCAGGCAGGAATATTCCTGCCTTCGTGGCCTCAGGTTTAATTTGGGAAGGTTGGAGGGATGACATGGGCACAGAGAGGTCAGGAGAGCAAAACCTGACATTTGGGTTAAAATACAATAGGTTAAGACAGGATCACTGGGGCAATGTCCAGACTCCCTTGTCATTTGTTTTGGAGATAAATACCATGGGAAGGTCAGAATGCCTCCAACCAAATTGGGAATTGAGACAGAAAGACAGGATATCAAGTCCAGGAAGGAATCTGTGACACTCTGAAGATAAACTGCTCACTAAATACATCTAATTGGGACAAAAATATTCGTTTCCAGAAAAAAAAAATAATTGCTTGGGACAAGTTGTTCAGGTAGTTACTAGAAGAGCAAAACCATGATAAATTGATGGATTATTGCTCTAAAATGTGTATAAAACTTGATAAAATGATAATTTATTACTCTAAAATGTGTCAAGGTCTGTCTTTTATTGAGCAAGCACAGGAAGCCAAGGTAGTTTTTATGTGCTGGTAAAAGGATTAAAAGAACTGCCATAGGGAACATGGAATTCCAGACTGGTTTGGATTGGAAGGGACATTAAAGCCCATCCAGTGCCACCCCTGCCATGGGCAGGGACACCTTCCTCTGTCCCAGGTTGCTCCAAACCTGGCCTTGGGCACTGCCAGGGATCCAGGGGCAGCCTCAGCTGCTCTGGCTCTCTCACCACCCTAAGAATAAAATTACCCTCAATGTTAATCAAGTTAAGGTGAGAAATTTAATTAAACAGAACCAAAACTTAATTTCTAAGGGGTTTTTATGGAGTTCCATAAATTAAAATATAAAGACATAAAAATATTTTTTATTATAATATTCTATATAAATAGATATAAAATATAAAGTCCACAGAGTAGAGGCAACTAAAGTTGCTCATATGGAGTCCATTCACATCCCACTATTAAGTTTCAGCTCTGAACCAATTTTCCAAATTATTATTGGTTTTGCTGGCTTGAAATTTAATTTTTTATTAAATCTCGCATTCATGCTTTTGGAGATAGACAAGTTTCATGGTGAATTTAAAGCATATTGGCTATCAGGCAAATTGAAAAAGGGCTGGGAGTGATGTGTTTAGCACAGGGAAAAAGAAGCAGAAAAGTAGACAGGAAAAGTTAAAATTTCACTTGGACACTTCCAGTAGTTGTGCCTTTCAGTGTTTGAGACGTGTACAGTCTCCCTTTCCCTCTGATCAAGACACAGATAATTAAGATATAAATTCAGTGATTTTTTTTTTTAAACTTTATTTATTTTCAGTATTTTTGTGCACAAATAATGTCTTTATTTTAATCCTGTTCTTCTTTATGGTTGCTTTGTTTTCTGAGGTACAAACATATTTTGTGGTTTCATACTCAGAGAAATCAATGAGGTCTCTCCTGGTCTCCATCCCATCCTGGATGCTCCCAAGATATCATTTATTATTCCTGTGGAAAAGCTAAAATGAAACAAAGGGCAGAAATGCCACATTGCTGTGATGGTCCTGGAAAAAAATACCATGGAAATGGATGAAATAAATTAAAATTGTCATGGTCAAAGGGTGATGGTGTGGAGAAGAGAAGGTTAAAACTCTGGATAAGGCTGAGGTGGAGGGAATTAAAGTGGGTGTTAAATGTGGTTTATCCCTAAGGTTTGTGAGATGCAGGTGAATTATCATTTATTGCAAGGGACATTCTCACATCCAGGGATGGGATGGATGTGGATCCTGGGCATGTGAGTCTTGGGAAGAAATCAGAAATCGCAGGTTTGAGAAGGTGGGGAGTTCAGAAATTCAGAAAGGAAGCACTTCATTGAAAATGTTTCAATTATCTCAAAGCAATTCCAGGGAAGGGAAGGGAGCTGGGGAAGGGGCTGGAGCCCCAGGAGCGGCTGAGGGAGCTGGGAAGGGGCTCAGCCTGGAGAAAAGGAGGCTCAGGGGGGACCTTGTGGCTCTGCACAGCTCCTGCCAGGAGGGGACAGCCAGGGCGGGTCGGGCTCTGCTGCCAGGGAACAGGGACAGGACAAGGAGAAACGGCCTCAAGCTGTGCCAGGGGAGGCTCAGCTTGGACAGCAGCAGGAATTTCTCCATGGAAAGGGTGCTCAGGCCTTGGCAGGGGCTGCCCAGGGAGCTTTGGAGTGCCCATTCCTGGAGGTCTTCCATAAACTGTGTGGAGGTGGCACCTGGGGACATGGTTAGTGGGGAGCAGGGTGGTGCTGGCTGATGGTTGGACTTGATGATCTTGGAGGTCTTTTCCATCCTTAACAACTCTGGTTCCATGGAGTCAGCACTGGGCTGGGAGGCAGAGACACACCCGGGTGACACTGACACACCAACCCCTTCACCCTCCCTGTCCCCCAGTGGTGTTGAGCTACAGAAATTCCCATCTCTTCCACTCCCATGGGAGTTTTCTAATCCTTTTCTGGGTGGCTTGGGCTGGATTCTCCTGCTTTCCTCTTCCCACAAAAATTCCAGCTTTTATCATCCAGTGATGCAAAATTAAAGCATAAAACCCCCTTTGCCTGTGCCCTAACACACCCTCTAATAATATGTCAGGAAAAAAAAGCGCATCATTTTCCATCTTAGCCATTCAAACACTGGAAAATAAGGAATTTATTCCCTTAGAAAGGTTATTAGAGCTGGAAGCACAGGATAAAGAGCAGAATATAGGAAGCTGGAGGCTCATCTTTTACTGCTTTGTTTCTGGGTGTTTTACTGCAGCTGATGCATTACTCCTGTTGTTCCAAATCCCTGGAATTCAAGGAAGGGAATGAAATAATTGCAATTACCATGGGGAGTGCTGTTCTTCCCCTTCTCTCCAGAGCAAACAGACAACCTCTCACTAATTATTATTGATTTGTCAATCAATTGGATGCAGCACTGGCACAGGGAGCTATAAGGTCATTCCCACTGCAACAATATCCTGGAATTATGCTGGGAATGAAATGTAGGGCTTTTGTAAAACTCCCACACCTTTAGAAGACAAAGAAAACATCATCTATAATGCAGTATAAAAAGGGGCATTTCCCTCTCTGACCTCATCAAAAGAACTCCAGCTTTAAATGCTTCCAGCTTTGGCAGCTTTTTCCCCCATCTTTCCCTGTCTTTCCCTGCCTTTTGGCATCTTTTTAATCCATAAGATTAGCATTTGCATTGGTAAAATGCACATTAAAAAGCTTTTCATAGCAATGAAAAGAGGTTTTAGAGCTTAATAAATTAAGGAGCAGCAAGGAACTTTATTCCAACCAGTGACACAGAACAGTGGAATCAGAGGGATCTGCTCCGTGCGTGAGGGTTTGAGCAAAAGGGGATTTTTCCATCAGTGGAAAAAAGAGGAGAGCACTGTTATGTTCCATGATCCAAAACTTAATTCCAAATATTCATTATATCTAAATTTTTCCAGGAAGTTCAAAGCAATATTGATTCCAAAGGAAATGTTTGTAAGGTAGACTGCAAGAGAAGATTGGCCACTTCTTGGTGGGAAAAGTTTGGGTTCAATAGTTGGGATTGTTTCCTGGTGTTCTGTGGAGTTCAGATGGAGACAACACAAAGCAACTCAATTTGAAACTCAATTTTCAGAAGGCTTCAAACTGTTTTTATTATAGCAATGCATGCTTTTTACACATTCTTACCAAACTCAGAAGTTTACACTTTACTCATTGGTCACGAGAGACAAACAAATGCTCATTGGAATAGGCAGCTGCAGGTTTCTCTTATTTATCCTCTTTCTTTCTTGATTTCTATGTCAACGACCTTGATAGAAAATTCTTTTGGGGGTAAACATGGATCCTCTTATTAAACTTCTCTCTGGCTCACAGAAGTCACTGTAAAACCTCTTCCGCAGGGTTCCAAATTTTGTATAATCATGGAATATCCTGAGCTGTAAGGGACAGACAAGGATCACTGATCCCAGCTCCTGGGATCCTGCCCAGACACCCCAACAATCCCACCCAGTCCCTGAGAGCGTTGTCCCAGTGCTCCTGGAGCTCTGGCACCTTTGGGGCTGTGCCCATTCCCTGCCCTTAGAATGGGAAAATGTATGGGATGGAGGATTTGAAAACCACCTGAAAGATGAAAGGGGAAAGTCATAAAATAATTAATGGAATCACAGAATTATTTAGGCCTGAAAAGACCCCTGGGACCATTAAATCAAACTGTTCCTCCAGCACTGCTAGGGCCACCACTAGACCTTGTCCCCAGGTGCCACTTGGTCTTCCAAGTACCTCCATGATATTCCCTGTAAAGAAGCAGCTGTAGATTCTGTCCAGAATTTTGAAGATCGGTGCACAACTGATCTTCAGACTCTGAAGCTTCTCTCAGCAGATCCTCATCTGGTGTTTATTTTGTTATCTATTGAACGAGTGTAATTTTTAAAAATTGAAAATATCTGCATAATACATTAAAAAAACCCATCTACATTCATAAAAATTCCTTTTAAATTTATTTTGAAGAGTTTGAAGCATGAATTCAACTACTGCTTGCCATGAGCAAAATCTGAGGAGGAGGATTTGAGATGAGCTCAAGCCTCCCGCTTCTTGTTGAAATTGTTTGGATTGCTGATTTGAAGACATCAGCACAGAGTCATGGAATGGTTTGGTTCAAAGGGCCTCAAAGCCCATCCAGTGCCACCCCTGCCAAGGGACACATTCCATGCCAGGCTGCTCCAAGCTCCAAAGTCCTGCCTGGCATTGGACACTTCTAGTGATCCAGGGGCAGCCACAGCTGCTATGGGTACCCTGTGCCAGGGCCTGCCCACCTTTGCAGTGGTTGGGTAGCCTTGGGTTGAAATTCATTTCTTGAAAAGCATCTTGGGTTTTGGTACCAAAATGTGTTGGCATGAAAATTTTTGGATCTTTGTGAAGAGTGGAAATTCCTGTACAGGTGATGCTAAAGTGATTCCTCTTTAAGGTGTGGAATTTTACCCATAAATTAATTGTCCTGGGTAATTTGCTGACAGATTACTGAGCTTTCTTAGTAGTCATGAATATATTCAAGATCTATTATAAGAGAGATCTATATATATAAAAAGTATATCTAGAAAATATCTATTTTGACTTTTACTTCCAATTTATCAGGCTGTGGTGGTTCTTGTTTCTCCTCATTATTCCCTGCTTTCCCACTTCTCAGGTCCAAGAGTCACTACATCTTTACATTGCCACCTCTTGTCTATTGGACCTCTCAGTGACTTTTGCACTCTCAAAGGTTAAACATTTTCATTTTGAATATGATTTTCCCTAATAAAAAATCCTTTGGCAGCCTAAAAGGTAGAGAACATACTAACCTGAGGGATAAGTGTCAATAACCTGCTGTTCAGCAATGTAAGAAAAATCTTTCTGTCCCACTCTGCAGGCCTCCCCCAGTGAGTGAAAGTGCCCCGAAGGGAACCGTGGTCACCGTTGTCACTGCGGCCGCCTTGAACCAGACAGTCGTGTACTCTATTGTGTCAGGGAATGAAGAGGGTAAGTGGAAGAATATTAATATTGTTATTAATATTAGTATTTCAGTCTCGTGGCTATGGGGAACCAGAGCTCTGCGAGAAATTGTGGAGAAGCAAAGCTGCTGAGGTGAATCACAGAATCATTAAGGCTGGAGAAGAACTCCCAGGTCATTGAGGTGAAATCCCAAAAATCACCAAAAAAAAAATCTCACTGATGTGAAAATTCCCATGGATGCCACATAGTCTATGGCACATCAAAATAAAAACATAAATAGCTTTGATGGAATTGTACTTGCTTAAAAATCTGGTTTAAGGGATTATAGGCTTGGCCATGCTGTAACAAATATTGGATTAGAGCCTGATATCCAAACAAAACATCCTGCTGGGATACTCTGTAATCCACCTGCACATCTTGACAAAATAACACAGAATTACTGGGAGGGATGTAAAGAATCCCCCATCCCATCCTCCCTTCTTTGTTTTGTCCCATCTTTCCATTTGTACTCAAGTCCTGTGCAGGGAGTTGTACTTCCCTGATCCTTTGGGTCCCTTCCAGCTCAGGATATTCCATGATTCTGTGATGTTGGGTTGCTTATTCCAGTAGCAGGGCAGATCAAGCCACTCTGCTGCTTAAAAATATCTTCAAAGATGAGCTACATGGGGTTTTGCAAGCCTGAGGGAGGGAGGGAGGGAGGGAGGGAGGGAGGGAGGGAGGGAGGGAGGAAGGGAAGGAGGCAGGGAGGGAGTGGCTTGCTTGGCAGTGTCAGAGAATTGTGTCATCCCCAAAATAAAACCCTTGGGCATTGAAAATCCTTGTTTATGCACCTCATAAAATTCCTGCGTTTTTGCTGGCTTCCAGATGTGTTTGCCATTAACAACAGAACAGGAGTGATCTCTGTGAAAAAGCCTCTGGACTATGAACGTGTCCAAAGCTATGAGCTCCGAGTGCAGGCAGACTCCCTGCAGGTGGTGAGGTCCAACCTGCGTGTCCCCTCCAAAAGTAAGTGTCAAAAACCCTTCCTTTGCCATCATTTCCACACAGATGTTGCTGGTGTTTGCTGAGAAGGCTGAAACTGCTCTCCAGTGACCTTGGTGTGTTTTAGAGGGGTGATGGTGATGATGGGATCACAGCCCATGGTGCATTTTTGGATCTCTCAGCCTGACTTGCCCAGAGAAGCTGCGGCTGCCCCTGGATCCCTGGAAGTGGCCAAGACCAGGTTGGACAGGGCTTGGAGCGCCCTGGGATAGTGGGAGGTGTCCCTGCCAATGGCAGGGGTGGGTCTTGATGGGCTTTAAGGTCCCTTCCAACCCAAACCATTCTGGGATTCTGTGATTTCACATTCCTAGAGGTACAAAGATAATGACAGAACCCCGTGGTGGCTTTTCCTGCATTTAAGAGGAATTAATTGCCTGGGTGACAAGGTGGAGACTGGTCACAGGTCATAATCCATGATATTGGAGGTCCTTTCCAACTTGGATGTTTCTATGATAGGACCGTGTTAGACGCTCTTTTCATCTTTCTGTCAGAAGATTTGAAAACAAAATCACCCTTCCATTAATTATTTCCATGTTTTATCCCATCAGGTAGAACTATTTGTCACCTTTGGCACCCCTTTGGCTGGTACAAAGGCACTGTCCTGACTCTGCTGAACCCAGCTGTGAGCAGGGCTTTGCTCTGGGGGTTGGGGGTAAGACAACAGTCCTGTCTCCTTCAGTTTTTGCTTTTCCAAACCCAAAAAAACCCTTGGGAATAAAGTGGAAATGGGAGTTTTACAACTAAAATTCTGCAGCTGCTCCGCAGTAATTGGGAATGATGATTCCACTACGTTAAATATGAGCATGAATTCTGTGTCCCTGTGGTTGATGTAACCCTAAAGCAGCCTTATGTTTTTAGTTGCAAAAGTTGGTGCTGGCGGTGCTTTCCGAGTTGGCTGCTCTGGCAGTTCCCAAATCCATGAGTTGTGACAGATGGACTCAATGTAAGCAGAGCCTGGAGAGCTGATCCTGCTGCCTCACAGCTCTGGGGGAGCTCGGGACAAACTTCCAATTTCTTTGAGCAGCAAAGCAGTGCATTTTAAAGAGGCTGCACAAAACCTGATCTCCCACTCAGGTCATTATTTGTTAGAAAAGGAGGTTTTATATGGATTTAAATCAGACCTTGGGTCTGTTCTGCTCCAAACATGTTGCTGTTTGCTTCTTTTTGCACTCTCTCAAGCAGTGACAGCACATGGTGATCTTCTTCAGGCTTTATGGGCTCATTTAGATCTAAATGCCACTGAAAATATTCAGTGCTGATTCCTACTTGGTTCTGCCAAATGCAGGAATGTGAGCTGGAGCCCAGCTGCAGTTCAGCACAGCTCACCTGCCAAAGCACAGAGCCTGCTCCACGCACTTGTAAGGCAAGAGTAAAGCAAAGTGCTCCCAAACCCTGGTAAAATTACAATTCTCCCTCCCAGCTGGATTCAGATGAACTTTGGAAAAGTTCTTTGAAATCTGCTGTTGCCTCCTGCAGAATTGCTTTTGTAGATGCAGGGATTTATGTGAGAATTATCCATGCCTGAAGAGCAGCTGTATCCATGCCTGGGTTGGGATGTTGCAGAAGGCAAGTGCAGTGCTGCTGGTGAAAGCACTGAGTAAAACTCACCTGGGAACACTCAAAGCATCCTTGATGCTCTCCCAATGTCCAAAAATCATTGCTTTAGTTCAGCTTCATTTCTGCAGCCTGGCAAATAATTACAGGCTCACATGGATCTGGCACATTTTTAGATGGGGAGACTGGAAAAGAGCTTTCAACAAGGATGTTTGGGAAAAACTTGTGGGAATGAAACACTAGTACACTCTGGTGACACAGGAGTTTTTGTTTGGTTTGTTTTCTGTGTTACTTATTCATGGTCTACTCATTTTAGGTGTTTCAGAGGTTTCTCAGCTTTGCATTAGAGCAGCTTTCAAGGTGTTTTCACTCCCCTTAAGCAAACCACAGAAGATGAAAGTTCCAAAAGTCTTGGCAGTGATTATTTAGCTGGTTCCTTTAAGCTGAGGATGACTTAGAAGAAGCTGCAGTTCTATATTTTCTGTGCACTGCAGCTCATTGTCACAGGGCTGGAGAGAAAAGGAACCTTGTAGGAGACTGAGGTACCACTGAAATAAATTTTCTTGGCTCTTTTTGGTCACCTTGGCAGCCTGTGCTGCTTTGGCCAGGGAAAGATGCTTTTAGTTCTTTCACCTGGCTATCTCCTTAAGCAGCACAGTCATAAGGGTTTATATCTGGATTCTGGGAGGTCTCACAAGAATTACCACCAAGGAGTAAATCCTGCTTTCAACTCCTGGAATCCATGAAGATAAAAAATAACCGGAGCTAGATCCCAGACTTAGAACATCAAAATGGGAGGTTTTACATACATGGGTGTACAAATTTTCCCTCTGGAAGGTGAATGTGAATACTGACAGTCTGCAATGATCACTGTCCTCACAAAGAGTGTTCACGCCACACCCAGCATTCAGAAAAGCAGTTAAAAATTTGGAATATGAAGGAAAAAGGAGTCTAATTACAGAGTATAGCCCAGACTCTCTAAGAATGCACTTCATTGGTGGTCTTTTCTATCAGGCTGGGGGCTGGGGGTGCAGGAGTGGTGGATTTGGGAGCAGCAGAGTTCCTGTGCAGGGAATATTCCTGACTCAAGCAGAGGGAAATTCCCAATGGGAATGGGTCTGGCATGATCTTCCCACATAGCACAGCTGCTGCTGAGGAATTTTAGTGAGAATTCCACTGAGGGTAAGGCATCTTCTGTAGCTAGTGGAGAGCCCTTTCCTTCAGCAAGCTGTGGAATTGGATCCAAAGGTGGGATAGGGAGGAGCTCACAGATGCCACATTCCACTCCATCTGCTAAAATGAAGGACTGTGCCCAGAAATCAGGCAGAAAGCTGAAATACAGGTAGATATTCAATGGTGACAGTCCTAATGTTGGCCTGTGGATATGCAGGGTATTTAATTTGCTTTGTGCTTAATGTAATAACTTCCATTTCTCCATTCTCGAAGCATTCACCCTTTGCTAAACAAATCAGCATTTTGACAGCTCAGAGAACTGCCAGCAAATTAAACAAATGGAGAGTTGAGCAAATTGCATGGCAAACTTTGCACAAGGCTCAGCCACCTCACCCAAACTGACACGACATAAGTGAGCAATATGCAAATGATGTTTAATTGGAATTAGAGAGAACCAGTGCAGGTGAGCCAGCACCTGATCCCACCTGCACAAATAAAATCAGGATCTTCCGTCCAGCACCAAACAGGTGGCAGCCAGTGATAGCACTGGTTATAGGCTCAGCAGGGCAAGGGCACTTCCACACATAATCCTGCTTTTAATGCCACCTTCTTCCCTAAAAGGTGGAGCTGCAGTGGGAAAGTCTGCCTGGGAAGCTCATTTTCCTACCATAGTTTTGTATGGAAGCCAGAGACATTTAGGATCTGGTTTAAGACAGAGATTTGACAATTAATGTCATTTCCTATCCTTTATTTCTTTTATTTTTACCCCCTTCTCTCTGCACTGAAGAACCCCACAGGGTGGCTGAGGCTGGAGGAGCCGAGTGGGCAGCTGGTGGCACCTCCCTGCTCCAGCAGGGCCATCCCAGAGCCCAGGGCACAGCATTGTGTGCACACAGCTCTGCCCCAGCCCCAGGGAGGAGAGCCCCCAGGCTCTGTGCACAATGTGCTCAGGGCTGGCACTGCCCAGGGAAGAAGTTGTGCCTCCTGTGCAGGGGGAATTGCTGGGCTCAGGCCCTGCCCGTGGCTCTGGTGCCATTGCTGGGCCCCGGAGCAGAGCCTGGGCCCTGCTCTGCCCCTCCCTGCACACAGGGACAGCCCGGCCTGAGGGCCCCTCTCAGCTGGGGCTCCTCTCCAGCCTGAGCAGCCCCAGCTCCCTCAGCCTTTCCTGGGCACCCAGATGCTCCAGGCCCTTGCTCAGCTCCAGCAGCTCCTGGCCCTGCTGTGCTGAGGCTCCAGAGCTGGACACAGCACCCAGAGGTGCCTCCAGGGCTGCCCCAGGGCCAGGATCCCTCCCTGACCTGCTGCCAGAGCTCCTCTGCTGCCCCAGCTCCCATTGCCCTCCTTGGCCCGGGAGCCTCTGCTGGCCCGGGGACAGCTCGGTGTCCCCCGGGAGCCTCTGCTGGCCCGGGGACAGCTCGGTGTCCCCCGGGAGCCTCTGCTGGCCCGGGGACAGCTCGGTGTCCCCCGGGAGCCTCTGCTGGAGCAGGGACAGCATTTTAAGTACCTGGTGGTTTTTTTCAGATTTTACTTCCATTTATGAAGCCATCATTTGTTTCCCATCAGCTGGACCAGCAGATAGGCAGAATATGACTTTGGGCATGTCAGAAATAGTCTGTGGTTTAATGTTTTCCTCGCCTAAATGTACAGCTCTTAAGCCTTTTCTAAAGAGCCTGCATTGTATGAATAACTCAGATCAGTGGCACCTGTGAAACACTAAAATTATCCTGGCACTGAAAGGAGCTGGGAAGACCAGCTCAGAAAGGAGGCAATTTATCACTTGCAAATGTGGTTTTAATGAACTGGATATCATCATTTCCAGCAATCTTTCTGGATGATACAATTCTGAAAGAGTGAAGCAGATGTTGGTGGAGATTACTGCACAGTGGAATCTGTTTGGCACCAGCTCCATGGTTTTTGCTGGATGTTTTTCCCCTTGCAGAAGGATGGAGATGTTTATTGCTCAATGGGCTGGAGCAGGAACTCTTTAATAAAACCAAATTAACAATGAGGTTTTGTATTGAACCTCTGGTGGTTTGTGTTGAACTTCTCAGGTGAGGCAACACTGGTGGAGGTCCCCTGGGCCAGGCCAGGTTTGGGAGGAGAACAGGCTTGGGGATGCTTTCAGTTAACACAGGAAATTAATTAAGTGTTGAGGCTTCTGAGTCCGGACTTTGTGTGACCATTTATGAGTTTACAGACACCAGGACTGAATCAGCCTAATGATTTCCATGGCATTAGGAATAATTAAAATAGATAAAGCAAGGTGCAGAGCTGCTGTTAATGAGCTCTTTGTGACACCTCTTCGTTACCTCTTTGTGACACCTGTGGGTATTTAACGGGATCAAAAACCTTGGAATTCAGGTGTGATATGGATCCCTAAATGGAGCTGGGGAAGGGGCTGGAGCCCCAGGAGCAGCTGAGGGAGCTGGGAAGGGGCTCAGCCTGGAGAAAAGGAGGCTCAGGGGGGACCTTGTGGCTCTGCACAGCTCCTGCCAGGAGGGGACAGCCAGGGCGGGTCGGGCTCTGCTGCCAGGGAACAGGGACAGGACAAGGGGAAACGGCCTCAAGCTGTGCCAGGGGAGGCTCAGCTTGGACAGCAGCAGGAATTTCTCCATGGAAAGGGTGCTCAGGCCTTGGCAGGGGCTGCCCAGGGAGCTTTGGAGTGCCCATCCCTGGAGGTGTCCCAGGAAGGGCTGGAGGTGGCACTCAGTGCTCTGGGCTGGGGACAAGGTGGGCACTGGGCACAGCTGGGACTCCATGGGCTGGCAGGGATTTTCCTGCCTCAGTGACTCTGGGGTTATCCAATTTTAGCATTCTTTGCTGTCTCAGGGATTTATTTTTAGTTTATTATCCCTACACTCATTCTGTATGATCTCCCTGAGCTGTAAATGCATGAATGCTAGGAGATGTTACAAATATTACAAAATATTCTCTTTTCCCTTTTCCTTCCGTCTTTTAGGTAATACAGCCAAGGTCTTTATTGAGGTGAAGGATGAAAATGACCATGCACCTGTTTTTACCAAAAAAATGTACATTGGAGGGGTGTCTGAAGATGCCAGAATGTTTTCTTCTGTGCTTAAAGTGAAGGTAAGGCTTAAGTTTTTGTTACTACCTTCACTTAAAGGGGAAAAATTTGTTCTCACCGGTTTGATTTTTACAGGAAATTTTTAAATTTGCATCTTCTAAAGCTGCTTGATGGTTGATGTAGGCACAAGTATGATTTTCAGTTAAAACCCAGGTTTTGTTTGTACTCAATTTTAGGTGCTTGTGTCTCATGCCACTTTGTAGCTCTGATTTCAGCTCTCTTAATATTTAAATATTTGGTTTCTGTTCAATGCCAGTTTTCACCTGAAGTTTTTTGTGTTTTGGCGGTACCTAGGTTTTAAAGGGGAAGTCCAAAAACTTTAGGTCTGCAATGGGAGGGAAGTGGGCATAAAATTAACCATCCACAGGGTTGGTTTTTTGTTGTGTTTTTGTTGTTGTTTTTTTTTAAAGAGTGATTAAATTAATGGAAATATAATATACAGACTACAAGTTGCATCAGATAATCATAGCCAAGAGTAGAAACTTTTTTTTTGTTTTTTCAAGAAAACAAATAAATGATGTGTTTAGAGCACCAGGAATTATAAAAGGGTCAGAGCTTAATAAAGTTGTTCTAGCTGGTTTTTTTTTGCTGTTGTTGGTTTCATGAGAGTCCTTCCCAAAATAAACCCAGAAATGGCCAAGAAATGGCGAATTGGGAAGCTTCTACTTCATTAAAATTAGGAATCCAAAAATGGTGGCAAATCCGAGAATTGTGTCAAATCCATGAACTTTAAAACTCCTGAAGAATCACCAAATCGTTAATATTGAAAAAGACTTTTAAGACCCTCAAGTCCAGCCATCTCCCAGCACCACTGTGGTCACCACCAAAAATGTCCCCAAGCCCTACTTCCACACATTTTGGGACACTTCCAGGGATGGTGACCCCACCACTGACCTGGTCATTGTTTAACCACCCTTTCTATGAAGAAATTCTTCCAATTATTCAATCCAAACCTCCTCTGGAACAAGTCAAGGCCGTTTCCTCTCCTCCTGTCACTTAACTCATCCCCACCTGGCTCCATCCTCCTTCCAGGGAATTGTAGGGAGAAGATAACAGGACAGAGGCACTGGAGTAGATAAAAAATTCTGAAAGGCAAAGTAATTTAGGGAAAGGAACATTTTGCTCAGTCTGAAAGCAAATGAAACATGAGGCACAAATGTCAAATCACATTTGGAGTTGTCCCACGAAATGTGGACAGGCTGTGAAATCCTTCCTGGTTTTCCAAGAGGATTTCTTAGGCACAGGTATTTGTGTGTCAGTCACGGGGATAAGAAATGGGTGGAGAAATGCTAAGGGACATTTGAGGGGGATAAGGGGAATCTGCTTTTGCCCTTTAGAAACGTTTGACTTAAAACAGGTGATCAGTCCACAAAAGAGGAGCAAAAGAAATGTCAATTTTGTGTCTTTAAGCTTTTTCTGTTCCAATCCTCCCTGGTTTTGCTGGTACAAAATGGAATGAGGCCTAAGCCAGGAGTTGGTATTAGTGGATGGCATTAAACATAATTGTGTGTTTAGTGAAAGTAAAATTAGAAATAATTAAGAAATGCTCTTGTTCAGAGGATCAGGCTGGAATTTATTGTTGTAGCACTGAGCATCTGCAGCAGTCAGTGCTCGTTACCCTTTTTCCTGGCCTTTAGAAAGCAAAAGTAATTGCTCTGTTAGTTAAACACAATCCCCGTTCCAGCCTGGTTTAAGAATAATTAATCAAATGAATGTCTCTTCTTGAGGAGTAGAAAGAAATGAGCAACTCTCCAAGTTGAAATTTAGGAGAACATTAATAAAGTACATGCAGAGCTTGAACTGTAGAAATTATTCAGGTTTGGATTCCGGGGGAAATTCAGGTTCTTATGAGGTGTTTTTAATGTGTTTGCTTTCATCTTCTGCATTGATTGACAGTTGCTCAGTTTCTTTCACATTATCTGAATGATTTTGAGAAGAAAGTGATTTTCTCACTATCTTCTTATTATTGCTGGCACTGACAACAGCCTTGATGAGCCTCATATGTAGGGTGTTGGAATCAGAGAATCCCAGAAGGGTTTGGGTGGGAGGGGACCTTAAAGCCCATCCAGTGCCACCCCTGCCATGGCAGGGACACCTTCCACCATCCCAGGCTGCTCCAAGCCCTGTCCAGCCTGGCCTTGGGCACTGCCAGGGATCCAGGGGCAGCCACAGCTGCTCTGGGCACCCTGTGCCAGGGCCTGCCCACCCTGCCAGGGAACAATTCCTTCCCAAAATCCCATCTGTCCCTGCTCTCTGGCAGTGGGAAACCATTCCCTGTGTCCTGTCCCTCCATCCTTTGTCCCCAGTCCCTCTCCAGCTCTCCTGGAGCCCCTTTAGGCTCTGGAAAGGGCTCCAAAGTCTTCCCAGAGCTTTTCTTGTCCAGGCTGGCCAATCCCGACTCTACCAGCATTTCAAATGACTCAATACAAAACTACAATTTCCAAAAACAACCCAAAAATCCTGCAGTTTGGTTCTTCTTTAACAGGACATAATAATTTATGGGGATAATTAAGGACTGTGGTCTTTAATTATTAATACAGTAGTTGATGTAGATCACTTCTGGGTCAATTGATCACAAATGCACCACTGAACACTCAGATGCTCACCTTTGGTTGCCTCGGTCATGCTCTACTCTGTCTTGAACAAAATTTCACAAATAATAAATATAATCAAATACTAAAACTAAATTAAAGTTAAGAGAAAAATAGGGAGAGAAGAAAACTAATCCCGAGTCCATAATCTTCCACACAAATTTAATTTAGTAACAAATAGACCAATAAAATGTTGGATGATAACTTCTCTCATCCAAACAGTTGATATGTACCAAGGCAAATCCTATGGATTTTCTCCCAACTCTCTAAGGTCAGTGGGTTTGCTGCCAGCAGCATCCTCTTAAATACATTCATTTGAGTATAAAAGCCTGTTAGAGGAGGATAATGAGCTGCTTTACTCCAGATTCATAGTAAGATTCCTCCAAGTAGATGAAAAGGACACTTAAGCTCAGCAAAATACCGCAAATCATTCTCCAAAAGTCATTTTTAATCAGAATTAATTTGGGGAGTGATAAACCACGTGAATTATTCTCTATGGATCTGATTGAATTACAAGCAGTGGCCTCTGAAACCTGGGAGTTACTGATGCTCCAAGAAAAAAAAAGGATATATTTAAATAAAATGGAAATTTTTAGCAAAGGATTTGCTCCTTGCTGCTTGAATTTCCCTTCTCTGCAATTCCCATTTTTTTACCCAGAATTTCCAATGTATTTGAGAGCCCATTTCCTTAATTAAAGACTTTTTTGTGTTTTTCATTAGGAATATAGTAATTAAAACCAGATGTAACATGCATAGATTCTAATTATGAATTCTGTGCCTTGATCTTTGCTTTGTGTTTCCTTGTGTTAGAATTATTTTGGTTTTCACTGGTATTTTCATGGAACTCCTGTTGTTACCCCTCAGAATTCCAACCGGGCTTCCTTGAGCCCCAAACACAATATTTTTAATCTGCTTCAGGATACAAGCCCACAAAAGAATCTTTAGGGAAATTACCAGCAGGAATTGGCTTTTCCCTATAATAGAATGTTATTAGCTCTTGCTTTTTAAATATTAGCTGTATTAACCTCTGATTTTCTTCCTTTATTTATTAAATTACTGAATTATTACAGATTTAAATGAGGAAAAATCAGAGGTCCTAATTCTAGTGAAGAAATAGAATTGTCTGAATTCTTGCTCAGTTTATAAAGGTGTTTTTTTCCTGAAAATGTTTGCAGGGAAAGAATCTTGCCTAAGTAATGCCAGTGAATCCAAAGCTCTGGAATTGGCTGTATTTGACGGAAATGCTTTTATTCTTACAATACTTTCATTCCAGCCCTTTCCTATGGTCTTTGCCCCTTTCTGATCAGCTTTTTCATAGACCTTTATCCTTTATTCCTTTTGAATAGCCTTTATTGAATATTGAATATGCTTGGAATATATCATCAGAAGAGAGTAAAATTAACCAAAGCCATTTTAGGCTGCAGGTCCTGGCTCTGAGGACACACAGGGGAGCAGGAATTCCTATTTTCTTCACCTCAAAAGCATCTTGGAGATCCCACAATGAGCTAAAACAATGGATGAAACAAACGGTTAAAATTCCCGGATAGGGAGAGAATACCAAAATTGCTTTTTTTTTTTTTTTTTTTCACAGATCTGTTATTAAATCTCTAATTTTTTTTTTTTTCTATCTGTGCCTATAACCTGTAGATTTCTTTTGATTTTTTCTTGGGATGACAAGGGTATCTTCAGAGTGGCAAGTTCTGCAATTCCAGAGATTCCACCTTGGGCACCCAGGAGAGTTTTCAGGGTAACATTTTCAGGAGGCTCATCCCTCCTTCGGCTATTGCACAACTCAACTGCTTTGCCAGTCACAACCTTTGCTTCCTTAAAATGTGATTTATGGATCCCAGAGTAGGGAGAAAAGATTCTTGGTAGGAGTAAAAATCTCCTCTGAAAGTTCATTGCAGTGACAACATTGCAGCCTCTAGCTGCTGGAACATCTGGCCCCCAAAAAAGCTGTGTGTCCTGCTAAGACAAATATTATGCCAGGCATTTTTCCTTCAAAAATCATATTCCTGCTTTTTATGTTGGCTTCCTGAACTTTTTACTCTAAGATCTCTTACTTTCCTATCATTTTCCTCTGGCACAATCAGAGAATTCCTTACCCTTTGGGATTTTTTTCACATGTAATTGGAGATTATTCCAATTATTATGTTTTATGAGGGCATTTTGAAGACTGTTGGTCCTGCATGTGCCTTTCTGAGTAAAGGCTTCTAGGGAGGCTGGGAGTGGGGAGTGTGCCTGGATCATTCCCATCCCATGGAGGAAATCCTTTCCTTCCTCTCACACACACACAAAGTTATTCTATCAAGCACTAACTGCTGTTGGCCGCAGAAAAATGACAATAAAATCCATTTTTCCAATTATTTGTTTCGAAACCCAGCTTTGGGAATCCCTCTTATTCAACACCTTTTCCCATGAGACAGCCTGCCAAAAAGAATCCCTTTTTCCTTTGGCACCTGGGAGGTTTTTAGGCACCACTGGGGGACAAAATGAGCACTTCCCATTCACCTGATTTCTTCCTACCCGTGTTTCTTAGAAAATTCTTGGTATACTGGGAGTGGGCTGGGCAGTGATCAGTATCAGTGATGTAGTGATATATAAATTCAAAGCAATATGAATATAAATATTAATATTAATGGATATATGAAAATAACCATTAATATACTATAATATAGATCTATTGATATATGTTGATGTATTATATGTGGTATATTTTATGTTAAATATAAATTTAATATGAATACATTTTTTTTTTTAAGTCAAGGGTAAAAATTCCTGAGGCAGCCAGCGGCAAACCAAGGTGAGGAGCAGGAGGTCCGAAGGGCTTGAGCCAGATAAGGGTGGAAAAGAGCATGGAAGTGAAGAAATACAGGAAATAAAGGAAAATTGCAATGACTATCCCAAATTTCCAGGCTTAGGTGTCTGTAGAACACTCAGTGAAACCTCCCCTAAAACAGGCCAGTGGCAGCTGTGCTGTTAGAACTGGAAATCTGCAACAATCTGGAAATTCCTACCGGCAAAAATGGTCTGGTTCTAAAAGCTGCTTTATGTGCCAGCCACTAATTGGGAACATTGAAGCTGCCATCTGCTAGGAAGGGGGAAAAAAATCCCTTCAGCATCCCAATCCCAATCCTGCCATTTTCCATGCCCTGTTAGCAGCCTCGGGCTTGTGGTTAAGGGTGACCCTGTGAGGCAGGTGGGAAACATTTCAAATTAACCACTGCATTTCACTCTGAGCAGCAAATCTGGATTTAGCTCAGGCTGATAATTCTAAAAACTGGGATCACCAATGATTATGCAGCTTCAGGAGTTACTGATAATTTTTATGCTCATCCCAAACGTGCCATTGGTGATTTTTGGTGTCAGGGTCAGAGTGCTGCTGTCGCACTGAGTGGGGTTTACCAGCCTCCCTGGGTGTCCTGCCATTGAGCTGTGCTTGTGCAGTCACATGGAGCCAGAGATTGATTAATTTAGGTTTTAAAGGCATCATTTGTTAGGCCTTCTTGCAAAGGAGAGAAAAAGAAAGGGTTGATCACTTAGAGAACAGAATGGTTTGGGTTTGAAGTGAGCTCAAAACCCATCCAGTGCCACCCCTGCTGTGGGCAGGGACACCTTCCACTGTTCCAGGCTGCTCCAAGCCCTAAAGTCCAGCCTGGCCTTGGACACCTCCAGGGATCTAGGAGGCAGCCCCAGCTTCTCTGGGCACCCTGTGCCAGGGCCTCATCTCCCTCTGAGTAAAAATACCCTCAGTGCTTCTGTGCTGGGATCAGGGAGCACCCCAGGAGTTGTGCCTCATCCCCCTCTGTGGGAGGAGATGGGAAAGGGCTGGAGGCAGCAGCAGCAGCAGTGGCAATCCTGACCCAACTCCCGTTGTGTGGGCACACCTACACTCAATCACAGGAGGCTGGAATTTGTCCTGGTAATTCCTGAGATCATCCATATTTATCAGCCCTCAATCACAGCAGGATTTAGGAGACATCTGTATTTCTTGTGCAGAACAAAAGGCAGATATGCTGTTGGAATATTAAGATTAAGTGCAGCTCTTTCTCTTCTTTGACAGTCATAATGCAACTCTTGAGATGTCATAGATCTCTTCCTAATGAAGTGTCAAAAATATTTACCTTCAGGACAAATTACAGGAATAGCAAACATCCTTCCTAGGATTAGAGAAGTTTGGGATGTTCCTGGGAGCAGCTCACAAGCTCTCTCTGCTGGTCCTGCCAAGCCCAGTGTCCTTAGGTTGGGTCCAAAAGCAGAGAAAGAGGGGAATGCAAACAACAAAGCTAAATATTTGAAGGTGTAATTTGATCATTTTTTCCAGCCTGTTTGGCACCTGTTTGCTCATCTTTGGGTAGATGTGGAAAGAGCCTGAGTTGTGATGATGCTGAGGCTGCTGATGGCTCTGGGGTGGCACTCAGCCCTCCAATTGGTGATAATTAACTCAGAGCCTGTCCACCAGCTCGAGGCACCTGAACTCTGCAGGACTTTACAAGCTGGGAGCTTCAAATGTCAAAAGGCCTCTTTCACTGCAGTTTAATGCCTTAAACTCAGCTGCAAGACTTAAACATCTCATTAGTACTGAGCTCCAGTGCCTTGAGCTTTGTGCAGAAGGTCTGACTTCATTTAATGCCTGTGCCTGCAGCATCAATACTTTAATTTGGATCCAAATTTTGTTTGTTTTTAGTCACACACGTCTCCAGGCGTGAAATGCTGAAGGTGAAATTGATTTCTGGTGTCATTGAAAGCAGTGACTATTAAAAGCCATAGCTTTTATTGAGAGAGAATTTGCCAATATTAAAAATATGATGGGCTTCTGACCCAGCTGAACCAACCTCATAAATCCATTTTAACAAAGAAATTGGCTTTTTATTGGAAGGGCATCATGCTCCTCTTCAGGGCACCTCTAGGGACCTTTGGACTTCACTGGGCACTCTGTAAGAAACCTGGCTTGCTAATGGATGTCCCTAAGGAGCTGGATCAGACATTGCTCCTGTGGCTGCTGCTGGGTCCCTCATGTGCCATGTAAGGTTACAGGAATTCTGTTTTTCTTTCCCCACCCCCAGCTCCATTACCAACATGCAAAGCTGAGTGTGAATAAACCAGAGGGTTTGGCCAGGCGGGATTTTCTGGATTGGTCATGGCTTTCAGCTGAACTCACCCTGGAATTCCAGAATGGTTTGGATTGGAAGGGACATTAAACCCCATCCAGTCCCACCCCTGCCATGGACAGGTATACCTTCCACCATCCCAGGCTGCTCCAAGCCCTGTCCAACCTGACTTTGGACACTTCCAGGGGCAGCCACAGCTGCTCTGGGCACCCTGTGCCTGGGCCTGCCCACCCTCCCAGGGAACAATTCCTAATTCCCAATATCCCATCCATCCCTGCCCTCTGGCAGTGGGAAGCCATTCCCTGTGTCCTGGCACTTCAAGTAGAGCTGAGGTGCTTCTTTAATTTTTGTCTTTGTTTCTCACCATCTAAACATCAACCTGGTGTTTCTCTCCAGCCACTTCCTTGAGTTCAGGTTGGATATTAGGAAAAGTTTCTTCATGAAGGAGTGGCAGAGCATTGGAAGGGGCTGCCCAGGGAATGGTGGAGCCACCAGCCTGGGAAGTGTTCAAGGAATGAGTGGATGTGGCACTGCACAATGTGGTTTAATGGGCAAGGCGATGATCAAAGGTTGTCTGGGGTGATCTTGGAGTTGTTTTCCAACCTTAAAAATTCCATGATTCTATGACATAGTGTGTTTTCACATTCATTTCTTCCTTCAGCAATTTATTTATGTGGAAAGCCAACAATTTTCCTGACTCTCCACCTGTCAAGTTCCCATCTGCTGGCTCTGGGATGTCGTGGGGTTGTATTTCCCCATGCCAGTTGGAAAGCAGAAATGCTCTGGAAAAGCCTACTGATATCTTTACTTTTTGACTGAACAGTAAATTTCAGAAAGCTTTTTAACCTTCCTATCTTTCCTAAAGTCACTAGTGAAGGGGTTTGAGCTCACCCAGGAGGCAGCATTCTCAGTTTTAAAAGCCTTAAAAAGAACTACAGAGCTGGAGAACAGAAACAACATATCTTGTATTTATGCTTTTGGTAGTTGAGCCAAATGAAGCTTTGTGAATTTAGAAGAAAGCAAAATATTGAGAGAGGGTGGGAATGCAACCCACACAATTGTGTGTCCATAATGAATGTCATTCCAGGAGCTAATCTTTTGGGCTGTTCTGAATGAAACTTGCTCTTTCCAGCTAAACCAGCCTGGATATAATCCATTAAGTGCTGGATGGTTCTGTCTGGGAATCTGGGCTGATAGGAGTTGGAGCAGCATGGAGCATACACAGCTTTGAGTACCTGTATCGCTTATCTGGTGCTGGTACTCCCTGAAAAATTATCTGAAAATTAAAAAAAAAAAGATAAGGGACAATTTTCACCATCTAGAACTTGTTCAGTGCTGGTGAGGAAGTAATTAATGATGATTAATAGCCTCCTGTTGAAGGCTTAATGACCTTGCAGTGATAATTCTCTTTCAGTAGCTGTGGTGTCTCATAAACAGCTCTGCTCTCTGTGAGCAGGGACAGGACCCCAGGGAATGGCTGGAGCTGGGCCAGGAGAGGTTCAGGGTGGATTTCAGGGAAGGTTCTTCCCCAAAGGGTGCTGGCACTGCCCAGGCTGCCCAGGGAATGGGCACAGCCCCGGAGCTGCCAGAGCTCCAGGAGGGTTGGGACAGCCCTGCCAGGGATGCCCAGGGTGGGATTGTTGGGGTGTCTGTGTAGGGCCAGGGGTTGGATCGGTGATCCCTGTGAATCCCTTCCAGCTCAGGATATTCCATGATTGTCTGAACTCTTCATGCTGACACAAACCCTTATTATTTTTCATTCTTAAGTCATGGCACAGTATGGATTTTCCATGGATTTTACGTGCACCTTTTCAAAGTTAAGGCTGGTTTTTATTCTAGCATTAGTTTAAGCGATAGGCGTCAGGATCAATGCCAATATTTCCATAAAAACCTGCTGGTAGACCCTGAAGTATCCCAGATGCTGAGGCCATGACCAAGACTAATGAGTGCCCAGGCATTAATTAGCTCCCACCTCGCTGATCCCTGGAAGGAGCCATGGGAAAGCTCTGTCGGGGTCCTTGGAAACGCTTCCCTCTGGATACAGGTTGAACAGGAGCATAAGGAATGGGGCTGGAGATGCCAGGATGGGGCTACACAGGGTTGGCAGGAGCAGGGAAGGTGGAATTACAATTCCTGGAGCTGCCTGGTTGATGCCAGCTCTGCATCCTGATCCAGTTCAGCAACGGTGCCAGGGCAGCTCTGTGTCTTGAACTGGGGTGCCCAGCAGGTCCCTGGACACTACTGCAGCAATGCATTTCATTCCTTCCTTATTTTAATAAAAAACTGATTGCACCAAAAATACCTGTGCTTCACCAGAATATCTCTAATATGAAAGACATTCTTGTGCAAGTCTGTGCACAAGTTGCTGAGATGGTTTTTTCTTTGATAATTCCTTTTCAATGTGAATGTGGCAGTGGAGGTTTCTCAGAATTAAGCAGTTCTTAGGTACTGTTGCAGACTTGAAAGTCAGCTTATGTTTTTCTACTTTTTAATTTTTCTTTCTTTCTTCTGGAGCAGTTTAATGCCAAGAGAGGAGGAAGAAATTGCTGGAAAAGCAAAACTGAGTGCAACAAAGTTAAATGAAGTGTTTAAAGTAGCAGCCGTATCTGTGCTGTGGGATCTAATGTTTTAAATGTCAGAGTAGCAGAAATTTGCTGGGCCAAGATGTAACTTTATTTGAAGGACAAGGTTAATGACTCCTTCCATGCATATTTACCCTGTTTGCCTCTGCTTGTTTCATTTTCCCCATTAGGCTGATGATAAGGACACTGGGAATTACAGTGCCATGCAATACAGGCTCATCATTCCCCCCATCAAGGATGGCAAGGAAGGCTTTGTGATCGAGGCTTACACAGGGCTGATCAAAACTGCCATGCTCTTCAAAAACATGAGGAGATCCTATTTCAAGTTCCAGGTCATTGCCACTGACGATTACGGCAAAGGACTGAGCAGCAAAGCAGAAGTGCTCGTAAGTATCAGCCAGAGATTATTATTATGGAATAATTCCTGAGGAAATTCAAACACTGCAGAAAGTTTAATTCCAGGCAGACCTAGCGAAAAGCCATAAAGTGCTTGTGCTTAATTTTTTGAAGGCACTGGAATAAAGCTTTTAGTTTCTTAAACCAAAAGATTTTGTGATGTGTTGGAGTGAGGATGATCAGAGGAATGGAGCAGCTCTGCTGAGAGGAAAGGCTGGCACAGCTGGGATTGTTCACCTGGAGAGAAGTTTTGGGGTGACCTCACTGAGGAATTCCAGGACCCGAAAAAGCTACAAGATACATCGAGAGAGACTTTGGACAAAGACCTGTAGTGCCTGGACATTGGGGAGTGGCTTCCCAGTGCCAGAGGGCAGGGCTGGATGGGATATTGGGAAGGAATTGTTCGCTGGCAGGGTGGGCAGGCCCTGGCACAGGGTGCCCAGAGCAGCTGTGGCTGCCCCTGGATCCCTGGCAGTGTCCAAGGCCAGGCTGGACAGGGCTTGGAGCAGCCTGGGATGGTGGAAGGTGTCCCTGCCATGGCAGGGGTGGGATTTAAGGTCCCCTCCCAACCCAAACCATTCCACGAGTCTATGATTCTGTGTCCCTGCTGGTCATGTCCAAGTTGCCTTAGTTGCTTAAGTTAAGGAATAATTTTGGGCTGAGAATGAACTTTTCAGTCCCTGAGAAAGCAGCATTTCAGATCTGGCACCATCTTTAGGTGTCAGGCTTGTGGTTTTATGCTATTCAGAGAACATTGACTTGGTCCAGGCACTGAAACCATCCAAGCTAAATTTCCTTAAACCCTATAAACTTGATACATTGGCTCAATATTAGCATAATGTGAAAGGGATGGAGTGCATTATCCACTTCATGGGAACACTGTCAAAGGATATAGATGAAAGCCAGAATCCTTGGTGTGATGAGTTCTGCAGGAGTTCACCAAATAAACATAAAAGATTATACCCTCATGCTTGACCTCCCAAAATGATGGGGCATTCTCAGGTAATTTAGGCGCTAATGGGATATTAAAATATAGCCAGAAGGAATCGACATTAACATTAGAAAGTGAAGGATGTCTCATTAATTTATAGAGGTTTCTTTCTGATGTCTGGCTGAGTGATGAGCAGTGAACCCACTTGTTTTGAGCAAGGCCTGGAAACTTGAAGGAGCTGGAGATACAATTCCAGACTGACCCATCCCACCTAGAACACTGGCACATGGACCTACTGGAATGAGTCCAGAGGAGGCACCAGGATGAGCAGAGGGATAGAGCAGCTCTGCTGGGAGGAAAGGCTGCACAGCTGGGATTGTTCACCTGGAGGGGAGAAGCTTTGGGGTGACCCAGTTGTGGCCTTGCAGTGCCTGAGCAAGCTGACAAGAAATACAAAGAGACAATTTTCAAGGGATGGAGTGCCAGGACACAGAGAATGGTTTTCCAGTGCCAGAGGGCAGGGCTGGATGGGATATTGGGAAGGAATTGTTCCCTGGGAGGGTGGCAGGCTCTGGCACAGGGTGCCCAGAGCAGCTGTGGCTGCCCCTGGATCCCTGGTCCAAGGCCAGGTTGGACTTTGGGGCTTGGAGCAGCCTGGGACAGTGGAAGGTGTCCCTGTCCATGTCAGGGGTGGAACAGGATGGGCTTTAAGGTTCCTTCTCCCCAGGCCATTCTGGGATTCTCTGATTTTATGCACCAAGTGTGATCCATACACTAAGATCCTTTCCCACGATTTTAACAGGATTTTCCTGCTGTGGGATCAAGGGCTCAAGCTCTCCGATGTTTTTTCTTTCAAAAATAGCTCATAAAGTGCACAGAGAACAGAGAAAATAATTTCATTACTCACATGCAAAAAAATAAGATATAGGGGAAGAAAATAGGACTCCACTGAGAGGAGGCCTAGGGAGAAGAGGTGGGTCACCACCAGAGGGACAATGCTGGGAAGAAGCTGAGCAGAGGAAGTTGTCCTACAGAGCTGGGACCAGGGTGCTTCCCCAGAGCCTGGCACAGCTCTGGCAACAGCAGGATCTGCCAAATCCCCTGATCAAAGGTCTTCATGCTGGTGGGGACAATCCATGGGAAGGACACCAGGATGGCTCAAGTCGGACACCTGTGGCTTGACAGTTTGCTTCCATGTTGGTGGAGTTTTCCTTCTCAGCATCTGTGAGGTGAAAGAGATACAAGAATTACATTTTAAAATTAGTTTGCTGCAAGGAAGCACCTAAAGGTGCTGAGGGTCGGTAGTGGATATTCACTATCATTATTTCAGATCATGGATATCATGTTCATGATGTCATAGATAACAACTTTATCAAATGTTTGTTGGGGTTTGAGGAGGTTTCAAGGCCCCTACTCATTTGGGTCCCAGCTACTCACAGGAATCCATTGGTGCCATATCACAATCAAGAGTCTTTTTAGGCTCTGCCTTGCTGGATTTAAAACTTGGGAAGTGCCTAATGAGCGAAGCTTGGGATCAAAGGGATATCACTCGTGGGCTAGAGGTTACCAACAATTTTCTGCTTTTTCTGCCTTTACAAATGGGGATAACAAGCAAGTTAATGTTACCATGGAAACCTCAAATGTTGCTTGATTTTTGTCCAACACTCTTGGTTTCCTGTAACTTGTCATGAATGTGTGTTTATCCGTGGTTTTGTACATGAACAAGTGATGATAATTGTGACTTCTTATATATGAAAAGAATTACTGCCTTTGCTTTTGGTGCTGCTTTTGCACTGTTTTCAGTTCCTGTGTGCACAGTGGTTGCTTGAATTGGCTAATGTAATTAATTCTATTAAATTAATCATTGCTTTCCAGTTCCATTGCATGATTTTTATTTGGAGCTTATTATAATTCTGTGTTTCTTGCACAGAGGCCTGTACGTGCTGATCAGGGCATCTGATGACATTTCAAGAACATTTAAATATTTAAAGTTGAATTAAGCTTCAAAGCTGGTGAATCAGTGTTTGATGTGGAAGCACATTTAGGTTTTTCTGCTGCTGTGCTTCCAGGGCTCCTCGTTGGAAAATCAGGGCTTGTTTATTTCTTTTAGAATTGACTAACCCTTGATTTTTAAATTTATCAGCTTTAACATTGGCCTAGTTTTCCAATTTTTCCTCCAGAATCTTCCACAGTATTGGAGTGGTGTTGGGTTCATAGTTAAAAAAAATAATTGCCATATATTTTCCCTGAGGTTACTCCGTATTTTGGGGAAAAACTTTAATTTGATTCCAACAAAGCACACAAGTATTGAGTGGATTAGAAGCATTTTTTCCTGCTTTGTTTTTCTTTTCTTTTTTTTTTTTTTAAAGGAACAAGCTCAGTTGTAAAATGTGCAGTTTTACGGTAGAGGGAGAAGCTAAAACAATTGGAGATTAAAATAAAACCTCTCACTGATCGCTTCAATGTAAATGAACAATTTCCTTCCTGATTTTCTAACAAAGTAGCATTGATTTTGTGGAATTAATCCTGTATTTCCATTTCCCTTGGTGTACATTGCATGGCTCCAAGGGAGGATTTTCCTGGCATCCAAACCACCCAAAAGCTCAGAAGTAATTTTGAATACAGCCCATGGGAGATCTGAGATTCTCTCAGTCAAATCTAAACTAAGTGCAGCTTTTGCTGTCCCCACCTTAAAAATCCATAATTCTAATGCAGACCTGAAATTACAATTCCACTTAAATCTTTGATGTTTATGGGCTTTGGCTGCAAGATTTCCCAGCTCTGCTATTTGGAATTAAAAGGAGAAATGTGGATATCGGGGCGTGGTATGGAGGCAGGAAAGGAATTTTTCCATTGCTGTTGGATGGGAGGGGGCTGTGCCTGGCAGTGCCAATTGAATTTCCCTCTTTTCTTTCCAGGTCTCTGTGGTCAATCAGTTGGACATGCAAGTGATTGTCTCCAACGTTCCTCCCACCCTTGTGGAGCAAAACAAAGACCAACTCATTGGGTAATCAATTTATTTCCTCTCCAAATATCAGACAGTTCCCTGGCTTTGGGATTGGATGGATCAGGAAGTGAGGGAGGTTTTTTATCTGGTCAATAAGAGTCCCCAGGCACCACATCAGCATTTCTGGCTTCTTTTTGTAACACAGAGACAATTTTCTCTACTTGCTGTCATGGAATTAGTCAATATGGGATAGAAAATGCTGTAGGAACTAGTCTATAACCAATCTTTGTCCCTTTTTTCTGTCATTTCAATCAGTGATGAGTGGCCCTTCCCACAGGTCTGGTCCATCCTGCTTGTTGTTGTCCATAGAATTTGAAATACCTTGGGGTTGGTGGTCCAACCAGTCATTGGAAAAGTCTCTGCACGCCTCATATCTTCACTGGGCTAGGAAAAATTCCTGATGGATTTTCTCCTGGAGATTTGGGATACATTCCCCTTTTCGCCCTCTGTTTTGGGCCAGGTGTGTGTTGGCTCTGAGAGATTTGAATGTCAGAACCACCAATAAAGTTGTTCAGGCTGAACTCACAGGGACTGCACTTCCTGGAACCAGGAATAACTTTTAGGAATAACTTCCTAAAAGGAGGGATTGCCTAGAACCAGAAATAACCTCCTGAAGGGAGGGATTTCCTGTAAATAAAAATAATTTCCTAAAATGAGATATTGCCTAGAACCAGGAATAACTTCCTGAAAGGAGGGATTGCCTAGAAATGGGAATAATTTCCTAAAAGGAGGTATTGCCTAGAAATAGGAATAGCTTCCTGAAAAGAGGGATTGCCTAGAACCAGAAAAAATTTTATAAAAGGAGATATTGCCTAGAAATAGGAATAACTTCCTGAAAGGAGACTCTACTGAGGTGGGGTAAAGCTCTTTTCTCAGGTAACGAGGGACAGGAGAGGAAACAGCCTCAGGCTGCACCACAGGAGGTTTAGATGGGATTTTAGGGAGAATTTCTTCATGGACAGGGTGGCTGCAGCATTGGAAGGGGATGTCCAGGCAGGTGTTGAGTCCCCATGCCTGGAAGTGTTCAAAACCTTGTGGAAATGGCAGATGAGGACATGGCTTAGTGGTGAGCAGGGTGATGGAGATTGATGGTTGGACTTGATGGTCTTCTAACTTGATGGTTAGAGGACACTTCTAACCCAAACCTTTCTGTGATTCTGAATTTCATATTGAACAAAGCTTTGGAATGAGAGCAAAGCTTTGGAATGAGTACAAAGTTTAAAATACCCCACAATATTATCAATACTGAGCTCTCCAAATCATCTTGGGAAGTCTTTACCTTCACAAACACCATGGGCGGATAGTGCAGCTGGAGAATTTCTCTTCTAAGAAGTTTTTAAGGACAGCCTTTGCCAGAAGAATTACATCAACTTATTTTAAAATTAGCCCATTTGTTCCCAAAAGTATTTGCAGAGAACAAATATCTAAAAAATAATTTTGTAGCTGTGTACAAAGGTCTGTTTCACAGAGAAAACTATTTATTTCACTGCTCTCTTCAAATTTCAACGATCACCCTCTCCCTGTTTTTATACAGGTTTAATAATTAGTGCAGCCCATAAAAACAAAATTAAAATTTGTGGGGGTATTTTTGTGTGCAACCACAGACAAAGGGAAAACAAATTATTTGGAAGCTCATACCGAAATAGTTTTGCCACTTCAAATAATGCAGTAATTTATAAAATTGAATGTATAATTAATTAACAGAGAAAAAGACTATCATCAGCCCTGTCTAGTGGGATGTATCCCTGCCCATGGAGGGGAGTTGGAACAAGATGATCCTTAAGATCAACATAAACCATGCTGTGATCTGAATTAATTTAGTCACTACACAGGTTACTCAGCTCTTTCTCCTCTCATTTTGGCAAATATTAATCCCCGAAAATAGAGTTTGTGATGGGGAATGTTAGGGTGGGGGGGTACAGGAGTAATCTGTAGAATTACAGTGATTTTTCACAGTAAAATAAATAGTGGTTTAAACAACTTTGGAGAAGAAGTTATACCAGGTTCTGTCATTTTCACGAGGAGTTATGAGGTGTTAAGAATTATATAATTCAGTTTTCCTACACTCAGCACAGCCAGAGATGGGTGGGAGTTAATGGTCCATATAAAAGGGAGCAAAGAAGAGAAGATTTAAAGCATCAATATTTGTTTGGCTTAGGAGTTTTTTGAGGAATACAATGGACTTGTCTTCCCTGACAGTTCCAACAGGATATTCTGCAGTCATTCAGTGTTTTCCTCCAACTGCTTTAATTTCATCGTATTCTCTGGGCTGCACATCAATGTCCCATTTACCATTTCTCTTGCCCATCTTAATTATGGCTGTGCAGACAGAGCCATTTCTGTCTGCTGAAGGAAGGGAAGAGAAAATAGGCTGAGGCTTCATGGAAAATTCAGAAAACTTGGTGGAGACAGATGACGGAGTGTTCTTGAAATATGGAAGTTGAGGGGAATGCTTGTTTGCTGGACAAGGAACAGCATTTCATGGAATCTTAGCATATCCTTTGTTGGAAGCAACCCAGAGGTATCATTGAATCCCACTCCTGAAACAAAACAGCCAAAGGTGTTCTCAGAGCATTTAATTCCTTGGTTTTCACATGGTGGCCACTTAAAGCTCTGCCTAAAGTCAGATAAGCCAGACTGCCAAGGGAGATCTGAGCTTCTTCCATCCAGCAGGGAAGAGAACTGTCTTGGGAAGTAAATTCTTCTGTACACTCCTGTATAGATGAGATATCACATCAGTTCCTCTGAAGTGGAATAGTGGAGTGGGTTAAAATGAGAGTTTGGATCAAATATAGAGAGTCACGGGGTGGGTGAGGCTGGAGGAGCCGAGTGGGCAGCTGGTGGCACCTCCCTGCTCCAGCAGGGCCATCCCAGAGCCCAGGGCACAGCATTGTGTGCACACAGCTCTGCCCCAGCCCCAGGGAGGAGAGCCCCCAGGCTCTGTGCACAATGTGCTCAGGGCTGGCACTGCCCAGGGAAGAAGTTGTCCCTGACCTGCTGCCAGTGCTCTTCTGCTGCCCCTGGGATATCAGGATCCCCAGATCTTCCTTGTGCAGCTCCCCAGGGTTTCTCCCCTCATTCCAGCCATGCTTTTCTCAGTCAGTTTTATGCTCTGAAAAGAGCGGGGCAGTTCCCCAGGTAAAGAAGATCCATGCTGAACCCTCTAACACAATGCAGAAATGGCCAGGCAGGCTTTTCCCTGACAATCCAAATGTAGAATCCAGTGCTGATTCTTGGAGTTATTGCTGAGGGAGTTTTTTGGAATATGAACATTGAACCTTCTGACTTAATGGTTTGCATATCTAAAGCTGACTGCCGTCATTCTTCAAAGGAACTCTACTTAATGCACAGAAACTGTGCTGCACTTAAAAGAGATGTTATAAAATACTATAGCAGTAAATACTGCTGTAAATTATAGATCATAATATACAGCACATGTATATTGTGCATCACATAAGATTTTATGTCTAATCATAGTATATGAGACAATAAATTTTATATCTAGGAGCTGGAACACGCAGTTCAGGGAAGTGTTTCAGACGTGGATGATTTCCCTGCAGTTGTGTTTCTTCTTCTCCTCAGTCCCTGAACTGGTAAAAATTGAGCATATCTCAGCTGCAGGGTATAAATCACTCACTTTTCCCACAGGAGAAGTCACATTCCTGTGCTCACTTTAAGATTTTTTCCAGATAATTACTGAATAAAATCTAATTACAGGTGACTGGACTGTTTGCCTGTTGGGGTGGTGGCAGTGACCTTGCCCTTGAGCCCTTTCCACAGGTGGCACTTGGTTTCCTGCCCTTCATGAAACATTCCTGAGTCATAGGTCCAGTTGTAGCTGCTCTGTATGTCACACTTTACCTCTCTGACAGGACCATTTTGGAGTCACTTTGCTTCTGTCCCTCCACTCCACCTCCCCTCCCCTTTTTCTCTGTCAGTTCTTCACACTGTAATGTTTCATTCCAAATTAAATTGCAAACTTAGAAAAGGAAGAGATTAGATAATAACAGAATTGATTTAATTAGATAAAATCTGATTAAATAAAAAGATTAGGGGGACATTTGCCACCAACTGGCCACTCCTGTTTCATGTCCAGCTAGTCTGGGTTTGCTGGGAAAACATCCCAGGGCTTGGTGCAATGTTCACAGAGCCTGTTCCACCCTCCCTCCCGAGCAATCAGGATGATTAATAACTGCAGGCCACCTTTATTAAGTTGGGTAATAGAGACCCAAGCTTTTACAACTCCAGTTTTTCCACTTGCTGCTGGTCCTGGCAGCTGGGAAGCCCCAGTTCAGTAAGATCCTGCTCTCCATAACTCCCAGGGTTCTTGTGCTAATGGATCTCTCCAAAGCTCTCTTAATGCAGTGGATAAAGCTGTAAACTCCTGCTTTCCCCAGGAATTGCTGACAATTGCAGGAAAAGCCCTTTTGTGCTGAGATCTGGAGATTGTCCTCGGGGTCAGAGGGGAGATGGCTCTGGGTATTATTCTTTGGATGAGCGCAATGTTCCTTCTGCAACCAGGACAAATGAGGCTGAAATAAAAAGTTGGAGTGTGTGTAGGGGTTTTGGAGGGCAGGATTTTACAGGGTGAGCACAAAGAGAAGGAAAGCAACTGCAGCAGTGTGTAAGAAAGCAAATTTCCTTTATGGTGTGCAAACCAATCTGTTTGTAGTGGTGCTGGGGTGACAGTGGGACTTGAATCTTAAAGGCTTTTTCCAACCTTAATTCTCTGCTTTTAAAGGATTAGAATAAGTGGGTATAAAGGCATTGGCTCTGGATTGTTTTCTAAATACAATTCATAATATTACTATGAAATAGTAAATATGTAATTCTATGCAGAGGGAATTGTCTCTGTGCTGCTCCTTCCTGCTGGACACGTGTGTGATAGAAAAATAACCTTTGTGAAAGGCTTTTTTATAAAAAAGTGATGTTTTTGGCACCACAGGATGTGCAGACCCTTCCCTGAGTACTATTTATATTTTAATAAGGAATCTGGGAGCTGGGGCTCCAGGGTATCCCCCCCAAATCTATCACTGACTGCACCAGAGTGGGTGGAATTGGTCCTTTCTTTAGGAAAGTCCAGTTGAAAATCCAGTGGTTTCATTGTCACTTATTAATCCCACAAAGACTCCACACAGTCTGAATTTGCCTGAAGTGGAGAAGCATTGAGGAGTTAATTAAAGCACAGGAAAAGTGTGTATTGATGCTGATGGCGGGGGCTGGATGCTCTCAACTCTGCATGGTTGCAAAATTTATGTTTTCAAACACCTAGCATACAAATTTATCATTATTATTGCACCAGGTTATTTTTGGGAACTAGAATTTTGGCCAAAATTATGCAGAATATTGAATCTTCAACACTGCTCACTCCAAGTGTTTGGTAATCTGAGGCCTGTAAGAAAGAATGTTTGGAGGCTGTTTTTTTTCCCATTTCTTAAAATATTCCCCTGGATCCCTGGCAGTGCCCAAGGCCAGGATGGACTTTGGGGCTTGGAGCAGCCTGGGACAGTGGAAGGTGCCAAATTCCCCAGCCAAGGGACAGCTCAGCAGACCAACACCCCTGTTTTATTTTGCCTTTCCATTTAATTTGTATCTAAAGATGAAAAAAAAAAAATCACCTCAGGATTTTCAGGGAACTTTGGGCCTCAGGATCCCTCGATGACAGAGCAACTCCTCTTGTCCAGTGTCACTGCTGGGAATTGGGAGAGCTGTGCTAATGGGGATGCTGTGGGAGGCATTTCCCTCACTACTGAGCAGCTCCTGTGGACTTAGAGCAGCTGGAAAGGGTCTTTGCCTGTTCTGCTCCTGCTTCCACCTCTTACACACCACTTGGAGGATGGGAATGAGCCTTGTGGGCTTAACAAGTGACAGACTAATTTTAATTTGAATTCTGCTAATCAATACAGAACTGCAGTCGCTGTTATTACTTAAAAGTAGGAATCTAAAATAAATTGTCTTTTGTGAGTACCACTGCAAGCAAGTGGCCATTTCCAGAGGAGTTCTAAAACACTACAGTGTTTTCAGTATCACAAGTTCAGCTGAAGGATTTTTCAAACAGCTCTATAGGGACCTGCCCCATTTTTAAGTGAGTTCCTTAACCACAGCTTTTCAGCCTTCAGTGTGATTTTATTCTCTGTTTTAACCTAAACATGCAATTTGTGTGTTTCAAATTGAACACTGCTGCCGTTCTGCTGGACTTTGTGGGGTTTCCTGCAATGTCAGTGTAGCCAATGGCTGCAATGTACCCATTTCTCAGGAAGTGATATCACAGAATTCCAGACTGGCTTGGGTTGGAAGGGACTTCAAAACCCATCCAGAGCCACCCATGCTATGGGCAGGCACACCTTGCACTGTTCCAGGCTGCTCCAAACCCTGTCCAGCCTGGCCTTGGGCACTGCCAGGGATCCAGGGGCAGCCACAGCTGCTCTGGGCACCCTGTGCCAGGGCCTGCCCACCCTGCCAGGGAACAATTCCTAATTCCCAATATCCCATCCAGCCCTGCCCTCTGGCACTGGGAAGCCATTCTCTGCGTCCTGTCCCTCAATCCCTTTCCCAAACATTCTGTTTGTTCTTGAGTTTTAACGATGTTTTAGACAAAGATATTCTCAAAGGCAGTGAATTGCAGCAGGATGCCAGGAATTACTGAGGAAAGGGAATGTTGTTACTGTTTCTGCCAGAATAGATCCCCCATTATAACTTTCCAACCTGATGGAGCATTTCTGTCTTGGGTGTAATAAGAGTTCTGTAAGAGGAAACAGGGACAGGAAAAGGGGAAATGGCCTCAAGCTGTGCCAGGGGAGGCTCAGCTTGGACAGCAGCAGGAATTTCTCCATGGAAAGGGTGCTCAGGCCTTGGCAGGGGCTGCCCAGGGAGCTTTGGGGTGCCCATCCCTGGAGGTGTCCCAGGAAGGGCTGGAGGTGGCACTCAGTGCTCTGGGCTGGGGACAAGGTGGGCACTGGGCACAGGGTGGATTCTGGAATTCTGTGATTCCATGAAAAGCATCTCCTCCTGCAGCAAAAATTATCAAATGCTAATTATAGAGGCAAATCCTTTACACTTTTGTTCTGTCTGACAGCTTGTGCCAAACACCCTCCTGAGAATGATTGTGGTTTCTTTTTAGCCATTTACACTTCCATCATGTTTGGTGGGGTTTTATAGTAATCTCCATATCCCAGATTGGTCCTGTCAGGTTTTTCCTGGGGGAATTATTGTTGCTGAGGTGTCTGTGACAGGTTCTCACCTTGGCTGCCAGTGCAGAGCATGCCAGAAGCAGAGATAAGCAGAGTTTTCCATATCTGCAAACAACAGGAGAGCTTGTTCAGAGGACACCACTCCACAAGCACTGTGTCAGCCAATCTGTATCCCTATTTTCTCTGCAGTAATTCCATATATTTACTCCTCAGGTATGACCTGGCTCTGACATACTTGAGTTTTTCAAGATCTTATAGAAAAGCTTAAAAGCTTACAACGGGTTTTAAGGGCACACTAAATTTCTGCACAAAGAGAAGAGATGTTCTTTGGATAAATGTGAATCAGGAGTCTTGAAAAATCAGGAGCTGGTGGAAATCTTGTGTCAGGAAAAAAAAATACAACAGCAAAAATGTGACCTCAGCAACTACAGAAGGTTTTGTCTTGAACAAGTGACACCTTAAAGTCACTGATGTCCTTTTTTGTGGGAGATGTGTCTTTGTACAGACCCTGGTGCATCCGTGATGGATCAGGCAACACATTCCCTGGTGTTCCCCTGCTTTTGCCTCCCAGCTCAGCTATTGCTGCTTTGATTTTCTGATCATATCAATTACCCCAGGAAATTCTATATTTTCTTATAAGTTTAGATGGAACTTTTCCAATTCCAGATGCTCTGGTTTATTTCTCCCTCCTTTTTTTTCACACAGAGTTGATGATATTTGCATTTATACCTTTGTTTATAAAACTCTCTGTGGGCTTTGAGTGGACCTTTCTTGGTCCCACATTGGAAACCTCATTAACCATTAGCAAGTCTGGTTGTTGTTGTTTTTCTTGTTGTTGTTACCTCTAAATTCTATCAGCCTTTCTTTCCCATGCTTGTGGAATCCTGCTGCAGTTTATTTGATTTTATTTCCTGTGGTAAAAGTGTCAGCCCAATATTCCAATTTCCTCCTGCCTGTAAAACCTGGGGCCTTTTGGAGCAGCAAGCATTGCAGCCCCAGAAATGTTGTGTGATATCGGAGGCCTGGGTGAAATATTCCACCAAAAATCATTCAAGTGGTTGTTTCTCTGGGTGAAAATTTATGGAATGCACCCTGTGGAAGGCTGGAATGGAAGTGCTGGAATCATATAACTTAATAAAAGGCTGACAGAGGGATTTTGTGTGAAATATAGGTGATGATTCCCATGAGCCATTTAAAACTCAACTGGGGTCATAAATACAAAGAGCTGGACTTAAGGACACAATTTCTGAGGACCTCTCCAAGCACTGCTGAGCTTTTCTCAGGAGTTCAGCATTTCAGAGGTTATGTGGAGCAGCAATTCCTATTTAAAAGTGCTCTGAAGGTCAAATTCCTTCTCATCCTATGAGTTTTGACTATCAGTACCTCATTTGGGCTGGGGTCAGTGGTGAGCAGCACAAATCAATCACTGCAGCTTTCCAGCTCCGTCTTCCCTTTAGGATTTTGGAACGCTACGTCCAAGACCAGATTCCGGGGGCGACGGTGGTGGTGGAATCCATCGGAGCACGGAGGTTTGGGGATGGATATTCTGAGGAGGATTACACCAAGTCCGACCTCATGGTCTATGCCATCGACCCACAAACCAACAGAGCCATCATGAGGAACGAACTTTTTAAGTGAGTGTTTGTTTTGTTGATCTCTCTCTCTCTGTTTCCATGGATTGTTTGGGAATCTGATGGTCTGTTAGAAACCGTTTCAGCATAACAGGAGCAGAAAAATCCATTGAAACAGCTGCTGCATGGATATCCCCTCTGGATACCTTGGGAATTTGCCACTTCCTAGTTCAGTCCAGTGCCTTGGGCTAAATTGTCCCAATCCATATCATTTAAACATTGTCACCATGACAGCTTGTGATGGGTTTTGTCCACCCTGTGGAGGAGCTTCCAACTGAAATTCCTTCAAGGGGTTTCTTTCCTATGTACACAAGGTCCTGTGTGATCTTCAGGCTTTGGTGACGCAGTGTTGACCTTCAGGCTTCCCACAGTTTCTGTTTGGAGCTTGAGTCCCTTTTTCCTTTTTCCTTTTTCCTTTTTCCTTTTTCCTTTTTCCTTTTTCCTTTTTCCTTTTTCCTTTTTCCTTTTTCCTTTTTCCTTCCCTCTTCCCTTCCCTCTTCCCTTCCCTCTTCCCTTTTTCCCTTCCCTTTTTCCCTTCCCTTTTTCCCTTCCCCCCTTTTTTTTTTCCTTTGGAAGGGAAGGAGCAGAGGTGGTTTGCACCTCATGTAAAACACAGACTGGGACATGACCCTCAGTGCAGCCTGGCCTCCACACAGGAGATCAGGCTCTTCAAAATGCAAATCAGGTTCTTCTTCTAAAGAAAAAAAAAAAAAAAAAAAAAAACAAAAAAAAAAAAACACCTTTTTTTAGTTTGGGGTTGTTTGGTTTTTTTTTTGGTTTCTTGGCTTTTTGGGTTTTTTTTTTTTTTTCATGTGTTCCACCTTGCTGTTGGTTTTCCTCTTGGTGAGAACCCCACCAGGCTCTCCCTGTGCTGAGCACATCCTCAGCAGCCTGGCAGGAAAAGGCTGCAAACCACAGCAGGGAAATGAGGTTGGAAAAGGGCTGCTTCTCCTGAGCTCCTGGTGGAGTGCAGGTGAAAACGGCAGCATAGGAAAGTTCTGCAGATAGTCAGATTATATAACCTAGGAAAGATCACTGGGATCAGTCTGAGCAAGTTTGGGACCTCCCCAAATTAATTCTGAACATACCTGTCAGCAAAGCAACTGCATCAGACAATTCAATCAACTACAACCTGTCAAAAATTAGGCCTTTTGTCTTTTTTTTTTTTTAATTTTTCCAGGCTCAGTTTTATTCTAACTTTGGGTGCTAAATAAGGCATCCATTTGCTTTTAATTTCTGGGTCCCACCAAGGTCTAGGCTCATGTTCACATCATCCTCTGTATTTTTATTCTTGAGAAGTTCTGCTCTGGGCTATGTTTTAATTCTTTTAATCACTTGAACTTTTCTCTGAACCCTCTCCAGTCTTCCACCATCATTTTTCTGAAGTAGGAATATAAAAAAATTAATATTTTATATTAAAATGTATATGAAATATAATTAATAGCAATAATTATTAGCTTTCAGGGGGTATCAATAGAGCCTCCTTTCTTCTTCTGGCATTTGTTTTTAGGTATCCCCATGGTCATTCAGTCTTTTCAGGCCTCAGTGATACTCAGTGGGTTTTTGTGGTCACTTTTCCAGTATTGGTCATTCCCAGAATGGAGTAATTGTGATCTTTTCCCAGTTTTATTCAAGATTCTGACCCTTTTCCTCCTCCCTTTGGAAAACTCTCAGTAAATCCACTGCTATCAGGATATGAAAATCAGCTGTTATCTGAAAAGGGAGGCACTTGGCTCTTTGAATTTCAGTAAAAATAAACTTTTCCCTTTGTAGACTCTCTTCATGGTCAGGAAAAAAAAAAATGTCCCTCTTCATTTGGGTACCCTTTCAAAATATTGGAATATCTTTTTAGGGATGTTCAGGTGTCTAGTGAAGTATCCAGAGCAGAATAGAGTTAATATGGGTTAAAAATCAGATTTTCCAACAGAAAGGGAAGGGGATTCATCTGAGAAACAACATCATTAAAATGCTCCCTCTGCCTGCAAACTCAGCTTTTTAGGGGCTTTTTTTCTTCTCTTCAAAAGCTTTTAAGTATTTAAATCGGCAAAATCCCAGGGAATGCTTCCTTGACTTTAGGGTAGAGGTGAGTGGCTGTCAGCTCACTGCACTAAGGAGAGAGAGTTTTGCAGCTGATTCCCAAGTTTTCACTGGAAAGTGGGAGAACCTCAGGAGATTTGGGCCAGGGATGTACCCAAATCCACAAAGATTTTAACCTCCTAAAAAGAGAAAGGTCCCTCCTGGGAGTTCGATTTCAGAGGGATGGCTCAGGTTCTTCCTGCCATGGTCAGAGGACACTGCAGCAGTGGCTGTCCCCTCACTGAGAAGCCACGAGTCCCAACCACCCTTCTGCCAGCCAAGAGTTTGCTCTGGATCTGACAGAAAAGGGATCAGGGGGAGAAAGAATCATTTCATAAAAGTGGATATGATGGGAAAAATTTGAATAAGTCCAAAAGAAACAGAACATCCTGTTTTACTAAAAATTAAATCTAAAAAAAATCCTATTTAATTAAAAATTAAATGTTTTACCTAAATATTTAATTACAAATAAGGAAGATAAATTCCCACAGGTGATTTTCCAAGTATTCAACAATTCCATGATGTACCCAGGACCAACAGCACAGAATTAGGTGACTTCTGCCAGCTGGGATTGTTATGCAGCTCACCAAGTGATTGTGTATTGGAAGATACCTGTGGCTTTTCCAGAATGGGCTTTTTTGGGAACACCTGCTGTGCTCCTGCTTCTAAAGCAGAGTGGAGGCTCTGATTTAACAGAGTTTCTGGTGAACCTGTCACTGTTTGAAAACAATTATTTCTGAAGGTCGAACGCAAGGGGAATTGAGGATGAAGTGGAACAGCAGGTGGAGAACTGCAGGGATACAGGAGTCAGGGATCCAAACCCAAAAAGCAGCTGGAGCTGGGAGAAGGGGGTGGACACAGCAGCTCACCAAGCAGCAGCTGAACAGTCACAGTTGTCACCATGAGAAGCAAACTTCACTGAACCAAAGTGTGAGGCTCCCGTAATCCACAATATTAATCCCACAATAATTCCAGGGGAATGTTTGCCTGGAAAAGCAAGGCATGATTTAGAAGTCATGGATGCAGCAGCTAGTGCCAGGGGAAAAAAACCCATGTATCTCTCAAGATATGCAGAATTTTGCTTGTCCTGTACTTTGTAAAACTGATACACAAGGAGAGATCTGTATTTTTCCTTCAGATTGTTATGATTGATTACCTGAAGTTTTTATTAATCAGGGACCTCATAAAGCTGAACCATTCAGGTTGGGAAGAACCTCTGAACTCAACAGGTCTAACACTTAACGCAGCATTTCCAAGCCCTCCACTAAACTATGTCCTCACATCCACACATTTATGGAAGACCTCCAGGGATGGGCACTCCAGAGCTCCCTGGGCAGCCCCTGCCAAGGCCTGAGCACCCTTTCCATGGAGAAACTCCTGCTGCTGTCCAAGCTGAGCCTCCCCTGGCACAGCTTGAGGCTGTTTCCCCTTGTCCTGTCCCTGTTCCCTGGCAGCAGAGCCCGACCCGCCCTGGCTGTCCCCTCCTGGCAGGAGCTGTGCAGAGCCACAAGGTCCCCCCTGAGCCTCCTTTTCTCCAGACTGAGCCCCTTCCCAGCTCCCTCAGCCACTCCTCCTCTGGTTTTTGCTCCAAATCTGTTTGATTACACCCCAAAAATGGATCTGGATAGCACCTGTACTTCACTATGTCCTCCCTCTTCCACAAACCCTAAAAGACTCCGAAGCCACTCAGATAACTTCCCGGACTGAAACGTTCAGCCTCCTTTCCTATCTTTTAAAGGGAAGAGGCTTTGATTTATTGGAGCATAAAAACCAGTTGAATGCAGCAAATTCCTCCTGAATAAATTAAGTGGTAAATGTCCCCTGTTAAACAAAACTGTGTGAAGCTCCTGCACAACGTGTCAGGCTCCATCACGGCGTAAACGCTCATGGCTGAGTTACGAACCTCTTAAAAAGGCTCTGTCAGAAAAATGCCAGCAGAATTTCAACAGGGAGATGGTTAAAATCATCCAGGGATTTAACGTGTCCTGCTGGGAAGGCTTTTGCCAGCTCAGAGGACATGGGACATGCACCAGTGACATCTAGTGAGCAGCAAGAGAATGTTTATATCCACTTTATGCCATCAATTAGGTTGGAAAAGGGATTTTTTTCTCAAGTACCAAGGAAATGTTTTGTGGAAGAAGTCAGGAGTTGGAATTATTCTTCCAGACACCTTTGTAAGGGTGGGGGTAAGCAGCCTCTTTGCCCTCAGTATCATGACACCAGCCCAAATTCATCATTCAGGACGAGCTGTTCTGCCTGTGACAAGATCCAGTACACACCCAGAGCAAAGCAGATTCTCCCAAAAATTCCAAAATGAAAAAAAAGGGGGACAAGAAACGCTACAAGGATTTATCAGGAAATTAATCCGAGGGGAGTCAATTGTACAATATTACCGCCTTGAAGAAAAGTGTTTGAAGAGTGGAATTTGTGTCTCATGATGAGAGTAAGGAAATCAAAGCTATCTCAGGCTTTCTTTAGACATTCAGAGTCTATACACAAAAATTCTTACTGAAGTTTTTCGTTGTTTTTTATTTGATAATTTCTGGAGGTTTTTTTCCCTTCATTTTTCTCCAGGAGAACCACTGTATATGTAAGGATCTGGAATTCTGCTATAGCTCCCACCTTCTAGGATCCTCCATCCTAACACTTCTCCTAATTTGGTCTTAGGGGTTCAAAAGAGACAAAATAGAAAAAATTAGGTGTGTCTTGTCCTTTTTCTCCTTCTTCATGCCCTCCATGTTTCACTGTAGTGTTGGCATTTTTCTATTAGTTTAGGCTTAAAACACACTGTTCAACATAAATAATATATATTAGCACATTATTATAAATATAGCACACGTAGTTACTAATATATAATGTTTATAACATCCCACTGAGGGCAGAGCCCCACATGCTGCCCTACAAGACAGACCTGCAGCAAAGCAGCAAAACATGTTATAAATAAGCAAAAATAAACAACCTTAAAAACCAACACAAACAAATTATAACTTCTTCTTTAGCAACAATACAGAAAGAGACTTTCTACAATCTCAGAATCATCAATACCACAGATTCCGACACCAAAGCCCACAAAGATGATGTATGCTCTTTATTGAGCTATTAACCTTCCCTAATTAAAACTCTTCTCACAAACTTGGCCCTAATAGTGGGGTGTTTTTGTAACTTGAAGGTTCCTGGATGGCAAACTGCTGGATATCAACAAGGAGTTCCAGCCCTACCTGGGCCAGGGTGGGCGAATCCTGGAGATCCGCACGCCGGACGTGGTGGCCAACGTGAAGAAGCAGGCACAGGCCGTGGGCTACACGGAGGGGGCACTGCTGGCCCTGGCTGTCATCATCATCCTCTGCTGCATGCCAGCCATCCTTATCGTCATGGTCAGCTACCGGCAGTGAGTACCCTCCTCCTCCTCCTCCTCTCCCAGAGCTTGTAATGTCGTAGTAGAGGTGCTGCATTTTGTGGCGGAGCCGCTTTGACGATTATTTGTCTTTTCGAGATTAATTTCTATTTATTATTGCCTGTTTCTAGAATATTTTGTATGTGTTATCTAGATTTCTAGTATGTAAATAATTTCTGGGTTTAATCCCCTTCTCACTACAAGGGTTGTGATTTATTAAAAAATATGGATATTGGTCTAGTACCGATATACAACTGTGACGGACAAAAACTCTCTAACAGGTTAAAGTTAGAAAGTGTATGTTTATTCTATGCCGGGCAGTGTGCAGGATAGCTCCCAAATCCACACCGCAGCTTCCAGGTGATTACAGAGCCCTTTTATCCATACAAGTATTGGATACCCAAAATACAAATGCATATTCATAATTTTGGTACATCCCATTCCCCGCTTCGTATGCTGATCACTCCAAAAGCTATTAAGCATGCATAGTTTGTTCCTTGAAATAGGTCAGTGGTCCCTTTCATGGGGAGGGGTCCCAAAATGAGGAAGTAAATGACATCTTCCTCCTTCTGACCTTTCTACCTTTTGAATGCCAATATGACAGATGAACTCTTGGTAGAACTCCCATTCCTTGTCTTCAGTTGGTTTCAGAACAGAGGAGGCCCACAATTGTCTTATGTTCCTAAAAGCAATTTGTCAATTTGGATATTCTTCATTATAACCCCAGATAACTAAACATTCCGCTGACAAGCAATCAATTATTAGTTAACTACTAACTCTTAACTTCAAGGCCTACTCATTTATTTTAATTAACTCTAGTAAGGCTTATTTCTAACTAAAATTATAGCTCCTCTAAAATCTCTAAATTCCTTAAAATTTACGTTCTAGTTGCTCAATGCTTGGCATGACGAACACGGGAAGTGCATCCTGGGTTTCCTAACATGGTGAAGGACTTTTGTGTCAAAACACGGGCTCAAAACCCAGGTGTTGACACAGAAGTGAAGATTCAGAGCTGAATTCCATACAAAAAAAATATATATATATTGAGAAAAAAGGGGCTTTTTCAAGAAATTAATCAAAAATCAAATTAGAGGATTCCAGTGTTTTTGCTTAAATCCTAAAATATTTTTTCATGAGCTTCTTAATTGCAAACGTTTCCTGACGACTTGGCTTTCTGCCATTGTAGGGCAACATCAGAGATGCTTTTTTGATATTTCCTCTTGCCTGTTAGATTCCAGTAATTGGCTGAAAAATTAATTCAAATCAACATCTGCAACAAGTTCCTTTCAACTAAGATTTTCAGGTCTGCTCATATTTAAAATTGCTGCATTTGGACTGCTCCATACCTATTCATTTATTTATTTAGAGATATATATATATAGATATATAGAGATATATATATAGAAAGAGATATATATTTATTCATAGATTTATTCTCTAATTTAAAATTATATTCTTAAATTTACATATACATTATATTCTTGTTCATAGATTTATAAATCCATTTATTCTTTAATTAATTATTATATTCACATTCCCTTTTCTCCATTTTGGGTGAAGAAAAAAAGCCTTTTAAAGAAGTTTGGAAGAGCTTGACCAACTTCTGCATCATTGGGATGGCAGATCATTCCCAAATTTCCTTTCCCAGAATTCTATGGAAAATTTGCTTCCATGAGCCAGTTCAACTTGCAATTCATTGGTGGCTGATATCTGAACTGCAGATTCCTTAAAGAAATGAAACAGCCTCATTTTTCCTTGGCATCTGTTAGATTATCTAAACATCATCAATCTCTTTTAGGAGCTCTCAGGAATCTGGTTAAATTCATTTCATCCAAAAATCCGATTTTTCCAATCTAGAAATCTGACTTGGAGTGGAATTTATATCAGCCCATTGTGAATAAATTGTATTTTATGGCGAGTGCCAAAGAAAATGAAAGGAATTTCAGAGTTAAATTAAAATTCTAAGCCTCATGGTTTGTTTTTGCATTCCAGCCTTTTTCACTCCTTTTCCAAAGGAATCTTGGTATTTTTCCTAAAATATTTCTTTAGTAATAAATCTAAAAATGACTCTTTTGAAATCCAGTATCCAGCACAAACCTGTAAGCTACTTATAAATTATTTATTATTTACTAATCACTGAAGGAATGGAATCTTCTAAATAATAACCAAAAATTATGTTCCTTCATTATTAAAAGTATTTTACATAATACAGTTTTTAAATATGCTAAAATGAGAAAATACAATAAAATAATAATTACATTATTTATATTGTTATATAAAATCCTTCAATATAAAGAAACAAGCCCAAAAATGTGCCTGCTTAAGAAAAAATGGGAGAAATATTCATGTTTTCATGTCTTGCTTTCATTCCCTGCTGTAATTCGTATTTCTGCTGACTACAGAATTGTTTCCAGGGGATCAAAAATAGCAGCGAAATGCTGTTCAGCTCTGGAAGTTCTGATTCCTTAAACAAGTCATTAATTCTGGAATTTGATGTGTGGAATAATTAAGTAGCCTGTAGTTTATTACTCCTCTTAGAGTCACTCTTATGGGCAGTTGTTGGAAGCAGAATTTATTTAACCTTCCTTTTTATCTCTTTTTTTGCAACCAAACAGATTCAAAGAGTAAGTATTTATTCCCAGCTTTGTTTCTTCTAGCTTGCACGGGAATACTGACAAATTTTGTTCACAAAATTTATTAAATATAAGGGGTTTTTAAATTCCTATACTCAATTTGCTCCTGAACTCCTGGTGTGATGTGTTTAAAAGTGATTTATTTTTATGGCTACCTGATGTCATTGGGGTATATCAGCCACATCACCCTGGTGGTGCTCCCAAAATGAGGACCTTTGTTTTTTAGACAGGGAACAGAAATTTTTTCCACAGTGATTTTAATCCACATAAGAAAAAAAGTAATTAAAAAAAAATTTTTAAAAAAGGATTTTTTTCAGGAAAAACCATTCAATGAACAAAAATTTCCCAGCCAACTCCATTAAGAAAAAATGAGTTGTGAGTGGACAAGAGGGAGTGGCATCAAACTGAAAGAAATCGATTTAGATGGGGTATTGGGTAGGAATTGTTCCCTGGGTGGGTGGCACAGGGTGCCCAGAGCAGCTGTGGCTGCCCCTGGATCCCTGGCAGTGCCCAAGGCCAGGTTGGACAGGGCTTGGAGCAGCCTGGGATGATGGAAGGTGTCCCTGACATGGCAGGGGATGGCACTGGATGGACTTTAAGGTCCCTCCCAACCCAAACCATTCTGGGATCTGGGAAGCTCTGGAATTCCACCAAAACAGAACAACCAGGAGCTGAAAAATCCAGGAGAAGATGATCATGTTGTTACTTTGATAAAGACAAAATCCAGGGCAAAAACATAGAAAACCTCACATGTGAGCTTTCTTTGGGGCATGTTTTGGGGTGTTCCTGATGAGTGTTTCTCCTTCCCCCCGTGGCTCTCCAAAGGCGACAGGCTGAGTGTGCCAAGACTGCGAGGATCCAGATGGCTCTGCCAGCAGGAAAACCGGCCGGAGCCGCGGCCAACAACCTCTACGAGGAGCTTGGAGACAGCACCATGTGAGTATTCCTTGAGATCCATCCCAAAAGTCACTGCCCTGGGCAACCTGGGATAGTGGGAGGTGTTCCTGCTCATGGAATAGGATGGGTTTTATGGTCCCTCCCAATCCAAACTATTCTGGGTTTGTATAAATTCACTTCATGCAGTCTCTGTGCAAAAGGTTTTCTTCATTCTCCAGCTGCTTGGGGTTCTCCAACATCCAGAAAAGAAATAGGCTGGCTCTGGAAGGAGGGAAAAAACAATTTAATCTTCTTGGAATGCATTGGGGAACCTTTAACAGACTTTGAGTGGGCAAAAAGGTCTCACCAGATGTTTTTTTCCTAAGAGCAAGATCCTCCAGCAGGTCACTGCTGCCAGGACTGGGTTGCTTGGCACATCCAGGCCACCCAGCACTCAAAAGCTGTTTTCCAAAGCTGTTGACTAAACACATCCAATAAAATTCATTCTTATCCATTTCACTCATCTGAAATGATAATTCCCTGAAAATTGCTGCCCCAAAGTCTTCATTTCCTAATAAGATGTGTTCGGTTTGTTGGGGTTTTTGTTCTAAATTTAAACCTGTTTAAATATTGAAATTAAAGGAACTATCAGCAGAGAAACCCCTGGTAGCTCAATAAACTCATCTTTTACCTCTTACATGCTCATAAAATAATAATCTTGCAAGGCTGCCTCTCTTTTCATGCCTCTGTAAACCTGAGGTTGATGGACTCCAATAACAATTTACCTCTCAGTAGGAAAATATTCCAACCAATTATTATTTGTCTGATACTGGGGGCTTTGTTTGATAAGCTTTGCCACACTTCCTCATCTCTGTTTATACTTGAAAACCAAGGAGTGCTGAGGAGCCCAGCTTGAATAATATTTGGAGCAGGTAGGGAGTGAGTGGATGGTGGAAATGAGGATTGCTCAGTTTTCAATCATGATTTGTTTTGCCCAGAAAGTTGAAATTTTCCAGCTGCTGTGATGGAGTTTATAAAATGTTACAGGGCCATGACAGAGCTTTAACTCTTGGATAACTGGGTGCAGTCTCTGCATGGGGAATAATAACTTCAGCTTTTCTGGGTAAATAGGGGGTTAAAATGCTGGGAGGAGGAATAGTTTCTCCTAAGGGCTGAATTTTTGCTTTCGTCAAGGTATGCTTGGGCAGGAAGGGAGGAAGAACGTGTGGAATAAAGTTTTTTTTTGAATGGGAGCACTTCTGTTTGAGAGTTACATCTATACCCTTATGCAGGGAGGTGCCATCTGGATAAAATTCATCTTTTTTTACACTAAACCAAATTTCTGCTGAAATTAATTATGTGATGCTAAACCCAGAAAAAGCCTCATTTCACTGTGTTTTATCTGCAAAGGTTTTTTTGGGGTTTAGAATTGCCCCAAAGAGGTGCCAGTTCCCAGATCTGCAGTATTGACTTTGAGGCTTAGCTTTATGTTAATTTGGAAAAAATAGTCTTCATTGCACCAAAAAGGTGCTGTAGTTGGAATATTGTTTCTCAAATGTCTTTGCATACAACAAAAGCTTATGTGTCATGCTGAGGAACTGATTAAACACAAAAATCCTTCAAAGATAAATCAAAATCCATAGGATTTGCAAGAAAATATCAGGCTTCAGTAAATATAATTACAAATTAACTTTTTCTTCCCCATTAAATATTTTACTGCAGGGCATAGGTATACCTTAGGAAATTCTTATTTGGGAAAAATATTTTATTGCCATTTCTCATGAGTTTTAGTACATTGTTCCCTGTTTTAGTTGTCCTAAGTCTGTCATCTTTCATTTGCAGTGTCTTGTTTGCTTTCTTTGGTGTTTATAGCAAATGAAATGGAACAAAGCTCTTTAGTTTTAAATCTGCCTTGTCTCACCATTTTCATTTTTCCCTGTCTCTGGATCCTTAGGCATCAGTAAGTAAGCTTATTTCGTTTTCTTAATATTTGTAGCTGGTAGAAATTAGTTCATTTTCCTTCCAGCAATTCCCATCCAACCTCGCAAGGTGAAGTTCATATTTTATTTGTCCATTGAGCAGGAAAGACATTTACTGGGAAGTTCCAATACTTCTGTGCTTCTTTATCCCTCTTCTTGGAAGCAGAGAGAGGAAGGGTGATTGCTGAACTTGAAGGGCATTATTTCTAAAGCCAAAAGGTCAAAAAAAAAAAAAAAAAACCACAACAAAAAAAACCAAAGCAACATTGAGTGCATGAACAGAGGTCTGCTGGGAGTTCATGGATTCATAGCTGGGTTTAAACCATCCCTGGCTGTTAATTCCAATCCTATGCACTGCCTGTAGAGTCTTTGAGCTGACAGAACCTGAATTCTCTGGTCTTTAGTGATGGAAACAGCTCCACACAAACAGAAAAACATGGTGGGGTGACCTCAGCTCTCAGAGGCCTCATGTGGAACAAGGAAGAGGCTGAGGAACTTTTGAAATAATCTGCTCCAGTGGCAGAAAGGTGGTGGCACCTTGCATGAGCCTTCTGCTGGAGGGGCTCCTTCAAGTTCAGTCACTGCTTCTCTCCCCTCTCAGTAGATGCAGTGCTTGGCTGACCTCAAAGCTGGCAGCTTCAGAATTCAGAGTTCCTGTAGAGAGGGGCCTGGAGCTGCTGGAGAGAGCCCAGGGCAGGCACCAGGATGAGCAAAGGGATGGAGCAGCTCTGCTGGGAGGAAAGGCTGACCCAGCTGGGATTGTTCACCTGGAGAGGAGAAGATTTGGGGTGACCAAATTGTGGCCTCCCAGTGCTTGAAGGAGCTACAGGAAACATGGAGAGAGACCTGGGACAAAGGATGGGGTGTCAGGACAAGGGGGAATGGCTTCCCAGTGCCAGAGGGCAGGGATGGATGGGATATTGGAAGGAATTGTTCCCTGGGAGGGTGGGCAGGCCCTGGCACAGGGTGCCCAGAGCAGCTGGGGCTGCCCCTGGATCCCTGGCAGTGCCCAAGGCCAGGCTGGACAGGGCTTGGAGCAGCCTGGGACAGTGGAAGGTGTCCCTGCCATGGCAGGGGGTTGGAGCTAGGTCATCTTTAAGGTCTTTTCCAATCCAAACCTTTCTGGGATTCTCTGATTAGCGTGAAGTTAATTATTTTTATTCATTCAGCCCAGAGGAAGCTTTAGGCATACTCAGCTCTGGCAAACTGCAGTGCTTGGGGAGAGTTTATTCACTTTGTGGAGCATAGCTTTTGTTCTGCAACACAAAAATGAGAGCATGATCCCTAGGAGAATGATCCCTGGGTTCTGTGTGGGTATTCCAGTCCTCCTGACTCCCTGGAACATTGGGAAGCTGAGTATTCCCTGCCTGGGTGGCCCCTGATCAAAACAGGAAACAAAAGTTAAGAAGTGTTTTGTTATTAAATATAACCCCCAGGGGACTTTTACATCTTAAATAACTTAGAGGAAAAAGAAGATCTCTTAATTAACTCCTTCTACATATTTAAATTTCCCTTGCAATTTTGCTAGGGAAAATTTAACCACCATAGATTAATTTCTTATTAATTTGGATTTGGGTATGTTTTCTGAAATATGAAACAATACCACCAAAACCTACAGAACAATGTGACCAAGAGATCAAAAACTTCATCTTCCAACATTCACAGAATCATGGAAAACTCCATTTTTTTCTCCTAATCCTTTGCCAAAGTTCAAACTTTTGTAGAGACAAGGCTTAGAATTTTTAACTCAGAACTTGTGTGAAAATACTGGACATCTCTAAGTCACTAAAAACAATTTTATGTTATATTTTAATTTGGGCAGCTAGATAAGATTGCTACTCACTATGTACTTTGGGCCTGCCTGACACAGGCCCAAATCTTAAATTTCTCACAGTTTGAGAGAAAAATAAATCTCACTTCAGCCTGCAGTGAGCATTATTTAAAATAGGACTCGAAGGGCACTTTTCTAGCAGGCAGTTTGGGGCTATTCCTTTTAAAATATTATTTATTTTCAAATCTGCTCAGAAGGTTGTGGTATTAAAAATATTTGAGGGAAGAAGTTAGTGAGGGACTGGGAGGTGACAGATGCAGTCCAGAAAGCAGTAAGACCTCCCACTTTTGGTGTAGAAATTCAATGCTACCAAGCCACAGGGGTTTTTCATTGGGTTCAACATGATGAAGAGATGGAATCCATACACATAAGAGATGAAATTCATTCACATATTGATACTTCTGTGATGTTTTGTGCTTCTAGGTGGATAGGCCAAAATATTGACTGATAATTTTAGAATCTAAGAGTTTTTTTTACAACAAGTGAATTTATTTTCTAACTCACCAAGTAGCTGTGCAGCTTCAAATTAAAGCAAGCAGCAACTTGTTTTAATTTTTCTTCCTTCCCCTTTAAAGAAGATGCAAAAGTAAATGTCTTGCCAGTAGTAGATGTGCTCCTGCTGTTGGGTTGTAGTTTGCTAGAAGTGATTTAATGGCTCTGATTCATGTCATAAGTTCTTTTTTTCTCTCTCTCATAAGTACCTATGTCCATGCATGTTTCCTCACATGTGATTATCTTCTTTTCTTTCAAGTCTTTTTCTTCTCTACCATTTCCAACAAAGCAGGGGAAAAAAGTCAGTCTTAGAAGAAGGAGACCGACAGAGAGTTATAAGCAGCTTTGCTTCCCGTGCTATAGAGGCTCACAAGCAATCCAGTATCAATGGATCCCTGAACAATAACCTCCCCAAATCCTCGAGTAACATCACTTTTTTGTCCGATGAGAACCCGCTAACGACCCAAAATCCGCTGTACGTGGAAGGTCTCCCTCAAAGCCCCGCTGCCTCTGGATTCCTACGGAAAAGGAATGATACTTTAGATACTCTTTCTCCTTCAAGACTGGCCTGGAGAGAGGCCTCTTTTGGGAGCAGCCACCGGGCATGGACAGTGCCCACTCACCTGACCAGGAGACACATGTCAGGGTCCCTGGGTAGGCCGGTGATCATGGACCCCATCCAGTGGCAGCAGCAGAGACTCACAGCCAAGGAGGAAGGAGCTGAAAACCCCGATAGCAGTGACGATGTCAGCAGTCCACTCTTCCAAAAGATCAGTGGCCCCAAGCTGACTGTGAAGGAGAAGGCGAGGCAGTTTGAGGCGCTGCAGGAAATGAAGCAAGTGAGGTCTCCCGAGGTAAAATCCACGCGGTCGCCCACGCACAGCACCGGTGTCCAGGAGGGAGAGAGCGCATCAGAGCAGTCTCCCAAAAGCGTGGTGGCTTCTCCCCACCTTCGCTCCTCCCCTCTGTCCTCTCCAACGCCTTGTGCTGAAGGAGTTGAAGCAGAGGCCACCGTGGTCCCCGCTGTAATTGTAACTCACCACGATGACCATCAAGAACATTCTCCTCCACCGACTCACAAACCAACCCCTCCGTCTTCTAGGATAAAGAAACCACTTTGCCAAAGTTTTCTAGCTCCTCAGACCAAAGAAAATGTAGAAAGCATTCCAGATCCACCTAAAATTCCCCCACCCCCACCTCCACAGCTGTCACCTCCACTGCCACCACCACCTCCATCCCCTCCTCTGTTGCCACCACATCCTCCGCCTCCACCCGCAGTTTCTCTTCCTTCTTCTTCTTCTTCCTCTTCTTCCTCTCCATCTCCTCTTAGCACACAGCTCCTGTCCCCTGCCAAGCATTCCAAATCCCCTGCCAAACATCCAGCTGTCCCCACCCCGGCCGCAGTGCCAGAGCTTCCTCCTCGCAGGGAGCTCAAAGGAATTCTTAAAAACATTCAGAATTTGGCCGCCATCGAGAAGTCAGTGGCCAACATGTACAGCCAAATAGACAAGAACCACCTGCTGCCCAAGCACGTCCCCAAGCTCAAACCAGCCCCGAGCCCAGAGCTCCCAACTCCAGAAGCCGCAGCCGAGCACAACCAGCAGAATGGGAACTTGAGCTGTGTTGTGGAGGAGCTGGAGAAACGCTTCCCCTCCCAGTCGACAGCTCTGTAATGCTCACAGGTGGATGTTCCCTGCTTTTCTTGAGTGGGAGGACTCTAATGCAGGACATAGTATCTGCCTCAGACTCTCCAAAAATCCTGACTTTCCCCCTTTTCTCTGCTGTAAACAACTTTACCCACTCCCAGTCCCAAATGGAGAGACGTTGTCCTTCCCGTTCGCTCGGAAATTCGTGATGTAAAATACAGTTCTTCAAGTTGTTTTCTCAGAACTACATCTTGCTGGTTCTTAGTCTGTTTCCTGGAAATTCTTGGGGGAAACTGTCCATTTTTACCCAAGGATGTGGCATAGATGGCAGCAGGCTCGATACTTCTTTAAGCAGTCTTCACTGTAGGTAACGTCAGTCAGATTTTCCTGCAGCTGTGATTGAAATCTCTTGCTTTGCCCATAAAAAGGAAGGAATTTTTCCCCACCTGGAAGGAATCTTCTGCCACGTATTGGGCATCAAAGCAAGGAAGGCCTGGCAGTAGCAGGCTCAGCTTTGGTGAGCTGGGTTATTGGATGGGCCTTGAGCAACCTGGGATGGTGGCCCTGCCCATGGGATGAGCTTTAAGGTCTTTTCTAACCCAGGCATTCCATAATTCCATACTGCATCTCCCTGCTCCACGGGCGCTGCTCAGCTGACATTTTCTGGCAGCTCAGTTACTGTCTCCAGTCAGAAGAAGGGTTTGCTCTTGGTTTCTCAGCAAATATGGCTGTGTCCCCACTCCTGTTCTCCATCTTCTGCCTTCCACTGCATTTTTTTTTATATTGTAACTGGATGTGAAAATTTTATATTTTCTAAATTCCTTTCATGTACAAAGCATTTGTTGTTTGTTTTTTATGATTTTGCACGTGCATGTTGCTGCTGTCTGTCTTTAATTTCCATGCTGGTCTGTCATGAGCCGAAACATCTCAAATTGTAATAAAGTCACTCTGATTAGTGTCACTAGGTGAAAGGTTTCCAAGTACTTGTAAAGATCCACATAATGTGGATTTAGTTACCAGCTTTTTAGCTCACAGTGGTCTAAATCAGATCTATACATTTACATAAACATGTCAGTTATAAATGTGTATATAAAGTAAATTAGCTTGTCCTTTGAAAAAATGGTAAGTAAAAGCAGTTTGGGTATTTAAATGTTTGGTTCAAGTTGCAAGTTTTCTTTCAGTCCTTTGCCAAAATCTAAAATGTTTAATATGACAATTTTGAAAAAACGTATTGGGAAAGGCAGATATTACCTAATGAAGCAAAACTAAAACTCCAGTTCAATACTAACATTGTAATTCTGAGCAAAAAGGTAATTAATCATTTATCAGACTGTTTATCATACTCAACAGTTCCATGGTGCTTGGCTTTTTCTCTTTTCTCCTGTTTGTTTTTTTTTTGTTTTCTTTTGTTTTGTTGTTTTGAAATCTGCAGTTAGGACATGTGTGGATGCTTTCAGTCAAAAGCTGCTCAAGGTAGTTTCTCTTTCTTTGTCCCAGTGCCAAACTCCATGAACTCCATCCCACAAGTTCTGCTGATCCATTGTAATTTTCCTGTACTTAAAACCCTTGTTGGGATAGGTTGTAGGATCAAGGTAGCTGTAGGAGTAGCAAAATGTGTAAGGGGAGGGACTATCCTATTGTCCTATTTTTGCTGTAACAGAATCTGTGTCATTTATGAGATGTGCATCTTTTTGATGCTCAGTTCTCCAAAGGTGGCATAACTGCAATGTTTTAATCACATCCCCAAAGCTCAGCACCTATTAGGTAGGGAATTTTTAGGACTGAAGAGCCAGAGTGGGAATATGAGTTAAATGTTCCCCTCTCTGTCCCAGCCATGCTCTTGGTGAGGAGACAGTGGGAAGAGGGCAGAGATGGGCATGAAAAATTATTGGGCTGCTCATGTTCCAACTGGATCAATCCCAAAGACAGATATTTAAATTTAAGTACCCAAGTCCCACGTTAGAGCTTGTAAACAGTGGCTGTCGTGCAGATCTCTACATCCCCAGTGAAATATGACACAAATAGGACATCACACAGAAGTTTCACTTCAAATATTTAATTTCATCATTTCAGAACAGTCTGGGAGGGGGTCATGGCAATCAGCTCTTCACTGATGAGGAACATTTACTTTCTCATTCTGGAAATCTTTATGAAGTTGAAAACTTTACAAAACTGGATTCATTTTGTCTGGATATAATGCAACCTTTGCTCTCCTGCTGGCTTTTGTTTAAAAAATTTACTCTGTTAGTCTGGGAAAGAAGCTGTACCAGGGAAATTCTGTCCCATTGAGATGTCTGGATGGTGCAGGGGAAATTGTTTTAAACCAAAAGAGGAGAGATTTAGATGGAATATTGGGAAGGAATTGTTCCCTGGGAGGGTGCTCAGAGAAACTCTGGCTGCCCCTGGATCCCTGGAAGCATCCAAGGCCAAGCTGGATATTGGGGCTTGGAGCAGCCTGGGATAGTGGAAAGTGGGTGGAGGTGGAAGAGGATCCTTGGAAGGTCCTTTCCAACCCAAACCATTCCATAATTCCATGGTACTGCAGTTCTGCAGTGCTGCAAAGGATTAGATCCAGTGTAAGAGTTGGTAGCAAGTTAAACATCTGTAATAATTTATATTTATATACAATTTAGCCCTCCCAGGTTGTCTGTTTTGGTCACTTGGGTTCCTCTGTGACTCTGGGTGTATTTATCATCCTTTCATCATCACCTTGACAGGACCAAGTCCTGAGCAGGAGCAGAGATGACATCAGTGGAGAGCTCTTCCATGCAAAGCTGGAATTGAACCACAGTGCTATCATTACCCATCCTCCTTCCCAATTTGTTCTCAGTTCCAGCTCTGAACTGCAGGAAAATCTTCATTTTAGGAGTCAGGGCAAACTGATAAGTAGCTGTTCCCTCTGAGGAGTATCTGTAGCATTTGGGATTTGTGATGATTTTGCTTTTGATATGAAAAGAGATTTAAGTTATAGAAGAGCAAACGCCCGCTGGGGTGCCAGGAGTTGGGGAAATGCTGCTTTAGGCAAATCCCAGTTCCTCTAACCTCTTTTAGCAGGGAAAGTTTGGCACATTTGTCCACGTGAGCTCATTCTGGCTTTGTCTCTCCCCCTAAGTACCAGCTCCTTGTTCTGGCTGTCCTGTTACCCCACATCCTCACAGGCTCCATGGCCTCGCTTCCCATTCCACATGGAAAATTCCCAGACTGCAGTGAAGTCTGGCTGAGAGCATTTCCCAGAAGCAATCCCGCCCTCTGTGGAGAGCTTTAATTCCTTCCTGGAAACAAATGATGTTGTCCTGACCTTTGTTTTTGTGCCAGAATAGATCCTTGTGCTGTAGTGAATGAATGGGTATTTTATGTCTTTTGGGGACTTTTTGTGCCTCCTAATCATGGCCACACAAAACTATTCGAGAAGTATCAGCAAAACTCAGCATGGTGCTATTTTTATGAAAGTTGAATTCCAAATTTAATTAGAATTACTCATATTATGCCTTTAATCTGCAATATAGTGCAATTAAGAGTAATAGACTTCCTTCTCCTCAGACCTCCTTTATCTGAAGATTGTTGTAGGCGATATGGAAACTAAATCCAGCACTCCTCGAGTGGGCTTTGAAAAGTCACAGATCATCTTTGGATGATAAATCTGCATTTCAGCTGGCCATGAGGTTTATATTATATAGGCAACAGCATTAATTCAATGCTGATAATCTATTCCATGTGCTGAATATTAATAGGAAGATTTAGAGATAGGAATATTAAAGAATTAAAAGGATTTCTCTGGTCTTTATTATTTATTTAGTGTAATTAAAGACTTTTCCCATGACTGCTGGCTGTGTCTTAGGTTAAGCCTAACATAATTTTGATCATTTACCCTTTCTTTCTTAAAAACCATAATAAAAATAATCCAGATTTATCCTGAAGAAAAATGCCAAGGCCTAAATTTTTATTCTCTAGTTTTGCTGAAACCATTTCAATTTTCGGGCACAAAATGTGAAAATAGAGAATTTGACAGACATAAATGCATTGGTCATGCCCAGAATGATGGCTCTGAGAAAATTAATTAAACCAACAATAAATTCCCCATAAGATCAGAAACACAAAGTCTGTGGCAAAATAACAGCAGATAGCAAAAAAAAAAAGGGATCTACCTCCTCCCCACTGGGCAAATGTTAGGAAAGGGGCAATTGGAATGATAATGTTGGTACAAGAAATTAGAAATGCAGTCTCCTGTGCTGAGTCTCTCTGGCTCTTGGGGATTGGGGATTTCTCCTCATCCATTCACAATCTAAATCAAGAAAAGATCTCAAAGCATCTCCAACCTTTCCCATGCAGCAATCCCTGCGTCCAGAACAAACCCAAAGATAAACGTATTTGGTATTAGAGAGATGCATTTCTTTCCATGCTAATTATATTTCTAATTACATTCTCTTTCACCCCTCTCCAGCAAGAATGGTAATGGACATCTTTGTGCAGGCTCACAGCATTATACTAATTTATTTCTTATCTTTTTCTGACTTCTAGGCGAGGATATGCACAGCAAGAGGTAAGGCCAGTGCCCAGTTACCTTTCAAATATTGATGATACCAATGTGTTTTTCCCATGCAGCCCAAGAGTGTGGGCAGCAGGGGAGTGGAGGAGTCTCCCCTTCTACTCCACTCTTGTGAGACCCCACTTGGAATTCTGTGCACAGTTCTGGTTCTCCCAAAATAAGAAGGACATAGAATTGTTGGAGCAGGTCCAGGGGAGGCCATGGAGATGCTGAGGGGTCTGGAGCACCTTCCCTGTGGAGCCAGGCTGGGAGAGCTGGGAATGCTCAGCCTGGAGAAGGGAAGGGGGTGTGGAGACCTCACAGCTCCTTCCAGGGCCTGAAGGGACACAGGGGAGCTGGAGAGGGACCCCGCAACAGGAACTGGAGTGACAGCACACAGGGAATGGGTTTAGTCTGACAGAGGGGAAATTTAGATGGGATATTGGGAAGGAATTGTTCCCTGGCAGGGTGGGCAGGCCCTGGCACAGGGTGCCCAGAGAAGCTGGGGCTGCCCCTGGATCCCTGGAAGTGCCCAAAGCCAGGCTTGGATCAACCTGGGATAGTGGAAGGTGTCCCTGTCATGGCAAGTGATGGAATGGGCTGAGTTTTAAATTCCCTCCCAACCCAAACCAGTCCAGGACTGTGTGTGGGGACCTCTGGGGTACTGAGTGCTTTAGAGACCAGAAATTGAAAGTGATTCAAGAAGTTCATGAGCCGTAGATCCCCTGGGGGCTGAGTTCCATTGTGGCAGGAGTGTGACCTCCAGGCTCAGAGATTGCTGCTTAAGGAGCTGCTAGAAGCAGCTTCCCAGGGAATTCCCTCCACGCCTGATGTGTTTTCCAATGTCACACCCAATCACTTGCCAGGCAGGGATGGAGCTCCACAAACCTCCCCTGCAGCTCTGTGAGGTCTGCTGCTCCTGCAGCATCATTTTATCCAGGAATTAATAACAGGGAGAAGAGTTTCCTTCAGTACAATCTCATTTAATCATTGGAAAGTTCTCCAAAATACATTTCTGTCACAAATGTTGATACTTACTGATTTTTTTTCCTCTCTTTACACAGCTGGTTTGTGTCTCTTAATATAAATACAGAACTTAGTTCTCTTGGCAAGTAGAGAAGTTTTTAAGTTAAATATGTCAGACAACCACCACAAAACTGGGAAGTTGATTTTATATTTAGGCAAAAGAAATGGTGGACTGTGAAAAGATTTTGCTGCATCTGGTGCTCCATGTTCTCACAGGGTATAGAAGTCTACAGCTACCTGCCATAAAAAAAGTTCCAAAGGACCTATGGTTTCAGTATTTATTACTAGTCTTAGACACCAATCACCTCCACTGTAATTGTTGCAGCCTAATTAACCACTTTCTCATTTTCTTTTGTAGCAACAGCAGTTGCTGAGACCTTCTCTTCTCAGACCAGAGGTACCACCATTTTTCACTTTATAATTGCTCTATAAGTTTTGAAATTGTTTTTACATCATTTTCTAATAAGAACTTGTCTGTCTCAGGTAATTTTTCCCCCCTGGCTCTTAGATAAAGAGCAAAGTTCTGGCATTTTAAACCCAGTTATGTTACTTTGATTAAATACCCTAAATTTACTGCATCTTGATACTTCCAAGGCCAGGTTGGGTGAGGCTTGGAGCAACCTGGGATAGTGGAAGGTGGGAATGGATGGGCTTTAAGGTCTCTTCCAAACCACTCTGGGGTCTGTGATCTTCCCCACGAGCATCTTTCAGCAGCTCCCACTGGCTTCATCCCACAGTTTCAGATTTCCCAACAGAATGATTCTGTTGCTCTCCATCTGCTCTCCAGTTTTTTCCTGGTGTCAGTCAGCTGCTGATGGATTACTGCAGCTGGAGCTGAGCTGAGCAGTCGGTGCTGGAAGCTTTAGCACCTTGCTGTGCAGTGCAATTGCAAATCTTTCTATTTCCAATCTTTTAGGCCCAAAATTGTGTCCAGAATAAGCAATGAGAGCAAATGTGAGATGTTGGTATTTTTTGTGCTACAGGATGAGGATCATTTCTGCAGTCAGAAGAAGTAATTACATAATAAAGAATAATAAAATCAGTAATTACATTTGGGCCTTTTTCACACTGTTTGCATTCAGTGTTTTTCTTTTCTAGGAGTTGAGTATGGAGTCTGGAATTGATCCAGGGCAGGAATACTATGGCCAGGATTACTACAGTTATGAGCACGGGTATAGTTCCATTTTTCCTCTTTATTTCTGAAAATGCTGCTTTTCCAGGCTGGTGATGTTTATTATTCTAGCAGTTGATTGTGGGACTTCCCTTCACTTTAATCTTTATGTCACACAAAGGTGTGAACCAACAACAGAACTCTTTTCAGAGGTTAAGGGGGTGTGTGATAACTCCCTGCTTGTTCAGGGATGTCATTATTACACTTACAGAGCTCACATTACATCCCTCATGCTGGGTTTATAGCCTTTGTGTGTGTATTTCTGCTTCCTGGGAGATTCATTTCCATCACCTCCTCCCCTCCTGAGGGGAATTCAGGGATTAATCCTTTCTTCTCCCAGTTTCCAGCCAGCTGGTGGCCTTTTAAATTTCCCTCAAAAACACCATCCTGCCTGGTGACCTTTTAAATTTCCCTTAAAAAATTCGTCTTGCCTGGTGGCCTTTTAAATTTCCCTCAAGAAACCCCATCCTGCCTTGTTCTGGTAAAGCCCATTGGACTGCAGGCTCTTCAGGAATTTCTGCTGGCATTCTCCAAAACTGATCCCAGAAAAGCTGCTCTTTCATTCCATGATTATTAAGAAAGATCCCCCAAAAAAGCAGGTGGTTTGAAGGAAGGTTGTTGTACTTAGAGGGGTTTTGACTTATCCAGCAGGCCCCAAAATTCAGGTTACCCTGAGGGGCTTGTGGCTGTTGGAACAGAAGGATGTCTGGGATTTGGCTGCCGCTAAGGAAAAAAAGGAGGGAGGAAAGCAAGGAGAGCCGTTTCCATCGCTCTGGGTGTGAACATGTGCAGTGCTGGCTGTGAGATGAGAGGTGTGAGCAGGTTTGTGCCCCTCCTGAGGAGCTGTGGTGTCCCTGGCAGGTACGAGCTGCCGCAGTACGGGAGCCGCCGGCGCCTGCTGTCCCCGTCGGGAATGTACGATGAGTACGGCGAGGTCGTGGTGGAGAGCGACGGTGGCTACTACTACAGTCCCCACGGGCCAGCAGCTGAGGAGGTGAGAAACAAGCTCTGAGGGCTCATTCTATCCCTTTAACAGCTTGAAGGGCCACTAGGCCTCATCAATTGTACACTGGAATTGATTAGAATTAGGTTTTGTATAGATCAGTGTTAAGCATTGTCAGCCCTTCTGGTGACCCGTAAAGTTTGCCAGCATTAAATTCCTTTTGTTTTCTAGGCACAAAAAAAGAATTGCTGAGTTTCTGTTAGTAGCCACATCTGTTTTTAGTTCAAAGAAAAATCCCACTTAGACTTAGGTAATTCTATTTTATATCATTACCAAAAAAGGAAACCTTCCAATATTTGTAGGGGCCTACAAGGAAGCTGGAGGAGAACTCTTCAGCAGGAACTGGACTGACAGGACAAGAATGGCTAAAGACTGAAAAAAGGAAAATTTGGGTTGGATATTGGGAAAAAATTCCTCCCTGTGAGGGTGGTGAAGCCCTGGCACAGGGTGCCCAGAGCAGCTGTGGCTGCCCCTGGATCCCTGGCAGTGCCCAAGGCCAGGTTGGACAGGGCTTGGAGCAGCCTGGGACAGTGGAAGGTGTCCCTGACCATGGGTGGGGTGAGACTGGATGGGCTTCAAGGTCCCTTCCAACTAAAACCATTCCTGGACTCTAAGAGTCTATTACTAATATTTTTGCCAAAAATGATAACTTTCTACTGAGAAAAGCAGTACCTAAACTCATTTGTCATAGAGTTCACAGTGAAATTGAAAATAAATTTTAAATGTCAGTGGCACTCAGAAGAATGTCGATGTAAATGCTTCCTTTGAGAAAAAAGTCCAATTGTCATAAGTGCCTGATCTTAATCCATTATTAAATGAGAACACAGAACATTTAATTGTTTCCCCATTGCAGAGTAAATTAGTTGTGCATTTCCAGCCTATTCTATAACTTTCTAAAACTGTAAAATTCCCAAACATTTCCCATAACTTTGGTTAGAAAACTGTTCTAAAACAGGTAAGTTCATTTTGATGCTGGGAAATAAATGTTGCATCTTCTCCTACACTATTTTAAGGTACAGGTATTCACAATAACTCTCTTTCAAGTGGTAATCAATTAATTTTCATAATTTGCAGGGCTTGAGTCCAGTCAGAGGCCCTCCCAGCAGAGGTATAAGCCAGGCAGCAGGGCCTCAAATGGAAGGGAAACCTGTAGGTGTTGGGATGGACCTCAGCCGTGGTCCTGGAAGAGGATTTAGGAGCAGCCAGGGAAAAAGGAGGCTAAAGGGAGTGATGCATTTAAGTCGCGTGGCAGTCAGTGCCCACAAACCTGTAGGAAGAGGGGAGTCTGCCCATTCCCGGTGGAAGAAGGCAAAGATATTCCCAATGATCCTGCAGAAAGTGAAAGGTAGGAAAGATTCCAGCTATGCCAAGCTGCTGTCAGCTCGCCAAGCGGACGGGGATAAACCCATGATGATCAGGGGAAGCTACTTCCAGAAAGCCACGGATGACAGGCCCTCCATGAGAAAACTCAACCACGTGCTGAAGCGCATCAGCGTCTCCAAGAAATTCCAGGAGGGCCTTGGCAAGGATTTGGCACGTGGAGAGGAAGGGTCTGAAAGGGATGAAGCCAAGTCAGGAGTTTCAATCAGTATCACAGCAGAGAGTGAGCAGGAAGACAGTGACCACGAGAAGAGGACGAAGAGGAGGAGGAGGCGCACCTCAGATGAGTCCTCCGAGAAGAGCAGCAGCTCCAGCTCTGAGTCAGAAGACAAAGACTACTTGAAAATAACCCTGGATCAGGATGAGGCCACGGAAAGCACCGTGGACTCGGATGAGGAAACTGGGGATTTGGGGGATTCTGATGAGGACTCTGAATCCAGCTCCAGCAGTGAGTCAGAGGAGGACTCGTCAGAAGAGGAAGATGATGAGGAAGACTCTGAGAGCGATGAGGATGGCAGCCTGTCCAAGAGCTCGTCCACACGGAGCTCCTACAGCAGGTCAGGCACCAGTGAGTCCAGCAGCAGGAGAAGCACAGAAATGTCCAGTGGGAAAAGCAGGGCAGGCAGCTCCCGTGGCAAACGCTCCAGCCAGAAATCCGTGAGCTCCACTGCCTCAGGTAGTGACAGGGACACGAGCTACAAGAAAACCTCGGGATCCAGCTACAAGAGCAAAACCTCCTCTGCCAGTGTGGAAATAGAGGACACCATAGAAGAGGTGTCAGAAGAAGAGGAAGGAGCAGAGGAGACAGCAGATAGCTCAAACAAGGCAGTTTCTAAAACTGCCAATGCAAAAGGTGCTGCTGCTGGAGGGGGCAAGGCAGGACAATCAGCTGCTCCTGGTGAGGACAGCGAGGAGGAAAGTGAAGAAGAGGTTGATCCAGAGGACAGTGACAGGGAGGACACTGCCAGTAAGAATGAATCTTCATGCCTAGACAGTGAAATCAGTGCGACTTCCAAAGGTACCACAGGAACGAAAAGCTCAGGTAGTGCCACGTCCGGGAAAACTGCCACGTCCCCTGAGACTGAGACTCAGAGCTCTGACACCAACAGGAAAGGAATGAAAACAAGGAAAAAGGTGTCCCAGGAAAGCAGCCAGTCCCAGACAGATGAGCCCCTGGGTACTGGAGTTACGGAGTCGGAGGCCACGGGTGATTCCACCTCCTTTTAAAGAGGAGTGACAGTAGGTGATGGTTTGCAGTGAGGAGTGCCTTGGTTTGCTGTGCCTTCTGTGTGGTCTTTCCTAAGCAATGCTGACAGGCTGGAGACAGTCAAAAGTAAAGGGCAAAGCAGTTCACTGTCCTTGGGAGACAACTGTGGAAAACCAAACAAAATTCCATCCATGTGGATATATAAAAAAGTATATATACATATATATACACACACACTCTAGATATACTCAGTCATAGATACAGAAAGTTTAGTTCGCATGGAGCAATGAAACATGGGATTTAGGGAAGAATGGAAATGGTGAGGAGGATATAAAGATTTTCAAGTCATCCATAACTAGGAGGATGTAAAGATTTAAAGATCATCCATGTTTTCATCTTACACATTAATATTGTATTAATACATTTGCTAATCATCAGGTGAGTTCTCTGCTGTCAAGGTCAGCTCTGTTTGCAGGGAGGAAAAGTGGAATTGCAGCAAAACAACATTCCCAAAACTGCAGGGGATAACTGGGAGAGCTGGGATTGGTCTATTTCTGCATCACAGGATTCAGGTTGCAAACACCAGTGATGCACAAACCAGGAATGCTGAGGCAGGAGGACCAAGTGAGCTGGGTCAGGAAAGGAAATGGATTACATTTCCCAACCTCTGCCTTTCCTACCTATCACAGTACAGTGGTTTATTATTTTATTTTATTTTATTTTATTTTATTTTATTTTATTTTATTTTATTTTATTTTATTTTATTTTATTTTATTTTATTTTGTTTTGTTTTGTTTTGTTTTGTTTTGTTTTATTCAAGCATCTCTTTGAACTCGATCCATGGTCAATTACCTGCCCCTTTGTGTCCCCACACACACAACATCGTAGCTGCACACAATGTTTTAATGTAAATCCCACTTAAACTAAGTAGGAATAGATCCACTGGAATATATCCATGTGAAGAACATTGTCTGTCTTTGCCAGGAACAATAAAATAGGCATCTAAGTAATTTTTTCCAAGTGTAACTTCTCAGAGCTGAAGAGTAATCACCTATTTGTACCTTGCATTATTTTCTTTCTCTAAAAACTGGCTTTTCTCGTGTTTCTGTGTGTGTTTTGCTGTGATGGCATCTTACTGTTTGAATTATTCATTCAAGAAGGGTAATAGCTCTTTTCAGTGTGCTGCAAGGAGGCATTTATTTTTAAAAGATCAATTATAAATTATAAGAACTAGTAGAGGTTGTGCGCTCACCATAGAGCAATCACTGCTACTACAAAGTCACAGCAGCATGGAAATTGTTTGCATTAATTCTTTGAAACAAATATATAAGTTATATAAACCTAAAGCCTGGTTTCTCCACCATCTTCCTGAGCATTTCCACTGATCCCACCTGTCTGGAACAGTCACAAATCCTTACATGGAGCTGTTCTTTTTGTAACCAGAGAGTTTTGCCAGCTCTGTGCCTAAGATTTTCCCTGGTGTATGTCCTGGGATTTTCTCTGCTGGGTGTGTGATGCACACAAAGCAGAGCTGCCCAGTGCACAGAATTCACAATGTAAGGGAAGAAAACTTCCAAGGCCTTCCTAGAATTTACACCTTGGAGCAGTTTCTTAAAGGGGTCTCTCACACAGCAGCTTCTTCCTCAGGGCCCTCCAGGAAAGGGAGGAAAAGGGGGCAAGGGGCAAAATTAAATAGAAATTAACAACAGTTATAAATCAATGAACAGAAAAGGCAGGGAAATGAACTGCTGGGTTGCCCTGACATTTCTTTTTGCTGTCCCAACAGTGGGCCAAAAAGAAGAGGATCAAGTTGGTGGTGGACCCAGAGTACGAGACCAGCTCCACGGGCGAGGAGAGCGCTCCCGACTCCAGCCAGAGGAACCGGCTGAGCAATGCCGGCTTCCAACCCAACGGCAGCAGCAACGTCTACGTGGCCCAGAACGGCTCCGTGGTCCGCACCCGCCGCGCCTGCCTGGGCAATAATTTAAAAGTCACGTCCCCAGTGAGGCTGGGGAAGCAGTTCAAGAAACTGGACAAGCTGGCGGTGACGCACGAGGAGAGCGTCCCGCTGAACACGTTGTCCAAGGGACCATCCCTGAGTGACAAAATGAACTCCAGGCCGTGCAGTGTCTCCTTTTCCTCTACTATAGGGGCCGAAAATGTAGTGACAAAGGCCGGGGCGGCCAAACTGAAAAGCACAGACGAGCAGGAATCAGTTGTTGACCACGAGGAAGTCAAGGAGCCCTTGGAGTCGCACAGTGAACACACACAGTCTGACGAGGAGGAGCTCTGGATGGGCCCTTGGAACAACCTCCACATACCAATGACAAAACTGTGATTTTAGTTGATTTTTTTATTTTGGTTTTTACTTCGGTTTATAATAAACTGCGCTTTTTATTGTCACCCAGGGGCAGATGTACGGAGTTTGTATGGTGCACATCCGTTGTCCATGACAAACGGCACGCTTTAAAATTCCCAGACAAAATTTGCACTCACATTTGGACCGATCCATTGTCCTCCCCAGTTTTGACAGGCTCCCATTTCACTAAACACTAGTTGGTTTCAATTAATGAGTTCTTTTTGGATCTGGAGTTCTTGTTTAATAAACAGTAAACTACTAATAAATGCACAGCCCCCATTGGTTTAACCCTCCAGACAGTTCTACACCTGCCTGGCTTTGTTTTTCTGTATGGTACTTGTGGCTCTGCTGTCTAGATTTGGGAATTATCTATTTATGTTCAAGATTTCTATCCAGAGCTCTGCCTTCTGACCTCAGAGTAATAAGTTAAAAATAAACCCATCCAAGTCAATGGAGCAAATCCTCGGCTGCTGCTGGAATTTGAGTCCCAGTTACTAAGTCAGAGCAATTTATGCAAACAACGCCAAGCTGGCAAAGTTATGGAATCAAAGTTCCTGAGATTACAGCACTGCCACTTAGAAAAGTGCAAGAGAAGCTGAAATAAGATAAAAATTGAAAAGAGGAAGGCAATGCCTAGCAATTAATCTTATTCAGAGCTACCTGGCCATGGTTTGTTCATTTTCTTTTGTAAATTAGCTCATTCCAATTTTCTTCTCCTGTCAATTTTTCATCTTTTCATCTCTTCCCATCAGTTCTGTTTGCTTCTTTCCATGGTCTTTAGCTCCAGCTTTTGTGCTCTATCAGTAATTGTCATCCTATGGCTGTATTCCTCTGGAATAAAGCAGGATGATCCATGAGCCTGTGATAGTGAGAGGCACTAAAGAGGAATTAATGGGAAGAGGATGAATCATTCCCAAGCCCAGCTGGCTGGTGGGTTAAGCGGTGCCATCACCATTCCACTTTGATAACTGAACACAAACGTGCTGAAAAGACAAATGGATCCCGCAGGGAAGAGGAGATAAAGGGAATATTTCATGAGGTGAATGTGCATAGACAGATCTGGGAAGGGCAAAGGGTCTCAGGACACACACACACAGATTTGTTTCCAAAACTTTTAGTACGCATTACCTGTGAAATTCACTGCATAAATTCAGGCACCTGGTTACAATTTCTGGTTTTACCTTGAAGTTTTGAGTGTGTTGTCACAGCTTGGGCAGGGAGATGAGAATTTTCACTGTTTGGTGTCACCAACACCCAAAAAAGACAGAGAAAAGTGGTTTTCTCCAGTTTGAAGCAGCAAAAGAAAAAAAGCAGAGCCACGTTCACATGAGCAAAGTGTCCTGTTGTGTTGTGCAAACTTTTTTGGGGTAAAACCAAACCAATTGTTAGAACAACCTGGATTCCTCTGGAAAGATTGGAAGAGCCAACAGATAAATGTGTGTAATTAGCAAGGAAGAGACTGGCAGCAGCATTCTCTTCCCTTTCAGCTGCTGAGGCCTCGCCACGAGGTCTGGGTGAGGATGGATCTGCTCTGGCAGTAAAAGGACTTTGTGCTGCTGTGGCTGTGTTGGGTTTCCCTTTGCCCAGGCTCTCCCCCAGCAGATCCCTGGGAATGTTTGTCTTTGGGAGCTGTCTGCATGTGGTGTCGATGTGACTTCTCTGTCCAATACCTCCTTCTCAAGCTGAGGTTTCTGACCAAATATTTTGAGCAATGGTGCTTGTTTTCAGGCAAGAGAAATGCACTGTAGCCTCTCACACGTGGGAAAAACTAACCCACCAGATGTTTCTTTGCCCTAATTCCTTTTTCTTGGCATATTTGCACTTGGGACCGGCGCTAAAACAGCTGTTTGGAGTTAAGCTGGAGGCTGGACATACAGATAAGACTGATGGAAGAAAGAAAAAAAAAATCTATTCTTTGAAATAATGAGTAAAATGTTATATTTTAATCCTGTTTAAGACACTGTTATTATTTCACTGCCTCACTTTTATTGCAAAGTCTGTCAGTTCTGTTCCTAATATTCATTAGGGTCGTGTGCTTTTTATATGAACATTTTCTCCCAGTTTTCTGAGGGAAAACAGAAGTTGTGTCTTTATTTAGAAAACAGCTACAGCATCTGTAGCTCTGGGGCTGGGCACTGGTGGTCAGTGGTGAGGTCCCTGCTTATCCAAGGGGAATTCCATCCCCACCTGCTCCTTTGTGCTGTCCAGGTGCTCAGAGCTTCTCCCACAATGCAGATATCAGAATTCCCACTTTTTTTCAGCAATGGGTGGCTGTGTTATCTAAAATTATTTCAATTTTAGCTAAAGTTTTAAAATTGGGAATACTGTGGGGAAATCTTCCTCAGGAGTACGGGATTTGGGGGATATTTTTCCCCTTTTATTTTCTGGGGGTGTCATCCTGTCAATTAATACAGATTTCCAAACTTTGCCTTTTGGGGATGCTATGCCATGAATAAGTCTGGATTTTAGGCTGTGAGCAGATGCTGGCAGCCAGAATCAACAGCAAGAACCTCAAAGATTGAGCCAGTAAAAAAAAAAAAAAAATCCCTTTTATTTCCCTTTGAGAAGTGATGCATTAGCCCAGCTTTGGATACAGGGAGTAGAATTCCAGATCTGTGCCTTGGGATGTAATTTACAGCTGTTTAAGCACCGAAATTTGTTGGGCTGAGGCAAGGCACAGCAGCTTCCCCTGAGTGGCAGAAGCACTCGCTGGTGGATCAAGGTGATAATCACCCCTCCTGCCACTGATTTAATTCCTGCACTCCTCCAAGCAGGATTTTGTGGCTCAGCACAGCATCTGGCACATTTTCAGACCAGGGAAGATCCAAATGAGAAATTCTGGGGTTGTGGCAGGGCAGTGTAATTCCCACTGGGAGGGGAAAGGGAAAGCAAGGTGGAAAATAGAACTATTTCTATTTTCTCCCTTAAGTATTTACTGCTATACTATACAGAAAGCCCCACAGATCTGTCAGGGATCTGTTGGGAAATCAAATATTAATATTAAATACATTTGTATTAATGGTGGGGAGTCCCTGCACCCAGGATTTGGAGCGAGGAAAGGACAGTGTGGTCATGGTGGGTTCCAAGTGCCTATCTGCTGGCAGAAATGCCCCGGCACAGTCACTCAGCATCCTCCCATCTTGAATCCTTCCAGAACCTGGAAAACAGTCAGCAAAATGGAAAAGGGATTAGAAAACAAAGTGATTTTTTTTTTTTTAGCAAATGCTGGGGAAACACCCAGTGGGAATGGGCTGGCTGGGGCCATGGAAATGCTTCCTGGGAACTGTTACACATTCCAAGGGAATACCACTTGATATTTACAGGAGTCTTCAGTGTATGACAGCCACGGTGGAGGCTGTCCACAACTCCCTTCTGTGTGATGCTCTCAGTGGCTGGGAAGTGGCTTCTCCATTTTCCAGCAGTTTACTCCAGTAAACACCTGGTGTAACCAGAATGGTTAAAATTAGGGATAATTTCCAGCTGGTGGATGGGGGCAAGTGGTTCTCACCTTGTTTTCCTGCACACACTTGCTAACCCCTTAAATGCTGCTGCAGAAATGGTGACTTTCAAACTCTCCTGAAGGACAGGGTAACCCAGGGGACCTGGACAAGTTCCAGAAGTGACCCATGGGAATCTCAGGGGTTTAACCAGGGTACAAACTGACATAAGGAACCTGGACTGGTGAGTTATCTTCCCCAGGAGAAAAAAATGGTGCTTGTTCTCTGAGTCCTGCGGCCCTGAGCGCATGACTGACTGCAAAAAATCCGAACATCGAATAATGTGTCCCAGACTGGGGCTGCCCCCACCTCATACTTGTGCTGCCCTGACAGTCCCAGGGGAGTCCTACGCAGGTGCTGGTGCTGCCTCTGGCTCAGAGTAACCCCTAGATGGATCCAGGCTGGGCATGAGCAGCTGGAGCAGCCCTGGAGAAGGACCTGGGGGTGCTGGTGGTGAGAGCTGGGCCTCAGAAGCCCCCTGTGCCCTGGGCTGAGCCCCAGTGTGGGCAGCAGGGGAGGGGGGGATTCTTCCCCTCTGCCTCTGTGCTCAGGTGAGACCCCACCTGCAGAGCTGCCCCAGCCCTGGGGCCAGCACAGGAGGGACCTGGAGCTGCTGGAGAGAGCCCAGGGCAGGCACCAGGATGGACAGAGGGATGGAGCAGCTCTGCTGGGAGGAAAGGCTGGCACAGCTGGGGTTGTTCACCTGGAGAGGAGAAGCTCTGGGGTGACCAAATTGTGGCCTTGTAGGGCCTGAAGGAGCCGACAAGAAACATGGAGAGAGACTCTTTACAAGGAATGAAGGGACAGGACACAGGGAATGGCTTCCCAGTGCCAGAGGGCCGGGATGGATGGGATATTGGGAAGGAATTGTTCCCTGGCAGGGTGGGCAGGCCCTGGCACAGGGTGCCCAGAGCAGCTGTGGCTGCCCCTGGATCCCTGGCAGTGCCCAAGGCCAGGCTGAAGCAGCCTGGAATAGTGGAAGGTGTCTCTGCCATGGCAGGGGTGTGCTGAGATGAACTTTAGATCCCTTCCAAGCGAAGCCCTCCCATGGTTCCATGTTGCTGAGTTACAATTGTTTGTAGTCTGAGGAAGACATGCATTTATTACAAAGCACTGTTAAACCTCAAGCTTTGACCTGCCCAAAGAGCAGTGCAGTGATCAGGTGAGTTTTGGAAGCAGCTGACTCTCAGAAGCCCATTAGATGAGAACTGAGGAGTTCTGCCTTTTTTCCTTATTTCTGGAAGACGGGAGTGTCAGTGATTTCCCTGCTGGACTGAGCCCAGCTAAAGCTGGATCAAAGCTGTACCAACAACAGGAGCAGAATCAGGTAATTCACTCATAGCTGAGAAAACCAAGGCCTTTGAGGTGGCACCAGCCAGGACAGATGGAATTTTTTTTTATCTTTCTGGCAAGGATGATTGCTCTTTACAGGATAAAATTGTATTCATCCTCTCAGGAGTCACCAGCAGGAGCAACAACCCCACAAAAGGTGGTTCCAACCTAACTTTGGACACTGCCAGGGATCCAGGGGCAGCTACAGCTGCTCTGGGTACCCTGTGCCAGGGCCTGCCCACCCTGCCAGGGAACAATTCCTTCCCAATATCCCATCCAGCCCTGCCCTCTGGCACTGGGACTCCTGTGGAGTCACCATGCTTTGCACAGACCTGTGGAGTTTAGCCAAAATTTGGCTTCCAGGAAGTCCTGGAAGCTTTGCTTGGAGGGGAAAACAGCAAGGAATTTGTTTGTGTTGGATTCCCAAGTGGATTTGGGGAAGGGAAGTGACTCTGCAGTGGCTCTTCTGCAGCTCTGCTAAGAGAAAGGACAAAATCTTGAGTCAAACTGTTGAAAATCTTTTTCTTTGCCTTCAAAGCTCTGTTGAAATGCCCGGAGAATAGGAAACGTCATCTTTTTAGGGCAACAAAGCAAATATTCACCTTTTTTAGTGCTTACCACTCCAGATCATAGTTTCTGCTCCCAAAAAATTGTGTCCACACATGGTACCCAACTAAGTGGAATGGGAGAGCAGGCCTGGGGCTGATCTTAGGACAGGTGTTCCTAGGAATGCTACAGAAATCCAGGCAGAGATTCTGGGGCAGATTTTTGGGGTTCCAGGGATGGGATGCTTCTAAAGAATGGTGCAAAACTGAATTTTGTAATACTGGGGGGAAGTTTAGATTTGTTTCAAGAGTTTAGAGAGAATGACAACACCAAAGTTTAGAGAAACTCTGCTTTGTCATGGTTATTTTTAGTATCTCAGGAAGAATTTCTTCTTTCCTCAATAAAGGTCACCAGGGAAATTGCATTAAGGCCATTATTTAATCTGATGAATTTTGCACAGGTAGAAAGATGATTATTTTTTAATGTGTTACATTTCAGACATCAGACCTAGACAGCGTCGCTCTCCCAGCATTCACAAAGAGCTACTTTATTCCAAGTTGTTATCTCAGAAATGTGGGTGAGAGGCTCTTTTAATGAAAAAGGAAAGTGCAGGTTTAAAATATATCAAATATTGAGCAGGCTTTGCTTGGATTTAGCATTACACAGAGCTAGTCCTAGGGAGAGGGGTGAAACAAATTGCTCACTGCTGATTAATCACCACGGTTTAAATGAGGAACACGAAGGATAAACTCAAAACTTTACCCCATCACCAAGCCAAGAATAATAAATATTTGTCTCTCCCAGCAGTTTAATTTACTGCTTCACATTTTTGCCTTGCAGGCTGGAAATGCATAAATAACGGGGCTGAGGATGGGAGTTCTGAGGAGACATCAAGGCACAGGTCTTGGATGGTGGCGTGGGAGGGATTATTAAAGCCAGGAGAAGCACAGGGAGGGGAGTGGTGATACCAGGGCTCTCATCCTTGGCTCCACCACTGCCTCCCCCTTGCTTTCCTCCCAAAAGGTGAGGGAGGGCAGGAGAGGCAGGACTGTGCCCAGGGATGGAGACACACACGGGTGCCACACTGGGCATTATGCTGCCCAGGCTGATAAAGCTGCCAGGATGACAAATTACAGCCCAGGCTCGTGGAATAGCCCTGTCCTGGTGTGCTGGAGGGGATTTGCTCCCTTCCTGCCCTTACAGAGACACTCACCATCATGGTTCTCCTGCTGGGAGCTGGCAGAGAAACACATTTACCTGGGAAATGAAAGATGGAAATCCTGGTGAAAAATGGGATCTGTCCCCAAGGGAGCAGGAGGAAGGAGCAGCCCACAGGCACGAGGTGCAGCTTCCACCAAATCCAGAGCACCATTCCCACTCTGCTGGGAGGGGAAGGCAGCTGAAGGGCTCCCTGTGCCCAAGGAGGTTGGGGTAGCAGGGGGCAAAGTGCTCCACAAACTGGGAGGTCAAAGTGATTTGAGCAGCTGCTCTGGTCCTGACACAGCTTTCCAGCCTTCTCAATATCCTGGGAGTCCTCAAAGCAACACGGGATTGTTAAAGGAAGAGTATAAAAGGAGCAGACAGCAAAGCTGTTGGGTTTTAGGCAGTGAAATCACCCCACCTGCTGCTGCTGCAGGACCTGTCACCTTGATTCCTGTGCTTCCTTCCCAGCATGATTTGCCTTTTAGGGATTTAGAGAGAAATTCTTTACTCCTAGATTGTGACATGCATTCATCTGAGTGCTGCTGGTTCAGCCTCCACGGGAAATAACACGGGATCATGGAATGGTTTGGGTTGGAAGAGTGCAATATTTGTCCCTAGGAAAAGAAAAAAGGAAAAAAAAAAAGTTAGCAGGGAAAGGATGGTAGGAAAAACTGGAAAAGATGGGAATCAAGGATTCCCAACATCCTGGTAACCTCTACCCCTCTCCCAAAGGAATCACTGCATCCCCAGGGATCTGCAGGGATCAGCAGCCAAGTTGTCCTTGGGCACTCAGCTTAGCCAGCTGCAGGTGACAGGCTTGGCCTCAGTGACTACAGCACAAATCCAGCCCAGGATAAACATATCCAGTGCCAGTTTATGGAATTCTGGGAGATGGATGGATTTTAATTGACTAATTCACAGCCTTTTCACTTGTGCCAAAGCAGGAAGCTGCCTCAGGAAGGATTTGAGACCGAGCTATCACTTCAGAGCCACCTGTAACATTCATGAGTGATTCCCCAGGTATCAAGGTAGCCCAAATATCAATACCCTGCCCTTTTTTTTTTGACAAATTCTTACAAACAATCAGCAAAAGAAGGTCAGGAATTTGGAAAAGCTGCCCCCATCCAGCTGTTGCAGCTGCACCTTTGCATTTACCTGTGCTCATATGATTTATTAGATTTTACTGCCCCAAAACTAAAAAATAGAGCATATTAGAAGTGTCCAAGGCCAGTTTGGATGGGGCTTGGAACAACCTGGGATAGTGGAAGGTGTCCCTGCCATGGCAGGGTTGGAATGAGATGGGCTTTATGGTCTCTCCCAAGCCAAACCTCCCTGGCACATCTGCATGCTATTACAAACAGCAGCAATGTGAATTTAGCTGGTGTTTAATCCATCTCCATCTTTCTATGAAAGGTTTGTTCTTTTATAGAAATGATAAATAAAAGGTCTAGTCAGGTAGGAGGTCTTGGGGAGATTTTATTTACAGCTGAGTACAGCTCTGTGTGGCAGAACTGAAGAGGAAAATACAACCCCCAAACTGAACACAGTTCTCTGTCCTACTCTACATCATTATAAATGATGCAGAATTTTCTTTTGAAAAAAGGCTTAGGAAAGAAGGGTTTGTTTCACAGTCTTGGTTAATAACATGTTTCCAGACTCTTCCTGGCTGAATCCAGGGAAAGGAGCATTAGTGTAGATCCTACCGGATCACCAAAATCCCCAAAACCAACCAAGAAAAATGATTTCTTCAGAAGCTCTGTGCTGGAGGGAACCCACAAGGATCACTCAGACACCCCCCCCTCCCCCCAAAAAACTCAGAGCGTTTCTCATTAAATTCCAAAGGCAGCCTGAAACACCCAGAAATTCAAGTTCTTTTTGTGAGTGCATTATTTACAGGTTGGACTGGGCTGGTTGCACTTGGCAGAGAGCCCTGTGATCCACAGCCATGGATCCTGTGGGAAGCACTCCTGCCCTGCCCTGCAGCACCACAAGCCCACTGTGTTTCCATCACCAGCACTTCCCAGGTGCCTGGTCAAAATTAACCCATCAGTAATTAGTTCTCCAGCAGGTGTGAGATACTAATTAACTCCCCTAAGACTTGAGGACCTCTTTTTTTTTTTTTTTTTTTTTAATAATGTTCTCATTACCCTCCTGCTTTGAAATCTATTTCCTATGGAAAATAAATTTCTGAGGTGGGTGCACTGTCCACCCAACAGTCAGGATAATTCAGAATAATTTCTGAACCAAAAGGCCAATTTAATCCAGATTTATAGGAAGATTCATGGTCTCCAAAATAATTAATTTTCCACAAACTTCAGGAAAATTGACAGCTGGATAGAGGGAAGTGGGAAGCAAAGAGATGCTTCTGAGGAAGAAGAGAACGGTTTTGACTAACGGAGGGGCAATAGCTTGAAGATGGGCATCCAGGTTATTCCAGGATTCCTGGAGTGGCCTAGGGATGTCTGATGTCACTGAGGAGTGGGTGGCAGAGAGATGGATGAGGGACATCTCATCCAGGGGGACACCGAGCTGTCCCCGGGCCAGCAGAGGCTCCCGGGGGACACCGAGCTGTCCCCGGGCCAGCAGAGGCTCCCGGGCCAAGGAGGGCAATGGGAGCTGGGGCAGCAGAGGAGCTCTGGCAGCAGGTCAGGGAGGGATCCTGGCCCTGGGGCAGCCCTGGAGGCACCTCTGGGTGCTGTGTCCAGCTCTGGAGCCTCAGCACAGCAGGGCCAGGAGCTGCTGGAGCTGAGCAAGGGCCTGGAGCATCTGGGTGCCCAGGAAAGGCTGAGGGAGCTGGGGCTGCTCAGGCTGGAGAGGAGCCCCAGCTGAGAGGGGCCCTCAGGCCGGGCTGTCCCTGTGTGCAGGGAGGGGCAGAGCAGGGCCCAGGCTCTGCTCCGGGGCCCAGCAATGGCACCAGAGCCACGGGCAGGGCCTGAGCCCAGCAATTCCCCCTGCACAGGAGGCACAACTTCTTCCCTGGGCAGTGCCAGCCCTGAGCACATTGTGCACAGAGCCTGGGGGCTCTCCTCCCTGGGGCTGGGGCAGAGCTGTGTGCACACAATGCTGTGCCCTGGGCTCTGGGATGGCCCTGCTGGAGCAGGGAGGTGCCACCAGCTGCCCACTCGGCTCCTCCAGCCTCAGCCACCCTGGGATGCTGTGAATTCCAAATACTTCCTTTGCTCCTGGTGCAAATTCCTTTCTTCTCATGCTGTCACACACAGCTGGCACCTCAAAAAGAGCCATTAAAGGAGGTGAGGATCAGTCTCTGTTGTCTGATATGTACATCTGCCGTGAGATTTGATATGCCTATCGCTGTTGCACTTTTCCTGGCAGAACAATTCAAGCACTGGCCTCCAGCAGGGAAAAAAAAAAACCAAACTCCTTTGACTTTTGGGTTTAGATTATGTTTTGACAATATAAAAGGAATTTAATGTGTCAAGTAGGAACAATTATTTGCTCACTTATAATGAGAATTATGGCAGCAGCGCAATACAAATTTTCTCCCCACTAAAAGGAAGCCCTAATTAGAATGATAATGTCTCCTCTTTGGAGAAGCCTTTAAAGGAACTGCGAGGTCACCTCCACTTTTGTGGGAATTGGCAGCTCATTCCAGTTTCATTTTAGTCGTGACTCTCACCACAAACCCACAGCCTCCCACTAAATGAAGTAGCACAATAGCTGAGTTTCAATTAGAGATACTCAGGGTTTCTTCTGCATTTTAGCAACCAGAGGCACCGTACAGGGAATTCAGGGTGATACTTATTGGCTATTATATTAACTCCCTCGAAATTGAGAGTTATTGTGCCTTTTATAGGCATTTCCTGCCAGTTAAAGAGAACAAAGGTTGTGTTTTAACTCTTTATTTTCTGGCTCACGTCTGAGAACTCCAAATGTTTTCAGTGTGTGCTGTCTGGGGATAGAGAGTGATGTTTGTATCGAGATTTCAAGGCAGCCAGGTGTTAGTAGAAAGTACAGAAAACCACAATAAAATAATAAAATACAAACCACGTTAATCAAAACCTCAAATTGTGCTTTTGTTCTTCTTCTGGCTATTTTTGTTGAACTACTTTAAGGCAGATGTGACTTCCTGGATGACTGAAGTTGACCAGCACGGGCCATGCACCTCTTCCTTCCCTCCCAGCACTTTTCTATATCTTTTTCCTTTTTTTCTGCCCTGATGCCCAAATCCCAACCTGTCTTGTGACCCTCTGCACCTTCCACGACTGACAACATCTGGCTCTGGAGCTTGTTGTACCTGGGCCAGGTCCTGCCAGCCCTGGAATCTGGTCAGAGTGGGTTATGTAACAAAAATCTATGAGCTGGCAGAGGGTTGGTTTATAATTTATATCTAACTGGATCATGAAAGTCTCTAAATTCATTAATAAAAATTAACAGGATATCTGCAACATACAGTTTCCAATGTTGAACCAGAAGCTGAAATAAGCCAGAGCAGCAGCTGAGCATGAAGGCAAACCGATACCTCTTAATGAATTTCCCAGATTAAAAGATTAAAAACTTAAAGCCTAAAATGGGCTTTGCATATTCAGATGTAAAACTGATTTATTTCTCTTCCCCCTATAAAGCTGTATGAGAGTCCCCCTTGTGGCCCTGGCCAGGAAAGCATCGCTGTGATTTTTTACCTGCTTTAATTTCTCCACCTGCTCTGCAAGTTAAATCATAGATTCCTCCTCGATTGGGTTGGAAAGGACCTTAAAATTCATCCAGTGTCACCCCTTGCCATGGCAGGGACACCTTCCACTGTCCCAGGCTGATCCAAGCTCTGTCGAACCTGGCCTTGGGCACTTCCAGGGATCCAGGGCAGCCCCAGTTGCTCTGGGCACCCTGTGCCAGGGCCTCATCAGCTGGGGCTCATCACAGCCCCTTTGAAATGTGCTGCTGGAGAGGGGAGAGAAGGGATTTTGCAGGATTTTCATCCATTCTGAAAAGCTGAAGTGGGAAAGAGGGCAAAAGTCACCGGGTCATGGAATGATGAAATCACTGAGGCTGGAAAAGCCCTCTGAGATCACCACGTCCAACCATTCCCCCAGCACTGCCATGTACACCACTAACCCCTGTGCCACATCCACAGGGCTTTTGAACACTTCCAGGAATCATGAGTCCCCCGCTTCCCTGGGCAGCCTGTCCCGAGCCATGACCATCTTTTCAGTGAAGAAACTCTCCTTGACGTTCAAACAGTCCTCAAAGCCCCACAGCCATGGTAGCCCTCACAGTCCCCATGGTCCTTAAAGCTCCAGAAAGACCTCAGAGCCCCCAGACCCACCCCAGCCTTCACAGCCCCCTCAAAGGCCTCAGGCCCCATAGCCCTCAGAGACCCCATAGCTCCAAGACCCAAACTAGCCTTCACAAACCCCACTGCCCTCACAGACCCTATAAGCTATACAGACCCCATCACCCTCTGAATCCCTACAGCCCCCAGATCCATGTCAGCCCTCACAAACCACATAAATCTCCCACCCCCCATAGCCCTCACAGCCTCCAGAGCACTGAAAAACCTCCCAGACCTCACAAACCTCAAAGCCCCTACAGACCTTACAGCCCCCATAACCCTCTCAGCCCCCACAGGCACAGCTTGGGGCCACTTCCCCTGGTGCTGTCCCTGTTCCCTGGCAGCAGAGCCCGACCCACCTGGCTGTCCCCTCCTGTCAGGAGCTGTGCAGAGCCAGAAGGTGTTTTATCCAGGCAGCTTGAGTCGTAGGGGATGGCAGGTTGGGTTTGGGAGACATCATGCACCGTTCATAATTTTAGGAGGCAGCCACAGGTGGGGCACAAGTCCCTGGACACAAAGGCCAGCCCTTTACCATGGGAAATAAAACTCATCACTGACACGGAGAACAAAACTCATCAATTGATCGTTCCTCAGCCCAGCCTTTTACACCCTGACGTTGATGCACGGCACCTGTGAGCCCTCTGCTCCCTCTGGGATGGGTCAGTGCACCTGGGCACTCCATGGCTCATTGCCTTCAGTGCCCCTCACCTGTCCTGCACAGCTGGGGCCAATTCAGGATGAGGCTCAGCCCCACTCCCAGTTGCCACAAACACCTAAACACCAGCCCAGTTTTCTGATGCCAGTTTGCAGGAGATGCTTGGCACTGCCAGGACAGCTCAGACTGTGGGTGGTGGCAGGTTGGGTGTGGCAGACATCCTGCCCAGTGTCACCGGAGGGGTTTGTGCAGCCCGAGCAAGACCCAGCAGATGTCAGCAAAGGACAGGAAAAAAGCAGCAAAGAGCCTCAAATCCTCTTAAACATCCCAGGCCGTCCTGGGGATTTATATTTAGAAAACTGTTGCATTTTTTTTTTTTTTTAATAAATAAACAAATATTAACATGATTTTCTTTAAAAAAAAAAAAAAGACCAAAATGTGGTGGGAGTTGCAATATTCATGTTTTTCTGGGAAGGATTTTTGGGTAAAGCTGTGCATTCTGCCACAGACATTTACTTGCAAGGCAAAAGTGAAACCTATTTTTGAACAGTCCCAAAAGCAGCCATGGGAAAAACCTTGTATTTCTCCATAAAAGGAGTGGTCAGATGGTCAGATGAGTGGGTTCATTAAAAACAAGCAGCGTCCTGCTCTGGTTTTTGCCTTTCCCGTTTCTTTCATTTCCTCTGAAGCACCAGAACTTTAAGGAGTTTCTCTTTTTTTTTACCAAAAAGCTTAAAAAGTTCTTTTTTTTTTTTTTTTACAGCACAACAGTGATGAGCAAATAAACAAAGTGACTTTTTCTTTTTGCAAAGTCAGAAAAAAAAATGCTGCAAAGGAGTGCATCCATGGTGTATCAGAGGAATCCACTGGGGAGTAACACTGGCCTCCACAGAAGCTTTATGGGATCTGCAGCTGGATGTCCTGAAGTATTTTGGCTGCTCTTCCTTAACTCCTGAGTCTCCAGTTTCCATCTCTGCACAGGGATTTTATACTCCTCAGGGAATATAAAAGAGTGCAGAGGGAAAAGAAATAGAAAATATAAAAGAGAGCAGCTTTGCCCTCTTTTTCCTGTAGAAAATCCCAGTGTCCACAGTAATTCACAATTATCTGACAGGAGTAGGAAGATTTTAGGTGGTGCTAAATATTTCTAAATATTTCATTTTAAAGTTCATTTGAAATTAGAAATATTTCTTTTTTTAAAGAAAGAATCTAAGAAAAAAAAAAAAGTGAGACATTTTATCTAAATTTTATCAAGATCTTGACAATGTTTGAATGTTTGTTCCATGGAAGTTTTGCTCCTGACTTAAAGAAATTAAAGCCCAGCCCCAAATCTTCCCATCTTGGCCCTGCCGCTACTGAATCCTGTTGTATTTTCTTATTTATGGGCCGTTACTTGCAGGAATTAAGGGTTATATATAGAGCTGGGAGCTATAAAAACATAATTATATTTACAATAATGTAAATTATTACCACTGACCTATTATTGCCCCTTGGCTCTGCTCTGGCTGGGTATTTTTAGTTTTCCCTGTTTTCAGAGCATTTTCATGCACCTTAAACTCACCCATTCCTTTTTTTAGATGGAATTTTTTATCAATAAATAGATTTTTGGCAGAATAGTTTTTGCATTATTTAGAGAAAATACTTTAAAGGAGCAACAGGTTTAGGCTGTATCTCCTTGAGTTGTACAATTGCTTGCAAATTTAAAGGAATATTAAATCATAGAATTGTTAAGGTTGGGGAAAATCTCCAAGATCAGCCAGCAGTGCCAGGGCCACCACTAAACCATGTCCCCAAGGGCCACATCTACACATCCTTGAACATCTCCAGGGATGGGGACTCTAATTCCTTAAGCAGCCTTTTTCCAGGGCTGGACAACCCTTCCAGTGAAGAAATTTTCCTTTATACTCACCTGGCACAACTCAGAGTGATTTCTGTTAAATTTTACCCCACTGAGGCAGTTTTGGAGAAATAAATTAAAATTAGTATTTAAAAAGCTGAGCAGGCAACTCTGGGCTGGAGATTGGAAGGATCTGGGCAGATGCAATCAGTGAGAGATTGAAGACAACATAATTAGCACCAATCAAAGGCATCTTGTGAGAAATAATTCCTGCAAAGCAAATATCAAATTTGTCCTGACAGGGTCAGGAATTTAATCAAGACAATCAGCTTTTAGGAGCTGGGCTGAGGAATCATTCACTGCACTTAATTAAAGGCAGGGGAAAGGGAGTTTCATGGGGTACAAAATGCAGAGTAGAGCACTCAGGGGAGCCAAAAAAAGGAGTTCAAAGATGAGGCAGCTGTGGTTTGGGGAGTGAAGATCCCCACACTGGGCTCTGCCCTTCAGCTCTCAGACAGGAGCTGGGCTGAGTTTATCCAAAGCTCCTTGAAGCAGCAATGGAGACACAGATAAATAAAAGCATTCCCCAGGGTGGGTTATGGAACCAGCGAATCCCAGAATAGTTTGGATTGGCAGGGACTTTAAAGATCATCTCACTGCAGCCCCTGCCGTGGGCAGGATGGCACCCACCTGGTGCCAGCTGGGATGCTGGCAGGAGAGCTGGGAATGCTCAGCCTGGAGAAGGGAAGGGGCTGTGGAGACCTCACAGCTCCTTCCAGGGCCTGAAGGGACACAGGGGAGCTGGAGATGAACCCTGCAACAGGAACTGGAGTGACAGAACACAGGGAATGGGTTCAGACTGACACAGGGGAAATTTAGATGGATATTGGGAAGGAATTGTTCCCTGGCAGGGTGGGCAGGCCCTGGCACAGGGTGCCCAGAGCAGCTGGGGCTGCCCCTGGATCCCTGGCAGTGCCCAAAGCCAGGCTTGGATCACCCTGGGACAGTGGAAGGTGTCCCTGTCATGGCATGGGGTAGAATGAAATCACCTTAAAGGCCCCTTCAAACCCAAACCATTCAGGAATTCCATGATTTTTTACCTCAGTGCACACATTAATCAGCATAATTGCACTGCATTGGGATTATACTGATGAATGTGTATAATTGTGTAATGTGTGTTTTGGTAAAAAAAGCTCTCAGAAAATCTACATTATAAAAACACCGACCCTAAATTGTTTGGTGCTATTTTCAGGACAGCATCTGCATGGAAAATCCAGTATTGGAGAGCAAGCAGAGGATCCTAACTAGGTGATGTGAAAGGGGAAAATCTCTTCTCTTGTAGCTTCACTGCAGGGGAGGAAGAGCCCTCCAGGTGCTCAGGAATCCCAGGGTAGGTAAGGAGAGACTTTTTTGGAGTCATCCTATCCCACAGGACAAATTTCACAAGCACCAGGATTTGATCAGAGGGTCAGAGACACGGCCAGGCTGGGAGGGTGGGAAAGGTCCAACCTCCACCTGCATGCTGCTGCTGGATGTTCTCCTGGCACAACATCCATGGTTTTCCTGCTGAGGAAATCCTGTGGGGCTGACTCCTCTGCCTCATTTTCACAGCTCCTCCATGAAAGAGAGAATCTCCCTTGATCTCAGGGAAAAGGTGGCAACTGCTCCCTGATAAGGGCAGCCCCTTATCAGGGCTGTGGGTGTGATCAGCCCTTGATCAGAGGGATGGCTGAAGGCTCTGGAGGGTGGTTCCACTTTCCCACTCCTGCAGTGGGAATAAAATCCTCGCTTTTATGATCCAGCAATTATTTAACCCTGGGGTTTCTGCTTTTTTACCTGGCAATTACACACCCTTGATCACAAAGGTGTGGGCCCAAGTCGTTTAAAAAGTCGTTTGAAGGAGTTAATTCCAAAAGGCACTCCAAGAAAGTGGAGGAACAGTTTGGAAATCACTCCAGATCATCGGGATAAGGGAGAAGATAAAGGTGTTCTCCCTTTCTGTTGTGGCATTGAACCAAGAGATTCCCTTTATTCATCCTGCTCTTCAGTATCTGCTGCAAAATGGGGTTGGAACCTCTTTCCTAACTGGTTTTTAGGATAATTCTCCCTGGATTTCATCACTTGGATGGAGTTTGAAGCAACCCTGGGATAGTGGAAAGTGTCTTCAGTGGAATGACATGAGCTTTAAGGTCCCTTCCAACCCAAACCAATCTGGGTTTCTGTGGCCCTGTTGGCAGCACCTTTGCCAGGAATGGATGTGGCACAATTCCCTATATTCATCTGACTGCAAATCATCCCAGATATTCCATGTCCTACCTGTATTTCACAGTTATTTCTTCTGGCTCTTCTCAGGTTTGGTGCTAAACTTTATAATGAATTATTTGTTATTTTGGAATCACAGCTCATCCCAAAATAAGTAGACAGATTCTGTTATAATTTTCACCATTTTAAAAATGAAACAGCAGGTATGAAAGACATAAAAGAGGTAGTAAATCAGAATTGAAAATATATTTGGAAGGAACTAACACAATCAAGGCAGAATTGCTTTTTCTTCCCAAAAGAGAATCACCTCATCAGTTCCTCTGTGAAATTACCAGTCAGAAATAAGGTAAATTTTCCATCTCTGAAATGGACTTGATCATTTACAAAGTCCAGTGATTGCAGGGACAGGGGGTGAAAGGGTTTAGCAAGAGGAATTGATTGAGGAATGCTATGGAATAAATTTAGCCCTGTCAAAAAGAGGATTTTGTGTCAGTGAAACCAGGTATAATTAAGATTGTGCAGGATAGCCTGGAACTGAGTGGCCCAAATGCTGCAGTGATAATTTGCTTTCCTGTCCTGTGTCAGGAAATGGGAATAAAACCACGACACAGGCAGAGTGAAATGGGGGAAAACTGGAGCAGTTCTGTCACTTTAAACATCAGCACGGGCAAAAACCAGAGAGGAACAACTTGGACAGGATAAAACCAGAGCAGGGGGAATGGGGGTGGTCTGGGAAAATGTCTGGGAAAATGAGCAGAGGCTTCTGTGCAGGGATTTAGAGAGGGATGGGATGGGATGGGATGGGATGGGATGGGATGGGATGGGATGGGATGGGATGGGATGGGATGGGATGGGATGGGATGGGATGGGATGGGATGGGATGGGATGGGATGGGATGGGATGGGATGGGATGGGATGGGATGGGATGGGATGGGATGGGATGGGATGGGATGGGATGGGATGGGATGGGATGGGATGGGATGGGATGGGATGGGATGGGATGGGATGGGATGGGATGGGATGGGATGGGATGGGATGGGATGGGATGGGATGGGATGGGATGGGATGGGATGGAGCTGAAAGATGTCTCCCCCAGGCTGCACCTCTCCATGCAATCACCTTTTAGCTGCTCTGCCACCTGGGATGAACCAAATCAGCTCCAGGCCAGGCTGGATAGGGCTTGGAGCAGCCTGGGATAGTGGAAGATGTCCCTGCCCACGGATGGGTTTTGAGGTCCTTCCAACCCAAACCATTCCCTGATATTGGAGTCCTGAAATTCTTGTGGTCTCCTCTGGTGACATCAGATGCTCCTTGTGAGCTCTGAGATTTCTTTCTTGCAGCCCAGGTATTGGGGGGTCAAGACCTTTGCTTTGGGGGCAGGATTCCAGTCCAGCAGCCCTGAAATGCCCCAGCTGATCCCAAGAATTTAAGCTGGAGTTGGGAAGGTCAGAAAAGGCTGTGCTCCCTGAGAATGTTCCTTGGAAAATTCTCTTAATCCTCAACATCCTGAAGATCATAGCAAGCAACAGCTGCTGCATTCCAGAGAAATTCCACACTGGGATTTGGGAATTTCAGGGAATTTTCCAGTCAGATCTGACTACCAGGATAACCCAAGCAGTATCTGAGCTTTTAAAAATAATTAAATTTTGCAATGTCATTGGATTGATGGAGATTTGATCCAACAGTTCCTTCCTTCCCTGTGGAGTTGGGAATATCCTGTGCAGGCTCCTGGTCTCAGGTGTCACCTCTCAAAAATGCACTTAGGAATATTTTAATGTGAGGAATGATGCTTTCCTAGATGTTTCTAGGTGGTTTCCTTGTGGAAATATTATCCCCTGTGAATCTTTCTTGCCCTATGCACAATTTCCACTTTTGAGGATTTTTGTCATCTGAATAAAACTGAGGTCAGTGGACTTAAAGCCACTTGGTGAATTTAAACCCTGGGGAAAAAAAAACCCAAAAAACCAAAAAAAAAAAAAAAAAAAAACCCAAAAAAAAACCCAAAAAAAAAACCACCCCAACTTAATAATTAGCATAAAATTCTCCAAAACAATGTGATATTAACTCTGATTTGGGTTTTGAGGGTGTTATATCCAAATTAACCCATTCTGACATTGTTTCTGGAGTCTGGACATAAAGATATTGTATTTATGAAGACTCCTGGGTCAAGTTTTCTGTCCTGAGGAAATCCAGAGCTGGAAGTTTCACACCTGATTCTCCTGCTCAGAACAAGGTCCTCCTTCCCTCAGGAAAAAATAGTTGGAAGGTGACCTGTGAAATCAGGGCAGGGGAAATGTGTCACCGAGTTATGCAACCCACAAGGTGACTGCCAAGGCCAAGGAAAAATGTGTTCAAGGGGAAAAGGAACAGGAATTCAGGACCAAACTGCTGATGGGGAAAACTTGGGATGAGCTGCTTTTTACTGGGTGGAATAAACTTTCCACTTGATGAATCCTTCTCAATTGAAAATAATTTTAATTTCCTTTGAAAAATATCCTTGAGTTTTGTATGCCCCAGTCCTTTAAAAGAGGAGGGAATTGCTAAGGTCTGGTTGTGTGTCCCGAGTTTTATCCATGGTGGTATTCCCAAAAAACGTCACTAGAGGGGGATCATGAAATGTGCAAACTTTGTGTTAAAATACCGAATTTCCTCGGTGTTCCTGCTGCTGGCTGTGGAAGGAGGAGGGTGCTGGAATTCTTTCACCGCTGTAGATTGGAAGCTGAGGATAATTTTGAGAGGATGCCAAGTGAAAAAGCCTCAGGGGAAGTGAACTCTGGGTTTTGTGTAAGTTTGTGTTTAATGTATGGATATTTGGGTTTAATGTATGGATATGTGCAGCGTGGAGTGAACCCCGTTCCTTCACTGTGGTCCCAGATTCACCAGAATGAGCTTTTCCCAAGGAATTTTGAAGCGACTTTTCCTGTTTTATCCATGGCAAAAATCTCATTCCACTTTCAAGTAATCCCAAATTGTGTCAATAACTCTCTATAGAGAGCTGGCATCAAATATTGGATTTCTCAGGATAACAACCCATCTTTAAATGTGGCAGGAATGTAGAAGGAGTGGGAAAGGGGAACCAACAATGAGCAAGAGGCAGATAGGCAAAATAACCCAGGTGGGAGAGGGGAAATCGTTTTAGGTTACAAAAAGAGATTTAGATGGGATATTGGGAATTAGGAATTGTTCCCTGGCAGGGTGGGCAGGCCCTGGCACAGGGTGCCCAGAGCAGCTGTGGCTGCCCCTGGATCCCTGACAATGCCAAGGCCAGGTTAGAGCAGCCTGGGATAGTGGAAGATGTCCCTGCCCATGGCAGGGGTGGCACTGGATGGGATTTAAATCCCCTCCCACCCAAATCATTCCATGACTCTGCAGTTCTATGACCATGATGCACCATAAACCACCCACAGAGCCGATTTCTTTGACTCAGAAGTTGTTTCTTATTTAATTAAATCTTAGATATTTTTTCTATATTTTGAGGCTGTCTCATCTATTTTTTTTTATTATTATTTATTTATTTTGTGATTAATGCTTGCTGTTGATAAGAAAAATTATGCTGAATATCAGGAGCAGGAAAACCCTCCACAGCTTCAACTGTTACAGGTATGGCAGCATTTTATTCTTTCCCACCTATGTTTTAAGGCCCTAAAAGAGATGCTCCAAAACCCCACCAATGCAATGCCTGGTGTGCCAGTATATTTTATATACTAAAATATCCCAGGATTGTAAGTGGCAGGAATATCCTATTGACTCCAACAGTATTAAACCAGCAGGACACAACACAACAGGCATTAAATATGTGTTTAACTGCTCCTCAGTGTTTGCTGGGCTTTAAACAAAGCTGAGCAGGGCTCTTTTTAAGGCTTTTCTCTCTGGATTTGCTGTTCCAGTTCCAGCTGTGACTTCCCTGTGGATGGGAATGACCTTGGATTTGCTGTCAGGGCCACCCTATTGACCCGTGGTGGATATTCCAGGACTGGAAGTGGTGTGGGGTGTTTTAATTCCACATTTCCCTTCCATAAAGCAACAGCACAACAACCAGAGGAATCGAAGCATCCCGGGGTTGTTTCCAGGTAATTGAATCCATCTGGATTTTGGCCTCATGTCCTGTAGGAAACCACAAGTACAAGGTGCTGAAAAATCCCCTGTGAAGCTGGGGAAGGACAGTGGACCTTTCCAGAGCTGGAAATGTTGGAAAATGTGCTTGCAAATGTTGGTTGTTAATGGTGTTTGGGTAATACCTGAAAACAAAGCCCTCCCAGGGAATGGCTAAATGGGAATTTTTTTTCCATATAAGAGCAAATACATCCCAGCCTGTTGTCTATAAGTATGTCTGGTGCAGAGAAATATTCACTGGGAATGATGGAAATGCATCAAACCCCGTAAGAATCTTGATAACCCATCCTGAATACATATTTGGTCTAAAATACTGTGTTGGTAACATGTCAGCTTCAAGATCCTCCCTTTTGATTCTTCACAACCATAATGCTGTAAAACATAAATGATATTTCCAAGTCCTTGACAGCCAGTTTGGGCTGGAAAAAGAGGACTTTTTATTGCAGAATAAATGGGAAGGGCTCAATCCTGACCAAAAACTGCACCGTATCAGGCAGTCCTTGTATGAACCTGAGCAATATCAGGAATTTTCTGCTTTTGGACTTATTGATGGGTGCTCCCTTTCTGTTTCTTTAATTTCCTGGGAATATTGGCTGTGGCTGGGATTGATCTGGGGTTGGGCTTTGTGTGTTCCTGCAAGGATGCAACCAGAGCAGCTGAGGTGAGGCAGGAACAGATGCGGCCAAGAAAAACAACTTTCAGCACCTGTCCTGCTCTCTGCCTCTCACAGTTCATGCTTTTTTTTATCAGTACATTTTTCCCATTTTCTTTCAATTTTATCCAGTTTTTTTTCCTAGTCCAGATCCTGTATGTCCAGCACCCTCTAGCCACATCCTCACCTGTAATTGCTTTCCTTCTGGGACAGCAGATACCAAAGATGTGATCCATCTCCTCCCACCTTCCCTTAACCTGCCAGAGCAGGAACTGACCTCAGGAACCATTTTATTCAGGCTGATTTCAGATCTGTCTCCTCCCAGGGCTGACCCTGAGCCAAAAACTGGCATTAGGGACCTTTTGATCTTCATTGCATCCTGGCTGGAGATGAGAAATCCCAAAGGGAAAACGCCCACAATTCCAAGTCTACTTTATTCCCTGAAATCTGACCCGAGTTTTGCCACCTCCCAGCTCCTGCTGCCCTGTGTGGATGCACTTCCTTCATCCCTCCAGCTCCTGCTGCAGAAACCAAGGGGAGAGCAGCTCCTCACTGCTTTTTTGCAGCTTTACAGCAAATTAGGTTTACCTTGAAGTTGTAAAGAAATAGTTCCATTTGTTCCTTATACTTTGATCTTGTGGGGCTGGAGAGGGAGGTAGCTGGAGAGGAGGAGGTGTTTTACAGGCAGAAATCCTCCAGGAGCTGCCTCAGCAAATTCAGGTCTAGGGTAGAGCTGCCAAATCTGATGTGTGATCCTAAATTGTAGCAAACTTCAAGTCCTTCAGACCTCTGAGGTCTTAATTATCAATCAGGGTAGAACAGAACCTATCAAAACCTTCCCTTCCTCTCTTTTTTAATTTATTTTTTAATAAAGTGCAATTATTCAGTCACTTACTGTTGGAAAAAAGGATTCAACCCAAACTCTCTTGCTTTTTATCACTTTTGTCTTCTGGGCCAAGCTTGGGGAGTTACAAAACCTCTTGTTTTGGGGAACGGGGAGGAATACGAAAGGTGACAGTGTTGTAGTGACAGGACAAGTGGGAATGGGTTAAAACTGAAAGAGAGAAGGATTAGATGGGAAACAGGGAAGGAATTGTGCCCTGGCAGGGTGGGCAGGCCCTGGCACAGGGTGCCCAGAGCAGCTGTGGCTGCCCCTGGATCCCTGGCAGTGCCCAGGGCCAGGCTGGACAGGGATTGTAGCAGCCTGGGATGGTGGAAGGTGGCCCTGCCATGGCAGGGGTGGCACTGGATGGTCCCTTTTTTCTCATTTTCCCCTGGTAAATACAGAACTCTGCTCTGAAGTGCATCCACCACATTGCCCCTGAAAGAAATCCGACAGACCAGCCCAGATTTTTTTAAGCACAGCAAAATTAGGCTTTGGGGTGTAGTGGTTTAGATTCTGGAGGTGATACAGAAAATGCCTGTCCTACACTAAGTGGATTATGTAGACTAAACAACTCCAGTTTAGTTAAGCATTAAATATCACCAATTTAAGCATCGCCCTTAAATAAAGGCCTCAATTTCTGAATGAGAATTCTTTCCTACCCAAATCATTCTGATTTATGGAGAGAGATAAATAAAAGGAGCTGACCTGCTTAATTGCAGTGAAAAATAATAAAAATCTCTCCCCTCTTCTTTCTACAAAAATGAAGAAACCCAAAGCATCAGCTTGAGTCTTGCCAGACTCTGAGCTCCTGGAAGCAGCTGGGTGCTTGGACAAGCTGGAGCTGGATTAATGAACAGGGTGCAGGAGGGTTGCTGGGTGCAGAGGTCCAGGTCCATATGAATCAGCAGCAAAAGCTTCCTGCAGTCCTTGACATCAGCTCTTCACGTGGAGCTGCTTCCAGTTAAGTGCTCATTAATGGTGCATCTCTTGCATCATCAGATTCCCTCAGGAGCTGGCTCAGACTGCTCCTCATCCTTGCTGGCTGGTGTTCTCCTAAACCCTTGGCACGTGTCCCCTGGATGCAAGGGGTGGGAATGAATCTCTGTGTGTCTGGACAGCTCCTTTTCCAAGAGGATTTCCAAGGGTTGCTTGTGTTATTGTTAATAAAGCACCTCTATTTATCCAAGGAACTGCAAGGACCAGGCACAGAAACTTCAGTGTGTCAAATTCCAGCTGCCTGGTCCACAATCAGATGCTGGAAAGCAAATTTTTCCTTGCTTTTTTTTTTTTTTATAATGTGAAGACAGCAAATGTTCCAGGTTTTCCACAGTGTAAATGCCTTTAGTTAACATTAATCAAAATTCCTTACCAGCTGCAAGCTGCCCTTCAGGATGTGCTTCTCCAGGGCAGCCCAGAGCCAAAGGGGAGTCAGGCTTCTCATGGATGTCTCGTGGAATTCTGTTCCACCAGCACCAGTGTGGGTTCAGGCTGGGATCTCATCCTGGGACAGAGAGTGGGAGAAGTTTGTACCTGAAGGAACCCACAGAAAAGGTGGAGAGGGATTATTTTCAAGGGCCAGGAATAACAGGACACAGGGAATGGCTTCCCAGTGCCAGAGGGCAGGGCTGGATGGGATATTGGGAATTAGGAATTGTTCCCTGGCAGGGTGGGCAGGCCCTGGCACAGGGTGCCCAGAGCAGCTGTGGCTGCCCCTGGATCCCTGGCAGTGCCCTAGGCCAGGTTTAACAGGGCTTGGAGCAGCCTGGGACTGTGGAAGGTGTCCCTGCCATGGCAGGGGTGGCACTAGAAGGTCCCTTCCCACCCAAACCATCCTGGGATCTTTTCCACAGATCCCTGAGCTTTGCGGGTTTCTCACAAGACTGTGAAAACCCAGTCACAAAGTGCTCCCCTTTCCCCACGTACCCCACATACCCCACAGTGGGACTGCTGGTTGCCACCAAGCAGCCAAAGGCAGGGTTGTTTTAAGGTGGAAAAGCTGGAATTGCTGCAGAATGCTTCTGATTTAATCACAGGACTGTTGCAGGGGTGTTTGGGAGTTCACTGCTGTTGATTTTAGACATTACACTCGTTTCCTCGAGTCCACAGTCCCTGGGAGACTGGGGCTGCTGCTGCTGGGTCCCCTGGGATAATCCACAGTTTGTCTCCATGCTCACAACTTCCAGAGTTTATTTTCCAAGCAGTACTCACAGAGGGAGCCTGTCTCTGCTGCTTGGCAGGGAGCTGCTGACCACTGGCCTTCTGCTTTCTTTGGGTTTTACTAATTCTCTTCCTTCAGCCTCTGCGGCTTTTAATCCATCCAAATAAACTCCTGCTTAGATGAGATCCTTCTCAGTGTTTGGCCTGCTCCTGCCCAGCCAGCTCGGGGCTGGTTTGCTTTTATCCCTTCAGGCTTATGTATGATTATGCAACATTTCATTGAATTTACTGCAGAATTGTGCCTAGAAACAGTTTTCTGTTGATATTTGCTGTGTAAAACCCATAGAGAGACCTCACTGAAACCCAGATTGGTTTGTAAAAGAAACAGGTTTATGCACCTAATGCCAAATTTGCTCTGTGTTCACAGGGTTAAACCTGATGTAAGTTCATTTAAAAGCCTCATTTGATTCCTGAAGTTTAAATTTGGCATCAGCCATTAATAAAACCACAAGATAGGCAGAAGTTTGGTTCTGCATTGGTGTTTGTGTGCTCCAGACCACGTTGGACGGGGCTTGGAGAAACCTGGGACAGTGGAAGGTGTCCCATGGCACTGGATGAGCTTTAAGCTCCCTTCCAACCCAAACCATTCCATGATTCTTTCCACAATTCTCTGCTGTCCCTGCCCTTTTATATTATCAAATAAGGAGTTTGGAAATGGCTGTCCAAAATTCCCTGGGCAGAAACTCTGTGTGGAGCAGGTGAGGGTCAGGGCTGGCTCCAGGCTGCCCAGGGATGAGCTGCTGCCAATGTGGGCATTCCAAGCTCCCCCTGCCCACCTGAGCATTCCAGAGCTGCCATCCCAAGCTGCTGCATCCCAAGGGACCTGGATTTGCTGTTCCTGCAGCAGATGTTGAACAGCTGGGCAGAGAGACAGGTGATCCTCTTGTTCATCCACGTGTGCTAAGCCCTGCTCAGGGGAATGTCCCATGGAACCCTGGCATGGACACAACATCCTGTGGAAAAGCTGATGCATGCCAGTGAATCTGGATGATGATGATGATGATGATGATGCTTAGCAATGAAGAGGTTTTAAACTCTGGCTACATCTCTGGGGCATCACAAACATTGGGGCTGATCTAACTTTTCTTCAAGCCAGTGCCAAAAATCTCACTTTTTTTCTACCTTTGGGATAGCTTTCTGCTTTCTCCAAAAATCCCACTGCCAGCAAGAGGAACTGGAGAACAGGCAAGGGTGAAGTGCAGTGAGCTCAGCACTCAGTCATGGTATTTGTGTCAGCAACGTGTCTGCAGTCAAGGCTTTGGCCGTGGATTTCACTTCTTCCAGGGATGAGCTTCCATTATTCTGCTGAAAGTGAAGAGGAACAACTCAAATCCTGGAATTAATTGAAAGTAGGTTCAGCTCATTCCTTTGCTGTAGAATCCTTGCCTTGGTAGTTCCCCTATTTTTAAAAATCACCCCTGGGTACCTCCAAATCCCAAGGCTTGGGAACATCTCTGAGGTGCTCCCAGCTGCTGGAATGTTTTGACTGACAGCACCACTTCCATGGAACTTCTCTGTTTCCTTCTGAATTGTTTCCAATTACAGCAGCTTCCACAGAGCTGTCCACAGGCAGAGATGATGGAAATTGGATGCAGAAAGATGCAGTGATTCAAGGAAGGGTAAGTACAGCGGTGTCATTTTTTTCTGGGGGAATAAAGATTTCTCCAGGCCAGCTCTGCATCCTGAGTTGAAGTGGCAGACAGGAAATGTTTTTTGTTTTTTGTTTTTTGTTTCTTCTTTCTTTAGGTCCCAAAGGATGTTCCTTTGTTAGAAAGCCAAACCTCCATTTCCTCTGTTTCTTGTAGCAAACCTGGTGAACACAGAGTTGACTTGGCACCGACTGCCTGAACTTGTAGCTTATTTCTTTTACAAACCCATTTGGTTTGAGTGCTGGAAGTCTGCCTTTGTTTGCTGCTGGATAACTTGGTAGGCAACTAATTGATGTTCTTGTGGCCAGATGCTGCAGCCTGCCCTGATGTTAATGAGCCTCCACTTCCAAAAAGTCCCACTGAGGATAACAGCAGCCCATGTGTGCCTGGAAGTCCCCAGAGCAGCTGTTTTGTCTGAGGAGTGGCCTGGTCTCAATCCCCACTCTGACCCGTGACAAATTCCCCCTTTCTCACCCCAAATCCTGTGTCTTCAGTATGGTTGAATTCAGAATAGGGGTATCCAAGCTGGGTTTGGGAACGGGAACAACAGCTGTGGACAGCCCCAAACCTGCTCTTAGGAGGGCTGGGCATAGTTTGGGGGTGCAGCCAAGATGTGGAATGGCAGGATGGAAATTCCAGGAATATTTCAAAACAAGTCAGTTTTGGAGAGATCCCAGTGCTGTGGGCACAGCTGGGGTTTGGGAAAGCTGGGGATGTGGGAGGCTGCAGGAATGTGCAGTGAGGTTTGGAGCAGGGACTGCACAGCTGGGAAGGTTGGAGAAGGACTGCAAGGGTTTAGGGAAACACCAGCTTAAACAGCACAAAAGTTTGGGGTGGTTCTGTGCAGGGCCAGGGGCTGGAATTCTTGTGGGTCCCTTCCAAGGCAGGGCTTTCCATGATTCTGTGAAAAGTGAGATGTGGCAGAAATAGCTCTGGAATCACACAACTATGGAATGATTTGGGTTGAAAGGGACCTTAAAGCCCATCCAGTGCCACCCCTGCCATGGCAGGGACACCTTCCACTATTCCAGGCTGCTCCAGCCTGGCCTTGGGCACTGCCAGGGATCCAGGGGCAGCCACAGCTGCTCTGGGCACCCTGTGCCAGGGCCTGCCCACCCTGCCAGGGAACAATTCCTAATTCCCAATATCCCATCCATCCCTGCCCTCTGGCACTGGGAAGCCATTCCCTGTGTCCTGTTCCTCCATCCCTTGTCCAAAATCCCTCTCCATGTTTCTTGTCAGCCCCTTCAGGCCCTGCAAAGCTCAGTGAGGTCACCCCAGAGCTTTTCTTCTCCAGCCTGAGCAATCCCAGCTCTTCCAGCCTTTCCTTATCATCTCCATGGCCTCCCCTGGGCTCATCCCAACAGCTCCATGTCCTTCCTGTGCTGGGGACCCAATATTATATATTTATTTCTGGTTTTGGGACATCCGTCCCAGCTGGAAGGCTGCAGGATCATCACGTGGCTCCAGCTGCCCTCACTTCCATGGATGCAGGACCCTAAAAGTACCAACTGTGCTTTCCCCACATTCCTTAGGGGTATGCCTTAGAGGTGAATTAGCATTCCTTGCTTAAAAATTCCAGAATATTCCTATAAAATGTTTGTCTTTGATACACAAATCACAGGTAGAATGGCAAATTTAGGAAGGCCTTGACAACAAGCCTACAAAAAAAAAAAAAGAAAAAGGAACTTATAAAGGACTTAAGTACAGGTTGGAATTGTGATAGTTTGATATCTTAATTTAAAATAATATAATTGTTCTGCCTGCAAACCAACTGCAGAAACCTTTTACAGGATTTTTGGTGAAGACAGTATTTTCAGAGATTAATTCCTGTCCTTATAGAAAACTGTAGTGCTTAAGGAGCACAGGAAAAAAAGGAAAACATGGAATAAGAGGTCTGTTCTGTTACCTGACTTCAGTTGTGCCCTTTACTTCTCCTGAGATTAAATTTGATCCTGACAGTCAGTTCTGGGATGAAGGAATTTTCTGCCCTGCCATGCAAAGAAAGCAGTGAGGAGTTCTGACTGCTGCAGTCCAGTTTTTATAAAATAGGAAGCTAAAACTGCAACTTGGTCCAAGCCAGCAGTAAATTTCAACTGCTTTAGCTGGCAAGAAAAATAATATCCATTTTAATAAACTCAATAAAAATCATTTTATGGCAGAAGATGAGTGATCAGCCTGAAAATACGGATGTAGGTGAGTACAGGTCATTGAAGGCAATACTTATTATTAAAAAAGCCACTGTTAATAATTGAATTATCAGTCTAACTTTGATAAAATACAGCCATTAGCACCTCCCTATTTTGCCTAAGGTTTGTTTAAGTCCTGCTCCCAATAGGAGTTTATTTTCTCTCCAACTTTTACTTCTTCTTTGTAAAATCTTAATATCAGGATGTGTTTAGAACATCAAAGAGCTGTTAACAACAAGGCTTTTCCAGGAAAGGATGATAGAATCGTTTAGGTTGGAAAAGTCCTTAAGATGATCAAGTCTGACCATTAATTACTGTCACCTATTTGCAAAGTCGTTCATCCTACATGGTTGGATTTGCCAGTGAATTACTTTTAAATGGGATCTGTTTTAAATGAAAGTTTCTCTCTTATTTTCCTCCTAATTCTGTGGGCATTATGTAGGTCACTGGCCCCCCAAGACAGAGATGCCCTGTGCAGGGAGGATAAATAGGAGTCAAGGTTTGCCCACAGGTCTCACAAATCCCCCTGGCTCTCCAGAGGGTTGGCTTCATCTCTTTCCAATTCCTCAGGGGAAAAAAAAATAAGGCCCAACAAACTTTATTTCAGATGGAGAAATACCAGGTGAATGCAGTCAGCTCACAGAGCTGAGTCTGTGGGGATGAAAGCAGGTCTCAGGATCTGGGATTCACATGCCAGTTCTAGGATCTAAAATCTGCTCAAGGAAGAAACTTAGCAAAATCAAAAGGACATGGAGCTGTGCCAGGGAAGGTTTAGGGTGGATTTCAGGAAAAGTTTTTCCCCCAGAGGGTGCTGGCCAGGCTCCCCAGGGAATGGGCACAGCTGCCAGAGCTCCAGGAGGGTTGGGACAGTGCTCCAAGGATGCCCAGGGTGGGATTGTTGGGGGGTCTGGGCAGGGCCAGGGGATGATGATCCTTATGGATCCCTCCCAGCTCAGGATATTCCATGATTCTCTGATCTGCTGAATCTCTGAGCTGGCTGCTCCCAGGGCAGGCTGAGCTGTTCATCCTTCCCTCTTGTCCAGTGAATGTGTTGGGACCTTGTGAGGACATTTAGGGAGCTGAGGAGAAAGATGGAGAAGGACTTTTTACAAAGGCTTGAGGGACAGGACACAGGGAATGGCTTCCGAGTGCCAGAGGGCAGGGCTGGATGGGATATTGGGAAGGAATTGTTCCCTGGGAGGGTGGGCAGGCCCTGGCACAGGGTGCCCAGAGCAGCTGTGGCTGCCCCTGGATCCCTGGCAGTGCCCAAGGCCAGGCTGGACAGGGCTTGGAGCAGCCTGGGACAGTGGGAGGTGTCTCTGCCATGGCAGGGGTGGTGGCACAAGCAGCAGGCCCCGAAGGCTGCAGGTCTGTTCCTGACAAGGAAACTCCTCATTCTGGTATTCCTATGACCCTCTGGAATTCATAAATCACAGTTTGGTGCCCCCCCTTCCTGCTCATCAGCTGAGCTGTAGATTGCAACAGCCACTGCAGAGTTTGTGGTTCCAACAGCATTCAGAGGTGTGTGCTCACTTTGCCCAGCTGCCAGGGCAAAGGCTCCATGGTTTCTTGATCCAGTTTGGTACAAATCGCCCCTTTAATGCTCAGTGATGTGTCATGGTGAGAAATTAGCTTCTGCAAAGGGTTTTTGAGGCAAAAAAAAAAGCCTTGCTTCTCTGAATGGGGGTCATTAGGAAGGTGGGCTGAGCTCCTGGAGCATCCTGCCGACCCCTGCAATCTGACATATTCCCTAACTACCCCTCACCTAAACTCAAGCTGCACAAACTTAGCACAAATTCCCTGTGCTGCCTCTTCAGAGCTGCTAATCAGTGCCATGCCTTGCTCCTTGTTTTTTCCAACACAATCATGGTGCATCCTGTGTTTGCTTGATCCACTTGGGGACAGGGGTGGTGCTGAAACCCTCAGTTGCTCCTTTTGAAGTTGATTTTATCCCTTCTGCCCCATGTGTGGTTTTTCCTGTGCTGTAAGGGCTGGATTTCCAAACAGACACTGCGGAGCCTGGCTTGTCCAACAACATTTTTAACGAGGATTTCCAAATGTTTCAGGCAGGAAGACCTAAATATTAATGCTCCTAGGAAAACAAGGGACTTGAACAACTGCTGCTGATCAGTTCATGATTTCCAGAGGTGCTGCAGCTGCCCAGATAAGGCCTGTGTGTGCTTTTTGTTCAGCAGTAATTCAAGTTTATCTGTGTGCATCACTAAGACTGTGATAAAGTGTCTTTGTTGCTGTCATGTCTGAAGATGGGGGTGAAGATCGCATGGAATAATTTATTCCTGTTTTTGGGGCAAAGTGTGTGAGACAAGGAAAAGAGATGAAGCCCAGGAAGAGAAAACTGGGGTGTTTGTGTAAGGCTGGCAGAGGTGATTGAGCTGGTGGTGTAAAATGAGAACAGCAAAACAAATGGGTTGGCAGCTGCCAAAAGCAATTTCCCTTGCTGACCAATATCCCCATGGCTGCATTTCCATGCTCATTCAGCAGCCTGCACACTCCTGATCATCCCACTCTCCAGCTTTACCCTGGATCTGTTTCTGCTGGTGCCTAAAATCTGCCTTTGCACAAGCACTTGTGACCAAAGGCAATGGCAGCTCCATCGTGGCTCCCAGATCTGTGGGACTGCACAACCTCCTGCTCCTGCCTGTGGGGTGGCTCTGAGATCCCCTGGGATTGTCCCACACTGCTCTGGTTGGGATGGGTATCAGATAAATATCAAACCTTGAGAGGTTTGTAAGCCTGGAGGTCAGGACACAGAACAGGTGAGAGCGCTCAGTCTGATCCAGAGGTCACAGATGAAGCCCAGATGTGGCCACATCTGCACTCTCTATTTTGGGATCCCCACTAGAAGGACATGGAGGGGCTGGAGCGTGGCCAGGGAAGGGAAGGGAGCTGGGGAAGGGGCTGGAGCCCCAGGAGCGGCTGAGGGAGCTGGGAAGGGGCTCAGCCTGGAGAAAAGGAGGCTCAGGGGGGACCTTGTGGCTCTGCACAGCTCCTGCCAGGAGGGGACAGCCAGGGCGGGTCGGGCTCTGCTGCCAGGGAACAGGGACAGGACAAGGGGAAACGGCCTCAAGCTGTGCCAGGGGAGGCTCAGCTGGGACAGCAGCAGGAATTTCTCCATGGAAAGGGTGCTCAGGCCTTGGCAGGGGCTGCCCAGGGAGCTTTGGAGTGCCCATCCCTGGAGGTGTCCCAGGAAGGGCTGGAGGTGGCACTCAGTGCTCTGGGCTGGGGACAAGGTGGGCACTGGGCACAGCTGGGACTCCATGGGCTGGCAGGGATTTGCCAGCCTCAGTGACCCTGGGATTCCGTGATTAGGTGGAAAACCAGACAACATAAACTTTTTTTCATTGCAAACAGGGTATGACAATCACTTAAATACGACCCACAGGGTAGAAGGAGGTACTGGAGGAAACAAAAAAGGGAAGAGGAGGATGTTTCAAGCAACAAAATCCAGCTCTTGCTCTGCACTGCAAAATTAAGAAAGTCTTTGTAGGTTTCAGGCAATGAGCTCCTTGCTGCAATTCAGGAAGAGGCTTTTTTATTCCATCTAATACCAGAATTCATGGATTGTTTCCTATCAAGCATTCCTGTGGACTACATGGTTTTGTACGGCTCAAAGATCAGGTGTCCTAAACTCTGAGTATTCCAGAGCTGCACAGCTGCTCTCCAGCTGTGAGCAGGTGCATTCTGAGGTAATTAATCTGCAACCCACCTGGGACCTGCCAGAAGAAATGCAAAAGGGCTGTTAGCATTCTGAAAGATTTAGCTGCACTTTCCCACTCTTTCAGAAGGGCACAGTTTGGACCATCTCCCCTTGCAAATATTCAAAAATAATGGTCTTACATATATCTTTTATTTCCCGAGGCCTGTTTTCTTCCCCTGGATTTTTCCTGGCTGAGGAAGCATTTTCAAACCCACTGCTTTGAATTCTGGCTTTCCATAGTGCACTGACAAAAAAGTGAGTCTGTCCCAACACCCCAAATTTGGAAATTATCAGCACCTTGATTTTGGAGTCATTCTGTACATCACGGTTAAATTGCAGGAGAATTTCTTCCTGCAATTGGGATGTGGTAAGATGTTAAATCTGTGGGTGATTCAGAACGAGCCCTTTGCTGGAGCTGTGTGATTGGAAGGATGTGTGTGGCGTGAGCAGCTTGGGAAAACGCCTTTGGAATCATCCCCCAGAGGCACCTTGCTGCATGTTCTCTGCAGGATGCTTGGGAAGGAGGAAATCGTGGTTAATCCCATGGGAATGCCACCTCTACACTCCTCTTGACACCTGTGCTTCTCCTTTTCCCAGCACACCTGGCTTTTGCTGCTCCTCAGAGATAACTTTTGGAGTTCTTTTCCACAGGAAATCATCCCTAGGGATGTGGTTTAGCAAGGCAGGGTGGGGAGGAGAACAGAGGGTTGTGAAAGGATCCAAATCCATTGGAGAGGGTCTGAAGGAGGGACACAGGGATGGGGAAGGGTCTGGAAGGGCCATACAAGGAGTGGCTGGGGGTGATGCCTCATGTTTTAGCTTTTATATATTTCAGATTCTGTGCTGCTTTAGTGTGTGGGTCTGGGCTTATGTTAGGGGATGGTGAGCTCTCTGCACAGCAGGGAGACAAAACAATTCCTTCTCCAGCTGGGCACCAAGGACAAATGATCCAAATATCAGGCCCAAGAGCACAAACAACATGGGCTGGAGAGAGAAACACAATCAGGATGGGACTGCCTGGGCTAAAGCTGGAATTGGACGATGAACTCCAATGTGCCAATGGAGCAGAACTGATCAAAGTGAGAGACCCCATGAGTGCTCGTGCATTTTGTGACCATTTTGGATCATCTTGGGTGCAGCCCTGGCTGGGCTCTTGTGCTGCCCAAGGTGGATCCATTGAGGAGATCCTTTTAATAAATCCCTGCTTTATTCTTTAGCTCTGTCTGGCTCTGTTCTGGCTCAACCTTCTCAAGGCATTGAGGGAATTGGGATTATTAATTGGATGAGGCTCAGGTCAGACCTCACCAGGGACTGCAGCTCCCATCTCTGCTCTCTGGGACAGGACCCAGGGAGCAGCTGGAGCTGGGCCAGGGGAGGTTTAGGTTGGATTTCAGGAAAGGTTCTTCCCCAGAGGGTGCTGGCACTGCCCAGGCTGCCCAAGGAATGGGCACAGCCCCGAGGCTGCCAGAGCTCCAGGAGGGTTTGGACACCACTCCAGGGGTGCACAGGGTGGGATTGTTGGGGGATCTGTGCAGGAACAGAGGATGATGATCCTTATGGATCCCACCCAGCTCAGGATATTCCATGATTCTGTGATCTGTTTGTGGCTGAAGCTCTGAGCTGGCTGCTCCCAGGGCAGGCTGAGCTGTTCATCCTTCCCTCTTGCCTTGCAGGCCTGTGCTTGAAGGAGAACTGATTCACCAGAAACATCTGCTCCCATGGCCCTGCTTCCCAAGCAGCTGTGCCTCGTGGGTGTCCCACATTCAGGAATTCAGATTAGGAAGAGGTAAATGAAGGTTAAACAGGTGAGTCATAGTGGGCTGGAGAATCGAAGAATAATCTTCTCTGAGTCGTAGGTGGAGGAAATTCTTGCAACATCTGAGTTGCAGAGGGCTGGAGACTTTCCTGGACCTCTCCCAGTATTCACCTCTCTATTAAAAACTTCCTGTTCCTCCTGCAGAATGAGGGATCTGTGGTTTTTAGGATGAATCAAGGTTCCTGGTGGTTTTCATTACTTTGAGGGTGATTATTGTGTGTGTCCTCTGTCCAGCCCTTCTCCAAGTAACCTGGAATAGATGAATCCATGTTGTGGATCCAATGTTATTCCAGGTGGAGCAGCTCTCTGGACTCTCTCCAGGTGGTTCTTACCTCCAGGAAATGTGTTGTGCAATACAAGATCCTGCACTCTGGATTAGACCTCCTGGACAAAAAGCAAATATCTGGTGAAGCACCACCTCCTCCAGCTGAAAGCTGAGCTGTTCTGCCCAGAAATGATAAAAAAGGTTTGCTTTTATCACATTTTAAAAAAAGAAATTAGGGAAAAAAAGTGTTAGAGGCGGAGACATGCTATTGTCATTTTTATTTCAGACAGCTTCACATGAAATCTCTTTCTCCTTTCTGAGGAGGTTTTATAGTGTTTATATGTATTTATACTTATATATTTATATATAAGTATATATATATATATATAAAATTGATATATATATTTATACCAATTCTGATGGTATCTGAGTAATTCCTTGGGGTAGAATCACAGGATAGGGAATGGTTTGGGCAGGAAAGGAACTTCAAGCTCCTTCAGTTCCCACCCCCTGCCACCTTCCACTATCCCAGGTTATCCTGGTGTCCCTACCCATGGCAGGACTGGAACAGGATGAGCTTTAAGGTCTTTTCCAACCCAAACCATGTTGGTATTCTGTCATCTTCCAATGCATTTATAAATATCCAAGAACAAGCCTGCTGTTGTATTTCTTCCAATAACCAAATATTAATTTTTATTTTAATTTAATTTTAATGTTTAATGACAAATAAAGCAATTTGGAAGCTTTTATTAAAATAACTTTCAGCAGTATGGCAGAAACTCTTCCTGCCTGGCCCTGGCTGTGTGCATGGGTGCAGATGATTCAGGTGAAGGCTTATAAAAATGGACAAATAATTGCTCAATTTACTTAATATTGAGATTTATGGGAAAGTGAATGAATCTCTTGGGAGGAAAAAAAGACCAAGCTGTGGTTTTGATGGCCCTCAGGCCATCATTTCTCCACTGGAAAATTGATGTACATGCCAGAAAGCCTTGGGATGAAAAACAAGGAACAGCCTGGGCAAGGTTTGGAAAGGGAAACTGAGCTGTGAAATTACTGTGGTTGGGAAAATGAGCCACGAGCTCCATGGAAAAAGGCTGGACTGCTCCAGGGATGAGGATCTCAGCCTCACAAATGCCCTGGGGAGAGGAGGAAGATGAAACTGGGAAGTGGGAAGGAGGGGTTTGTTGTGTCATGTTTTGGGATTAATGGGTTATTCAGGCAGGAGCAATCCCATCCCTGCTGCCTTTCATCCAACAGCTGCCTCCAGGCAGGTGAGATGTCCCATCTGTGGGGAATGACTGAGGGAGGAGGAAATTTGGGAGTCAGGTGGGATCTCTTGGCTCTTCACCAGGGCTGTGGAAGCCCTTAAGAGAATGGAGTCTGCCTCCTTAGTCCTCTCCTGAATTCCTACCCCACTGCTGCCCTTCCCAAGGCAAGGAGGATGTCCCCAGAGCAGCAAAAATCAGTTCCTATGAAAGCTCAGGACTGGTTCTGCTGAAAAAAACCTCTCATTTATCTGTCACTGATCAGCTGTGTGTGGGAGATTCTGGATCTCTTCAAGCTCCATGAGCCTGGTCAGGAGACCAGTCTGGGAATTTGACTCTAAATTTGACTTCTCCCTTTAGCTCTAGGAAGTAAATTAAAAAAAAAAAAAAAAAAAAAAAAAAGAGAGAGCAGATTTAGATGGGATATTGGGCAGGAATTGTTCCCTGGGAGGGTGGGCAGGCCCTGGCACAGGGTGCCCAGAGCAGCTGTAGCTGCCCCTGGATCCCTGGAAGTGCCCAAGGCCAGGTTGGACAGGGCTTGGAGCAGCCTGGGATGGTGGAAGGTGTCCCTGCCATGTCAAGGAGTTGAATTTTGGAGCTTTAAGGTCATTTCTAACCCAAATCATTCCATTATTCTATGGAATACAATGGGAATGCTTTGCTGTAGCAGCAGCCTACACAAAACCTTCCTGTAAGTTTACACATGGATTTGAGAGAGGATTGTTAGGGGATTTGACAGATATTTTCTGATTTTTGCAGGATTTCTTTCACTCCAAATATGCTGCAGTCAATATTTCAGTCAGGTTTTAGACAAACACAGGATTTAGCAAGGCAGCTGCTCTGTAATTGTTTGTAAATGTGGCAGTAAATGAAGGCAATCAACAGCCAATACATGGCTCCATGCCATTGGAAAGAGAGTGAGTTGGTGAATAAAATTGTCATTTTTTGAGACTAATTATATTTATAATGTATATAAATACAATTTGTACTGGAAAATGAGATTTTTACAAGCAGCCTTAAAAGAGAACTTGAAATATTTCTATTGCTGAATTTCATCTGTTTTCTTCATGTTGATCATAAAGTTTTGTGGCCCTGATTTCTTGCCTCCAGATAAACAGGTTTTGCCACCAGACAAAAAAAACTCAAGTCATCAAAAAAGGCCTGAGTCATCAAAAACTCAACTCAAGTCAAAACTCCCACAAAATTAAAGTCATCAAAAATATCCTTTGTTGCAACCTCTGTGTTTTTTCCTCATCTCCAACATGTTGTAACTGTAGTAGGTGTATTCCAACTGCTGTCCTATGACTCCATGGAAAAAGGGATGGAGTCTCCAACCTCTTATCTCTTTTTCCAAGCCAGCTGCTCCTCAGTGAGCACATTCATAGCAAGGGAAATGTGTGAGTTCTCCCTGCATTTGAATTTGAATTGTATCAGGAACCCAACATTTCCAGTAGCATTTCATCTGAAATAATTAAGAGAGTAATTTCTACGTCTTGTTGAAAGATACGAGGAATCTAATTTAAATCAAATTCCAGGATAATGCCTGTTTTTTGTACCCTGCTTATCTAGTGCAGAAGTTGAGGAAATTCTGCTGAATTTCTGCTTGCCTTCCCCTCTCTCTATTTTACTTTTTTTCTGACCCTGTCCTAAAAGGGAAAAGTGTAGAGAACGACATAGAAATCCTATTGATTCTGGTGAAACCCTTGAGTTATCCCAGAAATGGAACTTTTATTGGTAAAAGATAAATCCTGATAGATAAAGCTGGAGCTCAGCAGTGCTCAAGACAGGAAACATCCCCTGAACACACAATATCGTGCCCTGTAGGGCCGTGTTTCATCTTTGCAGAGCAGATTAGAGCCGCTAAGTTTTGTCCTGAGATCCTCATGGGACTGCCAAGTGAATTTATTTGTGTCTTTACACCACCCCTGTGGAAAAAAATGTCCAAGTAAGAGGTAGAAAAGGGAGGAGGTGCCTCCTTCTAAAGTTATCTCCAGCAAAAATGCAAATTGGTGGGGGTTTGGGAAAAAATGCCAATGGGCATGAATGTTGGGAACAGTGGGAAAGGTGACAGCAGGACATTGTACCCTGCCCAAAGTGGGACAACTGGGAGCAGCTGGCACTGGGGAAGGAGAAGAAACAACTGAAAACTTACAACATTATTGAACTCTTTAATTATTTATTAATAATAAAGCCAGCTTGATCAAGGGCTGGTGTAATCCCATTATCTCACTGGGAAGTTTGGCCATGGTGGAACCACGGGACCGAGGGAAACTTTCCTGGAACTGCTTCCCAACTTCTCTGCTTCCACCCAGAGCTCGCTGGGTGGGGTTGTTAAATTTCAGCTGGAGAGGGTGAGCAGATCATTTTTTCTCAATATTTTTCTCTTGTTTTCTCAAGACTGGAGTTTGTTTGTGGAACCCCAAACTTTGTGAGGAAGCAGCCACTCCTGGAGTGTCACTCTCTATATATTCCCAATTAAGCTACCAACCTCAGCAAGGTGAGTTTAGGTGGCAATCACAGAATATCCTGAGTTGGGATCCATCAGATTCATAGATCCAGCTCTTGGCCCTGCACAGACACCCCAATAATCCCACCCTATGCATCCCTGGGAATGTTGTCCAAATAATTCTGGAGCTCTGGCATCCTCAGGGCCATGAGGCAAAGACTGGGCAGTGACTTCTGGGGGAAGAACCTTTCCCTGATCTCCAAACTTCTGCTACACGTGCAGAAATATTGGGAAACAGGGCCAAAATTCAAGTGCTGAGGAGTTTTGAGTGTTTTCAGTCCGCGGATAGAAAGCAAAACTTGCTCTTGGAAAAAGCTACCTGCTGAGGGTAGCAGTTTTAGTCCAGCAGTGCAAAACAAAATAAAAACTCTGGGACAAGCCGGTGTTAAATAATTCCTGGGTACAGAGCCACTACTCCACAATGAGCACCTGATAACAGTTTTGAGATGTGGAATCAGTGAATGAGAAGTCTTCTAGCAAATTTGTGCCTTTTTTGGTTGTTTGTAGCTATTGTTGCTTGAGGAGGGGATGGATAGGACTGACAGAGCAATACAGCTCCCCACCTCAAAAAACCAAATTATTTCTGTCCTCTAAATCTGCTGAGGTAAAGGACTTAGGAAGATGGAGTTGCATGTTTTGATCCTCCTTCTCACCTCTTCCTGAGCTGCTTCTGATCTCAGCCACCAAGTCTGGATGGGGAGTGTGAAGCAGCTCATCAGAGGGGGATGAAAAGCCTGGCTCTGGAGAGATGGACAAGCAGCAGGAGAGACAGATGAGAGTGAGGAGGAATCAAAGGGAAAAAGGTGTGAGAGACAGGCAAGTGGGGTGGGAAGGGCAGTTAAAGTGGGCACAGTCATCAGAGGCTCCTGAGAGAAAAGCGAGCCAGGTAGAAATCCTTGTAGGAGATATTTTGGCTTCCAATTTTTGTCAAATTGTAAATACCCAGAGTAGGCAGAGAGATGAAACAAATCCTCCATTGGCTGTGGATTCTCCTGCAAATGTGAGCACTTCGGGGGAGAGGGGACTGTTGGGTGTGTGTGACAACTGGGATAGAATCCCAGACTGGTTTGGGTGGGAAGGAGCTTTAAAGATCACCCAGTGCCACCCCTGGCATGGCAGGGACACCTTCCACTGTCCCAGGCTGCTCCAACCCTGTCCAACCTGGCCTTGGGCACTGCCAGGGATCCAGGGCTGCTCTGGGACCCTGTGCCAGGGCCTGCCCACCCTCCCAGGGAATAATTCCTTCCCAATATCCCATCCATCCCTGCCATCTGTCATTCCCCTTGTCCTGGCACTCCATCCCTTTGGTGCAGAGTCCCTCTCCATCTTTCCTGTAGCTCCTTCAGGCCCTGCAAGGCCACAATTTGGTCACCCCAGAGCTTCTCCTCTCCAGGTGAACAATCCCAGCTGTGCAGCCTTTCCTCCAGCAGAGCTGCTCCATCCCTCTGCCCATCCTGGTGCCTGCCCTGGGCTCTCTCAGGCAGCTCCAGGTCCCTCCTGTGCTGAGGCAGCTCTGCAGGTGGGGTCTCACCTGAGCACAGGGGCAGAGGGGCAGAATCCCCCCCTCCCCTGCTGTCCCAGAGGTGACAGAACACACATCTCAATTTGCTACTCAGACCCACTCCTGTTTCCCACTTTTATTTGTGTGATAAAGCAGTGGGATGCTTTTGGAAGTATCAGAGGCTGCCCAGGCAAACTCTGTGCTCCTGGACAATCAACAGCAGAACTGACGGAGGCTGTGCCTCAGAATCCACTATTCCTAAGACCAATTTTTTATATCTCCCATCATTTCTGACTTGGCAAAGCTGTCTCTCCAGGGAAGGTTCCTTGGAAAGGGAAGATCAGGGGATAAAAGGAGTCAAAATGTGGACTTGGATCTTGCCAGGCCAGTGAGTTTTGGGAGACAGGAATCATTTGTACCTTTTGAGTGCTCGCAGGCTCCAGGATTGATCCAGCACCTTTGGAGAGCCCTGCATTAATGGAAACTTACTTCTGAATACAGATCAGAGCATTCAGCATTCAATACCTACACTTGGAGCTTGCCAGGTCAGTGAGATTTGGACTTTGTTTGCACCAGGGTCCCTTTTGGGCACTGTCAGAATTGATCCAGCACCTTTGGAGAGCCCTGCACTAACAGAAACTCACTTTTGAACACAGATACCAACTTAATGGAATAATCCTTCATTTCTGAGAAGGGTATCTCTGCCTCAATACCTTTGACAGCAGAAAATTGAGGGTTTGTTGGTTTTTTCCTTGGGTTTTTTGTTGTTGCTGTTGTTTCTCTGCTGTGTTTTTGACTAGGCTTCCAGTAATTAAGCAGTAATTTAGCTGCTTACACTTTGAAGTTTCATTCACTACCTGTCCTGTGTTAAGCCAACAAAAGGCTACATCTAAGGCAGTGAGGCTCAGACCACCACTTTTTTTTTTTTTTCTTTTTTTTTTTCTTTTGGCTGCCTAATTAAGCGTAATTACTTTATTTTGTGCCGGGCTTCATACTTGCCCCGTTGCCTTGTAATAATTGCAATTGCCTGGATGCTGTGGGGGGACTGTTTGACGCCAGAGAGGAGACGTTCCTGCTGTCCTTCCTTGGAGCAGCCTGTGAGCCCAAAGCACAGAGCCAGCATTTCCCTACCCACTCATTAGCTGCCCTAGAGGAGAAGCAGCAGAGAGGCGCTGCTTTTATAGGGCCAGGATGCCTAAAAATAGCCTGTGCTGTTGGGGACAAGCTGGGATTAGCCACAGAGGGAATCCTGCACATTTCAAGGAGTGACCTTCCCGTGGCACAGCAGCTTTGCATCCGCTGCTTTTTTTTTTTTTTTTTTTAATTCTGTAATTATGACAGATCAAAAGCAGCGCGCTGCCACTCGTTATCTCACGAGGGGGATTTGAAGAATTACTGTCCTCTTGACAAGCAAAATACTCCTGCTGCTTCTATTTGGGAGATCAAGCAGGAAGCCCCAACCCTCCCCAGCCAAAAAAAAAAAAAAAATAAAAAAATCACCTGCATTTCATTTTTTTTGTGCATTAGGAAAAAGGTTGTTGCAGGAGAAGTAAATGAGTGCCCAGCGTGGTTAATGAGCTCGGGGAGAGCTCCCTGAGCCATGCAGCAGCCTGATTTTGGAGCCTGGTTTTAATGATTAATAATATGGGAAATGGAGGCTCAGTAGCACTAATAATAGGGGTGGCTTTGGCTCTGTGCTGGCTGGGGACACGGGAGCATCCTCGGAGCCCTCCATCTCCTCGGTGGTGCCAGCAGGTCTACACAGAGCAGTTAAAACTAATGGCAGATCTAAACCCGAGTTTAAAGAGGAAAGAGAGGAAAGAGAACAAACAAAACCAACAAAAAGCCGAACAACTTCTGGCTTTCTACAGGCCAGATAATTTGTGGAGTGTTTGGAGGAACATCACAAAGAATACAAATGGCAAAACAATTAATCAAATTAATGGAAAGGAGGGATGAGGCTGGGTCTTTGCAGGAGCAATGTCACAGCAGCATTTGGGTCCTGACAGGAAGCAGGAGTTCAGTCAGAGCTGGTTTGATATCAAATGGCTTCGGGTGGGAGGGAAAACTGAATTTTTATGGCAGTTTTGTGAGGGGCAGCGAGATAAAAATCAGGTATTTGCTGCGGGGGTTTGGTTTGGTTGTGCTGTTTTTTCTTGGGGGATTTAAATGCTTAAGAAAATCTGATTCCTGCTACGTATTGTTCTGCTTTAAACATCTTAGGCTGACTGAATTACAAAGATAATTCTTTGTCTCTGCCTTTGCCTGGCATCCAGCCCTCCAAGTTTATCCTGTGGGTGACAGAGTGCGCGTGTCACTGGCAGAAAGCAGGGAGATATTGGGAAAATGTTTGCTTTTTTTCCTTACGGAACAGGATTTTAGGCTGCTTAGGGAATGACTGTATATTCAGCTGACCCACCTTGTGTTTAGGACCCCGTGAGGAGAGTGTTTGGATGAGGGCTGAGGATGAGAATGTTCAGCTCCACCATGAAAAGCATCTCAGTTTTATTTTTACCACACCACCTAAGCTAAGCCACATAAATTCCTTTTTTTTTTCCCTATTATCCTACATTTCCACCCTCTTAGAGCCCCATTTGCCATCTCATGATGGCACAAGCTTGGTAAGCAGGGAGCCTGTGGGTCTGTGCTTGATTTCAGGCACGGGGTTATCATTAATGATTAACTTCCCTCACTGAATATCAATTTAAATCAGGTCCTTTTAGAACATTGCAAGCACAGAGCCCTTGGAGTGAGGCTCACATCACCAGATTTATTTGGGGATGAGCTGAACAAGGCTGTGGTGGCAGAGCTTCAGGGGGATTCTCTGCATCATCCTTTGGAGAGCCAAAGGAATCCATATGAATTTATATTTATATGCAAATATAAACACTGAAAATACTTCAAAGAGAGAGGGACTCTGGACAGGGGCCTGGAGCCAAGAGGGAATGGCTTCCCATGGATAGAGGGCAGGTTTAGGTCAGATATTAGGAAGAAATTCTCCCCTGTGAGGGTGCTGAGGTGGTTGGAATTTTATTTCCCTTACACGTTTTTTTTCCACTGATCGATGTTGAACTTGATCTGACACTTCACTGCCCAGGATTTCTGTCTCAGACAGACCTTCAACAATTCTCAAGGAGGTGAGAAAGTTGGCAGGCTGGAAGAGCTGGGCCTGGTGAGGAGAAGGGAAGGGGGTGTGGAGACCTCAGAGCTCCTTCCAGGGCCTGAAGGGACACAGGGAAGCTGGAGAGGGACCCTGCAACAGGAACTGGAGGGACAGGACACAGGGAATGGGTTTAGTCTGACACAGGGGAAATTTAAATGGGATTTTTGGAAGGAATTGTTCCCTGACAGGGTGGGTAGGCCCTGGCACAGGGTGCCCAGAGCAGCTGTGGCTGCCCCTGGATCCCTGGCAGTGCCCAAGGCCAGGTTGGACAGGGCTTGGAGCAGCCTGGGACAGTGGAAGGTGTCCCTGACATGGCAGGGGTGGGATGGGATGGGATGGGATGGGATGGGATGGGATGGGATGGGATGGGATGGGATGGGATGGGATGGGATGGGATGGGATGGGATGGGATGGGATGGGATGGGATGGGATGGGATGGGATGGGATGGGATGGGATGGGATGGGATGGGATGGGATGGGATGGGATGGGATGGGATGGGATGGGATGGGATGGATCTTCCAGGTCCCTCCCACCCCAAACCCTACAATGACTGTGTGATTATCAGCCCTTGTCTTCTTAATTTGCCGAGTGCTGTTACCATATCCCTGCTCAGGGGTGTCAAATAAAGTTAATTAGTCAAATATAATTGGGCCAAGTCCATTTGCACACCAACTCTTTGTGAGATGGTTCCTAGCTGGGTGCAGGGACTGTCTGGCCCCCCATGCATTACTTGGTTTATCACCCACCACATTTGAAGCAGTTGTTTGGACCCAGTGTGACACCTGTGAGGCTCTAAGAAATCTCCCCAGCAGCTCTGAACCCGTGGCTCCCAAACAGATCTCAGAGGATCTGGGAGAAGAATTCCCATCCCCTTTCTCCTGTGGATTTCTCTGTGTGGACAAGATGGGACAGCAACACCCAGATCTTTGCGAGCCTGCAGGAAACAGGGCTCAGCTTGGACATAAAAATATAACCCCCAAATGCTTCCAGCTCCCATGTCCTGTTCTCAACAGCTGGGACTCATGGGCTGCTCCCCAGGAAAACAACAAAGGGCTGAGCTGGGCCTTTAACAAATTGCCAGGGGCAGGAGGGGAGGGAGGAGAATGGAAGGAGAAGGATGGTGCCTTTAAATGAGGAGGGAAAAAGGAAAAGACAGTGCTGGTAGGATTTGAATTGCACAAGCGCTGAGACCAGCAAGAAAAGGCTCCATCCTATTGGAACCCCACCAATGGCTGCAGAGCATGGAATTGCCCATGCAATTTTGAACCATTTCCAGAAAACCTGAATAATATCAACCCTCAGAGCAAGGGTAATTCTTTTATTCTTCTTGTACTGCAGCAAATGTCCCCAGATCAATTGTTGTCACTTCAGTTTCCAAAGGGGAACTGCATGTTCTGGAGGACGGTGATACAAAAATAGATTTTCTTTCTACAACTCCAAAGCCAGCTCTAGACAAGGTCACCCTGTCAAATAAACTCTGGTCCAGGCTTAGCTGAGCCTCTGATTAACTCAGCTCTCTGGAGGAACCAGTGGGGTGCCTGTGGGGCCAAGTTAAGTCTCATATTTTTCAGTTCTTTTAGGGAAGCCCCCTGTGTGTCCAAATCCCAGTTTGTGCAGGTTCCAAGCAAGAATTTGGCAACTAAAGGTGCTGTGGGGTGAGAGGGAAGGTATTCACATAGGGAGTAATTAATTAAAGACTTGAAGAACTGAGCAGGAGTGTGCAGCCTTTGGAAAGGAGAGATGTCACCAAAAGGTTGTTAAAGGATTTGAGCAAGGATTAAATACACTGAGAAATAAGTGGGAGATCCACGGGGTGGAAAAGTTTGTTGATGACATCAAGTTTAATTCCCCAAGCTTTTTAGGGGAATACAGTTGAGGGGCAGCTACCCTTGCATGCAAATGGGCATTGAGTGTAAAGGACTCCTGTGGGGAGACACAAAAATCAGCAAAAGTGGAGGTAGAGGAGAAGCTGGGGGAGAGCAATGCCAGATCTTAGCCTGGCAAAACACTCAGGAGGATACAATAGAACTGTGTGAAAAAAGGAGCGGTTGGTAGGGTCAGATGGGATATTGGGAATTAGGAATTGTTCCCTGGGAGGGTGGGCAGGCCCTGGCACAGGGTGCCCAGAGCAGCTGGGGCTGCCCCTGGATCCAAGGCCAGGCTGGACTTTGGGGCTTGGAGCAGCCTGGGGCAGTGGAAGGTGTCCCATGGCACAGGATCAGCTTTAGGGTGTCTTCCCCCCCAAACCATTCTGGGATTCTCTGACCACAGACCACTTCTTCAATACCATTGCAAATATATTTTTTTCCTTTTCCCTTTTGACCAGTTATCCAAGTTGTGATCCAGGTCTCCATCTCTGCTTGTGCTGTGTCTGCCAACATCTCTGATGGCACTGCAGAGTGGAAGGGCTCCCAAGCCAACAGCTGGAAGTTCTGTAAGTGTTTTAAGGTTCTGTGCACACTTTAAAAACCCATTAGCTGAATGGTTATTTGCTGCAGAAATATCAGTTTTGGAGCAGTTGCAGAAGAAAGTGCTTAATATTGAATTTCCTTGCCTTTAAATTTGACTTAGAAGGATGTACTGCTGTGGCTTTGTGTTTTCGAATGCAGCTCCAAAAATACCACACAGACACTTTCAGATTCTTCCCTCATAATTGTAATGTCTCTCTTGGCAACTGGGCTGCATTATAAAGATATATTGTGGCTGTGCTGAAGGTACTTGTTCCACCAAAAAAATCCTCATTAAAGCCAGATTCAGTATTAATAACTGTGTGTTCTTGTGGAAAGCTGAAATTGCTCTTATTGGAAAAGCTGAAATAACTCACCCCCCACCCCCTTTTTTTTTTTTTTTTTTTTTTTTTGCTAGTATAGTCTATCCTCCTTCTCTCTAGGGGAAAGAAATAACCCAAACAGGAGAGGGACTCCAGCTGTCAGGCTGCTTCTGTTTTCTTGAAGCTTTCAAATAATTAAATGTTGCTTTCCATGGAAAGGGTGCTCAGGCCTTGGCAGGGCTGCCCAGGGAGCTTTGGGGTGCCCATCCCTGGAGGTGTCCCAGGAAGGGCTGGAGGTGGCACTCAGTGCTCTGGGCTGGGGACAAGGTGGGCACTGGGCACAGCTGGGACTCCGTGGGCTGGCAGGGATTTGCCAGCCTCAGTGATGCTTTGATGTAAAAATCTGAGTGAATCCTTTCAAATCCAGGGAATGGGCAATGGGGGTTGCTGTAAAAGTGGGGTGAGAACAGGCCAGGTTTCCTCTTGGGCAAACACTTCACTGCCAGTCTGAATATTCCACAGGGTCTTCGTGAGATACCATCAGTCCCTGGCTCGCTCTGTCCCTCCATGGAGCTGATCCAGTGAAGAACACACACGGATTCTCCTCGTTCACACCCATTCCATGGTCTGTGCTCCTCTGGATTCATCCCTGTTTGCTGAACTGTCACCCTCAGACTGCTGATTCCTCTCTCTTGGATTGCAGTTTCTTGTGTCATCCTACAGCTTTTTTTTTTTGCTCTCATGGTGTCCCCTGGGCTCTCTGTGTCTCAGACACGTCCATCTCTAATTTAATTATCCAAATTCTTCTTCCACCCCTGTTCTCCAGTGCAATCTTTGAGGGTTTTGATGGGTTTGCACTTTGTCTGGGACACAAGGACTGATCCATGTGAATCCTGCATTCCCAATCCCTTCTCCCCTGATGTCATGGAACTGTACAATCCCAAAATGGTTTGAGTTGGAAGGTTGGAAGGGACCCTAAATCTCAGCCAGTGTCACCCCTGCCATGGGCAGGGACACTTTCCCTGTCCCAGGCTGCTCCAAGCCCTGTCCAACCTGGCCTTGGACACTGCCAGGGATAACAAAGCCGTGCTGGTGGCTGGCCTGGCCTCAGTGATTTATTGCAGAACATTTCTAAAATATTCTCCATTTTATAAATAATGGAGGAGGGACAGAGAAAACCTTCTGCAAACAGAGCCAGAACAGAAGGAAGGTCCTTAAACTCCTCCATGGTTTTGCTGTTGGCTTCTCATTCCTGCTCATCCCTGGAAAACCGAGGTGTGAGTGTGTGGATGGCCAATATCTCTGTCGTTACACGGGCATAGATAACACAGCCGATTAACCATGGCTAATTAACCACGACTAATTAATCTTGGCCATGTTTTGGTGGCTGGGCACTGCTGGGGACACTCGCAGTGCCATTGGCGGGCTGGGAGGGAGCAGGAGCGGGACTGTGCCTGCCCTGCCCTTGGAGCTCCCCGCACCTCTCCAGACACACAGACTCCTCGGAGCACTTTCACAATCATCTCTTGGCTCCTCAATTACCACTTCCTCCTCCTCCTCCCCCGCCTCTCCCTCCTGTTTGACCTTCTGGTCATTCCTCCGGCGCTGGATGCGGAGCAGGAGCTCCACCACCCCTCCAATTAAAGGGTGGCACATCAGAGTTACCTAACGAGCCTCTGAGCCCCCTCCACCTCTCCTTCATCTCTCTTTGGACCCATTTTGAGTCCCAGTTTCCTGTAGGCTGCTCTGAGCTCCCTGACACAGCAATTCCTTTGCTTTTTGGCTGTCAGTCCAGGTTAGGCACAGACTGAATCCCCAGCTTTGCCTCTTGCACTCAGGGGGTTATTTTTAATTCCCAAGGACCACTGGATGGAATGATCAGCAATCAAAGAATAAGCAGTTATCACTCTTGCAAACTTTCCTGGGCCCTCAGTAATTAACCCAACAAATTAGTTAAAGGCTCCAATGCGGAAGGAGATTGCTAGACTGTGGTCAAGACACACATTTAAGGATTTTTCCCTTAAGCTGCTTTTCTGGGGGAAGCTTTGATAAAGCCCATATGATCTCAATTATCATTAACTCCGTGTGGTTTCGCTGCGTTTGGAGCTCTCAGACGTCAGCAGACAGGAGCCCTGTGTTCAGGCTTTAATGTAGGACTGGTATTTATGTAATTCCCGTTTGGATTTGTCAGCTGACAGCTGAAAGGGAAGATTTCAGACAATTTATAGGCACAGCCTGTGGCCCGTTGTGCTGAGTGACACTTCCTCCATGGAGCTGATGTGACAGAGAGCTGCTCCAACATAGTTTGAATGCCAGCTTCAAAAACCCAAACATTTTCATTTTCCCTCATGTGCAGCCTGAAAAATTCAAGGGTGAGTTTGAAGGTGTCGCTGCTCGGCAGCAGCCTCGGCGTGATTTAATAAACTGATTTAAATCCTCTTTTTAAAGGATTCCTACCCTCTTAAAGTCCCTAAAACATCAAAGTGTCTCTTGTCTTGAGCTCTGCTCCATCAGCCCAAGCCTTCCTCTCCAGCCAGCAGCAGGAATTCGGCAAACAGGGAGTTGTGATTCACTCTTAAGATCTTCCAATGTGCGGATGAGTCACTGATAAGGACATGGAAGTTGTGCTGACCAGATTGAGAATCTTTGGGAATCACAGGATGTAGCTGGGAACAGATGAGGGAGAGCCTGAAAAATCCTATAATTGAGGAAGCACAGATGAAAATCCCCAGCCTGGGGAGTTCGTTCCACTGCAGGGGGGAAAAGTCCAGCATAGGTTTAGGTTTAGGTTTAGGTTTAGGCCTGTTCATGACTCATGAAGGTTTGGGGCGCTCAGCAATCTGGAGAGAAAAAAACCACAAAGCTAAAGCCAAAACACAAAATTAATCCTGGAGTATCTTTATTCTGTAATATTTTGGTTACATGTGACTGGAAATGTATTCCTGTGTTAGCTGAGGTTTGTATCCATGTCTGACCTGGATGCTGTGGATATCCAGGAGGCAAAAACACCTTAAGGAATTTTATTTCCACTATATTTTGAATTTTTTGTAATTTTTTCCCCTAGCCTCAGGAAGAGTTATGTCATAAAAGCTGAGAGAAAGCTTGATTTTTTTTTTTTTTTTTTTTTTTTTTTTTTTTTTTAATGGGGCAGAACCCAGATCTGGCTTCTTTACTTAACTCACCAGAATTTTGAGGACAAGGAGTGGGGAATTCTGTTTGAGCACACCATGTGCTCTCAGACATTTTACACCCCTTTAGGAAAATAAAACAGCTTTTATCTCCCAAGATTTTGGATGCCACTTCGATAGGTTCCCTTAGTGGCACTGACAGGAAATGTTCACCTTGGTCTCTCTGGGACGTTTGGAGACAGTTTGATGCAAGCCTGCCTCATGCCATGACTTTTTCCTGGTTTCCTGCTCATCTAAACCCTGCCTGGCTTTTTTTTTTGGTGTTGGACTAGCACAGGTAGTGTGCCAACATCACATTCTAAACGTTGTGCTCCTAAATATACAGAATATGAGAAGCAGCCAAATTCCTGCTTGGTGCCACACACAAACTCCTCCTGCACAGCAGGCCTGGACTTGGCCCTGGGATTCCTCATGCTGATTCATCCAGAGGTTATTTTTCTGGGATATTGCCAGAATCATGGCACAGCTGGAAAATCTGACGCTGTTTCATCACCTTTAACCATCTACTGCTCAAAAATCTTCAAGCACAGCATGACAGGGATAAAGTCTCCCTGGGGCTATCAGGAAGGTTTAAGAGAATTCCACTTTTTCTCAGGAAGTTTCAGAGCTTTTGGATTGTCAGAAGCTCCAATCAAAAATACCAACTCAACAGCTTCGAGAGAAACACCTTCAAATGCATAAAAATATTTTCAAAATGCTTTAATATTGTCTATTTTCCAATATTTTCAATGTTGCTTTTCTTTATGATGTTCTGAACAACTCAGTGTTCAGCTCAGAGGTTTGAATTTTAACTTCCCATGGCTAATTTCTCCTGTTTCATTGATTAGAAATTCTCTGATATTTCTAATTTCTGAGATTTTTCTCAACCAAAGATTGTGGGAACATTGACAGGTCTATGTTGTCTGTTCTTCCCAGGCTTTCCACAGTGGGTTACACACTGCATTCCATAGAAATTCCCTGTTTCTCCTGTGAAACTCCAATATTTGCAGTGTCCCCTGCCGCAGAAAGGGCATAAACCCAGGACACACAGAGTAAACCACACAGATCAGAGGTTTCTGTGGTGACCCCTGATGCTGCTGAACAACCCAGACCAGGATTTTTGGTTTTGCATTATTGCTGATTTCTACATTAAACCCCAGAATCTGCATATAAAGGACTGGTTTAGAAGACTTTCATCCCTCCGGGAGGGTGACATTCCAGAAGGATCATGGAACAGAATTGCCTGAGTTGGGAGGGACCCACAGGGATCACTGATCCAACCCCTGGCCATGCCCAGACACCCGACAACCCCACCCTGGGCATTCCTGGGAGCGTTGTCCAAAGCCTCCTGGAGCTCTGAATTCAGGATGAGAGTGAGGTGAGGGGCTGATCCCTGGCTTTCCTCTCCCAGAGGAAATTTTGAATGCCAGAGGAGGTCTCCTCAGAAGCAGCCAGAGGATGAGTGTGTCTCTGTCTGATGAGGTGACCCAGGTTTGGGTGGAACCTCTCCCAGCTAACACCAGCAGGAAAAATGGAGAGATTTGGGAAAATCTTCACCAGCCACTTGAAAACTGCTCCAGAAAACCATGGAATGCTTCAGGTTGGATCAAACCTTAAATTCCATCTTGTTTCCACCCACTTCCATGGGCAGGGACACCTTCCACTATCCCAGGCTTCTCCAAACCCCATCCAGCCTGGCCTTGGGCACTTCCAGGGATCCAGAGGCAGCCACAGCTGCTCAGGAAGTTCTTCTCCCACCTTCTCACTTCTCACAGCTTCCTTCTGCAGCACACCCCTGCCTGACCATGCCCAAAAATGTCCCAGGAGACTCCCCTGACTCACCTGTTTTCTTTCCTGGGCATTGATTCCACCACAGGGATTCCTGAGGCTGGAAGTGCCCATGGAAAGTTCTTGTGGAGGGCTTTGCACGTGGCTGGGAATGAGAAAAAGCTGAAAAAATCAGAGGATCTCAGGATGGTTTGTGTTAGAAGGGACCTCAAAGCCCATCCAGTGCCACCTCTGCCATGGCAGGGATGCCTTCCACCATTCCAGAGTCTCCAAGCCCTGTCCAACCTGGCCTTGGGCACTGCCAGGGATCCAGGGGCAGCCACAGCTGCTCTGGGCACCCTGTGCCAGGGCCTGCCCACCCTCCTGAGGAATATTTTATCCAAATCTCCATCTTAAGAGAACGGTGCCAGGCATCTGAGCAGCAAAGGCAGCCAGGGGAGATGTCCGGGCAATTCCCGCCGGGAATGTGCAAACCCGCGGGCTCGGAATGCGCGGCCTTGTCAAACAGGGGCTGGGCCCTGCCTTAAACACAGCCCTGGCTCAACCAAAGCCAGCTAAGAAAAGCCTGTGGTGCTGGGGACCTGCAATTGCTGAGCTGGGCTGAGGTTGGAGGCAGAGCCAGCAGAGGAGCAGGAATTTAAATGCAGCCCAACAGAGCAAAGCTGGGGTTGCGTGGACTCGCTTTGCTGCTGACACGAGTTTGGATTGATGGGAATAAAACTTTGCCCATCAAACCTTTTTGTGACATCCCCCCAGTCTCTCCATTTTAATTCCTGCCTCAGTCTCACCCTGCTACTACAAATATGCTGAAGGATGTTAAGAATTAATTCTAATGGGCTTTTTATTGCTGTGTTTTATTAATCCTCCTCAGCCAGGCATGCTGGAATCACATTTACTTACCCTTTTCCAGGCTTTTCCCCATTTACACAGAGCCAAACTAAATATTAGGAAAGTGCTGAAAGGCCTTCAAGGCAAGGCTTGGATCTGCTGGGTTTAGGCACTGGAAGTGGGATAGGTTCCTGAAATCCACAATCATCCCATCACCTCTGGTCCTTAAGCTCCAGCCAACTGGGATAAATCCTGCAGTGCCCTTTTCTCAATTTCCAGGTGGAAGGGGGAGTTTGCTTTCAAAATCCGGGTAGTAAATTGAATTAACATCCCAAGAGCCCCGGAGTGGCCACTGGGAATCTAAAGACAAGGTGTTGTTTAAATAATGCTGTAGGGAAAAATGGCCCCCAACTTCAGGAAATTCTCCTGGCCCATCTTTCCCTGCTGCCCTGGGTGTGTATACCAGCAGATTTTCATCACATGGACAGCCCTGCACTCTGGAAGCAACAACAACAACAACAAAAAAAAAAAAAAAAAAAAAAAAAAGGTTAAATGCATATATTTTTAAAATAAATCATTAAAAACCCCACAGTGAGAAGCCTGATTAATCAGTTGTTAATGAGATCACCATCTGCATAAGGCCAAAGCAAAAAACCTCCAGTAGAGGGAGTGACCAAATTAAAAATCCTATCTAAAGTGCCTCTGGAATTTCATGTTGCTGGTGAAAGTTTTTATTCCTGAAATGTTTGGGGCCTTGGCAAGCAGGGAATTCTCTTACCCAGAGCTTGTGTGTGGGGCTGACACATCCCACACGTGAGGCAGTGGCACTCAAAAAGTGACATTAAATATGGGAGCAGATCCAGCAAATTCCTTCTTTCTGCAGCTGTGGCTGCTGTCACTGTGCCCTCCATGGGGATATTTGGGATGTCACGGGCATGTGTGACACCAATCACCCTGGCTGGAGGTTCAAAAGGATCCCAAAAATCCCAGCTTTGATCCTCCACACCCTCCCTGAGCTGAAGGCCAAACAGGAGCTGTGTTTTCTTCCCCTGCTGGAGAAAAATCCTGATTTATCCAAAGGATTAAAAGGTTGGGTGGCTTTTAGGGAGCCCTAAAACAACAGCTTTGAGGTACCTGGGATGAAGGGGCTCATCTGGTCCTGTCTGCTATCCAATCCATCTTTATCAGTCTTCCCCTGGCACCTAAAAAAAGACTTTTTTCTTCAAAGGAACTTAAAAAAAAACTATTCCTGACCAGGGTGATGCTGAAAGAAAAAGCCCCTTTTTTCAGTTGACTTTAAATTCCTAACTTTTCCATCACATCTCAGCTTAATCTTCTTTTGCTGTATTTTTTTTTCCACCCTGGACTGGGATCTCTCTGTTGCAAGGCATCAGAGGTGCAGTTTTAGAAGCCTGAAGTTTGACAGCTCAAAACCTGTCCTAAGGTAAAGAAACAGCATTTATGCCATTTAAAAATATAATAAGAAAAGCAGTGTTTGGGAAATGAGGGAAAAAAATGGGGGGCAATAGAGGGGAGGAGAGACAACCCCACCTAAAAATGAACTTATTTTAAATATGGGGGTTGATAGACAATTAAATTGCTAATAATCCCTTATCTTTGTCCTTTCTTACAGCTTTCCAATGTGGTTTTTTTTTTTTTCCTTTCTGTACCCAGGCTGACCTGGCTGCTCAGTCCCATGTCAGGTGAATTTTTGAAGCTCTATAAACCTCACAACTGCAGCACACAAACACTTTATTTTTATTTTTTTCTTTTTCCCCAAGACAAACAACGTAATCTCCCTTGGGGAAAACAAGAGGGCTCCAAGTTTAGCAAACAGGCTGCAGTGATCATTAGTGAAGCACAATTTCATGGCAGGAAGTCGCCTTGGATCCCGTCTCTGCATCCCAGACATTTTATGGGCTGGATGCAGAAGGCTCAGATGGGGAATGTTGGGGTTTTTAACAGCCATATTTTGGGCCCATAAAATAACCAACTACAATGGTTCATTTTCACCCACACACCCAAATTGCTGGTTGGGATCACAATTTCAGGCCCCTGACACCCCTTACACAAACAGACAGCGTTCACCAGCAAAAAAAAAAAAAAAAAAGAAAAAAAAAAAAAAAAAAAAAAGGCAAGGCAGGAGGGGAGGCTCGGGGGATTGGGATGGGAGTTAAAAAAACACCCAGCAAACGAGCAGCAGATGCCTGATTATACCCTGCAGCCAGGCTCACCAGGAAGCACTTCCCAGGATGTGTTGTCTCACAGTTCTCCCGTCTCTCCATCACCTTCACCTTCCTGGGATCTCCCACCCTCCTCCCATCAGCTGCTCCAGCTCAGAGCGGCTTCCAGCAGCACCAGCAGCTTTAAATTCGCTTTAACTCTTCCCCAAGCTCCTTCCATGGGTGTTTTGGGTTGGAAGAAAATGCCAGAGGGAAGCAAAGTTGTCATGTCCTCCCCCTACCAAACTCTTAGTCCTGCTTAAAATACAAATACACAGCATGGCCAAGCCAAGCCGGGAAATATTTTAAGGTTTGTTGGTTATTCTGATGCCTCAGGTTTAGCTTTCATGTTTTCAGATTTAGTGTGTAGATCTGAGCGTCATATTATGGGATGGTGAGCTCTGCACAGAGCAGGGAGACAAAACAATTCCTTCTCTGGCTGGGGACCATGGACAAATGATCCAAATCTCAGGCTCAAGAGCATAAAAAATGTGGACTGAAGAGAGAAAAACAAGAAAAACAAGCAGGATGGGACTTCATAACCTAAAGCTGGAATTGGACAATGAACTCCAAGGTGCAAATGGAGCAGAACTGATCAAAGGGAGAGGCCCCGTGAGCGCTCGTGCATTTGGGACCATTTTGGTTCACCTTGGGTGCAGCCCTGGCTGGTCTCTTGTGCTGCCCAAGGTGGATCCATTGAGGAGAGCCTTTTAATAAATCCCTGCTTTATTCTTTAGCTCTGTCTGGCTCTGTTCTAGCTCAGCCTTCTCAAGGCATCAATTCAGTGAAGGAAAAATGGGGGAAAAGGGGATAAACACTTATTAGAATGATGATTTGGTGGAGTGAGTGGCATCAAAATACAAAAGGTCATGTAGGGGGTGGAATGAGAGGATCCTTTAGGTCCTTTTCAACTCAAACCATTCTGTGACTCTGTGATACATCAAATAATGCCTCTCTCCCTAAAAACTTGACACCCCTAATCACCCTCATCTTCCAAATGAGAGGATCTTAATCCAGCACTCATATTTACACAGGATATCTGTGCTGGAAATAAACTCCCACCAAAGCTTTTCAAAAGCAAAACTTCTAACAATTTCTAGTGGGAATTGGGAGCCAAATCCTTCTGAGAGCTTAAGAAAATAATAAAATCCCAGAATCTCAGACTGGTTTGAGTGGGAAGGGACCTTAAAGCTCATCCAGCCATGGGCAGGGGCAACTTCCACTGTCCCAGGCTGCTCCAAGCCCTGTCCAACCTGGCCTTGGGCACTTCCAGGGATCCAGGGGCAGCCCCAGCTGCTCTGAATAGTGACTAATCACTGAGTTCTAACTACCAAATATCAGCTACTCAGTAATGTAAATGGGATAGAATTAAAATCTATTCCATTCCTGAAATGGAACACCAGGTTAAACATCCCGAGCTGCTGCCTTGACAGGCCCTAAAACAAGGAAAAGCGGAAGAAAGGTGCAGATTTCTGGAGCAATCCTGCTTGCCAGAGGACTTATCTGGTGGATGATTTAGGAGGAACTTTCTTCCTATCTTTTAAAGTCTTGCTTTCAGTGAGAAAATCACACCAAGCATAGGAAGAGTTTTTAAAATGTTAACATAAAATCTGGCTGTAAAAAAGAGATTTCAAGGTGACCAAGACCCTCCAGCAAGACCTTTCTGCCTGGTGTGATCAACCTGGCCTAAAAAAGCAGCTCCACCCTGGAGACAGCACATTGCATCTCCTTTTTCTGTGGATTCCCACTTCTCTGAGCCAGAGGGGATTTCAGCTTGTAAACACAAATCCTTTGGAGTCTGCCTGGGAGAGGTGATGTTTTTCCTGAAGCCATATCCCAGGAACTTCTCTCCTCAAATTGCTTCATTTCAGAGCTGCTCATAAAAAAAAAGCAGCAGCTTCCTTCTGGCTTTCCTGGGCAGGGAATGTGGGGAGAAGCTGAAATCCCCTGCCCTGCCAGGAGGGGTTTTATCCTCCAGCCCCATTTCCTGGGTGAAACAAGTGCACACTTGGTGTGCAGAGCTGCTCTCTCCTGCTGCTTGCATCCTTCATCTCTCACCCAACTTCAATCCAAGACTAATTCCCAGTTTCCAGTCCCCAAGATTCTTGGTTTGGATCCATCTGCAGCCTTCCAGCCTCAATCCTTGTCTCTAGCAAGGGTCTGGATGAAGCCCTGACAGCTTATTCCTCTCGTAGGATGCCCTGATTTAACTCTCAAAAGTTTTAGAGGCTTTTTAAACTAAAGTTTTAAGTTTTACAGGTGCTGTTGCTGCTGGCGAGACAGGAATGGGAGAGGATTTGTTTGGGTTTTTTTTCCTAATTTTTAAAATGCAGGTAATTTGAGCAGGAAAAAGAGAGAGAAGGGATGAAATGGTGTTGTGTGACATGCTTCTTTGTTTTAAATGTGAACTATATCTATTTATCTAAATAAATGCATAGCTATATCTCAAATTATGGCATTAAATAACTAACAATTGCTACACCGCCCTTGAACTGTTTGCACCACTGTGCAAAACCAGAGAATTTCTGCTATTTCTCACTCAGCTTCAATCAACGCTTTTACACTTCAGACTCTTGGTTTGGGTGAATTTTTCTGACTTTAATTTTCCAAGATTTTACTTTATTTGTCATCAAAGCCACACACCATGAGCCGAGCCAACGTAGAACCACCAGAATTAGTTTCCAGATAGTTCATTTTCTGCAAATCACACTACAATGGCTCCACTGATTGTGTGGTTTCCATGATTGGAAGGGAATTTGAAAGCAAATTTCAGCACTCAGCAGATCCATGGAGGTCCCATGACGAAAGCAGGGAGCTCAAAGCAGCGAGGGAATGCTGAGCATGGGGTGCTGCAGGCTCAGAGAGCACAGCCTGGGTTTAGTGATTCATCCCAATATTTGCCATGGAAAATGAACAGATTTAATCTGCCTTCCCAGCACTGGATGGTCTCTCCTAAGTCAGGATCAGTTAATACAAGGGGGTGGAATCTGAGCCACGGAGTTGGGACAGGCTCTGGAGTTGCTGATATTGGGTGGAGTTGGGTTGGTTTGGGTTTTTTGAAGAATTACTCCTCTGTGGAGCACTAATCTAAACCTGAGCTGTGAACTCCATCACCCTGAACTCTCTCCAAGGTCTCTGCCGTGCTGAGGTGGTGTCAGGGAGGAAGAGAATGGAGAAAATCCCAGACTGGTTTGGGATGGAAGGGATTTAAAGCCCATCCAGTTCCATGGGGCAGGAGCACCTTCCACTATCCCAGGTGGCTCCAATTTGGCCTGGGACACTCCCAGGGATGCGCAGCCCAAAAACTTTTCCAAATCTAGGAAGGTTCTGAGCTGTGGAGTCCAAAGGCTGGGAGGGCAGCCCACGGAAAGGCTGGAGCTGGAATTGATGGTTGGATTTATTGAGGCTTTCAGTGCTGGAGCAGCTGATTCCAGAGGGCTCTTTGGGCCTGGCTGTTCCTGAATTTTCTCAGGTGTGACCTTCCCATGCTCCCCTGTTTGTGTGAGTTTCCCCAGAGGAACATCTCCTCCCCCAGACACATTTATTCCTGTGTGGTGTTTTAGCTGCCCAGTGTCAAAATCCCAGGGCACATTTTCCATGCTGATGTGCAGATCCACCCCCTCACCCTGCCCCCCCACTTTTCTTTTTCTTTTTTTTTTTTTCTTTTTTTCTTTTTTTTTTTTTTTTTTTTTGTGGTATTAGTGGGAAAAGTCGTGATTCCATGAGTTGAACCAGGCAGCAGCTTTCCCTTGACTCCCTGCCTCTCTCCCATCCTGTTGTTCCTAAAATCCACCACCGGGAGCAACCTAAACTGCAGCCCAATCCTTTTGCAATGCAAAACTCAATCCTAAAGTTTTAAAACAAATCTTCTTTGCAGAATTCCTGGATTAAGTAGGTTCTACCTGCTTCTCCCCTCTTCCTCACAGCTTCCTCATGAAGCACATCCCTGCCTGACTGTGCCCAAAAATGTCCCAGGAGACCCTCCTGGAAACTCACCTGTTTTCTTTCCCAGGTAATTATTCCACCACAGGAGCTCCTGAGGCTGGAAGCACCCTTGGGAAGTGCTTGTGGAGGGCTTTGCACAGCGTTGGGAATGAGAAGAAGCTGAAAATCAAAAATTAGTTTGAGCTGAGACAGTCTTAAAGCCCATCCAGTTCCACCCCTGCCATGGCAGGGACACCTTCCACTGTCCCAGGCTGCTCCAAGCCCCAGTGTCCAACCTGGACACTTGCAGGGATGGAAGCCACAGGCTTTCCTATATCAGAGAATAATTCCTTCCCAATATCTCATCTAAATCTGCCCTTCTCTGACATTTTTTTAATATTTTAGCCCAGTCTAAGCATGACCTGGTCAACCTACGAGCACAGGGCTGTCTGCCCAGTGTCTCCCTGGGTCTCTCATGTGTGAGAGAAGGTCTGTGGAGCAGCAAGGAGCACATTTTTTGAACTCTCCCCAGTGTGCAGCCTCTGCCACTTCAGAACACTCAGAAGTAAAAACACTAAAGGGAAAAAAACCCTCCCTTTTTATAGCCTACTGTCTCGTTGAAAGTGATTTATGAAATGAAGCATCCTGCCCACCCAGTGCACAGAACAAATACAGACAGAGCTTTGAAATAGCTACAGCACTGTGCTATTTTCAGTAATATTTAGCTCATACTTAGCCAAGAAAGCCCACTAAGCTCAGCAGACAGACATAAAAAGAAACTCTCTTTCTGCATTTTTGTGTGTGTGTGCGTGCGTCTATTTTGGGTTTTGCTCCTCTTTTCTCTGGTTCCATGTCTGACTATCAGGGCAGTCCCAGCTCAGGGGAGCAGCCTAAGCCCAATGCCCAGCACAAGCAGCAGCTCTGGAGCACACACCTAATTTTAAGTGCCTTAGTACCCAGCAGCATGTGCTTAAATTGAGCTCTTTTATTTTTTTTGTAGCAGAACTGATCTCTCTGTAACAGGGACAGGACCCAGCGAATGGTTGTGTCAGAGGAGGGTGGGATGGATATTGGGAAAAAGGGGTGCTGGGCATTGCCCAGGCTGCCCAGGGAATGGGCACAGCCCTGAGGCTGCCAAAGCTCCAGGAGGGTTTGGACAGCCCTACCAGGGATGCCCAGGGTGGGATTGTTGGGGGGTCTTTGCAGGGCCAGGGGTTGGATTAATGATCCCAATGGGATCAGGACGTTCCATGATAACTTGTTGAATCCAGCCCATCAGTAGCAGTGGGAAATGTTGCTCAAGTGGATAATATTTTGTATGTGTGTGTTTAGGAAGCTCCATTTTCTTCTTCTGTGAGGTTTGATCTGGGCAGGACATGCCCCCTGTGCCAGCTGGCAGCAGGGTGGCACTGGGAGGACACTGGCTGGGCCATCACCAACTGACTTTTCTTTCACCCTAACCTGTAAAATCTGAGCTGTGCCTTGTTTTCACAGTGATGTTGAGAAGAAAATATAAAACCGAGCCTAAACCCAGGTCCTTCAGGTCTGCCAATTCCATTATTTCTCCTACCCTCATCAGTACATAAACTCAGACTGAGCACACACTGAGAGCTCACTAAGATGCTCTTCCCTTTTCCCTGGTGGTTGGGAGGTTGGATGTTATTTTTCCACGAGGTGGATTTGTATTTGAAACAGCCTGATGCTTTTGATTTCCTGTAGAGCTCCATCACCCCCTTCCAGCCAGGAGATTTTTGGGATGAGATATAGCAAAGCATCTCCTTGGCTTGTTTTAACCTTGCTGTTCCAGGTTCTGTGTCTCATGCCTGTCATGCACAGCAGATTCCAGCCTCCATTCCTTTTCTCCATGCCATCCAAGCTGTCCCAGAGCACTCTGTCACCTCCTGTCCCCCCTGGGAATTTATTTTCCTTGTCAGGAGCCCTCGTTTCTGCAGGAAACTCTCACTTGAGTAGTTCTGGCATGAGTGGACGCTGGCAGGATCACAGCATTGCTCCAGACCAAGTGCTTTTGTCTGCATCTGGATGTGTGGGCCCTAAATGTAACCCAGTGTTTGTCCTAACTCCGTGCAACTTTGGGTTTCTCCTTGGAAATCTGTGGGGATCATCAGCATTTTAGTCTCCAACTAGTCCACCTCACAACCTGTGAGATATCTGCAAGGCTTCCCAGCTCGTCCCACTTCACAAACACACACCATCTCATTTTCCTGCTTCCAGTTGCTTTTGTTGTCCCCAAAAAAGCTCTGGGATCTGTCTCCCTGATGGAAGAGACGTCAGTGGGGCAAAACTATCCCGAAATCTCCTCGTGTTCCAAAGGCAGCCAGAAAGGTCCCTCTCCCTGGTGTTCCCACGCTGTTAACACGTGGTTTGCTTCTTGTGGTTGGCTTTGGAGATCAAATCCATCTGCTGGGGTAGGAAATGCTGGGGAAGGTCCATTTCTCAGGATGCTTTATCAGACAGGATCCTTTAGAACGTACATTAAAAATACATCAAACAAAACCAGCATTATGGTTGCCCTGCTCATTCTGCAAACATCACCGAGGGCTTTGGGATTTGTGCTGGTGTTGCCTCGAAATTAAATAAATCCCCTACCCAAACAGGACTCAAAAAGTACCTTGTAAAATTAAATTTTAAAATTAAAAACACCTTGTTATTTTAGTTTAATGATGTATTATCCAGCTGCACAGTTCGATGTCATAAATGAGACTCCACTAGACAGAAAAATAAGTCATAATATTTAAATTACAGCCTTCCCAAAACAGGACTGTCACTATTCTCACTTTATCCTTTCAGCTAAGGCAAACTTTTTGCTGTGTTTTTCCCTCATTTGGGAATCATCTGGGATGTGTGCATCTTACAGCCCTAAGACAGAATATGATCTTAAGATAGAGGATTAGAATCTCAAAGAAGCAGCTCCCAAGCCTGGGTATAATGGGAAGAGCTCAGGAATAATGGAATGAGCCCAAGCCAGGATGTTTGGTCCTCAGCCCCATAATCACAAGAAATAGCTCCTCATCCAAGACTAAAATCCTGATTCCCAGCCTTTCTCCTTCATTCCCCAGTGGGACACATTGCTCCTTCCACATGGCTGTTTTCCTTTCTCCTCCTGGTCCAGGAAAAGCTTCGATCCAGCCTTTCTGTCATGCATTAGGAACTCCACAAACATGTTTACTTAAAGTACCAAACCACATGAGCTCAGCATTATTCTATGGCTCCAGCACACATAAATTACAATGGATTGTGGGGGAGCAACTTTGATCCAGGAAAGCCCACACTGAATTCCTGTGGAGGAGGCTCAGAGCAATAAATGCTCCTTGTCTCCCTTCCCTCTCATCCCTGTTTTTGGATTGCTTGCTCTGTCTGCCCTGCAGGCTACAAGGAAAGCAAGCACGAAGAGTAGCCCTAGGAAAATCAGGCTATTCCATGGATCCAGCCTCTTTCCCTGGCACTCATTTCCATGTGCACAATCCCAGGTGGCACTCTCAGAAAATCCCTTGTCCCCAACACTCTGTCACAGTGGTGGAGTAAAACAGCAGCTTTGGGGAGGAGAAATGTTATGAGGACCCAACCGTCCAAAGAAAACCCTCATAACCAAGATTTTTACCCCATCAGAGGGCCTGTCCTGGGATTCTGGCCTCATCAGTACTCAGGAATCTTGTGCAGTGACAAATATTTACTGGAACAGTGAGGGAGGTGCTGTTGTTGGTGGAGGAGCTGAGAGACAAACCCAGGATGTTTCCTCCTTCCCAATTCTCTACATTTGACCCAGTGGGACATCTCTGGCAGATCACCTTGTCTAGGATGTCCTGTCCCCCACACCTGGCAGCTCTTTCATCCCTTTTGGAGAACCTTCCAGCTGCTGCTCTCTGGTTGATTCCACTGCCATCAACACCAGCACCAGAAAATACACAAGAACCACGGTTGTGGTGCTGAGCTGATGGTTGGACTTGAGAATCTTGAAGACCTTTTCCAATCTTAATTATTCTATCAAATCATTCTATGAAATCATTCCATGAAATGATTCCATGAAATCATTCTATTAAATTATTCCATAAAATCATTCTGTAAAATCATTCAGTGAAATGATTCCATGAAATCATTCAGTGAAATGATTCTGTGAAATCATTCCGTGAAATGATTCTATGAAATGATTCCATGAAATCACTCTGTGAAATGATTCCATTAAATCATTCTATGACATCATTCTGTGAATTGATTCTATGAAATGATTCCATGAAATCATTCTGTAATATCATTCCATTAAATCATTCTGTGAAATGATTCTATGAAATGACTCCATAAAATCATTCTATGAAATCATTCTTTGAAATGACTCCATAAAATCATTCTACAAAATCATTCTGTGAAATGATTCTATGAAATGACCCCATAAAATCACTCTACGAAATCATTCTGTGAAATGACTCCATGAAATGGTTCTGTGAAATCATTCTCTGAACTCTTTCTTCCTTGGTGTTTGAGGGGCCACCGTGGCTTCTGTGGAAGCTGGGAGAAAGAGGAACATTTCTCCTGGTGCAAATGGCAGCAGGGATCGCTCCGTGCTCGCCTTTGAAGAGTTAATTGGTTTTTGTTGATTAAGCAGCACGAAGAGGCGCTCATCAGCCACTGAGGAACAGCCCCGTGCCAAGTGTTTGATTTTTCACTCTTTGTTTGTACGTGTAGAAATCTAAAGCCACAAAGCTGGAGAAACTCTACCCTCAAAGCGAGGACTTGCTTATGTGTTTGTATAAACACGAGTTTACAGAGCCCTGCAGGACAGTTTGACTCCAATCCCATTTTTCCTCCCTTGGTTTTGGCAAGCTGGGACACCCTCGCAGCCCCGGGCTGAGCATGGGTAAAGCCATGTGCACTGAGAAACTGATCCTGCTGTTAGAGGAAACTTCTCCCTTTTAAAGGGTTTTGGATGCTGCAAGGTGTCCAGAATTCCACCCTTGTTACAATGATCCTGAAAAAAAATCTTTCCTTCTGTTTAGTTGGAGGGCTATTACTAAAAAGTACTGTACAAAATGGTGAAAGCAGAGAGGAAAGATTGATAATTATAGTTCTTCATTAATAATTAGGGTTTATACGTTAATTCAGAGCTGTTCTAGCTGCCATTCTTTTTATATGTATATATATATTATAACCTGTATAATGCGTTATATATGGCTGATAAGGGCCTTAGTGTTAAACTGATGCCTCATGTCTGTGTTCTGTTATTGTCCACACATCATGAATAAGAAACAAAGAATTAAAGAATTAGAGAATTTAAGGAGGAAACCTTTCTCCAAACTCAGGGAATTTGAAGCACACAAGGATATTCTCTTTTTTTTTTTTTTTTTTTTCAGAAGCGTTATGTGGTTAATCATTTCTGTGATCAGAAAAAAAGACAGATTAATTGATTTTTTTGATTTAAGGACACTAAAAATCATCCCTGATTCCCGAGTCTGAGGGAACCTTTAGGGAGTGATGCCCTTTGAGACAGGAGAAAATGCTGTGCTCACACCCAGGGTGCTGCCACTGGGGATCCTCTGCATGGCCAGAACAGGAGCCTGGCCATGTCTGAGGTCCATCCCTGGCATCCAGGGAGATCCCTTGATCCCAAATGCATCTGCCCCTTCTTGGATCTGCTGGTGCTGCTGATGTTTCTCCACACGGAGCCCCTCCCTCCCTCCCTCCATTTTACCCTGCCACTCACCAGTGCAAACCTTCAGCCCAAACCGGTGCAAAGAGCCTCTGGTTTAGGGAGATTCCACCCTTTTATTCTCTCCTGAGTCCCTTAATCCATGCAGGATGAAGGCATCCCATGGTACAGCCTTTGCCCAGCTCCTAATGGAATATCCAGCAAATTCACCTGGCTCTTGCAAAGTGCCCTCTGCTCCCCTGCTCTCAGTCCCAGCCCCTCTCAGGGGTTCCACAGTGATCCATCCCAACATTCCTCACCTGAAGGAGCCATTCCCCTGCCTGCCCTTTCCTGGGCTCATTTCCTCTCCTCACTCCATCCCTGCCCACCTTCCCAGTGGAGATTTCAGCAGCAGCTGCCTGTGAGCCCCAGGGGATCTCCCCAGCCCCAAATGTCAGTCAGAGGGAGCCATGGACCACCAGAATTCACCTGATTCCTGCTGGATCCTGAGGGTTGCTCCAGATGGATGCTGCCATATGGCAAGAAAACCATATTTTTTTCCCATCATTTGATAAATGTACAGCCAAACCAGAGCCCCACCCTGGGTTTGTCACAGCAGAAGAGGTGACAATCAGTTTTAGGGTGCCTGTGCAGATGCTGCAACTCCAGAGCATTTCTAGGAATGAAGGCTACACAGAGTTACACCCACCCCTGTATTCCCTGACACAGATCCATCTCCCATCCCATGGCTTTCAGATCCTCCCAAAAAGAGCTACAGGAATTGTCAGATACTTGCCTGGCTGATAATACACAATGCCCTGGGCTAATCAACACAGACACAGGTGCTCATCCCCACCTTTCCCCTGGGTTTCCTTGCCTGGGAACTGTCAGGATTTCTCTAGGCTCCATATCCAATATTAGGATGGAACTGTAGGGTGTCAGGGCTGCAAACCTGCTGTGAGGTTGAACAGCACCTGCTTGACACCTGCTCAGAGGGACAGATCAGAGCCTGAAAGCAAGAAAAAACAAAAGATATTGTGCTTAAAAGAAATAAAGATCAAATAAAATGCACAATAAAAATTCCCTCTGGTTAGGATCCACCTGCTTCAGCCTTTTTTTTCCCATATGGAATTTTCCCTGTGGAAATACAGCTGCTGTGTTGTGTTTACCCATGGGACAGTTTTGGGCAGCACCAAGCACTGCTGGGAATTGCACAGGTTGGATGAACACGGATGGTTTCTCCCAAATATTTATGGCCAAGGCACAGATTTGTGCAACTACACGTGTTGGACAGAGGGATTGGGGTAACAGGAGCAGCTGGAATTTTTTTTCCTGCTCTCACTGGTACCTGGAGCTTCCCTATCCACACTCTAACCTCTAACTCAGCCTAGGGATTCACTGCAGTGGAGCCAGCAGGGCCAGCGTGGCTGGGGACAGTCCTGGGGACATCTGTGGGGACAGAGGTGTGGCACAGGCTGCAGGAGCCAGGCTGGCATTGACCCTGGCCACCACCCTCCTCTTCACTCACCCCCAGGATATGGGGAGGAAAATGGAAAGGGGAAAGATCCATGGATTTGGATAGTGACAATTTAATAAGACAAGCACCCGCTGTGCATGCAGGCAGAGCAAGAGGAGGAATTCATTCCCTCTATCCATCCACAGGTGGCTTTTCAGGCATTTGCACATCCTCAGCACAGGCAGTGGTTGCTTGGAAGCCAAATTCCATAGCCATGGATGTGTCCCACCTCCTTTCTCCTTCCTTCCATGAGCTCTTACCACTCAGCACAGTGCCATGACCTCAGTGATCGGGTCTGTATGAGCCCACCTGATTTTTTCCAGACTCTGCCTGCTTTGGCAGCTTGGATTTGATTTCCACTTTCCATGATTTCCTAAAACAAACAGGGTCTGTCAACAAAGAGAGCACAGGGATTTTCTCCTTTAGATAACCATGGTGTGCTGGAGCCTCTTGGGCACTCTGAGATCCCTGCCAGTCCGTCGTCTGTCTCTTCCAGAATTCCTGGGAAGTTGGGGCTGCCAGCTGGAGCCCGCAGTGTGGCTGACACTGCTCCTTTACTCCAGGGAGCTGGGGTTGCCTGAAGTGCAGGGAGCACCATGGACACCCAGTGCAGCATCCTGGCTTGGCCAGGGAAGTGACAACCCCCTGGGCTGGCCCTGCTGAGTGACCCCAGGGCTATGGCCAAGGAAGGGAAGGGAGCTGGGAAAGGGGCTGGAGCCCCAGGAGCGGCTGAGGGAGCTGGGAAGGGGCTCAGCCTGGAGAAAAGGAGGCTCAGGGGGGACCTTGTGGCTCTGCACAGCTCCTGCCAGGAGGGGACAGCCAGGGCGGGTCGGGCTCTGCTGCCAGGGAACAGGGACAGGACAAGGGGAAACGGCCTCAAGCTGTGCCAGGGGAGGCTCAGCTTGGACAGCAGCAGGAATTTCTCCATGGAAAGGGTGCTCAGGCCTTGGCAGGGGCTGCCCAGGGAGCTTTGGGGTGCCCATCCCTGGAGGTGTCCCAGGAAGGGCTGGAGGTGGCACTCAGTGCTCTGGGCTGGGGACAAGGTGGGCACTGGGCACAGCTGGGACTCCATGGGCTGGCAGGGATTTTCCAGCCCCACTGACCCTGGGATTCCGTGATCATGGTGCCTTATTGTGAATGCAGGTGAACCCAATGGGAAGAAATGACGATGTCTGACTCAATTCAGAAGGCTGAATGATTTCTTTATTATAGCTATGCTAAAATACATTAATATACTATATAAAAAGGAAGAGACTAAAACTACATACTGCTTTCTCTAACTCTAACACAACTCATGACCCTCTCCCAAGAATCCAGCCCCAGGTGGGTTGGATTGGCCATCAGGCCCAAACAATCCTCACCAGAATCCAATCAAGCAATCACCCCAGGTAAACAATTCTCCAAACACATTCCACATGGGAAAAACAAGGAGCAGAAATAGAAATTGTTTTCTCTTTCATTTCTCTGTGCACCTCTATGAAAAATCCTGAGAAATGTGCTTGCCACAATGCCTCATTCTGGTTTTCTACCACGACCCTCTGAGAACACCCACTGGGCTGTTGGATGAGTTTCCTCTAAACCAGTTGCTTGGAATTGTGGAATATCCTGAGCTGAAAGAGACCCTCAAGGTTCTTCAATTTCAAGACCTGGCCCTGCCCAGACACCCCAACAACCCCACCCTGTCCTTGAGAGCATTGTCCAAACACTCCAGGAGCTCTGGCAGCCTTGGAGCTCTGACCATTCCCTGGGGATCCTGTGGCTCTCCAGGGAAACAACAGATGGAGTTGAGACACACCTAATCAGGTGTATTAAGTATAATATTTTTGTCTTTATTTCATCAAAGTTTTGTGAGTTTGGTTAGTATTTTGCAACGTGCAAAGATAAGAAATACTTCTAATGATACTTACAACTAAAGCCAGAGGTTGAATCACCATCCTTGTGCAATCCCCATCCCTGGAAATGTTAGAAAAACATGGAATTGTGGTGCTTGTGGACATGGGCTGGTGGCTGGACTCAGTCATCCTGGAGGCATTCCCCAAGCTAAATGATTCTGTGTTTCTGGCTGTAAGGCCAGGAGCCCTCATTTAGCCCAGATTCCCCTCCAGCATCACCAGCAAAAGAAAAAAGTGAATTAAGGCAGCACCAAAATCTCAGCTTTAGTCCTGCCTTCAAACCACCCTGTCCTGCCTCACCTGCCTGTCACAGTTCAGCCCAGCCCTGCCACGGAGAATTTCCTCCTGGTGTCCAACCTGAGCTTCCCCTGGTGCTGCCTGAGGCTAAAATAAAGCACAGAGTTGTGGCTTTGGGGTTTGCATTTAACCCTAGCAAATTCAGCATGAAGAACCAACGCAGAATAGTCATAATTACTTGATTAATTAATGATTTTTTCAGGGTCAGAGCAGCACCTGGCAGTTTCATAGGTGTGAGACTCAGTCTCCCAGGTTTAATAAACCTTTAAAAGGGACTTCCTGACAATGTCCAGGTGCTCACATGGAAATTTTCCTGAATTTTTCCGTTTTGCTCTGGGTGTTGTGTGCAGAGTAAATGTGTGAGTACTGTGATGCACAGTAACCTGCAGAGATTTGGGAATTTCTGTGTTCAGTAGTCCCCTGCATCTCCGGATGTCATTTATCAAAACCAGCTGCTCTTTATATCACTAAGTCTTGTATCAATGTCTATTTAAAGTTAAACTGAGAGCCAAAGAAGCCTGCTTTGATTTAAATAAATCAAAGCACATCACAGTCGCAGCAATTAATAATCCAAGGCTGGGGCAAACATGAAGACTAGGAGAAATCCACTTAGGCAGGGTTGTTTTTGTTTCTTGCTGCTTTTCTAAAGCTTATTAGAAGCAGCAATCCTTTGATTAGACTTCCACAAAAATCCCTCAGCATCAATAGGAATTAAGGGGCTCAATCCTGGCAGTCTGTGGAAAGCCAGGCTGGGGGATGGATTGGAAGGCTCCCTTATTTATGACAGGTCATGGAAAGGGAGCTTTCACCTGGATCATTCTCAGCCTGCAATGCAAAAGCTCCTGCTGAGAATGCAGGCTGAGGTCTCGGGCTGTAATTGTGCTGCTATCAAGTATTAATGAACCATGCTTTAGGTAATTACAGCTTCAGGAGGGGAGCCTTGGATTATAGGACAAACTTCAAATTCTACCGAAGCAGCAAAATCTGTGTCTGGGTTTATTCCTGTTAAAGTCAGGTCAGATTTTGTGTGCCTTCCTCTGGAGAGTTTTGTGCCCCCCTCCCATCTCCTCAAGCACCAGTTCTGTGTCACTGGAAGAGTCAAAACTTCAGGAATACTTTTGGGAAATGGCTAAAGAGCGTCCTGGTGAGAGGGCCCCATTCTCCAAGGAAGGGGTAAGGGAATCACTGGAATTCACTTTTATGTTCAGAGTAGGACAGAAAGCCTCATCCAGCCTTCCATCTCTTCCTATTGGGAAATTTGGTGGAATCCCAGGATGGGTGAGGCTGGAGGAGCTGAGTGGGCAGCTGGTGGCACCTCCCTGCTCCAGCAGGGCCATCCCAGAGCCCAGGGCACAGCATTGTGTGCACACAGCTCTGCCCCAGCCCCAGGGAGGAGAGCCCCCAGGCTCTGTGCACAATGTGCTCAGGGCTGGCACTGCCCAGGGAAGAAGTTGTGCCTCCTGTGCAGGGGAATTGCTGGGCTCAGGCCCTGCCCATAGCTCTTGTCCACAGAATATTTCTAAGGAGAAAAGATATTTTCTTATCACAAGGCTGAAATGGGCGTGTGTTCAATGGATCTCTCCTGTGATAATTCCATTTTCTTGTAGGAATAATAACTTTGCAGCTTGGTTTATATTTTATACCTGTAGACTTTCCCCACTGATTTTAGGAAATGGCTCAGGGACTCTACAGACATTTTATCAGTACACTTTTAGGCTGGCTCAGGGAAGATGTCAAATCCAGAGGCCAAATCCCTGCCTTCAGCTGCAGGTAGGCAAGAAAGGCTTAATGGGATGCTGGAAGAAGCATTATAAACCTTAAAAAATAATGCTGTGGTGGGAACCTTTTATCCCATCAAAAATATATATATTTTAGTTTATCCTAACAATTTGAGTAGGACAGGAAAATGCAGGATCTATCCCACATTTTCTCTTTTATTTTAATGCTTCACTTTTTATTCCAAAATGGGTCTTCTACCAAATGCCAGCTCCAAGGAGAAGTTATAACAGACATAAAGGGAGATACAAGAAAGGTGGAGGGAGACTGATTCCAAGGGATGGAGGGACAGGACACAGGGAATGGCTTTCCGCTGCCAGAGGGATATTGGGATATTGGGAAGGAATTTTTCCCTGGGAGGGTGGGCAGGCCCTGTGGCTGTCCCTGGATTCCTGGCAGTGCCCAAGGCCAGGTTGGACAGGGCTTGGAGCAGCTGGGACAGTGGAAGGTGTCCCTGCCACGGCAGGGGTTGGGATGGGATGATCTTGAAGGTTTCATTCCATGATTCTATTATCAAAAAGGTAACATTAAATAGTGATTCCTGGGCTAGAATTCCCATTCCCTTCAATTTGTTTTCAACCATCCCAAACCCAACCTCTCATTCATTCCAAACCATCAAATTCAGCTCCTTCAGCCATGTGAGACTGCAGGGGAATCAGTCTGGGATGAGCAGATTTTTCCAGTCCTTTTGGATCTTCCTCCAGGGAAATAAAGTCTGTATTGACTTCCACCAATGAATTCACAAAGTATATCAAAAAGTATTCAATATCAAAATATCAAAAATATCAAAAAGTATTTCACTGTGCCATGGGAAAGCTGGAAGGAAAAAGTGCTGGGAGGGAGAGGAAATTGGGATTTACTCTCTCTTGCATGAAGTGTGACTGGACCCTCACCAAATATGAGAGGGAGAAGCTTCACAGTTACAACTTGCAGTTACAACTAATAGTTACAACTATTATATCTCTATAGTTATGATGATTTGCAGTGTCTGCAGTTTTCTGTCAGTTTGGTTCAGGGCTTGGTGGGTTTTACAGGTGTCCTGCTAAGGCTGGGATTTGCTTTAGCCTAAACCTAAACTCCGTTCCTAAGGGGCTTCTAGGATTTTCACACTCCCAGAGCCAGCAAGCTCAGCCAAAACTCTGTCAACAACCCAGTGCTCTGCTGGACTCTCTTTGGAACTTCATAGTTAATGGAAAACACAAAAAATTTCCACTGATTCTCTCCCTCTGATAGAAAAATAAAATTTAAAATATTTATAAAAATATTTATAAATATAAATTTTCTTTTTTCAATAAAAATTCACCTTTCTTATACCCTCCCAAGACCCTGGGCTATGGCTGCACCATCAAAGCGCCCCTTCAGTGGTCCTGCAGCTCAGGTCTGAGCTGTTTGAGGTTTTGTGACTTTGGCAAAGCCTGGTTTGGGTTCACAGAGTTTGCCTGCTAATTTAGGGCAGAAAAGTGCATTTCACCACCATTTCAGATCATATTGTTTTTGTCCAAGGGGTTACACAAAACCAACATATTTTGCTGCCCTGGGGAGCTCAGGACACCTCTGACAGAGCCCAAACAGGAGCTCTATTTATTGACCTCTGTATATATAGCTCCCCCACACCTTCTCAAGGGCATGTTTTTCACTCCATCCTCTCTCCAGGTTTATTCCTCACATTCCTTCCCTCTTGTTTGTCAGACTTTAAGTGAAACTCGAAGTGATCTGTGTTTTGATTTTTGTAACTCAGTAAAACTGAGCAGATGGAGCACATCCACTACCCTGTTTAAATTCCAACTAAATTAAACGGAGCTCAGGTACCTGGAAGTTGCATCTTAAAAAGAGAATTGGAAAAAAAAAATGTGTATGAGCCATTAGGGATATTTTTTTACTTAGTGCATCCACTGATAGCAGCTGCCCCTGGATTCCTGGAGGTGTCCAAGGCCAGGTTGGACACTGGGGCTTGGAGCAGCCTGGGACAGTGGAAGGTGTCCCTGCCCATGGCAGGGGTGGCACTGGATGAGCTTTAAGATCCCTTCCAACCCAAACCATCCTGGAATTCTGTGATTCCATAATTCCACTGAAGATTCAAAGCACATCAGGTTCCCCTGGTACAGTCAGCGCTGCCTCAGTTACCCTTAGGGATTTTCCTTCAAGGATTTCTTTTTCTTTCACAAGCTCTGGAGACCACTGGAGTGACTCTAAAACCTGTCCCTGGTCACAGCACTGGCATCAGTCACAGTCAGGATCAACCAATAATTGAGGTAAACGTGACAGAATGCCAGAATCCCAGAATGGTTTGGGGTGGAAGGGACCTTAAAGCTCACTTAGCACCACGCCTGCCATGGGACACCTTCCACTATCCCAGGTTTCTCCAAGCCCTGTCCAGCCTGGATTTATTTTTTTTTTTTCCCTGCTCAGAAGAAGATCAGTGGTTTCAGGATCTGGAGGCAGCAGAACTGGACCAAAGATCAAGACATTTTTTCCACTGGAATTCAACAGTGGAGATGATCCCAGCCTGCTGCACTGCAAGGAGCAGCCACCCCGGCGGGATGGGGGACACATCCCCACCTCCAGCCTGTCCCTGGAGCTGCCAGGACTGACACATCTCTCTGCAGCGCCTCAAATCAAAGGAACTGCCACGTTTTTCCAGAGGGGAAGGCACTCCAGTGGAAGCAGAGTGAGACAGGGGGATGATTCACAGCTTTCCTGAGGCGCCGCTGTTTTCCCAGCCAGCTCTGCAAGCCATTCATCATCGCTGCTCCCTGGGGACGCGGATCCTCTCCAGGGAGCGGCTCCCTTCCCTCGTGTCCCGCCTGCCAAACCCCAGCCCGGGGATGGGAGCAGAAAATTATTAACCCACGGCTCGTTTTCCTCTCCCAAATACTTCGTCCTGCCGGGCTGAGCATGGGCCCGAGCTGCTGCAGGAACCTGTGCCCTTCCTTCAGGGATAAGCTGGGGCAGACCTTGGAGAGGCTGCTGGCAAGAGAAGGAAAAATTCTCCTCAGGATCCAGCTTGGGAGCAGCCACACCACACTGCGAGGGGTGCACAGGGAGATGTGACATCACCATGGCTCCCTGATTAGTTAATTAATTAATTTAATGAATAAACTCCTGCTTTAGCAGCCGTGTTCAGGCCTCACCGTCTCCTCACCCAAACTCACGTTCCCTGGAGGGTTTCAGTGCTGGTTCTGCAGATGAGCCAAGAGCTGCTGGAAGGGGGAATGGCAGGAAATCCTACTGGGCAGTCAGGATTATCATGGGATCATGGAATGGTTTGAGTCTGGAGAGGCCTTAAATCCCATTTTGTTCCACCCCTGCCATGGGCAGGGACACCTTCCACCATCCCAGGCTGCTCCAAGCTCTGTCCAACCTGGCCTTGGGCACTGCCAGGGATCCAGGGGCAGCCCCAGCTGCTCTGGGCACCCTGTGCCAGGGCCTGCCCACCCTCCCAGGGAACAATTCCCAATTCCCAATATCCCATCCAGCCCTGCCCTTTGGCACTGGGAAGCCATTCCCTTGTCCATCCATCCATCCTTTGTACAGAGTCTCCATGTTTCTTGCAGCTCCTTCAGGCCCTGGAAGGCCACAGTGAGGTCATCCCAAAGCTTCTCCTCCCCAGACTTAACAATTCCAGTTCTCAATCCCAAGGGAGAAGAGCACAGAAATCCCCTCCTGCAGCACATCTGGCTGTAGCCAGACCTCTTTCTAATACATGAGACTGGTATTGCAGAATTCTGCTCTTTCCCATGTGCTGGAGGGGCGGAATAAAAGGCAAACAAGCAAAATAAAATCCAATTGCACAAAATTCCTCCCTTTCCTAATTTCTCACCGAAGCTTGGAGATGGTGTAGGCAGGAGATAATTAAAAGCATGAGGTCATGACGCCATGCATCTTCTTCCCATGGCCTAGGACTAATTTAAAAGGAATTATTTTTTTATCATAATTGTTATTTACAGGACAAATTGTACTTATTCTACAAGTGGCACCTTTGCACGAAAAGCCAGGAAGAATATGTTACTTTCAACTCTTCTTTCAACAAACGAGTCTTTTCCAACTGCTTCATGATGTTGCAGTCTGGCCATTGCTTTGCTTCCTTCCCCTGAAGGGTTTTCAACAAAATACCACTGACCAGGAACAGCATCATTTCTTGCAAACCCTCTGCAGTGTTTCCATCCAGATTTTCCTCTGCCACCCAGCTCCAGCATAACGAAGCTGACGTGGTTTTAATTAGTTTAAGACTCCCTATTAGAAAATACAGCCACGTTATTTCCAGTTCCATGAAAAATCCAAGCTGGAGCTGTGTTCCCAGCCATGGGTTTGGTTTGGTTTGATCTGTGTAAATCATTTCCTGTCCTCCCAGCAATCTGTCCTGGTGTTCCCTGAAGAATGACGTTGGTCCAGCATTCCAGGAGAAGCTGAATGTTTTCTCACTGTTTCCTTGAGCTTGTTGGTGTGTTTTATAGGATGTCCAGGAGAATTCTTGCCTTGTAAATCACTGTTGCTTTCTCTCTCTAATGAACTTGCTTATGATCCTCAAATTTCCCCAAATTTCCGTTTCCCAGATTTGCTCTTCCCTCCTCCAAAAGGTGATGAAGGAGAACAGGACTTGGAAGAGAAGTTGTGAGATTACAACTCATCTAATGGCTGTGGGAAGATTTGTAGATGCCCATGGTTGAAAAAGCACAACAAAAGCCAAGAAGGTGCACAAAGAGAAGTTACAACATTTTATCGACAGACTCCATGCTCAGCATGGAAATTGGTGCCATTTTTGTTCATATTTTCTGAAAATAACCAGTCACTTCAATGCAAGGAGCTGCACTGAGGTCCACGTCACAAAGCCCCTCTGCCACAGGGACAAGGACACTGCAAATAAACACTTCTGGGGAACTCTCTCTCTCCTTAAATAACATATTTATAGAGCATCCAGATGTTGGTTTAGCACTTAACGAGTGTGGGAGAAAACAAAGCTCGAAGGGCTGTGTTTGGTTTGGGTTGGGGGTTATTTTCTCTCCTTGATCTCTTTTATTGTGTGTGTACAAACAGAGTGACTAAAAAATGTATAGGAAAGCCATGGATTTCTCTTTGTGCCAAATAGGAGTGGTCTGAGGAGACTGCTGGGGTGAAGGTGGGGGTGGGAGGATGACCCTCATCTCTGATATTTTGGGACAGACTTACCCAATTTATTTACAATTTATTTATTTCTTGGTTGCAAGAAGAGAAAAGGGGAGGTGGAGCAAACAACTCTCCAAATCTTGCTAATGAGGTGCCAGAGATCCTAAAAGGATATTTGAAAATTGAATTTTAGAACTTCCACCACAGTTTTTAACCAGCACTTCATGCTCACCTGCTCCTTCAGGGACACCTTTGGGACTGAGGTGTCCCAGAGGGTCAGGGCCCATTTGTGAATTGAGAGTCTAGACCCAGCCCTGCACTCCCAGGGCTTCACCAGGCACAGGAGAGGGCAGGGATAATTCTCTGACCCCCAGCACCTCCATCCAGACGAGCCTGGGAGCATTTTGGAGAAGCCCCTTATGATCCCAGGAAACTACTTGGAGTGACAGCAGTGCTGGGAAGACAGAATTTGTGTTTTAATGAGATTTATGGAGAGGAAATCTGGCTCTTTAATCTATATTTCCTCCTGGAATAACTAATTTTTTGTTCTCCTCATTTCCTCTGTTCCTGGGGTGGGGGGAACCCTCATCATCCCACCCAGTTCTGCCATGGGAGAAGCAGGAACAGTTCCAGTTGGTGCTGCTGGTGCTGCTCTCCTCTCGGGAGCAGCATCACTTCCTGGCCATTTCCCTGCTTCCCAAGCCTCCCTTCCTGCTTTTATGGGATCCTGCAATTGCTCCAAAGCATCTGCAAGGGAGAGCAGTGGTTATTTCTGCATGGGGAGAAGAGAGAAAACAAACAGTGGATACATTTGCAAATCCATTTTTGGGCATCCCCAGCCCGAGGAGTCGGCAGGAGTCTGGACATTCCCAGCCAGCGGGAAGTCATTAAACTGCTTTTAATTCCCATTGCTGCTGGGATGTTTTGTAGGATTCTTGAAAACACTGGCAACCACAAACTGAGATTAATACAACCCCACTGATAAGGGAGCTGCTGCACTCTTCCAGATTGAAACACAGCCAGAAAACACAACCCACAGGCAATGGTGTCCTCCAGGAGGGACAGCACTGGACACTTCCAAAGAAAAAACTGGGATTTGAGGCTGCACTGCTGCCTCTGCCACCACTTGCCCAAGTTTTGTCTCTGTGGGAAACTGCCCTGCCTAAAACCTACCACATAAAACCTACTTTGCAGATGAGAGTGGAAAGCAAGTTTGAAAGCAAGTCAAGTGCTTGGCTAAATTTGGCAATTCTGGGGTAGTTTTGGGGGACAGAATCATCCCAGTCCCTTCCCTGGGGGCTCCTGGAATGTTTGCCATCAGTTGCTGAATGCAATACAGACCCTGAGCCTAAGTCCTGGTGTCTGGAGGGATTTCAGACCACAGCAAAAGTGCCTGGAAGATTTAGATCCCTTTAGATCAGGCAGGAGGCTTGGGATTTTCCAGATCGGTGTTTGGGGTTCAGCTTTAGGCACCAAGATACATTTTTGAGCTGGTTTTAACTTTTTGCAGCTGGTGCTACATCCCTCAGCTTCCCTGGGGTGGAGGAACCATGGGACACATCAGCTCATCCACACAAAGTTGGGTATAAAAAGAACCTGAAACTTGAACAAGGATTTGAAAATCTTTGTCTGGTTTTGCAAAGCTGCATCTGGGGAGAAAACCACAGCTCCTGTCTCTTCCCAGGAAACCATCCTATCCTACAGCCCAGGAAATGATGGCTGAGCCTTCTCCATGCTGAGCTTGGTCCATTCCAGCCTGACCTTTGAGATGCTACCAGGCACCCCCAGACCCTGCAAGACTGTGCTGGATTGATGGCTTTGGGATTTGGGGTTTTTTTCTTCACTCTCTCAACTTTCCTTCCCTCCTTGTCCCAAAACATCCAGTTAGAAGTCGTGGCTTGGTGTCCAGACACTGGGGAGTGTGTAGAGATGGAGCAGAGGTTGAATTCTTGGCTTTGGGTTTGGGTTTGGATGGGGGTGGCCATTCTCAGGGAGGAGATGGATTCACACGAGTCAGAGCTTTGCCTCTCCCTCCACAGGCAGCATCCAGCACCACCCACTGAGCCACAGCTATCCCAAATCCCATCCTCTGGTACCTCATTCCTCATCTTCCCAGCTATTCCTGCCGTGTCTTTGGGTTTGAAGGCACCAATAGCTTTCTTTATTTCATCCTGAAGTTTGCAAAGTTTCACCTGTGCCTTCTGCCTTTTTTTTGTAAGATCCATTTCCTGGCCTGAGTTTCCCTTTTCCCATGATTAATTCCTGAATTTTCCAGCTCTCATTTGTGCTATGTCAGAATCACAGAAACATGGCACAGTTTGGATTTGAGGGGACTTTAAAGCTCATCCCCTTCCACCTCCTTCCACCATGCCAGGTTGCTCCAAGTCCCATCCAGCCTGGCCTTGGACTCTTCCAGGGAATGGGGCAGCCACAGCTTCTCTGGGCAACCTGTGCCAGGGCCCTTAATTTCCCATCTGTCTGGCTGGATCTCCTCCAAATCAGGTTGTTTGCTCTCCTTGAATCTTCATCCTCCAAAGAAACCCAAGGCAGGATGCTCATTTCAGAGCTTTAAATGTCAGACGGATTTAAGGAAATTCTTCTTTCAAAACCTTTCTGGAAAACACCCCTGCACGTGGGCTTTAAAAAATAATACAGAACGTATTTCTGGGGACACTCCCCATGCAACATCCACAACACCAAATTCAGCAGAGAGGCTCCGTGTCCCTCTTTTTTTTCCCCCCTTATCTTGTAGGAAGCTATTATATCCTCGCTGCAAAATCTGCCCTGGAGTCTGGCAGAGCGGGACGAGGAGCCATCGCTTCCAAATCAATTCATGGTGGTCTCGAGCTCTGTTTTTGTTCTGGCACATTAAACAGAATGAAGACATATGTCTGAATTTAAGACATCCTCTGGCTTCCCTGTACACATGAGCCAGCCGAGAAATTCGAACTATTTCAAAGCGCTACGAGAAAGAATTGTAGACACATCCTTTTGTTTAGGCATCTATTTTTAATTATCCTGCCTTTTAATATTCCTCTCCATTTGAGGATAATCAGAGAAAATAGATCCTGCTGGGCATTGTCATGCTTAATAAAAGTAAGGCTGAACATCTGCAAATTTGGCGACAGCGTGGCGCATCTGATGCACCAGCGGCTGAGCTGCATTCCCGGGTAATTATAACCCCACGTGCAGCTGGAAGGGTGTAATTCCCTGTTTACATCCATTCTAGCACTTCTCCCAAACTCCTCTGGCTTGGGGTGTTAAAAATTTGGGAATGGGGGTGTTGTTTCCCCCTCCCCTCCATAGAAGGTGGAAGGGCAGCAGAACGGAGCGTTGTCCGCCACTCAATGAGGGATTGGGATCCAGGGAGGGACTCGTGCAAGGCAGGGCTGGTGTTCCCAAAATTAGCACTGTTGGAATTAAATCAGTGAAAGTGAGAGCAGGCTGCAGGCTTTCCCTCCTCCTATTTATTATTTAATTTTTCTTGGCAGAGCAAACCCCACATCCTGCAGTGGCTGCCGCGCAGGCTTCGCTGTGTTCTGCAAAATTTCCCCGCTGCTCCCAGGGAAAATATGGATTTTTCCCCAGGGAAAACACAGCTTTGCCCCCAGGGAAAACATAGCTTTGCTCCCAGGGAAAACATGGATTAGTTCCACCTGTCCCTTGGCAGGATGCAGAGCCAGAGGCGGTGTTTTCTCCATCACCCCAAAGCTGGGCCATCCTGGCCTGTGCGGGACTGGAGGTTGGATGTAAATTCTGGGGAATGACTGATGAGCGTGGGCACACGTGGGAGGAAAACAGGGAATTTCTGTCCATGGAGCAGCTGCTCACCTCCTGCTTCACTTCCCACACCAGGTCCTGTCCTTTCAGGGCTGGGGAAGAGTGAAAGCAGGAGGCAGGGAAAAATGACCAAGGAAAGGGAAAAATGCACATTCATGTGTTCCCAGCCCTGCTAAACATGCAAAGTTCAAACCTCAGCAAATCCAAACCTCTCTCTGAAGCATACCTTGCTTTTTCACCAGAATTCCCCACCCCAGAGCTTCTCCCAGAGGCAGAATTTAATTTATGCCTGGTGGGAGGGAGTGGATGGAGGATGTGACACATCTCTGGATGCTGTTTTGGGGAACAGGGTTGGCCTCCTGCCCTAAATCAGTAAGAGATAGGAAGAGATCACTTTTATGCTGCATCATAATTCCATCTCCAGAAAGATCTTAACTTTTCTTTGGGACCAAACTCTATGTGCCAAAAAATGTCCGAAGCTATAAGGAGAAAATGAAGGGGGTGGAAAAATAAAAATATTGTGCCCAGTCAGCAAATGGAGGTTCACTAGTGCAGGTCTCCCAACTGGGAGCAAACTGTCAGGAGTTGCTGAATTATTTCCTAGGAGGCTGAGAGTGGAATCTCTTCTAGGAAAGTTCAGTCCTGACATTTTGTGGGCATTCAAAGCACTTTTGCAGTCTTTCAGTACCTGAAGGAGGCCTAGAAGAGAGATAGAGAAGGACTTTTTATATGGGAATAGTGCCAGAACAAGGGGGAATGACATCAGACTGACAGAGGGGAGTGTTAAATGGGATGTTGGAAAGGAATTGTTCCCTGGGAGGGTGGGCAGGCCCTGGCACAGGGTGCCCAGAGCAGCTGTGGCTGCCTCTGGATCCCTGGAAGTGCCCAAGGCCAGGCACCCTGGGATTGTAGAAGATGTCCCTGCCCATGGCAGGATGGAATGGATGGCCACTTCCAGCCCAAACCAGCTTTGACTCAGTGATTCCATGCCCTGATGCTTGAACTCTTTGGAGCACTACCCTCAGATCTAACCATCCCCATCTCTTTCAGTGACTTTTAAAGAGAATCCATTTCTCTTGTGAGGTTCACCCTAGGCCTGGGAGCTGCCTCCTCTCCGAGCCCTGAACTCACAGCTCTCAGAGGCTCCAGGAAGCCGCCCCAGCCTGGAGGGAGCTGAGAGGCTTCATCAGAGCATCCCTGGAAGCAGAGGCAGCGCCCTCCCTGCTGACATGTGCTCGGCAGCTGCCTGGCTGCACTCCTGGAAGGACGCCACGAGCTGCAGCTCCAGATGCCGGCGCTCCCACAGAGGCCCGGCGGTGGACGCCACTCGGCCTTGTCCTTGGCTGCTGCGCCAGAAAGGAAAAGGCCAATAAAGGAGCAGCTCCCCGCGGCTGGGGCTGCAGGCTGGGGGCTCACGTCGGCCCAGAGCCAGGCAGGGAAGTGATGCTGGAGGTGCTGCCACAGTTGTTGCATCCTCCAGCAAGATGGGACCTTTGGGTGCTCTGAGCTCCTCAATGTGCGACGCTGAGGAAAATCCATGGGGTCACCTCAGCGGGGATTTGCAGTGGGGATTTGCAGCTTCCAGGGCTTGTCTGGTGCTCCAGGCGCCCATCCCATGTGGTGATGAGAGCAGCAAACCCTGGTAAGGAGCTTGGACTGTTCCTGGTCACAGGAGGTGCAGTTTCTCTGATGCCTCGAGGAGGCTGACCTGGAACAGAGCTAAAGAATGAAGCAGGGATTTATTAAAAGTATCTCCTCAATGGATCCACCTTGGGCAGCACAAGAGCCCAGCCAGGGCCGCACCCAAGATGAACCAAAATGGTCACAAAATGCACGAGCACTCATGGGGTCTCTCACTTTGATAAGTTTTGCTCCATTTGCACATTGGAGTTCATTGTCCAATTACACCTTTAGCCCAGGCAGTCCCCTCCTTTTTGTTTTCCTCTCCTCAGCCCACATTGTTTCTGCTCTTGGGCCTGAGATTTGGATCATTTGTCCTTGGTCCACAGCTAGAGAAGGAATTGTTTATGTCCCTGCTCTGTGCAGAGATCTCACCATCCCTTAATGTGAAGCTCAGACCTGCACACTAAAGCAGCGCAGAATCTGAAAAATATAAAAGCTAAAACTTAAGGCATCCAGTACAGGTGGATGCCCTGCAGGTTTGAGGATAAAACAGGCTGGGGTGGGAAGAGGGAGGCCAAGGTTTTAGGCCTATTTTATGCAAATTGTAGCTGTGTCCTATGGCAGGTAAAAGAGCCTCCCATCAGTAACCAAGCTTTGGAAACCTGCCCTGGTGTGCATTTGTGTGTGAAAAGCATTTTGACACAACATTTCATGTTGGAAAAGGTCCTCAAGATCATCGAGTCCTTACTCTGCACCACTGAACCATGTCCCCGAGTGCCACACCCACTACCCTTGTGAACACTTCCAGGGATGGTGACACCAGCACTGCCATGAGCAGCCCAGTCCAGGCTTGACAATCCTTTTGGTGAGGAAATTTTCCCTCATATCTAATCTGAACCTCTCCTGGCACTACTTAAGGCTTTTTCTTTCTCACTTTGTTCCCTGGGAGAAGAGACTGATCCCTGCCTTACTAAAACTCCTGTCACGAGTTGTGCAGAGCCAGAAGGTTCCCCCTGAGCCTCCTTTACTCCAGGCTCTTTCCCAGCTTCCTCAGCCTCTCCTGGGGCTCCAGCCCCTTCCCCAGCTCTATTACCCTTATCTGGACACATTTCAGCAAATTTTATTCCAGTTCAAAGTGCTTCTGCACTTCAATTCCCACAGAGCATGTTTTCCAGTGTGTGTTCATGACTCTCCATCATGGCTCTTTGCATCAGAGCTGTACCAGGAATGCTCTGGAGGTGGCTCCCAGTCCAATCATGCAAACCCTGCCTTCCCACTTATATGTCCAAGGGGTTTGAGGTGTTTCAAGGCCAAATCAGTTGGGCAGAGAGGGCAGCACGACCAGCAAGGCTCCCCCTGCTGAAATTCCAGGTGTAGGATTCCACCTTGGGTGTATTCCCCTGCCAACCAACCACTCATTAGCTGCAGTACAATCACACAGAAAGCTTCCACCACCTCCAACAGACCCTAGAGGCACCCTAGGGCAGCATCCCAGCTCTAACACATGCTTAAACCAAGCCATTATCCTTTCTCCATGGTGTTCTGGGGGCAAGGGACACAACCTAACTGTGCTCCACACAGGAGGGAGGGACTGGTCCCCTGGAACACCTCAAAAGAAGGTTTGAATATTGCTGATCACGCTCAGATCAGATAACTGGAAACAGATATGGACTGACCCCAGATGTTCCCATCCTTTGCTCTTGGTTGCATGGGTTTTGCCCTCCTCCTGGAGTTGGGCAGGGCCCCTCCTGCTCACGCCAATTTGGGATCAAACCACCACCAAAAAGCCATGATTTATGATCCTTTGAGTTAAGAGCCTTGTACTGACCAGCAGGGAGCAGCTGGCATATGGAAGGAAGGTGTTCCCAGGTCCAATTTCTTTCCCTGAGGGCTGCTTGTGCCATGTTTATCCCGTTCCCTGCTTCTGGCCCAGCAGCTTTGTGCAGCATCTCTCCAGGCAAAGCACCTGATCCTGCTCCAGGTGTGACCCCTGCAAGCACAGCCACAGTCAGGGCTGTCTTCCAGGAAATCTCCTTCCCTGGCACACTGGGAACAAGCCCAAGGAGCCAGTCCCAAGCCTTCCACAGAGAGATGTCCCTTGGGAAGAGCCCAGCAGGGATGTGGCCATGCTGCAGTGACATTCCTTATATTCCCCGTGCTTTAGAGTCTCCTGGATCATCTCCTGCACCCACCCACCCACCCACACCATTCTGAATTTATTCATCATTAAACAAATACAATCAGCCCCACATTCCAGGCTTGCAGCTAATTAAAACCACCATGGGCTTCGTTATCCCGGCTTTTCCTTGGCTCCACTCTCCACAGCCCAAAAGAAATGAAAAGGAGTCAGTTCTGGCACAGGGCTCTTCCTCCTCTGGCTCCGCATTCCTCGGGCTCTTATGGGAATTGCTGGAATTCTCAGATGCTGTTAAACCATCAGAGGGCAAATATTCCATCCCCATCCCGATTTCCCTGGGATGGCTGTGGTGGCCTCGGGCAGTGGTTGCTGGATGGCCACAAATTAGAGGCAGCCAGAAAAATAAAAGAAGGGAGCCCGGACCACAAGGGAGAGTGAGATGAGGATGATCCAAAGGGAAGGATGATCCAAAGGGAGGGATGATCCAAAGGGAGGGATGTGCTCGTTTAGAGGGGTTTCCAAATTGTCCCAAATCCCCTTCTTGGAATTCCCCCTGCTAAAGGCAGCAAGTCCCAAGTCCCGGTGAGGTTCAGTGCCCAGGTTTGGAGCTGCACAATCTAATTTCGACATCTTTTCAGCTTCCCTACTGCTCAAACCATCAGCAGGGGTGGTTTTGAATGCCCAGGGGGTTTGAAACCCTTGTGGAGGCCACATCAGGCTGTGCTGCCCCAGGAGAGGGCAGAGGTGCTCCTTCCCACCCAAGGTGGCACTGAGGTGGCCTGGGGAGCCACCAGCACCCCCCACCTTATCTGGCATCTATGGGAAGTGTCACATTCACGGTGCTGCTTCTCCCACTCCCAGCCTGTCGCAATCCATCACTGTGGGATGGAGATAAAATGATTGGTGCTGAAGGAAAACAAAAATAATCGGGGTTTAGCTGGAGAAATCTTTGGGCTGCAAGAAATTTTGTGCCCTATGGCACAAAATGCCTTATGGATGTTTCCATAAGCAACAAAATGTTGATGTGAGGTCTTTAGTGGTGATTTCGTCAAAATAGTTACTGAGAGGTTTCCTCCTCAATATTTATTATTTGGATATTGTTTGATTGAAAATGTGCAACTGGCAGTGATGCTGTTGGTTCTTACATTTGTCCTCAACACAAGGAAGGTGAAATATGGGTTATGCTTCTTTTTAAAGGATTTTCAAGTCATCTTTTTTCCTTTAATTGAAGGTCTGTTGTTTACAATCACGTCAGGGAGACAAACCATGAGGTGTTAAACTCAGAGATTCTAATATTAATCCTGCCCTCAGGGACCAGCATTTTACTTCATTGTGAAAATCACATCCCACAACCTCTTAAACAAACAGGGCATTTGTTTAAAAGTGAAATTCTTGAATGCAGTTTTTATTTAGTGGCACTTTCAAGGTTTGGTAGTGGTGGATGCAACCACAGAGGTCTTCAGGGGCAGAAGGAGTCAGGTGTGTAGGAGAGGGATCAGCACCTATTGGAGAATCTGGGATTTGGATAAATAGATTTTGGAAAATCGCCTCTATTTAACATATTTTTCTTTTCCTTCCCTTGCTCCCTCCACCCTTCGGAAATAAACGCTGTATTCTATCCTCCAGCACAACCCCAAGAGCCCATCCCTGGTGTTTGCCCGAGCAGCAGGTGATTTCTCCCGGCTCCAAATCCGCTTTTTCCTCCTGTTTTTTCCAACCCCCGTTGCTTTCAGAAGCGCTGAGATGAAAGTCCCCATTAAAACCAGTGTCCCCATTAAGGGGCAGCCAGCTCTGGTGGCACTTTCATGTGCCAGCTGCCCTGTTTGTCCCGGCTGAGGTTGTTTGTCCTGATAAACCCGCGGGATATGCTGCCCTGGCTTCCTAACAACTCCCAAATCTCCCAAATTAACACCTGGACCAGATCAAAGCTCTGGCGTTCCTTTCTTCGTGCCCTCACCTTAGGCACCGAGCCCGCTCCGCCTTGAGCTCGGCTTAATGGTTAAACTACCTCGATGGGAGGCACCGTCCCAAAAAATCACCCAGGAGAGAGATGGAGATGACACGCAGCAATTTGATTTTTTTTTTTGTCCATTGCCCGCCTTACTTTCTAATAAAAGCAGGAAACTCATCCCAAGGCTTGTGAGTAAAAATGCATTCATCATTTTTAAGACTATTTAATACTGAGCTATAATATCGAGCACGATGGAAGAGATATTCCTTGGGCTTCCCCAAAAAAATGCCTTCCAAAGCCATGGAGTGGGGGTTTGTCACAGAGCTGGGAAGGTCTGTGCGCAGTGGACACACACAGAGCATTTACACGATCAAATTAGAGCATTTTAAATTAAAATAATGCTTTAATTTCTCCTAGGACAAGCAGTGGAGCACAGCACTGTGGGTGAGCACTGCATGACATAAAACAGCTTCAGATAATACAAAGTGGCAGAAATAAAGTCAGAAATCACTCACAGAATGTGACATATTATACATCTATTTCCAGATCTCTGATACATTTATTTATATTTATATATGAAATGAGATTATCACAGAATCCCAGGGTGGTTTGGGTTGGAAGGACCTTAAATCCCATCCCATTCCCACCCCCTGCCATGGCCAGGGACACCTTCCCCTATCCCAAAGTGCTCCAAGCCCCATCCAGCCTGGCCCTGGACACTTCCTCAGCCACTCAGCCAGCTCCAAGGCAGGGGATGTGGAGAGGAATAGATGAAGACAGAAAATTTTGCCAAGTCCAGGGAAATCAAGGTGTCTTTTCAGGCGGTTTCGTCACCTGGAGGGCTCAGGAGGTCTTGAAACCGCTGCTGGGTTTTGCCCTAAAGAAAGCAAAATAAAAGATCCTATCTTCCCTCTCCCTCCCTCTCCTTATGCAGTATCCCGGTGATTAAAGCATCCTTTTAGGATGTGGGAGATGCAGATTGAAGTTCCTCCTTGCCTGGAGGGGTTGGGACCTAATCTCCAGTATCAGGAGAACATCCAGGGCAAAAGCAGGGACAGGAGGAGAGGAAGGTGGAGAGATCTCATGCCACCCACCTAGCCCCACATCACCTCTCCTGGAGGGCTGGGGAGCGGAAAATCAAAAGGAGAAGGAGAAGGAGAAGGAGAAGGAGAAGGAGAAGGAGAAGGAGAAGGAGAAGGAGAAGGAGAAGGAGAAGGAGAAGGAGAAGGAGAAGGAGAAGGAGAAGGAGAAGGAGAAGGAGAAGGAGAAGGAGAAGGAGAAGGAGAAGGAGAAGGAGAAGGAGAAGGAGAAGGAGAAGGAGAAGGAGAAGGAGAAGGAGAAGGAGAAGGAGAAGGAGAAGGAGAAGGAGAAGGAAAGGAAAGGAAAGGAAAGGAAAGGAAAGGAAAGGAAAGGAAAGGAAAGGAAAGGAAAGGAAAGGAAAGGAAAGGAAAGGAAAGGAAAGGAAAGGAAAGGAAAGGAAAGGAAAGGAAAGGAAAGGAAAGGAAAGGAAAGGAAAGGAAAGGAAAGGAAAGGAAAGGAAAGGGGAAAGGAAAGGAAAGGAAAGGAAAGGAAAGGAAAGGAAAGGAAAGGAAAGGAAAGGAAAGGAAAGGAAAGGAAAGGAAAGGAAAGGAAAGGAAAGGAAAGGAAAGGAAAGGAAAGGAAAGGAAAGGAAAGGAAAGGAAAGGAAAGGAAAGGAAAGGAAAGGAAAGGAAAGGAAAGGAAAGGAAAGGAAAGGAAAGGAAAGGAAATCCCTCTCTTTAAAATGACAAATGAAAGCAAGCGTCCTTGTAGGTGATGTAAAAGAGAGGCTGGCACTTTCCTTTATACCCACAGAGGTAAAACAAAATAATATCATGGTGAAACCAGGCAATCTCTTGACATTTTAATGAATTTTAACAAAACTTTCACTTTAATGAAGGTTTTCCCACGGAAGAGAAGCTGGGGACTTGCCCAGGGCAAGTGAAAAGCTCTGGATGTGGAAGGGAAAATTTTACATTTGTGGTTTGAAGAAATGATTTGAGAAGCAAACATTTGGAGCACAAGGAGCAAACCCTGCCCAGAAAAAACAGTGCTGGGTTTGCTTTGGCAGTGGTGGCTCCAAGGTGCCTTTAAGCACTAGGAATTCTTCACTCATGGCCTTCTCCTGCTTCCCTCCTTGCAGTAACTCCTCTCCTGGATGTGTGGCAGCAGGAAAAAAAAATGCAATTAGTGAAGAATAAATTGATTTAATAGTGTTTTCTTCCCTTTCACAATAATAAAGGGGTTAAGTATTTCCAATATACCAAGCTGTTCCTTCAGAAAGTCTGGTGGGTTTTCTAATTCTGATTTGTTCCTCCAGCAAATCCAGTGGGTTTGCTAATTCTGCTTTGTTCCTCCAGGAAGTCTAGTGGAATTTTGGATTTTGATCTGATAAAAAGGCTGGATAAGGGATGTAGTAATGCCTGCACACTGAGCTGGAGGAGGTGATGCCTTTGTGCTGATGGACCTTCCCCTCTGAGGTCCTGCAGGTCTGCAGTGAGCTTGGGCTTCCTCTGCAGCCACAGATTCGGTGGTGAGCTCTGGAGCCACCAGGAGCCTGGAATTTGGAATGAGGTTCATTGTCTTTAGCTCAAAAATGTGCTGGATGGATCCTTGGAAGTATCTACTGGGGTACGAGGGATGGGGTTTGGTCACCTCATGTAGTTCCTCGAGGTGTGGAACATCTCCAGGTCCTGTTCTTCAGGTTCAAGTCCCTTTGCCTGGAAGTGCAAATGAGGGGTGGCATGAATTCCTGAAGGGTTTTTGGGGATCCTGGCGAGGTCAGGCAGTGCAGGGGGATCCTAGACCAGGCTTTTATCTGGATCCAGCCCCGGCAAGCAGCAAGTGGAAGAGCAGATGTGAGATCTTCCTCCTGCACCTCCTGCCTGCCCTTTTGAAGTGGGAGATTAATGACCAAATCAGATTGTTGACTTTACAGGGGCTGGAGCTGGGCTGATGTCAGAGCGGGACGCTCCAGGAGCAGGGGGACGCTCCTGGAGTCTGCCAAAAGCAGCTAATAAACAAAGATAAATGGAATGTACTTCCAGGTTATTAATGACTTCCCAGCACGGTAATCCCCAGAAACAATAGGGAAATGTTTACCCAGCGGGTTATAGTTTGACTTGGGTTAATGCTGCTCAATTAACCCGTGTGTGCTCCCAGCAGCATCCTGCAGGGACGGATCAAATGGGATGGATTGCCTTGGGAAGGGGGGAAGGAGAGCTCAGCGGTGACCTGGGCTTCCTCCAACGTGTGGAGACACTGGGAAAAATAGTCGGGAGCGCTCCGGGCGCGGCGCTGCTCGGAGATGAAGCCAGTGTTTATCTGGCCCTGTTTGTCCAGGCTGCTCCTTCATCTTCAAAGCCCTCGGCAGCGTTATCCCATTAACATCCGAGCGGGAAAGGCCAGCGATGGCACTGGGGTGGGGATCTGCCTGGGGGGCACAGTCACCCCAAATGTGCCAATCCCCCGTGCCCAGGACAAGGAAAAGCCCATCTCACTCAGGTGCTGCCTATGGGATAAGGATGCTGAACAGCTGCTGCCTGGACAGGAACTTCCTGGGAAAATTCAGAGGCCTTGAGAAACCATCCCCAAGGGATAAAGGGGATCCTTCCCCAGGGGTTTTGCTAGAAATGGGAGCTGAGTGTCCACATGCATGTTCACCCACACCCAGAAGTGTTTTCTGCCCACTGCCAGTTTTAAATATAGGATTTTACCCATTTGAGAAAAAAAAAAAAAAAAAAAAAAGTTTTTTTTCACCTATAGCTGCCCAGTGAAAGCACAGCCAAAGCTTAAACAGAGCCACCAAGAAACTGAGGTTTGTTTTTCTATCACTTTTCTGAACAATTTGAACAATGTAATTTCAGTCTGTGGTTCAGCTGCAAGCAATCCCAGGACACAGAGCTGCTTTTCTACAGGGAATGGCTCTATAGGGAAGAATTTCCTCATTTTTTCTTCTTCTCCTGCTTTCCTTCCAGACCAAAATTGCTAGGAAAGAGCTCAAAATTTGGGTGCCAGGGAGGAGGGACGTGGGGGCTGCAGTGGCGGGGGAGCAACATGGCTTTAAAAGGGAAAGAAGTAACATTTATAGTAAAATTATAGTAAAATTTAATATTTGGAGTAGCCACACAACCCCAGCATTGCTCCCAGCCCATCATCAAGTGCTGCTCTCAAGGAATTCTCCGTCTGGTGCCAGCTGGAGGACGAGAAATCAGCGTGAATTCCAACTGCCAGGAGCAGCGCATGTGAAACTAAAACCTTGAGAATAGTAAGATTGAATTAGAATAATAGAGAATTTCATAATCATAGAATCACAGAGGATTTTATAAATACAGAGTCACAGAATGCTTTGGGCTGGAAGGGACCTTAAAACTCATCCCATTCCAACCCCATGCCATGGGCAGACAATCCCAATGCCCTCTTCTCCCCTTGGCAAGGACACCAACACCATGAAGGGCAGTGTCTCATTTTTCTGTCTGTGACATCCCAAATGTCACTTTTTTGGTGTCAATTCCTTAAATCTCAGCTCCACGGGGAGCTGCTGAGTGGGGCTGTCACTCACACCCCACAACCCCACATCTTCCTGAGTGCTGCTCGTGTCAGGAGGTCACACAGGGAGTGGGGATTTAGGGGCAGATTTAAATGTTGATTTAGAGGTTGATTTAGGGGCTGGTTTAGAGGCTGATTTAGGGCCTAATTTAGAGGCTGATTTAAGGGTTGATTTAGATGTTGATTTAGAGGGTGATTTAGAGCCTGATTTAGGGCCAGATTTAAGGCCTGATTTAGATGTTGAATTAGAAGCTGATTTAGGAGTTGATTTAGGGGTTGATTTAGGGCCTAATTTAGAGGCTGATTTAGGGGTTGATTTAGATGTTGATTTAGATACTGATTTAGGGCTGATTTAGGGGTTGATTTAGGGCCTGATTTAGGGCCTAATTTAGGGGCTGATTTAGGAGTTGATTTAGGGCCTGATTTAGGGTCTAATTTAGGGCTGATTTAGGGCCTGATTAAGACATTGGTTTAGAGGCTGATTTAGGGCCTGATTTAGATGTTGATTTAGGGGTTGATTTAGATGTTGGTTTAGAGGCTGATTTAGGGCCTGATTTAGATGTTGATTTAGGGGTTGCTTTAGATGTTGGTTTAGAGGCTGATGTAGAGGTTGACTTAGGGCCTGACTAAGGGCCTCCATTTCTGGTCTCTCTGGAGCACACAAGGGCTCTCCAAGGAAGCTGAAGCTCTCCTGCCAGCATCTTTCCAGGCTGAGGAGTTGGGAAGGAGCTGCTGCTCACAGGGCCTCAGGAGGGGAGTTTAACCAAAGACGAGGAAAACCAATTTTTAAATAATTTATAAATTAATATAGAAGCAATAATTTTTCAAAATCTGCATTTAAAATGTTGGCTCCATCACCCACAGCATCCATGGATTTGTAGTCAAAGAGTCACTGCTCTCCAATGTTGCCTTGTCCATGTTTTTATCCCAGGTTTTCCCCCGGCATTTTTGCTTCTCATCTTCACCCTTGCATTTTTTTCTGCCCATTTGCAGCTTGGAATTTTTCTTTTTCTTTCCCATCTTCTTCTTTTTTAGCCTCTCTTGGAATATTCACTGTCTGGAGTCTGGTGGACTTTTAGAATTAGCAAACTGCCTGGAGTCTCATGGATTTCTAGAATTTAGCAAAACCAAAATAAACACAGCCATCCCCATGAGTGTGTTATTTGTGAGCATTTTTTGCTTTGTGCAACATTAACCCAAACAAACCTGTTGCTTTTCCCTTTTTCATTTACTATTGGGGAAAAAAGGTTTATAAATTGATTGCGTAATTTTTCAAAGATTTTGTCTGACTTTTTGTGCTTTCACTCATCTCTTCCACAGTGTGAGCTCAGCTACACCTCACATCAGTATCTATTTGTGTGACAGTGGCTGTGCTGATTTATGATATTAATCTTTATTAAAAAAGGTTAAATTCTTGTTTTGCAGCCTTTTTTAATTCTATCCCTTCTTGGTGGAAAGTGCTCATGCAGTTTATTGAAGAGCATGTGAAGATCCCTCCTTTAGATGAACACACAGAGGGAAAGCAGTTCCATTTTTGTGTTGATACCATAATAATGGCCATAAAAATTGTCAACCTTTTTTTGAAATGTAATTTTAGAAAGCAGAAAGTGTGTTTATTTCATGGCTGGGTTAGCCCCAGCAATGGGTGTAAAAACAATGCTATATTTAGCTTTTATGTTGATAAATATAGGCCACCAGCATGTGTGTAAATATTTTATTTTTCCCTTGGGAATGAGGGAAAGGGGAGGCAGGGGGGGGAAAACCCTGACATCTTCTCTGGCCCCAAAAATGAAGGAAAAATTCCACTTCAAAGCGTCTGAGTGGCTTGAGAGGGGAATCACAGCACAGTAGTTTCTCCTGCACTGGCTCATCACGGCGCTGGATGCAGTTGAAGGAAAACTTTGCATGAGCAGAGTCTCGCCCGGCAAATCAAACTGGCTGAGTGCGAGGGAGCAGCTTTGAAGGGACCACCTACCACAAACATTATTCCAAAAGCCGGAATTCTTACCATGAGCATCCAGGGAGTCAATGATAAACAGATGAGGCAGCCAGCAGAAATTTCACAGAGTTGTAACTTTAACTTTCTGCATGTGTTGAAGAAAGAAGTCCTTTAAAAGAGCAGCGGAGCTGTTTATTATTAACATCATTTTATTCCTACTCACAGCACCCAGCACAGTCCTGACCCACTGCATGTTGTCCCTTCCATCTTCCTTCACTCAAATATAAATTTTAATTTTTTCTGGTCACTGGCTAAATTACAGCCAGGAGACTGCCTGCATTATTTTTTCATCTTTTATTCTCTACACAGAAATTTCCAGGTGCTTTTTGCTCTGGGAACAAACAAATTGCAGCAGCTGTGATGGGAACTTGAGCAATAAAAAATTCTGGATTCTTCTCCTGGCCTTCCTCAAAGTGGTCCATCATGTTCTGACTCCTCCAGTTTTAGAAATTGCTGACAAATTTATAAATGAGATCAGCAGCTCCAGCAGCAGTTGAGTGAGGCTTAAGAGCAGAGCTCAGCTCATCTCCATGATCTGTTTGGGGTCAGACTGAAGAAGGAATCTGGAGCGTGACTTTGGAAATGCCAACAAACTTCACATCCATCACTTCATCACATCACGAGCCATGCACAGAGGATATTTATGGGAAGAACAAAAAAAAAAACCACCCCAAATCCAAACACATTTTTCTGGCTGTTGGGTCTCAGGAAAAATCCTGAAATGGTCAGAAAAAAAGGGCACCACCTGAAATATGAGGGCAGTGAATGTCTCAGGCCACATCACACAATAAAATATTAATAAATAAAGAAGTGAGTATCTTGTAGGGAATGAGGTTTTGGTAGTTGTGGTGGGACATTTAAGCTCCTCTCTATAAATATTGGAAGCTTGGGAGTGATCGGAGGTTTTAACATCTCCCTTGGGAATTTAATTTGTATTTCTGACAGCATATCATGGATTTTTCTGTACCTGAGGCAGCATCCCACATTCACTATTCAATATCAGGGAAACTGCATTTTGAGATGGGAGTTTGATCAAATCCATGGGGTTCATTGTCCAAGGACACTTGTGGTGCCTGTGCCCTACTCTCCTCTTGTAGAATCTCCTTTTAAAAGCCTTTCTCCCTTATCCCTAATTTGGAGAGTGCATGAACACCAAAAATCTGTGGGCATGGCCAGATACCCCAAACCCCATCTTGGAATGGCCAACCCTTCCCCCACCTGCATGTGTCCCAAACCAAAACGAGCTTGGATGGTGTCTCTGAAGGAAAATTACCTGTGTCAGGTAGTGGTGCAGTATTGTAAATGCAGGTGAACCCAATGGGAAGAAATTACGATGTCTGACTCAATTCAGAGGCTGAATTATTTCTTTATTATAACTATGCTAAAATACATTAATATTCTATATAAAAGGAGGATACTAAAACTACATACTACTTTCTCTATCTCTATCTCTAACACAACTCATGACCCTCTCTCTCAAGAGTCTAGCCCCAGGTGCGTTGGATTGGCCATCAGGCTCAAACAATCCTCACCAGAATCCAATCAAGCAATCCCCCCAGGTAAACAATTCTCCAAACACATTCCACATGGGAAAAGCAAGGAGCAGACATAGAAATTGTTTTCTCTTTCATTTCTCTCTGTGCACCTCTATGAAAAATCCTGAGAGGGAGAGAAATGTGCTTGCCACAGTGCAGCATGGGAGAAATTTGGGAGGGAAAAAAAGACAATAAGCCTAAATCCAGAGAATTTCATAGCTGAAACCCCAACCATCATTGCCCAGAGCAGCTGTGGCTGCCCCTGGACCCCTGGTAGTGCCCAAGGCCAGGCTGGACAGGACTTGGAGCAGCCTGGGACTGTGGAAGGTGTCCCTGCCATGGCAGGGGGGTGGAATGTGATGGGCTTCAAGGTCCCTTCCCACCTAAACTACTCTGTGATTCTGGGATTCACTCTGGGAGGCCCAAATCTCCTCCTTACACCTCCAAACTCACCTGGGAAAGCACAAGGAGCCAACACAGGATGAGTTTTTGGGATGCTCCATGACCCATCCAGGCAGGACTGAAATGTTTTGCAGCGGTGGCCAAGTCCTTCCCCACTGGGATCCCCAATAACAGGGTTGGGACCCGGATACCTCAAATTCCATTATGGGATTCAGTTTGGGTGGGTGCCCATGGAGGCTTTAATGAAAGCTGTTCATCCATAACCTCTCATTTCCATGCATCCCTAAACATTCCATGTGCACCCTGCAGAACTGGGAACCCACTAGCAGGGAGCTGATGCTGAAAGATGTCCAGCAGTTCCCAGGAGCTGCCAGGCACACACTGCAACCCCCAGAAATCCATCTACAATTCCCAAATAAACAGGCCAAGTTATTCCAAACCAAAACAGGGATCAACCCGAGCCAACTCCCATGCTGTGTTATTTGCTTTCTGCTATGTTTAACTCCAAATTTTCAGTAAATTGGGATTGAGAATGATTGGAGTGGGCTGGAGCTAGGCTGGCAGAGCTTGGGTAGGGATTTCCTGTTCCTGTTATCCAACCACTTTGGCATTGGTCAGAGGAGTTAATGCAGCAGGATTTCAGCAGGAGACACCTTCTGGGCTGGAAATTCTGCAGGAGAACAGGATGAGGATCCATGGTGCACCCTGCTGCTGCTGGGAATTCCAGGAGAATGATGGATGGGCTCGTGCTGGTGCTCAGGACTGGGAGGAGGGCTTCCCTTGGGCATCCAATCCATATTAGATGGAGCAAAAGCTCTGTTTTCCAAGATTTCCTCCCCAAAATATGAATGCTCATCTGCATTTCTGGACATCAATCTCGGTCCTGTTTTGTACAGCAAAATAATTTGCATTTTTCCCCAACTAAGGCTATCAACTTTAATAAGGCTATCAACCTTGCTATGGCCTTGCAAATAAGACTAGATACTTTAAAGAAATAAAACTATGAAAAATTCATTGTAGTAAAACCCACAAAGAGTAATTTTAGGTGATTAGCTTTAAGACATCTACAACATAGTGTAACAAAAAAGCTGATAAGCCAAGAAACACTTTGAGTATTTTGTAATTAAGAAATAGCTTCTAATTGTAATAGCATGAATTATAACAACTGTATTGTCTCACCCTTCACATGAGACTAAAAATAGAATTAAAGTTTTTAAAACACTTCTCAGTTACCCTATCTCTAAGTCAGAAAAAAAATATAATCCAACAATCAGGGACTCATGGAGTCAGTAAGATTGGAAAAGAACTCCAAGATCATCAATCCAAGCTCTGATCAATCACCCCTATGGCTGCTAAACCATGAAGGGTCACATCTACTCATTTCTGGAACACTTCCAAAGATAATGAATCTACCTCTTCAGTGCCGTTGTTTGACCTCTCTTTCCATGGAGAATTTTTTCCTGAATACTGGGCAGCAATGCAGGGATGGATTGGTGGAACAAGAAGACATTTCTTTCCTGAAATTCCAGGAGCTGGAGACAAACCAACAAGCCCAGACATGCAAGACTGGGCAAGAACAGGATTTCCCATGGGAGGCTCCCAAGGTGTGGGCCCTGGTGCTTGATGATGCCACAGTCTCACCTTTTGGGACTCAAAGCATTCCTTGGCTGCTCATCAAGGTGGATTTAATGCAATCATCATTTCACTTCTATGCTTTAATTCTGTTTTCTGCTTGAAGAGCAGGAGCAACCTTATTTTACCAAAAAAAAAAAAAAAAAAAAAAGCAGCAAAACACAACTTTTCATTTTGGTGGCAGGATTTTTTTAACTAATTGTGATGGAACAACTGACAGAGTAAATTAAGAGAGAGAAGGACTAGGAGTGAAAAAACACACACCCTGTGTTGTCACAAATGGGGGTTTATTTGGAATAAATATATTATATTAATAAATATTAATGTTATTTATATAATATAAAAATATATGCTGTTTGTATTTATAATTTATTATATTAATAAATATAGGAGTGGAAATTTAGATTGTATATTGGGAAGGAATTGTTCCCGGGGAAGGTGGGCAGGCCCTGGCACAGGGTGCCCAGAGCAGCTGTGGCTGCCCCTGGATCCCTGGCAGTGCCCAAGGCCAGAATGGACAGGGCTTGGAGCAGCTTGGGGCAGTGGAACAATCCAGGAAAGGAGGTTGGAATTAAGATCCCTTACATATCAATACATTCCATGATTTTATGAATCAAACTCTGCCTTGAATCCTTGGCCATCTTCCTCCTCCTCACCCAGAGCTGCCAGAAGTGTGAGCTGTGCTTTACAGGAGGATTCTCTGTCCTCTTATTCCCACCACTACTCACTGTGGGAGCAGTCCTTGGCTAAATTCACAAACAATTCCAAACCCTTCCCTTTCCTCTCCACCAGCCACAGGGCAAACTTTCACTTTGGGTGTTCAAATGTGGCCAAACCCCGTGGCTGTCACTGTGGGAGAGCCTTGGGCAAGTGGACATGGCTGGCAAGGAGTCGGATAATTACAGGAGCCAATTCCACTGAAAATTTCGGGATTGAAAGCATCCAGGCCACGGTGGTTTCTGGGACACTCCTGGCTGGAGGGAAACGAGGAAGGGCTGGCTGCAGGGACATGGCTTTGGGAAGAAGGGCTGGATTTCCCTTCAGCCTCAGCACACCGAACATGCTGCAGTTTGTGTGGTCTCTTCTCCAGTGCTGTGGGAATCCAGGGCTTCCCTCTGGCTGCCCTGGCAGGTCTGGGACCCTGGCAGGGGTCAGGAACCCCCCTGGACAGAGCCCCCAGAGACACTGTCTGTGATCTCTGTCCATGGAAAAGAGTTTTCAATCTTACAGGATGAATTACCAGCTCTGAGTGTTTGATAGAAGTAATAATTAAGTGTGGCACGGGTGCAAAAGTAAAATTTTAGGATTCTAGATTAGGGGTTCAAAGGGGACCAGATAGAGGAAATTGGGTGTGTCTTGTCCTTTTTCTCCTTCTTCATGCCCTCCATGTTTCACTGTGGTGTTGGCATTTTTCTGTTGGTTCAGGCTGGGGACACACTGTTCAACGTAGGTGACAGATATTGGCACATTATTGTAAATCCAGCACAGGTAGTTTGTGGTATTTAATGTTTGTAACATCCCACTGAGGGCAGAGCCCCACACGCTGCCCTGCAGGACAGAGCTGCGGCAGGGCAGCAGAACATGTTAGAGATAAACAGAATAAACAACCTTGAAACCAGCACAGACGAATTATGGCTTCTTCTTTGGCAGCGGGGCTGAAAGACAGAGACTTTCTACAATCTCGGAATCACCAATACCCACAGATTCCGACACAGTGCAAGGGTGGAAAACAACTCCTGAGGTGCAGAAATGGGGAAAAACACCTGGAATGTCCTTTCCAACAATGCATGGATTATACTGGCATGCACTTGCTACTTTTACTTAAAAATACTGAGATTTTTTTTCCCCTCTAAAATGCCATCTTTTCCTCCAGGTAAGCCACAGTCACATGTACAAGACCAAGCCTTGGTGGTCATGGGACTACTGCAGATGTTTTCTGGGGGTCTTGAGTTGGGAGGGAAAAGGTGGCTTGGAAATAAGGGCAGGATTCCCACACTCCCATATCCTGGGAAAAAAAGGAGTGGATGCAGACAGAGGAAAAGGCTTCTGGGAACCCACTACCAGGGTGCTGATCCTGAAAAATGTCAACCAATTCTCTGGAGCTGCCAGGCACATGCAACCCCGGGAAGTTCTTCCAGAATTCCCAAACAAACAGGGAATGTTATTCCAAACCAAAACAGGGATCAACCTGAGCCAGCTCCCACCCTGTGTTATTTGCCTCCTGCTACGTTTAACTCCAGATCCTAGATCTTCCCTTTCACACCTTTCCATCCCAGCAAAACCTTGGAAAAGCTTTGGCTGCTGTGTGCCAGAGCAGAGTTGGGTTGGAAGCTTGGAATGGCATGTGGGCAGTAGCTGGGGGTTGCTGCTCTCCCAAAAATCCAACTCCTTTTTCCACCCTCCTCCTGCTCCACAGCCAGCCTCTGGGAATTGGAGGTCATGCCAGAGGCTGATGGATCATCTCCATGATGTTGAGGAGGCCACTGTGTGCTGCTGCTCCCAGGAACAGCAAAATGCAGGTAAAAATTAAGGGAATGATGATGGGAGAGGCTTGCTGGGACCTGGAAGGAAAATAGAGTTTGGACTGGAGCAGAGTGTGGAAATCAAGGAGTTCTTGGGATGCTTCTGATAGCTGCTCCTGGAGTTCTGCACCGTGAGCTGAATCAGGAACCAAATCCAACCCAAAAACCTCATGGGGCCACCAAAGTGGAGCTGAGCAGAGGAAGTGGAGCTCAACCCCCTGTCAAAGCCCCGAGGTGAGACCTCTCCCCCGAGCTGAAGGCAAATGTCACACACACACACAAGTTCCTCGACATGCAACACCCAGGCCTCTTTTTTTGGTCAATCCCCTTTAAAAAATGCTCCATTTGAGTGCCTGTTTTGCCAGACTGCGAATCCTTTCAGCACACCAGGGCTGGTTCCTCGTTGGGGGATAACCACAAGCCAATTAGAAGTTAAATTGTTGAGCACTCTGCATCTAATTGAAGTCTCTCCCTTCTGCCCACTATTTTTAGTGCTTGGCCCAAGCTGCAGCTCCACGTAGGGTATAATCATGTTTATTTAAGAGCCATGTGTACCTCAGTGAGAAAAATAAAATACTGCAGGCAGAGCTGTTTTTTTACCAAATATACAGGGGTGGGTGGTAAAGGTCAGGTCTAGACTTCTCTGTGTCTCTTGCTGTCCCCCTCTCCCATCAGGACACATCCTTTTCACCCCAAAACCATGCCTGAAATGTGTTCATTCTGCTTGAAATGCATTTCCCCTGCTCTTTCATGGTCATTTATTGTCACCTCTGATATTTTCTTCATCCTCTGCTACTTACAGAGCAGTGACAAGAGATTCTGGTTGTGCTGGAGCAAATAAAGAGGTATCAAAAAATTAAAAAAAATCCAGGGAAGGTGCTGTGAGTCAGCCCTGAGCAGCCTCCCCTCTTCCATGGCAGTTTGGAGGTGGGAAAGGGGGTTGGGGAGGATCCCAGGAATTTAAGAAGTGATTCCAGGGGCAACGGTGTCATGAGGTTGGAGTTTCTGGGAGAAGGAAGAGAAAGAAGGGGAAGGAGAGAAAATGGTTATTTGTCAGGAGTTTTCAATGTCTGGGCTCTAAAGACCGGTGAGATTGGGATGAGACAACCTCAGAATGCTGAAACTGAAGCAATTTTTGTTTGTGCTTGATGGGCCAAGAAGGGTGGAAGGCAAAAGAAGGACAAGGAAAATAAAAAATCCATCAAAAATAGAAAAAAAAGTGGGCAGTTGGTTTGTTCAGCCTGGAGAAGAGGAGGCTGAGGGGACACCTCTCTGGGGTCTTCAACATCCTCCCCTGGGCAGCTCTCTGTGACAGGGACAGGACCCAGGGAACAGCTGGAGCTGTTGGATTTCAGGGAAAATCTCTTCTTCCAGAGGCTGCTGGCACTGCCCAGGCTCCCCAAGGAATGGGCACAGCTGCCAGAGCTCCAGGAAGGTTGGGACACCACATCACCCCACCAGTGATGCCCATGGTGGGGTTGTTTGGGGTCTGTGGATGGACTGGATGTTCCCTGTGGGTCCCTTCCATGGTTCTGTGACCATACAAGGGTGGAGAGAGGTCCCTGGGGCTCAGCAGGGAATGTCACAATCCCAGGGATGCGTGCTGGATCCGGAGTGGAGAGGAGCAGATTCCAAACGTGCAGCTCAGCCCCAAGGGTGAGCCCAAACGCTCAGAGGTTGCAACAGAAGCTCTGGCTCTGACTAAACCCCACCCCAGTTATCCCAGTAAAGATAAGGAGGGAGATAAGGGGGCCAATTTATGCCTTAAAAAGCTCTGTCTGTACCACCGCTGCTCCCAGTGACCTCATCATCTTCTTTCCCTCAAACACCCCAAGGAAGTAAACAAAAACAAAGGCCCAGCAGGATCCTGTGTTCTCCTTGTTCTTGGCAAAATCGGATTTTTCTTACTCATCTCTGTTTTATCTAAACCCGGGGAACAGCTCACGTGCACACTGAGTCGCACTGGGAAGAAAATAGTGGGGTTTTGTGGTTTTATTTTTCAGGAATTTTGCTTATATTCTAGTTTTTCACCCCCAGAAGGGATTTGAGTTTGTGTCAGCGAGAAGCCATAAATTTTATTTTAAAAACTCTTACACTGATTTATCCTATTTCAGCAGCCCTGCAAACATAAAGTCAGTACTAAACCAAACCTAGAGCCCTTCCTGAAATACAGACCTGGAAAAATCCACCTGAGAACTTCACCTGAATGGAGAAACACGTGGTCCTTATCTTGTTATACAGGATTAGATGTGAAGTGCCCAGTGTTGATTTGAGAGTGATTAAAACTGTATTGACAAGGAGGAAATGACAACTGAAATATGTGCAAAAGTGATGGTCTGAGGCTCAACAGGATTGAAGGGATAAACTAAAAAAATGAGGTTGAGTTACTCTTGGAAAAAATATTTGTCTTATCAAAGCCAATGCAGGCTGCAGTCTTCCCATTCTAATGACAGTGAAGGTCCTGAATTAGGCTGGAAAAGGTGCTCAGGTCTAAGGGTTCAGGGCAGCACCAGAAACTCCAGCTTTGAAAGACTCTTGCTGTACTAATTTTTTTATTTAAATTAACTTAAGAAAGAGGCAAATTGAAGGAAGGTTTGAGTTGCCCAGGTAAGAAGGGCCTGGCTTCCTCAGCCATTTTCACACAAGAAGTTGAAATTCCCCATGAGGAGCACGATCCCATCTCCAGGGGGTACCAAAACCCTCCAGGAGCCAGGGGATGCAGCGGGCAGCACGTCACCACCACGGGAACAGCGCTCTGTGCTCCATCAGGAGCTCCACGGGGCAGAACTTGGCCTTTTCCCAAGGCCAGGAAGTTCAGCAGTGCAGAGACGTGATCTGTAGGCAGCAAAAATGGGAAAATAATCCCAGCCAGTACCTGGGGTTGCTCAACAGCACGAAATCCGGTGCCAGGCGGCTCCAGAGTTTGGGGTGGTCACCCCTCCTTTGCTGCCACTTGGGTCACAAACAGTGACCTCCAGGGTAGCACCCAGCTCTAAATTCCACGTGCAAGTCAGCTTTTAAGGAGCAGTGAAACCTGGGAGAACGTCAGCAGAGGGAACTGATATTCTTCAGTGCACCTCAGTGCTCTTGGGGCATTTTAAAATAAAAATAAATACTCATAAACCCAACAGGGTATAAAGAAATCCATGGAGGTGGCAGTAGAATAATAGGAATCCTACTAGAATTCCTTCCCTGGATCCCTGGCAGTGCCCAAGGCCAGGCTGGACAGGGCTTGGAGTAGCCTGGGACAGTGGAAGGTGTCCCTACCCATGGCAGGGGTGGCACTGGATGGGGTTTAAGGTCCCTTCCAACTCAAACCCTTCCATGATGGTTCCTTGCTCCCAATTGTCAAAACCCCCCAAAAAAACTGAGCCTAGAACAACCTTGATGGATTTTTAAAGGGATCCAAACAGGTCAGCTGGAAGCCTCTTTTCCCAATGCAATGCTTTGGCCCACAATTAAATGTTTGGGGTTTTTTTTAAGAACATGATCTCCAAACCGAAATTATTATAAGAGAAAATTTTGAATGTATGGGACACGAACTGAAAAAAGGGATTTCTCTCCCTGTTGATCACTCTGGCTGATTTTGGTTTCAAACTAAAACCAGGGAATTGCTGAACAGATTTTTCCCATCCCACCTCTCCATGCCAGTGTCTCCTCTTATTGTGGTGGGACCCCTGCCAGCTTTCAGTGATGTGGAACTGGGGCTGTCCCCAGCTCCAGAGTTCCTGGCACAGCAGAAAATCCTACAGCAGGGGTTAAAATCCAGCAATAATTTGGGTACAAAGGCTTCCCTTTGGCATTCCTGCTGCTTCCTGGTGGCTCAGACAGGCCAGGTCCCACCAGTGGGCACTGCCAGCCTTCTGATGGAATTCATATTTGCTTGGGCAAAGGATCCAGCTCTGGAATGGCATTACCTGGGAGGAGGGGAGATCACTGGACAGGGACAGGTTTCATGGTGTCCCAAGTCCCCGTCTGCCTCGCCAAGGAGGAGCTGGAAGATAACACAAGGGGACAAAATACAAAATATTGCCCATCATAGTGCCTGGCCTTGACAGGGGAAAATCATCCTGCATGAATAAACCTCCTCGAAAATCCCCCTAAATACTCTGGGACAGTGCTGGGGTTGAGCAGGAGCATTGAGGGAATGAAAAGTGTTGATCAAGCCTGGGGACAGAGAGGTTGGGCTCAGCCAGGATCATTCAAATCAGGTTGGAAAAGACTTCCAGGATCATGGAATCCCAGCTGTGCCCAGCACCCACCTTGTCCCCAGCCCAGAGCACTGAGTGCCACCTCCAGCCCTTCCTGGGACACCTCCAGGGATGGGCACTCCACCACATCCCTTCCAGGGACTCCCCACCCTTTCCAGGAGGGAATTCTTTCTGCACAAAAGCAGGGTACAACCCAAAATCCCTGTCAGGCTGAAAACTGAAAAGCAGTTTCTTGCAGAGACCTGCTCACACGCCTTGGGGCATCCCAAGAACCAGGAACATCTTCATACACGCCTTGGGGCCACCCCACACTTGCAGGGACCTGCTCACAAACCTTGGGGCTACCCCAAACCACCAGTGACCTCCTCACACGCCTTGGGATGCCTCAAACCACCAGGGATATCCTCACACAGCTTGAGGTGTCCCAAAATATCAGGGACATCCTCACACACACCTGGGGGACACCCTACCCTGCAAGGACATGCTCATACAGCTTGGGGCCACCACACACCTGCAAGGACCTGCTCACATGCCTTGGGGCCACCCCAAACCACCAGGGAAATCCTCACACACTTTGGGGTGCCCTAAAAAATCAGGGACATCCTCACACACACCTGGGGGCCACCCCAAAGGAACAGGGACCTGCTCACAAACCTTGGGGTGTCCCAAACTGTCAGGGACCTGCTCACATACCTTGGGGCCACCCCAAAACACAAGGGACATCCTCACAACCTTGGGGTGCCCTAAACCTGCAGGGAGATTCTCACAGACCTTGGGGACACCCCAAAACACCAGCAGAGACCTCTTTATACACCTTGGGGTGCCCCAAATCACCAGGGACATCCTGACACAGTTTGGGGTGCCCCAAACCTGCAGGGACCTCCTCACACACTTTGGAGACATCCCAAAACTGCAGAAAACTGCTCACACGCCTTGGGGCCACTCCAGATTTTGAAACCATCCGCATTCAATGGAGAGATGCTAAAATAAATTTAAATCATTATGGTTTGGATTTATTGTTCTTTGTGTGCACCTAGGTGTTCAGAATTAGAAGGGGGAGACCTCCAGGGTTGTGCAACTTCTTCCCAAATTGGGAAGTTGGCATTTTCAAGGCCCACCTGCATTGGCAGTGAAGATACAAACCCACCCTATAAATTAATGGGAAATAGAGAATTAAAATAAGATCAATGCTGTATAGAAATACTCTCATTTGTGGCTCTCAGGATTAATTAAAAAAAAATAGAGAAAGGGGAAGAATCATGGAATGTGTCCTTCAACACTTTGCCCTTCTGTTAATGCCATAAAAATCCATACCTAGGGATGGAAACAAACCTTAAAAATCATCTCATTCTTTACTGATTTATGGTGGCATTGGTGTATTTTAAACCCAGTTTCATAAGCCCCAGAAACATTAAACCAGGCACAATAAAATCTGATCTTTCAATGTTTGAATTTTACTGTTTTTATCAAATATTTTTGTCACCCCAAGACAAGAGTGGTTTGAGAACCTCTCCTGCCACAGGAAGATGCACCTGAGAGATCACCTCAACCCCTGCCATAGGCAGAGACACTTCCCACCAGAAAAATCTCTTTTTCCTCTCAAAATCAGCATCTTCGACCAATGATGTGCTTCAGAGTAGGGTTTAGTTTAAAATTATATACAAATAATACAGATAAATAAATTAAAGTCATAGAATTAGTATTGTAAAATATAGATAAAATTACAGATAAATAAATAAGGACCAACTGACAGCAGACCTGGATCACCTTCTCAACAAGGCCTTAAGGAGCCAGTATCCAAGAAAAACTACATTAATTATTAAATAAACCTTCTCCCAGCTCCAGACACTTCCAGAATGATCCTCCCCAGTGCCAATGATCAGCGTTTAGAGATTTCCTAGCCAGTAATCTCCCCCAAATTTCTGCCTTCCATGAATTCCCCTTGTCCCCAGGTGACTCCAGCCAGGAGATTTATTTGTGGCCCCCAGCTGCCCAAGCTGGGTTTGTTCTGAGCTGGGCACTCCAGCTCCTCCTCGCATGGGGAAGGACAAAAATAACCCTCAGTCGTGTCCTGAGCATTGTTTACAGCCTTCCAGACCTCTCCTGCCCTCCCTTTGGCACCTGGGAGCTGCCAAATTTTCCTGGGAATGCGCTCCCACCTCCTCATCCCGTGTTTTCCACAGCTCCATGCTTCTGGAGTTGCAGTATTTCCTGAGCTGCAATTTTGCCAACGGGGATTTTGAATGGACTGGATGCTCTTAGAGGTTTTTCCAGCCTTAACAACTTCATGGTTACTTTTCCCCCCCAAGATTTATCTATGCTGACTTTGTGTTACCTATGGATTTAATATTAAGAAGTAAAATAAAAGGTGGTTAAAGCTGCAAAGACCAAATGCCAGCGGCCATCCTAGGAGGATGCATCATTGCCTCCTTCCACCACAGCAACAACCCTTTGTTCCCAATTATGTAAAAATTGTTATGGCTTGCTCCCAATTACAAAAAAAAAAAAAGAATACTTTGGGGATTTTGCCACAGTTTCACCCCTTTGCTGTGCCCACCTCCTTGTGCCATCCTCAAACCCCTTCCGGGCTGGCACAGCACCACTTCCTCATGGAAAACCCACACGGGCTCTTTGCCCACCCCACACCATCCACCCAATTCCCCTACAACTGCTTCCCTTTCCTCACCCCACAACACCCACCCATTCCCCTGCAACTGCTGCCCTTTCCTCACCCCATAACATCCACCCATTCCCCTACAACTGCTGCCCTTTCCTCACCCCATAACATCCATTCCCCTACAACAGCTGCCCTTTCCTCACCCCACACCTTTGGGATTTGGGGGAAAACCCTACCGGAGCTTAAAGCTCCCTCGCAGCCCAGCCAAGCCTTTCATCAGGCCGTGCCCATTTAAATGCTGATGCTCTTAATTCTCCCTAAAATCACCTGCTAATGGGTCCCCTCCCTCCGCCGGGGCTGGATTAGAAGCTCTGCCCACAAGTGCCCTCCTTAATATCCCGGTTATCCTCACCCCCTCTTAAGGTGTTAATTAGGGACACAAGTCAGGCACTGAGGGAGGGGGGAAAAAAAATAAAAAGAAGAAAAAAAGGAATAAACATCCCTTTAGATTAGCGGTTTGAAGGAGCGCGGGGCATGGGGAACCCACACCCTTCCACCTGGACCACCTGGATGCTGCGCTTCCCCTCCCGAGGGAGATCAAGGTTTGCCCGGCCGAGCCCGCAGTTGAAAGGCTCGGGACAAAGAGCAGCTCCAGCAGGTGGGTGAATTTCCCCCCATCCCCTCCTCCCAGAAAAAGCCGGTCCCAAATAAACGGGAAAACAAACCCCAAAACCAGCCCAAAGCTTTGCGTGCTGCGTTAAGCCACAAAGGTTTCCACCTGCTGCCTGTGTTTCATCTTCCCGAGCCCAAAGGGGAAGGATTCTGCTGTGTCAGGAGAGGTGGGGATAAAAACAACAGGGATTTTTCTCTTTTAATGCCTGGGGGTAGGTTTAAGGGGTTTTGTAACCCTTTCTTGCGCCGTGTGAGGTTTTCAGGGGCGTTTAGTTTGAAATGCCACGTGAAGATCAGTGGAAGAGAGGAGGGTGTGAGCATCGGCTTAGAACAATTATTAAAAAATAAAAAGGGAGTTTCTGTGCAACAGCTCGGGGTGGAAGTGGTTCCTGATAGAACTTAGGAAGAAAATAGCATTTGCTTCCCTGAAATCTCCCCAAAATGACAGCAAAAGCTGCGCCGTGTCCCATCCTCCCTCCTTAGGAGTTTAATTCCTTTGTGCCACGGCTGTCCCCGAGTGCAGCAGAGAGGGGATTTCTGGTGATCCACCTCCATGGAATCTGCATCCACAGCACAGGAAAACCATGGGGGGATTCAATTTTCCCTTCAAACCAGCCGTGTTTATGCAGCCATGGAATCCCGGGGCTGGGGTATTGCTTTAGTATTTTTAGCTGAGAGGTGAAGAAGAAGAGTCCAGAAAGGGCTGAAAGACCCCAGAGCCTGTCCTGGCATCTAAAAGGGCTCCAGGAGAGCTGGAGAGGAACTTTGGAGGGACAGCACAAGTGGGAATGACTTCAAAGTGACAGCTGGCAGGGCTGGATGGGATATTGGGAATTAGGAATTGTTCCCTGGCAGGGTGGGCAGGCCCTGGCACAGGGTGCCCAGAGCAGCTGTGGCTGCCCCTGGATCCCTGGCAGTGCCCAAGGCCAGGTTGGACAGGGCTTGGAGCAGCCTGGGACGGTGGCAGGTGTCCCTTTCCAGCAGAGGTTGTTATAATAATGCCTTGCCTTGACAGGGGAAAATCATCTGAATGAACAAAACTCCTCTGAAAACCCCATAAATGTTCTGGGACAGAGCTGAGGTTGAGCAGGAGCATTGAGGGAATGACAGTTTTGGTCCCAGCAAGCCTGGGGGCAGAGAGGTCGGGCTCAGCCAGGATCATGAAGCTGCTTTACAGATTTCTGTGTTTAAAAATATTAATATTGAACTTCACAGAGCTTTGCTGAAGCTCTTCCAGCCCTAAAAGCAGGAGTAGTGAGTACACCAGAGGTGCTAAAGATCTTCATCCACCAAAACCTGCTTCTTTCATTGACTCTTCTCTTGCTGGAGTTTTCCTGAGATTTTGGAGGGAAAAATTCCCTTGGAGAGGAGGAGAATGGTGGGGAAGTGCATCCTGAGGTGCCTTTCCCAGCTGGGTCACTGGTTTGTGTGTCAGGAGCTGAGGGCTGGGGTTTCTCCTTATTTTCCCTCTGGATCACAGCAGGAGATCCAGACTGGACACACCGACCAGTCCAGACTCAGAGGCTCCACACATTCCATTTTTTCCCCAAGTTTTATATTTTCTGCTTCCCACAGGCCTTTTGTTGTTGTTGTTGGGTTGGTTTGAGGCTTGGAAGGAATTCATTCAGGCATTTCTGATAAGGAGAATCTGTCACTTTGGGGAAGGATCCAGGAGGGACCACGGTGATGCCACCTGCCCATTCCTCAGGGAATGCCTCCCACCCACCTCCCAGTGCCCTTCCCCTGGGAAAGGGGACACGAGCAGCCTTTGCTTCTGCCTCCCTGTGACCATTTTCCAGGGCTCAGGGGCTGTTTGTCCCCATTCCTCAGCTGCTGGAGGAGTGTTTTGACTTCCCAGGATGATGCAGACCTCGAGTGGGTTCAGGTTTTGGGGGCAGAACGATGCTCGGGGCCAAGGGAAGACTGAAAATCCCTTCAATAACAGTTTTTGTTTAATCTTAACAGACACAGGGTGATATTCTCATTATTTTTTTTCCTAAGGGATGTTACTAAATCAAATTTCAAATTTCTAAATCCAGCTTCTTGGATTTACCTAAAGAACAAACCCTGAGAGTCCAAAAGGGGCAGAAATGGGAAGAGGTCCTGACTGCAGATGTGATAAGAGAGGAAAGGATTCAAAACCATCAAAACCATTGTTTTTGTGGAATCTATCAATGAAATTAATTATTCTGGAGATGTCTGTGGTAGCATCCATCCTGCTGGGCACAGACCACAGGACACAGATGTAACCAGTGCTGACCTGAGCTCCTCTTGCCTCACAATGGCTGCTAAAAATGCTCTTTTTTCCTTCTCCAGGCTGGGAAAGTGCAGAATGCACAAGAAGCATTTTTGGTTAAGGCAAGGACAGGTGTGGAGATGGCCAAACTGAACAAAACAGAGTGTGGAGGAAAAAAGATGTACCAAAGAGATCAAGAAATGGTGTTTAATGCCCCACAAGGGTATTTTGCCCTGCCTGCAGAGGTGTCAAAGCTGTGCTGGTCCCTCTCACTCTCTGGAGAAAAAGCCCTGACCCTAGTGACAGTGGTTTAAATGTCCTAGGGATAAAATATGACACTGTTCATGATAGATTTGAACCCATCTGAACAGTTCCTGGTGCTTTCCTTAGCCAGATCCCTTCACTTTTTCATAGCCAGGTCCCTTCATTGCCCCAGTGCCACTGACTCTTAGCGGGCATAACATTATTATGATAATAAAAGAATTATATTATTATGTATGTTGCACAATGTTTTTTTATTTTTTTTAAGTTTGAATTTTTAAAGTACTTAAAACTGTTGTTTTGGTGTGTTTTGTTTTTGTTTTTTTTTTTTGTTTTCACAGCCTGGAATGACGATTCAAGCACTAAACTCCAGCCTCTGAGTCAGGAACTCTTTCAGGAGCTGCTTCAACCCCCAGCTCGTGCTGTGACTCTATTAAAAGCTGCTCCAGAGAGATTTAAAGGGTGGGTTTAGGTGCTTTAAGGACCATCAGTGTTTTACCCTCCAGTCTGAGGGAGTTTTGGCTGTTCTCAGCCAGTTCCAGAGCTGGAAGGAAGCTGGGAATGATCCTAACCCCAACCCCCTGCCTCTCCTTGGGGTTGTTCTCCCTCTTTTACATTTCCTGTGCCCGTGGCCTTGGTTCAGCACCAGCCGGCACTGCCAGAGCTGCAGTGGGGCTGCTGTTCCACAATCCCGTGTTCTCAGGGAATTTAATGCCCTAAAGAGGCAGCACCAACCCCAAAGGCACCAAACCCCCAGGAGCAGGCAGCATTTAAGGGATGCTCCCCCACACGGTGCCCTCAGAGCTGGGTTTGGGCTGGGGTGCAAAGCGCTTTTGGGGTGTACAGGGAAGGCTCCACCGTGATTTTGCACCCCAAACCCCTTCCTCAGTTTGCAGGGGTGCACCTGCAACCCAGCAGCCCCACTTAAAACAGGGGGGCAGCCAAAGAGGTGGGGAAAAATGTGTGCTCGCAGCTTTCCCTCCCTCCGAGCCATCCCAAAAAGCCGAAGAGCCGCAGGAACAAGCCACGAAATGACGGGGGAAAAATAAATCTTTATTCTGCATGGAGCAAGGAGTGAGCGGTTGAGATCGGCAGCACCCGTGGTTGGTCCAGCACAGCCCCTCCGGTGATCCCTCACTCCCTCCTCCCTCCCAAAATCAAGGAGAGCGATTCTGCTCTTCCAGAGCCCCGACCGCGCTGCCTCTCCTCGCTTTGGTGCCCAGAGGGCATCGGTGGCGACCACGGAATTCCTAAAAAGCAGCAGAATGGCGACCACGGCATCCCTAAAAAAACAATGCCGACAGTGCCAAGCCAGCAGCCTTTCCCAGGGGATGCTGGGGATGAACCCCCCCGCCCACGGGCAGGGACGCGGGGTGAATTTAAAGTTTTATTCGCTCGCACGCAGTTCGGCGGCATCCCTCCGAGCCAGAATAAAAAAAAAAAAAAAAAAAAAGAAAAAAGACAAAACCCAGTGTGTATAAAGTCACAGTCACGGTTTGAACCAAAACAAAAAAAAAAATCATTAAAAACTCGTTAGAAGTCATTCAAAGTCCCGGCGTTATGTACAGCTAAGTGCCAGCTGGAGTATTCACAACACAGTAACGTACTGCAAGAAGTCGCTGAGGAGAAGTTCCCTTGAGGAACAACCTTCGCTCCGGCGGGGCCGGAGCCTGTGGCGTCCGTGTGTGTGTCCGTGTGTCGGTCCGTGTGTCGGTCCGGTGTGGCTCAGTGCGGCTGGCAGGTGTGCAGGCGGGACGCGTCGGCGGGGCCGGGCTCTCGCTGCGGGCGGCACGCCAGCCCCTCGCTGCACGGGCAGCGCTGGAAGATCTCCAGGCCGTGCGTGCCTTTCCGCCGGTGCCGGGTACACACCTGCCCCTCCCGCAGCACCGGCTTGCAGATCTTGGACCAGAAGTGGCGGGCGCAGCACAGCCCGGCCGCGCAGTCCGAGGAGCGCAGGCAGAAATCGCCTTCCTCGCCTGCGGGGGGACAGCGGGAGGGATGCTCAGCCGGGAGGAGGGGGGACACAGGGTGGGGTGGGCATCCCGGGTTTGTCTGCTGGTGATAGAGGGGCTGGGGGCATCCCGGAGCCATCCCACAGGGGAGAGGAGGGAAAAGAGGCATCCCGGAGTGATGCCAAAGGGGGAAACAGGGACAGGAGGAATCCCAGAGCCATCCCAAAGGGGGAAACAGGGAAAAGGAGGCATCCCGGAGTGATGCCAAAGGGGAGAGGAGGGATAGGGAGGCATCCCGGAGTGATGCCAAAGGGGACAGCAGGGAAAGGAGGCATCCCAAAGCCATCCCAAAGGGGGAAACAGGGACAGGAGGCATCCCAAAGCCATCCCAAAGGGGACAGCAGAGAAAGGAGGCATCCCAGAGCCACCCCAAAGGGGGAAACAGGGAAAGGAGGCATCCCGGAGCTATGCCAAAGGGGACAGCAGGTAAAGGGAGGCATCCCAGAGCCATCCCAAAGGGGGAAACAGGGAAAGGACGCATCCCACAGCGATCCCAAAGGGGACAGCAGAGAAAGGAGGCATCCCAGAGCGATCCCAAAGGGAGAGGAGGGATAGGGAGGCATCACGGAGCGATGCCAAAGGGGACAGCAGGGAAAGGAGGAATCCCAGAGCGATCCCAAAGGGGACAGCAGAGAAAGGAGGCATCCCAGAGCGATCCCAAAGGGAGAGGAGAGATAGGGAGGCATCATGGAGCGATTCCAAAGGGGACAGCAGAGAAAAGAGGAATCCCATAGCGATCCCAAAGGGGAGAGCAGGAAAAGGAGGAATCCCGGAGCGAAGCCATGAGGGATGGTGCAGCAGAAAGGGCATTCTGGACTGATCCCGTGCGGGACACCGAGACAGAGTGGGTATGCCGAGTGATCCTACGGGGAACTGGGATGCAGGATGGGCATCCCGAGTGGTCCCACAGGGGACAGCAGGGAAGGATGGGCATCCCGGACAGATCTCAGGGCAGGGGGACAGCCCGGACTGGTGGCCAGGGGACGGCAGGGAAGGATGGCAGCCTCAGGCGGGACAGCGAGGTGACAGCAGCCGGGACGCCTCACCTTTGGCAGTGGGGAGCCAGGCGGGAGCGGGCGTCCGTCGGGGCAGCGCCTCAGGGCCGGTCTCGTCCAGCTCGGCCGCTCCGTGGGGCGGCTCCAGGGGCGTGCAGAGACCTGCGGGGGCAGCGGGGCGGCTGTCAGCCACGCGTGGGACCCCGGCCCGTCCCGCGGCCCCCAGCCCCGCCTGTCCCTGGCCTCACCGTTGCTGCAGGTCGTGCCGGGGCAGCACATGGCATCGCGCAGGCAGCGCTTGCGGCGCCGCCGGCAGCCGAGGCACAGCGGGGCACCCCCGCCGCGGGCTCCGCAGAACTCCTCGGGGCCGCAGTCCTCGTCCTCGGCGCACGGGAAAGGCTGGGGGGCACAGAGGAGGCGGGGGGATCAGCGGGGCCGATGATGCCATCCCCGAGTGTCCCCCCTCTCCATCCATCCCCCGTGCGTCCCTCCCCGCCTACACCCCCGTCCCCGGTGTCCCCTCCATCCCCGAGGTGCCCCCACTCCATCCGCTGTGTCTGTGTCCCCATCACCCGCTGCGTCCCTCTCCTCCGTCGCTGGTGTCCCCCTCTCCATCCCCGGAGTGTCCCTCCATTCTCTGGGCACCCCCTCTACCCACCCGCGCTGTGTCCCCTCTCTTCTATCCCTTCCATGGCAGGTGTCCCCTCCTCCAACTCCCGGTGCGGGTGTCCTCATCCCCGACGTGCCACCCTTCATCCCAAATGTGTCCCTCAACTCCATCCCCGACGGGTCCCCTCCATCCCCGGCGTGTGTCCCCCTCCACTCCCGGTGTGTGTCCCTCTATTCCCGGTGTGTGTGTCCCCCTCCATCCCCGGCGTGTGTCCCCCTCCATCCCCGGCGTGTGTCCCCCTCTATTCCCGGTGTGTGTCCCCCTCCATCCCTGGTGTGTCCCCCTCCATCCCCGGCGTGTGTCCCTCTATTCCCGGCGTGTGTCCCCCTCCATCCCGCTGTCCCGCCGCTCCATCCCGCTCTCTCCTACCTGTCGGGTGGCGGCCGGCGGGGCCTTGTTGCTGCCGTCGAAAGGGGGTGCGGGGGCGGCGCTGGCCTCGGCCGCCCCGCCCGGGGGGGGTCCCTTGATGGCGTTGGAGCTGAGGGCACCCCCGGGAGCCGCCGCCCGCCCCGCCGGGGCCGCGCAGCTCAGCGCCGCCAGCAGCGCCACCAGCCCCCGCATCCTGGTGCCTCCCGTGCCCTCCCGTGCCCGCAGAGTCCCCGAGCAGCAGCACCGAGCCGCCAGCAGCGGCTCCTGCGCTCCTCCGCCGCCTTTATACCCCCGGGGCTGCCTCCTGCCCGCCCCCTCGGGGCGGGGGGCCCGCCGCCTGGGATTTCAAAGCCTTCCCAGGGGGGGCTGTGCCCGTGAGCCCCCAAAACCGCCCCCACCCCGCCCCGAGGGCTCCCACATTGGTCGGGAGGGGGTTTCGCAAGGGCGAGGGCAGACCCCCCCCCCCCCCACACCCAGCATCCCTCCCCCGGCATCCCCCGCCCCGGTTCCCGGCCAGATGCTCCGCACTCCCCGACGCCGCCGCTGTCTCCAGCCGGGCGCGCCCGACGGAGGGGACCGGGAAGAGGGACGGGGGGGACACTCCCCCTTGTGCAAGCCCCCATAGTGGGTGGGAGCCGCTGTGGGTGCAGAGAGCCCCCTCCGCCCTCCCCCGATGGCAGAGTCGGTCCTTTGGTCTCCTCTAAGTCTCCCCCCCCGCCGCCTCCCCCGCGTCCTTCCTGGCGCCAGCGCAGCCTTGCAGGAAAGGAGAGGGGCTGCTCCGCATCCCCCCGCGCCGGGCGGTGTGCGGGGACACGGGGGAAGGGGGGGGGACACACGACGGGACTCTCGGTGTCCTCCCCCTACTCCCCTGACCCCAGCCGTGCCGGGGGGGCAGCGTCGGTGGGGGGGAGCTCCGGGCCCTTTGATGCGGGGAGATCAAAGGCGTCGCCCCCCCCCCACTCCTTTCCCAATTCCCTTTTTTCTTGCCCATTCCCCCCATTCCCTCCATTCCCCCATTCCCCCCATTCCTTCTATTCCTCCATTCCCTCCATTCCCTCCATTCCCCCATTCCCTCCATTCCCTCCATTCCACCATTCCCTTTTTTTCCTGCCCTTTTCCCCATTCCCTTTTTTCCTGCCCTTTTCCCCATTCCCTTTTTCCTGCCCTTTTCCCCATTCCCCCCCCGCCGCCCCCATGGGGCAGAGCGGCCCCAAGGCGCCCCCTGGCGGCCGCGCCGCGCCATCGCGCCCCCCACTCCCCCTCCCGTAATTAACTCTCGTTAATTAACCCCCGTTAATTAACCCGGCTTTTCCTCTTCGGCGGCCCCGTGCTCCCGTTTATTTCTTTTCGCAGCTTGGTTTCAATAAAAATACGAAGAGCCGGAGCAGCGCTTCCAAAATCCCCGGGGTGGGGGATTCCGGACGCTGCAATTCCTGCAATTAACGCCCCCCCCCTCCCGGTATCGCTGTCCCGGTATCCATATCAGCTGTTCAGCCCCCGAATGGATCAAGCCGGGCTAATAATTGCCCGGGAGGGTTTCGGGAGCACGGCGGGCTGAGTCACGGCCGGGCGACATCCCCAACACCCCTCCTGCCTTCCCTATTTTTAGTCTGGAATAATGAGCGCCACGCCTCGCCCCGAAATCTCGGTGTTCCCCTGGCAGTTTCAGGTGAGGGCCACGTCACCCTGAGGTTTTTATTGCATTATTAACTTCGACTTGTGATTGCTGCATCCCGCAAAATGATTGGTGAGGATTCCCAGCTCCTCCTTGGGCTGTTACCACATTTATTTCCCTCCTGAGAGGATGTTTTGTTGCTACTTTCTCCCAGCTTTTGCTCACCTCTGTGTCATCATCAAATTATGGAAAGATTTTGAGCTGGAAGGGACCTTAAAGCCCATCCAGTGCCACCCCTGCCATGGGTAGGGACACTTTCTACTACCCCAGGATGCTCCAAGCCCTGTCCAGCCTGGCCTTGGGCACTGCCAGGGATCCAGGGGCAGCCACAGCTGCTCTGGGCAACCAGTTCCGGGAGCAGAACCCCCAGATTTCACCACCATTACCCCACATTTCACCACCATCCAGAAGATCTCTCCCAAACTCAGCTCCTGCTCTGGAAGAAACCCACCGACAGCCATTCAAAAGTAATTATTTTTATTTCAACTCTATAAAGTATACAACAGGCACTCGGCAATTACAGCTGCAGGGGGAGTACAGAGCGAAACAAAAGCCATGGAAGTTTATGAAAAAAAACCCCAAAGTTCCTCAGTCAACATCCAAAGAGTGCAAGCGGCCGATGGCCGGGGAGTGACCGACATCGGCCTGACAAACAAAACCTCTGCCATGGAAGGAGAGAAAATCAGAGTATAAAACAAAGGGCTGGGGTAAAACAAGCGTAAATCGGGACTCGAGGGGGGAGAGGCAACTCCAAATGGGAATTTCCCCTTTTTCTGAGAAAGCCCTAAAAGCGCCCAAGTCTCGGTGTCAGGGCCGGGGAGCCGAGGAGGAGTTTCCAGGGCTCATCCCCGTGGATGCAGGGAAAGGGGCAGGGAAAAGCACAATTCCTGTTTGGTTGAGTGGTGCAAACGAGCCTGGTCTTTGCACCGGGGTTTTAGGTCAGGAAAACGCCGGCGGGGTGGATTTTTCCCAGGTGGGAGATTCCCGAGGGGGGCTGTGTGTGGGACAGCACGGATGGGTGGGATCTGCAGAGCTTAGCAAAACAGGAATACCTGTCTACGGACTGCTAGGATGTCAGAGATTAATTTGACCCGCACATCACATTTATACATTTCACAGAAATGACTCTGTATCTCATTAACAGATACACAGCTCTGGTACATTGAACAGAAATCAGAGAACGACGTCATCATTTCTGTAATTCATCAAGATCAGATAATAAAGGCTTAGAAATCGGTAGCAGAAAGAACTGTAAAACGCAGCAAGCTAAGAAAGGACGACGGTTTGAGGTGTGTTTGTCTTTGTCATGCAGCATAACACCAAATTTGTCTTTTTTTTTATTTTTAAATAAGATGCCATGGATTTAAGGCACTTGCAACAATGCCAGATAGCCAGTGACGTTCTAGAACTATGGGACAGGTGGGTGAACAGGACAGCTGACAGAAACTTTAATCATACTGACAAATATGACATTAATTCAAGTCTACCTCGACCTAAAAACATTACATTACAAATAAGGAAATGAAGGAATAATGCCATGGAACTGGAAAAGAACAGAAAGTTCTGTGTGACCCACAAAACATCGACACGAAAATACCTATTTACAGAAATATCTGCTCGTGGTCCTGTTGTTGAAGAAGAGTTTGCTGTAGGCAATGCAGCTCCAGGAGAAGCCACACCACCAATCAAAGCCCCCTCTGGAAGCACGGGAGCCGATTCCCCCTTCCCTAAAAACGCTGTCGTCCCATAGATCAGGAAAGGAGACAAAGAAATAAGGACAGGAGGTGGAAACACAGAGGCAATCCCTTGTTGTGGATATATAGAGATATATATAAAGCAACTTAAATATATTATTATAACTGAAGGCTTATCATATACATATGCAAAGTGTTAATGCTCAGGAGAGGCCATGGAAGTCGAGTGAGGTGTTTGATATCAAAATAAACTCAGATTCAGCACAGTGCACGCTGCAGGTGTCAATTCCCATGCCTGGCACAAGGGAAAAAAGGGACAGGAAAAGAAACCCAACAGCTCAGCCCATTCCAGACCCTCCTTCCTGTCACGTTTTCAGCTTGATCCCCAAATCCTTGTGGTGCTTTGTTCTCCTTGCCTGCCAATTGCATCAGGTGTCACCATCCTGGGACAAACTCCTACAGAAAGCTGTCCCCATGGAGTGAAAATCCAGGGGGGTGTGAGGGAAGCATTTGGCTGTCAGGCCTGTTTAAGATGCCTGGTGAATGTTTTAGCCCTCGTGCTCAGCCTTGGCTCTCAGTGCTGTCCATCCCTTGGAGAGAGGTGGAAAAGCCAGCAGGTGCTGCCTTTTCCCTGTGATTTTGAAGACAAATGAAGTTTTAATGGTTAAAGAACAGCAGAAGTGACTGTGCCAGAGGTGTGGCCTCACCCTTTGGAAAACAGAGGGAATTCCAGAGCCACAGACTGGTTTCAAAGGGGTCACGCGACCCAGCTCATGGTGAACAGCAGACACGGCCCACGCTGTCAAAATACTCTTTTGATTACATCCTTTAATGGAAAACATGCAAAAGAGTTGGGACTTAGCATCAGGGAAGGAATTTTTTACTGCTCAGACAGACCTTTTCCATGTCATATGTGGGAAAAGTCCTTGTCAGCAAGACTTGGCCTTTCCATGATCAGCTCTTGGCAGCTGAGGTTGAAAGGAGGCAGCACCTGCTCACCCACAGCAAGGGCTGGAATGAGAGGACCTTTAAGGTCCCTTCCAACCCAAACCATTCCATCATTCCACGATTCTGTGACTTTTTTGGGGTGAGGTCTCTCAGAGAGACCAAAAGCTGATGTTTCCTGTTGGATAATGGGATAAACTTTCAATCCCGTGTATATGTAACAAATGGGCACCCAGGACAGGATCCCTCTGCTGCATCCCATAAACCAGAAGAGGGAATACAAGCAAAGGAAAAGCAGTAGAAGGGAGGGAAAAGCATGTCCTGACAATATTGTTTTCCCTAGTTCTTTTTTCCATATGGATTTGGCCATCCCTGTGTTAAACACAGTCACGTGGATCTGGCACGCTGGAGACCTCATGGGGATCTTCCAATATCCATTTCCCATTGAATTCCACTGACTTTCCTGTGGAGCTCCTTAGCCTGGAGAGGCATCAGGACTACTGGCAATGTTCCAGCAGAGCCAGCAGACTGGCCCAGGGTTTCTGTTTAAACACGGAAGAGATGCAGACACGGAGACATGGAATCATCAACGGGGAGAACGGAGCCTCTGCTACATATTCCTGACAGGATGGGTCAGGGACAGGTTCCTTCCCAGGTGAGGGATGGATGTAGCACCTCGAGAGGACATCACGGGTCTCATGTTTTTCCCTTTGGGCCTAAAAAGTTCCAAATTATCCTTAATTTTATACCTAATCAGACTGGTGGGCTGCTGTTGCCTTGTTCAGGACCGTGATTGGAGCACTGTGAAATGGATCAACAGATGTGAAATGGATCAATGGATGCGCAATGGATCAACAGATTACGATGGATCAGTAGATGTACAATGGAGCAGTAGATGTGCAGTGGATTCATTCCATGATTTTCTCTTTCCGTGCGTGTGTTGGTACCAAGGGAAAGGAGAACTGAAGCCCAAAGGTGGTGCTGCCACGTGAGGGGAACGACCCAACTCTGCCTCGACAGCATCTGCAGCAGTTGTGCTTTTGTTTGACCAGGCTGAGCCAAAATGTTTCCAAAACAAAGAGGGAAGGGCACATTCAGTCTCGTCGGGAATACTGCTGGGAAGGAAAAGGACACATTCCCCACTGCTCGGATGGGAGCACTTTGCCCGTGCTCCTCCTGGGCTCCAGCGCTGCCCTGCGGAGCTCGGAGGGTGGGAATAGCCCAAATCCTGCACTGGAGTAGCTGCAGCACTTCATAAATTACTACTGATCCTACGGAAAAAGCAGCTGGAATTAAGTGCCTCTTACCCTACGGATCTCTCACTCTGCTAATCAAGAGTGTGCCAGGATCTCTGTGGCCACAGAAGAGGAGTTCTGTGCCGGAGCAAGGCTCTGTGTCAGGACCACCGTGCCCACGCCAGGTCACGTTCCAACAGAAAACATGGAGAGCACTACTGTCACTAAGCAAGAAGTCCTAATGCCACTGGAGTTACTGGAGCAGCATCAATCAAGGCATCATGGTGACCCCGAGCACGAATCCTCCCCGATTCCGGTCTTCCCGTTCCGCTGGCAGCCACGTCCCAGGAAAAGCTGTCCTCAGCAAGGCAGAAGCAGGTAAGAGAAAGAACATTAAAAATCTATGTCCCATCCTGAGTTGTCGTCAGGGGGTGGCTCGTCACTGTCCTCTGGGAAGCTGTCGAAGTTGCTTGTGTCCGTGGGAGACGCGACCTGCGGGCGGGAGAGCGACAAGAAGGGCGTGTTCATCCCAGAGCTGCCATTCCCTCTTCATCCCACAGCCATGGGCATCCCAGAGAATCCCCAGCAAGCCAGGGAAGGGCTGAATCCACGGCTTTTTGCTGAGGGATTTCCCCCAGCTCCCCTGCTCTCCTGAATTTTCCTACTCCTTGCCACAAGGTTGCCACAACAGGCTTGGGAAAAGCCTTCTCGGAGCCCAGGATTTCCCATCCAGGGCTCCAGGATGCTGAGCCCTGCTGCCTTGAACTTTCCTGACATTGCTCAACCTCAGGATCCTTCCAGAGAAACCCATCTTCTCAGGAGGAAGGCCAAGCTCATTTCTTTTTTTGGAAATAATGACATTTGAAATCTACCCTGGCTATAGAATTTATGGTTTTCCTGCTTTGTGACAGCGAAGGAAACTTTCTTACAGTGAGGACTTGATAAAGTCAAGACAATAAAAAAAAATAAACTAAGAGGAAACCACCAACTCTTCAGCCCAAAACAACTAGAGTCTTACTAGAAATTTAATACTTTAAGCTTTACCCAGAGCTTGCTGCTTTTTTTTAGTAATTTCATTAGGGAAGAGCCTGATCCAGGGGCCAACTGACAGTCATTAAATCCCAGAATTCTGGAATGGTTTGGGTGGGAAGGGACCTTAAAGCCCATCCAGTCCCACTCTGCCACACCTTCCACTGTCCCAGGTTTCTCCAAGCCCTGTCCAGCCTGGCCTTGGGCACTGCCAGGGATCCAGGGGCAGCCACAGCTGCTCTGGGCACCCTGTGCCAGGGCCTGCCCACCCTGCCAGGAATATTTTTCCCAGTATCCAGCCTGAATTGATCTCAGGGGTTGCCCCAACCCACTTGGCCTTATTAACCCTCCTGAGATTCCCATTTGATGTTGGATGCTGCTGCAAGCCTTGGGAAAAGACAGGAGTTCCAACTCCAGCTCCACATTTAATGTGGATGCCCAACTGCATCAGCATTTTCCTGCTGCTGAACACATTTTGTGGGAAATCAGGATTATGGAATACCTGACTTATTTTGGAAAAAAAAGTCCTACCCTACACAATCTTAGTGGTTTTAATGCTTTTGGATTTTCTGGATCTGATGACTTTGTTGGAGCTCCTTCACCCTTTGCTTGCTCAGCTCATCTTTGGAAGAGTCCTGAGCTTTTCAGGAGAGGTAAAATCACAAATTCCAGCTGTGGTATCAAGCAGTGTCCTCGCAGCAGGTTGTAAATTGGGATCTTTCCAAAAATCCCATGGAATAAGAGCTCTTTGATTGCCTCACTGGCAGAGCCACGTAAGAAATGAGAGTTAAAGAGCTGGGAAAAGCCTTTTTTTTTTTCAAAGAAAAAGGAAGTAATCAGCATGTTTGGTCCTGCTGGCTCTTTCCCAGCTAACAAGGAGAGGTGGATTGAAGGAGAAATGGATGTCTGCCACCAGAGCTGTATTTTGGGTCCCTTCTCAGAGTGGCACTTGAGACTTTGCCAAAAAAACCCACAAGCTGGAACAGGATTGACAGCTCTGGGGTTGACAAAATTCACAGTTCATGGGTTTGGAGAGGATCTCAGGAGTAGGTCTGGAGGAGCTGCTACTCCCAAGAGCTCAGGGAAAGGATGAGCTGGGTTGAACCAGGATTAGGGCCAGCCTGGAAGAGGGAAGGATGCTCCTATCTATTCCTTGCTATGTGGGGTAACAGCAGTATTGGAAATGCTCCTACTAAACTAAAAATCCACCAAAACCAGTTAGGTAGACATCCTGGATTTTTTTTTTTTTTCAGGCTACACAGACATCCTGCATTCCCAAAGCAGGAATTGCTTTAGGAATTGGATGTAAAGGAGCAAACTTGACTTTACTGCCTGACTTGAAATGTGATCCTGCTGATGAATGAATAGCATTAAAAATAGGCCAAGGCCAGAATGGACAGGGCTTGGAGCAACCTGGGAGAGTGGAAGATAGTGGAAGATGTCACAGAAGGTGATGGAACTTGTGAGCTCAAAGGTCCCTTCCAACCCAAACCATCCCAGAATCGTAGCTTGAGCTTAAGAGAAAAAAAAAAAAAAACCAAAAACCCAACCAAACCCTGCTTTGATCTCTTAAACATTTCTGAGTTGTTATGGGAGAGATTTGCCAAGTCCTGCTTTCCCCACTGACTCCAGGAGCTCCTGCATCCCACAGGACAAAAGGGGGGTTGGGAAAGCCTCCTGCTCTTTCCCTAAGCAAACTTTGGGATGGCCGATTCAGCCCCAGAGCTGGGCCTGCCCCTGCTGCAGGAGCTGCAGGATGGAGCAATGGGGTGCAATTAAACCCCCATTAATGGCATTCTCCCGGTGATCCCGAGGGATTAAGCTGGAACAAGGAGGGGAGGCTGCAGGACAGAAGGGGCCGAGGTAATTTCTGCCGGCTAATCCTGTTTGGTTTCCCTTTGCAGCGGGGCTTTGAGGGCAGGGAGCTGCACAAAGACATCAAAGGAAGGGCTTTGCTGCAAAGGAAAATGAGCGGGGCTGTCCCTCCGAGCCTGCTCCCGGTTAAACATCAACAGCTTTTCATGGAGGACATGGATGCAGGGCCAAGAGGGGCACAGGCACAAAGGACAGCACAGAAGGGAAGGTTAATGTGAAAGAAAAGGAAGATGGCATCCAAATCCCACTTGCCTTTCCAAAGGAAATGAGAATAAAGGAGAAGGGAAGAGGACGCAGCTGAGAGAAGGGGTGGAAGGGGCAGCTCTCCACGGAAATGGGAAAAGGAGATGCAGAAACAAGTGGAGCAGGTGAGAGAGGGGAAAATGTGCTGGAGTGAGTGATCCTGCCTCAATACCCTGCTACAAAGTGGAGTTCTCCATGGCTGTGCCCTCCTCACACTGCCTTTATAGGGAAGAGCCTGTCTGGAGAGGAAGCTTAGCTGGGAATGTGGCTGAAGTGATTTTTTCAAGCATCTCCAGAAGAAATAAAGCACATTATTCCCACTTAACCCAATGTACCACTGCCCAGAGCTCACAGCATCACAGGAATTGCCCATGGAGGAGAAAATAATGATAGGAAAACTTACACTTGGGATGATGGGAGGCGTCAGTGTCCCTTTCCGTAACCCTTCCCAGTTAAAGCCTTCAAACCATCTGAAGTGGGGGAAGAATACAAGAGTTAGACAGGTGTAGCACACAAAGAAAAGAAAATTGCTTAAACAACAGGTTTCATCTCCCACAGATTTTGCCTTTGAATCCCTTTGGAATTTTTCCTGTCATCTTTTTTGGGGACCAAGAAGGAAGTGTGCACAGCGACCCCGTGGTGACAGCACACAAGTGGAAATTGCCACCACTCAGATGGGAACCATTCCTTGCTGCAGGTGTCCTGGAAGCTGCTCCTTCCCTTCCAGAGGCTGGATCCACCCCACAGGAGACCTTTTTTCCCTGTGGAATTGGGTTAACTCCCAACTTCATGCTCAAGGATGTCCCACTTGTGGTTTTCTTCAGGTTTGCTCAAGGTGGGTGGACGAGCCCTGAGCCTTCCTAAAAAAAATATCCATCCAATCCATTCCTGCTGCTTTGGGGCTGGGAGAAGAGATGTTCCAGCACAGATGGATGAGAGAAATTGTTCCTGGAATGGAACAATTCACACTCACCTGTTCTTATCCCAGTAAACTCCTAAGACATCGTGCAACCCCTCCCATGGGACCAAAAGGGAGGATGAATTTACATTATGGATAGGAAGTGTTTCTTAGGAGAAAACTGAGGTGTTTGAAATGCCACTTTCTGGGACTGGAGATGATGGCTGCTGGAGAAGACACTTACTTGTGCTTTTGGATATCTTTCACTCCATTTTTCAAGTTCCCTAATCTTTCTGATGGATTGTCCCTGTAAAAGGAAGAGCAAATCCTAAATCACTCTGCCCAGCTCATTTCTTTGCAAACATCACCAAGGTTTTATTCTTACATCCACTTACCTGCATAGTTTTTTAATTAAGTTAGCAGCATTTTTGGCAATCTTCTTTGGAAATTCAATCATGTCTATTCCCCTTAATATGATGTTATAGGTCTTCATGGGGTCTGGGCCTGAGAAAGGGGGACTTCAGAGGGCACAGGGAGGGAAAAAAAGATTAAAAACTTGTCTTTCACAAAAATTGGTCTTTAAAACACACCCAGATGAGACAAGGTAGATGTCAACCAGGAATGCTTTGCTTCCCATCATCCTAACCATTTCTCAAGGAGCTCTGGAATTCAGGGATGTTGGCTGCAGGGAAGTACCAAAAAGTTTTCCATGCTAAAGCTCTTCTTCCCATGGCAGCTGCATCCCAACAGCCCAAGGCAGGAGGCTCTGAGCAGCATTGCCTGGCTTATCTTTGTGTGGTGGCACCTGATTCCAGTGGGGATTGATTGGCTTTTATTTATGGGGGGCTGTGTGTGAAGGATGGGCAAATGCAGGGGATGGATCCTTCCCCAGCTCCTCGGGGTGAGCCCTGGGGGATGAGGTGAGGGAGCTCCAGGAAGCCAAAAGCAGCAGGGATATCCCAAATTAAATATGGGAAGGGGTGGATGGTCCCTGATCTGCCTCCTCCTTTCCAGCAGTGAGGAACCTCTCCAGCTGAGTGTAAATCCTTCCCCTTTTCCCACCATTTCCAGACCCTTCAGGGCCAAACTCTTCCTCTTTTCCCACCATTTCCAGACCCTTCAGGGCCAAAACCTTCTCCTTTTCCCAACATTTCCAGACCCTTCAGAGCTAAACCCTTCCCCTTTTCCCACCATTTCCAGACCCTTCAGGGCCAAAACCTTCCCCTTTTCCCACCATTTCCAGACCCTTCAGGGCCAAACTCTTCCTCTTTTCCCATCATGTTCAGCCCATTCAGAGCCAAAAAAAAGATGATTTGAATGGAAAAGCCACTGTGGAGTCCCCTGGCCCAGCCCTGCCCCTGCCCTGGCCTCATCAGGGTGAGAAGGGCAGAAATCTTGGGATGAATTTCGATGCCCATACCTGCCAGTCAGGAGCTCATACATCAGGATTCCCAGGGACCAGTAGTCTGCCGAAATGTCGTGACCTTTGTTCAGGATGATCTCGGGGGCTACGTACTCCGGGGTGCCACAAAAAGTCCATGTTTTCTTTCCAAATCCTATTTTCTTTGCAAAGCCAAAATCGACCTGAGGGAAGGGGCAGGAGAGAGTCAGGGCAGGGCATCAGAGGGAATGTCAGCCGTGGGCTCTGCTGCTCTTGAAGTGAAGCAAGGCAGAAAGGAGGATTCCTCATGGGAATTTTCTCCTAATTAAAGCATTGTGGGTCATTCCAGGACCAGAGAAACACAGTGACCTTTTTGCTGATTTATCCTTGGGAAAATTCCCATGAGGGAAGCAAACACCAGCACCAAGGGTTTCTTGGGGGTTGGAACTTGCTATCACTCGCAGCTCAGTTGGTTTATTTTGCTTTTTTTTTTCTTTTAAATTTAAATTAACATGGGTAAGGAATGGCTTTAAACTGTGAGAGGGCAGGGATGGATGGGATTTTGGGAAGGAATTGTTCCATGGGAGGGTGGGCAGGCCCTGGCACAGGGTGCCCTGGATCCCTGGCAATGTTCAATGAGGGAATTTCCTACAAGGCTATAGGGGTAATAGCTTAGAAATAGAAGGAGGTAAATTCCATCAAAGCAAGGAGAAAATTGCCTCAATTACCTGGTAAATTCCTGAAAAGCAGAAGTGACATTTTTAAAGAAAGTAACAATGATATAACAAGGCCAGGTTGGACTTTGGGGCTTGGAGCAGCCTGGGACAGTAGAAGGTTCTAGCTTGGTTAGAAACTTGAGGGAATTTAGGCTTGGTTTAGGGGTTCTGTGTGGTGGAAAAGTTTTTCTTTTAACTTGCGCTTTTAAAAAAAGGCTTAGTAGATTTTTGTTGTTTGGTTTTAAGGTAGTTTATTGTAAGTTATCTAAAAGATTGTCTTTTTTGTTTATTGCGGTTTGGTTAGTAGCTTAGGCAAAGGCACACACACTCTTGACATTTTTTTTTTGGTTTTTTTTGACTTTTAAAAATTTTTGGTTTTGGTTGTTGTTATTTTTTATATGGTATATTATGTGATAAATGTTTATAGTTTTTTTTAATTATTTATTATTTATATTAAATAGTGTTTTTTTTTATTTTAAACTAATTTTGTAAGTGTTAATATTATTATAAACATGGAGGTAAGGAAGAAGAAAGAGGAAGGACAGGACTGGCTAAAAATTTTTTTATCTTAAAACTTTTGACTTCTATATATAAAGTAAAACCCCCCCTGTATAGGTGTTAAAACCCTCCTGTATAACACTAAAAAATTCTTCCTTCTACTTTGTAACTACTTCTACTCTAATATCTAAACTTTTGTGACTTCTTGTTCTTCCTGCAAAGTTGGTAAATCATTCCATGGCTCAAATCCAAAATCACAGCTGTTTCCAGCTGCCTGCCAGGGCCTCAAACGCTTCTGACCAGGGCCTGGAACATCCAAACATGTCTGAGGGACATTTTGAGTTCCAACAGAAACTCTCCTTTCTCTCTGACTGAACTGACAATGCCCATAAATATCCAACCTCTGTTTCCCTTGGTGCAGTTTGAGACTCACAGTCAGCATTTCTCAGCTCAGCCATCCCCTGAGCCCTGCTGGAAGTTGGGAAAACATCCCAGTGGTGATGACAACACCTTGCCCTGATCTCCTCCCAGCACCTCCTGATGGACCCTGTTGGGGGGACTTTGCTCCTCACCCTCTCCCAAACCTGTGGGGGAGTTGGGGGGATTTTTTTTGGCACTCACCAGCTTGGCATAACCTCGGTGATCCAGAATGAGGTTCTCTGGCTTGAGGTCCCTATAAATGATCCCTTTGGAATGCAAGTAGGCAAAGGCTTCCACTACGCACGCCGTGTAAAACCTGGTGGTGGAATCCTCGAATGAACCCCTGTGGGAAGGAGGGAGGGAAAAGGGGATAAAACCATTAGATTAATCCCTGGGAAGTGGTTTCCTTCCCCATGGAATTCATTCTGCTGTTAAAACTTTTATCACTGCAGTAAAATCACTTCTTGACACCAGCAAAGTCCCCAGTGCTAAACTCACTTTTATATCTCAATCTAATTAAATTTGCATTTTTCACGAAGCCTCTTTGCCTCCAGTATCTGAAACTATTTTAAGGTTTATTCTATAATTTAGAAATAAAACTTTGAAATCCTTGTCCTGTAAGCAAAAAGGTATTTTTTTCTAATCACAACTTTGGGTTTTGAGTGTTAAAACTCCTTTGAGGTGTGCACATAAGTTCTGTATTAATGTTCCTAACTGAGACAAAAGGCAGCAAAATCAAAGGGACTTGAAGAGTTAATGCAAATTCCAAGCTGCACCTTTGGATCCTTGTTTCTGAAATTTTCCAAAGAAAACCACATCCCCCTTCCTGCTGGGGGCTGGCTGAGACCAGGAAGGTGTCTAAGCTAGATGGCAGCAGAACCTCAGTTTAAATCCTGGAGAATTAAAGACGGAATTATCAGGCTCTGACAAAAAAAAAAAAAATCAGGAAAAATCCCACTCAGCACCTTCTAACTTTGCTCAAGTTCCTGTTCCAGTGAGAAAAAGGCTGCTGGGAAAAGGAAGAACTAGAGAAAAAAATGTTCTGGGGAATTAAAAGACAATTTAATCTTTCTGATCAATCGTTTCAAATTTAATTTAATTCTGTTCCAGTGATGAGGCTATTCCAGAGTTACAATTCCCTGCATCTTTCCCTGCTCTGTGGGCACATCCCATGTTCACCCAGCAACCCCAAACAGTCCACGGTGACCCCTCCCAAGCAGGGACTGTGGGGTTTTGGGCATGCATGCTTTCCTAACTCATTTTTTCCCATGTCACTGCTGAATCCCGATGGATCAGTGCTCCTGGCAAGGTGTGGATTCTGATTCCCACTTGAATCAGCAGCCCTGATGTAATATGGGATATTTGGGCCAACAGATCCTGCACAGCTCTTGATTTCCTCCTGCTCCTTGCTCTCACTCCTGGCTGGGCCATAAATCCCAGGAAATATTTATGGATATTATTTAGCAGTGTCCGTGTGGCAGAACTGAAAGCTGAGATTCACACTCAGAGAAGGAGGGCTGCAAACACAGGGGTGGGAAAAGCCCTGAGATGGGAAATTGTGATTTTAAAACTGTGACATCAAAAAGAGCTGAAGCTGCTGGAGTGAGTCCAGAGGAGGTCACGGAGCTGCTCCAAGGGCTGGAGCCAGGCTGGGAGAGCTGGGGGTGCTCCCCTGGAGAGGAGAAGGCTCCAGGGAGAGCCTAAAGGGGCTCCAGGAGAGCTGGAGAGGGACTGGGGACAAGGGATGGAGGGACAGGACACAGGGAATGGCTCCCAGTGCCAGAGGGCAGGGCTGGATGGGATATTGGAAAGGAATTGTTCCCTGGGAGGGTGGGCAGGCCCTGGGAACAATTCCCTCCCAATATTCCATCCATGGGGTGCCCAGAGCAGCTGTGGCTGCCCCTGGATCCCTGGCAGTGCCCAAGGCCAGGTTGGACAGGGCTTGGAGCAGCCTGGGACAGTGGAAGGTGTCCCTGCCCATGGCAATGGGTGGCACTGAATGGCATTTAAGTCCCTTCCAGCCCTTCTAGCAGGAATTCTGCCATTTAAAACATCTCACTGTGCAGGATAAGTCCCAGCTCACCTGTCCCTGAGAATTGTCCAGAGCTCTCCCCCCAGGCAGGCTTCCATCAGCATGTACAGGTACTTGCTGTCCTTGAACGTCCTGTAGAGCCTGATGGTGGCAAGCAGAAAATCACAGATAAATCCATTAGCAAAGCACAAAACTCGCTGGTTTGACAGAGTTTAAAGAAGCTGAATGCTCTTCCTCTTCCTCCCAAGAAGGAGTGTGGAGGAAAAACTGCCTCAAGGGGTGGGCCAGGCTTTGTGAACCCATCCTCAAGTTCTGAACTGTGCTCTAAAATCCATGCTCTGTGCTCAACAGGGCTTTCTAATGATATTACATTAATTTTCTAATGATATTACATTATTTTGGTTTACAGATGTGTTTCATAATATTAAATAACTATGGTGAAAAAACCCAGAGATTCTTTTTTTTTTTTACTTGATTTTAATGTTCAGCTGCTTTTGTACTTCCTGTTCCACATGTGGCTTTATCCACTCAGGCTTCCAGCAGGGTGTGGATATCTTTGCAGATAGTTTGAACAGTAATTTTAATTTTTGTAAATTTTTTTGGTAATTATTTAGGTAATTGATTTTGGCAAATAATTTGTCATTTTTGGATAATAATTTTAACAATTTCTGCAGCAGGAAGGATTGCTGAGGGTGACTCCTGGTGCAATTGCTGCATTCCTGGCAGTTTCCAAGAGTTAAAAATTCAGGAATTAAAAATTCCAGGAGTGAAAAATTCAAGAGCTGCTGCCACATGATGGAAATGAAACCAGGTGGGTTTTGCAGGTTCCAGCAATTCCCTGATAATACCAGTCATTATTTTTACAGAGCTGTGGGATGGATCAGCAGGAAAACACTGCAGGATTTGGTTTCTTTGGAAGACATCCACTTTTATTTATATAAAACAAATGGTCAATTATAACTGGCCATTAAATAAATCTAATATCGACGGTTTTAACAAAAATCCCCCCACTTATTTCTTGGCACTTGGACAACGTATCATTTATCTTAATACACATTTAATTGCTATTAAAGTTTATAGAAAACTTCAAGAATCCAAAATGTAATTTCATGGTTTTAATTGGTAATTTAAATACTACCAAAATACTTTCCCTAATTAAGCCAGCCCTGCTGAAAATTTTGTGGGCATTAAATCTGGCCTAAAATGCACAGATTAAAAAAAAATCAAATATTATTTATCAGCTATCATGGAAGCATAAAGTTTAGACACATGAAAGGACATTATTTCCTAAGTTTAAATGACACAATATTTGAATAAACTTCTTTATTTATTTCGTTATTCCTTGAAATATTTGCAGGCCCCTGATCCAAGCCAGAGCATTTTGTTCTGTTTGAGTTTTAGTTTATGTAAAAGTCAATTTTATTTAGTGACACTTGGCCTCTCCTGCTCCTTTTGCCTGGATTAATTCATTTTAATAACCAAACCAAATTATTCTTCAAAGACTTTTTAGCAAACACAATGAACTACAAAAACAACCAGGTTCTTCAGGAATTTTGTCTTTCCCATTCTAATATCCCAGAGATTGTGTCCTTGCTCCGAGATTTTTTTAAACCCATCATTCATCTGTCAGCTCAAAACTGAATGAATCTACTAAAATATTCAAATTTCTGCCCATTGCATCCCCCCCAAAAAATTATCCCAGAGGGCCCGAGAAACGGAATAAAAAAGTTATTGAATAAACAATAAATAAGTTGAATAATTTTTGGATAGATAGCATAGGAAAACTTCAAATCCCTGTGAATGGGCAAGAGGAGAAGAGGGGAAAAAGCAGAAATCAAGTTTGATAAATCAAATATTTTCTAGCAATAGCAAAAAGTTGGACTTTGTGACTTGGAAACCTTTCCAGAGCAGGGTTTCGATGGGATATTAAACATAATTCAGGGATGGTTGTTGCTGCAAAAGGTAGGAAACACTGCAGGATATGGAAGGGGAAGATGTACAGGTAAAACATCCTTGTCCTGCTTCCCTGCTGAAGGATGAGGAGTGGGAATTTCATTTATCAGCCATGGCTGATAATACCACTGGCTCCATTAAGAAATGTTTGGAGGCTCAGGCTCTATTTGGGAGTGGGAATTTCTGGGAGTGGTGGCTTGGCTGGCCCTGCACTTCCCCTCTCATCCCAAAACAGCTCAGCCTTCCCAAAGCCCAGAGGCTGCAATGGCCCTCAGGGAATATTTGGCTCCAGCCTGGGTTACAAGGAATGTTTCTGGATCCCAGAGCACATCCTGAAGGGAATGGCAGCCGGGCAGTATCGGGCTCCAGTTGTCACCCATGAATCACAGGAGAAGCCATTGGCTCCAGGGGAATCCCAGGGATGGAAACACCCCCTGAGTGCCCCACCTGGCCACGTGCTTCCCTTTGGATTCATCCCAGGGGTTTGGTTTCACCCTGGGTTTGTTTGCATCTCCAGAGCAATTTCTGGGAGCAGGGCTGATCTCCTAAGGCAGAGAAGTTTTCCAGGTATCTCTGAGGTTGGGATGAGGCAGCCTTGACTGGGATTCCCTTCAAGGTGGCTCCAGGGATCCTCAGCATCCCCTGCTCCATCCTGAGCTACAGCATGGAAATAATCTCCACTCTGTCCTCACAGTCCTTGAAAAGCCAGGGAATTCACAGGATCACTGGGTTGGAAGAGACCTCCAAGATCATCGAGTCCAATCCAGCCCCAGCACCTCAACCAAACCCTGGCACCCAGTGCCACATCCAGTCTGTTTTTAACACATCCAGGGATGGTGACTCCACCACCTCCCTGGGCAGCCATTCCAGTGCTTCATCATCCTTTCTGTAAAATACTTTCTCCTGATATCCAACCTATATTTCAACTGGCACAGCTTGAGACTGAACGTTGTTATTAGGGTGGAGCCAAAAATGCCTGGTACCCCTTTTATTCCCTGGAGACGTGCTTAGATTTGGAGCAGGGAGATAGTTGCACTGTGTTTGCCCATGAGGAGCCCACGGATGCTGAACTTGAGTTGTCAAATATTCCCTGAAGAGAAATGCTGGACACAGCTGCTCATTGTCATGGCACTGCGCCATTTCAAAGGATGAAGCCCTGCTTTCTTCCAGCTTCCCTTAGTTGGGAAGGAAAACTCAGCAATTGGGAAGGAAAAGGAAAATTAACTTGGAGCATGGCTAAAGCCAAGTCATGATAAATACATATATATATATATACACATATTATTGATGGTGAGTCCAGTGCCTAAAGGAGCTCCAAGAGAGCTGGAGAGGAACTTGGGTCAGGGGACACAGGGAATGACTTCCCACTGCCAGAGGGCAAGGCTGGATGGGATAGTGGGAATTAGGAATTGTTTCCTGGCAGGGAGGGCAGGCCCTGGCACAGGGTGCCCAGAGCAGCTGTGGCTGCCCCTGGATCCCTGGCAGTGCCCAAGGCCAGGTTGGATGGGGCTTGTAGCAGCCTGGGATGGTGGAAGGTGTCCCTGACATGGCAGGGGTGGTACTGGGTGGGCTTCAAGGTCCCTTCCAACCCAAACCACGTTCTGGCAGCACCAGCGAGCTCTGCCCCACACCTCCCTTCCCTCAGAGGTGTGGGGCTGAAGCTTTTCCCTGCTGGCTGGTCCCTGGGGGGATCCCTGGCACACCGAGGCAGAGGGTGGTACCTGACGATGAAGTCGGAGTGGGCGCCCTGCATGATCTGCTTCTCGGAGCGGATGTGCTCCTGCTGCCGCGTGTCCACGATGTGCCGCTTCTTCAGGATCTTCATGGCGAACGTCTTGGCCTCCTCGCTCTTCAGCTGCACCTGGGCACGGCAGGACAGGCCGGGGTCACACACAGACCATAGTCCTGCTGGAGTCCCACCTCCCAGCCAGCAATCCCCCTGCTGCCTTCCAGGCATTCCTCCCACCTCTCCAGTCATGATCCAGCGTTCTGACTGCGTGGCTTGCTGCTCAAAAAGCTGTTTTGGAACACCACGATCTTTAGGGAAAAGCCAAATGTGGGTGTTGCTCTGGGGTCAGGAGATGTTGTAGCTAACATCCAGCTTCCCCAAACCCCTTTCCTCCAGGTCACCCCACCTGTGCTGGCTCTGGCTGGGAATTGCAGGGCTGGCTTCCCTGCTCACAGCTTTGCTTCTCACCTTAAACCTCTGCCCCCTATTTTTAGCCTGGCTCTCCAAGCTGAGGCTGACAGGAGTTGTTTGCTTGCTCTCAGGGTAACCCTGGCAACTTCTGAACCCTGATCCACCCCGAGGGACAGCTCCCTATCCCAAAGCCAGCTGGAAGGCAGCCACCCTTCCCATCCTGGCCAACCCTCTCAAAGAAACCCTGTTGCTGACCTCCCAGGCCTCCAAGTCTGCTGAATTCCCCCGGCAGCTGCTCCTAACAATATTCCAGCGAGGTGCTTGCCCCGCTGTTGAGCACGAGGTGCCATCTGGCAGCTTCTGTTTTGGTGTCCTTGTAGGAATTTGGCTTCTGCCAGAGGGAACCCAGCCTGCCTTTAGGGTTAGGAGGCAACACTCACAAAACCAGAATGGATTTAATGTCAGATCTCTTTTTGTATAGGTTTGTTGCAGGAATGTGTGTGGATATGAGACATGGCACCTTTGTAGAACCATGGAATGTGCTGAGTTGGAAGAGCCCTTCAAGGATGAGTCAGTCCAACTCCTGGCCCTCAGACACCTCAATAATCCCACCATGCTCCTGGGAGTGTTATCCAAACTTTCCCCATGGCTTTTCCCAGGCCACACACCCTGAACTTGAACAGTTTCTTGTCCACCCTGCTTTGTTCTGCCATAGTTCAGGGACCAGGGAAACACCAGGAGGGATGGGAAGGGATCCCCATATAAACACCAGGAGGGATGGGATCCCCAGGGAAACACCAGGAGGGATGGGATCTCCAGGGAAACACAAGGAGGGAGGGGATCCCCAGCACCCCCAGAAATCAAATTGGGAGCCTCAAGTCCAAAAGGACACACAGACCTTAAGGAAATCAATCCCAACAGGCTGGTCCTCAGCTGACAGAGAGGTTTCCAACATCACCACCACAAATAATTTAAAGTCTAACAAATGGGAGGCCCCCCATCTCTGGCCAGAGTTTTTATCATTAAACTCTTATATATATAAGTCAGATTTGTGGTTTCCTATTCCCCACAGCCCCAAGAATTTCCAAGCCCACATAAAACTTTCGTTTTTCCAAAGTTCCTGTCTGTTTTTTCACACTGAGTTTCACCCTCACATCTTTGTTTTTTTTGCTATTTTATTTTCAGAGAAACACATCAAAGACCTAAACAAAGTCCAAAAAGTAAAGTGGGAAATTTTTCCCCATCACTGCTGCCCCATTATGCCATATCCTGGTTTTACTACAGCTCAAAGCACAAAGAAATTCTGCATTTTTGGCCAACTAAAAGTGATAAAACCACTTTGGTTTGGGATTAGGGTTTGGTTTCTATTTTTTTTTTTTTTAAAGTCTCATTTTGAATAAATTGCTTCAGTTTAACTGTTTGGATGAAATATTGGATATTATCCCATCTGAATCAAGCCAGGAGAGCAGGGAGGTGGCACACAGGGATCAAAGACCTAATGAAAATCAAGGTGAAACCTGAGCAAAATTTCCCAAAACTTAAAACCAAGAAATAATTAAAATTTGGGAGGACTGGGGATAAACTTGTGGAGAACATATCCTTCTTTCTTTTGCTGGGAATCCAGATTTCTTGGCTTCCCACCAGACCAGTCCATGTGATGATGGACAAGCACCACCACTGCCCCCCAAATTATTTCACACCAAAGCCTTTGCAAATTCCCATCAGATTCTCCAGATCAGATCTGTTCTCTTTCAGTCTGTATTTTTAATGTTAGGTTGTCCATAAAAATAATCAATAAAGCAGCTCCAAGCAGCAAAATTGAGCGTTTCTTGGTAGATTTAGACATCAAACAATAAAAAAATTAGTATTTAGCACTCTAAATTCACTTGAAATTCCCGTTTCCCTAATGTTAATCTGTACCTGGCATCAGTGTGAAAATAAACCAAACAACCTGGTGGAGACTCCAGAGAATAAATTCCAATATCACAAAACAAAGCGTGCTGGGAATAAATCCCAGTGTGTCCCCTTATTTATTACCACATCTTTTGAACACCTAAATTTTGTGTCTCTCATGAAAAAGGCTATTTAAAAAAATGTAATTACTATTCTGTCAGGGATGGAGAGCCTGGGGAAGTCACTTGCTTTTCTATACACTTCCAAGTAAATCCAAGGAAGGAAATTTACAGGAGGAAGAAGGCAGGGAGTTTATTTGGTGTTTGAGGATGTCCTCACTGCTGCAAATATTAAATATGGAAAAAGAAGCAGCAATTATTATTATGTTAAACATATTAATATATTAAAATAATGAATAAATTATTATCAATATTATATTAAATATAGAACAGGCAGCTGCAATTAGCTCATGCAATGCTTAGACCTGATGCCACCAGAGAATTCAGATCCATTTTCCATTCCCAGTCCTTTGCAAGGCAGAGGATTGGTGGGAATTTGAAACCACAGAGGAATTAATTTGTAGTACAAGTGCTGATGAACCAGAGCTGTCCAGGTACAGAATCCAAGGGCTATTTTTTGGATCACCTAGAAAATGAGGCTTTTCCTCATTTTCCAGCCTGCCTGAGCTTTTTCCTTGCTCTGCTCTCTGCCAAATGAGGTGACTTTGGGAACTATTTTATGATGTAAAGGTGGGAAACCCCAAGTCACTTCTATTAATCTTACCAATAATAGATTTTAGTATTCATGTTATGTTAATTAATACCAAAATACCTCCATGTCCAATCCCAATCTCATTCCAAAATATGAAAAAAAAAAAAGGATAGGAGTCACCTGGATTTTTTTTTTTTTTTTTTAATTTAGAAAACAATAAACAGGATTAATTCTGAGAAGATGAGAAGGGATTGCTAAGGACACTCTGTCTTTCAATCCTAATGGGCAAACCAGCCCAGGGAGCCACAGGAACCACAAGGACTTTGCGTTTGATTTCAGAAGGTGGAAGAAAAATTATTGAATAAAAAATGTTTTGATTTTACTTGGAGATATAAAACTTACATAAAATATATGTTGCATCTATATGTGCACAGCTAATATAAATATGGAATATATACAGGTATAAATGCAGTGGAAGGTGTTCCTGTTCATGGCAGGGGTGGAATGGGATGGGTTTTAAGGTCCTTCCAACCCAAACCACTCTGGAATCCTATGGGCAGGGAAAAAGGAGAGCTGCAGCCTCTCTGGCTTTTCCATGCCCTTGTTTCATAGGATCACAGCTGGCTCCTCCTGTTGGAACCACTCCAAATCCTTCCTTTGCTTTATAGAACTTTTGCAGTTCCCAGGACACACAGAGCACTCCAGGCTTGATTTTAGTCTGGTTTCTAACTCTTACACAGAAATAAATATGGTTTTACACCTTGGTGCTTTCTCAGGCTGGCTGGGAAAATGGGTATTGAGGGAGATGAAACCCAGAGCTCAATGGAAAAGAGGAAGAAAGAGGTGTGTGTTTCTCATCCTCCCTCCTTCTCTATAAATCACCCCTGTGTGTGTGATACACAGTCTGCAACTCCAGCAATTCCCGTGCTGATGCAATCCCAGCTGAGCTTGGGAAAGTGGAAACTTTCAGAAATATTTACCAGGATGCACAACAAGCCCCAGAGAAGGATTTATTTCCGGGACTGAACATTCCAGGATATTTCCAATGGATGGAGTGCCAGGACACAGGGAATGGCTTCAAACTGCCAGAGGGCAGGGCTGGATGGGATTTTGGGAATTAGGAATTGTTCCCTGGCAGGGTGGGCAGGCCCTGGCACAGGGTGCCCAGAGAAGCTGTGGCTGCCCCTGGATCCCTGGCAGTGCCCAAGGCCAGGCTGGACAGGGCTTGGAGCATCCTGGGGGAGTAGAAAGTGTCCCTACCCATGGCAGGGGTGGAATGGGATGGACTTTGACATTCCCTCTTTGTCCCTCTGAATTTTCACAACAACAAAGATATTTTTCCAAGGGAATTTTGCTTCCTGTTGAATTCTTCCAACAGAAAGGAGCCAGAAATCCATGCTCTGCTGAAACGTGGCCATTTCCCCATCACATTAAACAAGAACTGACTCAACAGCAGCACTTTGAGAGCTGAATTCCAAGTGCTGCTGCTTGCTGGGCATTCCAAGGTCCTGCATTTTCCCCGTTTCCCAGCTCGATCTGGTGGAACGAACAAAAATAGCAGCAGCTGTTGCTGAGAGCAGCGTTTGCAAGCTGAGCTTTCCTAATCCTGACAGCTGCACTGCTGCACACACAGAGTGACTGCTCCTGGCCCAGCAAGAGGGGACAGCCTGCTTTTCCTGCTGAACTGAGGATTCCTCTCCTCCCAGGAAGGAAAAGAATTCCCCACAATCAGCCAGAGGGGTGGGCAGGCTCTGCTGCCAGGGAACAGGGACAGGACAAGGGGAAACGGCCTCAAGCTGTGCCAGGGGAGGCTCAGCTTGGACAGCAGCAGGAATTTCTCCATGGAAAGGGTGCTCAGGCCTTGGCAGGGGCTGCCCAGGGAGCTTTGGGGTGCCCATCCCTGGAGGTGTCCCAGGAAGGGCTGGAGGTGGCACTCAGTGCTCTGGGCACTGGGCACAGCTGGGACTCCATGGGCTGGCAGGGATTTTCCAGCCTCAGGGATCCTGGGATCTTGCCCAGGGGTCCTGGGCAATTCTAGTCAATTAAACCCCAAAATCAGGAGATTTCCAAGAGAAAAATGATCTTTCTAATAAAAAATTTTGCATTACCTAGGAAAAGCAGCCGTCTTGGGAATTGGAAATCAGACACAGTTGGAAATCTCCACCAATAAATATCTGGATTCTGCATCTGTCAGCCTATCAGAAGACAATTGCAGCAGGTTTTTCCTCATTATCTAATTAATTCACTAATTTCTTTGTTTACAACACAGGCTGGAGGCTGGAAGAGATTTAATTGTACTTCAGAAGCTGGGGTCAGATTTCTCTTAAAACACAAATAAAGCTGAAAAATTCCATTGTGTCCACTTTGTACAGAGCCCATAAAACATGGCTGTGACCTTTTATGTGCACATTTTCATTTGTGTCTTTAGCAATCCACATATTGCAAAGGAATTTTGCTTTTTGGAGCCACCACAAAGCCAGAAGGAGTGCAGAAGGCAAGGATGTGATTTTTAGTCTCCCTGTGCTCAGCCATCACCTATAGGAACTAATTCCATGGAAAAATTACTCAAATCCTGGATATTCAGCTACTCCAATGTATTTATTTCAGAGCTGTCAAAAATTATTTAAACTCAGAAGAAATGACCTGGAACAGACACTCAGGAGCACAGGACTTGAGTGAAAAGGAAATTAAGAGCAATAAAGGTCAGCAGAGATGATTTCTGAGGGCTGGGGACACCTGCCCTCCATCCCTGTCACATGAGGTGACATTCCCTATCCCAGTGGCACTTGAAATTCCAATCTTCCTGATGTTAATCCTGGATCCTAACCCAGAAGATGCTCAGCTGCCATAAAGCAGGAAGGCTGAGCTGTAAAAAGGAGTGGATCAAGGATAAAAAAGCCTACTCCTGCTATCTGCTGTGGTTTCTCCAACCCTGGGTGGTTTTGGTTTATCCCTCAAGGAAAACCTAGATAAAAGTTGATTGCATAGCCCAGTTTGGGATGAAGAGGAACATCCATAAGGATGTTGGAAGAGGCACCAGGGAGCCACCAAAAAACTGAGTGAAAACGACTCATTTCAAAGCTTTAAATTTTTTTCCTGAGATACAGAAAAAAAGCTGCCTGGAAAAAACAAGACAAAACCATGTGTAATATCCAAGGCATCGAAAATAATTTATATTTGAGGCTGTCTAACCTAAAAGCTATATCCTTGTGCATGGATGCATGGAAAGGGTGACTTCTCCAAGGCTCCAGCATTCCCAGAGGTTTTGGAAAACGACATCCAATGGGACTGTTACTCCTTCTTGGCCAATCCCAGCCCCAGACATTCCAGTTGCCCCAAGCCACCACCAGTTGCCCTCTCCAGTGGTGACATTCTGAGGCCTCATGCCCAAAGCTCTAAAATCCCTTTTCCTTGCCACATCCTTCACTTTTTTGGATCCATTTTACTCCTGGAAAGCAAAAAATCTGGGAATGTTTTCCAGGAACATTCCTCCACTTCCACATTCAGGCAATAAAAGAGCCAATTTCACCAATATATTTTATATTTTTAGCCTGAAGTAATAAATCATATTTTTAATGGAGGAGGTGGAAGCATGAGGCAGCAATTCCAGGCTCAGTTTTCACAAAAGGAATATTTTCTTGGCTTTGTAGCAAAATTTCCTTCTGTGGTAAAGAAAAAACAACAAAATCTGGTGTGCTGAGCTATACTTTTAAATATGTTTTATCAGTGTGCAGTTCAGAGCTACAAAAAATGAGCTTATCCAGAATTTTCCTGCTCAGGAGATGGGCACCCACCCCGGAAGAAAACCTCTGGGAATGTTTTTCCCACCTCAGGTGCCTTCTTGGAGGCTTCTGAGGTGTGAACATCCTCTCAGAATGGAGTATTTCTACTCAAGCTGACACCTTGAAGGGACAGAGCACCTTCTGCTCTTCTTCTCTCCTGGGCCAGGGTCACACATCACCAGGGTGGAGTTTTTGTCACCTTAAAGCTGGCCATGTCACCTGGCCATGGCCACTGGTGAGGGTCCCACCGGCAACCCCTCACGGAGACAAACCATGCACCTCCCCAGGAACACCCTGAGGTTGGCAAAACCCCTTAAAAATGAACCCAAATCCTTCACAAGGCTCAAACCAAGCCCCAGACTGGTGGGTCTCTCCCTGCAGTGTAGAGAAGCCAGATGTTAATTTAGGAGGCAAATCCTTGGTGTCAGGAGAAGAAGAAGGGGCTTCAAATGAGAAGATGAACACGACCTCCTGCTCTAAAGCATCCTCAGCAGGTGACTCCTTCAAAATACTCATAAATTAAATATTCATAAACAAAATAATCATACAGTAAACCCTTAACCCCAGGAAGGGACCAGTGCTCCCACAGACCTCTCTCCTCCACAGGATTTCACATCCAGCCAGGAAAAGTCAGGAATAAACCACAGGGAAGAGCAAGCTGGGCTTTGCACACCAAATTTCCTCTTTACATCACAAAAAACCACCGAAAACACCTCATTTTGCCCGTTTTACTATTCTTCAGCTCCCACAGGGTTATGGAGTGGAGGCTTCCTTGAGGTTTTGTGGTGACAACAGTAACTCTGTTCCCCTTCTGCCCGGGCTTGCAGGAGTTCCTGACATGCTGCACGAGTGTCCGGTGTCCGGAGCAAATCCATGGCGTAACCCAACTCCCTCTTCCTGCTCCAAGGTTTTGCGTTGCCTTGGTGTTACAAACAGCTCGCTTCTTGCTCTGGCTCTGCTTTAAAGGAGACCACAGAGCTCCAAAGCTCCAAGCAGAGCAAAAAGCAGGCTCGGTTTTTGTCTTTTCTCTGCAGTTCTGCACAAAACCAGGCCCTGTCTGGGATGTATTGTCATGAGTCAGGCACTGAATGTTCAGCTTTGAGGATAACCAAGTGCAACCACTCTAGACCTGAATAAAAAATGTGTAGGAGAGGCTTTCTGCTGTTACTCTGAATCTGGTTAAATAAGATTTTAGGTTGCTCTTCCAATCCCAGCACTCACCCAGTTCTCCAGGTTGTTTTTAAAAGGCCATAAATCAATGCCATAAACCACTTAAGAGAGAGATGAGATGTGTGCTCCTCTCTCAGCCTAAGACATAAATCCTTCTTGGCTACTGCAAAGCATTTATTGGTACATTTTTTATGTCTCAGGAAATGTAAGTCAGCTTTCTTCACTAGATAATCCCAGAAGATCATTTTTCTAGGGGTTACTGGGGTGTAATAACAAAAAAATTAAGCTTTTAACACAGCAGTTGTATGAGGATGTCACACAAAGAAGAAGAGGTCACCTACCAGCTCCACTCTCCCGAAGCCTCCGACTCCCAGGGTGTCGATGATGTTGAAATCCGACAGTTTCAGGTTGGCAAAGAAGGCAGCTTCGGCTTCGTATCTGGAGGTTTTGAGGCGAAAAAACGGAAATTTCTTAGAGGTGCAAACCTGAGCAGAGCGCGCCGCCGCCCGCGAGCTGTGGGAGCCTGGGCCAGCCTTTACCTGCTGCACTTCCATCTCAGCTCTCAAAATTCACTTTTAGCTCAGCATTCTGCTGCTCCCAATCCCAGCACGGCTCCGGAGGGAACGGTTTTCCAAGGGGCAATAGCAAACATCCCTACTGAGGGTGCAAAGCCAACGCCTGGCACTGCAATCCAGCTCCCAAGGCTGGGCACTTTCTATCCATCTTCTCCTGGGTGAGGTTTGCTTGTAAATATTTTGGTGTCTTTAAGGATTTTTTGGAAGATAGAAGTCTCTCCTAGGAGATTCTCATATCCACAGGCTGGCAGCACTTTCTATAAATGTTTATTGGAAGTGGCAGGATCACTAAAGGTCCCTGGAGAGAAATCCCAGCCAGGTTTTATGAAATCAGATCTGATAAGCTGCAAATGCCTGAAATGAATGAATTCAGGCACAGATCAACATTCCTATAAGGATGTCTTCACTTGTTCTTCTCCTATAAACCCAGTCAGAGCAGCCATCCCAAGCCAGGAGGTCCCAAAATCCTGATGCTCTCCGTTTATCCCATGGCCAACCGCCCCACAACACCACGTGCCTGAGTAAGGAATACGCAACTCAAACCTGGGCAAGCCTGCCAGAATCAGCTTCCCATGCCTATCCATGACCATAATTCCTCCAAAATAGCTCCTTGTTAAGGTTTAGGGTATTTTTAGAAAGGCTTGGAGGGGAAATGGATGAGCAGGATCCGCCCCCTCCATAAAATGTGACATTTGTCTGCCGGACAGTCCCTGGGCGTGTGCGACCTTTGGCTGCGGGTGACTTTATGGGAAAAGACTTGGCTGGATTATGGAGGGAGGCCTGGAAGGTGCAGGATTTTAGCTGGAACAGCTTGCAATTAACAGTAGGGCATAATCACTGGAGGCTTCACTCGTGCAGGGTAACAGCAGTGGGAAGATGAGCCACCATCCCACTCCCGCGGCCACCTGGCCAGCTTTGGGACATTCCCACCCTAATTATTTCATTAACAGATTCCCTTCAAACCACCTCCTCTGCTCTGTCTAAAACCTCAATGCCAATGGGGGAGAGAGAGCAAAACTCTATCATTTTCCAAGTGAAAAGGGAAGTCCAGGAGTCCAACAATGTGAAAGGTCACATCACGAAGCCCCAAATCTGAGGTGATAAAGCACAATTCTCTTCCAGGGGCTGCTGTCAACAAATGACTTCAGCTCTGCTTTATTTTTCATGCTGTCACCAGATCCTGTCGGTGACCTTGCTCCTGATGCATCTGACTTTGGAAGCCAATCAGCACAGAGCCTGCTGTGAACTTGGGGTAACCTTGTGTGCCACAGCTGCTCATTGATCCCTCCGTGCTCATCACGAGGTGAACGCTCAGCTGCCACTAAAAAAGGATTGAAATGTCCCCTTTCAAATCACAGCAGAGCCATCATTTCAGGGCTGACAGAGCAGTGAGCACCTCTCATTTCCATGATGAATGGACAGAGCAGTTAAATACCTTTAATGATTTCTAATTGCCAGGAAAACGAAATCCCAGATTGGAAAATTTCTTGCCGACACACAAACAGACTAAAATTTCACACAATGGTTTGGGTTGGAAGGGACTTTCAAGACCATCTGATTTCAACCTCCCTGCCATGGGTAGGGACACCTTCCTGGGTAAGGAAGCTGAAATCTTCTGGATTTGCACTGAAACATGTCAAAAAAAAAAAAAAAAAAAAAAAAAAAAAAAGGCATTATTTTGCTTAGAAAAATACTTGCTGCATTCTTGGGATTGCTTTGGGAAATCCCTTGGCTAATTCCCTCAGCCACACTCCTTGGATGTAGTGTGAGCACACAGGTGCAGCATAGCAGATGAGACAAATTGGATGCATTTTTTTCTAAATACAGTGCAACAAACCTCCAAACCCCAAAAGAAAGGCCAAAAATATGCAGTGAACCCAAAAGCCAGGTAAAATCAAGCAAACATGCCCTTCCCATGCCCACTAACAACAGTCCCACTGGAATTCTGTTTTATTCCCAGCTACAAAAGCCCATGTCCACTTGAACACCAAATTCCTGTAAATTAAGTCATTATGCATTCCAAACCCGTTAAGCTGGAGGATAAATATCATCAATAAAAAGATGAAAACACAAATATTCCCAAGCTATATCAGAACCCAGGAGTATGATCCTCATCATGAAGTTCAGAATTCCTTTCAAATTCCTGAAGCTGAACAGAAGCTCCCAAAGTTCTGCAGTGTGAGCTCTTCACTCAATAGAATGATGATAAAAACCATCTGTGGTATTTGATTTTACCTCCCAAAGTCAAGAGAGACCCTTTCAAGGCACTGGGAGGGCAGTGCTAAGTAATACAAAAGTTGATATAATAATATTTTTCTGTAGGAAAATGTCCAGTTCTGCATCAGCATAAAGAATCTGCAACAGTCAGGAATGTTTGGGATATTCACAGGACGGCTCAGGCTGGAAGGGACCACATCTGGTGGCACCTCCCTGCTCCAGCAGGGCCATCCCAGAGCCCAGGGCACAGCATTGTGTGCACACAGCTCTGCCCCAGCCCCAGGGAGGAGAGCAGGGACAGTTTGACCCCACTTGTGCAGGATGAGGTGGGAATAACTCACCCCTTTGTGGGACAAATCCACCTGTGCTAGGGCAGGGTGCTTTTCTGCACTTTGGAGATGCCACAGCCTCATGCCATTCCTCTTTAATCAGTTTTATTGGAAATCCCAGCCTTACCCCAGCGCTTGGAGACCTTCCAAAGAATCAAATGCTTTTCTGACTCGGGAAGAGTTCAAATTCCTGAATTAATTGATGGGAGGAGTGCTGGGAAGACACCTTGGAGGCACAAGTGGCATCACAGGCACACACTGGAGCTGTGCAGACACGAGGCCTGAACTTCCTGCACTGGGATTTCTGGGCTTGTTTGTCTCCAGTGGAATTAGCTGTAATTAAGAAAGAACCTTTCCCTGGATATTTTGGTAATTGTGCTGCTCATCCCAGGTCAAAATGCCTGGAAAATCCTAGCTGGAAGTGCACAAAAAGAAAAGATCCAGGGAATGTGTGATGCAAAAGTAATGAACAGTCTGTTCTTTAATAAAGAGCTTTTAAAATGAAGGCTGAGCTTTTCACAGGAGCTGGTGGGACACCAGGAATCAAATCCCAGTGTGCTCCTAATGGAACTTTTTGCTTATTGAAGCAAGTTTTTGTCACCTACTGACACTAGCCCAACCTTGGCAGAGCTCACAGCCCACTCCTGAGGCTGACAGAGTGGGACCTGAGAGAGGAGCACAGGAGATGTTCAGCTCTGAGTTAGGCAGGAGCATCCTGCAGAGCCTCCAAGCTCTTCTCCAAGATTTCCTGCAAATCTGAGTGGCAGAAACCTCCTGAAAGCTCCTCTGGAAGAGCTGGGGCTTGGAAACATCACTCTTTTTCCTGCCTCCAAATAAAATACCTGCTCCTGAGGAGTTGCCTCGCCTCAGCCTCCTCGTGGTCAGGGACAAGCACCACATACAAGACATCAGAGCAATCCGGGGGCTCAGGAGGAAATTCCATTTTCCAATATCCCATTCCTTTGAAATGGCAGTGCAGGAGCCACAGCCCAAATATCTGGGCAATGCTGTGCCCAAAGGGAGAGGAAATCCTGTGGCTCCTCTCGCTCCTGGAGGTTTCCCAGCATTTAAATGAGCCACTGCCCCCTAGGATGATGATTACTCTGTGAGATATTTCAAGCCTCCTAAAACTATGAACAACAGCAAAAATAATGAAATAACTGTGTTACCCAGGCAGCTGATGAATGAGAAAATGTGAGGAGCAAAGGTTTGCAATTACCCAACTGCTCAGCTCTGCTGAAGTAGCTCCTGATTCCCATCCTAACTGTGTTGGGAAACATCAGACATCTGTTAGCAAACTGTCATCTCCAGAGAAAACTTGGCTCCTCTCCACCTGCAGGCTGCCAGCCAACCAGGAATTGCAACCAAATGAGAACTAACCACCCTGATCCAAGCAAATGCCACCAGTTTGGGGGGATAAGCCCAGAATTTGGGAGCCTTCCCCACTGACAGACACCAGCTTTGTTTAACAAGCAACCTTTTACTTGGTTTTTTGGTCAGCCTGGTCACTACCTCACCCAATCACTGAGGAAATGCATTCCTGAAGATGGAAATACAGAATCTCTTCAAAAACTGGGAAAAGTGGAGCTGCAGCACCTGGATGGTGATGATCAGAGCCAGCCTGCAAGGGGACACAGGTGAAGCAAGCCTGAGATCCACAGGTGGAGTAAGGAGGGAAATACATCCCAAAACTAAACCTTATTTCTGTGCCCACTATTTCTTATGGTTTTAAGATACAGTGAGATTCTAAAGGGGTCAGAGAATCATGGAATCGTTTGGCTTGGAAAAGACCTTCATGATCATGTTGTTCCAGCCACTTCCACTAGACCAGGCTGCTCCCAACCCTTTCTTGAACATTTCCAAGATGGGGCGGCCACAATTTATTTCTTATTAAATGCTGCTTCAGCTGATGCGGCACTTAAAAAAAATCTGTGTAAAAGAAAGCAAAAATTTCCCCAAAACTTCAGTTCTGTGACTATTCTTACTCTCCATTTGACTGTCCATATTTTAGCTAGGATGAAATGACCTGCCTCGGTCTGGTCCATCCATGGGACCCTGCCTGCCTGGTACCCTGAAATCATGTAAAGCTCCCTACATTGGATTTGTGCTGTGTCAAATTTGGTGCAGGGAAGTGGCAGGGACATGGCCCCAATTCCTGTCACCAGGAGGTTTCATCCTTGAAAGTGATGTAAGGAGAGGCAGATGCAGCAAATGGTGGCAGGGCTGCCACAGCTTCCCTTCCCTTCTCTGCTGGCTTCAATGACTCCAAAAAGCTCAGGATCACATCTTTCCCAGGGATTTGGGGCAATGTGGAATCTAGGAAGAGGTGAAAGTTAAAACAAAAGCACCTCCACGTGAGATGCTGAGGTTCAGCTGTGCCCTCTTTGAGGGGGCACAGGCAGGGGACAGAGGGCAGCAGGGACAGCCACAGGGTATCGACACAACCAGCATGATCCAGAGCCTGGGAATGCCTGAAAGCAAATTCCTGGGAGGGACTGAGAGCAAATCCCTATTTCTTTGTGGTGTATTGCCACTCATCCTCTCAGAGGTCCCACCCCAGGTGCAAACACTTCTTATCCAGCATTGCCTCTGGATATCAATCCATGGAGTCAGGACTTCTGGGGGTAGATGTTCCTTGATTAACCTTTGCAGCAGGAAAAAATAACCAGGACATGAACCCAAACTTTGTTGGGAAAGGCTAAACCTGCTCTCCAGACTTCTCCAGGATCTGATCTCCACTCCCAGGTCTCCATGGATTAGCTGGAAGGGGGAGATGACCCCAAAAGGCCCTTCAGGCAGAGCAGGCAGTGAGAGCAAGGAATAACAATGTCCTGTATGTTTGGGTGATGCTGGGAGAAGGCTGAGCCAGAACAGAGCCAGACAGAGCTAAAGAATAAAGCAGGGATTTATGAAGAGGCCTCAATGGATCCACCTTGGGCAGCACCAGAGCCCAGCCAGGGCTGCACCCAAGATGAACCAAAATGGTCACAAAATGGATGCCTGGTCACGGGGCCTTTCACTTTGATCAGTTCTGCTCCATTTGCACATTGGAGTTCATTGTCCAATTCCAGCTTTAGCCCAGGAAGTCCCATCCTGCTTGTTTTTCTCTCTTCAGCCCACGTTGTTTGTGCTCTTGGGCCTGAGATTTGGATCATTTGTCCTTGGTGCCCAGCTAGAGAAGGAATTGTTTTGTCTCCCTGCTCTGTGAAGAGCTCACCATCCCGTAATGTGAAGCTCAGAACTGCACACTAAAGCAGCACAGAATCTGAAAAATACAAAAGCTAAAAGCTGAGACATCATGAAAGGCCTCCATGTTCCTTCCTCTGAATACCTCATGTCCATCTCCTCATGATGCACAAACGTACCTGGGAACTTCCCAAAGATCCTTCCAGGAAAAGCATTCCAAGGAAAAGCCCAGCTCTTTGCCTGTTTCCCTGTCCATCACAAACACTATAGAACAGCTGAATTCCTTCCCAGCTCTGTCATGTTATTGCCATTTATGAGCTCGCTCACAAATTCAGATCCCAAAATTATTGCAGGATATCTCCATCAATAATTCCTGCCTGGGATTAGATACCCTATAATGCCAGCCCAGTCCAGGGAGGGACGGATGCTACGGTGCCACCCACTGATCCTGGCTGCTCAGAGAGGATTTACCTCCAGATGAAGATTTTCTGCCCTGCCCCAAGGAAGACCAAGAAGGAGAACATTAAACTCATCTTCCACTTTCAATTTTTTTTTTTAAATTGCAAACCACACTGGAAGAGTGGAAAGATGGAGCTGTGCATGGATCCACAGCAAACAGATGGGAATAGTAACCCAGATATGCCTTAAGTCAGGTGTCCTCCTTCCAGCCCATCCTTCTGAGTGGCTTTAAATCCTGATTTAGCTGCTCCTCTCACTGCCTTCCATATCTGACACCTTCAAAAATCCAAAGCAAGAGCCTTTTCCTTGGGATTTTTAAAAGTGGTGCTGCTAGGTTTGAAGCTGCAGCTGCAGGGACCATTGTATGGAAAAGAAAGGCTGGATTTCTTTTCAAGTCCATGTTTTCAGGGCTGGGAATTTCTCTTGGATGCCCCAGCATCTGAACTCACAGCCTTTCACATCAGGAGAAAACTGCACACCCCCTGCTTTAGATTTTCTTACAGAAAGGGAGCTTTGAGTGGCAGCTAAACCAGACATTAAAGCCATGGCATCTCTAACTTCCTCTGGAAGGGGAAGGAGATCTGAAATTAAAAATATAGGGTTAAAAAAATCACAGGTTCACTTATCCCCTCCCCTTTTTTAAAAGCAAATCACTTTCCAGTGAGAGCTCAGCACCACAAACACGATACTGTGCTGTTGCAGCAAGCTGAACTCATCCCAGGTTAGTTCAGTAGTTAAACAAAGAGACTTGTTGGCATCATGGGGCTTTGAGGACTTGAATGTTGCACAGATCTTACCCAGAATTGTAACTGAACACACTGAAATCCAGACAAAGCAGCTCCGAAAGTGTTTCTCCTCATCCAGGCTCTTTGAAAAGTCTGGATTTTCTGGAGAGAGTTTTGTTGAAGCCTTGAACATGCCAAGAGATTTGTGATACCTTATTAAAGACCTTGTGCTGCTGGGTTTCAGTGCCTCCCACCTCACAGTGGGACCTCATCTGAGAGAAAACCCCTTCAAATGCAGATTTCACCCTTTTCCCCCCATATATTCATGCAGGATTCTCTCCTCTTGTAACACAGAGAAACATCACTCCCTTTAAAGCTCACAACAGCCCCCAGGAGTCTGAGCTCCCAAAATCCCAACCCTCCACTCTCCAATTCCAGCACCCAAGTTGTGGAATTGTCGATTACACATCTACAAGGTGCTGATGGGCCAGAAAAAGCCACAAATTTGGTGGAAGAGCCAAAAGAAACGGGATAGAAAATGCCAACTGATGGGAACTCCATCTGGAGATCAGAGCCCAAGTGCTCTCAGGAGAGCACAAGGAGGGTTTTTAGGGAATATAGTCCCTGATTTCCTCTGGAATTCACAGGGAGATCACCATGGGAATGTGGGTTTGTTTTCCAGATGCACATATTCATCCTGAACTCCTAAGGAAACTGCTCCATGCTTCCAACAGGACTCTCCCCAGCTCCTGCTCTGGGAAGTGCTGGATTCAGCTACGGGTAAAACAACATTTGTACTATTCCTCATGCCAAAACGTCCTGAAATAGTTCAAACAAGACACCCTACAGAATAGTCTGATTAAACCCCCCAGATTTTAATCCATTTTAATTAAAAGGGGTGGAGGGAGGATGTGGAGTATTCCTTCCTCTGGTGGAGTTTCCTGTTCTGTGCAGTATTAAAGGATATGGCTTAAGGATGGGGGTTGTTCCTTCTCTTTTCCCTCCTTTTTTCCTGGTCTCTTGTTTTAACTCTGGATGATTTTAGCTGGAGGCCAAAGAAATGCCTTATATGACATTTTATCCTGGCTCAGTGAACAAAATCCTAAGGAAAAGCAGAAGACCTCTCACAGCACCTCCAATGCTGTGCTTGGACCTTGACAACCCCATTTCATTCCAACAAACGGAATATTTGGTATAAAATGGAAGAGCAGTAAAATGTTATTGATCAAAAGCCAAATAAATTCATATTCAGATCATGGATTCCTGGGGCAAACTGGGGTTTAAACCCCCAGATTGCGCAGATTCAGATTTCAGATTTCAGCAGATTCAGCACCCACCCCCCAATTCCTAAAGGAATAACACAAAGGCTGTGGAAAATAAACCTCCCACAGTGATCTTTAATGCCCTTGTATAATTTAGAAGGGGAAAAAAATTAGTGTTTTGCTGAGGATGGAGACAATTCCCTGAATTCCCTCTTTTGTCTTCATTAGTTTCGGATTCAACAGTTTGGATCTACAGACAATAAAATCTCTTTGGAAAAGAAGGCATCAAGGGTTTTTCCTTTTACTTTTCTGACTGAATTCAGAGGCAATACCTACAGATCCCTTGGGGATTTTTTCCCCTTTGGAAAACACCAAGGGGAACCCAGGCTGCTGTGGATGCTCAGGAAAACAAGAATTTTACATTAAAATTCCAGATGAACTCTGCAAGGGCAATAAATCCCAGCTACCAAACTGGATTCAAAAGTACCATTGAACACCAAACGTATTTTAGGGAAAATTGTTGGGATTCATTGGGAAAGAGCCTCAGTTCCACCCTTGGAAATTCAGACATGATCTCAAGGAAAGCTCGGCCTAATTACAGCTTTAAATTGCTCAAATCACAGTTGTGCTCTACGAAATCTCCCCAGCTAATTGCAAAGTGCTAATTAGATCCTAAGAACCCCAAAAATGGCTCAGCTGAGGATATCAACTCCAAGGAGCCCTTTGGCCTCCAGGCAGGACCTGCATGGGAAAGGTCACCATGACAACTTGGTTGCAGCTTCCTCTTCTCAAATTTTTTAAGGAATGTGGGGAACAGATCAATAAATTGATGATATCAGACACATTTATTTGCCCAACTCTCTGTGCTCATCACTTATTGTGCATTTGTTCAAGTCCCAGGGGATTCAGACAGCTCTGTCGATGTTTTGCCCTTGGTTCTTTTTTCCAGTGGTCCAAATCCTCTGGGAGAAAATCCCTTTAAAAGAGGGATTCCAGATTGGCAGCTGCTAAGAGGCAGAGCTCTACCTTGAGAGAAGCTGTGTTCCTTCTCCAAGGGCTGCTGAGGGGCATTTCATGGAATCATGGAATGGTTTAGAATGGAAGGGACTTCAAAGTCCATCCAGTGCCACCCCTGCCACGGGCAGGGACACCTTCCACTGTCCCAGGCTGCTCCAACCTGGCCTTGGGCACTTCCAGGGATCCAGGGACAGCCACAGCTGCTCTGGGCACCCTCCCAGGGAACAATTCCTTCCCAATATCCCATCCATCCCTGTCCTCTGGCACTGGGAGCCATTCCCTGTGTCCTGTCCCTCCATCTGTATCCCTCTGGCCAACTCCAGAGTGCTCCAGTTGTGCTGCCACTGTGAAGCTGCTCCATCTGGCATTTTCCATCCTAATTTACTTGGGAAAAGAGAGGTGACACGGAAGAGGAAGGCAGGAAGGAGGGGAATATCCCATAAAATCCTACTGCAAAAGTGGGAGCAGGCAGGAAGCAGATTTTCCCTCACAAAGTGCACACAAAAAGGGGTTTGGTGCTCCCCTTGTTGGCTCTGGCAGACAGATGGAAAATTGGGAAGAGCTCACTGAACTTGGGTTCCACATAACCAATCCCATCCTGGGGTCTCCCTGCTCCAAACTCACTTCTAATTGGAGTTACGTGGTGAGATTTTGCTTTTTTTGTGTGTGTGGGCAAAAAAAAGTGAGGTTTTTTTGTGTCTCTTAGCATCCCTTTGAAGGTTCCCATCCCTTATCCCGCACTTTCCCCATACTTTCCATTGCTTTGGAAAACAAAATCAAGGCCTTGGGCCATGCAGGTCCTTTTGGCTCCACGTGGGATGGACTCTGCAGAGGCAGGAAGAGTTCAACACCTCCACACAAATCACCTTTACCTGGCAAAAGTCAGGAAAAGGCAGAAGAATTAAAGGTCCATTTGCAGAACATCTGGAGAAGCAGGAAAACCGAAGCACCTGTGCATGCACAAACATCTAAGAAGGGTCTAAGGGTGAAGAAGAGGAGAATTAGAAAGTCTCAGCTCGCAGGAAGGTTATTTTGGCACAGAGGAATGGCAGGGCTATCTCTGGGATGACAGAATTACACCCCCAGAAGATGCTGGAGACAGGAAGGCTACACCAAACAGCCCGTCCTAAAAAAAGAGTAATTTATTGTGCTAAATCAGCTTCACAAAACAAATTATCCAGATCAACTGTAGCTGGAAATTTCAGTGTAAACAAGGAAAGATGAGATTTCTGGCCACCCAAAAGATGAGCAAGGGTGGCTGTGATCTGATTTGGGTTGTAAGGGACCTTAAAATCATCATGTGATGGGCAGGGAAAACTTCCACTTGCTCCAAGCCCTGTCCAGCCTGGCTTTGGACACTTCCAGGGATTGGGCAGCCACAACCACATGATAAATAAGATAAGTCAGGTTCAATTCAAAGTCCTACCCTTGGGAAAACCTCCTTGTAAGAGAAAAATTATGATCTAACACTTCTGGAGAGAGGTTTCATATAAAAGCACCACTTGAAAAGTCATAAAAGGGAATTCAAAGAGCAGCTGAAAGAGCTGATGGGGAGAGTGAAATCTCAGCAGTGACACGGGGATCTGGACACAGCAAACACACCCAGCATGGTTCTAGGAGCGTCCAGCAGGAATTTGGAGTGGCTGAGTGGCAGCAGGAGTCAGAATATTAAAAGCAAGAGCACCCTTCAAATATGAAGTCATTTCAAACAAATTAAGAAAGAAGAAAGAAAAAAGAACCAAACCATGTCCAGTTGAAAGGAAAAACACCATGAGACAGAACGAAAAAGGCAAATAACAACTTCAAAAGGCTTCAAATCAAATAATAAACCCTTCCTGACCACAGCAGCAGCACAAGCCTGACCATGGGCTGTAGAGACCCTACAGAGACCCTCTGGAAAGAGCCCACCGAGGAGAACAAAGCCATGTGGGAGAAGCTCAGTGCACTTTTTACCCCTGGACTCAACGTGGAAGGTCTTGGGGAGAGCCTCCCAGCACATCTTCCTTCCCAGGGAAGCTCCAGGGGAACCCCATTGAAGTGTCAGGAGGGGACCCAAGGCACCAGATGGGCCTCCCCCAGCACTTCTGTGTGACCTCCATGATGGAAGTGGCTTTTTGATGGGATCCAGAGCCCTCTGGTCCCCTAAAGACAACATCTGTCCTAACAGAAGCACTTGACACATGGATAAATCAGAGCTCTTTGGGGAAGAGCCAAGGAGCTTCCCAAGCCTACTGGAGCTCTTTGAAGGAGTCCCCAGGCACATGGGAAGGAGAGATCTGCTGGATACACTTGGCTTGGATTTCCTAATGGCATCTGAGAAGGTTTGAAAGGCTCTTACAGAAAGGATATAAGAAGAAAGGTCTGTGCATTGATTAAAACAAAAAAAAAAGTTCAAAATGGGAAATGCACGGCTCATTTTCCTAATGGAGGGAGGCCAGCAGTGCTCAGATGCTTCCTGTTGAACGTCTTTAGGGATGAACTGGAAAAACAACGAGAAGTAAAGTGACAGCACTGGTCAAAGATATGAAATCACCAAAACCAGCAAACAAAAGCCCGAGGTGAAAAACTAAACAAGGAATTAAACATACTGAGGGACAAGGTAAGACCTACACTTGAAATCCTGTAGGAATGAAGTGAGGGGGAAAAAAATCCTGCATAAGCAGGTGGTGATGGTCATTCATCCACCTTTACTGCCCTCACCTCAAAAGCTAAGGAGTAAGGCTGGAAAAGGTACTGGAAAGTGATGGTGAGGAGCACAGATCTGGAGTGGATTCTGTGCTAGGGGAAAAGACAAGTGGCAGGAGATGATCAAAGTTGAAAAGGTCAGGGTGTGCCATGGAAAGCAGCTGTGCAGATTCAGGCAAGAGAAACCCACCAAGGAACGCTCCAATCTATCGACAGCAGGAAGTGCCCGAGTCCCAAAGGGCTGGAGACCAGAGGCTGCCAATTAATAAATCAATAATCACTCTTTGCTCTTCTCCCCCTTGCAGACACCTGCTGGAGGGCAGAGACAGGACCCAGCTGGATGCACTGAGGCACTCCCAGCAGATCTGCACAGAACTGGGATAAACTGGGAAACTGAAGAGCCCTTCCTTGTAGTGTCTAAGAGCATTAAAACCCAGATTTCTGTTTCTCAGCCTGCCCTGGAAGCTGTTTGTGTCTGACATGGTGAGACAGGAGCTGCTCAATCTTACAACTTGTCTTGACCAGATAAAAGGAAGTTCTTATCAGGCATTTATTTCTTTATTTAACACATGGCAGCCAGGCAGAAACAGAGTTCTTGCTGCTCTGCTGCTGTGCTGGAAGTTGCCACAGGAGAAACTCCCAAGTGGAATATTAATTGGAATATTAACTATCCTGTGCTAATTAGGAGGGGATTGGAAAAACAAGGAACCAAACAAACCACCTGAACTCCCAGGGGTTTTTTACCTCAGGTAACTCCTTGGCTGGGAAAGGGATGCAAGCTGGCTTATTTGGGGAACCCAGCCACAAAATCCTGCACATCCCAGCAGTTCAACATCATTCCTGCTTTTCTGATGGAGCACAATATCTCCTAAAACACCTCACATGCACTCAGCTGGGTTTGAAGAAGGGCTTGTGCCCAAGGAGGTGAACTTGCATGGATGAGAACTCCCCCAAAACCTCTCCAAGCCACGTTTCCTACACTGGAATCTTGCCCCAGATCTGGAAAATTTAATGGCACACAGGCACAGCAGCAGCTCTGGGGTAGGGAGCACAGAGGGGACCACAACTCTGGTACACAACACCAGGGGCAGCTCAGAGGAACTCAAAAGCAAAGAGTTTCTGCGGGTTTCCTTTGACGGCTCCCATCCCTTATCCAGCACTTTCCCATACTTCCACTGGAGGGCAGGAATATCCCACGTTTCCAAGGAGGACCCTTCAGCCCATTGCTGCATACCCTCAAACAGCCCTGGGAAGCCCAGGCATTTGGGGACGTTCTGAGCTCCTCCACTGTGGGAATCCAGGGCTTCCCTCTGGCTGCCCTGGCAGGTCTGGGACCCTGGCAGGGGTCAGGAACCCCCCTGGACAGAGCCCCCAGAGACACTGGCTGTGATCTCTGTCCATGGAAAAGAGTTTTCAATCTTACAGGATGAATTACAAGCTCTGAGTGTTTGATATAAGTAATAATTAAGTGTGGCACGGGTGCAAAAGTAAAATTTTAGGTTTCTAGATAAGGGGTCCAAAGGGGACAACATGGAAGAAATTGGGTGTGTCTTGTCCTTTTCCTCCTTCTTCATGCCCTCCATGTTTCACTGTGGTGTTGGCATTTTTCTGTTGGTTTAGGTTGGGGACACACTGTCCAACGTAGGTGACAGATATTGGCACGTTATTGTAAATATAGCACAGGTAGTTTCTGGTATTTAATGTTTGTAACATCCCACTGAGGGCAGAGCCCCACACGCTGCCCTGCAGGACAGAGCTGCGGCAGGGCAGCAGAACATGTTAGAGATAAACAGAATAAACAACCTTGAAACCAGCACAGACCAATTATGGCTTCTCCTTTGGCAGTGGGGCTGAAAGACAGAGACTTTCTACAATCTCAGAATCATCAATAACACAGATTCCGACACTCCACCCTCTAATTTGCTTTCTGTCCTGCTTTTATGGACAAACTCTGGGTTTTTTTCAAAACATCCTAATTATTTTCATCAAACAACTGCAGCATTCACAGTTTGTCTCCACAGCCATGCCTCCCCTCCCAGTGCCCCTCTACCTCCCTGCATCACCTGCAGTGCCCTCATTTCCTGACAGAATTTTTATGTCGGCAGCACAGATATACTGGAATTCCATATACCTGCATAGAGCAGGGGATTTACATCCTCACTGCTTCCTCAGGAGACAAGAAAAGTTTTTCAAATATTTCTGGCTGGAGTGTGGCAGTGCAGGAGGGCAGCAGCTCTGCAGAGGGACCAGGACAGGCTGGATCCATGGGCTGAGTTCAGCCAGTGCCAGGTCCTGCCCTGGGCTCAGCCCCGGCCCTGCAGCTCCAGGCTGGGCAGAGGGGCTGGAAAGGGCCCGTCGGGAAAGGCCCTGGGGGGCTGTGCCAGGGCCGGGCAGGAGCCCAGGGGTGCCCAGGGGGGCACGAGGCCAATGGCCCCGGGCTGTGCCAGCCATGGGGTGGCCACAGGCCAGGGCAGGTCTGTGCCCTGGGCTGGCCCTGCTGAGGGACCCCAGGGCTGTGCCCAGTTCTGGGCCCTGGAGGGGCTGGAGCGTGGCCAGGGAAGGGAAGGGAGCTGGGGAAGGGGCTGGAGCCCCAGGAGCGGCTGAGGGAGCTGGGAAGGGGCTCAGCCTGGAGAAAAGGAGGCTCAGGAGGGACCTTGTGGCTCTGCACAGCTCCTGCCAGGAGGGGACAGCCAGGGCGGGTCGGGCTCTGCTGCCAGGGAACAGGGACAGGACAAGGGGAAACGGCCTCAAGCTGTGCCAGGGGAGGCTCAGCTTGGACAGCAGCAGGAATTTCTCCATGGAAAGGGTGCTCAGGCCTTGGCAGGGGCTGCCCAGGGAGCTTTGGGGTGCCCATCCCTGGAGGTGTCCCAGGAAGGGCTGGAGGTGGCACTCAGTGCTCTGGGCACTGGGCACAGCTGGGACTCCATGAGCTGGCAGGGATTTTCCAGCCTCAGTGACCCTGGGATTCTGTGACAATCTTGCAGAGCTGACCCGGGGACCTCTGGCTTGTATTGCCTGTATCTTTCCTAGCGACAACTCTCACCAAGAGTAGAATAAAATTGATTTACTGTCTCCCACAATGGGACATATGGAGGTTCCTGAAGGGGCACACTTAAGGTTGATCTGTTCAACAGATTTTATGTGGTTTGCAATAGTTCCCTCAGAATCCTCCCCAGCAAAGGCCATTAAAAGGCACAAAGCTGCCAGGAGACAAAAGGAGGGTTTTTTCATGGAGACAGAACTGCTCTGGAGAGCAGAAGGCCACAACCTGTGACCCTGAGGCTGGGGCTGCTGCTGCTTGATGGAGTCAGAATTCAAATGAAAAAAGGTTCCTAAAAGGTTTCTGTGAACATTCAGCACTCAGAGCAGCAGAAGAGAAACAGAGTAAACACGAACTGACTGCAGAAGGACCTTGGAAAGGCCTGGCAGAAGCACCTCAGTGCTTTTCCAATAAAGATGAAATCAAACAGAGATAGAAAAAAACAACCCAAACTTCTAATGCCAAAACCAGACTCTGGGATGACGATTCCCCTCAAGACCACCCCAGGAAAGCATTATGTTCATGCTGATGGGCTAGAAGAAGGATGGAATGCCAGGGATCTCCAGGAAAGCAGTAGGAAAACAGTCTGGCTTTATACAAACTGCAGCACCACAGGAGTCGTGGCTGAGCAAGCTGGGACTCTCCAGCCTGAAAATTGCCCACAATTCAGCATTTTCAAGACATATTTAGTAAAGGGAGACATCATTTCACTAAAACCCAGGGTTTTTTGGACTATCTGAGTGTTTAGTATCTGGGATCATGCTGAACACGCCCTGCTCTTGGAACTCTTCTCCACATTTAAGTACCTGAATTTTCCATCCTAATTCTATGCTATAAAGACCCAGTGTTAGCTCCTTACAGGGGAAATAATTCTGCAGGTGAAGCTCTTCCCACTTGGGCTCCTTCTCTGCCAGTTGTTCCCAGAGGATGGGAGAGAGCAGGAGGGTGTCAGACCTGGATTTTTATGAATTCTGGTTAATTCACATCCTCTCGTCAGATGTGGAAAATGAAGATACACTGGAGATTTACCCCGGGACAGATCACCTACGGGATGTCTAGGATCAGGTCAAAGGCCTATTTTTCTCCTCAGGAGAACAGGAAACATGTGAAGAAGCAGAGCAAGCGTGTGGTGATATTCCCTGGAATATTCTGGCAGCCTCTGGAGGCTTGGTGGGTTCACAGGAGCTCCTGGAAAGGTGTCACAAGAAGGAGCAGAATGTTGCACAGCAAACCCACCCTCCTTGGGCTTTTCCATCAGGAATCCCAGCCCTCCCAAGGGAATGATCCCTTTGTGTGAGCATTCCAGACAAAACCCAGATCACAGCAAGGATTTGAGCTGTCAGAGCAAGTCCAGAGGGGGCACCAGGATGATCAGAGGGACACAGCAGCTCTGCTGGAGGAAAGGCTGGGAGAGCTGGGATTGTTCAGCCTGGAGAGAAGTTCTAATTGTGGCTTTCCAGTGCCTGAAGGGATTCCCCAAGAAAGATGGAGAGAGATTCTTTATAAAGGCCTTCACTTCTCCAGTGGTCAATCTACACAAAACCTTTCCAAAAGCCCATTTCTCTTTCTAAAGGGGATGATCTCTTCCATTACAAGTAGGTTTTACTCTCAGCATCTTTAGTAAGCACCTAAACTCTACCTGCTGCTCACTGAGAGGATGAGAGACCCAGAAACATTTATTTTTTAATGTAATAAAACAATCCTTAACCAAGGGGTAAACAGTGGTTCCTGGAGTTGAACTATACAGCCAAATATGTGGTTTCTGATAAAGATCATCTTCCTGCACTTCCCCTCTGCTAATGGCTCTGCTGTCACTTGAAACTCCCAGGAGAGCCTTAATGCCTTCTTCCTTTCCTGGAATTAGCAGTGGAGGTTTCAGATGAGCTTCCCTTTGACTGAAAATGAATCAGGGGAGGCCTGAACTCAGCTCTGTGCCAAACAAACATAATTCTGTGAGATTTTCCTGTCAGGCACCTCAGCCTGATTAACACCAGGCAAAGCAGGGGGGGCAGAGCTGCTTTGTAAGCTGTACATGGAGATTAGGAATGTCTGCATCCCTCAGGACTAAATCAAAACTGGCTTTTTAAGTAGGTGCCAATGTTTTAGCTTATTAAGGCACAAAACATGTGGTTCTCTGTTTATTTTTAAGCAGAGAGGGGTTTGAGGCTTTCTATGTGAGCTGCTTTTGACAGCAGCTGTGGTATTTCTAAAGCTGCCAGGGCTCCAAACCCCTCCCCTGGATTCGGAGATGGGAGGATGAGCCTATTTCAGACCAAGGGTTGTGAAAAAAGGCCGTTCTCCTGGAGCCTCCAACATCAGAGGCTCTGCTGCTCTTGAGCTAGTGACTCTGCTGAAATCCCAGAATCATGGAATAGTTTGGAAGACACTTTAGAGCCCGTCCAGTGCCACCCCTGCCATGGCAGGGACACTTTCCATTATTCCAGGTTGCTCCAAGCCCTGTCCAACCTGGCCTTGGACACTTCCAGGGATCCAGGGGCAGCCACAGCTGCTCTGGGCCAGCTGTTTCAAAAGTCTTTTTGTTGTTTATATCCTCACCAAATCTGCTGGATTTTAAACACAGACCCCTTGGAAGATGTAAAATTCATCTTCACCTTGTTGACACTCTGTATTCAGAGCATTGCACCCACATCCTTCCAAGTCAGGTTGAAGTGCAAACACAGAATCATTTATGTTGGAAAAGACTTGTCAGATCATCGAGCCCAAGCCTCAGTCCAGCATCTTATCCAGAAATTCACATCATGGTGCTGCAAGGAATGTCCTTAAGGGGACTTTCCTAATTATTTCCTGCTCATTATTTCAGCTCATCTGCATCCACCACTGAGAGAAGCAGCAGACCCTGAAGGATCCCCTGGAATGGGTGACCTGGAGGGTGTTTCTCATGTGCAGAATGGTACGTGAATCACATTTCCACCTTATCATATGTAATTAATTACATCAAAAAGAGAGGGCTTTGATAACATTTTCAGTTGCACTGGAGCACCCTGCACTAAAACAGCCATAAAGGCAAGCACTACAACCTGTTATCTCCTCCTCAATCCCAGCTTTTCAGCATCACACCTGGATTTTCCAAGTAGAAAAGCATAACTGAGAAGTTTCAGCAAGGAGGGACTCGGGGATTATCAACTCTCCTGCCTTGATTGCTCCCTTCCCAGTTTATTTGGAATTAAGTTGAGTGTTTGTGCCTGCCAATTCAAAGGAGAAACAGAGCTATGTTTTCCAAGACTTCTCCTCATCTCTTTATTCCCCACTGCTGTAGCAGCCCAGGTTCCCATAGAAACTGAGAGTAAAGAGCAGAAGTGTAAAACACAAATGAACAGGTCCAAGCTGCCAATGTTGTGTTTTATTAGACAAATAAATATCACTAATGGGCACTGGGCTTCTCTAAGGGCAGAGCCAGATAAGGCTGCACCTTATCAAATAAAGAGATGGCACACAAATGATAATACCCACAGTCACTGGGAAGAGGTCGATCCCACTTCTGGAAACTGAGCTGTTTTCTGCATTATTCAGTTTTAGAGGCAGCAAAACCCCAGCTCCTCATGTGCAGGTCTGATCCTGACTCCCCCAATCACCCCAGTTTGAAGAAGTTGATCCCACTTGCTGAAGTTGAGCTGTTTTCTGGATTACTCAGTTTTGGAGGCAGCAAAACCTCAGCTCCTCATTCACAAGTCTGATCCTGACTCCCCCAAATCACCCCAAGTCTCTCTGGATTCTCATCCCTCAACACTGGATCTCTACAATGTGGGAATGGGGCAACAAGCACTAATTTAGGACCTTCTCAGGTGAAGTTCCTAATTTTAAATTAGTATTATTAGTATTGGCACCAGGATTAAAGTTCTCTGTAGAAAGAACTGTAAAAATGGGTTTCTGAGGAAAGAGCAGGCTGGATGGTTTTGGATGTATCTTGAAAGTGATCCTGGTTAATTTTATTTTTTAACAGTGAAAGGTTTTTGGTTTTTTTTAAATTGAAGGACTTCAGGAAAATTATCAAGTTGATTAAAAATTTTCACTTTGAAATTATCAATTTGAGTCCAACAAGGCAGCAGGATTTTTCCCACTCCTGTGACTATAATCTATTCCAAGCCCTGCAGAGTTTTTAGAAGGCCATAATAAAATATAATTGAGTCTTTTTTTTTTTTTTTTTTTTTCTAGAGACAATTGCAATATGCCATTTACAAATATACCAGGAATGTTTATCCTTGGGCACCCCTGTTGTGCCTTCTCCAACAGGGTGGCCCAGATCAGCCTCTCCTGAGCCCCTGCAGCAGAAGGAGTGATGCCCTCTGCTAGAAATGTTCTTTTTCTAAGCAATTCCATCCACTAAAACTTGGGTAAAATGAGGAAAACTTTCAAAGAGCTGAGGTGCTTGCAATTATTTCAATTTCCAAGCCAGGCTGTGCCATCCAACACTGGAGCAGCTCCTGCTGAGTTTTTGAGCAACGCAGCCCCCGGCACCCCCCAAGCTCAGCTCCCTTATGCTCAGCTCCTCTGTTTAATGGCACAGGAGATGCTGCAGGTCAAACAAATATTTGAATTTCTTTCCCCCAGCCGTGTTTAAAGCAATGTTGCAAAATGCTTGAAGCCATGCAGAGATTCACATAAAAGGACAGTTGAGTCGAGACTCCCACCTCAAACCAACCCACCAGGAAAGGGAAGGTACAGCTTTACTTGTTCCCAACCTTTACAGCTCCCCTGGCTCTCCTGAGAAGTCTGAGTGGTTTCTCCATTTCCAGGGAGCTGTCCTGGATAACGAGGCACTGACAAAAACCTGCCTGCCTGAGAAACAATGGAGAGGTTGAAACACAAATAGAATCAGGAGGAAATATTCTTCTTTTTGCTGCTGCATTTCCCAAACTAAGTAAAAGAAAGTTCAAATGACCTGAGTTTTAGCTGGTTGCAAGAAAAAAAAAAACAAACCAGCTAGAACCAACTAAAACCAGCTAAATATAATTTATTTAATTTATTTATTTAATATTCATATTTAATATGAGTCTATTTAATTTTCAGGGGACTTTGGGAAGTGCTGAGTGTGCTCAGTGACCAGTGCAAGGCTCATGCCTGCAGGACTTTACCCTTTGCAACCATAAAATATGAGAGCAAATCCTTTTTGCTTTAAATGTCAGCTTCAATACTTAGCAAGGGCACGTGTGAGCAGCAGGGAGCAAAAGCCTTGGAGCAGCATTTTCTCCTGGATCTGCTGTTTTCCAAGAAGGAGGTCACGTCCTCACTAAGCACTTGCTCAACTCTTAAATATTTTCATGTCTGAATCTGACCCAGATGCAAAATATGACAACTCAGCTCCTGCATCCTTGTTAAAACAGCTGATTTGGAGCAGTGGGGTTGGTCAAACAGCTTTTAAAGCTGAACTGCAGGCACTCACTCCCTGAGAGTAGGAAATAACTGGGAAGCTGAAAGTGGGGGAATTTAAGGGCACAGCTGATGTTTCAAAGCAGCCAAGTGGAGGATTTTTATTTTGTGCCATGCCAGCATCTGCAGGGACTCCCTGGCAATTTCCCTGTGTGTTCCAATAGTCCCAGCCCTGGCCTGGGCTGCTGCCAGCCCTGCTCCCATTTTGGACTCCTCAAAGATTTCCAAGCCATGGGAATTCCATGCTGCCCTCTAAGAGGAATGAGATCACTCCTGCACAGGAGCAGCCCCCAAAGGGCTGCAGGAATAATGATCCGTGTGTGAGGAATGCACCTTGCTGAGGAAGCATCCTGGGATGGAAATGCATTCGGGTCTGAGATTTAATGTGAGACTAGTGTTGTAATAAGTTAGCCAAGACTCCATTATCTTCATGAAGGAAAAGCCAAATCGTTACTGTGTAGGTGATATTTTATAGGATTATCAGAAGGCTCTGTGTCAAATCTTGTTTGTTGATAATACATTTACACTTAGTTCAATGGTCAGCACATGGTATTTTGCATATCTATCAAACTTCTGTATTTTTAGTTAGTTTACATATTTTCTCTACTGATTCCCATGAGACAGATCTTATTGTTTATACAGGTGCATTTATTTTTCACCCTAGGAATAGATTATTGTGTTAAACAAGCTCTCACTCCCAAGATTGTTTTTACACTTGCAAAGTACTTGGCTGCACTAGAAGAAGTGACAGGCCAGCTATTAATTTAGCAGAGCAAGGCTTAATTTTATGAGGTTTTTCTTTTATCATTTCTCTACCTGTCTGTGACAGACTCAGATCAGGACCTGGAGCTCTTAAGGGGTTGGGGGATGTATGGCACACTTGTTTAACACAGATCATCAACAGCTGAGCAGATTCTATTGCACACTTTGATGTTCATGGCATCACTCTAATCCCTCGCTCTGTGACCAATAAATGATGTTATTTGATGTTTTCTACAGAGCAACCCAACAATTGTACAGGAAATGACAGGAAACAAAGAGACAGCAAAGACAGGGCTCAAGCACATCTCCCTGTGATGCTTTGCTGAGCAGACAGAGCCAGGAACACCTCGCTGCCATCACTAAAATGAATTTTAAATACAGCCATGAATGAGGGCCTTTTCACTCGCATCAGAAATTTAATAACAAAAGCCCCATTAAAAACCTCCAGGCAATTTTACATTAATGCCCAACATAATGGGCCAGATCAGGCTTTCATCTCCTCTTTCAAGGTTTACAGGCACTGAGCTATCACACATGTTCACAATGTCATTTTATCTATATTTCTGATGTTTCATCTTGTTATACCTCTGCAGAACTGTGGGATCAGTTAAATCATGACAACTTTCCTTTTTTTTTTTTTTTTTTACATTTTTCTCATATGATTAAAAAAATTAGAGCTCAGCACCTCTGAAATAATTTCATGGAGCATTCAAGTGAAGCACTGGAAAAACGGAGCAAATGCAACTGAGGGCAAATCAATGTGAGTGGAGCAGAGCACAGCCAGGAAATCCAAGTGCACTGTCCAGTGTGGGGTTTGGGATGCCCTAAATCTGGTCCTAGGCCAGGCTGGATGGACTTGGAGCAACCTGGGATTAGTGGAAGGTGTCCCAGCCCATGGAATGGGATGGGCTTTAAGGTCCCTTCCAACCTAAACCATTCTGCATTCCAAGTGCTACAAACAAGCACATGAGAAAAATAATAATAAAAATAATAATCATCATAATACATGGTGGCAGTTTCTTAGGATCCATAAATAATTTTGGAAACACCAGAATTTTTTTTAAAATAAACCTCGATTACTCAGTGTTATGGCACCAAAATGTGCTGTAACGGGAGGCTGGCACCTTCCTGGGGATCCCTAAGACAGGAGCATCACATCCTGTGTGTCCCACAGCTGGGAGCAGGAAAGGCAGAGACCTGTCCTAGAATCCCTTCCTAGAATCCCAGAATGGTTTGGAATGGAATGGATATTAAGGATCAGCCAATGCCACCACTGCCATGAGCAGGGACACCTTCCACTGTCTCACATTTCTCGAACCTGGCCTTGGGCACTGCCAGGGGTCCAGGGGCAGCCACAGCTGCTCTGAGCACCCTGTGCCAGGGCCTGCCCACCCTGCCAGGGAACAATTCCTAATTCCCAATATCCCATCCAGCCCTGCCCTCTGGCACTGGGAGCCATTCCCTGTGTCCTGTGCCTCCATCCTCTGTCCCCAGTCCCTCTCCAGCTCTCCTGGAGGCATTGGAAGGGGCTCCCCAGGTAAGGATGAGATGAGGGTAGAAATCCTGAGTGGAATAGGGACTACATTTAGACTGGAAGCTACGTGTGGAAAGCAATTTGAGCCCTCAGGAAAAGTGATTGTTTTCTACAGGGAAAAAGAAAAAGGGTTTGTTTTGGTGGCTCAGCTGCAGGTGAGATGGAGGAGTCGGCAGCAGCTTTGGAGTTAAGGCTGCACTGGGTTTTCACTTAAAGTGGGATTAAATTCTTCCATTACACAGTTGGGTGATTGAATTTTATCCTCCAGTGTGACACAGTTTCTGTCCTGGGGTCAGCTGAATTTGCTGGGCAGTTTTTGGGTACCATGTTCACCGATGTCTGCAGGGAGCACAATCAATATTCACTCCTTTAGAAACAGGAACCTTCACCCTCTACTCCTTCCCCTCTTACTACAGCTAAAACAAGCAGCATTCCCAATCCTTGGAGCTACTCCCATCAATCCTACCCTGGGAAGTTTTTTGGTGAAGGGGAAGAAAATTCTTTATCTGGCAATGCCTTTGCCAAGACAATTTGACAGCAGGGAGACAACGCTGTCCCACCTCCTGCCCCGTGCTTCCCTCTGCATCCCAAATCTTTTCCTGCCTGGCCTTCCCTGGGTGCCAGCACCAGCAACATTCCTGCCCTTCATCTCTCACTGGCTCTACACCTCCTTTTTTCCTTTCCCTTACAAACTCCTGGATATAAAAGTGAGGTCTGAGCTCGTAGGAGCTGCTGAGGTACAGCCAAGCAGAACTGGACTAGCAGGGAACTGCAGCTCTGGGAAAGGCACAAATGATCTCACACCTGTTTCCAGCAGTTCCAAAATCACTGGCTCCCTGTAGCAGCAGCATCTCTCAGTTTTATTTGTATTACATTTTGTTCAAGTGCCTCCCTGTTATTTAAGTTGGCAGATAACAGCGGGACAGAAATAGCCCAACTTTCAGTGGTGTAATCCTTAAAGCTGTTTAGATAAATCCTCAGGACAGCTCCAAAATGTGCTGGACAACCAACTTACACCACCAGGGGTCCACAGAAATGTTTTAATGCTGCCTTTGCCTCGATTCTCCACCAGTTGGCCAAGGTTTCTGGTTAAAGCACCGAGCCAGTGCCACACAGAGCCCCAGGCTCTGGGATTAGCAGAGTACTCCCAGCAGCTCCTGAGAGAAGGATTCCATCCACGCCACAGGAATGGCTGATCTTCCCAAGGTCCTGACCATCAAGTGCTCCCACCATGTGCAGCTGGAATGGCCACGCACACGGAGGCATCCACGTGGCATTTTTGCTCCCTCTGGAATTTGTTATCCTAGGGATGATTTCTGCTGCAGTTTTGCTTCCTCAGCACAGCCCTAATTCCATAATACAAAGAGGACAGCCCCAGTTCCATAAACAAATGTTGGAAGAGCAGCCCCCTTCAGAGGGCCTGACTTTTCCACACCAAGGTTTCCATCTGACGTGCCCCAGCCCATTATCACATCCAAAGGTCCGCTGGGCAAGGGGAGAGCACAGAGATTATTACCTAAATAAAACAACCTGGCTTTTAAAGGTCATGCCACATAGCCCTGGTGGGTGACAGAGCATTCCCAGGGCTCTTTCTCCAGAGGGAAGCAGCCACCAAGTCTGTCTGGTGTGGTCTCTGCGTGAATAATTCAAGTCTGCAAACACACAGCAAGTCCCCCTCAATAAACAAAGTCACATTTAGCATTTACCTTCACTTAGGGACATCACCCTCTGTGGTCTCTTGCTGGGCTCTCACATTTTCAAATGATTTCTGAGGTGTTTCCTAATTCCATCCCTATTTATTACAGCAATCAGGAAAATCTGATAGAGCTGGATACAAACTACCAGTGGCTTCAGAATGGAATGACAAATTATTTAAGGCTGAACGCTGGGAAAAGCAAAACTCTCCAGCAGGAAGAGAAAAAGCTCTTCCCTATTAGAGGCCAAATAATGCCACCTAAAATCTCACTTTTTCTGAATATTAAATGTTCCACTCACACAAACTGAACAGGTATCAATGATCACTTATTGCTTCTACACAGCCCTCACCAGAGAGGAGAAGGGTTTTAATTATTTACACACCTTAAAAGAAATTACTGCAACCTCTGCTTTTTATAGCCCTGAGAAGCTTTTTGTCAGCTTTTTGCACATCCCACGGGATTTCTGCCCAGTCTGGCACCACGGATAGCCGAGGCAAAAGCTGCTTCCCAGATGGTCCCTAATTCAGGGAACAAGGGACACAGAGGGGGATGGAGCCCCTCAGCACAGCTCCCTGATGCTGCAAAGCCAGCAAATGCTGTCTCTTGGAGTAAAAATGATATTTCATGCCTTGGTGAATTATTTCAAGCCGAAGTTTTCCAGCCCAGCACCAAGTCAGATCCTCACTAAATCATCCTCTTTAACTGGCAGCTCCCATTTTGGAACCCTAACTCTGCCCATTTCCCTTCTGGCAGGGGTTAAAATCTATCTCAGCTTATTTCTAAACAAAATAAAACCATCATTCCCTAATGCCCAGGGCTGTTTTAGCCACACAACACCAGAGCTGGCTGGATGTCCAACCCAGCAGTTTGGACATGGCCCTGCAGAGGCAGCATCTGCAGGCAAAGCTTTCCCAAGGTTTTCCATCACACCAAAACAGGAGTTTCCATGAGGATAAGCTGGTTTCTGCTCCTTTTTATGGAGCTGAAGGGCCAATCCAGCCTCAGTGGGTTTCCTCATCCTCAGTGGATCAAGACTGTGACCATCACTTTGACCCACAGATACCAAAGTTGCAACAACCAAGTCTCATTTCTGGATGGTGGGATCTTTCCTCTACTCTCTCTCCTCTTAAGCTTTATTTCTTTTCCTTTCTTTTCCTCAGATATCTTTGTACTTCTATACTGTTTCATTTCCATAGGTATATAAAATGGAAAAATATTCATAACCAGCCTCTGCAGCAAAATTAAGTCAATTAACTCCTGAGATGCTTTTTTATGAATAAATGGAGTGAGAGAGGGGGTGTAAGGTAAAAAAAAAGGACATCTCATGGACTGGAAAAGGGGACTAGAAAAGGGGAGTGAAACAAAAGGTTTGAATAGAATCATTCAGGTTGGAAAAGAGCTCTCAGGCCTTTGAGTCCAGCTGTAAATGAAGCTCTTCATTAAAACAGCACCAGACAGATGAAGGGCTCTGGGGCTGCAAGGACACAGAAAGACATCTAAATAAAGGTCCCTGTGCCCTCAAGCCCTGGGAATAGCAGCCAATTTTGGCTGTGAGTATCCAGACATTCCCCCAGGGCTGCAACACAGCTGGACTAGGAAACAAAACAAGGGAAAAGTGCAGTCAGAACAGCTTCTACCTGCAGAGGCTTGGAGCAACAGCATGAAGGCACCAGAGTCATGCAAGAGCATGAAGGCTGATGCCTTAAGCCTTGGCTTTCCTATTTTTCAGATTCTGTGCAGCTTTAGTGTGTAATTCTGAGCTTCACATTAAGTGTTAGCAAGTTCTCTTCACAGGGTAGGGAGACAGACCAATGCTTTTCTAACTTGAGACCAAGGACAACTGATATAAGCTCCAGGCCAAAAAGTATAAACAATGGTGAAGAGAGAAACACAAGCAGGATGGGACTGCCTGGGCTAAAGCTGGAATTGAACAATGAACTCCAATGTGCAAATGGAGCAGAACTGATCCCAGTGAGAGCCCCGTGAGCGCTCGTGAGTTTTGTGACCATTTTGGTTCATCTTGGGTGCAGCCCTGGCTGGGCTCTTGTGCTGCCCAAGGTGGATCCATTGAGGAGATCCTTTTAATAAATCCCTGCTTTATTCTTTAGCTCTGTCTGGCTCTGTTCTAGGCCAGCCTTCACCAGGCATCAAGGCTTCAGCTGGGGATTAATCCCAAGCCCTGCTGCCCCAGGCCATGGGCACTGGGAGCCAGCTGGGAATGTGATGGGAGCACTGGGACAGAGCCTCTGGGGGCTGTGAGCTGCCAGGTACAGTCAGGCAGCTGCCAGCTGTCCCAGCTGGGTGGCAAGGGACACCTCAGTGGGGTGGCTGTGCCACAGCCCTGCTGTGGAAAGGTGGCACCACCTAGAGAGGAGCCTCTCCAAATCTTGGTAAGAGTTCAATAATTGCACAGGATCAACGCCAGGAGCTCCTGGCTTGGGATGAGCCCAGAAGGAGGGATTGGTGTGCCTGCAGCAAAGGAGGTCACTGAACCTCGCCCCACTTGGCACCACCAGCTGCAGCAGAAGCCACCCTCCTGTGTCCTCCTGGATTTATGGAAGCTGCTGGAGTGGCTCCATTTGAAACCAACCTACACTGAGATAATCCTGATGATTTGGGTATCTCCTTCATGCCCTAAATGCCACCGTGGCTGGGCCTGGCACTGGGACATGAGTGCTGCTCTTCTGGACTCCCCTTTCCTCAGAGCATGAAGCAAATTTTCCTCTCTCCTTCCCTTTTAAGGAGGAAACTATAATATCAATTAGTTAATTAATTCATTAAGTCATTTGAATACATTCAAGGAGTAGAATATTATAATTCATATTATAGTCTGTGTAATGCTATAATTAAAATTATAGCCTACAATTAAAATCTTAGTCTCACAGATGACGTGTCTGCAATTGCTGATTTAAGAGAAGGAACACAAAGGATGGACATTAAAGGGAACTGCCAACCCCCAGCTGACAAAAAGCAGGAAAATGCCTCTAAAATAAGAATAGACTCAATAAATAGCTCAGCTCCTCCAGGCCTGGAGGACAGATTGACACATGGAAAGATCTTACAAGCCTGTAACTTCTGCCTAACATCCTCTTAGCCATGCCCTGAGCTCTGTGACTCCAGGGATGTGCTCCAGCATGGAAATGGGAAAAAAACCCCAGTGCCACTAATTCTGTAGGCATTTACAGTCCTAAAATGGTTTGGGTTCAAAGAGACCCCAAAGCCCATCTGGTTCCAACCCCTTCCACCTCCCATGAGACCAAATCCTGCCCAAGCCGGCCTTGGTCATCCTGATCCACTTGATGCATCCCAAGGCCTTTTCCCAGCTGGCAATGAGCTCTGAAAAGGAGATGTGAGCTAAAAAAAGACGAGCAAAAACATTCCATGGGATTTGCGTAAAGCCTCACAAACCTGCCCACGTTTTATGTTCCGAGTTCTTCCCTATCACAAACCTCCCCTCGGAAAAAATAGGCCTTTCAAGGACAATTAGCTGGAGCTAATTAACTGCTGCTTGGAAAGGAATCCAGGTTAAACTTGCTGCCAAGGAGACTTTTCTCCCAAAGAGTTTCGCCTCGCCAGGTAACTCTGGAACACCAAAACTTTCTGGAAGGGCTCACAATTCTTCTGGGGTCTCTCCCCAAGGAACTTTACCATTTTTCCCTCCTCCATCCATCTTTCTGCTGGTTTTCAAGGAGCCCAGCAAACAGGAATGTGGAATTTGACTGCTAAATACTCTATTTTTCAATAGGGCATTTCTTTTTTTGGATGTTTTTCCAGGCAGACAACACTGATCCCTCCTGCTCTGTCCAAGGCAAAATGTCAAGATGTGACAATAATGTCACTGTCACTCCCACTCTGCAGTGACAGGGCTCCAGCATGGGCCTCTGACTTTGAAGATAAAAAAGTTGCTATCAAAATTAATTGGTTCAGCCTTTTAGGGAACAATTCCTCCATCAGCATGGCACTGCCCTTCCATTGGGATGAAACACTTGGCATTAGAAGGAAAGGACTGGAGAATATAAAAAGCTCAAAAATGTGAAGGTCAAAACAGTGGCTCCCAAAACCAAGAGTTTCTTCCAAAGAGATTCCAAATCACAGCTTCCCCCACATTGTACAGCAGATCCTAAAATTCCCTGAAATATCCTCAAAATCTCCTCAATCTGCATCCCCAACATTCCTGGGATATTAAATACTCAAGAATAGAGCTTAAAATTATAGATGTGGGGAGGGCACATTTTTCTTGGTGCTAATGGGTTGTGGTGGCACCTTCAAAAACCTCTTGTGACCATATTGTTTATGATCCAACCCAAAAATTCCCCAATTTTACTCCCAATGTTTTCTTCCCTTCTGCTCCAATGGAAATCAACATAACCCAAATAGGAACACTCAAAAATTAATATAAAACAATAACTGAATGACCCTGGGATATTTGGAATCATCTATCTGAAGTATTCCACGCCCCAAACCCCTTTTTTGGGGGATGATAAAGGAAGTTGATATTCTCTCACCTTTTTAATTGGGTCAACAAGAATTTAGGGAATTTAATCTTTTGAAGAAGGAAACTTACATTTCATCTGAGGCAGGGAAATATTATTCCAATCAAAAATGCAACCCTTTTAATACCTTAAAATTAATTAAATATAATATTTCAAGTATCACTCAAGCATAAGAAAAGAGAAACCTGTGGGTATATTGCAGATTGACAAGTTTTGCTTATGAACTGAAGACTTTTGAGATGGATCTTAGTTTCTGAAACAGACCAAGAGTTATTTTTAATCAATACTTAATTGGGAATTCTCCCTTTCCCTCCACAGAGGTGCCCAATACCTTCAGCAGACACCATTCCAACACCTGTGGTTTAATGAGAAGTTTCTATGTATAACTCAATTGGAATCTGCAATTTAGACAGTCATTTGGAGCATCTGACTTTGAGAAAACAATTTCTCCCTTCTTTAATGTGCTATGAAAAAAATCCCCATAAAAGCAAAATACTTGAGAGGGAGGAAAAGTAAAGAAATTTTGTATAGAGCAAATTTAATTTTCTTTTCAACAGCCTCTGCCTTTGAATTATGTTTGGTTGATATTGAGCATCTCCTAAAGCAGAACAGGATCCTCTTGAAAAGCTTTATTCATTGGGATAGAATCAGAGCTCAAAGATTACAGATTAAAAGCAAATTGCAGCTCAAGAATTAATAAAAAGAGGGGGGTTAAAAAATATTTTAATCTAATACTCTACAGCTCCCTTCTGAAAGGAATGAATATTTATTGTGGACTTCAGATAAATATACTGTTTCACATCAAGGCAGCTCTAGTTTTTATCCTCAAATGACAAATTCCACTGCCCATCCTTTGTCTCAGAACATGTTTGACTTTGGGAAGTATCTGAGAAAGGTCAGAGCTCTCTAAAGAAATGAAATGTCTTCAACAACTCCCTCAACAATAATTCCCTCAAGTGCAATTCCAAGATCTGGAGTTTCTCACCTCACAATATTCTTCACTGGAGTTTCTCACCTCACAATACATTTCTCATCTTAATATTTCAAGAGGATTTCTGGAAGAGCCATTGGATTAAAATATTGTGATTGAGCAGGACCCTGGGACCACCTGGCTTTGGGCACTGACCAGAGGACACCCATCTCCATATTCATGAGGAGAACCAGGGAGACACGAGGAGGAAAATTCCTCCATCCAGAGGAGGAATCTCTTCTTTTTGAGCTGTTTGGTATTATTGCATGGAGAACAAGGAGGGTTTTTTTTGGGAATTCCAGTGGTGCACCATCAACAAACACAAGTTTGGGACATTGATGCTCAGCACTTACTTTGCTTTTGCTTCTGCATCCTCATAGGCTTTGTTGGAGACGTCGTCCAGGCCCCCGATCAGGTGCTTGAAGGAGCTGTAAAGACAAAAGGACACTTAGAGAGGAAAATCACAGAAACACCAATGTTGGAAAATACCCTGAAGATCATCCAGTCCACCAGCACTGCCAGGTCCACCACTGAACCTGAAGAGATCCCACCTGGGAGTCAAGAAATCCAGTGTAGCTTTTTGGCACCAGTCGGGGCTGGATCTCAATGCCAGTGACCGACCAGACCCAGGACTCAGAAATGTTGGAGATACAGAAAACCAATGCCAAGAGGATCCAGAATTATTTATCCAGACCACGGAAATGGCTGCTGAAGGTTTTCACCCTCCAGTAGAAGTTTCAGAGTAAATGTGGTTGGTGGGGGCACCTCAACATCCCTGTCCTCCAGCCAGGAGCCCTGTAAATCCCTCTGCTTCCAGTGTGAAATTTTCACTTCTGGATCCCACCTTTCTCATCTTTAGAGAAAAAGCATCCAAAAACACATCAAAGGGGGTTCAAATTGAAAGAGAGGGAATTCAGGTTGGATATTGGGAAGGAATCATTCCCTGGGAGGGTGGCCCAGGGTGCCCAGAGCAGCTGTGGCTGCCCCTGGATCCCTGGCAGTGCCCAAGGCCAGGCTGGACAGGGCTTGGAGCAGCCTGGGACAGTGGAAGGTGTCCCTGCCCATGGCAGGGAGTGGCACTGGATGATCCTTAATACCCCTTCCATCCCAAACCATTCTGAGATTCCATGAAAAACTAGAAATTAATAACTCAAATCAGTGAATGCCTTGAAAGAAAAATGTTGCAGGTGAAAAGCTACTTTCTACTATCCAATTCCAGTATTCCCAGTGGGTCTGTCACATGCAGGTTTTCTCTTTTTCAAGGAAGAAGAATTTGAAAAGATGAACTGCTGCAAACCAGAGTCTCTTGACTGATCTCTGCCTTAATGTCACAGCCTCACGAATTAAAATCCTGCAATTCTTCTGTGCTCCTGACACTCCTGAGGCACAAAACAGAGCTGAAGAAAAGGAATTGCTCTAAGTTGACAAAAAATTGAACTGAAACATTGGAAAAAAAAGAAAGAAAAAACCCTAAAATCCCCATTGAGGGCCACATTTCTGACATAAGGAATAAGAAGGGGATGTTTAATATGGCCCTTTCTCAAGGAGGATTTGTAGGATTAAAAAGAATGAGTGACACTGAGCAGGTGAGGATAATCCAGGGCAGCTGGGGAAATGCAAGGTCCTGCAAGGCACGGGGTGAGCCGGGGAGACTCCCGTGTTCCTGGGATGGGAATGATGGGATTCTGGGTGGCTCAGACACACTGACACTCCTGAGAGGAGATGCCTGACCCTATGGAATGTACCCATGGATGTGTGGAGATAGCACTTCCAGCAGAACCAAGGGAGGCACAATTATCCTGTTGGAAAAAAACGGATTTTCCCCATCACTGTGGGGCAGGAGGTGACACGTGGGAGAGGTGGTTTGGATTTGGAGCTGCTGGAAGGGCTTTTCCAGAGGAATTCTCCTCCCTGGGGCTATTCCAGAGCTGTGTGCACATAACCCTGTCCCTGCTGGAGCAGGGAGGTGGCACCAGGTGCCCACTGTGGGCCCTTCCAAACTGACCCATCCTGGGATTCTCTGCTGGGAATTACAGCTCAGGAAATGCCCTCTGCCCACACCAATTTCCCCAGTCTTCCACTTAATTCATTATATTTCAAATAATACAATCAAGGAAATAATTTATGCAAGCAAATTAATTAATTCATGAACCCCTTTGCTCTCACATAAACTCGTGTTAGTGGTTTTTACCCAGTCTGGTAATTTTTAATATTTTTAATATTAGGACATGCTAATAATGGGAGTAACGTTTCAACCCCAAATTCCTTGCTCAGGAGTGAAGACAGGAACAACTCAGCTCCTTCAGCTGAGTTAAAGTTTCAAGTTTTATCTTCCTGATGCTGGGAATGTGCCACAGGATGAAGCCAAACCTTGCAAGGTGACAGTGAGAGCAAAACAGGATTGGGGTGTTAATGCCTAATTGCACCTCAAACAGGTATTTAGGCAATTAATTGACACAGTAACACCATCCTGGAAAGTGCCTTAATTGTGCTTTAGGCTTGGTTTGCCTAGGAAAATGTGGCAGGGTTAAAAAAACCCCTTTTTTTGGCAATGCAAATAAATCTTTTCTAGTGAAACAGCAAAGAAGAAAAAGTCACTGAAAGGAGTAATAACAGTTTCCCTAAAACCCTTAATTTTTATTAAAATTTTAAGCCAGACTTAGCACTGGGCAAGCTATCAAAGTTCACTTATGTCCCTTTTTTATTGCCCATCTCAATGTTGCTGAAGTCTCGGCTCAGTCCCAAACTCCCTCAGAATTCAATCAGAAACTGCTTGGTTTTTTTTCTCCCTGTGGCCTTTTCTCGTCGTTTTTTCTATTCTCTCCTCATAACCAATTTTCTCCATGGATAAACTTTGCTCTGACTGGGAGAAACAGCAAAGCAGCAAACCCTAAAATCTCCACTGAAAGAGCTCGGCTCAGCTTATATGGGATCAGTCATGCCAGGATAATACTTTTTTATTTCATTTTTCTCCAATTTCCCTTGCCAGGAGGGTCGATCCAATAACCTTTGTTGACACCTCACAGCTCTTCCTTAAAAAAAAAACAAACCCAGGCTTTGAAACACAGACAAAAATGGGAAACGCAAAGTGGAAAAGCAGAAAATAGCTGAAATATTTAAAATGTTGCCTTAAAAAAAAAGTACATTCTCTTGATATGTGCAGCTGAAGAAGACAAGAAGTTGAAAAAACAGCATTTAGTGTAAATTCCAGGTAGTTCTGTAACTCTCTGTCAGCAGCAGCTGGGCTTTTAGTTGTTCTGGCTCTGCTCCATCAGCTCCTCTCTCTCCATTTGCATGAGGCAATTTTGTCCTCCCAACACCCACAGTGCTGCTAAATCTCCAACTCCATGAAAACGTTGTTGGCACCATAAATAAATTATTTGGAGAGGAAAAAAAATCCCATATAAATAAAAGATGAACCCAAATCAACCTCGGTGTAAATATTCCGACAGTTCAGGAGCAGCCATGAACACTTTCAAACACTTTCTCAGTTTCAAGAGGTAAGTGTGAAAAAAAAAAAGAATTATAGAGTTGCCCAACTTGTCCCTGAGGGTGCCTGTGATGATCCAAACGTCAGGAATGAGTTTGAAGCCTTTCCCTCCTGTTTTCTCTCCATACAAAGGGGCTGCAAGTGAAGTCTGTCTGTGCATCTTTATTCAAATTGATCCACTGAACAGATGCTCAAGGCGTGTCTGCACCATTTTTATCAGAAGAACTTTTACAGACAAGTTCCTAAAGGACCAATCCATCAAATCCAGCACATATTTGTTAACTTTTCCCCAACTGTACTTCTGGAACAAATCTAATAACGCCTCCAAGGAGCCTGGAAATTCAGCAGGATGAGCTCTGACAAGGCCAAGCTCAGAACAATTTGGAGGTAATACCATCGAGCAGCTCCCACAGTAACTTTTTTCCCAGAGGATGAATTCCTGCAATGCCACCACAGGAAAACCTTCATTAACAACAGCCTTGATCTTGCAGGGTCAAGGCAAGTTCTAAAGACAGAAAGACCATGAATTCTAAATAAATTTTTTTTAAAAGCGCTTGGAAATAAAAAATGCCTAAAAGCCATCTGAGATGTGTAAAATATTCATATGTGTTCCCAGAGAGGAGGTTTGAGCAGCAGGAAATGGTGGGGCTGCAATGAGCTGTGTGGCTCCTCAAGTACCCAAAGGCTTCTCCAAATTTCCTCATGTGGGAATCCAGGGCTTCCCTCTGGCTGCCCTGGCAGGTCTGGGACCCTGGCAGGGGTCAGGAACCCCCCTGGACAGAGCCCCCAGAGACACTCTCTGTGATCTCTGTCCATGAAAAAGAGTTTTCAATCTTACAGGATGAATTACAAGCTTTGAGTGTTTGATATAAGTAATAATTAAGTGTGGCACGGATACAAAAGTCAAATTTTAGGATTCTACATAAGGGGTCCAAAGGGGACAAGATGGAGGAAATTGGGTGTGTCTTGTCCTTTTTCTCCTTCTTCATGCCCTCCATGTTTCACTGTGGTGTTGGCATTTTTCTGTTGGTTTAGGCTGGGGACACACTGTTCAACGTAGGTGACAGATATTGGCACGTTATTGTAAATCCAGCACAGGTAGTTTGTGGTATTTAATGTTTGTACCATCCCACTGAGGGCAGAGCCCCACACGCTGCCCTGCAGGACAGAGCTGCGGCGGGGCAGCAGAACATGTTAGAGATAAACAGAATAAACAACCTTGAAACCAGCACAGACGAATTATGGCTTCTTCTTTGGCAACGGGGCTGACAGACAGAGACTTTCTACAACCTTGGAATCATCAATACCACAGATTCCAACACCCTCAGATGGTCAGATATCTAACTGGCCTCTTTTTGTCACAATTCCCATGAACACTCTGTGGACTTTGTTGAAGTTTCCAAACCAATTCTGTAAGCCCATGGTTGGGTCTGTGCTCCATGGCTGGCAGGAAGAACGTTGGACAAATCAATCCCAACTCAACAGAGAGCTTGAGCATGGAGCCTGCCCCATGCTGGGGTCCCTTACAGGGGTGCCACCCTCATTTCCTCAACCTTGTCACCCTCATTTCCTCAACCTTGTCACCCTCTCACTTCATCTTCTCCACTGGATTATGGTGCCTCCTCTTCTCTGTTGAAATTTTGATGATAATGGGAAATTCCTTGGATTATTTTCTTTATGAATTCCAAGTTCTTTCTTTCAAATACACCTGACCATGTAGGACCACACAAGTTTTTTTGGTTTTCTTCCTTGGGGGACCAAAATGAATGGTGCTCCCAATGGGAACCACAGAATTCCCAGAAAAGTTTGAGTTGGGAGGAACTTTAAAGCCCATCCAGTGCCATGGGCAGGGACACCTTACATCATCCCAGGGAGCTCCAAGCTCTGGCCAGCCTGGCCTGGGACATTTCTGGGGATCCAGAGGCATCCACAGCTTCTCTTGGAATCTGTGCCAGGGTGTCCCCAACCTCACAGGGAAGGATTAAGAACATTAAGGACCAAATCCCACTGAAATTCATTATTCCAGTAAAGGAAGAGACTCAAAAACACAACTGCAAGATGGAAAAAATACCAATGCTTTTCATAACAAATATTTTCAGGGCAAGGACAAGTGGGAACAAAGTCCACTGGATGCATCAAATGCTTCCTGCAGGTTGTTTTCATTGTTAGATGAGGATTTAGATCATTCCTACACCAGAAAAGGATGCTGGCAATGCACTTTGCAAAGCACATGTTCCTAGATTGGCAAAAATAGCTGTACTACATTTTGGGAGTCTTTGGGGTGGTTTTGGGATTGGAGTAGCCCTCTTGTTTTACAGGAAATGAAAAAGCAAGGCAGCACCAACATAATCTGGTAATTAAAGACCCATCATGACTCCAGTTTGACTTTCGCTCATGGCATTCCCCACTCCCACTGCTTCAGCCCTGTAGCCATTTTATACATATTTTATAAATTCCAGAGACCCTTTTAGGCAAAGCATTCCCTCTTGTCATGCTTAAGCAATTCCCTTCTCAAACCCAATTTAAGCAATTCTCTTCTCAAACCCAAATTAGGCAATTCCCTTCTCAAACGCAACTTAAGCAATTCTCTTCTCAAACCCAAATTAAGCAATTCCCTTCCCAAACCCAACTTGCCCAGAGCTCCTGGCTCATCCTTGTGATGAAAGTTTCCCCTGTTATTCACCCTCAGATTACAAACCCTGCAGCAGCTAAACCAGCCCTAAAATTGCTGGGAATATTGGCAAATCCAGAGCCAGACTCACGCCTCCTTTAGGAATAACTTCCTGTGGCACCAAGGTGTGACTCTCTTTGTTAATGAGGTGGGAGTGTGGCAGCTGGAACAATTTTTGGATGCTTTGGGAAGCCTTTCACAAGGAATTTGGAAGAGTTACCCTGCTGCAGATAATTCCTGTGGGTGATGCTGGTCAGTGAGACAGGAATTCTCCAGGTATCCCATGTGTTAAGGAAAAGGTCTTTTCCCATCTCTGGTTTTTTGAAACTGCAATGCCAGTTTTGCTGAGCTGCCTCAGATGGGGACACCCACAGAGCATGGAAATTGCTGCTTCAGTGGTTCCATCTGATTAGGCAAAGAGCTTGTCTGGGAAAAGGAAAATATTTAGCAGTTTCAGTGACTTGTGTCACCCCTCCTGCTGCAAGGAACAAATTCCAGCTGCAGGGAACACCCACTCCCTGCTCCCATTTCCACCTCCTGTGTCACTCAACCTTCTCATCCACCACCACAACCAAAAAAGAGTAAAATTTGCTCTGTCTGGATTTTAAAAAAAATGGTTCTTTTTCTTCACCGATTTCCCAGATTTCCACAAGTCCTGGTAGTTTATCTCCACATGAAATGTTGCTCCTGCTGTTGTCATTCCTATAAAATAGGAGCCTAAGGAAGAGCTGGGACATGAAATTCAGCCCGGTCCAGGACACAGGACAGCCTGCTCTGAGCTATAAATAGGGCTATCAATAGGGTCACTTTTCTTGCACTATAAATAAGAATTTTTTAAATAGTGCTACTCTGCTAATTGCACAGTGTTAATAGAATCTCTGAGGTAGATTAACCACAGCTTCGTCAGTTTAAATTTCACTTGTACTTCCTTACTATTTCAAGGGCATTGTATGCTGAGGACAAGGCACAGGAGACAAGGAACAGTCTGGGAAATTATCAGGAACTAGTGACTTGAATTATTTGGTGTTTCTAGCTCCCACAATGCAAACCAAAAATATCTGTTGCAAAAATGTAAAAATGAAAAGCATAAATTATTTGTTGCTTTTCATTTCTCAGAATTAATTATTGCTAAATTATGTAATTATTAAAAGCATAAAGATTACTAAAATATTATCTTGCTAAATAATTGAATTCTTCTTTTCTTTGCCTCACACCACGAGAAGGGAGGGTGGGTGTTTTACCTACCAGGCTGAGAAAGGAGCCCTCAGGTGTTCCCCACCTGTGTTCAGTGGACAGACCATGGGTTTTGCAATTAATAATGAATTAACATAAACCAGAACTTATCAGGATTTCTGAAGGTATTCCACAGCTCAGCCTGTACAGAACACTGGAATTCCAGAAATGGAGACCTATGAGATGACACAAACCACTGGTGTCCCAGCAGGATTGGGGGGATGGAGATGAGCCCTAAAAGAGCACAGAATCCCATCTCTCACCAGAACACAAGAAGGGCACCAGAATCACTTCTACAGATCCACAGGTATCATGGATCCAGCTCCTGGCCCTGCCCAGGCACCCCAACAATCCACACTACTCTGAAAGCTCCTGGCCCACAGGTGGGTCCCACATACTTCAAAAATCCAATGCATTTATTTTCCTTTCCAATATCAGCATTTTTTTCTTGTTATTCCACAGTTTCTGCCTCCCTCCTGCAGGTTTCTTGGAGCTCCTGCGTGGGGGGAGGCATTGAAAAGTCAACACCCATCTACCCTCTCTGTGGGTGTCACAGATCCATAGCACATTTCCATGGAAAGATTCCCATCAAGGTGTGTCCATGCCTTGTGCTGCTCTGTGCCAGTGCTGCACAGCCCAGGTTTTCTCATTAATTCCCATTAATTCCCATTAATTCCCATTAATTCACATTAAACCAGCCCATTTTCCCATTAAAATGTTCCATTTTTATACCATTTTTTAATCCCATTCCCAGTAACTGCAGAGAGCAGCTGGATTTGCAGCACTGGAGTATCCAGGCATGTTTTTTTTCTGGATTAACCCCCCTTAATTCTCTCAAGCTTCCTGTATAAATTATTATTTTACTCTTCTGATCTCCTGCATCTCCTCCGAGTGACAGAGCTCCCAGCAGGGCTGTGGCCTTCTCCCAAGGACTCTCCATCCTCACATGGACTGGGACAACACCTTGCTCCAACATTTGCCAGGAGCAAATACTGTGGAATTTCCACAGTAATTCCAGCTCCTCCTTTATTTCTATTTGGACTTTCTGTGATTCTAAGTGTCACTATTGAGTTTTGTACTCGTCACTATTGAGTTTTGTCTTGTTGATTTAGGGGCACCTTCCCTCCACCCATCAAGGACACATCTGTGACTTTATCACCCCAAATTAAAAGGCCTCTTTGGAGAAGATGATCCAAGGCTCTCGTTAAGCTCTGGAAAAGGTTGAAATGGGAGTTTCCCCCCAGCCCTAGGCAGAAGGAGGAACTTACTCTCTGTCTATGACCAGACAAGTGACCGCTTCAGCTGCGATGACGTTGGCTGTCCTGACATCCTCCCTGCAAGAAAAAAAACCACATTTCTTCAGTTATTTCCAATGACAATCTTCTGATTTCCAACATACAGGGCTCTTCAAGCACTTTGAGGACAAATTTCTGGCTTTCATAGCTTTTCCTTGCTGTTTTCATCGTCCATATAGGCTAGTAAAAGACTAGAATTCCAAGACTAATAAAAATAGTCAATTTAATTCATTTTAATCAGGTCGATTTGGTGTTCCAGTGTTTAAGAGTCAGTGCTGCATTTTCTGGGTTCACTTTGTCCCAATTCCCTCCAACCTTTCCATGTTCCAAGGTTAAGTGGATTACAGGCAAGAGAGACCTCCCCTCTTCTAAACACCCTTCATTCATTTAGGCTGGAACACCACTCTAGGCTTCCACTGAAGCAGAAAATCAAATTTACAGCTGCTGTTAGGAATAGAAATTCCCATTTAAAGACTGGAGGTATTAGAGCAGGAATATGGTGAAAAAAGGGTGATGCATGTGCACTCTCCCTCTGAGGTTAATCATTAATTAATTTTAATTGCTTTGGAGCTCTCTTCATGTTCACACCTCTAGAGCAGAGCAAGCAGAAATACAAGGGAAGAACATTGATACTCCACCCTGTGCTGGAATTTGGACTGAGTCTATTTGGACTGGAATTAAGTGTGTATTTGTGCTAATTTACCCCACTGATAAATCACATTGTGCTAATTTAATGCAATGAGAAAGAAGTAGTGGAACAACAGTGGATAATTATCTCTATTAATTCCTAAAACTTGGGTAAATACAGAGAGGATAAGGAAGGATAATATTGAATTCCTCATTAAGTTGCTGTAGCCAGCTTTTGACAATATATTGACCCATTAAAATGAGAATTCAAACTTGTTGGTGTCCACTAATTCCCATTAAAACTCAACACATTTGTCCCATTATCCCAGATGCCACAAAAAGACATTTATCCCCTGTGTATTTATGGATCACAGACATGATTTGGTGACTGTTTCATACACAGATGACTGCAGACCAGAAAAAGAGAATAAAATTGGTGGCCTCAGTTCCAACATTTTCAATAAAATTTGAAATGAGGTATTTAGATGAACAAGGGACTGTTTAATTTCTGTTCTCTTCTATTAATCCATCCTTCTCTAGAAGGTGACTTTGGCCAGCAGCTGCAGCACAGGGAGGTACAGAAATCCATGACATTAAAGGCCAATGAAACCTTGGAAGTGCATGGCATGAAAAGCTCCAAGTGCAAGGCATTAATTGGGAAAGAAATTACTAACAGGGATTAAAGGCAAGAGCAACCACCAGCAAGTGCCCAGCATTAAATGAGAGAGTAACTACTCCAAGTAGGTGGCATTAAACACAACAAATAATTACTACAAGAGCACAGAATTCAGTGCAGAAATTGCTATTAAGGTGCATGCTAATAAGAGCAACGAGTAATTACTACAAGTCCAAGAGTATTTCCTACCAGTGCACAGCATTCAGTGGAAAATTAACCACTAGGAAGTGAACAGCATTAAATGCAGAAAGAATTACAAGTGCATGGCATTAATTGCAAGAAGTAATAACCACACGTGAATTGCATCAAATGCAAAAGTAATTCTACAAGGGCACAGCACTAAATGTAATAATTACTAGAAGAACAAAGCATTAAACCCAGAAGTTACTACTGGAAAATGCACAGCATTCAAGGGAAAAGTAACCACTATACTTGCAAGATATTAAATACAGAAGTTACTACAAATGCAGGGCATTAAATGCAACAAATAATCATGGTATTAACTGAAACAGTAACTACTACAAATGCAGAGCATTAAAAACTAAGGTAATTACTCCCAGTGCACAGCATTAAATGGAATTCTAATTACTAGTAAATACATTAAACAACTAATTAATACCAGTGCAAAATATTAAATGCAGAGGTTACTCCCAGTAAATGCACAGCTTTAAAGGCAAAAGTAACTAGTACCAGTGCAATGACAAGTGAAAAGTAATTACTGCATGAAATGCAACAGGTAGTTTAATTACTACAAGTGCATTAAATACAAGTAATTATTTCAACTGCACAGCACTAAGCAGCTATTAGAAGTGCAATGTGTAAAACACAACTCGTTAAGGATTAATGAATTAATTAATTCCTGGCAATGCCCCACCACCCCCAGGGAGGAGAGAAGAGAAGAGCACTGACTCGGACACTGCCTGGCCTTCATCCCCTTCCTCCTCCTCGGAGCTGCTTCCTGAAAACCCGCGTTCCTCATCCGTGCTGGAGCCGCCCTGGCTCCCCGCGCGCTCCATGGCCCGGCTGCTGCAGCATTCCCCAGGACACACCTGATCCCCTCCAGCTCCCAGCTCCGTGACCCCCCCGGGATGTGACAGCTCCCCCAGCCCAGAGCTGCCCACCTGCACAAAGGTCACAGCTGCTGCATGGCCGTGGAAATCCTAGAGGGGAGGATTTGGGAGCCCTCAGGACATCCTCGGCCGTGGACAAGGGCCAAAATTCCCATCAGGAGACCTCGTGTGCCCTTTTCGGCTCCTTAACCCCATGGTGGAATTAGGTGGCAACAATACCCACGCTCCTAAACCTTCCCAAGCGTGTCACCACACCACTGGAAACACGAGGATGTTGTTTAAGGGATGAAAGGCACAAATCTTGTTTTTCTCCTTGGAATTTACAGCCAGCTTCCCACGCTGGGAAGTTACACTTTTGCTTCTGACAAGTTGTCAAAAACTCAATTTAGAAAGAGGTAAGTTTATACTTCAGGCTCTGTCTCATGCTTTTACCTCAGGCTGCCATAATTTGCCCTAAATGTAAAATATTTGAGGTGATTCCTGTTGTTTTGCTTTTTATTGCCTTCCTACATCCCCAAACTGCTTGAAGCCCTGCTTCAATACCTTCTCCCATAGATCCTACTGCTCCCAATCCATTGGATAGAGACTCCACCCCTGCCCTGGGCAGCCAGTCCAATGTTTGACAGCCCTTTCTGTAAAGGAATTTTTCCCAATATCCACCTCAATATGCACCTAAACCTCTTCTGGTGCAATGTGAGGCCATTTCCCCTTGTCCTGTCCCTGTTCCCTGGCAGCAGAGCCCGACCCACCCTGGCTGTCCCCTCCTGGCAGGAGCTGTGCAGAGCCACAAGGTCCCTCCTGAGCCTCCTTTTTTCCAGGCTGGTGGAATCTCAGCAGCAGCTCCTGGGAGTTTTTTACTTTTAGAACCCTCAGTCCAGTAAAGACAGGGCAGAATTTCTTTGACCAACAGAGCCTTGAAAGACCTGAGGCCTCAGCTTCATAAATATTCCAGTCAATTATCACAAACCGCTCCTCTTTCTTTGCAAATCTTGTTGTACAGCCCTTAGCAGGGCTTAAACCTTTCAGCTGGAGCCACTGGGAGTAAAAATATATTTCAGAAGCAGTCAGTAAGTGCTAACAAGATGCTCACAAGGCATAAAACAAAGTATTAGAGGGAGCTGGTACATTTTCTATTTGAGGAGTTGTACATTTTGCTTATATTGAGTAAAAAAATCAGTAAAATAGTATTTTTGAAGCTCAGCGAGCTGGATTGTTGTTTTCTAAGAAATATTTTGTTTTCCCAATACCCATGAAGCTTAAATCACATTGGGGTTTTGCTACATGTCCTCAAACCGGGGTACCGTGGAGTCAAATCCCTCCTTGTTGTATTTCATTCCCTTTTGGAAAGTGAGATTTTAATGTCTGGCGGAATTTTCACAAGATTTTTTTATGAAATGGCTTTTCAAGTGCATCATCCAATGGCACCTTTTATTAGTTTCCCATTAAAATCTATAAAAGATTACTAGAGCATGCTGTGTTTATTAATCCTAGTGACGTATTTTTATATCAAAGCCAACGGCAAATGCATGTTGGGTTCTCAGGAAGATGAAAAGTTGGAAAGCCAAACTTTGGTCTGTGAGGGGTGGTTTTCCCCCATAGAAACCAGGCAGATCCACGTGATTGATACAGACATATATCACAGAATTCATTACATTTGGAGAAGAACTCCAAAGTCATCAAGTCCAGTCTTTGACTGATCCCCATTTTGTCAACTCCTTCCCTGGGAGGGTGGGCAGGCCCTGGCACAGATTCCCAGAGCAGCTGTGGCTGCCCCTGGATCCCTGGCAGTGCCCAAGGCCAGGGTGGACAGGGCTTGGAGCCACCTGGGACAGTAGAAAGTGCCCCTGCCCATGGCACTGGATGGGCTTTAAGGTCCCTTCCTACCCAAACCAGTCTATGACTCCATGGACACAGCCACATCCAGCTGTTTCCTGATGTTCACCGTTTCCTCCCCTAAAAAAATGAGGCTAAAACCTCATTTCTTAACTCAAGAAACTGGAGAATCTCGAAGGACCAGCCAGAGCAGGTGGGTCAGTGCTGAGAATGCTGTTAATGAGGGTTTTCAGAAGTTAAAAAAAAATTAGGTCTTCCCTGGTGGGTTTTAAATCATTCCACAGGGCTATCCAGAGGTTCCTAATTTGCTGCTATTTGAGTTTTTTAATGCATTTTCCCACCTTCCAGCAGTGTACACTTGACCTTGTTACAATATTCTTAATAAGGTTGATTTAAAGCATTTAGGACAAGATAGGGGGGAAAATCAGTTATTAGCTTAAATTTAGCAATAAGATCTCAAAGCCCAGCAGTTCTATCTTCACTTCTATTTTATTGGATATTTTAACTCATTATGCCATGACTTTCAGGTGGCAGATAAGAATCAGCTTTATTGGGTATGCTGAGGAGGTGTCCAAATTTGGTGATCTTCTATCCTTTAAAAAGTGGGATTTGCCTACCTGGAGACTTAAAAATGTCTTTTAAAAGCTTTGATTACCTTTTGTTTATAACAATAATAATAATAATGATGATGATGATGCTGCAATAATTTTTATAACTTCACCTGCATCTTGGCCTATAGTTGCAGCAGGAGGAGATGCAACAACCACCTGCCTATTCTTGATTTAGTAGAAGGAAATAAATAATCAAGGTTTTATGTGTCAAAACCAAACTAAATTTCACAGTTGCTGGGCCTGCTGTGAGAATCCTACTCAAGGAATCCAGCTGGCATGGAAATAAATGAATTCCTGGCCCTGGTGGGGGTGGCCTACAGGGGATTCTGGAGTACTGGGAGTACAACAGCAGTGTTAGGAGAGGAATTTAGTGTTGTGACCCAGCAGATTCCCAGGAGGAAAGGGACGGATCCCCACTCCCAGGCTCATCTCCCACTGCTGGTGGTGTGTTGATGGATGGTGCTGCTGCTCTGAATATCCCAAAAATGTATTTATGGCTGTGACAGTTGCTGACCTCAATATCTCCACCTCTCTTGTGCTATGGAGCAGCTTCTCTCTTTCTGGAGGACATGCCCCAACCTGTCACGAAGGATTTCACTGCTCTGAGGACACTTTTAAGGGGATTTTATAGGGGTTTTATACGGCAGGTACTGCTGACCACCCAAATACGAGGGTGGAAGATTCAGCAGTCAGCACTGGGGAGGCACAATAAAAACCTCAGCAATTATTACACTCATCATTTCAAGCCATGATGACCCTTCAAGAGACCTTGTCTTCCTTTTATCATTTTTACGAGTCGAGCAGGTATTTAAGAACAAATTGGGATGAATTCCAACACAGTGTTTGAATCTGAGGGCAGTCAGCATAGGAAGGACTCACAGCACAAAAAAATCAGGAGCAAAAAAACCCAAAGTGCTCCTCCTCCATAGGAGGCTCTGCACTAAAGTACTTCCAGTGTTAAAATGGGCAAGAACTTGCAGAAATTTCATTAGGGAATGAAAAGGTTTTTATAAAATAAAATGCCTGTCAAAAGAGGAAATAAAGCTCAAAGCTTAAATAAAATATATGTGGGAGAAATAAGCCCAGACATGAGACTGAATTATAGCCCTGGATTTTGAAAAACACCACTGGGAAAGTCACCTGGAAATTAAGAATTATATTTTCTTAATAAATGTTCTGATATTAATATTCCCATGGGTCTTTCAGCCTTGGCAGAAAGTAGCACTGGGTGTCCTTGGGATGTCAGTGTCTCCATGGGAATCAAATTCCTCCTCAATTAGTTTCCTAAAAAAGGGGAATTTTGGTGCATTCAGGACAAAGTGAAGTTTTAGATAAAAGTTTCTGTCTTCTGGGAGTATTCACATTCCAAATTTGTGTTTCACGGAAAGATCCACTATTTAAGTGTCCAAGGCCAGGTTGGTAATAGTTGGTCTCTTTGAGCCTGGTCTTAAAAGTTCTCAGAGAAAAGTATTACACCCTTGATAGCTCAGCTACCTCAGGTGGCATAAAAGGAGTAGGATGGCTCCTGTGACAGTGTTGGAAATAGAAAAGTTTTAATAAAAGGCAAAATAACAAATAATAAGAGTAATTTTCTCTTTCTACAGAGAAAAACTGAGCCAGGGCAAGAGGTTCTTGCTCCTGCTAAAACACTTCACAAAAGCAATTTACTTCTTTTGTTCTCTCCTTTTCCAGTGAATTACTTAGGTGGGACTTTTTGGCTTCTGTCCAATTGACTATCCTTAAGCTTGAGGTGAAGTCTCTAAAGTCCTGTAAAGTGTCTTTTAATCAAAATGAGGAGAGAAACTTCTGGGCTTTTTTCCTTTTTAAGGAGACAAAGGGTAATTTGTTCACTCTGTCAGCAAGGGGCACATTCCTACAGGTTGGTTTGGAGCAGCCTGGGACAGTGGAAGGTGTCCCTGCCCTGCCCATGGCAGGGGGGCACTGGGTGGGATTTAAGATCCCTTCCAGCCCAAACAGTTCTGGGATTGATATTTGGGGTTGATATTCCCCAGAGATATAATATATAAAGAAAATTATAACTATTTCTTTCCTGACAAATAGCACTTCCCAGATCCACAGCTCACAGGTGGCAAACCCCAGGGGAACACGATTCCCTCTGGCTCTCTCTTTGCTGGTGATGAGCCAGGAGCCAAAGCTGGACTGGAACTTCCAGAAGCTGGAGTGCCAAGGGAAGGTGGCAGATGGATTTGGGATGTTTGCCTGAACACCTGTGCAAAGTGGCACCCTCAGCTCAGTTTCCACCCAGGTGTCCACACTTCCAAGTGCCAAACAGCCTTTCCTGAAACATCTGTCCGCAGCCAGGAGGATCCATTTCTCACATCCCATTTCAGCAAAACAAAAATTCCACCTTCTGTTAATTCCACTGAGCTTTTCTGAGTCCTTCAGGCAAACAGAGGGATGGATTATTGGCAGTGCTGGGGCGGGAACAAGTGGAAGTCAGAGAATCAAGGGATTGTTTGTGTTGGGAGGGCCATTAAGGATCAGCTCATTCCATTGCCATGGCAGGGCCACCTTCCACTGTCCCAGGCTGCTCCAAACCCCATCCAGCCTGGCCTTGGACACTTCCAAGATCCAGGGGTGGCCACAGTGGCTCTGGGCACCCTGTGCCAGGGCCTGCCCACCCTCCCAGGGAACAATTCCTAATTCCCAATGTCCCATCCATTCCACCCCTCTGGCAGTGGAAGCCATTCCCTGTGTCCTGTCCCTCCATCCCTTGTCCTCAGTCCTTCTCCAGCTCTCCTGGAGCCCCTTTAGACCCTGGAAGAGGCTCTGAGCTCTCCTGGAGCCTTCTCCAGTACCTGTGTGCTGCCACCTGTCACAGCCCCTGCTCTGCCTTCTCTCTGGGCACAGAAAGTCCATTTGTACTACCTGCCTGGGAAGGGAATTCCAATTAAATCCAAGAGCTGCCACAACACAGTGAGGATATACACTGCAGGCATTCCCATATGCAGCTGAAATCCTTATTGTGGCTGCCTTTCAAGGCTGAAAGAGATTAATATCTCATCTCTTATCCTCTGCTTTCAAGTCCTGCATGGAATCTGTTTTTAACCCCTGTGACTGCACCCATTCCCACACAGCTGGATCTGCTGACATCAGGACAAGCAAGGAATCACAGAAGTGTTGGAAAAGCCCTCCAGGATCATCGAGTCCAACCATCCACCCAACAGTGCCCAGTCCTCCCCCAAACCCTGACCCCAAGTGCCACATGCACAGTTTTAACCCCTGCAGGGAGCCACTGTGTGTTTCCCACTGCTGAGGTGGGAACAATGCTCAGAAATCCCTCTCTGCTGATGGTAACACCATTTCCAGTGGGCCCACCATTCCCACAGCTCCCAGGAAACCCTCAATCATATTGACATCACTTACTACAGTGTTTGCAGCAGCTCAGAAAGGCAGGGAAGAGCAAACACAGCTAGAAGAATATTCTGTAGGAATTAAAACTGGTATTTGTAGGTAAACTGTGGCTTAGAAGTGACAGATAAACCCAAATCTGAGTGACACAACGCTGACACAGGGATGGTAGAACCTCCTTGCCTGACAAACCCATTAATGATTCGACTCAATTACTTGTGTAATTTATTCAGAATTATTGTAATGAAGCAGAGTCTCACTAGTCCATAATTATTTATATTCACTGAGTGAAGGAACCCAGGGGTACAAAATGACCACTGTTTCATTAAAGTGAAATAAAACCATATCACACCCCACCCATTGCTGTTTTAATCAGCCAGTGGGCGACAAGAGCATCTTTAAGATACATGAAATGTTAATTATCCCATTCAAGGACAAATCAATTAAACCTTGAACAAATCAGAAGAGTTTCTATAAACTGGTGCCTTGCAGACCTACCCTGCATAAGTAACTTATCTGCCAGCCTCGATCAGATCATTCAAAACCAGGCAAAGCCAAAAACCCAGGAAATGCCAAAACCTGGCACTGATAAAGAGGAAATAATTCATTTGCATTATTTTCCTCAAAAAAAGAAGAGTAGCAACAACAGAATTCAGCAGCCAGAGCCACATGAAATGGTCCTTGACACGTTTTCTTCATGAAGGACTTGGTAGCTGCACTTTAATATTACACAATAGGTGAAGCAACAAACACAAAGAGAGACTAAGATGACCTCCAAGACCCTTGGTAAAATGACCCCAACCTTGTCACCTCCTTCCCTGGGAGGGTGGGCAGGCCCTGGCACAGATTCCCAGAGCAGCTGTGGCTGCCCCTGGACCCCTGGAAGTGCCCAAGCCAGGCTGGATGGGGCTTGGACACCCTGGGACAGTGGAAGGTGTCCATGGCAGGGGTGGAATGAGCTGATCCTAAATGCCCCTTCCAACCCAAGCTGTTCTGGGATTCAAAGAAATCCAAGTCCCTTTTCCCATGGCTGCCTCATCCCTCTCCAAGCTCTGGATACTGATAACAGCTTGGGCCTGGATGGAAAATGTGGATCCCCCAAGTTGAGAAGTGATCCAATGCTTCTCCTGAGCTCCAGCATAATTGTCCCATTATGCCTTCAAAGCTCCTGGCAATTAAAATCCTTCCCTTCCAGTCTCTCACTATGCTTAATCTGGAATCTCCACATGGGAAAAGTCTCTTCTGTAGCCATAAAAAGAGAAATAAGGCTACAAGGTTAACTCCAACACTTTAATATAGGCCTTTCATCAAGAGATTCCAAATGATAAAACATTTCCTAAACGAGCCTGCATTCCTTGGAGAGGTCCTGCTCAGGGAGCTTTATCCATAAAATAGCGGACGTTGCTCAAGGACACGCTGGGGACGAGTTTAAAATCTGAAATTTCTCCTCTTTTTTTTTCTTTTTTTTTTTTTTTTTTTTTTCAGCAGGACAATAAACCAACAGCACAAAAGGCTCCAACTTTTCCAGCATTCCAAAGAGTTTCAGCTCTCCCAGGTTTCCCAGGTGGAGGGATCTCTCCCAAACTGCCAAATTATTTCTTACTTATTATTTATCCAAGTTTTTATGAGCCAGTCCAGAAACGACACATGATAGATGATTAAACAAATATAATGCAATGCCTATAGATTAATCCTGTGCTCTTTGGACACCCCCAGATCCATGGAGATTAGATACATTCCCATTTTCCTGACAATAAAAATCAGGCTTGAGAGCTTTTTGAAGCAAACAGCCGCGATAATTGCTGTTAAATGTCAGATTCCTTAGCTTAAATTACTTCTCTTGGGATTTATTCCTCCAGGAATTTTTTTAAAGCAGCTCTAAGATGTCATTTAGGAGATTTAGCTCGCACATGATGGAAAACTTCAGGAAAATTTGGAGCAGTGGAATAGGTGATGCTCCTTCCTTGGAGAGTTTTAAGAGGAGGCTGGACAAGGGAATGGTGACTTTGCTCCAGGAGTTGGGACATCCCTGCTTGAAGCAGGAAGTCAGAGTGGAAACCTTTAGAGCCATTATTTGGCCAATATTCAGCTGATTTTTCTGTATTTCCTGCCCAGACTGCCCCACTCCCTCTGGCATATCCAGAGGGATTTGAAAATGTCCCAGACTAAAAACCACAGCCCCAGTTCCAGGTCCCGTGAAGAACAAGAACCAAACACCTTTTTGTGCCACCTCAGTTTTCCTTCAGCCAGATTTATCCCAGAAAGGTTGAAGAGATCACTGGGAGAATTTCAGATGCCAATTCTAGATGCAACACAGGAGAGAAAAATCCCAGCCAGAGCCATCCTTACAAGCACTGCATTAACCCATGGAAACAGGAGATGTTGGGAATACCCAGATTTAGAAAACAACAATATTAGCACACTGCAAAGAACTGTTATTCCTAGTCTCATATCTCTGCCTGAGAGCCCCTTATTTTCAGAATAACAAAAATTCAGAGGGAGGGGATTTACATTTTCCATTGCCAGGGAGGCTCCTGCCTTCCTTAGCAGACCCCTGCCTTTCAAACCAAAACATCCCCACTGAGCCCCTTCAGTCTATAGAGTGTCCAGGAACTCCCTGCCCAGGAACTTCACATCCCTTTTCTGTTGCAGCATTTCTGAGAGACAGAGGGCATGATTTATGTTTGGAATGAGATTTGAGCTACTCCAGTCAAGGCCTCAGATTTGGGCCTTGTGAGGCCTTCCAGCCTCTGGCGCAGTTAGAAATTAAGAGTTTGTGGTGCAGTTAGAAATTGTATTAAGGTGTGATGGGAAGCACTGGGCTGTCTGGGTGTGAAGTAGTATTAGTTTATAGTGTAAGGTTTAGGCCACCTTAAGACAAAGATAAACAATGTTAGCTTGCCAATCAGAGTGCCTTTGTAAACTGTAAACTATATGGAAGGGTATATAAACTGCCATCTTCTCTCGAATAAACGGAGAACGTTGCATTAATCATATTGGTTGGATGTGCTTTCTGTCCAGTCCAGTTTCCCGAGTTATGAGGTCCCTGGCTTTTCCTTTCTCTCTCCCTCATTTAATTTCCTTTAATTTTTCCCCCCCGGGATGGTTTGGAAGGCTTTAATCCAGGACCAGAAGCTCATGTATTACAAAGAAATTGTTCCCTGGGAGGGTGGGCAGGCCCTGGCACAGGGTGCCCAGAGCAGCTGTGGCTGCTCCTGGATCCCTGGCAGTGCCCAAGGCCAGGTTGGATGGGGCTTGGAGCAGCCTGGGACAGTGGAAGGTGTCCCTGCCATGGCAGGGGTGGTGGCACTGGATGATCCTTAGTGCCCCTTCCAACCCAAACCATTCCAGGATTCTGATATTCCCTGTCACCATCTCATCCCCAGAATGGTGCAAAAGTCCTATTTTAACACAATTTTTGGGGGATGAAGTTCCCAAATATTTTGCATCCAAAATTATATTACGGGATGAGAAAATAAACCAGTACATAGGACAAATGCTGAGTAACTTCCTGTAATAGTAAATTTCATCTTTATAAGACCAAGTTCTTCATAAAACTCTAAAACCTCCCAGATTCTTCTCAATTCTACAACTGCCAACCTTTCATTTAATTACAGCCCGACTGTGGACATAATGGAATTTAGCAGGTGCCTTAAGGATGTGTCATTTAGAGCTTTAGACTTCAGGAATCAAGAACTGGATTTTACAAACCCAGGGGCTGAGAGGAAAAAAAAATTAAATATAAAAAATTTTGCTAAATTTAAATCTATGCCACCCCCTTCAGCAGCCAGAGTGAAATTGCTTTGTTAGAGAAGTTCTGCCACATAACCCTAAACCAGTTTTTCAGCCTGAACAAACCCAAGATTAAATTGAGAATAAGGTTGCCCACAGCTTTAGTAGTTTTAAAGGAACTGTTCCCTTTTTAAAATTTAATATAAACACAGCTAAGCCTCTGAAAATGTCTCTTCTATCTAAGGCATGCAGCTCAACAATTCCCATCCCACCTGTTGGATTTGGGAGATTTTGTGGTGAAATTCCTGGGGGAAATCACTGACACCTTGCTCCAAACAGCAAAAGCCTGCAGAGACCTCAGTGACAAACATCAATTTAAAGAAATAAATACAGGCAATTAAATTATTGTCAGCAAATCTGCACTTTTTAGGGGGTCTCAAAGCCTGGGCAGCTCTTTGGGTCTTTACTGGGAATTTCAGGAGCTTCTGGAAGAAGCCCCAGGATACTTTTTAGAGTGCAATAAATGGGTGTGGGATGTTAAAATCACCAGTGGAAAGATTGGATGGAGGCAGGTCATGGAGGCAAAGAGGAAGAGATGGGGTTTGAGGCAAGAAAAGTGAGGAGTCAGGGCCCAAACAAAAGGGTCAAAGCAAACCTGATGGATAACAGCAATTCCAGAGCAGCCTCACAGTGACCAGCCATAAAAACTGCAGGGTTCTGCCACATGGAAATTGTCAGACTTTCTATATAGGGAAGCCTCTTGTTGGGAGCAGGACAAGTCCAGAAATAAGCTCTGAGACACCAGGACAGAGGAAATGAGCTGAAAGTTCAGTAAAGAGAAGAAAAAAACACCAAAAAAAAAGACAAAAAGGAGGAAACAAACCACTGCAATCCCTGAGTGGAGGCTGGAGAATTAACACAGCTCTTCCACCACATGTAAGAAGAAGGAAGCTGGGGATGCCAAGAGAAGGTCATAGCTGGCAGCTCTGAATTCCACTGACAACTCTCCAAAAATTGATTGGGTGGTCCTGTGATGTTTGAGGAATGGCTTTACTTCAATCCCCCTAGGCCTGAGATCCAAGGACACCCTACAGCCTCAGGCCCCAAAAAGTATAAACAAAAGTGAATTGGAGGGAGGCAAACTGGGGGCAAATGACTTCATTACCTGAAGCTGTAAGTGGAGGATTAACCCAATACGTAAATGCACCAAACTTATAATTGTCTGAAAAACTCATGACCATTGGCCATCTTGGGTGTAGCTCCTTGGAGGCTTTTGACTGCCCAAGGTGTATCTATTGAAGGCCTTTAATAAATACCTGCTTTTATTCTTTTACTCTTGTCTAGCCTCTGTTCTAGGGAGCCACTCCAAGGCTTCAGGAGGATCAGTGACAACGTGGTTCAGCCTAAAAAAATGTGAATGGGTCATTAAGCCCTAAGGGGAGCACTCCTAAACAAACAACCCCAACCCCTTGTGTGCAGCAAAAAGGGACCCTGGGTCACCCCAAATGGACTTGACAATAAAAAAACAGTCTCTCCTAAAAGCAAAATCATCCCAAAACCCCAGTTCTGTGAGCCAAACCCAAAGGTAGCCCCAGCTCCTCACAGCAATCCCGGTGCTGTCGCAGGAGTGCTGCCTCTCACAAGAACCATGCTCAGCTGTGCCCTGACCTAACTCAACACCCAAACTTGGGTAGTGACCTAACTCAACACCCAAACTTGGGCAGTGATAACAGTTTACTACTTTTTGGATTCCCAGCCAGCCATGCTGCTCTCCAAGACCCCAGGGGCCAGGCTGACTCCAGCCTCCACTTTGAAGTCACAGTGACACTGCACAGGGACAGGGACAGGTGGGGACAACAGGAATCTGCTGCAATGCACCAGGGAATTAAAAGCTTAAGTGTATCTTTTGTGTCAACAGCCAGGGCAACTCCAAGTGAGGTCAGAGGCAGCCACTGAAAGTGGAGCTGTTGGAGCCTGATCTGCCATCAGCAGCATAAACAGCCCCTGTGCCAAGTCTGGATATGGGTAAAAGATTCGCTCTGACACCTAAAACTGATGGTAATAATCATTAAATTCAAAGCAGGGGACTGGTAGAGCGATAGCTGTAAAGAAATAGGAATGTATACAGGACAGGAATAGCACTCAGCCTATGAGAATCTGGGTGTTTATGGAGGGAGGATGAGAAGAACAGTAAACAGAAATAAATCAGGATTATTCCTACATTGTTCCCAGGTTGGTATCACTGCCTGAACCCCCTCCAACACCTAAAGGGGATCCAAGAGAGCTGGAAAGGGACAAGGAATGGGGGGAACAAGACACAGGGAATGGCTTCACACTGACAAAGGGGAAATTTAGATGGGATATTGGAAATAAATCCTACCCTGGGAGGGTGGGCAGGCCCTGGCACAGGGTGCCCAGAGCAGCTGTGGCTGCCCCTGGATCCCTGGCAGTGCCCAAGGCCAGGTTGGACAGGGCTTGGAGCAGCCTGGGACAGTGGAAGGTGTCCCTGTCATGGCAGGGGGACACTGGATGAGCTTTAAGGCCACCACTGTCCCATGTCCCCAAGTGCCACCTCCACGCATCTTTTAAATCCCTCCAGGAATGCTGATCCCACCACTACCACGGGTGCCTGTCCCAGTGCTTGAAAACATTTTAGTGGAAAAATTTTCCTTATTATCCAAGCTAAACCTCCCCTGGTGCAACCTGAGGTTTCCTTTGCTCCCTCTGTGTTTTAATTACAGCAGGCAATTTGCAGGCTATAAGCTGATATTATTCTGCGTTTTAGAGAGGAATTATTTTAATATGGGTCTAATTGAGAAAATTTGATTATTTATAAAGCACAGGCCTGAACATTTAATTATCATGGTGCCTCATAATGATCACCAAATGAATGGGCCCTGCATCCCAGTTCTGGGTTACTGTGCAGAAAACTCCCTCAATTTTCTAAAATTGATAAATTACAAGAAATTTAAATGGAGCTCCAAAGCCTGACACACAAACCCAAATCCATCCTGGGTACAAAAAAGGGATTTGAACAGAAGCCACATCACAAGGTGCTGTAATAAATTTAGCTGTAAATTTAAGCTGATATCTCAGTTTTTGCTCTCTTTTCCCCACTTCAATTCCATCTTGTTGTAAACCTGCTCCAAGGGTTTGCTAACATGGATTATCCTGTCTCCATCCCATGAATTAATTCCTACTCCTGCATCCCCCACAGGCATCTTCACTTGTTCGGGTGTTTTTTGGTTTTTGTTTTTTTTTAAAGGAAGTCAAGAGAATTCAAATTCACTTCTGCATTCCTTCATTCCACTTAATTCTTACAAACTTGAACAGAGCTGGAGGGAGTATTTTGATGGAAGCATTTTCCCAGGAAAAATGTGTGATTTCCTCACTGGAACTCTTGTACAGGAATTTTTCTCTCCTCTCATTCAAAATACATTTATTTCAGAGCATGGAATTTTTCCCCAACTAGAAACATTTGTCCTAAACCATCATTTTGATATAAACATCCTCATTTTGAAATTCTAGGATAAAACATTTGGATCTAATAGTTGATGGTTATTATTGACATCAAGGTATTGCTGCAGGACAAAAATCACATGGGAATTTTTCTCCTCCCCATTGTTTCCTTTTTTTCTTTTGCACAGCACAGGAAGTGCCTAAAAAAAAAAAAAATCACGAAAAGAGGGAAAAATGAAGAGTTTGGAGCCTTCAGCCCTGCCAGGCTGTTTCACACCTTCCAGATGGGAAAAACGAAGTGCAATCCCAGGATTTTGCTCTTTCCAGGAAGCAAGAACCAGATCTGACCCCTGAAATCTCTTCCATCACCACCCATTCCATTCATCCCACTTCAGAAAGAAAATTAAATCCTCCAAATTGCACTACTTTAAAAAAAAATTATAAATTAAAACCATATTCTTTTGATGTGAATAGTGCTCCAGCAGCTTTCTTAGCTAATAAATAGCAATAATATTTATTATTTCCTATGCATTCCTTAGTGCAGCAATGTTTTTCCAGGCTCTGAAGGAACACAGAAGGAAAAAAAAAACCATTGGAAAAATTCTTGGAGATGTTCACTGCAGCAAAAGCAAATATATGCGTTACTATAAATCTTCTGTAGTGCTGCTTTGCCCCAAATCCCTGGAATCTTGCCTTCCTCCATCTGGCACACTCTGCTTGCTTAGATATATATTTTTATTATTATTGATTATTTTAACTCAGCAGGAGGAATACTGTCTCTGCTCTTTAGACAACAACTTCCAAGGGAAAAAAAAAAAAAAAAAATTGAGTTCCTGGGCTATGACTCAGTTAGAGAAAAACAAGAACAATTCGTAAGCTCTGATTTCCTAAACCAACAATTGTCTTTAAGACTCCAAACCATTTGATTATTTACTAACTACATTTGAGTTGTCAAGTTGGGTCTGAGTGTAACTTCACACAAATTAATGTTCTTTATACTCGTTCTGTGAGGAGAAGAGTAGTAAAACTTGGATTATTTTTTTTTTAGACTCCTAGAAAGGTGTGTGTTGGAAGGGACTTTATCTCCTAACGGCTCTTTTCCAGAGACTTTGAGTTGATAAAAATATTTTTAAGGCAGACATGAAAAGGCTGAGAGAATTGGGATTGTTCAGCCCAGAGAAGGGAAGTTTTGGGGTGACCTCATTGTGTCCTTCCAGTGCCTGAAGGGGATGACAGGGAAGATGGAGAGAGATTTTGGACAAAGGATGGAGTGCCAGGACAAGGGGGAATGGCTTCAAACAGACAGAGGGGAAATTTAGATGGGATTTTGGGAAGGAATTGTTCCCCGTGAGGGTGGGCAGGCCCTGGATCCCTGGCAGTGCCCAAGGCCAGGCTGGACAGAGCTTGGAGCAGCCTGGGACAGTGGAAGGTGTCCCTGCCCATGGCAGGGGTGGAATTTTGAAACTTTAAGGTCCCTTCCCACTCAAACCACTCCATGATTCTGAAATTTCTGTTATAGATACATATTATAATATTGGCTTTTCACAAATAGTCAAATAGGTTTTATATATGTGATATTAAAATAACTTCGATATAAAGATAGTTTTTATTTCTGTTGTTAATTAAGGTAAAACATAGTAGTGAAATAACTCTACTTGTGTTAAAATACCTACTTAAATAAGATAATATCCAATAAACATAAGATAAAAACACCTACTACAGATATACCAACTTTCAACACTCACTGTCTGAAGAAAATACAAATTAAGGCCCAAACCAAGTGTTTTAAAAAAACCCCAAAACCACAACCAAAAAACACACATACTCTAAAAAAGCAAACCCATGTAAAATAGTTCCTAGAATATATAAACTAGTTTATAGATATGCATAAAAGTCTATGAATATATAACAAACTAATATAATAGAAAAGGTATTTAAGTGGCATCCCCAAAGATAACGGTGTAGTCTTAGCTGAGTATCAAGATTCTGACCACATAACCTTTACTCTATGGTTCTTATCTCCTATTATCATCTATTAAACTTTTTAAATTTTCACAGGAGAGTGAATGTATTTTTCACATTTCTTTTTTTTTTTCTTAGAAAATAAATGAAAAAATAGTGGATTTCTGTGCACCAGCCTTGCATTCCCGACAATCCCCATCCCTTCAGAACCAGAGGTGTTTCCATGAGGATCTATTTGACCAGCCTAAGGTGGAACCAGCTCTCTGCACAAAAATGAGGAAAAGCCCTGAGATTATAAACTGAACTGTTTGTCAGAACACAGAATTGCACTGTGGATGCTGAGCTCCAGCTCCAAACCTTTATATAAATATAATATTTTATGTACATTATATTTATATAGAAATATATTACAACAGTTTAAATACATGAGATTTTCTTTTCTATAAAACCTGTGGTTCTTGTTAATGGAAAAGCTGGGCTGAGTTCAGAAGATCCCAGAAGAGTTTGAGTTGGAAGGGATTTTACGAATCATGTACTTCCAGCTGCCTTGCCATGGGCAGGGACATCTTCCAGAGATCTTCACAAGTCACTAAATGTGCCAGAAAATGTAAAGACAGGAGAGGAAAATTGGCTTCATCTGGCTTGTTGCCACATGTACAATCTCAGACAACAGACTCTAAAAATCAACAAGTCAACTGCACATCTGAGGACTCGGAGGAATCGCCTCAAGCAGCAGATGGCTCATCCAAAAAGAAGGAAAAAAACCAAACAAGCACCATTAACAGCCCCAACCTACTGTGGCAATTAGTGCCACACTTTAAAGTGTGCAGGAGGAGAAGGAAGGTTTTAAAACTGCCTGAGGATATTCGACCCAGCAAGGATCAGAAATGATTAAAGATGCAGCTCTGGTTCAGGATGTTGGTCAGCAATTAATTCAGAGTGCTGGAAATGCCACGTTAGATGGAGCTTTGGTAGAATCCATTCTGTGTTGTGATTTTAGGCAGGAGGAGCCAATAATATCAATTCATTCCTGCTGGAAAAGCAGAAAATAAACTGTTCCTCAGGAGTCCCAGTGCAGTGCTCCCCAGCAGGACGCTGGGAGAGCCACCACATCTTGCTCTGCCCTCTGGGAAATGTCCTTTCCAGCTCATTCCTTCATATGTTGGCAAAAAAAGGCCCAGAATCATGGAAATCAGCACAGAATTCCAGGATGGTTTGTGTTTGGACCCTAAAGCTCATCTTGTCCCAACCTTCTGACATGTGCAGGGACACCTTCCACTATCCCAGGGTGCTCCAAGCCTTGGAGACTGCCAGACCACACCAGGATTATGCTTCTTGGGGATTCTACCACTTCCCTAGGCACTCTGTTCCAATGCTTTGCAACTCTTTTGGTGACAAAATTATTCTTGATGTTCAGCCTGAACCTCCCCTGACCATTTCCTCTTCTTCTGTTGCTTGGTACCTGGGAGAAGGGCCTGACTTGGAGAAAGGGAAGCAAATCCATCATGCCACAAACCACAAAGGGCCTGATGGAAATTTCACAATTTTGCAATCATAAACCTCCTCCATCTGTCCTTGAGCCGAGGGCATTGAGGCCAGGCCACCCCAACAGCAGCCTGGGCAGGGCAGGGCCACATTTTCCACCATTTAATTGAATTTCTGCCATGGGGTGTCCTCAGGAGATCCATCAGCTCCAAGGCCCATCTGCCACCTCTCCAAGCCATCCCTGCAGGAGGAGCTCCAGCCCTGCAGGGAGCAGATGGTGACACCATCCCCGTGTCACTTTGCCTCTCCCCTTGCAGCTGTCCCAGCTTTGGAGCTCTCGCCCTCCAAAGCCTCTGGGAGGGTTTTGTTTCAGGGAATTGCCAACAGCTTTCCCAAAACCTGAAAAGGCTTCTGCGCCTCAGAGTGATGGATCTAAATCCATCAGGGATGGATCTAAATCCAGCAGGGTTCCCACCTCCCTGGCAGAGAAAGGGAAATAAAGGCTTAAAGATCTTCTGAGATCACCCAGTGCTTCCAAGTGTAAAAAGCATCTGAGGTAATGGATGACAAAAATTCCAGATGGTCCTTGGAGGCCATATGTTGGATCCACAGTACATGGGATACTCACAGAGCACAGGTGTTGGGAAATAGGGAAAAAGCACCCTGGATTTATAGGAAAAACCCTATTATTTAGCAACAAGGGTGGCAAAAATGCTTCTCAACTTGCCAGAGTGCGAAGGTTGGGTTTATTATTCTTTTGGGGTTTATTCATTCTCACATCAACACTTGAAGCACTGCTTCCATTTTATGATGGCCACTACATATGAGTACATCCCCATCTCCATGGAGCTCCTGGCTGGAAAACTGCCTTATCCTGGATTGCTTTTAATTCCCTTTTCTACTTTTCCAAACTGGGAATAGAGAATGTCTCAGCACTGTAACCAAGGAATGGCTTCATGCCAAGAGGAATCATCCCAGGAGAGAATCTTCCCTCATTGTCCTTCCACCCCACAGCCCATTTTTCCAGCCCTTTCCCATCACAAATTCCATTTGCTTCCCTACACCAGAATTTTGCTGCTTCTCAAGCCCTTTCCTGGCATTTTTTGGTGGTTGGATGGCTTTCCCCAAAAACACATGGATTGCAATACAAGGAGCTGTGGTTCTTCCTGAAGAAATAGGAATTACAATGGTATTTTCCTATTTTTATCCTATAGGATAAATATATCTTTTATATTTATAGATATCTCTGGAAATGTCACCCTGAGATGAAATTCCTGCCACATTTACACTTGTGTGCCTGCCTCTGTGTTTCAGAGTGACAAATATTTACAATTCTCCATTCCATTCTCTTTTCCCTGGAAAATTCAGGACAATGAGGTTCATGGGGCAGCAAATGGGAAGATTTTAGTGGGACCAGGGGATGGCAAGGAAGGTGTCCCTGGAAAATGGAATATAACCCTCATTATTCCTGGGAAGGTCAGTTCAAGGACACTGGAAAAGGATTCAGCCCATAAAAGCTGCAGAGGGGAAGGGGAAAAGGGAAATGGGAAAAGGGCTCCTTTCCAGGACAGCCAAGAAACCTGAAAAAAACTGGAGAGGACAAAAAAGGAGAGAGCAGGACAGCAAGGTGGGGCACCCCAAAGATTTCCAGGTGTGGGTTATGAGGTTTTTAAAGAAACACTGAGCTTTTCAGTTATTCCCTGGGAAAAGGAGCAATGCAATGGTCAGGTCAGTCCAGCAGTGGCATCACTCAAGGACACAGAAGGAAAGAGGGAATTACAGCAGGGAGCAGAAGTGGGGTGATCCCAGCACCTCTAGCAGAGTAAATAGAGATTTAATAAAAAACAATTCATTTTGGAGTCTGACTCAAGAAAAACCCCTCTATGAAAAAAGGAACAAAATCCTACTTGTATTGATGTCTTGTTCTCAGCCTTTTAAAAAGCTTTTGGCATTAAATTAATCTCCAACATTAATTTCTGAATAAAGAGAGCTCTGACATCACCAGCTTCAATCCTGATTGGAATATTCCTGATATGATATTTCCCATGTGCATTCCCATGCTTTTCTGGTCAGTGATGTCAACATTCATCAGAGTAACTCCCACTACTCCAGTTGGGAAGTATGGTATCAGGTTTCTGCAATGGTCAGCACAGAAATTAGCCGGTTGACATTCTTACCCATACCCATAGATATTGTTTTATTGTTCCAGGAAATTACCAGGGTACAAATCATGCCCCAAGGATTTGGAGCAGGTAGAGGAGAGTTGATTTCTGTAACTTAGAGAAAATAACTACCAGAAGTAGAGATGTAAATGGGAAATAGCACAAATTTTCTTGGAAGCAGATGTGTTGTCCCAGGAGGAACAGCTACCACCATTCTCATTTTCAGATCATCGAGAATGTAACAAAAAACCAGATATAAATCAGTCCAAACAGCTCAGTTATCACTGCTGGGGTCACCAGGGCACAGCTCCTCCTGTGCAACCCAAACACCGCAAGTCCTTCTTCCCCTTACACACCACAAACACATTTTACAAAGAATCAATAAAAAAAAAAAAAAGTGTATTTTAGTCTTTACAGAGGTAAAGACTACACAAAATACACAAAATACACAAAACTGTATTTTAGTCTTTAGCAGGATGAGGGGAGGGCACGCTTTGCCTGGGGACTCTCAGTGCCAAACAGGAGCTTCCCCCAGCAGTTCCATCTATGACCTGACATGCCATTACCGTGGCGGAGGGACAGCTTCCCAAATTCCCACACCTTTTCCATATGCCATGGCTTAAAATAATTCATATAAGTCACAGGCTGAGGCTGGAGGAGCCGAGTGGGCAGCTGGTGGCACCTCCCTGCTCCAGCAGGGCCATCCCAGAGCCCAGGGCACAGCATTGTGTGCACACAGCTCTGCCCCAGCCCCAGGGAGGAGAGCCCCCAGGCTCTGTGCACAATGTGCTCAGGGCTGGCACTGCCCAGGGAAGAAGTTGTGCCTCCTGTGCAGGGGGAATTGCTGGGCTCAGGCCCTGCCCGTGGCTCTGGTGCCATTGCTGGGCCCCGGAGCAGAGCCTGGGCCCTGCTCTGCCCCTCCCTGCACACAGGGACAGCCCGGCCTGAGGGCCCCTCTCAGCTGGGGCTCCTCTCCAGCCTGAGCAGCCCCAGCTCCCTCAGCCTTTCCTGGGCACCCAGATGCTCCAGGCCCTTGCTCAGCTCCAGCAGCTCCTGGCCCTGCTGTGCTGAGGCTCCAGAGCTGGACACAGCACCCAGAGGTGCCTCCAGGGCTGCCCCAGGGCCAGGATCCCTCCCTGACCTGCTGCCAGAGCTCCTCTGCTGCCCCAGCTCCCATTGCCCTCCTTGGCCCGGGAGCCTCTGCTGGCCCGGGGACAGCTCGGTGTCCCCCGGGAGCCTCTGCTGGCCCGGGGACAGTCGGTGTCCCCAGGTCCTTCCCCACAGAGAAAATAACTTCCTTATTTCCCAGCACAGCCCAAATCAACAAACTCAGAGGATTTCAGAATAAAACAGCATTAAAAATTTCCTCCTCCAAGTGCTATAAAACAGCCATAAAACCAGCTGCTGTTCTCACGCTATAACATGGATTATGTTTGTTATAACTTTGTGCTATTCCTGTAGGTTTAAATCATCCATATTCCCATTGCTTTTCTCAGTGGGATACACCCTCATATTTATATTTATACATAAATACATCCAATGGACACATACATGTTATGGAGGCACTGTCTCAGTTTCTGTTTGGGCTGCTCACCCATATTCTTTCTGCTTTGCCACTGCCCAGGAGTGTTGAGGGACCCTTTTTTTTAATAAACAAAGCACCCACCTTAAAATCCCAGCTAGACTTCAAGACTTGGCCAGTTTGGTCAAAGCCTTATGAACCAAACTATGAATATTTCTATCAAACTCCTCCTTCTCCATCACCAGCTCTCCAAACATCAGCCCCCTGCCCTTATCCACTGCTCCAGGTCCAGAACTCCTGAATCCTAAAACCAGATGAAACCCGTATCGCCCAAACCATTAGCCCTGTGTAAATCCAATACATGATAGAACATGCAGCAGGAAGGAGGCCTTCATGGAATGCCAGACTGGTTTGAATTGGAAGGGACCTTAAAGCCCACAGATTCCACCCCCTGCCTTGAGCAGGGACACCTCCCACTATCCCAGGGTGCTCACAACCTTCATTTTCCAAAAAAACTGCTCTCTGTCCCCTTTTCTTTCCCCATCATTTTCAACCTCAAGACTCCCTGCCACAGGCTTAAACCACGTTTTCCATCCAATGGGATGGATAGGTGTTCCCAAAACATCCCTCTGGAAAGGAGCTGTGGTGTACTCCAGATGTTCTGGAGCAAGATCCAGCTGTGTGAGACCAGCAAGGCAGCACTCCCTAATTTATCAGCCAGTTTTAGAACCTGAGCCACACTGAGTTATTCACAGTTATTACTGAGTTTAGTACCCAAGATTCATTGAGTTCTCTCCCTGTGCTGATTTGAAGGAACTTTATTTCCCTGCTGATAAACATAATTATTGTTTTATAATAAATCTTTCTATTATGTTATGATGTTTTTAAATGTTGTTACATAATAAATACTTCTTCGCAACTAAGAAAACAACACCTGATTGTGGAGCACCCTAAATTATGTCGTGCTAGACTGCAAATTATCCATCTGCTGCCTCCAATTAGCCAGGAAGGTATGAGGGGCCTGGGAGAGGATGTGGATCATCATTTCATGACTTGCTCTGCCAGAGTGGAATGGGATACTGGGAACTAATGGGTGCCATCTGCTGTGAGCATGGCAAATGGATAATGCACTTTAGTCCCTGATGGCTCTGTCAGGGACATATTGCTGGGAGGGATTTGTTATCCCAGCTCCTGCTAGGCTGCATTTCTGCATTGTTTTCTATCTTAATGAAGAAATGATTTCTAGCTCTTGTTTTTTATTCTACACACACAAAATATACCAGGTTTCAATAAAGTGGCCCTTTAGTCTGTAAGGTCCTGTGGCAAGCACATTTCTCTCAGGATTTTTCATATAGGTGCACAGGGAGAAAGAAAGAGAAAACAGTTTCTACTTCTGCTCCTTCTTTTTCTCATGTGGGATGTGTTTGGAGAATTGTTTACCTGGGGTAATTGCTTGATTGGATCATGGTGGATTGTTTGGGCCTGATGGCAAATCCAACCCACCTGTGGCTGGACTCTCAAGAGAGGGTCACAAGTTATGAGTTAGAGTTAAAACAAGTAGGTTTGTAGTTTTTAGTATCTTCCTTTATGTAGTATATTAATGTATTTTAGCATAATTATAACAAAGAAATCATTCAGTCTTCTGAATTGAGTCAGACATCATCATCTCTTCCCATTGGGTTTGCCTGCATTCACAAGGTCCATTCCAACCCAAACCTTTCTGGACTTTCAAGTATTGCTAAGGCCCTGGTAAAGTTTTAAAAAATTAATCAAAGATTAAAAAATTAAAAAAAATAGAGTAAAAATCCAATTTTATCTCAGGCTCTCAGCCATAGCTGTATTTTACAGCAGTGGAATCATCCTAAAGGTTTCCCAAGTGGCCAAACAGGGATGTCTCTCACAATCCTGACAGAAACTCATTAATTAGCAATTTATTTAGCTACCAAATGTTTGCATTACAATATTTTCACATTATTCCACTTAAATCTATCTGTAAGACTCCTGTGATTATCAGCAAACTGGAGGGATGGTTCTGGAAGAATTCCCTTCTAGGAAAAAAAGTGATCCCAGACTGGTTTGGGTTGGAAGGGCCCATCCAGTGCCGCCCCTGCCATGACAGGGACTCCTTCCACTGTCCCAGGCTGCTCCAAGCCTGGCCTTGGACACTTCCAGGGATGGCAGGACTGTGCTTTCCCTACATGCTGAGAACATCCTCTCAATAATTAAGTTTCTATTTCTATATTGAATATTCAAATATATTCAGCCAAGTATTGTAAATTAACCAATATCAAACTACTGTATTTGAAATGCCAAGGAGTTCCCACCATGGGGATGCTCTGTGTCACCAGGGCTGTGCAGGGATGGCATCAAAATCAGGATATTTGCTCAATAACCACAATACTTTGTAATTAAGGAAGAGATTCATAGACTTGAGGTTTGTGCTCAATACATCTCTGGCTGCCAAGAAGTGCCAGGAAATTCGTCCTTCCAATATTGTCCCCTATTTTATTGGGGAGAAAGGTGGTAAAGGAGGGATGGACCATGTTACCCCAAAAAAAGCCCAAGAGCTCTGGCACCCCACTAAACCCCCAGGAAAAGAGGTTTATCCATGAAAATGAACAAGTATCCCAAATTTCTGCCTTAATGAAGCCTATTTTTATAATAAACACCTGCTGAATATGGATTTTCAGCTTCTCTCCTTTTTCAGCTCATCTCCAAAGGAAAATATTTATATAAAAGTGCTCACTCACATCCAATTTCCACCTCCAAACTCCCATGTAATAAATACAGCAATTAACACCCCCCCCAAACTGCCCTGCTTTCAGCCATCCACCCCGTGAGGATGACCATGATTATCCTTTTCCATACAGGAATAACACTCCAGAGTTGCAAAAATGAAACTCTTTGAGCTTACAATAGATGTTTGGGGAAGGAAGCACGAAGATAAACTAATTTTTGATATCCACAAGCAAGGGAAGGTCTATATTTGTCTGCTCAAGTGCAGAACAAACCCATTTCCCATCCAGGTGGGGCCTCCTTTACCACAAATCCACTGACTCCAAAAGAATAAATCCACTCCAAATCTCTTCCCAAACAGCCAGAACTGCCTGAAAGCTACAAAAATCCAGGAGAAAATATCAACATTCAAGAACTACTTTCTAAGGAGCACTTACCCTTGGAGAGCTTTTTCTCCAAACCAATCCCCCTTGCCCAGAGTGCGGAGAAAGACGGGATCTTCACTTGGAGAGTCCTCCCGGGTAACATTCACCTGTGGAAAACCCAAAAACCCCAGGGGATTCAGGGAACTTTTAATTAACAGCTAAAACCTCTTTGTTCAGAGGGGAATTTGTCAGCTCCTGGATTTCTCAGGAAAGGCTCCTCTGAGAACCATGTAATTCCCCAGAGTCCTGCACTCTTCCCTTGGTACCCCCAGCCAACCATCCAAGAAAATGAGTGGTGATTTTTCCTACTACTCCTGCAAAAACACACAACTTTGGATTTTTGGGAATGTTTTCAACTCTAAACGTGGAGTTGGCTGCACAAGCACAGTCACAGGAGAACGAAATTCCAAAAATGTGCTGTACATCTATCATCTATGGCCTAAGCTTCCAGTAGCTTTGTTCCACATGGTTCCCAGCGTTCCCACGTTCCCTGAAGGGACAGGAAGAACTCAAATCACCACCATTTGAACACAACTGAAGTGAACCACTTTGGGGCTTTGCAGGATGAAGCATGGCTCTGCTCTCTCTCCAGTTCAGGGAGGGGACAACTCCAGCTGGAGCAGAAATCAAATCTTTCCAGCAGAAATCAAATCTTTCGATTTTTTCAACCAGAGCTGTTGCACGTGGAAATTCCCAAAGCTAAAAGGTGGGATGTCAGGCACATCCTTTTGGATTTAGTGATATCCCAGTGTAATTTCCCTATTAAATTAAACTTATGGCCTGCACCTTCTCCCAGCTCTATGAGGGTTGGCAGAACCAGTGGGTTTGAGAGGTTAATGAGCAGCACACGATGCTGAACACCTGCACTGACTCAGGGAAGGGCAGGGAATGTGGGATGGATGAGCCAGGAACACCCCTGGACAAACAGAGGGAACTTCAATGCAGATTTCAGCTCTTTCCCCATGACTTCCACTGATCCCAAGCAAACAGTGTTCAGGGATTAGGACAGAGTGACTTCTACATGGTTCAAACTCTGAGCCAGCCTCCAGTGGGGAACCTGCATAAAATTGGTGCCAGACTGTGGATTTTAAAGGGGAAAGGTTGGAAAATGACACAGCAAGGCTCATGCTGGATAAAGCAGAAGCAAATGAGCCATTTCCATCCATTACTATTCCACAGATTCGTGCACACAGCAGGTTTGGAAATCACTTTGATTTCTGCTTGGTAGAACTTGAGGAAACAAGTTAAAAAAAAAATACACTAAAGGAGCTCAGGAGAAGGGTCAAATGGGGTGGATGGAGCTGGGAAGAAGGGGAAAAGAAATTTGATCCTAAAAGAATTATCAATGGAGGATGGCTAGAAGAAAACAGAGCAGAAGTTTTCTCAGTATTTCTGAGAGGAGTGATGACCTCAGAAATGTAAAATATTATCTCTGCACACTTCAGCCTGGAGAAGAAAAGGTTCCAGGGTCTTTAGAGCAGAATTCCAGGGCCTAAAAGTACAAGAGAGGTGGAGAGGGACTTGGGACAAAGAATGGGGTGCCAGGACAGAGGGAATGGCTTCCACTGCCAGAGGGCAGGGCTGGATGGGATATTGGGAAGGAATTGTTCCCTGAGAGGGTGGTTAGGCCCTGGCACAGGGTGCCCAGAGCAGCTGTGGCTGCCCCTGGATCCCTGGCAGTGCCCAAGGCCAGGCTGGACAGGGCTTGGAGCAGCCTGGGACAGTGGGAGGTGTCCCTGCCCATGGCAGGGGGTGGGGGATGGATGGGATTTAAGGTCCTTTCATTCCAAAAAATTCCATGATTCTGTGTCACTCCAGACACTCTGACGTGACAGGCATGACAGACATTCCCTAAGGAGCCCTCCCTGATCCTGCCCACGCTGACTGTAGACACTGCAGGTGTGCTCCCAGGAACAGGAGCTGCTGCCAGCATTTCCCTGCCTTACTGAGCTACTGGGTCAAGTTTTATCACAGGGCATGAGAGGTGATGTGCTCCAGCTTCAGCAGGTGCCAGGCACCAGACACTGACTCTAAAATCCTGTATTTTATTGTCATTTATTTCACGTTTCACTGCTGAGCCTCTATCCCAGCTGTATCCTTAGCATGGATTAATTATTACAGCCATCCTAAGCCAGGCATTAAAATTAAACTCTCTCCAGCTCCATCCACCCCATCAGCCATTGGTGTCTCTTTTCCAAAGCAATAAGCTTGGAAGAGAAAACTGGGCAGGATTTAACTATCCCTGTGGGAATTTCTGTCAAGCCATCAGGCTCCAGCTGAGAGTCTGGGAATTTTTTAGCAAGTCCCAGTGCCTTGTTTTCTTTTAGCTCCCTTTTTCTGGCCAGCAGCTGTCACAGCAAGATAAAGAAGCAGAGGTCAGGGACAAAGCCAAGGAGCTGCTCCAGGAGGAGTCCAGGGCTCTGGAGCAATGGCCAAGGCCATGGGAGGTCCTCTCCATCCTCTGGGTGAGGGCTAAGGGCTGCAGGCCAACAACTGGGATTTGGTTTAACATTTCTTTGTAGATTGAGGAATGTTGGAAGGAGTCCAGAGGAAGCATGGAGTTGTTCCCAAGCCTGGAGCCAGACTGGGAGAGCTGGGGGTGCTCACCTGGAGAGGAGAAGGCTCCAGGGAGAGCTCAGAGCCTAAAGGGGCTCCAGGAGAGCTGGAGAGGGACTGGGGACAAGGGATGGAGGGACAGGACACAGGGAATGGCTCCCAGTGCCAGAGGGCAGGGATGGATGGGATATTGGGAGGGAATTGTTCCTTGGCAGGGTGGGCAGGCTCTGGCACAGGGTGCCCAGAGCAGCTGTGGCTGCCCCTGGATCCCTGGCAGTGCCCAAGACCAGGCTGGACTCTGGGGCTTGGAGCAGCCTGGGACAGTGGGAGGTGTCCCTGCCCATGGCAGGGGTGGCACTGGATGGGATTTAAGGTCTCTCCCACTCAGGCCATTCCAGGATTCTGTGCTGCTGGGAAGGGATGGGATCCACCTGACCAAGTGGGGCAAAAACCTCAGTGGCCAACACAGCTCCAAAAACTTGGTGTGGGAGGAGATGGGCGTGGCACCACCCCAATAATTTTGCCCAGGAACAAATGGCAAAAGAAAAAGGATTGGAAGCTTGGCTCATGATTGTGCATGCTCTGGGAAAAGAGGGAATATTATCTCTGAGAGAAGGGAAGTGAAAGGGCATCAAACCAACTAACTTGGATTTCTGCAGGCTGTGATTAACTTAATTTCAAAAACTTCTCCATGACATTGTTAATGATCTGAAAAAGACCATTTTTTGCCTTACAATAAAAACTGGCTCCCAGAAAGTGGAAGATGATGGTGGAAAATCACTGTGTATTCCCTCCAAAATCTCCATCCTGCTACATGGAACAAAGCCAAGTACCTCTCAAGTGTATTAGGCAAGCTAAAAAAATTATAAATAATTGTCGAATAGAGGGAAAAAACTTGGTCTATAAAATCCCATCAGCATTTTATGGGAAAAGAGGTCAAAAATATTTTCCCTGTGAGTAGTGGAAGAGAAACTTAAGACCTTTTTTTCCCCTATAGAGAGAGCTCAGACATCCCTGCCTTTCTATTATTTGGAGAAGCAGGAAGAGAGAGCCATGGGAATGAAGCCTGGAAGCCAGCCTTGGAAGGGTGATGCTTAGCAAAGAAATCATGGAGTATTTAGGAGCAGGATTTATTTCAAAGTAATTGAGTTTCATGGTCATTTACCCAGAGACTCTACAACAATTTCCACCCCAAAGTGTTGCCTGGGAGCACATGTGCAAACCAGCAGGGCATTTCATTTTCAGCCCACTCTTCCTTTCCTGACCCAGCTAAGGAGTTCCATGAAATGTCAAGCACTGGCACATCTGTGCCCTGGGAGAGGAGAGAGAGAGAGGCCAGAGTGGGATTTTGGGAGCCCCTTGGCCTGGGAAGGTGTGAACTCACCTTTCCTTTGCTGATGATAAAGAAGGTGTCCCCTCGAGCCCCTTGGCGGATGATGTACTCTCCATTCTCGTAGTGAGTCTGCAAGAGGGGAAGGAACCAAATGAAGATGAACAGATAAAAGCAGAACCTGTTCTCCAGCCCATATTTTGGCAGCTTTGTAAGAACATCACCCTGGACCCCTTTTATCCCAGCTTGACATTGGCTGTGACTTAAAGATTGTCCTGTGGTAAGGAACAGAATAATTAAACTGGAAGCATTTGTGGCTTGCCCATTTTTCTTCTGGCTGTGCTGGTGCCAGCCTATGCCCAGATGAATTATCCTCACAGCCTGAATCAATTTTTAGCACATCAACGAGACAGAGGAATTTCCAACAGGGAATAAGCTACATGAACTAAACTGCAATGAGGAATCTGGTATAAAAATTTTCTTTTCCTCCTTTTTTTTTTTTTTTTTTTTTTTTTTGTGGTTTTGGTGGTTTTCCAGCTTTGCTAGCAAGGACTTTATTCAGCAAGTAAGTTTTGCTTTTCTCCTGTTATTACAGTAGTTTTAATCTGTCAATTTTTGCCTTATTTTGTGGAACAGTCCTTGCTAAATTCATGTCACAGCTTATCAATGCTGGCATCTAAACTTGTTAGGATACTTTCATCCCTTGTGTCACCCCATCAAAAGCAATATGCATTTATACTTCACCAAAAAACCCAAATATTTTTTAAATCAAGACTTTCAATTGATATTTAGAACCCAATCAAACCTTGGAATTTTCATCCCAGACGCTCTGCTGCTGCAAATTCAACCAACAGCAGGCTGGGTGATGCCAAGAGTTTCCCATCCAACCTCTCCTGTATCTACCTTGGGATAAACATCTCTTGGATTTTTCAAACATGACCAGGAGAGCTGGAGGTATTGGATATTCTATCCCAGCCCAAATTTGGGACAAAATCCCCTAAAAATGCCCTGCACTCACCATCAGATCTTCTAATCCCAAAATATGTATAAACCATGAAGGACTGGAGCTAAAACGGGGGAATTTATCCAAATCCTCAAGTTTGGTTAAGCTTGAGATTTTGTTTCAAAGGTGTTGTGTTGACATGAATTTGTTTATTTATCTTTACACCCCAACCTTTTTATCATGTACAGACTGATAACAGAACCCCCAACTTTTCCCATTTCCATATGTCAGAGTGGGAAGAGGGAGGGAAAAAAAAGGCTGGAGAAGACCTGGACACAAACTGGCAGTGTTTTACTGCTTATATTGGGTGTTGCTGGAGAGCAGATTGAAGGTGCACATTTTTGACCATCCAGGGTGAAATTCCTTGGAAGGGTCTGATTTTAGGAGGTGTTGGGATCAGACCCCCTCAAGTGGAATCTTGGAGGCACCCAAAAATCTAATAGATAAAAATACAGGGGGAATGGCTTCTAAATTTACAGTAGGTAATCCATATTCATTAGATACATTAATGGTATTTTTATACAATTTCTGGGCAATTTAACATGATAAACCTGCTCCCTAAAAGGACATTTCTTGGTCTTGCTCACCAGCTACCACCAGCACCAACCACTGTGGAACTGAGTCTCAGTCCTGCTGCTGTAACCAATTTCCACCCACAAGTTCTCCCAGACTTCCAACCCATAAATTCTACCCAACCATTCCACTCTTAAATCTCCCCAGTCATTCCCACACATGGCTCTTCCCAACCTGTGAGTCCTCTCAAACATCCCACCCAAAAATCCTAACCTTTCCCATGCACGAGTCTTCCCAAACTTCCCACCCAGAGCTCTGCCAAAGGAATGGAAGGAACACAAATTTCAGGTTCAAAGCACCTAAAGCTGCCTCTCACTTCAGCGTATTCTGTCTCTTCTTTTTTAAACTGAGCTCTAATTTCAGCCAACTCATTCATACAACATTCCAATCACATTTCTCTAGTCCTTCCTTGAGTGCCCAGGGCTTTCATTTCGCTTGACCTGCCTCTCACTGGTGCCTCTTTCCACGCCCTCCCTGCCACCCACATCCTCATGTTTATGTATTCCAAGCCATTTCTTTCACAGCTAATTCCACCTGCAATTTTTCCTGCTTCAATCAACCCATCCTTCCCATCCTTTAACAGTGTTCCTGCTCTTAAATCTTTGTTTTCTAACAGGAATCAGCTCACCCGTGTGCTTTGCCCTTCTAATGGAATTCTTGCTCTCTGCCCAGTATCAGAGCACCATCCTGGGCAGGCAAAGTGCCCAAGAGCTTGCTCAGAGCTGGTGGAAGTGGAAATAAAGACAAGACTCTTGCTTTGAGCCCCACTTGAGAGGCAGCAATACCTCCTCAGGTACCTCTGGTACCATCAAAGACCTCTGAAGAAGTGTTTTGGCAAAAGTTCACAGAATCCTAGAATGACTGAGGTCGGAAAAGACTTCCCAAAAAAAATCCCAGCACCAAAAGGGGGGTGTGGGGGGGGGGGAAGAATGCTCACTCAGCAGGTTTGAGAGGATAAGACATGGATAGGTCTCCATGACCTGCTCCAAGTACCCCACAGGAGAACTACCAATCTTGTGGTCAAGTCAGATTATGCTCCAAAAAAGGCAACTATCCCATTTTATTAAATCTCTCATGAGTGGACATGGATATTTCTTTGAGTGGAGAAATACCCAATGCAATTTCTCTTCTGGAGTGACTGGATTTTCATGAGTCCAACTTCTATTGAAAACAGACAAAATTAGGAACAGTGAGGTCCAACAGCACCAGATTTTGTCAACAAACTCCTTTTTTGAGTCCCAGTGCTCCCCAGGATGAATATCTCCCACAGATACAGGACCCAAAGCAATGTACAAACCATATTTCAGTGACCACACCCATCTCAGAACAGTTAAGTGCGTGATTAATTTCTTTGTCCCCAACACACCAAGGCACATCTCGCTCACTACACAAAAATCTGTCACTTTTGCAACTTCAGACCTTCACATCTGGCTGAGGTCTTTGGCCCACTGAGCTTGGTTGATCAGTCATAAACTTCAACTGGAGCTTCTGCTCCTAAATACCACCAAAAATGAGATGTCTGAGAGCCCAACCATGAGGTTTCTCATGGAGAAACCGCAACTAAAAACAAGATGCTTGAGATCCCACCCAGACTCATGGAGAAACCTCAACCAGGCCTCAAGAAAAAATTTTGACTAAAACCAAGATGTTAAATACCCCACCCTGGCCTCATGGAGAAACCTTGACTAAAATTGAGATGTTTGAGATCCCACCCAGGCCTTGTGGAAAAACCTCAACTAAAGATGAGATGTTTGAGAGCTGACCAGGTTGTGTAGAGAAACCTTGATCAGGCCTCATGGAAAAACCTCAATTAAACCTCATGGAGAAAACTTGACTAAAATTGAGATGTTTGAGAGCCTGCCCAGGCCTTGTGAAGAATCCTTGACTAAAAATGAGATGTCTGAGCTGAACCAGGCCTCACAGAGAAACCTCCACTCTGGAGACCAACCCAACAGTTAAACTTGGGAAAAGCTCATTTTTCCCCCACCTGGATGCCTCTGACTGTCGTGTTTATGCTGAGAATATTTGGGAAAAGGTGGGAAACGTTTGGAACGCTCGTGACCCACAGCACCAAAGGTCCCCTCAGGGTAACAGAGGCACAAAGGTGGCTTTGAAACAAGGACCTCAAAGCTGGAGCTGGGTTTGCACCACAAAAACCAGCAACAGCAACATGGGGTTGACGACAGCTCTCCATGTACCACCCATTGCATCCAGGGTGTTTTTAAAATAAAATAAAAATAACCTAAATATGTAATTTTGCTGGTGCTTTAAAAACTATTCACAGAACTGTCAGCAAAACTCCAAACAGAAGCAGCTTTGAGAAGATTTATTTTTCCTGTTTGGAATTTGCTGCCTTAAACGTCCTAAAAATGACAACAGGTTTGCAAACAAAATAAAATGGAAAAATACATTTATTTGCTGAAAATGCTGCAAAACCAAGTGGGTAAATATTGGTCTTTGGTACTGAACTCCTTAAGAATCAGAGAGATTTGTTTCCCTGGTTTTACAGTGTGTCCTCCTCCCAGGGATTATCTAAAAATGCTGCTGCTTGAAATAGCCAGAGGGGAGGGTTATGCTTTTGTGGTCCTCTCCTCATTTATCCCTAATTTTTGACACTTAGGACACCTCAATACCAAAGCAGCAGCTTAACTAGAGGGCAACAAGTAGAAAATTAAAACCTAAGGAAGGTGAAGTGATGAGGGGAAGAGTTTAACTCATGCCCTTTATTCCACGATAATTATGGAACACAGAACTGAGAAAGGAGATGAGGAAGGGGAACCTAATTGTGGCCTTCCAGGACGTGAGGGGAGCCTGCAAGAAAGATGGAGAGAGACTGTCTCCAAGGGTCTGGAGGGACAGGACACAGGGAATGGCTTCCCAGTGCCAGAGGGCAGGGATGGATGGGATTTGGGGAATTAGGAATTGTTCCCTGTGAGGGTGGGCAGGCCCTGGCACAGGGTGCCCAGAGCAGCTGTGGCTGCCCCTGGATCCCTGGCAGTGCCCAAGGCCAGGTTGGACAGGGCTTGGAGCAGCCTGGGACAGTGGAAGGTATGGAACAGGATGTGTTTTAAGGTCCCTTCCTACCCAAACCATTCCATGATCCAGTCATTTTCATTCAGCTGGTCCTAACTGAGCTGCAATACCCTGCAGCTTTTTGTTTTGTTTTTCATACTGAGGCATCACAATCTTACTCTTCCTCCTTAAAGATACAGCTCTTTGATATCCCACCAGCACTCTGAGTATGTATTTCAGAACAAAAGCTGACAGTGACAGCAACCTGTCTCCCTGTCCAGTCCTTTTGGGAAACATTTCCCCTGCACTGATTCACTGCAGCTTCTTAATGTGCTGTGACAGTGCTGACACTCCTGAGAACAAGCTGGACACTCTGGCTGTCCTCTCCAATTGTGGGGCCTTCTACACTTGATGGGTCGCTTCCAATTCCTGCAAAACCATCCCTGAGCAAGGCTCTTAACACCTCCAAAAGGAGCTGTTTGTGCACGGACACAGCACAGCTTCTGGAATAATACAACTTCTGGAATTCTAGGGTTGGGTATTGTTGGGACACATGAGGATTACTGATCCACTCCCCTGGTCCAAGAGTAACTTAAAACTAAACTATGATTTAAGAGATAACTCCCACAATGAGTTCATCTGTCCTCGGAAGTTGTACCAAAATAAAATCAAGATATAATCTGTGCTTCTGAGGACTCAGGAACAGGGATTGCTCCAGGGAAAAGGAATCTAAAAGGATGTATGGGGACAGTAAAAAAAGGATATTCAACAACTATTTCATTGAAGCAAAAGCAAGTACAGCCTGCACCTAAGCCATGGCATACACACTGAAATGGGTAAACCAAAGGGGATAAAAAACAGGGCCCTGCTGTTCCTGAAATGCAAAGATGTGAGAAATGTTCCTAATTTGAGGCTCTTTGGTTAAATGATTGCTTTAATTTCTAGTTGTTTCTTTAGGAGTTTGGCAGTGCTGTTCCCTGTTGTGTGCTTAGAGTGAGCAAGAGGGAAGGAGACAGGGCTGGCACCCTCCTGCTCTTCCTTTTTCTCAGAACCTCCTCTCATTTCAGTGTCTCAAAGGCATAAAAACCTCCACAAACCGAGCTGGACCCAGCCCTGGTCCAGCTGAGCTGCTGGGACAAGACAGGAGATGGGAATAACGTTATACAAATAGAAACGATGGAAGAGAGAAACGCAACATTCCAATTTAGAGCAAAAGGCCATCTCCAAACTCTGATTCTTCCAACTCTGACCAAAGCTCTGACAACTCCTCAGGTGAAACTGCTGGTCCTGAAAGCCAGGCTAAATTTCCACCAGGAATTCAAGTATCTTGCAAACAAGACAGTACTGTTGTGATAATTCAGAAGCTGCTGAATGTTGACTTCTCTCATGGCAAGCAGCAGCAGCTCCACATCTCTGGCATTTCCATGACCCAGAACACACAACTGAACAGTTTGGCTTCCTTTTACACCATCAAAGTCTTTACACCAGGACACCCAACCTTCGCCAAACTCCCCCCATGCTAATTAACAGTGGATAAATGGGAGCATTTGTGAGCTACCAAACAGGATTTATTAGGTTTGCCATAAAACAAATACAACTCGTCTCAGAGCCCCCCTAAACCAAGCAGAACTAAGGAGAAGGAGATGAACTAGAGATAAACCTCAATGGTTTCATCTCCCAGTCATGAAAAACACAATATTGTCCTTTAGGCTGTGATTTTATCTCCTTTCTCTTACATTCTACTGGACTTCACCCCAAAGCTTGCTGAGTGCAATTTTCAGGGATAATTAAAAGGCAACAAGGTGGATCAGGGACCACATTTGGGAAATCCTGGCCAGGGTTCCTTCCTGCTTCCCAAAGGGAAGGCGCATGAGATGGGAGGAGCTCCTGGCCCTTTCCTTCTGCCATTCCTGGAATGCCCTTGGCACTGGCTGGAGAGCAGGAGCTGGCCTGTGGGGGTGAGGATTTGTTGTGCTTCAAACTTTGCTCTTTTTTAAGGACTGCCAGCTGAGAAGAAACAGGAATTTGGGAAGGTTGAGGATGCTGAGAAAGCTGGGAAGTTCAGAGATACAGAGCGGGGTGAAGAAGGCAAAAGGTCAAGACCACCCTCAAGGATCAAGAGGGAGAACTCAGAGAGTTCAAGGATTGAGAGAGCAAAGAGATGACAGAGGGTGAGAACAGCACATAGGAGAAATGGGAGACAAGCTGTAGCAACAAAATTTTCCAGGAAAACAAGATGAATTGATACAGGAAAAAAAAAAAAAAGTATTTTTTCCCAGGGGAGAAAACAGATTAAATAGTTGGGTTAAAGGCAGTAGTGGGATTCGGCTACAGATCAAGCCACAAACTGGGGTCAAAACCCCAAAGAGCTTTGCTTGGGAATTTAAATAATACCAGATTCACAGATAATGACTGTGAAATGTGGAGAATTAGCTGAGAATCAGTAATTAGAAAAAGGATCCCCAGGCAACAGAGTGGAATCAATTCATCAGTCACCCCGAGTAAAAATTAGCAAGCAGTGAAATTCAGCTAAAATAAAATACAATTAAAAAAAAAAGTTAAGACTTTGTGTGCCCTAGGCCAGTCACATACATGTAATTTTAGGCTTTTGAAGGATTGAAATCTCTCCAATTCCATGACATTCCCAGTCTCCTTTGGACATTACACACAGGAACTTTGAGGAAATCCAAGCAGAAACAGAACCCCACGATGGCACTGCACCACAAAACCTCTCTCCAATCACCAGCAGCTCAAGTCCGTGGGGGTTTAATTAAATTTCATTGAAATGCAAGAGAAGAGCTGCCCTTCAGTCCCTTCCCAAACAGCTCTGATTTGGTTTCCCTCAGCATAATGGAAGAATGTGTGTGGAAATCCCACTGCTCTCCCTAAATCCACAGGTCTGTTCCACAGTTATTAGAATGGGAATCAATTCCTTGCCAAAATGAAACTGGAGGTAAACAACTTAAATCAACATATTTGTCTCATTTCTTTTCCTTCATTTCCTCCAAATTTCACACGCTTATTCACCCCAGGTATTTGCATTGCCACCAGGATCCAAGCTCATTTCAGAATCGATCATGAGGAATAAAAAACTGCACATTAATTCAATATATTCAGCCACTTTTCCAGTCACCTGCTATGAAATATACTTTCTTTTGTGGTCTAGACTGATGAGAAGACTCTACATCTCCATATGAAAATGCACTTCAAATTATCATTGGAAACCAAATTTACTGAAAGGGAAATCATGGAAAGCATTGGATTTATCCATCCTTTACAGACCTTTACTGGAACAGGTCATTTTCCCAGTTTAAACCTCTGAATTCACCAGTTGCTTCCATTTTGAGGGTTCTGTGCAGGTGAAAACCAGCCCTGAGTTTGGCAGATGAATTAAACACTCACTTCATATTCCGTGTTATATCCCCATGGATTTTAGCTGTTGCTGAAAAATATCCTCCTTTTCCCTTGATTTCTCTCATCAACTCCCCAAAAGGTAGAAAAAATGCAGAATTTTATCAGCCCACATGACACAAATTCAGCCTCTAGTCTGCTCAACAAGGAATTCTGGAAGTGAATCACACCTCCATAAGATCAAATCCTTGCCCCAAATATATTTATTAAAGCAGCAAGTGGATTTTCTCTCTGTGTATAAACTGGGAAAAGACAAAATCTCAGTTTTTGAAACATCAATAACAACTTCTCCCAAATGAAAAAAAAACTGCCTTGAGCTCCTCACCTGGGTTGCCACCATCTCCTTGACAACAGAATTTGGAAAAATGGGATAAAACCTGTATTTTACAATAGAAATGCAAAATATCTCCTCCCTAAGTGCATAAATCAGTATGTTTTACTGTTTAATAGAATCTCTGCTGCTAAAATTGACATGGCCAGACGTGCGTGAGCCTATTTCAGCTTGGAGGAAAATTTGACAGGACCTTTCCACTGCCTCCAACTTATTCCAGGATTTTGGACAACTGGTAACCAAAGAGGAAGGTGTGAGGAAAAACAATAAATCACATCCTAAATTCAGAAATTGAGATTTCTGAAGGATGAAGCACATCAAGAACTGCCCCTGCAGCAGTCACACTTCCATCAATCTTTCATGCAATGACCCCACTCAGAAATATTGGAAATATTGGGAGTTTTCCCAGCTATTTTGTGCTATAGAGCAGATTTTTTGATTTTTTGTGAGCATCTCTTTTTTTTTTTTTTTTTTTTTTTTTTTCTTCTCCCAGGACTGGTATAAAAAAACCAAAAACAGGGCTGGTTGGGAAAGGTAATCTAGGTCAGATTTTTAGCACAAGGCACAGCTGACCCTTGCCTTACTGGGCAAGGACACAATGATCCCAAAATTCTTTCACCACAGCTTTTAAAATTCTGAATTCTACTTTGCATGGCTTTCTCTGCAGGAATTTGGGAAATGGCCATTTGGATTTCCAAGCACAGAAGTCTGACCCCAAAGGAGATGGGATCCCATCCCACGCAGGGAAAATCCTGGGACAGCAGCACCAGCCCATTCCATGGATTAAGAAATGGCTTTTGCTATCTTGAGGATACTTTTTAATTCCTATTATTACAACCCAGACACTGCAAATACCACCCTGAGAATGGGAAACTTCAAAACTACCCCCAAGGCTTCTGAGGGGATGGTTAAAACCAGAAAGGAACAAACCTTCAAGTGTGAGCAAGCCCATTTCCTAAGGGAAATAAATTCCTTGGAAAAGGAACATACTCTGAGGAGGTCTGGGGATGGGAAGAGGATCTTCCCATCATCATGTTTGATCTTTGCTTTAAAGCTGGTTTTTAACAATTGATCCCATGGATGGGGGGTCTCCTGCTGATATTCCCAGCATTCCAAGCCTGGTGGCCATTCCTTGGGTGGCCACAGGTGTCTCCATGACCTCATAAACTGTTCCCTTCATTTTTGTCCTAATTAATCCCTGGCAGGACTCACTCAGGAGAACCTGCAAGCCAACCTTGTCCCAGATTCCAGCAGGTGTCACTGTGGGCAACACTATGGGAAAATCCAGCAGGGAAAACCTTGGAATCAAAGGAAAAACACCCATCAGGGTAATTAATATTTGGGTTTTCCTTAATATAATTGCTGATTGTATTTTTTCCCCATGTTTTTACAGATAAAAAGGCATTTTCTGTTTTAACTTCTTCAGGGTTGAGGGGTGGAAATCATGGAATATTTTAAAGTAAGCACCAGGCTGGTTTTTCATTCTGGGGTTTATTCTCACCAAAATTAGCCCATATATGCCTCTAAGTAGGGATATGTGGATGAGAATTAGGGAGTTTTGAAAACTGCTGAACGAATTCCCAGGAGGAGATGCCCAAAAGACCAGAGAGCCACATGCTCTCTTTCCAAGCTTCTCAAAAAGAATCCAGCACTGAAACCAAAGCCCTCAGCACAAAACAGAAACCTCTCCATGGGGAGATCCATCCCAAAAATCACTTGGCTTGGGCTGCCAGGAGCGCTGCTTGGAAAGAGGGGCTTGAGCTGAGCCATCTCTACCACAGTAAAACCCCCCCAGTGCCCAAATTTTAATTAAATTTCAGTCATAATTAATAGATTGCATTTTCTCCACCCAGGAAGTGAAGGACAACCACCAACCCATCGGTCCCAACAAAGAAAATGCCTGGAAAAGTTGATTCTATGGATTCCTTGCCCCAGTGTTGCTGTAGAACCTCTGGAAACTGGGAACACTGAGTAGATATTGGGAAATTAGGAACAAGGCTGGATCAGGGAAGAGACAACTTGGAGCTCCTGAGTTCTCCCCTGTGACCTCTCTGCTGTCCCAGGTGCCATGAAAAAAAATCAACATCCATCCTGTGTGTCTGTAATAGAGCCTGCAAATCCACCAGGGCAAATAATAAATTATGGATTTGCTTAAATCCGTCCTTTTCATATCTGTGAAACCCTGGAAAATATCTAAGATTACAGCAAAAAATGTTTTGTTTTTCTTTTCTTTTATAACTGTGACAGATCAGCTGAAGAATCCTCTTAGAGAGCATTAAAAAAAAAAATCTCCCAGACAGGTTTAATCCAACTGGAAACAGGAAGCATTTAAATCCCAACACCTGCATAACCTGAGAGGGGCAGCTTTAGAAATGAACATTTTAAAAATAGAACACCCTTCCATGGGAATCCAGGGCTTCCCTGTGGCTGATCTGGCAGGTCTGGGACCCTGGCAGGGGGTAGGAACCCCCCTGGACAGAGCCCCCAGAGACACTGTCTGTGATCTCTGTCCATGGAAAAGAGTTTTCAATCTTACAGGGTGAAGTACAAGCTCTGAGTGTTTGATATAAGTAATAATTAAGTGTGGCACAGGTGCAAAAGTAAAATTTTAAGATTCTAGATTAGGGGTCCAAAGGGGACAAGATGGAGAAAATTGGGTGTGCCTTGTCCTTCTTCTTCATGCCCTCCATGTTTCACTGTAGTGTTGGCATTTTTCTGTTGGTTTAGGCTGGGGACACACTGTTTAACGTAGGTGACAGATATTGGCACATTATTGTAAATCCAGCACAGGTAGTTTCTGGTATTTAATGTTTGTAACATCCCACTGAGGGCAGAGCCCCACACACTGCCCTGCAGGACAGAGCTGCGGCAGGGCAGCAGAACATGTTAGAGATAAACAGAATAAACAACCTTGAAACAGCACAGACCAATTATGGCTTCTGCTTTGGCAGCGGGGCAGAAAGACAGAGACTTTCTACAATCTCAGAATCATCAATACCACAGATTCCAACAGCCTTCCCTGCCCAAAAAGTGCATTTAGCAGAGGCCAAAAGCTGCCCCTTGCACCTGACACAAACACCCAGCAGGTCCCACCAGGAGAAGACCTGAAGTTCCCACATGTGCCAAGAGCATGGGACTCCAGGAAATGCCTTCCAGTGTGCTCAGCACAAGGATTTTACTGGGGGAAAAAAAGAGGGATTTGATGTTAATGGGAATGGGAAGAAACAGCAACAGATTTTCTACCCCACCTGCAGTGGAGTGTCTGATCTGGGATGTGGAGCTGCTGGAACCAGTCCAGAGGAGACCAGAGATGCTCAACGGGCTGGGAGAGCTGGGGGTGCTCACCTGGAGAGAAGAAAACTCCAGGGAGAGCTCAGAGCCGCTTCCAGAGCCTAAAGGGTCTCCAAAAGAGCAACTGGGGACAAGGGATGGAGGGACAGGACACAGGGAATGGCTTCAGAGTGACAGACAGCAGGGATAGATGGGATATTTTTGGAAGCAATCAGAGTCTCAAATGTTTTCTTCATTGGCATCACCTTTTAACAATAAGTTTTGCAGAACGGGGGAAGAAAAACCCCAAATCCTGTCCCATTTCTACCACTGCAGGAGAGCAGAGGATGAGCAATAAACACACACAGGGATAAACACATTCCTGACAAGAATCCACAGAAACCAGGGAATACTGAACTCCTTTCCTGTGCTAACACTAGCAGACTATTTTTAATTTCCTTCATGTGGTTCATGCCCACATTAAGGAAAATCAAAAGGAAAACTTAACTCCAAACAAAACATTTTATCCCAATTCAAAGCTAGAGCAGCTCCTGCCACTGATTCCACTGTAATCCTGCACTCCAGTTTTTACAGCTGCATTTTATTTTCTGATTTTTTTTTTTTCCCAAAAAGCTTTTACTTCCTGGTGCACCTGCAAACTCAAAGCTGTGCTCTCATGAGCACAATTTGAAAACCTAATGGAAGTACAACTTAAGTCAAAATTTTGTCCATTTGTGATGTAATCAGTCATGACTGAAACTGATTTGATGCCCCCACAGGCAGCATTACCCTGTCCCACAGCTCCTCCAGTGAACACACCCCAGAGTGCTTCCTTTGAGAAAAAAAAATATATAAATAATAACATTAACATATTTTTTCTTACCCTAAACCTTTTACTCTTCCCTATTTATTTTGAATTCTCCCTCAAATCTGATTTCTGGCTCTGTATCACATCAATACCTGCCTTGGTACTGGCAGAGACTGCAGGACAGACCAGGCACCTGAGTCCCTTTATCCAAAAGCCATCCTCGCTCCTAAATAAGCCTAAAAACCACAGATTCTATGGAAAGCTAATTAATTTTCTACGTTTTGCCTCTTCTATTCACTGTTGCCAGACAATCCCACAAAGGCAGGACTGTGCTCAGTTAATTAACCAGAGGCATCCCAAGGCCTTCTGATCCATACTAATTGGGCAGTGTGGAGCAGGAAGGATGCTTGGGAAGGCCCAGGACAGCTCTGAAAGCTGAATTAAGCCATGAAATCTCCTCCAAGATCCCACTCTCCACCAGGAGCCACAACAGGAGCTCCACAAGCAACCGGGAAGAATTTTGCGTTGTGTTTTATTTTTTTAACATTTGTGCCTTTTGAAATTCAGCCTTTCACTGGAATCAAAATTTAAAAAAAAAAAAAAAAAAGGAAAGGCTGGCAAGTGACACTCAGCACACAAACTGAGCTGCTGAAGTGGCTGCAGGCAGGAGATGAGATCCCAGATTTCAGCACCCAGAGTGGCAGGAAGAGTTTCCATCCCTGGCAGCCTCTGCCTGTGGGGTTCAGCACATTTCTCTGCCTCTCCCCTCAGTTTGGCTCTGTTTGTCCAGGGATTCACTGGGAGCCAGGACCAGACTGCCTGGGGCTAGAGGAAACACATCACTGGCACTTGGATCTCAATAGTGCATTCAAATAAATTAAAAATCTGAATATTAATGCTTCCAGTGAAAGAATTCCCAAAAATGCACACTGGGAGATGTGGGAATGGCATTCCCAGCACTGCCAAGCTGTGGCTGCTCTCCTGTTAACCCAGGCTGACTTAATCAAGAGCTCTACAGCTGGATTTAGGGCAATTAGCCATATTTATATTTAAATAGCTATTTACACAGCAGCTATGATAGATAAATATGATATATATCAATGTGTTAAAAAGCATCATCAGAGAATCATGGAATGATTTGGATTGGAAGGAACTTTAAAGTCCATCCCTGTGCCATGGGACACCTTCCACTATCCCAGGCTGCTCCAAGCCTGGTCCAGCCTGGCCTGGAACACTTTCAATTTCTATACATCCAGCAATAACCCATAAATATATATACACACACACAATGTCAAAGCTAGCTCGAGTTCAGGATACACAAGGAAGGAGGAAAATCCACATGACGTGGTTTAGAGCTGACATTATCTGCACAACAAACTGATCTGAGGGGTTTTGTAAGCAAATCAAAGCGCCTCTGTCGCTGTCTCTCACTCCAGCTGCTCAGAATCCCACACACAACATCCTCCATGGATTACCAAACTAAATCCCAAACAGTCAAGGAACAGGATTAGGAAATGCAGATGAAGAGGTCTGGGTTGGTAATGCCAACGAGACCTTAATTCAATCTCCTCCTGTGCATCTGCAGGCGCAGAACTGGAAATTCTGTCTGGGGCACCAACAGCACAAGGAGCTGTGGAGTGAATCCAGGGAGGCCACGGAGCTGCTCCAGGGCTGGAGCCCCTCTGGAGCCAGGCTGGGAGAGCTGGGGGTGCTCACCTGGAGAGGAGAAGGCTCCAGGGAGAGCTCAGAGCCCTTCCAGCTCCTTGCCTGTCCAGGAGAGGACAAGGGATGGAGGAACAGGACACAGGGAATGGCTCCCAGTGCCAGAGGGCAGGGCTGGATGGGATTTTGGGAATTAGGAATTGTTCCCTGGGAGGGTGGGCAGGCCCTGGCACAGGGTGCCCAGAGCAGCTGTGGCTGCCCCTGGATCCCTGGCAGTGCCCAAGGCCAGGCTGGATGGAACTTGGAGCAGCCTGGGACAGTGGAAGGTGTCCCTGCCATGGCAGGGGTGGAATTGGATGGGATTTAATGTCCCTTCCAACCCAAACCAGTCTGGAATTAGTTACTCCACCTGCCCGTGGCTCTCTGAATTTCTGCCTCTTCCCCCTTCCCTGAAAACCCCAGTTCAGTGGAGCTGGGACAGATGTTCAGGCAGGTAACAGCTCCATCCCTGACATCCAGGCAAACAGGATCCTTTCTTGAAAGAGGAGTAGGAATGTGGAGCTGGGGAACAAAATTTAGAAGAATCAGCTGTTAGGCACAATGAAAATTATGAGATCAAATGGGAAGTTACAAAATCATGAGCACCTGGAAGTGGTTTCAGAGGAGAGGAGGTCAAGGAACCTTCATTACATCTATCAGTACCTGAACAGCTGATTTGAGGTGGAAATCCTACAAGCTTTACATTTGAATAGCACAGGGAATAACCTTAAAAAGGAAAAAAGCTGCCAGAATTTGAAACAACTTCAGGATAGGAATGAAATCCTGATTTTGTGCCACAAAACCCAAATGAAAATATCCTGAATGAAGGGGGGAAAGAGGGAGAGGAGGAAATGCCAGCCCAGATCTCTGAGCACTGCCCATGCCCAACAAAAGCTCATCCCACTCCTCGTCCGTGCCAGGAACAGACTCCCCATCCTACTCCCTTCAGGATTTTAATTCCATTTGCTAAATGAAATTATCCATAAAGACTGAAATTACTGACAATGCTGGTCCCACCATGACAATCCCTGTGTGAGTCACCAGACACATTTTTCCATGTAATATTAACAATTCCATGATCAAGAGGGGTTTTCCAGTACTTCCCAGGTGTGACCTATGGAAAGGGGGCTGCAGTCAGGTAGGGGTTCATATCTAAATACACAGATTGAGAGTGACTTTTTGTTTTTAATTTATGCAAAACACAGCCTATTTAATCCAATACAAACCCAGAGAAAATATCACTCATTCCAAACAGAAAACTGCGAGCATCCACCCTAAAAATCCACATTTATTCCTCATAAATGCTGCTTTCATGCCTCATTTCTTCACTGATATTTATTCAGAATTTTTTTTCCCCTGCCACGAAACTTTAAGTGTTTCTGGAAAAGTTTTATGGACTTTATTCTCCTCCTTAACTCTTGATAAGGAGCTTAATGCTGGTGATATGATCCAAGCAAATTCTGGTTGGGAGTGCAGTTTTCAGATAGGCAGATGGAATTTACAGCAGAGGGAATTCATATCCTTTTTTTTTCCTAAATCAGAGCATTCCCTGGCAGTAAAAGGGAATAAAGCTTATCTGTGAATATGCAATTATTCAGTGACAAACAGCTGATTTGTTGGAGCCACAGAATTTATCTGGGCACTAAATAAAAAGGCAGAGAAAGAACAACACCCAAGCAAAGCTCAGGAAAAAAAACTAATTCAAATCAACTCCGATGTCAGCAGCGCTTTTCCTCCAAATCCACGGGAACATCTTCCCTGATGGAGAGGCATGGATGAAGAAAAGCCAGCAGGAATGAAATAAATTACTGCCACACATTCATTCCCTGCACTTAAATCACCTTTTGGAAGGGTTTATTAATAACTTTTTGGGATATTGAATTCTTCAGGCTCAGAAGGGAGCATTGTGGGAATTAAATTTTGGGATTAAACTGTGATATGAGCCAAATATTTTACATCCATTTTGCATCTGTTTATAGGGCAAGGTTGGAAGGCTTTGGGTTTTTTTTTTTTTTGGTAGGGTGCAGGTTAGGGGGTTTTTGCATTTTTAAGGGGTTATAGAGTTTTTTTGTAGGTTTTTTCAGAGTTTTTTTTTTTTTGGTTGGTGTTTTATGGCGATTTCTTTGTTGTTTTTAATAGACTTATGAGAAGCCTGACCCTAACAAGACCCCAGTTAAAGCCAGGCAGGCAAAGCCCAACTCCACCCCAACATCTCACCACTGCTGCAACTCTTCTCAGAGCACCTTTTCCACAACATCTTTAAAGTACCCTCCAAAATAAGTGTCCCATCAAATATGAAATGAGACCAGGTTTTCCCATTCCCCTCCTCCACACCACTCACCCACAGGCTGGAGAAGCTCATTCCCTTCTAGACACCACAGGAAATGATTGTTTCACTCCCCAACTGGATAATAATCTGATTAGAAATATATATAAACCCTATTCAAAACTGGATTCATTTTCCCCACAACTCCTCCCATGACCTCAATGGTTACCAAACTGGGGAGCTGCTCTTTGGGGAAAAGAAGAGGCTGGATATTGCCAGCAGAAGGTTGTAAACTTGTGAAATCCCAATATTCCAAGCACTTACCTCTTCCAGGACATCTGCAAGCTTACTGAGGATCTCCTCGGGAAGGCTCTGGAATGTGGGAACACTGCAACAAAAAAGAAACTTCTATTAATGGATCCCTTCACACAGGGCACAGATCCAGCTGCTTTCCTCCCCTCTGTATCTCTCCTTCACGTTCTGGGGATGAACAGGAAAAAGTTATCATGGAAAGCTGCTCCTTTTCTAGCTAGGATGGATTTGGTGATGATGGCAGACCACTGGAATAAACCTCTGGAGAGCCACCCCTAAAGCTGGCAATCAACTAGGAATATATATTTATAGGAATAAATCACTCCATTTTCTTCATGGTCAAAAAACCCCCCATCTTTATTCACATAAATCCTTTTTATACAGTTTTACAGACCTCCTGTGTGACTCCAATTGGTCAGTAGATTTCTTACCAATTACTTTATTGGCTATTAACAAGTTGTTATTCTGTATTGATTGGTCACTCAAACTCTCAGTGTGTATGTGCAGGGAAGTTGTTTGTAAAATATAGTTTCCATTTTTCTATCTAACAGTGCAAAAACAGTTTATACAGGTGCAATTTGGTTTTTTTTCCTAGGAATAGACTGTTATGTTAACAAACTGCTCACACCAGGATTGCTTTCACATGGGAACTTGCAAAGGGCTAGCCTGACAAGGCCAGCCACTGATTTTGGGAGCCTTTCTTCATGACTTTTCTACCTTACTGCAACATGATCCATTCAAGCCCCACTGGAATTCCTGTGAGCCACAAACCTGCTCAGTCATTTTCCTTCCAGGTCTGCTTCAGCCCCCCAGAAATAAAATGCAACCCAAAGAAGGGGCAGAGAAGATCAGCTCCAAGCAGCCCCAGACAGAAGAGTGAAATCACACCTGGGAGGACAGAGCACAGAGCTCTGCAGCACTGAGCCACCATCCAAGCCCTCAAGAAGTTTCTGAACACTTCCCTGTTTCAAAAAATAGCCATATTTGTGGCTTTTCTTCAGCCAAAAAGGTGACTTTGTCACTTGTTTGGCACCAATTCCCTCAGCAAAGGCTGCTCAGGCCTTGGAGAGACCCAAAAGCCATCAGGACACAGCCCATGGCAACCTGAAGCAGAGGACCTCCAGATTCTCCCCCATCCTCAACCAGCCTGTGATTTGCAGTACTCTGGTTTCTCATCATCTCTTGTCCATGAAAACCTGAGAACCACCAATATTCCCAGGTGATGCTGAAGGAAACACACAGACACAACAAAAATTTAACCCAAAACTCACCATGGCTCAGAGAAGCTGGAGCTGCCCCTGGATCCCTGGAAGTGCCCAAGGCCAGGGTTTGGAGCAACCTGGGATAGTGGAAGGTGTCCCTGCCCATGGCAGGGGTGGCACTGGGTGGGATTTAAGGAGAAAAGGAGGCTCAGGGGGGACCTTGTGGCTCTGCACAGCTCCTGCCAGGAGGGGACAGCCGGGGGGGTCGGGCTCTGCTGCCAGGGAACAGGGACAGGACAAGGGGAAACGGCCTCAAGCTGTGCCAGGGGAGGCTCAGCTTGGACAGCAGCAGGAATTTCTCCATGGAAAGGGCGCTCAGGCCTTGGCAGGGGCTGCCCAGGTGGAAGCAGCATCCCTGGAAGGGTCTAAGAGCCATGGAACTTGGGAATATGGGTCAGTGTGGGGCTCAGCAGTGCTGAGAGAACAGCCGGACTTGATCTTTAAAGTCTTTTCCAACCTAAACTATTCTCTGGTCATTTACTCTTCTTTTAAATTAAAAAATAATTTCAGTTGAATCTATTTAATGATAGCAAGACAAATCTGTGCTGATAAAGGCAGAAAATAATCACCTTTCATTATCTCAACAACATCTTTTTTTTCTTTAGGAAGAACATTTTTATTACAGGAGCACGTGGGCCCACATTGTAACAGGAGCAAGCAAACAACTGGACAGGAATTCTCTGTCAGCCAGGCCTAAGCATAAAATGAAAGCTCATTACATCATTTCCAGCATTCCCAAATGAGGAATGAACTTATGGGAGAAGATAACAGCCTCAGACAAGTGGTCAGATACTAGTGTGGTCAAATGGTCAGATTTTTGCACCCTTAAACTCCCAAACTGGGGGGAACTCACCACAAGGTATTTTTTTAATAGATAATTATGCCTGAGAAATTCAAGGAAGGGTAGTGAAACATATCTATTACAGACCAAATCCATAAAAAACCCCAGGGAAATAGGTCCTAAGTTCCATCTCTTGCCATGAGAAAAGCCTAAAACTTCAACTCTGCAATAGAGCAAATAATGGCAAAAGCAATTTGTTGACAAAACAAACTCCAAACACATCATGGAATTACACCATTAATCTCCCAGATTGAGGGGGGTTTATGGCAGGCCAGAATTCCCCTGAACAGCCAGAAGTAACAAAACAGCCAAATATTTTAGTTTCTTTGATAAGAAAAGAGCAAGACTTGATTCTCCAGGTCAATAAAAATCCCCCTCTGCTCTCCACAGGACAACATTAAATGGATTCATAAAACAGTCTTGATTCCTCCTGCATTATTGAAGGACTTGTATACAAAAGGAGTATTTCCATGATTATTTCCAGGTGAGAACTTGCCCTGAAAGGCAAATGGAGCCTCAGCTCTCCAGGGAGAGCCTTGAGCATCACAGCTGAGCTGCAAATTGCTCCAAGTGGGAAAACACATAGGAGGGAGGCAAATGGGAGAAGAAAATCTCCCAGGGAATCTTTGATCACCACAGCAAGAGGCAGGAAAATTGTATTTCCCTTTCTACAACTGTGTGAAAAAGGCTGGAACTATAGAAGGGCAAACATTCAGCCCTTGAGCTGGGATGCATTTAGGGTGGAAGAAATCACAGCAAACACTGCTCTGCCCAACAAAGGAGGGTCAAACAAACCCAGACTTTCTCCAACAAGTTCTCCTCCCACTGCTCCTTAAATCCCATCAATAATGAAGAATTTTAAACACCCACCCAGACAGTAACAGCGCTACAGCTGGCAAAAGAGATATTCAGGTATGCAACACTGAAAGTGTTAAGCAAAGTTTGAAACTTGTGCCTTTTCTCCCTACCTGCAGCACAAGTGAAGGATTTCACTTGCTCCTCTCAGTCCACAACCACCTCTCATTTTGCCCAGGAAGAGCTGGACTTGATGATCTTGGAAGTTTTTTCCAGCTTAATGATTGGGATTTAATTATAGAAGAAACAAGGGCAAATCACCAACCTCACCCAGCGCCATGGGGCTCCTTCCACCCTGCTTACCCAGTCCTTTATAAGGGACTTTCTCCAGCTGCTTCTTATTCCACTTAATGAGGAGTAATTTCTCCACCTGCCCTGAATCCACTCCCTGGATGAGGCTATGGAATCCAGCTGGGGATGGAATAGAGCTATTTACAACTGACCTCCTGCTCACCTGCAGCCCCTCAGCTCCTCTAGGTTCTTGAAGGGGATGTGGGTATTAAAAAGTATGGACAGCAAATTATTTATGTCTATCTGATAGGATCCCCTGGCAAAAGCACAGCCCAGGATCCTCAGGAGGATCCAGGCCACCCTACAGAGGCAGCAAACAAGGAGGCAAAGCGGACCCCTGGCTCCAGGATTTGAGTTTTAACAGAAAATGCCATAAACTGGATGGTTTTAATCCATCCACAAACAGCATTTTATCAGGAGAGTGCGACTGCCATCGCAGGGAACGGGGTGAGGAACCTTCTCCAGCCACCCCACCCCTACACCCTGGACAGTGAGCAGGGGCAGGAGGAGAGGTGACATTTTCCTGGCTGCAGTCCCCACTGCTCAGCCACGATGGGATGCAGGGATGGCAGGTCCTGAACCCAGGAGAATTTCCCGTGGGGAATTGCTCCCTGTCTGCAGCAATTCCACCTGGCTCCAAACGTGACACATTTTTCCCAGAGAGCTCAATGTGCCCAGCACCAGCTGCCAAACTCAGGGGAAGCAGCTGTGCTAAAACATCCCTGGGTTGACTCCCTGTGAAACGGAAACTTTAAAGAATTTAGAGATTTTAGAGGAGCTAAGATTTTAGTTAGAAATAAGCCTTACTAGAGTTAATTAAAATAATAATAAAATGAGTAGGCCTTGATGAAGTTAGGAGTTAGTAGTTAACTAATAATTAATTGCTTGTCAGCACAATGTTTGGTTAGCTGGGTTTATAATGAAGAGTATACAAACTGACAAATTGCTTTTAGGAACATAAGACAATTGTGGGCCTCCTCTGTTCTGAAACCAACTGAAGACAAGGAATGGGAGTTCTACCAAGAGTTCATTTGTCATATTTGCATTGAAAAGGTAGAAAGGTCAGAACGAGGAAGACTTCATTGACTTCCTCATTTTGGGACCCCTCCCCATGAAAGGGACCACCGACCTATTTCAAGGAACAAACTATGCATGCTTAATAGCTTTTGGAGTGATCAGCAAATGAAGCGGGGAATGGGTTGTACCAAAATTATGAATATGTATTTGTATTTTGTGTATTCAATACTTGTATGGATAAAAGGGCTCTGTAATCACCTGGAAGATGCGGTGTGGATTTGGGAGCTATCCTGCATGCTACCTGGCATAGAATAAACATACACTTTCTAACTTTAACCTGTTAGAGAGTTTTTGTCCGTCACAGTTGGATATCGATACTAGATCAATATCCATTTTTTTTAATAAATACCCTGTCCCCATGGAGGAGCAGGATATGCCCACCCAAAGGAGGTGGGAAAGGTCGTGGCTCCATCCCTGGGGATGCAGTCACCAAGCTGCTCTCAGCTTCCAGGTAGAAGCAACGTCCCCATTAACCATGCTTGGATTCATGCTTGTGATCCATCCTGCACTGAAGCCTGTGATCCATCCCATGGGATGGCTCCTGGAGGAAGCAGCAAGGGCTTCCAAGCAGTGCTGGCTGTGGCCCAAGCGTTGTTTGCAGCCTTGGTGGAGGCACTGCCAGCTCCGACAGGACATTTATCTTCTGCCACACACCACAACCTGCAGGGCTCCTGGCTCTGCTCTGCCTCCAGGATACAAAAGCAACCATTCACTCTCTAAATCCCTTTCAAGACACACTGCCAAACTTTTGAAGGCTGTTCAGTGAGGGTGATCATCCAGACGTTTCTCCTGGGTTAAGCCCGGAACAAAACTTCTCTCTTTTATTGCTGCTTGGCACCATCACAATTGCAGTTGTTGTCACTCCTCTGTGCCTTGAGTAAGCAGAGCTCCAGACTCCAACATTACAGTAAAAGGAAATTAAGGCTGTCTGAGTTCCCTGAAACTTTTTTATTTGGCACCCAACTGGAATAAAGGCTGAAAAATGCAAATGTCCTTCTTTAACACACTTGGGGTGCTCCTACAGCTCTGTCTCAGCTCCAAAAGAACTGAGGCTACATCTGATCCGCACCAGCTGATTCTTGATTTGGGATATCACCAAAAATGGTGCTTTGGACAACTGAAGCTGTACAGGCAGCCTCTCACTGGGCTTCCAGTTGTGGCAGGGAGGGAATGCTGACTCCATTAGGATCATGGCATCACTTCATAAAATCAGAGTGGCTGGGGTTGGAAGGAACCTTAAATCCCATCCAGTGCCACCCCTGCCATGGCAGGGACACCTTCCACTGTCCCAGGCTGCTCCAAGCCCTGTCCAGCCTGGCCTTGGGCACTTCCAGGGATCCAGGGGCAGCCACAGCTGCTCTGGGCACCCTGTGCCAGGGCCTGCCCACCCTGCCAGGTACATTTCTTTTGAGTTGCAAACTGCTGCATCAAAAGACAATTCCACTTTTCTGTCAGATTAATAAATATTATTTGGAGGATCAGCTGCTGGTTATTTGTATTCATAGTACCCACAAGAGAAGTGGCAGAAATTAATTTTAAAGAAGGTGTATCTATTTCTCCTAAAACCTCAGTCCTTCCTCAGTCACACAGGTCATTGCTAAGTCAAGGCTGGTTTTGCTTGGATGCATGGAATCACTGAGGCTGGAAAATCCCTGCCAGCCCATGGAGTCCCAGCTGTGCCCAGTGCCCACCTTGTCCCCAGCCCAGAGCACTGAGTGCCACCTCCAGCCCTTCCTGGGACACCTCCAGGGATGGGCACCCCAAAGCTCCCTGGGCAGCCCCTGCCAAGGCCTGAGCACCCTTTCCATGGAGAAATTCCTGCTGCTGTCCAAGCTGAACCCTTCCCCAGCTCAGTTCCCTTCCCTGACCACACTCCAGCCCCTCCAGGACTCTCTTGTTCTGTTTGGCCCAGAACAGGATACAGCTCAAACAATATCAGAGATCCAGGAGGAAAGGACAGGGAGGGTGACAGCCACTCACACTCCCATTATTTTCACTCTGGGTTGGCCTTGGAAGCACCTCATGGAGCAGAAGTCTCAGGAAGAGAGAAGAGATTTGCTCTGGAGGTGCTGCAGATGATTTGTCTGCTGTGCTATAGCCACACAGGCTGTAAGCAATCCACCAGTACTCATTTTGGAGAGGGTGAAAATGGAACAGCCACAGTTTGAACGCTCTGCCACTCATTACACAGCCCTTATCAGGGAAATAAAATCCTGAAAGGAGGTTGTGGGACATTTGTTTCCAGGGATCTGGTTATATCCTAAGCCCTACTACACACAGGAAAGGGGAGAGAAGCAGAACTGGTCTTATCCCTGAGGAGCAAATACTGAAGCAAAGCAAGTGCCAAGAATTGCATTTTTCCCTCTTGTGCTGAAAGAACACCAAGGGATCTGCTGGCATCACGAGACCAGGACTCTGAGTATCCCTGAAGGGAACCTGAAATGATCTCAAAAGGATCAGAAAGGTTGGAAAGGCCTCCAAGAGCAGAGTCCAACTCTGGCATGTCCATCATGGAACCATCCCTACCCACCACATCTCTGTGGTTTTTGAACACTTCCAGGGATCCTCTTCCAGGCTCTGTTTGTATTCAATAGGCAGAGCAGGAACTCTGCAGGAATATTTTGCCTTGCTCTGTCAATCCCTGCCTCTCCCTGACAGGGGTTCATTATCACACAGAGCCCTCCTACTGCATCTCCTGGGGCAGTCACAGGGGAGACGGGGCTGATTTAAAAGAAAAGTTCCATTGTTGACGTCAGAATGAGAGGGAGGAAGAGTAATTAGCAGGTATGTGAACCCCCTCCTCCCATTGCACATGAATTCAACCAGGATGATTCATTTTGAAAAGGACAATTGCTCCCAGGGAGCCACCAAGGCTCAGCAGAAGCAGCAGCCACTCCCGGAACCTCAGTGAAGTTTGGGCAGGCACAGATGTGGTTGCTTATCTCAAGGCACAGGGTTCACTCTGCTGCTCCTGAGCCACTCTCCTGCTCCTGCTGGAATCCTTGGAGGATGGCATGGGATGATTGGATTTTGGATCTAGCAGGTGGCATTTCTTCATATTTGCAAATCAAATTCTACCTGACATCCCAAAGCAGAACTTTTCCACCTTCCAATCACCCAGCTTTTCCAACACTGTTGTATCACAGAATCCCAGGGTCAGTGGGGCTGGAAAATCCCTGCCAGCCCATGGAGTCCCAGCTGTGCCCAGTGCCCACCTTGTCCCCAGCCCAGAGCACTGAGTGCCACCTCCAGCCCTTCCTGGGACACCTCCAGGGATGGGCACTCCAAAGCTCCCTGGGCAGCCCCTGCCAAGGCCTGAGCACCCTTTCCATGGAGAAATTCCTGCTGCTGTCCAAGCTGAGCCTCCCCTGGCACAGCTTGAGGCCGTTTCCCCTTGTCCTGTCCCTGTTCCCTGGCAGCAGAGCCCGACCCGCCCTGGCTGTCCCCTCCTGGCAGGAGCTGTGCAGAGCCACAAGGTCCCCCCTGAGCCTCCTTTTCTCCAGGCTGAGCCCCTTCCCAGCTCCCTCAGCCGCTCCTGGGGCTCCAGCCCCTTCCCCAGCTCCCTTCCCTTCCCTGGCCACGCTCCAGCCCCTCCAGGGCTCTCTGGCCAGAACTGGACACAGCCCTCGAGGTCCCTCAGCAGGGCCAGCACAGAGGGACACTCACTGCCCTGGTCCATCTGGCCACACTGTGTTTGATGTAAATACACTGGTGATTAAAGACAAAAGCTGTCATGCGAAGCCTCATAGTCCTGAACACTGATTTTTATGATCCTGCATTTGCAATACAGCTGAAATTAAATTGTCTCTGGCTTGCACTGTAATTACCTCTTCAAAACAGTTTGCTGTCAAGGAGTTTCTCTCCTGCTTTTTCCCCTTTGTCTAAGATATTTCATGGAAAATGAAACCTCACCCTTCAACCTCTGGAGAGACCCAGAGTGGGGGCACCAAGGCAATTTTCTGGTTCTTGACTGAACCACAGAATCCCAGGATGGTTTGGGTTGGGAGGGACCTTTCAGCTCATCCAGTGCCACCCCTGCCACGGGCAGGGACACCTTCCTCTGTCCCAGGCTGCTCCAAGCCCTGCCCAGCCTGGCCTTGCAACCCTGGAGCACCAGAATGAAGTCCAACAAAGACCATTACCTCAAACAAGGTAGAAAACAAAAGATTTTTGGGTCTGATTCTCATAGTGTGCCCCAAAAGAGATTCTTAACACTGGTCAATGTGTCAAAATCGCAGCGAGTGTAAATAAGGGACAAGTGGCATTTGCATGCACTGTCTGTTGTCTCTCTTTCCTCCAAATTAGGTATTTACATCATATCCAAGACCGAATGAAGGCAGGAGTCTTGTGTCTAAGAGATCTCTGCTACACTTGACAGCATCATAATAATCTCTTTTTCATGGACCCACTGACACCCTCTGCAAGCACAGCCCTGTTTGCTGCCAGAACACTGCGTCCTCCTATTAACCACCCCCATTAAATGAACCTATCACAGAGATCTCCATCATTTGCTGCCTTCAGAATTACATGTATACAAAAGAAAGGTAAGCTATAAATGTTTTTAACATCCTCTGAATCACCAGCTTTTCACATTCTCCTGGGCAAAGCAAAGGAACTGAAAAGGACATGGAGCTCCTGGAGTGGGGCCAGAGGAGGCTGAGCAGCTGAGCAAGGGCCTGGAGCATCTGGATGCCACCTTAAAACACCTAAATATTTACCTTTTTTGTTGTTAGCTACTATGAGAAGAATTTAAAAACATGGATGTCCTGCCCGGCACATTCCTAGGCTGGGAGCTAGCAGGGGTGACCTCGTGGTTGGCAGCATCCCCAAATCCCAGACACGGGGTTTGGGAGCAACCTTGAGCTCCTCACTCTGGCTGGAACACCCGAGATGATTCATGGAGGGACAGCTCTAAAGAAAATCCCTTCTGAGTGATCACCAGAGGATCACTTCTGACCTCACCAATGAGAACAGACTTCCAAAAATGACTTAGCTACCCCCAGAGAAATAAGCCACAAAACATGGTACCAAAATCCAAAGAATTTTGTTCCTTTCATGGTGAGAGCCCAGCACAACCACGCTGAGATGAAATCCTGGGATTGGCCCCATGAAAATCCACCTCAGAGGCATTTGAGACCTTCCCACAAACAAGCAGAGTGGTGCCAACCCCAAGGATCCCCAGCAAGACCCCCCAGGACAGCCAAACCAGCCCAGCTCTATGATCCCAACCCATGAATGGGCAAAAGCTCCTTCCTTGTGATTTATAAATACCTTTAAAGTACCTCTAAAGCCATAGGTGGGATATTCCTTTCTCCAAGATAAGCCTGAGTCCTTTATTGAATTAAAGAAAGGAGAAGGATGATTTAATCCCAGACTTTACAACGCTGTTGATTCTCCCTCTACATCTTGGAGACCAAAATTTACTATGCACAGCAAAGCCTGCACAGCTGAAAATGAATTAAAGGTCGAGGATTTTCAAAGGGGCCTGGGCTGCATTGGAAAAATAATCAAATAAAGCCTGACAGATTCCACGCATGGCATGAAAATACAATTGTTTATGAAAACATAATCTTGGGAATATTAGAGACAGGCAAGCAGCATAATGGGCAATAAAAAACGCAAAATAAACAAAAAAAAACCCCAAAAACTCTGCGCTTGGAAGCCAATTGCAGTAATTCCATACAATTCTGTTCTGCTGCTGTCAAACCCTCTCAGCTTCCCCTCCCAGGCTGGTGATCCCAAATCCAACCCTCAATTCTTGATCCTACATGCAGGCTCATCCCAGTCCCAGCTTCTTCTCCCAGCACAACTCATCTGGGGTCAGTGATCCCAAATCCAAGCCTTTGATTCTTGATCCTATCTCCAGGCTTATCCTAGTCCTGGCTTTGTCTCAGCCTATCTAGAGCTGGTGATACCAAATTCAACCTTCAATTCTTGATCTTACACCCAGGCTCATCCCAGTCCCGGCTTTCTCTCCAAGCACAGCTCATCTGGGGTGGGTGATCCCAAATCCAACCCTCAATTCTTGATCCTGCACCCAGGCTCCTGTTGGGAGCAGGACACCCAATCTTCCAACTGGAGCATCTCTGGTTTGGACGATCCATGAGGGGAAATTGCAACATTCCAGGTCCAAAGCAGTTTGGAAAAGGGGAGGGACCTTCTGGTCAGTGGTCACCAGTGAGACTGACCAGCCCTGGGTCACTTGATCCATGGAACAGCCCCTGTCCTGCCATTAGAGAGAAATTATTCCTGGGGACATTTCCTTTGGATCCAACACACATTCCATCCATCCCTGTTGGAATCTCAACAGATGTTTCATTTTGCTCTCTCCAGCATTTTCTCTTTTCCATTATTTTTCCACTGCAACATGAAAGCTCCACTAAATTCCACCAATTTGTTTAATTAATTGCTGTTCAACAGATAACAAAAGGTCAGCACATGAGGGGGTTATCCCAGGAAGGGAATTCCACTGGCACCCTGCTCCTTCATTCCCTAGGCCTGTGGCTGAACCTCCAAACCTCTTCCTCTAGTCCTGTTCCAAAAGTGAAGAAGACAATCCTGGAACAGGAGTGGTTGGGAATATCTGTGGGCTCCCTTGTTGATATTTGGACAGAGAAATAATAGAAGGCAGGACAGAATTCCAGGGTTTCTGTGGCAGACATGAAGCTAACAGAAGGGAAACCTGACCCCACGTTAGCCCATGAGGAGGTCAGGGAAGGGGAAAGGACAGGGAAGATGGATCCAAAAGGAATGAACCCAGTTTTGGTGCTGAGTTTTTGCCCTGAGCCATGTAACCCAGGATATCCTGCCCTGCCTCTTTTTCCAGAGCAGCATCCAAGAGCTTGGCTATTTCCAGAGCCCATCCTGATCCAACAGTGGCTCCACCACCCCATCAAAACTGATTTTAAAATATAATTTATGCCAGTCAGCTTTATTTCATTTTTTTCATTGAAAGAAGGTCATCATGATACGATTATGACTGTCTTGCAGATTCTATTTTCTGTACATTGATTTATGCAAGGCCACATTTCATCTTGATTAAAACCACCATTCAATGTGTTTAGAAGGAAACACTTCAGATTAAAATCTGACTCATTGACAGATATCAAAATACTGTTAAAAGGAGCTAGCAACAGGTGTTGAAAGCACTTCCATAAATCCATTCCTAGTTCCCTGTCATTCCTGATTTATTGATGGATCATTCCACATGTTTGCAGATGACTCAGTTTACTCCTCTGGGGTGATTAATGTCTAACAAAATTCCCTTTAATGGCCCAGACGTGCTCAACAGCTCAGCTGTGGACCAGGCACGGAGATCAGGGCAGCAGCACCAGGGTGGGCACACGAGGATTGATTTAAAACACAGCAGCCAGCTTGTTCCCAATAACATCCCCCAAAAATCCTATTAAGTGTCATTGGAACAACACATTTGTCACTTAATACATATTCAGAGTGGTTATTACCCACATGGCAGGAAGATCAGGGGGCAAAGATACAGGTGAAGGAAGGCAAAGCCCAGTGGATTTAGAAATCCCATCAAATGAGGTTTTTGTCTCATTCCCCCATTTCCAGCAACAAGGAAAGGACTGGAACAGCACCATGTGGGGCAGAGCTCTGTCCATGAGGGAGCCAAGGACACAAGGCTGGATATTTTCTAATCAAGAGGTGCTTTTACCTTTCTCCAATCCAAATTCAGTGGGGGCTGCAGTGGAGCTCAGAGGCTCGGGGACACTGTCCCTTATCCATTGTCCCTCAGACCTCAAACCTCATGGAGACAGTGCTGGGAACACTTTGTGAAGGACTGGGATTTACTGAAACATCAGTTTAACCTGGAAACTACAACACAGGGGAACAGAAGGTCCTGGATTCCTGGTGTTGTTTGGAAGGGTGAATCCCATTAGCCTAAACAGAAAAATCCAGATTGCAACACTGGTTTCCTCAGAGGATCCAGGAGCTGCTGACATCTCCCATCCTACAGCTGCAGAGGAGTAGAGGCTGTGCTGGACAGGGCATCTCTCCCTCCAGATTTCTCTGGGGGGGTGGGATCAGCTCAAGCTCAGCTGTTTTAAAGGAGGGTTTGGAGCAGATGATCCCTGCAAACATGAACCACTCCATTATTCCAAGCCTTGGAACAAAATTCCTCCTGCATTCAGCTCCTATGGATAAGGACTTACACTCTAATTACTTGTTTCAAGTGACATTGTTTTATTTTCAATGCCACCCTTTGTGTCCCCACAAAGCATTACAAATCCCATGCCTAGGGATGTGTGTGCCTGCGCTCACAGATCCCAATTTGCTTTGAATTTTATCTTCCCAGTTTTCCAGTGGTTTGGATTTTTCATGTTAAACCAGATTCTGATTGATTCCTGGTGTGCTCCGGCCAGCTGGTTCTGCTCCCTCTCCTTGTCAGCAGCTTAACAGAACAGTGATTCACGGCAGGTCAGCTGGAATTTGCTCAATTATTAACAACTTCAGGATTTTTTACCATCCCTCTGAGGACGCTTCAGCCTAAGCCTGATTTGTCTTCACCTCCAGCTCAATTCCACAGCACAAATCCTGTGAGTTCTTTGAGCTCATGTTCAGTGCATGGAATGCCCTTTGCTGACTTCCCCTACCCTTTAAAACACTGATTTCTAATTGCATATCGAGCTGCTGGGGCACCCAGTGAGTTTGTCTCCATTGAGCTGCAGAAACTCTTTTCATCTCCTTCTAGAAATAATTATGCTGGTTTATCAGTGTCTATATGAAGCTTGAATTATTCCTCCTAATATGCATTAACCTGTATTTTTTTGGAGTGACAAAAATTGGACTAGTGAAGTCACTCCAGCGATTACTGTCCCCGTTAGTTTCCAGTAATCCATGGGATGTATTTATTGGCAAGTCACTTGTGTGGTATTTCCAGAGACAGTGCATAATTGAATTTAAAATGCATTCCTGATGCCCGTAAAAGCAATAAAAATGTCACCCTCTGCCTGCACATTAAAAATTCATCCAATGCAAGGAGAGGACAAATGCATAAAATGATCATTATGATGTGAAAATGGGCTTGGTGCAGGAAAGCCAAACCAGTCTCTGCCAGGACATAAAAACATTAAGATATCAGAGCACAAATGGCATCATTTAGAGAACTTTCAAAGATGCTGAAGAGACAATGCTCCCATTAGTAGCATGACGAAAGCTTGTTTCAAAAATGGGATTTGCACCAGTATTAACAACAGCGTGGCTCCTGTGCGAAAGCAGAATTAACTCCCTGAAATAAAAAATCAAAGCCACCATTCCATGCTGGTGATCCTACCCAGGCACCCACATTATCCACGTGACTCCTTTTCTGATGAGCATTTATGAGCATTTTAAATTTCTTCCCACTCGGGACAGAACTTCCACACTTATTTATGGCCCAGAAACTCATCCCTGACATCGCCATGCACGGTGTCCTTGGAAAACCCAGCCAAGGCAGCTGCTACCTTTGTCCTTTACCTTCTAAAGGCTTCCCAGTGCCAGAGGGCAGGGCTGGATGGGATATTGGGAATTAGGAATTGTTCCCTGGCAGGGTGGGCAGGCCCTGGCACAGGGTGCCCAGAGCAGCTGTGGCTGCCCCTGGATCCCTGGCAGTGCCCAAGGCCAGGCTGGACAGGGCTTGGAGCAGCCTGGGACAGTGGAAGGTGTCCCTGCCATGGCAGGGGTGGAACTGGATGGGATTTAAGGCCCTTCCAACTAACTTCTTTCTGGGATTCTATGATTCTATACAAATCCACCTTTTTTCTGGACTTGTCATTGACACCTGTGGTATCACAGTGTTCTTCCCCTCCTCTGTCATTTTTGTCTTGGCTAAGGAACTTTCATCGCACTCTGCCCAACTCTTACTTTCTGTCTGCTCAGCACAAAGTAACTTTACAGGTAATTAAGCACATTGTGAGTCATTAACTCCTCTCCAGATTCCTAGGAGGCTTCTCCAAATTGAGTCTAGATGCAGAAATTAAAATCCATCTTTTGCTCAAACTGATTAATTTTTCATAGGAGGGGACTATTACAAATTCCTCCTCTTCCCACCTCAGAATTGACTGACTTTGGTTGCCACAGTCCTGGGGTCCAGCCTTGGTCATGGAATCAGAAATCCAAGGAATTGTTTGGGTTGGGAGAGACCTCAAATCCCATCCAGTGCCACCCCTGCCACGGGCAGGGACACCTTCCACTGTCCCAGGCTGCTCCAAGCCCCTCCAACCTGGCCTTGGGCACTGCCAGGGATTCCAGCCATTCCACCCTGAGCAGCAGGTTCAGGGTAGCTCAAGAGTGAGAAAAGAACTTGATTTTGAACTCCCAGACACAAGTCCCTAATTGTTTTGCTCAAAACAAATGGAAAAAGGGGCAAAGCTCCACTCCTCTCCACTTCAGTGAAGGCTCCTGCACTTCCTCCTAGTTTCAGTTTAGTTGGAAGCTCCCAAAGAGGAGCTACATTCTCTGTTTTCCTCAAATCAACACAAATTTAACTCTTCCCATTCAACAAAGGGGAAGATGGCAATGATTAAAGGCCTTTCCCTTGTCCTGCTCAGCTCCTGAACCAAATTCCTGCCCCAGGCACTGTGGCTCCCATCATTGAGAATTCTCTGTGACACAACGAGAGTCACTGGGAGTTAGGGGCACAAAAGAGTAAATAATCAATTTTCCAAATTTATAATCTGTGAGCATTTAGTCATCAAATCAGTTCATTTTACTCAGCAGGGATTTCATGCTCAAGAACAACTTCTGAACAAGATCCCCTACCAACAGTGCCAGGGGCTACTTCCTGTAACATCTTATTTTGTGCTAATTATTGCCTATCTTTAGATCAATATTTCTGTATCTTCATGAGGGGGAAGCAGTGCTTGTGTGGGGAAGGCAGCCTGCCAGGTCTCCAGACATTCCACATAATGAGATGCACATTTAACAGCTCTCTGTAATCACATTAAAGGCTTTGTGCCTCATCTTTCCTGGGCTCTGCTGAGACAAAACACAACAATTACCAGGTAAAGGATGTGATCTTCAATCAGGAGAGATGATTGGAGATGTGCACATACAGAATCATTTCTAATCTTCAAGCACAGAAACAAGAATTTACCCAATTTATCTTCCAAACAAATCCACCTGGCAAACTGTGAGAGCACCAAAAGAGTAGTTTTGGAATGGTCAAAACCGCACGACTCTGTTGTAACAAATGTTGAAACAAATATTCCTGACTTTCCTGAGCAACTCTCAATGAGTTTTAATCCAAATATGGGTTGGTTTTGGTGTGGAAATGACAGCTTTTGGATGAACCAGATGTAAATCCCACCTTTATTACATTCCCCATGGAGTTTCTTCTGGTAAAGGCTACTGCTCTGTGCTAGAACAAACTGCAAACTGGGGCTTTTTCACCTCTTAAAATCCAAGCCCAATTGCATGCCCAGCATTATTTAAGGAGGAGAATAAACCCCATCACCTTCACTTACTACTCACCTTGTCACACATTCCAGAGGATAGGTGGAATACTGGGAATTATGTGAATCACAAAGGGATACAAAAGCCACCCCAGCAGCTGGCCAGGGAGGAGGACAAGCTGGAGGAGCCACCTGCATCCATCATCCCCAAAAAGCAGATCCAGCACATCCTCACTGCTCTCATCCACCTGGGTGTAACTCTGACACCACACAGAGATAACCCCAGTGAGATTAGGAGAGAAGTAAAAGCAGTGATGATTCAACTCTGAGAGGGAAACAACTCAATAAGGAATGATCTGACACCCTCCCTTTGCTCCACCAGTAATTACAGATGGTTGTAGAGGTTTTCTCCAGGAAAGAAACAGGAAAGAACCTGCCACTCTGAGCAAAGAAAGAGGAAAAGCTCCCTAAACCACCTTAGGAATCATTTAAAATATTCATTTAAGCCAAATTTCTTGCTTTACCTGCCAGATTAGCCATTGATGAGCTCACCAAGCTGCAGGCATGTGAAACAAAATTCCAAGACAGCAACACACAGGATATAAATTGTATAGACACCAACTCACTGCATTAATCCCACATTTATACATCCTCCAGCCTGCACGTTCTGCAGAGATCCAACCCAAACACAACCTAAATACAGGAACTATCCCATTTCCTCATGAATCATGGCTGTTATCCCGTGAATGTAAGGAAATATTGCCACAATATTTCCCTCACACCTCGCATTGCACCCCAACAGGCTTTTCCCGAGCTGGAGCTTCATCTCCAGCAGCATCATTTTATGATGTCAAGGCCAAAATTAGCTCCCAATTCCCTGCCAAGGAGCATCCAGGGCGTCCTCACGCACATCCCAGAGGTCAAGGCAACACAGAGCTGGAGTTAATGAGCTTTTCATTTAGAATTGTGCCTGGATCTTTACTTGGCTTGGCCTTCAGCCTCTCACACACTTCACAGTGCAGATGTGCTCCCGAGTCCTGTGCTGCAACAAGGTGGGTCCAAAAATTGTCCCTATTTTCCCTCTTGATTTGGGGATTTTTTGTTTTGTTTGTTTGTATCTAGGATGTGATTTGGCTGCACTCAGCAATTGTTTCACCCAGATCATTGACAAACACTAAAATCCCTCAGCCAGAATGGTCTGGATGAACTCATTCATTTTACACTCTCTCTGCAGGGGAAGTAATAATTCCCTTTATTCCAAAGCTCCTCAGAGCCAGCCTGTGCTATTTTGGTTTTTTCCTGAACAAACAGAGGCTTGGCCACATCTCCCTTCCCAGAGGATTCCAATGAGCACACCAGGATCACACCATGCTCATCCCAACATAGATCCCAAGGGCTCTGTGTTTGTTAAGAGTTAACTAAAGTGACAGCTCACCAGACTCCTGATGAAATTTCTCTTCTTATTGTAATGCATTTTTCACAACACTTTGTCATAATAAAATTTTAAAAAAAAAAGATAAAATTAAAAAAAAAAATTATGACCCAGCCTTTTCCAGCAGGGAGAAAGCCCCACCTCTTCCTCATCTAAGTGGATTTAAGTGATAGTATCAAATCTGCACCTGAGCTTTCTGATTTTCAGCCAATTACCACCACTTAGACCATGTGAAGGACTAACACCTTGCCTTGGCTTTTGCCATGGTGTTTTTTACTGAGCCCATGGCAGGAAGGTGGCCATGGCCTGTGAGTTTCTCTTATCCCACGGTCACTTATTTCTTAAAAGAATTGCCACCACCCAAGCACTCCATTACTGTGAGGGCACAATTCCAGTTATCCCGAGTTTTCCCCTCTTCCCCAGCCATGGCAATTGAACTTCCACTCGTGTTTCAGGCCATGGAGCTGTGTTTCTAAATCCCCCTTTCGAACAGAACCCAAAGCGTGTCTTTATCCCCCACAGCGTTACTGAACTCTCTGGGAATTGGTGCCAGGAGAAAGCAGCCGTGGCAGAGGCTGCTCTCCACAAGGCTGGAGTTCTGGATGTGCCAAATGCTGGGTCTTTGTACTAAAAACCCACTTAGGAAACCCTAAAGAGCTTCACAGCAAATTGAAACTTCAATGAATCCTTCATGAAAATGGGAGGACTCCAAGTTATCCACTGAGTATTTATGGACACTGCCATTCCTGCTGGGATCTGAGGTTTTCTACCTCCACTCAAACCTGAGGCTTGGAGATTTTGGGAATGCTGTCATGATAGGCAGGAATCCTCAGCTAAAAGGGACAGCTGAGAAACTCATCAAACATTCAACATTCACTGCGAGCCCTGTCAGCACTGTGAGGTCCTCAAGTGCATCCCTTGGAAGTTTAATTTTGGGCTCCTCATGACAAAGGGTTGGAGCATGCCCAGGGAAGGGAACAGAGCTGGGGAAGGGGCTGGAACTCCAGGAGGGAGCTGGGGGGCGCAGAACTGGACAGAGCCCCCGAGGTGTGGCCTTGAGCTGTGTGACAAGAGATGTGGAGCATCTGCCTCACATCAACCCCCCCCCCCCACCCTCTGCTTTTCCCTGGCACCAATTAAACATCAAAGCCATTCATTACCCCTCTCCAGGCCTGCCAGCCCTGCCAAATTCCAGCCCATTCAATGCGTCCATCCTCAGCTTCCAAGTGCTGCTGCAGGCAACAGTGTCCCCAGCTTGTCTGACCCCAAACCAACCCCACCCTTTGCTCTGCCCTCTTCCTCAGAGCCTCTCCATCCTGTGAGGAATCCAGCACCCAGAGAGACGAAATGGTTCAATTCTGAAACAGCCTGTCAGTGATTTATTCAGCCCCAAAGCTGCATTTTCCACCAAATTAACGCTCCTCTGGAAGGCTTTGCTTGGCATTGTGGATTTGCAGGCAGACTTCAGTTTTCATTAGGCTCCAAAGGCAGTTTAGAGACAGAGTTTTCAAACACGAAGCCTGAGACATCCTCCTCGTAATTAGGCTGTGCTCAAACTTTCCCACCAGCTGTGCAGAAAAAGGCCCTTTTCCCGTGACTTTCTCTCCCTAACACAACATGGATTTTAACATATTTTAGCCCCGTTTCCTTTGTAATTCTCTGTAATATTATACCAGAGACCTCAGCTGGTTTTCCATCATAAACCCAAGACAATGAACAGTTTTGCAAAGAGAATAAATCCCATCAAACACCACCCAAAAGCCTCTCTGACCCTGGCAGACCCAACATTCCCACTGGAGCACTTCTCCTCCCATGGACTTCCATGGCTAATAAGATGCAATCCAGGACACTGCCGGGAAATTCAGGAATTCTTCTTAGAAGAAATGGAAAAACACGACAGAGAAGCTAAACTTCAGCCTCTAACCTGTCAAGAAACATTCAGGTTCCTCCCTCATTTAAAAAATAATTCTAATGATAAACATAATAATCCTCTTATCACACAGGAGCCAATGTGATTATGAGCCAGGCAAAAGGAAACGGAGTTTGGAAGCCCCCAGCTGCATTTCTGCCCCTGTATGAAGAGTTCCTTACTTGGCCTGATCAAAAAGCAAAATATTTCCAAGCAGACTCCTGACCCTGCTGAAATCCTTTTCCTTTGAAGAAAGGAGATTGTCAGCTGTTTTGGGAGGGATCTATTTGTTATCTAAGCAAGAAAATGGACACAAGAATAGGCACTGTCTGGGTGATAACAGGCTGGATAGGGGAATAAATGGCTTTTTATGAGAAGTGTCAGGCACGAGGACAAGCTCTGAAATATCTGTGATTATCAAATGGCTGCACGCTGTCCAAGGGCTCCCAAAACACCTCTGGAGGCCAGAGGAAGGGGAGTTTAATGGGTCAGGGGAAATTTCAAAAAGAAGGTTAAGGAACAGACCCAGACTACCAAATCATGTTGATCCTGCTTAAGGTGAGCATCCTTTGCTGAGGCTGAGGAGTCAGGTGCAGTAAGTCCTAAGCCTGTGCTTATGCTTTTGCCTTGATTTCCAAGCCATTGAGGAATGATTTGTAATCCAATGCTGATCACTGAGCAGCAGCTGAAGGTCTTTCAGCTCTTCAGGCACCCTGGTGATGCCCTGAGGGACTCTGTGGGGGGAGCACAGCAATTTGGGGACATCTGCAGTCAGACCAGAGAGGGACAGGGATGAACATCAAACCACTCGATATTTTCCAACAGTTCCAGGATTAGTTTATATAATAAGGAGTAAAGCCTGTTGTGTTCCACCTCCAGATGTCTCATCCTTTACAATTCACCACAATTCGTTGTTTTTAATACTTAATTAACAAGTATGGCTGTTCCTCACTCCTCTGCCCCAGGAAGGGAATGAACAACTGCCCTGAGCATTTCCTAGAGCTGATAGGTCACAGCTCCAGAGATTCTCACCCAAATCAGCAAAATAACACCCAAACAAGTCTTGCCCCACTATTTTGGGTTAATGATACCTCAGGTTTTAGCTTTTATAGCTTTCACATTCTATGCTGCTTTAGAATGCAGGTCTGAGCTTCACATTACGGGATGGTGAGCTCTTCACAGAGCAGGGAGACAAAACAATTCCTTCTCTAGCTGGGGACCAAGGACAAATGATCCAAATCTCAGCCCCAAGAGCACAAACAATGTGGGCTGAAGAGAGAAAAACAAGGAGGATGGGACTGCCTGGGCTGAAGCTGGACTTAGATAATTAACTCTAATATGTAAATGGAGCAGAACTGACCAAAGCGAGAGACCCCGTGAGCGCTCATACATTTTGTGACCATTTTGGTTCATCTTGGGTGCAGCCCTGGCTGGGCTCTTGTGCTGCCCAAGGTGGATCCATTGAGGAGATCCTTTTAATAAATCCCTGCTTTATTCTTTAACCCTATCTGGCCTCTATTCTAGTCAGCCTTCACCAGGCATCACCTCCTGAGGGAAACCTCAAGGAAGCCATGCAGGGCGTAGCTGCAGATCCTGACTCAGGGATCACACCACCTTTCAGAGCCCTGTGTTCCAAGTCACTCTAAAACGTGATCAAAATAATTAATAATTGCATCTACTTTAATTCTGGCAGCAAAAAGCCCCAGTCTTTCACTCCAATCCCTCCCATCGCTCCACTCTTTCTACATTTTAGTCAGCAACACAAAAAAATCCCCTTGCTATGCACAGCCATCAATATTTCAATCCCAAATGATAATTTGGAAAGGATGAATGACTTCAAACAAACCCTAACACCTCAATAAATCTCCAGTTGTGCCTAATGTTCTGCACTGAGCTGTGAAGAGCTGGAGCTGAAGAAAACACAATCTGAAGTCCTGTCACAGCCTGCCTTGCCCTGGAGCTCAGAATTCCCGGGCCATGAGCCAGGATTGGGCTAGACTTGATGCAAAATTCCTGACAAGAGGAGTTTTCTTTCCCTGAACAGGCAGGATGTGGGATGGAGCCACCCCTGAAGGCTCCAAAGCACCACTGTGGGTTGGATTCTGGGCCTGTCTGCATCAGGAGAAAACCACAGAACTCCTGGTTTACCAGTGATTTCACCCTGTTGATCCATCTGTACCTGAGATCCCACTCTGCAGGTGTTGAAAAATGTAATTCTCATTGTGGGCAGAATAAATAACTGATGGCAAAAAAAACAAACCAAAAAGGCAGCACTCATCCTTTAAAAAAAAAAAAAAAAAAAAAAAAACATAAACAAAATGGAATTTGGTACACGAAAATAACAAGTAAAAATAAACACCATTATTTATAAAGGATAAAAACCAGAGGAAAAAGTCCAAGATGTAATTCCTGGCATCATCTTCTCAAATTCTAAGTAGAACCAGTACAATAGAATAATCTAAAAATAGAAGGCAGGAAGTTAAACCCAAACTAGGCCTGGTGGCTCTGGAGATCACAAGTGAGTCTCTGAGGGTGTTTTTTCCTCACTGACAGAATCAAAAGGGGGAAAAGGACATGTGTGGTTTTGTTCTCCTCAGAAATCTAAAGACATCTGCTCACAGAGCACAGCAGTCTTGCCAGCAAATTAGAGTTTACCTCATTAAGTAAACTCTGAGTGAATGAAAGAAAAAAAAAAACAAAACTGGAGCAGCAGGGTAAACACTGCAAAATCCTCAGGGATCCAGGACTTATTCCTCAGGGCATCCAGGGCTGCACCCCCTGGTCCCTGCAACTACCTCCTTCCCACTGCAGGTGGCAATTCAGCATTGCTGCACAGCCCAAAATTGCCTCACAAAATCACAGAATTATTTAGGCTGGCAAATCCCTGGCAGCTCATGGAATCCCAGCTGTGCCCAGTGCCCACCTTGTCCCCAGCCCAGAGCACTGAGTGCCACCTCCAGCCCTTCCTGGGACACTCCAGGGATGGGCACTCCAAAGCTCCCTGGGCAGCCCCTGCCAAGGCCTGAGCACCCTTTCCATGGAGAAATTCCTGCTGCTGTCCAAGCTGAGCCTCCCCTGGCACAGCTTGAGGCCGTTTCCCCTTGTCCTGTCCCTGTTCCCTGGCAGCAGAGCCCGACCCGCCCTGGCTGTCCCCTCCTGTCAAGGGTTGAACCCACCCGACCTGAGACCCCACAGATGCAGGGGGGGAGAGAAGCCACTGCCTGTGACCTGCCTGGGGTAAATGATTTGGTGTCCAAGTGCAGATCCTGCAGAATGTGACAATACAGCACCTCCCATGGGGTCACACTGGAGTTGTCCCTCCACTGTGCAAAGGAACAGCTCTGTGCAAAGGGGGTGGCTTGGATTGGATGTGAGGAAGGAATTTTTTCCTGGGAGGGTGGGCAGGCCCTGGCACAGGGTGCCCAGAGCTGCTGTGGCTGCCCCTGGATCCCTGGCAGTGCCCAAGGCCAGGTTGGACAGGGCTTGGAGCAGCCTGGGACAATGGAAGGTGCCCCTGCCCATGGCTGGGGTGGGATGTGTTGATCTTCAATGTCCCTTCCAACCCAACCCATTCTTTAATTCTATGAACCAGCAGTATTAAAATGAGACTCTGAATTAATCCTCCCCTTCCATCATGCCCTGAATCAACAGGTACCTGACCCTTCTGCCTCCTTTTCCCTGTGCTGCATTGCCTGCATGAAGGATTTCCTTAGTTTAGAATGTGTATGGTCAATATTTAACCTCTATTACCTGCCCCAGACCCCTCCTACCCACACCCAGCATTCACAAGGGGTTAGAGACTAAACTGTGGCTATTGAAAAAAATTCAATACAAAAAGCATTTCATGAAAAACCTGAGCCTGGCCTTCTCCACAAGACAAGAAAGACATTTTTTCCTGTTAAAGGGCAGACGGAATGGACAGCTTGATCCCATGGAGCATCCTTTCAGTTCTGCTCCAGCACCTGCCCGTGCACCGTGGAACAGCAAATCCAGCTCCTCCTGCTCAGCTGCTTCCCTGGCCGTGCCCTCAGTGTCCTCAGCACAGCCTGGATTTCAAATCACATGGTGAAAACCAAACCCACCATGCAGACAAGAGGTGATGCCATTCCCAGAGCTTTTTTTCCATGCAGGGGACTGGAATCCCACCAAATCTGGAAGGCAGGCTGGGCTCACACTTTATGGATGACCCCAGGATGTCCAGAGAGCTCCTGTGGGTATCCCCACCCTCTGCAGCTTCTCACATCCTGCCTCCCTGGAATCCTTTCCCTGCCTGCCCAAGGAATTTTTTAATTCCTGGGATTCAAGGCTGTGTGTGTAAGTGGGAACTTCCCCCCAGTACCCACCCCAAAAACTCGATCCTGCCCCCAAGATGACACCAAACATCCCTCACCAGCTCTCCTGGCTGCTTCCAAGGCCTTGGAGGAATTCAAATTTACAACACAGACCAGAACCTGCAGCCTCTTCTAACTGAAGGAAGCTTTTTTCATTTATGATGCCTTTTTTGGGAATAAAAAAAAAATGCATTATTTAGTCTTTCAAGGTGTTCTGGTCTTAAAACTTATTTTTAGCAGGAGCACAGCACAAGGGTCCCCCCCCCCCCCCGCCCCCCATCTTTTATTCCCTCGACAAATTTATTTGGTAAATAGTAGTTTCCTTAACTGAAATATTCTGATTTTAATTAAACTGGATGATTTTTAGGACTGGCTTGAGAAAGAAATCATTGACAGCCTGGAACACTGACTATGGCAGTGAGAGGCACAGAGGCATTTAGCACAGCCGCGACCTCACTGCACTTGAGGAAGGACTAATATATTCAATTACACACAAAAAGCACAATATGGGCTAAAAACTAGAGATGAATTCAACAAAAACCTCCTGTACCATCAGGAGTTACTAAATCTACAACACTAAGTTACATTTCACTTTTCACTGCTGGTTGCTCTATGATCTACCTTGACCTAACATTGATTTAGTCACATATCGAGCTACCAAAAAATCTGAGTTTCCAAGGGAGTCACTGCTCTGATCCATCTTGCAGGTTGTCTTAGGTTGCAATGTAAGGTGTGACCAAAAGTTTGTATTCTATTACCAGGTGGGGTGGTGTTATTTATCTTTTCTATGCCTCATCCCTCATAACTCCGGGAGATCTCTTCTGTTCACGGGCAGGTGTTAAAATCAGGTGGGGCAGGTTTGTTTTTTTTTTTTCTCTTCCACAACCAATCCCCCTCCAGGAGACCTCTTCTGTTCACGGGCTAGTGAGTGTCCCTGCATGGCTGAGAAAATTCCATCGTCCATGGGGAGATGCTCCGCCCAGGGGAGGAGCCAAGCATTCCTACCTGGATATAATCTGACCTGGAACAGCACAGCAGCCTTTGCCCCCTGCATTCCCAGAGGAGCAGCTTTCTTCCCCACTGCATTCCCAGAGGAGCAGCTTTCTCCCCCACTGCATCCCCAGAGGAGCAGCTTTCTTCCCCACTGCATTCCCAGAGGAGCAGCTTTCTTCCCCACTGCATTCCCAGAGGAGCAGCTTTCTCCCCCACTGCATCCCCAGAGGAGCAGCTTTCTTCCCCACTGCATTCCCAGAGGAGCAGCTTTCTTCCCACTGCATTCCCAGAGGAGCAGCTTTCTTCCCCACTGCATTCCCAGAGGAGCAGCTTTCTTCCCACTGCATTCCCAGAGGAGCAGCTTTCTTCCCACTGCATTCCCAGAGGAGCCCAGGCCCATCTCCCCCAGCCCTGGAGCTCCAGAGGAAAACTCCCCCCTTGTGCAGGATCCTGCTCCAGCAGAAGCACAGCTGGCACTGCAGGAGAGCTGAGCCACCCTGGGATGGGACTGCTGCCACCTCCCTGACCCACAGGTCCTATTCTCACTCTGTCAGTGTTTGTTTTTTTTTTTTTTTTTTTTTTTTTTTTTGTACTATTGCATTTGTGTTTTTAATTTTCCTAGTAAAGAACTGCTATTCCTATTCCCATATCTTTACCCAAGAGCCCCTTAATTTCAAATTACAATAATTTGGAGGGAGGGGATTGACATTTTCTATTTCAAGAGAGGCTCCTGCCTTCCTTGGCAGACACCTGGCTTTCAAACCCAGACACAGGTACCCACAGGGATCAAAAACCAGCTGGCTTTTCCAGCCTTTCCTCAGAGCAGGTGCTGCCACAGAATTAGGGTGACTTTTATCCCATCAAGGATCATCTGCTGATTTTGGGAAGGGAGGCATGGACTGGTTCCTCAGAAAAATTATACTCCTCAGAAAAAGGTTATCCACTTGCCGCTTGCTCCAGAACAGTTATTTTAAATCAGTCAGGGGAGTTATCCCAACTTTTCTTAGTGCACGACTCCTTGGAGCAAGGTGGGATACAGCATTCCAGCCCAGGATATGCTGGGAAGTCACTCCTGAATTTTTTACCCAGGAAATGGATTTTTCCTGGCTTTATGGTTTTCTCCTGGCTTTCAGAAGAAAGGATTGACACTCAAGGGTGGCCCTAAGGAGCAGCAGCTGCCCTGTGCCAGTGGGATGCTCCTGCTGGGGAAAACCCCAGCAAACTCACAATGCCATTGGGGTGACATTCCCAGGGAGACCTGGAAATCCAGCTGCACTTATTTTCAGCAGGATAAATGAAAATAAAAAAAAAAACAAAACAAAAAAACCCTAAATGAACAGCCTCATTTCACCCCCAAAAGTTTAATTTCTGCTGTGCTTTGCTCCCATGTGAAAATCTGTTGTTGGAGAGAGTGATAATTCTGTTATTGGGATAATGGCATATTTAGAGAGGGACTTTTTAGATTAATATCAGCAGGAAAAAATCCTGTCCAACCTCATTGACTTTTCTGTGGGCAGTCACCATTCAAACCCTTATTTTTTATTCTATTTATTTCTTAACAAGAGTGTTTGTGTTCATGCATTAATACAGGAAAGGAAAAAAAAAGCCCCAAACCCGCTAAAAGCAAAGAATAAAGTCAACAATCAACTTCTTTTCAGGATTTATCCCCCTTTTCATAAGAAAGATGTTGAAGGAAAGCATGTTTAAAAATAAGCATTTAATGTAGCAAATGGGATTTTAAAATGAATATTTAATGTAACAAATGGGGTCTAAAAATGAGCGTTTCATGTTCCATATGGGATTTAAACTGAGCTTGAGACAGCTAAAGATGCCCAGAGCCCAAGTGGAAGGCCCAATGGGAAGTAACATTTTTTTAAGGACCTTCCTACAGGTGTTCCAAGTGGGAGAAATCCTTTTCCTAAATTGAAACTGTAATATTTTTAAAAAATATTTATTTACTTGCCTTAGACCTTTCTAATGAGCCACAGATTGTGTTCAAGCAGCACAGCCAGAGTGAGGAAACACTCCTTCGTTTCCTCCTCACATTATTTGCTTTAAAATTAAAGCTGGGTAGGCTCTGCAGGACCTGAATCCAAATTAATCTTGACAATCTTCTGGAAAATCTCTATTAAAGCTCAAAGCTTAACAGCTTAATGTGAGCATGGGACCTGCTCCAGCAGCTCCCACCCCAGAGCTGATCCCACAGCCATTCCCAGGTTTCTTGAAAGGCTTTTTAATGCTGGAATGGTTTTCAACCCCTAAAACACAGCAGCAGGTTCTGTTTCCTCTCCTGAGCTGGGTTGTTGATAATCATCAACAGCTGGAAAAAGCTCAGCCAGGCTTTTCCAGCTGTGGGACATCCCCGTGGAGCTCCCAAACCTCTCCAGGGAATCCCTCACCTCACATACCTGAGTTTCATTCTTTCCCAGGAGTGTTTCCATTCCTACCTGCAATGAGCCCAGTGGAATTCCAGCCCACAAGGAGAGGCTGGGATGAGCCAAGGAATGACTTGGGCAGGACTCACTCCCAGATCAAATATCAGCTTGCATTCATTCCCTGAGCCTGGCTCTGGCTCTGGAGCTGTTCTGGGATGAGCCACCCTCCTCCCAGAGCATCATTCCCATGGGATCACCCTCCTGGTTCCTCTGCAGATCAGACTGCTCACCCCTGCTCCCAGGGAACAACCTCAGGCTGGCCCACGGGAGGTTTAGATGGGATATTGGGGAAAATTCCTCCTGGAAAGGCTGGTCAGGCAATGGCACAGCTGCCCAGGGGGTGGTGGAGTCCCTATTCCTAGCAGGGATTTAAAGCCAGGTGGATGTGGCATTTGGGGACATGGTCAGTGGTGGCCTTGGCAGTGCTGGGGGAATGGCTGGACTCAGTGAACTTATAGAGGGTTTTTCCAACCTAAAAGATCCTATGAATCACATAGATGTTATATTTTATACATATATGTCTATTATACAGGGTATATAATCTACATTTTAAAATAATATCTATTTGTATAATCTAATATTTTATTAATAACGGAATTATTAATCATTATTAATAATAATATGATTGTTGTTGTTACTTCTATTTCCTTTTCCCTGAGTCACTTTCTTCTCCAATACCAAGTGGGACAAGCCTGGTGTAGTAACAGCTTAGTAATGTCTGAGTAGCACTGGCATGGTTGAAGGGTTCACAGTGGCCTGGGCCTCCCCTTCCCTACAATTCCTGACATTTCCTTCCCTTTGGGATCATTTTGGTGACATGAAACACAATCTCTTCCTTACACTGTGGCACTGGATTTCATGAAATCATGGAATGTTTGGATGGGAAGGGACCCTAAAGCCCATCCAGTGCCATCCCCTGCCATGGCAGGGCCACCTTCCACTGTCCCAGGCTGCTCCAAGCCCTGTCCAGCCTGGCCTTGGGCACTGCCAGGGATCCAGGGGCAGCGACAGCTGCTCTGGGCACCCTGTGCCAGGGCCTGCCCACCCTGCCAGGGAACAATTCCTAATTCCCAATATCCCATCCATCCCTGCCCTCTGGCAGTGGGAGCCATTCCCTGTGTCCTGTCCCTCCACCCCTTGTCCCCAGTCCCTCTCCAGCTCTCCTGGAGCCCCTTTAGGCTCTGAGCTCTCCCTGGAGCCTTCTCCTCTCCTGCTGAACACACCCAGCTCTCCAAATAACCAGAATTATTCATTATTGTCCTCTCCAAACCTTAAATCTCTGAAGAAACCTTTGGGAAAATCAAATTGAATGAGCGAAAAACTTATTTTTCTGTCTTTATGTTTATGTTACTCATCCAAGCTGCATTTTATAGCAACCTAAAGATCTGCTTTCCTGAAAACTCCCATTTTACTTCCAGAAGCAGAAGAACATGCCCTGAATGGATCTGAACCAGTTTAAACCCCAGATTTTTCTTTTGAAAGGTGTTTTTTTGTAAAAATGTGTCTTTTCTGACACACTTTGAATGACTCATATGAAAGCTTGTCTCTCACCCCTCAGCTCTGGGACTCTTTGCCAATGAATAACTCACAACAGGAATGAAACTTCCCCCACAGCAAAGCTCCCCCTCCTCTCAGGAGGATGGGCAAACAGCAAATAAAAATCATCATCATCATACTAATAATCATTAAAACCAAAAGAGATGAGAAAGAAACAAATCAAATACTGCACTCACAAAAAGAAAAAAAAAAAAAGGCAAGAGAGGACGGCAGTTTCATGGGATTTTTGGATAAATAAACAAGTGCCATACCTTTTCAAAAATTCCATATACTCAGTATGCTTGATGAGGCCAGTCCTCATCATTATTGTTTGAAAACATTGCCGATCAATAGCCCAAAGTTTCACATTTACGAGAGCTGGAAAAAACAAGACAAGGGGAAAACGTGATTAGCAAAAAATGTCCAAATTCCTGTTGTGAACTGCAGAGGAAAACGATGTCATTGGTGAGGAAGCAGGGGAATGGGGAAACACTGCAAACCAGGAAATTCAGCTGCTGGACATGAAAGCATGCACTGAAAGGATTGGGAAAATCCTGAAGGTGGATGTGGGGTTTTGGAGAGGTGGCCTGAAAGCAGCTGTGAGAGGAGGAGAAATCTAGGAAGGCCAAAGGTGAGCAAGGATTTGGGGTCAGTTCATCACAACCTGAGTGATTTTGGGGCAGTTTTAGTATATTATCCATTATTTTAGTGCAAAATCTATTGAGGTTTTCACCTGCTCCCAGATTCCTCAAGGAAATCTCCAGACCCAAGCCCTGTTACACCCTGGTAGTTGAACATCTTCCAGCTGGGGAGGTTTTGAGCCATTCTTTTCCAACTTTACTTTTTGGGTCCCTGCTGAATTCCAGTGCTTCTGAGCCACTCACCAAACATCACATCCTATTCTCCAGGGGCAAAATTCCATGGTAAAAGAAAAGGGAAAAGCAGTGCATGGAGAGTAGAAACCCAAAAGGTCCAGTTTTCATCCCAGCTGTGGCTTAGACATTTGCATTAACCACAAATGCTTGAGTATATCCAGTTTATAATAGGGCTTCTCCTTAGAGAAACAGCTTGATTAAAACTATTCCAAAGACCTCTACACTCGTATTAATTTCTTTTTTTCAGACAGTAAATGCAATCAATTCCATCCCCATACCCCCATTTGACTGTGGGAAACAGCACGAAGCAAAGAGACTTTCAGCAAAATATTTACAAATACTCTCACTGATAAAATCCACGAAATGAATGGGCTTTGATTTGCTGGTCCTTCAGTTCCCAAACCTCCTCCCTAATGAGTTTTTATCCCTAACTGCATTTGCAAGATAGAAAACCTTCAAAGTGCAAACTCAAAGATTTCTTCTTGAAATGCAGGGCAGAACAGCCCTTAAAGCCTCTTCTGGTTTTCCACACAGAAGCTTCTCTTGGAGAAGCATTTTTAATTTTATAATCAAAGCCACACCTCCAGGGATGGGCACCCCAAAGCTCCCTGGGCAGCCCCTGCCAAGGCCTGAGCACCCTTTCCATGGAGAAATTCCTGCTGCTGTCCAAGCTGAGCCTCCCCTGGCACAGCTTGAGGCCGTTTCCCCTTGTCCTGTCCCTGTTCCCTGGCAGCAGAGCCTGCCCACCCATCAGGAATTGTGGAGAGGTGCTACTCTCTCATTTTACATCCATAACACACTGTTCTATCCTATATATTTTATTAAAATCCTATATATTTAGGATATCCTATATATAGGATATGTATCTCTATATATCTTTATTTTTATATGTATTTATATATATTACATACATATATATTTATCTCCAATATGTTATATCCTATATATTTTAATAAATTCACTCACCAGCCCCCCCTCAAGGTCCACAGAGCCCAGGCAGTCAGTGAAATGCAGACAATGCACTTCTGTATTAATTAAACCACTAATCACACCTTATATTCTCGTTATTTCTGCCTTAATGACAAACAGCTGCTTTACTAAAGGCTAATCAGAGTAGAGATTTAAATGTCAGTAGGACCCTTAGAATAAGCATGAGCAGCATCTCCTGTTGTGCTGGAATCCCTGTCAGGCTGAAGAAACAGGAGGAATTCTGTGGGATTTGATGCCTTTCAAGTCTTCAAAGTTATCTATTTAGGAGTACCCTGAGATGAAAAATATATCTTTGGGATATGTCCCACAAATTCAACATCCACTGGGAATTAGAACAGACACAGAGAGAGATTTCCTGGCCCATCCCTCTCCACAGAGCCTGTGCTGGATGCTGGAAGTAAAATATAAAATATAAAATATCCCATTCCTTGACTGCAGGAGGCACAGCCAGGAAGGAATATAAGAAACGAAATGATGGAAGCAGATGGAACAGGAGTTTCCTTTCTCAATAAGCTGAAACATCATCCTGCAATCAGAGCTGTTTTGCTACAATTTAAGTTTATTGCCTCTTTTACACTTTTTTTCCCAGCAAAATGCCATAGCTGGGGCTCTGTTTGGTCTTTGGAACAGCACACAACAAAATCTCTGCTCATCCAAAAACCCCCAGGAGTTTGGGCAGGGGTGCCCAAACCTGTGATTTCTATATGGCTGCAGCTGTAGGAGCTCTCCAGGTGAGGGGATTGGGCACTGCAGAATATTTGAACTGCACGATGAAACAACAGATTGATGGGAATTGTGATTTCTGACAGATTTCTACTGTGTTTCAATGCTAAAGACAAAGCGAATGCTGCTGGAGAAACAAGGAAGGGCTGGGGCAAAAGTATCAGGATTCCCTGGGTCAGAACCGGGTGGGGTTGGAGATGTTATCATTAAAGTTTAAATTTGAAATTCTTGTCATGGTTAAACCCTAATTTCTGATTGAAGCTGACTGAAATGATCTAAATCAATGATTTCAGTAAATTAAATCAAACCCCTCTCACCATCAACATGCCTGATTAAAGCAAATTTAAAAGCTCAATAAACAATTTCAAACTTCTTTTCCAAAAAGAACTATTTCCAAACTTTTCTTCCTATTTATTTACCTGGGCACCCATGAAAATATATCCCAATTGAGAGGGGTGCAGATCCAGCCCAAAGCCTGGGATATGTCCCAGCTGGTTCACTCATGTCCAGAGCTTTCTCTTCTCCATGCTGAACAGCCCTAAATCTCTAAATAACAGGGATTATTCATTATTTAACCTCTCCAGGCCTTAATTCTCTTTACTTTCAATACTTCCATCACATCCCCAGCCTGCCAAAGGACCAAATTTGGGCTGTTTTGCTTTGTTTTTTGGGGACCCACTGGCTCCACAAGATCATCAGTTGCTTTTTCCCTTTCTCACATGCAGAGGCAGTGAAATAAGGGGGGAAATGCAAAGTTTTAAGTTAAATATTTCCAGAAGAGCAACCTAAATGCTGTTGATATTATTTAATATTATATATTTTATGTTAGATAGGTGGAGAAGTCCCAGATATTTAAAAATCCTTGAAATCAGAGCAGCCAGCAGGGCCATTATTTCCCAAATGAAATGCAATATTCACGTGGCCCTGCATTCTTTAAGCATCTTCCCAAGTTTTTTATGTGCTCATTGAAGCCTTCCCAAGTTTTTTCAAAGATCACCAAGTGTATCATCCTCAGCCCAAGTGCTGCTGGCAGAATTACCAGACCTAAAAATTATTATTCCTTTGCACCCCAAGCTAGAATTCATCAGCTCACTTTGGCTTTTGGGCTATTTTATCCCAAAAATTGTTTGTTTATCTGCCCTCAGGCAAAGAAACAGCTGCAACTGTGTGTCCTCAGGGCTTTTTTTTTGGCAGAAAAAGCATCAAATTTCCACTCCTATTTAACCATGCTCCCACCTGGGTTGGGTTTTGCAGGGAATATTGTGTAAATTACCATGGGGGGAAAACACAGCCCTTTCCAGCTGTTTCTGGTCCCTCCTGTTTCAGGTATGAAATGATGCTAAAAGCACATTTAAGTGAACAGGAGGAGCACATGGACTTGCTTTATCCCACCAAACACTCTGAAAATCACGAGGGAGGCTCCAGCAGACTCCAGAATACAGCATGGAGTGATGGCCAGGATGCATCCAAGGGCTGGAGCGGGAATAAATTCCTTTATTCCCAGATGTTTGTGCCCCAAGTTTCTAACAAAAGCACTGGGACAAGGATGACTCCATCCTGCTATCCCAATTTCCAGGAGGTCCTTTCCCATTTTTCCCCAGGGAGGTTTTGGCAGTAGGGAAGGAGTCATTTAAATTTGGCTGAGGATAAATTAAAGGCAGAGACAGAGAAAACCTCCCAGTGCCAGAGGGTGGTGTTAGATGGGATTTTGGGAAGGAATTGTTCCCTGGGAGGGTGGGCAGGCCCTGGAATGGATTTCCCAGAGCAGCTGTGGCTGCTCCTGGATCCCTGGAAGTGTCCAAGGCCATTCCATGCCTGGAATATTTGGGCTGCTGTTCAATCCCTGGTCCCCGATGTGACAAATGATAAATGCAGGTTTTGTGAGGAGGAAAGGAGTCAGGAAGGATGTGGGAGCTCTGCTTTTCCTCCAGTCAGCTCCAGGAAGCCCAAAATTCCAAGGAAGTGTGTCAGGTTTGCTTAGGAACAAACCCTGCCTGGAGAAGATCAGAGAAGAGCAAAGAAAGAAGCGGAGGAAAATTGTTATTACCAATTTCTGCTCTTGAACAAAACCACCTGGAGTATTAAATATAAATATAAATATAAATTAAATAGAGTATTAAAAAGATACCTGAAACTATTGAATTTAACAGGATTAAACAGATCTGACAACATCTATTAGCCAGGGCTAAGCACAATCAGCTGGAGCAGGTGCTGTGTAGGATCCTAGGATGTACCTTGGAGTAATTCAATCTCCTGTCCCAACATGTCACAAAAAAACTCCCAATGAATTATTCAGGAATAACCTCACCCTGGGTGATTTATCACTGAAGGCCCCTGATGTTTCCCTGGTGTTTGTTTTTCTCTAACATCATTCCCAGTCTTTGCTGTCTCCCCCAGACCTCTCCATCCTCTCCCGCAGCCTCCCAGCTCCTCAGCCTTAATGAGAAGTGCTGGCAGGGATTAATTAAGGAAGTGCTCAATTACATCAGGTATTTTCCTTGGAATTTCAAACCACTTGTACTACAACCCCTGCTAATTACCCACCCTGATTTGCTCTTTTCAAGCTGTTTTACATAACCTTTCCCTGTCACCTCTTATTCCTCCCAACTCTGCTCTTCTCACATTCTTACAACACAGAGGTTTTGCCCAGGTTTTTAATTAACCCTGGTACGAGCACGAGCTCCCAAACTACCACAGAAATCTTCTTCACTCCTGCACACTGAAAGATGAAATAATTCACGAAGAACAAGCTGGAGGCCACAAGAAATACTCCCAAATCCTATTTGGAGTGTGATGGAGAAGGACGTGTGTGAGGGGAGATTAATGGAAAGCCAAACAGGATTTCAGGCAGGTCAGAAGTCTCAAATTAAAGAACTCATTTACTTCACTGAATGTGAGATGGGGTGAGAGGTAATGTCTCCAGTTATTTGGGGAAGAAAAAGAGGAAAACAAGACAAATCTCTCCTGGAAAGTGGAGATTCAGCCAGGGACAAATCAGCTCACTGGCATGCCAGGAAAGGGGAATGGGGAAAGTAATAAATTCACATTTAAAAGAGATCACAAATCAGTTCTAGCTCGTTGCCTACGGGAGCTCCAATCCCAAGGAAAATTAATATTCCCAATTAAAGAAGGGATCTTAACACAGCCCTGGGTTGGAAGAGAAGGTGTTGATAAATGGAGAAGTTGATGTGGGGGACCATTAAAAAGAGAACAGGAAGAGCAGCACTCAAAAGGCAACTAGAAAGTGCAGGTTGTTCTCCCTCCATAACCAGTCCCAAACATCCCAGTGCAGGATCCCAAACATCCCTACAGGTCCCAGCACCAGGACTTTGCTGCAGGAGCTGAGAGGATCCCCAGGGATCCCCCTCCCTCTGCAGGGATCCCCCCCTCCCCTGCAGCAGCATCCTGGGCACTCAGCTCCAGGGTTTCCAAAGGGAAGATGTCACCTCTGCTGCTTTTAGAGCTGCTTTATAGCTTTTATTTCTTTTCTAGTTCAACTGCATAACTTGAATTTATTTTGCTGGTGCAGCTCCGAGCTGCTCCCTTGGGCTTTGGATGGGACAAAATTAAAATGTGCTCTGAAGTGATGGTCCTTAAAATGCTGAAATAGAAAGGGAAAGCCAAACTGCAGCTGTCTGGGTGTCAAGCAATGTGAAAGATCTCTTTTTACAGGATGTTGGGAGCAGAATTATTCCGCTGAGCAAACGGACATGCAGAGAAATGAAGGAGTTTTGGACTAAATAATATAAAATAAAGCAGTGGAATGAATTATTCTGGGACTGTAAGATTGGTGAAGCTGAAGCACACAATCACCTCCACAGAAATGACAGGAAGAAAATGGAAATAATCACAACACTGAGATACTTGTACATCCCCGAGACAATTTCTTGTCCCTTGTCCAAGAGGCTCCAAGGCTGGGGCTCCCATTCCCCAGCTGGGATTTGATTTTACCAGGAAAAAGACATTGACTAAAAGCAATAGAGGCAAAAACAACACACCCTTCAGAGGCTGCAAGGAAAATAATCTCACAGAAAAGCCATGGCATGTTTTAAACCCAACTATTCAAACTCCTTGTGCCACCTTTCTCTTTGACCTTCTATTTTCTCTCCAAGCCTGAAATCAAAACTCACCCAAGTTTTTAAGATCTACTCCTATAAACAGGATTTAGATGGGATAATGGGAAGAAATTCTTCCCTGGGAGGGTGGGCAGGCCCTGGCACAGGGTGCCCAGAGCAGCTGGGGCTGCCCCTGGATCCCTGGCAGTGCCCAAGGCCAGGCTGGATTGGGTTTGGAGCAGCCTGGGACAGTGGAAGGTGTCCCTGCCCATGGCACTGGATGGGATTTGAGCTCCCAACCTGAACCAGTCTGGAATGAACCTCAGCCAAGCACAACTTGTCCAAGAAGAGCAGCAGGAGTGAGGATTTTGTCTCCTTGCCCCACGCTCAGCTGCACATTTCCTGCAAAATGCTGCCCATCAACCTGCAGCTGAACACCAAACACCAAACAGAGCTACTCCATTTGCCACCTGCAAACAAAGCTGAACTTCCAGCTCTGAGCTGCACTCCCAATATTCTGAGAAACACAGAGCAGTTCAATGGGGGCTTGGCAGCACACTGGGAGCACAAAGCAGCTCGAAACCCCAAAGACACAAAAGCTTCTCTTGGTGTGATTAAAAAGAGGTACTTAGCTAAATGAACTTTGCAGTAATTCCTTGTGTTTCAATGCTTTCTTTATTTCCCAAGAGCAGCATTTCCTACACAATGATTAAATAACCCGTGCTCAGATTTTTCTCTCCTGAGCATTCCCTGTTTTCCACACTGGAAAGAAACCTGTCCCATCCTGTAAAATCCCTGGGCTGTTTATTCCTGACTTGTAAAGGTCTGTTCAAAGGTTTTGCTGTGCTTAAATAGCACAGAGGAGTTGCAGGGCATGGGCTGCATTAATCCACTGCCCAGAGTTTGTGTGTGCCCTGGGGAAAAGCTGGGGCTTGGGGGAGTTCCTCTATCAAACAAATCCCAAATCCAAGGAGATCCCATCCCTGCAGAAGACCTGGGATAACAGACCTGGGATAACAGGATCATCTCAGATTTTCAGACTGGTTTGGGTTGGAAGGATCTTAAATCCCATCCAGTGCCACCCCTGCCATGGCAGGGACACCTTCCACTGTCCCAGGCTGCTCCAAGCCCCAGTGTCCAACCTGGCCTTGGGAACTTCCAGCTGAGAGATCTTTTCCAGCCTGATGGATTCTCCAATTCTAATCTGATTCTGCTCCTGTGTAGCCTCAATATCATGTCAAGTTTGACATCCAGCTGTGTTTTAACCCACTGGCTTTTTATTCCTATCTATCTCATTCCTGAAATGAGCTGATCTTTGGGATTTTCCTTGCTCCTGGCCTTGGAGAGCTGTGGGCCATCACAAAGCGCAGCAGCAGGTCCTGAGGAGCAGGGAAAGGGAAAAGGGAAATTCTGAAATATCACAGGAGGGAACTGTTCAGACACCCCAGGGTGGCACTCCTGTCACTTCAGTGCCTTTTTGGGGGGTCTGCTCCAGAAGTCAACGTGGGAAAACTTTGTAGGGCGGGCAAGAATGACTCTGGATCCAGCAGCACTTGGATCACAGGTGGTGGGAGCTCTGGGAGGTGTTTCTCCACCAAAACCAAACCAGGGTGGCAAAACCTTTGCTGTGGCAAAGCAACACATGGAGAGTGGGGGACAAGAAGGGCACTGCCATCAATACCAGTTTACTGCTCCACCCCAAACTGGGAGGCAGATGGAAGCCTAAAATCATAGGATCAGGAATCACTAAGGATGGAGAAAACCTCAAGGACCATCAAGTCTAACCAAGAACCCAGATCCACCACAAAAACACTGAACAGAGCCACTAGCAGTAGCAGCTGAAATCCAGCTGTTCATGGGCAAAACCAGCAAAAAATAAAAAAGATAAATACCAGGAATTTCTCTGCAGACAGAAAGGGGGATATAAAGAAATTAGGGCAACATTTGTTGCAGGGGGTTTTAGCCATGGACTACTCCCAGGGCAGGGAAAACAGCCCCAGGGTGCACAGAAAGAATTGGAAATTCCTCTTTTTGCCTGCTGTGTTTCCTCTGGGAGATGAATTTCCCCCAAATGCTGGGGTGGGCTCACTCCCTGTGCCAGCACAGTGAGGTTCCCACCTTTATTTCTACACCACATCCAAAGGCCCCACTGAGGCTGCCAGAGCTCCAGGAGCGCTTGGACAACGCTCCCAGACACAGGATGGGATTGTTGGGGTGTCTGGGCAGGGCCAGGAGCTGGGCTGGATGATCCCTGTGGATCCCTTCCCACTCAGACATGCAGATCCCACTTGCCTGCCTGGAAGAGGGGTCCCCATTTCTGATCACACATCAGCTTTGGGAAAAACTCTTCCCCCTTGCCCTGAGCCCCCAAAGTTCCTCCTCCAAGCACCCCACCAGCAGTGCAGGTGAGGCTGATTTCCCTGGCTGGCAGAGTGGTTAATGGGATTCATGAGGAGCTGCTTTTCCAAACCATTAAATCCATAATACCAACAGAAATAACACCGTGTATTCCAGCAGGAAAACTTGTGGGGTTTCAGTAAACGCTGCAAGGGACAGCTGGAATAAAAACATTCCCCATGCATTTACATAAGATGTTCAGGGCCATAACGCTCCTCTGGCTCTTGATTAATACATATGTCAAATAAAAATCCCTTCCTGATATGCAAAGCATCATTCCATCATTCCAGAGGGTTCTGACTCAGGTGGAAAACACTGTTAACTGAGCAGTGACTGTGGTAGTTGGTGTCTCGGCTGGAATACTCAGCAATCACATTGAAAATGAGGAGCTTTTTTCCTTCCTCTAATGACATTTATTAATTATTTTGAAATGTCTGCAGTCCCCAGCCAGCAGCCAGTTTCCATAATCCACACAACACTTGCTGCTGAATCCCAAAGAGAGCAGTGAACGTGGCTAAACACACTGAAATCTGCCTTCCCTGGAAAATTTGCTCATGGATTTTGGAGAAAATTATGTGCCAATGCTGCTGTTCAGGAGCTCTTATTTTTTTTGAGAGCCAGCAGGGAGCTCAGCTGTTGGGGAAAAACAGACATGAAAGACTGAGCTAACAAGTGTGGAGATTTAAAATATGGATTAAAGCTGGACTTGGTTGATTGGAGTTGAGAAGAAGGTGGGAAGGAGCAGGCAATAGAGAGGTGGCCCTCACAAGGAAACCAGGCTTGGATAAAGCTCAGGATAGCTTGATGTAAATTAGATAAACCAAGAGAAACTGAGGTAACCTGGGACAGGCAGAGGTAGGAGAGACTGGGGCAGATGGGATCCCAGAATCTCAGGATGGTTTGAATTGAAGGGGACCTTAAATCCCACCCAGTGCCACCCCTGCCATGGGCAGGGACACCTCCCACTGTCCCAGGCTGCTCCAAGCCCCAGAGTCCAGCCTGGCCTTGCCCCAAACTTCAGCACGTGGCAGTGATGGTTCTGTGTCTGCCTGGTTCCAGGATGGGAGGTGGGAGAGGGAGATGATGGACACTGAGGAGAAGCTGCTCCCCTGATCTACAGGGAAGGAATTTCCAGCTCCTTTCCAACAATCCAAGCAGCTCAACCTGTCCAGGCACAGAGCCAGAGCCACCCCAGGAGCACTTCAGGAGAGCCCTGGAGGGGCTGGAGCGTGGCCAGGGAAGGGAAAGGAGCTGGGGAAGGGGCTGGAGCCCCAGGAGCGGCTGAGGGAGCTGGGAAGGGGCTCAGCCTGGAGAAAAGGAGCTCAGGGGGGACCTTGTGGCTCTGCACAGCTCCTGCCAGGAGGGGACAGCCAGGGCGGGTCGGGCTCTGCTGCCAGGGAACAGGGACAGGACAAGGGGAAACAGCCTCAAGCTGTGCCAGGGGAGGCTCAGCTTGGACAGCAGCAGGAATTTCTCCATGGAAAGGGTGCTCAGGCCTTGGCAGGGGCTGCCCAGGGAGCTTTGGAGTGCCCATCCCTGGAGGTGTCCCAGGAAGAGCTGGAGGTGGCACTCAGTGCTCTGGGCACTGGGCACAGCTGGGACTCCATGGGCTGGCAGGGATTTTCCAGCCTCAGATCCTGGGAGTAATTTCTTCCCTAACACCAGGAGCTTGGAATTCTTATAAAACAGAGAGGGGACATCACACCTCCTTCAGGTGCTTCAGCAAGCAGATCCAGCAGCCTGCAACCCTTGTGGAAACAGGAATTTCCTCCTCCCCTGTGCAGTGCCTGCACTGACACTAAATTCTGCCTCTTGTTTCACATGTAACCTCTCCCAAGGGTCTCGTTTCAAGCACTTATTTCTCCGGATTCAGGGGATTGTGAGGTATTTAAGCCTCAGGATTCTGATCCTGTGAGACACAGGATGTGCTGGACAGGCTCCAAAGCTGCACATAAACTAATTTATAGATATAAAAATGTGTAAAGAGAACATGGGAGAAGATTACAGCAGCTTTATTTATGTGCTTGCAGCTCCCTGAAATGCCACATGTTCACTGGCCTGTGGATCATAGCCTAAACTAATAATAATAATAATAACTATTATTATTGTTGTTGTTGTTGTTGTTGTTGTTGTTTTATTGTTATTGTTATTGTTATTATTGTAATCTCTATAATATAGAAAATTTTATACTGTTATATATTATAATAACATTATTATATATAAAATAAATTATAAATAATAATATAATATAATTATAGTGTTATATATAATTATTACGATATTTATAATTATTACAATATAGAATATATAATTAATGTAATTATTATAATTATATTTGTTTATTATAGTTGTATAATATATTTGTATTAATTAATATACTTAATATTAACTAATATAATTGTATAATATATTACTATATATAGTTATTATATAATAATCCATTATGTATAACAAATTATATAATAATAATCAATTATGTATCAATTATATATTATATATTATTATATATAATATATTCTTATAATTATTATTTTAATTATATTACTATTATTACTATATATATGACATATTGTAATATATTATTATATATTGTAATATATTATTATATATTTTTATATATAATAATATATCTAATATATATAATTATATATTATATATATATATATATATATATATATATATATATAATTTATTATCATTATTCTCCAAAAACATCCACAATTGTCTGAATGAGGCCTCTGTTGAGAGTTAATTTGCTCTCTGCAAATCTGACATGAAGGACGAATTCAGACTGAGCCGAGACACAGCCAGAGCAGCAGCACCAATCCCAAAACCAGCTGGTTTTTCAGAGTTATTCCTTCCCATGCTCCTGTTAGGATCAAGTGGGTGCCTATCTGTGATTTTGGCTAGGGACAATTTAATCCTTAATCTTCATGTTTATCACTTTAAAACTCTGGGTTTGAGCTCATCAGAGAGAAGCTGGAAGGTTTATTAAAGATGGATCCTCTGTAGAAATTCTGGTGGGAATTCCAATGGAACAGGCTGATTTTATTTGAGTTTTAATAGCAGACTTGAAGGCAGTTCCAGTTCATTTACTGAGGTCTGGGAGTTTTGAGAAGTTGCTTTTATTTCATTTACTGAGGTCTGGGAGTTTTGAGAAGTTGCTTTTAATTTGGAGCTTGAATTGCATTTTCTCCTCACTTTCTCCTCCGTAAAAAAAAAAAAGTAAGATTTTGTCTTACAGATTTCTACAACAAAAAACAAGGACAGCTCACCAGAGTGGAAAAAATATATTCAGAACTAAATATTGCAGAGGAATGAGGGGTTTGAAAAGTCCATTGCCTTAAAAAGACAGGAAAAATAGCCAATACTGAACTGGTATTTAAAGGAAGCTGCATTTAAATCAATCACACAAAGATGGGGAGTGGAACCAGAACCAAGGGCAGGGGCAAGTGCTGGAAAATCCATAAATTAAGATATATATAAGTTGCTTATTTTAAGCTGAAAATTCTGAGCAAAATTCACTGAAGAGGACTCTGTGCCACAGCACGAGACATGTGAGAAACGGCCAAGTCAGAATTACTGAGTGACCTCAGCTGGATCCTTTTTTACCCCAAACTAAAAAGCAGCCTTGATCCCAAATAACAGTGCCCCAAAGAACTGCTTCAGATCTGCTTTCTGCTGGAAATACTCCAATTTAGTCCCCATGAAAATGAAAACTCCCAACTTCCACCCCACAGTCAGCCGTAAATATAAAACAAATTAAGAGAGCAATGAGGAAACTGAAGGAAATAAAAAAGAGCAGAGAAAAAGGAAAGTAAAAGTCAGTGGTGGCATTAAAAGCATCTTGTTGCATCCTGGGGAATTTTGGAGGAAATATAAACCAGATATCCCCGAAATGACATGAAATGGAGCAATAAAAAAACCTGCAGAAAAGCGTGAGAAGGAGAAAGAAAATCTTTTAAAATGCTGATTGTACCTGGATGAGGGAAAAACAAATGAGGCACAAATCCACGGTGAGGAACCCAGCAGAGATTCCTGAGGAGCATCAGGCAGAAGGTTGAGAGTAAAATCTTTTCCAAGAGGAAAGAGATTCTTGGATGCCAGGATTTAAAACAAGGCTGCAAAGGAGAGGAAGTGAGGGAAGAAAGGCTGGATCAGGAACCCCTCTGAACAGACCCTTCTGCTTCCAGCCAGGAGAAAAGGGAACCAAAGAAGGAGCAGGAAGCACTTCCAGAGAATACCTGGGATAAGGGATGGCTTTGATACCCCTGAACTCAGGGCTTCTCACAGGATTATTTCAGCACATGCCCCTGACTGTGCAATAAAGGCAATAATAGAGGTGGAAAATGCTGGGAAAACGACTCCCAGAGGCTTCAAGAGAATTTCCCACTGCCTGGTATCACAGAAATCAGTAAAACTTAGGTATGGATATATCAAAGGGGTCACTGCTACTCTTGCTGAGTGTAGGAGTAGGAAATGAGGCTCTTGGTTCCCCAAACTCAGCCTGGGGAAGGGCTGGAATCTCTCCTGTGAGCATTTCAGGGGGATTTCGACGTGGTGGCTTCATAAAGGCTCTTAGGGAAACTCAGCAGGGTTAAAGACACAAAGCACCCAAGAATCCTGGGATGTACAGGGGGATTCCTGCTGTCCAACATGATTTGGAAAAGAAGAGCACGGTGAGGGTGAGGGAAAGGGGATCAAACTGGGTGATGACATAAAACCTACTGATAAAAGCCCAAGAGGAGCTGCTGGACACTGTAGAACCAACAAATCAGAGGGGATTTTGTGCTGTAGAACCCACAAATCAAAGAGGATTTGGTGCTATAGAACCCACAAATCAAAGGGTATTTGGTTCTGTAGAACCCACAAATTCAATTGGATTTTGTGCTGTAGAACCCACAAATCAAAGGGGATTTGGTGCTGTAGAATGCACAAATCAAAGGGGATTTGGTGTTGTAGAACCCACAAATCAAAGGGGATTTGGTGCTGTAGAATGCACAAATCAAAGGGGATTTGGTGTTGTAGAACCCACAAATCAAAGGGGATTTGGTGTTGTAGAACCCACAAATCAAAGGGGATTTGGTGCTGTAGAACCCACAAATTCAATTGGATTTGGTGCTGTAGAACCCACAAATCAAAGGGGAGATTTGGTGCTATAGAACCCACAAATCCAAAGGGATTTGGTGCTGAGGGATGGCAAATGATGCATGAGGGGAGAGATGAGACAAGGGTGTCGGACCCCTCAGTCACCAGCTCTTTGTTCAGCACGGCCAAAAAAGACAAAGGGACTGGGAAAAGAAAGGTGAACCGAGAAGAAAATCCTGCTGTGGTCCCTCCCTCCAATCCCACTTCAGCAGGAGGCTGAAGGAGAGCACAAAGGAGCATGGAAAAGGGCAGGGGACGAGGATTAGGGACATCTGGCTCCAAGGAGGGATCTGGCCCAGGTCTTTTAGAGGATCCAAGGGAGCTACAGCCTCCTTCTGATGGGCTTGGAAAAGGCAAAAGCAAATCCTTAAAAGAATCAGCTGAGATTTGCTTTTGCTGCCTATTCCCTGACAAAGGGAAACATTTCGGAAACATTTCTGTTTCCAAACAGAACCTTATGAAATCACCAACCTCATTCCCACCTTCAATATTTTATTCCCTACCCTGCATTCCTGGAACCAGGCAACACAAACAGGGGACATGGATCAAAGTTGGGACACCTACATCAGGATACAGATCTTCCTTGGATCCTCTCCAAGTTTAAAAGGCAAGAGAAGGGTAAGAACATTAACTATCTGGACATTTGGGTTTTGGATATTTCTGAGCAGCTCAAAAACATGACTTGCTGGAGATGTCCTATGGCATGGCTACAAAATTATCCAAAATTATTATCCAAAATTTCTGTCTTCTGCCCATAAAATATCACCACAATCTTCATTACCAGCATCATGGAATGGTTTGGGTTGGAAGGGACCTTAAAGCCCATCCAGTGCCACCCCTGCCATGGACAGGGACACCTTCCACTGTCCCAGGCTGCTCCAAGCCCCAGTATCCAACCTGGCCTTGGGCACTGCCAGGGATCCAGGGGCAGCCACAGCTATATTCCAAGGTATATTTTATATATTTTAAAAAAATAATAATTATAAAGCAGCTATGAGTGCTGGGGGTGATGAAGATGCTCCAAGTAGGACAACACCTAAAAGGAAAAACTCCATCACCTAAAAGAAAAGCTCTATTTCTACACATCCACGCATAGCTGTCAGCAGCTGAACTGGTTCTTCCTGAGCTCTTTTGAATTCAGCCAAATGTGCAAATCTCATTTAAAATACTCAGGATATGGACTTGAGGCCACATCACTACTTTTTGGGTTGTTTGGGGTTTTTTTTGCTAGTGCAGTATCCAATGACCTAATCTGGGAATCAATCAAAAATCACTCCAGGATCTTAAATTTCTTACTGGTGCCAGGAGTCTGGGTTTGGATTGACCCCAAACTCCATCAGGTGTAACCTCAAACCCCAAATCCCTGCAACATTTAACCCAAAGTATCCCCTGAGAGGTTCTCCCACAGGAATCCCTCTGTGGTTGGGTGATCCCTGAGCCCCACAAGGCATTTCCAGACCAAACCCTTCTGAGATTCTGTGATTATTATGCAAATATCACACCCTGGCATATCTGGAAAGCCTCTGTAATTTGACATGGCAGCCCTTCCTTGTCTATCCTCAAAAAGCTGCATCCTTCTCTATCAATTTCCCAGGAATGCAAATTATCCCAGCGAGCTCTGTGGTGTAATTAAGCCATAATGTTGATTACATACTCAGCCTCCCAACAGATTGTTTATTCCTCACTATTAGCATACAAATATCCCAGGTACTCATTCTCTGTCTCGAAACTTGGCCAGGTTGTTCTGATTTCAAGGCAGAACATGGGCCCAGCTCACTGAATCCCAGGATCCCAGTAAGGTTTGGATTGGAAGGGATTTTAAACCCATTTTATCCCACCCCTTGCTATGGGCAGGAACACCTTCCACTAGCCCAGGCTGCTCCAAGCCCTGGCTTTGGACACTGTCAGGGATCCAGGGGCAGCTACAGCTTCTCTGGAAATCCATGCCAGGGTCTGCCCACCCTCCCAGGGAACAATTCCATCCCAATATCCCATCCATCCCTGCCCTCTGGCACTGGGAGCCATTCCCTGTGTCCTGTCCCTCCATCCCTTGTCCCCAGTCCCTCTCCTGCTCTCCTCTTGGTGCCATGGCAGGGGGTGGAACTGGATGAGTTTTAAGGTCCCTTCCAACCCAAACCATTCTATGATGCAGAAAGCAGGAGCAGGGAGGTCATTCTGCCCCTGCACTCGGCACTGGTGAGGGCACACCTCGAGTGCTGTGTCCAGCTCTGGCCCCTCAGTTTGGGAAGGACGTTGAGACGCTGGAGCGCGTCCAGAGGAGGCACCGAGGCTGGAGAGGGGCTGGGAACACAAACCCTGTGAGGAACGGCTGAGGGAGCTGGGGGTGCTCAGCCTGGAGAAAAGGAGACTCAGGGGTGACCTTGTCACTCTCTACAGCTCCCTGAAAGGTGGCTGTGCTCAGCTGGGGTTGGTCTCTTTCTCCAGGCAGCACTGGGAGAACCAGAGGACACAGTGTTAAGCTGCACCAAGGGAATATAGGTTGGATATCAGGAGAAAGTATTTTACAGAAAGGGTGATGAAGTTCTGGAATGGCTGCCCAGGGAGGTGGTGGAGACACCATCCCTGGATGTGTTAAAAACAGACTGGATGTGGCACTGGGTGCCAGGGTTTAGTTGAGGTGCTGGGGCTGGGTTGGACTCGATGATCTTGAAGGTTCTTCTAACACAGTGACTCTGTGAATTCTGAGAATTCTGTGAATGATACCATGGAAGTAAATCCCCAGGATAACTTTGGGAAAAGCAGTCATTCCACAGGTACAACCCTGTGTTCCAGCACCTCTTGATGCCTTCTGGAGTCAGCAGAGGTGAAGGATGCTCAGCCTCAACCCTGATGATCCCAATCCTTCCTGGATTAAGATGATCTCCAGGCTGTCCAACACCATTTTTTCCTGCTGGAAATGCTCCTACAAGTGAAAATAACCACAATTCCCATCTAAAACAGAACTATTTTAATCGATTGCCATGTCAGTGGTTAGTATCTTAAATATCTTTTGTTGAGCACGTCCAGGGGATTGATTTTCTGATTAAAAACGCTGCCACCCAGCTTTTTACTAAAGGAAAAAGTTACAGGTGTCAAGAGTCAACCCTAAATTCCATGAGACCCCACAGCTTGATCTTGAATTCTATGGAATTTCAGACAGAGGAACCCAAGAGCATAGGAGATTTAAGTTGGCTCGATAATTAGGCAATTACTTAATTGGCTGGAATTAGGGACAGCTTCAATTCAGCAAAATTCTCTTTCCTTCTGGGTGGAAGGCTCTGTCCTTTTAGGTTTTATTTGGTTTTATCAACAATAGGGGATTTAATTATTAGATTTCCTGGGGTCTGCTACAAGATATGCACCAGTTTTCATCACTTGACACTTCCAACCCCCAACCTCCCCCCCAGCTAAGAAATACTGACTTCAAGTACCTTTAAATTTGATCTGTGAAGTATTAAAGGAAATTCGTGTCATATTTGGGATCTATAAATCCAATTATTTTCCCGCTGAGTGTATTTTACCTGAGGAGTGAGATCAGGGTAACAACAGAGGCCGTGACCATGTGGCACATCTGGGAAAAACAGAACACCAGCACAAATTTTGCCTCCAGTTCCAGTCCCTGCCTGCACAGGGATTCCACCAGAACCAGGTTGCTCAGAGCTCCATCTGACCTGGCTTTGAAGCAGAAATTTCTATTTTATTTATGTATCTATCTCACTGTACATTTATATATGTACATGGAAAAAATATGGATACATTTCCATGAAATCCTGACATTTTGAGCAGCTCCCCGTGGCAGCTCAGCTCAGGGCTCATCTCCTCCTGCAGGAATTGTACTTTTCCTGGTAAGGCAGACCCACCAATTCCAATAATCACCTTAATTCTGCATTTCCCTGACTTTATTAACCTAAATGGGAGCCTTAATCCAATTGCAGCACAGACTCCTTTAAATCAGAGCAAGGGCTCTGCCTCTGTCCTGAAATATCCATGACAAATCCAGGCTGGATCCCTCAGGCAGCCCTCCCACACCTCAGGGCTGAAGGCTCAAACCTCAACCCAGCCAATCAACAGACAGCATTTCTTATAAAACAGTAACAAAAAGTTATTAAAAATCAACAACATAGGACTCCTTGTTTTAAAGGTGAAATTTGTGCTCAACAGCCAATTAAATCAGGAAATAGAAAGTAATTAATTGTTTATGCTTTCCCCTGTTCTGCGGGTGAAGGTGTGACCAAAATGATGAATGAATTTTTACACCTAGTTAAATATACTCTACTTTTAGTCTCACCCTTTCCTCTATCCCTGTATTTCAATTCTGTTTCAATGCCTACAGATGATGCCAAAATCTTTCTCTCACTCTTTCCTGATGATCTGATTTTAATGCCAAGTCTCTCACTGGTGCAAGCTTCCAAGACACCGAGTTGAGTTAGGGGTTAGGATTAGGGTTTAAGGGTTTGGGGTTAGTTTAAGGGTTAAGATTTGACAGAGAAGCACCAAAGTAGATGATATTCAATTATTAATCTAAATCCAGTCACAGTGACTTCAAAATTCCCTCACACAAAATTCTCAGGACACACATTTTCCTGCCTCCAAACAATAAAAAGTTTTGTCCATTCCCCTTCCTGGGACCTGTGCAGATCATGAAGAGATTTTTGAGCACTTTCTGGGTATCAATTCCCAGGCCTTCTATAATGACAAAAATATCTGTTTTTTCCCCACACCTCATCCAAGGAATGTCCATCCCACATCTCCTGATTTTCCCCTGATGGCCCACATCAAAAGGAGTCCAGGCTGATCCGTCCTCACCCTGCTTGTGCTGCCATCAGACAGCTCCATTTTCTTCTCCCTTTGCCTTTAGGACACCCCACCAAATTGTCATTTCCCAATCCCAGCCTGTTTTCCAGGTCAGCACTTCCATCTCTCCAGGCTCTGCCGGAGTTATCCCAGATTAGAGCTTCGCCCATGGAATGTTCTCCTTGTAACTTTGGAGTCCACACCTCCCAAAAGTGGTTCCAAAAACCTGTGCAAAGGGTGGGCACTGAGCCATATTGAGGCTCTCAAACACATCAAATCCTTGAAGGATAGATAGATAGGATAGATAGAAAGGAATCCCACAGGCAGCAAAAGACGTGGAATATTTAGGGCACAAAAATTGTTGGAGCAGAGTTTTCCTGCCTTGAGGAAAACCCAAGGGCTTGGTCTCAGTCACAGCTCAATTCTGCCACTCTTTTCACTCCATGTCCATATTCCCAAACCTGGACAGGGTTTGGAGCCACCTGGGATAGGGAAGGTGTCCCTACCCATGGCAGGAGGGAGATGGGATGGGATGGGATGAGATTGGGATGGGATGAGATCGGGATAAAATGAGACAGGATTTAAGGTCCCTCCAACCCAAACCACTCTGGGATTTTATGATTCCAAGGTGACTTATTAAAACCCTGCACTGAAAAGAACAAACTTCTGAAGGTTCAGGATTAATGGGAAACTTTCTTGCAAAACCTCCCAAATCCATTAAAGTCCCGGAAATGATTAAATGTAAATATGATTAGCACTGATTCCAAAGAGTTGGTTTGTTGTCCCAGTTCTTGATTTCCAGTTTTCTGTCCATGAAGGACCTCCCTGTGCAAACACAACTGAATTTACATGGAATTTCCATGGTCCTCCCAGTTGCTCCCCCTTCCTTTGGCATTGGTTTGTTACTGGGATTTACACTCACTGCAGGCAATCCCTTTTTTTTACCTGAAAGGTTTAAAGGCAAGGATTTAATGTCATAAATTCTAAATAATTCAACTCCTGCAGGACATAAAAGGAACTACAGAATCATGCACATTCCTACATTGCTCCTTTACATCCTAAACCCATCAAAAACTGGGATATGAAATGCCTGAATCGCACTTGATGCTTGAGCTCTCAGGTCACCTTTGCCTTGAAAAATGCTGGATTTCACCTTGGATTTGGGGATGGACAGGATCTCATAGCTCAGCTCATTCCCCCTGGTATGAACAGGGACATTTCCACTGTCCCAGGCTGCTCCAAGCCCTGTCCAACCTGGCCTGGAATATTTCCAGGGATCCAGCGGCAGCCACAGCTGCTCTGGGAAATCCATCCCAGGGCCTCACCATTCCCACAAGCAAGAACAGCAAAGACATTTAGGTCCTCTCTGGGTCATTAATTTCCACTCAATTAAGCACTATTTGTGGTTCTGGCTCAAATTAACTGAAAATAAAATGTTCCACTATTGAATCCCAGAGACAAAAGAAGGAGAAGGTGATGGGAAGAAAATCACGCAGGAGAATATAGGAATTATTTTCTATCCATACAATATGGGATGTGGTACACTTTTGGCAGTAGAGAGGGCTCAGTAAGATCTGTTTTATATCATGAAAGGAAAAAAAAAAAGTAAAATTTTGAAATTTGCTCTGAAAATGTTTTGTCACAGTTACAAACTCTACAATTCTGCTTTCATTTTTACCTTGCATTAGTTCTGTTTCGGAACTTCTCTTACACACAGAACCAGATTTCCACATAAAATATTTGCTGTGAAAAGCAAAACAGCTTGAGGCCAAATGGAACAATATGACCCTTTCTGAATGATTTACTCTTTTTTTTGTAATCAAATCTAAATGTAATTAAAGTCAACATGCTCCTGTACAGAACTTTTGGCATGATAGAGAATTAAACAACCCCGAGCACCTTCTAACAAGCACTAAATGTCACTCCAAGAGTTGATAGAGAAGCAGCAAAGTAGATGCTATTCAATTATTAAATATAATTTGGGTTATTTTTCAAGAGTGATGATTCCAGAGTCACCAGGGAGCTGCAAGGAACTGTAACTGGAGTTTTGACATCTGAAATGGTTTTTAAATAATTCATAGGACCTAGTAAGACTTCACTTCTGAGTTTTTTCTATTGTTTAGATGAAAATGAATCATTTGTAGGGGGGAAATGAACATCTGCTGACAAGCTGCCAGAAGAGAGGGGGGATGTTGACAAGCATCTGTTCCCAGCAACTTGGGAAGGGCCTGGGAGAAATTCCCAGCATGAAATAATCCACAATTCCCAGAGGGGGCAGGGATCTGCCCCTCCTGGAGTGGTGGGATGGGAGATCTTCTCCAAGGGAGCTGCCCTGCTCCTCACCTGTGTTTAACCTGGAACAGTTCCACTAAAATGTCTTTAGGGCTTTGCACTCCTTTCATCTCAGATTATTACACCCCTTTTTTGGGGGGGAAAAACCCTTTCTTAATTCAAGGTCCTGTGTTTTCTTTGATTACAGGGTGCAATCTTTTTCCTTGGAGGAAGACCTTTAGGATCACAGAGTCCAACTGCTCCCCCAGCACTGCCAAGCCCAGCCCTAATTCCTGTCCCCAAGGGCCACATTCCTGGGACACCTCCAGGGATGGGCACCCCAAAGCTCCCTGGGCAGCCCCTGCCAAGGCCTGAGCACCCTTTCCATGGAGAAATTCCTGCTGCTGTCCAAGCTGAGCCTCCCCTGGCACAGCTTGAGGCCGTTTCCCCTTGTCCTGTCCCTGTTCCCTGGCAGCAGAGCCCGACCCGCCCTGGCTGTCCCCTCCTGGCAGGAGCTGTGCAGAGCCACAAGGTCCCCCCTGAGCCTCCTTTTCTCCAGGCTGAGCCCCTTCCCAGCTCCCTCAGCCTTGGTGAATTTGTGTGGAATTTTTTCACACTGCAGAGAAAATCGACCATTTCCATTTCCACCCGTCCAGAAGGAAGAATTTATCAGAACACCCTGAAATGGAGAAGAGATTTCACTCAGATTGGCCTTTTCAGGAAGCCACAAGTTCCCTGCATGAAACAGCAGCTGCAGGACAAGGGGCATACCCACCACACCACCCCTGTGAGGAGTTTTGGTACACATCTTCTCCAGCAGACAAAGGTTATCCTGGAAAATCATTCCTGGTGGGAATGACCTTAACATGAACACTGGAGTTATCAGAATTATCTCAGCCACAGAGGGAACAAAGTACACTCTGGGCAGAACTCCTGCTCCCCAGCATAAATCCCATCCCAATCTTGCTTCACCCCTGTTCTCCAGCTCCTCCAGGAACACGGATGTGCTGCCACACAGGAAATTCCCAGCTGGAATTTATCAGGGCTTGAGTGCAGCCTGGTGATCATAAAAGCAGGTAGAGCTTGGTCAGTGATTCCCAGGAGGCTTCTAAACCTGCTGCAGGTCATTCCCTAAATCCCACAATCTATCCCAAAACATCTCTGTTTCATCAACAACCCACAATGGATCCAAGAGCAATTCAGCATCAGCAGGAAGGGGAGAGAAAGGAGAATTATCACTATGGAATGTCTTCTTTACATCTTCATTATGGACTGAGTGATTAATGCAAACAGAGCAAGGACAGTGGATTTGTTGTTTGGCAGTTGGGTGAAAAGAGTAATTCTTAAACTCCCTAATTTAAACAAACTACAGCAAAAAAAAAAAAAAAAAAAAAAGGTCACAAATGAACATTTCCTCCTCTGGAAATTTTCTTGGAACAATCTGTGAAGCAGTCAGGTTGAATTCAACAAAATCTGCATATGGAGATAAAATATTTCACTATCAAGGAAACATAGCAGAATTTACACAGGGTAAAGTGTTTGCTTGTAAAGAGCAAATACGAAAGAAAAAAATGCCTAAAATAATTTCTACTATGCAGTGAATCTCCAAAACAGACTCTGCAGCCCAGCTAAATGTAACTTTTTCTTCTATTTTAGGGTGTAATTTATAGCAGAAAATGCTGTAAAAAAACCACATCTGAGAGGGAGAGAAGATGGATGCAAGCAGACACTTGGACACTCTGCTTTTTGCTCCAGTGTTACATTTTGGGAAAGGTGGGGCTGGGGCTTTCACAACTGAATTTTAGGAGAAATTCTGGTTTGGTTTTGGTAATCTCAGATGTGCTGGTCCTCTCTCATTGCTCTGTTCTCAGTGCTTTAATAAAACAAAGCAATATTCCAAATTACCAGGAAATCAAATAGAAAAAGGGAGGAAGAGGGAGAAGGTTGAGGGAATTAAGCATTGGTAATAAGTGCTAATCACAGACACTGAGCTAATGAGCAAAGTGTTCTTAACTGCAGCGTGAATTAAACAGATTCATTTCCAAACTGGGTTCATTTCCAAACTGGGTTCATCACCCTGGTGATGCCTGACCTAGAACTGTGGCCAGACAAAGCTAAAGAATAAAGCAGGGTTTTATTAAAAGGATCGACTCAATGGATCCACCTTGGGCAGCACAAGAGCCCAGCCAGGGCTGCACCCAAGATGAACCAAAATGGTCACAAAATGCACGAGCGCTCCCGGGGCCTCTCACTTTGATCAGTTCTGTTCCATTTCCATATTGGAGTTCATTGTTCAGTTATAGCTTTAGCCCAGGCAGTCCCATCCTGATTGTGTTTCTCTCTCCAGCCCATGTTGTTTGTGCTCTTGGGCCTGACATTTGGATCATTTGTCCTTGGTCCCCAGCTAGAGAAGGAATTGTTTTGCCTCCCTGCTCTGTGAAGAGCTCACCAACACTTAATATGAAACTCAGACCTGCACACTAAAGCAGCACAGAATCTGAAAAATATAAAAGCTAAACCCTGAGGCATCACTGTGCTTCAGCTGAGCCTGGGAAGGGGAGCAGGAGAGCTGCTCCTGGAGCTCTCCTCCCTGAGCACATCCCAGACAATCACATGTGGAGAAGGAGACAGGGCTGGATATTCCTCAGGCTCCACAGCTCCATGGTGTTCCTACACTGGGGGAATCACTCAGGAACAATTCCAAGTCATTATCTGTCTTCTCCCTGGAGCTGATATGGAATAATGGTGCTGCTCCTTGTCTTCCTTGGGATCTCTCCTCAAGGTGTTCCCCACGGGCCCAAAGCAGACCAGGACCCCTCTGTGGCCCTGCTGCAGAGAGCTCCTTTCATCCTCCTCTCATCCACACTTCCCAAAAAATCTCTTCTGTGCCTTCTGGGCTGCACCACTGGAGGTTTGCTTCGAAAATCCTGCTCCTGGCAGGGGGTGCAGGGATAGGGCTCTCAAAAACTTGGGACAAATCAGGAACAGCAGCAAGGACAGTTCAGGACTGGAGTTTTTAATCCGAATGCTGCTTTGCAAATGAACACTGGAGCAGGGCAAAGGGAAATTCCTGACATTTTCACCTCTTTCCACTAATTCCTTGCCTTTATTCCAAATGCACAGCTTGGCATTGGACACTGCCAAGGATTCAGGGGCACCCACAGCTTCTCTGGGCACTCTGCACCAGGGCCTCATCACCTTCACAGGGAACAATTCCTTCCCAATATCCCATCCATCCCTTCCCTCTGGCACTGGAAAACCATCCCCTGTGTCCTGGCACTCCAGGCCTTTATCCAAAGCTTCTCTCCATTTACATATGTTTACATTTCTATATTATTATAACACTAAAATATTCTATCTACCCATTTACATTTTTACTTCAGACATCTATACTGATCTTCACATATAAATTTATTTCCTTACACTATTTTTGGGGTCAATCTCCCTCTCTCATTAACTCATTCGTAATTCCAGTTGCTTTCCCATGACCATGAGAAGGCTGAAATTCCATGATGAGTAAACCCTCCCTGGGAATACATCCCCAGGCTCAGGGCTTATCCCAAACCTTCCCTATTTTTCCCTGCTGACAGTGATGAGGGGTGACAGCCCATTAAGGGAAAAGCCTGAGCATCCTTCCCTGGGTGCCCCAGCAACCCCAGAGCCTGGCATGATCCAGGGGCTGGAAAACAAGAACTGGCAGAGAGAGGGGATGGGGAAATTGGGATGGGAACATCCAGCCAGCCCCAGGATGCAGCAGTGGCTCCGTGTGGGGATTAAACAAAAGCAGCTGGAAAAGATGATTTGCTTGGCCTTACTCATTTATTTGCTGCAGTTTTCTCAGGGTTGGCTGGGAAAAGCTGTAACCCACTGGCAAAAGGATTCCTACAGCACTGAGCGTTCTCCCAGGATCTGCTTTTCCTCTTTTCTCATCCCACCTCATCCCACCCCTGCCATGGCAGGGACACCTTCCACCATCCCAGGCTGCTCCAAGCCCTGTCCTTGGGCACTGCCAGGGATCCAGGGGCAGCCACAGCTGCTCTTGGCACCCTGTGCCAGGGCCTGCCCACCCTCCCAAAATTCTAATTCCTAATTCCCAAAATCCCATCCATCCCTGCTATTTTAAAGAATATCTCTAGGGATCAAAGCCTGTCTCCTTCAAGACTCCCAGAAGTTTCCCTGTTCCCAACAGTTCTTAAAAACCAAATTTAAAATACAAGGGAAAGCACAGGATCCATCCCTATGTACTCCACTTCCTATTTCCTACTTGTGTGTGTTAAATATTTCACCCTCCACAAATCCACCCCAAGCTGCTGCTCCAAAAACTGGGGGAAAAAAGGCAAAAGTATCAGTCCAGGATATAAAAACTGCATTCTGTTGTCGTGGCAACAAAACTTTTTAACAACATTAAGGATCTGATGGCTCATCAAGAGCTGCCTCTCGTTGTTATAGCAACAAAAATGTTCCCAGTAATTGCTTTTAAAGCTTTCTGTGTTTGCATTTTTATAAACACCCCAATACAATAATGAGTTCTCATGAAAAGGAAGGAGCATTCTGCTTTTTGGGGAGAATTTGTGGAATTTTGGGGTGTCCCAAGTGGAATTTTGGAGTGAATTTGGGGCATTTTGGGGTGTATTTGTGAAATTTTGAGTGAATTTTTGGGATGCCATGTGGATTTTGGGGTGAATTTCTGGAATTTTGGGTGTTCCAGTGAGAATTTTGGGGTGAATTTGGGAGATTTTGGGGACCAAAGTCAAATCTTGGGTTGAATTTGTAGAATTTTGGGGGTCCCAGCTGGATTTTGGGGTGAATTTGGGGGATTTTGGGGTGAATTTGGGGGATTTTGGGGTAAATTTGGGGGATTTGGGGTTGGATGTGGGAGATTTAGGGTGAATTTGGGGGGTTTTGGGTGGATTTTGGGGGAATTTGGGGGATTTTGGGGGGGAAGCAGAAGCTTCCTTCATTTTCTTCTCCATGAGTTTAAGTAGTATTGGATCATTAAATAAAACAGTCCACATTGCTAGAAACAAGTAGTTAATTATTAATAATTAAGTTAAAAATAAGAATAATTTGTGTTGTTGCTTAAATAGACAGTTTATCCTTAAAAAGCCCTGTTGAAAGAGAAATACAGCTTCATTTTGAACTTATTAGAGCTAAGTACTGTAGAGAGAGTATAAGCTAATAATATAAATAATATAAATATATCTATAAATAATATAAAATAAATGTAATACAGCTCAATTTTTAACTTATTAGAGCTAAGTACTGTAGAGAGAATACAAGCTTATAATATATATAAATAATATAAACGTAATACAGGTCCATCTTTAACTTATTAGAGCTAAGTACTGTAGAGAGAATACAAGCTTATAATATAAATATATATCTATAAATAATATAAAACAATATCAACTTAATATAAAAATACAAACATGTTATATTAATAAAATAGAATACATATTATAATAAAATATAAATTATTTATATAAATAACACAATCTTATTTGTATTATTTATATAAATAAATAACACAAATAAGTTTATAAATAGGCTATAATTTATATTAAATATTAGCCTATTACATATACTATAATTTATATTATAGTGTCTCATTTGCGAGACTATAAATAAGAACTAATAAACAGCTGAGTCCAAAAATAAGAAAATACCATCTCGCACATTTAATCCCAACCTTAACAAAAAAGAAGCAAAAAATGATCAAGTCATAGTCAGGATTTTATTGCAAGGCTGCATCATAAAAATGGTAACATTTCCCCAAAATCCTGCTTATTCTGGTTTGGAAAGTGCTGGGAATAACCTTCCCTCCCTTGGCAACGTAACACTCACTCTTCAATGCAGCATGATGGAATAATCAGGAATAAAAACCAACTGTGGCCCATGCACGTGGGTAAGGAGATGCAATGGCAGGAATTTATTGCTGCTGGTGACTGGGATATTCCAGGATATTGTAACTTCACTTCTCCCTTCCCAAAAATTCCCCTGAATCTGTATGAAAATGTCTTCGTTCAGGAGGTTCCCAGGGATGTGGGGCAGGGGGGTCACTCAGGGATATCTCTGGAATAAGGAGTGTGAAAAATGCCAATCACTTGGTTTTTAAAATTTTAAAAGTTTAATAATACTAAAATGGTTATAAAAATAGTAATACGATTAGAGTAATAAAGTTTAGAGTTAGGACAATTACAAGACAATAAAAAGCAAAGAATTATGGACATCCAGATGCTCTCGGACACTAAGTCAGGAAAAGCATCCCTTGTGAACAAAGGAATCACCCTTAAACCAATACACTTGTTGCATATTCATACATCCTTCATGGTTATGCATACATATTTAAAACAACAAACTCTGTCTGTTGTATGTCAACTGTTTCCTTTAATCCCCAAGGTGTCTTTGAGTCTGAGCAAGGCCTGAAGAAATTAGTTTATTCTGATTAGAAAACCATAAATTCCTCTCCTTTGGAAGATTTAGGTGTTCCTCAAAGTGAGTATCTCATCCCTAACAAAAAAAAAAAAACTCGCTCCACATACATAGTCTCTATTTTAACATTATGTTGGAACCTAAAACTACATTTAGCACACTACGTAAGAGAATTATTACAGCATAACTTTCTAACATTACACATATAATATTCATTGTAACATTTGCGAAAAGCCAATCATAAAATATGCATTTTTCACAGGAGGGTTTTACACAGTGGTTCACTCTTCTTTTCTCCACGAATTCCAATCATTTTCCCATCTTTATTTGGACTAAGCATCAGCAGATTCCCCAAAACTGCCACTGTGCCTCTCTGTATGCAAAGACCAAAAAAAACCCCATTTAACTCCATGAACCGATGGATATTTTGAAATACTTAAAATTAGCACAACTGCCTGGAGCTGTTTGAAATGTAAATTCTATTTTTGGTCCCTTCTCCAAAAGAATCACAGCCAAGCAGGCTGCTGCCTGCATCCCTCTCAAATACCCAGGGATCCCAAATAGGGTTTTTTTGGGAATATTGAAATAATGCTCAAAAGCAATGGATCAGCCCAGTCTTCTGCCAACAGGTGAAGAGGAGATCAGGTGATTTTAGAGTGCCAGAAAACAGCTGAAATATTGGTAGGGCCTGTGGAAATGCCAAAACGGAGAGAGGCTTTGGTCTCTTTATTCTGAGTTCCTAGGAATACATTTTCCAAGTATGGAAAAGCAAGTGAAGCTTCAGGCTTGTAAAAATATATTAATTTTTTATAGAATCATGGGATGGTTTGGGTTGGAAAGAACCTGAAATTGTTCCCCCACTCCCTGCCATGGGCAGGGACACCTTCCACTATCCCAGGAGGCTCCAAGCCCTGCCCAATCTGGCCTTGGACACTCCCAGGGATTGAGTTTTCTATGACCCAAAAGTAAATTTTGCATTCTAATCTCTATTTCCAACCCCACTTTCACCTGAACTTCAGGCTCTACAAGAGGGTCTGGCTACAGGGAGCACAAAAGCAAGGGCTGAAGCAGCCCCATTACTGCCCTGAAAATATCACCAAATAAAAGAAATGTGTCTTTGGGGGGAATCCTGCAGCAGAGGAGCTGTATATTCCTGCAAAAAATATCACAGGATCCCGTCATACCACTGGCTTCACTTCAGGCAGGGAAAAGGATTTTTCCTGAATTTATTACAATTCCAAATTATCTTCTGGGAGCCTACATATGGAGCTTTTTGTACACATCAAAAGTCAGCTCTTTAACTACCACATTGCATTGAGCATCAAACTATTCTTCTGCCAATTAACTAGAGCTGAGTGGGGTGCTTAATTAATTTTTAGTATAATTTTAGGGCACATACAAATAAAAAAGGCCCAGGGACCTCTAGGTATTTTGATTCCAAACCAGCACCATGCCTAGAGGAACACAAATCCTGTTCTGGTGGTCCCAAATCTTCCAGGACAACAAAAGGCACCAGTCCCACCCCTTTGCCACTGCCTGGATCTGTGTCCTGCAGCAGTCCCTTTGTTTATCTGCTTTTCATTATTCTGCTAAAACACCATTATTGGCACATTTCAGGATTGCTGCAGGCACCATCAGAGTGGGAGCAAAGCACTTGATGAAACAGAAAAGCATCATGAAAATGGAAAACCCTTCATGCACTGCTAGAACTTGTTAGGGCAAACCAACTTGGGAGGGAATAAAAAGAAAAACCTTTAATTAAATTTGTCTCATGGTCCAAATCATTTAAGGCTCTAATTTGAAGCAGATATTGTCAAAGCATTTCTAAAGCTGTTTGAAACACAGGAAACTGCAAGGCAGAGTGTTACCATTATTCCAGGCTGAGTTTTAGGTGGGGAGTCTCAGCCAGCTCCATTTACTGCTTTTTATTGTTGAAATTTGGGGGGTTGTAGGAATTTGGTCAACACCACATTCACAGAACTACAGAATGACAGATTTGTGTGGGAAGGGACCTTAAATCCCATTCAGTGCCACTCCTGCCATGTCAGGGACACCTTCCACTGTCCCAGGCTGCTCCAAGCCCTGTCCAACCTGGCCTTGGGCACTGCCAGGGATCCAGGGGCAGCCACAGCTCCTCTGGGCACCCTGTGCCAGGGCCTGCCCACCCTTCATTCTCCTGATCTCCTTCAGGAATCACCACCCTGGAACTTATGGGAAACCCATAAACATCCCCAAACACTGATGATGGTCACTCCAACAGAGAAAGGCACTGTATCCCAAAAACATGGAAAAACCATGGATAATGCCCCATCCAGACTGAGATGAATTAATAATCACTACAACAAGAACATCACCAACACATTTTCATGCCAAAACTCCTCCTTGAGTTTGTTTCCTAGGAGGAGCAATCCCTATTTATTGCTGTTTGTGGATAAACAGCATCCAGAGGGGTGATGCCTTAAGTTTTAGCTTTTATATATTTCACATTCTGTGCTGCTTTAGTGTGCAGTTCTGAGCTTCACATTAAGGGATGGTGAGCTCTTCACAGAGCAGGGAGACAAAACAATTCCTTCTCTAGCTGGGGACCATGGACAAATGATCAAAATCTCAGGCCCAAGAGCACAAACAATGTGGGCTGAAGAGAGAAAAACAAGGAGGATGGGACTGCCTGGGCTAAAGCTGGAATTGGACAATGAACTCTAATGTGCAAATGGAGCAGAACTGATCCCAGTGAGAGCCCCCGGGAGCGCTCGTGCATTTTGTGACCATTTTGGTTCATCTTGGGTGCAGCCCTGGCTGGGCTCTGGTGCTGCACAAGGTGGATCCATTGAGGAGATCCTTTTAATAAATCCCTGCTTTAGCTCTGTCTAGTCTCTGTTCTAGGTCAGTCTTAACAGGGCATCAACCACACCAAACCCCATCAAGTCCAGCAGGGCAGCTCATGGCCAGGTGACACTGGCCATTGCCAGCAATACTTGATGAGAACTGACATCAGTTTTTAATCAAAAAAATCAGGGCTGAAGGGAGGAAATCTCATTTAGAGCTGGCCAAGACAAGCTCCAGCAGTTCCCATTCCCAACACCCACAGAGGAAAAGAAATTGCATTGGGGTTATTATTTCCTCTGCTTTTGTCCAAGTTGGAATTAAAATGCACTTTCCAGGACCTGTAAAGCTGTGAACAGGAGCTCAGAGGGTGCCTGCCCATGGATGCTGCATCCCGAGGAAGAGATAAAGGGAGAAAGGATCCCACCCCCAGGTTCTTGTGGAGATAACAGGAAAAAACAGTTCATGGGTTATCCCACTCCTGCCCTAAAAGGATACATCTTCCCACACCTAAAAGGATTCACAGGCTTCTCTTTCGTGTATTCCTTGCCTTCTCTGACAAATCAAAATCCTGACCCAAAATGCAGCCCAGGATGTGAGACAGGAATTAAGAGCAGGGAAAGCAGGGATGGGCCTGCCTGATAAAGCACTCAAGGAAGAGCCTTTGTACTCCAACCCCACAAGGTACAAACCACCTCTATTTGCCAAAAAGAGAATAAAATAACAGGGAGAAGCTCTGCCACAGGGAGAAAAGATGGACAAACGAAAATGGAACAGCAATTCCTAATTTTATGGAACAGTATTTCTAATTTTAGCATGATCTCATTTTTACATTCCAATCCACTCCTAGTTAAGTTACAAATATTTAAGTTATAAATATTAGTATTGAGTCAGGTCTAGCTGTTCTTTCACAAGAATAATCAAATATTATTTTGGCAATTTTTACAGTTCATACCTTTAACCTCTCAATTAGCTGACAGCTACAAAGCTGGGCCATTATTTGTAATTAAATCATAAAAGGCTCATGAACATTCAAATTATCTTCACATGCATCATACTCCTTTAATCAATTAAACAGGGAATTTCATGTGGTGCTCAGCTAAAAAACTACCCCAGTCCCTAAAAACCTTACCAAATCTCTGGAAAACACAAAGCAGAAAATGCCAGATGAAGTTTGGTGCTAGCACAGGAAATTAAAAGTTCCACTGGCACTTCCTGCTTTCCCAACGAATGGCAAGGAGTCTTCAGTATTGCACAAGGAATGTTTTTATTGCTACTGGCTCTAAAATGAGGGATAACCCTGCAATATCATTTTCCAGGAACAAAGATGTTGAAACCGTGACAGAAAATGCAATTAAAAGCTAAAATAGTTCACCCCCTTGGTTTGCAATGTTCCTGGTTAATCAGATCCAGGGGAATGAAGTTTGGACAACACTTAGAGGATGCACAGGGGGGGATTGTTGGGGTGTGTGTGCAGGGCCAGGAGTTGGACTGGATGATCCCTGTGGGATATCCCATGAATCCATGAATTACTTCGGAGATGAAAGGTCTTTGGGTGGCTGTAGGTGATACAAGAACTTTGGCCACTCCATTTTTCCTTTGGCTACAGAAATTCCTTCCCATCTTATTCCCAGAAGCAGCACTAACGACTGACCATAAAAACCTGGATTTCTAATTAAATCTAATTATTGAACTCCAAAGGTGCCACTGCCTGAGCCATGGGCTGGCTTTGCTTTAGAATTTAACCAAGTGCTGTGCCTCAAAGACCAAATTTCCCACACTCCCTGTGTGGATGCAGTGTCCACTTCCCAGGTTGGCTGGATGCAGCTTTCCCCACTTTTTCCCAATTCCTTTATTCATTTGGCACACTCTGATGATCCCACAGTCTGCTTTGTGCTAGAATCAGCTGGGAATTAAATAAAATAACCACTGTTTTAGCCAGGCATTGTTCCCAAGCCTTGAGCAACGCCATCTGCCACATGCCCTCCTCCAGATGTGCAGGAATTTCTGAGCATCACAGAAGTGCCCCCACAAAGGTCTCACCAGCTGTTGCAGCTTATTTGCATGTTTAGTCCAGATTTATCTTAATTTCAAGCAGCCAGTTTCATCTGAAGCTGTTGTTAATTCTACAAACCAGTTCAGGGAATGCTGACAGATCCTGTCAACCTCACCTGACACCTTCTCCTTTCCATCCCAGAAATTCATTCCTTCATTTCCATGCCAGGTGCATTCCCTCTCTCCTTCTCCTAAATATTAACACCCATCAAAGCCAGGTGAGATTTTCACCTGGGGATGGCTGAACAACCCAGGGCTGCTTTGGATTTCCAGCAGTAGAAAAGAAAAATCCTGCAGGAACTTGGCAAATCATCATGTTAATGAAAAGATATAATAGATATAGTAATATATTTCTGATGGGGGTTTATTAGTTAAAGGTTTGACATTTATGACAGCTTTAGATGAGTTCAATGAGAAGATCCCAGAATGGTTTAGGATGAGGGGACCTTACAAATCATCCCAAGCTCTCATGGTCACTCCTGGCTCTGTCAGACATGGACATCCCAACCTATTCCACTGGGATAATAAATAAAAAGCCAAGGTTTTATGTCTTTCTTTTCTCCAATGTTGGCTAGTTTGTCCTCACACCTCCAGCTGTGAAGGATCTGGAATTAGCATCCCCACTGGAGGTGTCAAAAGCCTGGATAAGCTGCCAGATTCACCCTGGAGATGGGGTTTGGGATGCTGGCTTCTGAGGCCATGGGAAGCTGTGCTGATGTAATTAGAGCAGAGGCATAATTAAATTTCTCCACTAATTTGGCATTCGACACAGACCACACCAGAGACCAAGGATGATTTTGAGGCAATTTTCTCTACTGGTACAAACTCACCTACTTACAGCAGAGATATAAAAAAAGTTTTTAATATTTAAGTTAATTAGAAATATTTACAAACAGAATTTCTTCCACAAAATCCTACCATTTACAGATTTGGAAAACTGCTCAGAGGATGCTGCTTCCACATTTTTTTGGTAACAGGTCACCCAAGGTGTGAAGAATCACTGAATCACTTGTGGTTGCACCATTTCCTTTGTGAGAAATAGATCCCCCCAAAATTCCCTGCAGGTTTCAAAGGCAGGAAAAATCTACCTCTGTTTAAAGAACCTTATTTATAAATGCCATCAAAAAGTAGGCATTTATGGAAGGATGAAGCTGAGGGGTTCCTTGCTGCTTCAGAGGAGTGGCTGTGTTATTCCTGCCTTTGAAATCCAGCATGAAAACAGGGGGTCTGAGGAATTATCTTGTGTTCATTCAAAAAATAATTGTGTTAATCTGCTTTTCTCCCCTTCTCTTTTTCCTTTGAGCTTCCCAGCTTTTTCAGCTGCTGAACCAACTGCAGATCCAGCTGATCTTGTGGAAGATGCAGGACAAAACTGGAACATTACACCCTCTTATAAACGCATCTATTTGAAGTTGATACACATAAAAAGATTATTTCTAACCTTTAATCTGTTATTTTCTTCCTGGTTTGTTTGGTTTCCCCCTTACCCCAAGGAATAAATTGCTGTTTCCATTTAGGAGGAAGCACAAAATCATGTTGTCATTACGACAGTGCTAAATCCTATAAATTTTTGTGTTGTGATGAAGCATCCAGGCACTCAGGGAAGGCCCTGGGAATTAAAAAGCAGGAGTTGAAAATCATCTCACTCCTGGATTTTTAACGAAGATTTCTTACTTACCCCATCCTCCCTTCATGGGAATTATCTGGAATCCAACTATAGAAATTCATTCCCTAAAAAAATCCCATTGCAGGATGGTTTTAAGGAGCCAAAACAGCCCCAGGATTTTCTTTTGGGTGGATGCTCAGATAAAAGAAATGCCCTCACCACACCAGGGAATCCCAGAATCTTTTAGGATGGAAAATCCCTCTAAGATCAACACTGCCAAGACCACCTCTAATCCATGTCCCCAAGTGCCACATCCCTCATGGCTTTGGAACAATTCCAGGGATGGGGATGCCATCACCTCCCTGGGCAGCCCCTTTCATTGTCTGACCACATTTTCCATTAATAAATACTTCCTAATATCTAACTTAACATCCCACAACCCCTTCTGGAAAGCCCAAAAACCCTTAAAAACTCCTGTGGGATGATGCTAAATAAAGGGTTAAGCCCAGATCTTGTGTTCCCTCTGTGTTATCCTTGAGGATGGAGGTGACACCAAGAGAGGCTGAGGTAGCCAAAGGAGCTCCTGTGGGGACAGGATGGTCCTGTTTGGGTGCTGAACAACAAAACTCAGTCTTCTGACAGGTATTTTGAAGGACACCACAGCCAAGAAGGAGTTTTTTTGTTTTCTTGCCCAGGCTAGACCAAATGCTGTCCTTAAACCCAGACTCTGCAGCCCCACGGTTCTGTAACTTCATTGTAGGGTCTGGTGAGAGAAGGGTTTGAGATGAGCACTGAGATATCCCAAGTAATAACAACCTCCCCAGAGCAGGAGTGGAAAAGCAACGAGTTCTGGACATGAATCTTCAATTCATGCCTGCTGAAGCATGGCAAGGCTTTGATGACAGCATAATTACCAACACAATAACCACATTTCTGCAGATAATCCCTTTTATCACCCACAGGAGCCTTTTATGTAGGGCCACATGCGTTTCAAAGTAGCAGCAATTGGGAGCAAAATCAAAGCAGATGCTTTAAAAATATTTCAAACTCAAAAAATTGGGTTCTGACTCTGAAAAACTGTTAATAGATTAAAAATGAAAACATCAGAAAACAAACCAAAACAAACCCACAAAAACAAACAAACAAAAAAAAAACCAACCAAAAAAAAAAACCACTAAACTTTAAAGGTTCTCTTTGCCCCATTTGTGGAAAATCACCTTTTTCCCACTAAGTTCCATCACCATCATCTTTTCAAGGAAGGTTTTAGCCAATGAAAAGTTTTTCATGGCTAATGAAAAACTTAACTATTTAAAATGCACTCAAACTTTATCAGAACAACTTGGCTTCTTCAATCCGAGGATTCTTTTTTGGGATACCTCCCAAGGTCTGCCCGAATGGCAGTGGGAAGCTTCAAAAAACAAGGATAGGCTCTTGGACATCTAAAAAAACATTAAATTTCATCTGTCTTGTGGGGCAGGAAGGAGGATTCCCCAGGACAGGAACAGCTGGGAAAGGTTTGTGGGCTGAACAGGAGTGGCTGCTCCATGTAGAACCAGGGAAAGGTATTATGTGGGGAAGAGAAAGGATTTCTCCCAGAAACCATGAAGAAACTGGCACAAAAAGGAGGAAAAGTAGTATTTCCAAAGCAATTATTGCCCTGCACTGGTGATGAGATAAAGCTGCAGTTGCCAGCATCATTTTTGGGAGAACAAGAGAAAGGCTAGGCTTAATGAGACAAATTTAGTTTCATACTCCTCAGATAGACCACTTTTGAATGAAGTCACCTCAGCCAGCTGCTGAAGCATGAAAATTGAAGTCCCTGAAGCGCTGTACAAACACTGACAAATAATCTCATTTTATCAAAACAGCCCAGGAAGGAGGGGTTTTGCCAAAGGCAACCACAGTGAGAGCCAGGAGAGCAGCTTAAGAGGCTGACATGCAGTCCAAGGGCTCAACCTTCATCATTTTGTAAGGAATCACTGCTTGGAAAGCTGCTCCCAACTAAGACACAATCATGCAAAGTCCTCCTGCCAGCAGTTTTCCAAGCTTGGATACACACAGGAGGAGATCCACTAAAGGCCACCACGTTCCTGGGTAAATTCCTGCCACGTGCTGCATAAAAATATCCCTGGGTCTGTGCTTTGGCACTGAAAGTCACAGGGAGGGAAGGAGGAAGGACACAGTCACTGATAGTCTGAATTCTTCAAAGCTGAACTGATCATGGAATCCCAGAAGAGTTTGGATTAAAAAGGACCTTGAAATTCGATCTTGTTCAAATATTCCAACATGGGGCACCTTCCACTGTCCCCAGGCTGCTCCAAGCCCCCTCCAGCCTGGCCTTGGGCACTTCCAGGGATCCAGGGACAGCCCCAGCTTCTCTGGGCACAGGATATAAGCCAGAGCTGTTCCTGCCACACCAAAGATGCTGGGAGCCTCCTTAGGATAACCTATCCCAGCTCGTTCCATACAAAAACCACTCTGGAGCACCCAAAGAGCTCTCACTGAGCTCCCTGGAGCAGAGGGAGACTGAGGGGAGATTCATGGGATCTGCAGCTCCATCTCTGCTCTTTGTGACAGGGACAGGAACAGCTGGAGCTGGGCCAGGGGAGGTTTAGGGTGGATTTCAGGGAAAGGTTCTTCCCCAGAGGGTGCTGGCACTGCCCAGGCTCCCCAGGGAATGGGCACAGCCCCGAGCCTGCCAGAGCTCCAGGAGGGTTGGGACAGTGCTCCAGGGATGCCCAGGGTGGGATTGTTGGGGGGTTTGTGCAGGAACAGGAGCTGGATCAATGATCCCTGTGTGTCGGAACTCAAAATGTCCCTCAGACATTTTTGGAGGTTCCGAGCCCAGGTCAGAAGCATTTGAGACCCTGGCAGGCAGCTGGAAACAGCTGTGATTTTGGATTTGAGCCATGGAACAATTTACCAACCTTGCAGGAAGAACAAGAAGCCACAAAAGTTTAGATATTAGAGCAGAAGTAGTCACAAAGTAAAGGGAAGAATTTTTGAGTGCTGTACAGGGGGGTTTGGTTTTGTACATGGGGGTCAGAAGTTTTAAGATGGAGGGATTTGGGCCTGCCCTGTCCTCCCTCTTTCTCCTTCCTTACCTCCATGTTCTTGGTGATGTTGGCACTCACAGATTGGTTTAGAGTAGAAAAGCACCATCTAATATAGGTAACAGGCATTGGGGAAAAACTATAAACATGTAACACGTAATGTACCATATAAAAGACAGCAGCAGCCCTGGGCGGGGGGAGAAGAAGCAGTCGGGAGTCAGAGAGGATGTCAGGGTGTGTGTGTGCCTCTGCCTGAGCTGTGAGCAAACCACAGCAGCTCAAGGAGAAAATCTTTTAGATAACTTGCAATAAACTGCCTTGAGACCGAACAACAAGAGGCTGCTGAGTTTTCTCTGGAAGCACGGGTTGGAGGAGAGACTTTTCCACCACACGGAGCCACCCCCGACCAAGGGTGATCTCTGGCATCTGTAAATCCCTCCCAGCTCAGCACATCCCGTAACTCTGGTCTGCAGCTGGTGACTGAACAAAGCCAGGAGTGGCACTGAAGATGCTGCAGAGCTACAGACCAAAAGCCACCCTGCCTCCAGCCGTGACTGGGTGAAACAGCAGCAACAGAAGTGTTGGAATCTGAAATGCAAGAAACTCTCAGAACTTGGGTTTGTAAGCCAAAGCTTGGAATTAAACACAGGATTTGATCTGAGACCTTGGAAAAGGCTTCCAAACTTAGGTGCTAGAAGTGAGAACGTGGATTTATAGTTTAAAGCAGAGACATGTTAAGCTAAGTAAAGTTTAGAGTTTTAGAGTTTCAGATATGGAAAAATAAAAGTAGTTACAAGGGTAAACAAGGATTTTAGAATGCAGCACTGTATGTTTGTGTATCATAACATGATTGGCTGAGGAAGCTTACGTGAGTCCATAAGATGAAATATTTAAAGATTAGGTCAAAAACATAAATATCCTTGTTGGCAGTGTTTTATTGGTCAATAAATCTTGAAAGGTCTTGTAACTAAATGTCTTGTGACCTTCTGAGCCACGTGGTGAAGACGTGAGCTGAACTTACCCTTCCTGCTTATGTAGAGAACACGAAAATAAACCACCTCATCAAAAACAACTCAAAAGCTCAAAAGTCCCATCTCTAACTTATTCAAAACTCACTACAAGTGAATTATCACACAGAAGTGATGTGGAGAGCAGGAATGCTCCCAGTGACACTGAGTTATGAGTTCCCAGCATGAGGAGAAGTGGGAAGTGCCCCAGAGAGAGCACAGCTGTGGTTTGTGGGTCACACACAGACACAGAGCACCAGGAACTGCAGCACAGGGACCCCCCCCAGCCACAGCAAAAACAACATTTAGCACCTTGCTCCCTGCTGATTCCATCCTCACACCCTGGAGAAATCACAAATGGCCCTTGGAAACAGCTCCTCTGGGGATGAATATAAAAAATTACCTAAATCATCAAAACTCACACAGGTTTTTGACCTGTGTCAGTCACAGGCACCCAGCCACGATGCCCAAACTCCTCCAGGGTCCCACTCCAGCACCAGCCAGCACTTGCAGAGGCAGCAGCTGATGCCAGCTCCCTGGCATCTCACTTGGCTGGCTAAAAGATGGCAAAATAACCCATCAGCACTGAGACCCACGTGGATTTCAGGTATAAAACACAGTTTTACAGCAGAAGAGGCGAGTCAGTCAGTGCAAAGCAAAGCATGGCTCTCCCAAAATCCTTCCTCCTCCTGCTCCAGGATCTGCAGTAAATGGGAAGAAGCCACATCTCGCTGTCACTAGACCTGTTTGAAAATGTTCAGAAATTGGATTTCTTTTGTTTTTCCTGAGTAACAACCAGTAAAAAAATTGAGATACAGTTGGAGAGTTCATTTAGGGATGCAGAAGAAAAGGTCTAAGGAAGATTTCCCTTGTTCAAGCAAAGACCAAAGGCTGCTCATTCCAGCCCAAGTGATGCTGGGCAGGGCCAGGGAGCCAAGCACTTCCTGAGAGTGCCTGGAAAGGGCACCCCAGGCAAACCATTGCAGAAACTTTGGATTGTCATCCCAAACCTCTTTCCAAACACTGCCACCACCAGCAGTGCCATCAAAGTCCTGGTCCCTATAAAATCAATTACCCCTTCTCATTAGAAAGGAGAAATACAAAATTATTTTATATATCAGAGCCTCACCCATGAAATCATGGAGTGGAAAGAGAAGAAGGAATCTTTTCTGCAATGGTTTCAAAAATGAGATTTTAATGGAAAAGAAAATATTATGGTCTCAAGTTTTTCATTTTATTAGGGGGTTTTTTTTTATTTTCAGCTCCTTAAGTTGTGGATTTCCTCCCCACTGTTCTTTCTGCAAAACTTAATAACACCAGAAAAGTGTTGCGTGGCAGCAATAGAGCAGTCAGGAGCAACAACAGCAAAATTACTGGAATTAATCACAAAAAAAAAAAAAAACAAAACCATCTGGTGTGCAAAGCAGTGGCTAAACCTCAATAATCCTAAAACAGGAAAAACCTGGAAAGGCAACTGGAAGGAGCAAAGCAGTAAATACAGAGGGGATTGGAGGAGTAAAAAGGGGTTGGGGATTTGGGGGAGCTCCAGACTATTCAGCCCCTAGTTAAGCACCCTGGGAGAGAAATGCCTGGATTTGTAATTCAACAGTCCTGATCAAACCCAAGCCCAGAGCCCCTGAGAACTGTCCTGCAGCAGCACAGGAGGGAATTGAAGGGAATCCACCAAAAGCAGCCTGGGCAGCAGGGGAGGGGGGGATTCTGCCCCTCTTCCCCTGTGCTCAGGTGAGACCCCACCTGCAGAGCTGCCCCAGCACAGGAGGGACCTGGAGCTGCTGGAGAGAGCCCAGGGCAGGCACCAGGATGGGCAGAGGGATGGAGCAGCTCTGCTGGGAGGAAAGGCTGGGAGAGCTGGGATTGTTCACCTGGAGAAGAGAAGCTCTGGGGTGACCAAATTGTGGCCTAGCAGGGCCTGAAGGAGCCAACAAGAAAGATGGAGAGAGACTTGGCACCAAAGGGATGGAGTGCCAGGACAAGGAATGGCTTCCCACTGCCACAGGGCAGGGCTGGATGGGATATTGGGAAGGAATTGTTCCCTGGCAGGGTGGGCAGGCCCTGGCACAGGGTGCCCAGAGCAGCTGTGGCTGCCCCTGGATCGCTGGCAGTGCCCAAGGCCAGGCTGGACAGGGCTTGGAGCACCTGGGACAGTGGAAGGTGTCCCTGCCCATGGCAGGGGTGGCACTGGATGGGCTTTAATTCCCTTCCAACCCAAACCATTCTGGGATTCTGTGATCCCAAAGATGGAAATGAGGATTCCTTCAGAGATGGCACAGAGGAAAAGCAAGGATGTTTTCCCAGGAGTGGAGCTCTCTGTGGATGCTGTGGCCACCTCCACAGAAGGGCTCCAGGCTCCCCTGCCCCATGGCTCCCTGATCTCAGCCCCACACCCTCCTCCTCTGCACGTTTGTGCACAGTCCAGCTGCTTTCCATGCACACACAGAGCAGCAGCTTCCAAAAATCCCAAGGTTTCCTGGGGAGATACAAGCACTGTCCCAAAAACAAACCCTGTTATCTCAGAGCGGGTTCACGCTTTGCTCACAGGCACTGGACAAACATTTAATTAAACAGTGGGGAAATACTTAATTAACAGCCTCTGTTTCTAATTAGAAATGGAGATGATGTGAAAGGAAAAGCCACCAAAGCTGCTGCTGCAGGAGTGATGCCTCGGTGCAGAGAATTTGGGTTAATATCATGTTATATTAAGGAAATTAAATAATAAACCACATCACATGTCCCACCCCAAGGTCACACAAAGCATCACGTGCAGGACTGGGAGAACACAACCACTGAGGGTGTGAGGGGAAAGAAAACCCTACAACACCAAGAAAATATCACCTTAAACCACCTCAAAACGCTGCACATCCTGTTTGTGACTCCTGGAGCCGTGGGCTCTGGGAAACCTAAAAGCAGCCTGGAAAACCCCTCTTTCCATGACAAAATATCATGTTTTGGATTAATGGTGCTGAAATTTAATAGGCAACCCCACAGAGATGTCAGTGATTTAGGCATTCAACAAAATCCTGATTTTTTTTCCACTGTTTTAAAAAAAATCCTGATTGTTTATCACCATGAGCAGTTGACACACAAACTGTTTTCCAGTGATATTCCCTCCTCTCCTACAAGAGCAAAGGGTAAGGATGGGGATTACAAAAGCACCTGTTCAACATGCTCAGTGCCCAAAGCAATCCAGGAAATCACCAGGACAGGACAGTGGATTTCTTTAAAGCCCTATTTAACCCTTCAAACTCCTCATAAAACCCACAAATTTTCTTCTCCTCAAACAATATTTTGACATGCTGCAGATTTGGGCTGATTTCCTATAAAAACGAGTTAATACCTGGCAGAAAAGAGAGTACAAAGCCATGTGGGAATGCCTTAGGAGAGTGGATATCCCTCTCCAATTATCAGGTATATAAAGGCTTTGCTTGGGGAGTGAGTTCATCCATTTAACCTACACCTGCCACCTGGCAGGGAAATAATTGCCCACTTAATTTACTCATTTTTTGTGGGCTCCAGAGGACAATGATTGCACCATGAGCAGGAGGGGAGGCAAGGCCAGGGGTGGGAGTGGCAGCACAGGGGATGGGGTTTGTTTTCCTTTAAAAAGCTCCCATTCTGGGCAGCATGGCACAGTTCATGTTTGGAAATCAAATAGATTTTTATTTCTATGAATTATTTTCCTGCAGGGCAGAAAACACCAGAATGTTCTTCCTTTTGCTACACTTTCTTACAAAATAAAATTATTTTATGGGAAAAGCAGGCTCCTAAAAATGAGACATCTGGCAAAACTATTAAATGTATTTTTTTCTGACTATGCTTCCAGTAATATTTTCTAGGTTTCTGAGGCGAAAGCCTTAATTTCTTCTGGAAAAATCCAGTTTTTCCCATGCTCAGGATTTGGTGCTAATCCAGTAATCTCTCGTGCACACCTTGCTCATTTCCCTTGGCTGCCAGAGGAGGGCTGGGACACCTGGAACCAGAGGTTGGAACTTGCCCAGGGGTGTGAGCATCACTTTTGGGGCTCACAAGAATGAGGGAGGGTAATATCAAATGGGGAAATGCCAGCACGCAGGAACTGCTGCAGAAATGCCAAAGCCAGCTGGAAATCAATGAAGAATTTATCAGAATACAATATGGGGGCATTTACTTGGAGAAACATCTGCCCTGCTCCTTGCATAAACTCCCTTCCTTCCCCTCAGCTTGGGGAATGTACAATTCCTGAGTGGCACTGGCACCTCATTATCCAATTAAAATGGCTTGCTTTTAACAAAGAAATAATGTTGGAATAAAAATAATTAGGTTAATGATTAATTTGAGCTGCTCATATATGAAATTTGCAATTAATTTGGGGAGGTCTGGACGTTTTAAGCTCTTCTGAGTAATTGTGACAAGTGGCATCACTGGGGCTCCTCTAATTAATTTGTTAATGTGAGCACAGGGGGTCACCCCCTTGCCAGAAGTAACAGGGGAAATTTCATCTATTTTTAAAGGAAAACCAAACCACTCTGGAATAGTTTCCTGACATCTCTTGTGAGGCCAACAAGAGGTTTTTTTTTCCTGTTTTTCCAGAAACAGAGCTGCCTCCTGCTCCCATGGGAAGAGGAGCACGCTGAATCTGAGCAGGCAATGAAGTGGTTTGATTTCACAGTGACATCAACATTCCAGCCAGCACAAATTTCCCAAGGGATTAACCTCTGGAAATGGCACTTCCAAGTCAAGGCTGAATTGATTTAAGAGGTTCAGTGTGAGATTCTCCAGGACTGCTTGGAGGGAAAGGTGTGGCCCATCAGGGAGGTTGGAAAAGCCCCCAAAGGTCATCAACCCCAACAACTGACCCAGCACAGCCCGATGCCAGCTGACCCGTGTCCTCAAGTGCCACGTCCCCATGGCTTGGACACCTCCAGGGATGGGCACCCCAAAGCTCCCTGGGCAGCCCCTGCCAAGGCCTGAGCACCCTTTCCATGGAGAAATTCCTGCTGCTGTCCAAGCTGAGCCTCCCCTGGCACAGCTTGAGGCCGTTTCCCCTTGTCCTGTCCCTGTTCCCTGGCAGCAGAGCCCGACCCGCCCTGGCTGTCCCCTCCTGGCAGGAGCTGTGCAGAGCCACAAGGTCCCCCCTGAGCCTCCTTTTCTCCAGGCTGAGCCCCTTCCCAGCTCCCTCAGCCGCTCCTGGGGCTCCAGCCCCTTCCCCAGCTCCCTTCCCTGCCCTGGCCACGCTCCAGCCCCTCCAGGGCTCTCCTGAAGTGCTCCTGGGGTGGCTCTGGCTCTGTGCCTGGACAGGTTGAGCTGCTTGGATTGCTGGAAAGGAGCTGGAAATTCCTTCCCTGTGGGATCAGGGGAGCAGCTTCTCCTCAGTGTCCATCATCTCCCTCTCCCACCTCCCATCCTGGAACCAGGGCAGACACAGAACCATCACTGCCGTGTGCTGAAGTTTGGGGCAAGGCCAGGCTGGACTCTGGGGCTTGGAGCAGCCTGGGACAGTGGGAGGTGTCCCTGCCATGGCAGGGGTGGCACTGGGTGGGATTTAAGGTCCCCTTCAATTCAAACCATCCTGAGATTCTGGGATCCCATCCGCCCCAGTCTCTCCTACCTCTGCCTGTCCCAGGTTACCTCAGTTTCTCTTGGTTTATCTAATTTACATCAAGCTATCCTGAGCTTTAGCCAAGCCTGGTTTCCCTGTGAGCTGAGCCCCTTTCCCAGTTCCCTCAGCCTCTCCTGGTGCTGCTGCCATCCCTCGCAGATCTCACACTCCCAGAGCCTGCTCAGGGATGGAAAGCAGAATTATTTTGCATTCCCACTGCATCTGAGATCCCAGCTGTCAAACCCTCGGTGCCTGAGCTCTGCCTCTTCCCAGAGATAACCAATTAATTTTATGGTGCCACTTGAGAGGGCTGGAGATGGAGTTACAGAGCATCTAATGATAAAAGAAAATAGTGAATGCTATAAACAGAGATGTCCTCCCATTCCCTGTTCCCCTATTGATAGGCTTTCTAATAAAGGACACTTTCTAATAAAAGTGTCTCCAGAGCTCCCTGGGGATGAGCCCATTCTCACGTGAAAGGCTCAAATATTGCATTTATCATCACTAGTGACTGATAGACACTGACAGGGACAGAAGGTTCCTCTGTGCAAGCAAAAATACAAGAGGCTTTTCCTACTCCACATCCCATCACTTCAACCAGCTCTTTTTTTACTTAGTGTTAGGGGGATAAAGTCACCTGGGAGAACCATGAATACAGCCTGCGTGTGTTCAAGGTGTAACTGAGACTCCCAGAGTGGTTTGGGTTGGAAGGGAATTAAAGATCATCTATTCCTGCCCCTGCCATGCCAGGAACACCTTCCACTGCCCCAGGCTGCTCCAAGCCCTGTCCAGCCTGGCCTTGGGCACTGCCAGGGATCCAGGGGCAGCCACAGCTGCTCTGGGCACCCTGTGCCAGGGCCTGCCCACCCTCACAGGGAACAATTCCCAAAATCCCATCCATCCCTGCCCTATGGCAGTGGGAAGCCATTCCCTGTGTCCTGTCCCTGCATTCCTTGCCCAAAGCTCTGGGAGGAATGAGGTGTCCCCCAGGGCTGCTGTCACTGTCCCATGGCAGAAGAGGTGGCAGTTCTCCCACAGCAGCACAAATGAGCTGTGACCTGCAAGCCCCATGAAAGAATACCATTTATTTTCAAACACCACTTGGACTAAGGCATGACTGCAAACAAAAATCCCATCTGAGCATTTCCTGCTGCAAATCCTGATTTATGAATATTGCTCTGCACAACCACTGCTAGAACGGCCCAGGGGTCCTAAACCAGGGGTGCATTTGCTCTGCTCATGGTTTAATTTGGGTTTCATTTCCTACAGGGAAAAGGAATGTTTCCTCTGAGGGTGATATTCCTGTGGCAAAGCTGCCTTTCCATTTTAAAGCCCATCTCTGACGTAAGGCATTGACTCATCCACACCTGTCCAGGGCATTTGAATGAATGAGCCAGGAGATATTTGCCAAAAAATACACACATTATTTGCCCAAAAATACATGTATCATCCTTCCCACTGCACTCCTTCCATTTCAAAAATGCTCACCTTTCAGATTTAGGAATTGTTTTACCCACCTGCTTCCTTGGAAATAAGAAATCAAAGGTCCATCCTCACTGCTGCTTTCTAGTAGGATACAAGGAATTGCTTCCTAAAAATAAGTAACCTAAGTGGAAAAGTCCTTCCCAAGACTTTTTCTTTCAGAACAGTGAGATTGGACAATCTGGGAAAACCCCATATTGTCATTTTCCTGTAAAAACCATCATGCACAGATGGAGCAAGCCCATCAAATTTAGGATGGCAAGTGATTCCTATTCCCTGAGTGCTGCAGAGAAAGGGAAGCCCATCCACGAGGCTATGCCTTGAAAAAGGCTATGGAAAGGGAAAGCACATTGGGAGTGGGAATTGAGACCTGTATTAATCAACAAAAGCTTTAGGAGGTTTTCCCCATCTCCTTTCCAACATAAAAAAGTTCAAGGCCAGGTTGGATGGGGCTTGGGGCAACCTGGGATAGTGGGAAATGTCCCTGTTCGTGGCAGGGGGTGGGACTGGATGAGATTCAAGGTCCTTTTCAACCCAAATCATTCCAAGATTCTGCAATTGCAGTTGTTATTTGAGATGGGGAACAACAAAAGGAACCCAGGTCTGTATTTGGACTGCTCGAGGCTTTGGGTTTTGTCCTCCTCTCAGCAGAAGGGATTATACAACACTTCATGTTCTATTCTGTGCAATTCCACTGATTTTACAGGACAGCCCACTAAATATCCTAAATGAGATTTCTGAAGCCTCCATGAGGAATTTGAACAGCCAGCTGCTGGGGAAGCTGAAGTTATTTGCAAATATTCAGCCTGTGAAGGATTTTAACAGTACTTCTTGGCAAAACAACTCCACACAGCTCCACAAAATCCAAGCTGCAGGATCCTGACCTGCTCCTCTCTTACCTTCTCCCCCAAATCTGGGTCACCCCTTAGGGACTCACACAGGGTTAAAGCTGCTCATTAATTAATAGCCCATCACTCATTTATCAGCACATTGACTCATCAGAAACCCCTCATTTGTTGTTACCTACCTACAATGGAAGTACTTTGAGCAGTAAAAAGTCCCCACACCAAGGGCTGTCATATTCCCAAAGTCTTTTACTTCTGGAAGCAATGGTTTAGGGGGAATTCTCTCCTCCTTATAAAGATTTATCTTAACTGCAAAAGCTCTAAATACTACCCCTATTTCTCAGCAATACAGGGATGGAACACCCAAAATATTCCATAAATGCTTTCTTTTCCCAAGCTGCCTTCAAACCAAGCAGAACCCCTTCTATTTCAACACCATTCTGTTTTGTACCACCACATTTATTGGCACTATTTGAAAAATATTTCCCTGGGATGAGCAATATTTTAGATCTCATGTCAACAGAAGAATATTCTCATCCTAATTATAGGAATTCTTACAATTAATAGAGGCAAACCAAGTCATTAGCCTAGAATTTTATCCATCTAAACTGGGTTGTGCTGGGAAGTTGAATTCAATTATCTTTTTTTGATAAAAGATTAACTGAGGGATCAGTGCAACTAATGAAATACTTAATAAAAAGGATTAAAAGAGCGGAGGCAAAAAAGGAAAAGGAATCAGGTGAACCAAAGCCACTGGAGATGTACTGAACAAGAATGAAAATTTTGCTTATTTTCCCCGTGGAAATTTAATTCCCAGACTGACGTGACCACAGGAAGGTGAACAGAGCTTTCTCAGCTGGGGAGATCCTGGATCTGCTGCTCCCAATCTGTGTTCCCAAAACCTCATTCCTGTGCTGCACACCAAGATCAGGGCTCCCAAAGGCCACCACAGCTTGGATCACCATAGGTAATCACAGATAATTCATGGATCACTGTCAATCACCATGGATCACTGTGGATCATCATGGATCACAATCACTATGGATCACTGCCAATCACAATGGATCACTGTGGATCATCGTCAATCATGATGGATCACCACAGGTCACCATGGATCACTGTCAGCCACCATGGATCACAGTCAATTATGATGGATCACCATGGGTCATCAATCACAGTCAATCCTGATGGATCACCATGGGTCATCATGGATCATCACTGTCATGGTTTGACACTGGCACAATGCCAGCTCCCCCATGAAAATGCAACCTCTCAATTGAATGCTGTGAAATGCAATTGGGAGCAGAGCAAAGCAGCCCCAAGCTTAATAACAAGGGAAAACTTTATTAAGCTACTACTACTATACTACTATAAAAGAGAAAAGAAAGAAAAACACACAAAATCCAAAATGAAAACCTTTCAAAACATTCCTCCAAATATTCCTCCTCCCACTACCCAACTCCAACAAGCCACAGTGAGACACAACTTGGACCCTTAATCAAGTTTTCACTCTTCAATATAATCAATACTGAGTCCATGGGGAAAAGAGGAGTCCCCCTTGCACCATAGACCCCCAGGAAACACAGCTGCCACCTCTTGTGCTTCCATGTCACACGTGGCACTGCCCAGACACACCGGCCAGTGCGACACTCTCCTCTGCATGTCACAGTGCTCTCACCACCGTGCATGGACAGAGACTGCTTATAGGGCCCCTTTAAGGATGCTTTCCCAAGGACCAAGAGGAACAACAGTCCAGTGTCTCATTTTGGGACCACAGTCCCTCCCATTTTCCCCTGGGGCTGAGGGTCCAAGGACAGAGATCTTCATCTTCCTGAAGACAGTGGTCATCATCACATCCTCCTCAGCTTTTCTCTGTTCATTCCTGCACTGGTAGTTGCTGGAGCAGGTCTCTTGGCTCACCAAGTATCCCCCTAAAAATGCAGTCTCTGTTGCAGGAGAAACTGGTTCCGTCTATGGCTAACAAGAAAAGTCCAGCCAAAAGCCACTCCATCATCTTCCCCCAACATCTGAGGTCCCAGGCTGTCTCTCTTTCCTTCAAATTGAGGAGGAATAATATCTCACAAAGCCTTCATTTCCCAGGAAAGGGTTAAAATTCCCGGACTTCCCCAAACAGCTGAAATCTCGGCCCAGGACTCCATCTCCCACGCTGGGCATCTTCCCACCTTCTCCTCTGCCAGCAAACTTCCAGGTGTCTGCAGGCTCTCTGTCTCTTTCCCTCTACATTGGGGTGGGGGGAACAAAGACACCTCAGACGTTCTCCACCCTTCTGTCTGCAGGAGGTGGCTCAGTTCCAGATCTTTCACCCCCTGGCCCACCTCCCCAGGCCACAGGCTTCCCCTCCCCACCCAGCTTGTGGCTGGGCAGGGGAGGTCTGCACCCTCCAATGACCGGAACCAAAGAGAGCGAGTTCTCCTGGGAATTCTGCTTTTAACCCCTCTGTGTTCTCAGAGGCGTGTCCACCCTCAATTGGTCACTCCAGGTGTCAATATCCAAACCGGACTCCGGACTGGATTGAGCTCTTACTTCCAAGAGAATTCTTTTTCTTGTGTCAAACCACGACAATCATCAATCACGATGGATCACCATTAATAAAAATGGATCACCATGGGTCACCATCAGTCACAATGGATCACCATGGAGCACAGTCAATCACCATGGGTCATCGTGGATCTCCATGGAGCACAGTCAATCACAATGGAGCACCATGGGTCATCATGGATCATTATCAATCACGATGGATCACCGTGGATCACTGTCAATCACAACAGATCACCATGGGTCACAGAAGATCACCATGGATCGGTGGGTTCTACCAGGAAGTGGCTGATTCTCTGTGCAAGCCAAGTTTGTCCCAGGGCCTCAACCAGGTCACATCATCACTGGAGCCCAGTGGGACACCGAGCCACTCACCAGCAGCCTTGGCCAAGGAAAAGTCATGGAATCCCAGAATGGTTTGGGTTGGAAGGGACATTAAAGCCCATCCAGTGCCACCCTGCCATGGGCAGGGACACCTTCCACTATCCCAGGCTGCTCCAAGTCCTGTCCAGCCTGGCCTTGGGCACTGCCAGGGATCCAGGGGCAGCCACAGCTGCTCTGGGCACCCTGTGCCATGGCCTGCCACCCTGCCAGGGAACAATTCCTAATTCCCAATGTCCCATCCATCCCTGCCCTCTGGCACTGGGAAGCCATCCTCCCATGTCCCTCCATCCCTTGTAAACAATCTCTCTCCATCTCTCCTGTAGTTCCTTCAGGCCCTGCAAGGCCACAGTTTGGTCACCCCAGAGCTTCTCCTCTCCAGGTGAACAATCCCAGCTGTCCCAGACTTTCCTCCCAGCAGAGCTGCTCATCCATCTGGAGTCCCTCGAGGCAGGTGAAGCTGAATGTGCCACACTCAAACACAAGGACAAAGCCACAGAGGAACCTGCAGGCCCAGGGAGCAAAAGCTGGGACATTCCACTGGGACACAAGGACAACATCAACTGAAGGAGGAATTCTGCTCCATCCCACCTTTTCTTTATGGTAATTTTGCTGTAACACCCCACTGGAGAGGCTGATCTGTGACTCATTCCCAACATTTTCACACATCCCACTACGTACACCGGGGACCCTCAGAGCCCATGTGCAGGAATTCCCTGGGAGAATGCCAATCTCCAAAGGGGACTCAAAACCATACTCCTATTTGGGATTTTTGAGCTTCTTGTCCTAAATGTATAAGAAATGCTCATATTTAGGTCTCCTTCCCAAAAAGCTTCTTCTTGCCCTGCCTTCTCCTGAAAGCTCTTGGGAAACTGCTTGCCTGTTTCTGTGACTCCAGGTCTGGGTGACCCAATTTCCAGTGCTTCCTTCCTATGCACACATCTCCAACAGAAGGACAGATTAAAAGAAATAAACTTATCATTATTACTAAATAACCCACTGGCTAAACAAACTGGACTTCCCACCATGTGCCAAACAAGCTGCAGTCCTCCAGATGCTCTGGCAAATAAAGAATCTGCTAAAACCACATGTAAAAGGGAGAGATAAAAGCAGGTAAGGTCCCACACCCCAGAATATTGTTTGTCCTGGTATCAGGAGCTCACAGTCAGTCCTGTCTCTGTGGGATCATTTTGCAATTTATCTGCTAACAGCATAAAACCAGCAAAGTCACTTAAGGGGTCTGGCAGCCAGGCTGGGCTCCAAACCTTTGTGCATCACTGGCAAGAGCCTCTGCTGCTCCCAGCTCTTATCCCAGCAGCTGGGATAAAATAGCTAAAAATACGGAATTTGTCATCCCAAAATGAATCACCAGAATCATTTGGAAAGATGCTGAATGCAAAGCTAAAGAATTAAATCATGAAGGCAGGAACAGATCTGCACATGTGCACACAGAGGGTCTGTCACAGGGGCAGGTTTGCAACAGAGCACAGGGAAAATCCATCTCTCATTAACAAACTCATTCATATCACTCTCTGTTCCTTTTTTCCCCTCTCACATCCTCATTTTCCTGTTGCCTCACAAGACACCATTCCCATTGCTGCAAATATAGGCACAAGCAAGATTTAGAATCACAGAATTCCAGAATGGTTTGGGTTGGAAAGGACTTTAAAACTCAGCCAATGCCACCCCTGCCACAGGCAGGGACACCTTCCACTGTCCCAGGTTCCTTCAGCCTGGCCTTGGGCACTGCCAGGGATCCAGGGCCTGCCCTCCCTGACAGGGAACAATTCCTTCCCAATATCCAATTTAAATACATTAAACATATCTAATTTAAATCCATTTCCCCTTACCAGGAAACCATGCTATGACACAGGAAATTGGCATAGCCATAAAACCACCTTAAGGTAAGGAAAATCGTGGATTCATTTCTATGTGCACTCAGAGAAGTAAATTCTGGTCTGTGTTCTGATGATTTATTGTATTTTAAATATATGGGCTCATGCAGTGTAATTGGTCGTGGCATATTTTGCATGATGAACACAACAAATTGGCTTTTGTGGAGCTGTTCCAAGCAGTTGTTCAAGACAAAAAAAGTAATTAGTGAAAGCAGCAATTAGTGACAAACTAAATGGGGAAAAATGGTTTTAACCAAATCTTCTGTGAAATCTGCACCACACAATTTTACTGAAGTCTCTTGGATTTCGGTTCCTTCCCAGGACTTGTTGAATTGCCATTGCATATAAACATTCACAGACCACTGCGCATAAATAACAGTTTAAAGAACAAAATGAACCATTTGCATGAGAATTGAGAGCACTGACTTTGTGACCAGACGATTTTCAGCCCATTTTAATATCCACTTTATAAACAGAGGCTTTGCAGAGAATTTAGGAAAAGCAATTCAGACTGGAAAATTGTTTTTACAAAACAGAGCTCATAGGCAAAAAAAAGGTATGAGTTTATATTATATATAAATTATTGGTTCAGGGAAAGGCTGGAGTGGGAAAGGAACTCAAAGCCCATCTCATCCCATCCCCTGCCAAGGGACACCTTTCACTATCCCAGGCTGCTCCAAGCCCCATCCAGCCTGGCCTTGGACATTTCCAGGGACCCAGGGGCAGCCCCAGAGCTTCTCTTCCCCAGGCTGAACAACTCCAATTCCCCCAGCACAAATCTAAATTTCTCAGCACCAAACATAAAATCATCTCCACACAACATCAATGCACAGGATTTAAAATGGGACCATCCTCTCCCTGTTTGTCAAGATAAACCATCCATAGGATTTTATCAGCAAGGAATTCTCTCCTCTGACAAACACAACCTGGAATTGCATTGCATCACCTCAGAGCTTTACAGGCTTATTCCAGGCAGGCAAAACCCCTTGCTGGTGTGTGATATTCACATTGTCTGGACAGAGAGACATAATTCTGTCTCTCAGGAGAAGCACACTGCTCCTTTATTTTCCCCATGTGGAATGTGGTGTGGAGATTGTTTACCTGCAGTGATTGCTGGGTTGGATTCTGGTGAAGGTTGTTTGGGTTCAGTGACCAGCTGGATCCAGTTGTGTCTTGGACTCTCAGCAGCCACAATTTCGAGTTAGATAGGTAAGAAGTACGTAGAATAGTATAGTATCTCTTTAAATAATATATTAATATCACATAGTATAGTTTTAATAAATATAGTTTTATCCTTCAGCCTTCCGATCTGGAGCCAGACATCGTAATTTCTTCCCTGGATCTGGGGTTTGCCGCATTTTTTACTATATTGTTGTGTGCTCAAACTTCCTGCCCACACATGGAACCTCTCCACAGGTCTTTAAATCCCTGTTCCCCAGCACCCATCCCTTCTGCTTCCAGCACACACCTCATAAGGGCTTGGAAACTGCAGGCAAAGGTGTTGCTCCAAACTGGATGCAAACCCAGAAGGTGCCGAGGAGAGTTTGGGCAAAGTGGGATTGTTGGGGTGTCTGTGCAGGAGCAGGAGTTGGACTGGATCACCCAGTGGTCCCTTCCAGCCCAGGATACTCCATGAGAGGATTTATTGCATGGGTGTGACAATCAGCTTTTAATGCTGATCAGAACAGTTCCCAGAGAGAGCAGGGAGAAGCTGAACAAGCCTTTCCCAATGGATCTATTCCCAAATCCTCACCTGGAAATCACAACTTTCTTATTCAAGGCTTGAACATGCAATAAGTGGTCAGGATTAACTCCAGCAGGGTATAAATGCAGAGGGAAAGCCCAGCCTATCCCAAAGCATTCAGAATTCCCTCACTGGTGGTCACAACAAGGAGTTTGTACATCCAGCTGTGCTGTTTTCCCAGCCTCTGGAATCTCTGCCATTCCAATAGACATAAATCTCTTGGGACATGGAAATAACTGCATGATCACTGATGAGTTCAGATGTCTTTGGACTCGGTGAATTTACAGCAGTGATTCACAGAATGTTTTTCCATACAGTGAGAAAAACTAATTATTACTGCACTGAAATTCGTCACTGTCATAAGAATTAATGGAGTTTGAGGAGCAGTAAAGTCACCCCGAGATGTTGCCTTAATTATCCCATCAGTCTTTACGAGTTTCAGTCTCTGCAGTGGTTAATAAAGGTTAATGCCTCCCCTATTCCAGAAATACTGCATGCAACTTGACAAATAATCAGGGAAAATAAGTTAGAGAAGCTGCAAAATAACTGCACATTACAACGAAATTTATCCACAAAAGGTCTCCCAGACAGGCCACTCTCCTCAGGAGGGCTGGCAGAGGCTGACATTTAATGTAGTTAACCTTTACAGCCTAAAATTCCTAATTTTAGAAAATGTGGACTTGATTTACTGTGCCTTTTAGCCCCAGGATTTCTGGGGTGTTTCCAGACTCTGGAATTATCAGATTCTGGAATCTCTAAATGGCATCAGGCAGCTTCAGTAAGTCCAGGGTATAACAAGACCAGCACATCCCTCAACTCAAACGCTCAGGAGAACCTCTGGGATGTGGAATACTTCCCTCTCTTTCACTAAGCAAACCTTTTGGAGACAGAGATCCCAACAAATCACTCTTGTTGGCCTTGCCAGCACAGAGTGTGTGTCCTGCTGTTCCCTCACTGCCAACACCCCTGTGACACACGGCTGTCCCCAGCACAGGAGGGACCTGGAGCTGCTGGAGAGAGCCCAGGGCAGGCACCAGGATGGGCAGAGGGATGGAGCAGCTCTGCTGGGAGGAAAGGCTGCACAGCTGGGATTGTTCACCTGGAGAGGAGAAGCTTTGGGGTGACCAAATTGTGGCCTTGCAGGGCCTGAAGGGGCTACAGGAAACATGGAGAGGCACTCTGCAAAAGCAGGGATGGCTTCCCAGTGCCAGAGGGCAGGGATGGATGGGATTTTGGGAAGGAATTGTTCCCTGGCAGGGTGCCCAGAGCAGCTGTGGCTGCCCCTGGATCCCTGGCAATGCCCAAGACCAGGTTGGACAGGGCTTGGAGCAGTCTGGGATGGTGGAAGGTGTCCCTGCCCATGGCAGGGTGGGAATGAGGTGGGCTTTAAGGTCCCTTCCCACCCAAATAGTTCTGGGATTCCATGATACTCATGTGGATGTGACATCAACCTCAAACCTCAGCAGCTGGCAGAGAATAAATAGAGTTTTACCAAGATTAATCCTAGATGGACATGCAGCTCTGAAGTGCCTCACCCCATCCCCAGGCTGGAACACAAACACAAGCTCCCAAAACCACCAACAGCAGATCCTGCCCCAGCACCAAAGCACTGGGGACTCGAGAATGAGATCAACAGACATTTTGTTTGTGGGGGATGATTTGAGCACATCTCTAACACCTTGGAACACTTGGGTTTGGAGGAATTCACACCACTGTGCATCAGCTCTCTGTTCCCAGCACACCCCAGAGCTGTAACACCCCAGTGCAGCAGGAATTAAAAGAATTAAAACACAATAATGTTGTTCCAGTCCTAATGTGGGGGCTGAGAGCCGACACACAATGAATTCACAATGTTCATGGCCCACACAAACCCACAGCAGTTCATTAGCTAAAACAGAACATTTAAAAAAGAGAAAAGGAATATGGAAATGAGTGTTTCTTTCCACAAGGAATCATTTCTTTCCCAGGTTCTGCTCTTATGTTGTTAAAGGATAAACTGATATTAGAGGACAAAGCTGGGAACACTTTCCCTTTATCAAATTAAAGCAATAACAAACTGTTTATGAAGATGCTTTCATAACGTTAGTTTTGTTCTCAGAAAAGAAGACCTAATTTACAAACTAAGTTGGAAAATTAAGATTGGCTCCTCCAAATTTACCATCCTCCAAAAAAACTCACTGCTTGAGAAACTGCTCAGTCTTCCTGGTTGAGCTCAGCTGTAAACCTTCCCCAGAGGAATTTAAAGTGCACATTTCCAATGGATCTCTGCTACCTCTCCATCTTCCCAGCATAGAGAAGAGGAGGCTCCAGGGAGACCTTAAAGCACCTTCCAGTAGCAAAAGGGAGCTTCTAAAACTGAGAGAAAGGGACTATTTCCATGGTTAGATAGTGATGGGACAAGGGGAAGGGCTCTGATTTAGAAGAGGTGAGATTTATGGGATATTGGGAAGGAATTCCTCCCTGGGCGGGTGGGCAGGCCCTGGCACAGGGTGCCCAGAGCAGCTGTGGCTGCCTCTGGATCCCTGGCAGTGCCCAAGGCCAGGTTGGACAGGGCTTGGAGCAGCCTGGGACAGTGGAAGGTGTTCCTGCCCATGGCAGGGGTGGCACTGGATGGGCTTTGAGGTCTCTTCCAACCCAAACCAGTCTGGGATTTTATTAAAATTTAAAGAAAAGCCACAGCCATCACAAAACCATCAAAGTCTGGGGTTTTACTGGGTGATAGACTGGCACCAGAGCATCTCTGTGATGAACACATCGATGTGCTAGAGATACACCAATTTATTTGGGAAGTGACCCCAGGAATGCAGGACTCAGGGGCACCCACCCACTAACCCAGCAAGAATGGAACCACTATTTTCCAGACACTAATGAGAAAGTCATTAAAACACACATTAAAGCAACCCCAAGGGAAACTGTGCTAATGAGCTTGCTTGCTCCCATGCCTGGGTTTACATCTATTTTTTATACATTCCCACTGAAGAGACATAGAATATATTCCCATTCCCTCTGGAGACAGTGCAGCACATCCTTGCTTTTCTCCTGCCAAAATGTCCTGCTCCAAAAGCAGCTGAAGGTCAGCCTGCCATGCCAGCTGCTCCTGGGGCTCTGGATTACCAGGATTTGGGAGAAGCACCACAGCAGTGTATGATCATCCTGTGCAGTGTATCCCATCCCAGACCTGCCTGCAAGCTCATCCACACAAAGATTTATGGCAAACCTGGAAGGAAATACGTTTGCAACAGGTTAATTAGGAAAAAAAATATATTATCACTGATGTCTTGCCATGCTTTTGTGAATAACCAGGAGGAAATGAGGGCACAGCAAAGCCTGGGAGCCTCCGAGTTTCTTGCAGTAGCTGATGGAGTGATGAAGCATTTCATTTGTCTGTAATTGAGGGGGATTATTTTAGTAATGAAGCAGGAGTTGAATATTAGCTGCTAAATACAACCACCATCAAAGCAGGAGTTGAATATTTGCTGTTAAATACAACCACCATCATCTTCCTGGACTTGGAAGGAGCATTTCTTTTAAACCCCAAAAAACTCTACAGTAGCAGCAGCCAAAACAAGATTATCTCCTTTCCCAGTGCTCCATAAAGCTGGGGAATTAGTGAGCCTTTTTAGATATTACAATGTTTGTCAAGCAACAATTAAAAACGCACCAGCGATTAAGCAAACACCATAAAGCTTTTACAATTCATTTGAAGCAGGCAAATATTTGTGCAGCCAAATTAAAAAAAAAAAAATCTCAACCAACACTGAAGTATTTGGCTCTCTGAAGATTCAAAATCCTTCATTTTGAAAATGGATTTTTAAAAACTCCCTTAAAGACTCCAAGGCCATCCAACCTGGCCTTGGGACACTTCCAGGGATGGGGCAGGCACAGATTTTTTTTTTTTGTTCAATCACAAAGCTGTCATCAGCAATGGCACACAATTATTATTTGCATTTACAGCCAAGGATGCCCATACAGTGCTGACTGTATGGGATAAAGCAGCCCCTTCCCAGGAAGTTGCCAATCTCGGGCATGTAAATTAAATTACCCCAGTTTTCCAGACACCTGTGCTAGAGGGTAGGAGGGCTTATCCAAAATCAAGCTTCCAGAACACAACACAAATCTCAACCTGAAACTGTGAACTTCACTCTGGGTGTATTTTTCCCTCCAGTAAAAGGAAATGCCAGAATCCCCTGGGAAAGGTGGGACAATGGGGACAAGCTCTGCAGGGCCCCTGATGTCTCCACCCAAACTGAGACATGTCCAAACAGCTCCAAGTCTGAAGGAGGAGAGGATTTCAAAACTGTTACATCTTCCACAACGCAGAAAAAAGAGGATTTTAAACACTTTTCCTCTTTTGTCACTGCCACCTGCAGCAGCCCTGAGCACTCCCCCCATTCCCCTGTGCTCCACCCCGCTGCCAGCAAGTGTTTATCCAGCTCTAGGGAAAAAACACCACCCAAAGGGGGGGTTTAGCATTTCTTGGGGGGTTAATGGTTAACCCAGACTCCTTCCCTGTGGGAATCCAGGGCTTCCCTCTGGCTGCCCTGGCAGGTCTGGGACCCTGGCAGGGGTCAGGAACCCCCCTGGACAGAGCCCCCAGAGACACTGTCTGTGATCTCTGTCCATGGAAAAGAGTTTTCAATCTTACAGGATGAATTACAAGCTCTGAGTGTTTGATATAAGTAATAATTAAGTGCAGCACGGGTGCAAAAGTAGAATTTTAGGATTCTAGATTAGGGGTTCAGAGGGGACAAGATGGAGGAAATTGGGTGTGTCTTGTCCTCCTTCTCCTTCTTCATGCCCTCCATGTTTCACTGCAGTGTTGGCATTTTTCTGTTGGTTCAGGCTGGGGACACACTGTTCAACGTAGGTGACAGATATTGGCACGTTATTGTAAATCCAGCACAGGTAGTTTGTGGTATTTAATGTTTGTACCATCCCACTGAGGGCAGAGCCCCACACGCTGCCCTGCAGGACAGAGCTGCGGCAGGGCAGCAGAACATGGTAGAGATAAACAGAATAAACAACCTTGAAACCAGCACAGATGAATTATGGCTTCTGCTTTGGCAGCGGGGCAGAAAGACAGAGACTTTCTACAATCTCAGAATCATCAATAACACAGATTCTGACACTTCCCAAAGCAGCTCCTGTGTCCCTGGGCACAGAGGTGTGCTCTGGAATAACAGGACACGGACATTGCTCCATCTCAGGAGATGCACTTGGAGAGGTTTAGGTTGGACAGGAAGGAAAATTTCTCTTCCAAGCAGGTGTCCTGTTGGAACCCTGGCTGCTGAGAATTTTAGGCTTTCTCTGTTAACAAACACTGACCCCCAAGAGAACACTGAACCCACAGAGAAGGCTTCCAAATTGAGTATTAGAACTGGGATTATGGGTGTGGAGTTTAAATAGAAGTGTGTAATATCACATGGTAGAAAACCTAGAGTTTAAAGTTTTAGAATATAATAATATATATGGCAAGATAGAAATTTAAGGCAGAAGCTAATGATTCTTCATGAGTTTGGGTGGTATTGTGTAATTGGATAAAAAAATCCACATCACAAATAGTTAGTTATTAAGTTAAAAGGAAAACGAATTTAGGTGTCATTTCTTAATTAAACAGTCTATCCTTAAGCCTTGTAAAGGGAGAGATACATCTCCATTTTTAACTTGTTAAATTACTGTAGAACCCACAGTTCATGAAACTATAAGATAAACAAGAACTAATAAACATCTAAGTCCAAAGCAAAAAATACCATCTCACACATTTAATCCTGACCTTAACGAAAAAAAAAAAAAAATTAAAAAAAATCCACAGTGTCCCTCTGGGTCAGGGCACCTTCAGGGTGCCAAGACCTGTTGGACCAAGCCATGGCTGCCTGGCAGCCCCTCTCCCAGAGAAAGGCTGGAGAAGCTTTCCCAAGGTCATTCCCAACCAACATAAGGCCAGGATCAAGGCAGGTGTCCAATTTCCACAGGCAGAGCCTGGGCTTCTCCTTCACACATAAAGGTGTTTTCTTAAATCAGCTAAACTCACCAAAATGCCCTCAGTATCCCCAAGAACAAAGCCAACTGTGCTGTGTTAGCCGAGAGGATCTGACAGAAATAAATCTGTGTTTGGGATCTCCCACAATGGAAGAATCACAGCAGTGCTCAGAAATGGTGAAGGATCACAAAAGCAGAGGCAGAAGAAACTCGAAGTCCAAAAAGGACTCTGAAAAGGTTCAAGAGACTCCTCAAACAGGGAATACAGGACCTAATCAGATGCTAAACAGCCCTTAAGTGGAGAATGTGCCTTCCCAAGGAGGGAATGGGGGAGAGGCACATCCCAGCAGTGTCTCTGCTGTGGGGGTATCTGGACAAAGACCTTCAGAAATGGGGCTGGTGATGGACAAACCCACCACGAGGCATTTTCACACCCACCCAGGCAGCTCCTGTGGCCCTCATCAGCTAAAGAAAACCCAAGTTTAAAAGACAGGCAGCAAGTTGGGTGCATTGTGTGAATGCCATCAGCCTCTGCTCCTGCCCTCTACTACAGACAAGTCGGGCAGAGTAACCTCAGAGCTGAAAAACAAACACATGAAATGAAGACAATTAAATTTCCTCAAAGGCAGCCAGGATTTTGCCTTGTTCAGATCTCTGCACTTAGCTCCCAGTGCTGTCAGATCTTTTGGGTTCACCTTAATTCCCATTAAAAACAAAAAAAATCCAGGTGTCCAGGGCATGTCAGAGGAAAAGATAAGACAGCTTTAAGGTGGCACCTGTGCTTTCTGCGGTGTACAGAGGCTGTGCACTACCCTAAAAACACCAAAGAACTAACACAACATAGCTGAGCCTCTTCCCACACTCCTCATTCCTGCAGTTAATTAAAAAAAGAGACACTGTTCACATCTCATTTCCTCCAGCTGGGTGTCAGGCACAGGCTGCAAAGGGCAGAGCTTCACCAAACCCATTTCAAACACTACTGACTTTGATATTCTGGAGTAAAGGGTTTTGCAAATAACTTCAGAGGAGTGAATGCAGTTGTCAACATTTCTGTTGTCTGGATGGGTTTTATTGCATCCTAAAGATAAATAAAAGCGCTCCCATTCCGAGCCCATTCCCAGAGAAGATACAATTCATGAAATATAATGAGTTTTTCAAACGTGCAATACAGAGAACTTGTTGGGTGCCTTTTTTTTTTTTAATTAAAAAGCCTATCTGCAGTTTTGTCAATTTATTTGGTATCCAAATGCTTTTAACACTGGCACTTGAATAACATGAAATCCATCTCTGCCAGGGAACTTCAGATAAATGCAAGTATACTACAGCCCTCTTAAGCATACCAAACTTGAGCAAATATTGGCACTCTTAGGGAGCTGGGAAGGGGCTCAGCCTGGAGAAAAGGAGGCTCAGGGGGGACCTTGTGGCTCTGCACAGCTCCTGCCAGGAGGGGACAGCCAGGGCGGGTCGGGCTCTGCTGCCAGGGAACAGGGACAGGACAAGGGGAAACGGCCTCAAGCTGTGCCAGGGGAGGCTCAGCTTGGACAGCAGCAGGAATTTCTCCATGGAAAGGGTGCTCAGGGCTTGCCAGGGGCTGCCCAGGGAGCTTTGGAGTGCCCATCCCTGGAGGTGTCCAAGGCAGGGCTGGAGGTGGGACTCAGTGCTCTGGGCTGGGGACAAGGTGGGCACAGCTTGGACTTGATCACCCTGAAGGTCTTTTCCAGCTTTAGTGATTCCATCATGGGAATTGTACTTATTATTGGAATTCTTATTATTCCATCAATTTGATTATTGCTGCATCATTGCCACAAGCAAATGGATTTAAGGTCACACAGTCAATACCATGGAGGAGATCTCTGCTTTTATGGACAGCAGGAAAGGCAACCTGGGGTGGTTTCACATCAGCAAGGAGCTTCTAAAAGTGGCTTTAGAGAACAGAAGGCAGTAGTTGCTTTGGTTCTGAAATACAATTTGATCAGTTCTGGGTCTGTTTTGGTGCCAAGTGGCCTTTTGCTCCTCAGTTACTACCAGGAAATAGCCCAGAATGAAAAATTTTATATAATGCAGGGCAAACCCAGCCCCTGTGCTGCCTGTTGCATTTTAATCTGGGAGAAGACCACGTGTCACTGAGCCCATAAATTAATATTTATTGCAAATATTTCATTGCACCCCCTTGTTTATCAAACTCTGCCCAAAGCAAAGCTTTGCTGTCAACAGCAAAGTTCAGTCACCTCATTTCTCACAGCTGCTCTGGCCATATTTCAAACATCAGCAACATTTTCAGTGACATCTATAAAAAGGGATTAAATGGAAGCTTTTATGAACTAATTATCTGACATCTGCTGTTAATATTAGCTAATTCTTCAAGGGTTGCACAAAGTCATCATCTCCTTATAACCGTGTCAAGTGATGGGAACTCAGCTCAATCCACTCTGCAATTAAAACAACTTGAAAAATATCAACAAAATTATTTCCACAAGTACTCCAGAACAAGGGAAGCATTTCATTTCCCTGGCTTGGTGATCACCCTCCTCTATCAGACACAGCAAACAGGCCTTTGTTATTTATTCTTATTCTATCTGCTTGGCCCTACAGGTCTACATGGGTTTTAAATGTGGATTTAACACTGAAAGTTTTTCCCATAAATAAATACTCAGTCTTAAAAGCTGCCCATGATGTCAGAACCTCCAAGTGTTCACCTGGAGAAGGATCCAGGGAGAGCTCAGAGCCCCTTGCAGGGCCTAAAAGAGCTCCAGGAGAGCTGGAGAGGGTCTGGGGACAAGGGGTGGAGGGACAGGACACAGGGAATGGTTTCCCAGTGCCAGAGGGCAGGGCTGGATGGGATATGGGGAAGGAATTGTGCCTTGGCAGGGTGGGCAGGCCCTGGCACAGTGCCTGAGGCCAGGCTGGACAGGGCTTGGAGCAGCCTGGGACAGTGGAAGGTGTCCCTGACATGGCAGGGGTGGGATGGGATTTAAGGTCCCTTCCCACTCAAACCATTCTGGGATTCTATGATGCCAAAGATGGAAATGAGGAGGCACAGAAATGCTGTTCTGAAGATGCTCCTGAAAAAGAGGGAGGAAAAAAACTTCTGCTACACCCTCTCCATTGTCCTCAACATCATTTTCTCATTATCATTCCCTTGGAGGAATAATACAATCCCATTTTGTCACATTACTTGCAACACCTGTAAAGGTCACAATAAAATACAGGCAGTGGAAGGGTGGCTTTAAATTATTTTCTCCCTGGATATATCCATTTATATTCCATTTATCTCCCACCAGGCACACCCGACTGGCTGAGCCATCCTGGGTTTCTTATTCCCGTGTAATATCAGAGATTTTAATCCAACAGTTGAATACCTAAAAGTCAACTTCCTTCCAAAGTGTGTTTTAAGGAGAGCTGAACAAACTTTACCCTGGCTCCTGTAATTGTTGGAGGAGAATATCTGAAGGCAGCATCCTTCTGCAAGGCTTTAACGAGTCTCTGCAGTTTTAATTGGCAACTCGCTCCTGCCTTATTTTTCCCCACAAATTATCCATGTTACCAAGCTCCTCGTAAAGCTCTGCCATTCCTGGGGCTGCAGCAAGCAGTGCAGAAGACTCCATTAAAACAAAAACCAGCAGCTGAAAACTCAAACTCATGCAGGCTTGGCAAGGAAAAGCTGAGCTCCTGCCTTAATCCCTCTGCACCGCGCTGGGTTTTGTACAATTAGTGCAGCTGGCAAGCACAGCAGCTTGAGGGACTCTCGTGCTGCCTTTTGAGGGCCAGCAAAAGGATTTACATAATTTAGAGTTTAATAACTTCAGCCTCAGCTTGCCTTTTTTTTTTGCTAATAGTTCTCCTGAAAACACAGGCCGGTGTGGAGTGAAATTCCCTTGAAATCATCATCCTCGCACAGAGATGTTTCTAGGGTTTGTTTTATTTGAATTTTTGCCCCCCAAGAGAATCTATTTCACATGTTAAGACCCCTTCTAAAATAAGCAGAACATCCTTAGAGGATAGAGAATCAGTTCCTTCTACAAAATCCACCCTAAATCACCTGCAAAACTCTGCTCCACACATTCTTTAAGAAGAATGAGCACTTCTGCACAATATTAACAGCAGATTAATTTCACTTCCTTCCCACATCTTTTTTGTTATCAAAATGCAGAATCTCAGTGTTTTAAACACAGCTCCACTTCAGCTGGGGGGGATTTCTGTCTTTTTTTTTTTTTTTGCTGACCTCTCACAGCTCTTTCTTCCAGGCATGTCTCTAAGAACAGAGGATCAGAGACATCATTTTAGGTGTAGGCATAACGAGCCGTGTTTTCCTCATTCTGAACCTAATTATTTGTTGGAATCAGGAAGGAAAGTCTCTGGTACTGCTTTGAAATGCAAGCAGCATCCAGGTCTGCATGCAGGCACTTGAGAACTCTGGATAATCAATACAGAGAGAGGAAGAAATTAGCTGCTGATTTGGATTTCACTGAGTGTGCAATGGAAGGTGATCTGGGAACATCAAGGAGCCAGTAAGCCTTGACAGCTCCATACTTGGAGCAGACTGACCTGTTTCTACCAGAAGAAAAAGCAAATTAAAAAAAACAAGCCCTCTACTAATATCTGGAAATGTGAAGCAAACATTGCAGCATACCCAAACAAAAATCAGATGTCAAAAATCGTACGTTTATCTGAAAAGAAGGCCATGTGTCAGGAGATGTGTCCCTGCCTTCCCCAGTGTTCAACACACAAGGGTTTTGGTTCTTCCCAGGCCCTGCTTGAACTCAAACCTCACCCTGCTCTTATTTAAGACTGCAATAATAATAATAAAAAAAATATTAATAGTGCTCATGGGGCAGGCTTTTCAAATCCCTGGATTGCCTTATTAAAGAGGTTGTTAAGAGACAGGAGTCAGATCAGAATCATTAAATTTTAATGTCTCCTAAATTCTATTGCTAAGACAAAACCCTTCCTCCAGTGATTTATATTTGAAGTTTGCTCCTGCAGAGTGAACACAAGCTGAAGAGCCCGTGTAGACTAACAGTGAGTAATGACACTAAAATGTTTCTTATTTACAAACCAAAGCCAGGGTACACATAAAACCCAGTTCCAGCTGGAGATGTCAACTCTGCTGACACCTCATTATGGCCCAGCTGCAACGCTGAGCTCCACACCCACATAAATCCATCCTTCACTCAGCCTCTGCTGCAACTTCATCCTTAGAAAACAGCACTTAGTGTCCTCGTAATGAACTACAGGCAGGCCCATCAAAACACACTCCCGACACTCTGGAGATGATGGAAAGCTCTCTCCTGAAAATTGGGAAGCCCTGAGTGTTTCTCCAAATGGGAGCTGGATGATGCTCCCTGACACTTCACCACCAGCGCTGACGGAGTGTCTGTTCTCACACACTACAATCACAATTTTATTTCTCCCAGAATAAACCTCGGAATGATCCAAGTTATCCCCAGGCTTCATGGAGTATTTACCACCAGTCACCTTTCTAGGGATTGACGCCGTTTATGGCTCATTTCCCAGAGGAACAAGCCGGTGTTTGAAGCTGTGCAGGACCAGCTAAGCCAACACCATGCCCAGAGGGGATGTGAGCACCTCCACATCCTCAGCTCAGTGAGGGCGAGCTGCAGCAGCTCCCCAAGCTCATTAAAACCCCAACTGCACTGATTTGTGTGCTAACAAGAGAGAAAACTCCTCCAAGTCCCTCGCTGGCCCTGGGAAAAGGGATTAAAATCCAGCAGAACACTTAATTACACAATGCTGCTGGGAAAGGGGCAAGGGACACACTCCTTTTCCTTACTCCTGCCCCCAAGTTTAACCAGGACAAAGGGATTTGGGACAACTGAATTCCACGTGCCAGGCTGGAGGTTTGCTCAGGAGGGGAAGCTGAGGGTGTGCAAGAGGCAAAATGACAGAAAAACCTGCAGTGTGTAATTCCCTGCAGGAGCACCTTGCACAAGCAGGTGGGAATGGCCACAGGAGCAGAGTGGTTCTGGTCTGTGGGATTCCACTCAGGTGCCCTTTAGATCTGCATTCCTAAGGGGAACTCAACAGCAACCATCCTCTCACTGCTTTTTCTAGGCTTTGACCTTTCTCTCTGCTCTTTCCAGCCTTCCCAGCTGTGTTTATCACACAAACCTGCTGCTTCTCTGAGTTTTTCACCATCACCTGTGGTCCCCAGCACTTGTGAAAAGGCATGGTTTGCCCAGGTGAGCACAGAGAACATCAGTCATGTCCTTCAGCCCTACAGAGAACAGCACATCCTGCAGAAAATAATCCACTTATCTGTTCCTGCTTTCTCATTCCTACCTATTTGTTCTTTTCTTTTCTCTTTTTTTTTGAAGCACAATTAGGTATTTGGTAAAGGTTTTCTTCTGAGCAGGGACTCGCACAGCTCATTATTCTGGCACAAGAATACCACTGGTTTGTATTATTCAAGTTTGTACCTCTTGTTTGGATTATTCTGTACCATCTGTACCCTTTTGTCTCCTCCCCCACAGCACCTTAAAACCACACAACTATTTATTATCTCCCTCTCTCTGCTTCAGACACCACAATAAACTCTCGTCCTCAAAATCAAGGAGGACTGTGATATCCTAAATCTGCATCTAAATTTAAACAAAAACCCATTTAAGTCATACATAGCAATGTGATTTATTTCCTCTGCTTAATTGTGCAAGCCAAGCTGTTGCCCAGGACGTTTCATAAAAGAAAACATAACAGGAGAAGTGCTGAGGAGTTTAGAGCAGGTGGTCAAGTGCCATTCAGATTTTTTCTTCCTGATTTATGTTAGTCAGCTTAGTAGAAAAACAATTACTTGCCCTGAACAAAAACTAAGCTTGGCTTACTGAGTTTCCTTTGAAGAGTTAAACAGGTCAGAAAGGTTCTTCTAAGCAATAAGAAAATAATTATCATGAGATTCAGCTAGAATTGTAAGGTAAACTGTGGTATAAGCTTCAGGCTCCTCTGCACAAGGTAGGAGCAACCTGAGTGACTGAATGATGCATTTCCTCTGCATCTCCTTCACACCGAGTAACCAAATTCCAGACCAAAACACATGCCCTAAAGAGTTGAACTCACTGAGAAAGTGAAACATCAAAAAGAGACTGCAACTTCAAAGTGAAGAGATGAAAAAAAAAAAAAAACATCTAAAATGCTCTTACTTTTGACAGTAGCTGTCCGGGTGCAGTTGTAGAGGATGGCCAACTCCCCAAAAACTTTGCCAGGCCCCATGGTGCAGAGCTTCACTCCCTCTTTTGTCACTTCAACCTTCCCATCTGTGAGAAAAAGAAGAAAGACCATTTTAAAAGCGCAATTAAGTAATTTCAGACATTTCAAAAGGAAATAGTTTTCTTAGATTTAGCTTTAAAAACTTATTTCATTTCAGGCCAGTTTGGATGGGGCTCGGAGCAACCTGGGATAGAGGAAGGTTCCCTGGCCATGGCAGGGGTGGAACTGGATGGAATTGAAGGTCCTGTCTAACCCAACTACAACACACAGAGCACCACCAAACAATCTCAGAAAGCTTCACCCCACACACAGTAACACCTTACCAGGTCAGAAAGCTTCAGGTATCTGCTCACACAGAGCAACACCCCATCCCTGCAGAAGGCTGCAAGCATCTGCCCTTCCTGTTCCTCAGCCCAGCCTTTTACACCCTGATGTTGATGCAGGGCACCTGTGAGCCCTCTGCTCCCTCTGGGATGGGTCAGTGCACCTGGGCACTCCATGGCTCATTGCCTTCAGTGCCCCTCACCTGTCCTGCACAGCTGGGGACAATTCGGGATGAGGCTCAGCCCCACTCCCAATTACCACAAACTCTGTGCCCACAGAGCATCTGTACAGTCAGGACATACAGTACACTGAACTCAGTGTGAACTTTGTTTCACCTCTTAAGACTTTCAGGTGAAATTTCCCCCAATTTTTTTGTGTTCAAAAAAGAAAAGATTGAGGTCTTTAACACGGTACGTGAAAATGGTGGTGTAATTTTGCTCATTTTCCCTGAGAAACTAATCCCCGAGAGCACTCATCCATGAATAACGGAACTATCATAGAAAAGAAAATTACTCTGACCCGTGGCTATTATTTAATTCTCATCTCTCCACCCCCTGCCTTTCTGAATATTTCATTTGATATGGGGAAATCTGCTTTATCAGCTTACCTGCACCATGCTGGGAAGGGATGTGTGAAGGAGGGTTAAAATCCCAGGTTGGATGGAAAGAAAGGAGCTCAGGACCAACCTTGGAAGTGGGAAGAGACCCATCTTTTAAATAATGGAGGGTTTGAAAAGCAACATTTCAAATACAAGAGGAGACGGGAAGGAAGAGGGGAAAGACAGGTGGCCACAGGGTTATTCCCACCACAAAAAAAAAAAAAAAGAATGGGGAAAAAGAGTGAGGGTTTTAAACCTTAGCAGCCACTAAACAACCTTCCCTGGCACCCCAAACTGGGAAACAGCTTCAGAGATCATGGAACACAATCAGAGGATTGAAACACAGACTCATTTAGATTAGAAAAGATGATTATTTATCAAACTGAAAGTGGCTGTTTGGTAAATTTTATGACCTAAAGGTTACCTGGGTTGTGGAGTGTAAAATGGCAGCAGTGTTTTCTGTAATACAGAAGCGGTGTTGGGGGGGATTCAAATAGCTTCATTACAAGTCAATTTTTATGGCTATTTTTATAAATGTTTGATTCATTTCTTCGTATTAAGTATCAATCTAACAAGAAGCACAAAAATAGGTGTTTATCTCAAGAAAGAGCATTATCAACCTTTAGTGGGACCTCGCACACTTCAGAGATTCCTAAATTATTTTGAAGAATGTAATTTTTTGTTTAATAGACCTGAGTTTCAGCAGCTTTATCTACAAAAATCTCTGCTGGATAAAGCTCTACAATAAAAACCTGCAAAGGAAATGATTTTACCTGACTTTTGGCTCATGGGTTCCAAAAAAAGACAGACAATTCTGAACAGTAAGGCAGAGATGGGATCACATTATTCCCAAGTGTTGGGGAGCACAAGAAACATATTGCTGATGAAATTAAAGTACTTGTTTGAAAAGTAAAGAGAAGATTTTCCAGCACGATATTGGCAAGATTAGATAAAACAATGTTCTGTGGTTTGGTAATTAATGTGCTCTTTAATTACAATTTATTATCCTGGAGAAAGCCTCCCATTCTCCTGTTGTGTAACTAAGCAATCTGGAACATTAAACACCTCACCATAAGAGGCCCAGACCGTGAGCAAAATTCACCTCTTCTGGAATTAAAAGGTCAAAGGACCGCTGAAGGATTTTTCCCATTTTTCTTCCCTACCTGGCAGCCTATACAGTGCAGTTTTCCATGGAGCAAACAAATTGTTCTGCTGTATCAACCAGATAAAGGAACCAAATGGAATACAACACAATATTGATCAATTAATGGAGATACATCTGCAGCTTGCCTTGGCATCTCCATCAGACAAACACTAAATAATGCAAGAGATGCTTCTCTCTGGGCAGGAGAATCAGAAAATGCTGCATTTCAGTCTAAATATTGAGCATTATTGAATTCAACATCGTATTTCATTTACAGCTTGAGCTGATTTTGGGGAGCATTAGTTGGTATACAAACAATGCACTTTCCTGTCAGCTGTAAGAAGCTATTCCATAACAATGGGCAATGCATATGATTTTTCAAATAGAGCAGAAAATAAAAATCTCAGTGTCTTCAGTAGCCCAGTTCCAAGGGCTCCAGCCATTCCCTTTCCAGGATGAACATGAGAAGGTGACCAGAGTTAAGGGTCAATAAAAGAGATCGATACCTCCACAAGCCACCAGCCTCCTCCCAACAGAAATAGCTCCAAAAATACCTTTAACCATGCAGAACTCAAAATATTTTGGGTTCTGCAGACCCCCAAGTCTCAGTTCTTTGGTTCTTTATCCTTGGACACCACCAGGAATGGGGGAGCCACAGCTGCTCTGGGCAACCTGTGCCAGAGCCTCACCTCATCTTGTTGCTTTGCAAGATTTCTGGGAGGTTCACTAAAATATCATTAAATTAAGCTTTTCTTATGAAAAACTAATCCTAGGAGTTGAAGCTGAACGATCCTTGGGGATATTCCATGAAATCCAAGAGGGAACAGCTTCCCTGGCTGCCCTGGTCCCCAGCACACATCCCTGAGCTTGGAGCCTCTCAGCCAGAGCCTGGCTTTCCCAAATTAAACTCTGCGTGCTAATTACATTGTAGTTGCCAATTTAATTGTGGAGCAATTAAAGTTTTAATTGTTAAGTGGCTGCCTGACTTCAGAGCCGGTCCGATGACGATGTGCTACCGCTGGTGTTTGTTTGGGAACACAAACTGATAATGGTCTGCATTATTCATGGAATTATTCACGGGGTTGTGCCCCGGGCACTGGGAATCCTCCCCTTGGTGCCTGTGGAGTGTTACACTTCTCCATGAGGAATATTCCCAATATTAAAACTAAAGCCAGGACTTAGGGGATGTTTTTGTCACAGCTCTTCTTAAAATAGTGAAAGATGTCCCTGTCCATGACAGGGAGTGGAACAGAATGAGCTTTAAGGTCCCTTCCAACCCAAATCATCCTGGGATTCTGGACTGTGAACAAAAAACTGAATAAATAAGCTTAAAATAGGCTGACACTGAATTACTCCTGGTGCCCCTCCATCCCAGTTTCAGGAATCATGGAAATAGTTCCTGGGAAATCACCTGTACATGGGAAATGATAAAATGGTTTGGAAGGGACCTTTAAGATCATCCAGAGCCACCCCTGCCACGGGCAGGGTCACCTTCCACTGTCCCAGGTGATCCAAAACCTGGCCTTGGACACTTCCAGAGATGGGGAACCTGTGCTCTGGTAAATTCCTGAATAACCTCTCAGAATGCCAAGTTAAACACAGATCATTTTAACCACAAAAAGAGGAAAAAATACAGATGAATGAAGCACGTAAGAACAGAGCAGGATCAATTTTATCCCCTACAACCAGCAAAGCACAGAGGTTTTGCTTTGATGGGGACAGGTTTTGTCACTCTGAGTCCACCCAATTAAACTTGAAATAACTGGCTTGAAATTAAAGTTGAAATCTCTGGCTGAACTGCATCCTTGTCCCTCAAATGAATGGAAGGATAAAGTAAATTACACTCATGTGACTCTCTCAATCAGAAGGATCATTTGTTTCCCCCCAATAACTAAATGGTCGTTCTCTCTTTCTGGGCACAGAAGAAAACAGATTAAGTTGATCTGAGGAACCTGTCAGCCTGTGTGTAATTTATATAATAGACTAAATTTTTGCAATGCATTATCAGCTCTCCCTTTTTCTTCCCAGCATGGGGGGAAAGGGCACTTGCTGCGTCAAGCCAAAACCTTCCATGACTCCCAAATCCAAATAAATCTGAATTTTAAAGATACAAGAATATCCAAGAGAGTATCTGAGAATCCCAAGTGGATTTCTGTACAAGAGTAATCTTTCTTCTGTTGTCCAGGAAAGGCTTTAACAGCCAGAATGAGCCAGGGACAATCCTACCTTGTATTTCTCCATACCCAGGAGATGCCTGGAAGGCCTAATTCCTTATTTTCAGTTGTCTGTCCCAGCAGAGCTTTTGGAACATGGATAAGAGCAATGGATTTTAGTATAATTCACATTTCTGGGCCCTCTTCAAGTGCTGGACCCTTAGGGAGAAAAAAAAAAGCTGGTTCTCTCATGAAGGCACTAATTATTCATTACATTCCCACGCCAGGTTAAAAATTACAAACACTTCTAGTGAAAAATGAGGAATGTAAAAAGGCAGGGTTCAGCACGAGTTCATGTATTCCTAAGATATAAATTTCATCCCACAACTCCAAAAATGCCAGGAGGGGTGGGAGGAGGATTCCCTCAATTCAGTGCAGGATTCCTCAATGACTATTCAATATTTTATTTCATCTGTGCCTGTTTCACACTTGGACTACAGCTTGGTTTGTTGGATGCTATTCAAGCTCTGCTCTGAAAACTGAGGAATGATTGTTTGCAAAAAGTTTTATTTAGGAAATATCACTCTGGATCTGCAGATTTTCTTGAACAAGGCTGAATATATTTCAAAAATGTCACCAGAGATGAAGCACAAGTTACCCTTAGAGTGACAAGCCCTTGTGCATGTGGGAAATGTAAGCCCTGACAGGCTTCTCCCTTACCCAAATTCAGGAAAGTTCTGACAGAATAACTACAATATCAGTGAGGAAAAAATAAATAATGCATATTTTGCCAAATTTCAAGTTGTTTTCCCACTGCAAATTGTTGAAAGAGTGCTTTGAGTATGGAGAAAATAGCATTTATCCTCAGATGTCTCCCTGGGAAAAGCCAAATACATTCTGATAGCATTTTCCAGGCTTACTTTGTTTTAAGCTAGCTCCTACAGCAGGAGTTTAAGGAGTTTAAATATTTTAGATTTGTGCAAATGAAGGGGAACTGAACAGAGGCAGCTGGACAGCCTGCAGAGCCTCATCCATATCCCATTCCCAAAAACCCTCCAGCGAGCTTTACCCTTGTTGGAAAACCCAAGAGGAAGGGGAATGGAGCAAGACCTGAACTCTGACTCTCAAACCTCCAGCTGTAACTGGTGACAGCTCCAGGCCCCTTCAGCAAATGCATTTGAGTGGAATAAACTGATTTTAGCTGCTCCCAAACCCTCCGGGGGAGGCAGTCCCAGGGGCAGTCAGTGGGACAGCCTCCCCAAAAACAGACCCTGGAAATCCATTTTTTTTTTTTCTTGGGTGGGGGGGAATAGGATTTCCAGTGCCAAAGTTTATTTAGGAGAATCTGACACCAGCACAAACCCTTGTTCAGGTGCCCAAAAACCAGAAAGTGTTTCGAAAGCTGGCCCCACCTCCCTGGCAGGGACCTGCTACCCAAAAATGACATCCTAAAACTGCTTTTTAACACTGGCTTTTAAGAAATTGTTTCAGAACTGAGCTTGAAGCCATGAATCAAGTTCAGGAGCACCTCTTGGATTGAAATCAAGGCACACTCCAGAGAAAGGATTACTGGAGATAAGAGAACAGCTCCATCCCAGCTTCCACCCCGGCTGCAGGAGTTTTGAAAAGCAGAGTGGAAAGAAAGGAGGTGATCACCGAAATCTATAACAGCAGCCCGAGGGTAGAGAGGGGCTGGGAGAACTGAGAACAGCTAAAAAAAGGATAAAGGAGCTTCCCCTGGGGTCTAAAAATAGGGATTAAAAGCTAGATGAAAGAAATGCACAGAGTGTGACAGCCTGTGGAGATCCCAAAGTCACCGGGGTTGGAGAAAACCCTCCAGGATCTTCCAATCCAAGCCTTGCCCGATCCCCACCTCATCACCAAACTGCCAACATTCCCCTTGAAAGGAGAGGTGGAGAGACCCTAATGAATTATCCAAAAAAACCAGCTCTGCCTGCACAGGGATGGGCACTCCCAATTATCTCCTCCTGTGACCCACGCAACAAAACTCTGCAGCCAAAGCAAAATAAATGGCTTTTTTCCCTCGCTGGGAGAATAGAAAACTATTTTGGATTTTTTTTTCTATTAAGATAATGATGATTATTACTATTTTTTGTCACAGGTGTGTCATAGTTGAGATGGAGACAACACAAAGCAACACACTCAATTTTCAGAAGGCTTCAAACTGGTTTTATTATAGCAATGCATGCTTTTTATACATCTTACCAAACTCAGAAGTTTGCACTTTACTCATTGGTCACGAGAGACATACAAATGCTCATTGGAATAGGCAGCTGCAGGTTTCTCTTATTTATCCTCTTTCTTTCTTGATTTCTATGTCAATGTCCTTGATAGAAAATTCTTTCAGGGGTAAACATGGATCCCTTATCAAACTCACAGAAGTAAAACCTCTTCCACACAGGCAGACTGGACCCACCCCCAAGGGGAGATGCACATCCTCAAAAAACATATAAAAATCAAAAATTATACACACAGACATATACTTAGCCTGGTTTTCCAGGATCTTTCCAAGTGTAATACAGATCCCTGCTAAGAGTTATGGAGAGGTGACCTCCAGAGCTCCAGCACAGCCTTGGTTCTTGTGTGAACTCACAGATATTTTGTCTGATGTAAGATCTCCCTCAGCACCAAGGCACACACAGAGTTGTGCCACCCCAGAACGAGCACTGATCCCACACTCAGCTGGACAGCTCCCAGAAAATGAACAGCTCTGCCTGATTCATCCATCAGGAGGCTGAGAAAAAAAAAAGGAGGGAAAGAGAAGTCTGGGATCCTTGGGGAAAGCAATAGAAGGCGTGGTTTGCTCAGTTGATTTTTGAGGAATTCAAGGAGTTAAGCTGAAACTCAAAAGATCAGCAGAGAGTGGGAGATGCTGGCAGTTTATCCTCACACACACTCCCTTATCCCAGTCCTTCTGAAGCCTAGATGTGATCCAAAAGTGACCAGAGAGGAGGGATGAGTTTCATATTTCCCCTGGATAAAATATTGAAAAGCTCAAACACCCTTCAGGGCACGCCTGTCTGATTTGCCTCACTCTTACCTGGATAAATAAGGAGTTTCAATCTCAAAAGCAAACAAACCCAAATGCAAACTGCTTTTCCTCCAAGCATTCTGTGGAAGGACACAGCCTGCCCTGCCAACCTGCAGTGTTTGTCCCAAATCCTGGTTCAGCACCCCTTAACCTGGAATTACAGCTCCAATTCCAGGAGTGCAAACTGACCCTTTTTTGGTACTCAAAGCTTTTTGTGAGCAAAACCCTGATTTGTTCCATTTTCACAGCCCTTGTAAGACACTTGGTTAAAATAATCTCCCTTAAAACACTGAGATGTTCCCAGTGGAATACTATGAGAAAATACATATTTTGCTCACTGCCCCAGACAGCTGTTAGATCCTGCCATCCAAATTTATTTCCTAGTTGCAAACCTCTTCCTTGCTTTTCAGAGCTCTCATTTTCATTTCTTGGCTTTTCAAAATAGTTTGGAAGCATTTCAGCATGAGACAAAACAGCCTTAAGTTGCCCCAAGGAAGGTTTAAATTGGACTTTGGGAAATATATCTTCACAGGAAGGGTAGTCAGGCATTGGAAGGGGCTGCTGGAAGAGGTGGAATCAGCATCCCTGGAAGTGTGGATGTGGGGACATGGATTAGAGGTGCCTTGGCAGTGCTGGGTTAATGGTTGGACTTGATCTTGGAGGCTTTTCCAGCCTTAATGATTCTATGTCAAAATGTTAACCAAAAAAAAAAACCAACCAAAACCAAAAGTTGGAGCTATAAACAAATAAAACAGAGGAACTGAGGAGTTCATTTTCATTTATCCTTCAATCAAACCAAAAATCACTTTTGATATGTGATTGATAAGTGATACTGGGACATGCAGTCACTGCAGTCTTACATCAAAGATAACAGACCAAACCCAGAGGCTGAGGTCCCTAAAAACAGCACAAATTCATTCCCTTCTTTCCCTTTTTACCCAGGATAATCTTCCACTTGAAAGGCAGTGATAAAAGAACAGATATATTTAAAAACCCTGTGACAGCCACTTCCTAGAGAAGCTGTAACTCACAGAAATAAAAAATTAATACTGATAAAAATTTACACACCCATAATATTTGACACTGTTCTGCAGGTGAACACCCACACATCAATCTGCCTGGAACAGACCCCTCAGTGCCACAATCCAACAGCTCTGCAAGGAAATCCTACAAAAATTCCTCAGGGCAAATCCTGAATTGCTCCTCCAGCCTCTCCCTCCAACCACACCCTTGAAGGAGGGAGGAGAGGTGCTGCAATAACCAGGTGTCTTGGCTTGAAAAGACAGGAGTCTGTGAAGGAAGGAAAGAGCCTCCTGTGAAATGGAAAAGGTAAACCCCCTCTCTCCAAATTACCACAATTTCAAAATAAAAAGGCTCTCAGGCAAAGATATGGGAATGGGAATAACAGTTCTTTACTAGGAGAAAAATTAAATTTTATAAAAATATAATTAGTACAAACAAAACTACTGATAGAGTCAGAAACCTGACACCCTGAGGAGTCAGGGTGTTGGTAATAGTCCAGTTCAATGGTGGCTGCTCTTCTCGGAGTGGCAGATGAAATGCTGCTGAAGTGGTGATCCTGTAGAAGGGTGGAGTTTTCTCTGAAGGTCTGGTGATAGAGTAGATGGTCCTGGTCTTCTTCTGGGGATTTAGTGGGGAAGAAGCTGCTCCTCTGGGAATCCAGCAAAGGGGCTGTTCTGATGTGCCAAAAAATGCTGATTTTATGCAGGTAAGGATGCTTGGCTCCTCCCTCTGGGTGGAGCATCTCACAATGGGATGATGGAACTTTCCCAGTCATGCAGTGAGTCATTCTATGGTCCATTAACAGAAGACATCCCCGAGGGAAACATTGTTCTTGGAAGGGATAAGAAACCTGCCCAACCTCCAACAGACGGCAAATTGAATACATGCTTATCTTACAAGCCAGGACACCAAGGAGGTCTTTCCCTCCTTCAAGGGACTCCCAGTGACTACCCCAGTTCCATCCCACTGGGACTGCCTCCCCCAGAGGGTTTGGGAGCAGCTAAAATCAGTTTGTTCCACTCAAATGCATTTGCTGAAGGGACTTGGAGCTTGTCACCAGTTACAGCTGGAGGTTTGAGAGTCAGAGTTCAGGTCTTGCTCCATTCCCCTTCCTCCTGGGTTTTATCCAACAAGGGTAAAGCTCGCTGGAGGGTTTTTGGGAATGGGATATGGATGAGGCTCTGCAGGCTGCCCAGCTGCCCCTGTTCAGTTCCCCTTCATTTGCACAAGTCTAAAAGATTTAAACTCCTTAAACTCCTGCTGCAGGAGCTAGCTTAAAACAAAGTAAGCCTGGAAAATGCTATCAGAATGTATTTGGCTTTTCCCAGGGAGACATCTGAGGATAAATGCTATTTTCTCCATACTCAAAGCATACCACAATAATTGTGTGGGGTGGGGGGGTTTATTTAGCCCAATTTTAGCCAAATGCTCCCATGCCATAATACTTTTTAAAGCCACTGCAGCCTTAGTGATGTTACACGCGCTCACAACTCCTTCCTATGGTAAACAATGTGAGGAAATGGCTAAATCCACCTGAGGGACACCTGAGGATTAGGATTTATTTGGCCATTCCAGCCCACAGTGTGTGACCAAAGAGCCAAACACTGCTCCGAGTGCCGAGTGACTGCAAGTCCACATTTCCTATTCCAGGTCTCATGTTCTCACAGCACAGCTCCTGTCTCCCCTATTTTCCACGTTTTCCTGGTAAATAAACACCTGGGATGAAGCTGAAGGGGCTGGGCAGGCAGAGCTCTCACTGGAGTGACTTGGATGCAGCAGAAGACCTCCACTAAATCAATATTTTTGGCTGACACCTGCAATGAGCTCAGCTCCGAGTTACACAGAAGCAGCAGCACTTTGGTGCTTTCATTCCTCGTCCAAGCACGAGGGGTTTTGAATTGCTGGTCAATAAAACTTCGCAGGTTTCTGACAGCAAAGTGTTCCTGACATAACAGGCACTGCAGAATTTCACTCTGCTTTTTCTCCCCTGAAGGCACCAAGGGAAGGATTTCTTCAGAAAACAAATCCTTTCCCATTTAGCAGAAAATACTTCTGCTCTGCTCAGACTCCCAACCACCTTCACAGCACAGTGAACACCTCTATTTAAGCTTCTCTGGGAAAGAAAGGTGTAGGCAGGGCCCTCAGGAGCTGCTCCCCTTCCCATTTTATCCTGTAGCTTTCCAGGGAGATGGATGCCTGTGATTTCCTTATTTCACCCCAATATTTAGTTCACTTTGCGCCTAACTCTGATGTAAGACCTCCAAAGCATCCTGTGGGAAAAGGAAGGCCAGTTCAGACTGTTTTCTTCTAGGAAGAGATGGGAAAATAACATCAGCAGCTCAACCTAAATTTTATTAAAAAATGCCAAGTGGATCATAAAGCATCCGGAACAACCAAGAAGAGAAGCAGGAATATGAGGAAAGTGTCAGCAACAAACAAAGTGGGGATTCCTTGGAGACCTCTACATGCCTGGAAGGTTCAGGCTCCACCACAGCATGGAAACAATGACACCTACATAATAATGATTTCGCTGTTTTAAAAGATTCTGCTCCTTTATTGACCCAATTCCCTCTCTGTTGGTCTCACAAATGACTCTTTGTGGCTTCTCCCAGAGCTTTTCAAGGGCTGCTTCCTTCCAAAAAACTCCAAAAATCCACAGTTAACTGGGAAATGGGGAAAGGATGGGAGACAGGCTGGGTTAAACAGAATTGTTCTGCACAAATATGGAGCTGAGCTTCCCTGGAGGCCACGTAGGGATAGCCTCACTCCAGAGAGCAGAGAAAGGGAACGGTGGAAGTGGTTAGGAAAACATTGGGAATCAGTAATTTGGGAAAAAAATACCTGTGCTATGAACAGTGGGAGGTTATTTGATTCACAGAATAAACAGAAAGAAAGGGAGAGAAATCAAATATATAAAATCAAGTCTTGATTCTGAGAGAGAGAGAAAAGGAGAATTTATGATCCAAGGACTGTTTGTTCCGATAGTCAGATGCCCTCAGCTGAGATTCAGGGTGGCAGCTCTGAGGCAAGAAACCAGGGCTTAAACCACAATCCCAGGATGGTTTGGGTGGGAAGGGCTCTCAAACATCACCTCATTCCTGACTCAGGCAGGGCAGGAGCAGGGCAGCTGTGAGCACACAAAAATCCTCCTTCCAGTCTTGATTTAACCAGAGCTGCTTTTCACTTTTGCTCTTCTCTGGAAAAGCCAGCACTGCTGAACCCCAGCAGTGTGTAAAACATGCCCCAGCCTGTGCTGGCAGGGATGGAGCAGCCCAGGAGGCACCTGAGGGTTTCTGAATTCTGATTCACAAAGACAATTCAGAAAAGAAACCCTGGTGAAGGGTGGAAGTGACATTTTTGGGAATAGATATCCCCAGGGATGGAAATCAGCATAGCAGGAGCTCTTGGATTTGTTCAAACACAACACAAAGGGCTGTGAGGAAGTCTGGACCCATTTTATGAAATCTTGGGGAGCATCCATTTGGATGCTCCATCCAGGTAGGAACAATTCTTTATTTTTACAAAGTTTTCTGGGTGATCTCTGCCTGAGCAAGAAACTTCTTGGAAGTACAAGCTCTCATTCCAAATCCAAGGTGATAAATGGGCAAATGACAAGATTGGAAACACCTTGTGATATAAAGGGACGTGATTTCTCTGCCAAATGTGTTTGAAGTCTCTTCTGAAAACACAACAAATTGTGTTTTAATTACTTTTGCATACATCAAGTCTGCTCTGAACTTTGAAGTAGCAAAGCTTCGTTTCACTCGCTGCTGCTGCAATTTGCACCACTCCAGGTTAATGCAATGTCTGCTCCCTACAAATGTGAAATGCATTCTCTCATGAGCTGCTACTTCATGTTTGCAAATCAGCACGTTGGCTGGGCTCAGAAAATGTGATTTATTACTGTCTGGGACATGAGAGAGCAGCAGGAAGCAGCTTCTGATGATGGAGGGACTACAGAGTGACAAGTCCCATTTGCTTCTGAGCTCTGTCACTGCTTTTGACAGTGGAAAAGGAGGGAAGAAAATCTGATATTGCTCTCTCTGGGTGTGCAGAAAACAAAGCACCCAGATCTGATCATCTGCCTGCAAACAATTTGTCAGCTCACAGTATGTGGCTTCCTGCAACAAGGTGCCCTGAAGAGATTTCAGCAGGCCAAGAAGTTCTAGCAATCCTGGAACAGCAAGTGTGCAAAGGCAAAAGATTAAAGCCAAACTCATCAAGTACCAGGGCCCTGGCCAACAAAATCAGGGTAGGAGTTTGGAGTTTGGATGGGAAAGAGATTTGGCCTGTTTGGAATTATTTTCCTATGGCAAACACCTGTTTTCATGCCCTCACCCCAGGGCTGGAACACTTCCTGCCTCCTCATTCCCACACTGGCTGCTTCCTCACACCACCTGAGAGGCAGAATCCCAGACTCACATAATCCAACATAGTCCTGGGTTGGAAGGGATCTTAAAGCCCATCCAGTGCCACCCCTGCCATGGCAGGGACACCTTCCACTGTCCCAGGCTGCTCCAAACCCCAATGTCCAACCTGGCCTTGGGCACTGCCAGGGATCCAGGGGCAGCCACAGCTGCTCTGGGCACCCTGTGCCAGGGCCTGCCCACCCTCCCAGGGAACAATTCCTTATTCCCAATATCCCATCCATCCCTGCCCTCTGGCAGTGGGAGCCATTCCCTGTGTCCTGTCCCTCCATCCCTTGTCCCCAGTCCCTCTCCAGCTCTCCTGGAGCCCCTTTAGGCTCTGAGCTCTCCCTGGAGCCTTCTCCTCTCCAGGGGAGCACCCCCAGCTCTCCCAGCCTTTCCCCATAGGAGAGCTGCTCCATCACCCTGCCCAGCAGGAATTTATCCCCAGCATGGATGCAAACACTCACACACAAACTTTTTTTATTCCTTTCCTTGTTAAACTTTTCACAATCTCCACTGCCCATTTCTTAGAAGGCATGAGAGGAGGAAGGACAGGATGAGCAGGGCTCAGAGAATGCTTTGGGTGTGAAAATCAGGAGAGCTGCATGAACTGATCCCTAATTAATTTCTACCAAACCCATCAGGGCCGCAGGGCCTGGGTGAATGCACACAGCTGTACAAATCAAAGTCCACAGGAGACTGAAGGCTGGAATTGCAGAAGGGAACATCACTTAAGGAGAAACAGCCACAAAAGAGCTGGAAAGGTTTTGGATGAGAGCTTCTGAAATGAAACACAGAACCACCCTCAAAGCTCATCCGCTTTGTTTTTTTTTTCTCTCTGAGCGCAGAGGAAGATGAAAGGAGGAGGACATCAAGCCAAAGAGGGTTCCAACACTGAACTTCCACATGGATTTCTCCTCTGAGGGAGGTGATTTCCTCCTTTTCATTGTATTTTCTAGAACAGCTCCCAGTTCCTTCCTAAGAGGACATATAAACTTCTCTTCCATTGTGCAGTTTACATAAAGCTTTTTTTTTTCACTCCTCCGAGTGACTGACCTTCTTCTACAACCTGGAATTGCCCTGACATTTCTGCAAGTTTTTAATATCAAGCACATAATATTCTAGTGAACCCTAAAGGACAGTGAAACTGTATCTTGTACAACACTGCAGAGCCATAAAATTCAGATGATCACAGGTGTTTTGTGTTTGTCATCAAAGAGGTGCAATCTCTCAAAGAGAGACCCTGTGAGGATATTCCAAACTCAGCCATGGGAGAAAGCTGTCCTCCCCAAAAATCAATTCACCATGCTCTGGATGAGCAAGCCCCTTTCCAAGGGACGGTCTCATGATTGAATATCACCTCCTCCTCAAAATTATTTACCCCTGGAGACAGAAAATTAAAAACAGGACTATTGTAGTTGATGAATTGTTGATCCATCCTTAAGCTTTGGCCTTGGCAAATTTGATTGTAAATGTGAGGAATTTTAAAAGAATTAGAGACGGGATTTCTGAGTTGCTTTAGATGATGCAATTTATTTTTCTTATCTTCTACATAGGCAGGAAGGGTAAGTTCAGCTCACATCTTCACCACATGGTTCAGAAGGTCACAAGATACTAGATACAAGACCTTTTGAGGATTTATTGACTAATAAAAACACCAACAAGGATATTTACGCTTTTGACCCAATCCTTAAATATTTCATCTTACGGACTCATGCTACAATGTAAGATTTCTTATACAATCATGTTATGACACACAAACCTCAGTACTGTCCTCCAAAACCCTGAACATTCCTCTACTTAGCTTAATATGTCTCTGCCTTAAACTTTAAAGTTTGGAAGCCTTTTCCAAGCTCTCAGATCAAATCTTGTGTTTAATTCTAAGCTTTGGCTTACAGGCCCAAAGTTCTGAGAGTTCCCTGGATTCCAGATTCCAACAGTAAGAAACCCCAACTGCAGCTGAGAACTTTTGCTGGGTTAAACAGGTCATAACCTGTGGGATTTAGATTCAAAGAAAGAAATGAGAGTTTCTAGCCAGGCAGAAGCTTGGGAAGGAGCTGGAGAAGAATGTGCTGAGGCTCCAGAGCTGGACACAGCACCCAGAGGTGCCTCCAGGGCTGCCCCAGGGCCAGGATCCCTCCCTGACCTGTTGTCCCCCACAGCACCACACAGATGGAGTCTGGATGGGCAGAGGTGCTGCACACCTTTCACAATTCCCACAAGGAAACCAGGACAGTGACTCTGTGCCTGGAGGAGGATACGGGTCTGGATGGCTCCTGCTCCGCCTTTCTGGCTGTCACTAAGGACAGGCTCGGTGCCAGAGGAGCTCAGGGAGGGAGCTCATTGTGCTGCCAGCTGAAAAGGCCAGGTCTGAGCCGAGCCAGCCGCGTCCTGCTGAGCCATTAACGAGGAGACAGAGCAGGCTGACAGCACAAACCCACTCTCAGCTGCTCCTCCAGCCTCCCTCAATGCCCTCTGACCCTCCCCAGTGACAAGAGCAGCACAGCCACCACAGGGAAACGTGTGGCACGAGCGACTCAGGGATTGAGGGATTTGCACCTGCTAAATAAGGTTTTTAATCCACCTGCCTGACTGCCACTTGTCAATGGATCTGACTGTGCCAGGAGCTACCTGGGCATCCACCTGAGCCTGGAGCAGCTCTCCCAAGGATGCTGGCGGCCCACCTGCTGCTGAGGAAAGGGGCCCTGGAGGGCCTGGGACCCTGGCAGGGGGTCAGGAACCCCCCTGGACAGAGCCCCCAGAGACACTGTCTGTGATCTCTGTCCATGGAAAAGAGTTTTCAATCTTACAGGATGAATTACCAGCTCTGAGTGTTTGATATAAGTAATAATTAAATGTGGCACGGGTGCAAAAGTAAAATTTTAGGTTTCCAGATAAGGGGTTCAAAGGGGACAAGATGGAGGAAATTGGGTGTGTCTTGTCCTTTTTCTCCTTCTTCATGCCCTCCATGTTTCACTGTGGTGTTGGCATTTTTCTGTTGGTTCAGGCTGGGGACACACTGTCCAACGTAGGTGACAGATATTGGCACGTTATTGTAAATCCAGCACAGGTAGTTTCTGGTATTTAATGTTTGTAACATCCCCCTGAGGGCAGAGCCCCACACGCTGCCCTGCAGGACAGAGCTGCGGCAGGGCAGCAGAACATGTTAGAGATAAACAGAATAAACAACCTTGAAACCAGCACAGACGAATTATGACTTCTTCTTTGGTAATGGGGCTGAAAGACAGAGACTTTCTACAATCTCGGAACCATCGATACCTCAGATTCCGACACATCCCCAAGGCTGAAGGCTGGTTCATTATTCCTCAGCAGATAATCCATCCCAGGGATCACAGTTAAGGAAAGGATCACCTGGAAAATGCTCTAACAGGGCACAGATCCCATAAACCTCTGGTGTCCCACAGGCAGGACATGCTCATTGTGTTGCTCAGCAGCCCAGAAAGCTCCAGGATTCTTCTCTCTCATCCCTCGTGGAAAGGCTGGGAACAGCAAAAGATGGCTGTGACAACAGATATGAAATGTACCAAAGGTCTGGGATTAAGCACCAAAGATTTAGGCCCAGCCTATGCAGACAAGCTGCTTTCTTGTATTAGCTACCCACTTTCACTGGGAGGAGAGAGGAAATCCCATCCAACAGGCACTTTAAGAACTCAAAACACAGCCCCATATATTTGAGGGCTTCACAATTAAAGAAATGGAAGATAGTCCTCCTTCCTGTCAGCAGTTTGACAGCCTGCCTTCTGGATTAGATTTCTCTTTGGAGAGGAAACATTACTTTGGATTCAAATAGGAAATAAAAACAGCAGGATTAAAATATAGACACATGTATGGATGGTCCAGGTAAACCATGCCCCAGGAGGAGGAGGTCATGCAAACTACAAACACACCCAGAAATGCCAATCTGAGCAGATTGGTGTGTAAAATACCACAGAATGCAAGATGGGAGGAAGGGATTAATCAAATCCTGAGGGCTCCAGAAGGCAGGGATGAGTGACTGCCAGAGCTGCTATGTCTGGGGAACCCAGAGATTTATTTCTACTGGGAAATGTCACAAGGCAGGATCTGCCAGGTCCCTGACCATGGAACCCTCAGCTGCTCCAAAAACCCTGGAGCTCAGCTAGCAGGGATCCAGCACTGCAATCCATCCATCCATCCATTATACATCATCCATGCATCCATCATCTATCAATCCATCCATCCATCCATCCCTCCATCATCCATCTCTCCATCCATCCCTCCCACTGACCCCCCAGATGGTGCTGGAAAGGTTGATTATCACAAAGGAGGAGGCAAACAGCTGCAGACAAGTAACTGGGCACAACACCTTCACCATAATTCCCGTCTTTACCTGAAAATCCTTTTCCCACTCCACGTCCCCAGTTCCAGGTTCTTATTTAAAGGCTTAACAAGCATGAAAGGCAAAAATCTGAAGTGTTCACTATACATTTGCCCAAATCAAATGTCATTGTTTACATTTTCCTTAGTTAGATAATTGTGTTTCTGGGCAATTTGGAAAACAGGAATGTTGCAAAATAGACATGATATGCTTAATTTAATGTACCTGTTCCATCTCTATTTCCCAGCAAGGAGAAAAGGCCTCTCCTTGGATTCCAGTGGCTCCCTCAACTGCAATTCCCTTTGTGCAATTAAATCCATTAAAAGCTACACATGGATATATCCAATTTCCTTAAATTCCACTTCAGGGAAGAACAGGCAAGAGCTGGGGGAGCAAAAGGCCAAGCAAGGAGTTGTCTGGAAGGTTTTATAACAAAAGCAAATTTGCATTAAAATTTGAAACCTGGAAGATTCTGTTACGAGTGCCCATCTTTGCTCTTGTCCAGGGCCTTTCAGTGGGAAAGAAATCGTGAAAGATTTAGTGCTCCAACTCCATGGACTCTTATCTCCCCCACACACACTGACAGGAGCAAAATTTGGACATAATTGAAACTGCACTGCAGAACAAGAGCTACAAACTCCTGATCAGCATCAGCAACATCAACCCTATTGAGGGGGAAAATAACAAATATTTCCACAGCAGCAGGCACAGATTGTTTTGCCTCTCTTGATCGTGGAGCTGCTCAGCCAAGATTTGTTAACATCAATGCATTCCAAGGAGCCCCATTTCATCTCAGACCACCCAGATTTTTCTATCTTTTATTTGTGTTGAGCACATAACTCCAAGGGCACGGATGGGTTATGGAATCAAGGTCACTGTTACACTTCTAATTTATGACTTAAAATAGAAAACGAGGGCTGACGATTTCCTTACATTTAGGAACCAATTAGGAGCAATTTATTATACAAAATTTCTGAGGATTGCCACAAAGCTGCTGGCAGGGGGGAGCACATTAACTCACTATTTACATACTGTTTACTCACGGTTTGTCTCTGCATTTCCTCTCTACAAGCAGCTCCTCAGAGCACCTGAATTTGTTGGAACAACAGCACAGAGTTGTTACCTACCATTGATTTTTACTTAATCCATTTCCTACTGGCATTGTTGCATTGGAAAACAAACCTGCATTTTCTCCCAAGGTTTTTGGGTTCATTTATCAGCCTGTCTCATCCCAGAGGTTTAACCTATGGATTGGACATTCAACTCCTAAATCTGTCCATCATTTTGAGGGGTTTGGTTCATTTCTGGTCTGGTTCATCCCAGAGGTTTAACCCATGGATTGGACATACAACTCCTAAATCTGTCCATAATTTTGGAGACATCACAGCTTTTGGGCACCAGAAATTTTAAAAGAACCGATTTGATTCAGTTCCTGGAAGCCGAGGAGCCACTGGAACCCAAATTCTACATTCAGGAGGGGCAGATCCACATGGAAAGGGGGTGATGGATCTGCTCAGGGCCAAGCAGGAGCTAAGCACTGTCCAGTCCCATTGAGGATATTCTCCCTCAGGCTGTGGGAAAGGGTGGAAAGCTGCAGATGGAAGCAGCAAGTCCCAGAGGGCTGGGACTGCTTGGACAGAGAGGTTTGGAAAGAGAAATTTAAGCGCTGGATGGACTTGTTGGATCTATCCCAGGCCATCTCTCTCACCCTGCTTGGTGCCCTGGTGCAGGACTGTCCTGCTGGCAAGTCACAGGACCTGCATCCCAACCTATAACCAACCTGAAAAGTGGAATTTTGGGTCAAACTGGGACACAGGAATTCTGGATTTCAGCTTTGGCCAGAGAACACCAGGGCAGAGAAGATTTTTGCTGCAGGTGAGGCCACCCAGAGCCCAAAGCCAGGGATTTGTGTTTGACTTGAGAACTTTACCAGCACTCTGCTAACAGTTTGTTGTCCCAGTTTAATTGAGCACAAGCATTAACATTTACTTTTCCCAGGCAATTGAGCAGGGAAAACTCAGTCCCACATCCACACAAACTCAGCAGATCCAAGCACAGCCAGCCAGCCACAGTTTGATGGGAACAGCTACAAATGTGGCACTGCCATCCCAGCATCTGGAAAGCACAAGGAGTTCCTTGCTCAAAAGTGTAAGAGAGGACAAAGGGCAGCCCCCACAGCAGGTGACATAGAGAAATTTGGGAATGTTGGGAAGGAATCCTTCCCTGGCAGGGTGGGGAAGTTCCTCAGAGAAGCTGGGGCTGCCCCTGGATCCCTGGCAGTGCCCAAGGCCAGGTTGGACATTGGGGCTTGGAGCAGCCTGGGACAGTGGAAGGTACAGCAGTGTTGGAACCCTGGATGCTGAGAATTTTGGACTTTTTGTGCTGACAGGCACTGACCCCCAGGAGAACACTGCATTGACCTGAGGCCATGGAGAAGCTTCCAAAATGGAATGATAGCACTGGGATTGTGGGTGTGGAGTTTGAATAGAAGTGTGTGATATCTCATAGTGGGAAACTTAAAGTTTAAGGGTTTAGAATACAGTAATATAGAAAAACAAGATGGAGGTTTAAGAGCAGAGGCTGGTCCTTCTGCTTCACCTTCTTCTCCATGAGTTTGGGTGGCTTTGTGTAATTGGATAAAAAAATCTGCCCTGTGGGCCACAAGTAGTTGGTTATTGAGTCAAACGTAAAAATAATTTAGGTATTATTTCTTAATTAGACACTTTATCCTTAAAAAGCCTTTTAAAGAAAGAAATACAACTCCATTTTTTTAATTTGTTAGAGTGAAGTGCTGTAGAACCCAGGGTCTATGTACCTATGTGTACATAGGTAAGAACAAATAAACATAGAAGTCCAAACAAGAAATACCATCTCACACATTTAATCCCAACCCCAACAAAATAAAGTTAAAACTCAACAGAGCAGCTTCCCCTCAAGACAAACTTTGGGGAAAATACAGCCAGAGGAATGGATTTGAGAGCTTGGGATCCGTTCTGTGGCCTCAGGCACAGCCCTTGCTCGTAGTGTGATGGGTCTAATCACACCCAGCTCTCATTTTAAAAGCTACCTGTGCCAAATTCTTTAACTCCCAGAGGCAAGCTCTTTGGATAGTCAATGAGGAACCAGCATAACCAAGTTTTTTGACTCATTCCAGAGCCTATGTGGAGCAGAGAGAAATTACAGCAACCAAAAAAAGAGCACATAGCCACACAGGGAGCTGTTTTTCCAGACTGCCCTACAGCACTCAGAGGTTAATGCAGCACACTCCAAGCCCTTTTCAGAGCTGGAACGTGGCTGTTCAGACACACTCCAATTTGCCATGATTCTCCTGGCACTTAGAGAGACTGATCCCCCAGCTAATCCTACACTACAGCCCTGCAGGACAGGAAACACTGCTGACAGTGGGGCGTGAAAATCAAAGCCGAATTCATGCAGTTTGAGGGGGTTTCTGGTTAAAAGCTGCTCTTAAGGAAAGGATCCTGACAGACTTTGCACTTCCCTGTTCAGGGAACAGCAGGAAAAAAGGAAGTTTGGGCTGCAGGTTGATCTCTGCAATGGTTCTGCTGTCTGGGAGCATTTACACACAGGGGCTGCTGAGACAGGAAAGCATCGAAATATGAGGGAGATTTGGGCCCTGAGGAGGAGAAAAGGGAGTAGGGTTTGGGTTTGAACCCTGCCCAGTGCCAGCACTCAGCCACCACTGACACAGAGATATGGCTGCATTTGGGCCCTTCTTTCTCTGTGCCTTCCACTGCTACCCACACAATGACACTGCTTCATTTTTCCAAGGGAATCACCATTAAGGTGATTCCAAAAGACCTCCAAGATCATCAAATTCTTGACTGAACACCACCACATCAAATAAACCATACACAAAGTGCCCAGCCAGAGGAATGGGTATGATGAGCTGCAGGTTTACTGAGCTGCACAACTTTTCTCTGGGTTTTTCTTTCCCAGTTTTATGGAGAAGCAATTCCCACCACTGTCACAAGGGTGGGAAACATGTCCTGCCACAAACTTGAACTTCTGTCACAGCACCAAGTGAGAAAGGATGGGAATGGGATCTGCAAAACAGCTGCTCTGCCAAATTCAGACACAGAAAACATCACCACAAGGAATATTTCCCATGATTGAGCCTGAAAGACAGGAGTTGTCCTGGAAGGAGAACCCATGGAAGTATGAGGAGCAATAGGAGACACAAGTTTCACACAGAGCAATTCCCAAACCCCAAGAGCTCTCCCCACTCCAGCTGATGACAAATCATAATTTAAGGAGAAAAGCAGGGAGTTCCACTCCTACCCAACACTAATTCTGTGCAATGGCGCTCTCTGACAGAAAAAGAAGAGGTGAAAACCAAGGCAGGGTGGCTGTGAAGTGATGCCATCAATCCACATCTAAGTGGCACATGAATAACCACAATTACCAGTTCATCTTTCCCAGTTTGTGTGTGCAGATTCTTAAAAGCCAGAGCTGGAGCGGCACACAACCTTGAGGAGAGGAAAATTAGGAAATCCTGTGTAGGCAGCCCTTCACTGGGGGTTTGGTTTTTCATTGTTGATGAAATACAAATTCCTGAGCACTCGCACTTTGTTATTTTACAGTTTTTCCATTGCCAAAACTCCTGCTGGGCTTGCCAGTGGGAAGCACAGGAAGAACTAAAGTGAGCAAGCACTGCCTTGGCAGCAATGAGGAGCCAGGGGCAGCAGCCTCCAAGAGTTCCAGGTTTCACTGATGCTCTAATACTCCACAGGCATCTCCAGATCTTTTGGGACAAGCCCCTGGATGCCTTTCAGTGCAACCAAATAGGTCAGAGAAAAAGGAGGGTTAAGGGGAACAGAAAATCATGGAGTGGTTTGGGTTGGAAGGGACCTCAAAGACCATCCAGTGCCACCACCCCTGCCATGGGCAGGGACACCTTCCATTATCCCAGGCTGCTCCAAACCCCATCCATCCAGGCTTTGGACACTTCCAGGGATCCAGGTGCAGCCACAGCTTGTGTGGGAAACTTGCTGATACTAATTTGAAGCAGTTCTGACAGCTATAAGGGAATATTTTGCCTTGCTCCCAAAGCAGCAGCACAAGTTTAACACAACGAGCACTTTGCTGGCAGGAAGCACCAACCTTCAGAGCCTGGGCTGGTTTTCCCTGGCAAACCCTACCTCTGTTTGCCAATCAAGTGTGCTTTAGCCAACACAACAGCTAAAAGATGTTTTTCGCTTTTGTTGCTTTGCCATTTGGAGAATTTTCCAAAACCCCATTTGGAGAAGCTGCCAGCTCAGTAAATATTGTGTGTGCAGAGCATATGTTGTAATAAATACCAGGATATACATTAAAGGCGAGCACACATTAATGGTTGCTTTGTTATTCTGCTGCCTGAGGTGGAATTTCATCTACTGCAATGCCAAAATTCCATCCTCCAACCCCAGCTGTGAAAGGTTTTGCCACGTTAGAGCACCAAAAACCACTGCAGAGAACCCTAGATTGTTTCCTAGTTAAGCTATTTGACCTAAATTTATTCCAAAATATGATTAAAAGAGAGAAGCTTTGATTTGAAAAAATCATATTTCTGCTTTACTTTGTTAAGTACACATTAATAATAACTCTCAAATCCCAACTCCCCAGTGAACAGCCCTGAATGACAAGGATGATTGTTCTCTGCAATTCATGGATACAACAGAAATTTTTTTTAATTGTGTATTAAATACAGAAGGAACCAAATACAACAGAAGACCCAAACTTTAGTCAAACCTCCCAAAACCTTTCCATGGCTTCTAATCTCATTAGAGCTGAAAAATCATGGACTCATGGATTATTTTGGGGTGGAAAGGACTTCAAAGTTCACCTCACCCCACCCCCTGCCGTGGACAGGGACACCTTCCCCTGTCCCAGGTTGCTCCAAGCCCCATCCAGCCTGACCTGGCAGAGAATTGTCATTTTCCAGACTCCAAACCAGCACTCTGATCACAAGCAGGAATTAAAGAATACATCTTTGATCTTCCTAAAGGATTTTTTTTGAGCACTGCAACTGCCTCAGGCTGGCAGAGATCCTCTCACCTCCCTCCCCATCCTCTCACTTTTCTGAGGTAATAAAACCTCTGGGAATTCAGGCAAAGAGATGCCCACAAATCAAGGTCTGCCATTTCTTCCTTTGGCTGGTGACAAACAGCCTCATGATGAAAGGGAAAAAAGCAGTGTCTGCAATAAAACTCAGCCATCTTTTCTTTTTCTAAGGCTGTTTGTCACTCTTCAGGCCATCAGAGAAATGAGCTCAAGGAATTTGATCAAAATTGCTAATTTTGGAGCCAAGCACCTCCCAACACAACACCTGGGAAGTCTTTTATTTCCTCTCTTAAACAGAGCCAGGAGTTTTCCTTGAATCACAGAATCCCAGAATGGTTTGGGTTTGAAGGGACTTTAAACCCCATCCTGTTCCATCCCTTGCCAAGCTGCTTCCCTGCTGTCTCACACCCAGTTTTCCCCTGGATTTAAAGTGGTGAAGGACCCTGTGGGAAACAAAGGTGGGCACCTGGATGGTTGCCCTTGCAGGGGAAAAATAAAGAAGTATTTTTTAACAGACAGAAGCCGTCCCCTGAAATGAGATGGATGAATTTACTCCCAGAGATTGATGAGAGCAGCGAGAAAACTTACTGTGGGAGGCAGTGGCCATAAATAAAGGGAGAGAGGAAAATTTCCTGGGAGGGTACAAGAGCACAGAAATCCAGGTCTGCAGCTCCACAATCCCCTAAGGGAATCCCTGCAAACCAGGGGGATTCCTGTGAGAACCCCAGCTCTGCCTCTGCTGGGCACAGTCATGCCAGGAACACCAGGAATTCCTGCCCATGAACTCCCGTTTGTTGGGACAGGGAGCCTGGAAACTCCAGCTCTGCCCCACCTTCAGGAGCTCCATCCCAGCTCCAGCCACAGGGATTTGCTCTGTATTTGGGCAAAACCCCCAGAATGAGACCAGTGATGAAGCTGGTGGGAAAGAACCTATGGAATATCTCTCTTTTCCTTGTGTTCTGAAGAGTGAAACATAAAAATGCTAAAATTCCAAGTGGGTTCCTCGTGATTGATGCACTGATGAGTTGATCAAACAGAGCAAGGACTTCTTTATTGCTGTAAATGCTGATTTAACTCAGCACATCAGCAGCATTTCCTTGATTTATTTTCATCTTCATCAAACAAGAGATTTAAATTATTCCTCTTTTAATTGCTGTGCTTAAACCCAATATACAGCCTTAGAAAGTAATAGGTAGACACAGAAAGACAAAAACAATCCCTTTTTTGGCCCTGATTAATTTCAGCCCAGCTAATTAAAGGCAATTACACCCAGCTGAGGAACTCCTGGGTGTTCAGGGGACAGTGGCTGCTGCCACTTCACAGACACCCGGTGTCAGTGGTACCCAGAGCTCTGGGCAGCAATAGGTTCTCCAACCTCAAAACATATGGAAAAGTGAAAAGACAATTAAACTAGCCCTCAAATTACCTGAAAATTTACAAATTTTCTGTCTTCTTTTATTACTGCAGAGCACTCAGCAGCTTTTTCCAATGTTGCCATAAACCAGGTGCTTAAAGACTGGTTCATGGCAACAGACTCAGACCAATAGACTCAGCCAAAGCCAAAAGCAGCAACATCTTTCAGGCTTTTTTCCCCATACAGCTGTGAGAAATCAAACATTTTAACCTGCCTCCATCAAACAAAATGCTTCAAGTGATGTTCAGTGTGCCTGAATGACCTCTGGATTTCAAGGTGGCCACAGGAGAAGCACCAAAATACAGCTGGGCTTCACCCAGCAACAAGTTCACGAGCTGGAGAGAGGGCAGGTTCAACAGAAGGAAATAAAATTATTATTTCTGTCTTTGAGCTTAGGGAAATAGAGCAGGGAAATAAAACCTTCAATTCCAAACTGCATTTTACTATCACAGGTATAGGGAAAATTCCAGCACAGACCAGTGCCACACACAGATACAGCCCAGGTAATCAGACAGCCTTTTTCCATCCTCAACACCCAGCTGACAAAAAGCTGATTGAATCCCAGAATCCCAGTGTGGTTTGGGTGGGAAGGACCCATTCCTCCCCCTGCCATGGCCAGGGACACCTGCCACTATGCCAGGCTGCTCCAAGCCCCATCCAACCTGGCCCTGGACACTGCCAGGGATGGACACAGCTGCAGGATTTACCCTTCCAAGCTTCCCCCAAGCCCATGACAGAAAATTCCTTGCCATTTTGGCACAGGCTCTCCAGTGCCCACATCAAAAAGCCATTTGTAACTTATTGCAACACTGCCATTCACTGTAATATCTACTCCAGGTCTTCCAGCTTAGGCAAAATGGGCTCCTGGGAAGCGGGTGACATTCCTTTAGGATATAAGAAATGAGCTGTCAAAGCATAAGCAGGGATCCTGTATTCACAGGGCTCACAGTAGGCACAACTCCCACTCAGTGCTTTGAACTTCAGATGAGCTGGAACCAGCCTCCCTCGTCAGAAACCTTTCATTTCTGCAGGGCTCACAAGGAAAACACTCCCATTCCAACCCAAATCCCTCAGGATAAGTCGCCTCTCTGATTTTTGACTGGATGCAAGAACAAGATCAGAGGTTTTCCAGCCCCAGATCTGCCTACCTTGTCAGCTCCTCGACTTCAAAACAACCCACAAAAGAACAAACATCATGCACGAGATCCTCAGGGCAGCACTGACTGAGGGTGCTGCGGGCACAAACCTCTCCCTGCTCACCCATTCTTTTAGAGGGATGTATAGGGAAAGAGAAAACCCAAAACTTGGGATAATGGGACAAAAATGAAGATATGAGGTCAGAGGAGATGTGAGGAAGGAATCCTTCCCTGGGATATTGGGCAGGCCCTGGCACAGGGTGCCCAGAGCAGCTGGGGCTGCCCCTGGATCCCTGGCAGTGCCCAAGGCCAGGTTGGACAGGGCTGGGAGCAGCCTGGGACAGTGGAAGTTGTCCCTGCCCATGGCAGGAATGGCACTAAATGGGCTTTAAGGTCCCTTCCCACCCAAGCCCTTCTGTGATTCCGTGACAATGAAGAAAAGAAGTCCCACAAAAAAAGCAGAACAGGACATCAGTGCATCGCAAGGAGACAGAAATGGGATGAACTTTAAATCTCTTCCACCCCAAACCATTCCATGATTCATGGTTAGACCTACATGGTTCTACCCAGCTCCTGCCCCAATCCCTGGTGATCCCTGGCTCAGCAGCACCCAGAGCCTGCTCCAGCACCCCTGACTCAGCTCTCCAAAAGAAAGATGGAGCTGCTGCTCCAGAAGATAATGACAGTATAAATTATCTGCTCTTCCAAACCCGCTCCCAGACTGGGAGGGATCCAAACCCCCCACAACTGCTGGAAGGGTTCTCCAGGCAAGCCCTAAGAGCTGGCACGTTGGCACGGGACTCTCTTTGGCTCAAAATGTGGGGTTTAAAAGGCTGAAACATACCTCAAAGTCTATCTGGGGACATGGCAGGTACCAAACACCCCCTCCCCTGGCTGTATGACAACAGCCACTGCAGAGCAGGGAACCAGGAAGGCGCTGGTTTGAAAAGCAATTTAAAAATCTTCCCGATGTCCAATTCTCACCACCTGTGCCGCATCTCTCCCACATCCCATTGTCAGGTTAATTGCCTGCCAAGCAGCCGCTGGGAAGACTCGGGGAGCAGAAATAATTTACCTAGAAACTGATGTTCCACTTCTCCAGCTGGCACCGGGGTCCTGAGCATTTGTAAAAGGCCTTTTTAAAGCACAATAGCTGCCCTTCAGCTCCGGGGCCACGAACCTGCCAATCCTGGCTACTCCATCCAGCCAAGCTCTCCGGGATGTGAGAAAGCCAAGATCCCACACAGCAAGGGAGCCACAGGCTTTGGAGGGACACTGGCTGCAGCTTTCCAAAGGAAAACCCATCCCAGCACCTGCCAGACAGCACAGGGGAGGATGGCAAGGACCAGCCAGGGATGTGGGAAGAGAAATGCAAGTGAATCCTCAAAGCAAAATTGGAAAAGGAGAAGCTGAACTAAGCAAACTAAAACTTCGGTGCCTGTGTTCCCACCTTTTTTTCACTTTTGGTTCTGCATTCTGCCAGTCGTTCCTCCTGCCAAATCTCTTCCCCAGATCACTCACCTGCTGCTTCAATTTCTCCCAAGGCTAATTCCCCACTGGATGAGGCTGAAGGAAAGAGAGAGAGGCCAGGGACCTTTTCCTTTCTAAGAAGCCACTGTAGAGCACAGCAGCTGCTCGAGACTTCAAGACTAATCCTCCCCCTGTCCTGGCCTTTGCCAGAGGGACAAACAGCCCTACCTCCCACTGCTGGCTCCTCCTCCATTTGGGAAACCCACAGGGATTAATGGGAACACCTGGAGGGTGAAGGGCTCAGCCTCAGAACAGCATCACTCCCAAAACCTCGCCCTGCCATGTGCAATTCCTCTGGAAACAAAGCATTTCCCACTCTGGAAATGAAGGAAACCAGCTCTGGTGCCTTTCAATCCCATTTATCCCTGTCCTCCTCAGGGCCAGACACACCTCCCAGGCAGGAATCTCTACCCTCTACCTCCCCACGGAGCTACAGCCCCAGAACCTAGAAAGTTTTCATAGGAAATCTGGGGAAAATTAATGGAAAAATAATATAGATTCAGTAACATAGGAGTATAGGCCAATAAATATCAGAGATATTTATTGGTATGCCAATAAATATCAGAGATAATCTCATCTCAGAGTCTCCAGCCTGACCTGGAAGCGTCCAAGGCCAGGTTGGACAGGGTTTGGAGCAGCCTGGGACAGTGGAAGGTGTCCCTGACATGGCAGGGGTGGCACTGGATGGGGCTTTGAGATCCTTTCCAACCCAAACCATTTTGGAATTCTAAGCTAATACAGGTATCAAACACCAACCAACAAATCACAGAAAACACAAATATTAGCTGTTTAAGGCAAAAACCACACAAGAAACTCTGAAAAAGAGGAGCTATGAGTAAACCTTTTCCAACCCACTTGTAACTCTTCTTTTTAATAACAGAAAATGATCTGGCTGAGAAGAAATAATGAAGGTGCTGTCAAGGAGGCTGCTTAAGTTGATCGATCATGTGTTTAAAGGCAATCCACCCCCTGCTGCCAGGCACAAGCTCAGGCAGACAAAAAGCAGCAGTTACAGAGCCCAAAGTCTCGCTGATGGCCTTCATTAGTGCTCTGGGGAACCATTACCCTCAGTACATTTTACTGGAGCTCTCCAGGAGGAATAAACAGATAAAAACTCGCTCCTGGAATAACAGGTTGCATGATCCACTTCCTCTGGAGCACAAGTGGATCTGAGCAAGCCTCCTCTCCAGGGAAACAGAAAAGCTGGCAGGGAGAAAAGCCAATGCTCCTGAGAAGCTGCCCAGAGAGGTTTCAGACTCCTTAATCCTGGAAGTGTCCAAGGCTAGGAAGGACAGGGCCCGGAGAAAGCTGGAATGGCTTGAAGCTGAAGGAGGGCAGGTTTAGGTAAGACACTTGGAAGAAATTCCTCCTGTGAGGGTGGGCAGGCCCTGGCACAGGGTGCCCAGAGCAGCTGTGGCTGCCCCTGGATCCCTGGCAGTGCCCAAGGCCAGGTTGGACAGGGCTTGGAGCAGCCTGGGACAGTGGAAGGTGTCCCTGCCATGGCAGGGGTGGTGGCACTGGATGAGCTTTAAATCCCTGCCAACCCAAACTGGGGTTCTGGGATTCCAAGCTGGACATTTCCAGTTGTCCTTCAGCCCAGGCCCTGCTGATGACAGCCTCTCCTGAGGTGTCACAGCAGCAGGACAGACACTGTCCCCACTGTCCCCTTGCTGTCACACTGCAGATCTGTCACTCATCCGTTCCCCGTGCTGCCACCAATCCGACCCACAGGACATTCCCTGCTGTGGCCACGCTGTCCCCGTTTCTGTTCCTTGTCACTTCTTCAGCTCCGTGTGGCCTCACACAGCGGGAGGCAGCAGGGGGCACGGAGGTTTCCAGCTGTCAGGATCCAGGGATAAATGAGAGCTCCACGCACTCAGGAGGGCTCCCAGCACAGGCACCAACATCCCTGAGCTGCTGCTGGGACTGAAGCGATTCATCACCTGCCCGGGCAGGGCAGCAAGGCAGCACCTTGCCCTGCGACAAAGATAAATTGCCCAGGAGATGAGGCTTAATTCACTCCTGGAGGAAATGTTACCCTTAAAACAAGGGAATTATTTCCCACATCCGATGCTACCGCAGGAATACAATTTCAGCAGCGAGCAGGGCCAGGAGCTGCTGGAGCTGAGCAAGGGCCTGGAGCATCTGGGTGCCCAGGAAAGGCTGAGGGAGCTGGGGCTGCTCAGGCTGGAGAGGAGCCCCAGCTGAGAGGGGCCCTCAGGCCGGGCTGTCCCTGTGTGCAGGGAGGGGCAGAGCAGGGCCCAGGCTCTGCTCCGGGGCCCAGCAATGGCACCAGAGCCACGGGCAGGGCCTGAGCCCAGCAATTCCCCCTGCACAGGAGGCACAACTTCTTCCCTGGGCAGTGCCAGCCCTGAGCACATTGTGCACAGAGCCTGGGGGCTCTCCTCCCTGGGGCTGGGGCAGAGCTGTGTGCACACAATGCTGTGCCCTGGGCTCTGGGATGGCCCTGCTGGAGCAGGGAGGTGCCACCAGCTGCCCACTCGGCTCCTCCAGCCTCACCCACCCTGGGATGCTGTGAGGAAGATGAAAGTTGGCTTTTCCCACCCACATGGAGAAGAGCTGTAGTAACACCCTGAGGGACTAAACAAGAGATGCCACCTGTCGGAATCTGAGGTATTGATGATTCCGAGATTGTAGAAAGTCTCTGTCTTTCTGCCCCGTTGCCAAAGAAGAAGCCATAATTCGTCTGTGCTGGTTTCAAGGTTGTTTATTCTGTTTATCTCTAACATGTTCTGCTGCCCTGCCGCAGCTCTGTCCTGCAGGGCAGCGTGTGGGGCTCTGCCCTCAGTGGGATGTTACAAATATTAAATACCAGAAACTACCTGTGCTATATTTACAATAACGTGCCAATATCTGTCACCTACGTTGAACAGTGTGTCCCCAGCCTGAACCAACAGAAAAATGCCAACACTACAGTGAAACATGGAGGGCATGAAGAAGGAGAAAAAGGACAAGACACACCCAATTTCCTCCATCTTGTCCCCTTTGAACCCCTAATCTAAAATCCTGAAATTTTACTTTTGCACCCTTAATTATTACTCATATCAAACACTCAGAGCTTCTAATTTATCCTTGTAAGATTGAAAACTCTTTTCCATGGACAGAGATCACAGACAGTGTCTCTGGGGGCTCTGTCCAGGGGGGTTCCTGACCCCTGCCAGGGTCCCAGACCTGCCAGGGCAGCCAGAGGGAAGCCCTGGATTCCCACAGCCACTACTGGGCCAACTCTCAGCACCCCAAACTCAGCCAGCAGGACAGCGAGTGCCAGAGGAATAAATCCATGGAGAAATGTCCCATTCCTGCTGTGGGAACAGCAACAACCCTCCCACGTGCAGTGCCCTGAGCAGAAGCTGCTGACAAAGGTCTGCATTGGCCACTTTGGAAGTTCCAGGAAACACCACCCGAGAAAGCAGCCACTGCCATCTGTTCTCCCTCCAACTGCTTGAGATTATTCTCATTACCTTAAATACATCCAAATACATACAAATACCACACACAACTCAGCAGAACGTTTCATGCCCACGAGGACAGGGCTGGGTTGGCCTGGGGAACAGCCAGAGAGGCAAAATTACATTGGATCCAGTGGCCAGAGTTTGCAGTGGATCTAAAACACCCTCTTCTCACTCTGTTCAGTGTGGCAGGATGTTGAGAGACTGCTGTGTGCTCACACACATGGGGGAGGTGATGGACACCACATCCTTCCATGAGCTGGGATGACTCCCTGCCTTGCATCATCCTTTTCCTGACAGAGTAGGTCAGGCCAACACTAAAATCTGCAGCCTTCTCACATCATCCAATGCCCAAAGTGACAAAAAAAATCCTGTATTCCCTCTCTCAGTCCCACATTCCCTCTCCCAGTCCCATATTCCTTCTCCCAGTCCCACATTCCCTCTCTCAGTCCCACATTCCCTCTCTCAGTCCTACATTCCCTCTCCCAGTCCCATATTCCCTCTCTCAGTCCCATATTCACTTTTTCAATCCTACATTAACCCTCTCCCAGTCCCACATTCCCTCTCCCAGTCCCACATTCCCTCTTTCAATCCTACATTAACCCTCTTCCAGTCCTACATTCCCTCTCCCAGTCCCATATTCCCTCTCCCAGTCCTACATTAACCCTCTCCCAGTCCCACATTCCCTCTCCCAGTCCCACATTCCCTCTCCAGTCCCACACTCCCTCTCCCCCTGCTGCTGCCTGGGTGTGAGGCTCTCTCCCCAGCCGCCCTGCACAGCAGCTGCTCTGTTGTTTTGGACTCCAGGGATGTGGTTAATAACAATAAAAGCCCCTGATCCTTTTGGTGGCTGCCTTTTTCTCCTCATTTAACAGAAATCAGAGCAAAGCAAGGTGACAGATGGCAGATATCAAAGCCTCCAGGTGAGGAACATGCTGCAGCAGCAGCAAGGATTTCCTGAGGCTCAGGAATTTGTGAGGGCCACGATGATCCCAAGAGCAGACAACTTTAGATGTTTTCTTCAAGCTGAGGAATCCTCTTTTCTCTTGGAAAAAAAAAAAAATGAGTGAAGAAGTACTTCAAGCAGGCTATTTTTCTGAAAATAACCCTTCCACTGAGCCAGTTTTTGGGATGATTTTCCAGACAGTTTTACTCTATTAAAGCAACAAAACCATTCCTCACTGGAGCTCAGGGATCTTTTTTTTTTTTCCTAGGGATTTATAAGCTTTGGAACCCAAAGTACTCCTCTCCTCCTCTGCCTTACCCAGTTCCTTACAGGGCTGTGATTCAATACAGCCCAAAATTGGATTACAGTAATTTACTGCAGGACAGTGAAGAAAAGGGGGAAAATAAGGAAAGGAAAAGTCTATCAGTCACCTCTGAGCAGAAAATAGGAAAATAGAAGAAGATGGTAAAACCTGCCAGGTGCTTCCTTAACTTATTTATCACATGCTGATGGGAACAAACTGTTTTTCAAAGCAAACCCAGTGGTGGAAATCTGAACTAAGATCCTGTCCCAGCAGATCATGGCAGAAATTCCTTGGCTGCTAAAAGCAGAGCAGTCCAAACATCCACTGGATGTTAAAGAAAGAAAAAGAACAGGAAACAACAAAATTCCAATTTAAAGCATCCCAAACCCATTGTTGGACTTCCTGGAGGAGCCCATCTCCACCAGCCAAGGAGCAGTTAAGCAGCAGAATTTAATGCAGAGGAGATGTTTCTCTTTAGAGGACATTAATAATGGTTTAAAACGTAATTAACTTGTGTCACCGGGCTGCTATTAATTTAATCATGCACTAAATAGTAAATCCAAACAGGATCTGTCATTCTGCATAAAACCCTCATGGAGAAGCTTTCAGCAGTGAAATGAAAGGAAAAAAACACCATTAAGTGTGTGGAAAAGTCACCTCTGGCGATTATTTTCATCCTATTTTTGTATTAAATACTGGCCCAGGAGCTCAGCACCACCCAACCACCCCTGTGTAGATCTTTGCAGGTATCTCCCCTTTCATTTCCTCATCAGGCAGAGCTGGACCTGCCCTCCCCATGGACACACAAAGCCTTCCCCAGCTTTTTCCAGGGCTCAGAACAAACATTTTCCTCTTCCCTTGAACTTTGGGCAGTAAATTCTGCAGCACTCTGAGTATTTTGCTCAGTGCTTGTTCCAGAGGCTGGTGAAGAACCCTTCAGCTTCCCCTTCTTGATTTCCACATAACATGGGGGTCTCTCAGAGACCTCCTTGGATCTCTGAGATGTTTTAAGGGGAAAACATTCCCAAAAAATCACCAGGCATTGTTCCTGGGGTGCTCCTCCTTTTTGCAGGAATATCAGTGCATAGGGTTTGTGCCAGTGAAGATTCAAACAGGTCCATCCAAACCTCATCCTGGGCAGAGATGTTTTCAGACTCGATTCTGTGAGAACAACACTGCAAAAATACAGAAATCTGCTTTGAAATAATCAGAATTTGCTGGGTTTCCTCCAAAATTTCCGTATCACTGCTGGAAGCACTTGCAAATACAAAGGATTTTGATTTGAAGCCTGTGTGTTCAAGAGCAGGTGAATCAAAGGTGATGGATCATGTTTTATTCTATTTATCAAGGGGAATTTACCTGTTTTCAATTATTATTTTATTGTAATCCCAGTGAGAGGAGACAAACACTCTAGCCTTCATCCAAAGGCGTTCTATAATTCCATCTTCATTCTGACTGAACATGAAATTAATTATGACTGAGGGGCAAAACCTGCCTACAAACCTGCTGGGTTTGGTGATCAAGTGTCAGTCCCAGTCCCCACCCAGTGAGGAGATATTTTAGCAAAGAAACAACAACATCAACTCAGAGAAAACACACTAACAACAACAAAAAATAGTGAAAAAGAGTGGGAATGTCAAAGATGAGTTGTGTTATTAAATCATAGATTCCCTCCAGGTCACTTTGATCCCATGGCAGGTGCCAAGTGCACCAAAAATTGCCTTTGGTCTGTGGCACAACCTCCTCAGCTGCACAAGCCAGGGGGAAAATCTCTCACCTGTTCTGTCCAACAGAAAAAAGATGATTATGGAAGCAAAGTGACAGGGAAGAAGAATGATAGCACCTAAAGACATCCTCATGGCAGTGGGTTTGGACATCTGCAGCCTCCAGCAGGGCTCAGGAATGCCTTTCCAGCCCTGCTGGAAGAGGGCAGGACAAAAAGGAGTGGAAAATGCAATTGTAATGGTACTTGTGCTCTGGGAGAGTGTCTCCCTTGTGCTTTTCCATCAGCTTTTAGCTGAAATGCCATAAAAACCTGCAGGCAACACTGCTGCCTGTGGGAAGGAGCCCAAGGACCACATCCAACCCTGCCTGCAGGCATGGGAAGAGGAGCAGGAAATGGGAATTGGCTGCTGCTGCAAAGCTGAATGAGAATTAAAGGCACATCTCAAACCCAGCAGGCTCAACCAGCACTTCCAAAATGTTTGGGAACACAACAATCAACCCAACCAGCCCAATATTCAGCTTTTTTGGCTTTTTTTTTTTAATTCAGCTTTTTCTTTGCCACTGATTGATTCATTTATTATTCACACCAGCTGCTCCAAACCAAAGGTTCCACAGACACAAATCTCAAATCTCAAATTTCAAATCTCAAAGGTGGTGCCTTCCAAACCTCTCTGTTCTTGCAGGGGATGGCATTTGTAACCCAGGAAATTGGATTTCTCCCTTTGAATCTGTTGGGAAGCAGCAGCAGGGCTGGGAAAGAGCTGTTTGCAGGATGAGAGAAGATGCCTCATTAAGGGTCCCTTGGTACTTTTTTGAAATATAGATGGTGTTAACTCTCATTTCTTGGCTGATTCAGAACTGGTAAAGCTGTTCAGTGTTTCCCACCCCACTCCTGCTGCTGGGGGCTCAGAGCTGCTCCCAGATTTCCCCGTGGGAACGTCCTGCACGGCAGCCCCAGGAGCTGGGAGCAGGTTTGGGATGGAAATTAAAGCTTCCTCAGTTTCCCACCCAAGATCTCCAGAGCAGGAGGAGCCCTCCTGGGGCAGCACTGCTGGCTGCAGCCTGTGGAGTTCACTTGCACACTCCACTCCTGGACATCCACACTCAGGAATTTTCCATTTCTCCACAGCCAGAACAATCAAATTACCCCCCCAAAAAATGTCCATTCTGTGCATTATTTTTATTTTGGATTAATGTTTTTCTTCCTTGCAACAATTCTCTCTTAGAAAAGAACAGATCAGCATCATTCTAATCCTGAACATTTGGAAACTGCCTCCAAACATGATACCCTGGGATACTGTGAAGTGATTCAAACATATTGCCTGGAGATGTCCTCCTGTACCTTTGTTATAGATACATTGTATTGTAATACAATATTGGCTTTAAAATAAATTTTATATCTGTAGTGTTAAAGTAACTTTGTTATAAAAATGCATTTTTTATTTCTGTTGTTAATTAAGCTTAGACAGTAGTAAAATAGATGACATAAGTATGCTTATAGTAAAATGCCCACTTAGATAGCATCCAATGAAGATATGATGGAAACACCTACTACATTTATACCAAATATCAACACTCACCCTCTGAAGACAGAATAGACCAAAGCCCAAAAACTAAAGGTAATAAAAAGAAACTAAAACCACAACCAAAGAATATACATACTCTAAAAAAGTGAAACCAAAGAAGAGCGATGCTAAACAGTTCTTAGAATATATAAACTAGTTTAGAGGAAAAGTTTACCATGCATAATTATCTATGAATATGTAACAAGCTAATGTAAGAGAAATAATATATAAAGACTGTTTCCAAAACAGCAGGTGTGCTCTTGGCTGAGTGCCAAGATGTACCAGCCCATAATAATTTTCTCTTTGTTGTCTTTATCTCCTATTGTCCTTTATTAAACTTTTTTAATTTCCACAAGAGAGTGAACATGTTTTTCACACCTTTATTTTCCCCTGTGCCAAAGTGATCCAGCTCCCAAAAAACACCCAAATTAACAATCCCACACCTCTAAAATCTCTGTGGTTCTGCAGAGCCCCAAATTGAGGCCAAAGCCTGACAAACCATCTCCAGCAGGCAGTGGGGAAAGGGGGATAAAGCTGTGGGAAATGTGAGCACCCTTTTGTTCCTAAAACACTACAGGAAGATGTTGCTGCAGCTGAGGAGACAAGATTTATTGGTTTTATTACTTTATTTTATTCTTTTCAGAGAGCTGTGGGTGGTTTAGCTGCCAGGAGCAAGGAGAGCATCATCCCTGAGGACCTGGAGCAGCAGGACAGAGAAAAAAAACTCCCAATGGCTTCAGGAGAGAAGGGATCTCCTGCCCTCAGAACTGCTGATCCTCGTTAAAATATAAGCAATTAGACTAATTAATGAGGTGTGTTCTGCAGCACAACTGTCCACGTGGAAATGGAGCCTTTAAGAGAATGAACAGATCTAAAATATATCTGGGCAGCAGAGAGCAGGGACACCAAAGTTTCCAACACCTCTGAGGCCTCACACTGCCTCAGATAATGAACATTTCCAGCAGCAACTCTGGCAGAGAGAGAAGAAAAAGCACTTTAGACAAATTGAGATCACACTTCAGGGAAATAGCTGCTTAACGCTCCCTGTCACCAGCAGTGCAGCTCCCAAGGGTTTTCTGGCTAGACCCAGACACTTTTAGAACCCTCACTTTCCTTCCCTGCAAACACAAAGTGTTCCCAAGCAGCCTGAGCCTCTCAGAGAAAGGGAAAAGAGAAAAGAAGCAGCCCTATAACTCACATTTTACAGAAGACATTCCTGGCTTTGGGTGAGCTGATTGTGCCTTTCCAGTGCCAGGAGGAGAAAGTGTGAAAAATGCATATTTTATGATTGGCTTTTCGCAAATATTACAATGAATATTATATGTGTGATGTTGGAAAGTTATGCTGTATTAATTATCTTAAGTGCTGTGTTAAATATAGTTTTAGGTTACAACATAATGTTAAAATAGAGACTGTGTATGTGGGGGGAGTTTTTTTTTTAGGGATGAGATACTCACTTCGAGGAACATCTAAATCTTCCAAAGAAAAGGAATTTATGGTTTTCTAATCAGAAGAAGCTAATTTCTTCAGGCCTGTCTCAGACTGGAAGACACCTTGGGGATTAAAGGAAACAGCTGACATACAACAGACAGAGTTTCTTGTTTAGAATAGAATGTATGCATAACCATGAAGGCTACATGAATATGCAACAGGCTGTTGCTTTTAAGGTTATTCCTTTGTTCACAAGGGATGCTCTTCCTGACTTAGTGTCCGAGAGCATCCAGACGTCCGTAATTCTTTGCTTTTTATTGTCTTGTAATTGTCCTAACTCTCAATTTTATTACTCTAATTGTATTACTATTTTTATAACCATTTTATTGTTATTAAACTTTTAAAATTTTAAAAACCAAGTGATTGGCATTTTTCACAGGTGAGCTGATTGTGGCTTTCCAGTGCCAGACAGAGAAAGGAGAGCTGGAGACTGGGGACAAGGGATGGAGGGACAGGACACAGGGAATGGCTCCCAGTGCCAGAGGGCAGGGCTGGATGGGATATTGGGAATTAGGAATTGTTCCCTGGCAGGGTGGGCAGGCCCTGGCACAGGGTGCCCAGAGCAGCTGGGGCTGCCCCTGGATCCCTGGCAGTGCCCAAGGCCAGGTTGGACCAGCCTGGGACAGTGGAAGGTGTCCCTGCCATGGCAGGGGTGGCACTGGATGGGATTTAAGTCCCTTCCAACCCAAACCAGTCTGGGATTGCTGCAGTTGCAAACCCACACATTTCCAACAAAATTCATCATTGCCTTTACCCCAAAGCACCTAAAACCAATGCTTTTATTTCCTCCAAAGAAAGATACCTTGAAATAACAAGGCCCTTATTTACCTCTTGCCAGAAATAATCATCCCTTCTTCTTGAACTAATTATACATTTAAGTCCAGACTTTTTTTCCACCTACACTGAGACACTAACACAACCAGCCAAGCTTTCCAACAGGGCTGGTTTATGGGGTTTTTATTGGCAAATGAATGATATGGTCTCTGCTGTGTATATACCTAAATCAACTTTAGTACAAAAACAAATAGGGCTGAAGGGCATTTCTGAAATTTGCTCTGCTTATTTCACAGTCAAGCAAAGAAGGTTTTATTCAGGCTCTCCAGGAGGCTGCTGCAGCTTTTCCTGAACAAGGCTTGGATTCAGTAGTCAGAGCAGGTTTGAACAGTGCAGGCATTGAAGGATTCTGCAACCAAAACCCCTTTCACATGCCCAGGTGCTGCTGCAGTGAGAACCACACCAGACATCTTGGGGAAAAAAAAAACAGTATTTCCACAGCAAAGGAAGGAAAAGATTGCTCTGCTAATTCCTCAAGGCAAAAAAAAAAAAAAACCAAAAAAAACACATGAGTTGCATCACCAGGAAATGAAACTGTGGGATTTCTTTTTTTGAGTCTCTGATAAGGTAATTCACCAGCAGGAACTGAGGGCAAAAAATCTTGTACTGATGCCAAGCTGCAGGACTGGAAACCATGGGAATCATCACAGGATTAAAATCTTGCATCTTATGAAATGGTCACCTTAGAGAGCTGGAATTCCCTGGGTTTCAAAGGAATGTGGCTTCATCTGTGCTTAATTCCCCAGAATCACAGGAGAGCTGGGTTGGAAGGGACCTCTGGAGATGACCCAGTGCAGACAGGGTCACCTGGAGCAGGTGACACAGAAGCACTTCCAGGGGAGCTTGGGATGAATCCAGAGAGGGAGACTCCACACCCTGCCCAGGCAGCTGCTCCAGGGCTCATGGAAAAGAAGTTACTCATGTGGAGGGGGAGGTTGTGCAAGACAAACCAGCTGGATTCACTTTATCTGCAATGACAGTGGCTGTCACCATGCAAATAAAACAAAATTCCAATTTCTTCTGGCTGAACATCCCAGGGTTTGATGTACAAGTGACATTTTGGAGGTAGGAATCAAATTAATTCTTATGTGAACAAAGGGTCCAGAAGTATTCCCAGTGTATTTCCAGCACTGGGTGGGATTGGGAATTTCTCTCCAGCTGGACAAACTGGGCAGGAGCTGCCCCTCAATTTTCAGTGCACTCCCTGAACTGAAACCAGAAGTTTGACCTAATTCCCATCACAGGAGAACAGTCCCATTCTGTAATACCAGCGTGGGGTTCTGCTCTGCTCTGCAGCTTTACCTTCCAGAAAGAATTTTATATTCTTGTTTTATATTCTTGTTTTTCAATAAACCAAGCATTCCTAAAAATCAGGCACAAGCTTGAGCTCATGCTCCCCACCTTGACTGCCCAGCTAAAGGAAGAATTCCAATGGATATCCAGCTCCAGCAAAGGCCTAATGGGATTTAATGAAAAGGGGACTATTTGAAGAATAGGAGAATTTGGAGAATATTTAATGAAAAGGAGAATATCCCCTTTTCCACCACACAACAGGACAGAAAAAGCAAGAGGCATGTTAGGGGAACACAGTGGGAATAATCCAACATGTTCCCATGGATCCCAGGCTGCTCAAAACCAATCCCAGGCACCTGGGGAGCAGAGGAAAATGATTCCTGAGCAAATGAAGGAGGAGAAGGCACCTTTGAAAGCCACTTAACAGCCACATGCCAGAGCACTAAGGGCTGTTCAGCAGCAAAATGGAGAGAGGGGAGAAAAAAATCATAATTAAGAACCCAATCGTGTTTTAGCTCTCAGCAAAACTTCCAACTTCCAATTAATTCCTACACAAAGGGGAAAAAAGAACAACTGAAATTGTGCCTTTCACCTCTCATGCAGAGAGGCAAATTCAGGATTTCTTGGAGTGTTTGTGCCCCTGGCAAATGATTTCTTGGGAAAGGCAATCTTGCCCTAATCCCCATGAAACAGAGCTCAAAACAACACAGGGAGAAAGGGCCCAAAAGAGAGATTTTTGATTTGTGCTTCTTGCTGTGTTTTGATGAGAAACAATTGGGATCATTGGGATCATGTGGCACTTTTGGGCTATCCACAGGTTCCACACATTTTTGGATTCATCACAGAAAACATTTATTATTGATGTTTTTAATAAGGGGAGATTCCAAACCCTTCCTGCCAGGGAGCAGCTTCCTTTCCTATCACACAGCAACCCCACTTCTGAGAATATTCCCGTGTATTGATGGGATGATGATGATGAATATTCCCATGTATTGATGATGATGCCATGAAAACCCAGGAAAATTCAAATTCAGAAGCTGTTATTTACAAGTGGAATGAAAATTGTTTTCTGTCATGACTCCCTAAAAGTTTGGAACAAACAAATAAATTCTTTTTCTCCTGGAAAAGCTGGTTATTCACACTGTCAGCGCTGATCTGCAGATTAGAATTCGTTTCCTTCAGAAACTTTTGTGAGGAATTCTAAAATACAAAAGCAAAAGCTCTCCCAACCCTGTTATTTCTTGTCAGGTTCCACCTCCCCAGCTTTTCCCTGCACGCCCCATTCCACCCATGCATTCCCATCCTTCAAATCCCACCACTGAGGGACTTGAAAAAAATGACATTTAATGAATGTTGCCAACAAACAAACATGGAAAAAACCCAACTGACAGGAAAATCTGAGAAAGGGGTGAACTTCTACTCCTGAGACATATTCCTGAGATTATAATTTAATTCCAAGTGAAGAGCTATCCAAAACACAGCCCAAATCCCTGAAATTTATAGAATACACAGAATTAAACAAAAAAAAAATCCCCTGTGTGTTGCCAGCTCACCAACATGTTCATTCTGTTTAATCAACCCAAAAGCTTCTTGCAGTGACTCTCACCTGAAAAATGCTTCCATGTTTTCTTTCCCTCTGCCTCCATCCCTTCCACAGCCCCTGGAATGGCCCATTAAAAATAGAAAGCTCTCCTCCAAAATTCAGGAATTTTCCCCTAGGATAGTCTTCCCCATTATTTTTTCCTTTTTAAGTGGTGTGAGGAAAAAGAAATGTTATTAAATGAAAAAAAAAAAAAAATCTCCAGGAAAATGACTTGTAGATCCGAAGATCAAAGTGAAAGTTCTGCATTTGCCCTCAGGAAAATAAATGAGAAGCTTTTATTTCAGCAATAAGAGCTGCTTTTCAAGGAAAAGCATTTTTATTTGATGATTTAAATTCCTGTTTAATAGAAAATTAAACTTCTACCCTGGAATTTTAAGCTTTGCTTTTACATATCTGCTATTACTGAAAGAAAGGGAATCAAAAAGGAGAAGCCAAATTTTGCTGCACTTTCCCTTCCCTAAACAGAGATTTCCAGCACCAGAAATGATTACAATATTTTAAATCTTGTCCTAAAACCCATTCAAACAATTATATATCCCAAATATCTTCTTCTACAGAAACCTTCATTAATTGCTCTCAATTATTTATTAAATCCAAGGCTGGTGGTCCTGAAACAAGCGCAGCAATGACTCAAAAAATAGGAAAACCTCTCATTTGTGTCTAGTAAGTCTCGTAGAGACAAAAAATTAGGATTTTTACAGTCTCCAAATGTGTCCCAAGAAGGCAATTCCACCTCACCTTGCCTGGGGCTTGGTCAGAAAAGGAGAGGAAAAGCAAAGATCTCCAAGGAAAGGCACTTCAAGTTCAGCCAGAAAAAAAAACTCCCAAACCCCCCCAGTGCAACAGGAAGGGAAATTTGGGCAGTTCATACTCAGTAATTGTGGATTTTTTGTTTCTTTTTTTCTGCCAAGGGTGGGATTTAATGTATGAGATGGTGCTTCTTGTTTGGATTTAGATGTTTATTACTTCTTATTTATATTACAGCCTTATAAACTCTGAGTTGTACAGTACTTTAATAAGTTAAAAATGAAGCTGTATCTTTCTTTCTACAAGGCCTTTTAAGGATAAGTTGTCTAATTAAGAAACAACACTTAAATTATTTTTACTTTTAATTTAATAACTAATTATTTGTGACTCCCAATGGGGACCTTTTTTATCTAATCACACAATACTACTTAAGCTCATAAAGAAGAAGGTGAAGAAGAACGTGAAGAAGAAGGTGAAGAAGATGAAGAAGAAGGTGAAGAAGGTGAAGAAGGACCAGTCTCTGCCCTAAAACCTCCATCTTGTTTATATATATTACTTAATTCTAAACCCTTAATCTTTAAGTTTCCCACCCTGTGATATCACACACTTCTATTAAAACTCCACACCCACAATCCCAGTGCTATCGCTGAATTTTGGAAGTTTCTCCACGGCCTCAGGTCAGTGCAGTGTTCTCCTGGGGGTCAGTGCCTGTCAGCACAGAAAGTCCAAAATTCTCAGCATCCAGGGTTCCAACAAGTCACCTCTGTGAGAGCTTGGAGAGCTTGGAAAATGAGATTGGATCTAAATCCTGGACTCATGGAAAGGTTTGGGTTGGAAGAGACCTTGGAGATCTTCCACTTCCCACTATCCCAGGCTGCTCCAGCCTGGCCTTGGGCACTTTCAGGGATCCAGGGGCAGCCCCAGCTGCTCTGGGAATTCCATTGCAGGGCTCCCCACACTCCCAGAGGACAATTCCTTCCCAATGTCCCTTCCATCCCTGCCCTCTTCCAGCCTGAAACCATTCCCTTGCCCTATCTGATCATATTTTACCAAGTGCTGTCAAAAATGAACTCTATAATTATCAAAAAGTGCTTTTAAAATAACCAACTGCACTTTGGGGTGAAAACCCCAGAAAGATGGCAAAGCCTCAGGTGGGAAGAACAAGGCTCTTCCCAAAACCTCCTCAGGGCTTGCACAGAACTCTGCACGTTTTGCTTGGTTCAGGCCAAATTAACCCAAATCTGTTCAACAGCAGCGGCATCTCCTCCAAGGAATGTGTCTGACAAATCCCAAATTCCAAAAGCTGCTCCTCCATTCCAGCTGGAATAAGGGCACAGAAGTGATCAGGATGAAAACATTCCAGAATGAAAAAGTTCCCTGGTAGAACATCTGGGAATTCTGGGGAGAACATCTCAGCCCTGACCAGGCAGCTCCAGCCTTTCCAGGGGTTTTCCTGCCTCTGGACACAGCTGGGATCAGCTTCCTTCCCACAGGATTTAGGAAATATTCCTAAATATTTCTGACTGTTGCTGTTCCATCCAGCTCATGAAAAAGAAGGATCTTCTCAAATTCCTCAGCTTCCCCATAATTATAATTATCCAGTTCAAAGCGAGGTGGTTTTCCCAATTTAATTCCCAAAAATGTTTTAATAGCCTCCATTAAACATGAATTGAATGAAAAACATGAGTTACCACGGATGTCTCTGCTATATGGAACACACATTCCATGGAATTTGTTGCCTCATTCCACGGGAATTAAGAACCTACAACAAACTGAAAGCTGTGATCGTGTTTTCCTTCACATTTTTGTACAGTTCTGGCACAGTGCTTGCAAGTATAAAATGTATTTATTTCAATTTCAAAGAGGAAAATGAATTAGAAAACTTTCCATGACTTTCCTAGAGCTATTTAAAGATCCTGTAGAAATCTTTGTTACTCTTCTGTCTGTTTATTATCTATAGAAAAAGGGAATTTTTGATCCTGTAACAATAAATTTATTGTGGCTCTTCCTCAGATAGAATTCTTTTGGCCTTTCCTTGGCTCTTTGACTGTAGACAAAGAAATTCACTTTCAAAAAAAAAACAAAAAACACCCCAGTGCTGCTGTTATTTGCAGGAAAACAGAGAAGATGACAAAGGTTTGGCTGCTTCAGGTTTTTCAGAAAAGAGATGAAAAGAGAAAAAAAAAAAAAAATCTTTGCAGCAGGACTTCAGGAAATCAGCCCTGGGAAATGAAAGGATTTCGGGGTTGTTTTTCTCCCTGTTCCACAGCACCTCCAACAAAAGCTGAGGTGGAAGCAAGAGCATGAGCCACTTATCTCCAAAGAATAAAAAAAGCCAGTGTATTTCCATCTCAAATCATTTTGCCAAGCATATTTTTCTTTGTCAAAAGGATCAAATAATTCCCTGACTGCATTAATGGAAAAATAACTACAGTAATTCCAAATTACAGCTGCTTTTCCTGGGAATATTCTGGCAATAGGTATGGATTTACATAAACCTGTGGTCAAAATATTCCTTCAAGAGCTTCTTGTTGCTGGTTCAACTCAGTAGTAAATTATATATAATTATTTATGGTTAATTTTTCATCCAGCCCTGCATTTCTTTGAGTACAATTCCCACCTGGATTCAGCTCATTCTTGCAAAAACCCACCAAAAAAAGGTGGGGATCAGGTGCATGTTGGACTCTGGGAGGTCTTTTCCAGCCTCAGGAATTCTGTGATTTTTCTTGGAAAAGCATCCATTTTAGGCACATGAAAGAAGCAACACCCAAAAATCAGGAAGCAGTGATAAAAGTGGGGATAATTCCTTAGATTTCTGTGGATCCTGCCCCATCTCACACCCCTCCAGCAGATTCTCCATGTCCAGCACAAAAGCCAGGATTTCTCCAGGATTTTCTTCAGTCTTCCAAAAGGTAATGGCAGAACCACACAAACCTTTTACAGCCCAAAAATACTGAATTCCCCTCACACGCCTCTCTGGGTTTATTTCCCTCACCTTCACACACCAGCTAAGGATGCAACGTTCCTGTCTGAAAATATTGAGAAATAAAAGCAAAGCAGCAGAGCTGCAAAATGCTTTTTTTTTTTTTTTTCTTTTTTTTCCCTGGATCTAAGCAATGAGGAAGAGTGATGGGACCAGAGACTCTTCATGCTTTTGCCCACATGTTCAGGACTGCTTGAAAAATGAAAGGAACTCCAGGAAAAATGGGATTTTTCTTGTAGAAGCTGCACTTTATGCAACAGGAATCAAAAATCCAGCCCTTTTATAGCTCATTTTATGCTGGATTCATGCACCCTCTCAATGTAACCAGAGGATGGAGAGAGACAGGAGGGGACATTTGGGTCACCAGTGACATTCCAAATGTTTAGAGAAGCGGAGAGGTCATGAAAAGAAGATTGAAACAGAGAAGATCCAGCCAGGAGGACTCCCCTAGTCCTAAGGAATGGACTGTGAGATCCTTTCAAGTGCAGGTGGTCTCCACCTCATCTCACACATCCATAAAACAACAGAATCATGGAATGGTTTGGGTGGGAGGGATGTTTAAAGATCATCCAATTCCACCCCTGACACCTTCCACTCCCAGGCTGCTCCAAGCCCTGTCCAGCCTGGCCTTGGGCACTGCCAGGGATCCAGGGGCAGCCACAGCTGCTCTGGGCACCCTGTGCCAGGGCCTGCCCATCCTGCCAGGGAACAATTCCTAATTCCCAATATCCCATCCAGCCCTGCCCTCTGGCAGTGGGAGCCATTCCCCCTTGTCACTCCATCCCTTTGGTGCAGAGTCTCTCTCCATCTTTCTTGTTGGCTCCTTAGGCCACAGCTTGGTCCCCCCAAAGCTTCTCCTCTCCAGGTGAACAATCCCAGCTGTGCCAGCAGAGCTGCTCCATCCATCTGGAATCTTTGTGGCCTCCTGTGGATCTGCTCGAACAGATCCAACATCTTTCTCGTGCTGAGGGTCCCAACCCAATGCAAATCTTCCTCAGGTCAGTGTTGGAACTTCCCAGCTGGAACTGCAGCCCAAACTGAGCCTTGCTGTGCTCTGAAGGCCCTTGCCCAACTCCTGCCCAGTGGAGCAGAGAAAAACTCTCCAAGGAGACTCAGGGGTGACCTTGTCACTCTCTACAACTCCTGAAAGGTGGCTGTGCTCTGCTGGGGTTGGTCTCTTTCTCCGGGCAGTACTGGGAGAACCAGAGGACACAGTGTTAAGCTGCACCAAGGGAATATAGGTTGGATATCAGGAGAAAGTATTTTACAGAAAGGGTGATGAAGTTCTGGAATGGCTGCCCAGGGAGGTGGTGGAGTCACCATCCCTGGATGTGTTAAAAACAGACTGGATGTGGCACTGGGTGCCAGGGTTTAGTTGAGGTGTTGGGGCTGGGTTGGACTCGATGATCTCGAAAGTCTCTTCCAACCCAACCCAGAGATTCTGTGATTCTGTGAATTTTGTGTATTCTGTGAAAACCAGTGGGAAATGCCAAGGGGAAAGATTTTTCTCGCTGTGCCCTTTTGCTGACAGAACAAAACAGCGACATGAAAACTCTTTAGAAAACAATTTAAGAGGGATCAGCAAATCTCAGCTGCTAATGGAGTGTGTCCCTTCAGCTGTCTCAGTGCCTCGTGCTCCCCATGCAGGGGGCTGCAAACATCTCCTGCCCGAGGAGAGAGGGATGAGCACAGCCACAGCCACACACTGAGACATCAGCAGCTCCTCGAGCACAGCAACAACAGCAGCAACACACTGCTGGACACAGAGCAGAGCACTTAAACACATGCTTAGATGTTTCTGCAGATTAAACATCACCAGGAAAATGTCTCTTCTGGACAGCAAGGATGGAGCCAAGCCTCTGATTGCTGGGGTTTAAAGGATCACGTTCGACCAAGGTGATCAGAGGGATGGAGCAGCTCTGCTGGGAGAGCTGGGATGGCTCAGCCTGGGAGGGAGAAGCTTCAGGGTGACCTCACTGTGGCCTTTCAGGAGCTACAAGAAATTTGGACAAGGGTCTGGAGTGCCAGGACACAGGGAATGGCTTCCCAGTGCCAGAGGGCAGGGATGGATGAGATTTTGGGAATGAGGAATTGTTCCCTGGCAGGGTGGGCAGGCCCTGGCACAGGGTGCCCAGAGCAGCTGTGGCTGCCCCTGGCAATGCCCAAGGCCAGGTTGGACTTTGGGGATTGGAGCAGCCTGGGATGGTGGAAGGTGTCCCTGCACATGGCAGGGGGTGGAGACAGATCCTCTTTAGATCCCTTCCCAAACCATTCTGGAATTCTGTGACTCCTGCAGAAATGAGCCAGCACAGAGTGTAGGGACACTCAGGATGACCCCAAGAGGGACCAGAGTCTCCCCACAGCCCCAAACCCAGAGCTCAGGGCCCAGAAAAACCCTCTGCCCTCAGCAGGAGCTTGCTCTCCCCTGAGCCAGGGAAAAGCAAACAGCTTCTCCCTGATGCAATTTGGTCCCCAGTCTCCTCCAGGGAGAACACGGGAGGAAAATTACTTTTTTCCTCCAGAATCTGGGGAAAATTAATTTACATTTCACCTTTGTCTCTAATCCCTTGTATGTGAGCCTTCCTTCAAGTTGAGCAGGTTCCTTTCGCTGCAAAATTGTTCCAAACAAGAAATCCAAGTGGTTTAAACAGTGCTGGTGGGAAAAGGGCTCCAGGGTGTGCAAGGAGAAGCCTTGTACAGCCACAAACCACTTCACACCTCTGCTCAGGAACCCCCGAGGGCACAGAGCTCACTGCACACCCAGAGAAAATAGAAATTAAGCACCCAAACTCCTGCCCCAGCCACTGCTCAAGCCATCCCGCTCTTTTTGCAGCAGCTTTTTGAAGAATTCAGGGTTTTTTTGTGTTGTGTTAGTGAATAATTTCAATGGAAAAAAGGATAATTGTCAGAAGGAACACAAGATTTAGCTCTCCTCACAGAGCTGGGGTGGATGCAAGCTGATCAGACCTGGGCCACTGAAGGGTTTGCCTGGGAGGCCAACAAAGCTATGAAAACATTGTCTTGTTGTGAGGGGTTTAAAAAAAAGCCACAAAAACATTACATGACATAAGTACAAAGCTGCAGGAATGATCACTGATTTCTATGATTCAAAAAAAACCCACTTTTGACTGGAGGGTTTTGTTTTCTTTTCACAAATAATGAAGAACCCTCTTTTTCCTATTCAAAACGGAGAAATCGACATTTCTGAAGGCTTGCTCTGGATTTCCAGGGAATGAATCCTTCCCCTAGCTGACATAAAGAGGCTTTTTTTTTTTTACCAGTCTTTAATCAGCCCTGAACATCCTTTGCTGCTTGGCACCAGGCAGCCAAACCATGCCCCTAGAAGTGCCCTGCAGAGGCAGCTGATGTGATTCCATTGCATGTTTGGAGACTTCTCCATTCCTGACACCCTCAGGTCATTTCCTTGGGGAATAAATGGATTTAATACAGGTGGAATAAACATCCCAGAGCCAGGGCTGTGCTCAGTGTGGGTGGATGTGCACAGGGGACTCCCCCACAGACTTCCCACACATCAGAGCCACAGGAGTGACAGAACCCCAGGATCTGAGGCTGGCAAGTCCCATCTGTGCCCAGTGCCAACCTTGTTCCCAGCCCAGAGCACTGAGTGCCACCTCCAGCCCCTCCTGGGACACCTCCAGGGATGGGCACCCCAAAGCTCCCTGGGCAGCCCCTGCCAAGGCCTGAGCACCCTTTCCATGGAGAAATTCCTGCTGCTGTCCAAGCTGAGCCTCCCCTGGCACAGCTTGAGGCCGTTTCCCCTTGTCCTGTCCCTGTTCCCTGGCAGCAGAGCCCGACCCGCCCTGGCTGTCCCCTCCTGGCAGGAGCTGTGCAGAGCCACAAGGTCCCCCCTGAGCCTCCTTTTCTCCAAGCTGAGCCCCTTCCCAGCTCCCTCAGCCGCTCCTGGGGCTCCAGCCCCTTCCCCAGCTCCCTTCTCTTCCCTGGCCACGCTCCAGCCCCGCCATGTCCTTCCTGAATTGGGGACCCAGAACTGGAACAGCCCTGGAGGTGCAGCTTCACCAAATTCAATCCATGGACAAGATTTATGAACAGCACAAGAATTTCTGCAGGAGAGGAATGGACACGGAGATTTCCCAGCTCACCAAGGGACGGGGGCACACAAACCCCGCCGTGTGTAAGGAAAGCAGCCACCAGCAAAGATGCAACTCTGCACCATGGAGAGGCCAAAGCAAGTGAATATTTTTGGAAAAAGCGAGGCAGAGACTCCAGACGAGATCCCTGCCATCCCCCAGCCTGTCAGCTCAAGCAGGTGGGTGGGTGCAAAGTTACACCAGATGCCAAGTTATGTTCCCTCCAAATACCCACAGAATGCTTCATGGGTACAGCTTAAACCTCTTTTGTGTTTGAAATCATCATGGGAGTACCTCACATCCAGCAGGGAGAAATTCAAAATCCCAGGGAGGTTTGGGAAGGCACCTTAAATCCCATCCAGTGCCATGGGCAGGGACACATTCCACTGTTTTTTGGCTGCTCCAAGCCCCATCCAACCTGGCCTTGGGCACTGCCAGGGATCCAGGGGCAGCCACAGCTGCTCTGGGCACCCTGTGCCAGGGCCTCATCACCCTTCCAGGGAACAATTCCTAATTCCCAATATCCCATCTAAATTCCCCCTCTTTCTGTTTGAAGCCACTCTCCTTATCGTGTCACTCCAGTCCCTGACACAGAGTCCCTCCCCAGCTTCCCTGTAGATCCCTTCAGACTGGAAGCAGATATTTCAGATCCTTTAAGTCTCCACAAAATTTAAAATGTTGGAAACAATCCATTCCATGTTTTCAGAGTGAGTGGGCAGCAGAGCAGTGTGGAGGAGTGAGAAAACCACACCACAACACAACGACTGCAGGGCCAGAGGAGCAGCATCTGCTTGTTTCTCTCTGAACATGAAGTCCAACAAAGCAAAAGATGAAAATAAAACATTTTATAACAGCATCACTACCCAATGAGTTTTTATTTTTGTGAGCCCATGCTAATGAACTCTTATTTTGTGAGCCCCCCTTCCACACACACAAAAAAAAAAAAAAAAAAAAAGAAAAAAAAAAAAAGAAAAAAGGCAATTCCCAGACAGTAGCAGAAAACAAAAATCCCAAAAATCATATTTGAAATGAACTTTTCCTTCCTCCTAGTGCTGAAGGTGGCTTCCCCAGGATACAGAAAAGGTGTTTGCTCCTCAACATCCCTCACCAGGTGTGTTCCCCAGCCCAGGTGTATTCTACTGGCACAGCTGGAGACAGTGGAACAACCAAAGCTTCCCCTCTTTTAACAGGGAGCCAAAACCAAAGGGAATTCATCCATGGAAGGATTCCTTTGAGGGCATTTATGGACTTCTGTATATCTGTAAATATTCCCAGGGTTTGAGGCCAAGGTGTCACTGGTTCACCTCCAGGTTCCATTCAGGAGTTTTTCAGATTAAATCCAACTCAGTGTCACTAAAATCCACTAAAAACCACCTGTACCAGGAGGCTGCTCTGGAGAACTTCCACAGAGCAGCACAGCCAAGAAGCAAAAATCATCTCCCTGCTTTGGAAGGGCACCTCCATCCCTCCCAGTCCCATGGATTCAGCTTTGAGGGACACACAGAAAATACCACAGATACAAGTCCACAACTGATGTCAGGAGAGCTCAGGAGCTGCAGCCTCTCCAGGAATATAAAAACTCCTCCACTCACCTCCAGAAAATATCTCCCCTCTGATCCCTACACAGCAATTACAGCCTGAACTGCTTTGCTTGATAACTCAAAACCAAATTCTGGCTGAATGGGACGAGCTAAAGGGCAAAAAAAAAAAAAGTATCAGTGATGTAGCTGAGGCTTTCTTCCCTTGTATCCTCTTATCTTAGTGATCACTTTGTACAAATACACACACCTGGGGATTTAAACCTCAGCTTCTAGAGGGGAATGCTTGGAAAAATGAATCCAGATGAGTACTGAGGAGGTCTCTAACCTCAGCCCCTGCAGCATGGAGCTGAAATTCCAGCATCACCCTCTGGAGTCTGGACTCACCAGGAGCTGTGGCTGAGCCCAGCAAAAAAGAGGTTTTGCACTCTGAACTTCAAATCCTCCTCTCAGCTCTGTCCCAGCTCAGGGGCATGGCCAGGAATGTTGCTATGGATGGAGGGTGAGGGGAAAAGGGGGTTTGCCCCAACCAAAATTGTTTTGGTAGGAACATCAGCACTGTCCAAGCCTTGGAAAACAGTCAGGAATAAAATGCAGTGCCAGGGCACCTCTTCCTTCACCAGAACAGGGACAGAAGAGACAAAGCTGCAGGGTGGACTCTGGCCTAGGACAATATGAACTGAACAAATACAAAGGGCACAGGAAAATCCAACTCATTTGTTCAGTCTTCAATTAAGCAAACTTGAAGGGAGCATTCCAAGCCCAACCTGCAAAGCCTTGTCCAAAAGGCCAGAGGGAAACCTGGATATTTCTGCCCAGGGCAGTGGTGAGGTCCCCATGCCTGGAAGGGTTCACAAGACCTGTGGATGTGGCACTTGGGGACACAAGTGCCTTCCTGGTGAACATGGTGCTGATGCTGGACTCGATGATTTTAAAGGTCTTTTCCAACCTTAATGATTCTATGATTCCATTATTTACTCTGTAAAAACAAGCTGGCTCCCTCCCCTCTCTCACACCATCCACAGAGATTTTCTGCACTCCCTTCCTTGCCCAATCTCCTTTCAGAATCCTTATCTTTCTTTTCCCTGGCGTTCTGAAAACACTTCTGCAGCATAAAGCAGTGGTGGAAATGCCCTAGGAATGGCTCTTTCCGGAGAAAAATTTGTATTTACACCACAGCTGAGGCTGAGGGCATGCAACAGCCCTAAAATCTGTGTTTGGCCTGTGTTAAGTGCAGAGTGAGGCTCGCTCAGCCCTCGCTGCCTCTGTGCAATTTTCCACACCGCTGTTTTCCTCCTTCCCTACAGCAAATTCCCCAGCCCAGGCAGGAACATTATCTCCTCACATTATCTCGGCTCCTGATTAGCATTCCAGGCCAGGGGAGCGTGAGGGAATTTTTAAACAGTCCAATGTTCCTTGGCCCGACTTTTGCACGGAAAACCACCAGGCTCCCATGTCCCTGCCGTGCTCCAGGCCCAAATTAGTAAAAATGCTTGGTTTTGTGATGAAAAACAAGCCTAAAATAGGGTACAGGCATCACTAAGAGTTTTAACTAAGCTGAACAGAACTGATAGAATTCACTCAGATGGCAAAGGATGCTCATAAAACACTCAGATACCAACAGGCATCACTGCCTGATGACTTTCAGACCATGGCACCAGAGCCACGGGCAGGGCCTGAGCCCAGCAATTCCCCCTGCACAGGAGGCACAACTTCTTCCCTGGGCAGTGCCAGCCCTGAGCACATTGTGCACAGAGCCTGGGGGCTCTCCTCCCTGGGGCTGGGGCAGAGCTGTGTGCACACAGTGCTGTGCCCTGGGCTCTGGGATGGCCCTGCTGGAGCAGGGAGGTGCCACCAGCTGCCCACTCGGCTCTTCAGCCTCACCCACCCTGGGATTCTCTGATTTTAAATTCAAAGTTTTCAACAATAGAAGCTAGAAATGATAGCTTCCCAGTAAAGGAGGCTGGTGCTCTCAGTATCACCAGGAAACCTCCCCAGAAGTGAAATTATCCTGTAGATTCCTGGGAGAGAGACTCTGGATGTTGCTCCAGTAAGTGCTGCAATCTGCACACAGGTCAAATTCAGTGTGAAGAAAAGATCATAAAATCCCAGAATCACTGAGGTTGGAAAAGCCCTCCAAGATCACCAAGTCCAACTTTTAACCAAATTCCTGCATGCCCAGAGCACTGAGTGCTGCATTTACTCATTTTTGGAGTGTCTCCAGGGACTGTGACTCCACCACTCCCTGGGCAGCCCCTGCCAAGGCCTGAGCACCCTTTCCATGGAGAAATTCCTGCTGCTGTCCAAGCTGAGCCTCCCCTGGCACAGGCTGAGGCTGTTTCCCCTCATCCTTTGAGTTCTGTATCTACCACCAGAACTCGACTCTAATTTCATTTTCCTTTATGTGCATTATCCATAATCCTTGCCATCCAACATGGCTGTGCTTTTGCAAATTAACATTAAAGCTTGATTTTGCTGATATCTTTTTGACAGTGTGGGTCCTTTCCCAGTCAGGATATTCCATGATTCTCCATGTCAGGACAGCAGCTAGGGAACTGCAGCCCAAAACCAGAGATGGGAGCCACACACAGAATGTGCCCCTTTTGCTCATTGCCCTCACTGGATTTAAGCAGCACAGATCATTAATGAAACAGAGAGATAGGCCTGGCTCTCTAAATTTAAAAAAAATTGCTATTATTGGTGCCACCAGCTGGATCTTATCTACTCTCATTGCAGTGAAAAAGCTGTCCTTGGACAGCACACAAATCCCCATCTCTGCTGGTTAAGCTGGAAATATCTCAGTGTTGCATTCCCCACTAAAGAAAGTTTTCTGAAAATGAGAGCACTTAGAAGATGAATAAAACTTTACACTAAATTAAAACAATTTCAGGCACTGCAGACATTGAAAATGGTACCCTTGAATTCAGGGTCTTGTTACAACTCTTTTCTCTGCCATAATGCAATTATGTCTGGCAATTAACCAATTAACCTGACATTTTTCTTCAAGGGATCCCTTCTTTTAAACCACTTGAGTGGAAAAAAAAAAAAAAAAAAAAAAAAAAAAAAAAAAAAGCTGATCTGTGTCTTGTGCCTCCACAACACATTCATTGCATCATTTAGGATACAATAAAATACTTTCAGTCCACAGTGGGAAAAGTCTGAGAGTTCTACAAGTTGTAGCAGCCTTTTCTGGGACTGGTGCCTTCCAAACCAAACCAGTCTGGGATCTTAAACACCCTTGTACCCCTAATTTAGAGCTGAGCCTCTTGTTATGTCTTTAATGATAAGAAAGGTTCATCTAAGGCTGTTGACAGATCCCAAATTCTCCTCCTGAAGAAAGAAATCAAAAACCAGAGCTTTGCTCCTTGGCTCTGCTCTGCTGGAAGGACTGGAGCTGCTGGAGAGAGCCCAGGGCAGGCACCAGGATGGGCAGAGGGATGGAGCAGCTCTGCTGGGAGGAAAGGCTGCACAGCTGGGGTTGTTCACCTGAAGAGGAGAAGCTTTGGGGGGGACCAAATTGTGGCCTGAAAGAGCTACACGAAACATGGAGAGAGACTCTGTACAAGGAATGGAGGGACAGGACACAGGGAACTGATTCCCAGTGCCAGAGGGCAGGGATGGATGGGATATTGTTCAGGAATTGTTTCCTGGGAGGGTGGGCAGGCCCTGGCACAGGGTGCCCAGAGCGGCTGTGGCTGCCCCTGGATCCCTGGCAGTGCCCAAGGCCAGGTTGGACAGGGCTTGGAGCAGCCTGGGATGGTGGAAGGTGTCCCTGCCCATGGGATGAGATGAGCTTTAAGGTCTTTTCCAGCCCAAATCATCCCAGGATTCCATGCTGCAGCACTGAGCCCATCCCCAGCGATGCCAGACAAACTTTTGACTCTGCAAACAACGTGGGCAAAGTGCTGGATGGCACATAAAGCTCTGCCAGGGAATTCTCTGAGCTGCTTTTTCAAGGGAGCTTCCCAGGGGGGCACAGGGAGGTCAGAGCTGCTGCTGGGGAAAGTAGAGGGGGAAAGGAGCCCACAGCTAGATGGGAAAACAGGAGCTGTGACCCAGGCAAACCCTGCTTCATTTTAATGGGCTCTGAACATCCCAACCTGCTTCAGCAGCCACCCTGGAATTTGTCTGCAGGGTAGAGGCAGCAACAAGGAGCAAACAGCCAAGCCCAATGCTGAGGTTTTACAGTATTCCTATAATTACTGTGCCTTCCACTGTCCCCTTAATTGGTGTTTGCAGAGCTGGGTTCCTGCAGTGCTGTCTGTGGGAAGGCAGGACCCGAGCCAGCAGCAGCAAAGTGAATTGAATTGAATAAATGAAACCACTGCTGCCACTGCCCAGACTGGCAGACTGGGGGAGTGAGCTCAGGTACCTCCACTGGGAGAAAAACACAGACTGTGAAATCACCAGCTATCCACACACAGAACTGTCGGAATCTGAGGTATTGATGATTCTGAGATTGTAGAAAGTCTCTGTCTTTCAGCCCCGTTGCCAAAGAAGAAGCCATAATTGGTCTGTGCTGTTTCAAGGTTGTTTATTCTGTTTATCTCTAACATGTTCTGCTGCCCTGCCGCAGCTCTGTCCTGCAGGGCAGCGTGTGGGGCTCTGCCCTCAGTGGGATGGTACAAACATTAAATACCACAAACTACCTGTGCTGGATTTACAATAACGTGCCAATATCTGTCACCTACGTTGAACAGTGTGTCCCCAGCCTAAACCAACAGAAAAATGCCAACACCACAGTGAAACATGGAGGGCATGAAGAAGGAGAAAAAGGACAAGACACACCCAATTTCCTCCATCTTGTCCCCTTTGAACCCCTCATCTAGAATCCTAAAATTTGACTTTTGCACCCGTGCCACACTTAATTATTACTCTTATCAAACACTCAGAGCTTGTAATTCATCCTGTAAGATTGAAAACTCTTTTCCATGGACAGAGATCACAGACAGTGTCTCTGGGGGCTCTGTCCAGGGGGGTTCCTGACCCCCTGCCAGGGTCCCAGACCTTCCAGGGCAGCCAGAGGGAAGCCCTGGATTCCCACACAGAACCATGGCATCATCAAGGTGGAAAAGACCTCCAAGATGACCAAGTCCAGCCTTTGACAGAACAGCATCTTGCCCCCTAAACCACACACCCAATGCTTGTTTTCTGAACACTTGCAGGGATGGTGATACCATCACTGCCCTGAGGAGCCTCTTCCAATGTTTAACCATCCTTTCCATGGAGAAATTCCTGCCACCCTTAATTTCAAATTTATAACAATTCGGACAGAGAGGAACTATTTTTTTTTTTTTTTTCCATTTCAGGGGATGCTCCTGCCTTCCTTAGCAGACACCCCTCTTTCTAAACCTAGACAGGCACCCAGGAAGAGCTCTAACTGTCCCCTGGCCACCTGCCTGTCCTGCTGAAATTTGAAATCTATCCCCTTGTGCCCTGTCCCTTCCTTTTTCCCCGAACAAAGAGTTCCCAGTGAATTCATTTCTGCAGAACATGCAGGAGAGTTCCCATTTGGATCAGACTGCTGGGAGCAGCTGCAGAGGCAAGGAGAGATGAAAAGATGAGCTCTCACCTTGTCACCTCCAGTTTCATTAGCTGAGGTGCCTCTTTTCCCAGCCTGACCAAAACTGTGCCCCACATTCCTGTTCTCCTGTTGCTGGTGGTGTCCCTGCTCCACCACAAACCCTGAGGCCATTCCTGATTCCCCAGCAGAGTGTCCCAGGCTGCTGCTCCATCCTCATCATCATTCCAGCAGCTCCATCTGATGTGTTTTCCCCTTCCACATGTGGCTTTTCCCCCCTCCTTTCCACCTTTTCCAGGGAAACAGCTCCATCCTCCCTGTCCTGCCCCAAAGCCACTCCTCAGCCACACAACAGCTGCTTTCAACCTGCAAGTGTATATTGGAACATTATTAAAATCTACTAAATCAAGCTCTAAATATTTCTTTTTACAATTCCAGGTCCACGTGAATCTCCCCAGCCAAATTTCCTTGTGACTAGTGATTAACTCTTAAACCTCCTTAAAAATCAGCCCTGGCCCACAAGCACAGAGCAAACCACCCCATGTCAGAGTGGAAAATTCAGCCATTCCCAGGCAAAAATAAACCATTTTCACACTGAATTTCCACACACCAACGCTTCAGAGAAAGGGAATGTTCAGTAAAAGGCTGTTTTCACCCCCAGGCCACCCTGACCATCCCCTGTCACTGATCCTGAGTCACTCAGTGATGTGCCAAGGCCAAAATATCTCTGTGCAGGAAGGACCCAGGAGCAGCCTGGGGAGCTCAGTTTGTTCACCAGGAGCTGTGTTTCAGCAATTGCAGCCAATGGTGTCAATGTTCCAATTGCAGAACATGTTTTGGGCTTGTTTTTGTAACAAATCAATACCTAAACACAGCTCAGAGCTGGATTACAGCTGATTATCATCATCTGCTGTAAGCCTCGGATCTTCAGGTCTTACCCCAAACAAGATGCTGCTGCCACAGGATGAAAAGCTGCCTAATGAGCTTTTCTTAACGATTAAAGCACATTAATAGAAAATTGATTTAATTACACTCTGATCTACTGGAAATCATCAACAGCTCCTTGTGAAAGCTTTAGGCCTTGTGCTTTTCCTGCACGGAAGGAGGTGAATACCTCAGTAATGGAGTTCTGGTCTCAATTTTTCTGTTTCTTTTTTTTTTTTCCCTCAAGTTCTTAACCTTTAATACTGTCTGTGCATTAGAGAGTGTTAGAATAACAAAATTCCCTTCAGAAATTGATTTGGCTGAGAATCAATTGCCAGGCAATTTGCATTGCAATTCACTATTTCCTGAGGAGAAAAGAAAAGGGAAGAGCTCTGTGGAATCAGAAACACAATTCCCTGTGGCCCCCAGGACAGAACTTCTGTGTGCACAGACACATCCCCACACTGGGAAATATTCCTGCTCTCATCTCCTACTGTTGGAAGCCTGGAAATTGAAAATTTTAAACTTTCTATACTAACAAACACTAAACATCCCCCCCCCAAAAAATGCTACATTTAACCTAAAATTATAAAAAAACTTCCAAAATTAAATAACAAAGCTAAAATTATAAATATATAATTTAAATTAAAATATGTCACATAATAAAAAAAATAAGATTTAAAAATAAAATAATATGTATAAAACAAAATAAAAATTTTAAAAGAAAAACTAATGTTCATCTTCTTCTTCAAAAATTTAAACAGTTTTATATAATTAAATTTAAAAAGCCACATTACAAATCACAATTAGTTCTTAACTTAATTTAAATAGAATTTCTTAATTAAACCATTTATCCTTAAAAAACCTTATAAAATAGAACTCCATTTTTAACTTATTAAAATAAAATAATATAAAACTCACACTTTATAAAACTGTAATACAAATTAAAAAATAATAAACACCTAAATCCTAACAAAAAATACCATCTCACACACTTAATCCTAACCTGGTATGGATTCTGGCTGTTGAATAGAGCACAATACTCCAGCAACCCAGCTGGTACGATGTGGATTTTTTTGGTTTTGGGTTTTTTTTTTTTTTAGTTTTTTGGGTTTGTTTTTTTGGTAAAAAAACAAAGGCTCCATGTGGAATTATTATTTAACTTTGCTGACCAGAGAAGTTAGCACAGCTCCATGGAAGGACTGGCAGCTGTGCCCTTCTCCAGGCATTGAGGGGGCACAGCTCAGCAGACACTGAGGTTCTGGAGGGCCACATGTCAGAGAAAGAAATATAAATTATGGAACAGCTGGAGCTGGAAGGGATTCACAGGGATCATTGATCCAGCCCCTGTTCCTGCCCAGACCCCCCAACAATCCCACCCTGGGCATCCCTGGAGCGCTGTCCCAAACCTGGAGCTGTGGCAGCCTCGGGGCTGTGCCCATTCCCTGGGGAGCCTGGGCAGTGCCAGCACCCTCTGGGGAAGAACCTTTCCCTGAAATCCACCCTAAACCTCCCCTGGCCCAGCTCCAGCTGCTCCCTGGGTCCTGTCCCAGAGAGCAGAGATGGAGCTGCAGCCCCTGGTGAGTCTGACCTGAGTCTTCTACAGCTGAACAAACCCAGTGCCCCCAGCTGCTCCTCATGCAGCCCCTCCAGACCCTTCCCCACCCCTGTGTCCCTCCTTTGGTCACTCTGGAAGGACAATTTTAGATCATTTCTGTACTGTGGTGTCCAAACCACGCCCAGGACAGGGATGTCCCTCTGGCTGCAGGACACTGCTGACCCCACATCCAACCTGCCAGAGAGCAGGACCTGCTGGAGAAACCTGACACAGCTCTTCCAACCTCTTCCTCTTCAAACCTCTTCCAGCTCTTCCAGCCTCAAGAGACATTTGGCCCTACCTCTCACAAGAATAAAAGCCCATCGAACACAACCATCCTCACACCTTTCCAGGACACCCACGAGCTGGCAGGGGTGAGGCTGTGTCCAGCGAGGAGCTGGAGCACCCCTGGAGCTGCTGCCACCACCCCAGGCTGTCACTGCTTTATCAGCCCAGCAACACTTCCAGCCTCATCCCACACATCTCCCTCACACGCTGCTGGGAATGTCCCCAGGTGTAGAAACAAAGCCTTGGGGGACCTTTTGGGGCAGATTTGCAGCTTAGTGAAGGGAATTGCTTTAATGAGCTCGGGAAGGGGTGACACGTGGCAAATCTGGGCAATTTGTCTTCACAAGTATTTGGCACAACTGAGCTGAAGGCAGTAGCAGCACTACAAACCTCGCCTTGCTCCCGATGTGGGAAGGAATATCCCACCACATTCCAGCCCTGTTGATTCTTTATCTTCTCTTCTGCTTCTGTTAAGGTTGGGATTGAAGCACTAGAGACATGTTCAGGCTCAAATGTTTAATATTTCTTATTTATATGACAGTCTTACAAGCCATGAGATCTACAGCATTTCACCAACAACCTACGAAATGGTGAACTATCTCTCTCTACAAGGTGTTTTAAGGCTAAACTATCTAATTAAGAAATGACACCTAAATTATTTCCACTTTTAACTCAATAATCAATCTTTTGTGTCTCACAATGTGGACTTTTCTATCTAATTACAAAACACTACCCAAACACTTGAAGAAGAAGGTGGAGAAGAGGGACCAGCCACTGCCTTAAAACATCTATCTTAGCTTTATAGATACTACTATATTCTAAAACCTTAAACTCTAAGTTTTCTACCATGTGATATTATACACTTCTATTCAAACTACACACCCATAATCCTAGTGTTACCAATCAATTTTGGAAGCCTTCTCCACAGCTTCAGTTCAAAATCAGTGTTCTCTTGAGGGTCTGTGCCTTTCAGCACAGAAAGTCTAAAATTCTCAGCATCCAGGACTCCAACACACCCCCACAATGTGGCAATACCACAGAAAATCACAGCACAACAGCACAGCCAGACACTCCACTTGCTCCAGTTTGCCAAAATCCCAGCAAGGGAGACTCCTGCACTCAGCAGCTCCAGGGAGCACAGGCAGAAAGGTGCAGTTCCAGCCCAGGAACCTTGGGGAGCTGCCTAGGGAGGACCTTTTGGCAGAGCTGACTCCATGGCAATGCATATTCATGGCAAGAAAAGCTGAATCCACAGGAACAGCCTTCTCCTGGGACACTCCTACCCTCTGTGCATTAATGAGCTTTCAAAAGTTTACTATTAAATACTCAGGTCTGTTCCAAGGGATGCTCCCTGTGCAGCTTCCAGGTATTTATTCAATTAGACATCCTGATATCTGAGCTGTTTGCCATAGGTTTTGTGTTAAACTCATTCCAAAGATTGTTTCCATGCTCGCTGCTCCCTTCCTGCCCCATGTTCCTGCAGCATTTCCAGGCATTTCCCAGAGACATTTCTAGGATATTCTCTCAGTTCTCCCTCAGATGGATCTGCCCAGGTCAGCCTGAAGTATCCCTAAGAAACACCACATGGCTGAAGTTGATGCAAGAACCCAAGTTTTCCACTAAAATACCTTCACAACTTCTCAGCCTGGTGTCACCTCACACAGCTTGGAAGGACCAGAGAGCACAAAACAAAACACAGCAAGCTCCATGGAAAAAAGAATTCCAGATGGACCAAGTGAGGCTTGTTTGAGCTTGAAAAGGCTTCCCCAAGCACTTACTGTGTTTAATCCTTTGAGATGAGTCTTATACAATAAACCCAACCTAACCCTACATGTTAAGTCACAGCACCAAAACCCTGCAAGACTTGAGCCATCCCAGGGTTGTAATCCAAGATCAATCCAACTTCAAACACTTCAGAAACAAATTAACCTCCTTTTGATGGCCATGGAGTAGGCTCCATCCCCTAAAAAAGCCCAGGGAACCAGCACTGACAGGAAAAGCAAACCACAGCTCCCAGCAAGGAAGGATTCCCACATTTTCTGGGAGTCAGCAGCTGTGAAAAACCCCGGGAGGGGCTGCCTGCACCCCACAACATCCCTGACACACAGAATGGGTTTTTAAAAAGTCCCCCACTCTCCCAGACCATTTGCACATTTTCAAAACAGGACCTCAACTCCTCATCTTCCATAGACAAAAATACAAACGTGTTTCTAGGGACTCATTTCCAACAGTTTGCCAAAGAGAGGAGGAGCTGAGCTCCAGCATTTAATGCCTCTGTCTCACTTCCACTCGCTTCCAGCAAACTGCCTGCGTGAAAATTCATATCCTGTCTGATATCTTCAAATCCCTAAGCAGCCCAAGGCCAGCTCCTTGCTTCTGGTTCTTATTTTTTTGGGAGGAGAAGGGAAATGAAGGATTTTGTGCACGCAGGTCCCGCCAGCGGTGTGGATCAAAGGCTCTGCTCCACATATGGGCACACAGGGATGCCAGGGAAAAGCTGCCAGGATTGCCACGGGGCAGGGAAGCCACGAGGGGAAATGTCAGTCAGATCTAAACACCTGCCTGAGCTTCTCTGCCTCCACAAGATTATAACTTAATCAGAGTTTCAGAGTGAAGGTGAGCAGAGCGAGGGTACAGAGCTCCCAATCAACACTGAGAAGGATCCACAGGATTTGCTCTGTTATCCTGGGACTATGGAGCAAAGGACATCCTTATCAGCCTCATCTTTATCAGCTGCACTGCTCTGCTCTCCCAGCCAGCATCTGGAACTCAGCACACTTCCAAGAGCCCTCAACTCAGCCAAGGTGGGCGATTCCAATTCCTGGAAGTGCCCAAGGCTGGGTTGGACAGGGCTTGGAGCAGCCTGGGACAGTGGAAGGTGTCCCTGACATGGCAAGGGGTGGCACTGGGTGGGCTTTAAGGTCCTTCCACTCCCATTTTGGGAGTCTCAGATTCTTCATCTGGGACCATCGTGTCCCTCCAGGGAACACCGCAGGGGAGGAGCCAACTTGCAGCTCTCAGTGCTTTTTAAAGGTAACAAAAAAAAAAGCAGTCACATTTTCACTACCAGAGCCTACTCCAGCTCCTACCCATCCCAACAATACCCTGGGTTTTAGAAAAGCTTTTAAAGGAAGGAAAAATATGTGTGTAACTGGCTCATGAGGCCTCTGGGAGGTTAAGAAGGTGGGAAAAACCAAGAGATTTATGCCTAAGTGTTGAAGTCATTTTCATGCCCACTTTTTCAGCTGGGGAATATTTCTTTTGGAAAAGAGTCACTTATAAGCAAACTCCTGGGGATTTTTTTCCCTCTTAGAACAATAAATATTTCCTGTGAAGCAGTGTTCTGAAAATCTCAACTGGTTCAGAAGTCCAGTTTCATACAGATGAGCATCCAAGAGCTCAAGGCTCCTTTGATCTCCACCCCAGACTGGAAACCCTAAGAGAAAAAGCTTTCCTGGAAGATTTCCTCTATTCCTAAATTTTTTGCCAAGGTGTAAACAGCTTATTGCCTTTTATTTCCACCAATAAAACAAGACACAGGAACCATTTCAAGGGAGGAATTCAACTCCAAGTCAGCTCAGACATACAAAATACACAGGAAAAACACTCGTTTGCACAATGATCTTGTAGGAAAAGCTGGCAAAAAGCAGGGCTTAACCTCCTTAAAGCATCCAAGAGCACTGGGATTTGCTCAGCCTGAGGATGGTGACCTTGCACAGGCTCACACCTTCAGATCAAACAGGAGTGATAAGTAAATATTTGATACCAAGCCTAGAGCCACCCTCAGGCCCTTCAGCCCTGGCGGCTGCTGCACCACAGTGGCCTGAACCAAGATGTTGTGCAAGAACATTTCCAAACTTGCAGAAAAGGCCTGAAAATGAGAGAAATCCTCCTCTGCAACATGATTTCTCCTGCCAGGATTCTCTGTGCTCCTGAAATGCAGGGCTCCCAGCAAGGAGAACTCAGGAAAGACTCTGCTGGTTCGTCCCTGCAGCCACCAACCCTCTGAAAGCACTGATAGGACAGCAGGGCCCAGTGTCACATTAATTAATGTCACTATGGGCTCAGAAGGCCAGAGACACCTTTGGAACTGCAGGGTTAAACAATGGAGAAACTCCACCATTCCAAAGCAGGGAGGAAATTTGTGTCCCAGTCCTGTTCCCCAGGAAGGGGCAGGGAAGGGAATCCAAATATCTCCAGAGGCAGGAGGATGAGCTGGTGTGAGCTCAGAGCAAGGGATGAAACCCCAGTCAGATGTGGCTCCAAGTGCTGAGCGCTTCCCACACACATCCAACATCCTGGAGTGACCTGGAACAGGGAAGGGAGGGAGTCTGACAGGCTGGGAGAGCTGGGGGTGCTCCCCTGGAGAGGAGAAGGCTCCAGGGAGAGCTCAGAGCCTATAGGGGCTCCAGGAGAGCTGGAGAGGGACTGGGGACAAGGGATGGAGAGACAGGACACAGGGAATGGCTCCCACTGCCAGAGGGCAGGGATGGATGGGATACTGGGAATTAGGAATTGTTCCCTGGCAGGGTGGGCAGGCCCTGGCACAGGGTGCCCAGAGCAGCTGTGGCTGCCCCTGGATCCCTGGCAGTGCCCAAGGCCAGGCTGGACAGGGCTTGGAGCAGCCTGGGACAGTGGAAGGCGTCCCTGCACATGGCAGGGGTGACACTGAATGGCATTTAAGGTCCCTTGCAGCCCAAACCAGGCTGGAATTCTGTGATTTTGTCATGTGGGCTCAGCTTTTCCCACTGCACCAGAAGACAAAAAAATCATCAGGTGGACCTAATGAGGAATCCCAAACCTGACCCTGGCAGAAAATCACCTTCTCAGAGCTGCCTTGCAGGAACAGAAAGTGGCAACACAAACAGCTAATTTCAAATATATTTTAAAATAAAATTATAATTTTCTACTGTTTTGTACTCGCTGTGGGTTAACACATTATTGGGAATGATGGACATCTCAGTTGGTGTGTGTTACTGGGAGCTAGCACAGCCTGGGGGCTACAGAGCCAGCCACCAGGTAGCCAAAGCTGCTGAATTTACCCCAAAGCTATCCTGTCCCTGCCACTTCTCAGTGAGAACACTGCCCTTCTCTCAGGCTTTCATTAGGGAAGTGTTCATAGCAGGGATATTTAGATGCAACACAATCAAAGACTTTTTAACCCAGAAAGTTCACTATTAAAAGAAATTATTCCTGTAATTTTTACAATTTAAACTGCCTTTTTTATCTGAACAAAATAATCCCACGGGGGGTGTGCAAACATTGTTCCTTCAGTGGCTCCACGATTTAATAAACTTTGAAATGTCCTCTTGGCTCTGCTGTGCCAGCTGGGGTTTTCCTCATCTTTGCTGGACTCTGTGACTGAAGGTGCAAAACTACTTAAAATTCACTTTATACTTTTGGCCAGAAGGCCCAAAAATACTTAAAATTCACCTTATTTTATCTCACATTGGTGTGTCTGGGGCAGCTGCGAGCATTGCTGCCATCCCTCTCCCTCTCTCCATTCCAAGCTCTGATTTCAAACTTTCCTAGCCACAGAGCAGAGTTCCTGCTGTCCCACCTTCCCTGAGGCTGGAAATGCTGCATCCAAACCAGAAATCCCTTCGAGCAGCTGGAATGTTCCATCAGAAAGGAGCAGAAAAGCACAGCAAGAACCTGCAGGAGCCCACAAAGCCATGACATGACAGGGAGGAATCCCACCCCACAGTCTGCACCCTCCACAGTTCTGCAACTTGTATTTTGTGCATTTTTTGTCTGTATTTTTGAGCTTTATGTATGTATTTATGTGTGTCTTTTTGAGCTTTAACATCCATGGCATTAAATAATCACTTTTAGGATTGAAGTCTTGAGACAAAAATCCAGTCCTTGGAGGAACAGCCAAGCCAGGAGCTCATGGAGGAGAACGGATGGAAAAGGACAGTTCAGTGTCTCTGAGCACAGCCCCTCATGAAATACCACTTTGGGAGTAATTTAATAAGCTTTGGACTTCAGAAAGCAAATTATTTTTGCAAGTCCAGTGATTTTTGTATTCATGGCTATTTTCCAAGAAAAATGTGGAAATGCTTTAGGTTTCCAGGTGAAAATAGTAAAAATAACTACAAAGAATCCCAGAATTGTTAAGGTTGGAAAAGACCTCCAAGATCATGAAGTCCAACCAGCACCACCACCATTAAACCATGTCCCCAAATGCCACATCCCCACAGCTTTGGGACACATCCAGGGATGGTGACTCCACCATTTCCCTGTGCACTTTGAAGCCACCAGGGGAATAAATAAAATTTGTTTAAGTATTTCTTATAAAACTGAAATACATTCAGAAATTCAGAGTGCAGTTAAGTTAAGAAGGTGGTTTGGTGCTCACACTTTCTTTGGTGCTGATTGTTCTACATCTATTTATCAAAATTTACAAGGTGACAGCAGCCCAGATGTGCAGCTGCCTTTTTTCTTAGCTGGGAAATGGATATTTGATGTACTGGGATAATATTTCAGCTATCAAGGCTGATTGCTACAGAAATATCCACAAATGATGTGACATTCCTGCCTCTCTCTGGTCCTTCTGCCTAATGCTCCCAGGATTTTTTTAATCCCCTTAGAGCAATTCAAAGAATAGGAATGGAATGTGAATATGGCTTTTTACCTGGTGCCTATTTCTGGCTGGTTTGGATTTGGTAATTTATTTCATTTGGGTCGTGACTAATTGCTGAGATGCCACATCAGCGTGTCAAATCTTTACAGAGCTGTATTTTCAGCTGTTCTTGAAGTCCAGCAAAATGCTCAAAGCCATGGAAAAAAACCATCACCTTCCCAGAAGATCACCTGAAATAATCCCAGCAATTTGTAAACTAAACCAACAATCCATCATTTTCTTGCTTAGAAGCTTCACCGGTGTTTAAGAGGTTGAAAATCCAAGGGGAGGCTGAATTTGATTTTCCTTCTGTGCTGTGGGCACTGTCCACACTGATATTTCTGACTGTTGTGTTTATTACAGGTGACATGTGCAGGAATTTAAGGGCTCCTTCCCTCCACCAGCAGAATGGGAATATCTGATCTGACACTTTCCCCACATTCACATTTCTCTGAGTACAATTGAAAAACACTTCAAATAGCCTTTGTTTTTCCTCTAGGATACCAAGCACTGCTCTAAGATGTTGTCCAGAAAGGTTGTGGATGCCTTTTCCCTGGAAGTGCTCACAGCCAGGTTGGATGGGGCTTGGAGCCACCTGATTTAATGAGTGCCATCCCTGCCCATGGCAGGGGGTGGAAGGAGATGACCTTTAAGGCTCTTCCAACCCAAACCATTCCATGATTCTGTTGTAGTTAAAGCTCCTTAATGTTTTTAATTTCATTCACTACAGGTCCAACAGCTCTAGACCAAATACAAAAACTCATTTAATATGGTTTGTTTTTTGCTTTTTTTTAAAATTTATTAACCTATTCAGGTGCTGATTCTGGAAATGTTTGGGGTCCTGAGAGGAAAGAAGGGAAGCACTTGGAGCAGCCCCCTTTTGGAGCCCCCACCCTGACCATGCCAGGGGGGCACTGCTGAGGAAGGAGCTGGCAGAAACCCTTTGAAATCTCTTGGATTTAGAGCCTGTCAGACAGGAGCAGTGCTGGGAAAAGACACAAGGCTAATAAATCATGGGAAATGGTGGCTTTTCTAGGGTATAAAGATGCCAGCCTGCCTAAACTTTGGGTTTCATAGGGAGCTCTTTGGGCTTTTTGGGAAGAGTTGGATGTCAAGACAACTTCCTCCCAGAGCCACAGCTCCATGTTTACTCCCAGAGGTGGCTGGAGGAGGGCTGATCCCACCCAGACAATGGGAGAACACAGCACCAGCATCTATCCGTGGTTTATCCATTATTTATCCATGGTTTATCCATTATTTATCCATGGTTTATCCAAAGGAAGGTGCTCCTGGCCTGCAGCGAAGGTATCGCCCTTTTCAATATTGCACCCATGATGGATCCTGCAATCCAGTGAGGTCACACTGTCTGCAATACTCCAAAAACATGTTTAATCTCCTGATTGATGATGTACATGGAATATAAAGCATCTCTGCAGGTTTGCAATTCAAAAATCACCAGATTTGGAAGCTTTGAAATCGCTCTGGCCGCAGCAGCCACCATGTAAACCTTTGTAAGCTGGAAGTTGACCCCCAGCACTCCCAAAATACAGGATTTTATCCACCTTGGGCCAAATCCCATCTTGGATGTGGTGATGAAGTTTCACCCACACATCAGGTGAAGCCAGTCCTGCAGTGTGGCAAATTTAAAAGGTGTCACGGATCAAAGATCTAAAGATCTCACAAATGTAAAAGATTCCAAGGAGATCTCAGGCAGCTCAGATCCCTCCAGTACCTAAAGGGGATTTACAAGAAACATGGAGAGGGATTTTTCACAAGGACCCACCAGGGTACAGGGAACAGCTTCCCAGTTCCAGGGGGCAGGGCTGGATGGGATATTGGGAATTAGGAATCGTTCCCTGGCAGGGTGGGCAAGCCCTGGCACAGGGTGCCCAGAGCAGCTGTGGCTGCCCCTGGATCCCTGGCAGTGCCCAAGGCCAGGCTGGACTTTGGGGCTTGGAGCAGCCTGGGACAGTGGAAGGTGTCCCTGCCCACGGCAGGGGTGGCACTGGATGGGATTTAAGGTCCCTCCCAACCCAAACTCTCCAATGAATCCATGATTGTATATTATTAGGAAGCTCTAAAGCCTCCCAGAAAACTTTAGGAACGCTCCTAAAAGGATTATCTTGGAGAATAAAATGCACTGCTGAGTGTTTCCCAGGGTGTGTGTTGGACCACAGCAAGCACACAAAGAGACAAGGGAATCCCCCCCACACACACAAAAGCTCCAATCAGGAACAAATCCAATGGCTGGCACCTGCTCCAGCTCCATGAAAATCCCACTTTGTGCAGGCTGGCTTTGCTTTGGGCCTTGGGACCCTTCCAGGGATCCAGGGGCAGCCACAGCTTCTCTGGGCGCCCCTCCCAGGGAACAATTCCTTCCCAAGATCCCATCTGGGCCTGCCCTCTGGTTAAAACCATTCTTCTCCTGTCACTATTGGCCCATTTAAAATTCCCTCTCCATTCACCTCACAAAACCTCATTAGTGACCCTCAAGTGCTCCATCAGAGGAGCTGGATAAAAAAGCAATAAAAATAAATATAAATATAAACATAGATAATATAGATATACATAGACACCAGCTCCTCCAGGCCACAGCCCTGCCAAACACAGCCATATGTAAAATGCAACCATAACGAGCATCCTGACAAATTAATGAGCTAATTAACACCAGCACAGAAACACTGAGCAATCACACCCTATCCTCCCACCTCCAGAATAAGCAGGAGGAGAATCTATTCCAGAGAAACAGGGGACTTGGGTGGAAAACTCCATTGTGACTGTGGCTCACAAAGGAACCTCGAGAAGCCCTCATTAGTTAGGAAAAGAGAACCACAAAAATGCCACAACATCCTTCTGACCTACTCTGAAATCTACCAAAATAATACCCCTTGTGTTTAATTAAACATAGTATTTTCAATATGAGCTTCATTCAGCTGGTTGAAAACAAAATATGAGCTTAATCACTCCGGGCAACTCACCTCTGTCATGCCAAAAGAAAAAAGGAATTGACCCGTTGTACCTCCAGAAAAAAGCAGTTAATTGCTTAAAATACACAGACTGATGTTTAGGAACAGCTTGAATCTGCACTGCAAACCATCTGTTCTGCATGAGAGATTTCATGACTTCCCAGGTCCATTTCTAAATTGAAATGGATGTTTTAATGATGAAAAATGGGGAGAAGCGATGAATACTTCATTAAAACACATTATTTCCCTGTCAACTTTCTATTCTCCTGACTGTAAGCAAAAATAATGTCTGAGCAGAGTTAATGTCTCGGGTTATCAGAGCTGCAGATGCCTCTTGGCATTTGCCTGAACAAATAAGCTATTTCATAAACCTGCAAACAGAAATGATTCAATAAATTGGAATTTCTTTCCCTTCTAATGAAAACCAGAGTTCTCAGACTCTTTCAATTACCTCCAAGGAATGCAAAAGACACTAAAGAGAGGGTTTTTTTCCCTGTTTGCTGCATTCTTAGGACCATAAAGGCGCATTAAAAACGTCAATACCTTCGCAGGGGAGACTCATCCACACTTCCTTTGGCAAACTGTATTTAATTATTTCAAGAAGATGCGAGAATATCATTTCCAACCACCATGATAAGGAATGAAATTGTCCAAACCACTCATATCTATCACAAAAATAAACATTTTCTCTGGCATTTCTCAATGTATTTGCCAATTACCTCTTATTTTTTTAGACTAAAGCAAGTGTTTGCTGAAGCGCAGAGAAATGATAACAGAAAGACCCAAGCAAGGCTTGCTTTTGTGCTTAGGCAATTTATTAAAGCAACAAGACATTCCAACATGCCACGGGAAGTGAAAAACAACAGGCTGGAGGAGAAGGATGGCACTGGAATTCTGAATAAACCACCAAAAGCCGTGAAGGCATCATGCAGCAGGGAAAACCAGGCAAGTCCCAAGGTGCTCTGCTGTCCCATGCTCTGCTTGTACCAAGACTTCCCAAATTAATCTGATTTTCAGCATGTCCCCTTCTGAAAACACCCAGCAGGAGATTTCTTGAAACCCTCCAGTATTGAAAGGGTCTCTCTGGCGCCTTCCCCAGCCAATTTCCTCTTCAGCCATCTAAAAGATCAATGGATGTTTCTAGAAACCTGAGCCTCTTAACCCAGCTTTAAGTTTCTTATTAGTAATTTTATATTAAGAGATGTAATAAAAGCCAAACCCAAAAGGTGAGGGCAGCTACCTCAAAGCCAACCCTTGTAAATAACAAACCAAAATATTTGGGCTCTTCTCTGAGAACCTCAAAATAATTCCACACAACCTCCTTGGTGCAGATTCCCTGATTTTCAGAAAGGCTTTGACAGAAACAATTCTGATGGTTAAAATGTCAAAAATAAAATCATCCAGGCAAATTAAAGCAAATTCACTTTAGCCATCCAGATGTGGGACACAAAACTCTGTCCTCTGTCCTCCTCCCTGAAGGTTTAGGGAACAGCCCAATATCTGGAATTATTCCCAAATAATGAACAGAGCAAGAGCTCCATGAAGGTGCAACAGTGTTTCTGTTATTTAAAACCAAAATCCTACGATATGGCACCAAACTCCATTAAAAATCCTGCATTTTAATTATAAATTTGATTTAATTAATCACAGGCAAATTCCAGCTTGCCAGCAGGCACGGGAACATTCCTGGAGTTCTCCATGTTCATCAGAGCAGGGTATGAGGAGGAAAAGGATGACAGCAGAGACGTTGGGCAATCGATCCATAATGAAACAGCTCTAAAGCAATAATGTTTGCCTTGCTCCGTGTCTGGTTCTTTTCTCCATAATTGATTTTGCACTGAAGGTCTCAGATTGCATAAGCAGCCTCCAAATCACGCCTGTGAGAACTGCCAGTTTCTTTTATTCCTCCTGTATCTTCTCCCAGCGAGTTAATCCCAGGTGGGAAACACTGCCCTGGTAAAACCCAACAATCCCAGTGCTGGATTTTAATGAGCCACTGCATTTTTGCTCCGTTTCTCCAGCACAAGGACTTCACAAACGAGTTCTCTCTGCACGTGGATCTGGGCCAGGGAGGTTTAGGGTGGATTTCAGGGAAAGGCTCTTCCCCAGAGGGTGCTGGCACTGCCCAGGCTCCCCAGGGAACGGGCACAGCTGCCAGAGCTCCAGGAGGGTTGGGACAGCGCTCCAGGGATGCCCAGGGTGGGGTTGTTGGGACCAGGAGTTGGGTCAATGATCCCTGTGAATCCCTCCCAGCTCAGGAAATTCTGTGGCTCTACTCACACCCTCAGCTGCAGTCTGATACTGCCATCTGCACCTCTGCTGGATGAAAACTCCACACATTTATTTAAAATATCCCATTTCACGCACCCTTAAAGGAGGGGTTATGAGGGGATTATATCAAAAATAACAAAAATCCTTTCACGGCTGTGAAAAATACCATGGCAAGTGTACAGGTCATTGCCAAATGGGATCTGATTCCTGGGAGCTGCCAGCAGCCTTTGAAAACAGTTTTGGCACCACTATAAAACACATTTCTGTTGGTTCAGGGAAGGAGAAGCAACAATGGAAATTCAGGTTTTGTACCAGATGTGAAAGAACTTGGGGTAAAACATCTGTCTGTCATTAGAGCTCCTCTGCAGCAGAAATACTCCAGGCGACCCCAGCTGTGTATGTTATACTATATTTATTGTATTTTTCACATTACAGCAATCCCTTCATATAGAAACTGCTGTGTTTCTCTTGGATCCAGACCTTAAACTTTTTCAACATGGAGCCAAAAGGATTTTCAGTTTGGGTTTATTTTCCTTTTGGTGAGTATATTCCATATATAGCCCTCTTTCCAAACTGAGAATTCTTCCATATGTAATATAAGAAGAACGGCAAGCTTTAGAAATACACCAACTAAGGACAAAAGAATTCACCAAGATAAATGCCCAAGCACAATAAATTCTATCCTTTCTTAAAAAAAAAAAAAGAAGAAGAAGAAGAAGGAGCAAAATCAAGAATAAAATATCGTCTCCAAATCAGTTTGCTTAAAATATTTGTTTTTAAGCCAAAAAACCTCCAAGTAGAAGTTGTTCCTCAACCTATTCCATCACTTTAAAAAGCTGCATACCTAAAGGCTTCCAGTGCATCAGGTTTTCAAATGCCCTTTTCACAGAGCAGCCTGCCAACATTTTGTCTGGATTCACATTGCAGACAAACTGTTCTTCCCCTGGACAAGTCACGGAAAAAATTCCATATAAAAGCAGAAGAGGGCAGGACAGATGAGACATCCATGGTGAAATCCTGCTTAAATCACACTGCTGTTAAACTTTAATGGAGAAACACAAGGTAGCTGAGCCCCAGCAATGGGAGCAGCCGTGTTTGCTGTGACCGTGCTCGGGGAAGGGATGGCCCAAGGTAACTGAGCTCCTTTCACAGGCTGGGATCTTCTAAAACAAGATCCTGGGAGATAAAACAAGATAAAACAAGCCTGGGATCTGGGAAGTGAATCCTGGGCACTTCCAGCAGTCACTGGCTCAGCGTTACTCACTCCCCTAGCAGGAGATTACCTGTAATTGCTAATTACACCACATGTGGCTGTAAGGTTTTGGGGTGAGGCTCTGCTGCTGCTTCTGGAATCTGAAGGCACAGAATCCCACACTGGTTTGGGATCAAAGGGACATAAAGACCACTCAGTGCCACCCCTGCCATGGGCAGGGACACCTTCCACTGTCCCAGGTTGTTCCTGGTCCAGCCTGGCCTTGGGCACTGCCAGGGATCCAGGGGCAGCCACAGCTGCTCTGGGTACCCTGTGCCAGGGCCTGCCCACCCTGCCAGGGAATAATTCCTTCCCATATCTCACCTAAATCTCTTCTCTTTAGTTCGAAACCTTGTCCTGTCTCTCTGTGCCATGTAAGAAGTGCCCCTGCTGTTTTTCCAGGCCCTGAAAGGCTGCGGTGAGTTCTGCCCTCACTCTTACTGAAAAGGCCACTGTGATTTTTCTCTCCACAAGTAATAAAAGAAAATAGCCAAGAGCCAGAGGCCACAGGGGAGGAGCAGAGCCCGCTCTCAGCCAGCTCCCGCTGCAGACAAGTCTTCCATCATCAAAACAAAAGAGAGAATGAGCCATTGTCTCCTGACTTCAGCTCCAAGACCACACTTTTCAGATCTGCGTGGAGAAAAGCAACACCGCTATTCCTAAATATACCCCAGTGCCTGGGGTTTGTAACCCAGCTCTGCAGCCTGTCCTTCACTGTGTCAGCCAGAATCCTGAGAAGTTCAGCCCTTGTTCATCACCTCCTTGTGCTCCTGCTGCCTTCCTGGGGAGGAGGGCTGCATTTCCTGGCTGATTTCCATGGTTCCAGCAGCTGTGCAGCTCAGCCCTGCTTTTCTCTGCCTCTACAATTGCATTTCTACAATTGCCCAGACCTGGGATCCCTGGGGATTATTCCTCTCAGGATGAGGTTTTTAGGATACCAAACAAGGAGTGTCTGAAGGGAGCCTACAAGGAAGATAAAGAGGGAGTGTGGATGAGGACCTGTTGTGCCAGGACACAGGGAATGGTTTCCCAGTGCCAGAGGGCAGGGATGGATGGGATATTGGGAATTAGGAATTGTGCCCTGGCAGGGTGGGCAGGCCTGGAATGGATTTCCCAGAGAAGCTGTGGTTGCTCCTGGATCCCTGGAAGGGTCCATGGCCAGGTTGGACCAGGAACACTCTAGTCCATGGAAGGTGTCTCTCCTCATGGTTGCAACTGGATGGGCTTTAAAGTCCCTCCCAACCCAAACCATTCCAGGATTCCATAATTCCATAACCTTTACTGTCAGCAGTTCTGTTCCAACTGCAGACCTCTGAGGAGATTTTTTTTTCTCCTCACAGAATTGGTTACACCAACATTACTTTCAATAATATTTCAGGCAGTGCTGGGCAAAGTCTTTACTGAAGTAATTATTTGCCAATCCCAGTCTCTGAGGTTTGCAGGAAAACACACATTTTGCTGAGAAAGGGATGCTGGCAGGGAGATTAACAGGAAATATTCCTAAATGTCTTTCTCTAAGACTGGTAATTAGCATCAAAATCTGTAACCTTTAGGGAAACAGGGACACTCCCTACACAAAAACTGCTCCTTTAGGGACACTGGCTCTGCCTGTTTGGGTTTCTGAGATCCTGAATCCCTGAAGACTTCCACCGTGAGACAGGATCAGTGCAAGACACGGCCAGGCAGGCCTGGTTTCCAAAAATACCAATTTGAGATTACATAAAATGAGTGGGAAGACTGACAAAAAAATAAAAAAGCAGGATTTTGATCGAACAATTTATGGCATTTCTGGCTGGGAATGCAAATGAATTAATCTCAGTGACCTTAAAAATGAACTGAAGCAAGGGGTCCTTGGAGGCACCGAGTGAGAATAGGAGGCTTTTTTCTCTGAGAGTGAGATAATGCTTGGACTAGAGCTTTTTAATACATTGTGCTCAGTAAATTCAGCTCAGGGACAAAACTCCTGTGGAATATTTGATTTCTGGCGTGGAAACTACTACACTGAATTCCTAAATCAGTCTGCAGTAAGTTCAATTGTGGAGGCTCCAGAATATTTATTTTCTGGATTTGTACTCACTCACTAATCACTTTCATAGGCATTAAGTAACAAGTAAAAGCAGTTCTTCTGAAAAGTGCTTTATTTTTCTTTCTTATGCAAGAGCCATGTTCCGTTCCCATTTTTTCCCATAGGAAACTGCTGATCTTAGCAGTACCCAAATTTTGGAAGAAACGTCAACAGAGGAGACATGGAAAAAATTCCCACTCTGAACGTAATTTTTTCCTGTCTCACATAATACGTTCCCAAGAAACCCTGAAATATAATACAGCCATATTTACTTTGGTAGGGGTTATCCAGCTTCTGCAGCATTCCCCATGGGGTGCATCACCAGTGATGTTTTATCCCAGCCCATGTCTGGATCCCAGCTTCCAAAAGAGTTTGGGCAGGTGTGGGAAATGGATTTGTAGAGAATTCTTGAAGTTTGACAAAAGGTTTACATAGTGTGTATTTGTATGCAAACTTTGAGATGAGAAATGCTAACTTAGAAATGCCATGGAATAGGACAGACATTGCTGAGAGAGAAATGGAACCAGAAACAAGTTTCAAAGGATGGCCTCGCAAATAAGACTGGATACTTTGGAGAAACAGAACTATGAAAAATCCAGACTAGGAAAAATCCAAATCCATTTCCCACCGGCAGGAAGCAGGAAATGGAGCCCTTCAGTTGGCAGGTCCTTCCCAAAACAGCACTCCAAGGTTTTTCCCCTACCCCTGCCCCAAACCTCTCCTTCTTTTCACATCACCTCACTTGGGCTGGCTTTGAGCTGCTAAATCCTGGCAAACCCCTGGGATGGAGAGCTCACAGCCTGTCCAAACATCCCTGCTCTGGTTGTGCCTGAATCAAGAGCCCAGAGAGCAAGGGACGGAAATCCACCTCACCTTGCTTGACTTGGCCGATCCTCATTTGCCTTTCCACTAATTAGTGACTGTGGGGACCAGAGTTGTACTAGGGTTGGAGGGATGAAGGAAAAGGAAATTTTCTTCCCCATGTCCATGATGGATGACAGACACTGGAGATATTGGGAGTCCAAGCCTTTCCTCAGGCCACCCCAGCAGTTTGGCACAACAGAAACACCTCCTAGCAAGGACAGAGGGGGAAATCCCTCATAATTTCTTGTCTATATCTAAAGCCTCCTTCAGTCTAAGCTCACCAACAACTCTGAATCACTCCCAGTTCGAGTGAAACAAAAAAAGAAACCTCAGGACTGCAAATACAGACACAGAATCTAAAATTAACAAAAGGAAAACCTCTAGGCTGCCGTGGATTTTCTCAGAGCTCAGCAGCCCCTTCTCACCACCCCAAAGTGCTGATGATTTCCTCTCCCACATCCCTCAGAACCCTCAAAAAGGGCCTGCTCTGAGGTTCCCAGACGGTGTCCCTTCCCTTTCTCCAGCACTAATAAACATCATTTTGAAAGAGCAATGGAATGTGTCATCTCCATGAGCTCCTGCAGCCATCCCACAGTGTTTCAGTGATATCAGACACATCACAATTACTCCTTCTGCTCCCTTCAAACAGGTTCCTCACCACAGCTGCTCTGCTATGGATGTGCAACTGGCTCAGAAAACAGCTGAAGAACTCATCCAAAATGTGATTTTCACCGTGGAAACGCTGTGGGTTTTACCTTCTGAAGCCTCAGCAGTAGACAAAGCTTTCCTTTCACACCGCTGTGTTTTTGAGGTGCAGTTGCTGCCCTGTTTCTGCATCAATGTGGATGCCAGGGAAAGAGTATTCCATTAAAACCACCAGTCAGGCTTTGGCAGCTGGCACAGCAGCTCTGCAAAGCACGGAGGAGTTTCAGGAGATGACAGTTCCCCAGTTGCTTTCCAGCAGGGAAACAGCAAAAATCATCTGCGTGCAGCGGGCAAGGTCCTGGTGCCAGCTGCAAATCCCTGCCAGTTAAGGCAAACAACCATTTATTTTTCTTGCAGAGAGGGACAGAATTGACTTCCCATTTCAAGCAGCCCTGAGAAAGGTCAGAAGACACGAGGAATACTGAAAAAATGTGTCAAAACCCAAGCCAAGATGGGTTTCAATGTGTTCCAAGGCTGGGGATGAGAGATTTGACATCACCAAAATTCAAAGTGCAGAGGAGCTCCAGGAAATGGTCACAAACTCCATCAGGAACGCCTGGAATGCTTGTGATGCCCCAGCCCTACAACTGCCACACAATTCCTGCTCCCAGATGAACAGTTTATTCCTCTGCTCAGCTTTTAAAAGGGAATTCCTTAGGTAAAAGTACTCTGTGCCCCCACTGCTAAACTCCTCAACAACCTTCTCAGCTTCTCATGGCAAGGGATTTTGGACGAGTTCAGCTGAAATTATGGTAAAATTTACACAGGAGCTCAGGGAATGTCAGCAATTACCAGCATGACCTCAAGGCTTAGAGAGGAATCGAGATTAGAGGGAGTCTTGTTTTTCTGCAGTGATTTGGTAGCAGATGGTGACTTTTATTTAGCCCTTTTGAAGAAAAGTAGCCTTGAAACGGGCACTTTCCCAGCTTCATTTACATGATATTGAGAGAAATATCAAATGTCTAAAGCAGTGACAATTCCCAGAGCCTCACACAATCCTTAACAAATCCAAACTCTCGTGCTGCAATCTGCTTGTGGCTTTTGGAGATGTGAGCCTCCAACTTCTGCTGCTTCTTCCTCTGTGCTTTTCAATTTTATTCTGCTGTGAAACCAGCTCAGCTTCTCCTCTCTTTGCATGTAAAATTCTGAGTGTTTTCCAGCTCTCAGCAGAGGCTGAGACACTCAGTTCTTCCACATGCATTTTGTTTGCTGATAGGTAAAACAAATATCTGGCATTGCAATGTGAGCATCTTCTCAACCCACCCTGAGCAGCCTCACTGAACCCTCTGGGCTTGCAACAGGACTGAAGTGACCAAAAAACTTCAAAAGTTTAAAGTAAGAGCAAGGAAACAGTCAAATAAGCCAAAGCTGAAGAAGCCAGCAAAAGTCTGAATTTAAAGCACTTAATGAAGGGTCAGAAGTCGCCAGCATTACATTCAGGAGGATAAACTATGGCTAAATAGTCAAGATAAACCACATACGGCTACAAATTTAAGAAAATGTTGCCATGGTTTGGCCTCTCTGGATTGAAAACACTCTTCTGGTTGGATAATTCTGTAAGAAGTACCTGCCAGCCTCCCCCTGCCTGAAGAAAATCCATGTGCTGGCTGCTCCTGTGCCTGACGCTCAGGAGGATGTGTTTACACCGGTGACATTTCACAAACTGTGTCCCCATTCCCCTCCCACTCAGTGCTTGACAGAGACAGTACCAAGCCTGGATTGATTCCTGCTAAGAGGAATAAAAATGCTCCCTTTCAGCTGATAAATCGGTACAGGTCAAGAGGAAATCAAATACAGACAGAAAATACACATTTCTAACCTGTACATTTAAGTAATTCCTTTACAAGTACTGAGATACAGCTGAGATATCTTCAAATCTTTTTTACACAGCTAAAAACCCTGCACTTCTTGCTGGCTTGCAGCAGCACATATGGCATGCCAGAAAGCACATGAAGGAATCATATGAACAAACAGCTCCTGCTACATAAATGAAGGCAAAATCGGTTCTCCCTCCATTTATTGTTGAATGAAAACCATCCAGAACCATTAAACATTACAGGGGATGAAAGGCCCTAAAAAGCTGAACTCAAATTGTGTATTTTTATTTTGCTGTACGGTTTTTGGTATGATTTCACTGATCATGGAGTCCCAGGATGGTTTGGGTGGGAAGGGACCTTAAGTACCATCCATTCCTATTATTCATATTCCCGACACTTCCTCACCTCTCCTGCAACTCCACAGCTTTTTAAATCTATTACCTTGTGTTTATTTATTCTGCAGTGCAATCCATAATAATGCTCAGGTTAAACCTGCTCCATCATAAATTCCAAGAGGCAATCTCCAGCTGAAGGAATTAGTTACTCAAAGTGCTCTCAGCTCCCAAAACGTGTGTATAAAACAACTCAGCCCAACTTAAATCATATCAGATTTGTACCCAAAAAAAAAACCCAATTCCTGTGTGGAGCTGCCAACCCTCATTAATCATGTCCTGATGAATGAAACCCTTTCCAGCACAGGCAACAGAGATTTGCTCTAAAATACTGGAAATGTTTCAGGTTAATCTTTTTGACAGAGCAGTCAATTCAGTAAAATAACTTCCTCCACATCCCCTGCATTCCCAGCCAGGATAAATCCAAGGAGCAGGGCTGGAGCAGAGGAATCCAGGCTGATTTCTGTCAGCTGTAGACCAAGCCAACATTTTTTTCCCTGTTTCAGTGCCTCGGTTAAAATCCTCAGGGAACTTTGGGACATATTTTCACATGTTCAGCTGATGATCTGCTTGGAGAGGCTTCCAGATGGATTTGGGAAGAAGACAAGCTGAAAAATGCATGGTCATGTTCTCCTCTAAAATGGTGCTGTGAGGGGCTAAGCTGACCTTTGCTGAAGTGTATTTTAAGAACAAGAGTCACTTAGGAAATACTTCATGTCTTGGGATAAATACCTTTAGCTGGAAATGAGACCTAAACAAGAACAAGATATTTGAAACTGGCCGTGTGTCACAGTTTACTGTACTTACAGTAGCTTTTCTTTACAAAAGAGGGACACAAAAATGAGACCTTTGGTCTTGAAGTTTTCTTTGACCCTTTTAAAACTGAGCATGGGAAGTGCAGCATCACAGCACCAGAGTAGAGAATGTTTAATCAAAATACTGTTTCTGATGGGAAACCCTACTCCTCATTTCAACAGGCTCCAAAAGGCATTTTTATACCACTTGGTGCTGAAACTTTATTGTACAATATGTGTTTATCCCGAATTAAGTTTTTTCCACTTTTCTGAAAACACTTTATGATAATGCTTAAGGTTTGGGGTTTTTTTCTTAGCGTGCAAGTCATTAAACAGGCCTGAGACAGAGGCACTGGGAATAGGAACAGTTTTTGAACCCTTCCAGGTATGGCGGTTCCACCACTGCCCTGGGCAACAGAAAGTGAGGGCCAGAGCAGAACCTTATATTTTATCTGCTCTCAGATTTAAAGTTAATTCTTTCCTGTTCAAAAATTTAATACTCTGCCTCTCAGAATTTTCATCTGCAGGATTCTTCCTGAAAAGATCACTTGACATACACACACAAAAAAAAAAAAAAAGTCAAATTATAAACTTCTTTTCACTGCAAGTAGAAAGGGAAATGTAAGGAAGGTCATCCCTGAGTGGTGCTGGCTGAAGGTCACTCTGCTCCAGCTGAGCTTTCAAATATCAGAAAAACCAACAGGGATCAGCAGCGGAGAGGTGAAGGTGACACATATTAGTGAGACATGGGATTGCAGTAGGTGGAAGGGGAGGTCTGGCTGCAAATATTTACACAAACTGGAACAGATTTAGGACAGGCTGAGCCAGCCCATCTAACCACGAGGCAAAGCAAGGCTTACTCTGAACGACCCCGAGTTTGATATTTACTGTGTCCTCTGGGGATTCAGGTCTGCCTTAGGCTAGGTCAGATCAATGAAAATGAAGTCCAGCTCCTGAAGTCTGGTAATAACTCAGCAATTGAAAGGATTAGGAAGAGGAGGCTAATCCTGGGGCTAGATCTAGAAGCAGGGTGCCAGTGCTGAGCCCAAAGCAGACAGTCTGGGCTCCTCAGCACAGCAGGGCCAGGAGCTGCTGGAGCTGAGCAAGGGCCTGGAGCATCTGGGTGCCCAGGAAAGGCTGAGGGAGCTGGGGCTGCTCAGGCTGGAGAGGAGCCCCAGCTGAGAGGGGCCCTCAGGCCGGGCTGTCCCTGTGTGCAGGGAGGGGCAGAGCAGGGCCCAGGCTCTGCTCCGGGGCCCAGCAATGGCACCAGAGCCACGGGCAGGGCCTGAGCCCAGCAATTCCCCCTGCACAGGAGGCACAACTTCTTCCCTGGGCAGTGCCAGCCCTGAGCACATTGTGCACAGAGCCTGGGGGCTCTCCTCCCTGGGGCTGGGGCAGAGCTGTGTGCACACAATGCTGTGCCCTGGGCTCTGGGATGGCCCTGCTGGAGCAGGGAGGTGCCACCAGCTGCCCACTCGGCTCCTCCAGCCTCAGACACCCTGGGATACTGTGGAGTGAGGTGGAATGCTGAACACAGTGATACCTCAGGTTTAGCTTTAATATTTTTCACATTCTGTGCTGCTCAAGTGTGCAGTTCTGAGCTTCACATTAAGGGATGGTGAGCTCTTCACAGAGCAGGGACACAAAACAATTCCTTCTCTAGCTGGAGTCCAAGGACAAATGATCCAAATCTCAGGCCCAAGAGCATAAACAAAGTGGGCTGAAGAAAGACAAACAAGAAGGATGAGACTTCATAACCTAAACAATTAACTCCAATATGCAAATGAAGAATCAGCAGAGGAAATCCCAGAATGGTTTGGGTGGGAAGGGACTGAAAGCCCATCCAGACATCCCTGCCATGGGCAGGGACACCTTCCACCATCCCAGGCTGCTCCAAGCCCTGTCCAACCTGGCCTTGCAATGATCCTGATTGTTTACCCTGGAGAGGAGAAGCTTTGGGGTTACCCAATTGTGGCCTTCCAGTGCCTGAAGGAGCCACAGGAAAGAGAGGGAGAGACTTGGGATAAGGGACGGGGTGCCAGGACACAGGGAGTGGCTTCCCACTGCCAGAGGGCAGGGCTGGATGGGATATTGTGAAGGAATTGTTCCCTGTGAGGGTGGGCAGGCCCTGGCACAGGGTGCCCAGAGCAGCTGTGGCTGCCCCTGGATCCCTGGCAGTGCCCAAGGCCAGGTTGGACACTGGGGCTTGGAGACTCTGGAATGGTGGAAGGTGCCACCATGCTGGGATTCTGTGATCTGCACATCCCAACAGGATGGAGCTCTCTGGCTGCTGCCTGTATCCCAGAGCCAGTGACTCTCTCTCATGTGCCATTTCTTGTGCTCAGCAGTCAGGAGGCAGCACAGAGACATCCTGAGGAGCAGAGAATTCATCCAGCCAGAATTGAGTGCAGGGAAATCTCTTCAGAAAGGACTGACTCAATGAGGTGATGAGAAGAGCAGTGCCTGATGACCTGGCACACACACCCCAGGCAAGCACAAGACAAAAACAACTTTTCCTTTAGACTTCTTGTGCTTAAAATATCAAAGCAAACAAATTCACAATATGCCCCTGCACAAAGGATGCTGGAAAACATTGATTACAGGATTATTCAAAAACTCTTCTCTTCCCTGTTGTTCTGATGAATGAGAATTTGAGCTAATTTGCTGGAGTTAATTATTTATTGTTATGGAACCTTACAGCTCGCAGATGGTCACTGTTATTGTAAGAATTGCAGGAGACCTGCAGCATCTTGCTGGGGCCTTTCCTGCTTTATTTAATTCCAGAAGAAAACAGAACTATCTGCCAATTCCCAAAAAAATGTTCATTTTCTCTCTATTGCCACTGGAGCTATACCCTCTTTCCACTGCTTGCTGCTTCCCTTTTTCCAGTAAGAGGCATCAAGCACAGATTGGTTTCAAAGAGAGAGAATTAAACTACTTTCGTGGAGGCAAATGAACTCTCAGCAAGGAAACCCTGCTGCAACCAATATCACTCAAGGATTGTTCTTGCCTTTTCCAGCAACCATAACCCTCACTCCCAAGGACAGAGAATGTAGCACACTCCAATAAATAAATATAAGATAATAAAGGCATAATTCTGTGTCCCAAATTCCCCTAAAAATCTGAGCCATTGAGCTCATTGGCCACATCCACCTCGGATTTGAGACTTGGGCTTTGCCAGGAGGTGAAAAAAAAAAAAAACAAAAAAAACCCAGAAGGATGAGGAGCACAGCAAACACTGGAGGTCTGTGACCCCTTCCCCAAATAAAAACATTAACTGCAGGACAGCAGTGGGGCTCTGGTTTCACCCTGCAAGAGGCCAAAGTGCTGCTCCTTCTGTTCCAGGAAGGGAAGAAAATGAGTGAGTGAAACAGCAGAGTTTCTTTGCAAGGTCTTGGAACATTAACCCTGGTAAGACAAGTGCTGGGATGGAGACTCAGGCAGCTGGCTGAGCTTCAGGGGAAGTGGGAATCACTCAGCTTCCCTTAAAACACCCAATGCAAAACATCATGGTGATATTCTTCTTTTAAATACAACAATTTGGAGTTTTTTATATAAAACATTCTGTTTCTTCACACGTAAATCTGATTATCAGCTATTCCAGCAGGGAAAAAAGAAGCAATTAGATTTGGAAAAGTGTAGCCAGCAGTGAATGTGCACATAGAGTGATCCTGGAGTGTAAACAAAGCTGGTTTAAACCATTCTGCTTTATTCTTTTTCATTAGTTTCCAGAGATTATATTCAACTATTTGCTTTTTAATCACATTTGAAAACATTAATTTCCTATCAACAGTCCTGATTTCAAGTGCAAACATCGCTTAATTAGAACTCGTGGGGAAATGATTTTAGGTCCTGTGGAAAATGAGCTTGCTTTAATTTCAGAAAGGAAACCACTCACAGCCCAAAGGTTATTCTGTTTATTCCTGGGGAAAATCCAAATGCCAAAGATGAAAACCAAAAATGCAGGCACTGTTTGCAGGGTTCCCTCCAATTCTGCAGGTAAAAAGAACTGCACACTGTTTGCAGGGTTCCCTCCAATTCTCCAGGTAAAAAGAATTCTCCAGAGTTAAAAAGAATGTTCCATCCATGGATGTTCCATCCATACTGCATGGAATCACACCTTTCACAAATTCCAGAGCCTAGGAAAAAAACAAATCCCCTGGGGAAATAAAATTTACTGATAGGAAACCAATCTAAAACGGGGAAAAAAACTCTAGCCAAAATAACAGGATAACCAGAACCTGAAGATCCAAAAGCTTTTTAAAAAGTGAGGATATAGAGCCTCTCTCTGTTCCTTCCTGTGCTTTCTTCTGGTTATGGGATCAAAGAATATCCTGCACTGGAAGGGACCCTCAAGGATCATCCAATCCCACTCCTGGTCAGCCACCCCAAAAATCCCACCCTGGGCATCTCTGGAGTGGTGTCCAAACCCTCCTGGAGCTCTGGCAGCCTCAGGTCCATGCCCATTCCCTGGGGAGCCTGGGCAGTGCCCACACCCTCTGGGGAAAAAACTTTTCCCCGATTTCCAAATTAAATTTTCCATGGAAGGGAAAGGAGCTACTAAGTTGTCCATTTCTGAGCTTTGCTTAGCAAAACCAAGTAGGAGACACAGCCTCTAAACAGCTGAACTTAATAGGACTGTAATAGGTAACCTCAGTTGGTGCAGAAGGTGGACACAGCGAGGGGAGTGATTAAATCAACCCACATTTACTTAAGGAAGTCAGATGAGAAGTAATTTGGAATGAAGGGAAACAATACAGGAAGTAATGTGAGCTTTGAGGGAGACATATCCATAAAGCTCCCTCACCAAACTGCCCCTCTGGCCATTGGAGCCCCCATTAGTGCTCCTTAACCACCTCAGTTACTGACTGCTGGGCTGGATTTCCTGGACATTCCCAGTGCTGGCAAAAGCCTGGCAAAGCCTGGGCACTAACACAGCCACGGATGTGTTGTAGCCTCGCTTCTCCAATTAAACAAACATTTCCCTGACAGATCACCAAAATACCCACTTGGAGCGTCCTGCTACTGAGTGAAGATCCAAGAACCAGAGCAGTGTGGCACAAATGATGTCACTCAGCACAATCAGTATCTTCCCTTGGCTTTCCTCCTCCCAGTTCGACAGGATCATAATGGAATGGAACAAAAAGGGTCCTTGTTATTCAAACCCTCTGAAACTTAGAGAAGCAGAGGCTGTTTGACTCGGGTTTGTGTGGGACACAACACCCCAGGCTGATACATGGACAGAAGAATGATCCTTGCCCTCAGACTCCTGGTTTTCCTTAGGCACTCCCAGCTGTCCTCAGCACTGGCCATTACTTTGTGCCTTGGCCTGTTATTTCTGGACTCTGGAGTTGTTTAAAGAGCACAAATGAAGGTGCACAAGCACTGCTGACCTTTCTTTGAGTGCTCAGAAATGCTCTATCTCTACAGGTACGAAACAGCCAGGAAATTTTTCATCTTTTATTCATCTGACTAGCTCTTACTGCAAAGGAATTGGGAAACTGAAAATTAGAAACTTTGGACAGACCTGGAAAAGGAATTGAAATGCAAATGCCAGCAGCTTAGTGCAAAGACAATGAAACTCAACACATGGACACCAAGTTACAACAAAAAATTCATTAGAAGAGGTGTCAGACCAGACAAAAAACTGAGTAACCTTGTTCAAATCATGATGGCAGAGATTTCAAAAGGCCTACTTTACAAAACAATCAGGAACTAAATATTTAATGGAAAGCTTCACCGGACACCAGGTGTGAAGTGTAAGGCTGGGGCCATGCCCTGGCTGTCCTGGGGTTTATCCCAGTTACAAAACTGTCTCTGTGCCCCACACAGGGAGTTTCTGTGCACCTTTCACTGGGAACACTTCACAGAATCACTGGGTTGGAAGAGACCTTCAAGATCATCGAGTCCAACCCAGCCCCAGCACCTCAACTAACCCCTGGCACCCAGTGCCACATCCAGTCTGTTTTTAACACATCCAGGGATGGTGACTCCACCACCTCCCTGGGCAGCCATTCCAGAACTTCATCACCCTTTCTGTAAAATACTTTCTCCTGATATCCAACCTACATTCCCTTGGTGCAGCTTAACACTGTGTCCTCTGGTTCTGCCAGTGCTGCCTGCAGAAAGAGACCAACCCCAGCTGAGCACAGCCACCTTTCAGGGAGCTGTAGAGAGTGACAAGGTCACCCCTGAGTCTCCTTTTCTCCAGGCTGAGCACCCCCAGCTCCCTCAGCCGTTCCTCACAGGGTTTGTGTTCCCAGCCCCTCTCCAGCTGCTCGGCTCCCCGCTCTCCCCACTCCAGGGTTATCAGTCTGTTCCCAAGCGTCCTTGGGGATGAAGATGCTATTTTGGCCTCCATCTCTCCACACTGCCTCATCCATCCTCCCAGAGCTTGATGAGATCATTGTCTTGAGTGCTGCGAGGAGTAAAGAACACACCAATTTCCAGCCACGACTGCTGGCCCTGCATGCTAAGGGCTGGCTGGCTCAGGGGATGTCAGCTGGTGTGCCAAAGAGCTGCTGGGAAGGGCAGGAAGGAGAAATTGCTCCTCGGATGCCTTGGCCACAAAGTTTGGAAACTCTGAGGCTTCACAGGTACAGTGTGAAATACGATTTAACACAGGAGGTGTTATTCACAGCAGTGTGAGGACGATCCAAAACCCACACTTGTCCCTGAGTGCAGCAAAGGCATCTGGCACAAGTGACCCAGCATGACTTTGGGTGACAACGCACTTGGGATAACTCAGAGGGAAGTTAAAATAGAAATTGGCACAATCAGCAAGATCAGAGAGCCCCTTGCACTGTACAAAAGTGTGGATTTCATTCCTGGCAAAGCCAAGGTTTTCCAGCTGCCCAGCACTGCTGATGAACTCAGCACATCAACTCTGGTGACTTCTGACTGTACTCAGGCTGTTTGCCCCAAATGCTTTCCTGACACTCCTCCTTCCAAATTCCAGTCACTTTTTACCAACCTGCTACAGAATGATACAATTAGGAGAAAATCCCAGAATGGTTTGGGTTGGAAGAGATTTCAAAGTCCATCCTGTCCCCAGCCCTGCCATGGCAGAGATGCTTTCCACTGTCCCAGATTGCTCCAAGCCCTGTCCCAGATTGTCCAACCTGGCCTTGGACACTTCCAGGGATCCAGGGGCAGTGAGTTCTCTGTGTCTGGGATGTGCAACTGTGCTGCCCCAGAGCACCCAGCACGGCCTGGAGATGCCATCAAACCCTCCAAACAGGACACACATCCAAAGTGCTGCAGGAAACACCGGCTCCTCCCTTTTTGAGGGATGCTGAGAAGGAAAGTCCAGCTCCTCCCTTTTTGAGGGATGTTGGGAAGCTGTTTGGCAGGAATGTTGATCTTCTTGCCTCATGTCCAGATCAGTAGCCAAGTATTTCTCCAAGTGATGCTTCCAAAGTCATGGGTATTTAAGAGCAATAAAGAAGAAAGAAGATAACAATTTTGTTGTACAAACATGATCTCAGCTTCATCTGCCCTCCTCAAGGACCTCCAGCCAAAGTGATCTCCACAGGGATGAGATGTTTGCCATCTCTCCCCCAGACCTGCAGGCAGCTCAGCAGCCTCCCTGCTGGCAGCAAAAATCCCCTCGGTTTCAGTTAATACGCAAGAGAGGAGCCCGTGGTTTCTGAGAAGCTGAAAATGAGCATCTTCCAGAAAAACAAACCCATAATAAACAGCTCAATAATGCCTGACTGCTTTATCTCCGTCACACACAGTAAAGCACAGATTTTCTGCTAGACCATATTCAATACACAAATCCATTTAAAAGCAACAGCTCATAAACACTCTTGTCACAAGTTTTGGGGGCTTGGTTTTGTTCGGGCCGTTTTTTTGTTGAAAGGACACAAACCCAGCAATTCTGAACGTCTGAAAGGCTGCAATTGCTGCCAAATCAGAACTGAATCAGCTATTAAACACCTCTACAAATTACCCTGATGTCGGGAAAACAAGCCATACCCATGTTAGCCAGAAACATTGGAGGCTCTAGGATGAATCACAGCAGTGACGTGGCTGCCATGCTTGAAAGGACACAGTCATGACTTGGGGACGTCACCAGACGGCCCAAAACAATCACCCACCAAGACATATATTTTCATAGCTGCTCTCCAGAGCTTTTCAGGTGCAAGGCTGGTGTGTGCTGTGATTTATTTTGGGCTGGGAAAGCAGCAGTCTCACCTTTATCGACCCATTAAGTAGCAAATTCCTCTTAAATCTTGCTTTTTTTTTTTTTTTTGAAGTACCTTCCAAAAAGTAAACAAAGGCACTTAAAAGGTCACAGACAGGTTTTCTTTCCTACACATGAAAGATGGAGGCATTTTTAAGCCTGCCAATATTTTCAAAACCTGCACCATCTCCAAATAGCTGGGAGAAGAGAAAATGTCTTTCTGCACCTGTATTTTCTTCCCCTAAATGACAGGGTTTTTTCATGACCCACTGAAAATTATGAAACAGATCAAGAATGACAGAAATGTTTTCAGGCTGAGGGAAAAGAGACTCCTGTGGGCAAATTTAATTCATCTGAGGAGGGGATGGCAGACTGGGTCTGAAATAAATGAGGTGCTGAGTGATCTCCCCAAGCTTGGAACAGCAATCATGTGAAATATTGGTGTATCCAAAAAGGGAGGCAGATGTTGGCATCTGCTTGTGTGCAGGAAAACCAGAACCTGCATCTCGTCAGGAGTTACACCCCAGGTGAGACCCAGCAGGTGCAGAGCCATGAGGGAATGGATTGGGAAGGAAGGATGAAGGAGAAAAGCAGGAACACTGACAGAGGGGTGTTCCAGCACCCAAATGTCCTACAAACACCACCTGGCCCACAGTCCCTCACACAGAAAAGGAAGCCAAGATAGTGGAGTGCAAGTCCAGAGCAGAAAATGAGATTTGTTTCCAAGAAAATCAGACTTGGAAGTACAATAAAGCCTTTAGCCACTGGTCCCTTCCACAGGGTTTGGCCAGTAAAGCACACCAAAACAAACAGGATGGTTTTTCCCTGGATTACTGATGATTATGGAATTGCCCAATATGGATTCACTTAGGAATATTCAACAAAGGGAGCCACTGCCTAATTGTTGGTGTGCAACCTGCTGGGAACAGCTGCTTTGAATACTGATCACCTGAGCAGATTAATTCATAATTAACGTCTGCATGGAACCTGAGGGCTTCTAAAAATAAATGTCTCTTCCCAGCCAGGACAGTTGGGATTTGTTTTGTTCCTTTGGAGGTGAAACCCAACTCTTTAGGAATGTGCTGTGCTTTTCCAGGATGAGAGTGTTGGGGAGACCCACAAAAAAAAACCAGAATCCCTTAGGTTTTGTCACTCTGATGAATCCTGTCAGGCTCTGCCTTGGAGACTCAGGCTCAACCTGCTTGTCAAGGTACCACTGGCTTGTTCACATCACTGAGTGCTCCTATTTCACCTTGCTCAGGGTTTACTCCATGGTTTGGGCAGGTTTACAGCTCATCCCAAGGCTGGGTGTCCACACGGAGCACAGACTCCATCCCCATGCTTCCTCTAACAGGGAATTCCTCCTCCTCCAAGCCCTGCCTTCATTTACCTGCCCCAAGCAGGTAAAATGACTTTATTAGCACAACCACTCTGCCATTCCATTCCAGCAGTCAATGAAACTCTTTCTGTCTGTCTGTGCTGCTTTTCCTCAACAGCTTTATCTGTTTGCTGATCATTTTTTCCCATTCACTGAGGCACAAATCCCACAAGCTGTTACTCCATTCCCCAGGTTCCCACAGTGCAGGAATCGATCTCTTTTGAAAGACAAACCTAAACTGCCTTTTCCTGAGGCCAGCATTCCCCTCCCCTCACCTCCCTGGGAGCCTTGGCAGTGTTGGCTGTGAAACAAAACCATTTTTGAGGTTTTTAACCTGCACAAGGCAGCTGAGGGGAGAATTCCCATCCTCTGAAATGGATTCCTCTGGATTGCACAGCAGCCCAAGGAGTTGTTCCCTGGCACAAATAATAGGCCAAACACGCCAGTGGCTGTTTGCAGCCCACATTTTAGGTTATGGAATTGCTTCTTGCTGATGTTATTCTTGAAATTAGGAGAGTTTCAGACTGCCTGGGAATGCAAATGCTTAGGGCAGCTTAGCAACAACAGCTCAGGGGGTGACTTGTAACAATGACAGAAGGAAGAAAATTGGGAGGATTAGGAAAAAAAAACCTCCTGCAAGACCTTTGTTAAAGCTTGTCAACAACAGAATCTGGCTGATCTTCCCCTGTAAGAATTAGGTCTAACTTTGGTAAAGACCACAAAAAAACCCTCATTTTGTCAGCTAAAATAATTTCATTTCCACATGCAGTACTCGAGTTACTGTAGGGGGGAAGTGCTCAACAAAGAAATCCCTGATCACATCAAGAAATTTGGAATATATCTTGAGATCAAGACAAACCACACAGGAAGGATTGGGTGATTTGTGGAATTGTGATCAGGAGGCCATTCAGGAAGGCTGCAGGGGAAAAAGATCTTTTCAAAGACACAGAGAGATCATGTAGCCAGAGAAGTAAGTGCCCAGTGATGGTCGGGCTGGAGGTGCTTCCACCTAGATTTTCTCCAGGACAGCAGCCTAGCACATTTGGATTTTCAAATGCACTTAGCCTTGATAATAGCTCCATTATCAATATTTTTAACCGGCAGGGCTATATCAATATCTTTAACCCTCCTGAGCTGAATTTCCCACAGCAAAGACAAGCTGCAAGCACTTCTTATGCTTCCAGAAGTGGGCTTTAGCTCTGGAAAGGACAAAGTTTTAATCCCAACTCCTAAATCACACACCAAAGGGGAAAAGTTCTGTTAAAAAAGAACACATTGAACCATTTCTGTCCAAGAGAGTAACAAAGCACAGTGTTTATATTCCCACTTATTAGGAAGATCCCTTGTGTCCCAGTTGTTTCCTTTTGGTTTTTCATGATGCCATTAGTCAGCCACAGAGGCCTGAGGGGTGCAAGTGTTCTCAATACTCCATCAGAAACTCTCCAGACTCTCCATGACTGGGACTTCCAGCTCTATCCAATATGAGCTGGAGGAAAAATCACTCAGCTTCCCTGATGGATGACTTGAGGCTTTCCCAGCCAGATGTTCTACCTGAATATCCCATTCTCACCACAGAACAAGCAAGAAAAAAGTGGAGACACTTTGTTTTAATCTCCTTCATTAAGCAACCAATCATTAAAGTTTAATTTTTTTTCACCAGATAACAAATTTAGGTGTTTTTTTCTTCCAGCAAAGACCAGATTTCAGATTGTTTTTGTGATGGAAAGCCCTAAGGAGGAGCTGTGGTGTCCATTCCTCCAGGAGACACCAAGGCATCCCAGCAAACATTTGTGCCCAGCTCAGCACTGGGAACAGGGAAGGTGCAATTCCCTGTAAAAGCACTCAGGGAATTGCATTGAACCACTGGAGCCTGTGACACGAGGCAGCAGTGCCTGATTTGGGGAAAACTCGGTCATTTAACAAACCCAGTTCTCTTTTCTCTGCCCAACTTTGATGTCCTGAAGAACTTGAGCTCCACAAGGAGAAGCAGGGCGTGCTCCCAGCGCTGGCTGTGTGAGGGGAGGATGTTAGAATTCCAAGCAGGCTGGAGGCAGCAGCAGCAGCAGCAATATTCCAGCACATTAGCAATCATCTGCCATGGGGAGAGCTAATTTTTGCCTCATTAGAGCCTGATATGAATCTGTGATGTTGAACAGTTCCTTTTGCAGCTGCTCCCAACCTGTTCTGGCCAGGTTTTTGTGGTAATCACTAGGCTGAACCAGAGCTGGGATGTTAGGAAAGCATTTCTTTCAGAAGAAACATGGTAGCTGTTAATGCACACCAAGATCCAGTGAACCCTTCTGGTTCTTTAAAGGGTACCTTTTCCATGCTTCAAATCTTTCCAGGAATCAGGAAGGACATCCAGGGATGAGCAAGCACAAGGTATCAGAAGCCACTAGGGATATATTCCAAATATCCTGCACATAGCAAAGCTGACAGAACAAATGCCATGGAAGGAAATAGCTACATCAAATTAATAAAATTACACATTCCCTTAGGAAGGGAATCATAATTGAAATGTAAAACTGTCTACATTTCCTTAGGAATTGTTTATGTCAAATTTGCATCTTGTCTTTCTCCACTGGGGGGAAAGAAAACCAAAAAACCACAACCTTTTTTTGCTCTTAGGATTTATCTGTTCGGGTCTGCTGGTGACTCCTAAATCCCAGATGGTGGAAAGCCCCTAACCCTGGCACATTTCCATTCCCTATTCCCCTTCTCCACAATACAAAGCAACCTGCCCATGGCAGCAGGTGGAACTGGATGAGCTTTAAAGCTTTGTCCAAACTGGCCTTGGACACTTCCAGGGATTGGGAATCCACAACTTCTCTGGCAACCTGTGCCAGAACCCCCCCATTATGGAGAATAACACCCTGAATAAACATAGGACAATCCAAATCAGTCTGACAGGACTGTGAGAAACCCTAACACTGATGCTTGTCACTCCCACAGCACTGTCACTGCATTAACTTGTTTATTCTGAGCTTTTAAAAACCGTGATTCTTTCCACTCTTTATGGAGCTCTTAAAATCACTAATTTGTAATATTGGAGTGAATACTCCCTGATTTCTATTCTGGCATCAGAGCCATTCCTGATGCAGATATCCCACAGTCTGACAGCTGATCTGCATAATGTGGTGAATGTACTTATAACTCATCTCCAGACAGGGAAATAAATCTCCAGCACCTCTTTTTGCTGTGTGCTGCAGCACAATGCACAGCTCTGGAAACGCCTCCTGAGTGCCAATTCTGACTTGTAGGGTTCAGAAAATTAAAACTGTATTAGGAAACAGATCATTTTCATCGCTTACTCAAGGGGAACAAAAGCTCAGCAAGAGTTTTTAACCCTTAACCTGTTTAGACATCAGTAACCCTGAGGAATGGGATTTCTCCTTTCCATGGGGCCCAGCACAGGAGGGACCTGGAACTGCTGGAGAGAGCCCAGGGCAGGCACCAGGATGGGCAGAGGGATGGAGCAGCTCTGCTGGGAGGAAAGGCTGCACAGCTGGGATTGTTCACCTGGAGAAGCTTTGGGTGACCAAATTGTGGTCTTGCAGAGCCTGAAGGAGCCAACAAGAAAGATGGAGAGAGACTCTATACAAGGGATGGAGTAACAAGGGGGGGATGGCTTCCCAGTGCCAAGGGCAGGGATGGATGGGATATTGGGCAGGAATTGTTCCCTGGCAGGGTGGGCAGGCCCTGGCACAGGGTGCCCAGAGCAGCTGTGGCTGCCCCTGGATCCCTGGCAGTGCCCAAGGCCAGGCTGGACAGAGCTTGGAGCAGCCTGGGACCAGTGGAAGGTGTCCCTTTGAGGCCCCTTCCCACACTCCTTCCTGCCTTGGCTTGATCAGCACCAATCAGTCCTCGGTGGAAGTCCCAAAATCCATATCCCGTTCCACACTCCATTGCCTCCCATCAGCTTTCATTTACTGCAAGATTTTATGTTCTGCTTTGGCCCCAGCTCTCATTCTCTTTTTCAGCCTGCCTTGTCTGAGGCCAGAGCACGAAGGAAAGGTTTCACTTACTGCTCATCTTCCTCTGGTAAATAACGACATTAAACAGAGCATGGAGACAGCAGCTCGGTGACAGATGGGGCTGTGCTGGTTCATGTCACCCAAGGACCTGGCTCGGAATGCTAACACATGGAAATCACCCAGCTGCGGAACTGGGAAGCAAATCTGGGGACCAGGAAAAGGAATGAAGAGTTCCAACCCTGCTTTTTCTGTCAGCTAAATCAGAGGCTTTCCTGGAAGTGTTCAAGGGCAGGCTGGAGCACCCTGGGGCAGTGGAAGGTGTCCCTGCCCATGGCAAGGAATGAGATCCTCTTTAAGGTTCCTCCCAGCCCAAACCATCCTGGCATTTAGGATTTATTTTACCCAAGGCAGAAAACTGAGATTACCACTAAAATTTAAAAGGCAAAGCAGCACAAGAAGCTGTTGGGACTTCTGAGCACTCCTCATCCCCTTGATCTTCCCAACCACCACCCAAAGCTCCTGAGGAAACCCAAATGCTTTTTGTTCCAGTTGACAGCACACAAGAGCAGGAAATAAATGATCCTCCCAGCAGCAATGATGAGCAAAGTAAGTTCTGCAGTGTTAAATATGTTCTGCAGTGTTAAATATGTTCTGCAGTGTTAAATATGTTCAGCCAAGTGGGGTCTGTGAAAAAGGCCTGGTTTTTCCAAGAAGGAAAACAATGTCCTGGAGAGAGCTGACAAATGATAATAAGCAGAGGCTGCTGGTGGAAAGCAGAAAATAAACTTCCTTTCTTTTCATTCATCATGCAGCAGAGGTCCACTTGTTCCCTCCAGATGAACATTCCCAAGGACATCGCCTTCTCTTATCTTGTACCAACCAGGAACTAAAACATTTTTTGCTTAAAAAAAAAATCTTCCATGGATTTATTCAGTCCAAATTTAAACACAGGAGTGCAGTGTTAAATGGAGATCTCTGGAGCTGGTTCTCATTTCCAGGTCATGTTGACTAGGTGGCTCTAAAAACTCTATCCTGGGGCCTGGAGATTTTCCTCAGCCCCTGTGGAATTTTTACCCCATGGGTTACTACAAACCTCCAGGGATCACTGGAAAACTTAAATTTCAGCAGTGATGTCAGTTTTCCATCTTACTTCTGCCAAATAAATCCTAAACTTGGATTGGAAGGAACTTTAAAGCTCATCTCTTTCCACCCCTGCCATGGGTTACAGGTTTAGGGGCAGAAACGGTTCCATAATCCTTAGGAACATGTTTTGCAGGAACTCCTGCAGTAAATTCCTAAGTTATTCACCATTTTCAATGGACACAATCCTGTGCCAGGTGCTCTGGATGACCCTGCTGGAGCAGGGATGTGGCACCAGATGTCCCTTCCCCCCGACTTGTCCCATGATCCTAAAGCAGCAGGGCTTTGCCATAGCAGCTCCTCAGTCCCCACTGCATATTTTTAATCCACATTACACCCAGACTTCCCTTTTCTGAAGGGAATAATTGCCACAAAAGAACAGGGCAAAAGAACACAGGGGTTTGGGCTGAATACTGGGGGGAAAAAAACCCTGATTACAGTCAGATTTCACATAGTTATCAACAAAAGCTCCTGGACCTCTCCATCCCCCAAAAATGTATGAAAAGAAAGAGCTGGGAGCAGAAAAACAACAAGCAACAAAAAATACAATTAACTTTAGGAAGCCTGTGACGTTATACATCACTACCAGTAAAAATAAAAAAAGAGCCTCACAATCCAGGCAGAAAATGACTTCAAGTTACCTCCTTCTCCAAGATAAGAGTTTACAGAGTTTCAGCAGTGATAAAGAGTCCCTTGTGGAGCTCCTCTGGAAGGATGGGGCAGCAGAACCACCCCAGGATTATTGCTTTTCCAGATCTGCAGCATCTCAAATCCCCGCTGCTGCTGCTATTTAGAATATGGGAAAGCTCACCCACTGTTATTTCATGTTCTGGTAACTCCACAAAATAGCTTTTGCAGTCAGAACGGAGAGGTTACGAAAATATTTAGCACAAGGATGGGAAACATCTTATTTTTATTAGGTTTTTTTCCGTCTTAAATCCAACGTGTTCTGATTGCATTTAATTATCATCTGTGCCTGGATGTGCGAGAGCAGCAGCTGCTGGGATACACTGTAATTTCCATTATTTTATATAAATACAGTGCAAACATTGATCTGACATTTTGATTTGTTTCCTGAGAGCAGAATTCTCATTTTTCCCCCAAAGCCATCTGCCAGGGCTGCAAAGAAGTTGCAGATCAGGACCCCTGCACATCAAAGCACAGGAAAAATCAGAACACTTTGCCAAATAATGCAATGCAAACATCTCCCCCCACCCCTCCTAGTTTTATCCTTTTGTTTGGACTGATTCACAGACCTGTCTCTGTCAAACTTCTGGGCTGCACAAAGCCTTGGCCACAAAAATCCACAGGAGGTTTTTCCCACCAAAAACAAAAGGAGAAGAAAATGCAGGAAATGTTCTCACGAGCTTCCCCTGGGGTAAAGAGATGTTCAACCAGGATGAAGTGTTTAAGGAGCATGGAAAAGTTCCCTGGGACCAAGAGGAATGGTTTCCTCCATTTCACCCATTCCTGCCTGGAATAGCAATGACAAAATTACAACTCAGCAACTTTTTGGGATGAGCTCCTGCAGGAAACTCTGCAGGATTCCAGAAGAAGCAGGAGCTGATCCTGATGGGATCCCTTCCAGCTCAGGCTATTCTGTACTTGTACAATTCTGACCCAGCCTCTCTCTCCTTCCCCTTCCCAAAATTGGTGATTTTGACCTCTCTCCCCCATAACTAAGAGCAGGAACAAAGGGCACGGAGCTCCCATGGTCTGATTATTTTTGTAGATGAGTTTTCCAAGCAAACAAGGAATCCAAAGCCAGTGCAGCCCACCCAAAGGGAGCTTTTACTGGTCCTTTAATGATAGTTTGAAGTCTAACACTGGTATTTTTCTATCTGCACACACAGCCTGAGTTACAGAGCCCTGGAGTTGAAGGGGCACAGCCAAAGGTCAGAATCCTCCACGTTCACTGCTGGGCTGAAAAGTCCTTTTATTTCACATTTCACATGTGGGAGCCGCAACAAAAGGGAGTCATGGAACAGCAGGAGGGACAAGAAAGACATTTGTGCCTCCCTTTCCAGCTGCTATTATTAATAAAATGAATGAAGCTTTATCTCCCCAATTTCTTTGGTAAGTAAAACCTCCTTCACCACAAAGCAGCCTTCGAATAACTGCTGAGCAGTACAGAAATAAACGGCACATCAGCTATGATCTTACGTGGGGGGAAAATCCATTATAATTACATTTGTCATGCAGTGGGAACTGTTTTGGAAGAGGTTACACCTATTCACTGCTTTCCCTGGAAAGGGGAAGATGGGCATCTAGCTGCCTGGGGATGAAGCAGGTTGTAGGAAAGCATTTACAGAATGATTTATCTGTTTGATAAACTCCGAGTTCTCCTCCCCAGCGATGAATCCTTTCAGCTTTTGCCAAGGCTGCCCCAGTTTTGTGTCAGTACCACACTGCAGAAAGACTCAGAGAGGCTCAGTGAATGATTAGAGGAGTAAATCACTGTGAATAGGAGCAGATCCCAAAGAAAGCCGGGCATTCACTGGGAAAATGAAAGGGATTCTCAGGTCAGCTCAACACTCAAACTTCTACAGCCCTGCAGAAGAACCTGCCAGCAGGCCCCTCTCATCCAAGTCCAATGAGAATTTGTGCTGGCAGCAGGACCCGGCTGAGGACAGAGACACCAGACTTTGCTCTTTGGTGGATTTATATCTGTATAAATCATCAAATACCCTCCAGTCCCTCCTCTCCTCTGCTGGTCTGGCAACACCTCCACAAATTTGCAAAGTCTGAAGTCATCAGTCTCAGCTTGGATTCCATTTTGTTCTCCTCCCTACCAAATACTGGCTTAGTTAACCAAAGGTTAATATTTCCTTGCTGAAAAGGGATGACTTCACCATTATTTCTTATTGCATTTTAAGTGCTACGGTTTAGTTCTGCAGCTTTAAAAAATAATTGCTGTATCCAGAATATCAAACCACATCTGTCATAAGCCCAACCATCCTTTCATATCCAATTTCATCTCAAGAAATAAGTACAAGAAATGTTTAATTCACCATCACTAATATGGGTAAATAATACTCTTGGAAGAGTTAATAATAAGACACTGTAAAATTAAAATAACAAGCTGATAACAGTGAAAGATATGCATTCCATTGCCCCACTGGGTATGGCAGGACAACCCAATTTCTCCAGGAGGCAGGAAACCCATGAAGCCTGCAGAGGAAAGAACCCTGATCTGACTCCTGCCCAACCCTGCAATACCAGGATGAAAGAAACAAAAATGAACAGTACAAAAGCAAATGAAACAGGAGAACAAAGAAGAAGCTGCTGCCACAGGACATTTTCCCAAACCCCACTGGAAGCCCTGGGAAAGGCAGGTTCCTTGGAGCACAGGGATTTGTTGTCAGGCTGTGCAGAAATTCCCACGTTGCCATCATTTCTAATTGATTCCTTGCCACACTGAGTGTCTGAGGTTGGAAATGGGGGTGTGTATTCTATTGTTAGGATTGCAGTTATCCTCTGTTCATTGGGCAGTTTTCTTTACCTCCTCCACAACCAACCCCCCTCCAGGAGGTATCTGCTGTTAATGGGCCATTAATTATTAATTATCTTCTGTTCACAGGCCAGTGAGTGTCCCTGCATGGCTGAGAAAATTCCATCATCCCATGGGGAGATGCTCTGCCCAGGGGAGGAGCCAAACATTCCTACCTGGATACAATCTGACCTGGGAACAGCACAGCAGCCTTTGCCCACTGCATTCCCAGAGGAGCAGCTTTCTTCCCCACTGCATTCCCAGAGGAGCAGCTTTCTTCCCACTGCATTCCCAGAGGAGCCCAGGCCCATCTCCCCCAGCCCTGGAGCTCCAGAGGAAAACTCCCCCCTTGTGCAGGATCCTGCTCCAGCAGAAGCACAGCTGGCACTGCAGGAGGGCTGAGCCACCCTGGGATGGGACTGCTGCCACCTCCCTGACCCAAAGGTCCTATTCTCACTCTGTCAGTGTTTGTTTTCTTTTTTTTTTTTTTTTTTTGTACCATTGCATTTGCATTTTTAATTTTCCTAGTAAAGAACTGTTATTCCTATTCCCATATCTTTACCTGAGAGCCCCTTAATTTCAAAATTATAGTAATTTGGAGGGAGGGGGATTACATTTTCCATTTCAAGGGAGGCTCTTGCCTCCCTCAGCAGACACCTGCCTTTCAAACCCAGACACTGAGTGAACACTCCCTGATCTCCACAGCCAGCACCTGTGCAGTGAGATGCTGTCTTGGACATCTGCTTGGGACAGCAGATCCAGACCCCTCCAGAGGACGTTCAGAGGCTCAGGTAGGGCCCAAAACACCTGCTCTGAGAGGCAGAACAAGTCCTGGAAGCAAAACAGCCTTGATTTTGTTGGAAAAGCCCTGACTGCAAGGGATGCTGTTATCATCACCTTCCACAGTCCCCCTGGGAGATGCAGAGAGCTGGGAATTAGCAATGTTATCAGGGATGTACTTTGAAAAAGCACTCAAAACTGCCTGGTCCCACACCAGAAAGGAAGGAATTTCCCAGAGGAAGCTTAGCAAGGGCAGTATTTGGGCACAGAGGATGAACCACAGTGTGCAGACAGGAAAATCCCACCTGCAGGGGCTCAGCTCCATCTCTCCAGGTGTGATCCCAGAGCACGACAGTGACCCAGAACATCCCTGCACACACAAAGCTCAGCCAAACCTGTGCCAGGGCCTGCCCACCCTGCCAGGGAACAATTCCCTCCCCATATCCCATCCATCCCTGCCCTCTGGCAGTGGGAAGCCATTCCCTGTGTTCTGTCCCTTCATCCTTTGTCCCAGTTCCCTTTCCAGCTCTCCTGGAGCTCCTTTAGGCTCTGGAATGGGCTCTGAGGTCTCCCTGGAGCATTTCCCAGGTGAGCACACCCAGTTCTCCCAGCCTTTCTTCCCAGCAGAGCTGCTCCATCCCTCGAACCATTTATGCTCCTTAAATCCAAATCCTTAAATCCAAAATCCAAACTCTGTTCTCCACAATTTGTTCATTTTAATGTATCAGTCCCACCAAGCCCTTTCCCTGTGAGAAGGAGGATCTGACTCACGAGACCCTCCAAGGGAATTAATCCTGTTAAATTAGATCTATAAAAAGAGAGAAGGGTCACAGGGAGGTGACACAAAGACTGAACACAGCACTGGGATGACTGCATGGAGCACCCAAGACTCTGCAGTGACCCTGGGGGCAAAGCAGGAACTGCCCAGGTGGTAAAAGCCAACAGGAGGGAAAAGGGAGATGTGGGAAATGAGAAGTGTCAGTGCCAACACACTGAGCATGAATCCTTGGGGCAGAGGCTGTGCAGGCACCGAGGTGATGCCTGGGGGAACACAGACAACATCCACGTGTCTGCTGTGCTTTGGGTTCAACAGGAAAAACCCCTGAGCCTCCCAGAGGAGCGCTTCTACCCATGGAAGGACTCTCGTTTGTCTCTGTACTTCAAACAGCCACACAGACCTTATTTGTGTTCCCTTATCAACCCCCAGCTCCATGATCCCACAGTATCCAGGAACACACTGCTTCCCAAGACTCCCAGAAACCCATATTCCCATGGGAAATCACAGTTACATCCTTCCTTTGAGGGAGCCACCAAGAAGGAAGCAAGAGACAAAGTCACCTTTAAAAATAAAAGGCAAATCCCCACGACTGAAGACAAAAATAAAAGGAAATTTAAGAGGAGAAGGGAAATTACTTAAACAGGGGCTGGTTCTCAAAAAGCTGCTTCTTCCCTCTCCATGCCTGCACAAGCAGGAGCACACAGGGGATTTTTCTTCCCTCAGGTTCTCCAGATGTGTACAGAGCTGCAGCCTCAGGATTCATGTGCAGCACCCACTGCCAATACAAACCCATGAGCAACAAAAGAGTTAATCCAAGGAATTCTCCCTTCCATCTGTGTCACTGAATTATTTCTTCCATACTTCATGGGAATGGCACCAACCCTGAGGGAGGACTCTTTATACCTATGACTAAAGTGTCAAAAAAACCTAAAAAAAAACCAAAAAAACCTCTATTCTATGCTAAATTTCATCCTAAAAATATCCATTTATTCACAGGAGAGCCTCAAACCTGGACCTTGCCACCTGATTTCTCCACAGGATCTTCCTGCCCTAATCCAAGCTGACAGCCTGCAGCTGAGTGGCTGAGCCAGAGGAAACATTTGGGGTCAGAGGTGGGATATCACATTTATCCTCATCAGTGTGAGGCAGCACCCACGCACAGCTGCAACCTGTCAACACCGCCCAGATCCGAGGTGCAGCTCTCTGAAAACACCTCTCCAGGCTGCCACATTTTTAAGTGCTCTCAGCAAAATTTTAGGAATGTTGCAATGTCAGCAAATGCAAACCTACAAATTGGAAAATTCTCAGAATTCACAGGATCACTGGGTTGGAAGAGACCTCCAAGATCATCGAGTCCAACCCAGCCCCAACACCTCAACTAAACCCTGGCACCCAGTGCCACATCCAGTCTGTTTTTAACACATCCAAGGAAATGTTTAGATTTTTTTCTCTTCAATAAAAAAAAAAATGGAGGCAGCAGACTCATTTATGGTTAATTTACAAGAACTTTTTTGGCTCTAAAAACCCTCAGCTTGAAGACAAATAATCCGTTGAACCCCTCTCAGAGCAGCAAACTTTCTCCCAGGAAAGGGAATATAGCCAATAAATAAATTTATTTTCCTCTCACAATTGTCTTCCCTGCAGAGTTCCAGTGTGGAGTAGTTTAAGGCAGAGCATCACTCATCTCCCTTTTTTCATTCCCAGCCTCACAGCCTGGAGGAATATTCCTGCTGGAAGGGGGCACAGCAGGGATGTTTAATGCTGCCAGCAGTTTCAGCCCCTGATGGGTATTTGTCACATCACAAATACATTCCTTCCCACCTCCAAAGCACATCTGTAAGGGAAATTTTTTGGTGTTGATCAAGGTTTAGGGCATCTCTTGACCCATTTCAGTTAATATGGAAAAGTCAAGGAGGTTTCTTGCTACTTTTTGAACACAAAGGGAATCAAGGGGTGTCCTCAGAGGGCTGAAGAAAAGCACAGGCAGGGTGAAGCCGGAGAAATAAAGTGATTTGAAGAATACAGTTTTTATGCTACAGAATAAAGTGTTTTGAAGAAGCCAGAGAAATAAAGTGTGGTGGGGCCAGTGCCTGAAAGTTTGAGCCATGGGCCCTCATCTCCCCAGAGGTGGAAATTTGGCCAGCAAGACACAGACTGCGGTGAAATCACTCCAGAATACAAAAAAAAAACTTAAAAAAGAAAAAAAAAAAAAAAGGCTTATTGGACTTACTAAAAGCAAAGAAGCTCTAAATTCAGGATTCTGCTTGCTGAGAAATTTCTACTTCAGCTCCTGGAGTAAAGCTTCCAAAGCTTCGAAGCTCTGGTTTTTGTCACTATCAGCTCAAAGAGCAAGAGCCCAAGCAAGGAAGGGAAAAGGAATTAATGGAAGGAGGACAGCATTTATTTGATTTTTGAGAAAACACCTCTCAGTAATACTCAAAAGATCGGTCTCTCCAGTAGAGTTTTGCAAAGAACTGAATTTTTATTTGGGTTTACTGTGTTAATAATTGAGAGGACACAGAATGATAAACCAAAATGAGCTCTCATAACCATGACCCAACCTATTTGATAATGTCCTCTCCCATTTCCATGACTTCATCATCACTCATTGCATTATGTCTAAACACAGACTATAAACTCTCCATAATTGGGTTTGCAAAGCATTATGCATATTTAGGGAGCTATCTAAATAATCTTAAATTAAGTTACAAAGCCAAGGGAAGAGCTGAGTCGTGCCCTCACACACACACACAGGGCTGCCAGGAGAACATGGAAAACCTCAAGTGCCCAGAAAACCCCAAAATTTGGGTTTGACACACGTTTGTTGCACACTCATCACCACACAGCCATCTGCTAAATAATAACCATAAATATAATAAAATCTATCAGCAGTAAGGGGTTATCTGAGTAGCAAGCAGTGCTCAATACCCCAAACCATGCTGGAAACAGTTCTGCCCCTAATTCCCCCCAAAATCCTCTCCAGGGTGTGGGAAGAGGCTGAGCAGGAGATAAATACACCCTGATTCCAACATGTCCTGTTCTCAGGGTTTTTTTCAAGGCACAGCATTGAACACAGCATCCCAAAAGCAGCCAGGCAGCAAAAACCCCATGAGCAAACCTTTGGTGTGGGGGGAATTTGGGAAGGGAGCACGGAACTGCACAGGACAAATCCTCCACATTTTCACTAGGAAGAAAATACTATTATTCTGAAGCAGCTTTTTATCATCAACAGAACAGATTCTGCACCTCAAAATAGTCTCTGTATTCAAAGGAGGACTAAAAACCTTAAACCTTTCCATGCAAGCCTTAAATCTTTCCATGCAGTGCTGCGGGTGGAAACACATAATTCACAGAAAAAACCATTTCAATGTGCAAAATTCAAAACTATGAAAAACCAGAGGAATTAAACCTGTGCCTTGAGAAAGGACTTAACCTTAAAAGGACAGAAGCTTCAAGTTGTTTTGGGAAACCAGTGAGGAGTACTTGCAACTATACAGCATGAGGAATTTGGCAGGAAAGCTTGTTTAAAGGATGGCTTACTGCCTTGGAAAGATTTTTGTTTAAAAGAACAATTTAAGATATTAAAATATAGATGGGCAAGTGAAAAGGTGTTATCTGGCCAAAATGTTTTGAGCCCACCAGCTAGTTCTGGTGAGGAGCAAGAAGAATTTGATAAGCTTTCATCTATTGTGGTACCAAATCACAGCAGGAAGGAAAACAGGGATATTTCCCTCAGAACTCAGGATCAGCCACTCTGGAGGCACACAAAGTTTGATCCAGCTCAGTAACTCTGACAGCTGCATGCACTTCCTTAACAATGAAAAGCACAAAGATACACAGAATATGCTCAGTTTGACACGTGGAGAGTGAGACAACCCAGAAAGAAAACGACACCAAACACAAGGAGCTGGGATTTTGGAAAGGCAGAGCATTGGCAACATCTGCTAAAAGATTTTCACAAAGCTGAATGAGAAACCCAGCACATCCTGTGACCAAGCAGATGAGCTGGAGCACAGGGGCTGCTCTTCCTTTGTGCCCAGGATGCACCAACACCATTTTCCATCCTCCCAAGGACAGCTCCTGTGGACAGCCCCATGTGCTGTACCCACATTTCCACCTGGGAGGAGGCTGTGAGCACCTTCTCCCTGTTCCACAGCCATCCCCATCTCCACACCACCCTTCCTTCTGTTAAAATCCTCATTGATCCAGCAAACCATCACCTCCAAGCACAGGAATTCTGCTTAGGGGAGGTTTATTCCAGTGTAGGCTTCACAGATTTCACCTCCTTTCTTTAGCCAGACAGGCACACAAATCCAGGCATAATTTTCTACACAAAAGCAGTCCACACAATTTTTAAGCAACCATATTTAGACAACCTCTTTCCCTGAAACTATTTTTCCCACAAAAGGTTTTGTCTCTAAGTATAAAAAAAAAAAAAAAAAAAAAAAAAGAGCAAATAAGATCTTTCCCAACCCTACCTTCCATGACATAGACCAGGGAACCCACATCTCCCTCCTTGATGATGCAGCTGTCCTTGCCATACTCCACGGGGTACATACAATCCACAATCTCCTGGATCTGGGACAATTCCAGGTTTTTCATGAAGTCATTGTCAAGGATCGCTTCCTTTATTAGCTCCTTGGACCTGGGGCACAAATAAATTTAAAACAAAAGATCAGTATTTTCCCTAAAACTGTGCAGAGAAGTCAAAGAAAAAATTTAGAGAGAAGTGAACTTGTAATTATTTCTTGTAAATAAGCTTTAGATACGTCCAGCATTGCAAAAAAAATAGATTTTGTGGAGTTGCAAAATCCTCTTTTAGCTACAAGTTTCACACCTACGATAACAGAGCTACTTGGAATATCTTCCATACACAAAACTGAAAGGAAGCACAAAGAAGAAGGTAATGGATTTATTACTTGGTTTATTATGTTTTATGTTAATTACACGAACTGGAGCACACCAAAGGGTGACACTGCACGGATTCTCTGAGTATTTATATTATAATCACCACAGGAGGCATTTGGCACAAAATCCCCAAATCCACTTGTGCAGGTGGACAACTGAGGATGTTAAATCCTCATCTAGACCAAAACTAAAGCTCCCAAAACACCTCCAGGCTGGAGAGCAGCTCCTCAGCCCGGGGGCTGGACTGCTCACAGCCAGCACTCCCTGCAGAGCCCGAGCAGCCAGGAGGGATTTAGCTGAGGGAAAGATGAATATGAAGCAAAGTTTTCAAAGAAAAACACTTTAATGGGTGGTGTCTTCTTGGAAAAAAAATGCTAAAGTGGGACTTGGGGAGACCCAGACTGTGGGAAATGGATTTGTAGAGAAGTCTCAAAACCTGACAGAAAGCTCACACAGTGTGCATCTGTATGCAAACTTTGAGAGAAGAAATGCTGACTTAGAGATGCCATGGAATAGGACAGACATTGCTGAGAGAGAAATGGAACCAGAAACAAGTTTCAAAGGAGGGCCTTACAGATAAGACTGGATACTTTGGAGAAACAGAACTATGAAAAACGTATTCTAGTGTATTATAAACACTTACAGTGTATTATAATTTAAAAATAGTTCCCTTCTGATTGTAATAACATGAATTATGACATCTGTACTGTCTCACCCTTCTCCTAAGACTGCAAAGAGAATAAAAGCTTTTTAAAACATCTCTCAGTTACCCCATCTCTAAATCCAGAAAGAGCTTAATCTGACACCAAACCAGCCCAGCCTTGGGGACACCATGGTCCTTGCACAGAGTTAGAGGCAGCTCAGGGTTCCACCCACCACACTGCCAGCTCAGTGAAGTTTAAGATTCTTTTTATTCCTTCGATAGTTTGGAGGTTATTTCAACACAGCTCATCCCACTGGGCACCAGAGGCCACCAGAAGTGACCCTGCTGAAGGGCAGGAGGGGACAGGACCAGGCTGCCAAGGACGAGGTGGGCTTGGGGAGCCACAAAACCATTCCTGAGTTGGGATCTGCCTTCACAGCAATCCCTGGCTGGCATCCCAGCCCCTCCTGCGTGCAAATAAGGACCCCAGGTACAGCTGCACCCAGGGCAAGGATTCCTTTCAGCAAAGCTGGGGGTTTGTAAGGCTGACCAGGTGCTGCAGGACCCCATTTCCTCCATTTGTCTTTCCCTGCTGTGCCTTGATTCAGCTCCTGCCTGTTCTTGTCAGCCACCCCAAATCCTCCTAACAACGAGCTCATTATTGGTGTTGCCCAACTGGCCACCAAAGAAAGCCTAATTAAAGCTTTTGTGTTCATCATGTCAGCCTGCATTCCAATTCCAGGCATTTATTTCATTCCAAGGCTCCAAATTTATTTAATTTCTCCTTGAATAGAGTCAGGATTTCAAGTGGAGTTGCTGCAAAAGTCAAAAGACCCAAAAAGACTGTGAGGAATTCCTGGCCCAAGTCAAACTTCCCTCTGGATGTAGAGATCTTCAGCACAAAACAATGCTCTCCTTGATGGAACTGAACACAGGAAAGGATTTGAGGAGGAGTTGGGGAATTTGGTCCAAACAACAGCAAAGGAACAGGAAAACTCGGTTGGACTCAATGAGCTTAAAGGTCTTTTTCAACCTTTATGCTTCTAGTTGGAGGAGAAGCACCAAAACAGACCCAATGTGAACAAATTCAGGGAATTCAAGTGCTTAATATATTATCAATATTATATTAATAATAACATAATATGATCTCAGATGTGTAAGAGAACATCTGATTCTGTCTCTGTCCTCAACACAGGAAGCTCAGAAGCCCCCAAATCATCCAAACCCTTTTAACCACTCCACAAAATATATCATCATGAAGGAAAACACATTGGCTGGGCCATCAATGAAACACAGCTTCATCTCTGCCACATCTGAGCATCCTAAATTTAAATACCCACAAGGAAAGGGCTGGATAATAACTCAGTCATGCTTAAATGTGAGCAAAATAGGCTTTATTAGCAGGGATAATTGGTTAAGATGAGACTTGGACTACAAAGCCTGTGAGAAAAGCACCTCTAGCTGCCCTTAAACAGTGCTGGCTAGAGGAGCAAAATCATCTTGCAAGGCAGCTGCTTATTTATGAGATTATTTTATAGAATCCAAGACTGCTTTGGGTTGGAAAAAACTTTTAAAATCATCTCCTTCCACCCCTGCCACCACAGACTAAACCACCCTCCATAGTTTGGGAGCCCCAAACCCTTCCAGCAGGAAATATTCCATCCATCTTTTTGAATGGAGTAAGGAAAAAAAGCAGAGTTTGACATACTTGAAAATGAGTTGGTCCTAAAAATACAACGTCAGAGCTCCAAGCAGAGCTCCTCGATTGTTCTCTGTGAGAGAACAGTCATCACTCTTAATAATTCAGAAAAATTATTCATGCACTGTGGCTTGCCAGTCCCACACACTCAAACATGCCAGGCTTTCAGCAACTTCCACATTAGTTTATTATTATTACTATGATTATTATCTTTTCTTTCTCTGTAATTCACAGGCTTTTTTCTATTGTGTTTATTCTCATGTACAATCCCAGGTGGGACAAGCCCTCCCAGACCATCAAGTCCAGCCTGTGCCCAATCCCCACCCTGTCACCAGCCCAGAAACACACGAACCTCAGAGCACATGAATTAACTCCTAGTTCCCAATTATTCAAATAAAAAATTATATTAAAAAATATTCAAATAACAAATGCTTCTCCAAACCATGCCATGCCTTAATAATAACATTATTTCCACACATGTGAATGCAGGAATCTACCTAGTAATAGAGAATAAAAAGTATTTTAAATGGTTAAAAAAAAAAAATCCCACTCCTGCCATGACGAGTAAGTGCTTTAAACAAGATACAGATGTTCCATTACCTCTTATTTTCCAACAGTATTTCTTCTTCTGTGCTTCCTGGTTCAGGTTTCTAATAGGAACAACGCACAAACAAAATAACCTGCAATATTTGGAAGGCAGCAGGACTGTTTCCAAATGAGCCTGTCTGAAGGAGGAGGATTTCCATGAATATTTACTTAGCACTGCAGTGGATGTCTCTGCCTTCAGAGGGTCACTCAGAGCAGAAAGCAGTTATTGCCATCTTTCCTCTCCAGAGCAAGCAGCCTGGCACCGAGCCATCCCTGTTTTCCTGCAAGATTAATGACCACATGTGCTGGAGACTTGATGAAGAGTTTAAAAAGAGGGCACAATCCTCTGCGATACATCCTGTCCCAAATCAGTTTAGGTCCATCACGGTAATTAATAAGGCAACAGGAGGAAGAAGCTAATTGCATTCAAATTTGCAGAAGTCATGCAAAAAGAACCTTAACAAGTTGCCTACAAATACCCTTAATGCATAAAAACCTGGCTGTGCTGTCTCTCAGGAGCAAAGCACACCGGGGGTGTCCATCCCCCACTCCCAGTGTCCATCCACCCCGCTCCCAGGGCTGTACTGGGGTGCTCTGCTCCCCCAGCCTAACCAAAACCAGCCAGCAGCATCCACAACAAGCCAAAGAAATTTAGGGTTTTGTCCCAGCAAACAGAGGCTCTGCACAGAAGCTGTGTTGAGCAGTGGAAAGCCTTATGTTAAAGGTTTGCAGTGGCCATAAAATGCTGAATTTCAAACCTTGCTATGAGTATCCACTGGCACAAAGGCAGGAGATAAATAAATAAAAATACTGGTTTGTAACAGATGGGAAATAAAACCCCTGAGATCTATCCCCATTAGTGTGGGGAGCTTAAGAAAGGGGCGATTCTGCCCCTCTGCCCCTGTGCTCAGGTGAGACCCCACCTGCAGAGCTGCCCCAGCACAGGAGGGACCTGGAGCTGCTGGAGAGAGCCCAGGGCAGGCACCAGGATGGGCAGAGGGATGGAGCAGCTCTGCTGGGAGGAAAGGCTGCATAGCTGGGATTGTTCACCTGGAGAGGAGAAGATCTGGGGTGAACAAATTGTGGCCTTGCAGGGCCTGAAGGGGCTCCAGGAGAGCTGGAGAGGGACTGGGGACAAGGGATGGAGGGACAGGACACAGGGAATGGCTCCCAGTGCCAGAGAGCAGGGATGGATGGGATTTTGGGAATTAGGAATTGTTCCCTGGAGGGTGGTGAAGCCCTGGCACAGGGTGCCCAGAGCAGCTGTGGCTGCCCCTGGATCCCTGGCAGTGCTCAAGGCCAGGCTGGACAGGGCTTGGAGCAGCCTGGGACAGTGGAAGGTGTCCCTGCCATGGCAGGGGTGGCACTGGATGGGCTTTGAGGTCCCTTCCAGCCCAATCCTTTCTGGGATGCTTTTCAATGCCTGCAGTAAAATACCCAACCCTGCAGCACAGCCTGTTGTTCTCCTGACAGGAATTCCCATTTTCCAAGGAACACAAGAAATGCTCATTCCAAGCTCTTCCCTCAGAGCAACAAAAGCCACGTTCCCTACGCTGGGTTTGCACCTTCTGGCATGTACAATAAATATTAGAACACAAAGTTATTCTTCATCCCAAAAAGGCTCATTTCAATGTGGAAAAAGCCACTTGCTGGCTTTTAAGGAAGGGAAGAATTTAAGAGCAGATGGAAAATCTTCTGACAGATCACTCCAGGGATGCTTCCAGAAAGCAAAGCCCTCCCACCACACCCTTTTCTGGTGCAGCCCCAGTTTGGAGCCTGGAGGAACCTGAGGGTCAAAGGGAGCTACCCAGGAATCATCCCCCATGGAATCTGCTGCTGGTAGCAGATTGTAAACAGAGTTGGGTCAGGAAAAATAAAAGAAATGAAGGGTTCAATTTAAAGATTAGTGACACAATTCCAAATTTTAGGGTGTTCAGCACCACAGGTTTGCAGCAAAACCATTTGAAACTACCAGTAAGGCAAATGAAAAGCAATATACTAATTGGACAGGCCGAGAGATGCCTGCAAAAAAAAAAAAAAAAAGGGGGGGGGAAGAAAAAACACACTTTGGAGTGACAAAACTGAGCAAGACCATTTCTTTAGCTATTTCCACCTCAAAACTTTGAGTAAAATGTTTCAATATGCCAATACTAATGGAGAAAATGAGTATTTTTTCTGGTATTTTCCCCATCAGGAATTAACAAATACTGCTAATAACCTAAATCACCATATTTAGGAGGGAAACATCCACAGGAATTTAACCAAGCAGACAGAGAGTTCAAGTTTACGGAAGTAAAAGCACAGGGTCCTGGGAGAGGAGAACTTCTTACTCATACAATGAACCCTGCTCAAAGCTACTACAACCAGTGGCACCTTTTTGAGCTGGGTCATCACTGCTGTTAAAGTCCAAATTATTTGTAGAAACTCATGCCCAAAAGCACTACTTTTTGGGACCTTCCATATCCCTGCCCAAGGAATTAAGCTGATTTCAGAGATAAGAAGTACAGAACAAAAAAGCGCAGCCTCTGCCCCAAATCTGAGGAGGGATACAAGAATCCAGCCAATCCCTACAACAACTGTTTAAAATCCACACTGTGAAATGTTTAAAAATGTTTACTTCTACAAAACGTGGCCATGGAAAAGATAAAAAAAACCCAAAACCTTTCCTTAAAAAGGGATAACACAGCCAAGGACTGTGCCTGCTCCAGCTTTCCAGAAACCATCCAGCAGGATGGCAAGAAGTGTTAGACAGATTTCTTTTTTTTAAGCTGTTTCCAAAGGGGGTGGGGTGTCCACTCCAAGTGGCACAAAAAGCAAAGGCTGTGAGTTTCCAGCAGGGTTGGGGAAGCTTTTTGCCAAAAGCTCACCTTTGTAGAGCTTCTGTTTTAACCCTTGTGTAGTTCAAAGAGTAGGCAAGACTAAAACACTCAGTGAGCTCTGCTCTGGAATAGAATCCCAGAGTGGTTTGGGTTGGAAAAGACCTTAAAATCACTTATTTCCAAAGTGACTGGAAATCACTTTGGGCTGTCCCAGGCTGCTCCAAGCCCTGTCCAGCCAGGCCTTGGACACTCCCAGGGATCCAGGGGCAGCCCCAGCTGCTCTGGGCACCCTGTGCCAGGGCCTGCCCACCCTCCCAGGGAACAATTCCTTCCCAATATCCCATCTAAATTTCCCCTGTGTCAGTCTGAACCCATTCCCTGTGTGCTGTCACTCCAGTTATTGATGCAGAGTCCCTCTCCAGCTTCCCTGTGTCCCTTCAGGCCCTGGAAGGAGCTGTGAGGTCTCCACATCCCCTTCTCACAGCCCCAGCTCTCCCAGCCTGGCTCAGAGGGAAGCTGCTCCAGTCCCCTCAGTCATTTCAGGAGTTGCTCCAAGAGTTCTGTGTCCTCCTTACATTGAAGTATCTGCAGAACTCATCTCCCGTGGCCTGGCCACGCATCCAGAGGTTCCAAACTGGCAGCTGAGAACCACAAAGCCTTCAGTGATACCAAAATGAGCCTCATCAAGAGACAGCAGTCCAAACCCTTTCCTGGCACTCCTCCCTTCCCAGCATAACTGTTCCCAGGTTGATGGCTTGTTGTCACCTCACAAGTTCCCACCTAAGAACCAGAGGTAGGAAGCAGAACTTCCAGGATGATTATTTAATCCCTCCACCAGCAGCCTGAAGCCCGCACCCTCCAGCAAAGCTGCTTTTGCAAGCACAGTGAAATTCTTGGTGCCAAGGGAAGGTGGAGGGTCCTCCCTGGGGGCTTTCAGTGCCAAAGCTCCTGGAGCAGGAACAACCCCCCAGCACAACACTTCCAGAAGGGTGAAATGCTGGATAACTCCTTCAAATCCTAAAACCTGCAAGGGAACAACTGCACCTCTTCATAACTCACTCCAAGGAGCAGAGCAGGAGGAAAGCTCAGACCTTTGGGTAAGGTCTGGGCTTGTTTGGACTCCAGTGCCATTAATAGCTGATAACTGTGCATCAGCTGTTTGTGTTGGCTCTGGATAAGGCCCACTTTGGATGTTCCTTCAAGGGAATTTTAAATATAACTCCAGAGAGCTATTCTTGTCTCAGTAACTGGGAATAAGAGTAGGATTCAAGTCTGGGACCGAGTAACAAGAAGGCCTTTAAATACATTTGTGGATTTTCTTTACAAGGCTTCCCATTCCCACAATACACAACCCACAGCCCATCTTCAGGTTTTAGGGGAAATTTCTGAGCAGGATCTTAAGTATCTTCAGCGTGGCTGCTCCCGAAAAGCTGGATGGAAGAATGTTCTTCACAAGAGTCCACTAAAATTTTTAACCAAAACGCCAATTTAAAAAGAGTTTAAGCTACCCTGCCCTGATCTAAACCTGTAGACCAGGAAAATAGCTCCTACATTTACAGGTTTTCTTGCACTTCAACAGAACTTAGTTGCAGAACCAAGTTGATCTGCAGAGAATGTTGCTCAGACAGCTCCACTTAGGATTTCTAAATATATCAGCACACTGCTGTTCATTATATCATATTTTGGCATTCGACATTTAAAAAGAAAATCATTTAAGCAAAAAACATACTCAAATCCCCTTTCACCTACGCTGAAAATTGTTGTTGGTATAAAAATACTGCAGGAAAGAGTTGGTTAACTTGCATTTTAATGTGTCTCACCCCACAGATCTTCATTTACCGCCCTTTTTTAGGCTCCTATTTTGCATCCTACAAAGCCCCAGGTTTAGATACCAGAAATGTTGGCAGGCTCAGGCAGGAGAAGAAGCTGGCTCTTGCCAACACAATTTGCCTCCTCCTGCACTCTCTGACAGCTCCGAGGAACTCCCACATGAGCTGCATTTTCAGAAACCACTACCAAGCCCTCGGAGCAGGATTAAGCAGCTCCTTGATTACCTGAAGCAAACAGCAGAAGCTTTGGGCAGCTAATGAGAGGTGAAAACACCGAATCAGAGAAACATTCAGGTTGGAAGAGATCTCTAAGGCCATGGAGTCCCAGCTGTGCCCAGTGCCCACCTTGTCCCCAGCCCAGAGCACTGAGTGCCACCTCCAGCCCTTCCTGGGACACCTCCAGGGAAGGGCACTCCAAAGCTCCCTGGGCAGCCCCTGCCAAGGCCTGAGCACCCTTTCCATGGAGAAATTCTTCCAGAATTCTTCCAGAATATGTAGCAAAGTCATGGTGAAGGGGGATGGGCATCTCTCAGGGATGCCTGGCCAAAACCAAGCTGACTTTTGAGGGGTGTTACCCCGTGCATTTCACAATTTCAGTGCTCACATCCAGCACAGCTGTGCTGGAGCCTTCTTGCACTGACAGAAATAGCAAATAAAACACATGTTCCCATATGTCTCCACACACAGGAACCCAGAAACAACCCAAACTCCTCCAGAAGGAGCTCAGTGAGCAAGATGGAGTCACAGAGACCCAGACAACGATGGGTCTAAAGGTCATGATGATCCATCTTGAAAAGAGAGCTGAAAGGCAGGAGTTTCTCCATCCATCAAACCATTATCCATGTGGGCTTCCAGTCCTGGCAGCTCCACGCAGTGACCCCTGACTGGAGGCAGGGTTGAGGAGAGGAGCTAAATGGCAACTCCAACAGCTGTCCCAAGTTTATTGGTGCCTTTGGAGGTCTGCGTGGCTCCCTGGGGATAAATGAAGGTGTGGGCAGTGAGCTGATTCCCTGGAGAAGGGAGTTACTGATGGCCACCACGGAGATGGCTTCACCCTGGTGCAATGGGCAGGAAACCTGCCAAGGGGATGATAACCTAATTTACATAGATGCAGAAATCCAATTAGAGATCCTCTGAGCAGAGACAGCTCACTCTGCTCTCCTGGATTAGAGGCTGAGAACATGTCAGGAGCTCCTCCAAATGCACCGTGGGCCAGGAGAGATGGATGTGCTCCGCAAAAACACTTTGCTCCTCTCCCTGACAAACACATCCACAGGGAATGCTGTCACAGCCAGGGAAATATAGAGCTGCTCCAGTGAAAGTTCAGGAGGGGGATTCAGAGGAATTGTGATGGATGGGGAGGGGAGAAAAGCGACAGAGATTTCACATCCTTCACTCTGATTCACCTAGCACTTGTGATGGATGGAACTGTCACCAGGGAAGTTCCATCAGCTCTCTCCAGCCTGGAGAAGTCCCTGGCTGAAATGCCACAGGTGAGTGGCAGTGGAATGCAGACAGTGCTTGGAGCCTCAGTCTTCCAATAAATATTCCTGAGGATTTTAGGGAGAACTATTTCTTTCTACTTCACGAGTCAGCAGGAGGCCTGACGTTTGCAGGCAGGCTTTGGGGCATAAATATTTGCAAGATGTGTGGCATTATCCAAATAACTCCCCACTGACAAGCACCGAGGAGCAGCCAGTGGAGACAGAAGGGCAAAATGTGCCTCCTTCCAGGAGGGTCACTCTGGGATACAGCCATGGGAGCACATCCTGCAGGCTCTGTCTAGCCTGCCAGTAAACCAGATTAGAGCTGGACAAGCACCTCGTGGCCGGCAGGATGAACTCTGAGCAGCCACACAACTTGATAACGTTGAACTGGAGAAAGAGCAGCAGCAGGAAGCTCAGGAGGTGTCTGTGGAGAAGCAGGGGGATGGGGATGGGAGCAGGGCAGTGCTGCTGCTGTTTTCCTTCCACCCAAAGGCAGGTGGGGGAGAGGTTGGCACATCCCAAATATTATTTTCTCATTCCTATTTCTACTGTATAAGCATTGACCACGACACTACCACTGAGTTTTTAAGAATATGCCAACAACTGCTCTGCACAACTCCCTGACAGGAATGCGGGGAACAACAGGGACAGGACAAGGGGAAACGGCCTCAAGCTGTGCCAGGGGAGGCTCAGCTTGGACAGCAGCAGGAATTTCTCCATGGAAAGGGTGCTCAGGCCTTGGCAGGGGCTGCCCAGGGAGCTTTGGAGTGCCCATCCCTGGAGGTGTCCCAGGAAGGGCTGGAGGTGGCCCTCAGTGCTCTGGGCTTGGGCACTGGGTGCACTAATGACCCTGGAGGGCATTTCCAACCTGTGGTACTAAAACAAAACAGGGCTTTTGCTTAGAAATGCTCTTGCATATTCTGTTTTAGGAATTCCACTCAGAATCCCATGGTTGTGATGTTGCTTTTGGCTGTAACCAAAAAAAAAACCCAAACTCTGAAGCAGGAGGATGCAGCCCTCAGCATTGTCCTCATGGAGGGGAGATCCCACAGCCACAGAAGGGATGCCCAGCACAGCAGCAATGAGAGCAGCACAAGGCAAACACCTCCAGGGAAAAACCCTCTCAGCAGAAAAAAAAAAAAAATCCCAACACAAAAACCACAACTTAAGGCATGGAAAGCACCAGTCTCAGGGCTTTCAAGTCCTCATAAAATCTTGGATTGTAAAGAACAGTCTGCAGGGGGCATGGGGGGCGGGCTGGGGATTCAGAGAAATTCCCCTAATTCCCATAAACAATTTGAAACTAACTCCAAGGACACCTGCAATCATCCAGCCACACATAAGCACAGGACAGAGAGAACTCAAAGCAAATGTTTTGAAGAATAACAACTGTGCTAGGAGAAATGTGCTAGGCACCAAATTCTGATGGAAGACAAGGGAAAGATGATGAGCTTTAAATTTGAAGGACTTTAGAAGCAGCCCTTTTCTTTGATCAAAGTAACTCTCCTCCAGAGGCACTGACTGTTTCCAGGAATTTCAGCCTGGAAGGATACTGAAGGGAAATATCCTATTTGTGGCAAATGGGAAGATATTTTTGAACAAGTAGTAACCTCACATCTGATGGCATCACTTGTCCTCAGGGAATCCTAATGGGAACAGACATATAGAGGTAAAAGAAGGATGCAGCTGCCCAAGGAAAGCTAAGGAATAGCATAGAGACTGCAAAATCACAGAACCAGTCAGGCTGGAAAAGGCCTCCAGGATCATCCAGTCCAAGCTGTGCCCAGTGCCCACCTTGTCCCCAGCCCAGAGCACTGAGTGCCTGTCACAGCACGTGTCACAGTTGAGACAGCCACAACACTCAGAGTTATCACCAAACAATCTCAGAAAGTGTCACCCCACACACAGTAACACCTTACCAGGTCAGAAAGCTTCAGGTATCTGCTCACACAGAGCAACACCCCATCCCTGCAGAAGGAGCATCTGCCCTTCCTGTTCCTCAGCCCAGCCTTTTACACCCTGATGTTGATGCACGGCACCTGTGAGCCCTCTGCTCCCTCTGGGATGGGTCAGTGCACCTGGGCACTCCATGGCTCATTGCCTTCAGTGCCCCTCACCTGTCCTGCACAGCTGGGGCCAATTCGGGATGAGGCTCAGCCCCACTCCCAATTACCACAAACTCTGTGCCCACAGTGCCACCTCCAGGGATGGGCACCCCAAAGCTCCCTGGGCAGCCCCTGCCAAGGCCTGAGCACCCTTTCCATGGAGAAATTCCTGCTGCTGTCCAAGCTGAGCCTCCCCTGGCACAGCTTGAGGCCGTTTCCCCTTGTCCTGTCCCTGTTCCCTGGCAGCAGAGCCCGACCCGCCCTGGCTGTCCCCTCCTGGCAGGAGCTGTGCAGAGCCACAAGGTCCCCCCTGAGCCTCCTTTTCTCCAGGCTGAGCCCCTTCCCAGCTCCCTCACAGGGTTGACATTCCAGACCCTGAGCAAGTTCTGGAGGTCACTCACTATGGTCTTTAGGAGCCACTGTGACCTCCTGGTGTTACAGCCTGGTGAGCCAGAATCCCAGCGTGGGATCCACTGAGGCATTCCGAAGGGAAGGCTCTCCCCTTTACCAACAGGGCCATTCCAAGGGGAAACAGGAGCAGCACTTGTTTCTGAGGACAGACAGCAACAGGCATTAAGGCACACAGCTCTCCTGCCTCCCTCAGCAAGCCAGGAAAGCCCCAAAATGTACAGCTCAAATGTGCTGCCATGCCAGGGCCTCAGCAGAAAACCTTGGGTTCACAGGAAAGCTCCAAACAAGGCACTGGAGAGAAGAACCAACCCTGTCTCAGGGCTGAGAACTGTAACAGAAAAAAACAAGCCAGAGGAGGGCAGAGAATTAAGGTACTTTTATCTTCATCCCATGAGCAGAAAACTAAGTTTGCTCCCATAATGTACTGCTGGGATTGCTTTCTTTCCCCTGGCATTACTAGCCTGCACTTAACTCTCCCCTTTTCCGCCTCCCTCATGTCTCATCACCTTCCCACATCATCTCCCAACTCCAAAATACTTGCTCCCATTGCAGCAACTCTCGCTCCTGTTCCTTTTTCGTCTGAGTGCCTCATTTGTCATTCCTAGTGCAGAGCACCACAAATTTCTCCTTCCTTTCCTTCCACCATCCTCCCAAATGTTTTCTCCCCTCCTGCTCCCCCTGCCCCTTGCTATTTTACTGCTCCCATAGGGCAGTTGAGCAAATATCAGCCAAAACACATGAGAAAGCAGAGTCCCAGGCCAGGAGAAATACTCAGGTTGGAAAGGGGCAGCAAGGAGCCAGAAGGAGCCCAAGGGTTTAATGTGGCAGAAGAGGACAGGAAGAAGGAAATAGCAGATGAGCCTTGCATCAGATTTGGTGGGATATTGGGAAGAAATCCTTCCCTGGAGGGTGGGCAGGCCCTGGCACAGGGTGCCCAGAGCAGCTGTGGCTGCCCCTGGATCCCTGGCAGTGCCCAAGGCCAGGATGGACAGGGCTTGGAGCAGCCTGGGACAGTGGAAGGTGTCCCTGACATGGCAGGGGTAGCACTGGATGGGATTTAAGGTCCCTTCCCATCCAAACCCTTCTGTGATTCCAAGAAAATCAAGGAAAAAAAGTCCCACAAAAAAAAGCAGAAGAGAACATCATTTAATCACAAGGAGACAGGAACGGTGTTTCTTCCATTATGTCACACGTGGGTTTCTAGGGTAACAGTTCCTTTCCTCTGTCCCGAATATTTCACAGGGCCAGGAAAACCTTGTTCACTTTCTGAAAAGCACTGCCACCACTCTTCCACGTTCTGAGTCTGTTCCATGCTCCGCAGGCTGCGTTGGGGAAATATTTACATGAAGGAATACACAGAAAAAGCTAAAAAGGGATGGAGAAAACGTGGCAGCCAAGGAGCAGAGTTATTTCTGTGGAGGAAACAGGAACTACTGGAGGGAAGTGAAATAATTCAAATCCAGTTTAATCCCAACAGCCCCTAAAAGTGTCATTTAAAATTTAAGTGCATTTTAAAGATAAGTTATTTTTTTCAGTCAAAAGCAGGCACAAGATGTTTGCATAAATGCTAATACCCCATATATTCAGAAGTGCAGGTGATTGGAAAGATCAGCCCAAGTCTGCATTAAACACTGAACAATGAAATTAACTGGCACTGGAATTCTTGGAAAACACACCTTCTTTTAGTGAATTTAAGAAAAAAAAAAAAAATTCCAGCCTTTCAAGTCTGAGAAAACAGCACAACCTTGAGCATTCTTTTTTGAAATCTAAGTGCAGCCTATTCTTCCAAACAACAACAACAGCCAAAGCTGAATGGAAAACTCAAACCCAAAGAAAAGCAGCCAAACCCTTGTGTGGGTTGTTGTTCATCCTGAGGCCTGCACTTCCACATCTCCTTTTGCAGCAGGTTTGAAAAGTCCTTCCTTTTCAATGGAATTCAGTTTATTTACCCTATTTCACCCACAAAGATCCACCTTATCTGAAATGAAACACTTCTGGTCGCCTAACAAAGCCTTTCAGGCAGCTGTGTTGTGTGGGAATCTATGGCTTCTCTCTGGCTGCCCTGGAAGGTCTGGGACCCTGGCAGGGGTCAGGAACCCCCCTGGACAGAGCCCCCAGAGACACTGTCTGTGATCTCTGTCCATGGAAAAGAGTTTTCAATCTTACAGGATGAATTACAAGCTCTGAGTGTTTGATATGACTAATAATTAAGTGTGGAACGGGTGCAAAAGTAAAATTTTAGGTTTCTAGATTAGGGGTTCAAAGGGGACAAGATGAAGGAAATTGGGTGTGTCTTGTCCTTTTTCTCCTTCTTCATGCCCTCCATGCTTTACTGCAGTGTTGGCATTTTTCCATTGGTTTAGGCTGGGGACACACTGTTCAATGTAGGTGACAGATATTGGCACATTATTGTAAATCCAGCACAGGTAGTTTCTGGTATTTAATGTTTGTACCATCCCACTGAGGGCAGAGCCCCACACGCTGCCCTGCAGGACAGAGCTGCGGCAGGGCAGCAGAACATGTTAGAGATAAACAGAATAAACAACCTTGAAACCAGAACAGACAAATTATGGCTTCTGCTTTGGCAGCGGGGTGGAGAGACAGAGACTTTCTACAATCTCAGAATCATCAATACCTCAGATTCCCACAGTGTTGCACAAGCAGATTTTGGAAAAGTTATTTTAATGGTGTCCCTGAGAGACAGTTTCCCTCCAGGAATGAGAACTCCTGGGATGTGTAGAGGAATTTCTCCCAGAACAGGGACATGCTCTGCCTTTGCAGCGACTGGACAACCCTGGCCTGCAGATTACAGAGTTACTGTAACAATCTTGGACCGTCCTTGGACAAGCAGAATGAGGAAAAATGAACCATTGTGCAAACACAAAGACAGACACCATGCAGGAGATGAGAACTGCTCTGTTAACAACCCTGACCGAGTGCTTGCAGCATGATACCAATCAACAAATGACACGTACACATAATTGCAGCTAATTAGCCAATGAGTGTGAGCCCCTCACTTTCGGAACTCAAAATGTCCCTCAGACATTTTTGGAGGTTCCAGGCCCAGGTCAGAAGCATTTGAGACCCTGGCAGGCAGCTGGAAACAGCTGTGATTTTGGATTTGAGCCATGGAATGATTTACCAACCTTGCAGGAGAACAAGAAGTCACAAAAGTTTAGATATTAGAGTAGAAGTAGTCACAAAGTAAAGGGAAGAATTTCTGAGTGCTGTACAGGGGGGTTTGGTTTTGTACATGGGGGTCAGAGGTTTCAAGATGAAACCTCTGGGATTTGGGCCTGCCCTGTCCTCCCTCTTTCTTCTTCCTTACCTCCATGTTCCTGGTGATGTTGGCACTCACAGATTGGTTTAGAGTAGAAAAGCACCACAAAGGTAATAGGCACTGGGGAGAAACTGTAAACATGTAACACGTAATGTGCCATATAAAAGACAGCACAGCCCTGGGCAGGGGAGAGAAGAAGCAGTCGGGAGTCAGAGAGGATGTCAGGGTGTGTGTGTGCCTCTGCCTGAGCTGTGAGCAAACCACAGCAGCTCAAGAAGAAAATCTTGAAATAAACTACCTTGAGACCGGACAACAAGGGACTGCTGAGCCTTTCTTTGGAAGCACGAGTTGAAGCACCCTAACTTTTTCAGGGTCAGGTACAACCAACCCATAAAAGGAATGGCTGCTCCTGTTTGTTCTACTTTGCAAGAGTTAACACACAGTGTAGAAAGTGTGTCACCAAAGGAGGAAGTTACTTTGAAGGAGACTGCTGCAACTCACCAAAACAGAAAGTAGCGTCCCCCTTTCAGAGGGGAGAGAAAAAGGAGGAGGAACTTGGAGCAGTGGGTGGTACAAGACCTAAAAAGGCAACTACAGCTCACAGGCAAGAAAAGGAAGGAAAAGGGCGCTGCCTTTCCCTGTACCCTCCTTTGCCTGAAACATTGATGACTCTGAGGGAGAAGGAAAAGACAAATTTGAAAAATTGTTTCAGGATGAATCTGAAGAAGAAGGAAAGGACAAATCTGAAAAAGCTAAACTCTCCAATCCTAATGATTCGATCCACGACATAATAAAGAAATTAGCAGATTTACCCATGCGGCAGGAACAATTAGAAAAATGAGCAGAAACTGTAACAGCTCCAAAGACTGCACCTATACCCTTTTTTGTCTCAATACCTGCCACTTCTCCAGTCAAGACCATTGAACCTAATGCTCCACCAATGCCTGGATGGGTTGCATCACTTCCACAAGCTTCAAAGTCAGAGAGAGATCCAATTCAGCAATGTTGGTCAGGAGTCATTCGTGATGCCATCATAGAAGGAGAATGGCAGGCAGCAATTTCTCTCGCTTGCCATGTATTGATTACTGATAATAATGCAAGTTGGCAGCCACATGACTGGAAAATATTGCAACAAGCCTAACACATGGTTTCTACTCATGGTCTCCAGTCAGAAGCTGCTCGTCAAATTATTCAATTCATCTTTATGGCAGATGTCCTTTCTCCTGCTAATTGTGCTGGGGTCGCCTCTTTACTCCTCACACCATCTCAATATTTAATGTTCAAAAGGGAATGGAAAAGATTAGCTATAGAAGAAGCAAATCGACATCAAGTAGCAGGAGATCCCTTTTATGGACTGCAAGCAGATATGTTGACTGGACAAAGGCCCTACTCTACCACACAGCTTCAACTTCCAGTACCCTACACAATTTCATCAGCTTGCGCAGACTTTGGCCCATCGAGCCATTCTGTCTGTACCAGATGAGAAAACACCAGCTCCCTGCACCACTGTCCGTCAGGGAGCAATGGAGCCTTATAGACAATTCATAGACCGCTTGTCAGCAGCAATAAAAGACAATTCAGATTTGTCACCTGAACTCCAGGAACATATATTCTGCACTCTTGCAGAACTCGGGCCAGCCCCATCCTCTGTAGAAGACATCCTATTGCCAATAGCACAAGGACAATCACCTGGGCTACGAGCTTGTAATGCTCTGTTAAGAAGGTGCCAGGAATGCTGTTTGTGGGAATTGTAGGAAATCTGCAGAAATAGTATTGAGTTGTGCTAATTGTAGACAGAATTTTATCACACATTGTAGTCGTTTACAAAATGATTGTACTTTATGCTTGAATTGTCAAAGCAGCTTTGCTAATATTACTTTTGAAAATGCGTGTAGGGAATTTTTAAATCTCAAATCAAATCAACATTTTCCAGGAACAGGGATGCCAGAAAGTATTGACAGTAGAAAGGAAGCTACCTCTTGGTGGGCCTTGAGCAAGACTTTAACTGTTGTCCTAGCTACTAAGAAAACACAAGTTCTCAGTGTTTGTACTGCCAATTGGGAATGAGAATCATGAAATAATGAAATCTCTTCACTTGATTGTGGGGCTGATAGGCCTAATCAGTATGTCCTTAGATGGGTCAGCATGGATTACTGTCCAACCACAGACAAATGTGTGGATTACCTGGATAGGGCAAAAGTCATTTTACTTGTCGCTAGTTACCCCCACAGATCTGTTTGTAGTTGTTTGATTTCAGTTCCTTTAAATAATTTGACAGAATTTGTGTCCTGGACAAAAAGTAAAGTATACCCTGATCCAGAGTAAGCTGTAGATGAATTCTGCACCATCACTGAAGAAACAGGAGATTTTTCACATGATTGGTACAAATCATAGAAAGTTCCCAGAAACCACTTAGGGTCTCGAGCAGTCCTGGCTGCAGAGGAGGTGAATGTTACAGGCATGGAACCTCAGGAGCTTGACATCTTAGGATCTGTTCCAGGGAACTATTGTTTGGTTTTTGGGTTTTTTAAGAATGACATTGACTCAGGAACTTTTTGGATCCGCAAACCAAAGAATGATAGTACTTGGGTTACACCTACATCCCCTTGGTATGGCAACGCTTCTGGCTGCTGTAACAACGGGGTTTGGGGTACCTCAGGAGGGTCTGAGAAGGTGGCACTAAAAGTAAGAATGTTACCTCCAGGAATATTTCTTATTTGTGGAGATCGTGCCTGGCCTGCCACACCTGCTAAGGCAATGGCAGGACCGTGCTATTTTGGCAAGCTAACATTATTTGCCCCTAGCATTCATCAAGTACTTAAGATAAATCACAAATCCCAACATGCTAACTGCAATACACACCAATTAGGACCTGAATGCAGAAATTACATTCAGTTGTGGGAACCACCATCTGTTATCTTAGCATCAGTTTTTGCACCAGGAGTAGCTTCTGCCCAGGTTCTCACACAGCTGAGGTGATTGGCTTGTTGGACAGGAAAACAAATCAGTATCACCTCCAAAATCTTAAGTGAGCTCACCACTGATGTCAGCAGTATACGACATGCTGTATTACAAAATTGTGCTGCCATTGATTTCTTGTTATTAGCACAAGGGCATGGTTGTGAAGATTTTGATGGAATGTGTTGTATGAACCTTTCTGATCATTCTGAATCCATCCCAAATAAGCTTTCCCAACAGCAAAATAACATGAAGAAGCTTACTGTTGTCGACAATCCTTTTGATGAATGGCTTGAGGGATTGGGAATTAATGGATGGCTAAAAACCGTATTAATGGAAGGGATTTCATTTCTTGTTATTATTTTTGCCATGGTTATATGTTTTGGTTGCATCTTTTCTTGTACGAAGAAAGGTTTGGAATCAATTGTTAATTGAGCCTGGGTTGTCCAGAAAGAAAAAGGAGGATGGGGAGAGGAATTTCTTGCAGAATAGGAACATGCTATGCATTTGCAGGGACTGGACAACCCTGGCCTGCAGATGACAGAGTTACTGTAACAATCTTGGACCATCTTTGAACAAGCAGAACAAGGAAAAATGGACTATTGTACAAGTACAAAGGTAGACACCATGCAGGATATGAGAACCACTCTATTAGCAACCCTGACCGAGCGCTTGCAGCATGACAGCCAATCAACAAGTGACATGTACACATGATTGCAGCTAATTAGTCAATGAGTGTGAGATAATTGCTGTGTGAATGAAGCTATAGAGGTATGATAAGTTTGTTAATAAAATGTGTAGAGCTGCATGTAGCCATATTGGTGTGATTGTCGTTACTGGGCCAGCTCTCCGTGGGACCCTCTTCAGGGGTTCTCCATTATGGAACACTAAGAAGAGGAATCCATCTCTTCCAGCTAAGGGAACTGGGACATTCTGCTTGTTTGGACCCACTTTGTAATGCCAGGAAAAGGGGCAGTGGCTTCCCAGTGCCAGAGGGCAGGGCTGGATGGGATATTGGGAATTAGGAATTGTTCCCCAGGAGGGTGGGCAGGCCCTGGCACAGGGTGCCCAGAGCAGCTGTGGCTGCCCCTGGATCCCTGGCAGTGCCCAAGGCCAGGCTGGACAGGGTTTGGAGCAGCCTGGGACAGTGGAAGGTGTCCCTGCCCCTGGCAAGCATGGAACCGGATAAACTTTCAGATCCCTTCCAACCCTAGCAATTCCATGCTTTTCCCCATCTTATCCAAGAATAAAATTACCTGGTCTTGAATAATCTGTAGCCCCGGTGCCCTTTAGGTGCAGTGGTTCCAAATGGGTGCTAAAAACAACATTAAGATTTAAATTCCCACAGTTTTTCCCTCTCCAGCCTGTGATTCCAGCAGCTGGCAGCTTTCACTTCTCACCACAGAACCAAAAAGGCTGGAAAGGCTGGAAAATCCCTCTAAGACAAAGTCCAACCATCAGCTCCCCACCACCACATTCACCCAATGTCCCCAAGTGCCACAATCACGCATTCCTTGGACACCTCCAGGGATGGGGACTCCACCATCCCCCCAAGCAGCCCCTTCCAATGCCTGACTACCATTTCCATGGAGAAGTTTTTCTTATATCCAATCTAAACCTCCCCTGGCACAGTTTGAGGCCAACTTCACAAGGTGCTCAACCATCCCAGCATTTCTTTCCTCCCAAATTGCAACTCCTGCAGGAGACCTCAGGAATTCAGCACTTTCCTCCTGCCAGTTTCATGGATCTGCTTTTCATTTTTTTCTGGCAGACATCCCAAAAAGCTGGTGTATGTGAAGCTATTCCCTGCAAATCCTACTTGGACAATTTGCCTTTCTGCTCAAGGAGTAAAATCTAACAATTCCCCTTTGTGTGCTGGTTAATAAATCTGCATGCTGCTTTCAGGTTTTTTTTTGTTTTGTTTTCCAGTAGAGAGACAAGGCTGTTCTATTTATAAAGGTCAAGTAAATTGTGTGCAGTCTGTGGAGCCTTAACATCTCTGTGTTATTAAAACAGAATATTTCATTTAAACAGCCCCTTTCAGAGAGAAAAAGAAATTTCTTCCAATAACATCTCTTCCCCCCTCCATTCTGAGTTAAGCTCTGTGCACACAGAGGAAAATGCAAGTATTTGTTTGTTCTTCACTTGAATTATAACTATTATTTTTTAAACACTCTATAACACTTTTACAGGTTGTTTGGATAAGGCACAGCCATAAATCCTGCTCGGCTGTCATGCCAGGAAAAAGCCTGGCAGAGACAAAAGCTGCCAGGAACAGCAAAGGGGGATGGGGCTGAGGAGGGGGTTAAACAAGGTTTAAGAGGCTTCACCTGGACAAAAACATTGCCTTTGGACAGATCTCTGCCATCTTCCTGTACTGGAATGATGTCCTGAGGGACTGGGACTTCCACACAAATTTCACAGAAGGTCAGACAAGGATTCCAGAGCTGCCAGTGCTCAAACCTTCCTCAGTTCTGTGATTAAACCAAACTGGTTTAATCCTTATCCGCTCAACAATCACAAATAAACAGGTTTTTAGTGGCCAGAGTGGTGATTATGGCACAGCAAAATGGGGCAGACTGCTTAAATCCAAGGTACCAGTACCTGTGATGCTGCTGGTACTGCACAAAGCCCAGGCAGGCCCCCAGGAACACAGCAAACCAAGGAGCAAACACAGAAATCCCACCTAAGCCCAGCCAAATCACAGCATTCCCAGCTGAACGCTGTGCCTGGCACTGAAAGCACAGCACAGGAGACGTTCCTCAGCTGGACTCGCACAGAAATCTGAATTTCTGATGGCATTTTGTGTTTGGTGATCTCCACCGTGGGCTGGGGGGTGACTGAGAGCTGAAGGCTGTCCTGTGCCACTGAGCCAACACCAAAGAACACAGGCACAACCAAAACCAGAGCTGAGTGAGGGATCTCCCCAGGCTGGTCATCATATTCTCCCCCAGAGCAGCTCAGAGAAGCCTGTAAAAGCAGGACAAAGAAGTGCCAGGAAGAATTACTCCCTGCAGGTGCTCCAATTCCAGTTTTTCTGGACAGATATGCCCAGCACTGCCAGCTGGAAGCTCAGCAGCAGAAACCCCAAGCGATCAGCTCTGCCCCACGACAGTAAAGCTGGGCTCCACAAAGCCTTTAGATGAACACAAGAAAAACAAAACAAAAATCCCCACTTAAAGTTTCTAACCTGAGCTTTAACTATTCCAAACTCTTCACATCATTAGCACACTTCTAATGGACATAATCTCAATTCTAAAGATTACTGTGTGATTTAGTCTCAGGTTACTAGGAAAAGAAAACCTTAACCAAACCTGTAATTAACCTATATCTGCATTTATGTTTGTTCTTTAGGAAATTTGAGGAAAGCCTTTCTGCCTGTGAAAATCAATGTCCCTGAAATGAGAACACTGGAATTTTAAGTGTCTGTTTTTGTTAAAGACCGTGCCTTGCTATTTAATCAGGAATGAAAAGTAATTTCTAATCACCAAGTGCCTGTGCTTATGAAGCAATTACAGTTAAGACATTCCCTGGGATAGAAAAACTCATCAGCACTAAAAGCCAGACAGATGAAAGCCTGCAGCGATGGGCAGAGCAAACCTTGTGCTGACCACCATTCTCTCCTCCTCAGGTACAACACTGGGTGCCCCAAACTCCCCAACTTGTAGTAAATAAGGAGGCAAAAACATATGAACAGAATAAGTACGTGTGAAGAGGAAAACAGGGAGGAATAAATGAACTTCCTACTGCTCTCTGGCCACCCCTGAGGCTGCAAGCAGCACTTGAAGCAGGCTGATGAAATCCTCCTCGTCAAAGGCAGCAGAGGAGTGTTGTGATCTGCACACTCCCTCTCCTAATCTGTTCTGGCAAGGCGATTACAGGAGCTGCTTCCTTTAAAAGAAGTCAAATTTATGCACACACGAATAAAGGGCTAACTGTACAATCAGTCCCAACAGCAGTGCCAGGAAAAGAGCCTGCTGCAAGGGGAAAATGGGATGCAAAATGCAGCATGGAAGAGAAGATGCTGATTTTTCAGCTCCAGCTTTATATGGATTAAACAGGCCACAGTGCTCATAGAATTCCAGAAAGGTTTGGGTTGGAAGGGACCTTAAAGGGACCCATTGGAAGGGTCCCAACCAGTGCCACCCCCTGCCACGGGCAGGGACACCTTCCACCATCCCAGGCTGCTCCAAGCCCCAAAGTCCAACCTGGCCTTGGGCACTGCCAGGGATCCAGGGGCAGCCACAGCTGCTCTGGGCACCTGTGCCAGGGCCTGCCCACCCTGCCAGGGAACAATTCCTCATTCCCAACATCCCATCCAGCCCTGCCCTCTGCCACTGGGAGCCATTCCCTGTGTTCTGTCCTTCCAGGCCTTTGTAAAGAGTCCCTCTCCATCTTCCCATCAGCTCCTTCAAGATACAATTTGTCACCCCAGAGCTTCTCCTCTCCAGGTGAACAATCCCAGCTGTGCAGCCTTTCCTCCCAGCAGAGCTGCTCCATCCCTCTGCCCATCCTGGTGCCTGCCCTGGGCTCTCTCCAGCAGCTCCAGGTCCCTCCTGTGCTGGGGCAGCTCTGCAGGTGGGGTCTCACCTGAGCACAGGGGCAGAGGGGCAGAATCCCTCCCTCCCCTGCTGCCCACGCTGGGGCTCAGCCCAGGGCACGGGGGGTTCTGGGGCCCAGCTCTCACCCCCAGCACCCCCAGGTCCTTCTCCAGGGCTGCTCCAGCTGCTCATCCCCTGCATTGATCTGGGAGTTGCCCTGAGCCAGGGGCAGCACCAGCACCTGGCCTGGTTGAACCCCCTGTGATTCCCAAGGGCTCCCAGGGAGAAGTTTGGGGGTTCAGGGTTTTGTACCTCAGCCAGCCTGTGCAGACAGTGCTAAGGAAGGACAGAGGAGGGAACAAGGCTGGAGAAGGGGACTGTGTGCCCAGCACTCACCTTTGCCATGTCCAGCTGGGACAGATGTCCCTGCCCTACTGTTCCCCTTCACTCTTCCTGCAGGGCACAGAAGCCACCAGCATCCAAGACATTTGCAGACAGCCCAAGAAGCAGTTTTGAGGGTGTGAGGGGGAGAGTCAAAAGCAGCAATCTGTTTATTTGGCACCTAAATATAGCCCAGTTAACTCAGCAAACATTTTCTCTCTACTACATTGCTATTTTGTCTGTGTGCAGAGGCTGCAAGGAGCCAGCTGCAGCATCACCAGTTGATTACTTTCTCTGATGAGGAATTTGCTTTTGTTCCTCAGCTGAAATTTCTGCCACTACGTGCCCATGACCACTCTCCTGGGTCTTGGGTATGAAAATTCAGTTTTCTGCTAAAGCCCCAGCACAAAGAAGGAGCTTTTCACCTCAGCCTTACACAAAAGAGCTCTGCTCAACCATGTCTGGCCAGGAATCAAGCCCCTGATAATCAAACAGGACACATCAGGTGGCTGCTCTTCCAGGCTGGCCACAGGCTGATTAATTATTTCATTCTACACCAGGTTTATTAAGTTCTCTCATTCCACACCAGGTTAATTAATTCTTTCATTCCACACAACCCAGCTGCTGCTACAAGAGAGGTTTCTCAACCAGGTGCATTCAGAGTGCAGCCTGCTGCTCAGAAAAGCCTTCATGGACAGTAACCAATAATGAGATTGGGCATTTTGAGATTCTTGTTTAAAAAGCATTATAACCCTTCAGAGCAGTTTCAGGGTATTTTTGGTTTTTGGGTTTTTTTGCCTTTTTGTTACTTTTTTTTTTTAATAGGACTGCACACCTGGACACCTGTAACATGTAGAGGAAAACTTTTTTTCATTATGAAAATTAGAATGAAATACAGAACCTCAGACTGGTTTGAATTCAAAGGGATCTTAAATCCCATCCCACCCCATTCCACCCCCTGCCATGGGCAGGGACACCTTCCACTGTCCCAGGCTGCTCCAAGCCCTGTCCAACCTGGCCTTGGGCACTGCCAGGGATCCAGGGGCAGCCCCAGCTGCTCTGGGCACCCTGTGCCAGGGCCTGCCCACCCTGCCAGGGAACAATTCCTAATTCCCAATATCCCATCCACCCCTGCCCTCTGGCAGTGGGAGCCATTCCCTGTGTCCTGTCCCTCCATCCCTTGTCCCAAGTCCCTTTTCAGCTGTCTTGGCACCCCTCAGGCACTGGAAACGGCTCTAAGGTCTACCCAGAGCATTCTTCTCCAGGCTAAATTCCCACCTCTCCCTGCCTTTCCTCCCAGGAGAGGTTTCAAATAATCCATGACTGATTTTTTTTCCCAGAATCACTTAAATCCAACCTTGCCTAAAGTTTTACCACACAGGCAGATCCCTTTCAATGTAACATCTGATTTGCCCTTCAGATGGGTCCACAAACTGATTAAACTTCTAAAAGCCCTCCCTGCACAACATATACTCCTTAAAAAGCACAGGCCACAGGCAGAAGGAGAGATCTTGACTCAAAAATAAAGCCCAAAACACCAAAATGCACATCTACAATTCCTCTGCAGAGCTTTCACACTAATTTGCTGAGGTGGCTGCCTTTTATTCTCAGTGTTTGTATTGCAGCAAAGTGCACTTGAGTCGACAAAGCAATCCCAGAGAAAATGGTGTCAAGGCACTGAGTGGCTGTGGCTGAGCAATTTCAGGCTCCCCAGCCCAAACTGATTTTAAAAAAACCCAGCTTTTAGGTCTTCTGAAAACACTGAGCACAAGACAGGTTTAAAACTAGCAGATATTGGTGGAAGGAATAAAAAACCTGCTGTTGAGCAGTGAGAGATGTGCCAGCGATGGCTCTGAAGCATCAGCAAGGGATGCTCAGGGTCTGCATCCTGCAGTCCTGCCCTGCCTGTCCCTCAGTGTCCAAGGGATTTGATGTCTCCTGGTGGCTGCAGACACGTGGAATTTAGGGTGGGAAGGTCCCTCTCATGATTTTACTGCGGGAAACTACATGGAGAGAGCCAAGGCAGCTCTAAAGGAGGCACAGAGCAAACAACCTGACAGCCAGGCAGCTTTTTTGTGCATCCCATTCTTCAGTGGAACTGATAAAAATTCCATTAAGAAGCTTGGAATAGGCATGGAATATTATCTCTCCATGATATATCATTTCTTCAGTATGAGCAAAGGCACAAAATATTTCAGCTGCTGACCAAGGAAATCGGGATAGGTAAGAGAGCTCAAGGCTCCCCAGGAAGCATCTAAGCCTCAGAAAGCTCCTCCAGCATATATTAAAACTCCAAATCTCTGTGAAGATCCCATTCTGGGTGCATTCCACAAGCATCCATATTTTCCACGAAGCTTCTGCTTTGCCCCAGTGCCCAAGGCAGCTGTCCCAAGCCACCCTTCCCAAACCTGCACCCTGCCAGCACAGCTTTGCTGAGCTTTACCTTTTGGCTGCTACATATTCATGGATTTTCCATCAATAACAACTCTGCCACAATGCTCTGAACATTGCTCAGCTGTATTTATTAAGCAGGAGCCTCCTTCAGAACCCTACAGCCAAAATGTTTGTGCCCAGCCAGCTTAAACAAATAATTTGACTCCAGCTTATAACACTTGCCCATCACAGAGCACAGCAAGAAGCTTTTGTGGTGAAAAACATAGAAAAAAATATGTGGATATAGAGTAAGCCTGCCATCGAAAAAGCCTTTTATAGCTCACAGCTGGAATTTCAGTCAAAAAAAGGAGATGGTGGAGAGCCACTGTGCTGCAGAGGTGACCTGTGACATGTCCCTGGCTCTGCCCCATTTCCAGCAGATCTCCCATGTGTTTGGCCTCACCAAACAGACTCAATCCCTATGGAAGCTTCTCCATTTATACCTGAAAATAGTGGGATAGTTCTTAACCCAGATTCATATATCCCAAGTGATGCTCTTAGCACCACACTAGTGGGTTCCCATTTGAGTTATTTTTGGCTTTCAAATTAAGAAACCACTTCAGAAGATTCCCAACACCTGTTTTGTCTGTGCAAGAGCAACAGCACAAACCCAAGAGCTGAGATTTGATTGATGATCTCCCTTTTGGAGCTGCTTTTCCCACGTAGATCACGCTATCACTCATCCTTGCACAAAGCCCAAAGGGGAAAAACTTGGGCATTTATGAGGGAAGGGATCATTTGTTCCTAGCATGGATAAGACACAAAGCACCTGGCAGGGTGGTTGATGAGAAAATAACAGTGGTGAAGGAGAACAGAAGTTGAAGCAGGCAGAGGTTGGGTCTGCCACCCCACAGAAAATAAGAGAAAAAATTATAAATAATTCTTCCCTTCACTTGTAGCACCTGTTGTTGTGCACATGTGGAATGTGTCATGGAGATTTGTTTACCAAAGGTGGTTTCTTGATTAGCCAAGGGTGATGGTGTTTGGATTGGGGGACCAATTAGGTCCAGGTGTATCATAATGGTCTATAAAAGAGCAATGGGTTTCCTAATAAAGATTACTGTTGATGAGCCTTCTGTGAATCATGGAGTCTGTGCTAATTATTAGCCAGCTGAGGACCCACTGCTCTGACAAGCATTCCCTTAAGAATCCAGACTGACAAAAAAACCAAGACATTTAACCTAAAACCATTAAAAAACCTTCCAAAATTCAATAATAAAACTTAAATTATAAGTATATAATTTAAACAAAAACATATAACATCACCAAATAAAAACCTTAAAATTTAAAGCTTTAAAATAGTATAATATATATAATAGAATAATATATATTGTTATATATATAACAAAATCAAAATTTTACAGCAAAAGCTAGTCCTTCACAAATTTAAATAGTTATATTTATTTATATAATTAAATAAAAATCCACATTATAAACCACAAATAATTAGTTAATAAATTAAAAATAAAAATAATTTCAATATCATTTCTTAATTAAACAATTTATCCTTAAGCACCCAGTCTCCTGGGTGATGAAATGATCCCCAGTACAACATGTATTACACACACACACTACAACAGGCATTACACACCCCAATACAACAGGTGTTACACACACATACCCCCAGTCCAACAGGTGTTACACACAGCCCAGTTTGTGTGTAGCTATCTGCTCCGTTTGGATGCACAGCCTGTTCCAGGACTCAGACCCGAGCTGTGTACACCCAATCCCACATTTCTAAGAGATTTATCCCAGTCTGGCTATTCCCCACCAGTGAGACCTGGCTGTTGTTTGCTCCACAGGCAGGACTGCAATAAGGACACGCAGTGCCAAACATGGAGCCTCTGGAGCTGCCCAGGATGTCACTGAGCCAGCGCAGGGTGTGCAGAGGGACATTGTGACAATACTGCTCAGAGTCACTGCCACTGAAGGGGCTGACACTGCAGGGAAGGCTTGCTCCTGCTCCAGTAATTCCTGTGAGGTGCCACTGAAACCCCCAGATACAACTTTAGGACATCTCCACCCCCATTCCTTTGGACCAGACTGTGAAGTTGAACACTGCAGTGAACTCCTCCCCTTGCTCCTGCTCCCTTGGACCTATCCAGACACCCTCAGGGATGTCCCTGCTCCAGCTGGAACCTTACCCATCAGCCAGTGTCTCCAGGGGTTTACCTGCTGTGGTGTATTTATCCACAGCCACACTTACTCTGAGGTGCTCCTGCTCCAGCATGGCCTTCTCTAGGAGCCACAGGCTCTGCAGGAATTAACTTGTTCCAGGAATGAATTTGCTCCAGCATGGATTTACCCACAGCCCCTGCAGGTATGAACCTGCTTCAGGAATGAATTTGCTCCAGGATGGATTTACCCACAGCCCCTGCAGGAATGAACCTGCTCCAGCATGGATTTACCCACAGCCCCTGCAGGAATGAACCTGCTCCAGGAATGAACCTGCTCCCATATGGGTCTTACCCTGCTGTGCCATGAGTTTATCCATGGCCTCATACACAGCTGCTGATGCCTCAAGGTGTTTCTGCTCCGGGATCTATCCTTGGCCCCCAATCCCTTTGGAGGTACAAGACAATTTGAGATGTTCCTGCTGGAGGTGGAACCCCAGCACCACCACCCACTCACAGCCCAGCTGGGATGGGGGAGACAATCAGAAGGGCAAAAGGGAAAAAAACTCATGAGTTGATATAAAGGCAGTTCAACAGGTAAAGCAAAAGCCACAAGGAATTCATTCTGCGTCTTCCATGGGCAGGTGGGTGTTCAGCCATTCCCAGGAATGTGAGGTTCCATCCTATGCAATCCTCCTTGGCATCAGCTGTCCTGGCTCTGTCCTCTCCCATTTTCTTGTGTAGCCCCTGCCTGCTCGCTGGTGGGGCAGGTGAGGAGCAGAAAAGGCCTTGGCACACCAGGAAAACTGGACTGGCAGGAAAATCCAGCCTCCTGTGGTATCTTGTGCTTCAGTCACTGAAGAGTCTCTGCCTCCACATGCACACAGGGAACAGGGGTGATTTTTAACAGAGATGCAAAGCCTGAACTCCGCTGGATGGGACAGCTGTGTAGAAGATGAGCTTTGGGATTGTCAGGGAAGAGAATAAGCAGCATCCACGGGCAGAGAGAAGAATCTTGGGCAGAAGGAGGAGCAGGAACAAGACACCCAGGGGAGTAACAAAGGGCTCAGAAGAGGGAGAAGAGGATGGTGCTACAGAACACAGGAGCTGCTGAAGGATGTTCATCTCCTCCAGCTGACCATGCCCACCCTCAAGCTTCACACAACCTTTACTAACTTGGGCAATACTGCAATTTCAAGGCAAAGAGCTGGAGGCTAACTCTGTATTTCCAGGATGCCTTACCTTCCATTCCACCTGCAGGAATTCCCCAGGAGTTTAAGAGGCAGCTTTTGGAAGTCTCTATAGCTGAAGCAGGTATCATTTCCAACAAGACTTAAGGTACAGCTGAGTGGCTATTTGCATCCCATTTGCTTTATCTACACCTTCCTGAAGTGCTTGGCCACTGCTCTGATGTGCTGCTGGCAGTCCCAGGGCCATTGATTTCCTCTATTCACCAGAAATATCACCCACCAAGAAGGTTATTTTCCTCATTTAGCCTGTGGACTCCAACAGCAGTAATGAATTCCCCTCTGCTGCCGGATCTCTGCACACAAATGACATCAAATAGGCAGTTTAAATCCTAACAAGCACTGACACATCCCAGGGACCCACTTCCACTGGGGGCAGGGAACACTGGCTCTCCATTTCCATCACACCCATGGTATTTACTCCTGAAGCTCAATGATACTCTGTGGTCACAGAGACCAACAGCATTTCCACATTTGGATTTGAAGAGATCTTAAAAATCACCTGGTTCATGGGCAATGACACTTTCCACTAGACCAGGATGCTTTCCCACAGTCCTGCTGGTTCTGTACAAAATTGCCTCCTGTCCACTGATATTAAAGCCTGACTGTTTTCCCTCCTAATAAAAGTGGATTTGCATGAATGCAACACTCCCCTACGTGTGCTAAATACGTGAGTGCACATACATGTCATTATATATATTTTTCTATTCACATCCAACACAAAGTATGTGTGCACTTACAAGACTGCAATTTAATTTTCCATCAAGCCAGGCAGCTCCATTATGATTTCTCCTCTTTGTTCATATCACCCACAGCCGCCACCTCACAGAACATCAAGTAAGTGAACAAAACGAGCTGGCCTGGGCTGGGCAGTTTCTAAATCCATGTCAAGCCCAAGTCACAGAGCTGCTGTGCAGCTTTCCTGACAGAGCTGGGGTGTTTGACAGAAAACACCTCTAATAAATGCGCTCACAAACCAAATCAAAGAAGGGAATTCAGGGAAAGAAGCACTGCTCCAGGCAGGAGTTGTTGCAGCCTGACAAGAAGCTTTTTATTTCACTATAACCTACTTCAAGTTTGCTCCTAATGAACAAGCCCCAAACACAGCCCAAAGACCCCAGACTTCAGAAAGTCTGACAGCCCATTTTTGACTTGGAAAGCAGGCACTGGTGTGGAAGTTTGGCTCTCCCTGCTCAGGCTCTGGTTTCCAAGGAAACCAGTGGCTGCCAGAGCCTTGCAAAAGGCCGGCCCTGTGCTCCTGCTCGGAGCTTCCCCTGCCACCAACCCTGCCAGGAGGGGCTTCAGCAGCACTTGCAATGCACCTGGATGCAATTCCAGGCATTCAGGATGTCAGGATACACTGAACACACTCGACTGATTGCACACTTAGACCAAACCACTTTGTGTAGATGCTGAGAGGAGAAAAGGTGTTACTGTCATGGTTCAGGTTCCAATGTAGCAACAAATACTTTTGTTTTTTTCCTGTTCTCTCTGCCTTTCAAAACAAAGACAAGCTACACAAAACACGAATGTCAGGCACTCCTCTGCCTGCACGTACCCACTAGAAACGGCAAAGCAGCAGATGAAAAACATTTACAGAAATATTTAGACTTCATCCTGATGCATATGCAAGGATTTGGGCCTCGTGAAAAGCCAAAAGCACAGACCAGCAGCACGGGCAGCAGACTATCACTGACAGCAGTGAGTGGTGTTTAATCCATCTCCAGCTCAGCTTTCCTGAACCCATTCCCTCAGGAAGATGTTTGTATTCAGTCACTCTTATCATCCTACAGTGTCTAGCTCAAGCAGGATAACTACAGCAACTGATATGTAACTATTCACTGTATCCTTTTTAACTCTCGAAAGAACCAAATTTTCCCCTTGACTCCTATTTTCCATCTGGTGCTCAGCAAGTTCAGAATTCACCGTGTCCCCTTTCCTTCCAGAGGCAGCTGGCCAGGCTAAGCTCAGTGCTGCTATGTCCATTTCTGTTCAGTTTCAAAACACTGACCTGGATTTTTTATTATTAATGCTAATTTCAGAAACACAAGACACATCCTGTGTTTAGGAACATGGGATGCTGAAGGTCAGGAATGCTTTCAGAGAGTCTGGAGAGAAGGAATTCATGGCCGTGGCCTGGGGACCTTATTTTGTGTTGAAGCACTTTAAAACTCTCCACCTACGGCATTCATACAGCTAAGGATGAATGTAACACAGCTTATACAAGTATAGGTAATTATTCCAGTAGTATAGATAAAAGGAAAAAAAGTTAATTATTCCAGTAGTACAGATAAAAGGAAAAAAAAAAGTTAATTCTGCAGAAAATGAAATTATAGAGCTGTACTACAATTTAAAAAAGAACCTCTATGTTAATTACCAGCTGTTAGTGTGCTCAGAGCTACCGTACTTGCTGAGCAGTGTTGTTTTGCATATAACCACCAAGAAAATGTCACTGTAGTTTCTGAACAGAACCACTTTGCTTTAAAACACCGTTTACTGATACCACACTGCTAAAATTAATCTCCAAAAGCAGCAGAAAAAGCCAGGGAAGTCTGTGTTACTTGTTGAAAAGTACTAAGAATAAGTGACATTGCAGCAATGTTGTACCTTGCAATTAAACTCATCTCAGCAAGAACCACACAGAAGATGACAAAACAACTACGTGGCTTTAATAGCTTTGTTGGGAGATTTGTTTTTTACCTTCCTTTGAGTCAAACCCCTCTGGAGCTTACACTCAGCACAGACATCACCAGCCTGAACAAGCGTGTTGAGAGATGACCCAAAACACTGCTTCAACAGAGAAAAATCGTATTTCGGTGCTTAACAGCCTAACACCACACAGCCACCCCTTACTACTGCGAGCAACCCAAAGCTCAGAGGCTTGTAATGTATCACACAAGGAGCTGAGCTGTCACAATGTCCCCTTGTCACTTCCCGAGGCATTAAAGCACTCGGAGCGTGAGTCACACGAATGCACAGAGGGGAGCCCCATCACTGCCACCACTGCCGAGCCAGACCTGTCAAAACACGGGGAAATCACGCTCGGCTGCCTTGCTCCAGCTCTACCCTTCCTGTGCTCACAGCTCTGGCAGGGAGAGCATCATCCCTCACACCAGGGATCCTCCCCCACCAGCGGTGCCACAGCACTGCTCAACACATCCCCATAAAATCCTGACCCTAAAGCCTGACCCTTCAAATGCACCGAAAAACCCCAGTGACGTTAATGCATTTTTGTCCTTCGAGCATCAGCTGAAACTACATTCAGATTCAACATCAGAGCACATAAAAGCAAACACAGCATTTAACAGCTCTCATAACAAATGATAAATGCAGTTCAATTAATCGCTCGCTGGACACATCAGAGTGGATTGACAGCAAAAAAAAAATGAAGGTTGCACCACTATATCCATCTCTGCTGACTGCTCGGGGCAAGATGCTTCACCAGAAAGTGACAGGACTCAAGAGGCCACCACCACCCCAGCTCCTGCCCCACATCCCAGGAAACTGCAGGAGCATGCCTCAGTTCCTCCCCCATCATCTCAACCACCAGTTCCCAGTGGTTCCATCACGTACCAAATTCCTGCAGGAAGAGGAAAGTGTGAGGGAAGAGAGGTTTGGGTCATTTCAGGGGTTTTTAGGTGAAACTGCAGCACACACAGCACTGGTAAACACCAGAAGAGTATTTCATGCCAATGCCCTAAATACAAAGTGCTTTTCAAGTATTTATGGGGATTTTATGACTATTATGATCACTTAAAATACACCCCTAAGCCCCCAGAGGACGTGCACAGTCACCTTCAAATAACCAATCTGGCTGTTGCAAGGATTTTGTTAAACCTCTTGTATGGATGTTGTACTTTCCCTAAGGCGATGCAACCAAGTATTTTATATTTCTTACACCAGACCACTTAAATACAACTCACAGGCTGCTCCTCCCCTCACAAACGAGTCTCTGGGATTTTGGCAGATTCCCCAAAAGTCTAACTCCCCAAACCAAGTTATTTTTTTGTTTTACTCAACATTTCTTACAAATGACACAGCATTTGCTGCTGCCTCTGGTAACAACAGAGCTTGTACCACCTCAGCCAAGAGATCAGGCCCTTCACACTCATGAGCTCTGTGCTTTATTCTGTGTTCTCCTTCTACATTTCTTTTTTTCTCCCTTCTGGAAAAGAAAACACACTGATTACACAGCCTTCCAAAAAGGCAAACAGCTGTTGCAGATCCCTGAACAAAGCAGCCTGTTAAAATTAAAGTTCTGGGTATTTTCCCATGGCAAGAAGGAGGCAGGGAAAGGGAAGAGTTGCAGCTTGCTGGTTGAAAAGCTTCTCTGTACAGTTTAAACTGCAAAGGCAGTTGGTACAAAGTCGGTCTCCCAGTATTTCCTCCGTGCTGACAGGCTGTTAGCAGCCAGGATATACCCTGCAAGAGGTCAAAGGTGTGGAAAAACAAACACGAGCAGCAATTTGGGAAGATGAAGAGGAGAAAACGATCTGTCACGGCATTTTTTCTGTCACAGAAAACCAGCCAGCTTCCTCCCCCCTGTGCCCTCTTACTCGGTCACTTCTGGCAAGTTATGTCCTTTGAGAAGGGGAGGGAAGAAAAAAGCCACTTATTTTAAATAACCGGCTACTAGTTGCTTCAACAGGGAAACGGATAAAGATGCTAATGCCCAATTCCTCTCACTTGTAACTCGGAAGAAAATGACTGAATGGTTGGATGTGTCCCTCCGTGGATTTTAGCTGCTCATGTCAGCCCACAAAGTCCAGTTTCACTTTTAAAAACCTTGTAGAGGCAAAACAAGCCCAACGCTCCAACAGCAACACAAACTCTTACAGCTCTTAAAAAGCAATTTTATTTAACCATATGCATCCTTAATTGGGGGGAGGGGGAGGATGTGTGTGTAAGGGAAGATCCTGCAGATTTTATAACATTTGTCCACACAAGGCAATTAAATTTACTTTCACACTTTGAAAGCCGTTCATAGAATCCCAGAATGGTTTGGGCTGGAAGAGATCTTAAAGCTCATCCAGTGCCACCCCTGCCATGGCAGGGACACCTTCCACTGTCCCAGGCTGCTCCAAGCCCCATCCAGTCGGGCCTTGGGCACTGCCAGGGATCCAGGGGCAGCCACAGCTGCTCTGGGCACCCTGTGCCAGGGCCTGCCCACCCTGCCAGGGAACAATTCCTTATTCCCAATATCCCATCCATCCCTGCCCTCTGGCACTGGGAAACCATTCCCTGTGTTCTGTCCCAAGTCCCTCTCAAGTTTTCTCACACTCATTCAGAGTTCAGCCACTCTACAACACAGAATCTTCTGTGCGGCATCACAACAGCTTCCACCACCACAGACCCTCAAGTACCTACTGTGACCCTCATGATAATTCAGTTCCTAGAGATTTTCTGCTGCTATTGATCCTACCAATCTCCACCCACCTCTGCCAGATCAGGAGAGCTAATCCAGCACCACCTAACTACAAAAAAAAAAAAAAAAAAAAAAAAAAAAAAAAAAAAAAAACCAGCTACTTTAGAATCATCTTGATTGGAAAACCCCTCTAAAATCATCAAGTTCAATCATTCTCCCAGCACGTCCAAGGCCACCACTAACGAATATCCCCAAATGCCACATCCACCTGCTTTTTGAACACTTCCCGGTGGCTTGACAAAACCAAAGGTTGGGCGCCATTACCTCAAGAGTCGCTGAGGTTCAGCATGAACGGGGCGGGGAGGAAAACAACCCTTTTATGCAGGTTTTGTTATTCTGAGGTCCTCACCACCACCATGAGTTATCTGGGTCACCAAGCTCTTAGGGTTGACACAGAGCATTCAACACTTCCCAGAGCCACGTTCACTCCTGAAACCATTAGCAAGGATCTTTTCCTGTAATCACTGACTGGTTTGGGTTGGAAGGGACCCTAAAAGTTCTCTCATTCCAGCCTGTTGCCTTGGGCAGGACACCTTCCACTATCCTGGGCTGCTCCAAACCCCTGGAATGTCCCACCGGAGTGATTACAACCTGAAAGCACAAGATGACATCAAAATTGTAAATAATATCAGAAGTCTTCGCCACGGATGATCAATATGAAACACTGCCTTGGAGGAGCTGGGCATTACACCCCACACCAGACCGCAGGGCTGCATTTATACCAGGAGCGATTAAAATTCCAGCTGGAAAACGTTCACCCAAGGCTTTTGCCAGGCTGCCCACATATTTCACTGAAGACGGCAGAGGCTGCGGACTGGCTCTGCCGAAACCTGTGGCGCTTCCCGGAGTTCTGGGAGCTCCATTCGCACTTCAAGAGCGCCGAGGGGCAGCGACACTGACAAGGAAACTAACCCGTGTGGTGCTTTGTGTTCCCAGGGGAAATTAACACCGTGGGATGCCTTATCCCACCTCGGGTGTTTACCACACACCCCGGGGGTTTCACAGACCGCTCGCCCGCCTGGCCTCAGCCACCGCAGTCCCCCGTGTGCTGCCAGCTCACTTTTTGGGGTGTTTTACTCGTTTTGGGGCTATAGGGGAGGCGTTACAGGCGCCACCGCCGTTCGTCCCCTGACATCCTTTAGAACGGCGCAGCCGGACGCCTTAAAAGGACAAAATATCTGTGGCGGTGGGAATGGGGGGCGGGCACGGGAATGTGGGACTGGGATGTGGCGGGAGGGAGCGGCAGGAGGGGCACACGAGGCCCGGCCCGGCGGGGTCCGGCCATGGCGGCCGCCCTGAGGGCGGGCAGTTGCCTGGAGACGGCGGGGCCCGCCATGGCGGCGGGAAAGGGCTGAGGCTGCGCGGGGAGCGGGCCAGCCCCGGCAGGGTCCGCACGGGGACACCCCGGCGGGGTCCCCGCGCCCCGCCACCCCTCCCCGGGCACCGTCCGCCCCGTCCCACACGCCCCGCACTACCGGCATGGCTCCGCTCCCCGTTACCATCCCGCGGAGGGGAGGAAGGGTTTGGCAACCCCATCGACGGGGAGGTTGCGCCCCGGCCCCGCACATGGAGCCCGGCGCGCCGAGCATCCGCTCATCACCTCTTCCCTCCTCCTTTTTTATCCCCTGAGGAGCGCTGAACCAAAGGCACGGAGATGTACCGGCCAGGAAAAGGCACGGAGCGAGGGAGGGCTCCGCTTCCCCATTAAGGCGCTCTAATTTCCCTAATCTGTGGCAGGTGTGAAACCGGGTCAGCGCATCCCCCGGCGCGCCGGCACCTGAGGATCCCCGCAACTTTCCCTGCCCCCCGCACACCCGGACACTGCAATAAGCTCCTGCTTCTGCCAGACCCCCCTCCCCAAAACACCAGCCCCCTCCCGGAGAACCGGGCACCGCATCCCGCCGGGCTCCAAGTTTCCCAGCTGGGAATGTCACCCTGCGGGGTCCCGCAGCGAGCCCCGGGTTTCTCCCGCTCCCTCCCGCAGCGACAAAGCCTCCATGCCCACGACACGATCCGGCTCAACCCGCCGGCAGCACCGTCCCCCGCAGGGATGGGGGGCCGGGTCCCCCCGCAGCCGGGACGGGCTGTCCGGGAGCCGGGCGCCCCGCTCTGCTGGCACCCCGGCGCTCACTCCTGCCGCTCCTTTCCCCCCTCGCAACTTTCCCACCCCGCGGTGCCACCCGGGGAGGATGCGGGAATGCCGCGCTCCGCTCCGCTCCCTGCCCGGCGGGCGGCGGCGAGGCCGGGGATGGAGCGGGATGAGGGAGAGAGGGGAGGCTGAGCGGCGGGGTGACCCCCTGCTTACTGCGGGCTCTTGGGGTAGAAGGGGAGGGTGACGTGGCTGAGATCTTGGATGTCGAAGGCGGTGGGCTCGGCCGAGATCGCCTGGCGCTTGGTCCGCTGCTCGCCCTGCAAGGTGCCGGCGCTTTGCTGCTGCGCCTGCTGCGTGGCGGGCCGGATCACCGAGCGGTACTTGTCCAGCTCGTTCTGCAGCTTCTGGATCAGTTCGTCCTTCTGGTCCAACTCCAGCTCCAGCTCGTCGATGAGCGCATCCCGCTGCCGCAGCTCCTCGATCTTCTCCTGCAGCGCGTACTGTAAATCCCGCAAAGTGCCCATGCTCCTGCCGCCGCGCTCGCCCCTCGCCGCTCCCGGCAACTTTCCCCCCTCGGGGCCGCCTCCCCGCGCTCGGGCCACCCCGGCCCCCGCCGCCCCCCTGGGCTCGGCCCGGCCCCGCGGGGCCGCCGCCGCAGCCGGACCCCCGGCACGGCGCTCCGGAGCCGGGGTGTTGTCAGGGGCGATGTGGATCCGCCTGCGTCAGGCCGGGCTGGCGAGGGAGCCGAGACACACACACACACACACACATACACCAGCGGCGGCGAGCGGGGAGGGAGGGGAAGCGGGCGGGAGGGAGGCAGGGGCGGCGGGGAGGATGCACATGCTCGCCCCGCTCCCTCCCGCCGGCCCCGCCGCGCCCCGCGCCGCCCACGCCCCGCGGGCTGCCGAGGAAGGCAGGCGGGGGCCGGCCGGGAGCAGCTCCCGGTGCCTGCCCTCCCGGCCTTCTGATGGAGGCCGGCACACGGGTCCGAGCCGCGGACCTCCCGTCCTGCTCCGCTCAAGGTGCCAGTTCTCCTCAAAGAACTTATCCCCCCTTTACTTTGCTTTTTTGTTGTCTTCCCCGAGTGGAAGCACAAGCCAGCGTCTGGCATGGCTCCTCCTCAAGCCTCAGCAAGCTCCAGGCTCCAAAAACCCAGATTTTCATGGGAATATCGGTCAAGTCTGTCTTGCACTGGAAAAGCCTGGAGGCAGGGCATCTGGCTTTCAGAGCACTGAAAAAAAAAAAAACCCTTAACTTAAAATCTGGGAGATTTTCTGCCTGGCCCGAATACCCATGTGAAAGCTGAAGTTTCTGCTGTACCAAACTGATCAGACTTCCCCGGAGTGCAGGGTTTTCCTTCGTGCACACAGGTTTTCTGTGTGGCCCTGCCTCTGCCATACAGCTCACGGGGCTGCAGCACAGAAATAACACAATCAAATAAATGAGCCACAGTAGCCAAGTCCTCGGTGCCAAATGATTCTGGGTTCTTCCATTTGCCAGGCGCTGAAGGGCCAGCAATACTCACCCTGAGAGCACAGCTCCAGCCTTGGCCCTCTGGGGAAGAAAGAAGGGCTGTGAGCTGGTTTGGGGGTTCCAGCCAAATCATCCAGCCTGGAGGAGCCAGTGATAACAGCCCCAGAGCATAGGAACCTCACCAAAGCTTCTGCAGCACTGGGGCACTGGCACAGTTTCATGCTCAGGGGTATTCAGCAGCTGTTTCTGTTCCCTCTTGGGGAGTTTGATTTGGGAAGGAGGAGGATGCAGCCCTGAATGTGGTTTTTTGGAGGTGGGTGGCACCTACATGTTTGTGTCTAGACCTCCCATGCCAGGCATGAGCTGGGAGTGCCAGACATCCAGCCCCTGCTTATGGGGCTGAGCTCCTTTGGTCTTGCCCCTTTTTTTCCTCCCCTCCCCGTTACACACTGGCTCCAGCTTTCAACCTGCAGCTGTTTTTTTATAAAATACATTTATAAAAGAGAATGGATGAGGAATTAAAGCTGCTCCCTGCTCCACACTGTTGCTGGAAAGGGCCTGGCCTCTGCTCACAGACATGAAGCCTTGCAGGTTTTCCATGCATTTGATCCTGCATTTTTCAAATGCACGCAAAAAGCGGGGGGAGAAATTGGGTTATGCAAAACTCTTCAGTTTTCAGTCCCCTTGATACATTCATGCCAGGCACAAAGCAAAGTCCCCCAGTTGTTTCCACGGGTTTAAGTCCAGACAGCATTTTTTACTGTCTATTCTCCCTATTTCCATCTCACATAACTCACTGGGAACAAAAGTACCAGATATCTGCTGAACATTTCCATTTTAAAGACAACAGGCATTAAACAGATGCATTCCCGCTGCCTACAAACTGGGAATCAGTGATAAATAAAATATTTTAACAGCCTTCAGCCAACACGCTGTAAGTTTTATTGGTTTCCTCCCTGCAGAAGTGAAATCTGCAGGAAGGAGAGGTGATACAGTTAGCTGAAGCCCACCAGGCTTCAAAAGAATCGCGACCCTGGAGAAAACTGGTGCATAATTTCTCAGTGACAAGCAGTAAAATACCATTACTTTCAATGAGAGGGGCACAGCCCAGGACTGAGACAACAGTGCCCCAGAATGGAAAGGATCCACAGAAAACCATGAGAAATTATGGCACATAAAACTGTCAAGGAATTTAGCTGAGTGTATCTAAAACGTGTATTCATTTCCAAGTAGGAAGCAGACTTTCATCAGACCCTTGGGAGTCTCAAGAGAGATTTTTATGGCCCAGGTTTAGATTTGGGACCATAACCAGCAGCTGTCAAGCCCAAGACCAGTGTTCCCTGGTTTAAAGATGAGGCCAAAGCAGCCCAAAGGGTTTCACAAGCCAACAGCAGAGCTCTGCCATGGGAAGGCAGCTGGCAGTTGCCTGTTCCTGGCTATTCCCTGCTCTCCCAAAGAAACCAGAGCACAGAAACCACGAGGCCAGCACAGATCCTGCTGTGTGATCTCAGAGATCACACCTCGCTCCAATAGAAATAAATCCTATGGTCCTATTCCTTTCAATTTAAAGCTCCCAATAAAATAAATAAATGGATCACAGGCTCAACAGAGCAGCTGCTTTGTCTGCTTGATCCACGGAATGGAAAGAAAACAGCTTTAGGGAGAAGAATGGCAGGAATGCACCAACTGCCTTGGTGTTGGGTGAAGCTGCTCACAGCTCAAGGAAATCTTTGGCTATGAACTTCCCAAAGCCTTTTCCTGCTCCCTCCACTTCCAGAGCATGCCTGGATGTCGAGTGGGAAGCCAAAAAAAAAAAGAGCATCTGCAGAGATGTGCCCCAGAGCACGGCATGCCAGGGCTGGCTGGTGGGAATCACAGGGAGCAGGGATGTTGTTTCTCCTTTCCGCTGCACTCACAATATTTCCTCTCTGCACAGCTCCGGGGTTTTGATACCTTCTGCTTCTGAACCTTTTCAGGGATCATCTGTCACCAAATGCACCCACTCAGCTGCCATTTTTCAAGCTGAAACTGTATTTGAACACTGGCTATCCTGCAAACACCTCCCTGGATCCCCGAGACAAGGCTCAGGGAGCTGGCGCGATCCCTGACAGGCAAATGTCACCTTGCTCCAGCCAGCCAGGACAGCACGGACACAGAGGCTGGACATGCACCACTGCCCACAGACATAAACATCTTCCTCCTCCTGGATGTGGTGTTTGGTCCCTGCCTAATCCACTCTGCTCTTTTCCCAAAATATCTGCAGGTGCAGATCAGCCCGTGGCAGAAAGTTGAACCGGCTGGATTTTGTGCTGGATTATCCTGCTTCGTGCAGGTTTGGGAAGGTCTGTGACCTGCAGGGCTCTGCCCTCCCCTGGCACACAACCAAATTCCTGCCCTACCTGCACAGTCACGGCAACACCTTCATGATGAGAAGGAACTACAAGAATACAGGAAAATTTCGAGGGAGGCAGCACAGCAGCTGAACCCTTACAAAAAGCACCTCGAGGTGTGGTCACACCTGAGACTCGCCACATCTCACCCACGGGATGCCATCTGCTATTCCACCACGTCCCCAAAATCCACAGCAGTCCCCAAGGCAGAGCAAGGAGTGCCACCTACTGAAACACAGGAACACCCAGCTCCTCCCTAAGGCACATCTGGCCATTCCTTTTGCCCCAAAACACCTCTGGCAGCTCCTTCTGGGGCCACAGGGCCCTACAGATTTATAGGGGGCACCTGGGAACTAATTCAGCCCCCAGGGATGGGCATTAAGCTGAAATTACTGTGTCAAAGCAGCCTTGCCATGACCAAGGAGCAGGAATTGAGTATCTGGGAAGTGCTTCAGCCTCTTTTCTCCAGGAAAACAAGACCTATTTTCTCATGGCACTGGACGCTCCTCCTCCCTGTTTTGGTCCTTTCCAGAGCCTCTAACACAAAAGTGAAAGCCATTTGTTCCTCCCCACAAAGGGATGGAGATATCCAGCTCTGAGCAGTGTCATTCAAACATCACTGATTCCTACATGCTGGAAGTCAAATAAACACCTGAACTGGATTATCCTGGTGACTTTCCTTTAGGGCATCAGTTCTTTCCATGCTCAGTAAGAAACATTGAGAAGTGTGAAGAGCATCAGCCATTCCAGGAAATCCTCTCAGGTTGAATCTGGGGTAGAGTGCATGTGAAGGAAAAGAAAAATACCACACGGCTTATTAAGGGAACAAAAAATTGTTCCCTGCAGAAGAAGCCAAAGGAAAAAATAACAATGTGCTGTTCTGCAGTTGTAATGCATTTAGCTTTTTATATCACATTAGGGACACGCAGAACACCAAAATGAATGTTCATGCCATGCAAAGCCAAAGGAGACATTGGGAGCATGGAACAGCAGAGGATTCTCCAGGAAAACAGTGATTTTGATCACACTGAAGATTTAAATTCTCCTTTGTGGGCTCTTTGCCTGAAAGGAAGAGATGGATGGCACAAAGCACCTCCTGTCAGGACAAGGTGAGATATCTTCCTCCCCTTGTTGTTTTTTGCAGGCTGGAGCAAAGCCTGGGCTGTGCTTCCTGCTGGGTGGGCTGCAGAGCTCAAACAACACAAGTATCACTCATCTCATTACAAGCTCCACAGAAAAATGACACCAGAAAATCATTCTCAGTAGCCACAAGTTCAATAAACCCTTCAAAAGCTTGTTCCTTCCATCAGAGCAACCAAAACCATCCGTCTGACTTCTTGTCCCCACTGACAAGACCCTACTGCCACCATCTCTGGCCACACATCTACAGAAACCTCTGCCCTCCGAAAGCAGGAGGAATTTCTCCCATGACACACAGAAAATTGGATTTTCTGCAGCTCACCCCTCCAGCTGGCTGCACATGGTGGCTGTGTGTCCCCACAGCCCTGCAGGGTTAAGGGAATGCTGTGGGATTCCTGGGGGCACTTCTCACATCCTCAGCCTGAATGACATCCTGGGGGCCAGGCTTTCTCCAGGAAGGACCACACACATGATCCAGAGCCCTCCTGAAGGAGCCAGTGCCATGATCCTGGTCCCTCCTGCCCAGACACACCTCAAGGGACTGGCTCATTTTTCCCACTTTCCAGGCAAGGCTGAACAGCCCAGCAAGATCAGACACAGGCAGAACTTAAACACTTCTTCCTCTGGGCTGAATTAAGCTGGAAACCAGTTCTAAATTATTCAGCTGCCTTAAGAAGTCTCCTTAGGCTGGGATTAAGCAGAAATTTGTTCTGCAAGCTGCCAAAATAAACACTCGGTGCTCTTTGCAGTTACCACAATTAGACACTGCCCATGCCCTGCTTCTCCCAGCAGTCCTGGGGCACTGTGTAGAGCAAAAAGCAGCATTTAGACAAGGCAGGCCCTGGAAATGCTGTTTTCCATTTGCTTTCAGCCATAAGCAACCAGCAAATGAACCCAGGGACCAATTAAATGAAACGCAGGGAAGCAGATTTAGTCGTGGAGCCACAAGATCCAGGATGCAACAGAGGTGAAGTCTGTAAAAAACATCAACTCCGTGGATGTTGCTGGGAAAACAGGTTCACTCTGCTCCCACACACATCTCTGTTGGACTGGGGGAAGCTGGAACAGTTGAGGGAAGGTGGGAGCCATGTGCTGGGTCTGGTTTCCACAGAGAAAGCCAGGCCAGCTTCCTTCCACTTCTCATCAGCCAGAGGTGAATGCTGGGGACAGCCTGTGCTCAGTGACCCTGTGACATTCACTGTCCCCCACATATTCCTCCTTGGATTGCATCGGTTCTACACCTTCTCCACATGAAATCACCTCTGGGTTTGTCTTTATCTGGGACTCCAACATGCAGCAACTGCTCCCAGGGCACCCTTAGAATCACAGAAGGGTTTGGGTTTAAAGGGGTCTTAAATCTCAGCTCATTTTAACCCCTGCCATGGCAGGGACACTTTCAACCATCCCAGGCTGCTCCAAGCCCTGTCCAGCCTGGCCTTGGGCACTGCCAGGGATCCAGGGGCAGCCACAGCTGCTCTGGGCACCCTGTGCCAGGGCCTGCCCACCCTGCCAGGGAACAATTCCTAATTCCCAATATCCCATCCATCCCTGTCCTCTGGCAGTGGGAGCCATTCCCTGTGTCCTGCCACTCCATCCCTTGTAAAGAGCCTCTCCATGCTTCTTGTAGCTCCTTCAGGCATTGCAAGGCCACAATGAGGTCACCCCAGAGCTTCTCCTCTCCAGGCTGAACAATCCCAGCTCTGCCAGAGCACAGGTCCTTGTCAGATGCTGCGAAAAACATTAGGCTCACCAAAAAAAAAGAGATTAGTTCCACCAGACAGCCACAATTCTTCTCAGTTTCCTTGTAAAACACAACACAACCACGGCTGAACTCCTCAGTTTCAGCTTTTCCCCTCTCTGACCCACGCTGCCTTGTGCACATCTCTCATCGTTTTAGTCACGGTGCTCTGGCTGCAAGAGGTGGAAAGCCAAACCCTCAGGAAGGTGAGAACAGCAAGAAGCTCATTCCTCCCCCACCCCCCTCTAAATTATATTAATTGATAGCAGCTCAATCTGAGGCTATTTTGATGCCATTCCTTCACTTTGGGGGTTTCACAGTGACAAACCTCTCAGCAGCCCCGAGCATTTGCAATTCTGGGTGCTCCCTCTGCTCACCCCTTCAGACCCTGCAGTGTTTCTTATCTCTCCTCGCCAGTAATGCACCACTCACCTCCCGTAATTGCCTTGGTCTGTTGGGTTGATTTATCCAGCCTCCAAAACAATTCATTTATATTTGAAATTGGATTAGCAACAGCCACAAATTCTGCTCCCCCGGTATGAAAATAACGAGTGTGTTACCATTATTTCATGATGCATTGAGAACAAGTGCCCTGTCTCTTTATACAATCAGTTTAATTCCCCTGCTTATTAAAATCTTTTTTTTGGCTGTTTCAGGTATTTACAATAATAAACACAAACCATACAATTCAAATCTGGGGTTTACATGCCTGGAGAACAGGCTGGTGTTTCTTTAAGTTGCACTGAGAGTTGTCTTCCTTTTAAAAAACATATTTGTGGCAGGATTTATCCTGAAGTCTTTGACATTTGCATGTCCTGAGCAACTGGAAATATTCCACTGGAGCACCAGACTCTTATTCAGGGATCTACAGGTGTTTATGGCCACAATTCTAGCAACACTAAACCCTTCCTCTCTGAGAACGTTTCCCAAAAAGCTCTGTCCACAGGAGCTGAGCCCTGCGATCATTTAAGGCTCAGAATCAATGGCTGCACCCTACAGAGTTACAGTGCCAAGGAAATATCCATGAATCATCCAGGCACAATCTGCAAACAGGGCTCACATCAGGCCTCACAAAGGTTTTACTGCACTCCACTGACTTCTACAGCGATTTCTTATTTATGCTTGAGGGAACTCCATCAGGTTGGGCTCTCAGAGTGTGTAAAATGTTTATATTCACCGTTTTCTCTGTCAGTGTTTGCAGGGACTGATTGCTCTACTCATCAGAGCATTAGAGACCAGCACATGCCTGATTTCCTCAGCACCACCAACATCTCTCAGCTGAGTGCCCTGGGTGAGTCACTGGGTGGGCAGAGCTTTTATCCTCTCCTTTCTTCCATTTCTGGTGCCGAGCAGCACCCAAACCCCTGGCTGTGGTGCAGGGCTCCCCCTTGGTTGGCACTGCTCCACCTCCTCACCTGCCCTGGTGTTCCTCACTCCAGTTCCATTCCCAGCTGCTTTTCCTCTGACCTTAACCCCTCACCATGGCAGAGAATTCAAACATGCCAGGAAGGTTCACCCCCATGCACCTCTTCCCCACCAGCTCCCAGTCTTGGGTTTCTGTGGAAATCAGCACAATTGTCACTTCTGGGGAATTGTGACACCAACTACTGGGAGCTTCCTCAAACCTAAATGGAAAAAATCTCTTGGAAGTGATGCTGCTGCAAAGGCAAAGTGTTCTGGGTCTGCTTCTCTGTGGCTGGGAAAGAGTCCTAGGCTGGTACTGATCTTTTATATAATCACAGATGGGTTTTGGTTCAAAGGGACCTTAAATCCCATCCAGTGCCACCCCTGCCATGGCCAGGGACACCTTCCACTGTCCCAGGCTGCTCCAAGCCCTGTCCAGCCTGGCCTTGGGCACTGCCAGGGATCCAGGGGCAGCCACAGCTGCTCTGGGCACCCTGTGCCAGGGCCTGCCCACCCTGCCAGGGAACAATTCCTTCCCAATATCCCATCCATCCCTGCCCTCTGGCACTGGGAGCCATTCCCTGTTGTCCTGTCCCAAGTCTCTCCCTCTCTTTCCTGTATCTCCTTCAGGCCCTGCAAAGCCACAATTTGGTCCCCCCAAAGCTTCTCCTCTCCAGGTGAACAATCCCAGCTGTGCAGCCTTTCCTCCCAGCAGAGCTGCTCCATCCCTCTGCCCATCCTGGTGCCTGCCCTGGGCTCTCTCCAGCAGCTCCAGGTCCCTCCTGTGATTTCTCTGCAAGAACCATTTGTGTTGCAGCTTTATCTCCTCTGCTTTCCTTGAACAGCCCTTTCCTCCTTCCCGGGTTTCTGCAATCCCAACACACAAAGCCCCACATCCAAACCCATCTCCAGAGCCCCTGGCACAGGAGGAAGGACCAACACCAGGCACAAACCCTGCACTGTGCAGCAGGAGGGCAGCACATTCCACATCCCTGCACCCTGAGCAGGAGAGCAAACTCACAGCCTGCTTCCAAACTGTGGGAAATGGATCTGTAGAAAATTTTTAAAGCTTGACAGAAGGCTTACGTAGTGCATATCTGTATGTAAGCTTTGAGATAAGAAATGTTGACTTAGAAATGCCATGGGATAGGACAGCCATTGCTGAGAGAGAAATAGAACTAAAAACAAGTTTTAAAAGGTAGCTTTGTAAAAAAGACCAGCTATTTTAGGGAAATGGAATTATGAAAGATGCATTATAGCAGGACTTAGGGGTCATTTTAGATGATTGCATTTAAAGTATTTATAGTATGGTGTGGTTAAAGTTAATAGGTTAAAAAATATTTATAATGTCTTGTAATTAAAAAACAGTTGGCTTCTGATTGCTTCTAAACCACCCCTCCTCCTTTCCACACGCACAAAAATCGCTTTGTTTTTGCTTTGCACCCGGCTGTTTCCTTTTTTTGCCTTTTGCTTCCAAGGCAGGGCTATCAGCAAGGCCAGCTCACAGCTGATGCTTTGGGCACCTCCCCAGTGGAGACTGAGGCTCTGCTCCCTTACATGGCCCGTAGCTCGGGCAGGCTCAGCATTTCCCACATTCTTCCCTTTTTCTCTGCTTTTCATCCCCGTTTCTTTCGGCAGCAGGGAGCACAAAATCGAGGAGTAAGGCCGCCCTCTGCTGCCCTACACCAAACATTGGGCAAGCGACACCGCTGCAAGAAAAACCCAACAAAAAGCATCCCCAAAATCCACCCAACAAAAAATCATCATCCCCAAAAGCCACCCAACAAAAAAAACATCATCCCCAAAAGGGACCCAACAAAAAAAACACCATCCCCAAAAGCGACCCAACAAAAAAACACCATCCCCAAAAGCGACCCAACAAAAAAAATCATCCTCAAAACGACCCACCAAAAAAGCATCCCCAAAAGCCACCCAACAAAGAAAATCATCCCCAAAGTGACCCAACAAAAAAACCATCCCCAAAGCGACCCAACAAAAAAATCATCCCCCAAAGTGACCCAACAAAAAAAAATCATCTCCCAAAGCGACCCAACAAAGAAAATCATCCCCAAAATGACCAAAATGCAGTATAAAAAATAGTCATTGCGTTAAAAAAAAAAAAAAAGCAGTACTATTGCTCAAGCCCAGCTTTAATACATTAATTTATTCTGTTTCTCTGCGAGGGGCTACCACAACTTTTTAATCAAGTTTTTCTCGAGTTACCCACTACAGCTCCCTAAAACGTGAACATGTGGCATCTTAAGGAGCTTATTTATATAAAATGGGCATTTATAAACCCACAAAACTGTCTGTAGGTTCCTTACAGCACTCAAATTCACAGCCTGCTTCTGCTTAAGATTAATTTTGCCCACTAAACAAAATATTTCAGAGATGTAACAACTCTGCCTGCAAGCACCACATTTTGGGTGGGTTTTCTTTACCATTCCTGCGGTATGGTAAATAATACCAGACTTAAATAATCCCATCTCTTTGTTCCCCATTAAAGAGAGGCAAAAGATTGATCAGGTGTAAGCTGGAATCAATGATTCCATGCAGTAATGGACATTACAGCATTGATTTACACCCGTTCCAGGCTCAACTCCCAACCACTCTGAGCGTGCACACAAAATTCAGGACACACAGACCCAAAACATCCCTATTTTTCAGTATTAATCTGAAAAATGAAGGGGGTTTATTTCCTCTATACATGCCACATTTTTTTGTCTCATTTCTTTGAATTTCAAATTATTCCATTTTCAGATGTCTGGCTCTTTTTACTTTCCATTTGTATTCTCTTGTAAACTCCCAGAAAAGTCAATTAAATTTTAATAGCTCATGCTAATACCACAAATATTTCACTGCAATTGCAGTTAATCCATCAGATCCTTAAAATCCCACGACAAACCCTGACTTCCCAAACTGCTCTGATCTACAGATAAGGTCAAGTTTTGCAAGCAAACTCTTATTTTAAAAACCATTACTGCAATTTCCAAGCAGAATTGGTATTGATTGGGCAGCAGAACAGCAAAAGCTGAGCATGGAGGGACAAATTATGTGAGGAAAAAAAAAAATCCAGGAGCCCTACTAGGATGGGGAATTGAATTAAATATGTTTTTTACCCCTCAAGTTTCTCTATATTTTTGTAGGAGATACCCAGGACAGGAGATAAATAAAATTTGCAAAGGCAAATCAAACCCAAACAGATTAAATAATTCCAAAAAAAAAATAAATCAACCCTCAGGTGAAACTTCCCAGTACCCAATTCTGAAGGAGGTGAAGTTGGAGGTGGGAATCCTAAATCCAGCCCATGGATGAGCCACATTCTGCCATCTCTGCTTCTTCCAAAAGGAGGTAAAACAATAGATTGTACCCCCCTCACTTCTCCTATTTAAAGGTTTCACCAAAACCCTCCCAGCTGGAGCAGGTTTGGAGCTCTTCAGTGGAGAATTCACCTCACCTGGGTAATTCCTTGATGGGGCAAAGCTCAGAGCAGAACCTTCCCATGTCAGCTTGGGAAAAGTTTCAGGCATTCCTTATACTCTCTCATGAGCCCAATTCCAGCAGGTTCTTCCAGTTCTTCACAGTGCAAAGCAATACTTATTGTCAACCCAAGAGAGGGAGGAAATGGGAATATCCTCCACTTGGAACTAAATTCTTTATTTCTTTTCAACAGAAAAGCCTTTGAACATGAACTCAGGTTTTGCTGGCCACTGAATAGCAAGTGATGTGTTTGCACAATTAAGTTTTCCATTTACAGGGCATTATTAGGATTTGTTTCATGATGCTAATGGGTTTTAAATATTTTTTTTCTTTCATTTTTCTTCCTCTTCAGCAACATACAGAAAATAAAGAGACTGGCACATCACGCTACTAAATCTGCAGAAACATCTTCAAGTTGTTGCAGAGAGCAATGATTAAAGCTTTAAAAAATATCTCTGTTTCCCCCCTGAAGGAACAGAGAGCTGCTGGAACATAAATTCACCTGAACTAGAGCACAGCTCATCTGCTGATCATTCAAACCACAAAGTTTAACCCATTTCTTGTACCTACAGCTTCAGTGTGTTTCATTTTATCTCATTTCTGTGCCTGAAAAATCACAGCAGCCCAAAGGATGAACTTAATTGCACCTCCAGTGAGCTGCACGGGTTAATTAACATAATTACTCATTCCTAGCCTGGTCAGCTCCCTGCATTCATCTGCTGCACACCCAGCCTGAATAATTCAGCAGGTATTCATTATTTATGGCCTGGAGCTCTTCAGAAGGAGCTGCTGGCAGGCAGTGCCAGGGTTGGAGCTGCCAGGCAAAGCCAAGCCCTGCCCCACCCGGCCCAGCTCAGCTTTATACCGGGCATCCCAGCAGGGAAAATGGGCAGGGGTTGCATTTAACCCCCAAAAAATAATGTTTTAAATCTCCCCACATCCAGCACTTGATTTATCAGGGATGCCAGTGACACCAAGGAATCTGAGGAAGGGGAAAAAAAAATCACATTTTCCTTTTGGTTCCTTGCTGGAATGTGCTGGAAAGGAGAAGAGTGCAAGGCACAGGCATTGCTCCCCTGTAATCTCTGCCATGATTTACTCTCCTGGCTGGGTGAGCGCTGGGTTTAGGTAGGGAAGGACCCTACAGCCATAAAATGGGCATTGGGACCCCCAAAAAATGGGGGTGTCACCTGTGCCCACCCCAGAAAAGCCAGGCTGGAGCTCTCCTCCTGCTGGGAGAGCCTCTCCACCTCCATCCTCTGCTTTGGTGGGAAGAAACGGCCCCACAGAAACCAGAGGGTGTGGGGGAAATGGATGTGGGAAGAACTTTTAAAACTTAATAGATGTTAAAGGTTTAACATTTGATTGAGATGTTTAAATGGATTGACAACAACTTTTAAAACTTAATAGAAGGTTTATATAGTTTTGTATATTTGTGTGTGATCACTAAGATAAGGTGTGCTGATTTAGGGGCGTGATAGAATAGAGGTAACATTGTTGAGAGAGAGATTGAGCTAAGAAAAAGTTTTAACAAGTTTAAAATATAGTTTTGTAAAAACATTAAATATTTTAGAAAATTAAAATTATGAAAGATGTATCTTAGTACAATTATGTAAAAAATATTAAGTGATCAGTGTTAGAAGTAATAGTGATAGCGTGTGGTAAAAGTTAATAAGCTAAAAAATATTTATAAAGAAATAAGTTAGCTTTTGATAGAACGGTGTTGTTCTATATCTTTTGTGTTTTACCATTTATTAAGATTAATAATAGAATAAAATCTTTTAAAACACCTCAGTCGCTTCATCTTTAGAATAGAGATAACATTGTTGAGACAGAGACTAAACTAGAAACAAGTTTCAAAATATAGCCTTGCAAAAAGACTAAGTATTTTAGAAAATTAAAACTGTTAAAGATGCATTATAGCAAGACCACAGCAAAAAAAAAAAAAAAAAATAAGTGATCGGTGTTAGAAGTAATAGCAACACTGTGCAGCAAAAGCTAATAAGACAAAAAACATTTATAAGTATTGTAACCAGGAAATAGGTTAGCTTCTGATAGAACAGTGCTCTTCTTGTGTCCCACTATTCATCGAGACTAATAACAGAATAAAATCTTTTAAAACACTCCTCAGCTGCCCCATAAAAACTAAAAAACCCAACAAGGGTGAAGTTTGCCCAGTGTGTAAATAGGAAACCATGAACTCAAAGGACAAGATACAGCCAGAGGCCAAGAAGGGGCTGTAACTCCTGGTGGCTGAGGCTGAACTGCTTTTTTACAGTGCTAAAATCCCCCCTATGGCAAAGGATGCAGCTGGAGAAGGTGTTGAAGGAGGTAAACAAATGCCTGGGAGCTGGTATTTGTCAAGGACAGAAGGGGCTTATGGAAAAAAAAAATAGAATAAAAATCTTACTTTACATTACAGCGACATTATAATTGATTAAATGCTCACTATTAAGTGGCATTTTTGGAGGCGCAGCAAAAGGCTTTACAAGAACTCGAAGATGGGTGAATCCATCTGAAAAATGAGGCACCTATTTTGAACAAGGACAAATATCCAGGTGCACAAAACCCCTGGGAAAGGCTCACCCACATCTCCACCTGCAGCTGCAGGTCAGCAGTGCCCATCACCAGCCCAGCTGGGCAGATTTATGCTCTAAAACCCCCAAACCACCCGGATTTTTTTGGGTTTACCCCCAAATCTTCCCCCTCTGCAGCCTCTGCTGTCACCCCAGGTCCCCTCCAGCCCCACAGAGCGGTGCCAGGACATTTTCCACAGCCAAGCCCTGCGTGCCAGCACACAGGAGAAGCTTCTCCCCACCTCCCCGCTGGGTTTGGGGGTTTGGCAGCTTCCCCCCAGGAATCCTTCCCGATAAAAGGCTGGAGTGGGAACAGGGCAGCCTTTCAGCCTCCCCCAGCTGGCTCCATGGGCAGCTCCTGGAGGGTGCTGTGGTTACCCACAGGGCAGCACCGCTGTGCACAGCCCTTATTGAAACCTCCTGCAGAAAGATCTCTGCTCTGTGGGGCCCTTCAGCAGGGCACAGGCTGGGGAGGCAGAGCTGAAAGCGTTTTTTCATTCCCAGGAAAGCCAGGGGGCTCTGCAGCTTTTCCCTCCCTCCATTCCCTGGCTTCAGTTTTTGGGAGGTTTGTTTTTTTTAACCACTTCCCAGCATTAAGCTGAGGGTGTCCCCCTGCTGGCTTATGCTTTTTTCTGACTCAGAGATGGTGTTTTAAAAAGTTTTATTCCATTTTCAGATTCACAAGAAGGGTGAGACAATACAGATGTTATAATTCACATCATCACAGTCAGAGGTCAACTATTTTCTAATTACAATACACTATAAGTGTTTTTTAGCTTATTATTTTTTAGCTTAGTTTTTGCCACACTATGTTGTAAACGCTTCAAAAACTAATCATCTGAAGTTACTCCTCGTGGGTCTTACTACAACACATTTTTCATAGTTCTATTTCTCTAAAATATCTACTCTTTTTTACAAAACCATCCTTCAAAACTTATTTCTAATTCTATTTCTCTCTTAACCATATCTATCTTATTCTATAACATTTCTACGTCAATATTTGTTATCTCAAAATTTATATACAAATACACACTATGTGAACCTTCTATTAAACTTTAAGAATTTTCTATAAATCTATTTCCCACAGTCCCCTGAATTTTCTCAGGGTTTTACCCCAAGACATGGCTCTGTTGCTGCCTTAAGTATCAAATATTTCTAGCCACACGGAAGATAAAGCTGAAATATTCCAGCATTAAAGCTGTTCTTTTCTCCCAGATCTCCCTTCCCTCCCAGAAGCCATGGCCAGGAGGGAGGTGGCATAAAATCCATCTGTCAGCTCAGCTTTACACTGAATTTCCATTACTGCTCTGACCAGACCCAGTCCAGCCCTGGCTCTCCCACATGGTACCAAACCCTTTCTTTTCTTGAACTGGAAAAATTAGGGAGAGGTTTGCATTGAAAAAAAAAAAAAAGCAGGAAAAATAGCCCAGATTTGACAGTTCTTTTACCATCAGGCCAGGGATTTTAGGGCTGGGTGGTTCATGGTCCACAGAGGATCCTAAAGGTTGGCAAACCCCTCTGAGATCGAGTCCAAGCATTCCCCAGCACTGTCAAGGACACCTCCAACCCATGTCCCCAAATGCCACATCCACAGTTTTGGAACACTCAGAGAATCACAGAATTCACAGAATTCATAGAATCTCTGGGTTGGGTTGGAAGAGACCTCCAAGATCACTGAGTCCAACCCAGCCCCAGCACCTCAACCAAACCCTGGCACCCAGTGCTACATCCAGTCTGTTTTTAACACATCCAGGGATGGTGACTCCACCACCTCCCTGGGCAGCCATTCCAGAACTTCATCATCCTTTCTGTAAAATACTTTCTCCTGATATCCAACCTATATTCCCTTGGTGCAGCTTAACACTGTGTCCTCTGGTTCTCCCAGTGCTGCCTGGAGAAGGAGACCAACCCCAGCTGAGCACAGCCACCTTTCAGGGAGCTGTAGAGAGTGACAAGGTCACCCCTGAGTCTCCTTTGCTCCAGGTTGAGCACCCCCAGCTCCCTCAGCCATTCCTCACAGGGTTTGTGTTCCCAGCCCCTCTCCAGCCTCGGTGCCTCCTCTGGACGCGCTCCAGCGTCTCAACGTCCTTCCCAAACTGAGGGGCCAGAGCTGGACACAGCACTCGAGGTGTGCCCTCCCCAGTGCCGAGTACAGGGGCAGAATGACCTCCCTGCTCCTGCTGGCCACAGCATTCCTGATCCAGGCCAGGAGCCACTGGCCTTCTTGGCCACCAGGGCTGTGACTCCATCACTCCCCTGAGCAGCCCCTTCCAAGTCTGACCACTCTCTTGGTGAAGGAATTTCCCCTGATATGCCATCAAAACGCCCTCTGGAGCAACCTCAGGTCATTTCTTCATCCTGTCCCATTCCCCAGGAGCAGAACCTGAACCTCCTGGCTGCCCCTCCTGTCAGGGGGTTGTGGAGAGCAATAAAATTCCACACAGGGCTTGATCTTCCTGCAGAGATGCCAAAGCTCCAAGTCCCCAAAAACCTGCACAACTCCTCATTTCCAACCTGATTTTCCCTCCAGTGCTCCTGAATGAGAAGCCCACTTAAAAAGACAAATCTGTGATTAACCTCCAGGACACTTTTATTGGTTGGAGACCAGTAAATTCTCATTTCTTTGAGTCTCCAGGTCTGCTTTATCAGCCTGATAACCACAGTCACTAGCCTGGGTATGGCTGGGGATGTGTACGAGTGGAAAGTGGATTTGGGAAGGCAAAAGTGAGCGAGGACCTCGAGGTTTTAAAGATCAGCCAGTAATGGGATGACATTTCCCTTCTCCAGGAGCATTTGTAATGAAAGCGATGCCTGAGCACGCCGAACTGAGCTGTAATTATCCCATTAGCCTCATGTCGGGTCTGAAGGCTAAACTGAGATAATGTCAGTGCAAAATGCTTCCCCCACACTGGGAAATCATTCCCTCCATGGTTTCATTAGGGAAATAGCAGGCTCAAGCAGCTTTTGCTGTGAGCAGGAGCAGCCTGAAACAGCACCTCAGCTTTTCCCTCAAATCCTGCTCCTTAAATCTGCCCCTTAGGATGTGGACTGGGGAGAGAAGTGCTTGGGATGGGACCAGCGGAGAGAAAAGAGCTGAAGAAACCTCACCAGAACATCCTCATGTCCTCAGCAAGAGACTCATGGCAATCCTAGTGCTCTCCAGGCCAAAAACCACCCCTGTTCCCAGGGCCAGGCAGCTCAGACTGATTAAAATAAAATAAAATAAAATAAAATAAAATAAAATAAAATAAAATAAAATAAAATAAAATAAAATAAAATAAAATAAAATAAAATAAAATAAAACAAAATAAAATAAAATAAAATAAAATAAAATAAAATAAAATAAAATAAAATAAAATAAAATAAAATAAAATAAAATAAAATAAAATAAAATAAAATAAAATAAAATAAAATAAAATAAAACAAAATAAAATAAAATAATAAAACAAAATACAGAGGAATTTTGTATCATTAAATGGAAGTGTTAACACAGCTTGGCCAAGGCAGCATGGCCTGGAAAGAAAAAGCTCCAGGTCATCAACATCACACTGCAATTGCCCAAGTCCCACTTCATTCCCGTTAGTTGAAGGGGACAGACAGGAAGAGTCACATGATGGGGCAGTAAACTGATGGCCACAGCTGCCTTAGGAAGGAAAATATTGGGCAAATCCCTAGATAAAAACTTATCTTATGGGTCAGCACCTGAACAGATAAAAACTAGAGCAGGTCATAAATATGGACAGCCAAAATACTGGAAAATAGAGTGGTTCAGGTCTTTGCACACTGGGGTTTTTAATTTTCAATAAAAGGTGGTCCAGAGGGTCACTGAGTTCTGGAATTTTAAATAAAATACATTTTGGAGAGCCAGAGGAAAGCAAACACTCCACCAGGATTTTAGCAGGTAAATGAAATCTCCCAGGTAATTGTGTCAGCCTGACATCAAACCCTGCACATCCTTTGGGATGTTCCAGCCTCCATTTAACTGCTGGAAAAATTAAGGCAGACAACAATGCCACTATGGAAAACAGATCTCGTGGAATGAGCTTAGCAAGTTTTATTAAAGCACCTCCAAACTGGGCTGAAAAAGGCATTTGCAGCCGTGCAATTAAAAAAAAAAAAAGTCAAAAAAGGCTGCTGTGAAGTGGCTGAGTCACAAACTCGAGCTCCTTGGGAGCATCTCCAGCTCCAGGGGATGTTATCCTGGCACAGGAAGGGTTAAAAGTGAGGGAAAAATGCTTGGGAGAAGCGTGGGAAGGACAGCAAAGAGCCAGGGCAGGAGGAGCAGCTGGGCCGGGAGCTGAGACAGATCCAGGCTGGAAATGTGGAAGCAACAGGGAAGGCAGAGCAATTAGGGCAATTAATCTCCCCTGCAGCTCGTGGGGCAGGGCTGGGAGCCGGGATGGAAGGGAGGATTTTATTATATGTCATTTTATAATGACAGAAACGCAGCAGTGGAAACGGGGCAGGATGAGCAAAGCCATCCCTGCTGACCCCCTGGGATTCCCACTCAGGAGCTGGAGCACTTCCCAATCCTCCTGTGCCACTCAGCATCTCCCAGCCCCGCCAGAAGGGCTCCAAAAATGCAATTTGAAATCCCCTTCCCCAAGTCAGGGTTACACTGTGGGCTGGAACAGGGCTGCAGGGATTTATCAGCTCCCTGTGAGCACCATGAGCACAACACCCACGCAAGGAGCTGCTGCTTCCAGTTCCCAGGGAATCACAGGCTGGAGCAGGGTCAGGAAAGGAGTCACTGGGGGGGAAACCAGCTCCAGGGGACTTTTCATCTCTGCCTGGGCAGGAGCCACCACAGAAATGCTGGCTGGGGAAGATTCGTGACATCATTCCATGGGAAGTTTCCCCTTGTGTTTCCCATTTGGTTGAAAGCTTTTAAAAGAGAGTTGATTTTTAGCTACTGAATATTTGGCAGCAAAATGAAGGAGAAGAATGAGAATGAGAATGAGAATGAGAAGGAGAAGGAGAAGGAGAAGGAGAAGGAGAAGGAGAAGGAGAAGGAGAAGGAGAAGGAGAAGGAGAAGGAGAAGGAGAAGGAGAAGGAGAAGGAGAAGGAGAAGGAGGAGAAGGAGAAGGAGAAGGAGAAGGAGAAGGAGAAGGAGAAGGAGAAGGAGAAGGAGAAGGAGAAGGAGAAGGAGAAGGAGAAGGAGAAGGAGAAGGAGAAGGAGAAGGAGAAGGAGAAGGAGAAGGAGAAGGAGAAGGAGAAGGAGAAGGAGAAGGAGAAGGAGAAGGAGAAGGAGAAGGAGAAGGAGAAGGAGAAGGAGGCTCCCCAAAACAGACATCAAGCAGCCCAACATAAAAGATGGGAATCAGCTGTACCTGTTTTTAATCTCAGAGTGGAAATTACAATTTAGGGTTAAGCCAGCCAAAAAGGTGCACGAAACAATGAGCAGCAGCAGCAGGAACTAGAAGTGTGAGACACAACTGTCCCAAAATCAAATGGTCTCTGCAAGTGATGCTTTAGGATGGATTTGACTGCACACACTCAGGAGAGATAAATCAGACCCCAAAATTTCCCTAAAACCAGCCTTCAGTTGATCTACAGCACCACTTCCACCTTCTTTTTTGCTTTTCTGCCTCCAAACATATGGAATAACGGAGTAAAAAAAATTAATATTCATAATACCCACACCAGCTCAACCTGTATTTTTCCAGCATCTTCCCACAGAAGAACAAGATTCTGGTCGAAGTTGCCACGAGCATTCTCCTATCAAAAGATAAACCACTTTGAAATTCTTTTTATTCAGGTGATTATTTTAGAGGGAGGGATAAATTTCAACCCGGCTTCAAGTCTCTCTGCCCCAGCAGAGCTGAGAAATGTGGGGAAGGATATTTAAAGTGTCAGGGTTTCTGCAGGGCAGAGCAACTGCTCTGGTGTGTGCTTCCCAACAGGCATTGCAGCCTTTTCCCTGGATGGGACATGGGATTATAAATTATAAACCTGCAGATCAAAGTGAAGAACGTGCTCCTGGCAGGGAGAGCCCAGCCTTGCATTATGGGATGAAAGGGAAGGCAGAGACTTCACCCTTTACTTGACACAGATTTCATAAAGCAGCATGAAAATCGATGGGGGGAAGAACAAAACCAACCCACAATCACCGCTTTTTATGCTGCTTTCATTTTAGTATTTTATTTTTTTAAACACCAAACAGTTCTTTTCTGAACTACAGAGCAGACAGAAATAAAGTATCTGAGGAGGGGGCTGCTGTCTATTGACAAAATACACTCTCAGTGCCATTCCATGAAAATATTCTCTCTAAGAGCTGATTTGGGGATTTTTCTCCTGCCTCCATGCAGGTTGAAATGGCATCAGAAATGCCACCAAGGCTTTGTGAAAAGAGTAAACATCAAATGCAGAAAAAGTAGAATCCCTGACTGGTTTGGGTGGGCTGACAGATGGGAAGCAAAACCACTTTGGAGGTACAGCCCTGGTGTTTAAATAAATAGAAAAATTTAAATTTTATATAAATTTTCCCAGATGAAGCAACTTTCTGGTGTTTTTCCCACCTTTCCAGAGAGCTCCTTCCCAGATTTTCTCCCCTCTGCCTTTCCAAACCTTCAGAACCTTTCTGTACTTCTGCAAGCAGAGATTTATTTTCTTTTGATCCAAAAAACAAAATGGGCTGGAGCAAGAGGGGACAATGGATGCATTTATTCCTTCCAGCTTCCTGATTTTTTTTTTTTTTTTTAAGATCCATTTTTAGGAAGTGTAGCAACTGCCCAGGTGTCTCTCCCTGCAGCTTTCCCTGCTCCAGTCACTTCTGGGATCCCTTACAAACAGCCAAGCTGGAAGCCACCTTTGGGATGCATTTTTAAGGGATTTTTAAGGGACTGCTTCCTGCTATTCCCACCAATTCCAGGCCTTAAAAGTTGAATTTTGGCTTAATAATGGCAAGCATCAAAATGCTATGTTGAGCCATTCAGAGGATTTGGGTGTAGTTCTTTGGGGTCTCAAGGAATTATTCCCAGTTTTCCTTCCCACTTCCACACACCACAGGAAAAATAATACAGAGCCAGCTCCTCAGAGATTGATGGATTAAAGCGCTAAAAAAAGTTAAATATTGGCAACACAGTGCAGATACAAAAATGGAAAGTGGAATTCTGAGATTTAGGATCTGATCCACAAACAGGTCAATAGATTTTTTTTTTTTTTTAAAGCAGAATTTTTATACTAATTGGTCACTTAAAATTCTGGTGGTGATTTTTACCTGGGAGGGTTTTATAGAAAGTCCCAAGAAAGAGTAAAATGCAAATGAAAACAACTCAAAATTCCCATCCTGCTGTGCTTGCTGCAATCAATCAATCAATCAATCAATCAATCAATCACAGCCTCCTTTAGTGCAAACTTCATGCCAGAAACCCCAAATATTAAGATATTTCTCCTGAACCTGTTTCCCACCTGCACAGTTTCTTTCTGGGTATTTTATATTAAATAATTGTTTGTTTTCTCCCCCTGTAGCTGCTGTTTCCATCACCCCACCTGTCATTAATTTACCACCACGAGGTGGATGTTTTCACCCCATTTTACACCTAAAATACTTCAAAACCAGGAATCACCAAGAAAATCACTGCCAAATCTATTTACACTCCTTTGAGCCAAATGGAAGAGATTTGATCCCATTACTGCAGAGCTTTTCCCCCTCTCCTGTAGCAATTCCCACAACACTCAGGCTCAGCACCCAGCATGAATTAAATCCAAAAACTGGAATTTGAAATGTAAAATTATCTCAATCCTTTATCCTTGTGGATCCCCAGGATCATCCCAGCTCCTGCCACCACCCATGGGCCTGAGCTCTGCCTTCCTCCTTCCTTTTCTAGCATCTTCTGCCTCATTTGTGACAGCAGGGTTTAATTACTAATGGAACAAAAATGGTCTGAGAACACCCATGAGCAGGACACAGAAAAAAATCTCTTTGGAAAAAAAAACAAAACAAAAAAAAAAAAAAAGAGATTTCCACTCATCTTTTCCACTCAGGAGGTCATGGCAGAGGGGAAAGCTCTTCAGGAAGCCCCTTGCCAAAGCTCAGAGATCTTCCAGGACCTGCAGCAGCTCCACAACCAGGTGGAAACCTTGGGCAGGCTTTTTCCTGAAGTTTCTCATTAGGAAAGAGGCCCTCCAAGTTTTATTTTAGTCCTTTCTATCCCATTTTACTCTGCTAAGATTTCATCACCCAGGAGGATCTTTGCTGGAGAATTACCTTGTTCATCCTGAGGGACGAGAGTGACAAAAATGACAGAACGTTTCTGACAAAAGTGATACAAAAAGTCTGAAAAAAGTGACTTTAAAAAAACCTGACAGAAAGTATAAAAGAGGCCAAATGAAGAGTGAGTGAGGCCAAGCAGTTTTACACTACCACATCCACAGGCCACTTTTAAAAAAGCAGCAGCAAGAGGGACACAGGAACCTTTTTCTCCTCCAAACCAAGAGAGGTCCACAAGCTGCTGCAGAAAAACAACACAATCCCAGCTCCCAGCTCTTTGTATTTTTATAAATCCACTCATACCAAAGATCCAGGAGGGAAAATCAGTTTTTGGTGGCCTTGCCTGGGAGCACAGCTGAGGTTTAGAGCCCACATGTAAGCAGGTTTTCAGGGACTGGGAAGCAGAGCTCCAGGCAGAGGGAAGGTGGGGGGACATGGAGATCTGGCAGCTGCCCTGAAATCTCTGGGCCTGTGGTTTGGTGCCCCAAGGGAGGCTCCAAAAACCTCCTGACTTGAGGCATTTAAAAATAGGCTGAAGGAAGAATTTGGGATGACGCCGCTGGGACGGAGCCTGCGTCAGCCAGGGATGGGCACTGCCTCATTCCCTTGGCAAGAGTGTGCCCTTCCTCAGGGCAGACCTGAGAAACACACAGCAAAGATTCCAAGTTTGCATCCCAAACCAAGCAGAAAAATGATAATTTTTATAGTTAAAAAAAAAAAAAAATCCTGCCAATCTTTGCCCTTCCTTTCTTCACCAGGACCGGTGATCGCGTCAAATATTTTTTTTTTTTTATTTCACACGTTTATATGTAAATTAATCGGATTTTTTTTTTATATTTCAGATGTTTGTATATAAATGAATACCTGTTTTGTACTGTTTTTGGAAGGGCAAGCTGGGTTTAGCTGCTCTTGCTGTGCTGCCCTGGCCCATGAGGAAGCACAGAAGGGATACGATGGAAACGGAGGATTGGGTGACCAGGGCTGCTGGTGACAGACAGACAGACAGACAGACAGACAGACAGACAGACGCCAGGCTGTACCCAGTGGAAAGGCACCATTTGATGCCCTTTGGGAGCCAAATTTCCCCCCATCCTGGCTCGATTTTCAAGTCTCCTGTAAACCAAAGGGAAGTGATGCCCAGGGAAAGGGGGGGGGAGCAGTGAGTTCAGCCCATTAAAAATTAAAAGACAGGAAATTATTTCCATTGATTAACCATAAACATTTGCTTCCCTCCCTTTCTAAAACCCTTCTGTGCTTATTTGTCTGACCTTGGACTTCTCGAGGGGCTGATGTCACACCTCTCCCTGCAGTGACAACTCACTTTGTCCCCCACATCTTCCCTCCACTGCTTCATGCCACAAGTTGCTGCATCCAAATGAGCAGAGAGGACCAAGCAAAGAGTCCATCTCCCACCTCCACCACTCTCTTTGGAATATTTTCCAGCTCTCCCCAAATTTAAGCAACTTCTTAAATTCTTCTCTCAAACTTCTCTCTGTATTTCCTTCCCTTGGAGCAGCCACGCTCTCCCAACACAACAAGCAATGAGGACAGTGTCAATTCCTCCTCTGCCAGTATAATTCCAGCTAATAAAATCCTTCTGATCTTTGGTGGGGATCACCCAGGGATGAAGCATCCAAGGAATTTGCTGTTGCAGCGCATCAGGAGCGGGTGGGACCGGATTGGGGACGGGTAAATGAGGAAGAGAGGCGTTTTTAGAATTGTAATTAATGGCAAAAATCACTGCTACCCTTCCTCTGAGCTTTACAAAGCGATGCTGATCCTGACAGAGAGAAACAGCAGCCTGAGATCCAGCTAAAGCTCCCTGTTTGAACACAGCTGTGAGTGGTGTCACACATTTCAGGAGGACAGTCCCAAACTGTCCTTCCTCAGCTTAAAGGCTGAAGTGTCACACGCAGGCAGCAGGTCACCCCCTGAAAAAAAATGAGGCAAAAGCTCCTTTTCCAGGCTGCCAGGCCCTGAGGGAGGGTGGTTCCAGGTAGTGGGGAAGCAGCTGGGTTGTTTTTCAGGGGCAGGCTGAGCGCAGGCAGGATCGATATCGCTTTAGTGGCTGGCAGCTGATGAGATCATGGCTAAATTAACGCAGGCGGGCAGCTCGCTTCCCAGAAAGGGGCTGAGGGGGGAAGGACACGGCTCCAGGGAAGGGGAACATCCCCCTTGCCATGCTCAGGGGGCTGGAGGCCATCAGCACAGCAGCTCCAGGGTGGTGGAGATGTGAGACAAAAGTGTTATAGCAGGGTAGAAGTGATGGAGAATTACAGGGCTGTGCAGGACATCTCTGCAGTCCCAGTCCAGCTTTAAAGGTGACTTGGCCTTGAGTTTTGGACTGAAAACCTCCCAGGCTGCCCAGTTTTTACCCCAGGCATGGCTGGTCCTCGTCTGAGCAATACCCAAACCCCAGAGATGGATTGGTCCTGCCATGGCCACCAGCAAGCACCAGCTTGTCCCAGTAATGAACAATCCCTTTATGCTTTTGCTGCATGAAGTCAAGAGGATCCACTCCAATCCTCTATCCCCAGTACCACCCAAAGCCTTTAATCCTGTGTTTAAACACCTTGGGTGAACACACGCCCTCAGCAAAGTATCCCCCAACACCTCAGGGGAGGTGGAAGCAGGAGAAACAAGGATTCCTGCCTGATTTTACCTGGAAAACCACAGGCAGCAGGACTGGTCCGGGACTGGGAGGCTGAAACCACAATACACCCCAATACCTCGCCTTAAATGTTAGACCCCACTGCCATCTTGTGGCAAATGCTTCCTGAAATAAAGTTAAAAAGGGAGGAAAATCCATTAAAAAGTTGCAGAAAAAGTTAGGGAGCCAAGAAGGATGGGTAAATTATCAGGAACAGAGTGGGGAAAGTCATCTGTCTTAAATGGTGATGGCTGAGGCTGAGCCTACAGCACTGTGTCAGACTGAAACAGGCATGGAAAAACCCAGGGATGGCACTGCCCGAGCTGGATTTGGGGAGCTGAGGATACAACCACACACAAAACATGGAATTGCCTGCAGGGACAGGGCTTCAGCAAAGATTCAGTTGCTATTCCGAAAATATTCCAGAGTTCCCAAAGTCATTTTGTGGTTTGAAGGAGGTTTCTCACCCCAAATAAGCAGGATTTAGCTGGAATTAGACACTGCACCTCAGAATTAAGGCAGGCAGCAGCTGGAATTTCCTGGGAGGATGATCTGGAGGTGGGATTAGGGCTCAGGTCCATCTCTCCCAGGGCACAGAGCACCTCTGGGTGCAGGGACAGGCAGGGCTGATCCAGCCCTTAGTCCTGGCTTTGCCACACCTCAGCATTTACTTTTTTGCATCATTGATCATCTGCAGTGCTTTTGCTTAGCAACTGGGCATCAGTTTAGCAAAGTGTCTGGATTGCTGCATTATCCATGGATGGCTCCCACCCTGCCAGGAAAAACGGGGACAAACTGTTTTTCCTTCTTTGTGTTGCCATAAGGGACTGGCAGGTGCTGGATCAGACAGCCCCGAGGCCTCGTGAGATCCAAAACACTCACTGGCTGGGGCTGAAAGTGAATCAAAACTCACTGACCATAAATAAATGAGGGAATCATTTACAAGAAGTGCAGCTCTGCTCTCAACTCAAATCTCTGCTGGTAGGAACAGATCAAGGAACAACAGGAAGGAATTATTTTGAAGACAGGCACAGAAAGCAGCTATTTTGAAAGAAAATCTAATTTACAGATTGGCTATAGATACATGGATAGCTCTGTGCACCTGGCCGGCTACACAGCAATGTTTTCTGCCATTAAAATTTATATTTCTATGTTATCAGAAGGCACAACAGCATAAAAGCACACTTCCAGAGCAAAGATAACGCATCCTTCGCCACCTTTCTGTTTACACATCCCCATTCTTTGGATCTCTGCAAGCCTTCTCAACTCTGCCCTTGCTGCACATGATAGGGATGCATTACAAGAGGCACAACAGATTTAAACCAACTGCATTCTCCACTTTCAGCTGGGATTTATCCCTGTGTGAGCTCCTGTCATCCCATAGTTTGCTGCTTTCAACTCCTTGACAGTTTTACGCGTCGGTGTGTATTACACGCAATAAACAAATCCAATTATATTGTCAATTACTACATCTTCATCCTCAGAGGTGGAAAAGTGCTTGGAGGTTAAAAAAGTTTTTTAAAAAACTGGAAACAGACAGGCCTGAACATCCCCTTGGGGGTTTTATGGTCTGGAAGTTTGTCTGTGGCTTTTGGAAAAGAGGAGCTCCCCATCCTCAGCCTCCCAGGGATGAGGGATGAGAGCTGGGAGCTGCTGCTGTCGCTGGGGCAGAGGCAGGAGCCTGTTGGAGGTACATGAGCTGCCCCATAAATAAATCAGCCGAGTGCTGGCAGCAGTTCTGAGATGCCAGAGGCAGAGCAAGCCCCGGGGACACTGAGGGGAGCTGGCACCAGCCAGAGCCATCCCTGCCTGCAGCCGGCATCAGGAGGGGGAAAGCTCGTCAGGCTCTTGGCACAGCCTGTGCAGCACAGCCCTGGCCTCCCTGAGCCCAGGACAGCGCCCTGGAGCTGCATCGAGGACCCACACACCACCCATTGAAAAAACACCTCCATCCAGCCCGTGGTGGGGAGGGATTTGGGGGAAAAATGGGGAAAATGGGAGGTTGTGGGTGCAGCGCGCTCAGCACACCATGGAGCCGCCCGCCGCTCTCCCAGCAACAAGACAGGAGAAGAATTAAGCAGAATTAAAGGAAGAATTAAGAATTAAAACCCCAAAGCAATCCCAGACTGGCTTGGTTACCATTGTCATGGCTACCACGAGCGAGGCTGAGGCATGGGGGATGCCAGGGGATGGAGTTCCAGCCTGGAAGTGCCCGCAGACCCCACCAGGAGTTTTTCCTGCCCGCTGAAACATCGTCTGAGGATGATGGGAATGATGCAGGATGGGGCAAACGACCTTCACTGCATCACATGGGCACAGCTTTTCCTGCAGCTGGCCTGCCAGCCCAAACTGGGAACAGCACGGGGAAGCCTCAGGCCAGGACTAAACCTCACTGGAGCTGTGAGCAGGTTTAACAACATCTAAGTAAGTGATTACTCAGGGTGGGGACACTGGGTCCCTGCCCTCACCACAGGTGCCAAGTCACTGTCACCTTCCTGAGGCTCGGGATGATCACTGCCTCCAAAAAAAACCAGCAGCAAAAGGAAAAGTTGGACGTGGTTTCTCCTCCATCCACAAGACCCAGCCTCTGCCTTGGTGCACAGGGATGTGCTGCCCCAGGGAAGGACAAATGGACACGCTCAGCTCGCACTCACACACCTCCCTGGGCACAGCAGTTTGCTTTATTAAAGCACCACAGGCAGAGAAAGGAATAATACTGAATTAGCCCAAAGCCAAGTGCTCCTCGTTTGAGCAATAGTCTCGTTAACAAGGGGCACAGAGAGGAGGAAAGGGCTGGAGTTTGGTCGGGGCACATTTGGGGAGAGCTGTGCATTCACACCCACACGTAGATCCCGTCGGGAACGGCTCTGCTGAAACAAATCTGCACAGGGGACACGGGGACCGTGCCCTGCTCGGGAAGCACCAGCCACAGCTTCTGCCCAAGCAGGGTCACCCCTGTGGTCACACACAACATCTCCCCAGCAGCCAGCACAGCACCACGCTCCCCAATTTTCCCTCATGTCTGGAAGAAGGACAACCCCCAAGACCGCGGGTTGAGTGATGCAGACCCCATGCTCCCCCCCAAAAAACCTCTCCGTGGGTGCCCGACAGCAGCACAGGGAAATAGAATCATAAATGTGGAAAAAACCCTTCAGGATCAGCGAGCCCCGCCGGGATAACCGGAGGCAAAGCGCGGCTGGAGCAGCGTGCGCTCGTTTTTGGGGAGAATGGCGTGGGGGAAGGAGGGGGTCGGGGCGAGGGGTAGCACCTGCCTCGGGAACGGGGGTACCGGGGGTGCTGGCGGCTCTCCAGCAGCCACCCAACAACTTCCCGGCCCCGCCGCAAACTTTTCCCAGCGCCGGGGAGGCTCCGCCGCCCCCCCGCGCTCCGGCCGAGCATCCCCCGGGAGCCGCGGCGGGGAAGGGAAGAGAGAAGCCGGGGAGGGAGGCAGGGAGGGAGGTCCGGGCTGTCCGATCCCCCGCAGGGCTCCTTCCCGGCGGCTCGGAGCCGCTCCACGCCCCGGGCATCTCCGTGCCAGGGGAAGGCGGTGTCCCGGCCACCCCGCTCGGGAGCGGGGATAAAGGGGTGCGTGCCATCCATCCCTACCTCTCGGCCTTGGTGAACTTGCGGAAAGCCTGGCGGAGGTCGTGGAAGGAGCGGTAGGTCTGCGGCTCGGCGGAGATGCCCTGCGCCCGGGTGGTGCGGGGCCCGATGTGCGGGCTGGGGGCCGGCAGCACGGACTGGCATTTGTGCAGCCGCCGCCGCAGCTCCTGGATCTCCTCATCTTTCTCGCCCAGGCGCCGCTCCAGCTCCTTGATCCGCTCCTCCTTCAGCAGCAGCAGCTTGGTGAAGTCCCCTTCCAGCTCGGTCATTTTGGGGCCGGCGGGCCGGTCCCGCTCTCACGGAGCGGCTCCGGGCAGGGGCAGGGGCAGGGCGGGGAGCGGCTGCGCCCGCCCCGGCTCAGGGCAGCGGCCCCGGCATCGCCCCGCGCCCGCCCGCCCGCCCGGGGGCCGGCAAAACCCGCCCGAAAACAGCGGCCAGCGAGGGAAAAGGACGAGAAAAGGGGAAAGAGCTCTTGTGCCACTCTGCGAGGCTGGGATCCTGGAAATAGCAACAATTACCATGTGATCGCAGGGTGACGCAGCTCCTTGTAACTGGAGCCGAAGACTTGGGATTCAAACAAGAACACTTCATAAATATTAAATTGCCTCCTGCTAATGAGCCACGTGGAGCCGCCCCTCGGCCCGCCCGGCCCGGCCCCCGGCAGCTCAGCATCCCCGGCACTCAGCATCCCCGGCACTCAGCGTCCCAGCCTGTCCCCCCGGGGGCTCTGCACCCCATCCCGCCCCACAAGGAGCTCAGCATCCCACCTCTCTCCTCACCCCACGTTCCAGGCTGCGCTACCCTCAGCACTCCCCCGTTGGTCCCTCCTGGGTACCCCCCTTGGCACCTCGCACGCCTCTCTCCATCCTTCCCTGCCCAGATTATCCCGTGTACCTCATGGCACCGCACATCCCACTCAGCATCCCTCCCCATCCAGGACTCCACACCCTCCCCACCAGGTTCCCTGCTCCCTGCCCTCCAGGTCACCCCCCAGCACACCATCCTGTGGGACACGCAGCTTTCCAGACTCGCGGTGTCCCTCATCCCAGGCTGCACGCCATGCCCTGAGGCAGCAGAGCCCGTCCCCAGGCACAGACACCGGGGCGCTGGTGGCACCTGAGAGATGAGGCAGCCGGAGTGCTCTGCCAGCTTGCCCGGGGAGGGAGGAACTCATCCTTCCTGGACTTATTTGGAAGAGCCCATCATGCACATGAATTTTTAATGCTGGCTGGCAAAGGGCACCATCAGCTCCCCTATCACATTTCCCTCCCAAACCACTCTTGTTTCCAAGGAGGGATTTCAGAAGCCCCTTGCTGCAGGCAAAAAAAAAAAAAAAAAAAGGGGAGGGGGTTTTTCCCAGCCCCCACAGCCAGGCTTCAGGCACTCAGGGCGCCCAGGAACCACTCAGTGTCCACCTCCCAACCCATGGAAACTTGTGCCACGCCTGTAGGGACAGACCCCTGGTCTGGTGGGGCAGGGCAAGGAGAGGGCAAAGCATCTGAGCTGGAAGACAACGAGTATTGAATTAAGGGTTGAAAAATCAATTAGCAGCGTCTCTGTCTTTTAAGGAGGTGGTGGGGTGTTTTTGCACCCTCGTGTCTGCGCCTCCAGCCTTTCACGTGCGGCTGAAAAGCTCCGGGCTCGGAGCTGTCCCATCCTCAGCCTGGAAGCATCCCTGCGGCCAGGGGGTCGGGCAGTCCTTGGCGGGGGGAGGGGGAACTAATTAACAATTATTAATAAAAAGTGCATTGGGCTTTATTGGCGGGCAGAGAGCGCCACCTGGTGTGCGGCAGGGCCGCGCTTTGGGGCCAGCGCGGCCCCTCGCAGGGAGCTCGGGCACGGCCCGGGGATGCTCCGGCAGCCCGGGGATGCTCCGACAGCACCGGGAGCGCCCGGGGGAGGCGGTGCGATCCCCATGGGCACAGAGCCCGCGGCAGCGGAACGCCCCGTGCCCCCGCGGCAAAGCCCGGGGCTGTGTCACACAGGGGGCTCGCATTGTGACCATTGTGACACCGGGGCCGATGTGACACCGGGGCCGATGTGACACCGGGGCCAATGTGACACGGAGACGCCCCGTGCTGGCAGCGGGCCCCGCGTGGCACTGCGGCTGCCAGGGCTGTGGAAGGAGCATGCCGGGCCGTGCCCTCCGGCAGCGCAGCTCCCCGGGAGAGCTGCCGTGGAGATGCCCATGGAGAAGGGCCAGTTCGGCCCTCGGCCATCCAAGAGGCACCTGCTGAAGGATGAGGCCGGAGGAACAGGCGGGCATGGGGCGAGGCAGCCGCCTCCATCCCACACCTCCCGCGTCTCTTTCTCCTCTCGCCTCCAGGTAGAGCTGCCCCAGAGCCCGGCTCCAGCCGCCCTTGGGGACAGCTCCTCACGGCATTCCTGCATCCAGCAGAGCTCCAGGAGCCGGCCCAGCCTGGCCCGGCTGCCGCGGGGGCAGCGCTCCGCCGTGCCCAGCCCCGTGCCGCTGCCGCCGCCCGCCAACACCGCGGCCCGCGGGCAGTGCCGGCGCCTGAGGAGCTGCGCGGCCTGCTCGGGCAAGCTGACACCGGACAGCTCCTCCACAGTGCCCTCCACACCCTCCACCCCTGCCCCGACCGAGACAGAACCGCTTTTGGTCCACCAGCACACCCAGACAGAGCCCGAGACACCGGAGCGGCCGTGCGCCGCCCAACGCGTGGATCGAGACGTCCAGACCGAGCTGCCGGCCCGCAAGCGGCGGATTTCCCCGGTCCGGCTGTTCAGGGAGCGGGAGACGCAGACTCGGCCCCCGGGGCTGCTGCCCGGCGCTGCCCCGGCCGGCCGCGGGGAGCCGGAGCCGCCGCGCCGCCGCTCGCTGTTCCGCCGCTCGTTGTTCCGCCGCCTGCTCCGGGGCTGCCGCTGCCCCGGCACCGACACCCGCCCCAAACCGCCGCAGCATCCCCAGGGAGCCGCACAGGGACGCGCCGCGGGCATCGGGGTGTTGATGGTGATCCAGGAGTCCACCGAGGGCGCCCAGTGGTCTCAGTACTCCTTGTGGCCGTGGTTTATTGAGACCAGTCTGTGATTTTCTGCAGGCTACGCAAATAAAGAATTGCTCAGCTGATGGTGCTGCTCTGGGCCTGGTCGCTGCGTCCATCCTGTAGGAATGGATCCGTACAACCAGCTGGGAAGCATTTGGGGGATGGAAAGGGGATGGGTGAGCTCTTAGGTGGGAGTGACGCTGTTCCCCCAAGTCCCTGAGCTTTAGTCAGAATGGTGGTGGCCGACCCCTGACAGTCACAACTGGAGAAGACCAGAGCCAAAATCACTGGCAAGACAGAGAAAATTCCAGCCCAAAACGGGAATAACATCTATTTTCAGCCAAGGGAGGGAAGAAGTCATCAAGGAAGGAAAAGACCAAGGAAAAGGGGCAGTTCACCTCAGGATCAAACACAGCTCCTGAGGAGGGATCTCTGCCTGTCTCCTCTAAATCTGGCACTCTAAACCTGCCCCAGGGACACGAACTCAGCCTGGAAGGCCATTCCTGGATTCCTCCTGTCAAAGTGCTGTGAATGGGTAGGAGAAAAGCATCAGCAGTGAGAAGGAATGTCTGACAAGCAGCCAGATGGAAAGAGAAAGGCCCAGGGTGGGAAACACCTGGATGGGGCACATGCAGCTGGGGTAGAGACAGGAAATGCAGGAACCACCCTCCATCCTCACCTGATGCCTGCCCTGGGCCTCAGGAGCAGGAAAACGAGGATCCCTCACACCTGGGAATAGAGCAGAGCAGCTTCAGCTGGCTTTGAGGAAGATGAAGATGAGCAAATCCCTTGGGAATGGGAAACCTTCATCCCACATAGGTGTCGAGCACAGATATTCATCCTGGCATGTTTTGCAATTGAGGTTTTAATGAAGCTTTTAATTAAGTTAAACAAACTTTAAGATAGTTCAAGATAACCAGGTCTTGGAGTCACAGAATAGTTGGAGTTGTAGCTGCTTCCTCCACACTGGAGAGTTCGTGGTAGAGTGGAAACTCCCTAATCTCTATTTTTAAGGAAATTAAGATTTTTGGAGGTGAGGGTTTTTTTAACCTCTTTGGTAGGGAAGGAAAAAAAAGTCTCTTATCAATACAGTTCCTGATTTTCTATTTGTGTATGTAGCTATAGACTTGAGAACCCTTTGCTCCACAGAAAGGAGCAGCTTTAGGTAGTTTGTTCATTTTAAAGTTTGTTCGTTTCCTGGTGTGTTTTAATTACTTCTGAGATGCTTCAAATCTTCATTCATTTTTGTCATTTGGCAGTTCTCGGCGTTTTCTTTTGTGTGTGTGTGTAGGGCAGTGGGCTGGTTATTATTTTTCATCACTGATTTTATGACTTTATGTTTTTCCCAGGAAAGTATTAATTTGTGTAGGAACAAAATTAGGGTGAAGAGTATCTCAATCTGTGGATAAAAACACTTCCCTGGGAATGAGACAGAATGAGTTTGCATTATTCAATTAACAATTTCAGCTGTACAACCATCATTTTCATCCAAGTTTTTTTATGTGATAGAACTCTTTTCTCAAAACGTGATTACCTGTGACAGTTTTGTGTTTTCTTATCAATGAAATTCTTTATTTTCCATTTATAGATGTAATTGGGGGTGTGAGAGTCCTCTGTCAGGAAAGGAGGATCCCTTTTCCCATCACCTGAGGCAGTTTCAGATCCAACTTGTGTTGGCCAAGCTGCTGCCATTCCCAAACCTCTGATCTTCCTGCATGAGGAAAGCAGAGGGATCTCCATCAAGCAGCAGCTGCCTGACTGCTCCAAAATACAGGTTTTTTTGTCCTACAACAACCTCACGTGCAGCAGAAGAAGGATGCAACTTTCCCCAAAGAGGTTCTTGAAAACCAGATAAATTTCTTTTAATTGGGACTGTGTCATTCCATGGTTTTACCCCAGGACCACCACTTCTGGTTTGAGTTGTTTTTGCAGCACAGAGAGGAAACTCCAAGGATGGTGTGACTTAAGGATAATTATGTATTTTCTGTGAATTAAACCACCAGCTACGGCCTTGCCCTCAGCCCCACACTCTGACCACCTTACTGGACCCCAACTGGAGACACTGGGCTATGATTCCCTTTGGAGAAGAGCTTTCACTTAAAGGAAATCCAGTCTCTGGAGCAGAGAAGAGCAGAAGCAGGTCCCAGGCTGCCTCCCCACCCTGGCACTCTGGGGTTGGAGTGTATGAGCAACACATGGTCATTATTAATATCCCAGCTGCCTTGGGCTGCTTGGGAGGCCCAGAAGGGGAAACACATCGCTAAAACATGCTCAGTAATCTACTTTGGGTCTAGATTAAAGGCTACATCGATATATTTTTATGTGTAATGTGTCGATGGCACTAAGAGCAGCCACACACTCAACTCCATGAGCTCACTGACAGCTCAGAGACCAAGGAGCATCCCCATTTCACAACCAGCAGCTGGAAGCCCAGGACCAGCAGGAGGAGCAGGTGGAAGCCCAGGACCAGCAGGAGGAGCGGCTGGAAGCCCAGGACCAGCAGGAAGGGCAGGTGGAAGCCCAGGACCAGCAGGAGGGGCAGGTGGAAGCCCAGGGCCAGCAGGAGGAGCAGCTGGAAGCCCAGGACCAGCAGGAGGAGCGGCTGGAAGCCCAGGACCAGCAGGAAGGGCAGGTGGAAGCCCAGGACCAGCAGGAAGGGCAGGTGGAAGCCCAGGACCAGCAGGAGGAGCGGCTGGAAGCCCAGGACCAGCAGGAAGGGCAGGTGGAAGCCCAGGACCAGCAGGAAGGGCAGGTGGAAGCCCAGGACCAACAGGAGGGGCAGGTGGAAGCCCAGGACCAGCAGGAGGGGCAGCTGGAAGCCCAGGACCAGCAGGAGGAGCAGCTGGAAGCCCAGGACCAGCAGGAGGAGCAGCTGGAAGCCCAGGACCAGCAGGAAGGGCAGGTGGAAGCCCAGGACCAGCAGGAGGAGCAGCTGGAAGTCCAGGACCAGCAGGAAGGGTGGCTGGAAGCTCAGGACCAGCAGGAAGGGCAGGTGGAAGCCCAGGACCATCAGGAAGGGCAGGTGGAAGCCCAGGACCAGCAGGAAGGGCAGGTGGAAGCCCAGGACCAGCAGGAAGGGCAGGTGGAAGCCCAGGACCAACAGGAGGGGCAGGTGGAAGCCCAGGGCCAGCAGGAAGGGCAGCTGGAAGCCCAGGACCAGCAGGAAGGGTGTCTGGAAGCCCAGGACCAGCAGGAAGGGCAGGTGGAAGCCCAGGACCAGCAGGAGGAGCGGCTGGAAGCCCAGGACCAGCAGGAGGAGCAGCTGGAAGCCCAGGACCAGCAGGAGGGGCAGGTGGAAGCCCAGGACCAGCAGGAGGAGCGGCTGGAAGCCCAGGACCAGCAGGAGGAGAAGCTGGAAGCCCAGGACCAGCAGGAGGAGCGGCTGGAAGCCCAGGACCAGCAGGAGGAGCAGGTGGAAGCAGAGGGACAGGGACACTGCGCATCCCCAGGGCACAGGAGCAGCGACATCCCGGTCCCCTCTGTGACCACCGGGATGCTCGAGAGCCCGGCCAGGAGCAGGAAAACCCAGCAGCTGCTCGGGGCAAGCAGAGGGAGACGCAGCCTGAGCCCAGGCCAGGCCAGCAGGGGAATTTCTGTGTGTCGCAGCCCAAGAGGCACAGAGGGAAGTCCCGGAGCTGACCCAGGCAGCGGCTCCTCCCCGCCCCAGCATCACCCACAGGCTGAGCTCCCGCCAGTCCCGTTTTTCAGGGATAAACCCACCGACAGTGGCAGTAATTGCTGAGGATGCGGTGGTTGGAGCCCGGGCAGCTCCTCCAAGTGCTGGGAAGATCCTTACAGCCCCCCATTCTTGGTGCCTTTTATTAGCGCACGTTTTTAGCTTTAAAGGCTGCCCAGTGAGGCCCCGGGAGTTTATCCAAGGAAAGGGCACGATGCCATCCATAAGGAAAGGATCCCAGAATGTCCTGAAGGATGGAGCCCGTCCCTCCCCACGCCTCCCGGCGGAGGGGGAACATCCCCAGCCGCGATTCTGCACGTTCAGGGCAGGCGAAACGCGAAGTGCTGCTGGAAATAACCCCTCGACTTCAGGCAGAGCCAGCAGATATGTGAAATATGCCAGCTAGTGAAGCCAGGGCATCGTTTCTGGTCCCAGCTCGCTCGTTCTGCCAGCCCCAGGCACGCTGGCATTACTCAGGCCGGAATTACCCCGCTGGAAGCCGTGCCAGCTCTCCCTTGGTGTAACTTTAACAGGGTATCAAAGGTGATGCTGCGTTTTTATAAAATCAATACCCTGCCTTTTACTCCGCCTCTGCAACCCCCACCATTCTCTTTCAAGCTCTCTTTTGCAAGCAGAGTCTCGCCAGCAGCAGCAGCAGCAGAGTGGACTCGAGGTCACAGCCCTGGAGGAAGGCAGGAATCCCCACCGTGTTAAAAAAGAAATTATTCTTATATTTGTGACTTCCTTCAATAGTGGCAGAGGTCTGAACCTATATTTCCCCCCAATCTCTTAACATCAGCTGAAGTTTCATGGCAGCTTCCCAGGGCATGGAGCTGCCTTATGGACACAGAAGATTTCAGTGGGAGGGCATTTTAAGGCTCCACAAAAAGGAAGGATTAATTTTGTGCTGTTTCCTTCTTCGGTGATCATTTTAGTCCCTGTTTTGCTGGGTAATTTAATAAACTGTGTCACCTCCTCAGTGTCTAATTTACTAACAGATATGAGCCTTCTCACCACAGACTAAGTACCTAAATGGGAACAAAGATATTTGTATTAAACAATCAGCTTTCCCAGTCCCTTTGGAGATGATGCCATGGAGCAGGCGGTGTGCTGAGCTCCTTCTGAGCTTGTCACAGGATTTTTTGCTGCCACAGGATTATTTGGGATTGGCTTGGGGCAGGAGCAGTGTGAGGATGTGTGAGCTGTGTGTGCTACACACCCTGTAGCTGCTGAAGTGTGCAAGAATCCACTGCTCCTCTGGAACACGAAAAGCTCTGGGTGATGCAGCTCAGGCAATTCCATAGAACCCCAGAATGGTTTGGGTTGGAATGGAGACCTTAAAGATCATCCAGTTCTAACCCCATGGGGGAAACTGGGTTGAATTCCCTGTCTGATATTAATTCCAATCCATCAAACTTTCCGGCACAATGACACTGCACCTGCAGCAAGTCAGAGGAAATGATTCCAATCCCCCAAATCTAGGATTTTCTGCTTGTGAAATGTCAAGAGTTCACAGAGCCCCTCTGCTCTGCAGCCAGGCAGGGAGAGCTGGGGGTCAGGGATCCCTGGAAGTGTCCAAGTGTCCCTGGACAGGGCTTGGAGCACCTGGGATAGTGGAAGCTGTCCCTGTCCATGGCATGGGATGAGCTTGAAGGTTCCTTCCAACCCAAACCATTCTATAATTATATAAAATACTGTGATATCCCACATTAAATACTTTTTCTTGAAGCAATAACCTGGAAATATTTCCTTGTATCTTCCTCTTTCTTCTTGACATTTTTTTTCCCTCACTGCTGCTTATGACACTGCTCTGGAAATGGTCCCACAGGTTCAACTTCTTCCCCATTAATATAAATTAAAATAATCCCCCCAAATGTTGCAAGCAGGATGTCATTTTCCTTAAGGAAAATGAGGAAGCTAAAGATATTACTTTGGCTACAAGGCTAGCATTCACATCTATATCACATCCATGCTCTCACCACAACTGCTCCAGAGCATCAGAGACTGGTGGGAAAACAAAAAAAAAAAAATAAAAAGCCCCTCCAGCGACTCCCAGCATAGCAGGGATTTCATTCTGCTTTTATCCAGCCCAATCCCCCAGACTGCACGTGGGCTCTGGCATGTTTTAGATAAATATTATTAACTCTCCCCTTTGCAGGCACTTCCACAGCTGGACACTCCAACCATGGACTGCAAAGAGTTTTCTTTTTAATAAAGAGGGGGGAAAAAATAAACTGCACAAGCAGGACCTGTTGGGGCTGCAAAAATCCAGCATCCAAATTTAGATGCTCTCAACATCTCCGCCTGAATTCCTGCTGGGTTTTTTCTCCCTGTCTGCTATCCCAGAAGAATTTCCCACTCTGCGTTTGTGGTTCTTAAGGCTGTATCCTCCCTCCCACTCAGCACGGGGTGAGTGGTGAAAAATGGTGAATGTGAAGAAAAACTGAGAGTTTTGCCATAACTCCATTAAAAAAAAAAAAAAGTCACTTTCTGCCAGACTTGTAAACAGAAGATTGCATTGTAAATACTTCCTTTTTTGTCATATCCCATCACTTGATATTATTACAAATCTAGGCAAAGACTTTCCTGAACTGTCTCTGTGGTTTTTTTAATAGGCATTTATTATTACACATTTTAATACATTTTATACATTTTTATTACACATTTATAAACACACACATATATATACATATATATTATATGTATGTACAAATATATGTATAAATATATATGAATGTGTGTATATATACATATATATATTAAAAATACATTTTAAAAAATATATATTTAAAAATTTAGATAGTTGTAAATCAATAATAAAAATGCTTCCACCTTTCAGGAAAACTCATTCCCCAGAGCATTTCCCCTCTGCAGCCATGGAACAAAGCCCTGCCACCCCTTCTGCCCCTGATGGCAGCAGTGGCAGGGGGTGGCATCCAGCAGCACAGCACAGCTGTGGCAGCCACCTGGCCAGCCACAAATCCATTCAGCCTCCCACTGGCTATTCCCAGACAGAAATGCTCCTGGAAAATGCTCAGCATCTCATCCATGACCGATCTAAAAAGCTTCCTGCTCCTCGCTGTCGTGCCCCGTGCCAAAATTGGCTGACAACTGATGGTTATCTTGGGAAGGCAATGCCACTAAAGGCTGCTCCTCCTCAGCACCCTCCAAATTTATTTTGGATCAGCTCCAAGAGCAGCCTGGCTGTGATGGGGGTGTTTGGGCAGCAGGATTTGAGGTAGAGCCCAATTTTCCATTCTCGTGTCCTGCCTTTGGATGCAGAGCTTGGAGGTGACGGAACCATCAGCGAGAAACTCTTGACATGACGAAAGCGGCTCTGGAAAATCAGGAAGGGTGACAAAGCAGTGGGAAAAGTCAAATATTGAAAAGGCCCCCATTCCAGTTTGCTGTAAAGGGAACCTTGAGCAGGAGTAACTCCAGAGTGAGCTGGGCCCGGGCCAGCAGCAGCTCCATGGATCCATATGGGAATGTCAGCCCTGAGTGATCTCCCCGCTCAGCTGTGAGCTCCAGGGACATTTTCCCACACGTGGCTCTTGCCCTGTGCTGTTCTGACCCCAAATTCCCCCCAGGAGCTGCTTTCCCTAAGTGGCAGCATGTTCCATCACCGTGTGCTGCCATCTCCCAGCCATCCCAGCTGGAAGCGCTGGGAAAGGGCTCTGGGAGCAGCAGCCTGAGGATGGGGACCTGTTGGAACTCAAAATGTCCCTCAGACATTTTTGGAGGTTCCAAGCCCTGGTCAGAAGCATTTGAGACCCTGGCAGGCAGCTGGAAACAGCTGTGATTTTGGGTTTGAACCATGGAACAATTTACCAACTTTGCAGGAAGAACAAGAAGTCACAAAAGTTTAGATATTATAGTAGAAGTAGTTACAAAGTAGTGGGAAGAATTTTTTAGTATTGTACAAGGGGGTTTTAACACCTGTACAGGGGGGTGTTGGTTTTGTACATGAGGATCAGAAGTTTTAAGATGGAGGAATGTAGGCCAGTCCTGTTCCTCCTCTTTCTTCCTCCTTACCTCCATGTTCTTGGTGATGTTGGCACTCACAGATTGGTTTAGAGTAGAAAGGCACCATTTCATATAGGTAACAGGCATTGGGGAAAAACTATAAACATGTAACACGTAATGTACCATATAAAAGACAGCAGCAGCCCTGGGCGGGGAGAGAAGAAGCAGTCGGGAGTCAGAGAGGATGTCAGGGTGTGTGTGTGCCTCTGCCTGAGCTGTGAGCAAACCACAGCAGCCCGAGAAGAAAATCTTTTAGTTAACTTGCAATAAACTGCCTTGAGACCAGACAACAGAGACTGCTGAGTTTTCTTTGGAAGCACGGGTTGGAGGAGAGACTTTTCCACCACACAGAGCCCCTGAACCAGGCCGGGGTTCCGACAGGGATCCCCCCCTGCTCAGGGCTGCTCTTCCAGGGCATTTCTCACCCACCAGCGAGGTTATTTTTCATCCTCAATCCTCTCTGTGCTGCTGCAGCCTGGGTCCTGCCCAGCCCTTTCAGTAACTCCATTATTGGGGTTGTTCTTCCTTCATTCCTTGGCTCACATCCTGCTTTTCTAGGACACCACATGAACTCCAACTGCTTCACAGGGAGGGAGAATATTTGACTTTCCAAGCCTGCCCAGTGTCCTGGGACATCCCTGTCACGTGCTGGTCTGTGAAGCCTCCTCGACTTTTACATCTTTATATCAATATTTAGGTGTTGGAGCTGAACTGTTTATTTTGTTTTCTTCCAGCAAAGCTTGCATCCTCCAAGAACATCCTGTAGCTTCCCAGCCTTTATTTGGATTTCCACAGTATTTTAACAACAATAATGTAATTTCCCAGCAGAGCTGTTAACGTCAGGCTCCGTGAGAAATTAATATACTGAATATCAATGTTCTTTTCCTCTTCAATTTTGCCTTGTTTGGCAGCTATTTTTACCTCGATTCCCTTAAGGACTTCTTTCTAAATGCATTTTCAGTTTAATATCCCAAGCAACATTCAGCTTCCATGACTTTTGTATTTGGTAGCTACTGAGCAGAGAAACCATTCAGAGGTGATCCTCAGCTGCTGCAAACTCTCCCAACACAAGTGTTCAGGTTTAGGCTCCTTAAAAACAGAATTTTCATTATTAAATCCTTTTTCACTAAGCAGTGACACCCCGTTCTGTTCATACTGTCTTGGGAGGAGGAGAAATAATGAAAACCCCACAGATTTGCAAAGACACCAGGAAAGTTATAGCTTAAAAGTTCAGTCAACATTAATTGTGGCAGTAAAACCTGAAGTATTTCAGGTGAAAAGTAATTAAATTCATCTCAGGAGGTACAAATCCATCAGGGCTACACACATTTGGGGAATTGTTTGGAGTTTTATTTTCAGTCTAGGAAATATTTACAGTGAAAAATGAAGAATTCTTGATGCTACTGAACTGCTACTGAAACCTTTTGCATACATAGAGCATGAAATTGCTGCAAGCAGGGTTTAGAAGCAGTTTTGTCTGTCTTTTGGGGGGATTTTATTACTTTTTACCTGAAGTCAAAGCTGTATTTATGACCTTTTTTATACCTTCTGTCACAGCTGAGAGCACCAGCTCCTGACACCAAGGGAACATCTGCATAACCCAGTGAGCAAAACCAACAAAACCAGCTGCCTTTCGGAAAAATCTAAATTAACGTTTCTCCTCTGCTTGGTTTGCTCTGCACTGAGCATTTTTTTTTGCATCACCTGCTCCCCATATTGGAGCCAGGGAAGAGCCAGGTGAGCACACTCTGCTCCCAGAACCACCTTATCCACCAGCTCAGGGACAATTCCATCACTTTGGAAAGGGAAAGGAGGGAGAATTGCTCTTCAGAGTCCCTGTCTGCCCCCCAGGTAAAGTTGTGTTGATGAAGAAAGGAAGCACCGAGGTGACAGAGCCAGCTGTATTTTTTAAGAGCTTTGTTTTCCTGCCTTCCCAGGCTCATTCCCATAGGCAGAGCTGCTCCCAAAGCCTGGTGTTCCTGGAAAAGCTGCTGGCAGCTCACCTGGAGGGGTTTTACAGCCAGCCTTGCTCAAGGCTGGGGACAAAACCTCTGCACTGAGGTCAGGACCTGTGAAAAGCAATTTCCAAGATGCACAAAGCAGAGTCCAACCTGGCTTTGGGTCTGTGCCAGGCATTTTTCCTGTTCTAACTGGATTCTTGCCATTTAAAATAGATATTTTTATTTTTCTCCGGCATGAGAAGTTCTGTCACATCTGTCTCAGTCTGAAGCCTGGGAAGAAACACTGGGTGCATCCACATTTGATATTTTCAGAGTTATTTGAGCAATCCCACAGGTACCAGCCATCCTCCTTGGGAACACAGCATCCCTGTCCAAAAGCCCAAACTTTGGGCAGCAGGAATTCTCTTCCAAGGCTGGAGAAGCAGCTCTGGCTCATCTGTGACCTTCTCACAACAGAATTGGCTCTTGAATGGGACAAAACCTTGAGTTTGCCCTATGAAAGTTGGCCCCCTCTCTTCCAGAAGTCCCTTTGGATGCTCTCAATTCTCAATTTTCATGGACACCAACATTAGGAGAGGCCTGCCCAGCTCAGGGAGCCCCATCCCACTCCAAAATCCCAGAGATATTCTGATAGTTTTCTATTCCAGCTGAATAGATTCCCATTTAAACCTTGCTGCTTGATAAACTGCCAAAAAAATCTGAGCTCCCAGGGAGGATATTTATTTACAATTCAGAATTTATACATGCATTGCACAGCATCTGAAGGGTTTTTCTTCCCTCCTAAACATACAAATCAGCAATTAAAATATTTAGAATATGCCATTTCCAGCCAATGCCCAGGGCTGTGTGTTATCTCACAGTTGTAATTTGTTGCTGGGTGCTGGAAAGGCTTCAGCAATTTCCAGCTTCACGAAGCTTTGGGAGAAGTTTGGCTGTTTTCAGAGGAAATAAAAGCAGAATATGACCTAAGTGTTGCTAGCAAGGTTTGCCAGGAAGGGTGGGCATCTCCTCTGAGACAGCTTCAGCAGAAAGCTGGGCTGGAGCTGCCTGAGAAGCCACTTCTCCCAGTGGGAAAGTGACACCTTGCCAGAGCTGGAGCTCTCTTGAAGAAATGACAGAACATCAGGGCAAGTCGAGCCCAGGACAGTGGCACTGCTCACAGCAAGGGAGGCCAGGAAACCTTGGATGGTGTTTTTATAGAGTTTAGTTTGGCCAGCAAGGCCATCCCAAGCCACTCCATCCACAGCAGGAATCTGGTGGGATGGGAAGAGCAAGGATCACTCAGAAGGGAGAAGGTGCCTCCAACACCACCCACCCCAGAGCTTATCTAAAAGACGGAAGGAATTCCTCTCTGGGAGGGTGGGCAGGCCCTGGCACAGGGTGCCCAGAGCAGCTGGGGCTGCCCCTGGATCCCTGGCAGTGCCCAAAACCAGGCTGGACAGGGCTTGGAGCAGCCTGGGACAGTGAAAGGTGTCCCTGCCCATGGTACTGGATGGGATTTAAGGTCCCTTCCCACCCAAACCCATCTGGGATTCTGCTCTGCGAGTTTTTATTTGAAGAAACACTATTTTCACCAGACATGGAAACATCTGAAGGTTCAAGTCTGGCCACAGACTGTTTAAAAATATTCACTCAAAATGAGTGTATTCCCCATCCCTCATTCTGCAGGCAGCTCGGAGGATGGTGCTGGCAGAGCTCTTCTGGAGCAGCAAACTGCAACACCCCAAAAACTGCCAGGGTCCCAGATTCATTTAAAAAATAATAAAAATAAAATGAACACTTGAAAGGACAAAAGATACCTCTCACACCTATGTTGAAGTGACACAGGTCTGCTTAAAGTACTATTTTTACTATTTTTCCGTTCTCTTCTAATAAATATTGACTCTGTTTGTGGTTAGGAGTCACACACACCAAACCAAACACCGCTACCCTGCATCACAGACCCTTTTTTGTTCACACTTGGCCTCATGTGGGGAGAACCAGCCCCACCACCCACCTGAATTTAGGACAGCTTGGCAGCCCCCTTGAACTCCAACAGGGGATTTTGCTGCCTGGATCCAAACCCAAACCCTCAGGGAAGTTCACGTTTAGCCCAGGCAGAGGGGCCAAGCCTCATGATTCCAGCCTGAGCTACTTTTGGTAGCCTCCTGAAGGAGGAATGAGCCTCTGAGCCAGGCTCCAGCAAGGTCCCCTGCCCCAAAACCCAGCTCTGCACCAGCCCCTGCCACGACAACCCCGACCCTTCCAGCCCAAGGCCACCCATGAGCAAACCCAAACCCAGCCAAGAGACCACCCAGCCACCCAAAAGCAAAGGAGACAGCAACAAGAACAAGGCTTAGGGAAATGTGTTAGGAAACCCGGCCATTTGCCAGCACTATTTTGGGTTCTGAGCACTTTGAGGCTGCTGGAGCAGAGATGTGGAAGTCTCCACCATGAGCTGTCTGTGTTTAGGGGAGCAGGGGGGCACCCATTCCCAGCCCAGGACTTTCCTTTCCCAGGAATGCTCAGCACCCTCTGGTTGTTTCTCGAGGTTCTTCAGGTCACAGGAGCCTTTTTAAATTCCCATAGCCACCCTCCCACACTTCATCCCTAAGGTGATTTGGGACAGGCCACACATTCCTGGTGTTCTCCAGGCACCTCTGCCTGAGCCAGAACAGAGTCAACCCTGACTTGCTTTTCCTGCCCCAGGGAAAGTCAGGGACAGGGACTTCTGCCAAGGGCATGGAGTGACAGGACAACAAATGGCTTTAAAGTGACAGAGAGCAGGTTTATATCAGATTCTGGGAAGGAATTGTTCCCTGGGAGGGTGGGCAGGCCCTGGCACAGAGTGCCCAGAGCAGCTGTGGCTGCCCCTGGATCCCTGGCAGTGCCCAAGGCCAGGCTGGACAGGGCTTGGAGCAGCCTGGGACAGTGGAAGGTGTCCCTGCCATGGCAGGGGTGGCACTGAATGGGCTTTAAGGCCCCTTCCAACCCAAACCATCCTGTGATTCAATTTCTCAATGAATTCATAAACCAGGGACTTACAAAGCCCATTCAGGATATCAAAGCCTATCCCAGCCATTATTTCTTCCCTGAATCCCTTGTAAAAGTTCTGTACCAGTTTTATAAACTTTGATGCCTTAATGACAGCAAGATGTCCCACGTGCTTTTCTGCCATCCCAGATGATAAAACACACCCGAATTCAATGTGCTGCAGAACCATTTTGCAGAAGGAAGTTATTACACATGAGAAAGTGAGTCACGAGCACACAAGTACCCTTAAAGAGTGAAGTGGGAAACATTCCAAATAATCCACAAATGCCTGCATCCACCAGGCTGACACAGGAGGTATGAAATGTACTTTGATTTAAAGCACAAGTGGAAAAAAGCAAAAGCTATGTGGCAGGAAAAAAGTCACAAACTATTTGCTCTTGCCTCCCTAGGTGGCCAAAGCTGAGAAGAGGTAAAATACTCAGCTTAGTGGTTAGGACTGGCTTACATTTCCCAACCTGCTGCTTGGAAAAATCTCATTTTCCTCCCTCATCTCCCAACAGAGGAAAAAATCTGCAAGGCCAAACAACACCTTTTTAATTTTGTTAAAAGCACATTTATATATAAAAGTAAAGCCCCATCCCTGTCTATCTTTCCTGCCCAGACTTGCCCAGTTCTTCATGCAAATTTTTTCTTATCAGTGCCCTCATATCCCCAGATCAATACCACTTTTCCTACCTCCCCCTTTGCCCCCACCAACAAACTGGACCAGTGGCCTTGACCCCATTTTCTTTAAGCCTGCACCCAGCCATTGGGGGTTTCCTCCTCCCCAGCAGCCCTCCCTGTCCAGGATATATTAAATATATCAATTAGGATATATTGGGATTTATGCTGTAGGCAGCCAGCCAGGCTGGGGCAACACTGAGTTCGTGCCACCCTCGTGCAGGGTGTCCTTCCAAAACAAACAAATACCTGTGCAAGTCCTTGTCTTTCCTATCCCATTTATCTGTACTGAAACAGAAAGAAAAAGGAAAAAAACCCAAGGCTTTTCTCCTGCACACACAGAAGCCACAAAAAGGTGCTGCAAAATCACCACATCTGGCCTTTCAGTGTAATTATTTGCCTTGGGAGCTTTGGTTTCAGCTGGGAGAGAGGTTTAAGTCTATTATTTTAAGGAGTCCTAACAGCATTAGAGGACTTATTGTCAGTGATTTGTACAGTAAATCCAAATACTGCTTTTCACTTCTGTTCAGTGTAAATCGTTACTATCAGAACATTCTGGTTTTTTTGAATGCACTTGAAGGAGAAATAAGAGGTGGAAGTGCCAGGGCCAGCTGGATGGGGCTTGGAGCAGCCTGTGAGAGTGGAAAGTGTCCCTGCCCATGGAAGAAGATGAGCTTTAGTGTCCCTTCCAACCCAAACCAGTCTGGGGGTCTGTAACATTTTGCAGAAAATATTTCCTTTTTTAAGCTGCACTAGATAAATCTTAACACCTGTGACTCCAAGGTTTGCCTTCACACTTAACAGGAGGACTTTGTTTTATAAATTTACAACTTATTTCTAAAGTGCCTGGTATTTCTAGGCCCATGATGCCCCCGTTTTTCCCTCAGACCAGGTGGAGGTCACAATCTCAGTATCCAGAAGCCGCAGGGACAGAGGTCGGGAAGCAGGTAGGGAAATTGTTCAGCAGAACTAAAAATACTGGAATGTGACTTCCAATTAAACTTCCCAAGTATTTGGGTCTGATGATGCCTTCTGAAGAATTTTTTGCCAAAGGGGAGGATATACCAGCAGAGACAGGATTCAAACACTGCTCGTGTGAAACACATTTGCAGGAGCACTGTTGCCACCAGCTCCAGCTTGAAATGACTTCTTTGCAATTATTTTTGGACACGGATTTTAGGAGCCAATGCTGAGCAGGGAAATGGGGAATGAGGGCATTTCCTGAGCTTGCTGACTCCCACTTTCCTGTGTGCAGGTGCAGGACCCTGCTCCTGTGCTGTGATTATTCAGGCTGGCATTGCACACCCACTGTTCATACTGTTGTTATCAGGTGCTGGAGAAACACCTGAGACTGAAGGAGTTGTAACCACAGCTTTACAAAAGTCATTTATGGAGCAGCAGAGTGCCAAAATTTGATCCATATCCCAACATCAGCCTTACACAAACACAGGTCATATCAAACTATCCTAAATCAAAGCAGTACTTATGACCACAGATTTATCTTGAAGCCACAGGCACACAGAACTTTTATAATTAATTCTGTTTTCCTTGGCAGGAGCACAATCCGGCCCCCTTTGGGCAGAACTACTGCTTCTCCATGGCACAAACAAACCCAAAATGTCTCAGCCATAACGAGAAAAAACTGGCAACTCAAAAGTCTGGAGAGTCCCAAGCTTGAGGGAAAGGGGAGCAGAAACCTCATTTGTGTCCATTTTTAACATTTTTAAGGTGTTTTTTTGTTGGTGGTGTTTTTTTTGGGGGGGGGGTTTTTTGGGTTTTTTTTTTTTTTTGGCTAAATATCAGTTTTGGAATTCGGACCAAGTGGTTTTCATATCTCTAAATACCAATACACACAGGCTGTTTCTAGCAGGGTATGAGTCAGGCTGCTGAAGCAAAGGGTTGTTTTTGGAAAGCAATAAGACTTCAATTGAATTGTTCCTAATTACAGAGCACAGTGGCATTGCAGCATGCAGATTTATTCAGGGAGAAAGGGAGAACTGTGATGTTTAGAGAGCTATAATGAGCTGCAGTGGTGTTTAACAACCTCTCTTTGTACACACACAAAACCCTCCCCAATAACTGACACACATCCCTCTAAATCTGTAGACTCTGGAAAACTCAAAGTTTTTTGGCAACATCCCATTTCTTCCCTAACTTCCAGCAGTCCCTGCAGTGGGAATGTCACCAACAAGAGCATCCACATGCCTGGATCACAGTAGGGTCTGTCTGACCAGAGCATCTCCACCAAGCACAGCAAACACAGCACTCAGGAGATGCTCTCAACATCACCATTTTCATCTTTTTCCGAGGCTGGGCTCTGATCCTGCTCCTCCTGACACTAAGGATATTTTTATTGGTTTCATTACTACATTAAAGGACCCCTGCTGATCCCCAGCAGGGCTTGGCAAAGCCAGAGATTTGCCATAAACCCCTTGCTGGACATCCTGAAAAACTTTGTGCAGCACCTCCAGGGAAAGCTGGAGGATCAAGCTCCCATTAGGGGGTTTGTGGCAGTAAATAAATAACACAAAATCCTCTCAGGTGTCATTTTTCCTGAGCTGGAAGTGCTTTTCCCTCATCCCACCTGGCAGGCTGAGGAAAGCCCTGGAGGAGGCAGCCCACTGCTGCTGTGATTGTGGAGAAGGAAACAATCATATTCTACAGCTCTTGGGGCTGCTCCACTCTGCCTCTCGAGAAGCTTTCAAGGAAACACGAGCACAAATCACATCTCCTCTCTTGATCACCTCTCCTCTTCTGACAAAATCTGTGGCAGAGAGGGGAAGACAAGGAAGGAAAGCATCACAGCTGCCCTTCCTGCACAACCTCAAAAAATGGTGCTGAAATTCCAACCTCTCTGGTATCAGAGGGGTTTTCCATGCCCATGTGTGTTGTCATGCTTCCCTCTGTCTTGGTTTGAAAGACAGGTGTCTGATAAAGAAGGCAGGAGCCACCCTTGAAATAGAGAATGTAAATCCCCTCCCTCTGAATTATTGTAATTTTGAAATTAAGGTGCTCTTAAGTAAAGATATGGGAATAGGAATAATGGTTCTTTTCTAGAAAAAATTAAAAATACAAATGCAATAATACAAAAACAAACCATGGAAAGTCAGAATCCAACCTGACACACTGTGGGTCATTGAATGGTGGCTCAGCCCTCCTGCAGTGCCAGCTGTGCTTCTGCTGGAGCAGGATCCTGCACAAGGGGGGAGTTTTCCTCTGGAGCTCCAGGGCTGGGGGAGATGGGCCTGGGCTCCTCTGGGAATGCAGTGGGAAGAAAGCTGCTCCTCTGGGAATGCAGTGGGCAAAGGCTGCTGTGTTGTTCCCAGGTCAGATTATATCCAGGTAGGAATTCTTGGCTCCTCCCCCTGAGCAGAGCATCTCCCCATGGGATGATGGAATTTTCTCAGCCATGCAGGGACACTCACTGACCATGAACAGAAGATAATTAATAATTAATGGCCTATTAACAGAAGAGATCTCCTGGAGGGAGAATTGGTTGTGGGAGAGATAAAGAAAACTGTCCAACCTCTAACCCACAGCCCAAGACACCCTAACACCTGTGGGTCAATCCACAGCTGGTTTCCACCCCAAAATGGGGCTTTCCATCCCAAACTGCCCTATTTCCTTGCCATGGCCACCTGCATTTCATTCCCTCTTGCTGACAGATCCCGTTACCTGCGCTCACATTTCCCCCAGAGAGTTTTTCATTGCTCTTTTTAGTGCTGGGCCCGTGAAGGTGTGTGACACCTGATTTCATGGAGCTGGTTTGCTGCTCCCATTGTCACAACTCCAGGGCAAAAACATGTAATTGGTCACTGGATGATTTCAGCTCATTTTCCTGTGCAGTCTGCAGTGCTCGGGGGCACGCTGGGGCCTTCACTCTGAAATTCAGTGTCCCAGCAGTCCCTTAGGATAGGAGAGGATGGCGTGCTAAAGACAGAAAAATCCCTTTGACAAGAAAAAATCCATTGTCTCGTCTTGTTAGAATCCAAAATACAGAGGATTCTTAGAACTTTGGGTTTGTAAGTTAAAACTTAGGATTAAACACACGATTTGATCTTAAATTTTAGAAAAGACTTCTAAACTAAGCATTAGAAATGAGAACGTACATTTATAGTTTAAAATCAAAACATGTTAAACTAAATAGAAGAAAGGCTAGAGTTTTACAATACAGTATTGTAAGTTTGTGCATTATAATAATTAACTAAAAGGGTTTATATTGTAACGTGAGTCGATAAGATGAAATATTTAATATTTAATATTTTAAAGATTAAATAAAAAATATACGTATTTTTGTTGATAGTGTTTAATTAGTTAATAATTTTTTTTTAAGTTTGTAACTAGAAATCTTGTGACTTTCTGAATCATATAATTCATATTCATATAAAATCATATAAGGGGAGCTGAATTTTATGTAATTCATATAAGATGAATTGAACTCACATTTCTTACCTATTTTTAATTTTCAAATTAAAAAAATAAATTACATTATCTAAAACAACTCAGAAGTCTCATCTCTAGCTCATTCCAAATTCTTTCATAAATCCTCACAACATCTGCCCCTCACTCCCAAGCTCTGCCTGGGAAATCAGGAGAAGCAGCAGGTCCCAGACTGTGCTCAGGGAGAGATGCTTGTAACTGCTTGGGAAGGGCTTATTTGGGGTTTTATTTTATTTGAGTGCGCTCCAAAACCTGCACTTGAACCCCTAAATCCTGCAGAGAGGTGGATAGCAGAGGGCAGATGTTTCCTTGGGAGCAATCCCGTGTTTGGGCCGGGAAATGGGAGCTGCACCCCGGTGAGGAGGGAGGAAGGAGTGAGATGCTGCTCTCCTGGATGGACACATCCAGGTGCTGTCACCTCCCCCATCGGGGCCACCTCGTGCTTTTAAAGCTGAGCAAACACAGGGATGGCACTTTTCCAAACCTGAGGCGTCAGCAACACCTAATTATAAATGCTTCATTTAACAGGGCTGCAAATGAAGCCCAGGACTGCATGTGCTGGGGGTCAGCTCTGGGATGGGAAACCATGCCCCAGCTCCGAGCTCAGAGGCAGCCACAGCAGGATGCAATTCCAGGGATGGATTTTAATAATTTTAATAATTATTTTTAATAATTTTTAATAATTATTCCAGTGATGGATTTTAATAATCCAGCTGGGATCCTAAACTTGCACATCACATGAGAAAAATGGCTCAGCGGGGAGCACGGTGGTGCTGCTGGTTAGACTCGATGGTCATAAAGGTTTTTTCCAAACTTTATAATTCTATAATTCCATGAAATCACTCTGCTAAAGTACCTTGGTACTACACTTCATTCCTGTGAGGGTCCAGAAAGATTTTGGAAAGAGCCAAACATTCAATTCAGCTGTTGCATCGGCAGATGTGGCACAAGGACCACTAAATGTTGGGGGTTTGTTTGTTTGTTTGTTTTTGTTGTTTTTTGGTTTTGTTACAGTTGGGATTGAAGTGTTTGCGATTATATTTTGTTTTTAGATTTAGGTGTTTAATATTTTTATTTATATTATAGTTTTACAAGGTGCAAGTTTTCTAGTATTTTATTAATGAGGTATAAAATTGCTTACTATTTTTATAATGTTTTTTAATGTTTAACTATTTAATTAAGAAATTATACCTGCATTGTTTTTATTTTTAACTTAATATTTAATCATTAATTAAGTATGAATTATGATACTTAATTATTTGGAGTTTGTAATGTGGACTTTTTTAACTAATCATGTAGTATTACTTAAACTTATGAAGAAGAAGGTGAAGAAGAATAATTAGTTATTGTTTTATAATAAGTTATATTATAAATATATTTATTACATGTGTAATATAATTTATACCTATAATTTATATGTATAAAACAATATATTTATTGTTTTATAATTAGTTATTGCTTTTTTGTTTTCTTTTATTTTGTTTTACATATATTGTTATATTCTAAAATGTCAAACTTTAAGTTTTTTACTTGCTGATATTATATACTCTGATTTAAATTACATACTCATAATTTTTGTGTTATTAATTAATTTTGGAAGCTTTTTCGTACGGCCTCAGGTCAAATATAGTATTGGGATGCTCAGAGGTTGGAAACCACCCCTTGCAGAGATTTGTGGCTGCTGGATTTACTCACAGCTTTTTCTGGGTGCAACAAAGCCTCCCCAAAACCTGCACTGGCTTTCCTCACTGTGAACCTTTGCTTGGATAACGTTTTTGTAGCAATTTCTGCAAACCCACAGCTTTGCTTAGGCCACCAAGAGGAATTTCTCCACCAAAAGGGATCTCTCACTCCTGCCATCATCCTCCAGCAAACCCAAACCTATAAAGCCCAAGAGTGTCATAGGGCTGTGTGGCAAGCACATTTCTCTCCCTCTCAGGATTTTTCATAGAGGTGCACAGAGAGAAATGAAAGAGAAAACAATTTCTATTTCTGCTCCTTGTTTTTCCTATGTGGAATGTGTTTGGAGAATTGTTTACCTGGGGTGAGTGCTTGATTGGATTCTGGTGAGGATTGTTTGAGCGTGATGGCCAATCCAACCCACCTGGGGCTGGGCTCTGGAGAGAGGGTCATGAGTTGTGTTAGAGATAAAATCAGAGAAAGTAGTATGTAGTTTTAGTATCCTCCTATTATATAGCATATTAATGTATTTTAGCATAGTTATAATAAAGAAATCATTCAGCCTTCTGAATTGAGTCAGACATTGTCATTTCTTCCCATTGGCTTCACCTGCATTTACAATAGGGCTGTGTCCCATCTCTGCTGGGAAGAGCTGGGGACAGCTCAGGTGGGAAAGGTCTGGGCATGGAGCAAACCTGGGTGAGCATGACCCCAGCCCCTAAACTGGGCTCTGCCTGTGGTGCCCTGCATTTATTTAGGCAAAGCTGGGTCTGGTGGGTGCTGTCTGAGGCAGCTATCTGGTCAAAGGCCTGCGGGGAGCTGGCAGATAGGGCAGGTTAACGTTTAACCCGCGGGACTGTAAAGCAGCCCGGGGCTGCTGAACCTTTGGAGTTTGATATGATGATTAGGGAATAACCGCAGTGACACGTCGCAAACTCCCCACAAGCCAGGAGACCTCTTTCCCGGGGGGCCAGCTCCCAAATCGCTCAGGTAGGCAGCTGCTCGGAGATTTGGGGGTGTGGGAAGGGGTGGCTGTGCAAATGGGGGCTGCTGGTGGGGTTGGCAAGGAGCAGCTCCATCGGGAGCCTCCCTCACACCCCGGAGCGGCTCTGCTCCAGCAGGGCTGGATGGGGGGCTGGGACCCCCTGGCTGGCCCCACACAGCCCCACACCACTGGTGTTGGGTTTGGGATGAGCAGCGTGGGCACAGAAGGGCTCCTCGGGGCCTCGGTGTGGTTTTCACCTGGCAAAGCCGTGGGAAGAAGGGGTTTCCTGCTTTTCCTCCACGCCTGAAAAGCGAGGCCAGACAAGGCGGACGGGGAGGAGGGATTTTCCCTGCCATAATTCGCTCTGGATTTGTTAAAGCGCAACTTTCTGAGGCTTAATCATTAGAGATCTTTCCAGCCGACTTGGTGTCCCTCCTTCTCTTTGCCAGAGATCAGTCTCCCTAGCCAAGGCAATCACTGCTCCTAAAACCCCCTCAGTTTTCCCTAATCCCTTCCAGATAGCTGGGATAGCTTCTGTCCAGCACAGAATGCTCCTCCCAAGCTCTTTCCCTCGCTGGAACAGCAGTTTTTGGTGGGAGCAGGCAGGGAAGGAAGGATGGTTCCAAAGTGGGGATGCAAACAAACACTAGAGAAGGATGCTGTGCTCAGCATCACAGAGTGGCTTTCTGGGGGCATTTTGTGTGCATTTGGCAACAGAGCTTCAAAAGCTGTGCCCAAGAGGAAAGAGATTCCAAAAGGAGAAGCTGATGGCCGAGCAAAAAATCTGCTGGATTAGGCAAGAAATGTTTTCTCCAGGCTTATGTGCTGCAGCACCTTCACGCTGCTCTGAATTTGCCCTGTTTTCCTGCAAATGTCTGCGAGTTCCCACTTTGTGTGGAGCCACCAGAGCTGGAAAACAACCCCCCACCTTGGGAAGCCAAGGGACGAAAGCCTCGTGCTGCGTTGCTCAATCGGACTCCGTCCCTCAGTGTCACCCCAGCGAGGAGCTGGGGCAGCTCACAAGGCTTCCCCTTTTGGGGAAGGAAATGAAAAATGCTTGGTGTTTATGGATGTATAGAAAGGAATATCTATTACTTCGAGCCTGGAGAGAAGGGGGAAAAGATCCCCAAAATGTTGATAACCCAGAGGAAAATATTTTCTCTAGTGACCTATTTGGGTTATCAGGGCAAAGGGTGAATATCATTATCCAGTCTCTCCAAAGGTTGTTATTTTTCGGGAGGAGCAGTTGCACTGAGGGGATACCGAACAAAATGGCCTTAATTAGATGTGTCCAAGTGGCTCAGCACAGTCAGGTCTGTATTGATCCTGTGGGATAAACATGGGTTTGTTATCTCCTTCATGAAAAAGCTTTCCCCAAAAAGGCTGCACAGGGGCAGGCTCTGCCCTCACACACCCCCTCAGCAAAAATCCCAGCATGGGAGACATCCTTGTCTGAGGAAAGAGACTCCTCCTTTTCCAAATAACCCAAAAGTGAAGCAAATTTTTCCACAATCTTTGGGGTAAAAGCTTTTGGATTCATCTTGCTCCTGGATGGATGGAGCAAAGCCAGATGATGTGCTGTAGTAGGTGTGAGGGAGCCACGTGTAGAAGTAGTCATGAAGAGATGCTGTCATAATAGATTTTTTTCTTGTTGATGTGGGCTTGCAAGGTATAAAGGGACCTTTTCTTGCCTTGGCACTTGAGAATTTCAGCAGAAACCTAAAATAAATGAGAGTGGAGAGAGGGAAACCAGACCCAGTAATACTCTGATAGAAGGCAAAAGTAGACCCTTCCTTTTCTTGATGCTGTGACCATGATAAGTTGGTGCTATCATCAAAATTTCATCACAAATTAGGATGAAATAGGAAATATGGATAGTTTGCACTTCCAAAGGTGTTAATTTCAATTTAAACTTCTGAACAAAATGCAACTTCCCCTTCTCCTTTTTTTTCCTTTTCTTTTTCACGTGGTGGCCGTTGTTAATGATAATCCATTTTAAGGGCAAATCCCCAAAACTGGTTGAATCCCAGAACTATTATTTTTATTAAGTGTGGCTGGGTTGATTCTTTTTTAAAGCAGAGCTGAAAGCACTGCCTGAATTTGCTGCAGTCATTCACATTTTCCATCAGCAGCCACAGAAGGGGGGTTTCCCCTGTGAGGGTGGATTTGCCAATTGATTCCTGGCTCAGGGAACAAAGAAGGAGTGAAAGTAATCATGTTTCCTCTGGGTGACAGGAATTCTCCTCCCTTAAAGTAAAAAAAAAAGCCAGCACACTGGCACTGCAGCAGGGACTGGGGCTGGTGCCTGCAATAAGGGGAAGAGGCTGGAATTCCACAAGTTTCAGAAATAAAACATCCCCCCGTGATTTGTATCCTGGAAGTTGTCTGGATGCACTGATGGACACATGGATGTGGCACCTGGGGATGTCATTTGGTGGTGGGCTAATGGCTGGACTCGATGATCTGAGAGGGCTTTTCCAACTTAAATGATTCTGTGAGATGAACCCTTGGGTGGCAGAAGTGGAAAAGTGCCCTGTCCAAAAAAAGAGTTTAGATGTCCTTGGCTCAAGGGAGGCAGGAAGGAAGGAGGGAGAGAAGAAGTGCTTGGAAAACTGCAGGGTGGAAAGCCTTGTTTTCCTGGGTTTGGGATGTGCTGGGTTGGGATTTATACCTCAAAGAAAAGAGGGGTTTGCTGTTTCCGTCCAGGAGAAACTCCACTGCTGGTGGAAGCTCTGTAGCTTATCAATTAGCTGTGAATGATCAATTAGCTGTGAATGTTGGGCTGGTAATTAGTAGGTGTGAATTGGCTGCTCGGAGTGGGGCCACCAAGCCATACCCGGGTTGTCCACAGGTGTGTCCAGCCCTGAGTGTGCAGTCCAGTGTTGGCCTCCTTTGGGATGGGGAGTGGGGAATGCAGATTCCTTTGGGATCAGGAGTGTGGGCTGCAGAATCCTTTGGGATCGGGAGTGGGGGATGCAGAATCCTTTGGGATGGGGAGTGGGGGCTTGCAGATTCCTTTGGGATCGGGAGTGGGGGATGCAGATTCCTTTGGGGCCAGGAGTGGGGGCTGCAGATTCCTTTGGGATCGGGAGTGGGGGCTGCAGAATCCTTTGGGATCGGGAGTGGGGGATGCAGAATCCTTTGGGATCGGGAGTGGGGGATGCAGAATCCTTTGGGATGGGGAGTGGGGGATGCAGAATCCTTTGGGATCGGGAGTGGGGGATGCAGAATCCTTTGGGATCGGGAGTGGGGGATGCAGAATCCTTTGGGATGGGGAATGGGGGATGCAAATTCCTTTGGGATCTGGAGTGGGCACTTGCAGGGGCCGGTGCTACCCTGGGGTGGGGCTCTCCAGCTGGACCCGGCTCCCAGCAGGACCAGCTCCAGGTGAGTCAAGGCATCCCTGAGGATGGGCATCCTGCCCCTTCCATGGGTCAGGGTTGTTTCCATGGGTCAGGCCGGGTTTTCTCCAAAGGCAGCAATGTGTGGAAGCACCAGGCACGGATTAAAGCCAGAGCTTTGTTAGGAACCCCCCAGAGCCCGGGTTTTGCAGCAGGCTGTGGTTAACACTTCATTGCAACCTTGAATGCTCCGGCTCCCTAATTCCAAGTGGATTGCTTCAGCATATCCTGGAGTGCACCAGTGTCTAGACATGCTGGTCTAGAGCTGAAATCCTTGCAGGGTGCCTTACGAGAAGAGCCCAGAAGAGCTCAGCTGTCTTATCTAATAAGGCAGAAGACAGAGAGGGATATTGCTGCTGCTGGAAAGGCATCAGCCAGGGAGATGCTCTGTTCCCATCCATCCGGCAGCCCCGGGGCTGGTGCTCACTGCTCAGCGTGAAATCATCCCCAGAAGGGAGAGAGACCTTACTGGAAATCCCTCCTCCCTGCAGGAGAGGATGCGTGCCCTTAAAGGATCCACGTGCAAGAGCATCCCAAGCAACAGCCCTGCAGGATCCAGCCTGGCAGCGCTCAAGTGCAGCTTTCAGGGCTAAGAGAGACCCACCGAGAGCTGCAATTTGATCCCTCAATTCCCCGATGAAGCCAGGATGCTCCAAAAGCAGAATGTAATGGACCAGATTTGCAGTGCAACAGCTTTCCCCTACAGGGGGGATATGGGGTGTCTCTGTCCAGGCAGGGGAGGGTGCAACACCAGTCTGGATTTTAGCTGGGTTTTGGGGGGTTTTTTGTGGGTTTTTTTTTTTCTTTTTTTTTTTTTAACGCTCACTTTTTCTTTCTGCAGCAGCCTGGGAAAGGCTCCAAGTGGTTTTTGCACAGCAGTGTGCTAATCCTGCCCCGTGCCTGCTGAACGCCAGCTCGGGAGGAGGCAGCAGGCACAGACACCACAAACATCGGCAGGGTTTTGTTGCTGCCCTCAGAAGGGCAAAACAAACCAGTAACTGAGATCCAGCTGCTGCAGAAAACGCTTATTTGGGAATTAGAGACAATAGAGAGCTGTTGCACTGGATAAGCCATGTCCCAGTCTCTACATGTTGGTAGTAATTAAAACACTGGAGAACCTGGGAGCACGGGAAAAAATGAAATAAAATCAGAAGAGCCTCACCAACCTCTGCGTTAAATAGCTCCAAAATCTGGCATTGAGGTGCCTCTATGTGCAAGTGTTTGAGTCACAGGTTCTGGATCTCAGAGTGGCAGAGCCCGAGTGACAGGAGACTGAGATTCTCCAAATTCCTGGGTTTGTGCCCCATTTTTGGTGCTGGGAATAATCCATTTTAAATTGAAAGCAGCTGTTGAAGACTTCCAGGGCACAAAGGCAAAGGAGCACAGGGCAGATAATGGCCATAACCAAAGTGGGCTACCCCAAACATTGGCTCCTCCCTCAGGGAACAGCAAAAGCAGCTGATAAAAAAAGAAGTTGATTTAAAAGCTGGGTGGAAAAGGCTTTTCCTGTCATTTCTGCAGGATCATGACATGCTCAGAAAAATCAGCTGTAACCAGATAGATTGCACTTCTTGCATTTCTTTACATGCAGTGCTCACCTTGTGTGCATCAAGGAACTGCTGTGCAGGGGGATTGTTTAGGGTCTCCTCCTGAAAATCTGGCAGTGGCTGGGGGATTGTTTAGGGTCTCCTCCTGAAAATCAGGCACAGCAAACCTTCCTTTCACCTTCCCACTGCTCTGGATTTCCCTTCTGCCCAGCATCCCCACCTGGGTGCCTCATCCCCCTCACCCCCAGCCCACCCCTCCCAGCCCCTTTTGGCCCTCCAGGCAAGCCTGGCAGGCACCACCTTTCCTTGCCTCCACCTTTCTACAATAAAATGCAATTTTAGGCAATAACAACCATGCTGGATGACACAATTTAGCATTTTCCTGCATGGAAAATAGTCCCACTGGCTTCCAAGTCTGTCTGCAAGAACCTGAGGAGGGAACTGGGTTTGCTCTAGCTGCTGTTCAGCATCAGCCTGAGGCTTCAAGCTTAGCCTTGCACCTACAGACCCTGTTTTTATGCCTGGAGCACATAAATGGATTTTGGAAAAGCTCACAGCTCAGCATTCAGGAAAAACAGGGAATCAGCAGTAGTGAATCCATGTTGTAAATGTCCTTTTCCCAGGGTGTAGCCCAAGTCACATTCAGATTTCAGTTTTATGATGTTTTCAGCCCAAACCAAATGAAACAAAAAGGTCTTGAATCATCCACGACCTAAAACTGCAGCTCTGACTCAAAATGTCTGAACCCAGACATTTGCTCCAGCCCTGAGCTGAGCTAAGATCTGAAGTTCTCACATGTTCTTTATTTTCCAAAATAAGAATAGGCCAAATCTGGGGCTAGGTCCTGTTTCTCACAGAGTGCTGGACATGGCTGGTACAAGGTTGCCTTCCCAGTATCAGCATCACATGAGGCCTGAAGGACTCATTGCTGTGTCCTCAGTGCAGGATTAGGCACTTACATATATTTTTCCTCCTGAGACACCACCAAAAGGCTACAAATTCCCTCTGCATCTCCCCAGGATCTGACTGTGGGCTTAAATGCTATTTATTTCCATTCAGCAAGGGGGACATAGCTGCCTTTTCCATGGTCTCTGCTGTTCTGTTTTGGTTTTATCTCCGAAATAACTGCTTTAGGAAGAGCGACCCTGTAAACTTTCTCAGGAGGGTGAACTTTCTCCTCCCAGCTGTATTAATTGATTTAATTTATCTTAAATTTGATTGCAGTGAGCACCCCTAATTAACCTGATTTTTTGCTGATAATCACTCCCAATGGAATCAAATCACAAATCCGGGGATGGATTGACCGGCACACAGAAAGAAGCCGCCCTCCGTGCATTAATTCAGCGAACGGGATATAATTTGATCCAGGTAGGAATTCACGGTCCCATCCTTTTGTGCTTCATCCTGAAGCTTCACTGGGGGTGTGAGCAGCCAATCCATGCTCCTGAATCACTCCTTGCTCGTTCTTTTTCGCTCTGTTTCTCTCTTGCATCCGTGCTGGCCATCACTGCGTCGTTTTTCATGAAGCAGGATCCTATTCCTCAAGGAATTCCTTGCTTGATGGGAAATTACAATAGAAGTGGGAGTAGGACTACCCTGAGCACTACTAAATGTTGGGAAAAGTCGGGATAGGTGTCTCAAAACCAAAGAAAACCCACAGAGCAAAGTTTCAGAAGAGGGATGAGGTGGGAAGTCCAGCACGTCACCTCTGGTGCAGATCCTTGCACAGGTGCATGGGAGGCAGGTGCCTCACCTGCTCCAAGGTTTGTTCCCAGTTTAGGCTCCAGGGTCTCCAAGAACCAAACCTCCCATGGTTAGGGCAGGTGAAGCCTGAGCATGACCTTCAAACCCACCTGAGCAAGCCTTTCTTGGCTGCCATGACCAAAACAGGCTCAGCCTTGGAAAGCACTGGGCACTGCCATCACCGGCCTTGCATCCTGGAAGAAGGAACTGGGAACACTGGATTTTAGGCAGGTGGAGGCCATGGACTTTGCCTTGTTTTGCATGGCACTAGAGGGCACACCAGCCCCAAGGACAGCCTGAGATTCCTGGGGAAAAGCACATTCCAGGAGCAGGCCAGCAGCTGCGTTTGGTGCCCTTTCTGCTGTACCTGACCCATAAGATAAGGGACGTCTGTATGTCTTAGATTTTCTGTAGTTTTCTTAGAATCAGAGGGGTTGGGAGGTTCCTTAAAGCCCATCTCATTCCTGCCCCATGCCACGGGCTGGGGCACTTTCCACTGACCTGGGTTAATCCAAGCCCTGTCCAACCTGGCCTTGGAATTATCCTGGTTTTCCCTGCTGTCAGTCTGGCAAAGCTCACTCCTAAAGCACAGGTTTCAGCTCCCAATCCCCCACACACTTCAATATCTTCTTGCTCTTCTCTCTCCTTTCCTTTTTCATTCTAACCTTGCTATTTTATCTTTTTCCTCCCATCTCCTAATTGCCCTGTACCTTAGGGATTTTTCTTCTAGCCTGTCTGTGGATGCAGCCAAACATCTTCCTCAGTGCACACTTGGGTCATTCATCTTTGGCAAGTGGCTGATGTCCACTTTCCCTCCAGGCACCTTGTCAAGAAGGGTTTGGTGAGGTGCTGCCTTCCAGCCACAAACAAAGCTACTGCAAATTGAGGGAAGGGTTTATTTCTTTCTGTGCCCCCTCACACACCAGCTCAGACATAAAATCAAATGTCCTCAGCACTCCATCACTGCTGAGAATATTGGAAAAACAGGAATGTGAGTGGATAATTCAAGGCATGTTCTAGGCTTGAGAAAACTAAAAGGGTTTGTGGTATATTCAGTTTTTCTTGTAAGGATCTCTGTTTGTTTATGTTCCTCTTAAATCAGCTGCACAAGGCATTCCCTTTCCTGGAATAATCCCAGAATGGGAAGTGACTAAAGAAATGGTCATGGAGCCAAAAATGGAAAAATTCCTGAAGTCCCAGCTCCTCTGAGAGTAGGGAAAGGAAAGGAAAGGAAAGGAAAGGAAAGGAAAGGAAAGGAAAGGAAAGGAAAGGAAAGGAAAGGAAAGGAAAGGAAAGGAAAGGAAAGGAAAGGAAAGGAAAGGAAAGGAAAGGAAAGGAAAGGAAAGGAAAGGAAAGGAAAGGAAAGGAAAGGAAAGGAAAGGAAAGGAAAGGAAAGGAAAGGAAAGGAAAGGAAAGGAAAGGAAAGGAAAGGAAAGGAAAGGAAAGGAAAGGAAAGGAAAGGAAAGGAAAGGAAAGGAAAGGAAAGGAAAGGAAAGGAAAGGAAAGGAAAGGAAAGGAAAGGAAAGGAATGTTAAAAATAGGGGAGAACAGAGACACACTCATCTAGCGAAAAGAGATAAAAAGGGAAATACTGACTGACCTTCACATCTTTGAATCTTATTTGGGGCCAAGATTTGCTCTCTGCCAGAAGGACCTTCTGGGTGGTCAGGTGTCATCCTCAGACTGGATGAAAATCAAGACAAGTTATACATTTTGCAAGTGCTCTGTTGCCTAGCCCACAACTAACACACAGCCCACAGAGATTCCCCTGCCAGGGCCAGGAGGATTTCCATTTTTCAGGGAGGTACCTGACTGCACTTGGACTTCTGCCTTGGCAGTGGGACTCTGCCTTATCCCTGCTGAATGCACGAGGAGCTGAAGGGAAGCAGGGTGTCTGCAGAAGGGTCCAGAGACAGGGCTGGTTTGATCCATGCTTAAATGTCGATAGCTGAACTTTTCTTTTGTTTTCCTCCATGGCAGGAAAACGGGCAGAGGAAATATGGGGGACCACCACCAGGCTGGGATGGCCCTCCACCAGAGAGAGGCTGTGAGATCTTCATCGGGAAACTGCCCCGAGACCTCTTTGAGGATGAACTTATCCCCCTCTGTGAAAAGGTGAGGCTTGATGGCAGCTGATCAGCCCCTGATGGTCAGAGCTGTGTTTCAGGGCTGAACTGAGCTGATTCCAAGGCCAGCCTGGGCAGGACTTGGAGCAGCCTGGTCAGTGGAAGGTGTCCCTGCCCATGGAACTGGAACTGGATGGGCTTTAAAATTCCAGTCTTTAACCACTCCCACCTTGCTGACAGATCTCTCTCACTTGGCAGATTGGAAAAATCTATGAGATGAGGATGATGATGGACTTCAATGGCAACAACAGGGGCTACGCCTTTGTGACCTTCTCCAATAAACAGGAGGCCAAGAATGCAATAAAGACACTCAATAATTATGAAATCAGGTAAGCAGGGCAAAAACACCTTCAAAGCAACTTTAAATCATATGTATCGGTCTATTTTGGCATGGAGAGGATATTTTTCCTGGCAGTCCAAAGCAAGATTATTTAGATCCCTGTGTTTTGAGGGGAAATCTCCTCCTGTCTCCCTGTGCAGTCACTGCTCATTAAAACCAACATCTTTCACAGGAAATTTTTTCTTCACAATAAAAACAACAACAAAATCTATCAGAACATTGGGAAAAAAAATGTTCTGCTTTGGATCAAATTAACTTTCCCCTAACCAGCACTGTTTATTATGTTCCCCTCAGGTTGTTGTTGATTTATTCTATTCACAGTCTCCCTCGTGACAGATTGTGCAGATATGTTGTGGTAGATGGAACAATTGCAAAAAATGGTGAAATAGGATGGAAACCAATTGGCAAAATAGTGGCATTTTCTAATAGAAAGAAACAGAAAAATGCCTCATGTTTGAGGGAACAAAACACCCAGAAATCAACAACAGATGGGCCCATTAATACGTGTTGGTTGGACTTCAACCACACTGAATGTTTTTTGCCAGTTCAAAGTGGGATGAGTTGATGCCTTTGCTTTTGGGTTAAACCATTTTGGCAGTTGTGTGGCTTTTTTCATAAAAAAAGTGATGGGTTGTGAACTGCTTTGAGCAGGTCAAGGCACATGGAGGTCTTGCAGATGTCCTTTGTAGCAGAGGTTGGAAGGTCTTAGGGCTCAGGCTTCATCCACCTCCACCTCCTCCACTTCCTTCCCTGGTTCCAAGGACTCCTCTAAAGAAGTTTTGCACTTATCCAGGCCTATAAGAGATACTTTGACCCCAAAAAGGTGAACGAAGGAAATTTTCATTTTGGGATCTGCACAAAAGTTGGCATCAGTGAGTCCTCAAATGGTGCCACTCCATGACAAGGAGTTTTCATCCCCCAAAACCTCAGTCATGAGGTGAGTGAGAAGCCACAAGCCACTGGTGACAACACAAGGATCTGGGCTGGGGCTGCTGAAATATCCCAAAGAACAGCTGACCTTGTGTTTTGGGACACAAGAGGGGCTTTGCTTTAACCTTCCCCTCTCTTGGCTCCTGACGAAGCAGCTCCGTTGTTCCAGGAACGGGAGGCTCCTGGGCGTGTGTGCCAGCGTGGACAACTGCCGCCTGTTCGTTGGGGGCATCCCCAAAACCAAGAAGAGGGAGGAAATCCTGGCAGAGATGAAGAAGGTGACGGACGGCGTGGTCGATGTCATCGTTTACCCCAGCGCAGCCGATAAAACCAAAAACAGGGGCTTTGCCTTCGTGGAGTACGAGAGCCACCGGGCAGCAGCCATGGCCAGGAGGAAGCTGCTCCCAGGTCAGCAGGGGTGGGGAGTTGTGGCATCACCTCAGGGGTGTGGTGACAACGTCTCTGGGGACCCAGGAATCCAAGGAAGTGGAGGTGGCTGGGTTTTCTGCCCTCAGAGACATTTAGAGCAGGAGTTCCCCCACAATATGTGGGAGTCACTGCAGCTCCTGCTGCAGCACGGTGCTGGTGGTCCATGGTCAACCTTCTGGAGCTTGGGTTTTTTTGGAAATCCAGCCAGGTGGAATGAGCTCTGTGTGTATCCATGCAGCTCAGCTGTGGGATGTGCTTGCTCCTGTGCTTGTCTTTATAGAGATTCATTTATGGCCTGCCAGAGACTGTTGGTTTTTCCAGTTTTTACAGAGACAGGGTAACTGAGAGGCATTTTAAAAGATTTGATTCCATTATTAATCTTGATAAAAAGTGAGAATAGGAAATATAAAACTTAACACCATTCCATCAGAAACTAACCTCTTTCCTAGTTGCAATACCTTATAAATATGTTTCAATCTATTAACTGTTCCACCACAATACTACTCATACTTCTAACACTAATCACCTATATTTTTACCTCAAATAGTCTTAGTACACTACATCTTTCACAGTTCTAATTCTCTACAATATCTAGTCTTTTTACATATTTTAAAACTTATTACATATGTTAAAACTTGTTTCTAGTTCAGTCTCTCAACAGAATCATCTCTATTCCATGACCTTCCTAAGTCAACACACCTTATCTCAGTATTTGAATACAGATGTACAAAACTGTTTAAACTTTCTATCAAGTTTTAAAAATTCTTTACAAATCCATTCCTCACAAAGGAAGAATCACTCAGGAAAGCATCTGAGAGCAGATTCAGGCTGGAGCATGGACTGAAAATGGATATTTTGGCAAAAAACTTGGAATGAGGAATTGCTTTAGAGTACATCTATGAAATTCAGCACTGGGAGAGAGCCAAAGACCATTGTGAAGGAGAGGTTTAGAAGGCATTAGGTGAAGAAGTCACTTAACATCAAGTGCATTTGCAGGGATTTCACCAATTTTCTCTTGCTTTCTTATGCTCTTATACTGCTTTGTTGAACACACTGGCTGGTGAAAGCATCCAACAAACCTTGGGGTTTGAGATTTGTTCTTTCGTCTGTTTTATACATTAAACACCCTTTTATTTTTATTATTGTGTAAAACATGAGAATGATTTTGAGCACTGAATTTTCATTTCTGCTGGGAGATATATCACACTGACAATTTTTCATTTTATTCTGCATTTTCTTCTCCAGTTTAAGCATCTCCCTGATGGTGGGAGCACATTCTGTGCTCCAGCACGATTTTCCCATGCTTGTTATGTGGAAAAGGAAGGCAGGGGCAGGCAGAGCACTTGAAATCCTGAGCAAAGACAGCGAGACAGATGGAAGGAACTTAGAGTCCTGAGCAGAATGTGCAATGCATGAAGGGTTTCCAGTTTAGGGACATCTCAGTAAACAATTTAGGGAATTCCAAAGGCCTGAGCAGGAGCCAGAGTCTTCTGAAGCCTCAAGCATAAGGCAAGAACTGGAAAAAAAATTTCAAGCCAGAGCTGAATGTGTCTCCAGCAGATGTGAGATTGAATATCTTTATCAGATGCTTCCTTTAAACTGAACCTCATTGCTTTTTTGAAGGAGCTCTGTAGAGAAAGTGCTCAAAAATTGAGAATTTTCATTAAAAGATTTAAATTTTCTCCCGTCTCTAGCTAAACAAGAGGGTGGAGATAGACTGATTTTCAGCAAGAGGCACCAAGCTTAGTTCCTTGCTGCAAGTCAACCAGTTCATTATTTCCACCCGTGAAGTGAAAACAGAAATTCCGAAAGGGACACCAAACAGCCTCACTCCACAAATCCCAGCTCATTCCCAAGGGATTCCAAGGGAACAGCACCTTCCCATTTAGTTTGATTATTCACACTTCCAATAAGCCTCCAAATTCTATCCTCACCCTCTCATTTCGGAGCTCCCACTCCTTCTTAAATGGGTTGTCCAAGCAGAGATGCCTTTTTAGAGTGTTTTGCAGGATTTTCTTTATCTCCTCAGCTGCCAATGTGTGGTTTGGGTCACTCAAAGAATCACCAGCAAGAGCAGGTTTAATATAAATTTGTGAAGGCACGACAGGGTTTGGTGGCAAAGGTCACTCTATTACTTACTATACAGATAAAGCAGACAAAGAAATGCCAGATTACAGCAATTAGAAATATCAGATAAAGCAATCAGATTACTCTGATTAGAATGATTCATGTGAAGACCAGAGAGGCAAAAAGGTGAGGAGGGAAAAAGTGAAGGATTCCAAGGGTTGAGTCCCAACAGAATAAATCCCCTTGCCAATCTAAGCCTCAGCCTGGCTCAACAAGTTAAGTCTAAATAGTTTATTATTCAGAACAATATCTAATCATGGTTTATTATTCAAACAATATCTAATCAACACTAGCATTTCTTAATAAATTGACCAATTTAACACCTCTAAACCGATTCAATTTTCTGTAAGCACAACAGAACCATAAATCCAACCTAACCAAAATTTAATGGCAAATCTAAAATGGCAACCGTGGCAATACATATGCATGCAGACAGAAAGAAATATGGACTTCTGAAAATTCCTCTGAAGTTCAGTGAAAGTCTCACATTGGTACCTTTGAATCCAGAGCTGAACCTCAGGGAGTGGGGACACCAACCCTACTGCATCATCAGCATTCAGCATTGTTATTTATTTGGTTTTTTCCTTGCTTTCCCCTCAGCGGCTCAGTCCAGAGCCCCTGGGTTTATCCTCCACACCCACACCCTGTTTTATGCATTGGGACTTTTTGTGTCCCTCCTTTCTTCTGCTGTGTCCTTCTTTTCTTCTGCTGCAGCTTCACCCCAACAAATTCAAACACACACAGAGACATCCTTGCTTTTGGTGTTTCATTCCATCCCGCTGAGACTTCAGGATTCCTCTTCTGGTATCAAGGGAATGAAACTTTGCTGGCCAAAAAGGGATTTTTATAAGTGCATTAAAATATTTCCCTTTAGGGAGCACTCCAGGAAATGCAGGCTTAAAGTGAATTATTCTGTATTTTCACTTCTTTCCGTTCTGGAGGCTCCAAAGGTATTTGCAGGAGGCCATTCTGAGTGTGACCATCTGCCTTTGGAAAGGTAGAGCTAGGAAGGCTTTTTTGGGTCGTGTTTGTAGAATTTGACCTGTTCTGCTGTGAAATAGAGCGTGAGCAGGAGAGAGAGGAAGCAAAGCCCCCAGCACTGACCATGCCTGTTCCCTTAAAGGAAGGATCCAGCTGTGGGGACACCCCATTGCCGTGGACTGGGCAGAACCAGAGGTGGAGGTGGATGAGGACACCATGTCCTCGGTGAAGATCCTCTATGTGAGGAACCTCATGCTCTCAACCACTGAGGAGACCATAGAGAAGGAGTTCAACAGCATCAAACCAGGTAGGAGCCTACTGGTGCTGTGCCTCCTAAACAAGTGCTGCAAATGGAAATGTTTTGACTTCCAAAAATGCCACAAGAGATAAAAATAGCTGGTTTTTTCCTGCTGCAAAGTGTTCGTCTGAAACGCCACAAAAATTGTTATGGGGCTGAAGGCTCCCACCCAAAATGCCATCCCATTAAAGGCTGCTTATTTCCCAGCTACAGCCACCATTAAGGAGGGTGATTGGCCTCTGGAAGAGACCCAAAATGCCTTATGGGATTGCCCAAAATGCTTTGGAATCATTCAGTCTTTCTTGAAAAGAGTTGGCGAAGCAGCTGGGTGACTTCAGCATTCTTCTATGGCAAGGGATGGTGATAAAAATAGAGTGATTTAATACAACTCCTTTTTATCTGATCTATCTAAATTCTGAACTCATTTTCATACATCCCCCCCAGTCCTCGTGTAAATTGGTGAATAATTAGTGCTTTCCATTTAATTCAATATTCCTTTGTGGCATATCTTACATGCATTTAGGGTGAGATTTTTCAAAAAAAGCAGGGAGATTAGTTGGGAATAACAATCCTGCTGGCTTTCAAAGAAGATTTTACTTCTGAGTTGCTTCAGCTTTAGGAAATTCCACCCAAAACTAACAAAGTAAAAAGAACCAGTTTCTGCAGCTCTGCAAGCCACACAGTCCATTAGGCATTAGGAACTGATGCTTGGCAATGGGAAATCTCCTTTCATCTCACTCCTGTTAGCTTCCTTCTATTAATTTTTAAAAATACGCTGCAGAGCTTCAGTTTTCTTCCACTAGCTTCTCATTTCATGCCTTTTTCTGGACTAGGCTGCAATGCAAAGGTCTTAATGAGTTTTCCTTGTGTCCTTCCAAGATTTCTGGCTCATACTTTTAGCCACCATTGAGCTGTTGCAGAACCCATTTTACTCCTGAGTTAAATTTATGTTATCCCACTCTCTGAACTGTTTCCTTATTTTATTTACCCAGTTTTTCTCCCGAGCTTTGAACAAGCTCACACTCCCCAGAAACACATTTGTGGCCTTTTGACACTTTGGTAACAGTCATCTGCTTTGCTCCTAAGAAGTTTTCCACTATAACATGTTCTGCATCATCTTTCATTTTCCTTTTATCATTTCAGCATTCAGGTTGGAATTTATTTCTTTTTTAATAGACAGCTTTTTTTTTTTTTTTTGGTGGCTAAAATCAGGAATGGGTGCATTAAAGCTGCAAAACTTCCAGCTCTGGGGAGAAAAAATGCAGTTTAAGTTACAGTGAAATCAAAAAGGCAGCAAGGATGTGAAATGATTCATTGCCCTGCCGTGGTTCTCTGCCTCACTCATTGAGCCACATCTCAGCACTACTTAGCTGAAATTACCTTGGATCCAGGGCATTAAGAAGCTGTTTTGACATCAACAAATCATCCAATAAAAAATGATGCAGAGCTTCCAGTGACACAGCAATTGCCACATCTCTGAGGGCTCCACAGACAGGACCAGGAATGCTGCTTGTGCTCCTCAAGTTGGGATGCAGCACAAGGAGCACCCCTTAAATCTGTGCCAAATTTACAGCCTGATGGATTCTGCAGAGCTGTGTCTCTGAAAAGCCCTGCCCTTGCTCCCTGGGAATCCCAAGGGAATTCCTCCTGCCTGGTGGAGTTCCCAGCAAGAGGATTGTGCTGTCCCCATGTGCTGGAGGGACAATGCACCCTCTCTCATGTCCCATGGAGCTGACCCAGGGGTGGGTATCACATTGCTTGGCCCAACAGAGGCAGAAGCAGGGGAGAGCAGAATTTTTGCCTCAGGATTGGTGTCCTGGAATGCTCTCCAGGAGGCAGAAGGGGGATATTCAAAACACAGTGAGTTCATTAAAGCTTCCACTTATAAACAAAGCATCAGCATATAACTCCCATAAATTCAGGCTTGGAAAATCATCCTCTGTCCCAGAAGGACACAAAGTGCTGCTTTACCATCCCTGTGTCATTCCAAGACGTGCAGCCTGCTTGGCTTGTGGGCTGGGACAGGCTCATTTAGCCCTCTGCAGCTCCTAATGACTCCCCTGAACACCAAAGAAATTCGTTTCCTCCTGCATTTTTCTAAGTAAGTGCTTTTTGTGGCAATATGACATTTCCCTGTGCACCTGTTCAGCTTTAGGAGGTAAGAGGCCAACAGAAGAGTTGTTCAGCATCCCTTGGCCATGTTTCCAAAGGATATTTCTGGGGGTTTTACAGGAGGCTGGAATGGTGATGATGTGCTTCCCAAGCCACAGGAGCAGAGAAGATGAGGAATTAAAGAAATGGCTGAAGGCTGTGGCATTGGGGAAAGGACTGGTGGGGTTATTTTGGAGACAGACTCCTCAGTGCAGAGTATGAGTTCCTGGCAGCAGAGCAGCTGACAAAGGAAAGGGAAAACTGTGGGGGATGGACTTATAAAAGAAGAACAAGAAGTCATGTACATTTGAATTACTTTGGATAAATTGGATGTAAGAAAGATTCAGGCTGGAAGAAAGATTCTCCAGCCCAAGCCCCATCCCAGGAGGGCCAATGCTCAGCTGCAGAGCCTGACTGGGGCCATGTGCAGACGAATTGGGGCATCCAGGGAAGCCCCACTGCCACGGGAAAGGCTGTTTCCTAGGGAGAAGCTGTTTCTTAAGGAGAGACCTGCTGCCCCATCAGCCCCAGCCCATCCCAGTGCCCTGGGCTGCTCTGTCCTGGGCAGGGTTGGCTGTTCATTCTTCCTGAACACCCTGAGCTGGTTGTCAAGGAGAAAAACCTCCTTGTTTTATGCCAAAAGCACCCACTTTCCCCGAGCTGCCTCCAATGCACATACAAAAACACAGAGATGGGGATCACATGGGATGTTCCCACAGCTGGTGCGTGGGCTGTCACAGAAGGGAGACACAAGACCAAAGGTAGTGTCCAACAGAACAGCCTGGACAGGAGAAAACCACTCCAGTTTAATGGGAATCTTACTGGTGTCCGATGCCAAACCCTTCTAGTTTGCCTTGAAATGCTACAACTATTACATATTGATTTTCCTCTGGAATGTACATCCAAAAAGGGGACACTGACCCCTTGTTCTTCTAACCTTGCTCAGCCTTTGCTCTCCAGGGGCTCAAAACCTGACAGAACAACTCTTTCAGATCTCTGTTTTCTGACTAATCCCCACTTACCACTAATATTCCAATATTTTCCACAGGTGCAGTGGAGAGAGTAAAGAAAATTAGAGACTATGCCTTTGTGCACTTTAATAAAAGAGAACACGCAGTGGAGGCCATGAAAGCCTTGAATGGGAAGGTAAAGCTGCTGTAAATGTTAATTCCTGGGGTTTACAGTGCAGTATATTATACAAAGCCACCTGCTTTATTAGCTCCAAAACCCTCTTGGAGGTGTTGTCCTGGTTTGCTCTTTGCTGGTTGCTTTTATACTCCTGAATTTGTTTTTCAGCAGCTCTGTTGTACACAAATGATTCATTTTGGCTCCTTGTGCTTTGCCCAGCTCTAGCTCACTGCTCAGATGAAAAAAAAAAGAACAGGAAAAGCTGAAAGAAAAACTAGGAAAGGAGGGGTTAGGATCCCCCCCGGCTCACACTCACATCCTTGTTCCAGACTGCCAACAAAAACACTGGCAGGGCAGAGTGTGAATGGCAAACTGGGACAAACGAGGTCAGCCCAAACATCTGCTCCGAGTTCAGATGCGGATTTGCGAGGAGGCTGCTGAATTTAGCCCTTCTTGCACTGCATGTAATTCGCTGTAAAGCCAGAGCTGTTCCCAAAGAGGTGCTAACCCCGCTCCTATTTTTAGTGCCACTGCTGTTCTCCACGGGAGCACATGGAATCTTGCCTGCTTTGCAGGGAAGTGAGGCCTTTGGAAGGCTTTGCTGAAGGAGCCTCTCCCAGCTGGGGCCAGGGCTGGGTGCTCTCAGGTTAAGCCTTCACCCATATGAGGAAGATCCGGGGCTTTTTTGGGGTGATTTCCTCCATCTTCCCATCCTGTTAGGACGTGGGGGGGATGTTGGCCTCAGATTCAGTCAAAGAGAGAAACAGAAAGTTTCTAACCAGGCAGAAGCCTGAGAAAGTGCTGAAAAGAATGTAAATGCGGTTCTTTATCTCTCTCGTTGTTCACATTGTTTATAGTTAGGTTTTGCTACTGTGTGTCATTCACTGCACACCAATGGGTTGAGTTGTTTTCACTTCAGGACCAATGGAATTGGCCTGGATGAAGCTCTATATAAAGAGCGATGCATTTTGAAATAAATTGGAGTTTGACTCAGAGTCTCCTCATTCCCGTCCTGCCTCAACAGCATCAGGGGCAGCTCCTCCACAGGTGTGATTTCCACCAAGCGCTTTTAACCACTTCTCCCCGTGCTCTCTCAGGTGCTGGACGGGTCCCCGATCGAGGTGACGTTGGCCAAGCCGGTGGACAAGGACAGCTACGTGAGGTACACGCGCGGCACGGGCGGCAGGGCCCCGGTGCTGCAGGGGGACTACACCTACACCCTGGGCCACCTGTACGACCCCACCGCCACCTACCTGGGCGCCCCGGTCTTCTACGCCCCACAGGCCTACGCCGCCATCCCCAACCTGCACTTCCCCACCGCCAAGGGGCTCGGCAGCAGGAGCATCCTCCGGCCCCCCTCCGTCCGAGGTAATTCCCTGCTGGGCTTTGGGATAGCTGGAAACAACAATTCCCCTCATCCCAGCGTCTCCTCTGGGGATCTGCTCCACAAGATATTGGTGGCATTGGCTTTGCCCCAGCTCCTGGGTGCCGTTTTCTGTGGTTTAGGCTGTTGTCTTTCCTAAAGGCAATCTTCCAGCTGGAAAAAAATAACCGGTTTCCTGGAAGAAAATAATTTTTTTCTTCTAGATTGCCAAGAAAAGACCAATAAAACACTTTTCCTTTCCCCCTTCAGAGCTGGCTCCCACAGCCAGCCACCGCCACCACTATGTTTTGAAAGTTGCAGGGAAAATTTTACCAGTCCTGGTGTTTTCTGACCCAAAGCTGTGGAGTTTTCCAACAAGTCACATTGCCCTGGTGCAGGGTAGGGAATCAAACAAGCCATTCTGTGCTCTGGGAGGTGGAGGCCCCATTTTGGGGGATTTTTAACTTAATAATAATTAATTAAACTAATTCAATTTGTGAATAAAAGAGAGTGTTTCTGAAAACTCTTGGGTGACCCTGCCTGGAGCCAAATCAAATCCCCATACTCAGGTACCCCCAAATTAAATATCAATATAACATTGTTTGGTCAGTGCAGAACTAAGCTTGGGGCTAGCAAAGAAATAATTCTGTCATCTGATCTCCCTTCCAAAGATGATGCTTTGTGTCCCCAAGCCAAGTCCTGCAGCAGGCTGGGACTCTGCGTGGCACCCTGGTAGGCCTGGCAAGGATCATGATGGCCAATTTTTGTCCCTTCAGCAGGAAGGAGACAGGGCAGCAGGAACACCCCTTGTTCCTCACGGTTTTCCCCTCACAGGTGAACCAGCTCCTCTAAAGGTTGCATTAGGAAAGGAGCAGATGTGATAACTCATCTCTTGCCTTATGGTCTCCCCAGGCTCCCAGGCAGAGTTCCCTGAGAAAAAATGGAAGTGTAACAGGGCAAAACCAAAGAGGATTTTTGTCCCTATGGGTGTGAAACTGTAAGCTATGAATTCTTCAAGGTGAAATTACACTGGTGGGTAACAAAAGATGCCAGCTGTCCCCTCTCTGACTTCCAGATACAAAGCTGGGTAAAAAGCTGTCCTGAAATCCAAACTGACCAGAGATGATGAAAAATGGGCAGAAAGAAGCAGTTTTTCCCCAAAACCCCTCAGCTATCCAAGGAAGGGTGTCAGTGTCGAGCCTGTGCTATCCCACCACCCGGCCCTGGGACCTCCTGCCCACCTGCTTCCCAATCCTCCCAGCAAGTGGGGCTAACTTTTCCATTTCAGCAAGAATCAGGGTCCTTTTTCCCGTGATTTGATTCGGTTTAATGCCTTCTTACATTCCTAGAAATTTACATGAATGTACCTGTAGGGGCTGCGGGCGTCCGAGGCCTGGGAGGCCGCGGCTACCTGGCGTTCCCGGGCTTGGGGCGCGGATACCACCTCAAGGGAGACAAGAGGGGAGAGGAGAAGCTCTACGACCTCCTGCCAGGGATGGAGCTCACCCCCATGAACCACGTCACGCTAAAGCCCCAAGGCATCAAACTCGCCCCTCAGGTACGAACCCCAAAAACAGCCCAGTCCATGCCCCAGGGGCTGTGCTGGGAAAACAGGTCCTTCGTTGAATCAGCATAGCAGTAAATCCGTTCTTGTGTCATAAAAGACATTAAAAATGAGCATCACCACTTGCATCTTGCAATATCCACCTGCCTCACGGAATCGTGGAATGGTTGGGGTTGGAGAAGACCTTTAAGATCACCATGAGTGTCAGGGAGAGTTGTCATAAATGCCTTATTCCAGTTCTGGCTTCCGTGCCGTAAAGCACTGCGGGTCAAGGAATTCCCACCCACGATGGGTTTGATACATAAAATTCACAGAATCACAGAATAATGAGGTTGGAAGAGACCTCTAAGATCATCAAGTCCAACCTATGCCCTAACACCACAACTAGACTATAGCACCAAGTGCCAAGTCCAGTCTTTTTTTAAACATATCCAGAGATGGTGATTCCACCACCTCTCTAAGAAGAAAATTCCAGTATTTTATTATTCTTTCAGTGAAAATTTTTTTCCTAATATCCAACCTAAACCTTCCCTGATGTAGCTTGAGACTGTGTCCTCTTATTCTGCCAGTTGCTGCCCGGTGGCACCTGGGGCTTCACCAGGGAACAATGCAGATGTGTAGTAAAATAATGCACATTTTCAAATTATTTATGGCAAAAGAAGTGTTGGCATAGCCCAGCCTAGCACAGCAACTCTGCCAGCTCAGGGGGGCTTTCGATTTGGTTGTGTGTGTTGATGCAGATGGATGAAGAGGGCTGAGGAGAAATCCAGAATAACTTCCCTGTGTTTCTGAATGTCCAGCTCTGACAGTAACTCTTTCCCCCTTATATTGTGCAGAGCAACATGAGACACCAACTTCACCCTGAATTTTGAAGCCTATCTTTGCCTTTTAACACTTTAATTGCCACAGCATCCAGTTTGCCAAAGTTTATGAAAACATCCTTGTTTTCTCCCAGAAAACTGGGCAGTGGGATTTTTCCCTCCTGCAAAAGTCCCCTTAGTCTATTTTGTCAGCAAACCACAGAATCAAAGAATGGTTTGGGTTGGAAGGGATCTTTAAGCTCACCTAGTACTAACTCGTGCCATGCATAGAGGTGTGAAGTCCCTGGAATGGTTCTGCAGGGCCTTAGGGCAGGTGATATTCATTTTTATGAAACCGACATATAAAGGAGTTGGGACAGCAGGGAACAAGTGTTGCCACAGTGAAAAAATGAACTGTTGTAATTGAGAACTGAACTATGTAATGAAGCATTTCAAACTGCAAGATGCTAAACTTCAGCTGGAGCTGTGGTGGCTAAATTCAAAGCAGAAGTGAGGTTTAAATTTTTCTTTCTAGCTTGAAATCCATTCAAATGTAAGCTGTAAATGAGGTAGACCACAGCAAGACTTCAGGGTGACCTAATTGTGGCCTTCCAGCACCTGAAGGGGCTTCAAGAAGGATGGAGAAAGACTTTACAAGGGCCTGGAGTGGCAGAATACAGAGAATGGCTTCCCACTGGCAGGGGGCAGGGATAGATGGGATGCTGGGAGGAAATTCTTGGCTGTGATGGGGATGAGGCTCTGGCACAGGTTTTTCAGAGAAGCTGTGGCTGCCCCATCCCTGGAAATGCTCAAGGCCAGGTCAGAGCAACCTGGTTTAATGGAAGGTGACCTAACCCAGCTGGGACAGCACACAGCTGGTGGGTTAAAAACCCCTGGAATCCCAAAGCAGGATTGTTTCCAGACAGCAATTCCCAATTACCAGGGGACCAGCTGTGCCAAGGCTGAGGGCAACGTGGTTCAGCATTTCAAAAGCTGCAATTGCCTGCTGAAGCCCGTGGAATTAATTGGATGGAAACACAACCTTTTTTTCTTTTTTAAAAGGAGCCTATTTGGACTTCTCGTGCTCTGTAACCCACTAAGCCAGGGAAGCAGCAGAGCAGAGAAGATGAATGCAACCCGAGTTTCTTTAGTCCTCTGAAACAGACATCCATGAGACAGAACTTCTGAGGAGGATTCAAAGAAATAATCTAATCAGCAAAAGGATTCAGATGCCCAACTGAACAGGGGATAATTTCAGGAATTAAACAGATCTTAAAGTATAAAGCATTTAGATGAATCTTACACTTCACAATGGGTGCAGTATTCTATCTGCCATTTCTTTTGGATTTTTTGCTAAGCTTTGAGCAAGCTGCCAGGACTCCTTGAAAACCCTGTGAGGGAAGGCAGCTGCTCAGCACAGGGGCTGGAGCTAGGCAAGGAGGCTTCTGCACAGCAATTAACCCCAGCACAAATCCCTATTTTTTTTTCCTTCTAGATCTTAGAAGAAATCTGCCAGAAAAACAACTGGGGACAGCCTGTGTATCAGCTTCACTCTGCCATTGGCCAGGATCAAAGACAGCTCTTCCTCTACAAAATCACCATCCCTGCCCTTGCCAGCCAGAACCCCACCATGTACGTCATTAGTGGAAAGTTTCTGAGGCTTAAGGTTTATTTTATAAATTATATTTTACCTAACAGCTGTCCTCAAAGTCCCAAGCACACAAGTCTCAGTTTCCTTTTATTAAAAAAAATTATTAAATATATTTTAGTATATATATTGAATCTATGCTTATTAAATATTAATTTAAATTTTACATTTTTCATTTTTTAATTTTTAAAATTTATTATTTATTTATTTTATTAAATTTATATTTATTTATGTCTAGATGTATATTTATTAAATCTAGCTATAATATATAGATAATTATATCTAGCTATAATATATAATTATATCTAGCTATAATATATATAATTATATATGCATATATAATTATATAATATATTAATATATTTGATTCATATAATATATTAATATATTTAATTTCTATAATATATTAACATATAATTATATATTAATTCTATATATGTGTATAATATATACAAATATGCATATATAGTAATATATATGTATATTAATATGCATATATATTAAATACTTTTTGAAAAAATACAGGGAGGAAAACATCCACAGAATATAATTAACTGCTGTGCTTGGTGCTCTCTCTGCTGGTGCAAACATTACAGAAAGCCAGACATAATCAGGCAAAAGGGTGCTTTTTTTTGCACACAAAAGAAAGCAAATGAAAGCCCTTGTGGGGAAATGCAAGGAGTTTGGAGGAACATGCTGATATTTCAGCTCCAAATATGACTGTAAACATTTCTGACCAAAACCACTGTTTGCTGTGTATTGTAAAGAGAAACCCAGGCTGGGTATTGTAAAGAAAATACGCAGCAGGGTTTTTTGGGAGTTTTTGGATGGAAAAAGCACAACAAACTCTGCAAGGACGTCGTGTCCAGCATGAGAACAGGGTGGATAAACCCATGAGGGAACAGACCAGCGGGAGGGAGCAGCTCTGTTAATGCTTCCATTGCTGTGAGGGTGCTGCCAGCTCTGTGTGGATCACAGCATCTGGCAGGAAAGCCCTGGGAGGAGCAAACCCAGCTGACTTCGTGCTGTCCTCACAGACACCCCTTCACACCGCCCAAGCTCAGCGCCTACATCGACGAGGCCAAGACCTACGCGGCAGAGTACACCCTGCAGACCCTGGGCATCCCCGTGGAGGGGGCAGAGGTGCCTCCTGCAGCACCAGCTTTCCCAGGTATGGGCATGGTTCTGCAGCAAAAGGCTCCTGGAATGTCATTTTTCCTAGTGGCTCCTTGTGGGTGTGAAGGATGGAGCAGGTTTTGGTCACTGAGGACTGACCTGGTTGTGATTTACGTTACTTGTGTGTCTGGCATCTTTAGCAGAGAATTCCAGACTGCTTTGGGTTGGAAGGGACCCTAAAGATTGCATAATTCCACCCCCTGCCATGACAGGGACACCAGGCTGCTCCAAGCTCTGTCCAGCCTGGCCTTGGGCACTTCCAGGGGCAGCCACAGCTGCTCTGGGCAGCCTGTGCCAGTTTATTGCTCATAAAGGATTTTCTCTCTATCCCAGGAATGCCCAAATTTCTGTCCCCATCCCAGAGCAGCTCAGGCTGAGGGCACTGGGGTGGGGGGCTCTGCTCCAAACCCAGACCCCCTCAGGTCAATGCCACAGCTGGGATTATGTCCAGGGGGCTCAGAGCAGTGTCCAAGGGCAGAGAATCCCAGCATCCAGAGGTCCATCCCAGCTCCACACATCCCCTCCACTCCTCCCAGTTTGTGAAAGCCTCCTTCAACTGGGAGCCCCTGAAACAACGCAGGATGCAAAGCTGGTGTCCCCAGTGCCACATCTGGGATGAGTCCCCTCCCTGGCCCTGATGTCACCAGGATGGAGGAGCTCCTCTTCCCTGCAAGGACACATGGCTGATGAATTCATGGGTTCTCCATCCACCCCCAGCACCCCAGCCCCTTGTTAACCAACACTTAGGATTTCATCTGCCAAAGAAATGATGCAGCCACAAAAGTTTGGACTCAATCCCAGCTCTCACACCCCCACAGAAGGCTTTTCTCTCAGTTTGAGAATTTGTAGCTCTTGTAACTGCCCAAAACAGCTTGGAAAATCATGGAAAACACAGGAATTTGCTGTGCTCTCCAGCATGACAGTAGTTCTGATAGAGAGGCAGCACCATGTGCCAAGCTGCACATGAGGAAGGCATTAGTCAGTACTACTGAGTTGTTTGGAGTGTCTCAAGGATGGATTAAAAAAAAAAAATATAAAGCATCTATCCGGCTTCCTGCCACAGGAGTCCACAAAAGCCACAGAAAAATCAATTTGTCTGGGCTTGTGCAGCTTCCGCAGCGTGGAAACCAAATGGGCTCTTTATTGAATCCAGCCCCACTTACTGCTTAATTAGCATCTCTCCTTTTCTTTCATCCACCCTTATTTATTTGTCTTGGGAGCTTGGCAAATGGACATGCACTGAAGTTGCTGCTTGCAGCCCTTGGTCAGGGCTTGCTAAAGCTCAGCTCAGGCCGTGCCCAGCTCGCAGCTCATTTCTCTCCCGATGGTGGCAGCTGTGCCTTAACTTCCAGATTTCTCAATTCCTACTTGAGATGTTGCACCTGGCTTAGCTGGTGTAAAGAAAATACTCTGGAGAGCCACAGTATTCAAATTGTCAGGAATTCCTCATGTTTTTCCCCAAAGTGACACCTCCAGTGAGGCAGTGTGTGCTCTCTGTTGCCCAGGATTTCCATTCCCCCACCAAGAGGAGCTTGGCTCTGGCTGACCTGGAGTTGATCCCATTGCCCACCTGGTCAGACAGGATCCTGGGAGATGTATTTTGGCAGCAGAGCCTGCTCCAACAGATCCAATGGATACTCTGGCTGCTCTTCCCAAATTTAGGCTTTGTCTTAATTCCCGATTCCTTTACAACAAAACACTGTGGTCTGCTTGACAAGCTGCTATGCCCTGCCTTCACAAGAACAGGCCCCAAATGATGCTGTTTTCCCAGTGATTCATTCTCAAATAGCAATGCTTACATCTTCCCATGGAAAATCTGGAAGTGTTGAAACCACATTTTCCATTAGAAACCGATGGGGGTAACCCAAAAAAATCACATCTACTAAATATTTTCTCCCTGCTGTTGCATTGAGAGGGCTTCCCTACCATGGCTATCCTGAACTGTCTGTATTTTGTCTATGAAGGGATCAGAACTATATTTTCTTCAAGAATCCTGCCCAAATTTCCCCTATTTAAGGGGCATTTAATTCAACCTACTTAATGTTGTTTCCTTGCCCTCCTTATGCCATATGGGGGGGCACCATTAGAAATAATAAAAACCTGAGGAAAAACTATTTAACCATAGAGTGTTTTTCCAGCACCATGTTTAACAAATCATGGGTGATGAAATGAAATAATTCATTTTACTATGAATTATTTAATTTATTTACATTATTCCCACAAACAAACTCACTGCTGCCCAAGCCATTTCCCACTTCAGGTGATCCCATCAAAACCTACCGGGCGATGGTGACTTTTGGATGGATTCTCATTAATCCACGGGTTTTCCTTCTTTTTTTTCCTTCAGGATACACCATTGCTAACGCAGCTGCCACTGTCACAGCCACTCAGCTCAAGCAAGCAGTGACACTGGGACAAGATTTGGCCACGTATGCGACCTACGAAGCGTATCCCGCCTTCGCTGTCGCCGCGCGGAGCGACGGCTACGGAGCCTTTTAACCAAATTCCCTAAAACCCAGCACAGGCAGAAAGGCAAAGAAAAACAATCTCAGTCTGGTAATTCAACACCCTCATGATTTTAAGCTAGTCCGTGGCCTAAGGTTCATTTTAGTCAGAGTTTCAGTCTTGCAGGTCTTTAGTTTTGTAACGGGATGTTTTGTAACGCGAGGGGAAGGAGAAATGTTTAAAAATGGTGCAAAATCAGATTTTCACACTAGCAAGCAAAAGCTCAGCCCAGGAAATGAGAGGTTCTCAGGTGTATAGATATATTTTTATATGTATATATATTTATACACCTATTGTGTGTGTGTTTACAAGCAATGACCTGTGCTGAAAACAGTTGATCCTGTGGCTGTTGTGTCCAGGACTGGGGAAGGATGGGGTGGCCCAGCAAACCCCTCCATGCACCAGGAATTCCCCTGCATCCACCCCAAAGTTTCCCAGGCCAGGCAGAGCAGAGGTGCCCCTTGGCCACAAGAGTTTGCCCCTCCCTACCCCTGATCCCCCCATGCCACCAGCATGGGGAATCTCAAGGCTCTTTGAAATTCTTCTTTGCCAAGGCAAAAAACCATTTATCCGAAGCATTTTTGCCCAGCCCAAGAGGCTAATTTTTAACAGGTTTCTGTGCTACTTTTATTTTTAAAGCAGGGCACAAGAATTCAGCAGAGCTTTCCCTCTTACTTTGCTCCCTCCCAGCCATATCCAAAAATCAGCAAATACCGGTGTATTTTTGTGTGCTTCTCATCAAATGGCACATTCACTGAAAAATAGGGAAACTTTTAAGCCTGAGGAGCAGAGAAGTGCTATTCATTAAGGCCAATTCTCTACTTAATTAGAGCACAAGAGCTCACAGCTATGGCCCAGTAATAGCAGGCACCTCAACAGGAATAAAATTATATCCAAAGAACATTTTCCCAGGTTGGAAAGAGCCCTGCCTGGCTTTACACATTAAATCAAGGTTGCTGCCTGCTCTGATTCCAGCAAAGATTAATTTAGTAGAAGAGGATTCATGCCAACAGCAAAGGCACCTCTTAATTTGGAGAGCACCAGTGTTGGTGTTGTGTTTGACCCCTTTGGGGATGCTGGGAGCATCCTTTGGTGTACAGCAGGGGCATTATCCATTTATTTTTGCCATGGGATCGAGGCAGGAGCAATGATACTATGGAGATATAGGAGGAATCCAGTGCTGGATAACTCCAGCAGACACGTTAATCCTATATCATAAATCCTACATGGTGATGCACACTAAGAAAACTTGAATTTATTCAGTCTAGGACCAAAAGAACCCTTTGGGGAGGAGGAATTTTCAGCTGGGTTGATGACACCCAGCAGATCTGGCCTCAGCTGGTTTAGATGCTGTGATGTGGCAGAGTAGAAGCCATTCCAAAGGGAGTTTTTCCTGTGCATCCCCCAAGCTGTGCACAGCACCAGGGTCTGTGACAAGATGGTGACTGCAGCAACCAAGCGTTTCTTTCCTCTTCTGACTCAGTTTCCCCCGGAATGGAACAAACCCCATAAGCTGTATAGTCTGAGATCCCATTAGACCCCTCCTATTTATAAAGTAGCTCGTTAGGGTGACCCTAAAGGTATTACAAGCCCTCTGTGGCTGCTGCTGGCCACGTTTGGCTTCGCAGCAAAGGACAAACCTGGTCACAGAGGGCCAAATAACCAAGAGTGTTATGGATTTTGTGGCTTTTTTTTTTTTTTTTTCTCTTCTGTATACGTCTTTAAGTGGTGTTTGCCAGCGAGGAACATAGCCAGGAGAGTCTCTCAAACCGTTGGCAGGAAGTGTTTCTCACTTTCCATGTTCAGTAAGTTTAGTCTGCTTTTTCAGCTATTTATATAAGTTCAGAAAGATGTCAAAGGAAAGGGCAAGAAGCAGTATTAAAAATGTGTGCATGAAGCACTTATTTTTGTACGAGTAGTACAAGGTTTGTATAGAGTTTTAACACTGTGAAGTGTAGCAAAAAATCACAATTTCCATTTATACTGGAGGACAATCATGTATGTTTAAAGGGAATGAAGGGGGAAATGGCATCTCAATAATCCATTACAAATTAGAACCGGGACTAAATTCTGTGAAGCAACTCTGTGATTTTAGAGTAATCCGAGGACATTCACTGGACTTTGAAATACCATTAAAACTTTTTAAACACAAGCCTCAGTCCTTTTATACATCTGTGGTAAACAGGAGCACACTTTGCTCCAGAGGGATCGATCCCAGGTGACACTGGCAGGGTCACAAGCTGTTCAGGGAGTGTTTTCCACAGGCACTTTGGTGACCCTCACCAAGCACACACAGCAGAAAATTGGCACTTTTTGTACTTCTGAACTTCTAAGTGAAAAATCAAGGGGTTCTTGGCTTCTTTTCCCAGCACTTCTTTGGTCAGTAATTATTTACCTTGCCAGTGCTACAGGAACTGGGTTTGCTGTGAATTTATTACAGTGGTAATTGTTCCTTACCTGACCCGTGCAGAGTTTTTCTGGGGGTTGTATTGACAGTGAGAAAACACCAAGCAAAAATAAGAAGAAAATGTGGATATTTATGATTTAGGGCAGTGAGGGATTGGCCCCACCTTGAGAAGAGCCTGTTGCCAGGTCACTGATAGGTAAATCTTTTTTAAGATGAGGCCCTGCTGCTTGGAAGACTATCACAGCTAAATGACTGAGAAAGAGCAATTCCTGGGATGAGGGATTCTGGGTTTGCACCTTTCCAGAGACACCCTGAGCCAAAGAAAGGGGGAAGTTCTGGTACCTTGCTACTGATGACACAAGGCAAGGCCTCCCTGCCACTCCAAAAGAGATTTTGCCAAAATAGCTTGACATTGTTCTTCCAAAAGAGGTCAGCTGTACTCTGGGCTCCAGCAGCTCTGCCAGCTCTATTATTTTCCCTCATTAGCTTTTCCTCATGTCCTGCTTTCATTTCCTCCAAAACCAGGGCAATGGAGAAGTTGCTGTTGTGCTGTAACATTTCCCCCCTGGCACAACTGAGATTCCTTCTTTGGTCAGCAGCAGCTGGCTGGTCAGTTTTGGAGAGCAAGGATGATTTTCCAAGGAATCTCAAACCCCACAGCACAACTTAAAGAAAACATTATTTCCTATTTGTAAAGATGTGGGTTCCCAGTGGAGAGCGAGACAAAACCAAAAACCATATCCACCCTCCACCACCAATTCTCAGAGAAGTTTGAGGTGTAAGTGATGAGATCAATGCCCAGAAAAATCAGCAGATGGCCTCAACTTTGGCTGCTGGCAAGGCAGGGAGTACAAAACCTGCATTTTCCATCCCCCTTCTTCCAGCCAGCGCTTTCCTGGAGGTCTGTACAACACAGGGCCTCTCACCTGAGGTGCTGAGTGAGAATAAAACATCTCTAGGGGTGACACAACTCTGTGTTTGGAGCTGGCCAGACCCTGGGACATCCCACAGGGAAACTCTTGTGTCCCACTGAAACCCCCTCCGTCTATGGGATGCTGTGACTTTCAAAGGGATCTGCCTTACCTTGGAGCTTGCACTGCTCTCTTTTCCCAGCTTAATCTCCCATCTCTCATTGCTCCATCACATACCTACCTGGATTTCTCCTTTCTGGGGGAAAAAATCCTAAACAAACGACCTTTGAAGGTGACATCCCAGTGAGGGGTCACCAGTCACTGACTGGGGGTCAGCCTGGCCCTGGTGCTGCTCGTGGTGCTCTCATGGGATGGATGTTCCTTTCCTCTTTCTTCTTTGTTGTGTCTCCCAAAATCTCAGTCTTGGATAAAATTCCAGTTCTCAGCTGTCCTTTTCTAAGTGCTGGTGGGGGCTTAGGCAGTCCCTGCCCAGCAGCTCCTGTCCTTTGGGGATGCTTGGGGTGGGCTGCTCTCTCCCTGGACGCCTCCAACTCCTCTCCATGAGGAGACTCATCCTGGCCTGGCTCCAGCTATCCACAGGATTGTGCCCATCCACATTTGGGATTGCTAAAGGAATAAACTTTTCAAGAGTGACATTCCTTGGTCCCCAGCCCCACCTCGTGTACATCTAACCCTGGCTGTGGAGATGTTACAAACCAGAGAGCTGCAGATAGGCTGCACACAAATACCCTCCTTGGGATGCTGGAAAAAGCCTCAGACAACCACAGGATCCAACAAATCCCAAATCCTGCATCCAAGCCTGCAGAGGATTCTCCCCTCTCCACCAGGGGCTGGGGTCAGATCCCAAAATTAGCATCTCCTAATCCAGCTGGGGGATTGGGAAGGGACAGGATGTGCAGGAGGGATGCACAGGAGCTCAGGCTGCCGACACAAATTTCCCGAGCTCGTGGTAGTTTATATCCCACGCCAACAAAAATAAAACTAAGGTGGAACTCTGCCCTTCTCCCGAGCACGTAGCAGGACACAAATGGCTCCACATCGAAGGACAGCAGCCCGGCAGAGGGACGAGCAACTGTGAGGAGTACTGAGTGCTATATTTAACAGCTGGCGAGGTGCCCAAATTCCTGAAAATTCTTCTTTTTCTAGGCTTTGGCTCGAGCTTGTTCTCGTGTAAAACAGCACTGGCACCTAGTGGCTGCTGGATCCAGGCACAGCATCCCAAAAAAGTGTGTAGGGAAGCAGGGAAGGGTTGCTGGTCACTGTCTGCCAGGAGCCACGATGCTGTTACAGAGCAAATAAAAGCAAGGGTTTCTCTTCCAGGGAATTTTTTACTCACAAAATATGATGCCCCCTAAATTCTGCCCACTGGTGACAGCCAAATAAACACGAGGTGTTTCACAAGGAGACCTGCTCTGGGGCACAAGGGACTCTCCAGATATCCTAATTCTGGTTTTCAACACTCCCTCTCCCCTCTGTTTCCTAAAAACTCTCTTTTGGGGTCAGATGTTCGTGGTTTGAGAAGGTAAATCTTTTAATGTGCAATCCAGCTTGGCTTGCTTAAACATGTCCTAAACATGTCCTACTGAAAAAAACCCTGTTGTTAGTGGGGTGGCTGGGGGGGTTATTAGGACAGGACGTCAGGAGCATCTCCAGGGATTTGATTCCCAGTGATGTTCTTTCAAAGCTCTCTCTTTTTCCTGACTCAGTGTTGCAACTGCTTTGAGCTCCTCCGGATGGGGATCTCTGAGGCTGATTGCAGCTGGTTGGAAATGAATAATTCATCCTCTCCTACTGATTTTAAAGAGAGGCAAAATTATCTGATTGATGATTCTCTGAAGAATTAAGGAGATTGCATACAAAATTGGTACACATTATTGGAGCTTATTAAACATTTACAGTTGTTTAGCTGTCAGGCCCTACAAGAATCCTAAATCCAGACCTGAAATATGTTTTCTTCTCCTTGTGGCCTCTGATTCTACCACTTATAGATGGCAGAGGAGATTTAGGGACCGTAGAGCTGTCCCATGGTAGTGCTGGTGGGAGGCAGCTCAAGAGGGACCTGCCACCAGCCCTGGGTCAGGGTGGTCATGGCTTTGTCCAGGCAGCTCTGAAACCCTCCTGTGAAGATCCTCTACATTCCAGTGGTGAATTCCATTTTTTGTGGTGAAACCCTTTCAGCCAACTGAAAGGTTTGGGCACTGTCCTTGTACCCTGCAATGGTAGCAATCCAAGCTGTGCTTGGATAAACTCTTGTGTGGGTTGGACAGGGACCACAAACCCCTTTGGTGACCCACCTGTAGGTAACTCTGGGTGGCCCTTCATCCAGCCAGAGCCTGCTGGCCTTGGGACCTTCCTGATGCTCCAGCAAAGCAGGCTGGGGTCTGTTTAGGGCTGCCTCACCCACAGCTTTAACTCATAAATTCAATTCTTACTGATTTCCATCGAATTGCCTCTGGGAAAGCCTATTCACCATCAATAGGCACAGGTTTAATGACTAAAGAGGAATTTACATCATTATTACAGTAAGAATCAGCTGAAACCTGGTCTGGCCAGGATAGAAACCACTTGAGTGAGGACACATGAGGAGACTCACCTGCAGGAAAAAGCCAAAACTTCCCAGGAAGTTGAGCTTTGCACTTCAAATGTTGACCAGCAGCACCCAAGGGGCAGCAGTGACATCCAGAGCCACAAAGAAAAACCCTCCCAGAACATCATGGAATCATCTGGAGCTGGAGGGGAGCCACAAAAACCATCCAAGTCCAACCCCTGCACAGCCCAGAGACCAAATCTCCTGCCCACTGCTGTAGGGAATGGGGTCACCTATGGAGCTGTGATGTGAAAAGCTGAGGAGGAGCCCTCAAAGGGGACGGTGATGACATGAAGGAAGGACAATCTTTTCTTGTAGTGCCCGAAGTAGCGGAGCCGGTACACGCCGGGCTCCGTGCCGGCCGGGATGTGCCACTCGATGCTCACGTTGCTCTGCCCACGGGATCCTTTGCTCCAGTAAAACCTGGGAAACAGGCCCAAAACTGCAGTCAGCAAGGAAATCCATGTTTTCTTGGAGCTCACTACGTGCCATGAGATGAAGACACTTCAGGGAAGTGTATTTAAAGTTCTCCCTGTGCAGGGGCTCAGCTAAACTGAGAGGGTAAATATTCACTTAAATCACTAAGTCTGTAATTATTGAGCTCAGGACTTCTGGCACCCATTTCCACATCAAAAGTCCATTTTCTTTTACAGAATCTTTTCTGTTCAACCCCCAAAACTCTGCAGAGAATGCTCAGCCTCAAAACCCCAGACATCATCTGGACAGGAGAGATTGTTCAGCTGGTTCTGAGGGAGCCCTTCTTGGGGAAATGAAGATTTACCTACTGAAAGGCGTCACCAGCCTTGCTGCTTTGTGGATATTTTTCCTGAAGGCTGATATCTCCACCGTTCACTTTTCTTCCTTCCAAACTTTTAAAAAATTGTTGTCTGTTTATGCTACACACCTGGCCAGTTTTCCCTGTGAGTCTGTCCTGTTTTCTCTTTGGCATCTTGTTTATCCCCACGGTGTGGCAGAGGGATGGATATAGGCTAGGAGCAAGCTGGACCACACACCTTCTATAATTCCTGCCCTTCTCTCCTCCCTTTCCCACATTTGCAAGCCTCCATTCCAGATTCTGGAGCCAAGGGGAACGCCAGTTTTGCCAAATTAACCCCACCAAATATGAGCTGATCATCCTCTGGAGAGCATCACCTTCAGGTGCAAGACTGACCTGCAGCTGGGAGCTCAGGAATGAAGCCCTTAGGTTAGACTGGAATAACTCCCTGGATTCTGTGGGACGGGAAACTGCTCAGGGCACCCACCTGGTGTCCCAGGAGGCGTCGTTCAGCACCACACGCCAGCTGCTGGAAATGTTGGAGTATCTCTCCACCGTCAGGAAGTTATGCTCAGTCTGGAATAAAACCATCAGAGTTAGGCAGACACTGAGGGACAGGCACGTCCCCACCTTCTGTGGCACTTGAAACTGGAGAGGGACTCTGCTTCCTCATCTTTTACCAGCAAACGTGGGAATTACTGGCAAAAAGTGTCCTATTTTACTGCCAAAGAACAAATTTAAGCTGATAAATGATGTGATGAACTTATCTGTAGGAAGAGAATGGTCACAATGTCTACGCAAGGTGAGTGATGGAATGAATTAAATGCTTTCCTAATTTCCTTTCTTTGGTTAAAATAAAGCAGCAGGGTGGTAGGATGGAAATTAGAGACCAAGTTTGCCCTGGATACCAGCCTGGTCTAACACATACAACTTTAATAATATAAAGAGATCATAAACAACCCAAATTCACTTTGCTGCCCAAAAAGCTTTCTAGTGGTGTGAATTCCCAAAGCACACATCTTCCCCTGGTCTCCTAGCAAAGAAAAAAAAATCCTACCCAAATACCCATTAATCCCAAACACCCCAATTCCAGCATCATTCCATCAGTCCCAAACACCCCAAACTCCAGCATCATTCCATCAGTCCCAAACACCCCAATTCCAGCATCATTCCATCAATCCCAAACACCCCAATTCCAGCATCATTCCATCAGTCCCAAACACCCCAAACTCCAGCATCATTCCATCAATCCCAAACACCCAAACTCCAGCATCATTCCATCAATCCCAAACACCCCAATTCCAGCATCATTCCATCAGTCCCAAACACCCCAAACTCCAGCATCATTCCATCAGTCCCAAACACCCCAATTCCAACATCATTCCATCAATCCCAAACACCCAAACTCCAGCATCATTCCATCAATCCCAAACACCCCAAACTCCAGCATCATTCCATCAATCCCAAACACCCCAATTCCAGGATCATTCCATCACATTTACCGCATTCTCTGCAGAGTTCCTGGGGTTTGCACCCACAAAAGTCACTTTTGCAACTTCTCTCTGGGGGAGAAATTGAGATTTGTATTAAAGGCTGAGGAGCACATTAAAAGCATCCTTTGAAGAGGCCATTTGATGTATTTAGGGGGTGGATTGGTTTTGTGGTGTTTTCTTGTGCTTGGTTCGTTGTTGCTGTTGTTTTAAATTATTTATAATTTCACTTGTTGCAGCAGCAGTGGGCAATTTGTGCTTTGAACTGCTGCTCTGGGCCTTGCAATTCCACTTGTCCTGCTTGCTGGATAAACTCCACAGCTGCCCATAAAAAAAGGGAGGAAACAAGGGACATTTTTCAGAATCCCTCCCTGCCTTACTGCAGGGAGTAAGGAGAGAGCAATGAGGTGAAAGCTCTTGCTCTGAACATCTTATCTAAACGCTGAGCATTGAAAACAGAACCACTTCTGACATTTTGATTTCATTTCATCTGATTGCTGCTTGTAAAAAAATCACTGTAAAATATTTACCTTCTTAAGCAACTGCTATTTTGTTTTGAAGCAGAAGGGGAAATCTGCTTTGTGCTGAGTGAAGGGCTTTTATTTCCCCCTTTATCCACCCATTTTATTCCCATTCAGTACATGGAATGGAAACGCTCTGTCCCTTCTCAGCCGTGCCCACCAGAGAGACGAGACCTGTTTGGTCTGAGGGCACCACAACTCACAGGCTTGTGGGGTGAGGGGGAGAGAATTTAAAGGTTTCTCCAGCAGGTTTTAGGGTCTCCCAGAAGCTCTCACCTCTTGATACTCTTGTCTCACTTCTTCCAGCACATCCCCAAAGGTTTTCTTGGCCGGCGCGCTCTCGGTGCCGAGAGAAGGCAGCAGGGTCACGCTGGTTACGTTGAAAAGTGGGGGCTCTGGGCCAGGGGACAGCTCCTGAGTGGCATTCTGGCAGAGGGAAAATGTGCTTGTTACACATCCACATGGACAGCCAGGATTCCCTGAGGAAGCACAGCTCTGCTTCCCAGCCTCTGCTCGCAGAGATTGTAGGGAGAATAAAGTGAGCGTGAAACCACAGCAGAGGATCTCCAGCTGTGCTCTGCCTGCAGGAGCAATCCCTGCAGGACACTGCCCTGTTGCTGGGGTCTCCTAAATCCAGCCCCAGAACATCCCAGGATATTCCTGCCCATTGCTGCTGCCCGTTCACATACTCACAGCAGTAACGGGCACCACCAGGTACACCAAAAACACAGATTTTTTTTCTCTTTTTGATAGAAAAGCAGCAACTTCAGGCCATGCTGAAAGTTTAGAAGTTCTGATTGCCTACACTTTGAGCTGCAAACCCCCCAGAATTTCTCAGCTGGTGTCAGAGCCCCATAACAGGAATTATTTTCATACCATTTCTCAAGGTGGATTCTGAAGAGAGAGAGCAGGAGTTGGGTGGCCTTGGTGAGCAACAGCCACCACCACTGACTTAAGATTTAGATATCCCCAGCAGACTGTGGCATGTAGGAAATGCTGCTTACCAGAGCAATAGCCTTGGCCAGGCCCCTGTACAGCTGGATGTAAGCAGAAAGAGTGTGTGGCCCATAAATAGTCGAGGCAGCCTCGTATCGTTGAACCTGGAAAGGACAAATTTGGGAAAGGAGGGTTGGGAGGGCTCCTGGGTGGTTTTGCACATCCCATTCCAGCCAGCTCAAGATCAGCAGTGGGTTATTGATTCCCTTTCTGATAAGGAGACAGCCCCAACAACTTGCCAAAGTATTTCTGCTGCAATTTCAGGTTACTCCTCATTCTCCAACCTGCTGCAAACAGGGAGGGCCTGTTTGCTCTTGCAGTTAGCACAGCTTTTACCCTCTTTGCTCTTGCAGTTGGTACAGCTTTTACCCTCTTTTAAAGGCTTATGATGCAACTTGCCTCCCCCTCCAGCATTTTGGGGTGGGATTCTTCCAACCCCAGTTCTTCCAACCTTGCCTCCCAGTTCTCCCTGCCCGTTTTTGTGGCAAAGGAGAAAAACCCTAAACACACATAATTCATGTGAAATGATTAGCCCTTAAGCCAAAAAGCTGAACTCGGATCCAATCCCCAGTTTTCACATTTACCTGGTATTCCTCATAGGTGGTGATGTAGTGGGTGTAGACATTGCACAGACCTGCAATCACAACGTTCATCCCTGGTGTCCCATGGGAATCAAATTCCTAAGGAGGGAAATAAAAGCCTTACTCTGAAACAACTGCTTAATGCATGACTATACTACTATTATTACTATTATTATATCAATATTGTTATTATTGTTATGGTAGTTTGCATTGTTATTATAATTATTATTAACCAGGACAGAATACAAAGTTATGGGAGGAAGGGGACTGGATGCCCAGTAATGCAAACCTACAAGTGCAATTTGCCTTTTTTAAGGTCTCATATTCACCCCCAAAGAAAAAACAGACAAATGACTTCACATTCCAGTAAATCTAGGGGGTTTTTTTGAAAGCTAATGTCTGTATACTCCTAAAAAAACCAGGGATATAAGTATGAGAAAGGCCCAGGGAATTGTGGAGACAGCATCTGGGATTGGGATTTTATTTAGGCTGCAGCCAGGATGTGTCAATCAAAAGGAAAAAAATACTTTTGCCCTTTTTTTCTGCAGTTGTTCTCATGTTGCAGAATCCTGGTAGGGATTAAGGAGCTGAACTCCTCCATCCCAGAGCCAAACCCCTGCTGGCATCCGTTGTGCCTGGATCCCTGTGGAATTGGCTTAAAGGACTGAAACCCGAGCAGTTGGTATTTTGGGAGGATATCCATTTCTCCTGCCTGTCAGGAAGCAGATGGAAAATCTGTCTGAAGAAAATGGGAGAAGGAAACATCTGTGGGACACGAGCCCCGTGAGCCCAGCTGGGAGGAGGCTCAAGGAAAGAGAAGTTCCAGATGTGCTGTGCTCAGGGGAACCTCAGCAACTCACACTTTTAACAGCCTCCCGCAGCCTGCGTCCAGACATGGTCCTGGGGCATGGAGGGAACAAAGTCAGGCTCCAGAATCGTGGAATCCCAGAATCTTTTAGGTAGGAAAATCCCTGCCAGCCCATGGTGTCCCAGCTGTGCCCAGTGCCCACCTTGTCCCCAGCCCAGAGCACTGAGTGCCACCTCCAGCCCTTCCTGGGACACCTCCAGGGATGGGCACTCCAAAGCTCCCTGGGCAGCCCCTGCCAAGGCCTGAGCACCCTTTCCATGGAGAAATTCCTGCTGCTGTCCCAGCTGAGCCTCCCTGGCACAGCTTGAGGCCGTTTCCCCTTGTCCTGTCCCTGTTCCCTGGCAGCAGAGCCCGACCCCCCTGGAGTTCTGGAGAGCAGGGATCTAAAGCAGGAATTGCTGGCTGGACTTGCAGCACCCACCAGAAATTCCCACAGCATCCCTGAAAAGCCTCTGTGCTCCAGTTCAACCAAAACACCTCAAAACATTTCACACCCATCACCACAGCCAGGGAGGGGCTGGAGGCACCCCAGGGCAGGGTAGAAATAAAGGTACTAGAGATATATCATTATCCTATTTAAATTTGCATCCCTGCACCACCAACAGTCAGTGCAATTCATCATTGTGGCGTTTCTGGTGCCAAAAACAGAATCAAAGTCGGCAAATTCCTTTGGTTTCCTTGAAACTGCGTTTCGTTACAACCAAAATGATTCAGGAAGCCTGTGTGCATCTCAGTCCTTCTCAGGGTGAGTTTGGGGACAATTTTGAGGCTACCCCATTTTCTACCTGCAGGCAGAACTGTTCCAGAAGGTTTGAGTGAAATCTGGCTGCAGTAAACGCAGCAAGACCCAAGGAATACACACGTGAACTCCCCGGGCACAGCAAGGATTGCCAGGGACCCGATGGCAGCGATCTGCACGTCCACGATGTCTGGGTGCCAGGGGTGAGGCCGACTCATCTGAGGGGCAGGAAAAAGTGCATAGAAATACTCTGGTTTAGTAGCAAAAAATAAAAAATCTGAGGTGTTTTCCTTCCTACAGTCATCAACCAGGAGATGAATTTATTTTGTGAATTTACTGGTAAATTATATTTATTTGTGGAACACGTGAGAGGGTGCTTTACCTCCATATGATGTCTGATCATAAGGCACACGTAAATACTATAAGTAAGGCCAAAAAAAACCAAAAAATCCCTAAATAAGGTTGCCAAGAGGGGCAGCTTTAGGCAAAGTGGGTAAAGAAAGTCAAGGTAGCACCTAGAAACCCCTCATCTGTCTGGAAAAAGGATAGAATTGGGACTGATGAGGAGATGAAAAATCCTACTCCAGCGAGCCAAAAAAGGGGTTTTTTTCTGAGGAGCAATTTGCTGGGGGCAAAACATGAATGACAAAAGCTTGTGAAGCACATCAGAAGCAGGAGGCCTGCCAGAGCATCCCTAAAATGTGCTAAAGCTGTAAGAATAAAGTGTAATTTACTCTGAGCAACACCATCCTGCGTGGAGGAGGAGGCTGGGAGGAGCTGGGGCCTCTTTTGGGGAGAGCTGAGGTGAGGAGCTGATTGAACACGAAGTGACAGCAGGGAAGCTTTTAACGAGGCTGGAGAAAGGAATAACAATGAATTTCTTTACCCAGATGGCCTCGTTTAAGTGCTCTGAAGAACCCTGGACATGATCCCTCTGCACACAGTTTGCTCAGTGCCAAGGGAGCATCAGGTGGGAAAAGGGGCAGCGATTTCCATTCAGATTTGTAAAGCAGGATTTGGGGAGAGCTCAGAAAACACCAAGCCATGCCCTGAGCATGGGCTGGCATCGATGGAGCAGCAGCTCTGCAGAGCCCATGCAGCCCCTGCTCCCTCCTTGTTCTTCACCAGACATCACAGACATTGCCTGGAACTCCCTGACAAACCCAGCAAGGATTGGGATCTGTGACCCCAGCCCAGCCCAGCCCCCCCTGCACTCCCCAGGGCACACACAGGTGTGTCCTTACCTCTCCCGTGTTGAAGAGGATGGGCTTGGGTTTGTGGCAGGCTTTGGTTTTGTTCGATGGCTCTCCCAGCAGCTGGTCCCGGATTTGATCCCAAAATGGGTCCCCTTCTACTGAGCCTTGAGGGGGAAACCTCTTTAAAATCTGTTCCTACACCCCCTGCTCACAGGTAATGAGGAGAAATGAGCAGAACAGTCCCAAAACAGCTCTTCCTCCTCCCTAACCCCCATCCCATCCCTTGTTCTCCTTCCTCCAGGGCATGGCCGTATCTTTTTCCCACATGGACACAGACAAACCTGTGAGGGAGTTTCCCCCACCTCCCCAAAAACCACCCCTTTGGATGCTGAGAAGTGACACTCCAGGGCTTTCAGTCCATCTGGGGGATACCCCACTGGGATCTGCCCCCAGATTACCTTGGGTGAAGTTGAAAGCCCCCACTCCGTCAATAGTCCCCGCAGCAAAGCTGTGCCCCAGGGCTGGCTTACAGGTTTTAACCTAAATCAGGAGGGGAGAAGAAAAGGAAAAAGAGACAAAGCCCGTGTTCCCCGTGGTGGCAGGTGCTGCTGCAGGAATGGGGTGTTTCCCCCTGCTCTCACCGTGTGTGTGGCATTGAGCTCCACCGCCACGTTGCTCATGTTCACCCACTGGTGGGCTGAGCTCAGGGCTCCTGTCACCTCCTGGGAGGCTTTTTCATAGAGCTCCTAAGGGACACACGAGGGGGAAAATAAATTCCTGTGGGACAAGCAGTCAGGAAGAGCCATATGGATCATTTCCTCACCCCACCTTCCCAGGGCCTCTTCCAGGCATAAATCTGTAATTCCCAAGTCCCTTTGTTTCTGTCACACCGAGCCCTCAAGCTCTCCCTGTCTCAGGGAGGGAGGACACTTCTCTTTTACAGCTGAAACATGCCCCTATTTCAGCAGGGTGGCAACTCCCTTCCCCTGTTTGCCGCCTCTTGGCATTCCTCACATCTTAGGCCGAGCAGAAAAAAATGTTTTCTGTGAGAAAGAAGCGTTCTGCTCTACTCACTGCCTCAGTGCTGCATGTGTTTACTGCACCCCTGACAGCTGGAGGTATTTACTGCACACATACAGCCCCTCGGGGAATGGTTTTCCAGCCCTGGGTTGGTCCATGGGGAGGGTTGCCAGAAGTTATACAGGTTTAAGGACATTCCTGGAAGGAGCTGAGGGCACAGTCATGGAAGGCCAGGGGTCTGGGGTGTTAAAGACAACAGCAGTGTTTTTCCCCTGTGTTTGATGCACACACCAGCACTCCTGGACTGGGGACAGAGGCATAACCAGCCTGGAGTGACTTCAGGCCACAGCCTCTGCAGGAGCAGAGCAAAAGCCACCACCAAGCCTCCTGCTCCCCCTCCTCTGCTGGACATGCTCCAGTTCCTACAACTCCTGTCCCTTAAATGCCACCAAAAGCTCTCCTTGCACTCATTGCTCTCACATCACACCGGAGGGGAACCAGCAAATTCAGTCCAGGGCGGCTTCAGAGCCCACAGGTGACAAAAGGGAACCTTTAGGGCTGAGGAAATGCAGGGCTAAGCAGGGCAAGGGGAGCAACCTCTGTGGGGGTTTCAGCCACACTTTTTACCTCACATTTGTGTCAGTTTGGAAATGTGATGCCAAACTGGCCCACAAGTGGTGTGTGGTGGTGTCTCTGAGCTCTCCCAGGAGGATTTTTCCCATCATGATGTCTTTGAGATGAATGGATGAGGGATCTTGATCATAGCCCAGTGAGGAACATTGAGATCAAAACCCCAAACCAGCATTTTCAAATGACTACACCTGCAAGGATGCATCTAAATAAAAGTATGTGTTGTCCTGTCTAAATTCAGGTTTCTAATCAGATGTGTTCTACCTGAGGAAATTTTTCACCACCATTAAGATTTCCTACACTTTCCTAAGCCTAACAAATTCCAGCCTTTGAGGTCCTCTTGATTCCAGTAGACAGAGACATCACCAGCTGGTTGCAAAGCTCATTTACCCCTTAAAAACAAGATCAAGGAACTTTAGAGTAATTTGAATCTACAAACATTCACCAAAGCAGGTACAAGATATAAAGAATATGGAATATAGGAGACAGAAGATAGAATATAGAATATCCAGGGGGAAGGGATCCACAAGGCTCACCAAGTTGTTGAAATGAGCATGAATTCCTGTCTTAGCAGCACTCACACACACTCAGGAAGCAGAACATCCCTTACCTTTGCTTTCAAGTAGATATTTTGCCCTATAATCCTGGTGCTCTCAAACATATCGTTGCCAGGCCCCTTGGCCATGCACATGGCTGCCTGTTGGGAAATTTGGTGATCAGTGACTGTGGAGAGCAGCTGGCACTGCCAGATGCTTGCCAGGCTGTGGGAACTGAGTGCTTCTTGCAGGCCACATCCAATTTAGCCAGGGGGTTGCTGCCCTCAAGTTAAATTTGGGGTGAACAACCAGAAAATCGGGTGTGCGAGGAACAAAGCGCGGTTAATTCCTGGAAGTGGCATCCAGGACAGGGCAAAAAGGTGGGTCACACTCACCCCTCCGACGGGACAGGAGCTCTGGGGGTTGTCACAGGACTCGCCCGTGTTGGCGCAGAAGGGGCCCCGCGTGTTGGGGGACACGTCTCCCAGGTTGGAGGAGGCAAAGGCGGCCACGAAAGAGCCCTGCCAAGGCCAGGGGAGCGTTGCAGCGCCGTGCAGGGAAAGCTGCAAAGCCCACCTGCAGCTCTCCCTGCAGCTGCTGTGCCAAGCAGAGCTCTGGTTTATTCCCAAAGTCACTGGCAGCTCTGGAATGGGGGTTTGGGCACATCCCAAGGGGTAGGGCAGGAAGAGCAGGGGAGAATTGGATGCACATGATAGCAATTCAGGAAAAAGAGACAAACTTCACACCACCTTGGCGTGCAGACAGTGTTGCCTCCTCCCCCTCTTCCACCTCAGCTCTCCCCAACTTCTCATGTTGCTGATCAGATGTTTATGGGTCATTGGAGCACCTTGCACAGGATTTTTTTTCCCTTCCAGGTGTTCACCACGACTGATTTACAAGGTGAGAACTATTGGAACTGGCTGCAGGGACACTTCCCAGGTTGTTCAAGGTTGAACGCTTCCAGGGACGAGGCAACCACAACCTCCCCAGATTTTAATCAAAATAAATGTGAGTTATTCCTCAAGTCTGAATAACTGCCACCAATTACCAGTTTGGAATGTCATGAATACACCTTTCAATTTCCCTTCTGGAAAAGGAAATAAATCAAAGCATTCACCTAAATCCTTGTGTTCCTGTGTTTGCCCTGCTGTCCCACCTTGCCCTCCCTGTCCCAGCCCTGTTTCCCCGATTCCTTTGGGTGCTCCCACCTCTCCAGGGAGCATTCCCTTGTTCTTCTCCTGCTCAAACAGGTAGGAGGCATAGCCCACATTGTCACTGTTCACCAGGTGGTTGGAGTTGTTCATGCTCACTGGGTGCACAGCAAACCAGCTGAGAAGAGGTCAAAAATGAAATTAAAATTAAATAAAAAAGTGAAAATGCTCTGTTCACTCTGTCCGGGGGCAATTGACCTGTTCAATCCTATTGGATTTCAATCCTATTTAATTTTCCTATTCCCAATTTGGGGGAATTTTCTTTGGGAGAATACACACAGAGGCTCATGGTGCTTAGGGATGGATTAACAAAAGCAGAGTATTCCCATCCTGTCCCTTCCTAACCAAGGGGGCTCATGGCTGAACAATCCAGACCTTGAGGCCTGACAAGAATTTGTCACTGTCATTGTCAGGGCCACCAAGAGCTCCTTCAGACATGAACTGACTCTTGCAGTAACCTGGAGAATTACATTTTAATATTCAAAGGAACGAGGAGGAGTCAGTGATGTAAAAATCTGGGAAAAAAGGAACATCTTCATTCCTACAAAAAATAGTGAGGGTTTGGAGAAAAACCTGCTGCTCTGGTGGTCAGTACCTGAGAAGGCCTAGCTCATGTCCATCTTCATCTACCATCTTCAGCAGCACCATTTCTTTATCCGTGTTGGATGAATACCTGCATGGGAACAAAGCAGGGAAATCCCATCAGAGTCAGGGCTGTGCTCTGATCCTCTGGCAGGTGAAATCCCCACTAGGCTGAACAAGGATGTGAAAAGGTATTTCAGGTACCACCAGCACACAGCAAGGCCTTAGAGAAGCATCTGGAACCAGCTGGGAAGAGCTGTGGCTGTCACTGTCCTCAGGCACTGCTCCTCCAAGGAATGGAGGTAACACAAATCCATGCACCAAGGACAACACTTTAATGCCCTCTGACTCTTTCTTTGTCAAATAAAGCACAAGGTCACATCCCTGACTGATTCCTCATGCTTAGAGAGGGCACCTACAACTTCCCAGCCCTTTCCTAGCAGTTAGTTTTTTCTCCTGCCCGGGGAGGTGTTACCTGTTCCGCTCGGACTCCGGGTTCGCGAGGTAGGAGAAGGGGCTGCGGTTGATCTGGCTGTTTTCTACCGTGCCTCTGTTTATAAAGAGCCTTCCTCTCTTCATGTTCTTGTGGGCAATATCTATGCTCTGCAAAGCAGCAAGACAGGGCCATCAGTCTGTAAGGCACGTGGGAAGTTATCTGGAAAAACTCTTTCCTTCCCTTCCTGTCTATCCCCAACCCTTCCTTGGAATTTGGGAGTGCTTGTTTGTTTGGGATCTTTTTCCTAAAATTCTCCAAAATTACGACAGCATTTTTGAACTACCCACAGCTGTCTCTGAAGAAAGGGTTCAAAGCTCCTGCTTTTTGAGCTGCAAACAAGCAAGCCCACCTCAAAGCAGGCCGTGCCACGTGGAGGTGCCACCCCAATCACCACAGCCAGGCTGAACTGGGCGGCACCGACCTTCACAATGCCGTTCACGATGGAGCTGAGGGCTGGCTGCACGAGCCCCTTGCTGGTGATCCAGAACAGGGTGTACTGGAAGTACCCCCCAGGCCCCGAGTGCGTGTGGGTCCCGCTGAGGATGACGTTGTCCCGGCGGTACAGCTCGCCGTACTTGCTCCGCAGCCGCTTCAGCACCTGAGGGTGAGGAGGTGCTCCTAAAAACCCCAACCAGCCATTCCCCCTCCTCACTCTTCTGCTGCCTGGCACAACAACAAGGTCGTAGCTGTTGGCTTGGCAGGAGGCTCAAAATAGGAATATCTGGTAAAAGACCTTCATATCCAACCCAAAACACATCCCAGATCATCCCAGGAGGATCCACAGTTCTCCAGCACCTCCCCATTATTGTCAGCACTTTGTAATGAAGGGATGGGACTATTTTTGGGCTAAGAATGATTTATTGCTCAGATAAACATCAGTCTCAGAGGCTGTGAGATTTTAGAGGAGCAAGCAGTCAGCCTTAGCTCAAAGCAGTCACAAGTTCTTCGTTACAAGGCAATACAGAACTTTCTAACCCAATGGATAGATGCCACAAGGTTTATTTTGCTTTTCTAACCCATCGCCTTTACTTACTTCTGCTGCACTGTGGTTACTTTTATCTAATAGGCTTCTGTCACACTTATACACATCTGCTTCTGTTGTAACTTCTAAACTCTCAGTTTATTCCATACAACCACACCCCTACACTATAAACCCTTCACCATCTTATCAATGCAGTTTCTCATTTACTTCAGGCATATTCTTACTTACAACTATAGAAACAAAAGTTTATGGTTTTTCTGCTTAATGTCTGTGTATTGTATTCCAAATTTCTCCCAGGGCTGCAGATCAAACTCTTCAGTGTCTGTGGAAGTTTCTGTTTTTCCAATTCCCACACCCCCCTCCCTCCAGCACTGCACTAGAGGCACCATGATAATGTATTTGCGATTCCAATGAACTCCTGGTGATTCTCCCACTAAGAGAAGAACGAGCAAAGTCCAGCCTCATTTGCTGAGGGGCCCAAAGCTCTTCTCCAGCAGAGACACAGCATCACCCCAAGGAAATCCCAAAGGATTCTCCAGCCCCGTACCTCCAGCCTGACTCTCTGGGACACCATCCCGATGTCGGCGCTGACGAACACGACGCGTTTGGAGCCCTTGGGCTCTGCCACGATGAAGGCTCGGCTGTAGAGGCGTGAGAGGAGCCCCCCACCCACCTGGTTGGGGTTGGCATATCCCATCTGCAAGAGAGGAGCTCCATCAGAGAAACGGAGCTGTTTATCCCTCTACTTTTCCTGAGTAGATTTGCCTGGGGGTCCCTCAACAACGCCGAGCTCCAGTTCTGTCTCAACCATGGAATGATTGGGCTTGGAAGGGGCCTTAAAGGCCATCTCCTTCCAACCCCCCTTCCACCAGCCCACATTGCTCCAAACCTCAAGGAAATTTCAACTTATGTTTGAAGGCGACACTACTCCAAAATCACGAAAACATTGTAATTTTTCTGGGGGCCCACAGCTCCCCATGTCCCCCAGGTGACGTGACTGTGCCCAGAACTGCAGAAGCAAGGAGATTTTTGGTGCAGAAAAGGCTGCAAAGACCTCAGCTTAAGTGCTAAGGGCTTGGCAGATCTCTCTGAATGCCTCCCTGCCTGTGGAAACGTGAGGAAGGTGAAAAGTTCCCCCAGAGCATCCTCCTTCCCAAAACCAGGAGCCTCCAGCTTCTTCCCGGTGCCATTTTGTGCCAAATGAGTCTAAAGAAAGTGACATTTGGCAAGGCAGAGGCTCTAAACCAGAAATCCTGCAAAAGAAAAAATACTCACAAAGGATGAAAAATCAGTATTTCACCACCCCCATGAGGAATTCCCCCCACTCACCAGAGGGACCTGTGCCACAGGCCCCGTGCAGTCAGCTCTGCCAACACCCACCAAGTACTTTGCCTCTTCTGCTATGTTGTTGGTGCAATCTGTAACAACACATGGCAGATCAGTGGGCATGGGAGCGAGCAGAACTGGGGACAAAAGAGGCCAAAGGGCTCTGGCTGAGTGCTCTGAAGGGATTTCCAGTGGGTTCAAAATGTGCCAAGGCTGTGAAGGCCTCAAAGGGTGGAGCAGGCATGAAGAACCAGCCAGGGAGCTCTGCAGAGGGGTCACTGGACTGTGTCAGATGGGTGGTGATGCACAGTGAGGGGGAAGCAGCCCAGCATTCCCAGTTAAACCCAGGCCAGCATTCCCAGTTAAACCCAGCCCAGCATTCCCAGTTAAACCCTCCAAGCCCACCAGTACCATGCAGGAACCAGGTCCAAGCGCTGTTTGACACAATTCAGCTCAGCAGTGGTAAGAAAAAAGGGATGGTGTGTCAGGAGCTAATGGGAAAGGACTAAGGAAGAGAGAAGGACACGTCCAACCCATCCTGTGTCCAGTTCTGCCTTGGTCTTCCCTCAAAAAATCACAGCTGAAGCTCAGAGAAGGGAAAAACAGTTCTGAGCAGTGATTTCCAGACAAATGGTGAGGAAAAGGTCTCTCTCACCCCAACCACCAGGAAGGTGCAGAAATCCTTCCAGGATGGGCAAACCCGTAGAAGAAAAGCCATGAATGGCTATAAAGTCATAATCAATCAGAAAGGTTATCTGCATCTCAGGAAATCCCAGAGCCACAAATCACTGCAGGCTGAGATAACACTGTGGGAAAATATGAAATATTTCTGTGTGCTTGCTCTGTTCCCACAGCCCTCCCCAGGCAGCTGCTTTGGGATCAGGGGATGCTCCATCTTCCCAGCCTGGCCTTTCCTGGGCTGTCACTTGAAACACAGGAGAAGGGAAACACTCACACTGGCCACAGACTGATGCCATTTCTGCATTTAAAATGACACCAGCCAACTGGGCCACCCCTTTGGGACTACCCTTCCTCTTCCTCCTCCTCCCCCAAGAGCTCTGATACAGAGGACAATCACTTGTGCAAAACTCGGGCATGTTACAGCCTAAAAACATGAAGTTTTGAGTCCCACGTGTGAACTCCATCCAATCTGAGGCCAAAATCTGGAAGGTGGAAGGCCCCACTGGTGAGATGTTGAGTCCAGCTCCCGACACCCTCGTGCCTGGGGATGGGGTTGGAGGCATCCATGGGCTGTGATGGGGCTGTAAAACCCCTTGGTCAAATCCTGGGCGTGAGAGGCTCTCAGCAGGCACAGAGGGGGAAGGGAGGATGGAAGGAAGGGATCCCATCCCTGGGGCTGTGCATCCATGGCCAGAGAGCTGCTGCTGTGGCTGGGTGAAGGGACCACGTGCAGAGGTGGTGGTGACAGCTCAGGAGTGACCTGAGACCTCCACATGTCCCCCTCTGATTTAAATCCTGCCCTGGGCACCCCCTGGAGCAGAGGGCTGGGAGGGGCTGGGATAGCCCCACTTGCCATTGGTGTTTTTGGTGAGGAAGTGCAGGACCAGGAGCACCACGGTGAGGGAGATCATCAGCACCAGGCACGCGATCAGGATCACCTCCAGCCGGGAGCAGGAGCACTTGGACCTCTTTCCAGGCATGCTGGGGGCACTGTGGGGGCAGAAAGGAGCCCGTGGGGCATCCCAGTGAGGGGCACATCCCACCCAGAGCTCACATCCCACCCTCAGGGAGCCGCCTGTGTCCCCCAGCCCAGCGTCAGAGACAGCAGCAGCACAGAGGAGGATGGGAAGTGGCGATTTCTATTTCAGTTTATGACAAAAATGTGTCTCCTGCTGGCAGCCATCACTCCCTGACACCAGGCCTGACAGGACAGGGAGAGCATCCAAATTCCCGACCCTGTGTTTCCCAAGACACTTTGCTCACCCTTCTGATGAGATCTGGCAATAAACCCCACAATATTCCACCAGATCCTGTGTTCTCTGAGCGGCTGTAGGAGATGCTGATGCTCAGAGCACAGCAGAAGATAATACTGTTACCATAATAAACATCAATTTAGGAATCTCAGCATCAAGGTCCCTCCCAACGCACACCAGTCTGTGATTATTCTGTGGTTAGAGAGGGAAGAATGAGGCAGAGAATCTGATTTTCCTGGCAGGAACGTTTGCCAGCTCTGGTGAAGCTCCTGCCTGCAGGCTATTCCTCACAGGGAATGTGCCCTGGAAACAATGAGCCCGCAGGAAACAGCTGGAATGAGCACTTACGCTCCTGAAAAGGCTGCAGTGAGAAATGACATCAGCAGAGAGCCAAGTGGTCACTCAGACCTGCTCCAGGGTGACCTCTCTTATCAGCTTCTTCTGCTACAGCACTCCCGGTCAGGGCTGAATAGCACAGAGCAAATACTGGAGTGACAACAAATCTAAAGTTACAGGTTTCCTGCCTGTCCATCTTTGTTGTCTGAGCGTGGCATTGGCTGCCAGGCACCCTGAGCTGTCCAGAACTAGCCCAGCCCCAGCCTGAAGCACCTCAGCATCACACACAGCCACACTCCTCACCAGCCCGCTGATTTAACTGCCCCAAAAGCACTGAAGCGACAATCCCCGAGCCTACCTGAGCTCTCTCACCCGTGCCAGCAGCTCCCAGCTGGAAAGTTCACTTGGAAAGTTCTTGCTGAGTAACCCCGTGAGTCAAGCCTGGCACAAGATAAGGAGAAACCAATCAATAATTTGAATCCCACAGGGAGGTGGTGGGAGGTTTTTCCCCGTGTGTTTCTGTTAAGCTGCAGACAGCATCTCCCTCTCCCAAAATAACCTTTCCAGCAGTGCACTGCTCAGCTCTGCAGCTCCAGGAATTTGGGAATATTTTTTTCCTCCTCTGCCTCATCACAGCTTGGTCCAGCCTGTGGAATGGTGGCTGGATGTGACTCCTGATCCTCAGGGAAGTTCAGTGCTCAGGGTTTCCACACTCTACTAGAAGAACTTGGAAACACGATTGTATTTTGAGTGTAAAACACTTTCTATTAATGCACTTCTATTTAGCAAAAACTTTATTTGCTAAAACCCACCTTTTTTCCCCACCTGTTTCAAGTCCCAGCTAGGCCTGGATAAATTCTCCAGCTGCTCAAATAGCTTTATCCAAAGGCTTTTGGCACTTGGCTGTCAGAATCTGAGGTATTGATGATTCTGAGATTGTAGAAAGTCTCTGTCTTTCAGCCCCGCTGCCAAAGAAGAAGCCATAATTCGTCTGTGCTGGTTTCAGGGTTGTTTATTCTGTTTATCTCTAACATGTTCTGCTGCCCTGCCGCAGCTCTGTCCTGCAGGGCAGCGTGTGGGGCTCTGCCCTCAGTGGGATGGTACAAACATTAAATACCACAAACTACCTGTGCTGGATTTACAATAACGTGCCAATATCTGTCACCTACGTTGAACAGTGTGTCCCCAGCCTAAACCAACAGAAAAATGCCAACACTACAGTGAAACATGGAGGGCATGAAGAAGGAGAAAAAGGACAAGACACACCCAATTTCCTCCATCTTGTCCCCTCTGAACCCCTAATCTAGAATCCTAAAATTTTACTTTTGCACCAGTGCCACACTTAATTATTACTTAAATCAAACACTCAGAGTTTGTAATTCATCCTGTAAGATTGAAAACTCTTTTCCATGGACAGAGATCACAGACAGTGTCTCTGGGGGCTCTGTCCAGGGGGGTTCCTGACCCCTGCCAGGGTCCCAGACCTTCCAGGGCAGCCAGAGGGAAGCTCTGGATTCCCACACTTGGCCTCTCCCCAAAGTGACAGGACCCATCACACCCTGAGATGTTGGTGCAGCGGGGAGGGAAGTTCCAACCAGCCCTATCTCCCTCCACCATTGTGGTGGGGATTAAAAGCTGGGAGCACCTCTGGCAGTTTGCCTCCCCTCACAGGGAAGGGAAAAGGGTTTCCATCACCTTTCCTACAGTGCATCCCTGATCCAAGGGTTAACATTCCTGGCAGCGGCTGCGTCAGCGCTTCAAGGTCACGTTCAGCGCTGCCCTTTGGCTCCGGTGGTTTTTGGACTGGCTGCTGGGGAGAAACAAGATTTCCTGATATCTTATCTCCTGGCTGGGATTCCCAAGGAACCTGCAGGGAACCTGCAGGCTCTGGAGGCAGCTGTGTGGGCTGGCAGATCTCCCTGGACACCGCTGTGCTCCTGGGAATGTTTGCGACCCAAAATGTGTCCCAAAGCTTTAGGGTGAGCTTGGCAAAACCATGGAGCAGCTGCTCTGCTGGCATGGAAGAGCTGCTGGCACAGGGATGAGCCAGGAACAGGCTGGGCAAGAGCAAGAGCTCTTCCTGCAGGTGATATATATTTGCTGGAGCATCAGGAAAAGCTGATTAGAGATTGAGTTTTTAGGAATTGTTCTTGTGGTGGAGAGTCCTGCCAGCCCCACCCCACAAAATCCAAACAGCTGAGGAAAAGTGGCTCTGTAAGCACCTGTGGCTGGGGGTGGAGGAGGGGAAGGAAGACTGGTGACAGCTCAAAACATGCCCTGGGGAATATTTCAAATTGCTTTCCTGTGGAGGCTCTGGGGACCCCCAGCTCCCCATCTCCTCCAGGTGACGTGACTGTGCCCAGAACTGCAGAAGCAAGGAGATTTTTGGTGCAGAAAAGGCTGCAAAGACCTCAGCTTAAGTGCTAAGGGCTTGGCAGATCTCTCTGAATGCCTCCCTGCCTGTGGAAACGTGAGGAAGGTGAAAAGTTCCCCCAGAGCATCCTCCTTCCCAAAACCAGGAGTTCTCCAGCTTCTTCCCGGTGCCATTTTGTGCCAAATGACCCTAAAGAAAGTGATGTTTTCTTTACAATGTTTATCCTCCAGAAAAAAGGTTCCTCCCCATCACTGCTACCACCATTGTGACCTCCCCAGGGGCTGCAAAAACAGCACAGGGATTTCATCCTCAGCAGGAGAAGTTCAAACCCACTTGGGATTCATGGACCCACTGAAGGAATCAGGCAAAGCTGACAGAAGGGAAACCACTCAGCACAGGTGGCCAAATGTGCATTTCTTCCCTCAGTGAACCTTCAAATCATTAAGAAACAGGATTCAAACTACCTCTATAGAGGAAAAATAAATTAATTAAGAAAATTTGCTTTGAAATATAAACCCATGAAGCATTTACTTCCCTTTCCTCTCCTCATTTTCAGTTCCTCATCCCTCCCAAGCAAGACCAGATCATTTTAGAGAAGTGGCCTTTTCCTACAGCACCCAAATTTCACTGTAAAACCAGCATTTCCTGGTCTCTTGGAGAGCTCCCTTTCTGCAAACCACCAAGCTGGGACTGGGTAAAACTAAAGTTAACTGGGTAAAACTAAACTCTTCTCTTAAAAATGCTCAGGCCACAATCTTCTCTGTAAACCTTCTGAAACAAAAACTCTTCTGATGGGCAATGAAGTGATTGAAAATAACTTTAAAAATTACTTTTTTTGTGTGTGTGTGGTTTTTTGGGTTTTTTGTTTTGATATTTTGGGTTTTTTTTTGGTTGGTTGGTTTTTTGTTTTGTTTTTTGGTTTGGTTTGGTTTTTTTTTGGCTTTGGGTTTTTTTTGTTGGTTTTTTTTGTTTGTTTGTGTTTTTTGTTTTGGGGTTTTTTTGTTTTGTTTTTGTTTTTTGGGTTTTTTTGTTTTGGTTTGGTTTTTTGTTTTTTGTTTTGGTTTTTTGTTTGTTTTGTTCTTTGGTTTTTTTGGGGTTTTTTGGTGGTTTTTTTTGTTTGTTTGTGGTTTTTGTTTTTTGGTTTGTTTTTTTGTTTTTTTTTAATTAAAAGACCTGGAAGAATTCCTGAAACTGACTGCATGGCCAAAAATCCCTTTTTTTGCTGAGAAGCCACTGTGGATCAGCTGTAATGATGGGCAACTCCCCAGTATCAGGGCCTCACTCATCCCTGCAGGACACAAACCTTGATTCCAGCCTGTTTGCTGCACCCTGGCCAGGTCCTGAGCAGAAAATTGGAACAACCATCACCTCAGCATGAGCAGGTGGCTGGAGCAAAGCCTGAGATCCTGGGTGTGAGGGCTCTCAGAGCTCTCACAGCCCCCACAGCCTTCACAGCAATGAAGAGGCCTCTTACATAATATTTATTTAACAGAAAATGGCCAAAGTCCTTTTGCTGGGGCTCAGGGTGGCAGGAGATAAAAGTATTTGCACAGAGCTGACAATGAGAACCCTGCCAGCCTTTGGCAAGGGCACACCAGGGCTGATTTACTTGAAAATCCAACACCACGTGGATTTTCCTCCCTGGTCAAAACACACACCCCTACTCCAAGCAGCAGCTGGAAGTGGGAGCACTTCTTTGTGGTGGCAAAAGGTGATTTTTCTGCTGGAAAGCACACACATGGAGAGTTTAGGAAGGGCAGGTAGCAAAATTAGAGCAATTGCAGTTTCTGAACTCAAAGTCCTGCACAGGTCACTGAGTGACAGCTGGACTGAAGGGATACCTAACAAATGCAATTAAAATGCTGTCCTGGGGTGCCTCACCTTTCCTTCCCCACCCTCCCTTGCCTTGCCTCAAGAGCAAGGACTCTCCTGCCCTTCTGGAAAATCATGGTGACGTTTTGCTGCTGATAATTTATGGCCAGGCCTGTGAACACCCCAAAATTCCCCAGGTGATGTGCCTTAAATCTATCCAGGGCTTAAAGGTTGACCACAAACAGAGAATATTTTGCTATTCCTCATCAGAAGGTGCAGCAGCAGCCCCAGGGACAGGGCACTTCCCTGGGATGTGGGAGAGCCCCAGGAAGAGCCAAGCAGCACATGCCAAGGGAAAAAACTCTGGCACCAAACAGGGTAAACCTCAAAAACGGCAATGCAGACTTGGCAGATCCAAATTCAGTCCCACTGGGTTTTTTTGGGATGAAAAATGGTCATAAAATGAATAAGGTGGTCTGCACTGTGTCCACCCATGCCAGCAGGGGCTGAGCTGCTGCTGCTGCTGCAAGCCAAATTATGGGAGCCCTGTCTGCTCCCAAACCTTGCAACACCTGCTCCTTCCATAATCCTGGAATCACCGAGTATCCTCATCTGGGAGAGACCCCAGGGGACCCATCAAAATCCACCTCCTGGTCCTGGAGAGTGCCTGGGAGTGGTGTCCAAACATTTATTTATTTAAACAATAAATCCTGGTGCTCAATACCATTCCCTGCCCAACCTGCAGCACACATGGACAGCCAAGGGCAGGAGAGGCATTGAGGGGATGCAAAAAGAAACCACAGATCCTTCTGGCAAATATTTGTGGCCAATGGCTGATGAGCTGGATGGGAGAAGTTGCCAAAACAGGAGCTTCTCTTCGGGCAGCGCTCTGATCCGCTGGCACCAGGAGAGAACGAGCACTGAGCTGTGTCCTGAGGAGAAGCAGGAGGGGGAATCTGATGGGATTGCTCCTTCCAGAGCACAGGAAAGCAAAGGGATCACTGCCCTTGCTTTCATGCTCCTCCAACACCTCCCATCCCTGTATTTATGGGTGTAAAACCTGCCCCATTGCTAAAGGCTGTTCCCAGATGGATCTCAGCAACATCAGTGCCCACCCTCCTGGCAGAGATCCTGTTCTGCCCAGGTCTGTCCCCACACTGAACCACCCTTTTCCAGCCTTTCCTGGTGCAGATCCCTCTGCCCAATTTCACCCTCCCGGCACCTGCACTGCCCTGTCCAGGTTTGCCCCTCCACACCCAAACCTGCCTCTGCCTGCCCTCTAAGGACACCCTCAGCACTCAGCTGGAGACCACAGGGGATGCTTCCACTGGAGATCCACAGGACTAAGGCAGCACAACGCCGGATTCCAGCTTTTACAGCCTGGTAGTTGGCTGTGCTCACCTCCCTGATGGGCACCAAGCAAAGAGGAGCAGCAGGAGCTGGGAGGGAGAGGAAACACTGCACCAGTGCCCAGGGCAAGGGAATCACTTGGGTGGTGGCTCAGCCTCTAACTGGGACAAGATTGGGTCCCTGGAGGTCACCCAAGGATCCCAGCCCAGCAACACAAAGCTCACAGGCCGAGTGATGCCAGAGGAAACCCAGCAGCCCTGGCTGCATTCTCCAGAAAGCACAGACTGAGGGATGGCTGCAGATGGAGCTTTTGGGGGGAACACAGTGGGAAATCTGGGATTCTGCCCATCAGCACCGTGCCCTGACCTCGAGCCACGTCCCATCCCACCCAGGCACAGCTGCACCCCGGGAAGGAGGAGCACAAGGCAGCACAAGCTCCACAGCCTGGGCTGAGCCAGTGCACAGCAGTTCTGTCCCAAATCCACCCCCAGAGGGGACATTGCCCACCTTGCCAGGTTCCCTTCCCGAGGCAGCAGCACGCCCTGCCCCAGCACAGATGGGACCGTGAGGAGCCAGAGCCATGCAGAAAGTCAGACACCACAAGGCAGGGTTCAGCAGATTCCATTTAATGTCATGTGCATATATATCCATACATTTACTTATGTCAATGGTTCGGATGTGCGTGATGCCAGGTCTTGAAAAATCTACTCCTCGGGTTACGTCTGGGAGCGCAAACTCTCTCAAAAATCAGCTCAAAAATCAGCTGGGGTGGGGTAAAACTGATTTTAGCCCCAAAAGTTGCCAGGTTAAAGCTGTGAATTGAAGGCAGAGCAGCAGAGCTGAGTCCTAAATCCCCACCCAGCTGCTGCAAAGGGTTTGGCCAAGGAACCCCTCCCTCCTTTCCTCCCCTCCCTCCCTCCCCAGGGAGACAGAACTGACAAGGAACCAGCTGCTCTCCTTCAGCATCCCAAGCACCAGCCAGGCAGAGCAGCAGAAGCAGCACCCCACCAGCTCCCCAGGGTTTTGGCCAGGGCAGAGAGGCAGAGATAAAACATCCCCAAAAAAAAAAAAAACAACAAAAAGAAAAGAAGGGAAAAATGACACTTTCACCAGCACGGACGCACAGAAATTGGCTTCTCTTCTCTTTTTTTCTGGTGTGCAGGGGCCAGCACTGGCAGCTCCTGGGGGAAGGGATGCCCACCTGCCCTGTGCTGCATCCCAGCAGTTCAGGGTAGATTTTTCAAGGCCTGGAGATGGCTCCCAGGAAGGCTCCCCCCGCCCCTCGGCATCGGTTGCATAGCATTTATTTCAGATAAGGCACTGTTTTGCCCAACAGCAATTCCACATCAATGCAGTTTCCATACAGTCCACATCGGATGGCCTACAGTGCAATAACATCAACTTAAAGGCAAGGTTTGGAAGAATAAACCCAGCTTTAAATTTCAACTGAATATTAAGAAGATAAAGGAAACTACATTTTTCAAAAGCCTTTTTTATTTTCCTTCACCATTGTTGTTTTACAATACAAATATCACCTTGTGAATACACAAAAAACCTACAGAAGATAACTCTGCTTCACGTAAAATACAGAATGGATATATATATATATATTTATATATATATTTTTCTCTTCTTCATTCTTTTTTTTATAAAAACTATTTTTGTTCTGCACATTGGCAAGTTTAGGATAGGAGACTTCCCCAAACATACAGTATGTATGGTAGGAGTGAAAACTTAGAATTACATGCAGTTTCTGCACAAATATTTTAAAGAAATAATTATCTTTGTTGTTTTTCAACAACACTCCGACAAGGGGATGGAGAAACCATTCATAGTTCACTCAGTGATCATTTGTAAAAGTCTTAAAAAACAGGAATTCATGGCTGTTTTGCTTTTTAAAATCCAGCTACCAAGTAGACAATAAAGTGATACTTTTTTAGCTTGACCTGCCCACAATGTGTGAGCGAGGTCGGACCCTTTTTTATTTGGTGGGGTGGGAGGTTTTTCCCTACACGTGGCAATTTCAACATTATAAGCAAATTTCCAGTTTAATTTAGCTATAAATGCAAAAATTAGTAATTATACAGTATATATAATTCTGCTTTCATGGAATACTTTATTTTAAATAAAAACATTTAAGACTGCCTACTGACCATACAATCAAGACAAGAAAGGCACTAGAAACATAGACAAATCTCTCTCTCTCTCCCAAGAAGCATTTTCTTTAAATTTTTTAACTCTCTATTCTCTGACATGTAAAAATCTTTTTAAATTTAATTTTTTTTTCATACACATTTTGAAAAATAAAGTTAGGAAATACTTAGAAAATCACTTTACATTTTTTTTCTCTCTTTTTTTTTGGTTTTTTTTTTTTTTTTTGCACTTTTTTGACACAGTCAGTCACTGCAGAATCTACAAAATCAGGATTTACCAAACCTTTCTGTGTCTATCATCTTATTCATAGCACGGTGCAACAGGTAGAAAGATTTCTTGATTTCACCCAAGGCAGATATTTAGAAACCTTCATATAGTCATTTGCTAGAAAATGGCTTACAGCCCAATCTTTGGGGCAAGAGATATGAAAAGTATGTTTTCCCAAGAAAATAATATGCTTTGTTCCCAGACGTGACTGGAAAGACCAGAACTTATGATATAAAAGCTTTTCATCTATGTCGTCGCATCATATACAAAGGAACATGGTGATGGGCAAATGCAAATCCCAACTCTATCGACAAGAAATGTGTAACAGTGCATGATCAGTTAAATTCTCTTTATTGTTGTCCAACGCAGATCCTTTGGAGAGAAAAAAAGATCACAGTGCTTACCAGGTAACTGAATAGGTCAGGTCCAGGGAGCTGCTAAGGAAAGGGTCAGGGAGCGGTGGATTTTTGTTTATGGCATCTTCTCTTGGAGGTGTGAGCACTTGGGACAGGTCCTTGCGGGGCTCTGGTGACGCTGTTACGTGTCACTCGCCAGGCGGCTGTACTTCACCTGCCGGCCCCGCGCCAGCGCCGCACACCGCAGGGGCCAGTGGTAGGAGCGAGGTACAATTCCTTGGACATTCTTCTCAAAGTACTGGAAGGGCTTGTACCACCAGACCCTTGCAAGGAGGTTCGTTTGGGAAGCTTCTTTTAGCACCTGCAGGGGGAGGAGGGTTAAAAAAAAGAGGATTAGGGAAGGGCATGATTTATTAAAAAAATATGGATATTGATCTAGTATCGATATCCAACGTGACGGACAAAAACTCTCTAACAGGTTAAAGTTAGAAAGTGTATGTTTATTCCACGCTGGGCAGCGTGCAGGATAGCTCCCAAATCCACACTGCATCTTCCAGGTGATTACAGAGCCCTTTTATCCATACAAGTATTGGATACCCAAAATACAAATACATATTCATAATTTTGGTACATCCCATTCCCCGCTTCATATGCTGATCACTCCAAAAGCTATTAAGCATGCGTAGTTTGTCCCTTGAAATGGGTCGGTGGTCCCTTTTATGGGGAGGGGTCCCAAAATGAGGAAGTAAATGAAGTCTTCCTCGTTCTGACCTTTCTACCTTTTCAATGCAAGTATGACAAATGAACTCTTGGTAGAACTCCCATTCCTTGTCTTTAGTTGGTTTCAGAACAGAGGAGGCCCACAATTGTCTTATGTTCCTAAAAGCTATTTGTCAGTTTCTATATTTTTCATTATAAACCCAGCTAACCAAACATTGTGCTGACAAGCAATCAATTATTAGTTAACTACTAACTCCTAACTTCATCAAGGCCTATTCATTTATTATTCTTATTTTAATTAACTCAATAAGGCTTATTTCTAACTAAAATCTTAGCTCCTCAAAATCTCTAAATGCCTTAAAGTTTACGTTTCAGGCAGGTGCTTCATTCGCACGACTTCACTCGCCACCTTTGGTCGGTGCTGTCCTGCTTCCTGCTGCTCCCAAGATCTCACCTCCCAAACTGAGCCCTGCAACACCAAAGCTGCTCAGCCCTGCCCACAGGACCTCAGCTGTTTGATGGGCCCAAAGACCGGTGTCTGCTCTCCTCTGGGAATGAAAATGCCATCCCAAAGCACGGCTGTTCCTTAAGTGCCTCTGAAATTCCACGTGCCTCAGGAATCACTTTGGGCCTGGCTGTGTGCCTGTGGAGCTGTGGGAATAAATCACATGGACTCCATTTTCTTCATGGTGGAAAAAGCCCCTTCTTTAGTCACATAACTCCTTTTTATACAGTTTTACAGACCTCCTGTGTGACTCCAATTGGTCAGTAGCTTTCTTGCCAATTACTTTATTGGCTATTACCAAGTTGTTATTCTGTATTGATTGGTCACTCAAACCCCCAGTGTGTACGTGCAGGAAAGCTGTTTGTGAGAGATTGTTTTCATTTTTCTATCTAACAGTGCAAAAACAGTTAATACAAGTGCAATTTGCTTTTTTCCAGGAAGAGATTGTTATGTTAAGGTGCCACTCACACCAGGATTGCTTTCACATGGGAACTTGCAAAGGACTAGCCTGACTTAGAAGAAATGACAGGCCAGCCAGAGCAGGTTTGATTTTATAAGGCTTTTCATTATAATTTTCCTACCTTACTGCAAGATGGAGCCCTGACAGGGCACGTCCCAACCCATCTGGAGGATGTCAGAAGCCTGCCCTGCCCTCCACACGCTCCCAGACTGCTCCACCTACCTTTTGCTTCTCCCAGCCATGAGCAAGCCCCAGCCCACAGACAGAGAGTGCAGGTCCTGAGGGAATTATCCAACCCCCTTGCTGCCTATTATCCATGCCAGAGCCGGGATCCCTGCATCCACCCACGAGCACAGGGCTCCTGCACTGAGCTGCATCCCCGTGTCAAGCTCACGTGTCGAATAAACCCACTGCTGCTTTTCATTCTGAGGCCAGGCACAAGCCCCAGCAGGAGGAAGGAGGGAGCAGCACAGCAATGTGTGCTCAGGGAAGGATCAGGGACTGGCATTTCCCAACATCCTGGCAGCTCAGGGCAGCAGTGCTGGGCCACCTCCCCAGTCACATCAGGCAGCAGAAAGGAATATTTCCTCACCAAGGGCTCTGCTGAAGAATTCCTCAGCAGGACTGGGGCACTCCTGACTCCAGCACTTCCAGCTTGGAAGTACCACTGCTCTGAGAGCCCAGGAGCAGAGTCAAAGCATGGAATCCTCTGGGGCTGTGTGACAAGAGCTGCAGAGCGTGGGCACAGAACACAGACTGACTGAACATCAAAGGGCACCTAATTTGCAATTAGGCACTTGGCTAGAAATGCACCACAAGGCTTGGCTGTGGTGCATTGCTTCAGGCAGCACCAAACCAGTGGAATAAGGAGATGGGAACTACAAGGCCTTCAGGGGGCTGGAGCCAGATGACCTTTAGGGCCCCATCTAGCCCAGGTCATTCCACAATCTATGACAGGATCTAAAAATCTGCACTGTCACAATATAAATTCATCTTCTACCATTGCAGCAGGTCTTTATTATATGTAATTAACAGCATATCCCACAGATAAGCAAAAGATCTTTGACTATGAGCACAGAAAATATTTGGACACCAATATGCTGCTACGGACCTAAAAAATATCTCTTAATTCCCTTGTCCACTATCCATGGGAAAGACTTGTGCATTTCCCCTCAGAGAATCATAGGACTCCCCGAGTTGGAAGGGACCCACAGAGATCATTGATCCAGCTCCTGGCCCTGCACAGATCTCCCAACAATCCCACCCTGGGCACCCCTGGAGAGGTGTCCCAACCCTCCTGGAGCTCTGGCAGCCTCAGGGCTGTGCCCATTCCCTGGGGAGCCTGGACAGTGCCAGCACGCTCTGGGGGAAGAACCTTTCCTGATCTCCAGCCTGGCACAGCAGAGGTTTCACTTTCCTCAGCATTGTCAGCTCCTCTCTGATTGCCCCAGTTCATCAGCCAGGAGAACTCTCCACCCCCTGGTAACACTTTTAAAAACCAGTTCCTTTTCAGCAAGGCCCCCTCCTGTACCTCAAGAGACCTGTGGCACAAGCCACAGAACACAGGAAAACCCCAGCTGGCCTCAGCGACCAAACAAAACAAAACTAAGGCAAAAGAATCTAAATGGTTTGTTGTTCTGTCACATATATGGCTACCTGGCCCAAATTCAGAAGACTTAAAAAAACTGAGGTTATCCAGGGGCAGGAGAGCCCTGCCTGCCTTTGGGAAGACCTTCCCATATTTTGTGGTCAAGAACCCAATTAATGATGCCTTTTTCTCTCCTGCAAACCCAACAGCTGGGGGGAAGAGAGGGACTGTGCACAGGACATGGGTGAGCCTGAATATTCTCACCCCCTCAGGCTACAGCAGGAACATCCAAGGAGTGGGAGGAACTCACTTGCTGGTTGGCCATTGTGTGGTACCACCAGAATAGCCTTGTAGTGATGTAGTAAGCCACCACCACGTCCACAGTGTAGTGGTCATGAGCAAGGAGGATGCAGAACATGCCCACCATGCTGAGCGCCCAGCAGAGCCAGTGGTACCACCAGAGTCGCCGTGGGGAATCTGCAAAGAAGCACAAGCAGGGGTTACTCCCGAGTGGAAGCTTATCAGGACTACTGCTGTGATTAGCAGAGGTCATGGACTGCAATCCTGGCTGACACAGGGATGCCTGTGCTGAGATTAGGAGCAGGAATGCTGAGATCACAAAATAAGTATCACTCTCTTAAGGTGTAACTTAAAATTGTACTCAGGGTTAATGAGATCCTTGGAAATGAGAAAGGTTATGAAATCTTCGAGAAAGATATAAGATAAGATGGCCAGTCAAATCAACCTGCTTGTGTTTAGATTGGGTATTGGGAAGGAATTGTTCCCTGGGAGGGTGGGCAGGCCCTGGCACAGGGTGCCCAGAGCAGCTGTGGCTGCCCCTGGATCCCTGGCAGTGCCCAAGGCCAGGTTGGACAGGGCTTGGAGCAGCCTGGGACAGTGGAAGTTGTCCCTGCCATGCCAGGGGGTGGGATGAGATGGCTTTTAGGTCCCTCCCAACCCAAACCATCACAATCCCTCCAGTGAAGAATTTTCCCCTAATTCCCAGCGTGAGGCAGTTTCCTCTCACCGTGGAGCACGCAGATATTTTAACACAAATTGTGTTCTCCAGTGAGCACACCAGAAACCCCTCAGTCAGGAGGAAGCACACAAGAAGAGGGCAGCAGGGCACTCACACTCTTTGATGAACAGGTAGGTGAGGGTGAGGATGACGGTGTGGCCACTGTACAGGTAGTCCCCACACATGTTGTGGGAGCCCGTGATGGACAAGCCTCCGCCAGCAATCAACTTCATTATCCTTCGCAGGTGAGATTCCCAGTCTCCAAAGAGCTGGTGGGACAGCAAAACACAAAAGCACAGTGAAATATCACAGCTCAAAGCAATGGTTTTAGCCAGCAATTTGACCTTTCAGTTCTTCTCCCTTTCTGCTTTGATCCACAAGATCAATCAGCAGGTAAACAAATCCTCAGCCTTTCCCAAAAGCTGGCAACACATTTCTAGCAGGAAAGAGACTGGAAATGAGACACTGTTTTGATGTTTTGCACCTCTTGTAGCTGGTGCTCAGGTGAGATTTTCCTTCTGTTCAAGAGGCAGCACATACTCTAAAATAAATGAGGCTTAATTTAGTTCATGTTGTTGGTAACAGTGCAGGCTCTACTGGTGATCATCCAACAGAAACCAGGAGGAACTGCCCAGACTGATCAGCCAGCTGCCAAAGCCAGGATCTGATGAACAGAAGAGCATCTCACTCCAAAGCCCAAGGCCTTGGAAAAGTCTGCTAATTTTTTCTTTCTGCTTCCCATTCCAACAGAAACATGTGTGCTGTCTGTCAGAGTTTGTCAGTGCACAGGGCCAGACTTGTGCTTTGAATCCACAGCAGCCCAAACAGGGATCTCCCTCCACACCCAGATTTGCTCTGACCCACCCTCAGCCATGGCACAGAGCATTCCTGGAAAAACTTCAGTTTGCCCAAGAAAACCAAATCCAAGCAAACCAAGTCCTTCCCAGAGGACACTCTGCTCCCTCTCCCGAGTGACCGAGGGCAGCTGGCACTGCCCAACACTTATGCTGCTCTCAGCTCTTAGCCTAGGCCAAATATTAAACAAATCCACAAAAAATGCATGCCATGGGACAACCAGGATGTGTGGAGAACCTCTGGGACCCATCAGGAAGCAGGGATGCACACATGTGCTGCATCCTCACCTCATTTTATGGTGTTTGAAAATCCATGGAAACCATTGAACTGTCAGAAGGAAACACAGACCCCCCACCCCAGGCTGGCCATTATGTTTTTCTTTTAAAGCTTGGCCTTGCTTTAAGAAGTGGAAATTAATAATTTCTGACAGACTTGAGCATGTGCTTTGCAGGAATTAAACATTTCCTGCTAACAGTTGCTCACAAACACTAAACTGCTCCCCAAAGCCCACTTTTCACAATCACATAGAACTCAATAAGGTGTTGAGAGGTTCTTCTTTTCCCACCAGTACATTTAGGGCTTTCAAGAAAACTCCTTAATCTTATCAGGGCCCTCAGCTTGTCTCTACTTGAGTAATGAGAATAATTTGCCAATGCCATAAATTCCCCAAACAGGCAGATTTATTCACTTCAGCCCATAAATACCTGTGTTCTCTCTTTTTTAATTTCCTAGCATCAGGCTGCTCAAACACAATGCTAAATCCTCTTCCACTCACTTCTCTTTCCAAAATCCCTCCAAAAGCCAGAAAGGTTCTGCCTTGGCAAACACTGGCTGGACTTCCCTGAGGAACCAAAACATTTTGGCTTTGTTTGGATGTGCCAATCCTCACCAAAACAATGACAGCACATGGACCAAGTCCAAGCAGGATTTTACTACCTATACCTCAGCACGTGGATCAAATCCAATCAGGATTTTACTACCTACACCTCAGCACGTGGATCAAGTCCAGCCAGGATTTTACTACCTGTACCTCAGTGATTTTACAACCTGCCAGCTGATTTATGGCTGTGCTTCTGCCCTTTCTCCTGCTTCAAGTGCATCACAGCACAACCAGCCCCGGGAATTGCAGTAAGCACCAGGATTCCAGCAATGCTGGAGTGACCAGAGGTGGATGCAACACCACCAGCTCTGTCCCATCTCCACCCTGAGCAGGTGAATTACCCTTCCAGGCTGACCACAAGGGTCAACACCTCTGTCCCTGTAGCCTGGTTTCATCCACGGCTTTCACAAGCCTAATTTATCCCTCAGAGTCAGTGCTGGACTGGGGAGGAGGTGAGAAGTCCTTGTGCTAACAGAGTTGCAAAAATATGTGCAGGAGACAGCCTTAGGAAAGTCTCTCTGGGCCATTTTCAACCACGAATCATATTTGGATTTGACACACTGAGGTTTGTATTTATTTAGAAATCAGTGACTCACACATGGCAAAGGTTCAACAGTTTCAGTGGGGACAGGAACCTGCTGATCATGCAAATTAGTTGAAAATACCACAGAATTTGGGCAGCTCAGTGCTTTGAAAAGGGTGGGAATCGCTGCACTGCCCTGCAGAACCTGTTGACACCTCCACTGAGAGGGCAGCCAGTGACCTGCAGAAGGGTGTCCCTGTCAAACCAAACCAGTGCTCTCAAATTAAAATTATTTGGGCTGATTTGGGCTTAAAGTTCATCCCATTCCACCTCTGCCATGGGCAGGGACACCTTCCACAGTCCCAGGCTGCTCCAAGCCCCAGTGTCCAGCCTGGCCTTGGGCACTTCCAGGGATCCAGGGGCAGCCCCAGCTGCTCTGGGCACTCTGTGCCAGGGCCTGCCCACCCTGCCAGGGAACAATTCCTTCCCAAAATCCCATCCAGCCCTGCCCTCTGGCAGGCTGAACCCATTCCCTGTGTGCTGTCACTGCAGTTCCTGTTGCAGGGTCCCTCTCCAGCTCCCCTGTGTCCCTTCAGGCCCTGGAAGGAGCTGTGAGGTCTCCACACCCCCTTCCCTTCTCCAGGCTGAGCATTGCCAGCTCTCCCAGCCTGGCTCCCCAGGGAAGGTGCTCCAGACCCCTCAGCATCTCCATGGCCTCTTCTGGACCTGCTCCAACAGTTTTATGTCTTTCTTATTTTGGGAGAACCAGAACTGTGCACAGAATTCCAGGTGGGCTCTCACGAGAGCAGGGCAGAGGGGCAGAATGCCCTCCCTTAGAAACACTTCTTGAGAAAGCAGTTTTGGGAACAGCAGGACGAGGGGGAAACAGGCAGATTAGGGCAGGCAGGAGGAATTTACCTTTGGAGAACACTTGAAATGCATTCCAGGTACTGGGAGTGTAGTCACGTACATGGTAATACACCGGTACAGGTATAGTGTGCCAACAATACAGAAAAATCTTCTGCTAATTATAGACCTGGCAGGGAGAAAAAACAGGCACAAATAAGGAGGTCGCTGAGGGCAAACAAAATCCACAAAGGTAAATAAAACAAATCAGCAGCTGGTTTCTCCTGATGGTTTGGAAACCCGTGACACTATCGGCTTACACCTGGGAATGCTGAACTACTCCACAAATACTCCCACGCCTTCCAGGCCAGGAACACAGGAGCAACACAACCCACACTGCCTTTGGAGCTGAGTACAGGACATCTAAGGATTAGGGGGCAGAAGCCTGTGCAGATTGGGTGCTGAAGACATTAAAGGGGGTTTATGCCCCACACCCCTCCATTAGCTGTGGCCAGTCACTGATTTCCTATTTGAGACGGGATAAAGTTACAGGACTTTCATTCTGAGATGAAAAGGAGTAAATTTATTTCAGCTGACACATAATTTAGCAATTACAATGGGTCTCCTGTATAACCCAGAGGAGTGAGAGAACACATCTTTGCTGAGCAGCGTTATGAAGGAAGCAGTTCACATCAGAAGGAAAGCTCCCAAATAAAAATGCAGAGCTGCCCTGGCTGCAGGACAGGGTGTTTGCAGGGAAGCCACTCAGCAGCCACAGCTGCAGAGACATTTATTAGTGAGGGCTGATGTTCACAGAGAGGGCAGATGCAGATCTGGGGTACCACGAGGTGCTTCTGCAAAACTAGCATGAGCACCCAGGCTAAAGCATGGGCTCAGGAGGGACAGCCAGCCCCAAAACTGCCCCACTGGGGTAACACCAGAAACACCTCAAAGAAAGACAATTAAACCTCTCCTGGTACATCTACCAGGACAGGGGCAACTTCTGGAGAGATCTTAAGGAGAATTCACTGCCAGGTTTACAGAAATCAGGGGTGAATCCAATTAAAGCAATCACCCTTCGTGTGCCACTGGCTACAGGCCCTGTGGGGTTTGGTTCATTTTAAATCACTGTTCTTTGCAATTATGGCCATTTCAAGCTGCAGGTTCTGGCATTCACAGAATCCAAGAACAGTCTGGATTGGAAGAAACCTTCCAGATCATCTCATCCCACCCCTGCCATGTCAGGGACACCTTCCACTGTCCCAGGCTGCTCCAAGCTCCAATGCCCAGCCTGGCCTTGGGCACTGCCAGGATCCAGGGGCAGCCACAGCTGCTCTGGGCACCCTGTGCCAGGGCCTGCCCACCCTGCCAGGGAACAATTCCTTCCCAATATCCCATCCATCCCTGCCCTCTGGCACTGGGAAGCCATTCCCTGTGTCCAGTCCCTCCAGCCTTTCCAAAGAGTCTCTTTCCTTCTTTCTTGGAAGTTCCCTTCAGGCACTGGAATTCAGTTGTTGCTATTTTTCTCACTTAAAAAAAAAAAATAATATTCCTATCAAGCTGAGCTCTTTCAAAATTCAAAATTGACCACCTTTTAAATTCTCCAGTGCTTTTGGCATGGTTATTAAACTGGAGTGCTCCACTCTTGGAGGAGTATGAGTTTGCAGTGCCAGATCAGTAACACCTTGAGTGCCTTGATTTATCAGGAAAAATTCAACTCTTGCAGGCTAAACACATCTTGCACTGGAGCACTCACTGCTGTAAAACCGTATTCCAGACTTTTTTCTTCCCTCTCTTGGTGTAAACATAGGCAAAGCTGTGAGTTAAGAATGATAATTATTAATTTTGTTCCAAGAACTGAAATTTAAGTGTGGAGGACACCATTCCAGTGGAGCAGGGGTTCCCCTTTGCAGATTTTTTCCTCTAATATCTCATCTTTGTGGCTTTTAGAACCAGACACAAACCTGCTTTTTTCTTTTTAACATAAAGGCAGATGGGGGCTGGGGATTAAAGGCTGAGCAACACCATATTCTGAAAGACCAAAGAAGCATTTTTCCAAGCATTGCATTTCTTTTCTTAATTAAAACTATCACTTGATTTTGCTGGATTTGGCATATTTTACCTTAGGAAAGCCTGAGAGAGCTCTGCACTGTAATATAAAGAAAAAATAAATATAAAAGCCTTGTATTTCCCTTTCCCCCAGGAGGATTTGTGTGAGTGTGAGACTCAGAGCCAGCCAGCAAGTACAACCTCCACACTTTCTCCTGGCCCAGAGAAATCCATTCCAGCTCTGCAGAGCTCAGCAGGGAGCAGGCTGCTCCTTCAGCCCCATGAGCCAAACACATGGCCAATCCTGGCACTGTGCTCTCCCACAGCATCTGGGAATGCTTCCCAGAGAAGTTCATCTGCCTCAGCAGCTTCCTTGAGCTTCCTGTGGGAACTGCAGAGTACCCAGCCAGACCTGCTCCTGCCTTCCAGAGAGACACCAGCCCAATCCCATGCCTTGGCAGCATTAGAATCATGGAATCACAGAATGTTTGCCTTGGAAAGGACCTTAAAGCCCTTCCAGTTCCACCTCTGCCATGGGCAGGGACACCTTCCACTGTCCCAGTGTCCAACCTGGCCCTGGACACCTCCAGTGATGAGGAAGCAGAAGTGAGGAAGGCCCATCTGGCCCAATGCCCTCCCTTTATTCCTGAATTAAGTTTCAAAGGGAGGGGATAACCCCAGCACAAAAGGGATTCAGCTCTTTCTGCAGCACCAAGTCACCACCCCTTTGGTGTGCCCCATCCAAAACCACAAGAACAAGGTCCTCCAGATAAAGCCACCTTGCTGGACTCCTGCTCCTGCCAGCACCTCTCCTGCTCTTCCCTTTCTCCTGCTCTTCCCTTTCTCCTGCTCTTCCCTTTCTCCTGCTCTTCTCTTTCTCCTGCTCAGCCATAGCTCGGGCCACTCAGACCTTGATCCCCCTGTTCATGGACAGAAAAGAGGGATTTTTGTCTTCAAAACATTCCATGACCAGTACATACACTGACCAAGCTCTGTGACTCCCTGGCATCTTCTCCTAAGATCAGAAAAAGCCCTTCCAAAGGAGATTTCCCTTTGGAAAGAAGACCACAAGAAGCTTCATTTTGTTTGGGTGCAAACCAGCATCTGCCCTCCAAAAGCTGTCAGAAGCACTCAAGTTTTGAAAAGGTTTTACTTACTTGTATTTTAAGAGCAGCCACTGAACAAACCACAGTCCTACAAGGATCATGCCGTTGATTTCACAAATAGAAAAAGCCCATTGCACCCGATCAAAGCGATCAAAAAATGCATCTGGGAGGGGAGGCTGCACCTCCTTGGGAGGCACTCGTTCATGAACCACCGAGATAGTCACCGTGGTGAAGACGAAACAAAAAAGTGCATAAATAAAAGCCAGGAAAGTCTTGCCCCATTCCATGGGATACTGCGAGCGCTCCGGCTCCGGCATGGGGATCTTGATCATCTCCTTCTTGAAGCCGTTGGGGACCCCGTTGAGCTTGAGCGCGGCGCCGAAGCCGTTCTGGCGGGCGGCGTCGCCGGCGCGCACGTGCCCGTTGGCGTGGCCGTTCTTGTGAGCCTCCATGTGGTGAGCCATCTTCAGCCCCTCGATCATGTTCAACAGCCGCTGGCCGCTGTCGGAAGACACCCGGGACAGAGGGGATTTCCTGAAATCCTCCTCCGTCAGGTTGATGAGGTCCCGCCCGGTGAAGTTCTTCAGGGGCTCACAGTACTCCGGCACGGCATTGTCCGTCAGCCAGCCGGTCACCTCCTCGGGTGACCACAGCACCACTTCTTTCATCTCGCCGGGGACGGTGGCACATGGGCTTTAAAGGGGGCAGCAGTCACTGCGGCTCCAGCGTGGTGGGGAGCTCCTCCTTGGCTTCATCTTGTCCTGGGAATGGCTTTGGCCACAGGGGAGAGCCCGTCCCTACCCAGCCGACACCGGCGTGCGGCCAGCATGGGAAACGCTCTACTTCATCTTCGTGTTGGCATTCTTCCTCCTGGGGAGGAGAGAAAAACACAAACCAGGCATTAGGACAGCATTTAGCCCATGGTTCATGGCCAAAGCCAAAATTCCTGCACAAAACCAGCTGTGCTCAGGATGGGCAACAGACTCTGGAGGGAAAAGAGCAGCAGATCTCAGCTCCAGCCTTGTACACACAGCACCATCCTTCCCGAGCTCGCTGTTGATTTCTTAAAAGATTTAACACCACTTTGCAGCTGTGGGAAGCTTCCCTCCTGCTCTGTATTTGTTACATTTTCCATTTCAATGCTCTAGTCCATGAGCAGCACCCAAACTCCTCTTACAATGATCATACTCATGGATTTAAGGAGCTACAGAGCAAATGTTTGGTATTATTTGTGGTAGAAACCTCTTCTACCCCTTACAGACTGGTACCTTAATGCAATGTGTGGCACCAGCAATTGAATAAGAAACCTGTTTTTCATTCTGCAAGGCAAAAATCATAAAATCACCAAATCCCAGACTGCTTTGGGTTGGAAGGGACCTTAAAGCTCTTCCCATTCCACCCCCTGCCATGGGCAGGGACACCTTCCACTATACCAGCTTGCTCCAAGCCCCATCCAACCCACCCTAGAACTCCCCCAGGTGCCACATATAGTCATCAACACCAAAAAATTGATGTAGATAAGCAAGGATCTACTCTCTGGGCCAAAAGAGCAGCAGGAAAATCAATAATCAAGCAGATAAGCCTGATTATAAACTGAAGCCTTTAGGTTTGCAGGTATTTAGCAGCTCTGTGAGGTAAATTTGACTGTTACCAGGGTACCCTGCTCCAATTCAAAGAAAAGTTTTCTACTAGCTAAAAAAAGGAACCAGGAGAAAAAAGTTTGTTTTTTGTTTTAAAGAGGAACTAGGTAAGAAACTTCTACACTCAATGAATTGCAGAAATAGCTTAGAAAAGCTGATTGCTTCCAGTACAAAAGTTACAAGAACACACAAGTTGCTTGCTTGAAATCTCTTCCTGAATTTTTGAGACATGAGCAGTAAACAAGGCAGTGATGGCAGCGACCACCACCAGTAAATCCTCAGGTCTGAGGCGTTTATTCAACCAAAAACCAAAACTGCTCCTCCCTAGAGCAAAGAGAGGAAAGCAGTGGAAGCCCCACAGACCACGTGCTCTGCTGCAGCATCACAAACATGAAGTGAGAAGGTAACAGCACAGGGAAAAAAAACCACTTCATATTTTCAGAAGTCAAATCAAGCCTTTATCAGCTGTAAGAATATTTTTAGCCTCTTACAGGCTCCCAAGTGTTTGTGTTTCATCAAAGGGAGCAAAGTTGACTGAGGAAAACCAAACGAATTTACCCTACTGGCACGATTTGAGCTGAAGTGGCTCAGAACAGATACAGAGCTTTACTCCTATGCAAACACGACCACGCTGCACATCAATTTGTTTTTGACCTGATACCTCTAAGCTCAGCAAGAAACACAAGGTGCAGTTTTTGTTTTTCCATGGAAGGAGCTGTGATGGCAGGGAAAAGAAAACGCCTTGGATGGAAGGACTGGCAGTACTTTGGACAGGCCACCTCTCACTTACTGGACACACCAGGAATGTGCACACATTTAAATCCAGGCAGCAAGGCAGGGATGAAGATGACTCTTCCACTTTGTGCATATCTGTGTTGTTTTAAAGCAGAAGTGAGGATACAGCTCTATTTCCTTCCTTTTCTTTCAATACTGAGGAAGGCTTTCAAGCCACAGATTGCTTCATTATTCAAGTTGTGTTTAGCAAATCAGTATTTAGTTACAGAGCTCTGAACATGGAAAAAGGATGGCCTGAATTATGCATGGTAACCCACATTAGAAGCTCCTCCAAGGCCAGGAATGAGCAGCAGCTCAGCTCCACCTGCCCATCTCCATGTGCTCATTTCAAATCCCAGCTCTGGCAGCACAAATTCCCAACAGACAATCCTAACAGACTTCTTGTTGCTTCCCAGGATGGTGCCTCACAATGACAAAGCCAAAGTTATTTATTTTTAATGCTGTTCCCCAACCCGAGCTCCGGGCCTGCAGCAGCCATCCAGCCTGGCTTTGGGGTTGTCTGAGCACTCTGTGGGCACCACAAGGTGGGCCAGCATTAACTAAACCTTTTCAGTTTTCAACACTGGAGTGCCTGAATCCCAGTTTCCCAAATCCCTGACCCTGACAGAGCAGCTTCCTGTCCAGCCTGACAACATTTTTAAGGATTTGGAATCCCAAAGACACCGTTCAGGAGCCTGTAGCCAACCTCCAAACTACATCTCCACTGCCAGGGAAGGTCTAGTTTGGATACTGGGAATAATTTCTCTATGGAAAAGGTTGTCCAGCCCTGGAATAGGCTGCCCAGGGCAGTGGCAGAGTCACCATCCCTGCCTGGAGGGATTTAAAACATTTGTAGATGTGGCACTCGGGGACATGGGTTAGTGGTGGCCTTGCAAGTGCTGGGGGAATGATTTGATGAGCTTAGAGGGCTTTTCCAGCTTAAACTATTCCCTGATTACATTCCATGAAAGCTTCCAGCAGGTTCTAAGATGAGCTCCAGATGGGAAAATCTGTTGCCAGCTGCAAACAGCACTTGGATACTGGCACAAGAGTCCCAAAATGCTGGTGTGACCCCAGGATACCTGGCCTGGCAAAAACCAACAAATGTGTGCCTTGCAGTAAAACTACAGGTTTGGTCAGTACTGCTGGGAACTACCATCAGTTCCAAAGTGTGCTCTCACACCACCAGTGTAAATCACTATCAAGCACCTTTTGCAAAAGCAGAATAAGTGATACAGGAGGAAAGGTAATCCTCTGCCAAGGACACAGGCCATGGAGATGAGCTGTTTTCACTGAGAGTTAAAATGAGGAAAACCAACTAAAATTTTTAACACCACTTCTTATTCAAGCCTGTTTTCACAGCCTGTCTAATGGGGGAGGAATAGGCAAAAAAGCTTCTTTACTCACACCTTCCAGTTTGTCACATTAAAAATTCCTCATTCCCTATGGTGCATCCATGAAAGCTTGATGGGTGTGGTTTGCAGAAACTACGGGGGACTCACAGCTCTCACTGACCCCTTCCCTTCCACAAAAGGTCTTCTCCTCTCCACACAAGCTGAAGACAGAAGGTGGGCACCAATGTCAGCTGCATGCCCAGGCCCACATGCCCAGGCTCAGCCTGGTCCCACGAGGATGAGGCACACACAAACCTCCCAAGCTCTGACACAGACTCTTTAGCCTGGGTGACTAAAAATTCCCTCCATCTGCAGCAGAGCTGCCTCATTAAGGAGCCTGAAACCAACAAGGAATTATAAATAACAATGTGATTATCATAACAATACCAACTGCACCATGATAATGATGCTGTGGAAAACCAGTACCACAAAATACCCACACCAGAGCGAGCAGGAGGAAACAACCTCATCGAGGGCTCCAGGTGGCACCTCCTCGTGTTTACAGGACCTTTTTCCCTGTTGCCAGCAAACACTGAAGTGCTAACTCAAAACATGGGGAATAATTCCTACCACCACTTCCATCTACACTTTGGCCATGGCCACATCAGAGGGTTAAATAATTATTTGGGATGCACTGTTACAACCCTGCCTATCAAGACCTATTCTTCTCAGATCAGCTGGGCACAGGGAGCAAAGGCGGGAGCATCAACCTTTTTGGTTAAAAAACAAGATAATCAGCCATGAAATCATCAGCTGGTTACTCCTCCACACTTAAAATCATGGAGTAATCTGGATTGGGAGGGACCTTAATGCCCATCCAGTGCCACCCCTGCCATGGGCAGGGACACCTTCCACCATCCCAGGCTGCTCCAAGCCCTGTCCAGCCTGGCCTTGGGCACTGCCAGGGATCCAGGGGCAGCCCCAGCTGCTCTGGGCACCCTGTGCCAGGTCCTGCCCACCCTCCCAGGGAACAATTCCTTCCCAATATCCCATCCATCCCTGCCCTCTGGCAGTGGAAGCCATTCCCTGTGTCCTGTCCCTCCATCCCTTGCCCCCAGTCCCTCTCCAGCTCTCCTGGAGCCCCTTTAGGCACTGCAAGGACTCTGAGCTCTCCCTGGAGCCTTCTCCTCTCCAGGTGAGCACCCCCAGCTCTCCCAGCCTGGCTCCAGAGCAGAGGGGCTCCAGCCCCCCATGGCCTCCTCTGGACCTGCCCTAACAGCTCCACATCCTTCCCATGCTGAGGACAAGGCCAGCTCTGGGTCTCTTTGCAAGCAGAAACGGTTGATTCTCAATATTAACGCTGATGAGACAAAACCACATCTACTTAGACCAGCAAAAACCCACCTCCCTTATCTGTTTGTTCATCTTGAAACTCCTCCTAAAGTACTTTGAAACCCAACCAAAATAAAGAAAACCTAAGCCTTCTGAAATCAAACTGTGCCTTGCTCGTGTTTGTGTTTTTACTCTCTAAGCTTTGCTGCCAGGGCAACAGTCACTATAGAAATCAGTCAAATAATAACCTATTTCAGCAACTCGTCATCAGGAGCCAGGAAATCCTTTCAGAGGCAGTGCTGTGCTCCACTTGCAACCCTCAGCATCCTTCCCTGACAGCCCAGAAAAGTTGAGAGGATTCGACCCTCGGTGAAAAAATAAGGTTCTAAATGAGAGAGGTTGGTAAGCACAGCTGCAAGGTACAAAAATGGTGTTTTGCCCCTTAGAAACCAAACTCTGAGGTTCATGCTGATAATGTGTGCACACAAATAAGCAGAGAAACCCAGCTGCTGTAAGGATTGAAGATTTAATGCTTTATAAACCAGCAGTGATGAGCAGGAATCACACAGACACCGAGTGCCCCGGGTAAAAGCTGGGAGCTCTTGTCCTGTGATTTTAGAGCACTAAACAAACTGTTCACAGCAGCAGGGCCTGACTCACTGCTACAGACACTTCCTCTCCAGGCACTTCATCATGGCCAACCATAATGCTCTGACACCTCAATAACTGGACATCCTGTACTTGAGAAGCACCTCTGCACACCAATTTGCAAGGAAAGGGACCTGCCTGCCACAAATTATGTGCTGGGTAACCCTAACAAGCTCTCAAGCAGTGTTTCCCTCCCTCCAGGATAGATTTGCCTCCAAACCAGCATCACCCCTTCTGCACCACTAACAAGCAAGAAACTGCTGGCAGTGTAAAACAGGCCAGTAAAGCTGGGTTTGTGCTGGAAATGCAAATATATGCAAATATAAAATAGCTGTAAGTATAACACTGAGGCACAGGTGGGCTCACAAGTTGCACAGAGTTCTCAGATAGGTTTCCAAGGTCAGCCTCAGATGGAAAACAGTGGTCTGTGGACAGGAAGTCGGGGCAAGTGGAGCTACTACTATGAACAGAGAGGCTGGGATGAAAATGCAAAGCAACGCCCACATCTCCCTCTTCAGAGGGAGAACAAGCCCTGCCTGAATACTACACAAATCCCTGAGCAGCCTGTTTTTTTCTAAATACTTAATACCAAGAAGAAAAAGAAACCTTCACCATATATTTTCTATCCTAATTGAATTAAAAAATAAACAAACCACCCAGAAATGAAAATCCACTTATGGGTGCAACAGCTTGGAACACAAGCCCAGAGTTGAGCATGGAGAATTTAAAACCCAAAGCACCTGCAGCACATTTGGATAATCAAGCAGGTCCCACCTCCAGATGGGAACACCACCAGGGAGTATTTCCCTCCATGAGACTCCACCAGAGCTTGCAGCAGCCTAGTCTTAGTGAAAGGTGTCCTGCCATGGCAGAAACTGAAACTGGATGGTCTTTAAGGCCCCTTCCAACCCAAACAATCCCCTAATTCTGTGATTTATAGCCCTACACCTCAGCTTTCTCCCTCTGCCATCTTCCTGGTGCTTGGCAGTAGTTATGAAAACCAGCAAACACTCAGGAGGAGGTCTCACCTGACCAGCAGTCCCCCCAAGGAGCAGCTGCTAAGCTGGGCTTTTATTTTTCCTGGACAGAAATCCTGCTTCCAATGATCCTGGGATAGAAAGGATGGAGCAGAGAGGAGGGCAGAGCAGGTTTAAGTTGCAATTATTTCAGGCTAAGAAGTTGCCCCAAGTCAGGGAGGCAGAGCCAGCCCTTCTGCCCATTCCAGGGGAAAGCCAACACCTATCCCTTTCTGTACTCAATTCCACAATCCTAATGTCTCAATCCTAAAAAAATTCAACATCTGCAACGGAAGTGGGACCAATATTGGCTTATTTTTGAATGGCTGCAATAGGAAATCCCTGCTCCCCACCCTAAATGCAAAAGGGGGTGTGAAAATATTAACAGAATATCATAAATCTTTAAAAATTAGTTTAGACTGGGTATTGGGAAAAAAATCTCCCCTGAGAGGGTGGTGAGGCCCTGGCACAGGGTGCCCAGAGAAACTGTGGCTGCCCCTGGATCCCTGGAAGCGTCCAAAGCCAGGCTGGACTGGGAGCACCTGCAGAAGGTCCCTGCCCATGGCAGCTGGCAGAGCAAGAAAAGCTTTAAGATCCTTCCAACCCAAACCATTCTGTGATTTTATGAATACCCTGCTTAGACACCAGGATCCCCAATGCCTCAGCAGCTTCCTACAGCAGAACCAGCCCACCCAGCACCCCCAAACCAACCCAACCCATGCCCCTCAGGCCACGCTCAAGCCTTGCCCGCGTGGATCTGGCCAGCATCCCTGAGTGCCCGTGGGCTCTGTGCTCTGGCAGCAGCAGCTCTGGCTGAGCACACAGCCCTGGGATGCCTCGGGATCGGGGTCAGCCAGAGCCAGGGCAGGGCTGGGAACGAAGCCCCGCGTCCCCGCACAACCCCGCAGGCGATCCAGCACCCAGAGCCGTGCTCCTGAACTGCCCAGACCTCCCCACACCGACACACAAACAGCAAAACACTGCTAAGGAAAACAGATCAAACACTGCAAAGGCAGAAATAGTGGGGTTTTTCCCCTACAAGGCAGGGCAGAAGGATGGAAGCAGGGAAATAAGGAGAGACTAAACATTTGTGACATGCTCCATATTTAAATTCAATTAGTGCAGGTGTTTTGAGGTTTTTTTACCTCCAGTGACTACCTAAAAGCCATTTATTATTAGAAAGTCAGATTTGTTGGAAACCTCTGGGAATCTAAGTGGCAGCACGAATTTAAAATTTAAAAAATCATGGGAACATAAAGGGAAGTTGTGCCCAAGGAAACTGAGAGCAGTCTTGTGACTGATGGTAACGTAGCTCTGAAATGCAGACTCCAGCATAATTTGCCAAACCAGCCATGCAGATTAGGAAAAGGAAACCTGGCAGAAATCACAGAGAAAACAGATCCTCACTGAAGACTTAAATCAGTTATTTGACATATTTTTTTAATATTAGGGTTTGTTACTGGCCATGTATGAGACAGTAGCCAGACCACAAAAGTTGCTCCCTCCAAACTGCCTTTGCCAGGGTTGTAACTAAAGCAAAAGAAAACTAAATTTTCACGCTAGGATTCCCAGCCTAGAATAATATTTCCATATTTCATTAGCAATATAAATATTTTATTTCAAACATCCTACTTTTGAAGTCCCAACACATCAGACCCACATCAAAAAGACTTCTAGCCTCCAGAGTTGAAATGTGAATATCTTCATGCACAATGCTGTTCTCTGCACTTTAGTTGTTACTTTTCATAAACCCACCCAAAAAGACACACCATCAACATTATTCATTTTCAATGCCATTCCTCTTGGAAAACAAAACAATCCATGGGTTTGCCTTTATTAACTTAGTTTCATGTAACACCGAGTGTTCCTTGGTCTGAAAGACAAAACACCACACGTATTCAAGATTACTTCTGGTATAAACAGTCTGAATTTTTGAACACAGAGTCCTCCTCTTTCCAGCAATACCTGCTCAGAGTTGCACCAAAAATCAAATAAGTCCCTTCAAGACATGAATGTGCAGGAAGGAGAGGAAGGCTCTTATTGCATAGTTGGTCTAGAAAACTCAGAAACACGGGAAAGGGAAGAAAAAGGAAAAAATCCCAAACCATCTTGACTGCCAACAAATTATGGGTGTATAGTCTGCATGGTGGGGATGTGTCTGACTAGAGCCAGATCTCCTGACATTGCAGATGAACTGTCCTGGCATCTTTCTTTTCGTGGTTATGTTACAAGCAGGAAAACCCCTCTCGGTTCATTTGCCAAATTTTATTTGCCAAATCCCAGAACCTTCCTTTACTCTCCATCACAGGAAGCCAAATCCCTCTGTTTGCAGTGCAAATCTTCCACTTGGCCTTGGCCTTGATAGCAAACCCAGTGTGGCTGGGGACACAAATCCTCCCCTTCCCAGCCCAGCCATCCAGCACCTCCTTCTTCAACAGCCACGAGGAGGGTGCCCAACAATTCACAGCAGCTCTGGTCCCTGCTCCAAGGGTCTCTGGCTTTTGCCTTTTATAGGCAATTTCATCATTGCTGCTCAGTGTTTTGGGCACTGAATGAGACACTTTGATGATTCAACAAGCTCCAAATTTCAGAATTTGGTCTCCAGAAACCTAAGCCATTCCTTGCCCAGGGCTGCAAAGCAGCTTTATCTGTGTGTCAGACTATTCCTCCTCATTCCATCCACTGTTCCACTCAGCTGTTCCCAATCCATGTCAGATGTGACACTGCTCGATGATCTGTGACACCAGCAAATCCTGCTCAAATCTTGCTGCTGACAGCAAGTGAGCACTGAACCCAAAGAACAGGAGTACACAAACATCCTCCTTGAAACATGAAGCATTCCTTACAATTTTAACTGATAGATAGTTGAAGATCATAAAACAACACTGAAAACGTGCTTCCTTCCACACTGACAGCAATGGTGACAGTGAGTACCACCAGGTACACATCAAACAACTGCCCAGACCACAAGCAGAGACACTTGAAGTCATTACAGTTGTTCAAACGCTGCAAAATATGTTTTACATATTCCCCTCAGCTCAAAAGTTATGATCAATTAGGTTCACAAAGAAGAAATAAAGGAAGATAAAAAACTCAGCCATCTAACTGTTCTGGAAATCATGAATATTTCAATAACCACCTGAAATGCTCAGAAGTAAATTCCTCCTGCAGACACATCCAATTGCTTCTAAATTCCTTTTCTAGTGGCACAGTTGAGGCACAGGGATGTGCCTGTGTCATGCTGTCCTAACACCTTTATGGAGGTGTCCATCAGCCACCTGGCTACGGATGAACCAGGAACATCTCTGGAGCTGTGGCTCTCAGCCCTCCTTCCTTCTGCAGGCAGTCACTCCTGGCACACTGAGCAGGAAAGACTGGATGGCTGGGTAACAGCTCCACAGGCTGAACTGGTAGGATTTGAATACATCAATTAAATCAGTTCCAAAGGTAACCTGTAATTCCAGCCAAACAAGGGAATCTCAGCCGGAAGGGCCGGGTAAGTGTGAGCAGCTTCTGTTCCTGCCATGGAAATCAAGCTGTGTTTAAAAATTGAATCACAAAATGGTTTGGGGTGGAAGGGACCTCAAAGACCATCCATTCCACCCCCTGCCATGGGCAGGGACACCTTCCACTGTCCCAGGCTGCTCCAAGCCCTGCCCAGCCTGGCCTTGGGCACTGCCAGGGATCCAGGGGCAGCCACAGCTGCTCTGGGCACCCTGTGCCAGGGCCTGCCCACCCTGCCAGGGAAAAATTCCTAATTCCCAATGTCCCATCCATCCCTGCTCTCTGGCAGTTTGAAATTGAACAATATTTCACCTTCCAAACTCCCCAACTTGGGGAACACTGTCACCCACCACTCACCCACAACCCATAAAACTGTTGCAAAGCACCCCAAAACAGAGTGCAGAGCTCAGCCAGCGCTTTGTCCACCCTTCACAGCCAAAAATAACCAAAAACACTTCAATCAGATGCCTCCTGAATGGGTGGACATGTGATACCTCTCCTCCTGCCACAGAAGGAATGGAGGGGTGTCCATCTGACAGCACAGCTTCGAACAAACTTTCCTTACCAGTCTAAACATTTTCTTTTAACGAAAAGAAGGCAAGCCAAAACTTACACTACAGACTGGATGAGGCCCTCCTGCAGAAGTGTTTCCTCTTGTTATAAATAACAAATACAGCTATTGGCTTTCGCATTTACATATTAACTTTTGTTTTGCAAATTATTATTGATCACAGAAATCCTGATATAGTACAATTTGTAATTACTGCTTTTGATACAGTATAATCTGTCAATTTATGTATATAGCTTTTTTATAAATAGTGTTGTAATAGATACTATCTCAGACTGTAGCATAATAGAGACTGTGAAATGTTGGAGTGGTTTTTCATGTAACTAACTCAGAAAACAGTGTAAAAGAATTAAATCATTTCCCACATTCAGGCACTATCTTACGTGAAAGACAAGATAACAGAAACAGAAACCCAAGCAGAGCACCCAATAAAAATAAGAATTCACTGACCCTCATTATCAGGAAGTGAAAATACAACAAGATGGAACCACAGGAAAAAATAAAATATATTAGTTTCATCTACAAGACGGCATGAAGACAAGTCAAAAGTTCAAACTCAAAGGAATGTTTGAATATTTGTAAACTCTTATGAATATATATGTACCCCCTATACTGCAACAGTTTATAAAGAACATGGTTTAAGTTAACTATGTGCAAGTAGCCAAGCATCCCAACACTTGGATTTATCTCTTTTGTCCCTTAAGAAACGTTTATAAACATTTTAAATGGTGAGCTGTGTTTCTCACAATCTCACGAGGCTGTGCATTAGTGCAGCTCCCTGCAGGGCACCCGCCACACACTGCTCCCAGCAAACACAGCCCATTGCTTTGATAATCTCAGCTGGTGCAGGCACTCAAAAGCCACATCCACCCTTGGAAAAACAATTCATAAAAGTCAGCATTCCATCCTGGGAAGCAGAAATGGGAATTAGCTATTAAATTAATGAAGGGACACTGTTGCTTCACAAAGATCACTGCAAAACCAAGCCTGGGTTTCAGAGCTGCTGTTGCACACACAGTTAACATGCAACAAGGGCCAGCCCTGCATCTTACAGCAGCCAGAACTGCAGGAATCCAGCAGATCTGTTCTTCCAGAAAGAGGAACCCAAACAAACCAACCTCCGTCCCTTCTGTGGCAAAGAATCGCATGACCAACCAGCTCCAGAGGCATCTGGCTTAAGGATCTTTAATTATTTGTTGTTGTTAAGAACAGATGAGAGGGAGGGAGAGGAGGAAAGATTTCAATCTGCAGTCACGTGCAAGCAGGTGGATGAAGCTCAGATTAGCAAGGTATTAAGGAGAGTAAGGCAGGGATGCCAATGAGGTGCTGCCTGAAAATAGCCCCACTCTGACCTATCTCCTCTCCCAGATGGATCAGGAGATCCATGGCCACAGAGCCAGGGCTCTCTCACTGCTGGAGAAGGATGGGAGATTGCAAGAATATTGGAAAAAGCTGCTGAGGCTGAGGATAAAAGGGGAATGGCCAAGTAGATAATGAAGCAGTTCTGAATTTTTGAACAAAAAGTCCCCTGTTTCCAGCAACACCTGCTCAGAGCTGCACCAAAAATCAAGTAAGTCTCTTCAAGACATGTATGTACAGGAAAGAGAGGAAGGCTCCCCTTGTATAGTTGGTCTAGAAAAATCAGAAGGAGATGCAGGAGAGTGTGATGCTCCTTCCCATCTCCCTGCAGCACAGGGAGAGAGCTTGCTGGGAATAAGCCCTTCCCACAGGTAGATACTCAGGAGATACTTTCCCTACCAGGAATCCAACATCCCTGCTGCGTGTGAGTAAGCAAACAAAAAGGGGAAATGACAATTCTGCTGCTGTTTCTGATGTGCAGGGGCTCCTCTGAGCAGGAAGGGTGAGGTAAGATGTTCTGGTACGGCAGGAATTCATCTGGGGGTTTAGACTGGATGCTGGGAAGGGATTGTTCCCTGGGTGCAGCAAGCTGGGATAGTGAAAGGTGGCCCTGCCCATGGCAGGGGTTGGGATAAGAGCATCTTTAAGGTCCCTTCCAAGCAGAACCAGACTGTGTGTTCTGACAAGGAGCCCTTGGGAGCAGGACACTGGGAAAAGCCCATGGAGACACCTCATGACAGGCTCTGACTCCCCAGCATCCCCTCCAGGCCTGGGAAATGCATATGGGCCTCCAGAATATCTTAGGAGTAAAAAACAAATAAGGGCCACCTTGCACAGCTGCTGCTTTACCCACCCAGCCCACAACCAGACTTGCTCTACAGGCCTGTCCTCGAGCTGTGCTCTGACATGCAACTTTTAGATAAACCTCCAAGACCTTCTAAGGCTGGTAAAATATGATATTTCAATAAGAGGTTATTAAAAAGGGAAAAAAAAATCTTCCTGCAAGTCACACAAGAGCTGTTGAAATGACTACTGGTGGGAAAAATACAATGGTATTCTGGAAACAAGATCAAGTACTGTGAGTGTTCACACCAGAAGATGCTAACCTGTCACAGAAGTTGGAATTTGGAGGTTGTTCAGGTCTTTTTGTTTTGTTTGTGTGTTTTTTAGAGGTAAGGGTGGGGCTACTAGATATAGCACAGGATATAAATACACATGAGATTGTCTTTTAAAAGTAAATATATTATTATCTGTCCTTGGGCATTGCAAAAGCTTTTCACTGGGTCTGAAAATAAGCTAAATTCACAAATATTTCATGTGGGTGAGGGGATAAAAGTGCAGTGGCAGAGATCCTGATGAAATATGCAGCTCATCCTGTGTGGCACCACAACAGCACTGACAACAAGGGTCTAATTATAGGTTTGATCTGACATCAGTAGGGGTCTGGAATTTATCTATCCCAAGACAAACTTGTGCTGGTCTGGATCAGTCTGAAATGTAAGACATGCCACATATGGCACCATGTAAATTCAGATTTAACGGGGACACAGTTGAGCTCAGCCCACAGAAGGCAGCAGCTCTCAGACAGCACAAGGGGACCACGTTCCTGCCTGGTTTTGGGATTTCTTGCCCTCCCCAAACACGATCTGCAGGAGATAGGTTGCCAGCAGCAAGGCTGCAGGCTCTCCTTCCTTTCTGGAGGAGCAAGGAGGAAGGATCAATATTCAGAAAGCTCTTGAGAAGCAGTGGAACAGCCCCTGGGGAGCAGAGCAGACACAGCGCCAGCCCAAAATTCAGGAAACCTGGAGCTCCTTAGCCCACTAAAAGCCACTTTTTGCCAAGTAACCAATTTCCTTACACTTTCCATTAAATAAAACATGAAGGGCAGGCAGAGACATAAAATATGAATGCACACACGTCCGAAAGCAACAGGCCCTGTTATTGTAGCTGCTGCATAAATCATTGAGGACAAGGGGACTTGTGTCCCCTAAGGGAGGGCACAGAATTTGGGGTCAGTCAGCAAGCAAGGGAGTTTGATATTAAGAAATGTTGCATCTATGTTCACCTTTGTGATCTGCACTGCCTAAAAATAGCAGAAACCACTTTAGTTCATGTATTATTTAGTCAGGCCAGATGGGTGAAAGGCAGAATCAAGCCTCAAGACAAACATCAGATGATTTTGGTGTGGACCTCCACCAAACACAGCAACTGGAATGGGATGGCACAGCACAGAATCCCAGAATGATGTGGAATTGATAAAACCCATCCTGCCACGGGCAGGGACACCTTCCACAGTCCCAGGCAGCCCCAAGCCCTGTCCAACCTGGCCTTGGGCACTGCCAGGGATCCAGGGGCAGCCCCAGCTGCTCTGGGCACCCTGTGCCAGGGCCTGCCCACCCACAGGGAGTCTCACTGGGAATTCAGCCAGAATGACCAAAATGCTCCTTTCTGTCTGATTTCCCTGCCTGGGGCCACAACAGTAGTTATGAACTGCACTGTTGAAACTCACTGCTGTATCTGTTTTCCAGAGCTTTGCACACAAACACAACATCTTTACAATTTCAAGTGTTCGTAGTTACAAGTGTTGCCTTGGCAAATTTCTCCAGGGAGGAGTAATAGCTACTTTATGGAAAACTTGCCCCCAGTCACTGCCATCTCCTCTTTCTTGAGGTTTTTTATGTCAGGCAGTTGACTGACAAATAACACTGCTGCTTACAATACACAACATCTTGCCTTTTTTGTGTTTGTACAACTTGATTGAAAAGGCACAGCAGCTTTCAGACAGCTGGTGGCAGACAACAACCTCTAAGTTCAGTCAGGACAACCCTTTAAGTAGCTGAAAACCACTTTCCACTGTGAAAATGTGGCCCAAAGTAGTTTTGGACTACCTTTTTTCAAAGTGGACTTGAAATGATCTTGCAGGCAGATGGATGAGCTCAGGATAAAGACTCTACTCAGCTCTGTAAGTGAGTTCTCTAGGCAAAACATGCAAAGCTCCAAGCCAGTGGTGCTCAGATCTTTGAGGGACTTCACACTGTTCTTTCCTACCTGACAGGAGTACAGAGCTCAACAGGTCCCCATTGAAAATCTAGAAATTGCCAAGTCTGCCCCAACACTCAGCTTGTGGATGCCTTCTCCTCTGATTATTCAGAGGTTCAACAGAACTGAAAGTAATCTTCATGCCCAGAGTTATTTCTGAGTATAAATTCACTTCAGAGAATCCCAGAACAGTTTGGGTCGGGAGGGACCTTAAACCCCCTACCCCAGGCTGCTCCAGCCTGGCCTGGGACACTTCCAGGGATCCAGGGGCAGCCACAGCTGCTCTTTGCAGCTTCTGCTCACCTGTTTTCAAAGATACTTTTTAGGCAGGACTCCCTCTCTGCATGGCAGAGCATGGAGGCAAACTGTATTATGCAGGAATCTCACAAAATCAGGGAAATCACAAAGAAAAATCAGGAGCATTCATCTCAAACTGAGACCTAGACAAGAACCAGCAGGGGTGTTTGTGCTCTTTGGCTTTTTTCTTCCTTATTTTCCTTTCCATCTCGGTAGAGTCTGTTCTTCCTTCTCTCCTTTCCTCCATCCTTTGAGGCTTCTCCCAGCCCCACATGTCAGACCCTTTCCAGCCCAGTGGCACAATCCAGATGAAAAATCACCAGGATCAGGAGAAAGCAGAGAGGCTGCTAAAACGAGAAAAATGCCAAACCACCATCAGAGAGAAAGGGCAGAGTATTTTAGACAACTTTGTGGTGTCTCCTCATCCTCCTCCCCACCCAAAAGAAGGAGAATCAGTGTGAAAGGATCCCAAGAACTGTAAATAAATGATGACCCTGTTCATCAATGAGCTCAGGCTGCAATGAAATGAAAGCCACAGCAGGCTCTGTAATCACTCACAATAAACCCCTCCAACGGGATCACTCCTGCCCTGATGGCTCAATTATGCCTGGGCAGAACGTTACACAACATTAAACATTAACAAAAGTCTGAGCCCGGCTCACTTTTCTCCCAGATAAATCCAAACCAGTAACCCACTGCTCTTAGCTTAAATAACCCAGAATTACCAGATCAATTCTTTTCCCACCTTTCCCTTCACATCTGATAAAAGCCAGGCCACCAAACACAGAGAAAAATGTTTGCAAACAGTCCCTGTGCTAAACAGTTATATTGTTAGACTATATGTGGTTTGGGAGAGAGGTGCCGATGTAAATTTAGTAGCTCAGAAATTAAACCAGGGGAAAACTGTTCTGGGCCGTGAGGCTTCACTCTCAGCTCCCAGGAAGGACTTCTTCCCTCCTCTAAAATCCCATTCCCAGCAAACAGTTGCACCACTTCTGTTCCCAGAAACTGCAAGATCTGTGAAGGCAAACACAGCAGAAAGCTGCTTTCATTTCTCATTTGGCTTTTGCAATATCCTTTTTCATAACTCCACCCGAACTAGAGATCCCCTCACAACCTGAAACCTCTGTTCCCTCTCTCTCTGCAACTGTATTAACACAAAATAAAGCTTCTCAAGGTTTGCCCAGGTGAGATCACAGAGTCACAAAAAGGCTGAGGCTGAAGAGCCGAGTGGGCAGCTGGTGGCACGTCCCTGCTCCAGCAGGGCCATCCCAGAGCCCAGGGCACAGCATTGTGTGCACACAGCTCTGCCCCAGCCCCAGGGAGGAGAGCCCCCAGGCTCTGTGCACAATGTGCTCAGGGCTGGCACTGCCCAGGGAAGAAGTTGTGCCTCCTGTGCAGGGGGAATTGCTGGGCTCAGGCCCTGCCCGTGGCTCTGGTGCCATTGCTGGGCCCCGGAGCAGAGCCTGGGCCCTGCTCTGCCCCTCCCTGCACACAGGGACAGCCCGGCCTGAGGGCCCCTCTCAGCTGGGGCTCCTCTCCAGCCTGAGCAGCCCCAGCTCCCTCAGCCTTTCCTGGGCACCCAGATGCTCCAGGCCCTTGCTCAGCTCCAGCAGCTCCTGGCCCTGCTGTGCTGAGGCTCCAGAGCTGGACACAGCACCCAGAGGTGCCTCCAGGGCTGCCCCAGGGCCAGGATCCCTCCCTGACCTGCTGCCAGAGCTCCTCTGCTGCCCCAGCTCCCATTGCCCTCCTTGGCCCGGGAGCCTCTGCTGGCCCGGGGACAGCTCGGTGTCCCCCGGGAGCCTCTGCTGGCCCGGGGACAGCTCGGTGTCCCCCATGTCCCTCCCCACAGAGCTGCTCCAGCAGCTCCTCCCCAGCCTGTGCTGTTGGTGGGGTTGTTCTTTGCGGCTTTAACCTCAGTTAAACCTCAGTCCAAACACACTGAGAGAGCTGAACAATGCCAGGATTTAGGTGGGGTGTGACTGGTTTAGAACAGACAAATCAAAGTCCCCAGAGCAAAGTAGGTGGCTGAGATGAAAAGGGGAATTTTCAAAACACCAAAGGAGTTAGAAATAATATGGAAAAAACCCAGAAGGGTGGGAGGATGAAGAAACTGAAATCAAAGTTGCACCAAAACTCACTTGCTGGTGGTCTTCCAACTAAATCCTTCTTATCCTTGATGTTAATATTCAAAAATCCCAAAGCATCAGCTTCTCCAATACAAATAAACTGGAGTCAGATGTGCTCAGTTTCATTGTTTTAAAAAATAAATCAAGTATTATGGCATCCATATTCTTAGTGATGAAATACCTGCTTGACTGCTGAAGTAATCTTTTAAATTTACAAGAAAACAGTGTTATATCTATCACTGAGACCAATGAAGTTTTACTCCTGGTTATGAAAAGCAGCCCAGTAATTCCTGAGAAATCATGCTGAAGTGTTATGAAACTTAACTGAGTAAAAATACCTGCTTGTCTTCAACATTCTTTTTCAGAGATTGAAGTGTAACTTCAATTCTTAAATTCACTTTTTTAAAAGGTAGAACAATTCCAGGTAAGGGTAAACTCTGACTTGATAATGAATTCTACCTTGTTTTCACGGCTTCTCAAAATGAATAAATGCTGTTTGTCTTCAAAGTATCTGCCCAGGAAATGTGACAGGTTTTCTGAACTAAGTATTAGATAAACATTCTTCAGCTGCAATAAATAACTGCAGCAGTCCCTTCACCAAGTCCTTTGCAGGGAATGCTTGGTACAGGATGCATCCTGGGTTCTAGAATCTGTCCAGGAGGGATATCCAGGATATCTGAAATGCCCTGGATATTTCTTTCTCAACACTGTACAGAATGGGTCACTGTTTCTCAGTGTGTGGCTGGGAGTGCTACAACAGGAGTTGAACCAAAGAGCAGCAGGAGAACTCAAACTGTTCTAAAGGCTGATAAAGAGTTTTAAAAAAGTTAAAGAAAGCAAATAAAAATAAACTCAAACCCCCAAAACCAAAGACAAAAAAAAAAAAAAAAAAAAGCAGGAAACAAACTCTTCACAAAGAAAATAATGGTTTTCCTAACTGGATTTTAGAAATTCAGTTGTTTAAGGAAAGACAACAAAAAATATATCAAAAGGACCAGTGATAACCACAAGGAACAGTGATAAACACTGAAGGCTGGTGACAAACACTGTACAGTGAACACTTCCTAAAAGCAGCACTTTGAAAGTCCATGGTTTCCAAAGCTCGTTAGTTCCCCTTGGCTTGTCTGTTGACTCTTTCTCCTGACACTTCACACACTTATTGCAAAATAAAGTCTCTTCTGAGAGTGTCATATTACACACTCTCATTCAGTGAAATCACACCCTCAGTATTTTTTTGTTTTGCTTTTCTTTCCCCCCCAAGTAGAACTCTCCTCATAAAACAGGAGAATAAGAACAATTCAAAAAGCAGAGTAAATCTCCTTAAATCTTTGTCCTTAACTTGGGCAGACTAACCCAGATGAGTTTAAACCCAGCCTTCACCTGAATTCCAGTGCCTGCACACCTGGGACTGTGTCACCTGTGCCAGCAGAGCTCAACAAGCTTTTCTCAGAGGCATCCCCCTCCTCCTCTTCTGTGCCTGGGTCATTCCACGGCGGAAACCTGATCTTTTCCTGGTTTTCTGCAGGAAAACCTGCTCTTTTCCTGGTTTTCTGCAGGCAAGGAGCACGAGCAAGTCCTTCCCCTTTCGGTGGCAGCAGCGAGTTGTGAGAGCAGCCCTGCTGGATGTTGAAACCATACCTCACATTTCCTAATCCGCCTTTCTATTTTTAACCAGAGTCATTCCCCCCACCTCCTCTGCCATGCAGACAGCTGCAGAAAGCAGCTGGAGACAACAGAGTGCTCCATCAGGGCAATTTTCCTGGCAAAAAAAACCATCCTCAGGCCAGAGGACAGGGCACAAGGGACACTCCCAAGGTGTGCTCCTTTCTCCTTGTCCCTTGTGGCCACAATAGCTCTGACTGCACACAGAGTGTGGCAACCTGGTTACCCCAAAGGCCCGTGGCTCACCTCAACTGGCTGAGATCTCATCAGCACCTCTTGTCCCTAAAAACTCAAAAGAGGAAGGCTCCAGCAAGGATGCAGAGCATGGATCTGCTCCTGCACTGTGATCCTGCAGGACAGGGAGGAGGAACCACCCTGCCCTCTACAAGGCAGTATCACCACCTGACACAGCACTTGGGAACACTCGCTGGGGTGTCCCCAGCACAGAGAACTCCTTCCACAAGCTCAAACCTCCTGGGGAAAGGTCTGGAGTCACCTTCTGCTCCAGGTTTGGGTATCTCCTCCCGCAGGCACTTGGTGTCGGGTGTCAGACACACAGCAACCCCTGAATTCTCTCCTCACATGGGAGAGCAGCTTTAAAAAGCTCAGCTTTAAAAAGCTAATGTGCAGCCAGGCTGTAAAGTTAACCAAGCAAAAAGGGCACTTTCCTGAGCAGCAGTTTGGAGCTTTTCCAGGCAGCTGGAAAGCTGGGCACGCAGAGCACAGGCTGTGCAGGGCGCTGAGCCGTGCCAAACTTGGGCACACAGCACTTGGGGCATGGGCTAGCACTGAAAGTGAGGTCCAGCTTTCTGAGCTGTGCCCTCCAACTGGACCCTTTTTCTGATCCTGGAGACTCCTGAAAGTGCCCTGGTAGGACTAGGCAGACCTTTAGCAGAAGACAGCCAGGCTGAGAGTCTGGCACTTCAAACAGACTCGGCTTAGTGGGGGGAAAGGCACAACTCCAACACCAACTCAGGGAGCTCAGAGGAGTTTAGCTGGAAGTTTTGAGTCATGCTCTTGGACATGGGCAGCTAGAACAGCTTAAGCCCTGCTTGAACCCTTTTTCTTTTGTTCAGGCAACGTCTGCAAACATCACAAATGGAGCTACTTCTGCTATTGTCCATGCGCTACAGATTTTCCACGCTCTAAGTTACTCACACAAAACAGACTCGCTGCCAACACGATCGATCAAAACGTAAAGCGACTGCAGACAGGACTGTACAGACTCTAAGTATTAATGCTTCAGAGAAACCCATCACTTGCATGCCTACAGAAACAAAAGTCAACCAAAACAGAAGCCTGGTGCGGAATTAAGCATAGCAAGACCCACAGCAAATCTTCCCAGCTCAAACGGATTTGAATCACAGGATGCCAGGAAACGAAGCTGCTGAGCAAAACACTCCATAAACCCACGTGAAATTAAATTTCATTAATGAATGACAGTGTTTACAAGTAAGTAAATGCTGTGTTTCCCTCTGCCTTAGCTGGAGCTGCTCTCTTAGGAAAAAGACCGCAGGGTGTGCAGGTCCTCTCCCATCATTAATCCACTGGACTACAGCACTTTGTTAACAGGCACAGAAACCACGGCAGCAGCAAACACCCACGTGTGAAACCAAGATCTGCAAGTAATTTCATTTCTTACCTTCTGGAAAAGGGGAGTTTCCGGGGCAGAAAACCTCTTTAGCATCTTTTACAGGCACCAGGCCTGTGGGTTAATGATTTACCTGACAGTGCTGTTAAGCAGATTAGATAAGAGTGGTTTTGTTATGGTCTGTTTTCCTGCCTTTGTCTGCATAACCAAATCAACTGGCAAATGAAGAAGGCAGGGTGTTACTTGACAGAGCAGGAAGAAATTAATGCTCCTCTCAGTGTGCTCACACCATCCTGCTGTAAAACCACATTTTTTATAGACACACATGCCCATCTTTACACACACAGCCTAAAAACCAACGCCTGGAGTAGCTCTTCTCTGTGTGTACGCTTGTGTGTTCATATACACAAATATATGTATCAAAAACACACACGGATGAGCCACTGCAGGCAGTTTGGTTTAGTTTCTTCCCCAGAAGAAAAGAAAAAACCCTTGACTCATTGCTCTAAATCTATTATAAAGCTTCCAGATTAAAGCATTGAGTTCCAAAGAGGTTTAGGATGAGCAGAAAAGGCGGCTGTGCCCAAAATGCAGAAATAGGATCACAGCCCCTGGAAAGACTCCACAGCTCACGGATAAAGTTCTGTTCCCCCAGTGCCCTCCGAGAGGATCTGTGCTCCCTCAGTGACTCAAGGACTGTTCTCCAAACCCAGGGCCACCCTGCTGTACAACCGCAGCTGTGTTCACATCGTGGGGCAGCGGTGACACCGTGACAGACACAGACATGGCACAGGTACAGCCGCTTTAGGACATCACAGAAAGTATAAAACATCTTCTTGCTCCTGCTCCTTCATACAAACACTGCAAGCAACTGCCCTGGGGATATCTGGCAGCAGTCAAGGGGCAGGACAGGAGTGGGGAGATCTGCCCGAGGTGCCAAAGGGGACAGCAGATTGTCCCTGGCTGTCAGTTTGTGCAGGCAACACCGCTGCCAGGCTGTGGAACTCCAGTTATCTCCCACAGGTGTGCCGCAAACAAACCTACAAACCCAGATACCAGGGGGAGATTCCGTGCCCCAGCAGGAGATGAAGCTGCCTGATGGAAACACAACCCTGACACAATCTGGAGGACAAGCCACCGGCAGGTCACTGCTGTCCCGCATGTTGGAAACCTGGCTCGGTTCTAATAAGAAAGACACCAAGCTAAACTAAAAGCCAAGACTAAAACCAAGCAGCAAACAACAAAGTAACCACAAGTTTAAGCGCCGCTTTCAAAAAAGTCACTCAAGGAAAAAGAAACCAACTCCCCAGAGCTGTGCTGTAGACATGACTGTACCCAAGCCCCTCTGTGGCTCCCCAAACGCAGCCCCCGGCTGTCCAGCAGCAGCCAAACACTGCTTTACACCCAAACGGGACAATGTGGAGGGGAAAGCTACTCACTGCGGGAAACGAGGCGGCAGAGAGCAGCAGAAAAGGCGGCTGTTCCTCTGGCAGCTGCAGGCAGCCGCGCCGCTCCCGCACAGGACGGGGACGCGGTGGCGGTGGCGGCGCGGCCACTCCCGGAGCGCCGAGCCCCGACCTCCTCGGCCTTCAAAGTTGCCTTTCGATTTCCCCCGGGCTGCGCTTCCTCAGGGCTCCTCTCCCAGCTGCGGGAAGCGTCTGCGGGGGGAAATGCGGAGAGGTGAGCGCAGATCCAGAGGGGACGGAGCGGCTCCTTCCGCGGGAGCGCCAGTGCGTCAGCGCCGGGAGAGGAGGGGACGGAGCGGAGCGCCCGCCACAGGAGAGCTGCGGGAGGAGGAGGAGGAGGAGGAGGAGGAGGAGGAGGAGGAAGAGGAGGAGGAGGAGGAGGAGGAGGAGGAGGCCGGGAGTGCCAGCCCGGCCCCGGCGGTGCAACAGCTCCCGGCACTGCTGCTCTACCAAACGCACCGGGAAATGCGGACATCACCGAGGTGCAGTCTGATTCCCCCCGTATCCGTGGAACGCTTTCATCAAGTGTCACTTTTGAAAGCTGAAAGGGAGGAAGGATTCCTTTTTCCAGTAGATATGTTAAGTCCTACCCTACAAATAAAAAAAACCCATCCACCACAAAGAAAAGTCGTGTTCCACCACACTAATACGAAGCAAAACAACCAACTCGCCGAGCTTTCCATGAATTTTTTGGCTCCACCCCACTGCTGCCACCAGCAGCAGAGTGCTGGGCAGGCAGCATCAGCAGCCCCCGAGGCTGGCATCCAGCCTGTGTCCCAAAGGGCACAGCAAGGGCTGGGAGCACACAGGACACGGGGAAAGGCTGGTGAAAGCATCCCAGAGGATGCCTGCTGGCTGCTGCCTTGGGCCAGCGGGGAGTTGCTGTAATTCGGTACAAAACCACAACACAAAGCAGGCTGAGTCATGTTGGGAACACTGACGGGATGAGCAGCGCTGGCAGAGTTCTCCAGCACAGCACGGACTCTCCCCAGTCCGCTGCCTGCTGCAGCCAACAGAGACACTGTCCAGGAGTGAAGTCAGAGGCGCAGGAAGCAGCCTGCTTCCACTCCACAGATGAAATAATATGGAAAGTGAAAAATAGGCACCGGCAGTAACAAATAGCAGCATCAAGTTTTCTGAGCTCCATCCCAAGAGAGGGAGCCTGTTGCCAGGAATACCGAGGAATCTGCAGAGCCACATCGAAGAAGCACAGGGTGGAAAAAGAACTTTCAGAAGCTGCACACAGAAATCCTTCCACACTCATCCTATCATACAGAAAACAAGTATTTTAAAGGAGTAGCTAGCTGCTTTGGGGTTTTTTAATAGATCCACGCCTCTGAACATGGCCCAGAAGTGCTTGTTCCTAACACATGGAGACAGCCAAGTATCCAGTAGAACAATGTGCTCACCATCAGCTCCTCCACAAAGTTTACACACATAAAAACAGCCCATGGTCAAGCCCAAGTCAGCTAATTTTATTTAAAATTTGAGGAGATGTGGAATGAGAAACCAGTGAGCTCTGTACTTTTTCCCAGCAGTTTTTAATAACTGGACTCTGTAACACTCAACAGATGTCACCTGCCCAGCCTGGCTCCCCTTTCCAGCAGGGATTCTGGGGTGAAGACAGTAATTGCTCATCACCTAAAGATTCCTTAGACGTAATTCAGTCGGTACCAATCCTGTAAATCCCTCCCACTGAGAATATACATAAGGAATCTATAGCTCAATTAGAAGATGCCACAGGCCAAGGACTCCTTGTTATGCTGACAACACTCATGTCTACTTTGGGCCCTCACACACCTCCCAGGACAGCAGAAGTCACCTGGCGAGGCCAGAGGCCAACTCAGTAACTCCCTCCAGACAATAAATGCCTTCATATTTGACAGAAATGCTCTTGTGCTCCTCCAGCAGATCTTATCATGGCAATATTTTTTCCCCCATGATCCAGGCCTGTGTGAGTTCAGTGACCTCAAGGCACGTAACAAAGCCAGCCCTGTGTTCCCACGAGGCAGGTGGGGCCAGAAGGGAGAAGAGAAGACAGTTGGACAAGTATTACAGGTAATTAAAGGTGTGCTTTGAGAACACTTTTTTAACCATGGTGCATTTAAATACTGCATGTGTCCAGACAGATAGAACATAACACCCTGTAAAGTCCTAAACAAATAAAAAGAAACACTATGAACTCTCCCACTGGATGTGCAAAGAAGAGGTGGGGTTTTTTTTGTTTTTTTTTTCTCCTACACAGTCCAGCCAGGACATATTTAGCCTAAGGGCTGAAAGAGAGGACAGCCTGAGCTGATGACATAATTTTCTTTCTATAGGATTGAGTATCTGGGACTGCTGCCCTCAGTTCAGTGGCTGTTGCTGTTTCACCTCTACCTTCACCCCTCCTGCTTCAACAGGAGAGTGACAGTCGCCTGAAAAACGCCTGAAGAACAGAGATGGCCACAGAGATGTTGCTTCTTTCCCACCAGAACATGAGCAATGTGACAAAAACCATATTTGAGGTTAACTGCTGGCACTGAGGAGAAAGGGCTGCTACCGAGCTCCAGTGCTGATGTGTGTTGATCATTCAAGAGCCACATGCATTTGGAATGTCCTTTCAAAGGCCTGGGGAAAGGCCTTCCTCTGCCTAAACATCAGAAACAGTCAGATTATGTTGAGCCCCCTTTTACCCTACCCATCAGAAAAGAATTGTGTATTAGCAGATGAAATCCAGCACGGAGGGTGGCAACGAAAGTCTCGGGTAAGTAAGAAAAAACTGCTCACAATGCCAGGGTCCCTGAGGCTGGAAAATCCCTGCCAGCCCATGGAGTCCCAGCTGTGCCCAGTGCCCAGAGCACTGAGTGCCACCTCCAGTCCTTCCTGGGACACCTCCAGGGATGGGCACTCCAAAGCTCCCTGGGCAGCCCCTGCCAAGGCCTGAGCACCCTTTCCATGGAGAAATTCCTGCTGCTGTCCAAGCTGAGCCTCCCCTGGCACAGCTTGAGGCCGTTTCCCCTTGTCCTGTCCCTGTTCCCTGGCAGCAGAGCCCGACCCGCCCTGGCTGTCCCCTCCTGGCAGGAGCTGTGCAGAGCCACAAGGTCCCCCCTGAGCCTCCTTTTCTCCAGGCTGAGCCCCTTCCCAGCTCCCTCAGCCGCTCCTGGGGCTCCAGCCCCTTCCCCAGCTCCCTTCCCTTCCCTGGCCACGCTCCAGCCCCTCCATGGGACTGGGGACCCAGAACTGGAACAGCCCTGGAGGTTCCTCAGCAGAGCCAGCCCAGCACTGTGGCTGTGTTATGTGTTCAAAGGGCTTCATACCAGCAATTTAAATCTATACATCCACCCCATGTATCCCAAAAAACCTTCAAAGTATTTTTTTTTTGTCTGTCCGTTCAAGTAACTTGTCCTGGTCAGTGACACATCAGAAAAAATGTGCTACAGGAGCATTATAAAGCTACTCTGACCTTTGTTAGCATTAAAACACTTAGAGAAGTAATGTGAAACTTGATTATTACATATGTAATTAAATAATAATTATTATTTCATCTGTGTTACAGCATTAATAGCCATTATAACTTCTTATGTGGAACACTGTTAATGGACAGTTGCTTTTGAAACTAAAAATATTTACATTAATGGGGTTCTGAAAGAAACTAAAAAATATGAAACAGCTTCATTTAAAATCTCTGAAGTCCTATCAGAACAACTTCCAGAAGCACCAGGTGAAATGCTTAAGTGTGTTTGCTGACACAAAGGGAGATTCCAGAGCCTGATGTGCTCATCAGTTCCAGCAATTAATTTTCCCGGAGGAATGCTGTGTCATGTAACTGTGACTCACAGAGCAACGTCCGCAGGAAACCACTCTTCTCCCTGTCTCCCTATAAAAAGCTCAGCCTTGCCTGCAAGTTGAACTGAGTTCCCTCAGCAGAATTCCTCCAGTTTCAGCACCATGTGCTCCAGCACGAATGCAAGAGCGAAGGTGTATTTTAAACCCTGGCAGCAAACCAGGATCCTCTGGAAAACCAGCTGGAAGCTCCTCCTGTTCCTGGTTGAGCAGGGAGTTAAGAAACACCTCGTGCTGCTGTGTTTGGCCATGTGGGTGTCCTTTGCCCTCGCAGCAGTTCTGCAAGCCGGGATGCTGTGCCTAGCTGAGCTGATCCAGGGCCTCCCTACAAACCCCCAGACATGGGGCTGCACCCCCTGGGACAGCCCTGAGGGATCACACACCCTCCTTGAGCACACATGTAACTCTAAAGGGGATGGCAGGAGCAGCAGTGGGATCCCAAACCCCTGAAGGTCCACCAGTGAAGCGTCCTCACTCTGTCCCACTCAGCATCCAAGCAGCTCCTGGAGTTCTCATCTAATCTAAATGGCTAAAATCCTCATTCTGCTCATCATGTGTGCTTCCCAGGTGCCCAGCCTTCTGTTCTTTTCGATTCAAGGTCATGGTTGACCTTTAGATCCTTGGAGAAACACATGGACTGTCCCAGGGATGGCTCTGCAGAGCCAAACACCCAGCACCTCTCAAGGGAAAACCCTCTGGAATGGCAATTCCATCCAGGGCATGTGCAATCACATACCCAGGTCAAAGCAAGAATTTAATACCACTGAGGTCCCTTTTGAGCCTGGGAGAGTGAAGCTTTCTATAAAAGAGAAAAATAGAAACAAGAAGGCCTTTTCAAACCCTCCACTCAACTATAAGGACATTTTTCACAGGGCAGGGTATCATTCCCACGTGTGCATGCCACATCCAGCTAAAGCACTTCCAGCTTGGGAAGTGCCACTCCTAATTCCCTGATCCACTCATTCTGCTCTCCCAGAAGTCTCATCACCCAGGTGTGCTAAAAACCTCCGGTTAAAAAAGTCACCACCTCAAAATTCCAATCTGCTTTTGTGTCTTTCAAACCCAAAATTTCAACCCAAAGGCCTCTGTTACAGATAGTTTCCTCACCAAATAGTGTAATGGGACACAGATTGGTGTCCCACTGATTTTTCCATCTAAAGAGTTTGCTGTTTGCCCCACACCTTGGGATGAGGGCTGTGGTTTGTATACCAGCAGTTTGGAACTACCAGATGTTCTGCCTTCTTTAAGCCCTTAGACACATCAAGCAAAATAAACATTTCAAAACAACAAACCCCAACCAACTAAAACTAAAGCCAGCCAACAACCCCAAAAACAAAGCAAGAGTTAATACAGGATGATATTTGGTGCTAAGGTTCAACAGCAGGGCTCATGGGTGTGGAGGGGGCTTTTTCCTGTTAAAAATAGATCAACCCTTTCTCCACATCCTGAGTGTTTTCTTGCAGCCACACTGAGCAGGAGGCAGTGAGAAATCCACTCCCTGGGGCTCTTCAGCGAGATGTCTGTCTGTTATCCCAAACACCCGACCCACACCTGCTGCTCCTGCCAGGAGCATCTCCCTCCCAGCCAGGCAGCAGAAGACTGACAGACACACTCCACTCCAGGAGTCTGAGCATAAAACATCCATCACCAATTCATCCCAGCCTCCACTTCCCTTTTCCCTACAGAGCTGGCAGCCAATATCCAAAGGTTAAACGGCCCTGACACCTCCACCTATCCAATAGCTTTGTCATTAATAAGCATGATGGGGATTAATATTCAAATACACACTTCCTCTGCCCCAAGGGCAAAGGGAACATCTCACCAGGAGCGATAAGGAGCTGTTTGTGAGGGTGCACGGTGTTGTATTCCCAGTATCCTGTGTCAGGGCTCTACACACAGGTGAGCTGTGCAATTCCATCATTCCAGCTCTCATCCTCCTTCTTGTGACTTCCCTGGCCACAGGTTCACCTGGGTTCTAAGGATGACCTTAATTAAGAGCTGGAAAGAACAGATTATGCCCAGGAAGCCAGAGCCATTAATCTCAAAGGCTTAAAAGGTTTACAGGGGAAGTGTGTTTAAATGTTCCCTTACCTCATCCTACAAAAAAGGGAATAGGCAGCAATGCCATCACAAGCAAAGGCTGCTTTTGGTGGCACTCAGATAAAATCTAATTGTACTTTTATCTCCACCAATGATCAAAAGCAATAAAAATTAGGCCAGCTAGACCTTATTTTTATGACCTTGACCTCCAGTCCAATTTATTCTTAAAAGATGCTCAAGCATAAGCTCTGTGTAAGCATGAAAAACAATAGGTTGGTCCTTCTACCAGGACCACAAAAATTCTGCTTTCTGGAATATGTCCTAAAAAAAATCCACATTCAATGAAATCCCAACTCGTATTTCTTACAGGGACACTTTTCTACAAGCACCTGTGTCGTGGTTTGACACGGAAAAAGAATTTTTCTCGGAAGGAAGAGGTCAGTTTGGATATTGACCAATTGAAGGTGGACACGCCTCTGAGAACACAGAGGGGTTAAAAGCAGAATTCCCAGGAGAACTCGCTCTCTTTGGTTCCAGTCAGCATGCAGTGCAGCCTCTCCCCTACCCGGCCCATGGAGGGGAGAGCCATGTGTGTTATAAAATAATTAACTAAAAAACTTACACAATAACATAAAGCCAAATATTTAAAAATTAAGTCAAAAAAATAAATATCCTTACTAGCAGTGTTTTACTAGTAAATAACGCTGTTAAAAGTCTTGTAACTAAAAGTCTTGTGACCTTCTAAACCATACTGTAGCAATATGAACCAAACTCACCCTTCCTACCTATAAAAAGATAAAAAATAAACCCACATAATCAAAACCAACTCCAAAGTCCCATCTCTAACTCATTCAAAACTCCTTCAAAAATCCCCATAATCACACACTAATTAAACTAAACTTACATATCCAACACAAACATATTACGCTGCAGCATACTCAGAGCAGCTAAATCAAGCCATGGCCAAATACCTTTCCCCTGGCATTCATCATGCATGTTTTGGCTGGCATTTACTGTGCTGGCACTCGTGTTTCTGTCCTTGACACCAGTCACAACACACAGATTATGTTTGTGTTTTCAAACCCCAAAACACCAAAAACCCCCTTCCAGGAGCACAGACAAGGGGATTCACACTGCTTGATACCGACAGCAGAGGTCCTGGAGCTGCTGGAGCCAGTCCAGAGGAGGCCATGGAAATGCTCCAGGGCTGGAGCCCCTCTGCTCTGGAGCCAGGCTGGGAGAGCTGGGGGTGCTCACCTGGAGAGGAGAAGGCTCCAGGGAGAGCTCAGAGCCTAAAGGGGCTCCAGGAGAGCTGGAGAGGGACTGGGGACAAGGGATGGAGGGACGGGACACAGGGAATGGCTTCTACTGCCAGAGGGCAGGGATGGATGGGATATTGGGAATTAGGAATTGTTCCCTGGCAGGGTGGGCAGGCCCTGGCACAGGGTGCCCAGAGCAGCTGTGGCTGCCCCTGGATCCCTGGAAGTGTCCAAGGCCAGGCTGGACAGGGTTTGGAGCAGTCTGGGATGGTGGAAGGTGTCCCTGCCATGGCAGGGGTGGCACTGGATGGGCTTTAAGGTCCCTTCCAACCCAAACCATCCTGGGATTCAGTGATTCTGTAATAGCCTGCTGCCTCCTGGCTATTCCCAGTGGATGACCCAAGGTTGTCACAGAGCTGATTCCACAGGAGTTATATAGGATAGGTGTGTATCTCAGACTGGGAACACCACCATCCCTGCCATGCTCTCAGTCAAAGAAACCTCTGGTATTTTTTAAGGATCTGTAATTAGTCCCAAAGGCTGACCTCACTTGGGTACTATTGTGCTGCATCCACAATTTCCTAGAGCAAGAATAGCTCCGTTTCTCCTCCATCCACACCAAAGAGCTCCAATCCAGATCATCTCCACAGAACTTCCACTGTCTGTTGTGTTTCCTAAAAATCACTGTCAGAGGTTTTACCCCTGCAATTACAGGTCACAAAAATGCAGTTTGGTTGGGAGTTAAAAATATCTAATAGGGAGTAAAATGGTAAAGGTAAATGCTTCAACTTTCTAGAGGCAGACTCGCTTTCTTGGCTGTTTATTTATGCTGAACTGTTATATTTGCTGAGGGTTTGGCACTTCTGCAATAAAACAGGGCTCAAACATGCTCTGCTTCATACTGAGCACTTCAAAACCTTCGAGTGTTACTTTCTGTGTCTTCTACAGTTCACAAGCAGCAAAAAGTAGCAAATGCAGCTTTAGATGTCAGAAAACCTGGCCTTAAACAATGTCCTTATATTGCAAACTACACGACAAACACAATACAGACTATTCAGTTTATACTTTTATAAAACTATCACCCAAATTCCTTATTTTAGATTCAGCCCGAGCATAATAATAATAGAAAGGCTTGGGAAGTTTCAGAGCCAGGGCTCTGAAGGGCTTAGAAAGCTCCAGATGAGGCAAAATTCAGTTTTACTGTAAGGAAATCACTTCCACAGTGCAACCACAATATTTGGGGAGCAGGGGGGAGAAGGAAAAGCTGCTGAGCATCACCTGATGAGGGGCCACAGCACCCCCTGAGCCGTGCATGCAAGCAGCTGATGAGACAAGCCTTGCTGGATTATTGAAGAGCCCTTGTCCTGCGCCCGGAGGCTTTCAGCAACTCATTTCACAGCTCCTCTCTAAAAACCACCCCAGAGTTTCACGCCTCCACCCCTCGGAATGAGAAGTTCACTGGTTTTGGGGGTGGATGTCAGTGCATTAGTCAAACAGAAAAAGGCGTTTACCTTGCCAGGCTTCCTGTCCTTCCCAGGTGATAATTTCTCTGACTCTCCAGGCCTCCCTTCTCCCCAGCAGGAGAAGAAAGGAACGCTTTCTCCTGCAGGTTTGCTTTCAGTTTGGCTCAGACGGAGAGATTTCTTCCAAAGCAAACACTCCTGCAACGTCACCGCGGATATAAATAGGCAGAGGAGAAGGAGGGAGAAGCACAGCCCTTCTGGAGAGACTGGAAACACGCAAGTGAGGGAGAATATCAGACAGAAATAAAGCCTTTCTTTTCCTAAAGCCACACGCACAGCCTCGGCTCGGACACCACAGCCGGGCTGAAGCATCATCTGCAGGGTTTTCCTGGAGAACCCCCCGGGCTTGGAGAGGAAAGGGACCCAAAAGAGCTGGTTGGTAAATGGATCACCTCCTCCAGGCTGAACAACATCCCAGCAAGCAGCTGATGGAGCTGAGGGGACAGGAGGCCCCCATGGAGGAGCACAGAGCTCCTGAGCAGAGCCAAGTGCAAAGAGCAGGGCAGGGGCAGGTGATCCAGAAGGAATCTGGAAACACTGATCCTGCTGGGGCAGGTGATCCAGGAGGAATCTCAGAACACTGATCCTGCAGGGGCAGGCGATCCAGGAGGAATCTCAGGAACCCTAATGGGGCAGGGGTGGGCCTAAGAGAGCCAAAACACATCTGGAATTGCATCTGGCAATGGATGTGAAGAGTGCCAGCGAGGCCAGTCTTTGGGAACTGCAGGCCCCTGAGCCAAAGGGGAAATCCAGACAAGGAAGACTTCTCCTTAGTGAAAGAGGATCAGGTTAGAGGACAGGAGGCTGGACATACTCATCCCATGGGACCTGGTGCTGAGGGAGCTGGCTGCTGTCACTGTGAGGCCACACTTGATGAACTTTGGAAACCATTTCCAGTTACCTGAAGGACAAGAGGGTGATCAAAGCATGGACATATGAAGGGAAAAAATCCTGCTTCACCAGCCTGGCCTCCTCCTAGGATTAAACAATCTAAGTGGATGAAGGGAGTGCAGAGGATGCTGTCTGTCTTGACTTTGGCAAGACTTTCAACACTGGCTCTTCTCACACCCTCAGATGAGCTGGCAAAGTCTGGGGCAGCCAGAAGGGCAGGGAGGTGGGTGGAAAAGTGGCCAAATGGGCAGGCCCAGCAGGGAGAGGTCTGTGCCACAAAGTCCAGTTGGAGGACACTTCCCACAGGTTGATATGAGAGCCAAAATCATTTAACCTCTTTTAATGACCTGGATGATGCAAAGAGTGTGCCTCAGCACTTTGCTGGTGACACAATAACTGGGGTGAGTGGCCAGGACACCAGAGGGTCACAGTGCCACTTGGATCAACTCTAAAAGACTGGAGCAAAGGGCAGACAGGAGTCTCACAGGTTCAAAGGAAAAGCAGAGTGCTTCCTCCACCTGGGGGGAAATAACCCCAGGAGCCAGCACAGCTGGGAGCTGACACTGGGAACAGCTCTGCCAAGCAGGACCTGTGGGTCTGGTTGACCACAAGCTCCCAGGAGCCAGAAATACACCCTCCCAGCAAAAAAAAACACACCAAGAGTGACCCTTCCCCTCTACTCAGCACAGGTGACACCATTCCTGAAGCGCTGGGCCCAGTTCTGCACTCCTCAGTGGGAAAGAGACATGAAGAGAATCTGGCAAAAGGCCCTGGACAAGCAGCTCTGGGTGACCCAGCTAGACAAGGTGACCTTCCAGAGGTCCATGGACCTTCTAGAGATCCATGCCAGGTTCATCTGGGCTGTGATCCTGGGAGCCTTCAGCCACTCTCACAGCCTGATATCATTTGTGAGAGCCACAGGAATTCAGAAACAACACTCAGCCCTGTGTAAGGCACAGTGTCACAGTGTCACAGGCTGACGGGTCACAGCCCAGCTCAGCAGCAGCACCTGACATGGGCCCTGTCTCACTCCTGAGGTTGAGATTCAGTTCCCAGCCCTTCTCACTTGCCTTGGCTGTGATTTGACTCCATTTCTGCCTTCTCAATGTGACACAGTGGTCAGAGACTGGCAACACACCAGTCAGGAGGTGTTTCATCACTCACATTCCATAAAGATCCCTTACAGTCTCCCTCTCCCTAAGTTTTGCTTTCCTTTTGCCCTTTTTTTTTCTTCTCAAACATCACCATTGGGATGACTGCTTTCAAAAAGCCCTCAGCCCCACAAATGCTCTGTTACACCTCTAAAAACCAGAGGATGATTATCCTCTGTTATAACAATGCAAGAAGAGTCAGACATGGATATCATTAAGGCTTACTAGCCAAAATCTTCATTAACTTAGCAGGGTACTAAGTTAACTTCTTGCTGGTATAAAACAACATAAATACTAAAGTTTTTTATTTTAAAGCCAAGAGATAAAGTTGTAATTTCTTTAAATGTCCAACATTCCCTGTTCCCACAGCTGGAGGTGGTCTGGCAAAAAGAGGCCAAGTGAGAGCAATCAGCAAAATTGTACAGAATTGGTCTTATCTATCAATATTTCACCCTAAAAAGGAGGGACAGGGAAGAGTCCATGCAATATCCAGGTTTTTGTCCAAAAGCTCCCTGTAAAACACATTTCTCTGTAACTGTCAGTGCATTTGCCTTGCCTGGTTCTCAGTTTAGCACACCTCCTCCTCCTCCTTCTCCTCTCTTTGCAAATACACTGGGGGCAGAGCAGGGACAGGGAGAGCCCAGCTGGGCTCTGCTGTGCTGGCAGCTGGCACAGCTGGGGCCAGGGCACTCGAGGTCTCTTCACACAGCTAAAGAAAAAAGGCACCAGTGCAGTTTTAAACTGACTCCCTGCAAGCATTGGTTCACAGGGATTTAAGGCCATGCACGGTTCTGGCTTCTTGCCATGGGTGTCACCAAACCCAGATGCTCCAGTTACAAGGCACTGCTGAGCTCAGCTGGCCCAGGCCCTGCCCCAAGCAGGTGCATTTTCAGGTAGGGTCTATGGCCATACCATGGTTCCATCCAGGAGCTTGGCAAGGTTTTATGGACTGTTCTCCTTGTGGTTACCAAGCTGGATTATAGTGTAACACAAAAGGTTGGGCAGGGAAGTGTCTGAGAGCAGCCCTGGAGAAGGACCTGGGGGTGCTGGGGGTGAGAGCTGGGCCCCAGAACCCCCCTGTGCTCAGGTGAGACCCCACCTGCAGAGCTGCCCCAGCACAGGAGGGACCTGGAGCTGCTGGAGAGAGCCCAGGGCAGGCACCAGGATGGGCAGAGGGATGGAGCAGCTCTGCTGGAGGAAAGGCTGCACAGCTGGGGCTGTGAGAAGGTTGTGTGGAGACCTCACAGCTCCTTCCAGGGCCTGAAGGGACACAGGGGAGCTGGAGAGGGACTCTGCATCAATAACTGGAGTGAGAGGACACAGGGAATGACTTCCCAGTGCCAGAGGGCAGGGATGGATGGGATATTGGGTATTAGGAATTGTTCCCTGTGAGGGTGGGCAGGCCCTGGCACAGGGTGCCCAGAGCAGCTGTGGCTGCCCCTGGATCCCTGGCAGTGCCCAAGGCCAGGTTGGACTTTGGGGCTTGGAGCAGCCTGGGATGGTGGAAGGTGTCCCTGCCATGGCAGGGGTGGAGTGAGATGGCCTTTAGGGATCCTTCTAATTGTTCTGGAACTCCATGAGTAGGTGCACAAAGAGGCAGCCCCAAAACAACAGACATTCCCTGCAAAGATCTGCACAGGGGCTCAGATCCTCAGCTCACAGATTCATCTTTAAAATTCCTGCAGCTGTGAACATGAAGACTAGACCAGCATCTCCAACCATCCAAGCAGCTCTTCCTGGGGAGGCAGAGGAGTTGCCTTACCCCTGTGGCACTCAGGGCACACAACAAATCCCATTTATACAGGATTTTTGGGCAGCACAAGCTACTGTTTCATACTGAGTTAAACCTCATAAAGCAGAAGCGACTAAACACAGAACTAGAAAGAACTACTCTGGACTTGCAAGGGAAAAGAGAGGCTGCTAATTACAGCCCAACTGGGCTCCTCACTGCCAGCCAAGCATCACCAGCCCTGTCTCTGTGTCACCCTGCTGGAGGACAGTGGCTCCTCTACAAGAGTCCCAGCTGGAAGGTACCAGGGGCTTATAGGTGGCATTGAAACCCAGAACAAAGCAAACCAAGGGGGAATCAGGGATGCTGCATGTCCAGCACATTGCTGTGAGATCCACCCCAAGGATCCTGGGATGCTGCTGGCAGAGAAAGGAACAATTGGCCAAAGTTTCGGGGAACCAGAGAAATAAAACCACAGGCACACACACGTGAAGAGAAATTATTACATATGGAATTTGCACATCAATCCAGAGGCAGCCAGGACTCCATCCTGCCCCAAAGAAGCAGATCTGGAGCCTGGGTATCACCTGAGCAGCTACATACCCAAGATGTATTTTTGGAGTGGCCCTGAATCAAAAAAGCAGGAACTGAAGCACAGGGAACATCCTTACACCCACACTGAGGGCAAGGATGGTGACCAACCATGAAACCAGCAGAGCACAGCCAGTCTTTTCATCCCAGACTCGCCCAACAGAAACCCCAAGAGAGTTTAGGATGGTTCATCTGGTGACAAAAGGAACAGTGCTCCTTCCCCAAACACACCATGGAACAGGACAGTGTGACAGAGAGGACACAGCAGCTCTCCCTCCTGCCTAAGAAATGCTGCAGGACTTTGTCTGGTCAATATGTTACAAATGCAGAAAGATTTTGACACAAAAAACCTCCATTATTCATTAAACCCTTGCAATACCAACATCTTCTCCCTCTAAGTCACTGCCCTTGCTTAGTTGCTCTTGCTGTTATGAATGTGACCCTTTGTTTATACAGCAACAGACTGGTTTTGGTACACTACTAAATAAAGGAAAATTCAAACTTCCACATCCATCATGCAGTTCTAAAATAAAACAGGAAAAAACTCACTTTGTCTTCAGCATCCCAAAATGGACCAGGCTTTCCAGGGCTTTCAGTGCTAAATGAAAACTGACCGTAAAAAAATCCCTTGTAAATGTTTATTATTCTAATTTTTACCTCTGGACATTTTTAGGGCCAATAATAAAACAAGATCAAAACCCAACAGAGCAAATAATCCACACAGATCTCTCCTGCCTGTGCTGGTTCAAAAGTTTTTCTGAGATTTGGGAGGTATTTTTATTTTTAAATCTCTGTTTAATTTCTTGTACTGGAAGCATTAAATCCTACCACGATGTCAGATCAAAACAAGTCTCTTAGAAAGGAAGGGACAAGGATTCCCATGGGAAACAACACTGTCCAATATAAATACCCCACAAAACCCACTGGGCAGCAGAAACCCCTTTTTAATTTGCCTTTTCATGGTGAAAGGAACTCAAGGAACACAGGGATACCTTGTGCCAATACACTCTGGTAAGCACTTCTCCAGGCTCTGTTGGATCCTGCAGAGCTCTTTCATCCATCCAAAGTCTCCAGAAGTGTTCAAAACATTTCTCTCAAGCCTTAATTGCATCTTTATGCATCCAAACCAGATACAGCCACAGTTCCACAATAATTTTCATGCCCAGACCCACTTTTTTGGTTTCTACCAGGGGAACAGACCACAAAATCCTTGTGGATTTTGGACCAAGAGTGAGATTTTGGACAAGAGTGAGAGCAGCCAGACACTGTGCAGCTGGTGTCACCTGCAGAGACTCATCACAGTGGCACAGGGACCACAGCTAGCCCAAAATCTCCAGGCAGAAGCACAAATGCAGTTCTCCAGGACAGCAGCTCTGTTCTTCTTTATGCTCCTGCCCACAAAGGTAATCCCTTAGATGCAACCAGACACCCTGCAGTGTGTTTTGGAGGGTTACTAAGAGAAGAGAAAACAAACAACCAAACAACAAAAGCCAAAATTGGGCTGCTGGGGTGAACAGCTGCCTGCAGGGATAAACTTCACTTGCAGAGTGCTGGTGCCAAAAGGCTTTCCCCAGTAATTCTGACCTTTATTCCTTGGCCAGCCTTGTCCAAAAAAAGCAGTGAGAAGTACTATTCCTGTATCTCACAATTCTGGCCCTCCTGACTGCATTATAGCCCAGAGTCTCCTTCCATTTTATCATCAATCCAAGTAACAAATCCATAATTTTGCTGTTTAGCTTCCCTGTCCACCCTACAAGCTCACCACACATGGATGGGACTCCCATAAGCTGAAAAATGCACCTTGCTACAGCTTTGGTGGCCAGTGGCCCCTCAGTTTGATCTCCTGATCCACCTGCTATGGGACCTGGCATTTCCTTGTCACACACAAGCTGAATTTCCCTATTCCAAGTCTATTCCAGAGTGCACACAAAGACAAAGTGGAGATGCCCCTACCCTCGACCTAGAGATCAGAAAATGCACTGTTCTCTGGGGGTATCATCCCTCCTGCCTGTCCAAAGACATCCTCTGGAGACCTCACTTTGTGTCTGTGCTGCCCTAAATCCTCGTCCTCCCTCTGTGTCAGAGTTGCAGTTCGATTCCTGAGCTCACAGTTGGGCTTTGTTTAGTGGGTTCTCCCCCTCCTTGTTTATTTTAATCCATAAACCTACACACCCATAGCTCCAAAAATAACAAGTGACAGCAGAAAAAGGCCTCCAGCACAGCAAAAAAACCTTAAGCACATCATCAATACAAAAGCACTTCCAAACATAGAAATTCAAAACCTCAACAGCGCCAAGCAAGTGCAATAATGAAATTTTTAAACGAGCCCAGGTCAATAGACAGGATGCCAGTGAAGTGACCTGTGTGACAAGTTACAGCTGTTTGTTGGGGAAAAAATGTCACACTTCTGATTCAGTCTTCCCTTTAGTTTCAGATCCCTGGATTAACTGAGCTGGCCACATATCACAGTTCTCTCCCACCTCCAGCTTTGCTGTCCCTGTGACCTCTGTCTCACACCACAGGTCTAAGACTTTTTAGCTGTGTCACAGCAGTACTTTGCATATGATGACATAGAGGAAACAGCTTCTTGTTAACCATTCCAAGGGTAAGAATCAGCAGGAAAAGGCCATTGCAGGCAGCTTATGAAACACAAATTACACGAGGAGCAGGCAATCCTGGAGGTGAAAGGCATCAGCCAGCCAGGCTTTCGTTGGGGAAAAGGAAGAAACCTGACATCAAGACAGCTCAAAGTTTTTAAATCTTACCTAGATTAAGGTAATTATCTCCTTATTAAATATTCCACACTTATTTACAATGGTTACAAGGGCAAATCTCTGGATTCAGGGTAACCATCCTGTGACACGCACCCAAAACTGCAGAATGGTTTGGGTAACCTCCCAATCCCCTGCCACACAAGGGATCAGTAACTAAATAACAGGCCAAGGACTTGTCCTGAGCAGTTTATGCTTAAATCATCACAGACTGTGCAGAAGACGCAGGGAAAAAAAATTAAAAGTATGAGTTAATAGAATCTTGTTGCTTCCTGCTGCACACAGGCTTGTTTTTTTCCTGCAATTACAGAAGAGGGATTTATTTTTTCCAGCACCACTTTCAGCTGCCACAAGCAGGCTATTGTTTGGATTTACCCAGGCAGCAGCAGTCCCCATGCAAACCCAGGGCAGCAGGATGGACTGCCTGGAACTGAAATGGAACAGAAGGGAGAAGAGAGATTTGTACTAAATACCTGCTTGGAGCAACGCCAGAGGAAGCACATCAATGAAGTCCTGGGATACTTCCCAACATCCAGGTGCCCGCAGGGATGTTGTTGTGCATCAGGTGACAGCTCAGCAGCCTCTTCCAGCACACATCTCCAGCTCGTCCCCAAATCCAGACAGCCCCAAAGTGCTCAGGCTACATCTCTGCCTCCTCCCCCGCACACCACGGCATCCTCTCCCATTCCAGAAGTGATTCCCCAGCCCTCGGACACACCAGAATGAACCATCTGGGTGCACTGGTGCCTTCACTCCGAAAACTCCTGCTCGTCCCCGGCGCAGGGGCTGAAATGCTGTGAGCTCACTTGTAGCTGTGGCAACAGAAATGCAAATCCTGCCACACTGAAAAACTTCACCACCGACTCCTCCACTACACGGGGACTATGTGTGAGCAAAAGCACTTTTTTCCTCTTCCTCCCTGAGGATAAATTGGGTTTGTGAAAGCTGTGCCCTAAAGCAAAAATCCAATCAGCAGGGCAGAGTTAAACCAGACACACATTGCTTTAGCTGTGCTTCAGTGCACACAGAAAACAGGCACAGAAGAGTTTGGAAACAGGATACAAAACCAGGTTTGGGGTCTCTCACTGCAAGGGCTTTACTCACTGCTTACACCTGGTGAGGAGCTACTTCATTTGCAGCCCCCAGTTTCAGGCTAAGCGAGTCATACCACGGCTGGTTTAATACAATAAAGTTACAGTGGATTTACAGACAGGGAGGAGAAAATGGCTATCAGTTAATTGTTCCCTGGGAGGGTGGGCAGGCCCTGGCACAGGTGCCCAGAGCAGCTGTGGCTGCCCCTGGATCCCTGGCAGTGCCCAAGGCCAGGTTGGACTTTGGGGCATGGAGCAGCCTGGGATGGTGGAAGGTGTCCCTACTCATGGCAGGGATGGATAAGAGGGCTTTAAGGTCCCTTCCAACCCAAGCCATTTTATGATTCTATAATTAAATTATCCGTTTTTCAAAAAAATTATCAGAATTCTAAAAAATATCAGCATATTGGAATGTAAAACCATGAGGTTTTCTTGGGGGATAAGTAGGCTATTTCTAACAAAAATGCAGGAAGTAACTGCATACAGCAACAAGAGGTTAAAAACAACTGATGGGGGTGGTGGAGGAAAAAAAAAAAAAAAAAAAAGCAAGCCTCACCTAACAAGTTTCCAAGAGCAAAACCTGTGTGAACTGCAAGACCTGAATTGCAAATTTAGCTTTGGTGAGAATTGTACCTCACTTGCAGGGTATCTGCCTGTGGTTTGCAGAAACTTCTTACACAAGCTTCAATATCCTGAATGGCAAACAAAGAGTAAACTCCCACCCTGCATGTTGAGAAATTTGGGTGGGGAACTGGGAGATTTCTGGGCTTGGTGGGGACGGGTGTTTGTTTGGTGCCTTGTGGTTTGTTGTGCTCTTTGTTCCCCTTTCCATTTGGTTTCCGGAGTGCAAACTGTTTTCAGGAGTGAAAACCCTGCAACCTCAGCTTCACCTGCGAGTGAGCAGAGCGAGTGCAATCCCACAGGCAGGTTATTCTGTCTGGGAGCAAAGCAAAGAGCTAAAAGCAGAGGAAAAGGAGAGTTACCATGGGATACCGGGATGCGTCACTTCTCTTGGCTCTCCTGGCGCCACGTGACAACTTCAGCCACCAGCGAAGAATTCGGCAGATGGGATAGGGGAAAAAAATGGAAAAAGGTCCCCAGATTATAGCAAAGTTTAGGCTTTAAAATCTATTGCTTATGGCTACAGAAATAGAGGCAACAATATTTATCTATAAACCAAACTATCTGTCTATAAATCTACTGCCACGGAGCAGTAAATACACGCTTTCCCTTCCAGCAGTCATCACCATCTACATTTTTCAGTTCCCTACATTAAATTTAGTCCAGGCACATGCAGAAATACCACCCTTGCCATCTCAGAGAGCACTATCACTTGCCTTTCAGAGGAGGCAAAGCAGGTCAGTAGTTTCCACCTCGCTCATAAATACAGAAGCAGCCACTTGACAGCAACAGACACGAGCAGTCAGAGTTCAAGAGAGATCAGAAGAGGGATGAATCACTTGGAATTTACTCTCCTGTTATCACACAGGTCACCAAGCCCGTGCCTTGGGTTGGAGCCCACCGAACCAAGAGTCTCTTTCCATTTTCAAGGTATGGCTGTTGAGCATGTGTGTGCAGCAGGTCAGTGACCCCACACATGCTCGCCACGCTTGGGTTTCTACCCCACTCAGACCAGGACCAATTCTCAAACAGCTCCTGCTGCGAGTCTTTCTCCTCTGCACAAAATCCTGGAGTAGTCCCATGCTTGAGGATTTCTCCCCTCCTTTGACAGCAGCCAGTTTCTAGCAGATCAAAACAGCTCTGATTCAAAGGACTTTATTCCAACTCCATCCTCCTCCACCTCCCAAAGCCTCCTAACACCCACACGCTGCTGAACGTCAAAATCTCCAGGGAAATTCAGCCCTTCCATATGGCAGCCAAGCAGCCCCCTGGGTGTAGTACAAAGCTCTGTGCAGGGAGGAACCTTCGCCCTCCCTGGGTGAAGGTGCAATCCCAGCGTGCCAGCTCTACCCAAACATTGCATCAGGCTGGGAATCCAGTGTGCAGGGAGCTGCTGGGGCCCATCTGCCTCCAGTGCACCAGGGTAACCTGAGCATCACCCCAGCACCAGCTGGCACCCTGCCACCCCAACCCACCCGCTCCCAGCACGCTCCAGACTGCAGAATTTTGGGAAAGGAACACAGCCCAATCAGCCAAGACAGCTGCTGCTATCATCTGCTCCTCAACACCAGCTTTTTATCACCTGAATCATTTGCTATTCCTCGCCTGTTTTCCATTACCTACCAAAACTAGGAAATCATCTGGAAGCCAAGAAATCCCACATGTCATCTGCTACTCCAGGTTGTAGCCCCTGTGTTACACAGCTCCACAACAGCTGGGTGTTATTTCTGACCTGCTCAGAAAAGGAAGATTCAGGTTTCTACAAAAAGACAATGGTACCTTTTTCAAGAAAGGGAATGCAGGTCCTGCACCTGGGCAGGAACAACCCTGGGCACCATGACAGGCTGGGGAGGAGCTGCTGGAGGAAAGCAATGGGAATGTGGATGATTTAAACCTACAGGAATAGCAAAAAGTTGTAACAAACATATTCCATGTTATAGCATGAGAACAGCAGCTGGTTTTAAGGCTGTTTTATTACACTTGTAGGAGGAAATTTTTAATACTGTTTTATTCTGAAAACTGCTGAGTTTGTTGATTTGCCCCTGTGGGCTGTGCTGGAAAATAAGGAAGTTATTTGCTCTGTGGGGAAGGACTTGGGGGACACCGAGCTGTCCCTGGGCCAGCAGAGGCTCCTGGGCCAAGGAGGGCAATAGGAGCTGAGGCAGCCCTGGAGAACTGCACACCACCAAAGAAAAGCTTTCCCTCTTATAAGCTCATTGCTTCCTTCCTTGATGTTTTTGGGGGATTTTTTTTGAGTGAGGAAGGCCTGGGTACAGTTATCTTCTTTGAAAGATGCAAAGCTCCCAAACTGTTTAACATTCCTCTCCTCACTTCTTCCCCTCATGATCATTTCTGCTCCATGTTAAAGAGACAAAGTTTATTTATCTCCTTTAATAAAACAGCTATTCTGTGTCTTTGATCATCTTCATTGTCCTTTGCTGAACCTTTTTCTTTTTGGAGATGGAGGATTCAGGACATGCAAAATCATGGAGAAAAAGGTCATTTTTATAATTATTTTTACTGTAGCTTCTTCTGTTATCTACTCCTTCCCTAACAATATTTATTCATTTACTACTTTGACTTTGCAGCTATTTGCAGTGAAAAAACTCCCAATTCAGAAAAAAAGCCTCCCAAGAGCAGAATAAAACCCAAAACTAATAATGTTTTTACATTCTGCCAGTGTTGCAGAAAACAAGCATTAGGCTTTAGAGACAGGAAAGAGCCTGCAAAATGCAGTAACCTCTCAATATCTTGAAACAGATACTTAAAAATCTTTTCTTAAACCAGAGCAGCAGAGAAAGGAATTAACTACATCCCTGGCTGTGCATGTGCCTTCTTCCACTCAGCTGAAGATCATTGTTGGTAATAAAACTTCAAATAAATACACATACCTAGGTCACCTATATTTATTATTTCCTCATGCAGCATCAGCAAATTGACCCCTAAGGAGGTGCACAGAAAATGACCTGGATTTTTATTAGTAACCAATTGCTGCTCACAGTCCCCACAGTTCTGTGTCATTAATAATCACAGTACACCCAGGGGCAGAGCTGTAGCCTCAAACTCCTGCTGGGACACAGATTTTTAATTTTTTTTCCCTGTTTTCAGCATCTCAAACTCACAGGATGACAACACAGGATTGCTTTGAAGTGTCCATTTTCACTCTACCTCAAATTACCACAGAGAATCAGGCCCTGGCTGAGTATCAGAATTCTCCAGATAAAACTAAACCAGTGCATCAACATGGAAACAATGGGTGGGTTTTTGTAAACAGAGAAGAGCTTCAGATTTAGCATGACTTTTACAAGGATGGTAAGCAAGAAGCAGAAGGATGCAAACAAATACTTGCTGTTTTATTAAGCTCACTTATCGAAGTTTTTAGACTTGTTTTTTGCAAGGCTGTGGTGTAAAAATGAAGCTGTTCCTTGGGGCAATTTGTCACGTACTCCTGCTGCAGAGTTTTGGATGCTGTAACAGAAAGGAAGGATGAGAGCAGGGATTTCACTTAAATTACCATCTAGAACCTCCCCTTGAGAAGACAGAATAAACAGGTCCACAAAAAACAGACTCTTAGATATTCTGATGCCTCAGCTTTTAGCTTTTATATTTTTCACATTCTGTGCTGCTTTAGTGTGTAGGTCTGAGCTTCACATTAAGGGATGGTGAGCTCTCTTCACAGAGCAGGGAGACAAAACAATTCCTTCTCTAGCTGGGGACCAAGGACAAATGATCCAAATCTCAGGCCCAAGAGCACAAACAACGTGGGCTGGAGAGAGAAAAACAAGCAGGATGGGACTGCCTGGGCTAAAGCTGGAATTGGACAATGGACTCCAAGGTGGAAATGGAGCAGAACTGATCCCAGTGAGAGCCCCTGTGAGCGCTCGTGCATTTTGTGACCATTTTGGTTCATCTTGGGTGCAGCCCTGGCTGGGCTCTTGTGCTGCCCAAGGTGGATCCATGGAGGAGATCCTATTAATAAATCCATACTTTATTCTTAAACTCTGTCTGGCCTCTGTTATAGGTCAGCCTTCTTGAGGCATCAATTCCATATGGAATTTCAGGAGGAATTTCTCCATGGAAAGGGTGCTCAGGCCTTGGCAGGGGCTGCCCAGGGAGCTTTGGAGTGCCCATCCCTGGAGGTGTCCCAGGAAGGGCTGGAGGTGGCACTCAGTGCTCTGGGCACTGGGCACAGCTGGGACTTGATGATCCCAGAGATCTTTCCAACCCTAATGATTTGAATTTCAGGCTTCAAAAGAGTTCTCCCTTGTAAAATTCAAACCACATATCTGTGGGCTGTGAAACAGCATTCCTCTGCTGGAGGCACTCTTCAGGCAGTCAGGTTGTTGTGTGCTCTGTCCCATTCTTTTTCAGGATGTCACCTCTCTCCAGACCATCTCCCCACCCTGTTTTCCCTCTGTACAGGGAAACCTTCCTGCCCTGCCCATGTCCTCAGGGGTTCTGAGCACAAAACTCATGTGCTGGCTTTGAGCAGCCCTCACAAAGCACCAACACAACCTTGTGCTGAGTATTAGTGGAGTGTAAGAAAAATCATTTAGAGAAACAGCAGCTACAAAAGAGCTCCTTGCTTTATGTCCTCTGTAAACAGCTTTTAAACTGCCAGCTACAGCTAGGAGCTGGAGACAGAAGAGACATCCCTGCAGCTGCTGACAGGTAAGTTTATTTGAGCTTCAGCACAAGCATTTAAAGATGAAAGAGCACAAGGAGGGTGCTGAAAGACAGCTGACAGCTTGAGGAGTACGCACTGGTTTTCAAATTGTTTCTGTGATGTAGGGTAATGCATGTGATCACAGCATTCACCAGGAATTAGATCATCCATTTAGCAGCAAGTTTGCCTGATCAACTGTCTGGGGACTTCAAACAGATCAGTAAAACTGCAGAGCTGGAGACAGTGTCTTGGTATTCAGCTGCCTTCCCTGAGAAGCTTCCCAGAGACCAAAACACAGGCAGGGAAAGCAGAACAAAACATTGAGAGCAAGCTGAGTGCTGCCTGAATTTGGGAAGCAGCACCAGGGCAGGGCACTCCAGCTGGCACAGACCACCAGGACCTGGGCAGGGCAGACACAAGGAGCTGCCTCAGCTCATCTGGATCAGCACCAGCACCCACAGAACAGCTGAACCACCCCATTAACATATCCTAATAATGACACAGCCTTTGTGCAAAGCCTGTCCCTCACCTTTCTGCCTTTCTGGATGTGCCACACACAGCTCAGGGAGCTCCCCAGGCTGCAGCAGCTTTCCAAGAAACTCTTAGCAAAGCTTGGGGAATTTAATGATGTGTCAGTGTCTGGAGATGACTGTGAGGACGCTCCACAAGGCAGGGAAGGGCAGGGAGGAACCTGGAGATGGGAGCATGCTCTGGACAGGAGGATATTTAAACTTGCCTGGATGTAGCAGGGATGCACACATAGTTTGAATAGCTGGGACAGTCACAGACACCCTAGTGACAGAGCAGACACCCTGTGCTGGCACTACAAAATCCCTCAGTATGTTCATAATGAAATATTTCCCCCACCCTTTGCTGTTTATTTATCCCCGCACAGCAAAATACGTGAGGTGTAACTTTTTGTCTTCTTTAGTAGTACATGAAAATCTGTCAGAACAGCTGCTGACAGCCTTGCAACTCCTCCCTGGGAACGGGGACAGCAGAGGCAGGGCAGCTCAGGCCAGGAAAAAAACCTTTTCATTTTCATGCATCTTGCAAACACAGAGAAAAACATTTAAGGAGTGAACCGAAACAAAGCATCTTGTGCAAGAATCCAAATAACTGTATTATCTGCTAAACAGTAAAACTGCAAAAACGTGGAGTCATTTTAAACAAGCGCATCTGTCATTAAGATAATGACCAAATGAGTCAGTGCTTATCCAGTAAGAGATATTTAAAAGAATCACAGAAAGGTTTGGGCGGGAAGGGACCTTAAAGCTCATCTTGTTCCACTCCCTGCCATGGCAGGGACACCTTCCACCATCCCAGGCTGCTCCAAGCCCTGTCCAGCCTGGTCTTTCAGGGATCCAGGGGCAGCCACAGCTGCTCTGGGCACCCTGTGCTAGGGCCTGCCCACCCTCCCAGGGAACAATTCCTTCTAAATATCCCATCCAGCCCTGCCCTCTGGCACTGGGAAGCCATTCCCCCTTGTCACTCCATCCCTTGTACAGTCTCCATCTTTCTTGTTGCCTCCTTCAAGCTACAATCTGGTCACCCCAAAGCTTCTCCTCTCCAGGTGAACAATCCCAGCTGTGCAGCCTTTCCTCCCAGCAGAGCTGCTCCATCCCTCTGCCCATCCTGGTGCCTGCCCTGGGCTCTCTCCAGCAGCTCCAGGTCCCTCCTGTGCTGGGGCAGCTCTGCAGGTGGTGTCTCACCTGAGCACAGGGGCAGAGGGTTTAATTCAACACAGAACAGAGCCTGTTCCATCTAAGGACTGAGGCTGGGGGAAAACAACTGATTAACACCCCAGCTTTCCCAAAAGGCACAAACCCAGGGTGCTGCCCTCGGTCTGTGGCTCCCAGGGTGCAGAGCAAGAGGTGCCTTAAATCTCTCAGCGTGGTTTGAATACAGCTCTGCTGATTGCAAAGAAAGCAGAGAGCAAAACAAGATTAGAGCTCAGCAAGACAGCGTGCCCCTCGTGAATCCAAATAAACAAGACATTTTGAACTATTTCCAGCATGACTTCAGCACAAAATAACATTTGCACATCAGTGTAATAGCTGATGTTTTAACTGCTTGTTAAGGGAGCAGTCACGCACTGCAGCCCCGAGTTCAGTGGTGGCTGCTCAGCCTTCAAAGGAAGCAAAAAGAGCTGCAAAAGAGCAGTGCTGCCCTCGAAAGCCTTTCAGAATGCACTAAATTTATTTGTGTTCACTCTTGAACCCAAGGAGAAGGCGGCCTGTCCTGTCCCCACGTGCCTTGTGTGGAGGATGAGGCATTGGAAGGAGCTGGAATGGCAGCAGCCTTAAATCCCAGCTGAAACCTGTGGGCTCCAGAGTCAGGGAGAAAAGGGAGCCAAAGGCAAGGGGCACAAGTCCAGAAGATGCAAACAGGAGGGAAAACCCAATTTCCCTTTGAACCTGGGCAAGGACTGGTGACACACCCTACAGGAAATCCTATTACTGGGGGCCCTAAGCCATGAATCAATCCCGGAGTCATTCAGAGCCAGCCTCAGGACAAAGGAACAGTCAGATGCTAATTCAGGCCACAAAGCTGAAGAGGGAACGTTCCCTTTTTGGATTAAGGATTAATCATCAGCAAGTACAACCTATTTTCATTAACTGCAGCCATTTCCTGCTAGCACATCCTTTCCATTTTCCAGGAAACATGGGAGCAGCTACATGTCTGAAGGCAAATAAATTAGGAGACAAGGAGGAAATCATCCACAGCACCCAGAACAAGCCAAGCCACTGAATAAAGTGACTAAAAAACCTCTACCAACACCCAACTTGATTGATTCGACAAATTGAAAACAGAGTATATAAAATCTCTGCTCCAAAATTCCATTAAACCTTTAGTTTGGCATGTGCCAAAGATGCCATTGCCCAGAGAGGCTGTGGATGCCCCATGCCTGGAAATGTCCAAGGCCAGGTTGGATGGGGCCTGAAGAAACCTGGGATGGTAGAAGCTGTCCCTGTTTGTACCAAAACCACCCAGGCACATCCTGCAGCATCCTCTTAACATCCCTACTTCTCTGGATAGTTTTGATTAATGCATCTGGAAAAAATTGGGAGGATTCATCAAACCATTTAGGTTGGAGAAGATCTCCAAGACCACTGAGTCCAACCTCCTCAGTCAGCAGCAGCTTCAAGCTCAGGCTTGCAGCAAAACAAACCAAAGGTGTCACTTGAAAAGCCAATGTCACAATCAAAGTGTGGCCTACAGAGGACACAGAAAAACTCCATATGACTCATAAATTCCCCCAAGGTGCTTTTACATGCATAGGAAACAGCTACCACTTCTAACAAAGATTGTTAGCAATTCACAGGGTGGTGAATTTTTGTGGTTGATGGATTTTTGAGTTTGTGGGATTTTTTTTTTGGTGGTGATGTTTTGTTCATTTTTTATTTAAACATGTGCTTTAGCCACCTGTTGCCCACTTAAGGGAGATCTCACCATTGAGTGTTCTGCACTGGAATTTACTGTTAACCAGTCCAAGCCCTTGCTGTATTCACAAACAATTCTATTCCTGAGCAAACAACTTAAGCAGGAATATGTTCAAAAGACTGCACATATGCTCTCTTTCCATGGAGCTAAATGTGGTAGGTATGAGCATACCTGGCTGTAACAAGCTGAAACAAAAATCACTGAGACACAGAAAATGAGTTCCAGGCACAAAGCCCTGCTCTCACTGCTTTAAATAGTCCCTGTTACACTGTGATTACACAGCAATCAGTGTTTGCTTTGCTCTCTGAGCCCAGGGTTTCTCCTTCATAGCCACTGAAATTCAAGTTTAAAACAGAATTCAGCAAGCAGCTCTGTCAAGCACATTCCGTGCCAAGCTGGAGGATGAGTATATTTATATAACAAAAGGCTTCCTGGATTATTTTAAGGCTCGAGTTCTGCAAAGGGAACAATTGATGAAAGGGATGTTTTTCCTTTGTTTAAAAAAATAATACTCATAGCAAGAAGGAAAAAAAGCCATTGAAGAGACAGCAGTGCCTTGATATTCCACTGTGAGATCCCTGCATCACAGCAGAGTCATTCACATGCTCTCTGACCCCACAAGTACAGAACCTGTGTTGTTACACATCGAGATAAATACAGGAAAAAACAGAGGTCACAGACACCAAGGCACCTGCAAGTGAGTATCTGCACATAAACGACGAGCTGCGCCACAGAATCACAGAATTATTTTAGGGTGGAAAATCCCTGCCAGCCCATGGAGTCCCAGCTGTGCCCAGTGCCCACCTTGTCCCCAGCCCAGAGCACTGAGTGCCACCTCCAGCTCTGCCTTGGACACCTCCAGGGATGGGCACTACAAAGCTCCCTGCAAGAGAGCCCCTGCAAGGCCTGAAATTTAATTCTAAAATTGATTGATAGCACTGGGATTGTGAGTGTGTAGTTTGAATAGAAGTGTGTAATATCACATGGTGGGAAATTTAGACTTTAAGGTTTTAGAATACAGTAATATATATAAACAAGGATGAAGGTTTTGGGGCAGAGGCTGGTCCTTCTTCATCTTCTTCTCCATGGGTTTGGGTGGTTTTGTGTAACTGGATAAAAAAGTCCACATTGCAGGCCATGGGTGGTTGGTTATTGGGTTAAAAGTAAAAATAATTTAGCTGTCATTTCTTAATTGGACAGTTTATCCTTAAAAGGTCTTGTAGAGAGAGCTGGAGCTCCATTTTTAGCTTGTTAGAGTGAAGTGCCATAGAACTCACAGTTTGTGAGGCTGTAATACAGATAAGAACTACTTCACCCTTTCCATGGAGAAATTCCTGCTGCTGTCCAAGCTGAGCCTCCCCTGGCACAGCTTGAGGCCATTTCCCCTTGTCCTGTCCCTGTTCCCTGGCAGCAGAGCCCGACCCGCCCTGGCTGTCCCCTCCTGGCAGGAGCTGTGCAGAGCCACAAGGTCCCCCCTGAGCCTCCTTTTCTCCAGGCTGAGCCCCTTCCCAGCTCCCTCAGCCGCTCCTGGGGCTCCAGCCCCTTCCCCAGCTCCCTTCCCTTCCCTGGCCACGCTCCAGCCCCTCCAGGGCCCAGAACTGGGCACAGCCCTGGGGTCCCTCAGCAGGGCCAGCCCAGGGGACAAAGGAACAACCCAACAACACAGACCCAGCCACACCTGGCTGGAATCTTTTCCCTTCAGCACAGAGCAGAGCAGCCTCCTCTGCACCTCTTGATGTTCAACCCTGATTAAAGCTGCATTAAACTTTAAGTAATAGATGCCTGCATTATTCATCACTGCTGTGTATTTGATGCAGAGCAAACAGAAGCTGAATCAATACAGTGACAGGAGCTTCGGGTGTCTGCTCAAAGTGTCACCTGCCCCCAACACTCATGTACTTGAAGAAGGGTGGGGAAAGTAGGAATTTTTCATAATTGCTGTAAACAAGCCTTGGTATTACAGTTTGTCCAGAACAGTGACCCAGAGGCAGCTTTCAGAGAGCAACAACTGCAAAAAACCGGCTCATCATTCATCTGACCTGTGACACACAAAACTATAATTTCCCTCTATTTCAGCAGCCTTGGTGTTTAGTCATATAATTTTTCTCAGGATTTCTGGTGGTATTTCTTGATTCTGTGGAAAAGCCACTGAACATCTTAATTATACAGCCTTTGAGATCCAGGGAGATGCAGTACTGGGACAGCCACAGGAGAGGGGCTAAATCCAAATTTTCCAAAGACAAATGTCTGTGAATTCATCTAGATTAGGAAGAATTCCAACTGAAAGGTGCTTTTCTGCTCTGTCTCCCACAACAGCCTCTCATAAAAATCAGCCAGTTAAGGCTCCCCAATATTTCAGAACATTTTCAGGAAAAAGGCAAAAGGTTTCCCAAGTAGGGATGGGAGGCATGAGAGACTTGGTTCACTCAAGGTGCTGGGCACTGGGGCAGCACACAAACAAGTAACAGCTTTTAGAATACTCTTTCTCAGAATCTTTACACCCAAAACTCCACTTTTATTTTCTGTTTCTCACTACACCTCCCCTCTACCTCTTCAATCAGTCATGGAGCTTTCCAGCACGGATCAAACCGAACAAAACCACGACAAATCTTATGAGATGCCTTTCAGCAAATCCTCACACAGCTTCAAAGGATTACTAAAGACAAAAACACAAATACATGCAGCAAAAAAGGGCATACACCTTATTTATTCTCTCTTGGCAGGTCATTTATCTATGCCCAAGCCAGAGCTGGGAACAGAACACAGGTATTTCAGCCCCCATTCTGGCTGTCTACACAGTATATCACTCAAATTTCCACAACCAGAAGGGCAAAGGTTTCCTTACAAGCAGACTTTTGGAAGCATTTATCCACAATCTACATCTTCAAGTTCTGCTCTTAGTCATCCTTTCCTGGAAGCAGCAGAAGGAACAGATCCAAGGGATCTTTCAGCCGTCTTTCCCTAAGATTTTACAATTTAATACTGGAGCTAGACAGTTTGTGAAATCTCCAACATATCCAATACAAGAACTTGCCCCAATTCAGGTCACAGTAAACAAGGTACTGAATGAATATACCACTCCAAAACACATGTGCTTGAAAATGCAAAATGCAAGATGCACTGACCTACCTGAAATTGCTTTTCTAGCCAGAGCACTCGATGCATCAGGTTAGAAACTCATTTTGAAGTGGAGAATCAAAGCTCAGACCTGCTGCTGGCAGCTTCTCACATAGTCATGAGAGTCACTGTCAACAAAACAGCAAACAAAGAAAAATAAGGACATTTGAGAAGTGGAGCTAACAGCAAGCCTTCATTAAAGCATCAGGAGGTGTTACAGTGTGAAGATGACCTCAAGGTCTAACAAGAGTTTGGATATACAGGGAAGGCCATGCTAACATAGAATCATGGAATGGTTTGGGCTGGAAGAGACCTCAAGCTCATCTCATTCCTCTCCTGCCATGGCAGGGACACCTTCCATTATCCCAGGTGGCTCCAAACTCCATCCAACCTGGCCTTGGACACTCCCAGGGATGGAGCACCTGCATTTTAAAAACAGTATTTCCCACAGTACTCAGAAAAAGAAAATATCCTTGTGTCCAAACAGGCCTAGATGAGGTTTGGAAGAGACCACCACCCCCAGAACAACAAACAGGCTGTTGACCACCCTGCTACACCCACAGCACCTTTTCTTAACTATAAGAGCAATCCAGAAAACTCATGGGATACACACTGCCATGTGGAGCCCCAAGTAAAGAAATTAACCTCAATGTTTTCCCTGAAGGGAGCTGCTGAAGTGACCCTGGCTCAGAACTCTTCATCACACAAGCTATGATGGAGGAAGGCTGGAAGCCTTTTCTGACAGTCTCCAAGATAACCAAGATCATTTAGGAGAGAGAGGAAGAAGCAAAGAGAAGCAAACCCAAAATGCTCGTGGCCAAAATCCTCAGTGGCAGCACACAGGGACCAGGTTTCTCCCCATCCCTGTGCCCACCTCTGCCAGCAGGAGCACACAGACCACTCATCCTGCCCTGGGAAGCAAACCCACTCTTCATCCCATCCCTCCAGCCTCCAAGGGACACAAAACCAGGGTGGAGATTCAGAATAGCATTAGCCCTGTGCTCCATAGGGCTCTTCCAATCCAGCTTTCACTCTTAGATAAAGGAAAAGCAGAGGTCTCCCTGCTCCATTCACATTAGTACAATTCATGCATTTCCACTCAAATACAAGTTGGAGAGGATGGAGGGATAGATAAATCCAATTCTGCTTGTTGATGCAGCACCAAACCCAAGGAGCTGCCTGCCACGAAACCAAGTATCTGGAAGCCTGGTAACTCTAATTTCTTGAGACTCCTTTTTAGCTACATTTAGGATTACTTGGAAAATTTGCTTTTCAGTTTTTACACTGCCTCACCTTCAGTGAGTGCTGCGGGGAGGGGGACACCAGGCACCTCCACCTGCAGGCCAGAAGATTCTTCTGTGCCACAGGCTGGAAATCAAACAGCTTTTGTCCATCCGGACAGAGCCATGGAAAGCCTTGCCAGCCTCCTGCCCTGCCTGCTGTAGGACCATGAGAGGTGTCACCCATCCCAGAAGATTCTTCTGTGCCACAGGCTGGAAATCAAACAGCTTTTGTCCATCTGGACAGAGCCAGGGAAAGCCCTGCCAGCCCCTGCCTGCTGTAGGACCATGAGAGGTGTCACCCATGCCAGGAAGGGCCAGTTTCCATGAGTAACTGGCCATTATCTCACAAGAGCAGCCCTCCCAGCCGTATCACGCTGGCTTATCTGCAGAGTTTGGGGAGCCCCCAGAAGCCGCCTGTGCTGCCCCAGGAGGAAGGGAAGGCTCCACACCCTGTGTGCCCCCTCTTCCAGCCATGACAGCTCTCGTGGATCTCAGAGCACTCAGTGCTGCTCAGACACAAACACGTTTTTGATGAGCAAGCTGTGAATCAGCAGCATTTGCTGTGAGAATCCCAAGCTGCTCCCTCGCAGCTGCTGCAGCCTCTCCCTCTCCAGCACAGGGCACAGGGAGCCTGCAAGGACAGAGCCTGCCACATCCAGAATGATTTCTGGGCTGAAGAAAGGACAGGAGGAGCAATTCACAGCGACAGTCTGGGTGCTGGCAGCAGGACTGCATGGCAGGGTTTGATTAGAGCTCCTTCCCGTCTGTCCTGTGGCACACACAGCACTGCCCAACACTAACGCTGCTAACACACTTTTCAGAAAACACAAGGTCTGTTTTCCCCAAATCAAGGAGCCTGTATGCCAAACTCCTCCCTTCCCTGAGGGCCACCCTTCTGCTGGCAGAGCACTGGCTGCTGCTCTGCTGGGGACAAGCTGCTGCTTCAGGGCCCTGTTTCCCTACACTCAGCATCCCTGTGGAAACGCTTCAGCTCCTGGAGTTGCTAAGTGATGCCGAGCCAGGGAATATCTGCACATAAATGACAAGCTGTGCCACAGAATCACATTTAAGTGATTATTTAAGTTGGAAAAGCATCCTGCTCGATGCTATTCACAGAAAGGGTGATGAAGTTCTGGAATGGCTGCCCAGGGAGGTGGTGGAGTCACCATCCCTGGATGTGTTAAAAACAGACTGGATGTGGCACTGGGTGCCAGGGGTTAGGTGAGGTGCTGGGGTTGGGTTGGACTTGATGATGTTGGAGGTCTCTTCCAACCCAACCCAGGGATTCTGTGAATTCATGTAACGTGACCACACTCAGCTCTGGCTGTGCCACCCCCTGCTCTGACAGCCACAGCGTTTCCTTCGTGCCGGAGCAACAGCTGAGAAGAAATTCGGGAGGTTTTGATGCTGTGAGGATCAATGAGTGAAGTTACCACCAGCCCTGTTCTTTGTGTCACAGCACAGCTCAGAACCACCAGGCAATGGGACCCAAACACCTCCAGAGCTCTGCTGGCTTATTCCCAGAAGTTTCCCCATTTTCCAGCACAGTGTTCCAGCACAGCCTGCAGCAGGCTCAGAGTGGGAGCTCCATCTCTGACTGATGCACCTGGAGATGTCACAGCCAGTGGAGACCTGCAGGATTCCCAGAGAGAGCACATGATTCCTCTTACTAATACTCAGATGTTTCCCAGGTGAATGCTACCATCCTTATTATCCACATGGAATTACAAGCAAACCAGGATTTAGGAGAGCTGAGTGGCCACATCTGAGTGCTGAGGGCCACTTTTGTAGACTTTACAGAACTCCTTGTGCTGTTCATCAGCAAAGCTTTGGAGTTGAGGATTCTCCTGTGTCTTTTCCTTCCCACATCCACACAAGCAGCACCATGGTCAAAAGAGCAAGAGCAGGCTCTTGTCTTGTTTTCTTATTCCAATTAACCAGCAGGGATCAGGAATGTCTGTAAGAGCTGGATTAACCAGCTGAAGAATGATGCTTGGAGAAGGCACCCCCATGGGTGTGAGCATGGCACAGGATATTTCCAACTTCAATGCTTTTTTTTGCACCATTTCACCAGTACTGAAGTGCTCTTTAAAATACTCTGGAGAAATTCAGCCTAAATAGATCACTCACACAAGTTCACCAACCCAGTTTGCTCATAGATTGAAGAAATCAAATTAATTGATTTGGAGACAACGTAAGGGATTTTGAGAGGACGTTTAGCTGATGTCTAGGATGTCATTTAATCCTCCTCACAGTTAATTCTTTGAGTGTAGGGAGCCAGTAAAATTTGTGGTGCAGCTCTTACACAGAAAAACATCTCCACAGGCGTGCTAATCACGGAACTATTTTGCAAATTGTTCCTAATCTACAGTTGCTTGTCTCTGCTCTATTCCTGCAGAGACAATAAAATCATCCAGCTAATAGTAATGTGCAAGGGAAGGAATGATCCTCATTTGGTTTAATAGACAGATCTGCACTAGGGAACCACTAAATAGTGCAGTGATGAACTCAGGGAGGCAGCCCAGAAACATCTCTTCCATCTTTTGGGCAGGGGAAGCTGCTAGGAGACCTGCCAGCACAACGCAAACTCATTCCTAGTGTCCCAAAAAGTGAAAAAACTGTTACTGCAATCAACAACAACATAATTATGTGAATTAGTAGGGTTTGTTCATGGGATTATTTTTCTTCTTAGTTCTTGCAGTATCATGGTGATCTGAATACACCTGACCTCTGCAGCAGGAGACTCTTTCCCCGTTTCCAAAATAATCATTCCTGTTTCTAGACCTCTTCCCCCACCTTATTGTTGCTCATCCTTCCAAAAAACACCTTCCAGGGCACATTCCTCTCCACAAGCCTGGCCCCAGTGTTGTTATGACCCTTCTCACCCCTTAGGGAGCTAAGTGCCCCATGGAAATCTTGGCCCTCCATGGATGTCTGGACACTGAGAAGTGACTTGGTACACACTGATATTTTCAACGGTCCCCAAAGGGTGAGATGCTCAGAATTCTTCAGATTCACCCAAAAATACTTTGAAGATAAAAATTTGGTTAATTCTAAGAAATCAAATTATGGCTAGGTCAGAAAATATTAATAAGATGGAACACAGTGCAACTACTCACTGTCGGGCCTTGTCAGGGTGTTCACAGCCAGACCCACCAAGATAAAAATCCAGGTTCTGATCATTTAGACATGTTAGGGATCAGGAATTCAGGGAATGACCAGAGTTATGGACTGCAGTGACATCACAGAAGTTTCCTGTTGCCCATCACCAACAGGAACCGCTTCATATTGCTTATTATACAGCTTAATTTTATCAATCAAACTGGTGTTTGGCATCTCATGAACCATTTTCCAGTGACTGGTACCTATTCTGGTTTTTCAGGAGGGTGGGATAAAAGCTGAGGACTCCACGACAGGCTTGGTCTACATGCTCCTGCTAAAGAGATGGAGACAGAAATGGCTCCCCTTGACCTGTAGATAATGTCAGAATTCCCACTGTACTTAAATCCAAGACTTCACAGCCAAAAGCCTCCCTGCCAAGCTACCCACTGATTCAGAAACGAGCCACAGCAGTTTAAACTTAGCTCTTCTCATTTTGCAAGTGCCTTGAAACAACAGGACCTCAGACATATCCCACCTTTTAACAGGTAATAGCTGAGACTCGGCCATTGCAAGGACAGGAAAAAGAGGTGTTCAAGGATCAGGGAGTTGAGAAACCATGAGATTTCTAAGTTTTTAACACCAGAACAATTCCTAGGAGGATGTTCACTAAGTGGAACATGACTCCTGCAGAGCAGTGGTGTGATGGCCTGGGAAGGTGGAGAGACACCAGGATGGCTGCTGGTGCTTCCCTGCAGATCCCAAAGGGAGGATCAGAGAGACAGAGACATTTACAGCCTGCAGAGAGCACAGGGAAGGAGCAGGGCTCCAGCCCAGATCTGCTGGCTGCTCCTCCAGCCCCAGCAGGGTTAAGAGCATTAGTCCAGACTCAGGAAGACAGGATCCTGAGCTGGTGATGACTGAATGTCTCCTTTGTGGGCTGCCCTGCGTCACCACGGGCACGGAGCTCGCTCCAAGGACACATGGAGCACGGCCAATTCCACAAGGATGCTGTGGTTCTCCTGGGCAGGGAGGCCTGGGGATACTTCTCAGGACAGCTAAAAACAACCTGTTCCATGAAGAACCCTGAGAGCTCCACTGAAGAGGGGAAAAAACACACCTAAACACATTCTGCTCAAGTGGCAAATACCTCACAAGGAGCCCAAGCAGTTCTCCCCAAGTTACTGCAGCAATTAAAAGACCTTCTGAGTATAAAGAATGTGCTGCTGGCACTTAAATTTATAAAGGAGGCATCTTTGAGCACTTAAAATATCATTCCATCTATATGTGGGTCTCATGTAAAGTGAGGATTTGCACAATAATTTTACTGATATCAGACCAGCAAACTTCCAGGCATGCAGCTATCCCTTGTTAACCTTTGCAAATCACCCTCCTTCCCAAGAAAACTCCATGAAAGAAAGGCTGAAAATGGGAAAAGGGAAAGTATAGCCCCCATGGCATCTTTAGGAAGGAGCCAGAACACCCAAGACCAGGGATGACTTTTTGCAGATTCTCTTTGGTGCTGCAAACACTCAATGAAAAGTCAGGGTTGAAATGAAATAGGTCCACTGTTACAAACCCCAAAGTCAGTCACCCCAAGCTTTAGGGTTTTCATTTCCTTCATAGCCTCATGCAACAGAAAAACCACAAACAAGCAAAAACACAGAGAAGAAGCAAAAAAAAAAAAAAAAAAAAACCATGACTCAAACCCTAACCCTCAAAGCTGCTCAGCCATAGCAGTTAAATCAACATTTAAGAGCAGCTCAACTGCCCCAACCAGACAAGGCTCTGCCTGAGGCTTTGGCCACTTTCAGCTCCAGGAGCTTGCTGAGCATGGATTTAGGAATCCTTTGGGAAATCTCTCATCCCAAGAGCTGCTCAGCTTCCCCCCACTCCCTGCAACTCGATCCCACTGAAACTCTTTGTACCTACAACACTCTCTGGCAAGGATTTGGACACGTCCCTACAGAGAGGAGTCTACGTGCCACTGCCCACACCTTGGGATTCCAGGCCCTGCCTCATCCCACCTTTTTCAGTCACAGAAGAGCAAAAATATCCTTTTTTCTGGCTCCCAGGCCACACAGCTATGTTTACATTACATTAATAAGTTAGGAGGGTTTGCTCTCTCACAGACACCAGGTTGGGAAAAACTCTTCCCCTCTGCAATAAGATGTAGGAAGAGACTTTGGAAATTCTTTACTGTAAAACAGCAAATACCAGAAATGTGCTTCTCCTCTGGAAGCAAAGCAGACTTTATCTCAATAGGTTCCTCCATGATTCCTAAGATGCCACACTGCGATTTTCCAGCACATTTCTAGCTGCTCCTACTTACTTACCCAGCAATATCCAGTGGAGATTTGGGGGAGAAAAGCTGGCTGCAGACTCTTCCATAAATAAAAAATAAACTGGTTACGGATGCCAATAATTTTTCATACAATAAAGGGCTTGGAATGTGATATGCCAATCAAAATTAACATTTAAATGTGACACGTTGCCCCACTCCATCCCACTCCTGGCCATCAAGTCTGTTAGAGGTCCTTGTTCCCACTGCACTTTTCCCCATGGCTGCATTCCTCTCTGGGGGTAAAGGTTGCCTGTAAGCACTTTAAACAGTATGTGAAAAGCTTTGTTTATCCAAAAATATTTTAGCTCTGAGAAACATTAAAGCAAGATGTAGATTTCAGCATTTGCACAGCAAAGAACTGCAACTCCTACAGATATTGCCAGAATTTTTTTTTCCTTAAGGCTTTCCAGCCATGAAGGCCTATTTTGCTAAAGCAAAGCTACGAACAAAAAGGGTCATCTCTAAGCAATGGGCTGCAAAAGGTTGCCACAGCAAGGTTGAAGATGAAGCAAGGCTGTCATTTCTGTCTTGCTCACTTTTTTCAGAGCAGATAATTGATCAAACAGTAGGAAGAACCTAAGGGTGCAGCAGGGATACCCAAAATTTATGGGGTCTTCCCCAGTAAGCAGCTCTAGAAAACCACTATCAAAATAAAGGGAATTTCCCTGCAGCCTGCAGATCACCTGCTGTCCTCCCTAACACTCTAAAACACTCATGTTCAGCCCTAAAACACTCATACCCACCTTAAAACACAACTTTGCCCCAAGCACTCAGCAAGGCTGCTGTTTAAAGCAAGAGGAATCAACCACAGTGGTCACCAGAGGCAAAAGCATGACAATCAAACAACAATCACAATTCAGCTGATCCCGGTTCTCCCAGAGGAACAGGACTGCAGGACAAGAATATTTAGAATGTTATTGCCTAAAAGCAGCTTGTTTTCCAGCTCAAAACTCTTCTCATTTAAAGGCTGCTGTAGACATGCTCCCTGTTTCAGCAGAGGAAATAAAATGTGCTGGGCCCTGTTGCCAAGGCCAGGCTACTGAGCCTGGGGAGCTCCTTGGAGAGGGCAGGGACAGTTATCTGCCACTCCACTGGTTCTGGAGCAGTTATCAATTACAGCATTTTCCTGTGCTCAATCCTTATCTGTCTCTACAGGCTCACCACCCCAGAGCTCCAGATCCATGTTTTTCTTGGGATATGGTTTTGTTGTTGTTCCCCTACCAGGGAATTCCCAACCACCAGCTGGGTCTGCACCAGTTCCTTACATGCATTTACTGCTTAATTAATCAATGGACTTATCTCTTTCTACTGCAAAAGTAGAATTAACCAAGTAAAAACAGAAAAAAAAAAAAAAAAAACCCACACAGACCTTCACTTACTCCTAGTGTCTTCCAAGCTGGAATTTGCCTGGTTGGTGTGATTTCAAACCAGAGTTTAATTCCCTTTTTTTTCTTACACCTGGGAGAAAAGTAGTTACACTAGGCATGCTAAGTACCAAAATTAGCTGGTTTGCCTAAATGCAACACATCAAGCCAGCTGCAGCACTTCCTGAGGTACAGACTACAAAATCAGCAAGTCACACAAGATCCTCAATGCTCAGTTTAAGAGAAGTTAAAAAAAGAGGGGAAAGAACAGTTTTACACCTCTGAGAGCACTGGAGGGGCAGAAAGGCGGGCTGGCCATACACCAAAAGGCTCACTCAGCACCACCATCACCTTTAGAAAGGAGATCCCTCTCCCTCTTTGTCCAAAGACACTTTCCAAACCTGTGGGGAGAGGATGCCTAATTCTGAACCACACAGAAGTCATCGTGCAAGAGGCACCAGAGCTGGGGCCAGCTGCCAGCTCAAACAGAGATTTCAGTCCTTGCTGCCAAAGCACAAAGAGCAGCAGGCAAAGCTGCCCTGTGTTAGAATCTGTGGGTATTGGTGATTCCGAGATTGTAGAAAGTCTCTGTCTTTCAGCCCCGCTGCCAAAGCAGAAGCCATAATTCGTCTGTGCTGGTTTCAAGGTTGTTTATTCTGTTTATCTCTAACATGTTCTGCTGCCCTGCCGCAGCTCTGTCCTGCAGGGCAGCGTGTGGGGCTCTGTCCTCAGTGGGATGTTACAAACATTAAATACCACAAACTACCTGTGCTATATTTACAATAATGTGCCAATATCTGTCACCTACGTTGGACAGTGTGTCCCCAGCCTGAACCAACAGAAAAATGCCAACACTACAGTGAAACATGGAGGGCATGAAGAAGGAGAAAAAGGACAAGACACACCCAATTTCCTCCATCTTGTCCCCTCTGAACCCCTAATCTAGAAATCTAAAATTTTACTTTTGCACCCGTGTCACATTTAATTATTACTCTTATCAAACACTCAAAGCTTGTAATTCATCCTGTAAGATTGAAAACTCTTTTCCAAGGACAGAGATCACAGACAGTGTCTCTCGGGGCTCTGTCCAGGGGGGTTCCTGACCCCTGCCAGGGTCCCAGGCCTGACAGGGCAGCCAGAGGGAAGCCCTGGATTCTCACAGCCCTGTACCCATGAATTTAATGTCAACGCTAAAGCAAAGAGGTTGGAATACAAAAGTGACCTTCAGGCCTCACTGTCTGCTCCATTTCTCCTCCAAACACCAGTGAAATGGCCCAACTGTCCCAGAGAAGTCACCAGTGCAGCAGAGGCAGAGCAAACCCCCCTGCAGTGCCCTTTCAGTGGTTTCAATGGTGACAGAGCAGCTTATGGCCACCTCACCTGGACCTTTCCAAGCCACTGCAGAGCATGGCAGCACAGCAAATAAATCTGTTCCCTTCCCTTTCACAGATCTGCAAGGGTTATCCTCACCTCAGGGAAACTGTAACAACCTATTTGCCTTCTCCAAATCCTGAGTTGTTTGGTTTTGGTTTGTTTTTTTTTTAATTTAGGGTCTGGATTAACAGCAGGCCAGAGAGGAGAGGAGCATCAGCTCCGTCCCAGCTGGGTGGTGACAGCCTGCACTGCTCAGCCCCAGCTGGAGCTCCCAGACCAGCAGAAAGCCTCAGCACATGGCATACACACAGCAATAAAACCTGAAATCAGTGATGCTGTCTCATTTCCCACTCCTCTGCACAACACAGTTTATTTTTAGGTCATAACTCCTGATGTAGGATGGAAAAAAAGGATGGGCACAGGCACAACAGCTGCAAGCAAACTTGGAAACACCAAGAATTAAACATTTCCACTTTGTGTTTTGTTAAAACAGCTACACCTTCACCTCACACTGAGTATTTCTGGAGCCAAGATTTGTACTGGCACATGGATGTCACCTTCTCACGTGGCTTCCCAGCAGTCACAAGCTGCTTACAGAGCCTGTCACCATCATAAAACCTGAGCCAAGGGAGGGTCAGGTTGGACATCAGGAGGAATTTCTTCCTGGAAAGGGTGGGGAGGGAGGTCACTCAGTGCTCTGGGCTGGTGACAGGGTGGGGATGGGGCACAGCTTGGACTCCACGGTCTGGGAGGTGTTTTCCAACCTAAATCCATCTGAGAGCCTTGTGAACTACAGCAAATGCTGCTTTTTTGCCTCTTGCTTCACAGGGAAAGAACAGGATTGAACAAGCTGGGTCAGGTGTGGGGGAGGAATATTGAGCAGGTGACTCCTGAGTGGTGGCTGAGCAAGGAAATGTCTGTTGTGAGAACTGAGAAATCAGTGAAACTCTGTCCAAAGGCAGAAACCAAACCCAGTACACCACATCAGAGCAAGAGTTCCACAGTGAGACCTGGGCAGCAAGGCAGGAAAGGCAGAGACACCTCGTGACCTTCCTGCACAAGGAAACTCAGGAAAAATCAGCAAACTGGCCACGACCAAGCACACCTCCTCCTGAAGCAGCTCTCTTGCTGGAGAGCCCATTTTCACCTCAGCCAGCCAGCAAGGAAGGGATGCACACCCAGAAGTGCCTTCACCAGCCTGAGGCTCTGCTGCAGCTCCTTCCTCCCCTCTCACAGCGAGGCTTTTTATTTCTTAAATGCATCAAGCACGTCTCACAAACCTCTCGTAGCCACTTAAAGCCAGGGGTTAAGTGCAGCTCAAGTGAGGCAGCATTTCTGCTGTTACACTAAATTGTCTCACACGCTGCTTTTTCTGTCGGTGCCACAGGCATCAGAGGGAAGCAGGAGGGAGCTGAAGGCAGCAAGTGCAGCTACAGGTGTCCAGAGGCAGGGGATGTGCTCTCCATGTGCTGGGAGTGCTTTATTCCTCCTGGCAGGTGAGCAGGAAAGTTCCTGCCAGGGTGTCACGCTCAGGGAGGGACCACAGACCTCAAACTCCCAGCAAGGCTTTGCCCCCAGCTGCCCCACACATCAAATCCAGCAGGAACATTTCTCTCCTGCGAGTCTCCTGGGAAAAGATTCTTCTGGCCACTGCAAAGAAAGAATAAATGAGCCACCTGCACACAAATGCACAGAGGGCAAGGAATTCATGCTGGGTTTGCACTCGATTCATTTGCTGCAGGTGAAGCTACAGGATGACACCTGTGACAATCAGGTTTGTGTTTAATTAGTCTAGAAAGCAGCTATAAGAGTAGCAATTGCTCTGTGCTAACCATCCATACACCCTCAGTCCGATGCAAAAGACCTCTAAACCTCAGGAAGAGATTTTAAACAGGTTTAACACCAACATTAACAAGTGGCAGATGACTTGCTGGAGTTGAGAGGTCATCCCCATGGGAGAACAGCACAATGTGTCCATAAATAAACTAACTCGACAAAACAAGTACAGCTGAGCCCTAAGGAAACAAAATAAATTAAATAAATTGAAATTTCCAGCTACAGAAGTTATGTCAACTTTCAGAGTTCCCATAGTTTGCAGCAGAAATTTGTTTCACATGCTCCAAGCTTTTTTACTCTCAGTCTTGGCCTCAAAGCCATCAGCTTGGAGAAGGAATTTAACTTGGAAAAGGTATTTTCTGGACAACACACCCTGTTTTTAATCTTGGTTCTTTCAGGCATTGCTGCAACAATCCTCCTGAGCAGGTAAACAAATGGTAAGGGATGGCCATTTCCCAGGCTTTGATGGGTATACAGGTAGAAATTCTATATTAAAAAATATATCCTTCAGAGTTAGCTTTGGAGAATGCTCTGTTAGCTAAGGCTTTGCCTTCACCATGGAAAAAGCCCTTTGGGACAGGCAAACCTGGCCATGCACTCTCAGCATGAGATCTGGCACCTGGCAAAGTGCTACTGGCTATTCTGCAGCAAACATTTGGCTGGAATTCCACAGCTTTCCTTGAATTCCACAAGTTTTCCTGGAATTCCCTCCCCACCCACCCCAACAGCAATGAGGGAACAGTTCCACTTTCACTTTGAACACAACCAGGTTGTGATTTAACTCTGACCCCTTCAGTCCCACCCATTCCCAGCCCAACACTTTACAGTGGTTTGGGTATTTCAGCAAAAGCTGCCTTCCCCTTTTCCTCCTGAAAGTTTCTGTAGCAAACGTTGACACCCAGTTACCAAACTGTGGATTTTGAAAGACACACAAGCTCCCTGAAGAAACCAAAATAATGAATTCGAACAGGGGGGAGGGAATTCCCTGCTGTGGTCTGCTCCTGTTAAAAATACCCAGTCTGAAGGCTGCACCTGCACAGATGTGAGGGATTAATAGTATTCTTCCAAACAAGTCTGTGAACAAGGAAAATATAACTGGCTTTTGCACTACTTCCCTTTTTGGGAGGCCATTTCCTGCAAAGCATCCTTTACTCAAGTTTTCCATCAGCTTTGTAAACGCCCAACAGCTTCTTTCAGCTTCAACACTTCATCAGATGATTTATGTAAGGTGCAAAAACACTACACTGGCAGGAAAGACAAAAACTGAGCTCCACAAGTGTTATCTGCAAATTTGACCTGAACAAAGCAACATATTTTCGCTTAAAATTAACAGAAAATAGGGTGGGAAATTGAGCTAAATCTTCCATAAAGTGGGAAAGTGCTGCTGGGGCTGCAGACAAATCCTGTGCTCAGAAGCAAGTTGTCACTATCAGTAGGAAAGACCTTCCCTGGAGTGCACAGATGCCTTGTTCAAAAGGGATAACAGGAACACAACACCAAAAGGAGCACAGCATAAAACCACCAAAGTCATGACAGCAAACAAACCCATTTGAAAATGGTTGTTTGTCCCCATTTCTGTCGAACAGCCCAAAACAGGGATTGATTGTCTGCTTCCAGTTCCCAACACAAGCAAGAAATTTAAGCTGCCTTGTCCTCAGAAATATCAGCAGTGCAAGATATCCCATTTCTCAGCTAAAGAAACTTTTCTATTGCAGATTTGACAAGCCAGCTGGCCTCGTATCTGGCAAAAATACAGTTTCTGGATCTACCTCCCCAAAACTGGACACACCTCAGCATCAGGAATCTGATCCATCCCTCTAAAAGCCATCTGCAGTATCCTGGGGCTCTGGCCAAGCAATTAATTCCTCCTAATTACTGGAATGGGACCACCCCCAGCTGGAATTGCAGCCAGCTCTCCCTCCCTGCCCTGCCCTTGGGGGGATGCTGATCCCTGACTCCAGCTTCAGGGAAGCTCTGCTGGGAAAAGCAGAGCCTGGAAATAGGATCCTGGCTGCACTTCTGGATGTAAACATGCAGGGGGATGTCCTGCAGGACAAGCAGGTCACACAGCCCTGGCACAGTGACACCCGGGAGCAGCACTGGGATGCCTCCATGTGCATCCTGCCTGACCACAGCCAGCTTGGGGAGAAGCCAGACACGTCCCCCAGAGCCTGCAGGATGAGGATCCTCCCTCCCCTCCCCTGCAGCTCTGCTCAGTGTTTGGTTCTTAAACAAAGGGGAAGGAAATGTGGCAAAGCATCCTCCCCATCCCCATAACCCACACTTGGAGGGGTGTCCCAGTCCCCACAATCCTAAACTTTGAGGGTGTCCCAAACCCCACAGTTCCACACTTAGAGGGGTCCAATCCCCACAATCCCATACCTGAAGGGGTGTCCCAATCCTCACAGTCCTGAACTTTGAGGGGTGTCCCAAATCCCACACTTGGAGGGGTGTCCCAGTGCCCACAGTCCTAAACTCTGAGGGTGTCCCAGTCCCCACAACCAACACTTGGAGGGGTCCAATCCCCACAATCCTAAACTTTGAGGGTTTCCCAAACCAAACAATCCCACACCTGAAGGGGTGTCCCAGTCCCCACAATCCTAAACTTTGAGGGGTGTCCCAAACCCCACAGTTCCACACTTGGAGGGGTCCAATCCCCACAATCCCACACCTGAAGGGGTGTCCCAATCTTCACAATCCTAAACTTTGAGGGGTCTCCCAATCCCCCCATCCCCACACCTGGAAGGTTGTCCCTGTCCTCCACAATCCTGAACTTTGAGGGATGTCCCAATCCACAATCCCATACTTGGAGGGGAATCCCAGTCCCCACAATCCTAAAGTTTGAGGGTGTCCCAATCCCCCCAGCCCCACACTTGGAGGGGTGTCCCAGTCCCCATAATCCTGCACTTGGAAGGATGTCCCAGTCTCCACAATCCTGCATTTTAAGGGGTGTCCCAATGCCCACAGTCCCTGTCCCCCGCAATCTGAAACACAATCTGGATGACACAACCCAGCTGCAAAAAGGGGAGCTGAAGTCCCAAAAGCAGGAGAAGGTTCTGCCCTCATCAGATAGAGCCACATAGGATTTAAGATGGACTGACACACCTTGCAAAAGCAGCTTAATTGAGAAAAAATAAAATATTCTCCATAAACTGTAATACAAAAGAAAAATCAACACAGCCCCTAAATTTCTGATGCTGACTTTACCAAGCCAAGCTTTGTTTCCTTCTTCAGCATATTAAAAATCCAGTTTATGCTTCAATGACTGAATCACCAGTTGTTATAAACTATCTACATCACTTCCATCCCCTCCCTGAAGTTTCTAGGAATTCATTACATCTGCACACGACAGGAGAATCCAAGTTTGACAACACTTGCCAGAACAATATTCCTGCACTCTGAGCACAGGGAACAGCACACACAAACAGGGGGGCTGAGCTGGCAAAGGCAGCTGCTGCTGGAATGCCAAATTCCCCTCCCCTCTCACCTTACCAAAAACCCCAAATGCAGCACAAGGTTCCCAAAGCAAGGCAGCACTTGGGGCTCATCGGACAGGACAGAGCCTGTGGAGATGGGAATGGACAGGGGGAGGTGGGAATGGACACCAGGACATGGGAGTGGACAGGGGGAGGTGAGAGTGGACACCAGGATGTGGGAATGGACAGGGGGAGGTGAGAGTGGACACCGGGATGTGGGAGTGGACAGGGAGAGGTGGGAATGGATATCAGGATGTAGGAATGGATATCAGGATGTGGGAATGGCCACCAAGACATGGGAATGGCCACCAGGATGTGGGAATGGACAGGGGGAGGTGGGAATGGATATCAGGATGTGGGAATGGCCACCAAGACATGGGAATGGCCACCAGGATGTGGGAATGGACAGGGGGAGCTGGGAATGGATATCAGGATATGGGAATGGACACCAGGACATGGGAGTGGACAGGGGAAGATGAGAGCAGACACCAGGACATAAGAGTGGACACGAGGAGGTGGCAGTGGACACGAGGAGGTGGCAGTGGACACGAGGAGGTGGCAGTGGACACGAGGAGGTGGCAGTGGACATGGAGGAACAGTGAGCAGACCAGAAAAGCCACAAGGACTGCTCCTAGAGGTGATTTCCAAGTGTGTGATTTTATCTGCACTTCTGAGCCTTCCACAAACCTCCCTCACTCTGATGCCAAGAGGCAGCACCAGAGGTGGCAAGTCAAACTTGGGAATGCTTGCAGAGTCACGCTGGGAATACTCGTATTAAACCCTGTGCTTAAAAGCGTGTCGCTTTGCTGCACATCAGCACTTCCATGGAGGAATTATTTAAGTACACAGCTCTGGAAGCACCTAAGGAAGTGTCCAGATAAGGAATAGCTCTGCTCCTTCTCCTTCTCTTCCCTCTTGTCTGAGGAACTGCAGGAACGGTGCTGCCCTCACCCTGCCACTGTAAATCATAGCAATAAAAACCCCAATTAAAACCAAAAAGGTACTTTGCTCAAGATAATCGGGCAGGACAATCTGTCTTCTAAGGGCCTGACTTGAACACTTCATTTTTAAAAAGTCCAGCCCAAATAAAATAAGTAGGTTATTAAGCACTCAGCAGTCTCTTCACATAAATGTCCATGGAGTAATTCACTGCTTTTATGAAAAAGGAAATGGTTTTAAAGCAGACCAGGAAAGGAAACAAATCCTCAGGACCAGAAGGTAATACTGCCTCCAGAGAAGGCACTACAGAAACCATTCCTCTTTTTATTTATTTTAATTCTTTGCCCACTTTTAAGGCTATGAAGACATCAGCATGTTCAGCTCTCCAAATTCTTCTCATGCCACTTTGCAGTGTCTGTGGAAATAAATGAACCTTTGAAGTCTGTGGGGCCTCTTCCATGACCATCAACACCACAAAGACAAAAGGATGCAAGAACTCTACACCACATTCTGCACTCAAGCACTGCTCCAGCAGCCCCAAATCCAGCAATTCAAGGCAAAGATTGGCAAAGAGAGTCCACAACACCTGAGCACTTCTTTCCAACAGTGAGCAGCACTAACTGGACAGGGAGCATCTGGTGTGCAAATGTTACACCGGAACACACCCCACAAGCTGCACTGGGCTCTATCCCAACTATCCCAATTTAGGACAGTACTGGGAAACGAGCAAGTCTGAGCACTTCCAGCTGTGTGCACACATCCTGGCACTGCACTGACACCAGCAAGTGTCCTCCAGTTATTTCCAAAAGCAAGACCCACTTCAGCTCAGTCAGCTGCAGACCCTCAGCTGCCTCCTGCTCTTAAATAAAAATAAAACTCAACGATACCTCAGTCCCAAACACAAAGTTTGACAGAGTCACTGCAATAGTTACTCCAGTTCAGGGGTGCAGAAAATGTCATTAATGCTTTGTGTGACCCAGGCCTGAAAGAATCCCGTTACTGATATTCCTGTGCTGCTGTTTCCCTCAGTGTTGTTATTTCCCTCTTGATAAGGCCCCACCCTGCCAGGCAAACCACAAAGCATGTCTCCAAAACATCATGGAACGCCCTTTAACACTGGAAACTGGGAATATGAAGACAAGGAGAGGGAAGAAAAGACTGCTCATTAACAGCTGTTAATTAAATCAGCCCAGAAAGCCCACTTGGAACAGATGAACCCCAACCTTGGGTTTCTCTGGGAACAAAAGTGAATCTGAAAGCAGAGATTCAGCGATAGGTATCAGAGGTGACAGCTCTGAGGTGTTCCCTCCTCCCCTGGGTGCCAAAGTGGGAAGCCTCTGCCTGCCACAAGCCACCCTGCCACCACAACCACTCCCTCACAGAGCAACACACCAGTGCTCCAGGCTGGGAAATTCAACAGGCTCCTCTCCAGTGAACACAGAATCGTGGAATGGCTCCATCCTGGCTTGGAAGGGACCTTCCAGCTCACCTCTGATGAGTTCTGCACATGCAGTGAGCCCGGAGTTTGGAACCTGCACCTTGCAAAGGTTGGGAGCTCCAGATGTGTCCCCACATCTGCCTGTGTCAGGAACAAACATCTGCGAGGTGTCAGCTCTGCAGGAATGCAAGGTTCCCACCCCATAATACTCACAGTGAAAAGTGCAGCAAGACAGAGGCAGGCAAAGCTTTATCCACCTCACAACTTCTGGGAAGATCAGAGCAGAAGGGCCAAACGCTCCCTGGGTTATTAACCCATGCCCTGGTTATTATCCAGTCTTCAAATTAATCCAGTCATTAATTTATTAGCATGACATCACATCCTGCAGGCTGAATTTCAACACACAGCCATAACAGTGGAACCACGTGAAGAAATACAGCATTCCCTAGGATTTCTAATCTGCTTTCCAACCTTTTACCTTGGAAAGACCTAAATGGATGTCCTGGACATCCCTGGAAACATCCTTGTTCTGGAAACAAGATCCCCAGGGAGTTAATAAACACAAAGACAAAACAGTCTATGACGTCAACCAGTGTTTTGTAGAGTGGACAATTATTTTAAATATTTGCTCATATCCAGCTACAAATGGGCAGCATTAAAGCACAATTATAGCGTGAGAGTGATTACAAAGTTATGAGGTTAAAGGAGATTGTTTGCATTAAGTACAAGAAGTCTGAAAGGAAGAATCATAAAAGGATTTCAGACTGGCAGCCACTCAATAAAGTGGCCAAAGACAGTTCCCTGCAGACAGTTATAAATGTTATAAAGGGCTCAATTCACTTGTGCCCTGATGGGCCATGAGTTAAGGAGCAGCAGTCAGAAATTAAGATAGCTAAGGAGGAGTTCATAGAGAACATCAACTCAGCTGGCCAGGCACACAGAAGAAAACAGCTAATGGCCCTTAGTGCATCAATCTGGGGCACCTGTATCCAATATCATCTGGGTCTCAGGTTCCTCCCTCTCCTGCCCAGGCACTGAATCAAGCTTGCAGGGTATCTCCCCACACCAGGTGGGAATCCCTCTCCCCAGAGCAGCCCATCTCCTTCTTTGAACATGTTCAAACCCCAGTGGGACCCTGAGAAACCTGACATTTCTTTGGGGTTAAGCCTGCTCAAAGGAGGAAGTAATATAGATTTGCCTGTGGTTTGTGACTGTCATCTCCACAAGTGTTCTCCCAACCACTTACACTTCCTGAACCCGTGGCTGAACTCTGGCATTCCCTCTCAAAAACATTCTTAATTCTTGGATACAAGACACGTGGATGGATGGGTCTGTGTCTTCTCAGCACAGACACTCATTTTCCTGCAAGCAAAGCAAGTCTGAACTCAAATAATCCCCTTCAGATAAATGTGCTTAGGGCCCTGATTTTGTTTTTAAAATGGCCTTTGATAACCAATCTATTTATGTTTTGAAAAGAAGAAAAAAAAATGAATTAGGAAATTGCACAGGCACAAAAACAAAGGCAGTATCTGACAAAGAGCTTTGTTAATTTGTGGGTAATTGCTCATTACTGCAAAATAAGGTTTTTGCAGTGTTTCATGGAGAGTAGGTAAGAACCCCCAGCCCATTACTGAGTATTGCTTTTGGCAAAGGCGAGCTTCTCCCAGGGTGGAGAGCCTCCATAAAACCACAATTCCATTAAATACGGATCCTGACATCCCAAAAGCACCCAGGGAAAGGGAACAACATGTTCTGTCGAGTCATTTAGCAGAGATCTCCACGTGCTTGCACTCCCCCTTTTCTGTCCACTCTTGCCTTGTTCACAGCTCTGCTTTGGGCATCACCTCCCCCACGGCCTCTGCTGAGCACCCCAAACTTCAGCACTTTGGAACGTGGGTGTTCCTCTCCCTTCCTCTAAGTCTGGTTTACGCTCTTATTCCACTAAAAATGTATTCCCCAGGCACTCAACATCCCACAGGCCACTGGCACCCCCTGCAAGGGGCAAAGCTCACCCACAAGTGCTGGATTTTCCCTCCCAGTTAAAGCAAGTGGGTTTGGAGCCCTGATGCACCACAGAATCCCAGAATGGTTTGGGTAGGAAGGGACTTAAAACCCAACCTGTTCCACCCCTGCCATGGCAGGGACACCTTCCACTATCCCAAGATGCTCCAAGCTCTGTCCAACCTGGCCTTGGGCACTGCCAGGGATGGGACAGCCACAATTTTTGTGCCAGCACTGAAGGAGGACACCCTGGAGTTCTCCCTCTCACCGCTCACATGGCCAAGCCGGTATTCCAGCAGCAATCGCTCTCAAGGCACTTTCAAGGTCTTTTTCATCATCCTAACAGCAGAGCCATTTTTAAGCCTTTCAAATAGCTTTAAATTAACTTCCCTGACAAACTTTTGCAGAGCAATATAAGCTGGCTACATAAAACTCCAGGCAGGGCCACAGAGAAGACAAAGAGCAGACCTGAGAGCGGAGGAGACGCTGGATTTCGATGGAGCTGGTTCATTACTATGTAGATTCAAAACCATTCCTGTGGTTACTGAAGCACTACCCCAGCCCTCCTAGCAAGCAAAAATCCATTTTGTGTATAAATAGGGCTTTTACAGCTTTGGCACAGTGCTCGACTGCAGAGTCAAACTTTTCAATGCCTGATAAGATTTTACTTGAAAGTGGCAGGAGAGCTCATGCCAGGAGCCCGTATGAAATGCCAGCTCAGTGGCAGAAGGTCAAAGCCTGGTATCAGGAGATTTAATGGAAGTGTTTCCAGACAAACTTCTTAAAAGCACTGTGCTATCTAGGGAGGCACAGATTTACACACTTGGAAAGCCGAGGGACCAATCTTTATGACTCCTTTCCAATCCAGGGTTATTTCTTTAACACTTTACCTCACTAAAAGCACAGCAATAGTGTCTCCTTTTCTGTGTCTATCCAATCCTTGGGTATTTGGCTGAAGTTAAGAATAAAGAAGTGTTTATTGCCACAGTTTTTGTTTTACAAAAAAAAACAAATAAAACCCACCAAAAACATCAACCAAACAAAAAACACCCCAAACAACCCCCAGCTCCTCCCAGAACAATAAACTCTCCGGTGCAGAAGTTGATGATGTCCTGAATAAAATCCCCAGAAGACAGACACAGACAACTGAATTTAAAGACCAACAGCCCAAACAATTAACCTTTCTCCAGCAGTGCCTAGAACTATGGCTGGAGAAGCAGAAATTTAAATTGAACTGAACGGCTCTATAAGCTTTACCAGTTTTACAGAAGTGTTTAAGGTTAAGTTGGTGTCAACAATGACCCTCAGCAGACGCCAAGCATTAAGACTTTCAACATAGTGGATTTTGCCAAGCTGTCACCAGGCTGCAATGTACAAAGGGACACTAAAACCCCATCAAACCCTGATCTGGCTGCTCAGGGTCTCCCCTTCCATCTACACAAATGCTCCGTTGGATTCACTCACTCTTAAGAGCAGATTTGCAAGTGCTCCTCCACTCTCCCATTAAAGCATTTCAATTGTCTGCCTCTGCCATTTTAACAAATTCAAGTATAAGACTTTAAATTCAATTAGCACAAATCTCAGTGCTCCCAACATTAAATTTGCAAGTGACATTTAGTGGCATTCAACACACACGGAGCTAAGCTAATACACTAATGGACCAGCAAGGGAAATTGTAAAACACTCCCAATTGCAATGCTTTTTTTTAGTAAAGGAAATTAAAGGAGTAGGCTGCAGTGGACAGGAGGAGATGGCACCTATGAAAAATCCTTCTTAAGCCAAGGCTGCAAAAGCTCTCATCTTTAAATCCACCTGCTCAGAAAGGGGCACTTTTAAGGCTCTTTCAGTCCTTCAGACAGGATTTACCCTGGTTCTACTTCTGTTTCTTCCTACTTTTTCTGATGAAGGCTTAGACAATGCAGCACTGTGTGCTGTTCCCCAGACACAGAGAGCAGAGATAAAATTCCCAAGCCTTGTCCCACACAGCTAAGAAGGATGTGACAGTGCCCACAGCACCCCAAAAAGCCAGTCCAGCAAAGCCACCTGAGGAATTCTGCTACCACACCTGTGCCTCACCCAGCTTGCTAAGGAAGCTGCCAGTTTTCCTGCACTGGAAAAACCCAAAGCTAGTGGATTTCAGAGATTCCTTTTCTTCCCAACTGGCAACATGCTTTGCTTTAGTTTCATTTAAACAGAAAAAGCTACCTTCAAGCAGTTGCAAAATCAGGGAGTCACAAGGCAGACCAAGCTAGGAAGTCAGGGAGGAAAAAAAGTGTTAGAGTCGTGGCTCTAAGCAGAGGGAGATTTATTTTTTTGTGTATTTAAATCTAACCAAATTAGCAAAGGCTAAACCTAGGGAAGATGCTTTCCCAGTAAGGATTTATTAGTGGTTTTCTTTGATTATGGATGTGTAATTGGACAGCAGGCAGGACTGCAGCAGCACACGAAGGAAACATCGACAGGACATCTGTCCCACTCTAGATTTGCTCCCCTGATTGGATGAGTCAACTGTAAAACCCAGCAACAGCAGTAACTGCATTTCTTTAAGAAACATGTTACAGTCTCCAAAATTAAGTTTTCTCTTTCCAGCTCTTGATCAAGGACTATTAGAACAAAGCTCATGCGTTACTTTCAAGAATTTGGGGGTTTTTCTCCCCTCAACTACAACACCACATTTGATAAGGCCAGAAACAATACAGACAACTATTTTAGAGATGTCTAAATCCCAGAATGGTTTGGGCTGGAAGGCACCTCAAAGACCTTCTCTTTCCACCCCACTGCCACAGGCAGGGACACCTTCCACCAAGCCCCACTACACACCTGGCAGCTTATTAGGATGGATGTTCTTTAAATTCATTAAAAGGCAAAGTAACCTGCACCAAACACTGCCTCTGCTAAGCAGATTTTCAAAACAATAACTATGACTGGGATGAAATAATGCCAAAAAGCTGGTCTGTTTCACACAATCCTCAGTCTTCTGCATTTCCCCCAGCATTTTGGGGAAGGAGGGGACAGGACTTGATAATTAACTTAATGATGTCACACCACACACTTTGGGAATTCAAGCTGTATTAAAAGCTGGAGATTCCATGCAGAACACCAGCCTTCCAGAGGGCTCCTGCCCGTCTCTGTGTGCTGGTGCCCTGGGCCCAAAAAGCCTCCAATGACACCAAAATTCCTTTGGAAAGCACTGCCAGTACATGGGAGCTCAGTTTGTGACCATCAGATCCAAGAAAGCTCTAAAAAACTCCGGTTTTTGAGTTCATTTGAAGCTCACCTCTACTTCAGAGTGCTTTCTCCCCTTACAGCTGGGTTTGATGTGCTGCACTTGAATCACGACTGAAATAGCATCAGGTGCTCTGCTCCACTTCAGCAAAGAACAGCCTGGACCTACCTGGCTGGGCAGCCTCAGAAATCCTTCCTGCCCCACTCAAGTCCCTGCAAACCACCCCAGGAAACAGGGACCTCGTGCCATGTCCAACAAAAGCAGCCTTCAGGCCTGTGTGCAACATTCCTGCACTTTTTGATGATGCTATGTGGATTTATTCTATTACTCCAACAGGCCCTTTCCCCAGCAAGGGTCTGGATTCTTTCTGAGAAGTTTTTTGGGTTTTTTTTCCCACAGGATGTCCTGCTGCCCCAATTAAAAAGCCTTTAATTCCGCAACCATTCCTTAAGGCCAGGTTGAAATTGCTTTTAAATCTGAGTAAGTCCCAGGCCACCCATATTTAGTGCACCAATTAACCAATGCTAAGTGATGCAGAGAGGCAGCAACCAGAAGGAAGAACTTTTAAGGCATCATCACCCACAGTGCACGGGACCAGTTCAAGGGAACTCAAGAATTATCTAATTAAAAGTAGTATTAAAATTAAAAGCTATTCAAGTTTGATGAGTGTTGAGAGAAGCAATGAGATCCATGGAAAACAACAAATCACTGCCTTTTAACCATTAACTCTGAGCAGTCAAATAACATCCATAATACCTGCAAGTCCTGAAAATCATCCACCTACTTGGATTTATTAAATTTGTGTCACATTAAAAGCTAATTAACATGAGAGACGCCGTTCCCAGGTTGATGAAGTAGAAGGAGAAAGAAACATAATAATTTGGGAATCGTCATTTGTTGCACAGATCACAAACACAGTCTAAAGGCATCCGAGCTGAATTTACTTCTGCTCCACATGCCCAAAAACTCAGAAAAATCACAGCAATCTCTCTGGATTTAGAGGGTTTATTACCCATACTGTAAAAGCAGCCTTTACCTTTTGTCTGTCACCAACCAGGGGGACTGCCCTCTCTTTCCACACTCTACACAACTTCACTAAGCTGGAGCAATTCTAACATCTGCAAAATACTACACAAAACAAACCAGAATGCAAGTCCAACACAGCATCCACTTCCCAAAAACACACAGCCAAGCCGAGACCCACCGAGATCCACAGCACCACCTCCCCTGACTTCAGCCAGGTGGTTTGTACTGGTTCTGTGTTTTGCACTGCTTCACAGCTGGGCATGGAAGCCAACAGAAAAGCATTTTCAGCCACGTGGACCTGGGAGAAGGGAGTATGAAGGCATCACTACAAATCCTGCTGTCACACCAGGCTGCACCATCAGCCAAAGTGACACGAGGACGTTCATCGACATCCCGGTGCTGCTCTGCTAGGAGAGGCTGCCTGCATCAGCAGGCTTCAGCAGCACCATGTCAATATGGCACAGCTCTCGTTTTTTATAACTAATAATCTTTTTCTCTCTCTTCCCATCCTCTCTCCCTGTATTTATGGTGCCTTGAAGGCATTGAGGCACTCTTTAATGAGGTTTTCACACAAGACAGAATAAATTAGAAACCTTGATCAAAACAGGCCCTCCAGGAGGAACACAGTACAAAGACAGCCCCATGCCTTATACACCGTGAAAAATCCAAATACTGCAGCCGGGCAATCAGCAAGCTGTTCCATGAGCAAACAGGGAGCACATACATCCTCCTGCCAGGGTGCCCGTGATGGAGAGGTATCTCTTTTCATCCCTGTTCTGCCCCAAGCCTGCCTGTCCCCAAGAGGGGGACAAGGCCATCACCCCCTTGCCACCCCAGACACCTCACCCCCAGCGAGGAAGCACAGACCCAATGTCACCGGGATGGGATGGGATGGGATTGGGATGGGATTGGGGTGGGATGGGATGGGATGGGATTGGGATGGGATTGGGATGGGATTGGGATGGGATTGGGGTGGGGTGGGGGTGGGATTGGGGTGGGATGGGATGGGATGGGGGTGGGATGGGGGTGGGATGGGGGTGGGATGGGGGTGGGATGGGGGTGGGATGGGGGTGGGATGGGATGGGATGGGATGGGATTGTGATGGGATGGGATTGGGCTGGGATTGTGATGGGATGGGATTGGGGTGGGATGGGATGGGGCTGCTCCCACTCACAGCAGATGCCCAGCTTCCTCTGGAGCAGGGAGTATCCTGCCTTTCCATCCCAGCCATCAGAGGGATGGAGCCCCGGGCTGAAGGGAGTGGGCTCAGCCCCACACTCCCACCTGAGCTAAGGAGACCAGATGTCCCCACAGAGCCCCTGGGGCAGGCAGGACCAGAGCGGCCACTCCAACACCTGGGAGGAGGGACAGACCTGAGCGGGGGGAGGAGAAGAGCGCTGGCTCCCGGGGCCGAGGGGCTGCAGAGCTGCCCGGTGCCACCGCACCGCCCGAGCCGGGGCTGCCGGAGCTCCCGGACCGCTGCGGAGCCCGGTGCCGCAGCTCCCGGCGCCCCGGGGGCACCCCCGAAGCGGGCTGCAGAGCTCCCCCGGCAGAGCTCCGGGCTCCCGGGGCTCCCGCGGCCCCGATGGGGTGCCGGACCCCGCGGGCTGAGCAGACCGCACCCTCCGGGGGCCGAGGGGCCCAGGCGCGCCCGTGCTGCGGGGCCGAGGCTCCGTCACACCCCCGAGCCCCAAGCCCGCCCGGAGCCGCCGAGGCTGCGGGGGCCGGAGCTCTCCCCGCATCCCCCGGGGCCGCCGCCGCGATGAGGAGCCGGAGCCCGCCGCGGCACGTCCCTGCGGGGCGGCGGCGGCCGCGTCCCCGCTGTCACCGCCGCTGTCCCGTCCCGCCGCCCCCGGGCCTGCGCTCAGCCGGAGGCCGCTGGCTGGGCGCTCACTCACCGTGCGGAGCGCGGCTCGGAGGGGCCGGGCGGTGCGGGCGGCGGGCGGTGCCGGGCGGTGCGGCGGCCGCAGCGCGCTGCCCGTGTCCCGTTCCAGCGCCCCGCTCCCGTTCCCGTGTCCCGTGCGGCGGCCGCGGGCGGGGCGGGGGCACCGCGCGCCACGTGACCGCCGTGTCATCCCGGCCGCCATCTTGTGCCCGGCCCGCCGGCTGGGGGGCGCTGCGCCTCAGGGTCGTCCTCCTCAAAATCGTCTCCATCCCCATCCCCATTCCCATCCCCATTCCCATTCCCATCCCTATTCCCATCCCTATTCCCATCCCCATCCCCATTCCCATCCCCATTCCCATCGACATCCACAGCCCCCCTGCTCAGCACAGCCTGTGTGTGCAGGACCAGCCCGCTGCTCCCTGTGTTTTGATCCCAGGGTCACTGAAGCAGGAAAATCGCTCTGAGTCCCAGCTCTGCCCAGTGCCCAAGCACTGAGTGCCACCTCCAGCCCTTCCTGGGACACCTCCAGGGATGGGCAGTCCAAAGCTCCCTGGGCAGCCCTGCCAAGGCCTGAGCACCCTTTCCATGGAGAAATTCCTGCTGCTGTCCAAGCTGAGCCTCCCCTGGCACAGCTTGAGGCCGTTTCCCCTTGTCCTGTCCCTGTTCCCTGGCAGCAGAGCCCGACCCGCCCTGGCTGTCCCCTCCTGGCAGGAGCTGTGCAGAGCCACAAGGTCCCCCCTGAGCCTCCTTTTCTCCAGGCTGAGCCCCTTCCCAGCTCCCTCAGCCGCTCCTGGGGCTCCAGCCCCTTCCCCAGCTCCCTTCCCTTCCCTGGCCACGCTCCAGCCCCTCCAGGGCCCAGAACTGGCCACAGCCCTCAAGGTGTGGCCCCAAAGAAGCTACCTTGAAACCATATGAGCACATGTAGTGCCCCCAAAATATTAAATTCTGACATCAGTGTAGCTTGCTCCAAGGAGCTGAGCTGTAGCAGGGTGTGAGACCTCCTAAATCCATCTGGCAGCTTTCCAGTACCTAAAGGAAACCTGCAGGAAAGACGGAGAGGGACTTTTTGGAAGAGCATGTAGTGCCAGGACAAAGAGGAATTCTTCCCACTGCCAGAGGGCAGGGTTAGATGGGATATTGGGGAGAATTCCCTCGTGATCCTGGACTGGGATGAACACATCCTGTCCCAATATCCCCAAAAGCAGAGTGCAGGAGCAAACTCTGCTACCTGCCTTTATTTCACTCTACAGGAGCTTTACTGGCCATTGGGCTTCAGTTCTCTGTCAGCTCTGGAGATGTGAGAAGTCAGCTGTTACTAATAAAATCTCAGTTAAACTCACAGGATAATTTAGTTTCAGAGCAACCCCTGGGTGTCACCATCCCCAGTTAGAAAGAGGCACAAATTTTGTTCCATGACCACTAACATCCATTTCAAACCTTCAACTTCATAAATTGTGACTTCTAATACAAAACTGTTTTTTTTCCATGCCAAAAGGTCAAAATCCTTTCCTGGTGTCCGCAGAGAGGCTCCTGCGTGTGCTAAACCTGGTTCCCTGCAGGGCTGTTCCCCAGCCTGGGAAGATCTGCAAGGTCTGATTACAACTTTTCCAGTATTTCAGGCATTTTTCCAGCCAGGAGATTGTGGAGATAGCAGAGCCACACATCCAGCTCCCCCTGTCCCAGGCATGGGAGGATGATAACACACATGGGAGGGACTGGATATACCGGTGTGTTTCAGTAACACTGAGCAAGAGACATGTTTTGCTGATCTTGGCACGTAAACAAAACAAAATCTGAAAAAAACCCTCGTGACTTATCCCAATCAACAAGTGATTGCAGACATTACCCAAGCAAAACTAAGAATTAAGCTTGAATAAATAGTAATTTATGCACTGGGACAGGTGAAACACAATGGTGTCCTGGGCCTCTTTAAAGAGCTGTCAGTCCTGCACTTTCTAAAAATGGAGTTGAGCCATTCTGAGAGAAAATTCTCTGTGTAATAAAATGCAAATTTAGGGCCAGCTTGGAAGTCATTTAAAGTTTGCTCTGACCTGCAGCTTCTTACAGATTTTCATCAGTGCCGGTGAAGAGTGGACAAGTTTTGTTTGACCTCAGGATCCAGGCAGCAGCTTTCACCCTGTGCAAACTGTTTGGTAGTTAGGAGTGGAAATGCAGATGGAAGAGAATGGCTTTGGAGAAGGGTTCTGGAGAAATCCAGGAGCGTGGTGCTGGGGACACCAGATGCCAACAGCTTTGATTCTCTCATCCACAGGGAGGGATTTCTTTGTGAGCAGATCTAATACTGGCAGTTCTGTTCTGGTTTTCCCCGGGTTGATCAGGCTGGCCTCCATGAGGAAGAGGAAACCAGGAAGAGTTTAGGAATAGGGAAGGCTTTTGGGGGTGCTGGTGCATCTCCCCTGGGGCCGCAGAGCCTTTGGAGGGTTTGGCAATCCCAATTCCAATGTATCTTTCCATTTGCTCCCCCTGTGCAATGCCATCAGGACAGGGGGAGGCTAAGAGGGTTCCTGCTTTTCAGCAGGGCCTGTTTCCTTCCTGACTATGGTTTCTTGCCATCCCATCTCACAATGCTCTAACAGGATTAATGTTGTTGACACTTCCCTGTACAATACATCCCCCTTTCCGGGGTTGTTCCCCCAGGATGGGCGTTTTCCGGCAGATAATACCAACCCAACGCTGTGCAAATTGCTTCCCTGGGAGCCTGACCTCCCTGTTGGGAATGACAAAGAGGCTTAGGAACAGCTGTCCCGGGCTGCTGCCTGGGCTTAATCCTGCTGAGCCACTGAAAACAGCATTTCCTGCCTGCCTGCAACCAACCCCCAAGTGTGGGGCAGATTCCAAGAGTGTGCCAGCACCAAGGATGGGGCTTGGAGCCCTGTCCTTGCCCATGGATGAGCTCAGCTGGGGGTTTCTTCTGCTGGAGCTTTGAATAAATCGATTAATCAGAATCAATGTGAATGGATCAACAGTAAAATGCTAATAGGTCACAGTCATTAGGCATTGATCAATAATCCTTACATCGATGATGTTCCATTGGAAGAGATATTTTTATTTAGAAAGGTATGTTGACTATTAGCAGGCTGATACTTTATTAATGAACTAATATTGAACCAACTTAAGTAAAATTTCAATTACCTTCATCTTACCTCACTCACTAATGGTCCTTCTTTGAGGGCAGCAACAACCCTGTACCCATCATTTATGCCATCATTTGATGACATAATTTCCTCACTGATGGTATTTATGACATCATTTCTGTGGGTTGCATTTAGTGCCTTTATCCATGACACCATTTACACCAAACAGCACCATCAGCTCAGTGTCTTTGAGATATCATTTTGGTATAATTTTGACCCCATATACCATCATTAATTCAGCATCTTCACACCAAACCCTGATGTTTGATGGGTTTGTACTGACTCTGATGGTTTTAAAAGCCTTAGAAATAGAAACAGCCAGAGAGGTCGTTGCTCCAAATGTGTAGAATCCCACAGGGCTTTGTCCCTGTCCCCTGATGGTAGCAAGGACTGTTCAGAATAAGGCAGCAGAGCAAAAAAAAAAAAAAAAAAAAAAATCAGAATTAAATGCATAGTGAATGGAGTCGAGCAAAGAGCACAGTGGCTGTGGCTCTTTAAGGAACTGCAGGGCAGGTCTGTTAGCTGCAGTATAAATGAGAAAAGAGACCAAAATCCCTGTTTCCAAAGGATGCAGGAGATTCCAATTCAGCTACTTTGTTATTCAAGCAGTGATTAATGGTGAGGTGGCGTCATCCTCTCTCTGATCAGGGATATTAAGCAGTGATGGGTTGCAGACAAACAGCATTATAAATGCAAGATTGTTTCAGATCATTAGGAAAATACGTAAACTCATTTCTTTAATTAATCCGGCTTTAATGGCTGATTGCTTCTGATTAAAATAGCACATGTCTGGGGGAAATGCGTCAAAATTGGAAGTCAAAGGAGAAACTCTTAATGGAGGGAGGGCAAAACCATGTCCCCATTTAAACAGAAGAAGAGAGAAAAATGAAGTGCAGAAGATGGTAAAAGAAGGAAGTCAAGGCAATTCCAAGGGGAAAGCGAGCCAGCAGTTCTCCAGGTGGGACTGGTGAAAGCCAGGGGGGCACAGGGGGTTATTGCCTTGCCAGAACATCCCTCTGGAAGCAGAGTGCCCTGGCTGGGCTGGGCACTGGGCACAGTCCACTGGGGACTGGCTGTGTCCCTGGGCTTCAGGATAGAACCAGGACAGCCCAGGGCAGCACCATTCCTTCAGTGCCTTCAGTGCATGCATACAGCATTTCCTTCAGCGCCGTGCCAGGCTTTTCCCATGGGATAATGAAAGGGTGACAGAGGATCCCGAAACACGGCTCTGGGATAAAAGCTGCAGCTCCTGCTGGGCTGGAGATGATGAGTGACCGTGGGGCTGGGAGCGGAATGGAGCTGACAATTCCAGGTGTCCTGCTGCAGATGTCCCCACTCCCGGCCCCTTCAGTGAGTGAGCTTCTCCAGCATCCCGGGAAGATATTCTCCTCCTCTCCCTTGCTGCTACCGGGGTTTGCTTCTCCTCTTAGGGGAAAAAAGCAGTTTCCAGAAAGTGCTGTATTTTCTGAAAAGGGTGGCTCCCTCACCCCTTTTCCTGCCCCGTCTCTGTCTCCGGCGCTGCCTCCTCTCCCAAGGAGTGAGCGCCTGCTCCTGACCAGGCCTGTCAAAGCCTGCCAGGCCTTCCCGGGCTCCTCACCACCTATTCATGGAGCAGGGTGTTCTTAACAACCCCCTTCAACACCAGCATGTGCTTCGCAGCCCTCTTGCTCAGTCAACAAGGAGGGCACGGTGCCACCCTCTCCGTGTCGGAGGGTCACAGGTGGTACGAGGTGACAGGGACAGCATTATCTCTGTGAGTTTGGATCCGATTTGCTTTGAAATTCCTACCAAAACAATAACCTCACGTGCTGCAGCCCTTTGGTTTTTTGCACGATTCTCGTCCCAAAAGCTTTTTTCTCCCCCTCCTATATGAACTGTGAATAAAGAAACGTTGATGTGGATGTGGATCGTTGCTGTGCTGCATGTCTCGGCGTGCCTGTTTCCTTGGAAAACCTGTGCTTATCCCCAAAAGGGTTTTCCAGACACAGCAGCAGGGCTCAGCCGAGCCTGGACCCGAGCCGGCGCTGCTGCATCCTCCTCCCTGCAGACAGAGCCCGCGTGCTCGGGCAGGTCTGGCAGCCCAAAAGCCATTAATTGTGGAGTCATTAAAACTCAGCTACCTCTCCGGGCAGGAGTTGGGAGAAGAAAGCCTTGCTCTGGGAAATCAGCAGCGTCAAGGTGGGATTTTAGCAGTGCTGTGGCTCTGCAGTGACTCAGGGTAGCCTGATTAGCTCCAGGTTTTCAAGAGAGATTACCTTGCAGATGCTCCCCGTATTTACTTTGCCAGCAGGTTCATTCTGCAAGCAACATGCTGAAATCCTGGGAAAACAGGAGGGAATGCTTTGCCAGTGCTCAGGGCTGAGCTTACAGCATGGCAGAGGCTGGGAAGAGGCAGGTTTCTTGAGGCAAGGGGCTAACAGTGAATTTATAAGAATAAGAATTGTTTTCTTGGGACTGGCTGCGGCTTCCTGTGATGCAGAGCCCATCCCAAATGTCCCCAAGATGTCTCTGAGCAGGAGAGGCCACTGGATCCTCCTTTGCCCCCTCCTCCTCTCTGGATGTAAAAGCCTGGCTCCCACAGCCTCTCCTTACTTTCCCTGGCTGCCACCCACCCCTGCCAGGCTGTCCCCAGGCTCGCTGTGCTTTGGAGATGCCTTGGAGCCCAAACTGGTCCCAGTGCCCAGCCATGGCCTCCCCAGCACAGAACAGGAGGAAATGACCCCCCTACTTAAACTGATGTCAAGTTGACAAGCAGGATGATGCCTCCAGATCGTCTTCAAGTCACATCCTTTGGAGACCCAGGAAAACTTGGCTGTCCCCCTGTGCCAGGCCACTGAGCTCCAGGCCATGTCACCTCCATGGTGCCCAAGGGGCAGGAGCAAAAGGATACCTGGAGGCTCCCAGTGAAGCTCTGTGTGGTTTTCTGCTGAGCCCAGAGGTGTTGCAGTCACCAGTGGCAGCTCTCCCGCCTGCTTAGTCCTGGGATCCCATCCTGGAGGCGATTTCATATCACAATCTCTATTTGTCCTTCACCTCATGTGATTTTGGGAGCTGCCATTGCCAAAAAAAGGTTCGGGGATTCTGTGCTCCTGTTGTGCTGGCACCCGGGGAGGGCACGAGTTTCATTCCCAAACTGGATTTTCTCGGTTTTCCCTGTAGGGGCAGCAGTTGCCTTTGAAGCCAGACCAAAGGAAGAAAACGATCTGTATTTTAAAAACAAACTCCTGTTCCCAGTGACTGCAGCTCTGATAACAGGACTAAGGTCAGAATGAGCCTCTGCTAAGTGGGTTTAGCAGTTATCATGTTGAACTCAGTGCCTAAAGCTGCCTGGTGATTTGTGCCCTGTGTCCTCAAGACAGCTCCATTCCTCAAATTAGCATAAGGTATATAAATCAAGCTGCTTTTGATGATGATAACAACAACAACAACTACAACAATAATAATAGTAATAGATATTTTCACTGTTGTGATTGATTGCAGTCTTGCCCTGGAGTGGAGATCTCCAGAGCTCTCTTCCCAACACTGTTGCTGTCATGTATCAGGTGAGGGAAATTAAGGATATGTTATTGGGGAGACTCTTCCCCCAGAGGGTGCTGGGGCACTGACCAGGCTCCCCAGGGAATAGGCACAGCCCCAGGGCTGCCCAAGCTCCAGAAGTGTTTGGACAGTCCTCCCAGGCACAGGGTGTGACTATTGGGGTGTCTGTGCAGGGTCAGAAGCTGGATTTTGTGATCTCTGTGGGTCCCTTCCAACTCTGGGTATTCTATGATTCTGTCCTTAAAAGCGAATAAATCTCTGTCTGGATCCTTGTATCCTTTCAAGGAAGCATCAGATAAAACAGGTGGATATCCTCTTACCAGCTTGATAAATATATACAATCAAATCAATATTGAGGGCATCGGGTTCTCTATGTGAGAATGAGCACCAAATGTTTTCACAGCTTTGGGGCTTCTACAATTTTCCCTGCAACAGCCTCTGGATACAATAACCTGGTGCTGTTTTTAGGAAGAAAGGAAACAAGGGGAGAAGCTGATTATAAGGTTCTCATTTTGATGGCAAATGTTAGTAACTTGAAGATTTAACACCCAAGTCCAAGTGGAGCTAGAGAACAGTACTCAAGTGGGATTGCAAAGCAGTATAAGCCATAGAAAACTCAGAGTGATACAACCTCCTCACTCCTGCTGACCCTGGACCCTTTCAGCGTGGCCACACAATTTATAACTGCCAAAAAATGTCATTTCCACCTCTGCTAAAGAAACAAAAGGCAGCTCAAAGCAACTTGGTGGCTCAGGCAGTGCTGGGGCTCAGACCTCCCTCTCCCGGGCCACCGGTGCCTTTGAGAGGAGAGGATGGCAGAGGGTGTGTGGGAAGAAGGCGGGAGGTGGAGCGGCTCCCATCAAATCCAGCGGGAGTTTTGTGTGGAGCACAATCCCATTAGCGGTGTTATTCACGGGTCACGGCCCGAGGGCTGAGGGTTGAATGTGTTTGTTCTGCAAATTGGACTAATATTGTGAGGAGCATAAAAGAGTATGTGTAACGTGTGTTTGGCCTCTGTTTGGAGATCACAGCAGAGAATGTTTCCTTGAAATTGTATTAGCTCAGATCCAATCTTAGGATAACTTACAGCTAGGAAAGGCTTCCATGTCACTAATAACAACCACCGTCTTTTGAATGTTTAATACATCAGAAATCAGAGCAAACAAAGTTTTGTTGTGATTTCTGCTTTTCTACTCAATTATAAATCTATAAAATTATTCAATAAATGAGAATCATGCTGAACAATTAATTGCTTAGCAGTGGGTATTTGAAATAGATTTTAGCTTATCTGGGCTGAAAACTTCTGTTGTTCTGCTCTTTCCCTGGAACTCATCACATACCTTTGAAGCAAGTTCAGGAGTTGTCTTAAAAAAATATTAACTAAATTTTGATCTAAGAATAACGGCAAAAAAGATTATGTTATGTGTTTAGACCTTGCCCATTTTTGTGCTATTAACTTAATCTTTTCTGCTTTGGGAAACCATCAGTGGGAGCCCAGAAGGATATAATGTGTTCTATTTGCAGGATCCACTTCTTTGGCTGTAAGTACTTCTAGATGGAAGAAAAAAAGAAGAAGATGAAGAAATTATTTTCTTCCATCTACTTCTAGATGGAAGAAAAGAATTTGTACTCAGCTGTTCCTGGAAGTTTGCTCTTGCATGAGAATGGTAACCATTATTGTATTTATCCACTGAAATCCTATTTGCACTTTCTTCTTCCAGATCAAAATGTGATTTTACTTTCATGCCAAGGAATGATTGTTAACCAGTATTTTGCTGGGTTTTTAGAGATTGGTTTTATCTTTTATGCTTTGACTCCCTATATTCTAATGAGAGAACCATACAAAATCAAGATGATTTCAATTGGATAACCTGAAGTTATACAAAAGGAACAGTGGAACAGGGGCCTGAATAAGGAAGGTCCAGAACAACCAAGAGGCTTGAACAAGGTGTAAGATTCATGTCACCAAACCCTGTTGTTTGTGCAAAGTACATGTCAATATGTTCACAACATCAATTTGTCAATCTTTTGATTGATAATAATACAATTGCAAATATTAGTTTTGCTCTTGGTTTGGAATGAGACAGCTGGAACAAAATGAAATCTGAAGCCACTCAAGTCAGCCAAGGCTTGGGCTTTGTCCTGGAAGGTGCTGTGACACCCAGGTGAGCTGGCAGCCAGCAAAGGGAGAGGGTGCCCCAAGTGTTTTGGATAAAAATGCAGATAAAAATGTAGAGGTGGCATCCTGAGAGCCACCCAAAGCTCAGGTTAACACAGCAGCCTCACCCTAAAACAAGCTGTAAGTGGCTGAAGTGCCTCTTGTTAGAAGGGCTGTGCTGGAGTCCAGATTTGGAGCTGGGGATTGTCACAGGGCTGTATCAAATGCCACTGCCAGTGTGGTGGCTTCACTGTCAGACCTCCTGGCCATCATTCTCTTTGTTGCTCTCGCTTTTCTGGTGGCACTGCCATTGCCTGTTGCCTCTGTCATGGCTGGAAACAATTTTCTGCAGCAGCAATTTGACTTCCATGCCCAACCATCACTGGGCGTGATTATCACCACTGTAGGAGCACCCCTGGTGCAAGGAGGATTTATTAGACATGATTAATAAGCACAAATAATTTATCTGCTGTCGCCCAGTAGACCATGTCCCTCAGAGCTCAGCCTCGTGCACCAAGAATTGCAAATGTCCTTCAATGCCTGTTTAAATACACAGCAGCAATACCCCAGGGCTGATAATAATAGTCCTGAACCAAGCACTAAACCAGGGGAAAGCTGGTTCCAGCTGAGTGTGGTGTGGTATCTTTGATGCAGGAAGGGAGAATAATTCCTCTTGGGTATGTACATGAATGCAGATGTGATTTGGATGGCACGAACAGGACGAACAGGACATTTAGATATGGAAAAAAATGGAAATCTCATTATCCTGACAGTAATTCAGGACTATTACAGGGAAGCTCAGGAGCTTTAATCAGTAACACTGTATTAGCATGACAGAGTTAATGGTGATAAGGTAAAAGATACTGATTAAAGAACATTTTTCTCCACTTAAGAACTGCTACCTACTGTAGCCAAACACATCAGTGGGCCATATCCTGCCTTTGATTTGCTGAACCCTTCTCCCCAGGCCAAGGGGAGCATAGGTGGGTTTGCCTCCTGCCTTGATCTGCAAAGTCACATATATTTATATGTAGTGTCTGTTACCTTAGAAAGGTTCTTCTCTGGCTTCTTTCAAACCCCACTTTATTATCTCCATGCCATGGGGGCTGTTGTACAGGTGTAGTCCCCGTAGGAATGGGCAGGAGGAGTCAGATGTGGAGGCCCATATGGAACACAGAGCTGCTGCAGCAGGACTCTCCTGGTGCCACAGGGCTTCTAGCAGCTTCTCTGGGTGTTTAACAGCCCGTGGTTATCTCCAGCTAAAAATAAGGCCTTGGAAGAATTAGCTGGCTTCCCTGAGCAGGGAGAAGTGCTGACTTTCTGTGTCAGTTCAAAGTTATTCCTGGGGATGAATTAGCCCTTGTTCCAACCACATGTGCTGGAATGGGTTCCCTGACTCTGCTGCTGCCTCAGCAGCCAAATGCCAACGTGCATAAGGAGTCAGAGCCTCCAGGGGGAGATCTCTGACCCTGGCTGTGGGATCAAGCTTTTGCAAAGTGTGTTTTCCTTGTGCAAAATACCTGGGGGCTTGAAATCATAGTGGTGAGATAGCTTCAAATGCAACCAGCGTTTCTCCTGGTTAAATAAACTCTGAAGAACAGCCTTGTTCATTAGCAGGAAGATTTATAATGACAACAGAAGCTGCAAAAGGATATTCAGGCTGCCATCAGCAGGTTTGGTACAACCAGAAAAGGCAGGGCAGGATCTTTAAACACACAACCCATTAAACACACAGACCACAAGTGTTTTGTTCTGTGTCTATTTCAATCAGAGTAAAAATACACCAACAGAGGGAACAGATTGGTTTTTAAAAATATTCCATGAGATAAACAACAGCTTTGGCTAAGTCCAACTGAATGCATTTTACCTTATGAGAAGTACTTTTGGAGGTCAGGGGAAACGTTAAGGGTGGCACAAGCTGAGCTGCTTTGTAAACTTGTTCTGCAAAAAGAAGCAACATTGGTTACATAAAATCACAAAATGGTTCGGGTTGGAAGGGACCTTAAAGCTCATCCCATCCCACCCCTGCCATGGGCAGGGACACCCTCCACTGTCCCAGGCTGCTCCAAACCCTGTCCAACCTGGCCTTGGGCACTGCCAGGGATCCAGGGGCAGCCCCAGCCTCTCTGGGCACCCTGTGCCAGGGCCTGCCCACCCTCCCAGGGAAGGATTCCTTCCTAACAGCTGATCTACACCTACTCCCCCTTGTCCTGTCACTCCATCAGAGGGTCTACTTCAACCCTGGAGCTTTTCTCAGGCTGAAATTATAGAGAGGCTAAGCCAGAGGCTTTATGAAAGGAACAAGTTGCAACCTCTTAGTGGAAAAGGGAGTATTTTACAGTTAGTTAGAAGAGCCAAGTGTCACCTCTTTTTTATTTTAATCTTATTCCAACCCCATGATTTCCCAAAAATAGATTCACTCACCAAGAACGTCACATTCATCTTGGTTCAGCTAATGATATTTATACTTTTATATTGGATGGGATTAATTTTCCTATCCTGTTAATGCAGCATGTGATCATTAAATACCTTTACTGCACGCATAGACATATATTTTCTGTGTCAGAAAGGAAAGCAACCGGCATTTTAAATTACTGAGTGATAATTGTAGGTGGCTGTTTTCCATAGTGCTTAAGGAATTCCTTTCATTATGATAAATGGGTGTAAGGCTCCCTTTTTACACAGAATCAGTTCACAAGTGAATTTATTCGACAGTCACGGATTGTGGGTCTACTGAAGAACATTTTCCACAAAGGTGCCTGTGTTCATGTAGTGAACATGTGTAACAGCACCTTATGGAGGAGAGGCACTGAAACTTCCCAAATGATGGGTTTGGGTGCTAACACCTCGTACAGCTAATGCTGCAGCTCACATCCTGCCAAATTTCACTGAGGCTTATTTCACATCCACAGCTCAAGAAGTGCAGGGAGTGCCTAAGCAAAAAGAGATCCAATGACAAGCACAGTAAATTATTATCCTGGCATTTTAAGTAAAATGTTTTACAAAATCAATTTGCAGCCATGTGCCATTAAGGTATCAACTGCAAAAGTGAATTCCAGCATGGGGAATCTGCCAAAAAGAAGAGATTTTATCCTGACAGGAGTGAAACAAACAGACATCCAATCAGGGTAGATGTTAAGAAAGCCAAGAGAAATAAGAACTCCATTCTACACAGAACTGTTTCCCAAGACATAAAAACAGTGATTAAAAATGAGACCCTGCTGCTTGTGAAACTCTAAAGCTTGAGTTAATGGCTCCAGAATGGACCAGTGCCTTCAACAAAACCACCAGAGGCCCTGTAACCTCCCACAGAAAGCAAGGACAGAACTGCTGGGGTTTGAGCATGTTATCAGGCAGCACCTCCCACGTGCAGCTTGTTTCTGTGCACAGAGGTTTGTTTCCTCAGCCACAACAACACAGAAAACTTGAAAACAGAAAAACACTATTTTCCCTGTCAAACAGGAATTTCAGTTACCTGCAAAGGAAGGTGTTTAATTTTTGCTTCACAGCAAGCTTTCCCATCTCTTCCATTCAGTGTTACACTGGTCTCTCATTCACAGGCTGTTTCAGGGAGGTTCCTAAAGCCTCCCAGTGTCTGTCCTGGGGTGGCTGCCTTAGTGGGTATGGTGGTGTGCCATCAAAGGTTGGAGACCTTGGAGGCCTTTTCCAACCATAATGATTCTGTGACTTTGTGATTCCATGGAAGGTGTGCTACCCCACACCCATCCTGAGCCCCCCAGCTGCAGTCTGGGGTCAGGGGCCATTGGTCCATCCCTGTTGCTACCAGGAAAGGTTTGGCTTTGACCACTCTGTAACCAAACACCTGCAAACACCAAGCATCCTGAAGAGGGGTAAAGCATCCCATTCACTGATTACTTTTGAGTTTGAGTGGATTCTCCATGCACACGTGAAGAAAAAATGTTTTACATAGCTTTCTGCATTCAGCACAGGACTCAAAGTCATTCCCAAAGCAGGACATGGCAACACCATTTCTCCACCCCCACTGTGTCCAGATCCATGCCCCAAGCACTGTTACACAGCCCTTTCCAACCTTGTAAAGAGTAAATTACTTTACCTTAATGAATGGTGAAGCCAGCCCACAACTCCCTTTTCCTTTTTCCATGCTCACAGTGTTACTGACACGCACTGATTTGGAGGGGCAAGGAGACAAAAGTTTTTAATTTGTTACTCCAGTCCTCAGTGGGGATGTTAAGGATTTTCCAGACAAAAGACTAAGACTCAGCTAGCCCCAGCTGAATGCCTCTTTCTGTTCAATTGCTTTGTGTGGTGTAACTGCTAACAGTGCTAAAAGAAAGAGCCTGATGACTGATGTGCTGCTTCATTCCCGTTATTGGAATCTGTGCTCTGAAACACAGGATCAGCTAAGCCCTTGGCAGAGCTGGGAGCACAAGAAATTTCCTCTGCAAAGCTGTTTTCCACCAGCCTCAGCCTGGCTTTGGGTGGGGCAAAACCTTTCCAAAAGTATAAACGGATGATGTGTTTTGTTTGCAACCCGCACTGCCTGGGCAGCATAAAAACTGTGCAATATATAAGAGCCAAAACAAGAGTGTGAGTGCAGGGAACAGATTTCAGTGTGAGAGTTACCAAGGGTGCCCTCAGTAACTTCAGAGACAGCCCCAGGCTGGCTGGAGTGTGGCTGTGCAGGAGGGCGGCAGCTCTGCAGAGGCACCAGGACAGGCTGGATCCATGGGCTGAGTTCAGCCAGTGCCGGGCCCTGCCCTGGGCTCAGCCCCGGCCCTGCAGCTCCAGGCTGGGCAGAGGGGCTGGAAAGGGCCCGTCGGGAAAGGCCCTGGGGGGCTGTGCCAGGGCCGGGCAGGAGCCCAGGGGTGCCCAGGGGGGCACGAGGCCAATGGCCCCGGGCTGTGCCAGCCATGGGGTGGCCACAGGCCAGGGCAGGGTCTGTGCCCTGGGCTGGCCCTGCTGAGGGACCCCAGGGCTGTGCCCAGTTCTGGGCCCTGGAGGGGCTGGAGCGTGGCCAGGGAAGGGAAGGGAGCTGGGGAAGGGGCTGGAGCCCCAGGAGCGGCTGAGGGAGCTGGGAAGGGGCTCAGCCTGGAGAAAAGGAGGCTCAGGGGGGACCTTGTGGCTCTGCACAGCTCCTGCCAGGAGGGGACAGCCAGGGCGGGTCGGGCTCTGCTGCCAGGGAACAGGGACAGGACAAGGGGAAACGGCCTCAAGCTGTGCCAGGGGAGGCTCAGCTTGGACAGCAGCAGGAATTTCTCCATGGAAAGGGTGCTCAGGCCTTGGCAGGGGCTGCCCAGGGAGCTTTGGGGTGCCCATCCCTGGAGGTGTCCCAGGAAGGGCTGGAGGTGGCACTCAGTGCTCTGGGCTGGGGACAAGGTGGGCACTGGGCACAGCTGGGACTCCATGGGCTGGCAGGGATTTTCCAGCCTCAGTGACACTGGAATTCTGTGATTCTATGACTGTATGACAAGTGGTATGGACTGCCCTTGCTCCCATAACTATGAGGTACTTTTGGCATGGCTGCAGCCAACAAGTACCTGTCTTCATTCTAATGCTGAAGGGACTGGGAGTTCACTCTCAATATTTGCTTCTCCTCTTGTATGAGTGTATTGGCAAGTACAGTAATTTCCTTTGCTTCCTAATGTCTCACCTTCTCTCAAGTCCATAGGAGATGAAAGCTAAATTTCATAAAACAGGACAGTGAACAGCAGCCAGAGAAGTAAAGAGAGCAGCAGGGAGTTGTTACATCCTGAGGAAAAAATAAAGTGACAAAAGTTAACTCATCCATATCCGAAAAAAAATTTCAACCATATTTAAATTGCCTCCAAACTTCTTGAAATAATTCCCTATAAACCAGACTTTTACAACTAGACAGAAGTTAGCCCGGCCTTCACTCTTCGGGTAAAAGAGGGTGATCAACATTTTTTAATAGAAAATAAAAATTCTGAAAAGGAATAGAAAACATAGAAGGAATTGAAAATTAGTATCACAAAAATAATTTACTGCCTTAGAATTCGGAGAAATGTTACCAGACAACGTTTTGTTTCCTGAATCTATTAAAAACCTGCCTTGGTCATGAAGAAAATTTGTCTTAGATGACTGGTAATTTTAGAAAACTGCTGACCAGCTGTGACTGTACATCTGCTGAATAAGTTGGCAAACTGCCCCTGTTTCCAGTCCTTCATCCTGAATGATTTAATAAGATGTGGCTTTGAATGCAGCGTGATACAGTTGGATTAGTTTCATGCCAACTCCTGACACTGAAATTTTCTGAAGCTCTTTCAGAGCTTTTCCACCCCTGTTTTCCTGCAGGGATGGATGGCACTGGTCAGGGGAAGTCACACTATTGTGGTTACTATAACAGCCCTTTTGTCTTGAGCTGGGTTGTAAAAAGAGCGCTGCAGGCTGGAATCTCTGACTGGAAGCAGAGTAGAAGAATAGGGAACACGATGGAAACATCCCATCTCACCAAGCACCTCCTTCCTCTCACCGAGATTGCTGAATTCATCTGAGGTCAGCTGGGTCATTTACTGCTGGAAGACTGCTCCCAAAATGTCCTTTTCCAGCAGAAAGTCCTCCTGATGTCCCATCCATGTTCACTCATGTCTGCTTTGGGTGCCCTCTCAGAAGCTGTGCACCACCAGCAGTGTTTCCCTGCAGCCCTGCCCGTGGGTGGCTGTGGCTGTGGCCACCCACAGTGGGGAGTGTTAATCTCTCCCTGTGTCCTGGTAATGTCACTTCTGACCTGCCTCAAACTCCTGCTTGCCGTTACGTGGCCATGCCACACCGAGGGCTCCCAGCTGCCTGGAGATCTGCTGATCTGTTCAAGCCTTTCTCTTCCTTTGTCCTTCTGAGCTTTGGAGTTTGCAGCAGAAATCCATGCTTGCTGCAAGAATTTCTCACTCTTAAACTCCATCCTATCTCTGACTTGCTCTCTATGCTGGGGCAATGTCAAGCTTTGTGCTGTCAGCAAACTTCATTACCGTGGTCTTCTTTGGGCAATCCAAGCCCAAACCCTGTCTGACAGAACCATACCAAAAAGAATGGCGTTGGATTCAGTCATTCATTAATTAACTGCTCTTCTATTCTTTATAGAATTACAGAATAATTGAGATGAGAAAAGTCCTCCCAGCCCATGGAGTCCCAGCTGTGCCCAGTGCCCACCTTGTCCCCAGCCCAGAGCACTGAGTGCCACCTCCAGCCCTTCCTTGGGCACATCCAGAGATGGGCATTCCAAAGCTCCCTGGGCAGCCCTGCCAAGGCCTGAGCACCCTTTCCATGGAGAAATTCCTGCTGCTGTCCAAGCTGAGCCTCCCCTGGCACATCTTGAGGCCATTTCCCCTTGTTTTGTCCAGTTCTCACTGAATAGTCCCTTGCCTTTAGCATGCCTGAATATTTGAGCTTTCTTCATGCCTGTATTTTGGTGAAAATACAACCGAGAAATTAACCTTTCCATATACAGAGCACAGATCCACATAGTTTCTGTAGTTTCTGTCCCCCTCTTACTTATGCGGAAAAATGAACTCTTATTTAAATTTACTTTTACCCTTGGAAAACCCAGTTTGGCTGGCTTTTGAGGCTTTCTGAGAGTATCTCTGGGTTTTGAATCTCCAAGCTGTCCCACAGCCTGACTGTTTTGCTTCATGGGGTCATGCTGCTCCAGAACTGGAAGGGCCTGCCATGCTCCAGAAAGGCAGCCCCATAATTATGGGGTGGCCATGCTGACGACGTTGCCTACACAGGGTGAAGCCACACTGCAAGACCAGAAACTCTGCTTGCAAAGAGGTCAAACCACTTAGGATCCCCAGAGGTTTCTGTGTTTTCTGGGAGAACAGGCTGTGTCACACACATTTAAATGGTGCCATGCCAGAGGGGAGAGCATGTGGAGCGCTCTCTCTCCATCAGGACAGTGTAGATGAGATCTGAATTCAGCCCTTTGTGCAGACAGCAGTAATGATGTGTGTCATTCCTTTTCCACTTCTCCCATTGCTAACCAAAATGTGGCATCAGCTATGGAAAAACCCATTGTTTTCCTTGTGAGGATAAATTGCTCCCTACTCACACACATAGAAGGCAAAGGACTGCCCAGAAGAGCAGAAAGTGCCTCTGGAGAGCCCACACTTCAAAAGGAGCAGCAGGGACCTGGCAGTGCCCCCAGATCAAAGAGGTTTGGCACCCAGGGTACAAAAGTGTGTCCCCAAATCAAGCATCACTCTGTTGACGTGGTTTTGCACTGGTGAGCTGAGATGTGATGCCAACTGACAGAGAATCAAGAGCCTGAATTTCTGGATGCTTCCATCCCATCCAGCAGCAGCAACAACGCAGCACTGCCTACTCAGCACAAGCAGCAGTTGCTGCATGTGAGCCAGGGAATTTCAGGGGGAAGAGGAACACCCTCCTCGTGGGAGGCAAGGTGCATGAGGAACTCCCAGAGGGAAGGTGCTGTCACATCACCTCCCAGTGTGAAGGTGTGACCCAAAAGCAGGCTGAGTTGCTCCAAGCCCACACCCTCCACCTCCTCCGAGTCTCCACCGCAGCCCTTCACCTTCCTGCCTCTCTTTAGGCCAGATCAGACTCCCATCAGTTCATCTCTGCCTGGCCCCACTCCTCATGCCCAGGGCCAGGGCAGGGACACACTCAGGGGGATCTGCTCACCTGAGCTGCTGTGTGTGCCTTGGCTGAGCCGAGCCACTGTTCCATGTCTGCAGGGCTCATCCACTTGAGAACGATAAAGCTGGGGTGTCTGGAGGATGCAGTGCCTCGTTGGCTTTGCTTTCTGCCCTCACGTTGGAATTCGCTTGTTTAGGGAGAATAACTAAAGCCAAATTAATTGAGGACATTCAGCTCTGGGCCACCTGGGTTTGAGGAGAAAAGAGAAAGGACTCTGTGTGATTTCATGTGAATCAGGCAAAAGCTGTTTATTGTGCTTCTATACATTGTTTATATTTACTTTTTACCTTGGTCTACAAAATCACACATTGATAGGTAGTTCTGCTTTGTCCATGCATCTCTTGATTGGTAGCTCTATTTTGTCTACAAGGTAAGCACACAGCTTTTTCTTAATCTAATTAGAAGTTGCTGTGTTATTTTATTTGGGTTGATACTTCTATGTCTGTTAGCAACTTTTCTGCTTTTTCTTCTTGTAACAGTTTTTTATCTATAAAGATGAATACAGTTTTGTTACAAAGATGACTTAATTCTTTATTTTTAGAAGTTAGGCTGGTTCATTCAGTACAAGTCTATTTTCTCATAAATATGATTTCACAAGGGTTAATGCAGACCTTGGTCGGGAGGTGAGACCCAGGGTGTCCCCACAGCACTCCCATGTGTCTGACTTCCCTGCAGCCTTGGCTCTGTGAGGCTCAAAGGCTGACAACAACTCACACAGCAAGTGCTGGTGCTGCCCCTGGCTCGGGGCAACTCCCAGATCAATGCAGGGGATGAGCAGCTGGAGCAGCCCTGGAGAAGGACCTGGGGGTGCTGGGGGTGAGAGCTGGGCCCCAGAACCCCCCCTGGGTTCTGTCTGGGCTGAGCCCCAGCGTGGGCAGCAGGGGAGGGGGGGATTCTGCCCCTCTGCCCCTGTGCTCAGGTGAGACCCCACCTGCAGAGCTGCCCCAGCACAGGAGGGACCTGGAGCTGCTGGAGAGAGCCCAGGGCAGGCACCAGGATGGGCAAAGGGATGGAGCAGTTCTGCTGGGAGGAAAGGCTGCACAGCTGGGATTGTTCACCTGGAGAGGAGAAGCTCTGGGGTGACCAAATCGTGGCCTTGCAGGGCCTGAAGGAGCCAACAAGAAAGATGGAGAGAGACTCTGCACCAAAGGGATGGAGTGACAAGGGGGGAATGGCTTCCAACTGCCAGAGGGCAGGGGTGGATGAGATATTGGGAAGGAATTGTTCCCTGGGAGGGTGGGCAGGCCCTGGCACAGGGTGCCCAGAGCAGCTGTGGCTGCCCATGGATCGCTGGAAGTGTCCAAGGCCAGGTTGGACAGGGCTTGGAGCAGCCTGGCATAGTGGAAGGTGTCCCTGCCTGTAGCAGGGGTTTGGAACTGGATGATCTTTTAGGTCTCTTTTAACCCAAATCATTCTGTGATTCTATGATTATTTCCTCTCCTAAAACCATGGTCACTCATCAGATAATAAGGAATGGTTGCAGACAGCAGGAAGAGATTCCTGCTTAGAGATCTGTTCCTTGACAGTGAAGGAATGAAGTTGCATGAGAAGGAAAGCAGAACGTAGAATTAGGGGCTGACACTTTTCCTCCCTGGATCATGTAATTAATATCTTTGTGTTTAAAAGCATTACACAGAGAGCTGAAACCATGCCTCACTTGTACAGGTGCATGCAGTGAGTTCTGTACTATGGGAATTACCCCAGTGCTCAGACTGGCAATGGGAGTATTTTCTTCATTCCTGTAAAGACCAGCTAATGGCACACTCAGCTGGGGACACAGGAAAATTTGGGTTCCCTTTCCTTTCCCTGCTAAAGAAATACACTTCCATTAATGGCAATTACAGGCCAGCAGAGCAGTGAGGAGCAGAAGGGTTTATAAGAATAAAGATGTTTTCAGAAGAGGTTGGTACATTACCTTTCTCAGTTGCATTTTGAATAGAGCTTGGTTTGGAAATGAATGCACCTCTACAGAAAATCCATACATGAAGCAGAAACAAGGAAATTATTCAGGACAGGACTATTTGATTCACTGAAAGAGAACAAAAACCAAAAAATGCTGCTGTGAAATGTGAGTCATGAACTAACCACCTTCAGCATCACCAGAACCGAAGACTGAAAGAAAAAAAAAAAAAAGGAAAACAGAAGAGACAACAACCTGATAATGTTGCATTTGGAACAGGCATGTCTGTAAATGGTTTTGGCCTCCAACTTAGATGTAAAGAAGACATAAAGGCCAAAAAAAGAACATCACAATAATTGTGGAAGGTGAAAATGGCTAATGTAGCTGTTGTGTAAATGCTTTGTCCAGAGTTTGGGGATATGAACTACAGTTGTTGTGACTCCTCGTAGAATGATACCTTCTTGATAAGATTTTCCCTGTCCTTTTAGAAAATATCCTCTGAAACCATTCAAAATACATATCTGAACAATTTAATGGGATAGAATAGGATGTGGTGATTTAATGTGATGTGAGAGGAGCAAGAAAGGGATCCCATGTCGGGTAACTGTCTGCCCTTGGCAACTCAGAACACATAAATCCCTTTGTGGAACAGAAACTGGGATCACAAGCCAGTTTTTATTTAATTACCTTTTAACTTTGCATTTACAGTCTCTAACAGAAAACTCTTTGAGTTCAGTTTTTCTCCTTCACACAGAGCAGCTCACAAGCACAGCATAATATGCAAAATATCATATGTAATGTGCAAAATCCTTTTCCTACTAAAACCAACTACAGATTTCTCAGAGTGAATAATTATGCAGAAGATGGAAAGGGTATTTTTTCTCAGTATTTATAAAATACCCTCAATAGTTTTCAAAGCAACACTGTATGTAGTCTGATGCTGGTTTGTTATAAAACAAACATATATGATATGCTAGAAGTGATTTGTGGGAGATATGTCTAATACAAACTAAATGAGACAGGAAAGGGCCAAACAGCCCTGCACAGAGTCACTGGGAGACAGCTGAGTCACACTGCCCTGCTCTAACAGAGAGCCCATAACTTTGCCCAGAAGCTTTAAGCCACTTACTTATTCCCATATTTTCTTCTCCCTTTCTCTTTCACCATTGCAGGATTTCCCAACCCTGTTAGAGCCTTAGCACACTCTTGCATTAACACTTTCTTTTGCATGTTGAAGAGGTAGGAGACAGGTGAGGTACATACTTTCCAACAGAATTTCACTAGTGGACTAAATAAATCATGAAGATTTATTTATTCACTGAAAATTCTCAGCTGCAGAAGCAATAGCCTGAATATGCAGGAAGGGAGTCAAGTCTGACTCTGAATAAAACACAGGTCTCCCCAGGATGTGCTGTGGGCCAAAAGCTCAGATAACTGTTTCCTTAGCTCCAAGCTGGTATCTATTCAGTAGTGAGGGTTTGGCTGAAAATGGGCATAATCAGCATGGGGATGTTTTGCTTATGCTTTTGCCCAGACTGTTTTATAACCTGATGTGTCACCACTGCACTGCTCAGGATTTTCCACAGGATGCCTCTTTTTATTCTTTGCTTTTCTAAGCCTCTCTAAGCTTTTCTGGATAGGTCATTACAATGCCATCATTCCATGCTGCCAGCAGTGCCAGCAGGATGTGACTGAGTGTCTGCAGGGAGGGGCAGAGCAGGGCCCAGGCTCTGCTCCGGGGCCCAGCAATGGCACCAGAGCCACGGGCAGGGCCTGAGCCCAGCAATTCCCCCTGCACAGGAGGCACAACTTCTTCCCTGGGCAGTGCCAGCCCTGAGCACATTGTGCACAGAGCCTGGGGGCTCTCCTCCCTGGGGCTGGGGCAGAGCTGTGTGCACACAATGCTGTGCCCTGGGCTCTGGGATGGCCCTGCTGGAGCAGGGAGGTGCCACCAGCTGCCCACTCGGCTCTTCAGCCTCACCCACCCTGGGATCCAGTGTTATAACCAATACTGGTGGCTCTCTGGACACAGCTCCCAGCTGGAAGCATCCCTGGCTGCAGACTTCATGCTCCCACTTGTTTTTACACAGCTGCTTAATCCTACCTGCTCTTGCTGGGAACTAAAAAAGCAATTTAAAAGGAACTGGACTCCTCTGAGGAGATGCAGGGAAGTCTTTATCATGCCATAATTTCCTGACAGCATGGTCCAGCCTGGGGGAATCAGGGACTGCTGCCAGGGAACAGGGACAGGACAAGGGGAAACGGCCTCAAGCTGTGCCAGGGGAGGCTCAGCTTGGACAGCAGCAGGAATTTCTCCATGGAAAGGGTGCTCAGGCCTTGCCAGGGGCTGCCCAGGGAGCTTTGGAGTGCCCATCCCTGGAGGTGTCCCAGGAAGGGCTGGAGGTGGCACTCAGTGCTCTGGGCACTGGGCACAGCTGGGACTCCATGAGCTGGGAACACTTTTCTCACCTCAATGACCCTGGGATTCTGTGGTGATCTAAGTATGTCCCTTCCAACTCAAGAGAATCTATGATTCTATAGAAAACCCATATGCCCCATGCTGCTGACCCCTGCAGCAGCCACCTCCAATCCCCTCACAGCATCACTACTTCACCTTGAGTGCCATCCAGCTGTTTTTTAGTAAAAAAAGAGCCAAAAACACCTGTGAAAGATCCTTCTTGGCTTTGGTTGCTCATGTTGGAGGAGAAAGTGAATTTTGAGGGGAGATGCAGTCCCCAGCAGTGTTCCTGGTTTGAGATGAATTTCTGCCATGAAGAAGCAAGATTAGTTAGATTGCACTAACTTTTTTAAAATCTATCTATGCCAGAGCTTCTCTAATGATGGAGATATTCACATAATGACTGAAGTTTTCACAGATCTCTAAGAAACAGCTACAGCTTTTAAGTTTACTTCCACATCCTCACTTGCCCCATTCCCAGCACAGCCTAGGTCCAGGGTTTTGACTGAAATGGTCTTAATATTTAGCTAATTGAAATGCTAATTAGACTAATGTGATGAATAAAACAAGCTAGGGATTTGTTAGCAAGTTTCTGCTGCTGCTTTATGTCAACAGATAAGATTCTCTGAATAAGGAGTCCAAGGGGCAGCAGCACATTCTGTTACCCGTTGAACAAGGTGAATTTTTGCTAATAGTAAACCTTAGAGAACTGCAGAGAAGAAAGAGAAGCAATTTTAAATTTTTCAGAACTAGCACATCTTGGACACTGACCACCAAGAAGAAGGTTAGGCTGTCCTGAGCCCATCTGCTTTGCAGGGTTTGCTCTTGATACACAGAGAAAGACAACGTACCTCAACTCGATCCAGTTGTTCTGCCTGCACAGAGGAATTAAACCATTCCTCTCGTGTCTATGTATCGACTTTTTTGTTTTTACTGAGCTCCGTGAAGTGAATTGCAGCTCCACAGAGGCAAAGCAGATGCAAAAATCGGTCGGACGGCTCACGGCTCCCCTCAGGGCTCCCGCCTCCGCCCGGGTACGAGTGTCCCGGGTGGGGCGGGCGAAGCCGTGAGGGGACGCGAGAAGCCGAGAGGGGTCGGGTGAGGCCGGGATGGAGCGGGCGATGCCGTGAGGAGCTGTGCTGAGCCGAGCGGAGCCGTGAGGGGGCGGATGGAGCGGTAAGGGGGGAACGGAGCCGGGACAGCGCGGATGAAGCGGTGCGGGGCCGAGCGGAGCCGGGACAGCGCGGATGAATCGGTGAGGGGGGAACGGACCCGGGACAGCGTGGATGAAGCGGCCAGGGGCCGAGCGGAGCCGTGAAGGGCCAGGCGGAGCCGTGAGGGGCCGGGCGGGGCGGGGCGGGGCGGGGCGGTCCCTGGGGCGGCTAAAGCCGTGAAGAGGCGGCCCCGCTCCGCCTCTTCCTGCGGCAGCCGCGCAGTTGCAGCCATGGCGCCTCGCCGGGAAGCCGGTCTGCTGCTTCTGCTCCTCGTCTTGCCGCTGGCCAGCTCGGAGCTGAGCGACTACTTCGGCACCAAGTCCCGCTACGAGGAGGTGAACCCGTACCTGGTGAGCGACCCGCTGTCGCTGGGGCCCGAGGCGGGCGGCTCGCTGCCCGCCTCCTGCACTCCGCTGCAGCTCCGCGCCGTGCTCCGGCACGGCACCCGCTACCCCACGGCCGGGCAGATCCGCCGGCTGGGCGAACTGCACACCCGGCTGCTCCGCCATGCCGCGGCAGCCGCCGCCTGCCCCGCCGCCGTCGCCCTGGCCGACTGGCCCATGTGGTACGAGGAGAGCATGGACGGGCAGCTGGCGCCGCAGGGCCGGCTCGACATGGAGCAGCTGGCCCGGCGCATGGCCGCCCGCTTCCCCGCGCTCTTCGCCGCCCGCCGCCGCCTGGAGCTGGCCAGCAGCTCCAAGCACCGCTGCCTGCAGAGCGGGGCCGCTTTCCGCCAAGGGCTCGGGCCCACCCTCGACTTCGGCGGCGACGGTGAGTGCGCGACACCCACCCCTTTTCCTGGGGGAGCCCCTGGCTTATCCTGACGGGCTGAGGGATTCCCAGCTGTCCCAAGGGGATGGGGGACTCCCGCGCCTTCCTGAGGGCCACCAGGTGCTCTCTGGGCACCTGCTCCTTGAGGGGGTGAGGGAGATCTGTGCCCGGAGTGAATGACTCCCGTGTCCTCCCTGAGGGACTGGGACAGCCCCTGGGGTTCCTAGCACCGCTGAAGGGGATGGGGATCCCTCACACCCTCTCTGTGGGAGCTCCATCCCTCTCCTGAGGGATCCCTGAGCACTGGGGGAGCCTCGATCCAGCCGAGGGAGCACCGTGACCTCGCTGAGGGGCTGGGGGACTCCTGATGTCTTCATGGGTGACTGGAAGAGTCCCTCCCTGAGGGAGCTCCCTGAGGCATTGGGGATGTACCTCCCTGCTCTCCCTGTGGTTGAGGGCCACCCCGCACCCCCTCCGTGGGGACACGGCTGTGGTGGCTGACGTGTCCCTTGGAGGCTGGCATGGTGGCCACGTGCTGGGGCCCTTGGGGATGGAGGTGCTCTGCTTGAGGCCCACGTTTGCTTTCAGATGTGGAGATTGAAGTTAACGACTTCCTGATGCGGTTCTTTGATCACTGCGCCAAGTTTGTAGCCATGGTGGAAGAGAACGACAAGGCCATGTGCCAGGTGACCGCCTTCAAAGAGGGGCCTGAGATGAAGAAGGTTCTGGAGAAGGTGGCCAGTGCCTTGTGTTTGCCAGTGGAGGAGCTAAATGCAGGTAAGGAACTCCTGTTAGAGGTGGCTTCGGCTCCAGGGCTGGCCAAGAACAACTTCCAAGACATATAGTTATGCAGAGTAGGTAATTTCATGTGGCTGTGACTTGGAGATGCAGTTTCTAATTAAGTACACGAGACTGTAAGTCTGTGTTAGTGTTGCAGTAATGAATGATTGTTGGACCATGGTCAGAAGAAAAAGAGATTTGAAAACATGTTTGTTGTAGATGAAACCAGCTTTACCTGGTTTTGGAGGGATTTGAATGTTTTAATTTTGCTTTTGTGAAACCCATTACAACTCAAGCACATAAATGACCTGAAGAAAAGCAGCCCTGTGTGTTAACTCACCTGTCTAGAACAGAAGTGCTGGGCTTTCTTGTGTGGTCAAGTGGTGAGAAAAGCTCCCCAAAATAAGTGTTGCTGTTGGGATTGCAGCATCAGGGACCTGCTGGAAACAAAGTTCACCCTGGTGCTGCTTGTACACAGCTCCTGATGTAGAGGGGGAGTTGCCCAAGAGGTCACATCTTCCCTTTATTGACTTCTGACCTGTGTGGCTGCACCAGCAGGTGGACAGCATTTAAAGTGAAATGCTCTTGCTTTCCTCTTATAATGATGTAATGTGAAGAGCTTGCAGTCCAAAATTTGGATTTTGCACAATAGTTCTGTTAAACTGTGTATTTTTGGTGCTTGGTCTTTGTCCTGCCAAATATTTATTTTATTTCATTGTTTGTATTGCCAAACAGTAATTGCAATTCATTTCAGAGGTAAACTGAGGAGAGGAAGTTGCTGCTTGGGTAGCAGTGGTTTATCTCTTGCTTGGGTAGCAGTGGTTTATCTCTTGCTTGGGTAGCAGTGGTTTATCTCTTGCTTGCTTGTTGGCTTTATTGCAGATCTTGTTCAAGTGGCTTTTCTCACCTGCTCATACGAGCTGGCCATAAAAAATGTGACCTCCCCATGGTGTTCACTCTTCAGTGAAGAAGATGCCAAGGTATGTGAGACTTGGAGCAACCTGCTCTAGTGGAAATTGTTTCTGCCTGTGGCAGAGGGTTTGGAATGAGGTGATCTTAAATGGCCTTCCATCCCAAACCATTCTCTAATGTGTGGTTTTCATGTGATACAATCATGTGATAAAATTCACTCCAGGGTACATCAAATGAGGTCTTCCAGGGCCTCTAAGCCTCTGTTTGGTTTTGAGCACTATCAGCTCTCTAAACCAAATAAATGCCTACTGACAGAACCCAGATAAATGAGACAAATGTTTGTTCCTCTTTCAAAATTGTTTTATGTAACTTTTGATGTTCAGTACGGCTCTTAAGGAAATCTGCACCCCTGGGAAAAGAGGAGACCTTTGCATAGGTAGGCTAAAGGGTGGGCAGTTAGGGGCAAATGATCTCCTGTCTGAGAGCATCAGGCTCACCATGGGCTTCTGCTGAGACCTGCCCTGTTCAGTCTAGTTATTTATAACCCAGCAGGGAGGTGGGAAATGACTTGGATGCCAGGAATTGTCAGGAAAGGAACAGAACGAGGAGAGCACAGTGTGCTCTTGAATAATTCCAAGGCACAGTTCTGTCTACTTGAGATGTGTGCATGTCTCTGGAACGTGTAAACAGACACAAAACAAGCTGGGCTAAAGGTGTGGGATGGATTCTATGAGAAGAATGAAGAGCCAAAGGCAAAATGAGAAGTGCTAAAAAAGCAGTGGATAGTGGTTGTCTCGTGATGTGCAGTACTTCAGGTTTTTTTGGTGATTGTTACCAGATGCTGAATTTGGTCACTCTTTGGTCTGATCTGTAGTCTGGCTTTAGGCTGCAGTGGTTTCAACTGGAGCCCTGATGTTTGGGGTTGTGTTTGTGTCATTGCTCCAGGCTGTGAGCTTTTTGTTTTCCCTTGGTGCAGTAATAAAAAACTGAGCTCTACCTTTAGGTGCTGGAATACCTGAACGACCTGAAGCAATACTGGAAGAGAGGATATGGCTATGACATCAACAGGCGCTCCAGCTGTGTTTTATTCCAAGATATCTTCCAGCACTTGGACAAAGCAGTGGAGGAGAGCAAAAGGTAAATCAAGAGTCTTCAGTGCTTTGGGTGTGAGCTTTGTGTGCTCAATCCTGAGCTGGATTTCATGTGAAAAGAAGTTCAGTACTGTACTTCTGAATGTGGCAACATCAGGAGAGCTGGAGCTAGGAGAGTTTTAACAGTGAGAGTACAATTTTTACTGGAGCAGTGTTACTTTGAAGAGTATATATTTTTTTTTTACTTTTGTGCTCAGCTAAAGTATTTCCATCTTTTAACTTGCTGATCCACACAGGCCTTCAGAGGACAGCCAGCTGCTGTCTGATAGTAGTATTTTCTTACTGCAGTTTGAGGAGATACGGAGTTAAAATACTCCAGCTTTTATAATATAGCTTTTTTATTAAAAATAATTTATTGCTTAAATGCTAATTTGCAGTCTGTGTTTATGTTCTTATGTAAACTGAACAATTAGAAGTTCATGGTTAATAATCAGTCACATCAATTAATACTTTAGCAGATTAGTATGGGAATTTTCTAGAAGTACAGGATCTCAAGGATAGGGCCATAAGATTGTATAATGAAAGGAGAGTGATCAATTTTGTTCCCTTTTAGTGTCATTTCCTCCTTGAGCAGTGAGGGCCTTTCAATCCTTACATTACACACACTAATTGCAGCTGTCTCTCTGGTATATAAAACATCCCTGTAAGTCTAATAATAACAACAAATTTTAAAAACCCAAGAGCTGTAATTGGAAGAAACAGATGGAGATTTGATTGATTTGGAGCTGGATCAGCAGTTGCTGAACTGGGAGGTGGGAAGGCAGAGCTCCCAAGCACAGTGGTAACTTTGTTTTTCAGCATTGGCTGTGGAAGTACAGTTGCACCACCTGGGGCTCTCATGGTTTTTTGCCATCACAGAGGGAAGCAGGCAGTGAGTGTAAAAGGATCAGGACCCTAAATCTTGTAAAGTTCCAAGCTGGGTGAGCAGCCTTCAGGATGAGCCTCATCCTAAACAGAAACGGGAAAGCCGAGTGGCACAGGAGTGGGTTACTCCCTTCCTCAACAGAAGGTGGCACTCGTAAAGCACTGGAGACCTGGGAATAAACTGCGCTGGGTAACCCTGGAGAGGATGTGGGAATCTACCTGGGCCGGCTTGTCTCTTGGAATCTGGGCAGCAGAGATGCACCTGATCCTATTTCATCTACGGAGTGAGATTTGTCTCTTTTTCATCTATGGAGAGAGACACCCTCTGGCAGAGTAAGAGTAGAAAGAAAACAAGAAAACATGCAAATTAATAGATACATAAACCTTTCTTTTTATGGTGATGGTCAACTTCAAGGCAGCAGGTTAAACATTTTAGCAGCATTTTCAGAAAATGAACTTTTGTGATGATTAAATGTCGTTCAGTGGAATGTTTAAATTTAACAATGTTTAACATTGATTTATAACTGTCTGCTTGCTCTAAAAATTTAAGAATAAGACATTACTCTAAAAATTTAAGAAAAATTTACTTCCACAGCATTCTCTTTGCCCCAAAGTTTTTTTTTTTTTTTTTTAAAGCTTAGATTGGGCTATTCAGAAGTAAAAACTGAAGCATTTCTGTTCTGGGAAGAAGCTGAGGGATCTGAATTATCTGTGCTGCTCCAGACTTGACAGTGGAGAGCAGTGTTGGCAAAGCTGTATTTTTGTAGCGTACTTTCTGCCTTTATGTTCAATAGCTTTGTTCTGTTTTCATTCCCAGTTACAGTGAAATTAAAAAGAGAATCTGTTTCTTCCATGAAGGGATTGTTGCCCTTGCAATCTTATCACCAAACTTAGTTGCCTTATCAAAGCTTGCTTTTATTTCTCTGGTGGAAAACCCTTCCTTCTGGTTAGTCTAATCTTAGGAATATGATGGAAGTGGTAATAAATACCTATTGCTAATTAGTCCCACTTTCAATTTGCAGTGCAAAAGCTTCAGATGTTTTTAGGCTCTTCCATCATGTGAATTCCAGTATCACTCTGGGGTTTAAACTAGCAATAGTCTCTTCTGTGCAGTCTTGCTGTTAAAAGCTGTGGAAGGGACAGGTTGGGGGCCAGGATTCTCTTTCTTCTGTAGAAATTTTCTTAGTTACAAAAACATGAGATGTGTATAAAATGAAACTATTTGTGCTTAAGGAATAGGCTCTGGTTTAAAGTTTCATTTGTTCCCTATCAAACCCATGTGATTTTCTGTACTGAAATGGCATAGTTGGGCAGTTGTCTTATGTCTTCACATTTATAAAGAATTGTGTTTTTCCCAAGTCTGCCTGCTAGGGATGGAAAATAGCCAGAGAAGCTGGTGAAGAATTACTTTTCAGTGCTGGTTTTCCCAGCAGTTTAATGAACAGTATTTTGCCCACAGGAAGTCTATGTATGTTGAGAAATTCAGGTATTTAGGTACTTAATGCAATATGAATGTACTCATCTGATTTTAAAAAGCTTTGCAGCTGCATGCTTGGGCAGAGGTGGATTTGCAAATCAGTTGTGGCACACTTTAAAGCACATCAGGTATTCACTAAAGCTGTTTTAGACTTTCCATTTTTTCTTTCCTTCTAGCTTCAAATATTTAACATTGCTATTTCCTGCTGGTGAAAGAATATGAAATACCTGTTATTGCTTGTACTGTCCAAATGGGGTTACCACAAGGCTCTGGAAATTGGGAGGATGCTTTGTGCAGCCATCTCAGTATTTACAGTGTGTACTGATAATACCAGCCTAGCTGCACATATGCATTGCAAAATATTTGGTGATGGTTTCCTCTGAGAGAGTAAGCAGATCCAAAGTATTAAAAAAAAGGGCTTATTTGAATATGATTCAAGATCAATTGAAGGTGATCTTTGTGAGTTATGGTAAATGGACCAATTTAGCAATTTATTGGTAGCTTTTATTGTTGCATGTAATTTGCTTTCCTTTTTGCAGGTCACTTCCCAACACAATTGGTAACCTTTCAGGAGTCATTTACTGCTGTGTCCTAATTGTTCTTTCCAAACCTATGACTCAGTACAAAGGAGTATAATGGATGATCTAAAACCACTTCACAGTTCAAAATAAAGGGAACTGAGCAAAAAGCTTCTACATATGCAGTAGCAATGAAATAATTAGGTTGAAAATCCCCTTTTGCACAGATTCCAAATGTTCAGCCAGGTTTTTAATGAAAACCCCTTCACTGCTGCTGGGACGACTTTCATTAATAAAGAGTCAATGTCTCAGTCAGCAGCTCTGTGTGGCTGTCATATCATAATGTATGGTTGGCTTTGATTGTTCCATCTTTCGAAGGTGGCACTTCTGACATGACTAAAGGGAGCTTCTGGGGAAGCCAGAGGTGTGAAATTCACCACAGATGCTTGTGGCAGCATCAGCAGCATTCAGCAGCATCCCTGTGTCTGCATTTCTGAAATGTCTGTATTATTTGGTGACTTCTATCTCAGAGAGCTGGACAGCCCAGAGTCTCTCCCCTGGCAATGTGGCTGTTCATCTGTCTACCCAGAACCAGAGATTTAAAGCTTCTCGGGCCTTTCAGACTCCCCAGCATGTCCTCAATCTCACATTAATTAGTTAATATGCTTGCTCAGGATTGATCTGAAAAAGTATCTGGGCAGCTCTGATAGAGTCATACCCTTTTATGTAAGAATGAAAACCCCAAACTAAACAGTATCTAGGCAAGTAACAAACAAATGAACTGGTCTGACCAGTGTCCACTTTGGGCAGAAAGGGTTTGCCAAGTGCCAGCAGCCTCTTGGTTTGGTTTTGGCCCTTGATGGATCAACACTGAGCATTATTGTGGTGCTGGTGCAGGAATGCATTTCACTCTGAGGTCTGAAACAATGGGAGAGTGGTATCAGCCAGGAAGGAGCCTTTGGAAATGCAGTATCTCTGCAGTGAAATTCATGGCCTAGCCTAATTAGCTCCAACTGATAAAGTGTTGCAGGACTAGATAAGAGCCTTTTAATCAGGGTTTTAAATGAGTTTTATGTAGTCCAGTCAGCTTTTCAAATTTGCTTTTGTCATGAGGGAGCTTGTTCCTTGTTGCAACAGAAGAAAATTTTCCCCTGTCACTATTAGTGGTGGCATTTTCTTGTGTTGGTGCTGATTCTGGGAATGATTTGCTGTCTTCTATTTATGGCGGAAGTTTGGGCATATGAGGACTTAAAACTGTTTGACAGATATATATTTTTAACTTTCTTTATTCTTCTTCCCACTGGTGAAAACCCTCTGAGCTTTAACACTGTTAAATATTTCTGCTGCCCTCTGAGTGCCACCACTGCCTTCCCTGATCTCTGCTGCCTCCTGCTATATTTAGGGTTTGTCCAGCTTTTTTTTTTTTTTTTCCCTGAAATAAATCACAGGGGGAAGTGAGAAGGATGAAGAATTCATCCTATAGTTGAAAATGGGTTTTGGAGTCCTTTGACCTGGCTTTTTTATTAGGGAGAAAAAGGAACAAAATACTTGTTGAGCAGGTGTTAAATCTTACCTTCTATGCAGTTGTTGGAGGGATTTTTTACATGAGGTTTGAGGGTTGGCTGGTTGAGCTTTACTGCAGGAAATGTTTCATCTTATCCCACTATTTCCTGGGTCTGAGTTATTTCTAAGTGAAAATCCAATCAGTGCTTAGGAAATAAACTTTGGTTAAAAGAAAGTTCACTTTCTCCATATGGAAAATGAACTAGCAGTAGTCCTGGGAAGAGTAGGAATGATCTGCTCTTGAGGATGGGTGACCTGATGCAGAAGATTCAGAGTTAAACCCAAATCTGCTGAGATCCAGGAGAGCTAGAATTTACCTGGATGATAAATCCCACATCTGTTCTTTTCCCTGATGCTTCTTTTCCCCCCCATGGTGAGACTTGGCTTTTGGGCTTGTGCTGCTGTATTGTTCAATACTTTCTTCATTTTCATCTGTGGTCAGATTTACATAAAAGGTAAAAAAAAACCAAACCCATAAAACACCAGTGTGGGCAGTTCAGGAGTTGGCACATCTCCCCGGTGAAACCTGTTTGTTTCCTAGAAGCCACCTCTGTCCCTAGAGACTTCTGAGCTGGAAATTGCAGGAGATCAAAGGAGTGGCCTTCTGTTTCCTTCCATAGACATCTGTGTCTTGCTGCTGTGACAGGAGAGATGTGAATGTGTCCTAAAACCTCTGCCTACTGAGAGCCCCTTCTGCTCACTTGGAAGTGCCCCATGAAATGAATATGAAACCAATCACTTTCAGACAAGCTCCTAATATTTTGTGGCAGAGTTTTATGCACAATCCCTACATCTCCCTTCAAAAGTGGGAATGAGATTTCCTCAGTGGGCTTTCCCAAGCCATGTGCTAGTAAATAAAAAGGAGGGGAAAAGTGGATTGAAATGCCATTAATAATTGCCAGAGTACAGTGTTGAGAACTTTGATGCTTTCAACAAGACACTGAGTCATTGATAAACAGGCAAATTGAGTGGGGAAACATCTGGCCTGCCATTTAATATTTTATTAGCCTGTGCTACTGTTTATCACTGTTTTGTTGCTTGTTCTGCCTTTATCAGAAATACAGGGGCAGTGGTAACCTTTGCCTGTGTGTATTCTCTGAAGACAATCTGCTGTCGTTCTCCCCACAATTAAAAACATCGCAGTTTAACCTTGATGGCCGTTTTGATTGTCATTGCTGGGTGATAGCAAACCACATCTGAGCTGGAGTGCTGACCCTGTCCCTGAACAGGGAGTGCTGGAGCATCTGGGAAATCACCAGTACTGGTGAAAGATCAGGCATTCAAGGGGCTGTGGAGATCTCAGGGTTGTGTCCTATCAGGAAACAGTTTTAATCCTCATTATACTAATCCAGTGGGATAGCGCTGAGTGGGAGAGGTTTGTTTTGCCTCCCAAGGCTGTTTGGCCTGTTGGCATGAGGATTTCATGGGACTAAAGCAAGTGAAGGAAAGACTCAGGCTACACTGAAAGTGAGCACCTTGTTCAGTCCTTTTCCCACTTCTTCCCTTGTTCTTAAAAACTTGTCTGTACTATAATTTGTTTCCTTTGTAAACATATGCCACGCTGGTTTTTTAATGATTTATTTTTTGCCCTGTTTCTTTGTGATTTACTTTCATTTCAACATTCCTGCTTCGCATCACCTGGAAAGTAAAGCTGAACTTTGCTTAAAGCCAGCGCTGATAGCTAGAATGTTTTTTTTTTTTTTTTTGTCTTAGCATTTCTGAAGCCATTTTTGAGTGGTGAAATGTGAAATCCATTTCCTGTGGAGTCAGTAATGCCTATGTAAGGTTGTTTTGGAGATTCTAGCAGCATATTTGCATTCCCAGCTTCCCTCATAGTTAACAAAACAAAGACCGCTATGTAGCTGGGAAGACATGAAAACACAAATAATTAAATAAGGGAAAAATTTAAAAAGCAGCTCCAGGAGAGAATTAGAATTCCAGGGCAGTCTTGTAGAAATAATGCTCCAGACTAGTACTGCTGAGCACCTTGATGAATCTGATACATCTGAGAAGTGTTAGGATGGCTCTTTAAAAGGAAAACATTCCTCTTGGAGCTCTTGGGAGGGATCAGCAAATAGAAAATAGGGTGATATGGTAGCTATGGTCATGATATCCAAACATCCTTCTAAACAGGTTTTCTTATCTAAAGAAATCAAGCAGCTGCGGTTAAGGGGAAAGGTCCTTACAGAGGGAAGAAATTGATAAAATTACAAGAAATGGAGGGTAGGGACACCTGATTGATTTTTCCTAGTAGAGACAGAGCTGGAAAGATCTGACCTGTTTGGAATGTTGAGAAGAGCTGACAAGTTCAATAGTATTGCAAATGTGGCACTTTTATTCAAGATAAATGAGGTGAAGTGTTTCTACTAGGAAGATTGTGAAAGAACCTGGTGAGAAGGACTGGACTGGAAAACTGCAGAGCTGTCAAGTAATGCACGTGGGGAAAAATGATCTTCTTATCACCTGTTGGATAGATTCTGGGAGAGATATTGCTCAGGGGCTGCTGTGAGGTTGTAGCTGTCTGAGATATCTCAAACTTCGGGCACATGGAGTTGTCCCTGACAGGGACAGGGAGTTGGAATGAGATGATCTTTAAGGTGACTTCCCATCCAAATCATTCCATGTTGGATATCAGGAATTAAGCAGAGGGCTCATGGGTGTAGCATTGATTTCTGTGTACATTATGGTTCTGGAGTATTGTGCATTGTGATATTCTGATCTAAAGGGATATAGCTCATGTGGAAAATTGTGGAAGGACTATGGTAGGAATTCTCAACTTGGAAAGAACACTGTTGTGAAGCTGTGAGTAGAATGGATTAAATGGGACATGGCATCTGCAGATAAATAAAAATAAGAGCAGTCTTTGAAGCTGTGCAGCTCCTTGCCACAGGACATTGTGTGTGCTAGAAATGCATGTGGCTTGAAGGAAAGATTTGGCAAAGTAGTGATTCATTATCTTGAAGCCACCTCTGGCCTAGAGACTTCTGAGCTGGAAATTGCAGGAGATCAAAGGAGTGGCCTTCTGTTTCCTTCCACAGACATCTGTGTCTTGCTGCTATGACAGGAGGGGTGTGAATGTGTCCTAAAACCTAAAAATACTTCCCTGCAGGTGTGTGTGGATGGGAAGGATAAGTGTGAATTGGTCAAGTGGGTGAGAGAGGGAAGTGAAGAGAAAGGGACTCAAGGATCCAAAAGCTTTAGAATTCTAAAGTCATAAATAGCAAGGGGAGAACACGAGCAGGAGCACTGATTTTGAAGGAGCTGGAAGAGTGTGGTGAATGTAAAGATCTTGGTGCAACAAAGGCATAGGTGGGAAACAATACAGTGTCCTCCACAGAGAACCTTTACATGGTTTGAAGGCTGCTTCTTTTGAACAGAAAACAGAGGCAGTGTTTGGATGTATTTTTTAAGGGGTGTTTTGTCTCAGGGGAGAGGCTGAGGAGTGGGGTCAGAAGGGCTCAGGCTCACCAGCAGTGTGGTACAAGGAGTGTGTCAGACTGCACAAACACCATGGCTGCACTGAGCTGGCAGGGCCCATCCTGGCCCAGCACTGAATTCCTGCTGAGCTGATCAGAGTTCCGATCCGCAGGGAAGTCTCCCAGTTAACCATTTCTCCAGTGCTTTGGGTTGGAGCTGAGGCAGCGCCTCCTTTTCAGACCAGTCAAGATGTGTCTCCTGGAAGCTAAACCTCTATTTACCTGTGCTAGATTTATATGGGCCACTTGGAAATGGTCCCCAAAAGCCATCATCCTTCCCTCTGGAGCAAGGGTCAGATTTTCTTCTTGGCTGGTGCTTCCTGGCACAGCCAGCCAGCTCTTATCTTCCCTTTGGCTAACAGTGTGTAACTTTTTGTTACATAAACTGTCCTAGGTCATGGTACAAGTCAGTGCCTTGATTTATTGACCTGTTCTGAGGGAGACTCATCTTCTGGACTGCTTGGTGTCCTCAGGAATTGGTAACAGCAGTATTTCTGCTGGTCATTTGGACTGCTAAACAGGGGAGGGACAACTGTTGCCCTGCATCACTGGATCTGTCTTCAGGCTAAATTTGGTAAATGCTGCTGATGATTTGAGGGAGGCTCTCTCACATCTAATGAAGGGCTTGACTGTGTGAGCTCCAGCCCCTTCCCTGGCCATGCTCCAGCCCCTCCAGGGCCCAGAACTGGGCACAGCCCTGGGGTCCCTCAGCAGGGCCAGCCCAGGGCACAGACCTGCCCTGGCCTGTGGCCACCCCATGGCTGGCACAGCCCGGGGCCATTGGCCTCGTGCCCCCCTGGGCACCCCTGGGCTCCTGCCCGGCCCTGGCACAGCCCCCCAGGGCCTTTCCCGACGGGCCCTTTCCAGCCCCTCTGCCCAGCCTGGAGCTGCAGGGCCTGGGCTGAGCCCAGGGCAGGACCCAGCACTTGCTGACCCTCACTGCATTGGCCTTGGATCAATACTTGGACAAAGTTTAGGAAGCTGCATTTAAAATGTCTGTAACAGACTGAAATTCCCAAAGAGGTTTTTCTCAGGAGTAACACAGGTTCAAGGTGTCCTTCAGCCATGCTTGCTGGCAGCTGTGCCACGTGTTGGTGGTTTGTTTTATAGCACAGCCTCTTGCTCATCCCTTCTGCTTCTTTTCTTTTGTAGCTCCAAACCCATTTCCTCACCTTTGATTGTCCAAGTTGGGCATGCAGAGACCCTCCAGCCCCTGCTTGCCTTGATGGGTTACTTCAAAGACGACGAGCCTCTCCTGGCCAGCAACTATGCCCGGCAGGCGCAGCGGAAATTCCGCACCGGCCGCATCGTGCCTTACGCAGCCAACCTGGCGTTCGTGCTCTACCACTGCGACCACGTGAACTCCTCCCAGGAGGAGTACCAGGTACAGCTGCTGCTCAACGAGAACCTGCTGCCCTTCCATCACTCCAACGAGACCATCTCCACCTACACGGATCTCAAGGACTACTACAAGGACATCCTGGAAAACTGCCACTTCAAAGAGGAGTGCGAATTGTCCCAAGTCAATGTCACTGTTGTCGATGAGCTGTGATAATGAAGCGGAGCGGGTGTTTTTCAAATTGATCTGGCTTCAGTTCCACAGGTGTTGGGAACAAGCATTTGGATGATTTGCTGCTGCTGTGTTGACTTTTTAATCTTGCCGATTTGGGGGGTTGTCTCAGCTCAGTGCACTGGTTCTTTGTTGCATAAGCAGAGCTGCATAAACAACTGCTGTCACAGGGAAGTTGTAACAAATGCGTGATGCAAGACACAAATACCTGTGTGTTTATATTTGCAAATAAGCTGATTTCATTGGTCACTGCTGTTATGAATGGGCCATAGATGGATTTAAGAGCTGGGGCAGCTCCTGTTTTGTTGGATCTGAAGGTGGTTGGACTGATTCAGTGTTGCTTTTTGCTGCCTGTGTTTCTAGCTACTGTTTTCCTGTGCAACGCATGAAATGTTTCAAACCTTTTTTTGATCCTTTTCTCAAGCTTCTAGAAGGGAGAGGGTACATAGTTCTTCTCCACAGCTGAACAACTTCTGCCTGGACAGCACCATTTCTATTTTGGGCAATTTAAAGCAGGAGGAGTTCCTGCATGCATCACCTGCTTGAAAAGGGCAATGAATTAAAAGTCTTAAGGTCATCATCGACCAATCCTGCATAGCAAGTTAGTCTCCAGGGTAAGTAAATTATCTTTAAAAAGTAGGGGAAAAAAGAAATAAAAGCGAGGAAGTGAGGACTAGCCACTCTTCCTTTTATATGCTCTGGGAAATGCAGCAGTTATTGTCTAAATATTCTGGAGTGTCCTTTCACTAACACCATCTATTTCTGGTGTTATTTGGGCCAGGGCATTCAGATTAGGCTGTGCCATGGCTCTGAATCTCTTGGTCCTGGCCAGGTACTGACAGTTTTCCTACTAGCTCTGGCTGGAAACCACCTCTGTCTCCAGCCTCCTGCTTGAAATGGAATTGTTGCTAACTCTAAATCCGGGGTTTTGAACTGTATAAAGATTGGACTGAGGCTTGACTTTGTTAACTTTAAGGCGCCAAAAAAGCTGCCACTTATGTAGGCCTTACACATTTGATGTGCCACCTTGCTTTTGAAATGCAGCTGATTTTAAAGAGGTGAATGGCATAGAAGGACTGATGGTATTTTAAAGGAAGTGCACTTTAGGTAGGTTCCATTATGCCTGAAACATGGGAAGTATTTTAGAGCTCTGCAGTGTGACAGTAAAAGGAAAACTGAAGATAGCTAATGAGAAATGTCTGAATTAAGTCAGAAAAAGATTCCTTTGTCACCTGCAAGGGAATGGCTGATTGACCAAGTTGGCCCAAAGCAAATGAGGATATGGATTTATGATGCTGGTAGCTCTTGAAGTGTGTACTCACACCATCTAATGAGCATTCAGAGCTCACCCTGTAAAGTGGAGTTGATTATGCTGTTTTTCCTGGGCAGGAGGTGAAGACGGGGAATAAGTCATTACCACAGCATAGCATGCTGCAGCTGAGGGTATAAATGTCTATAGTGCACCTGGTAAGTCCTTTTTGTAGGTTCACCCCCAGAACTGGGAACTTGACTACTGCAAAACCAGAAAAAAGCCAAACTTCAAGTTGAGAAGTTGCACTTAGTGTGGATTTTAAAAATGTTTTTCTTGAGGACTCAGCCTTTGGTCACTTTTTTCTTAATATAACTTGTATAAAAGCACTTTGTGTTTACATAAGTTAAGGAGCAATTGAACACCTGTTTTTTGCTGTTGTTCTCTGAGTTAAGGGCATTGCCCTACCTGTGTTTGTTTGATTAGTGTTCCACTTGCTGCAGAGATCACTGAAGATACTGATTCAAGTATTTCAGTATTTGCCTGTGTAAAATTCACAGCTCTTTCTGAAGTTAGGGAGATGGTTAGGGAGGAGTTCAGTGCTGCAACAACCAGAGGAATATAGGTCAGGATAATTGTCAGCCCCTGCATATGACTCCTGCTCAATCACCTTTGCATGTCTCCTTTTTCACATGATCCTACCTGGAGACTAAGTCAACTGATGGAAATGGTTGTGACAGAGCCCAGTTAAGAGCTTTATTGCAACATTTGAGTCAGGCTATAAAGAAATGAGCCTTTGTTTAAAGGCAGTTAAGTTTGGAAACAGCAGATACGAGAGTGAGAAAATCCACCTTTGAACAAATATTTTTTTTCTGTGAGTCAGTGATGATTCATTTACAGAAGGGATGAAAGCCTCACTATGTGAGATGAATGGAGGATTCTGTTGTCAGTTCAGCAAGACTGATTTTAAGACATCACATTTGTTAAAAGATACATCCTTCTTCCTTATGGAGGGAGGAATACATTGCACTTGACTGCTTTTTTGATTTTGTGCCAGGTGAGGTGCAGGAACCAGAAACTTCCTGCTGTGGAGTACCCTTTGTGCGTTAGGAGTTGATTGTATGTTTAAATTCTGTGAGTGATGCCTCAGAAGCTGTTCCCTGTTTCACCTTGGAGCCTGGGTCCCTCATACCCCCAGTGTAAGAGATCTCCAGTGCCTGTCAGCAATTAACTGGAGAGGCAAATGTGCTGTTGTACTCTGATCTGTGTTTAGAGGATGCTCTGACTCACTCCTTTGGCAGAATTAGAGGCTCCGTGGAAATCTTACACCATTGTGGCACTATGGAAGTGTTGGGACATGTAAATACTCCAGACACTTACTCTGGTTTTTAGCACTGGGCAGGTGACTTCACTCTCATCCTTTTGTCTAATAAACAAAGACATTTATTTAGCTACCTACAAAAAAAAACCAAACTAAAATGGATCAAAATACTTCTCCAAAGTTGTGCACTAGCTCAGTATGTAGTGTTTGATCAGGCTACCACATCTCCTGGCAGAGCACATTCCCACATCCTGCAGAAGTCCTGCAAGACAAATAATGCTTTCTCCTCCTTCCTGAGGCTCTGGAGGCCTCATCTCAGACATCTGTCAAGGACTCTCTCTGTAACTGGAAGCTTTCACTGATGGGAAATACCAACAGTGTTCTTGTATGCTGGCCTTCAGTATGTGTGAAGTACATTTTAATTTGTGAAATGGTTAATCTTTCTGGCAAATGATTTTTTTCTGTCTATTAAGAGCTGCTGTTCTGGTTAGCTTGGAGCTGTCAAATGCAGATTTGTAATGATCTGGTACTAACTGGATGAAATTGGAGAACTTGAAATGTGGATTTTTAGCGCTGTGCAATAAAACTGCACACTTTCTTCATCTGCTTTCTGAGCAGCAATAATATGATCTTTGTAATCATGGTTTTGTTTGTCTTCAAAATACAATTGAGGTTGCTGTTACCTGTGTTGGTGTCTCTGATTATTTTAAGTCATCAGCTTTCTCAGTGGTTAATAGAAAATGCCTTAATTATGGAAAAACCTAACCTTAATTAAGTTTTTATGCTCACATTTTGAGGGGACTAAAGATTTACTCTTGTTTCCAGGAACCCTGGTATAAAAAGCAGCAACAATTTCCTGACAAGGTTTTTGCAGATGCAAAAAGGGTGCGGTGGCTGGGATGGCATCATCTTCAATTAAGGGCTGTTTCTGCATTTTCTGTGAAGGTGTATTAGTCTGTAAGATGGCTGGAAATCGAAAACAAGAGAGGAAGCTTTGTTTAAAGCAGGGAAAAGCCCCCCAAACTGTGCAGTCACTGGCAAAGAGGGAAATGCCTCTCAAATTAAGACAACACATAGAACCCAGGGGGAAGGAACATGATCAGCAATGCCCATTTTTGGGTCTTTAATACATTAAAGAGTTGTGTTTATTGTCTAACTCTTCAAAAGGAAGGTCATATTGTCAGGTGCTGCTGAGGCAGGAATAGTGGCTTATCTTTAAAGTGTTACATTCTTGCTTTCCTGGGCTTTAAATTATAGATTTTCTCCTGACCTGAGTGGGCTGGAGTGAAGGTCAGGGCTGGGGAGGTTCAGGCTAACTGCGTTTATGGTGGTGGACTCATTTATTTGTTTAATTCAACAATTCCTTTGAGTTGCAAGGGACCATTGTTTCTCTGACAGTCTGCTGAAAGGTTAAAGCACGTCTGTTACTGTGTTAACAGAAGCAAATCCTTTATCTTCAGGGAAGGGATTACTGGGAAGGAACAGTATGGAGGGAGCAAGGTGAATTTTGCATATTTATTTAGGGGTCAGAAAAGCTCTGCAGGCTTGTCCACATTAATGATCTCTAGCTCTCAAATGCTTCCCTGGCTGTGATAGCAGATCCTGAAACTCTTACAGAAGCAGAAGGTGCCCAGGTGGTCTGGGAACCACTCCAGAAAGAGGACCCAGGTGGGATCAGGCTCAAGGTCCTTTTGCTTGGTGCTCCTTGACTTTTGGTGGGACGTGGTGCCTTGAGCATAGGGACAGAGCAAACTTTGTCCATCCACTCCTGATTGTGCCTACAGGGTTTTATTGAGCTAAGGACAGTGGATGTGTGTTTAGCTTTATATATTTCTCTTAAGGAATTGATCTTCTACACAACTTTCCTGGATTTCCTAACCCAAAGGCAGGATTCTGCCCCTCTGCCCTGCTCAGGTGAGACCCCACCTGCAGAGCTGCCCCAGCACAGGAAGGACCTGGAGCTGCTGGAGAGAGCCCAGGGCAGGCACCAGGATGGGCAGAGGGATGGAGCAGCTCTGCTGGAGGAAAGGCTGCACAGCTGGGATTGTTCACCTGGAGAGGAGAAGCTTTGGGGTGACCAAATTGTGGCCTTGCAGGGCCTGAAGGGGCTACAGAGGAGATGGAGAGAGATTTTGGACAAGGGCCTGCAGTGGCAGGATGAGGGAGAATGGCTTCCCAGTGCCAGAGGGCAGGGATGGATGGGATATTGGGAATTAGGAATTGTTCCCTGGGAGGGTGGGCAGGCCCTGGCACAGGGTGCCCAGAGCAGCTGTGGCTGCCCCTGGATCCCTGGCAGTGCCCAAGGCCAGGTTGGACAGGGCTTGGAGCATCCTGGGACAGTGGAAGGTGTCCTGCCATGGCAGGGGTGGGGTTGGATGGGCTTTAAGGTCCTTTCCAACACAAACCTTTCTGGGATTCCATGCCTTGCTTTGCAGTGGGATGTGGTGGATGCTGGAGCTCAGCTGGAGCTTTGGGAAGGTCCAGCTCCTCTCATTTGAGTCTCCTGCTAGACTGAAATTTCAGCCATGCTTCCAGGAGCTGTGATTTGAAAACAGTGAGAGCCTCCAGCATTCTCAGCTAGCAGAGTTAATTACCATATGCAAATGGTGAGGCTTGGCGTGTGTTCTGCAGCAGCTCTTGTGATACTGATCTTGTTTCAGTGCTGTTTTCCTCAACACCAGCAATTCATCCATTCCTTGGAGCACTTCTATTGGGAGAGGAGTTAAACACTTGACCTCTTTGCATTGCACTTGTGCTACTTGTGACTTTGATTTTCCTTTCCCCACATGGGAGGGGGGGCTCATCTTGCTTCTTTATTCCTTGTGCTGAATATTCTGTTCTCATTGCTACTTTGACTTTTGGCTTGGTTTTACCCTGTGCCTATAAATACATTTCCTGGGCCACACTTGCACACACTGTTCAAGGTGAGGCTGTGCTGTTGACTTGAAAAGGAGTGAAATGATAATTCTTGTGAATTTTTCTAGGTTTTTATTTCACACTTCCCCCACATAAAACAGCATCCCAAAGATGTCCTCTGTGTATGATGTATTGCTCCTTCTTGCCATTAATGCTATTTTGTTGCTCTCTGAGGGCTTTGGTTGCTAAAAATACTTCTGAAAATTGGAACAACTTTCTAATATTTGTGAATGTGCAATATCCTGTGTTTTTTAAATTATGGTCGTTTGAAATGAATCATTGGTTTGTGAGAATAAGTATACAAGGGATGAGGTAGATGGAATGTTTTCAAACAATCAGATAGTTTTGTCCTAAGCACAGGGAGGTGGCTCTTGATCCTCTGTGATCCCACCTTTGCCAGGACAGAGTTGGCTTTCTGGGCTGCCAGGTCATGTCTAGCCTCTCATTCAGCTATCAAATTAAAAACCCTGAGCTCCAGTTCCTGGTTGATGTGCCAGAAGGGGGATTTGAAGTCCTTAGGGGTTTGGTTTGCAGCCTGTAGTGTTACACTCACCCTTTGTCTCCCTGTTGTGTCCTGACACAGCCATTGACCTGATCCCTCTGGAGGTGCCACTTGCATCTCATTTCAGTCTTTGCTTTTCCAGATCCAGTGAGTTGGTCCCTCTTCATCTCTCCTCCTCACCTGACTTACTTCATGTGTGTGCTGGCTGGTTTCACTTCAGCTCTTTTGAACTTTAGTGACCACCATGTACTTGGTTTTCCACACGAGGTCCAGCAAACAGCTCGCTGCTGGCAGGGAGATCTCCCTACCTTTTTTTGTCAGGAAGGTTAATCATTAGGCCAGTGAGGGTTTTATATTTATTTGGTTGGTCAAGGGGTGTTTTCTGTGGCCCTATGTAGGTTTTGTGCTCTGGTTCCCATCTTTTGCTACAGAACTTTCTCACCAGATGCCACAGGTCATGTCTTGCACATGGATTTGTGTAGAACAAATTTCATGTTTTGCATTATAAATTGTTGCTAACTATATCCTGCATTTCCCTGTATGCCTGTATGCCTGCTGCTTGTATTAAGTAGGACCTGCTTCCTCGTGCTCCCAGCCCTTTGAAGCATGAAGCACATGCAAAATCCTGCTGGGTCTTGGCCTTGCAGGAAAGCCTTTGGGGTTCAGATTTCATCTCCCATAAAGCCAGAATTATCAGGCTGTTCTTCAGCCCTGCTGGGCCTTGGTGTGGCAAAGAACAGCACATCTTTCCTCTGTAGGGAATGCAGCTCTGCCCTGACCCCACCAGTGAGGATGTTTGGGTTTATGGGGGTTGATTATCCCTGGGGATAATCAGGAGGTTTCCCCTCTGCCTTTTTTCTCCAGGCTTTGAGGTCAGGTGAGATGGATCCTCCAGTGTTCCCATGGAGCTGCTCTCCCGTGTCTCCATCTGCATCCTTTCCAGGCAGAACTGGGAAATAAATGCCACTCCCAGTTCTGCCTGGAACTGTCATGCCATGGCCTGACTGCCCTGTGTCCCTGCTCAGGCAGGAACCAGGTGGTGACTCAAGGGGGTTCTTGATAGGTTCAAATTCTTCCTTATCTCTTTCTTTTCCCCCAGGAGATGCTGCATGTGTTGATCAACCCAGCTTTGGGCACAGGGCTGGAGTTGGGTGTCAAAGCCAAATCTGGGGGTGTGCTTGGAGCTTCCAGCTGGATGAGGCAAGACAAGGAGCAGCAGAGGCTCGTGTGACCTACTTGTTCAGCTCTCACACAGCCTGCAGAGCAGAGACCTGGGCTGCAGGAGACAGCTCTGCTGGGAAATGAGGAATTGTTTTCATCCTGCGAGGTGATGCAGAGCTTTCAGGAGCTTTGAACTCCATCATGGTTGTTGGGCCACTTTGTCCAGAGCAGCTGGGGCTGCCCCTGGATACCTGGAAGTGCCCAAGGCCAGGCTGGATGGGGCTTGGAGCAGCCTGGGACAGTGGAAGCTGTCCCTGCCCATTGCAGGGGTGGCACTGGATGGGCTTTAAGGTCACTTCCAAATAATTGCTTGAATAAAGCACCCAACACCTGTCACAAACAGTAAATACCACCCTGCCTGTTTTAAAGCTTATCACCTCTACCTCAGAGTGGCTTTTCTTTGAGACTGGTAAAAAGACTTCTCTGGATTATTCTAAAAATAGCAAAATTGAGATTGAGTTAAGCAAAGCAGAAGAAGTTTCCCTTCACATGGTTTCCTGCAAGAACAGTCACTTAGTTGGTGGCAGCACACATCTGTCACGGTTGACAGCTTGTCTGGAAATCTGTGTGACAAATCCCACTAGGGAATGGCACAGGGGGGAAAGTGCTACAATCCAGTTGAGTATTGCAGATCCTAAATCTGCTTCTGCACAGGAGTGAAAACAGGTGAGCACTGTGGGGCTTTCCCTGTGCTACCTGGAAAAGTGCTTGGTGCTCCTGCTCACAAGTGTCTGGAGATGGAGGGAGTGACAGGTAGGAGAGCTGCTGTCACAGCTGGCTGCTTTGTAAAAGGATTAGGATGAAGTTACACTTCAAAATGTGATAGGAGCTGACTTCCCTACCTGTCTGGGCTTGTCCAGCTCCAACACTGCCTGGCCCTGGAGAGGCTGGGTTTTAAATTGGCCCTTCCTTAACTGATTCTGCTTCAATCACCGCTGTCCTGGTGGCAGTTTTAGCCAGCCTGGTGGCAATTTTAGCCACCCTGGTATCTCTGTAGATGCCTTCAGCTTTTTTTCTGCCAGTCTGCTTTTGGAAGAAGACATACATGGCTTCTGATCTGACTTCCTGAGTTCCCAGATTACTATAGGGAAAGTGAGTCTGAAAAAATTTCAGGAGCTGGCATTTTTATTCTGGTATTGTAAAAGGAACAAGGTAGGGATACAGGTCAAAGTCTGTGATAGGGATAAGAAATCACACAGGGCAAAGGCAACAGGCCAGTAGCAGATAAATACACTCAATAAATAAATATCTTTACTGCAATGTGACACACAGCAAAAGGATAAGAATCCTTGTTTTGCTTCCGAGCAAAGATACTTGAAAAATCAATATTCCCTTCCTTGTAGAGTGTTGTCCAGGCCCTGGTAGGGATATGTATTTTATATATTTTATATAGGGATATGTATTTTATATATTTTATATTGTGGAGCTGTGGTGTGCAATCAGAAGTAGAGCATGAGGTCTGTCTGCAGGTGGGAGCTGGGATTGCTCTAGGTGCTGTGGGACTGGCTGGGAAACCTCGAGGGCACTGCAAGTTTATGGACAGGCAAAGGGGAAAAGAGAAATAATGAATACAAAAAAAAAAAAAAAAAAAAAAAAAAAAAAAAAAAGGTGAGTGAGAAAAATCAAGGACTTCTGTCAGAGCTTAGTTTACAGATGTGGTGGGCAGAAGCTGCTGGCCAGCAATTCCCCCTGCACAGGAGGCACAACTTCTTCCCTGGGCAGTGCCAGCCCTGAGCACATTGTGCACAGAGCCTGGGGGCTCTCCTCCCTGGGGCTGGGGCAGAGCTGTGTGCACACAATGCTGTGCCCTGGGCTCTGGGATGGCCCTGCTGGAGCAGGGAGGTGCCACCAGCTGCCCACTCGGCTCCTCAGCCTCACCCACCCTGGGATGCTGTGCTGAGCAGTGCTCAGAGGACAGGATGTGTTTGTACCCACCCTAAAAAAGAAAGTGACAGAAGCAGCTGTAGGATTGATTATTTTGCATTTTTACCATTTCCCTAATATTATGGGGATTTGGTATGTGTGAGATGCCACCCCCAAGGCTGGACCAGTTGCACTGGGAACCTTCAGAACTGCCAGTGCAGCCCAGAGGGTGTGTGGGAAAGCAAGATCTGCTGGGGAGCAGGAGTGGTTGTGTCACTGGGGCATTAAAAACCTGGCCTGGGTTGTTTAAAGTGAGCTCTGCAGCACTTTGAGAAGACCCAAGTAGGTGCAGAGCTTGTTCCTGGCTTGGGCTTCTCTCTGTCATTGTGAAATCCTGGCAAACTGGTTTGGAACTCAGTTTCTGGCTGTAGCAGTCCCCAGCTGCAGTGGGTGTTGCCAGTGCTGGAGGCTTCAGTGGCTGATTTCCTGTCACTTCTGGAGCTCTTGTTCTCTCAACCAGCTTTCTGAAAGTTGGGGATGATCCTGTTTGAATTATAGAACAAGGGAAGGAAAAATGTTTCCTGTTCTCATTAAAGTCCTGATTGCTGACTCCAGGAGATAATGCCCTAACCTGGGATCTCTGGTACTTCCAGCAATCTGTGCTTCGCTTTCATAGCTTATTTCTGATTTGACATTTCACAAGTGAGGCTTTAGGGCTGCAGATCCACCCTTGACTTATGCACAGAATTCAACTCCCGTTGTGCAGAGGGTAAAAGGTGAGGTGGATAAGCTGGAAGTGCTTGTTGGGGCAGTTCAGTATCTCTGGTATCTCTGCAGGCTGATGCCAGAGGAGTTACGTGTGTTCATTTGGGGAACATTCAGATTTCAAAGGTGCCTAATGCACTGGGGACAGGATGAACAGAATTTGTCACACTCCCAGTGACTGCAGGATGCTCCATTAACTGAGTGACAGCTTCTCCTGGCACTTTGGAAAAACAAAGCCAGAGAATCTGAGAAGAAATGGTGCTGAAGGCAGCAATGGTGTCTCCATCACTTGAAAAAATAAGGAAGGCACTGAACCTTGATTTGCAGGTTCCCCAGTGCTAGGAAAGCAAATTAACAAAAGCAGAGGAGTAGTTCGAGTGCAGGAAGTAGTGGAGTGCATTTCCACCTTGCAGTCATCAAATAAGGGAATTCCTGCAAGGATTTCTGAGGATAGTTGTGCAGCTCCAGAGCCAGTGAGCTCCCCCTGTACCTTCCACGTGGGAGAGCTCTGCCAGGCACAGCCCTCTCCTTCCATGGCCCTTGCCCAGAGGCTGCAGCGCTTCTGGGGCTGGCAGCTCAGAGCACGAGGGATGTGGCCTCTTCATTTCCACCTCTGCTGCCTGGCAGGTGGCAGAAGGTGTTGGTGAAGGTATCCCACTGCTCGTGAGCGTTGGTGCTTTGGGGCAATTTGTTGGGAAATGCTGGGATAGGAATTTGGGCTAAGAAGGTGATTTGGAATGGGGAAGATGGATGGAGCAAATGGCTCACAAGCAGCTGTTTGCTGGGCCTGTTTGGGGGAGTTATATATAGATTCTGCTCTCTGTTAGTGTAGCAGGTTGCACAATGGGCTCCTGAGAGAGCTTTTTCTCTAGGGATTTATTGTTTCTTTGAGATCAGGGTGTCAGGGCAGTACAGACTTTGCAGGAAAATGCTGAATCCCAGTGCACAAGGGCATGACTTCCTTTTGTCTTTCCCAGTAAGGAGAGGAACAACAGTCTCCTGTAAACAGATTGAGAATCCTCACAAATAAAAATATTCCTTGTAATCATAAAATCACTGAATGGTTTGAGTTGAAAGGGATCTTAAAGGTCATCCAATTCCACCCTGTGTGGTGGGCAGGGACACCTTCCACTGTCCCAGGCTGCTCCAAGTCCCATCCAACCTGGCCTTGGGCACTTCCAGGGATCCAGGGGCAGCCCCTGCCTGCTTTGCTGGGATGCTGCTGCTTTCCCTGGCTTTGTGAGGCTGAAGCTCTTGTTCAATAGCCCAAGAAGTTATTTGATGAAAATTGAGAGTCATTAATTTTCATGTCTCTTAAAGTAAGCAGCTAGATTTATTTTCTTGCTTGCTTTGTTTCTGTTTCATCAGTTACTTCTTTGAAAAGTCCTACATAAATTAAAACTTATGACAATGGCCAAATATAATTAGTTATTATAGCTTAATGTAATGAAAGTTCACACCATTCTTTTCATTGTGCTTGGGAAAAATGAGTGAAAAATAGGTGGAAAACCCTTAGATCTGTTATACATAAAATTTTATTTGCTTGAATTCTCAGGAAGGTTATGAGCAGTCAGTTTAATTCCTAGAAGGGACATAACTTTGATGAAGTTAGAAGTGAAGAATGATGCAACAAATGGAGATAATGTTGACTCATTTTGTGTCTCCCTGATGGGTATCTAGGGGAAACATGGAGGTGTTACATGCTCTGGATGCTAATTTTTCTGTTACTTTGTAAGACTAGTTTTCTGTCTTTCCCCTGTCCTTTCTATAGCTCACTTTTAATGAAAAAAAAAAGTTTACCTTCAAAAATGCCCTCTCTAGAACCACCTGTGTGTCAGGCCAGGGTGGTTTAGAGTGGTCTGTTGTTACAGAAGCCCCTCTTTGTGCCTCTTCTTCTTCACAATCCCCTTTGTCCTGCTCCTTGTTCTTCAGTAAATGTGTTTCCCTGCTGGCCTTGGTCTGTTGGGCACCTTTTCCACCCTTCTGTTTTACTGAAGGTTCAAAAAGGCAAGGTAATTCCCAAAGATGTGAATTTAAATGTACCAGAATGAACTTTTCCAATGGATATTGTGTTCAGCTTTCTTTCCCTGTTCTTCCAACCTTGCTCTGTTGTTTCTATGGCAGAAATTTATTCTGCCCTTAATTGAGAAAAACAGTATGAGGAAAATCAAGGAATGAGTGATGCTCAAAAGCAACCCTGGTATTATTTAGCTGAGTTAATCCTGAATTTAATGCCATGGGTTTAACTGGAATTACACTGGGGATTAGTTCAGCTGATAGCTGATCACACTCTAATAGCTGCCTGGCTTTGGGAATCGGTTGTGCAGGTGCTGCTGCCTCCTTCCAGCCCCATTCCTTCACATCCATGCTTTCCCACAGTGGATCCTGCTCTTCCTGCAGCGAGACCTCATTTGGGGAACCCCATTTATGCCTTCACTGTTCTCTTGGGGTTTCCTATTTTCTGTTTTAAGAGTTCATCAGGAGAATGGGGGGCATTGCAAAATCCCAACACCTTTTTCCTTTTCCTTCAAGGGGCTTCACTCGGGGCTCAGTCAGGGCATGAATGATTTTAAACTCTGCTGGAATGAAGGACAGAGATGAAACAGGAGTATTTTATGCACTGCTGGTGATCATGTGCTGGAGAGTTAAAGTAGGCTCAGCATGTTGGACCTGGAGGGAGCATTTGCTCTTGCAGGCACGATGAGAAGTGAGGTATCTCCTCCTAGAGGAGAGGCAGCACAGCTGGCACAGCCATCCTGGTGGCCCTGGGAGGGATCCATGGATGGGTATGGAGCAGGAGGCAGTGATCCAGGAGGACAAGTGCTGTGCTGGATGGCACCGTTCACCCTCAGATGTGGAATTACTCACCCACCTACCAGGATCTTCCTTTCTCTCTCCCTGGCTCATGGGTCATCCCAGGGTTGCACTGGTTTCCCTTCCACCGGGACACTGCCTGCCTTTTCCTCTGTTTCAGCAGAGTTCAGGGACCTGAGCTTTTCCAGCAGTGGAAAACTGAGGATTTGGGGCAAAGCTGTCAAGTCACTGGGTTTCTCTTCCCCTCACTGTATTTGCTGAGAGGCTCCTCTTTGTTTCCTTTCAACTTTTTTCGTATTTTGTTGGAATTTGTGGGTGTTGGTGATTTTGAGATTGTAGAAAGTCTCTGTCTTTTTGCCCTGTTGCTAAAGAAGAAGCTATAGTTTGTCTGTGTTGTTTTTAAGGTTGTTTATTTTTGCTTATCTATAACAAGTTCTGCTGCCCTGCTGCAGGTCTGCTCTGCGGGGCAGTGTGCGGGGCTCTGCCCCTCAGTGGGATGGTACAAACATTATATACTAGAAATTACGTGTACTATATTTACAATAATGTGCTAATATCTATTATTTACGTTGAATAGTGTGTCTCTAGCTTAAACTAATAGAAAAATGCCAACATCACTAAGAACATGGAGGTAAGGAAGAAGAAGGAGGAAGAAAAGGATCAGGCCCACTTTCCTCTATTTTAGAACTCTTGACTCCTTTGTATAAAGTAAAACCCCCCTGTACAATATTAAAAAATTTTACCCTCTAATTTGTGACTACTTTTACTATACCATCTAACTCTTTGTGACTGCTTATTCTACCTTCAAAGTTGGTAATTCATTCTATGGTTTAAACTCAAGATTACAGCTGTTTTTAGCTGCTTGCTAGGGTCTAAAATGCTTCTGACTAAGGCTTGGAACCTCTAAAAATGTCTGAGGGACATTTTGAGTTCCGACACTCAGGGACCAGCCTCCAGCACTGCTTGGTTTTAAACATAATTTTTTTCATTATCATCATCATCATCCTCCTCGGGAGGTGCATTTTCGCCAGCAGCGTTGTGTGGGCCGCTGTTCCTCCTCCCTCTGCTCTCGCGGCCGTGTCAGGAGAGCCCCAAGCGCCTCATTCCAGGGCACGGCTCGGTCGGGGCTCACCGGGCGCTCCTCCGGGAGCCCGGGGCCGCGCCCCCCGGCCCGGAACGCCGTGCCCGGTTCTCCCGGGGGCCGGGCCGGAGGAGGCGGCGGCGGGGGCGGGCACAGGGCGAGAGGGGCCGGCCCAGGGCCGCGCTACGTGTCCCGCAGCCCTTATAGCCGCGGCCCGGCGGGCCCGCCGCAGCAGCACCGCACCATGTCGGGCCGCGAGCACACGGTAGGGACGCGCCGGGGAGCGGGGGCGGCCGGTCCCTGCCATCCCTCCGGGTCCTTCTCCCCCCGGGCAGCACCAGAACTCCGCTCGGGAGTTCGCCAGCCCATCCATCACTGGGGATGGGCGCTCCGAGCATCCTCCGCTGGGCATTCCGCCGCATCCCGCGCCTGTGCCCGGCGGGTCCCCTCAGGCGGGGCCGGAGCTCCGGGCAGCGCCTGCCTCGCTCGGGGCTTTTGGGTGTCCCCTGCCCCGCTGGCAGCCGGGGAAGGAGCTGGCGAGGCGCTCACCGCCGCCGTCAGGCTCTCAGCATCGCTGCGCAGCCACACGGCAAAGCGAAGTAATCGTAGCCAGCAGAAATTAAAAGCTCAGTTAGAAATGAAAATTGCGAATCGCAGCCGCAGCCAGACGCCGCGTTCCGCTTGCCGGCTGCCCTCCCTGCTCCTTGGTCTGGGATGGGAGCTTTGGGTCTCTCTGGCTGTGCGTGCGTTTTCCAGGTTTTAAATCAGAACCAGAAGAAATCTTGACGTAAGTCTTTCGGGCTGCTTTCTGCTGGTTGATTTTCTTTCTTTCTTCTTTTTTTTTTTTTTTTTTTTTTTTTTTTTGAGTTTGCCATAAACTTTTCCGATGGATTTGATACATTTTGGACACAGTGGTAATCTGTCCGGGGAGGAATGCACCCAAACCCACACGGAACAAAGCGTGCCTGTGCAGCAGGGCGTTTGTGGAAACGCAAAAACCTGTGGCTTAGGGATTATTTCAGGCAGGGGAGGTGCGAGCCCTGAGCTGTGTATGAGAGTTCTGTTTATTGCTGTGACGGGAGAGAGGTATTGCTGAACTTCCAGAATAATCCCTCTCCTTTGCCTCCACCCTGGGGTGGAAAAATGACCTTTATAAGCGAGTTTGTGGCTGACCTTTGTGCCGTGCCTGTCAAAACAGATGCTATCAGCTTGACAGTTGTAGGCGGATTTTTGTGTGCTTATCTGCCAGGTATCTGATGGAGTGAGAAAAGGCGTGATTTTGCTAATTACAAGAGGTTTGGGGAGTGATGGTGAAATGGTGATGTCCCATTAGTGATCTTCCTGTTCCTTGCCAGGAAGATGTGGTTGCACAGTGTAAAGGAAGCTCTCTCTCCAAACTGCAACCTCAGCAGCTTCTTGGTTTCAACCATCTCCAGTTTATATCAAAGAATATCACGTTGGTCAGGGTCCTTTGACCTTTTTTTGTGCCCACAGACAATTTGTCGTGACACCTGTTGCAGCTGCAACAGCCAAAGGTGTTCCATTTTAAAATGAAGCCACAGTAATTTATCTTGTTGCGATCCCTATTTATACAGCAGTAGGATCATCCTTCTGTAGCCCCTTCTTATTCCCCATTCTTTGTTCTCCCATTATGAATCCTTATTACTCCTCAAAATCCTTGCTGCTACTAAAACCTCAGTTTTATCACAGTTTCGTGGTGTGTTAATCTTTGTCCCAGGTTTTGTGAGGCTGGATGTTACCAGCTTTGTTCACCAGCTGAGGGGATGTCAGAGCTGGGTTTTGCAGGTGATGTTGATCAGCTGTCAGTTTTGGAAAGGCACAGCAATGCCAGCTGTTATGAGCTGGACCATTGTCTTGTTTGACAGTGCTCCTCATTTTGCAAATTTAATAACTAGAAGCCCAGGATTTAAATCCTAAATTCAGCTTGAATAATGCTCTCTGGAGTTTGAATCTGGTTTGAGGATGCTTTAATTGCACACCTATTTATTAACTGACAATATGGTAAAGTGCAAAGAAGAAAACTTTTTTTTTAATTTGCTTTTTTTACATGTGTTGTCCTTAATAATTAGCATGGTACCTTAATTCTGCCTTGTGTGAGGACCAGAGTCTTGGTGTGCAGGAATCTCTCTTTGGCTGGTTAATGTGGAAATTCTTTGTGCTCTCTTTCTGCTCATGACACTGCAAGAGGCATGAAGTCCTCTACGTGCCAGGCAGTGCCCTCACTGACAGAAAGCATTTATTCCTGGCCATTTCAGGACTGATTTTTGGGCAGTTCTCTGAGCATGTCCCTCACACAGCCCTCCTGTGTGCCTGAGTGTGGCTCTCAGGAGGCAGCGCCCGGTGCAGGGAGCGTGCAGGGAGCGCAGTGAGGGAGGTGAGCTGTGGGCCTGCCCTTGTTCATTGTGTGGGCTCCTGCACAGCCTGGCTTTCAGGGCTTCTTGGAGCTCTGTGCAAAGAGCAGCTCCAGCTCCCCACGCCTGCGGTGCCGCCGGTATTTCCGCAGCCGGCTCCCCGTGCCCGCCGAGCGAGCGGCGTTTTCCTGGAGGCCAGGAGGACACAGATGGAGCACTGTGCTCCAGGGAAGCTGCTTATAGAGCCCAGAGGCACAGCCCTGCCCTGCCAGGGGGGCTGCCTGCGTGGCTTGGTGTCCCCAGGGCTGTGCAAGCAGTGCAGCTCAGCGATGGAGACATTGGGAGTCCTGCCCTGCACCAGTCAAGTTTCTCTTCTGTCCTCGAAACGTAAACTTTAAGGCATTTAGAGATTTTGAGGAGCTAAGATTTTAGTTAGAAATAAGCCTTACTAGAGTTAATTAAAATAAGGATAATAAATGAGTAGGCCTTGATGAAGTTAGGAGTTAGTAGTTAACTAATAATTAATTGCTTGTCAGCACAATGTTTAGTTATCTGGGTTTATAATGAAGAGCATAGAAACTGATAAATAGCTTTTAGGAACATAAGACCATTGTGGGCCTCCTCTGTTCTGAAACCAACTGAAGACAAGGAATGGGAGTTCTACCAAGAGTTCATTTGTCATATTGGCGTTCAAAAGGTACAAAGGTCAGAATGAGGAAGACTTCATTTACTTCCTCATTTTGGGACCCCTCCCCATAAAAGGGACCACCGACCCATTTCAAGGAACAAACTGTGCATGCTTAATAGCTTTTGGAGTGATTAGCATACGAAGCGGGGAATGGGTTGTACCAAAATTATGAATATGCATTTGTATTTTGTATATTCAATACTTGTATGGATAAAAAGACTCTGTAATCACCTGGAAGCTGCGGTGTGGATTTGGGAGCTATCCTGCACGCTGCCTGGCATAGAATAAACATACACTTTCTAACTTTAACCTGTTAGAGAGTTTCTGTCCGTCACAGTTGGATATCGGTACTAGATCAATATCCATATTTTTTTAATAAATCATCCCCTTGCAGGTGTCATGGGAGAATGAGAGCCTGGTACTAAAACTGCCCTTTTCAAAAGTGTTTCACCTTTGTCACCCGCCTGGTCTGGCAGCAGCATCTCCAGGAGTCAGACTGGTGCGGCATCCGTGGCTTGCAGTGGGATGTGCTGCAGCCTGGCAGCTCACAGAGCTGTAATTTCTGCTTGTGTTTGTGTAGGGCTTATGTGCAAACGATGTGGGCTTATTCAAATTTATTTAAAGACGAGCAACAAACCCACAAGACCAAATCAACCCTGAGGAAAGAGGTTTAGTTTCTTTGCCTAAAAACTACTCTCATGTTGAAAAAAACAGAGCTGCAGGGCAGAGTTCAGATGGGCTGAGTGATACCCCAGGCAGAGCAGGAACATATGTACATCTCCATCGATTTAATTGCCAGGCAACATGAAAGAAAAAGCTTATTAAAACACCCAAACCGTGCATTCATCTCCTCTCACACTTACGCTTAACTGTTGCCTTGAATGTAAAAAGCAAAACAACTTGAAACTTGTTTATTTTCAAAGCAGTTCTGAGTAGCTCATCACAGTGACACTGCCTAGGGGACAGGGCAGCACAGCCCTGATTTCAGGGAATTAGCGTGGCTTACTCTGCACTGAGTCACTCAATAAAGTGAGTTTTCTAAAACTCATGTTTTATCCAGCGAGTCACAAGCTGCTTGTTCTTACAGCATGATTTATTCTGTGGAACACGGTGCCCAGCTCATTGCACCGTGACATCCAAAGATGATTGTTTCCCAGCTGCTCATAGCATGCTTGGGATTTCTTGGTTTATTTTCTATTACTTTGTTTGCTTTATATCTCTTTTATTTGAAGACCATGGAAAGGTGAGGTGATTAACTTCTGTTGCTTTGTTAATTATAACTTTCTCCACTTTTCTTCCAATTTCTTCTGAAGCTCTTCACTATTAGGAAGTTTCCTTGCTATTTCATTCACTTGGGCTGCCAGTGTGCCAAACCAGTGTTTGATAACCACACTGCTCTGTAAGAGCAAGCAGGTTCAGTTTGGGGAATTTCAGGGAAGAAAAGCCAGGAAAAGTTGCAGGTTCTTAATTATGAATGCATGATCCCTCCAGGGGTTGAGGAGTTAACTAACCATCTTGGTGTGGTCTGAGCACCTCTGGTGGTGGTGGTGGTGGTGGTTGGAGTGGTGCTGCCATCCCAGGAGGTGGCCAAGGCATGGAAACCCAGCTGTAACTCCTGCAGCTCTGAGTGGGAGCACTTTGAGTCAGCCTGTTCCTTCCTGTCCTGCTGCTGGGCTCTGGCATAAATACAGACTCCAGCCTCCTCTGGTTTTCAGGCTGCACAGATCAAGCCACAGGTCCATGCCAAAAGCCCTGCCACAGGTGTGGGTTTCCATCCCTGCCCCTGCAAGAGCATTTAGTCAATCAGCAAATGAAGCTGAAGACCCCACACTACCCAGACACGTGCACTGCACCTGCAGCTTAGATTTAGGCCACGGAGATTTTGTTTTTCTGGAGGGTTTTCAAGAAAAACACTGCCATATTTGGTTTTTTTTTTGTTTTTTTTTTTTTTTTTTGTTATCATTATTTTAACTGGGCTGATGTTGATCCTGGAGGGTGCCTTTAGAAATGAAAAGCCCTTGCCTATCTGAAACCAGGTGTTTTAGATAAACCCACAGCTGTACGTGCCCCCAGAAGATAAGTGGCATGCAGGGCCTGTGTGAATGCTTGAACCTGTACTTTGGTCACGCTGCTCATACATTTTGCTTCTCAAAAATCCATTAAGAAAAAGGCTGTGTAATTCAGGTTGATATTTATGAATTTGCTGTTATCGTGAGCAGGGTGCCACAGCTGAAGGCAGTGAGAAATAGCTCCTTAATGGGTTCACAGCTTAATCATTTCCAAGTGAAAATTTACACAGAGTGTATCATTAACAAAAGGAGGGATGCAAAAAAGCCCTGCCCGTGCGTCATGCCACGGGATGCTGGGAAGTTGGGATTTGCCTGTGGGGCTGGTAGTTCCCTGCTAGCACTGCCTCCTCTCCCTCCCAGAGTGGTCTTTGCTCCTTTGCTCACAGCTTGGCTCACTTACAGCTCCATGTGTCAAAAGCGTTGTCTGCTGAGTGCGTGCCAAAATGTGTTTGGAGAGCAGAGCTTGAGGAAGGAGTTTACACAGATTTGATTTGATTTTCTGTTAGCTGCAGCACTTTGTGGGTTGTTGAGATGAGCTTTTCCTGTGCATTGCTGGAAAACAACCATCTGCACCTAAATTTCCAAGACTGTCTGACCTGGAGGTCTTCACGGCCTCTCTGGCAGAACAAAATGTTTTATTCGATATCAAACTGTATTTTAGCTTCCCATTGTGGTGCAAAAAGTGTGCTTGGGTGGGAGGTCATTTTGCAGGCCTGCCCAGCCCTTCTGATGGGAACATTATTAGGCTGTGCTGCCAGTGAGCGTGGGAAGAGGGGGAAAAGTCATTTTAGAGGAGGGTTTTTTATAGGGCTGCTATGGGGTCTGAGCTGGGCATCTGCCTCTGGGCATGATAAGCCCCCCCAGCCACGGCTGGGGCAGCTCATTGCATCTCTGGAAAGCTGATCTGAGACCCTGGGGATGGATGTGAGGGGTGTGGAGCTCTCAGGGGTGCAGCCTGAAGTCCAGGCAAGCTGCTCTTCAAACATATGTCATTTTTATCTCTTTAATATTGTGGGAGCTGAAGTCTTCATCTGCTGTTTGCTTTATTCACCACTACCCTTCTGTGGTTGTAAAGCTGGGGGTGATGCCACCCTCTGAGAGATACTGGGAGTTTGCACGAACTTTTGAGGGACCAATTAACAATAATCTCCAAGGAAAACGTGGAACTGTTCTTGGACCAGCCTTTGAGCAGCATAGAATGACTAAGGGCTGTGCTTACACCTGCTTTAGGGAGGGGTGGGGGAAATGCTGAGCAGCCACTCGTTCAGGAGGAGTCCAACATCCTTGGTGCTGACTTAGGCCAGGGTCTGGTTAACCCTGTGTGCACTCACACATTAAAAACCCATCTTGCAGCTTGTAGGGCTCAGATGCACAGGGAGATGGGGCAGGAAAACTTCATCCTCCTGCAGTCCTCAACTTGGAGTTGTGCTCCTGCAGCAGCACATTCAGTGGTACAGCAGTGAGAACAGCCCTGTCTTCATCCAGCAGGAATTCTGAGGGACTGAGGAGGTGCTGAGTGAGGGGAAGATCTGGCCCTCTCTGTCATTCCCAGTGGCAGCAAGGAAAGAATTTATGGCTGGGACACCAGTTCATTGTCCCCCTTTCCACTGATTTACAACCTGAGATATCAGAGGCTGTGCCTTTCCTCCTGATAGTCCTTGATGAACTTTCCTTCCATGAATTCATCATAATGGTTTTTTCCAGCCTTGTGAACTTTTGGCCCGCCAGGCAAAGTTCTCCCATTTAACTGTGTCCTGTGTGGTGCTTCTGGCCGAGTTCCCCCGAGCTCCTTCCTGCTGCTTTTGCACTTTGAAAGCCCTAAACAAGGTGCTGAGGTGGACAGAGGTGTCCCATGGCCTGCTGGTGACCACTGACCACTGCAAAGTCAGGCACATGGGGCACAAGAGGTGGGGTTCAAGGCTGGGCATCCCACCTGAGGCAGGGAGAGGCACCGGTGGCCACACACTGAGAGCCCCCCAACCTGGGCTGGAGTCCAGCTTCTCCCTTTCTTCTGGCTGCCACCAGGTCCTGCAGAGGAGAAGCCTCACACAAAAATGAGCTCTTTTACAGAATCACTGAGGCTGGCAAATCCCTGCCAGCCCATGGAGTCCCAGCTGTGCCCAGTGCCCAGAGCACCGAGTGCCACCTCCAGCCCTTCCTGGGACACCTCCAGGGATGGGCACTCCAAAGCTCCCTGGGCAGCCCCTGCCAAGGCCTGAGCACCCTTTCCATGGAGAAATTCCTGCTGCTGTCCCAGCTGAGCCTCCCCTGGCACAGCCTGAGGCCGTTTCCCCTTGTCCTGTCCCTGTTCCCTGGCAGCAGAGCCCGACCCGCCCTGGCTGTCCCCTCCTGGCAGGAGCTGTGCAGAGCCACAAGGTCCCCCCTGAGCCTCCTTTTCTCCAGGCTGAGCCCCTTCCCAGCTCCCTCAGCCGCTCCTGGGGCTCCAGCCCCTTCCCCAGCTCCCTTCCCTTCCCAGGACTCAGAAATAGATGCATTTTAAAACCTGATGAAGCTGCTTGAAACACAGATCCTCTGTAGCTCCTGCTGCTTGTGGAACCACTGGAGCTTCTCTGAAGACAGTGGATTTCTTTCCTGAGAGGAATATGTTGGGCATGGTTAAAGGGGGTTATATTATCCCCATATCACTGAGACCTGTTCTCAGGTTTAGGGTGCCTGTCCTGCCACAGCAGGAGGTGGGACATGTACAGTGCCATATTTACCATAGATAACCACAGCCCACTAATTAAATTCCTGATTCTCCTATCCAGGAGAAAAAAAAAAAATTATTTACATGTGGATACAATTACTACCTGGAAATCTTTTTGATACTGAATGTGTAGTCAGAATCTGTACCTTTGCCCTCTTTTCCTCTTGTTCCTGCAATCTGAGGGACTGATACTCAGTTTCCCATAGCTGTAAGCAGATCTTTTTCTCCAGGAGAAGGTAGAGAAGCAGGGCTGTGTGTTCTGGGTGCTTTTCCTGGCAGGCATCAAACCAAGGCAAGTTCTTCTGCAATGTCAAACCTGTTGTTTGCAAAAGGAGCAGGGGCCCAACTGCCCAGGTGGGTTCATCTGGGGGGATCATTTAGCAGAACTGCTCTGAATATTAAACATTGGGCCACCATGGAGGGGTTTGGTGTTTAAATTGTTCTTTTTGTCAGTGCCTGACAAAATGCTTTGTTTGTTAAATATTTGTTGTCCCTGCAGTTGTCCCTTGAGATTTCTGGAATGAAGACGGGGAGATTGTTGTTATAACATCTGTCCTGGCCTTACAAGTTTATCCCAAAAATGTAGGAGCACAGGGTGAGTCACTAGCTTTTCTGCATCGAGGAAATTAGAGTAGTGACATCATCTCATTCCAAGATAAGAAAAGGCCTGAGCTGGGAGCCTTCAGGGAGGCAGATTTCAGTACCCAACTGCTGATTTGGACTCACAGTGTAGAAATCAGCATCTGATTTGTGAAGTTACTGGAACATGAGCCTGATTTTGTTGATTTTCTTATCTTTTTTTGTGTGCCAGTGTTGTATAAAACTTGATTGTGACAACCCAAGCTGTGTGAATTTATGCCAAGAGAAAAATATTTGAGCTGCCATCAGCAAATAAGGTCTTGCTAAGAGCTCAGAAATTCTTGTGGCTTAAGAAAACACAGCTTCAGACTTAACAGCAGCTTGAAAACCTTGTGTTAGCGGGGTTTGGCATCTGCAGCTGTCTGTCTGCAGGCTGAAAGGCTGCTTGTTTTGGGGCACTGGGATGGCTCTGCTGCTCTCCTTAAGGTCTGTGTGTTACGTTCCAAAAGGAACAGGCAGCGAGTGCCAAGGAGAGCCTGAGCCTGCTGGGCTTTATTCAGAGCAAGGAAAAGGGATCCCAGCCCAGCATCCTGCCCTGGCCTGGCAGTGCTGGCAGCCCTCAGCCTCTGCAGGGCTGTGGTGGCACTGCTCAGCTCGGGCTGCAGAGAAAACACAGCTCTGCTCATCTCCAGGGCTGGGAGAGGAGACTCAGCCCGTGGGCAGGGAACAGGGGACACCAGCGTGGGAGCAGGGAGGTGGTGGCACTGCAGGGACAGCAGTATGGGAGCAGGGAAGTGGTGGCACAGCAGGGACAGAGCATGGGACACCAGGGAGGTGGTGGCACAGCAGGGACACCAGGAAAGCAGTGCCACAGCAGGGACAGCAGCATGGGAGCAGGGAGGTGAGCAATACAAAAGATGTTTCCAAGGTTCCCACTTCCCCATCTGGGCCTGCATCCTGAGGGGTTAAACAGGCAAAATTTCCAGGGTAACTCCTCCTCCTTGCTGGGGTTTTCCCTTGGGAAAGAATGGGGCTGGGTTGGTTTGAAGCATTTTCTGCCTTAGTGCAGTAAATGAATATCTGGGGAAAGTCCATAGGTTTTGGGTTACAAGAACTAAGCTAGAGTGTCAGAGATGCCAAGGTTTCTCATCGTTCTTCAATGTGATTGTAATCAAATCTTTGCTTCCACAGACAAAACCCCCATTTTTCCTCTCTTCCTCCTTTTCTTTGGAGTATCACTTTTGCTCTTCTTCAGCAAATGACTCTTTTACAGGCAGTTTTCCCCCCTGATTGCTCATGGATACAGTATCACCCTTTTGCCACAGCAGCCCTGATAAAAGAAAATAAATTTTTAAGGAAAAATTTGATAAATGTAATTTTTATACATAAAATGCAACTGGCAGGAACATATTTTTTTTTTCAGTATGATGGCAGGAGTTGGGAGGGGTTTTTTTTTAATGATAGGATAGCTCACTCTCCTGAGGCTTAGGGAAATGTTTGACTTCAAACTCAGAATCACAGAACCTCCTGGGCTGGAAGGGACCCACAAGAATCATCAAGTCCAGCTCCTGACCCTGCACAGGACACCCCAATAATCCCTTCATGTGCTTGATCCCACTGTTTGCCTGTGAAAGTGAAGGCTTGCTTGGTCACTCTATCATTTTAAAAGCCCATTCTACCATTTGCAAATAGGATTAGCTGCAAACATTTCAAAAGCCTCTATTTTTATTTCGATCTAATTTTTCCTTCCTGGAGACATGTCCAGGCTGCGGTACCAAAATAGGGTGTGTGTGAAACGCTTGACTGGAAAAAAATGAATCATATTCCTGCTGCTGTGAGCTTGCCCTATAAATAAAAAGGCAGCTGGGGGAGTCCTGACCCTGCCCTGGCTGTCGGGTCAGGGTTTCCCTGGGGCTCTGAGCTGCCAGCTGGATGCTGGTGCTGAGTGAGCGCGGTGCTCCTCAGCCTCGGCGTGAACTGTGATTTTGGGAGCGAGTCCCTCTCCAGAGCAGGATGCTGCTGCAGCCTTCCATGAGCTGCAGCTCCTGGACAGCTTCCAGATCCGTGTGTGTGCCAGCTGCAGCAGCCAGGGGTGAATTGAGGGCACCATAAGGACATGGGTTTAGGACCTGATGGGCCACCCTGATGGCCAGAGTGGCTTGCTGGTGCTTGATCTCCTTCTGCAGCATCACAGAGCTCTGCCTTCTCTGGGTGGCTGAGGGTGTTTTGTGCACTCAAGGGATCTCTCAAATGCCCTGCTCAGCTCCCATCTCTCCTTCATTTCCACCCTCAGCTGTTGAATGTGGCACTTGTAGTTGGTTCTTGCCTTGTTCCCACTCGTGATCCAGCCATGGAGGTGCTGGTTGAAGAACTGGGGATGTGGAGGCAGGAAGAGGTGCTGCCATAAGGACCAGAGTTTATACTTGAATTCCTACTGGGAGATGGCAAAACATCCATGCAATTTGTTGGGAAAACCCTAAACCCAAAAGGGCAACAGAGCTGGGGAGGAGTTCTGATGAGGAGCAGCTCAGGATGCTGGAAAGGGGCTCAGCCTGGAGAAGAAGAGGCTCAGGGGGGACCTTGTGGAAGCTCCTGCCAGGAGCGGGAAGAGCCTGCAGGACTCAGGCTGTGCTCCCAGGGAACAGCGACAGGATGAGAGAAAACAGCCCCAAGTTGTGCCAGGGAGGCTTAGATTGGATATTAGGAAAATGGTTTTTGTGGAAAAGGTTGTAGAACTTTGGAATGGGCTGCTGAGGGAAGTGGTGAAATCACCATCCCTGAAGTGTTCAAAAAACATGTGGTTATGGCCCTTGAGGACACGGTTTAGTGGTGAACACAGCAGTGGTGCTGGGTGGAGTGTTGGACTTGATGATCTTCAAGGTCTTTCCCAGCCTTCAGGTCTCTGTAAGTCTATGATTATAAATGTTTCTTGTCTGGTGTATTTTCTGTTAAATGTGCAGCAGCTCTGCTCCCAGCAAACATCAGTGATGCCTGGGAGAGGCCCCGCAGACCTCGTGCTTTTAACTGTCAGATGAGAAGAGAAGATGCTCCCTGATAAGATCTCCTTGAGCAGTCACACATAATTTATGTGGGCAAGCACAGCTACTCCCTTCCAGGGCTGATTACTTCAAAGATACTCCACAGCATCTTTGGGATGCTGTGAATTGAGCAATGGTGGCTCTCAGAGCAGAGAACACTGATGGTTCCTGATTTCCAGCAAGACTGCCCTGTTTCAGAGGCCACATCTCTTTATTCGGGAAGATCACTCAGGAAAAACCTCCTGCCTCTGGCTGCAAGCTGCTTTCACACAGCAGGGCAGCATCTTGTCCCACCAGGGTGGCTGATGGAAAGCTTCTTCCCTTGGGAAACTGAGCCAAGAGACCCTTGACAGGCAGCTCAGTCAGGCCTGATGCTAAAGACAGCCAAGATCTTGGTGTCCCCCTGTTTGCCACCTTCATGGGAGGGTTCATTAGGAGGGGAGGCCAAAAGCAGAGTCAGGGTTTGGTTTCTTGGTCTGCTGCAGCCTCAGCCCAAGGTTTGGAGCGACGTGTTTGGTTTTTTCTCATTTCCTGGATGAGGTAAGGCAGGGTGGGCTGAGCACTGAGCTCATCCAGACAGGGCCAAACAGCAGATTTCCAAGGAATGGGGAGAGCGTGACAGTGTCATCTGTCTGGCAGGGGACGCACAGCCCTTCTTTGGAAGTGCTGCTGGGACATTTATTGCCTTGTTTGGGGCTGGATTATCAGTTAGAAGCTCCTCTCCCAAACCTCATTTCCTTCACCCAGACTAATCCAAGACATGCTTACCAGTGTCCTTAATTGTCCCTGCTTTAGGGCCCAACATCCAGGTGTTGATGTTGTGATGATGATTGGATTATCTATTTAAATATTTTTTGATTTGCAGTGACAGGGCTAAAACCCCAAAAATTGAATGAGCAGGACAGCACTGCATCTGATTAAACCCCCTCCACTGCTTCTCTCTGCCTCCCAACCATCTTGCAGGATATGTTCTTCCTAGGCAAAATCTCTCCAGGATCTGCTCTCAGGCCATTAATGATCAGTTTTCCTGGTGCCTTCACTCCCTTCCACCCCACTTCAGCTCTGGCTTCCCAAGCCATTCCTAGCTGGTGGATGATGAGCTGGAAATTTGGTCTTTCCCATTCCCAGCTAAGCAAGCTCCCAGCCCAGCCATCCAGTTGCTGAGGGTTGGGAAGAGTTTCCTGGGAAGTTTATGAACAGAGCAAAAAAATCTGAGGGATTTGGTACCATCTGGAGCTCTCAGCAGGTGGGAGAGGTGTGACAGTGTTGCTGAATTACAAAAATGCCCTCAGTGGTGCTTTCCCAAGCTCCCAAAGGTGCCAGCGTGCAAAATAACAGCTCTGAGATGCTCACACAGCGCAGATTTATGGCACAGCAACCTGTACTTAGAACAATCTCCTTACATCAGCCGTGTGGGAATGTGCCAGGTCCTGCATCTTCCCCAGGCACAGACTTTAGCGTGGCTCATCTCCCGCGGGACACAGCCTGAACTCCTGGGGATGGCAGAAAGTTAATCCGTGGTGGTGCTGTCTCACCTTTGAGAGCCCAAAATGTTCAAACTTTTGACAACCCCCTAAAAAAAAAAAAAAAAAAAAAAAAAAATTTCCCACAAAAAAAGCAACAAAACAGAACAAACGCCAGAAAGCAAGGCTTAATCTTTTATTCTCTGAGTCACAGGATGTGTAGCATTCACTCACCTTCTCAGGGGCAGGTCTAGAGATGTTTTGGGTTTTTTATAGAGCACAGAATGGTTTGTGTTGGAAGGAACCTTAAAGCCCATCCAGTGCCACCCCTGCCATGGCAGGGACACTTTCCACCATCCCAGGCTGTTCCAAACCCTGTCCAGCCTGGCCTTGGGCACTGCCAGGGATCCAGGGGCAGCCACAGCTGCTCTGGGCACCACTCCCCAACCTCACAGGGAAGGATTTCTTCTGTATAACTGACCTCAATTTCCCCTCTTTCAGTCTGAACCCATTCCCCTTGTTCTGTCTGATGAGCAGTCCCTTTCCAACTTCCCTGTAGGCTCCCTCAGATACTGGAAAGTTTTGTGAGGTCTCCATGCAGCCTTCTCTTCTCTCTCTCTGCATATATATCCAGGATATATTTATATCTTTGTTCCCTCCTTGTTCTTTCCTTTGCCTGCCTCAGTTGGGAACATCATCCTCACAATTAACAAAGTCTTGTGGATATTCCATGTGGAGCATTCCTTGTGGAGGTGCTGTTGCTGGAGCTGCAGGGCACAGCCAGGCTGGTTCACCTGCAGCCCTGCAGAGACTCTGGGGTCAGCAAGGTTAGGAACCACCAGAATTAGGAAGCACCAAAATTCAGGCCTCTGGCTCAGCGCTGTGCTGGGAATGGCACATCACATTTCCTCTGCCTCCCATCCCATGTGTGCCCAGCTCAGGGCTGCTCCTGCCTCAGCTGCAGTTGTCGTGTTACACAGCCAGTAAATTAGCACCCAGAGTCGCTCTTGTTTTGCAAGCATGATTAAAATAATAGTTGGGTCTGTCTGTGTTTGAAACTGTTGAGAAGGGAGAGAGGGTGTCTCTGCCCAGGCTCTGTGTCCTGCCTGCCTGCAGGGGGATCAGTCACCTGGCAGTGCTCCTGCAGCAAAGCCAGTCACCTTCTCCCTTCTCCCTGCTGGCACGAAGGCATCACCACCAGCAACACCCTGGGCAGAGGCAGAGAGCCTCCAAAATACAAGTCTGTGCTGCTGAGATGGAAATCCAACTCACACCAAAGCACCAGAGTTCACCATGTGAACCACCACACCATGCTCCTCACTAATGAATTTGCATTTCTCTCCCATCTGTTTGTCCCAGCAGAGATTTCCTTTTGCCCTGAGAGCAGCAAAGGTAACAGAAGTGCTTTGTTCTGCTCTGTTTCCTCAGGGATCCACCAACGTGGTTTACCAAGCCCATCATGTCAGCAGGAGTAAGAGAGGACAAGTTGTCGGCACCAGGGGAGGATTCCGAGGCTGCACGGTTTGGCTCACAGGTATTTCTGTCTGGGTGTGAAAGCGTGACCTCACCTGTGAAACCATCAGCGTGGCTGGCAGGTGGGGATTTGGGATCTGCAGGAAACCTCAGCGTTCCCTGCGAGCCGGGGATTGCAAAACATCCCCACGTGGGAAACGCAGACGCGCGGTGCTGGCGCAGCAAGATGTTCTCCCTGGCAGCTGCTGCCCATAACTAATGATTTTAGGGATTTCCCAGCTGCTCTCAGCCTCCTTTGAACATGTCAGAGGCCCACGGGGTAGCACTTGTTGTTCCCAAGTGTGTAGCTGAGGAAGCCTTGGCTCAAATCCAGCCAGTCTTTGGCAGAGGAACGTACCCAGGGTTGTCCAAAACGCGTATGTTTTCATTCAGGAGGGGTGGGAAGGGTTTTGGGACATGTAGGTCTGCTGTGTTTGAGGCAGCAAGAGGCAGTCACCTTGTCTGGAGAATAAACACTCCCAGCCACAGAGTCACATTGGAAGCAATCCCTTGCATTTGTTTTTTTTGCCCTTCTCTTCTGCCTTGAAGTAGAAACTCATTGTTTGGGGATTAGGGGCTGCCAGAAATGACAATTGCATTTCACATTTCTAATATTTAGACAAGTCTGTCTTTTGCCAGTTGTCCAGTTGTTCCTTTGCTTGTTAAATATTGGCATTTTCTTTGGCTGCTGGAGGATGTTGAAGGACACGCTTGGAAGGATTTGTAAAGCCATTCTAATTTCCCTTCCTGTCACCTTAGGTTGTAGATGCTGGATTAAAGCGCATTTCTGTTCTGTTCTCCTCCTCAATTTTGAAGTGCGCCATCTGCTTTTATGGAGTTTCTGAAGCCAAAAGCCCCACCCAAGGCAATTTCCTTCCTTTTTTGAGCATTACTCAAAACTCTTGTGTCTGAAAGGTTTGAGCTCACCTGGCTGATGATTATTCTTTCAAATACTGTCCTAGAGAAGGAGGTGATGGGGGGCCTTTCCTGCCAGAGCCTGTCCCACTCCACGTGGCTGCAGCAAGAGCCTCTCCTTGGGTTCAGAATGGGACAGCAGCTGGCTCTTGACAGTGGGAGCAGGGGGAGGAAGAGGAAGATGAGGAGAGACCTGGAGGAAGCAGCATCCTTTCAAACCTCCTCTGCTTCCTGGAACCCAGCGTGGCCCAGCAAGACGCACTGCTGGGTTAGACCCCTCCAGAGGTTGGGCTGTAGATGCTTTCCTCAGGGCATCAATGCCACCTCTCCAACAATAAGGGTTGAAAAGGTGAAGGTTCATCTGTGAAGGTTCATCCTTCATCTGTGAAGGATGAATCCAACTTCCTTTAGGAAGGAACGAGGTAGGGAACTTCAGACAGAAGGAGTTTGGCCGCTGGTGTCACTCGTTTTCACTCTCTTGACCTCAAACCTGACCCTTCACTTTCCTGCTCCCCCAGGCCTTTCTGGAGCTGGCAAGACAACCATTGGCTTTGCTCTGGAGGAGTACCTGGTGGCTCATGGCATCCCCTGCTACTCCCTGGACGGCGACAACGTCCGGCACGGCTTGAACAAGAACCTGGGCTTCTCCGCCCAGGACCGCGAGGAGAACATCCGGCGCATCGCCGAGGTGGCGCGGCTCTTCGCCGACGCGGGGCTCGTCTGCATCACCAGCTTCATCTCCCCCTTCACCAAGGCGAGTGTTTGAGCACCCCAGAGATCCTGCTCCCTTCTCAGCTTCACCTCAGATGATGGAGATGGTTTATGGAGAGGGTTTCCTGAGTGCGCTGTTGGATGCAGAGCGTGTTCGGCGGGCGGCGGCCTCACTGGATAAATTCAGTGTTGCAAATTGATGAAGGGCTAAGAGGAGTTTAAGATCTCCCTGCTGTTAACTCCTCAGAGGCAGAAAAGAGTCACAGAACAGCAGCCTGTCCTAGACCTCTCACTGTTTTTTTTCTGAAGAAGATTTGACTGCGATTTTCACTTCCTTAGCTGCTGTTATCAGGCTGATGCAAGCAGTTCCTTTTTTCATAGAATCAAGGAATCACTGGGGTTGGAAAAGACCTCTGAGATCATCTGAGAAAACATCTGACCATTTTCACATAGGGCAGATAATTATTCACAATCTAAAGTTCTGCTGTCCTGCCTAGCGAAAAGATCTTGAGGATTTTTGTGGGAAAATATGAAAACAGCTTAGAGTTGTCGATTTTTACAATTTTTTTTTAAAGTATCTTTAAAAAAAAGGAGGGAAGTGTGATGAAAAACCCTTATTAGAACTAGTGTACATTGAATAAATCTATAAGAGAGATTAATTTACTTGTGTCAAAATCCAGGGAGGTCTTTTTGCTGCAATTCAGATTTTTCCCATCTTTCTTCTAACAGGATCGTCTGAACGCACGGAAAATTCATGAGGCAGCTGGACTACCTTTCTTTGAAATCTTTGTAGATGCTCCTCTAAATATTTGTGAAAGCAGAGATGTGAAGGGCCTGTACAAAAAGGCAAGAGCTGGAGAGATCAAAGGTATGGAGGAGTGAGACCTTATTTTGCCTTTTGCTTTCCAAAGCTTTGGATGCCTTGTCCTGGCAGTGCCACACATAGGGGTGGGTGTCTGGAGGCCCTTTGTAGTGCACAAGAGGATCCTGTTCCCCTAATCTTACTGTGACAAGTGTAATTTGTTGTGCCCTGCATGGTTGAATGCCCCCTGGTTTTTTATATAGTGTTCTTGGCTCTAAGGCACTGATTATTCTATTAAATAAATCTAATTTGGGGGTTAATTGTCCGTAGGATTCACGGGGATTGACTCAGAGTACGAGAAACCCAAAGCTCCTGAGCTGGTGCTGAAAACAAACATTGCATCGGTGTCTGAGTGCATCCAGCAGGTCGTGGAGCTCCTGCAGGCACAGGTGGGTCACTTTTATGTCCCCATCACTGCCAGCTTTGGAACCCTGCTCTGGGACACTGCCTTTTTGGTGTGCCTGTGAAAACCAGCGTGCTACAAGCACTGCCTGTCTCTGTCTTTCAGAACATCGTGCCCCAGGGCTCAGTCAAGGATGTTCTGGAGCTCTTTGTGCCTGAGGATAAACTCAGCAGTGTCCGGGCTGAGGCAGAGAAGCTGCCAGCACTGGAGATCACTAAGGTACTGCCACACACAGGTTCTGACACTGTTTAGCTGCTCCAAGGGTGGAAGCTTCCAGGAGGATGTTGCCTAAGGGGCCTGTGTTCTTCTGATGGCCCTGACCTTTTGTGGCTGTGGTTTATGGTGAGCTGAGGTGGGTTCCTGATCCTCAGCCATTGCCTCCCCAGGGTGTGCTGCAGGGTGTCAGCCTCCTCTGCTGTGTCCATGCAGCCCCACAAGTTCAGCTGCCAGAGGGCAGGGTTAGATGGGATATTGGCAGGCCCTGGCACAGGGTGCCCAGAGCAGCTGGGGCTGCCCCTGGATCCCTGGAGGCGCCCAAGGCCAGGTTGGACCAGACTGGGACAGAGGAAGGTGTCCCTGCCCATGGCAGGGGTGGGATTGGATGGGCTTTAAGGTCCCTTCCAACCCAAACCATTCTGGGATTCTAAGCTGTGCTGTGAAACTGTGAGTCTGGCTTAAAAAGCCCCAAGATACATCCCCCATGTCTTTCTCCCCCTTATGAATATCCTGTATTTGAAGCAAAAGAAAATGAAATGCTGTTTCAGCAGAAGGGAAGGAAAAACAACCTCTGAGCATGACATGGTGACAAGAGTGTGACAGGAGTGTGACCCTCTGGGTTTGTTTTGCAGCTGGATCTGCAGTGGGTGCAGGTGCTGGGCGAAGGCTGGGCCACTCCTCTGACAGGATTCATGCGGGAGGCAGAGTACCTGCAAGTGCTGCACTTTGGCACCCTGCTCAACGGTATGGATCCCCTGTGTCCTCCTGTCCTGCCTTGTGGCACACACCGGGCCTCCTGGAGGTGGCCAAGGTCTCCCTGCTGTGGCCACAGCCCTGGCTCACAGCTCTGACATCTCGCACGGTGCTGCTCAAACCTTCTGGGAGCTGCTGTGTGGCTCTTGCCGTGCTTGGCTGGGTGTAAATAGAGATGCAAACCTGAGGTCAAGGAAGCAGGGAGGCTGCCAGGCTCAGCTGGAGGTGAGAGGAGAAGGCAGCTGCCCCCCACCCCATTTCCCTGCTCCTCCAGCATGGTAGCTTGAAATAAATCTGATTTATGTATGCATTAGCAGCCTGTTAGAGGTGCTTCATCCCTGGAAGAGGCAAAGAGGGCTCAGGTGATGCCATCCACAGCTGAGACTGGGGCACAGATGTTTGCACCCCATTTCTCAGCTGCGGATGCTGTTGCTGTGACTTCATCTGCACACGGGGTGCTGACATTGGGGTTTGCAGACCTGGCAGTGATCTCTGCCTTCTGGGATCTGAGTGAGCAAGTCCCTTTGAGCCTGGCATGCCTTCTAGATGATCCTGTGGTCCCACAGGGCAGTGATTTGCTGCTGTTGCTCAGATCTGGGCACTGTGCAGCAGAGGCAAAGCTCAGGAGTGCTCACTTTGCACTGTGGGAGTGTCTGTGTGGGGGCTCTGCTCCCAGACACGCCATAGCCTTTCACCTCCTGCCCAGGGTGCAAACAGCATTCAGGAGCACATGTCCCTGTTATCAGAGCCTCCCCTGTGGTCTTTGAGCTGCCTGTTGTGCCTGGGAAGGTCGCAGAGTGCCCTGGGATGGCCACGTTGCCCCAGAGCCCCGTACTTTGTGCCGGAGGCTCATCCCAGAGTGTATCTGGTTTTGGGGTGCCCTCCCAGAGCTGCCAGCATCCCTGAGCAACCCTCTGAGCTCCGTGGGCAGATGGTCAGGGTTTGCAGAGCTCTCTGGGGAGCAGGACAAAGGCCAGGAGAGCAGCTTTGTAGGGGGATGAGCTCTCCAGAGCGTATCTGGTTTTGGGGTGCCCTCCCAGAGCTGCCAGCATCCCTGAGCACATCTCCTCTGAGCTCCGTGGGCAGATGGTCAGGGTTTGCAGAGCTCTCTGGAAAGCAGGACAAAGGCCAGGAGAGCAGCTTTGCAGGGGGATGAGCTCTCCAGAGCGAGGGCTGTGTAGCAGAGGGCAGCAGCATCTGGAGATCCTGTCCCCATGGGTGTCTCCATGTGGCCAGGCCCTTGGGTGACATCTGAGCGGGACAGAGAACACCAGGTGCTCCTGGAGGAGCTTTGGGAAGTGGTGGAGGGTTCCATCTCCTGGTGCTGCACTGCCAGGGAGAGGCTTGAGCCTGCTCTTCCCAGAGCCATCGGCACAGCCCTTGTGCCCTGGGGTGGCTGATGCTTTGGGCAGCTCCATGGTGTTCTGGGGACACTTGTTCAAGCCAGTGCCCTGCAGTAAATCCCTCCTGGATGCCCCAGCAGGGCGATGTGCTTTGTGCAGGCCCACCAGGAAGGGGGACCTGCAGCCCGTGACTCTGTCCCAGGGGTGGCAGTGACAGTGCAGCTGTCGGATCACACCCAGTGTGAGGCTGTGGTAGGACCATGGCCACACCAGCAGGAGCTTTTAGATGCTTTGAGTCTAGAAGTGGTTTCTGTAACGTGCCCCTGAGCGTTAATTATCTTAATTGTGTTTGTGTTCTCCCAGGAAAGAGGCGCTTGGTAGCTGGTATGTATGGAACTGTTCTCAGGCTCTGCACAAATTACCTCAGTTGAGATTCTTTCTGCCTGTGATTTTTTGAGATTTACAAAAAAAACCCCAAAAAACCCCAACAACCCCAAACAACCAAAACAAAAAAACCAACTTGAAATTATTATGAAATTATTACAGCCATGGCCCATTTTTATGATCCAGGCAGTTGTGACGTGGCCTGACACACCCCTGTCCTATGGACCAGCCTGCACAAAGATCCCAGTTGTGTAATTTTGTAATTACCTGCTCTTGAGTGATCTTTTGTTACCTCTCCATCCTGCATGTGGGAATGGAGCCTGAAGATCCTTGTTTTCAGCAGCATTTGTTGGTTTCATAATGCAGCTTTTTTTTTTTTTTTTCCTGTGCTGGTTTCATTAACTGATCATTATTTATATGATTTAAATGTATGAAGTTGATATTGATTGGATCCCCTGTGAATATAATTATGATTATTCATGAAAATTGCTGCCTGGCAGATGAATGATACCCAGTCATGAATTTAAAGTAAATGCAAATAATTTAATAAAAATTAAAGTAAAAATCTATATCACAGTCAAAATCCTCAAATGAAGACTCTCAAGGGTCCAACCTGATTTCATTCAGATCAGAATGAATTGAATCAGTGATTTGTTTGTGACTGGAAACCCATCAAAGAGATCAATTCTCCTGTACTGACATTGGAATATTGTTAATATCCAAATATCCAAGGAGAAATGGGAGGGCCTCAGTGGAACACTGGGAAATTGGGAGAGTTGGGTTAAAACCAACATGGTTTCAGTCTTTTTAGGGACAACACTGAAATTAGAAACTAGGTGTGCACTTACAGACTCACACAGAAAACAGATTTGAAATGGGCAGTGCAGAGATTTAAAGGAGGGACAGTAACAATATAGAGATAGCCAGGAAAAAAACCCAAAAAAAACCCCAACAAATTAAAACTGAGTGTGGTAGAAGAGGCAGCCCAGGAGGTGTGCAGGGAATGGGGTGCTCCAGGGAACACCAGCCTGGAGCCATCTCCACAGAGGTGGTTCTCCTGGAGGAGAAGGCTTTTTCCAAGCACATTGAAATTTTTCAATTGTCCAGGGTTGCATTTTGCCAGCACATTTAAATTTTTCACCTTCACAAGCAGCTAACAAAGAAGAACCAGGGAAAGGGAGAGTACAGGAACTGAGATGCTCCATGTGTCTAGGAGACACCTCTGGCCCTTAGATAAGGAGCTTTTATATTCTGCTAACATCACCATTTATTAGCAGTGCAGAGAAAACTGCTGCAATGACTGATTTTCCATGAAAACCTCTGTTTCCTGCGCTCCCAGGGCTGGTTTAAAATTCTTGTCCACACAGGAGGGTGTTCAACCCCTCTCCTTCAAGGGTTGTGAGTATCCCCACAGTGCTGCTGGTGTCCCTGTGTCCTGGTTTAGGGCAAATTTGGGAGAAAACCTCCAAAGGGATTCCTCTTGGAAGCAAATTCAAGTAGCCTCTCCCCCAGCTGGTTCAGGAAAAGATTTTTCTTGGAGAAAAGTGGAAAAAAACCCTGTATATTTAGCAGGTAAAGCATTCACCAGCAGAAAAAATGAACCATATTAAACAGTAGAACCTCTTGCTGTTGGAAGAGATGACAAAGTCAGGAAGTTCCCTCAGCTCAGCTCACTCAGTCTCTTATCAGTCTCTTATCAGTCCCTCTGGCGCTGGAAATGCCATGGCCCATGTCCAGTTTGGTGGGCCACAGGTGCCAGCACCGCTGCTGTTCTGGGTGTTCAGTCCAGAGCAGGTTTGACCAGGTCCAAAGAAAAGGAAAAAACCTCAGTGCAGGGAAGTTCTCTGCCTCAGCCAGCTAAAAACTAAAAGCAGAGGTGAGCTCTGTCCCGCTGTCTGTCCGTGAGAAGGATGCAGGGGAGCAGCTCAGTGTGTGAAAACAACCCCACACTTCACTCTCAGAACCGGTCCTAAAGGCGCAAAACTTATTTCCAGGCTAAATGAAGATTATCCTTGGAAGTGAGCAAGGCAGGGATACAGAGTGGTGCAACTCAGCAGCCAAAAGGCACCTTGCAGGGCGCTTGTCGGAATCTGTGGTATTGATGATTCTGAGATTGTAGAAAGTCTCTGTCTTTCAGCCCCGCTGCCAAAGCAGAAGCCATAATTCGTCTGTGCTGGTTTCAAGGTTGTTTATTCTGTTTATCTCTAACATGTTCTGCTGCCCTGCCGCAGCTCTGTCCTGCAGGGCAGCGTGTGGGGCTCTGCCCTCAGTGGGATGGTACAAACATTAAATACCAGAAACTACCTGTGCTGGATTTACAATAACGTGCCAATATCTGTCACCTACGTTGGACAGTGTGTCCCCAGCCTAAACCAACAGAAAAATGCCAACACTACAGTGAAACATGGAGGGCATGAAGAAGGAGAAAAAGGACAAGACACACCCAATTTCCTCCATCTTGTCCCCTTTGGACCCCTTATCTAGAATCCTAAAATTTTACTTTTGCACCCATGCCACACTTAATTATTACTTATATCAAACACTCAGAGCTTGTAATTCATCCTGTAAGACTGAAAACTCTTTTCCATGGACAGAGATCACAGACGGTGTCTCTGGGGGCTCTGTCCAGGGGGGTTCCTGACCCCTGCCAGGGTCCCAGACCTGCCAGGGCAGCCAGAGGGAAGCCCTGGGATCCCACAGGCGCTGAGGCGCTGTCTCTCTCCCGGCAGATGGTGTGGTGAACCTGAGCATCCCCATCGTGCTGCCGCTGTCGTTGGAGGACAAGCAGCGGCTGGAGGGCAGCGAGGCGCTGGCACTCAGCTTCCAGGGCCGGCGGGTGGCTGTGCTGCGTGACCCCGAGTTCTTCGCGCACAGGAAGGAGGAGCGCTGTGCCCGCGTCTGGGGCACCACCTGCCCCCGCCACCCGCACATCCAGGTGGGCCCACGGGGCAATGGCGGGACCTTGTTGGCGGAGTGAAAAAAGTTGTTCTTTGTCTGACGGAGATCACCCCTAGGTCAGGGGTGGCTCTGTGTGGTGGAAAAGTCTCTCCTCCAACTCGTGCTTCCAGAGAAAACTCAGCAGTCTCTTGTTGTCCGGTCTCAAGGTAGTTTATTTCAAGATTTTCTTCTGGGGCTGCTGTGGTTTGGTCACAGCTGAGGCAGAGGCACACACACCCCCTGACATCCTCTCTGACTCCCGACTGCTTCTTCTCTCCCCGCCCAGGGCTGCTGCTGTCTTTTATATGGTACATTACGTGTTACATGTTTATAGTTTTTCCCCAGTGCCTGTTACCTATATTAAATGGTGCTTTCTACTCTAAACCAATCTGTGAGTGCCAACATCACCAAGAACATGGAGGTAAGGAAGAAGAAAGAGGGAGGACAGGGCAGGCCCAAATCCCTCCATCTTAAAACCTCTGACCCCCATGTACAAAACTAAAACCCCCCTGTACAGCACTCAAAAATTCTTCCCTCTTCTTTGTGACTACTTCTACTATAATATCTAAACTTTTGTGACTTCTTGTTCTCCCTGCAAGGTTGGTATATCGTTCCATGGTTCAAACCCAAAATCACAGCTGTTTCCAGCTGCCTGCCAGGGTCTCAAATGCTTCTGACCAGGGCCTGGAACCTCCAAAAATGTCTGAGGGACATTTTGAGTTCTGACATTTGTCGACTTAAAAAAAAAGCCCAGAAGCTTCTCTCCTCAAAGATACCTCATAGGACCTTGGGGACTCCACCTCAAACTTAAGGACAGCTGATTAGACAAAAGCAAGTCCCACCTAAGTAATTCCTTAGAATATAAGAGAACACAAGAAGTAAATTGCTTTTGTGAAGTGTTTTAGCAGGAGCAACAACTTCTTGCCCTGGCTCAGTTTTTCTCTCTCTTTTTTATTGTGCCTTTTGTTAAAACTTTTCTGTTTCCAAACACTGGCACAGGGCAATCACAGGACTGTCACTGTCTCCTGCTACTTTTATGCCACCTGAAGTAGCTGAGCTATCAAGGGTCTAATATTATTCTCTGAGAGCTTGTAAGACCTGGCTCAAATAGACAAAGTGTTAGGTCCAGCCCCTCCCTGCCACGGGAAGCACAGCCTCGGGTGTGAAACATGGCCAGGGGATGGAGAAGTGAATTTTTCCAAGGTTTTGAGGGTGATGGGTTTCCTGTCTGCACTTCCACCCCAGCTCTTTGCTGGGAACCTGCCTATCCTGAGCAGGCAGGACTGATTTTTTTGGTCACCAGCCCATCCCAAGCAGGCAGGAGTGAATTTTTTGGCTTTTCCCTACAGGCAGCCAGCAGGGTTGGTATGTTTTTGCAGCTTCTCTCGTCCCACTCAGTCTGTGGCAGTACAAGGAGCATCATCTCTCAGAAAGGGAGAGCTCTGGGCTCCACACAGTGACTTGAGTTTCTGCTTAAAAAGGCTGTGGTAGTTCTTTCCCCTCCCTTAAAATGCCTGGTTTAATTAATCAGCAGCAGGTGTGTGCCTTGCAGCAGGCTCATTCCTCCTGTGTATTCCCAGGAGGGAAGCAGAGAGGTTGGTGGAAGAAGGTTTTGTGCCTTCCTATGGACTGCTGGCTGCCAGAGGGGAGTGCAGCACCCAGCTGGGTGGGGACTGGGTGGCTGCTGCCCCACTTGATGAGGTTTTGCTGCCCAAGACATTCCTTCATGTGGTCACTGCAATGATGTTTTCCACCTGAGACAAGGGAAGGTCATTCTCCAACGGGGTTGAGCCTCACACCTTTCAAATGAGACTGTGAGAGGGAGAAGGAAGAGTGTGCTGTCCCCTTTGCACTGAAGGTGTGTGTCATTCCCAGATGGTGATGGAGAGTGGAGACTGGCTGGTTGGTGGAGACCTGCAGGTCCTGGAGAAGATCAAATGGAACGATGGGCTGGACCAGTACCGCCTGACCCCGCTGGCTCTCAAGCAGAAGTTCAGGGAAATGAATGCTGGTGAGTGGCCTGGGTTACACCAGTGACAGGGCTCTTCCTGCCCCACTGGGCCTTGGTGTGATCCATGACTCCTCTCAAGCTCACAGCACTTCCAGGTGGCTTCTGGATGCTCCCAAAACAGGGCTGTTCGGGAGGGTGGGCAGTAAGGGGGACTCAGGGCACGGCACAAAAAGTGGCACAGGGCTCCTTGGTTAGGGCAGTGCTTGTGGTGGGCTGGGAAGTGCTGAGCATCCTGCTCACATCCCCCTGGCAGGTCAGATCCTCTCTGCACTGACATTCTTGGCCTTCACACCTGGGGCGCAGCTCAGGTGTCTTCTCCCAGCTCTCTGTCCCATGGAATTCCAGCATGGTTTGGGTTGGAGGGACCTTAAAGCTCGTCTCATCCACCCCCTGCCATGGGCAGGGACACCTTCCACTGTCCCAGGTTGCTTCAAGCCCCGTCCAATGGGGATAGCAAGGGTCAGACACCCACCCTCACTCTGGAGAAAGAGCATTGGCCCTCCTGCAGGTGCCACTGAGCTTGGGGAGGTGACAGATCACTTAAGCCATCAGTGCAGGTGTCCAGTGCTGTGCACAACATTGCAGGAGAGCTGACAGGGCTAAAATCAGCCCCAAAGCAAGGGACTGCAGTGCAAATAACCTTGGCAGGGTGACGTGTGTGTGCGAAACACTCAGCTGAGGCGTTCGGGGCTTTGCTCGTGTGGAGACAGGACACACAGGTCTGTCAGGGCACACACAGGTCTGTCATGGCTCAGAGAGGGCACACACAGGTCTGTCATGGCTCAGACAGGGCACACACAGGTCTGTCATGGCTCAGAGAGGGCACACACAGGTCTGTCATGGCTCAGACAGGGCACACACAGGTCTGTCATGGCTCAGACAGGACACACACAGGTCTGTCAGGGCACACACAGGTCTGTCATGGCTCAGAGAGGGAACACACAGGTCTGTCATGGCTCAGACAGGACACACACAGGTCTGTCATGGCTCAGACAGGTCTGTCATGGCTCAAACAGGACACACACAGGTCTGTCATGGCTCAGACAGGGCACACACAGGTCTGTCATGGCTCAGACAGGACACACACAGGTCTGTCATGGCTCAGACAGGGCACACACAGGTCTGTCATGGCTCAGACAGGGCACACACAGGTCTGTCATGGCTCAGACATGGCACACACAGGTCTGTCAGGGCACACACAGGTCTGTCATGGCTCAGAGTGTGGGACTGAGCCCTGTGACCCCCCGACCTTTCCCTTCCAGACGCCGTCTTCGCCTTCCAGCTGCGCAACCCGGTGCACAACGGGCACGCGCTGCTGATGCAGGACACGCGGCGCCAGCTCCTGGAGAGGGGCTACAAGAACCCCGTGCTGCTGCTGCACCCCCTGGGCGGCTGGACCAAGGACGACGACGTCCCCCTGGAGTGGCGCATGAAGCAGCACGCGGCCGTGCTGGAGGAGCAAGTGCTGGACCCCAAGTCCACCATCGTGGCCATCTTCCCCTCTCCCATGCTCTACGCTGGCCCCACGGAGGTAACACAGCAGGGCAGGGCAGCCTGTCCGTGGGGGTTGTGCTCCCCAGCCTGCCTGGAAAACCCCAGGAAGGGAGATGGAACCATGTCCTCACTTAGGATCACTGCATGGTTTGCCTGTGTTTGCTGCTGCAGCATCCCACACAGAGCTCTGCTCCATCAGCTCCCTTCCTCTCCTGGGCTGTGGAGGGCTGGGGAGAAGGGATGCAAACAGGCTTCACCTTTTTCTGCGCTCATTTGTTTGCCCCCAGGGGTTTCCCTTCTGTCCCTAAACCCGTGGGATGAAAGGGGCAGATGCTGAACCTCCCCTTCCACGTGCACCGCTTTGGCACGCTGCAAATCCAAACTGCTGCCAGATCAGAACCAGCCCATCTCCCACACCCTGCCCGAGGCTCCCCAGGGCCTCCCTGTCCCATTGTCCCCCAGCCCAGCCCCCGTGTCCCTCCCTGCAGGTGCAGTGGCACTGCCGAGCCCGGATGGTGGCGGGGGCCAACTTCTACATCGTGGGGCGCGACCCGGCGGGGATGCCGCACCCCGACACCAAGCAGGACCTGTACGAGGCCACGCACGGCGGGAAGGTGCTGAGCATGGCCCCCGGCCTCACCTCCGTGGAGATCCTCCCCTTCAGGGTGGCTGCCTACAACAAGCTCAAAAGAGCCATGGATTTCTACGACCCCAAAAGGTAGAGCAGCAGCCACGTCGTGGTTTTCAGTGTGGGGTTTGTGGGCGCAGCGTTCCGGGGGATGGGGAAAAGCCATGTTCCTCCCAATGCAGAACCTTGGAAAGCCACCTGTGTGTTCCTCCAAAAGCTGCTCCCAGGTGTCACAGCAACTAAAGATGCCTCCAGGGAGGAAAAGCAGCACAGGCTGGGGGCTGAGAGGCTGTAGGAACGCAGCCTCCCTCAGCTGGGAAGTGTTATGGACACTGCAGCTCCTCTGGGATGTGGAGCCCTGGGGGGTGGCTCGGGCCAGCTGTGCTGATGTCACCTCTCTGTTTCACACAGGCACGATGATTTTGACTTCATCTCAGGAACACGCATGAGGAAGCTTGCTCGGGAAGGGGAGAACCCCCCGGACGGCTTCATGGCCCCCAAAGCCTGGAAAGTCCTCACCACCTACTACCAGTCACTGGAAAAAACGAATTAACTCCTCCTCCTCCCTAGAAATACCTGTATTAAGAGTGAGCAATGATCAATTGATTCCCTGTGACACAGATCACTTGGCATGACCCTGGGATTTTCCTACCTGGGTCAGAGTGTTTTTTACCAATCAGAAATACTTTGAGCCTGATCCTTCTCCCCCTAAAGCTGCTGGGAGTGTCCCATGGAGCTGGAAGGGATGGGAGTGGGGCCTTTGTTCCCAGCTGGCACCAGGATGTGCCACTGGGATGGCCACGGTGCCACCAGGGCCCCCCAGCAGCTCCGGGATCAATCCTGCCTGTGCCCTGCCTGGAGCAGAAATGAAGAAGTGCCTTTCCACCTTGTGCCTTAGACAGTTTTTGCTAATTAACAGCAGACTCTTTTTAATGCCCCTTTTATAAAAAGGACTTTTTAAGATCAGCTGTGACCACCTCCAGTTCCTTGTGGCTGAGCCAACTCTTCACTGTTTCCTTCCTTCCTCCTGCTTGATCTCTTGGGTCAAACAAATCCCAGGCTGAGCATTCCTGTGAAAGTCACCATGGGCAGCATCGCATTCCCACCCTCACCCTGCCGTGCCTGAGGCTTTCCCGAGGAGCCTCTGAGGTGGCAGAGCAGTGACACTCCTCTTGTGCTCCAGTTGGAATTCCAGATGGATCCACGCTCAGCAACACCAGCTCCTGCCTGGTACCGTGAGCTGCTCTGCTGTGGCCAGGGCACGGTGCCCAAGCCTTCCTCTGTGACTGGAGAATATCCTTGCAAAAGGGCCTTTCGAAGTCTTTTTTTAAAAGTATTTGGAGCAAAGCTGTGTTTTACCCCAAGGCAAATGCTGCAGCCTCATCCAGCCAGGCCCTCTGGCAGCCAGCCAAAACTGATATTCCAATTAGGGTTTTAAGGAGTGAAACAGCACAGTTGCTGCTCATGATAAAATAATCCAGTGTTGAAACCTGCCCCCCCCCCCCAGTAAATCCAGGTGGTCACAGCAAAGCACAGATGTTGTATTATCATTTTAAACCAGCATAGTGTCCTAATTACCTCTGATTAAAACACATGGACTGGGGGGGTTTATAGTCTATTTATTAAAGACATGAGACTGGAATTTGTACCTCAGCTGATGCATCTCATGATTTAATATATTCTGAACTCGATACTCTATGAAACACTCACTTTTAGTACAAATAAATATTTATATGTGTAAGTAGCTCTCACTTGGTGTTTTTTGGGTGGGACTCTGCTGGGGGCTCGCTCAGCCTCGGCAATGCTGTGCTTGAGCTGTCCCTGGAGCTGTGGGAGAGGGATCAGGCTCTTCCCCCCTTCCGAGGGGCAGGATCAGGTGCTGAGGCTTGGATGGACCCTCTGGAGCCATGGAATTAAAGCAGCCACATGCCAAACCACGCTGCTTCCTCAGCCTTTTGGGCTGTTTGTGCCTGGACAAGGACTCCCAGAGCAGGAGCAAGAGTGGGCAAGTATGGGAGGGTTCCCAGAGAAGTGGGAATTGCACTCCAGCTGCAGCAACTGCCCCCAGGAGCAATCAGAAATAACTCCTTGTGCCTCTTCAGCCAGCCCCCGATGAGTTTTGGGCAGCAGGGAAAGGCAGCTCCGTGCCCAGAGCCAGGCTTTTGGAGACACCAGCACGTCCAGCCTGGCCTTGGGCACTGCCAGGGATCCAGGGGCAGCCACAGCTGCTCTGGGCACCTGTGCCAGGGCCTGCCCACCCTCACAGGGAACAATTCCTAATTCCCAATATCCCATCCAGCCCTGCCCTTGGCACTGGGAAGCCATTCCCCCTTGTGCAGAGTCCCTCTCCATGTTTCCTGTAGCCCCTTCAGGCCCTGCAAGGCCACAATTTGGTCACCCCAAAGCTTCTCCTCCCCAGGTAAACAATCCCAGCTCTCCCAGCAGAGCTGCTCCATCCCTCTGCCCATCCTGGTGCCTCCCCTGGGCTCATTCCTGAACCCCAGGCTCACCCACCCCCCAGCACTAAAGTGACTTATGGGATTGACATCCCAGATCCCAGACTTTTCCCATTTCCATATCCCAGCAGTTCTGCTGTGCCTGAATTCCTGCACCCCCGTGTTAGACCATTGTGCATCTCCCATTGCTTTAAAACAGGGAAGAAGTCTAAGCAGTTATACAATTATTTTTATCCTCCCCCTCCCATTTGGTTTTCAGATTAAATTGGGACAAACTCAGCCCTGCAGCATCACCCAGGCAGCATTCCAGAGGGCAGGACAGCAGGCTGAGCTTGAGGGACACTGCCACCAGCCCCTGACACGGTGTCATGGCAGGGCTCCAGCCCTCCTTATTCACTTTATTTTCCTTTCCAGTGCATTTGGTTTTACATCATTCTCCAATGTTTCCCTCCCCTCACAGCTGTGACACAGCATGGCACCCCTGGGCTTTGAACAAGTAATTCCCTTTACAGATTTGGGGTCAATTAGTGCACAGTTCATAGCATTATATGAAAAAACCTTAAGTTCTTGACTATCTCTGACAATAACTTCACAAAAAAAGAAAAAAAAAAAAAAAAAAAAGCAAACATTTTTGCCACTCACATTTGTAGCCCTTGGCCTTTATCGCAACAGAACGTTACAGGAATTCACCAGAACTGGTACCAGCAAGGACAGCACGCTGCTAAACCACATCAATAAGCCCCAAACCCATTTCCTCCTCTTCACATTCACAGATCTGAGCATGGGACAGTCAAACATCGCACAGTGTCCCCTCTGTGCCTCAGGGCTGTGACACTTCAGGGGACAGTGCCACAGTGGGGCTTGCAGAGACGGAGGGAGAAGCAAGTCCTTGGGACAGTGCACAGGAGCTCAGGAAGCTCAGGCTTCAGAGAGCTCAGAGGATGTGGGGCTTTAGGAAACAGCAAGTGGGATTCTACTCTAACTGATCGCAGCAAGGGAGAACCAAAAATAAAAGCAGCCTTCATTTAAAAAGCCTTCAAAAGCAGAATTCATAAAAAATTAAAAGTATTCAAACATTCTTACAGAGTAGTTTACTATCTTGACTAAATGGCACCAGATTTCAAGTGGTCATGTGAAGAAAAATCAGTAGCATTTCAAATGTTGCTTTGTTCTAGGAGCAGTTTCTATCCTGGCATTTGCTGCTAAAAGGTAGAAGTGAACTGAGTATCGAGGAATCTTTCCCCTACACAGCTTCAGATTTGGTTTGCTTCAGGAAGTAGAAAAGATTTTCCATACTCAAGTTATCTACAGATTATGTCTATATATAAAAAAAAGTGTGGCTATGTACAGGTCCTGCACTCACACACCCATCTGTACACACACAGCCCGTGCCAGGTCCTGCCCCTGGCCCTGGGACCACCCACTCCTGCTGGAAGGCTCCCAGGGACCCCTGGGGACAACAGGCAGGCACTTGCTCTTGGTCTGGGCTGAATTGTTCCACTCATGATCTGTGCTTCCACTTCCAGTTGGAATTGCAATAACTTAAGAGGTTGTTGTTGTATAAAAAGGATTCCAGGAACAGAACTCCCTTTGCCACCCCTGCTCCCACCCCCAACACTGGTTTTGCTAACTGATTACAGAAGTCAAACTAAATCACATCAGGAACTGCAAACACACTCTCTTGTCTTAATCAAACACGATCTCCATGGCCAGGTTCTGCATAGAGACATCCTTGGATTTCCTCATCTTCTCGATGGCCCTGTGGAGATCCTGCTGCTGCACGGGCCGGATCTCATCTTCATCGTGGCTGGGGGAGAGAGAGAACAGCCAGGTGAGGCTCCAGGGGCTGTGTGACAGCTGTGCCCAGAGCCAGCAGCCATCCCTGCAAACAGCAGCTCTGACACGGGCCCAGCTGGAATCACAGAACCACTGAGGCTGGAAAATCCCTGCCAGCCCATGGAGTCCCAGCTGTGCCCAGAGCACTGAGTGCCACCTCCAGCCCTTCCTGGGACACCTCCAAAGTTCCCTGGGCAGCCCTGCCAAGGCCTGAGCACCCTTTCCATGGAGAAATTCCTGCTGCTGTCCAAGCTGAGCCTCCCCTGGCACAGCTTGAGGCCGTTTCCCCTTGTCCTGTCCCTGTTCCCTGGCAGCAGAGCCCGACCCGCCCTGGCTGTCCCCTCCTGGCAGGAGCTGTGCAGAGCCACAGGGTCCCCCCTGAGCCTCCTTTTCCCCAGGCTGAGCCCCTTCCCAGCTCCCTCAGCCGCTCCTGGGGCTCCAGCCCCTTCCCTGGCCACGCTCCAGCCCCTCAATGCCCCCAGGATTGCTGCAGGCATGGCAAACACCAGAGGGACATCCCAGCAGCACTGAAGCCTGGCATAACCACTGCAGCAGCAGGATTTGGTTGCTCAGGCCACCTTGGAACAACCAAGGCGCTGAGCTCATTTTCAGAGCCAAAAGCAGCAGCAGTAACAGAGCTGGGGGGGTGTATAGTGGCAGGTGGGCAGGCAAACAGGCCAGTGCTGCTGTGTGTGACCCTGCAGGTGAGCCCAGCTCCAGCAGCAGCAGCTGTGAGGTGAGGTGAGGTGCAGCAGCCCACGTACACGTCCTCCTGGCAGGCGCTGTTGACGTACTCCCGCACGCAGAGCAGCGCCGCGTCCCGGCACATCTCCTTCAGGTCGCTGCCCGAGAAGCCGTCGGTCTCCTTGGCCACCTGCAGCAGGTCCACGTGGCTGTCCACCTGTGGGGAACTCCAGCTCAGCCCACGGACACTCCAGAGCCAGCTCTGCTCTACAGCAGTCATCTCTGACATCATCCTCATTTGACATTTTGGGGAGGTAAATGATTCCCTTACTCTTTGAACCTCCAAGTGGTTCCACACCGTTACAGGAAATTGATGTTTCAGCTCATCCAACTCTGCCATTGGTTCAAAACCCCATCAAAACCCCACCCAAACCCCACCCATCCTGTACTAACCTTGGCATATCCTTGTTGATATATCCTTGGGACCCCTGAACATTGCTATATCCTGTACTAAGCACGCTCCTGCCTGGCAAAAACTGGATCCCAGGAATAGTCACCCCTTTCCCCAGGTGCCCACGTGAGTTTTCTCAGAACTCTGTTATCTGCACACCTGATCCTGCTTTACACATGCCCAAACTGGGGGATTTAGAGGCAAAATTATGTGTCTAACTCAGTGCACTGGGTCAGGCTGAACTCTTGCCAGTCAAGACCACAGGTTTATTCCATCTTTTTATGGAATTTCTGAGTTCTTTCCCAACATGTATATCAGTATTTCCTTTTAAAAGTTAAATCCAAGGCAGTCTAATAAAAGGCTGAAATTCTGGGATGACTTCTTTCAAGAGGGAGATTATTCCATGGTTTAAGTCAGGCAAGGAAAAGGGAGGGCAGGACTCCCCCTGACATGTGAAGTCTGGGCTCGAGAGATCCAATTCCTCCTCCTGTGGGATAACTGATACAGGCTGGGTTTTTATCTCCCTGAAAAACTCATTTGTGTGGTTCTCTGTCAGATGCTGGTGAGCTGCCATTTTTCAAAAAATCAAAAAAATTAAGTTGGTTTTACTAATAAAAAATATTTGTTAGGGTGGAGCTCAGCCTACAGACACTTTGCAGCACTAACTTGAAGGCAATTAGTGCTGCTGACTAAATTTGGGAGGAAGCTCTGAGGACAGGGATTGCCTATTCTGCCAGACACTTCCAGGTGTGCTCACACCTCATCCTTTCCCTCTCCTCTGAAGGAAATCTGAATTATGGATCAAAAGCAGCACTTTTAAAAAATGTCATTCCTCTTTGCTTGACTTGAGCTAAGAAAGAGTTTAAGAGTCAGCATCTTCTTGATTTTCTTGACATTTCCTCCCCTGATCTAAACACGATTCACCTTCACCTTTTTCAGAGAGAGAAATCTCTTCTCTTGTAGCAGAACAAGCAAATGGAGACAGAGAAATGGAGTCATTCTGCTCAGAGGGGGTGATTCACCACACAAGCCAAGGCTCCTGCTCACAAAGGAGCCAACTGCAGGGCTTCAATGCAAGGCCACACCTAGACTGACAAAAGGTTCCCAAGTTCTCAGCAGAAATGTCCTGGCAGATCATCTCAGCCCCACTGCAAGGCAGGCAATTACAAACCACACCTGCAAGGCCAGAGCTGCACTGGTGGCAGTAAAGCAGCCATGAGCCACTAACAAGAGGCTACTCACATTTTCATTCTTCAAAATCAGCTTCAAGATCGCCTCTCTTTGCTTCAGAGCCTGAAACAGAAGAGACTGAAGTTACCAGGGGACAAAAATAAACACTTGTGACATCCCAGGGTTTTCAGTCCCTTCAGTTCCCTCGCCCAGGACATGTGACACACTGAGGAAACCTCTCTGATGGCAAATTCAGTTCCACAGGGGATGCTTGGGAAATTCTAAACCAGATAAATCACACAACTCCGTGTGAGGAGGTTACTGATGAATCAGCTGAGGCCTGAGCAGATCCTTCCTAGGAAGGTCAAACACAGGCAGCAAAGACTGGGTTTTGTGCCTGCCAAACCTCACTTCCATCATTAAAAGGGGAAAAATTCCCCCACAGACAATCTGGCAGCTGAACAGTCGCTACTCTGTCCCAAAACCCACTTCTGCCATTTCCCTTTGCTTTGCAGGTAATTCTTGATGAGCAATTTGGGGCCTTTTCCTCTCAAACTCAGTTATAAAATCTGCAAAGCTTTCCCTGCTGCCCATGCCTGTTCCCAATCCACAGCACATCAATTATTCCACCTTCAGTAAGAGTCAGGGCCAGTCTGGGCTGATTACAAAGCAAGAGAGAAGCAGTAAGCTCATGGCAGGGCTCTAGTGGGGTAAGAAGATCTGTTCCCTAAATGACACCTCCTGTGGTAACCCTGATCCTGGGAGAGGGAGCCAATCCCTATAATATCCCAGGAATGAATATAATTCATCCTTCTAAAGATGGGGCTATAAAGAATGACACACAGAGTACTCAAATCCACATCCTTGGCCCCTGCTAACTCAAGGAACAGCTGGAGATGAGGAAGGTGTGTGGAACAGGGATGGAAGCACAGCAGTTCCCAGGCTATAAATGCTGTTCCCAAAGGGATCCACTCCCATGGAGTGAAAGTGAGTTCCAACAACACAGGCGTGGGAACACAACTCCTCTCTTGCACAATCAATAAGAATTTTACTCCTCCAGTTTGGTCTCTGGGTTTCAGCAAAAAGGGATAATGATTTCTGTAGCCAGAAGGGAACTCAACCATGACTGAACTCCTGATAACACTGACACAAAAATGTCTGGTCACATCAGCAGGCATTCAGAGGCGACTGAAATACATGGAAAAGGCTGGCAAGAGCAACCTTTGGAGTAAGGACAACCTTGTGACAGCTGCTTAATTGATAAAGAACTTAATGACTGGGGCATAAATCATAGCATCATGGAATGGTTTGGGTCCTGAAAGACCACCTCATTGCAAGCCCATGACAGGCAGAACAAACCAGGTTTTCCACACTGTCTGCTGTGGAGAGGCCTGAGCAGAACACAGTTACAAACCAGCCCTTCCCAGTGTGCAGCACCCAAACAGCTCCATTCCCACACAAGAGCAGGGGTGGGAAGCTCATGGTGTTGTTGGTTTCAGATAAAAGACCCAAGAGATCCAAACTTCACCTTAAAAAGCCCAGTTATGGATGTGCTTCAAAAAACCCTAAAGCCAGCTGGGCAGAAGGCAGCATTTCCTGGAGGAAAAGCCCCAGAGGTGTGGATTTGCAGGCTGGTGGGCAGGGCAGGCAGGACTTACAGGCTGGTTGATGTGGAAGCGGGTGGGCATCCTCCTCATGATGGCAGAGTCCAGGTCCTGGGGCCTGTTGGTGGCTCCCATCACAATCACCTGTGTGACACCAAGAGACACCACTGAAACCAGAGCTGGGAAACATCCACAGGCTGGGAATGGCAGCACCAGCCAGGGATCTCCCCCACTTTACAACAGCAGGGACCTTCAAAGAAGTTACATGAAGGTTTCCTGGCAGTGATCTCAGCAAGGGCAGCCCTGGTGCCACAAATACCGCCTGGGGGGAGATTTCAATGAGTCCAACTTGAAATTTCAAACCCCAATGAGGAACTAAAAACTTCTGCATGTGATGTCACTTTTAGTTCCTGGTGGAATTCAAAAGGAGATGTTTTGGGAAGGTGTTTAAAAATGTGGTGGTTTTGTGCTTGCTGAAAAAAGAATCACAGAAGGTTTTGGGTAGGAGAAGACCTTGAAGGTCATCTTGTTGCAAACCCTCCACGAGCAGGGACACCTTCCAGGAGACCACCATGGCAATGAGTTCACCTGGTACCCAAATGGTGTCTTTATTCTTTTAAACATTCATAAAACCATTCCAGGAGCTACAGGCCAGCAGTGGGCTAAAGGTGCCCAAGCCAAGCCCAACACCAGGACAGGGTTTACCTCCCTGGAGCACTGCAGCTCTTAACTCCAGAACAAATTTACTTCCCATTCACAGCAGCCTTGTTTTCCCATTTCTTACTCTAAGCTGTGTACATGGTAAACAGCCAGGCAGGAGAGTGACAAATGGCAGGATGATTAATCTGGGCTCCAGGGGCTTTCCTGCCCTGCTCCTGCCTTTGGGCCAGGCCCAGCAGCTGCAGGAAGGAGGGCCAGCAGGGCTGGTGGCCCAGCAGTGTCACCCTGCCACCTAGAGGCACTGGGGCTGCTGGCTCGGGCATGATCCACACTTCTCTGGGCATTATTGTCAGCCAAAAGGCACATTCTTCACCTGCCACACCCCAGATCCATCCTCAGCAGGTTGAGCCCACAGCTGGGCACGGTTTCCAGGTGGAATCAACACATCCACCTCAACACTTCCTTACAATTTATTCCAAGCATTTGGGATTCTATTTTTTCTTACAAAAGGCAAATGCTGCTGAGCTTGAGAGACCCCAAACTGTCTCACTGCAGGGAATCAATAATTTCACTTGCTCCAAGGAATTGTCAGTGTTTTGGGTAAAAAGGTAATACACTGTGCTTGGGAGTGATATTAGTTTCCAGTGAAGGGTTCATACCACTGGCTTTTTACTAATGAGAAGCTTTAACCCTCCTCAGTGCACGTACATCACTGTTTTTTACTCATTTGGGGAAAAAATCAGCTGAAAAACACCTTTAGCACATGCTTGGGAGAGGAGGAAAAGCCATTTATGGAAAAATACACATTAAAAAGGTTGAAAATGTTCAACTTAGAGAACATTAGATCCTGTTTAAGGGCTTTAAGAAGATCATCCCAGGTGACAGTTCAGAACCATGGCATGCTGGCTTTCTGCTACATCCAAGTTATTTAGAATCCCAGAATGGTTTGGGATGGGAGGGACCATAAAGCCCATCCCATCTCATCTGGAAACACCACTTCTTGATTAAAACCAAACTAAACACAAAGCCAATCTCCTCAGGAAGAACAGTGACAGTGGCTACAGCTCCCCTCGTTCCCACGAAGTGCAGGTAAAGAACCCTCTGGCAATCCCTGCTCCCAAGCAGCTCCACGGCCAATATCCCAGCTGAGGGATCCTCCCAGCAGCCTGAGGCTCACCTGGCAGCTGTAGTCAGTGTCCAGCCCATCCCACAGGCTCATGAACTGGGCTTTCATCATGGCTGTGGCCTCGTGGTCGGTGCTGGATCGGTTCCGCAGGAAGGAATCTGTGCCAAAGCAGGGAAGTGTCACTGCCAATCCAATTCCTCACAGCAATGCACACCTGGGCTGCTCTCTTACCTCATAAATGCCTCTTTAATCACCTCTGTCAGCAAACAACAAGTGCTGCTAAGGGTGAAAGTGGATTATCCCTCATTCCTAAGCCCCCCTTTCAAAGGGCACCACACACCCATCACAGGAGATCGCCCCATATCTTGTGCTCCAAATTTTCACCTTCCTGAATTCATGGAAAACAGCCTCCCCTCCTTTCTTCAGCCCTATGAAACCACTATGCCAAAGCTCTCCTAAAACCATATTTTACTTCCCAGTTGTACCCTGACAGCAGAAGCACCGAAGTGTTATTTGTTGCTGGGTTTCCTCATGAAACAAAAATAAGTAGGAACTTGTTTTACTGTGAATTCTTCCACTACCACCAGGAAAAAAGCCCCATTGTTTTTCCTAATGTGCCACCACTCCTTTACAATTCTATTTCTTTTACTGAGCCTTCACTCTTTTGAAGGAAAAGATGACAGCAGATCCATACATCACTGAGCCTACAGTTCAATGTCACTCTGCTATGGCTACTGATAAAAAAAGAGATTTTTACCTATTTCATCAATAAAAATGATGGATGGCTGGAGCTTTATGGCCAGGGAGAAGACAGCAGCAGCCAGTTTTTGGGATTCTCCATACCACTTATCTGTCAGTGTGGAAGGCTGGAGGTTGATGAACCTACACCCCGCTTCCTTAGCCGTCGCTTTGGCAATCAGGGTTTTCCCACATCCAGGGGGGCCATAGAGAAGGACTCCTGGAAAATTCACAGAGTTAATGCTTTGCTAGGACAGGCCTGGGGGTGTCCAGGCTCCAGTTTAATCCAGGTCTGAAAAGGTAAGAAACCAAACCAAGGAAACACGGTTCCATCAATCAGAGGTTTTAAGATAATCCCTATTAAATTACAGCTCAGAACAGCCAAAGACAGCAAGGGTGAAGCCAAGAGGAGACATTTGAAGGATGACTGGTTTATTGCGGGGGTCGAACATCATCTTCAAGGTCCCTTCCAACCCAAACCACCCCGTGATTCCATTTTATTCCATTCCCAGGTCTATAAAGTTTACACAAAATTAACCCCTGTTTCTGTCCTGACAGGCTTTGTTTACAGCTCCTTCCAGTCCTGCTAATAAACCTTAGCACAGAGGTGTGAGGAAAGGAAAAATCCATCACACAACAGACCCACAGACAGTTTAAACAAATTACCCACAATTAAACATGACATCTTGTATTATTTTTAAACTTGTCACAGTGCAAGAATTCACAGGAGTGTTTTTCTAAACACAGCTATAAAGAAAACAATTTCAAGAGCAACATTCAGTCAAAAGAACCCAAACCACAGGGAATTATTAAGGTTTTTTCTCTGTTTATGTGAGTGATGCCCACAAACCTCATTACTCTGGAGCAGTGACTTCCTAATAACACCCAGCACAAGCCACTCATAAAACCGGGGAGCAGCCTGAGCTGGAAAGTCTGCTTTGAAAAGATAAATAAAAAAAATCATTTTTTCCTCCAGCTTATTAGATCATGACATTCATGTAATTTTCCAGACAGCTTCAGTTTGTGACTTACAGAAAGCAGCCTGGAAAAACTAAACCAGCTACCAAAGTGCTGCATTTTCCATCCCTTGGGACACAGGACTGAGGTGCTCACAGATCCAGGCAGTAATTAAGAGCTCCAGAAATCAATATTCCATGGAACAAAGCTGTAAACTTGGGTGTTTTGTCCAATATTTTTGGTTTAAATTCTGCTTTTTTCCTCTCTTTTTCTTCAGCAACATACAACAAATATGGCTGCAGGAATTTCAGCAGAGTCCAACTTCTATTTTACTGTGGAAAAGGAATCTGCCACCTGCCTTAACATTGTGTAACCCAACTGCTGAGAGAATCAAGGGATCTCCAGAGGAAAAATGGGATGTCTGTCTTGCTGAATGACTGCAATCTCTAGGAGTGTCAAAGCTGTAGAGCAGAATTAGAGCTCAACTCTGCCAAAGGACAACATGGGGTGTAAATACAATGAAAATGACAATTTAGGTGGTTAAAAATGCAGGATACATGGGTTATAATGGCCTGGAGTGACAGGACCAGGGGAATGGCTTCCTGCTGACAGAGAGGAGGTTTGGATGGGATATTGGGAAGGAATTGTTCCCTGGGAGGGTGGGCAGGCCCTGGGGACAATTTCTTCCCAATATCCCATCCACAGAGTGCCCAGAGCAGCTGTGGCTGCCCCTGGATCCCTGGCAGTGCCCAAGGCCAGGCTGGACACTGGAACTTGGAGCAGCTTGGGACAGTGGAAGGTGTCCCTGCTCATGGCACTGGATGAGCTTTAAGGTTCCTCCCAAGCCAAATCATTTCATGATTCTGTGACCAGTGCACAAAAATGGACCATCATAACCAAAATCCAGCTACTGCTTCATTATGAAGATGAAACTTCTTCACCAAAGCAGGGGAAGAGGGAAAATCTGAGGGTTTTCCCCAGCATTGGTTCTAATTTTTGCACTTTGACCTAACAACCCACTTCCTCTTCCCTTCTGAAAAACTGCACCTTTTATATTTCAAAAAGCAAGGTGTAAATCCATCACATTCCCTTCCTACCTTTTGGGGGCTGTAAGAGCCTGGAATTCTCAAACAAATATTTCTTCTTGATGGGCAAAATGACAGTGTCTTTCAAATCTGTGATGACATCATCTAAGCCTGCAATATCACTCCAGGTGACCTGCAAGGGAAAAACAGTGTTGGGAATGATCAGCATTGATCCTGCCAAGGAAAAGCACCCACCAGCTTCAAAGGAGTGCCTTGAAATTAAAAGAGAGAAGGGATGAAAACCCTCTGCTCTCAGTGATGCAGTTTTAGATCACAGGAATATTTCCAGAGGTACAAATAATGTAAGCCAGGGAGCAAGGGGAATTTTGGAGGCCTGAGGAGCAGGGAAGTTGCTCACATGCATGCTGAGTGGGTCCACCAGGTGGGCAGCAATGCTCATCTCATACTCAGTCAGCTTGACATTCTTCACTCCTATCTGCTTCATCAGCTTTTCAGCCTGGGGAAAACCAAACACCAAGCTAATCAAAGGAAAGAAATTGAATGCTTCACTCAGAAATCAGCTTTTTTAAAGAACTGCTGGTTGTGCTTTGAAAAGCTTCTCCCTAAGAGGTGAAATCTTGTTTTAAGCAGAAGGTTCTGCTGTTTCCTAATGACTTTGTTGTCATCTGAGTGAAACCAAGTCAGATGTCTCAGTTCCCATCAAACAAGTGCTTGGACCCTCACATGCCCAAACCCACAACTCCTCTGCTGTGACCTAAGAAACAACCAAAACAAACCTTAAAACTGAGTGTGCCCCCCAAGCCTCCACAGCACTTGGAGGGATTAGTGTGTTTTCACATGAATCAAGGAGAAATTAATGTATTTTTCAATTCCCAGAAGCCAGTCACTTTCTAATATGTGTTCAGTGGGTTTTCCCTAATTTACAGGGAAAACTCATTGTACCAACACATTTGCACAATTCAGTTTCTCTTTCTACTCAAACTTGCAGTAAGTCCAACAAGGTTTTGGGACAGTGCAGCCTCTTAGGTAACACTGTCTTAGCTGCCACTGAACCCACAGGGAAAGCTGGTTTTCAACTAAAAAGCTCATTACAGAAGGAAAACCACCCAACACAGGCTTAGGTTGCTCAAAACCTGTGAAGTTCTTGTCAGTCAGAAACCAAACCAAAAGAAAGCTGCCACATTTCCAAAGCAAACCTTTAACTTTTGCTTCTGAAGGGCCCCTAAAGCTTTTGCAGAGCACAAGTTGTTCCAGTTCAAGGTTCCCCTCCTCTTTCCGAGGCATTTTGACTGCTGGTGAAGGTCTCTGCCACTAAGTTGCCAGAAATGCAGAGCTTTCAAGTTCTCTTTTAACTAAGAATTATCTCTGCTCAAGGTTTCCAAAAGCAACCAAGAGGTTGATGATTTAAGGTCACTGCTGCTCAGCAAAGTTGTCAGAAGCAGAGAAGGCACCAGGCCCACAGACTTGCTGAAAGTCAGAGCCAACAGCAGCCTCCAGACCACATCAAGCTGGAAATTGTAATTTGTTATAAACCTGTCATTTGTTATAAAATGACAGACCAAGAGCCTAAACCCTGACTAAAAAACTTCAGCTTCCCACCAGCACATTCCTCAGGATCCCAAGGAAATGCCACAGAGCGCAATCCTACCTGCTTCTGAGCTTCCACCTTCTGCTTCCTGGTGGGGTCGATGGCATCCACCATCCATTTGATGGTGAAGTAGGTGACGGCCCCGAAGATGGTGAGGCGGAAGATCAGCCCCACCACCTCGTTGCGGCTCAGGGGCCGCGAGAACGCCTCGGCGTGCACCATCCTCCTCCTGCCCTGAGGGGAAAGGGAACACAGGGAGGGGAGGGAAGGCAAATCAGAGCTGAAAACAACACCTGCCTCGTGCTGGGATGTGGCTTGATAAAAATGTTTTGCAGTTGGGAAAAGTGAATGAAAGGGCAGCACACAGGGAATGGATTCCCAGTGCCAGAGGGCAGGGATGGACGGGATACTGGGAATTAGGAATTGTTCCCTCTGAGGGTGGGCAGGGCCTGGCACAGGGTGCCCAGAGCAGCTGTGGCTGCCACTGGATCCCTGTGTGAAAAATGCCAATCACTTGGTTTTTAAAACTTTTCAAAGTTTAATAACAATAAAATGGATATAAAAATAGTAATACAATTAGAGTAATAACATTGAGAGTTAGGACAATTACAAGACAATAAAAAGCAAAGAATTACAGACATCTGGATGCTCTCGGACACTAAGTCACGAAAAGCATCCCTTGTGAGCAAAGGAATAACCATAAAAGCAACAGCCTGTTGCATATTCATATATCCTTCATGGTTACACATACATTCTATTCTAAACAAGAAACTCTGTCTGTTGTATGTCAGCTGTTTCCTTTAATCCCCAAGGTGTCTTCAAGTCTGAGCAAGGCCTGAAGAAATTAGTTTATTCTGATAAGAAAATCATAAATTCCTCTCCTTTGGAAGATTTAGGTGTTCCTCAAAGTGAGTATCTCATCCCTAAAAAAAAAAAACAACTCACCCCACATACACAGTCTCTATTTTAACATTATGTTGGAACCTAAAACTATATCTAACACACTACTTAAGAGAATTAATAGAGCATAACTTTCTAACATTACACATATAATATTCATTGTAACATTTGCGAAAAGCCAATCATAAAATATGCATTTTTCACACCTGGAAGTGCCCAAGGCCAGACTGGTGCAAGCTGGGACAGTGGAAGATGTCCCTGTCCAGGCAGGGATGGCAATGATTGGCTTTCAGGTCCCTCCCAACCCAAACCAGCCTGGAATTCTGTGCTCACAGAGGGCACAAAGTTGACATTCCCACTGAGGCTGACATTTTGGGGTGCTGCTAACCCTGAGTGCTGAACCCTGGAGCCAGGGAACTCCATGGTTTAAGCAGAGAGGTGTTTCCCTAAGAGGAAGCTGACAGGAAAGGCACCGGCTGCCACGTTAAGGAGCAATCAGAGACTCACTCACGTTTGATTAAAATGAGGTTAAGAGCTGGAGCCTGCACCTGGCAGGACGGATGGGGAGTTATTAATATCCCTGGAAACCTGAAAATGCTGGATGTGGCACACAGCTATCCAGGGAAAAGCCTGACTGCTGCATGAGCCAAGCCCAGAGAGCACAGCACCCTCAGCCTTGGGAACAAAAGGCACAGAGGAAAGAACTTTGCTGAAACACTGGGAAAAGACTTGTAAAATCAGGGTCCACTTCTTCCTCAGCTGCTGGGGGGGATCTGCTTGAGAACCCCCAAATCACTCCTTGGGCACTGCCCCATTTTCCTTCTACAAGGGCAAAACCAGCAGCAATTCCTTTGGCAGCTCCTGCCACTCCCTGGCCACCCTCCAGACCAAGCTGGCAGCCAGGGCAACCCTGCAGCACCCACAGCCAAATTCTGCCTGGATCCCTGCTAAAGGGTCTGAGGAAATGCTTCGGAGCTGGGGGATGCTACGTGTCCTCGTCAGCCTAATTTAATAAAATAAAAGGGCTCTGTAGTCACTGGGCAAGGAGAAAACCTCCCCAAAATCCCCGTGCAGGAACCTGCTTCTTATGCAACCCGTGCCCTGAGCGCCAACCGAAAGGAAAAGCTCGAACACGAGAGAAACTGAAGCTCTGACAACACCCAAACGCTCAAAGCCGCAGGAACTCAGCGTTTGCTTTCCCTGAGGCGAGGACTCCTCTCGCCGGGCCCGCAGCGGCTCCGCTCTCCCCGTTCAGGTGCAGAAGGGAAACCAAAAGCGGCAGCGGCGCTGCTTTCCGTTCCGCCCCGAGGGCAAATCGAGGCACTGCCGGGAGAGCCTGGCCTGCCCCGGGCCCGGGGAGCCCCTGCAGCGCGGGGATCCCCCCCGGTGCCGGGCGGCCCCGTCACGGCTGCCCCGGGCCGGGCCGGGCCGGGCCGCGCCGCCCGTGACCTTCCCGCCGCCCGGCTGGTGCGGCGCGGCGGGGCCGCTCCGCCGCCGTGCCGCCGGGTCACTCACCGTGCGGCGGCTCTCCGGGACGCGGGGCGGGGCGAGCGGCAGGAGGAGGAAGGAGAGGAGGAGGAAGAGCTGCGGGAGAAGCGGAGCGAACGGCGGCGGCGGCGCCCAGGGCCCGGCGGCAGCGGCGGCGCGTCCGGCGCTTCCTCCGTCCGGGCGGCGCTCGCCGCTCCGCCCAAAGGTTCCGGCCGGCGGCGGCCCGCGCGAAGGTTCCGCCCACCGGATGCGGGGCCGGGATCCACCGGGATCCACCGGGATCCACCGGGATCCACCGGGATCCACCGGGATCGGCACCGAGCGGCTTCCCGGCTGGGACAGCGGGAGCCCCGCTCCATCGCCACTGTGAAAAATGCATGGTTTATGATTGGCTTTTCGCAAATGTTACAATGAATATTATATGTGTGATGTTAGAAAGTCATGCTGCATTAATTCTCTTAAGTGCTGTGTTAAATGTAGTTTTAGGTTGCAACATAATGTTAAAATAAAAATTCTGCCATGTAGGATTTTTTTACTAGCTCAAGCAAGAGTGAGATAATCAAGAAACTCTTCACACAGAGATGGCAGTGAAAGGGACCCATAAAGAGTTACTGCCTCCTTATTGAAAAAGACAAACATTCTTCCACCTTCTCTCCGTCTTTATGGAACCACCAGGATTAAGGAGAAGAAGTTGACAAAAACCAGAAAAGTTCTTAATTTACAAGGAATTTTGCATCATGTATGAGATCTATGAATATGCAGCAAGCTACTGCTTTTAAAGTTATTCCTTTGTTCACAAGAGATGCTTTTCCTGACTTAGTGTCCGAGAGCATCCAGACGTCTGTAATTCTGTGTTTTTTATTGTCTTGTAATTGTCCTAACTCTAAACTTTATTGCTCTAATTGTATTACTATTTTTATAACCATTTTAGTATTATTATTAAACTTTTAAAATTTTAAAAACCAAGTGATTGGCGTTTTTCACACCACTAACACATAACATTAGTGTTCATAATGTATACAATGTGTTAAGAGAAATATAAAATTATAAACATAAATATAAAACAACACATATATGCATATATAGGCATATTTCATATAGTTATATATTTTATACATACACATGTGTACATAACTGATATAAAACGTGTCTCACATATTCCCAACATACACATAGTGAAAGAACATCCAGGAAAAAGGTGGAAATGACGAGATCTAACAGCCGTAATTAACCCGGAGTTTTGGCAATTTCTCCTCAGCCCTTCTGCTCTCCAGCCAAGGTTTTCCAGAGACAGGACAAGGGGAAATGGCCTCAGGCTGTGCCAGGGGAGGTTCAGGTGGGACATCACCAGGAATTTCTTCATGGAAGAAATTATTTCAATTTGATCAGGCAAGTCCTTCCCTTTCACGCTGCTCCTGCAGGCTTTGATGGTAAAAAAAGATTATAATCTTCTGCAGGTTTTTGTTTTTCAGTTCGTGTGGACCATTGTGCTCATTCATTCCTGGAGGAAAATATTTAGGACCCTTCTGGGTTTCTTCCCACTCCTGGGAAAAAAGTGACATCTGTTTTGGTGCAATTAAGGAGAAACACAAACACACACAGGAGGAAAAGCAGCTCGAAACCTTGTGGTGGCAACCTCTGAAAGCAATCCCATGGAAAAATACTTCTGAAAGTCGCAGGGAAGTGCAGTTTTTCAGGGTGGTGGCGATGCAGGAGGTGTGGATTGGATGGGGCTCCAGTTTATCCAGATACTGAGGGATTGTGCTCAGGGTTGTGACTGGTTTCCTTCCCAGATTTCACGTGGGTTTTCCATGCACAGCTCCAGCGCAATGGGCTCTCTGGAAAAGGAATGCACTGGGAAGTATGGAGGAAAAGTGTTGGTGGCAGCTCTGTCCCCAAGCCTTTGGCATGTTGGAATACTTCCCACCTAAAAACAGAGCCAGGAGGTGGGAACACAAGTTAAAACTCAGACACACAACGAGCTGGGGTGGCTGGGAGCTTCCATCCAGCTCATTCCACCCCGTGCCACCTTCCACTCTATCCCACCTTGCTCCAGTCTGGCCTTGGACACTTCCATTCTCTCAGTTTGGGGTTTGCAGCTGGAGGAAAGGGGGAATGTGGAAATCGAGGGGGCTGACAGGGACCTCTGTGCCCACCAAGTGCTCCTGGAGGCCAGGCTTGGCACAAGGATAAGTGGATGCACACCAGCCCCAAATATATTTGGCCTGAAAACCAGGAGGAGGTTCTGGAAACAGCTTTGCAGTGGGAATAGTGGTGGTAAAACATCTCAAGATGCAACTTGATACGTTGCTGAAAGGAATTATATAATAGAGTATTTGCAAAGGCTGGAGGCTGCAGCAGCCTGGGAAATCCCTCCACCTGATGTTCCACTTTATTCTGAGCCCTTAAAGGTCGTTTTCCTGCAAAACATTAAATTCCCAAAAAATTACAGTTCTCAGCTTAGAGTGCAAAGAGCCTTGTACAATGGGGTTTAGCCCCTAATGTTTTTAAACAGTTATAAAGACTGCTTTAGAGATTTATAGACAGGGTTTTCTCCCTGCCAGGATAACTGTGATCAGGGAAGGAGAACGGACAGAAAGCTCCATGGAAATACCACGGGCTGCTGGGCCAGCCGGCCTGACCTGGGGGGACTGGCATGTCCCTGTCCCCGAGCTAGGGTACCCCGAGGACATCAGGAGGAATTTCCCCATGGAAAGGGCGCTCAGGCCTTGGCAGGGCTGCCCAGGGAGCTTTGGAGGTGTCCCAGGAAGGGCTGGAGGTGGCACTCAGTGCTCTGGGCTGGGGACAAGGTGGGCACTGGGCACAGCTGGGGCTCTATAGGCGGGCAGGGATTTTCCAACCTCAATGACTCTGCCGTTCCGAGGGCAGCAGGTGGCCCAAAGCCCCCTTCCCTCCGTGCCCGGTGGCTGCAGGGGGCGACAGGCGCTCGCTCACCGCCGCTTCCCCGCTCCACGCCGCCCCGGGCTGCGTGAGGGGAGGACGACGAGCCCCTTCAAGACGCCAGGCTGAGCCCCCCCCGTTCCTTTTCCCCGCGGGGCCGTACCGAGCCCGTTCTTCCCCCTGCCTTGTTGCCGGCCAGCCCGGCCGAGGTGGGCGGAGAGGCGAGGGGCGGCAGTCCCGGAGCTCGGGGGGCTCGGGGGGCTCGGGGGGCGCGGGGCCCGCAGCCCCTCACGGCCCCTCACGGCCCCTCACGGCCACTTCCGCCCGCGGGGGAGGCACCGCCGCCAGCGCCCACGTGACCGAACGCAGCACCGCGCCGCCTCACCTTACCGCCCGTATCCCTCCGCTCGCTGCCCCCCCTCCCCCGCCCCCTCCGTGCGGCGAGTGGAGCCGGCGGGCAGAGGGGTACGGACGGCGCCCGCAGCGCGATCCGCTCCCCCGGTGCCCCCGCTCCGCCGCGTCTCCGCTTCTCCGGCGGCGGGGTGGGAGGGACTACTTTGTGTGTTGGCGGATGCGTCGCGTGGGCGTGGCGGCGCCGCCCGCCGTCCCTCTCGGAAGCCGCGGCCATGATGGGCGCCCCGCGCCGGCGAGCGCTGCGGGCTGGGGGATGAGCGCGGCCGTGCCGCCCTGAGGAGCCGCCGCCGGGAAGAGCCGAGGGAGCGACCGCCCGGCCCCCGGGGCGGGGAGCGGAGCGGGGCCGGGCCGGGGGCGCGCCCCGCGCCGCTGTCACCATTGCCGGGGCCCGGAGCGCCGCAGAGCTGCTCCCCCCGCCGCCGCCGCGCTCGCCCCAAACACGGCGGCGGCGGCGGCACCGCCCGCAGGGGCTCGGCGCGGCTCCCGACGCGCTCGGAGGAGGAGGAGGAGAAGGAGGAGGAGGAGGGAGCGGCAGCCGGTGCCGCCGCCGGGAGCCGGGCCCGCCCGGGGCTGAGCCGCCGGAGCATCAGCGCCCGGGGCCGCCCGGTGGTGCCTCGCGGCCGCCGCCCGGGCCCTGCGCGCTGCCCCGGAGCGGCCCCCGGCTGCCAGACATGACCGCCATCATCAAAGAGATCGTCAGCAGGAACAAAAGGCGATACCAGGAGGATGGCTTCGACCTGGACCTGACCTGTATCCTCCTCCCGCTCCTGCTCCCGCACGTCCCGCGATTGCATCAGACCCGCGCGGCGTTACCTAACGCGCTGCCCCCGGCCGCTCCGCCGCCGGGGCTCGCCCGGGCCGCCGCGCCCTCCCCCGCCGCCGCCGCCGCCTCGGCCGCCTTTTGTCCGGGCCCGGCAGATTAACGGGAGCTCCAGGATTAACGCCAGCGCTCCTTGCCGGCCGGCCCGCGGCCCCCCCGAGCCGCCGAGGGGCCGTGCCCCCCCGGCCCCGAGCCCCGGCCGCTCCGGAGCAGCCGCTTATCTCCGGCTCTGCCGCTGCCTTTTGGGCTCACGCAGCAAATGCGCCCGACCCGCCGTGATTTGCGTGCACAGCGCTTTCTAGATAGATATTTTTTTAATTTAGTAACTCGTCTTGAGTTGCGATTATAATCATGGCAAGGCCTGTGGCTTTCCTCGGGTTGCTTCAGTCGAAGCCTGTGTCCTCTGCCCTGATTTCCAGCCCTCCGCTAAGGCAGAGCTGTACCTTAGGATACAGCAAGGCTCTCCATGACAAGAGGTTGCAATCACTCCTAAATTTAAAAAAAAAAAAACAAAAACAACCAGAGCCCACCATTTTTTTTTCCCCGGTGAGCTGCACGAGGATGTGTCACAAACGAGAGCGCGTCGGGTCTCATCGAGGAGGATTGTATAGAATACTTATTCTGGAATAAGTAATTAGCGTACAATTACGGCTAATGAGGCAAAAGCCGGTGTGTAGTTTTGGTGGCCTTTGGAACAGATGTGTTGGAGCAACATCAGGCAGATGTTTAGCTTGGAATGCCCTGCAGCATTCATGGTGGGTAGGGGCTTTGCTGGCGCCAGGGTCTTGCTCCGTGCTGGTGAAAGATTGGTGCTGTGGGAAAGGTTTTGGGGCAAGAACTTTGCTTAGAAGTTGGGAAAATGAATATTGACAGTAGTGCTCGGAGCTGGACTTCTCCCTGTGGAGAGATGTTTTCCGTTCTGCAACGGGATTAGGTGGAAATTTATTGGGTTTTGGAGCAATTACATTCAGGTCTGAGCAAGTGCTCCAAATAAATCCGGTTTTAGAGTGGGATAAAAGCTGTAGCTAGTACAGAGCTCTTGCATTGAGCCTTGGCCTAAAATTTTGATGGCTTTAAAACAACCTGAAATGTTCTGGAGTTTAGCAAGTGCCTGCTTAGCTTTAAGTTAAAAACCCAGAAGCTCTGGCTCATTATTCCTGCGTTTTATTTTTGATAAAAATACTTTCAGGCCTGGATTTTTACGTGTTTGCACTTGGTGATTTTGCTGGCTGTTGGGAAGATTTTGTTGGCTTTATGGAAGAAGTTAAGTGGTAGCAAAACCAAAAGGTTTTGCCTTCACAGTTGAAGAGTTTGATGTTTCAGGCATCTTTGCCCAGATGTGCAGTTGGTAGGGAGAGATATTTTGACCCAAACACATCTTTTTAACTGGTTATATGCTCCCAGCAAGAAAATTAGTGAATGCTGAACCTTGACTTTCTTGCTCAAGATTGCCTAATGATGTGACAAATTGAACTGATGGCTTATTTTTAATTTTTATTCTTAGAATTTTGTGTTAAGGCAGGTCATTACACTGGGCTTAGGCTGGCATTTCTAAAAGGAGCAGCTGCCTACAGTTCTGCCATGAAATTTGTGGAAAAGATTGTATGGTTTCTTTAATGATAAAAAAAATATCATAGGAAGAAATGGGATTTTTTTTGTAGCTGCACATTTTGAACAGATAATTAATGAATGAAGACTTCTGCCTGTGCAGTGGCTTTGCTTGAAGGCTGATGTTGCTGCGGAAGTGAAAGTTGAATTTTTTTAATCACTTTGTGCAGGATTCTTTTTGCAAGGCTCCAATGGAATTGTTACCCACCATTCCTGGTAGCTGGGAAATTGCCTATTTATTCCTTACACACATGGCCATGGATTTAGCTCTCACACCATGTCATATAAAGGGGAAAAAAGAGAAAACCTGAAGCCGAGTGAGCTGTTCAACAAGGCATGGCAGGAGGACCAGGTGTTAGAAAAGCCTGGTTAGTTCAGGGTAGCTGCCTCTGTCCAGCTAAAAGGGAGAGGCAGCCAGGAGTTGGGCATTTGGCTGGGAATGGGAAATGGAGGTCTGGGTTCCTCCTGCAGCTCCAGAACACTCAGCAGCTGCTTCTCACCTGGGCTTTGGGAGCTGGAGAGTGGAAGGAACTGCAGTGAGTCCAGGTGGGGTGCCTGTGTTCTGTGCTCTGCCCTTTCTCCTGCCCCTTCCTGCCTCAGTGTCCCCTGTGGCCAGAGGCTTTTGGGCATGGATATTATCCCGAGGCAGGCTGGGTGAGGTGCTGGAGTGCCAAAATCCTTGGTTGAGCTGTGCCAGATCCTGTTAAAAGTGATATTGATATATGTGCAGTACAGGACATTATGCTTGGAACCCTCAGTTCCTGAGGAGCTGCTTAAGAATCCTTGTTTCAGCAAAGGGAGACAGCATCTTCCCAAAATCAGGCAGAGTATGAAAATGGGCCTGTGTGTCTTTAAAAACCACACTGCTGCTGCTTGTCTTCTAATCAGATGTTCTCTCTGAGCAGTCTTTATGCACATCTTGGAAAAAAATTTTGAAATTAGAAGAAGAAAGGGTTTTAAAGGTGGAGACATTGAATCAGCTGTTTAATGCTTCAGATGTTTTTCTGGTTTATTTGGGTTTTAATTAATTTCTGCAGTACTGGATACTTTTTGGTGCGCATGGGTGAGAAGGAAAGTTTGGATTAATGTCTTTCTTTGATGGTTGCGTTTCTTGATGCTGCAAGCACCAGAATGTTTTCTGAGGCACTCTGTGTGTTATTTCTGAAGTTGTGCAGCTTAGCGATGCCCCCTTTACTGCAGGGAACAGCAGAGAGAACACTTCCATGCAGCCTATGTCTTAAGAGCTCTGTGTGTGAGTTTAGCAAGTGGGAAAAAATCATGGAACTGCTTCTTGTGCCTGTCCTAGCTCGGGTTAAACTTCGTCTCATGTCCCCAGGCCTTGTGGTAGGGGTGCAAACGGGCAGCTAGGCTGAGCCTAGGGCTCGACTGAAGCATGTGGAGCTCGTGACCTACATAGTGGTACAAACTGCAGCAACGTTCAGGCAGGATGAGATGTTGGGTGCAGTTTACACGTCTCACACGTCGTTTGTCTCGTGGAATGAAAGGCAGGGAATGCTGAAATTGCTGGAGGAAGCTCCTTAGAATCTCCTACTGCTTCATGCTATTTGCAGTCCTAAAGCTCTTTGCATTTTTAATGAAACTTTAAATTATGGGACTTGACTCAAAATGGCTCAGCTTCCAGGAAAAAAAAAAAAAAAGTGAATTAGTGGCATGAAGTCCATACTGTGTTTAAAAATAGAGGCCGAGCTGGAAATGCCATTTGTTTAAAAGACTTGGTCTCATTTTAAAATTGAAGTTTGTTAGAGGTTTTGTAACGAGTTTGTCTTGCACACAAGCACAGGGAGGGTTTAGAAGAAACTAGAAGAGACCAACTGGCAATGCATTTTATTGGTGGGAAAGTATTTCTTTGTTCTGAATTAAACCATGTTACTTAGCAGTGTTTAGAGCCTGACAGACTCATTTTGCTCCTGGAGCCTGGGATGATGTTGGGTTTGGACAAGATGAGTGCCAGTTTTGCTCTGAATTCATCTCAGAAGTCTTTTAGCATAGACAGCACTGCAGCGACCCTGCTGGCTGGAGACTCATCAGAGTTTCAGTTCCCTCCTTGTTACAGGATGTGTTTGATCCCAGGAAGATTGCTCTTTCTGCACTAAGCAAGGATGAAGGGTTTTGACCTGTCCAGATGGAGAAGGCAAGGTGGTGATTGCTGCAAATGCGTTTCTGCATTTTCTCTTCTGGGGTTTGACATGGGCTAGGTCGTTCACTGCTCCTCACAACTCAGAAAATCCCAAACCTTGTGCCATAGCTGTGTGGATAGGGGTCTTGGGCAGCTGAAGCCTTCAAAGCCCACACTCCAGCAGGTGCTGTGGGGTGCAATCCCATCCAGAGTCACCCAGCCCCTTCCTGCCCTGCTTTTTCACTGCTGTTGTTCAGAAAGAGACTTAGAAAAAGCCCTCACAAATTACAGCTTGTCCCTTTGCACTTGTTTAAATGTAGTGCAGGATTCTTTGGGAAATGCTTCAGCTTGGATCATCAGAAATTTTCGGTGCATGTGGAGACTTTGCACAAGCTAAACCCCAAATTAAAAAATATGTGCCTGTGCACACTTTGAAGTGGAGAGAAGCTGCTGAAGTGATGGCTGTGTATTCTTCTCAAGGTGGGCAGAGAAATGAGTGGACCATGCATAATGTTTCTAATATGGTGACCTTATATGCCCAGCCAAAGTGATTAATGATTGGAGCCTGGTTTTAGGCTCAGTTAAGTGTGTGAAGTCTTCAGAACATTCAGAGCTTTGCTGTTAAATGTGAAGAGGGTAATGCTGAATCAAGTGCCAGCTTTGCTAGGCAGTGGGTCTGAGTGTTCATTTTCTAAGGAAAAATCCAAGTTTTCTCTTGCTTGCACTAAGACTGATGAGGTGTTGGCACTTGAGGAGTTACTTTGTGGGGTTTGCTCGCTGAGGACAGTTCTGTCACTGTTGAGGACTTGTGGAAATCCCACCTGACGTTTACTCTGTGTGGTTGGCTGGCCAGCCCCAGCTCTTGGTCCAGCTGGAGTCTTGGAGGGTGGTGAATTTTGGAAATGCATCTTTCTAGGAATCTCTGCTAGTCAGGAAGGCCTTTCTGTCCATGGGATCATTCCATCTGCCTTCCCCTGACCTGGGAGAGGATGTAGCCTTGAGTGTGGAGCTTATGCAACACTGGAGCTGCTGTGGCTGCTGCAGTATAATGCATGCACAGAGATTAGTTGGCTCTAGATAACTGCGAGGCTGGGGCTGGCACATTTCTTCGGGACAAAATTCCTGTTGATACCCAGTGCTACACTTAGGACACCAAGAAGAACTTGCTTGTCTTACCAAAGTGTTCTGGAGCCCAATGACTGCTGTAGAGACAGTGAGTATTGATGTCTTAAAACACTGTGTAGAGAAGTACAGAATTGTCTGAATTTTTTCCCAGAAGAGAGGTGGCTGTATTTTCCATTCTCTTCCCTGTAGGCTGGTGTAGACACCTAAGTCCTCTTTGTTGTGGAAGCAATATAATTTATTCAATTATAATATGGTTGAAAGGATGTTGTGTTAAAATCCCTCTGTGCTAAAAAGCATAAAGGCAAAACTAAACTTCAAGGAGTGCAAATACAAAGTTGAAATTTTATATGGAAAGCTTCTGTCCACCAAATTTTTGCAGGTTGTAAATTGCTGAATAGTTCCTGAAATGAAATTATATTTACAATGGATTAATGTTGTTGCCATATTAATGCTGCATAAGCTGACAAATGATACCTTGGTACCTTAGCCAGAGTCTTCCCCTACAACAGGTTTAAACATGAAAATGGTTGTTGTATAATGATTTAAAGGACAATTGTTGTGTTCTGACAAACTGGAAGAGAAGGAAGGGAATAGGCAGCTGAGCTGTCAAATCCCTTAATTACATTAGAGACCAAAGATACTGTCATTACTCATAACTAACTCCCAGAGCCCAGCTCCTTTCTAGTTTGGAGCAACTCAGAGCTCTGTGTGATTTTTATTCATTTACTCTACATGATACAGGGTGGATGTTGAAGGTTAATTTAATGCATGGCTTTTTCATGAAGGAAAATAGGATCTATAGCTTGGAGTTGTGTACAGTAATTCCTGGATACGCCCTGTGCCTCATCTTAAATCCTAGGGGAGATGTGGGCTCCTTTGATCTGGCACTTGGGTGAAGGTTTTTTGGGATTAAAGCTGTGGAAGTTTGTGCTTTCCTGTGAGTTACTGCAATGGTGATTTCTGGGAATTTATATGGAAATGTGTGGCCCTGTAGAGCAGGATGTCTCCTGAAACATGGATTATTTGTGGGTGGTTGACTCTCCTTTGGGTTCTGTTAGTTTTTGGATGTGTCTTAGGCCCAGGTTGATATTTCAGATGTAAACAAATCCTTGTTCCAATTTCTAATTCAAGCCAGCATCCTCTTCGCTCCTGTCGTCATCTCCCTCATTTGCTGTCTTGCCTGTGAGGCCCTGGAAAAAAAAAAAAAGGCATTTTTGTAGAATGGAAGTAAATAATTGTGCAATTAGGCCCTGTATCATGCTGCATAAATCTAGGTTATCTTAATAACGATTCTTAGGCAATGTAGCTCAAGTGGTGGCTCTGTGATTCAAATGGTAATTGACTGTGCAGCTAAAAAAATTAAACTCAACTGCTCTGTGTTTGGGATGATGACTATTGCAAAAGCTGGCATTGTTCCCTTTAAAGATGAACTCCAGCTCCACAGCCCCAGCGTGCAGCAGTGCAGAAAAACTGCTTAATATCCAGTTTTTTGTAGTGAAGTGCTTAAGAAACGTCTTTATAAACTTAATTCTGCCTTTGTGGAGCTGTAGTATAATAGCTTTTAATTGCATGATTAATTTTCTTAGAGGCCTCTGCTTAATTCATTGCATTGCCTGGGTATATATAGGGCTGCAACTGAAGAGTTGTGTATTTTATGTTCTTTTATTTCTTGTGTGGGTGAGTTAGAGAAGTAATGTCCTTTTTTATGCTAACATTTGGATGAGGGAAACACCAGATCTCATTCAGATAAAATTATCTACTTGGGGCTTACTGTTTGACTAATTGCTGCATCTCCCCCTCAAATCCACGGGTCAGATCCCCTGTGGAGCCCGGCCAGCTGGGCAGTGGGGTGAGGTGGGCAGAGGGAAGGAGCTTCTCCTTGAATCCCAGAGGGCCTGGAGAAGCCCCACGTGAGTCCAAAGATGAGCTGGTCCCACAAGCGAAGAAAGAGGCACTCTCCCTTCAGGATTAGTTCCAAAGTTTAATGTCACCTCGAAGGAGTCCCGAGCAAGAGAGGCTGAGTCCCCACCCAGACCGGCCAGGTATAGGGGGTGGGAAACCCGAGCAGCCCATGGGGGAAGGACATGGAGTGGCTCTCGGGGGGCCAGGCCTCAGAGTGACCACTGAGGAGGGGGTGAGGGAGGAGTCCCAGCCAGGGTCCAGTTACCTGGTGACCCTGCCAGAAGGGTCTGGACAAAGGAGAGTGGTCAGCAGGTGATGGACACATCACCTGGGAGGAGACAGGGGCATGGGTTGGGGTTTGATGGACATACAGGTACTGATGGGAAAGCTGGGATGAACCAAACAGATACAAAGAGGGGATATACAGTGCAAACACAACTCTACATCTCCCTTCAGTTATAAAAAAATAAAAATGGCTTAAACAGGGGTTGTCTCTGAGTCCATATGATCTTCAAGGATCTTGATTCAGAGGCTCTTCTTCTGGGCTGGGATGCTCATCTTCATTGATGGAATGAATAGAGCCCATAATAGAGATGTGCTCTATTAACTGAGATGGTGGAGTTCAGAGCTTTCAGAGTAAGTCCCTTTACAACACTAAAACCCACGACAAGCCCAATAAGAAGCAGTACAAGTAACAGTCCAGTTTGAATTAGTGACTTGATCCAACCTGAGAGACTCCAGCCTTGAAAAAGAGACCCCAGCCAGTCTGACGATTCTCTCTTTAGGTCTTCTATCAGGCTCTGCATCTTTGTATCGTGTCATGTATGTCCTCAGCCCGTGAACTTAAAGTCCTGCAAACTCCTCACAGCGGTGATTGTGAAGGAGTAAAAGGAAATCGATTGCAGCCCGGTTTTGGAGGGTGGCCTGCCTCGTTATTTCCTCATCTGATAGGAGGTCAGCTAGGGCCTTTGAAGTAAAATTGGCCTGCTTAGCAACCCAGCACTCGAGGTGTGCCAATTCCCTGACTGTGTTTGCCATAGCTACCCAGGGCAAAAGTGCAATGGCAGCTATGTTTTTTGATGTGGACCAATGGGTAACCTGAGAGTCACAATTTTGATTCCAATTCTCAAGGTCAGTGTCCCTTTTTTGGCGTGCCAATTGATAGGTTTTGTTTAGATTTTGCCAATGTGAAATTTGAGTTTTGTTAGGTGTAAACAGGCTCACAGGGACCTCGGATCAGGTGAGGGGGGATGCCTGCCCAAGCTCGCTGGCCGCAGATGAGGAAGGTACCTCTGGGTAGGGAGTGAGGTTTGTTATCAGGGGTGGAGTACATGGGGACATGTATTACCCTCTGGCACCATTCCTCTGCGGTGTACTCAGTGGTGGTCTGCCTGATCTCAATGGCAAGGCGGTCTTGGGGATCAGGGGTGACTGAGAAATGCACACAGGTAGAAGCAGGGGAGGAACCAAGTAAATCTAATTCTTCAGGGCTTTTGTCCATTATGGGGAGCAGTTTGACCCACCTCCTGCATGCGTCTGGTTGGTAGGTGATGAATGAGCGGGTTTCTTTGCCAGGGGTGGAAGTGGGTTTGGGGAAGGTGAAAAGGAATTCGTTTATTTGGTATGGGATCCCCACAAGGCAGGATAGGAGATGGTCAGATGCAGAGGATGTGGACAGGCAAATGTGATCCTGATTTAGCTAATGTGGCCTACACATTGGCCTTGGGCTGAGGGACAATCCATGCCAGCTGGGGTGGTGAAATGGTGAGCAGGATGAGGAGGATGAGGCCTTTACTCAGCAGCATCGCAGGTTGGATCCAGGTGACAATGATTTCTGTAAAATAACTGTGATACAAATTAATCATTTAGGTAGGGGAGGTCTAAATCAAAAGGGAACAGAGAACTGAGGGAGCTGGAGAGAGAGGATGAATCTGAAAGGGATGATTTCCGCCGCCTTCTCAGAGCTGCATTCTCCACCTGAGGACTGACAATCACAGGTTGTACTTTAGGGATGTGTGGTCTCACAAATTTTGAGGGGACCCACCTCAGGCCTGAGGGTGTGGACACACAAGCATACCCACGCCCCCAGGCTACTAAATCATAGGGTCCCTCCTGCTGCCATGTTTCTGGGTTTTTTATCATGACAGGAGGTTTCTCTTTGAATTTAGCGTCTGGGTATGTGTGAAAATGCCGGATGATTGGAGGGTTTAGGTTTTCAAAGGAGCAGTTCAGAAAATTGATTGTAAAAAGTGCCCTAGCAAGCCGGACCTGGGGGGACTCCACCTTTATCACTGGTTGTTGCTGCCTGAGAACTCGCTTTAAGCTCTGGTGGGTCCGCTCCACCACAGCTTGACCTGATGGGGAATAGGGGATACCAGTCCTATGTTCTGTTCCCCGTTGCTGCAGGAAGCTCCCGAGGTTCTTGGAGGTATACACTGGGGCATTGTCTGTTTTGATACCTTTAGGGACGTCCAGTGTGGAGAAAGCCTGTATCAGGTGTTTCTCAGCATCAGCTGCTCTCTCCCCTGCGTGGGCAGAAGCAAAGACAGCACCAGAGAAAGTATCCACAGAGACATGAGCATACCTAAATCTGCCACAACTCGCAGCTTCTCAGCCCTCTGGGGTTAGCCCCTGCACTCACAGATGGCATTGGGAGCGACTTACAGGAAGGGCAAGTGGCTACAATGGCCTGGGCCTGGTCACAGGTGAGCTGGAATTGTCTCACCAGGCCCGGTGCATTCTGATGGTAGAGCTGGTGGCTAATTTTTGCCTGCTGGAATTTGTCTGGGAGCAGAGCCATCTGCACAGGGGCAGCTGCAAGGGAATCAGCATGCCTATTACCCTCTGCCAGGAACCCCAGCAGGTCGGTATGTGACCTGATGTGCATCACATAGAAGAGTTGCTCTTGGTGGGAGACTTAATCTTATCAGCTTGGAGAGCAAGTTGTGCAAAGCAGTGTTAGAAACCCCCTGCAAAATTGCATCTTGAGCTCTAGACACTACACCTGCTACATATGCCGAATCAGTGACCAGATTAAAAGGTTCAGAAAATCTCTCAAAAGCTCTGACAACTGCGGCCAACTCAGCTACCTGAGGTGAGCCTACCACCTCAGTAATATCTGACTCCCACTGCTGAGTCTCAGGATTTTTCCAGGTCACCACGGATTTGTGGGACCCTCTGGACGCATCTGTAAAAACAGTCAGAGCTTTTAAAGGTTTTTTACTTTGAATAATTTTTGTTGACAATGTGAATTAAACATCCAGATTAAAAATTTTGTGGGCTGGTCTCAAAACAGAAATTTGACCAGTGTAGCTGTCTAGAGCAAATTGTAGGGCCTGATTTTCCTGTAATAAGTGTTCTAACATTGCTTTGGTAAATTGGCCCGATTCTAATTTTAAAGGAATGTGAATGTAATCAAAGTCACATCCAGCCAGCTCCCTGATCCTGGCTCTGGCCTTGCGGATCAATCTGCTACCAGCTCCTGTGGCCGTGTCATTCTTTTGGCCCTTTGATGACTTATAAAGACCCACTCTATAATTAAGAGAGGATCCTTCCGGTCCTTTTTTTCCCTGTGGGTGTCTCTCCACTGAAAGATAACTCTGTGGAGGTGTGGCAGTCTGCCCAGCACTATAAATTTAAAGGGCAGGTCTGGATCATATCTATGGACCTGCCGGGCAGACATTGCCTCCTGGACTTTCTCCAGTGCAGCTTTGGCCTCTGGGGTAAGAACCCTAGGAGAACTAGGCTCCTCTGCCCCTTTCAATAAATTGAAAAGGGGGGCTAGGTCTTCATTTGTAATACCCAGCCAGGGCCTTACCCAGTTTAAAGAGCCACACAGCTGCTGGACATCTGCTAAAGTTTTGATGTTATTTTTAATTACCAATTTTTGTGGAACAATGGTCCTCTTGCCAATTTCCAGCCCCAGGTACCTGCAAGGTGGCATCCTCTGAATTTTGTCCTCCCGAAGCTCGAACCCTGCAGCAACCAACGCCTTAGTTGTCAGTTCAAGCACGTGGTGTAAGTAGATCGTCATTGGGGGCACAAATTAAAATATCATCCATGTAATGATGGATAATCACGCCGTCGTTGGCTGCACGGATTGGGGCCAGCAATGAGGAGACATACCACTGACAGATACTCGGGCTGCATTTCATGCCCTGAGGAAGAACTTTCCAGTGGTGTCTCTCTGCTGGAGCTTCTCGATTGATAGAGAGAACTGAGAAGGCAAAACGTGGTGCATCATCAGGGTGCAAAGGAATTTGGAAAAAACAATTTTTAATATCAATAACTGCCAGATTCCAATCTTGAGGTAACATTGTGGGGGATGGTATCCCTGGCTGGTGAGGACCCATATCTTCAATTACTTTATTAATTTCTGTGAGGTCGTGGGGGAGCCGCCACTCGTCCTTGCCAGGTTTTTGAATTACAAAGACAGGGGAATTCCAGGGAGATGTTGTTTCTTGGTTGTTCCCTTTGGCTAGCTGCTCATCCATGAGCTTCCAGAGCACCTTTAATTTTTTTTGTTTAGCGGCCACTGCTCTACCCAGACTGGAGTATCAGATAGCCAATGTAATTTCTGGGTAGGACGCTCCTTAGTGACCGCTGCCCGAAAAACCTGGGGGGTCAGGATGTCAATTGTGACCCCCCACTGGACCCTCAGGTCTCTCCCCCACAGGGGTTCTGTGTAATCTAAAACAAATGGATGTAGGTGTGCCAACTGCCCATTTGGCCCTCAAATTTCTCAATGTTTTTTGATTGCTTAGCCAATTGTACCCCTACTACACCCTGAATGTGGCCACCCACCTCCTGCAATTCCCAATTCCGTGAAGGAATGATTGTTACATCTGCCCCCATGTCTAGGAGTCCATTCATGTGTTTACATTCACCCCCTTTCTACAAATAACAGCTAATTTTGGGGCGATCCTTTCCCAGTACCTGGGCTTGACAGATCTTATGGATCTTCTTTGGTGACAGCTTCCACAGATGTTCTGGATGCACTGGTGGGCCAGTCACTGGAATAGCTTGTGCTATAATCTGTCCTTTGGGAATGAACACTGGGGGTTGAAAGCAGTGCAGCCACACTATGAACTGTTTTGGGTCTGAGTCAGTTAAACAAGGAGCAATGGTTGTCTCGACTGGTGTGTATTTAGTGTCCCCAATAACGATACACCTACTGCAGATGTTTCTCCAGGTCCCGGGGTTCCTAGTATTGACTGTGTCGAAGTGCCAATCTGTGTCCTTGAGATACAAAGGCTCAGTTAGTGCCAGCCTGAAAGGAGAAGAATTAGAACAGGTGTTAAGCACAGGTTTAGGATGGTCAGGGTCCCAACCCAACCAAAACCTGGAAATAAAAGGCACATCATCCCCTCGGTGATTAATTTGATTTTGTAAAGTCACATTTGATAAATGATTGTGTCCTCAGGTGGGTGCTGGGAGTCACTGCCCCCCCCCCAGTGAGGGTATTTGTCCCACCTCATTTGTGTCTGCACGCAGGGAGGAACTGCGCTGACATCCTAGTTTTTTGGACCTCCCCCCTGGTGAGGAATCCCTCGCCCCTGTTTTTGATTTTTAAACTGTAAAAATTCGTCTTTAACTGGGCATTGGTGTGCCCAATGTCCCTTCTGGTTGCACAGAAGACATGGTGTTCCTTGTTTCAGTCCCTTTGGGGGTGGTCCCAGCAAGCGACGAGGTGGGGTGGCTGTGGCTGCCGGTGGTGCAGTGTCCATGCTGGAGGCTTCAGCAATAAAAACCATTTTCAGTGGCGTGCAGAATTCCCTGATGTTCTTTGCAGGGATGGAGACTTTCCATGCCCAGACCTCCAGCATGTTTTGTAGCGTGGGGTCAGGATCGAGGGGGAGGCTGAGGATGGCGTTCTGGCAAGGCTCGTTTGCATTCTGCTGCGCGATCACGGTAATTATTCCTTGCCGGAGCGTCTCGTCTGGCACTTGTGCATCTATCGCCCGATGCAGTCGGTCTACAAAACTTACAAAAGATTCTAAAGGCTCTGTTTAATTGACAAATAATTAACAACGGGGCCACTAGGTTTCAGTTTAAAAAATGCTTTCTCTGCTGCTTTTGCACTCAGAAGCAAAGCTTCCCTTGGTAACTTTTCTGCCTGTTTTTGACCTGAATTCCAATCCTCATTCCCACATAAGTGGCTTATTGAGAGCATCGCCCCATCTGAGTCTACTGATGTTTCTGGATTAACCCAAAGCTCCGGCAACTTGTCCCTTATTTCCCTTATCCATGCAGACTCCCACACCAAAAACTCAGCCTGAGTTATTAAACACGAGAAAAGAGTCTGCAAATCTGCCGGGGCATACTCTGCCGAGGACAGGGTTGCCTTTAAAAGACCTCGAAAAAGTTGATTTTCCCTACCAAATTCCTTTTGAGCCTTGCACAAATCTTTTTTAACTTGTTGGGAGATGGGACTCCACTGAACCAGGGGCCTGCCCCCCTGCCTCAGAGTGACCACTGAGGAGGGGTGGGGGAGGAGTCCCAGCCAGGGCCCAGTTATCTGGTGACCCTGGGAGAAGGCTCTGGACAAAGGGGAATGGTCAGCAGGTGATGGAAACATCACCTGAGAGGAGACAGGGGGATGGGCTGGGGTTTGATGGACATACAGGTACTGATGGGAAAGCTGGGATGAAGCAAACAGATAAAAAGAGGGGCTATACAGTGCAAACACAACTCTACAACTAATGGTTTATTAGAATGTTCTTGTGTCGTGTTTTGCCACTCACCTTTCATCTTCTCTTGATCCACCTCTCACAGACTAAGGTTTGATAATTCCATACCACCCCTACTTTTTGTAGTTTCTGTTCTAGGAAGGTTTTTAGTGTGCTGTATTTGTCCTGAAGCTCCACAGATATTTTAAATTCCCTTGTCTCTGAAAGTTTTTGGATGTTCTTTCAGGCTTGCAAAAAGTTGAGTCTGAGCCATTTTTCACTTCCTGTCAGTAAATATCAAAGTAGTGACTCTTCTGTTCTGGCTTCTCTTTACTGAATAAAATTCCTGTGTTTTTCTGGGGGTGTTTGAGGTTAGGACATGCTTAAGTACACAGTGGTGGTTCAGGGAGATCCTGCAAAGTGGGGTGGTGTGCTGGGAGCACACGGTGACATCTCACAGCTCTGCTTGAAAGCTCATACTGAGTTGGGTTGATGGCTAAAACAGGTCAGTTTGGCACTTAAAAGCTCAAATTGAGAAGTGGTAGTCCAGCTGCTCACAGCATTGGTTCCTCTGGAGGGGATCTACTCAGTCACTGTCTTGCCTCATGTGCACACCTGGATGTGGCACCCAAGGCTCTGGTTTGGGTGAGAGGGTGAGGAATCAGTCACAGGTTGGATTTGATGGTCCCAGAGGATTTTCCAAGCTCAGTGATCCTGGGATTTTCCACCATCATCCTCGAGCCACCATGTGTTGATGCAGCTTGTTGGGATGCCAGGCTGGCTATGGAAAGATGGGATGTGGCCTTTCCAAAATGTCAGCAGAAACAAAAGAACTTTCTTTATTGGACCTCTGCATGTTTCCCTCTGGAAATCTGTTGGGATTGTAGGTCTGGATTTGGGGTTGAATTAGGGAGTTCAGGCCCAATCTCTGCCTTCACAGCTGAAGGGTTCTGTCAAACTTTGTATCAAAAGCACAGAGTCTGATGAATCATTTATTATGTTCCTGTTTGCTCTTAGCTCTATGTGACTGGGAAGGGAAGATTTTCATGTGTCTTTAACATGGTCAGCTATTTTAGAGGGGTTTCATGAGTTGGAAGGGATTCACAAAGATCATCAAAGTCCATCTCTTGGCCTTGCACAGGACACCCCAGCAATCCCACCCTGTGTTTCCTTTACTCTGCATGCTTTTGTATCTTTATTTATGATTCTAGACCATTTTAAAATGGAAGTTTCAGGTGTCTTTTTCTCAGCCTTGTCAGTACAAGCTGTTCTCTAGAGCAGCCATCATCTTTCATGCCTTTGTTAACCATTTTTTTCTATTTATGCTGTGAGGTATGTGGGTTTTCTTTCCCCCAATCTTAACGTGACCCTGTTAGCTCTTCAGCAAAGCCTCCACGTGGCTGAGAGTTCCTGGACACATTTACTACACCTCACAGAGGAAGGGAGAGACTCTTGCTCTGGGATGACTCCCAAATGCAATATAATGAGCAGGTCCAGAAGTGACTCGTGGATGTAGACTACCTGGTATATCCTCCTGAGGCACCTTCTGATTTATTTCTTTATGCTGTGGGAATTTCAGTTCCCCTTCAGACCTGTAGTCAGCCCCATGACCTCATGTGTGTAGCTTTGCCTCCTGGATATGAAGGAGTTGCAGTTATTCCTTATCTAGGTTGTTGCATTTAAATTGCAGGCTGAAAGCTTGAAAAAACTACAAAATTGGAGGAAAAAAGTGCTCTTGTTGGAATATGGAGCAACAAGGGGTTAAACACATTTCTTCTAAATGATAAAATGTTTCAGCCACATCTGAGTTGGTCCCTTTGCTTGTTGTTTGAGGCACAGATGGTAGAGTTGACAAGTGCAGCTGGCTGGCTACAAGGAATCCTCCTTTGCTCTGAAGAACTTTCTTCCTGTTCGTTTCCTCTATACTTCCTGATGATCCGGGCTCATAGAAAATACTACATTTATTTTGCATTTCATGCTGGCTAATAGAAATGCTGCCTGTTAAATAAAAAAGGCATTCATGGGTACAGCTTAAACAGCATGTATGTCAGGAAAGTCTTCTAGATTTGTCTGGGTATATTTTCCTATGTCATTTTCTTTTTTGTTGGGATGCTGTCAAGCAAATGGCACTAATAAGAGCTTGGCCATTTGTCAGGGCTCTTAAATCTGTTTGAGGATGGAGTGTGGACACTTCTTGTAACACTCCCCCCGTAGCTTCAGGCTGTCAAGCTGTTGAACACTTACAACAGTGCTGTTTTTTTTTCTCCCTTGCTGTTGCTCTGTGGACTTGTTTAAGCTGGAGTTAAAGGGCTGGAGGTCAGCAGGCGAACGTTTCGGCCCAGCTGCGCCGCCAGACCGCCTCACATGGCTCCTGCAGCCAGAGTTGTGAAACCTGCAGCCTAATTCAGACAACAAAGCAACTGGGGAGGCTTCAGAGCCAAGCTGTGCCTCTGCTGCTGGGCTTTGCTGTCAAACGGGACTTGGCAGTGACAGCTTGGCCACCCCGCGCTGGTGGCTGGGTCCCCTCGCAGGCAGGAGGGTGAGGGTGACACGGAGCAGAGCTGGCAGCACAAGAGGAGTGGGCTGGTGGGGAGCAGATTAAAGCAAGGCCAAACCTCCCCTAGCCTGGACTGGAAGGGAAAATTAGCATTCCTGGCAGTTGTGAAGCTGTTTTCAGGCTATAGATTCCTCGATTTAAGGCTGTTCTTTGTTCAGTAAAATTCCAAATTGGGAGCTGGAAGCTGAGGGCTGGCAGAAATGGACTGTTGTTTGATTTGCAGGTGTCAGGTTCGGAGTATGCAGTAAGGTTTTTAGCTCCAGAGCACAACTTGAACAGCCCCATCATTCACAGCTTCAGGAATACTCAGCTTCTTGGAAATTTCCTTTCTAAAGAAAGATGAAATCTAATGCTTGCTTGGTCTTCCTGAAGCCTTTGATTCGCAGAATCCCAAAATGGTTTGGGCTGGAAGGAACCTGAAAGCTCACTCAGTCCTACCCCCTGCCATGGGCAGGGACACCTTCCATGATGCCAGGTTTCTCCAAGCCCTGTCCATCTTGGCCTTGGACATGCCAGGCATGGTCTGCTTAGGCCAGGGGCAGCCACAGCTTCTCTGGGCAGCCTCTGCCAGGGCCTCCCCACCCTCCCAGGGAAGGATTTCTTCCCAATATCCAATATAAACCTTCTGTCTGTCAGTGGGAAGCCGTTCCCCCTTCTCCTTTTGTTCCAGGCCCTTGTAAATAATAAATATTTGTAACATTAAAAAGGGCTACGAGTTTTAAAGTTCTTTTTCATTTGTGTTTTGATGTAAAACCTCTCTCAGTGTTGGGTTTAAAAAGCTGTGTGTAAATTCTGAAGCACTGCATGCTCTGGCCTGCCTATAAAATAGGAGATGGGGTCATTTGCTCTTTGTTTTCCTGTTATAGCCACCTTAAGAGTGGAGTGAGGATCAGGGGTTAAATACTTGGAAATACAGAACTTCATAAAATCACTCAGACATTCTAATGATGTTACAGTTCCGAACTGACAGTGTTGATCATTTCAGGAAAAGCTGCAGCTGTTGGTTTTTGCAGCTTCCTTGTGACTGTTTAAGAATTAAGAATTGGTAAATGTTTTGCTATGCTTTTTTGGCCACCTTCCATTATTAGGAAAAAGTCTGAATTTGTGAGCAAAATCATACAGGACCAACATGAGTAATTTACTTTTATATATATCTATGTATGTAAAAAATTGCAAGTGTACACTGCATATTCTTAACTTTGGTTTTGGCATAATGTGAATATATAGACAGCTATTTTTGAAAGTGATTATAACAGCTGATTTGCATAATGATCCAGGATTTTTCTCATAGCAACTGGAAAGACTGTCATCTTCAGCAATGTGGGAATGATTTCAGGCTTTGAGGAGAGTGTTTTGTTCAGCCTGTGAGCAGCATTAGAGCAACGGCATTTCTGCAGTGGCACATGGATTATTTGCATTGGTCTGGTTTCAGTATTGACAAAGTATCATTGTGGAACTGGGTGATTGAACAGATAATTGGGTGTTGTGATTTTAAGGTTCCTTGGGCACAGCACAGTGCTGTCTTGGCTCCTTTGGAAGTGCACTTGTGAAGTTGGTGATAAGAACTTGAGTGGAGGATGTTCTGGTGCTCTGCCTTGTGTGTCATGGGGCACTAGAGTGCAGAAAAGGTGTAAAGCTGCCAGAGAGTGACCAAAGGAGGGACACAGGGGTGGGGAAGGGTCTGGAGGGGCTGCATGAGGAGCAGCTGGGGGCACTGGGTTTGTTCAGCTGTAGAAGACTCAGGTCAGACTCACCAGGGGCTGCAGCTCCCATCTCTGCTCTCTGGGACAGGACCCAGGGAGCAGCTGGAGCTGGGCCAGAGGAGGTTTAGGGTGGATTTCAGGGAAAGGTTCTCCCCCAGAGGGTGCTGGCACTGCCCGGGCTCCCCAGGGAATGGGCACAGCCCTGAGGCTGCCAGAGCTCCAGGTTTGGGACAGCGCTCCAGGGATGCCCAGGGTGGGATTGTTGGGGGGGTCTGTGCAGGAACGGGGGTTGGACTGGATGATCCTTGGGGATCTCTTCTAGCTTAGGATATTTGTGGTTCTGTGATCATGGGCCTTTCCATGGTAATTTGTTTTTTTTTTTTGTTATCAGCACTAACTAAAATCCCAGCTTCCATGTTTACAAGACTGCAAAAGGAATGAGTACTTTAAAAACTGCTAGAACAATTTTTGGGAATGAGTATCTTAGGAAAGAGCTACTTTGGCAAAATGTGGTGGGATTTATTTGATGTTTTTTAGAAAACCCATTTCAAATCCTTGTGGGTTCCTTCCAACTTAGCATATCCTATGATCCTATGAAATTTTGGTGCTTACACCACTTTGGTTGACTTTGTTTTGCATGTGTTGAACAGCCTCAGTAAATGACGGAGACATTTTCCATTTTTGTTTTCCTGTCTTAAAAAAAAAAGCTTGGAATTGATAATGAGCTTGTTGCACGTTTTAAGTGATCAGTTCTCCCAGATTTCTAAAATTAGCAGTATGGTTACCAATTTCATGATGACTCAGAGTTCTTCCTTTGAATGGAAGCCCAGCTTCCCAAGCTCCTGTGTAAGAAATCTCCTCTTGGTAGTGAATATCATAATTTGAGCTTTGGAAATTGATGCTAAATGAAGTGAGGTGTGAAAAGGGGTGTCTGTGAGCTGTTGTGCTTGGCTGGTGAGAGCAGAGCCTGCTGAAGGTGATGTTCAGTGGATGGTTGCTCCTGATCAGGGGCTGTCCCTGTCCCTCAAGAGGAGTTTCATTCCCCAGCATAGGCATAAAAACAGGCTGGGAGGGATGCAGGAACAACCATACCCTCCACTTGCTGCAGATCATGGGGTATCTTTTCACAGGATGAGTGGAAGAAGTTGGCTTTATGACAGCTTTTCCATTTAAGTGATGAAACTTCAGTTTCTGCTCAGAGATTTAATTCATCTGTGCAAACAGCAGCACCAATTCCATTCTGTTCTTCTGTCTTAATGCTCCCTAAAGCAAAGACATTCTCTAATTGTTTGAACCACCACAGGAGTTTCAAAGCAGCACATCAAGGCTGCCAGAGCTCTGGGAGCACTTGGACAATGCTCTCAGGGATGCACAGGGTGGGATTGGGGTGTGTGTGTAGGACCAGGGTTGGGCTGGATGATCCCTGTGGGTCCCTGCCAGCTCGGGATATTTGATGGTTCTGCATCTCTTCACCATGCTGTCAGGAGTATTTATGTCAGCATGTATTGAAAAGACCCCAAATTCTCTTTGTCAGCAGTAAGAATGGGTTTGTGATTGCTGCCCCTGCTTTCCTTGGGAGCAGAGGGAGCCTGGTGCCTGGAAGGGCGTCGCTGGGGCCGTGTCCTTTGGCACCAGCCCTGTGCAGACACCAGGGTGAGTCAGCAGTGGCTGTGAGCTGCATTCCAGTCTAATGCTTTGAGATAATCACTGAGGTGCTTCAGGACGATTATATTTAGGTGGGGGAGACATTGGCTGGCCTGTTTTAAAAAGTTACCGTGTTTTTCTAAAAACAGCCCTTTCCTCCCCATGAGGCTCCCTGTTGGATATTTAATTTTGAGCAACAGTTGAGTTGGGTTTTTGTGCTGTCAGGTTGCAAAGCCTCAGATCACAGAAAATGCTTTTAGTGAATCAGCATCACAGGCTCACAGAATAGTTGGGGTTGGAAGGGACCTCTGGAGGTCATCCAGTCTAACTCCCTCTCCAGGCTGGGTCACCTGGAGCAGCTGACACAGGAGCACTTCAGGTGGGCTTGGGATGTCTCTAGAGAGAGAAACTCAACACCCTCCCTGGGCAGTGCTCTCTTACCCTCCAGGGTAGGTGTTCTTCCTCATGTTAAGGTGGCCTCAGTAAATAGATTCATATTTCTCTCTCCCTCCCCATATGAAGTATTTGTCATTGCCTTTCCTTACTGGCATATTGGGTAACACCTTTTGCAATTCCCACATTTGATTTAAAATGTAAAAATAATTGTAATGGTCACAGAATCATGGAATGGTTTAAGGGACCTTAAAGCTCATGGTTTAGGGGTCCTTAAAGTGCCACCCAGTGCCAGGACCAGCCTAAGTGATCCCAGTGATTCCTGGTTGCCAAGGTGGTGCTCAGTCCGAGGCTGCACTCCTGATCCTAGAGGGCTTTCCCAGCCTGCTGGATGCTGTGGGCAGTCGTGCAGCAGGTTGGGAGCAGGAATGGCCGGGAGCTGTGCCTTTGAGCAAGGGAGAGGGAGGAGCAGGGGGAGCCAGGAGCTGAGCAGGAATCACGATTCCAGCAGCCTGGGAGCGCCCCGGTTATTTTGGAACTTTTTATCTGCCTGTGCCTGCGTGTTTGGAGGCTTTGGTGTTTGGAGCAGTGTGTGAGCAGGCTGGGAACACTGCTGTTAAGATGTTCTGTTCCCTTGGCTCAGGGGGTGTGTCTGCCTCTCTCCCATCTTGCACCAGCTGGGAATCCTGGAAAGTGTCTCCTGTCTCAGCCCCTCAGAGAGGAGAAGCATCTGAACATCAACCACGGGCTGCAGTGCCTGAACAAATGTAGGAGAGCTCATGCTTGCAAATAGAAGTGGGAGCAAGTCACTCACAATTGGGTGAAGTTTGGGCATCTGTCCCACGGGTGATGCTGCAGCTGAAACTGAGTTTTGTTTTGATGTGTCAAAATTAAATTGTTTTCCCCCTGTTGCCAGCATGAGGGCTTGTCTTCCATGAGAAGTGCTGTGGAAAGCAGATTGATATACTGGATTATTTTGCTGTGGTAATTTACGGTTTGTGTAGCCCTGCTGCTCAGAGCAGGATGCACAAGGATGGGCTTTGGAGGATAAATGCTGGAACTGGGAGTAGGTAGGAATCAGGCTGAAACTGGGAAGGAGGAGGGAGTGATGGGGTGTATTAGCCCAGTAACTCACAGTTAATATAATATAGAACCAGTTTCTTCTGCTTATGGCAGGGAATAACAGATAAAACAGTGAAGACATTGCTAATTATGTCACACCTTTTGTTAATTAAAGAGGTGTGAACTGCTTGCTGAGTAAAATAGATCAGAGGGAAATTCAAAGTTTGTGATTTGAGGTTATCCTAAGCTCTATAAGTTAAGCACTTTAATGTTTGGTTGGATTTTTTTCCCCAATATGTGTTTTTTTTAGTGTTTGGACAAGTACAGAATAAACTGGAAACCAGACACAACCTGTTTCAGTGTCTGTATTTAAAGCAGCCACAAATATTTATTTGGCTTACTCCAAAGCTTTTTCATATTTTTCTCTTTGTCTGTACAAATGATCTTTTGAATGGCCTAAGCAGACCAATGTCTATTAATACTTGGATTACAGCACAGTAAATGCTAATTTTTTTTCAAGAGTACAAAACATTATTTCCGTGTATTCAGTTCCTAATGTTTTTCTGAAGCCTTGCAGTTAATGGTGTCAATGCAGAACTTGGTCTGTGCTGCTCTGCTCTTGAGGACTTGTGGGAATTTTGCAAGGGTGGAGTAGAGTAGTTTGTGTCCTACTTCAGGCTTTTCTTTGTGCACAAGTAGCTGGAAGTTTAGTATCTTGGAAGCCAGTGCAGTGTCTCCCATTCTGATGTGATTATTCTTTGGAGCTTTGGTATATTTTGACCATGAAAATAAAAAGGAATCTTAAAAGGGTGGGATAATTTAGGTTGAGAGGGCCCTCTGGAAATCACCTCCTCCAGCCCCCCTTTTTAAAGCAGGGCCAACTTCAAACATATGCTTTGTTCTTGCTCCTGCTAAAATTAGTTTGAGGAGGAGTATGTTAATGTGGCAGGGTATGGGTTGTTTTGAGCTGCTGCTTTCATTTCTGGTTCACTCTTCAGCTGAGCTTTTTCACTACATTATCATTTCTAATAATGCTTTAAACTTGGGAGGACTTTCTTTTCTGGAACTCTGTTAAAAAAAAAAATCCATATATCATTTCACCACAGGGAAAATAAATACCAGTAATTTTCTAGCAGTTGCGAGTTCTTTACTACATCAACTCTAAATGTAAACTTGAAAATTTCTTATTTGCCCTTTTTCCTTAGCATTGATTTTTTTGGCTAAGAGGTACTTTTCTTAAATTCTTTTATCCTGGGTTGCTTTTGGCAAGTGAATTGCAGGTAGTTCAGAATAAGAAATAAGAATATTTGTTCAGAAGTGGGTAATTGCTGGAGGTATTTTTATAAGCAAGGTATAGAATCCTTTTCAGATCTGCACATTCCCACCTATTGCATGCAGTTTGTTGAGCTGTTGCTCAGATTTGGTTACAGTTAAACATTTGATTAATATCCATTTAATGCTTATGTAGACATTTCACATGCTTTATAAATATTTCCATAACTTGCATATTCAGATATTTATCCAAACATAATTGCTATGGGCTTTCCTGCGGAGAGGCTTGAAGGAGTGTACCGAAACAACATTGATGATGTAGTAAGGTAAGGCTTTATTTTTCTTTTCCTTCACTTATAAAACTGTGAATAATCTTTTCCACGCTCATTTATGTCCTGCTGAAGAAAGGCTGTCTGTTCTGACTTGTAGAAATGCCGAGGTTTTTTTGCATCTTGTAGATGTTGCCTTAATAGCTATCCTGGAAAATGTTGGAAAAACCAAAAAATGGCCAGGCTGCTTTTCTGGGTTGATCTCAAATGCATGTAATCTGCTTTTTTAGTGAAAAATTGATTTCAGTAAGTTGTGATGTAGTGAAAAGAGGTTATTTACTTATAGAAAGACATCAATCCAATGGCTCTCTTCAGTGTCAAGAGTTTCCTCAGGTAACTGATGGTATTTCAGGCTAAGTTTGCCCTTATCCTTTCTTCAGTTGATAAATTAAGTGTTTCATTAGTAAACTTTGATTTCAGATAGTAAATGTAGTAAACATTTGTTTCAAACAGTAAATTTGAAACATGCATTTTAAATAGTAAATGTAAAAATAAATTATTTTATATAAAGGCTTTTACATTTGCTTATGTTGAATAATTATGGACAAGGAGAAAGATGACATAAATCTTTTACTGTTGGTAAAAAAGCCCCTATAGGTTGTCATTTTTAATTTCAGATGAAGTCATTACTCTGAACTGCTGGCTGCAATTGAGGAAGAGGTGGAGAGTGTCGTAGGAACACTGTTGTAATTCATTTAGATAAAACCCTACCTGGAGAGTTTGAGAGGTTGCATTAAAAACTAAACACTTGGTAGGAACTGCTAAAAGTTTGTGGTTTTAGGATTCAAAGCTGTGATTTTTGTGAAGCCGTGGTGCTTTAGAGATCATTTGAAGTCACGAGCTCAGTAGCTCTGTGGGAGACACTGGCTGTGGGATTGAGGCACCCTCAGCAGATCCAGTGGTGACCCTGAGCTGAGGGTGTCAGTCACACGCTGGAGGGAAGGGATGGATCCAGAGGCTCCTGCACAGGCTGGAGAGCTGAGCCTGCACCACCCTTATGGAGTCCAGCAAAGTGAAGTGCAGGTTCTACACCTGGCTCTGGACAGCCCCCAGATCAATCCAGGGGATGAGCAGCTGGAGCAGCCCTGGAGAAGGACCTGGGGGTGCTGGGGGTGGGAGCTGGGCCCCAGAACCCCCCTGTGCCCTGGGCTGAGCCCCAGTCTGGGCAGCAGGGGATGGGGGGATTCTGCCCCTGTGCTCAGGTGAGACCCCACCTGGAATTCTGGTGCCTCCAACATGAGAAGGATGTGGAACTCTTGGAGCAAGTCCAGAGGAGGCCACTGAGTTCTGATGGGGCTGGAGCCAGGCAGGGGTGAGAGTGGATGGACTTTAAGGTCTTTTCCCACCCAAATTGTTCTGAGATTCATTGACTCTACAGTTGTCGGCAGGCAGAACTAGAGCTGCAGGAATCTCCATGGGGATTGCATCCAGGTTGGGACAGAGGTGAGCTGAGCTCCTCCATTCCCCCTGGGAGGACTCATCAGCCTCACCCGACAGTCAGTGCTCTGGAGGCAGTGGCTCCCTGCACAGCTGCACTCAGCTGGGCTCCAGGGGGTTGGTTTTGCATGTTCCACTGTCATGACGAAAATCGCCATCCCCAAATAGCACTGAGGGTGTCAGAGCCTGGAGCTGAGCTGGCTGGGGGAAGTGCAGTGCCTGCATTCTCTGCTGCCCTGGTGAGAAGTCATCACTTCTCCAGGGCTGGGCAGATCAGTGAGGGTCAGTGCAGCAGGCAGGAGACACTCCTTGGGTGTGTGTGTGTGTGTGTGTGTGTGCCTGGATTGTGAACAGAGGGGGAAGTTGTGTTCTCTAGTTCACACAGGAAAACGTTGCTTGGAGAAGCTGTGGCTGCCCTGGATCCCTGGCAGTGCCCAAGGCCAGGCTGGACTTTGGGGCTTGGAGCAGCCTGGGACAGTGGAAGAATTCCCAAGCCACAAACTCCACCTCTCCAGCCAGTTTTCTTTCCCAGCAGTCAGAGGCACCTTTTTACCAGCTGATGGAATATCCATTCCCTGGATACTCCACCTTTGAAAACTGTGGGTTAAGAGCAAAGGCTGGACTTTGGATAAATCACAGAATGGTTTAGGTTGGAAGGTATTTAAAGCTCATTTCCTTCCAGCCCTACCATGAGTAGGGACACCTTCCACTGTCCCAGGCTGCTCCAAGCCCTGTCCAGCCTGGCCTTGAACACTGCCAGGGATCCAGGGGCAGCCACAGCTGCTCTGGGCACCCTGTGCCAGGGCCTACCCACCCTCACAGACAAGAATTTCTTCCCAATATCTAATCTAATGTGGGAACAATGTAAGTAAATATTGATAGGCAGGAGTCTTTGAAGGCCCTCTATCCATTCACAGCCTTGATTTCAGTAGCTTCTGGATGAAGGAAAATACATTTTAGTGGTTGAGTAGGTAGATATGTGTAAATTAGATTTGGGTACTGGAATGCCTATATAATTATTAAGCTGTCCATAAACACTGATCAAAAGGAGAAGTGATCACCTAAAAGCATCATCAGCCAAATTAAGATAAGCAGAGATGTAAATTAAGTGGCTTCAGGGAACTGGATGCTTAAGTCTTATTACATTTGTTGCCATCTCTTTTTAAACAAGAATAAAATGTGATCATGCAGCATTCTGCATGTTGCAGTCTTCATCTGCTCCAGTCATCTTTTTATTGGGGAGTTTTTTTCCAAGTGTTTTTTTTACAGAAATCCAAGGTGCTTGAGCTCCCCAGCAGCTGGTATTGAGCCAGGATCCAGCAGTGGGCTTTTTCTGAATAGCTGGTACCCTGACAAATTCCAGGCTAATGCTGGATGGAAGTACAACCTGCACTGCTGGCTGTCTCCTGTGACTGACACTTGGAGAGGTTTTTGTCCTTAAAAACATCCTTGCCTGGAAGCTTATATTCCACAGTGTGGATATTCGTGGAAGAGCAGAGCCAGCTCTCCTCACTCTCTGGTGTGTATTAACAAACAGGAGCATCTCCTGGAACAAATCCCCGTGTCCACCATCTTCCTGAGGCTCTCCAAGGCTGCCAACAGGGGCACCAGTGGCAGTCTGGGAATTTTTTTCTGCTGCACTTGGAGTTTCTCACTCATAAGGAGCACTCACATCTGTTCTCATTTTAGTGCGGGCCTTTAACCACAGAGCTGTTCTAGGTTCTTCTGGAATATTATGACTGATAACCAGAGCTTGTTTTTGCTTGAGCTTTCCAGGATTTTAGCAGCTAGTGTTTCTTTTCAATTTGAACAGCATGTTCTGTCATGGCTAATTAAATTCCTTCTGGCTGATGTGCAGATACACACTGTTGATGATGTTAAGTGTAAACATTTGCATGTTATTTCTTCTTGCACATTGCCAGGTGACACATCATATATAATCACAGCAGTTCTGATGAATCATGCTTGCAATTTGGCTCGTCGAGGCTTGTATGGGAAGTTTGTGTTCCAAAGTGAGCATGGAAATGAAATGAGTGTGAAAAAGTGTAGTGGTCTTCCTTCCAAAACTCAGCATATCACTGGGAACAGACTTCAGTAGCAAATAATAAAAAACCTGGGGTTAAAGTGAATGATTGTGGCTGGAACTGAACACAAGAGTTACTTTACCTGCTTTTCTTCCTTGTGTCAAAATATTTGGCATAGGTGATTAAATAGGAAGTGTTGCCAGATACCTGGTGTGGTCAGTGCTTTCAGCTTAAAATAACCAAGCCTTCCTGAGCTTCTTACAGTGACCTGCAGGTGTTTTAGGAATCAGGAAGTCGGTCCATGTACAGTAAATATTTCAGTTTCAGGTCAGACCTTGTTTCCCTTAGTTACATTAGTGGTGTTATCAATGCTGTTGGATTATTTGGAGGAGTGAGGTTTGCCTCCTTGATTTTTGGGGCACTGCAGGCTGGGATTGCAGAACTGCACATGCTGGTGCTGCTTTAAGGATGTTGCAAATTAAGTTCAATATTATTCAATGTATATTCATGCATACATTTTTTTCTTCTCTTGAAGGTTTTTGGATTCAAAGCATAAAAACCATTACAAGATATACAATCTGTAAGTATGCTCTTAAAAGATACATTCTCCAAAATAATGACTTCTAAAAATAGCTGAGGAGTGCAAGTGGCTTGTTGCTGTCCTGAAGCAGAGCTGGAGATGTTTTGCACATTTCTTAAAACAATTAAGCCTGATTGAGAGCCCTGGTACTTCATTTAGTGGAGCTGAGTGAGGTTAAATGAAATGCTGGTGTGTATTCATGTTACTTGAACGCTTTTAAATGACTTGGCATCCAGCCCATCTGGAGCTTGGGCCATGTGATTAAAAAGTGAAAAGTAATTCACAGCAGGCTTTCTGTTCATGTATTAATGTCCAATTGCCAAATGAATATTTTCCTGTTTTTTTCTCTATTTATTTTTTAATCAAACTGTATTGGTACCAAAGTTCTGCTTGCTTCCTCCCTCTTCCTGTGTATCCCTCTTTATTATTTCGAAGAAGCTGTTGGAGCAATTGGTGGTGGTTTCTGACTTTTCTGAAAATTTAGTTCTGCAAAAAGCTGTAGTTGTTACAGGAGTTTTCTGGTTTTGGCTTTTTTTGGTTTTTGTTGCTGTTCCTTCATCTAATTTATTCGTTAGCTTAGTCTAATTTAATTTGTATAAATGACTTAGTGATGTCGAAGAGTCATGGTTTTCCTACCCCTCACTTTTTTCCTAAAAATGCAAGTTGAAGATTGAGTCTCTGAACTGTTACAACTTTATTATTTTTTTAATTAATGTTTTTAAATAGCTACAATTAATAGAAAATTTACTGTAGTACAGGTGCAGGTAGAAGAGGTAACTCCTGCTCTCTACCTTTGGAATCTTCTGGAGCTCTGGATCATTTAAAATCAAAACTCCCCTGGTTCATCATTCCCCCCAAAGCCTCCTGGCAGCCCCTGCTTGTTTGAGCAGCAGAGCAAGGGCAGCTAAAGCCAATCTCCTGCTGCTGCCTGGGGCCAGTGCAGCTGTCACCTGCTGGGAAGGGTGGCTTTGGTGTCCCTGCCAGGGTCTGGGTGTGCTGAGCCCCTTGTTCCAGTGTGGCTCCAGAGGTGCCAGGTAACAGCCAGAGGCTGCTGGAGTCAATTTGTCAGAAAGCAGGATTTTTAGGAAGACTGATGTGCATCTTTTCAAGTACCACCTCTCTGAGGAGCTCCTTGCTAAGTTTCCACTTTGCTGTCTGCCAGCTGCCTCATTTTACTGTAAAGTCCCCGAGCCCTGCACAGGAACAGCTTTTTAAAGTTTGTGAGTGAGAAGAGCACTGATGAGACAAATGAATTTGACATTTTTATGTGTTTTCAGCTGTGGAAAAAACATGTCCATGTGTGCCAAAGTTTTTGTCTTTGGGTTCCTTATATAAAACTTTATTTTCTTGTTGTTAACTGCAAAACAATCACAAATGAATCTTGCTAGAATTACTTTATTCATCCTCAGATGAAACATTTCAGAGGATAATACTGTCTGGAGATATCTTAATGCTTATGCAGGCAAATTTTATACACATAAAATGCCATCAGGTGAAATGTGGCAAAGTTTGGTCAGGAGATGGGAAGGAATTGCATCCATCAGGTATTCCAGAGAACTCCATTTCTTCAGATTAAGCTGATCCTTTGTAAATAACGATCTATTGTCTGTGTTTCAAAGGAGGAGGTGGGAGTTCAGAGGAGTTACGTGATTATAGTCAGAATTATTTCAAAAATCTGTCATGGGATTTGAGTTCCCTTAAGGTAGCTGTTCCATGAAGTTGATAATAATGTATGTATTGAGCAGTTTTATCTAAAAGGATTTAGAGATTTTTCTGAAACTATGTCAGTTATGTCCCATCCTCACATCTTGGCTTTTAACTTCCCAGCAGTTTAATTTTCCTTCTTGTGTTGCTCCTCTCTTGTTTGCCTTTGCTATTTCTTCAGTATTCTCCTTAAATCTGTTTTACATCTCCTTTAAATCTGTTCTTCCACTTGGATCTCCTAACTCCTAACTTCCCATGCTGACAGATTGTCACATGCCCTGTTGTAATCATCTCCATCTTCTCCAGTGGGTTTCCTTGAGCTGTCCTGCAGACAGGTGGTTAAAGGAAGGAGCTGTGATGAAAATGGGCATTTTCTGTGCTTGCTGTGTCCCTGGGGCTGGGCTCTGGCAGAGGACACCCCAAGTCCTGTCAGCAGTGGCACCATGGCTGATCAGGAGGGTGTCTGGCTGGCAGCACTTTGCTTCTGGGTTGCTTTAAACTCGCTTTAATCCTAAGGAGGATCCTAGTAACAGCCAACCCATTCCTTAACCTGAAAAATGCCAAAAAATATTCAGGTTTCATCTGGAGATCTGATGCTATTTTGTTTAAAACCCCCACCCCAAATGCACTTGCAGCACTAAGCCCCACCAGTATCTCCAGAGTGTGTCTTGGTGGGATTTCTGCTGCAAATACCCACAAATTCAGTGCAGCTGAGCCAGGATCTCTGTACTGGTTGTGTTCAACCATTGCTTGTGTATCCTTGGCATCAACAAAACTATTTTTTAATCCCTCATGATATTCTGCTCAATGATACTCTCTCAAAGTTCCAAATTTGATGGGTTTTCTGCCCATTTGTGAATTTAAAAACTGTTTTGAAGACTTTCATCTCTTACTGCCCCTATGAGCTGGGTGTTTCTTTAGAAGGAAGCAGGAAGCTTTCCTGGATAAGATGCTTTGTGTTAACTGCTTTGCTTCCTAGCAGCTCCCAAAGTTCCTGTGCTGGGGGCTGCTCCATCCCCCTTGGATGGACATCCTGCATCCAGCTCTCTTCTCAAAGGCTCCAATGCAGATAATATTTTTGGGATTCCCCTCTGCCAGCTTAACGTGGTCACTTCTGACCCAGATGAAGTGTCAGCAATGTGATTGGAGCTGTGAAAGCTGCCAGGCTTTTCCCTAGCAGAGGGTAGAGCTGAGAAGGCTCTGGAATTCAGGGAAAGGGAAGCCCTGAGAGCATGTACAACCCCAGCAGACCTGCCTGTGGCTGTGTCAGTGGCAGAGCTCAGGGCAGCACTGGGAGGCTCCAGTTACAGTCACACAGGGAGCAGCCCAGTAGTTTGTGTGTCTGAAAGTGTCAACTAAGCTCCATGTGGCTCCAAAGGCTGCAGTCATAACATACCTGGTAAGCAGAGATGAGTTCATAGCAGTCCTGAAACTGCTGTGGGAATTGGAATCCTGTGAAGAGCACAGGCTGTAATCAGAACTGAAGATCTAGGTGTGATTTGTCTGCTGAAATGACTCCAGCAGTTGTGTTTCAGCCTGGTGTCCTCTTTCATAGAATCCCAGAATGGTTTGGGTTGGAAGGACCTTAAACATCATCTTGTTCCACCCCCCTGCTGTGGGCAGGGATGCCATTCTTTAGATCAGGCTGCTCAGGTCCTCATGCAAGCTGGTCTTGGCAGGATTGTTGTTAATTTTCCTTTCTGAACTGCACTTTCACTCACATCATCTTCCAAGGGAAATTCTGGAGGGTATCCACTCTTGCCTTCTTTCCCCTTAGCCCAGGATCTGATTGTTCCTTAGTGTGCTGGTTTGGCTGGTTTAGAGCCCAGCTGAGGGGTGGTTTGTGTCTCATCACTGCTGTTTGTCCTTGGGCAAGGCAAATCATGTGTGGCTTGCTGTGTTTTTGTCTAGCTGGAGAGGGTCTCTTCGAGTTGGGAGAGACTGATGCAGCTCCAGAGCCTTCAGAAATGTGCTGCAAATACCCACAAATTGAGTGCAGCTGAGCCAGGAGCTCTGCATTGGCTGTGTTCAACCATTGCTTGTGTATCCTTGTTATCAACAAAAATATTTTTTAGTGTCTCATGATATTCTACTCAATGTGCCATTTTCCAGGGGAAATTTTCCACATTTCTGAGGGGGAATGTGGCTGCCTGGCCTTCAGGGGTCACCTAAATTCAGGAATCAATGCCAAGTGGCAGAGCAGTGCCACAATCTCTGCTTGATCCAAGTGATCTCTGTGATAATATTAGTGGGGTTTGTGGTGGATATCCTTGTGATCCCCGTTGCTCTGAGCACCCACACTGCTGCTGAGGCACCCTGAGCTGTGTTCTGGGTTCAGCATCCCTGCATGAAGGTCCCAGCTGTCTGCTCTCCTCGTGTTTGGCAGCACAAAGCTGCTCCAGTGCTGGAGCTGCTCGTGCACAGGGTTAGGAGGTGCATACTCAACTCATACTTGCATGAATTGAGTCACACTGACTAAAACATAGCCTTGGACTACAATTACCAGAGGGTAAGTATTTGCCTTTCAGTAAAATAATTCACATTTTACTGAGCAGTGTGCTGCAAAACAGTTTTTTTTTTTCCTGTGTGTAACCTCTAGTTTTAAATCATAAAAGGTGATGGGCATGCATGATTTTCCAGGGTGTGACAGATGCTGGGAGTGCCTCAGAGACTTGTGTTGAACTCTTGTCTATTTTTCTTTTTCAGATGTGCTGAAAGACATTATGACACCGCCAAATTTAACTGCAGAGGTACGTTTTTACTGCCTAATGTGTGTTCTCTTTAAACCTCAGTGAATGAAGGCCTAAAGGAGGAGCTGATGAATAGTCATGTAGGAGATTTGGGCACAAGGAATGATGTCAGATTGCTTTGAGTCATTGGAAAAATTTGCTATATTCTTGATGCTTTCAAAAAAGTGTGTTCCTGACAGTTAAAGATCAAGATCTAACACAAAGTCTGCAGTTGCAAAAAATTTCTGCAGAATGGGTTACACAGAAGTTTCTGTTTGGTGAAATACAAATTCCTTGTACAATTTACATGTGAGGCTTGGAGGAGTCTGGTGCTTATGAAGGATGCAAATGGAGAACGTTTAAGCCATTATCACTATGTGTATAAAGCAACTTTTGGGAGATCTTGCCAAGCCTTCAGATGCTAAAATAAAAATTAATTCCCATGTGATCTCTAAGAGAGATGATCAAAGACACTCTGCAGAGCTGCCAAAAGCAGTGGGGAATCTTTCAGGGGTGTCTTTTGACCTTGTGAGTGGCTACTGATGTAGCTGTTGTGTCAGAATTACCTCCTCAGGCAATAAATAAGTGCAGATTTACCTTTTTTCCTTGGGCAGAGGAGCATTTCTTGCTCAGAAGTTGTAGTTCCTGTGCCTCAGATGAGGGTAGATGAGGAGTCCTTGTGCCTATGGAATTGTAGGAGATGAACAAATTGTGGTCTTTTTCTGCATCACAGCAATGGCTCAGCTTCTATTTTCCATTATTATTATTTTAAACCATCCATCTAGTTATGGAAGAGGGTTTAGAACGTGACCAAAATGTAATTGGCTGTTTTAATGTCTGAATATAGAAGAACTGAAATTGTCTTGCTGAAGTCGTCAGCGCTTCTGATTTGCTCTTTGGATGTTGAATGACAGTGCCCTGAAAGCTCACTCCACACTCACCAGCAAGGAAAAAGTATTTTAGGATCTGCTTGAGCAGTGCTTTGTGGGGAACAAGAGAAGAGGACATGTTCTAATATGGCCACAACATATGTTTGCTTGAGTTTCTGCTTTTTGATACGGGGGAGCTCAGCTCCCTTCACTGTCAATCCCAGCCCCAAATGCTGTTTGTGACAGCCCCTTTCACAGCTCCTCTGCACAAGACATGCTGGGTTTTTTAATTTTTATCCCCGAATTAGTTAACCTCAGATAACCAAATTGGTGACTCAGGACTTCCCTAAGCAGAGGAACAAAAGTTGTACTTGAAAATCTCTTGAAGTGAACTGACTGCAAAGGGAACTTCTGATTGTACTGAGCGTGAAACACCAGAATAGTTCATTATTCACCCAGGATGATCTTGCATCACATTAAACCCCAAACACTGAAAGCTCTTCATCTTCTTTGGGAAGCAGCTTTGTGTCCATGGTTTTTCCAGTTTCTGAAATCCTTCCACATGCTGGAATTGTCTTCTGCTTTGCCACAGATTTTCCTATTTTTTCAAACTCTTCTGTGTGCTATGGGGATTCGTCTTGCAATGTGTAGGGGCTGGGGGAGAGAGCAAGCAGAATTATTGTCCATTGGAAGAACTGCACCATTGAGGAACTGCACCTTCTCAAGGTCCTGCTCAAGACTGTGCAGCTTAATATTTCTTTCCTCCCTCCACACCATCCCAGGGCACCCATTTCCTTTTCTCACTCCAGCTTTGAAGAAAGTACAACAAGGTTTGCCTTTGATTCCAAATCTTGGAGAGCATCTTCAGCATCCTGTGACTGCTTGGGAGTTTTCAGGCTGTTCTTTCAGGACTTCTTTACTCCCCTTTTCATGGAAACATTGCTGGCTGTAGTTGTGATAGACTCAAAGCTGTACAGACAAACTGCAGCATTTTTGCAACTTCTTTTCTTAGGGATTTCTAAATAAATTCCATCTTTTAAGTTCACATAAAGCTTTAAGGATCATTTGGGGAGCCTTTGGATCTTCCATGTGGAAGAATTTGTGTGTTGATTTTTGTGAACATGTGTTGCCTCTTTAGCAAAGATTACTCACTTCATCAGCTTCCCCATTTGTTCTGGGAGATGAAGGGGGCAGTCTGTGAGTGAATAAAGTTGGTGATCCTTCCAAAAGGCTGTGGACTTGTCCTGCAGTCCTCCAGCAGTTCCATAACTTCACCCCTCACTTGTGCTCTTGGAGTCCTTGGGGATTCATCAAAAGGAGCCTTGCATGTGTGACTACAGAGTGGTGCTTACAAAACCAGTACAGACACTTGCCAAAAAAATGAAATGTATTCATTTTTAGCCCAGAAAAGGAAGTGGTGTTTCTAGATGAGAATTTTGAAGTGTACCAGAGTTGTGTTTGTAAGATCCCAAGGCTGTCCATGGAGAATTGGGGTGCACTTTCATCAAGTTCATCTGCTGAAACCAGAACATTGTGTGTAGTTCTGCTGGTCAGGGTGATACTGTCCCTCATCTGATCTGAGGTGGGAGAAGTTTGGGTGCTGCTCTCTGCCTAGTACTTATTTTTAGCTTTCATGAGTTTCCTTGCATTTCCTGCATCGCTTTAAATTCTTTTCATCCCTAGATGGAAAAGTGTGTGTGAATACAGGACAGCGTTGTTCAGTGCTTTGACTCTAAACCCCATAAGCATTGCCAGTGTCTTACCTGAGATTTCTCTCCCAATTACCATTTTTGAAATATGGAAATGGCAGGTTTTTGTTTCACAAGGCCTTTGAGCAGCTTTTGAGACTTTGTTCCCAATGTAGACCCAACCGTGATCAGTAATTTTTCAGCAAAATTCCTGTTGTCTGCTCAGTGACTGAGGTCTGGCCTTGTTCTCTCTCAGCAGGTAGTTTAATTATTGCTGGGATAATGGCTTTTCACAAGGTTATTCTGTGTGCCAGCACGCTCTTAAATTCTGGAAAATTCATGTTACAGAGCCTGTGCAGCTCAGCTTAATAGAGGTGTGAAATAGTTGCTCCATGGAGCAGGATGTCTGCTTACAGATTAATGGAGAAATGTCTGCAGTGTTTATGATACACTGAATAATACTGGAATTAAAAATACATATCAGTATGTGAGATGAGGGGGGGTTATTGAATAACTGAATTTTTACATGCTTGTCACAAAGGTGACCTGAGCTTGCTTTGCCTTTTGAGGTTCTGATGAACTCCTCCTTCTCCCTGCAGTTGCACAGTACCCTTTTGAAGACCATAACCCACCACAGCTGGAGCTCATCAAACCTTTTTGTGAAGATCTTGACCAGTGGCTAAGTGAAGATGACAATCATGTGGCAGCAATCCACTGTAAAGCTGGAAAGGGACGAACTGGTGTAATGATTTGTGCATATTTGTTGCATCGAGGCAAGTTTTTAAGGGCCCAAGAAGCCCTAGATTTCTATGGGGAAGTAAGGACCAGAGACAAGAAGGTGAGCTGTTGCTGTTCTTCTGTCCCTCTACCTGTAACATGCTGCTTTTCTTCCTTGAGATCCATTTGGTGCTCAAACCCTTCGTGTTGTCTGATTTAGCTCCAACAGGGTTGGATCCATGCAGTTGGAAATGGAAAAGCTTTCCTTAGCAGCAGTAGCCTTTAGTCACAACACTAAACCAACCTGGTTTTAACATGTCCTGTTCAAGAAGACCTGGACAGCTGATTTTAAATGGCTTTTTCAGCATGTTCTGCTGCATGGTGCATCAGAGGGGCAGTGAACTTTCTCATTCAGTTTTTTCAGCCCAAATAAGAGGATTGTTCCAGCTGATTGTGCCTGAATGGATGAGTTGTTCATCTCTTCATGTTCCCTTAACTGCTGTGGTGGAGTTTGGAGATGCATAGGGGAATATTCCAACTGGAAGGCCCTTACTGTTGGATGCCCCTTTTCTGTAAAGGGTAGTTAAGGACCTTTCTGGCAGGGTTAGGCCTCATTAATGAGAATTTAACCTCCTTATTTGAACTCTTCTTCAAAGATGATAAGGTGTGACTTTTAAGGTTGTTTTAGCAAATTTCCCTGCTTGTCTTCTACAATTTCCCTGAGTGTGGTGGCTTAACATCCCAGGGGGGATCATCCCTGCAAGCCAGTTTCAACCTTCTCAAGCACAGAGCTCTCCCTGTTCCTGGAATATTTACACAAAGTATTAATTTCAGTGTGTTGGTCTCTAATAAGAAGACCTTCGTGTTTGAAGGCTCTTGAGAGTGTCACATAAAGAATTTTAGAATTTGGCTGGTAATTCATCACAAGGAGTAAGAAACTCCTCAGTCTCCTCTGCTGACAAGGTGGTGCTGTTATTTATTCCATGTACTGCTGAGTTGGTTGTGGTGTAATGCTGGAGTGGAGACAAGATCAAGGTTTCCCATCAAAACTTTGTGGCTTTTGGTAAAAGTGCATGAGAGAGGCTAAGAAAGAGCAATGAATAAACAGAGTAGATTGCTCCTGCTGATAAGGGTTATCTCCAGAGCTGGATAAAGCAGCATGAAAACGATAGAACTGAACAAATAGACAGTGACCTGCTGTGCCTCAGTTTCCCTTTTGTGAAAAGAAGGTTGTGTTTCTGCAAGTTGGGGGTAAGGCCAGTTGGGTGTTTATCAGTATCCCAAGTGTGCCTTGGACATCTTGGAGGGGAGAGAGAACTCAGCAAACAGGAGTAAGGAGAGCCTTGTTTACTTGACTGTAAACACTGTCTGTAACCAGCAACTTGTTTTGGTTTCAATGTCTCTACTGCAAGAGTTGACTTTTTTCCCTTCCCAGCTCCACTTGAGCTTGGTTATCTTGATGTGGCCAGTGGGCAGCATGTGATTCACATAATCCTTCAGTAGTGTTTATAAACAGGTATTCCAGTGCAGGTTTCTGGAGCCTTTTCTTCCCTTGTGGCCCATATTTCAGTGTTATATGTCAAGTGCTGCTCTCTGATTTGATATTTCACCACACCTTTGTATAACTGACTTCCTCAATTCAAAGTCAATGAGGCATCAAAAGAGCTCTCTGCACAAAGGGACAAGCAGATGGCTTTTTTCTTTCTTTTTGGGCCAACATAGATATGATAAAGGAAAACTGGCTTGTATAGGGACCAGATTTTCTTGGTTTAAAGCAAGGGCAGCTTTGCACCTGTAGCTGCTGAGAATAGCCCAGCTACAACCAGTGCTGCCATGAATGTTCCCAGCAGAGCGCTGCTGCAAGGGCTCAGGCTGTGCTGGCAGGAAGTGTGAGTCTAATTGCAAGAGGAAGTATGACTAATTGGTCAGGAGCACAGCCCTGAGTACTTCTGGAGCCAGCTTTTCCCAAGTGCCTGCTGGGAGAAGCAGCTCCGGGGAGGCCTTTGCACCATCAAGTGAGAGTTGTTGTAGGTGAGGCTCAGAGTTGCTGTTCTTGTGCTGGGCAGCAAGACATGGCAGAGCCCAGGCTGTCTCTGAGCAAAACCTCTCATGGGGTGTTTTATTTCCTCTACAAGCTGCCTCTTTTGGGTTCTGAAAGTCATTGTAGTGGGGGAAACTTAGTCAGAAGAAGGGAGTGGTGAAGATTAGGAAGTGTGGGCTGCATGGTTGTGTCTGTCGCTCTCCACCACTGCAGAGTACGAGTGACTTTTTTCCTTTTGAGCCAAAGGAGACTAAGGGTTTTCTGAAATTGGATAAAGAGCTGTACTTATCTGTTGTCTAGAGCTGGGGAAGAAGTAACTCCCCCAAAACGTCCTCTAAAGAAGCTGCTGCTTCCACTGTTTGAGGTGATTAGTTTATCTCATTTTCCCTTATGATAGATACTGACACACTACTGTGGTGACAAAAACTGGCAGCTTACCTTCCTACAGCTGGAGAAGGTCTTCATTTATTCCTGCTTCTGCCTTGAAGGGTTTTGTGGTGAGGATTAGGCTTGGAAAGAAGTTCAGTGGATAGGGATCAGCTATTCAAATGCTGGAGATGATCCACTCAGGGGCATTCTTTGAGCACCATAGAGTTTTATTTTCAAGGGTGGCTCCTAAGAGTTCTCATATGGAGACAGGCTGAGAGAATTGGAGTTCTTCAGCCTGGAGAGGAGAAGCCTTGGAGCGACCTAATTGTGGCCTTCCAGTACCTGAAGGAGCTGGCAAGAAACATGGACAGGGACTCTTTACAAGGGATGGAGGAACAGGACGAGGGGAATGGCTTCATGCTGACAGAGTAGGGTTAGATGGGATATTTGGGAAGGAATTCTTCCCTCTGAGGGTTGGGAGTGTCCAGAGCAGCTGTGGCTGCCCCTGGAGCCCTGGAGGTGTCCAAGGCCAGGTTGGACACTGGGGCCTGGAGCAGCCTGGGACAGTGGAAGGTGTCCCTGCCCATGGCAGGGGGGGGCACTGGATGGGCTTTAAGTCTGTTCCAGCCAGACCATGCTGTGATTCTGTGGTGTTGCTATAACTGAAGAGGAAGTGAAACCCAATTACTTTGGCGAGGAAGCCTCAGAATGACCCTCTGAGCAGGGCAGAGTTCCCATGTCTGATGTCAGAGCTCCTCAGTTGTGGTGTCTGTCTGTTGGACACGCTCAGGTGCCAACCTCTGCCAAACCTGATGCCCTAGGCCTGCTCTGAGGCTGCAGCTTCACTCTCACAGCAAGGTGTGTTCCTAAAGGGAGTGTGGGAATATCATTTCCAGAATATTTGTTCTTCATAGCCTGCCTGTGCTACGTTGACAGGAGAACCAGGGGCAGTACTTGGCAATGTTTGGGATGCCCTGGGAAGCTCTGGCATATGGGGACCAGAGGAGCTTATCTCACATCTATTTAAAAATGGTGATAGATAGGAAATACAAGCTTGAACTACTTCCCTGTCCTTATTCTTCTGGAGGAAAAGTGGTGGTTGATTGCACCCCTTGGAATATTATTTGTTAGGAAAGTGTTCTGCTTGGAATGCAGGCCTTTGGAAACGGAGAACTCAGAGTTCTGCTTTTAGAGTCTCAGGATCTAAGGGCTGTGTCTCCAGGGAGTCAAACTGTGGCTGCAGGACTGAAACTGCCCTGTTGGACAAGAACTGGCTCTGCTGTGGGGTTTGCCATCAGTGTGAAAGTGTTCCCTTGGTTCTGGTCCCAGCCTTGCTTGTCCTGCCCAGCTGTCCTGGGGTTTTTCCATAGGACACATCCACTATGGCCTGAGGAAGCTCTGGGCAGGCAAGGATGTGTTCTCCTCACCTCTGTGCTTTCCTCCTGCCTGGCAAGCGCTGCTGGGGCTGGGATTTGCTCAGTCCTGAAGCTCAGATCCCAGGAAGGAGAACTTTAGAGCTCCCTTAAGGAGTGAGTGGGTGTGATAAGCACTGAGGACATCTGAGCCAAAACCAGGGCCAGTGTACAAGGCTGCTTGGGAAGGTCATTGTGCAAGTGCTGCAGGGAAAGGGCTTTTGTGTAGTTTAGAAGCAGCTCAAGTGATAAGGACACATAATAATCAACATTTTTTAAAAAATGGCAGGAAGTGACTATTTTCATGCGTGCATAATAGAGGTTTACTGAATTAAAAGCACTCTGGTTACTCTTAGCTCCTGGCTGTTGCGAGGTGAAACTAAAAGTTTATAGAAATATGAGGTCTAGGTTGTGCCACCAAATACTCAGAGATTTGTGTATGAAAAATCTTTGTTTATCTCCAGTTTGTTCCAATTCCACATTCAGTTGTAATCAGAAAGATTCCTTACTGATGCTGTTGCAGGTCTGCAGTTACAGGTTGTTCTAGACCATGTAATGCATTTTCTGGGAAATGAAACAATTTTTTATCTCTATCAATTTTACTTGAAAGTATTGGCTCTAAAAGCTTTAAAACTGTTCCCTTATGTGAGGCTTTGAGCTGATTTAAAATCAGTAATAAAAGCATTGTTGGGTTTTATGTTCTCAAAGCAAATGTTTACCTCAGAGTTTGAACACTTTGGGTTGTTGGGCCTGTTTTAATGAAACTTTCCACATTTTTGGGAAAATATTCCAGGATGTTTTGTATAGAAAAGGCAGCATCAGTCTTGAGTACAGTAGTATTAGCAAGCATTAGTCTTTTGACTTAAAGTGCTGTCAAAATGTAATTCCTGTAGTGGTAGATTTTAGAATTCCTTAATGTAGTGATGCTTTAAAGTTCGAGTATGTTCAAGGCACCTCTTGTTAACAAAACATTTTTTGCTTTCCATCCCCAAAAAAGCAGCAGCATGAGGCTATTTTTGACACTACCCTCAGGGTGTTTGTTCTTAAGAAATGAGAAAAATCTGCATTCTTTGCTTCATTGCTGGACATGAGTGTTTGGAGAGCACAGAATCACAGAAGGGTTTGGGTTGGAAGGGACCCTAGAGGGCTGTTCCAGCCCTCCTGCCATGTCAGGGACACCTTCCACTGTCCCAGGATGATCTAAGCCCTTCCAGCCCGGCCTTGGGCACTGCCAGGGATCCAGGGGCAGCCACAGCTGCTCTGGGCACCCTGTGCCAGGGCCTGCCCACCCTGCTAGGGCACAATTCCTAATTCCCAATATCTGCTTTGGCAGTGGGAAGCCATTCCCCCTTGTCCTTATCACTCCAGGTTCCTTCTCCATGTTTCCTGTGGCCCCTTCAGGCACTGGAAGGCCACAGTGAGGTCACCCCAAAGCTTCTCCCCTGCAGGCTGAAGGATCCCAATTCCCTCAGCCCTTCCTGGTGGGGAGGTGCTCCATCCCCTGGGCACCTGGCAGAGCAGTGCCCTGCTCTGTGCTGGGGGCTGGTCAGCAGTGCCTGAGCTGTTCCTATGGGCTGGAGGGCATGGCCAGGAGCCCTGGCAGGGATGCTGGTCCAAGGTGTTTGACACTTGTTTTCCCTCTGTTTAGGGAGTGACAATTCCCAGTCAGAGACGCTACGTGTACTACTATAGCTACCTGTTAAAGAATCACCTGGATTACAGACCAGTGGCACTGCTGTTCCACAAGATGATGTTTGAAACAATTCCCATGTTCAGCAGCGGAACTTGCAGTAAGTACCAGCAGCCCTTCACCTCTGCTAGGGAACCTCTTGGCACTTGGGATGGGGTGATGGCACCAAGAGCTGCACATCTTGGAGGAAGTCACATCTAAACACCTCCCAGTCCAAAACCTGCTGGCTCTGTGAGCTCTGTCCACTGGGATCTCCCAGGTGCAGTCTGCGAAGGACTCATGACTATTTTATTACATGTAAGAGTTTGAATGGTTGGAAGATAAGTGATTCCACGTGTAGAGCCACTGAGGCTGGAAAAGACCTCCAAGATCGAGTCCAGCCTGTGCCCAGTCCCCACCTTGTCACTCAAACCAGAACACAGAGTGCCACATCCACTCATTCCTTGTGCTTCTCCAGGGATGGGGACTCCACCATTTTATGTTTATTTGGGTATTTGCTCCTTACTTTAATGAAAAGCCTCCCTTTTTTTTAACACAGCAACTCTTGGGAAACATGAATTTCTGAAAAACATTTGCCTAATGGCATGTTGGCTTCCAATGCAGCAACATCATTCTTCCCATGATGTTCAAAAGAAAAAAAAAAATAAATGAATCAGTTCGACTGGGTAAATAGCTAATTAACTCTGGAATAAACTTTTCTTTATGTGGAGGTTTCTAAAGCATTAATACACGTAAATGATTAATCTCATCTGCTGATACACTGTTTAGTGAGGAACAGCAGATTTCATGAAGTTTTGAAATACAAAAATAAATTCTGCTCTGTCCTGTGGGCTGTGTTACGGGGCAATGACTGCCTTGTGTTGCGTGCTTGGTTTTTGTTGGTGGAAAAAATCTGATGGTTTTGCTTTGGGGATTACAGCAACGTGTAATTAATTCCAGTGCCTCCTGTGGCTTTGATTAAAATTGCCCAGTTAATATTGTTGTGAGACAGCACCTGAACATGTAACACACACAAGAAACAGTGGAGCAGCTTGTCAGGCTGTAGAGGAGGAGGGAGGGAGCAGCCTCTGCCAAAATCCCTCTGCCTTAGGGAAGAGGTGTGGAGGTTGCAGATTTCTGCAATTACCACTTATTTTATATTTTGGATGAGCTGGGCTGTACTTGTGAGGCTGAACTGCCCAAGTGAGTGCTGACCTGTGTGTCCATGGGAGGCTGCTGGGGTGGTGTTTACAGCCGTGGGAGGATGTTGGGCCAGATAACAGATTGCCCAAGCACCTGAGAAGATAAAGTTGCTATCGAGCTTGGCAGTTGTATGCTGCAATATTTTCAGTTTTTGTGGAGTTCTCAGTGATGTTTCAGAGTATGAAATCGATGGTGGTGTGTCTTTAGCTGTGTTGTCAGCTGTGATGGCAGTAATTTTCAATCTGCCTTCCTTGGTATCATTCTGCTGCTTGAAAGGCACTGACAGGGCAGGGTCCAGCCTCCAGGGCTGAATGTGGGGATGACAAAGTTTCACAGCCCTGAGGATTCGAGGCAGATAAGGGCAGGAAGAGAAGGGTGTGTGGAGACCTCACAGCACCTTCCAGGGTCTGAAGGGGCTACAGGGCAGGTGGACAGGGACGCTGCAACAGGAGCCGTGGTGACCCTGCCAGAGGGGAAATTCAGGTGAGCTACACAGAAGGAATTGTTCCCTGGGAGTGGGCAGGCCCTGGCACAGGGTGCCCAGAGCAGCTGGGGCTTCCCTTGAAGTGTCCCAGGCCAGGCTGGACAGGGCTTGGAGCAGCCTGGGACAGTGGGAGGTGTCCCTGCCATGGCAGGGGGTGGCACTGGGTGAGCATTAAGGTCCCATCTAACCCAAACCACCCTGGGATTCTCTGAGCCTGCCAGTAATAGTGTCACCACTGGGCCCTTCAGCAGGACAGTGTGGTGTGTTTAGCAGGGACTTCCACAGCTCTACAGGGCTGTCTGACCTGACCATTTCCAAAGCACCTCTTCTAAACTGGACCAAAACTCCCTTTTAGTTTCAGTGTTACCCCTGCAGATTTAACTGGGGAAGTTATGCCATGGCTGGCACTGGTGATGGTGATTTACAGAACCACCTTTTAGGCTCTTCTGATTGGTTTTCAGTATTAATATTCAATTTTGTCTTGTTTTTTCTTGTTTCTGTAAGAGTAGAGTCAGTTTGTGCTGACATGACCAGCCACTCTACAACTGGAAGAGGTGGGAGAGAATAAAACCTCTCACTTTGTTTGGTCTGTGCAATAGAGAGGAGGGGGAAAATGCAAGGAACTGTCACATTTTACAGTCATTATATAAAAAAGAAATAATGTTTTAGGAACTCCCTAGTGGCCTGAAAGCATTGGCATGAAGGACAGAAATCTCTATGGTTGTTTCCAGTAGCATCTGGCAAAGTTTGATCCCCTGTGGTGTTAAACCCTTAATAGAAATTTAGCTAACTTTGAAAATATCCTAGCTCATGATTTTGTTTCTGCTACCACTGCTGTGCTCTTTTGGACACTTTGGAGGCTTTTCTCACCAAGTGACACTCTGTTTTGTCCCACAGATCCTCAGTTTGTGGTGTACCAGCTAAAGGTAAAGATATTCACCTCCCCTTCAGGACCCTCGCGACGTGAAGACAAGTACATGTACTTTGAATTCCCTCAACCTTTGCCGGTATGCGGTGATATCAAAGTGGAATTCTTCCACAAACAGAACAAGATGTTGAAAAAGGTTGGTTTCCTTGCTTTCTCTGGGAAATGTTGTCAAGCCAGCCCCTGATGCTGGGAGTTGGGATGTTGGTTATTTTTCAGGGATGTGTAATCACAGCATTTAATTCTTTGATGTCAGGTTTTCCCAAGGAGCCAGTTGACCACAAAATGAAAGTTGGGTGTTTGGGGAGTTGTGAGATTAAGTACAAAGGTTGGGTAAAAATGATCCGGGGTCTGTATTGCAGTCGTTTGGATAGTAGTGAGTAATCTAATTGAGGAAGAAACATTCACCTTCTAAAAATAGACTTGCATACTGAGCAAGTTAACTCCAGCTGTTTTCTTCACTAAATTTTCCTGAGGATTGAGCAGGCACAGAAGATCCTGTCTGTGCTGTTGGCTGATTTGTACCCATCTGTCAAATTTAGCTGAATTTCTGAGATAATTGAGTTCCCACGCACTTTGTAAAAGTATCTCTGCAATCTCTTCCACCACCTCTCTGTTCCCAGCTGCAGTGCCTTGACATGAGAGGTTTAGAGAATTCCCCCAGGGCTGAGGATTTCGTTAGGGTCTCAGTTGTGCAAAAATTAACCTAGGACTTAACTTTGAAACCAGAGTCAGCCAGTTCTTAAAGCTGAATCCTTGAGTTTTGTTCGTTCTGGTGCTTGTGGAGCCGCTTTGGATCTCACAGAGTAAAAGGTGAGGATGAGATTATGCTGATTAAAGGCTACCTTGGTCTTTGCTCCTTAAAACTCCTCATCAGTAGTTACTCGTTGTTGAACGGAGGTTAGAAAACTTAAGAGCATTCAGTGAGTGAATTCATGAAAGGAAGAAATGCTCAAGTGGATCAGGAGACAAAGAAGTGATGAGGTAACATCACTTAGAGCTGTGCACACAGGTTGTACCTGGCAGCTGTGTGTGAGTAAACATGCACACTGTTGTGTGGGCTGGCTTGTGTGAACAAGTTCAGTTCATGTGCTGGTGTCTGCAAAAGTCTCTGGACAGTTCCTTAGTGGCCCTGCTTTCCTTCTCTGCCTGTTTGAGGAGATGTTTCAGTTGGTCAGTGCAGTTATGTGCAGTACAGAGGCTGTAAAAGCATTTTAAAAGTAGAAACTCTGTTTCAAAGCTGAGATTATTGACATGCAAGCAGCCAGTTCTGACAAAAGACTTCTAAAGGAGCACCCAGAGTATTGTGAGCTGAACATGAGGGATGCAGGGAGGAGCTGATGCAGAGCCCCAACATCTGAAGCACTTATCTACCCTCTCCTATCTGGCCTGTGAGTTTGTTGTTCCTTTGCCATCTCCAGGAACACATGGATTGCAGACAGACCTGATGGGAAGTGCTGTGCTGCCCTGCCTATCCCTGAAATCCCAGTGTGCAGGTCAGGATCTTGGCTCTGCAGCCCCAAGAGCAAACTCCTGTATTTGTTTTACCCCTGGAGAGAGCACTGAGATGCAGAGACAGAGTGATGAGAGCCCCTCATGAGCACCCACAGTTTCTGCAGTATGAGTTGAGTCTTCAGGAGTGTATAGAAGAGCAGAACCACAGCAGGAGGATTACTGTGCTGGAGTTTCAGACTGTCAGATTGTGGTTTCATTTCTTAAGAATCTTTGTAGTTTCTGAGTAGCTGGTTGGGGGTTTTTTTTGTTGTCCTTTTTTTTATTTTCCTTTTTGTCTCTTCTTATCAAATACCCAAACTATCTGGGTTCTGTGGATTACAGATAGTGCAGAGGTGCTCAGTTGCTCAGTGTTTTTGACCTGGTAGAGCCAAAGAAGTGGTGAAGGTGGTTCTTTTCACATCTGCAAACTTTTCTGAGATGGAAACTGCCATCACCCAGTAAAAAAAAAATCTTGATAATCTCTGTGAAATATCTGTTGAATCAAGCGTCTTATTGGCTCAGCTTTCAGTATGAATGGAGGACAGAGGAAAATAGGTGTGAGATGTTCCACAGTTGTGCTAAGATCACCTCTCTCAGCTCTGCTGCAAATGCAGGAGCTTCCCTTCCACGTGGTCCTTGCACTGGCTGTTGCATAAAGTGAATAAGGTGAGAAGAGGGCAAAGGGGGGCACTGGTGCCAGGAGAACCTACCTTTGCTCAAACTGAACATATTTCTCTGTCCAGGTGTTGCACATCTGTGCCTGTTCCTTTCCTAGATCAACTGTCCACACATCTTTTACCCAATACCCCAGAACTGAAGGCCCTCCACTGGGGAGACTTGTATTTTAAAAGTCCCTTTATGTAATAATCACCTGATTCAAGAGGAGCAGCATCATGAGGAGCAACAGCACCTTATCTTTCAGAGATTCTGCTTTATTAACCCGCTTTATGAAAAGTGGAATTATAAATCTGTTTCTTGCCACTGGTTCTTGTTCTTCCCATGTTTTCTGTTAGCAGATTACAGGTAGCTAAAGAAGTCTTAAAGACATCACATACTGACCAGCCTGAATTTTAACTTTAGCATAATAAAAAAAAAATCATAAGATCAGTTAAATGTGTAATTCTTGATCCATTCTGAGTCTCAGGCTGGAGAATGGCTATGTCTCATCTCTGGAGATGAAAAAAACTTCTTTGCCCTGGCTCTGGTTTGGTGTTTGATAACACTGACCTCAGCTGAAGTGCCCTAGATTCCCTCACTTGTACTTGCTTCCAAATTTCCCAATCCTTTGAAGAGCAGCATTATCTGCAGAGCTCTCTGTAGGGAGAGTCCTCCTCAATTTTGGATAAAATTATCCGTAAATCAGACCAAACCTGAATGACCAAATTACTTCAAACACCCAACGTTGCAGAGTCGGTGTGAGATTTAAAGCAGCCACGTGTCCTTTCTTTTAATGGCAAAAAATTAATTTAAGCAAATTCAGTGGCTTTTGGGAGCTGACCTCAGCCACAGGATCATTGGTGCCACTGGGGTGTTGGTACAGGGCTGACAGCCTTGGAAAAGTTTCATCTCTTCCATAGTTTCTGCCACCTGGCATCAGTTAGGAAGGCCCCAACTCTTGGTCATTTCTTGTTTAATCAAGTTGTTTACTTTAGTCTCAGACTATTTCTTCAGTGAGCTGTAGCTACTTCCTTTCAAGAAAGAAATGCATGCCCACATGAGAACAAAATGGCTTGAGGCTCAAGTGCTGTGACTGTGGATGAATTTCTGATGGGTAAAGTTAGTAATTAGGGGGATTTTTGATTTGAACATGGCTTTTCTTGTAGCTTGACTGTTCTTCCATCCCAGATTGCTGCTGTAGTCACTCTAGTTTTGCTTCCACGGTTCTCTGCAAAACCTTTTTCTTCCAGTTATTGATGTTGACATGATAATCTGAAAGTATTTCAGAGTATCCTTAGATCACTCTAAGGTTCAATGGGAGTCTGTTTAAAAAGAATACAGAAATTTCCTCATCTTCCTGCCTGCAGAGCCTGGGGGTGAAGGAGACCTTTTTTTGAGAGTCCTCCCAGTACAAATGAGAGGGAAATGTTGATGTGGGTTTAATTTGTGAGAGTCGGTGGTGTTTTATCCCCAGAGTCCAGCGTAGGAGGGCTGACAGCATTGTTTGAGCAGTTGCATTTCATCTCTGAAGTGTAGAGATAAGTTCTGCTGCAGAGTTCAGTGAGACTTTGGGCAGTTGCTGTTAAGCAAACGCTGAGGAATGAAATCTGAAAATGTCAGAAGACTCAGTGTTGATCTGCAAATGGTACAGGAAGTTCCAGCAGGCAGCCTAGGGAACAGGCTGAAGCAAGATCCCCGTTCTTGGAGAGCATCTCCAGACCCTCAGTGGGTGCTGCAGAGTGACTGTGAGTGCCTGTGGAAATAACTGCAAAAGTTGAGCTCCCAGGAGGACATGGGAGCTCCTGATTGCTGCCTTAAATCTTGGATTTGGATCCCAATCTGAAGCTAGAGACCAGCTCTGTAGTGGAGAATGTTTTTTCTGTCAGTCTGAGAAACTGCACAAGGTGGGAACAAGCAGTGTTTGTCAGAATTGTGGGATTAAATCAGCCTCTGTCTCATCTGATACTGCACTGGAGATTTATGGCACAGATTTGGTTATGGGAAGAAGTACATCTGTGGTTGATTTTTTTTTTTTTTTTTAAGACAGATGTCTGTGATGTAACTGGAAGTGAAGCAAAACACATTGAAAAACAATCTCTAATACTTTTTTTTTCAGCAGTCTGTTCATTAACTTGTGTTATGTGAGCACTTAGTCTGGTATTTTGATTTGCTATATAAAGCCTGAGTTCAGTTCATGCCTTGATTTTTAAAATTCCTATCTTTGGCCCATATTACATCATCTTTCTTCCTTGTCTCCCATGAAATATCTTGGGTCCTGACGCTTCAGCTGAATCCTGACTTTTAATAATGGATTTGCTCTTCTGTGAAAACAGTGACACAGTTATCAGCCTTAAAGAGCTGATTCCAAGAAACATGACCAAGTCTTCCCTCAATTTTAGTGGCCATGCCATGTTCCAAGACCCATGAACTCAGTTTATTAGGCTAATTAAGTTGTGTAGTGGGAAGGAAAGGAAAATAACTTGATGCTTCAAAAAGCTGGAGAGAGATAAAAGGAGAAATGACCAGCTCAGCTGAGTTGTATTGTTTAGTTTGAGTCCCTGAAGACCTCTGCAAATTTGTCCCAAGGAACACAGATTAAAAGCTGTCTAGGAAGAGGTTTGTTGTCTGTCAGCCCCTGTCAGTGAAACTTGAGTTCCCCCAGCCCTTAAAGTGCCAACTAAACCCCTCCTGGTTCTGCACTCATGGAGCTGAAGGTGAGGCACAACCAAACTGTGCCTTCTGCTTCTGCTGGCATTGATTCCCATGCAGGAGCCTCTTCAGCTGTGCCACTGCTTTTCTGCTGCTGGCAGGAGCCGTTCTCCAGCCATCCATCCCCGTGGAGGGGACCCGGGTGGCACTGGGGACCAGCTCCAGAGGGGTTTCCAGCAGGAAAGCTGCTGCTTGGCTCTTTTGACCTGAGCAGCTCCTTTGCTTCGAGCAGGAGTAAACATCTCACCTCCATGGAGTTTTTTCTGAGGGACTCACTGTGTGGGTGAGGAGGAGCCTGGGTTGGGGTCCCCTGAGGTTGTCTTCACAGGGGTTTTGTCTGCTCCTCTTCCTCTGGGGCAGAGACATCAGCAGAGTGAACCCAGGATATCCATCCTCAACTCCAGACTCGGGCAGGGCATTTTTAAGGCTGTTCCTGGGGAAAGAGGAGTGTGTGAAATGTATAAGCAGGGCCTGGCAAGAACCTGCTAAGTGCTGCCTCCCATGGATGGGCTCCAACAAGGCTTCTGCAGAGATGGTGTGGCTTGAAGGGGATCAGTGGCAGTGGCAAACATCTGCTAGACTCCCGAAACAACTCATTTGCTAGATGAACTTTGTTCCCAAAGTGCTGGAGAGAGGCACGTGGTGAAGTGGGGAACTCAACTACCAGAAGTGTTCCTGGCTGGATTTTTAATTTCTGCCTTGGGGTCTCTCAGGTGCTTACAGAAATGCAGACAAGCTGGAAATGGTTTTATAGGCTTTACCTAAAATACTGAAAATGAGTCTGCTGACCTTTGGCAGAGAGGGACACTTGTGCATTCCCAGTATCCTGTTGGAACAAATTTGTGAGGAGGATGAGTGTGAGTTAAGAAATAGTCCAGCTCTTCCCTGCCCTCTTTCATTGGATCAGGAAATTGCTGTGGTATTTTGCTGGTGCCAAACTGCCTTCAGCAGGAGGCCTGCTCATGTCACACACACTGGAACCACTTCTTTCTGTTCCACCTCTGATTTCCCCCTGCTCCTTACCAGCAGAGATGAATAGGAAGATAGGGCAGGACATGGATTTTTCCAGTAAGAAATTGGAATTAGAGCTCCTTGGTAAACCAAAATATGTGAGTTAGCTCAGAAGGAGTGAGTTTGTGTTCTGGTCCTGTGTAATACCAAGGAATGTTAGGTTCTGCAGTGGCTTACTTCCCCTGCAGCTTTAGCAGCAATGCAGGAATACTGACCCTTGTGGGAAGAACTGGCCTTTTGCATCTTGGATCTTGAGCCTGAAAAGGCACATCAAAGTCAAAGAGAAGATTTTGTGTGTAAAGAGCAAGTGGATGTAGCTCAGAGGGAGAGGGGTTTGGTGTGCCATCAGGACCAAGCTGCCAAGGAGAGCTGACCTGGGAAACATCAGCTCTGGGCTGGCAGAAAGCTGCTTCTCCAGAGCCCTCAGGATCTCTGATACAGGGCTGTCCTGCCTCTTGGTGCAGCTGGGGCTGTGGCAGAGTGGGGAATCAAACTGCTGATGCTCATCTGCCAAATTCTGCTTGAGCTGAGCATCCTTCAGCTGCCACTGCCTCAGCTTCTCTCTAAAACCTTCCTGCAGGGCAGCAGGCACTGGCTCTGCCTCCCTCTCAGTGCTGCTCAGCACAGGTCTGAGTGGGTGAAAGCATCTCAACAAAGCACCCATGAATCCTTTACTGATTTGTGGTTTTGCTCAATTGTAAATATTTCTGTATAAAAATAAGAAAAGCTTTCTGTTACAGGGGGGATTCAGTATTACACACCTCAGCTCCTTCACAGGTTGTCTGTTGGGTTTAGGGATTGTTTGGCAAGGTATGAGCAAAAAAGAAAAAAAAATCTACTTATGCCTCGGGATTGCAAATTTAAGTTTATTGAATTTATTATCATCTGCTTTTATTGCAGGTATGATAGTTTTGAGCCCAGCTCTCCATGAGTGAATTCTAAAAGCTTAATTGGTTAAAATTGAGCTTGATGAATGCAGATTTTTGTGTGTTGTCTAGATGTGGTGAAAATCTTTGCATGCAATGTAACAAATAACATACTGTTGTCCAACCAAGTTTTGCCTGATACTGCAAATCTGTTTTTGACCAGATGCTGATAGCAGTCTAATTAACGTGCCATTAGTGAATACTAAAGCAAGAATGTTTTCTGTGTTCTTCCTCCCCCAGGACAAAATGTTTCACTTTTGGGTAAATACATTCTTCATAGGACTGGATGAAAATTCAGACAAAGTAGAAAATGGAAGTCTAGTTGCAGATCAGGAACTTGATGGTATTTTCAGTACAGAGCGCTCAGATAATGATAAGGAATATTTAATCCTTACATTAACAAAAAACGATCTAGACAAAGCAAATAAAGACAAAGCCAACAGATATTTCTCTCCAAACTTCAAGGTCAGTATATTTTATGTGTGAACAAAGCTGAAAAGCTGCATGATTTGTCTGTCTTGCCTGTGGAGGGACCATGTGAAACTGCTGTGTAGAAGCTGAGTTCATGTGTTGGTATTACCATCACTTGGCAAAACTTTGAGCTTTGTACTTTGCTCTGGTTTTTGGGGAGCTGATGGATGTTGAGAGGCTGGGGTTGAAGTCTTCAGGTTGTTCCAGGTGTTTGTCAAAGCCATCAGGGGCTGGGAGAGCCGGTGGCCAGGTGGCATCTTCCCTGCTCCAGCTGCAGTGCCTGAGCTGTGGGCTGGGCACACTGAGCAGCTGAGCTGATTTCCAGCTGTGCCTGGTCCATGGGAAGCAGAGGGAGCCACAAGGGTGATCTGGGGTCTGGAGCATCGCCTGGTCAGTCTGGAGAAGGGAAGGCTGAGGGGGGATCCCATCAATCCACACAGACCTCTCCAGGGGCTGGCAGAGGAGGGTGCCAGGCTCCGTTCTGTCACTGTTCCAGTGATAGGATGAGGAGCAAAAGCCATAAACTGAAACACAAGTTCCACCTCAACACGAGGAAGAACTTCTTTCCATGAGTGTGGCAGAGCCCTGGAGCAGCTGCCTGGGCAGGGTGTGGAGTCTCCCTCTCTGGATTCATCCCAAGCCCACCTGGAAGTGCTCCTGTGCCTGGATCTTCCAGAGGTCTCTTCACCCCCAGCTGTCCTGTGATTCTGGGAATACCTTACCCTGGCACTTTAGCTTTGGCTGTATGAGCCATTGCCAGCAGTGTTTGAAATGTGCAAAAGGCATTTGTAAGAATTCCAGCATTTTCTGACTTCCTTCTGAAAGATCATCCAGAGCTCATTTGAAGGTAATGGTCACAGCTGCTCGAGTATTGCTTGGATCAGACTTCCCACACACAAGTCACCCACTAGAGAGTTTTGTTCATTCCTGTGTGCTCTTGCTGCAATCTCCTGGTGCTCTGGGAGCTGTGGAGGGCAGGAGGGTGTGCCAGGATGTCCTGCTGCCGCAGCTCAGGAGCACCTGAGCACTCAGCCAGACACAATTCCTGCAGCTGGGCTGGAAAATCCTGCTGCTTTGCCAGGTCTTTGTTTGGCAGGGGTGGTATGGAGAGGCTGGCAAACCTCTGTCTGGGGAGAGGAGCACAGGTGGGACTCAGGGTAGCCAAGGGCCTGTGCTGTTAAAAGTTGCTTTTTTTCTGGGTTCCCTTTGTAAATGTTGTTTTTTCCTTCCCCAGGTGAAGCTATTTTTCACAAAAACAGTAGAAGAGCCATCAAACCCAGAGGCTAGCAGTTCAACTTCTGTAACACCAGATGTTAGTGACAATGAACCTGATCATTATAGATACTCTGACACCACTGACTCTGATCCAGAGAATGAACCTTTTGATGAAGATCAGCATACGCAGATTACAAAAGTCTGAATATTTTTTTTATCAGAGATAAAAAAGAACCATACAAAAAAAAAAACAAACCATGAAGAGAGGCAAACTTGAATAAACTGAAAAAAAAAAAAGGACCTTTCTAAATGGCAAAAGGACATAGTGTCAGATTACCAGTTATAGGAACAATTCTTTCCTGACCAATCTCGTTTTGCCCTACAAATCTACAGGGTTTGACACTTGTCCAGTCGGGGGGGTAAAAGAAAGGTTACGTAGCTCTTATGTATATACCTTTTTGTGTCAAAGGACATTAAAACTTCAATTAGGAACTATAAACATGGCACTTTCCCATTTTATTCCAGTTTTATAAAAGTGGAGACAGACCTAATGTGTATGCGTAGGAATTTTTCCTTTTGTGTTCTGTCACCAAGCGAAGTTTCAAAAACCGAAAAAAAAAATATTTACAGGTTCACATCCTGCCCCTTTTTTTGCACTTGTGTGGCAACAGAAAAGTCTGCAGTTGGCTAAGAGATGTTTCTAGAAGGTTTTTCCTACATTCTAATGCATGTTTTTTGGATGGGGGCTGGAAGGTGATGCTCGGAAGGGAGCGTGGCCTGTGTACCATATCCGGCTGTTCCATGCACCTTTCCTCAGCATGCTGCCCTAATTCATCCGGGACAATGGGTGAGGAGTCGCCGCTGTCACTGCTTGTTGTTTGTGCATTTTTCATTTTTTTAAAGTGTAATGGTGCTAGAAAAGGCAGCTAGAGAGAGTGATTCTGTCTAGGGGTACAGGAATGAACCTTCACGACACCCACGAGACCCGCGCTATGAAGGGAGACAAGGAATTGGGGTCACAAAAAACAAAACAAAAAAAATAACAAGAGGAAACACAGCAACAATGACTTAACCATACAAATGTGGAGGCTATCAACTAAAGTAAGAGCTTGAAACAAATGGTTACAAAATTTGACAATGATTTATTGGGATTTTTTTCTGAATTGTAATGGCTGCTCCATCTCCTGTGTAATCAAGGCCAGTGCTAAAAGTCAGATGCTCTTAGTGCAAAAACATCAGTCAACATCTTACATTTATATTAGTAGTTTTTCAATCATATTCCTGCTGTGAATACTTCATGTGCTGCCTTGCAAGCTTTTTTTTTTTTCCCTCTCATGCATATAAAAAGATTTTGTAATGGTGCACAGGAAATGTCATTGGAGATTCTCCAGGTTAGTGTTTGTTTGGAAGATTTCTGATGCATTTATTCAATCAAACCTCTGTCAGCCGTTCCACCCCTTTGACCTTACACATTCTATTACAATGAGTTTTGCAGTTTTGCACACTTTTTAAAAAAAAAAAAAGTCATTAACTGTTAGGGAATTTTACTTGAATACTCATTTACCTGCAATGTTTAAAAAACGGACATTACACACCAGAGACAGGAAACCAGTGTTGCAGTAAATTCTCAACGCTGTAGATGGAGATTAAAAAGCAGAACTTGTCCCAAATACATTAGTATAAAGAACAACCCCTCAAACCACCCAACAGATTGTTTTTCTAAACCAAGTGGCAGTGTTGGATTGTCTGTTCCTAGGGTAGGGCTCAAAGTTGGCTGAGGTGGCTCTGGAGTCCAGCTGCTGGCACATCCAGATGTGAAGTCACTGCCCAAACAGGCCCCTCTAAGGGGGCTGTGAACAGCTGACCCCAAATTGATGCTTTTTTTAGGGTGCAGAACACACATCCCCCCGTTTAATTAACTTCTTGGTGCTGACATGGAAGTTCATGAGCTGTGTTCTCAGCCAGAATTAGGAATGGGATCTGTCAGAGCCCTGTACAGCAGCATTAATGGTTGGAATTTGAACCACACAAGGCAGGACTTCCACTAATTACAATTGGTAAACCAAGGTGTAAAGGGCTTTTAAAGAGTTTTTTTCTTATCTGGTTTCTGTTGGCCAATTCTGCTCCTCAGATTCATGATTCTGACTTCTAACAAAGCTGGTAACACGTTCCAACTTACAGGTTTAATTAGACTTTAATGGATCAAGGTTCAGTGCTCATTGTGACGAGCAGGAGGTGGTTTTCCCTTGGGAACAGGAATTTTAACTCTTACCCTTCCAATCATGTATTCACCCTGTCTGGTTTATAACAGTTGAAAGTTGTGTTGTGCTTAATAAAGCAAACTGCTCCTGCTTGGATAGCATTGAGATCTTGGCAGTGCTGCGTGTCCCACTTTGGATAATCAGGATTGGATGGTGCAGCTCCAGTCGGTGACGCCGGATCGGGAATCAGGACGCAAGGATGGGCTTTTGCACTGTTATTTTTCCTTTGGAATGTGAAGGTTGGAATGAGGGTTTTGATTTTTTTAATTTTGTTTTTTAATGTTTCAACGTCTTTGAGAAGCCTTGCTTACATTTTATGGTGTAGTCATTGGAAATGGAAAAATGGCATTATATATATATATATATTATATATATAAATATATATTATACATACTCTCCTATACTTTATTTCAGTTACCACCCCCATAGAAGTTGACAAGAATTGCTATGACTGAAAGGTTTTTGAGTCCTTATTAAAACTTTATTTATGACAGTATTCATAATTAGCTTGAGCTGCATTCTGTAGGTAATCTTTCCTTGAGTTTCTGGACTGTACGCTTCAGCCTGTTGGGATGTGCAAGAGCTTACATGTCTGAAACTACTTGAAGGCATCACTTTGGTAAGAGCTTAACTGTAAGGCCCTGAAGCATCCCCTGGGCTTGGGCAGCCCCAGTGGAAATCTTTGCCACAGCTCCTCCAGGGCAGCTGTACAAATCAAGCCTCCAAATTCCTCCCCAGGGCACACATTGTAAACTGAAGTGGAGTTTACATGCAGCATCAAAATTAGCTTTCCAAATTAAAAAAAAAAAAAAAAAAACCCAACCAAACAAAAAAAAAACCACCTTCAAATAATCCAAAAAGAGGATGCTGGTGTGCAAGTTCCATGTTTAGTCCTAGCAAATGTGTGCAATATGTTAACGATGCCTGTGGTTGCCACGAAGTGCCTCGTTTACCTTCTCAATACTGTTGGAAAGTGTCGTGCATGCAGATGGATGGGGTGGGACTGTGCACTAAAAGGGGCTCCAACTGCAGCGTTTTGGCAGAGCTGCTTTTCTCTGCCAGTTCAAATTTCCAGTCTGTTTTCATATAGCATATATATATATAGATACTAAAAGAAAAAAAAAAATCAGTCTGTTAAGCAGCCTTACTCTGATTCAGCCTCTTCAAATACTATTGTGCTGTGCAACAGTGGCTCTGTGTGTAACTGAGAATACACAAAAACCAAGTATGACATGTACAGGATAATGCCTCATACAAATCAGATGTCCGTTTGTTATTGTGTTTAACAACCCTTTATCTCTTAGTGTTAAAACTCCACTTAAAACTGATTAAAGTCTCATTCTTGTCACTGTGTGGGTGTTTTATTGCAGCGCTCTGAGCTTGGCAAGCAGCTGAGACGTTGTGCTTGTAAAGCTGTGGAATTTGGAGCGTGGTGCTTGGAGCCAAGGGTGCTCCTTGTGCGTGCAGGGGTTGGAAGGGAGTCCAGATGTGTGCAGGGGTATCAAACCCTCACTTTGGTGTCCTGGTGAGGGGCAGGGGCACCTCCTGGGGCACCAAACCACATGGGCAGGTGCCTGTGCCCAGCGCCTGAGGAGCTGCAGGAAAGATGGAGACAGACTTAGGGAAAAGGGGGATGGCTCCCAGTGCCAGAGGGCAGGGATGGATGGGATACTGGGGAGAAATCCTTCCCTGGGAGGGTGGGCAGGCCCTGGATCCCTGGCAGTGCCCAAGGCCAGGCTGGACTTTTGACCGTGGAGCAGCCTGGGATGATGGAAGGTGTCCCTGCCCATGGCACTGGATGGGATTTAAGGTCCTTCCAACCCAAACCATTCTGGGATTCTCTATTTAGTCTCCAAGAGAACTTATTTCAAAATTCACCTTGTAAGTAAGGTAGTGCATCTGCTGCATAATGAGACCCGAGTCCCACCTGAGAATTCTTTTCCTAAAGTAGCTTTACATTGATAAGGAGATGTGTTTTTCCCTATAGGATTGTAAAGGTTGGAAAGGCCCTTTGAGATCATCAAGTCCACTCTCGGGACAGGTCAAGTAGCTAACCCTGGGGTTCTTGTGGTTGCTTGGCTGTTTCCAAGCCAGATTTTGAAGTGGCACTTCAGTCCTAGGTGGTGTTCCCTGGCCCACATTTGGCTGAGCATCTCCAAAAACTCCAGTTCTGATGGGACGGGGAAGGTTTGGGTGCTCTGTGGGGCCAGGAGGGACTGAGCCCACCGGTGAGGGTTTGCACCTCAGCACGTGGGGCTAGCCAAGCTGTCAATGCACGTTCCTTTTGCTCTGGCGAGCTTGGTTTGCAGCCAAAAAATGAACTTAGGGTGGGAAGATGCAGGGGAAGGGCAGGAAGCTCAAAGGAGAGTAGTCTGAACAGGGTTCAACATGATGAGGAATTTCTATAAATACAGAGATCTCTCTCTATGAAAGGATTCTGCTCTGGACACAGGTGGGCAGTGCTATGGACAGAGGATTATATTTGACTTTTACACTCTTTTCCCATTGACTGAAAGTCCCATTGCCCAGCCCCCAGCAGCTAAATGTGGTTTCTAGGCAAAAATGCTCATTTTTTCCACTCTGGTGACCGATGTGGTGACCAGGGAGGTGCTGGGTGCCAGCACAGAGGACAATCCCTGTGCTCCATCCCCACCCCTGTGCTTTCCATGTCCTCAGAGCCCTCTCAGCTCCAGGGCCTGGCTGAGCTTTCCCAGCCCCAGGGAGCAGCAGCTCAGTTCATTCAGGTCCCTTTCCAGGCAGCCACGGAGGGGTGGTTAATAATTAATTGTTTCTTCTTTTAAAGCTGCAGCAGAGCTATAAATTGCACCCTTTTAAGCAGGGAAGATATAGTTTGGAGAATTTGAAAGTGTTTTTTCTGCAGTTGGTTGGTTCTGAAATGAGTGATGGCACCTGCCAGTGATGATCTTTGTGCTGGTCTGAGCTGATTCCCTGAGGTGACCTGGGTGCAGTGGGAGCTGGACTGAAAAAAAAGCCAACAAACCATCCCTACAGATGGAGACTGATGCAAAGGGAGGGAGGTCAAATAAGGAGCCAGCTCAGTGTCTTCTCAAAACCAGAACTTGGATTGCTTCTTTGGCTTCTTGTCACCCTCATTCTTTGGTGTCTTCTCAAACCCCATCTTTCCATATCTGTTCCTGGTAATTCTGCTCCCATTTTTTTTTTTTTTTTTCTATACAGTCCTGTGCTGGGCAGATGAGAAAATCCCTTTATTTTGAACTGATGGGCCCACTGAAATAGAAAACATTACTTGTTTCTTTGCCTTTTGCTCCTTGTTCTTTGTGACTTTTCCTAGCTAGAGTTTTTTTATAGCATTTCACTGGTTTTGCATTTTTCCATATCTTTCTTCTCATTTTCCACTTATCTTCTGTGCTCTCAAACTTTTCATCCACTGCTCTGTGTAGAACAGGTAATTATTTTCTGCCTGGGTTTTTTTGTTTGTTTATTTGTTTGGTTGTTTTTCTTCGGTGGTGGGGTTTTTTGGTTTTTTCCTTTTTGTCTACCAAGCTTTATTTTGAAGGCATAGCAAGGAGAAACACTTTTAGGTTACTTTTCTCTTTTTTTATATTTTTTTTATTTTATTTTTAAAGAAAGAGCAGCCCTGAGAAACATCAGGGTTGTGCAGATTCAGCAGATGTGTTTGCCTCGGTGAGCTCCTGGTGCTCTGCACAAACCTGGATGTGTTTCTCCGGTCTAATGGGAACAATGGGACTTGTGATGAGCAACCTGAATAAAAAAACTTGCTAAGGAACTGCTGGGCTACACTTTCCAGTTGCAAATGCTGCTGTATGGGCTGTAGTGGCCACAGAAATATAAAAAAAAATGGGCTTAGTGTGGTTTATTTTTACTGTTTGAGGGTTCCTGTGCTTGGTAATTTACTTTGTCTCCCATGGCTAAGCCCTGAAATAGGTGTCACTTTGCCTTCATGATTTCCTGTTCTTGGAGGGGTTTTAATCTGATAAAAGGTGATGTTTCAGAGGCTGAGCTTTGTGCTTCAAATTACCCTTTGTGTAATTCAGGCTGCTTCGGGCCCTACTGGTGTTTTTTTGGCCTTTGACAAAGGAATTGTAGCATGAAGGTTATGTGGGGTCTGGAGCTGGGAAATGCTGGATTGAGGAATTCCAGCAGCCTGCACAGAGAGATCAGGGCTGCCCCATCCTCCTGTGGCAGCAGGAAAATGGGAAGGATTCTGTCATGGAAATGTGTGCAGGAAGGAGCCTTTTAAAGGGAAATTAATGAGTTTGGAGGAGAAGGCAGCAAAGGCTTTCATGTAAAGCAGGATTTGGTAATGGGAGAGTGAAACCTCGTGGGTGGAGGCATGGAACTTGTGAGGAAAGGGGTGATGGCACATGTTTATAGAGATTTGCTGGGGTTTTGCAAGGATGGGATGGAGCAGCTGATGAGAGGTGTCTGAGAGGCATCTGGAGGGCGTTTGAGAGATTGGCTTGGGCATCCTTTGCTTTAAAAAGTGTTTGAAACTATGGAAACGGGAGGGCTGACAGCTCCAGACTGGAGTTGGGACTGCAACCAGCTTAGGAAAATGTTGGAATTTGCGTTGGAGGATGGTAAAGATCACGCAGCAGTGAGGGGAGACTGATAACATCCACTCACCACACAGAAAGGAGTTATTCCCCTTCCCTGAATATCAGCACTTGGGAAGGACGTGGCTTTTCCCCGAAATCTGAACGTGCAGAAAAGCAGCTCTGGTCCATGACTTTTGAGTGGCTGAAGGTTCAGTGGTTCTCAGGCCTCACTCACAGGTGGGCACCCTTCAAACCAGCCTGGGGAGGGTTGGGGGCTTGGAGAATTCCTGGAGAAGCTGCAGCACCCCTGGGAAAGGGAAAGTGCTGGAAGCAGCTGGGCACTGAGCTGAGGAACACAGAGCAATGATAAAAAGCCAAATAAGAAGGTTGGCATTATTTTCACCCCAGCTTGTCCATCCTTTTGGCTTTTAATTTGTCTCTTTTGTGTTGAAAGGAAGGAAAAGCTTTGCCCAGCAGCTCCCAGCTCATGTGTTTGTGCCATGAAGCAGGATAAGGGATGGCACCCAAGGTGTCTGTGACCTTTTCTGGGGGTGGGCTCTGTGCTGCAGCACTCCACGAAATCCTCTGGCTTCCCCTGAGGGTTGAAGCACAGAAGAAACACTCTGCAAGGAGCATAATTTGTCACCTTCATCTCTTTGTCAGTTCCCCTGACAAACTCCATTCCCTGAGAGTAAGAGCTGGAGATTTATTGTAGAGGAGTATGATCAGATCTGCCAAACTCAGACATTCAAACAGGATAAAGCTCTACCTGATGGACAAAAAACCTGAGCTTTGGCAAAGCATCTCCTGACCAGTATCTGGAAGGCAGCTGGATGCTGGAGGGGGAAGCATGAATGACCCTGAGCCAGCCCATTGTTCGTGTTGCATCCTTCATGTCCTTGCTGAAGGTCCCAGCCTGTGATCAGGAGCTTGCCCAGCTTTGGGTGCTTTGCAGAGCTTTCCCCTCTCCATCCATCCTCATCCCTCTTCTCCCCTGTCCTCAGACCAAAAAGTTTGGGAGTGGGAAGCTTTGATCGCTTTGGTTCAGAGCAAGGGCAGCATTCCAGGCCCCTCGGGGGAGGTGGGGTTTGTTTTTTAGGGATGTGCCAAGGTGCTCACAGCAGCAGGAGGTGGATGGGTGGACACAGCCTCAGGCAGCCCCTGAGGTGGCTCCTGGCAGGGAGGTGGGAAGATGCAGCAAGAGGAGGTGGATGTGCCCTGGAGTCACTTCCACTGGGCAGAGAGGGGCTGAGTTAAGGGGCTGGGAAAGGAAATCTGGGGGATCTGTGAAGTACAAGGCAGTCCTCTGAGAGCACCTGGGGGCCCTGGGGCAGCACCTACACCCTCACCCAGAGCTGGCCAAGAAATGCTGCCCTAAACCCCCATTACCCCCATTCCTTTAATTCAGGAGATGTTTTTAAAATTACACAGTGCAACCAAGGTTGTCAAAAAGGTACAATCTGGAGAAAAAAAAAAAAAAAAAGACTCATGGACATATTTCACTGTGTTGTAGAGGGTTAAAAAGTATCTGAGTTGTCTACAGCAGCAATTCTCATTGCTCTCAGTAGTATCAAGGCTGTGCAGTAAGCACCACACACGCATGGCCAGGGTGCCCGAGGTGTGCTTTGGACACGGGCTGGTGGCTGTGACCTGATGTCCTCTCCTCAACACCTGCCTTCCCTTCGAAAGGTGCATCTTTCTGCCAAAGCTCATGACCTTTTTGGGATGACCCAGTGCCCAGCTCCTCTGCAGCTGAGCTTCTCAGAAAGCAGCCACATCCTGCAGCAGCTGCAGGGGGCTGGGCAGGTCCTGCAGGCTGTGAACCCCAGTGCAGCTCTGGGCTCAGACTGCTCTGTGCTCTGTCCCTGCAGCTCCGGGTGACTCCTCTCCATCCCTCTGCCCCTGAGATCACTCAGACGTTATGGGAATCCAGAGCTTCCCTCTGGCTGCCCTGGAAGGTCTGGGACCCTGGCAGGGGTCAGGAACCCCCCTGTACAGAGCCCCCAGAGACACTGTCTGTGATCTCTATCCATGGAAAAGAGTTTTCAATCCTATAGGATGAATTACAAGCTCTGAGTGTTTGATACGAGTAATAATTAAGTATGGCATGGGTGCAAAAGTAAAATTTTAGGATTCTAGATTAGGAGTTCAAAGGGGACAAGATGGAGGAAATTGGGTGTGTCTTGTCCTTTTCCTCCTTCTTCATGCCCTCCATGTTTCACTGTGGTGTTGGCATTTTTCTGTTGGTTTAGGCTGGGGACACACTGTCCAACGTAGGTGACAGATATTGGCACGTTATTGTAAATCCAGCACAGGTAGTTTCTGGTATTTAATGTTTGTACCATCCCACTGAGGGCAGAGCCCCACACGCTGCCCTGCAGGACAGAGCTGCGGCAGGGCAGCAGAACATGTTAGAGATAAACAGAATAAACAACCTTGAAACCAGCACAGACGAATTATGGCTTCTGCTTTGGCAGTGGGGCTGACAGACAGAGACTTTCTACAATCTCAGGATCATCAATACCTCAGATTCTGACAAGCTTTGGCCCTGCTGCTGCTTGGGCCTCTTCCTGCTGACCGAGCCCTCGGTGCTGGGCTGCTCTGCACATCTCAGCTGCTGCTGGGGCTGCAGGGGTCCCTTTCCAAGCCTGAAGAATCGTGCACAGCAGAGCCTGTGAAGTGCTGCCCAAGTCCTCTCTCGCCTCTTCCCACATGGGGCACTTTATTAATGAGGAATTGAGAGACCTCAGGGACCAGATGCAGCTCAGGGATGGAAGTAGTTGCACAACAGAGCGTTTGATTAATGCCTTCTGACTTTTCCAAGAGTCAAAGTCCTCTGGACAAAGCAAGCTTGGCTTAACTGCAGGGAAGAGGAGAGGTGAGAAGTCTGGGCAAGGAGGTGTGAGGGAGGTAAAAGGAGCTGAATGTCCCCATAACAACATCTGAAGGAAAACCTGAGAGGAATCCAATGGCCCGCTGCTGACTGCTTGCTTTGGGTGCTTGGTTTTGTGGTTTTACTTAGCCCACTGTCTTGCTGTAAAGCCTTAAAATACAAGAGGAACACTTTTGAATGTACAGCTGTGTAACTGCAGAACCCTTTGGGCTTCTGGCTCACCGGTGTCCTGCCCTGTGCCTGGAGGTGACTGCTCAGGGATGGGTAAGAACAGGGGATGCACATCTGAGACCAGCCCTTCACCAGGAGCAGCTGGTGGCCAGGGACCTCCTGAACCTGGGCTGGTTTGTGTCTTCAGCAGCCTCCAACACGTTCATCTGCAAGGCACTGCTCCCATTTCCCCTCAACCTGATGCAGAAACTCTGGGCATCCTCTGCCTCTTTGGACAAGGGGTTTCACAGGTGCTGGGGGAAGTGAGGGAACATCTCCTGGATTCAGTTGGACACTCCCAGTGCAGGTTTTCTGCCACGGCAGAATCACCCTTCCAGGAGCCAGGCTGGTTTCCCCCGGTCCCTCGTGGCACAGCTGTGGCTGCCGGACCCTTTGCATTCCCCAGGAGGTCACTCAGTTTGTCACCATCCTTGTGACACGAGTTTGGTGGTGGCACAGGCCAGGCTGGTTCTCCCAGGGGCTCTGGAGTGGCACAAACCCTGCGTGGACCACGGCCACAGGTGTCCCTGTGTGTGCCCTGCGTGCTGGATTTCAAATCACCAGATCAAAGTCAGCACTTTCTATCTCCAGCATCTCCAGCACGTGTTCCCTTTTTTTGAAGCCCATTAAGTAGTTTAATTGGCAGATTGGTGCTTTGAATGAGCATGTGGAATTAATGAGCTGCTTTTGCCATGCTCGTGCCTCTCAAGGATGTTTTGCCTCACATGACAGCCGCTCCTCACCTGTTTTCTCCCCCTTTGCTGCTTTTGGGAGGTGACCCAGGCTTTCATTCCTTTTGTGTGGCTGTGGCACTGTGCAGGTGGCTGGGGAAGGGTTAATCCCCCCCTTCAGGGGTGCCTTGAACAGGGGTGATGTTTGTGCCCTGCTCTCAGCTGTCAGCCCAGCCCCAGGGAGGATTTTATTCTGTGTCCCTGGAGGTGCCCAGCCTCTGGACACCTTGGTCTCACCAGGGCTGCAGCTTTTCTGGCTTTCTGTTCCAGCTGCTGCCAAAAGCTGACTTTTTATCTGATCTGTGGTCTTTCACCACGAGCTGATGTGGTCCCCGCTCTGATTTGTGCCTGGGCCCCACCGTGCTCGGTGCAGGTGGAGCTGTGGTCTCTCAGAGCCTGTTTTCCTTCAGCCTTTGTGGCACAAATCAATAAAAGCAGAGCCACTCGCTGCCAGGTGTGCTGCTCTCACTCTCCTTACCTCGATAGTTATCCCTTTGGGGTTGTCATCAGCTGCACCCCTGTGATCTGACCTCCTCAGGTTGAGCTACAGCATCTTTTTAAAGGTTGTTTTCTCTCTTTTCCCAAGAGACATTGGACCATTTCAGCCTGGAGGTGGCAGGCACCTGGCTTCCATCCAAGGGCTTTCATGGCAGGAGCCAAAGCTTGAGGTTGAATCCAGTACCTGTGGACATGAAACCTGTGCTGATCCACAGCAAATCCCAAATCCACAGGAAATGCCAACAGCCTGGCTCTCTCCTCCACTGACATGCCCATTGAGCACAGGGTTTGTCCTTCTTGGTGTAGCAGCAAAGACCCAAAAACAAAACCAGTTCCCACTCCTGCTGATGTCCCACCACAGAGTGAGTGCTCCCGAGGGCTGCTGTCCTTCCCATCTTCCCCTTTTCTGTTTTCCCTGCTTTTCTGATTTACCTGGATTCCTGGTAGCACATCATCATTAATGATTTAATGAGTTAGACCCTAAAGAAGTGGCCTGGCCTGAATTTTTTTTCCTCTCCCTCCTGCCCTGCTCTGCCTGTGACACACTGTCAATGACCCCGCTGCTTGCAGAGAAAATCCCTGCTCAAATGGATGTTTTCCCATGAGAAACTATTGCCAAATCTGTGATTTTTTTTTCCCCCTCCATCAAAAGAAAAATAAATCCTGAGCTGGAAAGATTCCTCACCTGTTCAGTTCAACAGCAGTGAGCTTCCAGGCTGTATTGTAAGATCTGCCCACAAGTCCATTGAATAGAATAGGAGATTCTTTTTCTCCTCCAGTAAATGGAGATATTTTCAGGAGGCATTTGGAGGTATTTTCTAATACACTTTTTATTCCAAATTCAGCTGAGATGAGGAGGGACCAGAGCATGCAGAGCACTGAATCCAGCCAAAGGGCTGGGAGCTGATGCAGCAGGAGATTATTTGGGAATTAAATCAAACAGAGTGGCCTGAGGGGACCTGGTGCTGCTGGAAATCACAGGAGCTTATCCAGGCACGTCTGCTTGAGCCACCCTGAGGTCTCCTGTTCAGGGATGTGTTCCCAGCCCTGCTCCTGCTCTGGGGATGTGGCAGTGCTCAAAGCTGTGCCCGCACCTGGCCTGGGTAGAGCTGTGCTCTTTCACCCCCCCAGCCCCCAGGGGAGGATTTTGCTCTTTCAAAGGTGAGAAATTTGTGCCATGTGCTTGTGAGGCTCTGCCCCAGGAGTGGAAATTGTGCCAGAGGTTTTCCACATTCCATTCATGAAGTCTCCAGTACAGGTCCTGAGAACCCAATCTGCCTGGAGGGATTTCAGTGTAGCTGAGGGTTGGTGAAATTTGGGATTTGCCCTTCCTCTCCTTCTCAGAAAAGAGCCCAAAGGCTCCCAAAACACTGCAGATGTCTTTGAAATCGAAGCTCCCCATTTGCCTTGATGTAACCCAAGCTCATGTTGCTAAAGAAATTCAATTAAACTGAGAGCAACTCCTAGTGAAATTCAAATTGGGTGATTTGTGACTGACTGGAACTGAATATTTTCAGTTGGAAGGGACCTACAATGATCAAAAGTATTTTAAGTTCTCTGAAAGTTTCCTCTCTACAAACCATAGAACATGGTTCCATAATTACATACAATTTTCTTCACTATTATATATAGAATCACTATTATAGGTAACTTGTATTGCATGCAGTCAGGTGGAATACTGTATGAAATATTCTAACAGGAAATCAAAAATGGTGTTTTTACCTTGGTAAAAGTACCAGTGCTGGTGATTGTGCTTAGTGAAGGATTGTGCTCTAAACAGCATCACATTTTAGCCAGGAGGCATTTTCTCTTTGAAATAAATAAAAAAAAATAAAAATTAAAAAGTCCCTATGGAGAACAGCCATCCTTTCTCACGGAGCACGATCAGAAACAGGCTCGTCACTTCTGATTTCACCCCTCAGAGTGGGAGCAGAGGGATCCCAAACACTTTCCTGCTTCACAGGACACCGGAGCAGCTCTGGGATGTCACTGGTGTCTGTGAGACATCTCCTGACCAATGCTATTTGTCTGAATTCCCAGGAATGCTGCTGCTTGTTCTTCAGAGCGGAAAAATGTTCTATTTTTGGCCGTGACAGCTTTTTTTTTTTTCTTTCTTTCTTTTTTTTTTTTTTTTTCTGGGAATCAAATGATTCAAACAAAGCATGGCAAGGGTTTGTGTAGGTCTGAGTGGTGTGGGATGGGGCTGGAGCGAGGCAGAGCTTCAGGCAGGGACAGGAGGAATCTATTACTGCTCTCCTCGCAGTTTCAGTGGATGGTGATGGAGATCCTGGCGTGTCAGAGTGGAGGCAGACGTGGATATGTGGGAAAATGTCTCTTGGAGCAGGAAAAAAAAAGATCAAAACAAACGGGTAAATAAACACAGAAGCATATGTCTCAAGACTGGGGGGTGAAAAAAGAAAAGATTGGATCAAAATTCAGCATCATTCCAGAGCCTGAGGTGGCCCTGGGTGAGGAAAAGCACTGCAAGGAATTGTGGCTGCCCCTGGATCCCTGGAAGTGCCCGAGGCCAGGCTGGGCAGGGCACTGGGAGAGTGGAAGGTGCAGGGGTGGAATTTTGGGTCTTCAGGGTGCATTCCACCCCACACCCTCCTGGGGTTCTGCGACTCTGATTGCTCCAAACCCCAAATTGCTTTAGGCTTTGCAGGTAAAATGGAGCTGGAATCCCAAGGTGACGTTCCTGGGAAGGACCAGACTGGATCATCCTTCAGCAGCTGCTGCCTTAGGGGAGGACTTGACTGATCTGGTGTTTTGCTGGTCTCCTCCCCTGTGATATGTGATGCCCTGTGTTAAAGTGGTTCATAGATGAAGCCTTTTTCTGCCCACTTTTTAAACAAAACCAGCAACTGGAGAATCTCAGGCGCGTTTGGCGTCGGCGGTGAACGAGCCCCAAAAAAACACCCTCCTCCAGAAACTGCCCTGTGCCAGCTCTGCTTTGAGAACTCGCAGAAATACTTTGAAGTAGGGCTGAAGCAGGAAGTTAATTAGAGCTGCTTTGATATCTTCCAGCGTGTTTTAACAGCTGCTTCAGAGGCAGATCGAGCAGCAATAGCAGGGTTTGGTTTGTGCTCCTGAAAGTCCCTGCCGAAATTCCTCCTTGCGTCGTGGCATGGCTGCTTTTTTTTCTTTCCTGAGAGCTCAAACTCACTTTCACAGGGATTTGGGAAAATGAAATGGCCAAACCTTATTGACTGTGGCCTGTAAAAATTTTTTTAAAGTAGTAATAATAATAATATTTTAAAAAAAATTCCCTTGATGCTGGGATGTTGTAGCCACAGTCTGAAATTTCCCCATTTCTCACTTCTGTTTTCAGTTGTCTTTCTCCCAAGTCCTCCAGCAGGCTAACATTTTCCACGGCTTGTTCACATCTAAATGACTTCCCAGGACATTTTAAAATGAAATCATTGCAATGAGGAGGTTCAAGCTGTCTCTTTGTGGTGAGGAACTTCTATAAAACCCAAAAGCAGAGGTTTTGACCCCGTTGGTCCAACCTCTCAGGGAGAACCCTCAACCCTCAACAATTCCCTTCTTTTGCTGTGGTGATTAATGGTTGATTGGCAATGTGCTGCTCTGTCATGGAAAATAAATGGTTCCAAAGGTTTTCCTCACTGCAGATGTAACCTTTATCCTCCTTTCTTTTCTTCTGGTTGATCTTCATTTTTATGACTTGGTTTTTGTTATGTTTGTTACAATTTTTTTTTAAATAATTAAATCATATAATCACGGAATGGTTTGGGTTGGAAGGGACCGTAACAATGTCTGGGTATGGATTTTAAAAGAAAAATTTAATTATTTTGGTGCCTGTAGAAAGCAAAACAAATAAAGCAAGAAAAAACAAGGGGGTTCCCAGCTTCCCACCTCTTTTAGCTCAATGCATTGTACCTAAAATTGGGGAATGCACACCTGTGAGTCATACAGTGGGACCTAAAATTGGGGAATGCACACCTGTGAGTCATACAGTGGGACCTAAAATTGGGGAATGCACACCTGGGGGTCACACAGTGGGACCTAAAACTGGGGAATGCACACCTGGGGTTCACACAGTGGGACTTAAAATTGGGACATACACATCTGTGGGTCATACAATTCAAACCATGACTTGCTCCATCATGGAAGAGTGGGAGATATCTGGGTTTTCCCATTGCTCCTTGCTCTTCCTCTTTGGGCTTTGTGGGAGTTTTAGGAAAATGCCTGGCCCAGGCTGAGCTGTAAACATGGGGCAGGCCAGTGGAGGCCATGGATTTTTGGGTCTGTGCTGGAGTTTTCCCAGTCAGCAGTGGCAGGAGGCCCTGGGTTCACAGGGATTCACAGGACTGAGGCATGTCCCCGGTGCCTTTCTCCTGGAAGTGCCTCCTGAGGTGAGGCTGGAGGACAAATCCCACCCTGTGGCACCTCCTGAGTCTCTCTCTTTCTCTCTTGGATCACTCCTGCTCACCCCTGGCCCTGGGCCTGCCTTCTGCAGCCAGTGGAGCAACATCTGCTGTGCCCATCAGTGCCTCTCCTCTCCTGGTCCCCTGCCCACGCTGTGGCTGCCATGGATTAAGGACAATTTCCTTCCCTGACCTGGAAGCAAGGCTGGATGGGGCTGTGCTGGAGATGGAGGGTGTGTGTGTGTGTGAATGCACAGCATGGAATCCTACCCTGGCAGGAGTCTGGGGAACTCTTTGCTCCCCCTGAATTTGGGATCACCTTCTGAGTAGAACTTATTTAAGGACCCTGCACCTCTGACCCTCCCAATCCAGTTCTCTCCACACTTTCTTCCAATTTTGCTCCAGCAGCCGACCTGAAGTCACTTAGTAGTGACTTAACTTCCCTGGAGCCACTTCAGTGAGGCACAAATCCCCCCTGGAAGAGCCAGGATCTCCTGTCTGGCTGCTGGATGCAGAGCCCAGCTATTCCTGGAGCCATAAATCCTCACACCTCATTTGTCACCGGCCATGGGACCGGCGTTAATGGCACTGGGGAAATGAAGTGACCCCCAGCTATCTCCTGGGTTGGTGCAGTGACCAAAGGCATGATCAGGCAAAGGGTTTGGGGAGGAATGTGGAGTCTTTCTGTGCTGCCTGGGGAAGGATTGCTCTTGGAATAGATACTTCTTTTGGGGGTGAAAATCGATGCTGCTCTTCCAAGTGCCCCTGGAACCTGCTGTGGGTGCCTCTGGATGGGCTCCAGACAAGGCTCTGCGGGGTGTGGGGGGGAAAGACAGAAGGATGAAACCCCTTGGAGCTGATCACCTCACAGAAGTCACCTCTGCTGCTTCTGCAGTCTTCAAACCTGCTCTTTATTGCCATTAATTACAAACTCTCTTTGTTGTGCTATTTGTGTTTTGCAGGAATCTTTGCTGGTTTGTCCTGCCATGGAAAACCAAAGTCTGTCAGAATCTGTGAAACGCTTTTCTTCCTGGAAAGAGAAAGAAGTTATTAAAGTCTAACTCGTTTTTTACATAAACAATTTCTGTCACCTTGAAAAATATTTTTTCACCCAGTGCCACAGTACTGTGACCCCTTCAATCTCTAGAAAACCTGTTGTGTTCAGATGGTTTTTAAATTATTGAGGAGTTTTGGCACATCCCCCATGAGGAGAGAGAACAAGAAGGAGTAATCTGGTGAAGTGTCCAGTGCAGGAGAGGATGGGGCCTAGAATCAGAGAATAATTTAGGTCAGAAGAACCTGCTGGGGGTCTCTAGTCCAGCTTGACCCAAAGCCATGCCAGCTGTGAAGCTTCATGGTGCCAGTGCTGCAAGGCTGTGCTTTCCAGTGGCATTTCTGGGATCAGGTGGGACGGCTTTCCTGGGATGTTCCACTGCTGAATTCAAAACCCTGCCTAGAAAGGCACTTGGTCTTCAGAATTCTGCTTCTTGCAAATAGTATCTGTCACCAAACCGCTGAAAATGTGGAGAAGGAAGGGAGAAAACCCTCTCCAATGCCTGCAGGTCAACGTCCTTCCAGGAAAATAAAAAAAGGGAATAAGAATTTGGCTCAGGCTTGAGAACAAACATGAAAGCTCCCCTAAATTGCCATCTGCAGGAGAGGGAGAGGGAGAGGGGAGAGCGTGTTTACCATGGCAGGCTCCAGGGTGATGCAGGCTGTCAGAATTATAAAATATTCTTGGAATTGCTAAATGTTATAGACAGTAATTCCACCTCGGAAAGTCTCCCAGTGCAAATGAAATCCATTAAACGAGGGCTCGGCACCAAATGAATCTGGGCATTGCTGTAGGAATTCGCTGCTCTCTGCTCCCAGTTCGTGGGGAACTGCTCAAGGACGTTCCAGTGGAAGGTCCAAGGCATGGTCAGGAAAGCTGTGCTGGCACAAAAAGCTGGGTTGGTGTGGAGGGGAAGGCAAGAGGGTTTGACTTCCCTTCCAAGTGGAAACCACAGCAGGCCTTGAAACAGCCTGCAGGAGATGGAAATGGAAACAGGGAGCACTGGGTGTCAGTGGGGTTAGACCTCAGGAGAGAAACTGCTTCGGGATTTTGGGAATTAGGAATTGTTCCCTGGGAGCGTGGGCAGGCCCTGGCACAGGGTGCCCAGAGCAGCTGTGGCTGCCCCTGGATCCCTGGCAGTGCCCAAGGCCAGGTTGGACAGGGCTTGGAGCAGCCTGGGATGGTGGAAGATGTCCCTGGCCCTGGCAGGGGGTGACACTTTAAGGACTTTAAGGTCCCTTCCAACTTAAACATTCTGTGGGATAAATTGACCAGGAAGGTGTTGGAGGCTTGAAGTGAGGAAAATCTCCTTTGGGACGCCGTGGGGGAAAGGCCTGGTGGGCCAACACTGAAATGCCCTCCCATGTCTCTACTTGAATGGAAACCAGCCAAAATTACACCTCTGGCTTCTGGATAAGGAGCTCCTGGCAGCTTTGAAGAAAGCTGAGGAGCTTTTGGAGAGGATGGTGGCAGCTCCCAGAGAGGCTGCAGGAACACAGCCTAAGATGGAGGCTGATCTAAGGTCTGGCAGCAACGAGGGGAAACATAAATGCCACACGGTGGGAAATCCCAGGAAAACGCCTGGTCCAGCCCTTCCTGCTCAGGACTGGTGTTGGAATCTGTGGCATTGATGATCCCAAGATTGTAGAAAGTCTCTGTCTGTCAGCCCCGCTGCCAAAGCAGAAGCCATAATTCGTCTGTGCTGTTTCAAGGTTGTTTATTCTGTTTATCTCTAACATGTTCTGCTGCCCTGCCGCAGCTCTGTCCTGCAGGGCAGCGTGTGGGGCTCTGCCCTCAGTGGGATGTTACAAACATTAAATACCACAAACTACCTGTGCTGGATTTACAATAACGTGCCAATATCTGTCACCTACGTTGGACAGTGTGTCCCCAGCCTAAACCAACAGAAAAATGCCAACACCACAGTGAAACATGGAGGGCATGAAGAAGGAGAAAAAGGACAAGACACACCCAATTCCTCCATCTTGTCCCCTCTGAACCCCTAATCTAGAAACCTAAAATTTTACTTTTGCACCCATGCCACACTTAATTATTACTCATATCAAACACTCAGAGCTTGTGATTCATCCTGTGAGATTGAAAACTCTTTTCCATGGACAGAGATCACAGACAGTGTCTCTGGGGGCTCTGTCCAGGGGGGTTCCTGACCCCTGCCAGGGTCCCAGGGCAGCCAGAGGGAAGCTCTGGATTCCAACAGACTGTCAGGTCTTAAACACCAAATCTCCTGCAGATGAGACCTTTGGCACCTCTCAAGGTCTTATTTCTGTCCTTCAAAACAGACCGAATGTGACACATCTAAAGGTGTGCGAGGCAACGTCAACGGGCTGGAAATTGGCTGCTGGATCTGGCCATGCCTCAAACTGAAAACAGTCCCAGGGTGTGATTCCCACAGCCAGGGTCTGCTCTGGGCTGTCTTGGTTGTGTGCTCTTTTATATTAAAAAAAAACCAAAAACCCAACCAAACAAAAACCCAGAAATCCTCACAAAACAAAATAAATAAAAAACAACAACCAAAAAAGAAACCCACAAAAAATAAAAACCAAAAAAACCCCAAACAAACAAAAAAACCCCACAAAAAATGAAAATTCGTGGTGGTATCAGCTGCTCTAGAGGGGAAAAGCCTTGCTGCCATGCTTGTCAGGTGTTTCATGGACTTTCTTTGTGCTGCTGAGCTTTTCCCAGCCCCTGGAAGTTTCCTGGTCCCAGTCCCATGGCAGAAGTGCTGGGGCTGTGTTCAGCCCTCACAAGTTTTTGGCCATCCTGTTGTACAACTAAGGGTGGTTGTTGTTGCTTCTGCCATGGCAAAAAGTCCTCTGGAAATTGAGAGGGGAGAAAAAAAAAAAAAGCTTGATGGAAGTGGTCATGTAAATAAGAGCTTGCCCGATAAAAGTTAGATATTTTTAAATTAAGTGCTCAGAATTTATTTAATATTGATTTATATAATATTAAACAAATAGATATTTATTAAAAATTTTTAATATTAATAATCTTATATTGGTTTAATTAATTCTATTATAGTAATAATATTATATTACAGTGATTTATATTAAATTTATAAAAATGTATATAAATGATAATGTCTTTAATATTTAATTAATTAAGTACTCAGAAAAGGTTACTAACTTGGGATTTGGGTAGGTTCTGCTGAAGCCACAGACTGCCATTGCTGTGGAGCTGAATAACAGTCTTGGGAGCAAGCAACCAGGTGCTAATTCTAAAATAGTTACATCGAATTTATTTCTACCTCAACTTACTTCAAACATAACATTAAAACAATTAAACCAATTAAAATATTGACTAAATTAAAAAATCAATACTAATTCCACTGCAATTAATAACATAATAACAAATGTTAATACTATCAAACATTCAAACAAAACTATCAGAAATCTAAACTAACAAACTGAACTAACAAACAAAAACTATCAATACTATTTGTTTTAAAGCAAAACAACCATCAATTTTCCTTTACTAGCACATAAACATAGCTATAAAAACTTTAAAAAATTTTATTATACAAACTTATCTAACCATTCAGAATCCATCCACAAACAACTTCAAAAACTAAATAATTTAACAAATCAAATTAAAACAGACAATAGATCATAATTAAACAGCTTATTTAAACAATAAAATTTTACACCTTAACTAAAAAAACTTCACAAAATAAATTTATATACATTAATTATTATAATAACAATATTAAGAAAATCCCTCTTTTCCAGTCCCAGGTAATAACAAATCAAGAAGCACCTCTGTCAGCACTTCAATTTGTAATTTATATTCCACAAAGAGATTAAAATTCCTGCTTGAATCTGTTGTCCCTTTGTGAAATCAAACCCAGCTCATGGAGTGACAGAGCATGACCTTGCTGAACTGTGATTCCCTACGAGCAACCAAACCACTAATGAGGGACATGTGGTTATTTTTGGATGGGGAGTTCCTGTTACTTGGTTTGTTGTCACTTTCTCTTGAGTGAATTTGGCCATGGAAATATATTTTTTACTGAATTTGATAACAGGGACCAAACTGAGGCACCCAGAGCTTCAGTGTGGTTGGATACTTGACCCAACACACTGAAATATTTTCTCTCAGAGGGAATTTGGGGCAAAGTAAGGGTTTGCCTTTCAAACATAGCCGTGATAAGGGAAGAAAAATAATGGAGAGCTACAAGCAAGCAGAAAAATCACAAAATATTCAGGAAATTTATAGTAAATCATGGGCTGGCTGCAGAATTATCTCCCTGCTTGCTAAAATCTAAAGGGGCTCATCCCTCTGGTTTGGTTTTGGCACTGAGGGTGCAGACTGGACTTGCACTCCAGGAAACTAGCAGCTCTAAATCCCACTGAGACGCTCCCAAAAAGAGTTTGTCATTAGAGGGAAAGGTGATACCATTTCTTACAGACATGCTGTGGTGATGTACACCCAGTGAAAGGTGGCAGATGCTCCTATGACACACATGGGACCCACATGGGAAGTACTGACAGGAAAAAAAAGGGGATGGGGAGGTGGTAGGAGGAGGGTGATGCTGGAGAGGGTCTGGGGTCCCAGGGGGTGGAGAAGGCAGAATCCCAGAGCCATGGAATCAGATGGTTTTGGTGGGAAAGGACCTTAAAGACCATTCCATCTCACTGGCATGGGCAGGGATGCCACCCCCTAGGCCAGGTTGCTCAAATAATTCTCTCTGTTCATCACAGGGATCCACATCTGGGTACTGGGAACATTTTAGTGCCCCCAGTACCAGAGAGGCACCTGCAAACTGGGGTGAGTCCAGTGTGGGTCCTGTGGAGAATGGGGAGGAGGGAGGCCAGGCCAGGGTTTTCTTTCAAGGGAAGAGTAAATGTTTAGGGGTTTCAATTTTCAGGTAACAGGCACAGTGTTTTGAAAGGGACATAAGGAAATCCTCCCTGCAACACCAATTTCTCCTCCACAAAATCCAAGGAACCTGTACATGCCTTTTTTCCCCTTTTGCCATGCTTTGCAGAGGTGCTTGCAAGGATTTGTGCACAGCTGTAGAGTCGAGATGCCTCGTGGGCTGGCTGCAAGCACAGAGCTTTGAATGACTGATTTTATTTAGAAAGTTTCAAATCCACTTACTTTCCAACTGTGCTGGTTGTGCTCATTTATTAACTTCCTTCTCCACCTCATTTACTGCCTGTCAGATGTTCACACCCAGGAAATGTGTGCTTGCATAACTGAAACTTTTGCAACCTCAATGGCTTAAGCTTCTAGTTGTAATTTCTTTTTTTTTTTTTTTTTTTCCAGAAAAGGTGTATTTTGCAGCCTCAGCCCTGTGTGCAAACCTGTGTAACAATATGCTGTTAATTCCTAGGCTGAGTAAAACAGACCCACTCTCTTCCTCCAACAGGCTCTGAAAAACAGCTCTGTGTGCACAGGAACTTTCTGGTGGCTTTTTTTTGGGGGGTGGGGGGCAAGGCAAACAAAACCTTTTGATCAAAAATATGAAGCAATGACAGGGTTTACTTCGTTTCTTGCACTCGTTTCATTTGTCTGAACACCATGGGGAAGTACCTGTGGCAGGCAACTGCTCCTTTCAAGATCATTTGCTGAGAAAAAAAATTTAGTTCAATGTTTTTAACAATTCTCAGGGAATTACATTGCCCATCATTCCACTGTGAGGGTTTGGAGGGTGCAAATACAGGCTGTGCTTGGCATTCTCTGAAAGAAACCCCCAGCTTTGCCTGTGCAGACATCAGGATGTGAGGAGTTTCATCTGAGCGTGCTGAGACAAGCCTCCCTAACTGGGGAGACCCTAATTTGGAGGTATTTTTTAATGTGAGTCCTGCAGGGTCAGGGGTCCCCACTTCCACCTCTTGGTGAACGCAGAGGACAGACACAGACCTGGAGAGTTCGAGCTGTCCCCAGAGGAAAGGTGGGCACAGCCCCCAGGTCATGCAGAGACCAAGAGGATCTTTGTCCCCCCTCACTGCTTGGGTGGAAAATGCCACAGCTGCTCTGGTTCTCTGCCAGGAGCAGACTCTGATGATGGGGAGGTTGCCCAAGTCCATCTTGGGATTTCCAGGTTGAAATTTGTTGCTGCCTGGCCAGGTTGGATTAAGGAGTTGTAGGGGAAGGTGTTGTTTGCCTGTGGATTTAGGAAAAGAAGGGATGGCTGTTGTCCAGGCAGGATGGGCACGCTGTGGGAGCTCCAGAGAACCACCAGGCAGCACAACTTCAGCTCCAGGCTGAGCATGGGGAGACTCTTCTAATGGAGACCTGATGTTGCCTTGCCTTGGGCAGCACATGGAGAGAGAGAGGGGCCGCCTGATGCCATCACCAGCTGCTCCAAGGCTGACAGTGTGGTCTTCTACTGAATCCCTACCCCAGAGAGCAGAGCAGATGCTCCCCCATGGACCCAGCTCGTTTTTGGGACAATTGCAGTTCTTGCACACTGTAAGAGCAAAATGATTTCCAGATTAAACACGCATTAGATAGAGCACGCAATTCTTTCTTTTTGCTTGGCTGCAATCTCAAAAGAAGAGATGGCCACAAAGATACAGGGTAAGATGTGATCTAGCAGGGTGTTAAAGCGTGTGCACTGATGAGGGGGTTACATGGACTTCACTGCCTTCTGTGTTTAACAGTTGTACTAAATTTGCAGTAATTTATCACAGATGTGGAGGGTGGGCAGGCCCTGGCACAGGGTACCCAGAGCAGCTGGGGCTGCCCCTGGATCCCTGGCAGTGCCCAAGGCCAGGTTGGACTTTGGGGTTTGGAGCAGCCTGGGACAGTGGAAGGTGTCCCTGACATGGCAGGGGACGCACTGGATGAGTTTAAGCTCCTTCCCAACCCAAACCATCCTGGGATTTCCATGGCTCAGCACCAGCACTTTGCTTGGAGAGCAGCGTAGGTGTTGCCTGCTCACGTCACATGAGACCTAATCTGAAACCACAAACCAGAATTTGTGCTCTGGCCAAAAGAATGTGGAAATAAGATCTTGTCAAGCTTCGCTCAGATGTTCAGGGTGCAGCACTGCTGCGTTTGACGCACAATAGGCAAATGCCACAGAGAGAAAAACCACAAAGGTTCAGGGCTGGGATCAGAAACACGATTTATAATCTGGGCTGGGTGAAAATGAATTAATTACTGGTACTAGTGATGCCTTGTGAAGGCTGACCTAGACAGAGTTAAAGTTTATTAAAATTTATTAAAAGGCCTCCATGGATCCACCTTGGGCAGCACAAGAGCCCAACCAGGGCTACACTCAAGATGAGCCAAGATAGTCACAAAATGCACAACTGGTCACAGGGTCTCTCACTTTTGTAAGTTCTGGGCCATTTGCATATTGGAGTTAATTGTCCAATTCCAGCTTTAGCCCATGAAGTCCCATCCTGCTTGTTTTTCTCTCTTCAGCACACATTTCTGCTCTTGGGCCTGAGATTTGGATCATTTGTCCTTGGTCGCCAGCCAGAGAAGGAATTGTTTTTTCTGCCTGCTCTGGGCAGAGGGCTCACCAACACTTAATGAGAAGCTCAGACCCACACACTAAAGCAGCACAGAGTCTGAAAAATATAAAAGCTAAACCTGAGGCATCAGCAGGTCACCATCCAGGTGAGCAGTGACAAAACAATTCAGTGTAAGTGGCTTCCCAAGGAGAAGGTGCAGAGCCTGGTGGGGTTGATGGCGCTCTGCAGATGACAGCAGAGCCTAAGGGGTTGTGAAGTGGGGCCACAAGCTTGGAAAAGAAACTGGAAATAAGATCACCAGCCAAAAGATTTTGGGAACTTTCCCTGTGGTGATGAGAGGCCTCACAATGTGAAAATCCTACAAAGGGAAATGTCTCTACCACCAGGTCATCTCACCTTGCCAAGCCAAATAATTTACATGCAACCACAGGCTTCAGGAGGGGGGATCTCAGTCTGGGAAGAAGAGAAGAGATCCTAGAGAGAAGATATCCCAGATCAGGTACTAAACTGATGGTGGAAAATCTGGGTTCAGGTCCAGGGGCTGAATAATAGGGAGAATTTAAGTGTCATCCCAGAAGGCTTCTAAGCATCAGGCTTGTTCCTACAGGCTTCTGTGAAAAGCTTCTATTTTAATGCATATAAATTCTTCTAGGAACAACTTTTTGGTGTGAAAAAAATCCTCAAAAATACCTGAAATCATAAACTTGTTAAGGGAAAACACAGAAGATTTCCAGCAGGGTGAGACTTCTTACTAGAATTCAGTGGGTTGTTTTGGTGTGACAGTTTGGTAGCCTGGGGCCATTCTCAATCCTCACAGATCTCCTGGGCACTTATTTTGCAGTTGGGTTGGTCTGGTGCCTTCTATGGAGATTTATGAACTGCTCTTATTCTTATCCTTCTCATCAGGAGTGTCCCATAAATAACTTGTTGTAGTTTCTCAAGCTCATTTTGTGGTCCTGACCAAGTGTCTGTCAGAGCATCCAGGGCTTGGTAGAGCACACACATCCCTCTGAGCTGAGCTAGCATGGAACCATGGATCCAGGGATGGTTTGGGTGGGAAGTGACCTTAAAGACCATCCAGTGTCACCCCTGCCATGGGCAGGGACACTTTCCATTGTCCCAGGCTGCTCCAAGCTCCATCCAACCTGGCCTTGGGCACTGCCAGGGATCCAGGGGCAGCCACAGCTGCTCTGGGCACTCTGTGCCAGGGCCTGCCCACCCTGCCAGGGAACAATTCCTAATTCCCAATATCCCATCCATCCCTGCCCTCTGGCTCTGGGAACCCATTCCCCCTTGGCCTGGCACTCCAGGCGTTTGTAAGGAAAATCTTTCCATGTTTCCTGTAGCCCCTTCAGGCACTGCAATGCCACAGTGAGGTCACCCCAAAGCTTCTCCTCTCCAGGTGAACAATCCCAACTCTCCCAGCCTTTCCTTGAAAAATGTGAGTGAAGAAAACCACATGAAAGCTCAAGATTACCCCATGTCCTGTGGGACAATCTTAGGAAATCCCACCTGTTCTTGCAACCCTGCATTTCCTGGGGTCTGTCATTCCCACCTTCCTGTAGTGGCTTGGATCTAAGCTGGACACCAGCTCCCTCTTTGGCACGCCAGGCTCTCGGGATGGTGTTGCAATGTCCTGTGGGAGCAGAGAGCTCTGGAAATCTGCGTGTTTGAGCAAGTTCAATGCAGTTGCCTCTGCCGGAGCCTGACTTCCTTCCTTGGACCAAGCCCAAGGTCTGTGGGCTCCAATAACGTGGCAAGTCACCAACTTGGCATCTATAGGAACGAGGAGGGCACGGCCCCGCTCCCATTGCACAAAAAATGTCAGAGCCTGCAGAGAGGAGACAACGGTAGAAGCAAGACCTGGTGTATTTTCTTTCCTCCCAAAGCCTGTTGTGTTTCTGGTTGCTGAGAATGATTCCATAAGTGCCAGCATATGGGGAAAATTTTGGGGTTCTGGTAAAGAGTTGGGGTCTGAACCTGTGGCGTTCGGGGCGGGGAATTCCTCCTGTGACAAAACTTCTTGGCATTGTAACTCTGGGAGCAGAGGGAAGAGAGGCTGGTTGTGGTGATTGGCATTGATTTCTTGGTTGAAGGAGGTGTCTGTCTGTGGCCACCTCTGCTCATGAGGTCACGGGCCACAGAGCTGCCGTGAGATGGATCTTCATCCCTACCAGCCACAGGCTGACCAGGGTGATCTCCAAGAACAAAACTAGTCCATCATGGGCTGTTCTTTGTTTTCCAGCTTCTTGGCACGCTCAGAGCCGTGTTTTTGAGCCATCCCCAGTGGCCACGTGGAAGTTTCCTTCTGACAGCAAGGATGGAGACTGGTGCAACTTCTGGTTTCCTTTAAAGGAGCTTTAAAACAAATCACCAGAAGTCGCAGAACTCGCTGTAAAGTGGAGGCTTCATGTTTTACTCGTTACCGTGGCTCCAAACATCAAAGAGCACTTCCAACATCATTGTCACAGTGCTCTTCCCTGGGAGGAGAAAATGCCGTGGGTCTGCTGGGAATGGCAAACAATGCTGGCACAGGGAGAGGCAGCAAGGCTGAAATCAAAATGCTTGTGTTTATAATTGCTTTTACCATGGTCCCTGGAAGGCTCCCGCAGCAGGGTTCTGCAGGGTGAGGGGCTGTGCAGGAATAGAACAGGGCATAATCCCAGTCCCCAAAGGGTCTGAGGGCTGTCAGACTCCTCCACCAGCCAGACTGACACCACCACACTGGGAGACCGTGTCACAGACACACTGATTTTAATTGGGAAAACAAAAAAGAAATTTATAGGCTTCTTTTTCAGCTGCAAATTAAATTTCTTCTGTCTTGTCAACAGCTTTTGGATGGCCACTGTGGAAGGATCCTTTTGGTGAGACAAAAACGCTGCAGAAAAAATAGAAACGAACGTCTGCAGCTGAAGAGCTTGATTGAGACTTGAAAAGTTTGCTTTGGGTGGGAGCCAGGGCCTGCTGAGGTCTGCAGGAGTTTTGCTCTTGGCCTCGGTGGGGCCAAGTTTTCACCCTCAGAGATCATGTCCTGAGGAAGAATTTAGTCTAAAATAATTCTCAAAATTTGTATTGTTTGACTCCCATCCAGGGGTTTTTGTGGAGGCTGAGTGGCTTTGTGCTTCTGATTGACTCGGATTGCTCCCCTTGGCATCTCCCAAGGATGAGCTCTCAACAGAGGGCCAGGAGGCACAAGGGAGGGTCAGGCCTCAATCCGGGCTCCCAGACCAACAGATTCTATAATTTGGGGGGTGTGGGACTTGTTGGGTGTGGCTGAAGCCGCACATTTTTGGAGGGAGCCATAGCACGTGAGAGAGCCACACCATCGTGACAGCCAGGACCTGGTGGCATCATCAGGGGATCCTTCCCTCCCCTCTGCTGGCTTCCCATCAAGCAGGCTTTGGAAAGAGGAAAGAGGGAAATGGCAAAAAGCACTCAGATTCCTACTGTGTGTGCTTGCTGTTCTTGATGATTTTCCCCTCCTCTTTTTTCAGGACATGGTGGCAAGAAAAGCAACTTGTCCAATTCAGAGCCTTGAAGTTCCCAGAGATGCAAGGCTGGCTTTTCCCCAACCTGCTATAGTATCCCACTCACACGGTACATAATTATCAAGATTTAAGATTTGCCTCCTGAACTCAATTGGTTCCACAGCAGACCCTGGAAAATTAATTTTTTTTTTTTAACTAAAAGAGAGTGTGAAGTCATTTTAACAGGTTCCTTTTGGAAAACCTTGAAAACTGTCTAATAAATAGATCTATAGTGTATAGATCTATTTCTTTGCTTACATTTGAAGTTGTCCAGTGTGGAGTGCATGACTTAGAGTCAAAAAATAAATTAATCTCTGAATCAATGACTGCAATACAGGGACCATCAACCTCCAAAAGGCTCTTTTAAATCTCTGCTGAGATGGGCTCTCTGTGGCCTTGCATGGGGAAGAATAATAAGAATAAAAGGAAATCTGCGAATTATTTGTCTTGTAATTATTTTTAGAAAAATAATTTCTTTTTGCTGGGAGAACTTTCATTTTCTCTGCTCTCAAATAAAGCAGTGATTTGGTCCTGCTGTGCCTCAGGCTGTCCGCTTAAAATAAAGGAAGGGCTAAAAAGATGGACCATCTGGAAGCCTGTGCAGAAGGAGCGTGCCAGAGCAGGCTGACGTGCAAGAGCATCCTTTGGATGTATTTTTGAACACTGGTCAATCCACTGAGGGCTTTTTTTATCGTTGTTTTTTGTGATGAGTTGATGGCAACTTCTCAGAGGCTTTTGCTGCGTGTTGCAGTGCTGGTGGTTATTCCATGAGAGACTGAAAGGGAATTTTGGGACGCGCTGTTTCTCTCTGGAAGCAGCCTATGACTGGCACCAAAACCTCTCCCAGCTGAGTTTTGGGCTGAAATTCCAGCTGGGAGTGGTGATTCCTCTAGTTCAGTGGTCTCCAAACTTTTTTTTTATTATGCTCCCCTCTCTGCAAAAACCATTTTTAAGCATGCACCTCAGTTGTGTGTGTTTTTATAAATCACATGCACGTGCTGCTGCCATCCAGCTATTTCCTCCTGCTGCACTTTGGATCACCTCGTGCATCCCACTTTGGAATCACTGCTCCAAGGGATGATGGCACAAGGAGAGCCAGGGGGTGATGGCACAACCTTCACCCCACCTCCTCTTTATGGAGACCTTCTCCATCTTCCCATTTCTTTTTTTGTCTTGAGTTGTCTGATTCTTGTGACTCCACAGCGTGGAGTGGGAAGTTTCCCATTCTGCTGGGCTTTGCAGGACTGATGCATTAATCAGCAGGCTTTGCTTCATTTCTGCCCCCCAGAGATGGGCAGAAATTTGCCCACATTCCTGGGAAAAGGGATGAATCTCCAGCACAGGCAACATTCTTTTTCTTAGGTTGTGTCCTCAGGTGTTCAAGTCCCAGCCCTGGACTGGATGCATCCCTAGGGAAACAAGGTAGATTTTTATATATATATATATATATTGGTGTTAGGAAATGCTGGGGAAAGCTGGGTTTTTTGTAATGCTGGTGGTTCTGGGTTGATGGTTGGCCTGGATAATCTTAAAGCTCTTTTCCAGCCTTAATGTTTCTTCAATTTTTGTTGGAAATTTTCATGCCACAAGCCCGACCAACTCCACCTCCTCAAAGGCTCTTGGTGTTCCAAGAAGCCTCCACAAGGAGATGATTCCTGGTCTTTGGGAGGGTGGTGGAGAGGGACATTTGAAGTGGTAATTTTTTACAAGGACAAGTGATGGCACTTTTCCTCCTCTCATTGTGGCCCATATAGAAAGTGCTGAAAGACTAAAGGGCATCACAGTGTGGGGGCATTTGTGCTGTTTGTTTCTCCAGCCATATGTACAGCTCAGTCCTTTTTATAGCACGCATATGGCACAACCATAATTGAATTTTTCATCATAATTGATCTGACCTGTATCATTCTGTTGGCTTTAGCAGAGCAAACTCCAACAGTCTGAGATTAGGATTTAAAATATGCTCCAGTTAGTGAAGGAGCCATGACTTCCCAGCCATGAGGAGGTCCAGATTCTTCGCTTCTTTTTTCTGCTGAGGTCAGGATTCAATGTGTGAGATGGTATTTCTTATTGGGACTCAGATGTTTACTGGTTTTTATCTATATTGCAGTTTCACAAACCCTGAGTTCTACAGCACTTCACTCTAACAAACTAAAAATGGAGTTCCAGCTCTCTCTCTACAAGGCCTTTTAAGGATAAACTGTCCAATGAAGAAATGACACCTAAATTATTTTTAATTTTAACCCAATAACCAACCACCTATGGTCCACAATGGGGACTTTTTTATCCAGTTACACACCACCCAAACCCATGGAGAAGAAGGTAAAGAAGAAGATGAAGAAAAAGGTGAAGAATAAGGACCAACCTCTGCCCTAAAACCTCCATCTTCTTTTATATATTACTATATTCTAAACCCTTATACTCTAAGTTTCCCACCATGTGATATTACACACTTCTATTCAAACTCCACACCCACAATCCCAGATTATGGGTAGAATTGAAATCTATGATTAATTCAGATAGATTTGAATTCTATTATTCAATTTTTTTAAAGCTTCTCCACAGCCTCAGGTCCAATGCAGTGTTCTCTTGGGGGTCAGTGTCTGACAGCACAGAAAGTCCAAAATTTTCAGCATCCAAGGCTCCAACAAGGAGGCACAGCCTGGTTTGCCCAGTTTGGCACGTGGTGGGGGCTGACACAGGTTGGGATTGCTTTTGTCTTCCATGGGATGTGATGCAGGGGGGGCAGGTGGCTGCCTCTGCCCACACCAGCCAGGCCAGCAGCTCTGCAGTGCTGGGGCTGTGTTTGCTGGAAAACAGGAGGCTGAGGGTGCTGCCAGGTCCCACCCCTGGGCAATGGGATGCTGAAGGCTCCTGTGTCATTTCAGGGCTTCACACAGCAAACTGGGGCAACAGCAATGACAAAAACACTGCAACTGGTGAGCTAAGCCTGCCCTTGTGTTTAGAGGGAAAAAAAACCCCTTTGGTGGTATCTAAATCTCCCCTCACTACAGCCAGAGCTTCCCTCTTCAGCTTGGACTCCCTAAGGAAGAAACAGCTCTGATGGGCTGCTGACAATTTGAGAAGATTAGAAACTGTCCTACAAGATTAGGAAGCTGCAAAAATGGGCTGTAGCTACTTTCTTTCCCAGTGCTCTCAGCTGCAGCTGAGAATCTAGACCAGACTTTATTTTTGGCAAGGGGGAAAAAATAAATCTCCTTTGATACTGTGCAAAAAAAAAAAAAAAAAAAAAAAAGGAAAAAAAAAAAAAGGCAAGTAAATGTTAAGCCTTGTGCCTTGAGCAAGGATCTCTTCTGCTGTACAGCAGCAGCATTTTAGAGCTGAAATCCACTTGCTTTGATCACTGATGGGGAAAAAAAAAAGAGGCATAAAAGGGATTTATTGTGAAATAATGGATTTGATCCCTGGTAATCCTTTCTTTGGGATTAGACTTGGAATATTATTTTTGTGATCTCTGGAATTAGACTATGCTGGCATAACAAACCAGAGCATGTGAGTTGCTCTGCAGGATGAGGGTGAGCTGTGAATAGAGAATTACTTGCACAGAACAAAGCAGATGATGAATTTACAGTTCTATTTTTGATTACACAAGACCTACAGGCAAGTCTAAAACCCAGCATAAAACCAACCCCAACCCACGGCAGAAAAGACCCCAGACCTTCTCTGCTTTGTGGCTGAGCTGCTGTGACCTCTGAGGACTGTTGGTTAGAGATCTTTTTTTGAGGATTTTCCCATTCATGGGAATTTAGGAGCTTTTACCCGCTCTTATTGGTATTGCTGTGGACATTAAAATGTCACTTGATTCAGGTTCTTGTGTATGGCCTCAGTGCTTTCCAGGGAAATTTGGCAAACCTGGCTTTCTCTGCCCAAAGCGTGAGAAACACCCACAAACCTACAAACCTCAGGTCTCCCAGCATGGGTAATGTGCTGAGAAATTTCCCTGGGCTGGTCGTTTATGGGGCTCTTGAAACAAAATAGGTGCAAAACGTGCTGTGAAACCTTGATGTGGAACTTTGAACTCCCAAATCTTTCAAAGGAAGCTGTTCCAAGGAACTTCTCCCAGTTTTCCTGCCAAATTTCAGCTTTCTGCACTCAGGGGTAGCTTTTAAACTGGGGGGGAATTCTTCGGTGTCGGGCTTTGAAACAGCTGATATTAAAAAAAAAAAAAAGAAAAAAAAGAAACTCAAAACCACCAAAAAATGCTTTGGGCAGAGAGGAAGCTTGGAAAGGGAAAATATTCACTGCCTGTCCCATTCCTGGGTGTGCTGCTGGAATTGCAAAGGTCATTTTGTCACTGAACTTTGACCAGGCTCCAAACCTCACCCTCACCTGGGCACCTGTGATCCCAGAGTGGCACAAGGGCATGGCTGAAGGAGGATTAAGGAAATGAACTCTGGAGAGCCCCTTGGGATCAGGGGCTGCTGCTGTGGTGCCCTGTGCCAGCTGCTTCTCCAGCCTTGGCTGTGAGCAGCTCCTCTTTTGGGAGCTGTGGAGAGCCCAGGACAAGTTATCAGCCTCTCCAGCACTGTGTTTCCTGGCAAAATGTCACCTCCTGGAAGTGCTGGGGGTAGGATTGCTGTGCTGGCTCTCTGCAGTTGGAGAATTATTCATGGAGTGCTGGGATGGGGATCCCTACCAAAAACGACTTGCAAGGACTTCTGGGCAAGGCGTGCTATGTGATCCCCTAGGAAGCAATCCGTGACTACAACCCATTTTTCAGAGGTAAAACAGTCTCCTGTTCCCTCTGAGGGATGAAAAATGTGCAAATCCTCTCAATTTTTGGCTCAGGGATGGCGAGCTACCTTTCCCAGCGTGGCAGGGTTATGGATGAGGAGCTTGGAGCCCATCCTGCTTGGCTGATGCTCAGGAGCTTTCCTGGAGCACTCCGTGTCTGGAGGTGGTGCCGACAGCCCCTGCACAGCCTGCAGCTGGCACCACTCCCCTGGACTGGCTGTGCCACCTGGATTCCCCAGATCCAAGGGCTGGCACCACAGCATCTCCCCTTGGGATGCTCAGGGAAGGATGGTTCAGGTCCATGGGAGGGGGGAGTGTGGTGGTGCCTGTTTTGCCCGCTGGCACAGAGCTGGGAGCTTTGCTGGGGATGGTGGTGCTGATGGGGAGTGCCCAGCAGAAACCCCACCCTCGCTACAAACCCTGGTGCTGATGCCTCAGGGTTTAGCTTTTATATTTTTCAGATTCTCTGCTGCTTTAGTGTGCAGGTCTGAGCTTCACATTAAGGGATGGTGAGCTCTTCACAGAGCAGGGAGAGAAAACAATTCCTTCTCTAGCTGGGACCAAGAATAAGTGATCCAAATCTCAGGCCCAAGAGCAGAAACGTGGACTGAAAAAAGAAAAACAAGCAAGGATGGGACTTCATAACCTAAAGCTGGAATTGGACAATGAGCTCCAAGGTGCAAATGGAGCAGAACTTACAAAAGTGACAGACCCCGTGACCGGTCGTGCATTTTGTGACCATTTTAGTTCATCTTGGGTTCATGTGGGCTCTTGAGCTGCCCAAGGTGCATCCACTGAGGCCTTTTAATAAATCCCTGCTTTATTCTTTAACTCTGTCTGGCTCTGTTCCAGACCTTCACAAGGCCTCAGGGGTGCTCCAGGCCTGCCTGTCCCCACCCTGGTGCCTCTGGCTGCTTCCTTCCCTTGCAGGCCCCTGCATGGAAAACCACAATTATGGTGATATCAGCTCTAATTCAGTGAAGGATCTGAGCTCCTACCTCCATTTGCTTTCTAGATTTGGACCCCTTGGTCCTAAATTCCCTAGCAGCAGAGTGGTGATGCTTGGGAATTTTCTTGGAGCTGATGGCAGAGTAGCCTGCCTGCACCAGGAATTTGTGCCAGTCCAAGTTACACCTAAAGGACCGGCAGCTCATGGTTTGGGGTGTCTGGAGTAGAGACCACACAACTATTTACAAGAATGTGTAGTAATAGGACAAGGGGGAGCAGCTTCACACTGAAAGAGAGGAGGTTTAGAGTTGAAATTATTAAAAAAATCCTTCCTCTGGGGGTGCTGAGGCCCTGGCACAGGGTGCCCAGAGCAGCTGTGGCTGCCCCTGGATCACTGGCAGTGCCCAATGCCAGGTTAGACACTTTATTGGAAGGAATTCCTGTTCACAGCAGGCGTTTAGAATGAGATGATCTTTTACTGATTTTCTTTACTTTCAGGGAGGTGTGTGTTTGGGCTATTTGTGGACACAGCCTTGCAGAAAACAACCTGCTTCTTGTGCTTTGAGCTCTGGCAAATTTTTGAGAGCTGAGATCTAGAGAGATTTCTTTGGTTTCCAAAGAAACCTTCACCTCTGGCTTTTATTTCTACCTTCAGTTGTTTGGTTTTCAGAGCTCCTCCCAACAGTGGCTGGAACCAAAACCACAGATTCCCTCTTGCTGAAAAGGAGGAACAGAAAAATCCAAGGATAAATAACACTTCAGCATCACTATTAGATCCCTATTACCTTCAGTCTCAAAGTTCTTTTGCCCTTTCACTAGATCCAGGAGAAATAAAATACTATGAGCAGTTGCTTTGCGTTCTTCCCATTCCTTTTTTCCCCTCCTCCCCTTCCCAGTGAGTCAGAGCGCTGAGGTTCTTGGAGAGGCTGGCAAGAGGAGAGTGCCTGATTTCCAGGGGCACACAGAGTGCCAGCATCTGGTCACAGCTACAACAAGCAAAAATTATGGGTGGTGTTTATGGTCAGGAAGAATCTCTGTTTCTTGACCATATGAAGCACTCATGGATCCTATAAGAGAGAAAAAGGTTCAGTTGTAGAGGTTTTTTTTTAATAAAAGTGTTTGATAGAAGAATAAACCCAGACCAACCCCTCAGGAAGGACACTTGTTTTCCAAAATCAGGCCCAGTTCCAGCCAGGGATGGAGATTTATGGCACAAACCGAGGTTATCTTAATTGTGTGATCTGAGGGTTGCCAACCTTTGCCATCTCTCAAAATATCCATTAATTTGTTTCTTATAATATTTTATTTATCCTATTTCATTTATCATTATATTTTTTTAATTTAATGATATTTTATTTATAATGGAGTTTTTTATTTCTCATGGTATTTTATTTATCACACTACTTATCTGGGCTGGTGAATTGTTGAGCATTATCCCATTATAAGTCAAGGTAGGCCTGGTTTCTACTCTGGAAACACCCAAAACTAATTGCTTTTAATTAAAAATTACTTAATAGAGAATGAGTGTAGACACTGTCCCACCTGCCTGTCCTGATCCTGTGAATGCCTCAGAGCACAGGATAAAGGGGACACAGAGAAGACTTAAAAACCCAGTCAGGAGGTGGATTTTTGTGGCCATAAATCCACCGAGTCAGAGCCTTCTTTAGCATCAGCTGAAGAAAAGCCAGGTGAAGGAAACAGGTACAGACTGCAGAGCCAACTGGTGGTCCAATCTGTTAGATCCATCTATAAATTATAAAAAAAACCTCCCATGGCTGATGGTGCCAGGCTGCACAATGGTATCAGCTTCTGCAGGGCAGAGGGGCAGCTGTGTGCAGACCTCCTCCAACCCCCCAGGCTCCTGGGGAAGCTGCACCTGCCCTTGCAGGGTGTGTTTCAATAGCTGATACTGAACATCCTCCATGACAAGCAGAGGCTGATGGGAAGCATTTCTTCATTCTCACAATTACCCCCCCTAGATTTATTTTATGAAGTGTGAGAACCCAAAAATCTGAAGTTTAGTTTCCATTGCTCGTTGGTTTAGTTTTGCAGAGTCATTTTTCTCGCCTAAAAGTGGAGCAGTTTTTTGCTAAAAGTTGTGCTACAGACCTGATTCCTCTCTGTGTCCCGCTCAGCTTGTGGGCAAGGGCAGAGCTTGCTGATCTGGCAAGCCCTGGTTGTTGCTTTTCCCCACCCCGATCACTTGAAAGGGTTTCTCAAACACACCTGCGTCATGACCTCGATTTTGATAATCAGTCTCATGAGGAGGTTTTTATGAGGCAGAGGAGAGGTTCTGCTCCTCTCAGCCCCAACCACAGCCCACAGAGGAACCCTCAGCTGGTGGAATGTCAGAATAATGGCACAGTGGAAGTCAAATTACTGATTTCTGAGTGAATCCTTCCCTTTGGGCTAGAGTGGAAGTAACACTGACATCCCAGGGAAAACCTTGGCCTTAAATCAGGGGATGTTTCATGAGGTCTCAAGGTTTCATGAGATCAATGCAGGGGATGAGCAGCTGGAGCAGCCCTGGAGAAGGACCTGGAGGTGCTGGGAGTGAGAGCTGGGCCCCAGAACACCCCCTGGGTTCTGTCTGGGCTGAGCCCCAGCGTGGGCAGCAGGGGAGGGGGGGATTCTGCCCCTCTGCCCCTGTGCTCAGGTGAGACCCCACCTGCAGAGCTGCCCCAGCACAGGAGGGACCTGGAGCTGCTGGAGAGAGCCCAGGGCAGACACCAGGATGGGCAGAGGGATGGAGCAGCTCTGCTGGGAGGAAAGGCTGCACAGCTGGGGTTGTTCACCTGGAGAGGAGAAGCTCTGGGGTGACCAAATTGTATCTTGAAGGAGCTGATGGGAAAGATGGAGAGGGACTCTTTACAAAGGCCTGGAGTGCCAGGACAAGAAGGAATGACTTTCCACTGCTAGAGGGCAGGATGGGATATTGGGAAGGAATTGTTCCCTGTGAGGGTGGGCAGGCCCTGGCACAGGGTGCCCAGAGCAGCTGTGGCTGCCCCTGCATCCCTGGCAGTGCCCCAGGCCAGGTCGGACAGGGCTTGGAGCAGCCTGGGATGGTGCCCCCATGGCAGGGGTGGCACTGGAGGGGCTTTAAGAGTCCTTCAGACCCAAACCATTCTGGAATTCTGTGATCATTTCCCCTTCACAAACCATCTAGAAACTTTCTCCAAGGGACAAAGGACCACCCAGATTTGGGCTGTCAACTGCCCTCCTGCTGCTCCATAAAGGTGCACTGCAATGAGGACTTCAGCTTGTGTCCATGGAGACCCATGTGGAAACCAGCCCAAGCAAAGGATAGCACAAGAGAGTTGATCATTTCCATTTGCACCCCTCCCTCCTTCCTGAGGCTGGTCTCTCCACCAAGAGCTTAAATTCCAGTGCCAGATTCACATCCATGAAGTGAGCTGGCCGGAGGTCTCCAACTTCCCCTTTTCAACCTATGGATACTTCCCATCCAAGCCAGCAGATCCAGAGAAAAGCTCCTCCATGTTGTAGAAGGAGGCAGAAAGAAGAAAGCTCCCTGCACTTCTTTCCACGTGCTGAAATGTCCACACACAAAAAAGAAACAGCATCCTGCCCAAAGCAGCTGTGTCTCCATGGGGAACAGCCTTGCTGCTTCCATCGTGTTTCACATTGCTTAAGTGGGGTACAAGTTAATTAAGAAATCCCTGAAACAACCCTTTGAAGTAGGAGCAGCCAGGCCAACCCTTCCTCAGCTGTCCCAGCCCCGGGCAGGGCAGGTGTGGCTGGAGAAAGGACTTGATGGCTGGAGAAAGAGTGGGAATGAGTGGGAATCCCAGCAAAGGGAAGAGGGCTGGCACCATGGCGCCGGTCAGAGGGGGCAGGAGAATCTCGGATGATGCAACTGGAGATGTCAGGACCTCCTGGCACCTCAAAAATGTTGAGCAGAGCTCAAGCTGAGCAGGTGTTTAGCAGATATTTTGTGTAAGGAAATATTACGTGTAATTGTGTATGAGAAAAGGATTTGCTTTTTCTGGGGTTTTCCAAATTGTCCCTGCAAAAACACCTCTCCTTGAGCACAGAGCAATGGCTAATACAGGAAAAGGTGCTGGGATTTCAATTTCCAGCTGCTGAACTCCAGCATGCTCTTAGAAGAGCATGGTGGTTAAACCCACAAGTGTCCCACTGTCCAATATTGGACACAAGGACACACCACTGGCTATAAAATAAAATATAAAATCCTCATCTCCTTGGACTGATGTTCCCTCTGTTATTTTAGTCTTAACAGGCTTATAGCCTCCTGAGGGATGGAAACCAAACTGTCCCTGATGTAAAATAGAAGGAATCCTGCACAAATGAGGATATTTACTTTATTTGCATTTTAGCTCATTAACCAGGGCAAACCCCTGGCTCGCTGCCCCTGTGTGAGGCACAGCCATGTGAGCTCCTTGTCAATGCAGATTTTTGGAGCTCCAGGCTCATTCCTCAGGACTTAAGCAATGTTCAAAACACAGCTGCAAGTGCCACCATCCCCATTTCCATCCCCATTTCCACCCTCATTTCCAGGCATGTCCCTGCCACGCCCTGGGGACCCCAGGAGCCCCTGGTGCCAGTGTGGATGTAGATAATTCTAGAGGGATTTGAGGTTGTGGACTCTGCTCAGAAGGGCACAGCTAGAGCCTCAGATGCAGCACGGGAACCCCCACATTGCTGAAATCCAGGCTTTTTGGCCCATTTCTTGGCTACCTGGGAAAAAAGGGAAGCGCAGGATGGTAAAGCTGAGGGACAATGTGAAAGAATCCATTTGTTAACTGGGTGCAGAATGATTCACAAAGGGAGAATAACCCAAATGCCACCAGTGAGGTGATTGGCTCTGACTGCTACAGCCCTCCAGAATGACATCCCCACATTCTGATGGATGGTGTCTCAGGTTGGAAGATGTACCTGGACGTGTGTATTCTATTCGCTATCTGTTAGAGGTGAGGCAGTTCTCTTCTGTTCATTGGGTAGATTTTCTTTATCTCTTCCACAACCAAAATCCCCCTCCAGGAGATCTCTTCTGTTCACGGGCCAGTGAGTGTCCCTGCATGGCTGAGATAATTCCATCATCCCATGGGGAGATGCTCCACTCAGAGGGAGGAGCCAAACATTCCTACCTGGATATAATCTGACCTGGAACAGCACAGCAGCCTTTGCCCCCTGCATTCCCAGAGGAGCAGCTTTCTCCCCACTGCATTCCCAGAGGAGCAGCTTTCTTCCCACTGCATTCCCAGAGGAGCAGATTTCTTCCCACTGCATTCCCAGGGGAGCAGCTTTCTTCCCCACTGCATTCCCAGAGGAGCAGCTTTCTTCCCACTGCATTCCCGAGGGAGCCCAGGCCCATCTCCCCCAGCCCTGGAGCTCCAGAGGAAAACTCCCCCCTTGTGCAGGATGCTGCTCCAGCAGAAGCACAGCTGGCACAGCAGGAGGGCTGAGCCACCATGGGATGGGACTGCTGCCACCTCCCTGACCCAAAAGTTGCCAGAGCCTGCTCTGACTCTGTCAGTGGTTTGGTTTTGGTTTGGTTTTTTTACTATTGCATTTGTATTTTAATTTTTCTTGTAAATAATTGTTATTCCTACTCCCATATCTTTGCCTGAGAGCTCCTTAATTTCAAAATTATAATAATCTGGAGCGGGGTGGTTGCATTTTCCATTTCAAGGGAGGCTCCTGCCTTCCTCAGCAGACACCTGTCTTTTCAAACCAAGACAGATGGTCTCAGGAAAGAACTAGTCCAGTGCTCAGGACCATCCAAAAAAAGCCAAAATGCCACGAAGAATTACCAGTAAAGGAAGGGAGAGCACCACGATGCTGCACAAATCCACCACTCCCTGGGAGCAGTTTTAGTCTCCCTATCTCAGAAGGGAGTTAACAGAACTGGGAAAGCTTGGGGAAGGATGGAAGAACTGGAATGGCTTCTGCAGGAGGAGCTATTTAAGCCAGGTTGCCTATGACAGGTCCTGCTGTAAGAAATTAGAGTGTAGCAGATGGCACCAACTTCAGCTGGAGACAGGTTAAGGTTGGGCATGAGAAGGGTGCTGCTCTCAGGACAGACATTTCCTGGTTTTGGGGATGTAAGGAGTTTTTGGGAGTTTAAAAGGGTGATCAACGAGTTAATGAATGATTAATTCCTTCCAGGGTGCTGGTGGCTTCCAAAATGACCCACTTCATAAAATCTCTGAGCAGCAAAGTACCAGAAGCTGCAAGAGCCCCCAGGTGAAATTTCTCTGCATATTTTCCTCGTTCCTACACCTCTCCCTGGGTTTTTGTGCAGAGTTCAAGGCGGGGTTCTAGGCTCAGGGGATTTGCAACAATACAGACATTGTCACGCTCTCCTGCCACAGGAAATCAAAGAGACCTTCCCTTGTGAAGACGGATGTGATGAGCAAGTGATTTCTGCTTTACATCCTCATTCAAGCTGAGCACCTGATGATGAAGCCCAGAGTTCAGAGGCTGAGGGATGGAAAAATTCAACTCCCCCAAACCATTCTGTTTCAGAACACCTGTGCTGCCAGGTCTCTGAGTAAAAGAACTACTCACAGGCTGTCTCAGGACCCAACCACAGAGCAATATTGGCAGGATAAAAGCCAAGTCAACCAAAGTGCTGAATAAGCAGAGGAGCCTGTGCCACTTGCAGCACTTTTGCCAGCAGAAAAGGGTCCCAGGCTTGTGGGTGATTCACTTAGTGTCATTTGGCTCCAGCTCAGAGGTGAGGGTTTCAGAATTACTCACAGCCCCATGCTAACGAACCAGATCTTGTGATGCTACTGAAGTTTTGCACCCTTTGTACCCAAAGGGGTTCTGAGCAGATGACTTCAAAACAAGACCTCCACACTCTTTTTTTGGGTTTGTTTTTTTTTTTTTTTTCCCAGTCTGAGGCAGGCTTCATTCCAGCGAGTCCTTGTTTCAGTCTGGGTGGCTGGTATTGATTGAGCCTCAGCAAAGCAGTCTCAGTTCTTCACTAGGAAGGGACAATTTGGCTTCAACTATTGATGACACAGAGCTCTTAACCATTTCCCAGGCATCACAAATTCATTTCCAAAATCCCAGAACCTGTCTTTTCTAATCCAGCTAACACAAGGAAGGAAGAGGCTTTGGTGCAGACTGCTTGGGGGCCTGGGCATGGTCTGGCAGAGACGGAACAAGGTGGAGTGAGAGGGCTCAAACATCTAAAAAGTGCAACCCTCTTTTGACTCCATAGTTGCTTTTGCCTCCTCTCCCTCAATTTCTTCCCCAAGGAAACTAGAATCTAACACACAAGAACAAAAGAAAAAACCCTCAAGCCTTGCTTAAGCCATATAGACAAAACTCTTGTGAATGGAAAGTTTGGAAGCCAGAGAAAATTGTTTGTTGTGCCAGATAGGGCTATTTTCAAAGTCCCCGAGTGTATTCCTTTCCCTTCTCTCATTAAAAAGCTACAATGGACCCTGCACAGATGTGTTTTTAGAGGTGTAAAGGGTTGCCCAAGTAGCTGGAGGGATGGGAAGATACTGTTGTGAGGACTGTGATGCCTCAGCCTGTTTGGAATGCAGCTGTGGGGGAAAATACCCACCTTGATCAGTGTGGATGGATTTAGGAGGTGACTGCAATTGTGATTTCTCCCTGTGCGTCCTGCTGAGTGGAGGCTTGGCTTATTTTCCCCACTTCTCAACTACATGGCCACCTTTGTTTCAGCCATGAAGCCTCCTTGGCCAAACAAATATTTTTATTAATACTCATCAGCAAAAATATAAACAGATACTGAGTTAGAACCACGGGCTCGGCTCTGATTGTTTGACCTTTAGTTTCTATTGACAAAAGCAAAGTAAACAATCTGTGTGGAGACTCAATGCTGATTTCTGCCACAAATAAATAAGAACATGAGATTAACACAGTGAGCTTTAAGTTATTAAACAGAGACCTGAAGCCATCGAAACTGGGAGCTACTCTGGAAGTGTTGATACCTGTGGAGCAATGAGTGTCCCTGGCAAAATGCTGCTCTTTGCTCATCTTGCAGGCAGGGACAGGTTGGATTAGGATGGATCTGCCCCAGTGGTGTGGACTTGAGCTGATGTGGACTTGAGAAGGGTGTCTGCCCTCCTGACCAGTACTCAGGGTGGGTTTTCAGAGCCAGCAGCTCCCTTGAGGAGCGTGAATGAGCAGGGAAGTTCCTGTGCACAGTTCTGGTGTTCCAAGAAGGATGTGGAGCTGTTGGAGCAGGTCCAGAGAAGTCACCAAGCTGCTGAGGGAACTGGAGCACCTCCCCTGTGGAGCCAGGCTGGGAGAGCTGGGGCTGCTCAGCCTGGAGAAGGGAAGGGGGTGTGGAGACCTCACAGCTCCTTCTAGGGCCTGAAGGGACACAGTGGAGCTGGAGAGGGACCCTGCAACAGGAACTGGAGTGACAGGACACAGGGAATGGGTTCAGTCTGACAGAAGGGAAATTTAGATGGGATATTGGGAAGGAATTGTTCCCTTGGATGGTGGGCAGGCCCTGGCACAGGGTGCCCAGAGAAGCTGTGGCTGCCCCTGGATCCCTGGCAGTGCCCAAGGCCAGGTTGGATACTGGGGCTTGGAGCAGCCTGGGACAGTGAAAGGTGTCCCTGCCCGTGGCAGGGGGAGGAACTGGATGCTCTTTAATTTCCCTTCCAACCCAAACCATTCTCTTCATCTGTAATTTTATTGTTCAAGCCGAGCAGGGAAGTAAAACCCCAGATCCCATTGCTTTATAGCCGGATAGGAAAACGTTGAAACCTCAAACACAGACGGGCCTGCAGTGAAAGGAAAAGGCAAAAAGCCCTGGTTTTAGCCCAGCTCCTGCTCTCAGCAAAGAACCAGAGGCACGTGGGATGCTGTTCAGGCTGTGCTGGGCATGGCTGCAGTTGGAGGGTTACAGCAGCCCCACGAGCCGCACTGACCTTTCGGGAGCTGCGAACCCGCCGTCCCTCCCATCCCTCCCCCACAGCCTGGGACAGCTGTAAACATCCCCATCATAAAGACACAATTGTGAGATCCTATTTATTTGCCATTAGGAACCGGCCTGGCACGGGCTTGGGTTGCCCGAGGGGCTGGGCAGGCAGAGCCTGTCCGTGCCCTCCTGCCACGACCCGCCCGGGGCCCATGGCATGCAAAAACTGCCTCTGGCCTGTCCCTGAGCCCCTCCTGGCGCCAACATCCCTGGGATGGCTCCTGAGAGATGAAAACAAAACAACAACCCAATTCCCTCCTCGCCTCTCACCAGCTCTTCCCATCCCTGCTGCTCCCCCGGGTGCAGGAGCCGAGGGTGGGGAGGAGGGCAGGAAGTTGCTGACGCGTGTGGTTGGATTTGGGTTTGAACACCATCCAGAAAGGAGCACCAAATATTAGTAAACAGATCAGGAAACATTTCCGTGTTTGGCAATAACTCCGCTTTTCCACGGCAGCCATCTCCAGTGGTTTTTCCACCAGGGAAAAAGACCCCACTCGGTTGCTTTGCTCAAACTGGAGCAGCTCAGCTCCTGGACACCGTTCAGATCCTGCCCTCCAAAGCCAGGTCTCTGGGCAGGTCCTGCAGCAGGATTCTGATTTGGGCATGGGTCTGAGTCCTGCAGAGCACAGGGTTCACACTCCTGGACATCCCAGGGGATTACAGGATCCTGCAGCCATGTCCAGCATCTCCACCATGATGCAGGCTGAAAAGGAAAGGATCAAGATGCTTGCCTATATTGCTTTGGAAAAGAAGATTATGAAGCATTTTCCTCGCCGTGTGGTGAAGAGGGAATTACTGAGTTCCGATGGGCTCCACGGGGCAGGGACAAAAGGCCTGTCAAGCCCTGCTGCTTCAAGCTGCAGTCGGTCCTGTTAGGAAAAAGACACAGGAATGAATCAAGCACTGCATGAAATCCTAGTTTTACCATTTCTCAGCATCCTGGGATGAACCCAAGCTGCTCCTCTTGCAACATGTGAGGGAAATACAACAGTTCCTGATTCCAGAGGACTGAATGCCCTAAATCTGTGTTTCTGTGCTCTTTACCATGACTTCCACTCAACAAGTTCAAATTTAGGGGCTTGGATAAAAAGCCTATGGTCAAGGGCTAGTTTTGGAGAGAAGACCTCATCTCTGGGCACAGCACCTCTCACTGCAGGTGTAGAGAGATGTTGATGTGGGATGGAGGTGCCACCAGCATGGAGAAGAGGAACCAAGAGGATGAGGCAATCCTGATCCACAGCAACAGCAACCCTAAAAGCAAAGGAGGAAAAAGCAACAGAATTTGTCTTTTTTTCATGTTGAACTCCATGAGATGGTGTGAAAAACCATCTGATCTAACACCTCGTGTGACCAAGTCTCTGTAACTGCATGAATCATCCCACGCAGACACCTGGCGATGCTAAAGGTGACACTGTGACACCCACAGCTTGCCACTTATTTTGCTGCTGGTGGTTTTCACTGATGCCATCAGTGCTGCCTGAAATAACTAACAAATACCATGTCCACTTGAGAACCAGGGTCTCCAGGGAGATGCCACCAGACCTTGTGCTCTCACCATTTCAGTCTCTTTCCTACACCTTTGTCCTGCTTTTTCTGGTTTACACAGATAAGGGGCCTGTCTCACTCCAACCCCTCCCATGGGCAGAGACACTTTCCACTATCCCAGGCTGCTCCAAGCCCAGGCCATGGACACTTCAGGGATCCAGGGGCAGCCACAGCTGCTCTGGGCACCCTGTGCCAGGGCCTGCCCACCCTCGCTGCCCAGTCCTCAGCCCCAGCAGCAGGGATAACAAAGTGAACAGGAAAAGTGAAGCCTGCAGGACCAGCTTTGCCATAAAACCAGGGAGCTGGGAAGGGGCTCAGCCTGGAGAAAAGGAGGCTCAGGGGGGACCTTGTGGCTCTGCACAGCTCCTGCCAGGAGGGGACAGCCAGGGCGGGTCGGGCTCTGCTGCCAGGGAACAGGGACAGGACAAGGGGAAACGGCCTCAAGCTGTGCCAGGGGAGGCTCAGCTGGGACAGCAGCAGGAATTTCTCCATGGAAAGGGTGCTCAGGCCTTGGCAGGGGCTGCCCAGGGAGCTTTGGAGGTGTCCAAGGAAAGGCTGGAGGTGGGCATTGGGCACAGCTGGGACTCCATGGGCTGGCAGGGATTTTCCAACCCCGAGGAATCTGGGATTCTCTAAACACCAACCAAAAGCATCCCGAGGGAATTCCTCGTGCAGCCTCCCGGCACAGCTGGGAAGTTAATGCCGGATTTAAGGGGCTTTGCTGGGAATGGGCTGGAGCTCAGTCGCGTGCTCAGCTCCTGCAGGGCTCATCTCCAGCTCTCCTCACCCGGGGAAAGCGCTGAACGTGCCGGGGCGTTCTAACGAGGTTTCCAAATGGTTCCTACCCCTGTGCTCCCAGGCCAGGCTTCCATGGAGCAAACAGAGCTGTGCCGAGGCGTGGATGGAGCTGGAATCCTTTCCTAGCCATGGCCAACTGGGAATAAGAGTTACTTCTTTATAGCAGATGTGTAGCTCAAAGTTCACCATAAGGGCACTCACATCGAGAGCACAGCGTGTATTGTTCTGCAAGAAGGCTCAGCTCAGCCCTTCAAAAGACTCTGGAACAACTAATTTCATTATTCAAAGAATAAAGTGAGGCAGAGGGAGCCAAAATTAACCCTCTGGCTGCTCCCTGGAAGCAGGGATTTCTTTAGCACCCTGTGCTCACAGATGCGGGCAGAAAATCTGCCTCACAGTGTCCCAGCTCTGTTTTTCTCACTAGTTTAGGAGTTGGATATGTTATTCCTCTCAAAATGACTTCCTGGACCCAGGCCAGGCTGAGCACCCCCACATTAAGCCCTCTGTGTCTACACTGCATCAGCAAACATGGCTTGGGATTTTCATCTCTACTTATGACCTCCAGGGAAAATCAGAAGCAAAAAAAATATATATATTTTTTAATTATCTGTACAAAAAAAAAAAAGATCATTCTCTTACTGACCAAATTAAAAAATAATACTTGCAGACAAGAAAGGCAAAAGAAGACAAATTCCACAAAAGAATAATTCACCTATTTTTAGGCAGATTTGAGGAAAGAAAAATACACTCCTCCAAATCATGGCACCTCCTTGGCCAAGGATTGTTTAACCGTGTGGCTGGGGCATTAAATTCTCCCTGCCCAACCAAATTCCTCTCTCTGGAGCTGGGCTGCTCGCTCAGCATCAATCCTACCTGTGAGTTAACTTCTAAGGGAAAAGCCCAGGACACGTAAAGGAAATTGACCCCAGAGCAGTGGGTTGATAAAGGGTCAGTCAAAGACCAGGACCATGTGCAGATGGGTCCTTTAATTTGCTGCTTCACTTCCCACATCCAGCACACAGTGCAGGGGTGGAATTGAGATGAGCTCTGGAGAAACAGCCAGGAACCATCTCCAGTTGTATTTGGGGCAGAACCCCCGGGTTTCTCCTTAACCCAGAGCTGCTCAAAAATCCTTTGGCGAGTCCTTTGGCCAGGGAGCGGCTGGAGCTGTGATGTGTGAGGGATTATTTACACTTGCTCCCGTCCTGCTGTGCTTGCAGCTTGCATTCCCAAGCTGGCCCCCAGGACTGCCTTTTAAATCCAAGGAAAGCGGGATTTGCACTACACAGGTGCGCGGAGGGAGGCAGCAAACCCCAGATGACCGGGATATGCTGATGATCTGATTTGGACCAGACTCGCTCCAGCTCTCCCCGTACAGAGCAACACCCGCACACAGCCCGTGGCTATTGCAGCAACACATCTGTGAGAACAAAAATCTCTTTGTCCCGACGTGTTCCCAAGGCTCCATCCCTCCTGTGCCGGGAACGTTGCAAATGGGAACGGCGGCCTTGCCAAATTCGAGGTGCTGAGCCGGCTGGAGAAGGTGGCGAAGTGTGGGAAATGAATTTATAGAAAATGTAAAAATCTTAACAGAAGGCTCATATAGTGTGTATTTGTATGTAAATTATGAGATAAGAAGTGTTGACTTTTGTGGGAATCCAGGGCTTCCCTCTGGCTGCCCTGGCAGGTCTGGGACCCTGGCAGGGGTTAGGAACCCCCCTGGACAGAGCCCCCAGAGACACTGTCTGTGATCTCTGTCCATGGAAAAGAGTTTTCAATCTTACAGGATGAATTACAAGCTCTGAGTGTTTGATATAAGTAATAAATAAGTGTGGCACGGGTGCAAAAGTAAAATTTTAGGTTTCTAGATAAGGGGTCCAAAGGGGACAAGATGGAGGAAATTGGGTGTGTCTTGTCCTTTTTCTCCTTCTTCATGCCCTCCATGTTTCACTGTGGTGTTGGCATTTTTCTGTTGGTTCAGGCTGGGGACACACTGTCCAACGTAGGTGACAGATATTGGCACGTTATTGTAAATCCAGCACAGGTAGTTTGTGGTATTTAATGTTTGTACCATCCCACTGAGGGCAGAGCCCCACACGCTGCCCTGCAGGACAGAGCTGCGGCAGGGCAGCAGAACATGTTAGAGATAAACAGAATAAACAACCTTGAAACCAGCACAGACGAATTATGGCTTCTGCTTTGGCAGCGGGGCAGAAAGACAGAGACTTTCTACAATCTTGGGATCATCAATACCTCAGATTCCGATAGACTTTGTTGTAGAATTAGACAGATATTATTAAGAGAGGAACAGAACTAGAAACAAGGTTTTAAAGGTAGTTTTATAAATAAGACTAGATACTTTAGAGAAATAGAATTATGAAAGATACATTAAAGGGGTAATTATAGATAATTAGTTTTAAGATATTTACAGCATAGTAAATATCTATTTACTATCTATCATTGTTATTAATGATAATTACCTATTAATATCTATCAGCTAAAGCTGATAGGCTAAGAAACACTTATAGTGTATTGTAATTAAGAAATAGTTTGTGATTGGAATAGTGTGAATTATAACATCTGTATTATCTCACTCTTCTCATAAGACTAAAAATAGAATAAAAGTATAAAAAAAATAAAAGCATAAACGCCATCTCTGGGTCAGAAAATAATATAATCTGACAGCAAAGGAGAGTGGCCGATCCCCTCTTCTCCTGCCAGCTCATCCCCTTTCCCTGCGCTCCGGCAAGTGAACCAGCTGCCGGGACAGAAGCTGACCTATATTCCAGCTCTGACTGCCCACCACTGGTTTTTTTTTTGGTTTTTTTTTAAATTTTTTTCCCCAAACCTGAGCTGTGGGGCCCGCAGGGAGCCTGGGTGCGGTGCAGCACGGGGAAAGGAAGGAAGGGAGGAAGGGAGGAAGGGAGGAAGGGAGGAAGGGAGGAAGGGAGGAAGGGAGGAAGGGAGGAAGGGAGGAAGGGAGGAAGGGAGGAAGGGAGGAAGGGAGGAAGGGAGGAAGGGAGGGAGGAAGGGAGGAAGGAAGGAAGGAAGGAAGGAAGGAAGGAAGGAAGGAAGGAAGGAAGGAAGGAAGGAAGGAAGGAAGGAAGGAAGGAAGGAAGGAAGGAAGGAAGGAAGGAAGGAAGGAAGGAAGGAAGGAAGGAAGGAAGGAAGGAAGGAAGGAAGGAAGGAAGGAAGGAAGGAAGGAAGGAAGGAAGGAAGGAAGGAAGGAAGGAAAGGAAGGAAGGAAGGAAGGAAGGAAGGAAGGAAGGAAGGAAGGAAGGAAGGAAGGAAGGAAGGAAGGAAGGAAGGAAGGAAGGAAGGAAGGGAGGAAGGAGGAAGGGAGGAGGGAGGGAGGGAGGGAGGGAGGGAGGGAGGGAGGGAGGGAGGGAGGGAGGGAGGGAGGGAGGGAGGGAGGGAGGGAGGGAGGGAGGGAGGGAGGGAGGGAGGGAGGGAGGGAGGGAGGGAGGAGGGAGGGAGGGAGGGAGGGAGGGAGGGAGGGAGGGAGGGAGGGAGGGAGGGAGGGAGGGAGGGAGGGAGGGAGGGAGGGAGGGAGGGAGGGAGGGAGGGAGGGAGGGAGGGAGGGAGGGAGGGAGGGAGGGAGGGAGGGAGGGAGGGAGGGAGGGAGGGAGGGAGGGAGGGAGGGAGGGAGGAAGGGAGGAAGGGAGGAAGGGAGGAAGGGAGGAAGGGAGGAAGGGAGGAAGGGAGGAAGGGAGGAAGGGAGGAAGGGAGGAAGGGAGGAAGGGAGGAAGGGAGGAAGGAAGGAAGGAAGGAAGGAAGGAAGGAAGGAAGGAAGGAAGGAAGGAAGGAAGGAAGGAAGGAAGGAAGGAAGGAAGGAAGGAAGGAAGGAAGGAAGGAAGGAAGGAAGGAAGGAAGGAAGGAAGGAAGGAAGGAAGGAAGGAAGGAAGGAAGGAAGGAAGGAAGGAAGGAAGGAAGGAAGGAAGGAAGGAAGGAAGGAAGGAAGGAAGGAAGGAAGGAAGGAAGGAAGGAAAGGAAAGGAAAGGATGAGAAGCATGCCAAGGGTCCCCAGGGGTCTCATCACCACAACCTCTGGGATGACAGCAACCTGCCCTGCGCCCCCTTTACCCAACACAAAATGTCTCCACTGGGCTGAGCCAGTTTTTGAATGAGCTAGAAATGGGGCTTCTGAATTGCTTTTGATGACATGGTTTTTTTGTTTTTTTTTTTTTTTTTTTTTTTTATCTTTTACATAGGTAGGAAGGGTGAGTTTGGCTCACATCTTTATTGTATGGTTTAGAACGTCACAAGACCCCCAGATACAAGACTTTTTTAAGGATTTATTGACTAATAAAACACTGCTAACAAGAATATTCATGGTTTTGACTTAATCTTTAAACATTTCATCTTATGGACCCATGTTACAGTGTAAGCTTTCTTAGGCAATGACACACAGTACTGCATTCTGAACTTCTTGTTTACCCTTGGAAATACTTTTATTTTTATATCTTTAAAACTCTAAACTTTCTTCTTTTTAACTTAACGTGCCTCTGCTTTAAACTATAAATCCACATTCTCGCTTCTAGCACCTAAGTTTGGAAGCCTTTTCCAAGGTCTCAAATCAAATCCTGTGTTTAATTCTAAGCTTGGCCTTACAGGCCCAAAGTTCTGAGAGCTCCTTGCATTTTGGATTCCAACAAGCCACAACTCTCTCCTTGTTTCCAGTTATTTACCTCCATGGGAGGAATTTTGCTTGGATGTTCTTGAAAATGAAGCCAGTCACTCTCCCTCCTCCTCCTCCTCTTCAGCAAAGGGGCTGCTCCGTGCCCTGTGGGGCTGATCCTGGAGGTGCCACCTGAAAGTGGGAATTAAGCCCAAATCCCAGGGAGGATGACAGGGAGGTGTTGCAGCCAGCCAGGCACAGCAGCAGCAGAAGGCTCTGGGATTTCAGGGCTTCAGCTCTGCCACACAAAGCGGCTTAGGGACAGCACAGCTGAGCCAGGGGATGGATTAGAGCAAAACCCGCTCTGGCTCCGGGAAATCTCTGCACAGGGGCTCAAGGTGCTCACTGGGCAGCTCAGAAAGTGCCCTGGTGCTCCTCTGGTGTGGGAATCCAGGGCATCCCTCTGGCTGCCCTGGCAGGTCTGGGACCCTGGAAGGGGTCAGGAACCCCCCTGACAGAGCCCCCAGAGACACTGTCTGTGATCTCTGTCCATAGAAAAGAGTTTTCAATCTTACAGGATGAATTACAAGCTTTGAGTGTTTGATAAGAGTAATAATTAAGTGTGACACAAGTGCAAAAGTAAAATTTTAAATTTCTAGATTAGGGGTTCATAGGGGACAAGATAGAGGAAATTGTGTGTGTCTTGTCCTTTTCCTCCTTCTTCATGCCCTCCATGTTTCACTGTAGTGTTAGCATTTTTCTATTGGTTTAGGCTGGGGACACACTGTTTAATATAGATGATAGATATTGGCACGTTATTGTAAATATAGCACAGGTAGTTTCTGGTATTTAATGTTTGTACCATCCCACTGAGGGCAGAGCCCCACACGCTGCCCTGCAGGACAGAGCTGCAGCAGGGCAGCAGAACATGTTAGAGATAAGCAAGAATAAACAACCTTAAAAACAGCGCAGACAAATTATAGCTTCTTCTTTAACAACAAAGCAAAAAGACAAAGACTTTCTACAATCTCAAAATCACCAATACCCACAAATTCCAACACTCTGGGAGCAGCTGGGCTCCTGGCTCCAGCACAGCCTCCTAATGGCCTGTCCCAGCCTCCTCGTGGCCTGTCCCCATCCCCTTGGAGCTGGTCACTCTGGGGTTTGCAGCCAAGCAAATGCTGCCCTTGTTTTTGGTAGCCACAGAGCCCTTGGGGCCAGGCTGGGGCTGGTGACCAGACACGGTTTGGGTGGCACAGGGCCGGGTTCCTCTTCCTTGCACTGACTCAAGGAGGAAACTCCTGTGGCAGTGTCACACCCCAGGCCGGTGCCACTGCAGCAGCAGAGATCTCTGCTCTCGGGCTGGGGCTGTACCAGCACAACGCTGCCCCTCCAGCAAGAGGACATTTGGTCACAGGGGTGCTTTCAGCTGGGCAGCACCTCCCACCTGCAGCTGCCTTTTAAAAATAATTTTTAAAAAACCAAAACAAACACAAGACATCACAAAACCCCCAAATCTCCAAAACTAAGTCAATCTCTAAATTTATTTTCATATGCTTGCACAAAACCATGGCCCAGGTCTCTGGAGACAGAAGAGAATTGTCTGGTTGCTTTCCTGGGATTTTTCCCTGGATGGATGTGACTTTTGATGGCAGATCCATCCATTGCAGCCTTGTTCCCATATTCCCTGATCCCACTGTAAGAGCAGTGGCTGCACAGGTGCCATGGGCCAGCCCTGCCATGGGATGTTCCCTGGGTGGAAGTTAGCACAGCTGGGAGCTGGAAGGCTTTGAGAACCCGTGTCCCTGGCTTTCCTTGTCATGAGGAAGACAAGAACATCGTGGTCTGGGAGCTGGGAGGCTCCAGCCCCACTTCAGGCAGTGGCTGGGCTGGTGGCACAGATGAGAGCAGACACAGCCAATCCCCTTGTCTGGGAACAAAGAGAATGGCTGGAATTGATGGATCAGCCAGTTAATCAAAAATCAGGGAAAATCCCAGGAAATCAACCAGACAAGTCTCTTCTGTTGCCACCCTTCTGGACACAGTGGGCTCTTTGAAACATCACCCTGCCACACTCCTTGTGTGGGAATCCCACATCTCCCTGCTGCCAGCATTCCCACTGCCCAGAGGAACACATCCAACAGATTTTCCTCTCCACCTTAAAAAAAAACCCAAGCAGTTTTTACCTAAATTATCTGAACCTGGAGAGATGCTGCAGAACAGAGGCAATTTGATAGACTGGCATGATATTTTCAGGAGGAATTTCTGCATGCAAAGGGTGCTCAGGCCTTGGCAGGGGCTGCCCAGGGAGCTTTGGAGTGCCCATCCCTGGAGGTGTCCCAGGAAGGGCTGGAGGTGGCACTCAGTGCTCTGGGCTGGGGACAAGGTGGGCACTGGGCACAGCTGGGACTCCATGGGCTGGCAGGGTTTTTCCCACCCCATTGATTCTGGGATATGAGGAAGGAGCAATTTGAGACTCACTGGGATTTGAAATAGGTCCAAATTGAAAATCAGATGACTCAAAAACCATCTCTGAATCTGTGATTTGGGTACTTTGAGGCATCAGGGTGATCAAAGCTGAGAGATTGCTGAAAGGACAAGCCAGAGACATCTGCACTGGTCTGTCACTGCTGGTGTCAGAGGCTGCTGCTGAGACAAAGCATCACAGCCCTTCAGAGAACAACTATTGAGGCAAAGATGCCTCACATCCTGTTTTCTGCCTACTCTTAAAATTAACAGGTCTTAAATTCTTTGTGTCACTTAAAATACTCCACTAGAAATGGCCAAAGGCAGCAGGATGTCAGGTTTGGGTGAAATGCAGGGGTAAAATAAGAAAAACAGAGGCTAAAGTTTTAAATTCCTATGTTATGTTATTTCAGTGCTGTGATAGAGAGGTACTAGATTTTTGACACGTGATTGAAGAGGAAGGGAAAGTTAAAATCCAATTTGGAATAAATAAATTATTTCTTGGTTAATTACTGAGTAATTTCTGAACCTATCTAGTGTTACCCCCTGCCATGGCCAGGGACCCCTTCCACTGTCCCAGGCTGCTCCAAACCCTGTCCAGCCTGGCCTTGGGCACTGCCAGGGATCCAGGGGCAGCCCCAGCTGCTCTGGGCACCCTGTGCCAGGACCTGCCAACCCTCACAGGGAACAATTCCTGCCCAATATCCCATCCAGCCCTGCCCTCTGGCAGTGGGAAGCCATTCCCTGTGACCTGTCCCTCAGACAAGGAGTAAATAAGGAGTTTCCAAGGAATAAACTCTGCAGCTTTATGGATTTTTGTGCCACTTCAAGTCAGGCTCTTTTCCTTGATATCATTTTCATGGGCTGTAAAAGTATCAGGCCTGGCAAGAGTGCTGGAGCTCTGTGCTTCTGCCTAGAGCCAGGGAGAGTCTTACTCCAATCAAAGTAACCACTCTCAGCACAGATCCTGGAAAATTCAAATTAATTCCATCCCAGTAATTATTCCAGCGCACGGATACATCTTCCTTTATTTGTTTTTTGCAAGATGACGTTGATGTTAAACTCAAATTCGATCCATCACAGCAAAATTCATAACAAATCTAGAGGAAGTTTAGCAGCCTGGCTCTGAAATTGCTGTAGATGAGGCCTCACAGCCTCTGCAAGGCTCATGGCAGACTCTATGCAGCCATCGAAGTTGGAACGAGTGAATCCATCACCCGCACAGATCAGGAGAGGCTGGGTGTGAAGAATCATCTGTCCTGGACAATTGGCCACAGCTCTTGTAACCTGAAAATGAGAAACATAGAGGGAGTGGGAAGAGAAATATTGCATTTACCTGGATTTCACACCAGAGAGATCTGAGTTCCTGAGAAGTATATCACAGAACCACAGGTGGTTTGGGTTGGGATGGACCATAAAAATCATCTCTTCCCACCCTCTGCCATGGGCAGGGACCTTCCACTGTCCCAGGCTGCTCCAAGCCCTGTCTAGCCTGGCCTCCCACTCCAAAAGGTAGATCCAAACATTCACCATCAAAGTACACAGTAAAATACTTACTTCTGGGAGATAAATAATTAGAATAAAACTTGACTGTGTGTGGAAATTTAGAAACTTTACAGCCTGTTCTGTTTTATTGTCAGCCCGTCTCAGCAGAAATGACTTGTGTGACGCTGGTGTACAGATATAAAAAGGTGTGAGGGTGATCTCACATCAGCAAAGAGGGACTTGCAAATGGCTTCAACACAGGAAAGGGAACCTCCTGTCTCCGGATCACAAAATCACAGAATCACTGGGGCTGGAAAATCCCTGCCAGCCCACGGAGTCCCAGCTGTGCCCAGTGCCCACCTTGTCCCCAGCCCAGAGCACTGAGTGCCACCTCCAGCCCTTCCTGGGACACCTCCAGGGATGGGCACTCCAAAGCTCCCTGGGCAGCCCCTGCCAAGGGCTGAGCACCCTTTCCATGGAGAAACTCCTCCCAGTGCCCAACCTGCTAAAGCATGATACTTTCACCATTTTCTTTTGATCATTCCATGCATTTCCACCCAGTAAACCATTGCTGTAACCCCTGTGGGACTGTCATTCCTTCCAAGGAGCCTTGCTAAATCCAAGGGATTTTTCCACTGATTCAAATGTACCCTCAGCTGGCCACTGCCAAGCCATTCTGGGCCATGCCGTGTGGGGGTGAGCTGCAAAATCCACATTTATGTTGCTGGCTGCATTCTCTGCTACTGGGTGTTAGCATCTCTCCAGAGGAGGAAACTTGCTGAAATAACCAGTTGTAACCCCTTACCCCTTATTCAGCTTAACAGAGGAGTCTATCCAGGTATGGCAAATTCAGAGACAGACTCTCCCTCAGACCAGTTTCAAGTCAGTAGTTAATTTATTACTGAATTTTTCTCACAGATCCAGCTGAGTACAAACAATGCCAAAAGATTTGGCAGAAAAAGTCTTTTTTGAGTGTCCTTTCTTCTTGGCTACCCAGTGTTTATTTGATGCTGGTTGTACCAAACAGCTCCTACCCCTCCTGGTATCTGGTCAAAGGTTGATGATCTTGTAGGTGTTTTCCAGCCCCAGTAATTCCATATAAAGTGACTCTGCCAAAGACACACGGTGGGTTGGGAAGCTGTGGGCTCTGAATGCTAATGGTGCCTTCAGCATAATTAGAGCAAGGGGATCCAGAACTGCAGCTGTGCTGCTAAGTAGTGTCAGTAGAATTTTGGAAGTCCTAATCCCTCATCTGCCATGGATAATTGTAATGTCTGCATTTTAATCCCAGGATTGTGTTTGGCCATGTGAAGGATGTTACAGCCGGATTTAATTAACAAGTAGGATAAATCCCAACTAAAAGAGTCAGGGGAAACAGGCACCCATCTTATCAGTTCCTCTGGCCTCTGTGGCAACAGCTTATTATAATTGAAAGTAAAGAGAGCTTTAGGAGAAAGAGGGAGCTCTGCCCCAGATATTTCATTTAGGCAGTGATTATTTTACAGGGTGGCATTAGCGATCTCTTTATGGAGATAACGGGTCTGACCTACACGGATTTATCTGCAACCTAAGACATACTGACATTCATCCACCAAATTACAGGCTGGTGATTATTCCTCCTGTGGCACCAGCAGCTGCTGGACTCAGAGCCCTGGCTGGCAGCAGCAACAGAAGCAGGAGCTGGATGGGGTTTGGGAATCCCTTCCAGAGCTGGATCCAACTCTTCTCCCCTCTGCTCTCGTGAGCACCAGCAGCTCTCAGCAGGTAAGGCAGGAGAAAGACCAGATTCCACAACCAGGGAACCTTAACAGTGACACCTGTTTCCCCAAAAAACCTCCCTGAACTGATAAAGAGGAACTTAGAGAACACACCATGATTTTGATGGGTTTTTTATAAGTATTAATACCCTTGCTAAGGTTGTTTTTGCAATCCACCAATACTTTACTCGCAGAAAAATAAAGTTTGTGCTAACAAGACCAGGTTCCCAAATTGGATGCAGATCAAGGGGTATGAGCAGACTCCACAACAGCCATCCACAGCAACTTCAAAAAAGGAAACACTTTTAGGGGACTGCTTTAAAAGTAAATATTTTGCATCAACCTCCACGTTCAAATTCACCAATGTAAATTAACTTGAGAGTCTTTGGGTAAACATGGATATACTCTCCAATACTTAAGGAAATCACCAACCATTTCCTTGGATTTTTAAAAGAAGACTGCAAAATATACACATTTTGCTATTATTACCCTTAGGTAGTTTACTTTAAAATACTTTTTGCATAACATTCCATTAAATTGAGCAGGGCCAAATCAAATAATAACAATTAGTACAACTGTATTTCTGCTCTTTGTGGCAGGGTGGGAATTTTGCTAATAATACTTTTGGATGCAGAGGGACGCACTGAGTCATGATTTTTTAAATACCAGTGAAAATCCCACCGAATTACGTGGGATTTACTTCCTTCCTGTACACTACTCCTAGCCCTGCTTCCCAGAAGAGCTGCATAACTCACTGATGAGCCAGGCCATGTTAAAAAATGGCTAAAAATGACGTGGCTTTTGCTGGCCAGCCCTGGATGCTGCTCATGGCTACCTGGAGGAGTGTTTTATGGATATTGAGCAACCATCCCCTTTCCTCTTGCTCCCTGGGGATGGAAAATGCAGCCCAGCAGGACCTCCCAGCTGACTGGTCCCACCAGGGAGTACCTGGGAGTATCTCCACCTCTGGCACTTGATGCTGCTTGGTTTGGGCAGGGAGGGCACAATCCTCTGCAGGTGGCTGAGGATGATCTGCTGCACCTCTGCAGGCTCTGAGTCCAGGTGCTCGCTGCCAAAGGTCACAGTCGTGTGCACCACCACTGAGGGCCCAACTTCAGGAGACTCTGGAAGAAAGAAAGGAAGAGGAGAGGTGCTTTTGAAGGATTGCTCATTCATACCTGCCTTCCCCACATGCTGACAATTGTGCCTCTGGCCTAGGAGTCAGTAAGAACAAAAAGATCTGTGGTACCACTCTGTTCTTCCCGATGGGAAAAAAGCACAGGGAATAACAAGGAGGATAATCTCTGCAACAGCCTGGCCTTGGACACTTCCAGGGATCCAGGGGCAGCCACAGCTTCTCTGGGCAACCTGCGCCAAGGCCTCACTGTAAAAAAAAATGGGATTTTTATCTCATCTAAATCGACCCTCCCTCATCTTAAAACCATCACCCTTTGTCCTATCAGAAAAATTTGTTCTGATCTATGACATCATAGCTCAAGTGCTGATCCCAGCAGACCTGGAAAGGACTGGGCTTTGTTACATTTGGGGCTGGTTGCAGATTCTCAGCAGCAGCTGACTCCTGTCCCCACTGGCATGTTGGCCTAAAAACCAGCAGCCAGAGAATGTGGCTGGATTAGGGGATTTTTGTGTGCCCCTATGAGCAGGATGGAGCAAAGACACAGCGTGGGTTATGCTGCATTTCAGCTGAGCTGTTTGTTCAATTCAGTGATTCCCTCTCACTCCCCTACCCAGCGACTCCCTCCTTGGGAAGCCTCTCCTGGTTAGTCCTTTGTTTGGACTAGCACATTCTTAGAAGAAGATTTTAGTTTCAGCAAATGAGTGTTTTCTGACAGAGGAATCCACAAAGAAAGAGGTGGTTGAACACTTGCTGACCATTCTGGCTGTTAGGCACCAAGCTTGATAAACTCCTTATCTGCCACTGAAGAAATCTCCAGCTCCTCAAGCCAGGGATCCCCTCTGGGAAGATGACACACTCCAGCTTTCCAAAACAATTGTTGGAGTGCTTAGGGGTCATCCAAGGGTTACAACCTGCTCTCCAGTAGAAAATTGTCCATGGATGTGATAGGCACACATCTCCCACAGGAGTGTTCTCATTTTAGGAAACAGTATCAAATATTTTTTTTTCTCATGTTGCGGCCCAAAACCTGGAGCCATGACAGATCCCAATAAAAACCGAGATGTGGTTGTTTCCTGACCCTCAGGGATTTGTAAGCTTCCTGGGGAGATGTGTTTTGCCATCTAAACCCCATTCTGGTCCTGGGTAGCAGGAGGGGAAGGGGAAGGGCTTTTGCCACAGCAAACAAACCCTGGAAGAAGGACATGGCTGCTGGGTCAGCGTGGAGGGCAGCAGAGAAGCTGGACACCTCCGGACAGGCTGGAACTGCATCCCTGCTCCCTGGGAGGCATCACACCGTGCCAAAAGAGAGGTCAATGTGCAGGCCTCATAAACCCTACCTAAAAGTTTAAAAAAGAGCAGTGATCAACTTTACTACACCTAGAAAGCAAGAGAGGTGGAGGGTCACATTCAAAACGCCACGCTGCTGTTTAGCCAGCGAGCTTCCCCAGTTATCCTCAGAAATTCCCATGGTTCCTAAGGTCTCACAGTCTCCCTGGAATAAAATCTACTGTCTGACAAGGCACATTTGGGAGGAGTCATTGAAAGAATGGCACTAACTTTTTCATATTCAGAAACCCAGCATTTCATTAGCCTTACCAACAGTTTCTGATTATTTTTCTAAAAAGCAGGCAGGGCTGGCAGAGGATTACAACAGAACTGACAGCGTAACAAGGCAAAAACTTAAATAGTTCTTTAACTCTTTCATCTTCCTAAAAATTCTTACTTCAGGAAGGAAAGGAATCTCTATTTCGAAATCGAAGAGGACACTCAGGAATTATACAACACTAAAAACCTGTAAGGCAGATCTTCCCTTTAAATTACATAACCCCACAGTCCTGGAGCAAAAGAAAGGAACCACTTCCCCTTTGATGTGTCATCTATCTTTAGTCCTCCTGGAATGCAGAGAGATGCAAGGACTGCGGTATTCCAGAAATAATTTATGCTGGAGAATTCCCACTGTCCCCCCCGACCCGGTATAAATATGGATGGGGTGTTTGAGGCAGCCAATCCCACAAAGTGTTTAATATTCATGCGCGCCACACGGGGAATTCAGCACACGCTTCTGGTGGGCTCCTCCTTACGTAACATCACCTCTGCAGGCAGGCACGGGGTTCTGCCCACAGCAGCTGGGATCCTCAGCTGCTGGAAAAAGCTTTCCCTCCTGTTGGCTCCTGATTACACCAGGAATTGGTGGCATCAGGGAAATTGCCTCATCAAACCCACCCCGCTGCGTGATTGCAGCAACGAGGCCGGTTTGGGTTCCACTGGTGCGACGTGAAACGCCCACGAGTTGGATGTCTCTGCTTTACTGAGTCAAGGCAGGCACTGCCACATCTCACACAAGTGACAAGGACAGTCTGGGCTTCCAACAGCCTCTGCTGTTGGCCTTTGAGGGCTGGACTAACTCCTTTAGGGAGATGTTCTAGGAGTCCTTCAGCAGAAAGCTCACAGGATCATAGAATCATAAAATGGGTTGAAGATCATCCAGTTCCAAACCTCTTGCAGGGGACAACTATCAGCCATCGTTATTTTCTCTGGATCTCTACTGCTCAAGGCTGTTTTTGAAAAAGCTGCTATTTGAGATGGCAGTGAGGGTGAGATAAGCCTCCATTTATTGTGGATACATCAGGTGAAGAAACAACTGGAGAAAGTGATGGCTTTTTGGGAATGATGACTGCTCTGGAAGATCTCAGCTGCCTCACCCAGCAATTCTGCTTTCTCTGAATGTTTACTTTTTGGTTGTCACCATCCTCTTCTTCAGATGAGGCCAAATAATCAAGGTCAAGGAATGAAAGAATGGGAAGATTGATGAGTGGAGTGGAGTTAAAAGGGACAGCGAGGTGCTCCTGTGCCTCCCATTGAAATCTTCTGGAGGCCAGTCGGAAGCACAGGAAGAAAAATGCAGATGCAAAATACTTGCATATGTGCTAAAACAAGCATAAAGGAACTTTTTATTCATGTGTTTTGGTCGCAGGGCTTCACATGTAAATAAATTTCACACTCCACCTCCCTTGCCTGTGCTGTCAAAAGTCTGTCTCCTAGGAAGAGACACACACACACAAAATTTGTTCTTCTTGGAAAAACTTGCTCATATAAACAGAACTCTCCCACAATTCAAGGAAATTTCAGTGAGAAAGGTATGTGTCAACACTGATATTCTGGTACTTTCTGCGTATTCCACTAACATTATGCCCCAAATAATGTGCTTTGTACTTGGTTCAATTGCATCTGGAGACAGCAAAGCTGTTTGATAATCCCATCATAGCTCCATATTTGCTGTTCTTGGTGCTGGGGCTTTGAGATCACATGTGCAGAGAGGTGGGGAAAGTATGGGTGAATTCTTCCTCAACACTGGTAAGGATAATACCTGTAGGTCCTCTTAACTACCAGGTATTTTTTGTTGAACACAACAATGGCAACAGAATCTCAGATGCAAGAAAATCTCCAGCTGAACACTGTCAGTAACAAGGAGACAATGCCAGAGAAAAAAAAGATCACTCTGTATTTGGCTCTCTTTAGGCTCTTTTTCCACATATTCACCATAAGTCCCTGCTGGAGAAAGCACATCAGGGTTGATACATCCTTATTTTGCCAGTCCAGACATTCTTCTGGTTTGTTTTCACTCTTTTCAGATCATCAGGCTAAATTCTCAGGGCAAACAACAAATTTGCACTTGCACAGAGGGATGGAGAATCTCCCCTACAAGAAAAGGCTGAGTGAGCTGGGAGTGTTCTGCTTGGAGAAGGGAGAGCTCTGGAGAGAGCTCAGAGCCCCTTCCAGTGCCTAAAAGGGGCTCCAGGAGAGCTGGAGAGGAGCCTGGGACAAGGGATGGAGAGACAGGACAAGGAGGAATGGCATCCCAGTGCCAGAGGGCAGGGCTGGATGGGATTTTGGGAATCAGGAATTGTTCCCTGGGAGGGTGCCCAGAGCAGCTGGGGCTGCCCCTGGATCCCTGGAAGTGCCTGAGGCCAGGCTGGACAGGTGGAAGATGTCCCTGCCCATGGAAGGGGGTAGAACTTTGGGTCTTTAAGGTCCCTCACAAACCAAACCATCTTGGATTCTGTGACTCTGACTAGTCTGCAAGTGTTTTTTCTTGAGCTGTTCTATGCCACCACACTCCTGGTAGGTGAAACACATTTAATACATAAAACACACACTTCCTCAACTGCCACCCTCCAGAAAGAGAAGGGGAAGGGTCTGTCTTGGGGGGATAGTCTCCAAGCCCTGCTGAGCATTTCAGGGACTCCCCCTGGTCACCAAAGCAGCCTGGCTAACTCTGAACTGGGCTGAGCAGCTCCAATGATCCAACCCATTCTTACATCCAAGCCTTGTGGAAAGAGCAGGAGTTGTAGAGTAACGGGTGATGGGAGACAAACTGGCGAGTGCATGAATCAGTGTTTAAACAAAGGAACCCCAGCTCTTTCTTGGAATAGCAACATTTTGATGTCTCCAATCCCCTGACACTGGTTTCATAAACGCAGTAACATAAACCATGTGCTGGGGGCTGATTTTCTGAGGGCCGGCCCGCTCTCATTGTGTGCTTTATTACAGGCCAAATGTGACATTAAACGCCATCCGCTGCGGCTTGGAGTTAAACACTCGCTCTGTTCAGAATAGCAACACTCAATTAAACAGCATTTCTCATGGTCTACACCCTCCATTGTGGCTGTGTTTAAGGGAAATAATGGGAGCACTGACCTATATTGCGCTTCTTGTTATTGATGGAGATGAAGCGAATGCAGGGATTATCAGTGATGTACTGAGCAGCCCAGGGGACAGCAATCCCTGTCCCAGCCTCATAAAACAGTCCCAGGGCGTAGCGGGATGAGTAGCTCACAGATTCCAGTTGCTGCTTTTGACTTTCATTAATTACTGTGAAAAGGAGGAGAAAAAAAAAAAAAAAAAAAGGAAAAGAAAATCAGACAATCCCTCTCCGCTCAGAACATTAAATATGGGAATGCTGTGGTTAAGCTGATTTATTCCTCCCTGAAAATGACCAGACTGCTAAAACTAACAATTTAATATTAAGCCTAGTGCTTTGTAGTATTTTTTTTCTGGGACACCTCTTCATGAAGTTTTAATGGTGCATTATGTCCTTCACACAAACCCTCCCCCATCTGCTGGGGGTTCATCTCCCAGCTCTCCCTCAGTAGACTCTGACTTGAAACTTGGATGATTTTGGTGACTTTTTGTTTCAAACCTTGTCTCAAAGGGTGAATAAATAGCAATAAAATGCTTGGGCTGCCTCAAGGACATCAAGTAAATGGTCGTATGGCTCGACAAGCACCAAAATGACTTCACATATCAACAAAAAGAACTCAGAGCCTCTTGAACCTCTGGGGAAAAGAGCCCTGTGACTTCTGTGCTGCAATTCAAATGAATGAAGAAAACCACACTTCAGCATACAAAAGGTTCCTAGTGAGGTTCAGCTCCTTCAGCTGAAGAAATTTTAAAGCAGTTTAGAAAATTTCAGAGCAAGTATGAATTCTAATTCTTCCCTATGATTAACTCTTCTATCTTCTAATTACAGCAAGATCTGCTTTTTGCTGCAATTTCGTAATCTTCATTAAAAGCTGCACAAAATAGCATTAGCACCACGGTGAGCATTCAAATACTATTTAATTTCATGCCACAGAGAAATCCAGCTTGGCTAATTGTGGAGTTCAGTTCCATGTCTCTCTTCCTGTGACTGAACGGGGGTCCAAGGCTCCCGTGAGCTGGAGCAGCACACGCAGAGAGCTGATGTTGTATGAAGAAAGGAACAGCTCACCCCACAGTGGGTCAGGCTGACCAAACTCATGGCACAGGATTGTGTCCTGCCAGCTCTCCCAACTGACAGGCCCCTGGTGGTTCTTCCCCACCAGCCTGACCTGATGCCCAGCACACCAGAGGATGACAAGTCAGATTCCACCTCAAATCCCACCAGAAACCAACCCTGAAATGACCCCCCCCAAAAAAATCTGAAAAATCGTGGGGAGTTTTTTCATATTTTCCCCACAAATACACTGGGGGACAGAGAAGTGGGGAGAGCAGAAGGAAAAACTGACCAAGCCACAAAACCTGGGGAGAGGAAAGGAGGAGAAGCAGGCATCTATCTGTCAGGAGGTGGTGGTGGAGTGCCAGATGGAGGAAGCAGGACTGAGCACGAAGATCTTTGAAGAAGCTCCCTTTCCCTCCCCAGTTCTCCCTCCAAGAAGGAGCTGAGGGGTCCAGCTGCCTCTCATTGCAGCCTGAGGACAGGGGGATGGATTTGGGGTGTGCTTGGAGGAGGAGGCAGGGATTAGGCAGGGCTCTGGGGCAGGCTGGAGGGCTGCCCTGGAGGAAAGGATGCCAGCAGGAGAGGACCTTGCACATCCCTCCCTGCTGGAAATGTTCCTTGGCCTCAGTTCCCTTGAGCTTAAGGTGGTGTCAGCATCGGGAGCCATCCCGGGGCTCTTTTCCAAGCAGGGACAGCAGCAGGAGTGATTTCCCTGGGGCTTGTCCCAGCCCAGTCAGGGACAAAGCTGCTGCTAAACACATTAAACACAGCCCAGGGGACAGATCTCCCACAGAACCCACCCCCTGTCCCCTGTCAGGAAGGAGCTGTGCCCAGCTGGGCTCCCAGATGTCCATCACCACCAGCCCCCTCCTTACAGCCACCACAAATAATCACACTGCATTGCACATGCTTGCTGGGCTTCAAAACAATATAAAAGTCCTATAAACAAGCAAATATAAAGTTGTAATATCCCATCTACAACACTACCCTTTGTCCAGGTTACTCTGGCTAATCCTTTGCCCTTGGGGAAGGGAAAATAAACAAGACCTCCTCCAGCTTGTGAAGAAAATTCCCCACGATGGAGCTGAGCTTCCCTGCTCCTCAGGGTGGGAATTTGCTCCAGGTTTATTACAGGGAGCTCCTGAGCGAGTACAACCTCCACAACACTCAGTGCTGCCAAAGCTGGGGTGGCCAGCTGGCTCTGAAGCACCGTGTTTGAGACCCCCCCCATGCCACTGTGTGTGGGAATCCAGGGATTCCCTCTGGCTGCCCTGGCAGGTCTGGGACCCTGGCAGGGGTCAGAAACCCCCCTGGACAGAGCCCCCAGAGACACTGTCTGTGATCTCTGTCCATGGAAAAGAGTTTTCAATCTTACAGGATGAATTACCAGCTCTGAGTGTTTGATATAAGTAATAATTAAGTGTGGCACGGGTGCAAAAGTAAAATTTTAGGATTCTAGATTAGGGGTCCAAAGGGGACAAGATGGAGGAATTGGGTGTGTCTTGTCCTTTTCCTCCTTCTTCATGCCCTCCATGTTTCACTGTAGTGTTGGCATTTTTCTGTTGGTTTAGGCTGGGGACACACTGTCCAACGTAGGTGACAGATATTGGCACGTTATTGTAAATCCAGCACAGGTAGTTTGTGGTATTTAATGTTTGTAACATCCCACTGAGGGCAGAGCCCCACACGCTGCCCTGCAGGACAGAGCTGCGGCAGGGCAGCAGAACATGTTAGAGATAAACAGAATAAACAACCTTGAAACCAGCACAGATGAATTATGGCTTCTGCTTTGGCAGCGGGGCTGAAAGACAGAGACTTTCTACAATCTCAGAATCATCAATACCTCAGATTCTGACAACTGTGGAACTGCCTCCACCAGCTAGAAAGCTTCAGGAGGTGTCAGGGGCCATCAGCATGGATGCTGGACAGCACAGAGGTGATTGAGGATAAGCTGAGGTTTTCTCAGGTGTAAACAGAGCATTACACGTGGAGCTTGGCCAGGGGATGATGGGGAATGCAGGGAGGGAGGAATGAGCCAGCTGAGCAGGCCAGGAGAGGGGAGAAGAGGGAAGGCAGGCAGCTCCAGGGCTGGGACTTCCCAGATCAAAGGGCTGTAAAAGCCTGGGCAGCTCATCCCAGTGGCCAGGGAAGGAACAGCTTCAGGAAGAAGTGATTTTTCCAAGCCTTGAGGAGATGGGATAACAGCCAGGCTGAGGACAGTGCCTGCAGGTGTTCTGGGGACAGTGCCAGGCTGCTCACCTGGTGACATGTGAACCCCAGAGACCCTGAGGAGCTCACACAGGATCCCTGAGGCTGGCAAATCCCTGCCAGCCCATGGAGCCCCAGCTGTGCCCAGTGCCCACCTTGTCCCCAGCCCAGAGCATTGAGTGCCACCTCCAGCCCTTCCTTGGACACCTCCAGGGATGGGCACCCCAAAGCTCCCTGGGCAGCCCCTGCCAAGGCCTGAGCACCCTTTCTGTGGAAAAAAGGTTCCTCCAGACTCAGCCCTGCCCTGTCCCAGGCTAAAGCAGAGCTGGGAGGGAACCTGCAGGCTGGAAGCAGGAGGGCCCTGGAGCCCCAGCCAGGCTCAGGGCAGCAGTCCCAGCTCACTGGTACCATGTCAGGGCATCCCTGGGGATGGGGATCCCCCAGCACCCCATCCCAGGGCTGCTCCCCTGGGGCTGGCTGGGGTTTTCTGTGTTCCAGCTGCGCCTCTGGTCTCTTTCTGACCACGCCATAAGCCACAACTGACTAAAACCCATCATCCCCAACAGTCAGCTTTCCACCCCAAAATCTGAATGTGTGTTGATTCAATTACTGATGTGTGCTTGCTAACTAATTTCCTTCACTACTGCTTAGGTTCTTTAAAAAAAAAAAAAAAAAAAGGCTGTGGTTCACTGGATTCTAAGCAGCTGCACATTTACCAAATCGAGGAAGTTTTTATAGCTTCAGAAGACAGGCAAGAAAGTGACGTCAAATTTGAAATCCAGCAGCAAAAAAGCTGAGCTGTATGCAAAAACAAAGCTAAGAGTTGTAGGATTGAGGTTTTTCCCCTGCTCCATCCATTATGCATTTCAGCAAGGCCAACAAGTTGATCTAAGGACATGGAGAGAACCTTCATTTTGAATTTCCATACTTTTATTGGTTTAAATGAAAACCAGACTGTTGTTTTAACGCCGGGTATGAAACCACAAAATAACTATTAATTTTTCCCCTTCCAACAAAAACGGTTAAGATGATTTTAATAACATTTTGGAAAAAAAACCCAACAAAACAACCCTAGCTTTCAGAACATAGAATTGCCCAGCATAGAGCCATAGTGATATTTTTAAAGCAATGCATGAAGACATGAAAATCTTGTATTTTCCACTGCAAGACTCAGCTACAGCTGCACTGTGAGCGCCACTGAAGTGAGTGTCCTCTGGAGATTTCATCACATCAAAGCAAGGGGCATGTATGCTTTATTTGCTGTTTCTGCAGACACTGACAGCAGAGTGGATTACTTATCTGTAACACTCAATAAATACAGCCAGGGCCTTTTATCTGCTGTTCCAGGGCTTTAATGTCACCTCGCTGCCTCACTGGTGTTGTGGGAAGGAGAGGACCCAGAGGTCCCATTAGGGCCAGCAGGGCAGAGGAGAGCCAAGGCTGGAGCTGGCAGCTGGGAGCACGGGCACCATGCCATCCAGGCATCCAGCCTCCCTCCACAGAGCCAGGGAGGCAAAAATAAACCCAGCTGCTCTGGCAGCCAGGAACCCACTGGGCTGATCAAGGTTTCATCCTGGACTTTTTACTCTTCTGCCAGAAAGTGCAGGAGGAGGTTGCAACATCACGGAATCGCAGAGTGGTTTGGGTTGGAAGGGAACTTAAAAATCCTTTCTGCCATGGGCAGGGACACCTCCCACTGTCCCAGGCTGCTCCAAGCCCTGTCCAGGGATCCAGGGGCAGCCACAGCTGCTCTGGGCACCCTGTGCCAGGGCCTGCCCACCCTCCCAGGGAACAATTCCTCCCCAAAATCCCATCCAGCCTTGCTCTCTGGCAGTTTGAAGCTGCACTGCAGGAGTGCACAGCTGCATCCCTCACCAGCAGCTCGTGGCAGATGCCAGAGGCTCCAGCAAGGGCTGGGCTCCCAACTGCACCTTTGGGTCAGTGCAGGACTCAGGCTGCTGGGGCAGGGAGAAGCCACGTCAGGACTGCAGGGAAAAACAGATGCTACGGTGTGAGATGTATTTAAAACAACGCTTGATTTGGAAAGTTTCACTATTGATATTTCAGTACTGCTAAAAGCTTGTGGAGACTCATCTCCCCATGAAGTCACCACATGATGTCAGAGCTCAGCTGGGACACCTGAGCCAGCTCCTGTATGACCCCAAGGGTGTGTGGGCAAATTTGGGCAAAGAAACCAAGATCCTGGTTTGAAAGGCTTCCAGGGATGGGAGGGAAAACCCTCACTTTGTTTCACCAGCCAGGCTTGCTGAGTGGCAGAGGGGATTTTGCATCCTGACAATCAGCAGCTCCAAAAAAGGGTAACAAACAGCCAGAACTATCTTCTGCTTTAGGGCACAGCAGCTCCTACCTAGTATGTTCAAAATCACTTATTAAGGTATTGCCAAGGTGACTGTAAACCTAGAGCTAATAGACATGACCAGCCACCAAAGCAGTAAGGAAAAAGAACCCTTTGGCAGTGCTTTGAAGGACTAAAAACTGCAAAATATGAGGATGTTGGACTTTTTACTTCAGGACAAGATGGCTCTTTTTCATCTTAACTTCTTTCACTCTTAACTTATTCTAATAATTTCATCTTGATGGGAATAGCATTAGTGCCTGGCTTGAACTTTGTGACTTTGTCACTGCCCAGCCACCCTGCAGCTTCCAGAACCCAAAACCCCCCACCTCCTTCATTTTTTCTCACATTTTATTTCAGTGACCACCTGCCTCTCTCGCAGCTATGCCCTCAATAACCCCACCACTGACCCTATGCCCCAGAAGGTTTTGTGATTTCCTTAGACTGCTTTGCTAAGATTTTACTCACAGCAAATCCCCACGCATCACTCAGACTCCGCTGGTGACAGGACATCTGTAGGTGGCCAGGGACCACCACTAAAAGCTAAAAAGGAAACTGTGGTTAAACGGCTACAAAGATATTTTCAGCTCAGGTATCAAATTGAGGGATCTCCAGAGATTCACCCAGCAGAATGGGCAGGAAAAAAAAACCAGACAGCATCTGCAGGGAGAGTTTATTGTCACAGCTCTGCTCGGGAGGTGACTTAGCTTGGCTTGGCACTTTATTACAACCTTCACACACCAAAGTCTCCTTGCATGGCCACCTCTCCTTCTCCAGCAGAGACCTCTCCCTCTGCTCTCCAGAGGCAGGAGCTGCTGCCCAGAGCTCTCCAGCTGCGTGGGGACAAGGGACAGGCCTTGAGGCCACTCTCAGCAGTGGCCATGCCCCTGGCCCTGTGCCACCGCGCTGGCCTGTTCCTGCTGCTGCTGCTGTGCGTAGGAGGGAGCAGAGGTTATGAGAAAGGCTTCGGTTTTAAGTCCAGATTCCTTATCAAACAGCTCAGAACTTTGTTGTTTTGCTATTTGTTTTTTTGTGTTTTTTAAAGGCAGCGTAGCAGTTAAAGCCAGCCATGGCTGTGTCCGCACTGAAGTGGTCACTAAACACAGTTATTGCTGTGATATTCTTCCCACTGCTGGAATAATCCTGCTCGGATCCAGCACTTCCCTCACCTCTGTGTGTGTGCAGAGCTAAATAATTACTTCAAATCATGGCAGTCCTGGCTCACTTGGCACAAAGCTTCGTTACTAAAGTCCGTGGCACGTGAAGGAAAAGCACATTTAGAAATGTAGATGATGAAAAGAGATGCTGGGGGAGAAAAAGGCAGCACAAATAAATTTTTTATGAAGTTTCTGATTTTGAGAACGAAGCTTGGGTAACTGCCCATCAGCTGCTCTTGAGGAGATTATTAGGAATTCACAGAATCACAGGAGAGTTGGGGCTGAAGGAACCTCTGGAGATGATCCAGTCCAACCCCCAGCCAAGACACCTGGAGCAGGTGACACAGGAGAGCTTCCAGGTGGGCTTGGGATGAATCCAGAGAGGGAGACTCCACACCCTGCCCAGGCAGCTGCTCCAGGGCTCTGCCACCCTTATGGGGAGAAGTTCTGCCTCGTGTTGAGGTGGAACTTGTGTTTCAGTTTATGACCTTTGCTCCTTGTCCTCAGTATTCCACTCAGGATTAAACTAAAACCTTGTGTTTTCACAACAAGCATTTTCATTCATCTCCTGCACAGTATCACTAGTTCAAGCTGACTTTTGAACCAACAGAGAAATGGAGCTGCACCTTTCCTAACAGGGGGCAGAGCTGGCACGGGGGCTGAGGGGCACCCACTCCTGTCTCCTGGAGGAAAAGAAAAGCTCCATGGCATCTTTGCCAAACACTTCAATGCTCAACTCACACTCTTTTAAAAGAAAAAACAGCTCTGTTCTCCAAAGCAATAATATTTTTTTGTTGTTTTTAATAGAAAATTCAGTTTTTAAATTTGGAAAACCACTATCCTCCATCCCCAGCTCCATGGTTTATTTTTACCCTGCATTACACACAGCCAAGGAGCTCCACACTGCTCTCTCCAGCCAGCATGCTCACTCTCAGGTGGGTTTAATGCACATGCTGACATCAGATTCGCATCTCCTTGCATTTCTATTCATGAAGAAAATAACTTTTCAGCCTGGTTATTTGGAGGAATGAGCTGTGAGGGCAGAGGCTGACTCTCAACCCAAAATCTGGTCATGCAATGCCCACACACCACAGCATGGAAATCCAGCTCCCCGTGGGTTACTGCATCCATGGTTTTGATCCAAAATAAATGACAGTTGAAAATGTGAACCTCTGCTAAGCTTCCACCCTGGGAAGAACAGGATGTGACATTTATAAGCAAGTAAAACTAAAGGAGAAGACAATAACTGAGTGTTTTTCACCATCCAAACCCTTCCTGTGGTTACAGCACAACCTGCCTGGGGAAAGGAAGCCAGTCCTGTCATGGTTCAAAATGCCCACATTTCAGCTGGGAAATTTCTTCCAGTTTTGTTTGGCTGTGCAGCCTCCAGTACAGAGTAACTCCTTCCAGCAAGGAATTAAGATCCCCAGAATTTTCCAGGAGATTTTGGGCATGCCTGAAAATTAGATTAACTTAGAAAGAACCCTGAGAAATTAGTCAATAAAGCCTAAATAAAAAATAAAATGCACATGTACACTCCAATTCCTGCTTTGTAAGCATTTAGAGGGAAATGTAGATGATACATATGGCAGATTAGCAGGACTGCAAATTCAATTTCCATACAAAACCACATTTTTAGTGTTTTATTCTCACAGAGGCCACTAGTTCCAGTTGCTGGCACTGATGTTGACAGAAACCAAAGACATCTTCGAGAAAATCTGATTTATTCGGGGATCTCTACATAGATGTAAGAACATACCTTTGAGGTAAGAGACTTGGAAAAGTTTGGCAATAAAAAGTAAAGCTCATTGTCACATTTCCCCCGGATTAATCTGCAAATTAATTTGCAGAAGTTACTCTGTAACTTGATGTAGGAAGGAAGCTCCTCTAAGTCCTCTGTAATGACAGGGCACAGCAGGAAGATAAAACTGGATTAATTTGCAAATTAAGCTTCCTTCCTACATCAAGTTACAAAGTACTACACACAGTTCTGGTACTCTTTGGTGCCAAAACGTAAAAGCTCATTACTTACATAATCACCGTCATAAAACATTTAGCAAATAACTTCTTCACCTACTGTACACAGCATTGAGCTGAATAATAAAGCCAGGAGGATTTATTTTCTTTAAATATTCCACTAGTTGCTGAAATAGCATTAAAAGCTTTTCAAGGCAACGAAGCAAGAGCTGGGATTATTGCTCCGTGCTGTGACTGGGGCAGAAGAAACACATAAATAAATTGAATTAGATCTGCCTGATGTTTGTGGTTTCTGGGCTGCAGAAAGACCCCAATGGCCTGTAGGTCTGGGACACAGCAACTGGGATTCTCCCACAAGGTCCAGCAAAGCCAGACTCCTGGACACACTTCCCTGTTTCCCAGCTCACCTCAAGCCCTGCAAAGCAATACCAGGCAGTGCAATGCAGCTTCATAATATCAGACACCAAAGCTATTTCCATTTAAATAAGAACTGGAAGAAAATGCTTTCAGGCATTAATTATTGAGGAAGGATTCAGCTGGCCTCTGGAAATTTCCACTTAAGACGAGATATTAACATATTTTCTTCTCTTTTTAAAGTGCATCTGGTTCATTACCAGGAGGATGCAGAAGGAAGGAATGCAGGGTAGAGCTGTGCACACAGAAGGTCAAAGAAATTGCATTCAACTTTGAAAAGAACCCCCTTGGGGTGACTTCTAGGGGATGTTTTCCCCTCCATTCAGCTATTACCTCTACTTGGACCTCTGCTTTTGAAATTTTCTCAGTCACTCCAAACAGCCTTCCTGGGCTTTGCAGTGCCTGGGATGAGAGAGAGCTTTACACTCTAACACAATGCAGCTGTGGCTTCCAGGCTGAGGAGTCCCAGGCCACTGAGTGACCCCTGGCTCTGGCCACCCACTCCTGGGCACCTCTGGGCTGCAGAGCTGCAGGCAGACCAGGCTGTCTGCAGGGGATGCACAAAGAGCAGAGCCTGCCCAGGAGCCACCTCCTTTCCTGCCACACCGACCTGCACCACCGTCACCTTGCTCGGGCACAGCTTTTCTCATGTCCAAACTGAATTGTGGAGTTCTTCCTCCTGCTGTCGTGGGAATCACCAACCCCACTCCTCCTTAAACAGCAGAGCTGAAGTGGAAGGCACAGCCAAGAAGTGCTCTGCTGCCATCCCCTCCTCCCTGACAGCCCAGCTGTGGTTTTTACTGGTGAGGAAAGACTGTGTTAAATGCTGAAGGATCTGTCTGCTGCCTTACTTAGTTAAGAAAAATGCTTGTTGGGGAACTAAATGACCCTACTCATCTGTAGGGAATTTCTGGATGTCTATTCTGCTGCTAATTCTCAGTGTTAAGCTTTGTTTTCTCAATTCATCATAAACAGCCTCCCTTTTTTGATATTATTAATGACTGTGAGTTTCTATCTGTCACACAATTTAGCTTAAATGCTTCCAGGCTGCTTCTCTTCCTTCCAGGGGTTTGGCCTGAAGTTGCCTCTGTGTTTTACCATCCTCAGATGGGTCCTCTACCAGCTCTGCTCATTTCCATCCTCTCCTGACCAGAACCTCAGTGCATGCTGATGGGCATTTTGCAATACCTCAAAGCCAGCTGGACACCTGACTTCTCCAAGAGATGCAAGCCATGATGGTACAAACAAAAATAGAATTTAGTACGGTTTTCTTTTATTTAATCTGCAAAGAATGATCCCCTTATGGAGATGATTCCTTACAGGAAATACCTTATCAGCTACCCAATCTATCCTGCTTCCACCACAGGAAAGCACAGACCAGTATGAAAGCAAAGAAATAAAAGAAAAAAAAATGCAGCACAGAACAAATCCCAAAGGGAAAAGGGGTTTGAAGGCAGTCAGTATAAAAGGCTGAGAGAACTGGGATTGTTCAGCCTGGAGAGGAGAAGCTTTGGGGTGACCAAATTGTGGCCTTGCAGGGCCTGAAGGAGATGACAAAAAACAGAGAGAGAGACTCTTTACAAGGAATGGAGGGACAGGACACAGGGAATGGCTTCCCTGTGCCAGAGGCAGGGTCAGATGGGATTTTGGGCAGGAATTGTTGCCTGGCAGGGTGGGCAGGCCCTGGCACAGGGTGCCCAGAGCTGCTGTGGCTGCCCCTGATCCCTGGCAGTGCCCAAGGCCAGGCTGGACTTTGGGACAGTGGAAGGTGTCCCTGCCCATGGCAGGGGTGGAATGGGATGAGTTTTAAGATCCCTCCCAAGTCCCTAATGTTCTATGGTTCTGTGACAATCCTGAAGCCCCTCCAAAGGAGAGCAGAGTTGTAGCATGAAGATATTTTTTCCCCATCTGATAAAGTTCTGTGCTCTCCCTTGGATGGGTGAGCTGAAAATTCACAAAATATCAAATCCCACTGTTCATTCCACCTGCTGTGGAATGTGTAAAAGGCAAAAGGATCAGGGTGACAAGGTTATCAGTGGGACAGGGAGGAAAGGCACTGGCACAGAGAAATACCAGTGGTGCTAGAAAATTCATGACAAATCACACACAAATATTTGCAAAAAGAAAAAACTAAATCATATTTGGAGGAAGTCTGTGATTTTCTACTGTTGGGAGAAATCTCATCACGAGCTGAAACGCTGAATCCATTTAAATGTAATTTAGACTCCCAATGAGGCTTTCAAGCTTCCAAAGGCATACAAATTATTTCAGAGGGTAAGTTCTCATCCTGCTAAGATGAGAAGCCAAGAGAACTGAGCTTGGTTTGTCAACACCTGTAAGACAAGCAGGAGGGAGGTGCAGCAGGTTTAAAGGGAAATCAGTAGGGGATAAGGCAGAGAGGTGACACAAGGCAAAGACACTCATTTCCCTCCTCATCACCAGAGAAAACAAATATTTGCTTAATACAATCCACCACAACTGTGCCTGTGCAAACACAAAACTCCACTGCCTGGCACTAGAAGCTTTCTGATTATCACCTTTTGCCTAATCACATCCAATAGCTCCCTGTCTCAGCCTTTAATTCACCCCAAACATTTTTTTTTTTTTGTGCCTGTCTGCCTTACCAGTACTTCAGGGAGCTATGGGGAAGGAAATAAAGCCATAACGTTTATTCTTTCATGAGGAAAATACAATTTTCCTAAAGAGAAAGTTGTTATAAAACCTAGTAGCTAATGAGACAGTTTATTTTTGGAAGGTTTCTGCACTGTAATAATTAGTTCAGGAGAATCTGGGCCACACAGTTTCAGGAATCCTCATCCTGAGATAAAGCTACATAACACTGGAGCATCACAGGGCAGGGGATCTTTATAATCACGTCACAAACATCTACAGATCCAAATTTGGATGGAATTTAAAGTTTAACATTCATAATATTGTGTACAGGATGATAATAATAAAAAAAAAATTCAAATCCAGTTACTTTCATCTGAGAATTACCTAAGCAGTCTTATAAAGCAAATCCTCTTGCTGGGGAAGAAGAAGCTTTTGGACAATGGAAAATGCCAGGACTTCACAACTGCCAGCCTGGACAGACATTTCCTGCAGGAAGAAATTCTCATCCATCAGATCTTTTACCATTTACGTGACTTTCATCTCCTCTAAAAATGTCCCTGACAAACCTTTCCTTTTTTAAACCCACACCAAGTTCTGCTGGGTTTAACATGAACTACCAGAACTGTGAAAAACACAATGAACCTCCTCACAGAAATCAAGAGACCCAGAATATAAAATGCCACTCAGGATTACACACGCCACACTGGCACTATCCATAGACAGAGCACACGTGAGATCTGGGGCTTTTGTTTTATTCTGGGTGTTTTTAAATCAAATAAATTATGGCCATACTTCTTTCTAGGTTTTTGGTTTTAGATTTTTTTGGTTTGGTTTTTTTTTTTTTCCTGCAGCTGAGTTAGTTCTAGACATTCTGGGCCTTTCCTGCCAGAAGTTCTAATAAAGCAAAGACTGAAAAGCTGAAACAAACAGTTTTATCCTTTTGCTATTTTTAGAAGCCCATTTGAATTCTTATGTGCATATTTCAGTAACTAAAAGGGCAAGGGAGAGGGGAAAACATGATTTCTGATGTGTTCCAGCACTGCAAACGGAATAATCTGAAGTGGATACAAAGGGATAGGCAGGAGAGAAAAGGGAAAAAAACTGGGACTGGATAAAGGAGCAGGGAAGGAAGCAAAAAGATGAGAAAATGAAGGCAGTATGTACAGAGGAAAAATAACATTAAATGTAAGGCAACAAGACAGGAGGAAAAGACAACAGAAAATACAGTAGAGGTAACAGATATACAAACAAAAAAAGTTCAGGGAAAAGTTTCAAACTTTTAGGGACCAGTTTTCAAAAAGCAAAAAAGATTAATCAAGAGAAACCCGAAGTAAAGGAGGAAAATGCAGAACTGAGGTTTGCAGAGGCAGCCCAGAAGGAAGGCTCACAGCTGAGATGAACAGACACTTCTGTGCATTCCCATGCCAGATGTTCTGTCTCCCTAAACTTAGACGAAACAATGGGATGACTCCTTTTACTGAGCTGGCAGGGAATTTTATTTTCGATTACGCGGTTTAAGAATTCAAGTTGCTTTGGCCAGGGCTAAATGTCTGAAAGTGCCTTTAAAGATTTCCACTGCAACTGCTGAAAAGAATCATCCAGAGAGCTGCTGTTCTCCTCCCAAGCATGCTCTGTGTGTTTTATTTACTCTTCTGAACAGCAGAACCATAACAGATCTCTCTACTAAAAGCAGAATAACTTAAAGGCCCTATAATAACTTTAGAAGTTATTATATTCTGTAACTGAGAGCTCAGCACCACCACCAGCCCCAAGCCAGCTCAAAGCTCATTCCACCTTTTCAGAAAAGGTTGAGAAAATACACAACCCAACCTGAAAAATTATTCAGGCCCACCAGGAGCCGAGAGATGCTAAAATACACTAAAAATTCAACAAATGCAGAAATTTTCAAGGCCAGCTTGAACAGGGCTTAGAGCAACCAGGTCTGGTGGAAAGTGTCCCTGCCCCATGGCAGGGGGTTGGAGTGGGGTGATTTTAACCCAAACCATTCTGTGATTCCCTGATCCCCTGAAATGGGTGAGGAGCTGCCAGTGGGTATTTTTAGAGGGTTCCTGCAGAGAGGGGTAAGAAGTTGAAAAGTGCACAAACAATTTGATGGCAATGGAAACTTGCTAATGGCACAAAAGCTGCCTGAGTGGGCAGCCCTGCACGATCTGCACCTTCCAGGCAGGAAACTGGAGTAGCAAGGAGGAGGAGAGCTCAAATTTCTGAAATGACAAATTCTGACCTTAAAAAGGAGATGGAGGAAAAAGATGTCTGGGAGATGGGATAATTAAGGAGGCTCAGCACTTCTCTAGACAGAGAATTCCCATCTCTAAAAGGATCAGCCAGACCCAGAACAAAACTTCAAGAGGCAACAACTGGAAAGAAAAGTTTTCAAAAGCAGGTGGTTAAGTAACAGGTGTTCCAACTTTGATGGTTTCTGCAAATCCTGAATGAATTTCTCTGCTGAAGTGCCACAGGGGAACCCACGTGTGCTGAGAGACCAGGCTCTACACAGTCACTGGGAGCACTGGGAGCACTCCAGTGCCTTAAGGAGCTGCAGGAGAGATGGAGAGGGTCTGGGGACAAGGGATGGAGGGACAGGACACAGGGAATGGCTTCCCAGTGCCAGAGAGCAGGGATGGATGGGATTTTGGGAAGGAATTGTTCCCTGGCAGGGTGGGCAGCCCTGGCACAGGGTGCCCAGAGCAGCTGTGGCTGCCCCTGGATCCCTGGCAGTGCCCAAGGCCAGGCTGGACTTTGAGGCTTGGAGCAGCCTGGGATGGTGGAAGGTGTCCCTGACATGGCAGGGGTGGCACTGGATGGGATTTAAGGTCCCTTCCCACCCAAACCATTCCATGATCACCAAACTTCAGCTTCTCCAGCTCCCAGGTCACACTTTGAAACCAAGCATATTTGCCCTCTGATATTTTCAATTCTCTCAACTTCTCTCACTGGCATAGAAAATACAATATTTAATTTTCCAGACATGGTCAAAGCAGCTCAGAATTTAAGGTGACTCTTTAATTCTGGATTAAAAAAACCCAAACAAAACAAACCAAAACCAAATCCCCCAGATGCTGCAGAATAAAACTGATACCACTGTAACCACATGAAAAATGCTATCATGATAGCTGTAAAAACAGTATTTCTAGTTTTGAATAGTTACATGATAGAATCAAAGCTCTCTGACAAAAACAGCCAGAGAAAAAACACTCTTGCAGCCCCAGTCTCAATAACTAGGATTGGAAACTACTTATTTTTGACAAATCCCTTCATTCTGTGGAACTCAGGATTGTCACAAAGGCAACAGAAACCCATTAAGTGAGTGGTCCAGGCTTCCAGGGTATTAGGTCTCTTCCCTGGATCAAGTTGTGTATATGTCTAAATATAATCCAGAATAAGCAGCTAAATGTTATCACATTCATAGTAAGTAACAGCAGAGCTTTTCAACTTAAATAGCCAACCCAAAATAGGAAACTTCTTCTGGAGGAATAAAAACACCAGGAAAACCTTGCTGTGGTTCAGAGCATTCTGCTGAAATCCTACTGGCACAGGTTCTGGTCCTACAGAAATCTCTGAAGAACCAGTCACTGAAGGGAACATCAATTACAGCTCAGGACACTGCAGGGATTTTCTCACCTGACTAACCAGAAAAAAAAACAAAAACCAGACCAACCAAAAAAACTGACAACACAACAAAACAAGGAAAACCTGTCCAGTTATCTGGAAAAAAATTCTTTCCAAAAATCATGTCCTGGTCTGCTCTGTTAGTTCATACATAATGCACTTCCCTCATTAAAAGATGTTATTCTGACTTTGGCCTTTGGCTGAAAACAGAGCACAGCAGGATAAGTGTATCCTAAACATGTGGAGAAGTTGCAGTTTTGCTTGGCATTGACACACTGTCCCTTCCTACACTTGTTCTGATTTACAGGAAGGTTATCAACAGGCAGGAATTCTCTCTTCTGCTGTTTGAAATCCATCAAGCACTAAAGCCCCAGCCCTAAGTGAGGCTTTTTACTTTTCATCACACACACACACACAATAAGATACATCAGTATTCAAATTACTCCAAATTGCAAAATGACCATAATGGATATTTTATGGTTAAAAATACCCTAAGCAATGCAGTCAACACCAGCCACTCCAACAGGCATTGTTTATAGGATTGCAAACTCTTCTTTTTATAAACAAAGATTTCATCTATATGATCAAAGAAAGATTTCTTTACAGCCATAACTTTTTTTCTTAAAAATAGCTTTTCAAGTTCAGAAAACACTTAAAGAATGAAGCTTTCCTAGTCCAAGTCCCAGCCTGCAGCAGATTTTACAGTTGAGTAATAAACCCTTTTAAAATATGGTTTATTATGGAAATACTGTCAGAGCCTTAATTAAAGTAGGCGCCACAACAGCAGAGCTGCTCCCACAACAAATGGGCTCTGCAGAGCACACCAGGCAGCCCTGGCCTGGCCATGGGGGGCTTTCCCCCCATCCCACCCTTTCCCTTTCCTGGGGTGGGACCCCTGGAACAGCAGCTGGAGTCCCCAGCAGAGCTGTGGAACCTTTGAGGTGCACACACCTCTGCCACGCCACGGAATCGCTGCTGCCTGCAAAGGCAAAAAGGGACCTTCAAACCAGCCTTTAAGGTCTGAGATTTAAATCAGCTTTGGCTTAAATCTGTGGCATGGATCATGAAGATTTAAGATCCCATATCAGTAATATTTAATGATTTTATTAAAATATCCTGGCCTCGCTAACGTCAGTTTTGGCCACAGCTTCAGAGCCCAAGTTTTACCAAAGTAAATCAGAGAATCACCTGTTTATTAGGGAAAAAAAAAAAAAAAAAAAAAAAAAAAAGGTTTTTAGATAATGATGCTTTATATGGCAAGAATTTATATGCTGGTGAAATGGGTCAAGACTGCCCTTCTATCAGAGAAATTCAGAATCTGTGTGTAAAACACACTGGGGGCACCTATTCCAAGCAGGAATGTTCCCAGAACATCGTTCTGCAGCCTTCCCTCCACGTGTCTAGGTTTAATCCCACAGTTCCTCACCCCGAGGCAAACAGGATTCTTTCCCAGCCAATTATGTTAATTGCAAAAGAACTTGCCAGTCCCTGGGGAAACTGTGGGAAGATCCTGCAGGGCCACGCCAGGGATCCCGGCCACATCCTCAGTGTCACTGAGCGTGTTTGACTCCTGGTTTCTTCATGGCTTTCCATTTCTCTCACTAGCATAGAAAATATAATGTTTCATTTTCCAGACACGGTCAAAGCAGCTCAGAATTTAAGGTGACTCTTTTAACTCTGGATTTAAAAATAAAAAAAAACCAAACAAAATAAACCAAGTGCAGTGGAGGAGGGAGGAAAGAGGGCTTCTGCTTCCAGGTTTAAGGAATGTGCCAGGAGCCTGCTGGGAGGAAGAGGCTGAAGGTTCTTCACATAAATTGTGTTTTCTTTCTGTTTTTATTTCCAGGGTACAACACAGGCACAGTCTCCCCTTAATTTCTGCAAACGACCTCATTATCAACTTCTTGGTCTCCCCCCAAAAAAGCATCAGGAATATGCAGGACAGGAGAAATAATACCACAGGAAAAGCAGACTTAGGAAGTACACCTTGTACGATTTAAATCTGGGGTTATTATGATTTAAATCTGGGTTTCTCCAGTGAAAGAAAGGCAGTGCAAGCAGCCCTGGTGAGGACACATGAGGAGTTTTGGAAAGCACGCCTGCAGATGAAAGCTCACGGGCTGTGCTCTGTCCAGCCCACGCAGAGAAGGCCAAGGAACAGCTTCATCCCACAGGGATTGCATAAGTCTGGGAAGCAAACATTCACTACAGGACTTTTCACTTGCAAACCTAGCAAGACCTACTGGCCAGCTAAATCTAGGCTTCTCTCAAGGCAGGATTTGAAAGGGAGAGATAAATCTATCAAAGGCAAGGAATGGAAGACCTCTTGCCCTTCCCAAAAGCTGAAAAATCAATCCCCACTCAAACGTACCAAGCATCCTTTGGCTCATCCATCACTGGAAGTGTTTATGCCAAGATTGGATGTTTCTTTCTAGATTGGCCCCAATTAAAACAGTCTTGTGGTCTCCAGGGGACTGTTTTATCTGGTCAGAGTGGTCCCTCTGGGCTTTCTAATCTGTAATCTAATTTCCAATCATGGAACAGCACTGCTATGTGCTCTCCTCGGTTCCATCCTTGGAAGTGTCATGCGGTGCAGGATGTGGTAAATAAAAGCACATAGCACTTATTTTTAAAGCTGGCTGGGCTGAGATAGGGAGGAAGGACTATTTGTGGGTGGTTTAAATGAATGTACTATATTTAATTCATGGCATTCATCAGATGACACAGCAAGAGGCACAGAACAAGGATCAAACAATTAAGATTTACTAAGAAAATGCAGTAATTCTTGTTTGGAAGGGCTAAGGAGGGCCAGCTCTTCAGCCAGCCACGAGATTTTCGTTTTCCATTCATCAGTTTCCCCCCAAAGCCTGGCAGTGAAATACATATTTATTCACATTAGCTTTGGTGACATCATATTTAAGAACATACCAGAGCTCCCCATCCCGCTGATGAATTCTGGTGTGTAAAATGGGAAGAGAACTGAAAAAATAACCTTGTCTGAGCACAGGCTCTCAGCACTGAGCTGGTCCCAGCTTGCTTCCCATCACTTTGAATTCTTTGTGGATTTGCCAGAGTAGAGGTGGCCAAGTGGCTCTTCTGCCTGCGCCACACTGTCAGGCCACTCAAAAAGTTTGGTTAGATTTTTATACTAAACACAAATAATAAATCTACCTGGCCCAAGAATGCTTTTTCTTTCCCCTGAGTGCCCTATTCTCTCTCCAATTTTCCACAAAATCAACAGACAAAAGAAGGTCTCGTGTGTTTCCTTGAGAAGAATTCTGTAATTAGAAAGAAATTTGACTGATACAAAGTTAGCTCAGTGGAAAACTGCAGGAATGGTGAAATGATCAAAGTCACTTGTAAAAACAGACAAAACTAAACATTTGCTCGTGTTTATCCAATGAGGCTCCAGAAAAGAAACACTAATGAACATTTTAATAGGACATTTCACAGCCTAGATAAAAACTGTATTAAAAAAAACCCAACTAATTCCAAACCTCAGGCAACTTAGGAGTATAAATGAAAACACTGAGCAGTCTCCTACTTTTTATATGATAAGCAAATCTCTGTTTATTAAATATCAAGTGCCCAATTTTCATTCCACAGGAGCTGCATGTATAATTCCTCTCAGTTTTTCTGGAAGACAGCAGGGCAGGGACAGCCAGCCATTCTTTTAAACCACTGATGTCTGTGCTTGGTGAACTTCTGAGTGGGAGCTCCTTTAAAAGGAACATGAAAGAACGAAACACACATAAAGAGAATATTCACAGCCAGACAAACAATAAATAACACTGTGATAGCACAGCAAAGGCTTGTCTAGCGTGCGTGCGTGTTATTTAAAAGTTCAAAAAGTCACATACATTTTTAATAAAGCAAAACCACACATTATGAGTTCATTACTGCCGAGCCTTCAGAGCAAGAGCCTAGTGGACTGGAATAACAATCCCAAGCTGGAGTTTCTGACGTTCCAGGTCTTGTTCTGCACGACAGATTCCGGCCTCACGCGGTACCCAGACAATTCCCACCCCCTGCTCGCTCAGCCCGGGATTCCCGCGAGCCGCAAACGTCGCCCGCCGGAACCAAGAGAAACTAAAATGCAGAAAAAATGATGCAAATCACCCCCCCAAAGCACGCTCCTCAGAAAGAGAAAATGAAAATAAAAACCCTACCGCCCTTCAGATTCTGTCTTTCTGTTTTCTCTCACTTCAGCCAGAAAAACTGAACCGGCCCGATCGCTCTGCGGCGAAGTTGTGATGCATTTAACAAACTTCCAGGGCCCCTGCAGTAGATTTAAGGCTGTGAGCTGTGCTCATGTTGAATAAGAAATCCCAGTTTTGAAAAAAAGCTCCTGAAAACACAGAAGTGCAAAGGCAGCTGTTTAACCACCCCAATCCCATTAAATAAATCCACCTTGTCAAGTGAGGGAAGGAAGGAGGAATGGCAGCATCACCCCAACCACGTTTCCTCCAGAGAGCTCTGTGGGGGAGCATGGAACTGTGAAAGTGAGAGAGAATTTGGGTTATTTGGACCCTCCAAAACCTGGGACTCAGCCCAGCCAGGGATTGTGCTGCCCCAAGCTTCCTGGAAGCCTGATTGGGGAAAAAAAAAATAATATATAGTTTTTATATATTTTTTAAATTTATATATTTTATATATTTTATACATTTTTATATTTTATCTATATTTACATATATTAATATATTTTATATATTTGAATTTTTATATTTTTATATTTTCATATATATTTATATATAATATATATTTTATTTTTTATATATATTATATATCTCTATGTATATAATTTTTTTTCTTTTTTTTTTTCTTTTTTTTTTTTTTTTTCTTTTTTTTTTTTTTTTTGCAGTCAAATTGGAGGATTTTGGGAAAGGCCCTGGAGGGAGATTCCACCATCAGGCTGTGGTACAGTGAGCAAGCCCCTGGGCCAGGGCTCATCTTGTCCCTCTGTCCCACAGACTTCACCTGTCTGGGATTTTTTAAGGAAAAACCCCACAGCCCCATCTTCCTGGTGGTTACAGAGGTTACAAGGACAGCTCATTTATACATACTCTAATGTAGTTACCAGCTTCCAAATTAAAGGTTTTAAACCCTCCAAGGAAAGTAAAATCACTGATGAATTTTATAAAACCATTCTGAGAAACACCCAGTGATGCACCTCTCCTACAGATCCAGGAGAGCTGCAGAGGGACTAAACCCGATTTTTAATTCTCTATAAAAACTTGCATTTGGCTTAAATTAGTGAAAAGAGTCACTCTGGCCTGATTTATAAATGGTACATTTACATGAGGGCTATCAGCAGCAAAACATCCTCAACTATTTCATGTTTTCATATCAACCAACAACATCAATTTGAACGCTGGGAAACACAAAATCAGTTAGGTTGGAAAGGCCTCCAAAACAGAGTCCAACCTTTGAGACAACCACAGTGCCAGCTCAAAAAACTCCTTTTAATTTCCAGGGGAGGAATTTAAGACACAGCTCTCAAACTGACTGTGGACAAGACTCCAAAACCCCCAAAAACCCTGAGCAGTAGGAAGGGGATTCTACCCAGAACGCCACCAGCTTTGCCAAGCAGTTCTTTGCATGCAACTGGTGATTGAACTGGTCCCAGCTTGTTTCCCATCACTTTGAATTCTTTGTGGATTTGCCAGAGTGGAGGTGGCCAAGTGGTTCTTCACTATCAGGCCACTCAAAAAGATTGGTTAGATTATTATTATTAATAATAATAATAATAATAATAATAACAATAATAATAATAATCGCTATTATTATTGATAAATAATAATTTTATTATTCTAATAATTCCAATTAAATATAATAAATATTCATCAATAATAGTAATAAGAATTAATTATAATGTTAATTAATAGTAATTTTGTTGATAATAATTATACTAGTTATTATAAATAACCATACTATATTGTGATAATATAATTTATTATTATTATAAATAAAATTTTTATTATAAATATGAATAGAACTGAAAATTAAGTTTCAGGCCTGCACTCCCAGATAACATTGCTACTGCTTTCAAGCTAATATCAAGTTGTGCACACATGATGGAGGGAACAATGAGGCACCTCAAAGTTCTCATTACTTGCCCAAACAGGCCTGTATTTAAAGGCTGCATGAATAAATCTGATGCTGATCTTTCTGCTGTTCAGCTCCATCCTGATTGCTGGATGGTTCACCCAGCCCCACTGGATTCACTCCAAAATTTCCTGTAGAATTACCTAAAGTTGAAGTTTGCTATAATCACATCTGGTTTAGCCTTCAGCTGTGCCTTACCAGCTTGAATAAAAGGATGAAAACAAAGCCTCAGTGAAACCAAAGCCACAGGTGGAGCTCAACTTCAAAATATTGAGCTGGATTCTACCTGCTCATCGTTCCTGTGCAGCCAGAAAAAGTCCTTAGCACTATTTATCCTCATGGTGGGGGGTTTAAGGCAGGCCTCCATTTCAAATATCTGCTAGGGATAAGCAATAGATAATTTATTACCTATCTGAACTGAAAAACTCAAAATAACAAAACCAAATAAAGTAATCTCAGCTGGAAAAAAAAAAAAAAAAAAAAGTAGCATTAGTTCCCAAATCAAAACAGGAAATTTAAAAAATTATCACTTCTAGCATGCTCCATATATTGGGATTGGAAGAATAAAATTTAGCAAAGAGCAGACAGGATTTGCCCTTGCTATTCCCCCCACATTATGAAAAATAACAAAATGCTAATTAAAATTAGAGGAAACATTGAAGAAGATGTTTTGGGGTTCTTAGGTAGTAAGAGTCCTGAAGAAACAGGGGGAAAAAAAAAGCCCAAAGAACAAAACAAAAAAATTAATTTAAAAAACTCAAAAAAACCCTAAAAAAAGCCAAAAACAAAACAAAAATCCCACAAAACAACAACCAAATAAAATAGGAGGGACAAAAAAAAAAAAAAAAGAAAAAAAAGAAAATGTTTTTTGCACAGCTCCCAGAATGCTCAATCCCCGTGCAGGAATGCACAAGCTTCTTGTCATCCTTCTAAAAACACTTGGAGGAAGTCACAAATCACAGCCTGAACCTCTCCAAACCCTGCACAAGATTTCTAATCCTAAAACAATCGGTGACTCACGACTCAGCCTCAGAGAGTGAAACTGCTGACATCAAACCCAGTGCCAGGGCTGAGCTGGCATGGCAATTATGCACACTCACTTTCAGCTAGCCAAATGCCTCCCAAAAATAGAACCAGAGATATGAGGCCTAATTAGAAGTGTCTGAATTACCAGGATTCCTGATTTTTTTAAAAAAAAAGAACTTTATTGATGACAACTCAGCAGGTTTCCAGGCCGCTACAATTAATCTAGTAAAATATTCAGAGTATTTAAAGGGAAATTAAGGACTGGCCCCACAAAAAAAAAAAATTCCTACCAGGCAGTTTTGTCTTTTATTCAGTGTGAAAGATTTACAAGTCATTAATTAGCTTTTAGGAGATGTTTTAGGTGCCCTGCAAGGAATGCACATCTCACAAAGGATCATCTGTAAAGATGAGATACACACTATAAACTGCACTGAGAGGTTTTGGAGCACAAAAACCAGGGTGGGTAATGAACAATTAATTAGCATGCATTTGCAAAAGCATGCTAAAATTTAGGGCTGGCCATTTTACACACAACCACACCTGCAGCACTGCTTTACTTCCTACACTGCCAGAAAACACCTGAGAAAATGCAGAATTGTGTGTGGAATCTGTGTCCATCTGGGAGGTCAGCACACATCCAAATTAACTCCTCCAGCAAGAACCTCATCCTGTGTCCATGCTTTGCAGCCTTCTGCATTAAAAACACTGATTTTATACAAAGCTGAATTTATTCTCCCTAATTTTCTTCCATTCCCAGGGCTCCTGTTTCCAGAGGTCCACATCCCTTCTTTTATTACCTAAATAAAAGGTACTAAATGCTTCCTTAGAGATCCCTGCTCTCCCCAGCCTAAAACACCACCACCACCTTTGAAAAAAATCCTAAAAGTGCTAAAACTCAGTCAAAGCACACTATTTGCACTGCCCTGAAATGAACATTTTTACATAGCAAAATGAAGCACTTTTGCTACCAACTGTTCCCACAGAAAGGGAACACTCAATCCAGTTTCTCCAAACGGAAAAAAAAAAAGAAAGAAAGAAAAGAAAAGAAAAAAAAAGGCAAGGAAAGACATTTTTAGATGATACAAAAATACAAAGAACTGATATAACCCACAAGGAAGTGTGGCTTGTGTGCACCACTATTAATCTATCTTGACTGAACAATATATATATTTTTTTTTATTTCACTCTTCCGCCTCCACTTTTTGTTTGCTGTTGAGGACAGATAAGTGCTCCTGGCAGTATCTTGGCACAGGCATTTCACTGAACAGTAGCTATTGTAATAGCAAAAAAAAAAAAAAAAGAAAAAATCTCAGTTCCTCAGGTTCTGAGATTTTCACTTTGGGCCCATTAGGCTGAAAAGGTCTCCAATTCCAGGCTCATGCTGGAAAAGCAGTTGTTTGTGGAAGAACAAGAAACCTTTCCTCTGTAGAGAGTGCTAACCCACTCAATGAGGGGCTTCAAAATTCTGATTAAATCCTGTAAGGTTGTGACAACGCTGTGCTGTGAAGGCAAACATCAGCCAGGACAAAGAATCCCACTCCTGGATGGTCTTTAAGATCCCTTCCACCCCAAACCAGCTGTGATTTTGCCAATATCAATATAACCCTGGAAAGGAGGGTGCTGTAACAACCCAGTGATGAACACCTCACTAAGATTAAGTTAACAACTCACTTAATCTCACTAAGGCTGAGATTAAGAAATGCGTGGGGAGTTCTTGCCCTATCAATGTAGAAAACCAAAAAAAAAAAAAAATCTGACATATTAGGAGTTTCCACACCAAGAAATACAGAAGGGACTGGCTCATCCTAGTAAATATTCTAAATTACGCTGTGCACATTTTGTTTTTAAAGGGATTTTTCAAATCCGTTCACAGCTGTGTCATCTTTTGTACCAGCTTTGTCAGGCCTACTAAATTAGCTTTTTTTTTTTTTATTTATTTACTCTGAAGTGTCTTTTTAGGGAAGATTTAGAACTGTGCCAAGAAATAGAAGTGCTAAATCTTCTCAGACGTGAAGGTATCTTAAATAACTGTGTCGCTGTGCCTTTGATCATTTCAGGGTATAAGCTTGGCAGTGCTGCTGAGAGGAGTCATCCCCTCTATTAGTTCAGCAGATCCTGCACTGAGAAAACAGAAATTATTGCTGTAATTGGCAAACCAAGGACTAATTGAGAGCAATTGCTCCCACTGTAACTTCATTATGTTAATCAAGTAACAGTTGGGGGGGGGGTGGGGAATAAAAGGGGGGAAAAAATGGTTAACAGTAATTATCCTTCTCTTCTGCAAAGCTGATACATGCATCATCTTCCTCTCTGCTAAAACCTTTTTACTACATGGGCATCCACCACTTTTTCCTTTCCTTTCTTCTTTTTCTTTCCAGCTGACTGAAATCCTGCCTGTGGAGGCAGAGTTGTGACACAGGTGACATTCAGGTTTTGGAGGGGACAGCCTCTGAACTTTAATTTAGCTTCTTGCTTTCCTGGTGGGGGAGGAAATATCAACATTTTTCTCTTCTCCACACCTTCAGTTGGATTTATTTATCCCCTTACTATTCTCAGCAGCTCTGAAAAAGTAATTTCCTTTTTTTTTTTTTTGGCTTTCTAGGATAAAGAGGCAATTGCACCCTTCAAACCTCATCATGGTAGAAGGACACAACTGAGGCAAAATCTAGTTATGATAAAAGGGTCAATGGAAATTTGGCAATTAACTGGGAGCAGGATGAGCTGCACAAACTGCCAGACCCAGGGTCCCCTTTCTTTGCTGGTGATCAAACTGTGACAGCACAGTTTTAAAAGTAAATTTAGATTTTTTTTTTTTTTTTTTTAATACACTTTTCCAGGATTCTTTTTACCCCCACTTCATCAGGGTTCTGAGAAGGCATTGCTGCATGATCATGAAAATATCCAGCATATACTGGCAAATCCTTCTGGGTTTTTTCAGATGCTCAAGTTTTCCATCAATTTTAATAACCAGCCTTTTTTTCTGCTGACTGCTTCTCACTTCTTCCTTCTGTTCCTGAATCCAGGGATTCCATATTCTATTTCCTCTTCTTCTTTATGTGGGAATTTATTTTTTTTTTAAATTTGCATGGATAGTTCCTAAATTTTATTGGAGAGTTTTTTGGGGTTTTTTTATTTACCAAATTTCTCACAAGATTATTACCCAAACCCAGGAATTCATAGTTGTCTCCTACCAATTTCATCTCAAACAATTGAAGGCACTCAATTTAAAATTAATTTGAGTAAAACAAATACCCAAAACTGCAGGTAAACCTTGCAGTGCACTCTTCTGGTGAAGGGTGTGCTCTAAGTGACAAAGAAATAAAAAAGAGGCTCAAAATACCTTCCCACAGGAACAAAACCTTGCTTTTTTATTGCAGTCCAACCTAGCATTTGTCTTTTGATTCGGAGAGCTTCAATCAGCTTAGCCCATCTGTATTGTGAGCAATAATTCTAATTAAACCCCATTAATAACATTGATAGGGGGAAAAAACCCTCTCCAAGTATAGATTTTCCTAGAGCTAAACATATAACATTATAAAGCTGCAAGCAGCCACTGTAACAAAAGAAGCTGAGGTGCCAGAAGTTTCAAAAAGAAATTGATAAAGCCCTCAAGACCCCATTAAAATCTCCTCTGGGAATAATTTGCAATCTGCTCCACTTCATGCAGACGCTGGATTAAAGCATCTGAGCACAAACCTTAATCTGGGGGTTTCTTTGGGTTTATTTCACCATGGGGTTTTCCTCCCTGCTGCTTCCAGGGGTTCAGCCTCCAGGGGAGGGAGAAGGATTGAAGTGACCACAGCACCACAGGAATTTCACATTAAGGCTCTAGGCCCTTCCTTTTCCCCTTTCTTGCCCCAACCCTTTTCCCACACTCACACTCTTTTCTCACCTGCTCTAACTGCAACAGCCCCATCAATTTTTGGCAATATTAACCAGGATTTAAATAGGTATTTCCTCATATTGTCCTTGTCACACAGCCTTTTCCATGGATCACATCCCATTATTACCCTGATGGTGCACCCCTCACATCTGTCCCAGTATCAGCTGCACTTCAGAGCAATCAAACAAGGGCAGGAGGCACCTCAAAAAGAGCATTTTGTTATTTCTCATCCCTTTGGGAGATGCTGTAAGAGCTGAGCCTCGTCTTCCACTTCCCTCTTTCCCAAGGCAGCCATAGGTGCAGGAGGCAGAAGCTGCCAGTGTCACAGCCAGTGTGACCCTGCAACCACAGAGCCACCACAGCACAGCTCAGAAAATACCCACACACAACCCAGAAAAAGCCAAAACAGACCGAAAAAACCCCAGTGCAGCACCAAAACAAGGCAGAAGCGAGTAGAGGGGAGAAGTACAAAGTGAAAAGTGGAAGCAGAACCAGAGCGTGTCACTCCTCTGTAGCTGTCTGCTGCTCTGGAGTGTGACTCAGCAGAACAAAGGTTTTGTCTTCATGGAGAAACAGAGTCCACATTGCACAGGAGGTGGCAAAAATTCCCTGGCTGGAACGTGGCTGGAGCTCCTGTGGCTTCCGTGGGGAATTTCCTCGGCTTTAGAGAGATGCAGATCACCACCCCACTGCACACCAGCTGTAGACCAGGGTAAGACTCTGGTTTTCCTGCACTCAGTGGAAATAAAAAAAAAAAAAAAGAAATTTGCAGGAAAACTAGGCGAGTGTGAGACGGTCGTAGCTGAGAAAATTCACTTTTGCACTTGCATGGAATAAATCTGAGAATAGCTGGATTTATAAAGTGGAATACTCTGGGAAGGACACAGGTACAGGACAAATCCTGTGTCTCCACCACAACCCAACGCTGAAATTATCACCATATAAAAGTCACAGGTTTAAGACCAACAACTATATTTGAAATACTTGTACTTCCCTTTTTACATCAGTTCTGTCACATGCACAAATGCTAAAGGAGGCTGAAAGGGGAACATGAACAAACAGCTTTTAAACCGTCAATTTTATAATAATATGTTTTAGGAGTACCAAGAGATGCAGCACTTGGATGTGATCAGACTCAGAGGCTGCAGTTTATCAGCATTTTGGAGTTAAACACCACGTGGTAGCAAAAACAAGACAGCAATAACTTTATCCAAGGACAGACTTTTCTGTCCATGCACACACTGCAATATCTGTGTTTGGACTAGTTTCTGTCACTCTTCCTCTCCAAGCATTCCTGTGCCATCACCACTGAATTTTCTGATGAAAACACAGCATTATTCTACACCCAGAAATCACCTGCTACCTTGCAAAGCAGCATGCTCAGGAAGTGTAAAAACATAAAAGTTAATGCAAATTAAAATTAAAAATCAAAAAAAGTTAAAAGCTATTTTATTAAAAATAAAAATTAGCATAAAAGTTAATTATCTTTGGTTTAGTGAAGCCATGCTTATCCTCACTTTGATAGAATAAAGCTCCACCTCCATCCGTGCACTTTTCCTGTTTTTATTAAAATCCTGAGTGCAGTTTTCCTTGCAGAGTGGGTGAGTGGGAGTGTGGAGCACAAGTAAACCCTGTCTCTGCACGTCCCGGTTGTGAAACACACTCTAAATAAAACCATATGCTCTCAGAAGGAAAATTTCATCTCTCTCCCCCCTTTTGCTGCCTGCTCAGGTCGGCCCCAGTGCGGGGCTGAGGGAATGCAAATACATTTATAGAGAGGTTTGATGAGAAACTGATAAAAAACACGCTCGTTTCTTTATTCATTCTGCAAGGTGAATGCACAAGAGACTTAATTTTGAAGAATTCCAAGATTTGGTTTCGTCTCTTGTGTTCTCCCTTGAGAGAGTTGGGAATTGGTGTCAACTGGTACCTGTGATGTTTTAGTGTATGAAACTTCAATGATTTCCAGATCATCTCATGATGATGGGGAGGAAAAAAAACCAAAAAAAATCACAAATCCACTGTTCTAGCAAAAAAAAACTTAATAACAGATTTATTCTAGAGCTGGCTAGAAAGTTCTGTGGTTTGTGCTCACATTTCACACTTTAATGATGCCCTGTGTGGCTCTCAGCTATGAAATTTAACACGCCATTCTGTTAATTCTTTGTAACATTTTGCAAAATTTGCCTGTCACACACGTGATGAGCCACAGAAATAACTGAACCCATGTTCTTCTTTTTCTTTCCTTATTTTCTGCCCAAATATGTACCTTGGTGACAGAGGGAGGCTGACCCAGGAGCAAAGATAAACCACCTCATTTCTCCCTCCTGTCAGGACTTCTTTGGGTGATCAAAAACACACCAAAGGGGAAGTGCCAGAACTTTTTTCTCTGTATAATATTTAATTTCCCGTTCTGGGTTATGCAATGATCTCTCCCACGAGCAGATTTCTTCCTTTGCACTAGGTATTTTGGACATATAAAAAGCCCACTGTGTGTTACCTTTTTTTTTTTTCTCCCATCCTTTGGCATCTCACCTCTTGGTCAGGTTGCCCTCAAGAAAAAGACAAACATAAAAGCAACACTCTCCCATGCTGCAGTTGTGTAATGATGGGAAAAAAGGAATATTGGGAGAGCAAGCCAGCAAGTCTGAAGGGTCAGGTTATTCAGGAGTCATCACCAAACCTTCATCTGCGTGATCAGCACTGACTGATAAAGGGAAGATAAACTTCCCCCCAAGCTCAGGCTGCTCTGTTGTGCAAAACACAGCCACACTTCAGAGTTCTGACAGCTAAATGTTGTTAAATGACTACATTTCCATTAGTAATTGGCATTTTTGCTTGTTTTTCAAGCAGCTTCTTCGCTCGCTTTTCAGATCTACCTAAGACATAAACACTAACAGAGATAGCCAAAATAATTAAATTAAATTAAATTAAAGCTATGTACATTTGTAATGCTCCTCCCACAATCACTTCCATGTGGCTTCGAGTGGATCACATGTTCTGGGGGTCTTGTCTGGTTTATTTCTTTTGTTTTAGCACACATTCTTTCATTTGGAGTCCCGTCTCTCCTGTCACGAATTTCCAAAGGATTTAGACACGCAGCCAAGCATGCAGAGCACATGTTCTGGAAGCACAGATAAATTAAACAAGCTGTACCTGATTGCAGCTGGCCCCTCCTCTGCCACAATTTTGCCAAACTTTCACAAATTAGACCCACAATCAAGTGCACAACTTAAAAACCCTCACTCCATTTTTTTTTTTTAGCTTGTAAGAAGGGAAGCCACGGCTAACAAACCCTAACACTCAAAATTATGACACAGTGGAGGGGGGAAAATAAAAATATGATTCCTCGAAAGTTATTGACAGATCAGCTGCAACCTACCAGAGGCTGAAAAAAGATACCAGATGGAATAAAAAATCCTTGCTATTAGTGCATCATACCAAATGCTGTATTCCAAAGCCAAACTCTGCCCTCCTCCTGCTGCAAGGAACTGTTTCTTGGAAAATTGCTGATGCCTTTATTGATGGTGACTATTGACTCTAACAGCTAAATGCGACAAAGGGAAAGAAAAAACAAAAAACAGAGCAGAAATACTGTCATAAAACACCGTCCAGACTTATCTGCCTTGCAAATCCCATTAGGATAATAAAAAAACCCCCACAGGTACTCACTTAAAATTGAACCTTAAACCCCACAAACTGTGATTAGTACTGAGTACCCTGACATTTGACACTACAGTAAAATACAAGGGATAACACACACACACAAAAATGAAAAGATTTGTGGCTGAAGGAAACATGACAGAAAAGAAACAGAAAATAACAAATTCTAATTTAAAATACACCAAATAAGGATGTCTCTCATCGCCTATAAACACACACGGATCAGCAGCACACTTCCACTGGCAGAAGACTGATGGAGGATTAAACAATACAAAGCCAAACAGTAAAAATCAGTATTGATGTAAACCCCAGTTCAGGCCAGCAAACCACCTGAAAATCCCACTTAGGATTCTAATCTCCCTCCGTTTTTTTAGCACTTTCAAGACATGAAAGCCAAACTTTTTCCCAAACTGCTCCCAAGGAACTGTCAGACCCCTCCCCTGTGGGATTACTGAGGCATTCTACCACCTCCCATGGGTTTATGAAAAAAAAAAAAAAAGAACTGATGTGTGATATTTATTTTCCAAACACCTGCTGGTGTTTCAGTGCCTGAAGCAGCAAACACAGCGTCGTGACTGTCAGCAGCAGGCAGGGCAGAGCTGGGAAATCACACAGAGTTCTGAACCAAGGGGCAAAAACTTGGAAGAATGAAGTTTAAAAAGCCTGCCACAACCACGACCCCTCCCAGGATTTTAAGTAGCACAAAAATTGAGGCTGGGATGCCTTCCTGGAAGTATTCTGATGCACCACATATATGTCATTTATTAGTTTTATATATTATAAATAAATATGTTTTTATGTAATAATTATAGAAATATACTAATAAAATTTATACAATTATTATATTATGCAATATATAATAATTAAATAAGATAAATTATATATTCTATAATTATATAATATATAATAACATATATGTGTATATAATAATATATATATTATATATAATGTATATCTTCTATAATTACGTAATACATAATAACATATATGTATCTATAATATATACATGATATATAATGTATATTATATAATTATATAATATTAATATATTATATAATAAAATATACATAATACACTATATTATTTTATTATCTATATTTTCATAATTATATATAATAACAAGATATAAAATAAATATAAAATATAATATTAAATATATATAATAAAATATATAAACATATAAAAATAGTTTTAAAATATTAAAAATATAGAAAATAAAAAATAAAGAAAAATATTTGAAAATATAGAAAATAAAAACTATTTTAAAATATATAAAATATTTTAAAATATAGAAAAATATTTTAATAATAATATAATAATTCACCTCCTTCTAAGTGTGCAGATGCTAACAGGGCCAGGATCCTGCAGCACCAGCACAAGCCAAACAGACTTACACTGACATCTAAAGGTGTCATTTACTATCTGATGCTTTACAAAATGTCTGCAAAGGGCCAGTATCTTGTAAAAAGGGGAACAAGAAGAAATTTGTCAGTATTTAATTCTTACAACGTGTCCAAAACCAGGCTGGGCAGGGCTTGGAGAAACCTGGGATAGAGGAAGATGTCCCTGCCCATGGAATGAAAATGAGCTTTAAGGTCCCTCCCAAACAATTCTATGACAGTCTGCACATAAACCCCAATTTTGAGGCAAATTTCCTCGTTTCAGTAAGAATTATGCGGCGTTTTCTTCCACGTAGAAAACTAAGCTTTTGCTAAATTCTCTCTTAGGGAAAATGATGCATCTTTTCCATGGAGCTGGGCACAAATCCTAGCTGTAGTTCAGCCACTTGAAACCAAGTGATCATTTCAAAGTTAGTATTTTTTCCCCGCTTTTAAGTTGGTTTTGAGCATAATTCCCATCAGAAAAAGTGAACGCTGGTATTGCAAGCAGCACGGCTTAAATCAGAATATATGGAAAGGTTTCTCATCAGTGATCCTAAACACATCTCCTGCTGTGCCAGAGAGAAATGGACATGAAAACACAAAGCAAATCTATTTCTTTTGGTGTTTTACAAGCCCAGCCAGCACCTTGTTGTTCTGCAGTCACTCAACAGCCTGTGAGACACTGAAACCACTTGCTGCCTGCACATAGTTCACTGAATAAAATTTATTTACCTGAATTTCCATAGGCATCCAGCCCGCTCTCCCTAAAGTATAAATCCAGTGGGAAGGGGGCAGTAAATCCCTCTTTATGGAGAGGTGCACACCCACCCTCTGTGCCTTTGCAGAGTCTCACCACTCAGCCACATCTTGGCAGAGCTGTATTTTTAGAGGATGACTTTGGGAATAGAATTGGAGGCTCCTGGTGCATCAGGACTGACTCTGGAAAGCCTAATCCGCATGTCCCCTGTTCTGTGGAATAAATCAAGTGAAGAAATAGCTTTAATCTGTTTCAGTAAGGCAGCAGGTTCCTTAAACTTTAAATAATTTGTGGTAGCAGAGTCCATTGCTACAACAGGAGGTGCTTTATCAGCCGAGTCAATAAAGGTGAGCATCTCTGACAAGGTGGGTAGAGGAGGGAATTAAAACTCTAAGGAACAACAAGGCAATCAGGAGTAAACTCGGGCTTCCAAGGCAGCACAGGGAAATCCAAAACCATCTGTAACGTCTCACCTGATGGCTCAGGAAATCACTTTTGATTTCTACAAAAGGTGTCTGAGGGTGAGTTATTCCTAAGGCTTCTTTAATCCAAGAGCACACCAACATTCCTGGAAATTACGAAGCTGAGTGTGGAAAGCTGACAGCAGGCTCCATGCAAAATTTAGGTTTGACTCAGTGGAGCCAAAACCTCGCTAGGTTTAAAATTAGTAGTTTTTTTCTCCCTGCTCTAATCCAGATGTGGACCGCAAAAATAACTGAAGAGTTCACAGACATGTCCGTGGGAGGTAAAGATAATCTTTGTAAAGAATGGTCTCAATGATGGGAGTGGCCAGAAACTATTAAAAAATCCTCTAGAAATCCACAAAACCCCATCCAGTCCAGAGGCACTGCCTAAGATATGAGAATACATTTAAAAACATTGTCCAGTGACGGCTTTGGTCTGCCTACTCGATTGCAGCACTAAAATAAAAATAAATCCCAAAGCAAGCAATTAAATGTAAAGACTGCTCGCAAACCTGCAGCAGACTTTTCAAGGGTTTTCAGCTCTATAAAAGCCATAGTTTGAGTGGCAGATTTCACATCAAAAAGAAGGCTGTAAAGTCCAGATCAGCCTGTGGTCACCTTTGCACATTTCTGTCTCTCAAGTGTGCCCAGAAGGTTTGGTAATGGGAAAGGAGGGGAGAGCTTTCCCAAACACATTTTTCCAAAAAAAAAAAACCTTACAAAAAACAACACCTGAGTGAAAAACTTAAAAAAAAAAAAAAAAAAAAAAGAGATTTTATTCAATGGGAGAGGTGACACATAACATTGTCACTGTTTCCCAAAACCAACCATCAAAACCATTGAGGTTCAAGATCTGAAAATTCAAGGCTGGTAAAAATACCCTAACTGGACCTTCTGAAGAATGAGATCTTATAGCACATCCCAGCTTCCTACAACACAGAAACCAGCAGCTCATTAAACACATGTCCCACAAGACACAAATAGAGAAGTTTCAGAATTGCTCAGTTTGGTCTCATTTTTTGGCAATGAACTTCCCCTACCCCCACCCCCCTTAGGCTCATGGCAAAAAGCAGCTTTGGAAAGATTTCTCCCTCTGAAAGTAACCCCTGGAGAGAACCAAAGAGTGGGAAAAACTGAGAGGTATCTGTGTTTATTGTTGGGATAAACAAACTTCAGAGCATTTATTTGTTCTGTTCCAAGTACGTCCTGTGTTCAAATACCATCACCTTTATTATCCAGAAAATAAAAACCCACTTTGTGCACACGGCTGATCTTTGTGCATGTTCAGCTGATCCGATGTGTCTGTGGTCCCATTCTCTATTTTGGGTATTGGAATGACACAAAAGAGCTAAAAAAGCATCAGATAAAGTCTGTGACCAAGTGCCCTGGTGCCGAAGGACCCTGCCAAACCAGCCCAGGCTGCAGTGGCAGCAAGAGAAGCATGTCCAGGTTTAAGGAATTACAAACAACCACGTCAGGCAGACTTGAAAGTGTCAGCACGCAAAAGCAGCGCCGCCTTACACGTCAGAAATAACCTTTTTTTTCCAACCAGCTCAGCTAAATCAGCACAATCTGGTGCCAGTTTCATGTGCAGGTGCTCTGAAATCCCTCCTGGGACTGCACAGGAAACCTAAGCTTAGGACTCAAACCACAGAATCACCAGCATTCAGAGGGCTCAACCACTCTCCCAGCCCCTGAGCTGCTCTCCTGCCCTTGCTGGAAGAGCAGGATGTGCCAGCAAGTCTGTGGCCCACATGGTGAACTGAGGATCACACCACTGAGACTGCTAAAAATAACTCCCCTACCCTTTTTTTGGGGAGAAGGGGCGGGGGGAGCGTGTCTGTGGTCCCATGGACAGCTGTGCTGCTGCAGCTGGAGGTGGGGCAGAGCAAGGATTGCTGCAGGAAATGCTTCTGCCACGTCTCCAGGCACTGAAAGGTGATGCTGTGACAGAGCAGGACTCAGCTCCTCTGCAGGGTGGCTTTTTAAGAGCTGCCACCCTGGTCTGGCCAAAGGATGAGCAGCCCTGGAGGGGGAAACAAGCCTGAAGACAAGAAGCTGCATACTTTGCTCTTCCAGCAAATTGCATCCGGTTTGTTTTCCTTCTGTTTTACCCTGATATCTGTCAAATAAGAGTTTCAGCTCTGCACCCAAGGCAGGCAGCCTCAGCTGACAACACCAACACGCAGAGTAGCCCTTTATCTAACACAGATCGGATTTCAGTCTCCTTTCATGCTCACACACATGGGGTTTAATCCCCACACTTCCCAGATGGAGAGGGTCACTGCCATCAGCCTCTTTGACAGGTTTCCAATGTGCTCAATAACTGCAGAATAAGGCACTATAGATATAAAAAACCACCTAAAAACAAAGTTTCCAATGTGCCCAATAACTGCAGAATAAACCCATTATAGGCACTGTAGATATTAAAGAAAAAACACCTAAAAACAGACCAAGCCAAACACACACTGAAGAATACACACGGCCTACTTTAATTTTTTTTTTTTTTCTCCTGATGTGCAATTCCAGCTCAGGCAGCCTTTATTTTTAGAAGTCCTCCCTCAGAGAGCCTATACCCGAGCTGCAGCAGGCAGTGAGCACGGAGCAGCTCTGCCCTGCTTTGGAGGATGACAGAGAGGTTCTGGTGGCAGCTGCCCCTCCTCAGACACTCCCCTGCCCCCCAGATGTGCAGTGCCACCTCACCCTGAGTGCCCAGGGGTGAATCCTGCCACAAAAACCCAGCAGGGCACGAGGGTTTCCTGCACAGGGATGGATGCTCCACGTCCTGCTGCAGCCCCAATAATGTCTTTGATGCTGCCATGCCAGGGCATTGAAACATAAACTTTAAGGAATTTAGATATTTTAGAGGAGCTAAGATTTTAGTTAGAAATAAGCCTGACTAGAGTTAATTAAAATAATAATAATAAATGAGTAGGCCTTGATGAAGTTAGGAGTTAGTAGTTAACTAATAATTGATTGCTTGTCAGCACAATGTTTAGTTAGCTGGGTTTATAATGAAGAATACACAAACTGACAAATAGCTTTTAGGAACATAAGACAATTGTGGGCCTCCTCTGTTCTGAAACCAATTGAAGACAAGGAATGGGAGTTCTACCAAGAGTTCATTTGTCATACTTGCATTGAAAAGGTAGAAAGGTCAGAACGAGGAAGACTTCATTTACTTCCTCATTTGGGACCCCTCCCCATGAAAGGGACCACTGACCTATTTCAAGGGACAAACTACGCATGCTTAACAGCTTTTGGAGTGATCAGCATACGAAGCAGGGAATGGGTTGTACCAAAATTATGAATATGTATTTGTATTTTGGGTATTCAATACTTGTATGGATAAAAGGGCTCTGTAATCACCTGGAAGCTGCGGTGTGGATTTGGGAGCTATCCTGCATGCTGCCCAGTGTAGAACAAACACATACTTTCTAACTTTAACCTGTTAGAGAGTTTTTCTCCATCACAGTTGGATATCAGTACTAGATCAATATCCATATTTTTTAATAAATCAGCATCACCCAAATTCACCTCAGCCCCTTCCCCTGCCACCACCCCAGGCAGCATGGGGGGGCTCCCCAGCCACATGAAGGACAGGTTTTAAAAGGAGCACAACCCAGAACTCCTCCAAATATGTGTCCAAAAAAGCCCAAATATTTCCACATTGCGGCCTCAGCTCCCTGATAAGCAACTAACAAATCAGTGTACATGTTTACACTGGACATTTCAGATCTGTTAGGTAATGAGAGCTCCAAGCTGGATAAGCCCTGCTTAGATTGCTTGGAACTGGAACCACAGAATTCCGAATTTATCGTCGTGCTATCCAAAAATAAACACATTCACTCAGCAAGGACTTGTGACTCGTGAAAAATTATCAGAGTTGTGCTTTCCCAACTCACATTACAAAGCCCTCCCACACAAATACAGCCCTATTTCACTTGTATCTTCTCATCAGCTTGTATTATTTAAAACATGTGGGACATTCACACAGATGGAAAAAAAAAAATAGGTCAGGCTGGAAACAAAAGCCAAGCCATCCCGTTTTATTAGCAGCTTAAACATGCAGAACTGTAATTTGAAATTCCAAGGAAAACAACCTAATGAAAACATTCTGAACACACAAATTAAAAAAAAAAAAAAAAATACTGCAAATTGCTGCAACCTTAAATTGCCATGTTGCCAAATGCCTTAAACTAAAAAACAGAACTGATAAGAAGGCTTCTCCAACTGATCTGAAAATACATGGAAAGAGCTACATTGCTCAGTGATCATATGGAATCTGGGCTATAAATCTAGGATTTTTCTAACAACAGCAGCGTGTGTAACAGTCCTGCACCTTTGAAATACTGTTGGACAATGAACAATTTGCAAAATCTTGTCCTTTCATTTGCCAAGATCCTACTTTTAAATAAATTTATTCCTTTCCTTGAACTAATATAACAAACCTCAGAAACATTTATTCACTTCCCTTTTATCTTCTGCACAACACCAATATTTACTCCCAGAATACATAAAGCCCAAATCAGTGCAGTGAATTTAATTTAGTTATTCAAGCTGAATGTCCCAAACATCATTTGATTGCTGCCACCTATTGTTGTTCCAAACATGTTGCAAGGAGTTAACCCTTTATCCAGCAGCTACTGGAAGTCATGCTGGCTCTGTTGCTGCTAAATATGCAACTAAATATGCAACTGCATAATTAGCATCTGTTTGGGTATGATAATTGTAAAAAGAATGAAAAAAGGTTGAAAATTAAAGGGAATTATATATATATATGTATATATATATATACATAAACTTTTTTACATTATTTATTTTATATCTATTTTTAAAAATTGGGTATGTTTACACACTGACTTCTCCATTAATCTGTGACTTGGCTTTTCTCTCACAAGAGAAGTAAATCTGGAACATTCATTTCTCACACAGCCCATATAAAATGGTAATTTTAGGTTGCCAAAGGCCACTTAATTCTGTCTCCTCCTAAACACACAAGGCTCCACAATGACATCATGTTCAGGCTCATCTAAGAGGTTAAAGGACACGAAAACTATCCAGTCTAGTTTAGTCTGCTGAGTTTAAGTATTAAAACAGCAACTTTGTCACTGAATGTGGAGTTTGAGAGATTATTTCAAAATATTAATTTTCTGAATATCATGTAAATAAGTGAAAATAAAAACACATGGGGGGCAAAAAACCTCTTCCCTCAAACAGGAAAATGATGAATTCCAGAGGGGTAAATTCCCACCTCTGGCAAAGCATTTAAGTCTCCAAGTCAAGCTCTTTTACACACAAATGTCAAAGGCTAATTCCAACCCCCACTAATGGATTAAAGCATCCCCTACCCCACCCAGCTGTTCCTTTGCTCCTTCTCCTCTCCTGCAGCCTTATCCACACATTAATGCCAGCAATACCTCACCACAACCCAGCTAAAAATTCATCTGGCTTCCAAGTGGGAGCCAAATGAACCCAAGTGGCTCAGAGGGTCCTGGCACAGGTCCCCAGCCAGGCACTTCAACCCCTGGCAAAACTGCCCCAAAAATGGAGCAGCCTCAGATGGGGCAAGAGGAGGGAGACCACGGGGGATGTGGCAGAGGTTGAAACTCATAAATGCCCCTGACTGTCGGAATCTGTGGTATTGGTGATTCCGAGATTGTAGAAAGTCTCTGTCTTTCTGCCCCGTTGCCAAAGAAGAAGCCATAATTCGTCTGTGCTGTTTCAAGGTTGTTTATTCTGTTTATCTCTAACATGTTCTGCTGCCCTGCCGCAGCTCTGTCCTGCAGGGCAGCGTGTGGGGCTCTGCCCTCAGTGGGATGTTACAAACATTATATACCAGAAATTACGTGTACTATATTTACAATAATGTGCCAATATCTATCATCTACGTTGAACAGTGTGTCCCCAGCCTAAACCAACAGAAAAATGCCAACATCACCAAGAACATGGAGGTAAGGAAGAAGAAGGAGGAAGAACAGGTTTAGGCCCACTTTCCTCCATCTTAGAACTCCTGACCCCCCTGTACAAAGTAAAACCCCCCCTGTACAGGTGTTAAAACCCCCCTGTACAATACTAAAAAATTTTACCCTCTAATTTGTGACTACTTTTACTATACCATCTAACCCTCTGTGACTGCTTGTTCCACCTTTAAAGTTGGTAATTCATTCCATGGTTCAAACTCAAGATCCCAGCTGTTTTCAGCTGCTTGCCAGGGTCTAAAATGCTTCTGACCAAGGCCTGGAACCTCTGAAAATGTCTGAGGGACATTTTGAGTTCCGACACCTGATGAAGAAGCAAAGCAGGGATGTGACACCGGAGCAGCAGGGAAATCCAGAACTCCCTCCTTTAACACCTCTCACCCCAAATCACAACAGCCACTGGGATTAACACTGCCCAGGCACATCTTTCATCTAGCTCCAGAAATAACAGAATAACAGAATAGAATAACAGCCTTCCAGAGCAGCAGGGAATATTCCCAAACCTTCTCCCCTTCCCTTTAAGCTGTTTGCCCACCCTGGAGGAGTGGCCACACCTGACCCTTTGGTGGCCACACAGGAGGAAGCTCTCCCCTTCCTCCAAGCTCTGCACATCTGCAGGGCAGCAATAGGAGCCCTGTCACCTGCAGTGACAGCCAGAGGGAAGCTTCCAACAGGAGCAGAACCTCTCCTTCCAGGAGCAGCTGGAATCGCTGCTGGCAATGCACAAACATGGCTCCTGCAAGAATCGCATTTCTGCCCCTGGATTTGGGAGACCAGAGCGTACAAATGACTAAAAAGCGTCACTGTGGAGGGGAGAGAACGCCCATTCCTTTCAGCAGCTGTCAGGAAATTGCATCTTAAATCCCAAGCGGGGTGAATCCAGGGAAAGCTCCCTTCTCTGCCAGCAAAACTCGGCTCTCTGACACACAACCAAAACCACGCTGAGATCTGGGCACACAATGGTGCACCCGAGCCTCTGTGAGGCTGAAACTGCTCCCTGCTCAGGCTCTGGAACACCCTCCTCACCTGCTCTTCCCCTTAGTTCTTAGCCTAGAGTAAGGCTCAGCAGTGAAGATGCCCATGGCTCCAAAGCCAAGGAGCTCTGGGGCAGGGGGAGTCAGTCCTGCAGCCTGAGATGCAGAATTAACAGCTGGATGGACATCTGGAAGCTGGTCTCCCCCAGGGAACAGCCAGAGAGGGGAAGAGAAACAGGAGGAAGGGGAGGAGAAGACAAAACTTGCTGGATCCCCTCAGATAAAAGTCAATCCTGCAGTTACACAGAACATGAGAGAGGATGTTGTGGGAAGCATCTGACAGCTCCAGCTCTCCCAAGAGGAAGTGAAATGAGCTGTTCACTTTAATTACACCTTCTGAAGGGGAGCTGCCTGCTTTCTGGACAAGAAAGGATTTAATTACCCCAAGAAAAACAATTTGCAAAGACATCAGTGCCAGCTGGGGAAGGCCTTGAGATGCAGAATAGCAGAACCTCAAGAAGGCTTTCAAAAAACACTCCATTTTTTATTTCTCATTTTCTATGCTATTTTGTATCCTATTTTTATTTCTTTCACTATTAACCAGACCACCACAGTAAGGACAGGATGTGCCAGGCCCACCATTATTTTCCAGGGTAAATGGGAGGCCTCATAAAACAGCAACTAGCAGAGAAGTCCTGTTCTTACAGAATATTTACCTACCTAAGCACAAAGCTTAAGATCAGAGGTTGTAATGAAAATCCTTCTCTTTACAGAAATGCTCAAGACGATTTGTCCAATTCAGTAACTATTTGCAAGCTGCACAAAGACAAGCTCTGATTTAGAAGGCAGCAAAAAAAAAAAAAAAAAAAAAAAAAAGGATCTGATTCAAAACTGACTCATCCATTTAGATATTTTATGCTGTCAAAGTGGCCTTGAAATTACCCACCTCTTATCATTGTTCCATCCTGTCCTGATGGAATAATTAAGCAGCTCAGACTGCTGAGTGATATTTTTTGCTTCACAAGATGCTCAAACGTAATTTTAAATTTGACACCTGCGATCTTGATGGCCGAACTTACTGTTCACAATGTCCCCCTGCAGCTGGAGAATCTGTGGGACAGGCATGGTGAGAATTACCACATCAAACTGTTCCGGGGGCCCAGCTTTCCTGGAGACTTCCCACCTCCCATCCCGCAGGGAGATGTGAGTTACGTGCTGCTCATAGGACACGTCTGCACCTGCGTGGGAAAAGCAGCAGCTAAATACATATAGCAGGGAATTCCACAGGGAAAATGCAGAGAGAGTTATTTACAAGGGATGGAATGTCAGGAGGACAAGGGGGAATGGCTTCCCACTGCCAGAGGGCAGGAATATGGCTATTTACAAGATCGGGGTTTAAAATATCATCTGATTCAAAAGAAAAAACAATTGCACTGAAGGACCAAAGCTTGACTACTCTCATGGCTCAAACTTTTCTAAACAGGGTTAAATTAGTCACTAAACTGTACAGTGGCTGTGCTATATGACACCTTAGGTAGTAGTTAGAAAGTTTAAATTTATTTTCCAAAGGACTCGCAGCATGCTCACATCTTTTCTCCAAAACCCAAGGTGTAGCTCACCCCCCTGCCCCCAGTTACACAGCAGATGTTCTATTTGTATAAAGACTTTTACACCTGCAGGACTTGGAAATTCACACAGCTCAACGTTTATCCACCCAAGCGACTTCCAGAGGTACATAAACCAACAAGGAACAGTAAACATCCTCATCAGGGATTTAAATTGGAAAGATCATTCAAAGGCACCGCCGAAAACACAGCCATTAAAACCTTTCTCTTCACACGAAGGCATCCGAAGGCATTACCTGACTGCTGTAAAAAGTACTTGACAACCGAGGAGATGCCCTGGGGTGCCACGTAATTGCGGGAGCCGTCTCTCACCACCATTCCTTCCACAGGAGCGGTCAGTGGCTTCAGGATGCCCTGAGTGACAAGCTCCTCGTAGAAGCTAGAAAGGAAGAAATACACAGGGAACACAGCTGAATACACGAAAAGACACATGAAAACTCGCTCCGTTTCCCACAGAGTTAAGACCAGCCTGACTTTGGAAATTTTATCAGGCTGCACTTCACGGCGGGTTACGCACAGATGCGGCAATAAAAGAACAAACTCCCTTGCATTGGATCTGTTCTGCTACCTGTGATGGAACTATCAGTGGCGTGACCCGGAGGCAGAGGAATGTACAGCAGTTCCCAAAAGCTCTGACCACCAACACGAACTCCACAGCCACTGAGAACTGCAGGAATATTCCAGCTGCCTGAAACGCACCTGCCTTTTCGCTGCTCTCCGCGCAAATTTTGTATTTTACACCTCTGCTCCCTTCCCCAAGGCACAGGTGATCTACCCCCGCTCCTTTCATCCCAACCCACGCGTTTCCCACCTTTCACCCCTCCACTCCCGCCCCAAATTCCGCTGGCGGGGCAACGAGTGAGCAGCTGCGGGGGTGTTAAAGCAGAGCACCTGTGCGGCGTGGAGCCCACTCGCGGGGTCCCTCCGTGTCCCCACGCCGGGCCACCAAACCCTCCCGACCCGCGGGGTCCCTCCGTGTCCCCACGCCGGGCCACCAAACCCTCCCGACCCGCGGGAGGGGCGGGATCAGCGGGATGGGGGCGGACCGAAGGGATAGGGCGGGATGGGGGCGGGATGGGGGCGGGCATTGGGGCGGGATCGGGGAGGGATTGGGGCGGGATGGGGGCGGGATGGGGGGGGGCATTGGGGCGGGATGGGGGGCATTGGGGCGGGATTGGGGCGGGATTGGGGGGGAATAGGGTGGGAAAGGGGTGGGATGGGGGGGGAATAGGGTGGGAAAGGGGTGGGAAAGGGGTGGGATGGGGGGGGAATAGGGTGGGATGGGGGTGGGATGAGGGTGGGATGGGGTGGGAAACGGGTGGGATGGGGGGATATAGGGTGGGAAAGGGGCGGGATTGGGCGGGAATAGGGTGGGAAAGGGGCGGGATGGGGGAGGGAATAGGGTGGGAAAGGGGTGGGATGGGGGAGGGAATAGGGCGGGATTGGGGCGGGATTGGGGGGGAATAGGTGGGAAAGGGGTGGGATGGGGGGGGAATAGGGTGGGAAAGGGGTGGGATGGGGGGTGGGAATAGGGTGGGAAAGGGGTGGGATGGGGGGGAATAGGGTGGGAAAGGGGTGGGATGGGGGGGGAATAGGGTGGGATTGGGCGGGAAAGGGGCGGGATTGGGCGGGAAAGGGGCGGGATTGGGCGGGAAAGGGGCGGGATGTGTCTCACCTGAGCCGCGGCCCCGCCATCTCCGGCTCGCAGGTGACGAACTGCGCGCCCAGGTCGGCGCTGCCGCGGTCGGCGCGGGTCGTGCTCATGCGGCCCCCTGCGCGACACAGCACACCACTGGTGACACCACACACGACAACCGCCACACGCCAGGCCCAGGCCCCGGTTTGCCCCACCACCCCGCCGTACCGGACCCACCTGCGCCCCGCGCCTTGTCCCAGACGGACACTCGTCCCCGCGGGGCCCCGCGCAGCAGCGCCGCGCCCGCCGCGCCCGTCAGCCCCGCGCCCACCACCAGCACCCGCGCCATGGCCGCCGGACACCGGCACGGCACCGGCAGCGACACCGACACGCCCCGGACACGCCCCGGACACGCCCCGGACACGCTTCGGACACGCCCCGGACACGCCCCGGACACGCCCCAGGCACGCCCCGGGCACGCCCCCTCTGTGGGCGGGGCCTCCTGCGCAATCCCGGATTGGCCACGCCCATGGGCGGGGCGGGGAAGGCCACGCCCACCTGTGTGCCAGCGCGCGGGAACCCGCGGACACACCTGGGCTGGGCACACACCTGGGCACACACCTGGGCACACACCTGGGCACACACCTCTGTACGGGCACATCTGTGCCGGGCACACACCTGGGCACACACCTCTGTACAGGCACACCTGGGCTGGGCACACACCTGGGCACACACCTCTGTACAGGCACACCTGTGCCGGGCACACACCTGGGCACACACCTCTGTACGGGCACACCTGGGCTGGGCACACAGCTGGGCACACACCTCTGTACAGGCACATCTGTGCTGGGCACACACCTGGGCACACACCTGGGCACACACCTCTGTACGGGCACACCTGGGCTGGGCACACACCTGGGCACACACCTCTGTACGGGCACACCTGGGCTGGGCACACACCTGTATGTGCACACCTGTACACACACACACACGCACCTGTATGTGCACACCTGTACACACACACACATGCACCTGTATGTGCAAGCCTGCCCGGTGCACACATCTATACACACACATACACACACCCGTGTCACATATACCTATACACACACACACCCCTGTGTTACACACACCCCTGTGTCACACACATCCGTGTGTCACACACACCCCTGTGTCACACACACACCCCTGTGTTACACACCCATGTCACACATACACCCCTGTGTGACACACCCCTGTGTCACACTCCCCTGTGTCACACATACCTGTGTCACACACACCTGTGTCACACACCCTTATACACACAGACACCCCTGTGTCACACCCCCCTGTGTCACACATACACCCCTGTGTCACACACCCGTGTCACACACATCCGTGTCACATACACCTGTGTCACACACACCTATGTCACACTCCCCTGTGTCACACACACCTGTGTCACACTCCCCTGTGTCACACACACCCTTTTGTCACACACCCGTGTCACACACCCCTGTGTCACACACATCCGTGTCACATACACCTGTGTCACACACCCCTGTGTCACACACCCATGTCACACTCCCCTGTGTCACACACATCCGTGTCACACTCCCCTGTGTCACACACGCCTGCCAGTGGTCCAGAGCTGGGTGTGACCCACCCTTTCCATCAGCCACTGCCGTATCAAACCCTGCCCAGCTGGAGCTGTGGGGGTGTGACAGCTTCCAGAAGGTGCTGCTGGATCCTCTCCAACACCTGGCTGCTGTTGTGCAAGGAGCCACGGCTGGAGGTGAGCAAAGTGGGACCCGGAGCAGATAGTGCAGAGGGGTGGTGACCCGGCGTGCAATGCTCTGCCCCAGGAAAACAACTTCCAGTCCTCAGAGCCCTGAGAGTGGGCAGCTGCAGGAAGGATTTGGGTTGCTACCCTTACCCAGCTGCGTGGGTGAGAGAAGATGTTCCAGAAGACTTGTGATAGGATCGTTGTGGCATGGGGGATGCCAGAACACTTGGCACACTTTGGCAGAGCTGCTTGTGCCCGAGGCATGGGCAGCTGTGGTGATGCAGGTGTGGTGATGCTCCTCTCCAAAGGGAGCTCCGAGCTGACCTCAGGGCAGGTGTTGTTCAACAGGCTCTTCCTGGAGAGAGGTGGGAGCCCCTGTCTCCCCTTCCCGTGTGTTGTGGGGCCGTCGTGGAGGAGGACACATGATTGGTCTGGCAGTTTTTTTAAGAAAGAAAAAAAGATTTACTGTATAACTGACCGTCCAACATGTGAGAGTTTACAGCTGTGGATTCCCACTTGGTGGGAGGTTTTCTCTTCTTGACACCGTTGCCCCCAAAAGAAGCCTCAGGAGGTTTTGTCCCCTCCTCAGCACCTCCTGCAGAGTTGGCAGCTTGTCCTATTCCCTGCCTGCTGTGGATCCCTCCCTCCAGGTTCTGCTGTTTCCCAGAGGACCCTTGGGGTTGTACTTCTGCCTTGATGGGCAGGAGATTGTCACCACCGTTTGTCACCACCATTTCTTGTGTCTTTGTGAAAAGGAGATTTCTCAAACCTCATAAATATGTGGCCACCAAATGGTTCTGTGTGGGACATGTGCTTGGGAATGGTTGATGGCTCTGAGTGGTCACCTGGATTGTCACTGCCAGCTCAGCAGAGTCTCTCACATGTAGGAGCAGGCAGGAAAGCAGTCACAGAGTGATAGAACCATGGAATATCCCGAGCTGGAAGGACCCACGGGGCTCATCCATCCAACTCCTGGCCCTGCACAGGCACCCCAACAATCCCACCCTGTGTGGAGCTCTGGCAGCCTCGGGGCTCTGCCCATTCCCTGGGTCCTGTCCTGTCCCAGAGAACAGAGCTCAGGGCTGCCCTGGGCAGGAGCTGCAGCCCCCAGGGAGGTCTGACCTCAGTGTGCTCTGCTCCAGCTGAACAAACCAAGTGACCTCAGCCAGCCCCTGTGTGACCCTCCAGACCTTCACCATCATCTCCTTTGAAAGCTTTCTAACCCCTATTAGATGTAGAAGAGTATTAAGACATTACTACAATTAAAGAGTTGAGGCCAAAAGAGGAACACCAAGAGTCAAGACAGAATCCCTGGCAGTAATTTTACAGAAAATCTGATTAAACTTGAGCATGATGGGTAGTGCTGAAGTTTCCACTGCAATGGAAAAAGCTCTGTGCTCACCTGATGGACACGGGGGGACTGCCAGAAAATGGAAGCAGGAGTGGTGCAAGAGAGGGCTGCAGGAGCTGGGTGAGAACCCTTGGATGTGTGGCATGCTCCTGCTTTCAGGCTAAACACCTACCTGAAGTATGTGCTGGTGTCAGGTGGCCCTGGATGAGGGCAGGGCACGGGGACACAGATTAGGAGCTGTGGCACAACAGCCTTACTGGAAAGGAACTGGGAAGGGTGGCAGGCCACAAACTGGACGCGAGCCAACAATGTGCTCTCCCTGCAAGGATGGAGAGCCCCAGCCTGAGCCACAGGAGAGGGCAAGGAGCCACCTGGCTGTTGTCACCCCTGTCAAGAGAGGTGACATCTGCATCCTACATCCAGTCTGGAATGCCTGGTGAGAGGGATGTGAAGATGACCCACAGAGCTGTTGGTGACCCTGCAGCGGGATGTGGATGGAGCTGAGTTTGCTGGGTCTGGCCATGCAGTGAAATTCAAAGGACTCTCTTGATCCTGATGCCTTGTGAAGGCTGACCTAGAACAGAGACTAGATGGAGCTAAAGAATCAAGGGATTTAGTAAGAGGCCTCAATGGATCCACCTTGGGCAGCACAACCTAAATGGCCACAAAAAATGCACAACTGGTCACTGGGGCTCTCACTTTGATCAGTTCTGCTCCGTTTGCATATTGGAGTCAATTGTCCAATTATGGCTTTAGCTTATGAAGTCCCATCCTTCTTGTTTTTCTCTCTTCAGCCCACGTAATTTGTGCTCTTGGGCCTGAGATTTGGATCATTTGTCCTTGGTCCCCAACTGGAGAAGGAATTGTTTTGTCTCCCTACTCTGTGAAGAGAGCTCACCGTGCCTTAATGTGGAGCTCAGACCTGCACACTAAAGCAGCACAGAATCTGAAATATATAAAAGCTAAACCCTGAGGCACCAATCCCATTCAGTCCCTGCAGTGGTGGTGCTTCAGCAGGAGCTGCACATGACCCTCGGCAGGCTGGAGCATCTTGTAAGACCCATGGCCATGTCCTGCTCTCCAAGTGCAACAGGACTCTTTGGGGTGCAGCCTTCGCCTTGCCCCTTCCAGTGCCTCCAGATGTGTGACCAGAGCTGCTCTGCCCTTTCCCTGGAGTGTAGATTTCCATGTTCTCTTTCCTCAGAAGGTGAGGAAACAGAACATGGAACCGATGTCTTACTCTGTGCAGTGCAGCTTCAGTGCCCCAAAAACAAAGTCACCCTTCACCTCCAAACCTCTAAATTACAAACTCCCATTCTAGCTTAGAGAAGTGGGACAAACTGACAAATCTAGGTGCATGCCTTGGACACATCTCAGGCCCATTCCAGGCTGACAGAAGACACCTTTCCCTACTGACCTTTCACTGCAATTTCCACATCAAAACAATCTAGGAAGGAAGGGCAGGAGGCAGCCTCAGCCCTGGCACGGGTGATGGAGAGGCATAATTCTCCCTGTTGGCAGGACACTTGTAGGATAAGGCTCTTAGGTACTCCTCATACCTTCCTGTAAGGGTGTGAAGAATAAGGATGTCGTGGTGGGCTGGCACAGCTCCACCCCCCACCCCAAAGTGGGGCAGGTGGAGGGAACTGGAAGAGCAAAAGTGAAAAACTGGGTCGAGGGATAGACAAGGTACACAGTGTTGCTACGGCAACTTGGCTGGGTCCCATCCCTGTGCTATGAGGAAAGGGAACTCCATCCAGCCTGACCCAGTACAGATGTTTTCAGTCCGTTGCCTGGGATTTAATCTCCATCTCACACGTGGCATCTTTGTATAACAAGAAACATCATCATTTCTAAACAACAGCTATGGGAAGTCCACTTTAGATCTTGATCTTTCCTTGCAATAACTTAATTATGTCTGTTGTAATAAATAAATAAAACCACCATTGAAATGGGAATCTGGAAACTTTCTTCAGCAGTACCAATTAAACCACTTTATCAATGGAAATCACCTCCAAACATCCACAGTCATTTGACTCTGCCTAAACAATATTTAACCAGCCTCCACAAACAAATTCTGGGCAATTGCACTTTCTAAACTGTTGTGTTACCTAACAATTTATATGTCCTGTATCCCAGGGTGTTTACACTTGCCACCCCACCCTGCAGCCAGTTCAAATAGGGCTGTCTCCAGAGGGGTGCAGAGCATTGCTCCATGCACCAACCAGGGGTGAGAACCCATCCTCTGGCACTGCCCTGTGCCACATCTCCATCTCCTCCAGGCTGGGCATCTCTTCCCTGCACTGCCCATCCTCTCCAGGGGCTGGCAGGTCCCTGTCTCCTCCTGCAGAAGCTGTGCCACCTCTCAGCTGGGCTGGCTGCCTTCCCTTCTGCACAGGTGAGTGTGGGAAAAGCATGGCTGGAGCCTGGACAGGTGAGTGTGGGAAAAGCATGGCTGGAGCCGGGTCTAAACGTGCCTGTGAATGGCACTTCCAGCCCATGCTTGCCTCAGAACAGGGGATCAAAACCTGATTTGCTGGGTCGGTTCTAGAGGCTTGTCCAGCCCAGTTTTTCTTGTGGTGTCCAATGTTAGAGTTGTTGGAGGCAGCAGTCCTGCCCAGACCTCTCAGTACCTGTCTGTGGTGCCTCCTGCCCATAGCTGTGTGCAAAACCTGATTGCCTCCTGCTCATAGCTGTGTGCAAAACCTGCTGTTCCCATCGGCCTCCCCCACCTCCTGTGGCTGCTGCACTCTCCAGCACATTGAGTGAGGGGTTTTTTAAGCTGTGTTAAACCCAGTATCACTAAGGCATGTCTAGATCTGCTGGAAGATATGCCTCTCCCCATTCTACATATAGATCTGCACATCAAAATGTCCTTTTCTGAATTCAATGTAATCAAATCTTGTCTTTTACACCATGCTCAAGGAGAAGGGCAAGCAGTTAGAGATTTTCTTCTCGTGATTTTATTTCTATTTAGGAAGGGAAGGCAGTGCTGGATCTTATTCATCCTCCCTCTCCCTCCTGGGGAGGTTTGGGCAGTGGTGTCAAGAGGTGATGCAAACAGCAGGGTGATGGGACAGAGCTGTCCCTTTCGTGGAAGAGAGACTGGAGCATGGGCACAGATAGGACAAGCAACACCCTACGTCCTCTGTGTATTGGAATGGCTCAGTGGAGGTCTGAGCAACCTCAGGGGGTTGGAATGAGAGAGGCTTTAAGGTCCCTCCCAGCCCAAACCATTCTGTGATTCTGTGATTTTAACCTCTTGCAGTCCCCAGTGGTTTGTACAGCACCCCAAGGGTTGTCCCTCACCTCTGACAGGGATTCCTGAACGTCTGCCCCCACCTCCCTGGAAACATCCCTGCTGAGATGTGTTCCCTGAGCCACCCCGTGTGCATTAAGGCTCTTAAGTGGTCATCCAGGCCACCAGGCTGAGGCTGAGTCCTACCTGGGGTGTTTCCCTGCCCTCATCTCTCCTTGCCCTGCTTTCCCTGGCACTGACTCTGTGGGTGTGCTGTTCCAGGCACAGCGAGGATGTGGCTGGCTCTGGCTCTGCTGTCCGTGGTGTTCTGCGGGATGGCATCCGGGGAATGCTTCTTGAATTCCCCATCTCCTAAGAATCCAGAGGCAGGCATGAACATTGTAAGTATGATGGCATTGGAAAGGAGGTGGGAAGTGTCCAGCAAACAGCCATCATTAAATAATTACAGTGAAATATCACATTCAGGGATTTCCTTGCCGGAGCCTTGAAAATGTTATTATTTATGGGAATAAATCACACGGGACTCCATTTTCTTCACGGAGAGAAAAGCCCATTCTTTATTACATAATTCCTTTTTATACAGTTTTACAAACCTCCTGTGTGACTCCAATTGGTCAGTAGCTTTCTTGCCAATTACTTTATTGGCTATTAACAAGTTGTTATTGGTCACTCAAACTCTCAGTGTGTACGTGCAAGGAAGTTGTTTGTGAGAGATTGTTTTCATTTTTCTATCTAACAGTGCAAAACCAGTTTATACACGTTCTGGTTGGTTGTTTTTTCCTAGGAATAGATTGTTATGTTAACTAACTGCTCACACCAGGATTGCTTTCATATGGAACTTGCAAAGTGCTGGCTTTGACAAGGCCAGCCACTGATTCCAGGAGAGCAGGCTTGATTTTCATGAAGCCTTTCTCTATGATTTTTCTACCTTACTGCAACAATTATTGGCTTTCTTCTTGTTGCAGAGTGAAATGATCTCGTTCTGGGGATACCCCAGCGAGGAGTATGATGTGGTGACAGAAGATGGTTACATCCTTCAGCTGAACAGAATTCCTCACGGGAGAGAAAACACTGGGTGCCAAGGTAAAACTGATGCCATGCAGGACACACACATGCCTTGAACCATTCACTGGGGTACCAGGACTTGTGCAAGAGGGTTTTCAAAGCTCCCTGTGGCTTGGCATCAGTTTTGATAAATAAGAATTTGTCAGAAAGGCTGATCCCTTGCCAGGGGTGTTTCCTCACCCTCCATGGACCCCTGAGCACTGAATGTTTGGCTGCAATCCCTGGTGACACACCTTGGGTTCTCTCCAGAGCCTGGCTCCCAAAATGTGCTCCTGCAGCCATTTGATGGATCAGCAGAGTGGTTTGGTACTCCCTGAGGAGCCTCCAGGGGATCCTGTTGTCCTGTGAGGAGGATTTAGATCCATGAAAATTGCATTTTTCCTATCACATCCCCAAGCTCCTCCATGTTTGCCTGCAGAGCTCCCTGGGCAGCCCAAGTTCTGCCAACACCCCCAGAGATTTTGGGGATAAAGTCCAAGATAATGGTGCATTTTTAAATGAAATCTAGAGTAACACCGACACAAACCTCCACAGATTTTGGCTGCCATGGGGATAACACTTCATGAACAGTCTCAAAAGGTGACAAACAGCATCAAAAATAAGGAGAGTCACCATGCTGCCTGTCTTGCAGGTGTGAGACCCGTGGCACTTCTGCAGCATGGCCTCCTTGCAGAAGGCAGCACCTGGCTCACCAACTTGGCCAACAACAGCCTGGGCTTCATCCTGGCAGATGCTGGCTACGACGTCTGGATCGGGAACAGCAGAGGGAACACCTGGTCCAGGAGACACCAGGTGCTGACTACCACACAGGATGAATTCTGGGCTTTCAGGTAAATGGGTTTCAGGGTCTCAGAAGCAGCTCATCCAACTTATTTTGAGTGTAAACCCCATGTGAAAACTCAGTAGGATGAAGAAATTTGTGGGCTGGCCCTGCCCTCCCTGCTGGTTTTGTGGTTTGTTTGCTGGTGATGGCTGCGCAGGGGCAGCTGCTGCCCCTCTCAGCAGGATGTCTGCTCTTCCTCCTGCAGCTTTGATGAGATGGCTAGATATGATCTCCCAGCCATGATCAGCTTTATCGAGCAGAAAACAGGACAGAAACAGCTCTATTATATTGGCCATTCCCAAGGCACCACTATAGGTGAGTGGGTCCTTCTGATGACAGCACGAGAAGTCTACATCCCCTCTCAGATTTGTAAAATTACTCATTGAAATTAAACTATGTGCATGAGTGTTTTGAAAGACTAAACCATTTTTTTTTTCTGCTGTTTTACCCCCCCTAGGTTTTATAGCCTTTTCCACTATGCCCCAGCTGGCTCAGAAAATCAAGGTGTTCCTTGCTCTTTCACCTGTGACCACGGTGATATTTTCTCGGAGCCCGTTTACAAAACTCTCATTCTTTTCTGACTCTGGCATTAAGGTTGGTCTGCACTGTGTTCTGCACAGCCAAAATGGTTTTCATAGCAATTGTGAAATTATCTATGGAGTATTTCAGGTCATTTACAGAGAGGGGAGCTCTGTGCTCTGTCTGTTTTCATAATGAAGAAAAACACATCTCATTACAGAACCTTTCAGTCCTGTCCTGAATTCACTTCCCAAAATGTTCTGGCAGAATTAGATCCAAAACGTTGATGAATAAAAGTGATGCAGAGGCTGTGAATTGAGCCCTACCATTTAACACAAGATCATTAATGAATGTAAGAGATCATTTCCATAAGAAACAAAGCATTTAACAGGATGCAAGAGAGGCTTCACTATGGGCAACCTTAACGTGGGGATAAAATAGAAGATGTAAAGTGGTGGTGCTCTGGGGAAAAGCATGACCAGATTTCCTATTTGGTGAGGAGATCTGGAATTTTACAGGAGCTGTTTGGCACCAAGGAGTTCCTACCCCACACTGCCCTGGGGGAGCACATCCTCTCCAGGTTCTGTGTCTGCTCCAAGGTCTGCAAGCACATCTTGGCTACGGTTTTCGGGTTTAACTGGAAGAACACAAACATGGTAGGTGGGAATGAATCTGCAGAGGGCCCTTCTGAAGGCCAAAGCCTTGGCAATGCCCTGTTTTGCAGAGCCAAGTGAATGCTGTGAGATGTGAAATGTGCTCATGTTCTTGCAGAGCCGATTCGACGTGTACATGGGACACATCCCAGCTGGGTCCTCGGTCCAAAACATCATCCACTGGCTGCAGGTAAACCTCCCCAGCCCCTCCTGTGCCCAGCAGAGTGTCCCTTGTCCCTTGCTGCGCTGCTTGCTGTGAGACAGACCTTTGCCAGATCTCTGCTGGTTTTGTTTTCACCCCTCCCCAAAACGCTCGGCAGATTTTGGAGCTGAGCAGCCCCAAAGGAGTGGGTCTGTCAGGAGGAACCTGTGGAGCTGAGGACCCTGCATCCACAGCAGGGCTCTTATTTCAAACCAGCTTCACTCTTGCCCTGCAGCCCAAGTGCCATTAGTGGTCAGACTGTGGCAGAGGTGCATCTGGACAGCAGCCAGTTAAGCTTATTACCAATAAAGCTGATTATTTCTCCTCCTTCCCCTTGTGGGCTTGAGAACACCACCAGAGCCCTTTGACACTGAAGTTGTGTTCTGCTGCATTCCTTTTCTCTTCCCCAAGCTAACAATCTGCACATTTTTCTGTAGATTGCAGACTCAGTCTGTGTACCTTCTGTGAGGTGTATGCCACAGTCTGTGCTCAGGGCACAGCTTCTTCCCTGTGTGGAATTCCTGCTCAGGGACCCCAGAAGCACTTTGTGGGGTTTGCAGCAAGAACACACACTCCATTTCCTGAAATGCTGCTGCCCAGTGAAGGGATCAAGCCACCCTGACCTGGTATTGCTGATAGTCCTGTTCCAGTTAGACAAGAGATGCTCAGAGGCTCCTTCCATCTTTGGTTGTGCCATTTCAGGCCAACTCTCCATCCCACAAGGAATATTTAGAGTTCTAAACCCATTTTCCAGACCATTTTAATTTCTTCCCATCCTAGTGTTATCCACAAACATTATAAACATAAACCATTTGCCCATTTGTCCAAAATCACGACAAGAATTACTTGTGCTGGGCCTAGGGCCAGACCTGTGAGACACTCTTGAAAAATCCTGCCAGTTCAGTGATTAAAACTGACTTTTGAGGGTTGACTTTTGAGGGTTGACTGCATCCCCAGAGAGCTGTGATTTCACTCAGAGCACTGCATGTCTGAATTTGCTGCAGGGAGTCCATGGTGGGGCACTGAGAGCATTTGACGGGGGGCACATGTACAACAGCCTTCACTACAGACAGGTGAGGTCTTGCAGTGGCCTTCCCTTTCCCTCTTCTCTTCCCATGCATGCCTGCTGGGTCTCCCCTTCATGTATTTCTCCCTTCACAAGCTGGAATTCAGGATCTCTGCTTGGAACAACAGCATTTTCCATTCTCAACTCTGTTTTGCAAATGCCTTGTAAATGGAATAAAACGCTTTAAATTAGAGGCTTTCCTTTTTCCATAGGATAAGGGGAAATGGTCTCAAATAACACCAGACTGAATATTAGGAAAAATTTCTTCTCTGAAATAGTGGTTAAGCCCTGGAACAGAAAAAAAAAAAAAAAAAGCTTCTTTCTTCCTTAAACAAAAAAAAAAAATCATTCAGAAGGCAGTGTGCTTCTCAACTGGATTAATTACACTGCAGGTAATGAGAGATGTTGTTGATCACCTCATGGCAAGTCCTCAGGGTGTGAAGCTGAGACAAACCCTCCAAAAACGTTTTGATTTCAAAACCTTGCTCCCAAACACCTCCCTGCTGTCACTGAAGGAAGTGCTGGTGAAGTGTCACCACAAAGCCCAGCAGGGCTGGCTGGGAGGGATTTGTGGAGGTCAGGATGATCCAACAGCACCAAATCAGGGCAGCCAAAGTTCTGCCTCCTTATCCTAACCATTTGTAGAATCAGAACTAGAATTTCTAGCTGGGCAGAATGAATTCTCTAATCAATTTTAATTAAATTAACTCACTACATCGTAGCACGTAAAGCTATGCTGCATCTCTACTGAAGTTCTTTTCCTTTCAAGAAATAGGAGTTCCAGTTTTCATTTCCCCCCATTCCCAAAGAGTAGCAACGGTGCACAATTTGTTGCAGTCCAGCAACATCTCCTCTTTGTGAAGCCCCTTTCCCATCTCTTCTTTGTGAAGTCCCTTTTCCCTCTCCACATTCTGAAGCCCCTTTTCCCTCTCCAATTTGTGAAGCCCCTTTTCCCTCTCCAATTTGTGAAACCCCTTTTCCATCTCCAATTTTTGTAGCCACTTTTCCATCTCCTCCTTGCAAAGCCACTTTTTCATCTGCTCCTTGTGAAGCCCGTTTTCCATCTCTTCTTTGTGAAGCCCCTTTTCCATCTCCTTTCTGTGAAGCCCCTTTTCCATCTCCTCCTTTGAAGCCACTTTTCACTCTCCTCCTTGTGAAGCCCCTATTCCATCTGCTTTTTCTGAAGCCCCTTTTCCCTCTCCACTTTATGAAGCCCCTTTTCCATCTGCTCTTTTTGAAGCTCCTTTTCCATCTCCTTTTTGTGCCCTTTTCCCTCTGCTCTTTGTGAAGCCACTTTTCCCTCTCCACTTTATGAAGCTCCTTTTCCCTCTGCTCTTTGTGAATCCCTTTTTCCATCTCCAATTTTTGTAGCCTCTCTTCCATCTCCTCCTTTGAAGTCACTTTTCACTCTCCTCCTTGTGAAGCCCCTTTTCCCTCTGCTCTTTGTGAATCCCCTTTTCCAATTTTTGTAGCCTTTTTTCCATCTGCTCTTTGTGAAGCCCCTTTTCTCTCTGCTCTTTGTGAATCCCCTTTTCCCTCTGCTCTTTGTGAAGCCCCTTTTCCATCTCCAATTTGTGTAGGCTCTTTTCCCTCTCCACTTTATGAAGCCCCTTTTCCCTCTCCATTTTATGAAGCTCCTTTTCCCTCTGCTCTTTGTGAATCCCCTTTTCCATCTCCAATTTTTGTAGCCTCTTTTCCATCTGCTCCTTGTGAAGCCCCTTTTCTCTCTGCTCTTTGTGAAACCACTTTTCCCTCTCCATTTTATGAAGCCCCTTTTCCCTCTCCATTTTATGAAGCCCCTTTTCCCTCTGCTCTTTGTGAATCCCCTTTTCCATCTCCAAATTTTGTAGGCTCTTTTCCCTCTCCACTTTATGAAGCCCCTTTTCCCTCTCCACTTTATGAAGCCCCTTTCCCATCCCCACTTTATGAAGCCCCTTTCCCACCCCCACTTTATGAATCCCCTTTTCCATCCCCTCTCTGTGAACCCCTTTTCCCTCTCTCAGGTCGGGGCTCCGTTCTACGACGTGCAGCACATGGAGGTGCCCACGGCCATCTGGAACGGGGGCCGGGACTGCCTGGCCGACCCCCGGGACACCGCCATCCTCCTGCCCCAGCTCAGGAACCTGGTCCACCACAAGCTGATCCCCCACTGGAACCACATGGATTTCCTGCTGGGCCTCGATGCCACCGAAGTTTTGTACCGGGAAATCCTTGACATCATGAAGAAGCATCCCTAGAGATGCTGGTTGTACTTGATACTTTTTTTTTTTTTTTAGTGCTGTTTGGACCATGTGCATATAGTTGATTAAAATGTTCTGCTTTGAACTGGAGCAGAGACAGGGTGGGGAGAGGAGCCTTCATGCTATTCCTGGCTGGCACTGCATTGCCTTTCTTTTTCCACTTGCTTTCCTTCTTTTTCCTTTTTTTTAAATTTTTTTTTTGTTTGTTTTGGTTTGGTTTTTTCTTTCCTTTTTTGTTTTGTTTGTTTGTTTTGGTGTTTTTGCTTGTTTGTTTTGTTTCGTTTGGGTTTTTTTGTTGTTTTTTGGGGTTTTTTTTTTTTTTTTTGTTTTTTTTGTTTTGGGGATTTTTTGTGTCTTCATCACTGACACAAAGCTCATTGTTGCTGTCTCAGTTCTGACACTGTTACGCTTAAAACAATCAAGGAGGATCAGAAAGAGATCCAACAGATCTGTGGTGAAAAACACCAGAATTAGGATCCCAGAATGTTTTGGGTGGGAAGGGACCTTAAAGCCCATCCACCTTCCACCATCCCAGGCTGCTCCAAGCCCCATCCAGCCTGGCCTTGGGCACTGCCAGGATCCAGGGGCAGCCACAGCTGCTCTGGGCACCCTGTGCCAGGGCCTGCCCACCCTGCCAGGGAACAATTCCTAATTCCCAAAATCCCATCCATCCCTGCCCTCTGGCACTGGGAAGCCATTCCCTGTGTCCTGTCCCTCCATCCCTTGTAAATAGTTCCTTTCCATCTTTCTCCCTTCAGGTACTGGAAGGACATCTCCCTATAGAAAAAGCAGTACTAGTGGTTTTGAATTCAATAAAAATTGTGATTAATTACACTTTTAATGTGGCTGGGTTTGGACATTATTTTTTTTTTTCTTTCAGTGACTGAAATCCTAAAGAGAAATTACAAGTCAGACAGCCTGGTGTGTGATTCTGATGCAGAATGTATAAAATCCAAATAAAAAGGGGCTTAGGGCATTCCCAAATTGCTTATCTTAGGGTTTATCTCAGAGGTTTTGATAATAAGACCGAGTGGTGATCTCAGAGGTGCCATGATGTGATCATAATTATTTTCTTTAGCCTAAAGGAAGGGCTGTTATTTTACAGGAATAAAAGATTTGGCTGTTTCTGTCAGCCAAAATCCCGAGGCCCATCAGAAAATCTCGATAAATGTCTCATTGGTGCAAGCACCAGAAGAATCAGCTTCTTTCAGGGAGGGAGAATCCAGCTGTGAGGCAAAGCAATATTTCGTGGAGAAATTACTCAAAATCATGCACTGGAGTATGATCGGATGTGCAGTCTGCCGTGCTTCATTTAAAATTCCCTGCAAGATCTCCATCGCCCTGAAAAGCAGAGTAGATCAGACAGACAACTGGGGGAGGCCAGGAAATAAATCTGGGGGAGAGCAGCCATTCCAAGTGTTGCTTTGAGTACTATATTATATTATATTATATTATATTATATTATATTATATTATATTATATTATATTATATTATATTGTATATTACTATATTATAATATAATATAGACCAATCTATATTATATATTATTATTATATTAAATACTATAATATAATATATAGGATATATAAAAATATATATTGTGTATAATTATACTTATATAGGATATCTAAAATATATTATATGATTAATATGTATTAATGTATATTATATAAATACATATATTAATATAGTATATATTAATATACTATATTATATATTCTATACCGTTTATAATCTAATAATTTAATATATATTATATAGTACAATACATTATAATATATTATATATTATATATTATATATTATATATTATATATTATATATTATATATTATATATTATATTGTATCTTCTATAATATTACATTATATTTAAATAATATTTATTTTTACATATAATATATTATATATTTTATATAATACGTTATATATTATATATTATCTAATACTATAATATATTGTATTATATATTATATTGTTATAATATAATATATAACAATATATATTATATATTATTAAATTATAATATATTGTAGTATAATATATAGTGTATATATAACGTAATTATATATAAAACATAAAATATAATTTAGATGTATTAATATACATCATATATCTATTAATACAATATATATTATTATAATATAATACATTATCATAATTTTATATAGTATATTATATACATTATATTAATATATTCTATTCTAATATTGTACTATATATTGAATAGTACAATATCTTATAATATATATTATATTATATTATATTATATTATATTATATTATATTATATTATATTATATTATATTATATTATATTATATTATATTATATTATATTATATTATATTATATTTATTTTATTATATTATATTATATTATATTATATTATATTATATTTATTATATTATATTATATTATATTATATTATATTATATTATATTATATTATATTATATTATATTATATTATATTATATTATATTATATTATATTATATTATATTATACTATATTACATTATATTATATTACATTATATTACATTACGTTATATTACCTTATGTTATGTTGTGTTATGTTATGTTATGTTATTTATACTGTTGGTGTATCACTATATCACAGATTTCCTGGCTGTAATTTGCTTGGCAGAAGTGAAGGACCGCGATTCCTCCCTGCTGCTGGCTGTCCTCGTGCTGGCCTTGCTGACCCCTGAGTGGCTTTTGGGGAGAACCTTCCCAGGGGGACTCTGAGCCACGACGTGTTTGGGTTAGAGGAAATCTGTCCTCCTGCTTCCCTCAGCGTCCTGTCCTGAGCCTTGCTCCTCTGGAGGGCAAAGCCAGGAAGCAAAATGAAAATTTAACGGCATTTAGTTGTGAAAAGAAGCTTGCACTTGTTACAGCTTCCTGGAGTATCATGAAGCCACGTTGGTTGCAGTGAATACTTCATGATTTAGTTCTTTTTTTCACCCCTTTTTTTCCTAAGTATGAGCTTCCACCTCATTTCAAGAAGCTTTCTGTAAAATTGTCCTTTTAGATAATGCTCTTCACCTAATCTATTTATTCAGTTTGTTCAAGACCATCCATTTCCAGTAAATATTCTTCTCTCTACTAAGAAAATTGCTTGTAAATTTTATCAGGTGATCAGATTATTGGATTTGGTTATTGTTTGCTTTTCTGTCTTTAAGAGATTCTCTAAGCATCTTTCTGTAGTACAAATTCTTGCATAAATTAATCCTGTTTAAACACATCTCCTTTTTTTTTTTTTTTAAGTCTCTTGCCAGTTCTGCAGAAACAATTTGCCCAAAGCCAAAAAAAAAAAAACCCAAATTTGAAAATGCAGCTTCACTTGGTATTTTGCCATGGGGACAAAAGGGCTTTTCCTTGATTGCTTTGGGTGGGTTTTTTTGGGGGTTTTTTGGGTTTTTTTGGTTTTTTGTTTTTGTTTTTTTTTTTTTTTTTTTGGGTTTTTTTTTTTTTTGTTTGTTTTTTGGGTTTTTGGGGTTTTTTTTTTCCTGTGTCTAAGTATTTTCTTTCACTTTCAAAACTCTGGAACAAAGCTGTGACCCAAATCCTGGCTGAAATGAAAATAAATCAGCTGCCAGCAGCAGGAGGTATTTGCAGGTGAGACTCGTGGCACATGACAGGACCCAGAAGGTGTTGAAATAAATGAGTGAAGAACCCCCAGATCATCCCCTGGGGTCAAGAGGGTGCAGAGGGGTGACACAGCATCCCTGTTTCCCAAGCAGCTGGGAAACACCAAAAATCCCAAATTCCCAGTCAGGGTTTTCCTGTGTGCTGTTTCCCACCAGTGCCTGGCACCCTGATGGTCCCATCCCAGCTGGAGGTGGCCCTGGCCTCTCCCCACCACTGCTCCTGTGACAGGTCCTGTGCCACTGCCACCACGGGCTGCCACCCTGCTCCTGCCAGCTGCCCAGTCTGGCCAGTTGTCCCTTGCTGGGAGCACTGGGAAGGCACCAGGGACCTCAGGGGACATTGGCACTGCCCTGAGGCCATCACCACCCTGCATGGGGAGAGGATATTCCATGGCCCCTGTCATTTATTGGCCCCTGTCATTTATTGGCCCCTGCCATCCCATGTCCCCTGTCATTCCATGAGGACATTCCCTGTCCTCTGCCATTCCCTGTCCTCTGCCATTCCATGTCCCCTGTCATTCATTCCCTGCTGTCCTGGTGGGAAAGGGTGACTGGGGCTATGCCATGCCAGACTCCCCAGCCTGCTGAGTCAGCACGTTTGTCCTCTGGCTGGCAGGTGAACATGTCCCCAAATAAAAGACTAAATAAATAAATAAACAAACAAACAAAGAGCCTTTTGCCACCGGGCTGGTGGGCTCCTGGGACAGCGAGCCAGGTCTGATGTGGCACCAGTGACAGCCAGACCTGCTGGTCCTGAGCTTCTCTGATTCGGTGAGCAGGTTGATTCTTTTGTGAAAGGATTAGGAAGCAATATAAAATAGTGGCCAGGACTCCAGGTCCTCACAGTTTTGTGGGTGGAATAACAGGAGCCTGGCTTTCTTTCACCTGGAAAATGTTCTTGAAGGTGTTGTTTGAAGGTGCAGCCTTGAACACAGATGTGACCCACCCTCATCAGCCTCAGCATTGTGTTGCAAATCACTGGCAACAGCCTCCAACCCTGTGCCAGCTCCTGTCAACATGTTATTAGGCAATCTATTGACAGATTAACTTCAATCCTTCTCCTTTCTCTCTCCAGATGCAGGGCAGGGGTTGGAATATCTTTGCAGAGCGTTGTGCAGAGACCCCAGCGTGGCTGGTGTGGTGCTGGTGTGGTGCTGGTGCTGGTGTGGTGCTGGTGGCACCACCAGCTGCCTTCCTTAGGAGGATCAATGCCCTGAGCCCAGCTTTGCAGCCCCACAAGCTGCTCAGCTGACGTCAGTTTGGGTTAGAGGCAACGCTTTATCCTTTAAACATATTTATCTCTCTATTAAAAGGCGGGGGATGCAGAGGTTGCAAATTAATCCCACTGAGGTTTAATCCGCCCAGACCGTCAACATTTTTATTTTCTTTGGATTGGAGGTCCTAAAACCTTCTGCTGTGGGTGTCTTCTGCCACGTGCAGGGACTTGCAGGCAGAATCCTGCACTGCTCCACAAACAGCTGCTATCCAGCACATGTAACACAGAGGTGGCTCTGTACAAAAAATATGCAATAAACAGAATAAGGGAATCCCATGCAATAAATAGATGGGGCTGCCAGGCTGAGCAGGAGCATGCCCACCACACCTGATGAGTGGCTGAGCACTCATCAGAGAGGTGGGGAGATGCTGTTTTCTGCTCCTTGGAAAACCTTGGGGGTTTCAGTAGCTGTTTCTCATCATCCACTGGGTCAGGTTTTCACACTGTGGTTTTTCTCCGGAGTCCTGGAGCTGCTGACAAGACAGAAATAGCTCAGTCCTGGTCACTGGGCCACACCAAGGATGCCCTGTTGATGCAGATGATCTTTTTGGTGCCAGCCTCTGGCAATATTCTGCCATTTCCATCCCTGACAAGGCAAAAGGCACCTGCAGAGAACTCATCCATCCTGGTGCTGGGCTGCTCTGCTCCTAGAAACTGTCAGATGAATGGCTTTGGTGATTGAAGGGGTTTTCTCTGAGTAGTCCTGCTGATAAGGTGGAACCCAGAAAGTGAGATGCTCAGCCTTGACAGATATTCTCAGAACCTGAAACTAAGTCATGGAGCTACCAATTCCTGCCCTCTTTAATGCAGCACAAATGTAGGGGGGAAAAATATTGTAGCTTTGATTCCAGAGAGTCAGCAACGAGTTAACCTCTCCTTACTGGGTAAACAGAGTGGCTGAAATTCACTCCTCTGGTCATGAATTTCTTTTTCATTTCAACAGTAAGGAGCTAAACAGGATGATCAAGAAAAGCCTGGCAGCAAACCATATGATTGGAGAGGGATAGCCAGGTGGATTTGTGAGGTGAGAAAGGGCTTAGCCTCTCCTTGCACATTTCATCACCAGTAAATCACCAGGTTTGAGCTTCACTCTGCACAGTGAGGAGGATCTGGTGAGGAGAATCTCCTGCTTCCCTGCCCTTTGCCAGCTGTGCCCAGCTCAGAGCCCCCCGGGCCAGATGTGGCCCCTTTCCACCAGTGGCTGTCACAAGGTCACTTTCCTCCCCTCCTGTGCCTAAACCCACAAACCACAGCACGTGCTCAATTCCTGGAGTAAAATTTCACTCTTGGATTGCTCTGAGCCTGCAAAAGCTAAAAAAAAAAAACCCAAAACAGCAGACCTCCTGCAAACTCAGCAAGCCCAGAAAGCCAAAGGCTGGAGCTTGGCTGTGGTGCAAGATTTTATTGCAATCTCTACAGACACAGAGGGCAGGCAGAAATCACAGCATTGCATTTAAAAGCCTTAAATCAGTGTGGAACACAGGGACAGGGAACATTTTTAAGCAGGGCATCCCTCACACAAGCCCCATGCCCCAGGGCACATGGGAACAGGCAGCTCCTCCATCCTGGGGCAGCACATGGATAGATGGATGATGGATGGATGGATGGATGGATGGATGGATGGATGGATGGATGGATGGATGGATGGATGGATGGATGGATGGATGGATTCATGGCTGCATTCATGGATGAATTCATGGCTGGATTCATGGATAGGTTCATGGATGGGTTCATGGATGGATTCATGGATGAATTGATGGGTGGATTCATGGATGGGTTCAGAGATGGATTCATGGATGGGTTAATGGATAGATTCATGGATGCATCCATGGATGGATGGATGGATGGATGGATTGATTGATGAATGAATTCATTAATGGGTTCATGGATGGATCCATGGATGGATCTGTGGATAGATCCATGGATGGATGGATGGATGGATGGATGGATGGATGGATGGATTGATGAATGGATTGATGGATGGGTTCATGGATGGATTGATGGATGGGTTCATGGATGCATCCATGGATGGATGGATGGATGGATTGATGAATGGATTGATGGATGGGTTCATGGATGGATTGATGGATGGGTTCATGGATGCATCCATGGATGGATGGATGGATGGGTTCATGGATGGATTCATGGATGGATTGATGGATGGATTCATGGATGGATTCATGGATGGATTGATTGATGGATTCATGGATGGATTGATGGATTTATTCATGGATGGATCCATGCGTGGATCCATGGATGGAATCATGGATTCTCCTCCATCATGGCCACCATCCGCCGGTACATGCGCTGCGGGGCGTTCATGCCCCAGTGGTGGTCAAAGTGGTTCCAGTCGGGGAAGTGCTCATAGTGCACGACGTTGCTGAGGTGGGACAGCAAGACCTGGGTCTCCACAGGGGGAGTGACCCAGTCGTGCCCTCCACTCCACATGGCCACCGGCACCGTCATGGCTTCAATCTGGTAAAAGGGCGGTCTCAGCTGGGAGGGGGGAAAGAACTCCTGTTACCTGGGGGCTCTGATGGGTGGGGTGTGCTCCCCCGTCCCAAACCCAGCCAGCCCCGGCCCCTTCACCTGGTTATACTTCTCCATGTTTCTCAGCCCATAGTCAAACTGCTTGAACTCGAAAGATTTTGCAGTCTGGAAGACAGAGGCAAAGGGTTAATCCAGGTGAAATTCTGGATCAGCCCCCCTGGACAGCTGTGGCTTTTGAGACACCTTGGCGCAGCACCTTAAGAATCCCTTTTGTCTCTTGGCTTTGATTCTACCTCCTTTACCCGTTTCCAGCAGCATTTGAAAATACCACATAGATTCATAGATTAAAAGAAAGATAAAATAGTTATAAAATCAGAATCTCTACCTGTCCCCAGTGCAGAAGATTTTTTACTGATGTATAGTCTGGAAAATGAGATATGTACACATCCACTCGGCTCTACAGGAAAAAGAAAGTATTTTGTAAGTGAGTTGGGAAGGATGAAAATCCATCTAGGCAAAAAAACCTCAAGCATTCTGTATTATAACTGCAATATAAGTGCTATACACTCTTTATTCTTTAGCAGCTTTCTTCTGCTCAGACCTAGAAGCAGCTTTCAAAGGTAAGCCACTTAATCAATGGAAATACACTTAAAACAGAAATACAACTGGCCCAGTCATTCTTTGGTTATTTTCTTCTGTAAACTTGTTGCATGTCAGCCAAAAATGAGGCAGGCATTTCCTTTCCCTAAGAGATGAGACCACAAGTGACTCTCTCTTACCAAAGACTCCATTAGGTTTAACACCCGCACACCACTGCAGGGAATCTCCAAACAACCACTGCCTTTCACACCTTATTTTAGGGGTTTATACTCATTGTTGTGTATCATTAACTGTCTCCAGGTGTCTGGGAAAACCAGAGAGGGCTGTGACTTGGAGAGCCTGGTGCACCCACCATGTTCAAATTCTTCCTGTCGGGCCCTCCGAAGAGGAAGATACTGCTGGCACACTCTTCAGCTTTCAGTAATGTGTTGCACCACTCAGCCAGGCGCAGCCTCTCCTTCCTCGGCACCAGGACCAGCTCCCTGGTTCCAAATATTTTCTGCAGCAGCACGAGGAAATGTTAGGAATGATGCTAGCAGCTCCCACGCCCACCACAGGTGCAGGAGCAGTGCACAGTGGCCATGCAGGGGGCAGGAGTTGTCAGAAGTCCCTGGATTTCGGCAGTAACAACCCACAGACCCCTCCTGTACCTTGAGCAGCCAGTCTGGTAGAAAGAACAGCTTTAACACAGGGCCCCGGGCATGGCGGAAGGTGTGCACAGGAGCCAGGGCAAAGAAGAGTTTGATTTTGTTGGCCAGATTTGGCAAGCTGGAAAACGCTATGAAACCTGAAAAGCAGCATGAGAGCACAACATGAACCCCAGCTCACCCCAGGCTCTGTGTCTGAGGTGCAGGCTTTGAGCAAAAATTGCTCCTAGATGCCAGCCTAGCCCGGGATGGGTGGGCAGGATGTGGCAAATCCCTCCCATGCAGAAGGCTGGGAAGGCAGGAGGGGACAGCAGCTCCCAGCAGTGTCCAGTCTGGGATGGACATGAATGTCACTCACCCAGGGAACTGCCCTGAGCGTGGCCAACGTAGAACAGCTGCTCCTGCTGCGTTTCCATCAGGATGAAGCCCACCATGGCCGGGAGGTCGTACATGGCCATCTCGTGGAAGCTGCGTGGCAAAGGGAGAGTCTGGAGGAGATTCCCACCTCCCAACCTCCCAGGGACACCAGATCAGTGCTGACAGCCCTGCAGCCCAGCCCTGTCCTCGCTGGCCCCCTGACCTGAAGTCCCAGAACTGCTGGGAGGCCACGGACAGGCTGCGGTGCCGGCGGGACCAGCTGCTGCCGCGGTTGTTCCCGAGCCACACGTCGTATCCCGCGTCCGCCAGGATGAAGGCCAGGCTGTTCTCAGGGAAATTGTCCACCCAGTCACCACCGTCCAGACCAAACCCATGCACTATCAGCACGGGGGTCCTGGCTCCTGAAAGAGGAGAGATGAGGTAGTTGACAGAAGGCGACACCTTCCCCATAGAAAAATAAAACAACACTGTACATCTTCATACTATTGTCCGCAAGCTGCACATTTAAAGTTCCCTTCTCCCCTAATTTCTCTGATCATACTGGTGCTTTTTTGCATTTGGGGGCTTTTGCCACCCCAGGCCCTGAGCCTGGACCTTGGAGGAGGGGTTTGCTGCAGGGAAAGAGCCACTGGGGCTTTGCTGGGTCACCGCCCCATCTCAGGTGCAGCAAAACACAACGCTGAGCTCCTAAAGGCAGCCAGGAAGAAGCTCCTCATCCCTCTTCCCGCTGCCCAAACCATGCCTGAAGGCACAGGCGTTCCCACTGTTTCCTCTTGCACCTCATCAGGGGCCAGGGTCACAGCTGGTGTCCCCTGGGTGAGGCTGAGCCCACCTGAGCGCCCCACGCCCCCCTTGCCGTGGGGAATCCTGTTGAGGCTCAGGAAGTAGCCGTCCTCAGTCATCACCTCGTACTCCTCGCTGGGATAGCCGTGGAAATGGATCTTCTGGCTCTGCAGGGACAACGGTGTGAGGGCAGAGGGTGACCCAGCACGCTGTGCCTGCCTCAGCTTCACCCACGGCTGCCACCCACGTGCTGTCCCCCAATGTCACCTCCACCCCAAGGAATCAGAGGGACAGCAGGGAGAGGCCAAGCTCAAGCTGAGGGCATGAAGTGAGTGCCAGCAATGCAAATATGAGAGATTTTCATTGCCCTGAGCCCCACAAAGAGGCCAGGTGCAGATGCAGGAAAGGGCTGAGCCCAGCTGGTCCCTCAGGAAGGACTATGGGCACACTCCTGGGGAAATGAGGTACTCCCCCAGCACTTACAATGTTCATGAAACTCTCAGGGTTGTGGAACATTTCAGCACCTGGGATGGCATCTTCCAGCCCCTGGGCCAGGCACAGGGCCCCCAGCAGCAGCCACATCTCACCTGTCTGCAGCACCTGGGGGATAAGGGGCTGGATGAGCAAGGCTGTGGGTGCTCCAGAGGCATGAGGAGCACTGTGCAGCCCCAGCAGCTTGGCAGCACAGCCAAAGCCTGATGCTGCCACGGGGAGCAGCTGTCTACAGCCCCTTGTGCAGGTTGGAACCCACCCCAAGCCTCTCTTGGTGGCCATTCTCATCCAGTCCAGCTCTAAGTGCAGTACGGGACAAGTAGCCTCCCACCACTCCCTGCCTGGGAAAAGCATCAGGGTGCCTTCAGGGAAATCCTTCAGCTTTCAGAAAAAGCATTTCAGGGGAAGAATGCTCCCCCAAACATGAGGGGTCATGCCAGAGTTCCATCCTGCAGGAGCTTCCCTGCTCCATCCCTGCCTGGGATGCTTCACAGCTCCTTGCCAGGTGCTCCTGGATTGCCCTACCACCCACAGCACCCAGCTCAGGGCATTCCAGACTCAAGGGCACATCCAGCAAAGTCCAATTCCCTGATGATCCTGTTGCAGGAGATAAAGATGGCTCTCTGCCTCCCAGAGTGTGTTTTCCCAGTAGCCTTACTGCGTGGAAAGATTTCCTGGGCTGCTCAGGAAAAGTGCAATACTCACCTGCTTCAGAGCACAGTGTGGGCACAACAAAAACTCCCTCTCACACCAGAAAATAAAGTGCCTACTCAAGCCCTGCTCTGAGCTCAAGCCCACCAGCAGCACCTCAGTGCCTCCATCTCCACATGCAGGTGAGAAGGGATGTGGTGGGATTAAACTGCTGTGATGGCTGAGGGAAGGAGAGGTTGGATTGCTCTTTGATCCCATAGGCAAACCACATCACTAAACCTGATCTCCCTTTTCCTGCCCAGCTGCCCAACGCCACAGCTGCAGGCTGGACTCAGTGCAAATCACCTCTTCTAGGTGCTTTTAGTCCTGTAGCCCCTCAACCTGCATGTGGAATGAAGAGGGAAAGGACAGCAGGAAGGCAGGAGCTGCAGTGGCTGGCTCCTCACCCGCCTTAGCTGCCCACAGACACAGGCAAGCCATTTCAGGCCAAGCCTGGGGACATCAGTCTGACCAATTGCTGAAATAACCACTTCAGTGAGCACTGTGGCTTACAAGGGATGGACAAGCCAGGCCTGCTCAGGAATCAGGAGATGCCAGACAGAACAATGTGATCCTCAGTGCTGTTTTCTTGTTGCTAAACCCACAGGAGTTTCACACCAATTGCACCCTCTGGTTGAGCTTGTCACTTAGGAAAGAGCTGGTTTCCCTTGGGGCTGTCAAATCCCTGCCAAATTCTGCCCCCATGCTCCATCTCCCCTAGGTCTGCACCCAACCCTGCACATCACCACGTGCAAGGGGACCTTTCCCAACCCACACACATTTCGTGATGAGAGTTTCCTTCTCTCAACAGCCCTCTCCCAGCTCCTGAGGCGTGGCACTGAGAGCTGCCACATGCTGGAGGTCACCTCCAGGCCCAGGGCTCTGCTGCCCACCCCAGTGGCACGCCACGGTGGCCATACCCGGTGACAAGCTGTGCCACAAAGATGTCAGAGAGAGCGCTGGCAGGCAGCGTTCAGCAGTGACAGAACTCCTCCTGGTATCCCAAGATGTGGCAGTGAGGGAAAGATGAGTCCCTGGGCATGGGCAGCCAGAGCTGGTCCCTGCCCATCCTCAAAGCTGCAGCTCCCCAGGCACCAGCCCTGGGGAATGCCACCCATCCCCTGCTCCCCATCCCTTTCACAGAGCCAAAAAGGGTGAAGACCCAGGAAAATGCCTAACCACCAAGTTCTGCACATATCAAATGCACAGCTGGAGTGGTAAAAACACCTCTCAGCTCAGCTGGGATCCCTTCTTTCAGCAACAGCCTGGGCTAGAAGGAGAACAGGAGAACACCAACCTGACCTGCTGCTTCAGGCCCTCCGTGCTGCCAGCGGGGTTGGTGGCACTGAGGGACACAATCCTTGGCTTATAAAGACACCCAGAGAGGCTGAGGCTTGTCCATCCACACCTGGCAGCCCAGTTCCTCTCCAGTCACACATCAGTGACTCAGCCACTGCACCCCAAACCCCTGGGAGCTCAGCAGCAAAGAGCCACATCCCAAAGTTTGGGACATGCCCCCAACACACAGGTCTTGTGGTGTCCTCCAGCTGGGACAGCATTTTTGGCCTTCCTTGGCAGAGGGATTCCAGCTGCTTTGCCTGTGCTCTGGGGTTGCCAGGCTGGCTGCTCATCCTGGCTTTCCAGGTGTAGGTACCTGCTGGTAACGTGTCAGCTCTGCAGGTCAGCACAAGGCTCAGGGACCACGCCTGGGTTGAAAAGAAAGGGGCAAATCTCACCCAGGAAAGGAGGAAGAAATCACACTTGCATGTGACATTGAGTTTTGTCAGTGTGGACATCCCGAGAGGGGGAATCCAAAGGGTGCAAAGCAAATTTCCCATGGCAGGGGTGACAATCAACCCCTCACTGTCAGAACTCAAAATGTCCCTCAGACATTTTTGGAGGTTCCAGGCCCTGGCCAGAAGCATTTGAGATCCTGGCAGGCAGCTGGAAACAGCTGTGATTTTGTGTTTGAGCCATGGAATGATATACCAACCTCGCAGGAAGAATAAGAAGTCACAAAAGTTTAGATATTATAGTAGAGGTAGTCACAAAGTAGAGGGAAGAATTTTTGAGTGCTGTACAGGGGAGTTTTGGTTTTGTACATGGGAGTCAGAGGTTTTAAGATGGAGGGATTTGGGCCTGCCCTGTCCTCCCTCTTTCTCCTTCCTTACCTCCATGTTCTTGGTGATGTTGGCACTCACAGATTGGTTTAGAGTAGAAAGGCACCATTTAATATAGGTAATAGGCATTGGGGAAAATCGATAAACATGTAACACGTAATGTGCCATATAAAAGACAGAAAATCACCATTTAATATAGGTAATAGGCATTGGGGAAAAACTATAAACATGTAACACGTAATGTACCATATAAAAGACAGCAGCAGCCCTGGGCAGGGAGAGAAGAAGCAGTCGGGAGTCAGAGAGGATGTCAGGGTGTGTGTGTGCCTCTGCCTGAGCTGTGAGCAAACCACAGCAGCTCAAGAAGAAAATCTTTTAGATAACTTGCAATAAACTGCCTTGAGACAGAACAACAGAGGCTGCTGGGTTTTCTTTGGCAGCTCGGGTTGGAGGAGAGACTTTTCCACCACATGGAGCCACCCCAAACTAGGGATTGCCCCAGCACCTGATGAGTCCGTGGGCCCCTTTAACCACGCTTTCCAGCCCCACCACCACTCCTCCTGCCAGGAGAGCAGTGGTGGTGGGAAGAGACCTTTGGGGTCTCCATCTCCATCCCAGCCTCCTGCTCAGCCTGGTTTGAGGTGGTTTCACTGCTGAGCAAAATGTTTCCTCTGTCAGTGCAAAATACCTCTGGCTTGGATAGACACACGTTTGTTTGTTGTGGTTTTCACCACCAGAATTATTGTTTGGGCTTCTTCCTGGGTTTAAATGATGGCATGGAAGAGCAGCATGAGGCACTTTGAAGAGCTCTATTTAATGATGAGGCCTTTGGGTGCTGCTCCCCACACCCAGCCAAGGGCTTGGAGGAAGGAGGCTCGTCTGGTAAGAGCTCCAGAGAGGTGGCAAAACGCTGGGTTAGGAGTCCCCTACCCTGGCTGACCCTTCAGGCAGCACCAGGCACAGACCTGACAGGCAAAGATGGGCATTCCTTCGAGGAAAGAGAGCAAAAACCCTGCTGAGAAGTGCCAGAGAACAAAGTAGGCTTAATCTTCAAGCTGACCTAGGGACAGCCTCCACCAGCAGCAATGATGAGAGTCTTCTCCCTCAGCTTCCCTGCTATTACAGCTTGGGCATTTAACATTATCCCAGCAATCCTCCGAGGTCACCTGCCCCTTCCCACCACCCTGGAGTCCAGTGGCTGGGGAGATGCTCCCCAAAATCTCTCCCTAGCCCAGCTCATGACCTCCAAGCTGTGGCTCTCTGTGGTGCTCACCCAGTGTCCCCTGCTGCCACCAGAGCAGGGACAGGCTGCTGAGAGGCAGAGAGCTCTGCAGGCAGAGCTGCACAGAGCTCGTCCTTCTCCCCAGAGTGCCCCCGCTGCAGCAAAGCCAGATCCCACCAGGACGTGGGCAGGGATGCCCACAGGGAGCAGGGCTTAGGCCAGGTCTGCCTTTGGTCCCCGTGTCCTCACAAGCAGCTTCTGGCCTCCAGGCTCACCTTCATCTCCCTCAGCGGCCTGCAGGAAGCCTGACGAGCCTTTCTTGGTCCTTCAGAGCTCCTTCCTCTCCCAAAATCCCCGTTTCCCTCCGTGCCTCTGGACAAGCCGAGAGCCCACAGCTCTCCCTAGGCCTTCCCCCCTTATTTCTCCAGCCCTGCCCCACCTCCTTAAGCTCTCCCCCTGGGCAGGCTTGGCCACTTTTGGGAAGGGTGACTCCACACCTGGCCCTCCGGCTCCCCTCAGGACAGGAGATGTGTTGCACATGCAAGCCCTGGGAGGGGATAATCCCCTCTGCTTGGCACTGGGGAGGCTGTATCCCAGTGCAGAACCCAGATTTGGGTTCCCAGGGTCTAGTGGGACACCCCACATCAGAGTGAGCCCGGAGATGCTGGGTGGAGGCTGAAGCCAAGCAAGGAGAGGCTGGGTGGGCTCAGCCAGAGCCAATGGCTGATCCCCCTGCCCAAAGGGTCCCAGAGGCACTGGGGCTGGGGAGGCACAGAGAGAGCCCCAGAGGCACAGCTGCAGCACAGCTGTCCTCAAGGAAACAGCCTGAAAAGCGTGAGCAGGGCAGCCCTGGGGCCAGGCTGGGATCCCCCAGCTCCAGGGCAGCTGTACACTGGCTGGACAGGCTCTGACTGTAGTGGGTTGCCTGGCAGGTGCAGAAAACCTCCAGAAAACATCAAGCCCTCTGTTTTTACTCTTATCCAGGGCAGCACCAATTTTGTTGGCACAAATCCCTTTTGGCATGTCCCACTTGTGAGCTCCTCACCAGCATGGGCATGGCCAACAACTGTCCTGGTTGTCCCATCCACAGCTGGAGCCAGGACAGGTTTTCCCCCACTAAGCAGGAGCTTCAGAGGGAGGGTGGGTAAAGGTTTAAAGAGAGGAGCAGTAAAAAGATCAGGTAGGAAGGGAGTTCAGCACAGAACCTTACTTGGCCCCCTGGTGACAAAGAAAGAAAGTGATGCCTCAGGTTTAGCTTTTATATTTTTCACATTCTCTGCTGCTTTATTGTGTGATTCTGAGCTTCACATTAAGGGATGGTGGCTCCCTTCACAGAGTAGGGAGACAAAACAATTCCTTCTCTAGCTGGGGACCAAGGACAAATGATCCAAATCTCAGGCCCAAGAGCACAAACACCGTGAGCTGAAGAGAGAAACACAATCAGGATGGGACTGACTGGGCTAAAGCTGGAATTGGACAATGAACTCCAATGTGCAAATGGAGCAGAACTGATCAAAGTGAGAGCCCCTGTGAGCGCTCGTGCATTTTGGGACCATTTTGGTTCATCTTGGGTGCAGCCCTGGCTGGGCTCTTGTGCTGCCCAAGGTGGATCCATTGAGGAGATCCTTTTAATAAATCCATACTTTATTCTCTAACTCTGTCTGGCTCTGTTCTAGGTCAGCCTCCTCAACGCATCAAAGGCAAACCAGAGACAGGGGTGGCCTGGGGCTTTGGGGTTGGGTGGGATTTTCTCACCAGCAGACTTTAAATTCTGTTACTGGCAAAGCAGGGAAACCTAAGCCCAGGTTTCTCTCTAAATTAAACTCATCAGCACTGATTGCACACACAGAAAGAAACATCCCATTTGTTCTGCAACAGAAGGAATGACAAAAACCTTTATAATCAGCTGAAAATACAGAGGATAAGTGGAGGGGCTCATTCTCCCCCTCCTGCTTCTCCACAACTGCAGGAAGAAGAAAAGTAAAGCCAGCCAGGGCGTTGTGGTGACGCTGGCTGGGAGCAGTCTCTGGGGATCCATGGTCCAACCTCAGCCTCCATCAGGGACAGCCTCAGAGCTGCAGAGGGTTGTTGGGGGCCTGAGATAACAGCATGGCAGCCTGGCAGAGCAGCACAAATGTTGGTGTTGCTGTCTGTAACCCTCCAGGCTACCCTGTCCCATCCCCTCCCAGGAGAGAGCTCCATCCCCACAGAGCCCTGGCTGGCCACGGCCAGGCCACACAACCACCTGGTGCTCTGGGAGACGTGGGGTTTGTTGGGTTTGGGGTTTCTCCTGCACCAAACCGCCACACTTTCCATGAGGGGTTGGGCAGGAGGTGCTTTCCCTCACCAGCACTTTCACAGCACCCTCTGCTGCCCAGACTCTCCTCTTTCCTCTGGAGAGCACCATCCCATGGACCAGCACTGCTCCAAGACTGTGCAGGTTTAACTTCTTTTTTACCAGGGTCAGGATTGAATGTGTGAGATGGTGTATCTTGTTGTGACTCAGAGGTTTATTAGTTCTTCTCTCACAAACCCTCAACTCTACAGCACTTCACTCTAACAAACTAAAAATGGAGCCCCATCTCTCTCTCTGCAAGGCCTTTTAAGGATAAACTGTCCAATTAAGAAATGACACCTAAATTATTTTTTTTAACCCAATAACCAATCACCCATGGCCTGCAATGCAGACTTTTTTATCCAATTACACAAAAACACCCAAACCCATGGAGAAGAAGGAGAAAAAGAAGGATCAGTCTCTGCCCTAAAACCTCCATCTTGTTTTAATATATGACTATATTCTAAAACCTTATATTTTAAGTTTTTCACCCCGTGATATTACACACTTCTATTCAAACTCCACACCCACAATCCCAGTTCTATGATTCCATTTTGGAAGATTTTACACAGCCTCAAGTCAAATGCAGTGTTCTCTTGAGGGTCAGCACAGAAAGTCCAAAATTCTCAGCATCCAGGGTTCCAACACAAGACCACAGTGCCCACATGGCCAGCCAGCAGCAAGCTGAAGAGCAAGGAAATTTAGGGAAAACCCCCTGAGATGAAAGCAGCATGGGGCGGGGGATCTCAGGTGCCTCTCTGCCCATGTGTAGGGGATGCTCCCTCCCAAGGCTCCCATCACGGTCACACCAGTCCTGTCCTGGCAGCAGCAGATGGGAAAGCAGCCCAGTGTTCACCCTCTGGCTGCTTTCCATTAACCCCCTCCTCTCCCCATGCCTTTCAGTGGGTGCTTGTTGGAGGGAAATAAGATAACTGTTAAAGCCTATGCAATCAACTTGGCTCAAAATTCTTAATTTTTATCTCGATTTTTTTTTTCTGATTTGCTCATGCCTTAATAGGCTATGCAATGATTCCCCCTGGGGGGCTGCCCACTAATGTGGTCCTAAACTTGATGCCAGAACCAGGAGTGGCTACAGGAACTTTTCTGATGTCCTGTCCCCAAAAGGAAAGCAAATTCTGTAGGTGCTGGGAGGAAGAGGGAGTGGCTTTTTTCTCATCTGGGCATACCTGATCCTGTTCTTCCACCTTTCCTCCTCTCCCTGCAGGGGAAAAATCAGATTATTCTCAGAGTCACTGCTTATTTGAGGGTGAGGCAGCTGGGAGGGCTTCTGGCATTGCCTCCAGTGAGTCCTTGGTAGAGACCAGTCATTAGGGCTGCAGGTAGAGGTGGAGCCATCCAGGCTTTCCAAGGCATGTCTGCATTTTTTGCAAGCGTGGCTGGACCAGAGCTGGCAGGTGTCGGCTGCAGGATCCCACAGGGAGCACACCCAGCACCAGAGTCCTGCAGCAAGGAGTGGGCACCTGGGCAAGGAATGGAGAGGTGGCCATGAAGGCAGAGGTGCCAAAAATGACATCCAGGACTGTGGGTCTCAGATTCAGCCAAAGACAGAAACTGAGAGTTTCTAGCCAGGCAGAAGCCTGGGAAAGAGCTGGAGAAGAATGTAAATAGTTCTTTATCTCTCGTTAGTCACATTGTTTATAGTTAAGCTCTATCACTGTGCGTCAAGCACTTTGCACCAATCTTGTGGGTTGTTTTCACTTCAGAACCAATGGAGTTGGTCCTCACGAAGCTCTGTATAAAAGAGCAGTGTATTTTGAATAAATCAGAGTTTTACTCTCAGCAGCCTTCTGGTCAGTCTTCTCATTCCCGTCCTGCCTCGACAGCAACATCAGGCTCGTGTGACCTCGTGGACCTCCTGGCCAAAGGCATCACCAGCTGGCAAGAGGGGAAGCCTGGCAAGATGTGAAATCTCCATCCACAGCTCCTTCCCTCCCCAGGGATGGATGTATTTTTCTACTATTTTATAGAGCACCCCCTGAACTCACTACGGGGACTGGGACCTGCTGCATTTTCAGGCTCATTCCGTGCCAGGAGGTGGCAGGAAGAGCTAAAAAGAGCCTGGATGGCTTTCCCAGCGGAGTTTGGTGGGATGAGCTGGGCTGGTGCCACTCACCCCTGATCTCCCGGGGCACCAGCAGCTGCCCCTTGCACCAAAGCCGGTGCAGAAGCCAGGGGCTGCCCACCCTCGGGCTCACAGCGGAGCGGTCAGAGCGATGCCAAGCGGCTCCATCAGGTGGAACGGAGCCATTTGTTACAACTCTCGGCTGCTCTCAGCATTCCCGAGGCAGCCCAGCAGGGAGGCTGTCTCCTGCCGGAGCAGACTCCAGCCCCCAGGTGAATTACACCTCGGCAGGAGGAGGGATCAGAGGGAGTGGCGGCTCCCGACGCTCCCCAATTCGGGCAGAGGGGATAACAGCCCGATGAGAGAGGCAGCAAGGATCTTCTGCTCGGGGACATCGGGGACAAAGGCTCCCGCACCTCTTCTGAGCGCCACGGGTAATCCCTCCTGCCTGGGTGCCATCCCTGGGGACAGCGGGATGGGGCGGCAGCGCTGCGCCGGGAATCCCGATCCAGAGGGATGTCTGTGCTCAGGGAGCGGGGTGGGAGTGCTTGGAGAGGGGTCAGGACCGTGCTGCTGCTGCTGCTGCAAGAGGTGTCACCCTGCCACACCTCCGGCAGGTCGCCGGGGGTTCTCCAAGCCTGCTGGGATGAAGGACATTTCACAAAGGGGGTTTTTTTCCAAGCTGGCTGTTGAGAGGAAAGGGCCACCCATCCCAGGCAAGGCTCTGCCCTGGAATTTGCATGCCCTTCTCCTGACGCTATGTCACAAAAATGTGTTCAGGGCTCTCCTCGCTTTGCTAAAGGCTCAAAATAACAAGCGCAGAGCCTCGTGGAGGGCTGGTGTCCCCAGATGGCCCCGGGGGACTCACCCGGCTGGGAGATGGGGTCCCTGGGTCCGGGCACGGCCACCCCGAGCCGGTGCTGAGAGCCCGAGGGATGCGCCCAGGTGCCGATGCTCCTCTCCATCCACTCCGACACCAGAGGGAGCGGGTGGCTTTTGTCACCTCCTGCAGCACGGGGAGCCCGTTTCTCCCGCGGAAGGACCGGGGTCAGCCGGGAGGTGACAGAAACCTGGCTCCCGGACCTCCTCCGTGTCACCAGGGAATCAATAATACCCGCTGCAAGATGCCTGGCGCTGGCATTCAGCGGGAATTTGACAGGTCCCTGCTAAGTTGCTCCACACTATTGAACTCCTCTAAGTAGCTGAGGCAGTATTTCTGCTGTGAGTTTGTCACCTCCAGCAAATTTACCCATTCCTATATATGGCAGGGGGCTGCCCACGGCAGAGGGGTGGGAACAAGATGATCTTTCAGGTCCCTTTCCACCCAGAGCATTCTGTGTTTCTGTTTTTTGTGAAATAAAATAGCATCGTGAGATGTGTTGTGGTAGGAACAAGCTGAAGCAGATGCCAAAATTTTTCCCAGGAAGAACAGAGGCGTCCTGAGATGGTATTTCACTCAGGTCTGCAAAACAAGCCAGGGGTATCCCAGGGTCTCTCTCAGCCATAAGGAAAACCCAAGCAAAACACATTATTTGTTTTCTTCTTAGAAACATGGCCCTGTGACTTAAAATTGGGTGGTATACTCCTCATTAGTTCAGCTGTCAGTGGAACAAAATAATCTATTCTTCCAACTATCCAAGAAATTTTTTTAAATTAATTATTTATTATCACCTCCTTGAAAATCTCAAAAAAGGTTTGCCCAGGCATGTATGGATGTACCTGTACCTGAGCGTGCTTCTGAATATGAGGACCTGATGGAGAACGTGGGATCAAAATGTGATGGAATTTGGACTCTGGCTTTGTTCAAGATTAGCAAAATGAGCCATTTTCAGAATTAGAGGACTTCTGGTTTTGAATCATTTCACCTGTTGAGGGGTCAGGCTGATATCCCAATGGAAGTGTGGTGCACATCAAGAGAACTCCCCCCAGCTTCTGTGCCGGCGCCAGCAAAGTCTCTCAATGTTTTGTCAATGCTTTGCAGAGCACCATGATGTGGCTGTTCCTCACCATTTCTTGTTTCATGCTCATCGCTGCAAAGTCAGAAGAGAACCCCGAGGTGTCCATGGATGTTGTAAGTCCCTTCTTTTACTGCCTGGTTGAGCAAGTTACCCACATGATCAGTGCAAGACCCACGGGCTCTGTGTGTCTTCACCGAGGATTGACACCAGGTTTTTATTAGATATTTTTCTCCCTGCTCTTACGTACACGGAGATTTATGGCAGGCATTTATGGGAGGGCTTTGATCCAAGTCAGCAGGCTGGGTGAGAACAGCCCTCTCAGGCTCAGAGTTTGGCTTTCTGTGCTGCCCTGCTCTTGACTGCAGCACAAAAAGTGACAGTTCTTCACCAGACCTGCCAAAAATTCTAGCTGAAGTCATGGCATCACCACGGCATTGGTGGAAGGGTCACTGGGAGGTCCTGAGCCCAACCTCCCCCTGGGGTCACCAGCAGCACTGATGGCTTTGCCCTGCCAGCCCTGAGGACAGAGACCCTCCCTCCCTGGGGACTGTCCATGCTGTCCTTCCCTTCCCACAGGGCGAAATCGTCCGGCACCATGGGTATCCCTATGAGGAGCACGAGGTGGTGACAGATGATGGATATTACCTCACCCTGCAGAGGATCCCCCATGGCAGAGACAACCCAGAGAGCTTCAGCATCTCCCACGAGGCAGGGGCGCAGGCACCCAACATGTTCTGTCCCTGTAAGTGCCACTGGAAGCTCGTCTGGCCTGGGCACCCTGAGAGCTTTGCTGGGCTGGAGCAGCCCACGGCCAAGGTTACCTCAGTGTGGGGTGGGTCCTCCAGGAGGCAGTTTCCCTGTAGGAAAAACCAGGCAAATAGCCTCTGGGGCAGAAGAAATGCAGGTGCCCACCATGGTGACCTTGTTCTGAGAGGATTTGCTCCAAAGAGGAAGAAGGATGGATGAGGGGGAAAAATCTTGCCCCAGGTTTTACAACTCAGCTCAAAACCAGAGAGCAGAGCAGCAAAAAGTGATTAATCAGGAAAGGAAACCAAACCAGGCAGCCAATCCAATGCCATCTCACTATTTTGCATCCTTCCTGTGTCCAATTCAGCTCCATCTAACCATTTTGGGATCTTCCTGTCCTGCACTGAAATCCCTGTTTCAAAGCTATGGTGGGGGGGTGCCCAGTCCTTGGCAGTGTTCCTCTCCCCTGGGAAGCATGTACACACATGTGTATGGCAAATAAATGTAAAAAAACCCCAGATTTCCAGTCTCTGCCCTGGCCTTCTCCAAAAACACCTCCCCAGAGAGACTGAGGACAGAGGACAGTGTCCCTGCACTGGTGCCACTTCCCAGGGGGTGCTGCCAAAGCAACACCTGGTTGTGAATGATGGATTTTGCTCGTGGGCAGAGTAAATGATTCCTCCTCTTCTTCCTCCAGCTCCAAAGGCCGTGGTCCTCCTGCAGCACGGCCTGGTGCTGGAGGGAAGCAACTGGGTCACCAACTTGCCCAACACCAGCCTGGGCTTCATCCTCGCCGACGCTGGCTACGACGTCTGGATCGGGAACAGCCGCGGGAACAGCTGGTCACGGAAACACAAGGAGTTTGAATTCTACCAGCAGGAATACTCAGCTTTCAGGTATTTGCCATGGAACTGGAGGGTGGGCAGGTCCCTGCTACCCTCAGCAGTGTCTGCAGGCTGGAGGAGGGGGGCTCCTGGCAGTCACACCCTCTGCCAGTGGGTAGAAACTGGGTTGCCCGTTCCTGCCGAAGCGCTTGCCCACATCCAAGTAGCCATGACAAGGTCAGCAAGGGTGATTTTGTCGTGTGCCTGTCTCCCCTGCAGCTTCCATGAGATGGGCATGTATGACCTTCCAGCATGCATCAACTACATCCTGCAGAAAACGGGGCAGGAGCAGCTGTACTACGTGGCTTATTCCCAAGGCACCACTGCAGGTACTGAGGAGGAGAGCAGACCCGGCAGTCACATCAGCTCTGCACCCCCAGTCTGGGAGTGCTGCTAAAACCTTGGTCAGGGAGGGGAATGTCCAGGCATTCCCAAACAACAAAAGGGAAAAAAAGCAGGTAGTTGCTTTAACAGAAGAGGTTTTTAGCACTGGCAGCCCCAAACCGGGTGCATCTCATTTCTGCCAGGGCCCTGGTGGAGCCACCTCTGAGGGGCCTTCTGATGGGCACACACACCTGGAGGTCAGCAGCTGCCTCAGAAACAGCAGGGCAGGGTCTGCTTCCTTCTCCCTCACGCAGGTTTCATTGCCTTCTCATCCATTCCCGAACTGGATCGCAAAATCAAGATGTTCTTCGCCTTGGCTCCCATCACCGTGAGCTCAAACATGAAGACACCCTTGGTGACGGTGTTCGACCTCCCCGAGGTGCTGATTAAGGTGTGTCCTCACCACAGGTGAGGTGTGAGGGGGAGGAGGGGCTGGGAAGGTCACCTGAGACACGCAGGGCTTGTACATCACCTCCCTCTCCCTGCTCTGTGTGTTTGTGCGTCTGCTGCGAGCCTGGAGGGCAGGTAAATCATCTTCCTGCCCAGCCTCAATCAGAGAACTATTCACAGGAACTGGTTTTGGGCCCCTTCTCCCAGGAGAAACCTCTCCTAGGCAGGTCAGGGCTCTTCCAGGGCTGTGGCCTTTTCTGAAAAGCCAAAATGACGAAGCACAGCAAAGTTGTCAGCAGCTTTCAGGGGTGAGCAAAGAAGTGGGGAGCACCTGGAGGCAAAAAAGGACATGATACACCCCACTGATACACCCCTCTGACTTCCACAGCTCATTTTAGGACACACAGTGGTCTTTCATGAGGATTATGTCTTGAAGCAAGTGATTTCCAGAATGTGCACCTACCCCATGATGAAAACTGTGTGCTCTTTGGTCTTTTACCTTCCTGGAGGGTTTACCGACAGCTTGAACATGGTATGTACGCTGCAGCCTCCCTCTCAGAGATTCACTTCCTCACTGTCCCAGCCTGAGCTGTCAATCTGCTGCCTCACATCTTTGGTTGGTAGAAAAATTCAGGCTGGAGGCACCAGGGTGGGGGTTCCTCAAGTAAAGGGTTGGTGTAATTCCTTAATATTCCAAGAAGGAAATGTATTAGGAGCAGCACACAGAGCTACTGCCATGAGCTGAGCTTTGTCTTTGCAAAAGGACCCTGAGCATGAGGTATGGAGCCTCACTTTGCCTTTCCCTAACATGGGAACTGCTCAGCTTGCTGCAGGGAGCTCTGCAGCTCGGTGTGAGCCTGTGGGTGAGGCTCCTGTGCTTACCAAACAGGTCTGGGTTTATTTCTGACGTGGCTTTTTTTTTGGGGGGGAGCAGACAATAAATCTCCCTGATGGTTTCTTGCAGAGCCGCATGGATATCTACCTGGCCCACTACCCTGACTCTACATCCCTACAAAACATGCTGCACTGGCGCCAGGTAACTCCTCGTGCTCTCCTCCCTCTGCTCAGGGGCTGGGAAAATCCCCCACTGCTCCCCTGCAGATCTGTGTGAGGGAGAGAGAGGAAATCTGCCCTGGAACACTGCTGCAGGTGAAATTATTTACTCCAACAAGAGGTCCAAGAGTGCTTGGGGCTTGTTGGAGGTGGAGGTGGAGCAAAGGCTGGTGAAAAACCAGGGCAGGAGATCCAGAGTGAAGGCTGAGGGTCAGTAAGACCACAAATGATACAATTAATTATTGAAAACATTCTACTCAACATCCTTCTGCTAATGGCATTGACCACAACACACAAAAAAAACTTGCCCAAAGGTCTGATTCATGTCTCCCTTCAGGCTCTTGCTTGTACACCATGTTCTTCCCTGTGGGTTTCCTCACTGAGGTCTTCCTGGGGCTGGGCTCTCCTCCCAAAATCCAGTACCAGGTGTAAAAATGGCTTCCCTGAGCCTTGGTGGCAGGAGGGAGCAGTGCAGTCCCCTGTCTCCTGTTTTATCTTTCTTACAGCCCTTTCCAATGCATAGATAATAAACATAACTCTCCTTTTCCAGCTCTATCAGACAGGGGAATTCAAACATTATGATTACGGCAGTGACAACATGCTTCATTACAACCAGGTAAGAGAGAGCTCCGAGAAAAATTATAAATATTCCAATGAAAATATTGCAGTGGCTGAGACCAGATTTGGAGAATTGAGCAGCCTGGGCTAGTGGAAGGTGCCCCTGCCCACAGCAGGGGAGCTGGGACAAGATGATGTTTGAGGTCCCAACCCAAACCATTCTGCAATTACATGGTATTTATGGAATTTGCTTTGTATGGGGAAACAGGTTCATAACTTTCTAATAAAACTAAGTGACTCAGTCACTCAGTGATGACTTTTTGACCCTCTGGTGAAAAGAGCAGCAGCCCAAGGCACAGTGAGGCTCCCTGGTGATAGTTCCTCTTCTATCCCTTGGGATAAGGGAGAAATTCCAAGCAGCCATCAGGATACACTTTGAATTTTTGGCTTGTCCTTTACCTCCCTTCTGTCTTCCAGACCACTCCTCCCTTCTACAAGCTGGAGAACATGAAAACCCCTCTGGCTGCCTGGTATGGGGGCAAGGACTGGATTTCAGTCCCTGAAGATGTGAATATCACCCTGCTCCGTATCTCCAACTTGGTCTACAGAAAGTACATCCCTGAATTCGTCCACTTTGATTTCCTCTGGGGCGAGCACGTCTATGAGCAGGTCTACAAAGAAATGCTTGACATGATGGAGAAGGGTGCCTAGAGCTGGAGCACTGGCAGTGATTCTTGGCTTCTCAATGACTTCTGAGGGTTCTTTCATCTGGGGAAAAAAAAAAATTAAAAAAGAAGAAAAACTGGGGAGGGAAGCTCAATAAACTGCTACACTTGGTCTGGAATGATATTACTTTGGCCAGTGAGGAAAAGGGGAAGCACTCTAGATTGAGGTTCAATAGGCTGAGGTCCCTGCAGAAGCTGAGCATGGCCCTCAACCCTGAGTCTCCCACGCACCTCACTCACAACCAGTTCAGTGGAACTTGGCTCCTGGTGGCCATTGTGGACTCTGGGCTCCTTGAGCTTGGCTTGCCAGCTGCAAACAGCTGGGCAGAAGCTCCGTGCCCTCCTGGATGCTGGTGTCCCACAGGAGCGGATCTGCTGGGATGAGGCCACATGGTGGATGGATCCTGCTTTATTCACCCTCTGGGAGCTCTTCCACACCAAGAATCCCAACATCCTGTGCCTTCCTTCACAGCTGGAAGGAGCTATAAACGTCCTGCCTGGTGACAATGAAGAGTGGCCAAAGGTTTGTATCCATGAGAACCTCCCACTTCACTAACAGAGGGGACATCTTTCTCAGATTCATGCTGATTTGGATAATCTTACTTACACACAAAGAAGTTTCAGTAAGTTCTAGCAGGAAACACCATTTTGCACCACTTCAAGCTATTCTAAGGCACAAACCCAGCTGCAAAAGCCACCTTTTGCTGCCTCTCAGGGAGAAAGAAGAAGAGTGTGGTGGAAAGCAGTAACGAGCCTAAATCTGTTTTCAGCTTCTGGATTAAATTGTAAACAATACCTTGATCAGAGGAGGAACTGTGAATTTGCTGATTTGTGTAACTATCTTCTTAAAATATGCCTGGGAGCAAGCAGGGCAAAGGATAAGGTTTTCTTTCAACAAATATGTAGTAATTGTAATAGTAATAGTAATAGTAATAGTAATAGTAATAGTAATAGTAATAGTAATAATAATAAATTGGATTGGGTCTACTGGGCTCTGTGTGGTTGTACTGTTAACTAGAGATTAAAGCTCTAGAGGAATTGTTCCCTGGGAAGGTGGGCAGGCCCTGGCACAGGGTGCCCAGAGAAGCTGGGGCTGCCCCTGGATCCCTGGAAATCCCCAAGGCCAGGTTGGATGAGGCTTGGAGCAATCTGGGATAGTGGAAGGGGTGGAATTAGACAGGCTTTGAGGTCCCAACCCAAACCATTCCAGGATTTTGTGGGTGTGGGAGGTTTCCAGCACAGACCTCCTACCCTGTGCAGGTGAGGGAGAGCTGCTTGCCCAATGCTCCTCCTGCCCATGGGTCATTTCCCGTGGCTGGTCATGCTGGCAGATGCCCAGGGTGCCACCAGCATCTCCCTGCAGGGAAGAGATGGGTGGTGAGATGCTGGAATTCTAGATGCTCAGAATTTTAAACTTTCTGTGCTAAAAGGCATAGCCTCACAAAAGAGCACTATTTGACCTAAAGCTATAAAGAAGACTTCCAAAATTGATTAATAGCACTATGAGCGTACAGTTAGTTAAAAGTGTGTAACATCACAAAGTAAAAAACTTAAAGCTTAAAGTTTTAAAATATAGAAATAAATATGAAGCAAAGTTAAAGTTTTAGGGCAGAAACAGGTTGTTCTTCACCTTCTTCCTTCTTCTTTATGAGTTTGAGTAATATTTTGTAATTAAACAGAAAAGTCCGCATTGTGGGCTTTAAGAGATAAGTTAAAAGAGAATATAATCTAAGTGTCAATTCTTAATTAGACAGTTTAGTCAAAATACCTTGTAACAAAAAATAGTTAGCCATTTTGTGCCTTACTAATGAAAGGCTACAAAACTCATAGTTGTGAGACTATTTCACTGATAAGAAATAATAAACACCTAACTCCAAACATGAAATATCATTTCAACTGCCTTCAAGCTCAAACTCAACAAAAGTTAAAAAAAAAAAAAAAAAGGCAAAAAACCCCCAATGAGGAGGGTATGGAGCTCAGCACAGCTGCTCTCTGGTGCCAAACTGGGGTTTTAGCAGCAGAGTTTTATCCAGGTGACTGGAGATGGTGGCACAGGGCTGGTGGTGCCTTGTGGGACAACGGCAGAGGGCTCTGCTGGGGCTGCCACCTGTAAAGTGTTTCACTTTCTACCCTCAAGCTGGAACCGACCACATCAGAAAACAGGACAGGGTGAGGTAACGAATCCCAGGGTGCAGGAATGAGGCTGTAGGTCAGATGGGATCTGCCTGGATTGCCAGTGATTAGCTGCCTCACTTAGGACATTTGTAATGACATTTTTTTCTGTGATCAGCTGCTCAGGGCCGTGCCCTGGAGCAGCACCTTACAGGACTGCACTGTGCTCATGCCATGGGTACCGATGTCAATGCGGGATGACTTCTCCACCTTGGAAAATAAACACACAAAGATGCTGGCAAGATGTTCCCACTGCAAACTTCCGAAAAGCTGGCAGGAAATCAGAATCACAGAATCCTTAAAAGACCCCCAAGATCATCAAAGCAAACCATGCTCACCACTAAAACACATCCCCCACCTGCCATTTATTCAAATTCAGTTTAAAAGCGCTAACTTTTAACCTCTGAAAACTCATAAAAAGTGCAGGGTTGTTCTCTTTCTGTTCAGATTATGAAGTTTCTGCCGCTTCTGCAATTATCTGGTTCAGTGTTTGCAATACATTATCTTCACTTTCCCCTGACAGAGCATTTTGGTGAAGTTCTGGCTCGATCAGGTTCTGGTACTTGCTTCCCCTCTGCTGGCAAAGGATCAATAATAAATGAAGATGTGTGTTTTGGAAGCAAATTGATTTATGCTTGTAGAATAAATATTGTGAAATTCCATCTCCTGGGATGGCATTGGCAGGATTGGAGGCCTGGTGTGTCTCAGGTCTGTCAGGAAAATCAAACAGCACCAGACAGGTCTGTGGCAATTGCATCACAGAATCACGGAATCCCAGAGTGGCTTGGGTTGGAAGGAACCTCCTAGCCCATCTCATTCTACCCTTTCCACTATCCCAGGCTGCTCCAAGCCCTGTCCAACCTGGCCTTGAGCAGTTCCAGGGATCCAGGGGCAGCCACAGCTGCTCTGGGCACCCTGTGCCAGGGCCTGCCCACCTCACCAATATCCACTCTGACCCTTCCCTCTGGCAGTGGGAAGCCATTCCCTGTGTCCTGGTGCTCTATCCTTTTAAACAGCCTCTCTTCATGACTTTTACTTCTCCTTCAGACCCTGCAAGGCCACCCTGATCTCCCCCCAAAGCTTCTCCTCTCCAGGTGAACAATCCCAGCTGTGCAGCCTTTCCTCCCAGCAGAGCTGCTCCATCCCTCTGCCCATCCTGGTGCCTCCCCTGGATCTGCTCCAACAGCTCAATGCCCCACATATCTCAGTCCATGGGGATCAATTCAACCCCTCACCAGCTTCCAAGGCAGCACAAGGCCTTCACCACCCTTTTTCTCCTCCCTGTGCGGGCAAACCAGCCTCAGTCACACGTGGGGAGGATGTTGGTCACTCAGCCTCTCATTCAATGTTCTTCCAGGTGTGCTCACGCACAGGGTGTCACATGGGGCCATGAGGGCTCAGAGCTGTGTCACATTCCGCCCAGGGCACAGCAGTGTCACCCTGCTGGCTGATCCATCATTTCCCACCCTCACACAGACAGCAGCACACGCAGGAGGCGTGGAGTGGAGCCCAGGGCCAGCTCCAGGCTGTGCCCACACTGGGGAGGTGCTGAACACCCCAACCACAGCCTCCTTCCCACAGGCTGCAAGAGAAGTGGTGTTTTGGCAAGTAATCCAAGGATTGCTCTGGTGTCTGCTTTAAGCAACGTGCTGGCCTGTGGGGTTATTTAGAAACTGATTTGTCCCAGAGTTAATCTAGGACAAGGTTTCATCGAGTTATGACAGATGGTGTGCTACCTTTTGACATCGTTTTGACCCTTCACAACCTGATAATGATTTCTAGGGGCGTTGCTGAGTAGATTCAGGGTTTCATTTGGTTGAAAACACTGTGCTTTCTTATTTCAGGAACTCACAGCAATTTCCATGTTATTTCCCATGTAATTTTCAAATTTTCTTTTGAGTTTGTTAGATGGACCTCTGAGAGAAAGAGACCCTGGTTTTGAGACTTGCATTTTCACGTGATGGGGCTTCAAGCAGGTGGGAGTATAAGGCCATGGACAGCTACAGTTAGCTGAAATCAAGATCACAGGCAATTTCCTCAAAAACTTCACAAGACTGTGTTGATCATGACGGTTCTTCTCCCAGGCAACCACTGACAGAATGAGAGGACACAGCCTTAGGCTGTGCCAGGGAAGTTTGGGTTAAACATCAAGAGCAAATTCTTCACTGAAAGAGTGAGCGGGTGTCAGAATCTGAGGTATTGATGATTCCAAGATTGTAGAAAGTTTCTGTCTCTCCACCCCATTGCCAAAGCAGAAGCCATAATTGGTCTGTGCTGGTTTCAAGGTTGTTTATTCTGTTTATCTCTAACATGTTCTGCTGCCCTGCCACAGCTCTGTCCTGCAGGGCAGCGTGTGGGGCTCTGCCCTCAGTGGGATGTTACAAACATTAAATACCACAAACTACCTGTGCTGGATTTACAATAATGTGCCAATATCTGTCATCTATGTTGAACTGTGTGTCCCCAGCGTAAACCAGCAGAAAAATGCCAACACTGCAGTGAAACATGGAGGGCATGAAGAAGGAGAAAAAGGACAAGACACACCAAATTCCTCCATCTTGTCCCCTTTGAACCCCTTATCTAGAATCCTAAAATTTTACTTTTGCACCCATGCCACAGTTAATTATTACTTATATCAAACACTCAGAGCTTGTAATTTATCCTGTAAGATTGAAAACTTTTTTCCATGGACAGAGATCACAGACAGTGTCTCTCGGGGCTCTGTCCAGGGGGGTTCCTGACCCCTGCCAAGGTCCCAGACCTTCCAGGGCAGCCAGAGGGATGCCCTGGACTCCCACAACTGGGCACTGGAATGGTCTGCCCAAGGAGGTGTTGGAGTCACCATCCCTGGACATGTTTAAAATAAGACTGGATGTGGCACCCAGTGGCATGGTTTAGATGATGAGGAGGTGTCAGGTCGTGGATTGGATTTGATGATCCCATAAGGTCTTTTCCAACCAAGTTCATTCTGTGATCACCCTGACCCTGGACTATGTCCTGTGGGATGTGTTCCTGCTCCCTGGTAGCCCTGATCAGGGCTTTGGCAAAGCTGAGCCAGATCAGCTTTTCTCCAGTATGCTGGAAAATAATCTCAAGTGCATTACAGCACCAAATCTGAAAAGAGTAAATGTTTCTTTACTGAGAAATTTTGCTCACCTTGTCCCAGGTCTGTTCACCCACAAACCAAACTCTTTTTAGCTGTAAAATACACTTTAAATCCAATTGTACAATGAAGAGAGATCAGGGAAGAAGTACAAAAAGTTCGGGGTTGTTCTGGGCTCTTCTGAACACAGGAACAGAGGAGGAGTTTCTGGAGAAAAATTACTGTGGTTACCAGTGACCACATCTCCATTATTTCCCAATCCACGCTCAGGAACATTTATGTCTTTGTTTATTCATTTCATTATAGGGAATGGAATGATTGCAGGAACAACCCTAACAAGGTGTTGTGAAAAGATCAGCTGTTTCCTCAAGCTCCACTGTGCAACTCCAGCGTGGGCAAAACCCCTACCAAATGTGTAAACCATCCCAGCCTTGCCAAAGGGACTTTAAACTAGGAGAAGTACAAGCAGATAAGGACTGCTTCCCCCACCAGATACTTTAATTTGAGCTGTGTTCTCCAAGGTTACTGCAAGGAAGTTGTGTTTATCTGGCAGGAATTGCACAAGGGCTGGCATTCTCTTATTGCCAAAATCAGGGTGCTACTCCCTTTCCCAGCTCAGGATCCAAGTGACTTGTGACTGCTTCACCCTTGTGCTCGGCAAGAGGCACCCTGGGCACACAGCCTGGTGGAGTGCAAGCAGGAGGGAGAGCAGGGCAGCAGCTGGAGGCAAGGTGGCCCTGGATAGCCCAGGACATGATTAACCCCAGTGCCAGAGCTGAGGGCTGAGGAACGTGCTGCTTGCACCACGGTGTGCCTCAGAGGAGGTGACTCAGCAGCAGCAGACCTGCACCTGTAGGATGGCACTGGGCACACAGCTGATGCCATGGGCTGTTTCCCTTCCTGTTGTGCCAGCAGCAGGTGGGGTTGCAGTCCTGTGATGCCTGAAATGAGAACATGAAAGGCATCCAGCAGCAATGCCGCCTCATATCTATGAAGTGTGAAGCTAACAAGAGGCAGAAGCAACACACCACACCAGAAGATGTGACTTTTGATTCTTAAAGGGCCTCAGAATCCAAGAAAAATATGGGGCTTGTGGCTCAGGCAGAGCCAGGAAGCACATGGATGGTTTGTGGGATGGAAACCTTTGCCTTCCATGTCACACCTTGACCAGCCCAGCTGGACACACATCCCTCTGAGAATCGTGGGATCCCAGAGTGGTTTGGGTTGGAAGGGACCTTAGAGATCACCTCATTCCACCCCATGCCATGCCCTTCCACTATCCCAGGATGCTCCAAGCCCCATCCAGCCTGGCCTTGGACACTTCCAGGGATTACACAGCCACAGGTGTTCTGGGCACCCTGTGCCAGAGCCCGCCCACCTCAGGGAGCAATTCCTTCCCAATATCCCATCTAAACCCAACCTCTTCAAATCCTCAAAGGTCTTCATTCCTCCTTTTGACTAAGCTACACAAGAGTTCCTCAGTAAAAATCCAGCTGCTTTTTTTTTTTTTTTTTGGCACCTTCTGTCCTTCCACCACAGGTGGAATAACCTCAGATGCTGAATCACCTCACCTCAGCACTGACACACTGCTCCAATGGCCTCATTCCACAGCCTGAGGATGTCAGAGAAGTCTCTGCTGCCTTTCCAACCTCTATTACAAGTAATTTACCACTACTATTACTACTACTTAGTACCTCCACTAGAGAACGAGTAGTGGAGTTAGAAGGCAGCAGCGTGGGCAGCAGAGGAGGGGGGGATTCTGCCCTACTCAGGTGAGACCCCCACCTGTGCACAGTCCTGGTGGCCCCAACATAAGGAGGGCATGGAACTGTTGGAGCAGGTCCAGAGGAGGCCATGGAGATGCTGAGGGGTCTGGAGCATCTTCCCTGTGGAGCCAGGCTGGGAGAGCTGGCAATGCTCAGCCTGGAGAAGGGAAAGGGGTGTGGAGACCTCACAGCTCCTTCCAGGGCCTGAAGGGACACAGGGAAGCTGGAGAGGGACCCTGCAACAGGAACTGCAGTGACAGAACACAGGGAATGGGTTCAGTCTGACAGAAGGGAAATTTAGATGGGATATTGGGAAGGAATTGTTCCCTGGCAGGGTGGGCAGGCCCTGACACAGGTGCCCAGAGGAGCTGTGGCTGCCCCTGGATCCCTGGCAGTGCCCAAGGTCAGGTTGGACAGGGCTTGGAGCAGCCTGGGATGGTGGAAGGTGTCCCTGACATGGCAGGGGGAGGAACAAGATGAGCTTCCAACCTATATGAGCTCCATCCACGATTCTCTGACTCTTTGCAGTGGGAATTTTGTGCTCCCAGCTGGGGGAAGACATTTCCAAAAGCCCAGAGCAGGCAGAGGTGCAGGAGGTAATGAAGAAGCGAAGGTTCTGCCATGAGGAGGAAGGCAGGCAAGCAGAGCCCAGGCTCGGGCTCCTGGGTGGCCCCTGAGGGAGGGAAAGGCGTGGGCTGGGCAGTCACGGGCTGCAGGGGGGGAACAAACACCTTTGCACAGGAAATTCCTGCGGCTTTGGCCGAGCACAGATGCCGCACCAGCTCTGCCCCGCGCCTCTGGCTGCTGGTGAGAGCTTCAGCCTGGTGCTTTTCCAGAAGGGACATTCAGCCTGGTGCTTTTCCAGAGAGCCCTGCAGAGCTTTTGTGAATTGCCCCTTGCTAACACAACACTTCTGGACCTTACTGTCATTTTTCATGACAGGGGGGATGCCTCAGTGTCTCCCATCCATCCAGGCAGTGAGGCCTGACCTGCCCTTGGGGTGTCCTTGGGAAGCTTGACATGCTGCTGGGGCTTTGGAAAGGGGCAGTGATGCCTTAAGAATGATGCCTTAAGTTTTAGCTTTTATATTTTTCAGATTCTGTGCTGCTTTAGTGTGTAGTTCTGAGCTTCACATTAAGGGATGGTGAGCTCTTCACAGAGCAGGGAGACAAAACAATTCCTTCTCTAGCTGGGGACCAAGGACAAATGATCCAAATCTCAGGCACAAGAGCACAAACACCGTGGGCTGAAGAGAGAAAAACAAGCAGGATGGGACTGCCTGGGCTAAAGCTGGAATGGGACAATGAACTCCAATGTGCCAATGGAGCAGAACTGATCAAAGTGAGAGCCCCCGTGAGCGCTCGTGCATTTTGTGACCATTTTGGTTCATCTTGGGTGCAGCCCTGGCTGGGCTCTTGTGCTGCCCAAGGTGGATCCATGGAGGAGATCCTTTTAATAAACCCCTGCTTTATTCTTGAACTCTTGTCTAGCCTGTGTTCTAGGTCAGCCTTCACAAGGCCTCAGTTCAGGCCAAGCATTTTTGTTGCACCAGGAACTCTTCTAAATGACCCTGGGAGATAGGAAATTACCCTGGGAATTAGGAAATGACCCTTCACAAAGAAAAGCTGTTGGTTTTTTGTTTTTTTTTTTTTTTTTTTACCCTGGCTTGTTGGCATTTCTCTTTTTCAACCTGGCTATCAAGAGCTTAAGGTGCAACTCCATAGCTGGAATTCCTCGGCACACCAACCCGGCTGCCTCTGCAAAGCTGCAATCCTCTGCAAGCACGAAAGCCACGCGAAGCCTCCCGTGAAGGGAGGTGCCACAGGAGTGATCAACACACATCTGTTAATTGGAGGACACGTGAACAGCAAGTGCCAGCGTGGCTGGGCTCTGACACAGCGTGGTCCTTTTAACTCTGGTGGTGACAGAGCCATTGGCACTGCCACCACCAGCCAGGTCAGACGTGCCAGTGGGCTCTGCCTGGTAAGGAATTTTCCTCCGTGTCGTTCAGATTTGTGTCCTTTTGGAGCTGCCCCGAGGAAGGAAAAAGGCATTGGTTGCTCTGTTTTATTTTTGGTTCTTAACTCGCACCTTGGTGATACCACAGGTAGGTTTGCTGGGAGTACTTCAGAGGGTAGGAGAGTCTCGTGGTGTGGGAGCAGAAGGAGGGAGGCAGAGAGTAATTCAGAATTCATGCTGCTGGGCTGAAGTAAAGCTCTAACTTTTGAAAGCCTGGCAAAACATTAGAAATCATACGCAATGTTAACTGCATTAAAAATAGGCCTCTGCGTAGCTCAGGAGCATCTAAGGTGATCAAAAAGGTTTCTGTTTTTTTTCAGGCTACACTTATTTAACCAATGAGGTTCTACCAGTCTCAGCTCATAGGATCCTTCTGTTTACAGTGGGTTTTGGGTACAAAAGCTAAGCAATAGAGAACCACGAAAAGTATAGACAGAGTCATAGCCCAGACACACGAAACATGTTCCTTCCATAGCATAAACTCCCCCTTTAGGTTAATTTCCTCTGTGAGACGACTTGACCAGTGGTATTGGTTTAGTTCTTGTTTTGCACAGCTGCTTCTCTTCTTCTTGCCATTAAAAACATAAAAAAGGCTCCTGCCTGTACCAGATCCTGTCTACACAGTATAAAAAATTCTCATGTGGGCTGCAAAGAAAAATCAAATTGGGAATTCCCCTCCACTTTCCCAACCCAGAACATTATATGTGATCTTCAAATATGTGAGGCACTTAAGTCATAACAACAAAGTAGAAACAAACATTAATATCAATTCCAGTAACAATAATAATCAACAATAATAACAACAACAGCATCCGTGTTACCTGTTCTGCTGTTGCCGTTCTTGTTGTTGTTCCTATTGCTATTATTACTATCATTATCATTATATTTTGTTGCTGTTGTTACTATTATCATTTACACAGGCACAAGATGTGGCTGTTCATTGCAATCCTGTTCTTCGTACAAGCACCCACGAGCTCCGAAGATGCCACCAAGCAGAAAAAGGCTCTAAATCCCGAGGCTCTCATGAACGTTGTAAGCCAGGAGAACTTTGAATTTTCTGTCTGAAGGCTTGGGCACGTTGAGCTGGAGGAGAGAGAGGGTTGGAGTAGGTTGGTGTTGTTGAGCTGCTGTGATATGACGCTGCCTCCACACCATCATTAACAAGGTCCTCCTCCCAGCAGAATTAAGTGCAATTAGCAGCAGGGCAGTTAGAGATGGGGATAATCCCAGACTGGATTTGATCAGATATCTCCCCAGAGGGTAGAAATTTGTGCGTGGCTCCTCTCCTTCAGCAGCAGCAAATCGCTCAGGGCCATGTCCAGGCGAGCCCTGTGAGGCTCTGAAGCTGGGTTTAGCAGGACCCAAGATAAAATTGCTGCATTTAATTTTTCCCGCCAGACTTGTGACAAAGCAACGAGTGAGCAGGACCACAGCTGGATTTTCCCAGTCTGTGGAGTTTTCAGCATAAATAAAGCTCAGGCAGAGCCTCAGGAGCCCTGCAAGGGACCCTGTGGAGTTTATCCCACTGCCCTTCCAGTCAGCCCAGCTCGGCAGGTTCCATCTGCCCCAGCACGTTATCTGCCTGGCTCATCACCTGGGAGCCTGATGTGACATGTGCTGCCATCGGTGTCAGGCGTCAGGAAATCGGTGCCAGGCGTCAGGAAATCGGTGCCAGGCATCAGGAAATTGGTGCCAGGCATCAGCAAAGGGGGTCAGGCGCCAGTAAATCTTTTTAGTTTCAATGCTTTCCAGCCCTGCAGCCTCCTGCTCCCCTCCTGCTCACAGCTGAGCATCTCCCCTTCCCCTGGGTAGATCACTGGGGCGGGGTTTGGACAGAGCATCATCTTCTGTCACAAAAAGTCCTCAGCTGATCCAGAGACAGCCTGGGCGAAGCCATGACCCAGAACTTTGGTTTTACCATGTGCTCCTCAAGTCAGATAAGCACCTTCACTATGGAGAGTCTCCCACCTGGGTTTTTCTTCCCCCAGAGCCAAATCATCTGCCACAGAGGGTACCCCAGTGAGGAGTATGAAGTGCTGACTCGTGACGGCTACTACATCCACCTGAATAGAATTCCTCATGGAAGAGAAAAGCCTAAGAATAGAGGTACAGCTCTAGTTCACTCAGAGACAGAAAAAAAAAAAAAAAAAGCCCTGAATGTCAGCAGGGGAATGGATGAATCTGGACAGGCCAGGGGAATAGTCATTGTTAAAGCAAAAATACTGAATCCATGGGATTTCTCCAATTTACACTCAGAGCTGTAGCACCAGAACACATGGTCAAAATGCACATTTTGCATGTCCTCTGACAGTGCAAAGAAGAGGCTTTACTGGCCTTCATTTGGGGTGAGTGACTAGAGAGAATGTTCAATGAAATGTGGTGTTTCTTTTGCACCCAGGGGCCAAGCCAGTCGTGTTTCTCCAGCACGGGATATTTGGAGAAAGCAGCCACTGGGTGGAAAATCTGGCTAACAACAGCCTTGGCTTCATACTAGCAGACTCTGGCTATGATGTGTGGCTGGCAAACAGCCGGGGGACGAGCTGGTCCAGGAGACACCAGCACCTTTCAGCCGACCAGGTGGAATTCTGGGATTTCAGGTGGGCTGGAGCACATTACAAAAGCCTGGTGATGCTCTCTGCCTGTCACCAGGCTCTAGGCAGAGGTGGGTGCCTCTGAGCAGGCAAGTCAGAGCACCTGGGAGGACGGAGAGACCTGAGCAGACCTGCCTGCTGACACGGTGCCAGCACCTCCCTGCAGCTGCCGAGAGCACAGGGCACTGCCACCTGCGTGGGGACACACAGCCCTCCATGGGGACACCCCTGAGGCGTCCACAAGTGTCATTGCCACCTCCCCAGGCTCATAAACAGGCTTTTAGCAAAACCTCCCACAGCAGGTCTGCCTTTCACCACCTCCCACCAACAGGCACACGGGCAGGAGGCAGTGCTCCATTCCCATGGGGGAAAGAGGATCCCAGGGAGCAGAGCTGGTGCTGTAATCCTGGTGGGAGCCAGCTCTGGCTCTGCAGAGAGGCTGGGCATGGCACTGGAATGCTGGCCAGGCTCTGCACAGTCTGTTTACTGCTCACCATGGCCGTGGGGGGACTAAGCCCTTTCAGGGGAAGATGATTCCATGGCAGGAGGGATTCATGGCAGGAATTTTCTCCTGGAAGATCAGCCCTGGATGTGAAGCTGGGCAATGCAAGGCAGCCTAAGGTAAGTTGCTGCCTCAGAGCCAACATCCCCCTCCTGTGTTGCAGCTTCCATGAGATGGCAATGTACGACCTCCCGGCCACCATCGACTTTGTGCTGCAGAAAACGGGGCAGAAGCAGCTCCACTACGTTGGCTACTCCCAGGGCTGCTCAATTGGTGAGTGCCAAAGGGTCACCCACCACCTTGACTTGAAAAAGTCCATTTTGGTGTGTGTCAGCAGAAAGCAAGGGGGTTAAGCTCTCCATGTGGGTTTAACAACCACTGAAGTGCCAAGAGAATAAAGGTGTTGCCTCCTTCTGGGCATTTTTTGCACCAACATTTAGCAGGAAGGTGGCAAGAAATCTCAGATTTCCAAGTGGAGATAATCAATCAAACAGAGCTGGGTCCAAGTGAGCCCTCAGTTTCAGCACCTGAGGAAAGACGGAGCAAGTCTGAGGTTGTTTTTCTGTTTTCTCAGCGTTTATTGCGTTTTCATCCATGCCCGAACTCGCTCAGAAAATCAAAATGTTTTTTGCCCTGGCTCCAGTAGTGTCACTCAAGCACACCAGAAGTCCATTCATGAAGATGCAGGTCCTCATGGACAGCAAGCTCAACATGATTCCGGTAAGGGATAACTCCACGCCCTTCTGCCACAAAACCTACTGGTTCTAGAGAAGGGATCATGCCCAGACACCGCCCCAGGGGCTCTCTGATGCAACAGAAAACAGTCAATTCCTGCTGATTTGTTAGCACAGACACAATTCAGGTGCACATACAGTCCTGGATGGCCTTGTTGAGCACATGTCTTCTTTCCATTTTTAGGGTAAACGTGGTCTTTATATGGCGGCATATGGGAATAAATCACACGGGACTTCATTTTCTTCATGGTAGAAAAAGCCCCTTCTTTAGTCACATAACTCCTTTTTATACAGTTTTACAGACCTCCTGTGTGACTCCAATCAGTCAGTAGCTTTCTTGCCAATTACTTTATTGGCTATTAACAAGTTGTTATTCTGTATTGATTGGTCACTCAAACCCCTGGTGTGCACGAGCAGGAAAAGCTGTTTGTGAGAGATTGTTTTCATTTTTCTATCTAACAGTTTATACAAGTGCAATTTGCTTTTTTCCAGGAAGAGATTGTTATGTTAAGGTGCCACTCACACCAGGATTGCTTTCACATGGGAACTTGCAAAGGGCTAGCCTGACTTAGAAGAAATGACAGGCCAGCCAGAGCAGGCTTGATTTTATAAGGCTTTTCTTTATAATTTTCCTACCTTACTGCAACAGAGGCAGTTGTAGGGGCCCTAGACCAAGCATCTGGAAAAGAGCAGCCTCACCGTGTTGATTCCATGAAAAAGAGATCCTGTGCTTGGGGGAAGTGGGGGAGAAAGAGGAGAGTTGGGAATATTGATTTCCCTGGTGTGTGTTCAGTCAGCACCAACTCCTGCAACGAGCTGTCCACATCTCTGTGGGGCAGCAGGCTTAACTCCTGGATATTCCCTTTGCTGCCTGGCTGTGGGACAGTGCAGGGGCTGGGCTGCAGGGAGGGGACAGCAGGAAAGTCCCGTGTCGCCCTTTGCTCCCGCAGCTGCTGCTGGGCAGGACGGACGCGTCCCTGCGGATCAGGAAGCTCTGGCGCTTTCTCCCCGAGCTGTGCAGGCACACGCTGCTGCACAGGCCCTGTGCCAACCTGCTCTTCCTGCTGGGTGGCTACAACGAGAAGAACCTCAACATGGTGGGTGTGCCAATCCAGTGGGGATGAAGGTCCACAGACGCTCACCCCAGTGCTCGCAGCAAGCAGACCCTGCATGGGCAACACGTGTCCCTGTGCCACATGCTTTTCCCCCCCGGGACGGGAAAAGTCCCCCAGGCTCTGCTGGGTAAATGTCAGTGGCCAGGTGGCCCTCGCCAGCACCTCTGAGTTAGGGCTGCCTGTCACTGTGAGCACCCTGGGGTGCAGCCCCTGCTCTGACCCACCCGCTGAAGCAGTCACTGAGGCCTTGAGCACAGCCCCTGAGCCCAGGTGAGGGGTCCCACAGAGCTCATCCTTCATCCCCGTCACTCTTCTCCCAATGCTGCCTCGCAGCAATTGGTTTTTAATGAAAATTATATTCCTGAACCTGGTCCAGCCCTTCAGGCAGCGTGACTCAGCAGTGGCTGCTCTGGGAAACACCTGGCAGCTGCCACTGCACTCCCATCCACTGGAAAGCACCCACAGCTGGGATATGTTTCCTTGCAGACACGGCTGGATGTGTACACATCCCATTATCCGGATGGCACCTCTGTCAAAAACATCATCCACTGGGCCCAGGTAGGATCCCTGACACGCGGATGCTTCAGCCCTGGGATGTCCCCTCACTGAGAGCCTGCTGTGCCCAGGGCAGATGCGAGAGCTCAGGGGTCTCAGACATTGGGAAAGCAAAAGCAAGAAATCAGAAGAGCTGCTGGGTGCAGGATGAGCTGCCCTGGTGCCTCTGGGGAACAGGGGACACTGCAGTGTGCATCCTGTGCTGGGCCAGGCAGCACAAGGGACAGGATGGGGAGGCCACAGATGGATGCTGAGAACCCAGGCGTCCCCAGAGCAGAACCTGGGGACACCATGGTGCTGGTGGGTGCAAGGAGAGGCTGGGGGAACTGGATGAGGAGGAAAATGGGGACCCAACAATGGGGAGCTGTCCAAAGGGGTTCTGGACACCCTGGAGATAGACTCTGCAGCTTCAGCACTGGCCCTGCTGGAAATGGGGTCAAGCTGGAGAACCCCACCCACATGCCTCCTTGCAGAGCCAAATGATTGGTAATGGAAGCTGGAAAAGGACAATCAGGTTGTTGAAGGAGCTGCAGCAGCACCCTGCACACACAGCTGGTGGTGAGCAGGATTTCAGAGGGAAGCGTGGCACCAGGGCAGCATGCATGAAAAACAGATCCTCACCTTGGTTTGTCAGCCCGTGGCTAGGGACAGGCATGGAGCCAGAGGTCAAAAAGCCACCCTGTTAAAAAAGGTGGAATGCCATCTCCTCCTGAAATCTCCCACGGGTGAGGATGCCAACACCTTTCCTCATCCTGCCTGTCCCCAGCCAGCTGGCATGGTTGGAGATGGCAGATGGAGGGCAGGGACTTACACAAACCTTTCTGAGCACCCTCTCATGACGGGTGCCTCAAGGCAGCCAGGAGATGCAAGACCCACGCAGTAGCAAATCCATCCTCCCACAGCAGATGCATCCTCCCACAGCAGGTCCATCCTCTCACAGCAGGTCCATCCTTTCACAGCAGGTCCATCCTTTCACAGCAGGTCCATCCTTTCACAGCAGATCCATCCTCTCTTCCCAGGTGATAAAATCTGGAGAATTCAAAGCCTTTGACTACGGCAGCAAGAACGCAGCTAGGTACCACCAGGTAGGAGCTGCCACGGCAGTGCTGGCAGCTGGAGATGCTGGGGGCCTGTCCAGGGTGGTCAGGGACAGAATGGCTTCCTTGACCACCTGAGAGCCCCCGTGTCCCTCCAGGACACACCGCCCTTGTACCGCCTGGAGGAGATGCCGGTGCCCACTGCGGTGTGGTCGGGAGGGCAGGACTGGGCAGCTGACTGGAGGGATGTGCTCCAGCTGCTGCCCCGCATCAGCCACCTCGTCACCTACACCCACATCCCCGACTGGAACCACTGGGACTTTGTCTGGGGCCTGGATGCCCCTGGGCGCCTCTACAGCAGCATCCTGAAGCTGATGGAGGGGTCCTGGTAGAGCAGCGGCTCCTGGGGGAGGTGCCGGTGGCCTGGCCCCTGTCCCAAAGCTGAGACAGCCTGAGGACAGGGTGGGACACTCCCTGCTGTCCCCTCTTCCTGCTGACCTGACATGCTTGTGGTGATGGTGCTTTCCACATGTCCCTTGGTTGTTGGGTCTCTCCTCCTTGCTTGGGAGCTCCTCAAGCACCGCTGGCACTGTGCTGGGAGGACAGCACTGGGGACAAACAAGGCACTGGAACAGGCAGGAGCCACCAGCCCTGCTGGATGGGCCCCAACATGATGGTGCTGACCCAGGGACACAGGGGGACCCTGCCATGACCCCACAGTGGCTGGCCAGTGGGCTGTGGATTACAGCAGCCAGCCTGTGAGGAGGTGAGAGGCAGCTGGGCCTGTTGAGTCTGGCTGAGAGCCGCCCCCAGCCATGGCACACAAAGGAATGGAGGGGATGCATGAGGCCAAACCCTTCCTGCCAGGAGCAACAGGTCTGGCCCCACATTGCAGCCCAGGGGGTTCAGGTTGGATTTGGAGAATCCTTTTTCCCCAAGACAAGTCCTCAGGAAGTGGAAGGTCTCCATCTGGGCCAAGCCAGACAGGCGCCTGCATTATTTGGGCTGGGACTCAGGGGCCAGAGGTCCCCAGGAATGGCTGTTTGGCTCAGCACCAAGACACTGGGAATGATCATCCCTCAGCCCTGGGAGCTGGTGACCCCAAACGCCCTGGGCTGGGTTGCAGGGCCACTGTCCCTCCAGGAAGCTGCTGCCAGGCTGGTGTCCCCAACCTGTCCCACCCTGCTGCTTGCTGCAAACCCGGAGCTGGGGAAAATCCCTCCAAAATAAACACTCAAAAGGGATTTCAGGAGCCTGTGCTTTGACACTCCAGGTCTTCCTTGCATGTGAATATTTTCTGGGGAGCTGGCAGAGCCAGCAGGGACACGGTAACCCCGCAGACAGCTGGTAGAGCTGGGCGGCACAGTGGGTTCTCCGAGGGCCCCAGTTGGGAGTACCCCAGTACATCCAGTACCTTACCCCACCTCTGGGCAGGGGGCAGGAACTCTTGCTGGCAAAAAAAACCAAACCCACCAGACAGCCTTGTGAGTGGAGAGTTTTACTGTATCCATGAAGGTTTGGGAATCACGGGTGGGCAGGAGCGCTGGGACTGGCCCTTGGGGCAGCTCTGCTGGGATGTGTGCGGCGGGACGATGGGCATCCACTGCTCCTCCACCTTGCCAGGCTAGCCCGGCACCGTAGGAGGCGGATGAGCAGGAGCAGGATGGGGAGAGGAGGAGGGTGCGGAGGTAGTCCCAGGGCTGCCGCTACTCCAGGAGGGACCCTCTCCCCCCGCCCTCCATGGGTACCGGCAGCTGGTTCATCACTACCCACGGGCATCCATCCGTGCCTCCCTCCAGCACTGCCCCATCCTTCCCCGCCGCCGCGGACGGGCCGCTCCAGGGGCGGTGCCGTTGCGGCGGGCGGCGCCGGCGGCGGAGGGCGGAGGGCGGTACCGGCCGGCGCGGGCGGCCATGGAGAGCAGCGGGCCGCGGGTGGTGGCGGTGGGCGCGGGGCTGGCGGGGCTGGGGGCGGCCCAGCGGCTCCGCGGACACGGCTCCCTCCGCCTGCTGGAGGCGGCGGCCCGCGCCGGCGGCCGCGTCTGCACCCGCCCCTTCGGTACGGGCGGGGAGGCCGGGGCAGGCTCCGGGAGCTGGGGGTGGGCGGCACCGGGGGGCGGGCCCGGGCTGGGGCGGGGGGCGGCTGTACCGGGATGCGGGAGCCGCTGCACCTGACCCCCCCGGGCCGTGGGGCCGGTCCGGAGTGGGCGGGACACGTGGCGGGGGTGGCCGGTCCCGTGAGCACGCGGGGATCGAACGGAAGCCGGTCACGGACGCGGCGGGGCCCGCCGGCTCCGGCCATTTCGGGGTCCCGCTGCGCCCCGACGGCTTCTCCACGGGCACGGCTCGGGGTGACCCGCTCTCCCTCCCTCCTTCCCTCCCTGCCGGCAGCGTCGGGGCTGGCGGAGATGGGGGCACACTGGATCCACGGCCCCTCGCCGGGAAATCCCGTGTTCTGCCTGGCCTCCCGCTACGGCCTGCTGGGCCCGGAGGCCGCCCGGGAGGAGAACCAGCAGGTGGAAGCGGGGGGCCACCCCCCGATGCCGTCCGTCACCTACGGCAGCTCGGGGAAGGTGCTGAATCCCAAGGCAGTGCGCGAAGCCCGCGACCTCTTCTACGCCGTGCTGGCCTCCACCCGCGCTTTCCAGGGCTCCAAGGAGCCACCGTGGCCCAGCGTGGGCCAGTACGTGCGGGCAGAGATCGCCCGGACGGTGCCCACGATGGCGAGGGGCCAGGAGGATGCCCGGCGGCTGCAGCTGGCCGTGCTCGCCGCCTGCCTCAAGCTGGAGTGCTGCATCAGCGGGACCCACAGCATGGACCTGGTGGGCCTGGAGCCCTTCGGGGAGTACGTGTCGCTGCCCGGGCTGGACTGCACCTTCCCAGGGTAAGCGCGGGGCTCCGGAGCGGGCCCCGGAGCAGCGTTGCGGGGCCGCCCCGTCCCCAGCGGTGACTCCTCCCACAGCGGCTACAGCAGCTTGGCCGAGCGCCTGCTCTCGGACCTGCCCGAGGGCACCGTCCTGTTCAACAAGGCGGTGAGGACCATCCAGTGGCAAGGGTCCTTCCGTGAGGAAGGGGACGATGCCAGGGTTTTCCCCGTCCGGGTGGAGTGCGAGGATGGAGATGTCTTCCTTGCTGACCACGTCATCATCACTGTCCCACTGGGTGAGGACACCAACACCTTCCTTTGCCCTGCCCCTGCCCTTCGACCAGCTGGCACGGTTGGAGATGGGCAAGTGAGGGCAGGGATTGCCTAAACCCCTTCCCAGCCTCCCGTCTCCCACTGGGAAGAGGCTGGAAAGGGGTTTGGGGAGGTCAGAGCATCTCAGACACCATTTAGGAGCCCAGCTGTTGAGGTGCCCCGTTGCCTGCCCAAACTTGTGGCTGCAGGTTTCCTCAAGGAACACCACCAGGAATTCTTCCAGCCCCCCCTTCCCGAGCGGAAAGCACGGGCAATTCGCAACCTGGGCTTTGGCACCAACAACAAGATCTTCCTGGAGTTCGAGCAGCCTTTCTGGGAGCCCGAGCAGCAGCTCCTGGAGGTGGTGTGGGAGGACGAGTCACCCCTGGAGGAGCCCGACGCTGACCTGGAGGCCAACTGGTTCAAGAAGCTCATCGGATTCGTGGTGCTGCAGCCGCCAGAGCAGTAGGTGGCCGGGGATTCGGGGCATCCGTGCCGCTGGTGGGCACGGGCAGGGGCAGCAGCTTTCAGCCCCACCTTCCCGCCCCAGGCACGGGCACGTCCTGTGCGGCTTCATCGCGGGGAAGGAGTCGGAGCACATGGAGACGCTGAGCGACGCCGAGGTGCTCAGCGCCATGACCCGCGTCCTGCGCACGATGACAGGTGCCCGCCCCGCCCTCCCCGCCCGCCCGCTGCCCCGGGCGATCTGTCGATCCTACCCCGAGCTCCGTCCGCAGGGAATCCGAGCCTGCCCGCGCCCAGGAGCGTGCTCCGCTCCCGCTGGCACAGCGCTCCCTACACCCGCGGCTCCTACAGCTACGTGGCCGTCGGCAGCTCGGGGGACGACATCGATGTGCTCGCACAGCCCCTGCCCGAGGACCCCCGCGACCCCCGGGTGAGGATCCAGCCCCAGGGGGTGCGGCGGGGACAGAGACGGGCGGTGCTGACCTTTTGCGGGGGTCACCAATGCTCAGGTCACTCCACGGGGGAAGGGGCATCCCCACCAAAGTCGTGCACAGGCGGCTCCTCGCAGTCTCGGCACGGCGCGGGCTGGGCGCCTACGGAAGGGAAATGCCCGCTGTGGGTTTTTAACGCGGGGTGCCGGAGTGCGAGGCTGTCTCAGCCCATCCCCGCGACCCCCGCGCTCACCCCCCGCCTCCCCGCAGCCCCTGCAGCTCCTGTTCGCCGGCGAGGCCACGCACCGCACCTTCTACTCCACCACCCACGGCGCGCTGCTGTCGGGCTGGCGAGAGGCCGAGCGACTCAACCAGCTCTTCCAGGCGCCCGTCCCCGCGCCTCAGTCCTGAGGCGGCGAAATAAACCGCGGTGCTTCGCCCTTTCCGTCTCCTTTATTTGAGAAACCTCCGCGCCGGCGGCTTCTTGCTCTCCGTGGTGCGGCGGTGGAGCGGGGGGATGCGGTGTGGTTTAATACCAGTTGGTGCTGGAGATGGTGTAGCGGGGATCGTCCAGCGGGTCCTGCGTCGGGCCCGGCCGCGGGGGCACCTCCGGGGCGGGTGGGCGAGGGGGTTGAGGCTCAGGAACGGCGGCACGGGGAGTGCCGGGGCCCGCGGGGGGCACGTCGTGCCCCCCGCGGGCCCCGGCACTCCCCGTGCCGCCGGGAGGTGCTGGCGGATCCCGCTGAGTCCCCGGCGGCGGCGGCTCCGCCATCGCTGTCGCTGAGGCGCTTTCCGGTCGCGCCGGCAGTGACGCGCCGCAGCCATGCGGGTGTGGGCAGCGCTGAGGGCGGCGGGGACGGTGCCGGGAGGTTTCCGGGAGCGTTTCGAGTTCGGCGGCCGCGATGTGGCCTCGTGGTTCCCGCGGCACATGGCGAAAGGTGAGGGGTGGGTGGCGGCAGCGCGGCGGGTGGGGTTCCCTCAGTGTCCTCACCGGGCGCTCACCCCCGCGCCGTGCTGTGTGTGATGCAGGCTTGCGGCAGATGCGGCTGGCGCTGCGCCGCGCTGACTGCCTCGTGGAGGTGCACGACGCTCGAATATCCTCCAGAGCTGCCAGACAACCCTGTCCCTTGTCCCTCCAACCCACCCTCGCCCCTCTCCACCTGCTCTCCATCCCCCTCCCGGTCCGCTGTTCCAGTCGGTGTCCTTAGCGCAGCCACATTCCGCTGTCGGGCCGTAACCCCGCGCTGCAGGAGGCGCTGGGCGTCCGCCCTCACGTCCTGGTGCTGAACAAGATGGATCTGGCCGATGCCCGCCGGCAGCCGGTGAGCGCCGGGGCAGGGCCGGGCGGGGGGCGGCGGTGGTGGCACAGGCAGGTGACAGCAGTGCCTCTTCCCGTCCCCTCCAGGCGGTTTTGGAGCAGCTGAGGCAGCAGGGATGCTCGCACGTAGTCTTCACCGACTGCCAGCGTGATGTCAACGTCAAGAAGGTAGTGGGGCAGCAGCCCAGCCCTGCTCCCTGGTGAGCTCCCAGCCCCGTGGAGAGCTCTCGGTGCTCCAGCTGGCTGCTCCCTTTCCAGCTGTCCCAGCCCCCGTTGTGCACATCCCGCTGGCACAGTGTCACCAAGCGAGTGGCTGCTGCCAGTCAGGGCACAGAGTGACAGCCCTGTCCCTCTGCAGGTTGTCCCCATGGTTGCCAGGCTGGTGGCCGATGGCCCACGCTACCACAGGGCTGAGGTGAGACATGCACAGCGGGCACAGAATATCCTGGGTTGGAAGGGACCCACAAAGACCACCCAGTCCAGCTGCTGGCCCCCACACAGACACCCCAATAATCCCACCCTGTGCACCCCTGGAGTGGTGTCCAAACACTCCTGGAGCTCTGGCAGCCTCAGGGCCGTGCCCATTCCCTGGGTCCTGTCCCTGTTCCAGAGAACAGAGCTCAGGGCTGCCCTGGGCAGGAGCTGCAGCCCCAAGGAGGTCTGACCTCAGTGTGCTCTGCTTCAGCTGAACAAACCAAGTGACCTCAGCCAGCCCCTGTGTGACCCTCCAGACCCTTCCCCTTCCTTGTGTCCCTCCTCTGGACACTTCCTGACAGCTTTACACCTCTTTTATATTGTGGTACCCCAAAACTGTCCCCAATGCAGCGATCCCCCCACCTCCTGCCAAGGGACAAGGCTGCTCCCAGATGTGCCAGAAGTGCCTGGCAGGGCAAACACTGGGATATTTCCCTGTGGCAGCTGCCTGTTGCTGCAGGGGGGTGGTTGGTAACCAGCTGCTCCTTGCCTGTGTCTCCCTGGCTTCCAGAGTTCCGAGCACAACATCCTGGTGATCGGCGTGCCCAACGTGGGCAAGTCCTCGCTCATCAACTCCCTGCGGAGGCTGCACCTCAAGAAAGGTATTTCTGCACGGTGCCAGGGCTCGGGGAACAGGTGGGCACAGTGTCACCTGTGTCCCTGACTGTGTCTGTGCCCCCAGGCAGAGCCACTGCGGTGGGGGGTGAGCCAGGAATCACCAAGGCAGTGCTGTCCAGGATCCAGGTACTGTCCCTGCATCCAGGACACCTCCAGGCTCACTGAGCCAGTTGTGGAGGGTTGCTCAGGTCCCCTTTGCAGCAAGACCTTAACTCAAGCTCAGTGCCTCACTCATTAGCCGTGTGGTGCTAATTACCAGCCCTGCCTCCCCTGTGCCAGGTGTGTGAGAAGCCCCTGATGTACCTGGTGGACACCCCTGGTGTGCTGCCCCCCAGGCTGGGGGATGTGGAGACCGGCATGAAGCTGGCACTCTGTGGTGAGTCCCCAAATGTGGCCAAGGCTGGGGTGACACTGCTGCTCACAACCCCTGCGTGTGAGGGGGTGGAAGGAGGGTTGACCAGAGCTCAGCAGGGCTTAGGGAAGCTGGGGCTTGACCCTCTTTTCCAGGAGCCATCCATGACCACCTGGTGGGGGAGGACGTCATGGCTGACTACCTCCTGTACACCCTGAATAAGCAGCAGCAGTTCAGGTGGGTGGGCAGGGAAGCAGAGAGGGGTCCCAAGAGGGTGATGGAGATGCCATGCCCAGGGAATTTTGGGAGGAGGCGGTGCCAGCAGGGTGTGAGCAGTGTCCTCTGGCAGGTACGTGCAGCGCTATGGGCTGGGCCAGCCCTGCGACCACATCGAGCCCCTGCTGAAGCACGTGGCCCTCAGCCAGGGCCGCACGCAGAAGGTGAAGGTGCTCACAGGCACAGGTGGGTGATCCGGGGTGCAGGGCTGGGAGTTTTGGGGACCAGGCTGCGCTGACACTCCTGTATCCACTGCCACGTCCAGGGAATGTCAACATGATGATGCTCAACTACCCAGCTGCTGCCTACGAGTTCCTGCGGGACTTCCGAGCAGGACGCCTGGGCAGGGTGACACTGGACTGAGACCTGTCACTGGTCAGGCACTGCCTGCAGCTGTGTGGACTGGGGACACCCTGGTGTCCTCCCACCCTGAGAGACACCTCAGCAGGGAGCTATGGTGTGTGATGGAAGCGGCTCTGCCAGGGCTGTCCCCGGTTTTGGGCAAGAGGCCGGAGGGACAGACAGGCTCCCCTGTGGTGTCGCTGTTGTGAGGCTCCCATGGAGTGCTGTGCCTGCCCCAGAGAGCCTGGGGCAGGGCTGGTGTGTCTGGCTGGCTCCTGGAAGCCGCCAGGGATCTGTTTCCCTGCCAGGGAGCTGTTCCTCCCTGGGTTTGGCCTGCTCTGGAGTCTCCATCCCGAAATAAAGCCTTTTGTGGGCAGGGGCCGGGTGCTGTCCATCCCGGGGTCCCGCCCCTCGCCCCGCATCCAGCCACACCTGCTTTCACCCAGTTTTATTGCCGCCTCCTCGGCCTCCGGACACGGCGAGGCCACGGTCCCACGGACGGGGGCGCGGTGCGGAGGGGAGCCCGAGCCGGCGGGGTTTGGCTCGGTGTGGAGGGGTGGTGGTGGAGGGTCTTCCGCGGGGGTCCTGCCCCGCCGGCGGTGGGTGACCATAGCCCCGGGAGCCGCTGCTCGCCCGGGGCATGGGGCTCAGCCCCGTGTGGGGGCGGCCGGTCCTCGCGGCGTCGTGAGTGCACCGGGCACAGTCAGGTCCTCCGAAATCCATCAGCGGCGGAGGAGGGCGGCCAGCGGGCAGAGCCAGGGCAGCGCCCGGCTCGGCGGGGTCCCGGCCGGCGCGGCGGAGGTCCAGGCGCTGGCGGCCGCCGTCCAGTTGCCGTCGCGGTACTCGACGCCGTCTCCCGCTTGCAGCTCTCCGGACAGCCGGGCCCGGCGCAGGGCCGCCCCCGCCGCCACGCCGGCCGCCGCTCCCGCCGCCGCCGCCCCCGCCACGCGCAGGGCCGCCCCGGCAGAGCCGTACCGGGGCACGGCCGCCCTCGGCCTGCTGCGGGCCGCCCCCCGCGCCGCTCCGCGGGCCGCGCCGCGGGCTCCGCCGCGCCCACCCTTGCCGGCCACCGTGTCGCAGAAGGTGGCGGCCAGCAGCACCAGCGCCCAGCACGCCGCCGCGCTCCGCCGCATCCCGCACCTGCCGCAGGGAGGGAGGGAGGGAGGGAGAGCCTCGCCGCTCAGCCGCGCCCGGCCGCGGGCGGGGGACCGCGCACCGCCGTGTCCCGCTTGCGCGTGTGCTGCGGCCGCGCACGCGTGTGTCACGGCACACGCAGCTCCCCGCGCGTTGCATAAACGCGCTCCCCCCACCGCTGTGGATGATGCTCCCGCACACGCACGCTCCCGCACGCCCCTCTGGATGATGCTCCCGCACACACTCGCACAGGCGCGCTCTGCAGAACCCTGTGGGTGATGTTCCGCACGGCCGCGGGGATGATGCTCCCGCACACGCTCGCACCCACGCGTTTCCCTGGCTTCGCACACACCCCGCCGCAGGGCACACTCGCACACGCTCCCCTACCTCGCCACCCGCCGGGCTCACCGGACCCGGGGATGCCGCCGGCTCGTTCCGCTCCTCTTTACTCCTCCCTAGCCGCGCTCCCGCTGCCGCGCTCCCGCCGCGCCCCCCGCACTCCCCCCGTCTCCCCGCGCGGGGGGCGGCGGGGGAATCCCCCTTCCTTACCCTTTCCCCTTCCCTTCCCGTTCCCCGCGGCGCCTCTAAACCCCCCACACCCGCTGCCCGGCCGCGTCCCGCGGGGCAGCACGGCGGGACCCCCGCTCGGGGCGGCGATCGGGCCCCGCGCCCCTTCCCACGGCCCGGGGGTCGCGGCCCCGCCCCCGGCCCCGCCTCGGCCAATGGGGACGGCGCCTGGCGGGGCGGGGCCGGCTGCACCAATGGGCGGCGGCGGGAGGGGCGGGGCTGTGCGCGCTCCGCCATGGCCGCCCCGCTGCGAGCGCTCCTGCGCCCCGCCGCCCGCGCCGCCGCCGCCGCGCTGCCCCGAGCGCGCCTCCCGCCGCCGCTCCGCGCCCCCCGCGGCGCACGGGGCTGCAGCGCCGGTGAGCACCGGGGGGGCACCGCGGGTGGGTGGGCTTGGCCCAGCTCAGTGCTCCGCCCCGGGTCCCTGCACCGGGCACGGTCTTAGCCCTGGGCGGGTATGTGCGCATCGATCTGCTCGTGGTCCCTGGGATGCGCACCAGTTCACGGCACCGGGCACCGCGTCCGTACTCCGTGTGCGGTCGCAGCGCCGGGCATGGAGTCCCTGGGCTGTTCACCAGGGCCACAGCACCGGGCACCGGGACCCAGCACAAGGTCCCAGCGCCGGGCCTGTGCCCAGCGAGTTGCACGTGGTTCCGGAGCTGCGCTCCAGAGCCCATCACCGAGCACCGGGGCCCTGCGCCATGTAAGGGTGCCGGTACTACATACCAGGGCACCGGCACTGCGGCCCAGCACCGGCCACCGGGATCGCTGGACCATGCACCAGATCCCAGCACTGGGGGCGCGGACCACGCACACTGTCCCAGCACAGGGTGGTTACAGGGATTCATCTTCGCGGGCTAGGGTGGCACTGGGAGCTCCTCCGAGCCTGCCCTGCCGGCTGCCGGTGACCGCTGACATCAAGGTCGCCTTTAAATAGCACGGAGTGACGGTGGCCAGGCGTTGCCGAGGGTGGCCGGGGGTCCGCCCGGTGCCCGGCAGCCGGTGGGCTAACGGGGCAGTGCTGGTGTGGCGGGCAGGGGCTGCATTCCAGTACCTGCTGGTACAGAAGACGGGGGCACAGAAGAACGTGGGGCTGATCCAGCTGAACCGGCCGCAGGCGCTCAATGCGCTCTGCGAGGGACTCATGGCAGAGCTGCGGCGGGCGCTGGAGGCCATGGAGAGCGACCCGGAGGTGGGAGCCATCGTCCTCACCGGCAGCCAGAAAGCCTTCGCAGGTAGGATGGGGGCCTCTGCTCACCCCAAAGTTTTGGAGGGGATTGGCGTCCCACTGCACTTCCCTTTGCAGCTGGCGCAGACATCAAGGAGATGCAGAATAAAACCTTCCAGGAGTGCTACAGCAGTGGCTTCCTCGCCGGGTGGGACAAGGTCTCCGTTGTCCGCAAACCCATCATCGCCGCCGTCAATGGCTACGCCGTGAGTGTCCCCCACATCTCCCTGCACCCCCTGTCCCCACCCCGGCACCCTGTGACCCATCTCTGCCTCCCCTGTGCCAGCTGGGAGGCGGGTGCGAGCTGGCCATGATGTGCGACATCATCTACGCCGGGGAGAAGGCGCAGTTTGGGCAACCCGAAATCCTGCTGGGAACCATCCCAGGTGAGCAGCAGGCACCTGCCAGGGGCTTCCATCCCAGCTGGGGTGGGGACACCCAGGTACCCCTCTCTGAACCTCTCCCTTCCCTGAATGCCCCAGGCGCCGGCGGGACGCAGAGGCTGACCAGGGCAGTGGGGAAGTCGCTGGCAATGGAGATGGTGCTCACCGGGGACCGCATTTCAGCAAAGGAGGCAAAGGAGGCAGGTAAGGGCGTGGGACAGCCCTGGCACTGCAGGGGTCTGGCAGAGAGCCATCCCCCCACTTCCCACTGTGCATCCTAGGTCTGGTCAGCAAGATCTACCCTGTGGAGAAGCTGCTGGACGCAGCCATTGCCTGCGCTGAGAAGATCGCCAGCAACTCCAAGCTGGTGACTGCCATGGCAAAGGAGTCAGTTAATGCTGGTAGGGGCTGGGGGCCAACTGGGAACCCCTTTGGGGTCTGCAAGGCCAGGCAGAGGGGTCTACCCAACCTGTCCCTTGCTTTCAGCCTTCGAAACGACACTGACAGAGGGGAACAGGACAGAGAAGCGCCTCTTTTACGCCACCTTTGCCACTGTGAGTAGGGGGATCAAGCCCTGTGGCATGAGGGATAGCAGGGTCGCTGCAGCCCCCCCGAACCTCACTGTCACCTTACCTCTGTGCTTGTCCCAGAGTGACCGCAAGGAGGGGATGACAGCATTCGTGGAGAAGCGCAAGGCCAACTTCACCGACAGCTGAGCCCAGGAGCTGCAGGTCCCTGGGGTGGTGCAGGTCCCCACGGCCTCCTGCAGCCCGTCCACCCCCCGCCTTACCCCGCAGAGGGGACCGGGACCCGGCGGCGAGCCATGTCATTGGGGTGACAGCCAGCAGTGGGGACCACCTCTGCCTTCGCTATTAAAGGGTTTTCTAGGTGCTGCTGGGAGATGGGGCATCCTTGCTGCAAGGTCCTGCCTTAGCTGGGAAATGTTGGGGATCACTGAGCCCCGCCACACTCCCTCACTGCTCTCTGATGCTGGGCTGGGCAAGAGCAGCCTCGTGGAACATAGGTCTGGGTGTTGCCCGGGAAGGGGACAGCCTGTGGCACCTTCTGGGGTCATAACACTGGTGTGCTGAGTTTGCCTCAGCTTCACCTGGGCTGATGGGTGAGGGGTGATGGGCTGAGTCTCCTGTCCCAGGACATCATCCTCGCCCTGCCTGGCACCTTGGGGTAATCCTGAGGGAGTTCCTGCAGGTTTGGAGGCACTGCAATTAGCAGCAGGTTTCTGGCAGTGATGAGGAGTCCACAGGACGTGCAGAGGGGAGTGGGTTTATTGGTGAGGCTCGAGGCTCATTAGGAAGGGACAAATTTCCCCAGGAAACCCCAGGGGCAGCCCCCACCCCTCGCTTCACAGCCCAGGCACATCTCCACTCAGCCGTGGTGGATGTAGTCAAGATCCTCCTCCGGGCCATTCTGTACCTCTGGGGCCAGCATCCGGAATGGCACAGGGGCATCAGCCTCCCTGGCATCATCCTGGGGGTGGTACAGGTGGTCACGATCCTCCTCCGGGCCATTCTGCACCTTCGGGGCCAGCAGCCAGAATGGCACACGCTCACTGGCCTCCCCGGTGTCATCTTGGGAGTGGTAGAGGTGGTCACGAGCCTCTTCTGGTCCTGCCTGGGGTTGGGGTGGGCCCCTCTGAGCCCAGGCACTGCTGGAGAAGACCTTTATACCTGGTTCACCCTCCTCTGGTGCTCCTATGCCCAGGATGCTGGAAGAGGGGAACAAAATCATCAAGGAGAGGTTGCCAAATACCCCCCTGTCCCAGGAGAATCCTAGCCCAGGGGAGTGCAGGGACCCTGGTGAAGTTGCCCACGCCCCAGAAAACACCAGTTGGGATCTCAGGGCGCAAAGGGGCTAATTTCAGTATTTGTTTCACAAAAGGAATAGAGAAACCAGCTGCATACTCAGGGAGTTTGCATAATTTGGGGAGGAAGGGAGATGGAGCTGGGACCCCCTTCATTTTGGGGGGCACAAAGCTACAATTTATTCCCCCCTGAAACACTTTCCATGTTGGGGTGTTGCTTCATTGGTTTTTGCAAGCCAGATGCAAGCACCTCTTACCTTTCCTCTGCCAAATCCTGCTCCGTGGCCAGGTCCTTCCACCGGGAGCTGCTCAGAGCCTGTGGGGAGACAAGGGGGTTCCAAGGTGGGGACGGGTCACACAGAGGGGACAGCGGGAGGGCAGGTCGAGGCAGGGCTCACCTGAGTGCTGCCGGGTGCCAGCAGGAGGAGGGCCGTGCCCAGCAGGATGGTCACGCTGCGGAGCCCCATGGTCCTCGAGTGGAGAAGAGAGAGATGGCAGAGACGTGGTGGCACAAGCCGTGTGGCTGGCGCTGGCCCACAGCTCCTCCCTGACCCCAGCACCCCCCGTGCCCACCGGGGCTGGCAGGGACCTACCTGTCCGTGGCTGCCCTGTCACACCTGCCTCGCACTTTGTCCCTGCCGTGGCAGCCTGGTGGCACTGGGTGGATCCAGGTGCCGCTATCGCCCATCCCACATTGTCCCTCCCGACCCTGGGTGGATCCAGGTGCCACTGCCGCCCGTCCCACATGTCCCTCCCGACCCTGAGTGGATCCAGGTGCCACTGCCGCCCGTCCCACATGTCCCTCCCGACCCTGGGTGGATCCAGGTGCCACTGCCGCCCGTCCCACATGTCCCTCCCGACCCTGGGTGGATCCAGGTGCCACTGCCGCCCGTCCCACATGTCCCTCCCGACCCTGGGTGGATCCAGGTGCCACTGCCGCCCGTCCCACATGTCCCTCCCGACCCTGGGTGGATCCAGGTGCCGCTACCGCCCGTCCCACATGTCCCTCCCGACCCTGGGCGGATCCAGGTGCCACTGCCGCCCGTTCCCACATGTCCCTCCCGACCCTGGGTGGATCCAGGTGCCACTGCCGCCCATCCCACATGTCCCTCCCGACCCTGGGTGGATCCAGGTGCCGCTATCGCCCATCCCACATGTCCCTCCCGACCCTGGGTGGATCCAGGTGCCGCTATCGCCCATCCCACATGTCCCTCCCGACCCTGGGTGGATCCAGGTGCCGCTATCGCCCATCCCACATGTCCCTCCCGACCCTGGGTGGATCCAGGTGCCGCTGCCGCCCATCCCACATGTCCCTCCCGACCCTGGGTGGATCCAGGTGCCACTGCCGCCCATCCCACATGTCCCTCCCGACCCTGGGTGGATCCAGGTGCCGCTGCTCAGGGACATGGCACCCCCGTGCACCCCTGGGCTCTCCAGGGCAGGCAGGTCCGTGTCCTCCTAACAGTGCACGATCTCTGGAGAGACAGAAAATTCAAAGTTTTGGCTTGAAATAAGGATTTTTGACAGCCACTGGCCAGCTGGGAAATACTTTGTTGCCCATGGACGCTGGGAAAAGTTGGTGGCCTAGAAGAGACAATCAGTAACTACAATTTGTTTCCCAACAGCAAGGGTGGGCTCTCAGGGACCCTGGGCTTTGGGAAAAAGGAATTCCCGGGTCAGAACTCCTGGACCTGAACACAGAAAGGAAAACCAGGCTGGGCTGCTGCCCAGCCTTTGTACCACCACATGCCAAAGCCTGCAGGCATCTCCAGTGTGGGGCCTGCTGCTCATTCCCAGATATCCCAGTGTGGGGAAAAACACCTCATTCAGGGCTTTAGTGTTGGGAAATGATTTTTGGTCCCTGCTGAGAGATGTCCCTGGGCAGTTGTGTGGCTGCAGGGTTTGCTTGCTGGAGACAACACTCTCCAGAGCCCACGGAGCAGGGATTAGGGCTGGACAAGATGGATGAGTTTTAAACAGAGCAAAGCTTTTTAAAACTCACTGGGAAATCTCCTGCATCTCTGTAAACATCATTCCCTGCTCCCATTTGCAAGGATTTTTCAAAGCCCCTTTGATCTTCTGTTCCTCACAGAGAGGGGGAAGGGAAAAAAAATTAAAATTATAGATCCTAAGCTTCTTGGATAAACATTGTTCCAGAAACCTCTTTTTTTCTCCTTGTACACAATTTTTACGTGTCAGGATTAACCAGGACTCCAAGATCAGTGGCTGTGTTTCCAGTTTTTTCCAGGAGGATGAAATTACAAAGGAAGGGAAAGGCAAGAGGGAAAACAACCTCCATCCCAACCTGATTTTGGCAGCATTTGCAGCAAAGGAAGGGAGGTTCATTCCACACATCTGACTCTCCTGGGCTTCAAAAAAGCACTTAAATTGTCTATGAAGCAATTTTGTAAAAAATTTCTTTTATTTATTCACCTGGTTGGAAATCACTTTATTTGAACTCCCAGTGAAAATGCTTCTCCTGGCCCAGACAAACTTTTCAGAGCAGGTGCCGGGGTGCAGAGGAGACTTCAACGAGATGGAGGAAGTCAGAACTGAGGACCAATGAGGTTTTTTCCCCCTATTTTCTTTTCTCAGTTATTCCAGCTTCCATACAGTCACGTCAGCATCTTGTAACTTCTGGAATCCATTTTTTTACCCTCAAGAGGCAAAAAATGAAACACCCAGTCCCATGCAGCCTCAGCTGCAGGCTAGTTTCCTTAACACTTCACCACACGTTCTGGATTCCCTTTCCTCAAATCCTGAGGATTCTTAACTCAGTTGGGTGCTGCCAGTTCTGTTTGCCATCAGGAACAAGTGCCCAAATGCTGGCAGAGCTTTAACTGGTTTGGGTGGTTTATTCCATGGAGTGGGAACTGGCAATATCCCTGGTGGCACTGGCTCCATGCCCGCTCATCTTGCACAAATCGGCTGCACTGACCTTCAGACTTTTTTCCGTGGTCCTTTAAATCCTCGGGTGGCACCTTGTCCAAAGCAAATTGTGGATGGGATCCTGGAAAGGGAGACAGGTTTTAATCCATGTTAAGAGCCCAGCCCTCACAAGCTCGCTGGGATGCTCTGTGGGGCATTTTAAGCTCCTAGACTGGGAAGAGCAAGGAATTGGAGGAGCAGGACATGTAAATCACCAAATAATTTAAAGAACAGGTGAAATACTGGTTGGATTCTCTGTGTACTCTGCACATTCCTGTCCTGGAGGGCTCTTTACAACAAGGTGTTACCAAATGTAACACCTGGGTAGCTGCAGTGGTTGAGGAGCAGGAGAGCAGAAGCAGCATCCTGCAATACCTTGGGAAGAGATCAGGTGGGCAGACAAACACAGCTCCCACAGTGTAACCACATCCTGTTCCTCCTTACACTTCCTTCTTTCAAAAATGGCTTTGGAAGCACTCTTGGGATTCCTGCCTGGTTTATCTTCAGCACAGGAACACCCCAAGGCAGGCTGCAAAGGGCTGATAAGATGGAGTGCTCCCAGCCCCTTTTGCCCCTGAGGCCAAAGTACTGACCTGGATTTGTAGAGACGTTTCTCTGGCAGCGAGGGGCCGGGGCTGGCTGCAGGCTGAGAGATCTCCATGTTCTCCTCAGGCCCTGTTTCCATGGCATTCACTTGGAATTGCTGTGCCATCTCCACGCTCACATCCATGGGCACGCTGCCGCCCTGCTCCATGGGAGAGCTTGTGTGCTTGGAGCCACTGCAGAGGCAAAATTTTACATCCTGGCTCAGGAGCTGCCACGTGAGCCCAGAGCCAAGGAAGTCAAAGGTACTTCATAAGGAAACGAGTCCATCTGGGATGGATTCCTTCCCAATATCCCATCTATCCCTGCCCTCTGGGAATGGAAGCACTGTAAGACCACACTTAGGTCACCTCAGAGCTGAACAATCCCAGTTCCCTCACACTTTCCTTGCAGGACAGGAGGAAAGTTCTGCAGTTACCTTTTCACCTTCTTGGGCCTGTCAAAGCGAAAGTCAGCAGGATAAAGGTGCACGGTCACCAAGTGATCCTTCCTGTCCTTGCTGCTCTTGAACTTCTCCGTGCAGCCTTCCACCAGGCACTGGTACTGAAAGGCAAGGAGGAGAAAGGAAAAAAGACATAACTGGAAAAAAAAAACAAGCATATACCAAGCACGAGGCAAGGGCTGGGCATGGCAGCTCACCATATTTTGCTTCTCAGCCATTATCTGGAAAAGGGAGTCGTGCCACTCCAAGATGTGGATATCCAGGAGATTCCCAGAGGGAAAGGAGCGCTTGCAGAAGGAGCAGACGTTCCTGTGCAGGGTGTTGTAGTGGTGCTCGTAGCTCTCCAGCGTGTCAAACACCTGGCTGCAGCCAGAGATGTGGCAGCTGAACTCGGACACCCTGCAGGGAAATCAGGACTTTAAGCTAAAATTAAAGCTTTAAATTCAGCTGCAAAAATGCCCTCTAGATGACTTTATAATCCCAGGATGGCTTGGGTTGGATTGGACCACAAAGCTCATCTGATTCCAACCCCTTGCCATGGGCAGGGGCACCTTCCACTAGGCCCACACCTGCAGACACACTTGTGGCACTTTTTTGTGCCTAATACTTAAAATTAAATGCCAGGTGCAATGGAACAAAGATCGTGGTGATGCTGGCAGCTAGAAAATTATTTGCCATTGGAAACTTATTAACCATTATGGCTCCTGTTAAATGGTACTTCGGTGAAGAACAAACAAGCCATTAATAAATAAATTAGCTGTCTAAGCTGAAAGTTGAAGTTGTGGATGACAGCTCCAGTGATTTTTTTAAGGGTTATCCATAGGTGAATCTCACACAGCACTCAAAAGTACTTCCTGGCTTTTAAACACAAGAGCAAGACCAAGATTCTCCTCTAGGCTTGGCCTTCCTGCTTAGACCTGTGCCAGCTGCAGCAGCCCAGAGCAGCTGTGGCTGCCCCTGGATCCCTGGCAGTGCCCGAGGCCAGGCTGGGCAGGGCTTGGAGCAGCCTGGGGCAGCAGAAGGTGCCCCTGCCCATGGTAGGGGGGAGGAACGAGATGATCTTTAAGGACCCTTCCAACCCAAACCATTCCTTGATTCCACGACGGGCGGGCTCAGACGAGACCGCCTCACTCACTTGGGTCTCTCGGCCACCTCCTGGAGGCTGCTGAGGACGCCCTGCAGGTAGAGGTGCCTGTGCACGTCCCCATCCTAGAGAGGAGCAGAGAGCGGCGCTGTTTGGGGCTGCAGGACACAGCGGAACCCTTCTGCTCGGGGGAACCACGCCGGGAGCGGCCCCGCACAGCCCCGCCGCGCCGCCTCACCTCGAAGAGCGGGTGCTGGGGGCCGAGGCGGAGGCGGCGGGGGGCGAAGGAGAAGGGCGGCGCGGGCGGAGGGGGCGGCGGGGCCGGGGGGTCCGGCGGGAGCGGCGGGAGCCCCTCACGGAGGAGGCGGCGGAGGCGCGGCGGCAGCGGCAGCATGGCGGGAAGGGCGGAGCGCAGTGCGCCTGCGCGGGCCGCGCTGAGGCAGTTCCCGCGCCGCCCGCCGCCTCCTCCGTGAGGGGGCCCCGCCGCGCCGCCTCACCTCGAAGAGCGGGTGCTGGGGGCCGAGGTGGAGGCGGCGGGGGGCGAAGGAGAAGGGCGGCGCGGGCGGAGGGGGCGGCGGGGCCGGGGGGTCCGGCGGGAGCGGCGGGAGCCCCTCACGGAGGAGGCGGCGGAGGCGCGGCGGCAGCGGCAGCATGGCGGGAAGGGCGGAGCGCAGTGCGCCTGCGCGGGCCGCGCTGAGGCAGTTCCCGCGCCGCCCGCCGCGCATGCGCGGGGCGCGCTTCCCGGCGCCAGCGGCGGCGTTTCCGGGCGGGCAGGTAGGGCCGAGATCAAATTGAATTACATTGAATTAAATTAATTTAATAGAATGGGATAAGGTGGAGTAGGGTATGGAGGGTGGGATGATGCGGGGGGTGCTGGCGGTGGCGATCCCCCCGCTGTGCCGGGGCGCGGTGCCCCCGCAGGCCGCTCCGTGTCCAGCCCAGCTCCTGCATCTTCTCCTTCCCTACCTTTGGGAATAAAGGTTTGGGTCAGACTAAAGCTCAGGGTGTTGCATTTCAGACTAACAAAAGTTTAGTAGAAGTAGTTCGGCTAAGGCTTAGAATTCTTAGTAGGCCATAGGCTGTGTGTTGTTAGAAACAGTTGTTAGGTAAGGGCAGTACGGAATACTGGAGAGGTAGGAACTTATCTCAGAATACATTCCAAGAGTAGGCTGCGGTAGAACATGTCATTATTCACAAGATGGATAGGTAGATCTTGGGGGAATACATTGTTTTTACCTAACAGAGTGAAGAGAATTTATGATCATAAAAAATGTTCAATTTAAACCAGGATTAATTTGTAAATAAATGATTGTTGGAGTGTAACGTCGACAAATATGTGTTGAATTAAGCAACCGTTGATATAGACTCTATATAAACGCAATGATTTGTTAGCTCGGGGGGCTCTGACTTTGGACATTAGTCCTCAGGCTCCCAGGGCCCTCAATAAAGCACCGCATAAAACGACTTCGGTTGTTTTGTGTTCTCTTTATGGGCAACAAGGGCACAAGTCTTGGAGAGCGATCTCACTTGTGCCGGGCGCTGACAATACATACCCACTTCATAACTGCCCCAAGGGGTGCAGTCTATTTATTTATTCCACATATCCTGGCGCTTGGGCAGCCCGTGGGAAATCCCAGCGGGATCACGGCCCCAGGTGCTGGGGAAGCTGCGCCCTTAAAGAGATTTAAGCTTGGGCTGCAGCAGCCTGTTCTAACTCGAGTCAGTTTTGAGTGGGGAGTTGGACCAAGGCTTGCAGGGATCCCTTCCAGCCTAAGCGATTCCATGATCTTGGCAAAACAGAACTGTGTCCTTGTGTTTGATACGTGGATGTGGAGTGTATCTGCTTGATGCAATCTCTGCAGGGTGTCATGTGAAGCTCCTTATTTATCTCCATGGTTCCTGACTCAGGGTCTTACTTCTGATTTACAGAATCACAGGATATTCTGAGCTGGAAGGGACCCACAAGGATCATCAAGTCCTGCTCTTAAGTGAATGGCCCATTCCAGGATTGACCCACAGCCTGGGTGGTTTTAGCACCAGGCTCTGACCTGCTGAGCTCATCTCAGGGTTCTGTGTCAGTATTAAAGTTGTTATTTAGATATTCTCCAGGATTTGAGTGAATTTAATAAAGTGGGCAGTGGAATAGGAGGACCCCTAAACTTGGGGAAAACTGCTTTGTGGTGTTTTCAGAAGCAGCAGTGGGGTCAGCTTGTCAGGACACCAAGCAGTGCTTCCCTCATTCCTTCTGAATGAGAAAATCCTCTGCTGGCCAACCCAAATTTAAGATTCTCCCTCAGGCTTAGACTTCCTGGCTGGAGCTGTCCCAGCTGCAGCAGCCCAGAGCAGCTGTGGCTGCCCCTGGATCCCTGGCAGTGCCCAAGGCCAGGCTGGACAGGGCTTGGAGCAGCCTGGGACAGTGGAAGGTGTCCCTGCCCATGGCAGGGGTGGCACTGATGCCTGGAGAAGGCTGACCTAGAACAGAGGCCAGACAGAGCTAAAGAATAAAGCAGGGATTTATTAAAAGGATCTCCTCAATGGATCCACCTTGGGCAGCACAAGAGCCCAGCCAGGGCTGTGCCCAAGATGAACCAAAATGGTCACAAAATGCACGAGCCCTCACAGGGGCTCTCACTTTGATCAGTTCTGCTCCATTTGCACATTGGAGTTCATTGTCCAATTCCAGCTTTAGCCCATGAAGTCCTATCCTGCTTTTTTTTTTTTTCTCTCTTCAATTCACCATTGTTTGTGCTCTTGGGCCTGAGATTTGGATCATTTGTCCTTGGTCCCCAGCTAGAGAAGGAATTGTTTTGTCTCCCTGCTCTGTGAAGAGAGCTCACCATCCCATAATATGAAGCCCAGACTTACGCACTAAAGCAGCACAGAATGTGAAAAATGTAAAAGCTAAACCTGAGGCATCAGAATGAGATGGGCTTTGAGGTCCCTTCCAACCCAAACCATACAAGGAGTATCCCTGCTTGATTTGCTTCCTCCTCATTTGTCCCAGCCGAACATCTCCATGTTCCAGAAGCATCTCCCTGGCGGGGCTGCTTTCCCTGGGAGCAGGGAATAACCCCTGGGAGCAGGAATAACCCCTGGTTGCCGTGTCCCCAGGGCTGGTGGCCCGAGCTGGGAGCATGAGCGAGTTCCGCATCCACCACGACGTGAACGAGCTGCTGAGCCTGCTGCGGGTGCACGGCGGGGAGGGCGCCGAGGTCTACATCGAGCTGCTGCAGAAGAACCGCACGCCCTACGTCACCACCAACGTCTCTGCCCACAGTGCCAAGGTCCTGCCCCCTTCTTCTGGGCAGAACAGCTCGTCCTCTTGGTGTCCATCTAGGGAGAAAGACCTGTGGTCGGGTCTGGGGGTCGCGGTTCTGGGTGTGAAGTGGGAGGTCTGCGTGGGAAGAGGTGGAATCCTTGAGGGAGAAGAGGACTGTTAGGGCTGGGGTGTGGGAAAGTTCAAAGAAGGAGGTTGTTTTGTGGTGTGTTGGGAAGGAGTTGTTTCCTGGGAGGATCTGTGTCCCTGGATCCTTGGAAGTGTCCAGGTCCAGGCTGGATGGGGCTTGGAGCAAGCTGGGATAGTGGGAAGTGTCCCTGCCCATGGCACGGGGTGGAACAAGATCACCTTGAAGTTCCCACCCAAATCTTTCCTTGATTCCATGATGAAATGAAAACTGTATAAAATGCAGTTATATGACTAACATGTGGCTTTTTTCTTCTGAATATCACCCAAATATTAGAGATTAAAGCCTGGTACTCATGACCAGACTCATACACTTTTATAGCTATATAACTCATATAGCTTTTATGGCTATAAGGCTGCTTTTTGTTTTCATTTTTAAAAGCAATCCACCAGTCGAGCTCTAAGTGCTAGAGAGTCTCTAACTCTGCCTGAAACTTGGCATCTTTGTAGCCTGAGCTGTGTGTTTGCTCTAATTACATTTCATTTTCATTGTAACTCCATTTAAGATTAACGTGGTGTTTTACAGGTGAAAATAGCAGAGTTTACTCGAACACCTGAAGATTTTCTAAAGAAGTACGATGAGCTGAAGTCTAAAAACACAAGACATCTGGATTCTTTAGTTTACCTGCTGTCCAAACTCACTGAAGACAAAGAGGTTGGTTCCTTGTTTAGAACTGGATGTTGAAGAGTTGCAACAATGCAATGATTTCAAGCCCAGCTTGAATTAAAGTTCAGTGAAATCTGTAGAAATCAACAAATAACTAGTTCTAGCTTTCACTGAGTTATTAAAGCACTATTGAGAGTTGTGTTCCTCTTGATATAGGTCACTAAGACATGGAAAACTGGGACAGAGAGATCTGTGGTTAGACTCAGCACAGCCAGGGTATGGCCATGTGTTTCTTGCTTTCGATTGTACTGCCCAGCATTCACAAAACCTTTTCTTTGCTTGTCTATGTACAGACACTCCACTATCTGCAACAAAATGCTAAAGAGAGGGCAGAACTCGCAGCAAATGCAGCCACCAGCAGCAGTACGAATTTTTCCATCCCCTCCTCCACTTCCAAGATGTCTCTGCAGGAGCTGGAGGAGCTGCGCAAGCAGCTGGGCAGCGTCACGGCCAACTCCAGTGCACAGCAGGTACAAAGCCCTTCCTTCCCAAGCTCTGGGCACAAAATCATCCCTTTTGTTAGTCAGACAATATTAAATCTTGGTGCTGTTCTTAGTAAAAGTGGCCTTTTTCTATTCCAGTCAGTTAAGGTTATGTTCTTTGAGGTTATTCAAGGTTAAATTCACAGTTAAATTCTTCCCTGTGAGGAAGCTGGCACAGGCTGCCCAGAGCAGCTGGGGCTGCTCCATCCCTGGAAGTGTCCAAGGTCAGGGCTTGGAGCAACCTGGAAATCATGGAAAAGACAGAAAGGAAGAGGAAAACCAGCTGTAGACACAGGCTTAGCAAACAGTTAAACATTTCATTAGCAGCAGTAGGTTATGAGGTCAGTGTGCAAAAGGGCCATTTATTACTTAAATCCCAAATTCTGTTTCCTGTCATTATTTGTATAAAATACAAATATTGTATTGAGGTGGCTTGACCTGACAAACAGGACAGGGAGAGAAAAAAATATGGTGAAAAACTCATGGGTCAAGATGAGGATATTTTGGCTGCAGGAGGCAGAGGGGCAACAGTGTATGGAAAATTCTTTGGACAGAGGGGAAGGGGAAAAAGATGCTCAGAGGTCCATAATGCCTTCTCAGCAAAATCTATCAGGGGACAAGCCTCAGGTCACTTCAGGCCCTCGATGGCAAGAGGGATGGACCTCCCATGCTTTGGGTGTCTGGGCTTGAAGGGCTCTACATGAATGTGATGGTGGAGGAGAACTCAAATCCTAAACAAAGGGTCCAACCCCTCACCCTGCCAGCAGTGTTGAGACCAGCCTTGTCCCACATCCACTGAAATACTGCACAGACACTGGGGCCTGACTCATCCAGATCCTTCACAGACAATCTGAGTCAAGTGGGTGATTTAGATCATGTAGGGAAGATGAATTTCCAGGGAGATAACTGATCTTACCACAATTTATGTGTGAACTTGCTAAAAGAGGAAAGACCTGGAAGTGCCGTTCTCTGGGATGTGCAATTCACAGCCAGAGGGATCGAAATGCCATCACAAGCCAAGATTTGTGCTTCCCTGCTGCTCCATTTGCAGTCTCTTCAGACTTAAAGAGCTGCAGCTGTGTTAAAAGGCTCTGATGGGCTGGTGCTCGGTCCTGGTGAGTCAGTGAGGGCTGGGACAGGAGGACATTCCTTGGAAGTGTTAGGTCTGCTCAGCCTGTGACCCAGATCTTGTGTCTGTGAGGGTCACAGATGGAGCTGGAGGTGTTTTTTGGAGCTCAGAGACGAGCCCTTCGTCCCCCTCCATGGATGTTGGCACTGCCATTGCTCAAGATGTCAGCTGCACAGTGGCAAAGTGCCACCCTGTGCCAGGGCTGTTGGGGTGCCACCTGAGGGCCGTGTTCTCAGCCCTGGCAGTTTTCTCCAGGCTGTTGTTGAAGCCTGCAGTGACAGGGACCTAAATTTCAAGTTACAGAGAAGGTGATTCATGCCCCTGAGATATGTGCTTTGTCACCAGTGCCACAAGTGCTGTGCCATCTGCCCTGGGATTGCTTGGCACTGACAGAGAGATCATGCAGGGATTGGAGTCACTGCTTGGACCAGTTTTGGTCCAGGATTCATGGAGGTGGGCTAAGTTGAGTGTTCGTTTTCGGGTGGATGTGTCCTTTATAGCCAAAATGTTGACTTTTTTGACCTAACAAAGTCACACTAGAAATGGATGAACTGCAACAGAAGTGCCCTTGTTATAGAATAAACACAGAATAAACATATAGAATAAATACAGTGCCTCTTGTTTAGAGTAAAATCAGAGAGTCATCGAGTCCATCTCTGGACTGAATATCACCATGCCCACTAAACCATGTCCCCAGCTGCCATTTCTGCTCATGTTTTGAACACTTCTAGAGGTGGTGACACCACCATTTCCCCGGGGAACTTGTTCCAATGATTAACCACTCTCTCAGTGAAGAAATTTTTCTTGCCTGCCTTTTGGGAAGACCTACTGGTGGCTGCCCTTCTCCCAAGCAGAACATGTTCATACAGCCAACTGAGGTTTGCAGTTTCATGTGGGGTTTAGCCATCCTTTGAACTGCTGGCAGCTTGTTTGATGCTTCCTATTTCTCCACATGAAAGTCCCAGTTCTGTTCGAGGAGCAGAGGAAACCGAGGTCCTTTCAGCAGATCACCCACACATGATGTAAATAAGAAAGTAAAATGAGCCTGTGCATATCCCTTTTCACACACACATCTGTGCAGTTTCAGAAATGGCCTTCATCAGCCCTGTCTTTGTGCACTTGGGGCTCCAAATGTTCATGTAGGTTGTGCATCTCACAAGCTTCCCCAGCTGATGATTGATCTTGCACTCCATTTATTTTAGTGTCAGAGCTGGGGGTGGAAAGTCTTTCAGTCTTCAAGAGCTCACTTCCTTCGCCAGCTCCCACTCAGAGCAAAAAGCTCCATCATTTTCCAGCTCTTTGTGGGTGGATTTGTCTGGGTTGCATTTGGCATTGAGTTCAGAGGTGTTCAGTGCCCCTGGAATAGGATGCTGGTGCTTCTGGAAGGAGTTTGCTGCTTTCATGTGGTGCTCTCTCCAAACCAACAACCACTGCCTGCTGGTTGTGCATGTCCCCATTCTGCTTCCCTGGCTGTGCCCCAGCACCCAGGCCACTGTGGACAGATGCAGAAAGGCATTATTTGATGTACCTCCACAAAAAAAGGTCAAATGTATAAAAAATACGCACTTTTTGCAGCAGTGGGAGAAATAGACTAGGTGGCACTGGGAAATTAAACGCTACACCATGCTACTGAAATACCAGCTATTCTGCTTTCTGTTCTCAAGTCCATCAATTGGTTTGCAGTCAATTTCTCCTTGAAATTAAACATTTCTTGGACTTCTGAATGTCTCCTGGTTTTTTTCCTTTCTTTCCCCCTCTCTCTTTCTCCAACAGCCTCTTGAGCTTACACGAAAAATCCTCCGGGATAAGCAGAACAAGAAGAATTCTGGTCAGCCCATTCCAGTATTTCCATCCTGGGTGTATGAGAGACCTGCACTTATTGGGGATTTCTTAATTGGCACCAGTCTAAGCACTGACACAACAGTACCAATAGGTATGTGAAACACAGGGAAAATTACATTAATTGGTAGTGTTTTGTTCTCCTTCAGAAATGCTGTTCAGATGTTCACACTCAGCAAAACTTGGCTCTTGGCACTTTTTTTTATCTTCGTGCTGTTTTCTGGGTATTTGAATAGTTTGGTGGCTAGGAGGTCAGGGAAGTTGTTGGTGTTGGAAGTAACTGGGCACTTTTGGGTGGCAGGATCAGCAGCAGGAGCTGTGGCTGGTGTTCTCTTGGCTACAGGTGTTGGATGTCTGATCCTGCCTGCTGGATTTGGGCAGAAATGAGCAAAGGATTCTGTTCTCCAGGAAAGCAAGGTACAAGGCTGAAACAGGTGGATGATGGCACATTGTGTCCTTTTTTTGTCTCCTCTTTGGAAACAGGCACTTTGCCACTGGCCTCCCAGGAATCCATGATTGTGGAGGACCTGCTGTACGTGCTGATTGGCGTGGATGGAAGGTACATCACAGCACAGGCCCTTGTGGGCAGGCAGAACAGAGCCTTCTCACTCGATCCAAACCTGGACTTGTCCATCAAGGAGTTGGTGACCAGGATTCTTCCTGTGGCAGCCAGCTACTCTGCTGTCACCAGGTACTGAGGTGGTTTTTGTCAGGGGAGGGGGCTCCCCTCTGAGGATGGAGAGTCTGCCATTGGGCAGGTGTTCACTTCCATGCTTAATTTAAGCTAGCGGGGTATAAAATAAGTGACAATTGATTCAGGTCAATTTTAACTACATTTCCTTTGCTTAGTTTTTCCTCTGTGCTGCCAGTTCGCTTTTTCATTCACACAGCTTTGTTCTTTCCAGTTTTGGCCTTGGTAACTTCAGGTAAAGTGCAGTTAGGATATATCTGCCTCTTCTGGCTTCTCTTCCCTCTCTGCTATGGAATTTTCCATATTTCCTGCTTTTTGCTCCCCTCTGGGCATCCAGGACTGAGAGAACCTTTGTGTGCTGGTTCTCAGTTTCTACACAGTGCTTTTACAAATGGTTCTAGTTCTCTTGTGGCTGGGGAGGAAACATCTTCCCACAGCTTTCCCTTCTAGGAAGTGTGGGATGGGAAATAAGGGAGAGGGACTGTTGTGCTTCCCAGCATGGCATCCACTGGTGTGCCTGCACAGTGTCCTGAAGGCAGAATTATTGAAAATTATACAAGTTGCATTGCCTGAAAGAGTTTTCATTTTGCTTTTTACAGGTTTATAGAGGAGAAGTCTTCTTTTGAGTATGGACAGGTAAATCATGCTCTGGCTGCAGCCATGCGGACTCTAATCAAGGAATACATGATATTAATTACCCAGCTGGAGCATCTTCAGAGGCAGGGCCTTCTGTCACTGCAGAAGCTGTGGTTTTACATCCAGCCCACAATGAGGACCCTGGAGATTCTGGCTTCACTGGGTAAATTTCCAAAATACAGTCCTTACATGTGGACAGCTTGTGAGAACTGTGCAGGGTAGCCAAGCAGGCAGGGCATGTCTCGTTTTGATTTCCTGCTTTATTAAAGAAGAACGCCAGGGGAATTGTTCAGGCACTGCACTTCTGGAGAAGAGCATTCAGGTTCTAGGGCTGAATGTGCCTTTGGAGCTGTCAGGAGGCACCTCTGGCCTTTTGCCTTCACAGCCCTTGCCCTTCCCATCAGCTGTATCCACCACTGCTGCCTCTCCTCAGCTCCTTTCCAGACTCCTCTCCAGCTCTGTGTGGGTATAATCCCTGGAAGTTCCTAGTCCAGCCCCTTGCTTACAGCTACACAGGCAGCTCAGGGGTCCATGTCCAATCTGGGGACCATTTAGGGTTTTGTTTCGGGACTTTTCAGGATGTTAGTGTCTTATATTGTTGTTTTTTGTTGGTTTTTTTTTTTTTTTTAATTCCAGCTACTTCTGTGGATAAGGGTGAATGTATGGGAGGATCAACCCTGAGCTTGCTCCATGACAAGACTTTCAATTACACAGGGGACAGCCAGGCCCAGGAGCTGTGCCTGTATTTAACCAAGGCAGCCAGTGTGCCTTACTTTGAAATCCTGGAAAAGTGGATCTATAGAGGCATCATTAATGATCCATACAGGTAAAGAACAGTAAAAAATGACATTAAATGCAAAACTTCAGAAATACTGATCTGCTTTGTCGAGTTTCTGTTCCCTGGGGGCCTGAAACAACCCTCTTGGAAGTGTTTTGGCTTTTGTAGAGTTGCTTGAAGCATTTTGCTGTATTTGATAGTTTTATGCAGCATTTCTATTTCTCACGTTTTCAGAATCCTAAGGTGGGGGCAAAGCTGAAGGTAAAATATCTGAAAATAATGCCTTTCTGCTGGTGAGAAGGTGGTCAAAGGCATGTTTCCTCACCCCTGCACTGACAAACAGATAATGTTTAGCCTTGGTTTATGAACCCTGTAAAATTCTGTTTCTCATTGCAGATCATCAGAGACACTGCATAGTGCTTTTCCTCTTGCTTCACAGACTAATTTCTGTTCTTGGGTGGATGTGTCCCTTATTTCTGATAGATCACTTTACCAGTTTGCAGGTCAAAAAAAGTAATCCTCATTGTACCACTTCCTGCCCCTAAACATCTGCTTTAACTGTTCAGTGAGTTCATGGTGGAGGAGCATGAGCTGCAGAAGGAGAAGATTCAGGAGGACTATAATGACAAGTACTGGGATCAGAGATACACTGTTGTTCAGCAGCAGATTCCCTCCTTCTTGCAGAAAATGGCTGACAAGATCCTAAGCACAGGTAGGTGCTTCTGCTGCGAGATGAACCTTGAGACAAGCTGGTCTTGTGTAAAGAGAAAGGAAATGTCACTGTGCCTTGCCACTTTATGGGGTTGTCCAGTTGAATTGAGAGCAATAGAAGAGTCAGATTTAAAAAGAACCCCAAACCCTATAAATGAAACAACACAGGAGCCCAGCAGCAAAGGGAGCTGTCTGTCCACTGCTTTCTTGTGGGTAGGTTTTCTAGCTGGATGGAGCTGGGCTGCTGAGGTTTGACTGTCTGAGTGTTGATTTAAGGATTCAACCTCTTATCCTTGTACAAAGCCCTCCAAAAGTGACTTGAAAAAAAGAGTTTCATGCCACCTGCAGAGATGTTTTGTCACCACTGGGAAACCAAACCATTTCTAAATCTCCCTAAATGTGGTACCAGGTGCCTGTTTTAAAATTCCATATCATCTTTTGAAAATCCTTTCCAACTTTCAGCACAATGTAGTGTAAACATTTCTCAGCATATCTTCCTCTTGAAGGGGATGGTGTGGCAGTTTCCTTGTTGGCTGTACAGCAGGTATGAATATGAGTCATCCTTTCTTTTTAATTTCAGGGAAATATTTAAATGTTGTGCGGGAATGTGGGCGAGATGTCACCTGTCCTGTGGCCAAAGAGGTCATCTACACTTTAAAGGAGAGAGCCTATGTGGAACAAATAGAAAAAGCATATAACTATGCCAGCAAAGTTCTTCTGGACTTCCTGATGGAGGAGAAAGAGCTGGTGGCTCACCTAAGGTTGGATTTATTTTACTAAATGCATGAAAAATAAATTGGTTCTGCTAAGGGACATACATTTTTGAAGTTAGCTCTGTTCTCTTGGGATATTACCAAGGTGTTCTCTCTGTTTCCATTTGGAAAGGTTGACCTAAAAAATAAGAGTTGAGGTTTTTTTCCCTGAAGAGGAGGAAAAAAAAAAAAGTGTAAAAACATAGAAATGTTGGGTGGGAAAAATGTCTGGGGGTCTCTGGTCCAACTTCCTTGGAAGGCTGTTGCCAAAACTGTGTCAGGGCTTTGTCTAGGCCAGATCAGGAGTCTGGAGCCACACTGTGTTATGGCTGTGTGCTCCTATTTTTGCTCCAAAGCCTGCAGTTACCATGAGTGATCTCTGGCCAGGCACTTGGTTAATCCTCAGGCTCACCTCAGAACTACTTCCAACATCCATGCCCACCATAGGTAACTGTCCCTGGTGCCAGGGGAAAATCAAAGCTTACGTGTCCTCTTACAGCAAAAGTCTGCTGGATTTTAAAAATCAGCACAGATATTTGTTCATTGAAAGGAGTGCAGGATTCTGCTCAGAATTGGCAGCTGCCCCTTGGCTGGAGGATATTTGTTGTTCAGGACAGCAGTAGGAGCCCACACCCATCACACCTAGGGGTTTTTTTTGGGTTTTGGTTTTTGGTTTTTTTTCTAGATAAAAAAAAAAAAAAAGAACAGCAGCAGCCCTGATCTGACTGCAAAGAAATGTCCTGACTGAAGGGGTAGGATCCATAAAAGACTAGTCTCCAAACTAGTTATTTATGGTTGTGTGCTCTTCAGAAAGAGAAACATTTTGTGATGAAACCCCACAGGCTCGTTGAATTGATTGCATTTGTTCTTTTAGGTTTGGTATGGATTAACCTAGGCTTTAAGAAAAGTCATCAATTGTCCCTTCATTTTCTTGAGCAGATCTATAAAACACTATTTCCTGATGGATCAAGGGGACTTTTTTGTCCACTTCATGGATCTGACAGAGGAGGAACTCAAGAAGCCTGTAGATGACATCATTACAACAAGGCTGGAGGCTCTGCTGGAATTAGCCCTGAGAATGAGCACAGCCAACACTGATCCCTTCAAGGATGATTTAAAGGTGAGAATGGGTGGAAGCAGAAGAGAATTGACTTTGAGCAGAAGGCCTGGGAGATCTGTGTGCCTGTGAGAACCTGCTGCTTCATAGGCTGGTGTGACGACACTGGAGAGCGACTCTGACCTTGGGCACCTTGGTGTTGTTCCACAGCAGCTGTGGGTGTCCCGTGGCTTCATTTTTTTCCTGCTCTTCCCTTACAGATCGACCTGATGCCCCATGACCTCATCACGCAGCTCCTGAGGGTGTTGGCCATAGAAACAAAGCAGGAGAAGGCCATCATCAGTGCAGAGCCCACGGAGCTCACCCTCAGTGGCCTGGAGGCCTTTTCCTTTGACTACATTGTGAAGTGGCCTCTGTCCCTCATCATAAACAGGTAAGGAGTCAGCCCACTGAGGGAAAAACAGGCTTGTACTCTCACAAGAGGTTTTCCATGGAGGAATCAAACATTCCTCAAACCTGGAGAAAACACTGGTATCTCTGGTTGCAGACTCAAAGAATTCAGGCTGTAAAGGCTATTTTGCATTTAACTGAGTTGTGAGGGACCAAATGGTGCATTCTTCTGCAGGAATTTGCTTCTTGTTTCCCTGGAGAAACACTGATGTGAGCCACAAGCCAATGGGACAAGCAGCAGTGAGTGAGCAGAGTGGCAGATTTCAAATTGCTGAATGCCAGCAATTAACTCCTCCCTTAATTTCCCCTCTAAAAATTCCATTGAATCGGTGAGACTTTCCTAACGACGCAATGCTTTTGGAATTTTGTCTCTTCCTTCCCAACAGAGTGGTAGCTATGGAAGTGAAAATAGGATTTGGTAAGGTTTCCTGAACTGTATCGACTGGAGCTCTGCAGACACCTACGCCAAAGTGTCTGAGCACAGACCTGAATCCAGTCCCAGAGCTATAAATAAGCAGCCCCATCTGCTTGTGACAGTGCATTGCTGGTGGGGTAATGCTGCCTGGAGCTTGGTTACAGCTTTTCCTCCCCTTTTTTAGAAAATCTGGCTAAATTCTTGGGTGAATTCTAAAATCCTGGCGAATTCTTGGGTGACCGTCTCAGCCTTAGCGCGGTGACCATAGTGTCTGAGCCCTCCCTCCCAGCCCGTGTGAGTGACCCCTGTGTGGAGCTCGAGGGAATTAGGGAGGATGGTGATGTACCCACTGGCAGGAAATATGGAGGAGGGTCTCCTTGGAGAGGAATTCTTTGGGGTGGTTGCAAATGTGACTCTCTTTTGCTTCGGTTCAGCGCAGATCTGCGCGCGCCTGGAGGCGTGAGCAGCATATTGTGTCAAGTCTCTTTACCTCTGAGCAGCCTCAGCCTTCACAGCTTGGTCTGTCAATCAGAGCAGGCCTTCATCTGGATGGGCTTCTCCTCTCTTTCCAGGAAAGCACTGACAAGGTACCAGATGCTTTTCAGACACATGTTCTACTGCAAGCACGTGGAAAGGCAGCTGTGCAATGTTTGGATCAGCAATAAGACAGCCAAGCAATTCTCCCTGCATTCAGCTAAGTGGTACAGCCTTTTTTGTTTGTTTGTTTTCAGTTTTGGGTCTCCTTCTTGCTAATAAGATACCTCATGACATACCTCAGACAATACTGAAGTAAAAAAGATCCTTAAAAATGTCATACAGGCTCAGAGATGTCAATCTGTAACATTTTAGGTTTCACTCAATAGTTGTTTGTAAAGTTACTTTAATATTTCATATCAAAATTTTAGTTCTATATGAGCAAATGTTTAAAACCTATGACAGGTTCAAAATTCTGACTCTACTAATTGAGGGAAAGCCATGGAAAATAATCAGAGATGGTTTGCAGTGACTATAATCCCTTCTCACACTGCAGCAAGGCATTTGCTAGGACAGAAATATTTAGCTCTCTGCTTGGCTGTGCAAGGCTGGTGATAGTTCTCCGTGGCATTTGCTAGCTCTGAGCTGTGTGGGTGTGATTTCTCCCCTAGGTTTGCTGGTGCTTTCACACTGCGGCAGCGGATGCTGAATTTCGTGCAGAATATCCAGTATTACATGATGTTTGAAGTGATGGAGCCAACATGGCACATTCTGGAGAAGAACCTGAAGCTGGTGAGGGAAGTTGGAATGGAAGTCTTAACAAATGTAGTGCCTAATTCTAGTAGCTGCAGCTGTCTGTTGATTTTGTTGGAGGCCTTTAAATATCTGGGAGCTGCTGTTCCTGCCACATTGCAGAGTGCTGCTGTTCTGCACCACCTTTCTGCTTATTAGTCATACATCCCTTTCCTGTTCTGCATCCCCCTGCCTGTGCCCAGCTCACACTCTGCTCCCTGTTATGTAAAGGCAGGTTCTGCTCAACATTCCCATACACAGGAGAAAGAGAGCTGTGGAAAAGCAAGGTGGATGCAGAGTGCAAAGATCATAAACCAGTCGAGGCATCTCCAGCTGATTCCTTGGCTGAATTACAGTGCTCCTAGAAGTAGAGCCTGTGCTTTCCCTTCCATTAATGTGCCAAGGACTGGCATTATTATTATTATTATTATTATTTTTATTTTTATTTTTATTCTTTATTTATTCTTTATTTATTCTTTATTTATTTATTTATTATTCCCTCGTAGTCACCCCGTGATCAGACACTTCTGGGTTGTGCATTTTTCCCTCTTACACCCTGAAAAACATTCCTCTGAGGTACCAAACCACCCAACACCCCTACAATCAGCTCTCTTGGCAGCTGTCTGATAGCCCTTGTGGATCTTCAGCATCACCTGATCCTGCCTTACTTCCTACTGTGCCCTGAGGAGTTTTTTGGGGTCAGCTAACCAACATTTTTTGATGCCCTGTCATGTTTTTTTTCTGGAGAATTCACAGGAGCCATCAGATCTAGCAGAGTGCATGTTCTTGGCAAGAACTTCTGAATGAAGAGGGTTCATATGTCAAGTTCTTGGATAATCTGGGAGTTGTACTTATTTCTTAATTTTGTTGCAAGTTTAGGGTTGCAAATATATCGCTCAGTTTACTTTACTTGCAGGGAGGTCATTGTTGAAGTTATCCTGTCCCTGTTTTGTCCTTTCATTTGTACTTTAGAGGGGAAAAGGATGATCCTCACTGGTCTCATGTAGTGCCTTATGGTACATTTTATCTGTCACACTTCTCTCTTGTGCATTTTCACTTGAAGATAAGGTGCTCTCTTCCTAAAATGGTAGCTGGGATCTTCATCTTCACAACATCACTGTCTTCATCAACACAACTGTATCATAATCTTCATTGCATTAGAAAGATGCATTTATCCCTCTTCTGCAGTAGCTTAAAGGGATGTGGTGTTGGAATCCAAAATGCAGTGAATTCTCAGAACTTTGGGCTTGTGAACTAAAACTTAGAATTAAACACAGGATTTGATCTGAGACCTTGGAAAAGGCTTCCAAACTTAGGTGCTAGAAGTGAAAATGTGGATTTATGGTTTAAAGCACAGACACGTTAAGTTAAAAAGAAGAAAGTTTAGAGTTTTAGAGTTTCAGATATAGAAAAATAAAAGTAGTTACAAGAATAAACAAGAAGCTTGGAATGTAGTACTGTAGATTTGTGTCTCATAACATGATTGGCTGAGGAAGCTTACATTGTAAAAGGAGTCCATAAGACAAAATATTTAAGGATTGGGTCAAAAACATAAATATCCTTGTTAGCAGTGTTTTATTGGTCAATAATTCCTTAAAAGGTTGTGTAACTAGGGGTCTTGTGACCTTCTAAACCATGCAATGAAGTTGTAAGCCAAACTCACCCTTCCTACCTATGTAGAAAATAAGAGAAATAAACCACATAATCTAAAAACTCAGAAATCCCATCTCTAACTCATTCAAAATTCCTTCAAAAATCCCCACAGTGTGGGAGGGGTTTCCTGCACTGGTCCTGCTGGAGCAGTGTGGGTGCCATGGCAATTTCAGTCCTGTGGTTCTTTCCTAAGCTTGATTTGTGTTCTGAGTTTCAGCACGTCCTGTATCTGTGCAGGGTGAGAGGGAGTTTTAATCTATCATTGAAAACTCAAGATTGAAACAGCCTGTTGGAGTAGCAGAGTTGAACAAAAATCTTACAGAACCCTTGCAACACTGCATGTCCCAGTTCCTTATTGGCTCCTAAAGCATATTTCTCAACAGCCTGGATGTTTTAATGATAAGTTTATTGACATTTAAGATTCTTAGATTTGTTTTTCTCTTTTCCTCTTGTTTTCGCTGACTTTACTGAGGTTGTGAAGGTGGGAATGGCCATGACAAGCAGATTTAAAAACAAAGGAAATGCAAGTTCATAAATCAGATAATTCCATCCTTTCCAGGGGAGGGCTTGGGTGGTCAAAGCAAGCGTGATTTGTGGGGAGGTGATGTGACAAATCAAAGGTTTAAAGCCTGTGAGAGGCTGTTGAAGGCAGCAATACAGATTCAGTCTCCATCTCAGGATGTTTCTGGGAGCTCCACGAGGAGTTCTTCACTCTGAGAGGTGCCTGTCAGAGGCAGGTGCTGGGCTGGAGCTTTGGGGCAGGGCAGCCCTGGTTTGGTTTGTCATTGTTGGGCTGTCCTGTCACAGGCATCCAACATTGACGATGTCCTGAGCCACCACACGAGCTTCCTGGACAACTGCCTGAAGGACTGCATGCTCACCAACCCAGAGCTGCTCAAGATCTTCTCCAAGCTGATGTCTGTGTGTGTCATGTTCACCAACTGCATGCAGGTGTGTACAGCCTCCCTGTGCCACTGCCAGCCCTGGCAGTCCCTCTGCCACCCCCACGTGAACCTGTCTTGTTCCTTCTGTCAGCAGCTTTAGGGCTTGACAGCTCACACCCTCTCCCAAGTGGTTTCTGTGGCTTCCTACTCCACAAAATCCTCTTTTTCCATGTTGAGCTCAGGTTCATGTGGACCAAATAGAGAGATCTGTGTGCCAGCATTGTCTTGGTTTGAAAGCCAGGTGTCTGCCAAGGAAGGCAGGAGCCTCCCTTGAAATGGAAAATGTAATCCCCCTCCCTCCAAATTATTATAATTTTGAAATTAAGGGGCTCTCAGGCAAAGATATGGGAATAGGAATAGCAGTTCTTTACTAGGAAAATTAAAAACGCAAATGCAATAGTACAAAAAAAAAAAAAAAAAAAAAAAAGAAAACAAACACTGACAGAGTGAGAATAGGACCTGTGGGTCAGGGAGGTGGCAGCAGTCCCATCCCATGGGGGCTCAGCCCTCCTGCAGTGCCAGCTGTGCTTCTGCTGGAGCAGGATCCTGCACAAGGGGGGAGTTTTCCTCTGGAGCTCCAGGGCTGAGGGAGATGGGGAGAAAGCTGCTCCTCTGGGAATGCAGTGGTCAAAATCTGCTGCTCCAAATCTCAGATTATATCCAGGTAGGAATGTTTGGCTCCTCTCCCTGGGTGGAGCATCTCCCAGTGGGATGATGGAATTTTCTCAGCCATGCAGGGACACTCACTGGCCATGAACAGAAAATAATTAATAATTAATGGCCTATTAACAGAAGAGATCTCCTGGAGCAAGGATTGGTTATGGGAGAGATAAAGAATGAACAGAGGCTAACTGCCCCACCTCTGACAGATGGTGATGGAATACACACCCCCATTTCCAGCCTCAGACAAGCATGCTGAATCCAGACTCAGAGTTAGCTTTCCTGGGAGCTGGGCTGGGCAGAGCTGAGCCTCGTGCTGTGCCACAGTGGAAGAAACAGGCTGTAACCGTGTCCCCAACGCTGTCCCCTTGCCAGAGGTTCACCCAGAGCATGAAGCTGGACAGTGAGATGGAGAGGCTCACCCTGGAGCATGGCACCATGCTGGGCCCTCCCACGGAGGAGGAGCGTGCTGAAGAGGCTGCCAAGAAGAAGCTGACCAACAAGGTGGGACACTCTGGCCAGGGTGGCCACTTGCAGAGAGCCCTTCCTGGTTTCTAGACCACGTGTGGCCCCAAAAGTACAATCTTTGTGGAACTGTGGGCAGTGTGGAGCACTGCTGGAGGTCTCAAAGTTTGCTTTGAAGACCCTGTCTCCCACACCAGTCCCTGCACTGGTTTTTGAGTTTTCACTTGTGTTTTCAGCTGGCAGAGCCACATCCAGGCTTTCTGAAATGCCAGCACTTCACCATTCCCTGAGTGTGAGCAGAGCTCTTTTTACTCCATGGCTTTCATACCTGGGGGATCTGTCTTGTCCCTATTTCTCTGTCTAGATGCACAGGGGATTTGCTCTGTGGTTAGCAGATCCTCCTGCCCCTCTGGAACCCCCTCTGGCACACACTGCATCACCACTGCAGTCACAGAGCTCCAGAGGTCACAGCCTGCCTTAGGCAACACACATTTCCTGCCCACTGGCTTTTCCTCCTGCTTGAAAATGAGCAATGGCAGCATGTATTTGTGGATAACTCTGCTGGGATCTACTCTGGGCTTCTCCCAGGCTGGGCACAGCAGGGCTTTTAACTACCAGGACATTGAAAGATTTATTTCAGAGGCTGAGCAGCTGTGAAGTTTGATGGCAGTATTTTTGAGCGGGTTAGGGAACGGAGGGAATAATTGCAGCCCCTTGGCAGGTGCAGATCAGCACACACATGGTGCCACTTTGTCTTTGCAGCTTTTAGCAGAGCATGCTGACAGCCTGCACCTCACATCTGGCTTTGAAGCCACCATCAACAAGTTTGACAGCAATTTCTCCACACATCTGCTGGACCTGCTGGACAAACTGAGCGTGTACAGCACCAATGACTGCGAGCACAGCATGCTCAACATCATCTACAGGTGAGCCAGGCCTTCTCAGTCTGTGACATCCCCTCCCATGAGTCCCAGATTTGGCTCAGAAAATGCTCATTATAGCTGAGAAATGTGTATATTTAGGAGCTCTGAGCAACCTGGGCTAGAGGGAAGCATCCCGGCTCATGACATTGGAATGAGATGGTTTTTGAGGTCCCTTCCAACCCAGACCATTCTGCTTTGAATTTCAACCCAAAGCTTTAGAAAAACCCCAAAACACATTCCTTCGAATTGGATGAAATTTGTCCATTAATATTGTAAATTTAGTGTTAGTTTTCCTGGGGATTGCCTCACTGTGGAGACAGTGAATAAACCAAATTCCAAATACAGGGTAAGTATTCCAAGATGAGAAAGTCACACAAAGGTTTGATCATAACATGTCTATTTTAAGTTCCCATATTGCATTTATTTAAATAAGCAGCTTCTTGGAAATCAGAATTCCTTCAGAAGTGCATTAAAGTCAGGTACACAGGATATAGGGGGAGAGAGAGCAGATGGAAGTTTTGCTGCTGGGTTTAAAACCACTGTGTTGCTTTTTCAATGCAAAACCCCCCTGGAAGTTCAGTTCCCTGTCCATCTGTACTGGATATATTTTATGGCTGGCTGATACCCTCACAGCTCTGTTGAGAGGAGCTACACCTGAAAGCAGAGAGAGAGGAAATGCTTTTTAAGGAGATCGTTGTCCCCTCCTGGTGCTGTTTCTGACAGCATCTGACAGGGCTGTCAGGGTTCCTGGTACTTTGCAAACACTTTTTAGGTGAAGTATTCCCACAGGAGACTGTGCTTCCAATTGTCCTTTTCTTCTGGGAACTTCTTGTCCAGGTTTACACAGCCCTTGGCAGTGCCCCAGGGCTGCTTGGTGTTCTGAGCACTTCTGCTTCCATCCCCTGTCAGGAGAGCAGCTTCCAGCCACCAGAGCTGCCCCTGTGGGTGGTGCTGAGGCCATGAAATGGGAATGTTGGTGAGGACCCCTTCTCCACAGCCCTAAGAACTCAGGTTGGGTCCATCTCTGAAGTGACCAGAGTCAGAGGTCTTCTCCTCTTCTTGGAATTTCTCCAAAAAACTGTTTGTGTGGCTGTGGTTGTTGTTCCTTTCAGGACTAACCAGGACAGCCAAGTCTCTGCAGACCTTTTGGGAAAGGCTGGTGTGGCTTCTCAACATTTTCTGTCACCCTTCGTCTGCCTGGAGATGCCAGTTCATCATCATCAGGCTGTTGTAGGTTGCAGGCAGGATCCATCTGTAGGAAAGGCTGGCAGGATTAAGCTCTGCTGTTCCCAGCTGCCATCACTGCTGGGTGTCACAGGAGCATCCAGACTCGGGTTAGATTCAGGGACTGGGACCACAAGCAGTTGAATCACCCAGGCAGGAGCATTTACTGCTCCTCAGGGCTCCAGCTCTCCTCCTTTATCCTTTTTTTCTAACAATTTTACCATCTCCAGTGCAAGTTCCAACGGAGGGGCTCGTTCATGGTGCTCCATCCAGGAGATCTTGATGGCAATTCAAGGACAGTGGGACAAGCTGGTGCTGCACCCCACAGCCTGGCTGTGTGTCCTGCCCAGGGTGCCAGAGCCAGGAGCTGCTCCATCAGTGTCACAGCCCCTGCTGGGGGGGTCAGCAGGGGCCAGCAGGTGACTCCTGAGCTGTGAAACCTCTGCAGCTGGTTCTTCCAGATACAGAGAGGTGAGGTTTTGCAACCAGCACTTCCTGCTTCAGGGGAAAGGAGAAGTGACAGAGTGCTTCTGTCCATGGTCTGTGCTGTGGACAGTGACTCAGTGCACCCAGAGGCTCAGAGGAGGGCCTGGGTGCTTTGCCCTCCCTTTATTCCTTATGCCCCCAGGACTGGCATCACTATCAAGTCCCCCCCTAGTCTCTGGGACCACTTGAGTCTTCACCAAGACATTGGAGCTGCTGGACCTTTCCTGTCAACCCAGATGTCCCCATTTCCTTAGAAATCCTGGTGTAAACAGCCCATGGGACCTGCCTTTCCAATCCCATAGGCTGCTCAGGGCTGGCTTAAAGGGTGGAAGCCCCACGATGAACGCCCAGAGGTGACATTTAGCTCCCATTCAGGTTGGAGGGATTCTTGGCTCGAGGCCTGGGCTCTATGGCAACAGGAACCTGAGAAGCAGAATGGAGACAGTTGCCATCTGAAATAACATATTTGAGAGAGTTTACAAGGAAGAGTTTATAAGACATACCACTCTTCTAATTTATAACCTTTTTATGGGACTGCTTTCCAACAGGGATCATCAACATGTCAGATAAATAACAAAATTCGCAGTTCTGGTACTTGCTCATCATTTATTTGCTCCTGGTTAACAGTTACTCATTTTGTAGTACTGAGTAACTGAAGCATTTTATTTGTGGCATCAAACAACAGGAGATGGAGATGCAGAGGGTTTCCTTCAGAGCTCACAGGTGACAGACCTCTGCTGTGCCCAAGTCCTGCTCAGGTGTGTCATACTAGAATCAGAAAATACCCTGAGGTGGAAGGGATCCAACAAGGATCATCCCATCCCTGCACAGACACCCCAGCAATCCCACCCTGGGAGCAGTGTCCAAAGGCTCCTGGAGCTCTGGCAGCCTCGGGGCTGTGCCCATTCCCTGGGGAGCCTGGGCAGTGCCCAGCACCCTCTGGGGGAAGAACCTTACCCTAAAATCCAACCTAAACCTTCCTGGCACAGCTCCAGCTGTTCCCTTGGCAGTGCTGACAGAGGGCTGGCAACTGCAGGAACTCTCCAGTCACTCCAACACATCCCAGGAGTGAAAAGGAGTAGAACTATAGTGGAGAGGGCTTTGTCAGCAGGATTAGTTAAGGCTGCATTCTTCAAAATCTTAGACATCAGTGTGGTGTTATCAGGCATCCTTCCTTCACCAGTTTGGAGGAAACTGAGCTCAGAGTGGGTCACCAGGACGTGAAGTGGTACAAACCCCACTGAAGTCAGCCACAAAGCAAGAAACTGCCACGTAAGCACATGCTGAGGAAGCACCACACAAATTCTGAAAAATGGTAATCAGGGACCACTTGAAACTAAAGACAGCCAAAAGGGAAGGCAAGCAAAATCTGCGAGTCACTGAGCTGGGAATGAAGCAGCTTTAGAAATGGAGCATGTCCTCAAAGCAGTGAGTCCTGGCCTTGTGTTTGAATCCAAACTTGCTCAGTGCTCTCACCTCAGTGTCAGGTTTCCCTGGTCCAAGTCCTCAGAACGAAAGCAATGTAAAGCTTTTCGACCAGGAGAGAGCAACAGATAAATTCCATCTGTCGAGGCTCTGTTTTCTGCAGGCACCAAAAAATGTCAAGGAACAATATGTTGCCATTTGTGTGAGGTTGTTAAGCAACATGAAACTCAAATATTGTGCCCATTCAGTTGGTACTGGAGCAGCCTAATTTGAGAAAGGGAGAGAGTAACTTTGGTGTGATTCATGGGCTTGCACTGACTGCCTGCTCAGGGATCCAGGGCACACGAGTGCATGAGCTGCACAGGCTGTGAGTGCTTTGGGATCTGCCATGGGAAGGTCACAGCAGGCTTGGGGCTGGATGGCATCACTCTGGATTATCAGGGAGGTGAGATTGTGGTATCCCTGGTGTTGAGTGCTTTGGAGAGGCTTTTCCAAGTCGTGGCTGAGAACCTTCTGACCAGTTGCTCGTGTTGGTGAATTGTGGATCCGTGGGAAGCATCTTGGTGTTAGCCAGGAGATGGTGGGGATGGAAACCCCAGCATTTTGTGGTGCAGTGTGGATTTTGTGTGGGAGTTAGTGCCGGAGTTCAGTGCTGGTGAACTCTGGGGTTTCAGCAGTGCTGGGGAGTGGCTGGGAAGGTGCAGACACTGAGCAACCCTTGTCACACAAGACAGCTCTGTGTGGTCTGCAGAAGAACTGTGAGCATTTGGTCCTTCCCGATGTATTTGGGACAGATTCCCGAGACATTTCCCTGTCTAAGGCCTGCTGTCACGGCATGGCACGGAGCAGGTGTCACCAGCAGCACTGACATCCCCTGCAGGGACAGGGCTCACCCTGGGTGCCCTGGGGGAGGCTTCTGCTCACACCTCCCCTGCCTCAGGTGTGTTTTATCCCTCAGGCTGGACTTCAACGGGTTCTACACGGAGCGCCTGGAGCACATGTCGGCCGAGCGCAGCCAGAAGGCGCCGCCGCTGCTGCCCCGCCTGGCCGTGCCTGCCCAGTGAGCTCAGCCCCACACTGCACACAGCCCTGCCCAGGGACACAGGGGAGCCTCCACTCTCCTGAGATGTTTCTAATGTGGGGGGGTTTTGGTGGCTTTTTTTTTTTTTTTTTTTTACTGTGTTGTACAGTGATGTGTTTGTGTGTTGTAAAATAAATTAAACAATGACAACAACAAAAAAAATCAGGATTATTTTATTTTGTCTGCTAATAGAGCTCAGGGTGCAAATTATTGTGGATGCTCCATCCCTGGAAGTGTCCAAGGCCAGGTTGGACAGGGCTTGGAGCAAGCTGGGATAGTGGAAGGCGTCCCTGCCCATGCCATGGGATGATCTTTTAGTTCCTTTCCAAGCCCGCAGCAGAGGAATTCCAGGGAATCTGAATATTGCCTGAGGCAGTTTGAGAGCAGGTACATAGAGGGAGGAAGAGAAATGTCTCCCAGGAACAAGGGCTAACCGAGGCCAGGGACACAGAGGCCAGGGGGGCAGGAATGGGAACTTGGGACCGAGTGCTCCTGTCCTTCCTCACTTCTCCTTTGCAGGGACCTCCCAGAGCTCGCTGGAGGGAAGGTTCTGTGTGCTCCATGGCCTACAGCTGCTCCTCCAGCTTGCCAGAGGGAGAGAGATCCCAGGAGAGGGTGGGCACCAGCAGCAAACATTGATTCCCACGAGAAGTCATGGAGAGTTCGTTTTTTAAATCAACAGCAAACTTCTAAGCACCCATCGATGACTAATCCCAAATCCGTTCACACCCACGTGCCTGTGTCCATTTCCATTTCCTGGTTGGCCCTGGCCTGAAACACCAAAAAACACAAACGTGCCTGGCTGATCTGCCCTGATATCGCAGCTCCAGTGCTTCCTGTGGCAGTGCAGCCACCTCAGCGCCCTGAGTGCCCCTGCAGAGCCACAGGACATGTCCCACCAGTCCAGGGCCCCCACCTTCATGTCCCCAAGGCCATACACACAGTCCCCAATGCCACCTGGACCGTCCCCCAACCCCAATGCCCTGTGGGCAGCCTCTACTGATCAATCCCCCCGTGCCCCTTGGACCCTCCCCGGAGCCTCACAGCCAGCCACGACACCCCACAGAGCACTCCCGGACATGGACAGTCCCCAGTGTCCCACGGACACCCTCTGGTGCCCTGCAGACCTTCAGGCTTTGCCCCGTGGCCCCTGCCCAATGCCCCAGGGACCCTCCAGGTGCCCCACACCGTCCCTGCTCAAATCCCCCGTGGACAGTCCCCAGTGGCCCACGGGCACCCGTGATGCCCCATGGACCATCCCATGGGGCATCATGGACACGCTCCAATGGCCTGTGGACCTTCTGCAGTGCTCCCTCCCTGACGGACCCTCCAGGTGTCCCTGTGGACCCTTCTCAATTCCCGTGGGGTCCCCCGTGATTGCCCGGGGACCGTCCCCAGGGCCTCACGGAGCCCCGCGGTGCCCACACCACCCTCCCTCCAATGCCCCGTGGGCAGTCCCCGTTACCCCACGGACACCCCGCGGATCCTCCTCGAACCACCACCGCCTGCCCCCCGGTGCCCCGTGGGCTGTCCCCATCTCCCCACGGACGCCCGCGATGTCCCCGGGCGAGTCCCGGGTACCCGTGGCCGCTCGCCGTTCCCAGTCCGCAGCTCCCGGTGCCCGCCGTGGGCGGCCCGTCCCGCCGCGCCCCGCCCCGTCCCGTCCGCGGCCGTGGGTGAGTCACGGCGGGCGGGGGCTGCCGGCGGCGCGGCGAGCGGGGGCACGGCGGGACCTCCGAGCCATGGCCCCGCCGCCGCTGCTGCTGCCGCTGCTGCTGCTGCTGCTGCCGGTACCGGTGCCGGCCCGCGGTGAGCTGGGGTCGGGCCGGGCGGGGAGTTTGGGGGGCGTGCGGCAGGACCCCCGCCGTGGGGCAGGGATGGAGGCACCGGGATGCGGCCGTGGGGATGCTTTCCTCCCGCGGCTCTCGGGGGGGAAAGTCCCGCGGTGCGCCTCTGTTGTCGCCACCCGAGGAGGAGGATGATGGAGAAGGGACGCCCGGCGCCAGGCTCGCTCTCACCAGGATGCTCCCGGTGCCGTGCGGACACCTCGGGAAGGAGACAGGACGGTGACAACCGGTGGCCCGCGGCGAGCCGGGGGTCCCCCGTCATTCATCGGTTGAGGTCCCCCGGGACTCATCTGGCTCCGGGCCGTGGGAGCCCCCAGAGCGAGCAGCCAGCCCCGTCCGAACGCGGCGTTTGGGGCTCCCGGGAAAAGCGACGCGTTTATGGCAGAAATTCTGCGCTCCGACATCCAAGGAAGGCTGGGAGGGGGCTGAGCCGCCCAGGCACCAGCCGCTCTCCCCAGCAGCCCCCACAGCCGCCAGACGCCGAGTCACACGCGGTGCCATCACCGTGGGGAGCTGGAAAACCTCTCTGTGTCGCCGCTCCAGGGGCGCGGCGGGGGTTTCTGGCCCCAAAGGGACTTGCTCGCTCTCAGGGGATGCTGAGCGCTCTGTAGGTTCCCTGGGGCTGCCGGGGAGTTGCGTTCCCAGCAGGTATCTCAGGACTCGCTTTTCGGGCTCATCCCTGCTCCTTCACGCTGGCTGCTCCCGTTCTCCCCCGGCTTCAGACCCGAGGGAGCGGCGTGGAGCTGTGCCGGACGGGGAGGGGATGGTTTTGGGTGGGTGTCAGGGAAAGGCGCTTCCCCCAGGGGATGGGCACGACCCCGGGGCTGCCAGAGCTCCAGGAGCGTTTGGACACCGCTCCGGGGGTGCCCGGGTGGGATTGTTGGGGTGTCTGGGCAGGGACAAGAGCTGGGTCGGTGATCCTTGTGGGACCCTTCCAGCTCGGGATGTTCTGTGTCTCGGCTGCTCCCGGGCATCTGTCTCAAAGCCCTTCGGCTTTCCCAGGCTCCACGGCCGGGCCGGAGGAGAAGCTGCCGCACGTCGAGAGGTACGAGACGGTGCTGCCGCGGGAGCTGCCGGTGCCCCGGGGGAAGAGGGACCTCTCTGCGCCTCCGGTGAGTCACAGCTCGGCACAGCCGCCCTCGCTGCTTCCCGGGGAATCTGCCCGGGGGATGCAATCAGCAGGGATCTTGTCCCACCACCCGGCTCAGAGCGGGACCCCTGGACCAACCATTTGGCCAGACCCCCGCGCCGCCCATTTCCTTGCCTTGCTTCCACCCCAGAGGATGGAGACGCTGAAGCGGTTATCAGATCCACTTTTCTGGGCTGTTTTGGGTCTAATTAGGACCTGCAGACAGCGGGGTGCACTCCTGGAGAGAGGGGCTGCTTTCTCCAGTGCTTTTTTTGGAGATGTGACCCAGCAGTGCCACTGCCGTGATCTTGTGACATCTGGTCTTTCCTTAAGGAGGGGTTTGCGAAGCCTCGTGGAGCTGTAAGCACTTTTCTTGCTGTGTTTGCTGAAGCTGGGGCTTTTTTTTGTCCTTTGGGACAGAGAAATAAGAACCAGAAAGTTGCAGAAATCCACATGAAAGCAAACCAGTGCTGTTTTTCTTGGGAAACCTGGCAATTTGGGGGAAGGAATAGGGTTTGAGTCAGGAGTTTGGAGCGCTTGATGTCGCCGTCCGTAGGATGCCTTGACCTCAAAGACACTTTCCTCATTGCCTTACAGTGAAATTCAGCCTTATTTATTTAATTTTTTAAAAATTCCTTTTCTAGACCCCAAAAGCGCTGATTTTAGCGCCTGGAGGGATGGAGGGACCGGGGACACGTATTCCCTAGTGCCATACAGCACGTTCCTCTGTGATTCAAACCCTTCCTGATAAGCTAGCTTCAAAAACACTCCCCGAAAGCATCTGTTTTCCCTGCTCTAGAAACCTAAACTTGTCCACGAGATAAACATTCCCCAGGCTATTTAGAGACGCCATCTGTGCCGGGTGCGTGTCGGGCGGCTCTGCACCGATCCCTGGGAAAGGGGAGCTCTCCCACCTCGGGATCCCTCTGGAGAACACATCTGCCATGGGCTGTGTGCCTTGGCACTGCCACAGGGGCTGTCTGATGGCTGGCACCTGGATTTGGTCTTGGCTTGGGTGGTCCTTGGACATCCCAAACCTGCCTTGTTGAGGGTAGGACGTCTCCTGCTTCCCTTTTTTTCTGCCTCTTGGAGAGAGGTTAGGTTTGCTCTCCCGGTCATCTGGGTGGGGAAGAAGCTCTCAGCAAGGTTTGGCCACCACCAAGCCCCTGTGAGACAGGGATGGGTGTTCTCCAGGCTGGCTCCTCCTGCAGCCAGGATGGGCATAGGCCACCAGGAGCTGCTTCTGGGGCTGGAGTGATGGATTGGTCCAGCAATGAAGGGTTGAAGCAGACCAGCTACCCCCTGGCTTTGCTTCATTGCACAAGCTGGGTGCTGCAGCATGGGATGTCCTGGGTGCCAGCCTTCCCACCAGCACAGCAGGGAGAGCATCACACCCGGGTTCTTCATGGAAAGGGCTCTGGAAAAGTGTGCAAGGCCTGTTGGCTCTTCCCACCTGAGCTCAGGTGGGGTGGGACATCCCGTCCCCATCCTCTGCAAGCTCTCTGGGTCTCTTACTGAGACCAGCTGGAAGAAATCCCTCCTCTGCCTGCGCTCTGGCTGTGGCCCTGCTGTGCTGGCTCAGCACGGCCACGGGGCTCGCAGGGCTGCTCCCAAAGCCCTCCCATCTGGAGCCCTTGCACAGCCCATGCTAATGAGGAAGGGGCTGATTCAGAGAAGCTTTATCAGGACTTTTTATTTTAAACATGCCCTGCGGTCGTCTCCAAGAGACGCTCGCTGACCCAGCGCCCCCTTCCAAGCGCTTTCCTGCCATTCCTTCAGACCTCCTCTGGCCTTGGTGTTGCCAACAACAACAAAGGATGGCTTTGTTGGCGGACAGGGGTCGGACAGGCGGGAGACGCTGTTCATAAGAGAAGAATTTTCCAGGGACCCACGAGCACGCTGGCATGCTGGCCTGGAACTGCAAACCAGGGAGAATGGGGCAGCTGAGTGACAGGCAAAGCCTCTCACCTGGCCCTGCTGGCACTGAGTCAGCAGGGCTTTCCACCCAGCCTGGCTCCTTCCAGGGAGCAGATCATCCCCTTGGGAATGCTGAGCCATGGCATGACAGAGGTGCTGTCACCCTCCCCAGGGAGAGGCAGCACACCTCATCCCTGAGGAATGCTGGCCCCATGGGAAGGGTTTGCTTTGCCTTTGGCTCGGCTCTCTCCACACCTGGATTCTGCAAGGGCTGAGGATGTGTGTGCCCTCAGGAGAGGTGGATGTGCCCTCAGGAGCTGTCTCAGATCCCTCGTGGCAAGGGCACAGCCTGACACGGGATCCTGACTCTTTGCCAGTGACCCCAGTGGGATGGGGCCTCTGGAGGTGCAGATCACAGGATAGCCCAGAGGAAAACACTTTTCCTGTAGGAACATCTCCATCCTGAGGGTTCAGGGCTCTCGGCTGGCTGGGCCACAGCCACCCTGGCTCCCTCCCACCAGGATCTGGGACACAGTGATATTAAAATGTGCTCTGAGAGGCCGAGGAGAGCCAAGGCAGTTCCCCAAACGTGATGTGGCGTGTTAGATCAGGCAGGGAGGAAGAAGTCTCTGCTGATAAGAGCCGTAGGGATCTTTGTGGTTCAGCCGGTGAGTAAGTGCTGAACTCAGACCCCAAAAAAGGAGCTCTGTGACTGATGAGTAGGAAACCTCAGTCCCTGGCACGGCCATCTGCAGCCATGTGTCAGACACGGGAAACCAGACTCTGCTGACTCCGTCTCCTTGCGGGTGACCTGTTCTTCATCTCAGGATGTGCCGGGGATTTGCGTTATTGCCCACATGCTTTCTTCCTTCTCTTCTGATTTCCTGTGTCTTTGCTGCGTGCCTCCAGGGTGAGCAGCCAGGCTCCTGCTCCCTCAGCAGGGCACACACAGACCCTGTCCTGGCCCTCTGGTGCAGCTCTGGCTCCTGCTGAGTCCCTGATGGCACCTCTCTTTCATGCAGAGCACCTACCCGAGCCACGTCCTCTACGGCATCCGTGCCGAAGGCAGGGAGTACCTCCTGTGGCTGGAGAAGAACAGGTGAGTGCAGGTGGGCACGCTGGGGTGGCCTGAGGGGGGGCTTGCACCCCACCCTTGCCGTGAGCATCCCTTCTCCAAGGCCTGGTGACGCTGCACCACCGACCTAAACCTCAGCCCAGAGCACTTTATTCCCTCCTTGCCAAGCCCACCGAGGTGGGTCACAGTCCCCACATGCTCTCCCCTAAAGTGGGGTCGCTGCTGATTGCAGGAATCTGTGGGTATTGATGCCCGCTGCCAAAGAAGAAGCCATAATTGGTCTGTGCTGGTTTCAAGGTTGTTTATTCTGTTTATCTCTAACATGTTCTGCTGCCCTGCCGCAGCTCTGTCCTGCAGGGCAGCGTGTGGGGCTCTGCCCCCAGTGGGATGTTACAAACATTAAATACCAGAAACTACCTGTGCTGGATTTACAATAACGTGCCAATATCTGTCACCTACGTTGGACAGTGTGTCCCCAGCCCAAACCAACAGAAAAATGCCAACACCACAGTGAAACATGGAGGGCATGAAGAAGGAGAAAAAGGACAAGACACACCCAATTTCCTCCATCTTGTCCCCTTTGGACCCCTAATCTAGAATCCTAAAATTCTACTTTTGCACCCGTGCCACACTTAATTATTACTCATATCAAACACTCAGAGCTTGTGATTCATCCTGTAAGATTGAAAACTCTTTTCCATGGACAGAGATCACAGACAGTGTATCTGGGGGCTCTGTCCATGGGGGTTCCTGACCCCCTGCCAGGGTCCCAGACCTGCCAGGGCAGCCAGAGGGAAGCCCTGGATTCCCACAGCTGATGCCCCTTCCCCACCCCCAGGGCGCTGCTGGGGCAGCACTACACCGAGACTCACTACTCAGCTGATGGCTCAGAGATCACAGAGCAGCCGGACACCCAGGTAGGGGCTGGCTCCGGGGGGAGCAGCTTCCCCACCCCTCTGAGGCCCCAACACACCCGTGCAGCCCCCACAGCTCTGCCCTCCCTCTCGGCAGGATCACTGCTTCTACCAGGGCCATGTGCGGGGACAGCCCGACTCGGCAGCGAGCATCAGCACCTGCAGCGGGCTCAGGTAGGGCCCCGGCTCCCTGGAGCCCTGCTCCTGGCTGGGGACAGCAGCCAGGTGTGGCACATGCCACGGTGTGCCAGAGTGTCCGAGCCCTGGTGACCCGGTGTGACAAAGGCCCAGTGACCCGGTGTGACAAAGCCCCAGCTGTGCTGATGGAGTGAGAGCTCAGCTTTCCCTGCAGAAGGGAAGATGACATCCCTCTTCCTGCTGGAGGTGCTGGCCCTGGCTGGGTGCCCGGCAGGAAAGGCTCACAGCACTTTTGGGGGCCTGACTGATGGCATTGGGGTGAGAGTGGAGCCCTGACACCACAGAGATCCAGCCCCCACTGGATCCATCCTTAATGGCTCAGCTGCTGAGCCCCAGGACATTCCTGCTGCCTGAAGTATTGGATACTCCCCATGCTGGGGGTGCCCTGACACAGCTTGTCCCCTCCCAGCCCAGCAGCCAGTCTGGCAGCTGGATTGATGCAGAATCCCAGAATGGTTTGGGATGGAAGGGACCTTAAATTTCATTAAGTCCCACCCCAATCCACGGGCAGAGACACCTTCTGCTAGACCTGGACTCCTCCAGCCCGGCACTGAACATTTCCAGGGATGGGACACATACCACAGGCACTTCCAGGGCTGTGCTGGGGTCTGCCCGTGTCCTGCCCGTGTCCCCAACCTGACACCTGCCCTCTCTCTCCGCAGTGGCTTTTTCCGGGTGAATGAGACCACCTTCCTGCTGGAGCCGCTGGAGGGGGCGGCGGCCGGGCGGCACGCAGTGTACCGAGCAGCTCACCTGCGGGGGAAACGGGGCACCTGCCGGGAGCCCGGGGCCACCCTGCAGTACGACCGAGAGCCCAAAACCCCCGCAGCCATGAAGCTCTACCGCTGGGTAGGGACGGGATTGCACCGCTGCTCCCGTGAAGCCCCCGGGAGGAGGGGATGTCTCGTCCCTGCTCACAGCTGGTTTCTGGTGGGAACACCCCCTCGGATGCTGTGTGGTTGGCAGGAGCATCCTCCCACCCCACGGGCTCTGTGATGCCTGCAGAGCCTGCTGTGGGATCCCAGCAGCAGGTTTGGGTTTTCCAGCATGCGAGCTGGAAGTCTGAAACCCAGCAAAACGACATCCCAGAGCTGAACCAGGAGACCTGCTGACCTTGGAAGGCCCTCCAGGGTCCGACACACCCCATGGGCTGTGGGTCAGCTGCCTGGCTTGGCAAGCTGCAAGCTGAACCCCACTTTCCTCTCCCCTTTCAGAAATCAGGGCCGGTACAAAAAGGTCCCCGGTACGTGGAGCTGGTCCTGGTCGCGGACAACCAGGAGGTAAAGTGGGGACAGTTGGTGTCTGTGGGTTTGCTGTCACAGCCCGCGGTGAGGAGCTCAAAGCCACCCTGGGAATCCCTCTGTGTCCTTCCCATAGTTCAGGAAGCACAAGGACCTCCGCACCGTGCAGAACCGCATGAAGGAAATCGTGAACCACGTGGACAAGGTGAGCCCAGGGCTCTGGAGCCGCCCTCCCAGCTCCAGTGTGGGCACACAGGAGGTGGCACAGGTTGGCACGGGTGGGGTGATGGAGCTGGAGCCAATCTCAGGCCCACAGGAGGCTGCTGTGAGGTGACCACATCCCTTGGCCAACTGCATGTGCAGAGTGGACCGGATGAGCGGCTCAGCTCTGTCCATAAGGGAAATTTTGTCCTGTAACCCCTGGGAGCACATCCTGTGGCCACCCTCAGGCTGGAGTGGCTGTTAACAAAGGGAGGGATGAGCTGGGCCGTGGTGGGTTTGCTGATGGCTTTGCTTCAGCCCCAGTTGTTGGTTAGCAGCGTGGGAGCTGCATCCCAGCCTTCACCAGCCAAGAGGGAGCCCAGAGGTCTGGGGGCAAATCCTGTGTCCATGGTCACCCCAGCTTGTGTCATTTATTGAGGGTGACAGAGCTGACATTGCCCAGTGAGGAGCGTCCTGGGCTCGGCTGCAGTTCCCCGGGGCAGGTGGGACCTCCCTGCTGCTGCTGCAGCCCAAATCCAGTCTCCCCTGGGCTGTGTCCCACCCCAGCTCTACCAGCCCCTTCGCCTGCGGGTGGCCCTGATTGGCCTGGAGGTGTGGAACCACAGGGACAAAATCACGGTCAGCCCCAACCCCGAGGTGACGCTGGACAACTTCCTGCACTGGCGGGAGTCGGAGCTGCTGCGGAAGAAGCCCCACGACAACGCCCAGCTGATCACGTAAGGACAGGGGGGCTGCCACCTTGCCACCCTCCCAGGGCACGTGGCCATGGTGGCATCTCAATCCCACAGGGGCGTCGACTTCCACGGCAACACCGTGGGGCTGGCCAAGAAGCTGGTGATGTGCACCAGGGACTCGGGCGGCGTCAACCAGGTGGGTCCCTGTGCTCTGCCCTCCCTGCGCTGCGTCCTCCAGAGCCACCCCCTCCTCCACTGCTCCCCAGCTGTCCCCCTGTGCAGCCTCAAAGCTGCATCTCTGCCCTCTGAGTGACTGACCCCCAGAGAAGTGCTGGGGCTGGGGACACCCAGCTGGGTACCTGTGGGACCTTTGGTACACTTGGAAAGCCTCCCAGAGAAGCTCCATGGACACAGGAGCTGGGGTTTTAGGAGGCTGAGGTTGGCTGTGGGACTGTGACCTCCCAGACACACCACAAAGCACCATTTTTGGAGCAGCCACTTTGTCTAAGCTCACTGACAGCCCTGATAGACCAATCTGGATGTCTTGAGGGGCCACAGACCTTCAGAGGAAGACGTCCAGCTTGTCCCTTACCTGAGCATGGCAGTGTGAGGAGACATGGAGGAGCTGTGGAGAAACCACAAGGGCATTTAACCCACGCTGCACTCCTTGTCCCCCAGGATCACAGCACCAACCCCATCGGCGCCGCGTCCACCATGGCCCACGAGATGGGGCACAACCTGGGCATGTCCCACGATGAAGACGTGGCCGGCTGCCGCTGCCCTGTGCCCAAAGCTGACGGGGGCTGTGTCATGGCAGGGAGCGTTGGGTGAGTGAAGGAGGCAGGGGGACATCCCTGGGCACCAAATACACATGGGTGTCTTCTGACAGGGTGCCCTGATGGCCAGGTCTGGGTAGATATTCCACCCCACCCCACCTCACTGCATATCATTGTCAGCACTTTGTAATGAAGGGATGGGACTATTTTTGGGCTAAGAACGATTTATTGCTCAGATAAACATCAGTCTCAGAGGCTGTGAGATTTTAGAGGAGCAAGCAGTCAGCCTTAGCTCAAAGCAGTCACGAGTTCTTCGTTACAAGGCAATACAGAACTTTCTAACCCAATGGATAGATGCCACAAGGTTTATTTTGCTTTTCTAACCCATCACCTTTACTTACTCCTGCTGCACTGTGGATACTTTTATCTAATGGGCTTCTGTCACACTTATACACATCTGCTTCTGTTATAACTTCTAAACTCTCCGTTTATTCCATACAACCACACCCCTACACCATAAACCCTTCACCATCTTATCAATGCAGTTTCTGACTTACTTAAAGCACATTCTTACAACTATAGAAACTTAAGTTTATGGTTTTTCTGCTTAATGTCTGTATATTGGATTTTCCCATCAATCCAAGCTTCTCCCAAGGCTGCAGATCAAACCCTTCTGTGCCTGTGGAAATTTTCTGTTTTTCCGATTCCCACCTCTGCAGGTGCCTCTGAGCCCGTGGGTGGCCCCACAGCTTTTCCCCGGGCTCTGCTGACGAGCCGCTGGTTCTGTGCCCCTCCAGGCTGGTTTACCCCAAGCTCTTCAGCCGGTGCAGCGAGCAGGACATGTGGCAGTTCCTGGGGGACCCCCGGACCAGCTGCCTGCTGAACGCGCCGCGGGCGGACGAGCTGTACGGGGGACCCGTGTGCGGGAACCAGTTTGTGGAGCGGGGAGAGCAGTGCGACTGCGGCACGCCCCAGGTGGGGATGCCCTCCCAAGGGCTGGCCAGGAGGGTGGGCAGCAGGGGTCTGACATCTGTCCAGCAGACCCTCACCTTGTGCTCCTGATGCTTCTGCCAAAAAAAATAACTGGAGGAGTTATTTTAACTCCCCCCCTTCAAGTAGCTGGCTGTGATTTTAGCTTAGGAAAGATGGATGTTCCCCCATGTCCTCCAAAGAGGTGACCCAGAAGGAGACGTGGGACATGTTGTTCTTCCAAGAGCTGTGCTCAGCTGTTCCTCACCCCTACCAGCATGTCCTGGGGGGGTTGGAATTGAGGCAGACAGACAATGCCTCTGGGATAAATCCCTGGCCACGGACCTGAAGGAATGCTCCCCTGATCCGGGGAGCACAGAAATCCTCACTTTTTCTCCTTCCTGGAGATGTGCTAAGGGAACCAGCTCAGGCTCCATCTTCTGAAAAAATCCTTTCTGGTCCTTTGGTTTGGTGTTGGTCATGGGGATAAAGAGGCAGCAGGAAAGGTCCCCACATGGGATGCTGAACCTGCCTGTGGTTCAGCCCGTGCCAGCTACACTGCTATGGGCACCTGGTGACACGGCAGCCGGGTCCCCTCAGAAGGGCAGGAAAGAGTCCTTCAGGGGGCTTCCAGGAGGATTTCAGTCCATCCCTGTCTCGCAGGAGTGCTCAGACCGCTGCTGCAATGCCACCACGTGCCAGCTGAGAGAGGGAGCCGAGTGTGCCCGAGGGGAATGCTGCCAGGACTGCAAGGTACTGCCGCCCACAGGGAGCGGCTCGGCAGGCTCTGAAGTCGGGTCAGAGCCGGTCCGAGCCCTGGAGGAGTGTTTGTGCTGTGCAGCGGCTCAATCGGGATCCAGGGAGTGCTGGGAGAAGTTTCCCAGACCGGGGAGCTGCTTTGCTGAGGAGCCTGGAGAAGCGAGAGCATCCAGGCAGCGCTGACATCTCTGTTCTCCCTGCAGGTGAAGGCTGCAGGTGCGCTCTGCCGGGCCAGCAAGAACGACTGCGACCTCGCCGAGCACTGCAGCGGCCTCAGCGCCGAGTGCCCCGAGGATGTGTTCCAGGAGAACGGCATCTCCTGCCAGCACGGCAGCGGCTACTGCTACAACGGGGCCTGCCCTTCGCACGGCGAGCAGTGCCGGGCGCTCTGGGGCGCAGGTAGGGCCCCCTCCCTGCCCATCCTCCTGCCCCGCGGTCCCTTCCTGCATCCCGAGCCCCTAGAGCGGGCTCCGGCTCCGTGTGACCCTCTCCGTGTGTCCCGCAGAGGCGCAGGTGGCTCCCGACATCTGCTTCAAGCACAACAGCGAGCAGCACGTCCACCTGCACTGCCTCACCGAGTACGGCAAGCAGCCCTGCAGCCCCAAGTAAGGACGGGGCGCGGGGGGATGTCCCAGGGGTGAGGGGTGATGTCCCAGGGATGAGGGGTGATGTCCCAGGGATGCGGGGGGATGTCCCAGGGGTGCGGAGGGATGTCCTGGGGGTGCGGTGGTATGTCCCAGGGGTGCGGAGGGATGTCCTGGGGGTGCGGTGGTATGTCCCAGGGGTGCGGGGGTATGTCTCAGGGGTGCGGGAGGATGTCCCAGGGATGAGGGGTGATGTCCCAGGGGTGCGGGGGGATGTCCCGGGGGTGCGGGGGTATGTCTCAGGGGTGCGGGAGGATGTCCCGGGGGTGCGGGGGTATGCCCCAGTGGTGCAGGGGGATGTCCCAGCCCGGCGAGCTCCCGCCCGGCGTCGCTCACGGCTGTGTCCCGCAGAGATGTCAAGTGCGGCACGCTGCTGTGCCTGAGCGACAACACCCAGCCCATCCTCGGCACCGGCTACTTCTCCGTCGGCTACTACTTCGGCCGCTTCAAGTGCAAGGCGGTGATCGCGGGCAGCGACGCCGGCGAGGCGGCCGAGCTGCGGCTGGTGCCCACCGGCGCCAAGTGCGGCGAGGAGATGGTGAGAGCCGTGCCGGGGCCGTGCCGGGCCGGGGCGGGTGAGAGCCGACCCCGGGGCAGCCTCAGAGCCCCCCTGCCTGCCCCCAGGTCTGCTACGCCGGGCGCTGCCAGAACCTCCTGGTCTACGGCGACAAGAACTGCTCGGCCAAGTGCAACAACCACGGGGTAGGCGGTGGGATCGCCCCTCCCGGAGCTGCTGCGGCTCCCACAGCGCCCTGACCCCGCTCTGCCCGCTCCCCCCAGGTGTGCAACCACCGGCGGGAGTGCCACTGCGACCCCGGCTGGGCAGCGCCCTACTGCGAGCAGGAGATTTCCGGGATAGCCGCAGGTACGGTGCCGGGGAGGGAGCCCGGCGAGGGGCTGGCACCGGCCGGGAGGTGCCGCTCCGTGCCGAGCCCCGGGTTGTTCCCGCAGGCAGCGGCAGCGCGGTGCTGGCGGCCGGGCTGGCCGTGCTGGCGCTGGCCGCCGTCGGGCTGGGCAGCGGCGCGGTGCTCCTGAGAGCCAGGGCGGCGCGGCGCTCGCACAAAGGGTAATTCCCATCTCCGCTGCTCGGGGCTGAGCTCCAGGGCTGCCCCGAGCAGACCCCACATGGTCCCCGCGTCCCACAGGAGCTCCAGCGGGACTCACTCCGGCCTCGCCAACCCGCTGTTCCAGGAGGGCGGCCGGGCGCGGGCGGGCCGCCGCCAGCTGTCCCTCGGGGACATCGGCCAGCCCAGCCTGCTCAGCAGCACGGCGGCCCCGCGGGCCCACAGCCCTGTGCTGGCCCCGCGGCCACCGCCACCCGGCCCGCGGGGGTCCCCTCTGTCCCCTCCGCGATGGCCCCCGCAGGTAACCACCCACCCCTCCCCATGGCCCAGCCCCACCCGTGCCGGGCACGTCCCTGCGGTGGCACAGGCTGCGGGCTTGGGGACCCTTCCTCCGCTCCTGCCCGCTCCGGGTCCCCCCTGGGTGCCCAGGTGAGGCAGTCGGGTCTCTCCTCCCGCCAGGAGAAGCCGAAGCCGCCCAGCAAACCTCTCCCGGCGCTGAAGCGCAAAGCGCCGAGCTACGGCGAGGGGCCGCCGGCACCGTCCCTCCCACCGACCCCCTTTCAGCGCTGTCCCCCGCCAAAGGTGGCCCTGAAGCCGCCCCCAGCCAGGAGGTGACCAAGGATGCTCCATCCGCCACCGCGGCCGGCCGAGGAGCGGCACAGCTGGGCGGGCGGCACAGCTGGGCGGGTGGCACAGCTGGGCGGGTGGCACAGCTGGGGAGCCATCGTCTCGCTTCCAGCCTTACTTGAATCGCCGGCCGGCCCCTCGGACCCTGCCCGGGGTGGGCACCAGTGTTTACAGATCCTCGAGTTGTGCCTTAATGGACTCGGCAGCCTCACGGTTGCCCCAGGGGGAGCGTCCCAAGGAAACGCGGAGCGGGGACAATGCCAGCTCCGGTTTGGAGGACCAACCCACGTCGGTCCAGGCTGTCCTACACCCTGGGAGCTGCTGCCTTCTCTCCCGACGTCCTGAATGTGTCCTGTCCTCCTGCCCTTCTCTGCCGGGGCTGCAGAGGAGCTCTGGCATCACGGGGCAGGAGCACCGCGCCGTGGGGACCGCGCCCAGGAACACCGCCCTGGCTGGGGACATCACACGGGGGGATGTCACCAGGGGCCGTGGCAGGTCCAAGCTGGGCTTGGCCTCCCCACGGGGCTTTTATCTCTGGAGTTATTCCTTGAGTGTTCAAAAGGGAATTCCCTGGGAAGCCTTTTTACTGCAGCCATTTATTTATGACCCTTATGTGCCCATTTTGAGCCACTTGCTGTAAAACCAGGCCTCCCATTTTTGATATAATTTAGGTTCAGGGCTTTTATACTAATAAAGACTGAAGGTAGAGGTGTCATGGGGTGTGTCTGGGCAGGAGGGGACAGCGGGGCGGCAGCAGGCAGGGAGCTGTGCGGGGATCACAGAAGGGGGAAAAGGCTTGGAGCTGAACTCCCTGACCCAGTGCCAGAGCCACAGGGGCCAAACTGCAGCACATTTTGCCAGCCACACAGAGCCAGGCTGCCCCAGGATGCTGCAGGGAGTCCCCTCATGCTCAGCACCATCCTGGCCTGCTTTGAGCACAGGCTCCTCACGGGGCTCCCAGGCTGGCACCCGCTGCGGCTGAGGACATCCACACCATGCAGTGCTGCTGCAGAGAAAGAGGTGAGGGGTCCCCCACTTCATGTGCCACCAGCCCTAGGACACATAAAACCATCCCAAAAAAATGGTAACAAAATAATTTTATTCTGCTTTATCAAAAGAACTTAACTGTGAATGTAAACCTGACCAGATGTATCGTGTTTCCTTAAGGAGATGCGCATCCAGGGGCAGACCCCTTTAGTCACAGGCCCACCCAGGCCACGGGAGCGGAGAGAAAAGCCAGTTCCATCCCAAAATCCTGGCTGCAGCCATGTCCCTGCTCACAGCTGGGGCTCAGAGGGCAGCACAGCCCACACCAGGGTGCCAAAGCCGCTGCCACCCCTCCTGCCCACGCTGGGGCTGCTGCAGCAGGGGCCAGGGAAGCAGGGAGGGGTGCAGGAGGCTGCTGCAGAAGGCACTGGGCATCACACATGCTGCTGCAGGACCTGGGACCACAGGAGCATCCCCTGGGGTCCCTCAGACCACGCAGGGAGGTGGCTGATGCATACAGAGGGACACTGAGCCGGTGACAGCCGCTGAAGGCAAAGTCACGGCGCAGGGAGGCACAGCAAGGCTCGGATGCGAAGGGAAGCAGCTCTTCCTGCACTGGCCTGGCAGGCTTTCCTGCTCCCTGCGTGGACATCTTGCTCTGATCGCTGCAGGAGAGGTGTGAACTGCCTGGGTATTGCTCCCAGCAGTTCCCCTCGTGCCCTTGTCACTTCCAGGCTGGCAGAACCTACTCTGTCCAGCCCTTCCTGATGCCCAGTGTGCCCAACCCCAGTCACACATGAAGACTTCGTTCCTGGCAGCATTCCCTCCAGCAGTGCTTCTAGCCTATAAAGCCTGCCCTGATCCCAAATTCCAACCAAAGCAGCTGTGAGGAGAGGCTGTATCTGTGCCAAGGGCCTGCTGCAACACTGAGGAGGTGGCAGGGCAGAGATGAAACAACTACAAATGCTTCCTCAAAGCCCATCCCACAGGAAAAAAGCCCTGCAAGCCAAGCAGCATTTCCAGGGGACATTTCAAACACTACAGAACACTCTGCCCTGGTGCCCAGCTCCTGCCATGGCTGGGCTGGAAGAGGAGCTGGGATCCTGGAGCAGAGCATCAACTGAGCCTTGGGAGTTTGCAGGCAGGCAGAGGACAAGAACGACCACCTGAAACTGCTGCGAAGTCCCACAGTTATATCTCACACCCTGCAGGAGGGGCAGGGCCAACACAACCCTGCTGTGTCCCAGAGATGGAGAAGAGGCAGCCAGGGCAGGAGCAGGGCAGCAGGAGGCACCGTGTGCTGCTGGGGACACTGCCATCCCTGGAGCCCAGCCACACATGGTGGGGACACAGCACGGCAAAGCCTGAGCCCACACAGCTCCTCTGGGGACACCACCAGCACAGGCAAAGCTGCTTTGGGCCGAATGTTTGTCAATGGCACAAGCTAAACACATCCCTCCCCTGGCCATGAGGCTGCAGACGGAGCCAGGGACAGAAGACCCCAGCAGGCTGAGTGCCTGGAGTGTCACCACCCCCAGCCCCTGCCGAGGGGACAGGACAGCAGCAGTGAGAGCAGGTCTCTGAGCATGCAGCAGGCAGTGCTGGGGTGCTCCCAGCTGCAGGATGGCATTCCAGCTCTTGCCAGCTGCTTCCCCAGCCATTGCACCCCGGATCCTCACAGAACACGAGGAGGAGCAGGTCCTAAAAGCAAGCACACCCTCAACAAGCAGAGGGGAGGAAGGAGGGAAAGCAGAAAGCAGGTTTGTCCCAGCAGATTCCCCCCTCCCCAAGCACCTCTCCCTCACCCTGCCACGGCACACCAGGAGCAGGGTCAGATATATCACAGCACAAATCAGGGCAGATCCATCTGCCAGCAAGCCTGGCCAGGGACACACTCCTTGCCGTGGCTGTTCAAGGACACACAAAGCAGGTCCCACTCCTGCAGCAGTGGATTTTGCACGGAGAAGCAGCAATGCCTCACCTACTTTGCAGCTGCAGTGTCAAACATCTGATCTGCTGCACAGCAGGGTCCTTTCACTCTTCTCTTCCCCTTCACTTTGCCAGCATGGCAGAGCAGTAGAAATTCAGCCCCCTTTCCCTGGTGAATGACTTGCAGGGAGGCTGGAATCTGAGCAATGACTTGCCAGGCTCTGTTCCCAAACAGCTGCTCTGAGGTGCTCCTGAAAATCTGCTTTAGGAGGCAATGAGACTCAGCCACCCAGTGGGAACACCAGAGTCAGTCCCAGGCAGCCAGTGTGAGGCTTTTGCTTGGAGAGAGGGGTTGCAGAATCCCTTCAGAGACTGCTTCCTCCAAGTTGTTATCTAGCACTGCTGTTTACAGGAATATCGTGGCTGTGCAGATCCTACTCCCATAACCTATTCCACAGCAAACCACTCCTCACCCCGAGCAGGAACAAGCTGGCCAAGGAGAGTCCACTCCACTGGAGTCCTTGAGGAGAGCGAGACAGCGTCAACAGAAACCTCCACCAAGCAAAGCTTCAGCAGCAGGACAAGGGGAACCTCCTCTTCACTCAGCCTCAGCCAGGAGTGCTGAGCAATGACCTGTGTGCAGCAACACAGCACTCAAAGCCACATCTCCTTCCTGCAGAGCAATGCCTGCTAAATAACTCCTGCCCCAGGAGGCTTTCCTGCTGTCTGTCCTTTAATATTCCAGTATAGGTATGTTAGTACAGGATTATCCCTCCTTTGGAAGCACCAATTTAACAGGGGGAGAAACAGAAGAGGCAGAGCCCTTGCAACCTGTTGCTAGAAGAAAATCAACCCAAGTGCCACCTATACACAAGATGTCCAGGCATGTGCTGCATCGCCCCGGCGGCACAGGGCCTCGTCCCCGGGCACAGCCGGGCTCACTGCTGAGCTACACCAGGCTGCCTCTGCCTCCCTCAGCCTGTGCTCTCCTGGCCTCTGACAGGGCTGTCTCCAGAGCTCCCTGGGGCTTCCTGGGCAGGAGGGCTGCTTTCCTGGGCAGTCCTCAGGCCGGCCTGCTCGAAGGCACAGGAATCCAGGAACACGCCGGGGATGCGGTCGCCGAAGTACAGCTTGCTGTTGGCAGCTATGGCCTGGTACTTCATCAGCTCCAGATACTCAGGGGTCAGCTTCAGCTACGCAAAACAGAAACCAGAGACCCTAAGAGACAACTTTCTGAGTCCTGCAGCACTACATCTGTCCTAGATTGCAAGGCAAGATGTATTCTATTTGCCATCTGCATGGCAGCTGTCCTAACTGGGCAGTTTTCCTTATCTCTTCCACAACCAATCCTCTCTCAGGGGAGACACCTGCTGATAACGGGCTACTGAATGTCACCGCGTGACTGATAAGAACAACAACATCCCATTGTGAGATGCTCCACCCAGAGGGAGGAGCCAAGCATTCCAACCTGGATATAATCTGAGTTTTTGGGACAGTAGACTCAGCCTTTCCACTGGATTCCCAGAGGAACAGCTGGGGTTTTCCACTGGACCTTCAGAGGAAGACTACACCCTTTTACAGGATCACTGCTCCCACAGAACCACATCTGCCACTCCAGGAGGACTGCAGCCAGTCCAATTTGGACTGCTACCAACACCCTGACCAAAAGGATGTCAGGTTGTATTCTGACTCTGTCCATAGTTTTTCTTTTGAATTATTGCAGGTATTTTGGTTTTCCTCCCTTTTCTTAACAAACTGTATTTCTGACTTGGAGTCTCTCACTGGTTTTGCTTTCAAACCAGAACACATTTCATGTCAGGCAGCTGCCTCCTGGGGTGTGAGCTGTTAGATCAAGTGTTTTTCCAGCTTCCCAGAGCTCACCTTGTTGGAGTCAGCCAGTTTCCGAGCAGTGTAGTACTCTGCATCAGCTTTTGCCTTCTCCCTTGCCAGGAATGCAGCATCTAACACAGCAGCAGAGGAGGGACAGGAAAGAAAGGTTAGGAAGTGAACGGCCCCATATCACACTGAGCCCTCATCCCATGGGGACCAGCTGACCCAGGAGTGCCTGGTTGGCCCTGTACCTGCCCTGCAGCCCCTGGAGAGCTCCGTGCATGGGGCAGGAACCATCCCAGTGCACAGCCTTGCAGCCCTGCAGCACCCTTGATAACTTTTGCAGGTCTGAGGTTCCTCCACCTGCCACCACCCCCAGCCAGCAGACAGCCCCAGCAGCGTGCTCACCTTCAATCTCAGAAATTCGCTTCTCTGTTTCCTTCTCCATGATCTTCTGCTGGTAGTGAATCCTGGCCACCTGTGCAGCCTTCTCTGCCTCTGCAACCACAATGGGCTCCGCTGGGAAATCTGCTTCTCAGGCCTTGAGCACCAGCACCCTGACCCCAGCACCTGCCTGCAGGGTCTGCCACACCACGAGCTGGCTCCCTGCTCCCTCCCTGCCCCCTCAGTGCCAGCCTGCACTCCAAGCAGCAGGGATACAGGGAGAAAACACAGTGCTGATGTCTGCAGAGCTGACATCCCGTTTACAAGTGTGTTTCTCCTGGCACAGGGACATGGAGCTCCAAGCCCAAGCAGTTTTTCCAGCAGAGAGATTTCCTCCATCCCTGCTGCAGGACAGAGGTGCTCCCTGCTCTGCTGCTGTGGGATTTTCACCCAGATGTTCAAAACAACTGCTTGTGCAGCCTGGCTGCACCTCCCTCAGGGAGCTGCCAGTGGTGGAAGCTGTCCTGCCCCAGCTTAGCAGGGAAGGCAGGAATGGAGGCTCAGCCTGTGCTGGTGACATTACCAATGAGTGCTTTCTTCCTGTCTGTCTCTGCCTCCTTCTCCACCACCTTCTGCCTCTGGGCTGCAATCAGCAGCTTGGTCTTCTCAGCCTCCCTGCAAGGGGATAAGTGTTATCCTGGGGAAAGGGAATGAGGAGTACACAAAACAGGGAGTACTTTGGACCTTATTAGCATGATAGACAAAATGCCTTGGCAAGAGCAAGCAGAACTTTGAGAATTAAATCAAGATTGCAAGAAGATTCAGACTGATTTACTGGAAAAAGAAAATGACATCAACTTCCGCAAGCAAGAGATGTTTCAAATGTGTAAGTTTGCTTATGTGATGATTAACCCAATCACTGTAGTAAAACATCAGTAGTCTTCCTAGAGTAAGTATGTAAGCAGCCATAAATTTGGATTCTTTGACCATCTCAAAATCTCTCCCATCTCTCCAATCGCTGATAGAGCAGCTCTGCATCCCAAGAGAGGCCACAGGGACAAGGGGCCAGCCAGCTGCCAGCTCCCTGCTCCCAGCCATGGGGACTGGCTCTGTCTGCAGCTGTATGGGCACGGGCACAGGCCAGAGGAAGGGCTCATCCCCCTCTCCATCTGGCCACATCTGGATACAAGTCCAGTCTGAGGCCCTCATGACAAGGAGCAGGGCAACGTGGGCTGGGAGCTGGGCTAGCTCAACCAAAGATGAAGGGAGATCCAAGAGCATCTCCTTTTGCCCAAAGGCATCCCAGAGATCCTGGAAGGGAGCTTATGGGCAAGACATCACGACCCCTGAGCCCTGATTTCAGTATGGAAATGGAAAACAGAAGGCACAAGCGCACCTGGCCAAGCACACACTGCCTGGAGCTCACCTCTCACTCCCTGAGCACCAGGGAAGAGCTTTCCAACAGAACTGTGCCTGTGCAGGACCCTCAAAACTAATTAATGCAATTTTATGCCCAGCTACTCACATTAGCTCAAAGTTTCTTCGGATGGCCTCTGGAATTTTGGGTTTTGTAACACGCACGGCCTGTGAGAGAAGAAAGAGGGAGCACATTTTGGATTAAACATTTTGATGCAATCTGAACAACCAAGACATCTCTTTGCAAAAACAGCTGCAGTGCTGTGGACAGTGGTGCTTAATCCTCCTGTGCAACACAGCTGAGCAGGGTCACTCTCCCAGAGATCTCCCACATTTCCATTTCCTGCTGTCCATTCCAACCCACACTCCCACCAGAGGCAGAGGCTCCAAGCCCTGTCCAACCTGACTTTGGGCACTTCCAGGGATCCAGGGGCAGCCACAGCTTCTCTGGGAACCCTGTGCCAGGGCCTGCCCACCCTTAGCATAAAACATTCATCTTTCAGTTTAAAACAGTTTTAGCTTGTGCTGTCCCTGCAGGCTTTGTCAAAAAAGTCTTTCTCCACCTTTTAAAATCTCTCATTATTGAAAGGCTACAACCCACCTGGATAGTGAGACCTGGTGCCATGACATTGAGGTCTTTCTGCAGGGCCAACTTCAAGTTCTCATCTATCTGATCTGTGTTTGGAGGACAAAAGAGAGAGCAGTTGGTTTATCATATTTTGCCCCACAGCTTGTGTGTGGCAAAGAGCCTGCAGGCCTTGAAGAGCAGGTAACTCTAGAGTGTCAGATGAAGATGCTTCCTGAGACATTCAGTACATTGTTTCCCTTCCTATGCCCCCTCAAAAACATTCCCAAAAGGACACTCACATGCTAAGTGACTAGAAAAGTTCAGCTGTTGATGGGTTTGTGTTATCTGAATTAAGTGCAAGTGGCTTTCAGCATCTCAGCAAGAAAGAATGCTCAGAGCCTGTGGTAGAAGTCTATCCCTTCTCAGCACTTGGACTTGGAGTACATTAATATTAAAATTCTGACAACCTTTTACCTGCCATAAGCCATTTTCCCCCTGCTCAGCCACTCAAGAAGGAACAGAACCTGTTCTGTCTTTGGGGCACAGGCCCACCAAGGAGAATATGACCTGTGCTAACTCCTGAAGCACTGTTACTCCTGTGAAAAACCTTCCAGCTCTCACTTGTTACAGACAGCCAGGAGGAAGCTGTGAAAGTGCAAAAGGGAATTCAGCAACAGAGCAGGGGATTAAAAGCAGAAGCAGAACACGACAAGTCCACTGCCATAGCGAAGGCCACGGGCATCACGGCACGCACGAGAGCAGAGCAGCTGCTTTGTGCATCCAGAAAAAAAGGTGGAAAAAGACTGAAATCGAATTCCCACCATGCAGATGGGGAAAGACAAAGACACCTGAGTCACTGAAGTTACAAGGGAAGTGGCAGATGGATGTAAAAGGAGCTGGACACTACACTGCAATCCCAGCACAGGGGCAGTGTGGCCCAAGGGTACAATATCCTGTAAGATACCCCAGGAAGATCCCAGTGGGATCCCAGCTGGGATCACCCTGCTGCCCAACACTTACCAAACAGCTCGATGTACACCTCCTGCAGGGTATGGGCACTGCAGAACTGGTTCAGCTCGTGGTGGATTTTGTTGAAGATCAAGGTCTTGTCGTAGTCAGCGGTGTAATTCCTCACGATGTCGTACACTGGGGAAGGGAGAGAATCACCACAGGTCACCTCTGGCACCTGTCAGGGTGTCAGGGAAGGAGTGCAGCACTGGGACAAGGCTTTCAGGACCAAAACCACAGCTGCCCTACCCAGCTGTCAGGTGCTGCTGGGGTTACACAACTTCAAGGAGCAGTCATGGCAGGGTGTACTGCCTGGTCCTGTTTTATCATCTGCATAGACAAACGAAACAGCAAAGCCTCACCAGGACCTGCATGCACAGGAGCAGGTACTGCTGTGAACTGAAAACAAGGATCATTCCCATTTTTTAAGCCAACCAGATCCTGCAACCAGAAGGAGCACGGCCAGCAGGTCAAGGGAGGGGATTCTCTCCCTCTGCTCCTGCTGAGAGCCCACCTGGAACCCTGTGCACAGTTCTGGCCTGCTCCCCCGACAGAAGGAGGGCATGGAATTGTTGGAGCAGGTCCAGAGGAGGCCATGGACTTTCTGAGGGAATTGGAACATCTTCCCTGTGTAGCCAGGCTGGGAGAGCGGGGACTGCTCAGCCTGGAGAAGGGAAGGGGGTGTGGAGACCTCACAGCTCCTGCCAGGGCCTGAAGGGACACAGGGGAGCTGGAGAGGGACCCTGCAACAGGAACTGGAGTGACAGAACACAGGGAATAGGTTCAGACTGACACAGGGGAAATTTAAGTGAGAAATATGGAAGATATTCTTGGCTGGGAGGGTGGGCAGGTCCTGGCAGCTGTGGCTGCCCCTGGATCCCTGAAAGTGTCCAAGGCCAAGTTGAACAGTGGGGCTTGGAGCAGCCTGGGACAGTGGAAGGTGTCCCTGCCATGGCAGGGGGTGGAACAAGATGATCTTTAAGGACACTTCCAGACCAAACCCCTCCATAACTCTATGAATAACAACAGGAATTCACCCTCCAGCACCCCAGCAATTCTGGAGTTTTGCATTAAGCTGTGCTGCTGAACAAAACAAGCTGCCTGTGTATTTGGCATGGCAAAATAAGAAGGTAAGAGGCTCCTGCATGGGTTCTGTCACTGAAATTCTCTCAGGAGCTGAGCTGGAAGCACCTGGGACCAACACTAAAGGACCAGGAGCTGGAAGGGTAACAAGAAACAGAAACAGGGAAGTTCTCCAGGCATGGAAAAGGGAAGGCCTGCAAACCAAGACAGAGCTGCCCCGGGATGAGTGAAGACAGTCACAGCTCTGCCTGTTGAACCAGGATGGGAAATACCTGCATATGGGGCCAGCTTATTCACAACTTCTATTCGGTCAATGTAGATCATAACACCACCACTGCAAGGGAAAAGAGAGCTCATCAGCCCACTGCAGCTGCCAACAGTTAACAGATTTACAGCAAAGGCATCTTTATCCCTCTTTTACAACATTCTGAGCATTTTGCAATGGATCCCAGCGAATACCAGTCCCCCTCTCTGCATAAATCACAAGCACACTCCAGCAAACCTGCAAAGCACTTTCCTTCCCATTTCTGATTTCCCACTCAACCAGCCAAAGGAAAGCTTCTCTGTACAGGAATGTAGCTGCAGCTGTCAGGAAAGCAGAAGGGAAGGCAGCAAGGACAGCAGGTGACACCTGCCACCAAATGCAGACACACCTCAGCTCTTCTAGGCAGCAACACATGTTAAACAGAAAAAGCCCTTAATTTAATTCACAATCACTAACTCCACCAGGAGCTTGGCAAGGCCCAGTAAAAAGGAAGGAACAAAGCACAGGGCAGACTTCAATCCCTGTTCCCAGCTCCAGTGTCTCCTGGTGCTCTCCAGGAACAGCAAAAGCACCTCAGCAGAGGGAGCCTGCAGGCAGTCCCCTCCCCAAGAAAGGATGGCAGGGAAAAGGGGGAATCAGAGGTCAGGCTTGCCCCCAGCCCCTAGTGTGGCTTTCAGAAAGTCCTGCCCACCCCTGGGTTTGTGCTTTTCCAGAGAAAAGCACAAACTCTACAGCGAAGAAAAAACTCCTTAACTTTCAACAGCTCTAAGTCTCTTGAGAGCCTAATTTTAAAGCAGAATACTCCTGTTATGATGTCCTTGGGACAAAGGCATATCACAGACCAGAAGCTTCAGCAGGAACTGTTTAGAGACAGCTCATTCCTGGCAGTGCAACTCCCACATTCCCATCTCTGTGATGTTTTATCTCAAACATATCCCCCACGACAAACTCCATTTCTTATTTTGCAGATCTTGATCTCTGGCAGCTCAAAGCCAAGTCTGCAGAAAAACAACCTGAACTTGCCTGTGTCTGTGGTCTTTTGGAAAAGGCCTCCCAAGCCCAGCCTGTGCTTGTTCCAAACCTGCTTCTCTCATGACAAAAATGAGCTAAAACCACTGGTGATGGATGGACTTGATCTGCTGAAAATCTGGCATTTCAATTTCAAAAATCTAGCATCCTGGATCCTATCAGAGTCATGCACAGCCCCGTATCACCTCCCTGGCAGGAAAGGCTCTGAAATGGCACCTGAGGCCAGTGAGGGCTGCCTGACTCTACCACCACCTTCCACAACAACCCTGCTGAGGATCTCAGCCAGTCTGGGACAGTAAGTGGGATATTATCCACTGTTATTCCATTATTATGAATGATTCATAAGTGTTTATGTGGCGTGGTGGGGGATAAGTACATTTTATCAGCCCTGCTGGTCATGCAATGGCTTTGAGGAAGCAGGTGCCACTCGGACCCCAAAGTCTGCAGGGAGGGAGGAACAAGGAGAAATCCATAAAAGGACATAGACTTTGTGCACTTGGGAGAATTTTAAGCATAATGAGGCAGCAGTGCTGCCTGACCTGACAGGACAAGGAGCCAGCATCCAGGGAATGCCACAGGAGATGGACACAGGTAGCAGGAATGTTACACTGTGACAACAAATAACTTACAGAAGCAGGCTAGATGTAAAAGAAAGAAAAGAACCTAAAAAAGCAAACTTTATTTTCTGACTCCACTACATATACAATAGTAAAAATCACAGCGGATTGGAGGATGAAACTGCCACCTCTCCAACCACACTGGTCATCAATTCTCTCCACTTACAAAGAAGAATGCAAAACAATCATTATTTACATGAACACGCATGAGAAAACTCAGTTGAAATATGTAAATATCAGAAGGCATAGGAACTTTTAGAACTTTAAAACTCTCAAAAGAACAGGGTGACACAGGAAGACCCTGAAAAGCCTCAGAAATTCAGGACCTAACTCAGGGTTTAAAATCTCTGTTTCATATATTCACTGAATGCTGCCAGGTACAAAAAAGACAGGTAAGGCAAACACTGGGGATGGGACACCCACACAGACACTCAGAAGCTTCCTGATATAGATAAGGACAGAGGGAACAGGAACATAAAGAGAAACCCAGCCATTAAAATCTGATGTTTTAATATGCAAACACAAAACCTGAAACTGCTCAGGATCTATTCTGGTAGCAGACTCTGAACTGGGACAGTGACAGTGCAGGTGTGCTCCATTTGTTATTTATAAGCTCATGTTTTACTATGGAAATGTGGATGCAAAGCTTTGGCATCGAGCAGCCGCAGACTTTGGATGCCAAATGCAGCCAACTGAAAAGCTCCTGCAGCAACACCTGGGGAATGGACAGGGCTGCACTCCTTTGGGCAGGAGTGCAATCAATTATTAACTGAGAACTGCTTTCACCTGCTGTCTGCTGGTTAAAGCCCATTTTTACTGCCTGAACCTTCCCAACCACCTGCTCTGCACAACTGAACCCCACAATGCTCAAATTCAACAGGAACTCAATTTTTAGCTCTGAAATCACTGAAGCACAGAATGGTTGAGGCTGGCTTTGGCCTCGACTTTGACCTTTTGACCTTGTTTACATCACCACAAAAGGACTCTGGACAAGGCCCTGAAGTGACAGGACAAGGGGGAATGGGCTCAGGCTGACAGGGGAAGTTTAGGTCAGATATATGGAAGAAATTCTTGTCTGGGAGGGTGGGCAGGCCCTGCCACAGGGTGCCCAGAGCAGCTGTGGCTGCCCCTGGATCCCTGGCAGTGCCCAAGGCCAGGCTGGACAGGGCTTGGAGCAGCCTGGGACAGTGGAAGGTGTCCCTGCCATGGCAGGGGTGGCACTGGATGGGCTTTGAGGTCCCTTCCCACACAAACCATTTTGTGATTCTGTGAAAGCTGCAGCACTGAACACTAACATTATTTACAGAGACTCCTGAAAAACCTTTGAGATCTGAAATTAAAACCATGAGACCTTTATGGTAATATTTAAGCCCAAGCAATGTCCGATGCTGAACAACTCCAAGAAAGTTAATATGGGTTAAACCTGATCAAAATTAACTCTGTTTTATTAACATTGCCACTAAATTTCACCTTTTAATTTCAATGTTGTCACTGTGTGTCACCACTCCAGCCACCACTGATTTAATTTTTTGAACAGAAATTTTGTTGAGGACCCTGAACATAAAAGACAAGGAGAATCACCGGGGTTTTTTTTTACCCTGAAGAGTCATCACTTTAACTTGTGGATGAACCAGCACAACAGGATCTGTAACCCAACTCAACCAGCCCTCTCCTCCTGCTTGCTACAACTCCAGCAGGTCTGTGCTGACAGAAGAACCAGCCTGATTATACAGCAGGAATTTCATTTGGAAATCAACTCCTTCCCATCAGGAGGATTCCCACTCCCTGTTTCCTTCTGCCCACTGCTGGGGTCAGCACCTGTATCAGCCACAGGACTCAGAGTGCAAATAACCAGTCTGAGGGCAGAGCAAAGCACAAGCAAGGGGGTGTCAGAGAACTGAGGGGAGAAGCCCAGAAAAATTCAAGATAACATCACAATAAATGCAAACATGCTCTGAACAGCAGCTCCAGCAGGAGCCAGTGCTCCCTCCTGTTGTTACAGAGGGATGGATGTGTGTACATTTGGGATTAATTCTATGGCAGGTGCCTTTCCTTCCCAATCCCTGTGTCCCAGCATTGCAAAGGACCCCAAGGAGTGCATCTAGAAGAAATACAAGTGGAAGCCATACCTTGTCCCACAAGGCACATTCTTCACTTCATCAGTCTGCAGCGTGGTCTGCAACACAAACACAGGCACTGCTCACAAACCTGACTCCCAGGAAGGCCCAGACTCCCACAGTGGCAGCACAGAGCCAAAAGCTTGTCCTCTGCCTCCCTTGTGATGCCTGCAGGGGTGGGCAGAAGGCAAAGCTTCTCCTCCCCAGCCTTTTGGGGGATGCACAGGCAGCTGTGCCCGCTTCCCTGCTCCGGAATGCGGTGCTGCAGGGGAGCAGTGACAGCCACAGACGTGGACTGTCCTGCCTGAGCAGGACACTGCCACTCCCAGCAGTGTCACACACACACACAGTGGGGAGAGCTTTCCAAGGGGACAAGTGCTGGCTCCCCAGGGCAGGGAGAGGGCACCGACCTGCACGGATTTGAAGGTGGTGATGAACGGGAGCATGATGTGGTAGCCAGGGCCGCTCGGGCTGGTCAGCAACGCTCCGCCCCTGAGGAGAGGGAGGAAAACAGGCTCAGGAAGGTGCAAACAGAACAAGCAGGGACAGCTCAAACTGCCAGGGGTCACAGAGAATTGCATCAGCGCCCTGAACTCGCCAGCAATTCCACAGAAAAAGGGCTGAGCGCACCTGATCTTTGCCTGCTGCAACTTTGCGTAAAGCCTGCGAGCCATTAACCCTTGGAGCAGGCAGCTATTGCCAAACCCTCCCAGCATTGCAACACTGCACAGAGCTGCAAGAACACAGACTTCTCCTCTCTAAATAGTTCACTGGTAACCATGGAAAAATCCAGCCGTGGATGCGATGCTGCCAGCTTGGATTTCGGCACAGCCCCTCGCCCAGAGCAAAACCCCCTGGGGTGTTAGTGCTGAACACCTTTGTGGTCAAAGGGAAATGGCAGGGAAAGCATTCCAAGCAGCGACACAGCAGGAGCTCTGGCTGGGCGACAGTTTGGGACAAAGGTGACAGCTCTTGCTGGCACAGGGAGAGATCAGCAGATGTGAGAAGGCAGGAGGGACGCAGAGGAGCTCTGAGATCAGTGTGAGAAGGGCAGGGAGGAAGGAGAGGCAGGAGAAGCAGCCGAGGGCTCTGCACAGGGCGAAGGCGGCAGAAGCAGCACGGGTGCAAACCCTGGGGGAGAACCGGAGGGAGCCAGGGCGGAGCAAGCCGGGGCACCGAGCTCCGGGAGGGCACCGAGCTCCGGGAGGGCACCGAGCTCCGGGAGGGCACCGAGCTCCGGGAGGGCACCGAGCTCCGGAGGGCACCGTACCTGTAGTACACGGCCAGGTGCCCCTCCTCGACCCGGTGGATGGCGGAGTAGAGCAGGAAGACGAGGAGGCCGCTGGCAGCCGCGGCCGCGGCCCCGGCCTGGGCCATGGCCATGCTCGCATCCCCGCCCGGCGCCGGGGGCTCCGCGGGCCCTGCCCGGCACGGAGCGGCGTCAGCGCCGCCCGACACCGGGACACGCCCGCACACACGGCACAGGGACGGGCCCGGCACCGCCCGGCCCCGCCGCCATCCCCGTGCTCCCCATCCCGCCCCTACCCCTACCCCGTACCTGCCCTTACTCCATACCGACCCCAATCCCTATGCAGACCCGTTCCTTTACCCCAATTCTTGTCCCATACCCTTAGCCCGATCCCTGTCCCACAGCCCTCCCAATCCCTTATCCCTGTCCTGTACCTGTCCCTATCCTAATCCCTGGCCCCTTCCTTTATCCCAATCATTGTCCTTTATCCCAATCCCTGTCCCTACCCTTTACCCCAACCCCTCTCCTGTTCTTTTACCCCGACCCCTGTCCCGTTCCTTTACCCTGTTCCTTAATCCCGTTCTCTTATCCCGATCCCTGTTATCCCGTACCTGTCCCGTTCCTTTATCCCCATCCTGTCCCAATCCCTTATCCCGTTCCCTGTTACCCCGATCCCGTACCTGTCCCATTCCCCATTACCCCGTTCCCCGTTATCCTGTACCTTTACCCCGATCCCCGTTATCCCGTACCTGTCCCGTTTCCCGTTACCCCGATCCCCGTTATCCCGTACCTGTCCCGTTTCCCGTTACCCCGATCCCCGTTATCCCGTACCTTTACCCCGATCCCCGTTATCCCGTTCCTTTATCCCGATCCCCGTTATCCCGTACCTTTACCCCGTTCCCTGTTACCCCGATCCCCGTTATCCCGTACCTTTACCCCGTTCCCCGTTACCCCGATCCCCGTTATCCCGTACCTTTACCCCGTTCCCCGTTATCCCGTACCTTTACCCCGTTCCCCGTTATCCCGTTCCCCGTTATCCCGTACCTTTACCCCGATCCCCGTTACCCCGTTATCCCGTACCTTTACCCCGTTCCCCGTTATCCCGTTCCCCGTTATCCCGTACCTTTACCCCGTTCCCCGTTATCCCGTTCCCCGTTATCCCGTTCCCCGTTATCCCGTACCTTTATCCCGTTCCCCGTTATCCCGTACCTTTACCCCGTTCCCCGTTATCCCGTACCTTTATCCCATTCCCCGTTATCCCGTACCTTTACCCCGATCCCCGTTCCCCGTTATCCCGTACCTTTACCCCGTTCCCCGTTATCCCGTTCCCGGTTATCCCGTACCTTTACCCCGTTCCCCACGTGCTGCCGAGGCCGCGCTCCCAGCCCCTCCGCGCACGCGCGCCGGCGCGCGGCACTATGGGCGCGCCAGGCCGGCGCGGGGTGATGACGCCACCGAACCCCCCCCCCCCGTTGCCAGGCAACGACGCGATGGCGAGCAGGCCTCGGCCTGTCAGCTCTGAGTTTATTAATTCTATATACACGCGCTATACATTCATGGGTCACACCGCCCCCCGCCCTCAGGAGGCTCCACGGGCCGGGCCCAGGCCGCTGCCTGGGGGACAGCCGGTGGGTGACACAGTGATGGCAGTAAAACACTGGTGGTGGCCATAAAACACCAGTAGTGGCCATAAAACACCAGCGATGGCCACAAAACACCGCCGTGTCCCACAGGGAAGGCGGCCCTCAGCACACAGTAGGCACTTGGGTGATGCAGCACCGCGGCTCCTGGGGCTATTTCAGCCAGCTCCAGTCGAAACTCTGCAAAGAGGAGCAAAAACACGACTGAGCGCAGGGTCTGAATACTGGATGTGTGTCTTGTTTGGTGAAAAATCAGTGCCTGCCCTGAGAAAGGATGCTCCCAGAGTTAGCACAATGCAGCACAGCACAGGAGCCCTGTGATCCCACTCTAGTTTGGGAGATCACGGGATTCCCAAAGGATGAGTGCCTCCTCTCTCCTCTGAGCAAAGAGAGAGCTGGGATGGCTCAGCCTGGAGAAGCTGCATGGTGACCTCACTGTGGCCTTGCAGTGCCTGAAGGGGCTACAGAAAAGATGGAAAGAGACTATTTCCATGGGCCTGGAGTGCCAGGACAAGGGGGAATGGCTTCACACTGCCAGAGGGCAGGGCTAAGTGGGATTTTGGGAAGAAGCATGTATCCATGCACACTGGCACAGAGTGACAGAGCAGCTGTGGCTGTCCTTGAATCCCTGGAAGTGTCCAAGGCCAGGCTGGATGGGGCTTGGAGCAGCCTGGTACCTTTTCCTATTCAAGGAGTTCTCCACGTGCCCAGAGCACCCCTGGGTGCCCCCTGTGAGCCAGGTCCTGGCAGATACCCCAGCACTTACCATCATGCTGTTCTGCTCCTGCCTCACCTCCTGCAGAATGCTGCTGAAGAGCTCGAGGTAATTCACATTCTCCTGGATCATGTCAGCAAAATTTTCCCTGCAGGAAGGGAAAAAAGCCCCAAGGTGATGGATTTCAAGCAGCACCAAAAGTAACACCCCCATCAAAAGGTGCTGCACTGAGAGGATAAAAAAGGGGGAAAAAAAAGAAAAACAACCCAAAAAAGTGATTTGTAGTTTGTGCAGTGGTAGGTGACATAAAAACCTGCCTGGAGGTGGCAGGACAAAGGAGAATGGCTTCACACTGATAGAACATAATTAGAATTGTTAATGAAGCAAAGAGCAAAACCCCTCAGCGCCTCAGAACTCAGCATGGACTGAGGGAGAGGAGCCTTAAGAACCAGACCCAGCCCCAAGGAAGAGCAACGTGACATGCAATAAATGGATGCACAATCCTTTAGCAGGGCATGTAGCATGTGGAACTGGCTTAGAAACAGCAGAGATTTCTGAATAGAGAATTCAACCACATCCCTGATTTTTTAGAGCGTTAGTGACACACACACTCCTGAAACCACTGTGGGAAGGACAAAGCCCCTGAGATGCTGAGCTCCCTGCAGTGGCTGCTCCCCAGCAGCAGCTCATACCCATCTTCAGGAGCTGCCAGCGAGGACAGAGGGTGAGGAGCAGCGTTCCCTGAGGAGCTCTGGGGGAGCCACGTGGCTGCTGGACTTGAGGCTGTCCCTTCCAGGCTAGAGCTCACCAGGGATCGGGAGGAGCTCTGAGTCTGCAAGAAAGACATTCAGAAGAATTTAGGCTTCAATGTTATGTGGGGAAGATGTGGGATTGCACATGAGCACTGCTGGTAACACACACAGATGTGGGAACCAGGAGATGGCTTCAGGCACTGTAATTAATGCAAAAAAAGGGAACTCTTTAACACTTTAACCAGGAAAGCACCTATTTAACTTCTGCTTTTACCATCTCAGACTGCCCTTCTCTGCAGGGAAAAAAAAATCCAACCATGGTGTGGCAGTTACCCCTTTTTGCTGAGTTTGCTTCCTGGCTCAGGCACTGCAAGAAGTGCAAACAACCCAACGGCTACTCACACACGCAATTTTCAGCAAATGCCAGATCTCCCTCTGTCTTTTTCCCTGCATCTGCATCACTGAGTTGTCAGCTTCCTTGATGTTATTTAGAGCCACCTCAATCTCGGGGAGCAGGTCAATGATCTTCTGCTTGCAGCCCAAGAGCTTGCTGGAATAAAAACCAGACACAAAATCACTTCCCAGCACATTCTGGCAAAACTAAAAGGATCTTGGGATCCAAGATACTTGAAAAATTCATGTACATATCACTATGGTATCTTCTCTTTAACACTACTACTTTTTTTTTTTTTCCTTTGAATTTGAAGGAATTTTTTTTCCTTTGAATTTTGAAGGAACTTTTAATTTTTTTTTCCTTCGAAGATTTAAGTTCCAACTTCCAACTGGCAGAATTTGCCTCATTTTAAAGTGAACTGTTGGATGCTAACAGTCATGTTTTTAAAAATTAAGTGGAAACCCAACACAGAGGAGCAGAATTAAAGCTATGAGAAATGTAAATGGAGCCTTTTGGGCTCTGGCCTCCATGGTTTTCCCTATCCTTTCTGACAACAAACCTACAAATGCAGCAAGTTGGATTTGTTTGGGTTTTTTGTCTGCATAAAGTACCTGAGGTGGCCAAAGAGCTCCTTGAGGACTCGGTCCTGGCTCTGCACTGTCTGCACAATGATCTTCACCATGTCTGTGCTGTCACTGTAGGCATGATCTGCAAGGGCCAGCAACCACCACATTAGTAAACCCTAACAGTACTGCCTGGGTTTCAGTCCAGAACAATTAATCATGGGGTAAAAGTGTGAAACAGTCTTTAAATCATCTTTTTCCATACCTGGAGGTCGTGCTTTTAATTGCTTGTACAGGTCTATGGCTCTCTGTTCCCTTTAAAAAGAAGAATATGATTCAGGCAGGTGTTAGCAGCCAGCTGACTCAAGAAAAAAAAGCATTGCAGTGAAGGATGCCTTTCTGAATCCAGACACTGGATTTCTCCTACAGTGGGACACAGGCATGGCCTTTGGAACACAGGGATCCCTTTCTGTGATGGAATCCAACACTTTCCCCAAAGCTGTCTCTCTTTTTCTCCAGCTATGCAATTTCTTCTCAGAAAACCACACCAAATGGAGCTTATTTTCAGTTTCAATTCTTCCCATGGCTCAGCTGTGTTTCCTTTCCCCTGTACCCTTCATTATCTGATTTCGTTTTTGAAACTCTGACTGTACAACTGCCTGAGAAGTTCTTGTTCCTGCTCTGCATTTTTTGCCTGAATTTTAGGGATAATCTGTAAATGGAAAGAGACAGCTGCATCACAAGCAAGACGACCGTGCTTCTCTTCTTCCCATTAAATAAACATTACTTCTTTCAAGCATTTCAAAAACAGTCACACTGAAAACTTCCAGCCTTGAACAACATCCTCCCTGTTCTCAATCCCAGTCTGCCAGAAACAAGCAGCAGTTTCTCAGCCCTGATCCTGGTGGAACTGCAGCAGTGGAATTGCTTAAAAATAATGTTTAAGGAGGCACAATCCTGATTAGTTTGAGCTGCTGCTGCAGGAGGTGGCTTCTCCTTTGCACCACTTCCTCCCCTGTGCACCAATTCTGCTGCAACTACACAGGATGAAAAGCAACTTTGCAAAGAGGGAGGGGGGAGAACGTGCCAGGAGCAGGCACATTTCCTCCCTGAACAGTCAGAGCTGTTCTGAAGAGCTCTTATTAACAGGTTTAATGGCTGTTCAATCCTTTTCTTTTAGAACTGCCACTTGTGCTCTCAGCAGCAGCCCAGTAACTGCTTCCTATCTCTCCTCAAGATCAGAAATAACATTCAGCTCTTTCATATTTTAAGACTTTCAAAAAAAAAAATCAACTTTCCAAATATCCAAGTACCCATGAGATATTTACCCTTGATTTGAAAATACTGAAGGTATTTAATAACAGGGTTTTATAATGATCACGTAGTTTTCTCATTCAACAGTAAGAAAGTCATTTCTCTCCAACACAAAAGGAAATCCCCACCTGAGACCAAGATTTATCTTAGAACTGGGCTCTTGAAAGATGAGGTTTCACAGTTCAGTATCCCACGAGTGGTGGGATCTTTCCTTTCACAAGCAAAATGATCTCAAATCAACCATACACAACTCTGTACTTGTGGTTTGCATTTCAAAATCACTGAGGGAACCAGCTACAGAGGGGAAAAAAAAACCCTCAGACACTGAAATACACAAGATCCCATTTTCTGCAGTAAAAATGAGCAGCACAGGACTTACAGGCTCTCCATGACCTCTCCTTGGCGCCTTGCATACGGACTCTTCTGCAGTTCCACGATTTCCGTGTGCAGAGCCATGATCTGCTCATCCAGGTAGCCAATGTCTTCAGCCTGAGGTGAAATGTGGGCACACATCAGGCTCAAGGAGAGCAATCAAGGAGATAAAGATCCCCAGAACACTTGTTTGGATAATGGGCAGACTGCCTGGAGAGTTTAGGAGACAAAAAAAAGCTCCTTGGCACAGCACTGCTACAATAATTGAGGTTTTTGTTCTCAGTGCATGATATCACCTACAACCAAACCTCTGACCACCAACACTGGCTGAGAAAAATCAGTTTCTTCATAAATCATCTCTCTGTGTCTCTGGATTGTCTCCTAGACTAAGATGTCCCTGTGTATAGAGTGAAACATTTTCCATTCCTGCTAAAGGGGCAGGGCAGGTGGAGTAACAGCACACAGTTCTGATGGTCTGCCAAGTAAGTACTGGGAGAGGTTCCTGCTTGTCTGGAAAAAGCCAGAGACAGCCTTGAGTTATTCTGCTAGAAGCAGTCATCTTTTTGTCCATCCCTTAGACAATAAAAAAGAGATTACTCTCATTTAAAACTAATTTGCATATTGACTTGCAGCATGCCAGTGACTCATGTCGGTACTCCTCAGTGAAATCCTGCAATTTTGAAATTGCTGTATAGCAGGTGATTGGATTTCAGCTCCAATGGGAATTTCTGTGTGCAGCAAATCCAGCCAGGAAGACTCCTGATCCATAGCAACACCATTTCTTTTGGGCAACAAGTAACATGTCTCTGCATTCCACTTCCCCTTTTAGAGAGCTGAGTCTGCTGACTGTTGTTTTTGTCCAAATTCATTCAAACGATTTGGTGACAGGACACTGAGTCTTTTTTAACGCACCTGCAATGGTATTCCCATTCCCACAGCAGGCAGGATATGAAACACTGAAGGGACACAGCAGTGGCACACTGACACATTAAATTCTTGTCACACAGAGATAATGCAGCTTCTTTAACATCCCCTACCTGTGCACATTGAGAGGCTTTCTCTTCCATTTCCTTCCAGGCTTTCAGCATCTTCTCTGAAGCTTGAGAATAAAAAGAGGTGTTAATTTATAAAAGGACATTAAGACATAAAAATAAAGCAAGACCTGGATTTTACCTGTATTGGTGTAATTTGAACACAAAGAACACGATGCTGCATATCCCAGCAGGAGGCACAACACAGAGATCACACAAAGCTGCAACTCTGTGCTCAACTTTAACTCACACACAAACCCTTAGGTAGGATTTTACTGCTTGCAATCACTGGCCTAAAACAACTCTGAGTCTTCAAATTCCACCAATAAGCTCAACAACTGCCACTTTTGATTGGACACAGACTTTCCAAACCCAGCTCACAGTGTCTTTCCATTTTCCATCATCATCCTTCAGCCCAGTCATCATTTTTGACTCAGGCTGCATTTTTTAGCCATATATATTCAAACTACATGCAATTCTTGCTATTCTCTCCTGAAGACTATTTGTTTCTGGGACATGAAACTGTAGCTGGTGCTCTTTAAAACCCATCTCTCATCCTGACAAATGGCTTCTTCTAACAACAAGCACAGCAGCTTGTTAGCACTGTCAGCAAGTGCAGCAGCTCTTGCCCAGTCAAAATTCCAAATGAATCAGACTCTGAATGAATAAATAGCAAATATTTACATCAGCAGTACTATTAATGCTCCTGTTTTCTATCCTCAGTGGAGAACAGCTGACCACCTGTCTCATTAGCCCTGAAGGTCTTCAAAAACATTCTGGTTTTTATCCTCCTGCCAAACAAACTCTTCTCCTGCACCTCCCCTAGCTAAAATACACCCATAAAGATGCTGAGCTCCTTTACAGGATCACAGGAGACACCCAGACAAGTATTCCCCACCACCTACATATGCCATAAGCCATCTGGTCACTGTATCTCTCCAGGTCGAGGCGAATGCTCTGGTGGAAGAATTCCAGCTTTGCTTTCAGCTGCTGGGATGCTGACACCATGTTGTTCTTCATTTTGATCAGGTTGGCGTTGTACCGAAGGAGGCTGAGCCTGACAGATGGAACAAGGACAGCACACATTAGCTGGAAAGCCCACCCCTGGACTTCAAAAAGAGGAAATTCTGTTACTCTCAGGGAGACTGAGCACTGCCAGCAGCTGCCCAGAGAGATTGTGGAGTCTCCATCCTTGGAGATATTTGAGAGCTGTCTGGATGTGGTTCTTTTTGAGCATGGATTGGGCTGGAAGATTTCCAGAGGTCCCCATCTGTCAGATTGTGCCCTTTTCTGACCCAGAGATGGGGCAACTAAAAGGTGTTTTAAAAACTTTTATTTCATTTTCAGTCTCATGTGAAGGGTGAGACAATACAGATGTTATAATTCACACCATCACAATCAGAAGCCAACTATTTCCTAATTACAATGCATTATAAGTGATTCTTGGCCTATCAGCTTTTTGCTACACCATGCTGTAAATGCCTTAAAGCCAATCATCTAAAATTACCCCTCATGGGTCCCACTACAATGCATCTTTCATGGTTCTATTTCTCCAAAGTATCCCGTCTTTTTTACAAGGCCATCCTTTGAAACTTGTTTCTAGTTCCATTTCTCTCTCAACAATGTCCTATTCCATGGCATTTCTAAGTCAGCATTTCTTATTTCAATGTTTGCATACAGATGCACACTACATGAGCCTTCTGTTAAGCTCTGAACATTTTCTACAAATCCATTTCCCACACCCACGAACCTCAGTCATGCTATGAGACTCTGAGTATATTCAAGTGTTTTTTGGTTATTATCAGTGTCAGGCATTACCCAGCACAATTCCTGGAGTGGAATAACCTCTCAGCCCAAATATGTTTTATAATGTAAAGCACAGAACAGCAGAGGGCTGTAAAACTTCAGGGAACCAAAACTGCCTGAAATGCACGATTCCAGGCAAACAGACCCCGTGCTGGCATAGCACTGCTCCCTGTGACTGAGGGACAACTCACATGGCAGCTCTCTGTCCCTGGAAGAGCCTGCTGTAATCCTCCTTCAGCCCAATGACGTAGTGAACCGCTTCTGCCCACACCTTGCGCAGCTGCGGGATCGGCAGCTGGATTTTGCTGTCCTGCACTGAACACAGGAGAAGCACAGCCCAGTGACAATTCTGGAAAAGGACAACGTACCTAATTCCTGCTTCAGGTGCCTAGGGAGCCTGGTAATTTCTGCTCAATTTCTAGGTGATGCTGCTGAAGCATGTATGAGCCTTTCATGTCACAGCTCCTCAGGTATGTGACAACCTGGGACTGAACAAGTGAAATCCTGTGGGGAATTTTGGCCAAAAAGGCAACAAATTTAGTTGCTCCATTTAATACATTGATACTGGTCACTGTCCTGATCTGAAAATGTCTTCAAACCTTTTGTAGGTTTCCTCTTGGATTTTCTGACGTAGATGTTTAAGGGGAAAAAATGCAGGTCTCCCAACATAAATGGGAGCTGCCAGTACACTGGGGTATCAATAAACATGGTGTAAAAAGCATTTGCTCCAAGAGATTCAATACAATGAATGAGATGCAATGAGATTCCCCAGAATAAAACAGCCCTGAGTCACACTAGAGGATGAGGAAAACCAGTGGAGACAGCCAAAGGCAATTAAGTTACTGAACAGTTAACTGCATGTCACAAGGCATTTTCTTTACATGCAGTATCCCAGCAGATATCTCCTGTCCCCTGACACTACTTTTCTTTCATAGAGGCACACAGAGTCGTTCATACAGATACAGATTTATAATAAATAAACCTTCAGAGAGATCTATTAGGTTGTGCAATGACTACTGTCATCTCAGGAGACAAGCAGGGGAAGCAGCAAGCAGAGAAGCAGCTTCCATGTACAGCCTAAAAGCCCACACTGGTGAACCCAGGGCTCTGTCATCAGGACACGAGTTAGGCTGCTTCAGGTTATTGCATGGCTCTCTTTGAATCAGACAGAGCCCTTCAAGACAACACACAGGGGTTTATAAAGCAGATTTAATTTCTTTTTGCATGAGAACAGCACTTCTCCAGCACACTCACCAATGTAGTTGACACAGTCAGACAGACTCCGAGAAGCAAAGGGGCCGTCGTAGACAGTTTTGCTTTTATCAAACAAGTAGACCATGTAGCTGTCCCAGCCCCTCTGGGGAGAAAACAGAAGAGAATACAAGCAAGAGAAACCCCAAATAGCTTCTACTAACCCAGTACATCATGAACTAATTGTTGTGGGCACTCTCTTTTACCAAGTGCCTTTAAAAACTCGTTTTGATAGATCCTACACAAGGACAGAACTCTTTGCTAGCAATTAATTAAATATTTAGGCAGAGTACAACTACAGAAACCTGCTTACATTACCCAATAAAATACCTTTAGAATTGCTACATTTACAGAGCAAACTGTCTCCTGTGGGAGAAGACTTAGGCAATTTATGTTTCCTAAGATTTTAAATTCTCTGAGAACATGAAAGACATGAACAGAATCCTTCCTACCACACCATCAATAACACACTGGGAAGCAGGTTTCCGAGGGTCCAGGCAAATCCCTGTTTCCAACAGCAGCTCCTGATTTCCAGTGCTTATTCCAGTTTCAAACTCAATACGATTCTGCAGGGAATGAAGGCTTTCCTCAGGATGCAAAAGGAAGGACACAATCTTGGCAGAGGTCATGTTTAGGATGTGTACTATCTGTAAAAAGAGGACAAGTAGATTACAAATGCTTAGATATCAAAGACAAAGGCACACAAGCCTGGGATGGAGCACAGAGCAGAATGAGAGCATAATTTGGTTTTAATAATCACAATAATGGGTTCAGGAGTAAAGCCCCACAAAAAACTCAAAGCCTGGGCCTGTAACTTTTAATGTCAGAGAAATTGACAATCCAACACATTAAGACCCTTCACAAACCCTGCTGCAGCTTAATTACATCAAAAGAACTGAGACAAAATTATTCTCCTGTTTCTACGCAGGCTTGCCTTGGCTAGTCTGACTGCAGTAAAGCTCAAGTAATTGTTTGAAGAGGAAAAATCTGTTCTACTAAACTGCACCTCTGTTCTACTACAGGCATTGCTACTATAGCACATGAATACACCTGGAGGCCACAGCCAACAGGGAAGTCTGGGAAAACAGTTCTTAGCAAATATTAAACCCTTATTTGACCCTGGGGAGCCTTTCCAAGGTAACAAACAGTAACACAGGGTCATCCTTCTACTCCAAATGTAAAGCTAGAGATCAATGTTGCAGGAGATGTTTTGTTCTCCAGTATGTACTGGACTGGCTGTGTATTCACTCATTTCCTGATACCAGGAAAAACAATTGCTCCTGACCCAGGAAGCTGGATGCTGTCAGGATTACAGCTTTGCTCCACTGAGCACTCTCAGTCCTCTGGGATGCTTTCAGAAGGCCTTTACCCCCAGTAACAGCCCCCTCTCACCTTCAGATTCAGTATGTGATCCATCATCAGGAAACACCTCGGACGACCGGTCTCAGCATCCGAACCTCCACCCCTCTGCTGTGGATCCCAGTTCAGCATCAGCTGCAACCAGTTCTCCATGGGCTCTACAATCAAACTAAAGCAGAAGAGCTGTAAGAAAGGGGAGGCCTTCACCAGGCTGAAGCAGCCCAGCTTCCTGGGCCTCTCCTTGTGTGCATTACTCAACAGGCTCTGACCATCTTTGTGGGCTACGGGCACCGGAGAGCCCAAAGTACCCAGAGAAGAGCCACTGGCTATCCCTGAACAGCAAACAGCAGCTTGCCAGGAGCTTGAAACACCCTGGAGAAAGAAGGAGGGGCTCTCAAGCTTGGGATAAAGGAGGAAGAGCCCTCAGTTTATAAGACCAGAACTGTCCCCTGATGAGGACACACGTACCCGCAGAGGCTGTGAGGCTGTGGCAGGTGGGTACTGAAACGAACCTCCCCGTTCATCTCTTCAGAGGCAAAGATGTGCTTTGGGTCCTTCTTCTTGATCTTTTCATGCCTGGGAAATAAAATTCTTTGTGTATAAACTCAGGAGTGTTACTTTAGTAAGGGAGCAACCGAAGACAGCAAAAAAGGGCCAGTGTCCAGCAGCTTTAGAAAAAAAACTCATCTTTCAGGACAAAGATGCCATTTTCAAACCACCCAAAACATCTCCATGTTTAAGAGAGGAGCCCTTCCAACAAACTCTGCCTCTGGAAAGATTTACCTCTTCTCTTGTTCTAACAGAAACCCAAGTTTCCTATTTTTTTGTTTCAGAACCACCCTTTTAAACACCAAGCAAACACACACTCCAGGCACAGCAAGACAAGCAGAAACCTGCAAATGCAGGTTAGTCTTTCAGCACAGGTTTAAATATTAGCACTTCCAAGCACCTCTCCCAGAATAAGTGTCTTACCAGGCAAATGGTTGTAGATTATGTAAGAAAGGTCTAAATCCTGCAATGCACTCAAACACCATTGTCCCAAAGCTCCAGTAATCAACAGTAACTGAGTAGGATTTGTTCTCAAAGAGTTCTGGAGCCTAAAAAATGATCATAAAAAGACATTTTGACAGTGGTATTTCCTTTCATTTCTGCAGAGACAAAGCTGCATCCAGGTGTGGTTCCCTGAGAGGGGGCAGGTCCCCAGGATCTCCATTTTTGGAGGTTTCAGCCCTTGGCAGTGCCAAGCCACAGCTGCCCTGCCTCAGTGCTGGTGACACTAAAAAAAGTCTTACCAGATATTGCAATGTTCCAACAAATGAAGTGCATAAACTTCCTTGATCCAGATCCTTTGCATAGCCCAGGTCTATTATTTTGTGAACAATCTGCAAACAGTTTAAACAGCTCATCAGAAGAGTAAATGCTGAGGAAGAAAAACCACCAAACAACCCAAAGTCTGCCCAGTGACAGCCACAGAGTATTCTCAAGAGGAAAGCCAGAGTGGAAATTCTGGAGAAAGTTCATGGCAAAACTTCAGCAACAGTGTTAAAGCTTTTAGTAAATGCACAGTTGAGTTTTCAGTCCAGTTCAATGTGACAGCTTCCAGAAATGACAATGGAAACACACTGATCACCTGACTTACCTTCCCACCTTCATCCTGAAGAACAATATTTTCAGGCTTTAAGTCTCTGTGTATAATTCTGTTCTCATGCAAATACTGGATACCAGACCCTGAAAGACATGTGTTTGATTTAACAGAAAATAAAATCCACATTGATTAAATGTAAATCTGATAAAAAACCTAATACTGGGGGGCAAATTCCCAGCCCTCCATCATTTACCACCACTCATTTCTACATTTAACAGCTTCCAAACCTGTGTTTCTTCTCCACTGCATTTTCACATCTTTGCAAAGACATGCCAAAGACACTCAACTCGATATGAAAAAAAAAACCAATAAGCATTCAAACCAATAAGCATTCTGGAAGGGGACAAGAATAAATCAAGCAGAGTTGCTCTTTATTTCAGGAATTCAGCTGGAAGCCCTCTTGAGCACTGAAAGGACAGAAGTCCAGGCCAGTACTCTGAAATACTTTCTCATGCCAAAACTATCTCTTCCTACAAGCAGTGACAGGTTTTCTGTAAGAGAATTAAGAAAACAAGGGGCTTTCCTGGAAGACCTTTCCTTTTTCCTAGAGAAACCCAGGCACTGCCCTTTTACCAGACAGCTGTTCCTTCCCATGGTGTCCAAAAAAACAGGTACTTCCCAAGGGCCTGATTTTTTTTAATGCCCTGTTCATTTTAGTTCCCTTTTCATGGTCAGCTGAAAAAGGAAAATGCCACTACACTTAAAAAAAAAACCAAAAAACTTAACAAAAAGAAAGCATTAACTACATACCGATGTCACTAAGCAGAGAAAGGATTTGACTTTCCTTCAGCCCACAGCAGTTTTCTGGTTTGTTTAGCAGCTACAAAAAAGCAAAATATGTTCAAACCCACACTTGCAACAGTTAACAGCAAAAACCAACACTTTCCATTCCCTATTGAAACTATCCAGCAAACAGCACAGCTCAAGGACACTCCAGCTGAATGGGGCAGTAGACTTTGTGCAGTAAAATCATGGGCAAGAAGAAAACAACTCAAACAAAATGAAAATTCAGAAAGAAAAGGGGTAGGAGACAAAGGCAGGGCCACAGGGCTGCAGGCAAGGGAGGCTTCCCCTCAGCACCGTCCTAATGAGCTGTCAATAAAAGCAGCTTCAGCAATTTCTGACTTTTACTGCACTCAGGACTTTTAGAGATGACTCAGATGCTTCAGCCCTCATGATGGATTCACAAGGAGAAATTAATGAAGTGAAACACAAATTATGTCAAACAAGAGGAAGATTTAAAGAACACAAGCAGAAATAAAACAGATTATGGTTATTTTTAAAGCAGTACAGAACATCACACGAAATGAAGTATGTTACTTCCTGAATTATTTCAGCATGTATGCCACACCTAAGGATCCATCACAAATGAAGTGACCAAACACTGCATTGCAAGTAGAGCTGATTTCTCAGCTAGGGTCTCTAATCAGCCTTCAGGGAGTCTCCAAACTTTTACTGCAATAATACAACAGCCAGATGCCTCTGGGACTGTGGCCAGGTGCCTGTTTCTGCAAACCTCAAATGCTTTTTTTATATATGCTCCTTCTTTTACTGCAACTTAAACCTTAACAGGGTTTCTTGGACTGTTTTTAACAACTCAAAACCATATACAGAGATGGAATTACTGCATTCACCAGTGGCTCACGTTCCCCAGAGCTGCTCCCCAGGTGATTTCTAAGCAAATCCTGATAGGGATTTGCTGCTTCACCCCTCTAGAAATTGCTGCTTCCTGAATCCAGCTGTAATGGAAAGGGAGCACAAACTCTACCAGGTCACCAAGCCACTGCCTGGAGAACTACTGAAAGGCTCCTCTATTTTTGGGTGTTGCCAGTGTGCAGATTGGCAGTTCCCAGTTCAGCAGGAATAGCAAAGCTTCAGGATCCCTGGAGGTCCCAGTCCAGCAGAAATAGGCTCACTCCCCGTGCTGACTGCAACATAACACTGGATACACGTGAATCCCAACCAGTCAGACTCTGAACAGATGGAGACACAGCAGCAAAGCCAAACCTGCTGGGTGGCAGCAGCTGCACTAATGCTAAAGCAGCTCCACGAAAGGACACACCAGGATAAAAGAGTATCTGCCCTTGGCTTGCCCTCTCCTTTCAAAAACACAAGCCTCGTTTCCCACACACATTTTTTTTTCCCTCTCTACATTAACTTCCTCACACGTGTACCTGATGCCTCAGGGTTTAGCTTTTATATTTTTCACATTCTGTGCTGCTTTAGTGTGTGGGTTTGAGCTTCACATTACGGGATGGTGGCTCTGTTCACAGAGCAGGGAGACAAAACAATTCCTTCTCTAGCTGGGGACCAAGGACAAATGATCCAAATCTCAGGCCCAAGAGCACAAACAACGTGGGCTGAAGAGAGAGAAACACAAGGAGGATGGGACTGCATGGGCTGGAGCTGTAATTAGATAATTAACTCTAATACACAAATGGAGCAGAACTAAAAGTGAGAGCCCCTGTGAGCGCTCGTGCATTTTGGGACCATTTTGGTTCATCTTGGGTGCAGCCCTGGCTGGGCTCTTGTGCTGCCCAAGGTGGATCCATTGAGGAGATCCTTTTAATAAATCCCTTCTTTATTCTTTAACTCTGTCCAGCCTCTGTTCTAGACACCATACCCAAAGAGAGAAGCTCCACAGAGCAGCCCTGGTGACAGGGGCAGCGCTACCACGCCCTGTTTGGGCTAGTGGTATCTGGTTTTTATTGAAAGCCAAGCAGGCATTACCTTGCGGAGGTCGCCCCCCGAGCAATACTCCATGGCCAGGAGAGGAACGTCGTTCACCAGGAAGTTCATCTCCTCAGGAACTTCACAGGCTCTGACCACGTTGGGATGGTTCAGCCTAAGCACACAGACAGCTGGATGAAAACTCTCTTGGGAGAATGAGACAACAGCTTGCAACGTAAGCAGTTTTATGTTCCAAGGACAGCTTCTGCTCCCCACAGGAATCCTTGCTCACTCATCAGCTGGTACCTACCGTACCCAAATGCATAAAATCCACACCTAGGGAATACACAAACCAGTGATAAGCAGAGTTGATGTCTCAAAGGCAAGATGCAGAACTTTGGGGAGTTCCAGACTCAAGTTGTGAATTCTTGCACAATCCTGGCAGTGTCATTACATGTGTGTGTATGTAGGAAAAGGCTCCCTCCGGCCCGTGTTTCACAAGAACCCCTTAACATCCGTGTAACTGCACCAGGCAGATGAAAGCCACATTCAGAGGGAAAAATTAACTTCTTCAGCTGAATTCAAACAGCTGCTTCCTGTCTCGAATACATGCTACTCTTGGGAATAAATTATATATCCAGAAAGAAATGAAAGCAAATTATTTCCCTCTACATCTTCCAAAGCCTCTGGACACCAATGCATGAGCAGCTCGTAACTCAGTGGTTGTTTCCAGCACCCAAATCAAACATCACCCAAGCCCTGACTTACAAATTGATGTTCCCTGCAAGTGGTTTCCCATGTCATGGCACACAGTGAGCAGGTGAGGGTAACAAAGTGACAGCGGGAGCTCAGAAAAGCACTGAACACCAGGGTAACTGCAGGCCTCGGGGAGGACAACTCAGAGCATCCCTGCTCCCACCAGTGGGACAGAGGATTTCCTGCTCCAAGATCTCTCTTTCTCTCTCAGGAGAAGTTCTGTGAGACCCAAACACCCAGAGGCAGCCCCCACATCCATGAGACCAAAGCTGTCCAGCCCTGTTTCACCCGCTGGAGAGGGAGGCTGGGCAGCACATAGCATGGACTTTCTCACAAGGAAGTGGAAGGAGAATTTATTCTTTACATTCGGCAGCGTGACAGAAAAAAAAAGGCAATTCCAGGATCCCCTGGTTGCTAAATCAAAACCAAAAGTACCGCACGGTATGGGAACATGTGGGCGTTCCCAAGTCACAACATCAGAACTCAACCCACAGGATGGTGTGAGTTTGGAGGAATTTCGGATGTGTGAACAGCCCAGGTGGCACAACAGGGCAGGGGGCTTGGGGGTCGCCAGCTCCCAGGCCGAGGCAGGAGCTGGGGCACTAGGTGAGGGGGATAAGCACAGGCATGCCAGGTGACAAGAGGCCCAGGGGCTGACCCCCGGCTGTCCCCACAGCGCGGTCCCATCTCCGCAGCCGGTCCGGGGCTGACTCCCCGCACTCCCCGCTCCCGGCCAGTCCATCGCCAGCCCCCCGGCTGTCCCCTCTCCCTGTCTGTCCGCTGCCGCCGTGCCGAGCCGAGCCGAGCCGTGCCAGCCGGCCCGCACTCACTTCTTCATGATGTCGATCTCGTGGCACCAGCGGTCCTTGTTCTTAACGCTGAGCTCCAGCCGGCACGACTTGATGGCCACGCGGTCGCCCGAGTCCTGCGGGACACAGCGCCGTCAGCCGGCCCGGCCCGGCCGTGCCCCCCCCGCCGCCCGGCCCGGCCCCACCTGGTGCTGGTACAGGCACACGTTGCCGAAGCCGCCGGTGCCCAGGCGGTCGCGCATCTCCCAGGGCCCGCAGCCGCCGGCCGGGTGCCCGCGCAGCGCCGCCCCGGCGGGGGCCCGCTCGCCGGCGTTGGGCGCGGGGGGGCCGGCCCGCTCCATGGCTCAGCCGCTCGCTCCGGCACTCCGCCTCGACTGCCGCGTCACCGGCCGGCGCCGCCCGGGGCCGCGGCCGGCAGCGCCGCCTCAGTCGCGGAGGGAGAAGTCGAAGGGCTCGAAGTCGCGGCGGAAGGCGCGGGCCTGCGCCGCCTCCTCGGGCCGCGGGGCGGCGCACTGCCGCCAGTCCGCGCGCTGCGGCTGCGCCAGCAGCGCCTCGCTCGCCAGCACCTCCCTGCAACGACAGCGCCGTGACGTCAGCGCCCGCCGCCGTGACGTCACGGCGGGGGCGGGCGGGCCCGGCGCGCACCTGCCGAACTGCAGCGGGAAGCGGCCGCGGATGCGGTGGAACAGCTTCTCCCCCGAGTCCAGCTCCACGTAGAAGTACGGCGTCCCCGGCTGAGCCACCTGCGCCGCGGGAACCACGGAAGCACAGAGTCAGTGCGGCTGGGAAGCACCTCCATCGAGCCCGCCCTTTAACTGGACCGTGGCGCTGCCACGCCCAGGCTGCACCTAAACACCACCCTTCCTAGCCCCCCTTCTGAGAACAGGTGACAGGCACACCCTCCTCCCAGCCACTTCAGCTGTCCCCATGCCGTGCTCCTCTCTTCTGGCAGGAAATTTGGAAAAATAACCCCACAAACTGCCTGAGGTCAGTGCCTGACCTCCAACAATACCTTCCATGGGAGGAAGGAGCAGTGGGTCACTTCCTGCTGGGATCACCTATGACATTTTGTGGTTTAATTCTGCCATGAGTGACTAAATGAGAACCAGGCAGGTCTCGTTGTTCCTAAGCTCATCTAGGTCACCCAGCCTACTACACACAATTTTTGGAGGATGAAGCCACGCTCACATTTCTCAGCTGAGAAATCATCTGTTGTTCCTGGGATCTTCTCCCAGAGCAGAATCCTGGCACATCCCCAAATCAAGTCGATGAGGTTCTGCCTCCAACAGCTTGGCCCCACCCCACAGCGTGACCTCAGAGAGGAACAGCAGCTTAGGCAGGACAGAGGGGAAGCAAGGAGGTGAAATCTGACCCCGTACCTGCGCGATATCCGAGTGCTCTGGGATTTCTAACAGCTCAATCTGCTGCTCCTGTGCTTGTGTAATAAAGGCCTCCTTGATGTCTTCAGACGTACAGAGGTCCAGTGGGACAGGGATGACCTGGAGAGGGAGGACAGTTCCATAAAAGAAGACGAGACAATGCGTTTGCAGAAAGCCATCAGTCCATCACTGGAGCTCATGGGCTCCTCAGTACAGCTCAGCCTCATCACACAAGATAGGTGAGCACCCATCTCTACAGGCTTAAACTTATGAGACATTTTTCCCTGTAGGAGCTGGACAGAGAGCTGAAAACCCCAGGCTTGAAAGTTCTCAGCACAGCCCTCTCCTTTCTCATCTCTGTGGTAGTTCTGATACAGCCCTGATACACTTACAGACCTGCCACACACAGCAACCACCACGATAAACCCCAAAATGACTCTTTCAGTTCACCTGGACTTTATATTCAGTGCAAGTTTATGTTTTCCCAGAGCAACACCCAAACCATACCTGTAGCTGCAAATGCTGACTCCTATAGTTTCTTTCAAATAGGACATATCTCTTTCCCTTGCTTCTGAAAAATTCCTTTAGAGCAGCCTTGTACTTGGTCACTTCTTCCAGCACCTCTGAAGACAAGTCCACCACTGACTGATAGTGCCCAATTGGCAAAATCAGGACGTGGTCAGGAGACAAACCCCCTTTGGCCAGGGCAAGGTAGCACTAGAGTGAAACAACACACACCAGTTACTCACTGTGCTGTAGGAATTTAACCTCTGACTACTCAGTCTGAGTAGCCACAAGAAAAGGAGAGTCTTTTATGTTGCTTATTATGGATTGTTTATTAGCCATTTTATTTGAATTTATTTTTATACTGAATTTATTAATCACTAGAAGAATGAGAAAGAGGCAAAGAGACTGCCAAATGACAAAGGAAAAGTTATCTTTTGAATGCCAGAGGAATGCTTTGTGTGCAGGGAAGCTGCTGAGTGAACTTCAGCAGTGAGGCAGGAATTTCTTATTCTGACACAAAAATCCACTTAAAAATTTGAACTAAACCCGTGGACAAACCGGTCCCTGTAAGTTAATTATGCTATACAGGAGCAGAAAGTGCATAAAACAATGATGGACTGAGCTTCAAAGTCAACATCTTGAAGTACATCTTGGACACATTTTCATCGCTATAGAACAAAACTATAACCAGCCATCCCAGAGAGATCTGGCACTGGTGCATCCTGCTGCCAAAGCAAGTTCCAGCTTTATTCCAGCTGGAAAAGTTTTGCCAGATGGTAAGAGAGGGCTGGCACAGCAAAAAGTGTTCTGGCACTGGATTCCAGCTGTGCTGCTGGAACAAAACTAGGCCATGCTTCACTTTTTAAGAGTTTCTATGTTTGTAGAGGAGATGCAAAGGAACTGAAAGCAAACCAGCTGCAAATAAAGTTTGTTTTATGTTTAAAATTGGAGATTTTTATTTTGTTTTGCCATGACTTAGCATGATTCTGACCTAGCAAACCCATGCTGCAGGTACTTACATGTGTGCCAATACTGACAACCAAGTGCTTCTCCACCTCTGGGCTGGCCAGGCAGAACCAGCAGGGCCCCGTGGGCTGAGCTTTGTTGGGAAAGAAAACAAGGATTAGCAGAAGGGGTATTTGTCAGAACACAGACAACCTGGTATTTTCCAGCCACCCTTCCCAGTTTATAAAGTGCTGAAGGTGTCAGAAGGACACAGCTCTGGCCAGGGAAATTCCAGCAAGAAAGGAGGTGGTGGCAGTCAGACCCTGCTGACTGCCATTCTCCTGGAATGCTGTAACCTAATGAAGGAGGAGCTTAGTAGTTCCAGGAATTAGCAGTTGCAACTCACTAAATAAGAAAACACCAGCACATGTAAGCAAACAAATCAAAATGAGGTAAAATTACTGCACAGGTAAAGACAAGGGCAGATGCTGTCAAACACACTTGTCAGTTCTGGTCTATCCATCACACCCAAAGCACCTGGATTCACACCCAAACTGTGACACCTGAGCTGAGATTTTCAGAAGCACCATGTCTGGTTCAGAGAGTAAATGCCATCAGCCCAACCACAACCACCACAGACCCAAAGAGCCTTGAAATTACACTCTTGACCCTTCTTTCACCTACTGAAGCCAATCTTCCCTTGGAAAAGAGGGAAGATCCCTTCATCTTCCTGCATTCCCCCAGCAGCTGGCAGTGAGAGCTCTCTGGCCAGCTGACACCGACAGCTCAACAACTTGAGGAACAACTTGGAGTGACGTGGTCCATCCAAGGCCTCGAGGGAAGAGCTCAGGAAAAAAGCATCCTCATACTTACGGGGTTTCTTGGCTTGCTTAGGCTGGGAGTCCCCCCCCTCTTTCCCCTCTGAGGGACGTTTCTTTCCCTGATGCTTGTTCAAGTCAAAGAAAAACTGACAAGCTGGTTCTTCCTGTTTAGGAAATGAAAAGTGAATGGGATGTTCAGTTAGAACTGCATCACAGAAAGTGACAGGATATACAAGAATTTGATTTTTCCTGAAGAGTTTTTAAAAGCATCAATATCCTAGAATCATTTAGGTTGGAAAATCCCTGCCAGCCCATGGAGCCCACCCTGTGCCCAGTGCCCACCTTGTCCCCAGCCCAGAGCACTGAGTGCCACCTCCAGCCCTTCCTGGGACACCTCCAGGGATGGGCACCCCAAAGCTCCCTGGGCAGCCCCTGCCAAGGCCTGAGCACCCTTTCCAGGAAGAAATGCCTTCTGAATACCCTGGAACAGAATGGCCTGTCCTCCTAGTAATGCAGCACACTACCTGCTACAGTCAGGGAAAAACTTCAGGGAGAGCTGCCCCAAATGATTATGCTCTCCTATTCAGCCTTATGCTGAACATTCAGAATTGCCTGGTTTTATAGATTATTCAAATCTTTTCATTTGCCAGCCTATGCCAAAAGAATGGCTTTATTTCTTAGAGATGTTAACGTGTCACAGACTCGCCAGAGGTTGAAAACATTTGACTGAGTTAGCCCATACAGCCAAATGCCTTTAGAATACTTTAATGCTGAAGAGGAAAAAACTCTTGTCCCCTTATGTCTTATAGTCCTTCTTTAAGAAGTGAAAGGCCACAAAAAGTTCTCCCTGGAGCCTCCTCCAGGCTGAACACCTGCAGCTCCCCCAACTTGTCCCCACAGCAGAATTTTGGACAGAGAATCCCAAAGGGAAAGCCAAGCAGTGTTGTGAGCACAGAGAGTGAAGCAGGAAGGCACAGGGAAGCAGTTTGTGTTTTGTAGGGAGAAATAAACACCAAGGTACCTCTGCAGAGAGCGGGGCTTTGCTCTTGGGAGCCTCCTTCCTCAGTTTCCGGTAGGGATTTTCGGTGACGTCCTGAGGCTGCTTCACCAGCTCTGCAGGGTCCATTGAGCTCATGGGCACGATGCTGAAGGCATAGAGGTACTGCAACAAACACAGGTGCTCAGGGACAAGCAGCTCCTGCCACAGCTGCACCTCTGGGGAGATCACTTACGAACTAAGACACCTCAGAGCAGTTCCACACCACTCAGCACATCCGTGTTTGTGCCAAGGCAGGACATGGAAAAACACACCCACTGTGCCAGTGTCCCACCCAGGAGCTTATGCAGTGCATCCTTCATCCCTGCCCATTTCCAGGCCTTCCTTCTGGCCTTTTATGTTTCCAGGCCTGGATCCTGTGCACCCTTAACTACCAATCAATATTCCATAATTTTCTTAAGGGTAGAAGAGAAACAGGTTAAAAACCTCATGCCAATGTTGGTTATTTTGCCTCAGAACACCACGTGCAGCCCTTACCCTTCTGACATAATAGGCAAGTGGTACCTATTAGTCAAGTGAGACAGATATCTCCACTTCAGCCAAGATTTTAAGTGCCTGGTGCTGTCCTCTAACTGGTCTCACTGCCCTATTATTGTACTTGAGAAATGAAGAAAGATTCAAGGGTGTCAATACCTTTTTCTTGCTTGTGTTGCCAACATCAGCAAGGGCAATAAACCTGGTGACGTGCTGTGGGGTCTCCTGTAGCACCATGTGATTCCTGTAAGGCAGCAAAACCTGGCTGTACTGAAAAAGTACTGAAAGGACAGTGGGAGAACCCCTCCCTGCCATGAAGGTACTCAGAGAGCACACAAATCCTCCTGTGTTCCTTAAAATCTGAACCCTTACTTGAAAAATAAATGACATTTCACATGATTTTACAAACCTGTAAGGAAGTCTTTCATAATAGGCCTTCTCCAGGGCAGCAAAATGGTACCTTGGTTTGAGACTTGCAGCCAGATCTGATACTAACTTGGAGCCACACTTCTTGGTATCTATTTCTCCCTACAAAACACAAACCAAGGTTTATTTAAACCTCTCAAAGAGCAGGGAAAAGAAAGGTTTAATGTACTTCTCTCTACACTCAAGTGAGCTCATTCCCAGAAAATTCATGCCAGGGGAAGTCAAACATAGAATGGCATATTAAATAACCACAGGGAATGCCCATGGGAACTTCTAAGATCTGAGTTTTCTTTCTGAGCCAGAATATCCCAACAAATCATTCTCTACAAGCCCCAAGGGCAGCAGGGTTGGTTATCATGCTGTGAGGGAAGGCTCCTCATGCATTTAAACTGAGGATTGTAACTCTTTTTGGATGTTGGAAGAAACTGAGAGGAAGCAAATTCTTTTGCCACATGTGTGGCCTTGCTGTCCAGACAGGCTTCAAACCATCTGAAAATCACTTCTGCTGAGGAACATTAACACAACAAAACTGGACATAAATGAAAAAATGCCCTTAAAATTCCGATGGAGGAAGAACCAAACCACCTGACTGATACTTAAGGAAATAAACACCAAAACACTTAAAAAGTGGCAGGGACAGATTAAATGCCCTGAAGTCTCATAAATCCCCCTCCTTTCAGTCCTTCTTCTCTGAAGAACCAGAACATAAGCTTTCCCTGTTTTTACTCTCAGCTTTCTCAAGCACGTGGAGAGGGTGAACAGAACTCCCGCTTGGAGAGGAAGCAGAAAGGCAACGCTTTGTGAAACCCCAGAACAGAACACTCACCGTGCTGTTGGCAAAAGTCCCCACATCTCTGGGCCAGGGGGATGTCAGCAGTATATCCACACCCCTGAAGTTTGGGGTTGAGAGCAGGGAGGCTTTCAGCTCGGCCACGTCCTTGGCGCCGAAGCAGTGGGCGGGCGCGGGCTGCTGCTGCGCCTCGGTGCCGCTCAGGTAGGCGATCTGCAGCCCCGAGCAGCCGCTGAACACGCCCCTGCGGCCTGCAGCGACACAACACAGCCCTGAGAGCGCCACAACCCCCTGGGCGGGGCAGCAGCAGTCCTGACTCGCTGCCGCCGCCGCAGCAGCCTCACAGGCAGCTCATCTGCCGTGCTCAAACCCGAGCCTGCCCACAACGGAGCTCTTCACACAAGCCCCAGCCTTCCCCCTCCTCCCTGCCACGTTGCTTCCCAAAAACTCATCCTCAGCAATAACACATCCCAGCCAAGTACCTCTACTTAGTTAATTTTTTGGCCTGGTGGGAATTCTGGAAAGAAACTGGTTTTTCCTTTTAGCTTAGCTACATTTCGCTTGTTACTTCTGTCACTGCAGTATAGCCACACAGCAAAATCGTATTCAAACCTTCTACAGAGACAGGCATGCTCTGGGAATAAGATTCCCTCAAAAAACAGGCTCTTGCAATCACTATTCCTTCTGGTTAGCAAGCTCAGTATCAGAGAAATTAAAAAAAAAAACAAATCAAGAAAGCAGGGTTTTCTTTCACATTTTACACAACACCAAGTTCAACTTCAGTCTGAACCACAGGATAAAAAATGCCATTTATGACTCCCAGAAAAAGGAAGGTGTTGAAGTGGGAAGAGGAGAGAACACCCATGAGAGCCCCAGCAGGCACAGGCAGCTCCCTGAGCCCAAACCCCCTGCAGCCTTACCCAGGTAAGTGATGTTCTCAGCCAACTCACAGCCGCTGACATCTGGGAAGTAGCTCAGGGTGTCCGGGTTGTTAGCACCAAGCACGTAGGTTGGGATTGGAGCTGTGGGAGAGAACCTCGTTCACTCAGTGAGCTTTAATTCCAGTGTACCCAGCCCACGCTGCCCAGGAATCAGAGCAGGAAACCCCTCCCAGGCACAGCCTCCACCACACACAACAGCACAAGAAACCTTCTGGCAGGGTGAGCCCCAGCCTGGAATTCCCATCGCTGCAGGAGGGGAACAAGCTCTGCTCCACTCACATCACCCTCCCCTGCTTGTGTAAGATTAACTCCAAGGTGATGCACAGCCCTAAAGCCAGGGGTGTTCCAAACAGACTTATCCTTCCCTCCTGTGTGGGGTTTCCCTGCTGGAGTGTGAGTGCTGGAACACCACAGTGCCCAGCCCCCGTCCTGAACTCCAAGGCAGGCTGTGAAGCAGTGCCAGCCCCGGGTGACACCACCCTCCGTCCTTAGTCCTTACCTTTCTTGGCCCCCGTGCGGTAATCGGCCCATTCTGCCTCGGAAGTAGAGCCAAAGAAATTCCCGACACACAAAAGCATCTAAAAACACCAGATAAAGCAGGAGTTGCCATTTCTCCACAGACAGAACACACACACAAAGACTTTTGCTTGCACCACTTCAGCAGCAGTTGGTTTGCCAAAGTGAAGAGATTTCTCTGTGTTTATCTGTGTTAAACACAACATCAACGGGTTTAAAAGGACAGCCAGTTGCTCTCCCGCCTTCTGTGCACAGATCACGGTTCCTCACAGCTGAGGGGCTGCAAACCCCTTCTCACACCGAGCAGAGAGAGGAGGATCGCTGCCGCGGAGGGACGGGACAGCAACACCCACACGAGCAGCGCCGGCACAGGAACCTCACCCCGGGCTGGCTCCGGCCTCGGCCGTGCCGGGACAGGAACCCCGCGGGAACGGCACCACATCCGCCTCCCTCCATAAGCCCCACGAGCCTTACGTCGAAGCGGCCGCTCTTGGCCTGGATGGCGCGGACCCGCCCGAAGATCGCGTCCAGCCGCCCCTCCACGTCGCCACACGCCAGCCTGCGGGACACCGCGCGGTAAGAGCGGCCGACTAGCACGGTCCGGCCCCGGCCCCATCGCGACCTCATCCTGTGTCCCGCCCCGTTCTCATCTCATCCCATCCCACCCCATCCCATCCCGTCCCGTCGCACTCACACACGCAGCGGTGCCGCCGCCATCACGAGGATGCTCGTCCCGAACCTCCCCCACTTCCGGGTGCACCGCTCAAAGCGCTCCGCCACTTCCGGGTGCGCCGCCCGTAGCGCTCCGCCGGTTGGTGCCCGAAGCCGGGCAGAAGGAGCGGGAGCCGGCGGGCAGTTTAAATGCCCGCGTCCGGAAGGAATCGCGGGTATTCCCAACGCATGCTGTCCTCAACCCTGCTGGCACTAAATATGGAAAACCCGTGAAGAAGTAGAAGAGGTGACTAGGTAAGAGAAGGGTCGTTGTCTCAGAAGTGACCGAAATAATCACTGCAGCTGATTATTTACACCGATAAATTATTATACTGTCATTATATATGTTAATATATGTAAATACTGTATTTCGATATATATTTGTAATTATTAGACCGATTTGTACCAAAACAAGCACTTAATCAGGCTGTAAACACCAGCCAAGCTCTCCAGTATTTGACACCTTTTATAAAATTTTATTATAATGATGCTTTATAAATAAACAATATCTTAGAAATCGTTTGTATAGAGGATTTCTAAATTAAATGTTTATGTATTTTATTAAGGTTTTACAATGTTACCATCTGAATTCTGTAACCAGGAGCTGAAATCTGAGTTGGTACTGTTGGTGTTTATTCCTTCTGTGGTATTGGGACTGAACCGTTCCACATTTCAACAACAGGCACGAGAAATGGAAAGTAATAACTTTTATTTTCTGCATCTCACTTGGCCTGAATAAACCACAAAATTAGCATGGAATGGTTTGGATGGGAAGGGACCTTAAAGCCCATCCAGTGCCATGGGCAGGGAATTCTTCCGCTGTCCCAGGCTGCTCCAAGCCCTGAAAGTCCAACCTGGCCCTGGGCACTGCCAGGGCTGCAGGGCCAGCCCCAGCTGCTCTGGGCACCCTGTGCCAGGGCCTGCCCACTCCCAAAGGCCAGCAAAGCCGGCTGCTCACCGGCGGGATGTGGGAAGGCAAGGCGGAGTCCCTTTCATTGATTTTGCTGACGGTGACTGGACCGAAGCGCACGCGGCGGTAACGGGCAGGAGGCCGCGCTCAGCGGCGGCTCCGGCGCGTTGCAGAGGCAGCGAGGGCACCGCACTGCCGGCCCGATCCCCTCAACCCCAGCAGCTCATGGACGCTGCCCGACGAAGAACTCCCCGCCATCCCACGCTCTCGAAGGGGCGGAAAAGCGGCGGCCGCCCCTCAGCGGGGCCGTAGTTCTGCCTCTCCCCAACATGGCCGGCCCCCGCCTCCCCTCAGCGGCGCCGCCGCCGCACCGTCACCGCTCCCCCTCAGCTGCGTTCCCCTTCAGCCTTCCCCCAACATGGCGGCACCCCCGCCTGCCCTCTGCAGCGCCATCGCCACCGCCACATCGTCACTGCCGCCCCTCAGCCTCCCCCCGTTATGGCGGCTTCTTCCCCACCTCCCCTCAGCAGCGCCCCTCCTCCGCCTCCCCTCATCATGACCGCTCCCCCGCCTCCCCTCAGTATCAGCACCGCCCTTCAGGCTCCCCTCATCATGGCGGCGCCTCCGCCTCTCCTCAGCGTCAGCACCGCCCCTCAGCCTCCCCTCATCATGGCGGCCCCTCCGCCTCCCCTCAGCGTCAGCACCGCCCCTCAGCCTCCCGCGCGGGCTCCTCCCGCCCGGCGCAGCCGCGGAGCAGCAACCGGGGCTCGGAGCGCGCGGGAAGGGCGGAGGGGCGTTGCTGGCGGTCCCGGCGGTCCCGGCGGGGCGGGATGGCGCTGCCGCAGCAGTGCGAGGCCGCGTTCGGCACCGCCGACCTGTACGGTGTGCTGGGTGTGCAGCGCGGCGCGTCCGCGCAGGAGATCCGCCGCGGCTATCACCGCGCCTCGCTGCGCCTGCACCCCGACCGCGTCCCGGCCGAGCAGAAGGAGGAGGCCACGCGCCGCTTCCAGGTGAGGAGAGACGCAGGGAGAAAGGGATGGAGTGAAGAGAAGCAGGGAGAAAGGGAGGGAGGGGGGCGGTGGCAGCCACGAGTGAGACCGACCCACCACCCCACAAGTGACTGGCCCCCTGATCCGCTGTCCCACGAGTGACCGCTCCCTGAGTGACCACCCCAGTGACCAGCCCCGACCGACTGACCCCCTAGTGACCGCTCACCGAGTGACCGCTTCCCGCTGCGTCCCGCAGATCCTGGGCAAGGTGTACGCCGTGCTGAGCGACGAGAAGCAGCGCGCAGCGTACGATGAGACGGGCATGGTGGACGAGGACGCCGAGGCGCTGCAGGACGGGCGGGACTGGCTGGAGTATTGGCACCTGCTGTTCAAGGTGAGAGCGGGATGGGGCTGGGAGACAGAAGAACTTTTCGTTTTGATGTGTTTTCTCTTAAATCCTCCTGATGAGCAAGTTCTGTAACTCACAAAGCATCACCTCTTTGCTCCAGGTCACCGTGAAAGACATTGAAGACTTCCACAATAGCTACAAAAACTCGGAGGAAGAGCGGGCTGATGTGAAGGCAGCGTACATGAATTTCAAGGGCGACATGGATCGGATCATGGAGTCTGTGATGTGCGTCGACTACACAGATGAGCCCAGGATACGGGAAATGATCGAGCAAGCCATCGACGCCGGGGAGCTCCCGTCCTACAAGGCTTTTGTAAAGGAGTCAAAGCAGAAGATGATGTCCAGAAGAAAGAGGGTAGGTTGCAGCAATCGATTACCATAACCTTTAACCCTTGGCAGAAATAAGTAACACTTCTCCTTTTGAGATGTTTGTCACAGGTTTGCCGGGTTGCACGCTGTGCTGTTCACATCTGGTCACCTGTGGTCATCACCCCCCACCCCAAATCATTGTGAAAGGTTTTTCTACTTCTTTATTTCCTTATTATACACAGTTACATTACAGTTTAGCATGCCCCTACATTTATCTACAAAGCTGTGAGTTGCTGGAGTTAACAAAAACAAACAAGTGGTGAAAATACATTTTGGTTGGCTTCTGGCAGGTGTGAAACTGCTCTAGCCTAAATGGATTCTTGTATGCTTTTGTACACTTTATAGAATGTTATATGCACATCACAGTAATCTTTAAGTTATTGTAGTATCTACCAAAACAAAAAATAAACGTGTGTGGGAACAGGGATGGGGACAAACATCACATTCAACACTGTGAAAGAGCAGAAAAACTTCCTGCTCTGCTAAATGGGGGAACCAGAATGGGCTTTCCTTGCCTGATTCCTTATCTGTGGCCAAACTTGGAAACCCTTTGCACTTCCCTGCAGCTATTTGTATACAGATGCCAAAAAAAACCATTTTTAAAGTCCTGTAAGACTTGGTCAGATAACATGCAAAATACTTCTTATAAAAAAAAACTTGTTTACTCTTTTAGGCAGAAAAAGAAGCTAAAGAGGCAAAAAAGACTAAAGATGAACTGGGCCTTAGTGGAGAAAATGACTTGCAAGCGCTGATTAAAGTAAGGCTTCTTCTGTTTGTTGCAGATAATTTTGTTACTGGCTTATAATTGTGTTTTCCCTGAGGGTCTTTGATTTTGGATCCTTGCATATCTTCTGAATTCCTGAGGTTAAAACCTGGCCTTAATGTTAACTATGTGCTTTAATTTAATTAGAATCATAGTACAGTATGGATTTTATTACCTGTGTCTATTTAAAACTTTACAAGAGTTAAATATTTGGAGTACTTATGCAATAACTTCTAGTTTTCAGCAGTTTCACAGGGAGTTTTAATGATGATGCTAAACTTTCTGTAGCTTGTATTTAACATGTTTGATGTAGTCCAAGATTTTGTGTAGCTATCAGACTTCAATAGGGTAAGCTGTATTGGGAAGTTACAAAAGGTTTGAGCTTGGTTGGTGTTCTTTTCCCCCCTCCCCAGAACCGAAGCAGAGAGCGAGAAAAGGAAATGGATAACTTCTTCGCCCATCTGGAATCAAAGTATGGGAACAGTACTAAGAAAGGAGGAAAGAAGGCCTCAGCCAAGAAAAGAAAGACAGAAGGAACAACATAGACTGAAATACCAGGTTTCACTTTGTATGGAAATGTGGCTTTGGAAGAATTTTGGGTGTTTTCCGGGCTCCTGTTTCAGACTGTGTGCATTGACTGGCTCTAAGTGGGAGGAATGACATAGCATGCTTGCTGAACAGGGAAGACAAGGCATTCCTGTGCTACTGTCTCCAACCCTTTGGGTGCCCTACAGTTGAGATCCATGTGTGCTATTCACACATTTCTTCTGTAACAAACCTCCTGCTATTTTTAAAGGTCTTTGCACATCAGCTCAACAGGTCTTTTTCAGATACTCCTGTAGTTTTTATAAAGATAGTTTGGAAAATTGCTGATTTAATAAACAAGAAGGTGGGATTATTTTCAGTTTTGCGTCCTCAGTTCTCTGTATGTTTTCTAAATAAGCTATTTAAAACAAGCCAATTGTGTTGATTCTTCTGATTTCAGTCAAATAAATCCTGCACACTTCCAGGGAGGATCATGTTTCAAAGGCGTAGGAATCTCAAGGTGAACGCTTTGGGAGTTGAAGGCCCTCACAGCTTCAACAACAGCTCCTAGAGGGAAGGCAGAGGTAGATGGTCTCTCTGTTCCCTTTTACTTGTCTGCTCTCAAAAATAACCCTGATTCTGAGAAAGCAGAGCCTGTAATCGTGGTTTATAACACATGGCTTGAAGGTTACTTTTATTACACAAAATAAATAACAGTCCAGGAGCAGTCCCTGGTGTCAGCCATCTGTACAAAATAACAGAAATGGCCTTAGGAGGCAACTGCATTTTTTAAACCCACTGACTCCTCTAGGCTGTAAAACGCTACATCATGTTAACAGAAGTCTATTCAAGTTTATTTGTCTGCTTTTGTAACTCTTGTTCTACAGAAAACTCACTTGGTCCCTGAGGAATGGCACGGATACAAATGGGATGCTGATCTGCACTTTGCCTGACATAACTGACACACTGCACAGTGTTCCAGAAGAGAAACTGTGGTTTGAAATGGTTTAGTGAATAGAAGCCTCTAGTGAGCCTCAGCTTCCCTCTCTGAAAACTTAAGATTGAGCTCACAGCTGCTTTTTTTTTTTTTTTTTTAACTTCTGGAAATGCAAAGGCAGGTTAACCCAGTTATGTTTGCACATTACCTTGTTTTTGATTAAAGCATGTTTGGATCAACTGGACTTGTGAGCTTCAGTATGGATGAAAAATTATTAGCTGGTCTGGAGTGGGGAAATAGGGGAGCCACTTCATAAAAAATACTAACAAGGTTTTTTCCTATTGTGAACAGTAATTTGAGGAATAAGAAAATACAGGAAAACAGTACTCTAATTGGACTAGAAAGGAACAACTGTTTTTGTGGAGTGTCCGAACTTTGTTTAAATACAGCCAGTGCTTACCTAAGCTTGTTTTTACATTTCAGTCTGGCAGTTACTGTTTGGGAGTAAGACCTTCAACTAATCACTTATTTTGACAAGCCTGTACTTCATGCTTTCATTTGTCTTATCTGGAGCCACAAGGCCAACTCCAGCAAATGCCTCTGTCAGGTCTGTCACACATGGCAGACACAGCTCTTAAAAGCTCCAATGCTCCAGTGGCTTCTGGAACTCTACCTTGGAGTGAAGAAATCTTGTGTAATTATAGGTATTTTTACAAAGGGACACTGAGCTGTTCTGTGAAGTTACCATAAAATGTCTCACCAGGAGGATTTTGAGTACTGTCTGAAACTACTTGCAGTAAGAAGTTTCTTTTTGTCTGCTCAGCCTTCTTCAGTCACTAAGGAAGAGGTAAAAGGTTTTATAACTCAGGAAGAGGCAGTGTTGTGCTGCCCTTGGAGCTGCCAGGTCACCTGCTCTGCTGCCTTGATTCTACACACCTGTGTTCATACCTGCTGCAGCTAGCACAGCATTCATCACTTGCCTAAGTGCTTCCTTTTGCTAGTACAATATTGCTTTAAACATAAATACACTTTTAAAAATATGTAAATCACTGCATCTGTGGAAGGCTGGGTTAACCTTCGTAAGGGAAAAATGAGCAGGTCCTGCAGTACCTGCCTGTAAGGACATGAACCTGTCACCAGCCTCATGGAAAACAGCACAAGCACAGACTGAGAGTGCTTGCTGGGTTTCTTAGGAGTTGAGCTTCACTGGAATGTATTCACCCTTCCACTGGAGCATCACTTTCTCTACTGGTAGGAAATGGAATGTTTAAGTGCACCCCTTCTAATCTTTGGCAGCTGCTGCTTAGATTTATATAAAAATAACTATCTGTAAGGAAGGGTGTTGGAAAATTCTGTGTAAACAACGTTGACCTTGCTGGGAAAGAGGTGGTTCATGACTCTGGATGGATGGGTGGATGCTTCTCCATGGCACATCAGTGCCTCTGTTTGCTCTTTGTGCCTGATCCACTTCGGCCGTGGACTTTCACAGAACCGTGTGATGGAATACCTGACAAACAAGAGATCATGGACAGCCTCAAGACTTTGGGAAGGAATTACAGCTAAGTATCAAACACACTTCCTCTAGCTTAAAACTTAAGTGTCTTTTTACTCTAACACATGGCTATCAATTGCTTTATTTATAACTTCCAAAAAGGACAAAGCTTGTGCTTGCCGAGTTGCTGCATTGCAGGGAGTAACTGCATTCTTTGATTTCACTAAGTATTCATGTCTACAAAGTTTTTCTGCTATTTTAAATTGGTTTGTCAATACAGCAGTCATAAAACTTATCTTGCTTTTTTTTGGGGGGAGAGGGCAGATATTTATTTAATTTCAGTAGGAACCACTCCTTGCTTGTTTAAAAACAAGTTACTTCAGTTTTAGTAACTTGAGGTTAACAGAGGCACTATTTCTATTTAAGCTGACAACTTGGACACTGAGAGGCACTGGGGCTGATGACATTAGGCTTCCTTACTTGATTTAAATATTTGGTGGTAATAAAAAAAAAAAAATGCACCCAGCTATGCTCTGGAGTAGAGTAAGACATAGCAAGGATAACATCTGTAAAATGGCAAATTAAAGACATGGATGGAACTTTGAAAAACCTCCCCAGTGTAGATTACCTGTAGGAATATACCCCTGTAGGAAATGCATCCCTGTCCCAAAAGCCTCCTTTGTTTGATCTTACTAAACCCTGTGACTGATGAGCATACCTGAACTTGTGGATCCTCTCCTTGTCCAGGATTGATTACTATAATCAGTAACAGTGCAAGAACGGCGGCGCTGGGAATGGGGCTGGAAAAACAGCTCAAGTTATTTCTGCTTGCATGAAAAAAAAACCCAGCAAGATTATAATACAACTTAAAACTACTTAAACGTATATTTGGTAATGAGATAGATGTTGTCAAGGTCTAAGGAAAGTTTTTAAAGAAAGGTCAAATCAACTTTAGAAGTAGAAAATACACTTTTCTAATACATATTTAGTATGATCACTGGGCCAGTTGGAGGCAGTCTTTCCATTTCAGAATATTAGGCTGTTCCAAAGCAGATTTTGTAACTGCTGAGTCCAGGATGTTGAAATTATACACTGAAACCAATCAAGCAGCAATTTAAAAGCTGTGCTGATATTACAGCTTCCAAAGCTTGGATAGAAACACATTGTTAGATACAACAAGGTACCAGTAGAGTAGGAGTTCCAATAAATTAAACTGAGGGTGTTTGATACTGAAACAGATTGGACATTGATGTTAATTCTCAAAGCACCCTTTTCAGTAATTAAGGATGATCTGGTGTAATTAGCCATGCTTTACCAAGGATGTGCTGGTTGTGTTAGGCCTGGAGAAGGGATCAGGTAAGAACAGCTGCTCCTGGAGCTGCTGGTGAGTGTCTTCTTGTGTTGTGACACTGTGAGCACGGCTCGAGTTCCCTCGAGGTTTCTGCAAGGAGAGCAACAGAGTTGTGGCTTTTAATTAGAGCAGCAGTTCATTAAAAATAATTAACCCAGGAATTAAAGCTTTTTTTCCAATTGAAATTTTTGAATTATTTTATATCTAGTTATGAGGAGGGAAACATTGAATTTGCATTAGTGAGAACTAAGCAGGTAAGCGTGGGTGATGCTGTTACTCAAAACTGATACATTTTTCTGTTTGATCATCTATTTCACCTTCTGTCACAAAATAACAAATAAATTAGAACTCTTGGCCGGTGTAATTTGACCAGCAGTAATAACAACTTTAGATTATCCAGTAATAAAATGAGATTCTTGTGCCTGTTACCGTTTGTCTGTGGGGTCCTGTGGTGCTCCCACGCTCTGCCACAGTGGTGGTGGCAATGGGTGGCAGGGGGTGATTTCTGTTCAGCAGCAGTGGGGAGGGTGACATCACCTGCTCCTGTGCAGTCAGGCTGGAATGCACCAGTAAGAACACAAAAAACACACAGTTAATATGTTTGGCAGGTGGAAAGATGTAATGTCAGTTTCTTTGGCCTTCTGTAAAAGAATACCTTGGAAAAGCTTCAAACCATAATCTAGAAAATACTTTCCTAGTGCTCTCTACTTACATTTAAAAATACATTTTAATCAAGCAGAGATGTCACTATTTCTTAGATTGACTGAAGCCTGAGGAAAGGGAACAGAAACACAAAATACTGGAAGGAGAAACACCAGTTATGGAGGGACAAGGAATAAGTCTCTCAGCAGTGTGTGACAAGAAAGCAACAGACTGGACGAATTTATAGGTAAACAGCAAAACTAAAACTACAGTAATTTAGAACACATGGAATAGACAGGTCTATCAAATCCTGCATTGCTTCCTGATACTCTATGTGGTCCCTGTAAGTGACTCTATTCAGTCAGGTCATTGTGCAAAATAAAAGAAAGATATTCTAGATGTGATTGAGGGCTAGCTCACTAGGAGCCCTTTGGTCCAATAGATAACCTGTTTGAGCATTTTTATAGTCCAGTCTGGGCTAGGATAGCAACACGCAGTATGACCACCAAAAACTGCAGATTTTAAAATTTATCTTGAAAATAGGCTGCAGAAAGAGACAGCTGTGTCAAGGAAGAGATGGTGGCATTCACTTTGCTTGCAGAGGACAGACTGTGACCTATTGCTCGTCTGCAAAACTACCTGAATATGGGACTGTGTGTGATTCACTGAATCACAGCTGGCAGCACACTGAACGTCAGCTTTAATGACTCGGCTTTCTCAGGGGAGTTGTGCTTTAAGGAGCAGTCCCTCTCCTCACCCCAATAGTCCATGTCCTCCCTTCCCAGGGATGCTCTGACCCTGGTACCCTGCAGGGAGAGGCTGTTTTGGGGACCTACAGGCGCCTGCAGATGTCGTCTCCGGAGCGTGGGGTCCCGATGGGCTGCAGGGTCCGTGGTGGGGGGTTCTTCCTCCTGGTGCAGCGGGACAGGGACGAGGTGCTGAGCTCCAGGGGACGACTTGGCCACGTCCGGGTAGAGAGGAGGGAACTCGAACCGGGCCGGTTGTCGTCCAAGTCCCTAACAACAAGAAAAAATTACAAGACCAAAAGAGTGATGGGTCAGCATGACAACTGCTGTTACCAAAGTGCTCACATACAGGTGACTTTATTCATAACATACGTGGGCAGAAATTATGTGTGTTGATTTTTTAAAGTAACTATATCAATTTTCACAGAGGACAAATAAATAACCAAGCAGGAAAATAACTAATAATTAATTGTTTTCTCCAGCAGAAGAATTTATCTTACAAGGTTTTGGGTTGAATCCCTCTCAGAGTGAAAGTGCTCTACTTTATTTGCTACAGGTGATCTTACAGTGTTTTCTCCACTACAGGCAGGTTCCTTTGATGTAACTGGATCCCATGGATCACCATCAAGCCATTCAGGTTACGCTGAGAACTACTACTTGATCCTTGAGAGACACTTACCTGAAATTAAAACAAAATAAGTAAGTAAATTACTGTTTGACAGAGACATACAGATATGTATATCACTTTGGAGAAAAGTCATTCATTTCTTCCATGACATCCAGATACATACTCAGTTATATTATTTCCCCAGCTGGGGGAGCTTAGCATTTAATTTTTTTTGAATGATAGTGCTTTAATTTTTTTTAAATTTTAGAAAATGCCCTAATATTTAATATTTTTCAACCGAGCAGCTCATTTGCTGATCTTTCAACAATGACTATAATCAGAAGCTTTACAAAAATAATTTTCAGCCTATATTGACATTTTATGTCAAGAACAGATCTGCAAAGTCCTTTTCTGAGATACAGACTTATCTGGAAAAAAAACATCATATTCCATGCACCATAAGAAGAGCAAATAGAAAATAGCAGAGAAAATCCCATACATACTTGAGGTGTTTTTCTCCTCTTTTTGCTTTTGCGGCCACCTCTGGGTTTTGGGCACTACACACACAGTAAAGGGACACAAGGGACAGGCAGAGGGAAGAAATAAAGGAGAAAGAAATAAGGAAAGAGCTGAATTAAAATGGAATAAACAGGTAACACTTCGGTGCTCACCACTCTAGAAGCAGATCATCTAAAGCAGATTATACAGTTAAATTCAGTGTCTGAGAAAAAAAAATGGTTTAGAACTGCAGAGAGTTCTCCTTTCTTGCTGGATGAAATAACTATTAATGTGAAAATGGGATCCCACACACACACTCCTCAATCTCACCCTTTAATTGAAACATTGAATTGTGGAAAGAACTACATGCTGAATCAACAGCCACCTCATGGTTGTCACACACAGATATAAAACACTGCTTCAAGAAGGAAGTAAGAATTAAAACTTCCAGCTGAGAAATAACAGAACTCAAGTGTCAGAAAGGACAGCCAGCATTCACAAAAAGTCCAAACCATTTATTTATCTAAACACAACCACTCTTTCTGCTGAGGTAACACTGTGATTCATCCCCACACGAAACAACAGCTGGCTAAAAATCCTTACCAGATTTGGTGTCACCGAGGGCATCTTAGTGTGTGGCACCCGAGGTAACAGTGCTGGCAGAGGATCCAGCTGCAAAGGGCTTCTGGCATCTGCTTGCAGCGTTTCCACTGTTATGATACTTTTCTCATCATCTGTGCAAAGCAACAGAATTCCTGTCAATACTGGCACTGCTAGTCATGGACAGTGCAATGAATCAACATTTTTTTAGAGAGAGTCCCCTTGGCTGATAAGCTCTGCTAAGTTTTTTGAAGACATGTTTCACACTGTTAGCAAAATAACCTTTTTATTCCCACTGAAGAGATCATTCCCAAATACATTACTCTCCCATGGCATCTTTATAAAATTAGCTGAAATCCCCTTTTGAGCCCTCACCTTCACTGTGAATCCTTACCAGAGGCTGACCCTTCCCAGTGTCTGCAGATCAATTCTTCCATGCAGACCAGGACTTCACTCCAGACATCATCAAACACAAACGTGAGCACGGCATCCTTCATGCAGGAGTAGGGAGAGACAGGAGGAAACCCCAGTTTCTGTCTGCCAGAGGATAGTGCCATTTTCCTCCCATGCAACTCCTCCTCCCTGTAAAAATGTAAGTATTACCTGCATCAGAAACTATATTTACTTTCAGCTTTCCCAATGACCTCAATGAGAAATTACTGACTCTCCCTGGTCTCCCTGTACAGAATGATTATAAATCATACTCCATGAACAATAATTTACCCATGAGATCAAATTCATGTCAAAAAATCAAAATTAGTTGTTAGAGTGATATTTCTTCATCACATTGTTAGGCTCCAAATCTAATGACAGGACAGAATGCTGAAGACAAGAGAGTGATATTTTTTGCTGCAGCAATGTCCTCTCTAGTCTGGTGAAACCAAGAAGGATAACAATTTTACTATAATGGTTCATGCAGATAAGTGGCTTTAATTATTAAAACTAATTAAGTAGTCAGGAACTGACAGCACCCTCCAGAGTTCTTACCCAGGCCACATGTTCATACTGTATGTATACTGTGCTGAATAACGTAAAGGGGTAAAAAGATAAAAATAGTGGTAATTGTTTCTTGCAAAGCATAAAATCCACTCTAGTTCTTAAAACTACCACTGAAAAAAATCCACAATTGCACCCAACATTCCAGTACAAAACAGAAGCAGCACTCTGCTGTTGCATAACAAGAGTGAATTTGACATAGTATAAAAAATAAATGAGGTTGAAACACATATTATTACATAGGCTCTCAGTTATGAGAGAATGAATTATTCAAACCAAGCACAAAAATGGACAGCGTGAAAAATTATCACAAAAATTCCTAAACATAATTTAGTGAAAGAAATTGTCCTAGGAAATAGGTTTGGAAAATTCCCAGTGCCCAGGCAACCTCAGGTCTTTGAAAGCTCTCTAGAGAAAAGATAAATAAATTAATAAAGTATCTGTATCTTAACTGCAGGAACCCCAGGACACTATTTTAATCTTCAATACCTACACATCTCTGTGGTCAAAAGCCAAGAATTCCTCCACTATGCCTTCAGAGAGAATTACTTCCTCTTCCCCTTCATCGCTCTCTGAGGAACACGAGGTCGGAGGCTTGGAAGGGTCAGACTTTTTGTGAGTAGGAGCAACAAAAAGAGGCACCTTCTTGCCAAAAACACTAAATCTGGACAGGTGACAGTTTTCAGAAAGCAGAAATAAAGATAAGTTGTTATTCCACTTTAAATAACTGAGAGACAAGCATGGTTGTTAAGGGCGAGCAGTAGCGAGGCCAAAAAAATTATTCATTACAGTAACAACTTCTGGTCTGGATACCTCTTAATTCTTGAAATACCTGAAACTTCAGGGAAAAAATATCCAACGCTGATTAAAAAGCGTTCTAAAGCATTAAATAATAAAAGCAGCACTAGCAGTGCTTTGTAAATTTTAAAGCCTAGGCAAATTCAACAGATGATTAATAATAAAACCAGCTACAGTACACACATATTCTTATTAATATCAGCAGCAGCAAAGATATTTCTATTTACTCGCCAGTTCACTGTAGTCAGCAAAAGCACAGCTATGTGTTCTTGCTATTCTAACTGTACTCAATTCAGTTAAAAATGGAAAGAAAAAAAAAAGGAGTTTGCTGTGTTCAAAACACAGCCTAACAGGAAGGCTCACACAGCCTTCCCACCTTGGCATGTTCACGCTCAAGATGCAGAGAACAAACCTGCCTTCCCACCTTGGCATGATCCAGGCTCACTGCTGGTACTTACTCATCAGAATCCTTTTCCTGTGGTGAACTTACATCGGAGGGAGCCAAACTGCCCGAGGGGGAACTCGAGTACCATCCATACCCTTCATCTGTGGGGGCCACCACCTGCTTCCCCACCACCCTGCCACGGCAAAAGCAAAGGAGAAATACAGCAGAAAACCTTGGCAGTACGATTATCGAAGGGTGTAAGAATAGCAGCAAATCCTAAAAGTTCTCCTGGGAAGATTTCCTGGTGACACTCAGTTTTCTAAGGGAATTCTGCTCTGCAAGTCAGTTGAGATAGCAACAAACCTTTCTCAAAGAACCACATGTGGGGTAAGAGGATGTTTATTAATGACAGGCAGGCACATCACCAGAGTGATCTTTTTTCCTCTGTCTACTGCATAAGGGCATAAACCCACCCTGCCCCCTGTTTTAAAAGCAGCTGTGTGCATCCCTAGCCTTGTGAAGGTACCAGCACCAGATCATTAATAAAATACCTGAGATGAGGAAAGCTGGAGGACCACTGGTGGCATTCTTCCCGCAGTCCCTCAACATGAACATTCTCTTTCTGCTCATATAGAAGCTCATCAATTTGTCTGAACATCTGCTGAACTTGGTGTGTGGCAGCTTTGTCAAATTCCTGGAGAGGAAAGAAAATACCTCGTGAATAGCATTTGCAGGGTTTTTTTAATTGATCTTTTAAAACATAATTGGAAAACGCAACTATTTGTTTAAAGCTTAGCAGGACTGCAGAAAAAGATTTTAACTTTAAATTATTTTCTCCCAGAGATGATGTGGCCTGCTCTTAAGACGGTTGGCAGCCACATAAAAACCTTACATTGACACAGCAGAAAAAACTGTTAGAACATTTTGAAATATCCATATTATGATATTAAGCTACAAGACTTAAAGGAATCAGAACAGAAAGGATAAAATTCAGTGATATTTTAATGCAATAGAGGATTTGTTGCTTCCGGTGTCCATAAACAATAGCAACACAAAAAGCAATGCAGGCTGGTGGGAAACACTGACCCCGAGGGATGGTCAGGCCCTTTGTTACATGTGATAGAAAATGGGGTCAGTTCTGGGGTAATTTACATCTAAACAGCTCCATCTCACCTCCCAGAAGGCAACACCACGCTAGGCTTTGATGGAAGGATAATAAATCAAACATTTCTAAATGAAAATCATGTTTTAGGAGCTTACTCTATTATGAGAAACATGCAAGGACGCAGAAGTTTGATAAACACACGCCAAGTATCTGAAAGTCATCCAGCCATGGCTGGAGTTCCACAATAACAGCATTTATAGATACAATTGTGCACTAAATGATTTACATTTCCAGCATTTTTAGTGGAAATGCAGAATATTAACAGAATAGTATGAGGCTAATGTGTTTTAAACTGAAAGATGGAAAGCAGTAAAAAATATATTCTTTCTATAATCACTACCATGATTTTTTGACAGATCCAATCATTTTTGTTCTAACATGTCTTTGCAGTGGTATTTCAAGTGTCTTTCTGTGCTCGATTTGGCTTGGATGATTATGTTCTACTCACGTCATAGCCCCAGGAGAAGACTGAGCTGTCTTCTGTGGAGGTGTCAGCCCAGCCCTGACTAGCAGTCCGTGGATCCCCATGATCATCCGATCCCTTATGGATTCCCGACTCCCTGAAACGCGCACATCGAGCCAAAAGCAAAACCAAAAAGAAAGCAAAACAGCCCACAATAAACAATGAGAGATCGAGTGTCAGTAAACAAAGCCCAGCTGGATCAGAACAGCTGGATCAGAGGTGTCAGGACAAGTACCTGGAGGTCTGGGCGAGGTGTTCAGCCGTGGGTGTGGCTGAGCACACCTGAGCCCCTGGCTCTGGCGGTGGGTGATGCCTCAGGGCATGTCTTGGGAGTCCTTGTCTGAAAAAACAGCATTGGGACTTGGCACAACTTACAAGAATAATCATTGACCGAGTTCCCAATAAGTTTGATAGGTTTTTCTTTCCTGCTTCTCAAGGACTGTGCACACATTTATGACTATTACAAAGCTAATTCTTGTCACCAAAGCTCTAGGTTTAAGGTGTCAAAACTAACTCTAGGATAAATATGGAGTTAAAGGTCTTGGCTTCAAAATCAGTTCGACTTAAGCCTAACATGCTGTGAATTGGCCTACAGCTCCCTAAAAGCAGAGACAACGCCATTATCCCTGTAGGTTAATTTAATTGAATTAAATAGAACAACAGTAAACGAGCCGAGTAAGTCAGAACTGACTCAACTCTTGGGTCAGGAGAAAAAAGCCAGTTACAGGGATTTAATCGCGTTCTGTCACACCGGTGTCTGCTCGAGCCCGGTGCTCAGGAATCCCGGGAGCCATCTCCCGTCGGGGACATGGGGTGACGGGGCCGTCACGGGGCCCTGCCTGGCGCTGGGGGGAGCGCGGGCGGCAGGCCCGGGAGCGGGCCCGGGGGGATCGCGACCGGGACCGCGATGGGGCTCGGGGCCGTGCCGGGCCCCGGGGCAGCGGCAGCCACTCACGCCTGCACCGGTTTCCGCGCGTATCGCGATATCATCCTCAGCGCCGCCGCCCCGCCGCCGCCATCGCGCCGCTCCTCCCCGGGGGCGGAGCGCGGCCCCGGCGCGATGGAGGCGCTGCGGCGGCCGGCGCTGCCCGAGGACGCGGTGCGATACCGCCTGTTCGCGGCGGCGGCGGCGGGCCCGGGCGGCGAGGCGCTGCTGCGGCGCTGCGCTGAGCTGGCCCTGCTGCGCTTCGCCCCGCTCCTGGCCTCCTACGTGTGGCAGCGGCAGCCGTTCCGCCTGCGCTACGTGCCGCGCCGCGGTGAGCCGGGAGCGGGCCGGGAGGCGCGGCGGGAGGAGCGCCCGGAGCGGCGGCACTGGGAGGGGGACCCTGGAGCGTGTGAGGGGAACCGGGAGCGTGTGAGGGGAACCGGGAGTTTGTGAGGGGAACCGGGAGCGTGTGAGGGGAACCGGGAGCGTGTGAGGGGAACAGGGAGCGTGTGAGGGGGACCCGACGGCGGGAACCGGGAGCGTGTGACGGCGAACCGGGAGCGTGTGAGGGGAACCGAGGGAGTATGAGGGGGAACCCGGCGGCCGGGAACTGGCATCATTTGAGAGGGACCCAGCGGGCTCGAACCGGCAGCGTGTGAGGGGGCGGGAACGTGTGAGGGGTTCCCGGCGGTCGGGAACCGACGGTATGTGAGGGGAATCCGGCGGGATCGAACCGGGAGCGTGTGAGGGGAACTGCGGGCATCTGAGGGGGATACGGTGGCCAGAACCGAGAGCGTGTGAGGCGGACCCGACGGCCGGGGAAGGGGAGCCTCTGAGGGGGAACCGGGAGCGTGTGTGGGGGGAGCGTGTGAGGGGAACCGGGAGCGTGTGAGGGAGAACGCGGCGGCTCCACAGACTCCTCTCAGTGTCACGGCACGGGTTAACCCAGTGAGGCATCTGGTGCCACCTCCCCGCTGCAGCAGCGTCATCGCAGAGCACAGGACTCAAGATTCCTCGGCAGGGTCTGGAATATCCCCAGGGAGGGAGACTCCGCAGCCTGTGTGGACAATCTGTTCCTGTGCAGGGGCTGCTGAGCCGCCTCTCCTCTCTGTGCCCCGTCCAGGTGAGACCCCGGCGCACATCGGCGGCACCACCGTGTTCGGGGATAACGTGGAGGATGAGTGGTTCATTGTGTACCTGCTCCGGGAGATCACCAGGGAGTTCCCGGGGCTGGCAGCCAGGTAAGGCGGGTCCTGGTGAAGTGCTTTAGTGGGAGGGCTGTGAAGGGGCAGTGCCTACACTTTGAACGTCCTGTCTTAACATTCCTCATCCTTGGAGCTGTTTCCCCATCCCATTCACGTTTGAGGAATCCAAGGGCAGTTGGATGGGGCTTGGAGCAGTCTGGGCTAGTGGAAGGTGTGCCTGCCTGTGGCAGGGGTGTTGGAACCAGATGATCTTCAAGGTCCCTTCTAACCTAGGCCTTTCTATGGGCCTATGAATATTGAAAATCCCCAGCAGACATGGATTCAGAAGTGTGTTGTTGTGCTCTGCAAAGCTTTTCCTGCTAAAAAACCAATTTCTTCTTGGCCAGGATTGATGACAACGATGGAGAGTTTCTCTTGATAGAAGCTGCTGATTTTCTCCCAAAGTGGCTGAATCCTGAGAACAGTGAAAACAGGGTGAGTAAAACTTGTGTACAATTGGCAAGGGGGCCACAGCGGCCTTTTATGTAGCAGCTGGAGTTTCTCTTGCACTTCTAGCCAAGTGGTCTGACTGCCTCTGAAAATCCAGAGTGCTGTCTGTCCCTTACTGTTGCTCCCTTCAGGAGCACTCCTGTATCCACCTGAACTTTCTAGATCTTCTAGAACCACTTGGATGATTTTTTTTACCATGTTCTGGAGTGTTTAGGCAAGAGGATTTGGTGCCCTCAGAGAGGGAATGCTCAGGGCTGGAGTGTTGCTATCTCTGTAAGGACACAGGCTTTGTCTGGTACAGGTGAAATAATGAAACACCTTCACCTGGGTATGGATGGTTGCTAATGGCAGTGGATTAAAACGGAAATAATTAATTTGGCCATTAGCAAAATATTGTTTAATTATTTTTCCCCTACTCCAAGTTCCTAAAAAGGGATGGAACACAACCCAAAAATTGATTGGAAGTGTGTACCTGGACTGCCAGGCTCATGTTTTCCTTTTGTTAGAGGGAACAGACAGAGTGAGGGAATTGAGAAGTTTGCAATCAGGGCATTTCTTAGGATCAGGAACCAGCAGAGGTCGCATGTAGCACCCGAAGTAATGCTTTTTAATCCCGGTGATGTTCTGAAGCAGTTAGGTTATGCAGGTTCTCCTGAAGCACTTCTCTAGTTGAAGAGAAACTTGGTATTATTGTTATTAAGAAAACAAGATATCTTTGATGAAACTTGTTACAGTTAAAATAGGGATTTTTACTGGTTGGATCCTGGTCTCTGGCATCCCAAATAACTTTTGTAAAAAGGCTGTGCTGCTCCTTGTATTGGTTCTCTATTTGTACTGTATATTCTCTGTATTCAGGCAGATGCATTTGTATATGAAATGAAATTTCCCATCCCTCTGTGTGTGTGAGTGCTCTTACCCTGTGTGATGAGAGCACTGCTGCCTGCCAGGTGTTCTTTTACAAAGGAGAGCTGCACATCATTCCGCTGTCGGAGCCTTCGGAGCAGGACTGCCCCCTCTCTGCTCCCTGTCCCACGGTGCCGCAGGCGCTGGCGCTGTTATCCACCCGCTCCGAGGAGTTCCTGGCTGCAGAGCCCATCAGAGCTGCGCTGTACAAACGCATCCAAGGGTACGTGGGGGCTGCATGTCGGTCCTCTGCAACAGTGGGGTCTGCTTCTCTGCTCTCTGGGCTTTAAACATTTCCCCAGCAGATGTGCTAAAGCTGGTTCCTTTTCAGAAACCAGCAGCTAGAGGTTTTTCTGTGGCACTCTTGGAAAGAGGGGGATCGGTGTCCTGTAGGCTGTGATCTGGGGATCTGAAACTGGTTCACTGCTGGAATTCCACGCCTAACAATGACAAGCGTTACTCTTCCTTCACATCCTTCTTAGACTGAAAAATCTGAAAATTCCATGATTTTTAGAAGCCCTGTGCACAAGGAAAAAGAGGATTTGACCTAAAATGTAGAACCAGCAGAACTGTCATAGCTTCAGTTTGTCGCAACTGTGGTCAGCCCTGTGCTTTATTTTTTTTTGCAAGGACTTTTTGCAGTGTAACTTTCCCAGAGTATGGTGATGAATACTGCATAGCTGGATATGTTGGTTAAGTTCACAGGGACTCATCTTACTCATGTGGGGGATTAAATTTTCTTAGCCATGTACACTTATATAAATATGTATTATAGAATCAGACTCTCTAGGCATTAGATTAGCCAAGTTTTAACTCCAGAGTGATCCTCTGACCCATGCTGCAGGTAAATATTAAAGTGAAGTGGGCCTCATGGTACAGAAGGAGGGGTTACCTCTCAGTACCTTCCCACGCTCTGTTGCCGCTCAGGTATCCCGAGCAGATCCAGGCCTCGCTGCACCGAGCCCGCTGCTTCCTCCCGGCTGGAATCGTGGCCGTGCTGAGGCTGCGCCCGTCCCTGGTGGCTGCGGCAGTCCAGGCCTTCTACCTGCGGGATGCGAGCGATTTACGGGCCTGTCGGCGCCCCTTCAGAGCCTTCCCTGCCGAGCAGCGAGTGATGGCCCTGGTAAGTGCCCTCTGGAGCCGCTGATGGCCCTGCTGTGTGCTCCTCTAAAGCCTGTGATACCCTGGCATGTGCTCTTCTAACTCACTTAATTCCCTTCTGTCACTGACAGGGGTTCTGTGGCCAGTGGTATAAGCACAGAGAATTAACTTAAAAACTGCCAGTTTTCTGTTGGTTTTTTTCCCCTTCTGGCTCTAGGGATGAATTTTCAGGTCATTGCATTAATAGCTCCTCTGGATTGATGTGCCTGGACTTTGAAGGGGCTGATCATGAGAGAATTGTTTCTGAAACCAGAGGTTGTGATAACAATTCCTCTGTGAAGTGCCTGCTGAGTAAATTGATCTCCTTGTGTGATCAGAGCAGTTTGACAGCACTGCCAGCCAACTTGAGGAGTTGCTCCTAACCAGTGGTTCTCTTCAAGGCCTTCCACCTTCTCAGCTGTGCTCTCCCAGCTCTGTGAAAGCTTTTATGAAGTGTTTTATGGGCACTCTCCAAGCACTATTGTATCTGATTCATTTTGTTACAGAGTTATACCACAGAAGTCCTGAAAAAAAGCTTTAGAGTCAAATTTTGTACTTCTAAACTGTTGCCAAAATCTGTTAATCAAATTTAATTTTACATACACCTTGTTGATGCAAATACAGAATATCAAGGATTTTTCCTAATGTATTTCGAGTGACAAAAGTTCATATTTACTTGGGTATTTCAATTTGGGACATACTTTGTAAGGCCTGAAAAACAATTTATCAGAAAAATCTCTCTAAGTCACATTTTGAATGCAGTCTCAAATGTTGCCTGTAGTATAGGTGCCTTCAAACACACTCTGGTGAGCCTGGAGGGAGTTTGCTGCCTGTCCCCAGCAGAGTCAGGCTGCAGGGAGTGTTTGTTTCTGCTCTGGCTGTTTCAGGTGACTTTCACTCGGTGTTTATATGCACAGCTGGCACAGCAGAAGTTTGTTCCAGACAGACGCAGTGGATACACCCTGCCCACCCCATCTCATCCTCAGTACAGAGCCTACGAGCTGGGCATGAAGCTGGTAATGAGTTTTGAGCTATTTTGGACCTGGTATGCCAGGGAATGAGTCGTTGGCTGGAAGTTGCCTGCTTGTCCAGAGAAATGTGAGCAAAGTCCACACACCTGGAGAACCTCTTGTTGTTGCATCTTTTATCTACAGGCTCATGGCTTTGAAATTTTGTGCTCCAAGAGCAGTAAAGTAGCTCCTGATGCCAAGAGAAGTGTGTTAAGCAGTCCTCTGTGGGAGAGATTCCTCAGGAGCTTGAAGGAGAAAGATTATTTCAAGGTGAAGCAGTGTGTGCTTTTAAACATTGCAGGGAAAATAAACTTTAACCCTTGAACTTGTGGAAGGAGTTGCAGCGGGGCAAGAACTTGAATCCGTATCTTTGTGTAAAAATGAATGAATGTCTTTAAAGAGGACATGTGCAGTTTGTTCCTCTTTGAAAGTAATTTATTTTGGAAATTAAAAATGAAAAAGCAAGATTTGGGGATTGATTCATTCATCTAAAGAAAGGGGAGAAATACACTTGAATGAAGAGATCCACCATATATGATTGTGTGAGGTGTAACTGATTTCACTGGTTTACATTTCATTTCCACGCCTCTAGAATTAAATATTGTTCAAGATCCATGCATAAAACCATAGACCTATTTGAGCCCATGCAAGTGTAATTTTTATGTCTGTGTGGTTTTTGTGAGTTCTGGGGATTTTTTTTGGTGAGGTTTTGTGGTTTTGTTTTATTTTTTTTGACATGCCTTTGACTACTTATTTGGAGTTAATAAATTGGACATAAATTGACTACTTACCTGAAGGCTATAAAATCGGACAACTCTATTGAAATTCTTAGGTTAATACACTTTAATATACTTCAAATATAGGAATGCCCCTTTGCTGTATTGAGTTCCAAGTGTACATGGCAAAGAGGTTTTACTTGTTTTGGTTCTCTGAGCATTTCTGTGTGATAACAGCCATCCTTAGGAAGCCTGTAAAGAGGAAGGGCAGGGTTTGGATTCATGCCTGTGACTTGCATTAAACAGGGAGAAATGGAAGGATCAGCAAAGTACCTGGAGCTGTTGCACATGGCGGAAGATCACTTCCAGCGATTTGTTTCCGTGCCAGAAGGGTAAGAGCGACTTGAGATTCATGAGTGCCACATACCCTACAAATCAATTATTGACCTTTGAAATCCTTGTTACAAAAACTGAACCCTTTTCTCCATTGTACATTTAACATGGGAGCTGTGGCCAGCACACACAAGTACTAATTCCTCAGAATACTCCACTAGGAGAAGTTCTGGCTTGAGCAACTCCTTATCTTGGTTTTGTGAAATGCTGAGCTCTTCCAAGTGGTTTCCAAGTGGTGACTGAAAAGCATCACTTGCTTGTTGACTGTAGAAAGTGTATAAAAGCTTAATTGAAAAGCAGTCCCAGTGAATAATAAATACAGGGTAATCTGTCTCCTTTGCTCAATGGGCTGGCTGTGGATTTCTCTGGGAGATCAAATCCAAAAAATTAATCACTACAAGAATATCTGAGGCTTTGCCAGCTCATAATACCTTGACTGTTAGTTTTTTTTTTTGCGTTTCCAGTCTGTGCTATTTGGGATCTGGCAATCTTAATATTTACCAAGGCAAAATAAATGTAAAGAAAAAGAGCCATGACAAATGGGCTTTGGAGCCATCAGCTGGAAATTGCAGGGACTGCCTGTGTCCTGTTTTGGCCAATACTCTGGGTGGTACTCTGGTACTTCCCCAGGTTCATTTCCCTTTTTGATGTGTTTACAGAGAAGGAAAAACTAAGAACTTGATTGCAAACCTGAATGCAAAGCATGTGATCCCATTGATTCCACTTCAGTAAATTGAATTATTTTCTTCTAGCTCTGATGAAGTGAGCCCAGGTGATGAAATCCTGACACTGCTACAGACAACATCCATTGATCTGAAGGAATTTGAGAGAGAAGCAGCTTGTCTTCCTCCAGAGGATGGTGAGCTGGCTGGGGGGAATTACTGCTGTTATTTGTGGCAGGGGAGAGGGGGAATGTTGACAATGCTGAAAGGAGAGCAAATTCAGCCTTCATTACCGAATTGGCTCTCCCAATTTAGAGGAAGCCTTTCTTCCTCCACTTAGTGGCCAGAGGATTCTCAGTGGCTAGAATGGTATCTCTTAGTTTGAACTCTTCAAAGCAGAGTCTAAAAGTAGTGAAAAGAAATCTCCACTCTGTTCTTCTTAGCCTCTCTCTGCCTTATGCCGTGTGTGACCCAGGATCAGCACAAAAACAACTGCAAAACTGAGCTGCAAAGTGGTTGTAGTCCTGTCAGTCAGCTGGTTTGGGCCCTGTGGGCCAGCAGGCTTGTGCAGAGTCCCAAATCTGTCCTGTGTTCTTTCAGATGACAGCTGGCTGGATATTGCACCAGATGCTCTGGATCAGATGCTGCAGGAGGCAAGAAATGAGTCCCTTCCTTCCACAAATGAGGAAGAGCAAAAATATGACTTGGAAACAGTTGCTGAGAGCATGAAGGCTTTTGTGTCCAAAGTCTCCACGCACGAAGGAGCAGAAATGCCATGGTAGTAGCACTTTGAGTTTGGGGTCTGGTGTGGGATGTTGCACTCTGCTGCAGCCCTGTGGTTGATTCTGTGATGCAGAGAATCAGAGTTTGAAGGTGTTGTGCTGAGCAGGGCCTGAAGCAGAGCCATAGCAGGGAACATGCACTTGCTTTAAATCAGCTTGGTATCACTGTGACACCGGTGCAGGATCAAGTGCTGCAAGCTGAGCTGCTCTCTGTCACTCAGTTTGATTTTGTGGCCTTCAAATGTTTTCTCTTTTATGCCAAGAATTCTTCCACTCACTGTTTCATGTCTAATCCATACAGGCTTCAAACTTCTGAGGACTTCTAAATTCAAATGTCCCAACTTCGGTCCTGGCTTGAGAGAAATCAATATGGTTTGTGCCTGTGTCAGGCTTATGCTGTATAAAAGCTTTGTTTCTAAAAAAATATTTTTATATTTCAGGTCATCTGATGAATCCCATGTTACCTTTGACGTGGATTCTTTTACAAAAGCACTGGACAGAATTTTAGGTGAGATTGCTACTTTATTTGAAATAAATCCCTGCCCTGATTTCTTTGCTGTTGTACTGACACAAAATAATGTCCAGGGGCGGACTCGGAGGAGCTGGATTCTGATGATCTGGATGAAGAGGAGGAGTTTGGTTTCTCAGATGGGGATGATGCAGACCTGGCTGCTGGGGATCAAAGGCAGGAGCAGAAGGTGTCTCCTGAGGAGCTTGTGGGCAGTCTCAAGGCGTACATGAAGGAGATGGACCGTGAGCTGGCCCAGACCAACGTTGGGAAAAGTTTTACCACCCAAAAGAGAGGGGTGAGTGTGCCCTGAGCTCTGGTTTGGAGCAGTAATTTCCGAACAGGAAATGTGTTGCAAGTGGCCATTCTGAGTAATGTGATCAGAACCTTCCCCTGTGCAAGCAAAGTGTGCTGTACCTGCGCCATAATATGTTTTTTCAAACAAAAACTTACCTAAGCTTTGAATTCACCCATCTTTTCCAAGACTTAGTTCCGTTTCCCTGTTTTTAGTAGTAGGGCAAGCAGCTGCAGCTTCACTTGTGAGTTCCTGTAGTCGTTTTCTCCCATAGGAAGCTGAGCCAGGACTCAGGAACACTTTCTGTCCTTCTCTTGGAGTCTAATCTGGGTAATGGACAGTGGGGATTTTTAGCTGGCATGAGCATTTGGTGGCTGAATTCCTGTCTGTCAAGACTCTGGAGTGTACTGGACTTTGTTGGCTGCAGAATTGTTGCAGCCAATTTCTCCTGTGATTTGCCTTTTCTCCTGTGATTTGCCTTTTTTTCCATTCAATCTGCTGATGCAATTTGAAAACCTTTCTCTTTGTACTCGCTGCAGGCAAGTTCTGTTGAAGCAGCCCCGTCTGAGAGTGCTGGCCCTGACTGTGGAGCTGAGGATGCTGAGCTGACCCCTGTGGATGTGGACATGAACCTGGTGGCAAACCTGCTCGAGTCCTACAGTGCCCAGGCTGGCCTGGCAGGACCCACCTCGAACATTTTACAGAGCCTGGGGGTGAATTTGCCTGAGAACACAGAGCTCACTGGCAGCTGAGCCATGCAGGGAGAGGCTTTGGACAAGACATGGCTGGTGGGGAGATGAAGCACAGACAGACGGGCAGGATGTGGAAGAAGAGGCCAAAGGTTTTAATTTAGAGCATTCTGTTCATTATGTGTCACTTCAGCAAAGTGAATTTACCTGCAAAAGCCTTCTGTTTGGACACTGTCTTGGATGGAAATGAGATTTTCCCAGTGCTAACACATTTTTAGAAAACTGAAACATTATGTTGAATTAATTACTCAAATGAGGTTGTCTTTTATACCAAAACCACTCTTCCATTTTTCCAATCAGTGATCCAATTTGCCACATTTCTAAAATGTCCTTTCACCCATTGCTGAGTGGGTTCAATATCTGGGAAGCAGTTCCTGTTCTGAAAATGCTGCTGCCTTCAGGGAGAGGTGGGGAAATACCACATTGCAGGAAGAGTCTCGTGGATTTGGGAACACTGGTGAAATGTTGGGCAGACATTTAATCCTTCCCAAGGGCACGATGCTGCATTGTAAGAACTTCTGACAATTACTGTAAGAGCCTGTTGCTTGTTAAGCACAAGGATTTGAACAGTAATTGGATCAAATGTGTAAATACTGGCCAGAAGCATTTTTAAAATTTATTTCAATAAAAACAGAAATACAGCTTGAGTACTGATTTTTTTTCAAAGGTATGCATAACTTCCTCAGTGCGGTATCAGTTCTTGGAGTGAAAGCTTTTTCATCCTTGGTCATTTTCTGAATGAATTCCATTATTGCTGAACGTTGGTGTCATGCCAGCAGTAGCTGTATGTGAGTCCAGGCTAAACTGTTTGGGTTTTTTTCAGTGTAAATGTGGCTAGAAGGCATGCAGCATGTTCCTTCATGAATGAAAAATCTATTTTAAATATGCCAACTTTTGTTTCAGCAAGATAAATTTGAAATTACATCATAATTCTTGGTTACAGACACCAACAAAGCAGTCCTGCCAGGTCTAAATCAGCTTCTCAATTTATCTTTTTTTTTTTCTTTCATTCAGCAGTTAATGAGTTTTCCTCCACTGATGTTGTGTAATTTACTTTGTCAGCAGTTCAGGGAGAGTACTAGCAGGTTGGGCAGGGATTAGAGATGGACAGCAAGAGCTTGGAAGTGCGAAGAAGGTTCTGCTAAATTTCAAGGAATTTGGACTGCTCAAAGGTGAGAGACTCAGACAAATCTATGGTGGGAAAATGGGGTTAACAGAGGTTTTTTAGTTTAGACAAGGATAATGAGCAGTTGGTGGTGGAAAACAGAGGTACTTAAACCTTGGGAAGGGTTTGTGTTTCACCAGGGAAGGTAATCAACACATAAAATTCTCCACTGTTGAGTAGTTAGATCAAGTTTAGATACTTTAAAACATAACTGAGTTTAAGAACATGATCACATTTAACTGCTGTGTGGCCCGTGCCATACAAAAGGTCCAAATAGATGGAAGGACTCTTCTAGTGCACAAGGAGAACTGCTAAGCTGAGATTCAGAACAAAGCTGGTCTTTGGAAACACTCCAGCTGAGGTTCAGAACAAAGCTGGTCTTTGGAAACACTCCAGGTGAGGTTCAGAAAAAAGCTGCTCTTTTGGAAACACTCCAGCTGAGGTTGCTGCTTGGATAATCTCACTTTTCCATCAGTGGGACTGGGATTTCTCTGGGGCTGTGCTTATCCCAGCTATGTACAGGCTCTGGAAGTGCTCCCAGGAGGTTTTGTCATGGAAGAAGAAGCATTTCCATGCTGCCTCTTCCACTGCTTTGAGGTAACACACAAGGCGTCTCTGCTTTTAATTTTGAGAGTGTTTTTAGTGAAGGAAGCCTGATGGAATTAGGGAAGACAAGTGTGGTGTGGTTCTCTTTCAATGGATTTCTATTGAAGTATATTCTGAAGTTGTTTAACTGGTTAATTTTCACTTATTGTGTGTATTTCAACTGGGGGAATCCCCATTCACCTGCAATACCAAGGGTATCAATTGCAAGAAACTGCCTTGGCCATTATTTCAGGGATCTCAATGGATGTGGAATCCTCATTTTCTTTCTTAAACAGAACAGGGAACACCCTTTATGATGTGATTTTATTGGTTTGAAATGAGAGCAAACCTTCAATTTTCATAATCTTTTAAGTTTAAATTTATAAGGAATCTCGGTTGTGCCTTATTTTTTAGGGTTTAAATCGGTAGAAATCCCCACTGATTTCATAATTTGAGGGATTTATATTGAGGGGCAGAAAAAGGGCTGGGAAAAAAGCAACAAAAAAGAGCAGGGGGTGGGAAAGAAAAAGGTGGCAAAAAAGGGCAGCAGAAAAATAGGGTGGGGAAAAAAGGGTGGCAAAAAAATGGTGGGGGGGAAAAAGGTGTAAAAGGGAGAGGGAAGGGTGGGGAAAAAAGGGCAGAAAAAAGCAGGAAAAATGGGGCAAAAAAAGGCAGCAGAAAAAGATGGGGGAGAGTGAACAATGGAGATGGAGTAACAGTGAAAAGGTGACATTTAAGAAGCAGGAAAGCCGTAGAGAGGTGAGGAGAAAAGGGTGCGAAACATGAGCAGAAAAAGGATGGGAAATGTGAGGGAATAAGAATGGGAATCTCAGAGACACCCCCACACCCCAGGCCCTTCTCCCAAATCCAAGGGAACCCCTCCAAACCCCACAGACACCTGGCCTGGATTCCTACAGGAATACTGGGTAACAACTCGGCTCCTTGAAACAGGATGGAAACAACCTCCAGGGGTGGGAATGTGTGCCCACTGTGCTTCCAGGCTGGGATCACCTGTGTGGGGCCCTGCCCTGGGAACGTGTCCTTAACAACTGCCAGGCATCTGGGCTGCAGCTGGAGCTGCGAAGCAAAGGGTTTAATTTAGTCCATGCAGGAGAACATCCCATCGTGTGGTACTCCTGCAAAGTGTGGGTGTTTGGAACAGAGCCTCTCCTTCAGCAGGCCAACGCTCCCAGATGGAAATTCACAGGGGTACGAGGCTGAGAAGTGAAGAGCAAAGCTGCTGGAAGGTAAAGCTCACAAAGAAAAAGATCCCCAGAAAAGAGTGCAGTTATTTTTATAACAAAGTTTCTAGCGGAAGTTTATGGACTCCAGGTGAGCCATGGAATAGTTTAGCAGTGTCAGAAACAGCACATCCACTCTTGGCCAGGAGTTAGGCTTAGAGTTAGCAGCTAACCCTAAAACTCTTCCCATGGCACTGGCAGTGGCTCCTGTCAGGATGTTTTACCCAGCAGAAATCCAAGGTGACCACAGGATGTGAAGTTATCTGGCTATAAAGTGAAACTTGCTTTATGGTTCCCATTTAACCTCCTGCTAACCAGGTGCAGCTGCCCTCCTGCCTGTGGCTGCCCTCTGACTGCTGGGTCTCAAAGGCTTTGTTACACCACAGGGATCCAGATGCTCATAGAATCTCTAGCACTGCTGTAGAAAACTGAATCTATGCCTTGTAAAAGTGTACCTTAGGTCAGCACTGACAGCTGTACATAACAAAGTGATTTTCTGACTGAATCAAAACTTTAGAAAACAGGAGACCTTACACTAATGAGAATTATTTATTAGAAATTGCAGTTGTTTTCCACTCCAATTCCCATGCCTAACACAGATACCTTTCCCCCTTTCAGTCCAAGAAGAAATCTTGATGAAAAACTGTGTTTCAAAGTCACTGTCACCCCTGCAGAGAGGCCTGGAGCTTTCCTTACCCCATCCCCAGGGGACTGTGAGCTGCCCTCCCCAGCAGCAGAGGCCACACGTGCCCTCCTCAGTTCAGAAGTCAAAGGTGCCCCTTGACAGAGCACAACCTTGTACGGTGTGGTATTCACATGCCCTCTGAACAGAGGGAGACTTTGCTTTCTCAGGATTTCTCCTGAGAGAATTTCTGAGAGCAGCAGAGAAAAGAGAATCAAAACAATTACTATCTCATTCCTTGTTCTTGTTTGTGCCCATGTGAAAATGTGGTCTGAATATTGTTTCCCCAAGGTGATTGCTTGATTGGATTCTGGTGATGGTGTTTTGGATTCATTGACCAATTGGACCCACGTGTGTGTTGGGACTCTCAGGAGAGAGTCATGGGTTTTCTAGTTAGTTAGTTGGTGACAGTTCTTGTTAGTGTAATACAGTGTAATATAATGTCCCTGACTGAAAGGCAAGATGTATTCCATTTGCCATCTCTATGGCAGTTGTCTTCTGTTCAGTGGGCAGTTTTCCTTATCTCTTCCACAACCAATCCTCTCTCAGGGGAGACACCTGCTGGTAACGGGCTACTGAATGTCACCGCGTGACTGATAAGAACAACAACATCCCATTGTGAGATGCTCCACCCAGAGGGTGTAAGGAAATGATACCAGGAGAAATTTTCTCCCAACACTTTAACAATCTCTTTAGGTCTGTCCCACCAGTTTTTGAAGGGTTCACATCCACTCTAAATACTAATGATATAATACAGTGGCTGGTGTTGCTGTTAAGCCTGTACTATTCGGCATTTAGAGACAAGGGAAGATTAACCTGGATAACCACCCTGACACCTGCCCCAGAACCTGGCACGGCACCAGAGACCAGGAATGTTGCTGTCCCAGAACCTGCCCCTGCCCCACAGCCCACCCCAGATACGAAGACCCAGATTGGGTGGGGGGTCTGGTGAAGGAGATGTGCAAGATGCTGAAGGAGTGCATTTCCTCAGCTGGTAAGAAGCCCTCCCCTTGCCTCAAAGAGAGAGAATCTAACAGTGCAGCTGTAGAGCCCACAGATGTTACAACTGTCCAGGTTCCAGCTGAACTGCAAAGGCAGCCACAGCCAGCAGCAGTTGCCCCTGTAGAAACAGGGATATCTAAGCTGAAATCAGAGCACTCAGACAGGGGAGGGCCCTCACAACCCATAGCAGACAAAACCAGGTTGGCCCCTGTGTTCCCCACTGAGAAGGTTCCATAGCTCTGCTGTGGGCAGCAATCCCATAGGCATGGTAAGGTGGGGGCAAGAAAGCCACACCAGAGCTCTGTCATTCCTCAGCTGCCTCTAAATACAACAGGGACTAGAAGGCAAGGCTGGGTTGACCCCTGTACTCACCACTGAGATACACCTGCTATGGGCAGCAGCCCCATGGGCACGGCAGATGGGGGTAAAAAAGCCATACCAGACCTCAGTGATCCCATTTGGTCCACTCCAAGTAAGTGTGTCTAAAGAACACCTGAGATGTTTTCCTTCCTTCTGTCTGTCCTTGACCATACCAACAGATGTTAGTGTGATTCGTTAAAAATCAGAACTGAAAAGGAGGTAATTTTTCAAGCCACATGACTCATAGGAAAGGAAAATTGTGGTTTGTTATAGATGAATGATGTGATGGGTGGCTCTCACAATTAAGAGATAGATATGACGTGTATATTAGGAGAATTTTTGTACATGTATAGTGCTGTTACTGTAATATGACCTCCCACAGTGCCCTTTCCCCTCCCCCTTGTGACAGCCTCAGCAGCCAGGGCATTTGGGGAGGGCTGGGTTATAACCAGGAGGGGCGACAGGAGAGCACCTGAGCTCCAGTCGAGATATAAGGAAGTGATCTGCACCAGTGCACGGCAGAGAAGGGTTCACTGACACAGCTTTGGGAGGGGCTGAGGGTATAAAAGGCAGAGAACCCATTTTGTAAATGTGCACATGGCTGATAGCCCCAGAGAACCCAGTGCTGTAATTTTTTCCTTAGTATTGTATGATATGGTTTAATGAACCTTTGAAATTTTGAAAGTGAGGGTCGTTCTCACATCTTCCAAGGACCATCCTAAAGTCTCAACTTCAGGCCAGTTTGTGATGATTTCCAGGAGTCCAGGGAAATTTGCATTCCCCAGTCGAGCTTGTTCTATAATGTTATAATTTACAAATATAGGTATTGGCTTTCACATTTATGTACATACTTTAGTTTTTCAAATTATTGACCACAAGAATCCCGATATACTACACATTGTAATTACTGTTTTTAATATAGTATAACCTGTTACTTTATGTATGCACCATATAGCTTCTATAAATAGAGGTGTAATAGATACTGTCTCAGAACGTAGAATAATAGAGACTATGAAATGCTGAAATTATTGTTTCATGTAACTAACTCAGAAAATGATGTAAAATAATTGATTTCCCATATTTGGAGACTTGCTTATCTGAAAGACACGGTAACAGAAACAGAAACAAGAACGCTGAAAAAAACCAATTATTGACCCTCATTATCAGGGAGTGAAAATACAACAAGATAGAACTACAAGAAAACATAAAATATATTGGTTTAAATAGACAAGATAGCATGAAGACAAGTCAAAGGTTAAAACCAAACAAAAGAATATGTTAATGCAAAGGAAAGTCATAATATATAAACATTTAAAATATTTATAAATAATTTATATGTCTATATTAAAGATATTTATAGAAAGTTTTATAAAAAGGGTGGATAGAGAGCTGTGTTTCTCACATATAATGAGAGCAATCCAGTCACTGCAGGCAGCACCAGTGGCAGGATGTACAGCAGAGACTTTTCCTCTGAACACCCAGCCCAGCGCTGGCACTGGGGATGAACAGGCACTGAGGTGACCCTGAGAGTCAGTGCAAGGCACAGGGTGCAGCTGAGGAAGGACAGCGCTGTGCTGGGCTCAGAGCTGGAGCTGGCACTGCCCAGCGTGGACAAGGTCCTTTCTGCAGCCCTGTCACAGGGCAGCTTGGGCCTTGCTGCAGACATACGGCCGCTCATTTGAGCACATCTCGCTCCTGAATCTGTTCTCAGCCAGGTACACACACTGGGAATTGCCAAGGACAGGAACCCTGCAGGGAGGAGCAGAGACAGCGCTGGTTCCCAGGGGAACACCTTGTGCCCCTGTCCCCCCAGGCCCTGCCCGGCTCCCCGGCACTCACCTGGAGCTGTAGCTGCTGCCGTCCCCCCAGTGCAGGCGCTCGCCCCGTCTGCGCAGCCCGATCCAGTAATCCACGTTCCCGCGGAGGCGGAAGAGCAAATCCTGCCCAGGAGAGAGGAGTGGGAGCTGCCCCGGCCCCTCGGGGGGACACGGGCCCGGGGCTGCCCCCGCACGCCGGGGCTCCTTCCCTGCAAGGCCCCGGCACAGGGCTGCACCCCCAGCCCTACGAGCACCCAGCCCGGCCCAGGAGCACCCCCAGGCTCCCCTCAGCCACCCCACACCGCCCACAGCCCCTCACTCACCATGGCCTCATCCTTGAGAATGGCCAGGGAGGCCTCGAGCTCGGAGCACCGTTCCTGAGCCTGCTCCCAGCTCCTGGAATCCCTTGACAAGTAGTAGCAGACCCCATTGGACCCAAACCAGCCATGGGGACAGCACTGCAAATTTGCAAGTGTAAATGGAACCTGTGGTGCTGGAGGGGGAAGAGGAGAAGGTCTGAGGATTCCCCTCTGCAGGGAGCAGGGACCCCGCTCTGCCCCGAGGGGCTGGGCCCAGCCTGCTGCCCCTCCCTTACCTGACTGCACAGCCAAGGCCACCCCCAAAGCCAGCACCAGCACCAGGAGCAGCAGAATCAGCACCGCCGTGAGCACGGGACGGGAGCTGAACCATTCACCTGGAGCAGGAAAGAGCTGCTGGCTGCCAGAACCAGACCCGGCCCTGCAATCTGCTCACCCCGTGCCCAGGGAGCACAGGAGGGACCCCTCAGCCACTGTGCCCCTCACTCAGCTGGCAGCCAGAGAGCCAAGAGCTGGGCACAGGCAGGGACACAGCTGTGGGGACAGCCAGGGACACAGCTGTGGGGACAGGCTGCAGCAGGAGACCTGCACAGCCTTGGGGGCAGCTGGGGCTCTTGGTTCCAGCCACTGCTGGGGCCCAGCAGAGCTCGAGGCCTCTTCCAGACATCGGGAAACAGCCACACACCTGCCAGCCCTGGCCCTGGGAGGTGACACTGTCCCCTCCCTAGAGGCAATAGTGGGGGGCCTTGCTCACCAGGGAATGTTCTGAGGTTCCTTTTCAGGACATTGCTGATTGCTGTTCCATTCTCCAGAGGCTCCTTCTGAAGCTCATGAACAGAGCAGAATTCACTCCTCCAGCTCACAGCCCTCATCTCTCTGCCGGGAACAAACAGCACCTTGCTCCCGACCCATCAGGAGTGCTGACAAAGCCTTTCGGAGATCGCCTCGGGAACAGCTTTACACCCTGAAAGGGACACGATGCGAGGTCACTGCTGGTCCCGGCCCCGCGGCACACCGAGGCTCAGCAGGGCGGTGCCGGCTCTGGCTGCGCTGTCCCCGCTCCCAGAGCTGCGGCAGCAGCTGCGGAGACAAGCGCAGCCTCCGGGAGCTCTGCGCTCCCCGCAGCCCCGGCCCCTGTGGCTCTGCAGCCGCTGCAGCCCAGCTCCGGGCGGCACAGCCGCTCTGGCTCCCTGCCTGTGGCCGTGAAGCGGCTCCTGGCACAGAGGCAGCGCCGAGAAGCCTCGGCCCGGAGCGGGCAGCGTGCGGCGCTTTCTGCCCCCGCTCGGCGCCCGCAGCGCTTCGGGCTCTGAGGCACGTTCAGCTTCATCCCGCGGCAGCCCCGAGCCGGGCACGGACACCTCCCGCCCGAGCAGCGGCCCCAGCCCGCAGCGAGCCCCGAGCTGGGGCACGACCGACCGCGGGTCCCACCTGGGCCGGAGCCGCCTCCGAGCTCCGCCGCCGCTCCGCTCCCGGACAGACCCAGCGGGCGCGGCCGCTGCCGCCGCACGGTGCCCGCGGTGTCTGTGCGGGAGGATTTTGGGAGTGTGGAGCCAAAGCGCCCGGGGCAGCAGCGGGGCGGGGAGGAGAGGAGCAGAGGGATGGAGCCTGTTAGGGAGTGAGTGAGCGAAAAGTGTTGGCAGCGAGCCCGAGGCAATCGGGAGGAGCCTGGCCGGGATCCGCGGCACTCAGGACGCGTTTACCGGGGTGTGCAATCACAGCTGGTGAGTGAGGCTGCCAGGGGAGGGACTTTGATAGTTGTTGTTTGTAACTGGAGACGGGCTGGAGGAATTAGTGTTGTTTGGAGGCGTCCTGTTCCATGGTGATGATGATGTCACAGTGTTCTCGATCTTTGGTGATATCAGGAGGAACATCAATACAATTTTTGTACTGGGCTTCAGGAGGGCAGACTTTGGCCTATTTGGGAGACTTATTCAGGAAACTCCTTGGGAATCAGCCCTAAAACCAAAGGAGTCCAGGAAAGGTGGCATGCTTCAAACCAGAGATCTTGAGGGCACAGGAACAGCCTGTCCCTGAGTGCCCAAAGATGAGTCAATGAGGCAAACGTGCAGCCTGGATGGGCAATGAGGTTTTGAAGGAACTTAGGAATAAAAGGAGGATGTATCATCTTTGGAAGGACGGTCAGGTCACTCAGTAAGTATTTAACAGGGTTGCCAGGGTTTGTAGAAAAAAAGCAGGTCTTACTTAATTTCTTTGCACCATAATATATTTGTAAAAGTATGTTCTTATTATCCTTTACAAATGTTGCCAAATTAAGTTCAAACTGAGCTTTGGCCTCCCTAGATTTTGTCATACATACCCTTGGTCCCATTTTTGCTCCCTTTGAACTCCTGGAGCCGCCTGCCCGCGGAGCCGGAGCCGCCGTGGGGCAGGGAAATGGTGCAGGGAATTCTGGCAGGGATTCTGGGGCTGGGCTGGGCCAGCAAAACCGCTCTGTGCCTCTCCTCCTGCCCCTGGGCAGGCACAGAACACAGCAGGGAAGGCTCCAGGGGCTCAGTAAAGGCAGCGAGAGATCTCTCACCCACCATGGGCATATCAGACCCAGACTGGGGAAATTGATTTTAGTTGAATTTATTATCAAACAGATTACAGCAAGGGAATTAGAAGTGTGCCAAATCCTAAAAATGCACCTTCCCCACACTGTTCTTTTTATTTCCTTCCTGGGCTTCTCTTTATGTTCGATTCTCTCTCTCCCTCCTCCCCACACAGTGGCACAGAGGGATGGGGGTGTTCTGGTTTGAAAGGCAGGGTTCTGCTAAGGAAGGGGGGAGCCTCCCTTGAAATGGAAAATGTAACCCGGCTCCCACCAAATTAGTATAATGTTGAGATGAAGTGGTTCTCAGACAAAGCGATGAGAATATAAATAACAATCGTTTATTAGTGTGAGAAACTACAAGACAGCACAGCCAATCATGACCCAGCCCCACGAGCAGACACAAACCCGGCCCGGCCCCGCTCGGCCGCGGGCACTTTCCCCGCGGCTGCAGTTCCAGAGAGTGAAAATACAAGAAGCAAGAACCACAAGAAAAACATACATTAGCTTAATCTACTAGGAAGCATGAAGACAAGCCAAAGGTTAAAACCAAGCAAAAAAACCTCTAAACTCAAGCATTTCAGTAAGCACAAAATCAAGAATATGCATATAGGCCTATACATAACAGTACAATAAAAAAATAGTTTAAGTAAGCCATACCCAAATAGCCAAGCACCTCAGCACAGAATTTTATCCCTTAAAAAACTTGTATAAAAACTTTAAAGAGTCAGCCATGTTTCAATAAGGACAATCCACTCACTGCAGGCAGCATCAGTGGCAGGATGTGTTGCAGAGACTTTTCCCCTGAGCACCCAGCCCAGCGCTGGCACTGGGGATGAACAGGCACTGAGGTGACCCTGAGAGTCAGTGCAAGGCACAGGGTGCAGCTGAGGAAGGACAGCGCTGTGCTGGGCTCAGAGCTGGAGCTGGCACTGCCCAGCGTGGACAAGGTCCTTTCTGCAGCCCTGTCACAGGGCAGCTTGGGCCTTGCTGCAGACATACGGCCGCTCATTTGAGCAGTTCTCACTCCTCAATCTGTTCTCAGCCAGGTACACACACTGGGAACTGCCAAAGACAGGAAAGCTGCAGGGAGGAACAGAGATAGCGCTGGTTCCCAGGGGAACACCTTGTGCCCCTGTCCCCCCAGGCCCTGCCCAGCTCCCCGGCACTCACCTGGAGCTGTAGCTGCTGCCGTCCCCCCAGTGCAGGCGCTCGCCCCGTCTGCGCAGCCCGATCCAGTAATCCACGTTCCCGCGGAGGCGGAAGAGCAAATCCTGCCCAGGAGAGAGGAGTGGGAGCTGCCCCGGCCCCTCGGGGGGACACGGGCCCGGGGCTGCCCCCGCACGCCGGGGCTCCTTCCCTGCAAGGCCCCGGCACAGGGCTGCACCCCCAGCCCTACGAGCACCCAGCCCGGCCCAGGAGCACCCCCAGGCTCCCCTCAGCCACCCCACACCGCCCACAGCCCCTCACTCACCATGGCCTCATCCTTGAGAATGGCCAGGGAGGCCCCGAGCTCGGAGCACCGTTCCTGAGCCTGCTCCCAGCTCCTGGAATCCCTTGACAAATAGTAGCAGACCCCATTGGACCCAACCCAGCCCTGGGGACAGCACTGCAAATTTGCAAGTGTAAATGGAACCTGTGGTGCTGGAGGGGGAAGAGGAGAAGGTCTGGGGATTCCCCTCTGCAGGGAGCAGGGACCCCGCTCTGCCCCGAGGGGCTGGGCCCAGCCTGCTGCCCCTCCCTTACCTGACTGCACAGCCAAGGCCACCCCCAAAGCCAGCACCAGCACCAGGAGCAGCAGAATCAGCACCGCCGTGAGCACGGGATGGGAGCTGAACCATTCACCTGGAGCAGGAAAGAGCTGCTGGCTGCCAGAACCAGACCCGGCCCTGCAATCTGCTCACCCCGTGCCCAGGGAGCACAGGAGGGACCCCTCAGCCACTGTGCCCCTCACTCAGCTGGCAGCCAGAGAGCCAAGAGCTGGGCACAGGCAGGGACACAGCTGTGGGGACAGCCAGGGACACAGCTGTGGGGACAGCCAGGGACACAGCTGTGGGGACAGCCAGGGACACAGCTGTGGGGACAGGCTGCAGCAGGAGACCTGCACAGCCTTGGGGGCAGCCGGGGCTCTTGGTTCCAGCCACTGCTGGGGCCCAGCAGAGCTCGAGGCCTCTTCCAGACATCGGGAAACAGCCACACACCTGCCAGCCCTGGCCCTGGGAGGTGACACTGTCCCCTGCCTAGAGGCCATAGGGGTGGCCCAGCACTCACCCAGGAATCTTCTGAGTGGATTCGCTGTTGCTGACCTCTTCTCCAGGGACTCATTCACCCCGCCATGGGTGGTGCAGAATTCACTCCCCTCCAGCTCACAGCCCTCATCTCTCTGCCAGGAACAAACAGCACCTTGCTCCCGAGACATCAGGAGTGCTGACAAAGCCTTTCGGAGATCGCCTCGGGAACAGCTTTACACCCTGAAAGGGACACGATGCGAGGTCGCTGCTGGTCCCGGCCCCGCGGCACACCGAGGCTCAGCAGGGCGGTGCCGGCTCTGGCTGCGCTGTCCCCGCTCCCAGAGCTGCGGCAGCAGCTGCGGAGACAAGCGCAGCCTCCGGGAGCTCTGCGCTCCCCGCAGCCCCGGCCCCTGTGGCTCTGCAGCCGCTGCAGCCCAGCTCCGGGCGGCACAGCCGCTCTGGCTCCCTGCCTGTGGCCGTGAAGCGGCTCCTGGCACAGAGGCAGCGCCGAGAAGCCTCGGCCCGGAGCGGGCAGCGTGCGGCGCTTTCTGCCCCCGCTCGGCGCCCGCAGCGCTTCGGGCTCTGAGGCACGTTCAGCTTCATCCCGCGGCAGCCCCGAGCCGGGCACGGACACCTCCCGCCCGAGCAGCGGCCCCAGCCCGCAGCGAGCCCCGAGCTGGGGCACGACCGACCGCGGGTCCCACCTGGGCCGGAGCCGCCTCCGAGCTCCGCCGCCGCCCCGCCGGGCTCCGGTGCCGCCGCCGCTCCGGTGCCGGACAGACCCAGCGGGCACGGCCGCAGCCGCCGCACGGTGCCCGCGGTGTCGGTGCGGGAGGATTTTGGGCGTGTGGAACAAACAGCGCCCGGGGCAGCAGCGGGGCGGGGAGGAGAGGAGCAGAGGGATGGAGCCTGTTTGGAAGTGACTGCACGAAGAGCGTTCGGCAGCGAGCCCGAGGCAATCGGGAGGAGCCTGGCCGGGATCCGATCCGCGGCACTCAGAACGCGTTTCCGGGGTCTGCAGTAACAGCTGGCGAGTGAGGCCGCCACAGGAGGGACTTTGATAGTTGTTGTTTAACTGGAGACGGGCTGGAGGGAGATGTGTTGTTTGGAGGCCTCCTGTGCCATGGTGATCATGATACCACAGTGTTCTCGATATTTCGTGATATCAGGAGGAACATCAGTACAAATTTTGTACTGGGCTTCGGGACGGCACACTTTGGCCTATTTGGGAGATTTACTCAGAAAGTTCCTTGGGAATCAGCCCTTAAAACCAAAGGAGTCCGGGAAAGGTGGCATGCTTCAAACCAGAGATCTTGAGGGCACAGGAACAGCCTGTCCCTGAGTGCCCAAAGATGAGTCAATGAGGCAAATGTGCAGCCTGCATGGGCAATGAGGTTTTGAAGGAATTTAGGAATAAAAGTAGGTCATGTCAGCTTTGGAAGGATGGTCAGTGTCTTGGTTTGAAAAGACAGGAGTCTGAGAAGGAAGGAAAGAGCCTCCTGTGAAATGGAAAAGGTAAACCCCCTCTCTCTGAATTACCACAATTTCAAAATTAAAAGGCTCTCAGGCAAAGATATGGGAATGAGAATAACAGTTCTTTACTAGGAGAAAAATTAAATTTTATAAAAATATAATTAGTACAAACAAAACTACTGATAGAGTCAGAAACCTGACACCCTGAGGAGTCAGGGTGTTGGTAATAGTCCAGTTAAATGCTGGCTGTTCCTCCTGGAGTGGCAGATGAAATGCTGCTGAAGTGGTGATCCTGTAGAAGGGTGGAGTTTTCTCTGAAGGTCTGGTGATAGAGCAGATAGGCCTGGTCTTCTTCTGGGGATTTGGCGGGGAAGAAGCTGCTCCTCTGGGAATCCAGCAAAGGGGCTGCTCTGATGTCCCAAAAAATGCTGATTTTATGCAGGTAAGGATGCTTGGCTCCTCCCTCTGGGTGGAGCATCTCACCATGGGATGATGAAACTTTCCCAGTCATGCAGTGAGTCATTCCATGGCCCATTAACAGAAGAGATCCCCGAGGGAAACATTGTTCTTGGAAGGGATAAGAAACCTGCCCAACCTCCAACAGATGGCAAATGGAAAACATGCTTATCTTACAAGCCAGGACAAACACAAGCATATTTATGTCAGCTATTTATAAGTTTAAGTTAACAACAGAAATATAAACTATATATTTTTAGCAAAGTTACTTTAACACGACAAATATAGAATCCATTTTAATATTTACAAAAATCCAATACTATAATATAGATCTATAACACAGTGTTAATTTTTAACACTTCACCTGAAATCATTGTTTTCCAGTTGATTTTGGTGTTGAAACCATTCAGTGTAGCTGCTCTTCATACAAAGAAACCTTTAGACATGTTTAATCTTACTGCCAGTAGAAGAGAATTTTCAGTAATTTCTGCAGTTTGTAGTAGTAGTCTTAGTATTTCTGTGCTTCAGCAGTGTTCATCCAGCCACACTTCATGGAAAAACAGAATTCCCAAAACCCAAATGTTTCAAGTTTGATGAAAAGTGTTTCTCTATTTTATGTTCTTTTGTATGTCAGAGAAGATTTGGATTTAAAAGATGAAAATCTGCCTCTGTTAAAAAAAAAAAAAAAAAAGAGTAATTTTACTGCTGTGGAACCCCAATTTTACCTCAGATGTCTATGATTCCTTTTTTTTAATTTTTCCCCCTGAATATTAATGAAATTTTCAGCACAAACTGGGCTTTGTGGGAAATGCTGTTGGGTGCCCACAAGAAAAGTTCCTCATGTTAGCGGCTCAGAGCATGGTGAGGTTTCAGCATTTCCTCCTGTCAGGTGGGATCTGAAGGCCCTGAGGTGGCCTTGTCTCCTCAGAGATTTCCTGCCCTGAGGAAGCAAAGGCTGATTGAATGTGCCTGATCCTCTCCTGTCTAATGGGGAGGAGCAGCAAACAGCAGAGCTGGAATCACCTTCTCTGCTCCTGATTTCTCCTGCCAGCAGATCTCTTGGCTCTGCCAGGCCCAGAAGTCACTTTTCCTTTGGGATGGATGGCCTGAAGGCACCCAGGTGCTGCAGGGCAGCCCTGCTTCAGAAATCCTTTTGCCTTGGAAGCATCCTTCTACCTAAGAGCTGGATTTGGAAATAGATGTAGTGAGGCCAGGGAGCTAACTCAGAAATGTCAGTAGGATCCCAAAGAAAAAGATCCCCACAAAGGAGTGCAGTTATTTTTATAACAAAGTTTCTAGCAGAAGTTTCTGGGCTCCAGGTGAACCATGGAATAGTTTAGCAGTGTCAGAAACAGCACATCCACTCTTGGCCAGGAGCTCCCAGCTCTTCCCATGGCACTGGCAGTGGTTTCTGTCAGGATGTTTTACCCAGCAGAAACCAAGGTAACCACGGGATGTGACTTTATCTGCCTATACAGTGAAACTTGCTTTATGGTTCCCATTTAACCTCCTGCTAACCAGGTGCAGCTGCCTTCCTGCCTGTGGCTGCCCTCTCACAACTGGGTCTCAAAATCCAGAGATAAACTGCAGGGACTGTTACACCACAGGGACTCATTTGCTCATAGAATCTCTAGCACTCCGGTAGAAAACTAAATATTTGCCTTGTAAAAGACAAATATTAAGTCAACACTGACAGCTGTACATCAGAAAAAGATTTTCTGTTAGGCTGAACAAAAACTTCTTTAGAAAACAGACTGTACATTGATGAGAATTATTTATTAGCAATTACAGTTGTTTTCTGTGAAAACTGCCATTCACTTGTGTTAAAATTTTAGAAGTTTAATAGTAATGAAAATAGTAAGGAAAATAGTAATAAAAATTAGGACAATACGAGGCAATAAAAAGCAAAGAACTACAGAGGTCTGGATGCCTTGCACTCTGCCTCAAAGCACGCCTTGCTAACACAGGATTACCCCTCAGAGCAATAACCTCTTGCATATTCATATATCTCATACATGATTCAAACATTCCTTTCAAACTGGGGTGTTTCTGCTTAGTTTTAGCTTCCCCCCCATCTTGTGAATCAATTTTCTTGGCTCCTCGAAGTCTGAGTGTTCCAGATAAGCAGGCAATAATTCTCTTGGAATTTTGGTGTTTTGTTGCTGTTATCTCTACCTTAATAGGATAATGCAAAGAATCTCATGATTATCTTTTCCATTTCTTACACCTGTTACAAAAAGTATCTTACATCACATATTTTAATATTATGCTATACCTAAAGACAATATTTACCACACTACTTAAAAAAGATTAATAGCACTACTACTTAAAAAGAGATTAATACAGCATAACTTTCCAACATAACACATATAGTATTAATACTTGTGAAAAGCCAATCATATAATGTGCATCTGTGACATTTTCCACTAAAACTTCCATGCATAACACAGACCGCTTTCAGTCCGAGATGAAATCTTGATAAAAACCTTGGTTTCAAAGTCACTGTCCCCCCTGCAGAGAGGCCTGGAGCTTTCCTTACCCCATCCCCAGGGGACTGTGAGCTGCCCTCCCCAGCAGCAGAGGCCACACGTGCCCTCCTCAGTTCAGAAGTCAAAGGTGCCCCTTGACAGAGCACGAGCTCCTAAGGCACTGGGGTAAGGAGTTGTCAGTTCCCAGCCCAGCATCCCATGGTGATGTGAGGGTGAAAAATGCCACGCGTGCTGTGCACTAGCAGCGATCCTCAATCCATCTTTCCAGCGCTCTCCTTGGAGCTGCTCAGGCTCCTGGGGAAGACAGGCCAGCCAAACGTGCTCAGTCTGGCCCTTGCAGGGTGAGGGGCAAGAAGCAAGAATGCAGCGTGGTCTCTTTGACCTTTCCTGTAGCAGGATTTCTGAGAGAGACAGGACACGATTTATATTTGGAGTGAAGGTGGAGCTACCCCAGCCTAGGCCTCAGTCACGGCCTCAGTGAGGCCTTTGAAGCCTCTGGCACAGTTGGAAATTAGTCTGTGCACAGTTAGCAATTATGTTAAGGTGTAAGCAGAGAGCAATGGGCTTTCTGGGTGGGAATTAGTATATATAGGTCTGCAGTGTGAAACTTTAACCACCTTAAGACAAAGACAAACAATGTTTGCTTGCCAAGGAGAGTGGGCTCACAATTGTAAACTATATTCAAGTGTATATAAACGGCCATCTTATAAACAATAAACAGAGAACGTTTGATTAACCCAATTGTTTCGGATCTATGTCTGTCCTGTCTAGCCTGACGATTAATACGAGGTCTCTTGCATTATCTGGCACCACGAACAAGGGACTCGGAAGACTCCAATGAGTTCCCAAATCACCTTCATGGCAACGGGGGACTGTCCCCAAATCGTGTAAAAAACAGGACGGGGGACACAGATGGCTCTGGATACACGGCTCCATGCATCCCACTGCTGTTCCACCTCGAAAAACAGAAAAAAAAAAAAAATACACACACACACACACACACACATACACTTGTGCTTGTGTATGTGTCACTGCCCAGCTCTGCTGGTTGGAGCTGCCCCTGCCTCCCTGTGTGCGCTCTGCTCTCGTAAGGAGAAGAATTTGCCTCAATGTATAAGTTTCCCAAAAGGGGGATGTAAAGTTTTGTGCAGTGATTTCCATCAAATTTAATAGTGCTGCAGTTCCCATTAAATCCCCATAAACAGGGGTATCTGCAGTCACTGTGATCCACTGCTGTTCCAACCCACGCTCCCCAAAAACTGCTGCCATCAGAACGGGGCGCTAGGCCAAGTGCTAAACCTCTCTGGGACTGTGGTGCTTCCTAGGCCGGGCAGTTCCCTTGTGCCAGCAGCGGTGGGTAACCACTGTAAGGCTCCATTACCCTCTCAAATAATGAAACACACGAGGCTGTGCTGTGGACGTTGCCTTCAGTGCTCAGCCCTCAGTGGGGAGGGCCCTTTCAGGTGCTGCTCACCACTGAATGGGCTGTGCCAAGCGCAGAGCGAGAGCGGCTCACGCCAACAGAATGAAAGGCTGGGGAAAGAACCCAGAGAATAGACTACAGCATCCAGACTGGGTCAGAGATAACCAGAGAAGCTCAAGGATGTCCCAAAAGTGGAGTCCAGCTCCCACCAGCTTGAAGATGAACTCACACTTTAGGTGGGGAGTTTGAACTGTATCGTTTATTAATGGAATTGTCCTGTTTTGATAGATGAGAATTACAAGCATCTGTTGAAGGGAAGTACACAGGGAACCGTAAGAGGACCAAAAAGTAAAGTAAAACGAGAAATAGAGGACAAGACCAGGTTGGCCCCTGTGTTCCCCACTGAGAAGGTTCCATAGCTCTGCTGTGGGCAGAAAATTAGGAGAAATGCAGTTTCCTGCTCAATTTCCCTCAACAGAGACAATTCTGGGGCCTTTGGACAACTTTCTCATCTCTGAAGGTCCCTTCAAATGGAGGGTCCCCCTCGATGGAACTCTTACAATGGCACATAAAGAGGTTCCTTCTCAAGGGAAGCCCTTTAAGACCAGGGACAGCCGTGTTTGCCCTCAATTGGAACCTGAAGATGATGAAAATGAGTCGCTTTTCCTCAATTCAAACAGCACCATTCAAACCCCTTCCATTTAAACACGAAAATAATGGAAAACAGTGATTGCCTGCCTACTGAGGCACCCAAAATGATGAAAAATATCTATTTTCCTTCACCCAAAATGATGAAAAAGGTGCATTTTCCTTCAGCTGAGACCCTTCAAATCACAGGTGACTGGGGATCCTCCCCAGTCAGACACAATTACAGAAAAGCTTTCCTCCCTCAATTTCAATCCCTTTTCTCCTTTAACCCCCCTTTTTTGGGGGGGCACTGGGGAGGCACTGGGGGCACTTCCCCTTCCTCACTGGTCACACCGGGGGCTGCTGCACCTTGCAGAGTGCTGAGGAGTTCCCTTCCAGTTCGCTGCCCGTGTCCCATTCCTGGCAAGCAGCGGGAGGGATGCTGAGAGCACTGGGCAGGAACTGGGAGCGCTGTTCCTTCCCAGAGCTCCTAAATCCCTCCCAGTGCTCCTTCTTGTTCACTGCCGCTGCTGCCACTCTCCCTCCCAGCTCCCTCCTGGCATTCCCTGTGCTCCCAGTTCCCTCCCAGTGTTCCAGGATCTCTTCCAGTGCTCCCAGCGGCAAAGCACTGGGGGCACTGCGTGGTCTGCTCCTGAAGAGGCGAGACTTGAGCTGTTGGGAGGGAAATCCCCGCTGGGAAAAGCATTCCCTGGAGAGGAAGGTGTCTCCCCTGTCTGACCACAGAGGGAGCCGAGTCTCCGCTGTTAACTCCAAAACGTTCCAGCTCCGAGTCCGACTGCCCGAAATTGGACTGGCCCCACTTCCCAGCACACTACTGAGAGCTCACACGGCTGAGGGGGCAGCGCAGATTAAATCATGAACGCTCCTGGTACTGCTTTAGCTCTGAACTACACACTGCCACAGAGGAACACAACCCTGAAAGAGGATGGGTTTCTCTTGCTGGCACAAGAGGAGAGGGAGAAGTCTGACAGGAATGTTCTTCATCATTCTGCCCAGGCTGTGTCAAACACTGCAGCTCCTGCACTTCGGGAAATAACAGGGGGCTTCTAAGAAGTGACTTCAATGTCAGTGAGCATGTTTTCATGGATTAATCCTGCACAGGAAAGCAGTCCTCACACCCTACTGCTCTTTGCATCACCCAAAGAGTTTGGAGGCTGCTGCCTGGTGAGCTCCTGAGTTGTATCTTCCTTGTCAATCTTATCAGCCCCTTGTTTAATTGTAAAAACATAAATGAAATGCAGTGAGCACTGAGGTCTCAGGTCTTGCATATCTCTTCCAAAGAAAGGGAAAAAAGAGTGTGTCTCCCAAACTACAGGGTTTTAAATTTTATGTTAACTACATATACTTTTAAAGGGAAAAGAGGAAGAGTAAAATATCAATTACTCTGCCAGTGGTGCTCCAGCCTATTTCTGTTCCCTTCTTTCCCTTGTAGCTTCTCTAAGAATATTATAAAAAACCCCAAAAACAACAACAAACTAATAGTCCATTGAATTTAAGCTGAAGGAGAAGCAATCTGGCTGCAGGCTTGTGGCACTCCATTGCCTGAGTTCCTGGAAGGAGTTCACCCCCTCTGCAGTTAGAAGCCAGATCTCAAAGTACCGGGCATCAGCTTCACGCTTTACATTTAACTTTAAGAAAAGCTGCTGAGGAGGGCCACGCCCATGCACATCTGTGCGACTTTCTGTTCAGATCTCTAAATTCAACCTGCTGCCAGGATTATTCTTTGAGCCTTGGAGAAAGGCTTTAAAGCAGCACAGAGCTAGTTAAGCACCAACAACTTCATCAAAAATGCAAATCAGTAGCCTTGGCAGAGCCTGAGTTTAAGACCTGATTTAAAACTGAATTAAAGAGCAGTTGCATTGCCAATTGATGAGATTAGGAATGTTTCCTTAGCAGTTGTTGAGATGACAAAGTAAGAAGAGGATGCAGCAGTGGAAAGAATGGGAAAACCTTCATTTGCACAGTGGTTTTTAACCATCATGGTCACATCTCAAGGACTTGTAGAAACCATTCTAATCTCAAAAAGGAAAAATTCCTGGATATTTTTCACTTCAGCAAGAGCCCAAGGATGCCCTCAGCAGCAGGGGACTGGGAGAACTGCAGGGCTGGTTTCCGGAGCAGAGGGAGCAGGGTGTGCTCCTCAAAGGCAGACCTTCACCCACAGCAGCCAGAAGGTGGAAACACAAGGATACAGCAAAGCCTTAAGTGGGGAACGGGTTATCAAGTGTTTTCTAAGGAAAGAACAAGTTCTGGGAAACAGGACCGGGAAGGTGAGAGAGAAGGGAAAAGGGAGCGAGCCCGAGGCAATGGGGAGGAGCCTGGCCGGGATCCGCGGCACTCAGGACGCGTTTCTGGGGTCTGCAGTCACAGCTGGTGAGTGAGGCCACCACGGGAGGGACTTTGTTCGATCTGTGGTTTGTGAATGGAGATGTGCTGGAGGGAGATGTGCTGGTTGGAGGCCTTCTGCAGCATGGTGATCATGAAATTACAGTGTTCTCGATCTTTGGTGATATCAGGAGGAACATCAATAAAATTTTTGTACTGGGCTTCAGGAGGGCAGACTTTGGCCTATTTGGGAGACTTATTCAGGAAACTCCTTGGGAATCAGCCCTAAAACCAATGGAGTCCAGGAAAGGTGGCATGCTTCAAACCAGAGATCTTGAGGGAACCAGGAACAGCCTGTCCCTGAGTGCCCAAAGATGAGTCAATGAGGCAAACGTGCAGCCTGGATGGGCAATGAGGTTTTGAAGGAACTTAGGAATAAAAGGAGGATGTATCATCTTTGGAAGGACAGTCAGGTCACTCAGTAAGTATTTAACAGGGTTGCCAGGGTTTGTAGGAAAAAAGCAGGTCTTACTTAATTTCTTTGCACCATAATATATTTGTAAAAGTATGGTCTTATTATCCTTTACAAATGTTGCCAAATTAAGTTCAAACTGAGCTTTGGCCTCCCTAGATTTTGTCCTACATACCCTTGGTCCCATTTTTGCTCCCTTTGAACTCCTGGAGCCGCCTGCCCGTGGAGCCGGAGCCGCCGTGGGGCCGGGAAATGGTGCAGGGAATTCTGGCGGGGGTTCTGGGGCTGGGCTGGGCCGGGCCAGGTGCCCGGGGCCAGCAAAACCTCTCTGTGCCTCTCCTCCTGCCCCTGGGCAGGCACAGAACACAGCAGGGAAGGCTCCAGGGGCTCAGTAAAGGCAGGGAGAGATCTCTCACCCACCATGGGCGTAAAAGGTCCAGATTGGGGAAATTGATTTTAATTGAATTTATTATCAAACAAATCAGAGCAAGGGAATGAGAAGTGTGCCAAGTCCTAAAAATGCACCTTCCTCACGCTGTTCTCTCCTTCCTGGGCTTCTCTTTATGCTCGATTCTCTCTCTCCCTCCTCCCCACACAGTGGCACAGAGGGATGGGGGTGTTCTGGTTTGAAAGGCAGGGTTCTGCTAAGGAAGGGGGGAGCCTCCCTTGCAATGGAAAATATAACCCTGCTCCTACCAAATTAGTATAATGTTGAGATGAAGTGGACCTCAGACAAAGCGATGAGAATATAACTAACAATCGTTTATTAGTGTCAGAAACTACAAGACAGCACAGCCAAGCGTGACCCGGCACCGAGCGGGGGGGACAGGGCCAGGAGAGGCGAGCCCAGGGCCCGGCACCGAGCGGGGGGACAGGGCCCGCTGGCACCGGGGTAATGAGGGCCCCGTTCGGGGGCTGCTCCACAAGCACAGGCTCATCCCACAGCAGAGCAAGCGGCTCTGGGCTAGGTTTGCCCTGACAGTCCCTGCAAACTGTCCCCAAGCCCACCCTACAAACTGACATCAGGAACCTGGAGTGCCAAGTTTTCTTTCACAGGGAAATATGCCGGCGTTTGTGTTCAAGGGCCTGTGGCACTGAGTGTGAGGCCGCCTCCTGAAATTCCGAACGGCGCAGGATGTGCCCCAGACCCAACCTGCCACCGCCTCGAACTTGTGCTGCCCTGACAGTCCCAAAGGAACCCTGCAAACTGACATCAGGAACCTGGGGTGATGAGTTTTCTTTCACACGGAAAAGGGCCGGTGTTTGTGTTCAGGGGACTGTGGCCCTGAAGGGGTGGTTGGCTCCTAGAATTCTGGAAGGTGAAGGATGTGTCCCAGACCCTACCTGCCACCACCTGGAACTCCTGCTGCCCTGACAGTCCCAAGGACACCCTGCTAACTTGACCTGAGGAATGTGGGCTGCTCAGCTTTGTTTCACAGGGAAAATGGCTGGCCTTCTAGGTCAAAGGTCTGTTGCCCTGAGTGGGCAACCAATTTCCAAAAATCCAAACGGTGAAGGATGTGTCCCAGACCCTACCTGCCACCACCTCAGACATGGGCTGCCCTGACAGTCCCAAGCACACCCTGCAAACTGACATCAGGAATCTGGGGTGGCAAGGTTTGTTTCACAGGGAAAAGGCCAGGGTTCTTGGTACAGGACCTGCCCATGGTGTATCCATTGAGGAGATACTTTTAATATATCACTACTTTATTCTTTAACTCCATCCAGCCTCTCTTCTAGGTCAGCCTTCTCAAGGCATCATGAGCACTCAGAGATCAAACAAGTTGTGTCATGGGGTTTGCTTACTTCAGTTGCTGCTGGCAGGTGTCTGCTGGCACCTGTTATAGATCAACGTGAGTTTTATGCCTTGCTCCTTTTGGGAAGTAGGTGGAATGCTGCTCTCAAGCTGCTAACCAAAAAGTTATATCTGATTAATCAGATGAGTGCTAACATTCTATATACTGCTGATTAGTAATGTCTATGAGCAATTAGGCTGTAATGCCCCAGCTGGCAGCTCCTCAGTGCTGGGTCTTGCTGTAAATCCCTAAAAGCAGAGGGGTCTCAGTGATTTATACAAGCCAAGTGTTCCCAAAGAGGATTCAGTGAAGGGATGTGTTCTTGAGAGAAATATGTTGTTGCTCTGTGTTCTTCTGCCTACCTGGTACCTTTTCCATGGGAAAGCCCTGCTGTGTTTTGGTGAGGAAGCCGCTGTCAAGAATTGCCTGTTCCTTTTTCTAGGTCACTTGCCTTTATGGAGCATGTCCTGTCTTGACTGCAGTGAGTGTCCTTCAGGCTTCAAACAGATTTCTTAGGTACATGCAAGTGAGGACAATGTCCCTCACCTTGTTTTTCTGTCCTGCTCAGGGCTGGGTACTGCCTATCATCACTCCTAGTAGCTTAACATCAGTAATGGAGGCCACCAATGTTGTTTCATAACTAAGTCAAAAGGGTCTGGATTGAGGATTTTATAAAACAGTTTAAAATGTAATGCTTCTCCAAAGATGTGATGTGAGTTTTATCTTGTAGTTGTTCTAGCTCTATTAAAAAATCCCCTATTTGAGTAGATTGAAAATACTTTTTCTCTTACTGGTAACTAAAATACCAGGGAGGGTGTTTGTACATGCCACCATGACCTGAAGGAATCCCCTCCCAACCTCCTGAAGTAAAAGTAACCCAAGCAAACACAGTGTGTCTCAAAGGTGTGAAAGCCTTACTTTTTTACTTGCTGCTCAGGTGTCAGGACTGCAGATTTTTACCACTGCTCTCCTGCATTCGTGGCAGCCAGGGACACATCCCTGTCCCCCTTCAAGCACCTGGCTTTGCAATCTTGGCATCTGAGCTGTGACCAAGCAGGCAGAAAGGACTGTCAGCCTGAGTCAGCAGCAGATCAAACATCCTTTCAGCTGTCTCTTTCACTAAGCTTTCCTTGCCCAGATGGTTCCCTTGTTGTTCTTCCTCCAGAGGTGGAACCATTTCATCACTAAAATCACACCAGCTCTCCAGGCAAGGCACAGACTTTGGCCTTAGGGTAAGGGGCACTGATCCTTTCAAGATTTTTCTCTGTTCTAAGTGCACTTCTTGTTGTAGCAGTTCCTGTCACCTTTGCATTAGCTGTGGTCTTCTAAAATGCTTATGTGCTGGTCTTGCTCTTCCCCTCTCCACCACCAGATAGCTCTGTTCTCTCTTTCTTGGGACTGTCTTACCAGTGGGGAAAATGAAGATGCCCATTTAACTTTTACCAAAAAAACCCCAAAAAATTAGGTATTTTATATGAAAACGGAAGATTGAATGGGAAGAGAGAGAAGAAGAGGAGAGCAAAGAGGCAATGGCTTTTCTTCTGGTTTTTGACAGCTCTCCCAAATCCATATAAACACAGACACTGGAAAGTGCCACTCTCCCTTTATTTTTGTTCTGGGAAAAAGAGTGCATTGGATGTCCACCAAAGACAGAAGAAATGGAAAATGGGACATTGGTGCCATGGGGTCAATGACAGCTGGTCACAACAAGTTTGATGCTTTGGAACAAAGAATTTTATTGTACATTTACTTCAAACCATGGGATCTCAGAGGTGATCCACTGTGCATGGGCCTGTCAGACCAGTTCAGAGACCTTTGCAGGTCAGTGTGTCTGAGTGCCATCAGCCTGGTGCTGCCCTCACTGTGACTGAGCCCTTGCCTCCAGGGGCTTTGGAAGCTTTTCTATGGAGCTTTGACAGTTCTAGTGGAATCACAGAGTCGATGAAGCCCTGCCTAAGCTGTCTGGGCAGTCTGCTGCTGAAGCCACTCACGGATCAGCTGGTGAGCAATGGCTTGTTTTGGAGGGAACCAGGGTAAAAAACTACCGTCGCCTTGCTTTGAAGAGCTGGGTGCCCTCTTGAGACCCTCCACAATCTCCTCCAGGCCAAACCAACGGGCTTCTTCCAGTTCCCGGGTGTCCATACTGATCTGGAAAGAATTCAGAGGGCACTGCTTCCTTAAGTCAGCTTTGAATGTGGGCAGTGGTACCTTGCCTCCACAGAGATCCCATGCTGAAAAGCCCAGAGTGCTACATCCATGCCTGAATTAGGCACTGATGCCAGCCCAGGGAAGGATATTACATTGTTGTGCTGGCTTCCTTAGGGAAGCCACAAACCAACCCTGCTCCATCGTGGCAAAGCAAAGTGGTTGAGCACAGTAATTAACATGGTGGAATCTGAGTGTTCTATGGCAAATGTGTAAGGGAACCTTCTCTTCAAATTTCAGAGGGAAAAATCCAGGGGTGTTGGACTCTGAGCTTGTATATACAGTGACCTGAGGGAAATCTGGCACCTTTCAACAGGAGATGATGGGATTGTGTCAAAGTTTCTTCTGCACTTGCAGAAAAAGCCAATGGAAAATTGCATTTATGGAGGGTTTGATGCTCTCCTAACTAAATTCCGAGGACTGAAGGAGATTTTGCTGCCTGAGGCAGGCAGTGGAATAGCTCAGGGGAGCCCGAGCCGCTCACCTCAGCCCGCTGGGCTCCCACCAGGGCGTGGCAGGCTATCATCAAGGAGCTCCTGGGGAAGGGCCAGTGCTGGGAAGCCGAGTAGCGGAGCGACTCCACCTCCAGCCCCACCTCTTCGGCCACTTCTCGCCGCACTGCCTCCTCCACGTTCTCACCTAGAACCAACCAGAGGTAGGCAAGGACGGCCCAGCCTCAGGGCAGCGAACCGTGGCGAGGAAAACGCAGGACACGCTCATTCCCACCCGCAGGAGCTCCAGCTGTGCTGACTTGGAAACATTTGCTGGTGGGATACTCTGTTAAATTCATCAACTTCTGATAAACACAGGCACCAGAGACGTTTTTGGCGCCATCTATATACAGATGGTGAACAGAACAATTCAATTTTAAGGCATATTCCCTCCTGTAATGAAAAGTCTGTAGTTGTTCTTCTAAGCCAGATGGTATGAGCCACAAAATGGATTTTAAAAGGATCAGGGGTTATAACCCAGCAAGTTTAAAGTTTATGTCTGCTATCAGGGACTACAACAACTGGTAGACACCTATAATTCCCAATCCCTTCAGGTACATAACTGTGTTTTTAATTCTGTCTGCATGCAAACACTGATCTATTTAGACATAATGTTTTTTTTCCTCACCTATCACAGAATCTCAGACTGGTTTGGGTCTGAAGGGACTTTAAGGATCGTTTAGTTCCAACCCCTTGCCATCAGCATGGACACCTTCTGCTACACGAGGCTGCTCAACAGCTTACCCAGCTTGGCCCTGAACACATCTGGGGATGGGGACACAGATCACCTGTGTGTCTGTCCATCCTTCTTTGTGAACAGGGATTTGGCTGATGTCTGTTGCAGTAAGGTAGAAAAATCATAAAGAAAGGCTTCGTAGAATCAAGCCTCCTCTCCTGGGGCTGCTGGCTGGCCTTGTCAAAGCCAGCACTTTGCAAGTTCCCATATGAAAGCAATCCTGGTGTGAACAGTTTGTTAGCATAACAATCTATTCCTGGGTAAAAAACAACTTGCACTTGTATAAACTGTTTTTGCACTGTTAGATAGAAAAATGAAAACAATCTCTCACAAACAGCTTTCCTGCACGTACACACTGGGGGTTTGAGTGACCAATCAATACAGAATAACAACTTGTTAATAGCCAATAAAGCAATTGGCAAGAAAGCTACTGACCAATTGGAGTCACACAGGAGGTCTGTAAAACTGTAAAAAAAGGAGTTATGTGACTAAAGAAGGGGCTTTTTCCACCATGAAGAAAATGGAGTCCATGTGATTTATTCCAACAGATGTCCCCACACCCTGCATGCCCAGGGCCACTGTGCTGCATCAGAAGCCACTTACCCATGTCACAGAAGCCTGACAGAGCCGTGAACATCCCCGGGGGAAACGAGGGCTGGCGGGCCAGGAGGCACCGGCTCCCATCGGACACCAGCGTGATGACCACTGGAGACATCTGCCACGAGCACCACAAAGCAAAACAAGGCCTTCAGACAAAACAAGTAAGTGCAAATTTTTGCTTTTCCTGTCTGGTTGAGGGTGGCTGGCTGACCACTAAAAACAAAGTACCCAGCTAGGCACAAATCCCTTTTCCTGCTTCCCCGCTGGGGTGAGCCAGCAGTGCTGCCCTCCTGTCCCTGTGTCCCTTCCCTGTGCTGCCAGGTGCTCACCTGTGGGTAGTAGGTGACTCCACTGGCATGGCAGACACGTTTGCTGCCAGCTGGGTTCTTCTCAGTGGGCTGCCCAGTTTTGCTGCAGTACTGGTGGGAATCGTGCCACCGCAGGAGGGACTGAGCCTGCCAACACAGAAGCACAAACCTCATATAAATATAAATATAAATATAAATATAAATATAAATATAAATATAAATATAAATATAAATATAAATAAATATAATGTATATATATATACACATAGGAGCAAGAAATAATTCAGAGCAGTCTCCCTGAATAATGCTTTGCGTGCAGTCGTGGGGATAAACTCTGATTATCTTTGGAAGCCTCAGAAAGGTGAATAAAGTATGGGCAGTGCTTTGAAAAGTGGCAGATTCTGCAATCCATGCTTGCTGCTTCTGAATTTGAGTATGTTTGGAGGAGGTGGGCAAGAGCTATTGTTTATTGGGACATAACGGGAGTTGTATTGGGAACTGGACTATTCTAAAGACTCTCCAGCCCTGAATATTTTCTTGAAAAATAGCTCAGGCATCACAAACATTATAGAGCAGGAAAGGAAATATGAGCCATTTCTCCTTTTGGGTCAGGACAGCTGATTTTCACACACAGGCCTTTTCTTAGGCCGTCCAAACACAGGGCATCTGCAGGGCACCAGCTTGTAAGGGAGAGGTTTTAAAAGAGCAGCTCTGAGAGAAGATGTGTAAGTTTGTTTGATTCCCAGTTTGCCTGATAGTTGTTGAGCTGAGGACAAACTGGGATTGCTGTGATTTAGCACATTTCAGCTAAATGGCATAAATTACTGCAGTCATTTTAAAGTCACTTTTCTGTTTCTCTTTCCCTTGATTCTTCCTTTTGGGACTACAAATTTGGGAAAACTAATGTAATTTATAGTGTGTCTATATCTAAGTTCCTGAAAGTATACAGTAGGTACTACTACAATATTAGATCATAAAACAATGTGGGATATGAAGAGAAGGGTTGATGTTAGAGATCACAGCTCCCTAAAGTAAAAACCCCTGTGCAATACCGAAGCCAGCAAAGGAGAATCCTTCTCATCCACTACAAAGAGAGCCTTTTGTAGGTCAGTAAATGATCCCTGCAGTTCTGACTCAATGACTGATTTATCCAAGGCTCCTGTTCAAGGGGAAAAAAAAAAAAAAAAAACCACGAAAATTTGATCTCATAAATTGCAGCTATTATTGCTATTATTCCAATTTTATGCCCTTTACTGTTCCAATATACGTTTCTGTGAGCTCCCATGGAAATGAACCACATCAGGGGTAGCATTCCCAAATGTCAGTGGCCTTCCCCAGCCCACCTTTCCTAACACACACAGGCACAGGAGCAGCAGTGCAGTCCATGGCCGTGACCTGCCATGCTCACAACAGCCCCTACAGACACCCAGCCCAGCCCTCCTTGGCAGGACAGCTTCTCCCAAGGATTAGGGATCTCCCCCATCCCAGTGCATCAAACTGGTGCTGGCACAGGTGGAAGAGGAGTCATCCCAACCTAAATCCAGCGCGAAGTGTGGTCTATGCTCGTCCGAACAACCGATCAGCACCGACTTCTCCAGCCACCCCTTGGCCTCCTGCAGCTTCTCCAGAATCTGTCTCGTCTCTGAACAGCAGGGAAAGGGGAAGAGAAAGCTGTAATGAAAACAAATCCATCTCTGGATCCATCTCTGGTGCTCTCTGGATCTTCAAGGCTCATGTGTGAAAGGGGACCAGACAAGTGATCCCACACAGGTAGAAACCTAAAAATCTGGCTTTCCTCCTAAGCTGTAGGAAGTTTAGACCATGTCAGGCTAAAGGTCCCAATGTTGTAAAGCTTAGGGAGCAGCTGTCCATTGGTTTTGTCCTGCACCAGCCAATACCTTTCTCTCAAAGAAAACTTTTCCTACATTACACCAAAAAGTCAGTAAGTCCTTGTTTGTTTTCCTGACAGCCCTCTGTTTTCAAAAGGCACTGTTCCAAAGGTTTAAACCTGATCACCTCAGAACAGATCAGGTTGATTCCATGTGTGTGTCTCTTTTCTTTTCAGCTGTGTGATCCACCAGGTGTTTCTTTCTGGATGCACTGATTCCTTTCTTACCTGCTGCACTGAGCTGTGGTACCAAGTATTTCTTCCCAGCTTTCTGCAGGAAGGGGGAGAGATTGTGAAAGAGGTAGAAAGTTCCTGAGGTCTGAGCTTGTCTACAAAGGCTGTCATCTTCCTTTAACTGATTTAAGTATCTGCAGTGAGAAAATTATTGGGAAGATGAATTGAAGATTGTGTTGAGATTATTGCTTATTTCAAGTCCTTTCTTTTGCACAGAGCAAGGGGGGGCTGAATGAGCAGATTTTAGGTATTCCATGTGCTTGGAGAGTTTTGACAGCTGAGTCACTCTTCGGTGGACTGCAGCCTCTAGTAAAGTTTGTGTGGCAGAAAATACTGCAGTTCTTACCTACCACACGAGTACCCTCAAGTTTGGAGATGCAAGATCAGTAACCCAGTCTCTCAATCCAAAAGGTCTGCTGTAACAGCTGCAGGAAATCTTGATCTTCCCTTTAAACCCCCAATCCCTCCCAGCTCAGAATATTCTGTGAATTTGGATGGCTCCAAATGCTGTCTGGCTGAACTGCTGAGCACTCTGTTGTTGAATCTGGTTCCCAGCAGGGTACATGTGTTTTGTTGTACCTGTCACACTGATGTGAGGGGTAAAAACCGAGTCTTAGGGCACAGCCGGCTGGAGCCGAGTTAGGAAAAAACAATCGTTGGAAAAGAGTGTCAGCATATTCTCCTTCCAGGCTGTTTGAAGCAGTATTTAAAAGGAGGTGAGCAGCACCACTTCAAGTCTTCCTGGTACTGTAGGAGCCCTCTAGCCAGGGGAGGCAGTCATTAACAGAGCTTCGGTCTGAGAGAAGCAGTTCTTACCAGTGGTGAAGGGAGAAGCCTTGGCTGTTACCACTCACAGAGCTCACAAAGCATTTATTTCTGTCTGATGGCTAAACTGTTAAAGGATTTACCCCGGGGTCAGGGTTAGGTAGGGCTGCTTGTGCCAAGCTCTGCCTCCCAGTACTCAGGAATCCGATGAGAACTTACCTCATTTTTCTCACATAAGTGGAGTGCAACCTGCAGGCGAGGGAGAAAACTCTCCTGTGCAGTGCTTGATACACTGCAGCCATAACCAACACCTTCAGCTGGTGTCTCTGCCTAAAAAAAGAGCATAAAATGTAATGCAGCAGCCCTGTAAGGCTAAATTTGATTTAAAAGGTCAATAACGAGGTAAATCTCCCTCTCACAGTGTCTGCAGAATCTGCTTTCTAAAATGATTACTTCAGTCACACTTCAAATTCCGTTTCAGGCCAGTTTTAAGACTACTTAAAGATACCTCAGTTTGTTTTCATCTCTGAGTCTTACAGAACTTGCTTATAAGACTAGATTAGACCTTCTTGTCCCAAATCCCTGTGTCCCTGGGGAAAAGGGCAGAGAAGGTGGCTGCTCTTTTGCTGGTTTCCTACGCAGTTGTAATGGCCTTGATCCAGCCACACATCCTATTGCAGCACACAGCGAATCTGTGGGAAAGGCAGTGATGCCAGGAGAGAGTGAAAGACAAAATATCAGCTGTGGAAGAGAATTCCTTGAGTTAGACAGGGACAGCAGTTGCAGCTGAGCGGGATCATCTCCAGCTACTAATGCTTTTTGTGCCAAAGAATCCCACCACCTGGGTTTTCAGCCCAGGCTGAAAGCCTGACCTCGGCTTCAGGATGCCAGGAAATAGCCAGAGACCGGGGACAAAAGTGAACTGTGGTGCACAATCCTCGGTGGAGAACACTGCACTCTGCAGCCATAGAGCACAAAACCCTTTATGAAGTTTGCTTTGTTACAGGCTCACGGGCAGTGCCAGGAAGAGCCTGAGAGCTCTTCCTTCAGCACAGGTCAGAGAGGGGAGCCCGAGAGGTGCCTCAGCACAGGTCAGAGAGGGGAGCCCGAGAGGTGCACAGGCTGCTATTTGCGAGTGGAGACTTCGCCTCGTGGCTCTGGACATCTCCGGCCCAGACCCCGTTTCCCACCGTCTCCGCTGACTGGGACGATGCCTTGGGGAAGCCGCTGGGAGCGGAGGGAGCTGGGCACGCTGGTGTGGGGACGGCGAGTGCCACGCAGACCGTGTCGGAGAGGTTAGGTGGTGTGACAGCCGTGTGCGTGTGTGTGTGTGTGTGTGTGTGTGTGTGTGTGTGCGTGTCCGTGGTGTGTGTGTGTGTCGCTCTCCACCCCCGCGTCTCGCACAGCCCGGCGTGCGAACTCCCCGGCGCTGAGCCCGGAGCGCCGCCTTTGCTCCGGAACGAGCCGCAGCGATGTCACCCCTTGGGACAAAGAGCTTGTGGCCCGACCTGAGCGCACGGCCGCTTAACCCCTTCCTCCCCAGCAACCACCAGGCTTTGGCTGGGACCAAGAGAAGGCCCAGACAGCAAAGCCTCCACCTCCAGAGGCCGTCCCGAGTTTGGTGAGCTCCGCCGAGGCCGAGCGGGCTCGGGCTGCCGGTGCCGGGTCCCCACTCACCGCGCGGTGTGCGGAGCGGGGCTGGCCCGGATCGGCCGCGCAGAGACTGAGCCCGCGGGGCGCTCCAGCCGCGCCTCCCGCACCGGGAGCGCTGGGAGTTGTAGTCCCGCACAGGCTGCGGTTTGCGACTGTTCATACTTTCTCTTTTCTCCTTTTCCCGCAAAGCTTCTCCGGGTTTTGTAACCCCAGCACAGGAGCATTGTTTAAAGTAAAGGACAGCTACTTGCCAAAAATCACCCTTTGGGATAATTTATTTGTGAAGGAATCTGAGATGGGACTTATGGAGTAATTTTTGATTATGTAGTTTTTAAATTTTTAAAATCTTTTATATAGGCAGGGAGAGTAAGTTTGGTTTACGTTGTTATGGTATGGTTTAGAAGGTTACAAGATTTTTAGTTATAACTCTTTTTAAGGAGTTATTGATTAATAAAATATTGTTAATAAGGATATTTATGATTTTGACTTAGTCTTTATATATTTTATGGGTTTAAGTTATAGTGTAAGTTTTTTTTAGTTAATGATGTTATGACATATAGTATCGTACTTTAATTTTTTGTTTATTTTGGTAGTAATTTTTTTATATCTTAAACTTTAAAACTCTAAACTTTTTTAAAATTTAGCGTAACGTGCTTTTGTTTTAAACTATAAAAATCTACATTTTTGCTTTTAGCATTTAAGTTTGGAAGGTTTTTTTAATGTCTCAGATCAAATTCTGTGTTTAATTTTAAGCTTTGGTTTACAGGCTCAAAGTTTGAGAGTTCCTTGCATTTCAGATTCCAACAGTTGGATATATCCAAGGTCTGAAGCTGTTCAGTGCTCCAGCACCCAAATACCCACAGCTGAATTTGTCGGTGAACAGCTCTGATCAGAGAGCACCCTGTGCCAGGGCATGTCAGAATAATGACAAATTACTTTCATTCCTTTGCAAGCCAACAGATTCCTCTCAGTATTGAAAACATTATTCTGGGTTGGAGCCTACCTGACTATATTTAGCACAAAGAGAATTTTATAAACATACAAAAAGTAAATGTTTTCAGGGCAGCCTGTTGCTTTTTGGTCATGAATTGAGCTGTTCTAATCGAGAATTCACGTCATGTAATCTGAGAGCACAGCTAGTAAAAATAATAAATAGAATATCCAGGGAAATAGTATGCTCGTTACCAGAGTTACTTACAAATTTAAGTTTAATTACACTTGACTGCTATTTTTATGCTTCCTGAAACAGAGCGAGCCCAGTCTTATTAATCCAGCCAGCTAAATTGGATTAATGGACAAAACACATCTTCCCTTAATAAGATAAAAGATTGAAATACAATCTCTAAGGGAAGTATCCACCCTGCTGTTAAAACAAACTAACAGATTTATTGACCCTAACTGCCCCCAGATATGGATCTTGCAAGAAGAGCTGGCTTTAGAGGGGAGCAGCTGGGGGAGGTATTTGGGACATCAAATCTTGGGCCAGCCTCTCCAGCTGGCTCAGCCCAAAGCAGCCAGGTGTTTGGTGAGTGCACCCTGTCACAGGAAGGACTAAAAGCCAGGGCATCATGGCAGGGCAGTGCTCTGGCCTCTCCTTGGTAGGTGCAGCTCAAACCCCCATGGGTTGGATTAGCCCAGTCATGCCCTGTGTGCCACGGGAAGATAAAAAATGAGATTAGAGTCTGCACTTCTGCTGCTGGTCTGACCTGGGGCAAGCCAAGCAATCTGTGAGAGATCCCTTGTGCCCCCTCCCCCACGGTTCACACATTAATTGCCCTGTTAAATATTTCTGCAGGTGTAAGCAAGGGGAACGATTTCAAAACAGAGGCTTGCTTGTCACTTATTCACTTAATAATTTAATTCAAGGAGCACAAATGCCAGCTGTTGGTTTGGCACTTGAGTTGTTTCTTTATAAGCATCTTTGGGGCTCCAGGTTGAGCAAGTTGCATCTGTAAACTGTTTATATCAGTCCCTTGCAGACATTGTACCCTGTGCTGGGAAGAATCCTGGGAGTGAAGTGAGGGTCTGGACACACAAATGCATCTCTGACAGCTTTCTGTAGCTTACAAATTGAGCTTTGCAGGGCCCTAGAAGGAAGAGAATCCCAGAAACTCTCCTGATGCAGTAAGAGCAAACCAAAGGAGAGGGAAAGAGGAACAGGCAGTAGGAACATCACCTCTTACATGGACAAGATCAAGGTAAATCTTTGATTCTGTGTTGCTAAAATTATTTTTCTTAAATCTGGGTTTGTAAAATACTCATAGTGGGGTTAGGAGCTGGTAAAAGATTTTTCCAGGCCATAAAAGCTGCTGGAAAATGTTATTCCAGGCTAATAACAGTTATACTACTAATCTTGCTTTTTCTTTCTGTTTTGTGTCTCTGCAGTTGCCCCCAGTAAGCAGAAATGAGCATTAGAATTGCTAACAGCCGGCCCTTGTAAAACAACTGTTAATTGCCTTAAATACATGAAACCAGCAAATTCACATCGAAAACTTGTGGTCAAGCCACAAGGAACTTTTTGGAAAGGAAAAGAAAGTCCTTTTTTTTAGGATGAGCTTAGGGAAAGACAAACCACTTCTTTAAAGAGAAAGCTAATGAATAGCCTTCCCCCCTATCATTAAATTTTAGATGCAAACCACCCAAAACCTGGCTTTTCTCTGAAGTTAGAATTGTGTCCATCATGTATATGATGGACCCTTTAAACAGCTGGGCCTTTTGAGCTAATGTGGATTGATATAAATATGACTCAGCAACCTCATTAGTCAAATTAATGAGCTGGAGCCTTTAGCCCCATGCTGATTGACTTGTTGGTGTCCCCCACTGCCTGCCTTACTTCCTAAAAATAGCTGGAGAGAGCAAAAGAGGATAAGAAAGCAGCAGAACTCACTTGAAGAAATCTGCCTGTGCCTCTACAGCGTGTGAGCTTTTGCCAAATCTCTAGAAGCTGCTGTTAAATCTCTGGCTGGATGTTAGGGACTCTATGGATAATGGGGCTTTAACTGGATGCCTCAGCTTGGATAACATTCCACTGTTTCCTGCTAGTTGTAGGAGTTGTATTTCTGTTGGAAGGTGCCCAAAATGAGAGGAAGGGAAGGCTTATTTTTTGACAGATAATTCCACTGAAAACTGGCCTTCTTCCTGCTCTGTGCAGCAGCGCTGCTGTCAGCTGTGTGGACACATCTGTGTCCACAGCTGGACAAGAAATGACTACATTCACCTCATGGCCTTGTTTGTATCTCCTGTGAGACATGATTCATCTCAGCACCCCCCCCCAAAATGGGACGAAACACCCGAGGTTTTGTCCTTTGGGGTGGGAGCTGAGGTGGCAGTCTGGGTACAGGGAGAAATCTCAGCTGTGGATCACGCTGCAGCCTCCAGGTCTCTCTTCTGGCCGAGGTGGTTTTAAGGCAGTCCCCCTGCTAAGGAATGTGTGTTAGAGGGGGGTTTGGGCCCTGTTATACCTTTGCCAGCTCGGTTTCTGTTGCGAAACATTTCCAGCTGGGAATGACCACAAATGCCTGCCTTGAGGAGGTGACCCTTTACTTGAAACCCTCATCTAAAGAGAAAGGAAAAAATGCTTAGGAATGTCCCCAATTCCCACTGAATCGCTGGGATGAACAAACAACCAGTTCATTTATGAAACCCTAGAAAGCAATGAGCAGGCAGCATCGATCTCTCCGAGCAAGACTCACTCAAGCAGCTTTTAGAAGTGCTTGAGAGGACTCAGAGCGCTCCTTCCCAGGCTGGGCTCGATGATCCCGGACTCTTTTCCAGCCTAATTGATTCCGGGATGCTGAGCCCAGCTGCCCTGGCAGCACGGTGCGGGGCCGGGCAGTGCTGCAGGGCGGTGCCGCGGCATTCTGGGCCTTTTGGGGCATCTTTTACTCCAAAAACACGGCTTCCGCTCGATGCCTCCCACAGTCCCTGCTGTCCCGGGGGCTGTTCCAAACTCGCAGCACGGTCCCCGGGCCGGTGGCGGTCCCCGTGCGCGGTGTCCCCGGGCCGGTGGCGGTCCCGGCGCGGTGTCCCCGGGCCGGTGGCGGTCCCCGTGCGCGGTGTCCCCAGGCCGGTGGCGGTCCCGGCGCGGTTCCCGTGCGCGGTGTCCCCAGGCCGGTGGCGGTCCCGGCGCGGTGTCCCCGGGCCGGTGGCGGTCCCCGTGCGCGGTCCCCCCGGGTCGGTGGCGGTCCCGGCGCGGTGTCCCCGGGCCGGTGGCGGTCCCGGCGGTGTCCCCAGCGCGGTGTCCCCGGGCCGGTGGCGGTCCCGGTCCCGGCGGTGTCCCCGGGCCGGGCGGACCCACGTGGAGGCGCGGCGGTGCTGGCGGCGCATGCGCTGTGCGGCGGCCGCAGCTGTGACCGGGCTCACGTAGCGCGCGGGCCGCACCGCCCTGGGGCGTGGCCTGAGGGGGCGTGGCCAGACGCCGCTATAAAAGGCGCGGCGGGGCCTGGCGCGCTCAGTTGGTGAAGCCCCCGGGCAGAGCGTGGAGCTCCGGTGCCGCTCCCGCCCAGCGCCCCCCGTGCTCAGGTGAGGCCCGGCCGCCCGTCCCGCCGGCTGTGAGGGTAGCCAGGCGGGTGGGTCGGGGAGAAGGGAGCCGCGGGGCTGGGCGGCTGCCGTGCGGGTGGCTGTGGGTGGGGGCGATACGTGGCAGCGCTCCACCGCCTCCCCCGCGGCGAGGGGCCGGTGTCCCGGCGCTGCCGGCCGGGGTTCCCGGCCCTTACGTAACGGGAGCCGGCAGCCTCCGGAGGGGGGCGGGAGGGCGCCGGCGCGCCGGCTTCCCCGCGGCTGGCAGACAAAACACAGCCGCCGCCACCCTCTCCTCCGCCCCTGCCTCCTCCCGTTCCCCGCAGCTGGGAGTTGTCCCCTGGGCCGGGCCGGGGCCGCTGCCCTCCGCTGGGGCAGGTGGGCTCCCGCCCTGCCCGTGCGGCCGCGGGCGCATGGCTCGGTGCTGGGAGGGATGGAAAGTTACTCGGCGTGAGCTGTGTGCAGCGACTGCGCCGTGGGCTGCGCGGCTTGCCTTGGTTTCCCTCGCCGCTGCTTTGGGCTGGGCTCAGCCAGCTGCTGTACGTGGAATTTTGCATCTGCCTTTGTAGTAAGCAGTACCGTTCAGTTTTGGTAGGGTCCAGTCTGACTAGCAGGAGAAACTCTGGAGCCTTCAGCATGCTGACGAATATAATAAAAATATAGCTAATATAAAACATAAAAATATAAATATTGTATATAATAAAAATATCACGTGTACTTAGACTAAATCTCCCAGCTTGCCTGAAAAGCTGGCTGCTCCCATTGGGAAGATCCTTCGGGATTGCCCAGCATATAGTTTCACTTCTTTTTTCCTGCTGGCTTCAGTAAGAGGCGAATGCAGAGTGCTGTAATGTTCACCTACTTGTAAGTAAAGGTTCAGCACTCGAGGTTTTAGTGAATGAAAGGCATTTATTTACTTGGTTACAACGAGTAAATCAATGCGGCTCCCCGCGGCGCCCGGGGCTGTTGGCTCGGGATGCAGACGGTGCTCTGCCAGGGGCGGAGAGTAAAGGTAATGAGTTCCCGGCTTGTCTGGGGAGCAGAGGTCTGCCTTTGGGGACAGGGATGTTCCCTGTCCCACTGCCCTACACCTCGGATACATTAAATACCTTGGACCAAACTGATTTGACCCGGAGCACTCTGCACTGCTTCTGAAGTATGTGCTGACACAACCAGTACTGATTAACTTTCTTTCTCTTTGTTTTCCTCCCCGAGCCAGCTCTCTGACCTGTGCAGATTTAAATGCTGTTCCATAATGAATGGCTTTAAAATCTGGCGTTTAAAGCTGTGACTTTTAGGGCTTGCACGTAGATTGCAAAGTGCCCAGTGCAGTTTAGCAAACTGAAATGACAGGTGGTGAGTTACACTTTGGAAGGAGTGTGGATAAGCAGAGGTTTATATCAGGAAAGCCATGCCTTCATGCTGAGATTGATATAGATAAGGAAATATTTTTTTTCTTTAAAAGAATATGTTCCGTGGAAGAAACCAACTATCATTGGCATTATCATGCTTTCTTTATAATTCACAAAATCACTGGGTTGGAAGAGACCTTAAAGATCACCAAGTCCAACCCAGCCCCAACACCTCAACTAAACCCTGGCACTCAGTGCTGCATCCCCAGGCCATTCAAGTACTTTATCATCCTCTCCTTTAAAAAATCTTTTCCTAATATCCAACCTGTATTTCTCTTGGTGCAGCTTAAGGCTGTGTCCTGTGGTTCTGTCAGTTGCTGCCTGGAGAAAGAGACCAACCCCAGATGAGCACAGCCACCTTTCAGGGAGCTGTAGAGAGTGACAAGGTCACCCCTGAGTCTCCTTTTCCAGGCTGAACCCCCAGCTCCCTCAATCACTGTTAATATCTGAAAACATTCCTGTATATCTCTGGTTTTGCTCAGCTAATCCTTGAGCAGGATAGCCTCTACCTGTTGTGTGTAATAAAATAATTGCTCTATTCCATCCCCTGTTCTCTTTGTCTTGGCCTGGGAAGTTAGAACAGGTGGGCTCTGAGGGCTGTGTCCATTCCATCTTAGTCTGGAGGAAACCAAGGTAAAACTTGCTTCAGTTCCCTGTGTACAAATCTCTGTACAAACAGAACTGCTCTGTATTCAGCCATGAATGTGCTCTTCAACTTGGAAGTAAATGATAGGTAGAACACCCTACTCGACTTTGATTTTCATAAGGGTATTAATAATTAAGAGTATTGTGCTATATTTTTCACAAATGTAAAAGATTATAACTTTGTCGTTAAAAGATGCCTAAAGTGTACCCTCTTCTTTTGGTAACAGCAATTGTAGAAAATCTTTCTTCTTTCACTGCTTGGATCTTAATTTTAAAACAGCCTTTGAACATGCAAGAGGACTTGGGAACTGGATTCTGGTGCTTCTGTCCTGTGAGACCTTTAAGCAATGATGACAGCTAAATGTTTGTAGTACTTATTTTGGGAAAGTTTTCCTTTTCAGTAGTTTCGGTCACATTGTGTCATGAGACTGTAGCTTGGGTTGTCCTTGAGACAGGAGAGGTTTAGGGTAGTGAGCAGCTATAATTTCTGGTTCCATCTTCTCCATGTCCCCTAAACTCAGCTTAACTGGTCAAGGGGTTTTATTTTTGTTTTTACATACAGTAAGGTCCAGTACGGATTGTGAGAATGGACCCATCTTTTAATCAAAAGTTGAGGAACTTGGTGATAGTTTTGTCTCCTGGCCCTGCAGTGGACTTCATCTTGAGCAGGCCAGTTACTTCTTACCTAAATAAAGAAGCTGGTTTGGAATTGAGTTAGAGCCATTCCATATTGAAGTAGCCCCTCAGTTTCCATTTTTTATCCTGTTTTCTCAGTCCTCATAAGCACCTGGGAACTTGGAGCTGGCAGTGAGGAGACTTGGCTAATGAGCCTCTTCAGTCTTTGGTCACTGGGCAGTGGGGCCTTGATTGTGATGAGGTTATGTCATGTGCCACTCTGCAGCTGTCTTTGCTTGTCTGCTTGCATCTTTCTACTTGTAAAGCAGAACTGAGCTCTGGGAACCCCCCAGAAAAACCCTCTAAGTTACATCAGTTGAAATGGTTGTGTTGAAATTTTCTGTGTGTTCAGAGAATCTGTGCTGCTCTTGGCAGTGCCATTGCTCTGCTTGCTGCTTTGTTTCCCTTCTATCCACGTGTTTATTTTCTCTTTGCTGTTCCCCCCCACCCTTTCCCTGCTCGTGTTTTGCTGTTTCAGAGCTTAGTCAGTGCACGTTCCCAGGGGAGGCAGGGAGCTCCTGTGTTGGAGCTGTCAGCTGGACTCCCACTTCTCTGTGTGGGCAGTGATCCCCTCCTTCCCGAGATGCTCAATTGCCATTTTTGTGGGACACAGCTGAGGAGGAGGGCAAGACTGACAGGAATAATGGAGAGAGGATTTTCATCTTGTTTTACTTCATGTCACCAACGGGAAGAAATTAAAGCCTACTTACTTGGCAGCCTGTGGGTCTGGGAGATTTCCAGCATCTATATGGACTGAGCTGTGTTTTCTTTGATTTGGGAACCTGTGGCTGGTCCTGCTGCAGTGGTTGGAAGGCTCTGCTCCTTCTGAAATTCTTCCAAGAATGGGAGATCTAGTTCCTCTGGGCAGCCTTTTCTGGTGCCTAAGTGTGAGAAACTTTGTGTTTGTACCTCCTTGGAATTGCCCTCGTTGCATTTTGTGGCTGTTGCCAGTCGCTCCTGCTGTGTGCCTGTGGAGATAAGGAGTTGGGAATAAGGGTTGCAACATTGTTTATGGAAGCCTGGTGTTGGAGCAGGCTGCAAAGGCTGAGAAAGAGAGAAGAGGAAAACCAAGATGGAATGCTGTCACTGAGAGCAGTATGTGGAGAGGAAACATTGTTTTCTTCACCTTTCTAGTGATTTTTAAAATTGGTTTTTCTTTGTGGTTTTAAAAAGTTTCATCTTGATTAATATAGCAAGAAAGGAAACTTTCTGAAGCTTCTCTTGTGTTTCACTGAGTGCAGTAAACAAATAGCTCAGTGCATTCCCAGTGCTGATAAAATTGGTAAATATTTACGATGTAGTAAAGCTGTTCGTGCTTTGTCACCGATTCACAGATGTATTGGCTCAAGTGCTGAATGAGGAGGAGGCACTTGGCTTTCTGCAGGGTGAAACAGGAGTTGAGTGGTGTTTTCAGTAAGAATGGAGGTGGACATCAGTGGGTTTTTATTAGGTTTGTTTGAAACAGTCTGATGGCTGCCTGTGGGGAGGAAGAGGTGAGGAAGGCTGCTGTGGGCAGCAGGGCTGCTTTAAAGCATTGGTGAGGGGAAAAGGGGGGACTCCAGGAGGCTTCCCTGTCCAAACTCTCACGGGCAGAAAGCAAGTTAGAATGTGCCAGAATGCATCAGCCCTTCAGCTGTGGTCATGCAGATTTTGGGTGGTTTACAAGAGCTGGAGGTTGTGCTGCTTTTCTGGGCTCGTTTCCTGCTGTTCCTGTTGGTGCCAGTGGAACTGTGCTGGTCCTGTCCAACAGGCAGGCAGGCCCCAGCGGAAATCCAAAGCCCAGTGCAAATCCTTCTGCAGTGCTGGAGGTGGAAGGAGAGGAGGGAGCTGCCTCCTGACCCTCAGGTGCAGGACAGGCAGTGATCCTGCACTCCAGAGTCAGGGATGTGTTCCTGTTAATACCACCACCTGTGTTTGGGATGGTTTCTATTTGGGTGTAACTTTTGAACTTCCCTGATTATGTTTGCACATTTGCTGTGTGAATACCAGACCTATGGGTCTATGTTGTTTGCTTGATTAAAGTTATGCTGCTTTATTCCCTAAATAGGCCAAACTACCTTGTAGCTGAGCTTGCTTTTTTCCTTTCTTTTTTTCTTCATTAGTTGTGCTGTTGGAAGAGCTGTAAACCAATTTCTGTTAGTCCATGCGCTGGAATTCATTTTTTTTTCCTGACCAGATACAATATGTGAGAGATTTAAGCTTTTGTCTGGGGGGGAAAAAAGCAAACCTTGTGAATTCCACGACAGCATAATTACTCCTGAAGTATGCAGGAGCCAGGCGATGCTGGGCTGCTGATGGGATCAGGATGCTGAAAGGCTTGAGCTCGGCAGCTGGCCCTGCAGAAAGCACTGCAGCCTGTGGGTGCTCAGCCAGGATCCAGGGACAGACAGAGCAGCCTTTTGTGTCAGGTGTGGAGCTTGGCTCCACGGGGGCAGCGGGAACATGCACACAACTCCCTCTCTGGGCTGCTCATGTAGGGCTTTCATTCAGACCTGTTCCACTGGCATCTTCCTGACTGAAAAAAGGAAACTTCTTTTTCCCACTGAGTGGATGAACTTGATGACGGCTATTTTAAATCAGTGTTGTGTGCTTTTTTCAGTGTTTGGTTTCTTTCAGTGCTTTTTGCAAAGCAGCTCTAACTGCAGCATGATTTAGATGCCAAAAAGGAAGAGTGCTGGTGAGCACCTTGTCCCTGAGCTATTCTTTCTTCTCAGGTATAAAAGTCAGCAGGAAGGACTCTGTCTGTGGGAGCTGCTCAGGCTGTCAGGGTTCTGCTCCCTCAGGCAGCAGTGGCAGCCCCAAGAGACTGAGCTGCTCCTTCTGAGGGTGCATTCCACTCTCTGGTGAGCAGGGATTTTCACCTGTTTGTGTTTCTCTCACAGGTGTGTAGTGAGGTGAGAGCTGTTGAGCAATGGTGTTCAAGAAGGTTTGGTGTGCCCTAGCCCTGGGATTTCTGCTGCCTTTCTCTTGTGCCCACACGGACTTCTTCACTTCCATTGGTGAGAACTGTTTTGGTGTAGCCAAAAGAGTTTCTTGACAGCCCCCAAAGCTCATTCTGCAAGGATGTGTTAATCATCCAAGGCCCTGATTGGTGCAGAACTAAAACCACTTCCTAGTTCTTACCACATTATTGGCTTTTCTCTGGGGAGAAACCAGGGGTGGTCTAATGACCCAGGCTAGGCTTTGCAGTGACTATTTATTCTTAAGGGTATTGGAACTGAGGCCGAATTTGGGTGTTGCACACATATAGAAGGAGGTGGTGAAGCTGCCAAGGACACATAATGGTGCAGTATGTCTGGACCACCCTTGGGTTCTGGTGGGCACTGCACCCCCTTTGTGCTGAACAACTTCAGCTGCCTGCTTGTAGGAGGTGAAGCAATTATTAATTAATACCAGGGACCCCTTGAAGTCATGGATATAATCTTAAAAATAAAGCCTTGGATCAGTGCTGTGTATCAAACATGAAGGCTTTGTGTATATCTGTAGCTTTTTCTTTATTTGCTCTACATTATGTATGCTTGGATGAAAGATTACTCTGTGGCAAACTATTTCCTTTTCCAAATGAATCCTAAATTAGTTCTAATAATAAATATGCAGTATTACATTAATTTCCATGGCAACAAGCTTGGTCCAGCAGGAGATTTTCTCCTTCAAAAAGGAAAAAAAAAGGTCTTACTCAGATATTCCTTCAGGATTGTTTAAGCAAATGCAGAAGGACTTTTGAGGAAGGAAGAAAGTAGAAAAGAGGAAAATGCCTTTAATTCTCAGGGTTTTGTGTTTCTCCTTGACTCACCAAACTCTTTTTTTTTCTAGGTCATATGACAGATTTAATTAATACAGAAAAAGATCTGGTCGTGTCACTCAAAGATTACATTAAGGCAGAGGAAAGCAAGCTGGAGCAGATCAAAAAGTAAGCAGTTGTTGTCACAATGCTAATGGTTGATCATTTGAGTCCACCCTTATGCAGAAAGAGCTTCCTTAAGGCTGATTAAATGTGTGGAATTTTTCCTCTGGGGCAAAGCTTAGAGTATCAGGTTTTGCTGGGTGTTTGTTGTAAGTTGTTCTCTTTCAGCACTGCTTGGTGCATAAATAAGAAGACACCTGACTATGTGAGGAGCAGAGCCCAATGTGTCAGATTTTATCACAGCTAGAAATAAACACATTTTATCACTGAACAGGATGCTTTCCTTGCTTTCAGAAATATGCATAAATATGTCTTAAGGGTGTTAAAACAATTCTAGATGGAGGAGTGGTTTTTATTTTAGCCTTTGTGTATTACTTACTGGTGTTCCACCATGCAGGAAGAAAGGTCCTTCTTTGTCCCTTGAAACACAGACTTGGAATTGCTGCCGGGTTTGGAATGTTACAAGTAGATTCTTTACAACTACAAATTAACAAGGGAGTGAGCCAGTTGGGCATCCCAGGGTGTGTAAACACACAGCTTGTTGCAGAAATGTTGCAGCTCTGTTTTCATTTTATCAGAGGTGCTCCCTGTGAGGTCAGGAGAATTCAAATAACTGTCACAGGGCTGTTAAAGAACATGGGAAAAAATGCCAGCGTTGTTTGTTGGCATCTGGAAGATACTGGGAGCTGCTCCTGCAGTGGGAAATGCAGGGAGGGTTTGACCCTGGGCCATGTGAAGGCACGGGGTGAAGTTGGTTTCTTTCAGTCTTGCTCTGAGCTGGAGCTGGTCCCCAGCAGCTCCTCTGGTTTGGAGGGAGCCCCTCCCTGGTGTGGCTGCTGGAAACCCGCCCAGGGACTGTCAGAGTGCAGGAGAACAATCAGGGGCAGCGTGGGGAGATGCAGCTGGGGCTCCTCTGACAGCTGTGAACACCTCCCTGCCTCAGGTACAGCCTGCAGATTCCATCCAGGCAAACCAGATCCTGGAACAAGAGGAGCTCCAGCTGATGGGCAGAGCTCCCTCCAGGCTACAGATTCTGGATTGGCTTTCTTGCTGGAGTTTGGGATTCTCTGTGGGTGTGGCTCCTCAACATCAATTTACCCTGACTGCAGGGCGTTGCTGCACCTCTTCATGGTGTACAGCTGCTTTTTAATTTTTTTTTTTTTAAGATGTGCTTGTTTTGGGGCACCTTGGGGTTGTGAATAACTTGTGGTACTTAGAAAAGTTTGAGTTGGAGCTGCAGCACCGAAACTGGGTCTGGGCCCCTCATTTGGGGGTGTAAGAACTACATGTTGCTTCATCCAAGCTTTCAGCATGGAAAGGAGTTTTGTGGTGAGAGGCAAGGGGTGTCTCACACATGTAAGTGTGTGTCTGAATGTAAAATAATTTGAGACAAGCATTGAACTGCTCTTTTGTAAGCCTTAGGGGGAAAAAGGGGGCAATTGAAAGATTGAAAATGTGGGTAAAGCTTTGTTTTTGATCAGTCCTGCATGACAGCTCGTAATGAAAGTGCTGGCACTGTGCTTTTGGGGCTTGTAGGAAGGAGTTCCTGCAGCAGGGCTCCAGCAAGGACTGCAGGAGCAGCACAAGACTTGGGCTGCAGCTGAGGCAGAAGATTTAATAAAAGAAAAGGAAGTAGCCCTTTTTGTTCCTTTTAGAAGGGCTCTAAATATAGATTATGCAAAAGCTTGCAATTTTGGTTGGCTTTTTTATTAGTGAAGACATTTGAGCAGTTTGCAATCATTTCTCTAGCACACCAGCAGACCTATGTGAGACTTTAATGAATATTGTCATTCTAGATGGGCAGAGAAGTTGGATCAGCTGACAGCTACTGCCACGAAAGACCCAGAGGGGTTTTTGGGCCATCCTGTGAATGCATTCAAGCTGATGAAACGGCTCAACACAGAGTGGGGTGAGCTGGAGAGCCTGGTCCTCAAGGACATGTCAGATGGTGAGTGTGTGCCTGCAGCACAAGCCAGCATCACAGACTCACTGCAGGTACTTGGCTGTTGCCTTTCACGTGTCAGGGCTTGAATTAGATTTGCAAATCTGCTTTTGAGACTGAGCATTTGTGGAACTAATCTGAATTATTGTAGCAAAAACTCAACTGCTGCCTCTTTCTTCAGCAAGAGTGGAAGCTCTTTAACAAGGAGCAGGACAAGAAATAGTAGAGTGTGAAAGGCACTTAGCAAAAGGAAGCCAGGGTGGTCATAATGGACCTGTGAGACTGTCTCAACAGCTAATTAATACCAGATGGAGGTTTTTAATAAGGAATTGTAAGAAAGAGCTTTCAAAAAGAAAAGGATTAGTCTCTGATAAGGGTTCAGCACACTCAGCTTCCCTGTTGCTGCGAGAGGGGCTGAATATGGCAACAGAAAAGGCTCTGCACCTGCCAGCCAGAAATCTGCACCAGTGTGTCTTAAGCCCTTCTGAATGGGTGGGAATAAAAAACAAAAAAAAAAGTTATTATTTTTGGTTTTTCCTTTGCTTTCTTTAAAACAAAACCCAAACCAAATGCAAACTGTGAAGCCTGTGCTGTGAGTTCAGTCCAGGCTTGTGTAAAGGTGGATTTTGGCCTTCCCTGGAGCAGAGAGTTCACACAATTCCCAGGACAGAGGTGAGCATGTGTTTCCCTGCCTTTCCCAGGCTTTATCTCCAACATGACAATCCAGAGACAGTTCTTCCCAAATGATGAGGATCAGACTGGGGCAGCCAAGGCCCTCCTGAGGCTCCAGGACACCTACAACCTGGACACAGACACACTCTCCAGAGGGAACCTGCCAGGTGAGAGCCATCCATGGTTGTTATTTGCATTTCCTAAATGTCCTGATTACAAATTTTTTTGCTCTGTTCCATCTTGTTTAATTTCTCATCCTGAAGGTAACATTAGGAAAGGGTTTGAGCTGGCTAAAATTAATGAAAAAGTGTTTTTTTGGTTGAAATCTGCATCTTTCTTCTAGTTATGCTAAGATAATCTAGTGTTAATGGTTTTGAATAAAAATCAATAGCAATAAAATTTTGTCTGGGTGGGTTTTTTCCCTTGTGTTGCACTTGCAGATGCCTGGTTTTATTGCACAACTTAATGCATTTTAGCAAGTTCCTTTGAGCTTAACATTCAGGGATTGTGTAAATTGAAGAGCAAAAGATGGTGCATCACAGACTTAAGCCTATGTGGCATTGCTTGAGCTGATCATTAACAGGCTGCTTTGTGCAGGAGAAGACACAGTTTCTCTTTTTTTTGTCAGAAAACTTTCTCTGCTGAGTCTTCCTTGTTTCCTCTGTTCAAAAGCAGTCCTGTGCCAGCTGGCAAAACATCAGCTCTATACAATCCATCTGTGTTTTTGCAAGTGCTCATTGTGGTCAGATGCCTAATAAAATTAAGGGTAATTGGCTTTATGTGTTATGATGTATAACCTTGCTTTTGGGTTTGGTTCAAGACCTGCTCAAGGATCTACAGATTCCTCCTAATGCAATGAGCAGCTTGTTGCTGTTTTCTTCAAACAGCACAAACTACAAGGGGAAGATTTGCTGCTTTTGAAGCAATGAGCTGTCCAGACTTTGTGCAATGAAGTGTAATGGCAGAACCTAGAAGTTCTGGAGGATAAAAAAGAATAGGTTGGACTCCAGAGAGGAACTTCCCATGTGGTCACTTGTTTGTGCTCCTTTTCTTCATTCCCAGGGATTTTCTTTTGGTCCAGAATCTCAGCCTCTGCCCAATTATTGGAGGCTTTGCAGATTCAGGCTCAGGAAGTTGCAGTTGCTGCCCATCACAGGAATGGACAGCAGAACAGCTGCACTCTTTGGGCACTGCAGAGCTGCTGTTAGAAATTCAGAATGGTTAAGATGTAATCAGGGATGTAATTTTAGCTGTAACACTGGCAGATCCTGTTTCCCTTTTACAAGATTAAATCTGGTTTTTCATAGGGCCTGTATTTCCAGAGGCAAAAATAGGAATCTGTAATTTGCCTACTAGTGCTTTAATCTTTCAGAGGTCATTTAAAATGTTTCTAAAAATGACTGACTTGAAAAACATCCCAAGCAGCTGGGAATTTACTCTCTGATGTTTTTCTTTTTCCTCCCCCATCAAGTTGTCACTAACAAGTCGTGGTTCGGTAACATTTTGAAGGCAATGGTGTGATGTGCTTGAAAACAGAGTTCTGAAACTTCAAATTAGGCTCATTTTTACTCTTGTTGGAAGTGGTTGGGGTTTTGAGGAAGGAAAGTTTGTTTAATTGATTTTTCACTAGTGTAGAGACATTTAGCTGTTCCCTGGTATTCTGGCAGTGGAAAGCTGCGTCTGAGTGCTTGTGTGCCAAGGATTTACAGGCTTTAGAGACTTCCAACAAACAGCTACTGCAGAAGGGAGCTGTGGGAGAACAGAAATAAAAGCCTGCTGTGAGGAATGAGAAATAACTCGAATGTTTCTCAGAGGACAGGTCTGGAACCCTGTGTAAACTCTTTGTTTTGCTCTAAATACCCAGGTGTGAAGCACAAATCCTTTCTAACAGCTGAAGACTGCTTTGAGCTGGGGAAGATTGCCTACACGGAAGCTGACTACTACCACACAGAGCTGTGGATGGAGCAAGCCCTGAAGCAGCTGGATGAGGGAGAAGTGTCCTCTGCAGACAAAGTCTACATCCTGGACTACCTGAGCTATGCTGTGTACCAGCAGGGGGACCTGGGCAAGGCCATGGCGCTCACCAGGCGCCTCCTGGAGCTGGGTGAGGGGCACAGGGGCACAGCCCTGCCTGGGTTTGTCCTGGGGGGTGCAGCCTTGCCTGGGATCTGACTCCTATATACCTTTGTGAAGTGTGTTTTTACATTTTAGATAGAGATTTGCTCCTTTGTACTGAAGGGTTTTCTTGGCTTCTGTCCCTTTACCTGTCTGAAATCTGGTTCTCTCTCTACATTTTGCTTTCCTGGGTTGAGATTGCTTCCCTAGGTAGAGGCAAAACCAAAATTAAATTGAAACTAAAATGGCGATACTGAAATCTCTGCAGATGATTCAAAACAAATTCAGCATGCTGAAGATGAAACACTTGTAAAAACAAGAAATACAGAATACAGGACAGTGAGATAAGTCTGTTTCATGAAAAATGAAAGCATTTATTCTTCTGTAAATACTCCACTGACTGACTGTGTAACAGATGTTCTGGGAAGCTCAGAACTAACCCTAACATAGCAAAAGCCACTTACTAAAGAACGGAAGCAAATTCTGTAAGTTAAAAAGCTTTGTCACCAGAAATCCTAAATCCCACCAGGGTAGTTTCAAGTTTCCAGGCAGTCGTGCTGTGCCAGCTCTCTCTCTGTCCCATTCCCTTGTCTCTCCCTCTGTAGTGAGATGGGCTGGAGTGGCCAAACCCTTTTCCTCAGTGCTGGGACCCCTGTGTGCAGTGAGGGTTGGAGAAGCAGTCGTGTGCATCTGTTTCCTTTTGCTTTCTATGAATAACCACTTCTGGATGATTCCTCAGGGGCTGGAACCCTGCCAGTGATCCCTGTCTGCTTCTCTGTCCATAGATCCTGAACATCAAAGAGCAAATGGGAACATGAAATACTTTGAATACATCATGGCTAAAGAAAAAGAAGCAAACAAGTCCAGCACGGATTCAGAAGAGCAGCAGGAGAAGGAAACTGAGGTTAAGAAAAAGGATTACCTGCCTGAGAGAAGGAAGTACGAAATGCTGTGCCGTGGGGAGGGGCTCAAAATGGTAAAGTGGAGTAGACTGTTCTCAAATGTTTGAAACCAAACAATGTCAGGAATTTGTGTGTGGTGTGCAAGTAAGGAAGCTGTTAGAGTAAGCAGCTGGATGAGTGTGCAGAGCTGAGGATCACGTGTTGGATTTCTTCCCCCTTTGGCCTGTTCAGTAAACAGAAAGCAATGCTGCCCCAGGCACTGCTGGCTGTCTTGGATGTGCTCCATCAGTGTAATTAATTGAATAAGGATGCTGGAAGTCCGGAGTTACAGACAGAATTAAATAGGGGTGGTTTTTTTAGTGATGAAATTATCTTAGCAGTATTGTGTAAAGTAATGCTTGCTGAAGTATTGCACAGTAACATTAAGTGCAGGCAGCGCTGACTTCTCAAACTGAAATCATCTCTTTAACCTGTCACATAAGGAGGTGGGGAGGGTGAATTGTTTGTGTGCCCAGGACGTGTTCTGCCCTTGGAGATACCAATGTCCTGTGGCAGTTCTCTGACTGTCCCCTGCTGTGCCTCCCTCCCAGACTCCCCGCAGACAGAAGAGGCTTTTCTGCCGCTACTACGACGGGAACAGGAACCCCAGATACATCCTGGGCCCTGTCAAGCAGGAGGACGAGTGGGACAAGCCCCGGATCGTTCGCTTCCTGGACATCATCTCTGATGAAGAGATCGAGACCGTGAAGGAGCTGGCAAAGCCCAGGGTAAATGCCTTACCCTTCCTTGCCTCTGGAATCTGCAATTCCTCGTGTACTCGGTGTGAGTGTGAGTGGCTGTCTCCTCTGGAGCGCAGTGGTGCGTGCAGTGAGCTCACACCTTGCATGCCTCGCCTTGCAGCTCTTGGTGGCACCCCTTGCAGGAAGCTGGGAAAAGCTGGGAATTCTCTGTGATGACTGGAGGCAGGTCACAACAGTGCAGGAGTGTCAGGCTCTCCCAGCAGACACAATTTCAGCTGGTTCGGATGAGGAGGAGAATGTTCTCCAACAGAGAACAAACATAAAGCAGCGAGGGTGGACTGGAGTGTTCCTGACTTGTTGCTTTTCTACTTGTGTTTCTTTCCTTTTTAAGTCTGGAAGGGAAAGGCAGCCATTCCTCTGGTCCTGGAATGCCACCTTATTGTATAGACAAGAAAGAATGGTTATATTCTCCGTTTTGGTATATGACTGGCTTCTGTTGATGCCTTGTCAAGGCTGGTCTAAAACAGAGATGAGACAGAGTTAAAGAATAAAGTAGGGATTTATTAAAAGGCCTCCATGGATCCACCTTGCACAGCACAAGAGCCCAGCCAGGGCTGCACCCAAGATGAACCAAAATGGTCCCAAAATGCACGAGCACTCACGGGGTCTCTCACTTTGATCAGTTCTGCTCCATTTGCGTATTGGAGTTCATTGTCCAATTCCAGCTTTAGCCCAGGCAGTCCCATCCTGCTTGTTTTTCTCTCTTCAGCCCATGTTGTTTCTGCTCTTGGGCCTGAGATTTGGATCATTTGTCCTTGGTGCCCAGCTAGAGAAGGAAATGTTTTGTCTCCTTACTCTGTGAAGAGAGCTCACCGTGCCTTAATGTGAAGCTCAGACCCACACACTAAAGCAGCACAGAATCAGAAACATATAAAAGCTAAACCCTGAGACCATCGCTGTCTCCAGGCTTGGAAGCTGCCTGCAGATGCAAGAGCTTTAAGAGGTCCAGACATAGTTGGTGCATTTTGGCTTCTTATTGATGATGGTGGCTCATCAACCCTGTCTGAGACACTGGATACACAGGTTCTTGTTTCTCAGTGAGGAATAATCCAGGGCAGCTCCACTGTCTGAGAAAACAGCAAACTGATGGGGTTGCCTTCTGTATCCAGTTGGTGCAACTCGGCATCTACAAATGTACACTGAAGATGTAGTTGATTAAATTAATTTATTTTTTCATCAATTCTAAAATAAGACTTAAACTCATAGAAATGTGATTTTCCTGCTTTTTTCCTTTGCTTTTGGCTTAAATGGCTTTTTGTCCAGGATGAGCTGAGCAGATGGAGACTGGGGGAATAAGAGCATTCAGTGCAGGAGAAGCCCTTGGCTTGGCTAAGAGGTGTGGTTGTAAATGGGCACCTGGGCAGTGAGGCTGTCCTTGGCCTACCAGAGAGCTTGAAGGGGGTCTTAAAGCTCCCTGAGCCTGAGGGCTTGGACATTGGGAAGAATCTCTTCACTGAAGAGTCTGTCAGGCTTTGGCAAGTTACCGTCCCTGGAGGTGCCCAAGGAATGGCTGGATGTGACACTCAGTGCTCCGGGCTGGGTGGCAAGGTGGGCAGGGATCAGAGGCTGGAGTTGATTATCTTGGAGGTCTTCTCCAACCTCAGTGATTCTGTGATTCTATTCTGAGGATTCTGAGGTAATGTTCTGAACTGTAAGCAAGAAGTGCAAGCTTTTCCCTCCATCTGTGAGACACCTCCTCCTGCTGCCCTGGCAGACAGCTTTGCTGCAGGGCTGAAAATCAGAGCCCCCATTGCTGCTCTGGAGGCGTTGGAGCTCCTTTGCTCCAGCGTGATGTGTTCCACACCTGTGGACTGTGACCAGACCACTACTTTACAGAGTAGAAAATTGTAAATGTGTGACTGTAAGCTCTGGACTTGCTGAGGTCGCTGTTTTCCTGTCAAACACTCAGCTCATGGCAAAGACTTGGAGACCTTTATGGCAGGAGCATCTGTATGCAGTTACTGTTCCCATATTCCCTGTGGCTGAGGCCTTGCACGGCTCAGCAGCAAAAGGATTTTGTTTTTGGAGACCTGAAGGTCATCTCCTGCTTCCTGCTGCTCGGGATGCTGCCATCCTCTGGGAGGAGAGTGCTGGCTGATCTGTGCCCAGCCTTCTGCCCTGCTGGCAGGATGAAGCCTCATTATTCAGCTCTGGAGTTTCACTGGAATTGTAGTTTGTGCCTTGGTTTTTTATGTATCTGCATCAGAGGAGAGAGCATACTGGGAGCTCCCAGTATCTTTTCTTGTCAGTAGGTATGGAGAGGCCTTGGCTTGTTTAGTTGATTTTAACAGTGGAGAAATGCTTCTGATTGTTTGGAGTTGGCATGACATTGTGCCTTTTGCAAAATTTGGGTTCTGCATCTCAGCTTTTCCAGTTATGAGTGATGGAGAGTGTCTGGTAGTACATGAACCAAGCTGAAGGGCACATGTAAGGCTCTGAGTTGGAATATTAACACAGATGGGGAAGGCATGAAGTAAATAGAGCACAGCAGAGGGAAAGCTTTGAGCCAGGAGTTCCCACTCCATGTAAATGTAACCATGGGAGAAGCAGAAGTTTGTGGGAGCTCAGTGCTGCTTTTGGTACAGGAAAGGACCAAAAAGAAATGGTTTATTCACCTTTGGCTCCTGGTACTGCCTGGATTCAATTTACCTGTCAAAATCCTTGTGAAGGGGCAGGGCAGTGTTGTCCACATGCCACACCATTGTGCTGCTCCCAGAGCATTTCACTACAAAAGAAACTCAAGCTGCTGTAGTTTGCTTTATTCAGACAACTGTTCTCGCTACAGCCATGGAAACATACAAACACGGAAAACCTTAAAAAAAACCAATCAACCTTTCTTTTAGTAAAGCTGGAGCCTCCCCTCGTTCCCCGTAGCCCTGCAGCCTCAGTGGCAGCCAGAGCAGGGCAGCGGTGCCGGGGCGGTGGCGTTGTCCCCTGGCCAGGCTTCTGAATGGTCGGATTGCTGGGATGCAGATTGTGCTTGTAATGCAACTTCTGATGGTTCGCTTCACAGCTGAGGCGAGCCACCATTTCAAACCCCATAACGGGAGCCTTGGAGACGGCACATTACAGAATTAGCAAAAGGTAAGAGAGCTCTATGCCAGAGGTTTTGGGCCTGTCATGAGTGTGTACGTCCTGCTCATTCTGAGGAAACAAGAGGTGGGCTGAAGAGACAGCTTGCAGTCTACCTTGTGATTCCCTGCAGATCTGTAACAGGCTGTTGCTGCTGAGTTTCTCAGTCTTTTCCTTCAGCTGGAAGTTCTGGGGGCGTGTTTTGATTTGTTCTTTCCTTTTTGGTCGCCTTCTCAAGTCTGTTTTCTCAAGCAAGTCTCTGCAGTCAGTGTGAGAAATACAATATGCCACAAAAACTTGAGTAAAATCTGTTTTTTGTTTTTAATTTATACATTCCTTTCCCATTGCTCCTTCTCGCAACCAAGAATCGTCCTCCCTTTCTTTGGAAAATGAAGCAGACCTCAGAGTGCTTTAATGGGTGTAAGAAATGCTTCAGGTCCTTGCTGTGCACACAGACACACATCTCCTTGTCCAGGATAATCCCACACTCCCAGCTGAGCTCCTTTACCTCCTGCCTGACACAAACCTGGCAGAACATAGGCTCACTTCCACTGGGCTCCTGGTTCTTTTCAGCTTGTCCATTAAGTACTACAAGAGCTGAATTTAGCCAATGCTTTCCAAAATTGGCTGGATCTGAAAGAAACCACCTGCCCCTCCTTGCCCTCCCTTGGTTTTAGCCATGGTAATTAAAGATTGGCTGCACAGGCCATCAGCACTGAGCCAAAATTCTGGGAGGAGTTAAAGCTTCTGGGTGAGGAGGAATTGTGTGGGAAACTCAGCATCATAAATTACTTGTAGAAAGCCTTGATTTTAAACAAAAGGAAAAAAAAAAAAAAAAAAAGGAAAAATAATAAAGGGAGGAAAAAAGTGAAAGGACAATCTAACCAAATTATTCCAACCAATTTGTTATGATTTGGACATGGCAGCTGCAGCTTGTGTTGCCCTTCCAACCATTGCTAATATGCGAGCATCGCATCCGGACCAATCGGAACCCTTTCAAACACCTGGGGCTTGGCCAAAAAGCAGCCTGCAAGGTGGGTAAGCCTTGTCCTTTCTCTTTTTGTAGCTGAGCCGTGCTACTGTTCATGACCCTGAGACTGGGAAACTGACCACAGCACATTACAGAGTCTCTAAGAGGTAAGGGGAGGGGATTCCTTGTCTGAGGAAGTGTGTCCTGGGGCTGTGCTGCTTCAGCGCAGGGATTCTGTGTAACTTTCCTTATTCTTCAGCCTTTCTTTCAAAGAGAGCGGCCTAAGCAAGCTGAGCTGTCATCTAACGAAGCATGGGGTCTGCTGAAGTAGGGATTGGGTGTCAGTGGTGGCATTCCAAAGTGGAAGTGCCCCCTCTGGCTGAGCATGGCTTGTGTGCTGTGACTAACGTACTAAACGTGGGCTCTGCTGGCACTGGTGCAATGAGGCACCTCCCTGGCTCTCCTCAGCTCCAGTGCCCAGGCTTGCTCAGAGCTGGGAGCTGCTGTGATTCCTGGGAGCACTGCCCATTAAAGCTAGGGGATGATTTAAAGGGATTTCCATGTTGGAATGGTGGAAGGTAGTTGCTGCCCTAATAGAAACTCAGTGTTCTTTCAGCTGCTTTGAACTTGGAATGGTCTGGAGCTGAAGGGCTTTTATTTAGCTGTGAATTTCTTCAGAAAGGTTAAAGTGCTTCCAAATATGGGCTCACCAGAAGGTGATTGATTCAGGAATGATGATAAGTCTCAGGAAAACTGGAAAACCACTGGAGCCAAGGTCCTTAAGGCCACTCTAGTGGCAAGTTGAAAGCATTTTTTTTTATGCCTCACACCTTTGCAGCACATGGGTCTGTGTGCTCATTGGCACACAGCTAGTGGGAGTCCCCTGGAAATTGTCTGGGAAGCTCCTATGTGTTCACTCCTTAAAACAGCCCTTACAGAGGGACTTTAGGAGCATTCATCTTTCCATTGGACATGTGTTTTATTTAATTTTTATTTCTTGTTTTTAATGTTCAAGTGTGTCCATGTCTTACCTGTCTTGGTTATTTGTCACTGTGTATTTGGAAGGTTTAATTTATTCACTTGTGGGCTTTGTCCTCTGTGCCAGACAGCTCTGGAGTATTTACTGAGTAACATCCCCTCATGTCAAACTTGATGTGCTAATGATGGGAATTGGAGAAGGTGACCAGATTACTGATGGAAATTGGGATGCATAATTGGTCCCTATTTAAATAGATGAGGCTTAGTGAAATAACTTTTTATTTTGAGTTGTGATTTTTCATTAGTAGGAAGTGTTATTCCCTGAGGTAGTGCAGATGCCACAGTCAGGAAAAAATAGTACAAGGCACCACCCAGCATTAAAGGCCTATTAAAAAAACCAGGATAGAGCCTGGGGAATGTGACCCTTAAATTCTTAATGAGGTTTGGTGCTCAAAAATGTGGGACTTCCTTCCAATGTACCCAAAGAACTCTCAGAATTAAATCAGATTTTACTGAGCTAAGTATTCAGTATCTCACTGGAAACTGGAATTAAAATTGTAGAGACACATCCAACAAGTTGGGGAAGGCCATTTTTTGAGGGTAGGACTAGCCTTGAGATGTGCAGCAGGGCTGCCCTTCTCCTGCTTCCCCTTGCCTTTGCTTTCCTCCATGTGCAGATTTGCACGATGGATCTGGACTTCCCAAGAGAACTTGACACCTAGATCTGGAGTAGGAGGCAGAAGCCACCCCCACCAGCCTGATTTGGAGGGCCTGTGCTGTTCCTGCTGCTCTCCTGCACTGCCAGAAACATCTTTCCCTTGGAGCTGCTTGAGCGGGTTCAGATTCCAGATGAATCATTGCTCCTGAAAACCAAAAAATGCTCACTTCATTTTTTTAATACATGACTGCTTTCCCCCTCCAAACATTCCTTCCCAGCACATGCCCTCCTAAATTACAGCATTCCTGTCTCTGAGAGAGCTACTGTTCCCGTGGTGGGACGTGGCAGCTCTGTGAAGGGAGGCACCTTGCCAGTGTGTGCAGCACCAGGATAAACCCACCCACTCACACACTGCTTTTACAGATAAAAACTCCCTTTTCCCCCTTCTCTCTCCTCCCAGCAGGCAGCCACAGCTTGCAGCATGTAATGCTAAAAGTTTCCACTTCAGAAATACCAGGCTGGGCTTTTTACTCGCTCCCTGTTGTGTCTCTGCTGGTACTTTTCTGCACACCAAGTGTGGCTTAGAAGGCTTTTAAACACCAACACCAGCATTTTGTGGCCAGTGACTTACAGAAGTAGTGTTGGGATGCAGTATCTTCTCCTAGACTGACCAGTGCAGCTGAGGAGATGAGATCTGGGGGGGGTGGGGTGGATGTGCTCTTGTGTGTTCAGTAGCTCCAGAGAATTGTCTGGTTTTTCCTTAATGTACTGCTCAGTCTTTAAATTATTTCTGTGTAGGAGCATCGTGCCATTAAAAAAAATCTCTGAGGTGCCTCATGCAGATTTATAAGAAGGAGGAATATGGGACATTTTGTGGCTGCCCCATCCCTGGCAGTGTCCAAGGCCAGGCTGGAGAAGGCTTGGAGCATCCTGGGATAGGGGAAGGTGTCCCTGCCCATGGCAGGGGATGCAATGGGATGAGCTTTAAGGTTCCTCACAATGAAGCCACATCCTGATTCCATGAGTCAATATGATTATTCCTGACTCTTTGTAATGCATGTAAAAGATGTTAAAAGCCCCCCAGTGTGAATTCAGCATGCTAATGGAAGTTAAATTTTTTATAACAGTTCAGGGATGGCTTTTTACAAAGCCAAGTAGGTCAGCAAAGCACCAAACTTGTGTGGTCAGGGAACTAGGGGGTTATAGGGTGGTTATTAAGGAAATACCACTGATTCAGTTACAGAAGGATTTGGTATCTTGAACTGCCCTGCCTGTGGCTTCCCAGGAATTGTCCCTTTTTTGTTAGGGCCCATCACAGACTCAGAGGTGGCAGCTGGTCAAAAATAGGACAGAATGCAATGAACCTGGAAGTATGTAAATATCAAAAGAAAACTGCTGAGCATGTTTAGGGCTGTTAATGCTGCATCTCCTGCACCACTGGTCAGGGGAATCTTTCTCTTTTTTTGTTAGACAAGGGCCGCAAAAAAAGCCGATTTGTGTGAAGAAATAGTTCTGAATGAGGCAGAGACTTTTATCAGCAAGGGACCAAGCTGGGACAGCAGCAGAGGAGGGAATGTGGGACAACTGGAATATTCTGTGGCCAGGCAAAAGCCATGGCTGCAGCCTGCATGACACCTCCAGGGTTAAATCCCCCTGTAACTGCAGCACTCCAGGCCTCCCTGTGGTTTTGCTCAGCACCCAGCAGACAGGCTGGCACTTGGAATATGGTTTCAATTCCCTGTTACTCCACCTTTCATAGGCTTTCTTTGTATGTGGAGGCAGTTAATTTGATTTTTAAAATACATACAGTACTCCCCCTTCCTGAAAGGCTGCAGTATTCTCCCTGGTGAAGCATTCATTGCCACTTTAAATAACCAACAGAGCAAGAATGCTTGGGTTTTTCTTTCTTTGGGTTTTTTTCCTTTATTAACAGACTGGATAGAGGTAGAGCGAGCCTACACTGAAGCTGCTGGGTGTGTTGGGGCTCTTCTTGTGCCTTAAATGTGAGGTTAGGGCTGCTTGTGAGCATTACCTGGTCACTATGGCTCTGTAGCATGGCTGCTTTTAGGGATTTTTTGTTTGGTGAATGCTTCATATCCATGTCTTAGCATTCTTCTGCCACCTGAAAGCAAAGCAGGTTGTGTTGTAACATTTCCTTGTACTAACAAGTGTTCAGCAGTGGATGGGTCAGGGGATGTGTTCGTGCATGTCTGTCATGAGAAATCTGATTTCTTTTATCTCATAGTTCATTTGTAATTTAAAAACAATGCCTGTAGAGATTCTGTAACCTGTGTCAGTGCCTTGTGTCATGTGTCATGCTACTGTTCCTCCCAGGCAAAGCATTTGGGGATTTATGTTTTTTTTTTTAAATGCAACTCAAAAGAAAAACTTAATTTAGTATAGATGTGAAGACTGATTTGAGTAAAAATACGTGGATGCTGCTGATTATAGTTTCCAGCTGGGCTCTGGGCACAGGGATTTCTGTGGCAGGAAGCACTGCTGAGCCCAAAAGTTGAGTCAGCTGCTAGGAAAAAAAGGTAGCAATAGCCATCTCTATTTTCCTGCCAAAAAAAAAAAAAAAAAAAGGAGGAAAACAAGCCCCAAATCACCAATATTATCACATCAATATTAGTGCAATGGGCTGCCAGGATAAAATGAAGTTGCAGTGGCTGGCATGGGATGAATGAAGCAGCAACAGAAACAGGCATCAGGTGAGCAGATGTGGAAAAACTCTAATACACAGTAGGAGGCAAACATTCTGAAAGATGCCTTTGGAACTGAGGCTGACCTTCCGCATTAGAAAAAAAGGGTGAGGTTAGTTTGGGTTTCCCCCCCTTTATACAAATCATTGTGTGCCTGAAGCATGTGCTAAATACCAGATTTGTAATAGGCTGTTCTAATAGCAGTTGTCCAATTTAATGCATTATTTGATTGTTTGCAGAATGATTTTTAGTAGCACTGCAGGGATAAGTGATGAGGAAGGGCAGCTCCCAGAGAGCTGGCCTGGAAGTGTGTGACATTTGGGGCAGCAGAGTTCCAGCTGCTCAGACAAACACAGCAATTCACCTGCTCCTGTCCCAAACCTTGCTTCAAAATGCATCACCCCAGGGGATGAATGAGCTGTTGGGAGTGGGATATGAGCAAAACTGTGTGTGTCTGGTTTAAAGAAACAGCTTGAAGCACTGTTTGTAACACTTCCTTCAGCCCAGTGTGGGAATTCAGGCCCTTGGTTACAAGAGCTCCATTAAACCCCTGCTGGATTGGTCTTTTTAGGAAATACGTTCATTAAATTCAGGGCTTTGTAACACCCTGGAAATACTTCTGGTCATGCCACCAAATCCTTGAGAAGTCCTAAAAACCAACCCCCCATTCCAAGTACCTGCAAGTGTTGCTGCCTGTTGCTGTCAGTGTCACTAACTGTCCCCCCCCAGCGCGTGGCTGTCGGGGTACGAGAGCCCGGTGGTGTCCCGCATCAACACCAGGATCCAGGACCTGACAGGGCTGGATGTCTCCACAGCAGAGGAGCTGCAGGTAAGTGGCACCATGGCCTTGGTGCTGGATGCCAGTCAGCATTTCAGCACCTCTTGTGCTTGCTCAGGTGAAGTGGCTATAAAAATCTCATTTATTTACAGAGGGGGAGAAAAGGTTGTCTTTGCAGAGCAGCTGTTAACTGTGAAATGGCTTTTTGGGGCTGGAAGGAAACAGTGATAACTGAAACTCTGGATGTGTAATTCCTTTTTATTTAGACAAATAAACTGAGTTTCATGGCCACAGGGTCAAATCTTACTGCTGTTGGAGGCAGTTAAACTTTTAACTCAGGGAAGGCCACCAGTGTGTCTGATGTCCCTGGGATGTGGGAAACACTGGCTGTATGTGTAACCTGAGTAAACTGTAATTTAGAAGTGCTTTTGTTTGTTTGAGGCCTTTAAATGAGCAGCTGCCTCCCTGACTGTGAGGAGAGCATGAGTACCTAGAAAGCAGGACACCCACAAAGTACTTCTGAAACCTGCTGTGCTCCTTGCCACTATGTCAAGGTTCCTGGTGATAAAATGGCCAAGGATCTGGTGGAAAACTGACGTTATTTTTTTATAACTAATTGGCAAGAAGGACAGGGAACCCTCTTTATTGACACAGTCAAATTCAGGTCAAAAAGTGGTATCAATCTGATGATGTAAAAGCACCATCACACTGTTTTGGAGAGAGTCTGAAAAGTTTTCTGTAGAAGAAAAATGCTTTTCTGACCTGGGAAGCACCAGATTCCTTACCTGGAGCATCCTAGAGTGCCATTCTTGGATGTGCTCCTGCTGCTGACAGAGGCTTGACATTTCCTGGGGCTTGGTGTTTAAATTTTATCTCTGCAAAGGCTGTAGCTGACAGTCAAACTCTTGCCTGGGTAAAGACTGATTTACTAGATCCTGTGCTTCTCCTTCCACTGTAGGTAGCCAACTACGGCGTAGGAGGCCAGTATGAGCCTCATTTTGATTTTGGAAGGGTAAGTCCTGTTTTGTCTTCACTCTTTCTTCTTCACAAGCGCTGTGTTTCTCTTTTTCAGGTGGCAAATTATGGAGTGGGAGGACAGTATGAGCCCCACTTTGACTTTGCACGGGCAAGTAAAGAGCTGGAGGAGAGCTAGACCCGGTGAAGCCTGGGCCTCTGGGCTGGGGCACACTCTCTGTTCTTCAATGTGTATTAAATTTTGTAGCTCTTCCACTTTCCTAATCCATGTCCGTGGAGAAAGCCCTCTAAACCACCAGCTGAACCTGTGGAGGTTGCTACCTGTAAACTGAGTGCCAGCAGACTCCTGACAACTGCAAAAAGTCTTATCTCACTGTCCTTAATTTTTTAATTGGATTTAAATTCCCCACCTGTTTTATTCCATCTTAAATTGCAGACTGCTGAAATTCAGTTGGTTATTTACTGGGCATAATTCTGTGTGGTTTAACCCCTTCAGATTAACCTTAACCCTGCCAATCCCAGCCACCAACTCTGAATCAGGATCTCTGCTCTGTAAGCACCTGCTCCAAGGCATTGCAAGCAATTAACAGGTTTTGTTTGGAAACACTAGGTTCCCAGGAGTAACAGTTGCTGGAATTTCAATGCACACAAACTGTGGTCACAGGGGGTGGGTTTAAAAACAGAGGTGTGACAGAAATTGGTATCAAAACTCCTCAAAATGGGGGGTTCATTCTTGCAAGTCGAGTGCTGGACACCTCTTAGTTGCCTGGTTGGTCACTGAGGCTTCCTCCCTGCTTCCCAGCTGGAATCCAGAGTGGAGTGTGGCAGGGAGGTGTCCCAGCTGACCCTGGGTCTGAGAGCTGCCCTGGCTGCTGCCAAGGACAAGGGGGATGAGGTAATTAAATAATTCAGTTTGCTGTGAGGAGGATTTATAGCCTCAGCCTCAGACAGCACAGTTGTTGTTACCCATTAGAAATCTGGGCTTAATGCCCTCCCTCCCTGTCCTACAGAATTTCAAAGTGCCTGGTTTATTTAAATTGATAGATTCACTCCTATTGCATTCCTCCCCTCCTTCCAAATCGAGGGGTTGGATTAATTCTTCTGCATGAGTCTGTTCTGTGCTGCTGGCTCAGCAGCTGTGTGTCACCGGCTGCTCTCGGCAACCAAAAAGAATCTGATGGAATCTGCCTGCTTTTGTTCACAGAAAGATGAGCCAGATGCTTTTAAAGAATTGGGAACAGGCAACAGAATTGCTACTTGGTTGTTCTATGTAAGTGATACGTTTCTGCCATCTGTCACTGCATATTCTATACCATGGAATGATGTAATTCTGTTTTTCTTTCATTCTTTTTTACTGAAGGGACTTGCAAGTGAAGCAGCCACTAACTTTGTGTTAATACATATGGGGGGGGGGGGGGTTACCCAGATTTTGTGGCTCTTCCATGTGTTTTAAGGAGGATTTTTCCCCCAAATTTGAGCATTAGCTTAAATTATTTGCCTGCCTGTTATTGTGTTTACAGCATGTTCACTGCCTTAACACTCGAGTGGGAGGGACAAGGCTGGGACTGCACTGAGAACAGAGGGGGTTTGGCCTTCTTAGGGGATTTATGTCAAAATTAAATTTCATTTTTACTAAAAAGTGAGATTTTGTCAGCCTGAACTCACCTGTCCTTCCCCACCTGTTCAGATGAGTGATGTGTCAGCAGGGGGAGCCACGGTCTTCCCTGAAGTGGGAGCCAGCGTTTGGCCGAGAAAGGTGAGCAGGACTGAGCCAGCAGATAAATCCACTCCTCCCCACCTACCCAAAAACAGAGCTTGAAAATGAACCTTTAAAATAATTGTAAGCACCTCTGTGCTGTCATAACAGTGCTATGATTTTCCTTAAGTGCAGCAACTGGAGCTGTGCTGCTGATTCCAAGGGCCCTGACAGTCCATGTGTGGATGCAAATGCAAAACATTTAAATACTCCAAAACACATATTAAATATACTCAAATCTGTGAGTTGATTGAGTCTTGAGGCATCTGTAGGAAATTCTCCTGTCAGTTTTTTCCTTCAAGCAAGGCTTGCCTTTACTGGCCTGCTGCTCAGCTTTAGTAAATAATCTTGGCTTTCTTAACACTGGTCAGGAGTTGAATGAAACTGGCTTAGGATTTACAAAAAAAAAAAAAAATTAAGAGCCAAGTATATAGACATACAATAAGTCACAGGAGACTTATTCCTGAGGAAACACATGATAGAAGACAGAGAAGAGCCTTCAGTTTTAAAGGAGGCTCTGAAACACAAATGCACCTGCCTTTGCCTTAGTGTGTGTTGTACAGAGCACACACTAAGGGTGAGTGTTCCCTGCCATTCCCAGGGAACAGCTGTGTTCTGGTACAATCTCTTCCCGAGTGGAGAAGGCGATTACAGCACGCGACATGCAGCCTGCCCAGTGCTAGTGGGAAATAAATGGGGTGAGTACCTGCCCTGACCTGAGTCTGGGCTCTGCTGGGGGGGGGGTGGCTTGGCTTTATTTTTCCTTTGGACTCCAGAAATTACATTATTTGTAAAGAAATATATTTAATTTACTTTATCTACCTTATATCTCTCCATATGTTAAATATATTCTATATAGTAGCATATTTTATTATGTGTATAAAGGAAATTAATACTATATCCACTTTAAGACTTTTTGCAGCTATGTCTACTTTAAGAGTTTTTGTAGCTTTGCTGCCATACTGGAAGGGTTTTTGGTGGTTGGTTGGATCTAACCTCACAGATTTGTGTGTGGCAGTGGGGGTTGGAATGAGAGAGTCTTTTAAGGCCCCTTTCAACCCAAATCATTCTGTGATTAAAACCCTTTAGAAAATTAAGATAATCCTGTACTTAACCAGAGGAGGAGCTGGCCATGTGCAGTGACCCAATGCCTTTGTGTCTTTGCAGTCTCCAATAAGTGGCTCCACGAGCGGGGGCAGGAGTTCCGCCGGCCGTGCACGTTATCGGAGCTGGAATGAGGCAGCCTGGGCTCCTGAGTACTCAGGGTGTGGGAAATGCACACACCTGCCAGTTTACAACTGACTAACAAACACTCCACTACAGGTTCACCCCGCCCAGCTCAGCTGTGGACAGGACAAACGTGCTTTTGGTTCCCTCCAAATCCCCACCAAGGTTTATCAACAGAAAATACTGAGGTTGACAAGTGTTACTGGAAAAAAAAAAAAAAAAAGGACAAAATACAGATGAGGGCCACAACTTACAGTGGTGTTGTGTGTGGTGTTCCTGTCACCATCATCCCTCTGAACAGTGCAGGCAGCCAGGGGTTGTCTGGAGTCCTCCTCACACCTGCCAGGCTTAGGGCAGGATGATTGTGTGGGAGGGCTCTAAGGAATGCAGAATTAAACCCATTCCTTTCCTCGATTCCCAGACACTTGACTCTCTGCTTTCCAAGAGTGCCTGACCACTGCAGGCATGCTTTGTTTTTTTATCTCTGGAAAACAGGTTCTCAGCATGTTTTAGCCTGGTTTTCCACTTCCACAAAAGCTCCATTTTTTTAAACTTGTCTTCCTTCTCAGCCTGGGTGGAGAATTTGGCTCTTAATCTTGACCACATGAGCCAGCAGTTCCACAGGCAGAGGCAGGATGCTTGCACAGTGTCAGAGCAGCCTGGGAACGCCCACAGCCCATCTCCCCTCCTCTTCTGCAATGTTTGTCCACATGAACAAATGCTGCTTTTGTTCTGTCCTGGCAGCCAGCTCTTCCCTCTGCTCCTTGGGCAGCAGGGATGGGGATGTTCCCATCTTTGTTAATCAAAATTGTCGTGCCTTAGGACACTGGAATTTCAAATTGGTTCTGAGACTTCAGGTGCTGAGGTAACACAGAGTCCTCACAGAATGCTCCCTGCCCTCATTCTCCTCCCAGCTCTCGAGGTTTCAGGAGAAATTCTCAGCCTATTTATAGTCCTGAACCTTTTTATGATGCAGGCTCACTTTCCTGAATCCTTTCCCTTCCACAGCAGGATTTTTTGCAAAATATCCAAATAATCTGACTAGCATGAGGACAAAAATCAAAGGAAGCTGCACCTGCCTCTACCTAAACAGTCGAATTTTCTGGATGATGATGATTTTACTGATTTAGGGGTCAAGCCTGAAGTCTTTACCAAGGGAAAAATTCCAATTTTGGTTAATTAGATTTTCTGCCTCAATAAAATCTTGACAGTTGAGCCAAAACATACAAAATCAATTACTAAATGTGCTAGAAATACCTCTGGATTACTGGGAATGCAGTTTAAGGTACTATAGTTGGAGGAACTGCATACTTTCAGAAGATACTTTAAAAGGTCTTTGCTGGGAAAAGAATTGTTACATTTCTACTGAGCCTGGTAGCAGTGGGGCCCACAGAACTGCCCCTCCTTAGCCCTGCACCTTCCTGAATTTTGCCTGGCTTTTGGCAGCTGGAAAACAAGGTCCATCCATAACGTGAGAACACAAAGTCTGCACAGTCCCACCTCACATCTGTACTGCTCATTTACCAAGAGCAGGAGCTGATCTAAATAAATTCACCCCAGAGCTGCATTAGCAGAGCTGATCTTCAGGCACTAAATTGTAATTATTTAAAAAAACCCAAACCCGTAAGATTTGTGCCTACCTGAGTTTTCTTACTTTTTTCATCTGTCTCTCTTTCCCATCTCTTAGTTTGTTAAGCTCCAGAAAAGTAACCATGGCTGCAGGTACCTCCCACCATGTTCCTGCAAGTAAAAGGGGACAGTGAACAGTGGAAACAGTTGGGAACTGCCTTTGGGGCATCCATAAATGCTTGTAGGGAAGCCAGTCCGACCTAGTAAAGGAGCACAAAACAAAATCCCTGTATTGCCATCAGGAACAGGTATGGAAAACACCTGCATTTGCTCTTACTGTCCCATCTCTGTTCAACAGTCACCAAAGCATGAAAAAAAACAGAGTTGAGGAATTTTGCTCAGCAGTTCCCTCCCTCACCTCAATACCAGTGAGTACTTCCAGTGTTAAACAGCATCAGTCTCAGGCATTGCTTGGGGAGTACAAATGTTCTGGTGCACAACTTTTTAAAGCAGTGAACCACTCACAGATAATTCTTCAGGAAAGATTTTTCTACTTTTGACAGTAGAAAATTTTGCTTGGTTTAAGGGAAAAGAAAAAAAAACAACAAAATTAAATCTCCAGTCTGCTGGGACACATCAGGAATGTTCCAAATTATGACAACAGGGTTGGCTTAGATTTTTAAACTGCAGACAATCCCTATTTCCTCTCCCTCCACTGCAGTGGTGTCCATGCATCCAATGCTGATTGTGTAAGGGATTACACTGGTGCTGCTGCTTCTGCCTTATCCCATCATTTCTCAGAGGGCTTTTGGATCCCCATTGTGGCTCCTGTGTGAATCTAGTTTTGTATTAAACGTGATTGAAAACTGTCTGGGCTCACAGTGACTGACAACTGCCTTACTGTTACATTCTTTTGTAATAAAATTTTTAATGTAAAAAAAAAAAAAAGTGAATAGGCTTAAAATAAAAGCCACTGCCATTAGCAGTGAGAAATCCTCCACATCCAGCTCTCCTCGTATGTGGCTGCTATGAATCTGATCACACAGAGTTTTATTACCATTTGTGGAAACCAAACTCCTCCATTTCCCTTCACCATCTCACTAGGCAGGCGCAGGAGAGGCTCCTACCCCAAATTCCTGTTCAACACTAAACTTTGTATCTCCACTGGGAACACACAGCACTAAAGGACTGCAAGAGGGGAGGGCAGATAATGCTGGGCTCAACGCAGGGTCAGCTGCTGAAGGTTCCTTTTCCAGGGGTGACAAATCTATTTCATGAAGCCAGAAGGTCAAACAACCACTTACTCTGGAATGGTTTTAGGGAGGGGAAGAAAACACCAGAGACTCCACGAGCACAATAAACTCACATGTAGGAAGGTCAGGCTGGCCTCTTCCATGACCCACACCTCTGGGGTCTGTACACCACAGCCATTCCTGGGCTTCACCCTGCAGAGCAGTGGAGCTTGTGCTTAATTCCCATCCTCAGGAACCTGCAAAAAGCACAGCAATGGCTGCTGAGAGGCCTGGATCCCTTTGCCTGTGGAACGGAGCTGTGTGCTGCCCATGGAGCACTTGGCTTGCAGGTAGGGAGGGCATTGCCCCAACACAGCTGATGTGACACACATTTGAAATAAGCCTGAAGTGCACCAGCACTGTTTAACTTTGGAAAGGTGATGGGGTTCCACCTCCAGCCACCCTGTGCTGCTGAGCTGCTGCCCTGCCCCTGGCAAGACAGGCCTGGGAGGAAGGGAAGGGCTCTGGATCAGCCCTGTCCCACCCTGACTTCCCACCATCCTGCCTGGGCTCTTCTGGCACCTCAAGGGTGACCATGGGGGGGGTCACCAGCATGGGAGGAACCCAGCAAGGGTAAGGACCACAGCAGCCTCAGCTGAAAAGGCAGGGTAAGGTCAGAGATAGGTAAGGCCTGTGAATGTCACAGGGCAGGATAAGATGAAGAGAAAGGAAAGGGTCTGACGGGATCACAGAATCCCAGAATGATTTGGGTTGGAAGGTACTTAAAACTCATCTAGTTCCAATCCCTGCCATGGGGAGGGGCACCTTCCACTATCCCAGACCTTGTCCAACCTAGCCTTAGATACTTCCAGGGACAGCCATAGCTCTTCTGGGCAGCGCCCTCAGGGCCTCACCACCCTCACAATATAGAATTTCTTCCCAATATCCCCATCTATCCCTGCCCTCTGACAGTTTGATGACCTTCTCCCATGTCCTGTTACTCCAGTCCCTCTCCAGCTCTCCTGGAGTTTCTTTAGGCACTGGAAGGGGCTCTGAGATCTCTGCTGTTTTCTCTTTTCCAGGCTGAACAATCCCAGCTGTGCCAGCCTTTGCTCCCAGCAGAGCTGCTCCATCCCTCTGCCCATCCTGGTGCCTGCCCTGGGCTCTCTCCAGCAGCTCCAGGTGCCTCCTGTGCTGGGGCAGCTCTGCAGGTGGGGTCTCACCTGAGCAGGGCAAAGGATCAGAACCTTCTCCTGCAGCTGGGGGCAGGCAGCACAAGGCTGAAAGATTCCCAGAGGGATGGGACCTGTCCACACACTTGAGCTCGACCCCATGAGGGAGGGGGTCTTTAACCACCCCACCCACCCTCCCCTGGCGGCCAGACCCTGACCTGGCTTGGAGGACTTGAGGATTTCACCACTGACCCGCAGCTCTCCTCATTGTGCTCCCAAACCGGGCTGTGGAGCAGCCACGGATCCCCCACTAACCTGAGCCAGCACCAGCAGCTCCCTAAGGCAGCCAAAGGCGATGGAAAAGAGGAATGCAGCACAGGAGCTGCAGCTCTGCTCCTGATGCGGGGCCAGGAGGGCTTTTGCAGCTCCATCTGTGAGGGGCTCAGTGCCCCAGGCGCGGGGGCACAGGAGCGCAGGGACAGGCCGGCTGCAGTCACCTCTCCCTGCCAAGACCTTAAAGCATCCCTGGGCTGCTCTATATTTAAGCATTACGGAGGCAGGAATGAATGCACGCAGTCAGGAGCTGCCCATCCCGAGGTCAGCACCCAGTTAAGGCACCGGTTGTCAGAGTTCACCTCCGTGGCAAAAAGCATCTGCACCCCTTAAATCTTCAGAGAGAGAAAAGCTGCTGCAGGGAAAGGGTTTTTGTAACAGAACCTGCGGGGGCCCACTGCGCACATCCACGCTCCTCGCTGCTGCAGCTGCTCAGCCACTCCCCCAGGGAAAACTGGAGCTCCATTTTACCCAATCCCACATTTTTCCTGGTCTTCAGATCTTGCAGTCTGGGTGCAACCGAGGTATTTGCAGCTGGACTGAAAAGCTCTCAGGAGACTGGCTCAGGGAGGGAAGGAAGGAAGCAGAAGGAAGGAAGGAGAGTGGCTCATCCCCAGAGCAGGGCAAAGGGGCTGCCACATTATGGAAAAGCAGTTAAACTGCTTTTTACTCACCAACCTTTGCTTCGGGACAAGTGACAAACTAACAGGAAAGTTTCTGACTCCTCTTTACTCAGGCTCTGTCCTCTGCCAGCTGCTCTCTCTCCCCGCCCTGTTCGGCTTTCCCAATTCCAATTGATTTTGCAAACAAGCCTGGGTGCTCCAGAGCCACCAGCTCCAGGCTGCATGCCTTGCTCATGCCACATTCCCTGTGGTTTGCCTCCTCTGCAGTCCTGCCAGCATCTTTTCCCTCTCTCTTTGCCTTCAGCAGCACATGGATCAGTCAGCAGGGACCGAGGGATGACAAAGAAAGCTGGGTTCTGCAACTGCCTCCAGAACAACCCTAAAAGGCTCTACATAAAAGCAGGACACCATGCACTGACACCCAGAGGCTCTTACACGTTTCCAAGCTATTCCCGAATAGCTGTTTCACTCTTTTTTACATTAATTTCTGCCAGGCTGTTGGCAAAGGCTGGGAGCACTGGGACTGTGAAATGGAGTGTCAGGCAGGGCAGGGACTGAACCAAAGGCTCCACTCACTGCAACACACAGCATGGGACTCCTGAATCCAGTTTGCCCTACACTGGGGCTGTGAAAACAAATTCCAGGGACCATTTCCACCCATGACTGACAGAGCAGTCCCCAGCATGGTCTGAACAGCAGGAGAGGCCCAAGCTCTCCAGTGTTCCTGCAAGGAAGTCCTCACTTCCCCAGCACTCCCTCTGCCATGTGCCAGGGGTGACACAGATGTCACAAAAGGCTTACTCTAGGCAGGGATTTGCCGATTCCCAAGCTGCCAACCTCCCTTTCCCAGTGCTCTCTGCATCTGGGTTTATTTCCCCAAAGGCAAAGCTGGTTTGAGGTTCCCCTGGGAGCTCCTGCACTAATAAATGTCCCCTCACCCCTAAGTCAGCCATGGGCCTCAGAACGGGTGGAACAAGCAGGCAGAAGCTGCTTCCACACCACTGCTCAGGAGAGGGACTAACCAGCTTGTTTGCTTCCTTCCCCACTTCTCTGACTTACCTGCCTAAGAAACCAAGACTTGGCTGTAGTTCCCTCTCCTTATCCCATGTCTGGAGCTCATCACCCAGGGCCATGTGCAGAGTCACAGGCACTGCCATGGAGCTCTGGCCTTTCAGAAGCAGCAACACCAAAGGGCTGAATCTCCTGCAAAACTATAAAATGCCAGAATTTGCATTTGTGCTTGGCATAGATTTTAAATGCCTGCAGCCCAGCTCCTCCTGAGAGGCAGTGCTGTGCGGGAGCACATCTGAAAATCTAAGAGCAGCCAGAACCTTCCCACACCATTTCCCTTCTCTATTCCTTGTCAGTGGTTTGCTTTGTCTTTTGCTGTTGGTGTTCACTTGGTTTCTTTCTTTTTAATGAGCAACTTTGAACCCTCCACCAGCTGAGCAGGTCCCTGGGTCCTGGCAGACCTGTCCCACTCCAGAGCCAGGACCTGCAGCTGCCCCACAACCCATTCTCTGGCTCAGGTCTCAGTGCCAACCTTTCCTCCTGGGTCACCAGTGCTACACATTTAATTTACATTACACAGGAGCTGTAACAACCAGCTGGAACATCAGCCACATCAAAGGCAGTACTCACCTACCACACTGATCCTGGAACTGGAGGTGATGCCAAGGATTGCCAAGGAATTACAGACTCCTGAATGGAGGCTTTGTAACCCCAAACTACTCCAAGCTGCTGGACCAACCCCTCTGAGGCTCCGTGGGCCCTTGGGATTTGCTAGGAGTGATACACCCAGCAGCTAGGCTGGCTGAAGCTCCCATCCCACCCCTCCATGTGCCCAGGAGGCCTGGGGAAAAGGCAAGGGGTGCTCCTCAACCTGCCTGAGCAGCAGAAATTTTGGGCAGAGAGATACTCTTCACGTCCCAGCAGGCTGGGGAAGGAGTGAGGTGGCCCATGCAGCGTCCTCGGGGGACAGACCCCGCTCAGGAGTGAGGGAAGGGTTCCTCTTGGGGAGCTGCAGCCCTGGCGCCATGGGGACCGAGCATGTCCCAGCGGGATTGTGCAAACTCCCAGCTCCGGGAGCCGAACTCCCTCCGTATCTCGGCGCTGCACTTTGCACCCCGGCTGCCGTGACCTCACGCCGGCTCCCGGGGCAGCGTTTAAAGTCCAGGCAGAGCGGAGCCACTGCCTCCTACCCACAGCAGCACATCCCGCGGCTGCTGCCCCTCCGCCTGCCCGGGGCTGGCACCGCAGCGCAGCATGCGGCTGCTGCTGGGGGCAGCGCTCCTGTGCCTCACCCTGCGCCCGGGGCACGGCTCCGAGGAGGCAGCACCCCACAGCCCCGGCCAGCAGGACTCCCAGGCACAGTCATCCTTTTCCGACTGGGGCATCGACACCATCCGGGACGGCTTTGAAACGGTGAACAGCTACTTCGACTCCTTCTTGGAACTGCTTGGGGGGAAAAATGGAGTCTGTCAGTACCGCTGTCGATATGGTAAGTGATCATCACTGCTGCTGACTCCTCTCTCCTCTTCTCCTTCCCTGCGGCCCCGACCAGCCCCTCCTACCCACGAGCTGTTCCCGGCAGTGCTCAGGGTCACAACCTCTCTGCCAGTGCCAGCACAGGGACACTGAACCCCCTTCCCCAAGAGCAGCCTGCTCTGCAGGCACCGCACACAGGGCAGGCTGCGGCTTTCCCCGCAAGGGCACACCGGCACCCGGGCTGTCCCTCTGCCCGGACAGCACAGGGAGGGGAGGCTGAGCCAGCTGCCCTAATCTCAGCAACCTTCGGAGTGCCTTATCCTGCAGCGGTGAGCTGGCCGGTGCCGTGGGCTGGAGGAGGAGAGATAACGGGGGACAAACCTCACGTCACTGGGAGGCACCTTTAGTACTCAAGGCAGAAGGAGGCAGCTCCTGCTTGCTTTGGACTTCACTGTTTGGTGATTCACCCAAAAGGATTAGTTTGGTTTGTCCTGGGGGCAGGATGAAGGGGGTGACATCACTGGGTGCACAGAGCTGCAGTCTGTGGGGTGACAGGGCCACAGGCAGCACTGGCCATCACCAGGGCACCTGTGGGAACGACCTGCTTAGGAACCAGCCAGGAGTTTTCCCTCAGACTATCCTCTCCTCAGCCTCCTACAACTGTCCCACAGCAACATCTTGTCCTGTCACCTCAGCCTGCCCAGCCACAGCTGCCTGCCAGCCCCTTGCCCCACAGCTTCACCCCACACCCTCAGTGACCACATGGGAAAGATGCTGGTGAGCACAGAGGGATTTCAACCCCTCTCCTCCCCGGAGCACTGTTTTGCACAGACAGACTTAACCCTTTGGGGAGACCCCACTGACTCTGTCTCAGTCTGCATGGATCCCGTGGATCTCCTGCTCTTCCCAGGCCAGCAGCCAGGGCACTGGGACAAGAGATGCTGCAGGGCTGGGACCTCAGCTCCCTGCCAGGGGCAGAGGGGCCATAAGGAGTTCAAAATCAGTCTGAAAGTTGTGAAGTTTTTTGTTCTGTTTCATAACTAATGTCACAGAAACACAGAACAGGCTGAGTTGGAAGGGACCCATCAGGATCATTGATTCTAACTCCCGGCCCTGTGACACCCCAAGAGTCACATCCTGTGAAAACGTTGTCCAGACACTCCTGGAGCCCTGGTAGCCATGGGACCACTTCTCTGATGAGCCTGGAAGTGCTTCCAGGGCTCAACCACTTGCTGGATGTAAAACCTCTTCTGAACATCCATCTAATGTGTATATATGTGTCCTTCCCCCTCCTGCCAGCTCTGCTCCCAGGCCCCACACTGAGAACAAACAGGGAGCAGCAAGCTCAGCCCCATGGAATGGAGGGAGCCAGGTACCCCAGCCCACCACCACAGTCCCACAGTGACTCTGGTCCCTCAGCTGGGGATCTCTCAGTCCTCTCTACAGCAGCTCAGGAGGGCCATGTGTGTCCCCAGTGCCTAGAGGATGAGGTCCCCAGACCCTCCAGCACCACCCCAGCACAAGGTGTGGCAGTCCCAGGCCATGTGTGTCACAACCTCCTAAAAGTGCACTCCATGCTCCAAATTCAGAGCAGAAAGGGACTTGCCCTCCTTAATGTAGAGACTGAAACTCCTGGCAGTGGGAAAAACGTGGCTGGGACTGCAGTGGGCCTGAGGTAATGATGATATTCAGAGCTGGTTTCATGGAGCCTCAGGACTTACCACATCATGCAGGAGTTACTGCTTTTGGACACATCCAGAGGGCTATCCTTGCCTGTCCTTATAAAAAGCATCTCCAGAGAGCAGCACAAATCCCTGCTCACATCCCAGGAGCACCCTGCATCTCAAAGGAACAGTGTTTTACCTAGAAAGGAAAACAAGCCCATTGTTAGCCCAGTTCTCATCCTCTGCTGAACAGCTCATTAATAACTGCCTGAAGGAGGACACTACTGAAATGCTGCCCATGTGGCTCCAAGGGGCTTGCTGGACCCTTCCTTGCTAATCTCTGGCACAGACATTGCAAACTGGAGAGGATGCCAGGATGGTCCCAAATCAGTGAGATCCGGTCCTTGCTCAGAAGGGTGAACATAAATCAACTTTGTGCTGAATCAAGGCCTGATTGTATTTTTTCCCCAGGCATGAAACAAAAATTATTCCTTCTACTTATTTCCATTTCAGCCAAGATATACCAATAATAGCTTATTTTGCCACAGTAAAGGTCAGGACTCACCTGTGATTGGCACATCCATCTTCAGCTGAACACTTGGCAGTTCCAGCTGTAAGACTCTCCTGATTTTTCAAGCAGCTACTGAGGTCTGAAAACAACCAACTTGATGGATAACTCCCTTAAATCAGGACATTAGGGTTACACTCGCATTTACTGGCAAATACCCCCCTGCTTACAAAGTCTCACTGGGCATCTCAGGGGAAACAAACAGCCTGGGCTGGGAGTGAAGCCCTTGTAGCTTCCTCCTGGCCAGACAAGACTTCGCTGCTTTGCTCAGCCTTTGGTCCTGAAGGGCTTCAGAGGAGGGGGCACCTCCAGGCTGTGGGAAAAGAGCCTTCAAAGCCAGGCTCTCTCCAACAGGGCACACAAGGCTGGGTGTGTGCAGGCACCTCTGCTCAAAGCCTGCCCGCCTGGGGCACACAGACAACAATGGACCACCCAAACAGTGCAAGGAGCCCTGAGACCATCCATTCACCCAAAAATACACTCAGCTCCCCCAGCCAATGTCCCAGCAGCTGTTCAGCCAGCTGGCTGCTTTCCAGCCTCTTGGAACAGCTACAACAGCCTGAGGGCATTAAAATGCATCAGGGACACTCAACTTCAGTTCCAGGGCTGTGGCAACAAGGCAGTGGCCTGCAATCTATCTTCTTGCCTGTAAGGATGGGCAAGCAATAAATGATAACAGGGACACTGAGTCAATGCTTGTAGAGAGGCAGGAATGCCTGATATTCCTGTTTTGCTTTTCTCCTACCTACAAAACAAGATGTGGGAGAGAGGTTAACTGTGGTGTCTTGGACTTGACCTAGCTGAGAAAGAGTACAAAGGGGCACTTTATAAGTTTAAAAGCTCTGCTTTTCAGAGGGGAGGGGACAAGTTTCCTACAAGGGCTTATCCTGAAGGCAGTTGATGTTTTGTGGCATCAGCACAATCCTTATGTGAGGGTTTTTTTCATCATAACAGCTTTCTAGAACATTATAATAGCTGTGACTTGGGCTTAATTGAAGATTTGGAAACACAGCTTTCATTGGCTGGGAACTGGATAATAGAGGGAGAACTGGATGATCTTAAAGGTCCCATCCAACCCAAGCCATTCCATGATCTACACATCCCCAAAAAGTCTCACTCCTACTCAGACTTGCCATCTTATCCCACTAACTGTCAGTGTGCTGCAGGAACAGAATTTTTACAATCAATATTACAAGTAAGACACTCAAATTTGACTCCATCCTGCAAAACCCACAGCAGATTTTGAACTTTCTTCTGCCTCCTGCATCAGTTCAGGAACATTTGAATTCTGAGTCCCAGTTCCCACCCCCTTCCAAAAAAAACATCAAGGCTCTTTTGGAAGGGGAAAATTGCCTGTTGGCATCTCACAGATGGATAGGATTTCAGTTTGTTATTTATTTGTAGCAAATCTGTTATTTAAGCAAAACAGCTCTGGCAAAGTTTAATTGAGAGGTGCTGGGAACACTCCTACATAAGTCTCTCTGAGGCTTTTGGCTGCAAGGCCTTCCCAAGGGCACAGCAGATTTATGGTTGAATTAACCACTGGCTTTTTAGGTACCTGAACAGAAAAATGGGGAAAGTGTCTTAAATAATTCCCGGCGCTGACAAAAAGCAGGAGGTGGAAATGGACTTTAAAAGAACCCAACCCTGCCTTGAAGGGCTGAATTAGATCCATTTTATGTCTATATAAATTCTCTAGCCATGCTCAGGGAAGCAGAAACTTAACCCTTGATGTGACAGGTTTCAGAAGGCTCAGCTCACACGTAGTTTTTTGGAGCATTCCTACAGTTTATTGTCCCAGAGCAGGGACAGGACCCAGGGAATGGCTGGAGCTGTGTCAGGGCAGGGTTAGGTTGGATATGAGGAAAAGGTTCTTCCCCCAGAGGGTGGTCAGGCACCGAACAGGTTCCCCTACAACAATCAGATTAAAATGCTATTGAAAGGTACTGCTAGAACTAGCTGGGAGCTGGACTCTTCCTACATTGGGTAAATAATTATTCACAGAGGGAGTTCTTGCTCCTTTATGCATATTAAGCAGACTGAGGGAAGTGCAGAGATTAAAGGAACAGAAATTATTTGCAAAACGTGGCAATGCATCACCATGGGCAGAAAATGGACCAAGAAGACCTGCTCAGAGCAAGATCAGACACTCAAGGTCTGGCACAGTTTGGAGGAGATCCACAGCACAAGAATGAACTGAGGATAGAAAGAAACCCCCTTGCTAAGTCAGCAGTGTAAGCAGTAGTGTTTGGGGATGCAAACCAAAGGGGAGCTGACTGTCACTCCTTGCTTTTTGGACCTAGTCTTGGGAAGATCAGCTTTCCTAACATTTGTCTTGTCTCTTCTTCCCCAGGGAAGGCTCCCATGCCACGGCCTCACTACAAACCCCAAGAACCCAACGGCTGTAGCTCCCATTTTCTGGGGCTCAAGGTACCCGAAAGTGTATGTACTATCCCACCCACCAATCCCAAAGGATGCAGCTCTCCATCACATCACCAGCTCATCATTCTGGGCAAGGAAAAGGCTGGGCTGGGCTGAGCAGCTCGGTGACAATAACCTGTGTGTACACAGCAACACCTGAGTGCATCCTCCATACCTGCCCCTTCACCTCTTCCCACCTTTTTGCCTCTGCCAAGCACTGAATGAAACCCACAGGCTTTAAAAATGCACCCGCTCATTATATTAAAGGCAATTAATGAAACAATACTGGAATCACCAGGAAAAGCCTTCCCAGGAGGCTCTCAGAGCAGGGAATCCTATTTAGCCCATGCATTATTACTGCCCACGGAGTCTGCAGCAATTAGGCAGATTCCTGCCCTGACAATCGCTCTCTTTGCAGCCCATTTTTCATGTTAGGTTTAATTCCTGAAACTCTATTTCACTGCAAACCTTGTGGGCGTTTCTGTGGTGCCTACTCTGCACCAGGCAATTGCAAGTGCAATGAAGGAACAATTAATCTAAATTTTACATGAGGAAGGGCAAAAAGAGGAATAATTCATAACAAGCTAACAAGTACAGTCTTTCCAGGAGACAGGCCTTCTGCTCCATCACCTCCAGGGTCATTAGCTAAGCTTACAGGGAGCACAGCTCCCCTGACCATGCTGTGTTTGTCCTTGGCCTCAATTGCATCTCTGAGAAATAAGGCATTAGAATACTTATGGCATGTTTATTAGGCCAAAAAGCAGGACCTTGTCAGGTTGTGGGAAAAAGAGGAAAAGAGAAAAGGGGCCTTTGCCACTGTTGGCAAGGACATGGAGCTCTCTGACAAATGAAACTAGAAAATGGTCATGGTGGGGCTGTTCCCCACCTCTCTGCCAGACGCTGATTCCCTGGGACACAGAGAGGAGAAGAGAATGGGATGAAGTCTGCACTGAGCCTAAACCACGGACACCACTGGGCTGCTCCCTCATCCTTCTTTAGATGGTGAGGGAGCAGCACACATCCCCTCCTGCTGCCCCAGCTATCAGGAATAGCTTCTGGAAAAGGAGCCAGCTAGACCTCACCCCATCACAGCTGTGTGAGCCTGAGGCCAGAACCCAGCCAAGGGACACCTCTTTTCTCTTTCCCCAGCTAGACTTGGGCATCCCTGCCATGACCAAGTGCTGCAACCAGCTGGACATTTGTTATGACACCTGTGGGGCCAACAAGTACCGCTGTGACGCCAAGTTCCGCTGGTGCCTCCACTCCATCTGCTCCGACCTGAAGCGCAGCCTGGGCTTCGTCTCCAAGGTGCAAGGTAGGACCCTGCCTCCCATCCCCGGTGCAGGGAGCCCCTTCCTTGCCAAAAAGATGCACAGCTCTGCAGTAGGGAGCAGCATCTCTGAACTGCACTTGTCACAGGTGGGTGAGAACACAGAGATCTGCCCCCTCTGCCACACACTTCTGCCTCAAGGCTGGAGACCTACAGTTATTTGCATTTAGAAAACATTACAATGTGTGAAAAAAACCACAAACAACACTGGATGTAATTCCTTCAAAACTTGGAGGCAGTCCCAGACACCTTAAGGGGACACATAAAAGCCTTACAGGGCCAGTGAGGCACACATTTGAAACCTTTACGTGGCCAGGGGCCAGCAAAACTGAGAGAGCCAAGGGCTCTCAGGGATCTGGTCACAGATAAGAGATGATGATGGCACCAGGGACACACCAGTCTGGGTAGTGGCTGAGCCACTGCAGGCAGCTCTGGATGACTCAGAAGTGCTAACAAGCCCTAGAGATGTGCCAGCAGCTCAACTGCCACCCTGGTTTTGCCTAATTTAAAAAGCCTCAGCCTAGAAGTCTGAGAAGAGCTTTTTTGGTAACCTCTGCTGACCCCCTGCTGTAAGGTATCCTTAAATATGCATTTGTTTTCCAAAGGTGCAGCCTGATTAGGACACATGGGAAGTCTGCAGCGCTAGTGCAGATGGCTTCCTACCTGGTCACAGATAAATGCATGGGAAGAGTGCCCAGGCCAGCAAGAGAAATCAAAGACATGGATTGAGATTGAGATGCTACAGGCTGAGCACAGCCAATCTTTCATGGTCACCCTTATCAACAGCTCCTCACACAGCCAACTTCTTCCCATCTCTTCAGATTTTCCACTTTTTCATATGACTCCCTCTTGCTCTCTGCTTGCAGCAGCAAAGCAAACCTAGATCCTAGGGAGTTAAGGTGGAGCAGAGCCCAAACTCCTGGGCTGAGCCAAGCCACCTCTGCCAGGCAGGAGCAGATTCCTCCAGCATCTCTGTCCTGGCTGCTGTAGGAGGCACAGGTAACACCAGTGAACCTCTGAGCCATCCTCCCCTCACCTTGGGCTCTACAGATCCTGTCCCCAGGGCTGCTCTGAGTAGCTCCTGTCACAGCCCTCCTCCTCAGCCATTCCAGCTCTTATCTGGCATTCAAAACCTCGGTTTTCTCACTGACTCACCACAGCCTCTCCAGTGCCTGCCAACTGAGCAGCCTCCTGAAGGAACAGGAGCTCTGAGGTGTTTGGAGAGGCTGAGATAGGAGAAAACAGTCCCAAAGGCAAGGCTTTCCCAACTTCATCATGCATACAGCTATCAGTGTTGCTGCCAGTAAATAAACCCTAAAGACCTAATAGTAACCTATTTATTTACTGACAAGCACTTTCAGGGTTGTTTTTGGGATGTGGAGGGGCTAGTAGTCAAGCAGTCAGCTGCTCCAGCTGCTGTAAGATTTTTCACGCTGGCTGGCAGCTGGCATTGTAACTCCCAAAAAACCCCAGAAATGTTGGTTAATAGTGGCCATAGGCAAAACTGAGAGGAGAAGTAATAATGTAGGGGCCTCCTGGGAAATCTGTTCGGTAAACAGTGCTGTTTGCAGAGCCCCAGATGATCCATCAACCAGTAGGGCCTCAAAGAGGCAAGAAAGGAGGGGTTTAGGGGGTAAGAAATTAATGCCACCCTGGAGAGAAGAGAGGAGGGAACCTCAGGATTATAAAAATGCAGTTCTCAGAGAGAAAAGATGACAGCCCATGCTTCCAATGGCAAACCCCACGGAGCTCAGTGCAGGGCTCGGGCTGGGGAGCTCAGGGTTTCCTGTCCTTACCTGGCCACCCTGTCCTTCTCCACAGCCTGTGAATCCATGGCAGACACGGTGTTCAACGCTGTCTGGACCCTGGGCTGCCGGCCCTTCATGAACAGCCAGAGGAGCGCCTGCATTTGCAGCGAGGAAGAGCGCGACGAGCTGTGAGCCAGAGCAGCCACCCAGTGCCCCTCTGCAGCACAGTGACTCCTGCCAGCCCTCGGGATGGGCACCCACGGCAGCCTGGGGCACGGCAGAGCCAGCCCACGGACAGAGGGCAGCCGTGCCTGCTGCCCGCCGCAGATGCAGCTCCACAGCCCCACAGGATCCCAGGCCAGTTCTCTCCAAGGCAAGCAGGACGCAGAGCTGCTTATAAACACGAGACTTACCTTAAATACGTACTATTACCTCCCCCCACCCTGTAACTCCCTAATTTGCAGTGCAAGGCATTAGGTTTCTGCAAGCCCTGTGAAATTCCCAGTCCATGGATATGCTATGTACATTTTTGCACTGCTGGTGACAGACTGAAGAGGGGTAATTTGCTTTCAGTACATTGCTCACACCCATCTCTTGACACTTTCCATCTTGTCATTACACACCCTGACAACCCTGCATATTTAAATACTTGGTGGATCCTAAACTGATTTAAGACATCTGGAGATTTCTTAAGCATGAGTTAAGGGGAAGGGCTTGAGGTGTTTGTGGTACACAATTGATATTCAGGACCAAAGCCCACCATTTATCAGATGTGAAATCACAGCCCTCTCCCCCAGTCTCAGGATAGGAAGCCACTTTTCTTTGCCAGTGTCATCCACTGGCATCTATTTAATTACTTTTCTCCTATAGCATTTAACAAAGCTTTGCCCTTAGGATCCCTTTCTACACAAAATGGCTGGGTATCCACCTCCATCTCTTGCACGAGCGAAACAGGAGGCTCACAGTGGCCTTGGATGAGAAATTCTGGAGCCTTATCTGTCAGATGACAGGACTTATGTGCTACCTCTGTGGGGCTGCTATCAGCAGCCTCAGACACCATTCCTTCTAAAACTGGTTAATACTCCCATCTGTTATGGAGAGCTTTTGTTGCGTGCAAAACCAGAATTTAAAGTGGTGCATGGCATTTTGCCTCCACAGAACACTGGCAGACAGCTTTCAGCTGGGCTTCTTGTTGGAAGGATGTTGCTACTGGGTGTGTGCGTGCCGTGCCACGTAAATATTTCAGCAGCTCCTGCAAACATATTTATGGTTATGTTCTTCCATCTGCCACAGAGAAGTTAAGGCTGCAAAAGGGTGATTTAACAAGAGTGGAAAGAGTCTGCCTTGGTTGCTTTTCTTCCAGTTTAAATGGGTTTAAAATGTATGCATGGAGCTATAAATTATTTAAACCCTGTATTCCTATTCCTGCCAGTCATCCTTGCCTTACAGTGAACAGCAATGAGACATTCAGCTGGCCCCAAGTGGGCTGGAACAACAAAAGCCCCCTGGTATCCAGACCAGGAAAATGGAAGTGACTGCGTGAGGTGTACTGGGATGTTTCCTATCACAGAGGACTTCAACACTGCTGGGCTAATGCCACTGGAGAGGGAATTCTGCATTCCGAGATTCCCTGCTCTGTCAGAGCATGAGGCTGGACACACAACCTTGATTATCCAGCTAAGAAACATCTACTTTTGGCTAGGGATGGGAAGGAAACATTCCTCATTCCAGACACTGCCCAAACTTTGTATTCTGTTGGTGAAATAGTGCTTGTGGCCAGTTGAAATGTGAACCCCCTCCTGTGATTAAATGACAAAAAAGAAGTTAAAACAGGTATATTGTCTACATTCAACAGCCGACTGCATGGCAAATATCTTAAATTATCTTAGAGTTCAAGTGATATCAGACTAAAGCCAAGCAACTGCTGGCAGGTGATGACATACACTGGAGAAATCAAAGGGTTCTGAACAAAATCTCTGTACCCAGACACTGATGGTGCTGGAGACGTCGCTAAGATAAATCATCATTTCTCCCTGCTTTCAGACCACCATTCATCCCAAAACCCTAGAGACCACCCCAAGCAGGCCAGCTACTGAATAAATTTTTCACTGTGGTAACGTGAAAAACCCCCTAGCAGCCCTACAAGGAAATATCTGAACCTTCAAGGGGTGGCAGTGACTCCAGCAAATAATCCTGTGTAGGAGCAAACCAGCACATGAAACCCAGTAAAACTGCAACCAAACTAAAACCTGCTCCCCCTCCGTGCCACTCCTGCTATCCAGTGATGTACAGCCACGGAAGCAGCTGATCACAGGATTCTCCAGGTTGCTGCATGAACCTTGGGTCATCTTCAATTCCACCCTGCTCTGGACACAAAGACACCACTTTGCTCATCCCATGGCTTCCTCTTGATTTTGTGCATCGGCAGGATTGTTTTCAGCTGCAGAGTGGAAAAGCTGCTCCACATGAATTCGTCAGGAAGAACCAAATAATCTGCACAATAACTGACATAAACCAGGAAAGGAACTTCTCCCTCCATACTCCCCTGACATCCCTTCCATATAAACAAACAAGAGCAGCTGATTCTGTAGAAGGCACCAGATAATTAATTTAATTTCCCAGCTCTCGTTTTATCCAAACAAATATATTTAGTGGAGGTTGCCTGAACAAAGAAGTGACAGTGGGAAACTGCCCCTGTGGTCCCACTGCAGATGTGAATCAGCAGAACAGCAATCCTAGGAGAAACCTTTTTCCTTTCTTTTTCTTTCACATATGGTTGGATAACACACGAAAAGTGTCTTTCCATTTATATGTACTTATCATCATAGAAATATTTTTGTTTACTGTAACACACACACACTTATTTCCAAGATTAGAAAAGCAGCCATGAAGCTATTTAGAAAAATCATTAAACTCTCAGCCATTAAATGTTCATTCCTCAATGGAATCTCACTTGCCAGAACAAATAAATCTGTGAAATAGGTTGAAATGTTTGAGGTGATTTGTGACTCCTTTCTAAATGGTCCCTTCAAACGGATTCCACTCCCATTTGAGAGCAGCAGCAAATTTTGGCTTTTGCAGTAATGTGGCTGCTCCAAGCAAAGCAGAACACAGGTGATGAAAGTTTGGGAGCTTCCAGCAGACCTCCAACCACGCAGGACAGAGCTGCACACTGAGGAACTTCTTGTAGAAAACCGTGGGAATGCACTGCAGAGCCACTGCCACCGGTGGAGACGGATCCTTCCCCTCATCCTCCAGCCCTGCCTGTCCCATGTTGTCCTTCACTGCTGGCTGTGCTTCCTCCCTTCCAGCCCACACCCCTAATCCTTTACCACATAGCTCAATGAACCTGAGCCAGAGGAGCTGATCAACATCCATTGGATTTTCTTCAGAAGGAGCTTGGCAGCCCAAAAAGATTCCTGACAACAATGATGCCACCACCATCACCAGTCACTGTGTCCCCAGCCACGTCCACTCAGACAATGCTGCCGCGTCTCCTGTCACCAGGCTCACTGGGGACAGCCCTGTCCTGAGAACTGCCCACATTACCAATGATTGCTATAAATAATTAATGCGCATTCCTCTAATCCTCTGTTGGAACCACGGCCTTGCTAACCAGGGCAATGCATCACACCTTCCAGACAAACACTTGGCAGCAGCATGCACGGGATGGGGCTGTTTATACATGTTTAATGGTGTTTCTCTTACAATCAAGGTGCTATAACAGCACTTAGGAAAGGCATTTTTGGTGGTGGGAGAAGAGGGAGAAGAATAATGATACACTAAATACAGGAGGAAACACTATTAAACTTCATGCAATTATCAAAAGCCACTACAAAAACCTCAAATCTCATTAAATATCTTTTGCTATTTAAAATCACAGTTAAATGTGCCTGTGACAGATCTGAGGTTTAGCTGCCTGTAATGACAATTGCATCGCTCCAAGGAACTTAGACATGATGAGATTTATTTTATACACGTTTTTATTAACAATCACCTGAAATCTCCAGCATCACTCACAGAACTGCACAACAAACACACTCAGCTATGATACTATTTGTACTGTCTGATGCAAGAAGGGCTTGGATAACATTTGTTTAGTCAAGGACAAACAGTCCTAGGGCCTGTAGGTGGATATAGGGAAAGGCAAAGTTGGGTAACATTTCTGGCCTGCAAAGAAACAGGGTCCCTGCAGCTAAAGGATTGTTGGGAAGAAATGCAGATAAAAGCAAACTGTTCTGCAGTCCGGGTCACACTCCAAGGGCTGCCTCATGGGCCCAAACCACTTGACAAATAATCACCACAGAGTTAAGAAAATGAGTCCTTGAGGTTCAAGCAGGGCTTTAACAAATACCTGTGGTTTCTCAACCACCACAACAGAAGGCAGTGATAAGGAAGGCCAGGGATGCTGTTCCAGAGGGTGGGTGTCAGTCATCAAAGTCGATCCTGATGGGGCCTCCTGTCAGGATGTGGTTTGACACGTGAACAGATTCCTTGTCCTGCTGCTCCTCCTGTTGCTCGGCCGACCTGCGCACGCGTCTCCGGCAGCCCTGGGCGCAGCGCGAGGTCTCGTCCAGCGCCCCGCACACGAGGATGCGGCAGTGCAGGAACACCTCCTGAGTGGGGACACAGCAGGAGGGTCAGTGCACAGCTCTGACCACTGGCACTGCTGCCAGGGCCAGTGCCACAGCATTCCTGCGGCACACGGTTCGTGTCCAGCATCGCCGCGCGCAGCCAGAACGGCCGCTCCGTCTGTTTCCTGCGTACTCTCTCCAGAGAGCCCGGCTGAGGTCTCAGAGGCAAGAGTAGGGAGACAGGGAATAGGAAGGTGTGAAATGATCCTCCAGATGAAGGGATGAGAACAGCAGGAATCAGCTCGGAAGAGCTCACAGGGACTGGTAGAAGCTGCGTGTCGAGAATGCGAGCCTTGCAAGGATTGATGGAGACATGCAAGAGAATTTCAAGTAAGCTGGGCAAACAAAGCCAGAAAACCAAGGGGAAGAAGGAGGAAAACAGGGTATTGAGAGGGTAAGCTGAGGGAAGAGGAAGAATGCAAAGAGCAAGGAGCCAGCTGCCTTTTCTCCTGCCACAGCACAGGCAGTGACAGGATTGCTGCTCCCTGCCCTGTAAATGACCAGGAGAGCAAGCAAGATCCCTGCAAGCAGCAGCCACTAAGACTTGGAGAGGTTTGAAGCAGAATCCGTTGTGCAGGATGGGAGGATGCAGGTTGGAAGCAGCAGGGGTATTCAGAAAGCCAAGGAAAATTTCTGAATTTTAGAAGATCTCATCTGTTTTAACCCTACTGGGGCTCTCCAGTAGCTGGAGCAGCAGCTTTATACCTTTTGGAGCAGGCAGTGTTGGCTGAGCATAGCAATGACTGGAAGATCCAATTTCCTCCAACACAGAAAGGAAAGCTATTTGCATTAGGAAAATGGCATTATCCCTGCTGCCCTAGAGAGACAGCCTGGTTTCACATTGAATTAAACAGTATAGTGGCCTTCTGTCTGCAGTGCTGGCACCTGAACTCACGAGAGCTAGAGAATGCTGAAGAGATCCCAAACTAAAAACTGCGTTGTTTTAAAGAAAGGGCACTGTGAAATGTGACTGAGAACACTTCTCTCACCCAGCAAACAAGGGGCCACCAACACCACCCTGGAAGCAACAACAATTTTAGTCTGCTGTGGCACTGATGTTCCAAAACTGTCCTTCATATTTTAATTATAGTTGTTTTTATCAATCTCTCCTGAAGCACCTTTCTCAAACTCCTGTAAGGTGTAACTGCTGGAACAGGCACAGCAGAACCTGCCTTGGGCCGGCCATTCATACCCTTTTCCAGCTTGGTGCTGAGGCTCCTCAGTCATATCAAAGCTGATGAAATATCTAAGAGTTGAGTTTTGATCTTACCTTGTTGTCTTTGCCCACAAACTTGAACACAGGAACCTGGAAGTGCTTGGCAAGATGGTCCTTTGACGTGTACTGCTTCACGGAATCATCAGAAACACAGCTGAGGAGAGCAGAGGGATAGGCTTTAATGGGTTTCCCAGAAATGGAAAAAAGAAAGAGAAAAGACATTCCAGCCTACTTAACCAGAGAAAGAAAAGGAGGGATTGGTTCTCTCAGGCTCAGCTACCATTTCTGATACTTCCTCTTTGGCCACAGGAGAAAAGTCAGGAATGATGGGGAAAAGCAGCAGCATTGCTAATAGCATCTCCAGACAGGGAACAGCTCAGCAGCAGAGGGCTGGCAGGACGTGGCCCAGTCCCTCAGAGAGGGACTGCCAGCGAGCTGCAGGCACGTCTGTCCTCATTTCACCTCCCTGTGCAACAGCCCGCAGTGTTATACACTACAGAATGTGCCATGCACTCACTCTATACACATAGATATGCACATAAATTATGCTTAAAGTGAATCAGCCTGCACTCACATTACTAAAATATGACAGATGATGGAAACAACAAAAATCTAGGTTTACTTTGCTTTATATCATTTACGTTTTTCTTCCTGCTGGATTTGGTCAAACAGCTTAAATTCACTACACCAAAAATTTATAATTTCAGTTTTTCCCATTGCTAGCAATGCGTGTAAGTAAGAGAGGTCACAGAACTGCAAGAAAATAAGCTGCTTTTATAACAAGCTACATTCCAGGTACAGTGTATTCATAAACTACTGCAGCCTATTTAGAGTTTGACAGACAAAGTTATGGTGGCTCAATAATTACTGCTGATTATTGCAAAGCCTTGGGCATCTTGAGACGCTCTGATGCTGCTGTGAAATTGCATTGCAATGTAGCTTGTCCTTTTTAACAAGTTAATGCCAAAAATGTGGACTTTGAAAGATTTAAAAAAAACCAAAAAACAACAAAACCAAAGCAGCAGTGGAAGAGACAAGAGGTACTGGTGTAGCTCAAATCCTTGCTCTTGCAGCAAGCTTCAGCTCCCATCTTTACACAAGAAATGTGCATGGCAGTGTCAGCAACGCTGATGTCTGACATGTTCAGCTGTAAAAGAGCAGTTCTGCCTTCACTGGAACGTTTGGGAATCTCTTAAGTTGCCAAAATTCCTTTTTAAACAAGGCATATGATCATAAGGAATGACAGTTAAAGACTTTTTATAGGTGAGTGGCCAAGCTCTAGGGCCATGAAGTCAATTCACAGGCATGTTCTCATTTGTGAGCACATCAACTGTGATGATTATTGGACACTGGATCAAACTGACTCCTAAATCCCAGGTTCTCCAAAGGTTCTCCACACTGGTGGAAGGAAACCTACTGATTTGGGGCTGGGGAGAGGGAAAGTGGAAGAACACCACAAATTAATCAGAGATACATACACAAAACCAGCTCAGACACCTCATGACTCACATGGGCAAGTTCTTTTGCATTTGAGGGGCCAGACTACATCCCATTCTCCTAGGAAAAACCCCAGAGACCCTGCTGCCCACTTTGGAGAGGTGAGAAGAGACAGGTACGGAACGAAAAGGGGTGGGCCAGGTCAGGATATGGGGAAAACCACCCTATCCCTGTGCAGAATGTGCTTAGGTTTGGGGAGCAGAGCAGCAGTGCCACAGCAGCTGTGCTCTGACCCTCTTATGCAGGGTTGCAAGGCTGAAAGGAAGGCTTGCACAGTGAAATATCCACCTCAGCCTAGCAAACAGGGCAGCCTGACACATAAGACGAGCTCTGCAATGGAACTACCTTAACCACCCCGTGCTCTGCTGAACCACAGCTCCTGAGCTCAGCAGTGACATGACCTGGCTCCAGATGCCCCAGAGAGCTCCAGTTTTTATCAGTTGGGCCATCGGTCACTGCCTTTGTTCCACTCTGTTCTCAGAAGGCAGGGAATTAACAGAGAAGAGAGCAGTAGAGGGAATGTCCCTATTCCTCAGTCCAAGGTATATCCCCCTCCAATATAAACAGTGTTTCCCTTTGGATTATGCAGTTAACTCTTGCAGGTCTGATCCTACATAAACTGATAAAAAACCCTATCTTTATTGCCATGGGCTTTTGGGGCTGGATTTCTAGGAGGAAACTGAGTTATTACAGAAGCGTCTGGAGCAGGGACAACTTAAGAGTGCATTCAGGTAATTCAATTTTGAATCACTGGAGCCTGCAGTGATGGCTGCAGAGTGAAGCATTTTTCCCTTCAGTGAAGTTTTAATGCCCTCTGCAGGTACCAAGGGACTGCTGGTGCCATAAATCCTCCAACCAGTGCTGGGGTGAATTCAAGAGATGACATTTCCTGCCTTCTCCTTTCTCTATGCAGCTCAGGTTTTGGCTGCTGTTTTGAATCCCATCATTTTCATTCATGGGGAGAAAGGAATGAATATTTGAGGCCTTGACTCTGAGAAGGGTCCATGGGAACAGCCAAGCCAGGGAGTTGATGAAATCAATTTTTCCATTACAGATCTGCTCATAAAGCCCAGAAATGTTGGGCACAGAAGGACTGCAGCTTAGCATGGAGGGAGAGCACACTAATGCTGAATCCTCTGTCAGAAGGAAATAAAAAGAGTAATTTTGGGTACTTTACATTGCAGGGCCCTTTTGCTACTAGAGAACCACACAGGACTTGCTAGCAGCAGCTGTAACAGAGGATGATTTAGTCTGGCAGCTGAGGACATGATTGTTGTCATCATTAAACGCTCTGGCAGGCAACATACAGGATTTACACAAGCACTGTCCCTTGACTCTCAGGCTACAACTCTTGGGTATGTCTTAGATATTCCTTTGGCTGATTTCCCTCCCTAGAGAACAGCAGACTGCCTCACAACTATGACATTTCCTCTGGTTAAGCAGCTGGATGCAAACACTCCACAGCAATGCTGCAGCATGGCACAGTCATTCCAGCACCCAAAGAAGTGTCTGAAAATCTCAGGAGCCACGGCTGACTCCACAGCAAGGCTCCCCAAACCTCTGATGCAAAAACCACTACAACAGCAAACCCACAGATCTGCACAAATTTATTTTTAGCATATCCTAGAATAATCACTAACTCCAAACACCTAAAAAAATTTCAGCCAAACTGAAAGGCCCTAAGTTTATTGCACTGACAGGCATCACAGAGAGCAAAGCAAGGGATTCTCCTGCAGCTCCTACCAGGATTAGCAATGGGCTCTTCTGGCTCATGCTATAATAAGGCCATTATGAGACAATTAAGAAACTCACTCCAGTTGCTGCAGCAGCTGCCCGGCAGCAGCAGAGGGCCATGGGGGCTTTGCACATTGGCTTGGCAGAGAGAGGATATCAGGAAAGAGAATCTTTTCTACATGAGCCAGCTCAATTATCCACAAGGCTAGTGACAGGGAAATACATCCTGTAAAGGCTGCACTCAGAGGAACCTCTTTCACTGCCTCCCAATTACTTTTGATGGGACATGTGGTTTCAGCCTGATGGCTGCTGGTGATTGCTATGACCAGGACAGACAGGCTGCTGTGGAGAGGGGGATAGTGTTTCCTGCATCACACAGACAACTCAACCCCACTGCCAATTACCTCTAAATTGCCAGCAAGAGAGGGAACAGTGAACTCACCCATCTTGAATCAGGTAGTACTTCAGGATCTCATCAATTTTGGAGGTGGGAGTGGCAAAGCAGCTCTCCACCAGCGTCTCCAGTCCACTGACGTGCACCAAGGGCTCAATCCCAAAGTACAGGGAGTCCCGGAGCTTGAGGGTGGGAAGATCACCCCTGTAGGGCTCATCAAAGTCTTTGTCCTTGAAGATCTCCAGAGTGAAGGGGAAGACGCCCTGGTTGCGGCTCATGATTTCCAAGGGAGAGTTCTTGAGGTTGGGCACGTAGCCCTCGGAGATGGTGTAGCGGCGCGGGAACTCGCAGGTGACGGGGATCAGCAGCTTGCTGGTGCGCACAATGATGTCCCCATTGCTCCCCGGCGTCTGCTTGGGCAAGCCAGTCACCAGGTTGGTGGCAATGATTTTATCATTGATTACCTACAGCAAAGAAAGGGAGATCATTGAGAAAGATCTCCCTGGGCTGACACTCAAGAGTAGCCACTGAAGGCCCACCTTGTGAATTTACACCCCACAACCAGAATGATGCTGCTCATCCTCACAGACCAGCTAAGGTCTGCTGGCAGCTACAATCCACCACACTTCTGCTACCCCTCTGCTAAGGTGAGCCATTGTCCAGTTGTCAGTTTAACCTTTCAAATATTATCAGAATCTGTCTCAGCAGAAGGATGAAGAGTGAGGACACTTCTGCCTTCTACCTTGGTGAAGCAGGAGGCAAGCAGAAAGCAGCACCCATGCTGTCAGACACACACTGCTGGAGGGGGGATGGCACAAGCTCTCTGACTTTGGAAAGCCAGTCCAGGTCTACTCTGAGGGCAGCTGCATGGCAACACAGAAAACAACTCTGAGGGTGTGGCCAAATCAGCTTTGTTCCCCAAGTAAGCCACAGCCAAATCCCCAAATCCCAGAGACTGGGCAACAGGTATACATACATCTACAACGGTACCACAGGACTTCAGGGAGAAATGGATGTTGACATGAGTGCCATTGGACACGCCTTTGCATGAAGTGTTGATGAGGGAAAGGTCCAGGCCTCCAACCAGGTCCTTTGGGATGCTCACCTCAATAGAGCTGGACTTGCACAGCACTGGAACTGCAAGAGAAGTCCCCAGAACAACAGTGTGTGATACAAACCTACAGGTGAGCTGGAGAAGGGCTATACCAGATATAATCAGGGGAATAAAAGGGCAATCATAGACAGCATTTATGATAACGATCCTACCACAGTAACCTAACTACCCATCTTGCATTCCCACCTCCACAACACAAACCAGAGCTGCCACTGCCCCAAATTCTCCAGCCACAGCAATGCCTCGGAAAACAATGAAGACAATCACTGCACTTGCAGCAGAAACACAGCTGTGCTTTCCAGCTTCACTTAACACTCAGCACAGATTTGGTTGATAGCTCTTGCACTGTGATGTCCTGGGAAGAGCCTTTGCCAGATATGGGTATCAAATTCGTAACGCCCCAGGCAAAGCCATTTTTTAAGATCCTTAATCAGATTTTACATCAAACCCGGAACACGCTGAAACAAGGCAGAGTAATTCCATATAGATTCTGAGCTAAAATGGAAACACCTCAAAATGCCATAATAATCTTTTTATAAGCAATAAACCCAGCTCTGACAAACAAACCCAATTAGCTCACTCATTCCACTCCCTTCCAACCTTTAAATTTTAATACAGGCCTCCGTGTGAATTTTTTAAATTAAAATTTCATTATGTAATAAGCAGGAGAAAATGGACAAAATAAAAAAAGGAGGGAAGAGAAAATAATCTTCAATAAAAAAGTAGTTGCTGTATATATATTCCTTGGGATTATTCAGTTCAGTTGGAGACAGGACAAACATACTGGTGGCATATATTCTGGTTTCAGCTAGAAGAAAGAACCCTTTTGCAGGATTTACATTTATTATATTTTAAAGTCCCACGACAAAACCATTTTGCAAACATACCAGTTTCCCCAAGATTTTTGCCAAAATTAATTGCAATACCAGTCCTTGACATTCCTGTGACCTGCCTTCCCTTAATTTCAATCCTTAATTATGTAATTTATGATTCTGAATATTTGAAATAAGGCACACTGTTAAAACAGGCATTTCAATCCCCTTAAAAAATTTCCCTGTCCCAGCTCAGGTATTTACAGCAGCCTCTGAGTACCTTCAGGGAAGATTTTTGATTAAAAGTTGATAATTTCAAAGTGATACGCTAAAATGTATGCAGAGTTCCCAAAGCAATATGTTCCCATAATGACACTGCTGGGTTAGAACAGAAGTTTAAAGAACTAAAAATTACCTTAACCTTCCCTCCACAGGCAGCAGAAGGCAAGTGGGAATAACTGAGCATGTCAAATGGCTCAGGAGCAGATAAAGGGACTTGGAAAACACAGCATAATGCAGACAGAGGGGAACATCCTTTGCAGAACTCATTGGCTCCGTCTGGACTTAAAGACTCGCTGTTCTAGCACTCCTTGATAAATAAGAATATGTACTGCTTTTATAAAGGTGACATTCAGGGCAAGAGATTTGGATCCCAACTGCAATTCTCTCAAGTTCAGAACTGATTTAGTTCAGGATCCTGCTGTTTCTACATGTCTTTGACTGGCACAAAATGGGAGAAATAAAAGATTCCATTTTCCCTGTGCTCTGGAGCTGTGTGCCCTCCACCACCTGGACACAGAAACAAGTAAAGGAAACCTCTTGACTCAAGCCAGCTCGTGGCTATTTGGGTAAACACTCAGTGTGTGACAGTCAAACATTTTAGTTATACACCTCTTACGTCTCAGAGCACCTGTGAGAACTGGGGAAGCCTCCTCATTTCTACTTTAAGCTCTATTTTGCACCAATGCCTCTGAGCACATGTCCCTGGGAGGAAGCTTCTGTGGTGAGTCCAACACTCATTTCTCTGCCTGCCATTGTTATTGGCACCATATTCCAGCCTCTGGCTCCTTCCTTGGCCTTTCAAAGTGCTGCTGCTTGGAGCAGAGGGTATCTCCCTGCACAGACTGCTTGGCAGAACAGCTTCTCTGGTGCTGGGGAGCCCTGACCCACTACAAACATAAACCCTGCTTAGCTGCACAAAAATTTTGGCAGGGGATGGGGGAAAGAGCATTTCATCCCTACTCTCCAGGAAGAGGCGGGATACTAGGATGGGCTGCAAAATTCTAGGATGATCTGCAAAATTCCAGGATGATCTGCAAAATTCCAAGTATTTTGCTGGCTGGTATCTTTATGGAAAAACTGCAGCCCATAGACTGTGATTTCTGTTAAAGATTATTAATGTTTGTTCTGAACGTGGAGACAGTGCAGAGGAGGGTAGAGAGTCTGTAGAGTCAATTGCTTCAGGCTACTGTGCTTACCCTGCACTGTTAATTGAGCCAACATAAACCTGATTAGGTGTCACAAAAAATTGTGTGGTACAGTTCCATATCTGCTCAGAATTGCAGGCCACAGCATGGGGACATAAACTGATGAATGCAAAAGTAGAGGCAATTTCACTTTATGAGATGCTGTAGCCTAAGCCTCAGCCTGGCTCCCAGCAGTGCTGCTGCTCTCATTAGCAGCCTCACCAGCAGCAGAAACTCTGGCTGGGAAATCCAGAATTTCCAACCCTGCCTGCGGCTGCCTCAGGGGCTCAGGACTGAAAACATTGCTCTGTTCTGGCTTGTATCCATCAATCAGACTTTCAATCAGAGAGTGTGATCACAGCTCTTGGAAACCCCCACCTCCACCTCCCCACCAGCACTGCTGGATTCCAAGTGGGCAATGCTCACCCTTGGGAGCCCTGCCTTTTAAAAAGCTTAAAAAGCAGAAAATCCATCAAGCAGAACCATTCCAACTTCCTCTCTAAGGTATACCTGCCCTTTTGGCCACCACAAAGCCTGAATTTGTCCCTCCCACTGATGTCTGGGCACTCTGTGGCACATCAGACTGCAGGAGGTTCTCTGAGCACACCAGGCAACACCAGACTGCTGGTAGCCTGGATGTATTTGCATAAGAAATCTTTGCAAAAACCAGGGAGCTTGTTTATTCCATGTGCATGCCATAGGCACAAGTGACTCAGCATGAAGGACTCCCTGTGGAAAGTTCAGATGGAAGGTTCTCCAAGGACAACGCTGCCCTGGCCCCTACACAGCAGAAGCAACAGTCAGTTTTTGGATGCCATCCTGGGCACTTTTCCAAGGGGCAGCAGGAGCACCTAATATCAAAGCTAGTGCCCTGCTTCAAGGCACAGGAATGCTTACTGGATTGACATACTTGGAAAAAAACATGCCTCTCTCTTTAACCCTGTTCTTGGAAGGGACTGGACTGCTTTATCTGAGAGTTTGAAGTCTGAAGCCTGGAAAATGCCAGCTCTAACAGCATAAATTTGTCAGGGGTGTGCACAGAGCAGTATTATGGGAGATGTTTGTAGGAAATAGTAGCGGTAAGAAGACTTCCAGAAGGCTGTAAAAGCAGGCCTAAGAAACTGAAAGAACAGAGAACTAGCTACAGTTGCAAAGTCTGAAAGCAGAGAAAGTTACAATGGTATACCAAGCAAGGACATAGCTTGAGTTTTAGGCTTGGCTAAGAGAGACCTTAAAACTGTAGGAAAATATGCTTAGCAAGGTAGTAGAAGGTTTTAAGCTTAATAATGAATTATTGTGCATTGTTAATAGAAAGAAGGCAAGCAAGCATTGTGTAAAGCAGGTGTACATGTGCTTTTAGCCATTGGCTACAACAATTGTCTGAAAGCTTTAGCAATGTGCTATTGGCTCGAAAGTTTTTAAAATGCTCTGTAACAAAGAAATCTTTGGCTGCTGCTGGCTGTACGTGAGCTTCTGCCATCTTCCTATTGTCTCAACCATGTAATGAGGCTGATGCTGCAATAAAAGCTCAAGGATTGTACCCCAGCAGTCCTGTCCTGTTAGTGGAAAGCAACTCCAAACACAATGTTGAGCAGTATTAGTCGTAAGGGAACCCTGCCCCACAATTAATGTGATGCAAGATGCACTCAAACTGGGCCCTGTGGCTATTCTCCTGCCTGGGGAGAAGAGCAACATCTTCAGGCTCTCATCTTTGGATAGTCTGTCATTAGTAACAAAGCACCATTAACCCAACTGGGAAGGACAGACTAAGAGAAGACAGCAAAAACAGGAAGAAAAGTTCCTTCAGACATTCTCTTGGAGGACAGAGGCTGCTGGGGAGATTTTCTTCACCTACCCTGGCAAGTGTGGTTGTCTTCTGACAGAACAAGTCCCCTGGGACATTCACACTGGTAGGTGCCTTCCACTTCAATGCAGGTATGGCTGCAGCCTCCGTTGTTATTGTGACAGCCTTCAATTTCTGGGAAAGAAGGGAAAATCAGCACATCCTGCAGGCTGAACAGACCCCTGACTAACCAACAGTCTGAACAATACAGCTCAAAGGCAACACTTTGTTTCCCAGAAAATTAGGTAGAGACCCCCTTTTTAATTGTAATTTTACAATTAAAGGCAATAGTTTGTCTCCCAGAGAATGAGGTCAAGACCCTTTTTTTAATTGTACATTTTTACTCATGTAGAGCATCATGATTTTTTTCTTTCAAATAACCTTAACTGCTTGATTTTTTTAACCCTTTGAGATGAATATGCTAGATGAGTACTACTGTTCTCAGTAAAATAACAGAACATGAGATAAGCAAATCATAAATATAAAATATTTCTCCCTGAGCCTGCCATCAGAAATCACTTTGTGGCTTTCACTGAAATGTACAGGAAAGAATGGAAATCCTATACTCAATCCTATGTATTTCCAATGCATGGAAAATAACAGCCCGAACACCCCATACGAGTCAAAGCAATGGGTAAAACATCATAATGTAAATTTTGAGATTCTTTCAACCTTATTCAGCCTCCCCAGCTCAGGTAATCAAGCTAAATCTCTTGCATTTGTTCTTTTTAGCAACAAGCTGTGAGGTGGCTCACATCTCACATCCCATTCTCTTCCAGCTCACAAAGCTGAGGATACATCTTCAGAAATAAAACTCACTAACAAGATTGTAAAAATCCCCAGCAGCAGTGTTAAACTCGTGAAAGGCACCATCCTTCGTACAGAAGGGAAATTAAATGATACATCAAAAGCCCTAAAAGCCAACTCGGGGAATGGCAGAAACAAATGAGTTTCCAAACAGACTATTCCAGCCTTGTCAGAAGAGTGCAGCACTTGGGAATAAAAATTGCACAGCTCATTTATGTGACGCCCCAGCAGCTCAGACTGGATGTCACAGGGACAAAGCCTACAGACCATTTTTGGCCCCACACAACTTGACAGGTACTTAAGGAGCACTCTGCACAGCAGCATTTCCCTAAAGTGTCACTGCCTGGATGAGTGATGTACCAGCAGAGCTCAGAGAGCAGATTTAGCTCTTTTGGGTAACTGAAAAGTGAGACACATCTGTAGTTGTTTTTTCTTGTCTGAGACCCCGCAGTTTCTGTGAACACCACACAGCAGCTTTGCTGTGAGGAGGTACAGCGCTTTTCCACAGCTCACCACAGAAAACATCAGGCACACATCAGTTTCTGCTGGGTTTGCTTTTTCTGCTCAGGGATGTTTGTATATTGTTAGTGACAACACATCAGGTCCACAATTTGGTCTTTAAGCCATCAGTCTACATTTATCAAGGGTTTTTAACCTGGCTGTGCCACCACTGTGAAGGAATTGTGGCAGCTGCACAGAGCAGAGAGTCCACAGACATCAAAGAGCAAAATACTGCCCTAATCCCAAATTTAACTTCTGTCTGCAGATTGGCACCCCCTCTCCTCAATCTCTATCCTGGGAGGCTAAAGTGATCCTCATGCTCTAGTCTAATGTCATGGCATTACCCCATACCTAATGTGAGCTGCCAAAACCCAGTGCTGCTAAATCTGTCCCCACAAATCTACAGAGCCAAATCCCAACAACTCCAGCAACAGGTTCTGCCTAGACAACCAATCTTGCAGATCCACTGCTGCCTTTCCCCCACGGAGATAAACACAAGTAAATCCTAACAGAAATGGACAAGGCAGTGAGAACAACAAGATTTCTCTCTGCTTGCTTAGAGGGATATTTTAGTATCAACCCCCTGGCAAGCACAGAGGTGATATCAGTGACATTTAATCCCAGGTGCAAGGAGCCAAGAGAGAGCCAGTGCTGCAAAGGAATGATTTATATAGTTCCAGCAGCCTGTGGTAGATGAAACCTCACCTTCACAGGTTTTCCCATCACTTCCCAGCGTGCGCCCAACCCCGCACTCGCAGCGGAAGGAATTCTTCAGGTTAACACAGAACTCACTGCAGCCCCCGTTGTTCTGCTCACACTCATTTTCATCTGAGAAAAAAAAAAACCAAGCTCTGGAATGGAATGAATAATCCCACTACAAGAAGTAATACTGATAGTAGCATTTGAATCTCTTGGTAAAGCTCTGAAAACCCCTCCTAACTATTTTTTAAAGACTAAAATGGCTCTGTGTCTCTCTGACCTTTTTTTTTTTCTTTTTTTTTTTTTTTTTGAAAGGTACTTTGTTCTCTGAGATTCTAATTCCTCAACCTGATTTAATCTCTGTGTGCAAAAAGCAAATCAAACAGAGAGGAAGGGACAAACATTGCTCTTGCTGAGCCACAAAATGAATGATTTCTCTTAGGCAGGCCAGGATGCTGAAGTTATCAATTAAAGTTCACATGGGGTTTCATCAAAACAGCTTAGAAGCTGGCATTTATTAGGTGTCAGAAGCTTAAAACCAAGAAAAAAGAGAAGTACCATTTGAACAGGTCAGAGATGAGCTCTCTCAGGTATCTGTGGACCCACACATGCACAGTACCCACAGCTGGCAGATGCAGGTGGGGTCTCCTTTCACAAGCAACATGAATTGACTATTTTTAGCCAAAGGCTTGGCCGGTACCTTGCTTTGGGAGGCAGGAAGCATATCCAGGAGACTCAGACACTCTGTTTTTCACACATGTGACAGGCTCCACACTTTCCCTTCTAAAAATAAATCTAAAGCTGCTTTAAAACAGAAGGTGAAGAGGGAAAGGGCTACTGGCAAAGGCATGGAGATGTTGTTAGAAATGCCTAGAGATTGTCTTGGCCAAGGGCCGGGCCCAGAAATTCCCCTGACTGGTCCTTCCAAGTTCTACAGGATACACAGATCTCTGTCCCCATTCTTCCCCCAGTGACAAGCAGCATTTTTGGAGTGCCGGCTGGTTGTCTTGAGACTGGACTGGGAGAGTGCTGAGCTGACTTTAACCATGGCTTACTAGAACCATGGCTTAGAGGATCCAGGCACTGAGGAAGTGAAAGGCAATGCACTGAGTTGGTGGATGTGTGACAGGCAGTCGAAGACCTTATTTAACCCCTAAATGAAAATGTAACTCAGGATCAGCTGCTCTGCTCTGAGGTTTAAAGCATCCAATGTACTGAAAAGAAGCACAGAGATGCTCAGCCTTCACAGAATGGTCTGGGTTGGAAGGGACCTTAAAGCTCATCTTGTTCCATCCACTTCTATTATTCCAGGCTGCTGCCAGCCCCATCCAACCTGGCCTTGGACACTTCCAGGGATGTGGCAGCCACAGCTGCCCTGCTGCATTCCTGCAGCAGCTTCAGTCCCTCTCTCTGGGGGAGCTGGGAAAGGAAGCACATTCTCTGCTCAGGAAAGACAAACAGGGATTTATTTGGTTTCTCCATAAGGAGGACATAGCTGCTCTCAGAGATGTAATTGCACAATTACTCAGCACAACAGAAAGTTATTAGGAAGATCATAGAGCCACACAAGAGAGGCTGCAGGTAGGGGAGCCAGTGTGATCATTCCAGCTGAGGTGCTGTGCCACATGGGAATCTCGAGGAGAAGCGGCAGTGCAGAAATCCTGCTTGTGGGGGGATGAAAGCAGCTGCAGCACACACAGACAGGCTCAGGACTCTTGTGTGCCTCCCTGCTGCAGGAAATCCTTTCCTCTGAGCCTGCCACACATTCACTGAGTGCTAGTGCTTGTCAAGGGCACTTCTGTGACTGGAAAGCTTGCACAGAAGCAGCCAATAAATGCTTTTAATTATCTCAGAGAGCTCAGTCAGCCACTTGGCTGCAGACAAGTGGAGATGCTTAAGCAAAAGCCTTCCCCAGAATCACTGGGAGCAAGCGTAACTCTGCAGCAGGACCAGGCTGCTCCTTCCACACACTGGAATGGCTGTGGGTCCCACCCTGATGCTCACAGACATGTGGTGTGTGAAGAAAGAAACCACCCACGCCTGCTTTGTCAGGTATAGCCCCTATGAAACAGACTGACCTGCCACACAGCCTCCTGGACCAGCTCTGCTTTCAGCTTCATCACCAAATCAAGTGACAGATGAGATTCCTCTTCCCCCAAACATCCTTTCCTCCCTTCTCTCCCTTACCTCCTCCTACCAATTGCTGTGGCTCTGCAGCTCCCCAGCAGCCACTCCCTTCCCAGCCCCTTTATTTCTCCCATCATTTTCCCGACCTCTCAGTCCAGGTGCTCTCCCCCAGCACCACACACACAACCACAGAGCTCTCCTCAGAGCTTCATGGGGATTCCCCCACAGATCTCCAAAGCCCATGTTCCCCACTCTGCTCTCACCTCCCTCCTGGCCATGCTGGTCTCTGCCACCAAGTGCCAGCTCCCTGAATACCCCCTTGTCATGCTGCCTAAAACCATTGCAGCTGTGGTGGGACCTACAGGTCTTTGGGTCTCCTCAAGCCCCAGGCCCTGGACAATGTCCCAAAAGGGCAGGAAGTATGATGGAGTTTAGTGTGCAGCCCCACAGCAGCCAGCAAAACTTTTTTTGGAAGAGAGATATTCAACAGAGCATGGGAGAGGAAATCTCTAATGCCAGATTGCACAGCACTTCCTGAGTACCACAGTGATACCACAGAAACCTGCACCACGAGCTTGCAAAGAGACTCTGCTACTGCCTTCAGCAGCTGAACCATGCAGAAAGCAAATGCAGCCTCACAAACATGGAGCTCCAGGGGCACCAGAATGGATGCAGTCATGGGATGTCATATCTTGGAACCATTTACAGAATCATAGTCCTAGTTCTAGGCAGCAAAAGGGAAAACTCCTCTCAGGATATGTCATTTTTTATAGTGCTTTGTAATGCAAGGGATTGAGATGTGAGCAATGAAACAGAGGGAAGAAAACCATCAGCAAGTGGCACAGCTTATTTCCACCCTTACCAAGGCATGTCTGGCCATCAGGTCCGAGTGTCGTACCCGGGGAACACGTGCAGTCACCAGTGTCCAGGCAGGAGTCCTGGCAATCCACTACATCACAGATGTCATAAAAATCTAGGGCATGACAAGAACAAGGTCAGCACAAAGCCCTGAGCATGCAAGGAAAGCACAGGATTTGTCCCTTCAGCTTCCCACCGTGTGTGCAGCCCCTCAGTTACAGACCTGGCCCACGCTGGGAAAGCTGACCTGCTGAAGCTGCTGAGAAACAATCAAGTTTAATTACTGCAAATCAGAGATGTAAATTTTGACTTTGGTAGCATGCCAAGACAAGCCTCAGGGCCCACAGGGAGCATTAAATCACTGAGACCAGGTCAGCTGTGGAAAAATCCTGCTAGAGGAACAAAGCAGGTAGAACTGTCTCAGTGATCCTACAGACCACTGTCGGAATCTGTGGGTATTGGTGATTCTGAGATTGTAGAAAGTCTCTGTCTTTCTGCCCCGTTGCCAAAGAAGAAGCCACAATTCGTCTGTGCTGGTTTCAAGGTTGTTTATTCTGTTTATCTCTAACATGTTCTGCTGCCCTGCCGCAGCTCTGTCCTGCAGGGCAGCGTGTGGGGCTCTGCCCTCAGTGGGATGGTACAAACATTAAATACCACAAACTACCTGTGCTGGATTTACAATAACGTGCCAATATCTATCATCTATGTTGAACAGTGTGTTCCCAGCCTAAACCAATAGAAAAATGCCAACACCACAGTGAAACATGGAGGGCATGAAGAAGGAGAAAAAGGACAAGACACACCCAATTCCTCCATCTTGTCCCCTCTGAACCCCTAATCTAGAAATCTAAAATTTTACTTTTGCACCTGTGTCATACTTAATTATTACTCTTATCAAACACTCAAAGCTTGTAATTCATCCTGTAAGATTGAAAACTCCTCTCCATGGACAGAGATCACAGACAGTGTCTCTGGGGGCTCTGTCCAGGGGGGTTCCTGACCCCTGCCAGGGTCCCAGACCTGCCAGGGCAGCCAGAGGGAAGCCCTGGATTCCCACAGACCACCACCTGGAGAAGCCAGGCGGGCTCTGGGGGACCAAGCGGGGCTCAGAGAGATGACTTACGGCCGCAGTAGGCGTGGAAGCAGACGCTGGGCTTGGTGAGGTGGTACACGTAGTACCCTCCCGGGCAGGCCTTGACCTCGATGGTGGCGTTCCAGAGGCAGCAGTTGCCGCTGAAGCTGGCGCAGGCCTGGCGCCGCACGATGCCGTCGGCCTGGCGCGGGTGGCTGCCGTTCATCCACACGGGAGCGTGGGTGCCGCAGTGGTTCTCGGGGATGCAGAAGGTGGGCATGGCGTCGCCGGCCATGCCCGTGAAGCGGTACCACTCGCCGTCGATGCCGCTGTCGCACGTGGGCTGCCCGTGCGAGCTGTTGATGCGGTGCTCCGTGTTCCTCCAGGGCTCGTTCAGGCTGATGTAGGCAGAGCAGGGGTCCAGGGCTGGGACACACACAGAGAGAGCAGCTGGTAGATATCAAACCGAGTTGTTGATGGATAATTACAAAAGTGGGGTTTTTTTTCTCCATCCCTGACTTAACAGAACCATTGTGATCTGTTCTCACCCCTGAGGAGAAAAGGTGATACCGGCAAACTCATTGCCTTGTGGAAAATCCTGACAGCTCGCCTTAAATGTCTTGGAGGAACAAGTAAATTAACAGAGCTCGTACAACATAATACAACAGTCTGACCTGCTGCTTAGCTGACAGGGAAAAAACAAGACATAAGCACATCTGAGGTCCAGGTAATGATTTTGCCATAGGAAATACACCCTGGGATCTAGCCTAGGACAACAAGCCTTTGGTTCAAGCACTGAGCACCTGCAAGCCCCTCCTGAAGTCACTGGGAAGTCTCCCAGCTTGGAGGAATTGACCACAAAACTGCTAAATCTCCCAGCCTTGGAACAAAGGACTATATCTCAAACAGTTCATGCAGCCTCTTTTAAAACCCACCCACAGCCAGTGTCACCCCTCACAGCTGAACTGCCAAACCTTTTAAATCATTATCTTAAAATCTAGAAGGCATGAAGGTCTGAACTGGGGCCTTCTGAGGAGCAACACATTAAACCCTCTACACAGCTGTGTTCCTTGCATGCCCACAAACCCTCCTGTTCTGCACAGGAGATCACCTGTCTGTGAGTGAAGTGAGTGTTTGTGGGTGCAAGACATGAAAACATGGACTTTCTGGCAAGTGCATGTCTGTCCATGCAGTGCTCAAGGAGTGTGCACCTTTTCAGAGGCCTTTCTGAACCTTCTGCAAATAATTAAAATATGAGAGTACCATAGGGAGAACATAAATGAAGAATTTAAATGTTCATTAAATTTTCAACCTCCTCCTAATTAACCCTCATTTGGCAGCTTTGACACTGGAAGTCCAGAGGTTCCATTTTGCCTTACATTTAATACCTGATTAAGCATAACTTATCCATGACAAGCAATTCCCTGTTAAGCAAAAGGAATGTTAATACTGCCCCGAGTAAGGAAAATTTATTATCATTTCCTAAAATTAGGCTAATAAAACCATTCACTCTGACAAAATACATCTTAGACTGGAACAACCTCAACTTTCCACAGCACGTTTCTTTTTAAGTTTTAAAACTGTGCTGTTTTGGTAATAGTGTGATGGAGTTTGGGTGAGGGAGGAATACTATGTTCTTTCTATTAGAAAAACAAATGAGCCTGGTTCATTATTTTGATTTGTTTCACTGACTTTAAAGTGGAAGCTACAAGTGCTTCAGCGAATAGACGTAAAGTTGTTCTTATTTAGCTACATCCTCTGTAAATATCTGTCCCTCAGATGTGCTATCTCACAAATACAACATCTCTCATTCCTTCCTCAGCCACAGATACATTTTGCTTGGTCTCAAATCCAGCACAAAAGCAGGAACAGCTGCCAGAGGCAGGAGTGCTGCAGAGCTGGCACAGGGAGCGTGGATCTGGGCTATGAAGGAATCTCTAGCGCCACGATTCAGACACACAGAGGAGCTGATTCACTGCCACCACAACCAGCCTGGTTCTCCTGAGCAGCAGGCAGGGGAATGCAGCAGATTGCAATCTCTGATGGGATCCACCAGGCATTCCTTCCTGAGGTCTCCTTTTCACCTGCCTCTGCTTGCCTGTCCTTACCACAGACAGCAGCAGTGCTGTAGATCCCATCCTATAAAAACTGGTTTGATTTCTCCCAAAAGGAAAATATAGAACAGAGCATCCTCTGGGCTTCCCTCAGTGTCATTCCCTTGGTTTCCACAAGAGCATTTGGTGTGGCCTTAGGGTGAGTCACAGAAACGAAAAGGTTTTTGCGGTGTTAAAAGCCAAATGAGGTGAAGCAGGAATCCTCTGTCAGCTTCCCAGCTGGGCAGCACTAAAAATACCAACACTCTCATTAGCTTTCATGTAATTATGAAATATCCTTTGTAGACAGACTCTGGGAACGCTCATCTAGGGAGATTACATTGTCTCCTAAACATCCAGGAGATAATTTAAAAGCAAAATTTAGTGAGATGAACACGTAGCAGCTCAGAGGGAACTGGAAGAAGGCCCATCAGGGGAATTGAGGTAGCATTCCCTCACATCTTTCATTCCCCTGAGAGCTGGCAGGAGTGAGGGGGAAGCAAACAAGTAGAAAAAGCAGACAGTGCTCTTTGGAACACTGCACATTCTCACAGCCACTTTTGGACTGCCAGTGCTGCCCCACACCAGCATCCCTGTACACACCAAGCAGTCTCTGGCACCACAGTTTTTTTCATTTGAATTAATTAAATCGAGCTTTTAAAAGACAAAAATTCCACAAAAATAGAGAAGTGACTGATCAGCCTCTCCCCTCAAACAAGAAGCTTGGGGATTTGCACAAAACAATAACTGTAACCAGCTCACTACTTTTCATTTTTCCTGGCTTTTCCTCCTCAATGCTTCTTTCATGGCCAGAGCAATTGAGCAATTGAGGCTGACAAGCACTAGCTTCGAAGCAAAGCTTTTCCATTTGTAAGCTTGGTGCTATCATTAGTTCTCTGACTGACATGGTAGCAGCTACACTGAGTGAAAAATCAGGTTCCAGCAAGCACTGGTGAGTGCCCCATCCTGCAGAGATGAATCCCGGGTGCATTGTGTAACTAGAGATCTTTCCTTCATTACAACCAAGCAATAAAGGGAGCAGCACTACATTATGACACTAAATTCAGTTCAGATTTGCCAAGGAAGCAGGTGAAAAGGCAGCATAATGCCTACTCATAGAGTCTGTCCTCTAAAGGGAGAGGAAAATCCCACTGTATCTTGGCAATAGAGGTTCTTCCAGTATGGGAGACATCACACTCTGTAACAGAAGGATCTAACTGGAAGGAATTTCACATCACCTTCAAACAAAAGGGGTATTTCTCCCACTTTCCAATCTTTCACCTAAGAATACCAAGGCTCACCGTGAACCTTAGAGATGGCAAACAGAAATAAGTCAATGCCTCTTTACTCACCCATCGAAGACACTGGCTGGAGCTGAACGACAAAGTAAATACAGAAAAAGAAGTACTGGAACATCCCACTGAGCCAAGGAAGAGCCACCACTCAAGGGACAGAGGCTTTGAAGTCCTTGTACAGGCTGTGGCTCTTGCAGCCTTCCTCTCAGTGAAGCTTCTGACTCCAGGCTTCCAGAAGAGCAAGTGGGATTGCTCTCCTGGAAGTTTATGAGAGGAAGGAGCTGAAGGGACGTGGGCTACAGCTCCAGCCTTGACCTCCCCAGAGCAGCTCTGCCCCTTACTGACAGCAGGGATGTACTCACTGATCAATCTTGTTTTTTGGACTTAACCTGCTATTGTTTTCTGCCCTGACTGCCCCACAGTGACACCTCCACTATCTTATCCAGAGAAGAATTCTAACCAGGGACACCCGGACATCCCGAAGGGATGGAAAAGAAGAACAGATGGGTGCTTGTTATCTGTGCTCCTTCCACAAGTCACACTCCATGGCTCCCTCCAGGCAGAAAACACCAGCTAAGGAGCCTTAACTGCAGGAAATAGTGGCCAAAGGAGCAGCACTGATCCTTCCGAGAACAGATTGCAGAGGAGTGCCTGGAGCAGAGCTACAATGGGAACATCAGTCAAACTGAAAGACTGGGGTCCCACAGGGAAATGAGCTGTTCTTAAGCTACACAGAGGCCCTTGCCACTCCTGGTCACACAGCCTGACCACTGCAGCGAGATTATCAAACAAGGCAAGTAAAGACACTTTTCTGCAGTGCTCTTACAAACCTCTTGTCTTGATAAAGTAAACCAATCCCAACGTTATGGAATTAATTCTGATGCAAAACTGAGCATCTAAGAACCTCTCCTGACTAGTTCAGACCAAAGTGGGATGAGTCACAGGTGACAGCCACAAGCTCTAGATGCAGCTCACTGAAATGTGTCCTTAACTACAGCAAACCCAGAAAAGATTCTTCCCTCCTACCTCACTCCAAGAGCTCTCCATCAGCAATGAGTGCAGCTGAGCCCACAGTAATCACACAAACAGCCAAGTGTGGGTATTTCCCCATTCCCTAGGCATCCTGCATTTCTGCAGCAAGCTGGCCTAAGAAATGACACCAAGATTCAAATCCCAGCAGGAAAAAAGTGGCTCCACTATGCACATTTTATCCATGTTGAATTTGCACGAGACAGGGAGCTGAGTGCTTGTCTGTCTTGCAGGGACTGTACATTACAGAAAATTCTCAGTGGCCTCTCTGTTGGGGTGTGCTCCTTGGAGTGAAGTGCAATGTGCTGCTGTACTCCACCCCAGCACAGGAGTCTTTTTTCAGTGGTGAGTGACTCTAGGAAACACCAAAAAAACTCCAAATAAAATACTGTTATTGCTCCCATAAGAACAAAAAATATATAAATTCTTGTGGCTCTATTGTGCTGACAGCTGTGCAGTACCAGAAAGGTTTTTCCAACAACAGGAAAAGAGAACAGATTCACTACACAAAGCTATCAAGGCAGATAACCCTCAAGAGGTGACTATGTGAATTCCCAGAAGAGAAACTAAAATTGAACAGAGAATAGTACAGCAAGCCACTGGAATTTCTATTTTACCACTTTCATTGAGAGGCTGGTTTGTACTTATGATGCCAGGTAAATAAAACTGACAAGCCTGAATGCAATGCTCTGTTTGTGTCACAGGTGTGTACAGTTCCCTGAACCATCTCTTCACCAGCTGCCTTTGTTTTGTAGCTGCTAGGTGAGCCTGTTATAACAAGGTTTTGACAGGTACATGTAAGTGACTGACAGCTGACAATTAACAGAGAAATGAACTGCAGCATGGCAAATTGGAGCCTCAAAGGTGTCACCTACAGGCCCTATCAAGTTCTCAAAAATGGATTAAAGCAGGACATGCCCCAGCATTCCCAGAGATGACGCTATCCCAAATCACCATAACATCTAATTGAAGGAAGTGGCCTCAAGCTGGAGAAGACGGTCTGCTACCTCTAAACGTTTCTGGGAAGAAACACCAGAGGAAACTCTTCTATCAGCAGCTTCTCTTTGAAAGTTAATTTGGGTGATACTCACAGCTCCAATTCCACCACAAACAATCTATGCCTCAGGGAGCTGTAACAGTTAGTGCTAAGAGGATAAATGGAGGGAACAAACCCTCCCTGCAAGGAGATGCTCTGGGAGAGACACAATTCCAATAGGGCATTCTGTAGGATCTGCACTCTCCAGCAAATATGTTGCTCCTGACCTTCACATTTGCACCCGAAAGAGATGCTCTCAACACCCCAAAAAGAATCAGGCTCAAGTTAGAATCTCTTAAAAGAAGCCACCAGTACTGTTTAAGAGATATGAAGAAGGAAGGCAAAATTAAAATAGATGGCAGGAATTTTATTTTGGTACCCAAGAGGGATTTTTCTAAACCTGCTACAAAGCCTGTGCATATCTGTTCTTAACACAAGAAAAATGCTCATTCTGCAGGTGGCAACCACCCTTGTGGAAGAGAGATCTCTGCAGGGCTTTAGCATCCTCACACAAGGAACTCAAATTCTTCAAAGCATTGGCTGGGCTGGAAAGCCTCATACAGTTTGTAATGAATAAAAATGCTTTGGCATTTGCTGAGGTGGTCCTGGTTTTGTCAGAGCCACCTCTCAGAACACAGCAATGCCTGGGAGGTGTGTGGAGCACAGCTCTGGGTGCAGGAACCTGCAACCTGCCTAGAAGGAGCAGGAAGAAGAGCTAATCAGCACTTCCTGCTGCAGGGAGGGAGGAGAATCTGGCACACAGCACAGGCTCCCTTGTCTGGGATTGATTGGAGGATGCATGTTCACAATAAGCCCTGACAGGCAGCTGAGATGGATTGCACTGAAGTCAAGGACTTGGAGATAGGCCTTGTTGCTGTAAACAACTTGTTCCAGGACTCCGAGCCAGTGGGAAGGGCTGTGGAGATCAGGGAGAGAGCACGAGCTGAGGGACATGTGGGCAAACTCCACACAAGTACAACACTGAGAACATCACTCCTAGTTACAAGTAGCAGTTATACTTCCTTCCCCTTAGTGGAGCACTGTGATACAGAACTTGGTGTTTGAGAGTGTTTTTCCACAGGTCCTACAAACCCAGTGCTCCTACATTTTCAGATGGAGGAATTAGGGCACAGACAGCGCACCCACAACTGCAAAACCAGTCGGGGCAGAAAGAGAAGCAGAAGTCATCTTTTAAGAGCCCTCAGAGCCACAGCAGCACAGCCTAAGAGCAGTTCTCCCCTGCTTCAGGGCTTAGGTACACTGCAAGTCTAACTTTCATTACTGGATTTTACTTTTCACCCTTTTAAATGCCAGTAAAGAAAATAAGCTTAATGGGTTTTTTAAAAGGAACAATTAGTATCTCTTGGGATAGGCAGAAGAATACTTAAGATATAAAAATCTCCTTCCTCTGTGAAAATGAAGCATACAATGGGACACAAAGGAAAGAAGCTTGTTTTTATAACTCCAGAGACACGAAAAACCCAGGGGGTTATCAAAGAAATTGGTCCACTGGCTCAAAGACAAGGCAGCTTGGCCAGCTTCACATGGCTGGCTCAGTGCCAACAGCAGCTTCAGAGCATCATGCAAACCCTCTTAAAGCCAATACTGAAGCATAAGAACTTGCAGCAAGGTGATCATCATTGCTGCCTGCCAGGAAGGAAGGGTTACAGGGAAAAAGAAAAAGGGTTTCTTCTTTGCTCTTCAGAAAAGAGGAGCCATGAACAGCTTCCCTGGAGGGGCCTGCAAGGCAGAGACTCAGGGGTGTGGCAAAGGGAATGTAATGCAGTTCTCCAGGAAACTTTGAACTGGTCATATGTTAAAACCCTAGATACTAAGAAGTTTGGGCTTTCTATACTGGAAAACAAAGACCCTCAAGAGAACACTACATTTAACCTAAAGCCATAAAAAAAACTTCCATACATTTATTTGAAAATTCCCTCACAGAAGTGGTTAATCAAAAGAATGACACAACCAGTAGAAAAAGCAGCACCTGAGCACTGCAATGCACCCTGCTGTTTCTCCCTCACCAGGGCTGAGGAATGCAGTGGTACAATAAACCCAGGCAGCTCTGCCTGCTCTGCAAGTGCTGCCTATCACCTGCCTGGCTCCCAAAGGGGAAATAGTGCTGCAAGAGTGTGCGTTGATGTTGAGATACAACAGTGTGGATCAGGAGAGTAAACAAACCCTGCCCTTCCCTTCAGCGTTAGCATTCCAAGGCACTGAGACTGGAGAGGGAGGTTTGTGGATTTCAGGGCACAAGTGTAGCCCCTTTCCTTACTTTTATTACCCATCCCATCTCTAGAACAACATTAATTCATGTGCAGGAACAGTTTTGCAACAGCATCTTTTGCTTTCAAAAGATAGATGGTGGTAATAAGATGTCACAACATCTCTTGCTCTCCTGGACGCCAAAATGGACGAAATTTTATGGAACTGAGCCAAACAATTTACCTAAGGGTGGCAGCAGCTCACCTGGGGACAGCAGCAGACTAAGGGCTGCTTGGAGGAAAGAGGCCTGTCAGCAGTGATTAAAGGTAGTTGACAACAAAGAGCTTCCAGCCCTTCCCCTCCAGCTTTGAAAAACACAAGAGTTGTTTTTTTCAAAAACCAGCTAACATAGATGGTAATTTTTTTTAAGCAAGCCACAGGTAAGATGGAAACCTGCACCAAACATCTCATCCTAATAATCTACAAAGCACACTCTGCTGATTCCCAAAGGTAATGAACAAATCATGTGCTACCATGGCAAACCATTCAAGGGCCCAGGCAGAAAGGAACTGAAGCCTAACACCAGTTTTTCTCCAAAAAAACACACAAGTGCAATATAGAAATACACTGACACCACAGCTACCTCTTTTGGGTTGCTGGGTATTATCTGCCTGTATATATTCTTATCCTGCTACTATGCTGGCCAAACAAAGGAAGATCTTTGCTAGACCAAGTATCTCTACCTCTACCTCACCACCTCAACTGCTCCTGAGTCCCCTGGGTTAGGCAGCCAGGCCTGGCAGCCAGATCTCCATCCAGGCTTCTTCAGGAAAGCTATTATCTGCATCACCACGGCCTCGCTGAGGTGACATCAGTCAAGAAGACGCAACCTAAACAGAAAGAAATGGAGGAAACTCAGGACAGAGCTGCCACACAGGGCATATTCTCTTCTCAGCTGGGGAAAATAACATTATTCAAGAGCACTGATTCAAAAATTGAATAGTTATTTATTGTTCCAGAAGTACATTGCTCTTTTATACATATTTCATAAATGATACAGGATTTTACACATGTTCAGGGTTTTTTTTGTTCTTTTTTTTTTTAAAAGAAGGACTTTTCTCCATGCTCCCTCCCTCATCCCAAACACACACCAAGGATTCAGCTACAGGATTGTGTTCACTTTTTTTCCTTTTAAAACTCATCACACAAACATGATAAAACAGATAAAAAATAATCACACAATGTAATTAAATGGAAAGACAGAGGAAAAGGGGAAGGGAAGAAAAAAAAAAACCTAGAAACATGCACCCATTCGGTCCAACATGCCACTGAGTGAGAAGAGGCAGCAATCCCAGCTGTGTTTCCACATCTGCAAGGCACCTGGCATCTAGTTAATACTGAATTATTTTCTTTCCTATATTTTTAAAACATGGTTCCCCAAAAAAACCCAGAAGCCTTCTTCCATGACACAGTGAGGAGCAGTAGTGAACATCAAAAAGAAGCAGCCAGCCTTTCTGTATATAAAGCTTAGTGTCCTTCTCCCACCTTCATCCTGTCTCCAGAGCATTTATCAGCAGGGTGCTAAACCAGACTGACCTGCTTTGAGTGAAGAGATGTTTTATCTGCTTAGAAAGCAGCCAGCCTTGGCTAAGAGAGAGGGCAATGGGTTGACCTTCCTTCCATTATTTCTTTTTAGCTAAGAACAAGAGATGTCATTAGCCACTCCCAAGAAATTCTGACCTGTGGACACAAAGTTCACTTAAAGCTACTTAATCAGGGGAAAGTGCTACAGAACCAAAGCAGTTCTGTGTCTTGCACTGCAAGATCCCCAGGCTCTCAAAAAGCCTCTGGGCAAGGGAAATGCTTTGACGATATGTGAAAGCTTCTATCCCATTACACAAGCAGTCAAGTATCGTATCAAGTTTCATTATTCCATGTTCCAAAACTGTTCGTTTTAAAGCAGGAGTCATGATTCTGGCAACAGTTTGGTAATCCTTTAAAGCCTTCCTAATTTCATAGTTCAGGTGGCTCTCAGATTTGGGGTAGGAAGAGGGGAACCTCCCTGCCTTAAGACTGCATATAAAAAACCGCTCATGCAATGCTGCCATGGATTTCTAGGAGGAGCTCAAGGGCACTGGGACGCAAAGTTTAGAGAGTTATTACGGAATAATCCAAAACATCGATTATCAAATGTCCAGAAGAAAACTCATTCCTTCTCTCACTGGGCTACAACCAATCTGTGCTACAAATAAGCAAAGGAGGAAGTCAGTGGAGCACAGGGGGGTGGGCTGGGAAGGGGAAGCTCACGGTTTTCCAGTAGAAAGCAGTCTTGTAGTAACTTTATAAAAGAGACCAGGTCTGACCAGAAGTGTGCGTGTTAATGGCGGTGGAGTGCAAGTTCTGATCACCAGCCAGAGCTCCAGGTGGCTTGGATTCTTTGTTCATTTATTTTTTTCTCCTTTTGTTTTTTTTTCAAGAGAGAAAGAGATTGGAATCAGGTAAAGGAAAATTTAAAAAGCTAAGCAGGCTGCTGGTGTCTTATCAAGAGGCAGACCCTGCAAAGCTGGAAGAAGACACCCCTTCACCCCAGCATTACATTCTTTCCATGAACCCCCCCAGTCCTGTATTTGTACACAATCACCATTCTGACAGTTTTTAAAATGTGACTATTTGCCAAGCCCTTTTCAGAACTAACATTCCACAATGTCCCATCTTCAGATTTAAGAGATTTTCCCCCTTTACAGTCCTTTGCCTTGATTAAAGGTAAAAACCCTCCACCCCCCAACACCACGTCCCAGCTTCCACCTGCAATGCTTTAATTTAAAAAGGCAAGAGCTATGAACAGGTTTTTTGCCGGGGTTCAGAGCTTCTTTGCTGATCAGTCCTTTTCAGAAATTTGCTGGATGGGCAGATGAACTTGCAGTGGGTCTCGAAGTCTCTTAAGGTCCAATTCTGCCTAAAAGTAAAAGACACGTTATAAAGCACAAGCTCCCAAAACAACTTCCCCCAATACCATTTCCCTTTAGAGAAAGAAAAGCTTTCCCACATTTTCTTTTTTTTATCCCTGTCCAGCAGGAATTTGGTTTTTGTAAATATGAGATTTCAACTTGCTTTCACTCTTTGGGCATTCTCAGCTGTATTTCTCTGAAGTTGTCTGTATGGAGCCACTTAAAGGAACAGGGTAGGGAAGATTTGGATCCCCATAAACCCACTGTAATATTTTTTTTTAAAGAAACCAACAAAACCCCAGCAAACCAACATCCCAACTAGATTATTAGGCATGGTTGATTCTAAAAAGCTCCAGGAAAATATGGCCATCCAATGGCATCTGTATTCAACATGGCACAAGAAATCCCAGAGAGACCTGTGGGTCCTTCCTTATGCAGTTTTTTCTCCAAGGCAGGGGTAGAACTCCTCTTGCCTTGGATATCTTACACTGCCATTTCCAGAGCCTGGGAATAAAGGATGATAGAGAGCAGTGAAAAGTAATGTGGTAATTCTGCTTTTTCTGTTCACACCATCCTTCTGCAATAAGGCTTGGAGAAACACAGGGAAACATCTCTATCCAAGTCCTTTGCTGAACAGATCCCACAATGTGGATAATCTGTCAAGAGTGTCTGTCTCCAGAGTCTGAGAAATCTGCTCCCACTGGTTTAAACAATACAGCTACGTTTTCTGAGCATTATTTTCTATACTGAAGTGGTATGTCAGGAAGACCTGAACTGAATGGATGCAAGCCTTCATTCCTCACTAAATCCATCTGGTGTGTAGGAGCTGAGAAGAAAAGAAATCTTGAATTAGGCTCCTCTGAAGCATGAAAAGTCTGAAGCAAATCAAGATTTACCAGCAGTTTCTGAAAGGCCCTTAAAGATTTATATGGGTTTCATGTTGATTTACACTTCCAGCAGTTCTATTCCTCGCAATATCAAAGCCAATTCAGTGATGGCAGTGGGGCTGTGACAGGAAAATGGGCTGAAAACTTAAAATACATTCATTCTTGCTTGAAGTGTGTCTGTTAATAGCAACAAAGAGCTAGTAAGTAGTAATTTCTTTATCTTGTTTCTGGAAAAATTCTTGTTACCTGAGCAATTGCATCCTTGAGTTGATTGTATTTCTCTAGATCAAATCGTGTCTTTTTGGCTCCTTTATGGAAAAATAGTAAGTACTGTCTGTCTCTGGCCTCTGGATAAACATATTCCTAAAGAGAAAAAAAAGGAGAGGAAACAGGAAAAAAGCTACAGCAGGGAGGCAGCACAGGATGCCATAGCACAGTATGTCTCATGTATTTTAGGGAGAATGACCAGTTTCTGACAGAAGGCACAAGCTTGGCCCCAGGCTCACACAGTGGTGGGTGACCCCTGCCAGCAGCTAAACCCCCACCCAGTCACTCACTGCTGCACAGCTGGATGGGAGAGGGAAGAGAATCCAAAGGTAGGAAAAAACCAAGAAAGATTTAAGTGTAAAGTTAAAGACAGTTTAATAACTGAGGGGAAAAACCAACAACAATATAAGAGTGATGCAAAAGCAATCACTCACCACCTTCTGCCAGCAGACCAATGCCCAGCCAGACTCTGAGCGACAGCTGCTTTGGAGAAACTCCCTCCCAATTTACTGCAAAATGTGACATCATGTGGTATGGTCAGTTTGGTCAGTTCAGGGCAGCTGTCCCAGGTGTGCTCCCTCACAACACCTCACCCAGCCCCAGCCTATTCCCAGGGATGGGAAGCAGGGGGTTGGGAGGCGGCAGACCAGGGAAGAACAAAAATCACAGAAGGCCTCGATGCTGTGCCAGCTCAGCAACAGCAAAAGGACTGCTGTGTTACCAAGGCTGTCTTGGTCACAAATGCCAAACACTGCACACCAGCTGCTCTGAACGTTGACTTTGCTGGGTCTAGCTGGAATGGAGTTAGACATATGCTTCTCTACCCATTTATTACACTCCACCAGTGAGTTACTAGCACCTTCCTCCTGTCCCCAGTGTGCGAATCCTTCCACACAGAGACAACAAAAAATAACATTTCATACTGACAAGTTTGTGTGGAAAAATGGAGGGAGAAAAGCTATAAATACTGCCCCTGAAATGATGCAGCTGACAGGCCCTTGGGACACCATGCTGGAACACCTGCAGCATCTGTTCTGACGGCCCTGTGACAGCAGAGACACTTTGAGCCCTCCCTTCCTCATTACTTAGGCAGGATTAGGAACTGATGAGACAAAAACCCACGCACAAGAAAATCGAATCTGTCACAATTACAAGGATCCTGAGACTGATTCTTCATCTGGATGGGAGGCTAGATTTGTGAAAGGCATTTCCAACAAGATGCCTGATCCTTGGGCTCTTTAAAAAGGTCAACATGGCGTGTGAGAGGGGTGGGCTTCTTTGAAGCTCAGAAGGTACCTCATGTAGCCATACCTTCATTCATACAGATGAATCTGTCTGGCTACAGCAGTCAGTCAGCGAACACTTTTAGAAAAGCATTTCCGGTAAGGCAACCGGCCATGAGAACACCCCACAGCCACACACCACCTCTCTGCCACAAATTAAACAAGTGGCATCTGGTTCCAACAGGATAAGGAAGGGGCAAAGCAGCTTCTACCAGGCACAACTTGGCTATTTTTCTAGGGAGTAGAGCCCAGAGAAAGTCTTCTACTGAAGCGTCAAGATCAGCACAACAAGTCCTACCTGGCGGGTCATTACGAAATAAGCATACATTGCCATGGCACTACCATAGGTGATGAAATAGGTGACTGGTTCCATAATGTCCCAAGAATATTCCCACCAGGTGAGGCGGGCCAGAATCCCAAACTGAGTGGCCATGTAGGCCAGGCCTCCCCACAACACCAAGGTTGTCCTCTTCTCTGCCTTCCTGCTGAGCTCCATCCTTACCTGCAGAAAGCAGAAACACACACCTTGCAGTCTCAGAAGTAATTATGTTAATACTGTTAAAAGATAATACTGTAAAATGAGTCCCTTATATTAATAGCAACACTACATGGTTTGAAACATGATTTGATTATGCTTATACAAACACACCTCAGCTTCTTTTCCATCACTATCTTGCTGTCACCTATATTTACTCTGAGAATGCTCCGAATGCCTCAGGAAAGTATTTATTTCTCTATAGTCAGAGATGTTCTGTTGCATTAGCCCCAGTCTTTATTTACTAACAAGCTCATTTCCAACTACTTGAAGCAAGGAAACAAAGTATTTCCACAGAAACCAAAAGCAGACATGGTTTGGTAAACACATGGTTCAGTGATCTTAAAACTATTTGAAGTATGCTAGGGACCCAATTAAAACCTGGAAATACATCCAGACTACATTTGGAGGATAAATAAAACACACTGAGAAACTCCTTACTTTTTCTAGAGGTGCTAGCTGCTCCTTCAATTGCTCTAGTCTCCCTATCAGCTCCTTCTCCTTGTTCAGCTGGTGCTCCTCGATGCTCAAGGCTGTGTACAACTGCTGAACCAACGTCTTCACATCATTCAGCGTTGTGGCATTTTCATGGCTTAAGAGCTCTAGGGAAAAACAGAGGCTGCTTTATACACTGTGCCCACAGGGTTTCTCATGGGCCCTTGGGAAACCATTATTAGTCTGCACCGGAAACGAACAAAACTATCTTTTCAACAAACAGGTCTTTGGAAGAGCTCCAGCACTCTAAGACAATGTGATCTCCCTTGAAAGAAAACTAGGCTTTACTACTGGATGTTCCTAAAATTCGATAAGAACAAGGAAAAGAGAGAAGTCCTATAAAGCCGGCCAGTTGTCAACAGCTGCTTCTGATTCATATTTATGTACAATACAAATGAACTAAACTAGCTATAATCCATCACACCAGCTGTCAAGACACAGGCAGAATTCAGAATACAAACCACCAGCAACCAGAGTTATTGGTGGTGGCAACTGAACATTGTGGGTTAGGGACCCTACAACAGCCTCACCAGCAGCATTTTGAGCACCAGTGCCAAGAATTGTTTCCCAGGGCTCTGTGGCAACACCCCTTGCTGTGCTGCCTGCAAAGCAGCAAAGTTGCCCTCATGGAATCCAGAAACAAGAACAGGGCCACGACTCAAAAGCACCTTGATCCTTGCATTCCAACTCAAAAAGGATTCCTACAGGATACCAGTTCATAAAGGAGTTGTGACTACTTGTATTGTCTTACAGCCCAGATAGAAAAAAAAAAAGAAGCTTGAAATTAAAACAAAAGATTTTGACATTAACTAAATAAAAAATTTAATTATTGTAGCATCCTTGGACTTGTACCTAAGTTATTAAAATATGATTTTACCAACTCAAAAAGCCATGGACAGCTTAAGCTTTAACACCAGCAGCTCAAGGGGAAAAAAGTGACTCAGTTGCCAGCGCCAAGACACACAAAGTACATAATTTCATTCTAGTTAAAGAGCTCCTGTTCTCCTAGGAAAAAAAATCTATATGTTCCTACTGAGACGAACATCAAGAAGTACATATTTAAAATTACAGTATTCTGGCATTTCCATTCTAAAATACACAAGGTGATCTTGTAAAAATGCAAAAGCAATAGTTGAAAAGTTTGACAGAACTAATCTCAGTGCCTATTTGCAGGCACATTCATTTTAGCACAAACTATAGAAAGCTCCTTGGCAAGTGCATCCTAGGAGACCATTTCCTGTAACCTTGGTGATCCCAGAGCTCACCTATCAGCACACAGTGGGTGACAGCAGAGTAACAACTTTGTGTGTGTGTGTGTGGTACCCAGTGTTTAGACACCCAGTCTTAGCAGAGAGCTTTCTGCTAAGGTGCTTTTAATGAGATGGGGGAAAAAGAAATAATCTCTAGTAGAGGTCAGTCTACCCCACATTTAGGGGAGAAAGACTATCTCACCCAGCACACTGCAGTCCCAGTTCCAGAATAACAGAACAATAAAATCCCCCACATCTGTGAGCCGAGAGCCAAACAGAAACAGTATTTCCCAAGCTGTCTCTTTTGTTTAAATCCTCAAAGGTAATTACAGGCATACAAGAACCTGGTGTTTTATGAAGGCTATTAAGCTGCCCAGAAGAAAGAGGGCAGACAAAAATACTGAGGTCCTGCCTCCCCCAGAAATGCTGAAATGTCTCAAAAGCTTCTTTGCAGGTTTTCACATCTTGAAAATCACACACGTTCAAAGAGTATTACTGAAATGGATTTTCTTATTGACTCAAAATAGGTTGCTTTCCCTTCCCCTCCTACATGATTTTTCTAAGGGCACAGTCTCCTTTATTTCACTGTTTGGTAGCTAACAGGGTGTTGAGGTTTATCTGCAATATTCAAAGTACCACACTTAAATGGAAACAATGTTAGCTGTCAGGGGAAGCAACAATTTATTCTTCCAAAAAAACAGACAATCTCAGTTTCAATCTAATTCCCATCTTGTATTCCTTCAGAATGAGTTAAATTAAATTACTTTCCAGTAATTATGAAAAAATAAAATTGAAAAACTTAGAAATTAAAAGGAATTCTATTTCTTTGTTTATTCCTCTTGAGGGCTGGGGGCACTAGCTTTGAACAGAAAAGAAATATCTGCTTTTCATTAGTGATTATTCTGATTACTTGGCTATCTCTAAATTGGGCTCCAAGGGCAGGATTAGAAACCATGAGGTTTCCTTTGAGAAACAACACTTCATGCTCCTGAACAAGTTAATAAAGCATGTTGCTGAAGCAGGGAACTGAATACTGAGATGCACTCCCAGTGCTGAGCAGAAGCAGGCTGCTTTACCTCTCTTTGGTGGTCTGACATGGTAGGAGACATCATTAATGATCAGTTTGAAGTCATCCAGCAGAAGCAGGTCTATGCCTGTGGAGGAGGCCACACGTGTGCCATCTGTGAGGAAAACACAGATGATGCATTAAGCAGGAGGAACAAAGAACTTAAACATGCTCTGGCTAAGTTGTAACACCATCCCAAATCCAGCTGTTTGGTTTCTATTCTTTGTAACTAGAATAATGAAAATATTATTTACAGAAAACCAGAGGGTGGATATCTTAATGTACAGCATTGGATTACGGAAAGATAGTACATCCAAAGTATGGAAGTAGTATACAAAAATACAGAAAAACATTAAAATCTTCAATACAAATAGTAAAGTCTTCAGATGAACTTGATCTCTTGATGTGCTTTGCCATATAGCCAAAAATCAAAAAGCAGGGTCCCTTAAAGCTGAAACGGACTTTTGGTTTACAAAATAAATTCTTAGCTATTTACAATAATAATGTAAACAAATAATGTAAACATTCTCTGTGAAGGATGATACTTTTTGCCAGGACAACGAGGGTGAAACATGACTGAGTTCTCATTGCTAAAGCAGGATACTGATTCTCATGTACCACCTTCCATACCCGATTCCTTATAAATCAATTTGAACCTCTCTGTAGGTTGCACAGCTTGCATCTTTCCTACTAAATAGTAGGGAACTACCAGAAAGCATCTCCATTAGGACTGATTTCCTTGGCAACACTGACTACACAATATTCTAACTTTAGGAATAGCACTTCTACCTTCTGCTCTTCAAGGAATGTCAGAAAACTCACTACAGCAAACTTTACTTCAAAAGCAAAAGGCCGGATGCAAACAGCTGGCAAGCAAGTAAATCAATCAGTTTGTAAACAAGAATACCTGCTGAGTAGATTGCAACCCGATCAATTCCTCTGTCCTCTGCTCGCAGCTGTTGCAAGAACACCCCGACAGAGTCTGAGATGGGTTTCAGGGTGAACTGGCAGCGCTCGCGCCGCGATGGAAGACTCACAGAAATCACAGGCAACCCGTTCTGGTAAACCACCGTCACTTCTACAGAGACAACAAAAACACAAGCTCAGCATTAGAAGGTAACATATCTTCTCTGCTTGCTCCATGAAGAAGAGGCAAACCTGATTATAACCTGCATATAACAGATTAAGCTTCCGGTTTTCTCAAGAGATGTGGCCAAAGAAAAATGAAGGTATAACAGAGATTCTCACTCCAGTAACCTGGCAGCATTTTTCTGTACTTTGTAAAAGTTACTTACTCTAAACACAGTCACCTTTGTTCTAAAGGCAACATGATATCTAAAAGCTGTAACACAGCAGCACAGTATGTTTTGGGTAGGTTTTGAGAATAAAAGCATTTTGGACTATGGAAGACAAAACACTGCTGTTTACATCAGGATTTATAGCTCAGGAGACAAAGGCAGATTGTGTCTATTAGGAAACATCAAGGAAGGGCCCACTTCAAATGTTTATATTCTTGTTTACTTCTGGTTTCTTCCTCCTTGTCCTGAGGCAAAACATGTAAGAAAGCAGGAGCATGAAGTTGCAGGAAAAGAGCACTCCAAGTTTAGGCTTCAAGGTCATTTCATCTAAAATTCATGGGATCAATATGCTTTGTACTTCTCCAGACAGGCATTACTACTTAGGTGTAGATAAAACAAGATTTTTCCATTTCTCTGGTGCTGCCAAAAGCTTTTCTGAGGGTGTTCTTGAGGATTTCTGTAATTCTAAAATCAATGGTAGTGACCTGTATGAGCTGTAAGCTGGTTATTATTTTACTGCCACAACCTGCTCAGTTTGCTTTGTGAGACCCATACATAGAAAAGAGAAGTTAAAAGTCCATCTTCCCTAAGCCCTTTACTGAATCACAGTCATAACTGTCCTCAAGTGACGTAGTTGCTAAGATATAACAGCACACCTCAAAATGATTTGCTTTTATAGGTATCTTTCTTACGTAAAAACACACGGGGCTTTTTATTGCTCAGATCATTTGCTGTGTGTCAAGGATGGTGCAGTCACACCCACCCACAATTCATCTGCCTCAGTATCCCAACCTGTTGTAGCTTTGGTCAACTCCTGTCTCCTTATACTCACTGAACTCATGGACTGACATGCTAAGTCATTTTAAGCAGCTAACATCAAAATCAACCAGTCAAAAAGTCAACAGAAGTAGAAATTAAGGCAAATGATGTTATTTTAACAAGCAAAGGGAACTATGGGGACAAGTCCTGGGGCAACACACCTTTCCAAAAATGGGGGCTCGTGGATATTGAGAAAGGATTTACCAAGTGCACTTGCACAAAGCCAGAAAAATTCTCTTCTCATTCTTAACTATCACACACCTTCATGAAATGAATCAAGCATAAAAAAGCTTTTTCCCTCTTGCAAGAGATTGCTGCCTTCAAGTCCTTAAAGACTAGATGGAAGCAACCAAGTATGGACACCTTAAACAACTAAAGCATCCTAAGAGGCCACAGTATTTGAAAACCTATCAATGCCTCTTCTTAAGACTCAGACATCTGACAGAATTTTAGTAGCTTTAGTGTTTTGAAGCACAGAATTCAGAGAGAACAGTCATATATTTACTGGAAAGAAATACAGCAAAGTGCTAATTTATTTGGACTGCCAGACAGAATTTAGAGCTGCCAAGGAGCTCTGTTTTGACACCAGCTATCAGGTTTTCTTTAAATTTAAAATGCTACCTGGATTACACAGGCAGTGAGGCAGTTTTTTTTTGGCAGAGAAAAAGAGAGAACAATATTTACATTTACATTTTGTCTACATATCCCCATCAGTACCACACCACAACCAGAGCCCTAGGACTGCCAGCTCTGGAGGAAGTGCCTACCAGGAACAGCCCCACTGCATTTGAGGAGTCATCAGCATTAGGAGCACAAACAAAGCCTTTCACAAGGATTTCCATCTTAGGTGAAGTATTAAAGACCAAATTATTTCCCTTCAAAAGACAGGGTCCTTAAGTCTGTAAATACAGCTGCTTTATGTTGTCCTTGCAAAAACCGTGTAAAAGTGATTTCCTAGCTTAATTCACTGGTGGGGAAAGTTCATTATTTCAGGTTGGTCCTCTCACCACCTCCCACACAAGCAATGCTGGTCTGATTTTTACTGCATTGAAGAGGGAAGAGGCAAAGATAAGAAGGAAATCTGAAGGACACAGTAACACAAACCTAACAGACAGCAGCAGGCAGCTCCAGTAAAAATTATTAACAAGCCCCTGGGATATGGCTGCCTCACTCTTTCTCCCACAGCCCTGTGTGTTCTGCAACTACTTCACAACTTACTAAGTGGACAAAGCATTTGGTACCTCTCTAATTACAGAGTTAAGGTTTCAGCTAATCTTACCCTAGTTAAATTCTAAGCCAGGATTTAAAGACATGGCACAAGTAAAATAAATTAATTTTATACAAGTGTGCTGCACTTACATTTACAGTCACCTACAGCTTGGCCAGGAATGGTGCAAAATGAGACCATGGAGGATTTAAAAAGCTTTACATGCTATATAAAGTGTGGGGCTGCTTTGAAGCATGAGTTCCATCCAAGTACCACAAAGTTTTGACTCAATCATATGTGCATCAGCAACAGGTCATGGTTGTTTTTTTTTAAAAGATTTTTGCTTAAGATCAACTTGAGCTACAAACAAGGTCACAATGGAGAATGGTAAAAGAAAAGTGTGGCCAAAGAAGTCAGTGTTGAACATTGGCTACTGGCAAAGGCAAAGTTATCGGAAGAAATAATGAGAGAATTATTCAAGCACAACATGAGGAAAGGTAAAATCAAATCAGCACAAACAGACACCTTCTCAACCTTACACATCCTCTACAATTCTACCTGTTTAAGCACCCCGGTTTTCATGTAAGCTCTGCAGAGCAGTCAGTCATGTTCGCTTTGTATTTGCACACTTGTTATCCTGGCAGGGGAAGCAGGAATTCTTCATTTATTAGCTTTCAGACCTTATTAACAAGTCTTAACAAGAAGAGGATCCACTCAATGCTCACATCTGTCAGCACAAGCGCTCCACTCCCTGTGCACAGCATGCAGATGTTAAGCAGCTGAAAACTGCTCCTTCCCCTTTGCATTTTGGCACACCAAGACTTTTATAGCTCCACTAGAGCATCCTTTTGCTTTGTGCTCTGACAACCTTATCAAAAAAGCTTCATGTTTAAGCTGTCCCAGAATTTAAATAAAGGAGTAACATTGCCTTGGCTTCAAAACTTATTCACAGCAGTAAGTGATGCTTCTGACTATTCTGGCATATAGCTGAACTGCACTTTTGTTACCTAAATGGACTTAAGGGAGCAGGTAGGGTCAGGCTAAAGGGACAACAGTGAGTCTTCTGGTGCTCAAGCAGGGGTATCCCAGAGCACACAGCACAGGTTTGTGTCCAGATGGTTATGGAGTATCCACAGACTCTCTGGGCTATCTGTTCCAGTGCACAGGAGAAGATGTTCTTCCTCATGTTCAGAGAGAATTTCCTGTGCTTCATGTCCAAGTGCTTGGTACCGCTGAACAGAGCCAGGCTCCAGCCTCTTGCACCTCCCTCCAGGAAGGGCAGAGGTCATACAGACCTCACAGCTACATCAGAAAGAAGTCTGGCAAAAAGACTTGGACAGCTGCATGCAATTCCATCTTTCTTTATAAAGCCTGTCCAGTTTTGTAAGGACAGTTCACAGAAAAATTGCCCATTGCCTTAATTCTTCCTGAGGTTGTTCTCTCTGTCACTTCCTTAGCTCCAAATTGGATTGGTGCCCAACCAGAAAAGAGAGCAGGGAATTAAACCTGAGTTGGGGAAGTCCAAGTGAGGCAGGAGCTGGTGTGTACTCACCATCAGAGGGCACTACGGTACTGCAATACACCACTCTCACGCTCTGCCAAGGAGACAGCCGCTGATGCACCTGGAAAACACGGGAAAAGGGACAAATGTTCAGAGTCTGGCAGGTTCCGGCCCAACGCCATCTCCTGCGCCTCCTCCCATCCGCAGGAGCGGCCACAAAGCCGGAGCACCTCTCAGGAACAGCCTCCTGCTTCCCATCTGTCACCCCACAGGGATTCCCCCCGCAGCCAAGCTCACCTCTACACACCTCCCTCTCCACACACTCAGCTGAGAGTCTGGAGCAGAACAGCTGTGGTTTGTTTTCCTTAATATAACATGTATTTTTAAAGCCACATGGTCAATCAGTTTTAAGAAATCCATTTAGCTTACTACACAGACAGAGAGTAGAAATCATACCACAGCACAAGTCTTTAAAGGTTAAAAAAAGAAGTTTTTGTATAACCAGGATGGATGTTTAGAGTTGTGGATTGACAGGTTCGTTCTCTTTGGTTGTTTTCCATGCCTACACTATTTTTCTCATGTCTGTACAGAGGGAAGCCAAACTTTGAAGCATGAAGTAGTAAACGTGCCTGTGCATAGAAGAACAAATTGTCCCAACATAAAAAGCAGTAATTGTAATATTGAGCTATAAAAATAAAAAACAACAGCCCAACAGGAAGAGAGCACATGAACGGGTTTGTATGTTTTGCAAACTTAGCACTCATTTGTCCATGAAAATCTACAACCAGACTGATTTAAAGTCTATCTTTAAGATTATATTACACTGGTTATATACTAAGCCTTCCCCAACACCAAATTGCAACTCTGGTACAAAACGGCCCAACTAAACCACACCACAGCAGCTCTCACCTGTCTCTGGTGGTTTATATTTCAGTAGCCAGCCTCAGGTTTTTCAGCAGCTGTTGTCCAATTTGGACATTCCTATGGTCTGGGATATTTTCTCTTTGATGATTGCTAAAACACAGCTGCCAAACCTACATTTTTAAAAAGGTATCTTACAGAGAGGACTTAAGTAAGCCTCCAATGAAGTTTGCAAACAAAACCCAAGTTACTGATTGTTTCTCTGCCAAATTGTCCAGACCTCTGTGTTTCATGAGGCTGCCTTTGATAACCTACTTTGAATGGCTTTAATTGCTACTCCCCTTGTCCTCTGAAGTCTGGAATCTAAACCAAGGATAGTTTCCACTAATCTTTCTTGAAAGCAGGACCTTTGGCCCTGATGGTCACTGCATTGACAGCTCTAGAAATTCACTGTGGCATGTGCTGTATTTATATTTCATTTCTATCCATTTTGACAACAAAAATCAGTCATTTTCAATTTGCCTCCTCTCAACTGCATTTTCGGCTTCCCAGGGTCGAATCAGACACAGGAAAATAAGTGGGCACCAAACAGCTGTAACTCAAGTGGGAAGCTGAATGTTTCAGCAAAAGTAATGCTGTAAAAAACATCCGTGTGTTGGGAACCAAAGGGTAAATTTGCCTTTTTGCAAGTGAAATAAGCAAGCCTTCTTGATTCTCTGACAGCATGTGCTACAGTTGAGCAACCAGGACTACCTCTCCCACATGAAAAAAACCAGGTTTTTAAGCTGGGTTAAACTAAAACTAAAAAACTATCTGAGAAAAACACAGCTAAGGTCCCACATACTGTACAAATCTAGTTCTGTTGTCTTGGCATTACTATTATATTGTTAACAAAGTCAGAAAGCTTCAAGGATCAAGATGCAAATCAATTTTCAGAACCAACTTTTACCTAAGGAGGGGAATTTCAATCCTCCCAAAAATAGTATCAGATACAAAAACAAGTGGGCAGAATTCACTCAGTGAGACACAAACCCTCCTCAGTCAGAGAGCTCTACCCCAAAGACTGTTTATAGACCTGTTTTACCTGATCCCACAGCACAGCTAGCACTGATACAAGGTTTTTACTGCTTCACTCTCCCCCTCCACACAACATAATTCATTCATTTTTCAAACACTGCACAGCAGGACTCTGCCTTTTTGCCAGATGTGGGTGGCAGCCCAAAAACGCAGTTCTCCGAACATCCTAAACCCTGCTAACCCAGCATCATCCTACTGCAAAATAACCATGTAGCTGGATGATATTAAAAGTTGTACATGCAAAGACTTTACCTTAGGGCTATGAGTATCTGACAGATACAAGCTCACTCCAGAAACCTCCTGCCCTCATAAAACAAAACATGAAAAAGACAAAACAGTTTGAAAAAAACAGGGCATGTTAGGCAACTCATCAAAAAGCTGAGGTGTCCTCAGATTTAACCCCTTGCACAATTCTTGCATCCCAACATGAGCTGAACCCCTCTGTTTCCTTACCACTCACCTCCCCAGCAGTGTGCTGCCAGTACATTTTATAGGAGAGATGCTGTTAAAGCACTCATATCTCTCACTCCTGCAGCTCTGAACTGTGCTGCTGGTACAATTCCTTATCAACAAAAACAGTCTCTACCGGGCAGGAAGTGAAAAAAAAGGAACAAATGAACTCAAAACTAAACAGAGACCGAGATGTCATGATATGTCATCCAAGGTTAGCAAGAGCTTACAGAGTCATTCATCATTTTTATTCCTGAAGGGAGACTGTTGTTTTAAAATTGAGATGGAGAGAAATGTTTGAACCCATTACTCGACATCTGCAGTTCAACAGCTTCATACAGAAAGGGGTCAGAAGGCTGAAGCTGGGGATCAGAGCAGTGCAGGGCACAGAGATGAACTCGTTTCAAGATTTACTGGCCAGATCTGCCCCTCAGGTAAACAGCCGACAGCTCACCCCCCTTCAGCAACCAAGTGTGGAATAACTGCATCCAAATTTTAGTTCATACAGGCTTGTCCACCCCTCCCAAAATAAGCAATACTTGGGAGTGTGAAAAGCACCGAAGGCAGACCACTAAAATGAGAAGCTTTAAGCACTAGGATAACTTTCTGGGTCTCACAGGAACACATGCGGGAATTCACATTCCACATCCATCAGATCTTTCATTTCCTGCCGTATCTGCAGTAAGATGCATGCTAAGAGGCTCAGGGTTATGCAGCAGCTGCACTCCCAAAATGATTACAGGAACGAGAGAAAGAAAGTCCAGTCTTCTATCTAAAATTAATGCTTCCTCCAGGTCTGTATTAGACAACCCAAAGGTAAAAATAACAGCATCTCTATAGGTCCTAATGTAGCTTTCTTAATATTACCTGGGTGACAAAGTTAATCAAAGCCTTGCTGAAACAACCTTTTGGCTATCAGTGAGTGTTCTCTGATAGAAAAAGAGGGAGCAGCTCCTGTTCTCCAAGTATGTAATTAGCAATGATGGAATACTAACAGCTTTAAGAGATTGAGTCTCCAAGCACTATTTAGAATAAGAAAAGAGGTTGACCAGGGAAGGACCCCCCCCCCCCCCCCACACACACACAAAAAGGTGAAAATCTTACTCTAGAACCCAAATAAAACATGCTGCTAACTCATGTACATTACCTGGAGTACCAGTGCAGCAGGAACTGCAGAGCTTTTGTGAAAAACAGCATTCTCTGCACAAAAATTTCTTACAAGTAAAGCATTTAGAGACACATTTACAAGTGCTTCTGGCAACATCTATTATACAAATTACAAGAGCCCCCCTTTATATGAGGCTGCCTTAAGTCTGATACAAAGCAGCTCACCTTTTCCAACAAGAAACAGCTCTTTTCCTCTCTATCCCAACTTTTGCTGCATGCAACACTGAATGTCTTTCCTGGCTCTAAAAGTGGTTATTCTAAAATCTCCCGGCTGGAATCTCAGTGATAAAAATTGCTTCGAGCTTCCCCAGGCAGCCCCAGGCAACCCAAGCCACCCACCTCAAACATGCTGAAGGGCTCCATTTATCTGTCTTTACCTCATTTCTGCTCCTGTACTCAATCTGTTAGATTTTGGTCTCTCTTAAATAGGATGCTGGAACCCTGGATGCTGAGGATTTTAGACTCTGTGCTGACAAACACTGACCCCCAAGGGAACACAGCATTTGACCTGAGACTGTGAAGAAGGCTTCCAAAATTGAATAATAGAACTAAAATTATGAGTGTGTAGTTTGAATATAAGTGTGCAATATCATGTAGTAGAAAAGTTGGAGTTGAAAGGTTTAAAATATAATAATATATATAAAGCTAAAAGTTTTAAAGCAGTAACTAGTCCTTCTTCACGAGCTTGAGTAGTATTTTGTAATTAGACAGAAAAGTCCACATTAATGAGATATGAGTGATTAGTTATTAAAAGTAAAAATAATTAGTGTCATTTCTTAATTAGATGGTTTTTCCTTAAAAGATGTTGCAGAGATAGATACGAAGCCATTTTTGTAACTTGTTAGTGAAATACTGTAGAACTCACAACTTGTGAGACTGTAATATAAATAAAAATAATAAACATTTAAGTCTAAACACAAAATACCATCTCAAACACTTTCAATACCAACCCTAACCAAAACAAAAAAAGAAAATAAAGAATGAACACAGTACCTCAATGCTAAATTATCCAAGTTCCCTTCTGTCCTCCCCTTTTCTTTCCCCTTCAACACCAGCTGTTTGCAAAGTAAAGGAGACTCAGGGCAAAAGCATGCCCTGACCAGAAACCTGCTGTCCAAGGGATGTGACGTGTGACCTCCCAGCACAGCCAGTGTTTTTGCACCAGCACATAAGCTCTGACTGGGTTGAAGAACATTGAGCTGTGAGCGATTGACTGGGGCCAGCATCCCAGCCAGCTGCTCCAGAACAGGACAGGAAGATACAGGATAAAAGGATGAAGGCAGGGAGATCAGTCACCACTCCTCCTCACTGGCTTAACAGTCTGGACTAAGGGAAAGTTGATTTACTACCAATTAAAGTAGATAATATCAAGAAACAGGCTGAAATTAACACTCTCCCCCTAACCCAACCTTTTATCCAGGATCCAACTCTGCCCAGAAACCCCTTAGACACTGCACACCGAGATCCCTCATCCCCTGTGTACCCCACAGAGATCAGAGATTCTTCAACCCCAGACACCTCTCAACACCCCGAAACACCCCACAAACAAAGACCCCTCTCAGCCTCCTGAGACCCCTCCCAGCCCCAGGCACCCCACCCAGTGACTATTAAACCGGTTTGCCAATAAAACCCTTCACAAAGCAGCCGGTGTGGGGCTCTGAGCACTCACAGGACCTTGCCAGCCCACAGCAGCCCCTCCCTGAGGGGTTCTGAGGGCAGCGCCGTGACCAGGGGAAGATGGTGGTGCCTCATGAGGGTGCCAGTTCAGTGCACCAGTGCCAACTTCAGCTAATTCCCGCTGATTCCTCCTCGGTATCCTCCCTGCCTTCCTCAGACACCTCCAAAGGGATCAAAACAAGCCTATCCCACTGAAGATGTCTGCCTGCATCTCTCACCCCCTTCTTTTCTTTCTGAGGTGCCTGGACACCACTGCCCGCTTCCGGGATCTCTCTTTGAGAGAAAAAAATTTAAACAAACTTCTCAATCTTCCTTTGAAATTGAGGCCAACTTTATCAGGGATTTTCAACCTTGTATAGAAGACCTTCTCCAGCTTCTCGCTATGGTCTCTGGATGCATTCACACAGCCAATACAGCCGTGTAGTATTTCCCTCCAGGCGTACCCTGGGCTGCTGTTTGGGAGCCTGGGATGTGATAAAACACGCCCTTCTCTCACAGGGGTACAGCTCACACTGCATCCACACAAACCCAGGATTTGGCTGGAGAGGGAATGCAGTGGGGAAAGCCTCTGTACCCAAGAGCTGTACCCCTGCAGTGACACCAACAAGCCAAACACTTCTGAGCACAATTTGCTCCAAGTCCAAACTGCTGCCTTTTTCAACCATACAGCTCATCTCCCAGGACCTAAACAACACTTGTCTGATTAAATCCCACTGCCTTGAACTGATTCCTCTCTCTGACAGCACACCCTTACTCCATCCCACTCAAGAGGTCAGATTTTGCACCAAAAAGAACATTTTGCACCCACTGCCTCCACAGGGCAGCACTTCATGTGGATGAAGGTCAAGCAAATGAGAACCCATCTGAACTGCAGTGCTGTTCTTTGTGGGTTTTTTCTTCTGTGTTTTAAAATCAGGCTGTAGACAGACACCAAAAAAAAGGCAATGCCAGCAAGATGTGGGAAGTGTTATTCCTTACATTTGGAAGCACTTTGTATGACCTACGCATTAGCAAATGATCTTCATTTGCTTCGGTTCTCGTTCCTGCCTGAATTTTCTCTTCTTCCAGCATTAGTACAAAGCTCTATCACATCTGCTAGGAAGAGAACATAAACAGGAGGTGAGCTATAAATACTCCTTTCTCATCCTGCTTCCTTTGCCCATCTGCCTAAAAAGAAGCAGGTAATCCACAGTGTCCAGGAAGAGGAGGGGGTAGGAGGAAAGAGATTAATTCTCTGCAGAAAAGGGAAAAAGAAGGGATGAAGTAACTGTTCCTCACCCTTCACTGTGCCTTTCTCCCAGGTATTACTGCTGTTCTGGAGATACTGAAATGAGGAGTTGCAGCAGCAACTGTAGTTGAGCAGGAACATCACTGCATCTGATGGGTTTGATTAAGCCTCTGGGAGATGAGGGAAGGGGAAGTAACAAAAGGAGGAAAAAGTTAAACTGACACCTTAAGCACATCAATCAGGCGGAATCTATTGCTTTTAACAGGTGTTTCCCTTGCCACCATCCACATCACGTCCCCCTTAACTAAAAACCAAATCAAAACCTCAAAACTGAAACCTTCTCTCAGTCTATATTCTTAATTCTATTGCAAATGTCAACAACTTACAGAGAATTACCCAATTCCTAACTTAAGACAGATGACAGGCAGGGTACCCCAGACCCTCACACTCCCTCTTTCACCCAACCTTCACACTGAACTTCCTACCTCTGGCAAACAACACAAAACAGGGTTGGAACTTCTCCCTGACAGTTTGTGATACCAGATCACAGTTTGACCATGAAAATATTTTTGCTTTACTGGAGCAGGATGGTTTGGATTCCACTTCTTTAATACAATCCTCATGATTACTGGGGGGGAAAAAAGCTGAGAATTTTAATTCCTTTGAATCCTGAAGGCTTGAAACACAGAACTCAAACAAAACACTAGGATGCATTTAAACCTGTGTCAGTTTTGAAATCTGAGACTAAGCTCCTTTTCCTAATTTCCAGATTCATCATTTGCATCTTACTGGAAAGGTTTATAAACCTCTTCTCAAAATTAAGGGGGCTGTCAACCACTGTTTAAAAAAAAAGTTTGAAGAACCCAGTGAGTTCTGAGCCCACTAATTTCAGGGATTTTGTCTCTCTCAGCCACCCACAGCTGAAAACTGCATAACTAAGAGAGAAGGCATCAGATGGATTCCCCTCAGCAATTTCCCCAGGGCAGCTTCGCTGTTGGTTTGGTTTTTTTCCTCTAGCACTTACCAACCCCATTAGGCAACTCCTTTAGCCTCTGTTAGAACCAGTTTAAAGCAAGAGCTCTTGTCCCCCTTCTCCCAGGGCAAAAAGAGCTTCTCAGTGAGGAAACAGCACCTCACTGACATCCCTGCACTTCCAGCATCAATGAGCAGAGCTTTGGAGCGAGATTCCCACAAGTGCAAGGGAATTCCTTCTGCCTTGGTGATTGTTGGGGAGCAGCCAACTTGCACTGGTTTTCCAGGGAAATAAACTCAGAAACGAGGGAACCTCACTGTTGAAAAGACACAGCAGGTTCCTGCAGGCTTTGGAGTCAGCGCCAGCACATGCACAGCTTGGGAGGACCTGCATGCTCTGAAATATGGAGAGTGCAACATCCTGTAAGCCACAGCAGCCCAGCACATCCCACTGCTGGGGGAGTCCTACACCATCAACTCCCTGCAGGAAAGCACAACACAAAAAATCTCATCTCTCTGGCTAACTTTACACCTGGGTTTGGTCCAAAAAGTGGTGGAACAAAACGGTAAGTATTCTCAGACAGCAAAAGGCTGTACCCAACCAAGGCACATCCAGTCAGTCCACAAAAAGTGGTTCCTTCTCTTGGATTGTGAGCCTAGAGGCCAAACTCACTTTATGATTGAATCCTTTATGAGGCACTTAGGGAAGCTTAGAAGTGTTGCCCAGAAGTGCCAGATAAGCTTTATAGATACTCTGATTCTCACAAGTTCAGATCCTAACAAAAAAACTAAGTTTGGCTACAAATACCTGCAGCCAGTTAACACCAGCCAGGTTTATTCTGGAAGAAACATCGAAGTGTAGGATATTCAATTGGCATTCTTCCCTGTTTTCTACAGTCAGCTTGCAGCAGTTTACCACCAGGTGTGATTAGTACAGTAAAAATCAATCCTCTTGCTAGTCCCACACACATCTCATGAATCCCTGGAAGAATCCCCTTCCAGAATTAAGGGTGGATGCCTGATTCTCCCCTTGGATACGCTGCCTGCCATAAAGATTGTTACTGTGCAACTCTGGCTTCTAAATCCCTTATGTTCCCTGGCAAGACTAGAGCAACAGAAGGAAAAGAAAAAATTCTAATAAAAATATATGAATGTTTTAAAGCCATTAAAGAATTCCATTTAATTGTGCTACCAGACCACAGATCAAGGATACTTACATGCAAACTTGACATCCCTGTATGATAATGTTGAATGTCCTTTGGTTAAAGATGTACTTTTAGTTATTTTGCAGGATGGCCTGTCTCCTGTGCCCTGAGAGAGGAGATGGTGCAATGCTCACCTCCTGTGTGCCATAGGTACGTGCCTGGAGAGGCAACTTGGCAGAAGTTGAAGCAGGAGTGAAAGGCAGTGTTCTGCAGAGGAGGATCTTTGTTGACACACTAATAACGTGCAGGAAGAACACAAACACATTACTTATGAACCTGATGCTTAACTAGTGTGTTAAATTCAGTTCCCAAGGTTCCTCAGTTCAGTTTTTCCCTGCTCATCTCACCTGGTCTATTTGGGAGAGGAGGCGGTCACAGAGTCACAGGATCCTGGAAAGGTTTGGGCTTGAAGGGACCTTAAAGATCATCTTGTTCCACCCTCTCTTCCCATGGGCAGAGACTTCTTCCACTATCCCAGGCTACTCCAAGCCCTGCCCAACCTGGCCTTGGGCACTTCCAGGGACTCAGGGGCAGACACAGCTTCTCTGGGCACCCTGTGCCAGGGCCTGCCCACCCTCCCAGGGATGAATTTCTTCCCAACATCCCATCTAACGCTGCCCTCTGACAGTTTAAAGCCATCTACCCCTGTAAATAGTCTCTCTTTCTGTAAGTTCCCTTCATGTACTGGAAAGCCACAATTAGGTTACCCCAAAGCTTTTCTTCCCCAGGCTGAACAATCCTAGTTCTCCCAGCCTTTCCTCACAGCAGAGGTGCTCCATCTCCCTAACCATAGGAAAGTGGTGTTGACCCTTCTGTACAGCACAAGCAGCACCCACAGGCTATCCTGCAGCATTCTGTGCATGGTTTCAGAAACCCAAACTTGCTCCTGGCTCCTCTGGAGGAGGAAAAGCTTTTATTGCCTGTGGGACTGCTCCCCAAACCCCAGCTTTGGCAGCAGGTGGGGCTGACTGGAATGCCCATTGCTTCATCATTGGTCATAAGCAGGAGGCCCAGAGATCAAAAGGTTTTTATTTAATTACCATTGATAAAGGGAATGACTGCAACAGCATCTCCTAATAGCTCAGAGCTATTCATTTGAGCATCTCCTGCATGGCATTGCTGTGCTACAAAACTGAATGTAATTATACACAAATGCATGAAAGCACAACAGAGGCATGAACAGATAAAGTCTGAGCAAAGCTGTAAACTGAAGTCAATCACTTTATCTAACAGCCAGTGCCACCCTCAAAGCTCAGGCACACCCATCACTCCTTCAGGCTGAGTCTGTGGGCACAAGAGGCTGGATGCCCTCGGGAAGGGCTGCTGCTCCCCTGTAGGTGCCACCCAGTGCCTGTGGCCAGCCCATCTTCAGCACCAATCCGCCCTGTCCCCTCCCAAACCTCCCTCCTCTGTCTTGGCAAAACCACTCAAAACAGGGTTTATGGACATGCACTATGCACAAACCCACCTTTAGTTTATATAATGATTAAGTCCAGGCATCCAAGTTAAAATCACTGAAGTATTTTAGATAAAATCAGACCTAAGACTTCCCCTGACTTATCAAGTTAACCACTGCCAGGATGTGTGATAAACCGGGTCTACCCAAACATTCCATGCCACCTCTTTGTTTAAAGATACTTTTTTTCTATACATTTTCTATCCCCCAGACTACAAGGCTTGTTTAAGTAGGATTTTAACTGAAAATTTTTGAATTGTTTTAGCTCAAGTATTTTTACTTTGTTTTAAAAGCACAGAACACATAATATCCTGTGTTTACACCTCTACCTACAGATTTTCCCCCACAGAAGCTGTTGCAGCTTCTTCCAAAGAATAAGACACAAGGAGGATCCAACACCAAACAAATCCATTTTCAACAGGCAGTCCCAGAAAGCCAATTTGAACTACTTGCCCAATCATAAGCTACAGAGCACACATCAGAGATACACAAGTTGCAAAGGGTCTGTAGCTCACACTTCTTTCCTATATGAAGGCTAAGGATTAACTTATATTAAGAGAGATGGAGAAGCCTTGGAAATGAACCATTAGAAAAAAATTACTAGGAAAATGAACATTTTTCTAGTCATTAAGGCCATTTAAGAATGAACAGTCCTGGGAAAAGAGATTATGCTGGGAGAGAGGGATTTGGAATGGAAAGTAACAGGAGATCTTTGGCTTGATCACTTCCTTAAAAGCTTTTCCAAATCAATTAAATTTGGTTTAATATACTGTGATAGGTGTTCAGTGGTCTAGAAGAAGGCAATTTACAATTTGGCTCTGAGTTATACAAGCTGTCAGAGACACCTTTACAGTTTGTATTTGCACTGACAGTCTCAGTTAGTTAATGAAAATTGAACCATTCTTCTCTGGAAAATTAAATATACACACAAAATAGAGAAAAAAAGCCTCCGTGGAGAAGCCACAAAGCAACAGGCAACAAGACAAGGACTTCAAAACATACTTCAAAACATATGCTTTCAATCCAAGAGAAGAGGCTGGCTCAGCTCACACAGAATCAGATACTCTCCATACTTTCTTTCCAAGAACCTTTTTAATGCTTTCTCGCTGCACTGAATAGCCCTGAGAAAGAGGACTTTTCCTTTGATCCAATACTAATTATGACTTAAAGCTCTTTCAACTGTGAATCCCATGTTTCTGCTCCTCTGTGGAGATAGCTTTAAGAGGTCAGAGAGAATCACAGAATTCCAGACTAGCTTGGGTTGGAAAGAACTTTAAAGCCCATCTCATTCCAACTCCTTGCCATGGGCAGGGACATCTTCCACAGACCAGGTTCCTCCAAGCTCCATCCAGACTGGCCTTGGACAATTCCAGGAATTCAGGGACAACCACAACTTTTCTGGGCAATTTGTGCCAGGGCCTCTCCCACCCTCACAGGAAGAATTTCTTCCCAACATCCCATCTAACCCTGTATTCTGGATGTTTGAACCCATTCCCTCTTGTCCCATCACTATCTGCCCATACAAAAGCCCTTCCCTCTCCTTTGTTTTTAAATTGATTTTGGCAGTGTTGGGTGAACAAACAATGGGAAGAGCACATTTCCCCAGCTGACGTGCTGGTAGGACTCTGCCTTGTCTTCTAAGCCTGTGAAATCTGCTGGGTTCACAGCTCTGCAGTCTGACATGTGCAGCTTGAAATCATCCCCAAAATATGCATCAACAACTTGGAAGGTCTAGACATAAAGAAAAGAGTGATCAGGGCTGGGCCTCCATTACAATTTGTTTTTTTCATCCCTCCCCACTTACTCTGCTTTGCTGATGGGTGGTGGGATTCAAACAACTTGTAAGTGAACCACAACTAGCTGCCACAGCTGCTGGTCATGATTCTTTCTAACGGGCTCTGCTAAAAGCTTGCACAACCACAAACACTCGCATGAGACATCACAAGCAGATCCCTCTTTTCACAAGGTTTTTTTTTGTTTTAGTATCTGACAAAGCTTATTGCTCAAACCAGACAGAAAGTAAGAAGCTGATGAGTTTCGGTATGAGGCCCAGGCATTTCCAAGCAAAGAGCTCATCCTTTTGGGGAGCAGGAGGCCCAATGGCACTCTGGAACAGCCTCGGAGAGGCGAAACCTTGCGTGCTTTCCCAGCACAGCCCCGAAAACGCATTAGCCCTTGAGAAAACATTAAGAGAAGCATTAAAATAGCTGGCTGGGAGCAGTGTAAGTGGCTGTCCAGACAAATACTACGAGAATCTATAAAGAGCTCTGGAGGCAAAAAAAATCCTCAGTTGGAAAGCAGACCAATCCTACAGACACGCAAACCAGGGACACTTACATCAAGTTCAGACTAAATATCAAAGATCACTCATTTCTGAGAGGGAGCAGTCACGATGGAAAGTAAAAACATGCACAAGGCAAGCTGGGAAAGCAGGAGCTAGATGAGCAGAGAAGAGAAACAGCAGGAACACAGGTCACAGCCTTGCTACAGCGCTGCAGGACACTGCACCAGCTGCAATCAGATTTGCTCAGGAGTGCAAGAACCCAGCAAATCCACTCAGGCAGAGCACATCCCACATGGATTGCCTACAGACAGGCACCATTTCTGCAGTGACAGTCACAATGACCCTGTGCCATCTCCAGTGAGGAGGCTGGACAGCAAACAACCCCCTCCCCGAATTTTATCTTGCCCTTTCACACAGCAGGCACAGGGTACTTGAGTGTTTTCAAGCCAGTCTGAAAAGGCCAAAGTCTCATCCCTACACTGTGTTTCTGTAACTCAAGGATATCACTATAAACTTGGATAAAGAATTCAGGCAAAGTTACAACTACAAGAGTTTGAACACAGCCTGGGAATCATGCTTGAATGGTGGGTGACTGGCACACGCTTCTCCTCTGGGGTTAAATTTCTTTTCCACATTAGGAACCCAGAAAGATTCATTCCAATATGCCTGCAGGCAAGAGGAACAGAATAAATTTAAGCTCACCCGAGTTTTTTTCTGGCACTGAGAGGTTCTCAGCAGGCAAATACTAACAGGTATTTATGAAGTTATGCTGTATTTGGAAAGAGGGGCAGGGGGCAGCTTTGGCCTGTTCAGCCGTTCTGAAAAAGGTCATCACCAAGTTGCCACAAGCCCCTACATGCAGCAAGGGGCTGTGCCACCAAATACTTCAAAAATCACAGTATTTCAACTTTTTAACAAAGAGAGGTATTAAGAGTCTCACAGTCTAGAACAGAGTCTGTGTGGTCCTTGGCTTGGAAGCATTTGTGAGACCTGTTCTATTTCTCAGGTCTCATTTTTTATTAATATATACAATATGTTTAAGAGCACAGTAGCCAGTCTGACAGACTAACAGACATAGTAAAGTCTGATCAGCAGGAACTGCTGTTCTCACCTTCTGCAGATAGGGAAGATGGATTTAAATCCAGTAAAACATTAAGTGTTGTGAATTTGACACCATGACTCTCTGGATTACCAAAACCTCTACCCTCCAGAACACTGAAAAATTCAGAAGCATCATCTCCCAGACCACTGAGCAACCATCACTCCTTTGGTTTTGCAGGCTGGTGAGAAATGCGTTGGCAAGTTTGTAGGAGAGCGTGAGGCAGCTCAGGGGATGACATCTGGCAGAGGAACTTTCTCATGCACATTTATTATTAATTAATATCAAACTCCTTTTTTGGAATTCTGCATCTTCCAGACAAAGTCCTGCCTAACGAAGATTAAATACCTGGTTTCTCCAAAAAAGGCAACTTCTAGCAAAGCATCTTGTAAAAGTCAGTCCTCTTACCCAAGTGTGGGATCCATAATTTCCCCGGACAAAGAGGCAGCTCCTCTGATGTTTAACCCCCCTACAAACACCCTGCAGAAATCCCAGCAGGAAATAGGAACACTCTTGTCCCTGCTGGGCAAGAGCCAAGAGTGTGCAAAGCCAACTCTATCTCACCCTGTGGTGCTGCTCATTTGATGATCTCCATTAAGGGTGTCATTAAGGGCAGCCTCAAGGCTACCAAGCCACAAAGCCCTGCAGTTTTGTAGAGGGCCACCTTGTACCCTGCTAGGCACCAGGAGGTTACAGAAAGGGGCTGTAAAACCACCCCCCTACTCCCCTTTAACAGCCCTGCACAGAACCTCTGACACATCTTAGGTGTAGGAGGTGGTGGCTGGGTAAGAAAAATCAGGACTTGTGGACCTTGCACAAATAGAATTTACAAAGATAATTAGAAATAAAGCCTGCACAGTCCCAAATAGATTTCAGTAAGCTTTCCCCACACTATTTACAGCCCAGCAAGAGGCTTAAAACTGCTCATTCTGATCTGGCTAGAAGTAGCTCACGCAAGGCTCACCTTAATGGGGTGACACGAACAACTTCTTTTGGTGCCCCAAACCTTCCTACAACTGCATTTTAATGCAAACTCTTTCCCCTGCTTCCCTCCTCTTCCCACAAGCCTAGGTTTCTTTGATTCTCAGTCTAATTAGGAGATAATTTTAACTCTGACACTTGTTTGATTGCACTGGTACTTAACCACGCTATTAGGCAAATCATTAGCTGACATGTGGCACCTTTTCCAACTCACAGAGACAGCTCAGTGGAGAGGATGGGGGGAAACTCCAGAGAAACAACCCCTGTCAATCCTTAGACTTAACAGGCTACAGTTAAAGCACTGCTTGGGACACCATTTCCACTTTATCACGAACAACAGGGGCAAGACAAGCAGCTGTAACCTGCCTGGGATCACACATCCAAGGTCACCTGTGAAGGACAACAGGACAGTTTGATCCTAGAACCCACACTGAGCATCCTGAGCAGCACAGGAGCTGCAGCAACCAAGCAGACAATCAATCTATACTTGAACACCAACTGTGCAAGACCCTTCCTGCTCCATTTCTACAACCCTGGGCTCTGAGACTGCCTGTGGCACATTCTGGCAAAGGGCATTGGAATCCATCAGCTCCAACTTGGAAATGCTGCTTTACAAGTTTACTGTTCCAGGAGAAAACACAGCAGGTTCAGTCACTTGCTGCTGCCTGAGAGAGGCTCCTGTGTTTCACTCACACCCATTTAGAGAAGACTACTTCAAATGAACAGTAAGTTAGAAAAAGGAGCTTTTAAAAAACCACACAACAGCTGGATAAGTTCTATGAAGGGAGTGTTTCCCACCTTGCGATTCCTTCACGGATCCCAATTGAAGTACACAGGCAAACAGTAAGACATCATTTAACAACATTGTGCCTAAATTGATTGTTAGGGCATCAGTGAGTCATTAACTGCCAAGTTCAAACAGCTGCTTTCTCCTTCTAGGAAAGCCTTCTGCCCAACACACACAAATTTGCATGGAATAACCATTTTGCAAGCCTGTGAACCAAAGCCTCCTGCAGCAGCAGCCACAGCTGCTGACTTTGCTAACTACCTCTGCTCAGCAGCTGCCCCAGCAACACATTCCCCCTTCGCACCCCATCTCTGAAGCACCAAGTTCTTGTGCTCTGCTGGGGTGAGGAAGAAAGGCAGTTCCAGACAGGCTTCGCAGTCCAGCCCCTGACAGAAACACACCTGAAAACAGTGTTTCTTTCTTCTGAAGTTTCTTGTTAACAGTAGTCTGTGTTAGGAGCTGGAAACATCAGCTCACTCAAGGAGACAAGTGATGAGCTGCCTTTGTCTGCTCCTTGGGAACAGCTGGAAAATGTTGAGATAATAGAGGAGGCTTTAAACAGGTTGTCAGTGTTTGCTCTTCACAGAAAGTACATTTCACAAGCTGTTTGTGTGACTGGCACCTTTGTATCTCCTCTCAGTGTGCTACAGCACCTGGGAACAAGAGGATTCCGAGACCAGAAAAGACCTTCCAATTGCTTAAAACATTTCACATTATAGAAATGGCCCAAGTACTAACACAATGAATGCTTCTTATACTATTTTACCAAATTACAAGGGAAAAATCTCTCCAAGGTCTCTCGCAAATCAATCCTGGGAATCCATTTTTCCTGCTTTTTGCCATGGTAGCTGACTTTACAGTTCCTGGCCATGGAGAAGCAGCCAACCTGGCACAGCTGGAGAACAAAACAAAATTTCAGATGGGCTTTTAAAGGCCTCCTTTACTGACTTGATCTTAAACTCCTGCACAGACTGCCAGTGCTTTGCTGCTCATTGCAGCAGCTCTTTGGCCTTATTGTGCCAAGAAAAGTCACCGATGCTTCACAGGGGGCATGGAGGGAGATCATCTCCATGAAGTCACCAGGACCATCTTAAAAGGGACCACCACAGCCAAGGGACAAGCTCTACCAACAGGAGAGGGCACACAGAGTCAGCTGGCTGATTTCAGAACTGCTGCTGACAGCTCTGATGAGTTGTGTCATTACAACAACATTTCTAAAGCCATCAGCTGATAGCAGCTTACCAGCTAGCAACAGGAGCAAGATGGAGAGCAAATTCATAAGCTACCAACGAGGCTACCAGGAAAGTCCATGAATATTCATGCCACTAAAATACAAATGAATTGTTAATATTTTTTTTACTATGAAATAAAAATTAGTAGCTTCAAGTAACCCAAAGCTTTACAAACCTTAGTACACCAAAACAACAAACCCAAAAATGACCAAGAAGACCGTTTCACTCCATTTTTCTGGACCAGTGCATTTGTAATTCCTATTTTCCCCTCCTTAAGGAGACACACATCCAGTTCACTGTATGGAGCAAGCAACTCCACACTGATGCCTTAGGTTTTAGCTTTTATATTTTTCAGATTCTGTGCTGCTTTAGTGTGTAGGTCTCAGCTTCACATTAAGGGATCGTGAGCTCCCTTCACAGAGTAGGGAGACAAAACAATTCCTTCTCTAGCTGGGGACCAAGGACAAATGATCCAAATCTCAGGCCCAAGAGCACAAACAACGTGGGCTGGAGAGAGAAAAACAAGCAGGATGGGACTGCCTGGGCTAAAGCTGGAATTGGACAATGAACTCCAATGTGCAAATGGAGCAGAACTGATCACAGTGAGAGCCCCTGTGAGCGCTCGTGCATTTTGTGACCATTTTGGTTCATCTTGGGTTCAGCCCTGGCTGGGCTCTTGTGCTGCTGCGCAAGGTGGACACATTGAGGCCTTTTAATAAATCCCTACTTTATTCTTTAACTCTGTCTCATCTCTGTTCTAGGTCAGCCGTCACAAGGCATCAACACAGTGGAGTAGAAGTCACACACACAAACAACACAAGGCAGACTTTATTCAAACAGCTCACACATATTTCAGTTTTCCAAAACTTTTTCTCCTTTTTTTTTTCTTTTAAACTGTACTTGGAAACAACCAGCAATGGCTCCAGCAGGAATTAAACCAACTTTTACAATCCATGTGCCATGCACACCTGACACACAGGTGTCTACAGCTGGAGCTGTACTGCCAACATGGACAACAGGCACACCAGTGATCTACATAAAACATGGGTAACTAAACTTTCAGATCAGCAACCCATTTTTGTACCAAATAAAACAGTGACAAGCACTGCCAAAGCACCCACATGTGTCTGCTGGGCACAGGCAGAGCAATGGAAGAGGGGCAGCTCCCAGCAGCCTGTAAAAGTCAAAATGTAGTGAGCAAGCCTATCTTGAATTGAGTAATAGAGCACAGTCATCTGGATTTATTAAGAATATTTCTTCAGAGCAATCCTAAAATACAATGGATGCATGCTTGGGCAATGCCACAGATCAAGCAAGCTCTTAGGTTACCCTTGCAGCTGTTTCCTCAGCTGTCATCAGCCATCGGGGAATTTCTCACTGACAGCAGAGGCTGCCCTTGCCCTGCTGGCCAGGTCCCCCACCACACTCCTGATCGCAGCATCTTCTAAACACAGTTCATGGCACCACTTATAGCACATCCCTGCTAACAGAAGCACGTCTGGCACTCCTCCATCATCACCTTTCCAGAGAAAAACTAAGAAGCTAAATCCTGCCCTCTATAACTGTAGGACTGAGAAAGAGTTACAGGGTTAAAGTGAAAAATTGTGTCAAAGACTACCAGTTTGGGCTTAAAATTTGAGTGAAGCATGCCTCTGCTAGTTACAGCTTAAAGAATAATACATTTAAGAGCTACATAGGGGAAACAAACCACGTTCCTGGGCAAGAAAGAAGAACTGGCTCAGCTGCAGTTCTCAGGAGCAAACTCACAGGTTCTCAGCAAACTCGGAAGCAGATTCACACCACCAGATTTGGTACTAGAAAGTGAATACAAGAGATGAGGATGAAAACTGAACACCAAATGGGATTTTCAGTTACTAAATGCCAAGTGAAGACTTGTAATCTGTTTCTGTATGGCCCTGAATATATTCACTTGACCCTTAGCATACCTCATGTTCCAGGATTTTTTTAATGCATCACAAAAAGACACGGAGGTGCCAGCTCCATCGCCTTGCCCCATCCCCTTACCCAGAACCCATCCTGTGGGAGCAGGCCATGGATCACAAGTGAGCCACTTCAGCATTCCCCTTCCACTGGCACACTTGCACATTGCTGAGCAAGGGAAAACCTCCCTTTCCCAGTTATTTTATTCATGTTAAGTTCTCCCTCTTCCCAGACACCAACTATATTTTAACATTCTACAACTGCAAGTTAAATTTACCATAGGAAAGAGACCAATGCCTGCTTCCACTGTCCCAAGTTTGCAGTCACTGGACTGTAGTGTGCTGTTACCAGCCCAGTGTATCTCACAGGGTTTGCCAAAACCCAGTACCGACCTCTGTGTGGTGCTCCTGACAGGCTTCCCTAACATCCACCCTGTCCAGGTATTGGTTTTCCCTGCCATATAATCACTCCTTGCTCTTTATCACAATCTAGGGAAACTTCCACAGCCATTTCCTTACAGCACCAAGGCCAGGAAAAACATTTTACTGAACTGTGCAACCTTCAGCAGCTTCTTGGCTCAGTTATAAGAAAAGTTATCACTGGCTCATAAAAAAAAAAAAACCTCTAATGCAGTTAAAATATTTCTGGCAGAGAAACAATAAAAAAGTAAAGTGTTTCAAATGCCTGGCTAAATTTGCTACAATAGATGAAAAAGGGCTTTCTAAGCAAGTTTATCCATGAGATCACCTTTCTGTGGTGTACAGCAACAGCTCAATTAATCACAAAACTATTTGCAAGGACTTTCCAAAAAGAGGGGAATAACAGAACAGACCCTGCAGAACAGCTCCCCAACAAAGGCAGCACACATACTCTTCATCCTTCTGCATGAGGAGCTCCTCAACACTGAACTCTGATTTGAAAACTATCTTTTTCTATTTAATCGTACAACAACGATGCAAACTGGCTTTGTCCTTTCTCAAGTGGTTGCTGCTTTATTCACTAAAGCCCTCAGTTTGCACAGCACTTAAATACTGATTCAGTTCTTTCTAATGAAAGATTTCACGTAGAAAAGAACCAAAAGAGGTAATTCAGGTACACAGAGAGTGATTTATCCACATACCTCCACACAGGCAGCATTCTTCCTCCAGTCAATAAACTTTATTCCTCCTTAGGAAGGATTTGACACAGACATCAAGCACACAGATTGTCCAGTTCAAAGTGGAAGCACACAGATCAAAAGACACTCTCCAGCTCCAAATCACCATTTTTATTTTGGTTGTGACCCCTGCAAAATAGGCTTCCCTTGTATACTAAGGGTGAATTCCCAGTGCTACCAGCTCTTGCTGGATTCCCCCACACTCCTCATATCCCCCTTAGCCCCACTGTCAGGACACCTATTTCAGCCAAACCCTCCAATATCTCAGTTCTACTGCCAAAAAGCAGAGTCTATAACTTCTGGCATTCAATAGCCTTAAAGTATCAAAGCATAGATGAGTCACCAGGGCAAGATTAAAAGGAATTAGATGTTTTAATATTGCCAGTAAAGGAAAAAAAAAGTGGTTTGTGCAAGAGACAACTTATATTCTTCAAATATGAGTCTCTCTTGGTGAGCTCATCCCTCAAATGGATGGTGTCAGTTTGAGGCATCAGTGCATGCAAGATCAATGCAATCCTAAACTTTGTATCTTCAAGAAGTTATTTTCCAAATTTGCCTGGGAATTGTTTAAGCATTACACAGGCTGAAAAAAGAATAAATCAAGTCTAACTATTGGAAACACAAGTAATTCATCTGGCAAGCTGAGCATAGAGACAACGGACTATGAATAATTCAAGAGGGGTAAGATCCAAAATATTCTGTTACCTGCAGCCTGAAGTGGTGATAAAATACTTGATTAAATTGGAGAGCAAAAGCTGTTCAGCACAATTACTGGATAAATATTTCAGAGCAATTTTTCTGTTAAATATTTGGAATCCCCCTGCCAGCCTGCATTCCACCCAAGGACACAAGGGGAGGGTTCCTACAAGAACTCACGGCCTTTCAGAGGCAAAAGTCTCAGAGGGTGAGGGATGAACATTCAGGCTCACAGAAACCCAGCTCCAAATGCTTTGCCACTTCACAAGCTAATTGTTTCAGGTGCAGCTTCAGACATTTGTTGAGAAGAACCTCGACAGTTCTACTTGTGGAAGTAGGATTTTAGGCATTGCTTTAGGAAAGAATCCTCCTCCTCCTCCCCTCAACCCTGTTTTAGCTGTTGAATAAAATCAGAGCTTAGGAAACAGATCTCACAGACCATTGAACCTGCATTTGCCCACTCACTTCACCTCATCACTGAGCTATGCAGCCGGTCCAGGGAGCACAAAGGGCACCACAACAGAGCTGCCACCTGATAATGCCAAGGTAAATCACTTAAACCAGTTATGATCTGTGTTATTTCCATGCAATTTGCTCCACAGAGTGATTTGGCATGGAGTTCTCCAAGTAACTTGAAATTCTGGGGGGAAAAAAATATTCTTAATTGCCATTTGAACTCAAAGGGAGCAATTTCTCAGCACCCAGAGGGGGAAAAGAGCAAACCTTGTGCAACGAAAGGCAGAACCTGGTTGGGGATCAGCAGGAGAGCCTTGTCCAGATGTGATCATGGCATTAGCAAGGCTTTGGGGACTTTCCCTGAAAGCCCTGTACCTGTGAGGAACGTCAGAGTAACCCTCAGCCTGCATTTGGGAAAGGGAAGGGAATACGGCCACTAAAGCTAATCCTGGCTCTGACAAAAAGTAACTTTCACGTTGTTATTATTATTATTTCTTCACCCCATCTTTTCTCCCCCAGACCCAATACCTGGGATATATCTGGGAAAAGGAAAAAAATCTGACCTACACAAACCCTTGTATCTTTAAAGGCATGAATGACCATGATAAAAAGGAAAACACGTTTCAGCGTGAAAAGCACATAAAGCTTCAGTGTAGGAGCTCAGGAGCAGCAACTGATGCTTGGGCCAAGGAGGAGGTCTCAGAGATAAAACACTCAGGAACAGAAAGGTAAATTCTATCCACTTTTAATTAAGGAAGAAGTAAATGTTACTGAATTTAATCAAGCGTCCTTCCCTATTCTTTCTAGCTGGGTTTAGCAATAGCGCAACAAAACCCAGTTTGGGGAAGTGTGACTTCAAATCCAGACCATTTCAAGAATACTGAGCTTCAATAAAGCTTCAATAAGCAAAGCCACCAGGCAGGAAAACTCATTAGGAACAGTCAGCTTTAAATACACTCACCATTTCTACTTTATTTTCCTGAAATGCCACTCATATCCAGCAATAGGGTTTCCCCTGCACTTAGGAACATCCATGCAGCTCCCATAATCCTAACTCCAGTTTATCTCTGAAAACACACAGCATGACAATTGCTATGTATTTCACACACTTCCTGATTTATTTAAACCAAAGAGAATTGTAAAGAAGACATTTTTATGACTTATTCTAATTGAAGCTGAAATATAAATCTCCAAGTCAAATGTAGCTACCTTAAGGGTACATGATAGATCAATCCTTTAAACACATCATTCATGGCATTTAGGTTCAGAAATGTAAAGCTGCTGCTAACCAGCTATTTAATAATAAATAGACATAAAAATTCAGTAATGAGGGCAAAAAAATCCACAACCAGGTACTTTTGAAGCTTCCAGAAGAAATCTGGAATGATGATCCTTGAGGGTGCCTTCCAAATCAGAATATTCTGTGAAATACTGGAGAGCTGATGTGTGACTTCCATGGAAATGAAAAAGCAGCAAAAACTATTTATTTATTTTCCATCAAGAAACAGGTCTGATAAAGAGATAACATACACAAAACAAATAGGTCTTCAGGCACCCTTATCACAAAATATTCGAAGCTGACTTCTGATTTTGACTGCCAATATTTTCCATTTGGCTCTACCTGCCTTGTGATAAAATAATAAAATGAATGCCCATCGCTGGTTTTATTTTTGGCAATGGACAAAGCCAGGCCCTGGGGATATCTCATCCAAAATGTTTGAGGGAATTTCTACCAGTGCTGTCAGCCCTGGGGGAGCACCAGGAGCCTGTGCCAGCTCAACAGCCCTGCTCACCCAGCCCATGCTGACCCATGGCTAAGGCCACTCAAACAACCCAAATTCTTCCCAGCTTGGCACTGAACTGGCAAATCCCTTAAAAGAATTGTGGATCCTCTCAAGAGATGCCACTTGAAAAGCCTCTCTGTAGTGGTCAGTGGCTCTGGACATCAGCGAGGGAGATGCACAAGCTGTTAACAAGCAAGATTACAGGCTTTCTTTTGTAAAAATCAGTTATTTAATAGCAATTCTAGAGACTGAACATCATGGTCTTTTTCATCTCAGCACATAATAGCCTCAGAGATGCAAAAATTTTTCAATTCCAACTGAAGGCACATGTGTTCAGACCCCACCTGTGAACAAGATTAAGTTCCTTGGGGTTTTGTTTCATTTTTTAAAAGCACAGGCATCTTGCATTTTGGAAAATTAACCCAGCTGCCACACTGCAGGACAATGAGAAGGATGAGATTAGCTTGGACTCTCCCAAAGGCTCAGAGCACTGCACATGAGCTGCTTGGTGTGTTCCCTGCTGCCAAAGTGTGGTCTTGTAGCTGAAGTGAAAAGCAGAGAAGTTCCTTGGCTGGCCTGTGAAACAGAGGTGCTTTGCATTTCCTGCCCACTGAACAGCAGGGAGCTGGGATGGAGTAGGACAGGAATGGTGTGGCATTAATTTTGGGTACTTTTAACCATAAAAATAGGGAAGCATTTCGTGAAACAAGCTGACCCTCAGCAGGTTTATTTTACAGAACACTCTTTGCCACAGGGAACAGCAAGGCATCCCAGCATCAGAACTTGACTCCCCCTGAAGCTGCCCCCACCCCAAGTCCTGCTATTAGCCCACAGTGACCCCAGGTTAGGAAACCAGCAACTCCTCCAGGGTTTGGAGACACCACAATGCTTTGCTAATGCTGCTGTGGGCAGCACTGGCCTCGTGTGGCAATGTTTTGTGCGCTTTCCAAATGTTACAGTCCAAAACCTCAGACTCTGCAACCCCACCAAACTCTTCCTTTGGGAACTGCTCCTCCTTTAGCACCTTTATTACCACACCTGGTATGGCAGCATCATTTTGATCTTTACTTGCTCAAGTCTCACACAACCCACAGTCCTTCACCCTTCACACTCATTTCCAAGACACCTTGGAGCTCCGTGAGATAAGCACATTTGACAGAGAATCTTGCCCAACACTGCAGCCAATAGGAAATCCAAGGAATCAACACCTCCCCTCCCCTCTTGGGACTGCATTTTGAACAGGACTGAGCTGTGGCACTGCTGAATCCCTCCCTGAGTCTCTGCTGCCAGCTCATTCCCCAGGGGCCGCCAGCAGGCACCATCCATCTCACACTGCCTGAAGTGCTTGCACAGCATTCTCCCTCCAAGGAAGCTTTAGGGAGGAAGCTTCCCTGAAGCAGAGGATGCTAACAAAACAGATTAGATGAATCACAAGGTGCTGTTGCTATAAAAATGCCCCTTAATTTACTCTCTTAATTAAGGAGACCCCAGACCATGCTGCCAGTGCCAGGACCTGCCTCCCCACTCCTGCCCGTGGTGGTGCTCTGAAGTCCTCTGGTTTACTCAAGCTCAATTTTTTTTTCCCCTGCAGGTTGCTATCAGCCAGATAAGGGAATCAATACAATGTGCTGTCACACAGCTGGTTTTCCTGCTTGCAGCTGAAAGATGAGAAATGACCAATCACCCCTGCTCACATTTGGGGTTGACAGCTTCTTTCTAAACAGAAATTAAGGCTAGCACTGGTGGAACCTACCCTAATTGAGCACCATACTACTGGCAGATCTTTGTTTGCATCCATCCTTGCTCCACTGTGAGAGCCATGTAAGCATCACCAAAACTGGTGGTTGAAACCTTTAAACTACAATTTAATACAACTAAGAAAAAAAATCAAACTTCAAATATTGCCTTAAGGGTTTAGGAGTATTCTCTTCTCCATGAAGTGAGAGTTCCTCATGTGAATCTTCTAATTTTACTTCCATAAAAGAGTAGCAACTTTTAACTTCCAGGTGGAAATTGCCACAAGGCTGGGTCAGACTTTTGTTTTCTCATTGCTTAGAGAAGACCAATAAACACTCAATTCAGTAAAATCTCCACTATTAATTCAGGGGGCTGGAGGGGTTACACTCACCCTAGGGACCAGGCAATACATCAGCACAAAAGACACACACACAGAAGCTTATATTTTTCTCATAAACCCCAATATCACTTTGTAAGAAAGCCAAGTTGTCAGCCAAATTCTTCTTTCCTCAGAAACTTGCACACTTCTTCTGTGAATTTCTAATTTAAGCCCTCCCTTAGGCAGGAGAAGGCTTCTCAACACTGGAATGAGCAAATGAAAATTAAATCCCTCCTAAGCACTGCAGCAGAAAGCAGCACCTTGAGCTTGCTTTGCTCTCCAAGCTTATGGTTAAAAATACCCAAAATTAATGCCACACCATTCCTGTCCTCCCCCAGCCCAGCTCCCTGCTGTTCAATGGGAAGGAAATGCAAAGCACCTCTGTTTCACAGGCCAGCCAAGGAACTTCTCTGCTTTTCACTTCAGCTACAAGACCACACTTTGGCAGCAGGGAACACACCTCAAACTGATGCACAGCTCAAAGGAACTGCAGCAAGGGCATCCTTTAAAATCCAGCGCTGAGTGAGCCATCAGAGCTAAAATTTGTAACCACCACCACCCAACAAAGCAGCACCAGCCTGCACAGGCACCCCAGACATTCCCCCCTAAATGTCACCCAATGAACCCTTCAGTGCTGCTCCATTTCCAGGGGGGGTTTTACTTTTAACATGACAGGTGCCCCCAGCTGCTTTTAGATGCCAGATTTCTGGAGGAATGGTGTTTATTAATGGTCTCAAATTCACACCGAGCTCAAAATAAATGAGGAACACTTTCAGGGTGCTTCCACCAGGGCTTGCAGGACAAGCCAAGGACGAGTTTCTTCTGCCTCATTTCCTCTCTCAGGTCACACACTGAGAAACACCGTTAAAGCCAAAGAAGGTAAGAAATTCTGATAAACTTCAACCTGGAAACAACACTGCAAATAAATACAAAGCTCTGGCCAGCAACTTTTCCCTACAGCTCCAGTACCAGAGCCAGTGGAAAACCACACAGATATTGATGGGAACCTTCCAGAGCTGGGTGTGAATGTAACAGGGCTTGGCAGAGCCACCAAGACCTGGGCTGGTATTCAAAAACACCCAGAAACTGAAATCTCAATATATTCTGTACAAGTTAGTTTGAAAAGAGCCTCACACTAATTCCAACACTTCCAAAATAATTGTTCAGTGCAGATGCTGTAACGTGCTATCTGCAGGTGATACTGGTTCATTCCTGCAACCTCTTTGACACTCAGATGTGTGTTTCAGGCAGTCTTAAATCACAGACAATCATCATTCATCTGCAGAGAACAGGGCTGAAGTCCTGCTCAGCAGAGAGTTACAGAAAAATAATCTCTGCTACACATCATCAATAATGCACAGCCAACAGAAAGTGCCATGTTAACATACAGATGGACAATAATCTAATTAACAGTGACCTTTTTTTCTCTTGCACTGCTTAGAGGTCAAAACGTTTGAGTCACTTTGAAAGGAGAGATTATGTCAAAAATGGCTGTTTGGGGAAATCCCTACATCTAATAATGGTTTTAACCAGCCCATTTATTCTGACTGAACTGAAGAACGCTTGATGGTTGCTATGAATACAAACGAAGGGATTTCCAGTTAATGTGCACGGCACAGAGAAGCAAATCCTCGTGATTAAACACCTCCCTCCTCTCTCCCTGCTCCACAGCCCCCAAAACAATTAATGCTCCGGGACAAGAGCTCCAGTGGAATTGTTTCTGAATTCACTGATCACACCAAACTCGCTGACACCATCTGCTCCAGCCTCCTTATCCCATATGCAAATCCCTCCTTTAAGAAAGGAAAACTTCTTGTTAACGGCAGGCTCTCTACTACGAGCTCTGCTACTCACAGAACCACTGGGTTAGAAGAGACCTTCAAGATCATCGAGTCCAACCCAGCCCCAACACCTCAACTAAACCCTGGCACCCAGTGCCACATCCAGTCTGTTTTTAACACATCCAGGGATGGTGACTCCACCACCTCCCTGGGCAGCCATTCCAGAATTTCATCACCCTTTCTGTAAAAAACTTTCTCCTGATATCCAACCTATATTCCCTTGGTGCAGCTTAACATTGTGTCCTCTGGTTCTCCCAGTGCTGCCTGGAGAAAGAGACCAACCCCAGCAGAGCACAGCCACCTTTCAGGGAGCTGTAGAGAGTGACAAGGTCACCCCTGAGTCTCCTTTTCTCCAGGCTGAGCACCCCCAGCTCCCTCAGCCGTTCCTCACAGGGTTTGTGTTCCCAGCCCCTCTCCAGCCTCGGTGCCAGCATCTCAACATCCTTCCTGCTCAGCAAGCACAACCGTCTCTTTACACATCATTTCAGAAGTGGCTTTAGAGGCCAAGGGCATCCCCAGAACCCGACACGGGGAGCTAAGCCCCGCTTTGCGCTGGCACAGCGACAACCTTGCGGCAGGAGCAGCAGCCGGCGGTGCGGAGCGGGGCAGCGGGAGATGGGCTCGCTGCATGCCGGCTCTCCATCCCGCTGGGCAGGAGCGATGCTCCCGGAATTCCAGCTCCCCCGGCCCCCAGAGCTCAGGAGGCGGCTTTGGGATGAAGCGAACGCCCATTCCATCCCCGGGCTGGCTCTCCCGGCGGGGAATCACCGCCGCTGCTGCAGCAGGGATCTCCCAGCCAAGCAGCTCCGCAGGCTCATTTCCCCGCCTGCCTGCTGGGGGTTCCCCTGGTGCTTTGAAACCAGAGCCTCACATCGCTGCACTGCATTTGCAGCCACGACTGCAGGGAGGGACACAGAGCGGAGTATTTTTGTCATCGACTGCCCCGGTTCCCAGCAGAGCACGGCACGCCGCACCAGCCAATGTATTAATAGCGCTTTACGCTCCTAACGCATCGACCTTCTGCTTGGAAATTCGCTCCCAGAAAGAATTACACTGCTGTAAGAGCAAAAGCAAGAAAATCCACAGAACAGCAGGAAATGAGCAAATAGAAGAGAGTTGACAAAGCAGTTGGGCAACTCAGGACTGCATTAACTCACCCACGCAAAAAGATGCGGAAATTCTTCACACAAAAGTGGTTTCCATATTTATATGGCATAAGTAAACTTCAAAAAATTAGCCCAAAATTATTAACCCTTCAAGATCCCCTGCACTCACTCATCTTCCTAAATAAATAATTCTTCCCTGTGAAGGAGATGTATTTCCTTTAAGAGCATAGCACAGAGTTGCACTAACACGGAGTTACTCCTGCAGAAATCATTCTGCTCCTTCTGCTGCAGCCAAATGCTTCTACTGTAGCTATTGCTGCAGAATGGAATCGTGATGTTCTAAGAATTCATTCTTTTTAGTCTGGAGTACCTGTCAGTGGAACATCTATCCACGTGTAGTGGCTAAGCACTGGAACTAATTAGAGACCACATTAAAGACCCAACACGGGACTTTTTTCCCTGTTCCAACAGGTATCTTGTCCTTGAAAAAACCAAAATAGTCAAGCTTGAGAAATAAGAGTGTTTGTAACTACATTCAGAAATTGGGATGGCTTGGCAGGGCACTTTAGTTCTGAAACACAAATAGGGATTTCAAGTAGAAAAATAAAACTTAGACACCACAATCTTTATACTAAACAGAAAGCTCTTAGATTTTTCTCTTTTCACGTTCCCTCAAAAGCCCCTTTTTCCAACAGGAGGTTTAAACAAGCATTACTATTCCTACAGTGCTGTTCCATTGGACACAAAGGAGTGCCTGAGACCTACACTGGAACTCCTTGGGCAGGGAAAGAGCCATGTCCCAGGCAGAGCATGGCAACACAGGATGGCGTCAACTGCTGCCTTCCTGTGAAGCAACAAACTGTACTCTGCAAGTAATTCATTCTGTATTTGTACTTTAGATTTATTTGAGCTAGGTATCTGTTTCAACTAAGTGCAGTCACCAGACGTACACAATGGGTAAGAGCTTATGTACAGAACAACAAAATTTCCACAAACACAAAACTGGGAAATCGAGGCTTCCCACCCTGCACACAACTCCTTTCTCTATGTTTTTTTGAAGCACGTGAACATTCTCCCCATAAGGATTTGGCTCCATTTCTGAAATTCAGAGGAACCTGCCATCCTGCCCAAGCTGACAGCTCCACCATAGCTGGTACCTAAATTACATGCTGAATTTTTAGGACTGAAGCTTTCATTGCAGACATTTGAGTGTTCACACTCAAACCACAGAGCTCAGCATTTCTCAAGCAGTTCTAAGGAAGGAAAATGAGAGTGCAACTTCTCACCCTGTTGCAGCCACTGTCCAGTGTTACAGGAAGAGGAGGGGTGAAATCAGGTTTAAATGAAGGTCAACATTTGGATTGGGAGTTATTTCAATAACTCCTCTGGAAAATCAGTCTTCAGCTGCAGCCAGAAAACAGAAATATATTTTCCAATTTAAACTTGGTTGTTTAGTACACACAGGCATATTCTGCTCAGTGTATTTATCCACTATCCTGCTATAGGCTTCATTTTATGAACAGCCAGAGAGAACGGTGGGACACTGATAAATGAGTAAAACTGATAAATGGGTACATGTCAGCCACATTTTGGATACCACATGCACAAAAAATTGCTTGGGAAGCAGCAAAGAAGTCAAAGACTTCTAATCATTCTTCCCAAGAAATAACGTGTCCCTTCAGTGAAAAATTCATGTTCACAGTATCAATGGGTAAGAAAAATGCATATGCTCCACAATGAGATAATTTGTCTTTAAATCAGAGCAAAAGTAAACACACTCTTGCCCTGGCTTTTCCTCAAGGCCCTGCTACATGATTTCCCTAAAGACAGCAGCTCCCAGGCTGGGGGAGCACATTTCTAACAGTGCCTTCATCTGTGCCAGGGGGACACCAAGAGCATCAAAGGAGAGGGGAAAGAGCACGGATTTGACTCCAAAGGTCGTGGCAGGCAGCAAACCTCCCCGAGTGACAGTGTACATTAAACAGCTCCCTGAGCAACACCAGATATGCACATGGCAATCCCCCCAGCTTGGCTTACAAGTTGTTCTCAGTGCTCTGGCACGTTCACCAGCGAGCTTTAGAGCACGTAGAGAGCGTGCAGAGACCACTGTGTGCTCACAGTTTCACTCCCACCTGGACAGCACTGAGCCGCGCTTTCGGTTTATGGAGGTGGCAAGGCTTGGAAAAGCAGGCAGAAATAAACTGATTTGCTCAGAGCAACCAGCAATCAAAAGGTTTTATTGAAGCTCTCAATCCCAGTCCTACCTGGCTGCCTACAAATGAAAGCACAGCCTCTCTCTTGCGTGGTAAGAATAGAGCAGGGGGAAGCAGGAGATTCCCATGCCTCAGGACACAGCATTCCGGTTTTCAGCTGGGTAAAAAAGGGAAACACGAGCTCTAGCCTCTTGTGACATCTAATGAAATGCTGTCTTTTTTTTCCAGGATTGCCTCTGAGGCAGAAATTCATTTAGAGAATCACCTGTTTATTCAGCTGCTAATTTCAATGCTCATTTAGAAAATCTGCATCGGTACCAAACAGCCTGAACCCCACCAGCTCAGCAAACGCTCAGCTACAGCCCCTGCAGCACAACACTGTTTATTAACTTCACAGCGCTCACTCTTCACCCTCAGAGGTGTTTCTGCCTGGCACAAAACACTGGATTTCCTATCCACTCTCGGGGAGAGGAAAAAACCCACATTCATTATTTGCAGCCCACACCCCTCCTGCTGTAATTGCCTTGGTTAACAATTACCTGCACCACAGTTTTGAACTTGGTTTCAGCCTTAATTTACGGATTTTCAGGAAGGACATACAGGTGGGATGGAGAGAAAGAGATCGCAGGCCACCTTCCCTACCTGAGCAGAAGCCCTCAAGCAGAATGTAATGAACTTCAAGGTTGTGCTGCTCCTTCTCATCCCAGTGGGATAAGATCAGTGCTGTCCAGCAGCAGTGGAAATAAAAAAGGCATTTTCCTTTGCAGAGCACAGCTGAACTGATAAAGCCACCAGAGAAAGATATCAGTCACAATAAAAGGCTAAAAAAAGCACCCCAACCAACCTATGTATTAGAGATCCTGCATGTTTCTGCTCATCTCCAAGCTTTGAGACATGTCCTTTTTGTTCCCACCTCTTATGACTATATTTCCATCACACAACTTCCTTGTTTGCTGTACCAGAAACCTGAAGTTATTATAGAAAGAATATATTTATTATATTATTTATATTACATATAATATTATGTCTTTATACTATCTTATAATATCTATTATATCTTTATTATATTTACTATTATTTATAGAGCAGCCTCAGAATTTCTCCCACTCCCTGAACTAACCTCAGTGCCTTAAAGGTGCATGAAAGCAACACGTCTAATATTAAAGCTTCTTTTCTTTTTTTCCACAATAAAATGTGGAGGTAGACATATTTTCCACAACAACATGACAATGAAGGCTGTGATGAGAAAGTCACAGGGATTTTCACCAATGCCTTTCCATGGTGTTTGAGACTCTGGACATCCCTAAATAGGGACAGTCCTACTGTCATGACAGCAAGGGCTTATCTCCAGCAAAACCAGCTGAGGCTTCAGGTATTAAAGTAATTAACGTTTCCCAAGTTATTTCACAAATCAGAGGTCATTCTACCTTCTCCAGAAAAGCATCCAAAATCCAACACAAACACTTTCATGGGAAGGGGCAGAGGGAATGCAGGTATTTATTTGCATTATATTCAGAGCCACATTCAGGGCTTCCTTCACCTGAGTGTATTTTTGAGAGCCACCTGCCTGTTCTGAGCCGTAAAGAGCAGGAGGAGTTACATCACCTTCCTGTGCAAGTGCAGCTTTTTCAGCCACAACAAGCTTTTTTTTAATGCAAATAAAATGCAGAAGTCTGTTCCAGAAAACAAGTCCAGAATTTTTCTGTCTTTAAAATAATTCCCAGAGAGGTATCTGGTAGAAGGGGGAGTAAGCAGGGCAGCAGGAACAGGATGACCACAGCACATCTCTGAGGATTGCAGACCTTCTCACATCTCCCCAGACAGTGACTAACTACTGCCTGGAGCTGCCACTATTCTTTCAATCAAACCCAAACCTGCTACAGCTCTGATGTGAAATTTTCTTGGCTATGCAGTGCATTAAAAAACCCCAAGGAGCAAGCTGCTTTTTTAAAGAGTTCTCTCCAGCATCTTTTTACTATGGCTTTAAATGGACTAGCAAAGGAGCTGAAATATTTCAATCAATAGCTGTGAAAAAGAACACAGCAGTCTGCAACACAGCTACAGGGGAAGAACAAAAGCATGAATTTCTCTGGAAATATTTACAAGAGATTTCTATTTCCAAATCTCCACATGGCAGAGCATTCCAGGCCATGAGACATCCTTGCTAATGAAGCTGTGAGCTCAGTTAACTCAGACAACATCACTATAAAGCCTGATTGAATATTTTTTTCTATCCATCATTAGGGAGCCTATCTATACCAAGTGTCTTCTGCAGGAAGCTCTTCAATTTGACTTCCCAACATGTGTGAAAGTCAATCCAGAGGCACTTCACACAAATTAATGCCAGCTGCTGTCAGCAGCTAAAAGATCTCAGCCTTTTGGTGCTCTCAGCCTGAGAGAGCAGAGGTTAAATAACCTCTGAGAAAACAAGGAGAGCTCAGAGCCCCTTCCAGAGCCTAGAGGGGCTCCGGGAGAGCTGGAGAGGGCCTGGGGACACTGGATGGAGGGACAGGACACAGGGAATGGCTTCAAACTGCCAGAGGGCAGGGAAAGATGGGATACTGGGAAGAAATTCTATATTGTGAGGGTGGGCAGGCCATGGCAAAAGGTGCCCAGAGCAGCTGTGGCTGTCCCTGGATCCCTGGAAGTGTCCAAGGCCAGGGTGAAATAAGCTGAGGTTTAAGATTTGCTCTTGTCCACACCACATCACCTTTATCCTTCCCCCACTGCTGCACTGGAATCCTCTTGGAGCTATTCCCAGGACCTATTACTCTTGGGATCAACCCCACATACCTTGAGACAAGCACACACAAGACACAGCAGTGCCCAAGGAATGGGCTTTGAGATATTTATAAACCACGTTATGTAGAAAGGGAAACACAGGAACACACACTGAATTATCCTGGTGTGGGTTTGTAGACAATTTTAGCAGCATATTTGATTAACACTGTGCATTCACATATCTCAAGGGATGACTTTCAGAAAATCAAGCTCTCTTCATACATTTATGTAGGGCAGCTTCACAACATATGCTATCATATCATTATTTGGCTACAACACAGCCAAAATTTCTAGTTCTCCTACAAAGATCCTGATTTTCCAGCTGGTACAGGAATGTTAGATTGCAGCAGAAAAGGTAAAGCAACACTTTTCACTTTTTCTATTAGCACAAAGAAAATACTCATCAGAGACAGCATAAAAGGGATTCTTGTGTCATTTACTAGATCCTCATTACCCCAATTCCCACTAACTGGGCAGTTACACCTGAGTCGGCAGCAGCCCAGTGCAGTCCCAGCAGCCCATTTCTTTCCTCTTTTGTAAGGCTTTTAATGAGGCTGCCTTACGAAGAGAAAAACTTCTCAGTGTTGAGTGACCTCTGGAAACCCTGAGGCAATGGTCCTGACTTTGGTGGCGATGCCCTTCAACACCTTCTCAATAATTTTCTTATTAAAATATGCAAAAACAAGAACACCCACACATTGCATGATTGTGTCCTGAAGCCAAAGAGTTTTAGATTGTTCAGCTTATTTATTATTTTTAGGGGGGGGAGGTGATGTCTAATTATGCAGCTAAACCTGCCAGCAAGGACCTGGCTGCTATTTTATTTCCACCAGTTATGCAGAAAAGGTCTCTGAAAGGACACTGGGAATTAGTTTGTGGCAATAGGTTATGACAAACTTGCTGATGAATTTGAAGAGTGCCTGACTGCATTTTCAACAGTTCCAGGTACTCTCTGTCTTCAGGCTCAACCTAAGATGGCAAGAGCAGGTCAACAATAATCTCTGGTGAACTTGTTTCCCTGATTTTATAATACCTGTGATATCCAGCAGATCTTTTATGTTTGGGACAGGAAACAGCAGTAGGAAGCACAAAGGTTATTCCCTTGTGCTGTACTCTCACCTTCCTCCCATGGAGTATGAGGATTCATGCCTTCACACACACAGTGTGTCTGCATCCCAGCCAGGGCACTGGAAAACACCCTGGGCACTGCTTTTCTCCTGTGTGAGCAAAAGCTCTTTCCCTGATCCCTCTAACAGCCTCACTGAGGCAGTGTCAGCAAACCTGCAATTTTAGTTTTCATTAGAGCTCAGAAAGCCATCCAAGTGCTCCCCTTGTGAAATTCCTTGGCTCCCTGGGGTTCAGCTGAACACAAAGCCAAGATGGAAACCATCTAAGACCAAACTCATCAGAGGGCATTCCCATTTTCCAGAGTGACTCACCCATCCCTCCTGAAGCTCAGAAAAGCCAGCCACGGTCCAAGACACACTCCTATAAGGTCAAAGAGAGCACAAGCCAAATTTTGATGCTGGGAAGCTGCCTGCCCAGGCTAATAGCAATTTTTGTTTTAACATACTTAATTATATCTCCTAATACGGCCCTCTCCCCTGCAAGGGTTCATATGGGGCTGTTTGTACCCCCTCCTTCTGAGTCAGGAGATATTTCTCCAGAGATTGCCTTTTAAAGAGAATTTTTTCAATTCTATACACTAAGCACAAGTAGCAAATTGCACTGAGGAGTAGCAGCATATGGCAAAACATACAGGTGGCACGCAGCCCATCAGCTTTGTCTCTGATCTAAGCAGCTTATAAAGAAGCAAGCCCTTCCATCTCCTCTCACCACAACGGATTGTGAGATCCACTGCATTCCAAGGCAGCATTAATGCCATCCTCACTTGCTAGGTCTTTAAGGAGAAGAGTTGTGCCATGCACAACATCTCCCCTGCAGTCACTGAAGTAGTAACCTCATGTTTTACGTTATAGATATATTTCTGTCTCTGATTTGGCTTCTCTGTGTTTAGAAAAATAAACTGCATGCAACAAAACAGAAAAACCTGATTTGGAAACAGCCTGAGCATTGCCTTTTGCACTTGGAGCTCTGGAAGGTTGCCTTTGCCGTGGAGGTATTGCTGCTTTAAGACAGAAATAGAAAAAAAGGCCTGATTACGCATTTTCTTCAATAAATAATGCAAAAAGCCTACACACTCCTGTGAAGGGAGATTCAAACCTGGGTCAGTTCAGAAAATACCTGAGCTACCACAGAGCCACTACAGAAACAGCTCTCCCATCTCTCAGCCACACCTGCTTTGCACATCTGAGTCCCAGCTAATCCTAGTTTTACTGTCTCATCATTACTATCAACACTTATAATTAATAACATGCAAAAATAACTCCCAATGCAAATCCCTATGGAAAGAGAATGACAGCCCGGGTTTTGTGGAGCAGAGCTCATCCATCCCACTGTTAGCAGGACTGACTGCAGGCTGGGTTTTACTATGCCCAGTTCTGCATACTGCTGCCTAATAGAAATCCTTGCCCACTAATAAATCCACAGGGAATTATAAATCCTGGCTGTAGGAAGAGAAGGCAGATGATTTTTTCCAGGGGCAGGGGGACAAGACACCTCTGAAGGGCTCCTGAGCCAGTGGCAGACGGAGCTGCAGCTGCCACTGTTTCACACTTGCTGCTCCATGTCCCTGGGGGAGACAGGGGATTACTGCAGGATGTTTTCATGAGCTGGAATTAGTCCGTGCCAGCATTTCACAACTCTAACACATGAAATAAATAGCTTGACCTCTGCTCTCTCACACCACCTCACACCCTGAAGGACGAGCACAGCGGTGCTGGCATTGCTTCCCTCCATGTGGCGAGCATGGAAGGGGGCACCACATCCCTGCTAACAGAGCTGGAAAGGCTATTTAGGAGAACAGAAAAACGATAAAACTGCTGGAGCAGTCCACTGAGGCATCTGCTTTTCACTGACCACTTCTTTATTAACTACACATTGAACACCAAGTGTTTCCTGTGCCAGCATCCGGGAGAGAATGGCCAAAGCTGAGCAGGCAGAGTTCCAGCAGCACAACTTCAGTGAGCACAGACTCCTTCAGAGGGTTCCTCAAGCCACACAGAGCCAAGAATACAACACACAAAGCCCAGCTTAGGAGCAGTTGTGGCACAGAGCTACAACACTCCCCCAACAGCACTGGGGGAAATAAAAATGGTTTGAGAAGAGACAAACAGGACCACAGGGTTTTTGTCAGGTTACTGACAGCACAGCAAAGCTGTGGCCAGAAGGCAGTTTATTCTGTTTGGTTCATAAATTGAATAATTCATTGATGCCTTTTTAACAGGACTCCAGCTTTTTCAGAAGTAATGTCCATTTCTTCCTAATTTCATGGTAGAATTCCCAAGTCCCCACTTTTTCTTTTAAACAGCTCTTTAGAGCCTCAGCTATTCTTGCTGGCAGCATATAGTGGAAAACATTAAAGAAAAACAATACATCATCAAAAATAAAATTTGCTAAACCCCATGATTTCTAGGACAACACCACATAAAACAAGTCACCTCCCTTTTTCCTCTTAAATTCCTGCAGTTTTAGATCTTCATGTTTGGCACCTCAACTGATCTTCATTTTCCAGCACAACAAATTCAGTCCAAAACAATTCAGGTACCCAAGATCCTGCTAATTACACTTTCCCCCCACACACACAGGGAAAAAGAGACTTTCTCCTTGGCTCTCAGGTGTACCAGATCACATCTAGATTTGTCCCCAGGAGGATTCTTCCAGTGAACTCTTCCAGTGAACAGCAGAGATGAAATAGCAAGATGCAGCAGAGAAAACCCCACTGAGATCCCAACTGGGCACTACACCACCTATTCCACTCTCTGTGCTCCTCATGCAGCACTCATGAGCCAAAAGCAACCAAAGCACAGCCTGAAGGTGATGCCAGCAGCTGCTGACAAGGGTGGGAAGCCTTGGGTGCAGCATCTGAGGCTGGAAAGTTTTTTACACACTTTTCACTGCAGGCTGTCAAGGGGTTTCTTACCTATAGCTCTGCAAGCAGGAGAAAAGTAATCTGCAAAACCCTGAAGAGGAACCAAATACATTAAAGTCTCTGTTTGCCACACAGTTAGTGTCACAGCAGACCTTAACAGCGCTCACAGCACACTGGTATTTACTCCCCAGCATCCCACAGCACAGCTCAGGGCTTTGGGGTGCCATTTATTATTACACTTACTCCATGTAACCAAACCCTCTTGGTATGTTGAAAAACTGTCCCACTGATTTATTTTTTATATATATACAAACAAAGTGAGTTTGTAGACAAAATGTTGGCACCAAAAGACTTCTTTACAAGTACCTCTTTTGATACATCTGTCCCAGCAGTGCTGTGGGCACAGGCCCAGGGCAGGGACTGTCCCCTGTGCTGGCCCTGCTGAGAGACCTCCAGGGCTGTGTCCAGTTCTGAGTCCCCAGTCCCATGGAGGAGCGTGGCCAGGGAAGGGAAGGGAGCTGGGGAAGGGGCTGGAGCCCCAGGAGCGGCTGAGGGAGCTGGGAAGGGGCTCAGCCTGGAGAAAAGGAGGCTCAGGGGGGACCTTGTGGCTCTGCACAGCTCCTGCCAGGAGGGGACAGCCAGGGCGGGTCGGGCTCTGCTGCCAGGGAACAGGGACAGGACAAGGGGAAACGGCCTCAAGCTGTGCCAGGGGAGGCTCAGCTTGGACAGCAGCAGGAATTTCTCCATGGAAAGGGTGCTCAGGCCTTGGCAGGGGCTGCCCAGGGAGCTTTGGGGTGCCCATCCCTGGAGGTGGCACTCAGTGCTCTGGGCTGGGGACAAGGTGGGCACAGCTTGGGCTTGATGATCCTGAAGGTCTTTCCCAACCTCAATGACCCTATACAAATATTTTGGCTCCTACAGCATTTTGCAATAATATTTTTCTTTTAAACAGCTGTAGACATCTTTTTTTTTCATAGGAGTAGAACGTTAAATGCTTTATTTTAGAACACACCCCACTAAATTCTCTACTGTGCATTCAGCAACACCACAGTATTTTTAATTTTTTGTCCACATCTGCTGATACAGGTACAGAGCAGTGCCCAGGCAATAGTATCTACTACAACTTGCACAACTCATGGCACTCCCAGAACCACGATAAGCCTTCAGCACTGGTGCCAGAACAGTGCATTATTCATCAGATCTTTTTATAGACACACCCACCCCACAGCCAAAATCTCTTGCTCGATACACTTCTCCCTGGATCTCCTGCTGAACAATTTCAAGCAAAGATTTACAAAATTGGGAAGCTTAGCTAACAGCACCTATTATGTGCAGCACTGTTTAAAAGGGCAAAAGCCACAAGAATGCACAGTAAAAATCACACAAAATCAGTAAAAGCACCACAAAAGCAGTTGAAGAGATGAAACAAGCACTCTCTAGACATGCACCAAAGCACACACAGGTGAGGAATCGGTTCCCAAACACTCTTCCAGAATATTCTGCACACATTTAAAGGTGTAGAGGCTCCCTGGCACAATTCCTCTGCAAAGCCTGGAACTTTCCACTGATTCCACCCAGCAATAAACATTGCTTGGCAATATTAATACTGCTTCTCATCTCATCCCCACCCTTTCCCTGCAGGAAGAAGACAAGCCTCCAAAGGATAGCAGGTCTCCCATGTCAGCCAGAAGCAAAGTGTAGAGACTGAAATATCAGCTATCACCTCCAAAATATAATCATAATTATAATCAGGTCATCATAATCACCTGAGCTAAAAAACTTCCTAGCAGGTGGACTGGGCAAAGCTCAAGGAATTCAAAAAGCCTTTCCCACACTTTTAACCTGTGCATGGAAGGCCAAAGTGATTTCAGCATCCTGTCAAGGTCACAAAGCTAAAAAATAAGCCATATTTGGAGAAACTTCTCATGCACACTCAACTGGAAAAAGGTATGAGGTGAACAAAATTCCTTTCTCTCTCTCTAGGAGAGGAGGATAAAGTTACTCACCTTGGTCACACATCAGGAATAAGGGTTCCCTGCTTTTTCAGAAAGCCTGTCCAAGGCCTCATCACCTCCCTCAACATCCCAAGCTTTTCCCAATTTACTATTTAAGCCTGAACTGGGAATACAACCACACGGGGCGGGGAATAAGCAACAAAAGCAGCAGAGAGTAGTGCCTGAATAAGCTGCCACCCCTCCCAAACACACGACATGCCAGCAATTACACAGAGGGGAAGGAAACAGAAGTGTTCCCTGTGGCAAAGATAAACACTCTCTCCCAAAAATGCTCTGTAATCAGGGCAGGAATGACACAGAGAAGCAGAAGGATGGAAAGAGTGGTTACAGCCTAAACAAGGAGCTGCTGTCATGTCGAGTTTTATCTTCTTTTCCTACCTGGGTCAGGGCTGGGATTGAAAGCTCTCAAGATGGTATTTCGTGTTCAGACTGAAGTTTATAGTTCTTATCTATATCACAATCTTACATGCCATGAGTTCTGCAGCTCTAACAAGCAACAAAATGTCTCCACATCTATCTCTACAAGGCCATTTAAGGATAAACTGTCCAATTAGGAAATTACACCTAAATTATTTTTACTTTTAACCCAATAACCAACCACCCATGGCCCACAATGGGGACTTTTTTATCCAGTTACACAAAACCACCCATGGAGAAGAGGGTGAAGAAGAAGATAAAGAAGAAGGTAAAGAAAAATAACCAGCCTCTGCCCTAAAACCTCCATCTTGTTTCATATATATTACTATATTCTAAAACCTTAAACTCTAAGTTTCCCACCCTGTGATATCACACACCTCTATTCTAACTCCACACCCATAATCCCAGTTCCGTTATTCAATTTTGGAAGCTTCTCCACGACCTCAGGTCAAATGCAGTGTTCTCTTGGGGGTCAGTGCCTGTCAGCACAGAAAGTCTAAAATTCTCAGCAACCAGGCTTCCAACAGTCAGGCTCAACAGGTACAAGACCCAAAGGTTAAATTAAAGGATCTCTGGATTAAGGCATTTGCCAAACAGCCACAAAAATAAAAAAACTAAAGAGATTATAGAGTTCCATTTGAGAAAAAGAGTAAAGGGTGAGGGCTGCTCCCAAATCACCCAGGTTTCTTCTACACTGATGACCCAAAGCCACACTTGTGCCCCATGATGCTGAGCTCAAACTGCTTTGCCACAGGCCTTCACAGGGCCCTTCAAAGTTCAGAGCTGCCAAGCAAAGAAACAAAAAGGATGCAATCACACAAAGAAACAACAACAAAAAAGGATGCAATCACACTAAGAAGCAAAAAAAAGGATGCAACCACAGTTATTTCTACATGTTCCCAAAAATAACCCAACATGGTGCATCACACAGAGGCCTGCAATGCAGCCAGTGGAAGGTCTAATTCCAGGGGAATTCAAAGTCTCAATTTTGAGTCCTCCTTCAAAGGTCACAGATACTTAATGTTGATACCAAAACAACATAACAGTGTCAATGCTCATCTCAAGCAACACTCAGGATCCTTCATCACTTCAAATTAGGGTGGTGCTGCATTACTGACTCCGACTTTTGAGATATTGGAATTAATGATAACTTGTACAGAGTCCTACCAGAAATACTGACCATGTTTCTCTCCTTAAAACCTTTTCCTCAGCAGAAACATTTATTTAAATTCAGGACTGGCAGGAAACCAGAAGCTTCTCTGCTCTTCAGTACTGACAGGAGCTGTGTTGGTCTAAACAAGGGCTTTTTCCCTGCACTTTCTCCAACAACCTGGTTGCAAGGATGTTTCTGTCCCATTTTGGAGGTAAAAGGTGTCAACAGGAGGATTTTTCAGGAAGAGCAGACTAGGTTACAGTGTCAACATAAACCAGAAGGCAGCCTATCAAATTGGGATGACACAGGAGAAGGGAAAAAGGAACCACTGCTGTAACATTCAACACAAAGGCCACAGGAGCACAGGTCATGCAATGTGAGCAGGAATATCATCACTGAGGGAAGCACAGAGACTGAAGAGACCAAGATTTACTCCAAGGCAGCAGCTATTTGGCACAGCTATAGAGAAGCTATCAAAATTAAGGCCCACTAGGCTCAGCTCAAACAGTCAGGAGGCTTCTGTTCCTGCTGTTTTGGGGAAATAAACACATTAAAATGTTGGGAAGTTACTGAAATGTGCCTATTGAAAACAGCTAACTGTAGGTTTTGCTCTGGGTAGTTACCAACACAAATGTTTACCACTTGCCAAAGTATTCCCATGCAAATATCACTACAGGATTTTCCAAATAACTCTGGCTGTGAGCTGAACCTGACTTGGGCTCCCATCCTCCCACCTGAGCACAGGCATACATCACTAACTTGTAAAGTAATTTCCATGGAATAAACCACTTCAGAGGACTTCAACACCTGCCCACGAGAATTCCCTTGTGAAGAAACAAAGTGGAAATCACAATCACCATATCTTCAACCCAAGAAACACGGAAAGCAAGAGCCAAAAGCAAAGAGAGCAGCAGGGCGGTGCCATGGCCCAATATTATTTTATTGCCCTGGAGGGACCTTGGCTCCAGCTACTCCAGTGGTTCCCCCAGCAGCAGTTTGCTGCCTCAGTGGCTAAACAATGTCAGAAGCCACCAGATCCAGTGAGACTTTGCTCCCAATAAAGTCTCTTAAGGGACACCCTGTGCTGCAAGTCATTGAAGACAAGACACTCAACTTCCTTGATCAAAATGCCTCATGAGCTCCCCACCTCCCTCCTTGGTAAGGGACAATCCACCAGTTAGCAGCACTTCTGGAGTCCTACCTAAAGCACTTATTTCAGGCTGCTCATAATATCTGACAAGAGCTTCCCCACATAAAGGAAAAATTGCATGTGGATTTCTTTTTGATTCAAAGCTCAGCCAGCAATTAAGCTGCTAAGAGACAATTGCAGTGGCTCTCTAAAAAGCCCCCAGTACCCAGGATTGCAGAGTAAATCAGCATTTAACTCCACAGTAAGTATTTTCCAGCTTTTAAATGCTCCAACAGCTGGATTAGGAAGTCGGAGAGGGGGGGGAATTAACCAGGGGTTTTCCACAATGGGATAGAAGCAAGAAAGCAAAGCCAAATCAGGGCCACTTTGGTTCAGAGCACCTTAACTGAAGAATTACATCAGGCTTAGTATCACTAACAATTCCAGGGGCTTAAATTCCATCTGACACCACAGTTGATGCCTCACTCAAAATTAATTCATCATTAAAGATGACCTGCTGCCATGAGACATCAAAAACTCATTACAAGCTATAGGAGCTGGATGCTGCAGGACTGAATTGAATCTCATCTTCAAGAGGTTTTCCCTTCAGGAAGGAGAAGCTCAAATTGCAAGATTAGTCATGCTTACAGAAGCACAGGGACAGCTCCACACACCCTGCTGAAAGGGAAAGCCCAGGCTACACAGGGAGAGTGCTCCAGGCTCTCCCAGACAGGAAAAACCCCTGCCCTCAGCAAAAAGGAGAAAACAGGATTTAAAACCCCTTGGATATTAATCAACAGGGTTTTCATGGCTCATTTTTTCTTTCTGTAGACATTCACATTTCACAAGCACCCCAAATCCCAGACAAATTACCATTTAGAATACTCTATGTGTGTGGATATATTTAAACTTTAAATTACCATTGAAAATACTGTGTGTGTACATATATATATATATCTGAAATGAAGGCTGTAAACTTGCAAGCTCCTTTGTCACTGTGTTTTCTATCAGCTCAGAAAAAGGAATTCCCTTTTCCTGGAGTGAATTAAGGTGAATTTGCTGCAAGGGAAAGCAAGAGTGGGTTTTGGTCGGTCTCCTAACATTTGTTTTCTCTAATCATCCTAATGTTTTCCAAGCTTTACAGGGGAGGCACTGCATTCATTTCCCAGTGCTGCAGCCCTCTGGGAAGGACTCAAAAGAGGCTCCAAGCTGAAACACCTAAAAGACAACACTTCACACACAACACTGCTATTTCATCAGTCTCCCACTGCCTGTCTCCGTTACCTCAAAGGAAAGGGAAATTAATTATTCCAAAGCCAGGAAGGCTGGATGTGTCAGAGCTCCTAATGATAACTCAGGTTCCTTCCAGTGCTGGCAGCCAAGTCATCTCACAGCCAAAGAGGGCGGGGGAAGGAAAACACCCAATTAAGACCAGATTAAGGAACTTGTTCTCTTATTTTAGTAGGTGTAGCTCACTTCCCAATTGCCTAATGCATAATTACACCTAGAGGTGCTTATTGTCACTTCGGATCTGTTCTTGCAGTGCATTTATTTAGACAGCTCCATTTACACCAATGGGCTTGGATCTCCAGTTTTGGGATGTGTTTTTCCAAGTGTGGGGGATTACAAGAGCGATCGAACCCTCACACTCCCATTTTTAGGCTAATTCCACTGGGGTAAAGGCTTGCAGTTGGTAAGAGCTTTCACTAGAGGAGGCAGAGTTTACACTGATTTAAAACTAGAGCAATCAGTAATTCCTGCAGCACCACCTCCCCTCAAGGAGGGCTGCCTTGGCCAGGAATACAAATACTGTTTTTAAACAAAGCAAGGGGTTGTTAAACAAAGCAAGGCTTCTATCCAGTGTCAGGTGTGTGCTGGAGCACAGACACCACCCCTAGCAACAGCTCCAGCAACATTGCTGTCCTACAGCCCAGGCTGGTGCCTTCTGCAAGGCTGATCTCAGCAAAACACTCCCCAGGCACCGGAGAGAGGTTAAAAAGCAAACCAAAAAGTAAGCATCTATCAATCCAAGTCACTTATGAAGCAGACCAGCTCTTCACTGGCCTTGACTTCACCCTTTTGACAGTTCAAAAAACTCCCAAATGGGATATTCAAGTAGGGCTGAGCAGCCAATCACAGGAAATTAATTTTATATTCTGCTAGAGGGAATGAGGCAGCTTCTTTCCAGCTTAGAGCATGTAATTATTTGGCACCAAGTGGCTCCATCTCAGAAGCTGTGACAGCAGCTGCACAGCCCCTTTTGGTAGGGTAAGTGCATTTTTCCTTTGTCTCAAATCTATTGCTTCTCCAGTTTTACCAACTGCCTGGAGAAATATAAGCTCCCAAGAGGATTTCAAGTCACTATGACACAACATTCTCTTCCATATGAATTATTTTGCAAAGCACCAACTCCAGCCACCAAGGACAGGACAAGGCAAGCACCACACAGCACAGCCTAGGCTGGATGGGACCTCCCAGACACCTGAAGCTGTTCTTTTACTCCAGCTTTAACAGGGAACATAACAGCTCAAAGTATCTCCAGCAGACTCTGGAAGGAAGAACATCTGTCCTTATCCAGGGATGTGATAAACGGATGGCGACCACAGCTTTTATCTCCCCAAAGCAGGATGGGTAAGTTAAAAACCCAAAACGCCCCATTCTTAACTGTCCAGTGAAGCTCAACTGAGTCTACTCATCTGCTTTTATAAAAATACTGTTCCACTGTAAGAAGGACTTTTTTTTTTAATAAATGCTGTTTCGAAGAGATTTATTGACAATAATTATTATTATTATTAACAAGATGTGGCCAATGACAGCAATGTCTCATTAATCCCCATAATTGATACCATTTCTAGAGCAAATTCCAAGCAAAACCCTGAGACTAAACATCTTTCTTTTCAAGATGGAGACTCAGATAAGGTTTCCTGTCCAAGATATTTAGAGATGTCATTATTTTTCCAAGCTGCCTCTAATGAGTAATTTGAGGGGGAGGTTGTTTTTGTTTTGCTTTTAGAATCACAACCAGCGACAGCCTCTCTGTAAAGGAGAAAGAGGAATTCTCAGCAAGTAGCTCTGGTGCCAATATTTCAAAAATAAGCAACTTGCATAATCTTAAAAGCATTTATATGGAAGCTCTCCTTCAGAAAGAGGCCTTTGATGATACTGTGGTTTTGACAGCAAGGTCCTTATATGGATTCAAACCACACAAAACATTTTCTACAGAGCACGATTGTAACACTGATCACTAAGAACATGCTGAATGAATGGAGGCCAGAACCAAAAGATTCGTGGAGGCCTTGGTGTTCCTAACTTGAAAGTTTCATACCAGGAATACCAGAGGAGCTTGGCAGAGCTTTTGTTTTTATTTAGACACGCGCAGTTTTCCCAAGAACAAGCTCCCTGCCAAAAGAGCTCCCAGGCAGGGACGCTCCCAGGGCCTGGAGATCAGCAAGGAGTGCCAAGGATGAGGGATTCGTGCTCTTCTGCGGGAGCTGGACACCAACCCCGAGGTAAATGGACTGCAGCACACATTTCCTGAGTATTTACAATGGAAGCAAGATAAAGAAGTGTCATTTCTAAGAAGTGACATTAGTGAGAACAGGGTGTTACATCAGTTTACCAGGCTGCAGTGCCCTGACAACATGACAACAAAACCTTCATCTGCTGAAGCCACTCAGCACATCCCTCTGCACCTCATCTTCTCCCTAGAGCCTCCCATCCATGACAGACTTCCTGTGCCTTTCCATGCCTGAGAACCACGCAGAGCTAAAGGAGAACAAACTTCTGCCAACAAACCCTAGACAGGAGCCCCAATATTTCAACTTCTCTTCAGCTTTAGGAGGGGAATACAAGCTGAAGATCTGGTGTATTTATGGCATAGCAGCTGTGCTTCCCAAACCCCTGGGGAGAAAACTGGCTGGAAAACATGAGCACAGGCACCAGGAGAACACCCAGAGTGCCTTAGAGCTATGCACTGCAGCTGCTTGTGCTTCCCAAGGAGTGCTCCTGGTGGGAAAACAGGACAGCATTCCCCTCGTTCCTAAGGGCTCAGAGCTCCCATGCCAGAGGTGGTGTAATTCAAGGAGCCAGCACAGGGCTCCTGTAAAGCACACTGAGGAAAAAGGAAAGCTCAATGTACATTTTGACAGGCTCTGAACACAAGTGAAAAATGAGGTAACAAAAAACCGTGTTCAGAACTGTCTGGAGAACTTGTGGATTCCCATTATATTTTTGTGCAACACTACATGGAGCTCCACCGAACACCAGAGCATGACTGTCATAATTAATTTCACTTGTCAACAATTAGATGTGGACATTCTCCATCTCACTGAAATGAGAAATGTGATTTATATTTCCTTTGTCACCTGTTAAATCAGAGACTATGCATTAAACAGGATTGAATTGTGTCATTTTTGCCAAAAGTAACATCATTATTATAGCCACAGGGACTCACAGAGGAAATCCGTTCTCCACAGGATTTTTTTTCTGTGCAAACAACACTAAGCATTTAAAAATTATCTATAATACAGAGGTGTTCTGCATAAACTTCCCTGCCTGGGTACTAAATTTGAATTGGAGAGCTCCAGCAGTGCTCAGTAGTAAAATCTGACAAATCTTTTCTATTAGAAGAATATTTGGATGCATGGAAACCTCATGCTGCAAAAGGCTTTCTCCTATCTCAGTAAAATGTCCAAAACCAACACTTGCTTCCCCCAAACCTGTAGACCACCTCAGCCCAGGAGGTTTCTAGGAGCAGCAGAAGGAAGGAGAGCAAGAGCAGGGACCCACAAGGTTAATCCAACAGGATCCTCCTGGCTGAAAGCATCTGCAATGTTCTTGGATGTGCCAGGCTTTTTATTTACAGCTGCTGCAGGAAGGCTGGACAGGGACAACACAAGTACCAGAATTTCTGCCTCAGAAACCCAGAGAGCAGCTGATCTACAGCAAAAGGCAAAAAAGCAGTCAGGAGCCTGCCCTGTCAATAATCTAGGAACAAAAGTGAGGGATGGAAGCAGCTGTGGTTCAGGCACTGTGCAGCAGCACCACCACATCAGAACAACTTTTCTGTCTCTGAGACAACTCCATTACTCACATGTGTGGATCCATCTGTTCCCATTAGAGTGTAAAATGCCTCAGTGTGACCCCTGCACAGTTCCTTATTGCCACACGCATCTGTTTTTCCTCTAGTCAGACTTCCCATCACCCCAGCAGAGTAACACACACCCCCCCACCCCAGACCAGCTATAAAATACATATATCAAAGGAAAAAAAATCACTCTGCAGCTGGCAGCCATAACCTCACCACTTAATCCACATGAATTTCTAGGAAAGCACATAAAGCAAAGTGTTTGAAATAGCTTTCCTACTTCCAAGGTGCTGCAAAGGAAAAAAAACCTAAAAACCTTCTCCCACGCAACTCTTCTGGCTGCTGCAAAATCCGGAGCTGGGCTGCAGCCAGTGGGGAGCACTGACAGGTCCTGCAGAGCTCCCAGGCCTCCAGGACAGTCTGTGCTTCTTGAGGACACTTCTTGAAGCATCCAACCTGACAGCTCTGCTCCTCTGTCCAACAGCCTGGTAACTCCAGCAGTTATCACCCTCCACAGCACCCTCACGATGCCTCAGGTTTAGGTTTTATGTATTTCAGATTCTGTGCTGCTTTAGTGTGTGGGTCTGAGCTTCACATTAAGGCACGGTGAGCTCTCTTCACAGAGGAGGGAAACAAAACAATTCCTTCTCTAGCTGGGGACCAAGGACAAATGATCCAAATTTCATAGCATAAATCTGAATTTCAAGAGCATAAACAGCATGGAGTGAAGAGAGAAAAACAAACAGGATGGGACTTCATAACCTGAAGCTGTAATTGGACAATGAACTCCAATATGCAAACGGAGCAGAACTTCTAAAAGTGAGAGACCCCATGAGCAGTCGTGCATTTTGTGACCATTTTGGTTCACCTCAGGTGTAGCCCTGGCTGGGCTCTTGTGCTGCCCAAGGTGGATCTATGCAAACCTAATAAATCCCTGCTTTTTGTTCTTTAGCTCCATCTAGTCTCTGTTCTAGGTCAGCCTTCACCAGGTATCACTCAGACCTCTGAGCGCTGCCAAAGCACTGCAGACCTCAGAGGGAGTAAAAATCAGACAGATGTGGGAAAGGAGAGTTGTCATGAGTGCAGGGGACAATAAGCAGGTAAATAACCAGCCAGAAGCAGCAGCTTGGCAGGTCAGGCAGCTGGGGCATTCATGGTAAGGCTCCCTCTGATTCTCCATGGGCTTTTTAAGCTCTAAATACCTATTAGATAGAATCATGGAACGATGTGGGTTGGAACAGACCTTAAAGCTCATCTCATTCCATCCCTTGGCCCCTTTACATGATGATCCCAGGGTGCTCCAAGCACCTTCCAGCCTGGTCTTGGACACTTCCTGGGATGGGGCAACCACAACTTAACAATCCTGATAAATCATGAAGCTGCCAACCTTCTATTCCATATACAACCCCATGTCCAACATCATCTGGCTTTGCAGTCATGAGCAACAGACTTGAACAGAGCCAGCCTTACACGCCTCACTGGTTCCAGTTTGCAAATTAGGCTTTTTACAAAATCACCCAAATCAGAACATTTCTGCAAGTAGGATTTATCCCAAAGATTACAGCAATAGTAGGGAGGAAAAAAATGAACAACAGCCCTGAAAATCAGAAATCACGGTCATGTATTAATAAAATTGCACCAAAACTCTCACCCATCACATGAGGAAAGTATGTTTGGATGCTGTCTTGTATTTCAGGAGCCCCTCTGTTGCAGCTTTGGTAGACCTTGAAAAAATCCCCAGCAAAAGAAGGAAACCAAAGACAATGAAAAAGCTCCTCTCAAATGATCAATACCTACAATCCCCTACTATCTGTTCAATGTACACAAGGGCATAACACCAACCTGAAAGAAAACCAAGCCAACCTACACGAGTCTGAACATCCACACACTATTTACAGACACACAAATCTCTCTGCACATTGATAAAAGTCTCTCAATTTGGTAAATTTGCAAGAGATTAGGGCTGTAGGGGGCTAAGGCTAGACACACCCTGCCTGCCCTTCCCATCCCAGCCAGTAGCCCTAAGGAGAGGCCCAGGCTCCCCTGAGATCACTGTTATTTTATAGAATTGTATTATATATGTCTAATCCTGATCTTCATTTAAAAATTAATAAGAAATTCCTTTCTATTACACCTGCAGTTATACACGTTTCCATGGGCAGGAAATAAAACCAACAAAACCCAGACAATGCCTTGCAGGTATAAACAACCTGCCCATGATCAGCAAAGATCTACAGACCTCAAAATCCCAAGGAATAATTGACTGGTGCAGTCATAACAAGTGCACAACCACAGGTGTTTGCCATTACCTTCCTCCACATGTTTACCTACAAATTGGGCATTGAAATCAAAGGATGGACCAGGTGAGCTTGGTTCAATCAGCTTTATAACAGGCATTTGGAATCTGTTCTCCAGACCATGCTGCTAGGTTTATTTCTACACTTAACATTAAAATTGTGTGGTTTTTCAGGTGATAAACACAGCTCACACACTAATGCCAAAATTACTCTTAGCTTATGAAGATATGGGTAAAGCTCTCCCAGGTTTAGCCTTTGGAGGAAATGAACTTGGGGGAGCCTAAAGGAACTAAATGCACTCATTAAAAAAAACCACTCCATCTGCTCCCTGGTAAAACACTTCCCTCTCCAAAAATCAGCATGTGAACTGTGTTTATCATCTAAAAAAAATCACACAAGTTTTGCTTCCATTTTGAACAGGTCTGATACAGTCTGTGCTGAGGGTTTTAGTGGTTTTTCTTTTCCCCTGCTACCTGTCTGTCAAACTGAGCAAGGTGCTCACTTCAACCTGAATAAAGCAAAACTGGAGTCACAGCTGAAAAAGGCAACATTCCTTATCTGCACTGATCCCACCTCATCAGGGATTCCAGCCTGAAACACCTCAGTAAGGAAAGATAACAAGAAAGAAAGAAAACCTCTCAGGTTTGTAAACTGTGCATTACCCATTCAAAACACAAATGTTGTGTACTTATGCCAAAACAGACTAAGGAAGAAGAAAACCACTGTGCACCTGTAATGTCAAACCCCAGCCTAACACCAGGACAGCACCTTCAGTTTGGAACCAAGAACATTCCTTTTAATCCGGCTCACACATTCATATTCCTTCCTACTGCCAAAATGAACCACAAAAGCAAGGTAGAGAACAGATGATTCTCTAAAGCATGATGGGTTTTTTAGGTTTTGGTTTTTCAAAAATCATTCAGAACAATTTCACTGAACAGAATTTGTCCAGATACTTGACCTGCTACAAAATATCAGCCAAGTCCCTTCTCAGTCAAGGCAGCCCACAAGCCTTGGAATAAAATCTACTTTAGGCAAGGCAAAAGCATTCATTCCATCAGATACTTGAGAGTATTTCTTGCAGTTTGAGACAGGAACAGACAAGTCATAAGAGACACACCACCACCTGGAAGGCTTCTTCATGAATTCCACCCCTAACCCTTGGACTGGCTAGAGAGGAAACAGAGGTCAGGGGATCACACTGAAGTTTCCATGTGTTTCCACAGGCTGAAGCAGGTGCACAAATGATTTTATGCTCAGCCACAATGGCACAGAACTGAGCAAGAGACTCCCACTTATCCAAAATGTACAGCTGGTACATAAATACAGGCCCAGCCTACAATTTCAGGCAATCAACAAAAACCTCATCACGCTCCCCGGAAAAGTCAGGGATGTCCCAGCAGCAAAGAGGGTGCTAGTAGGATTAATTGTCATAGTACTCAGAGGTTCTACAAACAGCAGACAAACACTCATGCAATAAAGCCACGAATTTAAATCCATCCTCTTGCTCTTGCTGTTTATAGCCTCCAGCAGAAGCAATGGAACTATAAAAACTCCCTCATTACCACCTGCTCAGCCTTCAGTAAACTGAGTATCTTCAAAGACAAACCCACCCCAAGAACGCACATCTTGCCAAACTGGCTGTGGCTGACGTGTGAGAGATCCCAACAAAACAGTCTCACCATGGAGAATTCAACTGTGCACTCTGGGCTCAAGGCACAGGGAGGAAAGGAAGAGTCAGTCCTAAACCAGGAAAGCTGAATTTATTTGCCATTACATTATTTGTCACTGAAAAAATTGCAGACTGCCATCATCTGTCAGGTCAAACATGAGGAAGGTGAATAGTTTGATTGGTAAAACCCAGGGTGCTGTAACCCAAGATGATTTTCTACTCAAACACTCCTTGGTAGGAAAAACTCCCAATTACTTTCTCATACTGGGCTGCCTGAATTGAAAAAAATGTGGTGTTTTGACAGTCCTTCAGAGGAGAAAACCATCAGCTCCTTTCAGTGTTCAGAGGCTTAAGAGTCATCTAAGGCACTGGTATAGCCTGAAGAGGGACAATTATAATATTAATTCCCCTGAATCTGTCTAAATGCCTACAAAACCAACACTTTAAATAAAAGCTTTCACTTGGGCAAATATCAAACCAGTTCCCAGCAAGACAGAGCTCTAAACAACAATTCCACGAGGAATGTGAATTCTTAGACTTAAGAATTTTCATGTACACTTAAAATCTCTCATGCAAAAAGCCAGAGGCCTATGATGAAACAAACTGGTCTCCATATCGACCTCATTGAGAAATGCCACAACAATTTCCCTTATCAGCAGATAATGAAAAACCTATAAACTCCCATCTCAACCACGGTAATTCATCCTGCCTTTTCTATTACTACTCAGAAATGTATCAGTCATTGCTAACCTTAAACAAATGCAGATTAATGCTGCTTCTTGAACAAATCCCATCTATTTTCTCCCAAAATAGATGACTTATTTTTCAGTCACACTTCCCAATTAACAGGAGGATGCATCCAATGTAGTCAAAACCCTTTTGGATATAGGTGCAATTTTCCAAGTTATTCTCTGACCACATTCCCAGCTCACACCTTTGATGGAGCTTTAAGAAACAGGTACTTTCTTTTTCCCTTTAACATGTTATGTAAAGAGCTCCAGAAGTTCCTTGCCATGGACACTGAAACTTGTATCAATGACGATATTCAACACCTCTTAACACATCCCCAAGAGCTGAAATCTTTACTACCCAAGACTTCCAGGTTTTATTTTCATGCTGGTAGACAAAAGGATGAAGATCAGGATAACAAAACAGGGAAGAGAGGAACAAAAAAAAGCCAGCAGAGAACAAGTAACTTGGCAGGGGTGGGAGGGAAGCAGTGAAGAACCTCATTAGTCAGGATAGAATTTAATTACAGTGTGAAAACAACAGCACTGCCAAACTCCGACCTGGGACTAGAAGTATCCAGGCCAGAACTCAGGCACTTCAAGACAAACAAAGATTTATTCCAACAAAAAACTACCCAGTCATTCCCAACAACTGGCCAGATTTACTGCTGATTAATAGCCATAAGGAAAACTTGCAAAATTTGACCTCCTTCCAGCTTGAACACTGACTAAGCCATGATAAGGATAAATCAAAATACCTTCCTTCAGGATGATCTAATGCTTCAATCTGAAAGTTCCCAATGTAGAAAGCCACCGGGGTGTGCTCAGACACCAACATATTGCCAACCAAATCAGCACCACCTGGCCCTGAACACCACTTTTAAACCATCAGGTGTGATTAATTAACCATGTCTTTGCCCATCAGAAGATGATTAGCCCCAGCTGAAAGTCCTAATTGGCTGCAATTTCAGCTAAGAAGTTAGCCATGGTAACTTCTCAAATCACAATACCACCCAGTGGCACTTGGATTTATCCCAGTGCCTTTCGAACTTTGAATCACCTGTCTGTGAATTGCACTTGAGTTTTCATTCCCCCCAGCTCTCACATGGTCACAGTGCCACCAAAATCATTCAGGCACTGTGTTCCATGCTCAGGCACAGCTTCCACACCCTGTTTGGCAAAAGGAGCAAAAGGAGCTATTCCATGACCTTGTTTTGAGAGGGAATATCTCCCTTTAATTATCTCTAATTAAATCACCAATGTACACCTGCAGTAACACCCAGTCCCAGGGGGTCAGTAAACCCTGGACTTTTGCTGGCACTACACAGAAGCCTCCAAGAAATCCACACATATTTATCTTGCAAAGAACTTAGTTCTAGCAATTTTAGTGTTGTTGAAACAGGCAACTTTGCTACTCCTTCAGCAACAGGGAGGGCTCCTCAGCAGTTCTTGGTCAGGTGATTAAAACTGTGTGGACATTCATTAACTCTATGCAAAATTCAGTGTAAGACAAGCTCACAGAGGCCCTGGTTTTTCACAGATTTGCTGATAAATATTCCTGCTGCAGCAGCCCTACTCCTGGCTGGTAAATACTTCAAGGCCCCACACAGACTAGCATAGAAAAAACAAGATACATATAACTGCAGGTTTAGTCGACTTGAAATTTGTCATGAGAACAGCAACTTGACATTTTTAAGAAAGCCTTACACAAAACATCTGCTAGTGACAATTGTTTAGATTTCTGTCTCTAGGAAAAGCCAGATAATCATTCCCACATTATTTCCTTGAAAAGGTGACAGCAGCATTTTAATATTGATCTCTTAGTTAGCTTGAAAACCAAGAATAAAACTGACTTTGTATACAAAAAGGAGGAATTTTTTATCACCATATCGAGCACCCTATCACACACAACCCAAGCAGCAAATATTTGTGTGCCTTCACCTTTATTTACTTTATCCAACCACTTGCATACTTAAAAAAGCATTTCTTTGTCCCTCACCCTACCAATATAAAAGGCTCATTCTGATCTAAGTACTCACATAACCAAGACACCAAGCTGGTTATAAAGCTTCCCAATTTTTCTCCTCAGCTGAGACATTTGCATGGATTTACTACTAAAGTATAAACATAAGGAAAACTATGTTTAAGTAACTAAAGTATAAAAAAATATAAGAGGCACCAAAAACATCCCTGCCATAGTTTTCAGCTTTGTTAGGTACTCCCTTTCAGCTGTGGGGAAAGGCTGGAGAAGAAAACAAAGCTTGGAAGGCAAAAGCCTCACTTCCCCCAGGTCTGTCCTGGTGGTAAGTGGTGAATTCTCTCTCTACAAAAAGTTTACTCCCCCAGTTGCTGGGCATTTATAACACACATCCCAAGCTCTGGCCCAACACATGAGGATGGGAAGACTTGAAATACCAGAAAAAGACAACACAACACAGTCAGTAACTTGGAAAGCCAATTACAGCGCCACAACTCTCCAGGCAGAAATAAGAGATATCACTCACCACACACTCCAGGCTGAGGAAAACAGAGAACTGAGGCAGCACCAGCAGAGAGAGGGATGCTCTCCCAGCCTTTCCACTCTGCTCACCACCCTCACCTGCTCCACACCCAGCTGCTCCTCATTCCCCTAATGGGCACAAAGCCCCTCCAGCCCCTGGGAATGATCCCTTCAAACCCACCAGGGTGGGGCTGTCATCCACTGCCCAGCTGGTTCTGAGCTGGGCACTGAACAAAGCTGCTGAGGGGACACAAATCCCCATTGTGTTCCTCCTTGTGAATTATTTTTAAAACCAAGTCCCCTGATACAGCCTGAGAGAGCTGGGGCTGCTCAGCCTGGAGAAGAAAAAGCTCCAGGGAAACCTGGAGTTCCTTCCATTTAAAAGGGGTTTGTAAAAACAAGGAGAGTAACTTTCTACAACTGCATGGAGTAAGAGGACAAGGGGGAATGGCTTCAAACCAAGAGAGGAGAGATTTAGATGGGATATTGGGGAGGAATTGTTCCCTGGGAGGGTAGGCAGGGCCTGGCACAGGGTGCCCAGAGCAGCTGTGGCTGCCCCTGGATCCCTGGCAGTGCCCAAGGCCAGGCTGGACAGGGCTTGGAGCAACCTGGGATAGTGGGATCCTGCCCATGAACAGGACTGGGATGGGTTTTAAGTCAGTGTGGGAAATGGATTTGTAGAGAATTCTCAAAACCTGACAGAAGGCTCACAGTGTGCATCTGTATGCAAACCTTGAGATAAGAAATGCTGACTTAGAAACGCCATGGAATAGGACTGACATTGCTGAGACAGACATGGAACCAGAAACAAGTTTCAAAGGATGGCCTTGTAAAAAAGACTGGATACTTTGGAGAAATAGAACCATGAAAGATGCATTGTAGTGGGACCCATGAGGGGTAATTTTAGATGATTTGCTTTAAGGCATTTTCAGCATGGTGTGGCAAAAAGCTGATTGGCCAAGAATCACTTATAATGCATTGTAATTAGGAAATAGTTGGTTTCTGATTGTGATGGTGTGAATTGTAACATCTGTATTGTCTCACCCTTCACATGAGACTGAAAATGGAATAAAAGTCTCTAAAATGCCTTTCAGTTGCCACATCTCTGAGTCAGAAAAGAGCTTAATCAGACACCTTCCAACCCAGACCATTCTGGGATTCTGTGATACATCAGCAAAGCTGTTAATTGGTTTAATCTCTATTCTAACATTTGTGGATTTTTGCCTCAAAACATCAAAACTTGGTAAATAAATCTTTTTTAGACAGTGCACAGAGAAAAACGCCCAATTAAATACTGCAGTGAGAGAAGAGGCACACAATAGCAAAGGGACAAACTCCCCTCCTTGGAGGTGCTGGAAAAGAGGGATAGCTGCCCCAGGCAGTAAGCAGCTCTGCCCTTCAAGCTTCCTGTTCTTTCTTCAAGCTCTTTCCTCAATTTTCCAAGCTCTTTCCTCAATTTTTCCACAAATTGCCTCCTTTTCTGCAGCAGCAACCACCCCTCAGATACAAATCAAGCTCTAACCCTGCTGCTCCAAAGCACAGCCCCAAGTGCAGATTTGACCCACAGAGACACTTCTTTAAGCTCAGGAATGCAATAGTACATTGAAATAGGTCATTATTTTTCATGGCCATATTTTTATGGCTGGTATTATCAGTTGAAGGAAAACTGCTCTGAAAACAGTTGTAGAGTAAGTGTTATGTATCTATACAGAGTAAATGTAACACTAATTACATTTTTTTCCCATTTAGTGCCATTAAGTCACAATCCATGCCTACTTATCCCCCAGAAAGCCACATAAGCTGCATTAAGACACCCAATTCCCAGTGTCCATCTGTTTGCAGGGATGCTCACCAGCTAAACCTCCTTCTTCACAGCTCACACTTGCAACAGGAACTACTCTGCAATCCCAAAGAGAGTTTCCAAATGATAAATTTAGTGTCAGAAGCCAGAAGTCCTCCAATAGGTCCAAACAGCCCTTTCTTTGGAAGGGACTCACAATCACCACTCAAAGGGCAGCGATTCTTAGAAACTAAATATTTACTCACAAAAAAACCTGAGAGAATCCATTCCACAGCCACCTCAGCTTTCCCTGAAAAGTTCTTCTGCATCCAGGCAAGTAAGGATTCATAAAGGCAAATCATCTGCTTGCACAGGAACTGCAAAAATCCCTTTCTCTGAGCCCCTCTGCCAGCAGTGACTACGGAACTACCTCGTGTCACCCTGCAGCTGCTGCTTCCCAATCCACACTGACTCCTCCTGCAGAACCACCAGCTGCTCCTTCTGCACACCTTTACTCGCTGAGGGACATGAAAACACCAGTTTTTGCCATCCTCCAACTCAAATATTAAATTTCCCCCCAGCAAACAGGTATGAATCAGAGCATCCCACAACTGCAAAGTCCGTGAGGTTGTGTAGGGTCCAGTGTTTTCGGTTTTGTGATGGATGCCTGGCAAAGCAGCTCTTTGTCAAAAAAACTATCTGAGGAAACCAAGAGAGGGTAAGAAAAATTCATGGTGGCCCTAAAATTCAAAAGATACAAGTCATTTTTACACTGTCTCGACTGTGGAATAATCAGCAAAACGTAAATAATTTCGAAAACCACAAGAAATCTGGAAATATTTTGATGCTGAAGCTCTGCTCAGTTCACTGCCTGGGATTTGTTAGCAGTATCCATTTAAACCTGCACTCTACCAGATTACTGTCTCACTGACACTAATTCCAGATTATTTTTCTAAACTAGGATAATCTTAACACAAGCACAGTAAAGAGAAGATGTTTGTCTGGAAATCAGTTCTCTTCAAAGCTGTCTTTTAAAAATCAGTTGCAACCTATTCTGAGTGAAAACTGCCCCCAAAAGTCTGAGGTTCCACAAGACCCTCTCAGTAAGAGTGTAGGAATTAAGAGTGAAGCAACAATTTTGATTCAAAACTAATCACCAGGCAAAGGTCTGAAAGAGATTATTCAACCACCTATGCTCTCAAACATCCTTGTTTAATTTTTGCTATTTTACTTGCATTCTCTTACTATTTTTTTGCAAACTATCGATCAAAAATTCATTTGTAGAAATGTAAAATAGTGCAGAGAAGGATTAATGGATCATGCTAGTTGAAGCAGACTTTTTAAACTTCTACATAGCCTGCTTGGGTTTGTGCCTTAGAAACTAAACTTGGTGAAAGACAGGAGAAAAGGGAGAGGACAGGGAGAAAGCTGTTTATCACTGGAGGCTCTGGAGTGCTAAATCAGCACATCACATAAAATTAATCTTGCTGGCCAGTGGTCCTCATCCCTACTAAGAAAAAAAAAAATGAAATAAGCAGCTTCAGCAGCGAAGTGGCACACATTTTATTCAACTTTATTATTTAAATCCTACCTGAATATTACTTAAAAGCTTTTCTATAAAGGAAGTACTTTAAGAACAGTAGCTCCACAAAAAGCAGGTGATTTGCACTTTCACAGGAGGCCAACATTCCCATCTCTTCTCTCCTGGACACAAGGGTTAATAGCCTGTGTTCAACCTCTGAGTTTTCATAGCTACACACTAATTACTGCAGAGAGGGAAAAGAAAATTAATGGCTGGTCAGAGCTGTGGGCAGAAATGAAGCAAGTGTCTAGTCAAAGCCTGGTTATTCTTCTCCTATCAGATTATCTACCTGGAAAAGCCACACCACAGTTAAAGCTGCAAACAGCAATTATAACTGTTAAAAGTTAAGACTTCTTACTAAGGTTGTGCTTCTTCAGTCTCTTGTGAAAAAGTGCAATTAACATCCCCAAAATTACTTGGTAGTTTTGTTCTCACAGCAAGATAAGGGGGGAAAAACCCCCAACTATTATTGGATTATATAATATAATCCAATAGATATTAATATCTCTATTATATATAGATATTGTATATATTTTAATATAATCCAATAATTAATTTATATAATGCAATAATGTTAATAATTATTGCAAGAGAAAAGCCTTGGCATAGGGACAAAACTGTGTTACGGGTACACTATCAAACAAGGAGGGGAAAACATCAGGAAGGCCAAGGGATGATCAAGAACAGCATCTTTGCACCAAAATTCCCAGAATATAAATCAGAAATCCAGGAGAAGCCATTGAAGTGCTTTCATGTCCCTTCAAATTCCTGTACTTATTACCATTATAGTGATAGATGGCAAAGTGGAATATGAACAGATGACAACAGCTCAAGTGCATCCTATTTTTCATCTACCTTCTTCCCACCCCCACTATTTTTGATTGTCTGCCTGCAACTGTCCTTTCCCTTGATTTTGGGAAATAACCACCTTCCCAGGGAGTCTGTGGAATTTATTCACATGGATCAGCAAATTACGAAGTTAACTTTGAACTTCTTTAACTGATTGCAAAAACATCAAGTTATTATACTCACAGTGTCCTTTCAACTTGGGTGATGCTCTTCAAACCTACAAGGAAATAGGCAGGTATTTTTCACAGCAGGAGCTGGAAGGGCTTTGCACTCAGGTAATACGCAATAAATCAAAATTTCTCTACTAAGAAGTTGCATGGATTTCTCTCATGTTTATGTATGAGCTCTTCATGCATGTCAAACAGCCAAGAGAAGAAGTTGGGGCACTCAGCAAAACACCAGAGCAGTAGGAGGAAGATACAGTAACAGCAGCAACAACAAAAAAAAAAAAAGTCTTTTCTTCTATTTTGACTTATATTTCTTCAGAAACCAGACTGAGGTAGATCTGGCCATGGGAAAAGCCTCACATAAGTCAATGATCACCAGGACTGAAAATTAATATTAAGGTTCAAGCAGCACAGAGATGAAATCAGAGCTGGAGAACTGCAGCTGTAAACACAACCCATAAAATTCAAGTTTAATCACTTAGGATTAAATAAGTTTCATGCATATTACTGCCAGTGGTCAGCCAAGCTGTTCTCTAGCAGCAGTTATTTACAGCTATTAAATAACTGTATTAAAGTGTTCTAGAGAATGCTTTTTCCAAGGCAAATCCTAGCCAAAATAATACACATTTTAAACTACCCCGTGCTCACAAATGGCATAAAAAGGGAAATACACTTGAGAACTAAATTAGACTAATCTGAAAACAACTCTTGAGATGCTAGTTGGTATAATAAAAATGGAAAGCATGACAATAGAAGGCTGAAAGCTTTACTATTATTTATTTTTTATTAGTTTTCTTTAGAAAAGCTGAAGGAGGAGGCAGAGTAACAGAGCTGGAGCACATTAAAATACACTAACAGAAAACAGTCAGGAGGGGTTTTGGGGGGATGTTCAGTGGAAAGGAGGTAAGGGCTGGCTTAACTTTTTAGCCAAGGAAATTGAGAAAACATGGACTTGACACGCAGCCAATGGGGTCTCCAGGTCCTCAGTGGGATGCCATGGCTAGGTAAGGAATTCAGCTTTCAGGCCACATTTTTCCATATACCCAAGGCTGTAAGGAAGCTTGGAAGCGCTTGTGAGTCAGAATCCTGCCTGGAGCATCCTCAGCTCCCGCAGGAGGCGAGCAGAGCTCTGGCACTGCCATGAAAGCCATGCACGGATACCCAGGGAATGTGAGGGTATTCCTGTGATTCCATCCCAGTGGAAATCCACACAAATTATGTAAAGACTGCCCTGAAAACTATTGTGGTGCTTTGACATTGTAATTCCAAGAACAAACAGCCCTCTCTGGTGCACTCTGTTACATAAAATGTCAGGCTAATCATAGCGATTTGGCTTGATGAGTGTTGCCAAATGTCCTAAACTGAAGGAAAAATGGGAGATACAGTGTTGAGGATTAGTCAGTTACACACCTACCGTCTACAAAAGCACAAATGAAGAAACTAATGACATCTGACTGACCACAACAAACAGTTCCTCAGGAACACACAGTGCTTGCTTGAAATGCCCAAAGACACACTGCTCCAGGCGTATGTGTTCCTGTGCTTTCTTTCCACTAAAACAGGAATAATCCAGGGAACAACCTCGAGGAGTATGACTGGATCAAACTGGAGTCTGATTTTTCAAAAAAAAAAAAAAAAAAAAAAAAAGCCTAAATCTCTCTTCTGAGCCACCAGGAGCAGTTTTTTACTTCCATGAAGAAGTAGGTCATGAAAGCAGCAGCTCCACCAAAGTCCCTGCCCCAGATCCAGAGCCCCGAGTGCTCCACACAAACTGGAGCTGTGTGTGTGTTACCAGTGAGCTCGCAGTGGATGCCATGTGTGTACCACTGACTGCAAATGGAAAAAAACACAATTCAGCACAAGCAAAGGAGCTGCTGTGCAGAGGAGAACTGAATGGTGTGCAGGGACAGTCAGCAGAAACAACCCACCTTTGGGGAAAGATGAAAAAGAAATCCCAACATCTGTTAAAAATGTTATTTACAAAACAATTAATTTCACAAATGCATAGTATCAATGCTTTTCTCAAAATCCTGACTTCCTTGCCAGCTCAAAAAACCATATCTGTGTGGTGTCATATCCTGCCCTGCTCAATAATGAGATACTTTGTGAAACTATTTGTGTAAAATTACTCTCTCGAGCACTAAATGCCAAGAGGAAATATGGAAATGGTCGCTCCCACACACACGAGCGAGTGGCTGATTCAAAACCATGATTTGTTTTCCACAAGAACATGTGTGAATCTGAGTCATGGTCTTTGTCTTCGGACAAAATTATCCTTAATATAAAATCCATCTTAGCACTCTTCAACTCTGTGGCCAGAGCAATCCGTGGCTTTTTGGCTTCAGCCCAAAGCTCTGTTTTGGGCCATCAGTCTCTGGTTACTTAGCAATCAGACTGGCATCACCCAGCCAAGCGAGGAGGAACGGATGTCTCAGCACTTGCAGTGGTTTCCCTCCCTTGCAGCACCACTGTTTCCAGGTTCAGAAACAACAACAGTGCGATGCAGGGCACTGACCACAGCCCGAACAAAAGCCACAGCCAGAGGTTTTCTAGGCAGATCATAAAACACAAGGACAGCTCATCATGAGAAGGGAAGAGTTTTTAATATATTTCCTTTGTGCAGAAGGGAGTATCTGGAGCTGGTTTCATTACTAGCAATATACACTGCTCATGAAACAAGTCTTCTCTCTTAACAGAGACACTGGGTTTGATTCCCTTGAATCCCTTACACCAAAATCCAAGGGAAGGATCCCACTCTCCACTTAAATACAACACCCCCAAACTCGGGAAAAACCACACAGCGCTGAAGAGTGCAATTATCCAATCTACTCAATATTTAGACAACGACATTTCTGTTGTCAGTGCCTCAGGAAGAAGGCCCTGGATAACAGGAATAGCCTTGCAGCAAGCAGGAGGCTCCCACGGGAGCCCTCCTGCATCGCAGACATGCCAGGCTTCACCACCCGACCAAACCTTCAACTCACCCTTTCCCCCTCTGCAGGAAGCCAAGAGGATTTCCCAAGTCACATGATAAATCAGGGAATTTTCATTCCAAAAAAGGAATCATATTTTTCTCCCCCTGGGAAATCTCTGCAGTTTTTCCACTCACTGTTATTTCGGGGAGAAAATAACTTTTGCTGCCAGCTTTCCCTCCCATCTCCCCCCCACCAGGAATATTTGTAATGTTTGGACAGGCTTCCAATTAATTTAAATTACTATTAAAAGGTTGGTGCTGCACTGCATATTCACAATGTGTGAGTTTTATCTGGAAGCAGAAAACATGAGTGGAACGTGGGATATCAAATTATTCTCAAAGGCAAGCATGAATAATGACAGGACAGTATTCATGCAGGAAAATTTGTACAGGAAAACCATCATCCAGACCCCAGATATTTCTTTTTAACACACAAGTTGAAAAAAAATCCCACATCACTCTAGTGCTATCTTGGGCAGCCCATTTTCTCTTAATATCTTCATTTGTCAGAGTAGTACTTAAAATTGATGTTTTTGGAGTTGCTTTGCCAGGCAGAAAACTCTCGCTTAAGTCCAAACATCAAAGAAAAATGACAAGGCTAAATTATGAGGATGTATTTTTAAAGAATGGTTAAAGTGGAATGAATAACTATTTCCTCTTACAACAATCTGTCAGAACTAATTTCCTTCCTACTCTGATTCCATCTCACAATCTGCACCCTGGCCAGCAAACATCCTTTTGCTGCTCCTTCTGCGGGTTTCAGCTGCAGATCCAAAAGAGCTCAGCACCATCAGGAGTCAGTTTGGGCAGAAGAAAACAAGGGTTTAAGACAAGACTGACAGAGCACAAGACTGACAATCACCCAGAGCCTGTTTTTATGGTGGTTGCTCCCTTGTAGATCCTTCACAAGTTACATATCTGAGTGCAATTCAAGGTTTAATTATTCCAACAGGGAGTGTCAGAGATTGAGAGTTTCCACATTGCATGGCAATCCTTTCCTCCTGGGGAAGCCAACAAAGGCAAATTGCTGAAATGAGCTCCACATTTCCTAATTCCTTAAGAGCTGCCAAGAATGCAGAAAAAGATAGTGGACATGGTCTGTGTTTTACATGAGACAAAAGCCATACCCCACAGGCTCGTCCTGCTGGAAACTAATTCCACATCACACTCAAGTGCTGCACATTTTCATCTTCATTAAGATGACATCTCATTTTGATGACCAGTTGAGACCTTAATAACAGGGAGAAAACCCTATTCAGAATATTTAACAGCAGAAGCACAAGCCCTTTCATTTTCTGCATTAAATACTCAAGGACAAAATAGCCCTTAAAGCCTGATTGCTGAAGTTTGCACTGGGAAAGTGAAAATATGATGAAATCCCCACCAGCAATATCACAGGTGGTCTCTCACCCTGAGAGCACTTCAGAAATAAGAAGTATGCCCCCATGGTGACCACAGGGTCATCTAGTTTCAACAAATTTCAAATTTTTTAGTACAGTTCCTCATCCTACCAGAAGCCACAGAAGTAGAAAGCAGCAGTTGAGATTTAGGGAGGAGTGGCTGACCACCAACTGACACTGCAATAAATGAATAATTATTTTTTCAAAAACCTGAGCCACCCAAATCTAAAACAATTTCTCTATTTCCACAGACCTACAATCAGGACAATAATTTAAATTGCATATTTGAGTCAGCTCAATGCTATTTTATAGAATGGCAAACTGGTGACTCATAGCACAAATCAGAAATTAAATCATAAAAGTTATGTTTCACCCTCCAGACTGGGTGGAGCCTAACCTCACAGAAAGTTTCCTCTTTAAGATGAGTCTTAAAACAGCTTTAGAAAAAGAACAACTTTTTTTCTTCCTCTCTTTCAAAGACTTGATTCTGGTCAGGAGAGCTACACCCCTCTTGTCTGAGCACAACTGAGAAATAATCCCCCTGTGGAAAAAGAACTACCCTGAAATTTTTATATTTTAGTGACAGCATCAACTTGATCATGACTGTAACTTCCTTTCCCATCACGGAACCTAGAGTCTTAATTATTCCCATGGGATAAATAATAAATAAAATATGGTAATACCATCAAATAACTGTCAAAAAACCCCACACCAACATCTAGTCCTCATATTGTGCTCCTCTTTCACACAGATAGCCCTGAAAGTGTGTTCTCTGATTTTAGCCACTTACACACATCCAAAATACTTGCTGGTCATCCCCTTTGAAGCTTTTGTTCACCAAAAAAAAAAAAAAAAAAAAAAAAAAAAAAAAAAAAGAGCACAGATTTTTAATCATTCCTTGGAAAATCGCAATCAGCAGTATACCAGGTCAGGAAAACAGCAGTACAGTTAATCAGTTAATTAAACAAGTCTGCCAAAAAACACAGCCCACAGTTTTCCAAGTCCCACCATCCCTGCAGCCACCCACTGCCACTGCCTGAGATCCACCTGAAAATTTACTTCAAAGGCTGGGCAACAATGGGACAGTAAACAGCAGCTTTTGTGACAGCAAGGTGTTGGAACCCAGAATTTTAGACTTTCTGTGCTGACAGGCACTGACCCTCAAGAGAACACTGCATTTACCCTGAGGCCGTGGAGAAGGCATCCAAAATTGAGTAACAGAACTCAACTCTATCTGAATGAATGACAATTCAATTCTACCCATAATCTGGGATTGTGGGTGTGGAGTTTGAATAGAAGTGTGTACTATCACAGGGTGGAAAACTTAAGAGTTTAAGGTTTTAGAATATAGTAATATATATAAAGGAAGATGGAGGTTTTAGGGCAGAGACTGTTTCTTCTTCTTCACCTTGTTCTTCATCTTCCTCACCATGGGTTTGGGTGGTTTTGTGTAATTGGATAAAGAAGTCCTCATTGCAAGCACAGGTGGTTGGTTATTGGGTTAAAAGTACAAATAATTAGGTGTCATTCCTTAATTGGATAGTTTATCCTTAAAAAGCCTTGCAGAGAGAGAGATGGGGCTCCATTTTTAGTTTTTTAGAGTGAAGTGCTGTAGAACTCAGGGTTTGTGAGAGAAGAACTAATAAACATCTGAGTCCCAACAAGAAATACCATCTCACACATTTAATCCTGACCCTGGCAAAAAAGAAGCAAAGCCTCCTCGTGTCTTGCCCTCAGGGCTTGAGGGGGTCCCTCAGGAAATTATGACCACACTATCGAGCTACAGCTTCTCTGGAAGTCAATGCTGCATAGGAAAACAACTCACTAAATACACACTGGATCTCCGGTGAATAAAGGACAGCTGCAGCAGGATGTCCCCTGCATCCTCCTCTTGAGGCTTATCCCATCTCTCCTTGGCACAGTACAAGATCTTTGCAAGACACAGTCTCCACTACATCCTCAAACCTGAGCCACCTGCGCCAAAATCCTACCTGGCTTGGAGGATGGCTCTATACAGGTAACCCTGGTTCTCAGGAGCAGAAAGAAAAACCTGCAGGTTGTCCAATACCTACTCAAAATTTGACTGTGGCTCAGATGAGTTCTGTTTTTCCTTCTTAGGCTTAGAAGAAGGCACTAGGAATCAATATTCCTGATTTGCCCAGAACTGCTAGAATGAACTACCACAGGAATGCCACACACAGCCAAGCCCTTGATTTTTTTTATAGGTATTTTTGCACCAGCTGATTACATTCCAATCCAACCTAACTCAACCCCTGGCTAGGGGCACCAGGAAATGCAGCAACAGGAGCCTCTAATCTCTACAGGAAGGAAGCCATGAGGATTAGGTGTTCAACAGACAAAAGCAAAGCATTTTATTTAAGTATTTTGTCTACTTCCACATCACTGAAAACCATTTATAGCTTGCTTCCTTGTGAAGCTTTTCCAGGCCTGCTTCCAAGCCCCACTACACCTCAGCCATTGGGAAGCTGACCCTCAACTTCCACAGCACCTGGGACATGCAGGAGACAGAAAAGGCTTTCCCTTGTTCCATGAGGAAGTTTCCCTTGAGGAATAGCCCCACTTCAATTCTCTCTCCATGCCCCTCAGAGGACAAGCTGTCTAACAGGACGTGTGGCCCCCCACACATTACAACCCCCCAGGCCCACTCCAGCACCTTCTTCTCCACTGCAAACACGTTTGGGAACTTGGCTTCCTCCACCCTCTGTGTGTGTGGCCGAACAGGGAGACTGGAAAGAGATGCAGGCTCTGATACTTCTGCTCCCAGTTCATTTATTCAGCTCTGTCACACTCTTCCAGTGCTGTGGATGCCCAAGGCCCAGTTGCTCCATGGTCAGGCCTCCTCACCCTGCTCAGCCCTCCTGAAATGTGCAACACCACCACACTCAGGGGGGAAATCGACAAATATCAGTAAAAACTTCCTTCTTCTTGCTTATCCCTACACCAAGATCAATGAAGGAACTTCTCATTCAAGTTTCTTGCATCCCCCTCCCCAGATCTCTCACCCTTGTTCCTGTTAGGGACAGACTCATGGCCTTCTCCGTAAGACATTGTTCCTGTGGGAACATCTCCATGCTGAACATCTCCCACAGAGCTTTCCCAACTCTCCCAGGTTTCAGAACTCTCAAGCAAGCTGTGAATGCTTCATTCAAGCCCTGTGTCCTCCAGTATTGATGTACTCCCAACTGTTCCCTCATAATCCAAGTATTTGCTCACCTCCTTGCCCTCTCTCCCATTTGGTGTTGTTTTTGAAACCTCCTCTGTATTTCACCCACCTGGAGGAGTTTTAATGTTTATTTTACAGCACTGTCCTCTCACAGTAATCTGGTCTATTGGTGCAGTTTCTTCCAGCATTACTTATATTGCTTTTGAAAGAACTCATCCATAAGACTATTTAGCATTTCCACCCCATTTCAAAGAAAGCCCATATAATTTATCACCTCTGCGAGAAACCAGCCATCCTGAGAAGTACCCAAGTAGAATTAATGGTACTAAAAACAACAGTGCACAGACACACCTGATGCAACCACTCTATTAATTACATCCATGTTATACAAACTCTTCCTTCATCTTTCCTAATATAATCTATGGTCTCAGGAAGCTTGTACATCCCAGTCCCATCACAGCAGGATCAATTCTTCATCAGCCATAACTGATTGATGTGAGCCTAGCCTGGCCTAACCACCTCCGATAACAGACTGAACAGCCTTCCCAGGAAATAATTCAGCATTTCACTGTCTTACTGTCAGTTAAGTCTGCCAGCACCTAACCAAACTCTTCTGCTTACACTGTGAGCCCATTCCTTCTCCCACTTGATGAGAATTTGTCTGGTTTTCTGCTTCCTCTTTGCAGCAACACCTCCTTTCAATTTCCTCTTTATTACGAAGAGCTCCAGTTCCTTTAATTTCTCCTCACAGATCATTTATTCCAGGATTCGGCTGCTCTCTCTCAGTGGTCTGCAGAGTTTCTCAAGTGCAGTGTGAGGGAAGGGATAACTAATCTCTGCTGTGAGAGGATAAACAGGCACATCACAGATGCTGCCAGAAGGAATTGCCAGGATCCTGGATCCCGATCTCTTGATTCTCAGGGATCCAACCCAACCGACCTGCGCACAACCTCCCTGTTGAAAAAACCCCAAAAACTAATGACAGCAACACCACAGCCAGGCTGCCAAAAGTCAAACAGCACAGCCCAACTAAAGCCAGGAGGGCTTTCTAATCATCAGTCCCCAGGACACTGGCAAAATCCTTCTCCTTCCCCAAGCTCCTGAAGGAGACAGCTCTGACAGCAGGATTTTAACATGCCCACAACCTCAGTCACGTCTGCTCAGTATCCTGGGCAAACACAGGAGATTCACGCTTTTCAATGTTTTTTTTTTATAATTTTCTCACACATTTACTGCTACACTTAGCTCAAGGAGTGAAACCAAGCACGAATCTGAGCCTCTGTTAAATCAATCGCAAAGGTCAATTTAAATTTAGATAAATACAAATTATTTGCCAGGGCCATACCGCTCAAGGAGACAACTCAAATATTAATGACGGACGCTGGAAAGACCATTCCACACCTGAGCAGGTGCCGGGATTAACCCTGCAGTCACAAGTCACACTTCACACGTGGGAACGAGAGCGCCATGCGAATGCGGGACTGCCGGGATGGAGACACCCGATAGCGACGGAACCTCCGGCATCCCCTCGCTGCCAAACACAGCGACAGGGGCGGAGGAACGAGCGGCACCCCGAAGATACCGGGCACAAACAACTCTTTCAACAGCACCGAGAGACCGCAGCGCTGTCTCCGCTGCGCCGGCGGAGCTCAGAGCCCGCTCCGTCCCCTGATTAATCCACAATCCTGGCGGCTCCTCGTAGTTCCGTGGTTACTTGTTTGGAGCAAAACAACGGAGCGACAGGTGTACACCTCCAACAGAAGCTCCTTTAGAGGCAGCACTGAAACGGATTGTGGCAAAAGCCGGAAGGATAACCTGCGGTTACACAGTGTTCCCTTAGTTTAAAAAGAAAAAATAGGGAAAAAACGCTCCCGGTATTTTTAGCAAATCTTTCGAGCTCCAAGACGAGACCTGCTGCCTTTACAGTTTTTTTCCGCCCTGAGACACACAAGAAAGCCTGTGCGCTGCCATTCCCCCCTTTTCCTGGCAAAGCCACCAAGAAAAAGGGAGCGAACAGAACCCGGCTAGCTGTGCCCCCCTCCCTGTGCCCGCCGGAGCACCGACCGGGATTCGGGAAGCCCCCCGAGCGTCTCTCCCTTGGCTGACCTTGAGGGGGGCGGGAAGAGAAGGGAGGAGAAGCAGAACCCGGGGAAGAGGCGCTGCGCTGCCCGCTCGGGTCGGTGCTGCTGCCGCCGCTCCCGGCGGGGGCTCCGCGACCCCCGCGACCCCCCCCCCCCCGCCTCCCGGCGGCCCCCAGCGCCACCTGGCGGCCGCGCCCCGCGACCCCCGCCCCGGGAGCGCGGCCCCGGAACGCCGGGCAGCGCCGGCAGCACCGCCCGCTCCCGGAGCTGCGCGGGGCGGGCGGGCCACGAGCTGCCGCCGCTGCCGGCGCGCGACCGGGAGAGCTCCGCTGCCGCCGCCCGCCACAGCGCTCAAGTTTCACCCGGTGACGGTGCTAAGAATAAACGCGCAGCTGGCGGAGCCGGGGGCTGGGAACCACCCCGAAACCGCCGTGGAGCAGCCGCGGAGCAGCCGCGGAGCCGGGGCCCCCGCGCCGCCCGCCGGCACCGCGCCCGCCTTCTGAAGGGCACACGGCTGCCGCCTCACTCACCGTCCGGTGTCGCTGCTGCTGCTGCTGGCGGCGCCGGCCCAGCGCCGGGAAGCGGCCGGCGGCGGTGAGTGCGGCGGGGCGGCGGCCGCAGAGGAGGAGCGGCAGCGCTCTGCCCGCCGTGGCCGCCATCGCGCCGCTGGAGCCGCCCCACGCTGCGGCGGCGGCGGCGGCAGTGCTGCTGCCGCCCGGCGGAGCGGGGCGGGCGCGCGGCGAGCGGCGGGGCGGGGCCAATCGGCGCCGCTGGCCAATCGCGGCGCTCCTCCGGCCAACCCCGGGCCTCGCGCAGCCAATCGGAGCCCAGCGGGTGGGTCGCCCGGAGAGGCGATTGGCCGGTGGGCGGGGCTGGGAAACTCCTCGGCGGAGGTGCCGTGGGCGGGGCCAATGATGGGCGGGGCCATGGGGAGGTACCAGGGATGGGCGGGGCTGGGAGGGGAAAGAGGGGCGCGGGGGGCCCGGAGGGAACAGCCGGGAACGGGATGCGGGACATGGGGAGCACCGGGAAAGGCGTGCAGGGAGGTGGGATGCACTAGAGAGGGGGTGCCGGGAGATGGGGAGCACCGGGAGAGGGGTGCAGGGAGGTGGGAGGCAGTAGGGAGGGGGTGCCGGGAGATGGGGAGCACAGGGAAAGGGGTGCAAGGAGGTGGGAGGCAGTAAGGAGGGGATGCGGGGACATGGGGAGCACCGGGAAAGGGGTGCAGGGAGGTGGGATGCATGAGAGGGGGTGCCGGGAGATGGGGAGCACCGGGAAAGGGGTGCAGGGAGGTGGGAGGCAGTAGGGAGGGGGTGCCGGGAGATGGGGAGCACAGGGAAAGGGGTGCAAGGAGGTGGGAGGCAGTAAGGAGGGGATGCGGGGACATGGGGAGCACCGGGAAAGGGGTGCAGGGAGGTGGGATGCAGTAGGGAGGGGGTGCCGGGAGATGGGGAGCACCGGGAAAGGGAGACCGCCAGGAAGAGGCTGCAGGAAGATGGGGTGCAGCAAAGATACCACAAGATGCAGCGTAAAGGTGGCACAGGGATTTGGGGTGCTGGGTCAGACTGGCACCCAACCAAACAGCAGCTTCAGTGAAGGGTAAAAGAACATCTGGAGATATATATATATGTATGTATATACGTATGTGTGTATATATGTATTGTAGACATGGTGGGCTGAGCTGCCAGCATAGACCTTGCAGCACCTGGGCTAGGTAAGCAATCTGTGCTCAGCTTTCTCTTGAAAGATGATGTACCTGGATTACTTTACTTAGAAAAGACTTTTTCCTCTGGCCTGGGAGTTACTACAACACCAATGGCAGCTCCTTCTTAGTTCCTGTTATTTCTCCCTCTGAGTTTCTAAAAATACGGAGAGGAGCACGACCAAGTCATGGGATGACACAAATGTGCTTCAGTATCTCCCACACCATCACAACTCTCCTTTTCCATCCCCACCTCCCTCCAGTGCTGCCTTCCACAAGTCCTGATGGGTGTTCTAAGCTTTCCTCCAAGCAATGTCATTTTGGAGTTTGTCCCTGAGAAATCCTCCACCTCAATCCTAATTTCTGGCTGGATTTTTTCCTGCAGAGATCAGCTTTCCCTTCTTTCTCTTTGTTGGTTGGGAAAATGTGGTTGAATGTGGTGAATCCATGGAAGGATTTACCCAATGTCTTTCAGATTTCCCACATTTAGCATTTCAATGATTATTTGTGTTTTCTTGGAAAACCAAGGAGACAAATTGCAGCAGCAGCTACTCTTGAGCTTTGTTGCTCAGACCAGACAGAGTCTTTGCTTGATCCCTGCTTGTTGTATTTCTCTCTCCTGTCATGTTGAAAACTGATGGTGAAAGGAAAAATGCTTCCAAACAAGGGTTTTAAGTAGCAAAGCCTTCAGTGATGACTCCACAGTGGAAGATGTTCCCCCACACATCTTGGCACCTCATGGACCGCAGCCAGGGTTTCCCTCTCTGCCACATCAGGCTCTCCCTGGGACAGCTCCCAGCACAGTGGGATTAAAATCCTAAAAATGGCAAAACTGTGGTTAACGCAGCCTGGGTGAACTGGAAAAGAAAGATTAGAAAGGCAGGAAAGGGACAGGGAGGAAGTCCCAGGATGGGGAAGTCCCAGGATGGGGAAGTCCCTTGGGGTCAGAGCCACCTCTTCTCCTGATAAACTATCCACCCCAAATCTTTTTGCCTGGGGGAGCACAGACACGTTTGGGATGAGCCTGTGCTCTCCTCCTCATGGGGTTTCCTACAGGAATCAGTGCCAGCAGCTCTGAGGGAGGACAGGGATGGGCACAGCAAGCAGACCCTGCCCCAACTCTCTCCTATTCCCTACTCCTCCAGCCATTCATATTCTGTATTTAGATATTTATTTATCATAAAAGAGGAGCTAGGACCGACCAAAAGTAAAATTTTTGGCAGAATTTATACATTTCCAGGGAATATTTGACAGAGGTGGGGGAAGATGGGCTTTGAGCAAAGGCTGAACACAGCAGAAAGGCCAAAAATTCATTAGCAAACGCCTGCTGAGTGTGTGCTTGTTACAAAGCACAAAAATGGGAATTAAATATGAGCCCTGAGATCAATACCCCAGGCAATTAAATGAGCCAGCAGGGAACGACTCCCCAAGGCGCAGGGAGAGAGAGGGGTGAGGATATTGGCACCAAAATGAAACCCTGTCATTTCACGTCAAAAACTCCTGCTAGAAGCAACTTCCACTCTTGGAAAACCTAAATAAAATAATGTATTTAACAAGGCTTTCTCCTGGTGCTTATAATTACAACTGGTTGAATATTGGAAAGCTGCTCCTGAGAAGAATTGCTGGAGAAAAGCACATCAGAGTTTGCAATGAATATTATTGCAGTAGGAAAGTGGAAAACTTAAGCTTCAAACCCTCATCAACCATACTGACACTTCTGAGAGAGGCATGGATTGTTCCCTCTTGCAAATAAAACACTGATGTAAGAGAAAGTGAGTGTGGGATAAGCCATAGGCAAAGCCATCACTTTGGAAAACCTGCTCATGCCCCAAAGTGCTTGGATTAAATAAACCAGCTAGGAAGAAAAATCCTAAATGATCTTTTAGTCCATAGATTCATCACTTTCTCCATGTTATTTAAATTTAGGATTAGCCAATTTTACCCCTACAAATGTCTAGGGCTGTTATACAGCAGAATCAGGCACCTGGAGATAGATGCAAAATCCTGCAGGTGCATTAGGCATGGGTGGAGGAGGAAATTCAGGAGGATCCCAGGTCTAAGTGCTTTTTATCTCCCTTTATTTAGAAGAAAGGTTGGTGCTTCCAGGTTTCTGCACAGCCCTGAGATGGAGGTCAGAGTCTACTTGCCAATAAAGGAATGGTGTTGGCCACCTTCTGTAAGCTGAGCACTGCCCAGCTTCTCATGGAGCAACAGGATAGGAGGGGAAAATTCCCCTGGACTGGGCAGGGAAGTGATCCCTGTCTCATCACAACTCAGACCTGAGCTACCCAGTGTTTGCTGGCTGCTTCTCCCACCCCTTTTTGGGATCTGGAGATGGCCAGACCTCAGCCACTCAGAGACCCCTCTAAGGGATCCCCTTACGCCTTCCCAAAATGTTCACCTTAAAAATCCCCGCAGCGTTCCCGCTGTGGGAGGGCAGTGTCGGGACTTAGCAGCCTCCTGGATTCCTCAAGAGCAATTGCTGTCTCTTTATGCCTCTGGAAAATGTGTTTTTTAATGGGGGGTACATTAAAGCCTGAGGAGAGCCAGCCTAAGAGGCAATGGAAGCAACTAAAATTAAAATAGCTAAAATTAGCCTCCTCAGCAGTGAATCCTCCCTCTGATCTGGATGCCGAGGTACACATGACCCAGGCGTGCCTTTCTCACTTTCCCTTCCTGCTGCCATCCCATTCCTGGGCCACTGGGCACGGCTGCAGCTGCTGCCACACCTACCCACCACCCCGGAGAAGGAAGGAATTGTTCCCTGGGAGGGTGGGCAGGCCCTGGCACAGGTGCCCAGAGAAGCTGTGGCTGCTCCTGGATCCCTGGAAGTGTCCAAGGATGGGTTGGATGGGGCTTGGAGCAGCCTGGGATGGTGGAAGGCGTCCCTGTCCACAGCAAAACAAGATGATCTTTAAGATCCCTTCCAACCCCTTAACATTCTATGATTATATAGATATATAAAAGCCCCTGAGACCCCATATATTACTCTTTCAGGCACTATACACAGGCCCTACATCCCAGCTAACCAGGACCTATGGAGACACTCCTTTTACAGTGCACAGAAGCCTTTCAGGACCTGTACATAAGTCCCTCAGACCCTACAGACACGCCATTCAGGACCTGTAAATATGCTCCTTGTACACTGTATACAGGCCTTGAAGGACCTACAGATATGGGCCCCTGGCACCCTATATACAGCAGACCTTTCAGAGCATATATATATATATACATATATATATATACACTATAGATAGGCTCCTGAAACTCTATATACAGACCTTTCAGAATATATATATATATAGATATATGTATATATGCTCCTCGGAGCCTGTCTACAGGCCTTTCAGAGTATCTGTCTATCTGTCTATCTATGTGGGCCCCTGAGACACTATATAAAGACCCCTCAGAACCTATAAATATATATGGGCCCCTCAGAACCCATACACAGGCCTTTCAGAGCCTCTGTCTATCTGGGCCTCTGACACCCTATATATAGAGCTTTCAGGCTATCTACCTACGTATAGATAGGTGGGCCCCTCAGACCTTAAATACAGACCTCAGAGAACCCATATATATATGGACTCCTGAGATCCTATATACAGGCCTTCAAGTATGTCTAAGCCCCTGAGGCCCCATACACACTGTTCAAAGCCCTATAAATATGCTCTTTGTACACTGTATACAGGCCTTGAAGGACCTACAGATATGGGCCCCTGGGACCCTATATACAGCAGGCCTTTCAGAGCATATATATATATATACACACCGTAGATAGGCTCCTGAAACTCTATATACAGACCTTTCAGAATATATATAGATAGATAGATATACGTATATATGCTCCTCGGAGCCTGTCTACAGGCCTTTCAGAGCCTCTGTCTATCTGGGCCTCTGACACCCTATATATAGAGCTTTCAGGCTATCTACCTACGTATAGATAGGTGGGCCCCTCAGACCTTATATACAGACCTCAGAGAACCCATATATATATATGGACTCCTGAGACCCTATATACAGGCCTTCCAGTATGTCTAAGCCCCTGAGGCCCCACACACACTGTTCAAAGCCCTATACCAAATCCCCTCATCCCCTACAGAGAGGACCCGCCGGAACACTCACCACACGCTGTATAAAAGCCTACACAAAGAGGTTTCTGAACCCCTACACACGCACGGACCCACCAAAACCCACAGCGAGCCCCGCGCCCCTCACGGCGCTCAGGCCACGCCCACCAGGGCAGGCCCCGCCCACACCAGCACAGGCCCCGCCCCCGGAAGCGCGCGCGCGGCGGGCGGGGCGGCGGGAGCGGCGGCGGGGCTGAGGTGAGCGGGGTCCTGAGGGGGCCGGCTCAAGGCTGAGGGGCCGTCGGTACCGGGGCTGCACGTTCCCGGCCTTGCGGTGGATGGGGGCTGAGTGGATGTCAGAGCCCAGAACTGGGCGGGGAGGGGGGGTTCCCAAGGCACGGGGAAGTTTAAGGCCCCGGAATATGGGGTCTGCGTAGGCCATAGGTCTCGGGGGAGTCCTGCGGGCTGAGCAGGGGTTCCCGGGCCACGGGAATGGAAACGGGCCTAGGGGGAGTCGCAGGCCCCGGGAATAGGAGGGTCCTGCCTCCAAGGCCCCGGGGGTGAGGGCTCCTGGCTCCCGGGGCTTGGGGCTAAGATGTCCCAGGCTGAGACAGAGCTGCTGCCCGGGATAACCAGGTTTTCCGGCACACACGGGGCTCGGGATGCCGTGTTCTTCTGGCTTCTCCATCCCCCGTCCCGCAGTAACGCTGTGCTTTCCCCTGGGACATGAGCCGCGGGTCTGGGGCTGCATGGCGGCTCAGGAACGGGGTCCCGCCGGTGTTGGGCGCCCCGGGCCCGGCAGGGAGTGTTGTGGGGGCTCTCCCACCGTGCGAGCAGCTGCGTTTGGGTTACTTTTCTGGCTGGTTGTGGGATGCCGGCGGCGCTGCCCGGGCTGTGTGAGTTATCGCCGCGTGTTAGAGCTCACGTCAAAACACTTTCTCTTGATAGAGGTTTTTTAAAGCTTCAACTCTGCTGAATGGCCCCAGCTGCGTTTGATGTGCAGTTTGTGTCAGAAAACCTTTAGGGTGAATTTGAGTTAATGTACTGCTCAGAGACCAGAAATGCCTGATGTTTATCACAACGTGATTGATGTGCTCTGTAGTTGCCTGTAGTTTAATGAGCTGCTTGGGAAGGATGGTAAATCTGGCTGTGTTTAGTGGGGTCTAGGGGGGTGGGCAGGTCAAACCAGGCAGGATTTCTGGAGGTTTCTCCTTTAGAATCCTCTTTGCCAGCAGGCTTGGGCTAAAGGCCTGGCTTATCTTTAATTCCTTTATTCAGCTGTTGACCATTTTCCTCCTCCTGGCTTTTTTTGGCTCAGTCTAAGATGCATTTCCTGTGGTCGATAAACTGAGGTCGAGTATGAGCACTGCAGGGCATGACTGCCAGGAGGAAAATTGGGTGCAGCACGAAGTTATGATCTTTTTTATGCTTTTTTCTCATCTTTAGAACAGGCCCCAGATGAGAAATACTTCTCTGTGTTCTCTGTGACCTCTTTATCTGCAAACTGGGAGCTAATACACTATAGGTGAGGATGGTACTGCTGAGTGCTGGGCAAGTCCTTGCTTTCAGGTGCTTTAACTGGTGAATTCATAATTTGGCTGATTGTTACCCTTAATATACCCTGCGTAGAATTATTCTTGTCCTGGAGCATTCTCTTAGGGCTTTTCTTAAAGCTGTAGGAGAACGAGTTGCCTTTTTTTTTCAGTGTACAAAGTTGTGCTGACTTTCCTGGTGCAAGTGCTTGGGCACACTGAGCCCTGGAAGAGGTTTGTCTGCCTGTAGCTTTCTGTCAAGCCAACCTCAGCTGTTCCACCACTTTCATAAAATGCAAAAAACTCCCAACACCAAAAAAACCTGAAGTAGTCACTAAAAATGTGTTTGAACATAGGGAGGTATATAAAAAGCACCAACAAAAATACAACCAAAGCTAATAAAAGATACTTAAACTATGTGTTTGTCTATCTGGAGCAACAGAGCATTTTATGACTTCCCACTGTCAGAGGGCAGGGTTAGATGGGATATTGGGAAGAAATCCTTCCATGTGAGGGTACCCAGAGAAGCTGTGACTGCCCCTGGATCCCTGGAAGTGTCCAAGGCCAGGCTGGATGGGGCTTGGAGCCACCTGGGATGGTGGAAGGTGTTTACAGTGAGTCTTAGGCTCATGTAACCCCTCTTTATTTCCTTGTGGAAGTGGCTTGTTCTCCCAATGACCCATTTCCTGCAGCAACTTTTGTGGTATTCCCTAATGCTTCCTGAGCCAAGAAAGCTGAAATTCCATGCCCTGGAGGAAAAAGAATGATGTGCCTTGATTCCATCATCACTATCTGCCTGCTGGGGACCCTCTAGAGAGCCCTGTGTGTCGCTGGTGGCTGACACTTCTCCCTGCAAGTTCCTGTTGCACCTCCTGGGTTCCTGGGTAAGCTCATGGCAGAGTTTGAGGAGACATGATCCAGTTGTCCTCAGGCTGCAAGACTTGAAAATCATTTGAAGTCTGGGCAGGGCTTTGAAGCAGCAGCTCAGAAATGTTACTTTTTTCAGGTGATAGTTGAGGGAACCATCAGGATGTTTAGATCTGGAATGCGGCAATAACCATTGTTATTTTCTTGAGCAAAATAAGTTCTGTAGCAGTTATATTAAGCTTATTATAAAAACCTACTGTTTTATGCTGTTCCAGTTGCTGCAGTAACACTTTCTGAAGTGATCTGGGATATGGAAATGCTTGGTTTTTTCTTCCCAACTTCCCAGTTGACATATTGGGGCCAAATATTTTAGCTCAGTACAGTGTGGCTGAGGATGCTTGGGTACAACAATAAAAATAACCTTAATTGTATTAATTCCTGGTGCTGTGATTTCCTGTTGGGATGTTGAAGGGTGGAAAACTGTCTTGGTGTAGATGTGACTTCAGGTGAGATGATGTTGTTTGGGATAATTCAGCAGGAAACAGTTACCCAGGGTCTTTGGGTGTTGTACACCTTTGAGATGAAAAATGCCTTTCTTTTTTAAACTGAATTGTTCTAAGAAAAGTGTCCTGTAAATGGTGTGGCTCCCTCTTAAACACAGAAAGGAAAGGCTATTAACAACCATCCAATTCCACCCCTGCCATGGGCAGGGACACCTTCCACTGTCCCAGGCTGCTCCAAGCCCTGTCCAGCCTGGCCTTGGGCACTGCCAGGGATCCAGGGGCAGCCACAGCTGCTCTGGGCACCTGTGCCAGGGCCTGCCCACCCTGCCAGGGAACAATTCCTTCCCAATATCCCATCCTTCCCTGCCCTCTGGCAGTGGGAAGCCATTCTCCCTTGTCCTTTTGCTCCATGTCCTTGTCCAAAATCATTCTGCAGCTCTTTTGTTGGTACTGAAAGGCTGAGGATGAATATTTATCTTTAGGGTGATGCATTTGACACTTCAAGTAAAAAATACATGGACTCGTAGCAGAAAGTGAGTAGAGCCTGAGGCACTTTGTCTCCCTAAGCACACACCATCCAAAGCCTGTGGCAGCCTCACCTCTTAGTTTTAGATTTAAGATACTTTAAAAGAGGAAAACCAGACTGTTGGATCGTGAATTGTTTTACTGTGGCTTCTATGGACTTACCTGAAAAGTCCTTGGGTAGTAAATTTTGAGTTCTGTTTGTCTACTGCCCTGTCTGGGAGTACAGTCACTTGTTTATCCCCAGAGAAACTTGCTAAGGAGTTTACTTCTGTGCATTCTGGATTTACCTTCTCTTGATAGCAGCTTTTAATTGTAGTCCCACCATTTGAAGAGCTCCTTGTCTGTGGGTGTGGGGCAGGACCAGGTTGGAAGAACCAAAGCGCTGATGGTTGTAACTGGGAATTTTGTGCTGTGACTGGCACAAGGTTTGGGTTGGGGATTTTTTTCTGGGTCTCCAAGGTCTCTCAAGGTAAAATTCCTAGTTGTTTCTCTTACTTTAGCTCTGTGATGTGGAATCTGAGATCCTCATGTAGACAACAAGAAAGAAGGTCATGGTTTGAGACAAGAGGAGTTGCAGCTGACCTGTGTTTGAAACATGAGCCCTGGGAATCTGTGTGGCTCCAGAATTCATGGCCTGTCTGTGATGCAGACAAAGCTGCTGTGCTGACACACACCAGCCAGCCCCAGGGTCTGTATGGACCAGCTGTGTTCTGTACCACCGCTTGAATTTCTGTGTTTTCACTTGTTAGATACAAAGTTCCCACCTCTGGCATTTTTGCTTCAGGAGCTAGAAGAGCAGTGGGGGTTTTGTCACAAAAATCCCAGTTGTGATACAGACAGGTACCCGAGGTGTGCCTGCCTGCCCACCTTGGATGGAGCCATGTGTTTGCTGCTGGCTTTTTCCTGCTGAAACCCAGCTCCTCAGGCTGTGTTCTACAAGCGCAAGGCACTAGCCTGGCACTTTCTCCTCTCTGAAGTTCAAGGTAATCCAACAATGTGTTGCTGGAAAAGCAACTGCAGTGATTCAGACCTGCCTTTCCTTTTTAGGGGGAAAGCAATGCTGTACTCTTCTCCCGATTTCCCAAACAATCTCCATCTGGTAGATGAAACAGAGGTGCTGTGAATATTTTTGTCTGTTTCAGTAAGTTTTTAATTTAAAATTTCTTTGTGTAGAAAAGAGAGCCACCAAAACATGACTCTTTGGCCGGGAAGAAGCATTTTCTTACGGAGGATGTGGCTGTACATTATGTTTCTGTTTAAAAGGCAACTTCAGCCAAGGAGAAATTACCACATTGTGATATTTAGGTTCTTGGAGGGTTCGCAGATCTTTTTCCTCCTTGTCACAGAGGAGTTCAGACTTCACCATATCAAATTCTGAGACAATCCACTGTCTGTCACCCTTCAAAAAACCTTTGTCTCTTTCTGGAGCTGGAATTGTATCTGCAGGTAACTCAAACCTGCCAAACTGCCACCTTGTCAGTGTAGGGAGGCTTTTGCTTTGTTCTAAATTTTTCTCTTCAAGAATTAATTTTTCATGTTTATTCATTAGGAGTTAACACTGGTTTTCTTGGAGCCCAGTGAGCCATAAATATTTCTTAAATGTGACTACTCTGAGATACTTTTTGTTTCTTTTGAGTTACATGCAGGTGGATGACTGTTGGATGGAGCTTCAAGGAGAGTCTGTCCATTCTGTGGAAAAGTTAGGAATTCTCAGGGAAAGCATGCCCTGCGGACACAGATTGTGCAAGGCAAGTTAAATGAGTCAGGCCATTAAGCAGATGCATTCCTGCTGGCTGTAACTTTTTATAGGAAAAGGCAGATGTGTTATGTTTTCTACCCCTCTGCCAACAGGCCTTTGATGCTCCTTTGCTCCTCAAATCAGTGTGGAAATATCTGTGCTCTAGTGCACCTGCTGGAGTGTCTGGTTTGCAAAGGCAGCCTGAATATTTGAGAATAACAATTGGAAAAAGAAAATTTCAAAGTACTGATGAGGGTAGAAGTAGCTCGTGAAGCAGGATTGTTTTCCTTAATAAAGGTGTGAAGTTTTTTGGTTGGTTTTTGTTTTTTCAGCTCTTCTAAATTACTTTTGACATCTCTGTAGATGTTTCTGGGGAGCTTTTCGTGGCTGGGGTGTACTGTAATGTTTTCTAGGTAGAAAAGTTCAAGGAATGTGCTGCATTTTGAGTGAAGGGGAAGCTTGAACCAGGAAAAAACAGCATTTGGCATTTATTTCTGTGCAAGTTTATAGCTGCCTCCTAGAAACCTACAGTGCATTGCTGGAGTCTGACAGTCTGAAGTAGGAAGGAAATGGTGTATCCTTGCTGGAGGTGCTATTTTCAGTGCTGCTGCTACAGATGGGCCCAGTTTACTCTGTTTGGGTACACTCACTTTTCATTTGTGTCTTCAAAGCTGTGCTTCATGGTGACTGCATCCATCCACTCTCAGGTCCTCTGGCGACTCAGCTCACAGGTGAAATCTGGGGTTGCTGTTGAGTTTGCCAAGTTTCTTCTGCCAGTTTAGTGGCACCAAAGTCTTTCCCCAGGATGTAAACACTCCTGTTTCCCTTTCAAGGGAAGCCCAAGCCAGCTACTGTCCTACATCCTTATAAATAATCCAGTTGCAATTTCTAAAAATGCTTTATTAAAGCTAAATCTAAAAGCTTGTGTGTTTGCAATGCATAATCTTCTCTCCTTACTCTGAAAATCAGTGCAATTATTTGGCAGAATACAGCAGCTCATGAGGGGAGGGATGTCACTGATCATCTCTGAGGGGAGGCTGAGCCATGGCTGGGTGTAGATACAGAGCTGTGCAGTTGGGGATTGGTCATTTCCAGGGCTGAGGATTTTAGGAAGAGGTGAGACTTTACTGCAATGACAGTTAAAAAGAAATTGCTGGGCTATGGCTTAGGTTTCTGCATTGATTGATACCTGGTAGACTCTACATCAATTTGAATCGTGCTCTGAAACAAATCTGGTTCCTCTCCAGCAAAATTAATGGGATCAAATATTGCCCCAGTCTCCTACCTGAGGAGAAATTACTTCTACTGCTAGATTTCATTTTCCCAAAACTGATTTATGTGCCTTGGTAGGCTAATAACTTCAGTAAAGTATGAAATCCTTTCTCTCAAAATTGTGCCCAGTAAGCTGAAAATTTGGAGGGGAAAAGAGCAGGAGCTGTTGGGTCTGTTTTGGAAATGGGGGAAGGAGGGGATCCAGGTGTTTCATTACCTGGAATGCACCTCCTGGCACCCTTTCAGGAGTTATTCTTAGACGAATTTCATGGAATAATAGGATGGTTCCTGTTGGAAGGGACCTTAAAGCCCATCCAGTGCCACCCCTGCCATAGATAGGGACACCTTTCCCTATCCCAGGCTGCTCCAAGCCTCATCCAACCTGGTCTTGGACACTTTCAGGGATCCAGGGGCAGCCACAGCTTCTCTAGGAAGGAGAAGTCATAACTGGTGGAGGCAGGTTGAAGCTCTGAGGTTTTCTTTCCCCCTGGTTTATGAATCTCAGTGTTAATAGTGAAACTTCTCTCCTGATTGCTTCACCCTTTCCTTTGCATGTTGACTTTTCCTTTCCATTTGATTTATTGTCCTTTTTTCCCCATTTTAATTTTTCCTTCATCTCCCCAGTCCTCTCAAGAAGATGGAGACAGGAGAGCTGGGAGCTGTTCCCCTCACTCCTCTGCTGCTGGCTCTGGTTTCAGTGAGCAGGGCTGAGGGATAATTGACAGTCAGGGGCTGAGATGGGAACAGGTGAGGAATTTTCCTACAGCATCTCAAGGGTCAGGATGTCTTGATGTGCTCTGGCAACATCAAACTTGGCTTTTTAATGAACACACAGCTGCAGAAAACTCTTTGAGTTCTCAGTGACTCCATCTCAGCCAGTCTCTGCAGGAATTTTTATGCCTAAATGATGCCTCCTAAATACACTTTTTTTTTTTTTTCAGAAGGTCTTCCTGCATAGTAGTATATTTAAATTTACAATTGACATTCTGCACTAATTAATGGGCTTACCATGTCCTAGTAAAATTTTTCAAATAAGCGCGTGTGACCCCTTCTCTGATGAAAAATTAAACACCCACTGGCTTCTTGAATTACTGTTTTCCTTCTCACATGCTTGTGCTGCCAAGGCCAGCTTTGACATCAAAATGCTGCTTCAAGTGTTTTATCTGCTCTGGATCTCCAAAAGTTTACTGCTGGGGGTACCCAAGTGTGGGTAGCCCCTTTTGCTCAGGCTGAGCTGCTTAGTGCTTTCAGTCTTGGAATCATGAGCTAATTAGGGAGCTGGAAAACCAGGAGCAAGTCTTTTTGTTCTCTCCTTTTGGTATCTGAAAAAGGATGCAAGAGTCGGGATCTTCTAATTCTTTTCTGCACTAAAAAGATCTAGGGCTTTGGAAAGGCCAGAGGTGGACAGCTTGTCTCATTTTCCTTGGAGACCAGATTAGCAGACAGAGGGTCATTGTGTGGGGAAATCAAATACCCACATCAAGCCAGAACTGATGTAACTGTTGAAATAATGTTGCATTGCTTCTCTTCACTTGACCTGATGGTCTCAGTCAGAGTGGAGCCTCTTTTGTCCTGGGTTGGAAGTGGTGTTTTCCTAGTGGTTTGAGTCTCTCTGTTGACTCTTCTGCTTTAAAAAAACCACCTATGAATTGTGGCATAAATAAAAGTAGATGGGTCATTCTGTTCTGGAAAAAAGCCCCAACTATTTCATTTGTCCAAGGATATTGATTCAACCTCTGGAAGTAACTACAGAGTTGTTCTGAGCAAGAATTTAAGGTAAGGTTGGCTTATCTCTTGGAAACATAAATAAAGTCTACAGATTTCCTTGTAGCTGTAGTTCTAGAACATCATGATAACTCCAAAATAATGAAAATAAGCAAACATAAAATTTAAGTGTTTGTTGGTTTTTTTTTTCCTCTAGGCTGCTTTGTTTTATCCTGTAAATTTTTTTTTATTATAGTAAATCATTCAGGAATAGGGATTGTTTCTTATTGTAAGCTGTAATCATATCAGTTGATGGGCGTTTTATACTTGATCTCAGTTTTGTTCCTAGCCCTACTGCAAACTGTGGTGTTGAGCTTTTTATTGCTGCTCAGGACAAGATGCTTATTTTTAATCTTTCTAAAAGTGAGCATCAGCTTTCTCAAGTGATCTTGACTTCAGTGCCTGGAGTTTTTAGCCAAATATACCAAATATCAGGGCACTTTTGATTTAAAGAAAGGAAATTGTGAGAGGGTGTAGAAATTGCAGATGACAAATTCAGCTTCCAAAGGGATTTTTTAAATTGCTCTGAGATAAGGATGCTCTTTATTTTGGGGCAATTGTGTGAACTGCTTTCAGCTCTCAGGCAGTTGCCACCAAGTGAACACTGGGTAAACATCCCAACAAAATCAAGGATGGAGATTGCTTGGACAAAGCAGATAATTTAGTGTTTCTTAAGGCTCAGGCAGAGTAACCATTTATGCAGTAGTAAAGTCAATGATCAGAAATGTTGTAAAAAATCTCTTCAAACTCCCAAGGAAATGCTGTGGGGCTTAATTTTCATTTTGGTTGATTAAATGATGCTGGCAATACTTCTCTTATCCAATACATGTTAGGAATATAAAGTGTAATTAGGATGAGGAGCCCTAGAAAGGGCAAGGATAGCTTCTTGGGGAAAGGAACACATGCAGATTTTCCTCTGCATATGGAACAGAAATTCATCCCTGGAGACAAAATGGGAACATCAGGTTTGTGTAGAGTGGAAATAATTTTAAATTTGAAATCAGAGTTGTTTTTCATAACCATCTCGTTGTTCAGAGCTGGAGAGGATTGGATCAGTGCTGTTAGCTGCCTGCATTCTGTTAACATTTGAATTTTAAACCTGTTCATTTGAAAAAGAATAAACAAAACCATAATACAAATTTTAATAGGAGCACAGATGAATATCAAATGGATGCTGTTTGGATGGATTCTCCGTGAGCACTGAAATTTGCTGTGTTTGCCCATAAACCAGGGTGGGGATGGATGTGCAGCCTGTGGCTTTGCCAACTCCACCATCTCTTGTGCTCCCACCTCCCTTGTCCCAGGACTGGGCAAAAGTCTTAGTCTGAACTTAATCTGAAAAAACCCACTGAGAAGGTATTTGTTAACAATTTTTCATTACTTGATTGTGCTGTGAAGTCTTCAGGGCCTCCTCCACCACCTCTTGCCTTAAAAGATACTGAGTGTCAGCCCTCACAATTATCTGCTGAATATTTGAGTGTCTTCCCTCCCTCTTCCTCTGTTCCTATCCCAAACTGTGCATCCCTCCACTGTGGAATCCTGACCTGCAGCAGGTGGCACTGATATATCCAGCTCTCTGCAATGGGAATGGCCTAACACACCACACACATGAGAGGTGTTTGCACAGACAGGTCCCAGGATCCTCATTTTTGGTTCAGCAGAACAGTGTGGTGCCATCCTGTGTTGCAGAAGCAAATAGAAAACAATAGTTGTGGCTTTATTTTTTATATTCTGTGGTTATTCACTGCCTGGGGATATGTGAGTAGAATGGCAAGAATGGGGAATAAAAGGAAAAATTAGGCTGCTGCTCCTCTGCGGATTTTTTGGGAATTCCTTTACCATTATGTTCCCAATTTTATTGCTGACCTTGTGAATGAAAAAAATTGCATTTGCCTCAGAAATAAAACCTTTATTTCATAAGAACACACAGCAAATTTTCTTTTCAAAGGCAGCATTTACCCTTCGCCTTCAATCCTGTGAGCTACCAAAATTGCTTTGCCTCCTGCAGCTGGTGTGTGATGAGGTGCTGTTTCTGTGGTTCCTTTTTCTCTGTTGTAATTATGTTTAGATTTGTAGCTCTGCTTTCCCATTTGTCTCTGTTCTGTTGGGCATATAATGGGGTATGGATTGTATTTTGTAAGTTTTGACACTTTGAAACTTGTCCTGTACTTACAGTTGCATATAAATGCTTTGCTCCAGGCTAGATAAAAAAAGGCATTTAAGAACAGTAGGGGTTTCTGAGGAAAATTTAAATGCCTGGGTTGGGTTTTGTTTGATAGGTTTGCTTGTTATTTGGCTAAATTTGCCTTTTAAAAATCCAGCTATGACTTTGCTTCTGGCTAAATGCCTCTTACCTGTTGTAGTTGTTTATCAGGTCTACCTGCCATCTTCCATGCCTTGGAAATTGAGAGATGGGCTGCAGATATTTCATAGAATCATAGAATGGTGTGGGTTGGTATGGACTTTTAAGATCATCCAGTTCCAACCCCTTGCAGGACAGGGACACCTTCCCTAAACCAGGTTGCTCCAAGACTCATCCAGCATGTCCTTGAACATTTGCAGGGATGTGGAGTCCACAGCCTCCATGGGAAGGTGAGATTCCCTCTTGATGAGGGTTTTGGGGAAAGGCTGAGGAATTGGAATAACACTGATTAACAGCTGGATGTGACAGCCAGGTGTGTGTGGCATTCAAATTCTCTGGACAGAGACATAATTCTCTCAGAAAAAGCACAGAGAGAAGAAGAGAAAACAATCTTTATCTTTGCTCCTTTGTTTTCCCCATATGGAGATTGTTTACCTGAAGTGATTGCTGGTTTGGATTCTCTTGAAAGCTGTTTGGGTTCAGTGACCAATCGGATCCAGCTGTGGCTCGGGCTCTCAGCAGAGAAGTCATGAGTTGTTAGTTAGTTGATAGGTAAGTAAGAAGTATGTATGTAGAATAGGATAGTTTCTCTTTAAATAGTGTATTAATATCATATAGTATAGTTTTAATAAAGCTGTCCTTCAGCCTTCTCATCTGGAGCCAGACATCATCATTTCTTCCCTGTCGAGGCTGTCTTTTTTACTACAGGTGTGTGCCAATACCTGACACTCACAAGCGTTTAATCTGTTTATTAGGCAGATTACGTGCCTCTTTCAGAACAGGTACTAAACACCCGTGAGTTACTCTGTGAAACTTTTCCCAGTTTAGGACAGGCAGCACTTGGAAACTTTGTTGTTGTCCTAAAGCAGCTCTCATTCCGCAGGATGTTCCGGCTGCGCTTCCTGCCCGTGGCCGCGGGGCTGGCGGCGGTGTCACGGCGTTACCATGGGACAGCCCAGCACCCTGGCACCCGGCGTAGGCTCCTGGTGGCGGCTTTCCTGGGGACCACTGCAGCCACAGCGAGTGCCAGATTCCTTTGGCAGAGGTAATAGCTGGATTTCTCATTTCTTTCCTGCCCCTGGTAAGTACCTGTGGTGCTTCTGCTTGTCCTGCTGCTGCTGCATGGAAGGAAGGTTGGTGAAGGGCTTGGAACACAAGCCCTGTGAGGAATGACTGAGGGAGCTGGGGGTGCTCAGCCTGGAGAAAAGGAGACTCAGAGGTGACCTTGTCACTCTCTACAACTCCTGAAAGGTGGCTGTGCTCAGGTGGGGTTGGTCTCTTTCTCCAGGCATCAACTGACGAACCAGAGGACACAGTGTTAAGCTATACCAAGGGAATATAGGTTGGCTATTAGGAAACAATTTTTCACAGAAAGGGTGATGAAGTTCTGGAATGGCTGCCCAGGGAGATGGTAGAGTCACCGTCCCTGGATGTGTTTAAAAACAGACTGGATGTGGCACTGGGTGCCAGGGTTTAGTTGAGGCTGGACTTGATGATCTTGGAGGTCTCTTGCAACCTGGTCATTCTGTGAATTCTGTGAATAGCTGTGGGTGATTCCCTGAGGAGCTGCTTTGCTGCTGGCAGTGCTCAGGACAGAGCTCAAGGTGAGGCGTTGTCTCACAGGGCTCTTTGATGTGTTTTTCTGCCTCATTTCCTCCCTGCCTGGTGGTTTGTGGTGGTGTGAAGAGAGAAACCTTCACTTTCACAACTTGTAATTGAAACTGCACATCTGGGCAAGGTTTGCTCCTCTCTTTTTTTTTTTTGTGTGATCTGCTGGCTGCTTGATGTATAAATATGCTTGCAGCATAGGAGCAGAAGGGAATAGTCTGTCTTTGGGTGGGAAGGTAGCAGCACACAGGGTTGATGTGGATTTTAAGGGTCAGAGCCTTAGGACACCTCATGGGTTCTGAGGCTCACAGCTCTTTCCTGTAGCTGAGGCAAAAGGGGATGTTTGGGCCTTCCTGAGGTGACTGAACCCTGTGGCTGTGCCATGCCTGAAGTAAAACAGGGACTCCCTTCTCTTCCATTACTTGGGAACAGCGTGGCACCAGCAGTGTCACTCAAGCACATGACTGCAATTGGAGTCTAAAAATAAACTATTTGCTGAAAGCTTGTGTTCTTTTCATTCCAATACTCGGGGGATTTGTTGCTGGCTTCCTGCTCACCTGTGGCTAGAAGACTCAAGTTTTAATGCAGTGGGAGAAAGGTGATGGGAATTGTTCTGGCTGTTTCTCAGAGCTGTCAAAGCTGGCTCTCTGCTAAAAGGAGTTGCTTCGTGGAGGAAGAACAGTGTGATCCAGCACAGTGTCGTTTTGTGCTGCATTTTGCTAATGATCTGCACTGATGCAGTCAGTGCCTCTGAGAGAATGGTCAGGATAACTCCCCTATTCCAGCAGGGAAGAGAGTGGGGTTTTTCCACTGCAAACCTTTCCCTCAACATGATCAGAAAGTCAGTAGGACATCATGTTCTGTATAAAGCTGCCCCAGAGATGCAGAGTTAATATCTCCCTTCTGTAGCAGGTTCCCCTGCTTTTAAAACCAGCTATATTTTCAGGTGCTGATGTTGTTTTTATCAGGAGGATTGTACTTGTGCTATGTGGAGTTCTGGGACAGGGAGGGATTTTTGGCTCCTGGAGTACTTTGCTGTTCCTTGGAGGTCCTTGGGCACCTTCCTCAGCTGAAAGCATTGATAGAAATCAGTGAGACACAGCTCTCATCAATCTGGAGAAGCTGACTTACTGTTATTACTTGTTTTGCCTTTCCTTGCTCTGTCTCCTTCATCTTTTATAAATTTAAAAAGCACTAAAAAGAATTGTACAGACTTCCAAGTATTCTTTTCCTGAGCCATAAAATAAATCCTCAACGTCAGCAGCTGTAAAATAAAAGTGCACCCAAGCTTACGATGTTAATTTAATTACTTGGCTTAAAGCTGCTGAATAAAACAAGGAACAAAACTGATATATTGGATGTAGAAAATTCTTCATACTGACATCTGTGGAAGTTTTAAATGGACTTTCAAGTGGGCATTTTAGCCTTGTTTAAAGAAATAAGGGATTAAGTGTAAATTTCTTTTGTCTTTTTGAAAATGGTTATTAGGTGATAAGTAGAGTTTGAGAGTAGGTGAATACAGAATGTTTGTAATGATATCCTCTGGTAGGTGTGTCTTGAGTTAGTACAGGAAGTAGCAGTAAGTATAATTAATTTGTTCTAAGAGATAAATATGTAAATATTTCTTTATAGTTAAGGCATTAAAGATGAACCAGGCCAGATGAAGAAGCAGTTGGAAATTTTAAGTTTCTTGGGCTAGATAAGTAGAAGATGGTGGTAGTGTGAAGAAAGACAGGAATTCTCAGGTATAGTCTGAAACCAGTGTATTTCAGGTGGATTCTGTAGGATGTGCTCTGAGCAGCAGCAGAAGCCAGTGCTGGGGTAAGGAAGCTCACACAAAGGTAGAGAAGAAATCAAGGAGTAAAAAGATACATATGGAAAAATCCTATGGTTGGATGATGCAAGATAGACTTAATTGTGTGTCTTCCTAAGATGAGAGGTGGGTTGGTGGAATCTTTGGTCCATTGTAGGTAAGTGTTGCTCTTGTTGCCTTCCCTGCTCTTTGGAAGTCCTGCTGCCGCTTTTGGGGAAGTATCTCATCTAAATTGTTATACAACAGGAGTAGCTCATGCTGCTCAGTTTTCCTGTGGCAAGGAATATTTGAGCAGTGCAAATAGCTGAGCTTACAAGACTAAAGAAGTTTACCCTTTCTCAGCAATAACTTAAACTCTGAGGATTTCCAGCTGGCAAGAGAAGCAGTTAAGTATCTGGGCACTGGCATAATGAACTGAATTAATTGAAATTAATCTTGGTGCAGTCATTGGTTACTCTAAATGAGGCACTAATATATGAGAAGTTTGTGGCAAGCTTAATGTTTGTAGAAACTATTCTATTGCTGATCCTGGTGTAAAACTTGTACTTTCTAGTTTCTGATACCCATTTGGAATGTATTAGTAAATGGCTACAGATCTATTCTTCATGTCACAACCCTTCTTGGCTGAATCTGTGGGCATCTGAAAGCACTTACATTGGCATTTTGGTGCTGAAGCTTGTTAATCAGTCTAACATTGAATGAAGTAAGGGAGCAAAGGTACCTTTGGGGGCACAGAGTGACCTCTGTAAGCAGAGTCGTACCAGTGCTCTTCCTGATAGACTGAAAATACTTAGTAAATGATCCATTTCTTATTCTTCTGTGAATAAATTAGTGGTAAGAATAAGGGTAAGACACCTGTGTTGCTCTGGAAATTGCTGCCTCAGACCTGGACCTTGTTGGAGCCAGTCCAGAGGAGGCCATGGAGCTGGAGCCCCTCTGCTCTGGAGCCAGGCTGGGAGAGCTGGGGGTGTTCACCTGGAGAGGAGAAGGATTGGGATTGGGAACTTGGAGCTCTTTCTGGTGCCTAACAGGGCTCTAGGAGAGCTGGGGAGGGACTGGGGACAAGGGTCTGGAGTGACAGGACAAGGGGGAAAGGCTTTCCACTGCCAGAGGGCCAGATTAGTTTAGATATTGGGAAAGAATTGTTCCCTGGGAGGGTAGGGAGGCCCTGGCACAGGGTGCCCAGAGAAACTGTGGCTGATTGGAGGTGTCCAAGGCCAGGTTGGATGGGGCTTGGAGCAATCTGGGATAGTGGGAGGTGTCCCTGCCCATGGCAGGGTGTGGCACTGGAGGAGCTTTAGGTTTCCTTCCAAATCAAACTGGTTTGGGATTCTATAACTCTGTTTAAGAGTGCACTGATTTTTTTGCACAAGTCCCAGGGACTTTAGAGTAATTTGCTTAAAATACATTTTTAATGGGAGAATTGCTGGAAATATGCTAGCTGAAACAGAGACTTCAAAAACCTCTCTTATAGTAAAACAAAGGACACCACATAAATCATAGTCAAGAGGAGAGAAACCCATTTTATAGCTATAGATCTGTCAGGTACAACTTAACCTAATGTATGGGAGAAAAGATGAAAAATTCTAGGTATTATTCATGTGAGTTTATTTTTAGCGTTCTCATGTGTTTACATGTTGGGGGGATGGAATGAGCTGATGTTTTCAGGTCTCTTCCAATCCAAAGCATTTTGTGATTTTATGCTTCTTTTCTAATTCTTTGTGAGAGATGACACACTCAAGAGACTCTCCTTGGGATTGCTGTGCTGAGGGTTTTTTCCTAAGACTTCAAGACACATTGGTCTGGGAGTGGTGTCTTGAAAGAGCACTGTGTTCTCTCCAGTGGCTTTTGGCTGAATTTCTGGTTTTTTTTCCATGGACACTGGGGAAGGAAAGGATCAGATCCTGGGGGTACATCCCTATACCCCACTGTGGTCAGCTCTGTTTGGAAATGAAAGCAGCATCTCCTGGATTAAGAAATACCAGATTTATGCTCACAAGGATATTGGGGTAATGTCAGGACACCACAGCATTAGGGTACCTGCCTTTGTGGAGTTCTTGCCACAAATTCATTGTGCCAATTTATGTTGGTGTTGAGTATGTGAGAGATGAGGAGGGAAGCAAAGTAGTAAAGAGCCCTGTGAGTGTGGCAACACTGAAAAACTGGGTTGTGGCTCTTCATCCTCTCTGGTGAATTCCTTATTAAAGTTTCAGGTAACTAACTGAGGTGCTGAATATGGTTGAGCTGAGGATGAGCCAGAGTTCCTTGCTGAAAGTTCTCCTGATCCCTGGAGGTTGCCTGTTTTTATGAATGTCGTGTCCTAACTTGCTTTTGCATTACAGCATGAAAGCCCTGGAGTCTTAAGTGGCTTTTAAACCTCACTGGGATGTTCCCAGATATTTACATACAGAGAAAATTGCAACTCTTAGTCAGCTGAGGAATACGTGTGTCAGGCAGGATTCCTCCCTCCTGCCTCTGGTTTGCTGACTCCTGAGGGCCCATCTCTTAATTTCCTTCTGAGGCTGAGCAGCAACTGATAGCTGAGTACTTTGCTACTGCCTTCAGGATTAGAATAACTGATGACTGTTATCTCTGGCACAAAGTTTTGTGATTTTTTTTTTCATGCTGTTCTGCTTCTGTCATTCAAAGAAGAAAAATACTTTCAAGTGAGGGGTTGTGATTCATTGGAAGACCTGCAACTTGAGGTGTTGTGCCAATGCCCAGTGTGAGTCCCAGCATCCTTCCTGCATGTGTATCCTATGGTTGCATGTGTTTGGCTCTCTTCAAGAATGGTTCCCCAAGAGAGAATTTATCATTGCAGGCCTCTGGTAGCTCAGGGTTTTTGGGGAGGATGAGGAATCTAATCTTACTTCTTTGTTGGCCTTCTCTAAGGATTCAAAGAAGATATTGCTGAGTGGGTGGGAAATAGACTTTGATTCAAATTCAGTTCACTGGAGGGGAAAAAACTCTGAAGAGATCAGAATGGTTGAAGCATGGCAGTAGGGTTCAGGATCCAGGGCAGGCCCACTCTGTGGGGAAAGGCTGGTGGCTGGTCTTAGCACAGAGTGAAGGAAGGCTTTGTATTTTAATTTCCCTTTTGTGCAGCAGCTGCAGCACCAGGAATTTAATTGCAAAGTCAGCCTCATCAAACAGGGGAGGAGAGAGACTCTTCACTTGCTGAGGGAAGGCCAGCGAGGTGGATATTTCTGGAACGCTGGGGGTTTTTTCCTCCAGCCATACTCTGACGTCTACACTGAAAGGCTTTTTTTATGTGGGTTGAGTATGGAAGTTGCAGTTGTTGGAAGCCAAGGATTTCAGCAGAGGGTGGTAAAATACACAGAGAAGGTGCACGTAGAAAGCTGCTCCTTCAGTGGTTAATTCAGTAGTAGTTTGGCCAGTGGCTTGGAGGTAAGGAATAGCTGTTAAAACCTTGCTTGAGAAGTAGCCTACAGACTCTGCCTTACACCTCAGCTCATTTTCCTGGATGCTGGGATGGTGGTCTGGTTGTGGAGCAGAGTTAATTACCTGGATAAAGCAAAGGGAGGAAAAAGCTGACTGTATTCAAACAACCTCCATCTGTATTGCTGGAGCAACTGACTTGCCAGCCTGATGAATTGAAGGAATGCGTGGGATGTGCTAGAAAAGTTTGATTTTTCAATTTCATCTATCCCTTCCCTGGTCTGCTAGCTGTCAGTCATATGTTACAGGAGCAAATCTTTCCTGATACAGCTATTCTGCTGCATGTTTCCTATGGAATAGCTTAGTTGTGGAGATAGGCAGTTGATTTCCTGCTGCTTTTCTGTCCCTTTTCCCAAGAGGTTCACTCAGAGCTACTTAAGATGGGTGTCCTGCCTGCACAAGGGCTTTCCAAGTGCTGCTGGTGTAGCCTCAGCTGGCAGCTGCATTTTCAGCCAAGCCCACAGCTCTTCAAGGGTGTGCCAGTGCTGATTAAACTTTCAGGGAAGGCTTCAGGACAGGTGCCAGCATGTGGAGGAGCCAGGTTTGTATCGTGTCTCTGAAAGTTTGGTTCAGTGGAGGCCATAAAGATGGTGCTTTGCTATAAGACTCACAAATATATATTGGCAAGTTGAGACTCAGGGCCTTTTCAGAGCAGAAAGTGTGTAAAACTCCATATCTATGTGAAAAGGCAGGATTAATGCTGCTCTTTGCTGAACACTTGTGTATTTTATTACATCAGACCCCTGTAATGGAGCTGTGCTCTGTCCCACTGTGGATAGAAACCTCTGAATCCCTATCTAAGCTGATCCCTTCCAACCCAAACCATTCCATAAATTATAGTGTCTTCTTCCCACCAGTACTGTGGACGTTTGCAGTTCTTTAGCCTGTTCCCATCTGTCTTGTACTGTGCTGTCAGTGAATTATTGGATGCTGATAAGGAGAGAGTTGTCTTTTATTTTGGTAGCATTTAAATTAATTGATGGAGCACTTATCCCCATTTCTCCTTCTTGGAAGCTGATGTGCTGAGATTGCTGCAAGCTGTGGAAGGTGCCCCTGCCCATGGCAGGGGGTTGGAATGAGAGGATCTTTAAGGCCCCTTCCAACCCAAGCTATTCCTTGATTCTGTGAATCCTGGGGAGACAGACAGACTCTCTTCTGTTAGTATTGCATAGCACATCTGTGTTTTCCAGGAAACTGGTAGGATGAAGTATGTGTAGCCTTTTGTTTAGAGCTTGGGAAACTTAAAAAATCTTGGTTTGTTTTTGTTTTTCTCCCTAGACAGCCCTTTTAAAACAAACTCACACAGCTGTAAATGACCACATTCATAGTTCCAGGCAGTACCAAAGTGGTCAAGGAGCAGCACCTGTGTGTGAGCTCATACTCTGTGACTAGTCCAAAATAAATCACCAGGAATGCAAAGTAAAGGCAGTTTTACTTAAATTATGGGCAGGCTGGTATGTTTCCCTGAGCTGTTTGAGTCCTTTAGAAAGTGAAATAATTTTGTCAAACCATTGGCTTTGTTGCTTGTGACATGTTAAGGGATCCTCAGAGATTATCATCTCTCTGATGTTAATGTGGTCTGAGCTCTGAATCTAAACTGCTTTACAAGTAAAGCATGGGAAATCCAGAGCATTGTTTGGCTTAGGGATTTATCCTGCTTTTTATTTAATCATCCCATTGCCAGTTGCAGTTCTGTGAGTTGCTCCTGATTCTGAGTGATTTGAAGTGTTGAGTCTTGGTCTATGAATAGAGTTGACTGAAGATCATTGTATTTGAACAGCAAGGGAAAAGGGGTCCTGGGCTCTGCCAGAGTTTTATTTGCACCTTGAGGACAAACAACTCCAGTTTTGTTGTCATAAATCCTGCAGCACTGGTGTTTAGAAGTGTCATTGGTGGAAGAAGGGGATAAAACAGCTTGTCAGCTGCTGGAGATAGAAAATAAATCAGCTGAACTGAAACAAAAAGGTTGTTCATCCTGAATCCTGCAGTGCTGCGGGTAAAACACATTTCTGTCACTTAATACATCTTTTTGGGGAAGCAGAGGTGGAAATTAGTGCTAGAGGAGGTATGATATGCCTTTCTCCTAGTGTGTCTTGTGTGTCTAGTTTTTGGGAGGGGGTGTTATAATTCACTGAGTGATTTGGACTGGGAAAACTTACTGTGGCCTTTAGTCTGGGGTTTGATGAAGGGTGGAAATTTGATTACAACAGGGAAAAGCACACTGAATTCCAAGGGGACTGGTCACCTTTGCTTTTGCTTTGCAGCTCTCCCTGCTGAACCGTAACCAGTGTTGCACTCAGGTGGAGCCTGGCAGGACCATTTAGTGGCACCCCTTAATCACTCCCTAAATGAGTGTTTTCTTTTCCCTGGTACAGAGCCTATGCAGAAGACTCTGTCAGACATGGCCCGAGGGCAGAGCCGGGGGAGAAGATGAAGCACGAGGAGGAGGAGAGCAGCAGCAGCGAGGACAGGAGGGCAGTGGCGTCGGGTGATGAGGAGGCACCACCAGAAGGGAAGAAGAAGAAGCGCTCCGGGTTCAGGGACCGCAAGGTACCAAACTTGGGTGTCTTGCAAGAGGGAAAACTTGCTCTGTACCTGTCTTTATTTTCTGAGGAACTTCACTCTTTGGGAGCCTGCTTTCTCAGCATGTTGCCATGAGTTTCTGCAGGTTGAAACTTGTGTATTTGTGATTTATTTCTCTCTGAAACGGAGACCTCTTCTCCCACCTCTACTTATATGTCCAAGATAATCAAGGCTCCTGCACTGATAGCTGTTAAGATGGTGCATACAAAGTAGGGAATTGGTGCCAAAGCTTTTAAACCACCTGGGATATTCAGCATGCGTGTCTCTTGGGTCCATCCTTTTGCCTGAGGATATACACAGTGCATGCCGGAAAAAGTAGAGGGTGAATGTGGAGGGGAGGGTTATAGGAAAAGGTGTACTTTAATTCTTCATTTAATTGTTCTTTGCAAATGTACTTGTTGAAATACAGCCTTGGTCCCCCTTCTTGGTTAGTTCTGGCTCTCTCTTGATGCTTCTGGCTATTTCATTTTCAGATCAGACGCATTTTCAAGAGGAGGAAAACTTGAGTAATAAGCTCTATTGTTGGCTTGTGACCTGCCTTCACTCTTGGGCAGTTCCAGGAGCTTTGGGCACCGCAGAACTGACAACTGGTTTAGCACTATCTGAAACCATTGTTATTAAAGGATGTGTAATTGGATCTGACAGAATCCTGTAACTGGGAGCTGGCAGACAGCAGTATTTTATTTTTTAAGCCCATCTGGATGTCAGTTTTATAGGGCTGCGTTGGATGATGTAATATCTTTGCAGCACCAAAGAGGAGAAAGGAATTGTGAAGAGAATCTACTCCAATTTTGTTATGATTTGCTTCTGATATTTATTTTTAAGCCTGTATTCTGGAGGTTGCATCTCATTAGCTGTTAAATTGTGGGTAGTCATATATAGTGGCTTAAATCATGAAATATTTTCTCATGAAAAATTAAGAGCTGTTTCCTTTAGAGCTGCTGAATCATTTTGGTTCCTGGTCAGAAAAGATTACACAACTTGAGATTTCAAGTGCCTTGTGGTATTTGGGGCTCCAGACTCTCTCCTGTTGTGACATGTTAGTGGCAGCTCAGTGAAGTTATGTAGCAAGATACTGTGCTGAGATATTCAGAATTGTCCAGGAATGTGGGTTCTTGGAAGCTGCTAATTTTCATGGCAGCTGGGTGTCAGGTGCTCTGACAGTGCTCTTGCCAGTACTACTCAAGAAAAGCAGGTTATTGGTTTTTTCCAGTGTTAGCAGAGGCAGTTTGCAGAGAGCAAACCATAGTCCACCTCCACCCACACTCTTAGTTTTGAATACAGTGAGTGTAAAGGTTGATTTTTGTCTGACATGGCTGCTGGCTGGGGAAGCCAGAGGAAGTTTTTTACAGGCAAGGACTGTTGTTCCAGTTGTTTGAGATGTGCCTGTGTTGACCAGCTCTTTCCATTCCAAACTAGGTAGGGATTAATATGGCCATGATTTCCAAATAAGACACAAGCCAGGTATGCCTAAAAGATGGGAATAGTGTGGCCTGGATCCCTTCTCATCCCAGCCTGCCTTCTCCAACAGCAACTCAGGAGCAGTGATTTCCCTGGGGACAGCCCTCATCACCTTTGTGCCAACACAAGCCTTTTCTCTGCAGCCTCCAGACAGAATGTACCTTGTGTGTGGCCTGAATGCCAATGTTGCAAAAGCTCCTTTAAACGCAGCATGTGCCAGGTATTGTCTCAGGTGCTGGCTCAGTGTTTGTTGCTGCAGTGAGTCACCCCGAGAGCTGTTTGAATGTGGCCAGCTCAGATGACAGGGGAAGGTGTGCCCCTGCTCCCAGGATGTGCTGCTCCCCTAATTGTGTAGCACCTCAGGGATTCTTGACTCTTCTACGTGTTTAAGTAAACCCCAACAAACCACCAGCCACAGTAAAAATTTCCCAGCTCTTCCCATAATTAATTGAAATAGCATTGGGATTTTCGTTCCAAAAAAAATGAAGCCTAATTGGAAGTGCTTAACACTTGTTTGTTATCCTAATGTTGCTTTTAATGAAGGTGATAATTAGTGGTGAAACAATAAATTAAGTTTGACATTGCTGTTTTAGATAGTGATCCAGTGGGAGGGGGAAGGTGAAACATAAAGCACTTTCAGGTGTTGGGATTGTGTGTGGATAGTTCTCAGGCAGGTGTAGGTCCTTGATATGTAGGGCAGAAAAGGAAAAAAAATTACTTGAGTGCCTCAATACAATTTGAAGGCTAATGAGCTGTAATACAGGATGGGGGCGGGCTGATGTGTTAATTAACTTGCTAAAAGTGTTTGCATGCAGCAGTAGGGCTGACTTACCAAGATGTACTGGAAGTGTTTGGGTCTTGCAGGTATCTTGCCTTGGGATGTTCCTCGTGCTGAGCCTTCATTTGGGTGTGTGTCACAGGAGGAAGCACAAAGAAAATGAGTCCTAATTAATTTACCCTGTAAAGATGTGTGCTGCTGCATAGTCAGTGAGGCCCTGGTGATGCTCTGTGCCTTGAGATGCTAATTTAGAGCTTTATTTTCAGCATAGGATTTAGGCTTTTTTTTTTTTCTTTTTACCTGAGGCTTAGCATAAACATTGACAGTCTCAACAGCACCTTCATTCTTGTAGAGCAGCAGGGATTACTTACTTGTCTTTCTCCTCCAGTACATGCTCTAATAATAAATCCAAAAAAGGGATTTTTCCCTTGGGGTCATATAATCTTTCTGAAGGTGCCTGATTATGTAAGGCTGCATTTCTGGGAGCAGGATGAGAATTTTGACTGGTCTTCCTTGCATCAAGGACTGGTTTGTAGTAGGGAAAGAAGAGGACACCGTTGTCTGGCATGATTTTCAGTCCAGGTGACTTTGAAGCAGTGCAAAAACCCCTCACAAATGGTTGTCTGTACCCAAATACATGGGCTCTTAGCTCCACATTTGTGCTGGGGGATCAGGCCACTCTTGTTATCACCCCCTTGATGTTCAGCACCCAGTCATAAATTACAGGTTTTCCCATTTGCAGCATCTTGGCTGCTCCCTTCTTGACCTGACTTCGTGTTGCACCCAGCCTTGCAGTCAGAGGGATGGGCTGCCACATTTGTCAGTTTTTGCCGGCTGATTAGCTCATTACCAAGAATGATGTAATTGTGATTTCAGCTGCAGGCGAAGGGGAAGAGGTGTGCCTGCATTTGCTCCCTTCTTGTAGGGAAGCTTGTAGAAGAGGTGCGATTTCCATTGTGATGAAAGCAGCCTGTGAGATGCTAAAAAGCAGTTTAGGTTCTTCTCTTTTGGTCTAGATTGTGCATTTTTTGTGCTGTAAGATGAGACAGGAGATGTGGTTTTGAGCCTATGTTGTTATTAAGATGTTGTTGCTGTGGAAGTAATACTCGAAATATTCTAAACATGAGGAGAAGAGCACCTGAAAGCAACAAGCCTGATTGTAGCATCTTAGCAGGGCTTAAAATAGATGCAGAGGGAAGAGCCATTGTGGATATGAAGTCAAGTGGGGTAAAATGAAACATGGTTTTACTGCCAGAAATGTCAGGACTCCGTCTCTGGTGCAGCAGTGGGGTTGGGTTGTTGAGTTGTGCCCAGCTGGATTGAGGGAAAGCATTTGATAGCACCTTGCAAGAAATTTTTCCACAGGCTTGGAAAATTTGGCTAATGAGGTTTTTTTAGCTAGAAAGCAGGCTGTGTTGAAGGGTTGCCATGGATGGAGGGAGCTGGCTGTGGTCTGTGGTGTCTGCTTTTGGCCTCAGTCTGGGATTTCATACTGTCCTTGAGTTTGTCTTCCTTGAAGGTAAAAATACTGAGCTGTTTCTGGCTGATTAAGCTGGGTGGGGTGTTATTCATGAGATCAGGTCATGCAGGAGTGAGATATGGCCTGCACCCACGAGTGAAAAGATCAGTTTGGCATAAGGAGCTGCCTCCTGCCAGGTGGGAGCAGTAGACAAAGCCAGAAAGAGGTGGAAAAGTGGGTGTCATCTTTACTTGGAGCTTGGCAATAAAGCAATTTTCCTCATTCCAATGCCCTTAGCTGTGGAGAACCCTGTGGACTGAAGCAATAAAAGTGGAATTAGGTGTGTTGATTGGAAGTCCAAAGGGCCTAGGGGAAAAAACTTTCTCCTGCAGGAGGGAGGGAACTGCCTGTAGTGGTTGATGCAAGGACATGTGAATTCTGGAAAAGCTGTGGTGATGCAGAAGTAAAGGGGGAGAATGCTTTAGGTATTTTCATTCTAGGTAGTGTCAGCTGGGGCAAATACAGAGGAGAGAGGATTTGCTTTACCAAGGCCTGGCTTGGGGGATTTGAAATATTTGGCTCTTTTTTATCCTAGAAGTAAGAAAAACTAGAGAGGGTGTTTTCTGTCTGATAAACATCAGGCTGAGGAAGTTGTTCAGGAACTTAAGGACAAGGCTGAACCAGGACCAAAGCCAGGAATGATCTACAGCTGCCTTGGCAGTACCCTTGATCTTGCCTGTTCTCTTGCAGCACATTGTTGGTGGGGATATTTTCCTCCTGTGGCTCTTGGCCAGCTGCAGGTTTCAAGTACATTATGGACTGTTAAACACAGCATATAATGCAGGAATGAAAAGCTGAAGTAAGGAGGAAAGTTTTCTGTGCTCATACATGATGAAGTGTAGGTGTCTGTGCCTTTTTCCACCCTTATGGCCTTGTGTTGGGATTTTGTTTAGAAAAGCTGTCTGTTGTCTTTGATTAATTCCAGCTGTTTGGGGGGAAAATGATTCTAGGTACCAAAAAAGAAATCACTGCTGGCAGAGTTAGGAAGAAGCAGATTGGTGGGGAGGACTGAGTTTCTGGGGAATTCTGCCAATGTGATAGAAAAAAGGAAAAAATGGGCTTGGGTGACTGAGCAACCAGCTGGGGCTCCAAGTGATTTTTTCCAAGACTCTGCTTGAAAGTAAAGGTTTCTCCCAACCTTCCAAGACTTTTTTCTTTTACTTCATATATTAATCACAAATCAAACCCTTCAACACTGTGGTTAAAATGTTGGGCTGCTTTAGGTTCACAAATGTGATGCCAGAGTGTTTTCTTATGCTCATGTTTTTAAAGCACCTTCAGGAATTTTGTGGATTTCTTTTTCTTCTGCCACCATGAAGAGTCTAAATTTATTCACAATGAAGATTTTTAGTGTTTGTTCTTAATCCTGGGACATCAGCAGCTGATATGTCCAGTTTTCCTAGGTGTTCAAAGGGCTTTTGAAAGGAATAATGCAAAAAGTGTCCAGAGTTGTGTTGCTACATGTAACTTGTCCTGTGGCAAATTTCTCTGAGGACTGAGAGTCAGCGTGAGGCACGGACAGTGCACATCTAATGCTGGCTGAATTTCATTTCCAGGTGATGGAATACGAGAACAGGATCAGAGCCTACTCCACACCAGACAAAATCTTCAGATACTTTGCCACGCTGAAGGTCATCAACGAGCACGGCGAGTCCGAGGTGTTCATGACCCCGCAGGATTTCGTCAGATCCATCACCCCCAACGAGAAGCAGCCAGAGAGTGAGTGGTGTGTGGGTGCTGATCAGGAGAGCTGATGCTCCCCAGGCTCTGCTCACCTGGTCTGTAAACTTACCAGCTCTGATTGCCAGAGCTAGGAAGCATCTCCTGAAGGTCTCCTGCTCCAAGCCAAAATTAGCCTGAGTCCTTTCATGTTTCCCAAAATGCTGTTGCAGTGTAGTAGAGCTGGCCGGTGTGAGTCCCTGAAGAGCAGATGGGATGCCTTTCTCCTGTAGTTAATAGGGAAATATTACCTTTAACTGAAACACTTCCTAAACCTACAAAAAGAGGTTGCTTTGGCAAGGAAAGCACCAGCAATAAGGTTGGAGTCAATGATCTTAGGGATCTTTTCCAACCTAAGTGGTTCCAAAGGAGTTGAGGCAGCCCCATGTGATGCTGCTGGTCAGGGTAGGGCTCATCTCTGCCATCTTCAAATTCCCTGTGTGTTGCAAACAAACACATCACTTGTGGTACTTTGGGGGGGGGTTGGCAATCAAAAAGACCTGCTCTTGTCTGGAAAGCTGTGTCCTGAATATTTGGTGTTGGTGGGGTAGCAGGAGGCTTTTATCTGCATTTTAGAGATTTTTGTCTCCATTTCATGTTTGGGGTCTCCATTTAGAGATTCATTTTGTCTTCCTTTTAGAGATTAATATTTGGGATGAGATGTGGGAGATCATGTTTCTTGGTCTCCCACATTGTATCTCAAAAAATGAAACAGGCTTTTGTCAAATTAAAAGTTCCCTTGTCTCTGCAGACATTGAAGAAGAACTTCAGCCCCCAAATGTTAAATATTTGAGTGTGGAGTTTGTGTCCAAATTGTCAAACTGTTTTGATATCTTACATGACAGCTGCTAAATAAATACTGTGTACTCTTGTGCTTAGAAAATAACAGTATGAAGTGTGTCCAGGAAGGAAGAAAAAATAATCCTGGCATTAATATTTAAAGCATGCAGGTGAATTGATATTTAGGTTTCCATCCTAAATTTCCATTTTCCTTGGAAATGGCTATAGTTTCCATGTGAATTAATGGCTGTAGGTTACCATCTTGTCTGTCTCAAACTCCTTGAATTGGTACTTGGAAAAGCAGTAGCACCTGTCTGGAAGCTTAAAAACTGAAAACATCCTGTGTTTCATTTCAACACATCTGATTCTTTTATTTCTTCCACATGCTTGGTGCATTTTAGGGTGTGTACAGCAAATAGCTGGAAGAATGCTGAGCAAACACCTCACTCAGAGACAAGCAGAGGTGACTAATGGGAAACAATAATTCATCAGTCTTGGCCACTCACTTCCCATATTATTCCCATTGTTATCCTGGCTGTTGAAATGGCCTCATGAAGCCATGGTGCCTGCAAATACTGCCAGTCAGTGACACACAGCAGCTTGTAAGGGAAGAAAGTGGTCTTGGGTGCTTTAGCAAGTGGAATGGGATGGAAGCTGAGCTTGGGCTGCCCATCAGCAGGCAGAGTAGGAAGCTAGGCATCTTGGATTTTGCTGAGTTGAAAAATCTGTCTTCAGAGCATTTAGGGAAATTTTGTGGATTTGCTTCTAGATGGAGCTGCTCTAGGGTGGTTGTTCCTTACCAGCTCTGCACATCATCACAATCACAGTAAATGGGTTTTTTTTAACAAATAATGAACAGTAGAAGAGTAAAACACTTATTGCTGCAATAAAGTCAAACCAGCCATAACCTTGTTCTGAAATGTTTTTAAAGCTAGTAGTAAAAAATAAAAGGAAGATAGGTCTGGTTTTCACACCAGAAACTGAAAACAGAGAGTGCTACCTGCTGGCCAGATGAGTTCTGTACTTCACTCCCTGCTGGTGCTTTTGACTCATAGGATAATTTAGGTTACAGGTTAGTTGGGAAATGCTGGGGCTGCTTTCATCCTGAGTCACAACTTGGGTGTGCCCTCCACTGGGGCTAGAGCATCCTGCCTTCATCCCAAGGCCTTCTTTGGGGTTCTGATGTAGCCTGGTGTGATCCTGGGAGACTTCTTTGAGGTAATCCTTCAGTGTGCTCAAGCTGCAGGTCATAATTTCAGGGAGTAACTTCTTGTAAATGCCTCTGCTGTTTTATGGAGAGAAAACACTGAGGAATAGAAGTGATCTGGAGTAACAAGGTAGCTGAGTCCCTGTTGTATTTATTTTTAAACTGCTCGTCTACTGTGAAGGTGTTGTGTGCCTGATTCATTTTTATGGATTATGTAGGGAAAGTTTGATTTATTGTCAATAAAGTGTCAGCTTAATTCTGGCCTGTGTTTTGCTAGCATGGGGAAAATGAATGCCAATTCCTCAGCTCCTGTAGATTGCTTTCTCTGGTTCAGTCAAACTTCCTGCCACAGCATTCCCAAGTAGGCAAGCTGTGCTTAAGTAATGACATGAGCTTGCTGAGCTTGGAATGGTTTGTCAGAAGAAGCCAAGGAATGGCATTAAACTTGAAAGCTTGCTTTTAAAAAAAAATTCTTTCTGTGCTATCTGGAAAGTTCAAGTGCCAGGAGAAGCGTGGGTGGTGATTTCTACTCCCTGCAGTCCCGTATTATTTTTTTTCTCTTATGTCCTCTCATACCTGAGAGATAAGTTTGCTCCAGGAGTGGATGGGGAGGGATGGCTGTTTCCTGCCTGGTGCTTCCTTGGAACCCCAGTCCCAAACCAGCTGAAAATACTCTGGTGGGAAGTGCAAAGATTCCCTCTATTTCCCCAGGTTTATCTGGGTCCGTTCTGCACTGATTGTTTTCCTGAGGAAAATGAGTATTTTGGAGCATCCTGGACTAAGAAGGAGCTGTGTCATGCTCAGCTTTCCTACGGCCTTTGCAATAAGGACTGAAAGAAGTAAAAAACACTTCTATCTCATCCCAGCATGGTGTAATGAAGGCAGGTTCTTCCCAAACAATCCTACTCTTCCTTTCCTGTATTAACCTCACTGGTTATCCCAGACTCCCGCCACAGGAAAGATGCATTTCAAGTTTCACCTCATAATGAGCAGCAACTCAAATATCTGAACTTTTGGAAGGTTTTTTGGTTGGGTTGTTTTTTTTGTTTGAGTGCAAGAGACCCCAACCATGCTGCTGAAGGCCAGGCAGGAGCAGCAGCTGTGGCCCTGCTGGCTCTGTGCATAGGATGGTGACAGAGGAGAGGAGTTGTGAAGGATGGAGCTGATTGCTGGTGCCTGCATCAGAGTGTGCAGCTTGCTTCTCCTGGTAGGAATGATATGTTTTCCATGTCTCAACTGTATGAGGAGCTGAGCACAAGCTGGCTTCTGGGGTGGTTATGAGTGATTATTTGTAATTTTGATTAAAGTTTATGAAATAAACCTGTACAGCCATCAGCCAGGAGCTGAGACAAGCACTCAATAAGGAGGGGAGAGCTCTCTGGGCTGGTACAGATCCCTAAAGTTACACAAAGAGGTCAGCTGGGATATATAAGACCTAGAAGGAAGCTAGAAACTCTGGGATTCCAGTCCTTCTGGGAATTCACTCTCTATTCTTCCCCAGTACATCTGCTGGAGAACTCTTCAGAGCAAGGATGCAAGTAAGAGGTAACTTCATTTGTCTCCTGAACAAGGTACAGCTCTTTTTCTGTGGGAATACACAATGCCTGGGCAAGAATCATCTTTGAGCCTGTCATGCCTGATATGAGACCCCAGGAAAAGAGGCAGGGAAGAGCAGGAGATGCATTTACATGTATGCTTATGTGCTGAAAGTCACATAAATGAGGGCTTCCCGTAGAGGTGCCAGGTCGGTGTGGCTGACCAGGTGTGTTAGGAATGCATGTCTTACAGGGCGACTTGTTGGAGCAGGAGGAGATAGATGAGAACCTTGATCCTTCCTTCCTGAAACAAAACAGTCCTGGACTTGAACCTAAACACGAGGCTGTTGTCCCCTGAGAAGTCTCAGGCAGCTCTTTGTTTGCTTGCAGATTACATTTTAGATTCAGAAGGGAAATACTCTGAATACAACAATCAGAAGCTGGATTACAGCTCTGGAGGGGAAAGCTTGCTCCAGCATTTTCTCCTGCCATAATGTGGCATATCACAAGCACAGTTAGCAGGCTTTTCAGTCTTTATAATTAGCCCTTTTATTCATCTGCTGGCAATAAAGGAGTCCATGTTATATATTAAGCAGTGGGGGAAAAAAGCAGATCATGAGTGAATGTTACCCAAATAATGTGAAAAATCTGACAAGGATATCAAGACTGGAAGGAATTGAAAAGGTTTTTCCATCAGTGAGAAGTTGCTGGTGTCCCAGAGGAAACCATGGTGGTTTCTAATTGATCTCAACTGTGTTCTTGGCATAATATAATTGTCCTTCTCCTGGAAGCTCGTTTTTAAAATGTTTTTTAGAGCTGCAGTCTATAACCTACTGCCTATGGATTTATTTTTACAAGATAACATGAAGAGCTTAGTAATTGACTGCATATTTATCAAGTGTGGTAATTAGTTGGCTTTGAGAAAATCCATCGAAAGTATGTATTTTTTTAATCAATAGGAATATAATAAGCATTTGATTTTAGATTTGGCTGTTGCTGAACAAGAGCAAGAGCAAGTTATTCTGTATTTTTCCCTTCACATAATTCATTCCTTCTCCATGAAAATGTCCTCCCTAGCTCAAAATGAGAGAAGTAAATGCAGGGAGTATGGTTCTGCTGTTGAACACCCTATTTTCCCTATTGTGGCAGGCAGTGAGTGTTAAGTAATTTTTGCTTTATACTGAATCATTTTTATTTTTAGAGTGCTGTGAAAGTACCATCACATGAATAAAAGTGGCAGCCTGTATCCCTGGTATTGGTGAGTAAATGGTGTCTGTCTACTCTGAAATAACATTTCTAGTGGTGCTATGTGCTTGGATGCTTCATGGCAGTGCTGCTGTTTATCTGGGGCTCCTGACAGATGACATCAGAATTTGTAGGAGTAATAAACAGAGGTTGCTAAACATTCCAGGGAAACTGCCTGGGAAATCATTGCAGGTTACTGAAATGCTGCTGGCAGTGCGTGGCTGGTGCAGAGCCCTTGGCTGCAGGAGCAAAAGGTGAGGTGTTGTGCAGGGTCTCAGATCGTGGTGGAAACTCTGAGTTTGTTAAATAGAAACAACGAGTGAAACTCTGTGTGATCACTGCAATCCAGACTAGCCATGGGGTGTGTCCCAGGAAAGCTTGAAGCAGACAGGTATCTTCCTGAAATGACTCCTGGATTTCATTGCTGCCTCTCTTGAGGAAGTCCTTTCAGCCACTTCTGGGAGAATGCTTTTTCAGCCCCAGCTCCTCAGTGAAAGATGGAAAAGTTCTTTTTCTCCTGATTCAACATGCCTATTAGCCTGTGTTCCTGCAGCCTGTCAGCAATAGCCCAGCAAGGGGCTGTTTGACTTGGGAGTGTGGCACTTAGAGACAATCCTGTGGTGGCTTTAACATATCACTCTGCCTTTTGAGAAGCAGAGGTGCATTAACTGCCATTCTTCCCTTCCCTTGTTCAGCTGGGATTGTCTTCATCCATCCATTGGCTCACCAGCCCATGAAAATGCTGAATTCCTATTGCAGCACCTTGGGGGGAAAGCTTCTTGGGGCTTTTTATCTAATTTAAAGAAAGACTCCAGGAATCAGGCAACAGACCCTCTTTGTTGGTTTCCTTTTGTCAAGTTTAAAGGCTTGTGGAAAAGCAGGCAGCTAAGTCCTTAAAAAAGAAAATAAAACTATACTGGGAAAAGAAAAATATATAGAGTAAAAGTGTATGCATTGAACATAAATGCCTCTTTTCAGCTTTTGAATTGACTTCTTCTCTCAGGACAAATGTAAGGGGAATTTCACAGAGGAATTTAAGTGTGCAGCTTAATTAATGCAGCAGAGGAGAGGGGACATGGTTGTGCAGGGCTGGGAGGGTGACCATATAAAACGCTGGTGGAAACCAATGTGCTTGTGTGTGCAGTACAATTGTGGAATCATCTGGGTTGAAAAAGATGTTCAGAGATCAAAGATGTTCAAGAGTTCAGATATTTGAATTGCTGCTCATTATGTGCTGAAACTTGAAATGCATCTTTCCTGTGGCAGGAGTCTGGGATAACAAGCGAGGTTAATACAGGAAAGGAAGAGTAGGATTGGTTTGGGAAGCACCTGCCTTCATTACAGCAATGCCATGGCCACCACTAAACTATGTCCCCAAGAGCCACATCTATATGGCTTTTAAATCCCTCCAAAGATGGTGGCATCACCACTGCCCTGGGCAGCCTGTGCCAGTGCTTGACCTCCCTTTGGTCAAAGAATTTTTCCTAATATCCAATCTAAACTGCCCCTTTGTTTGAGGCTGTTTCCCCTTGTCCTGTCCCTGTTCCCTGGCAGCAGAGCCCGACCCGCCCTGGCTGTCCCCTCCTGGCAGGAGCTGTGCAGAGCCACAAGGTCCCCCCTGAGCCTCCTTTTCTCCAGGCTGAGCCCCTTCCCAGCTCCCTCAGCTGCTCCTGGGGCTCCAGCCCCTTCCCCAGCTCCCTTCCCTGCCCTGGACATGCTCCAGGGCTCTCTGGCTGGGAGGGCCAGAACTGGACACAGCCCTGGGGGCCAGCCCAGGGGATAGGCCCTACCCTGGGCCTGTGCCCACACCACTGTTGGCACAGCCCAGGAGCCATGATTTCCATATTTATTTATTACATAAATATTTATTATAATTGTTTAGAAACATATGGTATTTATATATATAAAGTGACAGTTATCAGCTCATCTTTTCTTGCAGTTCTCTACACAATCATCTATTCATTTTGGCTCTCTGTTGAAACCTCTGTGCTTTCCCAGTGTCCAGTTGCAGGAGGTGCCATTAAGACGTACTTTCATTTGCTATTTTTAACCCCATGTCCTTTTTTTGGCGTTCCATGAGTACATGTATAATGTCAGGCTGTCAGGGATCTGTCTTTCAGCAGCATTTCCTGGCATGGGAAAAGGAGGTGTTCTTGAGAAATGACTTTATTATGACACATGGACATAAGCTCAGCTTAAGTCACCATCCAAGTGGATGGTCAGGGTGAGCTCTGACCACATAAAGTGTCTGTAATAAAATAATCACATTTATCAGATAAATCCTGCCTCTAAATGCACTAATAATTACCTCATTTATACCTGCAGCTTGGAGAAGGACAAAATTCAGAAGATTAAAGTCTGGAAATGTGTATGAATATGCAATTTGCATTGTTATCAGACCCATGAAATATTGAGAAGGTGCTTTCTGGCTGGAATTTTCACAAGTGCAGAAAGCCCTGTGACAATTGCCTTGACCTTTGAAATTTGTGGCAGAGGAGTTGTAGCTCCTTTGGGTCACAAAGGGTAAGGGGGGGTCAGCCTGGAGCAATGAATAATTCCATTTTCTGCACAATACCATGAAACTTTCCAGCAGACAGGAAGGGTTTCATTATCCTCTTTCAAAAGCAGGTGACGCAGCAGGCATGGGGAAGGCTTTATTTTGGTTTTTCCATCTTATTTTCTAATTTAAATTGAAATGAGAATGTGCTAATTACCATAAACAGTGGCAGAAAATACATGGGACGTCACTCTCCAGAAGGTTTTATTTCTCAGAGCACCAAAAATCAGCCTCTACTCTCCTGAGTTTTACTGGAAATGCTTGACTTGAGTTCTGCTTAATCTCTTCTCAGGTTGCATCTTCCTGATTTTGGATTGCAAAGCTCAGATAATTAATCTTCCTGATTTTTTTTTTTTTTTTTTTTGTCATCTTGCTTATACATGCAGTCACTGGTGTTAGATGCCAGCTGGGCATTGTGGGTGAGATGAGAGCTTTGTGCCTTAACTCACCTAAGGCTGGCATATTCTTTTCCCCTCTTCAACATAAATAAACATTTCGGGAAGGTATCAGAGACTTTATTGATATAAACAATCCCTCTCCCTGCTTTTCTCCAATTCAGCTAAAGTACTCCACTTCTTACAAATGCATCTACAGCTTATCTCCTTTAAAATCTATTTATTTTATACTCGGATATGAACAAGCTTTGGGTTTGTTTGGGGATATCCCAGTTAACTATGAGAACAAGTCAATTTTTTCCCATTTGTGAGCCATTCCAAAGGTGTTATTAAAAGCACCACGAGTCACAGGTGAAATGTTTACCTGGTAATAGTGCAGGGATCTACTTTGAGAAGGGTATTCCAGGCTCTTGAGAGGTGCTGGTTGCTGAGCTCTTGCTGGCCCTGCTATAGAAGGAGGTTTTCTTCTCTGATTCCAAGAGTTTGTTGACTTTTTGTGTTCAAAATACAAAGTACAAAATATGCAAAACCAAATAAAATTTTCCTCTTGTCCTTATGCTTTCTACACATGTTACTCGGACTGTGCATTTTATTTTCCAGTCCCCCCAAGCAGAAAACACAAGAAATATTTAATTCTATGCTATAAAAGCTTTCTTTTCTGTAAGTATTTTTTTTCTCTTGCAGACCTGGGCCTGGACCAGTTCATAGTGAAACGCTATGATGGGAAGGTGAGCACATTGTATTATTAAATGTACTTTATTTAATGGCTTTTTTGACCTAGAATCCTTCAGTTATTACCTGTGTGAGGGTGTAAGTTAAATGAAGTGTGCCAAGTGTTCTCTTCTGAACATTTTCATTTTCAGTAGCATTGCAGTACTTTTTCTGTAATGACAGAAAGATTGTTTCCATAAAGGGACCTTATTTTAATGTTTACAGACAAAATATTACCACTTCCTATGTGCTGGTGGGCTGGGAAATCATGGGTTGTAATCACATTTCTTTGGTGCTTCTTTCTGACTGTGTGAGAGCCCCACAAGTTAAATAATTTCAGAGGAAACTCACTGGACCTTTCCCTTCCAGTCTCATCACCAGATTCCTGAAGGAAGGAGATGCTCTTGTGGTTTTCTTTCTGTGTCCCACCCATGTATTTCCCCCCATTGAACAGCCTTTCTCTGTTCCCCTTTTGAGGCCAGGTTCTTCCTGCAGCACTGCACAGCTGTTTTTGGTGTTTGTGCTGTCATCACAGGTGTTGGTAAAATCTTAATTCTGATCTAATTTTGTCTCCCTGTGAAAGGGAGCCACGTAGCATCCCACTTGTTGTTTTGGACAGCACAGACCTAATTATCCACACTGTAAATCCCACTGGGGTGGTAAAGGTAGCTCTGCCTCAGGACTGGCAGCTCAGGTGGACTCCTTGATACAGATAATTGCAGGTTAGTTAATTTTCCACTATATCATACAATGATGTAGCAGCATTTTAGCTGCTTTTAGCAGCATTTTCATCTGCACCATCTGAAAATAAAGCTTTCAAAGGGACATCAGCATCTCACCTCCTATTGCTGCAGGGTGCACCTGGCATAGTGTAAGGCATTCCCAGAAAGCTTCAACACTGGGGAAAAAAAATAATTGAAAGCTTTATATAAACACAATGTGGGCTGAACTTGTGCAGTCCCCTGGTTTGTGTTTAGCAGGGACAGGTAACAACAGGATGATTGAATACCTGGGGTCCCTGTCACGAGCACTGGACGAGTGTGCTGGTTACCCAGACAGCAGAGCAGGGCTTTGCTGGAAAACAGACAACAGGGAGGTGGATTTTGGCAGTTAGTTTTGATACATAAAGCTCCAAAGCGTGTCATGAACACCTGTTTTCTTTTCCCCCCTGCCACAAATGTGATGTCTGCTTTTTGTGATTTAAAAAAACAGCCCAACCAAAGGAAGGATGTATATTCTTTGCAAAATATCCAGTGTTTCTCCCTCTGAATTCATGACAGTCTGTTTTGTATTCAATCACTTTCATCATTTTATCTTGTCAAGATATCACCCTCATCCCTTAGGCTTTAGATAAACAGGATTTGTTTGTAGGGAAGAAGTGCTGAATCCCACACTATTTTTGCTAATCGCTCTTCTGTTCCTGAGCGCTCTGCAGGCGATTCCCAGCACACTAGGTAAAAAATCCAGAGGCAAATCTTTTGAACTCGGCTTTCTGTTCCTTTGCCCCTCAACACCAAGGGCTCTGACCTGTAGTAGACTGAAATAGCTTTTTATATAACTTACAGATGTTGCTGCTGCATTTGGATGTCTCTGTGCTGTGGTTTGATTGCCTGAAAGTGAGGCAGCAGATTTAGGGGACTGCAATGGACTTTGCTTTATTATTATCTTCTCCTGGGGCCTGATTTTTCCACAGCCTAATAACACCCTGGAAGCAGTGTACTCTGAAAATGAAGAAATAGAGGTTCTTGTTTCCTTGGCTGTCTGCTTAAAGACACCTTGGGACTGGCTACATCTGCTGTGGCTATTAGGGCAGTGGTAATGTCCAGATGAGAGGATAATTTAAGGAGAGGATAAAATGAGCTGGCCTTGGCTCTCCCTTGGTAATGAAGGAAGGTGACAGCAGTTTATTCTGACAGCAACTTGTTCTCATTTTGTTGCTTGCTTTGGGTTCCAGTTTAAAAAAATAACACTGCTGTTACTCAGCCAAGCACAACTGAGCTGCTGCAGAGCTGGCCTTGCACATTCTGAGTTTCACTTGCATAGTGATAAAACCCTTTTGCATTTTTTCCTCCATGCCTGGTTCCAGCCACACGTTCCTCTTGGATTATCAAAGCAGCCTCTGCTTGGAGGAGATTTGCCTTTGTATGCTGAAGGAGCTGCTGAGCTCAGGCAGAATGGTGAAAGGGTTATCACTGTTCCCCTAAGTATCCTTATGGATGTTACACAGAGGCAATGGGAACTGTGGTTCTCAAAAATAGGCCTGGTCACTGGAAAGTAGTTATTTTTTAAGGAAAAAGGAGTTTGTGAACTGTCAGACATAAGCAAGCTATGCTGCTGAAAAGCACTTACAATCCAGAGGCCAGATCCTGGCTGAAGAGTGGGAAAGAGGATTGATTTTAGTTCCAAGCAAAGTTCCAAACATGATGTCTGCATGCAAGGAGTAGTTCAGAAGGAGATTCAGTTAAAAGGTCTGTGCAGTTAGTTGGACAGTGTTTGTAGCATCTGTGTGAATTTAAACTATGTGTCTTTGAGATCTAGATGCTTCAGCATTAATGGGATGATGTATGAGCTGCTCCTTTCACAGAACCCATTTTATTTAGGCAAAGCTGCCATCAAAACCAACTAATTGGCTGTTGTGGGGTGATCAGGACTGCTCTTGCCAAAGGATTTTGGGGAGTGATGTGCCTCTGTATTGAGCTTTTGTTGGGTTTCCAAGCCAGCTTGCTGTGCATGTGACTGAATGCCACAGTGAGAAGATAAAATCCACCTTTTTCCCACTCTTCCTGCCCCTCCTTCTTCCTACTGATAATTTATAGAGTTACTGGAGAGGGAGGTAGATGTTACTGCCTTATTAATGGCAACAATGCTCCTGTAATGTGAGCCTAAATGCTTTTTCTTCACTCATGCAAGACGAAAAACCCTGGAGACACTCAGCCAGCACAAACCTTTGGTCAGATGTGTGTGCCAGCACAGGCTCATGCTTTTGGGCTGAGCATGTACAGGGAGGCAACCTGTGGCTCCATTTTTGTCTAAGAGTGGTGGTTTCTTCCCTTGGGAAGCAAGCTCAGCAAAGTAGGGGGAAAGAGGCATTGATTACTATTCATGCAGAGTAGAAAAAAGGTATTAATCAGCCTGCAGACATTTCATATGGAGCCTGAGCAAAAGGCTGATGTGAGAACAGACACACTCTCAGGGTGTGGAGGTGCCCAGACCATGACTGTCTGCTGTGTTTCCACTGTCTCTTCCCTCTTGCATTTGGCTGTGGGAAGGCAAATGCATTTTTAACCCATCTGTAGGAGAAGTACTTCATGATTTAGTGATGAATATGCTCTCACTAAGTAGTAGAGATTTCTTAGCACATATAACCTGGTATAAGCTTCATTAACGTTACGTAAGTTGTCATGCCGAGTTTGTTTAAAATTTTCTTTTTTTGTGCTCTCTCTATTTTTCTGGCTTATGCATTAATGATTGACAAGCTTCTTCTCTCAAAAAAAACAAAGAAACAATGCTGTTCATGTTATTGCTCTGAATTGTGAGCTTCATATCCACCCTGGTGAGCCAGCACGGGAGCTCCCAGGTGTCCCCCAGCCGAGCTTCCAGCAGTGCATCCTGGTGGAAAGGTGAAGGTGAGCTGGAGTCCTTTTAAGAGACCTCTGGCTTATTTAGGAAATAAAAGCCCCACTCTAGATGGCTTATTAGTTTAATTAGGATACACTTGACTTGCTCTTTTTTCTCCTGTGGGGAGAATTCCTTACTGCTGCTCAATAAGTGCAAGAGCCTTTGAGCTACCAGCAATAGCTTCCCCTCCTGCAGTAAGTAATTAGAGAGGCTTTCAGTGCCCTCTAATTAAATTTATGACTTAAGTATTTCCTGCCAGCATTTATGTTTACTTCTCTAGATGTTTGGGCGTGCCATAAAGTAATGCCAAGCAAGGTGAAGGACAAGGAAAATACTTCAAATGGTGCCTCTAAGTGCCAGTAAAACATCTCTAGAATTCACTTCCACTGCATAATGCAGGGTCATATCATGGACCAGTGCAATGAGTATCTTCAGCTGCCCTGACCTGAAGGTGTGTGTCCATTAAAGAACACTTTCTGGGAGTCAGCTGAGGAGGCAGATTTCTTTCCAGATGATTTAAAGAGCATCTCAGGAGCAGAAGAGTTGAAGAAAGTACTTGGGGAGGATCCCCAAGGAGAAGACTGGAGGTAGATGCACCATCCTTTCCTGGTGGATTGAAGGATCTTGCACACAGGTTTCAAAAAGTGGGAAGGAAAGGAGCCTTGATTTATTAGCTGGAATTTCTGGGATCCTTTGCTCTGTGGATGGGCTTTGCCTGGAGCTCTCAGCAGAATTTGATAAGCTGCCATAGACCCAAACTTGCAGCAAGTGAGACAAGCCTAAAATCCTGTTGTCATTCAGGAGCCAAACACAGGGTCAGAGCTCTGAGCTCCCTGGAGGTTTTAAGTGCCTCTGAAATCTTAATTCCAAAGGATGCAACTATAAATGTTGCCTTACCAAAAGCCAGTATCACAATTCAGTAAAGAGCAGCATAAAGGGCAGGTGCACTGGAAGACACTTGGTATGTTCTCCGGGTTAAATGCAATGAAATAGGTGAGGAGTCCTCTAAATCCAACTGTGTGAGGTCTTGCCAGCATCTGTTGTGACAGAGTTTGAAATTAATATGTCCCCAGCTGGAGCTGGTGAGGCTGGGTTATGGCTTGCTTAGAGACACGTTGAAATGTTTAGCTATTCTGGTGCATAATCCATAGGAAATGTCACTGTCCAAATTCAGATTCCCTGCTTTTAAATTCCTTCATCCTCTGATCTCAGCACAGGTAGTATTTGCATAATAACCGGGAGGCACCTTCTTACATGGATAATAACCTTACACTGATCTGTAGGAACATTCCTCTGCTATCCCTAAAAGTGTTGTAAGGAAGTGGTGAGACAAAATCCTTGCCTGTGGCTTTGTGGAAGCAAGCAGAGATGCAGTTTGTTGCAAATAACCAGCAAAGCTGAGCTGAGAAGGTTTTTATCTTTGCTTCCTTTGCTGACACCCTGTCCATGTTGGTTTCTTTGCTTGTTGGTTTTTCCCTCCCAGCCAAACTTGACCCTCCTGTCTGCTTCAGTTAGTTCTGATGTTTCTCTGTTTGCTGGGACCTGTGTGGACACTGAAATGTGCAAATTCTTTTCTTGGTTTGTTTTTAATAAAACTGTAGTTCATCAAAGAAAATCCTTAATTGCTTCTAACACAGTGCACAAACATCCCCGTGAGCACCTGGGCTGCTTTAGGTACAGAACGAGTAGATAATCCTATCTTCTCTACCAAACATTTGTGTATTTTGGCTTTGACAAAGCTCTATTTGCTGTTATCTTTGTGTATCCCTAATTCTGCTGCTCATTTCCACAGGGCTCCTACTAAAATCCTCTGGTTGTTTTGTCCTCTTTTGTTCTGGTTTCCAGGTACCCAGCGGGTGTTTCCTCCAGCTGCTAATATCTCTGATACTTGTCTTTATTCTAATTCTGGTTTGTGGGAATTTTTTTTGTGTAACCAAGCATTCCTTCATTTTCTTCCCTTTTCTAACCCTCTCCCCTCCCACCAGGATTTCTGGCAGGTACAAAGCAGACAGCATGTGCTTTGATTAGTTTGTGCTTCAGACCTCATAATATGCACTTTTCATGTGAAAGGGACAGTGTACGCTCACCTCTTCCCCCTGCTCCTCTCATAAATACTCCTGAGTGCTCTCCTTGATCCTCAGCCTGCAGGGTTTATTTCAGAACACCTGAGTGTGGCTTGTGGAGAGAACAGTCCTCAGGGAAACCATTAATACCTGGCTCTATTAACAGGAACTGCTTTGAGCAAAGCTTAGATGTGTGTCTGCCTGCCCTCCTGGTTTCACAGTGTCCTCTGAGGCTTCTGTCTTATTCTGCAGCTTGATGAGACTGGGATAGAGCTGGCTCTGTTGGAAAATAGTGTTTTCCCCTTGAGGCCACAAAGTTAGTTTGATTCCCTGGCCAAATACTTTGGGGAAATACCATCTATCTGAAGGTGTGCAGGTTTGGGAAAGGCTACATTTGCAAACTTGAGTTTTTCAAGTTACAGAATTATGTAGACTGAACTGTATTAAAGAATATGTTAGGTGGTAGATATTTAGTTGTTGTAGTTCTTAAAATGTTTTCTAGGAAAAAGAACTAGAAACCAAAGGGGAGTTCATTCAATATTAGTAAGTAAAGAGGAAAATATATGGAAGAACTTTGAGTTTGCCCTGTAGCTTTGTGGCATTAATGAAATCCATAGGGAAAGTTAGGGAAAAATAAACAACTTGGTAATAAGCCCTCAGTGGGTGTATGCAGTCTTTTAATCAAAAATAGATTCTGGAGTATTTGTGGCTTTAATTTCTTTGGTAGTTTTGCTTTTGTTAGCTTAACGCTTAATACTTGAGGGACAAAAACAAAGCTCTGAGAACTCTGTCCTTGGGTGACATGGTCTTAGGAGGGAGAGGGTGGCAGGGATTGCTTTAGGAGGTGCTTGAACTCAGTTGGCTCCACAAGGAGGTCAACTCTGGATGGCAGAAGAAAAAAAAAAAAGACTGAGAGAGGGAAAGAGAATTTATAAGATTTTGGTGGTGAGTACCAAGTGTATAACCCTAAGCTCATCAACTGAGCCAATGTTTAATAATCACTTTTTATAGAGAATTATCATTTTCCTCCTTGTGTCCTTTCACACTGGGATTTCTGCCTGAGAGAAGGAGCAACACAATGAGTTCATCTTGGTCATGCAGGCTGAGATGAGGGAGAGCAGCATCCCAGTTTCCATCCAAGACCTAAACAGCTGTTTCAATTTAAAGGTGGCAAAACTGAGCTCATTTTAAAAGCTTGATGTGGGCCATCAAGGACCCTAATTTCAATCATCTCTATTAAATTTCCATGCAAAATGCCCCAGAGGTCCTGCAGATTGTGATTTCATTACCCTGCAGAGGGCTGAGGGGAGCACAAGTGTAGACTGTCCCTTTTCAAGGCCTTTCCTATTTGCTTTTCCTGCAGGGGTTTCTCCCTTGCATGAGTGGCTCTGCTGCCTGCCACGGGTTGGGAGAGTCTGTGTCGTTGATTTTCTGGGTTGTGCAGAATGCTGGCCTTGCATTTCAGGTGCCCTTTGTTTGAAAGGTGGTTTGAATATTTACAGCCTTGCTGGAAGGGAGGGAATGCAAATTTCTCTTTCCAGTCACAGGAGTCCACCTGCAGTAAGAATTGCTGCCCAGGTTTTCATTCTCTGCATGTGCTCAAATTTAGAGTGAGAGAACGTGCAGGACAACCTCACCCATGTTCAACTCTGTATTTTTGTGCCCCTCTGTAGATACACAGATAAAATAACCCCTGAAAATCAAAAGTTTTAAAACCTCTTGATTAAAATACACTCTCGAAAGTATTATCTGCCAATTATGCAATATTATCTGCTAACAGTAAATTTTAAGCATTTTCTTAGGTCAGCAGTCAGCCACCACAATTTGCTATGGAGAACCTGTTTGTGTTTGCTGGTATTGGTGTACAGACTTCATAGTAAATTATCATTCCTAGTGGCTCCAGATAATGTGAGCTTTCCCAGGTCTAAAAGAGGTTTATGAGTTTCAAAAGGTCCTTGTGCAGTTTTCATCACAGCCTCCAACACTTTTTTCTTAAAAAAGCCAGGCAGTGCATTTCAAATTACTTATTTTGCGTCTATATTATGGAACTGACTTTAAAAACTGTTAAATCCTTTCATTTTCCCTCAAGTCCCATTTTTGTCCATTTCATAGTGCAGAGGGACCTCTCCCATTTCTTTTTCCCTAAAGGACTTTTGAATATTTGGGCTGAAATGCTCAATTTTAAAATCTGATTCTGAAAGCCTTTTTATTTCTTTATTCGGTTTTCTCAAAGTGAGGTGCCTGGAATCTCTAGATACATGGCTTTGACTCTTTAAAGCTTAAATCTTTAAAAAAATGAGCAAAGTTTAAAATCCTCCCTTTTTTGGTTCAGTGTTTTGGTGCAGAGTTAAAAGCACATATTTTTAATTGCCACAACAAGCTGGTTTGCACTGGAATTAATTAAGGGTTTTCCCTTGTCTGTTACCAAGTATCTTGATATATATTTCCCTGATTTTCAACAGCCCTGCTTGGGAAAAGCTGTAATAATCCACACCTGTCCTGTTAGCAAAAGGGACTTTTTTTCCTACATGCTTACAGTTAACCATGAAAGAAACACATTAATAGATGTTCTTATTTTAATATTTTGCATAACTGAAGGTGGTCAGTTGGGACTGAAAGAGAATTGCTTTGCATCCAGGTGACTTCACTCTACACTCATGGGTTTGTATTTGCTCAGTACAATATTGGTCACCTGAAAATGTTTCTGTTCAAAAGGAACAAACCGAGTACAATGATGTTTGTAAATAAAAGGTGGTTTATTCTTCATCTAAAATTCCTTGCTAATTGACAGAATTGCTTCCTGGTTCTGGAGAAATAGCCGTTATCTCTCATGGATATTTATTTTATTGTTGTTTTGGAAGGCAGAAGTGGTCACATTGGGCTGATAAATTCCTGAAGCTTTGGTTATGGAAGTGCAAATGTGGTGCTGAAACATAAGTTACAGGAAGAAACATGCCCAAAATGTCCTTTCCTTCTCCAGATGGAAACCCAAACTGACAGCTCTGAGGGATTTCCCAAGAATGTGTTCTTCCCAAATTAAATGCTGTAGTTTCTGGAACGCCAGATGAAGTGGAGCTGCCAGGATTTAGGTGGTCAGGCTTTTCTAGACCTGCATTATGAGTGGGAACAGCAGCACCGTGTGCCCATCTCTGCCTCTGCAGAGAAGGCATCCCTCCATGTGCAAAAATACACCTTTATTTTTCAGATTTGCATAATTCAGTATTACCACGTTTCACTCCTCACTCAGCCCTGAGAAAACAATTTTAAAATCCAAAATAAAGGTAATATTTGACAGGGAACATACGGATTCCATGGGTTTTTTCCACCAATCCTTGTTGTTGGAAGCTGTACCATGTCCTTAACTTAAGGGAGGCTCCAGCACATTAGTTTTGGGGTGGAGTATGTGAAATTTGTGATGTATGTTTGGGTGCTTTGCAGCCAGCCTGTACATAAAGAACTCTGGGGACTTGCCTGCATGCAGCACAAGACTTTTTCCTCTAGCACGTGGGTTTGGGGAAGCTTGGTCACTGCATTGATCTGTTCAGCCACATCTTGGTGCTGATTGAGCTTGGAGAAGGGCAAAGCAAGCTCTGTATCTTGAATTTGAGTCAGTTTTTTGACCTGTCATCCGTGTCTGGAACTGTAAGACAATCTGCCTGTACACCTGTCACAAGTTTTGTTCCACTGAGACTGGACTGGTGGCTTCTCACTGAACTTACACAGCCATGCTTGTGCCCAAAGCAGCGAGATATTTGGATTTCTTTTTCTTTTTACATGTTAATTTGGATGTCTGCTTGTCTGTGTGCTTGTTAAATATGAGTCTACTGCTTGATTAAAAAATACATCATAATTGTAAAGTGTTCCCCATGGCTTGCTCACTTGTGAATGCTCGGGTTTAAATGGGGTTTTTTTGGGGTGTACTGAATGATCTTAACCAGTTACTCTGGTTTTGGGAGTGGATTTTAAATGGAAAAAAATGCTGAGTGGAAGACATTTGGCTGTTTTAACTGAACAGTTTGAGAATTACCTTGTGCTCAGATACAGAAGGGTGTTGATAATTACTTGTGGAGATGACTTGTCTCTAAAAGAAGGTGGAGGTTTGGAAAGAGATTTTTGCCTGGGTGTTCGGTACCATGCATTACCTTTCTGGCTGAATGGGAGTGTGCTGGAAGGAAGGTGGGCTGTGGAAAAGGGTGGTTTGAGATCTTAGTGAGGACTGACTTGAGGGGTGACAACAGCTCACATTGTGCTTTGTGAAATAGGTAGCTAGATTTATTTTATATTATTTTTTCCTGGAAGTTAGATATAATTCCTTGCAGTAACGTTTCATGGTGGGGAGCAGCTCCTGGGAGAAGGATGCTTTGAGCCTTCCCATTGTGAGGTGAGCTTCCCACTAAGTTCATGGAAAGCAATCAAACACACAGCTTCTCACTGAGACAGGAAAATGAATGGGAGAGTTAGGAAATTTTTAAAGCTTCTGTTCTACTGCTGGGAACCTGAAAATCTGATTGATCAGGGCAGTTGTTATTTTCCCTTAAAATCAGCGGGAGAAATTCCCTTTTCCATGAGCTATAGGCAGCTGAGCACTGTAGTTACAGCTTGTGTTCCCTGGGTTGGTGACAAGTAGATGCTGGTTTTAAGATAAATAAATAACTTTTTTTTTACTATGTTTGCTCAAAGGAAGGTGCAAATGGGTAAATGCTTCTCCCTCCCACCTGTCTTTATATTTCAGAGACTAACTAATTTAATATCCTTTTTTATGGCTAATCTATGAATGTTCTTTCCTCTTATGAGGAATATTTTGAGCTGTTTGATGCTGACCATGAATTTTAAGTGCAGCAAAAAACCCATAAAAATTAATAAACCACCTTCTGGAACTTTTTCATGGGATTCTGCAAGCAAGTTGCCAATAGCTAGATTATGATCAATGCTGCCCAAGAGAGGCAATCAGAGGGAGAGGCAATAAATCACAGGAGCAGGTGAGACGCTGCTGGCGACACCTCCAGCAGCAGTCACAGGGAGCTGCTTTCTCCCCAAATCCTGCCTGTGGTTCAAAGGAAAACCAGATGTTTATTCTTCACATCAGCATCAATGTTATTTTTGCTTTAGATTCATCTTGATGGAAATGGAAGCAAAACCTGTTTTTGAGGAAATGATACTTCAACCTGGTACCCCATAAGCATAAATGGCTGTTATCTTGCATCAAATGAAGGCCATTAGCGTGTTGTCTGCTGGTAGTGACTCACATCTTATTAAATTCCTGGTGCTCTCCAGGTGGTAAAGGCAGAGTTACTGGGAATAATTTTATGTGATCAATAGGACTGAAGTATTTTTCCCTGGAAACTGTGGGTTTTTTGCAATCTATATGATTATTTTTGTCTCTTTTCTTGTGGTTTTCAAGCCAGATACAGGTTAAATTTTCATCTAAATTATTAGCTGAGCTCATCCCCACTCTCCCCACTCTGCAATCACATACAACGGTGAGTTGGCTCTCAAAAAATAAAAAAAAAGCCAAAAACTTGAGGTGGATGAGAGACATCAGCTGCAGGCAGTGGAGAAGCTATGAGCTAACACTTGCTGGGATATCTCCATAGGGTTCCAGTCACAGCAACCACCTGGTTGCTCCAGACTTTCCTTGCTCTTGGCAAGCCTAACCGTTCAACTTGATGTGATGTTTTGCCTGCTTGTTTTATTGTTGGTTAATCAGTTTTCTTTCCTTTATCTTGTATATGATGGGATCTCCGCTAGACAGAGGTAACAGTGGGGGACAGTTGTGTAGCTGGACCCTCGTGTGGTGCTGTTTGTTGGTGGTTTTTCCTAAAACCAGTCCTAAATCCAGCCTTGCTTTCACCGTGCCTGCGTGTGCTTGCATGGCCTGGTTTCCATGGAATAACCTCACCCACCCCTACTCTCCTTTGTATTAATTTAATTCTCCTCTCTGTGTGTGTCTCCTCCTACTGTGTCCTTAAAGTGGGTCACCAGTGTGGATTCCCTAACAGTTTTATGGATACTTTTCAGCCTTTGGGGGTTCTGCGGATCAAAGGGACTGGAATTTTTAGCTTAGTAAGATATTGTGAGCTGATAAATGGAAAAGAACTGGAGCAAGAGGGGGGATTGAGTTGGTTTCAGGCCCAGTCCTCCCTGTGAGTTCACACACACACACTCACAGTTTGAGTAACTTTGATCAGACTTTATATTCATGTCAAATTGGCTCCTTTCTACAGCAGAGTCTAACTAAAAAGCTGTCAGTGAAATACAATTTCCTCTTTGAATCCTGTATTAAAGTCTGAGTTTTTTTATCACTAATTGCAAAGATTTTAAGCAAAATTACCATAGTTTTATTTATGTTTATTTCAGCTGAGCTGAACCAACAAAGGTTGGTTGCAATTGGTTGCAATTCCTTATCCTCATTTGAGATAGGCAAGCACCGATCTTTGCAGAACTTTTCTGATCAGATCCAAAGGCTGGAAAAGGTCCTCTGGATTATGGATGGAGATAGTAGGGGTGTGTGTGTCTATGGAATTGCTTGTTGGTGCTAAGGATACAAATCAAGCCTTCCATTTCTGTGTTTAATCTGGTGCTTTCTGTGCTCTCTTTGGGGTGTGGCTCGGGTGGATGACCAGAAGTTATCCCAGGAGAGGGAGAAGTTTGCTGACGAGGACAGCATTTTCTACGCGCTTGGAGAATGTGGACTCATTTCTTTTTCCGACTACATCTTCCTCACCACAGTCCTTTCCAGTAAGTACAGCAGGGATTTTCCCTGCAATTCCTGTTTTTTTTAAATTTTTGGGGTTCACAAGCTTGTTGACATGAATTTCCCTAAAAGGCCTTTTGAGTGCCTGCAACTCGAGCTGAGCAATTGCTGTTGCTTGATCTGGTCTAGCCTGAGTGCTTCGGGAAGACAAGCAGATTGATGACTTCTGAAGATTTATTTCTCATTTTGAAATGTGACAGATTTTTTTTTAATGAGTCACTTGACCTGCTGTTCAGATTTGTAAATGGAGATGTGTTCTTGAGCTGTGTTCATGTGATATTCTCTTGGATTTGGATGAACACAGATCTCCAGTTTTTCACTGGTTTCACGCCTCTCCAAACTCCCTTTTCCAGCTGTATTTTCACTAGGGTGAGCTCAGGTTTGTGAGTGATATAATCCAATGAGGAGGGAAGTTAAGCTGTTTATATTTCAACCAGTATCATGAGATACCTTCTGTCTTTTCACCCTGCTGCCCTTGACTTGCATTCGTGGTATTTCCATGATCTGCTAATCTGTTCCAGCAAAGTCGTCTGCACTCTGAGTGCCAGCACTGAAAAGTTTGCTTTGCTGGCAAGAACCAGTAAAACTGAAGCCTTTGATAATGTCAAATGGCATTTCTATACTTTCTTCACGTGGAAGTCAAGCTCAGAACCTCATTTGCAGAGCTTCTCTGACTGCTTGGAGGGTGCTGTGTCATAAACAGGAAAGTCAATGTCAGTTTCTCAGCCCTATTAGAAAAAGTGGGGTAAGGGGTAATAAGCCACTGTCCAAATGAATTTGAGACATTTTATTTTCAGATTTAAAAAGAGAAAACTTGGCCATCTCATCATGTAATTATCTATTCCATACTGACCTGATCTGTGGAATTAAAAAACTGAATGCTTCCCAGTTAGCTGCAGAGCCCACTGCTGCGTGCCCAGTGCTGTTCAGGGAGTCAGCTGGGTTAATCACTGGTGCTTTGTCACAGCAACAGGTGCTTTATTCTCCCCCCCCCAAACACCCCATGTTCTTGCATGTGTAACAGGAGACATGAGAGGCAGCTCTTCATTTACTGAGGATCTATTCCTGGGAAGCAGCAATGCTCACGTTCTTGTTTGTTGTCAAATGGACCTGGCGGGGACAGACTTGTGTGTGACCTTCATGTTGTGAAAACAACCAGAGTGATACAGCTGGTTCAAGCCAGGGAATTTGTTTTATGACTTTAATTTGCTTGTTTGTTTTTTTTTTTGACCGAGTCTCCAAACTGGCTCTTAAGATCTTTGCTGTTCCTTTCTTACATTCATCTGGACCGTGCCAAAATGATCTCAGGTAGTCACTTGTGTGTAATGAGGGCTTTTCATCTGAGCCTCCACAGATGACAATGAACTCTCAAACCTCTGGTATCACATTACTGAGTGTGGTTTGGAAAACACTCTTGCCCTTGTTTTTATGGTTGTGCTGGTGGTGAAAAACGCCCTAATCAAGTACACAGGGTGCAAAATTAATTTCATGTGCTTCCACAGGCAGCAGTAAAAGAAGTTGTTCTCGCTTTGCTTTGACTTGTTTGTTGCGAGAATAAAAGAAAAGGACCACCTCGTGTTGGAGGGCTGTGAGGGGGGGACAGGGTTTTATTCCTCTTCTTTTTGGGCTTTTGAGCGTGTTCACAATTACAGGGGCGTTAGCTTAATGAGGAGACAGAATTGGCTTTGAGGAGCCATGTGAAGGGGGGGCAAGGCAGGAGCTTTCAAAAAGGAAAATTAAAAAAAAAAAAAAAAAAAAAAAGAGGAAAAAAAAATTCCAGGGCTTTGAGGCTGACTTATAGACATTTGGGGAGTCTGCTAAATGATTACTGAAGATGGAGGAATTTCTCTGGAGCTCCTGTTTAAGAGAGATTCCCCAGAGGAAGAGTTTGGGTTTCATTTCTAAAGCATTTGCTTTTGTAAAATTAACTCCCAACCAAGCCTTACCCTGTGGCTAAACAGAAAACTCACTGTTGCACCCCACTGGTTTACTCTCTGACTGGTGAATATTGCTTTGCAGGAATCCAGTAGTTCCTGATTGGGTTCTTTTCACTAGAAATAAGTAAATAAAACAGAGAAATGAATAAATAGACTATTAATTTATAAATAAATAAAATAGAATTATGAAAGTGAATCTTAAATGTGACAGTTCAATATTTGTTTTCTCCCTGTGTTATTTAAATAATCCATACATTAAGGAAGTATCTGGACAAGGTGGAGCTGTAGATTACATCAAATAGAAAAATAAATAAATATTGGGAAAGGAAGGTGGCATATTGAGCACTAAGCAGGATAATCAAAAGGGGGAGTGGGAGATTGGGTCTGGGAGGGGGAAGCAGGAGGGAGAGTGATGGGGAGAGATCCATCATGGTCTGGTTTGGCTCACTGGACTCCAGACTGGTCAATGAGAGCCTCGGGAAACAAGAAGCCCCGAGGGCTCTGTGTCATTGTGCTCGGCCAGGCTTTGGAAGTGCTTCCCCAAACTCCTCATTTCAGTTGTCTTTGCAGCTTTACCTGAAGCTCCCTCCAGCTGAGTTCTGTGAAATGGGGAGTGAGAGGAGGAGAGAGGGCTGGAGGCTTAATTTCATATTGCTCTCAAGCAGCTGTTTGCACATTGCTCAGAAAATGAGTCTGTCACCGTATCTTATTTACGAGCCATTCCTCACTCCAGCACTGTCTGTTCTCCTCAGTTGCCATGTTTCTGTGAATTTTCTTTTTAAAAGAACTAATAAAATGGCTTTTAGCTGCTTCAGAAAGTCAGCCTTCTGTCCTGTTAATCCTGTTAAAGGCAATGAGAGCTGAGGGGCCTTGAGGAAACTCCATGGCTTCTGTTGCTTCAGCTTCTTCTCATGTTTTGGGGCAGAGGTAGAAAGATGAGTAAATTCTGATGGAATTTCCCTTGGATCCTTTGAATGTTATAGAAAAACAATGCCTTCCCTGACCAAAGAGGTTTTTGCTTTGAAACTTGCAAAACAAATGGAGGAAGGAGAAAAAGAGCTTTTCCATCGCCAGTGACTGCAATTTCCCAACAAATGGGGTCCATTGTCAAGGCACACTAATTCTGCCTCCAATAACAGGTACTGAAGAGAGCTGGGCATTAAAAGAATAATTTGGTGTTGTTTCCACAGTTGGACTGTTGCTTTTTCTGGATTTAATTCTCCTGGCAGGAGGGTTAAATGACATTGGCTGAAGCCACGATAATTAACCTTTTGCCAGGGCTCTCATAGCAGACCTGCATCTCCTTCTCCCATCACAGCAGGTAACTCTCACTTAGGATAGATTCACCTCTGTTAATTTTTTTTCTGTCTTGTGTAGAGGGAATAAATTTCAAGCCATCTAACTCTGGAAATTGTGTTCTGGCTGGATATTGAGCTCTGTGTGTGTCACTGCAATGGAGAGACATCTTCTCCCACACTGGGATCTCCAGAGTCCCTTTGGGCCATGACTGTTCTGAATAAATTATTCCTGGCTGACAGGAAATTCTTCAGCCCCATCCCTGCCATGAGTGAAATCTGTTACCTCACCAGTGGTGGGGTAATCCAGCTGTGCCCAGTGCCATGGGGCCCATTTCCTCAAGACAAGGTTGCTTTGAGTTCATAGGGCTATTTTTGTTTGTAGTCTTGTTCATGTTAATTTTATCTTCAGTCTTTACAGACCCTCCATGGGTCCATCTCACCCTCCCTATTTGGAGCAAGGATGTCTTCCTACCTTTCTGCCAGCCCAGTCACTGCTGTGTGGCATTACCAGGATGTACCTGAGCAGCATCTTCCGAGGAATATCCCAGCTTCCAAACACAAACCTGGCTGCTTCCTGGCACAGGGAGAGCTCTGTGGCTTGGCATCCCACTTGTGCCATGCTGAAGGACAGAAATGGGAATGAATTTTCACAATTGGCAGTTGGGGATGTTCCCAAGTGATTTGAAAACTCAGACTGTGGCATGGGAGGCTCTGTCAGCCTGCATCCTTCACATGGCTTTCCTCTGTTCATGTCTTCATCCCTTAGACTTGTGTGGTGTGATGGATGGGGGATTCAGGGACGGGGCAGCCACAGCTTCTCTGTGCCAGCACCCTCCCAGGGAAGAATTTCTCCCTGATATCCCAAGATGATGCACTTGCATTATTTCAGAGTTAATTCTGAGCCTTCTTTGTGAGAAGAAATAACCTATTTTTCCTTTAGAACTGATGATATTGTGGCTCAGTGTCTATGCTGGGGGCTCAGTTTTTTAGTTGCCTGTTACTTACATCTCTGGGTTGATTAACATTAAAAAAAAAAAAAAAAAACTTGGAATGATTTGGATTCATTTTATGAAATGGTGGAATAGTAATGAAAGGAAAATTTCTGCAACATTAAGTTTAATGGGTTTTTACCCCTATATTTACTGCAGCTGGGGCTCAGCCATCTGTATTCTATGGATAGCTGTCTGCTTCAGGACTCTGTTAATCTGGGATTGAGTCACTTACAGGATACTGGGGCCTTTGCCTATCTATTTTTCTTAATTTTGGGATAAATGGAATAGAAGCAACCATAGGATGTTGAACTCCAAATGACTGATTTTTTTTTTTTTTTTTTTTTTTTCCCAGCTGAGTTCATGTTCCTTCTTCCCACACTAGAGTTGCTTGGGGAGTTATTAAGCCTTGGGAGCCATGAACTCCTTTGTGTATGAGTTCCCACCAAAAGACAAGATATTCTAGTGTTTTCTAGCCAGAAGTTTTACTTCCTCTAAGTAACATCACAAAAAAAATCACCCTTTTTTGGCAAAGAAATTTCCAGCTCCATAAGGAGGCAGCAATGGGTACTCTCCAAAAGTGTGTTAAGACTTTGGTTTTCTTAAAATGCAGTTCTTCTGCTAGAGGCCAGAAGGCAAGATACACTAAGAGGTGTCTCCAAGTGTGGAATGTTGAGTTTTTGGGAAAGAGAAAATCCCAAATGAGCACAAAGCCAAGGAAATGTGGGCTTTCTCATAGGCAAGCTTTTAATGTCTTTGCTTCTGCTGAGAGTACAGGGCTGTAAAGAGCAATTGAGTGCTGCAAATTGGTCCATTGAATAATTGAAAGTAGTTTAAAATGGCATAATTGGCTTAAAGATGCCTAATCAACCCATCTCATCCCTCAGAGCTTCCCAAGGGCTTTACCCTGCGGGATCCAAGTGGGTTTTTTCCATGTGGTCAGTGCTGCTGCTTGTTATTTGTTTGCTGGTGGAGGACACTTGCCTCTCTAATGTTCCTGTGTTTGACTTCTGCTTTACTTGCTCTTTTTCTGTCCCCATATATTTGATTGGAACAAATGAATGAAGAAAAATGTTAATTGCTCTTTGTGCTAAATCCTGAGTTAGTTGAAAAAGCAACTTGGCATGGAGAGCTCGTGGAGTTATGGCTCTAAAGGATCCTTTCAGCCTTTCCATATATCTATGTCTAGGTCTATATATATGGATCATTCCACATGTCTGTAAGCCAGGAGTTTGCTGATAGTGGTGTGGGCTTCAGTACCACATTTTCACTCATGTTGGCCTAATGGAAGGGATTGGAAATAGGTGATTTCTAAGGTTCCTTCCAACCCAAACCATTCCATGCTTCCATGTTAATGATTTGGAGGATCCTCCTGAACATCTAAAGGTAGAAATAAAACTAAAAAAGAAACTGCAGTTGCCCTGACCAGTTTCTGTCTCATTGCCCAAGGGAAATCAATTGCAATGAAACAGTCTCTATTTTTAATAATATCGAAAATGATGGCGAGGAGACAGCTCACACACAATCAGAGAGCTGGGAATGTAGCAGAGCACTTGGGGAAAATCCAGAGGTGGTTTTCCCTTATCAAGACAGGCATCAGGCCATATGAAAACCAAACAGTCCTTTAAATGGTTTTGGAAACCACTGCAGGAGGAATATTGGATTTGTTTGGAGGCATCTTAATTAGGGAGGCAGTGGGGAAATTTAGAGATGCTGCAGTTGGGAATGGTAAAATTTGGGGGGCAAAATAAAAGAGGGAGGGATAGCTGGGCAATCTGGTGTCTGCTGCTTTTGTGATCTACAGGTTTGAGGGATCTAAGTGCAGGAAGAGAAATGGAGGTTGTGCAAGCTGAGGTAATGGGCAAGGCGGGTGCAGTGGGATTGGCTGCTCTCAGGGCAACTCTTCCTACATAAATCCTGGCCAGAAGCATCACAGCCAAGGGGAGAGGCAGAAATCATCTGACCCAGGCCCCATAAATCCACTCCTGGACATCAGGGGTGTACATCTCTAATGAACATTCCTTCCTGAGCAGCAGTGGGATGAGCTAATTGTCTTGGGTGCCCTGTGGTTCCTTCCAGTTCCTCTGGCTCAGGGTCACATTATTTGGATTGACGTGTCATCACAGGTAATTGGAGCTGGATATGTAGATCAAAGCAAGAAACCAGGCATGCCATTTATTAGCTAAAGGAGTCAAGTAATTGAATTTGCCAATTTAAAGCCACCCTTCCCTGTCTTTAGAAAATACTGACCCTGCAGATTTATGATGCTGAACTGCTCATTTAAATTTTGGAGGTGTTGTTCTCCTCTGGGGCTTTGATAAACTGTTTATGGTAATGTGTGTTTAAAGATGGAAAAGGAGAGAAATGGCCTTGTGAGGGACAAGTGCATATTCTACTCTGTTCACAGTGTGTCTGCACAAATGGGATGTGCTATTATGTATTTCCTTAAAAAGGGGGGAAAAAACCTCAACATGTGACAGTTTTTCACAAGGAGTAACAAATTTCCCAATTTTTAAATAAACATCGTTATACTCTGGTAGAGAAAATGGGGTAAGAAATATTTGTTGACTACTCTTTTTCTAGAACCTTGTAACTAGATGAGAGTTTCTTCTGTTCCTCCCCTTCCTCGTAGAGGAAACACCATTTCCAGAGTGCCAGATTTTGGGCCTAGTAAGAAATTGCCTCCAGGCTTTCATGAACTACTTGCAATTAAAGTGAATAAAATTGCATGTGTTCTTGAAATATTAAGGGGGTAGTTGGAAGCTTGTTGCTCTTCAGGAAAATGGGGAATTAATCACTGGAGATGCTGGATAGATACAGAGGAGTCTTAATCCCTTAAATTCGATGTATCATTGGAGAGATTATGAAGGTGGTGCTGGGGACTGGCTGTCCCCAGGTCAATTAACACTGAGTTAATGAGGGACAGCAAGTGAAGGTCTCCCTCTCCCAGCAGGCAGGAGGGAGGATCTGTGTGGAGGCACAGCAGGGATGTGGGTGGAAGCAGGGGATGACCCAGCACGTGGTGTGGTCACAGGAGATGCTGCTCCTGCACATGGTATCTGGAATTCCAAGCTCGAGGAATTGGCAGGGGGAAATTGGAAGTGCAGGGATGATAACAGCGGGACCACGTGTGCTGTGTATATCAAGCTGTCCCTGCCATCAGCCCAAATGCCCTCATTCATCTATTTTGGGCACAAAGTGTTTGGGAAAAGAGGTCTCATTAACCTGTCTGCTGCATCTTTTCCTCATAAAGTGATAGTCTTTATTACAGCAAGGAGAAAACACGATGTGAAGGTTTTGAACTGGAGCTGTAACAAACATCCAAAATCCAGTTCAGTTAATTGCATATTCATTTCCTTTTGTCTGAGTGATTCCTCTTTGTCTCCCCTCTCCCACCCCTTTTTGGGAAGTGCCTTCCCACAGAAGGGTGGATGCAAAAACTCATTATACCCTGAGCATCCACTGGAAATATTAAAAGTTGATTGCACAGATGAGATTAAAGAGGGCTGAACCTCACCAGTGATCTACATTAGATTTGGGAAATGAGAAAAGGAGCTAAGTTTTAACAGATCTCTTAAGATGACAGCCTTAGCATTAGTTATAACCTAGAGGATTCCCTAGAAATCCCAGCAAACACCACAAATCCTGTAGGAGGTGTGTATTTGAAAGTAGCAGAGCATGATAATTCCTCATATATTAACTTAATTTGGAAAAAATTGTGGCGCTGTGTTGTAGCTTCAAACAGTGATGGGTTACAGAGCCCAAAATGGAAATGTACTGGAATTCTGTGGTGGGATGTAGGGAAAAGAGTGTGGCTGGCTGGGAAGTGATGCTTTTGCAGTTCTGACTAAATAAACCATGACAGCACAGACTAAATGCAATGATAACGTACGGCGGCAGCTCAGCTCGTGAGCTCCAGCCCACACCTCATCTCAGTGTCATGACTGGGCTGAGACAGGGTGGTCAGGATTTGTTTAAATTTGTACAGGGAGGCAAGAGCTGAGAACTGTCCAGATTCCAGATCTGCTCCTCACCCATGGGAAGCACAGAGAGTGCAGTGCCTGAGGAACATCCTCTGGCCAAACTGGTGTTCAACTGCATGGAACAGACTGGAGCTCTTGCTGCAAAATCATTTTCTGTTAACTGTCATTAGAAATACCAGATGGCATCTTGCTTTCCAGCTTTTTCCACCTGTAAATAGAATAAATGTTCCAGAAATACCTCCTCCTTATAACTCCTTGTCAAGATCTTTGGTAAAAAGAGCACCATGAAGCTTATAGTTAGAGGTTCCTTAGAGCTGCATTTCTTCACTAAAATTGAAAGAATTTGGCAAAATTGCTTCTGGATAAAGTCATTCAGAACTTGTGCTCTTATTTTATTGAGCTTTTTTATCTTTGTTAACTGGTTTTTGTGTTTTGTTGTGTTTTTCTTGTAGCTCCTCAGAGGAATTTTGAAATCGCCTTTAAGATGTTTGATCTGAACGGCGACGGCGAGGTGGACATGGAAGAGTTTGAACAGGCAAGTTGAACAATCAGTGCTGTGGCATCTTAGCCATGAGCACAGCATTCCTCTGTGTTGTTGCTGCCTTTTATTTTTGTGCTTAGAGAAAATTTTTCATTCAACCAGGACAGCCAGCAGTACAGATTCAGAATTTGAGATTTCCTGTGACTTTGTCACCAATGTTCAAGGCCAGCTGCATGGGCCTTGGAGCAACCCGGTCTAGTGGAAGGTGTCCCTGCCTGTGGCAAGGGGTGGAACTGCATGAGCTTTAAGGTCCTTACAGAAAGTCATCTTTAAGAGAGACAAAATAACTTTTTTTCACTCTACTGATAAAATGGGATTTTGATCCTACTGCCTTCACAGCTTCTACTGTATTCCTTAATTTTGTCTTCAGAGAATAGCCAAGGTAAGTCTGCTTCAGAGGAGAATTTATCCACTTATTCCAGTGTAATCCAAAAACGTGTTATTGAGAACATATTTTCATTAGTCCTCTACTTCTTACAAGGCTTCATCAACAGAACTTTGCTGCAGGATTTTTAATGAGTTTAGTCTTCGTGTCTGATACTGGTGAGCTCTTCCTATAAGCTGTGATTTATGGCTGTGTTCAAGTGAGAATAGATTGAAGGCTCGAGCTGTCAGTGGGGAAAAGATTTGCCCTCCCCAGGCAGAAGAGCGTGATTTTTCTTGCCTATTTCTAGCCTTAAGATATTGGGAACTTATAAACACCCTGAAATGACATCCTGAATCACCAGTGTGTGCTATTCATAAAAGGCAACTTAAATGTGCTACCCAAGAGCAAAGTAACTCTGGAGAATCCAGGGACAGATTCTTACTCATGAGTTGGCTCAGTGAGTAATTAACTGCAGAAGAGTCTCTACAAGGTCATGCTTGGGGCACTTGCTATAAATGGGAAGAACTAGTGGCAAAGGAGGTCAGTTGAATTACCTTCCCTTTCTAATCTTTTGCTGTCATCCTCCTTAAATTACCTGTGTGTGTGATGTCATCATCACGAGCTTGCTCCAGAGCCATGGAATATATCTGGGTAAGATGCACGCTTTGGACACTGAGGAGACTGGAGTGTGTTGATCTGCAGTCTGATATCACTTCACTTGACAGCTTGAAATGTAAACCTGGGGTTTTGTTCATGTTCCTTCCTTCCCCCAAGTAAAAATCTCTGTTCTTCCTTCTGTCTTCACAGTGCATGGAGATAGCACTCCACTGCAGCTATGTGATCATATTGAACAGTCCAAAAGGTGATTTATGGTACTTGTAATGTTCTAAAATGAAATCAATTATGGAGATAGATGAATTTAAGAAAAGTAGAGAGCGATTAACCTCCTACTAAGAATGCAGTGACGCCAGGGTACTAACACAGGTGTTACGTTTGGCTTTTTTATTAGAGCCACATAAAATGAAAAGGGAACATTTCTACAGGATGAATGTTTCCTAATCACTATGAAGATGAGGACACAAAATTGAATTAAATTATTTCAAATTGTCTAGTAAGCCAGGGGAAGTTATACATGCCTTAAGTCACATAAATATCCTTAGGAAGGGGAAGGTATTTTTGTTAAGCTGGTTACATGTGTCACTGCCTGTATAGAAAGGAATAAAGTTCCTGGTTAGCGTCAGAATATTTGGGTGAAGGCTGAGAGTAAGAGGATGAAGGAGCTGTTTTGGAAAGTGAGAAGATATCTGTGAAGATACTGATTTGCTGCAAGAACAAACACAGCTCCAGTGGGAGGCACATATATCTCATTATGCAAACATAAAACATTACAAACAATTGTTTGTATGATAAATCCTCTTTTTCACTCCTTATGGAAATGCCTTGGGAAGAACATGCAGGATGACAGAGTTTGCAGCTCTGTCCTGTTAATCTTGCCTAGCAGGAGCAGCTGGAACTGGCCTCTCAGAGGATTATGCAGCAGTTGAAAAGAGCAACATCATTTTGGGAAGAATGGGTGCAAAAAGAGGGGGAAGAAAAGGACCATCAGGGAAGCATCATTCCATCCCTGCTGGCTGTGAGCATGTGGGAATGAACTTCCTGCTCCTCCCTCACACCTTCTCTTTGGAGGCAGCCAGCAGCAGGTCCTCTTATCACTGCTGTTTGAAAACCTCATCAGGAAAGAAAATTACTTCAGACATTTAGTTAATATGTGACTAAGCTTTAACTGCCTAATAAAAACCCATTTCATTTCTTCAGGCCTTGCTGAAGGATTTCAGATATTTTATCCAGTCGAGGCATGTGGTTGGTGCTTAGTCCTGAATAATGTGGTGCCTGCATCAGTATTGCTTCAATTCTTCATCCTTTGGCATGTAAATTGTTGGTTTACTCCTCTATTTTTAAAGAAAAGCTGGCTAAAAAGTAGAAAACTTGCAGGCAGTGTTACTGGTGATCTCTTTTTAAGTATTTTAATTTTTTTTTTCCTCCTCATCTGGTACAAAAGATGAAGCATGATAAACACTAAGGCTGAAATATGAACAAATCATGGAGCACCTCAGAGCTCCATGTCCTTGCACAATTGATGAGCTGTGGGTGAGGGCAGCTCCTTGCAGTGCTGCCTGCCTTTCTGGGCATTGAAAGGATTACCCAAAACAGGGACTAGTTATATCATTTTGGCTCTAGTGCCCACAGGTGGATTTTCAACCTGTGAAACACTTTGTTACAGATGGGAGAGGAAAAGACAGCCATAGGATTCCATATAAATAACACCCAGGAAAAGCTGCTCTATGGAGCAGTCTGCAGTGTGGCAAACACTCATGTAGAAACAGGGGCAGTTTTCCAAGCTGGCCTTAAATTGCCTTGCTTCAGACAGTTTATAAATATTTGTCTCCAAACTGTGCTGCATGCAGAGCTCACAGTTAACAGTGAAGCACAAAGCTAACTAAGGAGTTGCTATTTACAGTGCAAAAATCAGAGAATTCCTGAACGGTTTGGGTTGGAAAGCACCTTAAAGATTTATTTCATTCCAACCCCCCTGCCATGGGCAGGTGCACCTTCTTCTATCCCAGGTTGCTCCAGGTTCTATCCAGCTTGTCCTTGAACACTTCCAGGAATGGGCAGCCACAGCTTCTCTGGGCAACCTCTGCCATGGCCTCACCACCCACACAGAGAATTTCCTCTTAGTATGTAGTCTAAAGCTCCTCTCTTTCAGTGTAAAGCCATTACCCTTGTTAATAGTCTCTCTCCATGTTTCTTGCAGGCTCCCTTCAGGCACTGGGAGGCCACAATTAGGTCACCCCACATCCTTCCTCACATCAGAGTAACCAAAAAGCCTCAAAACCTCTTTTCTGTACTTTTTTCTCTCTGGATTTTCTCCTCAGCTTGATTTTCCTTGTGGAAGAACAGCCAGCAGTCTCTGGTTGGGATGCAGGGTTTCCAACAAGGTGAATGCAGGAGCAGCAGCACAGCATTTTCCTCCAGAGCATCCCCTTTGGGGCTGTTCCAGCACTCACTCTCTCATTAGGAAAAAGCTGAACACACTGAATACCACAATAATGAAGTTCTGGCATCCTTGTGACAGCTGGAGCTCTTGGCAGCTGCTTTTCTTCCTCCCTTCCAATTTTTGTCTGCCGGGGGAAGAGGCTGATGGCAAAGGAACAGTGTTTGCTGGAGCTTTGGGAAGTCTGGGTTGTCAGGTGGCTTTTTTTTCCCCTCTATTTTCAAACTTCTTGTCCTTAATATGAATCCTTTTGCTGCCTTGTTGGAAGACATCAGTTGGTACACAGAATAAGCCTGGCTTCTCACAATCCAGCAATAATCACTCGGATCACCTTGGTAGTTTAGTGAGCTATTTGAGGGTTTCACTACTCCCAAACCAAATGCAGTCATGTCCATGAGATACTTGAGGAGAGAGGATATGGCTGCATTTGGCTTGGCTGCCCCCTTAAATTTGCACAGAACCCTTAAAATAACACACTCTTGGATTTTCAGGCTGTCACATCCTTTGTGGGTAGGGTAGTTCTTCTGAAGAGCCTTTTGTGCTGGGTGGCACAGCCCCAGGGATGGAGGAACTTCCAGCTGTCACAGAGAACAACAGGCAGCAAGGAGAGGCCCTTGGGTTGAGAACCCCAGGATTTGTGCACGAGTGGGAAGAAATGTGCTGTGAGCTGACTGGGGTTGGTGTGAGCTCACAAGGATGGGCATAAAGGAGTGGAAGCTCTACAACATGTGAAGAGTTTTTTCTTCCCCACGATCCCTGGATGTGTTTAAAAACAGACTGGATGTAGCACAGGGTGCCATGTGTTGAGGTGTTGGGGCTGGGTTGGACTCGATGATCTTGAAGGTCTCTTCCAACCTCATCATTCTGTGAATTCTGTGATTGCTGCAGCTTCCCCACCTCCTGGGATTTTGCTGGGAAGAAGCTGCTCTGCTGACCAGGGGTGGGATCAGCAGTAGAATGATTATCTGCAAACTGGCTGAATTGTTTCCTAAAACTCATTTTAAGCACTTGATTCTCTTTTTCTTTAAAATGGACTGAAAAAAAACAAAACCTAGGTTGGCCAGAGAGGTTGTGGACTCCTCATCCTTAGAGGTGTTCAAGGCCAGGCTGGACAGAGCTTGGAGCAAGCTGGTCTAGTGGAAAGTGGCCCTGCCCACGGAAAGGTTTTGGAACTAGATGGTCTTTAAGGTCACTTCCAGCCCGAATCATTCTGTGATTCTCTTTAAGTTCAGCCAAATTTTTGAATTTTTACATCTCCTGAGATTTGTTTGAAGAGGAAAAGAAAGGAGGATGACACTTTGCTGGTATGGTGTTGATTGTGCCATCCTCCCTGTGATTTTTAGGTGCAGAGCATCATCCGTTCCCAAACCAGCATGGGCATGCGCCACCGGGACCGCTCCACCACCGGCAACACCCTCAAAACTGGCTTCAACTCCGCGCTCACCACCTACTTCTTCGGGGCTGACCTGAAGGGAAAGCTCACCATCTCCCACTTCCTGGACTTCCAGCGCAAGCTGCAGCACGACATCCTGAAGCTTGAGGTTTGGGGTGCTTCTTTTGTGCAGGGGAGGGCAGTGCAGCATGGACTGTGCTGCAGGGTGGGGCTTCTGGAGGAGGAGCAAGAGCTTGGAAAGGGTACAGAGGGAATTTGTACAGCTGTGACTTGTGGATCCAAGCTGTTACATTCCTGGGGAGCATTTCAGTGACTGTGGCACTCCCCAAGGAATGTCTCCAGCATTTGTTGGTGGCTGCTCTTGTGGAGTTGGAGCAGCAGCTCCCACATCCTGGGTGTGTGTCCCTCTAAAAGCCTGCCTGTTACCTTGGCGCTGCTGCTGGAGGTGATTAAAGGGAAAACCAACAGAGGTTGTGAGTGACCTGTTGCTACCTTGCTGAGGAAGGTTGGTCTCACTCCTAATCACTGAGCTGGGCCCTAAAGGACCAGGATTTATAACATTCCCAAAACGCTTCATCTCTGCTTTTCTCCCCACCTTTTCTGTTTGCTTCATTATTTTGAATGTTTCTGCTGGGAAAGTGTTCAAGGCTTGTTTGAATCCTCCTAAATAGGTGGTCTCTATTATGTGACCTCTGATGTTTGCTCTTGGATGTTTTATAAGAAGTGTTGTCCATCTCTTCTGAATTTAGTCTCCTTTTTAATTTGCATTACCCTGAGTTTTAACAGCAGCTCTCAGCCTCTTGCTCCTAGTCACATAATCTGAATTTAAGCATCACCCTTCAAAATTTGGTTCTTTTGTGTAAAATCAGTAGAAGGACAGCAACAGGGAACTTGTTGGTCTGTCTCAGCTCCCAGGTAGAGCTGACTCAGTTGGAAATGGTGCCCATCGCTGCAATCAGGCTCCAAGGTTCAACCTGGCTTGAGCAAAGCCAGGCTTTTATTTGCACTGGAAACCAGGATTTGTGCTCAAGAAGATGTCCCCCAGCCTAGCAGTACAACAGTATTCAGAGCTCTGTCACTTCAGGCTGGTGTATCATTGCTCACATGCTCAGGTTTGTGTGATCAGCATTTTATTAAGTTCTTATCAAGTCATTTATTGCAATTTGAACTGAATTTATTTCCTTTTTTATTTGGAATTTACAAATCCAAGTAAGAAACTGACCCAAGGACTGATTATTTTATTTTTGTGAAGGCAATTGCCTGGTTCACTGCCTCCATTTCCTGGCCATTGAAGCAGGTGATGTGGCCCTGCCTTTGCAGGGGGAATAGGCTGCTTGAAGACAATGTTCTTTGTGAACTGGGTCAGTTTCTCAGTGCCTCTGCAAATTGAAATGAATAAAATACTTTTTAAGGTGAAGAAAAATCAGGTGTAACTTGAATGTAAAGGCAAGAGAAGCAGAGATTATCCTGTGCCCTGGTTTTCTACTGTTCACTCCAGGGGTGGGCACTGAAGTATTCCTGACCTGTGCTCCTTCCACGAGTTCCCACTTCGCTCTTTAAGAAGTAATGGGGATTTTTCTTTTCAGTTTCATGATACTCGTTCTTCTATTTCTGCTGTGACAATTTAGGTTTTGATTTCAGTCAATTGTGCATCTTCCTGGCTAATAGTAGTTGCTTTTCTAATAGGTTATTTATAACTGGGGACAATAAAAGATATTTATGTCTGGGTAAGTTATCAAATATGAAGGGATCATTACTGCCTCCCTGCCAGCAGCCTTGAGCACAGCACTAGGCTGATATTCATTTCCACTGAAACATTGGTGGTTCTGTTCTGCCAAACTAAACTTTTCCTTTAATTCCTGCTACTAAAGCCCTGATTTTCCTGTTCATAGCTCTCACTGATTTAGGCAAATCAGTCCTATTTCTGTCCCCAGCATTATGCAACATGACTTCTCTTCAGCTTTTATCTCTTTTGACTTGATCTCCCACCTTTTTTCCTGGCTTCACATTTGATGTGTTTGTTCACACTTAAGGAGCTTTCACATGAGTGTCTGGTGGGTTTGTGTTGTTCCTTTCCCAGGGAATGCTCTCATGACCTCAGCCTCTTAAAAAGCACAGTAATTCAGAGATGAGATATCTCTTGAGTTGAAAGAAGGGTTTACCCTGACCCATGTAAATCAGGAAAATGTGAGAGGTGGTGCTCAGCTGAACTCTTCTTTCCTCATTTACTCATCTTTTGCTGGCTCAGTAAAACTGGAGCAGGGTCTGAAGCTGGGATGTTGATTTGAAACCTAGTTTTTGTTTATATTCAGAGCTCTGGGGAAGTCCTTGGGGAAATGCAGGTTTGAAGAATCTCGTGGGGCTGGTGCAGCCCTTGAGTGACCCAGAGCCTCTGTTCTCCAGCTGGGATCTGCCTTTGTCTCTTCTGAAAGAAACCTACCTTAAGAAAGACTTTTTTTTAAAGCTTTTTCTCTTCAGCTCAGGATCCAGGCATTTCTGCAGTTCACACACTTGAGCTGTTTTCTGCTGACTGAAGGTGGAACAATAGTTTCTGACTGTCTGAACCCACTTTATCTTTCCTCTTACTGTTTTTGGTTCATTTTTTTAAAATCAAAATATCCATGCATGTCTTGCTAAGATTCAGCAGAAGCTCTCACAGAGGAATTAACTCAGACAAAGCCCTGAACATTTCAATGTTTCTTATGGCTGAAGTACTGACAGCAGGTTTAAGTAACCATGGCCTGGTGTTTTCTTCTTCTCTTCTGCTTTTATATCTTTTTTTAATGCAAGTATGTTTTCCATCATTTTGTAAAGACTCAGCAGTCGATGCAGTTATAGGAAGGGAAAGATGAGGAAAGTAACCACAGCCAGAGGTAGAGGGGAAGCTTACTTTCAATGTCTTATTTCAACCTTTTGGGGTTTAGCTACTTGGAGAAAGCTGTGGTCATTTTTTTGGGTTATGGAATGGTCCTGCTTAGCTAAGGCTGAGCTACAGGAACCCAACCCATCAAATGAAGCTCCTGGCAAGGTCCTACAGCCAAAAGTCATTTTTTCTTGTGGCTCACTTTGACAAACATTGACAAGTTTGTCTGTCAGGCTCTGCAGCTCTCACAGGTCCCCTTGGCACAGGTGGTGTTGGGCTCTTTTTTTGCTTTTTGAGTGGAAGATCTCTCTGAGTCTGGAAGATGAATAGGACTTGACATCATTGTTTATGCTATTCCTGCTTGTTAGTGCCTGTCCCAGATATTCCTGTGTCCTTGATGGACCAAAAGGAGTCCCAGTCAGCCTGTGGGGCTCTTCCAACCTATTTTTTTAGGATTCTAGAAGTGCACATAGCAGAGATGTGTGAGCCCTTTGTTCTCCATGTCTTTGTCACTCCTGCAAGGCACCCCAAAACCTACTGCTAGCACTGAGTTAATCTCCATATTTTTCCTCTTACCCAAGGATTAAGGATGCCCCAATGTCCCTCCCAAGCAAAAGGTCTTCCAAGCAAAGTAAAATGGGATTCTGTAAAAATATGGCAAAGGTATGAGACATCAGATTCAGTCAAAGAAAGAAACTGAGAGTTTCTAGCCAGGCAGAAGCCTGGGAAAGAGCTGGAGAAGAATGTAAATAATTCTCTATCTCTCTTGTTATTCACATTGTTTACAGTTAAGTTCTATCACTGTGCATCAAGCGCTTTGCACCAATGGGGTGGCTTGTTTTCACTTCAGGACCAATGGAGTTGGTCCTCACGAAGCTCTGTATAAAAGAGCAGTGTAATTTGAATAAACCAGAGTTTTACTCTCAGCAGCCTTCTGAGCAGAGTCTCTTCATTCCCGTCCTGCCTCGACAGTGACATCTGGTCATCTGGAAAATTCCGTATTTGCTGTGTCAGTTCTGTGACTGGTGACGTGGGAGTAACTTCCTTATCCTGGAAATTCCTGTTTTTTCATGGCCAGTGCCACTACACTTACTGTCTGGTTTGGTTTTTATGAAGAAGGGGTGCTGGGTGCTCTTCCATCTGCACATACCTCATTAGCAAGTCCTAGATCCTTTGGGATCTCAGGCCTGTCTTAACAAATACTCTTGTTTCAGAAGGCATTTCTGATGCTCTTCAGTTGGGTTTTATGGTAATATCTTAAATCTGTAAGTGCCTTTCTGAGTCCCAGTGTTGGAATAGTTAGTATCCAAGTAATCCTGTAGCAGGTATTAAAAACTGCTCTATTGTTTCCAGCTAACTCAAGATTTTTTTGGGATTCTGCCTTGGTTTTTATATAGGCTGGCAGAGCAATACAGGTTTTCAGTGATTTGTTAACACACAAGCAACAAAGCTTGCAGTAATGAATCACATATCTTTGTTTCTGCTGCAGTCATTTAGGGGGGAAATGAGTAACTTGAGTAAATTGTTTTGAGTAGCCTGAAAAATAAAGTCTGACAGTGTGAGACTGTCTGAGCTTTGTAAGGAGGGGCCCCAAAACTCAGACTTTTTACAGGTCAGTTTACTGTTGAACTTATACAAAGTATTTTTGTTTGGTTTTAAGTTACCTTTATGACAGTCTCTGTCATGATTAGCTGTGTTGTCTCTCAAAGTTGTCCTTTACCTGCTGATCCTCTCAGACTCACCACTGACCCAGCCCCTTGATGGGGAATGTCATGTTTTCCATTTTTCCTTATGAATTCTGCCTTTTCAGCAATCCTGTAATGGATTTTGGGTACTTGCACAGTTTTGTCACTTCTGTATCTATATCCTGGATGTCTAGGACTCCTGCTTAAGTTACAGAGTTGCTTTCTCTTCCTTCACGTGATCCTTACATCTGAAAAACCAAACCAGCACTTGTGGAATTGCTTCTTCAGTAGGGCAGTTAATGACAGGTACAAAAGTTGTTTGTGTTCTTGTTAGTCATTTCCTGGCCTGGCTGCAGGGGAAGGAGAGGAGGATGGGCTGATGGCTAAATACAGAAAGCCTAAAGTGTGCCCAATGAGTCCTCTGTTTATCCCAGAGGATGAGTGATGTGTCTGTGTCATTGTTGTCAGGCCCTGACTAGATAAAAGGTATGCTGATAACTAATAACCTTTAAAAGCTCTGGAGGAAAAGAGGATCTGGATGTGGAGGCTATGCCCTCTGAAGTCAGAGATGGACAAAGCCATGATGGATTTAGTGCCAAGGAGAGGGGAGTTACCAGGAGACCCTGCAGACCTATATATTCCTTTTCTGCATTTCCCATGGTAGGAGTTGAGGGAGCAGAAGTGAGGCTGATGACCCTGCCTTTGATGGATAGCCACAAAAGTGTGGTGGGTGACAGAATTTTCTGACATGCCCAGTTAAAAGTGGGATCATCCAATCACTGCAAAGAGTTTCATATGAGAGAGCCTTGTAGTTAAGAAGGCACAGTCCAGCATACACATATGTAATCCAGAAATTTCTAGGCAGGCAGTGGAGGTGATTTGGACAGCTCTTCCTGATTTTGACAGCACTCAGAGCTGGCAGTCTGCTTTTGTCTTGGCATGTGGGTGGAAATGGTCACATGAAGCTTTCAGGTTGACTGCACTATGTCAGTTAGATTTGGGGAAAAGCTGGCATTCAGTTCTTGTCCAGTGTCAGCCAAAGACTTGGGGAGAATTCAGAGTGGAACATTAGTATGGAAAAAAAACTCTGAGGATAGGGATAAGTTATGAGGCCATGGCATGTGCAGCTTAAAGGAAAGACAGAAGGGAGATATAACTGTCTCAGTAAGCACAAGGAGTCACCATAAAGGAGTCAGAGGCAAGTCATTTTCATCAGTCAGGAACAGCAGAGCAGGTAATGAAATGCCTAAGTGTGCACCAGGGAAAGTTTAGTTGAAATCCAAGGCAGGTTGAATGAATTCCAGTCCCTTTTTCCATGAAGCAGGGGGAATGCTGGTGGGTAGGGGACTCAATGCCATGGGGAAGTTACCAAAAGCTGGACTTTGTGCTTCAGTCAGAAGATGCCATAAATGCTGTTCCTGATTCTTCCCTCGTCCAAGGGAGGAAACTTGTGCCAGAGAACTCAAACTCTCCCACTGCCTCACTCTGAGAGGCAGAGGAAGACTCTGTGGGGTGGTTTTGGGGGTGTCAGGATTATAAAAGCATATTGAGCAACTGCATGTCAGCTGTAAAATCACAGAATGTCCTGAGTGGGAAGGGACCCACAAGGATCATGGAGCCCTGCCCAGGACACCCCAACAATCCCACCCTATGCCACCCTGAGAGCATTATCCAAACGCTCCTGGAGCTCTGGCAGCCTTGGGGCAATGCCCATCCCTTGGGAGCCTGTTCAATGCCTGACTACCCTCTGGTGGAAGAACCTTTTCCCAATATCCAGCCTAAACTTCTCCTAACACAACTTTGGGTCATTCCCTTGGGTCCTGTCACTGGTCACCAAAATATCAGTGATCCAGGAGTGTGCCAGTAAGGCTGACAGGGTGTGGCAGTTCATGTGCTGCAGCTGCTTGTGAGCATGGCTGGAACACAAAGGAGCAGCTGTGGCATCCTCTTGTTTGGGATGGATGCTTCATGGGGCAACCACCTGAGGAGAGAACTGCCTTGCTTCTGTTTGAACCAGGTTGACTTCAGCGTGGTTGATGCAGTGGCTCTGCAGGGAAGCTGTGGAGGATTTTATTGGAATTTCTATTTATTGCATCATTAGCAGCAGTGGAAGGCTTTGCACTGTACCAACTGCTCCTTTGGTTTATGAAGGGTGTGTAAATCCACTGCCGAGCTCCCGCAGTGCAGCAGAGCCTTGTGTGGGACCCCTGCAAATAAAATACCAGGAGTGCTCTTTGGAACCATTACCTTGCCACAGGAATGTGTGGAGGTTTGTATCAGAGTCTGTGAATTAGAAAATATAAGCTATTCAGCATAGATGCTCTTGTTTATGTGTGCACAACCAAGTTAGCCAACAGCCAGGGGGCGGCAGAAGTTGGTGGGCAAGAGATTGTGGATGTCTGTGTGAGTGTGTTCTTGTAGCAGGTACCTGACTTGTGCCTCCTCCTTCTGCTGGATGAACAAACACCTCAATCATCTTGCTCCTTCTCCCCTTTAAGGCTCTGAATTGAGCTGCTCTGCAGCTCCACACATTGCTGGCTGTGCTTCAGCCCTGGCTTTGCTTCTGCTGATGAAGGAAGGATGTGGAAGCAGGACCCTTTTCCCTGCTAGGCTGAATTAAACTCCTGCAAACTTGTATTTCTTGGAGAACTGAACACCAAGATCAAGCAGAAAACAGTGTGAACTCTTAACAGGCAATGAGGGAGCTGTATTTCTTAATAAAACTGTATGCAGCAGTTCCATGGAGACTTAGATATTGGGATTTTTTCAGAGTAATGGCTTCACTCAGATTCTTGCAGCTCTGCTGTCCTGTGTGTTTTCCTGCAGGAGAGTTGGAAGTTTGTTCTGCTTCTGAACTTTCCTCTTATTCAGAGAGCATGCAGGACAGAAAAACTGCTGTGTTCCGTGGTACCAGGAGCATTGTCAAGGGCAGGGATGGCAGCAACAGAGCCAAGTCTGGAGAGCAGCTCCAGAGGGAGGAGATTGCTCAGCTCTTCCCCCTCCCCATCCCTTTAATTTATCATATGTGTCCTTTTTCCTTAGCATTACTGATTCCTTTTCTTCAGGTTTCCTTCCTGTCATTCCCTCACTGCACAGAATTTCAAAACACTGATCTGCTCAGAGCCTGCAGGAAGATATTTTCATCCATGAGGCTGAAGTTCAGGTGCAGCCATCTTTACATAACCTTTTTTTAATCGCTCATTAAAACGGAACAAGTGGCTGGTGATGGGAATGAATTTTTCCCCCTTGCAGGCAGCAGTGGCTTGCCCAGGTCAGTGAAATCTCCAAAGCTTCTCTCCAACATCAGGTCTGTTATGGACAAATTCAATTGGGGAGGCTAATTATAGATAAATCAATTAACAAGAATTTATTAAGCAAGCGGTATTAAGCAAAAGAACAGTGCTGGGCAGCCGGGGAGCCTCTGCTCTGCCACGGTGCACCTTCCCCCTTTGACCTTTTTATTTTTATAGTCCCCCTTTTTTTTTTCCAATTGATGTATTTTCTCTCGATGCACTTTGCACTGGTGCAATTGGTTGCTGGGGGGTCTTTTTTTCTGCCCTTGGTGGTCATAGGAATGAAGGCTCCTCATCTTCCTTGCAGATTGTCCTTGGCCTAAAAGTTAACTTGTATACAATTAGTTACACAGTCTTCTATGCTAGTAGCATTCCCTACTCAGTTCAAATTCTTATCTCCTTTAACGCTCATTTTGATGAACAAAGACCTTTTTATTTATTACAAGGTCTGCTGGGATTGCACTGCTGCTGACAGATGGACCTTTTTAACCTGGCTGCTACAGATTCACTTAGGCAGAGGGGGGAAAGTGTGAACAGGAAAGCATTTGGAAGATTGGATTTTTCTCATGTGAAAATAGCTCCCATTTCTTTCATTTCTTTATTATTTTTTAAGGTAAAGAGAAGCAATGGTCTAGGCTGGGTTTGGCATTTCCTCCTGCCCATTTTCATTCCTCCTGTTGTTGGCAGCTCTGAACATCTTTAGAGCTGTGTCTTTGCGTGGGTTTTACCAAATAATGCAGTAATTACATTCGGGGGCACTTTGTAGGCTGTGTCCAGAACAGGCTGAACTTCATCTTGGAAAACCCAGTGCTTTAGATCTACGTCCACGGAAGGAACCTTTCAGCATAATAATCCCCCCACAAAAAATTAGTTTTTTAACTCGTCAATCTTCCCAAACAAAAAGCCTTTAGAAACTTTCCCCTTCCTTTTTTTCTGGCGGTAATTCAGTGCCTGTGCAAACACTTCAGCTTACTCACAAACACATTAAATTTTTTTTGGATGGACGAGGTTGCTCGAGGATGTAGGGAGATATATAGTGTTTTCCCCTTTCTTTTTCTTCCTGTCATAGTTGTATATGCAACTTGACAAGAGATCCTGGCAACCTCCTTCTCCAGAACAGTAAACAGAGCTAGTGCTGCAGTAGTTTGCAGATAAATAATGTATTACAGACTGTCAAATAAAACTTTGAGCAAATATCACTTTAAAGGGTCATATATTATGAATCTGAATATTACCCTACAAATAATTATTTCCCAGATCCTTTTGATTCTTTATTATGTACAGAGCAGCTCTGGGAATAGGTCACCTTTTTCCACTACCCCTAAACCTGATAGAATTAGTATTAGCAAGATTTCTCCCTTGGATGTTTTGGTTTTTTTTTTCCTAGCCTGCAGAAAGAAGCTCAAAGATCATCCCTCAACACTTCTCTCCCCATCCAAATGTCCTTGAAGATATATTTCTCTTTGCTATTTCAATTAGGAATGTGGCACATATATATTTATTTACTTGAGATCCTTGCTTTGAGGTTGTAGGGAATACATCATCTGTTTGATTGGTTTTTAGGGGAAACCTTCCTAGAAATGTAGGAGCCTCCTAAAATACAGCTGGATATTTATCTAATGTGAGTGTTTGAAAAGGATAGGAAGTATATCCTTTTGGCATCGCTTTAGGAAAAATCTGAGCTGTGTTTTCATTGTGCTGGCTCTAGTTACAACTGGGTGTTTCCCTCCTACACCGATGGGATTTGGTGGATCCCAAATGCTGTTTGTGCCTGTGCCAAGTGCAAGGGCCTAGAGATTATTTTAGCCATTTTCTTCTTCAGCAAACAAAGCAAGAGACACAAGCCACCAGTGTGTGTCCAGCCCAAAAATGCCAGGTTAGGAAGGAAGGGCATAATCAATTTATCCCACTTTTCCATGGGAGGTTTTGACAGCCACTTGTGGTTGTCTGGTGATACTGAGCCCTCTCTGAAGGCTTTGGTGTCCCCTCCCAGCTGCAGAGCAGGGGCTGCTCTCTTGGGCCCAGCTGGGTCTGGTGGCAGCAATCAAAAAACATTGCTCCTCCTTTTTTAAGCAGTTTTGTAAACTCCCATTCTCTGGTAAGAGGGGATGTTTGTTAGCTTATGGCCTTTGCTGACACAGAGATGGGCAACTGAGAACTCAGAAATAAAACAACCAAGAAATGTTTTAAAAACTTTTATTCTACTTTCAGTCTCATGTGAAGAGTAAAACAATACAGATGTTATGAGGCACACCATCACAATTGAAAGCCAACTATTTTCTATTTACAATACATTATAAACATTTCTTAATCTATCAACTTTTACCACACCATGCTATAAATACCCTAAATAATCTAAAATTACCTTTCAAAAGTTCTACTGCAATACATCTTTCATAGTTCTATTTCTCCAAAGTATCTGGTCTTATTTACAAAACCATTCTTTAAATCTTGTTTCTAATTCCATTTCTCTCGCAACAATGTCTGTCCTATTCCATGACATTTCTAAGTCAACAATTCATATCTCAAAGTTTACATACAAATACGTACTGTGTAAACCTTATATCAAACTTTGAAAATTCTCTATAAATCCATTTCCCACAGATTTTACCACTGGAGTTTTAGGTAGAATCTTCCCCTATTAACTCTATTGATTATGACAAATTTACTGAAGAGGAAGGAGAGTCAGTTGGGAAGTGAAACCTTCCCCTGAGAAGTGTGTGGTACCCAAACTTGGCCTTTTTCTGGCCAAGTGGAGCTGCTTCATTTCCCACTGGTGAGCCTTGCTGCCAGAAGGAGAGATGGAAAGAAACCAATGGCTGCATTTAGGAACTACCAGCAGGTTTTCGTTTTTCACCAGGATGTTTCTTGTGTTGGTGTCTCTGAATTGGTTTGGGCTGGATTTCATATCCTGCAGGGGAAGGTGGATTGAGTTATTGGAGGAAAAAAACAATGAAGCAAGGAAGAAAAGATATGATGGGTCTGTTGTTTTATGATGGCTCCTTGTATTACCTTTCCATAAAGTTGTGCAATTAAGGAGATGTAGAAGCTGGGGAAATTGCTTATTTGTCCTCTGCTCTCCTCATGTGAGAAAGCTTTTTTCTCAGAAGGAAGGAGAATGGGGTTATTTGAACAAATCTGGGAATTTCATCTTACAGAGGAGCGGGAATATGCTCATCCTTCAGGTTTTGGGGGGGAGTTTGGGACTATTTAATGTGTGTGTAAAGTTAGGGGTAGGCTTTTAAATAACAAAAAAAAATCAGGGAGTACCCTGCTGTGTATTTGGACTGGCTACTGGGACTGGGCTAGCAAAGCTGGTGAAGTCAAAGGCTGCACCCCATTTCTGCTGCCTTCTTCCCCTCCCATAGGATTCCAGAATAGCCTGGGTTGGAAGAGATCTTAAAGCTCAACTCATTCCACCTCCTGTCATAGGCAGAGACACTTTCCACTGTCCCAGACTGCTCCAAGCTCTGTCCAACCTGCCTTTGGACACCTCCAGGGATCCAGGGGCAGCTACAGCTTCTCTTGGCACCCTGTGCCAGGGCCTGCCCACCCTCACAGGGAACAATTCCTTCTTTATACCCAATCTAAACCTCCCTTCTTTTAGTTTGAAGCCATTCCCTCCTGTCCTGTCACTACAGTTCCTGCAGAATTGTTCCATAAACGCCTTGGATTTCCTTTCACGTCACTTGGCATTGAATGAATTTTAAAACAAAGCCTTTTTATATTTCAAGCTAATTTCTTCAGCACCTCAGGTGTCCTGGCCTGCAGGAAGAACACTGACCAGCATTCTCTCTTTTCTCCTTGCCTCGTGCAGATGCAGAATCCACTGCTGGCACCAAGTGGCTGCCAGTGGAAGCTGCTCCAGAGGTGTTGGACTCGCTGGCCCATTGTGTGTGTGATTTTGGGATGGGGTAGGACCCCCCCACACACACACACCTCTGTTTGTCCTGGTGGGATGGTGGGAGCACGAGCTGCTCCACCCTCCTCTGGATAATGCTGGGTGAGCACTGCTTTGGCCCTGCTTTTCCTTCTTTAAGATCCATGAAAGGGCACAAGGCTGTCAGAGGACTTGTTTGCTGTAATAAACCCCAGAGTGCTGTGCCCTGCATCCCCTCCTTGTAGGGTGTGGGGTTATTTCCCCCCAGTGAACAGAAAAATAACCTGTACAGTATCATCCTGTGCATGGAGGCAGATAATTGTAATTACCTGGGAATGGGCATTATTTTTCCTGCTTTTTCAAATACCCAAAGAATTTTAACACTTAACACTGTTTGTAGGTTGTGTATTGAGTATTGAAAGAAAAATTCCTGTAGGCTTTGCACCCTCCTTAATTTCCAAGTGGAGAGTTGTGCTTGGCTAGAAGATATTCCAGAGGGTAGAGAAGCATGGATGTACCTCTGCTCCCAGGAAAGGGGGTGTCAGGGGTAGCTGGGGGTTTTCTTTCATCAGGAATCAATGGATTTCCACTCACAAATCCTTTGAAGCCTAGTTTCTTTATGGATCAACACAATCTCTGACACAGCAGAACAAAAATAAACAGAATTCCCTTCCTGCAATTTCTCTTTAAATGACATGGCCTGCTTATCCCTTCTGTAATTAATTTAAGTGCATCTGACAGCAGCTTGGAAGCAAGAGTTGAACTTCCTTTATCCCTCACTGTGATGCCGTTGCTTTTGCTCAGTTCTGTTGGAATTTGGGAACTGGATGTGGACCAGCTCTCACTTCCCAGCCCCTTTCTGGGCTGACCTTTGCAATGAGCACCACTGTACGTGACAGTGGGCATCTGAGTGTTCTGGTTTGTTGTTAGAAATGTTCATTTCCAAGTGAAATAAATAATAAGCAGCACAAATTCCATAGTTTCCAGACTTTTAAAATTTAATTCCATAGTTTCCAGGCTTTTTATTTCTTGTGAATACTTGTGTGGTGAATCAGTAGAAAAATTAAAAGTATTTAAATTTTTCCTTTCTGGTCTTTTCTGCATCTGGTAATACAAAACAGATCACAATCTGAAGGTTTTGTTCAAAAAAACCTGCAAGGAGTTGGTTCTTTATTTCCCCATCTGCAGGGAGCTGTGCTTGCTTGTGTTACTCCATGGAGCTGCCCAATGCTTGATCCTTAATGCAGGGCAGGGGGAGAGGGGACTGATAGGCTTTCAGACACCAACTTGAGATTTTCTAAGCATAGTCACCACTCAGGAGGTTGATCTGAGATATTTGGACCCATTTCCTAGCCTTTAATTAAAGATGCTACCTAAAGCTCTGCTAAAACTTGGGATATTTTAAGGTGGGATATTTTAAGGTTGTTGGTAGAAAAATGCTGATTTATGTCTTTGGGGATGAAATTAGGAATATTACACCAGAAGAAAGCATCAGTGCAGCTTTTGAAGCAGCACTGATAGCAAATTTTTGTGTCCCAAGGGCATTTTCTTTGCATTCTTTAGGCATGACAGAAATGACTACTTTTGCTATTTAATGAAGAACATTTCCAACAAATGAGTTTTCCCTCTCCTTTCCCCAGCACAGGAGAATGGGAGAGGCCCACGTTTTGCATCATGAGTGATCCCCAAAGCCTGTACCAGATGACAGTAAAAATAACCTTTTTTTCCCCCAAAACTGTGTGTGGGCCACTCAGGTGAAAGCACAAGGGGGCTGAGGAGCAGAATTTCTCCATTTGGGATCTGCCTCCTGCCAGAGTCACCCATACAAATCCCTCCAGCCTTGGTGCTCCACTTTTCAGGATTCCCTTGGTTTCCCACGGGGAGAAGCAGCCAAAATCTAGTTGATATGGTAATAATTAAAAATTCATTAGCACCGAAGAGCAGCTGAGTCCGGAATGGTCAACTCAGCAGGCAGCAAAATGTCAATCACTGGTACCAAGTTGTTCCCCATGAGTTTAAAAATTATTTTTGTTGTTTAATGTCATCTTCTGGCTTGTGACCAGCTGGAGTATTGGTCTTGTGTTTCCTGGTAAATTTGAAGGGATATAATGTATTCCAAGTGCTGAGATCGGTGAAGTCTAATGTTTATGCTTGTAGATTCACAGAGGAGGGGGGGAAAGGAAAGGATGAAATCCCCATTACTCAGTGGGCAAAGAGCTGGTGCTTCCACCCAGCACCTTCCCAAGCTGGGGAATGGCTCTTCCCTCCTTCCCTGCAGTGGAAGCCAGGAGACAAACTTCTGCAGGAGAGGTGGATTACTGGAGAAAACCCTTCTCTGCCCAAGGGCTTTTTGGAAGTTCTGCAGGGGCCTCACAGCAGCATTTGTGGGAGTCAGGGACTGGAAGGGTCTGAGGATGAGGAGAACTTTGGGAAGGTGAAGTCTGGAGACATCCATGAACTTTCCCTCGCTGAGACACTGGTACAGGCCTTGGGGCAGAGAGGAGTAAAATTAGAAGACCTTTGCAAGACTTCTCTTTGCTTTATTAATCACTGTCCCTGTTTAGAGCAGCCATAGAGCCAACATTAGCCCAGTCCTGTGGGATAAAGCTGAGAGGGATTTCTGAGTTCTGTTTTCTTCCTTTTTTCTTCTTTCTTTTCCCTGGGGATTTCTCCCTTCCAGCTCACAGCTGCACGTTATCTCTGTTTCTTCAGGAAGGTCCCAACTTCAACAGGTGTCCTCACACTGGTGCACCATTAAATGGTGGTTTTTGTGTTTTAAACTTTTGTTAAGGTTGGGACTGAATTGCTTGGAGATGGTATTTTGTATTTAGATTTAGATGCTTATTATTTTTATTTATATTATAAGTTGTGAGTTTTATAGTATTTTATTAATAAGTTATAAAATATTTAATTATTTTTATATAAGGTTTTTAAGGTTAAACTATTTAATTAAGAAATGATACTTAAATTATTTTTACTTTTAATTTAATAGTTAATTACTTGAAGTCTGCAATGCGGACTTGTTTGATTATACACTGCTACTTAAATTTATGAAGAAGAAGGTGAAGAAAAACATTTAGCTACCATCTTAAAACTTTTATTTTGTTTCATATATGTTGTTATATTTTAAATTTTTAAACTCTTAAGTTTTCTACTCTGTGATATTACACACTTCTAATTAAAGTACACTCATAATCTTAGTGCTATCATTCAATTTTGGAAGCCTTCTCTACAGCCTCAGGTCAAATGAAAACTTCCTGAAAGGTGGCTGTGCTCAGCTGGGGTTGGTCTCTTTCTCCAGGCAGCACTGGCAGAACCAGAGGACACAGTGTTAAGCTGCACCAAGGGAATGTAGGTTGGATATCAGGAGAAAGTATTTTACAGAAAGGGTGATGAAGTTCTGGAATGGCTGCCCAGGGAGGTGGTGGAGTCACCATCCCTGGATGTGTTAAACACAGACTGGATGTGGCACTGGGTGCCAGGGGTTAGTTGAGGTGCTGGGGCTGGGGTGGACTCGATGATCTTGGAGATCTCTTTGCAACCTAGTCATTCTGTGAAATGCAGTGTTCTCTTGGGGGTTAGAGTCTGTTAGTACAGAAAGCCTGAAATTCTCAGCATCCAGGACTCCAACAAAGGCTTCTCCCAAGAGCTGTCCAAGGAATTGCACATAGGGCAAATGTGGAGAAACAATCCTGTGGAAAGCAGATCCTAGAACCCATCAGCACTTCTCCTTCACCAGCTTTTCCTGCAATGTTAATTCTTTATGGTGCCTTTTTTATGCTTCATGCCTCAGGTGGAGCTTTGTGGTGCTCCTGGTTTTCATCTCCCTGTTCCCTTTTCCCTCACAGTTCGAGCGGCATGACCCGGTGGACGGGCGGATCACGGAGCGGCAGTTCGGGAGCATGCTGCTGGCATACAGCGGGGTGCAGTCCAAGAAGCTCACTGTCATGCTCAAACAGCTCAAGAAGCACTTCCAGGATGGAGAGGTCAGTGGCATTCGTGGAAAATTTGGGAAAATTTCTCAGCCCCAGGCTGGGCTGAAAAATGCGTTAAGCAATGCCTATCTTCTTTGGAAAAGCATTCGCTCCCTGTTGAGCTGTGGTGGAGAGAGAGGGAAGAGCTGGGAGTGCAGTGGTTGGTGTCCAGTACAGGCTGTAGGTTTATTCCTCATGAAAATAGATGCTGTAATTTTAAAAATTCAATTTGCTGAATAGCACCCTGGGTCTGGAGCCATAGAACAAACACTGAAGCCATGCTCCCAGTTCCTGGCTCGACCTTGGATTCATTAGCTGCTGTGACCAGGCAGTTTATTATTCAGTTATTAACTTCTGGGAAAAATTACTCACAATTTAGAGAGGAGTAAGTTTGCAGACCCTACACTCATTAATTCAGTGAGAGTCCTTGGAATAAGATATCCATATCACAAGATGTGCTTTATCAGGTAAGGCGAGTATGGGCTGAGAAATTATTGAGCATTAGAATTTTACATCTGCCCCTGTAATAAATGTTCTTTTATTAAGCCAGAATGTTCTTTTATTAACTGGGATATAAACAAGCAATTCATCAAAGTGAGAAGGGATGGAAAGTCTTTGGCTGGCTGTTTTAGAGTTGCTTTCTTCTGACATCAGAACCAGAGTTTATTTCATAACTGGTTTAGGTGCCAAATGTGTTATAAAACACAAGTTCTGACCAGAGTCTGCAGCTTTTTTTGTTCCTTAATGGGATTCCTACATTAACAGGAATAATTTGATTTCTCCAGGAAAAACTGCTTAAATGCAATGTGTGTCTAATAGAAAAATATCAGCTCTGGTTTTGAAGTTTGCAAATTGTTGATTCTTTTGCTGTGATTTTTGGGTTTATATATATATATATATGCATGTATGTATAGATATTACTGAACAGTAGCTGGCTGTGTGAGAAAAGAGACAAAGGAATTTCTTTTGGAAGGTTTCCTACAGCAGATGTTTTCTTCCTTTCATGTGTAAGCCAAGACCCTGACATCTGTGCCAGAGGAAGAACTTCTTGTTCTTACCTTATTCCTCATGCCCAAATCAGCCAGATTGTCTTTCTATTTACAGACAGCCAGACTCAGAGCAAATCTTTATCTTCCTTTATTCCAAGGACTTTCAAGGAGAGAAAATAGGCAATAGGACAAAAAATTGTATTTGTAAGGAAAAGTATTTGTGAAAAATTCGTGATTCCTTACACTGCTGAGGATGAAATGCCCAGAAACTATCCCAAACTCACCCAGCAAGGCTTTTCCTTGGAAGTGAAGTTCTTTTGAGAGAGCTTTCTTATGGAATCTGCCAAACCTTGTCTTCTTTGATGAAATTACCTTGACTGCACAAGGCAACCCTGGCAGCCTCCAAAACAACAAAACTCTGGGTTTAATCTAATCTGTAGCTGTTTCCAAGGCTGTTATTCTGCATTCCTGCTTTTGAGAATGATAAGCTTTCTTCTATTAACTGCTAATCTGCTTTCATTATTTTATTTTTCTTGAGGAAAAATCCTATCTTACCCTGGGTAGGTGAACTTTGCCTATTCAGCAGAGCTGCCACACTCTGTTTTGTCTAACATTGCTTATGAATGTCCTCCCCAAGATGTACTTACACAGCTGCTTTTCTCCTGGTAAAAAAGACCTGAGTCATCAGCAACATTCAGAACCAATGTATTATTGGTTTATGCCTCCCTAACTGCTGGAAAACCAAGCTGTCTCTTCAGAAGCCAGTGATTCATGTCATCTCCCACGTGTGCTTCAGGGGCTGGCTGGATTATTTTTCTGTGGAGATAGCAGGGGGTGGCAGTGAGGTGGAATTCCTGGCTGAACCTGGGTTCCCAGGTGAAAAGCCCTAATTTTTGCAGGAGATGTTTGAGCTGTTGTGTTACAAGCAGGTAAGTGCTTCTGGAGTCTCCCTGCTTATGTTTTGTGAGGATTACGTGGGTGATGAAGGGATTCGGCTGATTATGAATTAATTAAATAAATGTCTTGAAAGATGTGATCATTCATCTGTTGATTTGCATGAGGCTGTTCCAGTCCCTGATTTTTATTTTATTTTGGAAGCTGGAACAGAGTTAACACTGATACCAGCCTCACCTATGGGATTCCTCAAAAACAAAAAAGAAATTTCATAACACTGATGGTATTCTTGCTACAGAGATTCAATGGTCTTGTCCACCTGAAAGCCATGATTTGTAGGATACATGTGTGCACTGGTTTTGTTTTTTCAGCTGGTGAAAGGACCACAAAGGCCAGGTTGGGTGGGGCTGGGAGCATCCTGGGATAGTGGAAGGTGTCACTGCCCATGGGACACCATGGAATGAGATGGGCTTTGAGGTCCCTTCCCACCCAAACCATTCCAGGTTACCAAACAAGGGTCCATTATGCACAGACAACAGTGCTGCCAGGCCTTGGCATCTACCATTTTGGGAATTCCAGGAAAATACAAAGTTTATGGCTCTTTGCTTTGAACACTACAAACCCCAGATGTCCCAAAAAGAGCAGGCAGATCTCAGCACAAAGTCTTCTGCTGGCCTGGAAGTGGCCACACACCTGATGGTTCCTCCAGGCTTTCCACTCTCCCAGTGCCCTGCTCCCAGGCAGGGAGGCATCATGATAATTGCAAAGGTATTTTCTCTTGTAGAACCATTGTACAAAACAGAGGGATCTTTGCAGTGCTTCCTGTAGAGGTACCTGATTTACTGGATTATTTTTTTCCCAAGGACAGTATTTAATTTAATTCTGCTGTACATCCTAGTGCTCCTCTCGGGAAGAGGAGCAGGCAGACATTCAAGGAAAGCTCCCTGCAGTGTCACCAGGAATTTCTCTCTTCAGTCAGCTCTGTTGTCCACATGTGCTCTCCCATTTTGCCATCTCATCCTTTTTGGCCCAGATCCATGAGTCCAGGGCTGACAAAGCTGCTGTTGCATGTGTCAGTGCACACGTAGATCATTAGAGCAGGGCCACATACTCACTTACAGCCAAGATAGGAACAAGCTGCAAATGTCTGTATGGAAAGACTTTTAAAATGTTATTTTTCTTTCAAAAGATTGGTGGCTTCTTCTCTGATTAGAAGTTGTTTGAGCAGAGTTACAGCAGATTGTGTAAATTTATATTTGACAGTACCTGCTGAACACATCCAAGTTGTGGAGCTGTGCTGTGTTCTGCATTTTGGATTTTTAATATCTTGCTCTATAAATCTGTCGTGCCAGGCAGGATAGGAGGAGCCTGAACCTGAACTCCTCTTGACAAGGTGATTTATGTCTCCCAGAGAGGGAGTCTGAGTGGTTATTACTGTGGTGATGATTCACCTCCTCCCTTGGCTCCATGCCGTGGCTCTGCTGGAGGAGCTGGAGGCTCCAGCTCTTGTCCCAGTGATGCCTCAAGTTTTAGCTTTTATATTTTTCACATTCTGTGCTGCTTTAGTGTGTAGGTCTGAGCTTCACATTAAGTGTTGGTAAGCTCTCTTCACAGAGCAGGGAGACAAAACAATTCCTTCTCTAGCGGGGGACCCAAATACAAGCACCCAAATCTCAGGCCCAATAGCATAAACAACATGGACTGAAGAGAGAAAAACAAGCAGGATGGGACTGCCTGGGCTAAAGCTGGAATGGGACAATGAACTCCAATGTGCCAATGGAGCAGAACTGATCAAAGTGAGAGACTCTGTGAGCAGGTGTCCATTTTGTGACCATTTTGGTTCATCTTGGGTGCAGCCCTGGCTGAGCTCTTGTGCTGCCCAAGGTTGATCCACTGAGGCCTTTTAATAAATCCCTGCTTTATTCTTTAACTCTGCCCAGCCTCTGTTCTAGGCCAGCCTTCTCAAGGCATCACCAGCCCTGCTGTGGTTGTGCTGGAGCTGCACAGGGTGATAAAATCAGGTGTAGTGTAACCAGGTGGGGTTCCCAGAGTTGTGTTCATCAGCAGTTCTTCTCCTCAGTATCTCAGGTTGTTTTTCCATGACTATCCCAGAACATGGTTCTCACCTGAGCACATGCTCACCTGGCCCAGGTAGATGGAGCAGACAGAGATCCTGCCTCCAGCAGCAGAGCAAACTGGACACTTCTGTGCTTTACTGTCACCTTCTGCCACACTGGGTAAGACATGGATTCCCCCAGGGATCCCTGAATCTCCTGGGAGAGACCTCACAGTGCACAGGCTTGTTGAGTTGTTTGGTTTTTGTTGGGTTTTTTTTTGCCAGGATTGGGATTAAATGTGTGAGATGGTATTTATTCTTTGGACTCAGATGTTTATTAGTTCTTATCTGTATTACAGTCTCACAAACCCTGAGTTCTACAGCACTTCACTCCAACAAACTAAAAATGTAGCTCCATCTCTCTCTACAAGGTCTTTTAAAGATAAGCTGTTTAATAAAGAAATGACACTTAAATTATTTTTGCTTTTAACTCAATAACTAACTACTTGTGACTTGCAATGTAGACTTTTTAATCTAATTACACAATATTGCTTAAACTCATGAAGAAGGTGAAGAAGGACTAGCTTCTGCTCTAAAATTTTTATCTTGCTTTATATATATTACCATATTTTAAAATCTTAAACTCTGAGTTTTTTACTATGTGATATTACATACTTTTATTCAAACTACACACCTATAGTCTTAGTTTTAGCATTTAACTTTGGAAGCTTTTTCTACGGCCTCAGGTCAAATGCAGTGTTCTCTTGGGGGTCAGTGCCTGTCAGCACAGAAAGTCTAAAATTCTCAGTAACCAGGCTTCCAACATGGACTGTTTGATATTGTCATTGCAAGTGTTCAGGCTTCCAAAAAAATTATCAATTCACCTGTTTGCAGTGGTCTCCTGCATCTGAGGTCTGCTCACCTAGGAAATGGTTTTCAGTCCCTTCCCGTTGTGGGACTGGTGGGGTCAGGAGGGGAACAAAAGTACAGATCACAACCCACATCCTCAAGTGCCAAGGCTGAGTTTTTGGAGTGAGCAGATGAATTCCCTTCAGGCTACAGCTTCAGGCCAGTGAGTCACTGTGTCATTGCCAGGAGTGCTCATGATCTCCTTTTTCCATCACCACATAAGGGTCTTTTCTCTGTCCTAGGGGCTGACTTTTGAGGAGGTGGAGAACTTCTTCACTTTTCTGAAGAACATAAATGACGTGGACACGGCTTTGAGCTTCTACCACATGGCTGGAGCTTCTCTTGATAAAGGTATTAAAACCTGTGGGATGTTCAGGTGCTGAAAGCCTGAGGGAGCACAACTCATGCCATGTCTTTGGGAGTTGGGAAGATGTCAGACAAGCCCAGGCTGATAGGTTAAAACTGTACCCGAATTTCAATTCCTCCCTGTAATGAGGTGCTTAGCTTGCTGAATCCATGGATAAAGAGGGATTTCAGGTTTTCTACTTCCACAGTTTTAGATACAGGGAGAAGAAATGCTGACATGTAGCCGGAAGAATGAGGAAACAGTGGTTTCATGGTGGTACCTTCAGAAGGACCATTCTGCTGAGTGCAGAGGCAAGGTGACCTAATGAGTGTGCCACAGGCTGTGGTTCCCAGGGACATCACTGTTTCTTGTTCATCCTCATCTTCTGAAGTGACCTTTTTTTTCTTCCTCTACAAAGGACTTCAAAAATTAGTGTAAAAAAATTATTGCAGAGTTATCTTCTGTGGAGGTCTCTGATCCACATGGCAAAGACACAGCAGCTGTGAGACTGGTGATAGGAACTGCTCAACCCTTGTTTTGTTTCAGCTTTGCTCAAAAATCATAGATTTTTCTAGAAATAAGGGCTGGATGCTGCATTTCTGATTGGAAAGCCAAGCAGTGGCAAACACCTTTGGAGCTCCTGGGAATGCTGGAGGGAAAGAGGAGGAGCACTAGAACACCACTGAGATCACAGACTAAGCATTAAAGTCTGTCCAGAGACTTTATTGTATTTCAGATAACCACAGTCCAGAGGAGTAGATTGAATAAACCTCAGACCTGATGTTTCCTGGAGAACTTGGTAATAATGTGGTTTATTGATCAGACCAATCCATATCCTTCTCCTTCTCATCAGGTTTCCTTTTCTGAGCTGGTCTGTCTCAGGTATGTTCTTAGATCTGACACACTGATTAAAAAAAAAAGGCAAAAAAATCCCAAAAATATATTTCAAACCAAGTCCCCCTCTGCTGCCAGGATCTGTCACAAGTGCTTTGTTTTTTGTGTTTTTTTAAGAGGGCTTTTTATTTTTTAACAGACTGAGAATAAAAAAAAAGATGGCAAACTCATTAAGATTTTTAGGCTAAGTGGAAACTCTTGTCTGCAACGAAGTTGAAGCTGATTCATTTAGGCAGCTGCAGAATTAAACATTTTGGAAGTCAGCTATTCCAACTGCTGCTGTTGTGGGAATATTAAGGCATTAATAGGTTGTGGGGCAGTGGAATTACAGAGGGGAAAAAAAGGTGTTACATTTCTTCTTGTGTGTGTCAGCAGCCCTTCTCATTTGGGGGGAAATCATCTGTACTTTTTGGTTTAGATCATCATTACCTTAAGACTTAAAAGAATGTGATAGGATTTTCTTTCATTTAAAATACCAAGTCTGTGTGTGCTGCTGCTCTGAGCCCTTTCTGCAGCATCCCAGAGCAGGTAATAGCCCAGCAATCAAATTTACTCAGTGCCTACGGGAAATCAGCATTTATCCTGTCATAGAATATACATTTTTCCAGAATTTAGGTCTGTGTGCAGTTGGTAAATCAGTGTGATTGCTGTTTAATTATGTGCCATTAATGAGCTTGTGCAGCCACTGAGCTGGGAGTGTTTGTCTGGGGTAAGGGAACCTTCTTTGGGCGGGGATCAGATTTAAGTGAATGGGGTGTGCCCTCCCACAAGTGAAGCTTTCACGAGGTTGCTGGTTACAAACTAACAAATGTAAAAATTACACTGGGATGGATACTAGGAAAAGGTTAGTATGTGTAATAATTTGCTGCTAACAATACAGCAAACGTTATTATGATTTTAGAAGGGCTGTTTAAAATTTCAGAGGGGAAAAAATGGCTGGTACCAAACAGCCAGAGCTTGACAGCCTGTTTTCTGTGCTGAATTAAAGTTGCTTCTTCTTCTAAAAAGGATCATAAACCTGCATTTTAATGACCCATTTTAAAACACCCAGATTATTTGTTAGCCCATGTTTCATTTTCCCAGCAACATAATAGGTATCATTCTCCTAAATCATAAGCATTCCTTAGAAGACTTCCCCAGCCTGGGCTCACAGCTGAAAGCAGGACAGGAACTGAATTTGGTGCTTATTCCCCTTTTAGGAGGGTGTGAATTGCACTTTTTCTGGCACTGTGTGCAGCCAGGCTTTCCAAGCAGCCCTTCTGCCAGCAGAGAGCTGTGGGATAACTCCTTTGGGGTTTAGGGCAAGGCATGGATGGGCCAAAGCACGGCGAGACAGCTGAGCCCACTGCTGATCAATCTATGGCTTGGAGCAAGGCTGGAGCCCCAGAGAGGTTCGTGGAAAATCATTTTATTTGAATGATGCTGCTTGAAATGGCTGCAGAATGGACAGGGGATCTGGGAGGGAGCAGAGGTGAGCTGGAATGCAGTCATGGAATTGCTGCTTGCTTTCCTCTGCCTTGGAGATGGATGGAAGAAGTCAGGCCCCCTGAAGCACAGCTTGGGTTGCTCCTCTGGAATAATGGCAGTGCTGGTAGTTAGGAGGGGTCTCTGGAGACCCTGGTGTCCACCAGGATCCCCTGCAGCTCTGGCCCTGGGCCACCTGCAGTCAGGTTTGGGATGTCTGCAAGGAATCTCCTTTCTTTCCATATTTCTGGCTGTGGATGTTGCACAAACAGCTCTGCCTTTGGGCTGGCAGCTTTGCTTTTATTTTTTTTTTCCCTCCCTGATCTTTGTGACTTTCTGTCATGCTCCCTTTGATGTCAAAACAGCTTCTGCTCAGCTGCAGGGCTGCAGTTTGAGAAGACCAAGGAAAATGTGCTGTGCACACAGGATTGCACAAGGCTTATCCATCTCTTTCCTGGATGGGTGTTCCAGCACGTACTCATGCAAATGATTTGTAAAAAGTTAAACAGATTTTGGTAGCTAAACTGCCAGTGATAGCATCCAACATTTTCACCTGGGAGCCTTGAAATGAAACGTGTGCATCAACGTGAGGCTGATTTCTGGGAGCCCAAAACACATGTGTCCTGCCTTTCCATCCTGGAATGGCCCAGGGCAGGGAGCTCTGCTCCCCTCACCCCAGTGCCATTTGGAAACAAAGGCAGCAGCCCAGCTGTCCATTTTTTTGGCCACATGTGTGATTAATGCCAGGTTGGAAGGAAGAAGTGAGTTTTGCCATCTGGCGAGGCTCTGGCCTGGAGTGAAGCCCTGTTTGCAGGCACTCAGTGAGGCATTGCTCACAGTGCAGTTCTGGGAATCAGAGTGGAAAAAAAGAATTAACTGTGTCAGACTCTAAACTTGCATAAAATCACTCAGATGGCTCATTAAAGGAACCATTAAAGGGAGGGAGATAGCAATGCATGAAATTTTATAAGCTTTTCAAGATAGAAATGTGGAACTGATTCTTGATGATATGAAATCCAGGAGAATTTCTATCCCAGAACCCCAAACCTGGACAGGCTTTAAGAGGTGTTCCCCAGACAGCATCTATTTCATTTTGTGAAATGGTAAAGAAATTACTCCAACAGGCTTGCTTCAATTTTATTTGCCTCCCCGAGCTACCTTGTGGTCTGGAGCACGTGTGTGGATGTGAAAGCAGAGACGCTTTCCCTCTTCCTTATGATTCCTTATAAACCAGCACAGCACAGTCATACAGCCCCTGTGAAGTCATTTTGGCATCAAGCAAGAATGATGGGATGGAGCTGACACTTGTGCAGTTGGATTGATAAGAGAGGAAGCAGGAACTGGTGGCTGTGGCCATGAGTACAAGTTCCAGCTGGGAAAACTGTGACTGTGAAAAATAAGCAGGAGGGGAGGGATCAGGAGACTCCCTGCAGAGATGGAAGGACTGGGTAAAATCTCAGCAGAAAAAGATAATTTATAATTAAAGGAATTAGGAGAAGGGGCAATGGTTTTAAATTGAAAGGGGAGGTTTTGATTTGGTGTTAGGGAGAAATTGTTCCCTGGGAGGGTGGGCAGGCCCTGGCACAGGTGCCCAGAGCAGCTGTGGCTGCCCCTGGATCCCTGGCAGTGCCCAAGGCCAGGCTGGACAGGGCTGGGAGCACCAGGGACAGTGGAAGGTGTCCCTGCCCATGACAGGGGTGGCACTGGATGAGCCCTAAGGCCCCTTCTAAGCCAAACCATTCTGGAATTCTGTGATGAAGAAATCATTCTAACTTTATTTTTACATGTAAGGCTACAGCTATAGGGTACCTAGGGCACCAGAAAGGGAGGATGGCATCAAGGTAAAGCACCTTGAGAGAAGTTTTTCATTTACAACAACTTAAATGAAATTTGTTGTTACTGTCTGAAGAAATACAGAGTAATAACTGCTGACTGGAGCTACATCACTCATGGAGAAAAGGAATTTCACTCAAAAAGAATAATTATGTGGGAAAAGTAGGGTCTTGCTTGAGATTATATATATTTTGCATATACACAGTGCATCATTTCAATTTTCTCCTGCATTATTTAGTAAAAGGAGAGGTTTTATGGGGAAAAGGACCTGATGGTGGCTGTGAATTCTTCTCAGAAAACCCCAGATTTCACTCATGGGAGCAGAAACGGGGTGGAAGGTACCAGTAATGTAAACATCAATGAAAAAATCCCATTAGAAATATTTTATGCAGTTTGTAATTAATCCAGTTATGGTATATGTTGTATGATTATTTTTCCTTTTTGGCACACTCAACTCTCCAAAATTCTTGAAGGACTGGGTTTGCAGAAACCCCATAAGGATACTGTGGAGGAATGCAGAGGCTGTTTGTGGTTTCAGTCTGGTTTTGTGATGCACCACTTCCCTCTTTTCCCTTGCTCCACAGCTAAACATTGATCCCAGTTGCTGTGGATGGTGTTTCCTTGGGTCAGGCTTTGTAGAGAAGCAATTTAAATACACTTATACCATGCTAGTGAGGGGGCGCTTTTTTTCCCCATTTGTGCAGCAAAATCAACCGCCTAACTCTGCCAGATTGATAGCTCCATGGATTGCCCTTTTCTAAAGGTGGGAATAAAACTCCTGCTTGCTTCTCTGCTGCCAGTCTGGGGAGAAAAGGGAAAAAATTCTTTACAACTTTATTTTATTGCAAGGTTAATCTGGTCTGCTCCCTGCAGGCAGGTGAGTGGGTTCGTTCTGCAATTACTGGGTTGCAACAGGAAAAGCAGTTTTTGGAATTCCCAGTTTTTTTAATTCCCTGCTTGATAGAGTTGAATGCTTGATAGCATTCCTTGGAATGCTGTCAGGATCTGCCTTGTTGATCAAGCTTATTCCAGGCCTCTCTGAAGACCCAAAGGCCGTTTTCCAAGGAGGAACAGCAGTCTCCTGCTGTGGCTGGCACATCGTGCCCCCTGTGTGACCCTGTGCCCTCCCTCTGTTGCAGTGACCATGCAGCAGGTGGCCAGGACAGTGGCCAAGGTGGAGCTGTCGGACCACGTGTGCGACGTGGTGTTCGCGCTCTTCGACTGTGACGGTGAGTGAGCACCCAACCTCAGCCAGGCTCTGAGAGTCCAGGGCAAGAAATCCACGGGGACAGGGCTCTTCTTGCCATGCTCCTTGTCCGTGGGTCTGTGGTGAACCCCTGTTGGATTGTGCCCTTTTCTGACCCAGACATGGGGCAACTGAGAGGTGTTTTTAAAACTTTTATTTCATTTTCAGTCTCATGTGAAGGGTGAGACAATACAGATGTTACAGTTCACACCATCACAATCAGAAGCCAACTATTTCCTAATTACAATGCATTATAAGTGATTCTTGGCCGATCAGCTTTTTGCCACACCATGCTGTAAATGCCTTAAAGCCAATAATCTAAAATTACCCCTCATGGGTCCCACTACAATGCATCTTTCATGGTTCTATTTCTCCAAAGTATCCAGTAATTTTTACATGACCATCCTTTGAAACTTGTTTCTGGTTCCATTTCTCTCTCAGCAATGTCAGTCCTATTCCATGGAATCTCTAAGTCAGCATTTCTTCTCTCAAGGTTTGCACACAGATGCACACTGTGTGAGCTTTCTGTCAGGTTTTGAGAATTCTCTACAAATCCATTTCCCACATTCCCCCTGCCCTTTTGGGAAGGGTGGTAGCCACCCTGTGAGATGTGGATGTTGGAGCACAGATGGGAGGGTTTGGTGTGCACACTTTGCTCCTTTTCCCCGCCAGAGAACTCCAGTTGGTTTAACAAAATGAACTGTTGTGCTCCAGCATTGGAAACGAGCTGGTCTGGGGCTTTATCTCCAAAGTCCTAGACAAATGTCAGCTTAGTTTTTAATTAATTAGTAGCAGCTCTGTGCCCTGCTGGGAAGCTGGCTTTGCAGAGGGTGTGAGTGCCCCAGGGTAGTTGTTGCCACACTGAAGCACTCCTGGCTTGATTTAATGGGAGTTACCGGAGTCTGTGCCAGGTGACAGCAATTCCGACTTGGAAAGAAGGAAATTCTGCATTTGCCCAAAACTGCCAAGCCAAAATCAGAGTTCTGGCTGGCACCCTGCTTCTCCAGCACAGTCACCAGCATCTGGCAGCTCTGAGTGGCAGCACTGCTGCATGAACATTAAAATATTTATTTAATTTATTTATTCCTTGTTGTCCCTCTTGGTTTCAGCCCCACCTGCTCCTTTGTATGTTTCTAAGGTCACAGCTCCTGTTTTATTTTCCTCTGTGCTTCAGTACCACTGTTATGATACAATCTTCACGCCAGATGATCAGGCTGGAGATTAGAGTGAGCTGAAGTGTATCCAAATATTCCCTGTTTGCCTTCTCTCACAGGAGAATCTCCTAAATATTTTCATAGCAAATCTTGGGGGGAAAGACTCTGGTTGCCAGAGGAGTCCCCCAAGGATGTAACCAGGCACAGATGTCTTTTTATTATTATTATTTTGTTGTTTTCTCTCCATCAGTGTTTACAGACATTAAAAATCTGCAGCACTGGAGGGAATTTTGCTCAACCCTTGATAGTTTGCTGGAATTTTGCTTCCCAGTGGCTGCATTCTCCATAACCTCATTAATCAGACTGACAAATCTTCCCTTCTACTCCATTTGAAAAATTTGTGCATCCATAATTTCCTAAACCACTTAAAGTAGTGTTTCCTGAGAGGACAGGGACATTTGGTTTGCATTTGCTTTTCTGCCTCCTGCAAGCATCCATGGGGTTGGGATTTAAACTCTGTGGCTCGGGAACCCTTACTCAGCAGGATATTTTGGGAGATGGGAGCCAAATGTGCTCTCAGTTTCTGGAGGAAAGGACACTCATGGCTGCTACCCTTTAAAGTTATCATTTCAAGGAGGTTGCTGGTGGGTCTCTGATTGTTTTTCCTCCTTTTTGCAGGGAATGGAGAGCTGAGCAACAAGGAGTTTGTTGCCATCATGAAGCAGCGCCTGATGCGAGGCTTGGAGAAGCCCAAGGACATGGGTTTCACACGGCTCATGAGGGCCATGTGGAAGTGTGCCCAGGAGACAGCATGGGACTTCACAGCTCCCAAGCAGCAGTAGCAGGGTTGGAAGGAGCACCCCCATTCCCTGGATCAGCCCATGGGCACAGCAGGGTGGCACCAGGCTCTGCAGAGCCCAGGCTGGCTGTACCAGGAGGGTTTTGTCAATCCAAGTTAGAAATCCTGCCTGCTGTATTTGCTTGCTGCTGGCTCCTTCATATTCCTCTCTCTCAGGAACAAGGAAAGGACTTCTACTGCCACCACCTGCATGGTGTGATGTGCCCTGCTCCAGAGCTGGGCCCCAAATCACCTTTATTTAATACTATGAAAAAATGGCATGGGGGAATTATTTTAATTCTCAGACTGCTCCTTGGAAAAGCCAGGCAATTCCTGGATTTCCTGAATCCCAGGCCAGGATTTCAGCCAGCCAAAAGCTCCGTGCTGCACCTGCTGCAGAAGGGCAGCTAAAAGTAGTGGAGCTGTCCTGCCCTTCCTCCCTTGCAGAAGCCTCCTGCTGCAGGAGCTCCCTGAGTGGGGAATTGCACTGGGAAGGCCTGACAGGCGTGGTTTGCCGGGTGCTGTCCTGTAAAATACCATGTAAAGATGTTCTCACAGCAGCCTGCCTCTGTCTCTCCATTGCTCCAGACCCTGCCCCTAGACTGGGACTGAGGCACTGAAGATGGGGTACTTTGGAAGGAGAGGGGGGAACCTCCATGACTTTCCAGAGCTGGAAAGACAAAGGGGATCAATCACTCCTGGAATACTTTCCTTCCCCAGCACAGGAAGGACATGGGACAGCTGGAGGGAGAAGCCACCAGGGTGATCAGAGGGATGGAGCAGCTCTGCTGGGAGGAAAGACTGGAAGAGTTGGCATTGTTCAGCCTGGAGAGAAACTCCAGAGTGACCTAATTGTGGCCTTGCAGTGCCTGGAGGTGACAGGAAACATGGAGAGGGAATATTGACAAAGGCCTCAAGTGCCAGGATGAGGGGAAATGGTTTCCCACTGCCAGAGGGCAGGAATGGATGGGATACTGGGGAGAAATCCTTCCCTGTGAGGGCGATGAGGCCCTGGCACAGGATGCCCAGAGAGGCTGTGGCTGCCCTGGATCCCTGGTAGTGTCCAAGACCAGGTTGGACACTGGGGCTTGGAACACCCTGGGACAGTGGGAGGTGTCCCTGCCATGGCAGGGGGTGGCACTGGAGGGGCTTTAAGGTCCCTTCCCACCCAAACTATTGTAGGATTCTGTGGGTTGTACTGGGATATTGATCCTGACCACTCCAGCCAGAGTTCTCTTCCTCTCCTCCCTCATTTTCCAGGCAGTGCCTGTTCCTTCGGGGTGGTTTGGGTGTGGGTTACTGTGCTGTCACCCCACAGACCAAGGTGGGTGTGCAGGTCCGGCCCTTCCTGCCCCAGCTGTTCCTCCCTCTCCCCTGCCTGCTCCCCACGGCCAGCCTCCAGGGATCTGTCACCTGTCTCTGAATTCCTTTTTGGAATGATCGGTTCCGCTATCCCTGCTGCTACCGAATGTGAAGCAATGTGCAACAATGGAGCCCGAGCAGCCTCATCCCTCCTCAGCGTCTCCTGCAGCCAGGACCTGTTCCAAAGGCTGGAAGCTGCATAAGGAGGAGGACTCTAATGTTAATAATAATTAACAACCCCTCCGGGGTGCCCTCTGCCTTGCCCTCCCGCTGTTGGTGGCCGGCAGGGCACTCCCCACTGCCGCCCCCCGAACCCCGCTGCCCGCCCCCACACCCCGCTGTCGCCCCCCACACCCCGCTGCCGCCCCTCACACCCCGCTGCCGCCCCCACACCCCGCTGCCGCCCCCCACACCCCGCTGCCGCCCCCCACACCCCGCTGCCGCCCCCACACCCCGCTGCCGCCCCCCACACCCCGCTGCCGCCCCCACACCCCGCTGCCGCCGCCACACCCCGCTGCCGCCCCCACACCCCGCTGCCGCCCCCCACACCCCGCTGCCGCCCCCCACACCCCCTGCCGCCCCCCACACCCCGCTGCCGCCCCTCACACCCCGCTGCCGCCCCCCACACCCCGCTGCCGCCCCCCACACCCCGCTGCCGCCCCCCACACCCCACTGCCGCCCCCCACACCCCGCTGCCGCCCCTCACACCCCACTGCCGCCCCCCACACCCCACTGCCGCCCCCCACACCCCGCTGCCGCCCTCACACCCCGCTGCCGCCCCGCTCCCGCCCGGCCCCACAGAGCCGCCCCGCCCGGGGGCCGGGTCCCGTTACGTCATCGGTCCGCGCCCGGCCCCGCCCTTCCGACCCCCCCGCCCGGCCGCCGCCGCCATGGAGTCGAACCGGGACGAGGCGGAGCGGTGCATTGGTATTGCACTGGCCGCCCTCAAGGCCAACCAGCCCGACAAGGCCCGCCGCTTCCTGGAGAAGGCGCAGCGCTTGTACCCCTCGCAGCGGGTCCGCGGTGAGCGCCGGCCCGGGGGCGCGGCGGGGGGCCCGGGGGAGCGCGGCCTGCGCGGCCGCCGCCGGGCCTGACCTCTCACCCTCACGGCGCCTGCGCGGTGCGCGCGGGGCACGGCGGGAAAGCGAGTTCCTCGGGGGTCCCGGGGGTGTCCTGGGGTCTCGGGCCGCGGTACCACCGGGGACCGATGGGCGGGATCCGGCACTGTCGGCCCGCGGCCCCTGTCTTTAGCGGGGGCTCACAGTGAGGAGAGTGCCGGGAAGGGAAGGGGGACCGGCTCCATGCTGCTGGTGCACCCCTGAGCCGCGGGCACAACACCCGCTGCTGGTGCAGCAGCGCTGAGGGGAGGGAAGGAGCTCGGCAAGGCGAGGGAGAGGTTCTCGGGGAGGCTTCGAAAAGCTCTTCTTCTCCTCCTGTTCCTCGTATTCCTCTTCTCCTTTTCCTATTACACTCCTGCTATTCCTCCTCCTGTTTATCTCCTCCTTACATTCCTCCTATTCCTCCTCTCCTTCTCCTATTCCTTTGCTTCTGTTTCTGTTCTTTTCCTCCTCCTCCTCCTGTCCCTCTCCTCTTCCTGTTTTTCTCCTCTTATTCCTGTTCCTCTCCTCCTCCCATTCCTCCCCTCCCTCTCCTATTCCTCTCTTCCCTGTTCCTGCATTCCCCCTCTTATTCCTTCTCTCCTCCTATTCCTCCTCATTCTTCCTCTTATCTGTCCTCTTCTCCTCCTCCTTCCTCCTATCCTCCTCCCATCCCTCCTCCTCTCCTCTTCCTGTTCCTCCTGTTTCCATCGTATTCCTCCTCTCCCTGTCCTGTCCCTGCTCCAGCAGTTGCCCCCTGTTTGCAGACAGACAGGCTGGGGCTGAGCTCACACTCTCACATGTAACAAAACAATCCTCCTCCAAGACTTTCTGCCAGATTTACGTTGGTTTACATCATTTCCTGAAAGCTTTAATTCATATGGGAAATGGTTTGTGAAAGCAGCCAAACTCGATTCTTTCCCTGCATGTTCTTACATGGCTGAATATTATGCAAAGGGCTGAAGGTTTAATTTTTTTTTTCTTTTTTTTTTTTGCTTTGACCTCATCTGAGTTTGGATTTTCTGGCTGAGCCTTGCAGCTTGTTTGCCCCAAGGCTTCCTGTAATCTCTTTTTGGTTGCACCAGGCCTCCTCCCTCAAACACAGCGTGTGCTGTGCTGTGGTTTTCCTCCCCTCCCTTTCCTCTGGAATTTATACTTTGGTGAAATTATTGGGTAGGAAAAGTGACTTTTGGAGGAAGGCAGAGCCTGGGGAGATGGGGGGCAGCAGGGCAGGTTAATGTCAAACACAACATGCTAATTTGTGGCCAGACCCAACCAAGTTTCTCATCCAAGGACCTTTTACTCCATGTCCTGCTGAGTCTGGAGTTGGGAAATGCTGCCAGAGATCCCACGGTGGTTCCTGAGCCTCTGAGGTGCTCCTGGGAAATCTCTTCCCCAGGAGATACCCAGGGTTTGGCAACACTCAGTAACGTGGCCTTGCTCAGCCAGTGCTGCAAACTCTGACCCTGGCTGGGATTTTTTGGATCAGGGAAGGGTTTTGCAAGGGGATTGCAGCAAAAATCTCCTGTGTCAGGGCACGTTGGCTGAGACACAGTCACACTCTGGTCACCTTCAGGTGGAGCTGGGAAAAATTTATGGGAAGTTGGGCAAATGTTGGCTAATAAGGGAGGAAAAAGGCTCTGTGGCACATGCTGAGAGGAGCTGAGTTGGCAGAACTGAAACCTAATTCTGCACTCTCTGCATCTGAATTTGTGCTGTGCTGGGGCTGCACAGAGGGTGAAAAAAGCAGCAGGTTTGGGGCTGTGGAGCAAAATGGGACTGACCTGTGGGTATCTGTGCTTGGGTTTGGGAAATGCACTCTGGGCAGCAGGGGAGGGGGGATTCTGCCCCTCTGCCCCTGTGCTCAGGTGAGACCCCACCTGCAGAGCTGCCCCAGCACAGGAGGGACCTGGAGCTGCTGGAGAGAGCCCAGGGCAGGCATCACGTTACTGAGGGGACTGGAGCACCTTCCCTTTGGAGCCAGACTGGGAGAGCTGGGGCTGCTCAGCCTGGAGAAGGGAAGGATGTGTGAAGACCTCACAGCTCCTTCCAGGGCCTGAAGGGGCTACAAGAAAATTTGCGAGGGATTTTATCAGGAACTGGAGTAGCAGGACAAGGGGAATGGCTTCCACTGCCAGAGGGCAGGGCTGGATGGGATATTGGGAAGGAATTGTTCCCTGGCAGGGTGGGCAGGCCCTGGCACAGGGTGCCCAGAGCAGCTGTGGCTGCCCCTGGATCCCTGGCAGTGCCCAAGGCCAGGCTGGACTTTGGAGCATGGAGCAGCCTGGGACAGTGGAAGGTGTCCCTGCCCATGGCAGGGGGTGGGAATGGATGGCTTTGAGATGTCTTCCAACCCAAACTGTTCTGGGATTAAAATCTCCTGGTAAGCTGTAGGGAACAAAGCCCAAAGGAGCAGGAAGGGAAGTAGGTGTGGGAACAGCCTTGTGAGGTGAAATTTAAAATCACCTGGCAGATTGCTTCAGGTTTGAAAGGAGCAAAACCAAAGACTATAATTCAGTGAACACTGAAGCATTGGAAATATGAGTGAGGGAAGAATTTACTTTTCTAAAATAAATTAATTTTAAATTTGTGAAGCCCCCAAGCCCAAAACTCATCCAGTGAGTTACTGCTCCTTAGCCCACTGTCCTTTGCATCCCTCATCCTGTATTGGCTTTTGGATTCCTGAGTGGATTTTTCTGCCCCCTCTGAGTGCTGGGGCCAGATAGGATATCTTGGCTCATCTCTTGGCCTGCAAGTGTTGTTTGCACTTGCCTAAAGAAGGTGATACCCCCATAGTGCAAGGTCTGTGGTGTGCAATCCATGGGAGGATTGGAACGTCCTCCCCAGCTCCAGGGTCTGGATAAAGGACTGCAAGCTCAGGATACTGGGGCCTGTGTAAATATCCTTGGCTGGGTTTCACTGTAGTATGTGTGCCTGTGGTTTTGAATGGGGGTGAAGAAATCAGTCTGATGCTTGGTTTAAAAAGCAGTTTTAAAAGATGGTGCTATGCAGCTGCCAGGGAAATGCATGATGGAAAGGTGCTTGGAGTCTTCCTCCACTGTGTCACCTGGGTGGTTAGGCCAGGCCTGTGTGATTGTCCCCTCTTGGCTGCAGAGGATGGAAAACAGTGCCTGAGCCTTGCAAGGAGGAGAAGAAAAGGGAAGGTGAATTTATTATACACCCAGTACCTGAGAGGCAAGATGGGTTTCACAGCTGCTCCGACAGGAGAGCAAAGCACCCGTGTGAGGAGCTGGCAGCCAGCAGTGCTGCAGCTCTGTCCCCAAAAGGGGACTGTCCCCGTGGGATTGGCAGCCCACAGAATTATTTTCTACGCTGTCTCAAGATATGGCATCGTCACATCACTTCCCCAGCACTGTAGGCTCTCAAAAGCAGGGGATAAAGAAGAATAAGACACTTTATGATGTGCTAGAGGACAAATTTGGACATGCTTTGCTGTCAAGGAGAGGTGTAAGGGAAAAAAGGACAGGAATACACTGCTTTGCTGATCTGCTGTGGCTCCTGGCCTGTCTGTATGGGTGGTCCTGGGGTGTTTATGGAGATTGTGTGTGTTGGGAGAAGCAGAATTATCTTCAGGAGTGGCCCTCACATCTGGGTCAGAAGCAGCAGGAGCTGAAAGATTACATGGGAGGGAAGGTGAGGGTCTTCCTGGGGAAGGATGGGGGGATCTTGGGAAGGTGGCAGAGATTAAGAGAAATCATTTCATGGGAGAGCTGGAAGGGCAGGTTGAGCTTGGTGCTTTCTACTTTATGTTTTTGTTTCTCTCATTTCAGCTCTGCTTGAGTCACTCAACAAGAACGAGCAGTCAGCCAATGGCCAATCCCAACCCAGGGAATCCACAAACCCTCAGTTCAGGAAAATGAGTGGAGAATTCCCATCAGCCAACGGAGAGGCTGGGGGGGAGGCCCCCAAGGGCTACACTCAGGACCAGCTGGATGCAGTTAAGAGGTTTGTCCACAGCTCTCAGGGGCATTTGTTTGACTCTATCACATGGTACCCCGTCTGCTTTTCACAGTATTTTAAAAATTTCAGTTTTGAACCATATGGAATAATGTTAAGAACATGCCCAGGAGGATTTATAGCTCCAGCAGCCCTGGTAGGCATCTGGCTTGGGTCTGCTCGTTTTCCAAACCCTGTTTCAAGCTTCCCTTTATTCCTTTCTCCCATTTGCCCATCCTGGAAGCTGAAGGACTGAACTGCAGGTGCTGTGGTGCTATTACTTGGTAAATTTTGTTTAAGGTTATGGGCATGGCCTGAATTGTGCAAGAACCACTTCAAGGGATTTGCAGGAATGTTTGTTACGTCACCCACTTCTCCTGAAACCAGCCTGCTGGATTCTGTCTCATCACATGAGAAGCAGAAGCCTTGGCTGGGCTGAGTGTGCCCAGGAAGAATGGGCTGTGCACCCTGGGCTGCTCCCTCCTTTCTCTGGAGTTCAGCTGATGCAAGTTTTAAATCTGGGAATTAACTGAGGAGAGAGTGAGGGAGAGGAAAGGCCAATATCCTTCAGGTGCTGTAGTCCTTCCCAAACAGCCTCCAACACATGAGCATGATGAATGTGGAGTTTATTTGCCAATCACATTCCTGTGTGGGTCTGAGGGGAGGCCCTTCCTCCTCCACCAGCCCAACTCATTCTGTGCCGGTCCTGCCGGCACAGCCACAGTGAGTGGGTGAGAACAGCTGGGTCACCTCTGAGGAGCAGGGCCTGAGTAATCCAGAGATCCCTGAGCAACATCCATCAAAACTGTGCTGCCTGAAAGGTCTCACAGCTGACAAGTATTCAAGAGTTTTTATATCCAGGTTTTTACTCCTAGAACTCGGTGTTTGCTCCCCTCTCCCCTGGCAGGGTAAAGCAGTGCAAAGATTACTACGAAATTCTGGGAGTCAACAGAGACGCTTCCGATGAGGATCTGAAAAAGGCCTACAGGAAACTGGCCCTGAAGTTCCACCCAGACAAGAACCATGCACCGGGGGCCACGGAGGCATTCAAAGGTAAAGCCAGCTCCAGATTTGTGGTTTGCCCCCCACTCTCACTAAGCTGGGCTTGTGAGAACCCTTAAAAACAATCCCACGAGTCAGGCAGAGTGAAATAAAGCTGCTCTTTGTGAAATTTTCTCCCTTCAGAGCTGGTCGTGTCATAACCAAAGTATGAGCTTAAAATAATAAACACAGGTTGACATGTGTAGGATTCACCGCTGTTGGCTGGGTTAGGAGAAGCCTTCTTCTCTTTCTCCCTGTGTGTGGCTCCAAGCTCCTGCCTTGCTGCTCAGGGGGAATTCTGTCAGGATTAACCCAGTTAATTGTGCAGCACCAGAGGCAGACACAGGGCTCACAAACCCCTCAGGAGAAACCTTCCAGGAAACACCCAACCATTTGTGGATGGAATTGGTGGATAGAAATCCCAAGTGGAAGTTCCTAGGGTAAAACTGCAGCAGATATACAAGTGAGCCCAGCCAGAACTCAGAAAAGGAGCTCTGGTTCTGCTGCAAAGAGCCCAATTCTCAGAGCCTCTCTATAAATGCAGCAGGGGTGTTTCCTGGGTAATAAGAAACCTTAAAATTGGAGCAATTTCCAAGAGAGATACTGTTGCTCGGAACATATAATCCCATTTTCCCCTGCAAGCTGTGGAAGTTTGATTATTATCATTGAGCTAAACACAGAACTCCTTGGTGCCAGTTGCACAGCACTGGTTTGGAAGCTGTTAAAATGTTAAAATAATCTGATTCTGGCCACTTTTAGAGGGAAATTCTTTACTCAAGACAATGCTGAAGCTCTGGCACAGGTGCCCAGAGAAGCTGCAGCTGCCCCTAGATCCCTGGAAGTTTTCTAGGCCAGCTTGGATGGGGCTTGGAGCAAGCTGGGGTATTGGAAGGCATCCCTGTCCATGGCAGGGGGTGGAACCAAGAGGGTCTTTAAGGCACCTTGCACCCCAGAGCAGCCTGATTTTGGGAGTGAAATGCATGAGACCTTTGCTGAAGCAGGGAGCAGGCCTGGCCTGATGCGAATGTACTGGTACAGTATTCAGGTGAGCTCCTCACAGACGCAAATTCAGCAGTAAAAGTCTTAGGTAAGGTTTGTTCAAGCCTTTTAAGACTTAAATCCTTCCCTGATAAGTGTTAGCAAATAGTGACTGACCCCCAGCTACCTGGGAGAGCCCGTGCTGGTGTGGGGGGCAGATGAAAGGGCATCTGCACACAGGTATCAGCTCTGCCTGTGCAGAGCTGCTGCTCCACGGCTCATCAAGTGGCCAAAGGCAGGTTTCCTCACCTGTAATCTTGAATAATGATGTTTGCCCAAGGCTTTGGCAGGAGTTATGTGCCAGAAGTGGAGCGTTAAGCAAAGTGCCCTTTATCCCCCACTGCGGGGTTATCTCCTCCAGGGCTTGCCTCCATGGCTTCCTGTCCTTCAGCCCCTGAGCTGAGCTGAAGTCACCCTGCTTGGCTGCAGAGGGTGGAGGGGGAAACGTGCCCTGCTGTGAGGATATGAGTTAATTTTTCCTTATGTTGATGTATTAGCTGAAGTCTTGGCATTCGCCTTCCCAGTGACTGCTGATAAGGTGATGTGCTGAGCCCGTGTCTCAGTGTACAGTTCCAGCTGACTGCAGGCTGTCTCGTGGCAGATCTGCATCACTACCTGTCTGCTCCTGGAAAAAGCCTTGAGCCTGGCTACTTGGAGCTAAAATCCTGCTTTGGAATGAGGCATTTCTTGGGCTTTGTCAGCACACAGTCAAAGAGCAAACAAACCCTGAACCGCTCGATTGTCTTGCTTCCTTTGTTCTTTTCAGCTATGTGGTTGATACTCTCTGAGTCAGTCCTTGTCCTCCAGCTTCCCTGCCTGGCTCTAGAAATGTTTGCTCTGGGTGCACTAATTATAACCAAGAGGGAGAAGGAGTGTACTGACATTACATCCTCTGCCCTCCAAATCTCCACTCCAAGAAGAAACCATACACCTCCATCTGACCATGGGGAAAGTATCGAATCTTGGAGCTGATCTCCAAATGGGCACGTTATCCCCCTGTTCCCCCTTTTCCATCCCCTCTGCCCTGCCCTTTACACACCAGGCAGCTGCTGCCATGGGCATTTTGGGACCTTGCAATGCAGGGAGCCCTGGCGTGGCTTGGTGCAGACAGCAGTGGGAAGCTGGAATGTGTGGAGGGGTGAATACAGAAATAGGAGGGTGGCAGGCAGACATTCTGGGAAAAGGGCTGGGAGGAGAGGGACTCAGGGACCTGGCAGGGGTTTATTTCCAGTACCTTTCCAGCCTCACAGGCAATGGTTAACAATCCTTGTAATTTTGCACCTTGCATGTGGCATCTGGAAGTACTGAAAGTCTTAGCTGATGGATGAAACTAATGTTTCCTTAGCAGCTTTTATGGAAAGTTTTAAAGTCCCTTTCAGGGATTCAGCCCGTATTTGAATTATTTGCAGTTCCAGTTCTAGGCTCTGACATTGAATTCCCTTAATGCCACTTTTGAATAAAATTTGTCAACTAAAATTTTATTTCCCTACACAGCTGCCTACAGCTGAAGGGTTTCTCTGGGGACATGCACCAAATCCTTATCAGTCATATCATAACTTCTTCACTTGAATTCATTAAGGAATTTTTCCCTGAGTGTGGTTTCCTCCTGCCTGGATTTGCCCGAGCCGTGTGCCAGGTACCTGCTGCAAAGACGTGGGTAGGCGAATCTCTTGCTTTGTAGGAGGAGAAAGGCAAATGCTGGCAGTGTGCAGGGCTGCAGGCGGGAGGAAGGAGCTAACTGCTTCCTCGTGTCCCTGTCGCAGCCATCGGGAACGCGTACGCGGTGCTGAGCAACCCGGAGAAGAGGAAGCAGTACGAGCAGTTCGGAGACGAGAAACTCAACCCCGCCCGCCACGGACACAGCCACGACTTCCACCGTGGCTTCGAGGCCGACATCTCCCCCGAGGACCTCTTCAACATGTTCTTTGGGGGTGGTTTTCCTTCTAGTAAGCATCTTAAATCTGCATTTCTTGTGTGGGGCCTCATCCTTTTGCTGCAGTTGGGCTTCTTTAGGCTGTGCTGGGCTGGATGAGGGGGATTTCTCCTCCACGTGTGGCTGAAACACTTTGAGTATCTTAAATGGTTCATCTTTGGAGAACTCAGCAACTATCAGAGCTGGACTTCTTCCCAGTCTCAGGTGTTTGCTTGCATGCTGGCAAGTTGCTGTTAAGTTGGGTTGAATGCTAGAACAAAAAGTGACTTGTTTTAAGGGTCATTGTGAAAATAATCCTGTTTTGAGGAAGGCTTTTCTGCCTGGTGGTTTTGGAATTTAAATCTTATCAGAGCAAACTGTGGTAACAGCTGGGCCTTGTTCTTGATCTCTGTCTACTCCACCATGCAGCTAGAACAGGTTCTCCAAGATCACTGGCCACTTCCTTCTCTCCCCTGTGTCCCATAAACAAAAGGAAAATAATATTTCTACAGCATAATTTAGACCTTGTGAATTGAAAAATAAATCTGTGTCCTGATCATGGCTTGGGGAGCAGGAAAGAATCTGTTCCTTTACTTGCTCAAAAGACAGATTCCATGTCAGGAGAAGGGTGTTTTGGAACACTCCTTTGTATTTATTCCAGTTACATCTGACTGGAAGTGGACACAGGGCTTCCTGACCTCTGTAGACCAACTTGAAAAAAATAATTTGGTTTCAGTTAAGAAAATTCACTCTGGTAGCTCTTTCCTGCCTGGAATCTAAGCACTAACACCCCAACACCAGTGGCTCAAAAGCATCTGGAAGCCTTTTGCAGCATTTGTGCTCTGCCTGGCAAAACCAGCATGTTGCTATTTTAGCTCAGTCTCTTTTTCCCTTTCCTCACTGTCTCGAGAGAATTGAGGGCTGCTCTGGCTCCCTTTGCAGCTGTAGCTTTGACATTTAAAACAAGACATGGAAGAGATTTGTTTGCAGAGTGGGAAAAAAACCCAGAATTATTTATGTTTGTAACTGGTTTTAATCTATTCCATCAGAAGGGAGAAGGCCTGTGCAGGGTATTCTCTCTCTGTAGCTGACCCTGCCTGCTTTGGGCAGGAGGTTGAACTTCCTGAGGTCACTTCCAAGCTGAGTTTTCATATGATCCTGCAGAATCTTACAGAAGGAGCTCTGTGCCCACTCTGTACTCAAACCACCTCAGGAATATCCTGTTTCAGCCTGAGAGCAGGTGACAGGGATCATGGCCACCTTTTGTGGCCCCTCCCTGGCCAGCCAGCAGCACCCTCCACAGTGTGACTTTGGAGTAAGGGTTTTCTTCTTCCTTCAGGTAATGTTCACGTGTACAGCAATGGCAGGATGAGGTACACCTACCACCAGAGGCAGGACAGGCGGGAGCATCAGGGAGATGTAAGTGAAAAACACCTGGGATCTGGGAGGCTGGAGGTTTTCACAGCACACCATTGGGTGCTGTGCCTGGCTTGTGAAACAGTCCTGCTTGTTGCCACCCTCCCAAACAGAAAGCTGGAGTCAGGGTTGTTATGGCTGTTGTCTGGGCAGAGCCAATTTTATTGTAAAAGAACAAACAAGAACTTCCTGAATATTTTTGTCTTGAGCTTAAAGATGGAACTGAAGGGAGCTTGGAAGGTAAGGGAGAAGGGGAATTACCTCCATCTGTCCAGCATTGAAAAGGGGAGAAGGCCATCCATAAAACCAATCCTGCTCACTAGTTTGCTGTAGAAAAATGAACTGTGGGTATGAGGCTTTTGGAATTCCCTCCCAAGGCTCCCCCTGGCAGTCCCCTCTGCCCGTTGTCACATCCAGAGAAGAGCCAGGGAGTTTGGACCTTCAGAGTCACGATGTCCTGTTGGCTGCTGGGTTCCCCCCAGCTGTTTTGGGTTACTCCCTGTGAAAAGCAGGTTGTGTTGGAGCGCTGGGAGGGAAGGAGGAAGGGAGGTGCCATGGGATCCTTGTCCTGCTGTATGGGTGGCACTCCACTGTGTGTTTCTGTTCCCTCAGGGTGGCCTGGGGCTGTTTGTCCAGCTGATGCCCATCCTCATCCTGATCATCGTGTCTGCTCTCAGCCAGATGATGGTCTCCAGCCCACCCTACAGTTTGAGTCACAGGCTGTTAGTACCCATTCCTCTAAAACTTACCTACATGGGGAGGGGGTGGGCTCTGGAGGGGTGTAGTGGGGCAGGGATCTTGCATCTGTTCTTCCTTTGATTTTATTTTTTTTTTTTGCTTTATCTCCTGACCCCATTGCTCCTGCTGCCAGTGAAGCCTTTGTGCTTCTCAAACAGCTGTGAGATACAAGGTACAGGGAAGGTTGGAGGGTGCTCATTTCCCTAATGGAGAAATTTCCTTGTCAGGGACCCTCTGGAGTCCATACCCACAGCTGTGTCTGTCATGGAAAGGGGCAGACAAAATGGTTTGGGGAGGCTGCAGCCCAGCACCAAAATCCCATCTGGACAAAATTGAGGTGTAGAGTGTGAAAAACAAAAGCCATGTTCTCCATGAAGGCCTTAGTACAACACAGTCGAGGAAGAGGGTGAGGAATAAAAGATGCTCCCAGAGAAGTTCCCTGTTTCTGAACTCTCATCTTTCCATGAAATAGCTTTGGCCAGACATTTAGGATGTGAAAGTGAAACTGCTCTGTTCTAGATCCTGTGGAAATGCCCCGATTTTCTCCCTTTGGTGACTAATGGAATGTGTCCTCATTCTTAGTCACTTTGCAGTGCAAACAAAGAGTGGGAAAACAGGCTTGATTTCTGTCTGCTTGCATCATTCTTGGCAAAAGCTTAATATGTGTTCAGTGTGAGTTCCTTATGTGCATTTAGAGAGGGCAGACCTGGTTGCAGCCTGGTGTTCCTGCCTATTTTCACAGGTAGCAATGTTTGCCATTGATCATAGAATCCCAGAAGGCTTTGGATTGGAAAGGACCTTAAAATTATCTTGTTCCATCCCCTGCCACGGCCATGGACACCTCCCCCACTAGACCAGGTTGCTCCAAGCCCTGACTAACCTGGCCTTGAACAATTCCAGGGGAGGGGCATGATGTTAAATACTATAAAACCCAGCTACGCTTTCAGATTCAGAGTAAAGACTGTGACATTGGTGCTTGGGACCAAAAGATGGGATGGTTTTGGCACAGTTAAGGGTTATTCTGAGAGGGTGAAGGCTGCTGAGCTGTGATTTCCACAGCTGGCAATAGCATTGTAAAACTAAGCATTACACACATGCACCAGTTTGCTTTATACAGGTGAAGTGTTTGTGGGGTGAGAAGACACTGAAGGAAGGGAGCATTTAGGTGGGCAGGGATTTGCTTCCAGCCTTGCCAGCTGCCAGAGGGAGCCATCCCTGAACCCCAGATGTTTCTCTGCTGCCCCATTCCCTGTTCCCTGTGCTGTCCCTGTCTCTGCACGCTCAGGTAGCAGCAAGCAACCCGATTTCCAAGCCAGGATTTGGACAAACGTGGGAAGTGAGTTCGTCCAGCCCTGCCACAGCCTTCCCGAGGTGTTTGAGCTGGAATGAGGTGGTGCAGGGCCGGCAGGAGGAGCTGCTGCATCACTCACTGCCAGCTCCTCTGCCGGGAGGGAAGGGAAGGCTGTGCCTCAGCTCAGCGAGCAGGGGAACAGAAGCTTTGAACCCACAGATTTAAATGCCACTTCTCCACAGTGAAGGTGTCACTGAGGAGGGCAGAGTCTTAAAGAACCACTGTTACCTTTGTAAATCTCTTCCAAAAAGGATCTTCCTGCTGGAAGAGCTGCCTGGCTGTGGGCCTGGTCGTTACTGTTCAGTAACACCTCATGGAATTGGCCTGACTTAATTGCCTGTCTGACTGCAGGTGACAGGCTTCTTGTGCCCTGATTTTCATACTTCATACCCCAGTGTGCTGCTGCTGCAGCCCTGCCATTCCCAGTCCTTCTCCTGTGAGGGCACGCTCTGTAGTCCATCTTTATCCAGGAGAGGAATATGAGTGTTGGGAGAGCTCAAGGCTCTGTCTTGACAAGAAAAATAGTGAACTTGGCTTTTTCTCTGCCTTGAGAAATCCCAGCAGAGCTCTGTGCTCCCATTCAGTCCTTTCAGTTACCCGGCACTGGGCCTTGGTGAAACGTGCAGGAGTCCTGGGATCCCACCTGTATACTCTGATAACAGACTGAAGGGTGAGCTGGATGAGTTAATGTTTATACCTGGCTTAAGAATCAGGCTGGTTTTAAATCAGCAGCAGCAGCAGCTGGTATTTATTACAGGGAACTTTGGGCACGTCTCCAGGTGGAGCCATTCCTGGCAAATCCAGCATTTGGGCCCAGCTCCTGTGTTACAGCTCACACACACGCCCTAGGGAGGATCTCTAGGTTTGCTGGGGTGTCAGGGGAAGCAAGAGCAGGGGTTTGTCTGAAATGCAAATCCACAGGGCCAGGGGAGGAAGGCCTTTCCTTCTGGAAAGTGCTTTCTGTGCTGGTTGATGCAGGCCGGGGCACAGAGCAGGTCCCATCTTGTGAATGGAGGAAATCACAGATTTAATAATTTAATGAAAATTCTAGGGAACATTTTATTTTAAGTGGGTTTAGGCCCTGGGCAGTATGTCTTAGAGTTATGTCTGTATTCAGAGCTCTGCCCACCTTGCTGGAGGCCTGGCAGCTTCTCTCATTTCCACCAGAAGTGCTGCTCCCTTCTAACCCTCCGAGCCGGTGGCTGGGTAGGGATGAGGGATGTTTCCTGCTGTTTGGAATCACATCACCTGAGCTGGGGGCTTTGCTGTGTCCTTGAAACGTGTCCTACACTGTTGTGCTCCTGTCCCTGCACCAGGTCTGTGGGTCACACGCACAGGAGGGTCACAGAGCACTTGAAAGTCCCCTACTACGTGTCCGAGAACTTTGCTGAGGAATACACGGGCACGAACCTGAAGAACGTTGAGCGGAGCGTGGAGGACGACTACATAGCAAACCTTCGGAACAACTGCTGGAGAGAGAAGCAGCAGAGTGAGTAGTGAGGGGTCAGGAGCTGCTCCATGGGCTGGCTTTGGAAAGGTCTTTGTCTGAGGACTAAGTTGTGCTGAAGTTATACTTTAACACGGTGCCAGCACATTTCCTGTGTTGTTGGCTTTGTTTTTTCCAGTCTGTGACTTCATGACAGACCCGGTATGTGGGGGTTTTTTGTTTTGTTTTGCTTTTTAATGCTGCTGCAGAACTGGTCAGACAAGAGCTGTGCCCAGAGGCTCCCCTGCCATGTCAGCAGGATACCTCTGATTTCCAGTGGAGGGGGAAGGTAGAACCTCTGGGATCCCTGGTAGCCCTGTCTAATATTTCAGTTGGTCAGGGACAATGCTGGAAAGTCTGCTGCCCATGGTCGTGCATCCCACATCCCACCCCTGCTCCAAGGGCTGCAGGGGCTGCCCAGGCACATGATCCAGATAAATATCCTGGTGGCAGAGGGTGGTGAGGGCAGCGAGTCTGGGGACAACCTGTGTGCTCTGGCTGCTGTGATGGTCACGGCTCTTGGAGCAGCAGCCGGGTTGGGTTTCAGCTCTGGAATGCTGTGGGGGGGGGCTGTGGTCATCCCTGGGCGCTCCGACCTTTGTGTGGGCTGCCCATGCACCTCCAGGGACCGGAGCTGGGTTCCCTTGGCTTTTCCCGGGATGGATGAGCTGTCAGCAGCTCTTACGCCCATCCTGTCCTGAAGGGCACAGGGCATTTCCTCATCATCATCCTTTGCTTTACCTTGGACAGCTGGAGGTGCCTCCTGTTCCCAGCAGAGCCGGTGGGGGAGCAGGGCCTGGGAGGCTGTTCCAGAGGGCATTCCTGACGCTGAGCTTTTCCCTTTGCAGAGGAAGGCTTGTTGTACCGGGCACGCTACTTCGGGGACTCGGACCTGTACCAGCGGGCACAGAAGATGGGCACCCCCAGCTGTAGCAGACTGTCAGACGTCCAGGCCTCCCTGCACGGATAGTCCCAGCCCAAGTACGAGCCGGGAGCAGGGAACCGTAGTGCTTTTATCACTGAAACCCCTGATTGAGACACAGCCCTCCAGGAGTCTCCTTGGGGTGCACACGTGCAGCCTCCCCTCCGACGGGCGCTCCCTCGTTAATCAGGAATCGATTTGGTTTAGTTTGCATGTCGGCACCCTCGGCTCTCTCCAGGCTCCCTGTTTTCTCTGGCCTCTAGGGATGACAGGGCAGAATCCCTTGGTGAGGTTGGAAGTTTCTTAGGTGGTGTGGCATCCAGCCCCCAGATTTTAATGAGTCCTTGTTTTTAGTTGCTTTGTTGTCTGTTTTGCTGGGAAGGCTGTGATCCCTGGCACGTGAAGCAGCGCGGTGACAGGGAATGGAGTCCCACCCAACAGATGTTCCTTGTCCCCCCTCCCGTTGCCTTCCCATTCAAGGAGAACAAAGCAAATGTTCCCAGCAGGTTGTAGAAGTAACTTACTGGGTTAAACTGGCAATCAAAGTAAAAAGCAGCTGGGGTGGAGGTCTGGAAGATTTGGGGGTTGGAGAGCTTGGATAAAGGAGAGCCCAGATAACACATGTGAGACCTGATGTGCTGGGAAAACTGCACCAAAATAATGAAAAAAAAGTTGTCACAGGGTTTGGAGTTCTTTTTCTGCAAAAATTTTTGGGCTGATTTCACCTACCAGGCTGGGCTGCCTGTGAAATGTGCAGATCCCACTACCCCAAAATTGTCTGAGCACAGGATTTCTATAGAAAAACTTCTGGGTGAAGCTTGTTCCAGGTGTTGCATGGACACCGTTCTGGCTCACAGGGACTCCTTGAGGATGTTGGCCGTTGAGCTGCTTGATTTGCACTTTTGAGGGGTGTTTTCCTCGGCATCTGAAAGTCTGGCCTTTAAAGCAAATCCTCCGGGGCACGTTGGGCTTTTTTTTGGGTGTATCTTGGTTTTGGATGCAGTCTTATCTTGATCCACTCGCTCTCTCATTTGGATGACTGCGCTTCTTCTGGTGTTAATTACCTGCTTTTCTTTAATTCCCTCCTGCACCCGTGGTCTGGAAAGAGCCTGGAAAAGCTGCTGCCTGTGCTGTGGGGTGGGGAAGCAAGGGGGAGTCACAGATTGGCCGGAGACTGACACCGCCGCCGCTTTTGTTCCCAGAGCGTTGAAACGCCTGAAGACTTTTGGGGAAGTGCACTGAGCCGAGGTGACAGACTCTGCTATTTAAAAAGAATCAAACCTTATCTTAAAAATGGAATTGGAGAATTAGCAACGCACAACTACCCCTCTTTCTTCTCTCTGCCTCTGAGCTCACAGGCAGTGCTTGGGACAGGAAATCCAGCTCTGTCTTCCTCCTCCCCTTCCAACACTGCTGGCGTGCTCCCAGGAATCCACAAGGATCCCACAGCCCCTGGAACAGACCCACAGAGTGTAAAATAACCCAAACTAACTGCAGAAGCCGTGAAGCAGAAGGAGACCCTTCGCTGCGGCCAATGGAGAGAGAAGTGGGATTTTGTTGATAAAAGAAGACACTAAAGAAAAAGAAAATATAATCTATTTAGCATTAATTTAAAGCTGTATATATGTTGTACTTTTAAACTATGCAGGGGTTGGATGATTAAATTATTTTGGTTTCTGCCCGTTTTGGGGAGCAGGGCGGCAGGAAGCCTCTTCCCAGGGTGTCTCTGTCCACAGCACTTTCCTTCCTGGAAAGCAGGAATCCCTTTGCAGTTGCTGTCCTTTGCTCCCAGGAGGACGTTCTGCAGATGGGGATGTCCATACACCTGCTCTTGGGGTTTTGATAAAACCAAACCCCAAACGTGCAGGGGGTCACAGAGAACAGGGGGAGCCCCCCCGGAGCCGTGGATTCGCAGCGTCGGCAGAAGCCGCAGGGTCAGCTGAGCGCCGGCGTCGTGCTCGGGACGGGAAGGATTGTCCTGGATGGATTTTGCTCATCAGTCTTTGGTTCATTTGTGCATGTAACTCCTTTTTCTGCCGAGTCTGCTCGAATTCTGCCTGGTAATCAGCGTGCTCCATGCAGAGAGGGCTTTCCAACAGCCCTTTGTTGGGAGATTTTGTGCTCGGGTTCCTCACCCCCCCTGCCACCCACCAGCGCTCCCGGGTGCAGCCTGGCCCTGGACACCTGGGAAATACCACAAATCCATAAGGAACAAAGTATTCTATTGGAAGAAGTTCTGCTGGGGGATTCCAGGCGTGTCTGATCTGCCCTCTGCCTGCCCCACCACAGGCAGGACCAGTGTGAGGCTACTCCAGGTGAGGAGCCATCTCTTGGAAGCAAAGCCAGCACGAGCAGAGCCACCTCCCATGGAATAAACTGGATTATTTTACTTTTTGGGTTTTTTTTTTGGTTGGTTTTTTTTTTTTCTTTTTTTTTTTTTCTTTTTTGCTGCTCTGCAGCTCATTCGTGTCTAAAGGCATTTCCAGTGAAAATCATGCCCTGGCACGGTCAGGGGAGTGAGCTGGGAGCACAGCAGCTCCCGGGTGGGCTGGCAGAGGTGGTTTTATCCCGTTGTCCTTAGGAGTCCATGCGCTCTGTCTTGGCTGTTTATTTATTTTGTGAAATTTCAGCCTCCCGTTGGCTGCAGGCCCTGTTATCCCACAGCCACCGTGACCTGGACCTGATTTTGAGGGGTTTTATTATTTCTTTTTTTTTTTAATGGTTCCTCCACCTTCAGAAGAAATTGGGTAGAAGTTCAGGATTGGAAATGGCACTTGATAGAGGCACAGGGATGATGGGGACGGGGTTAAACCAGAATCCTGCTTACAGAAGGAGCTGGATGTGTTGCCCAGTGGCATTCCCAGAGCCTGCCTGCCAAAACCTTCAGGTTATTTTTCCTGATAGATACCCATGGATCATAAGGAGGGAGAAGGCATTGATCCCAGTGGATGCTCACAGAGGCTGTATCTCTCGATTTAGAGTTACTTATACAATTGTACATCTATAAATAAATGTTTATAATGTGAAAGGCTCTGGCCATGTTGGTGTCCTGTGGATCCCTGCACCAGCCAGCTCTGGTTTTGCAGCTCCTCAGCAGTGGATGGAATTTGGGGTCTTTGCCATCCCAATGACTGAGAACTTTGTCCCTGTGGGGGCAGAGAGAAGGACAGGGAGGGGATAGAGAGGCAAACACCCAGCAGGACACGTTTGCTTCAGACCTGTTCTGCTGGGATGTTCCCAGAAGGGCCTTCCTCCCATCCCATTAGCCCCACATCCTCTGGCTGAGCCTTATTCTCATCCTAGGATGCCACTGGCCTGGCAGCATTACCGTGGCATTGGAGAGTGCCCTGTGGACACCATCCCCATCAGGTGGGCAGGAAGACTCGGGCTGCCTTTGTTCTGGGCAGACATTGCCTTGGGTGCCCTTCCTGCTGGCAGTGGTTTGGAAACTGCAGGCTGCTGGCCCCAAAGCCTCGGGGGTGGATTTGGGATGGGTCTCTTTTCCTCCCCAGGCCCATGCACCAAAGTGCTGGAAGTTTTAGGTGGGAATTTCCCCCTTTTGCCCCTTCTCTGAGGGCAAGGGTGGGAATTTCTCCCCTTTCCCTTTTTTTCCCCTCCTCTCAGAGGCCAAGGGTCACGTCCCTGCCATTTCCCCTCTGGCGGTGAGTCAGCCCTGCCTGCACAGGGCACATCCACAGCCCAGGTTTTGGGGTGGTTTTGCTGCATTTTGGGTCATTCCCAGCCCGGAGCAATGGGAGACACTCTTGAATTTCAGGGTGTGCTGGTCCCTGCCCACTCACCAAAGGTGTGAGTGGTTTGAGCTGCCCATTAGCTCGTTAGCCCAAGCTTTTAATTGGAGTGGCTGCCAAAGGCAGGGAGGCATCAAAGGCAGGCAGGTGCTCCAGGGACATCCTCCTCTGGCAGGTAGGGAGCCAAGGGGACCTCTCTTCCCCACATGATTGTTTTTGGTAGCAAAAACATGAGAGTTTAACGTTATGCTGGGATTTAAACTTTCATTTCCCTTATTGCTGCTGATGCCCCCAAAAATCTCCCTGTCCTCTGCTGGCACCTGGCATCTCTGGGCTGATGCTGGTGCTACAAATAGCCCGACTCTTCCCGGGTCCCAAAATATCCCTTTGCGTAACCCCCTGCCCTGGGAGACATTTCATCTAGCATTGCTGGAAGTTTCTGCACCTTCCAGGGAGCTGCCAAACTCCAGGAACCTTGAGACACCCCCAAATTTCTCATAGAAAAGCCATTTTTGTATAAATAAAAGCAAAGTTTCACCCTCATAGCTGGGGCTGTGACTGGGGCATTCCAAGGTTGCATGGTCCCACACGGAAGGTTTTGCTGGGCACCCCCAGGACAGAGGCTGTGCCGCCGCTCTGTGTTGGCTTTTGGGAATTTTGGTGGGGTTTTCTTTTTGTTTTCTTGGGCTGATAATTAAAAAAAAATCGATGCGGAGCCCATCGCCTTCCCTGAGAGTGACTGGTGAGGGGGATGAGCAGCACAGGCGCAGGGCCATCCCTTTAGGAGCTGGGTATTTAAAATCCCACGTATTTCTGGGGCTGTAAATCCCACTCCCAGAGCCGGGATGCCTCGGCAGGGCTGAGCTGCTGGTGGTGCTGCCGTCACCGTAAATCTGCTGCTGTGCCTGGGATCAGTGTGCTGCTTCCAGCCCGGGCTGGCCATGGAATTGGGCTTTGCAGTTCCCCTTCCACCCCTCTCAGTGTCTCCAGGGGTGGGTTGGTGCTGGATGATGCCCCTCACATGAGGGTGGGATGCTCTAGTATGTGATCATTTGAGAAATGCTCCAAACTCCAAAACTTTTGGGGAAATCCTAAAGGTGCATTTCCAGCTGTGTGAGCCTGGCATTGCTTGTTGCCTTGACTGCTCCAAAATTATATTTACGCCAGTGAGCAGTCTCTGCTCTCGGCACTCCAGTTATGGGTCATTCATGTCAAAAACAAGCTTTTAATGGTGAAAATTTTCATCAAAAAGTCACTGTTTGTCTGTCCACAGTGCTATTACAAAAAAGTAAAAAACAAAAATCAAGCAACCCAAGGCTGAGCCGGAATGAGCTCACATGTGAATGGAAATGGCTTTTCAGGCCAGTTTTATCCCCCCTACACCTTCCACGGGCTCCTCATTTGCCAAGCAGCTTAATTATCCTTGAGTGAAAGCCTCTTCCCCGAGGCCTCTAATTGCAGGTTTGGGTAATTGGCCTCAGTGTTGCAGAGTGCGTTTGGGGCTGGGCTCCCCCGGCAGGTGTGACCCTCCTCCTCCTCCTCCTCCTCTTCCTCCCCCTCAGTCCCAGTGCCAGCCCGTTCTCCTGGCTTTCTGCCCCATTTCCCTGCGTGGCTGCCCCGGGAGGAGCAGCATCCCTCGCTGGGTGTTTGGGGTGCTCCTCGCTGGGTATCAGCAGGTTTGGGGGCCTGACTCAGCCCCCCTGAGTCACAGCCCCGTGGCTCCCATTAGGAGTGGGTGCAGTGGGATTCCCCACCATTCCCAAAACATCCAAGTCCCACCAGCGAAAGGCTTCCCGAGGGTGCCAGCAGGGATTTCAAACCGGTGGTTGCATCATCCCTCCCCCAGCAGAGGTGACAACAGGGAGACGGCAGCTTATCAATCACAACAAGTTTTATTAGAAAAGTAAAAAACCACCCGACACGATTGCATAGGAATTTTCGCACTTGAACATCAAGTGTATGAGTGTAAACTGTAACCAACGAAGTGCCCCCAGCGTGTCAGGGCCGGGGGTCCTGCCCTCCGGCCCCTCTCCCACGGCCCTCGTGATCCAAGACACAATTCCAGCTGGGCCTTGCCTTTGATCCAGACCCCCTCGGCCGCCACTCACCGCCACGCTGCCCCTCCCCCTGAGACCCCATTGATTACAATCCTAGTTTACAAAAACCCCCCACGATTGATCAGCCATCAGGAGAGCAGCGCCCCTCCGGCAGCCCCGCTGCCGCCTCCGGGGGCGCGCTCGCCGGGATCACCCCACAATCAATCACCGCCGGCGAGAAGCGACCTCCGGCTGCTCCACGCCAAGGATGTCCCGGCACGGGCAGGCCCCACGGGGACTCGGCCTGCCCCAACTACTTCCACCTACAGCCCTACTCCAGCCTAACCTAAACTACAGCGGCTGCCAGGAGCCGCCACGCTCTGCCCGGCTCTTCCAAAGCACTTGGGAAGTGGCTCCTCCGGCCCAGCCCATCAGCACTCCTCGATGAGCAGCTGCTCGGAGCTGTACAGTTTCTTCTTCATCACCCTGAAGCCCGTGCTCAGCTTCAGCGGCGCGAAGGCCGGCCCCGAGGAGAAGAGTCCTTGGATCTTGGGCCAGAGGCGGGAGTCCAGCCGGAGCACCAGGATGAGCTGGAAGGTGGGCACCACAGCGGGGTCGGCGGCGATGTGCCCCACGTCGTGGCAGGCCTTGCCGTGCTCCACGCACAGGTCCAGGAGGGCCCCGCGCAGCCCGCAGGGCTCGCTGCACGCCAGGCGCAGCAGCTCCGCCCGCACCTGCGCCTGCAGCTGGGCCGGCATCAGGAGCCGCGAGCAGCGCCTGGCGCCCAGCGCCGCCCGGCCCAGCGTGGCCTGCACCACGTCCATCAGGCTGGCGCACAGCAGCTCGTCCTCGGGGTCGTGCAGCAGCTCCAGGTCCATGTCCGGCAGGGAGATCCCCTCGGCGTACTCGGCATCTGCGGAGAGGACAAAGGCAGGTCAGCGACGGGGGTGCCATGGGCGCGGGAGACACCGATCCCAGGGGTTCGGGGGATAACAGGGGTGTGCTGGTGGTTCTGCGGGTGCACACAGGGGCTTGGCACAGCACCACGACCCCTCCGCCCAGGGACCCTCATCAATCCTCCAGCCTTGAGGGCCCCGCACTCACCTCCCTCCGAGCCGGAGGCGCTGCCCAGAGACTCGCAGTCGGAGGTCTCCAGGCGGCCCCGCTCGCCGCCCGCCAGCCGCTCCCACAGCCCGGGCATGGCTCCGGAAAAGGCACAACCGGCACGGTCCCGACTCCGCCGCCGCTCTGCCCGCACCGCCGCGCCCCGCCCCTATATACCCGCGGCACGCTTGGCCACGCCCCCTCCGCGTCCGCCAATGGGAGCGCGGGGCACGTCCGCGGCGTCTCTCCTGCCCGGTGACAGCGGGGAGGCCACGCCCCCTCCTTGGCCACGCCCCCTGGCGGCCGGCGCGGCCCCGGGCGCTGCAAGCGGGGTCCGCGGTTGCGTCAGGGCGGCCCCGCACCCCCGGACACCCCCGCACCCCCGGACACCCCCGGGCCCCCGCACCCCCGGACACCCCCGCACCCCCGGGCCCGACAGCACCCCCGGGCCCGACAGCACCCCAGGGCCCGACAGCATCCCCACAGCCCCGCACCCCCGCATCCCCGCACCCCCGGGCCCGACAGCACCCCCGCACCCCCGCACCACCGGGCCCGGCAGCACCCCCGGACACCCCCGCAGCCCTGGGGCCAGCCCATCGCTCGGGCACAGGCGTCACGTTCCGACGGGGAGGGGGACACACGCCGTATCCCTGCGGTCCCCGAACCGTCCCTGGGCCGGGAAGCCAGTGCGGGTTCCCCTGTGGGTTACCGGGGTTTGATCCGCCTCGAATTCCAGGGGCTGGATACGGGTGCCCCGGCACGGGATGGCGCTGAGCCCTGCTGCCCCGCTCCAGGGACAGCCCCCACCCGTTCGCCGGCCTTGTCCCGCTTTCCTCAGGCAGGAAGGGATGGTGGAGCGAAACTTGTTGGAGATCAAGGGGTGCGGGGCAGGGCACGGCCAGGCTGGGATGGGCTGTGCTCCGTGCCAGGCTGCGGTAACCCCAGCTGCCGTCCCCGGTGGCTCCTAAACGGGGGCCGGGACACGCCGCGGGCCCTGCGTGCCGCTCCCCGCGTCCGTGCCCTTCGCAAAGCCGACCCCGAGCAGTGCAAGGAGCCCCGGCGGAGATAAAGGGCTGTTTGTCCTCCCGCCGCGCTGCCTGCGGCTTTATCGGAGGGGCTGAGCACACTCTGAAGCCACCCCAGGACCTATCTTGGCTCCTGTCCTTCCCGAGCCCAGAGGGATAAGAGCCCGCCGATAAACACGGTGCGGAGCACACGGGGCACGGGTCCCCCACCCACAGCCTCTGACCTGCCACCCAAAGGGTGCAGAAAGGGGTCTGGGCACCCCAGCAGCAGCTGCAGCTGCTTTTTAGGGGTCAGAACTTCAATCCATCTGCATTTTGGGCGTGGAAGTCCAGGCTGGGGGAGTGGGTAGCATCCCAGGGTGCAGAGGAGAGGTGTGGGGAGTTGGGAACAAGTCCTCCGGGCTTGTGCCTACAGCTTGCATAGATACTCCCTCGGTTTTTGGGACAAAAAATGAACAGTCCCCCAGCTGTTAAAAATACACTACGATATTTGCACACTCAGCGGGATGGTGCTTGGGATCCTGTTTTTCACAAAATGTATCTCATGGGTTATTTCTTCCCACAGCCACCAAGTCATTGGTACGAACATCGGCTGGGTGAGGCTGAAAATAGATGAGAATCTGCTGGTTTGGGGGGTCAAAACAGGGGGAAAGCAGCAAATAAACAAAAAAGAGGTAAAGGACCACAGGGAAGGCATCTTGCTAAAAATAAGCTGGAATTCTAGAGGCAAGCATAAATATTTTTCTTTCTTTGCCATAACATCTCCTGGTAGGCAGCAGAGCAAGCAGCTCTGGTGCAATGGCAAGTTTTAAAGGGAAATGTAATTTTTGATCCCTGCAATAAAATAATCCAGCTGGGAGGGGAGGGGAGGCAATGTGGGGCTGGCAGCTCCTTCTGCTTCCCAAAAGAAGCTGAGATCCAGGCCACTCCTCTGTAGCAGGGCCTCTAGGAATGGTTTTGGGCTGGAAAGCAAAGTTTTAGCTACAGTGTTGGCAATCCCTGCACTTCCCCTGCCCCGGTCCTGCTGCTGGCAGTAAACCCAGCGTGGTTTCTGTGGAGGAGCAGCGTGTCTTTCCCCCTGACCTGCTGTCCTTTCTGGGAGAGCAGAGATTGAGGCTTTCTGGACAGTCTGTTCCCAGCCAGCTGTGCCTGTCTGGGACGAGATTGACTCGATTGTTCTGATTTCCAGCCTGGCTTTGCAAAGGGTTAAGCAGGAGCCAGGGGAGCGGCTGGCATTGGGGAGGGTCCTTGGCTGGGCCCCTGCCCGAGATGTGCTGAGCTCAGCGCTTTTGCGGGCTGCAGGGGGAGGGGGCTGGGAAGAAGGAGGAGGAGGAAGAGGAGGAGGAGGAAGGGAGGAGATGTACTGAAGGGCTCAGTGTGTGCTCTGGCGCACGTCGGGTGCAAACTGTGCCCCTGTATGGTGGGGAGCAAATTCCTGCCCCATGGGCTATTGTTATGGAGGAGTCCCTGGCTTCATGTTTTTTCCCAGCAGCTCTGTAGCCCAAACAGTTGCTCTTAGGTAAATTTACACACTGTTTTGGCACATTGGGTTGGCACAAACACCGGTGGGATCCTCTGTGTCCAAGTAACAGAGGGTCTGAGGCCATGGTTTTTACTGTGCCCCCTAAGTGCCTGGTGGGGTGTGTGTCCTTCACACCAGGTCCCTGGTTGTGGCTGGGGTGACAGGCACAGGAGGGGTGACCCTGCATCTTCCAAGGCCGTGGCCAGCTCCGACAGGTGAGCTCTGGCTGTGTGGGACGCGGTGGCAGGTCCCGGCGTGCTGCTGGCCAGGCAGGTCTGTGCCACAGCCAAACCTTTGGGGCCCGTCTCTCGCCCCTGGGACAAGCAGCTGCAGGAGCCGGGCGGAGGAACAAGGAACATGCATCCAGGAGGGAGGTGGACAGGTTTTGGCAGCTGAGATGTGAGCGCTGGGTTGAGTGCTGGGTCGGCACCGTGTCGCTCGCAGGGTGTGGGCTGTGAAACTCATCTCGCCTTGGGTGCTTCTGGGGGCGCAGATGGCAGAGGGAGTTTCTGGGGGTGCTGCCCCACACTGCAGCATCCTCGATGTTGGGAGAGGCCCTCCTGGCGGGCGGCCTGCCCAGGCAGCAAGGCGAGCGCGTGCCTTGGCGCCATGGCCGGTGCTGGGGCCATGGCCAGCGGCGAGAGGAGCCGAGGAGGGGAGGTTGAGCGGGGCTTGTGCCGGTACATAACGTTCTGCTGCGAGCACCCACAGGAAAACCAACAGCAGCTCTGAACAAGGCTCTTTGTTCTGCTCTTTTTTTACTTTCCCTCCCCTCCCCGCATCAACTTTTTCTGGCAGCTGCTGGGCTCCCTCCCCCCTGTGCTCCGCGCCCAGCAGAACGGCCCCCGGGCTCCCGGGGCAAGGGGGATGTGGGGCTTCCACACCCCAAGGAGAAATATCCACTGCTGGCGCAGCCCCACTGATCTGCAAAGCAGGAAATAGGTTGGTTTGGGAATTTCCAGCTGCCAGGGAAAACCTGGGTTTGGAGGAGGGGGAGTGTGGAAGGCTTTTGCCCACACAGATCCCTCCAGTTCTCCCTGCCTTACATAAAGTGTTTACTGAGCGGGAGGAGGGAACGGCCAACAACATGTTTTTGCATTCGTAGTACTGTACAGGGTGAACTTTTCACTTCCTCTCAATGGCTCTCACACATGTGTCTATTTTGGTGCTGGGCACACATACAAACACACCATGTACAGCACGGAGCTAGGGACGTTCCCTGCTCCTGGTCTGTCCCAGCACAAGAAACTGCTGCAAAACAAGCAATGGGAGGAGGGCAAGGGGGATAAATCCGAGTCCCGCTGTGTCCTGGATCTGGATGGGAAAGTTCTGGGACTGCAGCCCCTGGGCAGAGCTGCAGGCACCGAGTCCCTGGCATCCCAGGAGGGCTGGCAAGGTAGAAAAGTTTCCCAAGTTGAGCAGTGAAAAGGAAAAGCTCTTTCTGTGCCTGATTGTGCTGGGTCAGTGAGCAGGGGGGAGCGGGTGTGAGTGACTGAGTTTGAGGAATCTACTGTTCCTGTTTTCAAACCCCACAATGATATGGAGTGAGGATTTTTAGCAGGTTTGGCCAAGGTAGATTTAGGTGGCTGGGGTAAGCAGGATTACAAATAGATGCCACCAAGCAAACAAGAAAGTGGAGAGCTGAAGCACTCCCTTCTTTCTCGAGCAAGCCCATCTGGGATGGAGTTTGGATCCCGCCTGCCGTCACGTTTGGAGCGCTCCTGGCCGCGGAGCCACGGACTGTGCAGGAGGCCCCCGCAGAGCGGGGCCTGGCAGCCCTCCAAGGCTGGGGAGGAGGTTTTCTGGGCTGGGGCCAGGGCCGGGGCAGCCAGCGTGGGACAGTCTCAGCTGAGCTGCAGCCCTATGTGGGAACACCCCTCCGTGAATTTCCACAGAGTCAGAATTGCAGCTTCACCTGCGGACCGGGCAGCGTGGGGCTCTGGATTGCCCAGAGCTGACTCTGGCACTGGGACTGATTTATTAACAGCAGCAAGCACAGACGGTGGCTGTATACTTTTCCCCTTCAGTTTTAGCTAATTGCTGGTCATCTAAAATGGGAATGGATCCCAGTTAATCTGTTTCAATGCAGATGTGACTAGGCTGAAATAGTGAGTGAAAAATACAATCACCTCGTAAGTAAGATGTTGAAAATGGAAAAATTAGGCATCTGGAGCAATAAATCAAATAATTGCTTGCATGCGGTGCTGCTCCTACCCCCTGCTGGCAGGCAGAGCCATGGGGCGAAGGCTCTCATCCATGGAAAATCAACATGTGGAAATGGTTACACCAGAACGTGGAAATCCAATTCCCTCCAAGAACAGAAGTGAAGTACAACCAAAAAACAAGATTATTAAAATGGATGGGTTTAAACCAGGGTCTTCTCCTCTGGCTGAGTTAAAGCAGGATTCAAATCTCACTTAAGTCACTTTTGAGCATAGTTTGGTTCCTCTCACATTGAACTTCAGTCTACCATCATGACAGTCGATCTGCCTCTGAGCTTCACTAAACCTCCTTAACTCCCAAACAGCTGATTCTTTCCCTCATCAGACCAGATAAAGAGTTTCAAAGACACAGTTATTTTATTGTCACAGAGAAATCTAATACTGAACAAAGAGGACAAAGTTTCAGGGTATTAAAAGACAGAGCAGTGTCCTGGCAGCACTACCAGAGAAACGGTGATGAAGAGGGAACGGTTTGGGCAATGGCTGAGGCACTGCTGGAGCAGGTGACACCACTTGGCCCCTCACCCCACACTGGGACAGTTTGTGTCCATCCCCCAGAACAATGGCAGGGGCTGAGGAGTGCTTCTGGCATTTGCTCCAGAGGGTTTCCCTGCTCACCCAGCGCTCCGGCTGTGCTCCAGCGGGAACCTGAGTTACGGGGTCGCCCTCCCCGCAGCCACGCTGTCCGTGTGCCCTCCTCCATAAACAACATGGAGATTCTCTGGGGGCTGTACAGCTGATCCTGCCTTCTAAGTTACAGAAACCAAGCCCTGCCAGCCTGTAAAGATCTACAGAATCTTGTCATTTCCATTTATTGGCAGCTTTACGGGGGATCCCCACTCTCAAAAAAACCCAAAGCCCCGTTCTGCTGATGCAGCTGTCGGCATCTGATGAATGGGGGGTGTTTTGAAGCCAGGCCAGAGAACATTCTTCTTCCGCTCCCTGACAGCAGTAATCCAGACATGCTCAGCCTGAGGAGGGAGTGAATCCCAAGAGCTGCTCTATTGGCTTGTACCTCCACTCATCTGCCTCCAGCTCTTCCACCAGACCGGCAAGTTTTTCCATCCTTGCGACTTGTTGATCTGCGAGGAGTTCAAAGGTAACTGTGGTTTGCAATGGCAGTGCAATTAAACCTTTCAATTAGATGCAAATTCCCAGCTGTCAGTGGGGAGCAGGGCAGAATAAAACCCATGGAGCCCCATTTGAATTCAAACCCACTCTGTGCAAACAGCAAGGAGAAAGCAGGGACAGGCTTTTCTGCCCCAGCGTGTGTTTACCCATCCCTGCCCGTGCCATGTACATTCAAGTCCTAACAGGGAAACATCAGGCCCATTAGTGTATGGGGGTGAAAACAGGACGAAGCTCATTTCATAAAGCATAAATATTTATAGTGCAGAAGAACAGAGAAGTTCAGAGAGGGCTTGGTCAGCCCACGGTGGAGCTGGGTGCAGCAGCAGGAACTGTGCTTTTGATGAAGGTCCTTGGAGGAGGACCTGGATGAGGGTGGCAGAGAGGCTCTGCAACTAGAGCCTGCTGATGAGAGGAAGGTCCCCAGACAACATCTTCCTCTCAGGTTTATTTATAACCAGTCGCGTGTTGGGCACACAGGGTCCATTTTCAGTTAAATGTGCTGCAGTGGTGCAGAGATGGGAACATCCCTTCTCCCAGCTCTGCTGGAAGTCTAACAGTGCTGTAAGCTCACTGCAGCCTCTTGGAGAGGTGGCCCAGGGCTAGCAAGAGGCGTAACATAAACTGTGTGATTTATGCTGACTGCAGCAGTGGGTGCTTTAAGAGGGACTGTTCTCACTCCACCTCCTGCACTCTTTTGGGAACTGTCAAACAAAGAAGCCAAAAAATGATGACCTCGATCTTTTTTTTTAAGCCCTCCACCTTTCTTACAGGGAGAAAACAGGGAGGTGCTCCACAGTTCCAAAGGCTGCTGTCTATTGGGGTGCCAGGCTGTGTAGCAGCAGCCACAGCAGAGCTCTGGAAACAATGGCTCTGGAGTTCAGCTTTGCTTTCTGGTGCAGAAATATAGGATCACAGCCTTGCAAGCTGCTGCACACCCCCACAGCCGGAGCAGGACAGGAAACCTCTCCACTCAGAGACAACAGGTGGAAGTACCATTCTGGCAGACGAGAGGCGGGGACCAGAAAGGATGTGACCCTCAAGCAGCAGACAGGATCTGCTGCTGGGCTCTGTGAGAACCACGGCTGTGACGCAGCCAAGCCCATCGCTGGGTCACAGGCACCTGGGTGAGGGCAAAGGGCCTGGCAGGGAAGCAGAGGTTCAAACAGGACGTCAGGCTGTTCCCTGGGGAGGCAGGGAGTGTGCTCAGCCCTGTCACGCCACACCACGCCACGCCACGCGTGGCCACCTCCAGAGTGACTCTGGAAACCTGACTTGACCCCGCCAGGGCCACAAAGGCTCAGCAGAGAAACAAAGGTGGAATGGAGCGTCCCTCTGCCCCAGGCCAGAGAGACAGTCAGCGCTGGGCCGAGATCAGAGCGTGGGCGTTTCCTGCCCAGAACCTCCTCCTCCGGCCTCACCTTGTCCTGCCACACAGCCAAGGAAAAACAAGCTTCGGGAGGCACAGCCTGTTCCCACCCCGCCTGTGGGCTCCTGGCGCTTTGCATAGAGCTTGCAAAAGGACTCAGTGGTGGCCTGACTTAGCGTTCACTCTGCTTTCTTGTGGCTGCCACCCCAGAGCAAGTCAGGCTTTGCCCCCGCCGCCTTCCCCGAGCCACACGCGGCCTGTGCTTACCGTGCTTCACTTGCTTTAATGTTGACGCAACCTGAAAGCTGAACACAGACTCGCAGAGGAACCTCTCAGAGCCATCTGTAAACATAAAAAGGGAGATGGTTGAACCCCAGAGTTTGAGGCTGAGCAGCCTTCAGTGCCCCTGACCTCCTATTTTTATGTTTGAGGTGTGGGCTTCCCCTTGCCTCATTCCAGGAGCTTCCCCTGAGCTGACCGCAGCCCCTGTGTCCCTGGGCAGGGCTTTGGCTGGTTCCTGATCCTGCCTGGGAAGACATGCCAGGTGGAATTCTGTTACATCCCCTCTGACAAGCAATTTTAGTCCATTTTAAATAGAAGTTAAAGGAGAAGCCAGGTAATGTTATGGCTGTCTCTGATTCCCTCAGGGCTCAGACACTCGTGTCCTTAGAATGCTTTAGGATTTCCCACGGGCTCAGACCATAACCCTGCACAGAGTTTCAAATAATGTTTATCTTTGCCATCCAAGCTGGTAATTGATCATGCAAGTGACTCAGAAATAAAGCAATCTGGAAAACATAGCTAATTGTGTACCAAGCACTGACATAGTTTATACTGCCTCCTTCTAAAAAACCCCAAAATACCTATGGGTTTATTTAGAAACAAGCAAGATAACTAAAGTAGCAATAAAAATCAATCAGTCAGTGGGAATTTTTGAAGAGGAAACTGCAACTTCTCCACAGGCAGCTGCCTGATGAAAGAACGAGTGTATCCACTTTGGTGTCAGAAATTCAAAAGCCAACCTAGAGCTTCCTGCAATAGGGACAGTGTTTGGTTGCTGCTGCCACCCAGAGCAGGCGAACTGCTGTGCTCCTGGTAAAGAGGTCAGCCCAAAGCACAATCCATTTAAAGCTCTGTGCCACAACAATGTGGAGAGCAGTTTCAAAGACAAAACTCTGAAAAAATCTAATCCAAAGCTGAACCCCAGGGAAGAACTATAGTTTCACCATGCTCAGAGCTTCCTCTTAGAAGTGCTGCCCCAAATACATCGTGGAGACACCAGCAAGAATTTTTTCATGGAAAAACATTGGAAGGGGCTGTCCAGGTAGGCAGTGGAGTCACTGTCCCTGGTGGTGTGCAAGGAACAACTGGACGTGGCACTCAGTGCTCTGGTGCTGTTGACAAGGTGGGGATTGGTCACAGGCTGGACTCGATGGTCTTGAAGGCCTTTTCCAACCTAAATGTTGGATTCCTTCCTCCAGCTCCCTGTCTGTCCTGCCGAGTGGCTCTCAGGAGGAACAGCTGCCTGTCTATTTGGTAACACGAAGTGCTTCATTACTTTAATTTGTTTTGATGGCTCGTTAAGTTCTGTGAGCAAACCTTTAGTCATAATTACTTCAATAGCCTGGCATATGGGCTCTAATGTGTAATAAAAACAACCCTTCAATGGCACAGACATCAGTTCCCAGCTGTCCTGTGCTGCCACAGGGACACTCCAGCCTCAGTCCCTGCCATCCCAGTGACAAGGGAGGTTCAAGGGCAGCAGACAGAGAGATGCTGGTTTAACCCTGTCACCTAGAGGACCTGCCCTTCCTCCCTCACCCAGAGCTTGCTGGGCTTCTCCTTCCACAATCCCAATGAAGCTGGTGGCAGGGCTCAGGCACCCAGATACAAGCTGGCAGGGAGACAAGCTGCCTCCTGGACTAACCCAGACAAATCCAACCCAAACCAAGAAAATTACTACTTCTGCCAAGAAAAATACGCCTGTCTCAGCTATCCTCGCAGCAATCCCTGCCTGACATCAAAGGATTAGCTAACAATGAACAATTAACACCGTCATGCTCCCTTTCAGGTAGATTCTTCCTGTTCTGTGTTGTCGTGGAGATAAAAAGCAGGTGACTGCCAGAAAAATCACTTCCTCCTCAACAACTGGTGGGATAGCCGGGATCAACCAAACTACTGTGCTTCCTTTCTACCCCCAGCTTTTGCCAGTGGGGTGAGAAGTTCAGCAACTGGAGGAGGAGTGGGGAAGGAGAAGAGCAGCAGCAATCACCTTCCAGCATCTCGCCGGCTCCCTTGGGATAAGTGAAGAGGGCTTTCCGGGGCGGCGCCAGGTCCGAAACGCTGAACCCCGACCCTGTCACGGAGCTGCCACTGACTCCGCCGGCCGAGGAGGACGAGGAGGAGGCTGCCATTGCACCCCGGCCCAGCCTGGAAGGACAAAGAGCAGAGCCTGAGTTAGGAAGGGCATCTCGGAGCTCCCCGGGGCGCAGGGCCAGCGGCCACATGCCTCTGAGGACGGACAGGGCAGTGAGGGGCAGGATGAAGCCGCCCCCGCTGCCCAGAGCTGCCCTGTGTGTGTGGGAGAGCTGCCTGTGACCACTGTGGGGATGGGCAGAGTTGTCACACCCCAGAACTGAAGGTAACCCCCGCTCCGACCCCTCAGAATTCCCCTGGGAATTCATCCAGAGGGTGCACAAGAATAACGAGGTACAGGTTGCTGGCCTGAATTCACCAGCCTTTAGCTGCCCTGGTGCTTGTCCTGCTCGCTGGGGTCATAAAAGGCAGGGTTCCTTTGCTTTTTTCCTCCTTGTTTCCAGGAGCACAAACATAGAAGCCCTGCTGCCTCATAAAATCTGGAAGGCCGTGGGACTGCCAGTCCCAGCGCTGCATCCTGCACGGAGCCACGCCGTGCCTAACCCACAGCAGCTGCTTTCTGCATCGCTCCAGACGTGCTTTTGCCTTTCAAACACTGTGTTTGACCTAAACTGGCAGTGCCTGAGGATCCATCTGCCTGTGCAGCACAATTACAGCTGCCTCTTGCACGCTCCCTTCTCAGCCTTGTTTTTAAGAGGTACTGGGCTTGTCATGACATGGGAATTAAAACTCCTTACGTCCCTCTCTGATAGTACAAAAGGTGTCGCTTGGCTCTTATCAGTGACAGCACTTGCTGCTCCTCCAATATTTATAAGCACTTCCAAATTATCCTGCCCATTTCATTCATTTCTGTTATCATATGTAGTACACTACTGCAGGCTCTGTAGGGTACACAGACAGTGCCCTTGGAAAGCACTTGAGGGTTTTGTGGATAAAATAGGGTTTTGTGGATAAAATAGGGTTTTAAGACCTTAAAGCTCATCTCATTGCACCCCCTGCCATGGGCAGGGACACCTTCCTGGGACACACTATCCCAGGGTGCTCCAAGCCCCATCCAACCTGGCCTTGGACACTTACAGATAGTAGACAGCCACAGCTCCTCTGGGCAGCCTGCACCAGGGGGTCACAGGGAATAATTTCTTCCCAATATCCCACCTAACCCTGCGCTCTGTCAGCGGGAAGCCATTCCCCTTGCCCAGTACCTCTGTCCCTTGTAATTAAGTTTCCCAAGAGTGCTCAAGGTAACTGTGTGTAACACAGAAAACAGCAGCTCACAGGAAGCTCGGGGCTTACAGGCCGTGATGAAAAACGCCTGCATAAAACACACTTTTATTTTTGCTACGCTACACCCAGCAACACCTCCCTCATCAAACCCTCAGGCTCAGCTCCCTGCTCGCAAGGGAGGTGCGACGATCGTTTGCGCTGAACCTGTGCCAGCCGGGGCTCGCAGACCCGACAGATTCCTAAGCGTGGCTGCAGGGGATTTATTTTAAACAAACACAGAGGAGAGGAGGCGGCAGGTCAGGGCGATGCCTGGGCCTGTTACAGCAACCTCCGGCCGACGCCTCAGGCGCCTCAGGAGCCGCCATCTTGGGGGGGCGGGGAGCCCGCGCTCCCGCCCCTGCGAGGCCACGCCCACGATGATGTCATCGCCACGCCCACATGCTGGCCACGCCTCCTCCCCGCCCTGCCGGCCATGGCCCCTCCGAGCCGCTTCGCGGTGAGTGCGGAGCCCACGCGCCGCCGCCTCCGCCTCCGCCCTCCCCGCGCGCTCGTGCCGCCGCCCTTCACCTTCCGGGCCGCCGCCGCCTCCCGGCGCTCCCCGGTGCCGTGCCGAACCCTCTGTCCTCTCTCACCTGGGAGCCCGGACGGCGGCTCGGTGCGGGCGGCACGCCTGGCCGCGCTCGCGGTGCATGACGGGGCGGGGCGCGCGGCACTTCCGGCGGGACGCGTGAGGGGAGCGGGGCCGGGGGGAGCGGGAACAAAATGGCGGCGGCAGCCGCGGGTGTACGGCCGCATTCGCTGCTCCCGCCGCCTTCCCGCAGGGGTGCCGCTGTAACGCCGAGGGGCTGTATTGCTGCGGTGCCCTCGGCGCCCCGGGAATTCGCACGGTGCGGACCCTGCCGGTGCTCCTGGTGGCCTGGGGTTGGTTCCCGCGGAGCCCTTCTGGATGCTGCCGTCGGGAGCCGGACCCGGCCCAAGGCTGCAGCCCCAGCTGCGCTCTGCCTCCCGCTGGTGCTGCGCACTTTGCAGAAGTCCTTGTGTCAAGAAATTGTGACACCGATGTGTTAAAAACATAATTCCCCAAGAAAAGCCTGCGTGGAAGCAAAAGCCCCAGCGACTGATTTTCATGGCTTTTTCCGTCATTGCGCACAGTTGACCTCTGCACTTCTTCCCTTGAGCCACAGGAATTACTGCTTTTGTTGAAGTGTAATGTTTTTTATTATCCGTCTAAGTTTAGATGGTTGTGAGTCATTTTAAAAGGTGGGGCTCGAACTGTGGGGAGAAGTATTAACCTTCTCAACCTGATGTCACTCTGTGATACACGCTAGTTGCTTCTGAGGCAAGCTCTTATTTTTTCCTGTTCTGTTGCAGTGGATAGGTAAACCTTCTGACAAAGGTGATTTTTTTCCTGGAAACTATATTTTCTGAGTAACAGATGCTGGTTTAAAATTGAGACAACCAATATTAAATTAACCATGCCAGTTGTTATAAATACATATTACGATATTGACTTTTCACAAATATTAAAAGGAATACTATATATGTGTTATGTTATAAAGTTATGCTGTATTAATCTCTTTTAAGTAATGTAGTAAATTCAGTTTTTAGGCTATAGCATAATATTAAAATAGAAACTATATGATGTAAGATACTTTTAATAACTAACTCAAAGAATAGAAAAATTAATCAAGAAATACTTCATAGTATCCTATCTATATAAAAATAACAACTGACACCAAGATCCCAAGAAACAAATTAATATCTCCTTATCAGAAAAACTTAGACTTCGAAGAACCAAGAAAATTGATTTACAAGATGAGGGGGTGAAATTAAATTAAGCAGAAACACCTTAGTTTAAAAGGAATATTTAAATCATGTATGAGATATATGAATATGCAATAGGCTATTGCTTTTAAAGAGTAATCCTTTGTTAGCAAGGTGTGCTTTGTGGCAGAGTGCCAGGCACCCAGACATCCATAATTCTTAACCTTTTATCATCTCTTATTGTCCTGATCTTCATTACTATTAAACTTCTAAAATTTTAACAAAAGTGTTTTTCACACCAGTGAATATAGAAATTCAAGTGTTGGAGATGTGAAGTCTCTGACAGAACACTGCTGGCTCTTTGTTTTAGCACCATTAAATGTTCTCTACTCTAAACATTTTTGACTCAGAACCAGCTAAAGAAACTTTGAAATGTCACATTGACTGAGATTACAGTGACTTTTAGCTGAAAGCTGTGAGTTTCAGAGTTACATACCTTACCCTGCTTAAATTTCCTGTTTCCACTTGATTGTGCTTTACTTACTTGTGACTTCTCATCAAATTGCTCTTTGATTGAGACACGTAACATTTGAGGAGATGTTGCCTTTCTTAATACTTTTAGCACAAGGAGGGGAGGCTGAGATTGAATATTAGAAAGAAATTGTTCTCCTATGAGGATGCCAAGGCCCTGGCACATGTTGCTCACAGAAGCTGTTGCTGCCCCATCAGAGCAACCTGGGATGGTGGAAGGTGCCCCTGCCCATGGCAGGGCGTTGGAATGAGCTGAGCTTTAAGGTCCTTGCCAGCCCAGTGTGCAAGGAAACACTGAAATAGCTTTTCCTTGGCCTGGGTTAGCACAGCTGTCTTTGTTGTTGCAGTAGGAGGAGGAGCAGGATGGATGTGCTGCGGCCCCCCTTGATAAGGATCGGGGGGCGAGTGTACCGGAAAAATCTCATCCAAGAGCAGGCCTTCCCACACGAGGAGGAGGAGGACTTCTGTGCAGGTAAGGATGCTCAGGAGGTGTAACCATCAACACTGGGGACCTAGGGAGCTCTCAGAGTTGTCTCTGATGCCTTTGTGAGTGCAGAGACCTGCCCATGTGGCAGATCGAGGTGTTCAAGAGAGAGAAAAACACAGTCCCAGTTATCCCAAGTGGGTTGGTAACTGTGCTGCTGACTGTTCAGTTTTCCTGCTGATTGTGGAAGAACTCCAGGAAAAGGGAAAACCAGTGTAGCTCTGTAGATCTGTTTTTCCCAGGTTTCTTTCTTTTCCTTACCATCTTTATTTGCAGATATGGAAGCTGCTTGCTAAAGACCCTCTGTCCTTGCAATGTTTGTGCCTTTAAAACTGGTCTTTGGAAGGTGTTACCTGTTTTGGGGACCAAATTCTTCCTGTTCTGGTGTGCTTTACTTTGACTTCTTGCCTGCATGTTTGCTGTAGTTACGTGTAAGTTGTAGGCACAGAAAAGCTCCACTGTTAGTTTTCAGAAGAGAATATGGCAGTTGTGTCCTGTTTCTCCTCCCACCTTGCCTTTCAGTGGTTGCACTAAGCTTTAACCAGGTGCTTTCTGTTCGAATTCATCCCTGCTTGTGTTGGAAAGGGAATAGGAAGCATGGATTCTTTCAGGGTGTTCTGTTTGATCCGTGCATGACTGAGCAGCCTGCGGATGAAAGGTGCATCTGTTCCTCTGAGCCTGTTTCTGAATCACTGGCTTGAACCGTCCGACCAAGACTCCCCTCACCTTTTATCTGTCTTCTGCATCCTTAAATTTCTGAAATTGGCTGCCAGAAGAGACCATTCCCACTGTGTGGGAATTGCACAAACTCCAGCTGAGAAAAGCCCTGGTTTGTAACTACCTGCTTCCTGTGCCTCCCAGCCGGCCGGATTTAGAAGCTGTCATTATGTGTTCTGGGGCTGGTAGTGAGTGAGGTGATAAATAAAAAGCAGTTATCCACAGCAGAGAGAAGCCCATTCCTTCCTTCATTTAACCTTGGAAGAAGGCTAGGAGGAGACTGTTGTCATCCATAAAGCACTGCCAAACTTCACAGAGGTTGTGCAGGGTCTGATGTGGTTTTCCTGGTAGGCCCTGGTGACTGTGTGGATGAACCCTGCGATGCCTTTGTGGTGGAGGAGACCGAGCGAGGCTTCCAGTGCCGGCTGGACGTTCCCAGCCCCTTGTACAAGTGAGCCTGTCTGCTTTGGTTTATTTGATTTGCCGCCAGCTGGGGAAGAAGTTGAGCACAGAATATTTATTTTTGGAGGTTGGGGTGAGCGCTGGATCTCTGGGATGTACTCTGTGCTCTGGGTTTGAGTGCTGGGGAAGGGGAAATTGGCAATGCCTTTCTAGTGCAGTTGGGCCTCACTTGACTCCTCACCGTCCCCGTGGTAGGGACAGCAGGTGGTGCTTGCTGGCTGGCAGGAGATTCTTTGAACATCTCTTGCCTTGAACATAAAAGCATCGAGGAGGGTGGGAGAAGGAAGGGGAGGAAGAACTGGAGCGAGCAGCCTGGTGGGGAGAGTTTGTGGGAGCTTTCAGAGAAAGCACACACAACTGGAATTGGCTGTTGACTCCAGTCCCTTGTTTACTGGAGAACCTGTAGTGTTCAAAGTTTTATCTAGTTATTTTTGACAGTTTTATTAGTTAGATAGTTTTTCTGAAATACAGAGATGAAAAAGTGGTCCATTGTGTATTTGGATGCTGGTAAATGACTACCTTGAGCAAAGCAAAAAGCTGAAATAGAGCCCTTCTTTTCTCAGCTGGGATAAAGGGAAAAGAGATTAACCCAGCTGACAGAGAGGCTGTGGCAGGACGTGGTAGGCAGAGCTGTTGTGGACCTACCAACTTATTTTAGCTTAAGCCAGTTGTGAGCCATAGCTCAGCATTGTCCCAGGCTGGACATGTGTGGAGTCCTGGGAATCACCTCTGTGCCTGGATGTGGTCCTGCATATGGAGCTGGGTGTGTGCATCCCTCCAGCACAGAGGGTCCAGGTCCGGACACACGTGATGGAGAGTGGTTCAGTGTCACTGTGTGAGGGAAACTCTTGCACTTTCTGCCTCCAGGTACATCATTGGGAAGAAAGGGGAGACCAAGAAGAGGCTAGAAACAGAGACTCGAACCTCCATCAGCATTCCCAAACCTGGAGTGGAAGGAGAAATTGGTGAGTAGGATACACAAAATGGATGTGCTTTTATCTGCTCTTGCACAAGCACAGTTTAAGCAGGGAGGGGGTGCTGGAGGTGTTTTCTCTTTAATTCCTTCTCCTTACACAGCACTGACTCAGTTTTTGGCCCTGGGAAAGTCTCAACTTCACTTCACTTTTCTCCTGAGCTTATTTTTATTGTGTGTAAATCCTTATTAAACAGTGTCAGTTTTTTTTTTTTTTTTAAAGTCACTTCTAGGCCTTTAAATGGCTTGAGAACTTGGGTCCTGAATGTGTTGTATTTTGGGTTTTTTTTTAGTTTTGCTTTTAAATACTATTCCATCAGTAAGAAACTAAAATAAGCATTCAGAGAAATATCTTGTCTATCTGTGTGCAAAATAAACATCTGCATGTGCTTTAATATGAGAAGGGTTGAGATGACATTTGCTGTCACTAGATCCAAACAGTGAGAGCAGGGCTTCTTGTACCATATGTTCCCTCTCATCACTTCCAGGGATTTAAAAAGAAAGGAGACCTTGCTCATCAGGGCTGAGCTTTGTGAGTGCTGCCAGAGTGGGTATTTGGAGGGTTCCTTAGGGCATGCTCCGGAGATTACTGGTGCAGGGATGTTTGTGACAGAGCTATGAGGAGGAAATGCTGGGAGGATCCCACTGTGATTCTGCACAGGAACATGGTGGTGCTTCTCGAGTGGGTCTTGACTTCTTCCCAAGAACTGTGAAGGACTGTTAGGAAGGTTGAGAGATGTTGAAAACATTGAATAATAGGAAGCCAAGGAGATTTTGATCCTTGCTGTTCTTTCCTTTTGAGCTGAAGTGTTCTCTGTTTGGTGCCTTGAAGTGCATGCACAAATAACACAGTCTTGATCCTTCATAAGATTTCCTTGCCTTTTTCACTCTGCCTATATGAAAACTTGAAATTATGTTCTAGAAATCTGAAGGGTCCCTGATGGGCTCTCAGTTACTCTTTTTATGCCCTCAGAACTGACTTTCTGGACAGCAGAGGGATGGATGCTTTTGATGGCATCATCCTGTCTTTGCTGAGGAAAGCACAGCTGTATCAGACATTTTAAGTCAAGCAGGGAGTCTGGCAGGTGTTTCAGTGCATGGTTGGGGATTTTGATTCCTACTGCTTCCTTGGGAGGCTGAGAGTAAAGCTGAGAGCTTCAGGAAAGCAGAGAGGTGTTGCTGTGTGTCCCTGCAGTGATCACGGGGCAGCAGCGGAGCGGTGTCGTCTCTGCCCGGACGCGGATCGATGTGCTCCTGGACAGCTTCCGCAAGAAGCAGCCCTTCACACACTTCCTGTCCTTGGCTCTCAACCAGCCTGCCATCCAGGAAAAGTTCCTGCAGTTCAAGGAGGAGGTGCTGGAGAAGTGCTCAAAGGTAGGGATCCATGTGAGGATTAGCGTGCTGTTTCATTTATTGACAGAGCTCTTTGGCATTTTCCTTGAAGGCCTTATTCTATTCTGTTTCTTAGGAATGCATTTTCAACAGGCCTTTTACTTAAGTTGGTGGATCTGCTGGGAATTTGTTGAGTGCTTTTGTGAAATTTTCTGAAAAGTTGAATGGTTTACTTAGCTATCCTCCCATCCAGAAAAATCTCTGCTAACAATACGCTAAGTTTCAAAAGAGGGTTGGGATTTTTGTTTTTAATGGGAAACTCACTAAATAATGTAGTGGACCTGTCGACATTTTATATTATTTTTACATAACATGAAGTTAGGTAGGAATTTACAAATTTGCTGCTGCTTCTGTTTCACTTTTCTTTTGGCTCCTGACAGTGAAGGAAGATGGGTGTCATTGCCAGAGCTGAGCGAGAAATGACTTGGTAGCACATGCCATCCTGCAAATCTCATCACTTCCCTTCTTCCCCAGGAGACTTTGTGCTGACAGCACTCCTACTTGCCTTCAGATCTTGTGTTGGGAGGAGCAGGAAATAGTTAGGCATAGGGAAATGAGGAAGAAAATTAAGGGAAAGCTCTGCATTCTCTGGCTTATTTTAGTGTGCTTCTGGGCTGCCAGAAGTGGTGTGTCAGTGCACAGGGTTGAGCTGAGGAGAGGGAATGGTGTTATTAAATTGCCATGTCCTCTGTGTCTGCTGCAGGACATCCCTAGGCAGGAGAGAGGTCTGTGCAATGCAGGTTGCATTGCAGACACACTGCAGGGCTCTGTGGGCTGATACTCTTCACTTTCATGTCCGTCACTTCTTCTGGTGCCTTGCTAAGGGGAAAAACCAACCTTGCAGATAGCACAGCTTAAGAAGTTTAGTTTCGTATATCTTCATACCATGGGTGTGAATTATCTGATATCTGGGGAGATACGAGTTCTTGCTCAAGTTCTCATGGTCACTTGCATGTCAGTTGTTTCATCTCCAAGAGCAGCAATGAGCTGTCTTTGCAGTCTTGTCTTTCCTGGCAGTCGGGACTTAAACTCCCGTTCTCCTCCCAGCTGCTTAATTCCTTGACAATTTAGGAGCTTTCTATCACCTGACATTAAATACAACTGAAATTGTCCAACAGTTCCAGGGATTAGCCAGTGCAATGCCAGGAGAACTCTTCCCTCGGGCTAGGAGGATGATCTCTCCTCATTAGCCAGCAGTACTACCTTTATTAAAGCTCACCTTGATTAAAGGAATGCCCTGCAGGCAGGGGGATGGAAACATTAGCCTGGGAAGGTGTAGGCTGGACAGAGTTGGGACCTCGGGCTGGCATCAGTGATGGCCTGGCTCCCTCTGTTGGTTTCTAGTTCAGTCCTAGTGTGGGACACACCAAGGTACAGTGAGAGAAGCAGCTCTTTGAGGGGCTGGTGACCTGCACAGGGCTCTGTAGAGGCTTCTTGTGCCATTGGCTCTGGAGCGAGGCTGCTGCTCTCAGCATGGGCTTTCTCTTGCCCTTTATCCCTTTCTGCCTGGGCTTATGGCTGCTACAGTCCTTTCACTTGGCCTTCCTGGAGATCTGGTCCTGCTCTGCCTGAAGACTTGGCATCCTGGGCTCCATGTATTTGGTCCTCCTCCTCTAGCTGTCTGCCAGCAGGTCCTGTGGATCTCTGTGGTCCCTCCCTATGGCCTTGCCTGCTGCAGTAACATCAGTGTATCCCATACTACCTGCTGGCTTCTGGCTTCCAGGCTGCCCTGCTGTTGGATGAGTCTTCTAGGGACCTCTCTAAGTCCTTTCAGTGTCAAATTTCTAAGATGTGTGGTTTAGCCATCTTTGCAGGCAATGCTGTTGTTCGTGCTCTCCTCCAGTGTTTTTAATCCTGCAGCACAACAGACTGACCCAGGACTAGCCCTTCTCCCTGCAGAGCACTAATTTTTCCTGCCTCCTGGCTGGATTGCATCTCTGCAGCTCTCCATTGGCCCAGCCTCCACTGGTGATCTTGCTTGCTCTCCAAACCCCTTCTGATCTTGTCTGTCATATTGTTTCTCTCTTGCTCACTCTTAAATGTCAGTTTGCGTCTCTGGGGGGAAGGGAGGTTATCTGCCATCTTCATAAAAACATGTTCACAGACTTCGTGCATTCCTCAAGTGTTGTCAGTCACATTTGGAAGGAGCTGCCTGCAAACCTTCACATGCTCCTTGTCTCAGAAAACTGCAGCAATCCAGCCTTAGTCAGAGAAGTGCTGAGACCAAGTACTGGCCATGTTCATCTTTCCTCCTCCTGTCTGTCCTTCTGTCTGTCCTGCAATTTTTGTTCTGTGTCTGGACAGCTCCAAGTCCTGTAAGGGCCTGAAATGTTCCTGGCACTGCTTACATCAGCTCTAGAGTTTCAATTTTCAGTTTGAAATATAGAACTCGGTCAGTAACAGGTATTCAGGGGGTTGCATATGCTTAGCCTAGGAATATATAATGCTTTATTTTTCTGCCCTTCCCTCTCCTGGTATTAGCAAAAGGGTTTATAGATATATTTATTGCTTCCTGTTAGTTGGAGGAGTACATTGCAGCCCTGTGTGTCTCTCAATCACTCCTCCAGCCAGTAATGCCACTCTAATACCACTTTATCTCACAGCAGGGTCTGCTAGAAAGCATGTCAGTAATGAAAAACAGTAATTCAAAACTGTGCCTCCAAGAGCAATAAAAGAGCTTAAATCCCCGAAGCAATGGGATTTCTCGAATACTTGAGGAAATCTGAATAGGTTTCAGTGACAGAAGCAGGGCGTTTCTCTGCCTGGTGCAAAACATCACAGAATTAGGTGAACTTCAGCCTTTGAATGAGGGATAATAATGGTAAGGAAGGGAAAGGATCAGGTGTGTGTGTGTATGTTGTGTGTGTGAGGGGATCTCTTCTGGCCATTGAGCATTTGTGAGGGACTCTGTTTCTCTTGGAAGCAGTTACCATGACAACCATTCATTTATATTTTATAGCATTTTGTTGGTAAGTATATGCTTTCTAAGTTTTTTTTTTATGTGTCTTTAAAAGCTTTTTGAAGATAAACCTTGTGCTGAAATACAGAGCACTTCAGGTGTTGTTCATGCTGTACAGTCAGGGCTGGCAGGCAAATGAAGCAGGGCTGAGGGGAGGTTCTTTTAGGTTAATTTAATCTAAATATGGGGAGGTGGCTCACCTGGACAGGCTCATCACTGATGTGGTGCAGTGGGAGGTCCGGATGGCTGGATGACCTTGGAAGTCTCCTCTCTCTCACTGTCATGTTGGTGTCATAGAGTGAGGAGAACTGAGATGTCTGTCTGAGCATGCAGGTGGAAAAGGGAAGAGACTTTGCAGTAACATTGCTGTGAAAAATCACAGTTGGGTCTTTGAGAGCTGTGCAAACACAGCGTTTGCAGACTGAATAGGCTGCAGATGTAGCAGGGAAAAGAAACATGATTGCTGTCATATATGGCAACCTGTAAATATCAAACATTGCTAATGAGGTATTTTATCTCAGAGTGGAAGGGACAGAAAGTGGGAGGGTTTTTGAGCTTGTAGCTCTTCAGATAATCCTGTGCAAATACTGTTTTCCTGGCTCGCTCCTTTGTTTGTGGATCAGGGTGGCACAGGGCACATAGCTGGCATGCAGTATCTTGCTCTTAAGGAAAAAAAAAACCTGAAAAACATAAAGCTGTCTGCAAACATTGGGAGCTCTTAAAACAGAAGAGAGGACACAGCCAGGGCAGAAGAGCTAAGGAGCTTGATCCTTTGCCTTGTCATGCAGGAGGGCTGAAGGGTGTTGTGGTTTATGGTTTCCCTACTACAGGGTCTTAGATTTGGAGGGACAACGTACTTGGGCTTTGCAAAGAGTTGGAGACCCTAGATAAAACCCTTTCTGTTCCTTCTAAAGAAGTCTTTGGTAGCAGAAGGGATTAAAAATGACCAAGTGGAAACTAGTTGGTTTTTGTTGACCATGACAGGGCAGTGTTAAGCTGAGGCATAAGCTAAAAAGGACAGTCATCACATATGGATAGTGCCTAAAGGGATTATTCTTCCTGCCTCTCAATACATGTTAAAGAGCCCAGGTTTGCACAGTAAATTTTTGTAGAGAGAATAGGCGGGTTCCTGTGAGGTGATTCAGTGATTGCTGATCGCACATCATGATCTGGGATTAGAATAATTGAGTTCCAGCCTTTTTGTATCCTGGTGAGCAGCATCCAGCCAGGAAGGGCTGCTGAGACACCCACAGGAACGTTGGCTGTTCAGAGGGAGCCAGCTCTGACGCAGCATCTATTTTATGTGTGGGAGAAGTGGGATCTGCTGGCCTGTGAAAGAGTAGGGAGTGTAAGCAGGGATTTGAGGAGCTGCCTGAAATACTAGGGAGTAAACCAGGAGGATTATCTAGGTCTTGGCCTGCTCACTGTGCGCTCTCTTCCCCGTTGATCTCCCCAGCAGCAGTAGTGTGGCTCGTGGAGGTGACATGCCATCATTTGTCAACTCAGCCCACACTCAGGTGTTGAAAACCTCAGGGGAAAATGCTGCTTTTGGGGCAGGGTCATGTTTACAGCACCAATTGTACTGGGGCAGAAAATGAGGGCAGGGCTTTGGCTTTCTGACCTGCAAAGGGCTGTTACTGTATCTCATCTGTGCACTCTGTGACCTCGGCTGGTTGTCTGTGGCAAGGTTAAATCAAACCTCCCAGTTTCTGTTACCCAAGCTGTTGTTTTGTGAAGGGCCAAATAATTCCCTGACTGCAGATATCACTGGAGAAAAAAGGCTGACAGAGAGCAATCATGTCCTGTCATGCATGTGAGCAGCAGCATGAATTAAAGGAAGCCACAAAGCTTTTGCTGCAGGGAGGGGAAGGTAGGAAGAAGTGAGATGGGGCCATCCCTGTTTTTGGCCAAGCTGTGGCTGCTGGAGCAAGCCCCTAGCCTCTGTTTTGCAGCCTGCCTTGTCCCTAGTCCAGCCCATAAGCTGTGCTGTAAAGAAATGTCTGCATGTGGTCATTAGGCATGAAAAATGCTGAGCAAGATGTAGGGCATGAAACTCTTGACAGGCTGAGATACTGCAGCATTTAAACGTCTGAAGGGTTTTATTTCAAAGTCTGGAGCACAGTAGAAATTTCAAAGCTATTGTTCTCAGCTGGTGCACTCTTTTCAGATGCAGAAAGGCTTCCATGGCCTGGCAGCTTGGCTTCTTCTGGAGTTAAAATTGGAGGTTATTTAATGCGCTGATTGGGAAGTGGCCACTAAGTGGAAATAATTGTTTTAATATGGGTGTGTTAACCATCCTTGAGGTATTTTTATAAGTATCCTAGAACAGAATAGCACATTTCTTAAAGCTGGATGCAACCGCTGCTCCACCTGGGAAGAGTTCCTCCCCAGCAGCAGCACACAGCTCTTCTTATAAAGGGAATTTAAACTTAATTCACCTCAGCAAACTATAGGGCATATGAGAAGAAGAAAAATATAATTATCAGAGCTGGTATTAGCTGTGCTTCTGTTGTGAGGTGCAACTTGTGTTTAGACAGGATTTAGAGACCATTTAGAGCTTGTCACAACAGCTGGTCTCAGCTTTATTGCACAAGAAATGGACTGAAGTTTTAAATCTGAGCTGGCTTGTGTTGAGCTCATTTCTGGTAGCAGATGCTGCGTCAACACCTGTGGAAGTCTCCTCCCAAAAAACCCCACACAAGTGAGTGTTGCAGGTCCTGGGTACCACGTTACAGCCTGTTGTAATGATCTTCCAGGCTGCTGTTCAACAGCTCTGATGGAAGAGCAGGCAGGGAGCTGTGGTGGGACTGCAGCTCATCTGCCAGGCTAAGCTTGCTTCCTCACAAAGCCTGAGAAATTTTCAACTTTGTGTCATTACCAGCCCGACCAGAGATAAAAGGATTAATACCAGTGACTTGGTACCTGCTTTCTGTGGTATTTATCCCTGTGTGTGTGGATGAGGTAAGACCCCTCTATGTGATGGATTGATTTTTAGGATCATGGGGTCAGCAGCAGCCTATTCCAGAACCCTGCAAAGCTTCACCTGACTCTTGGGACACTGGTGCTCCTGAACGAGCAAGAGATCCAGAAAGCCTGTGACCTCCTGCAGCGATGCAAAGAGGACTTTGTGGAGTAAGTGGTGGGAAAGGGATGTCATCACCAAGGCCTTGAGAGGGGGGGAAGGCAGCACTCTGTCTTTACAAGGAATTTTGAAGAGAAGAGCAGCTCAGAAGTCTTCTCTCAACTCTGGAAATTTAGAAAAAGGCTGAAATGTTTCAAATGGGGCAGTAGAAATCCCTGAGCAGCCGCAGAGAGCCTTACAGCATCTATAGCTCAGCTCAGACCCTCGGCATTCCCTGAAAATCTTCTCTGCTCACTTCCCTTCCTCACATGCGTCCCTGTTCTTTGTACCTGAGCAGTTTTTGTCGCTGTCCCCTGCCTGCTGCAGTGGGAGGGCTGAGCTCCCTTACCTTTGCACGCTGCCTGCAGTGGGCTCTGCCTCTGGCACTTCCCTCCTGCCTCAGAGCAGATGCTGAGGTGTCCTTGACACACATTCCTGGACGAGGGGAGCTGTGTGCAGGGAAGCCATCAGGAGCCTTGTGAGTAATCAGCCTGGAAGCGTCCGTGCTGCTCTGGGAGCGCGGCTGCCTCGCTGCCTGTTAACACTGAGCTGCAGATGCTGGTCTTTGGCTGCAAATGTGGTCCAGTGACACCGTAATTAGCTTATCTCCGGTCAGCTTCGTAATTGAAGATGGCCTGAGGGGGAGGTTTATTTATTTATTTCTGCAAAGCCTTTGCACACAGAGCGCGGATCCTTCGCATTCATTTATTTGCTGCCTCGGTGCATGAAGAATTGGCCACGCTGTGCCAGCTAATATCTGTGGGAATTAATGCATGGCCAGAATTCATACCTCTGCCTTTAAAAGGATGGCTCCAGTTCAGCTGTTGAACAGAAATTCAAGTGTGTTTCCAGGGGGAGGCTCTGAATGCAATATTTGGAAAGTGCCAGCTTCCACGTAAGTGGATTGAATTGATGCCGAGAAAATCATTGCTCCCTATTTCCTTTAGTGAAGGGGGAATCAACACTTGAAGGTAACCTTTAGTTTATTTCCCCTTCCACACCCAAGTAAATATACTTGGAAAATTAATTAGGCTCCCTTCCACCTACATAAACCTTCATTAGCTTTCATTTCCTTTTTTAAAGTGCAGGCAGTGTCCTGTGAAGTTAGCTATGACCTTTTTGACCCTTTTTAGAATATGTGACCTTTAGTGCTGTTAATTTTATGTCCATAATAATACATTTGTGCTGTTTCCCTCCCAGTAACTCTACTGGGGAGGGAAATTACACTGCTTATTTCACTTGGGAATCTTTGCTGAGAACCTCAAAAGCTGAACAGAAGTGAGCAAGGTCAGAGCAAAGTCACACTCACCTTGTTAACTTGTGTTTGTTACATCTGCCTGCCCTGACACTCCCTGTTCTTTCCACGGGCCCTGGGTATTAAACAAGGCATCACTTACTCACAGGGAGTGCTGGCTGCAGCAGCAGCCTCCCCAGGATGCTCTGCTGGGAAAAGCAAGGAGGCAGTGTATTGGGAAGCAGATACACTCTACAGGCCGTTTGCAGGTGTGGGAGTGCATATTATATCCTGCATGAAGAGCTGGAGCTGATTTTAAACCAGCTCTATTCACTGGTTGGATGTTGCACTCAGAGTTGTGTTCTGTATCGAGTACCTTTCCCAGCAAAAATCAGAGACTTTATGGTTGGTCTTTTCACAGGGAGGCAGGAGCCTCTCTGGAATGAGAACTTGAACCATTTACTTCTGGTGGGTTTTCTGGCATGTGGATGGAGATCTCCATATTGAGGTGGCCTGTGAGCACTGACAAGTTCACTTAATGTGTGTCTGAAACACCAAATATATGAATTTAAATTCTTTTACCACTCAGGGTGATAAGGCAATAACAGTTATAGGCTTTTGAGTTTTATGAATTAGGGATACTTTTTGAGTTTGGGTTTTTGCAGTGCAAACAAGCTGAAAAATAAGGGACAGAAAAGAACTCCTGAGTGGAGTTCACTGCTCCGTAGGCCCTGTGTGTAACATTTAAGTCCCACTTAACATCAAATTTGTGTCTCACTACGGCAAAAAGAATAATATCATTCCCATAGTAAACCCAAATATTTAGTATGTGCATGGGGAGCATTGTGTGTTGCATTTCAAGAGCTGGTGTAATGTTTCAGTTTTTAACATTAGGGCTTTCTTGGGTTTTAGCCAAATTACTGGAGGCCAGCCTCTGACAGTGGAAGTGGCAGGAGTGGAGTACATGAACGATGACCCTGCCATGACAGACGTCCTTTATGCCAAAGTCCACATGAAGGATGGCTCAGACAGGTGAGTGCCCCTGCTCCTGTCTTTCATTCTTCCCTGGAGTGCCAGGGAAACCCTCTGGAGCTGGTGGGTGCTGCTGGCAGTCCTCAGGCCAGCAGTCACCAAGATGAAGTCATCCTTGCTTCCTGAACCAGTTAAGGCAGTGATGTGTTTGCTCTTTAAATCAGTCACTGGTGCTGCAGCTGAAGGGTGTCATTTGTTTCTGCAACAGTCTGTCAGGTTGAATAATGGAGTCACAGCTCGCACAAGGATAGCATGGCCAAGGAGATACTCCTGAGATGACTTAGAAGGCAGGATGATTTGGCCTCTACTGTCTAGTTCCCAACCTGCAGTCCAGATTAATCTGGACAACCTGGTGTATTCTATTCTGCAGCACTTAATTATTCTTAAAACCCAGTTAACCTGGAAGGTCCTCAGAAGAGCATGACCTGATTACAGAGTTGGTTTGTGTGTCTGCAGCAGGCTGGAATAGGTGCTGGGTGTGAAATGTCTTTGGAGCTGCTGCAGCAAGATCTTGAAGCTTGGTTGGTGTCAGCTCGAGTGTTTGTGCTGTTCACCACTGTGGCTGATGGCTTCAGCTCTACAAACAGCCCTGCCCAGGATGTGGCAGTGTCTGGACAACCTTCCTTCATCTATGTCACCAGTGGCAACATCATCTTTTCTCTTGTTGCTTTCTGGAAGACTGAGGAGACATGGATGGGACTTGGAACACCCTGTTCTAGTGGAAGGTGTCTCTGCCCATGGCAGGGTTTGGAAGCAGATGATCTCTAACACTTCTTCCAGCCTAAATCACTGTAGATTCTGTGATTAATATAGGAGCTGTTGTACTCTGTGCTGCTGGTTGCCCGAAATAGGGAAGTGGAGTAGCCAAAAAAGCTTCACCTCCTGTCTCTGAGCCTCAGCCTTCTCTTTGCCTGACAGCACTGCCCTTTTGTTGTCTGTTCCCATTGCTAGAGGACAGCAGGAGCTAGCAGAGGAGCATGGAGCAGTGCAGCTGGAGGAGGGAGGCTGTGAGCAGGGACTGTCTCAGGAAGAAGGGATATGTTCTGGCATATCCTTTCCCTGAGGGCTGAGGAGACGGCAGGGCGGGCAGCCCTGCTTAAAACTAGACTTTGGAGGCTGTGTTGAAGTAAGAGATAGGAAGTGGGATAAGGAAATGAGGGGGAAAATGAAAAATGTAAGAACTGCTGGGAGGCAGTAGGAATTGAAGTCTTTTCCCTTTCTTGGCTCTTCCACTTTGAAGTCTGTCCTACCCTGAAATAGGTGAGATAAAAACAAATGGGGCAGGTAGGGAACCAGGGCAAGGCAGAGATCAGACAGGAGACAGAGCACAAGGAGAAAAAGAGCAGAAGCACTTGGAAAGATGAGATGGAGACAGACACTGGATGACCCAAATGTCCTTCTGTGGGTTTTGTTGTAGAGAGGATCTAAAATACCAGCTCTGGGAGCTGAGGTCTGGGTCTCTTCTCCTGAGTCACCGAGCTCTGGCTCTCTCTGAGGTGCAGTGCTTGCCAGTCTGGTTACATCTGAAAATAAATCTGTGGCCTGAGGAGCTGGGAGAGGAGTCCTGTAGAGCATAAGCAGGGCCTACATTGACAGTGATGTCTGCCTGCCTCTGGGGACAGCTGGAATTGTTGGTACTTGCACTGTGCTCTGTTTCAGATGCCAGCTGTACCCTGTGTGATGAGAACCCACTTAGGCATAATGCTAGAGAAAAGTGCTGATGTGCATCAGGGTTGGCAGAGCTGCGTTGGGCAGGGGAGAGAAGTGAGGTCTTCAAATCCACCTGGCCTTACAAATGAAAACAGCACTTCCACTCACCCCTGGAAAGGACTGATGTCGCCACTGTCCTTCACAGAGATCTGTTAGCTGAGGTTTTGGCCAAAGTCAGACCTTATGCTTGGCATGGCACCTGGAAACTGCCAGGCTTCTCTTGCACAGCACCTGTTTAGCACCTGTTTTGCTCTTTGCATAGCAGCAGGCTCAGAGAGGGCCAAGCAATTTGAAGTTTTAATCATTGGCCCAGGCTGATCCTGCCCTCACCTGCAAATTAATTCATAGAATGGGCTGAATTGGAAGGAGCCCATCAGGATCATCGAGTCCAACTCCTCACTCTGGCTAGGGCACCCCAACAACACCACTCTGTCCCTGAGAGTGTTGTCCAAGTGCTCCTGGAGCTCTGGCAGCCTTGGGGCCAATGACAATTCCCTGTTCAGTGCCCCACAACCATCTGGGTGAAGCCCCTTCTCCTGATACCATTCATCTGGCACTTCTCCTCTTATATAGTTCCTTACCTATTAGCAAGCATCCAGAAGAACATTTAGCTTTGCAGAGGAAAAATGGTTTTGTGTTGATGGAGAGCAGCTTTTCCTTCCTTTGAGATTCCAGGAGACACTGTGTTGGATCAGCAGTGATTAGAAAGAGAGGACAAATGGTGATCTCTTCAGAAAACCCTGCTTTGGTTTCTGGCTGTAACACAGGTGAACAGCCAAACAGCTCCTTGAACCTGTTGCCTGCTGAAACCTGCTGTGCCTTGCTTAGGGAGATGGGAAAGCAGTTTCTGAGCTGCAAGGCGAATACTAGAGGAGAGTAGCAGCCACGTGGCTTCCCGTGCTGGATCTGACTGTTGCAGCTTGTGCTAGAGAGAGGTGTGTGCCTTCCTGTCTCATGCAAGATGTCCTGTTAGCTCTGTGTAGTTCCTGGCATGGCTGAGGGGTGGAGTTCCTTCCTGATCTTTGGATGATCTTGATCAGCTTAAGCTGTAAAGCAGGAGATTTGATTTATCCTGACTTAGCTTGCATAACTGCAGACAGAATTAGGGGTTGGCAAGCCCTTCTGCACATATAATGGCTCAGACTGAAAGAGGGATCATGCTCCGATGCCTCCCACATGGCAAATAATTTCCATTATAATTCATTCTAATTTGTTTTATTTCCTTGATTAACTTTATAACGTAATAAAGCACCATTTTCACTTGAGCTATTCTCTGTTAATTTGTTTTAGTATTGTCTGTAATGATATTCATTTAATCTTTGTCATTGCTAATTTTAAAAATCACTGAAGTAAATCCAGAAAATAGTAGAAAGCTGTGACAATTGGTAGTTTGAGAGTCTTGCAATGGTCACATGGGGGCTGGCAGCCCAAAACCAGCAGTGGGTTCGGAGCTGGCATCCAGAGCATGCCAGCCCCAGGCTCTGGGGACAGGCCATGCTCTGCCACAGCTGAGACACCAACATGGTGGGACCTCACAGAGCAGAAATCCCTGGGACATGCTGGGAGAAGCTCAGGTTCTTCTGCACAGACATAACACCCTCTGGCCTTATTTTTGGAGATGGGAAGTTTTCGTTCTGGCATATCCTCTCTCTCTACCTTTGGTAAGAATCAGACACTGCAGAAATTGTTTGGGCACAGCAGCAGCTTGAAAGTTCCTTCAGCTCCTTAGACATGAGTGCATTTCTCTGATCGCTGCTCCTGCTGCCTGTCCTAGGATGGATCTGCCCTCAAAGGCCAGACACAAAGGTGGGAATAAGTCCTTGGATTTTGCTTGCTCAGTAGCTCCAAAGCTGGAGTGTTCACCAGGATGTGCTGACAGGGTTTGTGCCCCTGTCACCATGTTCTGGGCTCTCCCAGAAAGCAAGCCCAAGGCTGGGTTGTTTATCTGGGACGGAGAGGAGCCAGGCTGCAGCAGTCCCTGAGCAGATCCTCTGGGAGTCAAGGTGCCCAAGCCCCTGCGGGTGTGCAGATTTTAGCATTTGCAAGGAGAGTCACATTGTGTTTCCTGGCAGTAGAAAGATGCATCTTTGAGCTCCCAGTAACATCTGTCACTGTGAGCAAGCTTTCTGCTGTGCTAAATCTGCCCTTCCTCGTGGAATATTTGCAGCAGAAGCGATCACAGGGAAGCTCTGTGCAACAGTCAGAACTTTTTGCAGTAGAGCTGAATGCTGATGCCTCTGCTCGCTTTCCATCAATGGGACTAGCTCTCTTTCCTGTGTGCATGCAGAGACTTCATTTCACACTTGCTGCCCACCTGGCTGAAAAGCCAAAAGCTGATGCTGCAGAGGCTCCTTGTTTTATGTAGCCCTGCTCTCTCTCTTTGATTCCCAGGTTGCAGATGGTTGCTGATCAGCTGGTGGAACGGTTTGTGGCCTCAGGCCTGATGCTTAAAGAATGGGACAGGGTGAAACTTCATGCCACAGTCATGAACACACTCTTCAGGAAAGATCCAAGTACGTACAGAGCCTTCATCCTTGCTGCTGAATGCATTTAGAGCAGTCCCGTTGCTCAGCAGATGCTTTTGTTTGCTTTTTTAGTGTGGTTTTTCTTACCAACAGGGCTGGGGGGAGATGTCTGCAGATAAAACCCAGAAGAAAATAAAGCAATGAACAAGAGTCATAGGTTAAAAACCTTGGCACCCTGCTGCACTCATAGTAACTGGGCTAGGGAAAAATATGTTCAAGTAGAATTGTAGAATGTCCTGAGTAGGAAGGGACCTGCAAGGATCATCCAGTCCAGCTCCTGGCCCTGCCCAGGACACCCCAACAATCCCACCCTGTGTCTGAGAGTGTTGTTGAAACACCTCTGGAGCTCTGGCAACTCTGGAGCTCTGACCATTTCCTCAGGAGGCTGTTCAGTATTCTCTCTGGGTGAAGAACCTTTTCCCAATATTCAGCCTCCCCTGGCACAGCTCCAGCAATGCCCCTGGTCACAGAGAGCAGAAAGCAGAGCTGCTCCTGCACTGCCCTTTGTGAGGAAGCTGCAGATCCTGATGAGGTCTCCCCTCAGTCTCCTTCAGGCTGAACAGAACAAATGACCTCAGCCACTCCTCATGGAGGTGAGATCTTGGCCTCTCTGTGTCCTGGTGTTAAATTGAAACTGGGTAACAACTCCATGTGTTGTGCTGACCTTCAAACAAGATGAAAACATAATCCTCTTTGGTTAACTTAGGCATTGCTCATTTCTTTAGGAAAGTGATTCCATTGTCTTTCTCCTTAAATCAGCTGCAGACAGATGAATGTTATGTGAAGCCGAATGTGAGCTATTCTTGAGTGTATGGCGTCTGCTGTCTCTGCCAAAAGATTGTCTGCTCTGGCTGTCTGTAGCATCCTGATCACATTGCTTAATAAAGCAGCCCTAAAAGCATCATCCTTGGGGAGGGGCAGTGAGTTACAGCCTGGTTCTCCATGTGCATGCTCTGGCACAGTGGGCCCTGTGCACTGCAATAGGTTGCGTCAAGAATTCTTTAGTTGTTGCCTCTCTGAATCTCTGTGGGGACAGTGTAACAGCAGGTGATTTGTGTCATTGTTTTCTGGGCAGGTTTTGGGTCTGACTGCTGCTGAAGTCAAACAAGCACACCCAGGGCGTAAAAACCCTGTAAAGATGGGGCTCTCAAATTGAGCCCTGAAAATGTGACCCCAGAATGCTGATGTGGCCCTGTGTGAGGGGAGGCACATGGGCAGCTAGGTCTGGCATCCTGAGTCTATATTCTGCACAGCCCCATGAGGCATGAGAGGCATTCAGACACAATGGGGAGAGCATTCCGCCAGCATGCCGCAGACAGCCATAGAAGTCGCTTTGTATTCCATACAGGATTTGAACAGCAAGCTGGATGTGAGGAGGACTTCATAGTTAATGATGGAGATGAAAAAGAAATACTGAATATATTCAGCGGGTGAGGCAGAGGTCCTGTGGAAGGAACAGATCATGTACTTGGGGATTATATAAAAACCCAGCCATGCTCTGGGAAATGGATCTCAGACATAGGCTTGTGGCAGTTGCTGTAGGCCTAGGCTGCTATTCTGAATGTCTGTGTGTGTGTAGCTGCATGCCGACCCCACAGAAGCATCCACAGCACACATATGGTGCAGGCAGCAGAGGTTTGTGTCAGTGCCGGCCACATCCTGCCTGGCATTGTTCTGGCATGCTCAGCCTGGAATCTGGTTCTGTTCCAGGCCATGCAAGTGCTGTCTCACACCCTGACATGGCAGGATGTGGGATGAGAAGGAGCCAGAGAGAAGCAGGTGTGTTGCACTGAGCAGTCAGCCCTACAGAATCACCACAGCAGTAGCTGTGATTTAGGGCCTTTGCTCCAGGTAACAGGTGATCCCAATAGAGGCACCAGTTGCAGCCCTGTTCCTCCTAAAATCCAAGTGGAAGTGGGTTTTTTTGCACCGAGAACTGGGCGAAGATGGTTTATTAGCTGGCAGCTGACTTTGGGGAGGGACAGAGAGGAGGGTAAAGTACAGCACACAGAGTTCTCCCATCTGAAGCTCATTCTGGTGGTGGTTTTTCTCTCTACAGCTGAAGAACGAAACAACACAATGACTGGTAAATCATCTTTCAAGGAGCGGGAGTCATTTAATGGCCAAAATATTCTCAAGGTCAGTATGAAACAATTAGGGAAATGGAGCCAGCTATGGATATTGTATAGCCAAAAGAGGTCGAAACACCTCTTCTAGACTGCTTTTGTCTTAGGCTTATGGGATCTCCTGGGGCTTGGAGGGGGGGTGGGGGGGAGGAGGGAATCTGTTTAGAAAATAAACAGTCCAGATCACTCGTAATTGGGAGCATTACAGTATTTAACAGGAGCATTCCTTAAGCTGCTGAGGCTCAGAGCAGGAATATGAAGCACGAATGCTAAGTGGGTGTTCATGTTGTCGTTTACTTCGCTCCTGTTTTACCCTGGAGACTCAGGCTCGAGTTGATTCTCAGCCCACCAGAAAGAAGCAGTTCGTTGCTCTTGTTCTACTCATATATATTTATGAAACTAAACCCTGCTCTCAGTTCACTTACTCTTTTCTTCTTGGTTTTAATTTCTGCTATTGATTTGCTCCAGAAGAATACTGGGTAGTGGTAGGGGGTCCCACGAGGATCTGAGGGCTTTGGCAGTGATCAGAGGTTAGAAAACACAATCCCCCAGACTGTGGAGGTCGGGTAAGGCTCAAAGTGGAGCATGCTGCAGATTCCTAGGCTTTGCCAACCAGGGTTGGGACTGCAGGCAGCCTCTGCTGCTCATCCAGATGGCTGTGGCAGACTGATGCTGTGGTGCTTGACCCCTGCAAGTGTCCAGAGAGAAAAGAGATGCACAGAGGAGCAGAAATGGAAAACAGCACCAGCTTGTAAGCAAATTTGCAATCCTCATTGTGTGAGAGGATTTGTTTGCAGGCAGCTCTGATAAGAGGGAGCGAAGACAATGCATGGATACATTTGGGAACGGTAAGAAGATACTCTGGCAATGAAGATACATGCAGGCTGAGTGGGAGCTGGACAACCCAGAAGGACTTGAGAGCCCTCCCAGAGGAGGGGAAGAGTGTGCTTTATTTGTATTTACAGTCTTATAATGTGTCAAACAGTTGATGCAGGGGGATGTGAAGGCAGGGAGTGGAACTGATTGATCTGTGTGCAGAGGACAAACAAAGGGACAAAATTAGGTTAAGCTCTCATTGTCCTCAAACGGTCTGTGTGAGCACGGTGTCATGACTCAGCGTCACCACATGTTGAGTGTGCAGTGTGAGACTGCAGTATTGCAAGGTGGAGCAGGGAAGCCACAGCCCTGGTCCCTTTCTTGACGTGATCGTGATCTACAGTTTTGGATAGCTCCCAGTGTTGGGAGAGCTGGCTCTGGAAGGGGGAGATGTGTGTCAGGAGCCCAGAGTGCCTGCAGGATTTTGCTTTCTCCACTTTCAGCTTAGCTCCTTTCTCCTGCTTCTGTTAAACTTGTCCTCAGGCTTTAGAGACACATAAAATCAAACTGGGTCTTCCTCTGAGCTCTCATCTCAAACTGTTTGTGATTGGGTATTAACGATGCTCCCTCTGCTGGTCACACAATTTGTGGGGTCTGAGGATCTGGGGAAGGGTCTTACAGTGCACAGTGCTTGGAAATGCAACTGCTCTCCTTCCGAGGCTGCTTCTTACTCTTGATGCTCTTGGAAATATCAGCCCAATGCATTTTTAAAGGTCCTAATTGATTTTGTACTGACCTAGCCAAAAGAACTACTGGCTGTTTGAACTGTTGGTAATTACTTCAAAGCATTTCTTGCCACAAGAAATGTCATCCTTCTCTCCCACCTCCACTACATTTCCTAACCTGCCCGTTTTGTATTTCCCTTTGGTCTCCCACGTGCCTGCAGCAGAACGCCCGTTGGCATTAATTAATTACATGAGTCATAAATAGCTCCAGGCTTCTTACCGGAGGAGCCCAGTCTCAGTGAGCCACTGATGCATTCCAGCATGACCTTGCAGGGATGCGCCAGTTCCCTCCCAGCCTGCTTTTCTATCCATTATTTATCTTGTGCTGGGGAGGCTGCCCTCGTAGCAAAGTGGCTTCATTAACTTTTGCACCAGGATCCAAACGACGGGCTGTTAATGAATATGGCTGTATTTAGGCAGGCTGGTGGGAGGGAGGGCCATGTGCCCGACATGTGATTCCAGGCAGTGGGACTCTGTGATAGCTGTGCTGAGTGGCTGTTTTCCCACTCAGAACCTAACAAAGCATGGCTGCTGGTAGGGTAAGTGGGAAAACTCAGGTTTCATCACTCTCATTCCCATTGTGCAGCCCTGTAGGGCCAAAGGCTCGGGGCAGGACTGGAGCTGTCAGAGCACAGAGCACAATGGAAGTGCTGTGGCTCTGCTGTTCCAGGCTGAGGCTCCCCATGGTCAGAGCTGAGGGGGGTGTGTGTGTGTGCAGATGCGCTGGCAGCACATGTTTGCTGATAACATGCCTGCGCTACACCAGGCTCCAGCTGGTATTTTGCTTTCAGCTGAACTAATCAGAATTTTATTTAATAATTCTTTGTTCTACCCGTTCCACAGAGTTAAACATACACTCCTATTTGTGCTAATAAATGGTTGTGCAGGCCGGTATACCTTCCCACACTGCTCAGAAAATAGATCCTGTAGGATGACTTGCTTTTGGGAGTTTAAATTACTTCTTTCTTAAAGGATATCCCTGAAAAAGGCTTCCTGGCATGGGTGGAGCTGAGACCCCAAAGGGCTGTGTGAGATTTGTATCCAACAAAGCTTTGCCTTTGCACTTCTCTGGTCTAGTCCCAAAAAGCTGGGGATGCTTCATGGACCGCTTCACATGGAGTGATACGTATTCCCTCTAGGCTGGCTTTGAACATCCCAGTCACGCACCGGTCAGGAGCAGAGTGTCATATCTCTCTGAGAGCCGAGGGAGGAGGCAGCAGTCCCTGGCTGAAAGGCCCCATCAGCTCAGGCAGGGTTAGGCCTGGGGAGATGCCGGTTTGGCAGCTCCCTGCCATGTCCTGGCGGTGGCCGCGTGCCCCGCGCCGCAGTTGGCACAGCGCTGGCACGGAGGTGGCCAGGGCAGCTGCCAGCATCTCCGGAGACGAGGCTGCGCTGCCTCCGGGCTTTTATTTATTTTTGTTTAGTGAAAAACAAATCCAACTAAGGCTGCAATGAATAAATAAAAACGAAAAGAAATGCAATAAAGGCTGACTGGCCAAAAATTTCTGTTGCATGTTTAAAGGAAAGGAAGAAAACCACCTGGACTCTCACTGGGTCAAAATGGAATGAATTTTGGGTTGAGTTGAGGTCTGAGAAGTAAATGAGTGGCCTTTGCCATGTTCAAACAAGAAGGAAGCAAATTCTGAGTACAGAAAAAGCTGAACTCTGCTGCTTAGCACAGATCCATGCATTAACAGCTTACAAGATTAAATATTGAGGGAACAACTACTGAGGTACAGCAGCAGAAAGCTGCACATCTTATGTCTTTAGGGCATTAGGGGAGACTTTAAGCTGAGATGGAAGACTGGGAATGGGATCAGCCAAGGTGGTGACATCTGCTGCTGTGCCCTGGTCCAGCAGCAGGGCTGCAAGAATGCCCAGGGAGGGCTTCTGGGTCAGATAAGGCATCATTTGATGAGGCTCCTTCTCTTTTGAGACCTGCTTGAATGTATTGAGTTATGGCACTGTACCTGCTTTCACTGGGAGCAGGGAGAAAGTGCATTTACTGTCTGATACCCTGGAGAGCCAGTGGTGTTCCCTATCACCATGTCTGTCCTGCTGGGTAAGAGCAGTGTGGTAGCTGTGGCATGCAGCAGTTCATTTAAAACATTTGATACAATGCCACAGAGAGAAGTGCAGTGGAAGAGAAAAACCTTGGTCTGAATAAACCCCTGACCCCTCAAAATACCCCAAGCCCACCAAGTTCTAAACAAATTAACGCGTGCCCCTGTGCAGAGCCAGCTCCACTTGCAGAGGAGGAGTGTGTCTTGTGTTCTGCAGCAGTTGGAACCCAGACCTTTTGTGTATTTTTTGTTTGTGGATTTGAGGAGGCTGAGTCTTTTCCTGATACATCTTTTAGCTGAGGTGAATCAAAGAGCCAAAGAACCAGCATTAGGTGGGGATGAAGACTGCCTGGTGTTCAGAAAGAGTAAGAACATCTTGTTATCCTCAGCAGTGTGGTAAAGATGCAGATCCAAAGTAGAACTGACAGCTGGAACAAATACCTAACAGGAGGTGGCTGCTTGGAAAGTTTAGAGTTAAAAATACCAAACAAAGAATCCACTGGGGTGAGGGAAGACTCAGTAAGAGATTGTGGTGCAACATCAGGATCTCAGAAAGAAGCCAGTACTTTCCTCACCTCGTTTTTAGAGAAGAATCAAAAGCAGAAATGAAAGGCTGTGATGCCACTTTGCAGAGGGGAGAATTCTTGCCATTACCAAGAGGTACCGGAACAATCGAGGGGGCTCAGCAGTGTGCAATTAGAGCAGCAGTGGGATGGGAGGATGTGACAGTTGAGCAGATGAGACTGGAGATCAGTTTGTATAATCATGGGGGGAAAAAAAGGAGATTAAATTTGGGTTGCTGTGAAAATGCTTCTCTGTGACTTATATTCTTCAGGGGTAGAAAAAGGCATATTCATGTTATTTGCATTTGATGAAACAGGAATCTGAAGTGGCATTTGAAAAATCAGAGCAGACAAAGGAGGGAAGATATCTTTGTTGGAGTGTTCAGGCCTTGGAGGTAGTGTTGGAGGTTTTGAGGGAAGGCTGAGCTACTGCGCTGAGGAGAACACAGAGCAGAAGGTTTGTGCTGCCTTTGCATGACAGAGATCTCTTTGGTGACCTTACCAAGAAAAGGAAAAGCTGCTTTTTTCTCTCAGAGGTGCTCTCTACACCCCTCTGACTAATTTTAGCAGGAGCTGTGAGAGCTGGAAGAGGGTTTGTTGAGAGACTCTGAATGCTCTTTCCCCTGCACCTCTACACTCCCACCCAGGCCAGCAGCTGAGCCTTTTGGAGGTTCTGTGGGTGCCTCTGCCTCCCACCCGGTGAGCATCCCCCCTCCTCACTTCCCTGAGATCCCTGTTGTGCCACCAGCCAGCCAGGGCAGCGTCACCTCTTTGATCTTAAGAAGACAGTTTGTCTCTGTGGAGCTGGCAGGGGCTGAATAACAGCAGTGCCTTAATAGAAGGCAAGGACCCAGCACATTAAATGCAAAAAAACCCAACCCACTGATTAGCAAAAGTAGACAGTTCATCCCCAAGATGCCATGACCCTTCTGCTGGATAATTTTCTGTGTCTGTCTGAATTAATTCACTGGCTCTGTAGCTAGACTCCTCCTCTCGGTGTTCGATGGCGTAGTGAGAGGTCACACTGACGGGAGCTCCTTGTCCTGGTATTCCCGGATGCCTCTCAAGCCTCCTGCCATCTCTGCAGCAAAGGCAAAGCCCAGCTTTTAGAAACTGTTGCTTCAATTGCTGTAATAGCAGCCATGGGGATGAGGCTTCTGTGGAGAAATGCAATGCTTGATTATTAATTTCCTTAAGGTGTACTGCGAATCCCTCACACTTGAGGTGTAGGTCTGGGATCTTCTTGGAGCCTTTAATTTACTGAAAGCGTTTTTATTCTTGTCTGAAAGACGTGCTAAAATCTGGTAACCTCCAAATGTCCCACTTGTATTTGTTTCTTAGTTTGCAGAATGCCTTTCACCATAGCAACTGGGTTTTGATTTCCTGAAGCACATGAATTTTCATGGATTTGTGATGGGGGGAACAGACCCAAAACTGAGCTAAAGCAAAGGTTTTGAAGCAGGGAAGTGGCAGGAGCACCACTAGATTTGGCTTGTGAGGAGGGGGGGATCCTGGAGGGAGGGGTTCTCACTGAACAAAGGCCTGCACCCGGCCCTGAACAGTTCTATTTGAAAAAAAACCCAGCCTGACAGATTAATTTAGACTATTGCTGAATGTCACCCTCCCCACTGCTGCATCACCCTCTGGCAGCTGAGGTGGCTTTGCTCCAGTTTTAGGAAGAGCTGAGGTTTCACATGGCAGCAGTCACAGAAGGATCAGCTGCTTCCATATGCACAGAGCTGGAAACCTGGTACTCGTCCCACCCGTGGAGGTCAGGAGGGTATTATGGGCAACATGAAATACACTCCGAGGTCTGCAGGTGAAACCCAGCTGGGGAGAGGCAGGAATATTGCACACATGAGTAGGAGGGAACAGAGCTCCAAACAATGTTGGGAAATCAGGCAGAAACAAGCAGGCAGCTGCAGACAAGGACAGGTCCTGGAGGGAGCAGTGACACCCGTGTAGGATGGAGAAGTTCCTCAGTACCAGCCCGACAGTCCAGGGTTTGGCTTATGGGGGGCTGCTCCACCCTGAGTCAGCCCATGGAAATAAAAAAGAGAGGCAAATGTCCTTAAAGTGAACCTCTGACTATGCTTAGCTGAGGGATTTGTCATGTTTTGGGTACCGTGGATGGGTGCAAAGAGTCCAGGGGACAACAGTAAAATAATTGGAGGGGTAGAAAATGTCTGCAAGCTGGGGCTGAAAGAGTCGTTTCAAGGGTAATAAGGGGAAGGAAGGCAGCATGTAGGAAATACTCTTGAAGCTTAGAAATGCTTTTGCCAGTAGTGGATGATAAAGTGATAAATAATGGGCTTAAATTGCAGCAAGGGATCAGGAAAATCTTTGTAAAAGGGAGGATAAGGAAGCACTAGAGGAGCTGGGAAAAGGGGGTCCTGATTGTTTTGAGGGAGCAGAGATGTTAATCCAGGATCTGCCACCACCAAGCTCCTCCTGCCTTGGAGAAGGGGAAGATGGTGGAGCTGATGACCTTTACTGGTCCTTTCTTCATTTTGTCACTTCATGATTCCTACATGGAATGTGTGCAGAACACCCATGAGATGGCATCTGTGAACGTACCAAGAGCTTCTTGGCGTTTACGTGACATTTACTTTGGCTCAGGAAATAAAAATATAAAAAGGAAACCTCCCATCATGCGCCTTGGATCTTTCTCCATGAACTTGCTGCTGCTTCTTGCCAGAGAGAGATGGTTATGTTGTTTCCAAGGGACTGCACCAGTGATACAACAGTAAGGGATTTTCCTATATCACAGAGGAGATAGCCCTGACTTGGGTATCTCCCGAGAGAGGCCACTGGGACTTTTATGACACAAGATTTTCTCCCTCCTGAAGTCTGCCTGCTTTATTCTTCCTAAGGGAGGTGAGGTGAAAAGGTCTCTGCTGCTGCCTTTTAAATCTTGCCAGAGGCTGGAAGAAAAGGAGAGGGGAAGGGCTGTTCCCTGTTAAAGGACTGGATGCTATATTGGGGATGGAGAGACACTCCAGAGCCAGCTGCACACTTGCAGAACAAAACAATGTGCAGCCTTGTGGCTGGTGCTGGTGGGGACAGCCCAGGTGACAACTGCCCTCTCTTCCTTCCTACCCATCTTCCGCCCTTGTGACTCTGCCCAACATTTTCCAAGGCTATAACACCAGAACAGTCTTGGAAAATGTGGGATGGTCAGCCAGCCGTCCTTTAAAAATCCATGGAAAGGAAGCAGTTGCTAATTCGGGGAGGAGGTTGGGAATGCTGGGAAGAGCTGCCTCTCTGGATGAATGTCTGCCTGCTTTTCCTATGCTTCTCATGCGTTATTCCTGGAAAGCTTCCAAGCACAATTAAACCTCTGACAGATAATCATTGGTGGCCTGGTGTCCAGGGTGAGTAACACAGGAATCAGGTATTTCTTTTTCTGGCACCAAATTGTTGCAGAAAATTTTGAAAGTCAAAAATAGAAGGAAGAATAATCTCATTTAACAAACTCCCCAGATCTTGACATTTTGCCTGGTTGTGTCTCATCTCCTGAGAGCCACTAGGGGCTTTGTTTTGGGGTTTGTCTGTCATAGTTTTGGGGAGTTTGGGTCACAACTTAGACAGGGTTTGGTGACTTTTTTGGGATGAGGAAGAAGGAGCTCTGCCAGCACATACTGCAGCCTGGGAACTGTGGCAGCTGTGGAGATAACAGCCTTCTGGAGAGGTCCTGGCAGGTCTGTGTGGGAGGCTGCAGGACTGGGATGCATTAAACAAGTAGGTGAGATCCCAAAAGCAGAATTGGAGGCTGGGGTTTGTGCAGCAAAGGAGGTTAATGAGAGGAACTCAGATGGACAGAGTTTGCTGGAGTTCAGTGGACTCTCTTAGAGTCCATCAGTGTTTCTGAGGGTTATGTTCACATTTCAGAATTTTTTAAGATTTTTAATATTTCCATGTTTTTGCCATTTCCTCTATCAGTCCTTTTCGCCTGGTGCTGGTATCAGTAATCCGGCAATTTGCTGAGGAGTCAGCGCCTTCCTGCTGTGTCTAGCATGGGAACTGCAGCTGTGCTTTGGCCAGATGATTTGGAAGGGTGATTGTTCTCTGCTCTCTCCAGTGTTTTCCATCCCAAGCTGTGGACATGTTACACAAACTTTAATTTGAATACATCATCCCTTACGAGGTGGAAAGATTTCCAGGGGAGAGCGCAGAAAGTCTGCAGACAAACAGGTTTTGTTGCTCTGTGTTGAGGCACCTCTTCAGAAACGCCGCTTAATTTTTCTCCATGCTTGTCAGCAGGTGCCTGGGATTTTGTTGTTCCTCCCCTTCCCCAGAGGGGATACCAGCACTGGAACATGCTGATTTCCAACAGAAAGCTCCTGGCTTTCCAAGCCTGTTCCCTCATTCACCGCTGCTCCTGATCGGGACATGCTGGGGCTGTGCTGCTGGCAGGCGAGCTGGTGAGTGTTGTCACTTTGTGCAGAGCAGCTGAAGCTGTAAAGCCTCCAGCTCCTCCAAAGCCTCCGTTTAATCTCCTTCTTGGAGCTGTCCGTGCGCTGCCATCACTTGCTGGACCCTGCTTCCCAGCGCTGGGTTGTCTGTCAGCATGATCTTCCTGCAGTGCTTTACCATGGAGGCACAGCCCAGTGGTGCTCATACTCTTCACACCCTTCCTGGTGGGATCTTGGAGTGGATAAACATCTTCCACCCAGGAGAAACAGCAGAGGAGGGATTGCTGGCGTCCCATCCTCAGCATGGACCACGCAGCGGGAATGAGGGCGAGTTCATCCACAGCCCAGGCTCCTGGAACTACGAGCCTCTTCCTCCCAGCCTCTGGGAAGTTGCTAATTTGTGTGTTTGTTCCAGATATGGGAAACAGGACCCTCCCTCAGCTCCCTGCCTAGGGCAGCAGGGGTTTGTGAGGCGGATTGTCACAGGCTAATGACATTACAGTGCTGAGTCACCGGGGACAGTTTTGTGCTGTTGATCTGTAATAGCCCAGCCCTAAGGCACTGCTTTCTGGGGCTGGAGTTCACAACAAAACTCCCTGCAGTCCAGGGAGGTGTGTGTGTGTGTACACATTCATTTTATCCCATTGTATCACTGCTTGTTAGTGGGAATTTTTAATTGCAAGGCATTGCAGTGAACTGTTGCTCCCTCAGCATTTCCAAGGTTCTCAGCAGAGCTGCTTGGACTTTTTATCAATTCAGGATGAGTCTTTTTTTGGCTGACTACTGTAAACGACATAAGGCTTTAAAAACTGATCAATAATCCTGATGGTAGTGGCAAAATCCAGGCCAAGGCAGTGTGAATGTGAGCCAGAGATTACGTGAAGGAAGTTTTAAATACCTCTGACTCCCTTCCTTTCCGTGGATTTATTTTGTCCTCCCACTTCCCAGTGCTTCTCCAGCTGAATCCATTAATATTTCTCATGCTTGTTGAGCCCGTGACAGGTGATTTAAAAGCCCCAGTTTGCATTGGCACCTTCGCTCTTCATAAGCAGAGCTGAAACACATCGCTGCTGTCCTTCAGTGGATTAGCTGTGATTTATTGCTGTTGTTCCAGGCTGGAGCACAGAGGTGCTGTCTCATTCCAGGAGGGCTGTCTGTGGGAAGCAGGCCCCCTGAGGAGGACAGCTTGACAAACACCCGCACTTGGGAACACGACATTGTTTAGGTGCCTGTTTTAACTTCTTCATTGAGGAGTCATCCTCCTCCTTGCCTCAGCAAAACCTACTTCACAGGCTCAAAAAGAGGAAGAAAATGTGGCAAAGAGGCATCCTGGGTTTGATTTGTTGCTCTGCCTTTGATAAGGAAGTTGTTGCGGTTTAGGGGTTGAAGTTTGTACGAGCAGTTTTGGCTCAGGTTTGCAAGGAGCGAGCAGTTTGATGTGTGATTCTGTCTCTCCCAAAACAAGTCTTCAGCCTCTTGTCTCCCTTCAGAAAATGGTTGTCCCATCCCAAGGGAGGTCTGCTGGGTAGTTTGTGGGTAATGGAGGGGAACAGACCTCAGAGGAAGAAGGGTTTCCAGTATCTGAACAGAATCGTCTTATGGGGGAAAATGTGGTGTCAGAAATGACTGTGTGCTGCTGGCTTTTCCTGACTCAGGATAAATGACTTTGGGGGGAGAAGTGGAGGAAAACTTGCTTTCTGGGAGCTACCACAGGGTTGCCTGCCTTTCATCATGACCTGAGTGGTGTGTCCTTGGACCCAGTCCCCAGGATGGGAGAGGAGGAGAGAGGAGCACTTGGGCCTATGGTAGTTTGCAGGCTGACCTGTGAAATATGGGTTATCCATCATCCAGTTCTCTCCTTCTCTTGGGAACTTGTGGATTTTGGGGAGGGCTGTGTGGCTGTAGTCTGTGCCATCCCCCACAGATCCTCGGATGCTGCTGCTGTCACTCTCCAGGCACCTGCTCTGTCCCCATGGGAGATGCAGGCAATCCTCAAGGAGTATTTCCCAGACCTTTGGCTGTGGCTTGAAAGGCAGGGCACATCCCTGGGGTTTTTGCTTGGAGATGCTGGGTCTGGGGTTAAAAGTTAACAGTGCTCTTTCCTTATTCCATTCTAATTCAATTTGGGAAGGCAGCAGGGAGATGGAAGGCACTTAGTCCTCTAAGTGCTATTCCCTTGATGGGAGTTAGTAGCTTGCACTGCATGCGTGGTGTTGATTCTGTAAGCTGACCTTTACCTCCATCAGGTTCATTCTCATTTATAATACTTTAAAAAAAAATCCCAACCTTCATCCTCTTATTTATTCCTTGGGCATCGAGGACATAAATCCTTCAGCATGTTTGGATTTATAGAATTACTGTGCTTTTGCTGAGTCTCGTGTCCCACTCCAATCAAATGACACGGCTCTGCAGGTGACTGCAATTCTCCTCCCCTGCCTCCCTCCTGGCTGCTCCTGATGCACATCTCCTCGTGTTCCCTGCAGCCTTTTCGGGGGAAGGTGGGCCCTTGGCAGCCATTGGAAAGGACAGGAAGAGGAGTTGGCCAGTCTTGGGGGTATCAGCAGTTGCTTCTGAAGGGCAACAACCTCCAAGTACCTTCTTTCCTGGTGCAGAATAAAAAATGCTAAGATGCTTTCCCAGGAGACATTTCATTAGCTGTGCTCCAGGGCTCCTCTGAAACCAGAGCGTTTCTGTGGTGGCTGCAGAGAGGGGGGAGTTATAAATATCTTTCTTGGCTTCTCCTCAAGATAAATAGAAGTGAAAGTCAAAAGCAGAGGCTTGGCTCTCTGCAATCTCTTCCCAAGTCCCCAGGGGCCCAAGTGCAGGATGCTTTTGTGATGGGAAGCCACTTCCTGGTGTTTCAGAGGTCTTGGAGGATTGCTCCTTGGTGTTTCAGAGGTGTTGGAGGGTGATGTTTGAGGGGCCTGTCTCCACACTGCCTGAGGCAGGTCTCAGATGTGCAGTGATCTCTGTGCCTTCTGTGCAGTGGCTTCTGTCATGGGAAGCCTCAGGGAGCACAGGAGCATCGGTGAGAAGCTGACCTGAAACAAGAGCAGAAAAAAGTGTCTGTGGTTGTCCTCTAAATCTTGTAGCATGTTTACTCTCAGAAAGTACAGCCATATTACCAAAAATCAATAGTTCTAGCAGCGTTCCTCCCTGAGAAACACACAGCTGCTTGAACACACGGGAGGTGGTGAATCTTAAAAAGGCCAAGGGAATACAAAGTGCTTTGGTACAATGGCTTTGCTGCACTTTTAGCAGTGTACAAATGGAGGGCCCTTGACCTGGGCAGTGTCATCTGGGGCTTCCCAATCATCCTTCTGCTGTGACATGCCTGAGGCTCTGTGAGGCAAGAGGGGCTCGGGGGAGGATTTGTCTCCTTAACTAATTTTTGGTTTGATGTATGTGTGTTTAGTAAGAAAAACAGGTTGTGGTGTCCAACAATAGCATAAACAAAACTCTTCCTTTGGTTATTTTGTGGAAAGGTTTGACTTCTAGTGCTGCTGATGGGTCTGGCACATCCCAGCATTTAATTTGTTTTCTTCATAGAATTCTGGAATGGTTTATGTTGGAAGGGACCGTAAAGTCCACCTTGTTCCATCCCTCTTGACATGGACAGGGACACCTTCGATCAGAGTGCTCCAAGGCCCATCTAACCTGGCCTTGCACTTGCAGGGACAGGGCAGCTTCTCTTGCCATGGCCTCCCCACCTCACAGGGAGGAATGGTTTCCCAGTATCTAAATCATGCTCTGGCAGTGGGAAGCCATTCTTCTTTGACTCCATGCCTTTGTCCAAAGTCCTTGTGCAGCTCCCTTGGAGCCCCTTTAGGCACTGGAGGAGGCCCTCTTCAAACCCTGGTTCTCCTTGCTTCCCAGCACACCTACCAGTCCCTCTGTTAGGAATCAAGAGAGAGGTTATTTCTCTTTTTCCTGGGTGCAGAGTGCTCTGTGATGGGAAGGAGTGACAGTGAGAGCAGCCACTGTGACAGGGACAGGTGTGAAGTTTTGGGGTGAGTGGGCACAGTGGCAGAGTATTGCAGGGAGTCCCAGAGAGCAGGAAACCATCTTTCCTTCTGAGGTCAGCCAAAACAAAGAGAAAGGTGACCAACCCCTTTTTACTGCCATCTCTTATTAATGAGATATTTTATCCTAAGTCCTCCAACATGAAAGATGCAGGCTTTTGGGAACATAATTAATCTTTCTTGTATAAATCTTTAATTGTATGAAATGGAGTTTATGTGGCTGTCATCATTTCTCTTCTTTTCCTCCTCTCCCGGTTTGAGATGCTTCCTTAGCACAGCTTCTTTTCTGCAGGCTGCTCTTCTTTAGGGCAGTGACCCCGTGGAGCCACCACTCACAGTGTCCCTTGAGGCCATGCTGCTGCCCTGGGGTCTCTTGCTCTGCCCCAAGAGGGGCAAGGAATCACTTTCCTTATGGTTCTTTTCCTTTGTGGAGTAACAGCAAACCCAGGAATTGTCCTGAAAGAAAACTAGCTGGTCTCCTCTGGAAAAAAGGATGTAGAATACTCTTGGGACAAACAACAAAAGAGCAGTTGTGCCAAAATCAGTGCCAGGCAGAGCCAAATGCCTCTTTGGAGGAGGTGAAGTGCAGCCTTTCAGATGCTAAGTAGTTATTTGGGATTTCAGTCAGTCCCTCTATGGAGGAATTGATGCACCATTGGCTCCAGGAGGATTAATGTGTTGGCTTTCCTTCTTGCCTTCTGTAAAGGGCAGGAAGGGCTGTGGGACTGTCTCAAGCCCACGCCTGCAGGGACAGATAGAAAATTGAATAGGAAACAGATGGAATGGACATTTTGGAGATCTCCAAGGTGGGGAGAAGTCACTGCTCAGGTTCTCAGTGACTCACAGCTCTCTGGTTAAACAGAGCTTCCAAATTAGCATCTCCACCGAGAAGCTTTTCCTGAGGCACAGCTGATGTTCCCAGGTAGAGCAATTTCCTGCTGCTTAATGGAACGGGAGGAGCACTTTGCGCTTGGATGCAATGCTTTTCCAGCAATAAACTTCTTGTAAGAAATTGTGATGTCATTTTGTTTGTCTGCTTCGTGGGTTGGATTAATGGGCAGGGACACACCCCCCGGGCGCCGGAGTTGGCTTCCTTTCCTTAATTTACACTCAAGTCTTTGCCGAACAAAGACGGATTTGTTGAACAAAGCGGGGTCAGTGCTGGGATGAGGAGCCTTGTGCCTCCAGCCTGCTACTTTGAATTAGGACTGAGCTGTAGCTGTTAAGTCCTGCATCCTGTGGCCTGGATTGGTGCAAACCTCCTGGCCTCAAACCTTGCTCCTGCAGAGCCTGCGACCTCAGGAGCCACCTGGGGGTGGTGCCTCCAGAGCAGTGGTGCTTCCCCACACTCTCTTAGTGACACAGGCAGCAAAACGGGAGGTTTGAGCAGCTGCTGCTGTACATAAAAAGAGTTCAAGTGCAGTCTTTAGTGGGAAAAATAATCTAAAGAACACTTGGATTTAAAGGCAAAACCGATCTGTGAGTAGAGGCTTTTGACAGGGCCAGCTCCTGCAAGAGAGCTGTGGGCCAGCTGCTGGCTCCATTTCTCTGCTGCCCTTCAAGTGGTTTTTTTTCTTCTTCCTTTCAGCTCTTTGAGAACTTCCACTTCGGGGAGGTGCAGCTGGACTCGGTGCGTCTCTCCCAGAGGTTCTCCTCAGACGCCTCTGGCTACTATGCAACATCTGGGCAGCTGTGCTTCTCTTGAGGCGGCCATTGCAGGTCTGCTCTGTGCATGATCCCTCAGTGAAAGGTTTTAGAGGACACGAATCTTCAATGGGAACCTGGGAACTCCAAGCTGGGATGCCTCATGACTCCTCCAAAGCATGGGAACCATGACATTTCCCTGCAGCTTTTCCCACTGCTCACTTCTTGGGGGTTGCCAAGAGTCCTTCCTCCTTCCCCCAAAATGTCACGAAGTTGCCTCTTTGATGTCTGTGGATGGCCGATTTTCCAGGAAAACTACTAGAACTGGGGCTTTTGGGGCATCACCAGTGTTGAAACATGGCTTTTTTTCAGAAGAAGGAAGTTCTTAAAATAAGTATTTAAAATCCAGGAGAGCTGTGCTGGAGCACGATTTAACAATATTGAGGTCAGGCATTGCTTGGATCTCCAGCAGTGTGCCTGTGTGATGTAGATCTCCAAATAAATGAATTCCCTTCAAAAGCAGAGTGTTTATCTCCTGTTGCATTGATAGTTTCTGTAATTAAACTTCCAGCACAGCACATAACTATGATAATGAGAAAGCACTGACGATTAGAGCGCTTTCCAGTGACCGTTTCAGAGCGTGTCAAAAAACATATGCCTTGTAGGTGGATTCTCCATTAAAAGCAGCACCAAGCATTTTGATTCCATTGTGAATCCTTCAGAGATCTCAAGACAACGTTGTTTTTTTCCTGTAAATCTCCACATTTGCTAAAAATAGCAACACAGGATTTCAACTTGCCCTAGGATGAACGCTTTGGAAAATGGAAGGTGCTGGTGCTTGGGTGTTTGGTAACAAAACAGGTGCTGCTGCCCATTCCTAGCTGCTTCCATGGGTGTGGAATCATGCTGTGGTAGAGGTGGAGAGTGTCTCAGCCAGGGATAGGGGTGCTTTAGTAGAACCCACGTGTGCTAGTGATCATTTCACCCCATTTCTTCCCTCCACAGTGAGCTGGCTGTTTGGCCATGCACAAACAGCAGTGGGAGTCATTCAGGAATTGGGATTGCTTTTCATTTTCCCCTCAAATGTGTTGCTGTTTATGTTTCCCAGACCAAATGGCCTGTCTGTTTTCAAGCCTGCCTGTCAGGCAATCAAATCATCTGTGCTTTTGCTGGGTGCCCTTGCTTGTACCCAGCTACAGCCGTTGGGCTGATTGTGTCCTTTTCCTTGGCGTCAGACCGCCTTTGTGCTCTCCGAAAGCCGCCTTCCAAACGGTTCCCTCGGGGAGCAGAGCACCAGCACACACTCACAGGGAGGTGCTGAGAGCACTTAACACCAGTTGCTGTCATCTTTCCGCCAGCCTGAAGAGGTACTTGGCAAATCTCTTTGGAACAGACTCGGGAGCTGCTCACGCAGCCACCAGGAAAGGGGAGATGCACCTTGGGAAGCTTCTGCCTGGTGAGTTTTTAACAACTCTCACCGAGAAGTTGAGGCAAAAATGGGTTTTTGACAATTGAAGCATACTCCTCCTCTTCCCACTTGTATAAACATGATTTAGTGACAATTCTTTTGGAAGTTGGTGGAATTTCACTGGTAAGCAGCTTATCCCGCGGCTCTAGCCTGGCACAGCAAAATTCATTTCACACCTCCTTCCCCAGGCAGAATTAAGGATTCTGATCTTTTGCCTGACATCACTGGGGTTTGCTGGCAGTTTTCCTTCCTTCCCATCCTGGCAGGGAGAAGAGAAGCTGGATGTGTGCTGTGGCATCCCCGGCTGAAGGAGCTGCAGCTGGGGTAAGTTGTCACTTGTTGCCTACCCTGATTTCCTCCTGCTGAGAAGAGGGGAAAAACCAAAAGCAAAACCTTGGGATTGGGGGGAGTCTTCCCTGGGGCCCTAAAATGCTGTGCTGGGATGGGTGAGGAATGGGGACCAGTGTGGGCATCCACAGGGAAGATGGGAGATGCCAGGGACAAGGGGCTGTGGGATGGGGGTGCAGTAGGGACTGGGAATGCAAGATGGGGTATACAGGTTGGAGATGTGGAAGGAATGGGGGATGTGTGATGGATGCATGGTAAGAATGAGGGGACATGGCATGAGTGGTGCTGGGTGGGTATGTGGCAGGTGATGCAGGATGGGAGATGTGAAATGGGGGCCTGGCAGGACCAGGGGTGCTGGATGAAGGATGGAGGATGGAGGACAAAGCTGTTACAGGGTTGCAGGATGAGAACAAGGCAGGGACCAAGGGGTGCAGGACATCGGATGTGGGATGGAGACTGGGTAGGAACCAAGGATGCAGGAAGGGGGATACAGAATGGAGATGTGACGGGGATGGGAGATGCAGGGTGGGGACACGGCATGGACCGGGGATGAGGGTGCAGAATAGGGCTGTGTCAGGGGGTGCAGGATGGGGGATGTGGAATGGAGACCGGATAGGGACCAGGAATGCAGGATGGAGGATGCGGGAAGGGGGTGTGGCAGGGGATGCAGGGACCAGTAGTGCAGGACGAGGACTTCAGGACGGGGGCGGGGGGGTAGCAAGAGTTGCAGGGTGCACGATGAGGAACGAGAGACGGGGACAGGTCAGGGACGGGGTGCAGGATGGGGACAGAAGGTGGGTCGGTGCTGAGGCCGTGCCGGGGCTCCCCCGCCCCGGTGTCGGCGCGCAGGTGCGGCGGGCGCGGCGGAGGCCCCGCCCCGGCCCTCCCGCCGGTGCCGCCCGGTGCCGCCCCGCGGCCGCACTCGCCGGCGGCGCCTCCCCGTGCGCACCGCACCGCTCCGCACCGCGCCCGCTCCCCCCGGCGCTGCGGCAGCATGCGGGGCTGCGGCGGGCGCCGCGCCCTGCTGGCCCTGCTGGCCCTGCTCCTGCCCGCCGCCGCCGCCGGGCCCGCCGCCGGCCCCGCCACCGGCCCCGGGCCCGCCGCGGCGGGGGAGAGCCCCGGCAATTTCATGGAGGACGAGCAGTGGCTCTCGTCTATCTCCCAGTACGGCGGCAGGATCAAGCACTGGAACCGCTTCCGAGACGTGAGTCCGCGCCGGCAGCGGGGCGGGGGGGACGGGACGCGCTGCCGGGCACCGGGAGCCCCCTCCCCGCACTCCCCGCACTCCCCGCACTCCCCGCCCCGCGGCTGCGGCTGCCGCAGCGCGACCCTCCCCGGCCCCAGCCCCGGCCCCATCGCCCGGGGATGCTCGGCGGTGCCCGCATCCCGCCGCGCCCGTGGGCGGCTGCCGGCCCCGGTACCTGGGGGATGCTCACCGGCTCCGGCAGCGCCGCCGTCTCCCTGCCCGACGCCAAAGCTGCGTGGCTTGTGCCTGTGCCTCCATAGCCAGGGCTTGATCCCAAAGCGACCCTCTGCGGTGACCGGGGTGCTGTCCCCTGCACCCTCTTCCCCGTGCCCCACATGGGGGTGCAGGCAGGGCCCGCCCGCCCCTTGCGGGGGCTGCGGCGTGGCCTGAAACCCTCGGTGGCAGCCCAGCCCGTGTCAGGGCACGAGCATCCCCCGGGACACCGCCACCCCGAGCCCCGCGGGGTGCCGCAGGCGGGGCCGGCGCTGCCTCGGCGGGGTGGTGACCCCTGGGGATGTGGGGGACGCGAGGCAGGGAGGATGAGGATTCAGGCAGTGCTGGAGGAGCGCTGGCACACCGGGCACACCGGGCACACTCGGGATCCTGTCACCGCTCCCCGTTACACAGCCCTTGCGAGCAGCCTCGATGGCATTTAGCTGCAGCCCTTAATATTATGAGGCAGTCGGGTTTTTTCTTGGGCTCGTTTTACACCCTCCTGCTCGTGTCCTCCAGGGTGGGGGACACGGTGCTGCAGCTCTATCCTAAGGAGACCCAGGACACCTGCAGCAGCCGGGCGGGGAGGGGGCACTCCCCGAGCCGCCCCCCCACCCCGAGCCAGCCCCGCTGGTCTTTGTTCAGATGTACACTCGGGTTCACCTTGGCAGGGAGGATGGGATGGATGGATGGGATGGGATGGATGGATGGATGGATGGATGGATGGATGGATGGATGGATGGATGGATGGATGGATGGATGGCAGCAAGGGAGATATGCCCACTGCAGGGCAGGGAGCACAACCCCCGAAATAAACCAGCTGTGGGTCAGAGCACAGATGAGGGTGCAAAGGTGTAAATTCCTCCCCTGGAGACCCCTGCCTGCAACACCCCCGCTGGCCAACGCCAGTACTGGGCATCTGGGAGCTCGGATGGCTGCGGGTGCTCGGGGGGAGCACTGGCAGATGTGCCCCCATGGGCACTGAGCATCCCCAGGGGGGTTCAGGGCCGAGGGATGCCCATCCCCGGGCGCTGGCTGCACGCGTGGGGCCCACCCTGCTGCTGCCACGCTGGGGGGGGGGGGGTGGGGGGGTGCAGCCCTACTGGCGGTTAGCTTGGATTAATCAGCAAATCCATGGATTTGTGGGGTTTTCGACTGAGCAGCGCCGGTGGGGGGATGCACCGGGAGGAGGCCGGCGGCCGTGGCGAGACCCGCGCCGCAGGGAGCTGCCGGCCGCCGCAGCGTTACCAATCACGGCACGGGAACGCGGCTATCGATTGCGCTGCAAACACCGCCGTGCTGGAGCGAGACATCCCCTCCGGAGCTGCCTCCCGTGCCGCTGCTTCCAGCTGCCACCCCAAACCCTGCCCACCCTCTCCAGGGCAGCAGGGATGCTCCTGCCTTATCGTAAAGCTCACCCTGGAGCATCCCGTGGGGCGGGCCGTGCTGCCTGCTGGGAGGGTTGGAGTCCCTGCTGCTCCCCCACACCCCCGGCATGCTTTCGGGGTCCTGTGGGAGCAGTTCTGCCTCCCCAGGCAGCGACATCCATCTTGGCCCACTCCTTCTGGGCTCACGATTGAAGAACCAGGGTGGCAGCACCATGGGGATCCTCTGAGATCCTCACTGGGCTCCCAAGGGCTTTGTCCACCCGATGCCATTTCCATCCCTTTCCCAGCTGGCTGATGGGGGAAGGCTTTATCCAGTGTAAAGGCTCTGCAGGATTACAGGTCTAAGCCAGAGGTGGGGAAGCACGTTGGTGGTCAGTGCCAGTGATACCCAGGGCTGGTGGCGAGAGCTTTGGGCACCAGAAGGTCGGGGTGCCCCACTGGCACAGGGTGCCTGTCACTGTGTGTTGGGGCCGGGAGCGGGGCTTTGTGCTGTCCCAGAGCTGATGGTGGGCACTCTCTTTCTCTCTCTTTCTCTTTTTCTTTTCTTGCTTCCGGCTGGGCCATCTCACTGCCGTGCTGCCAGGAGGTGGAGGTGAGCCTCGAGGGGCTACCGAGGGGGTGACACCCCGCTTGTGGGGGGAGGCTGCTCCCCATCCCTGCTCCCTGCCCTCCCGCTGTGGGGTGCCCAGGGGCTGTGTGCAGCGGGAGCCGGGCCGGTGGGCCCGAGCAGGGTGATGGCACGCCTGGCCCGGTGTCACCTTTCCCGCCACCTGCACTCACACAGGCTCTCCCCAATTCGCAGGATGACTACATCAAGAGCTGGGAGGACAACCAGCCCGGGGATGAAGGTACCGCTGAGATGGGTTTGGGCTGGGGCACGGTGGGCTCGATGCCAGCCAGTCTGGCGAGGGGTCGCACTCTCTGCTTGCACCCCCCCGGGTTTTTCCCTTCCGGCTCGGAGCGGTGCTGGGGAAGCAGCAGCTGGTGCCGAGGCGGCTGCCCAGCTGCAGCCTGAATGGCGCTTTGTGCCGGGCCAGCGCTGCTGGGGCTCCCCTGGGGCATCCCCACCTGCCCCAGTCCCTCTGTGCCCCCCTCCAGCCCTGGACACCACCAAGGACCCCTGCCAGAAAGTGAAGTGCAGCCGGCACAAGGTGTGCGTGGCGCAGGGCTACCAGCGCGCCATGTGCATCAGCCGCAAGAAGCTGGAGCACAGGTAGGAGCACGGCGGCACCGGGGCCGAGCGGCAGCGGGCAAAGGGAGGCCCGAGGCGGGCGCTCAGCAGCCTCTCACCCCGTGCAGGATCAAACCGCTGGGCCCCAAGGCACACGGGGGCTGCAAGCCCTGCCACGCCGCCCCGGTGGCCGCCGTCTGTGGCTCCGATGGCCACACGTACAGCTCGGCGGTAAGGACGGTGGCACCCGCCGCGGGGATGGGGCGCTGTGCCCCGCGTCTGCCCGCCGACGTCCCGCTTCGCCCCGCAGTGCAAGCTGGAGCAGCAGGCGTGCCTGGCCAGCAAGCAGCTGACGGTGCGATGCGAGGGGCAGTGCCCCTGCCCGACCCCGCACAGCCCTGTTGGCGACAGCAAACAAGGTGAGCGGGGTGCAGGGCACCGGGGGACTGTCCCCGAGCTCTGCCCGGCCTGACGCTGCCCCGCTGGACCCCACAGAACTGTGCACCGGGCAGGATCTGGCCGACCTGGGTGACCGTCTGCGCGACTGGTTCCAGCTCCTGCGGGAGAATGCCAAGCAGAACGGCTCCGGCGGGCTCCCCGCCAGCCCCACCTCTGGTACCTGTCCCTGCCCCGCGGGGAGGGGACGTGGGCTGCTGTCCCCAGGCGGGCCGGGCAGCCACGGGCTTCATCCTGCCCTGCAGCGCTGGAGAGGAGCGTGGCGGCCACCTGCAAGGAGGCGGTGGGGTGGATGTTCGCCCGGCTGGACACGAGCGGGGACCTCTTCCTGGAGGCGACTGAGCTGGCAGCCATCAACCTGGACAAGTACGAGGTGTGCATCCGCGCCTTCTTCAACTCCTGCGACACCTCCAAGGACGGCCGCGTCTCTGCTCCCGAGTGGTGCTTCTGCTTCTGGAGGGAAAGTGCGTCAGGGCAGGGGGGAGATGGCACTGAGGGGCCGGGGGCTGGACACCGCGGGGTCAGGAGGATGCACTCCGTGAGGCTGGGGGGATCTGTGTCCTGAGGGATGCATGTCATGGACTGGGGAATCTGTGCTGTGGGATTGGGGTTGTACCTCGTGGGGTTATGGGGGATCCATGCTGTGGGATTGGGGTTGTACATCGTGGGGTTATGGGGGATCCATGCTGTGGGATTGGGTTTGTACATCGTGGGGTTATGGGGGATCCATGCTGTGGGATTGGGGTTGTACATCGTGGGGTTATGGGGAATCCATGCTGTAGGACTGGGGTGTGGGGGATGTACATCATGGGATTGGAGTTGGGAGTGGGGATGTACATCATGGGGTCATAAGGAAGCCATGCTGTGGGGTTAGTGTGTGGGGGGGAGGGACATATGTCATGGGGTAATGGGCAATCCTTGCTGTGGGTTTGGAGTGGCTGTGGGATGTTTGCCTTAGGGGGAGAGATACACCACAGGGTTTGGGGGGCCTGGAAACCATGTGGGGATGCATGCTGTGGGTCATGGGGAAGCACATCTTGGTTTAAGGGGGATGTGTGGGGGATGCACAGCATGGAGCCAGGGGGATACACACTGTGGAGCTGAGGGATGTACTCTGTGGGTCAGGGTGGGTGCACATTGTGGGATGCACACCATGGGGAATGCACACCGTGGGGTCTGGGGGATGCACTCCATGGTGCTGGGGCATTGCACTCCATGGGGGGATCTGGAGTTCCGGGGGATGCACACCACAGAGATGAATGCTGTGGGTTTGGGGGTGCACACTGTGTGGGGTGAGGGGTTGCCTGTCCCGGAGGGGCTGCACGCCTGCCCTAAGAGCAGCATGTGGTGCTGCTGCAGAGCCGCCCTGTCTCAGGGAGCTGGAGAAGATCCAGATCCAAGAAGCAACCAAAAAAAAACTGGGTGAGTGGGACATCCCAGGGCCCTTTCCCCCAGCAGTGCCCCGTGCGGCCGGGCTGGAATGAGGATGGGGATGTCCCTGGGGGCTTTGGCACTGCATTGTTTGGGGGGGGTGGGGGGCCATCGCTTCCCTGCAGGCACCTTCATTCCCAGCTGCGATGAGGATGGCTACTACCGGCGGGCACAGTGCGAGCCGGGCGGCGGCGAGTGCTGGTGCGTGGACCAGCACGGGGCCGAGCTGACGGGCACCCGCGGCCACGGCAGCCCCGACTGCGGTGAGAGCTGCGGGAGCGCCCGCCTGGGGACGGGGCCGCAGCCCCGCACCGCCCCTGAACCTCTGCCCCTCCAGATGAAGCAACGGGGTTTTCGGGCGACTTCGGGAGCAGCGTGGGCTGGGAGGACGAGGAGGAGAAGGAGCCGGAGGAGGCGGGCGAGGAAGGCGAGGAAGAGGAGGGTGAAGCAGGCGAGGGCGACGACGGCGGTTACATCTGGTAGAGGAGCAGGAGAGCCCGGTGGGCGGCACGGCCGGGAGGCAGCCCCCCAGCTGGTGGTCCCCGTGGCCCCCCCGCTGCCGGTGTGGCATGGGGTGGGTGCTCCCCCCTCCAGTCCCGTGTGGGATGGGGCAACGGGGCGCTCGCCTGGGGAGGGGGTGAGCGGGGGTGGGGGGGAGCCGTTCTTATGCGAATTTGAGCTTTTTTTTTTTTTTTTTGGGTAGAGCCTTGTAGGCCTAGTGTGCTGCTGCGTGGTCTTCAACCGGGCAAATGGCGCTAATAAAAGTGGGAAAAAAAAAAGGAGAAAACAAAAAAAAACCCCAACAAACCCCCTTATAGATAAGCTGCCCCTCCTTCCTCCCCTCATCCCCCCTCATGTTGTGCTTGCGTGGCTGCCCCGGCCCCCGGCGTTGTGTAGTGGCTGTGAAATAAATACCCCGTGCTGTGTCAAACACTCGCCCGCCCGTTCCTCCCCATGGCACCCCCCGTGCCTCCCCTGCACCCACCTGCCCTGCAGGGCTGTCCTGGGGAGGGGGTGGTGGTGGTGCTGTGCCCTCCAGTGAGCAGGGCTGGGGAGCAGGTTGTGGTGGGAGTGCCCCCCTGTCAGTGCCCTGGGTTGGTTCCTGCACTCTGCTGCCATGAAGCTGGAACTGGCCTCCCTCCCCAGGGACATGTTCCCTCCCCAGCTCCTGACCCTCTCCGGCATCCCAAACAAACCCCCTTTCCACAGGGTCCAGAGCTGTGGAAGGAATCAGAACTGCCTTCCCCCCCATACTTTACCCCAATCCTACCCCTAACCCAGAATATCCCTTACAGGACCAACCTGCCCCCCAGAACCCAACCCATGCCCCAGTGAGGGCCTCCACCACCCCCCTGCAGCCACTCAGCACACGGGACACCAGGGCCTCAATTCACTGCATTTATGGCCCCAGGGAGAAAATAAAACAATAACACAGACCCCAAACCTCCCCAGTCTGGGGCTGTCAGCAGCTGTCAGAGGCACTGTGCTGTGTCTCCTGACCCAGAGCGCCCACGCTCCACCAGCTCTGTGCAGTGCAGGTGCTTGGGCCCCACACCACCGGGCTGAAGAGGAGATGTGGCAGCCCCATCCTTGGCATCTCAGTCCCTGATACCTCGGTCCCTGGCACAAGCCCCACGCGAGGGGGGTCAGAGCTTGCTGGGGGGCCCTGGCCTCTGCTGGAGCTGCCAAGTCGCCCTCACCCCCTCACCCACCCGGTTGAGCTCGGCGAAGGCGGCGGGGTCGCCGGTGCGGCTGTAGCATGCGACGAGGGGCTGCAGGATGGTGATGGGGATGCAGAAGTTGAGGTGGGGGTAGGTAGCCCCCGCACCGGTGTCCCGCGTGTTGCTGGCCACGATGCCTGGCGGGGAGGGAGTGATGCCCACGTCACTGGGTCCGGCCGGGGGATGCCCGTGGGACCACCCCCACCTGCCCACGGGGAGACCCCTGGCTTACCCATGAGGCATCCACTGCGGGAGGAGACGAGGGGGCCGCCGCTGGAGCCCCCGTGGACGGCACAGGTGGTTTGCAGCATGACAGGGCGCCCAGCCACAGCCACCACGGCCGAGAGCACCCCTGCTGTCACCGAGGGGCCGCACGCCTGCCCCAGCGCCCCGAAGCCCACCACGGTCACCTCTTCTCCTGGGATGGGAGAGGCAGCAGGTGCGAGGCAGTCCCTACCTAACAGCCCGTGTCCCCCCGGTGCTTACCTGGGAGGAAGGTGTTGGCCAGGCACGGCGGGACAAAGCCTGGCACGCTCTCCTCCAGCTCCACCACGGCCACGTCAAAGGGGGATGACTCCTCGGTGGCAAACACCACACGTCCCCTGAGCACGGCGGCATCCCTAAGGACAAAGTTAACGAGATGTCACGGCGGGGGACACGCAGGGTCGCGGGGTTCAGGCTGGCAGGGGGACAGTCGCACTCACTGGTCGGGGCCAGCTGCCGGTGTCACATAGAGTGGGGCTCTGGCCTCCACGACGTGCCGGCAGGTGAGGAGCATCCTTGGTGCCAGCAGCACCCCGGAGCCCCAGGTCGCCCCGCACTCCACCAGCGCCGTCCAGCCCAGGGGGTCCTGCCCGCTGCTCGCCGGCACCGCGGCCACCCACGCCGGTACCGGCGGCACCGCGATCCCGGCTTCACCCAGGACACCGGCGCTGCTGCGCAGGATGGCGGCGAGAGAGCAGAGCAGCGTGAGCCCGACCCACTCGGCGCCCTTCCAGCAGAAGGAGGCGGCGATCACGGCCACCACGCGCGGCCCGTCGGGCGAGGGCACGAAGGCGGCGCCGCCCTCGGTGCCGGGCAGGCAGCGGGCATCGGTGAGCACCAGGGCGTTCTCCTCGCCCGCCAGGTTGCTGACCACGCCGCGGCTCAGCGTGTTGAGGAAGAGCTCGGGGCACAGGTCCCCGAAAGGCGACCCGCAGGCCAGCAGCGCCTGCCCCTTGCGCAGGCAGCCGGCGCTGGCCCGCGCCGCCCAGCCGCCCTCGGGCGCGTCCAGCCCGGGCACCCGCAGCCAGGCGAACCAGGGCAGCGCCCGCGGGTCGGTGCCCGCCTCCTCCGAGGCCCCGAACCGCCACCGCTCCGCCCGGCCGAGGCCGCGCTCCAGCGCCCGCCGGAACGCCGCGCACGGCACCAGCGCCAGCAGCCGCGCCTCGAGCTCCCGCAGCCCGCCGGCCGCGGCGCCCAGCACCACGCTGAGGCGCGGGCACGGCCGGAGCGCGGCGGGCGGCAGCGCGGCGGGCCGAGCCCAGGCGATGGGGCCGGCTCGCAGGAACGGGGCGAAGACGGCGGCGTGGCACAGCACCAGCGCGGGGCGGCGGCTCAGCACCAGCCCGCTGCAGCCGCCATCGCCGCCGCCCGTGCCCCGCACCCGCACCGCGCAGCACGGCGGCGCCTCCGCCATCACCGCCGCCGCCGCGCCCCGCCCGCGGGCCCGCCCCGCGCGCCCATTGGCTGCGGCCCCGCGCCGCGCCCTCCCCATTGGCCGGGGCGGGGCGCGCGCGTGACGGACGCGCCCCCGCGGGGCCCTCACGGGGGGTGCGCGGCCCCCGGCCCGGCCCCGCTTCCCCGGGACCCCGGCCCCGCTTCCCCGGGACCCCGGGACCCCGGCCCCGCTTCCCCGGGACCCCGGCCCCCGGCCCCGCTTCCCCGGGACCCGGCCCCGCTTCCCCGGGACCCCGGCCCCCGGCTCGGCCCCGCTTCCCCGGGACCCCGGCCCCGCTTCCCCGGGACCCCGGCCCGGCCCCGCTTCCCCGGCACCCCGGCCCCGCTTCCCCGGGATCCCGGCCCGGCCCCGCTTCCCCGGGACCCCGGCCCCGCTTCCCCGGGATCCCGGCCCGGCCCCGCTTCCCCGGGACCCCGGCCCCGCTTCCCCCGGCCCCGCTTCCCCGGGACCCCGGCCCCGCTTCCCCGGCCCCCGGCCCGGCCCCGCTTCCCCGGCACATCAGGAATGCCTGCTTCGGAGCCGCCCCTCGACCCTGGCAGAACCGGGACCCTCGGCCTGCAGCCGCCCCTCGGCCACCACGACCCAGCGCTGCACTTCGGGACACCGGCACAGGCGCCCCTTTCCCGGCACCCTCGGCCCGGACACCCCACGGCCACGCTCGCTTCCCACCTCACCCGCAGCACAAACGAGTACGAAACTTTATTTCCAACAGAGGTACCGGGACTGGGAAGATCCTTCTGGAACAGCTAAAATCGTCCCCGAATACCGGGAGTCAGACGCCCCTCCCCGTTTCCCCCCCAGCCCCTTCCTGGGCTCTTCCATCCTGCCTGTTTCCCTCACTGGCTGCACTGTGCAGGTCACAGAACCATGGAACCATGGAATGAATATCCTGAGTTGGAAGTGACCAGGATTCAGTCCAGCTCCTAGCCCTGCACAGGACAGCCTTTAGAATCCCACCCTGTGCCTGACAGCGTTGTCCAAACGCTTCTGGAATTCTGTGGCTGGTGTTCTGATGGCCCCAAGGCCCAGCAAACACCAAGCCAGATTGAGGCTCATTGCCCCTTCAGAGGAGAAAGACATGTCTTTATTGAACTGAAAATGAGTGCCAGACAGCAATGAAACTTCAGACAAAAAAAAAAAGTCTGTTGAGAGTATAAAATAAACCAGTTTAGTCTACATTAATCACCTCTTGATATGCAAATGTCAAACACTTCCATGCTACAACAACCAAAACTGCTCCGTGGTTCGTACTGTGATGGCGTGGCCAGAGGATCCTCAGTGGAGGGTCTGGCCTGAGGGGGAACCAGGCAGTCCCTTCCCACTGCACACCAGCCCCAGCACCTGCACCAGGCACTCCTCCCCAACTAGTAAAAAAAAAAAAAAAAATTCCCTGTAAACTAAAGAAGCTGGGATTGCACACCTCAGTCCCAACGGCACCGCGCCGTCGTCGGTCAGCGTGACACAGCACAGCCACCCTACAGCTCAGTTAAGCCCAAATGCTATGTTTATTGAGGACTTCTAATATCGTGATACCTTGGTTCAGTAATTTGTGAAATACCTAAATACCGTTAAATATATTTTTAAAAAACCCTAAACCAGACTCTGGACTAAACAAGATGAACGTTAAACTAAAAAGTTAGAAGGGATGTCATTTGCATTAACACTTTCTTTAAAAAATATAATCGCTTTTTCCTTTTCTGTTTGTTTGTTTGTTTTTGAAGTCAATTAACCACAGTGGTGAGACGTACTCTCTTTTTCAGCTCTTACATCGCAGCGTGCAGAGTTTTGCCTTCCCAGACTGGAGCAGCCCCGCTGTCACCCGAGTGGCAGGGACAACTCAGGCACGGCGCTGCCTCCCCGCCGCGTGGAAAAGAGCGGTGTCACCACTGTGCCATAAGGGCAGCCGGAAAACCAGGAGTCTCTTGGACAATGCCAGTATGTGCTTGGAAAGCCTTCCACGTTCTAATAGAAAAGTCCATAGGAAGCTGAAGTGAACAGGATCAGTCCAGAGGAGTAAAACTCTCGTGTCCGTGCCAGTATCAGTCAATGTACTGCGATAGCCAGCGGAAGCCCTCACCGTAGCCTTGCCTCTTGAGCACACTGCACATGAACACCTCCATGGGGCGTGCATTCAGGTCCTTCAGTGGCACATTTCCCTGGGGAAATCCAAACAGGAGTCACATCTGCACCCCTGGTGCCCTCAGGGAAGCACCCAGCGAGCCACAGCCATCCAGGGGAGCTCCTTTTGCAGGCCCCTTTGTGTGTGCACTGCGTTTTGGACAATCCCAGCAGCCTCAAAACTTGCCCAAGGGCAGCATCAGAGGTTTGGGTTACAAGGGACACTAAAGATCACCTCATTCCACCCCATTGCTTGGTCCCACTATCCCAGGCTGCTCCAAGCTCCGTCCAACCTGGCCTTGAAGAGGGATGGGGCAGCCACAGCTCCTCTGGGCAGCCTGTATACCAGGGCCTCCCCACCCTCACAGGAAGAATCTCTTCCCAATTTCCCATTCGAAGCTGCCTTTGGCAGTAGGAAGCCAGTCCCTCTTGTCCCACCGCTCCATGGCTTTTAAACAGTCTCTCTCTCTTAGGCTCCCTTCAGGCATCATCATCATTATTATCATTGATTGACCTTGACCAATTAGCGGACAAATTCCCAGTCACAACTCGAACAGGGCTCAACCTGCAAGGAAGCAGGCAAGCTCTCCCCTGCCCATGCCAATCCAAGATTTGGATGCTTCCCTACCTTTCCCGTGGTCTGTCCGTAGAGCCCAAAGATCTCCCGCAGTTTCTCCTCACTGATGGCCTCTGGTCTGTCGATTTTGTTTCCCAAGATAAGGATTGGCACGTTGGATATTGTCTCGTCTGTCATTAACGCCTGCGTGCAAGAGCCAACAAGAGCTGAGCAGACAGGTGGAAAAAGGAGTCGTTGCCTGAAGAAAATGGTTTTCTTTGAGCTCTGTGACCAACAAGGGCTCCTTTCTGGGGCTTCCATACTCCTGTGGAAGACTCACAGGATCACTGAGGCAGGAAAATCCCTGCCAGCCCATGGAGTCCCAGCTGTGCCCAGTGCCCACCTTGTCCCCAGCCCAGAGCACTCAGTGCCACCTCCAGCCCTTCCTGGGACACCTCCAGGGATGGGCACTCCAAAGCTCCCTGGGCAGCCCCTGCCAAGGCCTGAGCACCCTTTCCATGGAGAAATTCCTGCTGCTGTCCAAGCTGAGCCTCCCCTGAACTCAAGTGCCTGTGGCCAACCCCGAGCAAGGACATCCAGGCTCCTCCAGCTCTGGGAGAGATGGCTGCTATTCATAATTTAGCTGATCAGGTCTTGGAGAAGGGAAACAAGAGAAGTGTATTTACATTAAGCTCAACTTTGGATTCCATAAGCCGTGAGTGATCTGCACAGTCCACCAGGAAGACAATCCCATTGATGGCAGGCAGGTAGTTTTTCCAGACCCGGCGAGCTGGAAAACACAAGGGACAAACATGGCCCTGTGAAATCTCCACACAGGGAAAAGTCCACCAAGCCTCAGCAACCATGGCTGCCTTTTTAGCCAGGCTGTCTTCCTTCCAGTAGTTTTGTGTATAAAAGGGAAAAAAACCAGTGTTTAAAACTTCTAGAAAGTGCATAACTAAAAATCCATCAATTATTCAAACTAAATTATATTGGAGTCTTCCACAGCTAAAAATACTTCAGGCAGCAGGGCACAAACTGGCAGCATTTCCTTCCAAGCAATCCTACAGCCAGGAGGTTGCTTCCACATATTGTTCCATAAATAAATCCAGGCAACAAATAATTAGGCACTGCTAATTGTTGACACTCGTCTGGATCAATTTTTGGTCATTTTTTCCTCACCTTGTTCATGTCCACCCAGATCAAAAGTCGTGAAGGTCATTCCAGCAATTGTCAGCTCCTCTGATGCTGAAATGGAAAGCACAGGTGGGATTCAGGAAAACAAGGAAGGTGGGCATTCATGCTGGCATCACACATGCTCTTCCAATAAGGAGTTCCCTAAACTTCTTGTGGAATTCAGTGGCTGAAATGCAGCCATTTCCCAAAATCACTAGAGGCAGAAACTAATTTCTCCTGCTTCCCACAGAAGCTTTTTAACCTGCAATTATTATCCCTTGTTAGGCTTTCCATTAGGAAAATCTTCCCTTTCTACTAATTGAGCCATACCAGTTCCTGGGCATTTCTAGAGAGGAAAACACAGACCCACTTCAGCTTGGGGAAGCACAGTGCAACTGCAGCCTCAGCTCAAGTTTTCTCAAATCCCCCAGGCAGAGCTGCCACCCAGGTGTCTTCCTACACCGTGTCCCCACAGTTCCAGAGGAAAAGCCAGGCCGGGAGAGGCTTTTCCCAGGGAGACTTACTGGGATGTAGCGTGGGGACGTGCTGGCCCAGCCTGTCATCTTTGAGCATGTGCAGCAGAGTGGTTTTCCCTGCGTTATCCAGCCCCAGGAAAACCAGCTTTCCAGACTTCTTGTACAAACCTGCAGGAGGAGAGGGAACAAAGCAAGAGGGAAGCTCCAGCGGGCTCATCCGGAGCCGGAACGCCACGCTGCTTTTTTGGGGAAGTCCTTTCCCAGAGCTCTGCTGCCACCTGTGCACACTTGCAGCACGGACAGGGGGCAGCAGGGAAAACACACACAGCTCAAACAGGCTCCTTCCAAGGCATGCTTACAGCAGTGGACATTTCCTAAGCTCGTGTGCCCCCGAGAATTCCATTATTTCCTCAGATCTGTGCTAGCAGCAGAGTGTTATGGACCAATCTGCCTCCTCAGAAAATGCTAAAATTGAACAAACTCATAAAACAGAGCAGCGAGTTGTCCAGGAAAAAGTGCAAAGCAGGGAACAGAGTGCTGTTTTCTTGGCATAAACTGATTTTTGTTGTGTCTGCCACAGGAAAGCTCCCAAAGGTTTCCAACAGGACTTCTCACCCTGTCCCTCTAATCCTCCTTTCAAGAGGGGATCTTGAGAATGGGCACCCTATCCTCCAGCAAGGAGTTCCACTCGAATCCAGGACTCGAGGAGGAGGAGGAGGATGGGGTTCCCTCCCTGGTGAGGCAGCACCTCTGCCTGGGGCTGGACAGCCCAGCTGCTCTCAGGCACGCAAGGGGCAAGAGAAACACCTGAGTGGGAGCCCAACGCCTCCAAATACTCCCGAAGTTTCTCTGCACCGGTGTAAAAGCCCTTTTATTGATACAGAGCTTCCTCACCAGACTTTGCACTGGCCAGAGCTGCTGCACACCACCTTAACCCCGACTTTTATGGGATACTGGAGAAGCCAAACCCACCCGGAGGGGGCTGCTGAGGCATTACCTAGGAACTGCAAGACGCTGCTGAAGCCGTTGTAGAGCCATTCGAAGATGAAAGACATCTCTGGAAATAAAATGCCTGCGGGGGACAAATCCCAAACCCCGCGTTACGAAGTGTCGGTGCTCAAAGGGAGCCGCGGTCACGGCGTCCGGGACGGGGGGGTCGGAGGTCCCGGCAACGGGAGGGGTCGGCGAAGGGGAACGGGGGTGAGAGGAGACGGGGGGCGAGGGGCCACCGGGGTGAGTGGGACCGGCCTCAAGGGCGGGCGGCGAGGCCTGGCCCCCGCCCCGCCCCCGCTCTGCCTGCGTGTCACCCCCCGCGCCGCCGCCGCCCCTCTCCCGGGCCTGCCAGGCGCCCGCCGCCCCGCTGAGCGCCCCGCCGGGCCCGGCCGGCCGCCCCCGCCGCTCACCCCCGGCTGCCCCCGGGCCGCCGCCGCCGCCGCCGCCGAGTCCCGTCCGGGCCGCCGCCAGCGCCCCGCCGGAAACACGTCAGCGCGCGCCCCGCCCGCTTCCGGCCCCGCTGGCCCCGCGCGGCACCGGGAAAGGCGCGGGCTGCCCTCGGGGTCCCGGGTTCGAGACCGGCCCCGGCCCCGCAGGGACGCGGCCCTCAGGGACCCGTTAGCCCCGCCTCGCCACAAAGGGCAGCGGCAGGACGCGCTGTGCAGCTGCTCAGGGCTGGACATGAGGAGGAACTTCTCCACGGAAAGGGTGACGAGGCTTTGAGGGGGCGCAGGGAGGCCTGACCATCCCCGGAGTGGCTGAGGGGCGCTCGGTACCAGGGTGGGGAACCGCCCACAGGCTGCACTCGGTGATCCCTGAGGGCTTTCCCAACCTGTGATTTGGTGACCCCTCAGCTCCAGAGAGGAAAAGGAGAGGGAGCCCCACAGCACTGGATTTCAGTAGTTTTTTATTTCTAGCATCCATACATCCCAGGTGAGTGATCTCCTGTCATGACTTAGAGCACACCACATGACAGTCACGAGCAGGGTGTTTGGGTTTTATAAATTATTTCTTCCAGCCTCCACCAGGCCTCAGCAGACATGTCACTGCTAGGTACGGAATTCTAATCAGCAAAGTTACAGGCAAGGTCTTCTTGCTGACACTGAAGCTATTTTTCTGGTCTATTCCTGCGTGTGGCAGCACCTCGGTGGGAAGGACACAGCTGTCTCACCACCATCCTCGGGACTCAGTTTTTCTGGTAGTAGAACCATTTGTCAACTGTGTGGGGCAGAAAAAAGGAGGGATTAGTCCCCTGTGAGCCACCCAGTTATTAAGTAGTTACGTGGCAGTGTGTGTGTGTCACCTCCAGCTCAGGGGCTTCCTCTGCTCCCAGCAACAGCTCCTCAGCACAGCAAACAGGTTCTGGCACAACCCTGTTTATGTGGATTTGTTTTCCCAAAGCAGCCAGCCTTGCTCAGGCTGCCATTAGGAGCATCCACGACTTGGTGCAGGCAAGGACAGCAAGCCAGGCTTCCCTCTGGCTCAGCTGACTCAGGGAGGCAAAGCCTCCAACTCCCATGCCCACGTGGGAGACACACATTTCTCCACAGATTTATTCCCCATGAAGGGATTGGAAGCGTCAGCCTGGCTCCACCTTCTGCTCCCAACACCACCCTCAGTTTGCCTTCAGGCCTTGCCCTGGCTCCAGCAACATCCAGGTTTAGTTCACACCCTCATTTTTCTATGCACAATTCCTCTGAGGAAGCCCCTGCTGTGTACTGGGATGTCAGGGTGGGTTTTGAGGCTCACCTTCGGGTGGGATGGGGCTGGCAGCTTTACATGGTGGTGTCTGAAACGAGAAGGGTGTTATCAGAGACCAGAGGTGTCCTTCACTCCACACATCATTTAGGGCTGCACAAGTCTTTCCTGAGCACCATTTAAGCCCCTGTGGCAGCTGGTCAGCTGTAGGGGGGACAACTGAGCTCATGTGCAGCATCCGGTCATTCCTGTGGCCTCCCCATTGCGGAGATGCCCGAGGGGCTCTCCTCCAAGTGCAGGCTCCAGGGCCATCTGACCCCCAGCACAAGCAGTTCCCACTCCAGACTCTACACAGGTGCAGGCAGTCCTAGATTTTTTATCTACAACGTTGGTTTAAAAATTATGGGGGAATAGAGGCACGAAGGGCTCTCTGAGAACTCCTCTGAAGAGCTTTCTCTGGTATTCAACAACCAAAGACAGTGCAAATCCCTGTCTGGTGACACATCCTCCATGAGGGCTTTCAAAAACCTTGCTGAGACCCCTAATTGGGATACCAGCACTTTAGAAAAGAACACAATGGTTTTAAAGGCCTCTCCAAGGCTACATGAGACTCAGGTTTCCAGTTATGGAAGAGAGACAAGATGTGCACTTCAATTTTCCTGTCCCCTCCCTCTAAGCCCTTTCAGGTTGTCCTTTCAGCAGTACTCTTCAAGTCTAGGGAGACACAATTAATTCCTGAGGCTGGACAGGAGAACTACACCAGGAATGTCAAGCTCTTCATTCTGAAGCTGCAAAATCCCTGGGGAATTAGATTCTCTTTTCTCAGAGGGAGACCTGTACTGTGAAGCTCTTGGAAACCCACATATTAAAACCCTCTCAGAACAGCTGACAACCAAGCTACAGCTCAGAAGTTTAGCCCTCCACGCAGACTGGATTCCATCTCTTGGATGACTAAGGGCAGGGAGAAGCCTCTGGAGGAATGTCTGGTTTGCTCCACATCCATCCTGTTTAACCAGAAGCAGGTGTTCAGCCACCCAAAACACTGTGAGCGTGCCATGTGCCATTCACACAGAGAGGACAGTTCACCACACAAACTGCACTGTTTTTCCCAACAATAACACCAGGATTTGGCCACTCAAACTGGTACTTACTGCCTCCACAGTAGCTTTTGCACAGTCTTGACTACAGCAGAAAGGGCTGTCAGACACCGTCAGGTTGGTGCTGGAAGACATTGGGCACTTGTGAGAACATGCAAGCCCAGCCTCCCCCCAGGAGCATTAAATAATGGAATATTAAGGACTGCAGCTGCCAAGTGGAGGGGGAAGGCCTGGGGAGACAGCCAGCAGCTAACAGAAAGCATGGCACCCCTCAGGAAGGGATGTTCCAGGGTTTTTAGTTTAGGGAAGGGGAAGGTGCACATTCCCACAACCATTAACCTACCAGTTGATCTCCCCTCCGTCAGTTTTCTTTGTTATTAAAGCTTTCCAGTGTTCGTGGGTGCCTTTGATGACATCCAGGGCAAAATCCTGACATTGGAGATGAGAACAAACATCATGTTACTTGGAAGCACCAGATCACCTTCTCCAGACTATCACTTACAAGGAGCTGATGTTAGACAGCTCTGGAAGGGGCTGGAAGAAACCTCTTCTGCTCCAGTGCCATTCAGAAAGAGCAGAAACTCCCAGGACACAACAGCTGAAACAACCAGGATTGTGTAGGAGAATTGTTTTGCTTTCAAGATGGGAGGATCTGCCAAGGTCACAGAGCGAGCTTGGGGCCAAAAGAAACTGAGCACAGTCTCGGGCCAGTGCTCCACTATAAAAGCCCCCTCACCCTGCTGCTCCTCCCGCTCGGTTTGTCTCCAGCAGCTTGTTGATCCAGGCCTGTCCAGGAGCTCTCTTCTACTCCAGACAAATAGTTCAGACCAGCAGGAAGAGACATGCAGCTGATCTGGCTTTGCAACTACTTAAAAATGAATTTGTTTCCAGGCATAGCAACCTCTTCCTTTAAAAATGAGCAATGTATGCTCAAGCATTAACCTGTCAGCTGGAGAAGGAAACACATGCAGTCCTTTCTTGGTGTGAACAACACTGGCACTAAATGTCCTGGTTTGATACCAAACCAAGCCAAATAAAACACTGCAGAGCATGTGTGAAGTTCTGTATCCTGATTTTCCAGTTTCCTTGACGGGTTTCACCCATCCTGAGGGACAACAAAGTGTTCCAGCCTGACCAACCTAGTGCTGTGCTACAGCCAAAGGGGACAAGTCCTTCATGACTTCCATTTTCTTTCCCAGAGAGGGCTTTTGGAAGAACTCCCCTCCTCTGCACCATCTCTGGAGCTCTGGGAGTTGAGTCACCTCACTAAACCCCTCATGGCACTCCAGGAAGGGCAGAAGTGAGGACACCAAAACAGGATTTCACCTGCTCAGGAGGAGTAACTTATCTGATCCAACCCAGAGAAGAGGCAGAGCGCTGCCAAGGCAGAGCCTTACTCACAGGGTGTGAGGGAACAATTCATGCCCGAAGGAAGAAGTGTTTTAACTCCTGAGTTAAGTTTAACTTGCACCAGGTTGCAGTGGAACAAAGCCCACAGGTAAGGGAGGCAAAGGGTGATGTCAAGCTGCCTTTGCTCCAGAGCTGGAGGAAATAAACCTGGTGTTTTCCACCTGGTCCTGACATGAAGGCTCCCAGCCTTCAAGTGATCCCACATGAAAAAAATATTCAACTACACCATGGTGATAACCCCAGGCATTTTTTTTTTCTGGTATTCCTGTGTTCACTAGGATGGAAAAAACCAGCAGGATGAACTGAAATCAACTATCAGCACCCCCATAAAAATCCATTATCTCAGCAACTTGCTCGTGTCCTCACAAAGCCTGAGCTCAGGTTTTGGACCAGGTGCCACTGTGCAAAGGAAGGTGATCCTACCTTGCCTTTAAATTCCCCATTAAAAGCAAACTGGTTTTCTGGCTTTCCATCGGGTACTTTGTATCTTCTGAACCAGTCCACAGTAGCTTCTAAGTATCCAGGCTTCATCCTTCTGACATCCTCGATGTCTGGAAGGGGACATGAGGTTTGTTAGCCAGAAACAGTAACAGAATGTAGTGAATTACAGGATTTATGCGGCTCTGCTGAGTTGTTCTGGGCTGTGCCTCTTTCAGCCCCTCCCCAAGCAGCCTTAGCAACATTTCAGACAGGTTCCCTGAAGCCTCGGTGAGTATGTCCTCAGGGAAGTTAGTGTTTCATCCCCAGGGTGTGTATCCCAAGTGTCCCCAGGAGCTGGCACACATTTAAACAGTTTGGATTAGAGGCTTGGGGGACAATCCCTTTTCTTCCACTGTGTTTGGAATGCCAGGCTGTGCCGAGGATTGGCCACATGTGCCAAACTGCAGTGAAATGTTTTGCTGTAGGATTGTCCTTCCAGCACCACATCTGACTGATAGCAGAGCACAGAAGGAGCAAGGCCTGTCCCCACCTCCTGCAGGCTTTCAGGGGAGGAAGGGAAGCACTGATGCTGCTCCTCCCCCCGTAACTCACCATTGTAGCTGGCTGCTTCGGGGTCTTCAACGTTGATAGCAATGACCTTCCAGTCTGTCTCTCCCTCATCAATCAGAGCCAGAGTGCCCAGCACCTTCACTTGGATGACTTCTCCCCGAGAGCAGACCTGCAAAAGGACAAAGGCCTTGTTGTCCATCCTGGTGCACCCCGGAGTGCACGACAGGAGGCTGTGCAGGGGCTCAGCAAGCAGCCAGGTACCATGAAATTAGCTCTGGCTGTCAGCAGCTCATCAGCCCTGCCTCATCTCAGCAACAATCTCCAGAGGCAGCAGAGGGAAACATCACATCGTTAAGGGAGGAGAGGTAGGAAATTAATAATAATCCCTGGATAATTGGCTTTGGAGACATTAATTACACGTTTCAGGAGTCATTTAGGATGAGTTACCTTGCTTCCAATTTCGCAGACATCAATTGGATCGTTATCTCCACAGCAACCAGTATTTTCATCCTTGTGACCTGGGTCTTCCCAAGTCTGAAAAAAAAACCCCAAACCAACACCAAAATCAACTACACATAAGAATAAGAACTGGCAGGTTTAAAGAGGTAGTAAAAAGCAGGTTTATTTCGGGCATGCAGTTGCCTGGAATAAACAGAGGATGGCCCACTTCACACCTGCTGCCAGGTCAGGTATTTGGGCTACTGTTTCCCTTGGGCCTGGGGAGTTTGAATTCAAGTTAAAAGGTCTCATCTTCCAAAAGCTAAGCAGCCCCTTCCTACCCACAAACCCCCTTTCAACAACTTTCCAGACTTCCTCCTCTGTCCCACAGCTGCGTAAAGGTGAAGTTCACATCTATAAAGGGCAATTGTTGATTTGGCTTCCTGCCTGTTCCTCTCCCTATTCATTCCTTAGCAGAAGTTTCCTGAACTCGAGATAGCAGTCCGGCAGAGATGGAAGACAGACAGGGTATATTGTTTCCCTTTAATTAAACAATTAAAGACCCTGGAGAAGTGATAAGAATGTGGAGTCCCACTGTGCTCTCCACTGCATCTCACCCACAGTGGTGAATGCACATTGAAGGACACGACTCCAGAGGCCAGTTAATTGACTCCAAGAACAAGGGCTGTTTAAAACACGCTCCTGATCAGGAGTGAAATGCACATTCCCACATAAGGAACAAGTACTCCTAAGGGGGTTGAGATACAAAAAGGAATGTTCCTCCCAAACTTCTGTGGGAGGACTAGTGTAGTCAGGACCTTGTGATGGATCCAGAATGTTCAGGAAGATGTTCTGACACCTGGGTGGTGCTGTGGGGCTGTTCACAAACACTATCACATTTCTCTACCAGGAAGTGTTAAGCGCTTGATGCACAAACATCTTTGATCACAAACGCATAACAGAGCAAAGGCTTCAAAAGACACAACTGTGCACAAAGAAACAAGCAGAAGAATTCATTCAAGCAGGAAATCTCTTGTTAAGCCACGTGGGGATAACACTTGACATGTGCTACTGTCAAGAGCACAAATACCGAATTCAGAGTGTTTGCCTGTGATCTGTCACTGACAGCTTATTTCTCTGGAGGAAACCCCAGCCTTAGAGAACATCAGAGGCAAACAGCCCTGTTTGAAGTCTCTCTTTATCTAGCAGCCCCCAGGCATTTAGGAGCATGTGTCCAGATGCCACTATTGTGGTCCCACCTTGCCAGCTGTTTCTGGGAAAGCACATCTGTGCAGTGGTGGGCGTTGGCAAGAAGAGTTTTCCATAAAGATTCAGCCTAAATCCTGCACCATCAGGATAAAGCCTCGTGCTTTGCCAGGCAGGAACTGAAGGCACTGCATTGCCAGATGCACAATGACAGCTCCCTTCAGCCACAGAGAGGGACCTGCCAGCTCCTGCCCAGCCGACCTCTGAGCAGCTGAGGATGAGCAGCAGCTGCTCATCCTCAGGGAGCTTGTTTATAACATCAGATAGAAGCCTAAAACTTGGCATTTCTGCTTAAAAATACCCCTGTTTTCCTGACAGGTTCTCTCCCTCAGCAGGGCAATATATCCACCTGCAAACAGTGCGCTCCAGACCAGACTCTCTGCTGACCTTTTTGCTCATTAATACAGTGGCAATTGCAAGCACCCTCCCTCCTCCCCAACAGGAGGGATGATCCACTGGGATAAACCACAGTACCTGTGGGATGGCACCATAATTCCAGATGTAGCCCTTGTGGGGAAACACGTTTGCTACAAAGCGCAGTTTCCCTTTCTTCACATCCTGCTTAATTGGGTTTAAGGGTTCCTTTGTGGAAATCTGAAAGAAAAGTTACATAAATCCCTCTGCTTTACCCTTTATGAATAAAAAAGTAAATTTTTTAAATGGAACTGACAAGCCAAGAGACCAGGAGATGATGCTGATGCCAGCAGCAGATACTGGACACCTCCTGTTGCATTGCCATCCCTTGGGATATGGTTTCCAGCAGACTTACAAGCCTTGGAATCACATGGGGTTTAGAGCCATAAAATATTGCTTTTATCAGAAGCTATGTGAGAACACCACAGCATTCCAACATCTGCAATCTCAGCCTCCACACCAGAGGAGGTTTATTTCCAGGTTTATTTCCTCCACATCAAGCAGGTACTCACAGGAGAAGTTAGAAACCACTAACTTCTAACCACCAACTGGCAGGTAGAAACCGCTGCAATTCCAGAGGTGGAATTGAGGAGGGATTGACAAAGCCAAGCATTAAGGCTGGAACTGTAATGTAGTTACCTCCATTTTAGCATTTGTCCATCGAGGTACCTCCACGACCATGTTGAACACATTCTGAAGAAAGCAAAACAGCAGTGAGTGGGAAGGAATCTTGGGGCCATGCTTTAAACTAGGGAACACATACAAGTGAGCAGGAAAACCAGCCAGTTCACCTGAAACCATGTTTTTTTTCTGCTGTTTTGGTTTCTTTTTTCAGAGCTAATTTTGAGACAGCTGATAAAAGTCCTGTAGCCCAGTCAGTTGCATGTCATCACTCCAAGCTGAATCCCAGGAAACACCCCAAAGGCCAGATTTGAGGTTCCCACATGTTCTCCATCAGTTGCCACCTACAATCATCCCTATCACATTCCTAGGCTACAGGAACAGGTTAAATCAATGGCAAACAGCTGCACACAAACTACCCTGGACATAACAAAATGGGGTTTAGACCTTATTTATTAAATACAAAGTGTTTAATGCTCCAGAAAGAGCCACTCTGGCCATTCAGAAAAGACAACACCAACATGACAAGCCATCTATTAAATAGTGTGGGTATTTATGTACTCCAAATATTCTAGTCATAATGTAGGGAAGGATGCCCTTTCTCCAGGCTGACACTCCTGTAAAAGCAGACATTGCTAGTGGCATGATGTGAGGATAAAAATGTGGGGGAGAAATGCAGAACCACATCTCACTGTATCTCTTTTAGAGGTGACACTCGAAAACATCTCCTGTTGATCCAGCTGGCCTGAGAGTTCAATGTCAGCCTCCTCTCCAAGAAAACAAGCTTTTCCACACCTGTACCTTAACATCTGCTGTTTGAAGAGATTATGGCCTAGTAACAAAAAGTCAAACCTTGCTCCCTGGCCTGGGCAATCCCCTCCTTAAGCACTATTAGCATGGCAAAGTCCCTCGAACCTGTATTGCCCCATAATTGGATTGACACTGTGCAACAAGTGCTGTTACATCACTGACTTTGCCCACACCCTTCCCTAGCAGAGCTTTATTACAACCCCTTGATTGCAGGGGGTCACTGCTCATTTGCATTTTGCATGTAGAAAGGTACAGAACTATTTTTATTCCTAACTCGAGGGAAGGAATGAGGCAACTGGAACAGGCTGAGCTGGGAGCTTCTGGCTTTGCAGGCAGGGAAAGATGACTTGGGGCTGCATCTTTGTAAGTACTGAAGCTTCCCCATGGTCCAACTTGGCCAAAGACACACAGAGAGCAGCTCAAGGGCATCCCTTTACAATGATACAGGTCCAGGTAAGGTCAACACAGCCCAGCCTGAGACTGAAAAAAACACAATCTGCAATCCTCTCAGTGTCTTAGGAGTCTGAGGATAAGGATCAAGGAGCCCAGACAGAGTGGGACAACCTTTTGCTCTGAGCTGGACCCTGCAATGTAGCTGGCAGCCCACCTGCTAAATGATGAGTAAAACCTCAGTGCTGAGGCACTCCAGCCACAGAGCGAGCCCCATGGGACCAGCACTATTGTGTAACTTTGGGGACTGTGACCTTCAGCTACTGGGACTTTTTTCTCTGAATGACTTGGCACAGAGGTGCTGGCAGCAGCTCTGCATGCCTGAGGGCACACCAATTTCCCCTGTTAAGCGCTACCAGTTCAAGGAACTCCCCCTCACCTCTGTACACACTCCCCTGCTCCTTCCTTCCCTGTTCTGCAGGTGCCTGCAAAGCGTGGCACCATCTGCATTTTCCTTGGCTGGGTTTCCTGCCAGGCACCTGCACTGGGAACTGCCTCCCTACTCAGCCACTGCTGAGTCCTTGATGACCACAATCCATCTTTTCTCCTCTGTGAAGGCAAAAGCCACTACAGACTTCCCAGAGCACCTCAGGTAGCTCCACCACCTTCACCTCAGCAGCTCAATCAGCTGCTTTTTAGAGATTCATCTCTCAGCTCTGCTTATTCTTTCCTCCTTTACCAGAACCACACTCCACCTCTGAATTTCAGCTCTCTCTAACATGTAGTAGTTGCTCCACTACATTTCCCGAGCTGCACAGCTTTATAGTCAGAGAAAGAAACAAGCTACAACAGTAAAGGAAACACTCAGAGAGCCCGAGGTACCACTGAAAAAACATTAAATGAAAACTGAAACACAACCATTTTGATTTCCTGAAGCTGGGGCTTTTTTTGCTCACAACAACCTAATTTGACTAACCACTGTCTGCAAGAAGGATGTGAAAGCCCTGCAGCACTGCAAGGGGCAGGTTCTGCCAGGCAAGAGGTCCCAGGAGATGTTACAGCAGGAATTGAACCTGCTCATCTTCACTCTCTGTTCTTTGTTGTATTATACTTTAGGCCATACTGCAGCCAAACCCCAAGCCTGAAATATGCAGCACCCATAGGAATGGGGATAGATATTACAAAAAAAGCAGTTTTCTGCTTAGCTAACCCAAAATGCCTGCATGGGTAAGCTCAAGCCAACCACTCGCATCTCTGATGCAAAAAATGAGAATGAGATCATCCATTCTCTTCTCCTGGGTTGCTCCACCCGAGGCCAGGACAGCAAGAAACCCATTCCTTGTAGGGTGAGCCTCCCCTGGATGCCTTAGGCTGCAGGACCCCCTGGTTCCTTGCATGTTTCAGGATTCCCTGATCACACCCAAATCCCCTGGTCCCTGGGATGTTCCTCGATGCCCTGGTCTCTGGGATGTTTCAGCACCCCTGGTCTTCTGTGTGTTCCCAGATCCCTTGATCCCCGGGATGTTTCAGCACCCCTGATCCCCTGTGTGTTCCCAGACCCCCTGATCCCCGGGATGTTTCAGCACCCCTGATCCCCTGTGTGTTCCCAGACCCCCTGATCCCCGGGATGTTTCAGCACCCCTGATCCTCTGTGTGTTCCCAGACCCCCTGATCTCCTGGATGTTTCAGCACCCCTGATCCCGTGTGTTCTCAGCACCCCCGATCCCCCGTGTGTTCCCAGATCCCTTGATCCCCCGGGATGTTTCAGCACCCCTGATCCCCTGTGTGTTCCCAGACCCCCTGGTCCCTTGGATGTTTCAGCACCCCTGATCCCCTGTGTGTTCCCAGATCCCCTGATCCCCGGGATGTTTCAGCACCCCTGATCTCCTGTGTGCTCCTAGATCCCCGGGATGTTTCAGCACCCCTGATCCCCTGTGTGTTCCCAGATCCCTTGATCTCCTGGATGTTTCAGCACCCCTGATCCTCTGTGTGTTCCCAGATCCCCTGATCCCCGGGATGTTTCAGTACCGCGGATCTCCCGGATGTTTCAGGACTCCCCGATCCCCTGCGTGTCTCAAGACCTCCTCTTACCTTCCCGGGGTCCGCGTAGATGGGGATATCGTGGAAGGGGGAGATGTAGCGCCCGGCGGCATCCTCTGCAAGGCAAGGGGAGGGAGCCCGGAGTCAGACGCCCGGCAGCGCTCACCGGAGCGGGCTCAGGCGGGCGCTGGCGGGCAGCAGAGGGGCAGGCGGGGCTGGGGGGTTGTCGGGGCCGCAGCACTCACTGAAGAAGAGCCGGTACTCGGGGCTGTGGGGCCCGGCGCGCTCCTCCACGCCGTACCGCGACATCGCCGCGCCCGCGCTCGCCGCCGCCGCCGCCGGGTGTGGGGGGCACTGCGCAGGCGCCGCCCCCGCGCGCGCGCACGCGCACCCGGCCCGCCCCGCGCCACGCGGCGCGGCGGGGAACGGTCCGGTCCCGGTGGGAACGGTCCGGTCCCGGTGGGAATGGCCCGGTCCCGGTGGGAACGGTCCGGTCCCGGTGGGAATGGTTCGGTCCCGGTGGGAATGGCCCAGCCCCGGTGGGAACGGTCCGGTCCCGGTGGGAATGGCCCGGTCCGGTGGGAATGGCCCGGTCCCGGTGGGAATGGTCCGGTCCCGGTGGGAACGGTCCGGTCCCGGTAAGAACGGCCCGACTCTGGTGGGAATGGTCCGGCCCCGGTGGGAACGGTCCGGTCCCGGTGGGAACGGTCCGGCCCGGCTGGGAACGGTCCGGTCCCGGTGGGAACGGTCCGGTCCTGGTGGGAACGGTCCGGTCCCTGTGGGAACGGTCCAGCCCGGTGGGAACGGTTCGGCCCCAGTGGGAACGGCCCGGCCCAGCGGGGAATGGTCCGGTCCCGGTGGGAATGGCCCGGCCCAGCTGGGGATGGCTTGGCCCAGCTGGGAATGGCCCGGCACGCCTGGGAATGGTCCTGCTCGCCATGGCCAGAACAGCCTGGGCTGTCATGGACCTGCACAGCCTGGTCCTAGCCCAGCATAGTTCAGCATGGCCATAGTAGCAAGCGGTGGCGTGATCCTTCATGGCATGGCTGGCACAGTCCAGCATGGCATGATAACAGCCTGGGGTGGCATGGACTGGCATGCCATGGCTTGGTCCAGCATGGCACAGCCACTGCAGTATGGTGGGATGGTCCAGAATGGCCACAAATGCAAGGGGTGGCATTGTCCTGCATGGCATGCTTTGGTCTAGCAGGGTCACTATAGCATGGGATGGCGTGGTCCAGCCCAGCTTGGTCCAGCATGGCCACAGCACTGTGGGATGCCTCATTACACCATGGCCACAGCATCGCCCATCCATGGAATGGCCATGGAATGGTCCATGGGGTAGCACAGTCCAGCACAATATGGCTTGTTCCTGCCTGGCACGGCCTTGGCAGCGTGGTTTGACACGGTGCCACATGGCATGGCTTGGTCCAGCACAGCATGGTGCTGCATGCCTCTCCGTAGCATGGCCAAGCATGGACAGGATCCCTGCATCCCCTGGCCCTGTGCCTGGACTGGGGTGGGTAAGGGGGGTTCTGGCAGGGCCCAGGGGGCTCAGCCAGGGGTCCTCAGATGGTGCTGTGGGAGAAGTGGAGGAGCCTAGCCAGGAACAAGGCAACAGTAGGACACACCTTTATTTCCATGTCTCGTGGCCATAACGTGGCAAGTCCCCACTCCCCACCCCGCAAGCCCTTGGTCCAGAGGGGTTTGGTGGCCACAGCTCCTCAGCCATCCCATGCAGGGGCACCAGCGTGGCGCGGGGCCAGTGGCCCTGACTCGGACACGGCTGGTGAGTCGCTGGTTCGCACTTGGGTGAAGATGCGGTTGCGAGTGCCAAAGAGGGTCCCGTGACCGTGGCTGCGGGGGGTGTAGGGCCTGCGCTGGCCGTGGAGCGAGCAGAGCGGGGCCCTGAAGACCTCCTGGAAGCCCCGGCGGAAGTTCTCGTTGAAGTAGCCGTAGATGATGGGGTTGGCGCTGCTGTTGAAGAAGGCCAACCAGTGGGCGAACGGGTAGACGTAGACGGTGAGCAGGCGCAGCTGGGCCTCGCTCAGCTGCCCGTAGTCCGTCAGCAGCATCAGCGTCCAGAGGGGCAGCCAGGAGATGGTGAAGAAGAGGGCAACAATGATGAGCATGTTGATGACCTTGGCCTTCCTCCGGGAGATCCTCCTCCCCTCCGTCTCCTCTCCGCCGTGGGTGGGCGCCACTGACTTGAAGAGCTTGAAGGCGATGCGGGCGTACATGATGACGATGAGGGCGAGGGGAGCCACGTAGATGTGGGAGAAGAGGATGGTGGTGTAGATCCTCCTCATCCCTGTCTCAGGCCAGGCCTCCCAACAGGAGTAGAGAGGGTAGGAGTTGTTGTAGGTGTCCACCATGAAGTGGTGCTCCTCCCTGGTGACAGTCAGGGTGACGGCAGCAGGGCACATGATGAGCAGGGCCAGCACCCAGATGATGGCGATGGTCAGCAGGGCTTTCCTCAGGGTCAGCTTCTGCCGGAAGGGGTGGACGATGCAGCGAAACCTGTGGGAGAACAGCTGATGGTAGCTTTGGGCACCTGGTGGGGACATCCCTGGGGAAGGAGGGCAGTCAGGACCCAGGGGTGGGAATGGAGGGCAAGGTGGGTTGCTCTTTACACGTGTCCTTTGGTGGCAGAGATAAGTTGGTGCTTTCAGCCCAGTGTGGGGAAGGACATCTTGCTGGAATGCCCCATGCACAGCTCTGTGGTCCTCCTGGAGAGCTGTGACAGGCTCCTGACATTCCCAAGAGCCTCCCCGCAATGGGAACCACACAGGGCACCTGGACCTGCTGGAAATTGCTTGGACCCCATGTCCCCACGTCCCCGTGCCAACATACCTCTCCACAGCAATGGCGACCAGCGTGAAAACAGAGGCGGAGACGGACATGCCCTGCACCAGGCCGCTCATTTTGCACGTGATGTTGTCAAAGGGCCAACCTGTGAGGGGACACTGTGGAGGCTGTAGGTGCCTCTGGCTCACCCAGCTCCCTTTAGGTGTCCCCATCCACTGTGTTGTTGCTGGGGGATGCTAAGTCCTGCTCCTAAGAGGGGTCTTGTGTGGAGATAGCCTTTAGCAGCATGGATCCTTAAAGAAGAACCCCAAAACTGGTAAAAAGGATGCACATTACACTTAGAAACTCAAGGAACATGGTGGCTGTCATTTTTCCTGCCGACTTTGGGACTCTCAATCAGAAGGACTTTCATCTTGTTTCTTGACCCCAATACCAAGACCATAAATAAATCACACCCCATAATCAATAGATACAAACCCTGCCCTATGGCCTGGCTGCTGCTGCAGCTGAACCCTCCCAGTGCCTTATCTTTGGAAAGGTCAACAGGCAGAGCTGAGCCAGCACAGTAGAAGGTGAATGTAGAAAGGAGTTTTTTTTCAGTGTTGCTTGGTAAAGAATGGCTGAACTTCAAACAAATATGCAAATGCAACATTAGGGCCAGACTTATTTTACCACAAATGGCCAGAACCTCAAAAAAAAAAAAAACAACAACAAAAACAAAAAAAAAGGTCTTTCCCCCTTCCTCTGCCTTGCTCACCTGTGATGAGGTTGTCCACCAGGGTGGTGGGCATGCAGAAGATGCCCACCAGCAGGTCACTGATGGCCAGGTTGAGGAGGAACATGTTGGTGACCGTGCGCATCTGGCGGTTCTTCACCACCACGAAGCACACCAGGACATTGCCGATCACGCACATGAGGAAGATGAAGGTGTAGGCCAGGATAAACATGAGAGCCACGGGGGAGGAATGCTGGTAGTACGCCAGGAAAGTGGAGTTCTCCCTCAGGAGGTGGCTGGCGCTGGAGTTGGGCCACCGGGTGCCATTGGAAGGGCCTGGGGAAGGGAAAGCAGGAAAATGAAGCCAGGAGAGAATAAAGCAATTATTCTCTTCATTTCTTATGCCTCTAGAGGTGGGTTTTCATATTTATTCCAGTGCCCAGACTGGCTGGGACATGTCCTGCTGGACTCATCTCCATGCCCCAACAAGTCTCCCCCTCCTTGGGTTACACAGCTCAAGGTTTTGCAGCACCTCGGCTGAATTATTTTAAATCATTATTGTTTTATACCATCGATGTCATTATTATTTGATACAATTATTGTTTGATATCGTTATTACTTTATATCATTATTATTTGCATCATTCTTTTGATGAGGAATTAGGGCGGCCCAGAAGACATCCTAATCTCGTGGGCCTTTTTTTTAGGGATGATGCAAGGAAGACAAATCCACATCCTGAGACTCCAGTGCTCCGGCCTTATGGGAGTTGTATCCGTGCGGTCCCAGTCACGGCCGGCCTGGGACCATCCCTGCCCCCGGGTTTTCAATTCGATATTCCGCAAAATCTTATTCTCCCCGGCAAAGCCGCAAGAACCAGAGGAAAGCGGCTGAGGCAGAGGACACCCTCCCCTCCTCTCACATTTAAGCGATAATTGTCTTTCTGATCCTTATCCGGGAGGTCCTGGTGGAGGCGCGGGGGTGGTATTTTGTCACCAGGACTGAACGGGGAGCGGGGCTCTGCAGGTCCCACCCTCGGGCTTCCCCAGGCGCACACCGGCAGCGATGCGGGAGGATGCCGGGCGTGGGCAGGAGCTGCTGCAGCGGTGACGGGACTGACTCCGGGAGAATCCAGGCTGCAGTGGTGAGCCGAGGAAAGGCACATTTTAGCTTTAAGGCTCAGCCTAAGCGCCTGCAGGTCAGCCCTGCGCTGACAGCCCCCCAAAACCGCTGTGTGCTGGGCAGCTGGAGCATCCCCCATCCCTGCGCCGATGCCGGTGCTCAGCTCGCCAGCCGAGGTGCTTTTCCCAGCCACCGGGACCACCGGCTTCCTCAAGGTTCCAGCAGGCAGGAGGTCCTATCCAGCCCCTAATACCCCAGTCCTGAGTGCAGGATTTGGGCAACACATTCCCAGTGGGGATTCAGAAAGGCGCCGGGGTGGTTTGCAGCTGACACAGGAGAAGGAGCCTCTTGGAGAGGCAAGGGAGTAGCGGGATCGAGGGGGCAAGACTCTCCAGATAATCAGCATCAGATTGAATCAGTATCAGCGTGAACCAGCTCTGTAAGCAGGAGCAATAACGACCACTGTAATGAGATTGCCCAAAACCTGTGATATTAAGCCTAAAACTTTGCTGGACTTTATTTTTTTGGGGCTGCAGTGCAGCACGAGCAGTAGGTTGGTGTCCTATAGAATTGGAGTTGGTTTTAAAGCGAGGTGGAAGACGGGGAAAGGAAAACAAGGGGCTGCTGAGCACCCGGGTGGTGCTGAACGGATGAGTGAGTGGATGGATGGATGAATGGGTGGAGGAATGGATGGATGGATGGATGGATGGATGGATGGATGGATGGATGGATGGATGGATGATGGGTGGATGGATGGATGATGGGTGGATGAATGGATGGATGGATGGATGAATGGATGGATGGATGGATGGATGATGGGTGGATGGATGGATGATGGGTGGATGGATGGATGGATGGATGGATGGATGGATGGATGGATGCAGGCATCCTGAGCTCAGCACTGACTGCCACCACCTGATGTGGTGAAAAGGGGATGGAGGGACCGCAAGGAGACGATGGACTACCTGCCTCCCTGCCCGGCTGTGGGAAACCACCGCGGGGAAAGGCTGGTCTGATGGAACAGGGGGCTGACATGAGGGGTGGATAGCTTTTCTGGGAGGATAAAATCAATCAGATCTTAGCACTCACCTCCGCCGGCCCGACCCGGCTCCGAGGGCTGCATCGCTCCCGTGCAGAAGGCGATGTGCTGCCCGGGGAGGGAGCGCAGCTCGCCCCCGTTCCTCGCTCCGTTCCTCCCGCCCGCCCCGGAGCCCCGGAGCCCCGGAGCCGCCGCCGCGGTGCCGCCGCGCCGGTTGCGGCTGCTCGCCGGCTGCAGCGGAGAAGGGGAGGGGGTGCGGGGGGAAAGAGCCTCCTATCGCCATGGATACCCGGGACCCGACGCTTACCCACGCGGGCAAGGAGAGGGAGGGAGCGGGTTCGCTCCCTAGGGATGCTCCGGCTCTGTGCCCCCTCGCTGCCACCGAGGTCCCCACAGTGATGCTGGCAGCTGATCGCTGCTGTCCCCAGCAGCGCTCCTGTCCACCCCGGGAGGAAAATATGCCAGGAGCCTCAAAACGAGTGGGGAGATCCCCCACCCATCAGTCCGCACAGAGGGAAAAGCAACACGATGTTTAGAGATGCTGGTCCTGGTTTCAGGCAGCTCCTCTGGCATGCCCAACATCTCTTACCATAATTTTTTATCAAAGTTTGGCAAGTCTAGAAGTCAAATATTTACAGGATTTACCGTTCCTGGCTGTCCCCAGCCCGCACACAGCATTGGGAAGTATTTGTCCCTTAAATAAAAAAAGGAACAAACAAGGGAGATGTTTAAACAAGGCATTCTGAGATAACACCTGGAGTTTCTCCCAGGAGTTTTTCTTCTGCAGGCAGCCAGCTGCTCAGGGACATGGCTGTGCTTGGCAGTGGCCAAGCCAAGCCAAGAAGCCACTCTCTCCAGGACATTTCTTCCTGGGAAGGGAATCAGCACAACTTGAGGACCCACAGCACCCAAGAGGTGGGCACACACTTCTGGGGACAGCCACGGGGTGAGCAGCGTGTGGGGACCTACTGGCATTGGGTCACTTTGGCTTCCACAGGAAGGGAAGAAAAATTTCTTAGAAAACAAGGATTTTTCCAGGGATGAATCTGGGAGAATCCAGTTGGAGGCTGCAGTGAGCAGCTGAGCGAAGGGACTTCTCTAAGGAGAAGACTGGTAATTCAAATTTAATCAGATACAAAGCCCCCAGTGTAACAGGAAAGCATTTAATCAGGCACTTGGCACACCACCACTTTGTCAGCAGTTCCAGGGAGAACCCTTACAGCTGCAGGGATATGCTCCCCGTCAGTGCCTGGGTGGCAGGATGAACATCTGGATTCCCCCCAGCTCTACCCAAACCTCCCAGCACATGTGTTGCAGCTCCTCTGCACCCCCAAAATGCGTAAGCAGGAGATTGCCTGGCTCGGGATTTTCTCCCTTCACGGGGGAGCCCCACTGCTTGCTTTTAATTTAGGAAAATCGAGGCACTCGCTCGGGTTTGGGACCCTCTGGCTGCAGCTTCGGGGCAGAAACGGGGGCGTAGCAGGGACTGACCTAAGCCAAACCACTCTGGTGGGCAGTCACCCCTCGGGACAGCTTGGGCACCCTGGGATCCTGTCAGGCTCTGGGGATGGGCTCCTCTGGAGACAGCAGCAGGTCGAAGGGAACCAGGGGCCGGACCAGCAGCCGCACCTCAGGGCTGACGGGGTTCGCCCGCAGGTTCAGGCTCCGCAGCGATGCCATGGAGGCCAATTTATCCGTCGGCACCTCTGGAAAGAGAGCACGGAGGTGAGAACCTGTCCTGGAGGGGTGGAGGCGATGAAAGATCCTTTTGATGGACAGCCTGTCTGCAGGCTTTGAGCAAAACAGAAACACAGTGAAATATTCATTTATCCAACTGCTCAGGCAAATGGGTATTGGTTGGACTCAATAGTCTTAGAGGTCTTTTCCAACATAAATGATCCTGTGATTCTAAGGAATGTGTCAGCAAGGTGCAAACATGAAGATATCCAGTGTGGGCACTGCCCCCCAGTTCTCCCAGCACTAATAAAACCCCTGCTGGGACATTAAATTGGGATTCAAAGACTTATTCCCTAATTTTATCCTCAGTGTTGCAATGCCCAGGAGTCCTCTCCAAGCTAACAGGAAGGCACATGGTCTTTGCCCTTGTTGGACAGGCTGCAAAATGGCTCTCAGCTATCAAGAGGCACCCTTCTATTTTGCAATTTCCACGAGTTTGGGTGTTGTCCTTCAGAAAACATGACATTTACAAACTCCGCATTAAAAAAAAAGGTGCAGCTCAGCTGGATTGTCCCAATGTGAATCCACTGAGAGCAGAGGAATGAGACCAATATGAAAACCTCAACCTAATTAAGCTCATTAAAAGGTGACAGATTTTGCTACAATTAACAATATTTTGAGCTAGCAAAGCCCACTTGGCTGATTTACCTAGACCAATTTCTTTATAATTTGGCCACCAAAATGACAAGAGCCTTTTCTATCCCAGCTCCTGCTTCCTCTGCCAGCACCTGGAGCAGAATTGCGATGTTGTAATTATATCTGGTAGATGATTATGTAATTTTTAAACCATGAAACATATTTTATGCTGGAAAAATACTCAAACACTTCAATGCCTTTGTTTTTTCCCTCTTTGTCCTCCAGAAAATGGTGTTATTTTCCATACACAAATTCCCTAGGAGCACATAGCTCATCAGGCAGAGCTTCACATGAATTTTTTTAATAACTCTTCTTCATCGTGGATTTGTTCACTGCCATTCCCCTGTATCATTTTGCTATTTTTTTCCCCTGAAGCATCAAAGTAATATATTTTTTCATACATCTTCCTTTTTAATCATCATCTAAAACAGTGGAGAATAAGTTTAATCATCCTCTTATGCAGCACAATAAAGTTAAAAGTGCTTTCACCCATTTTGCTTCAATTAGGGAGTTTAGTAAAGTATTTTGGGGACCAGGTTGGGAACAGCTCAGCTCTGCTCCCTAATTCAGGGTGAGGAGCAGTGACTCACCCCTGGCATGAAGGGACAAGCAGGGCACATGGTGCAGCCTGTAGCTGTGGGGTTGTGCCCTGTGAGACACAAATCCCTCGAAAAACAACCCAAAACATTCCTTGCTGCCTTCCCAATGGATGAGGCACTTGCATTTGAGCCTGGATTATTCATGCTGGCTTCACCAATTAAGCAAAAAACAGGAAGGGAAAAGGCTTCTTTACATCATTAAAGCAGAATGTGACAATAAGTGAGTGGAATGGTCTGGGTTGGAAGGGGCCTTAAAGCTCATCCAGCCCACCCCCTGGATGGAGGCAGGGACAGCTTCCACTGTCCCAGGTTGCTGTCAGCCCCATCCAGCCTGGCCTTGGACACTGCCAGGAATGCACAGTGTCTCTGTGTCAGTGTCTCATCACCCTGACAGGGAAGAATTTATTCCCAATATCCCATCTAGCTCTACTCTGAGTTTGAAACCATCCCCCTTTGTCCCATCTCGACATTCTCAGGAGGACAAAATTAACCACAGCTGCCCCCAGCAGTGACCTCCCCAGCCTTGGCAGCAGTCTCAACATCATCCCTATTAAACCATTAGTCAAGACATAAGAGAAAGAGAAGCTGAAGCTCCTGGCACCAAAATATCCCCATGGATTTGGGAGCTTTAAATGTTGATTTGATATAAATCTAATTACCAGAGAAAGAGTTAAAAGCACTGACAGTAATATATACATAATTACAGTTTATTTAGATGAAAAGGCTGGCTTGTGGCACTAAATGTCTCCTTCACAGAGCCCACAGGCTCCAGGCAGGCATTAATTAATCTCCTTTCACTCCTGTTTCCCTTTGGAAAACATCACCTACCAACTCCAGCTCAATATGTCTTAGCAAGTCACTCAGCTGTTTCAGCAGGAGCTTTTAAATCAGATTTGCAGCCCTAGTAGGAGCTCTCCAGCATCTCTGGGATGGCACAGGAGGACAGGCAGGATCAGCACTGGCACAGCACCACAAACCAGGGCATCTGCAACCCTACAAACACCAGCTCACGTGCAGGGGAACCTATTTGGGAAGGGCTGGTGGTAGCAGTGTGACTGCCCAGGTAAGGCTGAAACCCCCTGGCTTTCTGGTCTCTACCTCTTCCCTTTCCAGAAAATGTGTAAAATATGCTCACATCACCTGTTTCTGCAGCCAGACAGAGTGGTGTGCACTACTCAGACATATCCCTACAACATTTTGCCTTGAAATTGTCAAATTTTACTCTGTTTTTATTTTCCCCACATCTGGAGGACACCTCTGAGCTGAGGTGGGAGGTGACCCAGCTTGGGCTCCAAGCCACCCCCTCCCCTGGGATCAATCCAGCTTGGGTACAACCCTGGATGCAGCCTTTCCTCCCTGCATATTAGCAGGGAAAAGGCATCAAAAAGCTGCATTCCCTTCTGGCAGCATCCTGCTTCCACACAACAAGTGGGGAAAATGCTGTTCGGAGACCAGCTCGGATGGAAATCAGCCAGTTGAACTCAAAAAGTGGAGGAGGGAACTAAAAGTGAGACAGCTCTCTCCAGGAGGCAGGAGAGAAAAAGAGGGTGAGGAAAAGCCATGTTTTTCTCTGGCTCCTGTGGAAGCAGTTTTTAATTCCAGTGTTTCTACAGGCACAGCTGGGGAGCAGCTGATGTGAGGCTGTTAATAAACCTCGTGTTGCAGGGAGCAGCTTTCCCAGCAGCAGCTGAAGCAATCCCAGATAAAACAGCAAAACTGAGTGGACTCCCATATTCGCCTCCCTGGGGGTCCGTGGGGGTTGTGGGATGCTCCAGCCTGGGCTCTTTGAAAGCTGCCTGCTAAATAAATTCACTTTTATCTGTGTACAACAGCTGCCCCCTTTGCCCAGCTTTCACAGACTCCAAAGCCTTCAGCTTTTTGCACATGAAAAATTTTCCTGCCACTGCAGGGCTGAGGGATGAGCAGCTCTTACCATTCCTTTAATTGAGTTTTTAGGGGATTTTATAATGTTAAACAGCTGCTGTTTGTTCTGGGAAAGTTCAGGTGGGCTCACGTCCTTGCTTAGGCTGGCAGCAAACATCCCAGCCAAGCATTCCCGGGGCCGGATTCTGCAATCAGCTCTGTTTTTTTAATGAAATCTGATGATTTTGGCTCACCCCAGCTGGAGGTGCCTTTAAGAGCTCCATGCCAGCGTGGTGAATAGTGCAGCTTGAACGGGGTTTGGTTCCCACTGTGCCTGCAGCAGCTTTTCCCTGGGGGGCAAATTTCCTTTCCCGGGAAAGGGAAATAGCTAAGCAGGCTCTGATGATTTAACAACACCCCTCGGGTGATGCTAAACCACCTTTTTCCAAATCACCTGCGATCTGGTTCTGTTCCAGGTCGATGGTCTCCAGGGCGGGGGCGCTGGCCAGGGGCTCCGGGAAGCGCCGGAACCTGTTGCGGGAGAGGTCGATGGATCGGAGGTGCAGCAGGGAACCCATTTCCTCGGGCAGCCGGTGCAGGGAATTGCCTGCCAGGTTGAGCTCTGCCAAGACAGAAGGGAGGTGGTGGGATGCAGGGAAAAAGATGGGGAAATAATTAATGTACAGCTCGCTTACAGCCTCTGGCCCCCGTGGACTGCCAGGTCCATCAGTGGGATTCCAGCCCCAAAATTGGGTTTTTTTCTTTTGCTGTTTTCCGTGGTTGTGAGTGTAGATTTGCCTGCTGGGAATACCACATTTAGGAGCAACGCTTTTGTTTGTTTCCTCAGGCTTTCCTAATGAAATTGGGCGGCCTTTTGCAAGCAGGGTCCGTAAAAAATAAGGAATATTTCCTCATAAAGTCAGTGCAATTACTTCCCAACGGACATTGTCATGGCTTAAGCTCTCTATATTCATGTGCCTGGACTCCTTCTGAGGAATAAACAGAACAATGGAAGAAAGGTCTTTAGATGAGAAAAATATATATTTTTTGCAGTTTACCTGTCTGTGATGCTTTCCCACCCCAGAAATGATCTCCTGTGGGGCCAGGAGTAGCACTCCTTGGAACAGAACCCAAATCCTGCTGCCCCAGTGCCCTTCTCCAGTGACACAGAGCTTTCTGCACTATAAATACCCATACAAGCTGCTCTGCCCCTGCTAATACCTGGCATTTATAGGTCCTGCCTTATTCAGCCTGTCCCCAGCCCTGGGGCATCTGTTCCTGCTCAGACCCAGCACAGGTCACCGCACGAGTGATTGGTTCACTGGTGGAGCAAAGCCCTTGCTGGGAAACAAAGTAAATTTTTCCTTTCAGGGCTTGTTGTGCTGTCTAGAAAATGAAAACTGATTTCCTTTGCTGGATATATTTCCTTTCCCCAGTCTAGGGGTGTTCTCACAGACGATGCTCCAGCTCCAGAACAAGGGAAGCCTTCCCAGGCACTCACCACAGTGGCATTTGTGTGGTATGTTGTAGGAACAAAATTGATTTTAGAAGCTGCCAGAGCATCCCCAGCGCCGTCCTCGGTGCTCAATACCGTGGTGCTGGATGCTCTGGATGTTTGCATGGCCATTTTTTAATGGATTAGCCTCGGGCTGCCTTCTCTGGGCTCCGCAGGGAGGTGTCCCCGCGGTGCTGATGATCGCTCCCATCTCCTGCAGTGATTAACTCTCATTGATGTCTCAGGACGAGGACTAATTAGTCGGCAGAGCCTGGATTGCCATGCCCTGTTATCCCCCAGCTGCCTTTCCTGTCCTCCTCTATCCTCAGCCCCATCCTCGGAGGGATCTGGGGGGTGATCAGTGACTCCACAGCATCCTGGTACCAGTTTGGAAGGGTGGGTGAGAGCAGAACCTTCAAGGTGCAGAAGGTATAAGGAAAAATTGATATTTTGGGGTCTGAACTAATGCTGGCAATGAGGTGTGAGCTCAGGGGAGACTCTTGGTGCTTTGCTCCCTCTGCAGCAGCCTGGGGGCTCCTGGAGCGTCCCAGAGGGTTGGAAGTAGCAGTCCCTTACCTCTCAGCTGGCTGAAGGTGGTGATGAATCGGCTGGTGATGGACTTGAGCTCATTGTTGGCCAGGGAGATGCGCTGGATCCCCTCGGTGACGCTCCTCATGGCTTTGTAGATTCCAACAGGGAAGGTCATCAGTTTGCAGCTGGCCAGATCTGTGCATAGAGGGGTCCAACAAGGGTCCAACAACTTCAGTCCTCCTGCTCCCCTGTGTCCCTAATTCCCCGGGGGTAGCTGAGCAGCCCGGGGATGTTTATTCCACCGCTGAAGAGGATGGATTTCCCTGGGCATGCTCCTGGCTGGATTCCTCATGGTCTCGGGTGATTGTCCCATGGCAAGCAGTGGGGACAGGAAAAAAGATTTGGTTGTGCTTCTCACCTCGTGGTCTTCTTGTTTTGTCCTGAGTTGTTTCTGTTTCGCCTCTCAGGAAACTCCACAGATAGAAACCCTGTATCTCAGCCCCAGGATGGGCTCTGCTTCCTGCCCCCTTCCCAAAGCCACCACAGGGGCTGATGTTCCATCCTCCCACGTTTCTCTCAGGAGGATGTGGAGAGCCTGAGCAGTGAAGCTCCAGCTCCCGGCACACGCTGGTTTATATCCCAGGGCCGGGAATCCAGTGGGAATAAAAATGAGTGGCTTTCATCTCTCCCCTTTGATGATCTTCACTCTGCTCTTGGGTATTAGATGGAAATGGGGAAATTGCAGGAAAAAACAAATCTGACAAGGCCACATGGGGAAAAATCTGCCCCTGCCACTGCTTGCAAGGAGGGGACACACCCCATGGGATTTTGTGAACCTGCTCTAACTTTGTGGGGCTGAGGACCCTTTGGGGGAGCCCTTCTCTTCTCCAGAGTGCAGGGAGGGAACGCCGACAGCTTTTTTTAGACTGTGGCAGTGAAAACTAGAGCCCTGCTCCCGGATACCTGATCCTCAACGGGGCCCAAGTGGGAGCTGGGACAGAGCTCTGGGCTTACCCAGGGAATCCGTTTTGTTCTCCACCGTATCGTTCACCTTCCTGGCCACCCGTGCGACCGCCTCGCCCATCCTCTTGTGCATGCGGGCGGCTGGTTCCGCCGGGAATGCGCTCCGGGCTGGGGGATCCAGGGCTGGAGGGAGCAACCAGCCACTCTGGCCTCTGGGAGAGGGATACTAAAAATAACTGACGGGATCAGTGTTCCCGGGAGGGAGGGAGGCTGTGCTGGGGCTGGCATGGCCCTCAGGGTGAGATTCCCAGCTTTCCAGGATGGTGCTTTTGGGGTATATAGATGCATCCTATTCCTTGGCTTGGCATATGGGGATTCATCTCCTTTCTTGGTTTGGGAAATGAGGATGCATCCCTTTTCCTGGTCTGAGTTATTTGGATGCATCCTCCTTCCTGGTATTGGATATGCCATTTTCCTGGTTTGGGACATGGGCATAGGTGCCTCTTCCTTGTGTGGGATATGGGGATGCATGCCCTTTCCTGGTTTGACATAAGGGGATGCAACCCATTTCCTTATTTGGGATATAGGGATTCATGCCCTTTTCCTGGTTTGGGATATGGAGATGAATGCTATTCCCTAGTTTGGAATACAGGGTTGCAACCTCTTTCCTGGTTTGGGATATGGGGATACAACCCCTTTCCTGGTTTGGGATATGGGGCTACAACCCTTTTCCTGATAGAGGATATGGGGATACAACCCCTTTCCTAGTTTGGGATGTGGAGCTACAATCCCTTTCTTGGTTTGGGATGTGGGGCTACAACCCCTTTTGTGGTTTGGGATATGGGGATACAACCCCTTTCCTGATATAGGATATGGGGATACAACCCCTTTCCTAGTTTGGGATGTGGGGCTACAATCCCTTTCTTGGTTTGGGATGTAGGGATACAACCCCTTTCGTGGTTTGGGATATGGGGATACAACCCCTTTCCTGATATAGGATATGGGAATACAACCCCTTTCCTAGTTTGGGATGTGGGGCTACAAGCCCTTTCTTGGTTTGGGATGTGGGGCTACAAGCCCTTTCTTGGTTTGGGATGTGGGGCTACAACCCCTTTCTTGGTTTGGGATGTGGGGCTACAACCCCTTTCCTGATATAGGATATGAGGATACAACCCCTTTCCTAGTTTGGGATGTGGGGCTACAATCCCTTTCTTGGTTTGGGATGTAGGGATACAACCCCTTTGGTGGTTTGGGATATGGGGATACAACCCCTTTCCTGGTATAGGATATGTGGATACAACCCCTTTCCTAGTTTGGGATATGGGAATACAAGCCCTTTCTTGGTTTGGGATGTGGAGCTACAACCCCTTTTGTGGTTTGGGATATGGGGATACAAGCCCTTTCGTGGTTTGGGATGTGGGGCTACAACCCCTTTCTTGGTTTGGGATATGGGGCTACAACCCCTTTTGTGGTTTGGGATATGGGGCTACAACCCCTTTTGTGGTTTGGGATGTGGGGCTACAATCCCTTTCTTGGTTTGGGATGTAGGGATACAACCCCTTTGGTGGTTTGGGATATGGGGATACAACCCCTTTCCTGATATAGGATATGGGAATACAAGCTCTTTCCTAGTTTGGGATGTGGGGCTACAACCCCTTTTGTGGTTTGGGATATGGGGATACAAGCCCTTTTGTGGTTTGGGATACGCGGATGCATTCCTTTACCCGGTGACTTCATTCAGCTCGCTCTAGCCAAAACATTCTGACCGAAGGCATCCTGCACAGGACGGAACGGCGGGACACCATCATCCTTCCTTCCCGCCCTCCCAAAAAACAAATAAAAAAACCCATCTTCCCACGCCGGGAGTCGAACCCGGGCCGCCTGGGTGAAAACCAGGAATCCTCACCGCTAGACCACGTGGGAAGCGCGGACACAGCCACGCGGCGCCGCGCCTGCCCCCTGGCGGCGGCGGCCCCGGCGGGGCGGGCCCGGGCGGGGCCGCTCCGCCCGCGCCGCTCGGCGGGGACAAAGCGCGGCGCCGAGCGGGGGCCATGTCGTCCGCAGGCGGCCGCCAGCCCAGCCAGAGCCGGGCCATCCCCACCCGCACCGTCACGCTCAGCGACGCCGCGCAACTCCCCGCAGACTACTGCACCACCCCCGGCGGGACGCTCTTCTCCACCACGCCGGGAGGTAAAAGCGCCGCGCCCGCCGGGGCCTCCGGGGCAGCGCGCCCGGGCCAGCCCCGCCGCCCCGAGCGCCGCGTGTCGCGGGCGGACCGTGCTTATATCCCGTCTGTATGGCGCTGATACGCAGCGCCTGCCGCCCGCTCGCCTCGACGCACACGCGTGGAGATAGGTTTGTTGTTTTTCCGGGACGTACCGGGAGCGCGGAGGGTCCCGGCGGGGCGGCAGCTGGATCCCGGGACGGGTTGGCAGGAAGCTCCTGCGGAACGCGGGCACCGGGGGCTCGGTGCCTCGGCCCTGCCCCGCTCCGGCACCGCGGGGTGGTGACATGCCCCGTCCCTGTGCAGCGGACAGGGACACGTGGTGTTCCGGGGCGCCGCTTCCATCGGCATCCCCGGGACGCGTTCCCACCCCTGCCCGGAGTTTGCCCGGTCGCTGCGCCGGGACAGCGTTGAGCGCCCCGGTTACCGCCGGGGTGTTTGGCCAGCGCGGAATTATCGCCTGTTGTGCCCAGATAAGAGCGGGCAGAGCGGCGGCGCGCACCCCCCCAGCCCTCCCCGCCGATCTGTGGCGGAGAACCTTGGACGGGGTGCCCGTTCCGCCGGGAAACTCCTTCGGCAAACAAGCGCTGCCGAACCGGATTCCCCCACTCTGCTCCCGTCCTCCCCCCAGGCACCCGGATCATCTACGACCGCAAGTTCCTGCTGGACCGCCGCAACTCCCCCATGGCCAAGACCCCGCCTTGTCACCTCCCCAATATTCCCGGCGTCACCAGCCCCGGCGAGGCCGGCGAGGAGCCCAAAGCGGACTCTAACAGCTTGAACCACCAGGAGGGCAAGCCATCCATGGGTAAGGGACCCCCGGGGCGGGACAGGAGGGATTTGGGGTAGAGGATGACGCCCCTAACACTGCTCTCCTCGCCTCTTGCCAGGGGACGATGCTCAGTTCGAGATGGATATCTGAGCGGGAACCACGGAGAGGCAGCGACTCCCCAGACCTGTGCACACCCCATTCGGCTTAGCAGGATCCGTCCCGGCGAGGTGGAGGTGGCAGTGGTCCCCACCAGCATCCCCTCCCTGCCCTCCTCCTCCCCCTCTTTTTTTGGGGGAGTGCAGCTCTGTCTTCTCCCCCTTTGTGGGTGACTGGTCCCAGCATGTGCCAGACGGAGCATCCCTTCTGGATCCGGCCCTACTCCTCTTCTTCCACCTGCCAGCAGCCTGATCTCCACCAGGCTTCTTTTTAAAACATCCCTTTGCCTCTTCTGCTGCCTCGTGCCCTCACAAAATTCCCCTCTTGTTACCCAAACCTCCCACTGCCAGCAGCTTGGTGTTGTGGAGCTGTGTCACCCCCTTTGCCCCCTTCCCCTGGAAAATTTGGGCAGCCTGTCAGGAGGAGGGGGAAACATCACTCCTAAAATCATGTACGTGCTTGCACCCTGGGGAGGGTGTTCTTTGAGTTTCCCTGGGACGTGTTGGCATTCAGTGAAGGACAGCATTGGGAGCCCATCCCCTTCATTGCTCCAGGGGTCTGATGTAGTCCCTGCTGGAATCAGCCAGCGTGGCCACGTCTCTCCTACATGGATTTCTTCCATCTTGGCCCTCCAGCCAGGGGCTACATCCCCTACCCACCAGCCAGGACTCACAGCAATGTAGCCATACATTATAAAACACCCTTGCTTTTATTTTTGGTACTAAAAAGGGGCACTTTACCCCCAACAACTTTTTCTGGGCTGGGGCCGAGTGTCTCTGGGAAAACCTCTGCTTGGGGTTTTTTTTACCCCCCAGCCCTTTAAAATGTGAATCCTACAGAGGGGAGATCCCTCTGGCACCGTTGGATATCTCAGGAATCACTGGGTGTCCCTGGGGGCTGGGGGGGCTCACCAGACACCGCAGGGATGGGGTGGTCTCCTTGCAGGGTGCTGCCATCGATGCCATCCTCTGCTCAGTTTTCAGGATGGCATTTCTCCCAGCTGGATCATGCTGTTGTGGACAAAGCATTTCCACGTTAACCTCCCCTTTTCCAGCCTGGTATGGCGTGGCCATCTTGAACCTCCCCTAGAGATGGGGTTTCTTTATCCCCCTCTCTCCGTGTGACTCTCGCCTGGACGAGCAGCGCTGGGCAAGGCTGTGCCCCCCAATCTCACCAGCCCCCCAGTTCTGAATTTTTACTGCCTTTTGGGAGCTATCACCAGCTCCACAGCCTTCTCAAGTGCCATTTTATCAGCCCCCACCTGAGTGCCTGCTCCATCCATTTTCCCTCCCTCTCCGGGGTCGCCCCCCACCTCGGTACCCAGCCTGGGGGACCCACGCTGGGGAGGGGGGCACCCCACAGGCTTTGTGCACTTTCCATCCTGTAATTTATTTCTCTAGGTGTGTTTGGCACGGGGCGACGCTGGTGGCGAGCTCCCATCTTCCAGCTGCTTTTCCCACAAGGAGAGGGGGCTGCCCCTGGTTTTGGGGGTGGGGGAGGAAGAAGCAAAAGCACAACCCCAGGGAATGAATGGGTTGTCTTTCCCATCCTTTCCCTGGCGTGGGAGGTGAGGTGAACGCGGCAGCCTGGCCGCCGTGGGCGCACGAGTGAGTGAGTGCAAGTAGCAATATGTATATGTGTGTGGGTGGGTGGTGATAGGACACACACAAATATATATATTATATATAAATAAATATATTTTCCTTGAAGCTAAGATCCTAGGAGGTCGGTTAGGCCCTTGGATCGAGGGAGGGGCAGGGGCAGGGGGTGAGGACATCCTTGGCAGAGCGGGGACGGCCACCACGGATGCAGGGACCTGGTGCCCTCAGCACCGCTGCTCGTTTTGGGAAACCTGCCCTGCTAGCCAAAAACAATTGGACCATATCCAAGGACAACGTGACTTAATGGACAGGAGCTGGAGGGAAACCTTTTTAGTTGTTTATTTTTTTTCTCTAAATGCCCCCTTTCCCAACCTCTCCCTGTGTCTCCATTCCCCATCCCAGCAACTTCTCTCCCCAAAGGTTCTCTTCTGTAAGCGGGCTTGGGGCTGAGCAGGGAGGGAGTGCCTGGCCTCGCCAGGGTGTTCCTCTGCTAGTCAGGGGATCCGTTTGGGATTTCTGTTGTTTTGTACCGTCTCTTCAAGCAGGTGTTTGGGAGGAGAAAGCTCTCGCCAGTGGTTGCTGTTACAGTGAGATCAATAAACATTTTGGTTCTACTAAAGGTGATTTGGACTGTGATTCCAGGGGGTGGGGAGGATTTTCCCTTCACTTTGGAGCAAACTCCCCTCATGGGCTCTCTCCTAGTCATGCCCTGAGAGCAGGGAAGGGTCAAACCCAGAACCAGCAGCTGAGGGTTAAATTGCAAAATGTCCCATACAGCGAAGCCTGATTTTCCCATAGGTCTCCCATGTGCAAAATTGCCCCAAACTGATCATTTGTCCTGACCTCATCCCTGGAAGTCTTCAAGGACTGGTTGGATGGGACTTGGAGCAACCTGGTCTGGTGGAAGGTGTCCATCAAACTCGGCCTTGGAGCCTTCAGGGATAGGACACCATTAATACATGTTAATAAATTACGTTGTAATATATTTTAAAAATTTTTAAACCAGGTCAGTCTCTTTAATACCATCCACTGTAACTGGTGACGGGTCTGAGCAGCAAATGCCTTTTCCTCCACTAGGGTGCTGAGGGAGGGGCAGCAACAGGATGTCTGTCCCCTCCCTCTGGCTACAGAGAGTGCCCCCAAATTTTTGTGGGTGCCTCAGCAAACCACCGGCATCACTTGGGGATGCATCCCTCGGGACACCTCAGCTCTGTGTGCGAAATACCACAGTGGCACATCACATTCCCAAAGCATTCAGCTCCCAGGGGTGAAGCTGGGGGGTGTTTCCCAGGGTTTGGGGGGCTCTTGGAGCACCCTGGTTTGGCTGCACTCGGAGTGGTCCTGCCATGACCTCTCGTGGATTCTGCTCATATTGCAGCAGTTTAATTCTGCAGTGTCAGGGAAATTTGGAGTGTGCGTACGGAGAGGAACACAGCAAGAAAAATTGCTGACGAGGCATTTAGGAGCTGCTTTTCTCTGAATCTGGTTTAGGCTGTCCAATGCCTGTGAGAACTGGTTCCCTCCCAAAATTTGGGGTGTTTTTTATGTGTTAATCCCAGCTACCAAAGCCCCTGGAGTGAGGGGAATGTGTGTGAATCCCTGGGTTTTGGTGTACTCCTCCCTAAGGAGCTTCTAGATACTGATTTGGGATCTTAAAATGGAGAATTAAAATAAATTTTTAAAGTTATAAAATTTCAATCTAGGACTGTAAGTGCAGCAGAGCAGCTGAGGGCAGGGTATTTTGGCTGAGCTGGATGCTGGGAGCCTGGCTAGGATCTCAAATCCCGACGAACAAACTTTCCAGCCCTCCTTTCCAGCTGTTACCATTTTCGGACTAGCTCTGGGCTGCGTTTACATTCCTGGCCCTCCTTCCCAGTGCCAGTGAATGTGTTAACGCCATTTTTCTCCTTTTCCTTCGCCCTGCTGGTGTCCTACAAACACTTACTTGGAGCAGCACAGCAGCTGTGGATGGTGCTGGGTGTGGGCAAGGCTGTAAGGCTGGGGTGGTTCAGGGGGAGGTGGGGTTGGGGTCCTACCTGAGGGGTTCTGAGAGCCACTGTTTTAACCCAAATGGAGTGTGGGAAGGCAGGTAGGAGCTGAAAGGATTGGGGTTTTATGGATTAGCTGAAATAGCATCTTTGTGTGGCAGCGAGGGGAGCCTGAAGTCGCCTGATGGATTCACTCTGGGCCATGGTGGACTTTGGGCAGGAGATAAGCAGAGCTGGGTGCTGGACCTGCTGGTACTGGTGAAGCCATGGCAAGAACCCACCACGGTGCACCCTGTAGGGTGCTGGGAAGTGACCAGATGGGCAGAATCCTTATTTCCCGGGAGGCTGAGTTGCCTGAGCAAGGAAGGATGACCCTGTGACTTGGAAGTGCCCTGATGTTTCATATGGAGCCAGGCTGGGAGAGCAGGGGGTGCTCATGTGGAGAAGAGCAGGCTCCAGTGAGACCTTAGAGCCCCTTTCAGTGTCCAAAGGGGCTCCAAGAGAGCTGGAGAGGGATTTTGGACAAGGGCATGCAGTGCCAGGATGAGGGGAAATGGTTTTGAACTGCCAGAGGGCAGGGTTGGATGGGATATTGGTCTTCCATCACACACATCCCTGTCTCCCATCTCTGGGAAGGAAAAGCACTTTTTGGCTTTGAGAGGCGCCAGCAGTGCCTTGATACCCCCAAAACTGCAAACCTGGCTGGGGCGGTGGCACCTGACAGTCCCCTCTCTGTCCCAACCCCTCTGTGGTGTGTCACCAGCAGACGGTGGAAGGATCAGCGTGCTGGGGGGTGCTGCGTGCCGGGGGTCCCCGCGACCATGGGGGCTGCGAGCCAGGGGTCCCTCAGGGGACAGCGGCTGTGTCCGGGGGATGCTGCGGGTGGGGACGCTGCGGGTGCCGCGGCCCGGGGCTGTCCCGGCGGTGCCCGGGGTGGAACAGGGGGCGTGCCCCGGAGCCGGGGGCGGTCTCGGGCGCCCCTCGGCCCCGTCCCGGTGCCCGCCCCGGTCCCTCCCCCGCCGAGGCGCCGGCGGTCGGCGCGGCCGCGGGGCTGCGCTCCCGCCACCGCTCCCGCCGCCCCCATGGGGCGCCCGACGGCGCGGCCGGCCCGGCGCGGCAGCTGAGCCCGGAGCCCCCCAGGTACCGTATCCCCGCCGAGACCGGGCATCCCCCCCTCTGCCAGCCGGGCATTGCACCCCCGACCCCCGGCACTGGGTGCTCTCCCCCCTCCCGCCGCCGGCACCGGGCATCCTGCCCCGCTCCGCGCCCCATCGCCGGTCCCGGGCAGCCTCCTGCATTACTGACCCCCGGAGCCCGGCTGCCCCTCTCATCCCCTCCCCGGGGTGCTGGGGGCTCGTTGCCCGGCCCGGTGCGGTGGGAAGGGGATGGAGGGGGCAGGAGCAGCCCTAGAGGGTGCCACCCCCACCCTCCGGGGGGGTTTGTGATGGGCACTTGGGCGGCTTCTTGGGCAGGGGGTGCCCCCCAAGGCAAGGCAGGCGGGACAATGGGGGGAAGGTTTGTTTTGCCGCTGGAGCACAGACCCCACAGCGTGGCCATGAGGTGCCGCAGCCGTGGCGAGGAGGGTTTACCCAGAGCCCAGGCTGGCTTCAAACCTCTGGAAAATAGACCACTAGTTCTGAGGCCCGGCATGCGCCCCGCGGATGGCATCCTCCCACCTCTCCTGCCTTTGCAGTTGCGTTTCCTATTTAAAAGGGGCTTTTCTCTCCCTCCTTTGGCTTGGAAGCCAGCCCCACCGGGCTGGGAGCCCAGCACGGCTGTCTGCCGGTGCCGGCTGTGCCTGCTGTGGCTCCAGAGTGAGTTCTGGGATTTGCATCTCTTGGCCGTGCCTGCCTTGCACCCCCAAGAGCCGCCTGGGGAGCAGGCTCTGGAAGCGGGGAGGTGCGGGGATGGCCGGGGGATGAAGATGGAGGAGGGAGAGGAGCAGATGTAGCCGAGCTCTGGGGTTTGGCTCTGGGGTTTGGCTCTGGGTTTGGCTCCCGTTTCACGAACACGAGGGGAGCGGGAAGGCTGGGATGGGCTTCCCGCTGGCACGTGTGGGGATGGCGCAGAGCCCGCTGGGCTCCCACCCCGCTGCCGGAGAGGATGCCCTGCGAGCAGGGCTGCCGACTCCCGCTGAGCTCCTGCCCCGCTCCGAGGGGCTGAAAACTTCCAGAAACCTCGTCCAGGCTGCGTTTCCGATGGCTGCCGGACTTTTCCGGACCTGCTTCCCTGCCCTTTCCCCGGCGCCCCATCCTCAGTGCTGGAGGAGTCAACACCCCCTCGCCTTCCCGCAGCGCTCCTGGCCGTGGCACCCCTCGCATACCGAGCTTGTTTTTCTCCCTTGGATGGGAGAAAACAGCGGGTTTTGGGGTGGCTGGGCTGGGAGCAGGCAGTCATTGCCTGAGGAGGAGGCAGCCAGGCAGCGGCGGTGGGACATTTCCTTCCTGGAAGGCAGGAAGTGATTATGTCTTTGCACGGAGCCTAAAAATAACGGGCAGGTCTCTGTTGTGAGCAAAACTCCCCTGGGATTTGCTTGATTTTTGCTTTATTTATTAAGAGAGCGGGGCGGTGGAGAGGAGATCCGTGAGCTCCGAGTCCTACTGCATCCCAAACCACCCTGCTGGTGTCCATAAGGTGCTGCTTGTCCTGGCAAAGGTGTGGTCTGCAGCGCTTCCCGGCGTGGAAAAGCAGCCCCGTGGAAAAGGAGCCGTCCCGTTGTTCCGGCAGCCTTCCCCCGTTGGGAGGGGAGCCGTGGTTAGCTATGAATAGCACAAAATCACAGCCCTCGCCTTCCCAAAACGCCCAGCCGGCTCCGCGTGGCGCTGGCCATCCCGGCCTGGTGAGCAGGGGGTTGTGCTGGGGGGGACAGGCTGAGCTCCCCATCCTTGGGGACACCCTGCTCCCCCCTGCCTGACAGCGGGGTCACACCGCAGAACCTCCGGCAGGGAAAAGCTTGGCACGGCTGGTTTGGGTGTGGGGCTGTGCTGCTTCCTGGCAAGCTGGGACTGTTTGGCGTTGGACAAAAGCTTTGCCCACAGGTCGCTGGTCTCTTTGGAGATGCCCTCAGCCTTTATCTTCATGTTTTATGGCTTTTTGTTTTGTTTTTTTCTTTGTGCTGCTGAAAGGAAACCCTTCAGGCGAGTGTGCTCACAGACCTTGAAACCACTGGCAGCGAGCTGACGGCACAACCGGCAACACTGGCGCTTCCAAGTCAGGGCTTTGTTCCTCTTTCCATTGCTGCTCGTTGATGAAACCCCTCACCTCAGCAGCAAGCAGCCCAAGCATCTCCTGCCTGCCCAAAAAGCAGCACCCCAGGGACGGGTGGGATGCATGAGGGAACCTGCCAGCAGACCTTAAAAGTTGAGGGGTGTGAGGCAGCAGTTACAGGTGGGCTCTTTGCAAAACTCTGGAGTCACGGAATGGTTTGGAAGGGACCTTAAAGGTCATCCCATTCCACTCCCGGCCATGGGCAGGGACGCCTTCCACCAGACCTGGTTGCTCCAAGCCCCGTCCAACACTTTGAGGAACATAATTCCTCCCAGGCTGTGCTTAGCAAGGCAGGTTAATTATGCTGATTAATAATGCAAGCCAGGTTTGTGAAGAAGAGCTGCAGCCTGGATACCATTCCCAATCAATACTAGCATCCTCCTCGTGGTGGGAGCAGACTGGCATCCCCATTTTTGGGGTGACTTTCTTTCTCCTCTATTCCCTGTCTCTAACAGCTTTCCATGGCTTCAGGGTGAGACGTTTTAAACCAAGTAACTAAAGGCAAGTTGGTCACATGGAGGATGGGGATGTGGCACTCGGTTTTCTGCCAAGAAACAGGAGCCTGTTGGGGAGGGGGTGTGAAATGCCTGATCCTCGTTATTCTGGATGCTCCTGCTCGGATTTGGGGGCAGGCATCCCACTGATGCTTTCCTGTGGTGCTCGGCAGATGCTGGTGGGGGGATTGGCAGCACCGATCCTGGCCTGATTAGGAAATACCTCTGGACTTTCTAGGAAATGCTGCTTCTTTAGTTATATTTTTGGCTGTCGCCACCGGCTCTCCAAGGAGCTCATGGAGGGCGGTCCCTTTTGCTCCTTTAAAGATATTAATAAATCAGTCAAGGCTTGTAAAAGCAGAGCTGTCTGCTACAAAGTTGCCTTTCCATGGCCTTTTCCTGCCTGTGGCAAAGCGCTTTTGGGTTGATTTGAGGCATTTTGGTCCTTTGCCTTATTTTACCCTCACAGCTCAGTGGGTGGACAACACGTTCCAATTCATCCGCAGCTTAATGTGTTATTTCTCACCTTTATTTTTTTGTTTTGTTATGTGTTTTAAGAAGCTGGGCTGCTTCCTTCCGGCATCACCTGGAACAACAGGAGCCTGGTTCCCATGCAGCCTTTGCTCTGGGATGTCTCCTGGCACAGGCAGGCTGTCCCAGAGAAGCTGTATGTGATTTAATTTTCACTGTTTTTTTGAAGAAGAGGGTTAAAGAGCACGCAGGGGTGGGGGGCTCAGCTCCAGTGCTTCCTCTGGGCTCCGGTGGTGCCCCTCCGGCTGCACCGGAGCTTCCTGCTGGCCTGAGGTGTTTCCTGCCTCCCTGCTTGGCTCAGCAGTGCTCCAGGGGTGCCCCTTGGTCCCTCGAGGATGCATCCATGCTGACTCCATGCTGAAAAGCCGCAGGGGCTGCCCCGCACCGAGGAAGGATGGATGCATTAGGGGGATGCTGCTGTTACTGCTGCTTCTTCCCAAAGGGCTTTGCCTTTCATTTAGAGGAGCTTTAAAAGCTATGAAATATCTCGAGGACGCACGGAAGGGGATTTATTTGATTTATTTCGTGCTGACAATGAGGCAGCCAGGCAAGTGCACGCTTCCTCTTCGGCGCGGTGGCCGGGCAGATGCATCCTGCAGCTGCAGCTTGACCACCTCCCACAATATTTAGTCCATTGTTTGCTCCAGCTTTGAGTCCTCGCCAGGTCCCCAGGTGTGGGAATAACCCCTGGGCCGCGGGGAAGGTGGGAGAGGTGGGAAGATGGAGGGCAGAGCACTGTTACAGCGCCGTGACTTCTGTGGGAGAGGCTGCGGCACCCGCACGCAGAGGATCCATTGGCACGCTCAAGTGGAATTCTCGGGATGCTCCCGGAGGCTCCTCTGGCATTCCCTGCCCAGGCTTGGCAGAGCTGCGTGTTTTGAAACAAGGTCTGGAGGGGAAGGGAAGCACTTCTGCCCTGCCCACCCGGAGGCTCTGCTTCCTCATTAGGCAGAAAGAATAATTAATCAGCAGTGCTTTGAATTTAGGCAAAACACCTGGAGAGGAACACTGCTGGCTTGTTTGGTGGGATGCCCTCATGCAGGGTGTTGGTTCTTTTGGCAGCTGGGGAGAAAATGGGCTCTTTGTTCAGGAACCTTGGCTGTGATTGATCTCAGACTTGGCTTTGGGGTCTGTGAAAGGATGAGCTGCTGGCTGGGGGAATATTTCTGGAGTTTGTCCCCAAAAAGGAGGGCAAGGTGCAGACAGGAGGCCAGGATGCTGTGCAGGGGGATGATCCTCTCTCTCCTAGGAAGGAGACTCCCAAATACAGTGTTGGTGAAAGGGAAGGGATGCTCGAAACCAACCCACACCATCTGATGGCTAATGCCGTTGTAAAATCCATGTGGCTTGCTTCCCAGCCTACTAACCTGGGACTGTAGAATCCCAGAATGGTGTGGGGTGGGAAGAACCTTAGAGACATCTCATTCCAACTCCCTAGACCAGGTTGCTCCAAGCTCCATCCAGGCTTGAACACTTTGAGAAGCATTGACAACTTCTTCAGGCATCCTGTTCCAGTGCAGGAATGTTTCATGGTGTTTGCCAGCTGTGGCCAGCGATGGGGAAAAGAATATTTGGGCTGATCCAGAGCCCTTTGGTGAGCTGGTCCTGGCCAGGCTGGGCCCTGGGTTCCTGCTTGCCTCGGCATCTCTTCCCATTGCAGCCACCAGCAATATTTGGTAAAGTTTTCAGCCAAAATCATTTTATGTGTTTTTCTGGAGAAGGGTTTTGCTTCCCTACCCATCCCAGTTTGTGTCCCAGCTTGCAGAGTGGGCACTGGGGGGTGTAAATCCTCCTACTCCCATCAGATGCAGCAATACAAGTAAATAGCTGCTCTCATGTGGATAACACCAGCACTTCTCATTTCCCGTGGCTTTTTAGAGCAGTTCCCTTGGCTTCCCTCAGCTGCCACTTTGGGTAATTTCGGTACTTTTCTTGCTTGGTTTTGCCTGCCCAACCTAAGCAGGGAGTAAGGGAAGAAGCTGAGTTGTGATTTGCTCTCTCTGTTCATTTTGTGGTTTGAAAGACAATTTCCAAATCTGCCTGGCATCTTTTATGCCTGTTAGTTCTTGGTGTGGTTTGTCGGGAAAAGCAAATATCCCTGGGGGTTTTAGGGTGAAAGTAGAGTGTCTGTGGGGAGGGGAGAAAGACAAAGCAAATACAGGAGCTGCCTGCCATGAAAGTGGGGGGTGGAATCCTGCAACACGGGGATGGCTGGAGCAAACCCAGAGGGATCGATCCAGCCCACTGTTGAAAAGATGCACCCATTCTGAGCAAGATAAGGGGAAAAAAGCATCCTGGCTGGATGCCTCATTCCTGCTTGCTGCCTGAGCTCTCCAAAGCCACTCAAAACCTCCCTATATATATATTTTTTTATTTGCTTTAGTTTTACCCTCACAGTGTTTATGTGAAAAAAACACTCAAGAGGACTTTGAAGAAACAGCACTGGCCTGAAACAACTGTTTTTGTTTTTCCCCCCCTCCCTCTGCTCTTGTGTGTAAAAGAAACCGGGCTGCCTAATGGTGCAGAAAATTCACAGTATAGCAACAAGTTTTATGTGGAGAAGGGAAGGAAGATGGGGAGGAGGGGAAAATGTGTGCCTGGGCACAGCGGTCTAGAAATAGCACATTTTCCGCAGGCTTTTCCCCCTGGCTTGAAGCATTTGCAGCTGCTGGGGGCATCACATTCACTGGGATTGCGGTAAGGGATTGATCCTGGGCTGCCTGTAAGGCAGGAGGAGCAGCTGCAGAAGGATTTGTAGGGCTGGGTTAAAGCCATTCCTGGTATTTCTGGCGCTGAGCATTGCCTCGGAGCAGGTACCATCCCCCTTCGGGAGCTGCCAGGGTTATTTCCATGCAGCACAAAGGAGGTTTTACTGGGGACTGTCTCGTTAGGAGTGGGCAGAGTTTTTGTCTTTTCCAGGCTATCCCTTTGCCATCTCTGGCTTTGTTGGGAAGTAGGGATCCGGCCCTGGCTGGTGCAGACAGTGGCTCATTGTCACAGCCTGCTGGAGTGTGGCAGGATGCTCCTGGCCGCCGCCAGGCCTGGCCCTTTTCATTCCATGCTTGTTCGGGGATGAGCTCCCTGGGGATGAAGCGGGGGCTGGTTTTGGGGTCCCTGCCCACCCTGGGTGCTCCCCTGGGTTGGGGATGACTGGCTGCTGTACAGGCAGCTTCCAGACTGGCACACACCCGAAATGACCGAGCATCCAGTAACACGTGCTCTCTGTTCCAGAGGTTTCCGTGCGGGAGTGGTTTGTGGGTGCAGGGGACGAGGCTCAGGCTGTGCAGTGCCATGTGCTGACTCGGCAGATTTCAGGGACCGGATCCAGCGTTTCGCCCTTTATTTCCCCCCTCCCTCCTCAGCCCTACTTTCACCTCCCCGCTGGAGTAAGCTGCATGGCAGGCAGGAAGAAAGCCTTTTGTGGGAGCGGGAGGGAAAGGGCTGGCTTAGCGCTCCTTCCCTGGCCGGCTGTCAGCAGAGGCTTGCCCTGTGCCTGCCTGGGATTTTCCCATCCTAAATCAGGAGCGGCTGAAAAATAAATTCCTTCTCCCTTTTATTCCTTCTCCTACCTCCTTGTTTAGTTGTTCTTTTTTCCCCTTTTCCTCCCTGCTGCTCTCTGCCCGCCCCAGCACAGCTGCCCACGGATGATGGGTACGACGGCCAGCGCGGCACAGCAGGCGGTCTCGGCATCCCCGCTGGAGAGCCGGGCTCTGGGAGACGGCAGCATGGAGGACCAGCACTCCCTCAGCATCCACTCCTTCCAGACCCTGGGGCTCCACAACAGCAAGGCCAAGTCCATCATCACCAACAAAGTGGCGCCCGTGGTCATCACGTAAGTCCTTGGCAGCCTCTAAAATTCTGGGTTTCTCCACCTTCTTCTCTAAATGTTGGGGTTTGTTTTGATCTTGACCTATATTATTGTTTTTTTTCCTTTACCCTTTCATTTGCGTGCATGTGGCTCTTGAAGGTACAACTGCAGGGAGGAGTTCCAGATCCACGATGACCTGCTGAAGGCCAACTACACGGTGGGACGCATTTCTGAGGCCACGCTGGAGCACTACCTGGTGCAGGTGAGCATCTCTACCACCAAGTTCATCACCTGGCTCATTTCAGCCTGGGCTTTGAGGACCTCAGGAGATTTTTAGGGGGGCTCATTTTGAAGATCCCATAGAAAAAGCTACTTTTACACTCAGTTGTGTTCAAGTCCCACCTTGCTCAAATCCACTGATGTCCCACCTACTCTCTTCTGATATTTTGCAGGGGAAATACTTCATGGTCAGGGATGTATATGGAAAATTAGATGTTTTGAACACTACTGGCAGCTGCGGCGCTCCCAACTTCCGTCAGGCCAAAGGAGGTTACGGCGTGTTCGGGATGGGGCAGCCCAGCCTCAACGGCTTCAAGCTCGTCCTGCAGAAGCTGCAGAGAGAAGGCCACAAGGTTGGTGGGAATTGGGGTGGGAATTGGGGTGGAAAAAAGCCAGGAGAGCTTTTAGACAGCCTCTCACCTACTGTTTGCAGGAATGCGTCTTCTTCTGTGTCCGTGAGGAGCCCGTGGTGTTCCTGCGGCTGGAGGGGGACTTTGTGTCCTACACGCCGCGGGGCAAGGAGAACCTCCACGAGAACCTGCAGTGCCTGCAGCGGGGCGTGCGGGCAGAGAGCCTGGAGCTGGCCATCCGCAAGGAGGTGAGCTGGGACGGAAAAGGGTGCACATCCCACGGGTTCAGAGGCCAGTGGAGGGCTTGTGACGGGGCTTTTCCCGTCTCCCGTAGATCCGTGATTTTGCGCAACTGAGCGAGAGCGTCTACTACGTGTACAACGACATCGAGCGGCTGCGGGACGAGCCCCACACCGTGCGTGTGCACTGTGACGAGGACATCCAGGTCACCGATGAGGTCTATCGCAGACCTGTCTTCCTCCAGCCCTCCTACAGGTCATTCCTCCTCCTCCTCCTCCTCCTCAGGGCTCTTGGCACCCCTTAAGCCACGTATCCCCCGTGGTGGTGGGGATGAAGCCCCTCCATGGTCCCATCCTAACGAGGGCTGTCTCTGTCCCGACAGGTACCACCGGCTGCCCCTGCCTGCCGAGGGAGCCCCTTTGGAGGAGCAGTTTGATGCTTTCATCCACTGCCTCAGGGTGAGCAAAGGGAAGGCACCCTGTCTGTGGGGCCTCCTTGGGGTGGGATTTGCTCTTGTGGTGTGTCAGAGACCGTGTCTGCCTGAGAGCATCTTCTGGTTTTCCTTAACTCTTCCTGTCAGAGGATGCCTGTGCCTGCAGATCCCATTCCCCTTGCTGTAGGATCTTGCTGGAGAAGTCCATGTTCAGCAGTTTATCCCTACCCCTGGCTAGAAATGACCATCCCTGGCCATCTCCAGGCAGCTCTTCCCTAAGTGGCTTTGGCAGGAATGATCTGCCTTTGGTGCAAAGGTTTTCCACATCAGAGCTGCTTTTTTTTTTTTTTTTTTTTTTCCCAGTGGACTGGACAGGCTGGTGGATGGAGAGAGCACTGGGCAGGGGAATGCAGTGGTTGGGCCACCCATTGTCCTGTCCTGCTCAATCCACCCCATCCCCTGAGCAAAAGGGAGATGCCCCCCACCCCTCCATGCCTGGGCATGGCCTCCATCCCAGCTGCTGATGGGACAGACCTGTCTCTCCTGGAAGCTGCTGGGGTCTCCATCCATCCCTCCATCCCTGTGTCCCTCCCTCCTAGGAGAGCCCCAGCCTGCTGCTGCGGGACCCCGGCAGACCCCCACCCACGCTGCTCTTTGGCTGCCAGACTGGCGTGGGCAGGACCAACCTGGCCATGGCCATGGGCACCTTGGTCCTCCACCACCACCGAGGAGCTGCCCAGAAACCTGAGTAAGCTGAGCAGTCCCCAGGGTGGGACTGGGGGGGATGCCCATTCCCCCTGGGGCTGGTTTGATTTCCTCCTTCTCCCACCACAGCTTCCCCCCCTTGCCTAAGACATCTCCTAGGGACAGGCTCCGGGTCATCCAGACCTTCGTGGAGATGGTTCCTAAAGGCCAGCAGATAGTGGAGGAGGTAAGGGGGTGCTGGTGAACCTTCCAGCTGGGAGGGAGGGAGGGAGGGATGGAGTTTCCCTTCAGAGCTGAGGCTTATGGAGCAATTTCCCACTTGCTCCTCCCAAGGTGGATGGTGCCATCGTCTCCTGCTCGGAGATGCACGACATGAAGGAAGCCATCTACGAGTACAAGAAGAAGCTGGAAGGGATTGGGGAGGACTATCAGATCCAGGTAATTGGAGGAGTGCTCGGATGCGAGCCATCGGCACCAGGAAATTTATTGAGCTGTTTTTGTGCTGGGATGAGAAGAATGTAAATTCTGGAAACCCAAAGCTTCCTGTGAGCTGGAGATTTCCCAGCAATATGTAACCTGGAAGGTTGTGGAGTGTCTCTTTTTTTTTTTTTTTTTTTTTTCCCAGTTGTTTTAAAAGCCATAAAATGGAGCAGACTGGGATTGGGGGAGAACAGACTGGTTTGGGCTTTGCTACTGCTTCTGGTAGATGACCTTGGGGGCAAATAATATCCTGTGGTCTGATTTCATCAGCTCTAAAATTGGAAAATCGATATCAGCCTGGATGGTAAAAGTCCTTGGGAGCTGGGAGGGATCATTGCAAATATAGTCACCCAAGGTCAGGCTTTTCTAGTTGTAGATTTATGTTTTTTCCTGTTGTTTTGAAGAGCCATCAGGCAGCTTTCCATGCTGGGAAGCTGTGGTCTTCCCTGCCCAACCAGAGGGCTCCTCACCAGGTGATGGAAGGAGGTTGGATGCTCAGGTGGAAGTGCTGCCCTGATCCCAGTTTCTTTGGAGATTAATTTTCCCATTTAAATGTTGAACATGGAGTGAAGGTGCCGGAGCATGTTGTAAAGAGCAATCTCAAACCAGGTGCCCTGTGGCAAAAAAAAACCCATGAAAATGATTAAGCAATGGGAAAAGAGGATTTACTGTCACTTTTTTGTTGCTTAGCAGCAAATCCCAAATTTTATAGTCTCCTGTTCCCTGTCAGGGTGGATTTGGTGCTGCTCGAGTGCTGGCAGGCTCTCTTGTGCAGCAGGGGAAGATTGGGCATGGGACAGGGGATTTTCCCATTGCCTTGAAGCCTTTCCCTGACTTTTCCCTGCTGGGGAAAGCTGCTCCATGTCATCCTGGACTCCTGGAAAACAAATGGCTGGGGGACTGCCGTAAATAAGCCTCAAGGAGTGTTTATTTGAAATTTTTGTGGATCAAGAGCAGGTTTAAACAGTGGCGAGGGGCCAGGAAAATGTGCTGGGGGCACATGGAGGGTGAGGAGGGGAGAGGAGATAATGCTCAATCTTTGGAAAACCAGCCTGGACTTCTTTGTGTTGCAGTGGTACTGGGTGAGCTGGTTGCTTTTGTGGGGAGGAAGGGCTTTTCTGGGCACGGAAGAATGATGTCTGTGGGTTTCTGCCTGGGTTTGTGGGGCAGAAATGGAGATTTGAGCCCTCAAGTGATGGAGGTGCAGGTGAATCCTTCTGTGGGATGCTGAGCAGCCAGACTCCCACAATACGTGGCTTTCCATGGCTGAAACACGAGTGGATCATTCCCCTTCCCACCCACAGGGTGTTCAAGGGGAATGTTAGGAGATTTGCCTTGGGTGAGAGCACTGGGGTGGATTTTATTGCAGGAATCCAAGTGCTCGGGAAGCAGCACCACTCTCCTGTCGGTGCTGCCGGCAAACCTGGCACGGCTCCATCCCCACAGGCTTTGTTTTGAATTTCCAGAGCAAATCCCACTGCCTTTCCTCTTGATAAATGATTGCAGGCCGGATTTCTCCTGTGGAGAACAAGTAAATATTCATGAGTCAGCCACATAGTGTCAGGGATGAGCTGACCCCAGACACAGCCCCATCCTAAAGGGTTTTCCATCCTGGCCTGGGAAGTGGGTTCCAACAGGCTCTCTAGAGATGTTTGTGAATGCCATGCTGGGTGTTCCTTACCTGGTGCCAGGTTAATTTATTGGATGGGATGCTCAGAGATACAAACACTCCCCCGCAAAGTTTCTGAATGACGGAAAATCCTGAGGGTTTGGGTTTCCTCCCTGAGAGGGGAGAATATGTGGTGGAGAATATGTCTGGGTTGTGGAGGGGATGATAAAGAGGAGGGGGAGAGTTTCCTGGAAACAGAGGCATCAGGATGCTTCTGGACATGGAAAAGGGAGACACTTGGAAATGAAGGATATTGCAGGGTGTGTGGCTGGCACCAGGCCTTCTCTCCCCAGGGATGCCACTGCCTGAGCATCTCATCCAAAGGCCATGGAGGTGGCTGAAATGGGGGCAGGACCTTGCATTTTCCAGACCCATCCCTTTGGGTTTGAATGTCCCACCTGGACAGTGTGTCCATGTACAGCAGGGACTGGTTGGAACTGCTCCAGGTGTGTCCTTGTGCTAAGGGGAAGCTTTTGTTTCGAGCTGAAATGTGAATTTATGCATTTGAGAATCATTTAATACGGGAAATTTGAAATGTTTAATTTTAAAAAATTAAACAATTCATCCAAAGAGTGTCTGTAGGGATTTTTCCCAGCCTTCTGATCTGCTGAGGGCTGCAGGACTGGTCAGCACTGAGCATCACAGATTCCTTTTGCTTCCAGGGGAGCAGCACCAAAGAGTATTTCCTCCAGAGGACTCTGCAGAGCCTCGAACGCTATTTCTACTTGATTGCCTTCAATTACTACCTTCACGAGCAGGTAAAAACTGCCAGAAAAACCCAAAACCACCTTCCTTGCCCTCCTTTTTTTTTTTTTCTCGGTGGGGCAGGGGGATCAGAGCCCAGGCTGATGGTGCATCCCCCGCCGGCAGCACCCCCTGGGCTTTGCCCTCAGCTTCAGCAAGTGGATGTGCCGGCACCCGGAGCTGTACCGGCTGCAGGCCAGCATGAACTGCTCCGAGCTCACCGTCACCGCTGAGCTTGTCACCAAGGGCGCCCGAGTGCTGGTGAGTGAGTGCTGCAGAGGTGCTGGTGGCACCTTCCCGGGGTGGGAGAGCCCCTTTAAAGCCCCTTTAAAGCCCCTTTAAAGCCTCATGACGCCTGTGATGTGCTAGCCTAAGTTCTCACCTAACAGCTCCTAGAGGTGAATGCTGCAGCTCCAGTGATACGTGGTCTCATGCAGATTAAACCCTGCTGTCATCTGTCACCCAGTTTGTACAGGACCCTTGTATGGGAATAAATCATGCAGACTCCATTTTCTTCATGGTGGAAAAAGCCCCTTCTTTAGTCACATAAATCCTTTTTATACAGTTTTACAGACCTCCTGTGTGACTCCAATTGGTCAGTAGCTTTCTTGCCAATTACTTTATTGGTTATTAACAAGTTGTTACCCTCACTCAAACCCCTGGTGTGTATATGCAGGAAAAGTTGTTTGTGAGAGCCAGTTTTCATTTTTCTATCTAGCACTGCAAAACCAATTTATACAGGTGCTGGTTGTTTTTTACCCAGGAATAGATTGTTATGTTCAGGAACTGATCACACCAGGATTGCTTTCACATGGGAACTTGCAAAGGGCTAGCCTGACTTAGAAGAAATGACAGGCTAGCCAGAGCAGGCCTGATTTTTGAGGCCTTTTTCTTATAATTTTTCCACTTTACTACAACACCCTTGCAGATGGATGACAGCGAGCAGCTTGCAATTTTAATAAAGGAAAAAAGGAAGAGATATTGCCAAATTATACCACAGTACAAGCTGGCTTGTACTGGGCAAATTAATTCAACTGTCAGCTCCATAAATTAGCCCCTGGGTTGACTGACAGGAACTTCAACCAATTACATTCCTTCCTAAGCTGGAAGCATATCTCTGGTCCAGGATTTGGGGAGAGTAAAAGATCAGAACTATGGGCTACCCAAACTGGGTTTTTCAAATGTCCTTTATAAAGAAGGGCTTGAGAATGAACTCTCTCTGTTGCCCCGTGACCAGGTGAGTGGTTCTCTTTGTCTCTGACCCACTCCCCTGCTGCGTTCTCAGAGGGTTTCCCTGTTGTAGGGCAGGTGTCTTGGGCTCTTGGGTCCAGGTCCTGCTGGCATCCTCAGCAAGGATGGAACTAGATGGTTTTAAACTCCTTTCCAACCAATGAGGATAGATGTGTGGCCAGAGATCCCTGTGCACGTGGATGTGTCTGGAGCATCCTGTGACGTGAGCCTGGGCAGCAGCTCTGTGGTTTCTGGGCAGGGTGGAGGAGGCTGGGGCCATTGGTGCCTTGTGCTGCAAGAAGAGCCTGTCCCACCTTGGAAATGCAGCCAAGGGGCTTTGAGGCCTGGATGCTGCTGTTGGAAAGGTCTGGGGGCTTGCCCTGAGCAGGGTCCATGGGTTGTGGTGCCCTGCAGAGCTGAGGGTGGAAAGGGGCATCCCTTGCCTGGACATTGCTCTGTTCCAGGTGGCGGATGAGCGCTTCTGCCCGGATGTGCTGAGCACTGCCAAGGAGATGAGCGTGGCCAACTTCCGAAGGGTGCCCAAAATGCCCGTCTATGGGACGGCACAGCCCAACTCCAAGGTGAGGGACGTGATCCCACGTCGGGCAGGGACCCCACGTCGGCTCCCAGCTCTCCCATCACCCTTGGCCACCCTTTCCTTAGACCCTGGGCAGCGTCCTGCGGTACCTGACGGATGCCAAGAGGAAGCATTCCCGCATTGTCTGGATCAACCTCCGGGAGGAAGTGGTCCTGGAGGGGAACGAGCAGATCTACACGCTGCGGGAGCCTGGGCTCCTGGAGGAGCTGATCCCTGTGCCTGCTGCCTCGCCCCAGCAGCTGGAGGTGAGCTCTGGGAGATGCTGGATGCTGTGGAGGTTCCCAGGAACCCTCATGGGTGATTCCCACAGGCTTTCATAGTTCCTTGCCCTCTGGAGCTGCTGGCTTTGTTTTCCTTTGGGAACAAGAGAGCAAAGCAGAGATCTACCCTGGAAGAATTTATAGCATGACTTGAGAACAAGGGTAAAAGGCATCTGGGGAAAGGGGAGTGGATGTTCCCAGCTGGATTTCCAGGGGGAGCAGGCATTGGAGGAGCTTGGCTACCAGCAGCAGCATAGCTGCATGGAGGAGCTGCCTGGTGTGGTGGGAAATGCTCCCATGAGGCACAGAGGGACCTGGGCAGAACTGGTGGCCAGGACCTGTGCTGGGGTTTGGGATGTTCACCTGCATCAAAAAAACATGGATTAAAATCTTGCAAAAATTAGGAGGGGCGGGTGTTAGAGAGAGGGTTTCTCCATCCTCTGCAGAAACTGGAGGCTGCCCTGAAGGGGGACCTGCTGAAGTGCCAGAAGTGGCTGGAGGTGTACCTGGAGGCAGAGAAGCAGATGAAGATGTTCAAGAGCTGCCTGACCACGCAGGAAATATTCAGCCAGCAGAAGAATTCCTGCCAGGGACTCACCTATGCCCGCATCCCCATCCCCGACTTCTGTGCTCCCAAGGAGCAGGTACCCAGGGAGGGGATGGTGCTGCTGCCTCCGGCCAGATGCTGTGCAGGAATGTCCCTTGGGTGCTCAGTGCTGGTGGGGTGCTTGCCAGGGCAGGGGGGGATCCCCAGGAGACGCTGCATGCAGAGGCTGTGTGTCTTCAGGTGGACAAGGATGGAACTGGAAACAAAGAGTTCAACCTGGAGGCTGTCAGACAAAGGGGACCCGAAGGTGAGGAAGCCCTGGATCCCTAAAAAAACCCACTGGCTTAATCCTGGCAGGACTTTGACAGGCTCCTGGAGGCCATGAAGAGCGCCCTGGCTGAGGACTCGCGGGCAGCCTTCGTGTTCAACTGCTCCAGTGGCCGGGGCAGGACCACCACAGCCATGGTCATCGCTGTCCTCACCCTGTGGCACTTCAATGTGAGTATGAGGGGCTGCAACAACCCCTAGTGGGGTTCCTGGGGAGGCTCTGGAGGGCCCATGGCAGCTGTGTCACAGCCAGGGGGTTGAAAGCAGTGTGGACAGGGCCAGGGTGGACTGTGGGGGTGGACATCTGTATGCTGTCATTTGCTGTGCCTAACTCCCAGTGAGCTCCAGGAATCTGGGTGAAACCCTGGTGAGCCTTTACCCTCTTCCCGAGAGCTCCTTCCCTAGGATGAAGGGTTAAGGGCAGGGGAGATCATGGAATTGTGGAATGGTTTGGGTTGGAATGAAGCGTAAAGCTCATCTCATTCCACCCTTTGCTGTGGGCAGGGACGCCTTTCACTATCCCAGGTGCCTCCAAGCCCTGTCCAACCTGGCCTTGGACACTTCCAAGAATCCAGGGGCAGCCACAGCTGCTCTGGGCACCCTGTGACAGTGCCTGGAACAGCCCTCTGTCTATCCAGACATGTGGCTCCCTCCTTGGGCAAGGGTAAAATTCTCCTATTTTGTGCCTGGCAGAGGCAAGGTGGGGGATGCTGGGGGTCTGTCTCCGGCTGGGGGCTATGTACAAGTCACAAACAGGACGGGACTGCTGTGAAATGTGTCCCGAGCTGTTTATTTTTTAGCATCAGTCTCATTACAGGGTTATGACAATGGGAAGATGCCAGCAGCTCACATCCCAGGCAACAGACCAAGAACTTAATGTTACAACTTACTTTAAAAGCTTTTTGAACAATCACACAAAGTAAAAGCATATTGACAGTAGTTTTATCTAACCATTATAAGCACATGTACCTTTGGTTTAAACAATGCTTGCTTATTTAGAATACAATCCTTGCTTGTAAACCTTAAGATACAGTGCACAGAGCTCCATTATTAAACTCAGAACTTCCTAATATCTCACCAGATATACTTTTCTGCAACTTAGGGAGTTATTCTACCCAAGTGTTAATACACAGACCATTGTTCTATTTGTCCTTTCTTCTTGTATACTTTTTCTGCTGACAAATCTTATAGCTACTGCTTAGCTCTAATCACCATCCTGCTGTCTCTGAGGCCTGCCTTTTGCAACGTGCCCAAAACCCTCTGGTTTTAAGGAATCCCACAAGGGTCCTGCTGGGCTGGGCACAGGCTCTGCATTTGTGTGCAGCCCATAATGACCCAGACCCCTCTGACCACCCCAGGGTATCCCTGAGATGAGTGAGGAGGAAATCGTGAGTGTGCCCGATGCCAAGTACACCAAGGGGGAGTTCGAGGTGAGTCCTGGGCTCTCCCTCTGCTCCCTCAAGCCACAGCTGCTTCTTTGGAGGGGCAGTGGGACAAGGCAGGGAGGCTCCTGGTGAAACCCTGCTGCTCCTGCCCGTGCTCCAGGTGGTGATGAAGGTGGTCCAGCTCCTGCCTGACGGTCACCGGATGAAGAAGGAGGTGGACATGGCCCTGGACACGGTCAGTGAGACCATGACCCCCATGCACTACCACCTGCGGGAGATCATCATCTGCACCTACCGCCAGGTGAGCCCCTGTGCCCGTGGGCAATCCCAGAGGGTGCAGCCGGGCTCTGGGACAGCCCTGGCAAAGCTGGGTGGCTTCTCAGGCTGAAGCTCTCTGGTGTGTCACCAGAGGTGCCAGAGCTCTTGTGTCACGTGTTGGAATCTGTGATATTTAAATGATCCCAAGGTTGTAGAAAGTTTCTGTCTTTCTGCCCCGCTGCCAAAGCAGAAGCCATAATTCGTCTGTGCTGGTTTCAAGGTTGTTTATTCTGTTTATCTCTAACATGTTCTGCTGCCCTGCCGCAGCTCTGTCCTGCAGGGCAGCGTGTGGGGCTCTGCCCTCAGTGGGATGGTACAAACATTAAATACCAGAAACTACCTGTGCTGGATTTACAATAACGTGCCAATATCTGTCACCTACGTTGAACAGTGTGTCCCCAGCCTGAACCAACAGAAAAATGCCAACACCACAGTGAAACATGGAGGGCATGAAGAAGGAGGAAAAGGGCAAGACATACCAAATTTCCTCCATCTTGTCCCCTTTGAACCCCTAATCCAGAATCCTAACATTTTACTTTTGCACCCATGCCACACTTAATTATTACTCATATCAAGCACTCAGAGCTTGTAATTCATCCTGTAAGATTGAAAACTCTTTTCCATGGACAGAGATCAGAGACAGTGTCTCTGGGGGCTCTGTACAGGGTCCCAGGGCTTCCAGGGCAGCCAGAGAGATGCCCTGGATTCCTACAGTCATGGTCACCCTCGGCTCCAGTGCTGTCCCTTGCTGTCCTGCATTCCTCCCAGAGTCCAGCCTGCATCCCACATCCCAGCCAGCATTGCTCTCGTCCAGCATCCCATCCCATCCCATCCCATCCCAATCCCATCGATCCCATCCCATCGGCAGAGCCGGCAGAGGGCAGGACTGCTCTGTCCCGCTCCACTCCCAGCCCCAAAGGCTCCTCTGGCTGAGTTTGGGAAGGAATTCAGCTTTGGGAAGGGGAGCTGCCCCTGGGAATGGACTCCATGGCCTGCTGAGCCTGTGCTCAGCCCTGTTTTACTCGGGAGCCTCTGTGGAGCTGATGAAGAAGCAAAAAAGGATTATTTTAAGCAGATTTGGGATATTTCAAACCTGTGTAGCTGTATCACAGGGCCTTGGAAGGGCAGAGCCCAGGGCCTGGTGTTATTCCTGGGGTGGTTTGTGCCACATCCCACTGGCAATTCCTCACTGCAGCTCTTGCTCCAGCTGCCATTGATCTGTGTTTTCAATTAACAGCTGCCAGTGATTAATGGAGGGAAGAAAAACCAAAATGTTCAATCACCCAGGAACATCTGCAGCTTCCTGGGGATTTGCCTCCTGCTTCCTGAGATCCTCTGCATTTTTTGGGGAGTTGGGAGAGAAAACCCCTGGAGACTTAACTATTTGCAGATGTAGCAATTATTAATAATTTATAGTCACATTTATTTTTATTAATTTATTTTTATTCAGGATAAGTAATTTAATTTTGGCTTTCCCTCCTTTACTGTGGGGATGTGGTCATGTGAGGAGTTTCACCTTTTTTTTTCTCAGTGATGGGCAGATTGGAGAAGAGAATGATGGGAATTGTTGGGGTTTTGGGAGCCTGCTGGGAGATGCTTTTCAGGGTTAAGGCAAACAGAAGGGAAAGGTGTTTTGGAGGCTTGGTTTGGTTTGTTCTGACCTCTTCCTACCCCTAACTGTGAGGAAAAAATAGGAAAATACAAATAATGGGATAAAAGATAAATGATAGGATAATAAGATGGTAAATGATAAGATAATAGAAGAAAAATAAATAGGATAATAGAATAAAATGAGAAGTAATACGGTAACAGATGAAAATTGGATAATAGGAGAAAACTAAATAGGATAATAGAATAAAATGATAAGTAACACAAGAAAAATAAATAACATAATGGACTAAAACAATAAATAATAGGATAAAAAATAAGTAGGATAATACAACAACATAGTAATAATAGGATAATAGAAGGAAAAATAAATAGGGTAATACAGTACCAGGATAAATAATGGGATTATAGGATTTGCTTTCTACAAATACTGGCACACACAGGTGTAGGAGATACCTTTTCCCAAGGGTAGAGCTGGAGTGAGGAATTGCTGTTTTTTGGGGTGGCCTGTGAGATAAGAGCTCTGATTTATTAGTATTTATTAATTCCTAGAAAGGGCAGCATGCAGGGCTTAAAATAATGGCAATAATAATACCAATAAAAATTACTGTATAACTACATACAATATCTAATAAAGCAATAAATATAAATATTGAATGCATGAACGCTATAATATATATAAAACATATTTACAATTTATATATATAAAATAGTATAGGGACATGTGATGGCCATCAGCTCCTCTCCCTCTCCCTCTCCATGTTTTTCCCTGGGGAAGTGCTTGGCTGTCAGTTCCTGCTCCTGCCCCCCACATTTAGCCATCCCTCACCTATTTTGGAGCTCTGGGAATGTTGTTACCCGCTGGAAACCACAAAGAAATGAGAGCCTGGAGTGCCAAGCCCTGGCAGGAGTGGGCTGGACAGATGTGCTCATTTTTGTCCCCAGAGTGTTCCTCCCTCTTCCCGTGCCCTTCCCATGCCCTTCCCAGGGCTGTGGGTGAGGATGGGATGCAGGAGCTCCCCTGGGGGTGCCACAGGTGCCTCAGCCAGGCTGTTGTTCCTTCCAGGGAAAGTCTGGCAAGGATGAGAAGGAGGCACAGACGCTGCAGCTGAGGAGCCTGCAGTACCTGGAGCGCTACATCTTCCTCATCCTCTTCAACGCCTACCTGCACCTGGAGAAGAAGGACGCCTGGCAGAGGCCCTTCAGCCTCTGGATGCGTGAGGTGAGGCTTTCCCAGGCTGGAATACAGGAATTTCCTTAGCTTACATCTGATTCCATCTGATTTCTAGGCTTGTTGGGGTGTTGTCTGTGCTCCCTTTGCTCCCTGGGCTGGTGGCTCTCATGGAAAGCCACTGGAGGTGGATGGCATCCCACCACATGGATGGGGAGCTCTCCCACCCCAAACCTGCTCTTTTCCCCTGGTTTGAGTTTCCCAGGGGTTTAGTTGTGATTGCAGCATTTGGGGCTGGGGGCCCACCAACCAAACCTGCCTGGGCAGGACAGGTGGCACAGGGGATGGGAGGGTGGGATATCCCCTGGGATATCCAAGGGGACTGGGAACCAGCTGGAAAAATGGAATGGGGGGCAAGTGAGAGACCCCAAATGATCCTTATGGAATGGGAGAAGGCTGGGTAGGAGACCCTAAATTACCCATATTTCCTGCTCCAGGGAGTTGTAGTTGCTGGATTTATTTGGGATACATTGATTTGAATGGGAATGTTGGGGGGGCCTGTAAATTTTCCTGGAAAAGGGACTTTGGAGGTGGTACAAGTGCTGTGGGGATCAGAGCAGTGTGTGTGCTGGTGCCTGGGGTGGGTTCTTCTGCATGAAAGGAGAGTGAGGGGGGAGAAGGGAAAATGGGGACATGGCAATTTTAATAATGCTATTATTATTATTATTATGACATTTTAGTTATTTGCATTTATTTAAACTTTATTATTGCACGACAGTCTATTATTTTCAATCCTGATTTTTGTTGTTTTACTGTATTACTTATATTGATGTACCCTATAACTTCAGTTGTTTTTTTATTTATTTTGTCATTTCCATCTCTTACTTCTATTATGGTGCAGAGAGTTTTTCTCCCCCTTCCCGGCCGGGGCTGATATTTCCTGTTGGTATCTTTGAATGGCTGGAGATGAAAGGGCGGAGCCGGGGCTGGAGCCGGAGGGGGACCGCGGGTGCCCGCCCCGCTCTGGCATCCCGGTTATGCCGGTGTTTGCATTGCCTTTTGTGGAGATTTGGGATGTTTGCTGTTGGCTGGATGCGGGAGGCCTGCGGTTGAACGCAGCACTTTTTAATGCGGCACTTTTTGGGGCTGCATCCTTTAGTGCTGCAGCTTTTTGGGCTTCACCTTTAGCGCAGCAGCTTTGGGGCTCCATCCTTTAGTGCAGAACCCTTTAGTGCCACACCTTTTGGGGCTGCACTTTTAGTACATCCTTTATTGCATCCTTTAGTGCTGCACCTTTTGCTGCTGCATCTTTTGGGGCTGCATCCTTTAGTGCTGCACCTTTTGGGGCTGCATTTCCAGCACGTAGATTTACATCTGCCCTCTGTGCCCCCGTTTGCTGGAGCATCTTTTAGTGCCGCATCTTTCTTTTGGCACTGCATCTCTTTTGAGGTGCAGCCCCAAAAGGTGCCGCCCCTTTTAATGCCACATCTCCCATGCTGTGGGGTTTCCATCCCCCCCTCCCCACTCCCCAGCCCAACCTGTGGATACAAGGAGCCTTTGACCCCCGGGGTGCCCCTTCCCGCTGCACGATTCCTGCGTTTTTAGCAAAAACAAGGCGCCATTGTAGCTTTTTGGCAGGAGGGTGCCAAAGCCAACAAACCCTGTGATGGCTGACCCCAGCAGCAAGGAAGAGGCTTAGAAAATGGATAAACTGGGGCTGGAAAGAGGCTGGGGGAGGTGAAGGGGGTGCTACCAGCATGGGGGGGGTGCTGGGGATCTTCACCCCGGAGGTGGCAAAAGCATCCCCGGGGTGGGAGGGGGATCCAATGTCCCCTGTCCCTCTGTTTGCAGGTGGCAGCAGTGGCTGGGGTCTACGAGGTGCTGAACCAGCTGGGATTCCCGGAGCTGGAGAGCCTGGAGGGCAAAGCCCTGTGCACGCTGCGGGGCCGCTGGCAGGCGCAGGGGGCCACGTCCCGTCCCTTCCGTGGGGACTTCATGTAGGGCAGGGCCCAGGGGAGCCCTGCTGCTTTCTGTGGGGTGGGGAAGAACAAAAAAAAAAAAAAAGACTGTTTTCCCCAAATCTGAGGGTGTGGGGAGGGAGGGGCGAGCCTCAAAGCTGCCTTAGAATGGGAGGATTTCTGGGGTTCTTTTGGACGCAATAAAAATATTGTAAATTAAAAATCGAGACTTTCTTTGCTTTCTCCCTGAGGCAGTGCGGCATTTAGACAAATTTATATATTTATACACACAGAGGTGCATTTATGTGAATAAACACACAAATGTACATGTCTATATGCACATTAATATATGTGGTTATATTTTTACGGCTCCATGTATATATGGAGCCATAAACACCAACAGTCAGAATTAGGACTCACAGAAATCCCAGTCACTTCAAACCTGGGTGTTTTTAGGGCTTGGACATATTTGTTGATTCTTTCCACCTCTTTTTAGTCGTGGGTACAGCTGGGGGAATGGCAGCTGTGGTACCCAGTTTTGGGGTCCTGCTCCCCAGGTTGGTGCCAGGGTGGTGCTGAGGGGGCTGAGCTGCTCAGCAAAGGCATAAAAGCAAAATCAATGCCAGGGGGCTTCCTTTGTTTTTTGAGGAAGGAGTGAAAAATGAAGTTAATCCAAAGGAGATGATATAAATGAGGGGTCCCAGTGCCCTGCTGGCCTCCCAGTGGGATGAGAGGAGCTTGGGGGGCGGGTGAGGGGGAAGTCAATAGGAGGGGGGAGAGAATAGGATGAGAAGCACAAAAGCAGGAGCACACGCTTGGTCTGTCCCAGCAGCCGCTTTCATCCGCTGCCAGTGGCGGGAGGTGGCAGAAATTCAAAGGTGGAGGCTGGAAAGAAAAACAACATTTTAAAATAGCAAAGTGCTGCTTTTTCTTCAGCCTTGGCTGTGACAGACTCAGGTTCCAAGGGGTCCCTCATTTTCTTTTTTTTTGGCTTAGCCGCACATTTGGTGTTGTGCTTTTAATTTTTTTTTCCTTTCTTCAGGCAGCAATACCTGCCTGAATGTTTTGCCCCTTGCTGAGTGTTGCAGTGTTTGGATAACTTGCTGCTGATGCAGTCAGACAGTTGATTGAGTAATTTCAAGAGGCTGTTGAGGCTATTTTCCCTGGTTTTTTTTTCCCTCTTATTTTAGTTTTAACAGAGCACATCCTCTCTATCCTCACATCCCCATTTATTCTCCCTTACTAGAGCAATTACCTGCAGGCTCTTTTGCTGCAAATCCTTCTCTTGCCCCGGCAGCAACCCTTAGAAGCAACCCTGCTTATTAGCCCTGTCTTAATTGGGGAGAGTTTTTAATTGCTTAGGAAATCCCAGCCTCTTTTAATCTTGGTAATGAAGGCTGGAGCTTTGCATCACCTGGTCTGAGGGGCCTCAAAGGCTTCATTCTGCTTTCCCACCATCCTAACAAGTGATTTCCAAAGCAGGGCTACAGCAATTGCCTGGGAAAAAAAAATATTCTGTGAGATGGGAATGTGTTTGAATGTGAAAAATCAACCGTGCTGTGTTTATTCCTTCTTTTCCCCAGGCTGGGGAGGCAGAAACACAGATCCCTCTCCTAGATGAGAAGTTAAAACCTGGCTCTGAATGGCCTGGATTTTCTGCTCCAAGGGAAAAGGATTGGCAATTCTGAAAGGATTCAGCCAGAGACAAAGCAAACAAGGGGTTATGTATCATAAATTCTATATCTAAAATATAGACTCATTCTTGAGTGTATATTATGTATTTTAAATGCTATATGTCTATAGCATACATTTTATTACCTATATTGTAATAGATATAGATTTTGTATATAATGATAGAAAATAGACATTCTAGAATTATTCTGTACAATATAAATGCTAGAAATATTAAATACATGAAATATTTTAAATTCTATATAATAACAAGCAGGAGCAACCTGGGCTGGTGGAAGGTGTCCCATGGCAGGAGGGTAAAAAGCAGCTACGAATTGGATGGGGTTAATGAGCCTCACTGGGGAATATTCCCTGGAGGAGCAGCAGTTCTTCCCAGGGGAGCACCAGCAAGAAGGGTGTGGACTAAAATATCTACAAAAAAAGAAACTCCGAGTGTGTTTTTACATTAAAACACCAAGAGCTCATTGATCATTTTTATTGATTTTCATGGAAACTGGTTTTCTGCAGGTTCCTGACCCTCAGTTAACTCCTAAATCTCCACTTTCCTCACCTTGTTCAGGGCTTGGAGTGGGAGTACAACCAAGGGGGTCTGAGGTTATTTTAGGGTAGGGAATTAAATATTAAATATGAAATCCCAGCCAGCAGTCCTAAGGGATTAATTTCAGGGCAGGACAGATGGGTCTGTGACTGGTTGTCTGCTCTATTGGTGTTGACCCCAGATTTGTGTCTCATTTCCACGGGGACACCGGGCATCCCTACAGCTCTGGGTGCCATCACCCATTTTTGGGGCTTTGTTTTGCCTCCAAGCCCCATTTTCCCAAACCTGCAAGCTCACAGGGAAATGAGAAAGAGTCAGGCTCTGTGTTGCAGCCAAAGGAAAGTCCCAGCACTGCCTAAAATCACCCCACTTCTCTCTTGGTTGTATACATAGGCTGGGGTGGGTCATGGAAACTCTCAATATCCCTTAAAAAAACTCAATCTACCCCTTGTTCCACCTGTGGAAAAAGATATTAGTGGCATTGGTGCTGCTGGAGCTTAGAAAATGTGAAATGTGGAGCTGGAGGACACTGAAAGGGGGCCCGCAGCTGCCTTAATAAATGGTGTAAGTGGCTCTTCTACCTGTGACAGAGAGGAGAGAGCGACTTTAGTTAAATATTTGTATATATTGCCAGGGGAGCCTTGCCCACATGCTCCAGGCTGCTGCACCACATCATCTCCCTGTGGGAATCCAGGGCTTCCCTCTGGCTGCCCTGGCAGGTCTGGGACCCTGGCAGGGGTCAGGAACCCCCCTGGACAGAGCCCCCAGAGACACTGTCTGTGATCTCTGTCCATGGAAAAGAGTTTTCAATCTTACAGGATGAATTACCAGCTCTGAGTGTTTGATATGAGTAATGATTAAGTGTGGCACGGGTGCAAAAGTAAAATTTTAGGTTTCTAGATTAGGGGTCCAAAGGGGACAAGATGGAGGAAATTGGGTGTGCCTTGTCCTTTTTCTCCTTCTTCATGCCCTCCATGTTTCACTGTAGTGTTGGCATTTTTCTGTTGGTTCAGGCTGGGGACACACTGTCCAACGTAGGTGACAGATATTGGCACGTTATTGTAAATCCAGCACAGGTAGTTTCTGGTATTTAATGTTTGTACCATCCCACTGAGGGCAGAGCCCCACACGCTGCCCTGCAGGACAGAGCTGCGGCAGGGCAGCAGAACATGTTAGAGATAAACAGAATAAACAACCTTGAAACAGCACAGACGAATTATGGCTTCTGCTTTGGCAACGGGGCAGAAAGACACAGACTTTCTACAATCTCGGAATCACCAATACCCACAGATTTCGGCATCTCCCCAGAAAATCCATAATGCTGCAGCCTTAAGGGGAGTGAGGACAAATTGGCAAAGGAGGGATGCTCCTTCCTCCACACCAAAATGCCCTGGATCATCATCAAAGAGGATTTTTTGGCTAATTTGGGAGCCTGGCTCCATTGTCGTGAAAGCAGGAAGTGTTTTAATGACTTTTCCCCCCTTTTCTTTCTGGGGGTAACGTGGCAATGGGGCTGTTTGTAGCTGTGCTGCTGCCTAACGTGATTAAATTTGACATGGATAATTAACTAATGGATTATTAATGCTTCTGCTTGCCTTCCCCATCCCTGAGGGTTTGGGGTATGCTGATGTGTCCTTTCCAGGTTTTTCTCTGCAGCAGATGTTCTGCACTCCTGTTCTTGTCTCATAGCAAAGGTCATGTTTAAGGGTGTAATTAAAACATTTTATAAATTGAGGCATGATTAACCTGTAACCACTGGCTGAATGGTATTTACTATTCATACAGGGACAAAACCTCTCTTTTAAATCCCTATTAAAATGTATTTTAATATAAAACACTTCCTAAAAAAATAGAAGAAAAGGTTTTTGGAACAGAATAAAACCCCTGTGACTCAATCCATGGGGAGTTCCAGGTCAAAATCTGCCTTGGAAGTAGAGGTATCCCCATATTTCTTCCCCCTATGAGGAGGTGGGTACAGAGGTGCTTTCTCACTGCCCAGCCTTTGGGAGCAGCTTGTTTGGTGTGAGGAATATTTCCGTGGAGCTTTGCACCACGTGTACCCTGTCTCCTTCCAGAGAAAGCAAAGCTTTCTGCCAGAAACCTTTTTTTTATTTTTCCTGGGAGAACAATAATATAGATTAAAAATAAATATATAAATCTGCTGTGTGAGTGGTAATAAAGTGGCAAGAAACTTTATCCCAACCGCATCATCTCTGTGAAACTGTACCCAGATAAATGGGCCTGGGAGCTCCCCTTTCTTTCAAGATTATAAATTTTTTAAATGTTAAATTTTCAAAATTCGATTAATTTTATTATTATTTATTTATATTAATGATTATGTATTTATTTTATTTTTAATTTTAATAAAGTTAATTTTTATATTTTTTATTTACTTAATTATAATTTTTATTCATTATTGTTTATTTATATTAATGTTTATGTACTTTATTTTATTTTTAATTTTTTAAATTTTTATTTTTATTATAAATTTGATTTATTATTATTTATTTATATTAATGTTTATGTGTTTTATTTATTTTATTTTAAAATTTTTATTTATTTTCTTTTAAATGTTTTATTTTATTTTAAATTTTAATTTTTATTTTATTATATTTTTTTTATTCATACTTTTATTAAAAGTATGAGAATACAGCTGGTCCTGGCCAGATTTTCCCTTCCTGCATCTTTGCATCAGACAGGGGCCCTGGCAAAGGGATCCCTCCTTGGGCTTCACAGAGGTAAAAGCAGCAGGGCTGCTCTGACCTCAGCCAGGGATTTTATTCCTCCTCCTCTTACGGGCAAGTAGAAATCTTTGGAAGTTGAACCTCATGTGTCTTTCTGGTTTTTCTCCATCCAAAAGGGAAAATGTGCCGAGGAGTCAATATTCCACTGGCACATGGGGCTGCAAGGGGAAACCTGCCACAGCCCCAGCCAAATCACTGCAGCTATCAGAGGCTTCAGGGCTGTGCTTTTCCCAAAAAAATCCCCTTTTACCCTGTTTTTCTGCCCAGCTGTGGCAGCTCTGCCAACTGTACCCAAGTCCCACATCCATCAGCTTTTCAAGGCCTAGCTCAGGAGTGTTTCCCTTTAATTCTGGTGAAAATTGAGGGTGTTTGGGGCTGGGGGTGATATAATTTCTATTTACAGCAGCAGGAAAGAGGCATGTGCTGGCTTGGGGCCACCACAAATAGCTCTGGACATGAGAGTTCTTAAAATAATATTAATAATAATAATAATTTCCATGTTTTCCTTGCTGGGATGTCCCCCTCCGGCAGAACCCCCCAATGAAACCTCTGCAAAGGGAGCACATCTGGGTTTCATTTTTACAGCTGAAGACTAGTAATTAAGATGCTTTTGCAGAGCCAGGGCTTGAAAAACTAAAAATAAAAGCCATATAGGCACAATACCAGACCTCCAAGCACCAGAAAAGCCCTTTTCCTCCCTGTTTTCACCCTCCCAGCTCCACTGGACTCCTGGGCATGGCCAAGCCCCTGTTTTGGGGGGCAGGAGGAGCAACAAATCATGGGCTGAAAGGGGATGGTGCAGAGAAGTGGGATTTTTGGCTAAACCCAGAAGAGCAATGGAAATGCTAACCTGTGTAGAGGGTAGCAGCAAGGGGAGGATTTCCAAAGCTCCAAAACCTATGGACATCATGCAAAGAAATCAGGCTTGGCTTTTCTTATTGCAGCAAAATGTGCATAAACCACGGCTTGGAATGACTTTCTCCCTCTATTTCTCACTTTTCTGACATGAATATTGCAGGGAAGGGAAAAAAAAGCAGCTGTTCTCCAGCCCTCTACCACCTCAGGGTGCTTCTGGCCCCAAGCTAATTAAAAATTAATTTTCCCCAGCTCGAGCTAAAAGAGGAGATGGGGCTCAATGAAAGCAATCAATGGCTGCTGGGGGTCATGCTGGAAATATTATCTGTGGGTTGAGGGAATGAGCAAGGCCCTGGGGACTGAGAAGTGCTCAGAAGTTCGATTTAAGAGGTCAAAAAGGAGAAAAAAAACCAAAGAAGAATTTGGGGTTTACATGGCAGTAAGCTTAATTTTAGCAGGAAGATGATAAAAAATTAATAAGGTGGTCAATGTGTGGAGAGGGAAAGGCTCGTCTGGGGAGGATACTGGGCAAGGTTAACCTAGTTTGTATTGTGCATCAGCAGGGAAAAGAGAAAGGAAAGGGCTGGGAATGCCAAGGTAGCAGGGATGGATGTCTCCCAGCAGCCAGACCTGTGGCCAGGCTGTGCCAAGCCCCAGGGCTGAAGTGGTGCTGGTAGGATTTTGGTCCTAAAGAACTGGCACGGAGAGGCTTTAACACCCGCTGGATCCCACAGCCAGGGTGCACACGTTTCCCCAGGATGCCATGGCCAGCAGGGAGCTTTAAGGCTCTGTGGTTTGGGGAAGGAGGGTCCTGTGAGTTCCCAGCCATGGCAGCAGGAGCCCCTCACCCCAGTGACCACCTCAGTCCCACCGAGGTGCTGCTGACCTGGAGTTCAGCATCTGCTGCAGCTGTGCTTAGGAAAACAGGGATTGTGGGGCAGGGATTGTGGGGCAGGGATTGTGGGGCAGGGATTGTGGGACGGGGATTGTGGGACAGGGATTGTGGGACAGAGATTGTGGGACAGGGATTGTGGGACAGGGATTGTGGGACAGGGATGTGGGACAGGGATATGGGACAGGGATTGTGGGACAGGGATTGTGGGACAGGGATTGTGGGACAGGGATGTGGGACAGGGATATGGGACAGGGATTGTGGGACAGGGATTGTGGGACAGGGATTGTGGGGCAGGGATTGTGGGACAGGGATTATGGGACAGGGATGTGGGACAGGGATGTGGGACAGGGATGTGGGGCAGGGATGTGGGGCAGGGATGTGGGACAGGGATTGTGGGGCAGGGACTGTGGGACAGGGATTGTGGGGCAGGGATTGTGGAACAGGGATGTGGGGCAGGGATTGTGGGGCAGGGATGTGGGACAGGGAAGTGGGACAGGGATTGTGGGGCAGGGATTGTGGGACAGGGATTGTGGGGCAGGGACTGTGGGGCAGGGATTGTGGGACAGGGATTGTGGGACAGGAATTATGGGACAGGGATTGTGGGACAGGGATTGTGGGGCAGGGATGTGGGACAGGGAAGTGGGACAGGGATTGTGGGGCAGGGATTGTGGGACAGGGATTGTGGGGCAGGGACTGTGGGGCAGGGATTGTTGGACAGGGATTGTGGGACAGGGATGTGGGACAGGGATTGTGGGGCAGGGACTGTGGGACAGGGATTGTGGGACAGGGATTGTGGAGCAGGGATTGTGGGGCAGGGATTGTGGGGCAGGGATTGTGGGACAAGGATTGTGGGACAGGGATTGTGGAGCAGGGATGTGGGACAGGGATTGTGGGGCAGGGATTGTGGGGCAGGGATTGTGGGACAGGGATGTGGGGCAGGGATTGTGGGGCAGGAATTGTGGGGCAGGGATGTGGGACAGGGACTGTGGGGCAGGGATTGTGGGACAGGGATTGTGGGACAGGAATTATGGGACAGGGATTGTGGGACAGGGATTGTGGGGCAGGGATGTGGGACAGGGAAGTGGGACAGGGATTGTGGGGCAGGGATTGTGGGACAGGGATGTGGGACAGGGACTGTGGGACAGGGACTGTGGGGCAGGGATTGTTGGACAGGGATTGTGGGACAGGGATGTGGGACAGGGATTGTGGGGCAGGGACTGTGGGACAGGGATTGTGGGACAGGGATTGTGGAGCAGGGATTGTGGGGCAGGGATTGTGGGACAGGGATTGTGGGACAGGGATTGTGGGACAGGGATTGTGGGACAGGGATTGTGGGGCAGGGATATGGGACAGGGATTGTGGGGCAGGGATTGTGGGGCAGGGATTGTGGGACAGGGATTGTGGGGCTCTTTTCTGCTTCCCCATCGCCGGGACGCAGCCATGCCAGCAGAGCTCTCTGCTGCGTGGTTCCTAGAAGGAGAGCAAGATTTTCCCTCCTCTTTTCCAAGCCTCTGCCGCCGACAGTAGGGGCTGGAAGCCATCCAAGGCTGTCAGTATAAATCCCGCTGACCTTGTTTCACCATCCCTTAACTCACAGCTCAGCCGGGACCGGCATCGGCTTCCACTTTCTGGCTCACGTATCCCTTTTCCAGCTTTACAGTTTGGGTTCCTGAGCTTGTCTGCTCATCCCTGCATGGGCAAGGCAATCAGGGGGGACTCCCAGCCCCTAGAAAACCTCCCAGCAAGGCTGCCAAGGCAAACATATTGCAGGAATTTGCAGATGCAGCTGTAGCTGAGGAGAAACGATGCTCAGAGGCGCGGCACGATGCAGTTTGGTGGGACGAGGGAAAGATGCTTCTGTTTGGATCGGGCTGAACACAGGGCTCTGATCCCAAAAAAACACTGCCTAGGTGCCATCAGGAGATGAGCCTCGGTAAGATTCGAGATCTGTTCCTGCCATGATGTGCCTAAACAGGAGTCTGTTCCTCTCCAGAGGTTTCTTGCTGTCACCCTTGCAACCTCCTGTGGTAACTTATTGTCATCTTTGCTGTACCATTGCTTCCAGGGGTTTGGCTGCAGGGGAATGGCCTCATGTCTCAGCTTGTGGGATGCTGGGCTCACCGAGGAAGCAGGGAGGAGATGTGGGATGCAGAGCAGCTGGCCATGGGAGAGGGTAGAAAGAGGTGGTTTGCCACTCTGGCTGGATCAGCTGTTTTGCACACCCAGCTCTCTCTTCTGGATCCTGGAAAAAGGCATTGGGAACTTGGGTCCTCTCAGAAATCCACAGTGTGCTAAATCCATACAAACACCTTCCCTTTCCAACTTCAGTGAAGCCTTACCTTTAAAACGTTGTGCTGATTCCAGTGTGTTTGGGGCCTTGTGGAAGAGCTTTGCCAGTGGTTGCCATTGTCACTTCACTTGGTTTTGTGACAGCATCCAGGACCTTTGGCATGCTGGCAGGAAGAGTTTGGTGGCAGGATATACCAGAATTAGTGTTTTACCCGGGCCAAGCTTGCAGATATACAGATTAATCGGGAGGGAAAACTTTCCAGGATAAGAAAAGCAAGACATGGCCAAAAAAAAAAAAAAAGAAGTTCGCTTGTGGAGGCTCCTTCCATCTTTGGAGGTCTTAAAGTAGGGATTAAGGAGAGATCTGCCAGGAACGATCGTGCCTCGGGGCAGCCGGAGACCAGATGATGTGTCTGTCAGCTCCCTCCCTCCCTCCCTCCCTGCCTGCCTCCGAAATCCAGGCTCGTGCTTCTGCTCCTCTCCTGGACGAGCACAACATCTTCGGGACCCTCCTTCGTGCTCTTCCAGCAGGACTGCTAAAAATCCCTCCGAAAAGAGCTGAAATCCTGGAAAAGGGGTGATTTGCTGCCAAGAGCTGCTGTGGGGAGGGAGGGGGAGATGGTTTCCCTGCCCTCCTGCCCCGGTGCTCCAGCAGCGGCTGCTCCCCGCTCTGATGCCGGGGCAGCTCGGCGTGTCTGAGGGATGAGGTCATGCTCGCTCACCCCCATCCCGCCGTGCTTCTGCTTCCATCCCTCCCTCTCTTCCGAGAGCAGGGTGCCATTGGAGCCTGCTGAGGCTCCAGGGCCCCGCACGGTGGGTTTGGGATGCTTCCCCCACCAAGCTTTGCCTTGCTCTGAGCGTGGATGCGTGTGGGAATGGGAAAAACAGAAACTTCCACAGGCACGGAAGGGTTTGATCTGCAGCCTTGGGAGAAGCTTGGAATGACGTAAAAATACAATACACAGACAAACCATAAATTTAAGTTTCTGTAGTTGTAAGTAAGAATATGCTTTAAGTAAGTGAGAAACTGCATTGATAAGATGGTGAAGGGTTTATAGTGTAGGGGTGTGGTTGTATGGAATAAGCTGAGAGTTTAGAAGTTATAACAGAAGCAGATGTGTATAAGTGTGACAGAAGCCCATTAGATAAAAGTATCCACAGTGCAGCAGGAGTAAGTAAAAGCGATGGGTTGGAAATGCAAAATAAACCTTGTGGCATCTATCCATTGGGTTAGAAAGTTCTGTATTGCCTTGTAACGAAGAACTTGTGACTGCTTTGAGCTAAGGCTGACTGCTTGCTCCTCTAAAATCTCACAGCCTCTGAGACTGATGTTTATCTGAGCAATAAATCATTCTTAGCCCAAAAATAGTCCCAACCCTTCATTTCTAGCAGCAACAATGACTGATGCGTTGCACCTGGATGGGCATAAGCATCAGGTAAAATCCCTGGCTGTGCCCCCTGACCATCTTACCTGTGCCTAGGATGCTCAGCCATCCCTCCTAGTGCTTCCTCCTTCTTCCAGCTACTCTTAAAACCTCAGACTAACCCAAACAGCTGCAAGACACTTTCCCCCCTCTTCTTCTCCTTTAATTTTTTTTCGTGTGATTTTGACCACTTCTTCCCAGAAATCAGCCCTGTCAAAAAGAAATCATTGGCAAGGAGGTGGTTGCACAACCGGAGTGCAGGGGCAGCTGTTCCAGAGCCTTTTGGATTAACAAACAGAAGGTTTAAATCTCTGGGAAGAAGACATGTGGTGAGCTAGGGCTGGAAATACAGCCCTGTCTTCTCACTCTGGTAGACCCTGAGCTCCTGGCTCCCAAAATCATGGTATTAAGGGCAGAAAAGCCAGTTTAGGTAATTGGTAGGGATTGCTCCAATTTTATTAGCCCCAATGCCCTTCCCTCCAGGAGGATTGCACAGCTGAGCAAAACCAGTGCCCATAAAGGCACAAAAATAGACCAAATTAAGTGGGTTTGTTGTTGTTGTTGTTGTTGTTGTTTTTTCTTGTAATAAATACTTCCAGCCTTTAGTGAAAGTTTTTCCAGCCCTCAAAATCAAGATTAATTGTATTTGGGGGCCAATAGCTGCATCGACTACTGGTGGAGGGGATTTGGAACATGTCACCTGGGCTCTGGCTCTGAATGGTGCCTGGTGGGACAGGCAGGGCTTGGGCACTGCAGCACTCCAGGATGGGCAGAAACTGGCACTGCCAGATGAAACTCAGGCTTTGGGAATACTGGCTGGAGCCTCCTGCAGGAAAAAAGGGATGATTTAGGGTTTGAGAAACAGCAGCTGTTGTCAGCTTTCTTCTCTGGAAACTGGAAGGAAAACCTGCTCCTCCCCAGGCCTAGAGGTCACCTAAATAATGGGAAAGTCCCCAAACCCATGTCACTGGTAAATCTCCAGGCTGCAGAGGGAAGCCTTGAATCATAAAGAATTCCAGAGTGCATTATCCATGGAGGAAATGGGGGCACGAGATAAAATAGCACCCGAGGAGGGGAAAAACAGGAAAAGGAGCCATTTGGACTCCAAAATGGAAAAAACAAAAGGTTAAGCCTAAAGTCAAGGAGAAGGCTGGGATAAAGTTAAAGGCTGGGAAAAGCAAAGCTAGGAGACAAAGAAGAGAACGGAGGGGCCGAAGCAGAGGGAAAGGATGAGGGGAAGTTGCCTTGCTGCTTCTCTTTCCATCCTCTATGACAAGAATTGGGAAGAAAAAAGCTAGAACAAACAAATTTTTCTGACTTAAATGATGGTTTATTGATAGAGGTAACACCAAAATCCATACTAGTATTATTATATAAATATTTCAGGAAGATAAGACCAACACTTACTGTCACCGTGTGGGTGACAAAGGAACATCTTCTGGGACCCCAAGAGATCCCCTTGGAAGTTGTCTTTTCACCAGGTCAAGCATACAATAGGTACCCAAACGTGTTTAATTATTATCTTTAGAAGGTAATAAATGAGGCAAGTTGTGTATCAGGTCATTGCCATTGTCATTCAGCCAAGTTTATGCTGCCAAAGCCAGAGATTTGGTAACATCAGGGAAGGCACAAAGGTCCAGAGGGACTGGATGAATTCACAGACCTTGTGGATGAAGAAATAGGTTTTGCCTCTGAAAAACAATAATTAAATTATGTTTTGCAGAGCTGTTCTTCACAAGTAAAGTATGCCCTTTATTAGATGTTTCCTCATAAATCTATTCAGCCAAAATAAGGGCTTGTTGCAGCTTTGAAGCTCCAGCGGGTGCGTATCTTCCGAAATAATCCGAAATGCTCGGAGCACAAATTCTTTTTCTATCCTGCAAAGAATCTCTTGCAGATAGTTTCTCCTCTTTAATTATAGATTGCATGAAGCAACAGAAGCATGAAAAGACTTAAATTGGGAATTAAGATCTATTTTCCTTCCAGCTTGGAATTCTCTACTTGAAGTAAGTGTATTCTTCTCTTCTTTTGGAGGCATCCTGTGGCTTTAGCTACAGGGGATTTTGGATTGGATTTTGATCACTGTGGCTTCAGCTTCTCCTTTTTGCCTCAAAACCCAACGTAATCACCCAGCTGGAAGGAAAGGCTCTCCACCCTCCTCTGGAGGGATGCTCTGGCAGCAGAACACAGGAGAGTGGTGCCTCACCAGAAATGGCTGCAGCAGGATCATCTCCAAGGGGTTCCCCATTTCCCCCTCTGGATCTTCCTCCTGGCACCCAGCAGCCCCACCATCCTCCCACCCTGCAGTGGAGGTAAGCAGGGCATTTTCCCAAACGGTGATCCTTTCCTACCATTCTGGGCATTGTTGTGCTGATACATTGGGAACAAAACTCCAGCTGAGGTCCTCCCAAGAAGACCAAAACCAGGATCCTAACTCCCAACAGGAAGCTTGCAGGCTGGCATGTTGTTTTCCTGCTTGCCTTTTCCCTCGTGCTCTGGCCTGTGTGGTAGCTTGGATGACAAGTTCCTCAAGGCAGGAATTACCTCTTGGGAAAGGTTTTGGGTTGCTTAGCGTAACCCGAAGAGCTGCTGTGCCCCACGGCAGTAAAACCCCAGCACAACCAGCACAGCTGGTGTTACTGGTGGTCAGCACAGCCCCCTCCCTGGAGCTGGCCTTGGATCCCGTCCAGAAGAAAGAATTAGCTGGACAGAGCAAATGGAAACAGGAGGTTTGTTCCTCTGTGCTGTTGGATGCCCCATCCCTGGAAGTGTCCAGGGACAGGTTGGATGGGGCTTGGAGCAACCTGGGATAGTGGAAAGTGTCCCTGCCTGTGGCAAAGGCGTGGAGCAAGATGATCTTGAAAGTCACTTCCAATCCAAACCATTCCATGGTTCTATGATGTGGGAAGCCCTGTGCTGGGTTTGTTGAGTTCTGTTGAGGTTTTTAGGGGAGTACTGGATTTATTTGCCCCTTGTCAGGGTGTGAGGAGGAGGAGGAGCCTGAGGAAGCACAGCATGTATTGAACTGTCGGGTTCCAGCTCTGGAGCTGTGGTGATGCCCTTTGGAAAACCCAAGGAGTGTGGGTTTTCCTTGGAGAGCCAGCAAGATTGCATCCAGGAGCAAGGCCAGCACCTCCTTCCAACTGTTTCCCCCTAAAAACAGGAGGAGAGGGAAGAAATAAAAATTAAATGGGATCCTGGAATGGTTTGGGTTGGAAGGAACCTTAAAACTCGTCTTATTTTCAACCTCCTGCCATGGTCAGGGACACCTTCCACTATCTCAGGTTGCTCCAAGCCCCATCCAACCTGGCCTTGGACACTGCCAGGGACGGGGCATCTTCAGCTGGTCCGTTAGGGAATTTTCCACATCTGGAAAACATCCCAGATGTTTCCAAACGGGATGTTTACCTCCAGCTCACGCGAAGGCAGCGCCCTAAGCTGGGAGACGATTTGGCTGTCCCTGTGGAGCATCTCCCTCCGCGCGGGGTCCCACTGCAGCGAGGGGCCGGGAGGTGGGACTGGGGGAGAGGGGCAGAGCTGGGGGGGCTCCCGGCGCATCTCGCCTTTGTTCGGGCAGCGCTGAAACCCGGCGGCCGCGGGGCGGGGAGGGATGGGGAGGAGGGCTGGTGGGAGGGAGGAAAGGAAGGAGGAAGGGCTGCCCGAAAAGCTTTTTTTTTTTTTTTTTTTTTAATCTCCAAGAAAAGAACGATCCACAGGCAACGCGAGAACTTTCCCCCCCCACCACCCCACCCCACCCCGCGTATTTAATAAGAAAACTATGTTTAAAAATTTTTTAAAAATTCAAAGAAATTAAATTAAAACCAGCCCGACCTCCCACCCCCTGGCTCAGACCCGGCCCCCGGCCCGCCCCACGCCGCTCGGGAGGCGGCAGAAGCGGCGGCGGCGGCGGGAGCGCCGGCGGCCCCGGCGGCGGCGGCGGCGGCGGGGGGAGGCGGTCGCCGGGCGCCGCCCGCCCCGCATCCCGCATCCTGCCGGCCCCGCATCCCGCCGCCGGCCCCAAATGGATTATCTGCGGCTGGTGCTCTCCTGCCTTGTCCCCCTGCACGGCTGCCTGGCCGCCGGCAGCGCCCCAGGTACGGTCACTGCCCCGCGGACTGGGGGCCCGGGGTGGAGGGGGTGGGGGGCTGACAGATGGCTGCGCCCCGGAGGATGGGGAGGATGGGGAGAGGGAATCCGCTGGTGGGGGTTAGATTTCAGTGGGAATTGGGGGGAGATGGAGGCTGGGCGAGAAATAGCTGGCGTGTTTGGCGTGCGAGGGGACGTCAGCCCGAGTTCCTTCTGCTACGTTGGACGCACCCGCTTAAAACTACAAAGCGGAGCTGGCTCGGGACGGAAAAGCGGCCGTCGGGTTTATGGAGCTCCGGCGGTGCTCGCCAAAGGCTCCCCCGGTTGCGGGATGCTCCGTGCTCACGGCGCTGTCTCCGCAGAGCTCCTCCTGTCCGGCAAACTCAGCGAGTATGGAGTGATCGTCCCCTTCAGCACGGACTGCCGCGGTCGGTTCCTGTCGCACGTGGTGTCCGGCGACGCGGCGGCGGGGCTCGGCCATCCCGCCTGTCCCCCGGAGCCGTCCCGGTCCCGCCGCCGCGTCCCCCGCAGCCCCGCGCACGGCTCCCCCCAGCGCCGCCTGCTCTACTTCAACGTCACGGTGTTCGGGACGGAGCTGCACCTCCGGCTGAGGCACAACCGCCGCCTGCTGCCGCCGGGAGCCGTGGCAGAGTGGCAGGAGGATTTTGAGGTGCTTTTCCGGGAACCCCTTCAGCAGCGGTGCCTCTTCACCGGTGACATCTCCGGGATGCCTGGAGCTGCCGTGGCCATCAGCAACTGCGATGGATTGGTAAGGTGGAGGTTGGCGGGGTGCTGCGCTGGTTTTGGTTTGTTAATTTGAGATTTTGTTAATTTTGAGGTCAGCGTGCTGATGGGTGTGGTGGGTTTTAGTGTTGGATAATCACTAGTGTGCTCACCTTTTGCTGCAAGGTAGGATTAGGAGAAAGGTAAAGTAGGCTCAAAACTTTAAAAGGGTATAAAGAAAAATTTATTAACAGTAACTGAAAGAAAGAGTAATAAAAATGAGAATAAAACCTTCAGAATACTTATTTTCACAACATTTTCTTCTCACTGACAATGTAAAGAAACAAAACGTAAAATTATCACTTCCCTAAATGCCTCCCATGCAAAACTACCACAGGTGCTTTGTGTGTACTGCCTATATTTTGGTGTGGTTTCCTCTTGAGAGATTGATCCTGGTGCCTTGAAACCCGATCTTTTGGTGATGCTTTAGGTGTCTGTGCCATATGTTGCCCTTTAGGCCTTGACAGCAGCAGGTCGCCTTTCCCCACGTGGCCCTGGGTGTAACCTACCTGCTCCATCAGGGTGGTCTGTGCACCAATATTTATTTAAAAGGCTTGGAGAAATTGCCAGTCCTGTGCCTGAACTGCCTCCTGCCCAGATGCTGTTAACCCCACGGGCTGTGCCCGTCTCTGGCACAGGAACACCCACTCGTGGTGATGCTGTTCCATCCTTGCCCACCCGTGTTTTTCCATGGGACGGCTCCAGAACTTTTCCTCTGCATTTCCCACCTCTTGAATGATGCTGTGTGAGCTTGAGCACCTCGTGAAATCTCTGTTAGCTGCAGTCTGGCTCCCACCAGGCATCTTTTCATAGGAGGATGTCTTGTTTTTTGTTTGTTTTCCTAATCACTCAGGAGCTCAGAGGCTCTTGGCTTTCTGAGCACAGGTCAGCATCAGTAACTTGCTGCCACAGCGCTTTAATTCCTTTAAATGGCTCTGTTACCTCATTATCCCCAGCATCTGCTCTGCCTGTGGGTTCCCTACCTTTGATACGCTTGGGGAAGCGCTTATTTTTTAATACCCTTGGCCCGTTGCCCTTCAGATTTCCTTTGAGCCAGTTTAAATCTTGTTTTAGGTGTCAGAGTTTGCTGTTTTCTCCCGGTACCACTTAAACTTTACTGCCAGGTTAGAAGAAACGCATTGTTTAGTGCCTTTAAAAAAATTTTTTTTTTATATATTTCTTTTTTAGTTACTTTATTCTGGGAGCTCCTTAAGCCAATTTTGGCCACCGGCACAAACAATCTGGCATTCCTTTCTTTTTATACAGTGCCTGATTCTATTGTACAAGCAGAAATGACAGAGCAGCACAGCTAGGAAAACGTATTTCGCCTACATATAGGAACTAAATTTTTTTAGCACATAATCCACACCTTTTGAAGCATCCTTTTGGGAATGGGCTGAGGCTGTGGACTTGCTGACATTTTTCCGGGACACGGATTGCTCTGGGACTGGCCAATCTGGGCAGGCTTGGAAGCTTTAAAGGCATTTCCTATAGATCCAGCAGGTAGTGCTGGGTCTGGAACAGAGAGCAGGGCTTGAAGCGTGCAGATTCCGTGGCAGATCTTTTTCCCTTTGGCATCACGAGCAAGAGGATGCTGGAGGTGCTCAGCAGCTGATCCATGTCCTGCTGTGGCACAGCTTTGGGGATTTTCTTCCCCAGAGCCCATTGTATTGTTAGTGTCAATCCCAAGCAGGCTTTAATTTAACTTTTCCAGGCTTTCCTAGGCTTTAGCCCCAAGTTTTCCCATCTCAGCCCCTTGCACACCTTGTTGGTTGTCATTCTTTTTGCCCTTGTTCCAGCTGGGTTAGGATGTAACCAGAGGATGCTTTTCCATGTGGATTTATGCAGTCATATCCTGCCATTCATGGATAAACACACTCTTTTAAGCCCATATAAAGGAAGAAGTGGCTTTTCCCCCTGGACATGGAATTTTTTTTTCTATTTTCTGCAATAAATTTATTGCTTGGTGACCAACAAATCAATATCCTGGCATCCACCAGGAATTTCCAGAGCTGGCCTGCTGAAGGACATGAGGTTGAGGGGACAAGCAGGTGCTTGGCTCTCTTGCCCTTATGATAGAGTTGATTTGTTTTTTCCATGGGTTTTCTGGCTTGGGCTTAAGTGAGTCTGACATCTTCAGTCTGCTCAAGATCCACCTACTTTGAAGGAGCGGGGAGATCAAGAGGATTCCCAAAAAACAATGAAAAGAGCTTGGTTTAGGAAACAGAGCAAGAAATGGAACCAAAACCTGATTGTAGGTGTGGATGGGATGGGAGGATGATGTTTACGACCTGAGAAGCAGCAGAGCATCTGGGAGGGACGAACGTGGTCAGGAATGTTGCTGATGGGCTGGAGGAAACTCTTCCATAAGCAAGGAGCCTGGAATTCCTGTGAACTTTTGCTGGAAGTTGCCCACGAGTGTCGGAAGGGGACTGTGGCTTTTGCATCCCGGTATAGCGCACGTGGGAGGCGCAGGGCCGTGCTTGGCTGTGGTTCCTGGCCAGAGGAAGAGCTCTGGGATGCTGTGGGTGAGGGCTGTGCACACAAAGAGATTAGGCTGTGTATAAACAGAGACTGAGATTATAAATAACAGGGGGGGAGTGGAGGAGAGGAAGAAAAAACCACCAAAACCCGAACCATGAACCAGCTCTTGAAAAAGAGAGTCCACCCAAAGTCTTTCCTAAATCCATATTTAGCCATGTAGGCGAGCCCATCCTTTTTCCAGATGCCAAAGCTGCGGCACCTTCCACGGCTGCCATTCGCTGTGGGCATCCACACGTGGGAATCTGGCCTTTCCTTTTTTGCAAGGGTGTCTCGTACCGGGCTGGGAAGGTGCTGTTGCCCATATCATAATTTCAAAGCTGATCTAAGCCACCAAATTCCTGACTGGTAAAGCAGCGTTAGCAGAAATCTCCGCCGGCGGACGCGTCTCGCTGCAGTGAAGGCATCCCACATTTTTCCCCACTGGCTTTAGCAGCGTGTGGTCGACCTTGCTTCCTTCCTGCTTTGCTGGTTGCAGGGATGGGTGAAGGATTATCACCCACACAGACATCATATTTGTGTGCCTGGCTTTTCCCTGGGGTGATTTGCCGTAGTGCTGCAAACTGTAGAGGCAGCGTTTTCCATCCCCCTGGCGCTGGCTTGCTTCAGATGGGTGGCAGCAGATAAGCAGAACACAAAAGCCCTCAGAAAAAGTAATTAATAGGGAACAGAGGGAGAAACAGCCCCCCCAGAATGATACCCCACTGAAAAAATGATGGCTTGGACTTTCAGGATTTTCCTTGCAGTTCCTGAGCTGTAGGGTTAATTTTGGGGAGAAAAAGGGTGTGAGATGTCCCTTTGGTCACATAGATCCCACTGGCCTCAGCTGGTGTGGGTGCTATATGGATATGAGGGCTTTTCTCCCAGGTGATAATCCCAAGTTTTGACAGTGAGATGCAAACCAGGCCCTATTTGGGCTGAAAACCCAATTAAGTAATTAGTGCTGAGTGTGTCTTCATGTCCTCATTCCACCAGGAGCTACATTTGAGGCCTGGCTCGGGTCACCTGGAAAAGCCTGACCTGTAGCCACCCCAAAAACCTCTCATCTTGGTAAGAAGAGCAGGGAAAAGGAGTCAAGGAAGGCAAAGTGTTTGGGCTGAAAAGCCTGTGCTGCAGAGAAGCATGAAAATAGTGATGGAGCACCTCTGGACCATGCCTGATGCCCCCTGGATGAAGGGGGAGCGCTGTTATCCATGGTGTCTGTGTTCACACTGCCTGGTTTTCTAGGACTTTTTGTCCAAATTATGTGTAAATCTTACAGGAAATATACATACTATGCACCCAGTTGGATTTCCCCCTCTCATTAGCTTCCCTGGTCGGGTACAGCAGCTTTATTAATTTTTCCACATCTCAGCTGTATTAATTGTCAGAATTTCCTGAACTCCTGTGGGAATTGGAGGTTTTTACTCAGCAGTGGAGGGGGAGTTCCTTACTCAGGGTCCTCGAGAGTCCCCCTTAGTGAGGCAGGAGTTCATCTCTGCCTTAGCCTGGGGAGGCACAGGAGAGCTGGGGAAAACACTTCACCCTCTGTGAGCTAGCAGGAGTGAGTTTGGTGTATGTTTCCCTCTTTCCAGTGGAATTCTCTTTAAAGGGCCATTTTCTAGTTGGGGAGTACCTTCTCTGACAGCTGCAGACAGCATCTCATGTTAGGAAAAACAGTGGTAATAGTCCCCCCAGTTGATTTAATTAGATTTGGTTTTATTAAACCAAATTAAAATCAAGGGTGGGAAGCATATGGCTAATTGATCCCTGAGGATGGGATTGAGCTCTTGGAAAAAGCCCCCAAAAAAACCGAGTGGAACTTTTTGGGTGGCATCTGACCTTTTCTGCTGCTTCTCTACTGTTACAACCCTCCCAAAATGCTGAAATACCACCTGAGCAGCTCCTCTTTGTGAGCAGGCAGGTTGGCGCATGCCTCTTGCATAGATGTTTTTTGGGTTGTTTTGGTTTTTTAATTTAGTTTTGTGAATGCTAGGGTGACCACTGCAGCTTCTGTTCCATTTCTTGGGCTGCTCTGATCAGCAGAAATCCCTGCGTTATCCCCTTTGCCGTCAGTTGTCCCCGGAGTCGGCAGCGCGTTGCATCCTGCCTTTGGGAGAAAGTCTGGGCTGCTTTATTCCTTGAGCCAGATATAATTAGTCACGAGCTGTAGAGCAGCTCAAACCCAAGTGGACTGTGGCTTGGGACCAGGCTCTTTCATGTTTTAATCCAGCCTTGCCCCGGTGCGGCGGCACGGCTTTCCTCCAGCTGCCTGACTCAGCAAGTCCCGGCTTTGGCCCTAAACCCATCAACCGGCTTTGGGGTGCCTGGTCCCAAACAAAACGCTCTGTGGCAGGGCTGGGAGGGGGTAGTGGTGTCCCAGAAGAGGTCCTCCTGGGGCACGGGTGGCTTCTGCTCCTTCTCTTATTGTATAACAAAGAACAATGTTTCAGAGCTGGAAATGAGGAGAATTTCTTCATGGAAGGGGTTGTCAGGCCCTGGCACAGCTTGTATTCCCCATCCCTGGAGGGACTGAGGAGATGTATAAATGTGGCACTTGGGGATGTGGTTTAGTGGTGGCCTTGGCAGTGCTGGCTCAATGGTTGAACTTGATGATCTTGGAGAGCTTTTCCAACCTAAAGGATTCCGTGTTTCTGTGCCCTGCCCCATCATCATGGCCTTGCCCAACCATCACTGGACCTGACTGGTGGTTTGACTCCCTGGCTTGTTCTCTGCCTCATCACCCCCACCCTGCCCGGCGCTCCTGGTTAAACCTGGCTGTGTTCTTCATCTCCTTGGCTGAGAGAGGGTGGGGGCACAACCCCTGGCTGCCCTGGTTTGACCTGGTTCTTTCTGTGGGAAGAACCTAAGATATGTGTGTCAGGCAAGGACTTGGATTCCTCAGGAAGGAGGTAAAACAAAACCAGCCAAAAGCCCACTTAGCAGTGGAGTTAAGCAGTTAATAATACCCAAGTGGAGCAGGAAATTTGGTGGAATCCAACAGAGCCAGGTTGGCCATTGCCTGATGAACCCAATGGGATGTGAACACGAAGGGGACCCAAAGAGCCAGGTGGGTTTGGAAGAGCCACAGCCTCTGTCCAAAATACAGCTCTGTAAATATTTTACTTCTCTTTTGTTTGATGAGACCCATTCCAACACCCCAAGACAAGGATTCCAGTAGGTCCACGCTGCTGAAGGCTTTGCTCCAAGAACAGATCCGTATGTTCTGCTGGTGCTTTCCAGGCAGCTCTTCGACAGTGGGCAGCTCTGGAGGAAGGAGCACACGCGTGCACCATGCAGGGAGCTGGGAAAAATGCCGAGCTGGGGGGACTGCCCGTGAGAGAGAAGCCAAATCCTGGTGATCCTTTTCCTTGCCCGAGGTCTGAGCTGGCCGGCGCTGCGGGGTGTGAGCGCTCAGGCTGATGTAAGGGGGATTTGATGGGAGCTTGGTGTTAATTAGGAGCAGGTTGGTAGTCAGGACAACACTTCCAGCGATGTTTGCCCTGTCATTCATCTTCCCTGTGTTTGGGAGGTGGAGTTGTAATGCTTTCCAGCTTCTGCTCCAACAGGATTCCCCTGTGTTAATTCCCAAGTACTTCATGGGGCAGAGGGAATGGTTTCTCTTTCTTCCTTCTTGTTGCAGCTCGTAGTGTCAGTGGAATGGCAGATATCCTAAAGGCACTGTGGGAATGGAATGGGAAGGGTTCAGGGAGATTCAGGAGTGTCTTGGGAGCCCCTTCAGCCTTGTATCCCTGAGTTCAGGGTCCAGCACAGCTCATGGATGAGACAGAACAGAGTTTCGTAGCCATATAAAGACACAAATTGAATTGCAGCCGGGTTGGTTTTTTTTTGTTGGTTGGTTTTTCCCTACTGTTTTTTTTTTTTGCCCATCTACAGAGGAAATTAAGGGTTTTCATAAATTAATATGGTATTAGAACCATCCTGGTGTCATGGAGTAGGATCAAAACAAGATTATTTGGGATGCCTTTCCCCTTTGTGCATGCTCTGCATCAATCCTTAACGAGTCTACTGAGTGTGTGTGTCCCACTACACTTATATAAAACCACATCGTTTTTCCCCGCTTTTCCTTGTTTCTTTGTGGAGTCCAGGCTGGCCTGATTCGGACAGACAGCAACGAGTTTTTCATTGAGCCCCTGGAGAGGGGCCAGCAGGACACAGAGGAGCACGGGAGGGCCCACGTGGTCTATCGGCGCTCAGCCATCCGGCAGGATGGCGCCGAGCCGCGCCACGACCTCCATCCTGAAGGTAGGGGCTGCTGGAATCCAGTCTTTCCTAGCAACTGGTAATAAATATTTCACGTGGGGAGAGGATTTCCCCTCCCACGAGCCCTTGTGCATCTCAGTTTAACTGCTAAAGTCAAGAAGAAGGAAAGGAAATGCTGAGCTGGAGGTGCTGCAGTCTTGCTTTGATCACCTGTGTTGTGAGAGTGTTGAGGCACTGGAAGTTGTTGTCCAGAGAAGCTGTGGCTGCCCCATCTCTGAAAGTGTCCAAGGCCAGGCTGGATGGGGCTTGGAGCAGCCTGGGCTAGTGGAAGGTGTCCCTGCCCATGGTAGGGTCTGGAACAGGATGATCTCTAAGGTCCCTTCCAACTCAAATCATTCTGTGATGATTCTATGAAACGTGGCCTTGATTTAGATCATAGAATCATTTAGTATGGAAAAAACCTTTAAGGTTCTTGAGTTTAATCATTAACATGTCTTTTAGTGTTGGTCTTCACAATTCAGATCCATTTCCCCACCGCAGAGTGAGCTGGACCAGCAACCAGCTGGAGCTCAATATCCCATTAGAGTCAAATCTTGTATCTGGTTTTCTACTGAATTTCTACTTCTGTGGAGCGTCACCGTAGAGTCAAATCACCTCAAAGGCTCTTTCTTTTCCTGCCCAGTGCCCGGTGTGCAGGTGGGTGAGCTCCCAAATTCCCTGGAGCTGATGACGGAGCGGCTGGGGGACGCGGAGCGCAAGCGGCGCCACGCCAGGAAGGATGACTACAACATCGAGGTGCTGCTGGCCGTGGATGACTCCATTGTGCGCTTCCATGGCAAGGAGCACGTCCAGAACTACGTCCTCACCCTCATGAACATAGTAAGGCTCAGCTCTGGGCGATGTGGATCCCACCCTTCCCTGGGTTTAGTGCTCTTCTGATGCTGCAAATCTGTTATCCTGGGAAAAGAAATGGGTTTGGGAGGGGGAGCAGTGCTGCAGGAAGGGCTGTGCCTTCACACAGCTGGCTCTGGTGTTTAATAGCTGTGGGAATTGGAGGGATAGAAAACAGAGCCCTTTGAAGTTCAGACCCAATGGCAGGGTCTGGCATGTTGGTGTTGTCACTGTCTGTCACCTGAGTCCAGAAGTTTCTCCTGGCTGAAAATGTTTCCTCCTCATCACTGAAGTCTCAGCAAATGCTAGAGAAGAGAATGGCCATGGCTTCCTTAGTTAGAAATTATGATAGCTGTAATTTGTTTTGCATTTATTCTGAATACTATTTGTTCATAGAGAAAATATTTTTATAGCTTTTTAGAAGCTTTTTGGAAACCTGTGCACCTGGATAACCATTCAGGATATGTTTGAAAAGCAGTTTAGAGCAGCTTTACAGTTCCTGCACCCTTCCTCACTCCGAGGCACCGGGCAGCCTGTGCTGGTTCCCTTTTTATTCCTTTCTAAGATAAAAACATCCGTATTCCCTGAGTCCTGAGAGATGTGGAAGGATCAATATTTATTCATCCAGTCATCCTGGAGGAGGTTTGCTCCTCCAGCACCTGAATGTCTGCAAATAAGGTCTATGCTCAAGTATCTCTTTCTCTCTCCCAGTTTTGTTTTGTTTTCCATGCTTTATCCTCACCTCTGTTTATTTATTTTTCTTTAAGTGTTCTTTGACACAGTGGTGAAAAATGTTCAAAAAGCTCCACGAGCTCTGGAATAGCCAAGTTATAAAGATGCTTTTGGGTGCTTGGTTGTTGGTTTGGGCATTATTTCTGCCATATGGCTGGCAACGAAGGGGAAATTATAAACATAGTGGGGGAGGATTTGTGGCATTAAGGGTGATGGGGTGAAGGATGAGTGAAGTGGCTGGTCCTGAATAGGGAAAATTGTGAGGAAGCACACATCTTCATCACAGTGTTTTATTCTCTGGCACGTTATCCCAATGCCTGTTGTCCGATGCTCTCAGCATCGCTTAAATTCACTTTCCAAGCATTTCTCCCCTTGGTCTATTAAATCCTCCTGCCGGGGGAAGCCGCAGGGTTCCCTGCTCTGCTCTCTGGCTCTTCCCACGTTCTGGGGGTCGGAGATGATGTCATTTTTCCTTTCCAATCCCGGGGGGGAAGGGGGGGCCAGGATGGCCAGTTTGAGCGCCCGGGGATTGTCAGCTCTAATCAAAAGGTGGGTTTCCAGGCTCATTTCATGGTTCCTACCCCACAGGCAGGACTTTTCAGGGAGTGAATGCGCGGGATGCTGCGCTGGGAGAAGGGAGGACCCGCTGCCTATTCAATGGGGAAGGGGACCCCAGGATAAGACAGGCAACAAATACTTACCCCAAGTATTATTTCCTTCTATATATTCTCCCCCCCCCCCCCAACCCCCTTCCCCTTCTTTCTTTCTGGCTTTTAGTGCGTTTTCTTTCCAGCTTTGCCGTGACCTCCGTCCGCCTCCTCTTCCCTTGGCGCCGCCTCGTTTCCTTAGCGGCTCAAATTGCCTTAAAACACCCGATTCAGCAGAAAAAAAAAGAGTTCTGCTTTCTGGCCTGGGTGGCAGAGGGAGGGAGAGAGGAGGATGCCGGGGGGCTGGCGGGGAGGAGCCTGCTGGGACCACACAGCTGAACATTAATCCCATTAGATGGAGGCAAAGGGAAGAAGGATGGGAGGCTTGGCCAGCCCTCCAACGAGGAAAGGACTTAAGGAGCTGGGCTGGAGTACGTCAGGGAATACTGGGAAAGTTTCCTGTCTAGGAGCTCTCCTATCAAGATAAATCCCAAGGAAAGGGGGCAACGAGTTTGGAAGCAACGAGAAACTTTCCTGGCTTTTCCTGAGGTCTCCACTGAGTGCCGAGGGAGCAGTGGGACATGTATCCCTTCCCAGCGCTGCTGTAGGTAGGGTCCCGGGGCTCTTCCCAAGACACAAAACCCTTTATTAGGAACTCAGTGGTAAATGATTTGTCACGGAGGAGGTTTTTTTATGAAAAGAAACAAACCCTGCAGCCCTTATTTCATTGCCAGGAATGTGGATGCTTTTCAGTAAAAGGCTCTGTGTCCATCCCGGGAAACTGATGTGAGGATGACTGCTCCTTTTGTGCACCTAAGAGCTTCCCTGCAGGCAGGCTGCCTTCCTTGCTAGCTTCCAGCCTGCATTCCCAGCCTTTCCTTTCCTCCTTGGCTCAGATGCTGCCCAGGAATTTGGGGTCAGGTTGGAGTGAGTGGGAAAGGCACAACTGCCCCTCTGCCATCAGTTGCTGAGTGTATCTCTGCTCTGAGCTGGGCATTGCTGTGTCCACCTAACCAAAACTGGTCTGTTGGGCTCTTGGGATGAATGTTTGGTGATGTGGTGGCTCTGCAAAGCTCTCTTGCTTGCTGCCTGTGGCAGGGATTGTGATGTTGTAGAAGGAAAATTTGGATCCCACAGCCATGGTGGCTGCTGAGATCAAGGGCTGGGAACCAGGAGGGGATCCAGCACCCTGGAAAAGGAAGAGGAGAGGAAATATTCAGTGTTTGGCTCTGCTTTCCAGTCTATTGCTTTCAGGGTGTTGGGCTTCTTGGTTTTCTCCACAAGACTTCCTGCTGCTCATCCCTGATCCTTCAAGTCTTGGGGTGGCTCCACTTGGAGGGGAGAAGCCAAGCTATGGCTGTGTTAAACCTGGCCCTGGCCTCAAATGGGTTCCTGGGCTTTTGTCTGATATTGCCCATGAGTTGGTTAAGGATGCAAAGGTTCTTGGTGTTTTCCCATTGTTTTGGGTTACTAGGGAAACCCCATGAGTCAGAGCCCTCTCCAGGCTGGGACTTGCCTGGCTCCAGCTGAAATTATTGTTCCCAAGGGCAGAGCAACAAAGAGTGCTACTGAGACCCCACAGAAGAGAAGGGTTGGGAACAAAAATTAAACCTTCAGCTTTAATTTTAACCTGTGTGTGTTTTTTTCTTAGGTGAGGGGTTTATGAGCCACTTCCTTGCTAACTGATATTAACAAAAATACCTCTGATGTTTCTCATATGTCCATGCAGTTTTCCCTGTAGAGAGAATGTACGTTATGCGTGTGTTGCTATTTTTTTGGGACAATGTACCTTGTTCTTTAGAGTGCTCTGATCAAATCTAGCCTTGCTCTGCAGAACAATTCTCCCCTTCCTCTGTCCCTCCCCACAGATAATGTGGGTCAGCCCTCACAGAGGTGAAGGTGACATTGTGCATTATGCAAGCCCAAAAATGTACTAAGGGGGACTTTCCCCTCCCTTCCTAAGCCCCCAGCCCCAGCAAAGAGGTTCGGGGTGAATCCACCAGCATGAAAACCGAGCGAGGGAATAAAATAAAGGAGTTTAAAGATGACTTGGCTGTTCCGAGTAAGCGATCCTGGCGTTTTGAAATGTCAGCTATTCTGCTGGTTTGGCAAATTCTTCTCGTGTCTCTCCCTTTGTTTTCCTTCCCTGAAGAACAGCAAGGTCTAGACCTCGTTGCCAGTGCGGTTTTGCTGTCGGGATCGTGCGTCTGGGGCTGCAGACTCGGGGCTGGCCAGAGGTTTGCAGGGATTTAGGGAGGCAGCCTGCCCTGCTCCCAGGTTGTAACATTCCTTTCACCATAAAGCAATGCCACTGCCTCCTTGCTGTTGCAGGGTTTGGGGGAGTCCTATGGGGTGGTTGTTCCTGCTGGTTTGTCCTTAAATTACAGTGAAACTTAAGGGCTGGGCTGTTTATAGCGGGGAAAATTCCATTTTAAATGAAAGAGGAGAGCATTTCTTCCCAGGTGATGGTGTGAAACAGGCTGAGCATGGATGAAAGGGATAAGATCTTTATCCCATGGCTTCAGGGATATTTTTTTTCATATAAAAATAGGTCTTTTTTACTGGAACCCTTTGCTGAACAGATATTTTTGGGGGAAGGGGTTTTTCTGAAGACACTGACTTGCTTAATGGCATGTGCAGAGGGCAGGGGGAGTTGTGCCAAGCCTGCAAACTGCTCTCCAGGTGAACTTCCATTTCCAAGGTGATACTCAGCCCCTGCAGCTCCATCACCACTTCTTCCACAGGCACTGGAGCACTTGGGGCCCTGCTGATGTTCTCCCCTGCCCCAAAATTTGGGGCCTGCAGGGTCACAGCCCTTGCAGCAGCCAGCACTAAGTCCTTTTGATATGATTCTTTCCCCCCTGCCAATCAATAATTTATATCTGGCTGTGAAGGGAAGTCTGTAGCCTTGGGCAGTTTGGTTTCACATCTGCTTTCTGAATTAACCCTAAAGGTCACTGCTGAGCTGGTATCATTTAGGTGCAGATCCCTGCCTAAACCCTGGACTAAACAGGTGCTGGGCTTTAGGTTAACTCTTCATTTCAGAGGTTGAAATGGAGTGCCACACTGAGGGAGTACCAGGACCCTGCGAGCTGGAGGAGAATGGGATTTAGCACTGCTTTATAAGGAAGATTTATGGAATTAAATCCCGTCTCGGAATAATACAGCAGGATCTACTGAGCATCCTGCCAAAATATCCTGTGCACCTGGGAAGGGAGAGGTCTGTGCTGCTCCACGTGATGCTCCCAGTCACAGCAAGGTCAGGTTGTGGCTGGTAGAGAGGTCCCTAAGGCAGGAACATGGTTCATCCTGATGGATTGAGGGGTCCTCAGGAGCAGGCAGCAAGCAGCAGAGCACTGGGTGGATGACCATAAAATCCTAAAATCATGGAATGGTTTGGAAGGTGCATGAAAGCTCATCCCATTCCTACCCCCTGACATGTGCAGGGACACCTTCCACCATCCCAGGTTGGTCCAAGCCCAATCAAACCTGACCTTGGACACTTCCAGGAACAGGGCAGCCACAGTTTCTCTGGGCAGCCCGTGCCAGGGCCTCACCTCCCTGAGTTCCTTCCCAGTGTCCCATCTTACCCTACCCTCTCTCAGTCTGGAGCTCCAGCTTCTGCTGGGGGTGAAGGAAAATGTGTGATGGTTTGGTAAAGTGAAGGAAATGGTTGTGTTTCCTGTCCTGTTCCCCACACCACCCCCCAGGTCCAGCTCTGCATCTCTTCAAGCATGGTTTTAATTTCTCCGTCTCTTTCCCACCCTGCCATATTACCAATATTTTTGTAATCAAACTAACGACGTGGGATTGTTCCCGGATGCCAAAGCCTCCTACATCCTAAAACCCAGGCTGACATCCCTGGGGAGTTGCAGCTCCTTGCTGGGCTGGATCCTTCATACCTCAGTGGGTCTGGAGGCCTGAGTAACATTTGCAGCTGCAGCACTGCATGACCTTCCACCCTTCTGTGCACATCCCCAAAAAAATAGGGTTGGGATCAGAAAAAATCCATCATATTCTCATTATTTGTACAAAAAGGAGAGGGTGAAGGAGCAACTCGCCCACAGAAAGTAGGGATGAGCTGAGGGTGGGTTGACCAGTGAGTTATCTTTCCACACTGATAGATAAAATACCCCACGGCTCTTGCAGCTTCTGCATTCAAAGGGATGCATTAATGAGGAGGGACTGGAAGTTTATTGATTAATTTTAATTTTTTTATAATCGATTTTGCTGCATTCAAGGCTCAGGATCTGCATTACCCCTCTGCATGGCTCGGAGGCATCCCATGGGAGTATTGGTTGTCACGGGGAAAAGGTTAACACTGGGTTTTTGGGTTTAAAACTGGACTGAGTGGGTATTTCAAATGGAATCCCAGGCTGGAAAATGGGGGGCTTGTAAAACACTGGGGAGAGGCTGACATGGACTTGGGCAGCAGTAAAAGGGTAGTTGTCACCCAGCCTTTGATGTAAAATTGAAAAACACCAAAGGCATGGAGGAAAAAATAGAAAAGATCAATAAATCTGACTTTATAACCTTCATCTAGTCTGGAAGGCTATGATAGAACTGAGGCAAATTAGTCCCCCTTTTGGCAAAGCTTGAAAAGTATATTTTAATTAAAACATGAATTCTAGTCAATATTAAAAATTGTCTTAATTCAGTCTCTTCAACTTCTGCAGTGAACCCCCATTTGTGGAACTGTTCATTTGCGAGGCTTTTTAGGAAAAAGAAAGCCCCATTCTCAGAAATCAGGGTGTATTTCTTCCCTGGGCTGTGTTTTTCCACGTGCTTTGCAGGAGGTGCAGGCTCTCGCGTGGGTTTGTGGTTGCCCACTCCGTGCCTCTCTCCATGTCACTGGGCTCAGCTCTCAGAGCCATTTCCCATCTGGGTGTCCTACTCTCTTGGTAGCATTTAGGAGTAGAATTTGTTTATTCATCCTGGAAGTGCAGAAGGAAGAGGTTGTAGCTGGTTATTTCCTTTGCAAGGTCATTTTTAATAGCCGAGGATAGTACAAATCTCATTGACTCATGAGCCCTCCCTGTTCTCTTCATTGTGTTGCCTTCTCCTGGGATTTCTGGAGCCATAGGTCAGGTTTGACTCACTGATGTGACTGAGGAAAGCCCTGGCTTTGGGGAGAGGCAAAGTATTGTATCAAAAAGCTGATTTTCCTTCGGATGCTGGAGTCTGGAGCATTTCCATCCCTCTGAAGGATTCATATTCTAAAGAGGCAATGGGTCATTGAGAAATGAGGTGGAGGAAACACAGCCTTTGATGGAAATGGGTGATGTCATTGACCATCTGAGCCATTCCTGGGGAAATTTTGGCTTATTCCAACTCGGCTTGTTGGCACTGCGCTTGTTACACGTGGGAAAATGGGGAAAAAAATCCTCCCTGCAGTGGGAGGAGAGAGATGAGATCTTTGCACCTGGTCTTGGCAAGCCTGGAGGGGTGTGGAACGTGGGAGCATGGAGGACAGGAGGGGCTTGAGAGCTGGGATGGCTTTAACTTCTTCCCTGTTGGATTTCCCTCCCTTCCTCAGGTGGATGAAATTTATCACGACGAGTCGCTGGGCATCCACATCAACATCGTGCTGGTCAGGATGATCATGGTGGGATATCGTCAGGTAAATCCAGCAGGAGATGCTCTAATGTTTATTTAGCACTTAGGTAAGCCCGGCCTTGGGAAAACGTGGCAGCTATCAGAGCCCAGATGACAACTGTGCTGAGCAGAGGTGAATTTGAACCTTCCTTAGCCTGGTTTTTGGGGGCTGAGGACCTGGATAAGCCCCCTGGCCTACGAGGCCCTCAGGGAGGCGGTGGGTGGCTGTGATCTTCTGTTGTGTGCTTGCTCTGGGATGTGGGGAAAACCACAGAGGCTTCCTCGGAGCTCTGTAGATGATGGAGTAAAGGTGGCTTCCCACACTGAGAGGATCTGGACATTAGTGAGGAAAAGCTGATGTTGAGATCTCCTTGTCTGTCTCCCTGGCTGTCCCGTAGTTCTCGTGTGGCTTGGGCATGGCCAGGAAAAGCATGGGAAACTTTTCTGAGAAGTTTTCCTGTGGTTTCTCAGGCTGCACTTATTTTTTAAGGCTTGTTCAAGCACAACAGCCAGATTTTTCTTTAAAACAATGTGATTTTCTCTACTTTTTTTGGGGCAAGCCCCTGTCCCACAGGAAGTGATTTAGCAAGGGTGTTAATGACTCAACATAGTGATGTCTCTGTGTGTGTGTGATCCACAAATAGGACCGGTTAGGTCTTGGGAAAAAACTTCCTTATTATGGAAATATGCTTGGCTGGCAGAAACTCAACACATCCTGGAGATCCAGGGATGGTTCTGAGGAGCAGGGATAAGGATGAAGGCTGGCCCATTTTTGGAGGCTTCCATGGGACCAGGAACATCATCTCTAGCTGAGAAAGCCAACAATCCGTTTGGCTTCATCCCAGTTACATTTGTGCTCTGGGCTGGAGGTTGGTCTGAGGAGGGGAAGGGATTTGGAGCTGTGGTGATACAGCAGGGTGGGAACTGCCAGGCTCTGTTTGGGATGATTTATTCTCCCCAAAGCCAGTGCTTTGTCCAGCTACATCACTTCTTAGGTCCAGGGGGCAATAATAAGGAGCAGATATTTCAATTCCTCCTGCAGCTTCTTACCTCCCACTTGGGCTAACCCCTCCTTGGCTCGCAGGGGAAGGGCAGTGCCTGTCCCTGCTCTCCCCAGCAGCGGATTGTCCATTTTTCCGCAGTCAGTGAGCCTGATCGAGCGGGGTAACCCATCACGGAGCCTGGAGCAGGTGTGCCGCTGGGCGCACTCGCAGCAGCGCTCCGACCCCGAGCACGCCGAGTACCACGACCACGCCGTCTTCCTCACCAGGCAAGATTTTGGGCCCGCAGGTATGCAAGGTACTGTATTTGTCTCGATCAGGTATGTGCAGTTTGCCGGGGAGGGGGGAAAACCAGCGAGGGGTGAGAGGATTTTCTTGCAAGCACAGTCTGTTTCTTGGCCAGCAAGATCCAGAAAAAGGTTATAAAAATCGGTATTTTTTTTTCTTCACATGATGAAGAAGAGAGAGACAGAGGATTAAACCAGAGTATCAGCCTGAATGGATAAAATATCTTTATTTATTTATTCTCTTGCTCTTTGATTTCATTTACCAGTCCTCCCCTTGGCCCAAAACGCCTTAAAAATACAAAAATAAGATAAAAAAGAGATGAAATACCACAGGAAGCCCCACAGAATCAATCAACTTATTCTGTCTTCTGGAGGACTTTAAAGCCTATTTTTATATCGATTTATTTCTTGGACATGGGAGCATTCAATAAACCCTGGGCCAAAGAGGAAATTTTACTGCAGGAATCTCTCACCCTCTTGGTGCAGAGATTGTGCTGGTGTGGTCTGAGAAGTTGGAGACCTCGCTAATAAAAATTTTCAGGAAAATCTTCTGGTGTTTCATGGCTCCATCAGGAAAACATGTGCTTTGGTGTTACCAGGAGAGATGACTTTTCCCAGTTCTGAGCCTGCTTGCTTCCAAATTCCCATCTCCTCCTTTCCACGCTGCTGGCCAGGTCTGGATTTCCATCAGGTGGCTCCGTTCGATGCTGTGAATGGGGTGGGTATTGTCACCCTGATCTATAGCCCAAATCCTCCAGGTGTGCACAGGAGGAAGGAAAGGTGAAGAAGGAAACCTGTCCTAACTTGGATTACCTCCCTGAGAAGGATCTCCCTCAGCAGGAGATGAACCTCAGGAGAAATCCAGCTGGAAACCCTCCTCAATGTGCCAGTGGTCCTGTGGCCACCAAATAGCAGACCTTGGGTTGTGCCAAGCTGGCGACCTGCCCTGGTCTCCTTATCCAGGTCACACGAGTAAAATACCAGCTTTTGTTTCGTTTTTCTAGATCCTTCCTGGCAAAGTGACTGTGTCCAAAGGCATTGGTGAGAGGACCTTTTTTGGCAGAAGGGGGAGACTCCCTAGGCTGCCCCTTGGTGGGAAGGAGTCGTGAGAGCAATGGAGTAGCCCTGCTCTAGGGGTGCTCCTTCCAGCAGCTCCTTCCCTTTTTCCCTACGGATCTGGCTCTCTGCTTGTCACACATCTCCAGGACTTTCTGTGGAAGTCCCCATGTCCTTGCCTGGCTGTGCTGCATGGCACAAGGTGCTCCTCATCCACTGGGAATTTCCTTCTGATTGGGCTGCTGGAGTAGTAACACTGTGCTTGCTCTTGCCTATTTTCCCCGAAACAAAATCCTTGTGGATCCCCGACACCCTGTTAAGCTTGGGGATGTGTGGAATGAAGAACAAGAGTGTGGCACCAAATTATCCCAAATATGCCCTTTGAAGAGAAAAGCAGCGGAGAGATGGGTTGTAAATTATTAATTGCTGCTGTAGAGGTCTTGTCCCTCTGCAGTGAGTGGCACAGAGGGGTTTTCTGGCCTGGGCTGAAGGATGCTTGTTCTCAGAATTAAATATTTTCCAGGTAGTTGCTTCTCGCTATTCTTCTCCTGTGGAGAACCTTTTATACTCCTTCCAATTCTTACTGGGGTCTTCCTTACAAAAAACTGCCTTTGTGAGCATCCACCTTTTCATATTCCTTTGTCCCATCTCCCAACCACAGCTTCTTTGGTTGGGAATTTATCCAGTTTTCATCCTAGACAAAATAAATTTGCCCTCCCCTTGTAGAGAAAGCTTCCCACTACTTTATTCTTTCTTGTGGAAAGTTTCATGGGGGTAAAAAAATATTTTCAAATTATTTATCCAGGACTTGATTTATTACTCTATGGTTAAACCCCATTATGGGAGTGACTTGGTGTGGATCAAGTATCCCACAAGGATGGGGGGGCTCTGTGGACCCCGTGGTTTGGCCAGGGTGGGTGTAGGGTCAGCTCATCAGCATCCCTCTCCTGCTGCTGCCTACTCCTGGCTTGCTGAGCTCTCCTCTTCCAGCATGCCAATCCCCAGGGCACAGTTATCCAGCATGGGCCTGCCCTGCTTTTGCCTCTCTGACCTTTAAGTCCTTCCTTCACTAACTTCCTTGATGCCAAAAAGGGCCAGCCTTAAAAAAAAAACAACACACGTAAAAAAACTCTGGGGAGTAAATTCTGGAGTGTGCCAGCAAGTTAATTCAATTGGACAAAAATAAGGTGAAAAAGAAAGGAAAAGGTGATGTGTTGCTGCCTGGGCGGGGGAAGATTCCTCTGCCCACAGCTGCCCCACTGCACTGCACTTGATCGAGGGCTGGGGTCCTGGGGCCGGGGTGGGTGCATGTGTGGGTGTGCCCCGTGGGGATCAGGGCTGTGGTTTTGGCAGGGCTCTGGGGAGCACCTCATGCCTTTTCTTCTTTCTCTCTTTCCTTCTTTATTTGTTTTAAATGAAGAAGAATGCAGGGGATGCCATTCCTGGCTGGGAGGCGGTGGCCACCCGCACTGACAGGGTGTCGTGGGTGCTGTTTCTGCCCTCCTGCCTGCACAGGTGTGTTGGCACAAGGGCACAGTGGTGCCAGCAAGCCCCATGGCAACCTCTGCTGGCTTTTGGCACACACTGGTGAGCCAGTCCTTGGGCAGCCACCCAAGTGACCTGGACAGTCCCTCCTCTTCAACCTTCCCCTCTGTTTTCTCTTCTATTGCAGTGAAGCCAGATTATGTATTTGTGGATTTGGCTTTTTTTTTTTTTTCCTTAATTTTTCATTTTTCCCCTCCTCTCTCAAAGGTTTTCTCTCTCCTCTCCTCCTCTGTCCTTCCCTCCTGTCTTTGCCCCAGGCTACGCTCCGGTGACGGGGATGTGCCACCCCCTGCGCAGCTGCACCCTCAACCACGAGGACGGCTTCTCCTCAGCCTTCGTCGTCGCCCACGAGACCGGGCACGTGTGAGTCTGGGGGCAGAGCTGGCAGCGATGGTGCCCCTCTCTTTGCAAAGGGGGCTTTCTGCTGCTGCAGGTGCGAATCCCTTGGGATTTTCCCACAGGTTGGGCATGGAGCACGACGGCCAGGGCAACCGCTGCTCCGATGAGACCAGCATGGGCAGCATCATGGCGCCGCTGGTCCAGGCCGCCTTCCACCGCTACCACTGGTCCCGCTGCAGCAAACAGGAGCTCAGCCGCTACATCCAGTATGTGCCTTCCAGCCGGGAGGGGTGGTCTCCCTTCAGAGCCTGACTGGTGCTCCCAGGGCTGGAGTGCCTCTGGAGCCAGGCTGGGAGAGCTGGGGGTGTTTGGCGTGAAGAACAGAAGGCTCCAGGGAGGCCTTGGAGACTCTTCAGTGCCTAAAGGGGTTCCGAGACAGTTGGAGAGGGACTTTGGACAAGGGAGAATGGTCTCCCACTGACAGAGAGTTAGATGGGATATTAGGAAAAAGTTCTTCCTGTGAGGGAGGTGAGGCCCTTGCAGGTTGTCCAGAGAAGCTGTGGCTGCCCCTGGATCCCTGGAAGTATCTAAGGCCAGGTTGGATGGGGCTTGGGGCAACCTGGTCTAGTGGAAGGTGTCCCTGCCCATGGCAGGGGGGTGGAACTCTATGGCCTTGAAGGACCATTCCAATCCAAACCATTCTGGGATTCCATGAGAATTCCAATTTCTCAGTAGATGAATTTGGAGAGTGGCCTGGAGTTGAGGGATGGGGTGATGGAAGGAAATCCTCTCTCTGCAGCTCCTACAACTGCCTCCTGGATGACCCCTTTGAGCACCAGTGGCCCACGTTACCTGAGCTGCCAGGAATTAATTACTCCATGGACGAGCAGTGCCGCTTCGACTTCGGCGTGGGGTACAAAACGTGCACGGCGGTGAGTACGGGGCTGTATGGCCACGCTGTCCCCCCTCCCTGGGGTCCCCAGCCAGTCTGGCTGCCACCAGCCTGTCGCTACTCGCCGCTGCTGTCCCAGCCCAGCTGCTCTGTGCCCCCAGTTCCGCACCTTCGACCCCTGCAAGCAGCTGTGGTGCAGCCACCCGGACAACCCCTACTTCTGCAAGACCAAGAAGGGACCACCCTTGGATGGGACCGAGTGCTCTCCTGGCAAGGTAGGGGCTGGTCCTCCTTCCTGTGGGAGGGATGTGTCCGAGGGCATGATGAAGAGCCCCTTCCTCCCGTGCTTTGCCGTTTCTGTAGTGCTGTGAGTGCAGGAGGGCTCTCCACTGGTGCTGGGCGCTTTGGAAGAGGTCTGGAACTCTTTTCTTCTCCTCCCTTCCAGTGGTGCTTCAAGGGCCACTGCATCTGGAAGACATCGGAGCAGCCTTACAGCCAGGATGGCAGCTGGAGCTCCTGGTCCAAGTTCGGCTCGTGCTCCAGGACCTGCGGGGGAGGCGTGCGATCCCGCAGCCGCAGCTGCGACCACCCGCCGTACGTCCGGGGTCTGCCTCCCTCCCTTTTCCCAACTGGAATTGCTGCGAACCAGAGGTTCCTGGCTCTTCCCCTTGTTGGCTGGGATGGAGACATCAGTTCCTGCAGGAGCTGTACCGTGTGTTCAGGCACTGAGCTGTGCTGGGCTTGAGCACCATCCCCCTGCAGCTCTCTCACAGGGCACTGGGTTTCTTTTCCAGCCCAGCATATGGAGGGCGCCAGTGCCCGGGAGCCACCTACGAGTACCAGGTGTGCAATGCTGAGGAGTGCCCGGGGCCCTACCAGGATTTCCGTGCCCAGCAGTGCTCCAAGCGCAACTCCTACTACACCCACCAGAACAGCAAACACTCCTGGCTTCCCTACGAGCATCATGACGGTGAGTGCTGGCGGGTCCTAGCAAAGGAGCAGTAGCCAAATTCCTCCAGAGGACTCTGCCCTGGTGGCCATCAGCCTGGGATGGGGACTGTGCCAGCTGCACAGGTGTTGGGTGATGGGAAGCTCCTGGGCTGGAAACTGTTGTGCAAAAAGCCGACATCAAGCAGCCAGCTTTTTAAAATCATGGAATCACAAAATGGTCTGGGTTGGAAGTGACCTTAATGATGATCTCATTCCAACCCTGCAGCCGTGGGCAGGGAGGGACACCTTCCACTAGACCAGCTTACAGTTGGAAGAACACTTCCAGGGATTAGGAAGCAGCCACTTCTTCTCTGGGCAACCTGTGCCAGGGCCTCCCCACCTTCACAATATAGATTTTCTCTCCAATACCTCATCTAACTGTGCCTTCTGTCAGTTTGAAGCCATTCCCCCTTGTCCTGTCACGCCTTTCTTCTTGTCCAAAGTCCCTCTCCAGCTTTCTTGGAGCCTCTTCAGGCACTGGAAGGGGTTCTGAGTTCTCCCCAGAGCCTTCTGTTCTTGGGGCTGAACACCCACAGCTCTCCCAGCCTGTTTCCAGAGCAGAGCTGCCTACTTGCATTGCAGCCTCATGTAGCATGTCCTGTTCTTCCCTTCATTTCCTGAGTGTACTGGGCAAAAGTACAGGCTCCTGAGCTGCAAATAGCCTTGGGAGATCAGCCACATGAATATCCCGGGCTTTGGAATTGTGGCTGTGCTCAGGGGTACAACCTGAGATGAGTTTCTCTCTTCACTCATCGTAATGAATTTCCGCAACTCTTTTTCCCACCCCCACCTCTCTTTTTCTCCCCTTTCCTTTTCCTTTGCCACAGAGGCTCAGAAGTGTGAGCTGATCTGCCAGTCCGAGGGCACGGGAGACGTGGTGTTCATGAACCAGGTTGTTCACGACGGGACCCGCTGCAGCTACCAAGACCCCTACAGCGTCTGCGTCCGGGGCGAGTGCGTGGTGAGGAGCTCTTGTGGGGCTGTCCCTGTCCTTCCCCTGGCCAAGAGAGAGCCCAGCCCCTTGGGGGCACGGGATTTTGCCCCTGGGGACCAAGCCTTTGTGCAGCAAAGGGAGATGGTGGAGTGATGGGCTGGGCCACAGAGCCGTAACCCTGGGCTTGGCTGCAGGGCTGTAACCCTGGGCTGGGCTGCAGGGCTGTAATCCCAGGCTGCACCTCAGGCATGTAACCCCAGGCTTGTCCTTTCCTCCCCTGGGTGCCAGCACGTCGGCTGTGACAAGGAGGTTGGCTCCCTGAAGCAGGATGACAAGTGTGGGGTCTGCGGTGGGGACAATTCCCACTGCCGGACGGTGAAGGGCACGCTGGCCAAGACCCCCAAGCAGCCAGGTGAGAGGGCTGGGTGAGTTTGGAAGCAGATTCACAAGCTGGATTCCTGTGTCCAGTTGGAGGAAACCTGCTGTTTCTCTTCCCTCCATCCCTTTCAGGTGTTTTGAAGATGTTTGAGATCCCAGCTGGAGCAAGGCACCTTCAGATAGAAGAGATGGAGCCAGCATCCCACAGCATTGGTGAGCATGCCCTAATCCACCTCTCCTTCACACTTTCTCAACCCTTTCCTCATAATTCCCACCAAAGAGGGTCTTGTGTAGGTCATTCCCATCCTCCAAAGTGGGTGACCAGAGGGAATGATATTGAAAATACCTCCTTTCTCCTCCAGCTGTTAAGAATCAAGCCACGGGGAACTTCATCCTGAATGCCAAGGGCCAGGAAGCCAAAAGCCAAGTGTTCATTGAGATGGGCTTGGAGTGGGAATACACTGTGGAACAAGGCAAGGAGAGCCTGAAAACCAGTGGTCCCCTGCACGAGGCCATCAGTGTTTTGGTAAGCCTTGCTGGCACATGCTCTGGGGGGTTGGGGACAACTGTCACAGACAGGGGAGGTGGTCTGAGGTGTGATGTATGTGGCAGGTGATGGAAGGATGTGGGTAGAGGAAGAGGGCATGTCATTAAATCCAGGGAATGAACCAGCCAAAAGCACCAAAGGGTGCCCAGCTGCGTGAGGGGATGGCACAAGGATGTGTTGCTGCATTTTGCTCTGCAGCAATTGTTTATGACTCCAAATGCCATTTTAGTTATGCTGGTCTGTGGGGAATTAGAGGTTGGATTCCCTGGATATGTGGGGAATGGCAGGTCTGTGCTCCCATCCATCCCTCTGTCCCAGTTTTGGGCGTAGGCTGCCCTGCCATGTGGTCCCTTTCCCATGGCATCATTCTTCCCCCCTCTGCTCCCTCTGGGCCTGCAGGTCATCCCTCAGGAGGAGGAGGTGAGGAGCAGCCTCATGTACCGCTACATCATCCACGAAGACCTGCTGCCCATGATTGGAAATAACAATGTCCTGCTGGAGGAGATGGATTCCTACGAGTGGGCCCTCAAGAGCTGGTCCCAGTGCTCCAAGGCGTGTGGAGGAGGTAATTTCCTCTTCCTAGCAGCCTACAGGGCATGCCTGGGGGTGCTTGGGTACGGTAGAGGGTGTGTGAGCCCCTTTGGGCATCTCTGGCAAGGAGAAATTATTGCAAAGCAGTCCAAGTGAGCATTTTAGCTGGATTTCATACAGAAACAGGCTTGCGTGATTGTGTGTGTGTACCTGGGGACCTGCTAGGATTTTTGAATTCCTTGGCTGTTCTAACTGGATTTGAGCCAAGAAACAGTGATTTTAAAAATGACCACTCCTAAAGTTTGCGCAGAAGTAGGCGTGAGGTTTGCTGGTGAAAGCCTCATTTCCATATGGCCACTGGGATCTGACCCTCAGATCGTGAGGAGCACCTTGTGCTCTGGGAATCAGAGTGGTTTGGGTTGGAAGGAGCTTTTAAAGATCACCTGGTCCAAACCCCTTCTGTGGGCTGGGTCATTTTCCACGGGCTGTCTGCGCTCTGCAGCAGCCTGGGGAACTCCGTGGTGGGTTCAGCAGCCACGAGAGCATTCTTAGCAAACCTTGGGTCCCACCTGAGTGGTGACATCTGGGGGCACATATCCCAGCAGGGGTGCAGGAGAGGACCAGGAGGAACCTGCAGGGACTCCCACACGCACCACCTCATTGCCCACACTCTGCCCCCTCAGGCATCCAGTACACCAAGTACGGCTGCCGTCGCAAGAGCGACAGCCGGATGGTGCACAGGAACTTCTGTGACAATGGCAAGAAGCCAAAGCCAATCCGGAGGCGCTGTAACCTCCAGGAATGCTCCCAGCCCATGTAAGTCCTCTCTGTGTGGCCCGAGGTGCTCCCATTCCTCATGGAGGGGGGGGTTTGGGGTCGCGTTGGGAGCGTTTCCAGCCGCTTCCCAGCATAAGCATTGCCTCAAATGCCTTCTCCTTGTCCATGTTCCCACCCTGGCAGGTGGGTGGCTGAGGAGTGGGGTGCCTGCAGCCGCTCCTGCGGGAAGCTGGGGGTGCAGGCGCGGGCGGTGCAGTGCATGCAGCGCCTGCAGGATGGCACCAACCGCACCCTGCACACCAAATACTGCCCGGGGCAGCGCCCCGAGACGCGCCGGCCCTGCGGCCGCCTGCCCTGCCCCGCACAGTGGAGGACAGGAGCCTGGTCCGAGGTGAGGAAGCCCCTGGAAGGAGGGTACGGGAGGTGGGTGTGAAGGTCAGGGGCTTGTAGGGGTCATGGAGTAGAATCCTAGGATGGTTTGGTTCAAAGGGAGCTGTAAAGGTCATCTAGTCCAACCCTGTTGCCGTGGATGGGGACACTTTCCATTAGACCAGGTTGCTCAGGGTCCCATCCGGGCTGGCCTTGGTGGAGATACGGGTACAAGAGACAGTGATGTTTTCACAGAATCCTGGAATGGTTTGGGTTGGAAGGGACCTTAAAACCTATCTCATTCCAACCCCTTGCCTTGATCACGTCACCTTCCACTAGACCAGGCTGCTCCAAGCCTGGCTTTGAAAACTTCTGGGGATAAGGGTACAAGGAAAAATGAGAGAGGAGAGAGCATCGCTGTGCAGAGACCGTGGGGGTTTGGGAGACAGGGAGGGAAACCCCATATCAGAAATCAAAATCCACCTGAGGAACAGTCACCACCACATCCTGGGGGGGTGTGGGGGCTGTCCCCATGCCATTGCTGACTGTCTGTCTGTCTGTCTGTCTGGGTACAGTGCTCGGTGACCTGCGGGGAAGGCGTCCAGCAGCGGCAGGTGGTGTGCAAGGGCGGTGACAGCGGCGCACGCTGCGAGGGTGACAAGCCAGAGGCCATCCAGGGCTGCCACGTGGCCCTCTGCCCGGGTGAGAGGAGGCACTGGGATGGGGCATGTGCTGGTGGGGATCAACTAGGGATGCCGGTGGACAAGGTTGTCTTGAACATCCCTGATGTGGCTGGCAGTAAAAAAACTTAAAAGCCAGCCAAAATATTTCCCTTCTCTGCTCTTAGCCCTGGCATTGGCTGATTTTGGCTTTTCTGGCAGTTTGAATGTGTGATGAGCTGATGGAGATGGGTGCCCTTGAGTTTATCTTAGCTGGGGTTTGAGCAGCTTAAATGCTGGGTGCTTAAGGGATTTAGTTTTTAAGGAGATCCCATAAAACAAACCAAACACCTTCCCGAGGTATTTTGAGTGCCCTCAGCCTCCTGTGGCTGCTGGGCATCGTGGTGCTCTCTCTGCAGGGAAGCTCTCCGGCATCACCGCCGGTGTCGATGCCGGTGACCAGGGCACGACCAAAGGGCAGCGGGTGCCCCAGGACGGAGCCAAAAACCCCGTGAGCAAGATCTCCTCCAGTAAGTGCTCGTGTAAGGGCGGCGTTTCCCAGGATAACCCTCCCGAGGGCTTGTGCAGCTCCCTGCGGGAAGTGCAGAGGTGGGAGAGCGCCCAGCAGTGCTCTGCTGCTGCATCCCCGATGCCTCTGCTCCAGAGCGCGTTGCTCCGTTGCCATCTTGTGGTGTACGAGGTCCTGCAGTTCCCGTGTTGAGCTCCTTTTGCCTCCCAGTTTTTGTGCCCTTTCCTTTTTACCTTGGATTTTTTTTAAGCAGGGAGATTGTTCCTGGTTTTCCCCTTTGGAGTCCTTCATAGCTGTGCGTTTTGGTTTGGAGCATCCCTTGCTTTCTGTTTTTTTCTCCATGCACAGAATCCTTCAGTGCTTCAGCTTCATTTTCCAGGTCCTTTTTCCCCGTGTCCTGTGTGGCTAGGCAGCACCCTGAAAGGGTACCTTGTTCCCTTTGGGAATCCCATGGGAGAGGTGCAGGGCTGGGAGCCTAATGCCACCTTATTTTGTGCTGCTCTGTCCCTCTCCAGGGGAGCCTTGCCTCGGGGACAAGTCCATCTTCTGCCAGATGGAGGTCCTGGCTCGTTACTGCTCCATCCCTGGATACAACAAGCTCTGCTGCGAATCCTGTGGGAAGAAAGCCTCCTCCAGCACTGGCTCAGCCCCTGTCTCCAGCATTCCCCTGGGAACCACCGCTCCCAGCCCCACTCTGGCGCTCTTCCCCTACCCCACTGCCCCGGCTCAGGGGGAGCCTGCTGGGGACCCCACTCTGGCACCTGGGGTATCCAGCAGTGGTGCTTCTCTAGGAGAGCTGCCAGCCCCAAGGGAGCCAGGAAGGGGCCAGGGGGGCAGGTAACCTGCTCGGGACCGCCTCACTGTGAGGCAGGGAAAGCCTTTCTCCCTCTTCCCTCCCATTCTCTCCATCTTTTTCCTCTCCCACAACTTCCAGCAGTGGTTTTCAGGGGTGGCACTGCCAGGTTTGGGAGCGACCTGACCCCCACACCCAGAAATTCCTGGGAAAACCACTCATTTCCCATGGTCCTGCTTGCCCTTCCAGCCGTGCCATCGTGTTTTTTGACAGTGCTGTGGGAAAAAAGATGGAAAAGGGCAAAAAAAGCTGCGGGTACACAGGCTGCTTCCTCCCAAGGTGCTAAAAATATGTGGGAGGGGGATGGCTTTAATGTCGCATTTTCCTTCCCCCTGCTCCAAGCACCAGCACAGGATGTGCTGGATAGGAGGGTCCTGGCTTGGTGCTTCAGCCCTGGAGCTTGGGGATAGCAATGGGAGGATCCTGAGAATCTGGGCAGGGAAACTGGTGAGGTGAAGAGAGGGGAAATGTGGGGAAATCCCAAACTGCTACTTTGGCTGTCCTTGTTGGGGTAGAGAGTTTGGGAAACATGTCTGGGGGGAAGGTAGAATGTGACAAGCATAGAATCCTGGAGGCAGGAAATGATCCAGGAGATTCCAAAGTGAGCAATAAGTACCACAGGTCAAAGACCAAAAATTGGTGTCAAAAGTGCCCATCACCTCGGGGTGACTGTTTTTTAGCCAGTACTGCCCTTGGCCAGCCTTGAGCTGATACCAATGCCCAGGATCACCACCTCATCCCTGCACCCTTGGACCCAGTGCCTCTGGGGCAGCAACAGCTTCCAGGGGAAATGGGAGTGACTGGGAAGCCAGGAGTGGATTTTAGGGGCAGTTACAAGGAGAGGAGAGAGACAAGGATTCATCTGCATCTCTAATTGCTTGGGGAAGGGTGGAAAGGGGTGATTAATGCCGTTACAAGTTATTGTGCCAAATACTAAACATTTGCACAGCACTTTAGGAACCCTGGGCTGCCCTCTCCTTGCTGGGTGCTGGGCCAGCTCTGGGTACAGGGTTTGCCTTGACAAGTTTCAGTCCTCAAAAACCTCTCGAAAATGGTGTCCCTGAGGGGGCTTCCATGGTTTTGGCACTTAGGGCACCTCTGGGTGCAGTGGCAGGGGAAGGTGGGCATCTGGGGAAGTTGTGGGAATGGGGAGGTGGAGTCCTGGGAAGGCAAGGCTTGGCAGACAGACCAGTTTGGCATTGCAGAGTGGGATGTCCTTGGGAGCACATGCATGGTGTGGGTGCATCCACTGGCCCTGAGGCTCCTGCTTCCTTGGTATCCAAGGAAGAGGATGTGGCATCTCTAGGGACAGTGTTTGTGAGCTCTGCAGGTAGCCAGGGCTTGCTGGTGAGGTGGCTGGGGTGATTTTCACTGTGACAGGGTTGAGGTGCTTGCTTTGACTGAAATGGATGGAGACCCCTCTGCATTCTGGATGTTTTAAACATTGGACTCTGCATTGCTCCCCTGAAGCTTCCCAACACCCTCCTGCTGCCGAGGCACAGCTGGACGAGCATTTTTCCACCTCCTCTTAAAGTACCTGAGGCTGGAGGTCCCCAACCTCCTGGGTGCTGCCCTTTGGCCTTAGGTGGGCATCCCAAAACATGGAACAAACCCCCCATCTGTGTGAGTGACACAGCTGGCACACCTCGTGGGAGTGGGCACATGGAGGGTGCCTGTGGCGTACCCAGACCCAGGACATGCACATTGGTACCCACAGGGGATCCTGTGGGGATACCAGGGCCCCTTGCCAGCCCCTCCACGGGAGTGCCAGCATTTATTTATTGTGCCAAAGATAACACTTTGTTTGCTCTCAGAGGAGCATAACAAAAAGACCTTTCCCCTCAAAAACGGGCTGTGATGGCCTTCCTCTGGAATTCCCAGCTGCTCCCCTCTCTTCCCTGCTGGCCTAGGCCTCGGTGCTTTATTGCTTAAGGAATATTTGCAGTGGTTCCTCCTACACCTCAGGGGAGAGCTGGGGCTGGGGGCTGACCCAGCTCCTTGCACCCACAGTCCCTGGGGGCGTTTGAGCAGGGGGCCCCACTGTGGGTGCTGATTTTGACCTCAGGATCTCCTGAGAGGTGGAGGAGATCTAAAGCAGGCTGTGATAACCTCCCCCCACCAGCTGTGGCTGCTCTGGGGTGGTGATGCTGCAGGGTTTTCATGGAATCCTGGAATGCTTTGGGGTGGAAGGAGCTGTACAGCTCATCCAGCTCCAGCCCTCCTGCCATGGGCAGGGACACCTTCCCCTAGACAGGTTTCTGCAAGCCCTGTCCTGGCCCTGAACACTTCCAGGGATGGGGAACTTATTCCAGCTGAAGGCAGGCTGAGCTTGGGTGGCTTTGTCCTGTCTCTGGTCCTGTCTCCAGGAGGAGAGGGTGGCTCTGATCCCCTGCACCCTCCTAAGCCAGATGGGTGCATGGAGTTGTCCCTGTGCTGTGACCTTGTCCAGTGTTACCATGATGTATAAAGTTTTGTACATATGAGATTCAGAGCTTTTTAACTTTTAATATTTATTAATTTTGTTGGGTTCTTTTTTTTTTTTTTTTGAACTCTAACATAATGTAAAAAAATAAAAATAAATCCACATAAAAATCTCTTGCTGTTGATCTGTTTTGGGGATGTGTGTGTGGAGGGGTAAATATGAGTATGACCCATGTGTGCTTGTTGAAATGGATTTACTTAGTGTTACTTCAACCCAGTGCCTCCTCTTTAGCAGCCAGAGTTTCACATTGCTGTTTTGAGGAGGAAGAAAATCTCTGGAGAAACACATACATAGATACACAAACATAAATAGTTAAGCCACTGCAAAAATAAATATTGATGTATTAATGGTTCAGGCCAAAAAGAGCCCCTGATGCCATGTCCAGGTAAAAAATGTAGAGAGGTGAAGCCAGGGATGGGATGAGGCCAGAGAGGAAGTGTCAGGGCGTGTTTTGGCAGCCCCCCTTTCCTGTTTGATGCCAAAAAAGAGTTCCTGTTGCCGGGGTTTTTAGGGAAACTCTCTTACAAGGTTTGGTGCTGCCTCGGTTGTCCCAGCTTATGGATGCTCCATCCTCAAGCAGCAGCTTCCCTCTCAAAGACCACTCCCTGCCTTGCTTCCTGCCCTTTGCTCGGCAGGGCACAGCTGGGAGGGGACACTTGAGTGGTCCCCAGTGCCACTTTTTATCAAGGACAATGGCAGCAGTGGCCAGCTGGTGGCACTTGCGTGGGAGGGAGGTGAGAAGTGGCTTTGCCCTCAGGAGGTGTGGGAGCTGCTCTAAAGCTCACACAAAATGGTGCTTCCTGTGGAAACTTCAGAGATGTTGGTGATTGACTCCACTGTGATTGTGATTGGCCTCATTGGTGGTCGCTGATGCTGCTGTAATCCCTCAAAAAAGGCTTTATTTTCCTCTTTCCTGCTTTGCACCCTTCTATATGTCTCCTGCAGACATTTTGGTGTAATGAAGCCACTCAGTCCTTCCCCTTGTGTTTTTAATGGCCCCTCCTAAAAGGTTAAACCCAAACCCTACCAGGTCATTCCTTAAAACCCAGCCACACTGGATTCCTCTGGATCTTTGCAGTGCCTGCTTTTACAAGTGCTTGGAAAACCCTGCTTGGATTTTACCATGGAAAAACTCTTCCACCTGTCTGTTGGGTGCTTCCCTTCCACACAGCATCGCTACAGCTCATCACACCTTCAGGTTTTTAGGCTGCAGCAGCCACAATATTTGGGCAAGGAGGGATTTCTGGGTTTGTAAAGGATATGAGAGACTTCAAGGCTTGCAACTGGTGTGGTTGTGGCTTTTCTTGCTGGGATGGCCAGGTCAGGTTGGGTGGGTCTTGGAGCAACTTGGTCTGGTGGAGGATGCCCTGCCCATGGCAGGAGGTGGAGTGAAATGAGATTTAAAGTTTCTTCCAACCCAAACCATTCAGGAATTTGGGTTCTGTGAGATGGGGCAGAGCAGGTGCTTGTCCCCATTGTTCCCATGGGAACTGGAATTATGGCTGTGTCTCCAAACACCTTCTTCACTTCTAATTTTCCTACAGCACCTACTACCCTTCAATACTCACACTCTTGGCCACGATGGAGTGGGTGGAGCAGCTTTCTAGGAAAGCTTCAGTTTTCTTTCCCGTGGCTTTTGCCAAAGGGTTTTATCTCAGCCCTGGAGCCTTGTTGGCTCAGCTCAGCCACTTCCCAGGCTCCCTGCCTGACTCACCAGCCTTGGCTCTGAGCTGCTCCTTGGATGCTCCAGATTGAGTCCCATCCATGGGAGTGTGGATGTCCTAGGAAAGCCCTGCAGGGATCCTGGTGGGACGTGCCTGTCCCAAGGCAGCTGCCAGCTCTGCAGTGGAGGTTTGGGATGTGCAGCTGCAGCTATTGCCACAGTTCGGTGCTGGGATTTTCACTGCTGCTTTGGTGAGTTATAAACTGAGGGGCTTTTTTGATTTTTCATGGAGTCTGGGGAGTCTCTGGGGCCCAGCAATCAGGAAATACAATTATTTGTATTTCAGGCTGCCTAGGAAGGAGAGAGCAGTGGCTGATCAGAGAGAGCTCTGTCCCAGCGCTGCAGAGCTGCCTCTCCACTAAATTCCCAAGGAGATCCAATCCTTGCCGTTTTCCAGATGCATTCCCTCACTCTTTCTCGTGGTAACTTTGTCTCTGCAACCAGCTGGAACAGACAGGCAGATAATGTTTTATTGCCCTGTTTGGTGAGTGGCATCCATGTGCTCTCCTGAGGGCTGCATGGGATGTCCTGGCAGTAAGAGTGACTTGTAGGGACAAAAAAAAACATGGACATCTTCTTGTGCTGGCAAGCCTGGAGGCCAGGAGGGGATGGCTCTGCCACCCAAAACCCGGGTCAGAAGGGCAAGGGGCTGCTGAGGGACAGCCCTGGTCCATCACAGAGGTGCGACCTCTTCATGAAGGGGTTGCCAAGCACTGGAACAGGCAGGATAAAATACACACAGGTGCAGGTCCCTTTCTGCCCACTTAAACTGAGATGACTCCATTCCAACTCTGCAGGCACAATGCCACCTCTACTGGGGACCTGGGGCTGAAAGGTCCCTTCTAGGAGGGCTTGGAGCCATTGCCAAGGAAATGGGTGACTTTACCAAAAAGCCCATGTTCCTTCATTGCTGTTTTAATATCTATTCAGGACTGGGGAAAAAAAAAATATCATTGGAAGGGTTTGGAAAACTTCAGGATTCAGTGGCTCAGCAGGACAGCAAAGCTTCCAGCAGAAATGCAGGCTGGTGAAATCCATATTCAGATGTCCTCACCACTTCCAAAGGGTCTGGAAACACATTCCCAACTCCAATCCCAGCTACAGGACCTGGTCCCTCTGGCAGGACAAGTATCTTTTGGGACTAGGAGTTCAGCTGATTTGGGGTAAATATCAGCTGGATGACAAATATACGCCTTTGTCAAGCTCTAGAGGAGGAGAAAGAGAAGAGGAGCACCCTAAATACAGACCTAGAAAGCAGGTTCTTGCTGGAAGTGCCTCTCCCTTCTTCCCATCCATGTGTCCAGGAAAGTTAAGAGTCAGAAACAATATAAAAATGCAGGGCATTTATTTCTGTACATAACCAAAGCAAATGGTGTCTCCAGATGGAAAGCCAGGCAAGTCTCCTCCCCTGAACCAGGGAGGCTCAGTGCTAATATTGCAGGCTCATAATTAAAACAGAATATACTCCATATCCCTATTTTCTTTCCTAAAAAGCTTGTTTTGTGCCACAAGCACACAAAAAAAAAGGTTAAAGATATTTCCAAGGCACATTATTATCAGGAAGGAATGAAGAAATGTTGCTTTTTCCTCACGAGCCTCCCTCCAATGCTGGAGGTGTTAGGTGGTGGTGGATGATAACAACCTCCCAACCAAGGAAAGTAATTTATTCCCCCCACTGGGGACTTGCAGCTGGCTGCAGATGTGTCCCCTCCTGACAGCTTTGATAAATCAGGAGAAAACACAGCATTTTGGGCACTCAGTCCTCCAGGAGGGTTTCTTGGGCTCGCAGAAAGTCATTCACTTGCAAAACAAGGCTGTTTCTCAAAGCTTGGCTTCCAGCAAGGCCCTTCCCCATGAAGGGGAGGAGTCCAGGAGGGGGAAATCTCAGCCTTTGGGGGGTGACGGCAGGTTTGGGGGCAAGGGGTGTGTCTGTTCTTCAGCAGCTCCTCCTGTGGTCCCTTCTGATGCCCTTATTGCAGCATTCTTCTCGTTCAAAGGTGGCTGTGGAGGAGAATCCCAAAGTGCTCTGACTCCTTATTCTTTTTCTGCAGTCAGCAGGAGGTTGCAGACCTTGGAATTGGCTTGGTGCAAGGTAAATTCCCTCCCGTGCACGGTGCCACGCCGGCCTTTCCGAGCGGTGCTGCTCTGGCTCCCGGCAGACTGGGACACTGTGAGGACTTCTCTGTGGGACAAAGTGGCAGCAGGATGGGCAGGAGCCTGTGCTGGGGGTGGATCTCAGCCTTCTCCTCCCAGACCAGCCTGGTCACCATGTCCTGATGGTCTCATGGAAGGTGCTTCCACCATATCAGGAACTTGTGGCGCCCTTCCCTCATCCCCACCAATTCCCACCCAGTAAGTGCAACCATTCATTCTCTCCTCTTCCCAAGAAGTCCTCCTTTATCTCAAGCCCACCAGGATGTTTCTACAGGATCTGGTGCTACCTGTATGGGACCTGTTCCTCTCTCAGCTGCAGGCACATGAGCACAGGGCTGCTGGAAAACCTCAGCTTGGTGTCGAAGTGGATCGAGGTCTCCGCCTCTGTCTGGCTCCTCAGGGTGGCTTGGAGGAAAGGGGAATCCAGTTCTGCCTGGAAATCCGTGGCAAGGCTTCCCCTGGGACAGAGAAGCACGTAGGGTCTGGTCACAGAGCAATGGCCTGTGATGGGCACCAAACAACTCCATAAACACCTCAGTCAGAGGTCTGGCCATGGAAAATGGGTGTGTATGCACCAGGAAAGGCTGGACCCACCAGGAGAAGAGCAGGGAGCTGTGGGAATCCACCCTTACCCCCCGGGCAGTCCCATTCCCAGAGCCAAGCTGACCTCGCACTGATGCTGGTTTTCAGTTCCTGCTCCCAAATGCTCACGTCCATGTCGGCTGAAATGTCCAGCCCCAGCCCACCCTGGAGTCTGACGGTCACTTGGAGGCCAGACTGCAGAGGAATGACCTGGAAGATGGAAAAGGCAGAGCTACCTGGGACCAGGTACTGCTCCTGGATGAGTGGCTGACAGCAGCAGGGCCTTTGGCCGCTGGGAATGTCCATCCCAGCCCTGCAGCTGGGCCTGCAAGGGGGCAGCTCCAGCCACGGGTCTCCCGTGGCAGGCCAAGCCATCCCACTGCTTGACCAACCCCAGGACACATCTGGCAGTGCCACCTCCCTCTCAGATCTGTGTCTGGGGTGTGTGACATCCACAGGCTCACTTCATTGCATTCACTGGGATGTGGCGTGGAGACAGGCCACTGCTCCCTCCCCATCCAGTACCTGGTGATGGTCCATCAGCAGGAAGTTCCCTCTGACCACACTGGTGGGCTCTCCACTGCTCAGCAGGACCTTGGCCATGAGGTCTGTGTAGCCCTGGAAGAAGATGATTGGCCGCAACTGGACGTCCAAGAAGGTGGCCGACATCCCAGCCATGAGCTCCTCTTCCCCTTCCGAGAGGTTTTCTCCCATCATTGACTCCATCCCTTGCGCTTCAAAGGTGACCTGGAAGACAGAGGTGGACAGGAGCAGGACCTGAGTGATGGAGTGACTGGGATGAGGCATCCAAGCCATCCCTGAGCACCCTGAGGTATCAGTGTTGCATCCTCTGGTTTTTGGGGTAGCAGGGGACTCCCTTCTCCAGAGCAGGAGTGTCTGGTTTCACACTGGTGATTTGGGAATTTGCCTTTTTCTGGTACAGGACATGCTGAGTGCAGAGGTGAGGCACCACAAGGGGGTGAAGAGGGGACACAGGGACAGCAGTGGCACCACTGGGTTGGTGTTGTCACTCCCCTCCAGCCCCTCTCCCGCTGGCACCTGAGCTGCACGGAGACGCTGGCCGTGGCTGAGCAGGGAGAAGTCGGAGACGCTCTTCCTCAGGAATCCACCCTCCAAAAACAGCAGGTCCAGCCCAAAAGTGGAAGTCAGGTCCTGGGTGACTGAGAGGCAGAGAGATGCCCATGAGCACCCCTGGGTGTCTGGTGGAAGGCAGGTGGTAACAGGATGATCTTTAAGGTCCCTTCCAACCCAAACTATTCTGCATCTTCTCCTTTCATTCTTGCAACACTCAAACGATTCAGCATTGCAAGGCTGGTTTATTTTTTTCTCCCTGACTATTCTACCTCAATGACCCTCTGCAAGGCCAGACTGAGCTAATTTGAAGAGGGACAGAAATGAGGATGAAGAATTCAGCAGATACTTAGCAAGACTGCTTTTTGCAGTCTCTAAAGTTTGATTCTTTCTTTTAAATCTCAGTGCAGGAATCTTCCTCTTTGAAGATCTTATTAAAAATACTAAAGGAAGTGAGGAATGGAGAGAAATATCTTGACTTGCCAGGGAAAACACAGAAACTCCCACCAGCAATATGCCATTGGTTTCATCTCCAGCTGAAGCTCCTCTTTCAAACCAGCAGCATTTGGGAAAAGTTTGTTAGAGAAGGTCAAGTTCTTATCTCTGGTGGTGTCAGTCAGCTGGTGCTGGGGGACGCCCTCAGAAACTTCCCTGACATTTTAGGGCATTCCATAGACCTGAATCCTCCTCTGGAATCCGTCTTTTCCCACCAACCCCTCCTTTAACCCTCTGAGGGGACCGTGGGATCAGTGTCCTCTGTGCTGTCACCTGTCAGAGGTCCTGAGAAAGAAGAGGAGATGCCAGCTTTAGAGAAGAAGTTGTAGTTATTTATCCGTGGGTCTCCCATGATGTCTTTCATTGTCTTCCTGGAACAGAGAGGGAAAGGATATGTCAGCACTGTGAGGGAGGGAAGGCAAAAGGTCAGTGGTCACTACAGAAGGAAATATAATTTGCCAAAGTATTTCTCATGATTGGTGACTGCCCAGAGCAGTGTGAGTGAAAAATGAAAGCATTAGATGTGGGCTACCCTGGAATTTTCTTTTCCTCTGGCTTATTAGGATAAACCATTCTGTGCAGCTTTTGCTTAGCTCTGAAAAACGTGAGTGTTTGGTTTGTTCTGTGCAGACAGGAAGATTAATGCAGGTACAAATTGTGCACTGCCCTGGGAGCCAGAGCTTCAGCCTCCAAGGACTCTGCCAAAACCACAAGCCTGGGTCCTGCTGCCATGGGGCAGAATGATGTCAGGTTCCACCTGGCTGTGTGGCATCTGCATCCCTTTTGTTACTCCAGGAACGTCCAAGCAGCCCCCACAAAGTGATCCTGATAGTAAAAAGGTTTTAAATTCATGGGGATTTAGGGTTAAAAGGAAAATTAAGCTTAGTAGCACTGAAAAAATAAATACCCTAGGTACATAAAGGCTGTGTACCTTGCTAGAACTGCACCTGTGTAGCTAGTACATGCTAAATGATATAATTGTTAGATGTGATGATTGTTTTATAATTAAATATAATTACTGTTTAATCATAAGAATAATCATGGGAAACTGTGGTCAGGGGCCTAAGAAAGATCACGAGAAACTCGTGCTTGAATAAAGTCAATGTATACAATAGAACAATATAAGTGTAATAATTAATATGTAAGTTACATAACAATAGAATATTAAATAGTTCAGCTCAAAAGCCATGTCGGATTCAGATTTGGGTCTGTACCCGATTCCCAGAGCTCTCAATAAAAGCACCTGCAGATAATCATATCCCGTGATTATGTGTGCTCCTGAACACTAACAATCCTAGCACATTTTAAAGACATGTTCATCCAAAACCCACAGCTGGATTGTGGAGGAGGAGGAGAAAAAGGTGGTGTGGAGGAGAAAAAGGTGATGTAGAGCAGAGAGAAAAATGCACCCATCCCCTCAAGCCCCACCTTGCCAGGTGGTGGTGGTCATGCAGGCTGTTCTGGACCTTCAGCCGCAGGAATGTGGCCATCTCGGGCTCCATCTCGCTGGTGGCCAGCAGGATGTTGATGACATCCATGGGCAGGGGGTGACTATCCAGGAGGATTTCTGCAGCAGCCAGGCGACAGGTTTTGTCATAACTCTTCCTCGTCTGGTGGAAAATCCTCCTCATCACGCGCTTCACCTGCTGAGAAGGGGCAATTAAAAGAGGGAAGTGCACTGCAGCAGCTTGGCTTTGAGTGGGGAGGGGAGCACCAAGCCTCCCAACGTCCTCTCCCACCTCGCTGGAGATGTGGGGAGCGGGGAATCGCTGCAGGGCAGAGGTGGCTGCAGTGGTGACGGCCGTGGGACCGTCCTCGGCGAGCTCCAGGAGGGTGGGGATGGTCTCGGGCAGCCTCGCATTCCCCAGAGCCAGCAGGTAAATGACCACCTCGGGCTCCTCCTCGGCACCTCTGAGCCCTCTGAGGAGGGTTTCCACCCCACGCTCCACCACCTGCTCGGGATTTGCAGGAGGAGAGGGAGGTGAGGGACAGGAGATTCCACCTTGGAATTGCATGGGTGTCCCAAAAAGCCAAGTGTGAGGGATTGCAGAGGACCCACCTGCAGCCCACAGAGCTTCTGCTGGCACAGCTTGCCTACCAGAGAGCCCACGGCAACCATTCCTGTCTCCCAGATCTCAGGTGCCAGCTGCTTCCCATCCAGCTTGTCCTGGGCATCAGGAAAGGGGTGACAGGAAGCAGAAAAAAGAAATGAAGGAAATAAAATAAAATAAAAATAAAAAAAAAAAGGAATATGCTTTACCGCTTATCTCAAGCAAGTAAGGGAAAACTAGCTCTTACCTGCCTTGAAGGAGGCCAGGCGTGAGTTAATTAGATGAAATGCTGTGCCTCTAAATTAAGATTTTATTATCTCTAATGCACTGATACAAAGCATCTTCTGCTGGATTCTTTCCCTCTGAGAAGCATCTACTCCCATCACCAGTGTCCCATTAAATGCATATGAAACAATCCCATGAGCAGGAAAATCAATTTCTACAGAACCATTTTCCTTGTTCCATGGTGTGTGGATCCATCCCTGATGCAGGACCCTCGGGGACGAGACAGAGATGTCTGTACTCACTAGGACGAGGTGGAGAAGCTCTCCTGAAGGCTGGGGAGAGAAAGCTGCTGCGTAGAGAAACTTCTCCAGGAGGGACTTGGGCTCCTTGCTGAAATCCAGGAAGTCTGAGAGCGCTGCCAAGGAAGCCACCGACTGCGTGGCCACCGCTGCCTCCACGAGGAAGGGGCTGGAGCAGGAGGAGGGAAGTCATCAGTGGCACTGCCACAAAAACCGTCGGTGCTTGGACAGGACAGGCCTTAGGAGAAGCCAGAGAACTCTGCCACAAGTCAGGATGGCTGCCTGGAGCAGGGATGGTGCATGGAGCAGCACCAGGTGACCCTGGAGGTCTTGTCCAGTGCTGGGAATTTTGGAGAGATATCTCCAGGGGTTCTCACCGCGCCTCCTCGGGCACTCTCCTCAGCAGCTCCAGGACATCCCTCTTCTTGGCGCTGCGCAGCATCTGGATGAACCTCTGGAACTGCCAGGTTGTCGCCACCTTCGAGGTGTCTGTTCTGACTCTCTGCCTGTCAGAAGCCTTCAGGAAGGCTCTCAGCTGCAAAGGTGAGGTTTATTAGGGGGGATTTCGCCTCTTTTCCCCTGTTACCATGGGATAACGTTTACACCAAAGCAGCCCCTCTGAAAGCACCGCTGGGGTTTAACCCCAAACCCACAAGTGCCCAGCTTGAGGCAGAGCCCCTGGTGAGTTCTGGGGGTTGGTAGCATCACTGACCGATGGGCAGTGCGTGCAGACCCTCCTGAAGGGCAGGCTGGCCATGCCCAGGGGCTGGGGCTCTGCCCCCATGCCAGCCAGCACATCCTTAGGGCTTTGTCCAGACACCTCTGCCGGCCCAGGCATTGCAGGAGACACCAGCTGGAGCTGCTGCCTGTGAAGGGAGAAACAGCCGATGGAAACATCTGTGATTTCCACCCTCCATGGCCAGTGGTTGGGATCGTGGCTCACCTTGAAGTGATTTTGATGCTGGAGCAGGATCTCAGGGCTGGAGCCACCAGGTGGCTTTCCTCTGCCAGGACTGACTGGAGTAGGCCGTCTTTCACCACATACTGGCTTCTGCTGGAGGGCTGCCACTGAACTCCAAAAATCTTGGAAAAGGAAAAGCAAGGAGAAAAAAAAAAAGCAACATTTTTTCCCCTTGCCTTCTCCCCAGGAGACTTCTCTCTTTACATTAGCAGAAAAAGAACGTTCCAGCCCACAAAGTCACCTGCTTTACTTGCAAAATATAGGAAAGGAAAATCCCTAAGAGCCCACCTTCTTCCCAGATGTGGGGGAAGGCAACACCAGGTGAGGACCAGCAAGGGGATGCTCCCACCCACGGCTGATGCAGGTAGACAGAATGGTGACACCACAGGGACTTGCACAACAAGGTGGTGTTGAGACCCCTGCCAGGGCTCGAGGGGTCTCCACGGGAACGTCCATTTTTATATTGAATTCAGTAGAATTTGTATAGATATAAAAAAACAACTTAAATTTTGTTTATGGCAGGTATAACTGCATTAAGACCCATGGGATTTCATGGGTTTATGTCAGAGTTGAACACAGCCTACTGCTTTAAGCTAAACTAAGGCCTGTCAAACTAATTCCCCATGCAATGAGTCTGAGACCCAGAAAACATCCCTGTATCTCCACCTGCCCAAGCAGGACCAGCTGACAGCTCAGAACTGATAACAGGAGTGGGGATGGGGTGACCCAGAGCACCTTTACTGCTCCTTCCCACCTTGACACCTCAAGATCCTCCTGAGGGATGTTGGTGCATCCCACTTTGAGGATGAGTCTAAGAGTCCCATCCCAAGCTGGTGCAGAAGGCTGAAGCCAGCTGGGAATGGGAATCCAAGGCCACCTGTGAAAAGATTTTAGGGTTGGCCCTGCTGTACTCAGTGTGAGTTGAGCACCCCCACAGTGAGAGCAATGGACTTGCTTTGTTTATGGAGGTGAATCCAGATTTTGGCTTTGAGCAGCTGAGGAGATCTTTGGTCTTGGTGATGGAATGGTTGGACACGGTGTAGGTGACTCGGCAGCTTCCAGAGGCATCTTCCTGAAACACAAATGGGAAGTGAACAACGAGTATGAAACAGTCTGTGGAGAGGACAGACACAAGGGCCAGCCTAACTGAACAGCATCTAAAATCCAGAAAGTGGGACAGATCAGGGGGTGGCTGGATAGCTCCAAATCCATCTGGGCACCTTTGTAAATTCAGGTACTAAATTAAGATTTAATTAAGCATCTCTGTGACTGCATTTGGGGTTCTGAGGCTGTTTCATGTTGTTCACAGGTCATTCCAGCTGGCTGCTGGCAAAGCAAATCCTGCTTGGCAGGAATGCTTGTGGAGTTTTTTCTCTGCTGTTCCTACTGTCCAGGGAAAGGCTGTGATTCTGTAAGGGTGCCTATTGCTGAAAGTTAGGTTATTTTATTTTAAGTCTTCTGCCTTTCCAAGAGTCATCCTTGCTCACAGCCTGGTTGAAGCAGCAGACCTGATGCTGTTTATCCTGAATTTGCCCCACCTGCTGAAGCTCCTGGGCTGGCTAGGCTCCAGGGCCAGCTCTCCTGGTGCTTCCCTGGATTTTTGGTCCCAGCTCTGGACCTACCTCCACTGTGGTGCCAGCATGGGGCTGAAGCTGGAACAGACTGACGATGCCTCGTTTCAGGTTGGAGATCAGGATGTTTTCCGCTTTATTCCCATAGAAAGCTTTGACCTAGGAGGGCAGGAGGTGATGCCTGGCTGAGGGGACATCTCTGGGGTCCCTGCAGGCTCTCTGCTGCCTTTCCTGACAGAAGGGAACCTGAGAACACCCTGTAGACACCTGAGGAATTTTCTCAAGGAGGCCCTTATCCCTCAATAGCATGAGGACTGTGAATGCAAGAACACAAAATTTCCCTTTCCTTCCCACCCTGGGGTTCCATAGCCTTAGAGGAGAGGGCCAGAAAGGAGCTTATATCCCATGGTTAAGGGGATTCTGCAGCTCCAGCTGAGTCTTTCTGGAGCTCAGGACTCCATGTAGGGTCCAACACTGGCCACTCTGTCCAGTTCCTTCTGCTCTGAAATCAGAGGTGGAGCAGGAGCTCCCATGGGCTTCATAGTCCATAAAATCTAGAATGAGGACAGGAATGCTTTGCAGAGGGCACAAACAGCCCAGGAGGTGTCCAGCTGACCTTCCCACTGATCCAGAAGATGAGCACTGGCTGCTGGAGCTCTGCCTGTGCCTCTGGGCTCAGTGCAATCTCTACAGGGGAACCTCTGGTGCTGTCCTGGCTCTTCTCCTCTTCTGGCTGGCGTTGGGCCTTCAGGTCATGGATCTACGACAGCAGAAGATGGCAGAAAGCAGTGACCAAGTGTCTGCTCTAAAGCTGGTGTGCATTTTACCTGCAGGCAATGGATTTGGTCAGAGAGGTCATTTTTCAGCTGGCATGGGCTAGAAATGGAAGGGGTTGCAGCTCCTGGGGCATTCCCAGCAGGAACACCTGGCTGTGATGGCTGTACCTGCCCTGCACACACCTGGAGCAGCTGGGATGGCTGTACCTGCCCTGCACACACCTGGAGCAGCTGGGATGGCTGTACCTGCCCTGTACACACCTGGAGCAGCTGGGATGGCTGTACCTGCCCTGCACACACCTGCACCTGGAGCAGCTCCTGCCCGTCTCGGTCCCTCCAGAGCCGGTGCAGATGGATCAATGCCTCGGCCTGCATCCCGGCTCCCCATGGGGATGGTGTGGATGTGTGCTGCAGCTGGACATCCAGGGTGTACCGGTACTGGTACAGGCTCCTGGGCTGGAAAGAAAGCAGCAAATTCCCTGTGGAAAGATGGAAATGTTGAAGGTAAGAGGTCACGGATCACCTCCACTTTCCATACCCAGAAACCTCCATCCCAGAGGGCACCCGGACTTGCAGGAGTGCTGATGGCTTGGATCACTCCACGTCCTGGGAGGGGAAGTCTAGCTGGTGGGAAGGTTTTCATGGGCAGTTATTTGTGCCTGTGGTTGGATATTTGGGTGTTCTCGGGGCTGGTGTTTCCAGCCCTGCCTTAAGTAAGGTGGCCGGAGCAGCGGCTCTGCTTGGGCACTTCAGGACTTCTAGAAATGCCAAAGAAACACACTTTAATCCTGGAGGGAAGTTTCCTGAGCATGCCCACAGACAGGAGAGATATCTCCAGTGCCTTTTCAGCACTGGGCATTAACTGGGGCACAATCAACATCTTTAGGGGAGAAAAGAAGCTGAATCCTTCATATTATGAGTTTTCCATCAGAACTTCTAACTCCTAATTAAATCACTATCTTTATGCTAAGACAAAATGGAGTTGGTGGGACAGCTTTAGATCAAAACTCTCTGCTTTAATCTTATTTCTCTCGACTTATTTGAAGTCCCTTCCTATTGCTCATATACAAGTGTGATTGAAGGGGGGGAGGGTTGTCTTTGCCATGACAAAACCAGTCAAAACTGTTTCCTAAAGTCACTTGAAATTCTCTTGCAAATTTGATGCACTTGTTGGACTTCTGAAATGTTTTACAGCTTTGCTACTTTTAACAACAAATGAATTAATGGAAGTCCAGCTCGGTCCCTGGGGCTTTCCTCTGTGGGACAGACTGAGGAGTTTTTACAGTTCTGCACTGCATGCAGTTAAAAAAGCTCCAGCTCTCTGGTTTTCCTCACCCCTCCAGAAAGGATTTCCACAATCCTCAAAATTTCCTGGCCTCAGGAGATGCTCATGCTGTCTGCAGTTTTCCAGTCGCTGTTTCCTGCTTGGCTGCAGACCGGGAATGTAAGTGCTGGGATGAAGATCTCACCTCTTGGGCATCCAGACCCCGTCGAGTCCCTGCAGCTAAACCAGCCCAAAGTCTCTCTTACCTTTTGCTGCTCTCAGGAGGGAAAAGCAAAGCAGACAAAAGCATCCCCAGACCGCCTGCGGATCCATGGTGGGCTCCGGGAGGCAGGGCAGGGAGGGGGTGGGAGAGAGGCAAGATCAGCAGTGTCCGGGGATGGGGCCTGACCGGCTCCCTGTCCCCGCCTTACCCAGGCAAAGGCAAATAATTAAACCTCTGTGCCAACCCCCAGCAGCCGCGGGGCCTTTGGAAATCAGCTGAGGTTTGCCCAAGGCCGGCGGCAGGGGAGGGAAGCTGGAAGAAAAAAAAAAGAGCTGCCAGAAGCATTGAGGGGTGGAGGAGCTGCCCCTTTGTCCTGACACGGGAGGGGGATGCTCAGAAAGCTGCTCTGTCCTTTGGTGATCGCTCTCTTCCCATCACGGGAGAGAAGGCAGTTCCTTTCAAAAGAAAAGACCCAGAAGGGGGAAGGGGGGAAACAGCTTTTCCATCCTTTTAGCTGCAGAATGGGATTTGCAGCCTGAAGCCTCAAGTTACTTAAAGGGCCAGGCTGGAGGGGATGGGGAGCACTGCTACCCCAGGAACAAACGGGAAAGGGCTTAGGAAATCCATCTCTAAATCCCTTGGCCCACTAACCATACAGTATTTTTAAAAATGCCTGAACTTTCTGGTTGCTGAGTTTAATTGTTTTCTAAAGACACCAAAGTAAGGGGTGGTGATGCAGCTCAGAGTCCTGGGAAAGCTTTTGCTAAAAAGAAGAGGGGGTGGAAAAGGGAGGCACTTCATGTGTCCTTCTGGAAGTGATCTGCATATTGCAGTGGGATCAAAACCCCAGGACTTTGGTGGTTTGGCATTTTCAAGGGCACATCTCCCAGCTCTGCATCACCACTGGGCTTTGGGGCCAGTACTGGGATCAGAATATCAGGGCAGATCCAGCTGAGAGAAACCTGGGGAAACTCCAGTTATAGGTTTCCCATATGTGGAGTCTTCACTTGATCTTCCAGTGGTCCTTATGGACAAATGCCCCATACTGAGCTTGAAAAAATATCCTTCTCTTTAATACTTTCATGTAGCTTTTATAGAATCATAGAATGGTTTGAGGTGGAAGGGACCTTAGAGACCATTCTCTCTCAATCCCCTGTCACGGGCAGAGAAGCCCATGGCCCAGAGAAGCTGCGGCTGTCCCTGGATCCCTGAAGTGTCCAAGGCCAGGCTGAGTGGGGCTTGGAGCACCCTGGGATAGTGGGAAGTGTCCCTGCCCATGGCAGGGGGCTGGACTCGATGATCTTTAAGGTTCCTTCCAACACACACCATGCATGGCTCTGGGGGATTTGTGCTCTGCAGTGCCATCTGAGAGCAAAGCACACTTTTCAGAGGATGAAAGTCCTGCTGAACACAGGAAGTTTCAGTTCTTTACCCAGTGTGGGGGAAAAGGAATTGTTTCAGAGTGAGGTGGTTGTGGAGGGTCTAAGCCCTGAAGGTAAGGTCCCAGAATGTTTGCTGCCTGCAGCTCAATACAATACCTGGAGAGGCAAGGCAAACAGATCTCTGTGAAAAAAACCTGCTGATAAGGAGGCCTGAACTTTGGCAGGGTGGTTATTTAGGTCTGGCTGCCAAGATGTTTCAAGATAAGGATGTGGGAAACTGAGAGAAAACCTGATTCTTCTTTCTCCAAACCTGCTTCTTCCTTCTGTTACTGAGAGAATCTGTGAAAAAGAATAAAGCAGAAAAACCAGAGAGAGTTCTAAAACTTTGTGAAGCATTCTTCTCAAATCCATCTGGGGTTGGCATGCTCTTGGAAAGGTGCCTTATGGAACTTTGGACACCGATAGACAGATGGTCCTAAAATCAGTGCTGCTGGAATCCTGGGTGCTCCTCCAGCCCCTCGTGTATCACCCAAGGGAAATGTGATCTCCCACTTCTGTCCAGGGACGGGACCTGGCTGCTGGATCACCATGGGGGATCCTGGCTGCAGAACCTGCTGTGGCAGCTCTGAAACCCACGGGCAGAGCAGGGGCACTCAGTGTGACCAGGTCACCGTGCCCAGGCCAGAGAGGCACGCAGGGACCTTGCCACCAGGCTGTGACATCAGGGTGGACTTTGGCAAAGGGTGGCCAGGCTGCACTCGCCTGGGGCTGCTGCATCAAAGCCTGCAAACCTCCATTTCCTTCTCTTCCAAATGGCCTTCAGCTCCAAAAGTCCCCCTACCCCCAGCATCTTTTCCTGCCTTGTCACCTCCCTTTTCACCATTGCAGTGGCAGGGAAAGCCCTGACTCTACCAACAAGTTCCATCGATCCTTCCCTCTAAGAGAAAGAGCAAAGGGAAGAGAGCAGCTCCCACGTGATTGTACTGGTGGCACTCAAAAGTTTCCAAAAATCCTGACCAGAGAAATTTCCTGGGGCTGTATGGGTCAAGAGGCCCCAGGTGTGTCCAATGAGCACCTGAGGGCCCTAATGAGCTTTAATGACCCTAATGAGCCTCACCTGTGGTCTCCACTCCCCATGGGCTGGGAGCCAATTTAAGCTCAGCCTTGAGCTTGGATGGGTTTTTTAGGTGATGTTACAGCCTTGGTTTCTGCTCTGTTTCTGCTGGTTCTGGATGGATCCGAGGCTTCTCTGTGCCCTTGCTGCCCTGGAGAGTGTTGATGGAGATTTTTGTGAGTACCCAGCCTCAAATCCTCCTCAAGAGACCGTTCTGGTGAGGGCAGTGCCAGTACTGGGCCATCCCAGCTCACCTGCCTGCACTGTGGATCATCCAAGGAGCTGTTACTGTTCCCAAAACATCTGCCTCTTCCTCCTGCTTCCCCTTGGCACCCAGCTCTGAGGTGGGTGGGATGGGTTCTGTGCCTCTCCACTGTGCAATGGTTTTTGTTGGGAATGTTTTGAGCACTTGAGGCCTGCCCTTAGAACTGATCACATAAATGTTGTGAGACAAGGGGAGCAAGGCTGTGGAAATATCCTGGTTTTCCTACAAGCCAAACACCACAGGAGATGATTTCTATTCCTGCAAAGCAGCCAATCACCTGCCCTATGAGCAAGGGAAGTATATGACTGGTGCTTGTGTTAACTGGCTAAAATCCAGACAGTTCTAAGAAAAAAAGAAGATCAATTCTGCTTCAGTTAATTTTGGGGTTTGAAAAGTGTGGAGCTCTATAAATATATATTTACAGGCCTGGTTTTGGACCAGACATACATATGTGTATGTGTGTGTATACATGTATGCATGTATTTTTTAAGCCAGCTCACCTAAGCTGGGTCTGTAAGGCAGAAATTCCGCCTTTCCCACCTCTATTTTTTTAGGCAGTTGTTTAGCAATTTCCTATGCAAGCACATACCTGTGAATTTCCTGGAGGTAAACAGGCAACACTGGGGAGGAGGAGATGTATAGGAGGAGATGTATAAGAAGAGCTACTCCCCACCAGCCCCATGGAGAGGCTTGTGAGCCCCCCACTTGCAAGGAGCTGTCTGTGTGCTCTGTGTTTTATTGCCTGGAGGTTGCCAGGCTGCACTGTCCAGGACAGCCTCCTTTTTGTCCTCCTTTTTCTTTATTTTTTTCTCCTTCCCTCTGCCTGAAACAAGCTGTGGAGAAGCCCCTGGCCTGGCTGGCTCCCTATGAGCTGTTGGCTACTCAAGAGATTGGGCTGGGGAAAGGGGGAAAGTCTGAGCACAACAAAGTGGTAGGAGCTGGGTTTGCACCTCAATCTGAGGCATCTCAAAGCATGATAAGTGAAAAAAGACTTTTCTGTGTTAAAGCACAACTATATAGTTGAGCATTTTTTGGAAAATAGGGCTGGGATCAACCTGGGGATGTTGTCTGGCCCAATTCCTGGTGCCTGGCTTTGCCATCAGGAGTGGATGCCTGACCTCTTTGCAGAGAGCTGCTGTTGACAGAGATTTCTCAGTTCCTATAGTGAAGTTACCCCAGTAGTTTGCTGCTATAAAGAAGTCACCTCTTTCTACAGTTTCCCTCTATTACCTTTAAACCCAGCCCCAACTGTGTTAGAATTTAATCCCAGACTTTTCTTTCCTCCTCCCTTCTCCTTCCTTCTTTTTTTGAATCCGAAGAGGCCTCAGCTGCCTCCCTTTTTCCTTCTCTCTCACCTTCCCGGTCCTGTTTCCCAGACCTTGTTCTTTCCTTAGAAAACCCTTGATAACCCGTTCCCCACTTAAGGCTTTGCTGTATCCTTGTGTTTCCACCTTCTGGCTGCTGTGGGTGAAGGTCTGCCTTTGAGGAGCACACCCTGCTCCCTCTGCTCCAGAAACCAGCCTTGCAGTTCTCCCAGTCCCCTGCTGCTGAGGGCTTCCTTGGGCTCTTGCTGAAGTGAAAAATATCCAGGAACTTTTCCTTTCTTGAGCTTAGAATAGTTTCTACAAGTCCTTGAGATGTGACCATGATGGTTAAAAACCCACTGTGCAAATGAAGGTTTTCCCATTCTTTCCACTGCTCCATCCTCTCCTTACTTTGTACTCAACAACTGCTAAGGAAACCTTCCTAATCTCATCAATTGGCAATGCAACTGCTCTTTAATTCAGTTTTAAATCAGGTTGTTAACTCAGGCTCTGCCGAGGCTACTGATTTGCATTTTTGATGAAGTTGTTGATGCTTAGCAAGCTCTGTGCTGCTTTAAAGCCTTTCTCCAAGGCTCCAAGAATAACCCTGGCAGCAGGTTGAATTTAGAGATCTGAACAGAAAATCGCACAGATGTGCGTGGGCGTGGCCCTCCTCAGCAGCTTTTCTTAAAGTTAAATGTAAAGCGTGAAGCTGATGCTCGGTACTTTGAGATCTGGCTTGTAACTGCAGAGGGGGTGAACTCCCTTCCAGGAACTCAGGCAATGGAGTGCCACAAGCCTGCAGCCAGATTGCTTCTCCTTCAGCTTAAATTCAATGGACTCTTAGTTTGTTGTTGTTTTTTGGTTTTTTGAGTATTCTTAGAGAAGCTACAAGGGAAAGAAGAGAAGAGAAATAGGCTGCAGCACCACTGGCAGAGTAATTGATATTTTACTCTTCCTCTTTTCCCTTTAAAAGTATATGTAGTTAACATAAACTTTAAAACCCTGTAGTCTGGGAGAAACACTTTTTTCCCTTTCTTTGGAAGAGATATGCAAGTCCCGAGACCCCAATGCTTACTGAATTTCATTTATGTTTTTACAATTAAACAAGGGGCTGATAAGATTGACAAGGAAGATACAACCCAGGAGCTCACCAGGCAGCAGCCTCCAAACTCTTTGGGTGATGCAAAGAGCAGTAGGGTGTGAGGACTGCTTTCCTGTGCAGGATTAATCCATGAAAACATGCTCACTGACATTGAAGTCACTTCTTAGAAGCCCCCTGTTATTTCCCGAAGTGCAGGAGCTGGAGTGTTTGACACAGCCTGGGCAGAATGATGAAGAACATTCCTGTCAGACTTCTCCCTCTCCTCTTGTGCCAGCAAGAGAAACCCATCCTCTTTCAGGGTTGTGTTCCTCTGTGGCAGTGTGTAGTTCAGAGCTAAAGCAGTACCAGGAGCGTTCATGATTTAATCTGCGCTGCCCCCTCAGGCGTGTGAGCTCTCAGTAGTGTGCTGGGAAGTGGGGCCAGTCCAATTTCGGGCAGTCGGACTCGGAGCTGGAACGTTTTGGAGTTAACAGCGGAGACTCGGCTCCCTCTGTGGTCAGACAGGGGAGACACCTTCCTCTCCAGGGAATGCTTTTCCCAGTGGGGATTTCCCTCCCAACAGCTCAAGTCTCGCCTCTTCAGGAGCAGACCACGCAGTGCCCCCAGTGCTTTGCCGCTGGGAGCACTGGAAGAGATCCTGGAACACTGGGAGGGAACCGGGAGCACAGGGAATGCCAGGAGGGAGCTGGGAGGGAGAGTGGCAGCAGCGGCAGTGAACAAGAAGGAGCACTGGGAGGGATTTAGGAGCTCTGGGAAGGAACAGCGCTCCCAGTTCCTGCCCGGTGCTCTCAGCATCCCTCCCGCTGCTTGCCAGGAATGGGACACTGGCAGGGAACTGGGAGGGAACTCCTCAGCACTCTGCAAGGTGCAGCAGCCCCAGGTGTGACCAGGGAGGAGGGGAAGTGCCCCCAGTCCCTCCGAGTGCCCCCAAATAAGTGGGGTTTTGAGGAGAAAAGGGATTTAAATGGAGAGAGAAAAGCTTTTCTGTAGTTGTGCTTGAACTGGAGAGAGCTCCATGCACCTACAATTTGAAGGGTCTCAATTGAAGGAAAACATATATTTTCCATCATTTTGGTTGTCTCACCAGGCAGGCAATCATCGTTTTCCACTATTTTCATGTTTAAATGGACGGAGAAAACCTTTATAGTACTGTTTGAATTGAGGGAAAGAGCTCCACTTTCATCATCTTCAGGTTCCAATTGAGGGCAAACACAGCTGTCCCTGGTCTTAAAGGGTTTCCCTTGAGAGGAAACCTCTTTATGTGCCATTGTAAGAGTTCCATCGAGGGGGACCCTCCATTTGAAGGGACCTTCACAGCCGGAATGATGTCCAAAGGCCCCAGAATGGTCTTTGTTGAGGGAATGTGAAGAGGAAACTGCATTTCCCTGTTTCCCCTCATTTTCAGAGGCTAAACTGAGAGAAAATCCCCCTTGGTTTACTTTTTATTCGGGATTACATTGAGGGGAGACCCTCCTTATGCACCATTTAGGGATCTAAATTGACAGGGAACCTCCGATGCCGCCGGACGCCCGGCAGTGCCTGTGCCGCAGCCCACACAGGAATCCCTGCAGTAATTCACTATTTTGACAGCAAGAAGACATTTCCTCCCACGCGGATGCGCTTTTTATTAGCAAAATTCCATTCCTATTGTGCACGGTCACATGCCAAGTAATAAAAATCAAACGGCGGATCCTTATCTCGCCATTCCACCTCGCCCCAGGCTGCGCTCCCCGCGCTGATTGGTCAAAATGCCAAAGCCCCGCCCACAGCGCTTCGGCTGCAAATGGCGGCGGCGGGGCGCGGAGCTATGCTGTGAGCAGAGCGGTGGAGCGGTCGTGTGACTAAGAGCAGCGGAGCGGCGGCGGCAGCGGAGCCCGGCGAGGCGGCGGCGGAGCTCGGAGGCGGCTCCGGCCCAGGTGGGACCCGCGGTCGCTCGTGCCCCAGCTCGGGGCTCGCTGCGGGCTGGGGCCGCTGCTCGGGCGGGAGGTGTCCGTGCCCGGCTCGGGGCTGCCGCGGGATGAAGCTGAACGTGCCTCAGAGCCCGAAGCGCTGCGGGCGCCGAGCGGGGGCAGAAAGCGCCGCACGCTGCCCGCTCCGGGCCGAGGCTTCTCGGCGCTGCCCTCTGTGCCAGGAGCCGCTTCACGGCCACGGGCAGGGAGCCAGAGCGGCTGTGCCGCCCGGAGCTGGGCTGCAGCGGCTGCAGAGCCACAGGGGCCGGGGCTGCGGGGAGCGCAGAGCTCCCGGAGGCTGCGCTTGTCTCCGCAGCTGCTGCCGCAGCTCTGGGAGCGGGGACAGCGCAGCCAGAGCCGGCACCGCCCTGCTGAGCCTCGGTGTGCCGCGGGGCCGGGACCAGCAGCGACCTCGCATCGTGTCCCTTTCAGGGTGTAAAGCTGTTCCCGAGGCGATCTCCGAAAGGCTTTGTCAGCACTCCTGATGTGTCGGGAGGAAGGTGCTGTTTGTTCCTGGCAGAGAGTTGAGGGGAGTGAATTCTGCTCTGTTCATGAGCTTGAGAAGGCACCAATGGAGAATGGAACAGCAATCGGCAATGTACTGAAAAGGAATCTCAGAACATTCCCTGGTGAGCAAGGCCCCCCACTATTGCCTCTAGGGAGGGGCCAGTGTCACCTCCCAGGGCCAGGGCTGGCAGGTGTGTGGCTGTTTCCCGATGTCTGGAAGAGGCCTCGAGCTCTGCTGGGCCCCAGCAGTGGCTGGAACCAAGAGCCCCAGCTGCCCCCAAGGCTGTGCAGGTCTCCTGCTGCAGCCTGTGCCCACAGCTGTGTCCCTGGCTGTCCCCACAGCTGTGTCCCTGCCTGTGCCCAGCTCTTGGCTCTCTGGCTGCCAGCTGAGTGAGGGGCACAGTGGCTGAGGGGTCCCTCCTGTGCTCCCTGGGCACGGGGTGAGCAGATTGCAGGGCCGGGTCTGGCTCTGGCAGCCAGCAGCTCTTTCCTGCTCCAGGTGAATGGTTCAGCTCCCATCCCGTGCTCACGGCGGTGCTGATTCTGCTGCTCCTGGTGCTGGTGCTGGCTTTGGGGGTGGCCTTGGCTGTGCAGTCAGGTAAGGGAGGGGCAGCAGGCTGGGCCCAGCCTCTCGGGGCAGAGCGGGGTCCCTGCTCCCTGCAGAGGGGAATCCTCAGACCTTCTCCTCTTCCCCCTCCAGCACCACAGGTTCCAGTCACACCTGCGACTGCGCAGTTGGTTCTGGGCTGTCCCCATGGCTGGGTTGGGTACAATGGGGTCTGCTACTACTTGTCAAGGGATTACAGGAGCTGGGAGCAGGCTCAGGAGCGCTGCTCCGAGCTCGGGGCCTCCCTGGCCATTCTCAAGGATGAGGCCATGGTGAGTGAGGGGCTGTGGGTGGTGTGGGGTGGCTGAGGGGAACGTGGGGGTGCTCCTGGGCCGGGCTGGGTGCTCGTAGGGCTGGGGGTGCAGCCCTGTGCCGGGGCCTTGCAGGGAAGGAGCCCCGGCGTGCGGGGGCAGCCCCGGGCCCGTGTCCCCCCGAGGGGCCGGGGCAGCTCCCACTCCTCTCTCCTGGGCAGGATTTGCTCTTCCGCCTCCGCGGGAACGTGGATTACTGGATCGGGCTGCGCAGACGGGGCGAGCGCCTGCACTGGGGGGACGGCAGCAGCTACAGCTCCAGGTGAGTGCCGGGGAGCCGGGCAGGGCCTGGGGGGACAGGGGCACAAGGTGTTCCCCTGGGAACCAGCGCTGTCTCTGCTCCTCCCTGCAGGGTTCCTGTGCTTGGCAATTCCCAGTGTGTGTACCTGGCTGATGATAAATTCAGGAGTGAGATGTGCTCAAATGAGCGGCCGTATGTCTGCAGCAAGGCCCAAGCTGCCCTGTGACAGGGCTGGAGGAAGGACCTTGTCCACGCTGGGCAGTGCCAGCTCCAGCTGTGAGCCCAGCACAGCGCTGTCCTTCCTCAGCTGCACCCTGTGCCTTGCACTGACTCTCAGGGTCACCTCAGTGCCTGTTCATCCCCAGTGCCAGCGCTGGGCTGGGTGCTCAGGGGAAAAGTCTCTGCAATATATCCTGCCACTGATGCTGCCTGCAGTGAGTGGATTGCCCTCATTGAAACATGGCTGACTCTTTAAAATTTTTATAGAAGTTTGTTAAGGGATAAATTCCTGTGTTGAGGTGCGTGGCTATTTGCATATGGTTTACTTAAACTATGTTCTTATTGTACTGTTATGTTACAGGCCTATATGCATATTCAGGTGTTTGTACATACTCAAACATTGTTTGAGTTTAGATGTTCTTTTGCTTGGTTTTAACCTTTGACTTGTCTTCACGCTTTCTTGTATATTAAACTAATACAATTTTTTCTTGTGATTCTATCTTGTTGTATTTTCACTCTCTGATAACAAGGATCAATAAATTCTTTTTTTGGATGCCCTGATTTCTGTTTCCATTTTCTTGTCTTTCAGATAAGATAGTCCCTGAATGTGGGAAATCAATGATTTTACACCATTTTCTGAGTTAGTTACATGATAAAATAATTTCAACACTTCACAGTCTCTATTATGCTATGGTCTAAAATTATATTACAATGCTATTTATTAATAAGATATATGGTGCATATATTATACTATATCAAAAGTAGTAATTACAAATTGTACTATATCAGCATTTTTTGTGATCAGTAATAGCTTGCGAGACAAAAGTTAATAGATAAATGCGAAAGCCAATAACTGCATTTGTTATTTATAACATTACACAACAAGCTCAACTGGGAAATCCAAATCGCCCTGGGCTCTTGGAAATCATCACAAACTGGCCCGCAGGTGAGACTTTTGCACTGTCCTTTGAAGATGTGAGAAATGACCCTCAATTTCAAAATTTTACAGGTTTGTTAAATATTGGATGCTCCAGTATAGAGAACAGGACTTGCCCTGGCTTGTCTGGCCCCTGCTGCTGCATCAATGGTGGCAGCTGTGGTGTTTCACCCCAGAGACACTTTTGGCTAGCTGGATGTCACAGCTGGGCACATGGAGACACGTCCAGGCAAGCTGGAGCTCAGGTGGCAGCGGGATGGAGCTTCCCTCGCAGAGGGTCGCTCCTCAGGTTTCCCTCCGCTGGAGAAGCTTTAAGGCTATGGTGAAGGAAAGGAGTTGGTTGTGATGGAGAGTTTAATCCAGAGTTTTCATTCTGGCCCGCAGGCCTCTGAATGCAGCAGCAGCTCCAAACAGAACTCCGAATGCAGTCACTGCTCCATCAGAACTTTTTGGACCATGTGGCTGCTCGCCTTTTTCCTCGAGGAGGGGAGGAGGGAAGGGATAGTGAGGCACCAACCAGCTATGGGAGAGGAGGTCTCAGGGGACAAAGGACACCTGGATGCCCAATGCCCCCCGGGGGTGGCAGGCATCTTCTGAACCTGCCCAATCCCTGACACACTTCTGGAATGGCAGGAGTGACAGACACTGCTGGCAGGAGTCAGGGTGGGGAAAGGAGGAGTGACTGACACACCTGGGGGGACACCTTCAGGGGAGGAACCAGGGGTCCTGGGGTAATCCATGAAATCACACCGCAACAGTTAAACCTTAACAAAAAAATACAACAATGGACTGAATAAGGGAAAATTACAGCACTGGGGTCTCTGGGACTATCAGCCATGTGCCCATTCACAAAATGGGTGCTCTGCCTTTTATACCCTCAGCCCCTCCCAAAGCTGTGTCAGTGAACCCTTCTCTGCCGTGCACTGGTGCAGATCACTTCCTTACATCTCGACTGGAGCTCAGGTGCTGTCCTGTCGCCCCTCCTGGTTATAACCCAGCCCTCCCCAAATGCCCTGGCAGTTTGTCATGCCATGGTCCCTGGTCCCTGACCGGGAATGTAAGTGCTGGGATGAAGATCTCACCTCTTGGGCATCCAGACCCCGTCGAGTCCCTGCAGCTAAACCAGCCCAAAGCCTCTCTTACCTTCTGCTGCTCTCAGGAGGGAAAAGCAAAGCAGACAAAAGCATCCCCAGACCGCCTGCGGATCCATGGTGGGCTCCGGGAGGCAGGGCAGGGAGGGGGTGGGAGAGAGGCAAGATCAGCAGTGTCCGGGGATGGGGCCCGGGCAAAGGCAAATAATTAAACCTCTGTGCCAACCCCCAGCAGCCGCGGGGCCTTTGGAAATCAGCTGAGGTTTGCCAAAGACCGGCGGCAGGGGAGAGAAGCTGGAAGAAAAAAAAAAGAGCTGCCAGAAGCATTGAGGGGTGGAGGAGCTGCCCCTTTGTCCTGACACGGGAGGGGGATGCTCAGAAAGCTGCTCTGTCTTTTGGTGATCGCTCTCTTCCCATCACGGGAGAAAAGGCAGTTCCTTTCAAAAGAAAAGACCCAGAAGGGGGAAGGGGGGAAGCAGCTTTTCCATCCTTTTAGCTGCAGACTGGGATTTGCAGCCTGAAGCCTCAAGTTACTTAAAGGGCCAGGCTGGAGGGGACGGGGAGCACTGCTACCCCAGGAAGAAACGGGAAAGGGCTTAGGAAATCCATCTCTAAATGCTTTGGCCCACTAACCATACAGTATTTTTTAAATACATGAGCTTCCTGATTGCTGAGTTTAATTGTTTTCTAAAGACACCAAAGTAAGGGGTGGTGATGCAGCTCAGGGTCCTGGGAAAGCTTTTGCTAAAAAGAATGGGGGGGTGGAAAAGGGAGGCACTTCATGTGTCCTTCTGGAAGTGATCTGCATATTGCAGTGGGATCAAAACCCCAGGACTTTGGTGGTTTGGCATTTTCAAGGGCACATCTCCCAGCTCTGCATCACCACTGGGCTTTGGGGCCAGTACTGGAATCAGAATATCAGGGCAGATCCAGCTGAGAGAAACCTGGGGAAACTCCAGTTATAGGTTTCCCATATGTGGAGTCTTCACTTGATCTTCCAGTGGTCCTTATGGACAAATGCCCCATACTGAGCTTGAAAAAATATCCTTCTCTTTAATACTTTCATGTAGCTTTTATAGAATCATAGAATGGTTTGAGGTGGAAGGGACCTTAGAGACCATTCTCTCTCAATCCCCTGTCACAGGCAGAGAAGCCCATGGCCCAGAGAAGCTGTGGCTGTCCCTGGATCCCTGAAGTGTCCAAGGCCAGGCTGAGTGGGGCTTGGAGCACCCTGGGATAGTGGGAAGTGTCCCTGCCCATGGCAGGGGGCTGGAACTCGATGATCTTTAAGGTTCCTTCCAACACACACCATGCATGGCTCTGGGGGATTTGTGCTCTGCAGTGCCATCTGAGAGCAAAGCACACTTTTCAAAGGATAAAAGTCCTGCTGAACACAGGAAGTTTCAGTTCTTTACCCAGTGTGGGGGAAAAGGAATTGTTTCAGAGTGAGGTGGTTGTGGAGGGTCTAAGCCCTGAAGGTAAGGTCTCAGAATGTTTGCTGCCTGCAGCTCAATACAGTACCTGGAGAGGCAAGGCAAACAGAGATAGCCTGTGAAAAAAACCTGCTGATAAGGAGGCCTGAACTTTGGCAGGGTGGTTATTTAGGTCTGGCTGCCAAGACGTTTCAAGATTAGGATGTGGGAAACTGAGAGAAAACCTGATTCTTCTTTCTCCAAACCTGCTTCTTCCTTCTGTTACTGAGAGAATCTGTGAAAAAGAATAAAGCAGAAAAACCAGAGAGAGTTCTAAAACTTTGTGAAGCATTCTTCTCAAATCCATCTGGGGTTGGCATGCTCTTGGAAAGGTGCCTTATGGAACTTTGGACACCGATAGACAGATGGTCCTAAAATCAGTGCTGCTGGAATCCTGGGTGCTCCTCCAGCCCCTCGTGTATCACCCAAGGGAAATGTGATCTCCCACTTCTGTCCAGGGACGGGACCTGGCTGCTGGATCACCATGGGGGATCCTGGCTGCAGAACCTGCTGTGGCAGCTCTGAAACCCACGGGCAGAGCAGGGGCACTCAGTGTGACCAGGTCACCGTGCCCAGGCCAGAGAGGCACGCAGGGACCTTGCCACCAGGCTGTGACATCAGGGTGGACTTTGGCAAAGGGTGGCCAGGCTGCACTCGCCTGGGGCTGCTGCATCAAAGTCTGCAAACCTTCTCTTCCAAATGGCCTTCAGCTCCAAAAGTCCCCCTACCCCCAGCATCTTTTCCTGCCTTGTCACCTCCCTTTTTGCCATTGCAGTGGCAGGGAAAGCCCTGACTCTACCAACAAGTTCCATCGATCCTTCCGTCTAAGAGAAAGAGCAAAGGGAAGAGAGCAGCTCCCACGTGATTGTACTGGTGGCACTCAAAAGTTTCCAAAAATCCTGACCAGAGAAATTTCCTGGGGCTGTGTGGGTCAAGAGGCCCCAGGTGTGTCCAATGAGCACCTGAGGGCCCTAATGAGCTTTAATGACCCTAATGAGCCTCACCTGTGGTCTCCACTCCCCATGGGCTGGGAGCCAATTTAAGCTCAGCCTTGAGCTTGGATGGGTTTTTTAGGTGATGTTACAGCCTTGGTTTCTGCTCTGTTTCTGCTGGTTCTGGACGGACCCAAGGCTTCTCTGTGCCCTTGCTGCCCTGGAGAGTGTTGATGGAGATTTTTGTGAGTACCCAGCCTCAAATCCTCCTCAAGAGACCGTTCTGGTGAGGGCAGTGCCAGTACTGGGCCATCCCAGCTCACCTGCCTGCACTGTGGATCATCCAAGGAGCTGTTACTGTTCCCAAAACATCTGCCTCTTCCTCCTGCTTCCCCTTGGCACCCAGCTCTGAGGTGGGTGGGATGGGTTCTGTGACTCTCCACTGTGCAATGGTTTTTGTTGGGAATGTTTTGAGCACTTGAGGCCTGCCCTTAGAACTGATCACATAAATGTTGTGAGACAAGGGGAGCAAGGCTGTGGAAATATCCTGGTTTTCCTACAAGCCAAACACCACAGGAGATGATTTCTATTCCTGCAAAGCAGCCAATCACCTGCCCTATGAGCAAGGGAAGTATATGACTGGTGCTTGTGTTAACTGGCTAAAATCCAGACAATTCTAAGAAAAAAGAAGATCAATTCTGCTTCAGTTAATTTTGGGGTTTGAAAAGTGTGGAGCTCTATAAATATATATTTACAGGCCTGGTTTTGGACCAGACATACATATGTGTATGTGTGTGTATACATGTATGCATGTATTTTTTTAAGCCAGCTCACCTAAGCTGGGTCTGTAAGGCAGAAATCCCGCCTTTCCCACCTCTATTTTTTTGGGCAGTTGTTTAGCAATTTCCTATGCAAGCACATAACTGTGGATTTCCTGGAGGAAAACAGGCAACACTGGGGAGGAGGAGATGTATAGGAGGAGATGTATAAGAAGAGCTACTCCCCACCAGCCCCATGGAGAGGCTTGTGAGCCCCCCACTTGCAAGGAGCTGTCTGTGTGCTCTGTGTTTTAGTGCCTGGAGGTTGCCAGGCTGCACTGTCCAGGACAGCCTCCTTTTTGTCCTCCTTTTTCTTTATTTTTTTCTCCTTCCCTCTGCCTGAAACAAGCTGTGGAGAAGCTCCTGGCCTGGCTGGTCAAGAGATTGGGCTGGGGAAAGGGGGAGAGTCTGAGCACAACAAAGTGGTAGGAGCTGGGTTCACACCTCAATCTGAGGCATCTCAAAGCCTGATAAGTGAAAAAATACTTTTCTGTGTTAAAGCACAATTATATCTTTAAGCATTTTTTGGATAATAGGGCTGGGATCAACCTGGGGATGTTGTCTGGCCCAATTCCTGGTGCCTGGCTTTGCCATCAGGAGTGGATACCTGACCTCTTTGCTGAGAGCTGCTGTTGACAGAGATTTCTCAGTTCCTATAGTGAAGTTATCCCAGTAGTTTGCTGCTATAAAGAAGTCTCCTCTTTCTACAGTTTCCCTCTATTACCTTTAAACCCAGCCCCAGCTGTGTTAGAATTTAGTCCCAGACTTTTATTTCCTCCTCCCTTCTCCTCCTTTCTTTTTTCAAATTTGAAGAGGCCTCAGCTGCCTCCCTTTTTCCTTCTCTCTCACCTTCCAGGTTCCTGTTTCCCAGACCTTGTTCTTTCCTTAGAAAACCCTTGATAACCCATTCCCCACTTAAGGCTTTGCTGTATCCTTGTGTTTCCACCTTCTGGCTGCTGTGGGTGAAGGTCTGCCTTTGAGGAGCACACCCTGCTCCCCCTGCTCCAGAAACCAGCCCTGCAGTTCTCCCAATCCCCTGCTGCTGAGGGCTTCCTTGGGCTCTTGCTGAAGTGGAAAATATCCAGGAAGCTTTTCCTTCCTGGAGATTAGAACGTTTTCTACAAGTCCTTGAGATGGTTAAAAGCCACTGTACAAAGGAAGGTTTTCCCCTTCTTGCCACTGCTCCATCCTCTCCTTACTTTGTCATTTCAACAACTGCTAAGGAAACCTTCCTAATCTTGTCAATTGGCAATGACACTGCTCTTTACTTTGGTTTTAAATCAGGTCTTAAAGTCAGGCTCCGCCCAGGTTATTGATTTGCACATTTGATGTAGTTTGTTAAACAAGCTCTGTGCTGCTTTAAAGCCCTTCTCCAAGGCTCCAAGAATAACCCTGGCAGGGAGGGAAGGAGCCTTGTGCACTCCTTGTTCAGAAATGGAAAGCATTAAACCAGGTTCCTTTAAAAGCCATCTTGAGGAAGTGAAATTGAGGCACTGGAATTACTTTGGGAAATGGTCCATTTAGGATAGCCCCACACTGCCAGCAGCAGTTTGTCTGATGGTCAGTGCATGCTCTGATCAGTGCCCCTCAAGAAATGCACGAGCCAAACCCAGCAAGGGGAGGAAAAGACACGAGTTGAGTTGAGAGAGCTCAGCAGAGACATCCCACAGATGTGCTTGAGCATGGACCTCCCCAGAAGTTTTCTTACAGTTAAATGTTAAAAAAAGCTAAAAGCTGATGCTCGGTACATTGAGATGTGGCTTGTAACTGCAGAGGGGGTGAACTCCCTTCCAGGAACTCAGGCAGTGGAGTGCCACAAGCCTGCAGCCAGATTACTTCTCCTTCAGCTTAAATTCAATGGACCTTTTACTTGTTTTTCTTTCTTTCTAAATTTTTAAAAAATATTTTAGAGGTCTTACAATTGAAAGAAGAGAATAGAAAAAGGCTGGAGCACCACTGGCACAGTAATGGATATTTTACTCTTCCTCTTTTCCTTTTAAAAGTAAATGTAGATAACATGAACTTTTCAACTCTATGGTTTGGGACAAACACCCTTTTTTCCCTTTCTTTGGAAGAGATATGCAAGTCCCGAGACCCCAATGCTTACTGAATTTCATTTATGTTTTTACAATTAAACAAGGGGCTGATAAGATTGACAAGGAAGATACAACCCAGGAGCTCACCAGGCAGCAGCCTCCAAACTCTTTGGGTGATGCAAAGAGCAGTAGGGTGTGAGGACTGCTTTCCTGTGCAGGATTAATCCATGAAAACATGCTCACTGACATTGAAGTCACTTCTTAGAAGCCCCCTGTTATTTCCCAAAGTGCAGGAGCTGCAGTGTTTGACACAGCCTGGGCAGAATGATGAAGAACATTCCTGTCAGACTTCTCCTTCTCCTCTTGTGCCAGCAAGAGAAACCCATCCTCTTTCAGGGTTGTGTTCCTCTGTGGCAGTGTGTAGTTCAGAGCTAAAGCAGTACCAGGAGCGTTCATGATTTAATCTGCGCTGCCCCCTCAGCCGTGTGAGCTCTCAGTAGTGTGCTGGGAAGTGGGGCCAGTCCAATTTCGGGCAGTCGGACTCGGAGCTGGAACGTTCTGGAGTTAACAGCGGAGACTCGGCTCCCTCTGTGGTCAGACAGGGGAGACACCTTCCTCTCCAGGGAATGCTTTTCCCAGCGGGGATTTCCCTCCCAACAGCTCAAATCTCGCCTCTTCAGGAGCAGACCACGCAGTGCCCCCAGTGCTTTGCCGCTGGGAGCACTGGAAGAGATCCTGGAACACTGGGAGGGAACCGGGAGCACAGGGAATGCCAGGAGGGAGCTGGGAGGGAGAGTGGCAGCAGCGGCAGTGAACAAGAAGGAGCACTGGGAGGGATTTAGGAGCTCTGGGAAGGAACAGCGCTCCCAGTTCCTGCCCAGTGCTCTCAGCATCCCTCCCGCTGCTTGCCAGGAATGGGACACGGGCAGGGAACTGGGAGGGAACTCCTCAGCACTCTGCAAGGTGCAGCAGCCCCAGGTGTGATCAGGGAGGAGGGGAAGTGCCCCCAGTCCCTCCGAGTGCCCCCAAATAAGTGGGGTTTTGAGGAGAAAAGGGATTTAAATGGAGAGGGGAAAGCTTTTCTGTAGTTGTGCTTGAACTGGAGAGAGCTCCATGCACCTACAATTTGAAGGGTCTCAATTGAAGGAAAACATATATTTTCCATCATTTTGGTTGTCTCACCAGGCAGGCAATCATCGTTTTTCACTATTTTCATGTTTAAATGGACGGAGAAAACCTTTATAGTACTGTTTGAATTGAGGGAAAGATCTCCACTTTCATCAGCTTCAGGTTCCAATTGAGGGCAAACACAGCTGTCCCTGGTCTTAAAGGGTTTCCCCTGAGAGGAAACCTCTTTATGTGCCATTGTAAGAGTTCCATCGAGGGGGACCCTCCATTTGAAGGGACCTTCACAGCCGGAATGATGTCCTGTAACGACGTGTATTTGTATTCCACGGACAGATTCAGGCGAGATCTCTGTGGTTGCTCTTGGGGGAAGAGGTTTATTCAGGATACATTTGTGACCCTGCCTCGAGCTGCCAGACACAGCACGTGGCTGGGCCTCGGGTGATGGGGGAGGGGAGAGACAGAGAGGAGAGCAGGGACTCCCGGAGGACTCTCCAGGAGGGGAAGGGAAGATCCAAGAGGGCGTCCAGCCCCCTGGAGACCCCTTATCAAGGGGGGCTCCAGGGTGGGCTGGAACAGGACCTGGGCCAATGGGGTCACAGGCACCTGATGGTTCAGGGGAGGGTTACAGATGTGGGGTGAACCATACATTCTGGGGGGTGACATGGGAGAATCCATTCGGCTTTTGGACCCCGTTGTAGGTGAGGGTAATTGTCCAGCCAGTAGGGGGCGTTATATTCGTCCTGGCTGTACCATTGTGGTTCTTAATCATATTTATCTACCCTCCCCAACATCTCCCCCTTTTTCACTGAACCATTTGAAATATTAGATATTGATTTAACAACTATTTTCTGCACACTTGGAGGTGTACAGGGTATTGTTACTAGAACTATACTTATTGCTACTGAAACAGTCAAGCTTATTTTACAGAGTTCCTTTAGCCAAGGTGCAAGTCTCGAACCATTAAGTCAACTGTGTAGCTGAGATGGCTTTATTGTTATTAAATCACTGATTATAGTAGGGGAGGCATTGTCAGAATTTTTTTGGAAAAGGTCTTATAATTAAACGGGTTGAAAAAGGTTTGTTAGGGTTTGTGTTAGATATATAGGTGGTCTTAGAGCTTGCAGGCTTGGCTAAAGCTACTCGGCATTTGTCCTTGGTTGAATTATAAGTAAAACTTCAATATAAAAACTGAAACAGGAGAACAAAAACAACATGCACGCATTAAACGATAGAAAGTCCATTATTCTCTCGATGACGCAGCGTGGTTCAGGTCTGGGTGCTGGCTTCTTGGCTTGTGCTTGTAGAGGAACTGTCTGGTGTGGGGGTGTCAGCAGATTTTGGTGCGTGGTAAGGCTTTACATTCTTTCTTGGGACCAACTTGAGTCGTCCACCTGTGGAAACACAAGAAAAACCTTTCCCCCACGTTAGACTGTGTGGACTTTGTATATGTCCTGAATCTAAGATTTTGAGTAAAGCTGGGGGGTGCCCTTTTATTTTTACTTTTTTGGTGTTCAGGAAATGTCTATAAATTTGGAGGCGAGGCTCTCCTGCAGAGCTACTTAGAAAATTGTGAGCATATAGAGCCTTATTCAACCTCTTTTGAGGTGTAGCCTGATCTACTCCCCCTTTCTTTAGATTTGAGATGTGTTTTAGGGCTTGGCATGTTTTTTCTATGGTACCTTTTAACAGTGGTGTAAAATAGGAAAAGGAGATACCACTGTCCTTGAGTACTGGTAGGACTTCTTTCACCTCCTGAGAGGGGACAGCTGTTCGCTGGCTGAATATCACTTGCAAGGCTTGAGGATGCAGACTGTTGTCTTTGCAGCTATTATATTTGATTTCAGGGCAGTTTTTCAGTTGAAGATTGCTGGCACTTTGTTGAGAATTTGGTGAGAGTGGGATAGAAAGGTTAGAGTTTGCAGGGGTAACATAGTTCTCTGTCTGTCCTTTGTTTGTAGAAGCTGCAGTTACATTGTTGCGTTCACGTTGCTGAGGCATAGTGTCTTCGTTAGGGTGTGGTGAAAAGCTGCTACTGAGGGAGGCAGGGGCTGCTGCCAGCTGAGGCAGAGGAGCAGGGGGGGTGGAGGTTGTGGGCAGCAGCACCTGTGGGGAACTGGGATTTGTGGAAGGATATGCTGTTGCTATGGCATTGGGTGCTGCGGCAGTTTGTAGATACGGCGAAGGGAGGGGTGCGGAGGGATATGGTGATGGGTTTGGAAAACCCGGAAGTGGTGCCGGCGTTGGGGGGTTCCGGGGTTCTGTAGCCAGAGGCAGGGGCTGCGGCGCCGCGGGGGGATGGGGGGGTGGGGGCGCCGGGTTTGCGTCTGCCGGGGGGTCCGGCCGCGAGTGCAGGAGGCGGGCGGGCAGCGGGGGTGCTGCGCCGGGAGCCGGGGCGTCCCTGGGTAGGACGGGCGGTGCCGCGGCTGCAGGGGCGGGGTCCGGGGCGCTCGAGGGAGAAGAGGTGGAAACAGGGGCGGGGTCATGGCCGCGCGAGAGGGGGGCGGCGGCCGCGGCCCCGGGGGCGGGGTCCGGACTGCGGGGGAGGGGGCCGGCGGCCGCGGGGGCGGGGGCGGGGTCTGGACCGCGGGGGAGGGGGGCGGCGGCCGCGGGGGCGGGGTCAGGGCTGCGCGGGAGGGAGGCGGCGGCCCCGGGAGTGGGAGCCGCCCAGCCCAGGGCCGGCGCGTGGCCGGCGTGTTCGCCGGACCAGGGGACTTCCGGGTGGGTCGGGAGGGCGGCCGCGGAGGCGAGCGTATGCAGCTTTTGCAAAATCGCAGCTGACGCTTGAAATTGTGTTTGTAAAATAGCCATTGACTGGGTTTGTGCTTGTAAAATGGCTGTTGTTTGATTTTGTAAAAGTTCGGCTATAGTAGCCATCATAGCCGGGACAGGCAATGCTGGGGGGCCGGGCGGGGGGGAGGCGGGGCCCGCAGAGTGGTTTGGGGGGGAGGAGGTGGCCGCAAGGGCGGGTTCTGGGTTGCGGGGGATGGGGGGGGCGGCCGCGGCGGGGAGCGCCGGTCGCTCAGAAACCGGCGAGTCGCCAGCTGCCTCGGCGGCATTCTCGCCGCAGCGCGGGGTGGGGGGGCAGTCCGGCGGGGATAGTTGAGCCACGGCAGGGAGCGATTTGGCTGCTATCTGCGGCTTTTGAGAAGCGCAGAGTTCTGCTAACACTTTATAAGCGGGAAATAAGTCGCAAGCATAGGGGTCCCGCAGTGAAATGTCGTTAAATAGTGTATGTCCCACGGACTCCCAAAAGTCTCCACAAAACACAGCAGAGCGCTCGGCATATGGGAACTTAAGTAAGATCCATTCTAGGAGTTTTCGTAGCTCTTTTTTAGGCAAATTACTATTATGGCTACGTAATAAGTGGTTAAGTTGCTTATAGAGATCTCTATCAGCTGCAGAGTGGGACTGTCCCATTTTTAAACCAGTGTGGCTCACCTCGGTGTCGCAGGAGCGGGATCCTCTGTCAGGTTCCGACGTTTACTGCAGTCGGTGCTGAGGTCACCGCGGGGTTTTTCCAGAGCTTCAGCGCGGGCAGTGCTAAGCAGTGCTCGCCTGTGCTTTGTGTACGTGGCCACGTGGCGCGGCAAGTCTCGTCACAAAGCCTTGGGTCGCCGCGGAATCGCGGCGATCTCTTGTGCTCGGAGAATAATGGCCAGAAGTCGTATAAGGGCTCTAATAGCTCGCTACTATGTAACGAGTCGCTGAGCTGTACGACGGCTTCGGGACTTTTTAAAGAGCTCCGGTTCGTTACTGCCTAGCAGCAGAATGCCGTGCTCGCGATCACGATGGCGAGGAAATACCTGGTTATTTAGTTAGTGTCCATGGAAAGGTGTCCTACAGGTAGAAAAGCTGGAAAGCATCCAGACGGGTGCAGTTGCAGGTCACCGTGGGTTCGTATTCGACGATGGGCGCCAGTCTGTAACGACGTGTATTTGTATCCCACGGACAGATTCAAGCGAGATCTCTTTGGTTGCTCTTGGGGGAAGAGGTTTATTCAGGATACATTTGTGACCCTGCCTCGAGCTGCCAGACACAGCACGTGGCTGGGCCTCGGGTGATGGGGGAGGGGAGAGACAGAGAGGAGAGCAGGGACTCCCGGAGGACTCTCCAGGAGGGGAAGGGAAGATCCAAGAGGGCGTCCAGCCCCCTGGAGACCCCTTATCAAGGGGGGCTCCAGGGTGGGCTGGAACAGGACCTGGGCCAATGGGGTCACAGGCACCTGATGGTTCAGGGGAGGGTTACAGATGTGGGGTGAACCATACATTCTGGGGGGTGACATGGGAGAATCCATTCGGCTTTTGGACCCCGCTGTAGGTGAGGGTAATTGTCCAGCCAGTAGGGGGCGTTATATTCGTCCTGGCTGTACCATTGTGGTTCTTAATCATATTTATCTACCCTCCCCAACAATGTCCAAAGGCCCCAGAATGGTCTTTGTTGAGGGAATGTGAAGAGGAAACTGCATTTCCCTGTTTCCCCTCATTTTCAGAGGCTAAACTGAGAGAAAATCCCCCTTGGTTCACTTTTTATTCGGGATTACATTGAGGGGAGACCCTCCTTATGCATCATTTAGGGATCCAAATTGACAGGGAACCTCCGATGCCGCAGCCCAGCCCAGGAATCCCTGCAGTAATTCACCGTTTTGAGAGCCAGAAGAAACTTCTTCCCACGCGGCTGCGCTTCTTATTAGAACAAGTATAATTGCAACATCCACAGCTGTGTGAAAAGTGACGTAACCAACACTGCGTGACGCGACCGCTCCGCGCGGCCCCGCCCCAGGCTGCGTTCCCCACTCTGATTGGTCAAAATGCCCAAAGCCCCGCCCACAGCGCTTCGGCTACAAATGGCGGTGGCGGAGGTGGACGACGGGCGGACGGTGGCGAACCAGGAAGCGAACCAGGAAGCGAAGCAGCTGCGGAACTCGGAGGCGGCTCCGGCCCAGGTGGGACCCGCGGTCGGTCGTGCCCCAGCTCGGGGCTCGCTGCGGGCGGAGGGGCCGCGCTGAGGGCCAGGGGGGTTCTGGCGAGTTCCTTGTGCCGGGTTCCGCCGTCCACAGGCAGGGAGGCAGAGCGGCTGTGCCGCCCGGAGCTGGGCTGCAGCGGCTGCAGAGCCACAGGGGCCGGGGCTGCGGGGAGCGCAGAGCTCCCGGAGGCTGCGCTTGTCTCCGCAGCTGCTGCCGCAGCTCTGGGAGCGGGGACAGCGCAGCCAGAGCCGGCACCGCCCTGCTGAGCCTCGGTGTGCCGCGGGGCCGGGACCAGCAGCGACCTCGCATCGTGTCCCTTTCAGGGTGTAAAGCTGTTCCCGAGGCGATCTCCGAGAGGCTTTGTCAGCACTCCTGATGGGTCGGGAGGAAGGTGCTGTTTGTTCCGGGCAGAGAGTTGAGGGGAGTGAATTCTGCTCTGTTCATGAGCTTGAGAAGGCACCAATGGAGAATGGAACAGCAATCGGCAATGTACTGAAAAGGAACCTCAGAACATTCCCTGGTGAGCAAGGCCCCCCACTATTGCCTCTAGGGAGGGGCCAGTGTCACCTCCCAGGGCCAGGGCTGGCAGGTGTGTGGCTGTTTCCCGATGTCTGGAAGAGGCCTCGAGCTCTGCTGGGCCCCAGCAGTGGCTGGAACCAAGAGCCCCAGCTGCCCCCAAGGCTGTGCAGGTCTCCTGCTGCAGCCTGTCCCCACAGCTGTGTCCCTGGCTGTCCCCACAGCTGTGTCCCTGCCTGTGCCCAGCTCTTGGCTCTCTGGCTGCCAGCTGAGTGAGGGGCACAGTGGCTGACGGGTCCCTCCTGTGCTCCCTGGGCACGGGGTGAGCAGATTGCAGGGCCGGGTCTGGCTCTGGCAGCCAGCAGCTCTTTCCTGCTCCAGGTGAATGGTTCAGCTCCCATGCTGTGCTCACGGCGGTGCTGATTCTGCTGCTCCTGGTGCTGGTGCTGGCTTTGGGGGTGGCCTTGGCTGTGCAGTCAGGTAAGGGAGGGGCAGCAGGCTGGGCCCAGCCCCTCGGGGCAGAGCGGGGTCCCTGCTCCCTGCAGAGGGGAATCCTCAGACCTTCTCCTCTTCCCCCTCCAGCACCACAGGTTCCAGTCACACCTGCGACTCCACAGTTGGTTCTGGGCTGTCCCCATGGCTGGGTTGGGTCCAATGGGGTCTGCTACTACTTGTCAAGGGATTACAGGAGCTGGGAGCAGGCTCAGGAGCGCTGCTCCGAGCTCGGGGCCTCCCTGGCCATTCTCAAGGATGAGGCCATGGTGAGTGAGGGGCTGTGGGCGGTGTGGGGTGGCTGAGGGGAGCCTGGGGGTGCTCCTGGGCCGGGCTGGGTGCTCGTAGGGCTGGGGGTGCAGCCCTGTGCCGGGGCCTTGCAGGGAAGGAGCCCCGGCGTGCGGGGGCAGCCCCGGGCCCGTGTCCCCCCGAGGGGCCGGGGCAGCTCCCACTCCTCTCTCCTGGGCAGGATTTGCTCTTCCGCCTCCGCGGGAACGTGGATTACTGGATCGGGCTGCGCAGACGGGGCGAGCGCCTGCACTGGGGGGACGGCAGCAGCTACAGCTCCAGGTGAGTGCCGGGGAGCCGGGCAGGGCCTGGGGGGACAGGGGCACAAGGTGTTCCCCTGGGAACCAGCGCTGTCTCTGCTCCTCCCTGCAGGGTTCCTGTGCTTGGCAATTCCCAGTGTGTGTACCTGGCTGATGATAAATTCAGGAGTGAGATGTGCTCAAATGAGCGGCCGTATGTCTGCAGCAAGGCCCAAGCTGCCCTGTGACAGGGCTGCAGAAAGGACCTTGTCCACTCTGGGCAGTGCCAGCTCCAGCTGTGAGCCCAGCACAGCGCTGTCCTTCCTCAGCTGCACCCTGTGCCTTGCACTGACTCTCAGGGTCACCTCAGTGCCTGTTCATCCCCAGTGCCAGCGCTGGCCTGGGTGTTCAGGGGAAAAGTCTCTGCACTACATCCTGCCACTGATGCTGCCTGCAGTGACTGGATTGTCCTTTTTGAAACATGGCTGAGTATTTAAGATTTTTTTAGAAGTTTGTTAAGGGATAAAATCCTGTGCTGAGGTGCTTGGCTATTTGCATATCGTTTACTTAAACTATGTTCTTATTGTACTGTTATGTTATCGGCCTATATGCATATTCTTGAGTTTGTGCGTACTGAAATATTTGTTTGAGTTTAGAGGTTTTTTTGCTTGCTTTTAACCTTTGGCTTGTCTTCATGCTTCCTAGTAGATTAAGCTAATGTATGTTTTTCTTGTGGTTCTATCTTCTTGTATTTTCACTCTCCGGAACTGCAGCCGTGGGGAAAGTGCCCGCGGCCGAGCGGGGCCGGGCCGGGTTTGTGTCTGCTCGTGGGGCTGGGTCATGCTTGGCTGTGCTGTCTTGTAGTTTCTGACACTAATAAACGATTGTTTCTTATTTTCTCATATCTTTGTCTGAGAACCACTTCATCTCAACATTATACTAATTTGGTGGGAGCCGGGTTACATTTTCCATTGCAAGGGAGGCTCCCCCCTTCCTTAGCAGAACCCTGCCTTTCAAACCAGAACACCCCCATCCCTCTGTGCCACTGTGTGGGGAGGAGGGAGAGAGAGAATTGAGGATAAAGAGAAGCCCAGGAAGGAGAGAACAGTGTGGGGAAGGTGCATTTTGAGGATTTGGCACACTTCTCATTCCCTTGCAGTAATCTGATAATAAATTTAACTAAAATAAATTTCCCTGGTCTGGGTCTGTTATGCCCATGATGGGTGAGAGATCTCTCCCTGCCTTTACTGATCCCCTAGAGCGTTCCCTGCTGTGTTCTGTGCCTTCCCAGGGGCAGAATGAGAGGCACAGAGCGGTTTTGCTGGCCCAGCCCAGCCCCAGAATCCCCGCCAGAATTCCCTGCACCATTTCCCGGCCCCACAGCGGCTCCGGCTCCGCGGGCAGGCGGCTCCAGCAGTTCAGAGGGGGCAAAATGGGACCGAGGGAGAGGAGGCAGCCGGAGCCAGTCGGGGCAATGTCTTTGCTGCGTGCTGGCAGCGAGAGGAAGAGGAGGGAGAAAGTGGTGCAAAGTGTCCTGGTTTAGGGCAATTTTGGGAGAAAAACCTTTAAAGGTGTTTCCTCTAGAAAGCAAATTCAAGCTGCCTTACCTCCAGCGGATTTGGGAAAAAGATTTCCTTGGAGAAAAGTTGAAAGAACTGTTTCTTTAACAAGCATTCACTGTTATGAACAGAAGGGTCTTCCTGGTTCCCAAGGGGACACTGCTGAATTGAGCTAAGTACTGATATTGAAATGTTAATTAGCTAATTGCTCCTGAGAATCACCTACACCCCCACTTACATTCATCAGCACAAAAAATTATCAATATTTAACAATGGAACCTCTCACTGTTGGAAGAGATGACAAACTCAGAAAGTCCCCTCAGCTCAGCTCACTCGTTCCCTTATCAGTCCCTTCTCAGTCCTTTATCAGTCCAAATGCCACAGCCCAGGCCAGCCCGGTGGGCCACAGGTACCAGCACCGCTGCTGTTGCGGGTGTTCAGTGCAGAGCAGGTGTGACCAGGCCCAAAGGACAGAAAAGCTCAGTGCAGGGAAGTTCTCTGCCTCAGCCAGCCCCAAGAACTAAAAGCCAAGGGCAGCTCTGTCCCGCTGTCTGTCCCGCTCACAGCACAGTCCGGAGCCGGGGTGTGCAGGGCTCGCTGCAGTTCCTGAGAACAACCTGGGCGCTTCTCCTCCTCCTGAGCTCTCAGACCCCGCCGTAGAGGTGCAAAACTGTATTAATATTTTATGCAAATGTAGTTTTGTAGCTAAAATGAAGCTTTAATGGTTAAAATATAAACTATGTATGTAGAGGTTTTTTTTTAAAGGAATGAGATACTCGCTTCAAGATAACAGTCGCAGAACACGTAAATCTTCCTAGGAAGCAGAATTTATGGTTTTCTTATCAGAAGAAGCTAATTTCTTCAAGCCTTGCTCAGACTCGAAGACACCGTAGGGATTAAATGAAGCAGTTAACATATAACAGTTTCTTGTTTGAAATGGAGTGTAGGCATAACCATGAAGTGTATATGAATATACAGCAGTGTATTGTTTTAAAAGTTACTCCTTTGTTCACAAGGCGTGCTTGTCAGTGCTTAAGTGCCCGAGAGCATCTGGACCTCCATAATTCGTTATTTTTATTGTCTTGTAATTGTCCTAACTCTACATTTTATTACTCTAATTGTATTACAATTTTTATAACCATTTTATTATTATTAAACGTTTAAAATTATAAAAACCAAGTGATTGGCGTTTTTCACATATACTGTACCGAGGAAATAAGTGAGCTTTTCATAGAATAGCACTGACCTCGCATCTCTTAGCTCTCACTCCTCATCGAGACTGATCACAGCTCAAACCTTTTAGAGCACATCCGCATTGCTGTGTCAGTAGAAGGTGACAGAAGCGCGGCGCAGCCCCGGCCCTCCCTGCCGAGCCCGCTGCCGGGGCCGCTCGCTGCCCCCCGCGCTCGGAGAGCCGCGGGCCGCTCCCGCGGGGCCCGTGAGGCGAGGCGGGGCCTCGGCCGGGCCGCTCCCGCGGGGCCCGTGAGGCGAGGCGAGGCCTCGGCCGGACCGCTCCCGCCGGGCCCGTGAGGCGAGGCGGGGCCTCGGCCGGGCCGCTCCCACGGGGCCCGTGAGGCGAGGCGGGGCCTCGGCCGGGCCGCTCCCGCGGGGCCCGCGAGGCGAGGCGGGGCCTCGGCCGGGCCGCTCCCGCCGGGCCCGTGAGGCGAGGCGAGGCCTCGGCCGGACCGCTCCCGCCGGGCCCGTGAGGCGAGGCGGGGCCTCGGCCGGGCCGCTCCCGCCGGGCCCGCCCTGCACCGGGGGGAGGCACGGCTCCGCCCGCCCGGCGGGACCCGCCAGCGCCCCTGCCGGCCGTGCCCGGAACTCCCCGCGGCCGAGCGGGGCCGGGCCGGGTTTGTGTCTGCTCGGGCCGGGCCGCGCTGCGGCTTCGTGAGCCTGTGCACGCTGGGAAAGGGCTGCGGTTCTGTTCTCAGCGCTCTGCCCGAGACACCCTTCGTTTCACAATTATGCCTTCCTTCCTTCTGCCTTCCTTAGCAGACCCCTGCCTTTCTAACCAAAACACCCCCATCCCTCTGTGCCACCGTGAGGGGAGGACGGAGGGAATCGGGGATAAAGAGAAGCCCAGGAAGGAGAGAACAGTGTGGGGAAGGTGCATTTTTAGGATTTGGCACACTTCTCATTCCCTTGCTCTGATTTGTTTGATAATAAACTAAATTAATTTCCCCAGTCCAGGTCTCATTCCCCAGTTACGCCCATGATGGGTGAGAGATCTCTCGCTGCCTTTACTGAGACCCTCAAAAAATAGCTCTGCCAAGGGACTGTGAGTCAGGCAGGAGCAGGGTAGTGCTTCCTCCATCACTGAGTAGCAGTCTGATTAAAAGACGCCCCAAGGGAGTGCAGCAGACAGGAACAGACTTTGGCCTATTTGGGAGACTTATTCAGGAAACTCCTTGGGAATCAGCCCTTAAAACCAAAGGAGTCCGGGAAAGGTGGCATGCTTCAAACCAGAGATCTTGAGGGCACAGGAACAGCCTGTCCCTGTGTGCCCAAAGATCAGTCAATGAGGCAAACGTGCAGCCTGCATGGGCAACAAGGTTTTGAAGGAACTTAGGAATAAAAGGAGGATGTATCAGCTTTGGAAGGAGGGTCAGGTTTCTCAGGAAGTATTTAACGGGGTTGCTAGGGTAGGTAGGAAAAAAATTAGGGAGACCAAAGCTCAGTTTGAAATTAATTTGGCAACTTTTGTAAAGGATAATAAAGAATGTTTTTACACATGTATTGATGGTAAAAGCAAGGGTAAGACCAGGTCTTGTTCTCTTTTGGATGCAGGAGGAAACTTAGTAACTGCAGGTAAGGAGAAAGCAGTGGTGCTCAATGCATTCTTTGCCTCAGCCTTTAGTGGGAAGAGGGCTTGTCCTCAGCACAAGTGTCCACCTGGGCTGGTAGATGGTGTCAGGGAGCAGAATGGCCCCTATTCTCCAGATGAAGGCAGCCAGAGAACTGCTGAGCTGATGGATGTTCATAAATCCATGGGCCCAGATGGGAACAGAGCTGGCCCAGCACAGAGCCCTGGGGGACACCAGTGGTGCCTGTCCCCAGCTGGGTGCAGCACCGCTCACCAGCACTCTCTGGGCCGGCCATGCAGCCAGTTCTGAGCCCAGCACAGAGCGCTCCTGGCCCAGCCGTGGGCTGCAGCTTTTCCAGGAGTGCTGTGGGAGACAGGGCCAAAGGCATGGCTGGAGCCCAAACAGACACATCCACAGCCTGTCCTGCATCCACCAGGAGGTCACCTGCTGATGGAAGGAGACCAGGTTGGTCCAGTGTAGGGAGCGCTGGTGTCCTGCACGGTCGGGATGGATGGAGACGAGAGATCTCTGATGTCAGGTCTTGGAATATCCGGTTTGTTGCAAAGGGCGTGGGTGTGACGGCCCTGCTTGGAGCTGCCAAATGCAAGTCAGAGCAGGCCCCAAGGAGTGGGGGCAGGGTGAAACAGAAACAGAAACAGAGATAGAGATCGAGAGAGAGAGGAGGGGGGAAGAGAGCAGGGCGTGATTCCAAGTGAGCAGAGAGAAGGGGAGGGAGAGGATTCCAAGAGGGTGTCTGGTCCCCCAGCTACACCTTATCAGGGGGCTTCAGAGTGGGCTGGAATAAGACTTGTGCCAATGGGATTACAGATACCTGATGTTTCAGGGCAGGGTTACTCATGTGGGATAAACTATACACCTTTTTTGAAGGGTGAGACAGAACATTATTTGACCCTTGGATCTGTCTGTAGGTAGAGGGCATTGTTCAATCAAAAGGGGGGATTGCCTTCAACTAGTTATACTGTTGTTTTCTAGTTGTTTAGCAACTAAGGTTTGGCATCTCAAAGCTTGTTCTCATTTCAATCTTGCTTATAGTTTCTGTATTTCCCAAATCTTTTGCCAGGCAATCATATTTATAAGGCTTTCCTATTTCATCTTCCCCAGCAGTCAAACACACCCTGCCCCTCCTAAAGCCCTGCTGGCTGGGTCTGATGCCCTGGCCATCCTGTAAGTGCTGCCTGGTGAAATCCATATAAACTGCTCCATGACCCTCCTGGGTACTGAGGCCAGGCTGACTGCCCTGTAATTACCAGGATCCTCCTTCCCACCCTTGCTGTGAATTGTGTCACACTGGGCAGCTTCCAGCCAGCTGGAACCTCTCCAGTGAGCCAGGGCTGCTGGTAAATGATGGAGAGTGGCTTCCCAAGCTCATCTGCCAGCTCCCACATCCCCCTGGGGTGGATCCCATCTGGGCCCATGGATTTATGAACATCCATCCTCTCAGCAGTTCTCTGACTGCCTCCCCCTGGAGAACAGGGCCCATTCTGCTCCCTGACACCATCTACCAGCCCAGGTGGACACTTGTGCTGAGGACAAGCCCTCTTCCCACTAAAGGCTGAGGCAAAGAAGGCACTGAGCACCTCTGCCTTCTGGTCACCTCCAGTTACTAAGTTCCCTCCTGCATCCAAAAGAGAACAAGAACTGGTCTTACCCTTGCTTTTACCATCAATACATGTGTAAAAACATTTTTTATTATCCTTTACAAAAGTTGCCAAATTAAGTTCAAACTGAGCTTTGGTCTCCCTAATTTTTTTCCTACCTACCCTAGCAACCCCCTTAAATACTTCCTGAGAAACCTGACCCTCCTTCCAAAGCTGATACATCCTCCTTTTATTCCTAAGTTCCTTCAAAACCTTGTTGCCCATGCAGGCTGCACGTTTGCCTCATTGACTCATCTTTGGGCACACAGGGACAGGCTGTTCTTGTACCCTCAAGATCTCTGCTTTGAAGCATGCCACCTTTCCTGGACTCCTTTGGTTTTAAGGGCTGCTTCCCATGGAACTTTCTGACTAAGTCTCCTAACTAGGTCAAAGCCTGTGCTCCAGAAGTCTAATGTAAAAATTGTATTGATGTTCCTCCAGCTACCACCAAAGATCGAGAACACTGTGATATCATGATCACCAGGGCACAGGAGGCCTTCAACCAGCACATCTCCCGCCAGCCCATCTCCATTTACGAACAACAGCTAACAAAGTCCCTTCCCTGGCAGGCTCCCTGACTCGTGCTCAGGCAATGCCCTGTCCCAGCTGCGCGGAGTTTCCCCTCATTTCTCAAACTCGGTCTCGCTGCCAAAATCTCCCCCGCGCTGCAGTTCTCTAGAACTTCCATCCCGGACTCCTCCCGGCGCCGTGATTGCCGCTTCCCCCGTGGGCTGCTTGGCCAAAAGTCAGAATCACGTCCCACCCCAAACTGAGAGATCATAAATAGGGGTCGGTGCCGCCGCCGCCGCGTTCAAGTCCCTGCGGAGCGGCGGCGGCACCGGAGCCCGGCGGGGCGGCGGCGGAGCTCGGAGGCGGCTCCGGCCCCGGCGGGACCCGCGGTCGGTCGTGCCCCAGCTCGGGGCTCGCTGCGGGCGGAGGGGCCGCGCTGAGGGCCAGGGGGGTTCTGGCGAGTTCCTTGTGCCGGGTTCCGCCGTCCACAGGCAGGGAGCCAGAGCGGCTGTGCCGCCCGGAGCTGGGCTGCAGCGGCTGCAGAGCCACAGGGGCCGGGGCTGCGGGGAGCGCAGAGCTCCCGGAGGCTGCGCTTGTCTCCGCAGCTGCTGCCGCAGCTCTGGGAGCGGGGACAGCGCAGCCAGAGCCGGCACCGCCCTGCTGAGCCTCGGTGTGCCGGGGGGCCGGGACCAGCAGCGACCTCGCATCGTGTCCCTTTCAGGGTGTAAAGCTGTTCCCGAGGCGATCTCCGAGAGGCTTTGTCAGCACTCCTGATGTCTCGGGAATAAGGTGCTGTGTGCTCCAGGCAGAGAGTTGAGGGCTGTGAGCTGGAGGAGAGTGAATTCTGCTCTGTTCATGAGCTGCAGAAGGCACCAATGGAGAATAAAACAGCAATCAGCAATGTCCTGAAAAGGAACCTCAGAAGATTCCTGGGTGAGTGCAGGGCCACCCCTGTGGCCTCTAGAGAGTGGAAAGTGTCACCTCCCAAGGCCAGGGCTGGCAGGTGTGTGGCTGTTTCCCGATGTCTGGAAGAGGCCTCGTGCTCTGCTGGGCCCCAGCAGTGGCTGGAACCAAGAGCCCCAGCTGCCCCCAAGGCTGTGCAGGTCTCCTGCTGCAGCCTGTCCCCACAGCTGTGTCCCTGGCTGTCCCCACAGCCGTGTCCCTGCCTGTGCCCAGCTCTTGGCTCTCTGGCTGCCAGCTGAGTGAGGGGCACAGTGGCTGAGGGGTCCCTCCTGTGCTCCCTGGGCACGGGGTGAGCAGATTGCAGGGCCGGGTCTGGCTCTGGCAGCCAGCAGCTCTTTCCTGCTCCAGGTGAATGGTTCAGCTCCCATCCTGTGCTCATGGCGGTGCTGATTCTGCTGCTCCTGGTGCTGGTGCTGGCTTTGGGGGTGGCCTTGGCTGTGCAGTCAGGTAAGGGAGGGGCAGCAGGCTGGGCCCAGCCCCTCGGGGCAGAGCGGGGTCCCTGCTCCCTGCAGAGGGGAATCCTCAGACCTTCTCCTCTTCCCCCTCCAGCACCACAGGTTCCAGTCACACCTGCGACTGCGCAGTTGGTTCTGGGCTGTCCCCATGGCTGGGTTGGGTCCAATGGGGTCTGCTACTACTTGTCAAGGGATTCCAGGAGCTGGGAGCAGGCTCAGGAACGGTGCTCCGAGCTCGGGGCCTCCCTGGCCATTCTCAAGGATGAGGCCATGGTGAGTGAGGGGCTGTGGGCAGTGTGGGGTGGCTGAGGGGAGCCTGGGGGTGCTCCTGGGCCGGGCTGGGTGCTCGTAGGGCTGGGGGTGCAGCCCTGTGCCGGGGCCTTGCAGGGAAGGAGCCCCGGCGTGCGGGGGCAGCCCCGGGCCCGTGTCCCCCCGAGGGGCCGGGGCAGCTCCCACTCCTCTCTCCTGGGCAGGATTTGCTCTTCCGCCTCCGCGGGAATGTGGATTACTGGATCGGGCTGCGCAGACGGGGCGAGCGCCTGCACTGGGGGGACGGCAGCAGCTACAGCTCCTGGTGAGTGCCGGGGAGCCGGGCAGGGCCTGGGGGGACAGGGGCACAAGTGTTCCCCTGGTGTCTTGGCTTGAAAAGACTGGTGTTTTGCTAAGGATTGCAGGAGCCTTCTCTGAAATGGAAAATATAAACCTCCTCCCTATGAATTATTATAATTTTAAAATTTTGGGCCTCTCAGGCAAAGAAATGGGAATAGGAATTACAGTTCTTTACTAGGAAAATGAAAAATACAAATGTAGTAGTACAGACAAACAAAAAAAACTTCTGACAGGATCAGAATATGACTTGACACCCTGTGGGTCGGGGTGCTGGCAGCAGTCCCATTCCTGGCTGGCTGCAGCCCTCCTGCAGCACAAGCTCTGGTTCTGCTGCAGTAGGGATCCTGGAGAAGAGTGGAGTTTTCCTCTGAAGGTTCAGGGGTGGTGTAGATGGGCCTTGTCTTCCTTTGGGAATTCAGTGAAGAAGAAAGCTGCTCCTCTAGGAATGCAGTGGACAAAGGCTGCTGTGCTGTTCCCAGGTCAGATTATATCCAGGCAGGAGTGCTTGGCTTCTCCCTCTGAGTGGAGCATCTCCCCATGGGATGATGGAATTTTATCAGCCATACAGGGACACTCACTGGCCCGTGAACAGAAGAGATCTCGTGGAGGGGGATTGGTTGTGGAAGAGATAAAGAAAAACTACCCAATGAACAGAAGAGAACTGCCTCACCTCTAAGAGATGGGAATAGAATACCCCTATTTCCAACCTAAGATACCTGGGAACCAGCGCTGTCTCTGCTCCTCCCTGCAGGGTTCCTGTCTTTGGCAGTTCCCAGTGTGCGTACCTGGCTGAGAACAGATTCAGGAGTGAGAACTGCTCAAATGAGCGGCCGTATGTCTGCAGCAAGGCCCAAGCTGCCCTGTGACAGGGCTGCAGAAAGGACCTTGTCCACGCTGGGCAGTGCCAGCTCCAGCTGTGAGCCCAGCAGAGCGCTGTCCTTCCTCAGCTGCACCCTGTGCCTTGCACTGACTCTCAGGGTCACCTCAGTGCCTGTTCATCCCTAGTGCCAGCGCTGGCCTGGGTGTTCAGAGGAAAAGTCTCTGCAATATATCCTGCCACAGATGCTGCCTGCAGTGAGTGGATTGTCCTCATTATTTGTGAGAAACACGGCTCTCTATTAAAAATTTTTATATTTGTTTATTAAGGAATAAAAGGGATAAAATCTCACTCTGGTATGATTGGTTATTTGAACACAGTGAACTTAAATTATATTCTCTTTAGACACTATAGAGTGTCTTCCTGCCATCTTGTCTATTAAACTAAGATTTTTTTGGTCTTGTGGTTCTATTTTGTTGCATTTTTATTCCCTGATAACGAGGGCTAGTAAATTCCTCTTTTTTCTTTTTTTTTTCCTTGTCTTCTCTTTCCAAGATCTTGTCTTTCAGATAAAATGGTCCCTGAATGTGGGAAATCCCTTAATTATTTTACACCTTTTTCTGAGTTAGTTACATTAAAAAAATAATTTCAACATTTCATAGTCTCTAATATCCTATGGTCTAAGGTTGTGTATATTGCACCAGTATTTATAAAAGCTATACAGTGCGTACATAAACTGACAGGTTATACTGTATCAAAAGGAGTAATGACAAATGGTACTATATCAGCATTTTTGTGATCAGTAATAGCTTGCAAAACAAAAGTTAATACATAAATGGGAAAGCTAATAACTGCATTTGTTTTTTATAACATTATACAACAAACCTGACTGGGAAATCCAAATCGCCCTGGGCTGTTGGAAATCATCACAAACTGGCCTGAAGGTGACACTTTTGGATGGTCCTTGGAAGATGGGAGAAATGACCCTGACTTTTAAAATTTTAAAGGTTCATTAAACCTTAACAAAAAATACAAGTGACTGAATAAGGAAAAATTACAGCACTGGGGTCTCTGGGACTATCAGCCACGTGCCCATTTACAAAATGGTGCTCTGCCTTTTATACCCTCAGCCCCTCCCAAAGCTGTGTCAGTGAACCCTTCTCTGCCGTGCACTGGTGCAGACACTTCCTTACATCTCGACTGGAGCTCAGGTGCTGTCCTGTCGCCCCTCCTGGTAAGAAGCCGACCCTCCCAAAATGCCCTGGCTGCTGAGGCTGTCACAAGGAGGAGGGGAAAGGGCACTGTGGGAGGTCATATTACAGCAACAACACTATACATGTACAAAAATTCTCCTAATATACACGTCATATCTATCTCTTAATTGTGAGAGCCACCCATCACATCATTCATCTATAACAAGTCACAATTCTCCTTTCCTATGAGTCATGTGGCTCAAACAATAACTCTCATTTGAATTCTGATAACCTACTCCTCTAAAATAATGAGTCATACTAGCATCTGTTGATGTGGGCAAGGACAGTGGGAACAGAAGGAAAACATCTCAGGTTTTCTTTAGACACACTTACTTGGAGTAAATGGGATCACTGAGGTCTGGTATGGCTTTTTTACCCCCATCTGCCGTGCCCATGGGGCTGCTGCCCATAGCAGGTGTATCTCAGTGGTGAGTACAGAGGCCAAGCCAGCCTTGCCTTCTAGTCCCTGTTGTATTTAGAGGCAGCTGAGGAATGACAGAGCTCTGGTGTGGCTTTCTTGCCCCCACCTTACCATGCCTATGGGATTGCTGCCCACAGCAGGGCTATGGAACCTTCTCAGTGGGGAATACAGAGGCCAACCTGGTCTTGTCCTCTATTTCTTGTCCTACTTTACTTTTTGGTTCTTAAGGATACCTCTCCAATACCTTTTTACAGTTCTCTGTGTATTTCCCCTCAACAGATGCTTGTAATTCTCCTCTATCAAAACAGGACAATTCCATTTATAAATGATACAGTTCAAACTCCCCACCTAAAGTGTGAGTTCATCTTCAAGCTGGTGGGAGCTCGACTCCAGTTTTGGGACATCCTTGAGCTTCTCTGGTTATCTCTGACCCAGTCTGGATGCTGCAGTCTATTCTCTGGGTTCTTTCCCCAGCCTTTCATTCTGCTGGCGTGAGCTGCTCTCGCTCTGCGCTTGGCACAGCCCATTCAGTGGTGAGCAGCACCTGAAAGGGCCCTCCCCACTGAGGGCTGAGCACTGAAGGCAACGTCCACAGCACAGCCTCGTGTGTTTCATTATTTGAGAGGGTAATGGAGCCTTACAGTGGTTACCCACTGCTGCTGGCACAAGGGAACTGCCCGGCCTAGGGAGCACCACAGTCCCAGAGAGGTTTAGCACTTGGCCTAGCGCCCCGTTCTGATGGCAGCAGTTTTTGGGGAGCGTGGATTGGAACAGCAGTGGATCACAGTGACTGCAGATACCCCTGTTTATGGGGATTAAATGGGAACTGCAGCACTATTAAATTTGATGGAAATCACTGCACAAAACTTTACATCCACCTTTTGGGAAACTTATACATTGAGGCAAATTCTTCTCCTTATGAGAGCAGAGCATGCACAGAGAGCCAGGAGCTGCTCCAGCCAGCAGAGCTGGGTAGTGACACATAAAAAACTACAAGTTTATATATACATATACATATAAATAAAAATATATATTTAGGTCTGTTTTTGGAGGAGGGAAAGCAGTGGGATGCACGGAGCCGTGTATCCAGAGCCATCTGTGTCCCCGGTCCTGTCTTTCACACGATTTGGAGACAGTCTCTCGTTGCCATGAAGGTGATTTGGGAACTCATTGGAGTCTTCCGAGTCCCTTGTTCGTGTTGCCAGATAATGCAAGAGACCTCGTATTAATCGTCAGGCTAGACAGGACAGACATAGATCCGAACCAATTGGGTTAATCAAATGTTCTCTGTTTATTGCTTATAAGATGGCCGTGTATATACACTTGAATATAGTTTACAATTGTGAGCACACTCTCCTTGGCAAGCAAACATTGTTTGTCTTTGTCTTAGGGTGGTTAAAGTTTCACACTGCAGACCTATATATACTAATTCCCACCCAGAAAGCCCATTGCTCTCTGCTTCCACCTTAACATAATTGCTAACTGTGCACAGACTAATTTCCAACTGTGCCAGAGGCTTCAAAGGCCTCACTGAGGCCGTGACTGAGGCCTAGGCTGGGGTAGCTCCACCTTCACTCCAAATATAAATCGTGTCCTGTCTCTCTCAGAAATCCTGCTACAGGAAAGGTCAAAGAGACCACGCTGCATTCTTGCTTCTTGCCCCTCACCCTGCAAGGGCCAGACTGAGCACGTTTGGCTGGCCTGTCTTCCCCAGGAGCCTGAGCAGCTCCAAGGAGAGCGCTGGAAAGATGGATTGAGGCTCGCTGCTAGTGCACAGCACGCGTGGCATTTTTCACCCTCACATCACCATGGGATGCTGGGCTGGGAACTGACAACTCCTTACCCCAGTGCCTTAGGAGCTCGTGCTCTGTCAAGGGGCACCTTTGACTTCTGAACTGAGGAGGGCACGTGTGGCCTCTGCTGCTGGGGAGGGCAGCTCACAGTCCCCTGGGGATGGGGTAAGGAAAGCTCCAGGCCTCTCTGCAGGGGTGACAGTGACTTTGAAACACAGTTTTCATCAAGATTTCTTCTTGGACTGAAAGGGGGAAAGGTGTCTGTGTTAGGCATGGGAATTGGAGTAGAAAACAACTGTAATTTCTAACAAATAGTTCTCACCCATGTAAGGTCTCCTGTTTTCTAAAGAAGTTTTGGTTCAGTCAGACAAAAAATCACCTTCTGATGTACAGCTGTCAGTGCTGACCTAAGGTACACTTTTACAAGGCATAGATTCAGTTTTCTACAGCAGTGCCAGAGATTCTATGAGCATCTGGATCCCTGTGGTGTAACAAAGCCTTTGAGACCCAGCAGTCAGAGGGCAGCCACAGGCAGGAAGGCAGCTGCACCTGGTTAGCAGGAGGTTAAATGGGAACCATAAAGCAAGTTTCACTTTATAGCCAGATAACTTCACATCCTGCGGTCACCTTGGATTTCTGCTGGGTAAAACATCCTGACAGAAACCACTGCCAGTGCCATGGGAAGAGCTGGGAGCTCCTGGCCAAGAGTGGATGTGCTGTTTCTGACACTGCTAAACTATTCCATGGTTCACCTGGAGCCCAGAAACTTCTGCTAGAAACTTTGTTATAAAAATAACTGCACTCTTTTCTGGGGATCTTTTTCTTTGGGATCCTACTGACATTTCTGAGTTAGCTCCCTGGCCTCACTACATCTATTTCCAAATCCAGCTCTTAGGTAGAAGGATGCTTCCAAGGCAAAAGGATTTCTGAAGCAGGGCTGCCCTGCAGCACCTGCGTGCCTCCAGGCCATCCATCCCAAAGGAAAAGTGACTTCTGGGCCTGGCAGAGCCAAGAGATCTGTTGGCAGGAGAAATCAGGAGCAGAGAAGGTGATTCCAGCTCTGCTGTTTGCTGCTCCTCCCCATTAGACAGGAGAGGATCAGGCACATTCAATCAGCCTTTGCTTCCTCAGGGCAGGAAATCTCTGAGGAGACAAGGCCACCTCAGGGCCTTCAGATCCCACCTGACAGGAGGAAATGCTGAAACCTCACCATGCTCTGAGCCGCTCAAATGAGGAACTTTTCTTGTGGGCACCCAACAGCATTTCCCACAAAGCCCAGTTTGTGCTGAAAATTTCATTAATATTGAGGGGGAAAAATTTAAAAAAAGGAATCATAGACATCTGAGGTAAAATTGGGGTTCCATTAAAGTACAATTTCTCTTTGTTTTTAACACAGGCAGATTTTCATTTTTTAAACCCAAATCTTCTCTGACATACAAAAGAACATAAAATAGAGAAACACTTTACATCCAACTTGAAACATTTGGGTTTTTTGGGGATTCTATTCGTACGTGAAATGTGGCTGGATGGACACTACAACAGTGGATTTGGTTTGTTAATTTCAGATTTTTTTAATTTTGAGATTTTTAAATTACTGTGTTGATGAGTGTTATGGGTTTTAGTGTTGATTAATTACTAAGGTATTAATATTTTGTTGTGAGATAGGATTAGGAGAAAGGTAAAGTAGGTTTAAAACTTTTAAAGGGTATAAAGAAAATTTTATAGAAAGGAACTAATAGAAAAATGTAGCTTTGCAATTTTTTTTTAATGATAATGTAAGGAAACTAAACTTAAAATGTTTAGTCTGTTTATTTCTTTTTAAATAATTTTCTTTTGGTTTTTTAGGGAGAGAAGACTTTTTTGTCAAGGTTATAGAGACTTCTATATAAAAGGAAAGAAAACAGGTTTTTTGTGGTTTTTAATTTTATTATGAATAGTAGTTGTTTGAGGAACTTTGCCATCGTGAAGTCTTTCTCATTTTTATAAGCTTTTCTTATAGTTTGTTGATGGGTTATGTTGATCTGTAAGGTATTGTTTTAAAGATGAGTTGTTTAAAGGGAAAATTTTTATTATTTGTTTGTAAAATTATTTTCATCTCTGGGAAAAGAGGTTTTTTTTTTTGACGTATAAGATTATTTTTCTCTCTTTGTTAGTTTAAACTTTTTATGGGATTACAGTTATTTTAATATTTGTTTATTTTAGTATGGAACGTTTTGTTTAATATTATTTGAATACTTTCATTTTTTATAGTTTCATGTGTTATAGGAAAAAAGCGGCTTTTTCTTCAGAGTTTATCAGAGGATTTCAGTTTTTAAATTAAGGTATTTTCCCATTTTTCTTGGGGATTTGACTTCTTCTTTAGTGATTTTGATGGGTTTTTTTTAATATGCTTGCATCTTGTGGTGTTTTTTTTACTCGAGGGATGATTGAAGTATGGAAAAGGTTAACATTTTATTTTGGGTCTATTTGTTTCACTGAAAGCTTGTGGCAGTAAGGTTTGGCTTGTTCGCTTTGGTTCCGTGATTTGTGTCTCTGTTTCCTGTTTTTAATTCCCGCTCCAGGGTGACTCTCTCTGCACTCTCGCTGCAGGGGTTGTGCTCTCAGCCCGCTGCTGGAGGGGATTTTTTGGCACCAGCTCAGCCCCGCTCTGCTTTTGGCTCTGCAGCCTCGCCCGACCTCCTGCCCGGCAGCTGCTGGCCCGGCCCGGCCCGGGACAAGGGGTTTATCCCGGGACAAGGGGCTTATCCCAGGACAAGGGGCCCAGCCCGGGACAAGGGGCTTATCCCGGGACAAAGGGATTATCCCGGGACAAGGGGCTTATCCTGGGACAAGGGGCCCAGCCCGGGACAAGGGGCCCAGCCCGGGACAAGAAGATTATCCCGGGACAAGGGGTTTATCCCGGGACAAGGGGTTTATCCCGGGACAAGGGGCTTATCCCGGGACAAGAAGATTATCCCGGGACAAGGGGCTTATCCCGGGACAAGGGGCTTATCCCAGGGCAGAGCTGCCCGGCCCGGCCGTGCTGAGCCGGGGGCTGTGGCCAGGGTCGCCACCTCCTCGCCGACTGCAGAACCAAGATCAGTTCCTGGGGTTTTCTCCTCTTTAATTTAACACGTGTGTTTCACAGAGGCGTGTTCAGCTTCTCAGTGGTTCAACAGAAATTTTCCTCCTATTCCAAAGCACAGCTCCCAAGGCACACAAATATTGAGACTACGACTACAATCTGCAGGAATTACTGAAAATTCTCTCCGACTGGCAGTAACAGTAAACATGTCTAAAGGTTTTTCTGTATGAAGAGTAGCTACACTGAATGGTTTCAACATCAAAATCAACTGACTTCAGGTGAAGTGTTAAAGAAATGAACACTGTGTTTCAGATATTTTCTGTCACATTTCCAAGCTCAGTCACACACAGGAAACTGCCTGAGGCAGGAACAGAGCACTGTTAGTTGCTGTAGGACTGGGCTTTTTCAGGGACAGGAGGGAGGAGCAGAAGCTTAGCAAAGCTTTGCCAACTTTGTGTCCTCTCACAGAGGATAAAGTAAAAGTGACTGCAGTAATGCCGTTTTAGTACTACCCAACAGTATGGCACAAGAGCAGGTTGAAAATGAGTAATCAGAGAAAGAGACAAGAAGGAAGGTAGTGTTAAACTGGAGGAAGAAAACAAAGCACAAACCAAGCTAGCGGTTGACATTTTTGTATTATTTCCTCCTATTCTCTTTAGGGTCTTCCTGCTTGCTCTCGGTCTTAGTCTAATCACAGACTCTAGACAGAGCCTTCCTTTTTGACAAACAGGATAGACAGGCGCTTCCAACACAACTCCCCAGTTAGCGAGACAAGGAGGAAAGAAGGAAAAGAAAGAAAAGAAAGAAAGAAAAAAAAGAAAGTGAAAGACAACTGCTCATTTTGAAAATTTAAAAGGGTTATTTAAACCTTAACAAAAATGCAACAAAAGGACTAGATAACGAAAAAATTGCAGTGCTGGGAACCGCCCTCGTGGAAACCACGTGGCCAGCTCCTCTTCAAGATGGATGCTCGGTCTTTTACATCCCTGGTGGGGCATCAGCCAACCCTGGTCCCTCCCAAAGTCTGTCAGGCAGCTCTTCTTTGCCGTTTATCGGTGGAGATTGCTTTCTTGTAGCTGGATTGGAGGTCAGGTGTTGCCATGCCCCCCCAGCACCAAGCTTTTCCATTCCCAGCTGCCCCATGCCAGGGGCACTTGTGCCCTTCTTTCTACCTGTGCTAGACACCCCAGGCTGTCTGATGGCAACAATACACAGGGGGAAAGGGAGCTATGGGGAGAACAGAGGACAGCTAAACTACAAAACCACAACTATACATCAATAAAGCTTCTCTTAATATTCACACAATAGTCATCCCTTAATTGCGAGAGCAAATCATCTCATTATCCATCTATAACAAGAGAGAGGGGAAAAATAAAAAAGGGAGAAAGAAGGAAGAAGTTTTGCCTTCTTGGCAAGCAAAAGCAAAGACCAGCTTGCGCCCTTGGCACAGCAGCCCAAGCAGCTGCCGAGCTGCCTGCGTGCTCCGCCGGCCCTGCGGCTCCAGGCCGGCGGCACAGCAGAGAATTCTCCGCAGCCCGGCGCTCCCGGGCCAGCCCTGCGGGCACCGCCGCTCCTGGCACCTTCCAGCGGGGATGTCCCTCCCAACAGCTCAGGTCTCGCCTCTTCAGGAGCAGACCACGCAGTGCCCCCAGTGCTTTGCCACTGGGAGCACTGGAAGAGATCCTGGAACACTGGGAGGGAACCGGGAGCACAGGGAATGCCAGGAGGGAGCTGGGAGGGAGAGTGGCAGCAGCGGCAGTGAACAAGAAGGAGCACTGGGAGGGATGTCAGGAGCTCTGGGAAGGAACAGCGCTCCCAGTTCCTGCCCAGTGCTCTCAGCATCCCTCCCGCTGCTTGCCAGGAATGGGACACGGGCAGGGAACTGGGAGGGAACTCCTCAGCACTCTGCAAGGTGCAGCAGCCCCAGGTGTGACCAGGGAGGAGGGGAAGTGCCCCCAGTGCCTCCCCAGTGCCCCCAAATAAGGGGGGTTATGAGCAGAAAAGCGATTTAAATTGAGGGGGAAAAGCTTTTCTGTAATTTTGTTTCAACTGGAGAGAATCTCCATGCACCTATGATTTGAAGGGTCTCAGTTGAAAGAAAACACACCTTTTTCGTTATTTTGGGTGGCTCCCTAGGCAGGCAATCAACATTTCCCATGTTTTTTATGTTTAAATGGAAGGAGAAAACCTTTACGGTGCAGTTTGAATTGAGGGAAAGCGCTGCAGTTTCATCATCTTCAGGTTCCAATTGAAGGCAAACACGGCTGTCCCTGGTCTTAAAGGGCTTCCTTTAAGAGGAAACCTCTTTATGTGCCATTGTAAGAGTTCCATCGAGGGGGACCCTCCATTTGAAGGGACCTTCAGAGATGAGAAAGAAGTCCAAAAGCCCCTGAATGGTCTTTGTTGAGGGGAATTGGACAGGGAAGCTGCATTTCTCCTCATTTTAGGAGGCTAAATTGAGGAAAATCCCCCTTGATTTGTCACTTTTTATTGCAGATTTAATGGAGGGGACACTCTCCTTAGGCATCATTGAGGGCTGTAAATCAAGAGGGAACCTCCGTTCTCCGTTTGACTCGAGGCTTTGAACTGGCCACGAGAGGTAGTTTGCCCTTGGCTTTTAATTCATTTAGAAACTGAAACAGGTCGGTAGCGCTGGGCTGGCGCTGCCGGGCCGGACTCAGCCCATCCCTCGGCGCTGCAAACGCCGCCAGCACCGAGCGATGCCGCCGGACGCCCGGCACTGCCGGGGCCGCGCCGCCGCAGCCGGCGGGGCTGGAAGCTCCATGGAGCAGCTCAGCGCCTGCTCCGCCCTCCGAGCCCGGCCCGGAGCGTGGGCTGGGGACACATCCCCATGGTGGGGCAGAGCCGCTGCTCGGGGCCCGGGGGATCCTTTATCCCCCTGGGGCAGCTGCGAGAGGCCGAGGGCAAAGTGCTGCTGCCGAGGCTGGAACCCCTGCTGCTCCAGCTCTCGTGCTCCTGCCGTGATGTGTTCAATAATAAATTCCAATAATTCCCCCAGCCGTGTCTCTTATTGCGGTGACCGGTGAGTGATCTCTCCCCGGCCTTTTCCCGACCCTCGAGCCTTCCCTGCTGTGTTCTGTGCCTGCCCAGGGGCAGGAGGAGAGAAACAGAGTGGCTTTGCACGTACCGGCACCCGGCCAGCCGCAGCCCTGCCCAGGAAATTCCTGCATTTGTCCAGTGTTTTGAGACACAAAAAAAAATTGCTCCATCGGCGAGCAGTTCTCGCTATTACCCGATTTACGAGAAGCGATTAAAACACGGGTCGTGACCTCCCCCGCGCCTCACGCCCCCGACTGCTTTCCCCACTCTGATTGGTCAAAACGCTCAAAGCCCCGCCCACACCGCTTCGGCTACAAATGGCGGCGGCGGGGCCACGGCCCCGGTGTGAGAGCGGAGCGGAGCTCGGTCAGGGAGCAGCGGGTTCGTGTCACTGCGGAGCGGCGGCGGCGGAGCTCGGAGGCGGCTCCGGCCCAGGTGGGACCCGCGGTCGGTCGTGCCCCAGCTCGGGGCTCGCTGCGGGCTGGGGCCGCTGCTCGGGCGGGAGGTGTCCGTGCCCGGCTCGGGGCTGCCGCGGGATGAAGCTGAACGTGCCTCAGAGCCCGAAGCGCTGCGGGCGCCGAGCGGGGGCAGAAAGCGCCGCACGCTGCCCGCTCCGGGCCGAGGCTTCTCGGCGCTGCCCTCTGTGCCAGGAGCCGCTTCACGGTCACAGGTAGGTAGCCAGAGCGGCTGTGCCGCCCGGAGCTGGGCTGCAGCGGCTGCAGAGCCACAGGGGCCGGGGCTGCGGGGAGCGCAGAGCTCCCGGAGGCTGCGCTTGTCTCCGCAGCTGCTGCCGCAGCTCTGGGAGCGGGGACAGCGCAGCCAGAGCCGGCACCGCCCTGCTGAGCCTCGGTGTGCCGCGGGGCCGGGACCAGCAGTGACCTCGCATCGTGTCCCTTTCAGGGTGTAAAGCTGTTCCCGAGGCGATCTCCGAGAGGCTTTGTCAGCACTCCTGATGTCTCGGGAATAAGGTGCTGTGTGCTCCAGGCAGAGAGTTGAGGGCTGTGAGCTGGAGGAGAGTGAATTCTGCTCTGTTCATGAGCTGCAGAAGGCACCAATGGGGAATGGAACAGCAATTGGCAATGTACTGAAAAGGAACCTCAGAACATTCCTGGGTGAGTGCAGGGCCACCCCTGTGGCCTTTACGGAGGGGACAGTGTCACCTCCCAGGGCCAGGGCTGGCAGGTGTGTGGCTGTTTCCCGATGTCTGGAAGAGGCCTCGTGCTCTGCTGGGCCCCAGCAGTGTCTGGAACCAAGAGCCCCAGCTGCCCCCAAGGCTGTGCAGGTCTCCTGCTGCAGCCTGTCCCCACAGCTGTGTCCCTGGCTGTCCCCACAGCTGTGTCCCTGGCTGTCCCCACAGCTGTGTCCCTGCCTGTGCCCAGCTCTTGGCTCTCTGGCTGCCAGCTGAGTGAGGGGCACAGTGGCTGAGGGGTCCCTCCTGTGCTCCCTGGGCACGGGGTGAGCAGATTGCAGGGCCGGGTCTGGCTCTGGCAGCCAGCAGCTCTTTCCTGCTCCAGGTGAATGGTTCAGCTCCCGTCCCGTGCTCACGGCGGTGCTGATTCTGCTGCTCCTGGTGCTGGTGCTGGCTTTGGGGGTGGCCTTGGCTGTGCAGTCAGGTAAGGGAGGGGCAGCAGGCTGGGCCCAGCCCCTCGGGGCAGAGCGGGGTCCCTGCTCCCTGCAGAGGGGAATCCTCAGACCTTCTCCTCTTCCCCCTCCAGCACCACAGGTTCCAGTCACACCTGCGACTGCGCAGTTGGTTCTGGGCTGTCCCCATGGCTGGGTTGGGTCCAATGGGGTCTGCTACTACTTGTCAAGGGATTCCAGGAGCTGGGAGCAGGCTCAGGAACGGTGCTCCGAGCTCGGGGCCTCCCTGGCCATTCTCAAGGATGAGGCCATGGTGAGTGAGGGGCTGCGGGCGGTGTGGGGTGGCTGAGGGGAGCCTGGGGGTGCTCCTGGGCCGGGCTGGGTGCTCGTAGGGCTGGGGGTGCAGCCCTGTGCCGGGGCCTTGCAGGGAAGGAGCCCCGGCGTGCGGGGGCAGCCCCGGGCCCGTGTCCCCCCGAGGGGCCGGGGCAGCTCCCACTCCTCTCTCCTGGGCAGGATTTGCTCTTCCGCCTCCGCGGGAACGTGGATTACTGGATCGGGCTGTGCAGACGGGGCGAGCGCCTGTACTGGGGGGACGGCAGCAGCTACAGCTCCAGGTGAGTGCCGGGGAGCCGGGCAGGGCCTGGGGGGACAGGGGCACAAGTGTTCCCCTGGTGTCTTGGCTTGAAAAGACTGGTGTTTTGCTAAGGAATGCAGGAGCCTTCTCTGAAATGGAAAATATAAACCTCCTCCCTATGAATTATTATAATTTTTAAATTTTGGGCCTCTCAGGCAAAGATATGGGAATAGGAATTACAGTTCTTTACTAGGAAAATGAAAAATACAAATGTAGTAGTACAGACAAACAAAAAAACTTCTGACAGGATCAGAATACGACTTGACACCCTGTGGGTCGGGGTGCTGGCAGCAGTCCCATTCCTGGCTGGCTGCAGCCCTCCTGTAGCACAAGCTCTGGTTCTGCTGCAGTAGGGATCCTGGAGAAGAGTGGAGTTTTCCTCTGAAGGTTCAGGGGTGGTGTAGATGGGCCTTGGCTTCCTTTGGGAATTCAGTGAAGAAGAAAGCTGCTCCTCTGGGAATGCAGTGGACAAAGGCTGCTGTGCTGTTCCCAGGTCAGATTGTATCCAGGCAGGAGTGCTTGGCTTCTCCCTCTGAGTGGAGCAACTCCCCATGGGATGATGGAATTTTATCAGCCATACAGGGACACTCACTTCCCGTGAACAGAAGAGATCTCCTGGAGGGGGATTGGTTGTGGAAGAGATAAAGAAAAACTACCCAATGAACAGAAGAGAACTGCCTCACCTCTAAGAGATGGGAATAGAATACCCCTATTTCCAACCTAAGATACCTGGGAACCAGCGCTGTCTCTGCTCCTCCCTGCAGGGTTCCTGTCTTTGGCAGTTCCCAGTGTGCATACCTGGCTGAGAACAGATTCAGGAGTGAGAACTGCTCAAACGAGCGGCCGTATGTCTGCAGCAAGGCCCAGGCTGCCCTGTGACAGGGCTGCAGAAAGGACCTTGTCCACGCTGGGCAGTGGCAGCTCCAGCTGTGAGCCCAGCACAGCGCTGTCCTTCCTCAGCTGCACCCTGTGCCTTGCACTGACTCTCAGGGTCACCTCAGTGCCTGTTCATCCCCAGTGCCAGCGCTGGCCTGGGTGCTCAGGGGAAAAGTCTCTGCAATATATCCTGCCACAGATGCTGCCTGCAGTGAGTGGATTGCCCTCATTGAAACATGGCTGACTCTTTAAAATTTTTATAGAAGTTTGTTAAGGGGCAAATTCCTGTGCTGAGGTGCTTGGCTATTTGCATATGGTTTACTTAAACTATGTTCTTATTGTACTGTTATGTTATAGGCCTATATGCATATTCATGCGTTTGTACATACTCAAACATTGTTTGAGTTTAGATGTTCTTTTGCTTGGTTTTAACCTTTGACTTGTCTTCACGCTTTCTTGTATATTAAACTAATATAATTTTTTCTTGTGATTCTATCTTGTTGTATTTTCACTCTCTGATAGCAAGGATCAATAAATTCTTTTTTTGGATGCCCTGATTTCTGTTTCCATTTTCTTGTCTTTCAGATAAGATAGTCCTTGAATGTGGGAAATCAATGATTTTACACCATTTTCTGAGTTAGTTACATGATAAAATAATTTCAACACTTCACAGTCTCTATTATGCTATGGTCTAAAATTATATTACAATGCTATTTATTAATAAGCTATATGGTGCATATATTATACTATATCAAAAGTAGTAATTACAAATTGTACTATATCAGCATTTTTGTGATCAGTAATAGCTTGCGAGACAAAAGTTAATAGATAGATGCGAAAGCCAATAACTGCATTTGTTATTTATAACATTACACAACAAGCTCAACTGGGAAATCCAAATCGCCCTGGGCTCTTGGAAATCATCACAAACTGGCCCGCAGGTGAGACTTTTGCACTGTCCTTTGAAGATGTGAGAAATGACCCTCAATTTCAAAATTTTACAGGTTTGTTAAATATTGGATGCTCCAGTATAGAGAACAGGACTTGCCCTGGCTTGTCTGGCCCCTGCTGCTGCATCAGTGGCGGCAGCTGTGGTGTTTCACCCCAGAGACACTTTTGGCTAGCTGGATGTCACAGCTGGGCACATGGAGACACGTCCAGGCAAGCTGGAGCTCAGGTGGCAGCGGGATGGAGCTTCCCTCGCAGAGGGTCGCTCCTCAGGTTTCCCTCCACTGGAGAAGCTTTAAGGCTATGGTGAAGGAAAGGAGTTGGTTGTGATGGAGACTTTAATCCAGAGTTTTCATTCTGGCCCGCAGGCCTCTGAATGCAGCAGCAGCTCCAAACAGAACTCCAAATGCAGTCACTGCTCCATCCATCAGAACTTTTTGGACCGTGTGGCTGCTCGCCTTTTTCCTCGAGGAGGGAAGGGATAGGGAGCCACCAACCAGCTATGGGAGAGGAGGTCTCAGGGGACAAAGGACACCTGGATGCCCAATGCCCCCCGGGGGTGGCAGGCATCTTCTGAACCTGCCCAATCCCTGACACACTTCTGGAATGGCAGGAGTGACAGACACTGCTGGCAGGAGTCAGGGTGGGGAAAGTAGGAGTGACTGACACACCTGGGGGGACACCTTCAGGGGAGGAACCAGGGGTCCTGGGGTAATCCATGAAATCACACTGCAACAGTTAAACCTTAACAAAAAAATACAACAATGGACTGAATAAGGATAAATTACAGCACTGGGGTCTCTGGGACTATCAGCCACGTACCCATTCACAAAATGGGTGCTCTGCCTTTTTATACCCTCAGCCCCTCCCAAAGCTGTGTCAGTGAACCCTTCTCTGCCGTGCACTGGTGCAGATCACTTCCTTACATCTCGACTGGAGCTCAGGTGCTGTCCTGTCGCCCCTCCTGGTTATAACCCAGCCCTCCCCAAATGCCCTGGCAGTTTGTCAGGCCATGGTCCCTGGTCCCTGACCGGGAATGTAAGTGCTGGGATGAAGATCTCACCTCTTGGGCATCCAGACCTGGTCGAGTCCCTGCAGCTAAACCAGCCCAAAGTCTCTCTTACCTTCTGCTGCTCTCAGGAGGGAAAAGCAAAGCAGACAAAAGCATCCCCAGACCGCCTGCGGATCCATGGTGGGCTCCGGGAGGCAGGGCAGGGAGGGGGTGGGAGAGAGGCAAGATCAGCAGTGTCCGGGGATGGGGCCCGACCGGCTCCCTGTCCCCGCCTTACCCAAGGAAAGGCAAATAATTAAACCTCTGTGCCAACCCCCAGCAGCCGCGGGGCCTTTGGAAATCAGCTGAGGTTTGCCCAAGGCCGGCGGCAGGGGAGGGAAGCTGGAAGAAAAAAAAAAGAGCTGCCAGAAGCATTGAGGGGTGGAGGAGCTGCCCCTTTGTCCTGACACGGGAGGGGGATGCTCAGAAAGCTGCTCTGTCCTTTGGTGATCGCTCTCTTCCCATCACGGGAGAAAAGGCAGTTCCTTTCAAAAGAAAAGACCCAGAAGGGGGAAGGGGGGAAACAGCTTTTCCATCCTTTTAGCTGGAGAATGGGATTTGCAGCCTGGAGCCTCAAGTTACTTAAAGGGCCAGGCTGGAGGGGACGGGGAGCACTGCTACCCCAGAAACAAACGGGAAAGGGCTTAGGAAATCCATCTCTAAATCCCTTGGCACACTAACCATACAGTATTTTTAAAAATGCCTGAAGTTTCTGATTGCTGAGTTTAATTGTTTTCTACAGACGCCAAAGTAAGGGGTGGTGATGCAGCTCAGGGTCCTGGGAAAGCTTTTGCTAAAAAGAATGGGGGGGTAGAAAAGGGAGGCACTTCATGTGTCCTTCTGGAAGTGATCTGCATATTGCAGTGGGATCTTACAATAGCACATAAAGAGAGGGGGAAGCCCTTTAAGACCAGGAACAGCGGTGTTTGCCCTCAATATTAACCTTGAGATTTTGAAAATAAGGCTCTCTCTCTCAATTCAAATCCATAGATCAGCATGACAAAGGTATTCTCCTTCAATTTGAACATGAAAATAATGGGAAACGGTGATTCCCAGTCAACTGAAACACTCAAAATCATGAAGAAGGTGTGCTTTCCTTCAATTGAAACCCTTCAAATTGTCGGCTAATGGGGATCCTCCACAATTCAAACCCAGGCAATTACGGAAAAGGTGTTGTTTCCTTTAATTTAATCCTTTTTTCTCCTCATAACCCCCCTTTTTGGGCGCCACTGGGGCAGAACTGGGGGCACTTCTCTCTCCTCAGTGGTCACACCTGGGGCTGCTTCATGTTAGAGGGTGAGGGGAAGCTCCGTTTAGTGCCGGGAAGGAGCAGGAAAAGCTCTAGCAGGAGTGAATCCCGTTGGGAAGACGGGGCTTGGGCCGGCTGCGTGTCCCATCTCTGGCCCCGACCTCCAGAAGGCAGCGAGGAGGCACCAGGGAGCTGGAGGAGCCCCGAGTGAGGAACCAGGTGGGAATGAAATGAAACAGAACAGGATAAGGATAAGGAAAGGATAAGGCGCTGAAAGAGCGGCACGGGAGAGGCTGGGAGGTGTGAAGGGAATAAAACACAGAGGATGGTGTAAAATGGCATAAAAGCACTGCACCAGCAGTGGCCGGTCATCGCTCGGTGCTGGCGGCGTTTGCAGAGCCGAGGGATGGATGGGCTGAGTCCGGCCCGGCTGCGCCTTTCGGGAGCAGCACCTTGGTATTTTATTCCCACAATTTTCCGGCGATAAGGAAGGATGTTTCTCTCGCAGTAGCTCGTGCTGCATCTCCCTCTCCTTTCCCCCGTGGGCAGCAGCCCTGTATGCCGGTTTTCCTTTATCTTGAGACAAACCCCCAGTGTCCCCAGCCCTCGGTCCCTCCCCGGGCCGGGTGTCCCCAGTCGCTGTCGGGCTGTGGCGGGGGCAGGAAGCTCCGGCCCCGCCGCCAGCTCGCACCACACCGGGCCAGGGCCAGCGGGCAGAGATGCTTTGGCTTCCTGTCCCCTCCCCCGTGTCCCCAACCCGCTGCCACCACCCCCGTGTCCTCAGCCTGTGTCCCCCCGGCTCTGGCGACACATGGAGGACGAAAACGGCTACGTGATCTTAGACCGAGGGTACAAGCGGGGCTCTGCGGGGAGGTCTTCACCCCGGCAGGGTGCAGGTATTGGGGTCGTGTCTGCTGGTCCCCTCCCGATCTTTGGGGGAGAGGAACTGGAGAGGGGTGGGTGCAGGCTGAAGTCACCCAGGAGTCGCCAAGAGCTGCCCAGGGTGGGGAAACTGAGGCATGGCTCAAGGGAGGCAGGTCTGGAGGGGTTTTCTTGATGCTGTTGTTGTCTGCTGTCCCATCTCCCCAAGCCGTGACCCCAAAAGATGGACCAGAGGGGGTTTTTGGGGTCACCCAACTCCTCGTGCGGGGGTGGGGTCGGGTCTCATTGAGTTGCTTTGCCCCAGGACTCCCTGCCTTGGGCTCTGGGGATTTGGGAATGCGACAGGTGCTCCCGAGCCTGCTCTTTTTTCCATATTCCTTTCCTGGCGGCAGGGTATGGCTTTCAAGGATCCCAGAGGGTCCCCGCAGCATCCCCCTGCTGTTCCCACCGTCTCAAGGCCCTGACGGCTGCCCTGGCGGTGTCCCTCATGCTCTGCCGTGAGTTTGCGGGGTGGCAGAGGGCTCCGGGCACCCCTTCCCACCCCACTCCCGATTTCCCTGACCGGGCTGGGCACCCCCCTCTCGCAGTCTCCTGGTGGGTGGCACAGCAGTGCCAGCCCAAGGGGACCACAGGTTACGGGAACGCCTCGCTGGGAATTGCCCATTCGGACTGGGATGCCATCTTCAGGGAGATGCGGAGGATCCTGTGCCCGCCCCGAGGTAACGCACCCCTCGGGGGGCTGCTTAGAGCCTCCCCCCAATAAAGGGAGGCCGGAGATTCCCTCCGGCCCCGCAGCGCTGCCTCAGCCCCGTGTGCCCACAGAGAGCGAGGGATGCCGGCTGTGCGCCGTGGGCTGGGTGCTGATCGGGGCCAAGTGCTACTGGATTTCCGATGGGATGAACCCCTGGAACAAGAGCCGGGAGGACTGCAGGGACCGGGGCTCCGCTCTGCTGGTGCCCTGGGATCAGGATGAGCTGGTGAAGGAAATGGTGGCGCTGGGGATGTGGGATGCAGCTGCACCCGCAGGGCTGGTGCTGCCAGAGGGGTTGGATGCACCCATGGAAGGCTTCCCAAAATCCTGTGTTCAGTCCCCCCGCTGTGTCCAAGCTCCCCCAGGTGCCTGTGGCAGAGTGTGGGGGACACGGGTGGGGCTCATTGCCGGGATGAGGACAGAGGCAGTTTTGGGGTGACCAAAACAGCGTCATCACTTCTCCTTTCCCGGGCCAGGAATTCCTGAATGAAAGCCTGCAGAAACCCACACGGCACTTCTGGATCGGCCTCTCAGTGCCTGTGGCTGGGATGGGCTGGACCTGGGAGAACGGCTCCGACCTCGACCAGGACCGGTGAGCGCCCAGGGGAGCGCTGGGGGTCAGGAGGGCACCCCATTGTCCCCCAGGGACCCCCGGGGTGACACGGGCTCCTTCCTGTCACCCGCAGGTTCCAACTGGACTTTGGGAATCACCCTGGAACCTGTGGAACGCTCAAGGGGAATGCGATCAGCCCTCAGACCTGTGACACGAGGCTGCAGTGGATCTGCCACAAAGAATCTGTCCAGATCTGAGCCTCCATTGCACCCCAAAACCAGCGTTAATGCAGGAAAAATCCCAATTTGCAGCTCCGCCGGGGATGGGCAGAGCCACAGCCCGTGAAAATCTCCCCAAGATGGGCAATGTAGGAGAGAAATCAACATAAAAAAACGAATAAAACCTAAAAATCACTTGGGGAAGTGCACTTTTGAGGTGAACATTGGGAAGAGGGAGGGCGAAACGTGGCATTTTAAGGGGTGTTCTGGTGCCGGGATGATCCAAGATTCAGCTGGAGGAGCAGAACTTGAGACTGATGGTCCACAGTGTCCCTGTCGATGTCCCCTGTGCTCCCCCCACGTCTCCCTGTGTCACTCTCGTGTCCCCCATGTCGGGGGCAGTCTAGAGATCCTCCAGGAGTCCAAGGCCAGCCACAGCTGCCGGTCCTGGCAGGTTTTGTCTGGGAGGCTATTCCCAATTTTAGGAGGCATTATCCCCGCTTCTGCACCCGCAGCTTCTGAGCCCATGGCCTGTGCAGAGGATCAAGGCATCTCAAAGACTACCAAATAGGGATTAATTAGCTTAATAAACAGCTCCTAATTAGTGGGTAGGAGAAGTGAGGCCCCAGGGCTTCTCTCTGAGGTGATGCCACTCCACGAACCGGGCTGGGAAAGCCGGGCTGTGAGCTCTGCAAAACGGCGCGTCCATTTTCAAATACATCTGGAAATCCATCAATAGAACCATCCCATGGATCAATTCCCGGCAATTTATTGACTCTCATCTTTCAGAGATCAGGACGAACATTCTGATTTTTTATTTTTTCCATTTTAGTGGGCTGAGGGTTTTTTTTTCTCCCACTCGCAGTAGCTCCCTGTCCTTTCCCCCGTGGGCAGCAGCCCTGTATGATGGTTTCCTTCATCTGGAGAGGAAACCAGATCAGAGAAAATAAAAAACCCCCAGTGTCCCCAGCCCTCGGTCCCTCGAGTGTCCCCAGTCGCTGTCGGGCTGTGGTGGGGGCAGGAAGCTCAGCACTGGGCCAGCACCAGTGGGCAGAGATGCTTTGGCTTCCTGTCCCCTCCCCCGTGTCCCCAACCCGCTGCCACCACCCTCGTGTCCCCAGCCCGTGTCCCCCCGGCTCTGGTGATACGTGGAAGATGAAAATGTGATCTTAGAGCCAGTGGGCAAGCGGGGCTCTGCGGGTATTGGGGTCGTGTCCTCCGGGCCCCGCCGATCTTTGGTGGCCCGAGAGTGGGTGGGGGTCGCAAAAGGAAGAGTCCGGCGGTGTCACTGGGGGGGTTGAGGGTCCCAGAAGGATTTGGAGGGGCATGGGGACGTGGCTGCGGGCAGGAAGCCGGGAGTACAACCCGGGGACGGAGCACAGGGTGCGGATCCACGGAGGAAGAGGGAAGCCGTGATGCCTTCAGTTTTAGCTTTCCTATTTTCCAGATTCTGTACTTCATTAGTGTTATAAATGAAAATTTGTCCAGCCAAATTAATATGAAAAAATAAAATGTTTATTTGCAATCAAATTCTATCTATCCAGCCACAAGGAAAGAACAGGGCCGAGCCCGGGGTCGGCCCTGGGTGTGCAACAAGGAGTCAGCCTCAGCAGAGGTTTTCCTCCATGCCCACACACCTCCATCCTGGTACAAGTGGTTTTTATAGGGAAAATTCCGCCTGAGACCAAGATTTCAGCAGTCAGTCTTTTCTTCTATTCAGAGTCCATATGTTAATAAGATTTTCTTTTTGGCGATGAGGAAGAACCATTCAGTGTCCGGAGTTTGTTGATTCACATGTGTCTGCCTGAGGATTTCCACGATATCCATCTCGGGTTGTTCACACAAACTATCAGCACCTGGGGTTTCTGTATCTCCCCAGACATGGCCCATCTCCTGGCCAGCTGTACCTTCTTACTTGTAAATCAGTTTCCAAAATACACCCAGTCTCACCTGCAAGGGTGGGGGGGAATCCTAATACAAGCATGTATACTCTAACAAATATTCAATATCACATATATCATATTAGAAATGGCACAAATTATATCTACTACACATAACAATTAGTATTTAATTCTGAACTTCATCTAAAGTGTTGGCAAGTTCTCATAGTTCAGTCAGAGAAAACAATCCTTTTCCAGCCCGAGAACTAAGGACACCAGTGCAGCTTCAGGCCCAAAAAGTGTAAAACAACAGCAAATTAAGGAGAGCAATCTGGGAGAATGGGACTGCATCACCTGGAGCTGGAATTGGACAATTAACCTCAATGTGGAAATGGACCAAAACTTATAAAAGTCTGAAAACTCGTGACACACTGTCCATCTTGGGTGTGGCCACGGGCAGGCTCTTGTACTGCTCAAGGTGTATCCTTTGAGGACTCTTAATAAATCTCTGCTTTATTCCTTTAACACTGTCAGGCCTCTGTTCTAGGCAGCCTCTCAAGCCATCAGTCGCTGGTTGTTGTTTATTATTATTATTATTATTATTATTATTATTATTATTAATAATAATAATAATAATAATAATAACAACAATAATAATAACAACAACACCCCCTCTCCATCTCAAAGTCACCTCCCTCCATCCCAAGTCACCCTCTCCAGCTCACAGCCCCCCTACCTGTGCACTCCCAGACAGTCCCAGGGGGTCCTGTGGCACTCTCTGGGTGGGTTCCATGGGGGGTCCTCAGGGTGGATCCTGGAAGATCCCCATGGGACACTCTCTAGGACCCCCCAGGAAATTCCACGACCCCGCCTTGGACCTCTCAGGACCTCTGCAACCCCTGGGACTCCCATGGTACCAACTCTCCAGACCCCTCCAGGACATCCTGGGACACCTTAGGACCTTCCAAGACCCTCCCAGGAAGCCCAAGAACATGGAAGGATTGCTCCCAGACAAAAAGAGGGACAGTTCTGGCTGGCCTTGGCCTCCCAAGGCCACCTCAGGCTGCCCCAAAGGCATTTTGAGTGACAACCTTTCCCACCCTCTGGACAAGAGCCATCCTTCACAGACAGGCACCCCCAGCTGAAAGTGGGATTTGGCTGAGGAGGAAGAACTACAGAAAGTAGTTATAATTCCCCCTTCCATTTCTTTGTGGAAAGAGGAAAAAGCCCTCCTTTATTTTAAACTTGACTGCTTTCAGACTCGACTTTTGCACCAGGACATGAACTGATTTGTCCTCCTGCATTGGTCTCTGTGGTAGTTTTTCTCTCATAGATATGTAACCAATGCACAGGGTCATGCTAACCCTCCACAGGATCTTGGAGCACTGCAAAACCGTGAATCGTTTGGATTTTTCTCTCTCCAGCTCCCTTGCAAGTCGTCCTTTAAAGGATGTGTGAGAGTTTTAGCACGGGCAGTGTTAGCCAGGTGGTGCTTGGCCTCTCCTGGGAAAGGCAACTCCCTTCTCTGGGACAGCAGTCACATTGGCACAGTCTCAACATCAATCCTGCCACCTGTGGGGAGAACCCAGCTACTCTGATATTTTAAAAAATCATCTGAATATTGGGAAAACCAATTCCTACCTGGGCTGTATGATAGACCAAAGAAAAAATGGAAATGTGTTCAGGACCAACCTACACCAATTTGCTTTTGTGTCCTCTCTCTCCCCTCACTCAAATGGCTCCTCTCCCTCCCTGATGTGGCTTTTCCTCTCCACCCAGGTATTCATAGCAAGATATTCCCTTCTACCTGTGCTTTTAGCCATAATAAACATAAAAAGCTCTTTGTTTCCTGGCATTACGTGAAGGTGTGTGTGAAAGTTAGCAGTGATGCGCCCAAAGAGACACTTTTCAGGGCTGGAGGAACAAACAAGATTTCCTCTCAGCCTCTCCAGAGCAAGTTGCTACTTAGAATGCATAAATGTTAGTTTTAAGACTATTTTCTTGAAGGCTGAGGTCATTGGAGTTTGCAGAGGTTTTTATACTGGGAAAACACAGCTCCTTTGGGATTCTCTTTTCTTTCTATCTTGGCACACACGTGGCAAGAAGAACTACTTTGTGAGCCTGGTATTGGGTTATAAACAGACCTGTTGGTTCCTTTTTTCTGCTAAAAAGAGCATCTGATGTCTAGGCACAGCTCTAAAAACCATCCCAGGAGGGCAGTGTGCTTGGGATAAAAGCACTGTCTGCAGGTGTCACCTTCTGAGAGGTGACAGCTCGGGTGGCACGGTGACAGCAGACAAGCAGTGCCTGTAAGGCAGCAAACTACAAATGCCAGGAGCTGCTCTGGTGTATCTGCTTCAAAAGAGTGTAGAGACAAAAGTAAGGGAGGTTAAGGACAAAGGTTTAAAATGCCACACCAGAATCTGTCTTAAAGGCTGCACAGATTTATAAATCCTAGAGCCAGGTTGTGTTCTGTGGAGATTAAGCAGAAATGGCTCAATGTGGGCATTTGCTCCTGCTGCCATCTCCAGGAGAGGAGCAGAATCCAGCTCTCCATGGCACCGTGCACTGCAGCTGCTCCAGGTGCTCATTTTGGGAAATAACCAGATGCTGCTGTGGTACCTGCCCAGTTCACACTTACTGGCAACCAGAGCATGACCTGTGCCCTCAGAACTCAGCCCCAGCTGCAGCTCTGCTGTCACTGCACGGGCAATTACTGATGGGAAAAGTTTTCCCTTCCTTTTGTTGCTGCCTTTCCCCCCCTGCAACTATTCTGCCACTTCAAAAAGTTCCTTTGCATAACCTAAATGCCTTGAGGTGTTTGTCAGGTTTGCCCTGGATGTCTGAAAACCACTGAGCTGGTCCCAAACAATGTTCTGTTTACTGAATTCATTTCATGAGGTCAAAATTAATGCCAGGGGACACTAAAACCTTTAACATATTAAAACCCTCCTGAACACCTGGGCAGTTTGGCTGTTGCCACTCTTCCTGTGGTTAAGTTTTATGGAATAGCCTCACGGGGCAGCAGCCCTCAAATCCTTCTCTTGCTAATAAACTGTTTTGGGAACTTTGTGGTGTAAGTGGTTGTCAGTCACGGGTGTGGGCAGTGAGGGTGGTGAGGGGTCCCACCTGATCCACGCAGAACAGAGCAGATTTTAATCCATGCATTAGCAGAAGGAACAGACTAGATAATGCTGTGATGGCCAGTAGTTCCTGCCTTATATATTGCACAGAACAAAAACTCTCCTCTAAAGATATCACCAAATAATTTGGGTTAGAATGGACTTTAAGGGTTGTCTTGTCCCCACTGCCTGCCGTGGACAGGGACACTGCCACTATCCCAGATGGCTCCAAGCCCCATCCAACCTGCCCTTGGACACTTCCAGGGATCCAGGAGCAGTCACAGCTTATCTGGGCACCCTGTGCCAAGGCATCTCCAGCCTCACAGGGAAGGATTTCTTCCCAATGTCCCATTTAACACTGTGCTCTGTCAGTGTGAAGCCATTCCCCCTTGTCCCAAATCCCTCTCCAGCTCGCCTGGAGCCTGTTTAGGCACTGGAAAGGGCTCTGAGTTCTTCCTGGGGATTTCTCCAGGTGGACACCCTGAGCTTTCCCAGGCCGGATCCAAAGCAGAGGGGCTCCAGACCCAGATAATTAATAAAGGGAGCGGGCTTACAAACTATTTATTTTTGTTGTTTGTGGGGATTTTTTTTTTTTGTATTTTAACAAAAAAAAAACCTGTTTGTAAGGTTTTACCGCCTCCCTCCAGGTGAGGGCGCTGCTCTCCCGCCGCCTGAGGGGGCGTGGCCTCGCAGCGTTGGGGCGTGGCCTCAGCATTGGGGGCGTGGCCTCGGCATTGGGGGCGTGGCCAGCGGGGCGGGGCACGGCGGCGCCGGGACCCCGCGGGGAGCGGGAGGAGGAGGAGGAGGAGGAGCGGGGAAGAAGAAAAGCCGGGAGGAAGGAGCTAAAGAGGTGGCGGCGGCCGGAGCGATGGTGAGCGGGGACTGCGGGGCTGCTGTGGGCCGGAGAGGCGTGTGCCGGCGCGGCCTGTGCGGCAGCAAGGCCCGGGCCTGGAGCGGCGGGGCTGGGGGCCCGGACGCGCCTCAGGGGATGTCTGGCCGAGGGTGGGTGCGAGGTCACGTCCTCTTCTCAGCCCCCACCCTTCCCTGGATGTAAATGTGTGTTTTTATTCACACGCTGTTTCCCTCGTGCCCCGCAGTTAACCTGGTTTCGGGACGGAGAGGATTATAAATGGTGTTTTCTCCTGTCTCTGCTTGATTTCACTTGGGTGGGGCGGAACGATGTTTTCCTCGTGATTTTGGTGGAGGTGCTGATCTGGCTGAGAGAAATCGTGTTTGTTGATTGATTGTTGTTTGGTTTTTTTTTTTTTTAGAGACACGGTTTGCTAATTGGCTGTTATTTTTTAGCTGGAAGGAAACTTCGGGATTGCTTGGAATATAGCTGGCTCTAACCCGCATTGGCACGGCGTGAATCGTGCAATTTCTCAAACCTGGAAGGGGCACTAGATTTTTTGGTTGTTTGGTTGGGTTTTTCCCCTTATCAGCGAGGGAAATTGCAATCACAGCTGCTGAGTGATAAATGAAACAGCATTATCTTTGTCCCACTCCTTTGTCCCGCTTGGCTGTTGGATTGCCAAGCTCCCAAGTGCTGCTTCCCCTTCCAGCTTTGGCGTGGGACAGCACCAAGAGCCCGCACAGATTGTGTTGGGGCTGCTTTCAGCTGCCAAAATTTGGCACTGGGTAAGCCCTTGGCTTGTTGAGCAGGGGGCGGTCCAGACTGGCCTGGGGCTGTGCGGTCAGGCTGTTCTCACCCCAGCACCTCCTGTGCCAGAGCTTTGCGGGGGAAATTGCTGCTCTTTGCACCTGAAAGACCTGCTCAGGTCTGCTCTTTTATTCACTAGGTTAGACAGTGGCTATTGCACAGGATTCCTGGCTACTGGACAGCTTAGGAAGTTGGCTTTGTATTCCGGGAATGAGGCTTACCTCTGGACAAACACTGGCACACAACATTTTCCTAAGCTGTGGTTTCACTCAGGCATCCTTCCTGTGACCTTAGCAAAAAGCACTGGAAATTTTCTTACCTAGACAGGGTAAAATCTTTCTTTTTCCGTGTTCTGCTCATGTCCACCCTAGTCAGAGTTTCCCACCCTCTTCTTACCCTGAGAAGTTGTATCTGAATCGCTGAGCAGGGGAGGGTTTGCTGAGGTGTTGCCTCATTTCCTGCCTGGGGTTTCTCCAGCAGCGCTTGGTGGTGTGGAGATAAAAAATCCCAGCATTTATTGAGTGTGGTGTGCCTGGTGTGGCAGCCTTGCTGTGACTCCTGTGCTCAGAGGGCTTCTGTGGAGGTCCTGAGTAAGGATTTTGAGGTTCTGCTTGTCTCTTTTTCCAAACACACAACTTTGCCAATAAAAAGATGTCTCCATCTGATCTCCTGCACCAGCTGCTTCCACCACAGAGCTGCTGAGAAGGACTTGGGGATGCTGTGGGTGGCAGCTGGTGCTGCCCTGGGCTGAGCCCCAGCAGGAGAGGGGGGATTCTGCCCCTGCTCAGGTGAGACCTCACCTGCAGAGCTGCCTCCAACCTGGGGGACCCAGCACAAGAGGGACCTGGAGCTGCTGGGGAGAGTCTGGAGGAGGCAACAGAGTCATTAAAGGGATGGAGCAGCTCTGCTGGGAGAGATGGGGTTGTTCAGTCTGGCGAGGAGAGGCTTTGGGGTGACCTCATTGTGACCTTCCAGTGACAAGATAGGTGGAGAGAGACTCTACAAGAGACAAGGGGGAATGGCTCCACACTGACAGGGTGTATAGGTTAGATATGAGGAAATAATTTCTCCCTGTGAGGGTGGTGAGATCCTGGCACAGGGAACCCAGAGTAGCTCTGGCTGCTCCATCCCTGGAAGTGTCCCAGGCCAGGCTGGAGGGGCTTGGAGCCACCTGGGATAGTGGAAGGTGTCCGTGCTCATGGCAGGAGGTGGAGCGAGATGATCTTCAAGGTCTCTTCCAAACCAAATTGGTCTGTGATTCTACTATTCTGCTGTTTGTATTGTTTGCATCCCGGGCAGTGAAAGGCATTTCTTTTCAAGTACTACCAGGCCTAGTGCGTGCTTTAGTCCTGCCTTTGAGCATGAACTGAGATTTAGGATTCTACCAATTGATTTAGCAGCAGGTGTCCTGGTTTATTTGCTGTGGTGATTGTGATACAGTTTTCTGTACTGAGAAAAAAAATTGTATTTCCTAGAAATCTGCGTGTAGATGTCACTCAGAATCCTTTGTGTTCTGTTTCCTTTGCCTCTCTTTGCTCATCAAGATTTATCCATGCTATATCAGGAAAGGCACGTGACTAGACATTGCAGGGGTTGAAGGGCTCTGCATGTTGGTGTTGATAAGATAATTTTTGAGGATTCTGCCCTATGGTCAGACTTGCCCAAGAGCAGGGCCTGTAATGTAGAATAGCAGCATTGGGTTTGTGCTGATACTGGGGGCTTTGTGTGAGGCTTGCATAACCCTGCTGGGAGGCTGTGCCAGGGCTCCGTGCTGCCTTTGTTCATGGATGCCTGCTCCCAGAACAATTGCCATGCTGGGCTCTGCATCCACACTGCTCCTGCCAGCACTTCATGTCTCAGTACTCTGGGTACCTCTTGGTGGCACCCAGGTGCTCATAAAATATTTCAAAGGAATACCCATTTTATTATCTGGAAGGCAGGCAAGAATCTGAGGTGTGGAGGAATAAAATATGTCCAGATGAGCCCCAGCATGCAGGGAGCTGGGCACTTCTTTTCCCCTTATTACCTTGGGTGTCAGCAGAGGATGTTTCTTTGCACATTCTTGGAGCTGATGACCCACAGAGATCCATGATGAGCTCACCATTGGGTGAATCCTGTCTCTTGTGAGGTCTGTGCTGCCTGGAGTGTGCATAGATGTGTGCAGAACCTTCTGTAAATTGGTTTGCATAAGTGAGCAATGTGAACATGACACCTTGTGTGTATTTTGGGTTAAACTAAACTTGAACTTAATTTTTGGAGTCTTTTGGGCTTCTGTAAAATTGTACTTTTTTGGAGCCACCAATCAGTCTTTCCCCATTTTGTTTTGGTAGTTTTACATTCCATCTCTGGAGTGGAAGCTAGAATGCTGCTGTACTTACTCTGACTTGCTGCCTTGTTTGTTTTTGTGCCGAAGCTATAATTAGCCATTGTTTAGCCACTCCTCTTGACCTCTCAGGGCTGGTGGTACAGTATGCATACATTCATTTTGCAGACACTATACGTGGCAAACCTCCCCTCCCCAACTGCTGTCATTGTAGAAAAAGAAAAAGTTTCAGTGGTGGAAACAAATGCAATGCAGGCAAAACTGGTGGTGTTGAGGAGCTGTGGTAAAATGAGTGTAGCCTGAACGTGGTTTTAATTTCACTTACTTCAGCCCATACATCCCAAAGTTCCTGATTTTTGATTTCTGAGCGATCACACATCCGGTGTCGCTGTGTCTGCCCACATCCTTTGGTCCGGCTGGGCAGCACGTGGTCCAAACCTGGAGCTGTAATTAGGAGCTGACTAACAAATATTCCCTGCCTGGTGCTTATGAAAGGCATTTGTCAGGCTGGGGTTGGCAGGGAGGGCCGGAGGAGCAGAGTCATTTCTGGGGTGCGAACCAAAACCCCGCAGGCAGCAGCAGCAGCTCTTGGAGGAGGCTGGGCTGGTGTTGCTCAATCCCATTGCTGGCTCTCTGGTGGCATCTGGGCAGGCTGGTGGCTCTGAGTCCAGTCTCAGCCTGGTCACTCTGGTCACATCTGTGGCCAGAGCACGTGCAGGCAATGAAGTGTCAGCAAGGCAGGGCTAATTGGAGCCTTCCTTCTACTTAAATAAGCGAGGCTGCCGTGTCCTTGCTGTTTGTTTTCAGCCAGGAAGCTTCTCCTGGGAAGAACTCGTTGTGTTGGAGCAGAGGCCGTAATTACAGTGGCAGCACCGGTATTCCCCTGCTCCCCTAATCTGAGCTGTGGGAGCCATGTCCCTTGGCCTGGATTTACTGTGTGACAGCCACCACAGCCACCTCCTGCCTCAGCTCTGGCAATGTGAGCAAGCTGATGGCAGACACAGATGTTCAGGTTAGGGTGCGTGGAGAAGTGTAGTAATTACATATCCTCTGAAGAGAGAGAAGCTTAGTTCTCTCAGGGTTTTAGAAGCTGTGAGAAAACTCAGAGAAAGAATTCAAACAATTATTCTCTTTCTGTTTTATTTTTTTATCTATTTATTCTTTATAGATACAGTTCTCCAGAGTATACTATTCATAGTTCACCAATAGTGTGAGAGGAGATTCCTAAAGGCCAATCAGGTCTTAAGTCCACCATTGTTTCTGTAAATTTCTAATAATGAAGTGTCTTTTCATGCCTTCTGATGATAAGAGTCTCTATATCACCTTTACCTGTCCCCAATACCCGTTTGGTGATGGAGAAGTGGTCAGAGGGTCCCTAGCTTGGGATTATGTGTGAATACAGGTGACAGCTGAGGATGTGGTATAAACTGACAGAGAGTAGGTTTAGATTGGATATTAGGAAGAAATTTTTCCCTGAGAGGGTGGAGACAGGGTGCCCAGAGAAGCTCTGGCTGCCCATGGATCCCTGGAAGTGTCCAAGGCCAGGCTGGGTGGGGCTTGGAGCAGCCTGGGACAGTGGAAGGTGTCCCTGGAAGTGTCCAAGGCCAGGTTGGACAGGGCTGGGAGCCACCTGGGATAGTGAAAGATCTCCCTGTCCATGGCAAGGGTTTGGAACAAGATGGTCTTTAAGGTCTTCACTGGCCTAAACCTTTCTGTGATTCTGTGATCTTAGCCCCTCCTTGGACAGTCAGCCTCATGGTATTGCTTAACATAAGCTTGCCTTTAAAAGCTACTTTGATTCTGTGGCCCCATTTGAAACCCACTTTAAACATTCTTTTGGAGGAAGGAAGGTTCAGCTGGTAGAATCTTTCTTCCCATTTTTCCCCACAGGTAAACTCAGACAGTGTTTCAATTTGAGCAGAAACAAGAAGGCACTTGTAACGAATGTCTGAAAGTCTGAGGTTCTCCAGTTTATTGCCATTCTGCTTTTTTCTTTTTTTTTAAAGCTTTTTTGCATCCTAAAACTCTCAGCTGAGGAAATGCTGTTCTGGCAAGAATGCAGAATGTGCTCTCATTAGCTTTGGCATTCCTCCCCCCTCCCTTTTCTATCATCTGGGACAGAAGAGCATTACTGCAGTTAATAATTTGTGCTCTTTTGTAGTGGCGTAAGTACTATCCCTGGAACCAGCTCAGCTAGCTAATGACTTTTAGAAATACAGTATTAAGGATGTATTCCTAATGTGTGCAGCTAAAAATTCAATATGTAAACTGCTTAGGTAGCTGAGTGCATTAATATCAGTACAAATGAGCACTGCAAGTCCTAATGATAGCAATTAGTATTTTATCTGATACCTGGGTCTGTCTTACTGCTCTGAGAATTAAAAACAAAGCTTCCAGTGGAGATTTTTTTTTTCTCCCTGCTCTTTAATGTGCTCATAAATCAGGTTTTTAAACTGCTTCTGAAATAATCCTGTGGCTTGTGAAGTTCTTGTGTGGGAAAGGTTCTCTTACAGAAATAAAAGCAGCTTATCTACTCTCTTCTAATGGGAAGGGAACCTTTATTTTTTGATGCCTTCACAAATAAGCAGTTTATTATCTTAGATGAAATTCTGTCCTGTAGACAGGTTTAAAATCAGACCAGCCTGTCGTCTTTAGCCCAGCTGGAGAAGCAGGAAGACTTTTTTTCACTCTGAGCAGCACCTCCAGGGCTGCAGGGCAAGGGATTCTGATGGCTGGGCTACCCAGAGGCTGTTTATTCCCTCTGCCCCCTCCCTGTAAAATGGATGTGGTCTGGGACTGCAATCGTAGAGAATTCCAGAATGGTTTGGGTTGGAAGGGACCGTAAAGATCATCCAGTGCCAGCCACCTTCCACTCGAGCAGGTTGCTTTGAGCCCTGTCCATCCTGGGCTTGGACACTTTTAGGGATCCAGGGGCAGCCCCAGCTTCCCTGGGCCTCACCAGCCCCCAGGGGAGGATTCTTCCTGACACCCCATCCAACCCTGCCCTTTGTCAGTGGGATGCCACACACCCTTGTCCTGTCATTCTGCTCGTGTAAAAAGTCACTCTGGCTCTTTTTCACAAGCTCCCTTTTAACCCAGCATGTTCCTGGGTGTAGTAAAAACATTCGAGTGCAACCTTCTAAATGCCCTCTGGTTTCTGTGGGATTAAGTGAATAATTCAGGAAGTAAAGGTCTCTCATGTCTTGCTGGATACTTTCAGGGAAAGGAGCATTTGGGAAAAACTGAGCCAGGGAGCTGAGAAATTGTAATTCACTTCTAACTCATCTTCTGTGACAATTTTCACTGGGTTTTTAAATCCCAGTTTCTATTATCCTCCTAAATGGATCAACCTCATCCTTCAAACTCATCTAAGTATGAAAGGAGTAAAGAAGGATAGTGAGAATGAAATACAGAGAAAACTTTACCTGGTCGAACTGTAACGGTTTCAGATTGAGTATTTTTAAAGAAGGAAAGGGGAAGTAATTCTTCATTGTCTTATGAACATAGTGAAAATCTTCTCTCATTTGTTCAAAATTTGGATATACCATTGAGTTCCTGTATGTCAGTTCTCAGGGGTTTCAGTGACAACAAAATGTGCAGACAGCTGGGATCTTCTGTCCAGAGCTTTCTCCAAGAGTGAGGTCAGTCTCTTGCCAGATTTATTTATTTTGGCTTGGCCATTGATTGAATGACTTCTGTCAAGAAGGCCATGTTCCATTTTGTTCAGGGCTTACAGTGTCCTCCATCTTCATAAAAAAAAAGGCACAACCCACTTTATATTTGATGCTGCAGCATTTTCTTGCCACGAGTTGAGAGCAGCTATTGAGACAGCAGCCCATTAGTGGCTCCATTTCCATCCTTTAAGTGCAGTTCCAAACCAGAATGGTATCCTGGATTTCATCCGGGGCAAAGAACCAAAGTCATTGTTGCTGGTTGAGCACTCATTTCCAGGGGTTTGCCAGTGAAGATTGTGCAAACTCACTGAAACAGAAGTACACCTCTGGTTAGCTGAAAAGGTGGCTCTTCCCTTAAATTCTGGGGTTAAATCGGCTTTGTGGTGAGTGGCTTGGAGGATGGGGCATTCATTAGCTGGGACATCGCTTAATTACAGCGGTTTGTGTGGCTGCTTTGTTTTGGAGGCTGAAATGTATTTTTAAATTGCCCTTTGCCAAGTGAATAGGTGCTAATTTGCCTTCTCAGAGCTCAGTGCTGCCTGCTTTTGCCAAATTCAGTTTCCTGTCCCTTCAGCCTCTGCTGGGACATGGGTGAAAACCCTCCTCTGTTAAGGGTAAACGCTGGAATTGTGCATTAATTCAGCCTGAATTTGTGTTTGGGTTGCTTAAATACTTTCAAACTCTGCCATGTTGTATGCATTTTACTGCTTTTCCAAAGTAATGGCTGTTCAATATGTTGCTTTTTGGTAAGGAAACCTGCCTTCCTCCTTTAGTTATTAGGAAAAAGTTGGCTGTTTTTTCAGACTGTTAGTAGCCTTTTCAGTTGTATTGGAATGACACCTTACACCCTTACAAAAAGTTAATTAAATGCTGCTCCTGTTGTTGGCTTGACCCAGAAGTGAGAGCTGTGAAGGCTCCTGAGAAGGGAAGTTTTAGCAGTTATTAATTTAGTGGTTTGTTGAAAAACTGCTCTGTTCTCACCTGAGGTCCAACAGCACAGGAATTAAGGATTTATTCCTTCCAAGGTTTAGTTACAGATCGTTTGAAAAGCCCCATGTACTTTCCCTGTTGCTTGGAGGGTGAAACTCTCAAGTGCTGGAGATCTCCCCAGTTAAATTGGGCTGGTCAGAAGGGAAGAGGGATTTGGGTGAGGGCTCTGTTCCTGTTTATTCTTCTTATCTCTAGAAACCTTTTGCCAGAGGATTGGATGGAAGACCCCTGTTCAGGGGAAATGTCATTTCTCTCCTGTGCACATCCAGTTTTCCTCACCCTGTTCTGACACTCTTGAAAAGCATCTGGTTTGAAGCTATTGATTAGGAACTTGGGCTGCGTCCCGACAGTAATTCCTGCTTTGACATTGTAATTGTGCTTGCATCACCATTTTCTGGGGGTTATTTTGGTGGCAGCAGTGTTTTCCTCTCCCATCCCCCCTTGGTGTGTAACATGCTAATTAGATCTTTAAATTAAGGACTTGCTGAGTGCTTCCATCTTCATTGAAAATCCAGCCTGAGGTACTTAATAGACCTGTTTTGGTGGTACCTTCACTCACTACCTGAGAATTCCTTGGAAAAAAATTAACACAATTCCTCCTTTTGGGCAGTGGTAAAATCTGGTGGTGGTTCTTGGGCCTGTGCAGAGAATCTTACATTATTCATCTGCTCTTGGTGCTTCTCTCTCAGTATTTGAAGTCTCTAAAGGTGTGTGTTTTTATCTGTGACTCTTGAGTGGAAGTGAATAAAAACTATCTCCTACATCTCCTTTTTATGTCACAGATCCTTCAATGAGGTCCACAGTGCACAAATGGCCTGAGCCAGCTCAGGTACCAAAATCCTCTGATTCCTAACAAAGTGGGACACTTGTCTCTTCCTGTTGCCATCTTCATCTCAAATCTCACATGGACAAACTGCTTGACATTATATCTGTTCTCTAAATTTGTACTACAAAATACAGTTTCCAAAAAATGAAACCCTCGCTGACAAAATTTCAGTTTTCAGACATAATCTTAAGCAAGTGTACTTTTAGCTGTTTATTTCTAGGAAGAACTAAACCATGTATCTGGGATTCATAGCACTGATTTAGAAAGTCTAGTTCATCTACTGCTCAAAAAAATGGTTGGAATAATTTTGATTTCTTTGAAAGGCAATTAGAATATTTCCTTACTTGAAGAAAAAGAAGATGCCCAGTTTAGTTGAAATGTATCTCTAGGACACACACTTCTAGAACTCAAACGAATTTTTATATGATTTAAGGAAAACATGAGGTCTGTGTACCAGAAAGCACCTTTTTAATCAACAGTTGGCTTTTTGATGCCCTATTTGTTTTCATTTGTGCTTTCCTCAATATCCTCCTGGTTTTCCTTTGCACAGGATGCCATCACTCCCTACAAGGAAATCCTCCAGATGTACTGGGAGAAAGTGACCGGCTTTGTGAACGCCCGGTGTGATGGACTGGAGCCCTGGCAGCTCATTGGGTTGACTTTTTCTTCCACTCTTGCAAGTGTGTGGCTGCATGGCTTCCTCTGCCAGCCTGAGAGTAAGTATTTCACACGGGGGTTTTCTTACCTTTGAGGGAGGGGAGGTGGCCCTGAGCTGTTCTGGGCAGTGGAAGGAATGAGGGTGGAACAAGGCCAAACACTTGTTAAAACAGACTTTCTGCTGTCACCTAATATTTACCAAATTCTTCTGAATTAAGGTCAAGAACTGTCTGGTAAATGAAGCTCCCTTGTTGTGTCAGAGGGTGCATGGAATGTGCTTCTGTCTCCTTCCCTCCCTTTTTCCTTTGGCTAAACCATGTGCTTGTCACAACACACTCTTCATGCCCAAACCCTGGGGAGATTTATGGAGAGCTGGGTTCCTGTGAACTTAGTCACTGCTGCAAAGTGTCTGGATAACTCTTGGTTGTTCCCTTCCTGCTGGGGGAGGAGATGTGGTCTTGATTCCATGCTGGGGGCACATTTCATCCTCAAAATATTCAAGATATAATTGCATGTGATAGTGTGAGGAAATTTTCTTGTAATTTTTTTTTTTCTCAATATATTTCCGGAGTATCTTCCTGTTTTGAGTGGTTTCTGGTACTGGCAGCTTTTCAGTGGAGCTGAGTTCTGCAGAACTTGCAGTTTTCTCTGGTCGTGTGATGGCCTGAGGTCACTGCCATGCCCTCAGAGATGCATTTCAGTTCCCACAGGCCCTGGGGATACACACTGGTAGCAGCTTCTTAAAAATAGCCAAGTTTTTGATGTTTCCTTCTGTGTCTGTTTCTGAAGCAGCCCTTTCTCTTTGTAGGCATGGGGGCAGCTGAACAGTGGGAACATCTGTAAGGAAGGAAAGTCTGTAAGGAACAAATTGCTATGAAACTTCTGTTCAAGACAGTTATCTTCCTAGCTAATACCTGTACTGTTGCCCAATGTATTTTGTTAAAGTATGGACTAGCTGTTAGAAGATTTGATTAGATTGTCAGCATTTTTCAGGAGTTGGCAGTCTTTTGTCACTGTGAAAATGATTGATAAAACAGCGTGCACACTGAGATGTGCAACAGAAATGTTATTATCAGGGCACTAACAAGTATTTTCTGCAGAATGTGCCAAGTACTGTCCTTGATAGCTTCTCAAATATATATGAAGTGTAGATAAAATTGCAAAGTTTTAAAATGGTTGATTTTTAAGCTTTATTTAGTTATTTTTTAGCTTGTCCTGTAACTGCTGGTGTGTGGGTAGGACTGGGAAGGCATTTTTGGTGGCTGTAAAGCATCTGTGTCATCCAGATTTCATTCCTGCCTTTGGAGCTACCTGAGGAGTTTCCCAGTGCTTGTCATTGGTGGCTTCTCTCATTTGAGTCTTTGTGCTGTGGTGGAATGTTTGCTCTTCCCTCTGTCCATCCCCTTTCCCTGAGTCACCTCCCAGTGCATCAAACGGGGCAAATCCACGTTTTGTTGTGGCTGACACTGTCACAAACGTCCCTGCTCCCTCCTTTGGTCTGGGAGCCTGTTTGACACTGCTCAGTGCTTTTGTTTTCAAGTAACTATTCTGGTTTGAAGAGGCAGGAAATGTTAATAATTCCTCCCTTTTAGCAGACCTTGAAATCCCTATCTTTCCTGTAAAAATCCACATGTGGGTGTGAATTCCCATGTAAGTAAGAAACAAATAACTGATTCCTGTAGATGGCAGCTGTTCTGCAGTTCAGATGTTTCCATGGCATGGTCCATCCATGAAAACCTTGCTCTTGGATCCACTCATCTGTCTCACCACGTGTCCCCTGTGTTATTTCAGCTTGGATCAGGAATGCTGAGCCTGGATCATGAGCTGCATCAGAAGGGGTTTTTTTTTGTTGTTTCTTAGGTTCCTTTCTGCTTTTTGTCTTTCAGGTTTGACATCCCGAACTAAAAAGCAATTCTTTAAACTGCTGAGAAAAATGCCATTTGTTGGGGCTATAGTAAGTATTTGAGCAAGTACTTAGAGGACTATTCTAGGTCTTTTTTTCAGCTCTCTTGGAGAATATACAGTTCTGTGCATCTTTGTTGTCATGTCACTGTGATCCTAATGACCCAGGATATAGATCTGGAACGTCTTCTGCTGCCTCCTGATGTAATTTCTACCCAGTCTTTTTGTCATAGTATCACTCCCATAGTAACTGGGTTCCACCTCTTTTTAACTTTTGAGCTATTTATATTAACCAAGAATGAGTAAATTCTCCAGGAATGTTTCCTTGGGTTTAGATTTTAAGAAAATGAATTTAATTCTGAAAAAAAGGGACAGGATTGAACTGGAGTTGTTCTTCTGAAGCAGTGTGATGTGTGAGACAGCAATTGTCACCCTGACAGCAATTCTACATTGTTGTGCAATGTGGAAGGGTATTTATTTTAATCATGATTTGTTCAGGGCTCAGATACCTGTTAGCAGAAGGATATCAGCACTTTGTGTAATCATTAAAATGACCCAGGAGCTGTAGTGTTTGGGGTTCATTTGTTTGTTGGGATTTTTGATTTAGTTTTGGTTTTGGATTTTTTTGTTCTGTTTTGTTTTCATTATTTTTCTCATAAAAACTTGAAGCCACAGCTGTCAGCATGTTTTAGCAGGTTAACGAGTGGGGGTGAAGACATGCACAGCTGGGTTTATTTCACCTCATAAACCGTGGTATCACACTCACTGCACTTCCTGCTGCTTGCTGTGCTGCTGTATTTACCTGTTGATTCCAGGGGTCAGAACTGTTCCAGGCAATTTTATCCAAAGAAAGTAGCACAGAGGAATTTTTTTTTTGCTTATGCTGTGGAGATGGAAGGAGCTGTTCAGTTTTTCCCATATCCCTCTAGAAGGAACTAAATCCCCTCCCTGTCCTGTGCAGTAAATTATCAGGTGCTTGCAAGAGGCCTTGACTTTGAGGCATTCCAATGTCCAAAAGTCAATATCCCAACACCTGTGTTGCCTGCAAGAAGGATCCTTACTTTGGAATGTGTTGTGAGAAGAAGTCTGGGGTTTCCTGAGAGCAGGGAGTGGGTGGGAAGAGAGAAATCTCTGACACATGCTTGTGGTGGAGATGACTTTATTGTGTTTTCGTGAGTTTCTAAGCTGTGTGTGGGGGTAGAGGAGGCAAGGTACAAACCAATGCTCCTGAAGACCTCCACAAATTAAAAACTGTGACTTGAAAAGGTTTGCTGGATAAAAATGCAGGGTTTTTTCCTTGAGATTTATTTTCTCAAGCACTAAGGAAAGGGGTCAAAGCTCCCAGTGCAGCAGTTCCTGTCTGCTCCATCGACACCACAGATACAGGCAGCAGGTCCTGTTCTGCACACACTCAACAATTGACCAGTGCCACAGTTTGATAGGTTTTTTTCTTTCTTTTCAGATTCAAAAGAAGATTGATGAAGCCTTGAATGATGTCACTTCCAGTTTATCCTTCCTGAAAGATGAAAGGGATTATATCAAAGCACTGCCAGAACAAGGCATGAGCCAGCCTGAAGTGCTGCAGAAGATGAAAGAGTACAGCTCAAAAGGTGAGTCTGTAGTGCAGCAGACACCACACATGACACTTCCTTTCTTAAATGAGCCCCAGTGACTCCTGCTCATGGTTTCAGCTTAAATATTTTGTCCCCTTGCAAATTTTTGTCTGTTTTTCTTCTGGATGTGACTGAGATTCACGAGTTCTAATGCTGCGTTCAGGTCTTTACATTGAAATTCTGTTCCTTCCACAAGAATTGTAGGCTGATGGCGAGGTGGGAGAGCTTAGGAGAGGAGAAATATGGAAGAAGTTTTCTTTTTGGATTGCATTTCTGAACAGTTGCCTTGATATTTGATTTTACCAGTATTGTAAAGCCCCAGAAAATACTCACAATCAAGAAAAGCAACTTACAAGTAGGATTGTTAGGGAATTTCCAAGATTGTGACCTCTTAAGAGAGACAATGGTTTGTGCCTTGAAAAAGCCTCTTAAGGAAGAGTGATGATGATCTCTTGGCTTGAGTCCACACAAGCAGTGTCTGACACTCAATTGGAGTTGTAAACATGTTCCCCCTGATTTGTGTGCCTGTTACTCCTAATGAGCAAATCTGGGTGACTTCCTGTCCAGGGGAGAAGATACAACTGTATCCCAAATTTGAGAAATACCTTGAATTAATATTCTGCTACAGCAGTGCATCTGCTCCAAATTCAGAAACAAACAATGTCATGATCCAGTATCCTGGACAACTTCCTTCTTTTCTACTGTTGTGTATTGCTAATGTTGCTTCTCTATGTGTTTTCTCTTAAATTTTTGTTTCCTTCCTTCACTGGGTTCTTTTTTCTTTTCTAAAGTTCCCCCTGTTTCCTTCCCCCACAACCACCCCTTTGGAAGTTGCCTAGAAGTACCAGTTTAGGTGAATTTTAATGTGGATTTTAGCACTACAAATTTGGCTTTTCCATCTCTTCTCAGCTTACAGTGGTGGTGGGTGTTCTTTGAAAGTGGCTTTAATTTAGTGTCCAGTTGGTTGAACAGCAGTTTGGGGAGACTGCTGGGGATTAAGTGGATTATTTATTAATATAACTGCTTGCTCCAGCTACATGTTGTTTATGTGCTGACTCTTTAGTCATCATTTGCTTGCTGTTTGCTAAGTTCACGCGGTGCCAGGGGCTCAGCTTCACACACAGCTGTCCCTGGGCCACAAAACTTGGGGAAATCTCAAAAGCTGAGTCCTCCTCTGTGGAACTGAGGGGATCTTCCATGTGCTTTTCCACCCTGGCTGGGAATGGCTGTGTTTGTGAGCGGTGTGTGCCCTTCCCTCTCTTCCAGGAGGTGTGCGCTGGCAGGATGGGAAAGTCTCTGGGACTGTGTACAGTGGTGAAGAGAAACTCACCCACCTGCTGGTGAAGGTAAAGTGCAAGCAGGCCAATTTTGCATCTTCAGGGCGACCAGAAACCCCTCAGAGCTGTTCCAGCATCCCAAAGTAAATAGGGAAGATCTAAAACTTAAGTCTAGGAAGGAGAATTAGTGGTAATTTGAGCAGTGTAACTTTGGCCAGGTAACTGTCCCTGTGAAAACACCTTGTAGAGATACCTGGGATCTCATCAGATGAGGTTCTGTTTTGAGTGAGAAAGTAATGAGTAATTACAGGTGAACTGGAGATTGGTACTGGAACAGCTTTCACTGGGCAAAACTAAACTCCTCTTGGTTTGAGCAAAAGAGTTTTGGGAAATATTTTTTGGTGTGGCTGTGTGGTCCAAATCTTAGACAATGGAGCACTGACATGCTTCAGTGGTATTTTTCTGAGGTCTGTTTACCTGCTCAGGAATTCCTCCCTTTGAGAAGGCTGCAAAATAAGCTAAACAGCCTAAAGGTTTGTTTTCAAGTACATCTCCTTCCAGAGTTGTTTTGCTAGAAAGGGAAGTCTGGCCCTCCTGTTCCTGGGAACAGTTTTTGTAGCAGCCTCTGTTTGGTGGTTGCTATTGCCATTTTCTTCCTCATGTTGACATTTTCTGTGCCACTTTTGGAGAAACAAAGCTCAGAGCAGCCTTTCTGGAGGGGCCTCAGCTTGGACCGCTTTGTCGAAACATTCCCTTTGTTTGTCCTGATTATTCACTGGTTTGTTTTGCTGTATTTTATTTAACATCCCTGCAGTTGCTTTTGATCTGGACTGCAGGAGGTTGGGGCTGGCCTGTTCCAGCCTTGTATCCTCTGAGTCCACAGTTGTGGAATGAGCAGAAATACTGGTTTCCACAGCCACTTTCCTTGTGGTGTGGGTGGGCATTTGTGCTTTACTGCCTGCTTCAGAACCCCCTCTTAACAGTAAACTTGAGAACAAATTCTGCTAAGTTACTGTTTTTTTCTGATTTGTATAAAGCAATTCCAGGATGTATCTTGTGTTCTTCTTTAAAACCAGCAAAATTATTAGATCTGTCCTTACAACAAGAGATATTCCTGTACTGTAGAATCCACTCCAAAGGTCTGAATGCCTTAGAAAAACATTTATTTTTTCTTTATTTTACTCCTCAGCTTCCCAGCTTGTGCCATTTACTTGCAGGAGCAGTTAAGTCCTGTAATATTCTTAGGGTAAAATGCAGCTAATTTGCTTCTAGAGTGCACATAGGGAGTTCTTAAAGCCTTATCTGCAAGTCTAATTTCCTCTCTTTGTTTTCTGAAGGTGTATGAAGAGTTTGCCTGGAGTAATCCTCTCCATCCAGATATATTCCCTGGTCTGAGGAAGATGGAAGCAGAAGTAGTGAGGATTGCCTGCACACTCTTCCATGGGGGCCCCAAATCTTGTGGTGCTGTAAGTAGCCTGTCTTTGCCTCCTGAACATTTTGGGTATTTTTGGCTTTGATAATTGCAAATGCACCTTGTGCTCTCCAGATGAGCATGAGGGTAAGCTCATTCTGGTGTATTCCATGCCAGGTCTGTGGAGGTTGCTTAATTTCTCTTTTTGAGAGAGAAAATTTCACTCAGAGAAACAGTTCTCTAAACAAGACTGTTTACTTCAGCTTTTTTTTTTCCCTCACTCTTAAGTGACACAGGCTTGATGGCAGTTGGAAAAGAGCACTGGTGTAATGCAGCCTGGCTGGGTGTCAGTGGGGAACTGTGAACAGAGAAGTGTCGCTCTGAGAAGCTCCCCTCAGTTTTAGTCTCTGAGCTGGAAATCTGCAAGCCTGCCAGATTGCTGAGCTTGAGGGCAAGGCCAGCTGTCTGGCTGGCTACTCGCCAGCAAGCAGGCATGGCATGGATTGTCAGCTGTCCAGCTGGAAAGCTGCATTTCCAGGCTCATGTGGCCTTCCTGTGCAAACCAGTTTTACAGTCTGGATAAAATTCCCAGCAAGAGTCCAAATGTGTGTTCTTAAACTGATGCTTGCAGTGTTGGAAATGTTGACACAAGAATTTAGGTACTGAACTGGCTTTGAGTGGGCTATCCCTGTCAGCTGGAAGCTTGCTTGTGTTAAGGAGTTGAGTACTGGAGTAGCTTTGTAGTAGGTGTAGTTGGGATCAGACTCCCAGTGGGATTGAAGATGAGCTCAGGTGTGTGGGAGTGCAAGATGTGGTTGCGTTTGAGAGGAGGACGTGACACCCTCTGACCTGACTTTTCTTCTCAGGACTGTATTCCTTGTACCATCTTCAAGTTTAGAGGAGGAATGTGCTTCTCTGCTTATAAAAAACATTTCACCTCAGCTCCTTCCTGGCTTGCAGAGCTGAGATTATCCCTGGAGCAGGGCAGGGGCTGGGCATGAAGCTGTTGGGACTCGTTTCTGTCAGCAGTTGGGACATCAGCTTGGGGAACTTTGCTTGCTGAAGCCTGCACAGGGGATCTTTGGGTTTTGTTATGTCAAACACGATGTAAAGGTGGCAGCCTTTGCCTTGGGTGCTCTCCCATTGAAATGGAAAAGTGGGATTGCCTAAGAGAAGGTCAGAACAGGTCAAAAACTGCCGCAGCCAAAGTGAGACCTGCACGAATATACTCTGGGGAATCCTGCTTTTCCCTCTGTCCTCCTCTTGCTCCCGAGACGGTGCCACAAAGCAAAGGAAGCGGAAGCCTGCTGTGGAATTCTGTCCTAGCTGCTTGAACACAGCCCCGCTGGCAAGGGAGAAGGGGAGGGCTGGAAAGTTGATCCGCCGGAAACAGAAGATTAATTGCACCCCTGTAATTACTATGTCTGAGTGAGTGTTTCCAGTGGACTTTTTGTCTTCCCACTCCTCTTCCTGAGTGAAGTGTCCTGAGTTGCTGCTCACTGGTGGAGAGATGTGGGTGGGTATATGGAGCTCACATGCTCTTGAAGTGGTAGGGCTCAAAGACTTATTTTCTCTTCTTCTCCCCAGAACTGATTTAACATTTCAGAATAATTTCTAGAGGCTTGGACAGTGCAAACTCAATTAAAAAGAGGATTTTTTCAGACTGATTATTTGCTTTCTGTCTTTGGAAGGCTGTGCTCATCTGGTGGCTCAGTGGTGCAGTTATTCTTCTGTAACTGGTGAGACTGTAAAGCAGAGAGGTTTTAATTCTAAGCCTGGGAAGGTGCAGTGCTCTGAGTTATCTTTAAACTGTTCAAGAGAAGCTGCTGGCTCATTCTACTGAGAAGGTCTCTGGGTTTACTCGATTCAACTTTTGCAGTGTTGAAATTTAGAGCAACTGCTTTTTCCCCCCTGAACTCCCTCACTGCCACCTCTGAGAGGCAGAGTGTTGCAGTGCCAGGCCCTGTGTGCACTGGATTTACTAACCTGGTTTAAGCAGCAGCGACTGCTTGGCCAATTTGATGGTGTTGGAGGTGATCCCTGAAGGCAGATGGAACTCATTGGTGTTTTTGAAGAGGGTGTCTGCATCTCTGCTGCATGGAAAGCGCCAAAATGTTTCTGTCTGGGCTTTTCAGTGAGGCAGTTTCACTTCCTTTGTGCTCCGATTTCCATAGCACGCTGCAGAACAGCACTTTGTGGCAGTAATACTCTGCCGCTCAGTCTGGGAAGAGCAGCTCAGTGACACATCCATGCTGATCCCAGGGATTTCAGCAGCCTAGGATCTCTGTGTGGACACCTCCCTCGGCAGGATCTCTGGAGAGCTTCCTGTTTGAAGGTTTTTGGTGTTTCATAAATGCCGAAATGAAACCTGTCTTTTGCATTTCTGAATGTTAAAGCAGACCAGCAGCTCGTGTTATTCACAGGAGTTGCCTTTAGCTGAGCCATGTGGGCTGTAGTTCTCCTTTGCTGACATGGGCATAGAAGCTCTAACAGTGCCCTGGTGGTTGGGGGTGGGTTCAGACATATCTTTGCCTTAAATTGCTCTGAGATGTTTCAAGTTTTTAAGTAGTTTTAAAAGTAATAATTTTCAGCAGTGGATGGATGCTTCCAATTTCTCACTAATTGTTCTTACTTTAATTGTTATGCAAGAGCAAAGAGAGAGGAATTGGTGAGTTGGGACCCCTGGAAGATTCTAATCACATTCTTGCAATGATTTGGAAGGACTAATTAAGCTCAGCACATAGAAGAGGAACAGGGGCGTTTGTTCTTGTCTGATGTGCTCATGTTCACAAGGTGCTTTGTTTTGCAGTGTTGGCTGTGTGGATTTTCCCTGTAGTTTGGGGACAAATAGCCACTTTTATGCAAGCTGCAGTATTTTTGATTTTAAGTAGCTTTTTGAACTTTAAAAAGAAAGGGCAGCTTTGAAGTATAGGGACAAATTCTCTGTGCATGTGAGTCATCAGTATTTGATGTGGATCTCTCTGTGAATTCTTTTTCCACTTACTCTACAGCTGAGGACAGGAGAGAGAGAAGGCAAAATCGCCAGTTGCAAGCCTGAATTTCCTGTAGAAACCCATTTTGTCTCTTCTCCCCAAATTCTGTGGCTTCCAAACTTTGGCTGCACATTTGAAGTAGGCAGATGTGAGTGATATGTCTTGAGAGGGGCTTAAACTGTGCAGATCTGTCAGATTTTATCTGTAGTGATGAGCAGGTCACCTTGAGAGATACAAGTTGTGGAATTTACAACCTGCAGGTTTCCAGGGGTTTTATGGGAGGCTGCCACAACATTATGACCGTGCAGTGGATTGTGGTGTGGATTTTTACTCTGTTTCCCTAGAAATAAATTGTAGTTTGCCTTTTTTTTTTTTTTTTTCATTCATGGGGTAGTTCAGCTCCGTGAAACTTTTGGTCAGCTTTGTCTCCAGGGTCTGAATGGGCATGTTTGTTCAGGTGAAAATGGAAGCAAAACTTCAGAGACCACGAACCAAAGTGGTTCTTTAATGTCTGACAGTTTGACAGTGAAATGGCCAAAGGAATCCTGGAATAGGGACCATGTCTTTTATTGCTGTTGTAATGTTGAGGTTCCAGAGCGCTGGGATTTGGAAGGAGGGAGCAATGGAAGTGATATACTGAGTTTGGAAAGCAGGATGATATTTATTCCCTGTGCTCTCTCCTCTCCCCTCCCATTTGCAAAACAACAAATAAATCAAGAACACAAAATGTCTGTTTACCTTCCTTTTCCCCCCACACTTTGACTGGCCTTTGAAGATAGTGCAGGGTTGCAGAGCTGCTTAAACAATGCCTTTTTCCAGCCCCTTTTCTCATGGCATGGAAGAGCCTGTGGACTTGCACTGAGGGCAGAGAAGAATGTGTGTGAGCCTGGGCGGGTGAATCACCACCCGCAGGCCCTGGGGAACTTGGATCCTGTGACAGTGATTCAGGCTACAGCAGAACGAGTTTGCTGTCAGTGGCTAAGCTGACAAAGCCTCCTGTAAAGGAGCAGCCTCCATCCATAGGTATAATTCATGTGGACCAAGAGGATTTTGCTGTTGGAGCAGTGCTGGGCTAAAGGTGCTTCTCTGGGCTCGGACAGTTCTCAGTGGTGGAGACTCACAATGTGCTGACTGTGGGCAAATTTAGGAAGCTGAGCTGGCTGAAATTCAGCTTTTTGGGTGGATTTTCAGCTGTCTGAGCAAGCTTTCTGTGTGGCTGTCTGCCAGTCTGGGTGCCTGGGAGAAGATCCATCCTGGATGCTCTTCCTCACCCTCATGTGACTGGCTGCTGACAAGTGTGGGCTCCGACCTGCCAAAAACTGTGTGTGGCTCAGCATTTCTGTGCAGGGGATACAGCCAGACTTTGAGGAAAGGCTTATTGTCTATGAAGGCAAGATGTTGGTGTTTTGGTGTTAGGATTGAAATGGGAATAAGACTGTACAGAGGCTGCTTTTTCAAGAGCAGATTATCTAGGTGAGCAGAGGGCATGCTGCCCCGCAAGGAGCAGGCCTGGTGTTCACTAACATGAATCAAGATCCTCACGTCCTTCTTAGCAAATATTTCACAATCATTATCCTAAGCAGTGTTGCAAGGATAGGTGCAAGTATGCAATAATCCCATTCCTCTTCTCCCACCCAGTAGGAAAGCAGTCTATCACCAGCTGGGCCTTTTTCCCCCAAAGGTCATCACAACCTGACAGGTCTTTATGCATAAAGGGTGTTGAGAAGCGAGTGGTGCAGCCCATAAAACCCTTAAAACACTGTGTTCCTGCTGCTGTCAATTTATTTCACAATTAATGCAGTGATGTCTTTATCCAGTGTGAATTTCTGTGAGGTTTTATCTCTGACAGCTGTTGCTTTTAAACTTCCCCCAAAAAGCAGGAATTGTCTGTGGTGTGACAGTCGCTTCCATGCTGCCTGTGGCAGCAGCTGCTGCTGGCTTGGATTGTGTTAGGAACAAATCCTCTCAGGCTGTGAACTTTGTTCCTTTTCTCTGTACTTCATGTTTAGTCATTGTCACACAGTCACACTTCTTGGAATTTTCAGGGTTTGCAGCCATGTCAGTGGGGAAAATCCTAAGGAAAACCCAAACTTCCAGATGTCTCAAGGCATACAAATGTGATTGGGTCCTTTTAATGGTTGTTTTTGAGGGGGAAGAGGTTACAAGGGGAAGTTGCAGTTGGTTCAGCAGGTCTGAGGAGCAAAATTAGGCCTCCATGAGCAGTATAAGTAGGTTTTGATTCCTCATTTATGTGAACCTCTGTAGCTGTCCCAGCTACCCCATATCCTCAGGTTGTGGCTCACCCAATAAGTCATTCCCACAGGCTGCTTGAAAAACCAACCTCATATTTTCCCAGGTTAAAATTTTACTGGGGAAGGTTGTACCCAGTGTCCCCTGCATGCCAGAACTCATAGAAGCTGACCTACAAGAGACCTTCTACTTGAGGAATTCCTTCCTTTAAAGGGTTTAATTTGTGTATTTGCACCAGCTCTTGAGTTCAAGAATGCAATAGGAAACCTGTGTGTGCTTTCTTCTCTTGCACCTCCTGATGCAAGCCCTGTGGTCAGGGTGAGGAGGGCTGGGACAGCAGGGTTAGTGGGTGGTGTGGGTACTGACTGGACTGGCTGGGGAGAGGAATGCACAAATTCCTCCTGGTGTAAAATTCCTTGTGTCCCTGAGGGTGTAGAAGCTCTGGTATTGAGCAGAGTAGGCTGGTCTCAGCAGGGAACAGGTGGGAGAGCTCCAAGTCCTGCAGCATTCCAGCTTCTGGGAAGGTTTTGTAGCTGAGGAGTGGTGCCAACCTCGAGCTGACTCTGTGCCTTGGCGTGGCACTGCTCCAGACCTAATAAACCCTGCTGGACTGCAGCTGACTAAACACAGAATCAACTTTGTTGTTTCCGTATACGTGGCATAATTAATCTGTAATGCAGATAAACAATCCCCAGGTAATCAAGAGCTTAAGTAGGAGTAGTTTTGTGAGGTGACTGTGCAATATGGTTCCCCTCCTGCTGGGCTCTGGAATTCTATACTTGTTTGTTTTCCCTTTCCCCCTGTATTTAAATAGAGGATACAGCATTTAAATGTGTGTTTTCAAGCTGAGTGTTAGAAAGCTGCCTCGTGCTGTTCAGTGGCTTCTGCTGCCCTTCAAACCCTGAGCTGTCCTGTGCACCTCTGAATCAGAGGCAAGAGATGCTGTTCCTGCATCCCTTGTATGTTTCTCCCTCCTGCAACACCCATTTATTTTTCCTTGTTTGCTTCTTTTCTGGTGACAGATGACATCTGGGGGGACTGAGAGCATCCTGATGGCCTGCAAGGCATACAGAGACCTGGCTTATGAGAAAGGCATCAAGCAGCCAGAAATGTGAGTGGTGCCATCACAGCTTTTCTTTGGGGGCTTTTGAGATTTACTGTCCCCTTGAGCTGAGATGGTGCTGGACCTCAGTAATCCTTCATTTCACAGCTCACTGACACCTATTCCTTGTCCATCTCTGTCTGGAGGAGAGAAATCGGTGTGGAAAGAAGAGTTCAAAAGCACAGGAAGTTTTAAAGCAGCCTGGGGGGCCCAGATGTTCCTGGGGGCTGTGCTGAGCAGCTGTGTTTTGGCAATACCTGTCTTCTGCTCTAGACAGCCTGTTCAGATCAGCTCTACTCTTGAGCAGATTGTCAGGCCCTTTGAAGACTTCAAGGGGTTTGATTTATTCACATCAAAGAAGGCTTAGCCTGAGAACTCTGAGGCTGGAGTTGGGCTGGTTGGAGCTCAAAATGAGGATTGTGCTAATCATTACACTGCTAATAGAAGATTTGCTGTCTCTAATGTGCTGCCTCTTTTCTAGATGGTGCATGGAAAATATTTCTCTGATTAATTGCTTTGAGGGGAAAATGTTAAAGGAAACAAAATGCTGGTGGTTCTTTTCTTCCCTCTTTAGCGTTTAAGGCTCTGATAATGATGTGAGGCCTCAGAAAACAGGGTTAATTGAGGCTGTTCAGCCACTGCCACTGGAGATGTGAGACAGCAAATTTCACATTCCTTCGATGTGTTCCTTTTCCAGGTTGGTCCCGGTGAGTGCCCATGCTGCCTTTGACAAGGCAGCACACTACTTTGGAATGAAGCTGATCCAAATACCACTGACCAAGGCTATGGAGGTGGATGTTCAGGTATCACTTTAGTCTCTCTCTGTGAGGGAATTAACACTGCACAGCAACTAGACAAGAAATCTACCTGTCCAGATAGTGAGTCACTGATAAAGAGGGAGGAATGCTTTGTGGAAACAATGAAAAACAGCATGAATAAGTGTCATTGCTGATGAAGTTGTATTGGAAATAACTGGTTATCCCTTTGTCCTGTGGGATTCATTTATATTCAGGTAATTTATGTATTTCATAAATAGCCCCAGGTTTCAGAGGAGGATGAACAAAAGTATTTTGGTATTTCCAAGTGGATGAGTGGTTGTAGCTCATTGTTTTCCTCTCTGAACTCTTTCATGCATTGGTTTTTAAGACCAGACTCTGCATGTTCTTGCCCTTTATCTTTTTTGGCACTTGGTAAATGGAATGTGAACGTCTTCTTTTATTAAATCTTCAGGCCATGAGGAGAGCTATCTCGAGGAACACAGCCATGCTGGTCTGCTCTGCCCCCCAGTTCCCACATGGAATTATGGACCCCATTGAAGAGGTGGCAGAGGTAGGATACCCCTACCTGTAGAAACCTGTGTGTTGTAGCAGTAAAGCCTGCAAAAGAAGAGTAGAGGGGTTCCAGGCTGCTGAGCAGTGAATTTGGTGGGGGGGACCCCCCTGGCTGGAAGGGTATTGCTGTCCTCAAATGGGCTGCTCACCAACAGCAGGGTACGTAGGATGCAGTTTGGGACCGAGGGGGGATGTGTGACTGTGAGACCAACAAGAAGTGCTCATTCTTTGCTACCTGAAAGGAAAGAATACCTAAATGGCTCACCTGGTGAAAAGGCTTTGATTTAGGGCCTGCTGGTTGTAGCACAATTGGTGTGGAAGTCTGAGGAATGTGTGGAGGGAGTAGGAGTCGAAGGGGTGGGATCTTATTTTTTGAACACACCTCTTGATTTCTTTCCTCTCTGTGCTCCAGTTATTTATTTTGTATATGACCAGCCAGGGCCTCTGACCTTCTGTTCATTTGGCCCTTTTACTTCATTGTGGACACTCCTTTCAGACAATGTTGGCACATTCCTTTGGCATGCACAGCAAACTACCAAAATGCCACATTGTTTTTCCTGTGTGTGGAAGGCAGGAAAAGGCATCCCACAAACAGCCAGCACTTCCACATCTCCTGTCCTCCATGACTTGAGAGTGGTGTGTTCTCAAAGGGTTCAGTGAACTGAATTTTGGAATGCCAAATACGTTTTGGTGACTGGAGTTTGGGTGTGCCAGCCACATCATTTTGATCTCTTGTTCACACACAGCTTGCAGTGAAGTACAAAATCCCCTTCCATGTGGATGCCTGCCTGGGTGGATTCCTTATTGCTTTCATGGACAAGGCAGGGTTCCCCCTGAAGCATCCCTTTGACTTCCGTGTGGAAGGTGTGACCAGCATTTCTGCTGACACCCACAAGGTAAGGAGAAGAGTCTTCCAGGGCTTGCATTTTTGGGGTGTGAATCCTGTAGCCATCCTGGCCTTGAGGCATTTCTTCCCTACTGTGTGGAGGAGTGCTGAGGTGCAGGGGTAGAGGCTGCTCTGTTCATGTCCTTTGTGCAGTGTGCTGAAGTACAGAACCCCTCAGGCTTGGACAGACCTGCAAGATTGAGTCCAACCTGTGAGCAGTCTCCACCTTATCAACCAGAGCACTGAGTGCCACATCCTCATTCCATGAACACCTCCAGGCATGGAGACTCCACCACCTTCCTGGGCAGCCTCTTCAACCCTGACAGCCCCTTTTTCCCCTTCCACAAAGAAATGTCTCCTGATTTCCAACCTTAACCTCCCCTGGCACAACTTGAAGCTGTTTCCTCTTGTCCTGTCACTTGTTTTCTCTGAGCAGAACCTGACCCCCATCTGCCTCCACCCTCCTGTCAGGGAGTTGTAGAGAGTGAGACTGTCCCCCCTGGGCTTCCTTTTCTCCAGGCTGAGCCCTTTTCCCAGCTCCCTCAGCCTCTCCTGAGCTCTGTTCCCTTCCCTGGACAAGCTCCAGCCCCTCCAGGGCTCTCTGGCTGGGAGGGCCAGAGCTGTGCACAGCACTCAAGGGTCCCCAGCACAGAGGGGCAATCACTGCCCTGGTCCTGCTGGTCACACTATTCCTGATCCACGCCAGGTGCCACTGCCACATGGGCACATGGTGGCACTTGTACAGCCACTGTCACCAGCACCCCAAGGCCCTTTCCAGCCCCTCTGCCCAGGCTGGAGCTGCAGGGGGTTGCTGTGACCCAAGGGCAGGACCTTACACTTTGCCTTGCTGGACCTCTGCCCATGGATCCAGCCTGTCCCAAGCCCTCTGCAGAGCCTTCTGCTCTCCAGCACATCAACAGATGGGATCTTGGTGAGGACCTGGATGCATTCCTGTGCCCTCTTGCTGCTTTCTAACCCTTTCTGTGCCCCTTGCAGTATGGCTACGCTCCCAAGGGCTCCTCGGTGGTGCTCTACAGTGACAAGGAGTACAGGAAGTACCAGTTCTTCATTGCCCCTGACTGGCAAGGGGGGATTTATGCCTCCCCCTCCGTGGCAGGCTCCAGGCCTGGTGGGATCATAGCTGCATGTTGGGCAACCCTGCTGCACATCGGAGAGTCGGGCTACGTTGAAGCTACCAAGAGGATCATTAAAACAGCTCGTTTCCTGGAATCTGAGTACGTGGGTGCCTCAGGGTTGGGATCCTGCTGGACCCCTCCTCCCAAACTGCTTTTCTTTTGTTTTTCCCTGGTACCTGCTGGGCAGTTCTGGGAGAACATTTGTTTGTGCCCAGGTAGCTGAGGGACACGGATGGGAGGGGTGCAGGCACCTTCATTCAGCTTGGCTTTGAGAATTCCTTCTGCCTCAGCCATGGCTGAGGGGGAATCTGGAGAGAGGACAAGAGAAGGGTTATACTCTTCCTTGTTGGGCTGCTTGGGTGGCTGTGTAAGAGAAGCTGATTTTTCTCTGCTTTTCTGTCTTCTCTCTTTTCCATTTTTTCCTGAGTTTGCTTGACTTTAGGGTATGTAATGACCCAGGTGCTCTGGCATGTCCCGTTGGCCTGGGCTGGGTGCATGATTTTTGGGTGGGAATATGCTGCCATCTGTTCCCTCTTGCAGCTTTTCCTGTAATGCTCCAGCTGGGTGGACAGAATGTCTGAACCCTGTAACATTGATCAGTCATTTCTTGTCTCCTCCTTTTCAAGGTTGAGAAAAATTGACAGCATCTTCATTTTTGGGAAGCCAGAGGTGTCGGTCCTCTCCATTGGCTCAGACACTTTTGACATCTATCGATTATCGAATTTTTTAGCTGCAAAAGGATGGAACTTGAATGTCCTACAGTTCCCACCAAGGTGAGTGTGTGGAGACCAGGGAGTGATGTATTTAGCCAGGGTATGCAAGATTGTCAACTTCAGGCCATGTAGCTCTCATGATTTGCTGAGTACTGTTGTCCATAGCTGATAAATTGTATGTAGAATTTTCCTCTGCAGAGCAGGAATCACTTTTGTAATTACTATTATACAGCAGTGACGATAAAGTAATAGTGATTTTAATGAGTCTGGCAGAGATCTTTCTATTTACCTGTATCTACTACAAGCAGAACAATATAAATAACCAGGGCTCTATCTCATATTTAGTTAACTGAGGGTTTGTAGATTCATTTATTTATTTTTACTGTCTTCCTCCTGCCCATTGAAAATGAAGGAAAGTAAAACAACAGTGAAGTGCTGATCATTTTCAATGTAAAATTAATCTTTGTCAGAGACTTTCCTTAAGTGGGAAATTGGGCTTTTGTGGGCAGAAGGGGCCCGTGGTCACAGATGCAGCTGCACTGAAAAAAAATTTGACTGGCCATGTGAAGCAAAGTCCAGAGAGCCTGAGGTGATAGCTCAGAGGTGGGTGATGGCTTAGAAGCTGTGGAGGAAGGAGAGGGAAGTGATGGCAAGGGTCCCCATGCTTGCAGGCAGCTGCATTTTTCTCACCAGAGGTACCTGGAATGAGGGGAGAAACTTTAACCTAATTGTGAAGTCAGGAAGGAAGGAAGAATGAGCTGGTTCTAGCAAGCATTTTGCAGGGATTACCCTTAGTGGGAATGCTGTTTCAAGGAGATGCACAGTTGTCAGTGGCCACAGAAGGGCTCAGGAAACATGGAGCTGTGTGTACTGGAGGTGGTTAATCTCTGCCCTCTGCCCTGCCTGCCCAGCATCCACCTCTGCATCACGCAGCTGCACACCAAGCCTGGCGTGGCTGAGCAGTTCCTGAAGGATGTCAGGGACAGCATCCAGGACATCATGAAGGACCTCGGCGCCAAGACCACCGGCATGGTGAGGAGGCCAGCACACAGTGTGGGGGGTGTTTGGGCTGAGGGTGTTTCTCCTGTGTAACAGCCTCTCTTCTCTGCTTAGGGAGCCATCTATGGAATGGCACAGTCTGTCCCAGACAGGAGCCTGGTGGCAGAGATTTCCCAGGCCTACCTGGATGGCCTCTACAGCACGGATGTTCCCAGCAGTGAAAAGCACATGAACGGCTCTCCAGGCCACCACTGACTGTAGTGCAACAATCTGTGCCTTGCCAGCCAGCACTGGGGTGGTTCCAAAGGTTTCCTAGGGAAAGAGATTGCAGTTCCTTTGTTCCAACAACAGCAGGTCCGAAGGTGGCTTGATGTGGAAGAACTCCTTCCCTGTCTTAGTCTGTTCTGAAATCTGCATTGTTTTCATGCCCAATTTCAGTTGTAGGGCTTTTCCTCCCTCCCCCCTGCCTGTTTTCATCATGGCTGTTGATGGTGAATTGAATGTCCATTCCACAGCTCTGAATTCCTCAGGTACTCTGCATGTCACTTCATTCCGTGTTGTTTCTCCTCCCCAGACCTGGTGTTCAGCCAGTGTCCAGCCAAGTGTTAAATTTGAGTTCTCACATTGTGTTCCATGGCTCCAATCTTCCCAGAAATTAATGGTAGACAGTAAATTGGAAATTTTGTTTTCTCTTGAGTGTTCCTGTAAGCTGCTGCATTTAACAGACTGTGCTGGGAGCCTTATATCTGTGTAATGCAGAGCTGATAAATTGGCAGAGGGAAGGCACTCACGGCCTCCTTTTGAAATCCCCTCTGGAGATCTCAGCAAGACTGCAATCAATATCTGCTGAGGGAGAGAAAAAAACAACACAAAGTCCTTTTCTGGAATCTCCTGAACAACAGCAGAAACAGAAACCACGCAGGTGGTGTAGGGAGAGGAACTGGATGGTACTGAAAACCCCGGGTACATCGTGGCTGTTCTGCTCCCCTGCCTCTTATAGAAGACATGCACTGACCACCCAGGAGTGCTGTTTTCCCTTGCACAAATCTGGAGGGAGGTGCAAAGCTCATTTCACTGTTCAGAACTTGAAGGTTTTACACTGTCCCCTCATGATGCTGTAGCAGAGCCGGCCAGGCCCTGGCCCGTGTCACAGCCAGGGACGTCGTGTGCAGACGGTTTTTTTTAGCACAGTCTTTTAGTATCAAAAAGGTGACTTTTGTAATAGCAGTAATCTCAGCTCTTTGCACTGATTCTTTTAAGGCACATTCTCAAAAGGGCATTCACCATTGTGCCTTGATGCTTCTCTGGCTTTTTTTTTGTGGCACGCCAGAGAGGGTTGGAGGGTTCAGCTGTTTGACCATGACCTTGGTTGTGGTCGTTTCTTTATGGTACTAATTCTGAAAACAGACCTCAAAGGCAGGCTGGCCACAGAGGAAGCACCCTTGCCTGTTAGGCAGGATAATAGTTGTAATGAGCCAAGTCCCTTCACAGTATTACAAAGATGCTGGGAGAAGCAGAGGAAAGGATGCAGCAAGTCAGAGCTGTTCCAAACCTGGGCACATGGCTCAGCCTTCCTATTTTTCCCGCTGTTCTTAGGGTGAGAGAGTTCTCCCAGTACAGCCTTGTGAGGCAGTTGTGGCCTCGAGGACAAGCCAGAATCTCTCAAGTAGTCTTGGAGTTACTCCTGCAGGGCTTTCCCATGTTTGCTCTCAGCTTTTTGCATGGAGCAGAGTTTTTGCAGGCAGAATCCTGCACGTGGGTGAAGACTTCATGTCGTGCCTGCACAGTCCTGTGCAGGGCATCTGAAGGCATCTCTCTGCCCTAGCCTGTTAGCCTGAAGCTGAGCCTGGCTGAAGCACAGGAATTTTAAGGAATGAGAAGGTCACTGACCAGCTCCTGCACAAACCAGTGCAGCCTTGGGCCCAGCCATTGTGGGAAGGATGCTGGCTTTCCAACAGCTTTATTCCCTGTGCTAGGAGACACAAGCATTTTGGCCATCTGCCCTGAGCTTGATGACTTCATGCAAATCTCTGAGCCCTTTTGAAATCATTGAATTGCCTGAGAGTCTCTTGGTTGGTGATATCAGCTCTGGTGATATCAGTTTGGATTGGACCTATTTATTCTCTCAAGGTCTTGCCAATGTGACCATTACTGTATTTCTGAGTTTGGAGACAGTCTTCAGTGTCTGGCTACTGTGATGGTTCTCTTTGGAACCGAGATTTAACAAAACAAAACAAAAAAAAAAGGGAGGTACTCTTTTTGTTTATGCTTTAAAAGAAAGGGGTGGGCTGAAGGAGAATGGAACTCCCTTCTCTTCCTTCCCTGGTTGCATTTTCCTCCCAGGAAGTAGGTGGATCGAACAGATCAGTGCTCCATTTCACATTTTTGGATGTATTTGAAGATATTATTTGTAAATCAATGTATTCTATTCTGGGCTTTGCTTATTAATAATATTTGTGGGTTTAATTGTTCCATATGTATTTGTCCTATACTGTAAATGTAATCCTGTGGTCAGGAATAGGCCACTGTAATTCCCTGGTGTGTAGTTTTTATTCATCCTTGTCACCTAACATGTAATCTGCATCTACTTTATCATGCCAAATGGTCTTGGAAAAATGGATTTACAGGCTGTGAGATTGTTTTAAAGACAAAAGAGAAGAATTTGAACTGGATTATGATCTGAAACTGGACGGTACTTTTAGACCTGGAGGGGTCCTTGCCACTGTTAATTCCTGCGGGATTTTCTGGTTTTCCACGCGGGACACTCAATTTGTTGCTTGTACAAAGCACTCCCAAGGGATTCACCTGTTCTTAGGTACTCGAATGAAGAATATCCAATGGGATGGACCAAGAAGAGATGTGTGTTTTCATGCCATGGATTTCATCTGCACTTTTCTGATGACTTGGGGGAGAGGGGAGCGGAAGGGTTGCGTACAACACAATAATACCTTGCCCAATCCACGAGGACTTTTTTAATGGACAAATGGGATGAGTTGATCTGATGGCAGTTTTCTGCTTTGCTCTGATTTGCCACTGTCAAACTGGAGGCTGAAATAGCTGGAGAGATGGTGAAAATGGGCCTGGTTTGTATTAAATTGGTGCATTTAGCTATGTAGGCTCACTGAGCTCTTATTTTTCTGCTTCAGTGCTTGTTTGAGTGAATGGGGACCTATTGTTCCTGGAACTTGCTCATGCACAGCCTAGTCTGTGGCAGGGAGGATGGTTTATGAATCTTACTAACCCTGCCTGAGGGCTGCTCTGTCCTTCTGTCAAAATGAAGGTGGCGTCTGTCTGCATCTTGTGTGATGTTCAAGGATGCTGGAAGTTAAGAGCTACAGATTTCCTATTAATACTTTGTAGGACTTCAAAGGGTTAAAAAAAAGAGAAGAAAAAAAGACTTGAACTGGGTGTTTGTAGTATTTTTCCCCAGACTGTGGTGCTGAAATCAAATGCTGTTGGTTTCACATGAGATTGTTCATAGTATCAGTGAAGATCCTGCACCAGCAAATCCACCCCCAACCTCCTTTTGGGAAGTATTCCACCCTGCTCTGATGCCGTGCTGCTTTTGTGTCTTTTGGTTGTCCTTTCCCTGTGTTTGTGCCTGGGCTGTGGCACAGCTGTGATTTTTACACAAGCAGTTTTTACCTGCCCTGGCTTCGATCATCTCTTAGTCTTTCAGACCCCAGTCACTCTGTGGTGAAGGTACCTGCCACTTGTGTGTGAAGTTTTTTTGTGGCACCTTCTTGAGAGCAGCCAGGGCAGTACCTGCCCTTGGGGAAACCTGTTGGTGGTGTTTGGTCAGTGAGGCCTCTTTCCAAAGAGCCATCAGGTTACATGGAATGTTTATTGTAAACTTTTTCAGTTGGTATCCTACAAAAGGCTGGCTCCAGTTGGGGTGGGACCACATGCCTGATGTAATACTGCTGGAGAGGGGTTACAGCAGTGACAATTGCACAGCACATTGCTGTGTGGTTACAGAGAAGCCAGAGGGTTCACAAAACATGTTTTAGGCAGAAAGCATATTCCAGGAGGTAAGGAGCAAGAACAGGGGTTGGATGGGGGCAGGCTCTGGACAGATTTACTGGTGCAGAGGTGTAACATGACTCTGGAAGGACATCAACCTGTTGGAGCGTGTCCAGGGGAGGTACCAAGATGATCAGAGGGATGGAGCACCTCTGCTACCAGGAAAGGCTGAGAGAACTGGGATTGTTCAGCCCAGAGGAGAGAAGCTTTGGGGTAACCTAATTGCAGCCTTCCAGTGCCTGAAGGAACCGACAAGAAACACTGAGAAGGACTTTTCACAAGAGCATGTGGTAACGGGACAAGGGGAAATGGATTCACACTGAATAGGTTTGGATGGGACAGTGGAAAAAAATCCTTCCCTATGAGAGTAGTGAGGCCCTGCCACAGGGTGCCCAGAGAAGCTGTGGCTGCCCCTGGATCCCTGGAAATGTCCAAGGCAAGGTTGGACTTGGAGCAGCCTGGGACAGTGGAAGGTGTCCCTGCCCATGGCAGGGGGTGGAATAAGGTGAGCTTTAAGGTCCCTTCCAACCCAAACCATCCTGTGACTCCTGCTAAGAGGCTCAGCAGCTGGGGCTGTGGGATCACATGGCTAAAGAAGGGTTTAAGGATGGAATTTGCAACATCAGAGACGGATGGGTGAACCCTGAGAAGTGCCTCCATCCGTCTGAGCTGCTCTGGGGGAGCTGGCGAGGTGTCAGGCTGTTTGGAGCCAGGATCTGCCTTGGAAGTGGGAAGAGGCTCTGGGTGAAGCCATGGAGGCAGGACACAGTGGCACAGTGGGTTTTTGGCTGCGTGGATCCCTGGTCAGGAGAGGGAAGCTGCCACCTGCTCGATGAAGCTGGCCAGGTTGATGTCTCGCTCCGATAAACCCCCGCAGTCGTGGGTGCTCAGGGTGATGTGAACCTAAGGCAGACAGACAGGCTGAGTGTTGCTGACACAAACAGCAGGGCTGCTTTCCTCACTGCTGCATCTGATGAGACACTAGCTCCAAACATGTTAGCAAAATTCCCTGGGGTGGCAGAGGTGCTCTGGCACCTTGCCTGGTTTTTCTCCTTCCTACATCTCATGCTGGCCACAAGCTGTCACTGCCACCCCAGCCTTGGTCACAGCAGCCACCTGTGCCCATTTTCAACTCACTCTTTTCCCCAGAAGTTTTTCCTGTGGCTGCTACTTGATACAGATTTTAAAAAGCAACGCTAGTGCCAGCCTTTGGCAGCTACTGCTCAGCTGGACAGGATAAAAGGAGGAAGAGAGGATCTGTGATAGCTGAAGGCTGGCTGTGATATGGGAATAGCATCTGAGGGAAGAGGTCCTGCTGGTGGAACAGCACTTGCTGCTCCTGTTTTATCCCTCAAAAAAGGGAGCTGCTGCCTGAAGTGTGCTCTGCTTTGTCCCCACTATCTGTGTTTCTTACCTTATTGTACACATTGAACCATTCGGGATGGTGATCCAGTTTTTCTGCCTGTAGAGCCACTCTGGTCATGAAGCCAAAGGCCTGCAGGGTCAGAAGAAAAGTTAACTCTGAACCACTTACCCTGCAACATATAAGTTTTCATCCCCATTGCTATTAATTTTACACTGCCTGTGTCTACATAATCCAAACAAATGCAAGGCCTGGTATGGTCTGGGAGTTTTCTATGGGTTTTCCTCTTCCTGAGGAGTGTTTCCCAGACCTCTTTGCTGTCTTAGGGAGGTTATTTTGCTCAGCCATTCCATTTCAGGAGAGACACAGAGTGCTTTCTTTGGCTGAGCTTTGCAGAGGGAACTCCCTGCTCTGCAAATTGGGTGTCCCAGTCTGCAGAACTCGGTGCCCCCGGTGCTCGTACCCGGTTGAAGTCCTTGAAGTGGAACTCTTTGAAGATGGCATCTCTGCCTTCCACCTCGTTCCACCCCACGGCTCGCAGGTTGGGCAGCAGCTGCTCCCTCTCCTCCGTGCTCAGCCTGTGGGCTTTGCCTGCCTGGAAAGGGAAGGAAAGTGAAGAGGAGCAGGTCAGAGTGGTAGAAGTGGGATGAAGCAGATCCCGTGGGTAAGGGAGATATGGGAACATGGAGGCAGCTGCAGTGTGGGTGGAGGGTTGGAATATCCATGTCCTCTGCTCCACGCCTGGAATGCATCCTGCATGGACCAAGGAAGTCCAGCTGCTCCCTTCTGTCCTCTCACCTGCAACACCTCCCACAGTGCATGAGGTACTAAGAAATGATACCAAAGTCCAAAATACATTTGGATAATACATTTGGATAAACTTCAAAATACATTTTCTTTTACATATAATCTTTTTTGGGGAAAAAAAACAAACTCAAAAAGCAGAAGCTCTTGTGATCATTTCTAGATCTGAGAGTTGCCTTAGGGTTTCTAAAGCAGGAAGGCTTATTTATTTATTTATTTATTTATTTATTTGATTATTTGTTCATTTATTTGGAGCCTGCTTTTGAGGAGAAAGAAGTGGTGTGGATCAGAGATGAGTCACACTAAGCTGCAGTTCAGCTCCTTTTTCCCTCTCCTTCATATTACAATGGATTTTAAGAGGCTGTTTCTGCCTGCGAGGATCAAAGGGCAGAGGGAGGGATTGTGGTTGAGCTGTGCCTTGGGCAGAGCTGCTGGTACTTAGTTTTTAGGGGGTGGTAGCGGGGAAGCAGCAGTTCTTGGCTTTAAGGAGTGTTCATAAGCAGAGATGAAACTAAAATGAAGCTCTTGGGGATGGGGGCTGCCTGAGCCAGCTCTGATCTGGCTCAGTGGGGAAGGCAGGAGCGAGTGCAAAGGGGCACTGCTCTCTGAAATGTTATGTCCTGGCAATTAAAATTCTTTCACAGACTCACAGATTGTTCTGAGTTGGAAAGGACCCACAAGAATCAGCAAACTCCAGCCTCCTGCCCTGCACAGCCCCAAGAATCTCACCATGTGCCTCAGAGCATTGTCCAAAGGGTCCTTGAGCTCTGGCAGGTTTGGGTGAGTTGATCTTTCCAGATGGTGATGATAAAGACCTCTATGCAATTTATTTTCCTTTATGTGCTGTAGAGCCAAGCATGGCAAGTTGGATATGAGTCTCAACAAATCTGGCCCGGTTTTGATTTGATCAGCAGCCCCTTGCTTTGCTTGGGCATCAATGCTCACAAATGGCATTGGGCAACTGAGGCAAATCATCCTCTCCTGTGGCTTCCCTGCTCACAGGCTGCACAAAACCAAAGAACCAGCTGTGAAACTGATGTTTTTGTGGGTGATTCTTGCGTGTTTTGGGGAAGACAGGAAAGATGATACCCCATTCCTGTGGCTGTGTGAGTGCCTACCTGTCTGTGTATCCACGGAATGGAGCGTGCTGGGGTGTCACTGGGGGTGGGATGCTCCCTGTCCCCCTGGCCTTGCAGCTGCAGGATTTTTGGGGAAAGTGTTCCTTGCCTCTGCATATTTTGGATGGCAGCCCTGCTCTGTCATCCCCTCCCCACCCCCTAAAAGTCAAAGTGCTGTGCTGGGAGGGAAGGCAGTGAGCAAACATGACTTAGCTCAATAAACCCGGAGCCGTTGCCCTTCCCTGCTGATGGTGTGATAAGCCGGGCACGGGTAGCTTAGCAACTGCATAAGTGGGGACAGAGGATGGCTCTGCTGGCAGGGAGCCACCCGCGGGGCTCTGATGGGAATAGGCCGGGGCTGCACCAGGATTTGGGAGGACAGGATGAAACCTGCTCCTTATCCGTGCTAAAGAGAGGAAAGGTAAAAGCTGGAGTTGTTGCTTGGAGCAGAGAGGTATGGATGCAGGGGGCTGGGCTCCAAACCAGCCTTCTCCAGGCAGAGCGACACAGGGACATGGTGTAATTGTTCTTTTTCTCTGCTGGGACTCTGTGGGAGAATGGCCCCCGGGGCTTTTTCCAGCCCAGCTCCTCCCAGCACCAGCGGGAGGCATGGCCAGACTAAGGTTTGGCGCCCAGAGCACACAGGGACAACTCCTGTGGCTGTGTCAGAGAGCAAACCCTCTTCTTGGAGCACTCCCTGCTCTCCATCCTGCTCCAATCCATCCTCCTCCACCCCAGGATATTGGCCTGGTTTTGTCAGAGTGGCATGTTAATACTTTCATGTGCTCTCACTCCATAAAAAGACACTCTTTTTGTTAGGAAAATCAAATTATTTTGTTTTCTTCTGCTGGCTCCTAACTGCCAAAAAATTTGGATTTTAATTTTTGGGGCTTTTTTTTTTGCCATGAGGAAAACAAGTAGATGCATTGTGCAACTGAGGGAAAGGAACCAACAAGGGAAATGAGGAAAGACTGGAACTCTCTTTGCTCTGACTAAAATCTTCTGTTTTATAGAATCATGGAATGATTTGGGTGGATGGGACCTTAGAGCCCATCCAGTTCCACCCCCTGCCATGCCAGGGACACCTTCCACTGTCCCAGGCTGCTCCAAGCCCTGTCCAACCTGGCCTTGACCACTGGCAGGGATCCAGGGACAGCCACAGCTTCTCTGGGCACCTGTGCCAGGGCCTGCCCACCCTCCCAGGGAAGAATTTTTCCTTAATGAAAAGCAGAATTTCCACCTAGGAAAAGGTACAGGGGACAGGGCAGGGCTGTAATGCTGTATCCCACAGGGGGTCTGTGCACATGGAGCACACCTGGGGGTTGTCCTTGCCCTACAGAATGTGAGGTGGGGTCGTTGCTGGCGGATCCTTTCCCTCCCCCTCCTCTGCCGAGCGCTCCTTTGGGAACGGAGCGGCGGCGGAGCTCCGGCGTTACTGATTAACCACAGCGCTGCGCTCCTTTCCCCCTTCCCTGCCGCCTCTCCTCGCAGCCTCCAGCTGCCGCTGCAAACATTTCTGCCTTCCAAAAAGGCACGACAAACAGCCGGCTTGCCCGGCGGACACTCACCATGGCCCGCGGCTCTCCGTGCCCTCCGTGCCGGGGGATGCTCTCCGTGCCGGGGGATGCTCTCCGCGCCGGATCCCGCCGGAGCCGGGGCTTCTCCGCGATTGTCCGGGAGGCGTGGCGAGGCCACCGGGTCCACCCACGGCCAGCAGAGCCTTCCCAGCACTGGCCACCTGCCTGTGGGTCGCGGGGTTGGCCAGACAGGGTCTGTTGGAAGGGAAGCCCTGCGCGATGCGCTTTGCTCCCCTGTCTTCACCTGGGGCGCAAGGAGAAGCGGAGCGGCATGGAGTGGGCATATGATAGACTAAACCCATGGTTGACTCTCACAATTAAAACCCAAATATCGTCTATATATGTTAAGAGAAGTTTTATAGACTTATAGTTATGTTTTAACCCCCCTTGTGTTGTTATCCTGGGTTTGGGATATTTGGGAGGGCTGGTTTGTCACTGTGGCAGCAGCTGACCTCCCAGCAGGATTTAAGGAAGTAAAACTCCATCACTGGTCAGCGAAGAAGGAGTCGATGGACAGAACTTTGGCAGGGATTAAAGCGTTAAAAGGTGAAACCTCCATTGTGTGGGTGAGCACATGGTGGGAAAAAAATATCCTTTGCTCCCGGCCCTGTAATATTTTCTCTCTTTAGTCTTCTGTTGTATTTTTGATAAGGTTTTAATAAACCTTTAAAATTTGTAAAAGTCAGTATCATTTCTCGCAGGGCAGCTGCAGCCGCCCCGCTGCTGGCAGGTGTGAAGGAGGCTGATGGTGTTCCTGGCTGTATCCATAGCTCAGAGCACCGATAATCACCGATAATTATCGATAATCACCGTCCGGGACAGTGTCCAGGTTATATCGACTGAGAGGAAGGAGAAGTGCCCCTCACAACATTTCCCAGCGTTTTTAAGGCGTTTTTTGCTATTGCTGAGTGCTGCTCCCTGGCATTTTCCCTCTCCAGGCCAGATGGATTTGTGCCCATGTCCTGCAGCTCCTCGTCTGCTAAACCCACTCACATGATGGGCAGTTTTCCAGTGCTGACCATTTTTTATTGTGCTGCTGTATGTGGCAGACAGAAATTCAGCCCCCTGCTATTCCCTCGTGGCTTTTTTCACCTCTGAAGCAACCAATTCCAGATTTTTTTTTGGATACAGGATGACATACATCCCTTGTGCACATTTTGTTTTCTGCTGTAAGGGATTGCGGATATCATAGAGATGATTTGTTTTTCCAGCAGGCAACTTAGAGGGAAGCAAATCCTTCCTTTTTATTTATTTTTATTTTTATTTAAAATTTTTTTCCCTTCTGCAGGTTTATTTGCCAGGGTAATGAAAAGGAAAAAAAATGACCATATTTTTTGTCCAACAACAGGGCAGTTGAGATTTTCCTCACTCTACAGGGTGGAATCGTGTCCAGGGGAATCCTTTGGCTGACTCCAACTCCTGAACCTCTAAGTTCCCCTTCTGCACAGTTTTAATTTCCCCATCTGAAATGGGACCCTTTAGGTTTGTTTTTAATGATTAATTCAGGGGTGTTGGGCAAGGTGTTTGCTCAGAGCAGTTTGTACCTTGTGCAAGGGGTGAACCTGTTTACTGGGAACAGATTTTTGTTATTTTTCCCTCTCCTTTTTGTCTATTTTTCAGCTGTGCTGCTTTTGGTGGCAACTAAACCCACATGTGTAGATGATTCTGCATATTTGGGGGGAGGTCTCATATCACTCACTTATTGGTATTCTTATTTTGACGATAATTTTTAAACAAAACCTATCTGACCCTGAAAGCTGCTTTGTTTGGGAGCAGTGTTCTATTTCCCCTCTAAAAAGTTCCTTTTGCAGGGATAGATGGGATATTGGGAAGAAATCCTTCCCTGTGAGCATGAGGAGGCCCTGGCACAGGTTGCCCAGAGAAGCTGAGATCCAAAGGGTGTTTTAAACCAGGGTGGGCCAAACTCTTTCATCATCTGCAATCTGAAACATCGCTCTCATGGCAAAATAGATTTAATTAAAGAGTTTGTTTAGCACTGGAAGGGATTTATGGCAGGTGTGACAAGTTTAAGTTGACAAAAGGGCCCAATAAACAGAAATGAATCATTAATTATATGCAAGATTTCCTCTTGTAGCAGTGTTTTATCAAAATCAGTGAGGCTCTCAGAGCAATGAACAAAATAAATTGGAGGCTGGCAGAAACTGGGGCGTTGTTCTGCTCACACCGTGTGTAGGCTAAGGTCTTTTGTCTCAGGCAGAGTACCCTTCATTTGAGGTTTAGTTGAGGTGTTGGGGCTGGGGTGGGCTCGATGATCTTGGAGGTTTCTTCCAACATGGTCATTCTGTCAATTCTGTGACAAATCTGAGTTTTTCTACAGTTTACAAGTGGCTTTGGATAAATTGCTTAACCATCCTTGATATTCCCATTCTCTGTGCTAGCTGGGATACTCATGCCCAGTTTATTGGGATATCTCATGAATTATCTGGTATTTGGGAAGCTCTAAAATCCATGTAACTCACATATAACAATGAAATGTGATCGTACTTTTAGATCAGAACAACAATAATTCAGAACTCAGCATGTTTTGTTTTGATTTTCCTAAGACTGTCTGAATTCAAATGACAGAGAAATATGATTCACCATATTCATGACTACTTCTCAGGTTTTCCAGAGGATGATGATGCAAACCTGAGTCCAAAGTATCCAAGAGCACTTTTCTGTGTCTGAAAAACACCAATCACTTGTTTTTAAAAATCTTGAAAGTTTATTAGTAATAAAACAGTTATAAAAAATAGTAATAAAATTAGAGTAATAAAAATTTGGACAATGAGGATTAGGACAATAAGAGACAATAAAAATCAAATAATTAGGGACGTCTGGATGTTTTTGGGCACTAAGCTGTCAAAAACCTGCCTTGTGAACAAAGGAATAACCCTTAAAACAATAACCTGTTGCATATTCATATATCTCATACATGATGCATAAATTCCTTGCAAATTAAGAATTTTTATGGTTTTTGTCAATTTCTTCCTCTTAATCTACGTGGTTCCATAAAGATGGAGAGAAGGTGGAAGAATATTTGTCTTTTCTGATAAGGAGGCCGTAACTCTTTATGTGCCCTGTCACTGTTATCTCTGTGCAAAGAGTTTCTTGATTATCTTATCCCTTTTTTGAGCTAGTAAAAAATATCTTACATCCCATAGTTTCTATTTTAATGTTATGTTGTAACCTAAAACTATATTTAACACACTACTTAAAAAGGATTAATACAGTATTACAAAATAACCCTCCATAATACATATAGTATTCAATTTAATATTTGCAAAGAGCCAATTGTAAAATACGCATTTTTCACATTGTGAATCCCTTTTCCTGTGGCAGACTGGTGCTGGAAGACACCTCCCATTCCAAGGCAATTCTGGCATGGTTTAGTGTCGGAATCTGTGGGTATTGGTGATTCCGAGATTGTAGAAAGTCTCTGTCTTTCTGCCCCGCTGCCAAAGCAGAAGCCATAATTGGTCTGTGCTGTTTCAAGGTTGTTTATTCTGTTTATCTCTAACATGTTCTGCTGCCCTGCCGCAGCTCTGTCCTGCAGGGCAGCGTGTGGGGCTCTGCCCTCAGTGGGATGGTACAAACATTAAATACCAGAAACTACCTGTGCTGGATTTACAATAATGTGCCAATATCTGTCACCTACGTTGGACAGTGTGTCCCCAGCCTGAACCAACAGAAAAATGCCAACACCACAGTGAAACATGGAGGGCATGAAGAAGGAGGAAAAGGACAAGACACACCCAATTTCCTCCATCTTGTTCCCTTTGGACCCCTTATCTAGAATCCTAAAATTTTACTTTTGCACCCGTGCCACACTTAATTATTACTCATATCAAACACTCAGAGCTTGTAATTAATCCTGTAAGATTGAAAACTCTTTTCCATGGACAGAGATCACAGACAGTGTCTCTGGGGGCTCTGTACAGGGGAGTTCCTGACCCCTGCCAGGGTCCCAGACCTGCCAGGGCAGCCAGAGGGAAGCCCTGGATTCCCACAGTTTAGAATAGGAAACTCAGAGTTGGGACAGAATAATCCTGTTTGCATTCCGAGTTTGCCCTTGCAGCCACACGCAAGGGCTCTGGGTCCTGGCAGCTGATGTACCCCTGTGTCACAGGTCTTTTGTTGGCCCCATGGGCTGTAGCAGACAGTGGTGAGATCACGGAGTCTGTGGCCTTGCCAAGGTCACCCAGGTCCTGCAAGGACATGCAGGGGAAGGCAATCCATCCAAACTGCCTTCTCCCCAGCCCTTGTCTGCTCTGCTGTTGGATTATTCCTGTAACTCTGTGCTTCCCTGGGCACAGCACCAGCCCGGTGCAAGGATAAGCTCCTTGTATTCATCCAGTTTCCTGACTTTCAGCCCAAATTTGAGTCTCTTTGTTAAACAGGTTGGATTTTCTGGCAAATTTGCAGGGGTGGCGGAGGGTGAGTATCTCGACAGGTCTGGAAACCGTTTTCCCATGTTAAAAGAGTTTTGTTCCGTGTTTATTCAGGCAGCTTTCGGCGCTGCATGTTAAGCGGCTGCTGTACAGCCACGTCTTGTCACTAGGGGTCAGGAAAATGCTGGAAAAACAGAGATGTTCCTGGAACAGCAGTCCCTTGCACAAGGTGAGAGCTCTCAGAATCCCAGCTGGTCCCAAAAACCAGGAGTGGTTCCTGGTCCTGGCAGCCCTGAGAAAGCATGGCTGGGCTCTCTTCAGCTGCACCTTCAGGATCGAGTTGTTTCCCACAAGAAGCATTTCCAGATCCTTTGGTGTGTCCCAAGGCTGCTGGAACACCGGTGCCGTTGCTGGGACATGCTTGCATTGAGGGTGTCTCTCCAGCCGGATTGCTGGAGATCAGGGAATGGTTTGGGTGGGAAGGGACCTTAAAGCCCACCCAGTGTCACCCCTGCCATGGGCAGGGACACCTTCCATTGTCCCAGGTCACTCCAAGCCCTGTCCGACCTGGCCTTGGACACTTCCTGGGATGGATCAGCCACAGCTTCTCTGGACAACCCATCTCTCTCCACCTTCACACAGAAGAATTTATTCCCAATATTCCCTCTAAATCTCTTCTCTTTCAGTTTGAAACCATTCCCCTTTGCCCTATCGCTCCAGTTCCTGATGAAGAGACCCTGTTCTGCTTGTAGGTCCCTATCTGCTAAAAGCTTGTCCCCAGATCATTTGGCTGCTGTTTCTGTTTTTAAGTCCTAGAGTTTTATTCCCGACTTTGCAATTACAGGACAAAAGCAGTAAGGGGACAGGAGAGGGGCCCTGGGTGTGGATGTAAACGTGAGGTCTGTCTGTACAAATGTTTGATGGGGTAGGATTAGAGAAGGTGGGGAAGCTTTTGGGCAAACAAGCCCTCTGATCAGAATGAGAAACATCAGGCTACAAAGCCAGGTGAGAACAGTTGTTTAGAGATTTGTGAGGTGTTTAACACCTGGGGATGGTTTAGCAGGAAGGAGTGACTGTAGCACACAGGAGATGGTGAGAGGAGAAAAGATATGCTAAGGCAGAGATTTCCTTGGAGACACAGAAGCAGTTTCTGGCCATGGCACATGAGGAGGTGCTAGAGGGGACAGGGGCCAGCTCCAGGAGCTTTGCTATACGGTAGAGTTGTGGATTTTATTTCCTAAATCTGCCTTCGGGTGGTTTTCATAGTAATATTTTTTTTTTCTTTGATCAGGGCTGAGAGAGCAGACAGAGTGGGGGTTTTCTGGTGATAAATGGTCACTGGTGGCTGGGGGGTGTGCCAGTCTCTCACAGATTGTCTGTGGGAGTGTGCTGGGGTGCTCAGCTTCATCTGTAGCCCACGCAGGAGGGTGGTGGGTGAGCAGGGGAAGTGGGGAAGCACACTGCTGGAAGTATCTAGGTGTGGACTGTGGTGTACGTAGAGCTGCTGGAGACACATGGTCAAATTTTGCATTTTTCTTAATGCAGAACCTGCTACTGGAAGCTCATGATATTCATGTCAGGTGCAGCACTGATTTTTTTTTCCTTGTTAGCATTAAACATACTCTTTTGATGAGGTTACTCTCTTATTTACATTACCACCTCTCTTCCTCCTTAGCATAATGAGCTTTGTGCTGCTTCTCACAAACTGAAATCGTGTGCTCTGCTTGTTCTTGCTATTAGTGGGAAGGACCACTGGACCATGCTGTCTGCACCGTTTGTTCAAAGCAGGATCAGAATTAATGGGGAAATTGTGTGTGTGGCAATCCTAAGAACCCAAAATGCCACTGTGCCTCACCTGCTGGGGGTAGCAAATTAGATAACAGAGCAGCTTGCTTCAAAATCTGGGGATAAAGAATTCCTGAGGCAGGCACGGTGAGGAGGGAGAGATGAAATACTACAAAGTGGCATTGATTCACAGCAAGGGCTGGGCACTTTGTGGATGTGCTACAGCAGAATGGAGCTGTGTGTGAGGCCAGCCAGCTCTGCTGCCCCCTGTGACAGCTGTGTCTTGCTTGGAAGGGTTTTGGGTTCAAAAGGAGGCACCTGTCACTTGTGGTGGTTTGTTCCAGCTCTTGGACTTCTGCTGACATCCCTCTGAAGGGCTGCTGGAGGTTGTCTGAGTAGTGCCTTGGAAATGACTCCTCGGTGTTTACGACCTTGCAAAGCCGAAGTGTTGGAGCTGGAGGGGAGGAAGGAGAAAGGGAGGTGCTGCCTCTAACCCAGAGTAGAAAATCCCTGGTGCTGTGAGCTCCTGGGAGCACAGGCACCAGCTGTCCTGTGCTGGCATCTCAGAGCTCCAGTCCTGTGGCAAGAGAGCTTCCACTGGGAACTGCTGCTGCTGCCTGCTTGAGGCACTGTGGGGAGTGAAGATGTTGGTCACGATGCTGGGAAAGAGAGCTGACTGCTTTCTGCAAGGGTCTACATTTAGATTAGATGTTAGGAAGATTTAGATGGGATATTAGGAAGGAATTTTTCCCTATGAGGGTGGGGAGGCCCTGGCACTGATTCCCAGAGAAGCTGTGGCTGCCCCTGATCCCCGAAAATGTCCAAGGCCAGGCTGGAGCCACCTGGGATAGTGGGAGGGGTCCCTGCCCATGGCATGGGGTGGAACTGGATGATCTTTAAAGTCCTTTCCAACCCAAACCATGCTGGGGTTCTGTGTCTTGTAGGTTTTCTCTCAGCCCTGAGCCCATCAGAAGGTGCTTGTCCTTGGAGAGTTGGTCCCCACAAAGGGAAGGAGTGGGAGTGTTTCCCACAGGGACAGACGATGTTTGTGGGTGGGAGGGTTTCCAATGTGAGGCCTATCAGGGAATCCACCCCTAATCTATCACCAATAGCTTTGGACAAACTGCCTGCAAAGCAACAAAGGAACAGCCCCAGTGGCCGAGGGCAGAAGAAGAGGGACAACAAAACAAGAACTTTTCTCCCCACACTCTTATTCCCACTGTGATAACAAAAAGAGTGAACAGCTCCAGGGCAAGTGGGAGATGTGATATTGACCACCATGGCAGCAAGGATTAGAGCCAGCAGGATCAAAAAGCAACCTCTGGGCAGTAGCAGCAGCATCACACAGTGAAGGGAGGGTTTTTCTCCTGGTATTGATCAGCAGTTTACAACAAATGTCCCCCGTGGAAATAAATACAGGCTCTGTGGTGGTGCTGCAGACCTGAGCCTGAGCCCATGGGGAGCTCTGCAATAACTCAGCTGCCTCTTCTGATGCACAGCGGAGCAGCTGAGGCTGATTCACTCCAGCCTGGTGACTGCAGCTGCTCTGCCTCCTCAAGCAGGTAACTGAGGGTTTATGTGACTGACAGGTGCCTTACATCAGCTGAAGGGCTTGAGAGTGTCTCACCCCAGTAGCTCCTTGGAAATTCAGCCTGGCTTTTGTGGGCAAATTCAGCTGAGGGCAGGAGGGACAACTGTGATATTGAAAAGCTCTTGCAGTTTTGGGCAGCCTCCTGGTGCCACTGGAGTTCTCCTGTGCACAGATGGGGCTGATCCTGGTGTGTCTTACCCACCTCACCAGCACAGCAAAATTTGGTTGTGTCTGGAGCTCAGGTGTGGACTGCAGCATCAGGCTCCTGTTTTGATTAGTGGTGCATGGCTTTTATTAATTAATGCTGTAAAATACCTGCTACAAACCTGCTGCTTTCTGGGCTACACAGCAGAAAAATGTGACTGTAGGTGCTGTGGTTCTGGGGCACGTTTTGGGTGTTCCCTGCCAGAAGGAGGGAGGAGCTGGGGAGAAGGTTTCTTTGCTATCTTTGTGATACCATCTTCTGATAAAATTCGAGGGACAACCTGAGATACACTCCAGGTTTAGTTTAAGGGATACTAGATTGGCTTTTATTTCACTAGCTTCCATTTACACTGCTGGGAGATTTAGCTGTGCTTTAGTGCATGGAATTGTGGTTTTTCCTCACAGAGCTTCAGAAAGGGTATTTTAGAGCTTGTGGGAAACCAGCAAAGTGGGGAACAGGCCAGGATCTTTGCCCTCTTTGCCCTGTGCCTCTGTCTTTGCTGGCAGTAAGCATGGTGCAAAACCCACCTGTCTTACTTTCCAAGCCTCTGCAGCAGGCAATCAAGTCTGCCATGCCAACAAAAAGCATGAAGACCTCTGCTTTCTGCTGAGGCAGAAAGATAATTTGTGGCTCAGACATGACTGAGATGTTAGGCGCCAAAATTATGACCACTCTGTCAGATTGGCTGGATAATTTTTACTCCTAAGCCTTCCACCAAGATGATTTTCAGTGCTTAGAAATTAGTCTTACTCTGCAGAGCTGTCAGTGTCTCCCAGCTGTGTCAGTGTGTGCTCTAACAAATGTGTGTATATATGATAGAGCTATTTCCTCATCATTCCCTGCACTCCTCCAGACACTTGGGAAGCTTATCTTAAGTGCAGTTCTCCTCTCCCAGGGGTCACTTTTGTAAATTTGTTTTTTGGTTTGTTTTCCAGTAGTGTAGAAAACTTCTGTAACAGGCTGCTTGTTGTGTGGGGTTGGTTGGTTGTTTTTCCTAGTCGGTGTAGCCACACAGGGAAAAAGATTTCACGTTTTGAGTAGATTATGCTTGAAATTGATGTGGGGAGGTTTCCTTGTAGAGGTAGGGAGCTGAGGCAGGGAGAAATCGAGACCTCAGAGTGTTTAAGGCTCAATTCTGAGTAAAACTTTGTATCCTCACAAGGTAGAGAGTTGTAAAGAGGGGCTGTGCTGAGGTCTCTGGTCAGGAATGAAAGGGGTGTAGATCCCCCTGCAGAAAAGGAGCAGCAGATCTTTTGAGAAAGGAGCATCCCTTTGCTGAGCTCCCACAGCCACTGTCATGGATTGGTCACCTCCACTGGTCCTCCCTGAGGACATCTGGCCCTGTAACAACACATCTCTTCCTGGTGGGAGGTGCACAAAATCCATCTGGAAGAGTTTTTGCCTTTGTTTCTTGTGGTGAAGGTGAGCTGTGAGCCTACAGTTGCCTCATCCTTTTGGCTCTGCTTCCCGACTGATTTGGGTTCTATTATTAGCAGCTGATGTGCTGGTGGAGTCAGTCTCCTTCTAACTCTGCTAATTAATCAATGTGCCCCGTGACAGCCCTTGACCATTAAATAATATTCATTAGTATCCAGACCCCAACAGTATGGATGAACCCATCTATCTTCATTAGCTCTTGGATTTCAACATCAGGAGCAGGAGCCAAAAGGGACAGTGAAAGGGCACTTTTCTTCCTCATCCCAGTGAAAACTGACCTTGATGATATTTTTCTTTCTTCCCCTCCCTGCCCCTTGTGTGTTGGTTAAAGGAGAAGGTGGGCAGGAGCTTCAGCTTCTCTCCTTATCCCAAGTGACTATCCTTGGGGAAAAAGGAGACAGGGTGCTCTTTAAAGGTGGTAAATAATGCATGATTATCCTCTTTTTGTAAGGAATCCAAGAATGTCTCTTGGGCCCCAAAGGAGGAAAAATGAAGATGAATATTCATCCATGTCCCAGTTACCTTCCTCCCTCTAACAATTACTTTGGCCAGTGGTGGAGCCACATCTGCACACACCTACCCCTAAATTGTCCAAAGCTGTCTGCACAACCTCAAAACCAGGAAGGAGGAGTTACACTTTTTGGAAGTGTTTCCTGACCCGGGCAAACATCTGGTGTTTTCCTGGGAAGCCACGGCTGTGTGCTCACCCTTGCTCCCCAAAACAAGGGGGTATTGCTGTCCTTGCTCATCCATGAGGTTATTTCCTGAATGTTCCTGTAACACAACAAATTCATGTTGGGAAAAGTGTCATTTCCTTCCTGCCAGGTGAACCTGCCCTGAAAAAATTCCTCCTTTTGTCAGATTAGAATTATTTAAATTGAAGAGCTAAAAGGACTTAGTGAGATGTGGGTTATCCACTTTGATCCTCCAATCCCCCATCAATGTCCTGGGGGTGTTGGATTTGTCTCCTGTTAACAATCCTCTGGATGACCAGGGAGGGATTGTGCAGTGGATGATTTCCCTGTGTCTCTCAGACCTTTTGGGCTCTGCTCTCTGTAGCACTGAGTGTTGGAGATGAACAACAGATAGTACTTTTGCTCCTTGCATGCTGCTGCACTCAGCCTTGCTCTTTGGTTTTCCAGTAGCACTCCTGGAATTATTATTTTTTTTTTCCCATCCTCCTGTAGATCTTACTTTGAATCCACCTCTGTTGATGTGGGTCTGCTGGGAAGATGAAAATCAGTCGTTTGCCTGGAGTCACCACTGTAAGTTATTTATACAGTGATTAGTTAAAGCTTCAGATATTTAATGCAACCTTTAAATCACGTATCCACCAACAGCAATTGGTCACATAAAACTTCATTGAGTGGTATCTATCACTTACTGTTTCTCTCAATATGTGCATATATTTAATTTTCCACAGACCTCTCGCTGATATTTTCTGCTGAGGAGCCAGTAAATCGAGGGGCTTCATAAAGTGTTTTGTTGCATGGCTCTGAGTGAATTACTTGTAAAGGGAGCATGGAATATAAAAATTCATCTTGCAAGGAAGTTGCCCTGTTGGATGAATCCCATCTCTATGTTAAAACAGGCTCAAACCTTAAAATGAAATGTATTTTCACAAGATAAGTAGTTAGTAAAGCTCTTCCAACCAGCCAGCTTTGAATATTCAACCTGGTTGGTTTTGCTTCTGTTTTTCTCCCTTTCTGCCTCAGCTTGTGGGACAACAGCTGCTTTGTGCCAGGGGTTCCAAACCATACCTGTAAACACTCAAATTCAGAGGTATGGTCAAAATCTAATGGTTTAAAGTCAACTCAGAAAGCCAAGTTCTAAATCTTAGCAGAGGAAATGGAACTTGAAAGTAGCATAGGTAGAAAATGTAAAGCTGAGGTCTAATGAACTTCATTTATGGAAGAAATTGGAATTAAAATTAATGAGGCAAGGTTATACCTGCATCGAATAGCTAGAGAATATTCCAGCTGGGGGAGCTGGGCTGAGCCCAAACCCTTGCTGAGCACAGACCCTTGCAGTGAAGCATTTGGGCTTCACTTACCTCACACCCTGGGTGTGCTAAACTACTCCACCAGGGTCTGTCCATGACCTCAGCTGGACCTGACAGTGCCTGGGACTGGGAGCAAGGAGCCTGGGATTGGGTAGGTTGAGTGCCACAACCTACAGACTCAAGTGCTTCTGTGCATGTCTCATCTTGGACTCAGATTTGGGATTTCTCTCATCCCAGAGGCAAATATACTTCAGGTAGTGTTAGCTGCTGTTGTTGCTACAGCAAAGGCCTCTGTCTTAGCCTGTGCTGTAATTAGGTCATTAATTAAATACTTTCTAAACATTTCTTTCTCCCCTTTTTTGAAGCAAGGATGGAGCCACAGCCCCCTTGGCCAAACTGTGCTTGGTGGGCTGAGTAATAACAACAGAGTGGCAGGTAAAGGTGATGGGGAATCCCTCCTGTGCCTTCCCACACAACTGTGAGTGCTTCAGTGCCAATCTCATTACAAACAGGGGCTTGACCTCTTTTTAACTGCAGTTAAAAGCAGTGTAGCCCCTTCCCAGCATTGCTATGGCACAAGGAAAAGGGAAAAAATGTTCAGAGACTTCAGAGGACCTTTTCCACGTGTGAGTGAGCTCCTGCTGTCTGTGAAGTTCAGAGCCAAAGACTATCTCAATACATCGTATTTAACTTTGTCCAATTCCCTTCCCATTTTCTGCAGTGATAAAACCCTTATTGCTCTTTCATCTCTCCCCTTTTTTCCCAAGTAGGTTCTGTGAAAGCGGTGTTTGGGGGCAGTAAATCATAAAATGGAAGCCTCCGTTCATAAAATGCTTTATGCCTCCCTCCATCAATATTTCAACGTGCAACACAGACACCAACATTTCATTTTAATTATGCTGCAAATTTCCTGGCTGAGGGAGAAAGCTGAACTCTGCAAGGTAGCCCAACCCCATCCCAATCCCCATCCCCTCCTTGCTGTGGGATCCCTGCAACATCCAGTTACCCGTGGGTTTTGTTCATCTGAGTCATGGGGCTGTGTGCATGCCCAGTGCACAGGGGGAAGAATTCCAGCTGGGCTGAGCCTGGCCTGGCTCCTTCTTTCCTTGCCCTGGGGTGAGAGGAGCTCTTGGATGTGTCTGTGGGAGCTGGTGCCTTGCCTGGAGCCCTCCAGCGGGCAGGGAGGGCGATCCAGCACAAACAGAAGGTTTGGGAAGATAGGCTTGCCTGCTACAGCAAGTGTCTCACTTTTAAAATTGTCCTTCCTGAGGCTGCTTTACTTGCAAGGACTCTTCTGCTTCTCTTCTGCTGAGAAATGCTTGATCCAGCACAGCGAGATGTTTTCCTTATTTGCAAGCCCTAATATGAGAACAAGGCACACCAAATATATATAGTTCTGGGGATCTGGATGGAGAACTTTTGTGTCCTAAAAAAAGTATAAATAAATAATTTACTAGACAAAGGGGGACAGAACTGCCCAGCTTGGAAGGAATCACTTTTTTTGGAAGGATCAAGGGAGGGCAAATGGTACCAAGCCACTTCTAAAAATTGATTAGGAGAGCAAAGCATGTGCAGGTTTCCAAGCACTGAGTAAGTACCATGACACCAAGGAAAGGTTTTGTTAGTGGATGAAGAATTCCCATCAGTGATGTGTCTTGGGGATGCAGAACCAGACAAATTTCTTTTGCAGAAGAGACAGAACAATAACTGAGGTGTTCGACTCACTGAATGACACTGGCAAGTTACCTTGTGCCCTTGTGTAGGGGGGGTTACTTTTTGGGGAGATATCTCCCTTTTTGGGAGGTTTAAGTGATGGTCACCTAAAACTGAGGGCCAATGCAGGAATTTGGAATTTGCAGAAATTGAGCTGTTCACTCAGTTAATGTGCTAAACTGCAAAATTCGTTGCCAGAATCACAGAACAGTTTGGGTTGAAAGGGACATTAAAGACCATCTTGTCCCACCCTCCTGCCATGGGTAGGGATACCTCCCACTATCCCAGGTTGTTATGGGATTTTAATTTTTGGATTTTTTTTTTTTTTTTTTTTTTTTTTTGCCAGCAGGAAACCAAGTAGATGCATTGTGTAACTGAGGGAAAGGAACCAGCAAGGGAAATTGGGAGAATCTGAACCCTCTTTGCTCTGACTAAAATCTTCCCTTTTATAGAATCATGGAATGGTTTGGGTTGGAAGGGACCTTAAAAGACTTTAAAATTCTACCTCCTACCATGGGCAGGGACAGCTTCCACTATCCCAGGTTGCTTCAGGCCACATCCAACCTGGCCTTGGACACTTCCAGAAATCCAGGGGCAGCCACAGCTTCTCTGGGCACCCTGTGCCAGGGCCTGCCCACCCTCATGGGGAAAAATTTCTTTCTAATATCCCTTCTAAACCTCCCTGTGTCAGATTAAAACAATTGCCCCTCGTCCTGTCACTATCAGCCCACGTAGAAAGTCACTCTCCCTCCTTTTTATACAGCCCTATTTAGGCACAAGAAGGGGCCCTTGGGTCTCCCTGAAGTCTTCTCCAGGCTGAGCAACCCCAGGTCTCCCAGCCTGTCTTTGTGGCAGAGGTGCTGCATCCCCTAAGAACATCTTCATGGCTGATACTGCCACGTCCCTCCCAAAAAACCACAGCAGATATCCTCAACGCACAGCGTTCCCAGGTATGTGAGGCAGGAGGAAAAGCCACTTGAGAAAAGGTGGAAGGAAAGGAGAGGGGCCCTAATGCAAAGGCAGTATGTCCCTCGTGGTGGTGCTGTTCCATCACTGTCAATTAGCAGGAGGGTTAAATCCGTAGCAGCTGGTGTGGGCTATGGGAGAGGCCACCAAATCGGCTGGTTTATCAGTGTAATTCGATGTGACAATTTCTGTGCTCGTATCCTGAAGACGGTGGGGAAGGTGGGGAGAGGGAGCTGCTCTCCTGACACACACAAATGCTAACTGGAAGGGAGAGAGGCATTCATTCCTTGTTAGCACACACAGACGTGAATGCACTGATTTATGTAACTTCCCACAGCCTGGCTGCTGCTGCCCGCAGAACCCTCCTCAAAGCACACATTCAAATTAAGATGCCACGCAGCAGACAAATTGCTCTGTGTGGAAACTTTGTTTGCAAAGTCAACGCTTTTTAAAGCCTTAAAAAAACCCAAAACAAGCTGTGTGGAGAAACAAATATCTGTGTGTTGCTGGTATCAAGGCCCAGGACATGGTTTTGAGGAAAGAGCCTCAGGGAAAACGGAATGTCACAGCAGATCAGGCTTTCAGAGGCAAGGGTTGCATCTTTGGATATGGATTCACTAAAATTAATTCAAGTCCAGGCAGCACCAAAGAAATGATTTAACAAATGAATTGCCTGCCTGAGCACAACAATTTGGGGTTTTTGAAACAGAGGGCTACACATTTTGAGCTGAGAAGGGGAGTGTGGGATGTGTTATCCTTCACCCAACATCTTAATGCAGCATTTCCTCTGCGAAGGAAAGTGTGAAAAGTGAAAATAAAGCTGTGATCCATGTTTTTTCCTCTCCCTAGGGCTGGTGACTCCCTTTTACTCAGAGCTGCAGCAGACTGGCAGAGGAGCTCTCAGGTGGTGTTATCCATAGGGTAATGGGAATTTTCCTTCTCTGTATGTGTGTGCAATGCTCGAGCCATGTTAGGGCAAGAATGGAGTTGTTTCAGAGAACCAATCCTAGGATTTCCTTGAAGTTCCTCTGAAAGAGTTTTCCGGGAGTCCTGCTTCTAGGAAAATTAACCTGGTTGTAATGATAGAAGATGGGGAGGTAAGGACAAGGCAGAGGGCCCTGAGAGAAGGTTGATTTATAGAAAATCTGTAAGAGCTCAAAAGACAAGTCTTCATCTGCAAGCCTGGAGAGAGTCATGGAGGGCTGGGAGCTGTTTGAAGGATGTGCCGTGGGATCAGAGGTAGGGACAGCACTAAAAAGCATTTCTGAAGAGGTGGGAATGGCAGTCCCAGTTGTTAGCAAGGAACATTTCCTTATTAGTCTTGAGATGACACAGACCATCCTAACAACCAGTGGTCCTGAACAGGAGAGTTTAAGAGGAGCTGAAATTTGTCCTCACAGGAAATGAGGTTTGGGTTGATTTGGATGAGAAAAGAAGTGTCTGGATGGGAAGAGTTGTTTGCCAGATGGATTTGCCTCCCTGCGTGGTGTGCCAGTTGTTGTAAGTCAGTCTTCAAGAACCTGTGGCTGATGAACAGCCTGTACATGTGTAGTCAGCAAGGATTTTTAGGGTGGACCCTAAACAACAGGACTGTTAGGGAGGAGAAAAGGAAAATGGCAGTGTTTGCTGAGTGCTTGCTCCCTAAATACTCTTAGGCACATTCTGGTGCAGCCAGAAATAAACAGAAGGGATCTGCATGGGAGGTTATGGGTTTGCTATCCTTGGATCCTGTTTGAATACACTCTGTCCCGGAGTTGTTTTGCATTTCACCAGGGAGTCTTTTGTCTAAAGGGCATCGCTGCTACAGCAAAGTGGAGCTGTGCCTCCCCTGCTTTCTCCAGTGGATATCACATTTCATTACCCTGATGAGCCTGAGCCAATTCTCCAGTCGTGTTAATTTGCCCACAAGCCAGCCTGTGTCACGTCCGCAAGAAGCCTGTGACATTTTCCAGCCTCCCCCATCCCTCCCGGTTCTGAAACCTCCAATAATAATGGCAGCCTTGTCCCTTTTTCTACGTCTTGCTTCTGAAAGGGAGGGGCAGAGACACCCCATTTCCTCAGCAGTCAGCCCTGTGGGGGTGAGTGTGGGGGGCGTCCTCCCCCAGGGCTCTGTGCTCTGTTCTGGGGCTGCCAGGCCTCACAGCGGGATGGTTTGCACAGCCTCACTTTTTGTAGTTTGGAGTTCACCTGGGGAATGGAGTGGGATGGATGTTTGGCTTTGTCCTAAGCTTTGGGCTGGTGTGTGTGGAGGAGTAGAGTGCTCCTATGCACTTAATGCCTTCAGACCTTTTTTCCACTCCCCAAAGCATGGTTGCATCCTTAAGGAAAGGGCCACATCTCATTGGATAGTTTGAAAATACAGGTGTCTGCTAAGGAAGTCAGGAGCCTCCCCTCAAATGGAAAATGTAAATCCCCTCCCTTCGAATTATTACAATTTTGAAATTAAAGGGCTCTCAGGCAAAGATATGTGAGTAGGAATAACTGTTCTTTATTGGGGAAGAAAATAAAAAATGTAGTAATACAAAACAACCCTGCCAGAGTCAGAGCAGGCCCTGGCAGCCTGTGGGTCAGGGAGGTGGCAGCAGCCCCATCCCAGGGTGGCTCAGCCCTCCTGCAGTGCCAGCTGTGCTTCTGCTGGAGCAGGATCCTGCACAAGGGGGGAGTTTTCCTCTGGAGCTCCAGGGCTGGGGGAGATGGGCCTGGGCTCCTCTGGGAATGCAGTGGGAAGAAAGCTGCTCCTCTGGGAATGCAGGGGGCAAAGGCTGCTGTGCTGTTCCCAGGTCAGATTGTATCCAGGTAGGAATTCTTGGCTCCTCCCTTGGGCAGAGCATCTCCCCATGGATGATGGGATTTTCTCAGCCATGCAGGGACACTCAGTGGCCATGAACAGCAGAGATCTCCTGGAAGGGGATTGGTTGTGGGAGAGATAAAGAAAAACCGCCCAATGGACAGAAGAGAACTGCCTCACCTCTGACAGATGGTGATAGAACATACTCCCAGCTACATCTTCCAACCTAAGACAACAGTAAATATTTTAAACCCTGGATCTAAATGCTGCCGTTTCCTCTACAACTTGGCTGCAAGGTACTCATAAGGATTTAAATTTAGCTGCATGGGGGCAGGTGAAAAGTAAACTACTGTGTGTTTCTGTGGCACTGCTCCTTCACCACAGCTCCACTCTGATCCATATTTTGGATTATGTCAGTAGTACACAAGAGTTCAGGCTGTTCTCCAAAATGTTTGTATTCAGAAGTGTGAACTGAGGTCAGAGACTGAACAGGCTGCCCGGGTAATGGTCATGGCCCCAAACCTGCCAGAATTCAAGGAGCACTGGGACAATGATCTAAGGCACAGGGTGGGATTGTTAGAGTGTCTATACAGGGCCAGGAGTTGGACTTGGTAATCCTTGTGGGCCTCTGGATATTTTATGAATCTATCAGATGTGCTTCTGCATTTATCACAGAGAATATTAATGCATGGTTTTTTTTCCCTTTAAATAATGAAACTTCTGCTTTACCTGATGATACATGATGGTAATTTTGCTGTTCTACAAGGCTGAAGCTGAGCCATTGAAAAATCATCGGTGCTTGTGTCATCCTAACCTTAAAGGACAGGTATTAATTTCTCAAGAAATCAAGCAAGCTTTAACAGGACAGAGAAAATTAGCTCCTGATTATTGGTAATTTTGAGAGACATGAAGGAGCACTCTTTCAAAATACTTCTGTGCTTATTTCCCTTATCCAAGCATCCCAAAAAAGCAGTTCAACACTCTGCAAGGCTGCAGCTGTTCCTCCTGCTCTCCACTGGTTATTAGGCTTTTGGCATAACCTTGGTTCTCCATATTCAGGTTTTTTAGAGGAAAGGTTAATGTGCATTGGTCCATAAACCCCCCTTAGGAGGCACTGAGAGGCTTTGTATGGAGCACATGAGAGCCTGGAGCATGTGTGGGCAAGAGCACTTCCATGAAGAGAACTGATTGAAAGGGAGCTTCAGGATAAGTGTCTAAAGGGGCCTTTGAATGGGTTTGGCTGTAACACAAAGCTGCTTCTGGAGAGTTCTTTGGCAGAAGGAAAGAGACCCTCACAAAGAATTAGTTGTGTGTTGCATCAAAAGATGTGGGGTCAGGGATTGGGGTAAGTGGATCTTATTGTAAATAGATCAAAGAGATCTGGATACAGAGACTAGAGTGGAAGATAATGACAGGGAGGAGTCCTCACTAATGAAGCATGAGGCTCAAAGCATTTAAAATGTGGTGAAGAAGGTCCAGGAGCTTCCCTCAGCCCTAAACAGCCAGGATAGTGAGTGCCTGAGGTACATCCACCCAGATGGAACTGGTGAAGAAGGAGAAGTCTGTACAGGTAGGAGTTTGCAGAGGATGCCTGGATACTCCTGGAGAAAAAGCTGGAATCTGCACAATGTGTTCACAGATGATGGGAGATGGCTGAATTACATGGGACAGGTCATAAATAGGCTGTGAAATGTTGCAGGGTCTGAAACAGAGATAGAGATGGGGCTTTGGAGCTCATCAATGGATCCCACTGACATCTTGGATGCTGCTGACCCACCAAAACAGGGCTCCGGTTTGTACAGAAAAACCATGCTCTGAAGAGCCAGTGTCCACAAAGGAGACAGAAAAGTCCTGCAACCTTATTTGAATAAGGGGAGAGAGTCCACTGGGGCATATCCCTCACATCACTGGTGAGGTCTCTCTCTCTTAGTTGCACAGGACTCAGTCTCTTATCCTAAACTCCTGGCTGCATTTTGCTCTCTTCCTTTCCCCGTTGGCTGAGGTAGGAGGAAGGTGCAACCTTCCTGAACCGCTCATCACACCTTCCCTCCCTTGAACACGTTGTTTTCCCCCAGAGTTAAAAGTTCAGGCTGTCTGGGTTCTGCAGATCCATCAGATGTTCAGACTGTCTGGGTCTGCAGTCAGCCTATGCGGGCCCAATTCTCCCATGACTGAAGTTCGGGGGTCAGACTGGGTTCTGTAACAAAGCCGTGGGGCTTGAGGTGGATACTGATGTAAATCCCATTTTGAACATATTAAAACCCATTTATCCTAAAGACCCTTACCCATCGAGTTGTTTGCAAGGACATCAGCACCCATCTTTCAAATTCAACGTCCAATCTCCAGGCCAGAACCACCTGTGGTGCTTTAAAGGCTTTAGATGTCCTCGAGCAAATCCACCAAGGAGGAAGCAATAACTGAGGAGGATTTTAGGGTGTCCTGAGCTCAGCCACTTTCTGAGGTATTTGCTTCTCCCTCCAGGAGCCTGCAATCCCAACCTCAACCCCACACCAGCTGCTGAACCTCTGGGGACATCAGCATTCCTTCCTGGGAAAACTAGGACCTACCTCAGCCTAAGCAGAGATGGGTGACCTCCAAGTGCTCCACGCCTGGCCAGAAGCTGCTGTGGTGAGTGATTTCTAATCTGAAGAGAATTTTTTCCTCTCAGCATCTCTCAGACATTTTCCTTTGCCCCAAAAGGCTTCTTGCCTGTGTTGAGTCATGCTTGAAGCGGTGCTTGTTAAATAAGTGCCGCTGAGCTCTGCTTTAAACAAATGAAGTTGATTTACTTACCAGGGCTGTAGGATGGCCAGGTATCTGTGTTATTTAAGGGTATTGGCACTTCGAAGGCCGAGCGCTAAAAGCACTTCATTTTTATTTCAACTCTTAATTGAAAATCAGCTGGTTGGTCTTGTTCTCCTTCCCTGCTCCCATCCCCACGATGGGATAAGGGCCGTTAACGTGACACGACGTGTTTGTCAAAAAGTGGCACCAGCCCAGGCTTTCACTTGTGGTTTATTAGTTTAATTACCCAGGGTCTTGCAAAGACTTCTCGGTGAGGCAGAAATGAGAGAATCTAATGTTTCTTGGGCCGGATCCTTACATTGTGTTAAGCCACCTGGTGAAGGCACCAAGGTAAAAACGTGGCTCCTGTGATTAACCTTGACTGAATTCAATAATACCTTGGAGTCACATTATTGCTGACCTTGTGCTTTGCTACCTTCTCATCTTTCTAATTTGTCTTTTCTTCCTGCCTTTGCAACAACAGGCAGAAGTGTTAAAAAAACCAACCCTCCTGGTTGCCTCATGGGAGAGAGCTCCTCTACTCACAGTGAGTCTTACATTTTCTTTTTTTACTTTTGGTATATTTCTTGCTTTTTGTGTCTTTCTGGCATTTGTGCACACAAACACTTGCATGAGAATAGCTACTTGGAGGTGTCCTTGTAATTAAAAAAAAAAATTAATTTGTGTGATGATTTGTGTGCTGAATACTGCCAGTCATCAAGATAATTCTACATTTGTTCACACTACAAGACGTTCTTCCTATGTCCCATTTTAGGAGATGGTCCTGACATTTTCTGTAACAAAGGCAGGGTTGAAGCTGGGATGTCCACAAAGAAAAGTCCAGATGCTTCCTGGGCTTCTTTCCAGTGATTTGCTATTCTTTGTGGGTGTTTTGGTGAGGTTTTTGGTTGTTGTTGTGCTTTTTTTTTTGTTGTTTTATTTTTGGGTTGTTTGGTTTTCTCTGGTCAACCAGACCAGAGCACCAAGTGCAACAAACTGTTTGTTGGACATGTCCAGCACCTTGCTGGGCAGCCCCTTCCATTGTCTAACAACCTTTTCTGTGTAGAAATTCTCCCTGATGTCCAGCCTGAACCTCCCCTGGTGCAGTTTGAGGTCAGATACCTCTTCTTGGCTAGGAATTCTGAAGCAGAAATATGGACTCCAGAACCTAAGCAAATAAAATGCATGGAAAATACCTTGCTCATCCCAACATCCAGCACTAAAACAACCTCTCTTCGTGAGGCTTTCACCTAGAAACACCAGCAAGTGTAAAATTTAGTACATGCATCCCTCTGGCTTTTTTTGTTGTTTGTTTTGTTTAATCTGGAGCATGTTGAACTGCCAGCTGTCCTGTTTAACTCCATGGTGTAATTTAAGATATTTAAGATGCTGATTGGAGGTGCAGCATGCTTAGGTGAGAGTTGGTGGCTACCCAAAACATTTTATCTTGGTGGAATTTGTAGTCGGGTGGATTTGTTGAGGATTATCTCCTCTAGAAGGAGATTTAATGTCCCAGCTAACATTCAGTTGACCTGGGGAGTGCATCACAGGTTCCATTTCTCTGGGACTTTGGGAAAAAGGTGCTTACCAGATGGGATGTTTATGTTTCATTAGGAGTGGGTTTACCCAAGAATGTATCAATACAGAATTTTCTCTCTGCAGGTCAAGAGGAAATGTACATGTATTTTTAGAAACACAGACAGTGAAACCATTAAATTAATTTGCATTTGCTTTAATAAAAGTGCTTCTTGCCTTTAGAGAATGATAATGGCACTAGATTAGTGCATCCAGGAGTGCCATTGTGAGTGGCAGCTGGAGAATGAGAGCTTGATGGGATCCAAAATGAAAGAAAAATGTTTGCAATCAGTTTTGTGCTTAGTTCTCCTCTTACCCCGGCTACCTGAGATGTTCAACACATAATTCTACAATTATGTGGTGTATTTTTTTTTTTTTTTTTAAGGCAAGGTATTGTAAGTCTTCTGTAAGAAACTCTCAAGATGCTATTTTCATGCAAATAGCTTTGTGCGCTAAATTGAGGAACTTAAGAACCACAGAAAATACAGGAAATGTGAGCAGAATGCCTTCGAAATGTAAAAGTTTCCTGGGAGTTGTCAACAGCTCTTTAAGAACACTATTGCCTGCACCTTTCAGCAGCTTTTCTTTGTGATTGCCGGGTGAAAAAAAACCCCAACAATTACTGAAGTGAAAAGATTGTAAGTAGCTTGTTGCACTGAGGAACAGCTCTGGAGAGTGATAAAGAACCACATTCTGCACTTCGCCTTTGTGGCTTGGCGAAAATCGAGACAACAAAGCCTCACTTCTTTTTCTATTCCCCACATTCAAAATCGGAGGATGCCCAGGTTTCCTGATGGCTTTTCCTTAAGGTTCCTTTGGCACCTTCTCAGCGACTGTGGCAGAAGAAAACCGAATTTCCCGGTGGAGGGATCTTTATCTCTCCTAGGGAAGATGAGTGCACAAGCCGTGATTCCCCAGGGCCAAAAGCATCCTCTTAAAATTGAGTGGGGCACGAATAAAGCGACTGTTTTTTCCCCACCACCAAGATGAGCACTTTCTACTTCACTGCTGCGGATGATTAAAGAAAACAATTGAGCTCCGACAACGCGCATTGACATTTCCAAATGAAAAAGGAATGAAGAACAGATTCTGGGAGTCTCGCCATTGATGAGAATGGATTTCCCTGGATGGCAGCCTCTCTGAAAGTCCAATTCTCTCTGTGTGTGTGTATATATATACATTTATTTATATATATATATATATAATATAAATTTATTTATGTACTATATATATAGAAAATATAATAATATAACACATTATACTATATTTTATAGTATATAATACTGTTACGAACAAAACACAAAACAAACTGGCTGGGACACTTGGCTTGAACTAAGTACTGACATTGAAATGTTAATTAGCTAATTGCTCCTAGGATTCACCTACAACGTCACCCACACTAGGACCAGGATGCAAAATAATCCAGTGGAATCATGGGACGGCGTTTTGGGGATGAACATTAATAAAGGCATAGACCCTGTTCATTTCAATACCACAACATAGAATAATACTATAATATATGAATTCTTAAATTTTAAATTTTTTATTTTAAATGCTGCCTAGAAACAGGTAATCCCATCAGAGGACTTCAGGGGGTAATCTGAGGCACAAAAATGACTCTACACTCATGAACCCACTGAAAGGCAAACAAGAAAAAGGCCTGAGTGAGTGAGGACAATGAGGGGAGGGCCAGCTGGGTTAATACTGATAAATGAATATTTGAATTTTAAGTTCAACTTCTATTTGCTTGCAAATGAAAACAATTCTGTCAACACTGCAGATGGGCCGTGCAGTTTTTAAATTTATCTTTTCCCCACCAAAGGTTAATTCTTCTTTGATTTAGAAGGTAAAAAGAAAGTGAGAAACGTTGACTTTAAATGATAGGCAAACACACAGAGGGGCTCGCTGCATATCCTGAGCACAGCCCTGCTCCAGCAGCTGGTAGGGGCTGGAGGTGTCTGGGATACCTCAGCAGGGAAGGAGGAATTTTTTGCTCCTTGTGATGCTCACTTCCAGCCCCGAGGTTAAAACAGGATGTTTACAGGCACATCTTTTTATAGGCAGCATGTGATAGGTAATTTTATGTGAAAAATCTGTTTAGTCCCCTGATGGAAGAAGTAAACTTAGGTGAGACTCGTTCTCCCGTGAATTCTTGGCATGCCATAAAAATAACCCTGTTGCAGCTCTCCAAAATATTAGCTGTAAAACTTGTTCCTTGTTAAAGTTACAATCAGAAGGTGTAATAAAGGGATTATTCAGGCTTGCATTACCGTGGAACGTTCATCTCCGGGCACTCGGATTTTGACTCTGCAGTAGCACCGTGCTTTGCCTGGTAAATCTCGTGGTGGCTGCTGGGGTAGAAAACACAAACCCTCCTTTAAATAATGCATCCCTACCCTGCTGTGCCTCTCCTCTGGTTCAAAGACAGCTCCCCTTTAAAGTTTAATCAGTAGTTTTATCGTTGCTCATGGGCAAAAGGTACTGATCCCAAAAAAAACCACGCAGGAAAACTGGGATGGAAAAGTTGAGCACTGGATGGAAGTGCACGTTCTCCTCTGCTCCTGCTGGTTTTAATTGATCCTTGATGGTGGTGTGTGCTTATCTGGGAGGGGTGGCCCCGGGGGGGTGACATGAGACTGTTCTGGCTGAGCCCCCACCTCTGCCCAGCCCATCCACAGGGAAACCAAGCTCCTGGTGGTGAAGCTGTGCTGGAGCAGAGCAGGGAATCAGGTAGATCTGTTGTGCAGATAATACTGAAATACCTGCTTTTTAAAAATTTGAAGGTTTGGGATGTGTTTTCCCCTGGAATCTAATAAGTTTGAGGGGTTTTTCTGTACTAAAGGCCTTTTTTTGTTCTTTGGATGTTTGGTTGGATTTCTTTCCCCAGGTGGCTCTCTCAGAACTGTTTCTGTCCTTGCAAAATGCCTTTTGGCTTCTTTTTGTGTTGTCTGTGACCTGTTGATGCTCCTGAAACACCAAAGGGTGTGGGACATGGCTCAGTGCAGCAAATGAAAGGTGGATCTGTTGCAAAAGGTGTTGAGAGACCTGAGCTGGTGCTTTCTCAAAATGCCATTAATATTGTTTTCCAGAGCAGAGTCCCACTGATCCCAGCACAATGGGAGAAGTCCCTCCTGGGGGAAAGCACTGGGAAATCATGGACCCATGGAATGGTTTGGGTTGGGAGGGACTTTAAAGCTCATCCCATCCCACCCCTGCCATGAGCAGGGACACCTTCCACTAAACCAGGCTGCTCAGAGGTCCAAGCTGGGAAGGTATGAAACACAAGCTGCTGGAATCTGTTCTTGCATCCGTGCTGGTGCTCCTTGTTGGCTTTTCAAAGGTATTTGGAGGTGTCTGTGCAACGGGAATGGTTTGGCACAGGTTCATGGCAGAAATTTAAGCCATTTTATTTTCCATGGGTACTGTTTTTCTAGACCCTGCTTGGCCTTTTGTGATGAGACTGCATTAATCCTGGCTTGGTAGAGGGCATTTCATTATTTCAATGAAATAATAATGGGATAATATCAATCTGTTGGTGTTTAGTCTGTCCCTGTGTACTAATGGTGTATTATTTGTTATATTTGTTTTATTTCTTATATTTCTTATATTTGTTATTGCTACCATCTCTTTCTCTCCAAAACCCCTGCAAAGTCAGTCTGGGGAAAAATTCTTGTTTCCACCTCTGAATCACTGATATTCTCTGGAGTCTCCTACAAGCCTCAATTTGGATTTTAAACCTGGCAAAAACGATCTAGTTTAGGATGCTGTTGGTTTTGCTGAGTGTGTGCTACCCCACCAAACATTTTTCTTTGTCAGTCCAGCTGCCACTTTAGATCTCCAAGTCCATATTTGTGCTGCTTTTCTGCTTGAAGAGAGATGCAAAAAAACCCAGCCTGTAACAGCCAGGGCTGTGAGGCATTTCCAGCCTTTGAATAAGTTGACAGGATTTTTTTTTTTTTAACCTTTTTTTTTTTTTTTAAACTTTTTTTTTCTCCCCCATGATTGCTGTCTGCATAGGTAAAGCCAGCAGAGAAAATGCTGATAATTCAGCTAAAATGAAGATGAATTATTTGAATTATAGACCAGGATTTAGGTCTTGTATTCTCAACTGTGGGGAGGAAAGGAGGCATTCAGAACAGCTTTGCCATGGATTGATAGGGAGATGGGAGCAGAAGGAGAAAGATGAGGGTTTTTTTTGGAAGCTTGGTGTAGGATTTTTATGCGTGGCTTCCTGCCTATCTGCACAGGTATTTTATATAAATAGGACATTGCCATCTTTATAGAACTGTTACAGATGTGTTCTCACCTCAAGGTCACAGTTTTCCTTGTTCCCTGTGTGAGGTTCCCTCCATGCCTTGCACTTGCTCTGGGACTGGTGATCCATGCTGGCAACTCTCCTGTCTCTCACCCTTATTTTCCTGCAGGGATTTCTCCTGTGAGCCATAACGTGCTCATGCATTTCCTGGCTGTGATTGCTGCTGTGTAGATAACATTGAAATACCTGCTTTTTAAAAATTGTGCAGATTTAAAGGTTTGGGATGTGTTTTCCCCTGGAATTGAATAAGTTTGAGGGGTTTTTCTGTAGTTGTGAAAGTACTAAAGGCCTTTTTTGTACCTCTTCATGATGTTCCCCATTTTTAGGGGTTGGACTCGGTCTAGGAGCTCTTTCCAACATAAATGATTCTACAGAATGGGTTACTTGAGAAACGAGATGCATTTCTACTTCTTTTAGCCTGAGGTTCATGCCCAAATCATGTTAGGTTTCTTGAAGCATCACAGAGACTTAATTGACCTCCCACCCCCACAAAACCTCCAATTAAAGGGGTGAATAATTTTGCAAGGACATACCAATTGTGATTCCCCAATCTAGAGGAGTTAATGTTTTTTTTAAATGCAATTTGTATCATGCATGTTCTCTTCTGTTAACTGAGATTTCATTTGGCCATTGCTCTCTAATATTCCTGTAGAATCCAACTCCAGCAAATTTTCCTCCTGGAAACTTCAGCTGTGTGGAGAGATGGAACACAAGGAGAGCATGGGCTGGAGCAGGGAATTCATAGAGGTTGCTGGATTCAGCATTTGCCTGTGGGATTATGCTAAGAAACCCAACCCTCTTGACTTTCCAAGCTATTTGATGGCATTTTTATACAACCCCCAAGCTCACCACCTTCCCTGTAGCCTGTTCCTCCCCACCAACCTCAGCTTCCCTCACTGTCCAGAGCAACAACAACCTTTCCCATCTAACCTTGAAGGTTTTCTCACCCACGGAAATTCCTGCAGGTGGAGCTGGAATGCCATCCTGCTGCTGGAATCAGTGATGAGCCAGGCTGCCTCTGCTTCCCTGTGGTTCTTGATCCTCTCCTTGCTCTCCTCCTGCCTGTGTTTGGCCACCTCTGGATCAGGAGACTGCAATGGCCAAGGAGGTTGTGCAGCAGTTGGGTTCATTTTCTTGTAACACACATCCTGATTGTATTCTGACAGGAGGGAATCTCATTCCATTTCTTGTTCCCTAAGGACTTGTGATAAGAAACACAGTCTTAGAGCAGGAAACAATTTGTTCCTGGGTTCAGCTATTTGGTATTATCTATGATGAGGTTGTTCTTTGTGCTGATTTATCTGGAAAGGCCTCTGGGCATTCCCAGATGCTGGACAGCCAGAGGGGATGTGAGAATAAGAAATTCCATGCTGTTGCTACCTAATTTTCCTGCTATTTTCTGCAGGTGGCTGTTTCCTTTAAGCCTCAAGTTGGGAATGTGGACCCCTGATCTGGCTCCCACTGCAGCTCCACTGTCCTGTTCAATCCCACCAGCAGAGTGTCTCCCAGGATGAGAAATAGCTGCTAAAGCACAGGGGAGCTCTAAAAGGTTGGGATCGTGCCTGAAACATCAACAAATTGATCTTTACAGGGTTCCTGCTGTGAGCACCAGTTTAAAAAAAACAGGATGAGAGGAATGAGACAGGCTGGTTTTGCATCAGATGACAGAAATGAATTGCAGAGGAGCTTGAGGAATTTTCAGTGCAAGCTGTTGGAAAACTCTGGTGTGTCCACTCTGGAAAGGCTGTCTGGAAGGCAGAGCACAGTTATAATGGGAGTGTTGAACGATGGGATGTTCCAGATGGGGTCTGCTCTGTGCCTGCCTCCATTCACCTGCTGCAGATGGTGAAGGGGTCCTAGATGTCATGGAATCCCAGAATGGTTTGGGTTGGAAAGGACCTTAAATCTCACCTTGTTCATACCCCTGCCATGGACAGGGACACTTCCCACTAGACCAGGCTGCTCCAAGCCCCATCCAGCTTGTCCTTGAACGTTTCCAGGGATGTGGCATCCGCAGCTTCCCTGGGCAAGATGTGGGTGGGTACAGCTCTTGATGTGTCCCCCTTAATGGGCCACTCTTCTTGGGGCTGTGCCAGCAGCCTCACAGCCCAAAAGGTAAGATTGGGAATACTTCATCCCCCTGATGAAGGTGAGTGCTGCCCTGGTGAAATGTGGCCCTCAGCCCCTTTATCTGCAGTGCCCACTGCCTGTGCTGAGTTCCCTGGAGGGGCTCCAGTGAGGGGCAGGATCCTGAGAAAGAATCTGCACCCACAACTTTGCTCCCTCCCAGTCTGGGGCATTTTGCAGCTTCAGGGCTTCCTGAGTTGAAAGTTAATCTGTAACTTTATATTTAATAGTCCTTGATGGGCTTTTGCTGGATTGCTCAAGCCTTTTGTGTTCTGGGCCCTTCGTGTGCCCTGTTGTAAAGGATTCATGCCTGGTGTGACAGAGCTGGAGGCTGTTTCAGTAATGCTTCAAAGTTTTTGTTTTTCCTGGTACGTTGAATTTTTGCTGTTATTTCTGAGGCCTCTGGCATCCCCTGACCTTTCACTGCAGGAGGAGCATCTTGCTGCCCTGCTTCTGCTGCCTTTTTTCCCTCTCTCTGAAGATCTTTTGAGAATGTGCTCTGCTGTCATGCAGGCTATCAGGCCAGGGCTGGGGGAGCTGCTGTGCGACCTGTTGAGTTTGTGCTGGGGTTTGGTGCAAGTCCTACAAACTCTGATTCAAAAAAATGTGTATTTTCAGCTCTGCCCAAAAAGCAGTGCTCAGCTCAAACACTGAGCCAACCAGTGTGCTTCCTCCTTCCTTCCTGCTCTGCTTTCCCTGTTAATATCTGCTGGAATAGCTCATGTCTTTCCCACCTCAACATCGACCGTGTCCCTTGTGCAGTGCTGATGTTTTCACACTTCCCTCTCCTCTGGGTGTTTTCTCTTTCTTAATATTTTAATTTTTTCTTACTGCAGGTTATTTTAGCACAGTAAACATTTTTTTGACAGTTAGTGACATGAATAAATCCTTTTCCTGTCCTGCCCCCAGTTTGTTATTTAAGGGGAGAAGATGATTAAATCCAGCAGGGCTGATTTGAATTCTGTGTTGGCAGGAAGGGGGTGGCTGATGGGGGTCTGTCAAGCCACAGAGTTTGCCTTCCTCAGCATCTTGGGAGAAACAGCCATGCCAGCTGCTTAAAACATCTGGTTTGGGTGGTTCCCTCCACTCCCCATCTCTGCTTTTCTTTCTTTTTCTTTTCTTCTGGAGAGTTCAGCCTTGCTGACTCTGAATGTTGGCTCTGGCAGGGTGGCAGCTTGGTTTTCTGCTGTTCCACTCGAGCACCACAGCCTGGTGAAGTTGCTGGCTTGGAGTCCAAGCGAGGGTCAGCCAGAGCAGTGAAAAACCACCATCTGCTCCCAGCTTTCTGCAGGAGAAGCTCTCACAGTTTTGGGGCTCCGTGTGCCCGAGGGCTGTCTGTGGCTGTGTGATGCCAGCAGGGAGCAGGGAGGGCCCCTCTGTGCAAAGGGAGAAGGTGTTTTCCTAACCTCGGTGGCATGGAAACACGAGAGAGAGAGCGAGAGAAGCCCCAGTAGAGTTAATTAAGTGCTGCATTTAAGAGGGGGAATCGAAAGGAATTGCTTTGCATTTATTGGAGTTAGCTTTTCCTGCTCTCAGTGCTTGGAGGAGGGCTGAGTACCTGTGCAGCCAGGAGCAGTGCATTAGTGTGGATTTGGCTGAGGGTTTGAGAGAGGAGTTTTGAGCTCTCTGAGCAGTGGATTTGCTCACCAGCAAGCCCCGAGCCTGCCTGATGAAGGCAGAGTGCTGTAAGTCCTGCCAGGAAGATGCAGGGGTGAGCATCCCCTCCTTTCTATCCCTTTTCCCATCCTGTTGACCAGAAGATGTGTCTATAAACCCAGTACCTTCTGGAGACTGAACTCGCCCAGCTCTGCCCCTGTGCAGTGAGTCCTGTGCTCAGGTCTTGCTGTGCTGTTTCCCAGTGGAGCTCAGCCTAGCTAATTAAGCAGAGGCTGAATCCCAGAATTATTTAGGTTGGAAGAGCCCCCCAAGATCATTGAATCCAACCTTGGTGCCCAATGCCCACCTTGTCAACCAGCCCAGAGCAATGTGCCACGTCCAGTCAGGGATGGGGACTCCACCACCTCCCTGGGCAGTCCATTCCAAAGCTTGACACCCCTTTCCATGGAGAAATTCCTGCTGCTGTCCAAGCTGAGCCTCCCCTGGCCCAGCCTGAGCCCATTTCCCCTTGTCCTGTCCCTGTTCCCTGGCAGCAGAGCCCGACCCGCCCTGGCTGTCCCCTCCTGGCAGGAGCTGTGCAGAGCCACAAGGTCCCCCCTGAGCCTCCTTTTCTCCAGGCTGAGCCCCTTCCCAGCTCCCTCAGCCGCTCCTGGGGCTCCAGCCCCTTCCCCAGCTTCCCTGGACATGCTCTGGCCCCTCAGTATCTTTCTTCTGACGGTCCCAGACCCGGACACAGCATTTAAGATGAATATAAAACCCATAAACAACCAAAATGTAACCCAGGCAGTGCCCTGTGCTGATGGGGTGGCCCAGCTCAGTGCTGGGCTCTCCGTGCACTGTGAGTTCAGACACCCCCTCCAGGCTGAGGCTCAGCCATCAGGGGGGTTAGGAACCCTCTACTTGGAATAATCAGCAACATTTCCTGTGCTCTGGATGCAATCGAGTCTGGAAAATTCAAACTAATCTTGTTTGGTGTCTGCCTGCCCCTTGCTGGAGGGGAATTCTATTCTGCTGAGCATTGTGCTGTGCCAAAAGGAGCAGGTCCATGTCTGAGGCAGAGCCAACTCCTCCTCTCAGCATGGAAATGGAGCTCCTGGACTCACCTGGCCTCGCCCTCCACTGCCAGTATTTCAGTGGGATAGGTTATCTCACGGTATTTTGGCCATAGAGGATGACTTCCAGTATTTCAGGTTTTCCTGGGCTGTCCTTTCACCTGCCTGTCTTTTCCCTTCACCCTCCTGTGCTTCTGATGCCTGACTTTATTATCTTTGCTATTTCTAACCCTTTTCTTGGTCCCTGTCGGAGCCTGATTTCTGCTGGGGGGAAGATGGAAAAGGTCAGGCTCTCACCAGTGAAGCTTATTTCCTTTGTTTGCTGCATCTGTGGACAAACTTGCATGTATGTTGCAAGTATGATCTACCAGGAGCCTCCTGGGCACATGGGCCCCATGGTTGTTTATTTATTTACCTCTCCTCTGTTGTTCTTTCCTCCCACCTGATCCAGAATTCCCAATCTTACCTCTCCTGCGAGACACAAAAGCTTAGTGGACTGCAAACAGTAAATAAAGCTGACATTTGCAGCAGTCAGTCTGATACAAGAGGATGGGGATGCAGCAGCACTTTTTTTGGGCTTGTTTGCACTCCTTTATTTAAAGTCTCTTTTAATCAGGAGCTAATTTTTGGTCACGAGAGCTGATGCACAGAGAAAAAAAAAATACCCACCAGTTTGCATTCAAAATAATGCAAAGCATTATAAATAGGGAGATCTGCAAGGATATAATCAAGCTAAATTGCTCATTGTTGCTCTCACCAGAGATGATTTCTTGCCTCTATCTGGGCTGGGCTGTCGTCTGACTTTAGGGATGATGTGTTCTCTCTTTATTCCAGTTATAAACCTTTGCAGCAGCAGCAGCTGGAGGCTGCAAGAGTGGGTTTTTCCTCTGGGTTTTGTGCAGATCAAGCAAATATTCTGGTGGCTTGGATATTGCCGTCCAAACTGTGGCAGGAAAATTGTCCTACAGGTTTCTGCCACTCTCCTGCTGCAGCTGAGCTGACCCCTTCAGATGGAGCTGTCTCCTCCAGGACTCTGCTGCAGGCAGACAAGGAGGAGTCCTGCAACAGGTCACAGCAGCAGGCTGCCAGGAAAGCAGCTTGGGAAGAGGTTTGGGAAGAGAGGACTGTGTCTGCCTGCAGATGGTGTGCAATAAGCTCTGGATTTTAGTGGCTCTGTGCAATTTATCCCATTGGAAGTAGCTGAGCCTGGAGAGAACCGGGAGCTGATGCTGAAGTCTCCAAACAAATCATGATGCGTTTAATACTTGGGTGGTTTTTGGTCCTAATTTTCTTCAACTGTGTTGTACATGAATGCAACATAAAAGCTGTGCACTTTTCCATGCTTTAATTGAACTAGTGTGTGGAAACATGGAATGGTTTGGGTTGGGAAGGACATTAAAGCTCAGCCAATCCCATCCCCCTGCCATGGGCAGGGACACTTCCACTAGACCAGCTTGTTCCCAGCCCCATCCAGCCTGGCTTTGGACACTGCCAGGGATCCAGGAGCAGTCACAGCTTCTCTGGGCACCCTGTGCCAGGGCCTCCCCACCCTCAGAGGGAAGAATTTTTTCTCAATATCTCATCTACACCTTCCCTCCTTCAGCTTTTCCCCTTGTTCTATCACTCTATGCCTTTGGGAAAAGTCTCTCTACTTTGTGTATTGTGGAGACAGCTTATAAAGCTGGGTAGCAGTATTCTGGTCTGCTGATTTTCCTATTAAATTATTTAAAATCTTTAAAAAATAATAATTTGCTTGGTTGTTTCTTCACTGGGCAGTTCTCTGAGAAGTGTAGGAGGCTTCAGTTACTGCTTGGCAGTGAAGCTTACCATGGAAATACCACAGCCTGAAAAACTTCATGGTTATGGAAGGCAAATGTGGCTTTATGATATCACTCTTGTCCCCAAAACACAGCCTTTAGCTCAGATATTCTGCATGTCTCTCTTAAAGCTTTTCCCCCTTTGCTCCCCTGTGTATGGAGCAACTTTTGCTGAGGAATGGGAGCATCCTGAGGGTTAAGCGACCTAATTTCATCTGTGCTGCTTTTGTCTCTCTAACCTCAAAAGGCAGAGACCCTGGACTTAAAAGTATATAAAAAGATTCTAATTAGTACAGGAAAAAAAAAAAAAATTAGGCTTCCCTTGAAAAAGGGGACTGATTTTAATCTTCTAAATTAGCAAAAGGGTGGAGTTACAAGCAGCAAGTGTGGCACCTACTTGGATATTCGCAGCATCCTTTTTTTTTTGGCCTAGCTCTTGGTAGGAAGGCAAGCTCCTGGGTGGAGTTACAGCTCCCATCAGAGTGTCCTGTTTGGACACGTTGACAAGCCACTGCTGTCCTTGTCAGCTGTGAACTCAGCCTGGCTGTCAGGGACGAGAGAGGTGCCAGTGCCCGGTGTCACCTCCTTGCTCCTCGCCTGTGACAGGCAGGGAAGCCTGGCTCTGCTGGCAGCTGGGAAAGCCACCAGCTCCTGGCTGAGCGTGACATCCAGTCTCCTGCCCTGCCAAGGGGTGTGGAAATGTACCTGGACAACTGAGACTGCAGTGTGCACCAGCCATCCTGCTGGTAAATGTTCTAATCAGAATCTCCTCAGGGCCCTCTGGAATTCATCAAGGTTACTAAGACATAAACTGTGCTAAAATGTGAAAGAAGAAGCTGAGAAACTGAATTCCAAGAGCACATGAAATAGGTAACAGAGAGCTGTGAGCCACCTGGACTGTAACCAACCACATATTCTGAAAGGTGCTTGCAGAATGCATGGACAAGACAAGGCACCAATAAGAAATGTGTGATCAGCATGTGCAGTAGTGGCAGAATCTATAAATAAGTATATACTGTAAACAATAAATGGCTTCTGCTTAATCATATTGGTCAGTGGTCCAGGAGTCCTGAATTTCCCACTTCTCATCAGCATCTGGCTCAGGAGGTCCCACAAGGAGCTGCTCCTCCAGCGAAGGCAGGCACCCCAGGAAAGATGATTTTTGGGGTGGCTCTTGGGGAAAAGCCCGGTGTATTTGGGATTAGGCACTAGGACACCACAGCTTGCAGCCTCTTTGGCCACAAGCCCGTTGAGCCTGGCATTTTTGCCAGGTGGAGATGAAGGGTTTTGCTGGGTGCTCAGAAAACTCTGCTCTCCACCTGTAATTTTTTGTCAGAACTTTCATTCCTCTTTATTGCTGTTTTTCTAATTTTTCTCTGGGCTTCTAATGACGGTGATTATGCCAAATGCAGCACATTTCATGTACTGTGGAAATGACTTTCAGACCCAACTCTCAGGGCTTAAAGGACCATTAAAAACCTTGCTTTTCAGAGCTAGGCTTTGGTGTTCTCCCCACTCTATTTCCAGTCCTGCGTTAAGCTGTAAAGTAGTAAAATTGCTGACTTGATTATGTTGCATTAATTAATTATCTCTATAGCAACATGCACTGATGTCATAAATATGGGAATTCAGCAGTGCAGCTGGATGGAAGAGGAGCTAATGGATAAATGGGGAGAAAGCTGTTTTTTTTAAATCTCTGCAGTAGTTAAGTAAACAGATTACTAATAAAGTAATATTTTGCAGTTTCTCTTTCACTGCCCCATTTCCCTTCTGCATTGCATAGTCCTGTGTGCTTCTCCTGGAGGAGTTTTCCAAGCTGCAGGTCCCACTCTCAGCCTGCTCAAAGCCCTGGGTTATGCCCTGATTGCTTTTATAGCGATCTGGAAATGTGGAAATTGAGGCAGCAGAGCTTCTCCTTGCAGGAGGAGTCCCTCTGCCTTCAGCAAAGCCACCCTGCTCGGGATGCTTCTCTGTGGGGGAGGGAAGGCTGTGGGTCTGGAGAAGGAAATACAGATAATTTTGGCATTGTGAGGTGGAGGGGGTGACACAGTGCGAGACAGGAGATGTCAAGAGGCAAAGGAGATGGAAAAAGGGGATTTTGGCTCTGAGGAGGCTGAGATGCTCCTCTCTGCTTAACGTGGGTACAAGCAGTTTTTACTTATCTGGCTGTTAGGAGCTGGGTTATCTCTGGAAGTCCTGGCTGGGCCACTGGCTCTCTCCTATGCTGGCTCTCGGATTAAAGGCAGGAGAGAGGTGTCTACACCTGTCTACAGACAGTGCTTGTGCAGTGGGGCTCAGACAGCGACTCTCTCCCTGTCTCCAGGAGTTTGCAGCAGATGTGGTGTCCTAAGAATTCAGGAGGAATGGCTTGTGATGACAACTACAAAATCAGGCTGGGAAGAGGAATAATCAGTTCTTTCAAGGGAAGAAATATGATCAGAAGAGTCCATAATTGCACCGCAGGTCTAAAGCTACACAGAGGTGGAGACCTGGTGCATTTGTCACTCATTTTTGCTGTCAGTCCATCCCTGAATAATTTTGTTTTGCTGTTTGTTTGCCGCCACCAGCCGTGAAGCTGATCAGTCCTTACCAGTCCAGCACAACGCTGGAGGAGTAAAGGCGCTCTGGGGTGAATAATTTATTCAGTTAATCTATTTTGATTTCTGTCATTCGACAGAAAGTCCCAGGCAGGGTCTGTGTGGAGGAGGCTGGGAATGCAGCGCTGCTATTTATACAGCGCCCCGGCTCCGGGAAGAGCTGCGGGGATGTGCTTGGCAGGGTGAAGAACTTGTGCTCTCAGAGCACTTTGGGATGGCAGACACCCCTGAGTTTTTGGCAGGAAAAGACTTGGGCACGTTGGCTTAGTTCTGCACTGCAGTGGAGCAGGGAAAATTCACAGTGAGGGGGTATGGGCACTGCCAGGTGAGCTCTGGGACAGTCCCTTGGGAGGTGCTGAGGGTGAAAACCCTGCTGTGGAGCAGCCTGGATCATGTGCTGTCAGACTAAGCTCTCTTCTGACCCAGAGATGGGGCAACTGAGAGTCATTTAAAAAACTTTTATTCCATTTTCAATCTCATGTGAAGGGTGAGACAATACTGATGTTATAATTCACACCATCACAATCAGAAGCCAGCTATTTCCTAATTACAATATGCTATAAGCATTTCCTGGCCTATCAGCTTTTGCTGTGCCACTCAGCATCTGCTGGGAAAAGAAGGCCCCAAATATTGCTGGCCTGCTCCATGTTTAATTGACTGCCACAGCAAGTCAGGGAAGGTTTAACTCAGAGTGCAGGACACTGCACAAACATCAGGTGATAAATCACCCCTTTCTGCCTGGAATATGAGCAGGAAGGGTTAAGTTGTAAAACAACCTGCCCTTTCCTACGTAAATAAAAAAAAACTTGTTAACATGGTAATATTTTGATTTCCACCGAAAAGTGTTTATTTTGGTAGCCTGTACAAAATTTCAGCTATTCTAAAACCCCGAGATTTCACAGGCGAGCTTTCATGTTCCCGGCAGAGAAGGAGGTGCAATACTCAAAGAGTCTCTGTTCTTATTTCAGCATTGCACTTGCCAGCCAAATTTTCAAAAGAGCCCAGTTTGCTGACATAAATGGGGTTGCTGATGTGCCGAAGGAGAAGGAAGTGCTGGAGAACATATTCCTCCCTGGGTTCAAGTCTCTCCCATCTTATCTTTCCCTTCCATATGTTTCCTCTGTAATGAGAGGAATTATTTATCATTAAAGTGATATATAATTTAAAAATTAAAGTTAATGAATGCTTAAATTAATTTACTGACAAAAACAAATGTCTGTCCTTCAGATCCTATAATTTTAATTGGAGTGGGCTACAGCTTAATTAACATGTATTGATTGTAGTCCTGAGTGCATCTATAGGTGGGTGGACTGTGTTGGGAGAAATCCTCCTCAGAGATGAAGATTTGCTGATAACATTCTGAATAATTGTCTTGTGAAGAGACAGAAGCCTTTGCTGTTTTCTCTGCAGAAAGCTTTAAACAAAAGGTATTGTTTATAATCGAGGCAAAAATTTGGCATGGCCGCTTTATAGATGGGAAGAGAATTCTGCTGCAAAAATATTAATGAATTGACTCATTAATTAGGTGCATGAAGAAGACAGAAAATTGGAGGAGAGCTGGAGCAAATAAAGAAGTGAATGCTGCTGGAAACTTTTTGGGGGACAAAAAGGTAGGCTTCAATTTTGTGTTTACTCCCTACACTCTATCCCCTGGGCAGCTGTCCCCAGTTCCATGGTGGGGATAAGGGGTGTGACAGCTTTTTTAGGAATGTGAGGGCCACTTGCTTTGGGCCAGTGAGAGGAGAAAACATCCCAAAGTCCCTCCAACTGCAGATGTTCTGGGAGCCTGTGGAGCTGGGGACAGGCACTGCAAGCAGGAGCCCAGGGTGTGAGGAGAAAGGGAGGCAATCCTCACTCCCTGGCACAAAGCCCTCTGCCTGATGCTGAAAACCTTTTCCTTGACTGCTCCAGGCGGCAAAGGACCTGAATCCATCTCTTTAAAGAGACCTCTGTGTTCTCTGGTGTTAATATTTAATGTTTTATGAATGACCAGAATGAAAGATGTGCCACGTGTCTCCTTGCAGCTTCAGCCCACAAACTGCCTGAGCTCCTCTCAAGGATTCAAGAGCGAGGTACCCCCAGGAGCCTCCTGGCCCTCTGGGTGTCTGCAAGGGTGAAAACAGGAAAGCATTTATTTTCTCTGGACAGGACAAGAAGAAACAGCCTCAGGCTGCCCCAGGGCAGGTTCAGCTTGGACATCAGGAAGAATTTCTTCACAGAAAAAGTTTTTAGGCATTGGAAAAGGCTGCCCAGGGAGGTGATGGAGTTGTCACCCCTGGAATTGTTTAAGATGTGGCACTCAGTGCTCTGGTGTGGTTGTAAGGTGGTGATTGATCTAAGGTTGGAGTCAATGATCTTGGAGGCCTTTTCCAACCTAAATAGTTCTGTGATTCTCTAATTCTATGATTCTCTCAGCCTTGGGTTTGAGAGGTTTTTCCTTCCATAGCACAAACTACTCCTTCTTCAAAAAGACATTTTTTAAATTGAATTGTATACACGCAGAGAAAACAACCAGTCCTCTAGACTTGACTCACAGCAAAATGTTTATAAATCCAGACCCAGGTTGCAGACATGAAGTCTCAAACAGAAGAGGGGATTTTGTGAGGCCCCGTGTTACCTGGGTGGAAGAGATTCCCAGCTGCCTCCCGTCACCACGCTCTGCACAGGGCATGGGAAGGGGACCAGTGGTGGTGATTTGGGGAGCCCCTCGCCCCCTTTTCTGCACCCAAGCCCAACTGGCAGCTCAATGTGCTCTTTCTTAGAAGCACAGAATCCTTTGGTTTGGAAAAGAATTCTGAGATCACTGAGTCCAACCTTTAACCCAGCATGGCCAAGGCCACCACTAAACTCTGTCCCCAGGCGCCACATCTACACCTTTTTTAAACACTTCCAAGGATGGTGATTCCAACACTTCCCTGGGCAGCCTGTTCCACTGCCTGACCACCCTTTCAGTGAAGAGTTTTTTCCTAATATCCAACATAAACATCCCCATTTCCTCTACCCTGTCCTTTTTTACCTGGGAGAAGAGCCTGACCCTCACCTGGCTACAACCTAACTGAAGTTTTCCTTTTGGCCTCCATGCCCTAGAGGAGGAGGATTTTGATTCATCCAGTGGGGCTGGGCAAATGGAAACTCCTCTTCCAACTTGTCAAGCCCATCCCTTGTGCTGTCCCTTTTTATTAATGCAGTGCACAGGCAATGCCTTCCTGGAGACCTTTTCCCCCCGCTCCAATATATTGAATAAATTTTACATCAGGAAGGAAAGTAACTTGCAATAATGAACCATCAGTGGGTATTTAAGATTGCTTTAATGGGTCACATTGATGTAATCTCCACTTTTTCCTGGGAAGATCATACTGGGCCATAACCTCAATTCATATTTATGTCAGAAGAAACTACATGGGGGAGATGGCTCAGAAAGAGCTTTTCCCTGCTAAGCAGTCGAACACAAATGTACAGATCTGCCAGAAATGTGCTGGGATTTGAAGGGAGACAGGGAAATATCAGATGTTCAGGGCATTTCTCTCTTGCCTGGAAAAATTCCTGAGAAACTGTTTTCTCACCCCAGGATGTGACCCAAGAGGGTGTGTGCTCGTGGGACCAGAAATGTGCCAGGTTGAGAGACTTTTAAATTACTCTTAGGAGCACTTTTTTCATCTTTTCCATGTGGGCATGAGAAGTGTCTGTAGTTTGCCTGGCTAAAAAAAAAAATAAAAATCAGGAGGGAAAGAGAAATAGAAAGAGCTGTATAAATAAAAGCAATGGAGGTTTATGTATATAAATATATATACATAATATAAATATATTTACATATAATATCAGTAATGTTTGACCTTTCAGTCATGTCCTTATGCCGTTTATTCCTTATTGGTCGGACCCTTCTGAAGGCCAAAATCCAGTCCAGCCTTGGGAAAATAAAGGATGAAAATTGCATTTGAGGCCATTCCTCTTGGCCAGAAGCAGCAGCTCTGTCTTGATCCAGCGCTGCAGGAAGATGAGATAAAGTTGCAAGTTCACTCGGTCAGGATGGATGAGGGTGCAATGGAAATAACACAAATTCCCGGAGCTGTCTCGGTGAGGAAGGGACAAACATGACTAATGCTGCCTGAATGATTTGCACAAAAGGATTTCTTGGACAAACTTTGCCTTTCTGGAGGTAAACTGTCAGAGGGCACAGCGCAAGTTTTCTGATGTGTTCATGAGTCAGAATTATTTAATGAGGGAATGGAGCAGCCCTCCCCCAGGCCTTGGAGCCGGGTTACCCAGGGGAACAACACCAGCTCTTCTTCTTACCAAGCTCTCCCCGGTACAATCACTCCTTAGTTTGTATTTTTTGGACCATGGGGAGCACATTTGCAGTGCCATGAGGTGGGAAACCTGACTGCAAAGAGGGTTTTAGTGATGCAAGAGTCCAAATGGTGACGCCGGTCGGTGCTCAGTTTCTAGAAATGCTTCCAGTTGCTCTCATCTAAACAAAAAAAAATAAAGTGTGGCCACATTTTCTATTTTTCTTTCTGTTTTTTTTTTTTTTTTTTTTTTTTTGGGTATGCCATCTAATTTTATTGTTCATCTGTCAACCTTTTTGATGCACCTGTGAGAAGAATAATTTATTCAGCCATTTTGTCAGTGCCATTATCTCTAGCAGAAGGCCAATAACTAAAAATTAGTGGTGTAGCACACACACAGACTAAAAAATGAGACTTCCTTCCTTTCCTTCTTTCTCTTTTCTTTTTCTTTTAAAGCATCCTTTTGTTGAAAAATAGCATTTCAGGTCAGCTGAAATTATTTGTGTTGAACTCAACAAAAAAGATGACAACAGAAAGTAGCAATTTGAAAAAAATCAAACCATATTTTTGTGCATTTTTGAAATTAGATGCTTTTACTTCTGTTTTTTGAAGCGATGTTTGGAGCCAAAATGAAACTAATGTTAACTTTAAAAAGATGTTCTTTGGAGCTTCCCCATTGATTCTTTCCCTCCCCACCTCCAAATATTTTCTCCTTGCTTTAAATTTTGTTTAGGAAGAAACAGTTTTTCTTGAGCTGGCTCAGGATCATCCCATACCCCTGACCAAAAGAAGTAAATCCACATGGTTATGAACTGGTTGAAGCCCCCATGAACAAAAGAAAAGCAGAAGGAGAGCTGCCAAGCACTCAACACTTTCATTCTAGCAAATATTTCCTTTTTTCATTTGTTCTGCTGTGGGAAAATGCTCCTGGCATGTGTAACCATGAGAGTGGATTTAAATCTCTTTGGCTTCTCCCCTTCCAGGTGGGTCAGAACGTGTCCCCTGAGCCAGGGATGGACCTGCAGAGCCATGGGGAAGGTCCAGCTGGTCTGGACAGCTCCTCCCATCTCAGGCCTCCATCCCTCTGCTCTCAGGCAGCTGCTGGAGCTGTGTCCATCCTCAGGGACGTGGGATGTGCCTGTGAAGCGTGACTTGGGTTTTCCCTGCTCTGAAAATAGAGAACAAACCACCTGTGCAATCCAGGAGAAACAGGAAGGGAAGTGACATCTGAGCAGTCCCCAGGCTGTCCCCCTATGCCTGAAATAATTCCTGTAGCCCAGCAGAGCCTGCAGGTGTCTTGGGTCCCTTTGGGCATCCAAGGGACACCGAAAAACTGGATGTTGCTGGAGGAAGAGCATCTGGAGGGGCAGTGACACATGGCCTGAGCTGCAGGATGGGGTCCCAGCAACCTGGATTTCTTTGTGCTCGTGCTGGGAGCCCCCTCCCTGCTCACTGCACAGCAAAAGCTCCCTTTAGCCTGTCCCAGGAGCAGCAAAAAGGCTCAGGCTTGTGTGGAAATGGAAGAATGAAGTGAGAGTTCATTTTTCCTCACTTTCCCAACCAGGAGATTCATGAGGTGGCTGGGTGAGTTTAAGGGTACCTGCAGTCTTTTCATCATATTGATGGCTGGATGGATTGTGTGGCTTGGAATAGGGTTAAGGCTTTAATTAAATCAGGGCTGCACTCTCTGCAACAGTTCCCTGCTGCTTTAGGGAATCATTCCCAGCCTCTTCAGACCCTGTGTGGTGGGATGACCCTGGCTGGATGCCATGTGCCCACTCCTTGGCTGGACAGGGGAGAGAAAATTCAGTGGAAGGCTTGAGACCAGGACAGGGAAGGATCACTCAGGAATTATGGTCATCAGCAAAAGGTCTCAACCTGGAGAAATTAATTTCATTTATTGCCAGTAAAATTGGAGTAGTGTAATGAGAAATAAACCCAAATCTTCAAAACACCTTCCCCCCACCCCTCCCTTCTAGTCAGGCTTAGTTTCACTCCTGAATTTTCTCCCTGCTGCTGCCCAGCAGTGCAGGGGCTGTGAAATGGGGCTGTGGTCAGTTTATCCCCCATTTACTGCCTCTGCCTCTTCTTCCTCCTCATCCTTCCCCTGCTGCAAGAGGGGTTCTTCCCTCGGGAAGGAAATATTTGAAATATTCCAGCCCACAGGCCGCAGTGGGGAGGACTGACACTGGAATATCTGCTGCTCCTCTCTCACTGGGGCTCCAGCACAGGCATCCCTCGGGATCACAGCCTCCTCCAGGCATCCCCTTCCTCCACAGACTGCAGGTGGATCCCTGCTCCACCCTGGACTTCCAGGGGCTGCAGGGGACACTCTGCCTCACCGTGGGCTGCACCAGCTCTGTTGTGTCGGAATCTGTGGGTATTGATGATTCCCAGATTGTAGAAAGTCTCTGTCTCTCAGCCCCGTTGCCAAAGCAGAAGCCATAATTCGTCTGTGCTGGTTTCAAGGTTGTTTATTCTGTTTATCTCTAACATGTTCTGCTGCCCTGCCGCAGCTCTGTCCTGCAGGGCAGCGTGTGGGGCTCTGCCCTCAGTGGGATGGTACAAACATTAAATACCACAAACTACCTGTGCTGGATTTACAATAACGTGCCAATATCTGTCACCTACGTTGGACAGTGTGTCCCCAGCCTAAACCAATAGAAAAATGCCAACACCACAGTGAAACATGGAGGGCATGAAGAAGGAGGAAAAGGACAAGACACACCCAATTCCTCCATCTTGTCCCCTCTGAACCCCTAATCTAGAAACCTAAAATTTTACTTTTGCACCCGTGTCACACTTAATTATTACTCTTATCAAACACTCAAAGCTTGTAATTCATCCTGTAAGATTGAAAACTCTTTTCCATGGACAGAGATCACAGACAGTGTCTCGGGGCTCTGTCCAGGGGGTTCCTGACCCCTGCCAGGGTCCCAGACCTGCCAGGGCAGCCAGAGGGAAGCCCTGGATTCCCACACTGTTGGACCCACGAGAAGCTGCTGGCAGCTTCACAGAAGCCCCTCCCGTAGCCCCCCACTACCCAAACCCAGCCATGCCAGCCCAATGCACCTTGACTCATTACTTGGTTATAATTTCTCAGCCTAAAACAAGCTCTGGAGACCTGTTATTTTAGAGATTAAAGTTCTAGCATAAACAAACTCATATACACGTTGTTTTTGCACAGAAGATGTTTTTAGTATCATATTTAATGTTCCAAACAAAGCCATTGCTTCTGGTGTTTTGCAGCCTGGATGCCTTTGAAAGGGTAGATATGGACCTTGTTTGATGTTGAGCTATTTGAGGCTTTTTATTTGCATTTTGTGGCTCTTATCTTGTAGACAAAGACTCCTTTCTGTGTCTGTAGATCAGGATGTCACCCACAAAGCTCTGTGGAAATGGGAGATGGCTCCAGAGGTGCAAGACAAGTTCAGGGGCAAATGGAAATGAGAGATATAGAACATTTGCACTTTGAGGTTTGGCTCATCCTAGCAGAGACTGGAGGTAACTTGTGTTTTTTCCATGGACTTTTGATTTTTTTTTTAAAGCAATCCCAGACTGGCAGAGGGGGGAGGTGAATTTGCTGGAAAATTGCAACACCTCCCCAAATTTCAATAGCTGCCCCTGGGTGCTTGGCTTCTGGACATGGCCACACTGCTGGGGGCCAGGGAAACAAATACCCCCTGCACACCTTCAGCTCTTCTTTAGAGGGCAGGGAGAAGAGGAAGGGAGCAGTGCAGAGATGTTTTTCACTTGTTGGGTCAGGTGATGGTTGTGATGGATGATGAACACCCTGCAGGTCAGGCTGTCAGGGGAGGGCTCTCAGCTTCTTGCAGGCTCCCCACGATGTGAGGCATTGAAAAACTTGTGTTGGATGAGCTTAGGAGCTAGTGGCCAGTGCCTGCTGGAGAGAAAACCCAGCAGGAGTCGTGGGAGGCTCTGAGGGTGCTGCTGCACCAGCCTTATGCCACTGCACAGTGTCGTGGGCAGCCCTGGGTGGCCCCTCAAAGGCAAAACCCCCTTCCAAAGCCATCCCAGATGGTTCAGGGCTGCTTTATGGGCTCTGCCTTTGGCATCCAGAGCAGCATTTCAAATGGGAGGGTGCAGGGATGAATCAGCAGCTGCTGCTGTTGTGTGAGGAAGTTGTTCTAATGCACTTATCTCTTGTTTCTGTAAAGGTTATAAAAGTAAATAATCTGGCTCTAACACAGTGTCCTTGCAGTCCCTGTGTAGTTCCATGGATAACTCTTCCTAAGGCAGACTCGTGGTGATTAATACTCTACAGAGGGAAATTATTTTCTTTAAAAGGGAGCAGAGAAGTAAAGCTTGAAGATGCTTGTTCCCTTCATGCCCCCCATGCTTCAGGCTGATTAGCTTTTGTTTCCTCCTCCAGCATGAGGGAACTGGTGAAATGTGCTCCCTCCTGCCTTGCAGTGTTGATCCCTGGCACTGTGAGGATTAGCAAGGGCCCAAAAGCATCGGGAGGTGACTTTTCTCTACCATAAGACCCCTCCTCACAGGCCTGGGCTGCCCTAGGGAGCTGGCAGCACCCTGTGGACCAGGGGAGCAGCATCAAGCTTCTTTCTGCATGCTGGAGAGGGGCTGGAGAGGGAATGTGGGCTGGGCAGGGGAGGCTGAAGTGTCTCACCCCTCCCTTCCTGGCACTTGTGCTGTGCTGAGTTCACGCTGATGCTGCTCCTGTCTCTGTAAAGGGTTTTTAGCACTCCTCAGAGACCTGCCCTGAGCTACAGCCAAGGACTGGGACACCACTGGGAAGCAGATTGGTACTGCCCAAGGCTGCCCTGAACAGTGTGGCAGGGTACCAAGCACATGTAACCCAGCAGCCAGGCTTGCACCTGTGGGAAACAATGAGATTAATGAAAACTGGTCCTTTTCCCTTCATATTCTCAGCATTGCACCCCTCTCCATCCATCCCACATGCTTGAACTATCTTGCCTGGGATTACAGTTCTGCATTCCCTCATTTCCCAGCAATGTTTTGTCTTTGTGGAGCTCAAATGTTGCCCTGAGCTATCCAGCTCTATGGGCTCCCCACAGACGTGGCTTCTCCAAAACTTTCCACTTAGTGCTCAAAACTCTTTTGACCTTTGAAAGCTTTGGCTTGGGAGGGAAATTCTTCTACTCCAGGAAGGGATGCTGCAAAATAAATCCCACCACGGGCAAGGGAGAGGCATCTAATCTTCCTGCTCCCTAGATTTAGCTGTGCCATTAGCCTGGACCCTGCACATAAAGCTAATTTTATAATTTGTAAACGTAGCTGAGTGGGTTTTATAGAGGAATGTCGGGAAGTGATGAAATACCTTCAATAGATTTATAAAGAAGTTTAATGCATAAAGCTCTCTCCCCCCCTCCTGCCCCCCTCCTTCTGTCTTGGAGTTGCACACAACAGAAAACATGGCCATGGGAAGGGCTTTGTGGCCAGCACTCAAGCCTTTAATTTTGCTTTTACAAGACAGTTTTATAACATCAAGAAGAATGGAAAAGCTGCAAGGCATGCACACTCAAGACGCCGTGCTCCTGGAAAGTTCTGGATGGGCTCCAGGCAATGTTTGGTGGCAAAGAAAGATGAAGGTCTTGGAAAGAAGAGGAAATCATCAGCCAAGCCCTCATCCTGCAATATTCCTGTTTCTGTGAGCTGGGAATGCCATTGGAGCATGGGAAGGACAGAAAAAAATATGTTCCTGCAACATCACGTGTCGGAGGGTGAGTTCTGATTGCAGCAATAACAGCTTCTTCTGTTCCACCCCACTGAATTTTCCTGGTGTAATGAAAATGAGCCATCCCATGATCTGCAAGGCTCAAAAAACTGATTTTTACTGGTGCTTGGGCTCTGTGTGGAGTTCCTGTGTGATTTCTCTTGGTAGGAATTCCTCTGAATTGTAAAATGTTTCTTGCTTTCCCTGATAACACTTGTGGTGCCCAGTGGGTACCACTGTGAATCTCCTCTGGGTTTGGTGGTTTTTTGCTGGGTTTTTTTTCTGGAGTAAAAATGGGCTGACAGGTTTGGAGCTGATTAGCAAAGGCAAGGAGAGATGGCTGTTGTGACCATGTGTTCCTTGTTTTCCTCAGGAAACCAGGCCAGCAAGTGGGCTGTGCCACCAAACCTCCACAGCACAAGCCTCAAACAGCCTCGTATGAAGGTTTTGCAGTGTCAGAAAAAGGGTTTTAGACCCAGAGATCTGAATTAGCAGGATAACTGATAATCAGCTGATAATCAGCATGCACAGAGCAGCCTTATCATACCCAGCAGCAGCCCTGTGCTCCCCCTCTGTATCACCCAAGGGCTGAGCAAACCCAGGGCCAGCATCTTCCCATGGGTCTCTCCTGAGAATGATCAGAAGATCTGGAGGAGAAAGCTCCTCCCAGGCCAGTTTGCCCAGCTCTGGCTCAGCAGCTTTGCAGATTAATCTCTGCCTTAAGACCTTACACACATGAGAAGTATTGGAGGGAGGAAGGATCACCAGGATGTATTTTTCCACTCCATCTCTTTGGTTTTTTTGGTTTTTATGTTCCTAGTTGTGTTTTCTTTTAACGATTCGCAGCTTGGACTCTTTCCTGATTTTTCTTTTCTTTTTTATTGATATCTTTTTTTTTTCCCCTCTCTCTCTATTGAACGCTGATGGAAAAGGAGAGTGCTTTCCTCCTGCCTACTTAAATCTTTGGCTGAGTTGCACAGAAAAACAGTCACACTTACTGCAGCTCCCAAAGCCTTCAAATCATCAGGGGAGAGGGGAGGGGGGAGCTGCAGAGGGAAGAAAATCATTTGTATAGGCGTAGAGTGAAGAATCACCTTCCTTTAAGCTCGTGATCTGTCTCTGTTCCTACAGATTGCTGTCTCTGATCTTTTTTTCTCTGCCCAATATCTCCTTTCTATTATCTTTCCTCTGCCTTTGCTGTGATGTGTCTGTGGTGTGTCCCTTTTTGCTGGGATGTCTTGCTCCCAGGAGAGTTTGAAAAAGAATGCTGGGACTTGAAGATCCAGGTTATTGACAAGAAATCATTACTAAAACCTTTTAATGCCTCTTCTGTAATTGATACAGGGATGGGCGGGGGGATTTTCCTGTAGACACAGATTTTTTTTTTCCCCCTCCAAATGTCTTTAAAAGCCCTGAGTGTGGTGTCCTCCAGCCACTTCCTAATGGGTTAAAGCATCCTGGTACCAGATGCTTTGGGGTCTGTAAATATTGCCCTGTTTGCAGATGGATGCACTTACAGGGAAGCAGATGGAGCCTGAAATACTGAGCAGCAGAAGACCCCAGAGTGCTTGCTCTCAGCTGAGCATCATCCTACATGTAATTTTGGGGTCCTCCTTTAAGCTACCAAGATGTTTGCTTGCCCTTGCACAGCTCTTGTGCCCCTATTGCTGGGGAGAGAGAACAAGAGGGGGCTGAGTGGGGCTGAAAACACCCAAACCTCTTACCCTGACCACTGGGGGCAAAAATAGCCTGGCTGGGATGAAGGCACTGGTTGGTGCCCATAAGAGGGGAGGGATGAGGGTCCAGCAGAGTGAGACTTGGCAAAACCCCCATTTCCTCTGCCAAGACTATCTCCTGACCATCTCCCTTGGCTGTTTTGTATATTTTTTCCTTTTTTTTTGCTGGCATCTGTTGCTAGGAGATAGAAAGCACAGTCCTTTTTGAAGCATCTTCAGCTGCCTTCTACCTTCCCAGAGTGCTTCAGCTTTGTTCAATGTCCCTGCTCCTTTCCTTCTCTTGGACTCATCCTTTTCAACTTTCTCCCCTTGCCTCCACACAGGGTCAGGAAGGATTTGCCACGTCCGTGCTTGTTTCAAACACTGCTGTGAGCCTGCTCCCCAAATCCTCTTGTTTTAACTAGCTCAGGATTCAGCATCAAACACCTGCCTGTGAACTTAACTCCTGTTCCAGGTGTTCCTCCCCAGGGATGGAGGAGTCAGGTCTAAGGGAAAGGAGCCCCTCTGGGATGTGTGCAACTCCTTCTGCATGCAGATATGCCCAGGCAGCTCCCTCCATCTCCCAAGGACTTTGCCCTTGGGATGTGCAACAGCTTCTCACCCCTCTGCAGGCATTTCTCTGCTCTGTGGGCTTTGCTTGGGCCTCAACTTCCCATGAAAACTTGCTGGTTTAGGGGTTTCCCTTACACAGTTAAAATAAAAAGGGAGGGGAAGGATGCTGCAGAGGCGCAGGTGAGAACAAGGACGAGAAGTGGGTCAAGGCATTGGCCCCTGTTTTGGGCTCTAAATCACTCTGTGTGCCTTTAAAAAAAAGAAACCAAAATCAAACAAAATGCATGAAAAAAGAGAAACCTGTTCTTAGTCTTCCAGCTTATTCCCAGAACTGCAGACACGAAGCAGGTGGGCACTGAGGGCAGCAAAATGTTTAGTGAGCGCTGAGCGGGGAAGTGACATTTTCCAGCTTGCCTAAGGATGCAAGAAAAATGCATCCGTGTCTGCAGCAGCCCCACGAGCTGGTGCTGACCTATTTATGTGCCCAATTATGCACACAGGCAGATGCCCCCTTCCCACCTTGGAGCAAGGGGCTGAGCCAGGACAAAAAATTGCCAGCGTGGAGTTTTTCCTGAGAACCACTCCTGCCAGATCCTGGGATGTCAGCAGAGGGCTCAGCAGCAGCTCAGGGCTTTGGAGTGATGTGTTTAGATGAGATCTTGTTTATTTTCCTTTGGAGTGAGGGATGCAGCTGGTTTGGAGGGAGCAGTGAAAAATCCAGCCAGTCTTTCCATCTCTGCATCCATTAATGCTCACTGAAGCAGGGGCTCCCCCACCACGGTGCCTCTGGTACCCCTCCAGTGCTCTCTCCTCCTCCTTCCCACCCTGATTTACCATATCCCATATTTCACTTCTGTTATGGCCAGTGGCAGCAATTGCTTCAGACATTCATCACGCTGTGGGTGTCACAGTGTCATGGTTGGTGCTTTTGTTTGAGTTTCAAAAACCTTAAACCACCTTAAACCACCAGGCCCCGGACGGTTGTTAACCTGCCTTGAAAACTGAGATTGCAGGAGGATTTTCCATGGGAAGTGGTGAAGTTTTAGTGATTTCTTACTCATCCCCTTTGCAGCCTCACTGTAAGATTAGATTTCAACATTATGGGCATTGAGTTGGGAGTGATAATATGGAAATAAGAACTAAGGATTGATCTCAAGAGCTAAACTGAGCTTTGTGAGTTAGAAATAAACTTTTCTGGGAACTTTTTCACTGGGGTCAGGCTGTGCAAGCATAAACTCAGGAAGGTTGGAGGCTTCATCATCAAGAATTCCTTTTCCTCTATCACACCTGGGCAGCATCAACTGTTTGAACCTTAATTCCACCTGTGGGAAGGGGAGAGATCCCTGGAGGAGGTACAAAAATAAAAAATAATTTGTTCTGGAAGGAAGGGCTCATCCTGCCTGGCTCCCCAGCTGTGGTGCAACACATAACCCTTGTCAAAAGTGTGACACCTCCTCCTGCCTGCTGTCACTAATTGCTCACATTGAGCTGGAACAAGATAAACTGTTTACCCTGGGATGCTGCCACCCTGCCACCCCATTTTCCTGCTCTGGATAAAGAGGGAAATCAGTCATGCTGCCCTGGGGCTGGCCATCCATCTCCTTCCTCAGCAGTGGCCAGGGGAAGCCTGGCCAGCCCTCTCCCCTGTGAGCTGCTTGCAGGAGAAGGGGACAGGTTATAGGAATTGCCACACTGCAATTAAAAGTTATTTTTCCGTGCAGGGTGCTTTGCAATTGCTCTCTTGGTATTAATGATCTTGGAAAATCTGGCTCTAAATCTGCCTGGTTCTAAGCCTGTTGCAAGACCTTCTTGAGTCCTCTGCATTGGGCACTTCTCTCTTTGAGCAGAAACTCAGAAAATCCCCAACAACCCAGAGGTGTAAAAGCACAAATGAAGTGAGGTAGGTGTGTTGGAGGATTCCAGCCATTTGCCTAATTTTTCTCACCCAGTTTCTGCAATCCCCTGTGGAGATGCTTGAAAAGGACATATTTCCCCTTCTCTTTCATTGCTAGTTTTGTCATTCTGACAAATGGTTGATGTGTTGGTTGAGTTTCTAATGCTGCTGGAAGTGGTCGTGGCTTTTGTGTTTTCCAGCCAGCACCGTGATTTCCACAAAGAAACGAGAGTGAGAGGCTGTGGCTGACTGTTCCTCTGGCTCTATTGCACCCCACCACAATTTGCTTTCCTACAAATAACACCTTCCTATTTTACATCTCGACAGCAGCTTTCCTTATTTATTGAAAAGCTGGGGATTCTTGGAGGATATTTCCATTTTTCTCAGTTATTTCTCGTGGTTGTGCTACAGTAAATTGGTCTCCAGCTGCGCCTTTTCTCCTCCCTTTTGGCTGGAGGGAGCCTGCCTTGCTTGCTGGGTGATCAAAAAGCATCCCAGGAAATGGTCTGCAAGGAGCAGTTTGGGGGTACAGTGTGGAAACAGTGCCTTGCTCAGCAGGGATGTGGTGGCACATGGAGACAATCCCCTGTTCCTCTGCTCCATCACGTGGAGCCCTGGAGGAGAGGGCTGTCTCCTGCAGGAGATGCCATGGAAACAGTGTTGTACCCCTTCCCCTCTGCTTTTGGTGGTGCCAGGGACAGCTTTTGCTGGTTGATGTCTCGTTTCTTTGTGGAAATCACGGTGCTGGCTGGAAAACACGAAAGCCACAACCACTTCCAGCAGCGTTGGAAACTCAACCAACACATCAACCATTTGTCAGAATGTCAAAATTAGCAAGGAAAGAGAAGGGGAAATATGTCCTTTTCAAGCACCTCTGTGGGGTGGAGGAGACTGACATGGAGGATGAGAAGTTTGGGATTCTGTGTGGAGTTGTTGAGAGCTGGTCTGGGTCTCTGGTGAGAAAGGGACAGAAGGTGCCTACATGAGGCTGGGAACAGTTTTTGCTGGGCTAACAAACATTGTCAGATGGGCTGAAAAGCAGAGCTGCTCTTCAGCAGAGTCCTGTTTTAACTGTCAGCCTTTACCAGCTGCAAAGACAGCCTTCTGAGTTTCTGCCAGCATCCTGAGTCTCCGTGCCTCTGCTTTTCTTAAGATGTCACACCCAGACACAAACCCCCTCAGGGAAAGAGGATGGCAATTCCCTCACAGCCAGGTCTGAGCTGTACCCCGGGTGAATCACAGAACCAGTAAGGCTGGATAGGTCCTCAAAGATCATCCTCAGGCTGTAATTATTAATCTGTCGCCTTTTCACTTGTATTGAAGGAAATGCCACTTTCTAGCTAGAAAATGAGAAATGAAAGGGGCATGAAAGATCTGAAGTTATTGGCGTTGTTTGACGTGTATCTAAATAAAAAAGAATTATAGAATAAGCTGAGTTGGAAGGGATCCACAAGGATCAGCAAAGTCCAACTTCTGACCCTGCACAGGATCACTCCATGTTGCCACATTTTGCCACATTTTTGTGGTCTTCAGTTGTTAGGAAGTCCATGGGTTAGACTTCTTCCCCCAGTGCTCAGGGAAACAGCAATATTTACATCCCATGGCGTTCTCTTTTCCTGGGAAAAGCAGGAGTGAAAACTCTTGTTGTCATCCCCTCTGCTGGCCACAGCTCTCTCCTTTTGCAATATGAGCTGCTGTCTAGCACCAAATAGGATCATATTTAATCCCAGGGACATCGTATGGTTTCCCAAAGTGCTGTAGCATAATTGGAAAAAGAAGAACGAGTCCGGGATCACAGGGAGACAACTCAGCCGAAATGTAAACGGAACACTTTGCAAACACTCTGGGACCTGCTCGTGTTCCACAGCACTATTTATGATCCTTAACTGATCCAGAAGAGCTGACAGGATAAAAGAGGAGCCTGTCTCTGTTCCTTTGCAATTAGGCACCGGGCTCCCAAGCATCTGTTTTCAGGGGAGATCACTGCTGGTGATTGTGTGCCTTGTGTTTTCTTCCCAGAGATGCTGGAGCCAGCCTGGAGAGCAGGGCTGGGAAAGGGCTGCTGAAACGATGAAAGAAATGAAGCTGGTGCCTTTGGAGGGGAGACAAGGAAAGCCTGGCTTAATTAAATTAGCAGAATGAAAGCTGAGGAAGATAGCTGCCTATAAATACACTGGTGGAAGATGAGGAGGGCAGAGCAGCACTGGAGGAGAACTATTTATGCCCGAGGATAGTGTTGGCACAAGAACAAATGTACGTAAACTGGCCCAGAATAAATTCAGCCTGGAAACTGGAAGATTGTTTCTGACAATTAGAGAGTAATCGGACTATGGAGCAGCCTTCCTGTGGGAACAGAGGGGGATAAAACCCTTCCTGCTTTTAGTAGGAGGGGCAGGTCCGATGACCCAGGGATGCCATGCAGCCCAACACTCCTTCTATTTTCCTTATTTTCCTGTGATTTCTGCCTCAGCCTCCTATTTATGCCAATTCTCATCACGTCCCACCCTCCTTTCTGTCGCCTGATATGGATCTCGGTTGCTGGCTTTGCTCCCTTCTGATGCAGGTGGCTTTCTTCTAACAGTAATAAATTCTCCACATGGTCAGGAGCCTGCAGCACTCTTGGTGCTTTTTAGTTTTCTTTATTTTTTAATTTTTTTTTTAATCTCTGTGCCCAATCCTTCTTTGTCCATTTGTCCTTCTTGCATGGAGTGGTCCAGACGGGGGACAGTCGGTGTCTTCCAACCAAGGTGTCTCTGCCAAGCCCCACACAGGTAAGAGAGTCCCTGGAGGGGACTCTGATATGCCCTGTTTGGGTTAAATAGGCACAAAATGGTAATCAGAGCCTATTTCTAGCTGTGTGCCCTCTGAAAATAACTTGTCCCAGGGATGGAGAAGGGCTTTGGGAAAACCCGGAGTGTCTGGAGCCATGGATGCTGAGCATCCTTGGGATGCTGGCAGCAGTAGCTTGCAGCCTAAGCCCTGGGAGTTGTCCCATTTGCACAGCTCTTTCTGGGACATATCCCATTTGGACAGCTCTTTCTAGGACTGAGAAATGAGAGGTGCTTCAGAATAACTTCACTGGCTTTTCGAGTGCCTTTTCTCAGGTTTCCCTCAAGCTGCTGTGAAGGGGATGGAGCAGGGAGGTGGCTGAGCTCTCCTTGTGTGCAGGGATCCTTCCAGGAGGGCAGCAGTGATGCTCTTGGCTCGTGAAATTGGATGTTTATGTTGGGTTTAGGGGCAGCAATAGTTCAATATTTCAGTTGACTTTTTGCTAAAAATATGGGCAGCAGATGGATGAGAGCGGGTGTGAGGAAGAAAAGGGATTTTTCTGCTTGCAGGTTGTACCTGTTCCCCTCAGCTGGAGCTTTTCTTCATTTATTACCATAATGAAGCCCCATGAAACTTCCCAAAAGGCTGGAGGCCTTGCAAGAAGGAGCATAAGACCAAATTTCCTCCTGCAGTCGAATCATAATGTTGAATCCCAAGTGTGCCGGAGGAAAAAGAGAAAAATTAGAAGCCTTTGTCAGGTATTATGTCAGCTTTCTGGATTATCAAAGGAAATCTTTTCAGCAAGGTAGTTGAAATACTGGGTTTTCAGGGGAATTAAATGCCAGCCTGTGTGTTTTGGGTGCTTAATTCTTCTAAGGCCTTTAAAAACTCCTGTTTCATTCACATTCTCTGAGTGTCACAGCTTAACTCGAGCCACGTGCGTGCTCCATCTGATATCCAGACAATTCCTCCTGATGAGGGAGCAGGGTTGGTGCTACTGCTGCTGTTCTGCATGCACACAGCTCTGCCAAAGGACTGGCAAGTGCATCTGTTTGAACTTTACTCTGCCTGCAGTTAATTGCAATTACCTATTTAGTTATTGGGATCAATAGGGAAGTTGGGGAGGGAGGGATGTGGGAAATAAACCCCCTTTGCTGTGATGCTTCACCTCATTTCTTTACTCACTGCTTCACAGCTCAAGCACTTGTGTTTCTAACCCCCTTAATGCCCATTTTTTGCTAAACCTGTCCTTATTGCAGATTTGAGATTCATTCTTATCAGTTTGTTTTTTTTTTTTGCAAAGCAAAGTAGAACAGATATTAGATCAGAATGCATTAAAATAATAATCCTAAACAATGCAACCAACCAAACGAATTTAGTAAAGCAACAGTTTGCATGCATCAAGGTTTTTTACTCCCTTAATGCTGTGTAATTGGGCTGCAGGTAAAGTTGAATAAATCATTTATGGAAGGATAAAAATGGGGAATTTCTCAGCAGAGTGTGCCTGTGCTGGGGAGCAACTGAGTGCTCAAACCTCGTGGGTGGGTCACTGAGGAAGGACTGTGGGGTGCCCCCAGAGAGGAGCCAGCCCTGCAGGAGGCTCTGTTTGGATCCTCCCTGCCCTGGCAGCATCAGGGAGGGATTAGAGCTGTGTGGGACAAATCCCAGCTGTGGGGTGAGGGATACTGTGGGCACAGCACTGGGTGGGACTGTTCAAACTTCTTTTTGATGCAGCAAGACCTTCAAGGGGGTGAACCAGGGAGAATTTAATTTCTAAAATTCTGCCTGCTCCTTCCAAGTCCTCGCCACCCCCACAGACCCACAGGATATGGCCCTGAGGCAGCTTTGTCATTGTCATATTTATTCTGATCCCAGCCAGGTCAAACCTTTTAAGCCAAGTACAAGGCAGTTGGCTGTGCCTTGTTTTCCCCCCAGATTAAGCCCTTTGCATCATGCATCTGCAGAATGACTTCAAAGCACTGAATATCCATTTTCTTCCTCAATTCCTGACTTTGTTGGTTTGGGTTCTAAAGCAGCCAAAGGAATATTGAAATTCTCATGCTTTCTCCTTATTTATTCAGCATTACCTTGGCTCTGCTCGGTTGGGGTGCCTCCACATTAAGATTTTACCAGCCCAGCTCTGCTGTGCCAGACATGGGAGCGTTTTCCCCGGCTGCAGGTGGAGAGTAAATCCATAATTCTGTGGAAGCTCAAACCCAGAGGCAATGCTGTGCTCAGCTCCAGCTGCTCTTCTCCTCTTCCCACTGCCCTCACCCTGCTGCACTGCTTCTGGGATGCTGTCCTAGACACTGTTTTGGGGGAAATTTGTTAGATGAGATGGAAATCCTGGCTGAGTTCCTTGCTGGAGCTGCATTGCCTCTCTGGTGTATCCATCTGGTAGCACAAAGGACAAGGCCATAAGTTTTCAGGCTAATCCCTACTGAAGCATCAGGCTCCTTCTCCTGATGGCCAGAAGCAGTCTAGAGAGATGCCAAGACAGCTCAGGTGCTGTCCAGGGCTGTGGGAAGCGGTGATCCCAGCTGCTGGGCTCAATTTGCCAGCTCAGCCCAGGACGTGACCCGTGGGGCTTTTCCTGTGGTCTTTGGCCCATTGCAGGGGCAGTGGCCTCTCTCCCTCCTCAGTACTAATTATAGACTCCTTTTTTGTGTTTTGGAGGAAGGGCTCTCTCCGTGCCTGCTCTGCCAGTCCAGCATCCCCTCTGGGATATGTGAGGATAGAGCTGGCAGCTGGAGACCCCAGTGCTCCCCAGGTGAGAGGAAAAAGAGAGGATAGGGATGGAGGGATGGCAGCTGGAGCTTGCCCTCCGTTAGCTGGCACCTTTATCAGCAGCTCCTTCAAACCTGGGCTGACATCCACTGCTGCCGGCACTGTCCTGGCAGAGGGGCCGTGCTTGTCCCCCTGCAGTCATCCCTGTGACCTGCCACCGTGGCGTGCTTCCAGGAGAGTCATCAGCTGCTAAAAATAACTGGGGAATAGCTGATGGAGTGGCTTGTCTCTGTGTGCCAGTGGAATCAGCCAGGAGGCTGATCCAGCCAGGGTTCGGCCGCTCCCCTGTCCCTGTCCCCAGCAGGACGGGGAGGTCACGGCGCCTTGGCTTCGCTCCACAGCCTCACTGCTGCACTTGCTGGGCTGTCACAGCCGGTTTTCTCCTCTGCTCTGAGCCCAGGCACTGACAGGGAAGTCAGCTCGTCCAGCACTGCTTGTGTTCCCTGCCTCTTGCGGAGTCAAATCCCTGGCACAGCTTTGCTCGAGCCTCCGGATGAGTAGAGGTTACGGAGTAACTTCACACCAGAGGGAACAAACTCTTCCAGCTCTGTCTCACCCTCGAGTGGGAGTGAGGAGCTGGTGTTCAGTATCTTCCATCCAAAGCACAGCCCTCTGATGCTGGATGCCAACAGCCTTAACTTTAGCAGCATTCTAAAGCCAGAATTCCGCAGTGGGAAATCCAAGAGATTGCGGTGTGCGCTGCAGCGGTTCTCTGTCCATCTCCTGATCAGAGAACTGGGCTTGCAAATTGCTTTGCTGCTTTTCTCCCTTCCCAGGCCTTTGTTGCTTGTTGTAATTCAGGACTTTGCTCTCTTCAGTGGCCTTTCCTGCAGGATGGTGCAAAGCCAAGGGACACAGGTCTCCAAGGAGGACATGGACCCTGCTGATTCAGCTGGGCTTGTCTGGTGGGGAGGTGTGGGGGCCACAGCTGCCTCTGGGTCATAACCACCTAAAACAAAGCCTGGGGTGCTCAGGGCACCCCGTGGCAGGGACAAAAGGAGGTCTGGGCACCCTTTTGTGTTAAACAGCTGTTTTATTCCGGCCTCTGGCTGGAGGGACCTGTGCTCCGTGACCTTGTGTGTGGGTTGCAAATAGAGAGATGCCCTCCTTAGCACAGCACGTGTAGATCTTTAATCAGGGACCTCAGTGTCCATAACCTTGCTTGTAATAGCTCTCTGCAGTCATTGCTAAACATATTCAGCCCTGGGAGCAAATGCTGGAGGAAGCATCTCCATCCCTGCTTGTGGGAAGGGGCTTTTTCCTGTATCCCACTGGTTACATGCTCAGGCATGTTCTGTTAGCCAGGCCCTCTTCATTCCTCTGGTTGGGAATGCTGAGTGCCCTTGATGCCTCAGGTTTTAGCTTTTATGTTTTTCACATTCTGTGCTGCTTTGGTGGGTGGGTCTGGGCTTCATATAAGGGGATGGTGGCTCTCTGCACAGAGCAGGGAGAGAAAACAATTCCTTCTCTAGCTGGGGACCAAGGACAAATGATCCAAATCTCAGGCCCAAGAGCACAAACAACGTGGGCTGGAGAGAGAAAAACAAGCAGGATGGGACTTCATGGGCTGGAGCTGTAATTAGATAATTAACTCCAAGGTGCAAATGAAGCAGAACTGATCAAAGTGACAGACCCTGTGACCAGTTCTGCATTTTTGTGATCATTTCGGGTTCACCTTGGGTGTAGCCCTGGCTGGCCTCTTGTGCTGCCCAAGGTGGAGCCATTGAGGCCTCCTAGTAAATCCCTGTTTTATTCTTTAACTCTGTCTGGCTCTGTTCTAACTCAGCCTTCACAAGGCATCACCCTGGCAGAGCAAACCAGGTTCAAGGGCTGGTGAAATGCTGCAGACTTGCTCGTGCTGAAGCTCTGCTTTTCTGCTCTGGACTTCTCTCTGCTTTGAATTCCACTGTTGTATTTGTGCCTCTTACCCTCTAATTATAGGTGCAGTGTTTCTCAGCTTTCCTTTCTGGGAAACGTGTCTGCTGTGTGACTGGAGCTGCGCCTCCCCCGTGCCGCCTTCGGCAGGAAGCGGGATGCGATCCCTTCCATCCCTTCCATCCCTTCCATCCCCTGCCTCTTCCCTCCCCTGGCAGCTGCAGCCAAGTGTGGAGTTCACCGAGGGGACAGCAAGCAGGATTCAAGGAGAGACTGGTGTCTACTCCCTCTCTAACTGCAGTTGCCTCTTTTCTTATTTATAAGTGCAAGCAAACAGGTGCTAAAAGCTTTTCCGCCCATCCTTCTTGCATGGCACAGTCAGACTCTCTCCTGAGACGTCTCCTCGTAATGTGCTCTCTCCCCCCCAAATCTCCTTCTGCATTTCTTGGCATCTCTGCAAGGACCTGATTTATCTGTTTATTTTCCCCTCTCCTCTTCTTCACTACAGCTGGGGTTTGGGGCTTGGCAGGAATGAGAGGAGTCACCCTTGAGCTCTCTGCAGGTGAGGCGTGGGTTGGAGATTCCTGCACTCACTTCGGATATTGGGTTTTATCCATGGGGTGCTGCCTGGTGTCTGTGTCCAGAGTCTTGTTTTTCGTTTGTTAAAGCCTAATTCTTCTCAAAGTTAGTATCTGTGAATCTCTGCTTTGGTGGTCTTAGTTCATTTCCTCATTCTAGTTGTGTGTGGAACCTACAGGTATTGATCCACTGCTTTGGAAACAGGTTTGTGTGATTCCTGAACCTTCTGCTCTGGAATAACCTAGGGAACTTCATAAATTCCTTCATCCTCTGATTCTGGCTGTTCCTGGTGTGTTTTTAAGCAGGCAGCTTGTAGATGCGCTTTCTGGAAAAGTCTGCTTTGTGGTAAAGCAAAACCTCATCACTGGTGCTGTCACTGGAGAAAAATGTATTCATTACAATTATTCTTACTATTATTTTTAGGAAAGATGTGATCTCACCTCATGCATAAAATTAGTTTAATGGAACAGCAGGAATGGGAGGGAACATTGGCTTTCCTGTGCTTGTCTGGGGAGTGAGTGAACAATTTCTTTGCTCCCTCTCAGGCCCTGGATGAATGATATGTCATTGGAACCACAGTTTGAGCTGAGGTGTGTCCATGAAGGCAGCAGGGAACCAAAAAAAAGGTTTAAAAATTACTTACATAAAAAAAAAAAAAAAAAAAGAATGTTTGAGTTTTTAAATGGTGTCCTCAAGCAGCCAGTGAGGCTGAGAGCTGAGATTGACTTAGGGAGGGAGAAATAGGGGCAGCAAATGCATTTGTGTCTTGTAAATCCTCAAATAAAGGGGTTACATCCCATCTTGAGTGGAAGGGGCAGGGGGCACCATGTCAGTAGGGCTGGGACACCAGGTCCTGCACACCCCAAGGTCTTCCCATGCCTCTCCTGAGGTTGTTCCTGCTGCTTTTAGCTGCCCCAACGAACACAGGCAGCAGGCACTGTGTTGGTAGGGCTGTCAAAGTGCACTTGTGCTTGTCTGCCCCTCAAAAACTTCTTTTTTCACTTCACTCCCTGGGAATTGGAAAGGAGAGATGAGGATAACAGTGATAATGTCATCTCGGGGCACCTGAACGCCGGTGATGGACTGCAGCGTGTACAGGAGCTCTCGTCCCCTCCAGCAGTCCCACACGGCCTTCCCTGGGTTTATCTCCCCTCAGAACTCCAGGTTATCTCGGGGAGAGCTCTTTTTCACTGAAAAGTGAACTTCAGTGAATTTCTCCCTCACTTGTGGAAGCAAGAAATTTGTAAAAATTTCGAACCAGAAGCTCGTCCTTTGCTGGCAGCCAGAGGATCTTCCCTCTTTGTTTGGAGAAATATCCTGGTCAAAAAGCTGCTGAACGTGGGGCTTGTCACAGCTTCTGGCCCTGGGATTTAGGTGGGACCAAGCCCTTTGCTCAAAGATGAGAAAAGGAGCTCTCCCCTCCTTTCCTGAAGGGAGAGCTCCCTTCCTGCCAGTCCCTGGTGTCTTTTCAAGCTGTGGTAAAATAGATCCAGTAGAATTAGGGGTTCCTTGAGTGAGAAGGATCAAAGGATGAGTTGGGAGGGGAAAAAAGTGTGGGAAGGAGGCAGTTGCAGGCAAACTCATCTAATTTCCATCAATAGGTGTGAGTCAAGCCTGAGGTTCTGCCTGTCTCCCAATTCCCTCCTTCCCTTGCAGTTTGTACGGGGTGTTTGCACTTTTCCCTCCTCCGCCACCCTTCCCTCTTGGGCTGCAGGAGATAGACACTTTTTAAAATGCAAGGTGAGGGTTTTTTTCAGCCCATCAAATGCTCTCTGGTGGCACCAGGGCTCTGAGAAAGCCTAAAAGACTTGGAGGCTGCGTGCAGTCTCATTCCCTTCGGGTGCCAACCCCCAGCATCCCTCCTCCAACAACTTCACTTCGTTGTGGTGGCTTTCCAACATCTCCTCGCCCTCGGGCTCCTGCAGCTCCCTCAGCACCACTCACTGCTTCTGACTCCACTGCCTGTCCTCCTTCCAAGTTGTCTTTGGGCCACCTCCACATCTACTTTACATTGCCGGGGACAAAATCTCCCTGATGCCTGGAAGGAAGTGAAAACACCGCCATGAAGAAGCTTCCTGTGCTCTGTGGGAGAAAATACCTCCCCTGCTACAGAGCAAAAAGATATAAAATTGCTTTTTAACCTGCTTGTCTTCCTTCTCCCCTTGGTCTTTGCTGAGATGATGGAAGCATTGATCTGACTCTGGCCAGTGCAGCCACGTGCCGTGCTGTCAGTGTTCAGGTTGTCTCCAGAGCTCCTCTAAGCCAGGATCACAGGCCAGATTAAGCTGCTAGAAAACCTTATAGCTTCTGGGGGGACATTCCCAGAGAGTACAAGGACTTACTAGTGACAGGGGATCTTGAGGAGAGCAGGCTTTGCTGGCAGATTTTATCTATTTTTATAGCTGGCGCAGGTGGATTTTTCTGTGATAAAAGCTGTAAACACCACAAAAGTCAGAATGCTCCTTCCTGGCTTGCAACAATCAGCTTCTAGCTCTGAACCACCAGAGTAGCAGGACCCTACCCCAAAGTAATAGGACTTGGCAGAGGTCAGGCTCTGCTTGTAGGTGATAAGAGAGTTTAGCCTTGAACCAATTCCTTTGGAGGGAGCTGGGTGAAAAGAAGGTGCTGCTGGTGCCCCTCAGGGGTGGAATTTGGGGTTAACCAGCCCCTTTAATGCACATCAGAGAATCCATCTCCTCCAGTCTCTCATTTTTTGGAGACTGTTTTCCTTGCTCCTGCAAAGAAAGTGGACATTGCTTTTTAATACCTTTCAATATTATCTGCCCGGTGTGGTTTTACTTGGCAGGAGCATTGGTTTTTTTTAGTTATCCATCCTTTAAACTGTTTTTGAGCAGGAAAACATTTCCCCCAAAGGTTGCTTAGAGAGTTCTTGTCCAAGTAGTGACAACGATGGCACTTGGGGCTTGTGCATCGATCCCAGAAGGCAAACAAACTACACCAACTATAAACCTTACGCTTTTTAATTGGGAAATTGATTTTAAATCCAAGCCTCTTGAAAAATCTAATTATTTTCCTTTAAAAAAGAATGAAAATAGGAAGAATCTTTCTCTCTGTCATGCTCCACCAGGTGAAAGAAAGTGAGGAGGAAATAATTCTTGGCTGCATCTCTGCAGGGTGCCCTGGTGATAACCTGGATAATCCAATCTGATTTTGGCCTTGAGTCTGTTCCCTTGGATTATCGCATTTCTTCAAGGACCAAAAGCTGTGCTGGTGATTCAGACCCGGAGGAGAATGTCTTTTTTAGTGGTAAGCTTTCAGGTTTGGTGGTGGTTTTTTTTTGTTTTTTTTTCCCCAACCATCAAAGGCCAGAGAGGAGGCTTTTATCATGTGGCTGATTTATAGAGAACAGGTTGTGGGTATCCTGATCAGAACCCAGCTTTTCCTTCCTTTCCCTTTCCCTTTCCCTTTCCCTTTCCCTTTCCCTTTCCCTTTCCCTTTCCCTTTCCCTTTCCCTTTCCCTTTCCCTTTCCCACCAAGGGAGAAAAAAGGGAAGGGAAAAGAGGTGAAAGCAAAGGCCACCTTTGGAGACAGTGTGCCTGTATCACCGGCTCTGAAAGGAAAGGTGGATTTGGAGAGGAGGATGTGTGGATGTGTGTGGGTGTCAGATCTCAGCTATGCCACACGGAGTGGATCCAGCAGGATCCATGCTGGATGTGAAGTCTGGCTGTGTAGCCATTTCCCACGCTTCTGTTTAAGCAGGGATCTCTTTGTGAGGGTGTGAGATTTGCTTTGTCCAACAGAAGGGCTGAAATCCCAACTCTCGTGTGCCCAGCTCCTTTCTGTTTTAATCTTTATGATTAGGTTTTGTGCCTCTCGCTGCAAGACTGCCTTCAGGAGCCTTCACCTGGGAGGTGAAACATTCTCTCTGGGCTGTTTTCTCCTTGCTTTGGCACAGCTGCAGCTGGTTTTCCTCCAGGGAAGGGAAGGAGGTGTGTTGCCTTGCTCTGCATCCACTTCAGGATGCAGGAGCCCACATCCCACATCTCTCCTGTTGCAGAGAGAGGTTTCTTCCCCTCCCTGGTCCAGGTGAGGGCTTTCTCCTGGAAGCCTGGGTGCTGAGGGATGCTGGGGCAGAGGGATGCCAGCTGGCCTGCTTCCAGCAGCCTCCCTCCCTCCACAAGCACCCACAGCCAGCTTGTTTATAGAAACACTGTCAAGAAAAAAGTCTTTGCAATAGCTCTGAGGAGAGGGACGTTTCCAGCTACTCAGTCACCCTCAAACTGTGAAGATGCGACATATCAGCTGCATAAAATTAATTTAATTTAGTTAAGGGAGGCGTTAATTAAGAGATCTCATTTATTGTGTTTCTGCAGACAGCTCTCGAGGGCCTTTTGAATTGTCAGCTCTGGTGACAACAAAAGCTAATGGTGTCACAAATGGGTAGTGGCAGGATTCGTGTCGAGGCAGGAAGTGGGAGATGGTGAAGGGGTTGAGAAAGGAGTGATGGAGACGTGGCAGAGGCTCAGGCACACAGAGCTGGGGGCTGACAGGGGCTCTGCCCCTCCTTAGCCTCCCCGCAGTGAGAGGCTCAAGGTGGCTGCAGGAAAAGCCCAGGGCTTGCCAGAGCAGCTTAGCAAAGCCACAGATGCCAGGACAAAAATGTATTTGTGTGGATGGACTTAAAATAACAGACTGTCCGTGTGAGCTGAACTGGGAAAGAATCTTTGATTTGTTTTAAATAATCAGCTTTTCCTGCACTCAGAGAGGTTAAGTCTCTTTGGTTAATCAGGATGTGTCAATCTGACAACCAAGTGCAGGCCTAACACCAAACTTGTGGGTTTAAATTTAAAGTGTCTTAGAAAATAATGAATACATTTTATCTGAAAGAATTACATGCTCCTTCAGGAAAAGCTGCACCAACACTTTTCCCCCACTTTTTTTGTGTTCTTATCATCTATATCAAGTTGCTTTTGGAGGGAAATTGAAATTTTCTTGATGCGGACAATAAGCCAAAAGGAAAAAGAAATCATACAAACTACTGGAGTGCTGAACTTGGTGAGGAAGTGGTGCTGCCATCTCCCAGGCAAAGTTTTGTGTTTTGAGATTTTGTTTGTTAAACAAAGGAGGCATTGCTTGTGCCTAGGAAATCAGCCCTGACTCTTTTTAAACATTTTACTAACAAATACATATTATTACTTCCTCCTTTTAAAATAGATTTTCACTCATTTAAACCCAGGATGCACATCAGCCTCATAGAGGCCACCACTACTTTAACTTTGATTTATTTATTTATTTATTTATTTAAAACGTGGTTTTTAATGTGGGTGGGATGGCAGTGGCTGTGCAGCTTGGATGAGCCCCTAGCCCTGCCTCTCCCTGGTGATCCGTGTGCCCCTGTCCAGGGGGAATGAGGATTCAGGGGGGTTTTCTGCCCTTGGGAACTCAGGGTTGGATTTTGTCATGCTCAGCTGCTCCAGGAGTGGTTTGAAAAACAGGAAAGGCATTTTTCCAAGTAGACCCTGAGGGTTTTCAGTCCAAAAAGAATCACTGGGAGCTCACCCTGTGCCAAGGGCCTGTGTCCCCAGGGACATGCTGCATTTTGCTGTTCACCTCTCAGAGGAGAAAGAAACCTCGGCTTGCCCTTGGCTCCCATCACAAAAGCTTTGTGGTCCTCAGGCAGAGCTGGGCAGGAATGGAAAATGGTGAGAGATGGAGCTCTTGGTTTTTGATTTAACCCTGAAGCGACAGCAGGGCTTTCCTGTGGTGGGAGCTGTAGGGAGAAGAGGTTTTTTCCCTGTAGGAGTTGCATGTCCAACGGATTTTTGTCTTGGGTCTGTGTCCTCTGGAGCCACACAGGATCTGACCGAGGCTTTTCCCTCTGCTTTACCCTGTGGTTGTATCCCCAGGGCTGCCTTGCCCCGTCCAACTCAAACCTGGATCATAAAATCCAACCAGAACCATGAAATGATTTGGAAGTGACTTTAAAGAACACCTAATTCCAACACCCATTCTGTGAGCAGGGACACCTTCCACTAGACCAGGTTCCTCAGAGCCCATCCAGCCTGGCCCTGAGCACTCCCAGGGATGGGCCCAGCACGGCAGAGGAGCAGCAGGGCATTGTCCAGCTGGGGCACATCATGGGGGATTGCTGGGCTGGGGGGCAGAGCAGAGTGGGATGTGCTGCCAGAGCTGCCCGGGGAGGATTATCTCTCCTCACCGAGTGGCCACACTGGAGGAAATGGTGCTGTGGGAGGGGGCCCAGCAGAAGACAAGATCATGGGGGATTCATTTAAAGCGCAGTGTTGGATCCTATAAATCTGCGGGGCTTTGCATATTTCCATATTTATATATGAAAATTTCACGAGGTGGCTCAAAGGCAACTGAAATAAAAACAAGGCTGTCAGAGCTTGAAAACCACAGGCAAATCTCTAACAGACCATTTAATACAAATGTAAGGGCTTGCAAAAACCTCTGAACTGGTCCCTGGGGACACTGCAGCTCTGCTGGCCGGGAGGCTGTGGAGTGGAGGGACCTTTCAACCTGGCTCATGTCCCATTGGGTTTCTGGCACTTCCCTCGGATGCTTTCTTGCTGTCTTGTGTGTGCTGTGATGGTTTGAGAACAGGCAGGGAGTTGATCTTCATGGCTGCTTGCTTGTGGTGCCCCAAAGCTGTGAGGGATGCTGCTGGCAGGGCTGGAATGGGGCAGAGGAATGTTTTACACCCTCCACCCCTCCTTCCTGGTGGAGACCGACTCCTTCCTCTGTGCCCTTTTCCTTTCTGATCTTTGGTTATGGGCCAGAACAAGAATTCTCCAAACCACTGGTCTGCATCACCCTTGCTGACCTTCTGCCTCTTCCCAAGTCTCTTCCCATGGATTAATTTAAAGGAGCATCGCAGAGATTTATGCTCCATGCCCAGGTGGGTGGAGGGGCCCTCCAGGTTGGAAAACAAACTCCTTTTAGATTGCCCTGCATACCTTCATGCCGGTTTCTGAGTAACTCTAGGTGTTGTCCAGCTTGTGGGTCTGTGCTCCTTGCTGTAGGACCTCAACCATTTCTGGTGTCCCCGAGCAGCCCCAGATCCCAGTGTAGTGTTCTGTAATTCTCGGGTCTGGCCTGAAGATTTTACAGAATCATAAAATAGTTTGGGGTGGAAGCAACCTTTGAAGTCCAATCCCCTGCCATGGACAGGGCTGCTCAAAGCCCCTTCACCCTAGTCTTGAGTATTCACAGGGATGGAGCATCCTCTGGGACAACTCTGATTTCACCACCTTCATGGCAAAAATCGTGCACCAAATGTTTCTAAAGGTAAACTCCTGCTTTCCTGATGCAAGGACAAGAGCAAGCTTCAAGTCCTCTGTAATCTTCCCCCCCTTCAGCCCCAAGGGAGGAGCTGGAGGCCATGGACATCTTGTTTCAGCTGCAGTCTCCAAATCAAAAGGAAATAATTAGTGAAGGACAAGAAAGCTGGGACAAAAACAAGCTGTCAAGAAGAAGAAGAAGGTGCTAATGTGTCTGTCATCCCTCTTCCCTCCTGGCCGGCCCCCAGAGGTGGGAGGCGGGCACTCAGTGTCTGATGGAGAGGAGGGAGGGTGTCAGTGCTCGCCTGCCAGCCTCAGCTGTCTCCAGACATCAGCTCTCCTCTCCTGAAGACTCATCTTGCTCCCAGACCACTTCCTTCTGCTGCCCCCCAAATTCCTGGGAGGGATTTTCTCCATGGACAGTTTGATGACAATGGCCACGACTTCCCTGCACAAGTGCTTCCAGCTCAGGTTGATCCCCTACCATCGATTTGTGTCCTACCAGCGCCCATTTCTCTTCATTACCCACAGACAGGTGTGTGGAATGAGCAGCTCACATGCTGGTGTCCGCAGTTATTAAGTTAAGCAAGACAAATCCCGGTGTCAGCATTTCCCTCTTGGCTTTGCTGAGGGCTTTGCTCCTTCTCCTGCAGGGCTCCTCGTGGTGACTTTGGCACAGGGTGACATTCTTGGGCGTCTTGAAAGGTGCTGGATATTTTTCTGCCTGAGAAAATCGCTTCCCAGGTCCTTGCTGGGCTGGGGGAAGAAGCAAGGCAAAAATCCAGGGGTATAAATGTCTGAGGAGCTTTGCTTAAAGTTCTCCCCAAAGCTGTGGTCTCAAGGGTGGAGCTGTCATCCTCCATCGCTTTGCTGCATCAGAGACTTTCTCCCACCTGGTGCCACCAGTGATGGGCATTACTGGAGGCTGGTGTTAAGGCTGGCAGTTAATATTTAGAGGGTTTTTGGAGGTTGGGACTTGCTAACTTTTAACCAAACTCTTACATTCCTCAGCCTCTTTGGTCCTGCTGCTGACAGGGGAAGCCTTGGCTTGCACAGGGGAGAGTTTGCCTGGCCAAGATTCCGACAGCTGGCAATGAGGGACCACCCACCCCAGCCTTCAACAAGACCTCTGTCCATCATTTCTGTGCAGGGCTAATGATTTCTGAGGACAAAGGGGAACCCCGGACAGTCACAGTGGTCCAAAAGACCCTGTGAGGGTGCACAGTGGGGTTGGCAGTGTTTGCTCCAGAAAAGCAGTTCAGTCCCTGGTCTGTTCTGGGGCTCCATGCGGTTTAGGACCGCGTTTCTCACCTCTCTGTAGGATTTGCTCCCAAGTCCTGCAGCCTTGCTAAGGCAGGTTCCTGCCATGCCCTGCAGCACCCATCCCTTTTTCCCTCTGCCTGGCATTAGAGGGCAGTCAAAGGAAACCTTCCTCGCCCTCCTGCTCCCCCGGCTCTGCGGGCTGCCAGCCAGCACCCACACCCACCTGGGCCACAGGGCTCGCCAACAGGCAGGACCCTTTGCCTTGCCCTCACCTCTTGTTTTGGGTTCCTGCCCATGTTTCACCGGTGCAAACCGCTCGTGGTTTTGAGTCCGACGTTTGGGACAGAGCATCTGCAACCCTGATGAATCCTGGGCACCATTTCTCCTGTGTCCCCCTAACTGACATCCCTGAATCTTGTCTCGGTTTGACAAATCAGGCTACTTACTCTAAGTGATGACATGGATAAATATTGCAGGCATTCGTTCTACGTCTGGATACCCTGATAATAAAAGCTATCAGAATCTCTTCCCCCTGCCCGTGCATAGCAATTACTACCCAAGGGTTCACTCCTCCATCACCGGAGCGGGATGTGGAATTGTGTCTGTGACAGCAAGATTTCCCACTTGCACTGGTGGTTTTGGGCCATAAAACAGCCTTTTTTTATTTTTTCAGACAATTCAGCAGCAGTGTGGTGAGACTGTGCAAGCTGTGGGTTCGGAGCAGGGGATCTCACCAGAGCCCTTTTGCTCACAAAATTCCAGGTACCTGTGCCCACTTGGATGGGTCTGGGTGTCTGGAGTGGCCACAGTGGGTGCCAGTGTGGGTCGAGGGTGTGGTTTTGACTCACGAGTGCTGTCCCTGTGCCTTCCTTGAGCCATCCCCCATCCAGGCTCTGCTCCTCATCTTCACTGGCACGTTGGTGGCTCTCCTGGGTTGAGGCTGTCAAATTGCAGGGTATTATTTTTAGCCTGGTTTCCTGAGGAAAAGCAGCTTATGTGATTGTACTGTCTGTCAGTGCCTTTCCTCCCACCAGCCTCCCCTTAACAAGTTTTGAACCCCCTGTCAAATTTTCCTGGAGGGATGGAGAGCTCCAAGACATGACGTTCCCGCACGTTTCCCTGCAAATTAGCAGCTGGGGCCACCTTCCTCGGGAGGGATGAGGCTGGGTGGCAGCACCCAGGGACGGGAGATGCTGGGGAAGGTGCGAGGTGAGAGGCTGGGAACGGTCTCCTCTGAAGGTTTAATATCTCAAACACAGATATTAAGCACTCACGCCTTAATTAAAGTTAATTTCTGGGAGAGGCGTTTCATTACCAAAGGTTTCTCCAGCTCAGGCGTGTCCACGCCATCTGCTCGGAGCCGGCGGTGGCAAAGCCCTCGACCCCGCCGGCTGCGAGGACCGGCCCTTCCTGGGAAAAGGGAGCTCCAAAGCCTCTCAGTTCTCCCTCCCTGCCTCTCAGTCTGGGCCATTGCTGACAGGAATTTATTAATTTTTTTAAGAGCCAAGTGCTGCTGCGGGCAGGGGAAGGCAGAGTTTTGTCTCCTATGATTTTCCTCAGTGTGGGTTCTCTGATGGCTCACAGAGAGGTTGGGGTTGGTTCTTCTCCTTTCTCCAGCAATTTGTTTTCCCCTTAAACTTTCAGGAACGTAAGAGTTTGTGATTTCTACCCTGTGTCAAAACTGGGTGGAAGTTATGAAATGGTGGCTTGACTGAGATGGTCACACACACAGCCAGGAGCTCCCGTTTCTTAGGGAGCTGCTCTTAATGAGAGACAGCTCCTATTAATGCTGGCTTACTTTTTACTCGAGGTCTTTGCTGGGAATGGAATTTTTATGAGAAATCTTAAACCAAACAATGATGCTAATAAGCTGTAATCAAAACCAGGGAGGGAAGGGACCTGCTTCTTTCTCATCCCACAGTCCTCCCTCTGGTTTCAGAAGGAGGGCTTTTCCTACAGCAAGATAAAACCAATATATTTTTGGGTTTTTTTTCTTTTTAACCAGAAGGTGAGAGTGAAACTCCCAGGATTGGTTTATGGCTTGGGCCTCACTGGGAATGTTGGAGAGAGAGAGAGGTACAATCCCTGCTTTGAAGGGCTTGAATCTGAGCCATCTGCATCCCTGGCCAGTGCCCAACACACCAGGTTATTTGTGCTCTGTGAAGCTTTATTTCTCTTATTTTCTTCTTTATTTCTTTTATTTAATTCATGTTTTTTTTTTTTTAAACCACTGAAAACTCCATGATGACACTGAAAAATCTCTGGCCTGGGTAAATAAATGTGTCATTTGAAATGGTTTTTTTCTCCCCTCTGTGTGAGATCTTGGGTTTGGCAAGTTGACATCCTCTGACTAAAAACCATTTTGTCTCAATTTCTGGCCGTTCTTGCTCACAGTGAGTGGGTTTTGCCCATAAAGACAGAAGTTGCTGGGTAAAGCTGAGTAATTATCTGTTTAGAGGCATTTGCTGCTGTCTTCTCTTCCCTCAAGCAGCCACCTGAAGAGGATTATTGTCACATATTTTGATGTAGAACCTGAATCTGTCTCCTGGTTTACTCAGGAGAAGTCCAAATGCACTTACAACAAGCCCAGGATTCCTCATGAAATTTTCAGCTGCTTAAAGAAGGCTTTAAAGGAAAAAACCCCTTTATTAAGAAAAAATAGAAGGAAAAGCCATTTTTCTCACTTCATGAGATGATGGATATTTTTTTTTTTTCTGTGTGCAATATTTAGATAAAAGGGGCTGAAGTTCTAATTACATTACCTAAGGAGGCTTAATAATGTTTGCCCAAAGTATCTGGTCGTGAAAATTCACCAGAGTCAATTCAGTTTAATTTCTGTTGAAATCCCTTTGCTTCATCCCTTCCTGCTTTCCAAGGGCTGTCTGAGGGTGGGAAATCCTTGGGTTTGAGTTCCAACAGAGACAATCTTGTGTTTGAAGAGGGCTGGAGAAGACCTGGGTTTGGAGCTCCTGTGTTGGGGGGCCTCCTGTGCTGGCCAGTCAGACCGATTTATATTCCAGCTCTTCCTCAGCCTTTTGTGTTTCTGAGGTAGCAGTTAATAGGTTTTTTCCTTTCTCTCTCCTGGAAACATTTTGAGTTGTAGATGCCTTTTTGCCATCAGGGGTCCCTGATGTGTTGTAGGACAAGCTCAACCACACGGGTGGGGCTTCTCCACTGACTTTGGCACCATGGATGTTTTAAACCTGGCCTGGGATTTTGTCCCGTCGAATGTCATTCCACATCCATCAGTGTGGTTCTCAAAGGCATAATTTCCTTCCAAATGATGCCAAAACTCCTTGTTTTGCCTTGTTTTGCCTCCAGAGGAGTGAGTTTGATGAGTGTTGGTCCCCCGTTGTTAAGGAAGTGTTGAATGTGAGTGGTGACTGAACAGCCTGCTCAGCAAAATCTATCCAGGCTGCCTCCTTTTTTGGTATTATCTATTATATGTATTTTTTTTTAGGCAAAGCATTTCTTTGATTCATAATTCTTATCGTAATGTTCCCCTCCTACAGTTTAACTAATCATTTGCCCATGTGGCAAAATATCAGATGCTTTTCTGAAGTCCAGATGGTCAAGCTCTCTCACAAAAGACAAAGATTGGCTTTTGTATTGAAAAAAAAAAAAAGCTGTTATCTCCTAGAAAAATATATTTACCAGGCTCGCCTGACTGAATCCATCTGCAGGAAATCTGGCTGGTTTTACCCATTTTCTTAGATTTTTGCTTTGGTGTTGTTTCTCAAGCAGAGCTGCTGCTCAGACCAACCTGTGGCTGCCTGAACCTCACCCTCCCACCCTAGTCTTAAATAATCCCTCATCTTTAGTTTTACACCCTCCTTCCCTTCTGCTCCTCCTTGTTAGATTAGTTTAAAATAATCTGCGGAGAAAGGAGTCCCTGGGAAGCCAGGCAGTGGCACTGAAGTGATTATTTCCACCACAGCAAAAGGTTGGAAACTGGTTACAATTATCACTCCTGGTTTTACATGCTAACAGGATTTGCCTTTGGGGGATTAAGTTAACTATTCTGTCACGCAGGTGAGTGTTTTGTTTTGCTCCTCTGAACCAGCCTTTCTCAGGCTGTCAGGGAGAGGAAGATAAAGGATGAGTCCTGGCCGTGTGTCCCGCTTTACAAAGCCCCAGCCGTGGCTCAGGACTCGCTTTGTCTCCGCAGCTGAGAGAGAGATTAATTTGGGCTTGTTTCAAGGTCATCTCAGGTGCATCTTTTTGTTGAATGCGCTTGCACTGCTGGAGAAGTGTGGATCCTTTTAAAATTCCTCTAGGCTGTGGATCAAGAGGAAATGGAGGGGGTGGGGGGGAAATAAGCTCTGATGTTTCAAGAAAATATAAATAAAGAGACTCGATCCAGACGCTCTGTGTAGTATGGGCAGGGTGAAGCTTTTAGGCTGTCACTGTACGGATTCCCAAGCTGAGGGCAAAGAGTTGCTCCAGCCAGAATTTCCACTTAGTTTTTCATTTTGACAGAACATATCAGGGTAATGGACTTTTTTTTTTTTTTTTTTTTTTTTTTTTTTTTTTTTTGTGGTGAAACCATTCCAGCGAGTTCTTGTGATTCTTTGTGCATATCAGCTCCTGAGCTTTGGGTGGAAACTGAGTTCCACTGGGCAGAAATTGCCCAAAATGGGACCAAACCAGGGCCTTAAAGGAAAAGCTGCACCAGGGGAGGTTTAGATTGGAAAGATTTCTTCACATAAAAGGTGGTCAGGCATTGGAGCAGGCTGCCCAGGGGAGTGGTGGAGTCAGCATCCTTGGAAGCTTTGGAAAAATGTGTGTTTGTGGCACTTGAGAACAAGGTGGTGCTGCTGGGTTGATGGCTGTACTTGATGACCTTAGAGGCCTTACCCAGTCTTGGTGATTCTCTGGAAGAGGGAAACATCAGACTGGTTGTGATTTTGGGGAGGAATGACTATTTTTACTATAGCAAAGCTTTCAACAGTGGTGGGAGATCAAGTGGATACAGCCAGCGAGCAGCACAAGAAATTACACTGAGAGATTTATTTCTCTCCACTGATAAACTCAGGTCTACTTCCATGCCTGAACTGTGCAAAGTAGGGGATTTAAGTTTTGCATTGCTCCAGTTTTCTTTGAGAAGATAAAGACCTTGCAATTCCTAAGGAGTTGTGTTCTTGAGATGTTCATTCCTCCCTGAGTCAGGATTCCTTTAAACACCCCTGGGTAACCATCTCTCCTACCCCTTTAACAGCTCCCATAAGAGGAAGGACCAGAAACTGCTTTTCTGTTGACTTTATGGGGAAGCTGTAGCTTTAGGAGATGATTAGAATGAAACAGATCCCTGGTGAATTAATTGAAAGGGTCAATGTCTGTAGTTAATGAGTTAAAACTGCCTATGGTTACCCAGCTGTGTCTTTCATGTCAGCAAGATCTTCATCTAAGATGGATTTCTTTGGTGTTTTTTTGGGGGACACATGGACAATTATGCTTTGACATTTGTCTCAGGCATAGCTTTGCCTCTCTTCCTCCTTGCTGGAATTTTTCCCCCCTCCTAGTGAGATGTAGGTTGGAATAACTTGACTTAATGACACTTTTTCAGCCCTGATTTTGGTGGTGACAGTTATTAACAGTTTCACGATAAGAAACAGGTGTTTCAGCATGGTCCATCAGGCAGAAGAAGAACAATGCCTCCCCAATGTCATTGTTCATGATGTATTCAGTGACTGCTGGCCTTTTTTTTTTTTTTAATGAAGATTTTATTCAACCTCATAGGTAGCATTTACTATTTAGTATGCAGGCTTTGGGCAAGCTAGTGGAGTGGAAAAGCTTTTAATTTCTTTTTAATGCAAACATGGATCTTGCAAGACCTTGTCAAGTGATTGGAATGGGCTCAGGCTTTTGCTTATGTTCTCTCAGCATCACTTGGTGGTCCCCTGCAAGAAAATCCTGAGTATTTCCCATGAGATTTGTGGTTCAAGGGACAGGTCCAAGCCTGAAGGGATCAGGGAGACTCTCCTGGCTACTCCTGTTTTGTAACAAGGAGCCACACCTGGGATGGTTTGGGCAGAAAACATCATTAATATAATAGGGGCATTGCAAGAGCTCCTGGGCTCTGCTGCCACTTCCCAGGCTTTCCCGTGGGTGGCTGGGTGAGGAGTGTTTTGGAGTACAGAGCTGTCGAATAGCCTGGGTAGTTTTTGTTCTGGTGAGGTGTGAGCATGGATCACTGCCCTGCTGGGGTTGCTGGTTGTTTGCTCTGGGCTGTGAGGGGAGGGCAGCTCTCCCTGCAGCTGGATCCCAGGGCTGCTGTGCAGGGCTCACCTTCCCCTCTGTGTTCCTGGGATCAGAGGGAAAGGGGTGAATCTGGGGCACAGCCACCACGCCAGCCTTTTCCCACCCCGTGCCAGAGTTACTCCCAGAAGGAGCTGGCATCTCTGTGGACCGGTGGGACTGGCTGTCTGCACACCTGGGAGGTGCTGGAGTGGATGTTGTGTGATATCCCTTCAAGGAGAACTCCCTGCATCCTGAGGACCCTCCCCAGGTGATGGGAAGAGACAGAGCTGTCAGTGCTTGGATTGCAGCCTGAAGGATGCAGCAATGGGCATCTTCTGTTCTCCTCATCCTCTGGGGATGGAGGATCCAGCTTTCCCTGGATTGCCGAGCCCTGCCTGACTGGCCTTGCTGGAGCAGCTCTTGAACACAGGGCTGGGACACCCATAGCCTCTCACAGCTTTATTTTGTACCACAACCTATGGATTTGTCCACTACCTGTTTACTCCCCATCGATTTTTGATATCAAAAAGGGCTGGATCAGTGGCAAGGCCCATCAAGGGTGCTCAACAGGTCCCCTTGGCCTCCCGTGCGACCCAGCCCTGCTGCTTGGGTGAAAAAGGAGAAAGAAGGATTAATTTGTGATAAAGACCGCAATTTTTCCCACTTCAATGTTGTTTGATCTCCACAGTCTTCATTCCTCTGGTGACAGGCAGCTCCGTGTTACCCATCACGGGGCTTTTACAGCCCCCACAGAGCCATGCTCAGCTAATACATCCCTGCCACAAGCAGGGCTCCCCATTATTACCTTCTTTCCAAAAATAATAATAATCATAAAAAAAAAATCTGCTCTCCTGTGGTGGCTTTTTACAGTAATCTCTCCAAATGAAACAATTAATGAACATTAAACATCCTTTTTCTGGGAAGGCAGCAATCAGGAGAGAAGATGGAGTATCTCTTTAAAATCTCCCTGTACATATGAACGTGCACACGGTGCCCCTTCAAGGCTGAGAAGAATTGGAAGTGATGGTTACCAGTATAATATTTAAATGAGTGTTAATTACCATAAACCGTTTGGATTTTAATGTCTCCTTCTGTACAGTATGTAAATCAGGGCTGGAATGGGCTTGTGTGCATGCAGCGGGCGTTGTGGATGGAAGGAATGTTCTCCAGGACTGGGATCTGGCCACCTGCTTTCCCTTCCAGTTCCAGTGGGGATGAGCACTGGCCACTCTGGGGGAGGTTTCCCCTCTCAGCTTCAGGGACAGCCCTGCCCTGAGGATGAATTGTTCTCCTGTCTCACCCCGCTCCCTGCCCCAGGGCTTCCCCAGGAGGATGCTGAGATGCCTGAAGGGCTCGGGTTTGGATCTGTAAGGAGGGATGTCTCTGCCAGCATGATACAGCCCTTTTTATTGGGCACTAAGGGGTTTTTATGGGGTTTCCAGAGTTGATTCTGTGGTTTGCTGTAGCTGCATCCACGCCCTTCACTTCCCATCCTGCCTCCATCCAGCCAGGCCTGCAACCCCGAGCAGAGGGGAAAGGGACTTTGCACGAAGCTGGTGGAGACCAGTAGAACTTCAGGCCACCCCAAATACCTGCCCAGCCCCCTTCTTGTCCTTCCTCTTTGCCCCCCTCTCCCTCCGTGGGGACCTTGTTTGCCTTGCAAAGTGGTCTCATTATAAATGCATCAACCTCTGCCGGTCTCACACGCGCAGCCTTCATTTAGCCCTCCAAGCTCAATTACATCTCAGGATGTCTTGAGGTAATTAAGTAATATTAGAACGTTTTCTTTTCTATTTTTTTCCCCTTCCCTAATGCAGCTTTCAAAGCACAAGCCTTGGCTCTCACCCACTGGAGCCCACTTCTGCGAGCCTCTGAGCTCTCCTTAATGCACCTCGCCACGAAGGCAGGCTAATTACATTTCTGAAGGATGTCATTAGTGTCCTGTTCCTGCTGGGTTTGAGGGCTGGGAGCGCTCCCTTAGGGGTCTTTCAGCTTCACCATGCTCAGTGCCAGCGGCGAGGGGCGGCTGGGCTCGGAGGGGAGCTCAGCCAGCAAAGCTGCCTTGCTTGTGAGCAATCCTCGTGCCTTGTGCAGGCTGGCCTGGAGCAGAGCCAGACAGAGTTAAAGAATAAAACAGGGATTTATTAAAAGGATCTCCTCAATGGATCCAACTTGGGCAGCCAGAGCCCAGCCAGGGCTGCACCCAAATGAACCAAAATGGTCCCAAAATGCATGACCACTCCCGGAGTCTCTCACTGGGATCAGTTCTGCTCCATTGGCACCTTGGAGTTCATTGTCCCATTCCAGCTTTAGCCCAGGCAGTCCCATCCTGCTTGTTTTTCTCTCTCCAGCCCACGCTGTTTGTGCTCCTGGGGCTGAGATTTGGATCATTTGTCCTTGGTGCCCAGCTGGAGCAGGAATTGTTTTGTCTCCCTGCTCCATGCAGAGAGCTCAGCATCTCCTCATATGAAGCCCAGACTAAAGCAGCACAGAATCTGAAAAACATAAAAGCTAAAACCTGAGGCATCACTTCTCCTTGGATGTGTTGCATCCTTCAGCTCATCCTGGTTTACAAATATGAGCTGATTAAGGCTATCAGAGCTCCTGTGAGATAAGTAATTGCTCCTATAATGATTGGTATTATATCCGCTCTCATCTCCAAGCCTTGGACAGTACAAAAGGAACAAGGAGGAAAATCCTGAGCATGCAAAAAAGATCAGGGATGCTCTTGATTTACCTGACCATCTCACCTGCTGGCTGGTGGCCAGAAATCTGGAGCTACCTGTTGGAGCCCTAACTACTGAGAATTTTAGGCTTTCTGTGCTGACAAGCACTGACCCCAAGAGAAAACTGCATTTGACCAGAGGCTGTGGAAAAAGCTTCCAAAATGGAATTATTAGATGTGTGTAGTTGAAAAAAAAAAAAAAAGAAATATTTTTATATATATATATATAATATAATTTATATATATATATATAAATAAAAGTAATATAATATCACGTAATATAAAATGTAGAGTTTTAAGTTTTAGAATATAATAATATAAAACAAAATAAAAATTTTAGAGCAGAGACTAATCATTCTTCTCCATAAGAAGAAATTATCCTAACAGGCACCTCTGGCACTGCCTGTGGAGCCCACAGTCCATGCACCTCCCTTTTTTATCTGTGTAAACCCCAATGATCTCTGCTGGATTCAGTGGAGGCTCCTCAGAGGCTTCCCCAGAGGGAAGAGAAACCAGTATGTGTCTATTTGGGGAGCCCATTGTTTGTGTCAGGGATGGGATGCTGGTTCCCAAGGAAACAAAAAGGAAATGATGGTCACACCTTATTATCTTTCTTTCTCTCCCTAGGTGGTTACAAGGACAGTATTCTACTTTTAGACTAGCACAGCTCTCCTGGCTGGCCCAGTGCAAGGTGGCCACAGGCCTCCCACAGGTGAGTGCTGCTTTCAGGGGGTGTTAGAGGCTCAAAAGAAGAGGTCACGTGTAATTCACAGTAAAAATTGCCATGGAAATTCCTGCTCGTGTTGTGCTCGGTTACATTTTGTTGTCCTGGAGAGATGCATTAGCTCTGTTAGTGAGGCTAGAGCTGGCTGCCTCTGGAAAAGATGGATTATCCCAGGTAGCCCTGTGGGGAACCTGATGCCCCCCTCTACCTGCCTGGCTATTTGGGGCACTCCATAAGCATTAGGGATGAGGATACTGCTGCCATGACCCTGGCTCACTGCTAATCCAAGTGGGATAGTAAGGTAGGCTAATATTGGAGACCTCTTAGTATCTGGGTGGAAGGAGGGGTGAATTTCAGTCCAGGATATCTCACACATTCTTTTTTTCCCCTTTGAAATTTTTTTTTTTTTTTCATTTGGCCCAAACAATAAGCAGGAACCAAAAGAAAGTAAAATCTTTATACCACAGAAAGATGGATTGCCAAGCTTTTGTGAAGACCTATGTTGTGGAAAAAGAAAAACCATTCAAGGATGGGTCAGGCACAGCAGATGCAGCTTGTTCAGGTCAACCTGGCCTTGGTGGCACCCTCTGATTTGTGCCCATCTGGTGGCAGCTGCTTCAAAAGCATCACATTGGAGACAAATTTTCTGGAGCTGCCTTTATCCTTCTTTGCTAAATCCCCATGGGTTTTAGGAAACCTGGATCTGAGAGGCCTCTGTGCAGGGATGAAGGAGCAGACAGGCTTTTTCCTTTTGAGCACTGGGGTGAAATTAAAGGGATTTTGGGAAAAAAGCTAAGCTGCCCTGGGAAAAGTTGTACCCAAAAGCCGATTGTCCAAGGTGTGGGAATCTCAGACTTTCCCACTGCTCTGGCCAAGCTGCCAGCTTGCTTTTGTCTGGAAAGAGAGATGGACGTTAATTGAGAGGTTCTGTTTACTTTTGGGGGCAAAAGTAGGATCTGGGCTGTGAGACACCCGCAGGGAGGAACTGCTGCATGCAGGGGTGGACTGGAGCAACCACCTGGAGGTGGGGGATCAGTCTGTGTCCCAAAAATCAGGGGAGGCTGGAGGGAAACACAGCCAGGAGATTAGTCCAGGTGGAAGGAGAAGTGACTCACACAGAATTTGGGGAGGGGAGAACCCTGTCTGGAAGGCAGGAGAGTCCTAAACCAGTTAATTTCTGTACACTGTGATGTTCTCAGGAATCTGTTCCGGCTCTGACCAGTCCCATCTGTGATGAGCTGGCAGGGTTTTTATGTAGGTCCAAACTGACATCAAATCCTCTGTTTTGTGCTTGCTGGTAGCTGTGTGACTCAGTAGCTTTCCTGCTGAAGGCAGAGTCCTGGCAGTGCCCAGCAGCAAAGGGACAGGAGGCAGGAGCTGGAAGCCTGCAGCTGATCCAGCCATTCCTGGTGTAATGGTGCTTATCCAAAGGAGTGCTGGGACTATGAACACCACATTTTGGCTGTGTGAGGGAAAGCCAAATGTTTTAAAGGCTCCTGCAGCCTTTTATCAGCAGCAGGCCAGGGCTGTGTGTGCTCCCACACGTGTCCCAGGTCAGGAACCACCACCTGTGGTGGCTGCAGGGGTCCTGGGGGCATGGTGAGGCTTCCCAGCAGGAGGAGCAGCACATCACCTAACGCCGAGGCAGGAAAAGTTCGAGGATAAAGAAACTTCTCTGATCCTATTTAGACCACTCGAGGTTGCCCGTGCTGTAATGACACATTCTGCAGATTACAGAACCCAGTAATTACAGCTAATAAGTCCAAGATGTGTAATTACCCTGAAGCACTTGGAGCTAGAAGGCAGAGTTAAGCATGGCTGTTACACACTCGTTAGGTGATCCATCGCTTTCCTTGCTCCCTCATGAAATCCAGGAGCAGCAGAAAGTGTAGCTGCTCTTTCCCCCATCCTCCTCAGTGCTGAGTGGAGGGGATAAGCCAGCTCTTTTTCCTGCTTCACTCCCCAGCTCCAATATCCCGTTCCTTTTCTATAAGAGAGACAATTCCTGCTTGGATTTTCAGATCTGGAGTGGGAGGCTCTTGAGGGGAGGTTGTGTTTATTTTTTCATCCCACCGCTTTGCTTCCCTTCCTAATTAAAGCAGCTCTTTTGTCAGCCCCTGAATTTCTTCCCACCCTCCAGTTTTCCCAGAGAGGCTTCTTTACAATTTCTGCCTCTAATCAATAGACAATTTATATGCAATAACTTTGCCCAGAGAATAGGGAAGCAGCGATCAGCATTTCTCCTGCAGATCCGGCGTGCTGGAGCTGCTGACTGAAGGTCAATGCAGGCTTGACTGTGACTGATTTTTACTGTCTTTGGGCAACCCAGCAGCGAAATGCAAGCTTTGGAAAACCTCAGCTCCTTGCAGGCCACAATGGATAGCGCTGTGCAACCTGCCAAGCACGCTGTGAGGGTGGATCCCTTGCAAAAGCTCTCTTGTGATGCTTCTGCAGCCCTTTCTGATGGAAGAAGGGGAGCCCATGCCTCCTTGGGACATGATGATATCCTGACAGGAGCTGTTTTCCCCAGGTATACAGATACTGGGTGCTCTGATGGCAGCTGAGGCTGGAGCCTGCTCAGGGAGCGAGGAGAGAGCTCCATTAGGGGCTCTGGGGAATGGCAAGACAATTCCAGAGAGAAAACCTCGTGCTGAGGGAGCAGCACCTCGTTTAACCTTCCCCTAGCTGGGCTCGTGCTCCTGTCTCCTGTCACTTGAGATCCTGCTGCCACCTCTTCACATCCCTCTGGCAGCACCATTCCCTCTCAAATCCCACCAGGATGGACACAGAGCTGGAGTGCAGGAGCAGATATAAACAAGAACCCAAGAAGAAGTCTCAGTCCTCCATGAAACTTGGGGGATGGATGTCACCCTCTGTGGCTGCTCACACCCTAACCCTCCCACAGGCATTGCCAGGAAAGAGAGGATCTATCCAATGGGAATAGGCACTTTTGGGTGTCCCATCAGTCAGGGGTGCTCCAGCTGACACTCTTAACAAGCAGGGAGGTGCAGCCTCTCAGTCATTTGGTGTCTTATTAATCACATTTAATGTGTAGTTTGCTTTAGCGTTGAGCATTTTAAAATTCCCTGTCGGAAAGGTTACCTGGATAATTACAGGTATAAATCTCAGGGACGTTCTTGCCAAAACAAATGGAGCGTCTCTGCTCAGGCCAGGGATGGACCCAAAGAAGCCATAAAAAGGGTGTGGAATGATGGACCAGGAAATCTCCACCAAGCTGAGAAGAGCTGAGTAGCTCTGGAGGTAAATGAGGCATTTGGGTGGTTGGGAAGGGTTCCTGCAGTTGTCCTTTCTTTCAGAAAAGCAGGAGCTGATGGTGGTGGTGTTGCTCAGTGATGCCTTGAGCATGACTGGATCCAGATTTGGGAGAGCATCACACAGTGTGTGCAGGATCCCAGGAACAGGGGTGGATTAGGCTGAGGTCATGAGCTGCCTCTTCCTGAAGGGTCTCAGGTATGGCTAAGGAAGTTGCAGGTGAGTTGTTTATGAAGCAGAAGTGCTGATGAAAATCCTTGGCAAGCAGCAAAAAGCTTCAGTCTTTTTAGCCACTGGCTGGAAAATCCATGTTATTTTGTTCTGTCAGTGAAAGAAATGGAGTTGGACCTGCCTGATTGTGTTGAGTTTTTTTTATATTTGAAGTGAAAAGCTATCAGAGCATCATTAAGTTCACATGTACCCCTGGAAACCAGGGAATGGCTTCTCTTCTGCAGCTCAACATTGTAAAGCCAACCTCACACCCTTCCTTCTCTTCAAATTGTGGCTTTCTCCTGACCCAGAGCAGGTCCCAGATGGAGACATTCACCCTCCTTCACATCCTCTGTCTCCTGAGGGCCATGTTTACCCACCTCCCCCTTTCTGGAGAGGATGAGGCGAGTACTTGGAAAGAGAGGTGCTGATTTGGGTTTCTGGTCTGTGCCTGTGCTCAACACTCAGAAGGATTAGTCATGGTTCACACTGTCATAATAATTTAAGGTGCAATGACAACAGTATTTTAGAAGTCAAATATTCTGTATTGGAAGTATTAGTATTAGAAATAAGAAGAAATATTAAAACCTTCAGTGTTTTGAATTGCTTGTAGCAGCAGGATGTGTTAATTGCAAAGCAAGAAACCCAAGCTGGGACAGGGCCCCAGTGCCCAGAGCTTACATTATGAATAGCAAGAACAGCACACGGGACATCATCTTGATGGAACCAAGGCAAACAGCTAAAAACACTTCAAATACTCATCTGAAACCACGCCCCTGTCTCTGTGGTATCCCAGCCCTCTCTAAAAGCACTGCCTGCCTTTTGTCTTTTACACTTACGTTAGCTGCTTCCAACTTTCTCATCAGCCTCATCTATAAATTCAGACTGTTCTTAAATAAGACTGGTGCCACACAAAACCACTTCTCCCATCCCCGTGTGCTGTCTAACGATTATTCCCTTAGCCCTTTATATAACTGAATCAAGCCTGACACTTAAAGCACTCCCTTAGGGAAGTTATTGAATTTAACAGGGCTGAAACCAACAGGGTTCTAGAGAAATGCTCTAAAAACCTGGGCAAGATAATATCCTTCCCATAAGTTTCTGAACCACCCTATAAAATTCTATGGCAAGAATGAACTTCCAAAGGATTTATTTTTGCCCAGAAAGGCTAATTATGAGTAAATAGACCTCGGTGCTTTTTTGCTGACCCCCAAAAATGCAGTGGATGCTGCTATGCTGCTGCTTCTTTCCCAGGCAGAAGGATGTTTTGGCTCTGCTCTGCAGCAATTCGTCCTCATTTCGATCCCACATGGAATTTTGTCTATTCCAGATCTGTGGTATAAACTTCTGCCATGAATAGCTCCTCAGCTGGCTTTTCCCTGTGAGTCCCCTGTTCTTCATTGGCACCAACAGTTCTGGCTGCTTGGCCATATCTTTTCCCCCTACTTTGTTGGGTTTTTTTTTGGTTTTTTTTTTGTTTGTTTTTTTTTTTTTTTTTTTGTTTTTTTTTGTTTTTTTTTTGACTTCTGAAGGAAGCTGAGCTTATTCGTTCCACCTTGAGGGAGAGGGAGAGGATGGGAGAGGAGAGGCAGAGGGAAAATAAGGACCTGTGACACAGAAATGGGGCAAAGATAATTCTCCAAACTTCTCCAATCCTTCTCTAGTCTTCCCAAAGCCCCCAACATCCCAGTTTAGCCCCTCAGCTCTCAGGAAAAGATGTTTTTCGTTGGACAGGCAGGATTATGGAGTAACCAAAGTATTGATGCTACAAGGGATTTTGTATTACCTTGGCTGATAATTCTCCCAGGAGCCTGTGCAAATATTCTCATGAATGAAAACTCCTTCTCTGGTATTTGCAATTCCTTTTATTCACGCTGACTTTTCCTTGCTGAGATTGCTCCCACAAAGGGCGAATAAATATTCAAAGTGCTCACGCCTGAAATGCTCCTGCCAGTGTTAGGAAACGTTCTTTTTATTCTTTTTCTCGCTGCATTCAAATAATTTCAATTGATGAACCTTAAAAGAAACTCCTGTGTGGAAGGGGAGGGTGACTCAGTAAGGGAAGAGAAAGATCACATGGTGGTATTAATGTCATTACCTATTCACCAAAGGGAAAGAAACCCTGGCAGTGGCTGGGGACATCTGGATATTAATTGAGAAGCTGAAATGAGTTAATTTAACACTCCTTGCACTGACAATAAATGTTTCATCCCATTGGCTTGTTTGTATGCAAGTTTTGTTTTGCCCTCTTTAATAAATGGGCGGGGGAAAGGGGGGAAAGCAGCTGCCAAAATATACTCTGTAAATAATTCTACTGGCTGTGTTCCCTGTTTTGGGGCAGAGGATATTTGGAGGTGGGGTCCAGGCTGTGCCTCCCTCTCTCTGAGGTGTGTTAACTCCTGATGTGATCATAGAGAGGTGACATTGTGTTCTTCTTGGGACAGGGTAGGAAAAAGGCTGGGAAGGAGCTGTGAAATCGTGGCCTGGCACAGCTGAAGGACCCGAGGGGCTCCTTGCATCAGCTGTACTAAAGCATCTCCAGTTTGGTCCCACCTTTCCTATCCCAGTACCTTGAACTGGGAGGAGCAGAACTGGCTGAGGAGACCTAAGAGTTGTCTCAAAACTGCAGCATCAGTCTTCATTCATCCTTTTTGTCCTGGTGGGGCTGCCCAAAACCCAAAACCTGCTGCCCAACCTGTGTCACTGTTTCTTGGCATCCTCCCCTGCAAACGACACCAGGCACAGCTGCCTCAAACATCTCAGCACAAGAGCTGAGGAAATATTCTTTGCATGGAAAATAGTAAGGCTTTTTCTTCTCAAAGTCATAGATAGAAAGTCAGTTCCACTTGTTGCTGATTTTAAAATTATATTTTTATTCAAAGTGTCCTGGCCTGATGGATCCTGGACTGTAAGAGGGGGCAGACATGTCTTGGTGTGTGCAGCTGTTGGTTTTTGAAGGCAATCCACAATTATATTCAACAGCTTGTATCAGAAAAGGAAATCAAGGACCTAGAGCTCAGTTTTAAGGGGCTGCTGTCAGCAGATGAATAAAAGCTCGTGGCATGACTCCATGCAAGTCCAGGGCACCAAAAAACCCCACAGAAGATGGATTTTCTGAAGCTATTGAACAAGGAGAGAAGGAAGGAGGAGGGAAATTAATAAAAATCAGGTGGCCAATGCCCCAGACTGCTTTTCCCTCATCCTAAAACGCACAAGGATTCTGAAAATTTGGTGGAGATAATCATCATTAAACAAGTCAAGGTTTTTAATTTGGATTTATGTTTCCTTCTCAATTCCTACATTGGAGAAAGCAAAAAGCTTTACACTGGAGAAAGCAAAAAACTTTTTTTATAGCTTCTTGTTTTCCCTTTAGCTTAGCACTGAATAAAGGTCTGACTCCTACATCAAACCCTCCAGAGCCCAGCCAAGGTTATCTCATGGCTTGTGGGCCATGAGAAGTAACTCCCATTTCTGGGGCACTCAAAATAAATCTCCCTCTCCTAGGCTGCACCTGGAGATGGGAGACATGACCTGCACCAAGGCTGGACCATTTACCAAGGGAATGGAAAACAGGGATGGACAGGAGGATCCAACACCTGGGCTGCAGCTGGATGTGGCTCTGCTCATCAGAGACCACCTGAATGCCCTGTGGCTCTCCATCCAGAGGCAGCAGGTGGGTGTTTGGGGCTGGGACAGCTGGTGGCAGGCAGCACACAGCCCTCAGCTGGAGTGTCCTTCCTGCCCCTCGTCATTCCTGGCTCCACAAAACTGCTGGGTTGTGCTGGAGCAGGAGAAATGGCAGCCAGGGAAGTGCTGAAGAAAACGTCTGAGTGACCTGGGGTGATGCTCCCAGGTCTGGCCACACCGTTTGCTCACCACTGCCTAGCCAGAACTCCAAAGTCCAGCCTCAACCATCAGTATTTTGTGTTTCCAAGGCAACCCCAGCTTTAACAGCCTTCATAATGACATCATTTGGTTGAAATGAGCATGCATGATCTTTTGATTACCACTGGAAATATAAATTAGGTTACTCTCCCCATCCCCAGCCACTTGAAAAATAAATGCATTGGAGGGAGGGGGAGGGAAAAAAAAACCTCAGAAGAGGGTAAATGGAAAAATCAATTTTTACATTAATGGAGTCCTCGTTCAGCATTTCTTCTCTTTATAGATTTAGATAACAGTGATATCTTAGTTTCACAGAGCAAAGAAATTAATTACTTACTAATGGCGCAATTCAGAAATTAATTTATGTTGTCCATTTAAATGTGTCATTATTAATCAATTTAAAGGAAGAGGCCTGTAAGCCAGCACCATCTGAACTGACTTATGTTGCCAGAGGAGTCTCCCTGCCCCTTCCTTTCTAGAAAACACATAATTCCTGCTACCTGTGAGTTGTACCTCGAGCTGCTCTGGCATCCCTGATAGAACAAAAAAAAGGGATTCCTCAGGCCTGATAGACAGGCCCATCCTTGATGTATTTCCCTAGGTATGGAGCACTGACAGGGTGCTGCAAAAATTTTAAGGCTGTTTTTTGATTTTTTTTTTTTTTTGGATGTGTGTATTTATTTGGATTCCTGGCCTGGAATTCAAATTCCACACTAAAAAAGCAATGCACAGAAAGAGGATGGAGGTGTTTTTCTCCTGACTTCCTAGCAGGGAAGTTCCTGGGGTTTAGCACGCCATGGACTCAAAAGGGTCAGGGTGGGACAGCCACCTTAGGAGGGTGATAATTAAATTGTCACAGTCCTGATTATCTTCTTTTCAGTGCTTTATTTCAATGGGAAGAGGGAATAAATTGCACAGGTCTCTTCTTTTTCTGAGGAAGGCTTGTCCTAGGCTGGAAAGGGGCATCCTGGACCATGCAGTGATTAATGAATAATCTAAAAAGCACTCCTTGAAACACTGAGGATTTCAGAATGTCACCACTTCCCGTGTCCAGGCTTTTCCCTGGCAGGCAGGAGCCTGATGGAATGGTTTACACTGTGCTGCTGTCTCCAGAAATGCTGCATCTGCTGCACTTCCCTCTGTGTGCTCCTTGGGGAAATGGCAAGGCTGGGCACCTGGGAGGACAGTCTGCTCAGGGATCTTCTCTTCTGTTCAGATGCTGTTTGGGCTGCTAGGATAAGGCTGGGATAGCCATTCCTTTCCTGTATTCACAGGATCATAGCATGACAGGGAAGGAAGGGACCTTACAGATCACCTTGTTCCACCCCCTGCCATGGGCAGGGACACCTTCCACTGCCCCAGGTCACCCCCAGCCCCATCCAACCTGGCCTTGGACACAGCCACAGCTCCTCTGGGCACTCTGTGCCAGGGCCTCACCATCCCCACAGTGAAAAATCTTGTTCTAATATCCCATCTAACACTGCCTTCTTCCAGCTGGAAATCATTCCCCTTTTCCCTGCCACTTGCAAAGGCTCCCTCCATCATTCTTGTGGGCTCCCTTCATATTGTCATTGCAATTCTGATGGTATCCCACTGTAAAACAGAGGGATGTGAAGGTCTGGAACTGGAGAGCCTCCTCTGGTATCTGTATTTATAGGCATTTCTTTCCTCTTTCCCCCCTCCCCTCAAAGCAAGGCTCGTGTTTAACATCTGCTGCAGCGATAATGCTTCTTTATTAGGCTTGGAAAAGTTTAGACATGTGCCCATGATAGAGCAAAGCCTTTATCTGGCTTAAAGGGTTTCAGATTAGTTGCATGTTCTTCCTCACTGTTTTGTTTTTCAAGCCAATTACTGCCCTGCTGCCCACACCAGGCACATTCCAGCCTGGAAGTTCTTTGTCGAGTTAAAATACTTTCTCAGTGAAACACCAAACAGAGAGTGAACAGCAGGTTGCAGAATAAATCAAGAAATCATTTAGCACCTGCAAATAAATACTTATATCTGAAGATTTTTAGGTTTTTCTTTTCCTAAATCCCTGGTTTCTGAGCAGAAGGGCTGGGGAGAAGCTGCTGAGGTTTAACAGTGTGGTTTGACTTTAGCAGATTAAGGAGTGTTCTCAGCCTCCCGGGCTGGGGCTCACCAAATTCTGATGGAAGGAAGTCACCCAGGCTGGGAGGTGGTGGCAGCATCCCTCTGCCCACCCTTCCTGCAGTCCTGCTGTGCCCAGGGATGGTAACAAGAGCTCAGCTCAGCCTGGCTTGTGCCTTTCTGGAGCAGAGAGAGCCAGAAGACACCACAGCCTCCAGCTGGAAACTCCTGCACCCAGAAATCAGTGAGGCTGTGTGATTTCTGCCACAATCCATTTCTTTCACAGCCCACAAGCCATGAGATAACCTTGGCTGGGCTCTGGAGGGTTTGATGTAGGAGTCAGACCTTTATTCAGTGCTAAGCTAAAGGGAAAACAAGAAGCTATAAAAAAAGTTTTTTGCTTTCTCCAATGTAAAGCTTTTTGCTTTCTCCAATGTAGGAATTGAGAAGGAAACATAACTCCAAATTAAAAACCTTGACTTGTTTAATGATGATTATCTCCACCAAATTTTCAGAATCCTTGTGCTTTTTAGGATGAGAGAAAAGCAGTCTGGGGCATTGGCCACATGATTTTTATTAATTTCCCTCCTCCTTCCTTCTCTCCTTGTTCAATAGCTTCAGAAAATCCATCTTCTGTGGGGTTTTTTGGTGCCCTGGACTTGCATGGAGTCATGCCACGAGCATTTATTCATCTGCAGCCCCTTAACACTGAGTTCTAGGTCCTTGATTTCCTTTTCTGATACAAGCTGTTGGATATAATTGTGGATTGCCCTCACTCTGGAGTTTCTAGAGAGCTGGATTTGGTGCCACCCCTGGCATGGGAACATGGCCCCTTTATAACCCAAAACCCTTGGATTCTTGTGACTCTGCAGATTCCTTTGTAAAACAACCCTGAAAGGGTGAGGAAGGGATGGAGCAGGGTTTTTCCTTGGCCACATTTCTCTTCATCTCTGTTGTTTTCCTTTTCCTGGTCTAGAGGATCTCACCCCAATTCCCCTCACATCTGTGGGATCTGTGGATTGGAAGCTGAATCCGTCCTTCCTCTAGAACAGATCCAGACACCCCTTGGGCCTTCTGTGTCTTGCTGGGATCCCAAATTTTCCAAATTACAACCTGCAACAGTCTCAAGAGCCTCGTATACCCCCAGCATTGGCCCCTCGTGTGGTTTTTTTTTTTGGTTTGGGTTTTTTTGTGGTTTTGTTTTTTTTTTTTAATCACACTGCAAACCTTATTCCCACATTTTAATAACCTGAATTAAGGGTCTCAGCTCTGCTTTTCAAGGTACAGCCCAGGGCAGTCACGTTGATAACACATAATGGGTTAAATATTGCACCTGCTCCATCCCATCCTCCATGACATGGAGGTCAGTCACAATGTTACATGGAAAATGAAAATATTCACAAATATTCTCAAAACTGTGGTACCATCTCCGGGCCCCTGGAGAGAAGAGGGCATGGGGAGGGGCTGCTGCTATTCCAGGCTTGTAGCAGAAATCTCTCCAGAGGTGTGGGATGGATGAAGGGGCACATCTTGGCTAAAGGAGCTTTGCAAAGTAAGTTTATATAATTGTTTTTAATTTTTAATTGTTGTAGTGACATTGTTAGTGAGAGTGCCTTGTGTACTTCACTGTGCACAGCAAATGATGAACAAGGCCATCAAAGAAGTTTTTTCTGTTCAAGAGAGAGGGAGAAATGTAGGAAATGGATTTGTAGAGAATTCTCAAAACCTGACAGAAGGCTCACACAGTGTGCAAACCTTGAGATGAGAAATGCTGACTTAGAAATGCCATGGAATAGGACAGACATTGTTGAGAGAGAAATGGAACCAGAAACAAGTTTCAAAGGATGGTAATGTAAAAATTACTGGATACTTTGGAGAAATAGAACCATGAAAGATGCATTGTAGTGGGACCCATGAGGGGTAATTTTAGATGATTGGCTTTAAGGCATTTACAGCATGGTGTGGCAAAAAGCTGATAGGCCAAGAATCACTTATAATGCATTGTAATTAGGAAATAGTTGGCTTCTGATTGTGATGGTGTGAATTGTAACATCTGTATTGTCTCACCCTTCACATGAGGCTGAAAATGGAATAAAAGTTTTTAAAACACCTTTTAGTTGGCCCATCTCTGGGTCAGAAAAGAGCATAGTCCAACAAGAGAGGAAGCAGGGAACAAACCCCAGCAAGCCCTGCCTGGGAAGAGCCGTGCAGGGAAGCTGAGCCTGGATCAGCAGAGTGGGTTTATGGTCCTTGCTGCCTCTCTGCTTCTGTCAAACCAAGTGAGGGATGTAGCCCTGCCTGCCAGGAGGATTTGGGATTGCTGCAAGGAGCAGACCTGCATGGATCCTGTCTGCCCCATGCCATGCCCTGTCAGGGTCAGCTGCTGAGACCCCAACATGTGAAAGTCCTTTCCCCCAGCCCGGCAGCCGAAGGAGAGGTCTGGAAATGTGTGAAGCCGACTTTTCAAGGTTGTTTATTTTTTCTTATCTATGATAGTTTCTCTCTGACCTGCTGAGGTCCATCTAGTACAGAAGCCATGGCAGTCTCTGCCCAGTCCCAGGCATCTCCCACATTATATACTCAAAATTACGTGTACCATGTTTACAATACCTAAAATATATGTTGGACAGTGTGTCCTAATCCTAAACCAATAGAAAAGTGTCACCATCACACCAAGACATGGAGGACAAGAAGAAGGAAGAAAAGGCTAGGGCATGCCTAGATTCCTCTATCTTGTACCCCTGAATTACATTCTAAAAAACCCCAAAATTCTACTTTTCTACTCTGTATCCATTCCCCTATTACACTACTTGAACTCTTTTGGCTTGTAATTCCTCATATAGAGTTGGCAGCTCTTCCCATGGACTAAAATCGAAGCCACAGGTGTTTTTGACTTCTTGTCAAGGTCCCTGAGCCCCCTGCCAGGGTCTGGAGACATCCAGGGCAGCCAGAGGGATGCTCTGAACTCCAACAACACCCTGGTGACAGCTCAGGTGTGCAAAGCAGAGCCCTGTGGCAGGAGGGCTTAGGGAATTTTGTTCCCTCCCTGAAGCTAATCCCTAAAGATGGTAACTGGCTTAAAACCTGAAAATGGGATTTTTTTTTTAATGCCTTCCAAGCCATTTCTTTCTCTCCTTCTCCTCGTAACAGTGCAATCCGTGGACTCTCCATAGCTCTTGCCACAAACCAGTTTTCCCCACTCCCCATGTGCAATATTTAGCCCAGCAGGTGTTATCAACATGACTGCTCGGGGTCATACCTTGAAAATAAGAGCTGAGACCCTTAATTCAGGCTATTAAAATGTGGGAATAAGATTTGCACTATGACCAAAAGAAAAAATAAAAAATCTCAGCCTGAAAAATGGGTTGACACATGGAAAAAGAGGAATCCATTGTGAATATCCCTTAGGACAGGGCTGTCCCCTCACCCTGCTGTGATGAAGTCCCCATGTCACTATTGGACACGAAATGAGTACACAAGCTTGGTAAGTTCAGAAGAGAAAAAGAGAAAATTTTCTTTCTGACTCTATAATATATAGAATTGTAAAAATGACAGTGGATTGAAGGATGAAATTGCCACTTCTCCAACTACACTGGTCAACCAACAGTCCATCAATTCTCCCACAAAGAAGAATGCAAAACAATCATTTACATGAACAGTGTGTGAGAACTCTAGTAGAAATATGTAAACATTAGAAGGCATAGAAAACTTTTAAAAGAATTTTCAAACTTTCAAAAGAACTATAAAAGAAATCTTAACACTTTTAAAAATCAGGGCAACATCCCCTCACTCATGGGTGATGGGGATGGGTGAGTGTGACACCACAAAGCCTCACAGCAGCTTCTGATGGTCTGCAGGAATAAACTGGGGAGCAGGAGGCTGGAGATAATGTCTGGGAAGCACATCCCTTCCTCAGCCAGCTCAGGTCCTTGAAGGCTCTCCTGTCCTAGTGCTGCTGTGGGATTTCCATGGACTGCTCCTGCTCTCAAGCCAGTTTTCCCCAGATCTCCTGAGTGCTCAGCTCTCAGCACCCCCAGTAAAACCATCAAACCATCTTCCCTGGCTGCTGCTGCTTTTTCTGAGCACAGGGTGTTTGCCAAGCCACCCACTTTACCCCTCCCTGGCTGCTTCCAAGGGCAGGGTCCCACTGCAGCAGGACAGCAGCACATGGACTTCACCTGCTCCGAGGCAGCAGCTCCTCTGGCACTGGTTTGGCCCACACTGCTGATGGTTCTGAATGCAGTGAGTGTCCATGGAGCACAGTGGGTGGCTCAGCAGCAAATAAACCAGGGGTTGGTATGGCAGCTGCCAAGAGCATCAGCCTGATTTGCAGGCTCACAGGTCTGTGAGCGCAGCTCATCTTCCTGGGAGGGCAGAGGATGGCTAAGAGAGGGAGAAATTTGGGAGCTGGTTCAGTGGGAAGCCGGCCCCTGGCAGTGACAGTGATTAATGGGGCATGCTTTGCCACTAAGCAGGCTGAACATGTGGTAGGTGTCTACCAACGCTTCCTCTGAAGGCACTTATCTCATAAAAATGAGTTCTCCCGTGTGCTTGACAAATCTTGATTGATTTTCACTCCTGCCTACCTTTCTGGTCCCTGCCTCTCACAAAAATCACTGTGTACGTGGGAGTTTCCTCCAAGACAAAACTGACTGGGAGCAGTGAGAGGAAGAGCTGGGGACAGCTCCTTTGACACGGAGCTTTTTTTCCTGGCAGCCATCCTGCTCTACTTCCAATGCTAAAGTCCTCCCCATGTCTTCAGTGCTCTCCAGCTCTGCCTGTCAGCCAATTAAGCTGCACCCTTGCAAAAGTTTTAGCAGAAACTCACTGCAGTGCAGCTCTTCTCATCCCCAGCACAGGGGAGAAGAGACTTGCAAAGGGATGGAATTACAGAGGGACACAGCAGAACCTGCAGGAACACCACTGAGTGTCTGTGGGTGGTGAAAAACCTTTTTATTAAGCATAAGTAGTCTGAAGTTCAGAGGCTGGGAAGGGAGAAGTCAGAGAGATGGGATCACCTTCCACAGACAAGGTGTGAATGTGCATCCGGGGAGAGGTTCCTATCTGAGATCAGAGCATTCACCAGCAGCCTATATCCAGGAAAAAAAATCACAGAATCCCAGAACAGACTGGGTTGGATGAAAGATCATCTTGTTCCATCCCCCTGCCATGGGCAGGGCACCTTCCTCCATCCCAGGGTGCTCCCAGCCCTGTCCAGCCTGGCTTTGGAACTTCCAGGGATGGGGCAGCCTCAGCTTCTGTGGGCAAGATATGCCAGGGCCTCACCTCCTCACAGGAAGAATTTTTCCTAATATTTGTCCTAAATCCTACCCCTCCCTGCTCTCATGAAAAGCCCTTCTTAGGCAATGCTTCTATTGATGCCAGTATTTTCATGTATGAACCACCTCACAGTTTATCCCAGATGCACTAACAACCCAGATTATCAATATGCATGAGGTTGATGATGTTGAGATTGATGGTATTTTGTGTTTTGGTTTAAATGTTTATTTCTTTTTAAATTTATGTTACAGTTTTATAGGTAGTGAGTTTTGTAGTATTTTATTAATACAGTATAAAATGGTTTACTATTTTTTGTTATAAGGTTTTTTAAGGTTAAATTATTTAATAAGAAATGATACTTAAATTATTTTTATTTTTAACCTAATAACAAATTACTCAAAGTCTTCAATGCAGACTTTTTTGTTTAATTATAAAATACTACTTAAATTTATGAAGAAGAAAGACTAGTTTTTGTTTTAAACTTTAATTTTGTTTTTAATATATTACTATATTCTAAAACTCTAAACTCCAATTTTTAAATTTTGTGATATTATACATTTCTAGTCAAACTACATACTTGTAATTTTAATGTTATTAATCAATTAATTTTGGAAGGGTTTTCTAATGGTTTTAGGTTAAATTTCGTGGTTTTTGGGGGGGTTAGAGTTTGTTAATATAGAAAGTTTGAAATTCTCAGTACCTAGAACTTTAATATCTCCCCCTCTTGCCTTGTCTGTCTCCTTTCAGCTCACCTGAAGCTCATCTCCCCCTGTGTTTTCAGGCTGCTCCCATGAACAGAGAGCTCCTTTTCAAAGCCCAGCACTTCCAAACGAGTTACAGGCCCTCAAAATTTCTGAGGTGGGGCAGGAAAATACAGCATTTGCAAAGCATTCTTCAAGTGATAAGCAATTTAGAGGTGGAGTACCCTCTCTGGGAAGAGGCAGGGAGGGAAATTCCACCTCCAGCAATGGAAAGGTACACCTGGATCCACTTAAATGAAAGGCTCTTGTTAGGCTGGCTTAATTGGGCTGCTTGCTTAGCCCACCTGTGAGCAGTTTGCTGGCTGCAAGAGATTATAAAAGCAGGAGTGAGGCACTCCTGGAGGCATTTTTTGGGTTTTTTTTTCCCCTGCTTTATTCTGGAAGCTGAAGTTGGAGGAAACTTTCAAACTTGGGATGGCAGGTAGGCAATGTTTGGAGCCTGTGGATGTAATTGGAGGCAATCAGTTCCTCAGAGGGGCTGCTGCTCTCAAGGAATTCTTATTTTGACTCGAGGTGCACAAGCAAGTGAAGAGGCTGAGCCAGATGCAAGGTTTTTGGAGCTCTCTAGGGCTAGGAGCTGGCAGTCTTTCCTCTCACAAACAAATACTTTTGGGAATGAGCTTGGATCTGGGGTGCTCTGTTGCAGGATGCAGATGAAACAGTGCTTATTGCTGTATTTCTAGAAGGGATTAAATGCAACATGGACTAAGAGATGCTTATCTGAAGAGATAAGGCTCCAAAGTAGCACAAGGCTTGTAAAACTTCTCTAAAGAAAGCACTCTGTGGTGTGGGCAGGGCTTTTTCTGGGCTGTGGGAGTGACATTGGGCTGCTGAGTGCTGGCTGGGAGAAAATGCCACAGATGGAGACTGGAATGAGAACAATTCACTGGTGTTTGGTGATCCTGTGAAGTGATGAAAAAAGCTTGAAATGCCAGGTTGGGCAGGGCTTGGAGCAGCCTGATCTAGTGGAAGGTGTCCCTGCCCATGGCAGGGGGTGAATGAGATGGGCTTTAAGCTCCCTTCCAACCCAAACCCTTCTGTGTTTGTGTGATTAATCTTTTAACTGCTGTAAAGTACTCGGGAAGATGTAATTTGGGGCTGGACCCTCAGTCTGGAGTGTCCATAAATGTCTATTTTGGTGCTAGGGGCTGCTTCCTTGGGGAGCTGAGTGTGGTCAGCTGCCTCAGGTGCTTCTGTGCTCTCCCAGCTCAGGTGATGGCCTTGGTTCAATTTCAGCTGCAAGGACAAGGTTGGACCCAAGCTTTGGCTGTTGCTGCTTTCCTAGGGTTTGTTAATGGGCTGCTAATGCTGGCTCAGGTTCCTGGCCTATCCTTCCCCCCTCTATCTTCCTCCAGAACTGCAGTAAAAATACTACATGTGCTGTAGAAAGGCTGCTGGGATGTTTTCCAGGCAAATGGCTGCAAGGAGGAGCAGCTCTCTATATTTCTGTTTTAACTCTGCTTGTCCTGAACTATGGCACAAAATGCATTGATTTAGCTAAATTTCTTCATGCTGTGGATTGTGGTATTCTGCTTTCCTGTGGCATTGTGGGTCTGATAAATGAATGGTAACTTCTGCCCATCTCCTGCACGGGGACCTGTAAATGATGACTCTGTGGCCACCACTGGAGGATGGGTTTGGAGGAAATGAATGTGGATGCTGCTGAATTTTACTTGGTTAGATGTGGGAGCTATTACAGTGTTGGACACAGCTGGGTGTTTTCACCTGTCTGGGGTTCAAGGCAGAGCCTTGCATCTTTTCATTGCTGGTTTCTTGGCTGCTTCTCCTTGTTAAACTCATTTTGTGGAGCCTCCCATCCCTTCTCCAGACTCCACTGCAGATAATGGGGTTTTGGAGACTATCACAGTCCTGCAGTGACCAGGCCAGACAGTTTACAGCTGCATGTTGCTTTTTTAATAAAAAGGACCCCTCTTGTGCAGCATTAAGCTACCAATGCAAAACCTGTCTCGCTGTCAGCGATAAAATAATACATTGAGTTTTCCTACAGGAGCAGGGGTACCTTCTCAACCATGAATATCCATGTGATCCCAGCCATGAAAAGTGGTGTTCAGAATCAAAAAGATGGTGAAATCTTTTCATTAAAGAAATCTCCAACTGGACTGGCTGTTGCTCTCTCTTCCCTGCTGCCCCCAGAGAGCTCTCTGCCAATTCCCCTCTGAGCAGATCTGTCAGTTTGCGGTACTTGGGGCAGCACTTGGGATAATTTATCTCCAGTTATTTTATTTCTGCTGCTTTCTGAGCTAATAACAAGAGATGAGGGCTCATCTCCTGCTCTGGGCACCTTCCCATTACTTAACTAACAATTAATAAGCCAGATAATGGAGTGTTTCTCCCACACAGGAATAAACACTGACTCTATTAAACTGCGGCAGCGCAGCATCGCCAATCTGTTCAGAAACTGCAGCCAGTGCACAATCCTGTGCCCTGATTAGAAGGAGCTGTTTTCCCCAGTCTGCAGTATCAAAACTAGGCTCAATTTATTGTTTTCCAGGCTGGATGAGTGAAAGGTTTCCCACCCACTTGGATTAAGGGACCCTGCTCCACAGTGTGGTCACGCACAGCGTTGCCCTGGGAGAGCTGAGGCCATCCCACCTCTCAGGGATGCTCTGGGCCATGGGGAAAGGGACAGTGGGAGCTGGTGGCTGTGTTTGTTTGCAATGCACTTCTTTAATTGCTGGAGCATAGGAAGGGTGCCTGTTTATTACAGTGTGTGTGCATCAAAGTAAATACATTAACGCCATATAAACATTTCCTTGCTGAAAAGCCTCTAATTAAGAGTCCTTGCCAGCAGGCAGCCAATTACTTATCTCAGCAGCTTCTTGTGTCCCCTGGCCTTCACCCACTGCCTGGAGGTCGTGAGGGAGGGCTGGGACCTGCAGCGTGTTCCGGAGGAGGAGGATGGAGGTTTCCCTGTGCTGCTGGGATGACAAGACCTGTGTTCCTGTGGCCAGCCCTTTGTGCTTTCCCTAATCCTGGAAACCACATCCACGAGCCACAGGGCGTTGTGTGAGATGGGGAAAGTCCTTGGAATGTGGATTCACCACGCTGGAATGGCTGGCACACCCGGGAACCTCTGAGATCCCCCTGTGCCATCAACCCCGCACAAACCAGGCCATGCAATCCCTCAGCCTGTGGCTGTCCTTCAGAGTACCCCTTTCCCTCCCTCCTCCTCCTGCCACTGACTCTTCCAATTGTTTCACCTCAGTCTGTCCTTTCAGAGACCAACCCCTGCAGAACGCTGCTGGTGACAGTGCAGACTTTTTTTGACATCCAGAAGTGTGCCAGACCACTGGGCTGCCATTTGGAGAGATCAAATGATTCCCGTGGCTGTAGAATTGTGACACTAGCCTTGAGGGCTGGAGGGAGTGGATAGTCATGAGCTGAAAGCTGCCCCTTTGAAGTTTGGGATTTCTGGAGATGTCATCTTTTATATATATCACCAGTCAGGTTGCTTTTCATTTTGTTGGAGTGTTTTTCTTGTCTAGATTCTTAGAGAGCAAGACCTTACTTCAAGGCAGGAGGGATGATGAGAAAGATAGATGAGCCCAGACACTTATGCATTACAGATCTCTTTGAAATGGAGTAGTTCCAATTTTTCAGAGCTAACGACTCGCTAACGCCCCGTGCGTTTGTACACAAAAATTCTCTCCGGGCTGGGCAGAAATCGAGATTTCTCTGATCCACGGGGGAAAATCTCTGCTGGGTCTGGCTTGAATTGTGCCAAAGCTGAGCCAGGCTTTAAGTCAGAGGTGTTTTTTCCAAAGGTGTGGAGTGGATGGGCATCAAAACCCGTGCCCTTTGTTAAGGGGCTGTTTTGTTGTCCCCATGTAGTGGGGACAGTCCCTTGTGGCAGCGGTGCTGTGAGAGATGCTGGCCTGGAACAGGAAACCCCTCTGTGCCCATTGTGGTGCACACCCAACCCCTTGCAGAGTCACTTATTCCTAGAACTGGTGGGAAAGCAATACAATTACCCAAAGCAAAATCACTGAAGCTGACTAAATGCCAGTGTTTCAAAGGACTGTGTGTTTTCCCAGCTGGGGCTGCCTCATCCCTTAGGCACCCCTTCCATTAAAAGTCCTGGGGCTGACTGAGGTTGGACAATGACATGCCAGGTACAGGTTAGGCAGGAAGAGCCTTTCTCCTCCTTGGAAGTAAAGACAGGTAAAATCTGTCACTTCTGTGCTTTTAGCACTTCTGTTGAGAATTAAGCAATAAACAATCCAGGCACAAAAATTAACCTGCACATTTTGATCTTGGCCCTGGTTCCAACATCCCTGTTTTCTTCTGGTGTCCAGCTATTGAGGGACCTGCTCTCATTTTCACCTTTTATCCCGTTAGGGCACTTTTAAAGGAGTAATTATATATGTTCTCATAGTTAACATCTGATTCAGAGAGAGAGGAGCTGGTCTGCATCCTGTGGCATCCACTGGGTCATCAGCCCTGGCCTTGCAGGACATCACTGTGGGCATGGAGCCTCACATCAGCCAATGCAAGTGGCTAAAAATCCTCATTTGAAGGGGCTGTGGCTCGACCTGAGCCACCTCCTGCTCCTCAGAATCTTTACCCGAGCAAGAAGTGCTCCTGCACGGACACCACAGCAAAGCAATAGGCTCTGCCTGTGCAGACACAGAATTAAAAATGTGATTTAGCCAAAAAGGACTAGTTAAACTAAATCTTTCCTTGCTGGCTGTGACCTGGATACTCTGTCTGATGAGACCTCAGTGGCCGTGGTCCTTGCTAGTGGAGCAGCAGCTCTGGCAGGCGAGCAGGAAGAAAAAAAGCTGTGCTGAGACTCTCATCAGCCTCCCACATACATCAATGTCTCGTGCCTGTGAGGAACTCTTGGACAAAAAAAAAAAAAAAGTTAAAAAAATTCCCCTTGCACACAGAGCAGTGACAGATCTGGATTGTCTGGAGAAGATGAAATAATTTATAAGCTTTGGTTTAATGTTCCTGTTTCCTCTTTTTTTTTTTTTTTTTCCTACAGCTGCCACCTCCCCACCTTCTGTCACTGTCGTCTAAATGAATTTACAAGGAAAAGAAAATACTTCTCGTTAATGTTCTCACACAAACGAAACATTAGCCAGGGTGACAAAAAAGAAAATAATTGATTATGAAAGCAAGCCTCCTCTGAGACAGTCTGAGCATTATCAGGAGCAGCCGGGGAGAGGGAATGGGGGGAAAGGGACAGGGGAGGAGGAGAACAGAGCAGGCTGGAACAACAAATATAGCGTTTATGATAATTATCCACGTTTTAATCCCTGTTTCCAACCAAGCATTCACTTCCTTTAATTAGCTCTCGATTAGAAAGAGATTATCTAATAAATTGTACAAATAAAGAGCAGGTTATCTTTGCAGTATTCCTGCACACCAAGTTCTGAAAGGATGGGGATGCAGGGATGGGACATGAGCATGGAAAACCTCGCTTTTGTTTTTCCTCATTTCCTTGGCTGAAAATATTGGCTGTTTCTGGCATTAGCAATGCAGCCAGTGAAGTAAATCCATAATTAAACTGAATTAGCATGTACTTGGAACTTTTACATGCACAGACACAAAGAAGGCTCCTGCTTGGAGCATTTCCAGTATGATTTGCAGGGGAGGTGGCACGGAGGGGGGGTGGGGAGCAAATAAAACGGTACAGTTTAGTGAAAAAGCACTTTTGCTGAAATTTGCTCTGAGTTTTTATGCTAAGAGAATGTAACATGGGGTTTCTGGGTGGCTGCTTGAACAGGGCCTCCTTAGTTTACCAGGAGACGTTTGGAAGCCACCTCTGAGCTGGCCTGTGTGTGTGTCACCTCAGTGTGGCTGCACTGAGCTCTCTGAGTGATGCACATGCTGTGAGGGGTGGGTGCTGGAAGGTAATCGGCATTTCTGCCTTTCAAAGGACAAGCCCTTAACTTTACACCTTGCCCAAAAATTCAGTTTGAGGCAGCAGATTCATCTACAGCCCCTTGTTAGCTTCTTTCCTCAGCTCTGGTAGCGAACCCCTCAGACAAATATAATAATGAAAGCCTTTCCTAAATTAAATTTCCCCAGAATCTATCTACCAAAGTTTGGCATCTTTCCTTTAAAGTCAGATATAATCTTGGAAAAATGAGGTCACCGTTTTTTTTCCTGATTGAACATTTGAGAATCAAGCTTCCATTGCCCAGGAATTAATACCACCAGTCAAGTTCTTTTCCCCACCTCTCAAATATCTTATACTTCATCTTGCTGCAACAATGAAATCAGATTGTACCTGACATTTTCCACCAGTGTGCTGTGTCTGATGTTTTAATTTTGGATTAAAATTTAGCTTAATTGTGCCAAACTATCCCCTGTGCTGTTTTGCCAGGCTCTCAGGGTTGGGAGCCGCATTTTGCTGGGATTTGTCTCGTGCTGTGCACGGCTTTTGTCACCTGAGCTGTGGAGGGAGGTGCTGCCCAGGCTGGGTCAGGCTAACCCTGCTGCTCTTTCTGCCTGGGTTTTTCAAACCTCTGTGTGACCCCTCCTTGCTGAGCCAGCAGGGAACTTCATTTTAACTCCTACACAGGTTCTGAGCTCTTGCACCTCTTAGAAGATTTTCTTGGGCTTTCCAGCGTGGAGAGAGAGTTACGACTGGAGTCAGCACTAGTGAGGAGCTGGAGTGCCGTGCTGCCCTGGCTGTGAAACACAGCTGGGTGGCTTTGGAGGTAGGATCCAGCAGGTTTGTGATGCTGAGACCTTGGGCAGGGGAGCTGTGCATCATGCTGTGCTCTGGCTCCACCCTTCCCAATGATTTTTCAGGCCCGTGGTTGAGCAGTCGATACTTTCATTGTCTGGTTTTAATCCAACGTGACAAGAGAGGAGAGATCTTGGAGATAGTGAATTTGTGCCAGCCCAGATAAATCAGCCTGGGCACTGCCATCGTGTCACCTCTTGGGCACAGGCTGTTGGTTGGGTGATGTCCTCCAAGGTGGTGCTGAGGGGCTGGAGGAGCCCAGGACAGTGATGTCAGAAGAAATAAAGGTGGGGCTTGGCAGAAGCCCCTTGTTAGCTTCTCTCCTCAGCTCTGGTTACCTGCAATGTTTTGCCAGGTTCTCAGAGTTGGTGGGAGCCACGTTTCACTGGGATGTGTCTTGTGCTGTCTTGACAAGAGATCTTGGAGATACTGAGTTTGTGCCAGCCCAGATAAATCAGCCTGGGCACTGCCATCGTGTCACCTCTTGGGCACAGGCCGATGGTTGGGTGGTGTCCTCCAAGGTGGTGCTGAGGGGCTGGAGGAGCCCAGGACAGCGATGTCAGAGGAAATAAAGGTGGGGCTTGGCAGAAGTAGGAGTGAGAGGCTGGGAATTGCCTCCCTGGGTCTGTCAGACCGTGTGCTTCAGTCAAGGACGTGTCCCGCTGGCGTGTGCGCCCAAAGTGACCTCCCCATCGATCGAGACAGTCAATAGGCAGCTACTTAAGAGCAAAGTTCCGTTTTCTTTCCTTATTTCTATTTCTTCTTCTTCTTCACTTTAATTATCTAAGATAGATAAGCAGCTGAGGGCCAATTAGAAAACAATTACCCGCTGTAATCAATGCTGGTGTGGAGAAAGGGTGAGGATGAGTGTAAAAGCTCAAGAAATGCCTTAAAACACAGCGCTGAGGTAACACTACCCACGACTCCATCCTTGAAAGCCCTTTGCCTAAACTTCCCCAAGAAATGTGAGGAGGAGTTTCAGCCAGAAAAAAAAAAGCCAAACTAAGTGAAAAAACTGTGGAAACGCTCAGACCCTTCTGAAAGGACAGAATTAAGGATTTCAGGATAAGGATGGGGAAAACAGCTGTGTGATTTTTGAGCAAGGGGTCTGTTTTTCTGTGCTGCTTTCACCTGGGAGAAAACAATCCTAATTTTATACAAGCTGTAATGGGCTCTGCACTGGCTTTTACCATTCACCAATGAGATCTGGTGGTTATAATGGATGGCTGGATGAAAACATAAACTCTCCTCTCAGTGCCAGTCAGAGGCAGTGACTAAAATTATAGGAATTATTAGGAAAACAAGGAACAAAACAGTTTGTTGTCCTGAGGGTACATCCATGTCATGAGTGGTCTGCCGCTGACTCTGGCGGGAGAGGGAAAGATGGAGAAAGGTTTGGGGAGAGGCAAGAAGGGTGATGAAGGTATGGAAGTGGTTCTTGCACAGAACTGCTTAAAAGGATAGGTTTTAGGAGGCCCCTGCCCTGTGTGGTAAAACCCCACAGAGACATGGGAATGACCCACCCCACCCCTGCTCAGCCCAGGTCAAAATGTCTCACAGGAACACTTCACACAGACCTTTCTGCTCTCTTTTTCCCAAGCTGGGGGGTGCCTGAAAGGTGTTATTTCCATAGGGCTGCCACCAGGAATATGTACCCCAAGAATCTTCCCAAACATGGGGAAACTGGGTGACCTGTGTAGCTCTCTGAAGTCTTGCAAGCCAAAATTGGTGATTTCTTAACACTGTTTGGGATAGGAGACAGCACAGCTGGAAAAAATGGGGAATTTCTGAGCTAGGAGCTCAATGTCGCAATCCTCCTGCCTGTGGCAAGCGCTTGTTCTGTGTTGTGTGACCCACAAAATGAGGAGTTTATATTCACAGCATTGGGGACCCAGTTTTATCTGGGTGTTGAGAACCTCCCAGAGGAGTCTGAAACCTCTGAGCTGTGGGTGGATATCTGGGAGAGCCTGCTGGATGGTCCAGAAGCTGCTGTGGGTTCTGGAGCTGCTCCTGCAGACCCTGTCCTGGTGTGGTCCATGGGACTGGGCTGGAGAGGAGCCACCCTGGCTATTTCTGCCTCCCAGCACTGGTGAGGGGAAAGGAAAGAGAAGCAAGTAGTTGAGATGTGAGCACAAATGTGGAGCCTCTGCAGACTTTCAGGGCTGTTTTGGTTGTTCTGCAGCAGGATGGTGTTGGCTCAGCTATGCTGAATTGGCTCCTTGTGACAAAAACCAGAATCCCTGCTTGGAAGTGTGGGAGAAATGAGCTCTTCCTCCAGTTCCCTGGCAGGTGAGAAGCTCTCAGGGTGGCTTTCTCCTGTCTGCCTGCTTTTGTGCCAGTCCTGCCAGTGCAATGGCAGGTAAAGGGCAACTCAGTTGCCAAAATAGCTCTGTGCGAGCAGCAGGTGGACAAGCAAAATTGAACTGTCTGCAGTCCTGGAGAACCTGGATTTAGAGAGATTTCCAGCGGTCATCAGCAAAAGAAGAGCAAAAGGTGAATTTTCTCCATGGCTGCCAGCTCAGTTTCTCAGTTTCTCCTCTCCTCACTGCGTGTTTCTCCAAGGAATGCAATCCTGGCTGGCTCTGAAACCAGAGAAAGGGATGCTCGGCCTGGTGCTGCACTTGGCAGAGCTGCTTGAGAATTAGAAATAGCAGCCTCTTCCTTCCGCATTTAATCTCTCTCTGATTTCCTCTGATGGCCACCAATATTTCTGCTTCATTATATATGACATGCAATAACAAAAGTGGGGCTTTTTAATGAAATATTAGCTGCACGCCAGCGGTTTGCTTGTAATGAACTGTCTACGTGGAGATCTCTAACTACAGCGTAATTATCAGTGAATAATTCATGGTGAATAATTGAATCATTTTAGCCCTTTCTGCCAAAATCAGACAGTGACTCATGATTTCTGGGAATTATTCTTAGAACACTTTAATGGTGCCTATTTCACACGCTGAGGTCAGTCGGGAATATTTGAAGATGGGCTGTGGCGGGCGGATCTGTTCCTGGGCTAGACAGGAACAGGCTTTTGTTGCAGGAACTTGAAAGAGGAGAGATAAAAACGATTATCTTTTGTTCCGACTTGCTGCTCTGGGCTCTGCTATTCCCGAGCAGCTTTGCCTGTGGAATTGGGGCACGGGAATGTTTGTGGTGAGACGGATGCATGGGAGCAGATAACAACATATTCCAGCAGCTGCTTTCTCGGTTCTCATCATCTCAAGTCCACAAACAACAGCTTTAAGCTCATCCCCTTTGTGGGTCTGTGAGCAGTCCATGGATTCAAGGAGCTGTAGGAATACAGGGGTGAGGAGTTTCCTTCTCCTGTGGATCAGAATGGCACCAGCTCTGAGGCGAGAAGAAAAAGCCTGATGTAAATGTGTGCCTCCCAAGCCTTCTGCTCAGAGAATTTTGATCTATTCCCCAATTCCCTTTCGTTTTTCCTGCCTTCGCTTCCCAAAAACATACATGATCTGTCACAATTTATAACCTCCGGTTTAAGGAGAACAGGGCAGACAAATTAATCTCTATAAAAGCTTCTTTTTTTTATTGCACTTAATGTGCACCTTTTGCCTTGCGTAATGGAGCTTGCATTCTGAAAAAAATAACTTTGACATCTTCCTATTTTATCTCTTCTTTCCCTTTGGCTGCAGGAGCATCCTGCTCCCTCCATGTGAGCCAGGCAGCACGGGCAACTTCCCTTTCTCTCCATCTCCCTTTCAGCTGATGTTTTGCCCAGATCTCTCTGGTCTGTGGCATGTTTAGGTATTTTCCAGCTGCACAGATTTCCTCATTTCCTTCCCTTCTTTCTTGTCAGAGGTGTCAACACCCTGCTAAGTGCTGTAGTGACACCATGCCTTCAATTTTTGGGGGTTGTTTTGCTGGTGAGGAGCATCCTGTAGATGATGAAAAGGGGATTTTCGGGTGATTATTGTGAACCTTGACATCCCTTCTATGCCAGTCTGCTCCCAGACTGTGTCCCACATGGTGGTGGGTGTAGCCTGGTGCCCTGTGGGAAGGGATGTCAGTGCTGAGAGGTCCCGTGGATGGGGCAGGGGTAAGTCCTGTGTGTTTGCTCTGGAGAAATCCAGTCTGGCACGGCCCCTCCATGCTTTTCTGCATCCCCCTCCCACCCTGGTGCTCCTGAAGGGGCTGCAGAGCCTCCCCCTGGCCGGGCTCCCAGAGGGAAGCAGAGTCTCCTTTGACTTTGGCGTGTTAGCCTGTAAGAGAGCTGACCCCACCGGGGATCAGGCTTGACCCCAAACTGTTAAGGAAAAATGCAGACAACCCCACAGCCCCATCCTCTTCCCCTCTGTGCCCTCTCTCGTCCTTTGCAGGACCTGGGAATGTTCAGCCCCGCTTACCCAGCAGGGCTTTGAAGATTTGCTGTACAAAAAGTGGGGGATGAAGACTCTGAGACACACAGGATGATTTTTTAGGACTTTCTAGGAGAGTAGCATTGCCACTGCAATAACAGGGAGCTTCATTTCCAAATAATTTTTCTTATTTTGCTCCCGAAAAGCAAAAATCAGAGGCTGACCTGAGAATTAGACCCCTTGAGTCCAGGAGAGCTTCACCCAACTTGAATTGGTGGTGTTTTGTCAGGGAAATGCAGGTAAATAGCAGCTATGGGGTTATGGCTTTGCACTGTGGATAGGGTGGCCTTTAGGGGAGAGGAGGGCTGGAAGCAGAGGGAATCAGGTTCTGTTTTCCTCTGCGAGTCTCTGGCTTAAAAAATACCCAGGCAGCAAATGAACTGCCATGAACTGCTTCCTCACTTTGAAGCTGAGAATGTGACTTGCACAGTGCCTGTTTGAGAGCTCAGCTGGAGCTTCCATAATCCAAGTTTAGAGAAGAAAAGGGGGGAAAAACTCCACTAAAACACGAGTTTTAACCTTTTGTATTACTTGATGTGGAAAAAAACTGGTATGTCAGGACCTCCTGAGGTCCCCACAGTGCTGCTGAAACCTGAGATCTGCTTTGTAACCAAGTGGATGGAGCTGGAAAAAAGGCTGTGAGAAGCTTTGGGAAATGTGTGTGGCATCCAACAGCTCCCTGGCCTGCAGCCACTCAGGGGTTAAAATCATGTTTTCCTCTTTCCTGTGTTCAAAATTATCCCCAAAATGATAAAAAATGGGCATATTATATTTGCCCCTGTGTTCTGGTTCCTGCCAGTGCAGAATCTCTGGGGAGGAGGAGAGTAAAAATCAGGTTCCCTGAACCACTATGGGGTGCAGCACCACTGGAACATGCAGCTGTCCTCCTTGGGAATGAGGAAAACCAAGCCCATGCAAGTTGGGCATTTTTGTCTGGAAGAAACAAAAAAGGCCATGGTTATGGTACAGATGTGAAATCCTATGGAAAAGTGAGAAATTTGACACCAGTCCCAGTGTCTTTTCTCTTTCCATGACATTTTTGCCTGCTTGGTGATCCTCTCAAAAGTGATGCATCCCAGCTCCTCTTTCCAGTGCTGATAAAATGTACCCCTATACTCATGTTCACAAAATCAAGTTATATCTCCTGGATGCCTTCTGAGTATTAGAGGGACTTTTATTCTCCAAATCAAGGCAAAGAGGGCACCCAACTGATTTCCCAGGAGGTGAGGGTTCTGTGGATGCTGCATTAGACACTAAAATTACCCACTGGGTATTACACAGAGCATGTTGACATGAAAAAAAATAGGCTATTTTCTTTTTCTGAGTAGAAAGAAATTGGCTGTGTGCACTCAGACGTGCTCCAGATTTGGATACTGCATCATTGTGAAAGGGATGTGAGGTGGAGAATATCTGGGGTATTGGTATGTAAATGAACACTTTAATTATTGCAGTCTGATTGCCGATTTCCCATGTCTGGTGCAGCCAGAGCACCTGGATCCTGTAGGGATGTGGAGTTTATTTGGACCAGGTGAGCAGCTGGGGTGTTGTAGCTGCTGCTGGCACATCTGGCCAAAGCACAGAGAATGCCTGACCCACGGTGGGAGATGGAAAAGCAGCAGGGATTTTGGTGCTGTGGCATGGGGTTTTTGAAGCCCACTGCTAAAAGCTGGAGCTGAGGCAGATCAGGGGTGCCAAGTGCTCCTGGTTGCTCCAGGCTGACCCCCTCCAGGCAGTCCCTGTGCCTCAGGCAGAGCCTTTCCAGGCCAAAGATTGTCTGGAGTGTGGCACAGATGTCCCTCACAGCCTCCTCCCCGTCCCGCTGCCCCCAGCCGTGGCAGGGCTTTGCTCCTCATTATCTCATGGATCCCCCCGCTCTGTGCCCTGGGCTTTTCGCAGACCCCCATTATTTCCAATCCCCTTCACTTGTCAAAAGCAATTTGGTGACTTATTATCGGTCAGACAAAACAGCTCTGGGCTCTGCCAGCCCCGACCAGGGCCCCGGCTGCTGCCAGACCTTTATCCCCCTCTCCCATGCAAGCTCCCCTCTCTCTGGGCTGAGCTGCTGAGGGGAGCATTCAGCAGGCAGATCCCAGCCCCAATTAGCAGCCCAGGAATTTTAATTGGTCGAGCAGTCAATTATATCAATGGACACCCTTTGCCCTCTCCCCTTGCTCCCCTCTCTCCCGCTGTCCATGGGCAAAGCTCCAGAGCTCCCTGCTCCGAGCTGCCAGAGGGGCCCGGCTGTCCCAGGCCCTGGTGGTGGCCGGTGGGTTTGTCCCCTCCAAGGCACGGCCTCATCCCTGACCTCCACTTGAACTGGGGCTTTGTGCCCTCCCGGGCCTGCCCTGCTTGTGGCAGTCTGAGCCAGAGGGCAGGGGAGAGCTTTGGCTGTGGGCTCCATTCTCCTGCCTGGGTGCTGGGCAGAGGAATGGGATGGGGAGGTTGGGAGATGTCGGAATCTGTGGGTATTGGTGATTCCGAGATTGTAGAAAGTCTCTGTCTTTCTGCCCCGTTGCCAAAGAAGAAACCATAATTCGTCTGTGCTGTTTCAAGGTTGTTTATTCTGTTTATCTCTAACATGTTCTGCTGCCCTGCCGCAGCTCTGTCCTGCAGGGCAGCGTGTGGGGCTCTGCCCTCAGTGGGATGTTACAAACATTATATACCAGAAACTACGTGTACTATATTTACAATAATGTGCCAATATCTATCATCTACGTTGGACAGTGTGTCCCCAGCCTAAACCAACAAAAAAATGCCAACACTGCAGTGAAACATGGAGGGCATGAAGAAGGAGAAAAAGGACAAGACACACCCAATTCCTCCATCTTGTCCCCTCTGAACCCCTTATCTAGAAACCTAAAATTTTACTTTTGCACCTGTGTCACACTTAATTATTACTCTTATCAAACACTCAAAGCTTGTAATTCATCCTGTAAGATTGAAAACTCTTTTCCATGGACAGAGATCACAGACAGTGTCTCTGGGGGCTCTGTCCAGGGGGGTTCCTGACCCCTGCCAGGGTCCCAGACCTGCCAGGGCAGCCAGAGGGAAGCCCTGGATTCCCACAGGGAGAGAGGAGCCTTCCCTTCTTGTGTGCTTTTTGATGCTGATCTACCTGTCAGTTCTCCTCTGAGGCTGGCTCACAAGCTGGGACACCAGGGGATCTGCCAGCTTGCTAATACTGTTTCTTGCCTATCAATAGATCCCTTTGGATCTGCTCTGCTGTTTCTATTTTATTTGCTTCCTAAAATTGCCTCCTCTCCCTCTCCTGCACCAGCAGCCAGCAGCACTCAGGGTTTTGCTGCATCTCCAACACAGCGCTTCTGGCCAGCACTGCTTCCTCACCTTGCTGGGGCATCAAAAGCCTGTCCTAAACTTGCTGGCCATTGATTAAAGTCTAGTGAATAAACTCCTTCCTAATTTTGGTGTTGCTTATAGTTTCGTGTTAAGTGTTGCTCTTTTTGCTGTAAGATCAGGCTGCAGTGAATCTCAAATCTGCCCCAAATCACGTTCCCAAGGTGCTGGATGTGCTTTACAAGGTGACACAGCTGGTGACAGGACCTTGACCCTGCTCAGGCATTCCCAAATTCTGGTCATAGTCTGTTGGAATTTGTGGTATTGATGATTTTGAGATTGTAGAAAGTCTCTGTCTTTTGGCTATATTGCTAAAGAAGAAGTTATAATTTATATGTACTGGTTTTTAAGGTTGTTTATTTTTGCTTATTTATAACATGTTCTGCTGCTTTTCTATAGGTTTGTCTTGTAGGGCAGCGTGTAGGGCTCTTCTTATGTTTCTCTCGATGATTAGCGAAATGGGGTTTACAAAAGAATTATTTTAAAAGATTAAAATATATAACATTTTAATCTTCATTTTAGCCTTATTTTAGGTACTTCTTTACTTCTTTTTTTTTTGATGTAGGAAAGTTAAAAAATATAAAACATAATATAAAATAAGACTAAATACTTCAATGATAGAATGCAAATATCTTGTCCCAGTTCTTTTCTGAACAGGGAATGCCCCTTTCTGGCCGTGAAGCAGCGTGGTCATCCCTCCCTCCATCCCTCCCTCCATCCCTCCATCCCTCGTTCCACCTTTACCTGTGGCAGGAGCTAACTCTGCTAAGCCTGGCTGTGTAAAGCTGAGCTGTGGCTTTGGGCGTGCTGGCAGTTGAGCTGTAGGACACGGGCCACTCCTCTCCCACCAGGAATTGGGGGCTCTGTGAGCGCAGATGTTTGGGAACATGCAGACAATTACCCTGAGCAGCTCGTTCCCCTCTGACCGGGCCATTACACATCAGTGAGATGATCAGGAGCTGACGATACACGGTGGGGAAGGGATGCTGAAACCATCTGGCTGTACCGAGTGTGATACGGGGAACATCTGGTAGGCATGTGTAAAAATAGGATTATCGGGGGAGGAAAAAAAAAAAGAGTGACTGTGGAAAGGACGTCTTACCATCCTGCCTTAATCCCCCTCCTCTTCTTCCTCACTGTAACACCAGAAGCTCTCAGGTTGCACTCATAGTGGTTTTCTCTCTGCACCAAATACAGTTTAATAGCTGTGGGTTTTAATGTGCCTGAAGCACAGGGAAAATAACAGGGTCTGAGCTCAATTAAAAGGGGAGGGAAAAGGTTTGGAGGAGAAGCCAAAGGCCGTGAAGCAAACAGTGCTTTGCTGTTGGCCAGGAGTTATTGGTGAAGAGGAGGGCATGACTCCCATACCATGAAGACACTTCCTCCCCTGCAAGGTGCTTGGCAAGGGACTGAGAGAACCTCCTAGTCTCAAACCAGCTGGAATGTTAAGTTAAAATACTTTGCAGAACCTCAGGTGAGATTTCCTACCAGAGAAACACCAAAAGGATGAAGGGAATCAAGCAGAGAGGAGAAGACCATAGTTAGACTGGGAGAAAACAGCTGATCCCACGCTTCCCTGACAAGTCTCTCTGTTGCTTTGATTGATCTCTGTGAGGAACAAAGCTTTGCCAGGCTGCTGAGTGTCTTGTGTACCCTGTCAGGCAGGTTTGAGTGCCTCTGTCTATTGTGAATGCAAGATCTGAGAGGAATGCATCTTTCTTGAGATTTAACTGTGTTCCTTCCGTTTCCATCCTTTCCAGCTGTAAATATCCTAGGATTAGAGCAAACCGGGCTGTTTTGTAACTCCTGGGTGGCGCAGAGCAGGACAGGCTTTGCTGGTCACAGTGAACTCTCAGTTTTCTCATTAAATTAAATAGATGTGATTCACAGGGATGTGATCCAGGCAGCACATTAACCCCCTCCTTAGAAGGATGGGCGCTGTTCAAACCACAAAAAACACCCTCCTTCACCCAATGCCCTGCCTTTTATCCCATGCTGTTGGGAACAGACCTTTGGATGTCATGAAATACTTTGATTTCCCCTTTGAAAAAGTGAAGCGAGGAAGGACAGGCACATCCAGCTGCTGGGACTGGTGTTTGCTGCTTTCTGACAAAGAGACAATTTGCTCCTCATGTGGGGAGGGGAGGAAAAGCCCAGAAGCTCATAGATGTGGGCAAAGTGGCTCATTTTGTGCCTGGAGAAGGAGGATAGAGGGCATGTGCCTTCTCTGTCTTCATTCCTTCCTTCTTCAGGGCAGAGATTCCTATAAACACCCCTAAGATGAGATGAGGATCAGCTTTTTTCACAGCAGTTCAGCCTTCACTTAGAACCCTAAATAACAGCCAGGTTCTTTGGGAAAGGCACCACATCCAGCAGCTTTTAATATTGTTGGACTCACTAGAAACTCCTGGCTGTAATGGCTACAATTATGACTTAATGGCCTTAAATTCACCATCAGACCAAATGTCTAGTTCTCCTGGTTCTTGTTTCCATTCTGCCTTCTCATTGCTGTTCCACAATTATTTGTCATTAGTCATTAATCTTGAAAGCATCAGCTTTATTTTCTCTTATTTTCCTCCAAGAAACTCTTGCCTGCTCCCAGGTTTTTATTGTTCCCTGTTTTCCATCACTCTTTCCCTTGCCTCAATCTAATCAGTTTTGTACTGCTCTAAAAAGTATTTTTTTTTCCATCGGGGGAATAAAGCACCGGAGTGAATGTGCCCAAGAGATGTGTGTGACACAGCTGATGTTGCCAACACCTGGGGTGGGTTTATGCTCTTACAGCTCAGCCCTCTGAGGAGGGGGCAGCATTAGAGCATTTTTCCATAAAGCTGTACCAATCCTATCTATTTATCCTGATTTTTCCTGTCCACACTCCGCTGCAGCAGGAGAATCTCCACGGGGTCTTTCTCCAGGACTCTGGCTGGTGTGGAGCTGTTTCTCCCTGCAGAGCCCAAATCTCATTAAAAGGCTGGCACAGGTGTTTCTGGGCTGAGATCTTACAGGAAAAGGACGAAATAATCCAAGAGGGACAAATCTCAGACCTTTGACCAGCACCTGAAGTGAGAACAAAGAATCAGGTCATGTCTCAAAGGGTCTAGAAGAGCTCAAAACCACATGAGGGTGTTTAAATTAACACTTTTATCTGTCTCTGGGAAAGAGCTGGCAGAGCTGTGGTGCCAGAGGCAGGTCAGGATGGTCCTCACTGGCAATGCAGGGGAGGATGCTGAGAGATGCTGGGACCTGCTCCCTGGCAGGCAGGGAGCTGTCCTTGGAGCTGAATGAACCCTCTGCTACCAGAGCATCCAAATATCTCCCAACCCTTCCTGTCTGCAGTCCTGTGGGAGTGCTGTTAGTGAGGAGGGACCCCTCTAATGGGTGACGTCTCCTTTGCCTTCAGCCATCCAGCGCCTTGATCCCGCAGTGGGAAGATGTTCCTGGAGGTGTTGGAAGCCTGGATGCTGAGAATTTTGGACTTTGTGTGCTGACAGGCACTGACCCCCAAGAGAACACTGCATTTGATCTGAGGCTGTGGAGAAGGCTTCCAAAATTTATGGATAGAACTGTGATTGTGGGTGTGGAGTTTGAATAGAAGTGTATAATATCATGTGGTGGAAAACATAGAGTTTAAGGTTTTAGAGAAGGTTTTAAAGAGTTTTTAAGGTTTTAAAGAATTGAGATAGAGATTGCTTCCTAGTCCAAGTTCTCCATTTGCTTCCTTCACTCTCCCTAAGACCGACTCCAGCAGGGTTTTCCACCACTCTTGAAGTTCTTGTCTTCTTGCTGTTGCCAGGTTTCCTTTCTTCTTCCATGTTTCTCCCCCTGGATTCCGAATCTTTCCAAGGAGGTGGCAGGGGTGTTGATGCTTCCTGCTGGTGGCCCCTCTGGTGCCTTCCAGATGGAGACACTCAGCACTGGTGCAGGTTTTGCTTCCTCCCTGCACACACAGACTGTAGGATAGGGAGGAAGGGAGCCAGCAGAGGATGCTCAGGGCAAGAAATGAGAGACTGTGCATCCAATCCATTGGTGTGAAGAAAGTGGAGACAAAGCAGGGGCCAAAAGAAGCCGCTTAAACCAGGCACGTGTCCAACCCCCGTGTGAGATTTTGGCAAGATGACCAACAGTGGCAAAAAATATTAACTCTGCTAGCTGAGCATTCTGTGCCTTTAATTACAAAGTTCAACAGATCTCTGGCAGTAGATCCCTGGGCAATAGAGACTGGGAGAGGGAGGTAAAAGATCTGGGCAGTAAAACCCCCCTATTTTATTTTTTTAAATATTTTTCCCCTCTGGGTGGTTTTTTCCCCCCTGCCTGTCCCCTACTCAGTGAGATCAAAGGCATGTGGAACATTTGTTTCAGGGGGTACCAAAGTGGGAGAAAACTGGACATTTTGGAAAGAAGTGAGACAAAAAATTATCTCTCAGGAAGACAATAACCAATAACAGCAGAGAGTTGCAGGAAGCAGCGAAATTGTGGCATTTAGGGAATTGCCTAAAATTCAGGTGGATGTGTGACCAACAGGGAAACAATAGCCTTGTGACATTTGGGGACCAACTGCATTAAAAACAGTGCTGCTGAAATGTGCCAAACCCACACGTGGGGCCTCCTCCACTGCTAAATGTGGGGAAATGGTGGTTGGGAGGGAGAGGGGAAAAAAGGGTTATTTTTGTTTAAATATGTTGGGACTAGAAGGGATCAAAAGCTGCACCGAGTCTTCCCTGAAGTGCTAAACATTTTTCCTGCCAACCAAGTGCCCAGAACTTGGCAAGGCTTCACTGACTTGATCGCTCTCCAGTAGTCAAATGCTGCCATGGAACTCTTCCAAGGAGCTGATGACTGATCATTAGTGTTGTTCAAAAGCACGTTCAGCTTTTCGCGCTGGGCAAAGCCGCGTCAGGAACGTGGAGGTGCCTCACCTCCCAGAGCCCAGCTTAGAGCTTCCCAAGGCAGCCTAGCTCCCTCAGACTGCCTCTGCTGCTGTGAGGGTCGGGCTGTGCTTTTGGCTCAGCACCAAGGCCCCTTGGTGGCAGACCTTGGGCTGCTCTCGCTCCGTGTCCCTGCCCGTCATCCCCACGGATCCAAGTCCGGTGGTGGTTGCATCCCCCCCAGTTTGGTTTTGCTTTTGTGGGAAAATATAGACCAAATATACACCTAATAGAGAGAATCTGTGGGTGTGACAGGCATTTGAAGGCAGACACCTGCTGTGTTTGCTCCTGCCTCTGTGTGTGCCCAAGGGAATGAAGCTTTGGGAAGGATGGATGCCTTTGGCTCAGCAGTTTTCCACCTAGTCACAGCTGAAGGGAGAAGGGGAGGGTGCAACACCTTTTTGACTGTTTCCCACTGGGAGAAGCCCAGAGGGATTTTCTTTAGTGGGTGAAGTGTGCTGGATCTGTCTGTCTGCTTCCTTCCTGATTGTCTCCAGCTACTGGCAGTGGAGAGACATGGGCAGAAACAGATGGGAAGCTCTCAATCCAATGAACTTCACAAGTTTCTCTGTTTGTCATGGATGTGTGGCCTCCTCTTGGCAGCAAAGGCCTGGAGACCTCTCAACCCCAAGGCCAGGCACCACCTCCTGCTGCCACGGCTGCTCCTGGCCAGGGAATCGCTGTGTCCCTCCTGGGCGGTCGGACAGCAGGAGCAGGGTGGCTGTGGGGGAAAAGCTGCCCCTTTGTGCCAAGAAGAGGAAAAGAAAACCTGGATGTCTCTGGAAACCCTTCTTCCTTTCCCAGCCCTGGCTCCATCGGAGCATCCTGCTAGGACAGTTTTAAAGCTCGTGGAAGAGGGAGCAGTGTTTGACATATGGCTTAAAAATGCTCATGTGTTCACAGCCCTAGAATTACCCAAACATTGTAGCAGGGCTAAGGGGGAAGAGATCAGCCAAACACTCTATTTTTCCACCTAAAACTACCTAAGATGGATTTGGGGGGAGATTGTGAGGGGAAAAACACAGGCAAAGTGGCCCTATTAAAGCAAGGTAGCACAGGCAAGTCCTAATTTCAGAGCACAGTGCCTGCCCTTTCTTGCTGCCTAGCAGAAATCAAAACAAAAATAAGCTGAGAAACCTTTTTCAGCCTCATTTTCAAAGCCATCTCTGACCAGGAAATAGCCCTGAAATGAATGTGAGAAGTTAAGAGCCACACAGGGAGACTTAGGAAAGGAGCTGGTGGAGTGCTAGGAAGGTTTGTTTGTGTGCTAAATGTATTATTACCTATCTTGGAAAACACAGGATATTATATTGCTTTACATTTGGGGTATTTTTGCTGCAAGGCTCCAGAGTGATTTGTGATGGTGGGGCTGAGGGAAGATAACAAATGAGAGCTTATGGAGAATGGAATTTCCACCCCCCCCCCTTCAATCATAGTATTAAATAGCTCTTTGTATCACAGCAATTTCTTCCCCTCTCCCCCCTTTTCTTTTTGTGGTGTGCCAAGATAAAAAAAAAAAAAAACAAACCCAATCTTTATTTGCTAATGCCACTTATTTAATTTAATCAGGCTGAAGTACACCTTTAATAAATTTGCCTCCGAAATGAAAAATTACAAAGATGTGGCAGAAGAATATTTTAATGAAAACTGATGATGTAGCAAGTTAGAGCAGAATTATGTCCTCTCCCTGCCCTTTCCTAGCATGCAGCAGCACAAGAGAGCAGCCAAATATCCCTCAGAAAATCACGGGCTGTGCTGTAGAACTCTTTTTAGTTTTCCTGTCCCGAGATCTACTCTCTTGAGGGGTTGTTTGCTGATTTCTAGACAACCTGCCAAGAAATCTGGGAGTAACAGCACTGAAATAAGGCAGGCAGCAGGATCAGTCTGCAGGATGTGTGATGCCAGGCTGGACTGTCCAGGTGTTGGGATATTCATGGAAGAGGTTGTTCAAGGGCAGGGGACGCATGACAAGGAGAACTATTCTTAGATGGATCCTCAACCAGTCCCAAATCCACCCTGCTTTCCTTCCAGATGATGGCACTCAGTGGTGCCAGCAAATATTTACCTGGCCCCAAAGCTGCTTCTCATGCTGGAAGAGCAGCAATGGAAGGATGCAAAAAAAATAAATTTCCAAGTGTCTGTAAGGAGGAAGATCTACAGGTATTCAGCAAGGCTGACTGCAGCCTCCTTAAATAACAGGTTCCTTGCCCCTAGAAATGCTGGGTTTGCGGTTTTTTTGGGCATTTCCCTTTTCTTCTGTGCAGGTATAATAAGGAAAAAGGCCACAGGGTTATCACCAGGCTAAAGTGCAGCACCACAACAGCCTCAAGGAGGTCTTGCCTACTCACAACCCTGTTTTCCTCCAAAATCTCTCTCTACTCATAAAACTGCTCAGCTTTCATGTGGAGGAATGGAAGTTCTTGGAAACAAAATAAACCCAGGAGGTCAGCAAACCTCCAGAATCAGGAGGCACACACCTGATCTTGGAAGCAACGTGTCCAAACCTGTCACATTGGTCAGGTCTCGCTTTAGCAACAAATAGAAAAGATAAATCTGGACTGCAAAGTGTGAATCCTTCCCTGTTTTGGGCCTTTTGGTGTGAATCACTGACATTTGTTAGAGGGAAGGTCCTTTGCTTAGCCCTGGAGCCCTTCCTCCTCGTGCTTGGTCTGTCAGTGCTGTCGTGGTGATGACAAATTTATGACATCAGAATGCTGAGTCCCTGGGAGCCACTGTGACAGATGAAGTACTGCAGATCCCCTGCAAGCAAAGGGAAAACTCAGCAGAAGGAAACTCAGATGAGATTTATGAGTCTTCTCCAGGAACCGATGTCACTCCTGGCCTGGGGCCACCACAGCCAACAGGATTTACGCTGTGCCCCGGGCCTTGCTCTCAGGGGATCAGGCTGAGATTAATCCAGCCAAAACCAACACAGGGGTGCCTCAGGGGCAGTTGTTGGGCAGCACTGGAGAGAAGGACCAGCCAGAAGTGGAAGTGCCCCAGGAGAAGTCCAGTGCATGAGAAGCTCTACCCAGTGGTCCATTTTTACCTGTTACTTGGTGAAAAATGCAGAGAACAAAGCCAGTTACATCCCTGTAGGACACAAAGCTGAGTCTTTTATTTCTTGTCTCACTCACTGCATGGACACTGGTGGTTCTTGAGGCTCCTCCACCAGCCATGAGGAGCAAACCCATGACTTCATTCTCTGATAATGAAGGTTCAGCAATGAACTCTCTCTCCTGGTGAGCTGGAAAGTTGGCACATCATGTGAAGGACCTCTCATCCACTTCTGTTTTAGCCAGTGGCCTGTGGATCCCACAGCTGCTGTTTTGGGCTGGGCAGACCTTTTAGGAGCTCCCCTCTCCCAGGCTCCATCAGCAATAGAACAGAGGTGGCAACCAAAGCTGTCCATAAAATATCCTCTTTCCCAAAGGGTGAGCTGTGTTTTTCCAGGCTTGCCCGCTATGCTTTTGCTAGTTTCCATGAAAACAAATCGCAGTTTTCATAAACACAAACTACCATCTGGCCCTGGAACGTTGGTGGGTGTTTTTATCTGCCTTCGATGGGATCTGCAAACTGTTGGGAAAATCCTAGTGAGGTGAAAAGGAGAAGTTTTGGCACAGCTCCATGGAGCCGCTGCTCCAACCCCGATCGCTCACGTGCTCTAAGGCCGGGTTTGCTGCTGCGGGTTCAGTTGCCTTGACTTGGTTGAGAGCTCCAGAGCATCATCCCAAGAAAGCTTTTCCTCTTCCCTTCACCTGAAAAGGACCACCCAGCAGCTCTTCCTTTAACGCTGCTCTGGTGCAAGCTGTGCTCAGGGGTGATTCAGAGCCAGGCACGATCTGCCTACAGCCAGGAGCACGGCACCAGGACAAAGCCAGCACAGGACTAGGCTCTACAGGTTTCCCACCAGCATAAACCCAGCTCAGTCATCCTAACCTAAGGAGAAGCTCCCCCCCTGTTCCCAACTTGACTTAACAAAGCCATTAGCACTGCCATTAAATATTTAGCTTGGTGTTTTATCCTACCTGTGAGCGGGGAAGGGCAAAGGCAGGAGCAGATGGGACAGGGATGATTCAGAGCCTGGTGTTACATCGCAGAGCGTGAGCCAGGGAGCTGCTTAAATCAAATCAGGCTTAGTAATTAGAAAGTACATAATGAGATGCTTCAGCAACCATGGCTGCCCTGCGTGAGGTTTTGCACCATCTCCATGGGTTGTTTTTTCAGAGCGAGGCGAGATTTGGATGAATTGCCTGGAAGGGTTTCAGGGCTGGATCTGGGCTGTGGGAGTGGAGGGGGCATCTCCAGGACGATGGGAATTGGATGAATGGGTTTGTGCTTGTGGCAGAGAAGTACAAAAGGGAGACCTTACCACAGATGGGAATTTAGGCAAAGGCATGCCAGCTTTTTTGGGTGCTGGAGAATAGAGGTGGCAAGGGGTCAGCAGAAGTATGGTTGCCTTCGTTTCTGTGTCCACTCATCAAAGGAGTGGTTTGGGAAAGCCTTTGAATGCCCAGAGGGCTCCAGCAAGAGGATTTGGATAGGTCTTTTATCTGTGCTGAGGCTTCAGTCTATCACTGCTATTCCAAGATGACCTGTAGTGAAGGAAGGAAGGGGGCTTGGCCAAACACATTTTAGGGAGCTTGTTCAGGTAGGAAATACTTCTTCCAAGGGCGTCCACCTGGGATAGAGCAGATCATGCTCAAAACTTCTGCTGGAGTGAGAGCTGGTATTAATTAAATATGCACAGGGCCAGAGAGGGAATCAGCAGAGCAAACATGAAAATCCTTCATCTTCTCAGGGAATGTTCGTAACCCACGTATTGCATTTCTTAGCCCAGTGTAAGTTCCCTCTCCCTCTCAAAAGAATCAAACATTAAATTAAAAGTTCTTGAAAGAGAAATCCCCAGATTTCACAATTCACACAATTCTTGTTTCCTGGCTGGTTCTCGTTCCCAGTGCAGGATATTGACATACTCAGAGAAGGGTAATTCTGGGGTTCTTTAGGCCTTTCTTGAACTCTGAACTTGAGTACCATGTTTAGACATTCAGAAATGGGAAGCAATGCATTTCTTTGTGCTCTTATTTTTTCCATCATTCCTGTGTTCCTTCATGTGCGCTCTCCCCGTCAGCCACTGTCCTCCTGCCTGAACTACAGAGATTCTTAAAACACTCTTCTTCACCACACCCAGCCTTGGCTGGCCTCTGTGCCCCCCACGCCTGCAGGGATTAGGAGCCAGCACATCTCATTTCCTGCACAATTCCTGTGGGAAGCACCTTCAACGTGCTCAGCCCAAGGAAGAGACCCTTCCATCCTTCCATCAGTCACTGGGGGCCCCTTGATCTGAAGTGTGTTGCACAAATACAAGGCAAGAATAAAGAACTGATCTGGTGCTTGCCAAAAAGGATTTTTATGCAAAAAGCATCATAAATGTTTGCAGATGAGAGGAAAAAAGAGAAAAGTATAAATATGAGCACCTCCTTGGACTGAACTGCTGCTCTGAGCTGCTGTTTCTTTTCCAATTCTTTCCCTGCATCTCTGAGACAAACCAGGAGCACTCTTGTATTTAATAATAGGGGAAATTCAAGTGATTTCAATCAATCAGCCTTACCCAGGGTCTCTGGAGGACTGCAGCTCCTGCTCTCCTCCCCTTCCCTGTTACACTCCAAAACTACTCAAGAAGATCACATTTTGTAGGTTGGCAATTAATAAAGCAATCCCATCATTCAGAAAAATAGGGAAATTGTGTTAAAGTCAGACTGTGGGCTCAATTGCTTAACAGCAAGAAATGTGTGCCAGGCTGGACTTTACCCTGCTTGGCATTTTTTAAATAAAGCATTGTTCATCTACTTCTACTCAAAGAGCTTGAAAGAGAGAAATAAACGTTTTCCTGGGGCCAGCCTAAAAAAAGCTCATCATCTTGGCTCTGAAAAGGAAGAGCTGAGGATTGGATTGTGCCTAAATGGATCAATTTTTCCCTCTCCTATGAAGTCCATCAAGCTGCCATCTATTGAAATCCATGTAAGCAGCCTCCTCGTCTCTGGTGGCCTCTTTGTGGTGGTACCCCTGGGTATTGGGGAAGAAGAAGTGAGATGCAATAGGGAGCTGGTGCAGGGGGCTTAAAGAACAGAGAAAATAAGAACACAGAATCTCTTCCACACTTTGCTCAACATGCAAGGAAAAAAAAAATCACCTCTTACCTTTAGTGAAAGCCATTAAAGAGAAAGAGGGAAGGAGAAAGGAAGGAAGAGGGAAGTCATTACAAGGCTTTGAATTTGGAGGCTATTTCAATCTGTTACACTGAATGTAGGTTGTCAGCAAAGAAGAAAAGCAGCTGCTCTGCTGATAACGCAGGTACCAGTAAAACCTGCTGTGCTTCTAATGAATCCTGACTAAGCACTTTGGAAGGGGAGGGAAAAGGAAAAACCACTGGCTTGTTGGAGTTTGCTCTGTGGTGTGGCCTTTGTCTGAATCGAAGGGGGACCCTTGGTTTGTCCTGGGTAAAAGGGGGACACTTTGGCATGCAATGACTGCAGGAGGCAGCTCACTTCTTCTTTCATCTGATTTAACTCCAGCTGTGGGGGTTGAGAGGAGGTGGCCCTGCTCCTGCATGGGTTTATGTGGGAATTGGAGAAACAGAAACTTCCACAGACACAGAAGGGTTTGATCTGCAGCCTTGGGAGAAGCTTGGATTGATGTAAAAATCCAATACACAGACATTAAGCAGAAAACCCATAAACTTATGTTTCTATAGTTGTAAGAATATGCCTTAAATGAGTAAGCAACTGCATTGATAAGATGATGAAGGGTTTATAGTGTAGTAATGTAATAGTATGGAGTAGTTTGGGAGTTAAGAAGTTATAACAGAAGCAGATGTGTGCATGTTGGACAAAATACTCACAGTACGGCAGAAGAAAGTAAAGAAAGTAAAGGTGAAAGGTTAAAAAATCAAAATACACCTAGTGGCATCTGTCTATTGGACTAGAAAGTTATATAAGTCTTGTAACAAAGAACTTGTGACTGCTTTGAGCTACCTGCTTGCTCCTCTAAAATCTCATGGCATCTGAGACTGAAGTTTATCTGAGCAATAAATCATTCTTAGCCTGATGGTGGTCCCATCCCTTCATCTCTAGTGGTGACAATGACAGTTTTAGGAGGAACTTCCTGAACTCCCAGAGCAGGTCTTTTGAGGTTTCAGTGCTCCCCAGGGCTTCCTGTGGAGCCTTTCCAAACTCAGCCTCGATGGGGCCGTGGGCTGCTGGCTTAGCAGCCGGGGCCAGGTGAAGATGCTGGCACGGGACTATCCCTAAAGCTTTAGGCTTGGTATCTCCATCCCCAGTTGCACCTCTTCTTGGAGACCAGGTGCTGAGTTCATTGTGGAAAAGGATTTCCAACTCGGGTGCGAGCTCTTCTCCCACCAACCCATGCCCTGGAGTGAGGAGAAGGTGTGTGCCTGCCCTGCTGCCTCCGTTCCAGCTGGGAGCAGATGTGTTCCCTTCTGGATGCTTCCGTGGAGCCTGTCCCCCTGCACCCAGCTGGGAAAGCAAATGTTCTTGTCCAACTGCTTCTACCAATGCTGCCTTCAGCAAAGGCAACTTTTCCTTTTGTGGAAAGAAGGAAGAAAGAGTAAAGATGGACGAGCAGGGATGACAAGAGTGCGAATTAGCAGTCCACACAGCCCAGAGATGTGTGTAGTAACCTCTTTTATGTCTTATTCTCGCCCAGGGATACCTTTATCTTCAGCAGCATGGAAGGATTTTTAATCTTCTTCACAAAGACAATCTTTGCAGGAGGAGGAAACAATCAGCTTTTATGGGGCTGTTCACTCCTTTATTTATTTGCAAATTCTCTGCAACAGTCAAACTTGAGCAAAGGATAAAAAAAAGGAAACAAAAAAAAAGGGGAAACAATCCAGAAAAGGTGAACAGAAAGATGGGTATTTTTCTTCTTACTGTATCCCACAGAATAAGAAATGGATGTCTAACATGTCTATAAATAATAGCCATCTATAAGTTACCAGCATTGAGATGTAAATGAGGGAACAGTGGGAATTTCATCTCGTTCAGCATGAAAAATGAGTCTCCTGTTCCCAAGAGTTTCAGGACATGCCTTTGAAACTGGAGACAGAGGCTTTGCTGGAGCGGGGAGAGGTAAAGCAGGCAGGTGACCTGCAGCTGAGCCCCCTCTGCCACCTGAGCATCCCCTCCTGCCGAGCCTCCAGCACGGCTGGGCTTCCCACCACGAAACATCTGGAGGAAGGGGCCGTGTGCTGCTGAAAAAAGGGATATCTGTTATTCTGCTTGAAGAGCTCAGTCTGGATCTCCTTCCCTCTGGATTGTCCATGTGGCAGATGTGGAGAGAGGTGAGGGGACTCTGGGCTCTTCAAGCACCGAGATGTTTTTCCTCTTGATACGATGAGTGTCTGACAGCGCTTTGTATCCATCCTTGTCTCCAATTTTCCATCAAAAAGTTAGCATACAAAGGGCTCTTGATGCACCTCCTCATTCTCCATGAGTGTTTCCAGCCCTGGCATACCAATTTCTCAAGCTCCTTATTAACAATTCCAAAGGAGAGCCTATTAAACTGGTGCTGTCAAGTTGGGCAGGACCAGCCTCTCTTCATCTGTCAAGGAGTCTCCTCTTGATTCCAACTGCCTTAAAAACACCATGAGACAGAAAAAAAAAAAAGAAGGAAAAACTACACCTCAAATTCACAGCATTTGCTGGGAAAACACAGGTTTTGATCATTGTTACCTAATTTTATAGAAGATGCTGTTCATGCAAGGTTAAACCACATAGTTCAGAATTAGGAAATCAGGATCACAAAGGTGAAGATTGATCACAGTTTGGCTCCCTCTGAGAGCTCTTGTCAGGAGATGGAGGAAAAAAACCTACGATAAATGAGATTCCCCCAGTGCTGTCACATCCCTCCTTTTTGCATGAGGTTTTTGTTCACAACAGTATGACTGGAAACATCTTTCTGGAAAAGATCATGTCACACTATTGGAAAGATGCTGTTCCTGAAGAGCTTTGTAGTCTCCACTCCTAATTTCTGATATACATATAAATGGTCTCTCACAGATTCTTGGAATGATTTGGGTTGGAAGGGACCCTAAAGATCATCTTGTTCCAAACCCCTGCCAGGGGCAGGGCCACCTTTTTTTCGCTTATTAAAACACAGAAAAACAATTAGACCTTACAGCTCAGACTGTGATTAATCATCTCACAAACAGCATATGGACACGGAGAAAAGGAATAGTTCCTGATTCGTGTGGGATGTGTTCAAGTAGTGAACGAGCTGGGATAATCTGGGAAAACATCTGTTGGATTCTGCAGGCTCCCCTGGAGCTGCTGTTTAGGGCATTCTTAGCCCTAAAACCTGGCCTTGCTCAAAAACCACAGATTTATGGATAGAGGAATACTCTAATCTTGGTGCTTTGTAAACATGGGGCATGGAGTTTCATCCTTCTGCTCCTCAGCAGTGGAAAAGGGAATAACAGCATTTCTGTGCCATTGCTGCCTCTCCCTGCCTTGCCTTGCCAAGCTGCTGACCTTTCCTTGGAGAAGTCCTTCCCTGATGCACGTGGTTTGTCCACCATCCAGGCTACTGACTTTCCTCTCTTCCCATCCAATATCTAAGTGCTGCTGTAGTAAATGGTCATTATAAAGCTATAAATAGTTCACAGCACTCCAATTAGGGAGCTGCACTTAATTGCAGGGGGAAAAAAAGGCAGAGGAAAAAATTAGCTGCTACTGTAGACCTTGATGAGGAGACCCTTGATGAGGAGACCCTTGAACCCAGCAGAAGACATCCTCAGGTCACTGCAGGGACTGGAGAGAGTGGGATTAGATGGGAGGACTATTCCCACTGGGTCAAGGGTGTGAGGACAGAGGGAAGGGCCTTTTAGAAGACAGAAATAGGTGCTGTTGAGAGAGTGGGAGAGAGAGTCGAGGCCTTTTGGAGCTCTGATAGCTGAGCCTGACGTCAGAGGTGCCATCTGGGCTGTGGATGAGCAGCTTCACCCCTTTTTCCTTGCTGCTGGCATCACCCCGAGTGAATGAAGCAAGGCCCATGACTTACCTTTCCCTCCAGCTATTTCACACTTGGGTGAATTTCACACTTTCACAGCGCTCTGCAGCTTCCAGGGGGTCTGGGGAGAAGCCAAGGGGTGAACTTGGAGAAGGAAAAGATGGCTCTGCTTGCCCCCAGAGCTTTGCTGAAGTCATTGATGCTGCTGGGATCTACTAAGGAATGCAGGAATCTAAATGGGATTACAGCCCGGGGTGGAGCAGCAACCTAGGGGGCTTTATCTGCCAGCTTCTGCAAGGGTGTCCCAAAAAGCAGAGTACAAAAATTGCACTGGGAGTTGGGAAGAGTACTTGAGAGTGTCCTTTTCACATTGCACATTGGCCTTCCTTTCCAACGCCTTTGGAGCAATTTGCATGGCATTACCCACAATGCCTGCAGCTGTAATGCTATTACAGCTTGGCAGCCTCTCTAACCTAATGATGACAAACACTGCAGCATTCCTTATCTGCTCTTTGCCAAAAAAACACCCAATAATTATTTGGGGGGAAAAAAAAATGTTATTTGTCTGCTTTTTTCCCCCCTATTTTTTTCATGTTTTTTTTTTTCTTACCTTAAAAAGGCTTGGGAGGAAGGAACTGGGAGAATGGGAAGTTTAGGAAAGGGCTGGTCTTGATGCCAACTACAAGGTAGAGACCACACTGCTAAAGCACAACCCATGTCCTACACCTTCCTCAGCCCTTCTCTGCCTCCCACTTCTCCTGCCTTTTATCCTGAGTCATTTATTACCAAGTAAAATTCCTTTCATCCACTTTCATCTCAGCTTCAGGGCAGGGACCTGTGTTTGGCAGAAATGCTTCTGGGTGATGGTTTCAGTGCTGTCCTCTTCTGTGTTGCTCTCCAGGCTTCCATGCTCATCTTTTGATAGGAAATACATATCTGAGTGATAAAATGGGATGTTCTGTGCCTCAAGGTAATTGATGCTTTTCTGGCAATGCAAAGTTGGTGCTTGAACCTAAGATTTTGCCCACCAGCTGTATATTCACTGGAAAAACTCCAGGAACAGGGTAGTTGCCAACCTGAGCTTTGCAATGTGGTGTTTGGTGGGTGCCTGCTTCCAGCAGAACCGCAGGGTTTGGTCCTGGGGAGCCCCAGAGGACACGCTCTGCAAAGCCAGGCAGACAGCACTTTGGCAGGGTGGCAACGTGGCATTTTGTCACCGTTCCCTGGCACAAACCCAGCTTTTCCTGACCTTGTGAAAGCAAACAGAGCTGGGACAATAAGCTGTGTCTGCCCACGGAGCAGAACTGGCTCCCAGCACGTGGCCATGCCGCTGCAGCCCAGGTGAGCCCAGGGGACAGGGGTGTCCCAGGGTGGGGCTGGCTGTCCCAGGGGGTGGCAAAGGGCTTCATGATCAGCCTGGCACGTGGCTTTTCCAGCTGGGCAGCTTTATCCCAGGGAAGCAGGGGCTGGCACGGGCAGCGTGCCGAGCTGGCCCATTGGCTGCGTCTCTCCAGACAGAAAATGGGAAGAGTAAAGCTCATAAACAGCCGTAATAGCTCTGGTTTGGCTCCTGCAGAAAGCCCTGCTGCCTTCCCCTCTTCAGCTCACTTCCCTTGCAGACATCCTCCTGGGGGACAGCCTGGCATGGGCTTTGCAGTGCCCAAGCATCCACACCCCAGTCCTTTACCCTGGGCTCTGTGAGCAAGAGTTTGGAAACCATTCTGAAAATAAACTCACAGCAGCATGGTGGGAGCTTGCTGAGGTGTAGGAGAGGTATCCAGCTTCTCTTGTGAAGCTGCCCCTCCCTCCTCCTCCCACTCTCTGGCTTATTAATTAACCTCTGTTAATTAAGGCTCAGCTCTCATTGCTAGAAGGTATCGGTGTGTTCAGACCTTAGCAGGATTAAATATTATTAGATGTTCTTGGATAATAGGAATGCCTCTGTGCTTGGAGCTTGGTTTTTGGTGGCTGGCCTGTAAACTGGAGCTAGAAAACTGAGAGAAAGTTGTTGTGGGTGTTTTGTTTGTTTGTTTTTGTAGCCATGCTCAAAGCAATGAGTTTGGAGAGAGAAAAAAAAAAAAATCCGTTTTCAGTAGCAGAACTCTCCTTAACCTCACCGTGAGCAGCCTCTGGAGGACAGGGAGCAGGCAGGTGACACAGGAGATGTCACAAACCAAACGCAGGTGCTTTGTTTGGCTGAGATCAGCTGAAGTTTGCCTGGTTTGTGACCCCTTTCCCACATGTGCTGAGCGCTGTGGTGCCACCCTCCAGCCGGCCTGGAGCGTGAGCTGGGTGTTCTCATCCCTCTGCCCCTTTGTGTGAGCATCCTGCAGCAATCCTACAGAGCAGCAGGAGCGTGCCGGCTCCTAAAGTGAGCAAACATAATATTTACATCAGTAAGACTGCCCGTGTTTGACCAGAAGCTAAACAATTTAAAGGCAAGATTGATTTGTTACGTTAAAGGGTAAACCGGGTCAGGGTTATGAAAAGAAGCTTTAAATCCCATTCACAAAAGCAACATCCCAAATCCCTGCACTGCTCTTTCAGAGCTGGAAATGTCACAAAGAGATAATTCAGGCGGTGCCACATCAAAGTGACTGGGATGATGTCCACTTCATCCAGTTCAATACAGCTGCGCTGGGAGCTGGGATTGGAATATTCAGGCTGTTTCCAGGTTGTTGTTTGATTTATTATTTATTTTAAGGCAGGGGCAGAAAGGTGAGAATTTCCCATAAAATAAGAAGTTGGATTCAGAGAGGCAGCTTGTTTAGATAACAATGCAGCAACCTAAAATTGTTACAAAGAGCTTATAAAAGTAAACAAAGCAAGCGTGAGAGAAATTCAAATGGTTCCCTTCCCCCACACCAGTCAAACTTTTAATTGCCAGGAATTCAAAGCAGCTGCATTTTCTGCTGGAAAAGTGCTCGGTTGCATTTTTATGGCAGCTCCTTTTAACTGTAGGAGCCTCAGGAGCAGGATGGGGCCTCACTCCATGGGTCAGATGGGCTCTGGATGGAGCAGGGAATTTTGGGGAGGTACGTGGGGGAAGCCAGAAAGGCTCTGACTGCCTATTAGGCAGCTCATAATATTTCATGGCAGAAAAAAATGAGGGTTATTTGGCCCTGAGTAATGCAGTGAATGGCCTTCAGCATGTTTCACCCATTTTCCCATGAGCAGGCTGTGACTTTTTCCTCCCCAAATGAACCATGACAAGCCCCTATCCAAACAGTAATAATAGTAGTAATAACAGTAATTATCCCAGCAGCAATATTAATCATAAAACCCTCTTTTTTTTTTCTTTTTAATTCACTGCTCTCGAGAGCACTGAGATCACCCAGCCCTCCTGGGCTGCTGTGCAGGGATCCTGCTGCTCCAGGGATCCTGCTGCTCCAGGACCTTCCTGGCCAGGAGCTTGATGACCCAGAGCTTGTCTGGGGTGCACTGAGACCTGTGGGGCAGAATTTGGGCATTCCAAGCTGGTGGAGCTCCATGTTCTTGGTCCCTTTTGCTTTCAGGGATGCCCTGCCCTCTCCCACTCGCCAAATCCCAGCAGCCTTGCCAGGAGGATTTGAATCATCCTCTGATGCCACTGAAGTCATGCCTAGCCCCAGGTGTGCTCTGAGGCGCTGTCCTGTGTGTCCCCAAAGCTCTCTGGGTGCAGGGACATGGTGACACACTCATGGAAGGGACAAGGAAGCTCATCCAAAGGGAAAGGGCAGCTGGGAGAGCAGCACCCTGGATGGATACTCTGCTGCTTGAGAGCTTTTCCCCTCTATTCTCTTTCCCCCTCTATTCTCTTTCCCCCTTTGCTCTCCCGAAGGCAGCTTCTCTGGAATCAATGTCTTTAGAGGCTTAAAGGCCAGCAGATTTGGGAAACTGTGTCAGGGCTGCAGCAGGAGGTGATGCTGGTCCATGGGTGGCACATGGAGGAGTTCCTAACCAAGCTGAGGAAATGCAGCCCCCATCCCAATGCTCTTCTGGGTGCTTGACACCGCAGCAATTCATCACTTTGTAAATATCTTCTGGTTTATTACATAAGCAATAAGCACTTTGTCGGAAATTGCATAACTTATAATCCAATTAAACAATAATTACATTGTAATGGCTTTGTAACTATGGCATTAATTAACTTTTATTGCCCTGTAAATTAGGCATGGTATTGATATGGAATTGGGAGCAGACAGCTGGCTCTGGTGGCGGCAGGAGAGGGACAGGGAGCCCCAAAAGCTGTTGGGGCCACCATCAAGATGTGTGGTCACATAGCTGGCCTTAGCAAGAGGGAGCTTTGTCCAAGCTGTGAGCACCCCGCTCCTCCTGGGGAGATCCCTTTTCCAATGGGAGAGAAGGGTCCTGGTGGCCAGGGGTTTCTGGGGACCAGGCTTGTGGCACTGACAGGGAGCTGGTGGCTCGTGGAGGGGTGGGGAGGTGGTCCCATGTCGGGAGAGCTGCTGCACACCCACACATTGGTGTTCAACCCTACCAAACACCCAATTCCCCCACGGTTTGCAGGTGCTCAGGAGGTGGGAGCTGTGGTGAGGTGCTCTGATCCCTATCATCCCTTCTCAGGATTTCAGCACTGGGAAATCCTCCCCCTGGAGAAGGCTCCTTCGCTGGGGATGGTGCTTCAGGTGGAGCAGGGAGGCAAATCCTGCCTGTGCTCCTCACCCCCACTTAGGGACGGGGGTTTGGTGCCTGGATGTGTGAGGGACACATCCCATGCTGGGACAAGCAGCCGTGCTTTACATGGGATCAGAGGCTTTCCCTAAGTCCAGCAAGCTGGTTCCTGGTGACATTGGTAGCCCAACTGAGGTGCTAAACTCTGACCAAACACAGCTGCTTCATCCCTGGGGAGACTCTGTGCACCTGCACTGATGCCCCGTGATACCTCGGAGGTGGCAAGGGAAACACTTGCAGCCTCAACCTTCCAGATTTTGGAAACTAAATCTCCAGGTCTCATGGGGTTTGCCTCTCCAGCTCCTGAACACACAGCAGGCAGGTCTGATGAAATGGTGGAATTTATTGCTGAGGCTTTAGAAACACGTTCCTTACACCAGCCATGCTTGGAAACTCAAGAATCAGCCTGGCCTCTCGGCCGCTCACAGAACCGGTGGAGTGGTGCAGATAGGGAAATGTAACAAAAATAATTATCCTTTTTGATCTGGCCTAATCTCTAAATCTCCTCCCCACCTTCTGAACCTTGTTGAACAACCTCTCTGCTCCCTCCTGGGTTTGTGCCTGGCTGGCATCCTCCTGCTTTGCCACGTGTCTGCTCTGAACTCTGCAATCACCCAGGATGCACAAGCAGCCAGGATTTGACTGTGCCTCGTCCTAGTTTGTTTTGGTGCTGCTTTTTGAAAATTTATACAGGCATATTCATTTCTTAAAAGAAATCACAGTTTACATGCGCAAAAGATCCATCTTATTGACGGAAAACAACTCGCTGGGGCTCAGCTCCCCTCCAGGCTGCTGCCGGTGGGCTTCCGATCGGGATAAAACAATTATGGAGATCTGCCACCTTGTGGGAGCTGGGAGATGTGGCAGGACCCCCCTGCAGCCCCTCACCTTCTCAGCAGCCTGGTGCTGGGGGCCTCTTCAGGCTGGGCTTTGGGATGTGCACCTCCATGGAGGCTGGAGGGTGGGGATGGGCAGGGCTGTGTTTGCCCTGCATTTAGACTGGGTCCCTCTGGGTGCTTCTGCACCCAAAGAGGGGCAGAATAGCTTTAGCCACCAAAAAAAAAGAAAAAAAAAAAAAGCTAAAACCTCTAAAACCTCCCTTAGAAAAACAAAGGAAGAGGAGAAAGAACTAAGTGAAGAGAGATGAGCTGTGGGGATGGGTGATGGGAGCGCCATCCATCATGTTCACTTTCTTCCGATGGGAATTTGCACTCTCCCTCTCCAGCCAGCGTTCCAGCTCTGTGGCTGCCTCAGTGAGAGCCTCCCCAGTGCCCCATCCCCTCGTCCTGGGTCAATGGTCCATCTTCTCTTGCTCTGCCCTGCTCCTGAGGGCTGTCAGGGGGAAGGTGAAGGGCAGTTGTAGGTGTAAAAACTGGTGTTTGTGGCAGCTTGGTTTTCTTCCTAGAGTTTGTGATCCTGGAAGAGAGGTGGATGTAGTGAGGCATGGAAAGCACTCCCCAGAATTGCTCAGAGGCTGCCCTACTTCTGTTCCCCTCTCCTTTATGGAATTTCCATTTTCTTTTTAATTGGGGAAGTTAGTTTTTCTCTCTCCTGGATGTCCATCCTGCCATGCCCAGGCAGCTGGTATTCTTACAGCATCCCCCTTTCCTGCAGGGGTGGGATAGGATGTTCTAACAGGCACCTCTGGCTTCGGGGGGGCACCAGGCAGCAGGAGGATCATTTTCCTCTGGCAGAACAATCCGCTGCATGAGCAGCTCCAGTGACCGAGTGGGGAGAAAAGACGTAAAAAAGGAGAGGCAGGAAAAAAACAGAATGAATTAAGTGATTTCCATAAATAGCCCTGAGCTGTTAAATGAAATACTTTTCATGGCTGGTGGTGAAACATCTGCAGGGTTTGTTTAATGCCTGGGTTTTTCCATCTGTCCAGCTCTGCTGGCAGATGTATCCCGTTGGTTTGGTCCCCCCATCTCACCCCGTGGCAGCCTGGGGAGAGGGGAAGGTGTTTATTGTCCAGCAGAACTGTGCCTGCAGGTCTGCATTCCTGCCTGGATGCCAGGGCAGGAGGAAAGTGCAGCCTGAGGGTGCTTCCCCATGCAAGATTTTGGTGCCAGGAGCAGCCTGAGAGCTCCCAGCAGTGCCCTGCTCCTCACTGGAGCTGGCAGGGCTGAGGGGAGGGACAGGAGCAAGGGGACACATGGGGAAAGCAGAGCGATGGCTCCTGCTGGGAGAGTCCCTTGGATGGGCACAGGGGGTGGCAGCCCCTCACCTCACCTGGTGTCACCCAGGGCTGTGACTTGGGCAGTGTGGGCAAGCAGGGCATCAGTGGGAGGGAGAAAATAAAGCCCCCTCCTGAGTGGGAGGAGGGGGTAAGAGAGGAAATACTCAAGGAAATTTCCTTTCCTGAAAGGAACGATACTATTTCCCGAATGGCTGCAGGAGGAAAACTCCAGATGGGGCCAGGCAGGACCCAGCCATGGGCACTGGGTGTCCCAGTGTCCCTGTGGAAGTAGTGTCCACCTGGAAGGACCCAGGGAATGTGGTCATTACCATTTATTTAAGCTTTTTAACCTGGCCAGCCAGAACTTGAACCTCATCCCAGTGAAAACTCGAGGCACACAAACCCGCTGGTTAACTGGGAATTCATCTGGCATTGGATCTCTGAAGTTTTTTGAGGTTTTCTTGGATTAGATTGCTGACATCTCCCAGCTTCCCTGAGGCTGAGCAGGCACTTCCAGCAAACCCAAGCATCCAGGTCCCCCCTGTGCCAGCTAAAACATCCTGGGATGCCCTGGGTCACACCAAAACATTTCCCTGGGCTGTGCCACGTGTGCTTGTACTTTTGACAGGGAGGGGGAGGCAGGAGGAATAATTAATCACCAAAGATACTCTGCTCGTTTATTTTAACAACTGGAGTTTAGCTTGAATTATTTATGCTGAAGCTTCATAATGCACTAGGAAAGGCACTGCAACATATGTCATCCAAAGAATGAAGCCTGGGAAATGTGAAACCACGCTCCAGCCCTATTAAACCTGAGTTTAAGTGGGAAGAGGAGGATCTTTTTTTTTCCTTTTTTTTTTCTTTTTTCTTTCCAGCAAATTAATAATGTGTGCTGATTAGCACAAAAGAGATTAGCGAGGTTCCTCTCCATGTTTCGTCAATAGAAAGTTAATTAACAGCGCTCTGCCTTCTGATATCCAGTTATAAGACAACACTCTGGACCTTAATCTTAGATTATGAGTTTGTTCGTTTTCTTTAATTTTAGATACGAGCTGGCCAGGAGGTGTTTTCAAAGTTTGGATTTACTCACACATTTCCATATGTCAGGGTGATGCTGCACGGGGTAGGGCATGGGGGCTCTCTCTTCCAGCATGAAATTATGACCTGTTTCACCCCCAAAATGTTTTTTAAATGGTATGTGGAAAATTTGGGACATAGCACAGTTAAGCAGGAGTGATAAAGACCAAAAATACAGCATGGCTTGTGAAACAGAGAGGCTCTAAAGCATTTTTAATAACAGGATAAAGCTTTGTAAAGTAAGAACTTCACCCTACTACAGCCCCATGGACCCAAAGAGATACAATTACAGAGATTCCAGCCCTGAGGTGCAAATCCCTGGAGTGAGGTAAGGATTTTCTGAGCTCAGGGTGAGGAAATGTCCAGTCCTGTAGTATTGTGGTGCTAGATCCAAATTAAAAATTAAATGAAGGCTAAAAATATCTTGGAAGCTTTGGCACCCCTGAATATGTTCTGCCCACCCAGAAAAGACACAGAGTGCTTGAAAAAAAATGACATTATACCACGGTCCTCTCTCCTGCCTTCAGCTGAGGCCTCTCTTTCTCAAATCCCACAGTGGTTTGTTTTCCCACATTTGACTTTACTTTCCCATAATTAGTGCTCCCTCTCCATTAAAGCCCTGGCAGAGCTGCAGGCCCCTTCCACATCAAACCAGGTCCTGTCCCCCTCCCCGAGGGAGTGTCTGCGCCGTCAGGTTTTACACCCGGGCATCAGCAAACCTGCCCCAGGTGCCCACACGCCAGTGCCACCCAAATTCCTCCTGGCTTCTTCCCTACAGGAGAGGAGCCAGAGTCCTTCTCCCAGCTCCCCCTCCTGGGTTTCAGCCCTCCCTTTCCAGCCCAGCATCCCAGCCACCATCCGTGGAGAAACCACAAGGAGGAGAGGCTTTGCCCAAAGACGCTGCCCAAATTAAGGACGGGCCGGGAGCTCCCGGCCTTTGATCTGGCGCGCGGGGAAAATAACTCATGTGGCTGGCAGCAGCTTCGCCCTCCCCTCGCTTAATTAAAGGGAACAAAGCAAAAGTTGGTAATTAAAAGGAACAAGGGAAAGAGGGGGAGAGCACGAGGGAGGGAGGGAGGGAAGGGGCGGCAGTACCGGGGCGCTGGGATGGGGAAGGAGCCGAAAGCAAAGCTTTGCTGCTCGTGTCCCACTGCAGGCTGATCTGTGCTGTTGGATCTGGGAAATGGGTGCTGCTAAAGCACCCCAGATCCCCAGGGAATTAAATCCAGGGGCAAGAGACAGCCAAAGGAGCCGACTCAGGGCTGCTGTGTCGTGATGCTGTTTAATCACAAAGCTGCCTTCTCCCCCCTTCCAGCTGCTCTTGCCAGGATGTAGGAAAAGTGGCCCTTGATTTTGGCTGTGTGCCCACTGGGCATGGCTCTGGTGCCTCTCTCCCAGCTTATGGCAGTCCATGAAGTGGGGGTGGTTGTGAAAGAGGCACTGTGAGGTGCAGTTATGGAGTGAATTTTGGGGGCAAGCGATGGCGGTACTAATGTGTGAAACATTTGGATCTGGAAAGGTCTTCTGTGACATTCAGAGAGAAAAAGAAAAAAAAAAAATACAGCCTGTAGGTCCAAAACCCCCTTCTAGCTGTAGTAACCTCTCCTGGCTTTACTTCATGTGGCTTTAGCCCAGTGACTTTGCAGTCTCTTCCTTCCCGAGGGAGAATGATATGCACCAGCAAGGATTCCTAGGCATGGTCACCTGCAGGACAGCCATTCCTGCAAAGCTGCAGGTTGTAGGCTTGTCCCTGCTGCCCTGCTGGCTCTCCTGTGGAAGCTGTGCTGATTTGGGGAGCAGGCAGGTAGGTCAAAGGAGCACCTCACCTCGGAATGTGCCTCCAGCCAAGGGAGAAGGTGGGAAACAAAGGATGGAGTCAGATCTGCTCATCCATAACCTGCCAGCAGCTTGCAGTCCCCAGCAGAGGCCCGTGTGTATTCTTCCATCCTGTCCCTGCTCCGTGTGTTCCCATGAAGAGCATGTCCTGTGTGGGGCCAGGAGTTGGGCTGGGCAGTCTTTTTGTGTCCCTTCCAACGCAAGATTTTCACAATTCTGTGTTCCCATGAAGAGCATGTCCTGTGTGGGGCCAGGAGCTGGGCTCGGGGATCCTTGCGTGTCCCTTCCAATGCAGGATTTTCACAATTCTCTGTTCCCCTTCCAGCTGATGCTGGAGGGGCCTTTCAGAAGCACAAATTAAAGCTGTTTCCATCTTTACCTCCAAGCTGTCCCTGTGCCTGGTTTTGTGCATAATTCATGTCTTCAGGCAGATGTGCCCTGCCCCTCCACAGATAATGCCCAGCTCCCACTGAAGTTGTTCCTATCTCTACTGCCATGTGTCTGAATCCTACCACCTTGCAGGCCAGGGGCATTTTTGGAGGGAGACCCTTGAGCAATTCTGCATCCTCTCTTGGAAAGTCTCAACTCTTTTGGGAGATTTTTGTGTTTTTGTTATGATGGTGATGATTTTACTCCTTGTTGTCTTCCCTGTGAGTCGTCCTTCATCTGCTGGCAACCTGATGTTGTGCTGACAGACAGTCTGACCTGACATCAGCGGGGTCAAAAAATGTTAAAAAAACCCGAAAAAACCAAACCCAAAGTTTAACAATAAAATAACCAGCCAGGGCTGGCAGAAGTAGAGGATCAGAAGGGTTGCTCAGGGAGTTGAGCAGCTGCCAGCAAGCAGAGGGGTGAAAAAGCAATGCAGGACAGCGAGAGGGCAAAAATCTTGTGAAAGCCAAGGAGAAAAGGAGGACACAGAGAGTTGTAGGGAAGCAGGAAGAGTTTGTGAGGGTGCCAAGGGAGATTTCCTCTGCCTAGCTCCATCTAAGTGTGCCAGGAGTGCAGGGGTCCTGCTGCAGCTCAGCACTTCCCAAACCACCCTGGGCTCTGGGGAAAACACCACTCTCACCTCTCGTTGAGAAAAATGCACCCTGTTCCACCTGTCTTGCCATTACAAATAGAGGAGCCACAGGAGGCAAGGGAAGCATCAGCTTCCATCCAGGAGCCATGGAGCAGAGTGGCAGGAAGGCTGGGGGGACAGCCCATCTCCTGCCTCCTTATCTGTCATTAACCCAGGTGCTAATGAAGCGCAGCCAGACAGCTTCCTTCACCTGATGGAAAGCTCACAAGGAGCACCACTGGCTAATGAGGACATTAGAGGCTGATCTCTCCCTTGTCATCCTCTCATCGTTCTAATATCAGGCTAATTTCGCTCTAATGTAGATTAATTGGCACCTTTCTGCCTGCAAATTCCTCTGATGGTCAAAAATATTTTTGTTTTTCTGAAATTGTGTTTCCCATCCAAACAAAATGGTTTCCTTGGATTTGGAAGAGAGGCAGAGAAAAGGGGAGCATCTCTGCTGCAATTCAGAAACAAGACCCAGACAGAGGCTGAGCAGGAGGAAAAAACATTTCATTATTCTGTGAGCAAATTTGTCTCATCCATTCCCTCCTTGCTCAGTGTGATGGCAAGGCAGGATGAAAGGAAGCTAAATATGGCAAATAATGTGAGGAAAAAGCAGGGGCAAGCGTCATCGAGTGTCTGGCCCTGGTCTGCAGACTAAAGGAGCCAAAAGCCCTTCTCTTTGTATAAATGTCTTTGCTCGTTTTTCCTCCTGGGGTGAATTTGGCAATCCCTTCGTTTCCATGTGGTGAGCAGCCACAGTCCAAGCCCTTGCTGTCCCACCGTTGTGCTGCAAGACTGGAAAAGGGAAGGGTAATTGCACAGATCCAGATGCTGGCTGTGTCCAACTGAGGCAAATGCTGTGATGGCGTGGAAAGCTGTGAGGGAAACCTCCAGCTCCTCTTTAGAAGGCTGTCAGAGCAAGACTGGGTGGAAAATCCAGCCCAGGAAACCAACACAGCCTCCTGAAAGCTGTCTAGAAGCAGGACAGCAAATCTAGCACAATGGTTGATCCATCACTGCTGCGAGGCAGGAAGGGTGATTCAGAAAGGGAAACAATATTTGGGGAGTTTTGCAGATACCCCTCAGATTTTGTGGACCAGGCTTCTGGGGAATCCAGCTGGGACCGTGTGGAGTGTGGGTGGAACAGTCCAAGGCAAAGCTGTTCTGATGGTGCATCCACGTGTCCATAGACGTGTAGGTGGGGGAAGGAAGCACAGCCTTGAGGAGCAAGGACTGGCTTGGCCATGGATCTCATTCTGTAGGCAGCATGGACACAGCTGGCATCTGCCAGTGGGCTGAACTCGAGTGCAGCTGGTGACAGCCGTGACAGCTCAGGAAGGACTTTGGGATCAATGATTTTATGCTGCGAGAAATGCTTTCCACTCCCGAGCATGCAATTCTGAGGTAATGCTTCCCATTAATAAGGGGGAAAACCAGGTTTCTGCAACCTTGGATGTTTGTGTTTCTCATTACTGGTGCCCTAATCGTGTCCCCAGAAGGAAAAAGCAAGATTCTTTTACACCTGACTAATTCTGCTGCTGTTACTCGGGGCTGCTTTCACACCACTTCCCCAGCCTGCCAAGACACCCTTGAACCTGTTTAGAAAAGGTTAGGATGCTAATTAAGAAAAGCTATTCCCCCCACCCCAAACCTGAGGGAGAGATGTAAAAAAGCATGTGAGCTGGGGCTGGATCTGTTATTACCCTCTCTCCTTTTCCTGTGTTATGAGACGTGTGTCCCCTTTTCCCCGGGGGAACCCGCTGCTCCCGTGGGCTTCGTGTGCCAGTGTGGATGTGGGACAAGAGGTTAATTTGCAGCCCTGTGATGCTCGAGCTTTCCCTTTGCACAAATATTGATCCAAGGCTGTTCAAATATCCATCCTGGCTGGAATAGCAGCAGTGTGATGTTGCTGCTGGAGATGCACAAGGACATCGGAGGGGACAGGAACGGGGAAGGAAAGGAGAGCTGCGCAGAGCTGCGGGTTGGGCATCCGTGTTTTCACCTTCTCCCCTCCCTTCCCAACTTAAATTTCTTTTTATTGACATTTGTCTCACTGGGCCGAGCAATCTTTCAAAGGAGAGGGAAGCAGCAGCTTGTTCCACCCTGGGCATTCATTAGGTGATATTGTTTCAGCACTTGAGCTGTCTGAGCTGCCCGGGCAGTGTTTAGGAGAAGGTTAAATAGAGCTGTTGAGTTCTGGGCAAACAAATCTCCCTTTGCCAGCTCGAAACAGAGGAGAACTTCTGCTCTCCTGCCTCTTGCCCAGAAGAAGAGCAGCCAGAGCAGCTCCTTTGCTGAAGGAGCACGAGCAGGGCTGGCTCTGTCCCTCAGCAGCACAAAACCAGTTGGGCTGCGGAGATGCTGAGGCTTTAACCCACCCCATTGGGATTGAGCATGCCCTGCTTTGCTCCCTCTGCCCGGTGGGCTCCACCTCGCTCCACGCCAGGGCTCTCCTGAATTCTTTCTTGGTGAAAAATAATGAGAAACCTTTGTAAATTAGCTGATTAGTCAGCTCCCCTAATTAGCTAATTACCCCGCTCTGCTTTCACTTGCGCTCTCCTGTTGTTCCCCAACCTCAGGTTGAAGGAAGGAGCGCGCACGTGGCTGCGCCGAGATCTTATCCTGCTTGGAAGGCTTTAAACTTGCACGATTCAGCCGTGCAGGGCTGGCACGTGGCTGGCCTTACACAACTTCTCTCTTGTGCCCAGTGCTGTACCTGCCTCCTGTGCCAGGGACCGGAGTCTCCAGTGCCACCTTACGCAACCACTCCCTCCTCCGTGCCCGCTGCCAGCACTATTCCCGCTGAACCCGCTCCATCTCCCCGCTCTGTGTGACATCTTGTCGTTTCCTACGGATCCAGCAGGTTTCCCCCAAAGCTGGAGCACAGGGGATGTGTTGTCTGGAGCCAGCGAGGTGTGAAGGCACGACAGCAGCGGCGCAGGGTCAGACCAGGCGTCCCCCAAACGCAAAATCCTGTCTCTGATTCCGGCTCTGATTCCTTGGAGACCTGTGTGAGCACAGGGGCACCAGCAGTGGGGATTCTCTGTGATATTTCCCCAGCCTCCTGCGGTTTGTAGATCAGGGACCTCCTCACCCACGCGCGATGTGTTTGGACGTAGCAGCTTCCGCACACAAGCTCTCGGCTACAAAAATCCAGGGTTTTTTATGAGCTCTTCTGAGCTGCAGGCAGGCACAGTTCCTCTGTTGAGGAGTCCCATGGCATAGAGACAGGCTGGGTACAAAAATAGCTCATTTCGTTTGTTCTGAACTGGTGAGTTTCCTCTGATGCCCCCAGCCCTTGCTCCAGGAGAGACGGAAACAGCTTTTCTTGTGATTCTCAGATCTCTGCCATATCCCTTTCTGAGGCTGAGGAGCCCATACCTAGCTAACATTCCTCGTTCCTTTGATCATCTCGTTGCTAGCCTCTGAAGTTGTTGCTCCCTGAATGTGTGATAGTTACCCTCTCACCTTCGGATGGGGAGGAGGAGGACAACTTCATGGAGAATTCAAGGCTGGGACAGTGCTTTCTGTGTTGTCTTTTCCTCTTCCCCCTCTGCAGGTCTTTTCCTTGATCCTCCGTGGAAATGTATGAGTATGGTAGAAAGCTGAGAGGGTCAAGGAGAGGAGGCTGTCTTGGTCAGGGGGGCCCAGGATAGGAGACTGAAGGGGGGGAAAGTTAATGGATTGTGAAAGGGAGAGAGAAGCATTAATGGGAGAGAAAAAAAAAAACAAGGGAAGTGCCAGAAAACCTCTGATAATCGTCAGGTGGACATTTTTATGTGGCTTTGGCTGTCATCCATGTGGTACATCTTCTGTCCCTTCTGCAGGGAAGGTGTGGGAGATGAGCAGGCACTGCAGGTCACAGCACAATAGAGACCCTTCCCTCGCCAGGAGCTGCACAGAGGAAGCTGGTTTTATTCCAGCAGTGTCTTTGACCCTCTTCTGAGGTATTTTGGGGTGACTACAAGTGTAGGTGACACACAGGGGTTGTTAAGCAAGGAGCTCCCTCACCCCACACTTAGTGTTGACTTTGAGGGTGCTGTTGACTTTACTCCTTTGTTGCTGTGACTCGTGCTGAGGGCCCAGTGATGATCCCATCTGTAATCAGGGGCAGGATTCCCCCCCTCCTGCTCCTGCCCTGCCTTTCCCATTTACGGCTGGAAATGAAGTCTGGTACGGACCCTTAAGCTGGTTAGACACTTGAGACTTGGAAGTCCTTAAGCACATTAGCAGCTGGAGGTCCATTATTATTCATTGAATCTCTCCGGGCCGGCTGGAATCCTCCTTTTAATTGTGTGCATTTCCCTCTGTCCTTTTATCATGAAGAAAGAAAGAAAGCAAAAAGGCGAGAGACACAGCAATCGTGTTATCTCATTACCCATCCTGGCCCTGGAATGGGACACAGGCTGGAGTCTGCTCTTCCCCTCCAGCAAAAGGAGGGAGAGGTGCCCATTTTACATATTCATGGCAAAATGTCATTCCCCCCCCCTCTATCTCCCTTAGCACGCTGCAGTTAATAATTCACATTTCATTAACACATCTGCGTGGCCTTACGGTGTTTCCCTCCTGTCAATGAAGAGATATTGGGAAGGCTTAGAGGAGCGGGAATTGGGGCAGGAGCAGCTGAAGCAGCTGCTTCAGGCTGGACTCGAAGCAGATGAGCTTTCAGAGCAGAGGAGTTTTGGGATCTCCTCTGTGTGTTCATGTACGGGATGTACTGGGGTCACAGCTCCTCACCAGCTCCTAAGGTGCTTCCAGCCCAAAAATATCCCATTGGTCAAGCAGGGGAGGGGAGGAGAAGCTTTGTGTGCTGTCACTGTCTGGCCTGGCTGCAGGGACAGGGGGGAGGCAGCTGGGACACCAAAGCAAGGCCACCCCACAACTGTAGGACAAGGCCTGACCTAAGCACACCCTCAGAGCACCAAGCCACTGTCAGGAGTGGTTTTGAAGGGGGTTAAACAAAAAGCACCCTAGGAGAAGTTGGCCATACAAGTCCTGCTGCCAGCTTGAAGAATTTTACATGAGGAAACTTGTCTCTTGAGCTTGGTTTTCCACACGCTGAAACATTAATAAACTTTTGAACCATGTACCATATGAAATATTAATCTTTTTTCCTTGCAAAAAAACCAAACCATAAACCCCATCTATCTTCAAAGCTGTCTCATGGCATTCCATGCTCTGATCCTTTAGGAATTGCTGTGTCATTTTCACCTAAGCTTATTCTGTGATTGCTCAAGAGTGAAAGAGCTAAAAATCACTTCAAGAGGGACTTTGCTGATGTGCCTGGGTGTGAGAGAAAAGTGGGTTTTGGCTTGGAATTTTGCTGGCCAGACCCAGGCTGGTTTTGTTTCCCTGGAGGAGAAAAAAGGGGGTTTAATGCCATTTTCAAACCTAATTTCGTGGGGAGCCAATTCACGCTGTGATCCATCGGCAGGTGATTTCTTGATTAAAATGTTGGAAGAGAAAGAAGCTTAAATCAGCCACCCCTGAAAGGAGAAAATTCTGTCCTGCTGGTCCTTTAAACTGGAGGAAAACCCTTCCCCAGCAGGCATTGATGTCTTCCAGGAAAGCCAAGTGCCATGAGTTTTGAAGGGATGATCTTTCCCTTCACAGAGATGGGTAAATACATCCTCAGCAAGGCTGCTCCTCTCAAACTTACTAAACTACGTGTGCTTGGAAAGGAGCCCTCATAAATAAGTGTAAAACAAAAGAAAATAAAAAACCAGACACGAATTGTCCCTTCCATTAGCAGACCTTTAAGGCACTTTTAGAAACATTGGATGAATGAAGTCTCTTCCTTGCCCTGTCTGGGGTAAACAAATCCATCCTGTCCTTCAGCTCGATCTTGCAGTAATGTCATAATCCCACCTTTATTACATCACTGTTGTCATGGAAATAACTGTGATTTCATAAAGTCTCTGTAATGACTTTACCACAAGATCCATTAGGATGGGAAGATGGATTGTGAAGGCTAGAAAAATGCTTTCTTTAAGCAAATGCATACTGGATAATTAGCAAATGCGGCAAGGGGAAGGAATGGAAATTGGATGGGAAAAAATAAATGGGTCCATCTTTAACACGGGCTATTTATGAACATTTTCTTTGATTTGGTTTCAAATGGCACAAAGGCACTATTATAATATTCCAAATCAGCCTAGAAGTCCCATACTTCAGGGCATAGTCAGCACATGTCGAACAAAAAGCCGAGCCCTGCCCTAACCTTTTCCCTCTGAGATTCCTCGGGCTTTGAAATAAAGGTTTTGGGCTTTCCCTGGTGGCTGAATGGAGGAGCAGGTTGGATGTGCTGAGGATGAAGATCCTGGGGGCTGTCCTGGCCAGGAAGACTCTTCTGTCTCCAAGGTCTTTGGATTTGCCTGAAGTAGGGAGTCTGGAGTGAGTAACCCCTCCAAGGCCGGAGAGGTGCTGGGATCCTGGGCATCTGCAGGAGGCAGATGCTGGGATTAAACCTTGGAGGAGCAGGAGCTGGGCTACCAAGTGGCAAAGAAACTGCTTTGGCTTGAGTCTCATGAAAGGCGCTGAAGGAAGGCTGTGTGAACTCCCTGCGAGCGCTCAGAGGCGCGGCGCTGGATGCAATTCCTGCCTGGAATGCCTGCACGTGCCCCTTGCGCTGCACCCTCAAAACACAAGCTGGGGCTGCTGCCCATTTCCCTGAAAGGAGGCACAGGCAGGTGATTAAAGGTTTGATGGCATATCAGAGCTTCCTGAATCAGAGTCCTGCATCTCTCAGCACTCCATGCAAGCGTGACCTTGCACTAGCAGGTAATGCATGGAAGGATTCCTGCTCTTGCTGCTTCTGTCCAAGAACCTTCTGATGGAGGTGGCTTTTTCCTTAGGAGCATCTCAATCCCTTATTGAGATGTAGCTCTTTTTAATTTCTGGAGAATAATGGTGTATTTGTGATGGTGAGGCACACGTTGCTCGCTGAACAGCCTGGCCCACGGTGAGGGAGGAGGCTGCGGAGTGCTGGCAGTGAATTCCTGCTCTGACCTGTGCAGTCTCTTCCCTCCTATCCCAGTGCCCTTGTGGCACAGCTGTGCAGCTCCCAGGGGACACTGGAGCTCAGGGAGCAAGGAGGAGCACCAGGGTTCAGGGAGGAGGTGTGGGAACACAGGAAATGCTCGACTGAGGGCTGCTGGTTCAGTGCTGAAACACCTCTGGGTGAGCAGGGGCTGTTTCTGCTGCCCTTATCTTCAGAGTTCAGCATCTCTCCAGCTCCTCTTTGCCAGCTCTGCCTGGCGTGGGAGCAGAGATGCAGAAGAGCACTCATGAGCTAATTGAAGTGGTCACATCCTCGCCAGCAGCATTTCCCACATTAGCCAAATTCGATCTAAAACTAATCTCCTAGTCAAGACAAATCTCTTCTCTGCAATCCTCTTTTTATATTTACATATTGTAATCCAGGGATGGTCACTGAACTGGGCCATGGTGACACTTGTGTGGATGGCTCCTGAAGCCCCTGGCACTGCTGGCTGGAGCAGATTCAAGGCACGAGTGACTCCTGCATTCCCGAAGTCCCTGTCTGCCCTGAAGGGGTCTGAGGAGTGGAGGAACTGGAGGGCAGCTCAACTGCTTGAAGTAGTCTTGAGCTGATGATCCCTGTTCCTCCTGGTAGGTGAAAAATACCAGCTAAAGGAAAAAAGGCCTGTGCTTGGACAGATAACCATGGTCAGTAAGCACGTTCAGATCTCGCCCAGCTTTAATTGCCAGCGCCGTTACTGACTGCTGTCAAATGGAGACAGAACACGGCTTGGCCTTGAGAAGGAACAACTTTTGGTGATTAATTCTTGCTGCCGGTCACGTGCAGCTGTTAATGATCTCCTGGGATGTCTGGCTGGAACAGGAGGAGACGGTAGGAGCTCCTTGTCCTGGCTGGGCTCCAGCTTTGGCTGTGCAGCTTGGCCAGACTAAATTCCCACTGCACCGTCAGCCGTCCATTGTGGAGCGCTAAGGCGAGAGCAGCCAGCCTCACGAGTGCCAGGAGAGGTTTAGGTTGGATATTGGGAAAAATTTCTTCATGGAGAGGGTTGTCAAGCCCTGGAACAGGCTGTTCAGGCAGAGTCACCATCCCTGGAGGGATTTAAAAGCAGTGTAGATGTGGCATTTGGGGAAATGGTCAGTGGTGGGCTTGGCAATGCTGGGGAAATGGTTGTACTTGATCTGAGAGGGCTTTCCCAAGCTAAACAACTCCATCTTCCTCCCTTCTTTCTGGCAGGGGCAGGGCAGAGAAATGTGTGCTCTGAAACATCTGCTGCAGTTCATAAAACCAATGTGTTAAGGGGAGGGAATTGTTCCTGTCTGCCACAAGTGCAGTGAAGCAGGTGACCATCGAAGCTGACAGGGGGAAGGAGAGATTGGCACAGCCCAAATGGGAATCCCCTCAGCCCTTCCCACGGGAATACCTCAGCCCCACCTACAAACCAGCTCTTGGACGCATCCCAAGTTGCCTTCAGGTGCTTTGCTGGAAAGCAGCAATATCCCAGTGCTGACTCACAGACTGGGGATTGGGAATGCCACATCCTGGCACTCCAACTCCAGCCCTGCTTCCATTTTTGTTCCTTCTGACATCACTCTGGGGCTTATCACCCTGGGCCGTGGAGCTTTAGCACAGAAAGGTGGTCAAGAGTGTTTTTTCCCTGAGCTTTGAGTTTGGAAATTGGGCACCAGTGAAGGAAGTAAATAGTGTTTTTATTTATTCACTTAAAAAAAATTATCTTAAAAAATCCCCCATAAATCAACAGAAGTCAGAACTAAACCTCCTAAAATGAAGCATTTTTATTCACCTTGAAATTACTTTGTTGACTTCCAGAGCACTGGCTTTGGGGTGTGATTTTTTATATTGTAATATTTTTAACCTGTGCTAATGAGGTCGTGGGGACTGAAGAATTGGTACTGTATTGACACCTCACTCGTTTTTTGTGTCTGATCCATGCTCTGCGGAAGTCAGTGGAAAAGAATGCCTTTAACAGGAGTCAAACCAAGCCTCTAATCTGTGTTTTGTTTGGGCCTGGCTGAAGGATGTGGGGATCCTTTAGGATGCATTATGAACAGAGTCCATCTTCTTCCTTCCCTGAAGTCTCTTCTCGAGCAGCTCTCAGACACTGATTTTATTTGGATGGGCTGCTGAGGGCTGCAAGTTCTGCCTATTCATTACCAGGATGTTTTCCTCTTTAAACATGCTCTGCCTTTGATGAGGTCTGTAAGGAATGCCACCCTTGCCAGTGCAGTGGTGTCTCACAGAGCAGCCAAGGAGCAGCAGGACAGGACTTTTCCTGTATCCCTGGCTGCCCACGCCATCCAGAAGAAACCCTTCCACCGGCAGAGGTGTCCCTGAACCTTGTTTATGCACTCAGTTTTCTTATTGGCAGTAAGAAATGACCTTCTGGCAAACCACCAGAGACTGAAGAACTGCTCCCTGCCAGGGCTGAGGCTGAAAAATGTTTTAAACCAAGGCCTGATCTTGAACTTCTCCTGCTGTGCTCACGTTGGAGCAGCTTGTGAGACAAACATCTTATTTATCAGATGAGTTGCAGCCCTTTGGATATCTCCAAGGAGGGATCAGGCATGCCCTGGCTTTCTCCCCATGTTTAAATGGACTTGGATCATGCAATTTGCAAAAAAACCCCACAGAAAGCAGTAACACATTGCTGGCATAGGGAGCGATCAGGGTCACCTGCAGGTGTCAGGTACAGTCACCTTCACACTCCTCAGTGTATCCATGAAGGACACCCTGGCTTCCACAGAGTGGGATGGAGAAGGAAGAAGAACATGGACAATTTTATCTTTTTATCCTGACTAAAAGTATCCAGCTGCTGCCATGATTTTGCTATCAGAGCCTCTGCTCTAGGCAAGGGAAACAGCCAATGCCCCTGCAACGCCCTTCCCTCTCCCTAAGCTGTAGCTGTCCCATCCTTGGGAGTGTTCAAGGCCAGGCTGGATGGGGCTTTGAGGAACTTGGTGTAGTGGGAGGTGGAATTAGATGATTTTTAGAGTCCCTTCCAGTTCAAGTCATTCCAAGACACCTGGCTGGGGGTTATCCCTCCCCTGCCGAAGATGGGCACATCTGTGAATGCACTTGTGTATCAGCCTTTAAGGATGATGGGGCTGGTTTGCCACGATGTTATACTCGTATTTTCCCTATCCTTGCTTTCCCAGAGAGTGTTCCTGCCACGCTGGAGCCCTACATTTGCAGCAGTCCCCCTGTCTCACCCCGAGAGGTGCCTGCAGAGGAAGGAGGGGATCACAGACACCCCAGGTGCAGCTCCCAGCCTGTGCAGCAAACTCTCGAGGCAGGGGTCCTCCTCAGGGATCTGAGCAGCCACTCCTGACCTAAACCTCAGGCCGGGCTGTGAAACCAGCTGAGACTTGTTCCTACAGCACCGCAGGCTTGGAAATCAAAGCTGAGCTCCAGGGAGAGCACGGGCAGCGTTCAGAGTCAGGAGGAGCTGTGGGTCTGATTAGCCTGACATGCCGACTGGGGAAGGAGTGGGATCCCTCCATCCCTGAGCGTTCCCCTCTCCAGCCCTGGCTCTAATCACAGCTGCCTTGATTTGTGCAGGGACGGATGGGCTGGATTTTCCCTGGCTGCCTCTCTGCAGAGAGGCCACTGCAGGTCTGAGAGATCAAGAGCTTTCCCCAGAGCCGGGTGTGGAGGCATGGCAGCCCCGAGCAGTGCAATCCTCTCCTCCTTCCCTTTTCTATTTTCATTTCATCACCATGTTCAGGACTGAGTGGTAACGAGCAAGTCCCCAAATAACCTGGTTTCCAGCGGCAGCCTTGCTTTTCCACTGTGAGCAAAACCTGTTTCTGGCATAGTTTGTCCTCATGCGTGTCCTGCGTGACCCCATAAGAGCCGTGGGCTCTTCGTAGGGGCCTGGGACAAGACCCAGAGCAAAACAAACCCATCTGAGTGCACCCCATGGGGTTCACAGCCCCACAAACCAAAAGGTTGAAAAATCCCTGGCTTGGGAGTCGTGAGTGAGGTAAAAGCCCTGGGAATACACAGCCAGTGATTTGTGTGAGGGAGGATTTCACTGAGCAGTAAGGATTCAGAAAAACTTGCAGAAGTGGAAGTGCAGCTTAACAGCAGAGCTGGGTTCATTTGTCAAGCCCCTTCCTTACTCCTGTACTTAGGAGAGTGAAGCAATAATTGGGAGCAAAGCTTAGGTTAATCTGCACAGAGAACATGATATTCAGTAGCTTTATTAAAAGGGGTGGGGAGGGGGCTGGCACGGGGCTGCTTTGGCTCATTTTAATTTTCAGTTTCATCTTTGGTGCTCACGAGTGTTGGAAAGTAACCCCGTGCTCAACTGACTGTGTGAGGAAGGAATCTCAGCTGGAGAAGATGGAGCAGTTGCTCCCTTTCAGAGCAGCCTGCTGATTGTGAAAGTGCCATTAGACAGCTTGTGGAAGAAGGCTCTTAGGTGTGAAAACTGCTTTTCCCCATGCAGGCTGAAAAGGCCAGCGTGGCATTTGCGGAGCCCTGGTGAGCGTCACGGGTGTGAAACTTCCCTCTGTCCCCTTTCCAAATCCAACTCCCTGCCAAGCTGTCCCTGAGCAGCATCATCACTTTCCTTCCCACTGCAAGCCAGGAGAAACCTGGCTTCTCCCTCTTGCTCACTCTCACAGCTGGCTGCTTATTCCAGCATGGCTCTTCCCTGAGCCCGCTGGTGTCTTTTCCATGACTTTGATCCATATGATCCAGGAGGCTTTGCCGGGTCAGTGTTCACCCAAGAGGAGGAACAAATGCCAAGTCAGGTTGTTTTATTGAAATAGAAGTGGAAGGGAATATATCAGAAGGGTGAGGGAGGCAGGGGGGAGGGAGGACACTCCATCATCTCCATCTCTATCTCCATCTCCATCTCCATCTCCATCTCCATCTCCATCTCCATCTCCATCTCCATCTCCATCCCTTCCACCCAAGTCTGGTCAGGCTGCCCTTGCACCAAGCTGATAAAGGTCTTCTCAGCTGTTGGGTTGTCCTTATTGGGATCCCTCAGAGGAATGATAATTCCATAATTCACAGCTGCTATGGTGGGAATCTCCATATATAGGACACCTGTCAGGTATTTTTCCCTTATGTATTTTTATAGCAGCCTTTACAGTTTAATATTTGCCTCTAGTGACCTTTTAATCACCAAGAGATGCCTTCAGCTAAAAGCCCTGCATCTGAGGTGACAAACACAGCCCGTTGCTTGGAGCCACTTGGCTTGATGGGAGCTGCAGGACTCGTTCTGTCTCCTGTGGAAGGAAAACACAGCTCTGCATCTTCCTGTGCCAGCAAAGCAATCAGTTCTGGAATACAACAAGTGTGGCAATGCCTTTCCTGAGTCAGGAAAGTCATGGCATGGAATTATTTTTCATCTGAAGGCCCTCAGGTGGGTGCCTGGGGACCGTGTTTGCCAGTTGTGTGAGGGCAGGGCAGGCAGGCTGCCTGCAGTCCTGTTGGGGGATCAGATTTCCCTGCTGCACACTTTGGGAGAATCCTTTTGGATGTATCAGTACCCGAGGAAGGGACAAGGGGCAGCCCACTGAGGAGGGATGGTCGTGTTCCAGCAGTGCTGCTTCCCAGTGTGGATAGTGGGAAGGGATAAAGTTCTCTGCAGGCTCTCAGAGGAGCCCTTGCAGCTCTCCAAAACTGAGGCAGCCCAAGTTCTGCTCCAGGAGACACCCAGGCTACAGGGGCTCAGATCTGCCTCCCGAAATAAAGCCTGCTATCAGTCAAAGCAAGAGAGTTACAGCAGTTTGCTCCAGATAAGTGGCTTAAGAGCCTCAACTTTTGTTCTCAGGGAAATGCAGGTCTCCTCACCAGGTTGCCTGGAAGTGTAGAGAACAGAAGTAGGAAAGAGATAAGCAAAGAGCTCGGTGCTCTAAAAGCCAAATAACCATCTCAGAGTCTCAGAAACTGGAAGATGATGTATGTGCATGCAGGGAGATAAGGGCATGGGAGGTCCAGAGATGGTCTCATGCTATTTTAAAGGAGAAAAAAAAAAAAAAAACCAAAACAAAAAAAACAACAAAACTGTTGGCTGAAGTCCCACATACACTGTAGGAAAAAACACTCAGGTTTTTGGATCTCTCTTCCCACTTGCTGAAGGAAGATGAGGGCTTTGTGTTACTGGAAGAGTTGGGCTTCATGTAACCAAGTGAAATCATCTTAGTATAGGCCTCCTTCTTGCCCAAGAGGGGCTTCCCAGGTAGACTTTACTCCCTGTTTTAATGGGAAATTGAGAAAAAATGGGAGTAATTTTCCATTCACCAGCATTGCTGCTCCTCGCCTGGGTTTACCATCTGTGTATTTCAGAACCTAAAACAAGCACTGGTGCAGGTAATGGGGTTGAAGTGTCAAACAGCTTTGTGCAGGATCTTCTGGAATTCCAGATTGTTGGTGGGCTCCAGCAGTGATGAGACCAATTGGAAGAAAGGGTCCAGCATGGGGTTTTAAAGAGCAGCTAAAAGCCAGCAAATGTATGGAAAGAGCAGGCTGCTGGGAGGGTGTGTTGGGCTTGCTCTGTTTTATTCCCTTTGCCAATATTTCTGCTGGGCAGGAGATGGGTTGGATGGACTTTGGGTGTGACACCAAGCAGCCACACTGATGTCCCTTAGGTGTGCACTCCTGGTGACAGTGTCACCGCCACACTGACAGCACAGAAGGGTCCTGCACTGACCCTTTTCCCTAACATCCCTAGGAAATCCAGGCAGCTTTCTTTTGTAAAGCTCCTCCAGGTTTTTGTTCCTCCACCAGGCGCAGCCATAGCTCCTGGGAGCTTCCTGCTCAACCAAGAGCTGGGTTAAATTCAGTGTTCCCAGGAAATGTCTCTTGATATATTTTACAGTTTAATATTTGTCCTCTGTGAAGCATCTTCCTTTCATGCTAAATGCGCACCTATTATATGCATGGCTTATTTTCAAATTCCTGGGGGATGCTGGAGGCTCGGGCTGTCTGCAGCACAGAGGAAGGCTCCAAACTTCACAGAACTCTCAGCCCTTATGGGCTGCACGGATTTTTATGGGATAATTTCACCACAGTGCTATTTTCTAGCTTAGAATAAAAACCCAAACAAGCACGCAAAGGAACAACAACAACAACAAAAAAAAAAGAACCCCAAAACCCCAAACAAACAAACAAAAAAAATTAAAAATCCACCCCAACCAAATGGATTTTCCCTGTGCCTCCTTGTTCTTGACTAGAGGCTCCATGTGCAGGCTTTTCCCAGGAACAGGCCACAAGCATTAGCCAGAAAAAAACATTCTGGAAGGCCAAGGTGTTGTTTATTCCACCTGCTGGGGAAAGCCTTTATCTCTGGATTTGGAGATGTGACCTCCTGCAGTCCCTCTGCAGATTTAGGAATCTTATCCCACTGACAGGGATTTTTTTGACCCAACTTGCCAGAGCTTGGTTTTTCCACTCTAAAGCTTGCCTTACTTGTCATAAGCTCTGGGGTCCTGCTAAAAAGAAAAACAAAACCTGAAAAACCAGCAAGTCCTACATTTTTACTTTGCTGTTAGGAGTTTGGGATTGATTCAGGATTGTAGGCTGTAGATGCCCTATGCCTGGAAGTGCTCAATGCCAGGTTGGATGGAGCCCTGAGCAACTTGACCTAATGAGTGGGATCCCTGCCCATGGCAGGAGGTTGGAACTAGATGATCCTTAAGCTCCCTTCCAGTGATAGTTTGGAATAAGCTCTGTGATTTTATTCAAAAATCTCCTCCAGTGCTCTTGAATGTCAGTGCAAACTGTATTCTCACCTCCTTTGAAAACATCAATCCCTGTTTCCATGGTCTCACTCTTCTCTTGACGAGAATCTGACCATGCAGGAGATCAATCTCTTCTTCCCCTGTGGAAACTGGACAGCCCAGAGGAAAGTCCCAGGAGAAATAACAGGTACAAAGTCATGCTGGAAGCTCCTCCTGCCCTGGGCAGCTCCAGGGTGGAGATCAGGGCATGGTTTGGCAACCAGGTGCTCCCACCGGGAGCATTCCCAGTTCCCACCCCGACGGACTCATGGGGAGGTCGCTCTCCCTTGCTGCTCATTCAGGGCTTGCAAGACAAATGTTGGATTTGAATGACTACACTGTGGGCAGCCAGTGCAGAAAATCAATTAAAATACCAAGCAGCTTAGAAACAGGAGCTTTAATTACTCACAGGCAGGTCTTTAAAGGGAAACTAAACCATCAGCCCAGAGTAAGGCTTCCTCTGCCCTTGGGCTGGCTATTCCAGAGTCTCAGGACATCTCCATGGAGTGTTTTCCAAGCATCTAGAGTAGGTGGCTGGATCTCTGTGCAGCGTGCCTGGTGGTGTGGGAGCTCTGTCACCCCGGGGCATCAGCAGGGACGGGCTCCCTGCAGGCCTGGCAGTGGCCAGGTGTTGGCAGCTGGCTTTGCAGCAAGGAAGGAGCTGTCTGGAAGGGTGTCCCCATCCCTGTGACTGGGATTTAGACTTCCCAGGCCCACCTGAGGCAGCTCGGTGTCTATCCGTGGTGTGGGAGACAAACAGCGCCCCAGCAGATTCGCTGACAGAGCGATGGGCATTAGAGAGGAAAACAACAACAAAATAATCATACTTTTCTCAGGCAACACCAGGCTGCAGAGCCTGTTTGTCCTGCCTGCCTGTTTATTTGCCTTCTGCTGACTTTCTGCAGCACATCCAGCGTGGGGACGTCGGTGGCTCTGCAGTGGCCCAGCGCCTCCTCCCCTTCAAAGCAGCCCAGTGCCATTTGTGGGGCTGTTGCACAACCAAAGCAGCGTGGTAATAACACCCCGAGCGTGGAAAGTACAGAACAAAACAAAGCATTGATGAAACTCTTGCGGGCTTTCCAGATGCCTGTCCACATCAATGTCCTGCTGGGAAGTAGGCAGAGTGAAATAAGGCTCAGTGGGAGCCAGCCAGGGAACGGGCTGAGCTTCTCCTCTCCTTTCCCAGCCCAGTGGAAGAGTCTCAGGACACAAGGTTGCTCTGCAGGATGTGCTGCTGGCTGCCAAAAAAGAAGGAGGGAGCCTGGGTTTATTTTTATGTAACTTGGGGAAGGAAAGGCAAGACAAGCTTTGCTTTGTGCTCTGAACCAGAAGTTTGGGCACACAAAGTTTTGGCTCTTCTTCCTGACTGCCTTGCCACAAGAAGTTCTGAGTCCTCCTGGGGGCTGCCCCCTGACTGTCATTCCCCCACCCTAAAAGGAGACAGGATGATTTAAACTTCTCATCTAGAGGAAAAATAACAACAATAACAAAAAAGGAATCTGCCTGGGAAGAACAGAGGAGGCTTCTGCCTGCCTGTAGGGAGGAAGACATTTGAAAATATTCCCTGTTGACAGAGAGATGAGTTATTGCAATCCCTGAGCAGCCAGGGTGGGGCAGAGCTAAGAAGCTGTGCTGGGCAGTCATGGGGCTCTGCAAAAAGGGTTCCCACCAGTGACTGCTGCTTTTTTGGGGCTCCTGGTCTGGATCGCAGCAAAACTTGTTGTGGAGAGCTCAATGTGTTTGCACCACGGTCTGTGGCTTCCAGGGAATGGTGGAGCCAGGCTGGGAAGCTGGAAGGGACACACACTCTGCCACTGGGCTGTTCTTGAGACTGATTCAGCAGCTGCAGCTCTCTCCTGCTCTGTGACGTTCTCTGCTTTTGCTTTCCCTTTCTAAAAATCCTTCCAGGCTTGAGGGTGCACAGAACATTCTGAAGGCAAAGAGCTGAGCTCAGCCTTGGCTTAGGAAGAGCAGTGAGGCTCCATCAGTGAGGGGGAAGGACTGAGTGTGCCTGGTGGATCACTGGGGTGGAGCTGGTGCTGCTCTGGGATAAATGGGATGTGACTGCTGGAGGGAGTCCAGAGCAGAGGGCCATGGAGGTGACTAGGGGGACGGAGCCTCTAATGAGGAGAGGTCCTCTCCTGTGAGGAAAGGCTGAAGGCATTGGGACTGTCCAGCCTGGAGAAGAGAAAGCTTCAGGGAGACCTAATTGTGGCCTTTTTGGAGTCTTTTAGTACTTAAAGGGGTTACAGATGAGCTGGAGAGGGACTTTGGATAAGGAGGAATGGCTTCATGCAGACAGAGGGCAGGGCTGGATGGGATACTGGGAATCAGGAATTGTTCCCTGTGAGGGTGGGCAGCCCTGGCACAGGTGCCCAGAGCAGCTGTGTCTGCCCCTGGATCCCTGGCAGTGCCCAAGGCCAGGCTGGAGGGTACCACCACACAGAGGGGCTTGGAGAAACCTGGGACGGGGGAAGGTGTCCCTGCCCATGGCAGGGGGAATGGAACTGGGTGATCTTGAAGGTCCTTCCAACCCAAACCATCCTGGGGTGGTTTTATCACCACATTCCCTCTGGAGTCTCTTCCATGTCCACATCAGGGACTTGGGATGTGCAACACCCAGCACAACCCCCACTGCCAGCTGCTGTGCCCATCTCTCCTACAGCTCCCACCTCTGGAGGTGTTGCCTGGGCACTGACTGTGTGCCACAGCCCTGTCCCCATCCAGGTCACAGCGCTCCAGGAGCACCCAGGACCCGCAGCCCCATCAGAGCTGTGTGGTGCCAGTGCCAGCTAACAAAGCTCCCCACGTGCTGGAGCCAAGAGATGACATTGCAGAAACAGTCTAGGTCAAAATAAATTGCTTTCTGGCATTCTGAGATTATCTAAACCTTCTTTTTCCCACGATGAAAGGCTCTTGCCTGCTCAGGGAAAGAGCCTGGAATACCATTTTCCCTGAGCCACAAGAGCTTATTAAGGGTGAGGGTAAACAAAGAGATTTGGGGTCAATTTACTCAGGATGGGGAAGGGGGAAGCAGAAGCTGCTGGATTTTGAAGCGTGCCATTCTGGTGTCAACAGCAGCAGGCTGCTGGTGTGGCTGCCAGGGCTGCAGAGTCTCTCCAGGGCATTGATGGCAGCCCTGGGTGCTCTCAAATGGCTCATTGATCTCCTCCATCCCTTCCAGCTCCGGGGCTGCCCTGTGTCCCTCCCGGCAGGGCTGCAGGGCTCTGACAGCCCTGGCTGCTGGAGGGAGGTTTTCCCCAGCACCGTGGCCTTTTTCCACCCCACTGTGCTGCCCAGCTGACATTCCCAAGGCTCCTTGCTCTGCTCCTGCTGTCCCTGGCAGCCAGGGCACCTTTGGAGCCAGAGGATGCAGGGTGTTTGCAGCTCTGAATCCACCAGCAAATCCCATCCTGGCTGGATACAGCTGTTGGCACCTCTGGTGGTGGCACTGGTGTTTCCCTTCTCTCTGTTGAGGTACAAAACCATACTGAAAAAGCAATTTATCAGCCTCCTTAAAAATCATTTAAAATTTTAAAAGGAGTGACTCCTCTGGGACAAGTGGCAAAGTAAAGTAAAGGTGGGGATTTTCTCTGAAGTTTCATAAAATCCTCATTTTTTTCATAGAGTCACAGAATGGTTTGGGTTGGGAAGGGACATTAAAGATCATCTCATCCCAGCCCTCATGCCATGTGCAGGGATCCATGATTCTGACTGCTGCAGCCAGGTGAAAAAGAAGATTCCCAGGCCTTGGTGTACCACAGAGAAGTTTGCTCTGCTGGGTTTGGAAACTGGAGGGAGATATGGAGAGAAAACCAGATTTTTAAAAAGTTCTTAAGGCTTGAAATGCTGACAATTAGCCATAGTGGAAACTTTTTTTTTTTTTTGTTTGTTTTTAAGTTCCATGTTACTGCAGTCCATGGAGAACCACAGCACAAAGGGAGAACTCTCTATTCTTTCCTCTGAGCTTCCAAGCTGTGAAGTGAATAAAATCCCTCCTTCCTCTTTCCTGAGATTTTTTTCCTTTTTCCCCTGGTGTTTCTTCCTGTTTGTTTTTGTCCTGTTTCTCCCCTGCTTCCCCTTTTTCCTGGGTTCATTTTAGCAAGTGCTTTTCTCCTGCTTGGGAATTGAAGGAGAAGGGGCTATAGCTTAAAGATAAATCTTTAGTTGCTCACAATCCTGCTGGGGGCTGCAAGAGCAGCTTGAAGGGTGTTTGTATCTACTGGAGTAGGGCTGACCTGTCTTTCCCCTGTGGAAGGAAACCTTTGACTTCCAGAGGAAATTTAATGCAGAACTGAGAGAGCTTTGATTTATCTGTGGAAATACCTTGTTTTAGCAAAGAAAAAAAAAATTTTAAAAATATTCCCCCCCCGCCCCCCCGCCCCCAGTTTTAAATGATGCCTCAGGTTTTAGCTTTTATATTTTCAGATTCTGTGCTGCTTTAGTGGGTCTGGGCTTCACATGAGGGGATGGTGGCTCTGCACAGAGCAGGGAGACAAAACCATTCCTGCTCCAGCTGGGACCAAGGACAAATGATCCAAATCTCAGCCCAGGAGCACAAACAATGTGGAGAGAGAAAAACAAGCAGGATGGGACTGCCTGGGCTAAAGCTGGAATTGGGCAATGAACTCCAAGGTGCAAATGGAGCAGAATTAATAAAAGTGAGAGACTCCATGACCAGGTGTCCATTTTGGGTCCATTTTGGGTCCATTTTGGTTCATCTTGGGTGCAGCCCTGGCTGGGCTCTTGTGCTGCCCAAGGTGGATCCATGGAGGAGATCCTTTTAATAAATCCCTGCTTTATTCTTTAGCTCTGGCTCTGCTCTAGGCCAGCCTGCACAAGGCATCAGTAATAGCACAGCAGCTTTGCCTGCTGCTCCAGCTTCTTCCAGCTGCCTGTGGGATTCCTGAGGAGGAAAGGCCACACTTCCCACCTCCTCTGTAGGGCTGTGAATACCTGTGTGTGCTGGTTGGACAGCAAACATCTGCAGTGGATCCTGCGTGGCAGGAGCAGGAGGATGGATGGGTTGCCTGGTCCCTTGCCAGGTGAGTTGGCAGGAACCTGCACATCACTTCTTGAAATTCTCCATGGGGTTTGATGGATGCTCAGGCTCAGAATGTTTTGGGTCTGTTTAATTGGCAGGTTTTGATGAGAGGCTCTCACCTCTCCCCAGGGAATTTCCAGGGCTGGCAGAAGCCGTAGGGGAACAATCCCTTGAGTCCTTTTGTTTCTGAATTTTGTGTTTGGAGCAACCAATTTCTTTATGAGCTAAATTTTAAAAGGGTCATGCTTGGATATCCTCATGCAGTGGTGTCTTTTTCTGTGTCAAACCACGACAAGTGGTAAAAGTTAAAACTTGACTTTTCCCACCTTCACCTTGGGTAGATGAAGCTGTGTGAGAAACAAATCCTTAATTTCATCCCTCGGTGTCTGAAAACAAAAACCTGCTGGGGGACTGAAGCTGAAAGTCACCTTTTTGGGTGGACTCAGAGCTTCCAGACAGAATCCCAGTTCTCATCCAAAACTAATAGAGAGAAAATTTCCCCAGGAAATAGCGACATGGACCTGAGAGCATTAAACTGGAACTCTACGCCAATTAATAGCCAGATAATTACAACCCGTCCCCTCCTTCTTGCTGCTGACTTCCCCATGTAATTTTCTTTTAATTTTTGCTTAATAGTCACGCAGGAAAGATGAGTTGCTTGCATTTGATATGTGGTAGACTCAGCAGTATCAGACTGATGCCCTCTATGCATCCTGGACCAACCTCAGGGTGTGAGGAGTGTGCTGGAGGGACTGATGGTGCCTCTCAGCTTGTCAAAAGATGGAGAAAATTAAGGAAAAAGGAGGTGGGGGAAAAAGGTCAAGGCTGGACAGAAAAGACAAAATGGTGTGTAGAGCTGGGTGCTGCCTCAATGGTATCACAGATTTTCCTTCCTCTTCCCCCAGGCCCTTACAGAAGCAGCCAGAACCCTCTGGTCTTGCTCGTTTTCACATCTGAAAATGCAGAACGGGCATCTTCTTCACCCATAAGAGTGGCCCTCTCATTTGCAGAGGGAGGTGAGGCCCTGGCACAGGGTGCCCAGAGAAGTTGTGGCTGTCCCCAGACCCCTAGAAGGGAAGAACCAGATTGGAAGAGGCTTGGAGCAGCCTGGGACAGTGGAAGATGTCCCTGCCCATGGCAGGGAGCGGACCAAGATGGTCATAAAAGTCCCTTCCCACCCAAATAATTCTGTGATTCTCTGATTCCATGCCAGCCCTGCCATAAAAGGCAGAGAAACCCCACCAGCCAGGCTCTGCCATCCCAATTCCAAGGAGGGAAAAAGAAAAAGAAGAAAGCAGAATTGCAGACTTTCATGAGCATTAAATTAAAGCAGAGCACAGGGCCTGCTTTGGTTCCCAGGCACAAACACAAAGTCTCAACTCTCCCCCTGCCTGCTCTCTGATAACCCTATAGGCTAAGCTCAGCCTGGGGCTGATATGCAAAAAAGAGGGAAAGAAAGAAAAAAGCACCAGCCTTGTGTAGCCTGGTAAATGTAATTTCAGGTGTCTTGGCCTCTCTGGTTACTCCTGTTCCCTGGCTTCCAGGAAATTAATGCTGCAGAAGGAAAACCCCAAAAGTCTGAGTCACATTACCCTGGACGTGGTGGGAGCTGCTCAGCAAACTCACCTGTGCTAGACAGTGGGTCCTGCCCAGGGAACAGGGATTTCAGGGAGTCATGGAGTGCTCTGGCTTGAATCTTTAAAGCTCATGGTGTTCCAGACCTCCTGCCATAGGCAGGGGCACCTTCCAGGGTGCTCCAAGCCCCGTCCAATGTCCCTCTCAACATCTCTTAGAGCCCTTCAGGCACTGGAAGGGGCTCTGAGTTTTCCTTGAATCTTCTCCAGGCTGAACAATCCCACTTCTCTCAGCCCTTCCCTAAAGGATACGAGTTCCTTCCCTCTAATCACCTTCATGGCTTGTCCCTGGACTGGCTCCCAAGGTCCTGTCCTGTCCCTTATCCCGGGGCAGCTCCTTTTCCTGCTGCTCCACAGGGTTTGATGCCTCTCCCTGCTGCACTTGTTAAGCTAATGAGGTAACTGCAGCCAAGACACACGTTCATTTAATGAGTATGCTAATTGGTATTGACCAACGTGTAGCAGGCACTTTGTCACATGCCAATTAGGAGTGCCTAAGAGCTGCTCCGGAGCCTGATCACATCTCCAGGTGGGGATCCAAGGAGATGCCCAGGCAGGGCCTGGCAGGGGTGGGGTGAGCACAGGGAACCTGAGAACCAGCCCTGTAATCATTCAGGGCTTGCTTGTGACGGCGTGATGGGTATCAACCACACGGAGCCACCAGGGCAGTGGGAGGTGGCATAAAACTGTGGCATGCCCCAGGCAGAGCCAGGGCAGACCAGGCAGGATCACGGCTGTGGAGGAGTCCAGCTGGTGGCAGGGCTCAGGAAAGGCACAAACCCTCAGCCACAGCTGCTGTTGTCCCCCTGGGGTGCTCTGTGCTGGCCCATCCTCCTCCTGCAGCCTCGTTTCACCCAGTGTATCCAAAAAAAAGTGAGTGTTAGCCCTTCCCCATGTACTCCTTCCCCAGAAATGTTCTGCAAAACGTTCTCCTTCCCCTGTTTTTCCTTCTGCTGCGCTGGCAGCTGCTGGGATGCTCTCGTTTGTCTGGGGTGGTTTATTTATTGCCACCATGAATTAATTTCCTTTGGCTAGGAAGGACACATCCTCTGGGACTGTCTGTGTGCTGGAGACCATGACTGCATTGGTGTCACTAAAGTCCCTGGCTGCTCCTGGCCTGGCACAATCAATCAAGTGGCGCCACTCAGGCCCCTGGTTAACGAGGCTGGCCCTGGGATCTTTTCCCAAAAAGGAGCCCAGGCGTTGCATGGAAAAGGCCACCTATTTCTCTAGATGGTTTTCTGGAGTTCCTACCTCTCTCCCACCCCAAAATGGGAGCTCCTGCTCCTGCCTTCTGCTGCAGGATGGGCTGAGAGCTGAGCTAAAAAGCCAAAGCAGAATTTTGTGCTGGTCCCTCTTGACTTGGCCCAAATTCAGCCTTTTTTCAAAGAGAACAGCCCTCGCCTTCTCCAGGCTGTGCTGCTGCCTTGGCACACATAACTGGTCCTGGAGCACCACAGCAAGTGTGAAGGAGCAGGAGCTGCTTGGGTTTATGAGCTATCAGGAGCACATTTCTCAGAAATACACTGACCTAATCTCACTCCTATTGATTTTGAGCTATATTTGTACACACACATGGGACAGACAAGCGCTGCTGAAAATACAAAATCCTGTACTCCTGGAAGGGCAAAAATTGTTTCCTCCAGGTTTGTTTTCAAGCTTAAATGTGAGTTTGTGAAACAAAGGAGCAGGCAGAGAGCCTGACCCAGTTTCTGGTGGGTCTGTGAGATGAGTCCCCATTCTCAGCCCCTGCCAGCCCTCAGGACTATGGTCCAGGTTGTATTTTAAGAAGGTACTTCTTTCCCAATCCAAACGGTATCCAGCTGCCCAAAAGCATCACTTTCTGTTATTACTGCCTCCCTCTCTGGAATATGCAAAGTGGGAAGAGGACAAGCCCCAGGAAATTAGGCAGAGCAGTTTATCTGACAGGCCAGCGCTCTCCCAGATAAAGGAACAAACAGAGTTTGTCTCCTGGTCAGGGTGACACTTTGCCACAAAAGAAGAGCAGGGAGAAGTTAATTAAACTCTGAAGAAGCCATTTATTAGGAAAGGGAAGTAAGACATGGCTTTTCTTCAATACTGCAGAAAGGTTCATTATAGAGGAAACCCATCCTTTAGCAGTTAATAAACTATTTTCTCCCACCTGGCTTTGAGGGATGGCTAACAGAGGGCCCATGGCTCATTTTAATGGGCACTTTTCCAAGGTGTCCATGGCCTATTGGCTAAAAGGGTTTAGAAAACAGCTGTTTCTGAAAACCAGAGAGCTTGGCAGGGCTGTAAACAAAGGCAGAGCCTTTTCTGGAGCATTTTCCATTTGCCATTTCCATTTCCAGTGCTTCCATTCTCTGTTCTGCTGGGAACTGCTTCCATTCTCTGTTCTGTCACTGGAAAAAAGGGTTTTTCTTCAGTTCATCCCTCCAGTGAGAGAACAGGAGCCTTCATCAGTGACAGCCTTTTCCTGCTGAGGCATAACACTTTAAAGAATCCATTGCCACTGGATGTATATTTTAAAACACAAAAAACCCTCACCCAAACCTGATTTTAGATGATGAGACCCAGCAGCTCTACAGGCCCAGAACCTCCATGCTGGGAAACCCTTTAAATCCTGAGTTTTCTCCCTGCTGCACTCGATTTACCCTGCTAACTCCCTCCCCTGGGGTGGGAAACTAAAACCTCTCGCTCTCCCCAGGCTCTGAGATCACCCACTTTCACAGAGTTGCTGGCAAACTCTGCAGTTAGAATTCCAGAGGAGAATTTACAACGCATTTTAAAAGACTCCTTGTTTTAGAGACTCTTTTTCTCATTTCAGCTGGTGTTAGGTAGGCTAAAATTCAACAGCCTTGTTGTCTATGAAGCCACTGTGCCTGGTGGTAGATGTGACTTTGTCACCTGACTCCTCTACCCTGTGGAGCCTTGAGAAGATGCTTTTGCACTTAGTGATCATTCAATATTGAAAGACCTTTTCTTGTGCATCACTCCCCTGAATTTGGGGAGTCCAGGTGAGTCTGGGAGAAAATAAAAATAGAAGTAAGAACATTTGATGGCAATGCTTAGATAATACCAAAAAGATTAAAACACAGGCAATCTCCAAGAATGGGAAAAGGAACTTATGATATTTACTGAGCAGATAATAAAACAGCAGATGAAATTCAAGGCTGCTAAATGAAAAACAATTCACGGGGGGAAAATCATTGAGCTCTGAACTGGCTGTTACTGCTTGGGAAGGAGATCTGAGAGTTGTGCTGGAAACATCTGTCAAAATGACACTGCTGGTCCATAGTAGTCCAAAAAAACCAGTGAGGTAAGAGAGGCCAAAATGGGAACGTTATTGTGCTGCTTAATGAACGTCTGGTATCTCCTGCCTTGAGCAATTTGTGTGTAGCCCACAAAAAATGGATGGGAAGAAGCCTAGAAAATTATCCACAGAAGGCAAGGATTGATAAAGGAAGGGCCAGACATGAAATCATTTGTGTTGTAAAGCTGAAGAATTTAATCAGCGATGATGGCTTAGCTCAAGAAACACTTGGAATCAGGAGAATCACTGAATCCCAGAATGGTTTGGGATGGAAGGGACCTTAGGGACTATCCAACTCAAATCCCCTGCCATGGGCAGAGACACCTTCCACTGTTTCAGGTTGCTCCAAGCCCTGTCCAACCTGGCCTGGGATGCCTGACTTGTTGGCATCCATGAGGTTCACACAGTCCCACCTCTCCACCAGTCCCTCTGAATGCCACCCCTTCTGTTCTAGAGACAGGGAAGATCTCGAGAAGCTCCCAGAAGTGAAGGCAAACTCTTTACCCAGCAGCCTGTTAAAAAGTAGGACTTGTTGCCACAGGGAATTTCAGGTATTGGAGGCTTACATAGACTGGGAAAGTGGCTAGATATTTTCACAGTGGGGTGGAAAAGGGATGAAATGGTTGTTTCTCCCCATCCTGTTCCAGAGCAGTTGGTGTGAGAAGACAGAGGCTCAGCAGGGCCTGCCTTGTGTTCCATCCAGTTGGTGTCTTGGACTCTGCCTTTTCCACCTTCATCCAGAGCCTCTGAGCAGCTTCCTGGGGATTCTGAGTGGGCAGAAACACCCTCTGCCACAGCTTTGTTAGCCAAGCACGGAATTCAACTCGTAATTTTTACTGTGAGTATTAACACTGTGTGCTGAAGGCGCTCACGGTGTTTTCCCCCTTGCAAATCCATCGGGAGCGGCCCCTCAGCCTGCCTGGCTGCCCAGTGCCCTCTGCCCAGGGGATCTGTGGCATCTGGGTCTGCTTCCCTACCTCAAAGGGACCCAGCCAGGGTTTTGCAGGCACAGCATCCTGGGAGCTGGGAGGTGATGCTTCATTCCTCAGCAGAGCCTGGCTGCCGGATATCATCTGCCCAATGGCCCCCTTTATGGCCAGGCAGACAGGCTGAAATTCACAGCCACCGCTTACCAAAGAATAATGAAACATTTCCTGAGATGGCAATAAATATCCCCTGCCATGACAGCGCTCACCAGAGCCTCTTCGATCCAGGGAAATGCTTTAAAACTCAGCAAAGTGGGAATTTTTTTTTTCTTTTAATGCCTCTTTATTGCTGGTTGCAGCTGCCCTGGCTGCTCCCAGTCAGGGTGAGGGGAGCATGGATGGGGTTTGTGGTTCCCTGGGGAACTCCAACACTGGCCCAAGTGGCCCTGTAAGGCAGAGGATGACTGAGGAAAACCCCTCCTCCCCAGGCTGATGGAAAGGGACAGGTTTGCAGCTGCTGTCCCCTTCCCAGGGGTTTGTTCTGGTCCAGAGCAGCTCTTTCCCACCATGAGGAGGTGATGACACCACAGTGTGCTTTCCACACAGCCAGCTTGGCTCCTTTGCCCCAGGACAGTTTTCTAGCAGCAGGGGTGCTCAGTGTGGCTTCTTGGCAATTCTGGGGACAAAAATTCTCTCTGAGGGTCTCTGGGCACAGCCAAGTCCTCTTGAGGCAGCAGCAGGTCTGACTGTACTGGATACAAGCTACTCTGTGCTGGTTTTCCCAGAGGGCTGGACTTCCCTCACTCCATAAAAGCAGAATTGTGACAGCCAGGAGAGTGCCAGGGACTCATCCTGCCTCTCCCACTCTGAAGAAAACCAGCCTAGAGCCCAGGCATGGGGGCTGAACCCAGTGCCTCGTGCACAGGCTGGATCCAGGGGGAGATGGGGACGAGGCAGCAGCAGGCTGGGGGGATTTGCTACCTCTGATCTGGTGAGAGCCTAGGGACAGGCACCCCGGGAAAAAATGCTCCTGGCAGCCCTGGCCACAGAGGGAAAAGGAGGTGTTTGGTGGCAGAAGAAAAGCTGATGGTGGGGAAGTGATGGATCTTTCAAACCCAGCCCCTGGATCAGTCTTGTGGCTGTGATCACTTCAAAATGGATAAGAAATAAAGAAATAAGTAATGTGGTTTAGCTCTGCAGTGGGAACAGGCAGCACAGAGCAAGGGGAGGCAGGAGACATCAGATGGCAGCAACCAGCAGAGGAGATTGACTTAATGGGATCAGCCCTCATTTTGTTCTTATTATCAGCACCTTGGGAGTGCAGCTTCTCTTAATTAATTCCTTTGGTCTCTCAGACACGCAGCTGAGGCCTGTGTCCCATCAGTGGCCTGTGGGCCAGGACAGGCAGGGAAGCACCGAGGTCCCCGTGCAGTCAGTCAGTGCCAGAACCCAAAATTGTTTGGGTTGGAAGGGACCTTTGAGCTCACCGCATTCCAACTAGGGACATCTCCCACTAGACCAGCTTGCTGAGAAGACATCTTCTTAATCTGGCTGGGAAAGAGTGGCTTTTCCCACAAGACACTTGTGAAAGATCCCAAAATCAGCATCTCTTTTAAATGCATTCAGTTGTAACGTAGAATTCTCTTGCTGGCTGCACAACTGGGCTGAAACACAGCCAAACCTTCTCCTGCCATGGTGTGGCCACCACTTCACTGGCTGCTGGGGGAAAGGGCCTCCCTCAGTCTCCCTTCGATGGTTCAGTGGGTTTTTAATGTGGAGCAGGAAAAAAGAAAGAAAGAAAGAGCTCAATTTATGCTCTTGGTATCACTCAGCATTTTCTACGCCCGTGGTTAAGTTGTGATTGCTATCAAGGCTATCGAAATCTCCAGAGGCTGAAAATCAAGGTGAAAGCTTGCTTTCATGGATTATTTCCAGTCACTTTTCTTCTGGCTCTGCTAAAAATAACGCAGGAATGGCTTTCTTCGAACATTCCTATTCCCTCCTGGCTGGAACAGAGAAGGTCAGGAGGATGAAAGTGAGCAGCAGTAGGGGGAAGGAGTCACGGTGCACTCTTTGCTTCTGTGGGTTTGGATGAGATTTGTTTGCTGGTTCATTTGGGTTTTTCACTTTGATCTCAACCTGATTAACTTTCTCTCTGCATTTCTCCCCTTTAGCCCACGCTGGGGAAAGCTGGGTGTTTTGGTCCTACTGAAGCAAAAAAACTTGCTGGTTTTAACCATTTCTGTTTAAAAATCTGTGAGAAACATCTCCAAATCTAGATGGGGATGGCAATATTGCCTCCACTATTTTAAGATCTTTATCCAAGACCTTGAGTTGATGCTGTGCTGTGTCTCCTGTGGTCAGGACAGCCGACCTGGTTTCCCTTGCAATGGTTATGGATTTTCTTAATTGCTGGTTAATTGCTAAATTTCCTGCACCTTTTCAGTCTGGAGTGTTTAATGGGATCTAACAGGAGATAAAAGGAGACAGCCAAGGTGTTTTCTCAGGGTGGTGTCTTGGATTGTAAGGTAAGTGTGTGCTCTATCACCATCTGTCAGAGGTGGGGCAGTTGTCTTCTGTTCATTGGGCGGTTTTTCTTTATCTCTTCCACAACCAATCCCCCTCCAGGAGATCTCTTCTGTTAATAGGTCATTAATTATTAATTATCTTCTGTTCATGGCCAGTGAGTGTCCCTGCATGGCTGAGAAAATTCCATCATCCATGGGAGATGCTCTGCCCAGGGGAGGAGCCAAACATTCCTACCTGGATATAATCTGACCTGGGAACAGCACAGCAGCCTTTGCCCACTGCATTCCCAGAGGAGCAGCTTTCTTCCCACTGCATTCCCAGAGGAGCAGCTTTCTTCCCACTGCATTCCCAGAGGAGCAGCTTTCTTCCCCCTGCATTCCCAGAGGAGCAGCTTTCTTCCCACTGCATTCCCAGGGGAGCAGCTTTCTTCCCACTGCATTCCCAGAGGAGCAGCTTTCTTCCCCACTGCATTCCCAGAGGAGCAGCTTTCTTCCCACTGCATTCCCAGAGGAGCAGCTTTCTCCCCACTGCATTCCCAGAGGAGCCCAGGCCCATCTCCCCCAGCCCTGGAGCTCCAGAGGAAAACTCCCCCCTTGTGCAGGATCCTGCTCCAGCAGAAGCACAGCTGGCACTGCAGGAGGGCTGAGCCACCCTGGGATGGGACTGCTGCCACCTCCCTGACCCACAGCCTGCCAGGGCCTGCTCTGACTCTGGCAGGGTTGGTTTTCTGGGGTTATTTTGTACTATTGCATTTGTATTTTTAATTTTCCTGGTAAAGAACTGTTACTCCTATTCCCATATCTTTGCCTGAGAGCCCCTTAATTTCAAAATTGTAATAATCCAGAGGGAGGGGGTTTTCATTTTCCATTTCAGGAGAGGCTCATGCCTTCTTTAGCAGACACCTCTTTCAAACCAAGACAGGTGGGCATCCAGTAGAGGAGAACTCCTGGAGGCCACTTGAGGAGGAGATCCCAGTGCAAGGCAGCTGGAGCAGGAATTCCTGCAGTGGCTTGGCTAATGAGTGCCTGACTGCAGTGCTTGGACCGACCTCGGGTTAATTAGAAGTGGAAACATCCTTTCATTTGCAGATAAAATGCTTTTTCTGCTGCTTTGCTGCTCACCCTGAGCTACCACAACAGCAAGGGGGAACTCTCAAGGGGTCACAGCCTTCTTTCTCCAAAATTTCTGCTTCTGGGCCAGCCCAAGGACACCCAAAGAGCTGACTCCCACACAGAGGAGATTGTCCCACGAGAAATTTGTCCCTGTGGAGCCAGGAGAGCCCTGCTGGTCCCACAGGAAGGGTGTTTTGGGGATTTCTTTGGGATGGTGCTGATTGCAAGTACCAAGTTTCTTTGATGCTGTGTTGTTGATAGAAGCACAGGAGTTTCTGCCTTGTGTCATCCTGACTTTTTCAAGGATGGCTTTCCAGAAACATGGCTCAGGATGGAAGTGCTGGTAGGATAACACTGGAAAAGCAAAAGGAGAAACGTGTGCTTCTCCAAGGGCTGCGGTACAAACCCTGACTCAGGCAGGGCTTCCTGGAGAAGACATTTCAGGCTTCTTTTCAGCTTTCCAAGGGGGGGAAAGCCAGGGGTTTCCCTATTCTGGGAGAAAGGTTTAGGTTTTGAAGCAGAGTGTGCAGATGTATAAGACAAGGGTGTTAAAGGGTGTTAGAGGTGGTCCAGGGGGAAATTAAAAGGGAGCAACAGCTAAATCCTGAGGCAGCGATAATCCCTTCAGCCCTGGAAGGCACCAGGACATAACCCAGGGCAGAGATAGCACCATAGGAGAGCATTCCAAGGCAGCTGGGAGTATCAGGTGGGATACCAAGAGCTCAGGTTGACTTTAAAAAGGTGGTTTTTTTTAAAAAAAAAAGCAACATGTGGAAGCATTTGGCAAAATTCCTACTGAAAGGAGGACTTTTTTTTAATTTTTAAAAAATTTTATTTATAATTTTCTTTATGTGTATAGATACAATCCAGCAGCTCTGCCAAAACTGTGGTCCCCTTATTTTTCAAAGGGGAAGAAAGCCTATAGCACACCTGACAGGTAAAATAAAGCAAATGCAATGCTGTATTTTTAGGGGCATGGCCATCATGAAGAGTTAAGATGGAATATGTTCCCAAAGATGAGGACCAGACAGGCATGTACAGCATGGAATCCTCAAGAGGTTTGTGTTGGAAGGGACCTTAAAGGCCATCCCATTCCAGCCCCCTGCCATGGACAGGGACACTTTCCACTAGTCCAGGTTGCTCCAAACAGCTGGCTCCAAAACTCTGCAGTAAAATTAAATATCATTGTCTTGTGATGTAATTCTCTATCTCTTTCTTCGACCAGGAAACTTTACCTTCATAATAACTTTTATCTGCCATCCTTTTACATTTATCAGTTCTCACCCCCTAGGTGAGGCGCTGGCAGGCAGAGGAGGAGCTCAGCCCCGACCCAGAGACTCGTGCTCACATCCTGTGTGTGTAAATAAATAATCCAAGCACTGATGGGATGGCAAAGGCCTGGCCTTGAGGGGGTGTTCGACCTGAGATTCTGCTCAGTCAGTGTGGGAAACAGTAAAGGTGAGATGATTTTCAGAAAGCTGGGAAAGCAGGCCTTAGAGGCAGAAAGAGCAGAGAAACTTGGAGCTAGCTGCAGCTGCAAAGTCTGAAAGTAGAGAAAGTTACAATGGTACAGTAAGCAAGGACTTTAAACTACAGCTTGGGTTTAAGGCTTGGCTAAGAGAGCAGGAAAATATGCTTAGCAAGGTAGTAGAAGGTTTTAAGTTTAATAATGAATTATTGTGCATTGTTAATAGAAAGAAGGCAAGCAAGCATTGTGTGAAGCAGGTGTACATGTGCTTTTAGCCATTGGCTACAACAATTGTCTGAAAGCTTTAGCAATGTGCTATTGGCTCAAAAGTTTTTAAAATGCTCTGTAACAAAGAAATCTTTGGCTGCTGCTGGTTGTACGTGAGCTTCTGCCATCTTCCTTCTGTCTCAACCATGTAATGAGGCCGATGCTGCAATAAAAGCTCAAGGATTGTACCCCAGCAGTCCTGTCCTGTTAGTGGAAAGCAACTCCAAACACAAGTGAGCAGGGAGCCAGCAGCAGCCCGTGGATCAGCTGCAGTGGTCACTCCAGCTGTTTGCTGTTCCTTGCTGGAGCCTGTGACTGATCACTGGCATCACCTGCTCTGGCATCCCTGCTCTGATTAGATTCCTGCAGTTCTGGGAGAAGTGGGATAATAAATAACAAATCCTGAGGGCTGAATAACAAGTGCCTCTGCTTGTGCCAAGGGGTCCTTCTTTGCATGCAAAAATGAGGAGTTACCTGCTCCTGCTCCCCTCTGCCTGTGACTTTTTATGGGTGTGATGGCTCTGGGGGTGTTGTCCCTCTGGAGCTGAAAGCACAGAGCTGTTTGGATATGCAATAGCCAGGAGAGCTGGCAGCATTTTGGACAGAGAAGCTGACATGAAGTGTTCAAGGATGGAGCTTTCAGCAGTGGGAGGTGTCCCTGCCCGTGGCAGAGGGTGGAACAAGATGAACTTTAAGGTCCCATCCAACCCAAACCATTCTAGGATCCAGCCAGCTCAGAATCCACTGTAGAGCCTTTAGGCAAAGGAAAAAAATAAATATAATAAACCTCAGGGGAGGGGAGGGGAGGAGCCCGACCCTAAAACTTTTTTGTTCTACCAGTTAAATAAAGAACCAAATCTGATCAGCCAGGTAGCAAAATTAAATTAAGAAGAGGGTTTGCTCAACACTGCTGTTTTTTTTGGCTGGGTTTTTCTCCCCGTGCACACAAAATGCCACTGCTGACATAGCTCTGGCCATGTCAGCAAAGGCTGGGGGTGTGTTGGGTTGTTTTTTCCTCTGGTGCTCTCTGCCTGCTGCTTTCAGCTGCTGGGATGGAGTCAGCTCCTGCGTCACCCCTGCTCTGATGTCCTTTGAAAGCCGGCGGTGTCACCTTTTCAAAAGTGAGTGTAAAGCTGGAATTCTTCTACAGCTTTGCTGAAACGCTGGGGGAAAGTGGCAGGAAGGGTATGGGAGACAAATTGTCTTTACCTGCTCATCAAAAAAAACCCAAAAAACCAATCTGATCCCCACGATGCCAGCTAGCTGTGCTAGGGATGTTGTGCCATGCTGGAGTTTTGGGGTGGCTGCAACCAGGTTTGCCCTTTTTAAAGGCTGTTCTGCATGCTGAGCATTTGTAAGGGCAGTGCTGGAGATACCAGTGATGCTTATGAGGCAGCCCAAACCATCCCCAGCCCCTTCCCTACCAGAAGGGAGTTAAAAGCAAATCCCAGTGTCTTGCGCTGGGCTCTGTGCACAGAGTGTTGCAGGCTCCTTCTCTGTCCTATTTGGTTTCCCCTCCACCACCTTCTTATTTTCCCTAAGGACTTTTGAAATATTCTGTTGATTTTTTTGATCCCCTCTACTTTTGAAAAGGCCACCAGGAAGGTCTTGTCAGCAATTTAATGGGGAGATAAAAGAAGATGGGAAAGGGGGATTGTGAGCGGAGGGAGAGCGCCTGACATCTGCACAGGGCTAATGTGTGATAAGACAGGAGGGCTGGAGGAAATCTGCTGTGCTTGATCTCTTGCCAAGGCAGGGCTTGGGCCTGATGGCTTTAAAGCCAGGTCCATGTGGATGGAGCCTGGCTTGCCCAAATCCCTGGCAATGCCTGCGGATCAGGTAGATGGAGGCCTGGGGTCCCGCTCGCCCAAGTTAAAAGTCTTTTCTGATTGACTTCAAAGGGCTGTAAAACCCAGATTATCTGCACTGTCCGTTTTCACTGGGGGAGATAAAGAATGAAATAAATAAAAACACAGCTGCTGCTTCCACCCTGAGTCCCCAGAAGATGGAAAATGCTTGTAGGACCAGCCAGGTGCTTGGGGGTGCCAATGGCCTTCCAGAAATGTCTGTGATCCACCCAAACCTGCACATGGAGCAGGAACTAGGAAGAACAATTTTAGTTACTGAGCTTGTCAATTATTTGGTTTATCTCAGCATTTTCCCATTCCTCCAGGGACTTGGGGCTGGAGCAGCTGGTTTTCAGTAAAAACCAGGCAAGCAAACAGGGAGATGTTTGGGTGCTGCTTTGGGGCTTCAAACCCCCTTTTGTTCTGTGGAATTGAGTGCCAGTGCTCCAAGTGCTTGGGTTTGTACCAGGTCCCTCACCTCGTCCCCAGCCCAGCATGGATCTGGGGGACACCTCCAAATCCAGGCTCAGTTTTGCCACTTAGGCCCCATTTAGTGTTTCTGCCAGTCTCCTTCTGCAAAGTTTTGCTCTGTGCCAGAGAAAAACCCAATGACAAAAGCTCAGCTTTTGGGAAAGGAGTTTTCCCATGGGTGCAGAAGTTTGTGTGCAAGGAGAGCAAAGAAGTTGTAGCTGAATGCACAACATCCCTTTTTTTTGGTCCAATATAGAATTTTTATTTTTTTTTTTAAGGACAAAGAAGGCAACGATTAGGCACAGAAATAATTTGGGCTACTGCCTGTGTTAGAGATAACTCTCCATAAGAGATGCTGGCTAGGATGTTTCTTTCTTTCTATCCACAGGTGAGAATAACTTCAAAACTTAAATCCAGTACAGAAAGGCAGAGAGAGAGAGGTTTAATTGTCCCGACTCTGCTGCAGGCTGATAAGCTCCCATTGATTTTCTGTAGCCAAGTCTCCAGAGTGAACGTGGGTGATGTTCATGCTAGTGAGTGCCTGAAAGTTTCTCCCTCCTTAGGTATTCCTAATTCTCTAATTCCTATTTTTCATGGAGAGAGCTTGATGCTTCCTCCGGTAAATGACCGTTTGCAGCACTAATTTTTTAGGGTTTGGGTTTTTTTATGCCTCCTTTTCACCCTTTCTATTGGCTTCCTATGAACTTCCCTCCAGCGTGGGGAGAGAGGTCTCAGGAAAAAATGTCCCTTCACCAAAGGTGTATCCCTCAATCTGAAGCAGCTTCATTTTCACCCTGTCCTTTAAAACTGTCTGTTCCAGGGGTCTAAATCCCTGCCTGTTTCTGCCTGCAAACTCAGACAGAGGGAATAACACAAATGAAGGCAGTACCCAGCCAGGGATTTCCCAAAAACTTGGAACTATTTTGTCCTGGAGAGCACAAAAATATCCAGTTGATTCTATATCTGTTTATTTTGAGGGTTTGTTGGAAAGAAAAATAAATGAACACAGGAAGAAGGGATAGTCCAGCAAGTTTTTGTGCATTTCAGAAGCCTGCAAGCTCCAAAAATTTTGGATGTCTAGCTGGAACCTGGCTGCTTATCTCACCTGAGCCTCCAAACCCACTGAGACTTTTTTTTCCATCAATGCTAATTATAAAAGATTGGTTTGTAGTGATAGAGAAGTGTCCAAAGGAGCCAAAAAGGAGCCAAGCAGCATTCAGATGGGGGGGATAGGAAGAAGAGAAAGCCCCAACCCCCCTGGAGATGTAATAGGCTTAGTGGTCCTGCTTGACACATGTCGGATGAAATAAAAAAAAACCCACAACAATGTTTATAAGAAGATTAGCTCAAACACGGTGTAATTTCTCCAGGGACTGGCCATGTTTGAAGCTCAAACCACCAACTCCCTGAGCCTTATCAGAGTAATGAATTTCCACCACTTTGGGCCATTAAAAATCCTCACACCAGCCCCTTTCCCCACCTGGAACATCTCGGATTTGGGGCACATCTGTGGGGCTGGGTGGGTTTGTGCCGTGCCCCTCTCGCCGGTCAGAGGTGCGGCATTGGGAGTTAACTTGCTGGAAATAACTGGATGTGACTGTCTAATTTGTGGCTGCCATCCCTCCGGGAAAAATCCCTGTCTCTGGGCAGCAGATTATCCTTGGGCTCATTACAACATTGTTCCCAAACAAATCCCCCAGGCTTCTGCCTGTAATCACTTTTGCATACGTGTGGGCAAATATCCCTCGGGCCGTGCCTGCAGGTGGGGATGGAGCCGGAGCCATGTGAGAAATGGGAGAAGGGATGTGGCCACAACCCCAGCTGGAAACCACCAGCACTGACCACTGGTCAAATTTCAGGTTGTAGTCAGGTTTGGTTTCCCTGAAAACCGGTGGACATAGGGTTTGTTGGCCTTTTGGTTTGCCAAGTTTGTGGGGTTTTTTTTGGGGTTTTTTGTGTGGTTTTTTTTTTTTATTTTTTTTTATGAAAAGCAACTAAACAGCAGGTGTAAAGCAACCAGCTTTTAAAAATTCAGCTGAAATTCTCAGCAGGTTATCAGTTATCCCATACTTCCTGTGGCTGTTTCAGCATGGTGCAGCTGTGCTTGGTCCCTGCAAGCATTGCCTGAGGCTACGTTTCTTCAGCCCACTTTTCCCAGGAGTGGTCCTGTGCTAAAATCCAGTTTTAACCCATATATTTTGGTCTATCAGAACCAAGAGACAAGAGCCAAGTGGCTCTCTGATGTCTGCGGGGACGTGCTGGAGATGGTGCCAACCCCAAAAGCAGGATGGTCACCTATAGCCAGTCCTTAGAGCCTGTTTGGGGACCTCTTTGGTGATATTTTGGGGGCAGCTTCTGGGGAAACATGTTGGGGACTGGTGGGGTTGAGGTCTTTTGAAGATGCTTAGTGATGGTGATGTTTGTGGGGTGTGGGGTGAGGAGTTTGTGAGATTTGGGATGTCTGTGGGATATGGAGGGCAGGCTTGTGGGACTCAGGGAATTCGGATGGGATTTGTGATACTTGTGCATTTTAGTTTGGAAGGTCTGAAAGAGCCTGTGGCAATTTGGAAACACCCAGATCAACACTGGAGCAGCTGGTGGGGGAGATCCTTGTATCCCACTGGCTCATCCCTGGCAACCTCCTTCCCTGGGATTACAGCCACCCTCACTTGGCAGGCAGAGAGGCAGGAGCAAAGGTGAGGAACCCCTCACCCTTCTTCCCACCCTTCCCCCTGCTCTCCTGGCTGTCCACAGGGATGCATTTCCTGCTGGCCCTGCAGACTCCTATAGGGAAAGCCATGCAAAGGGCTTGGAAGATGTCCTTGCTTTAAAAATCGCTTTTGCTGGAATTCTCCATGGGCAGAGTGCCCTTGCTAGACAGATATTTGGATTGGGTGGTGCTCTGTGAGAAACTCCCTGAGAGATTTCTGCCTTTACCTCCTTTCCATGACTTACGGTCCTCCTCCTGCCATCCCCCTGCTCCACACAGTGAGGAAATTTTTTATTTAGCAAGGGAGGGGCTGTTAAGGGAGATGGATGATGCATCTGTGGTTTAAATACAGGAAAAAGGGAGAAAATACTCTTCTTCCTTCTTCCCCCCTCCTCCATCTCTCTTGGTGGGCTTGGACCTACATCCCCTATTTTTCATCCGAATGGAACGGTTTATTTTTATCTCTCTAGAAAAATAAGCGTTAAAAGTTCCAAGATGGATCACCACGTGCTCATCTTCCAGGGCTGCAGGGGAAGGAGGCTGTGGGGATATTGTGGCCGAGAGGAGCACGAAGGAATAAGTCAGGAATATGTGTGGAGCTGAAGGGTGCCTGGGCCATCCATTCCCATTAGGGAGAGGTGCAGCACCATTAATAATCATTTTAACAAGAGCTGGCCTGAACCAGCAGGGCCAGGCTGCATTTCTGGAGAGAGAATTTTGGATTAATAAAAGAAATAACGCCGTGCATACAAATGAGAAGGGGCGGCGGGGCTCGCTTCTCCTACCTGATATTTATTATTGCTTCACCTGCCTTGAAACAGGAACATTTATTTGGCTAACACATATTAAGGGGGTTGTGCCTGCTGTATTTCCTTTCCTACCCCAGAATCCTTGGGTGTGAGGCTCCAAAAATGCTGGTTTCTGAGCAGCTGTAACCCTCCCAAGGAGGAAAGGACCACCTCACCTGGTTGAAAGCATCCAACCAGCAGAAATCACATGTTTTCAGAGGGGGTTTACACATCTCAGGAGCCTGCACAGTGAGGCTGGACTTGGCCAAAGCTTCTTATCTTTTTTTATCTTTTTTTTCCCAGGGGCTCATTCTTTTCTGGTTGGTGGTTTTTTTTTTTTTTTTTAGGAGCTCATTTTTTTATGGAAAATGATTTTCTGGTTTTCTTTTTCAGGAGCTCCTTTTTTTTTTCTGGATTTTTTTTTTTTTTTTTTTTTTTTTTTGTTGGTTGGTTGGTTGGTTTTCTTTCCTAGGAGCTCATTCTGTTCTAAAAAAATTCTTTGGTCTTCTTTTCCAGGAGCTCATTCTTTTCTGGAAAATCAGCGGAGCACAGGCTCTGGTGGTGGAGCATGGCTGCATATTTTACCTATAAACCCAAATGGTTTAAAATAGACAAGGCATTCCTTTTTAAAGGAATAAAATAGAAACCTTTTGGATCTTTTATGAAGCAGCCACCAGGAAAAAAGCTTTTAATCTTGGCGATTTAAGAGAGCTGGGGAATTAGCTTTTAACCAGCCATTCCCTGCCTACTCGATTTTTTAGGGAAAAAAGCAGCAAGGCAAAGAGCCAAAGCTGAGATGGGACTGGGAGCTGAATGAACTGCTGCAATCCCCGCCCCAGTGCCTTCACAAGGTGCTGGGGATGTGAGAATGGGGAGGGACAGGAGCTCTCCCTGCTCTCACATCATCTGTGCTCCCAAATTCTGTCATGGACCCCTGGCATTGGTGCCACACTGGCCAGGGCAGGGACGTGGGGGTGACAGCCAGCAGATCCTGCTGGTGGGTGGGCTGTGATACCTGGACGTGCCACTGGGAAGGGCTCAACAGGGCCGAGAGGCAGTGCAAAGTTCATTTAGACATGAGGGTTGTGTGAGGAACCTCTCTCGGTCAGGAAAAGGAGAAGGAATGTCCCAGGGAACTGCTCCTGCCCTGGTGGTGCCAGGCTCGCCCAGGACCAGATCCCTGCCACCTCTGTGGGCAGGCTCGTCTCAGAGACAGACCCCTAGCTCCACTGAGGAACTTGGAGTTGGGTACAGTTTACCTGGTGCTGCTGACACTTTCCAAAGTGAATTTAACCAGTCTGTCCTCAGGAACGTGTGGGGTTTTAATTAACACCGAGGGAAAAAAGAGTGAGAACACAACATCAGCTGGACTCCTGCTATGTCTGACACCTTCATCTTCCCCTCGTGGGGAAGCTCTTGGCCAGGCTGCCTGGGGAACATGTTTGATGTTTCCTTCTCTAGATGGGCAGGGATAAGTGATGATGAGCACAGGGAACGTCCCTGAGGTGACAGACCTGCTGGGACACCCACGCTTGGGCTGGTGCTGACAGCAAACCCCTTATTGCAGGTAAAAACTCCAAGGAGATACCTTCTGCTCATTTAGCTGAGCCACTTCAATCCTCTTTCCAGGAAGATCCTGTCCTGTGGAACTCTCTTTGTTTTGCAGAGACACTCACAGAACAGCCCCTCACAGCCTTTGCCCCAAATTCAGAGGATCAGAACCATGGAATGGTTTGGCTCAGAAGGGACATAAAAATCATCTTGCTCCAAGCCCCTGAAAAGGCAGGGACACCCTTACTATACCAGGTTGCTCAGGGCTCCATCCAGCCTGGCACTGAGCATTTCCAGGGATGATGCATCCACAGTTCCTCTGTTCCACCTGTTATGGGGATTTGTTGTGGTCTCGGCACAGATTTCCTTTAAAAGAAAACAGAGGGAAAAGCCAACAGCAGGGGCCAGGAAGACAGGAGGGGGATCCCACCTGCCTGTTCTCCTTAGGAAAGGAGGAAAAAAGTCAATTATTGAGATTTAGGTTTCCTCTCTGGTGATCCACAGCCTCCTGCCTCGCCCAGCTCCCGCAGTTCTTATCTCATACCTGCTCTTTCCACCTCGGGGAGGTTGGAAATTCGGCTCCATCTGGTTCTCTCTGATGGAGAGATAGTGTATCACAGGCCAGGCAGGCGGGCCTCTGCTAATTCATGGTAATCCCTAAATGCTGGGGAGATGGGAGAGACGGAGCTGAGCGCACAGAGGTGCCAGACCCACCAGGAAAACTGCCTGCCCAACAGGGCACCGCGGTCCCCTCTGATCAGCTATTCTTCTCTTTTCTATAGTTCAGTAATTAGGTACTAGCACAAGAGTCTTTTTCCTTCACTGTTGGTTGCCGTAATCTGGTGAAACCACTTTTGCCACCAAAAGAAAAAGGAGTTTAATTTTATTTTTCAGTTTTAATGGGAATTAGAGGTGAAGTTTTCGAGAACAGCTTTGCTTCCCTTCTGCCTTTCCTCCTGGCATCAACATTTTGATTTAGAGATGCCAAAAAGCACCGTTTCACTTGGACAATTTACCACATTTAATCTGGAACATTCCTCAGTGCTTTCATCCAGTCAGTCAAAACTCTTCATCTCTCAGCTTTGCAACATAAAAATATTCCTTTCCTTTTTTTTTTTTTTTTTTTAAATTTGTACGTGTCATTCTTCAACACCAACAACGAGCAAGAGCAGAAAACATCCAGATTGTGTAATTCCCATGGGAAACTGCATTTGAATGGAGAAAATGTTCTCTTTAAAATGTTTAAATAAAAAAATTAAAATTATATATATTTATATTTAATATATATTTGACTAAATATATAAAAATATAAAAATATTTTTTATATTTTAAATATATATATATTTTAAATATATTGTATATATTTATATTTCGTATATATTCTTTATATTTATATATAATATATATTCTTTTTATTTTAATATATATTCTTTTTATTTATATATAAATATATAATATATACAATATATAAAATGTATTAAAATATGTATTCCCATATATAAATATACATAATGTATTTACAGAATTATATTTAGAATGTATTTATAAAATATATAAATATAAAATAGATAAATATACATTTATATGCATATATTTATATATTTATAAAAAATATAAATATCTACTTAAAATATTTATATATTTTTTATGTATATATATTTGACTAGTTCTGTTTCTGCTGGTGCCTGTGTTTCTTTCTCCAGCAGGAAAACACCACATCCCAGTGCATGCCAGGAGGCAGGATTGGGCTGTAGGATTAAGGCCACAGTGACACATCCTACATCCTTTACCTCTCCTACTTCCCACTGGCACACTCTGAGCTCTCAAAGCCACGGGCCCAGCAGGAAACAGCAGGGTGGTGTTTTGGTGCCCTAAATTTCTTCTGAGTCACCTTAGCAGTGCCTTTCTTCCCTTTAATTGGCTCTGGGGTTGTTGTGTTCCCCGTTTCCGTGTTTGCCGGTGTCACTCAGCCTTGGGTTGGGCACGGAGGAGTTTGTTGGGTCTGGCACAGGGCTGAGTTTTGCCCTTGGACTGTGGGATTTGAAATGCTGGGAGATCTCTGTGGGGCGGGATGAGGTCAGCCAAAGCAGAGCATGAAAAGGAGGGGGATGTTTTGCTAAACTTTTGTCAGAGTCCAGGACATCCCTCTGGCTGCCCTGGCTGGCTCCAGACCCTGTCAGGGAGCTTGGAGACCTTGGCTCGAAGTCAAAAACCACCTGTGGCTTTGATTTTAGCCAGTGGAAAAAGCTGCCAACCTTGTATGAGGAATTACAAACCACAAGGGTTTGAGTAGTGTGGTAGTTGACTTAACGCAGGCTGGAAAAGTAGAATTTTGGGATTTTTAGAATGTAGTTTGGGGATCAAGATGGAGGGATTTGGGCGTGTCCTGACCTTTTTCTCCTTCTCCTTGCCCTCCATGTCTTGCTGTGATGGTGACACTTTTCTGTTGGTTTAAGGTAGAGACACACTGTCCAACATAGATGATAGGTATTGGCACAATATTGTAAACATAATATATGTGACTTCTGATATAAAATATAAATGCTGCCTGAGGGGAGAGGCAGAATGCCATGGCCTCCTTGCTAGACAGAGCTCAGCAGGTCAGAGAAAGAATGTTCTAGATAAGAACAAATAAACAACCCTGAGAAGCCGACCCTGTGCATTTCAGACTCCTTCTCTGGCTGCACGGGCTGGGAAACCAGGATTTTTACACTCTTGGGGTCAAGCAGAACCCAAGAAACTTAATTACAAATTACAATTTTGCAGTTTAGTGAAATTTGTGATGTGGAGCTCCTGGGAGTGGCTCACACCCTCTCCAAGGATTCTTGAGGGACCTTCTTCACCAGGGTGGTCTGTGCCCTCTGCCAGCATTCCATACCCCTCTCTGTGCTCCTCAGGAGAATCTGTGGATTCTTTGTTTCTCTTTTTTTGGTGTTGTTTATAAGCTCTCAGTTACGTTACAGTCTCACAAACTGCGAGTTCTACAGTACTTCCTTTTAATAAGGTAAAAATGAAGCTGCATCTCCCTTTTTATAAAGCTTTTAAAGGAAAAAGTCTCTAATTAAGAAGTTATATTTAAATTATTTTTGTTTTTAACTCAATAACTACTTGTGGCTTGCAATGTGGATTTTAAAATTTAACTACACAATATTACTTCTTCATATTACTAATATGAAAAAGGTGAAGAAGGAGGTAAAGAAGGACTAGTTTCTGTCTTAAAACTTCTAAATAGAAGTTTGTATATATTTGTTTTATAGAATAATTTATTAAAAATATATTTGTATAATAGTAGTTTATATATATATATATGCTTTATATATATTACTATATTCTAAAACTTTAAACTGTAAGTTTTCTACTATGTGATATCACACACTTTTATTCAAACTCACCACCCACAATCCCAGTTCTGTTACTCAATTTTGGAAGCTTTTCACAGCCTCAGGTCAAATGCAGTTTTCTCTTGGGGGTCAGTGTCTGTCAGCACAGAAATCTCAAATTCTCATCGTCCAGGCTTCCAACAAGGATCCACCCTGGACTGGCCAGGGTGCAAGATTCAGGAGCTTTTCCTTTTTTTTTTTCCCCTCAGTATTAGCAGGGTTGTAGGAAAACAAAAATCTGGCCTTCAAATTAGAAATGAAGCCCAATAGCATCCCTGGAAGGTGCCACTAAAACCTGCAGGGTTAAACAGGTACTGCCCAATTCCACACAGCCAGGAGTGCTATTCCAGGTCTGATGGAACCTTTCCCTGGAGCACAGGGGAGTCTGGCTGCTTCCCCAAAGCATCTCCTTCAGAAATCAGCCTCTGCTGGAAATTCTGGTTGGGTTTGGGGTGCTCTGAGCCTCCTTTGCTGCTCAGCTGCAGGGGGGTGGGGTGGGATGGGGTGGGATGGGATGGGATGGGATGGGATGGGATGGGATGGGATGGGATGGGATGGGATGGGATGGGATGGGATGGGATGGGATGGGATGGGATGGGATGGGATGGGATGGGATGGGATGGGATGGGATGGGATGGGATGGGATGGGCTAACAGGTGAGGCACAATCCCTGCTCAGGCTGTTTTGCAGTGTGGACCCAGGTGCTGGGGGATAAAAAGGGACACCCTGAGCAGCTCTGGGTTAGCTGGGAGGCACTGGTGTGGCAGGAGATCCTCTTGGCTGGGTGTCTGCAGGAAGAGCTCCAGCTCTGCAATTAAGGCCAGCATCTACAGACTTTCATTTTAAGAGCCAAAGGACTTGCTGGCTTTCTACAGCTTTTCTTTTATGGTATAGGAGAAGATTTTGATGAAGTGTAGGGCTCATCTTTTCATCAGTTCTAAAGAGTCAAAAGCACCAGCTTTTCTTTCTCTTTGGTGCCTGAATTCCCTTATCTCGTGGCACCTGGAGCAGACTTTGTTTTTTTTTTGTGAGAGCTGCACATGGGAATGGTTGGGAAGCCACAAAAGGTGCCTGATGGGAAGCCAGGAAAGATGCCTGCTGAAAAGCATCTTGGAACACCAGCAATCCTTGATATGGGAAGCAAAAAATAGCCCTGGTGCTGTGCTGTGTGCTGATGCTGTGTGTGTAATGTGGATAAAACCCCAGCTGTGTTGAGCTTTGGTTTTATGTTGCTTTGGATGGCTGAACCGGAAAAGGAAAGAAATGAAAAAAGAACCGTACATGCATAGAAAAACAGAGATTGATAAGACCTAGGTCATCTACTCAATACTTTCCTGCCACCAGATGATTGTTCCTGGACTCAAATCTCTGCTCTGAGATGTGGCTAGGAATACATTAACCTTTAAAACAACAGTATTAGAATTTTATATATTTTCTTTAACCAGAAATGCTGGAACCCTGGTAAATGTAAAGGGCAGGTCAGGTTGAGCGAGTGGTCCCCAGGAAATTGGATTTTGGGGTTTTTTTTTTCCTGGAGGAGCACTCAGCATGTTGGAATTCCCTTGGAGGTGATGCTGGGAGGGACTGGGCTCTGTCCCTCCAGGAGTTTGTGGCCACCAGGGAAGCCCAGACAAAGCCAATGGGGTCCCTGTGACAGCAGTGCTGTGCTTGCATGGGTCCTGCTGCCTGCTGTGTCCATGGGAATCCCAGCTGGAGCTGCAGGAGCAGCTCATGGCAGTGCTGGGAGTGGAGAAAGTGTTATCTCGAGGCACATGGTGGTTTTTTAACCTCTCATGTAGAGTAACTAAAAGGTACTTGGGAGCTGCAGAGCTCCTGTGTGATTTCCACTCCTGTTTCTGTGGCTGCTTCCTGGAATTGGATGACAAGGAAATCATGGAATGGTTTGGGTGAGAAGAGAACTGGAAGAACAGCTACTTCCACCTCCCTGCCATGGGCAGGGACACCTTCCATTGTCCCAGGCTGCTCCAAGTCCCATCCAGCCTGGCCTTGAATGCTTCCAGGGATCCAGGGACAGCCACAGCTGCTCTGGGCACCCTCTGCCAGGGCCTGCCCACCCTCCCAGGGAACAATTCCTGCCCAATCTCCCATCCATCCCTACCCTCTGGCAGTGGGAGCCCTTCCTTGTGTCCTGAGCCTCCATCCCTTGTCAACTCAGTCCCTCTCCAGCTCTCCTGGAGCCCCTATAGGCCCTAGAAGGGGCTCCAATTTTCCCCCAGATCCTTCTTTTTTCCAGGTGAGCACCCCCAGCTCTCCCAGCCTGGCTCCAGCCCTTGGACCATCTCCATGTCCTCCTCTGGACTCCAGCAGCTCTGTATCTGTTGTCTTAATTTTTAGGATTTTCTAAAGCTCATTGAGTTTATATTCTTGTAGAGAACTTTCTCACACAAGTTTTTGTAAACAATCTATTGTTTTGCATTCCTCCATAGAAGCAGAGAAACTTAATGTACTAGTAGTTTGTCCAATGTCATTGGAGAGGTGGCACATTCACTCTCCAATCCACTGTCACCTTTGGAAAAATATAAATGCTGGAGTAAAAAAATAAATTTCCTCTTTTTCACCCGGCAATAGCAGCGGCTAGCATCATGTTTTCACATGTCCTATAGCAACACATATCCTTTCTTCCTGTCTCCTCATCTCACAGCAGCATGGAAACCAGCAAGGAGTGTGTCTCCCTGAGTTTTGTTAGTGCCCAGGAGGTGACTTCAGTAGCAATGATTTGCCTGTGGCTTTCAAAGTGGTGCCCTTAAATTTCCATCTTTCCATTTCCTTTTTTTTTTTTGGCCTGTGCTTCACAGGCAAGACCAGCAGGACACCACATTAGAGGTGCCTCATCCTCTGAGCATTTCTTCCCATCCTGAGCCTGTGCTACTGAATTCTTGTGTGCTGAGATGGTGCTGCAGCTTTAAGTGGCTGGAAACTTTTTCCAAAGGAAGAGCAAGTCCAGTTTGGAAACAACATCTTTTTTAATCTTCTCTCTTGACTGTTGTCTGCTGCTTGTCTGAGTTATTCAGCAAGTTGCAACACAAAGACACAAAGAGAGATGTACTGTTATTATTGGTGGTTGTTGTTGCTAAGTCTTTATTGATTTTTATGAAAGAAATAATAACAATGTGCATGAGGTATCCAGCTAACAAAAGAGGTCCTGCAGTACTCATCTCGAATTAAATACAGAGAAGCAGGATCCAGCTGGGATATTGACAGGCAAATACAAAGCTCTGTGTTTCAGGGTAGTGCTGGAGTGAAAGCGGGACTCTGCCTTGCCACAGCCCACCTTGCTGAGGAGACAGCCAGCATTGTTCTTCTCTGCAGCTCCTCAGCAAACATCTCCTGAGGCAGAAAAAGGATGTTCTCAGTGGGAGGGAGCTGCTCCCCAGGGCTGGGCTTTGGGCTGGTCCTGGGGGAAGCTGGGGTGTGACCCCATCCCTTCCAGGAAAGCAGATCACAGATGGTTTCTGTAGGGGCTTTCTGCTGTGTCTGATCAAAGCCAGGCTTGGAGGAACCTTGGGATAGCAGGAGGTGTTCCCTGCCTACAGCAGGGGGCTGGAGCTGGGTGATCTTAAATGACCTTTCCAACTCAAATCATGGTTCTCTGTCGGAACTCAAAATGTCCCTCAGACATTTTTAGAGGTTCCAGGCCTTGGTCAGAAGCATTTTAGACCCTGGCAAGCAGCTGAAAACAGCTGTGATCTTGAGTTTGAACCATGGAATGAATTACCAACTTTGAGGGTGGAACAAGCAGTCACAGAGAGTTAGATGGTATAGTAAAAGTAGTCACAAATTAGAGGGAAAAATTTTTTAGTATTGTACAAGGGGGTTTTAGTACCTGTACAGGGGGGGTTTACTTTGCACATGGGGGTCAGGAGTTCTAAGATGGAGGAAAGTGGGCCTGATCCTGTTCTTCCTCCTTCTTCTTCCTTACCTCCATGTTCTTGGTGATGTTGGCATTTTTCTATTGGTTTAGGCTGGGGACACACTGTTCAACGTAGATGATAGATATTGGCACATTATTGTAAATATAGTACACGTAATTTCTGGTATTTAATGTTTGTACCATCCCACTGAGGGCAGAGCCCCACACGCTGCCCTGCAGGACAGAGCTGCGGCAGGGCAGCAGAACATGTTAGAGATAAACAGAATAAACAACCTTGAAACCAGCACAGACGAATTATGGCTTCTGCTTTGGCAACGGGGCAGAAAGACAGAGACTTTCTACAACCTCGGAATCACCAATACCCACAGATTCCGACAGTTCTCTGATGAGCTCAGGGCATCTTTTCAGCAATGAGAAGAGGGTGAGGAGGGAAAGCAAAGAGGAAATCTGTTCTTCATGCTTGGTCTGACTTTCTTCCTGCTGGAGCAGCTTCCCAATTTGGAGTCAAGGGTTGGTGCATCCCAAGCAGGGAAGGGTGGGAGGGACCAGATCTGACATTGCTGCTGATCTGAGCTCCATCCTCTTCACCCAATCCCAGCAGAGGGCTTGGAAAAGATCTCCCTCCTTCTTTTCTCTTCTTCCCTTCCTGCTGCATGTTCTCACACGTGTCAAGACGTAACTTACACGAGAGAGGTGGTGTTGCTGCTGTTCCACCTGAGAGCAAGAGCCAGCAGACACCACATAAAAAAAGTGTCACACTCTTTGTTGCTGGATTCTCACTCCAAAAATACTCTGATAAGCTCAACGAGGCTGGGGTAATGTCAGAATTTGTCTCTCCCTTGACTTTACAAGGAATTCCTGAGCACAATATTGAATCACAACCATATTGAATCACAGCCGTATCTCTACTCTTAAATCATTTCCTCCAGCAAAACATCACCCCATAGAGGAAGTCCTTTCAGCGAAGACAAAAATGAAAGTGTTTATTGGTTTGAAAAGGTCCCTCTGTGTGCCAGAATCAGTGTGAGAGAAAATGGGAGTGTGAGTGCCTCTGGCAATGCCTTCTCAGGGCAGTTTGTCATCCCGGCACCAGAAGGAGCTGAGCAAACACAAATATTAAACTAAACTAATATTTTTGGCACTCGGTGAGTTTTGATTGTCAGCTTGTGGTGCCCGAGGCAGCAAACAGGAATGAGATGCAGTATCCTTAAGCTTTATATTCATGGCTGAATTGATGCTCCTTTTCTATTTATTTATAAGTGTGTGTGTGTGACTCTGGGTATTGCTTTTTATCTGTCGTGTGAGGGAGAGATGCTAATGAGGACCTGGCAGAGGCTGCCAAGTCAGGAGGTAAAAGAGCAAAACAAATGGGGTTTGGTCCTCAGGATACCTAAATCCACACCAAATTGGTGATGTGGCAATTTTCTGTGCTCCAGTGGGGTTGGAGAGAGGGCCAAGGATGTGCAGGATGACTGGAACAGACTCCACATTTTCCAGACATCTGTGCTTCAGTGTCAGAATCCTTTTTCCTAGGAAGATGTGGGGCAAAAAAAAGGAGAGCTGAGGACTGGTTGATCACCAGATGGTCAAGGCTAATTCTGAGGCTTTTGCATAGCTGTGGGATGGAAACCTGTCCCCTTCCTCCAGCTGTGCCCCAAACTGGTGCTGCCAGGCTCGACTTGGAGGAGCTGGAATGGTGTTTTTGGTTGGTTTGTGTTTTTTTTTTCTTGGAGAGACACGAGGAAAATAAACAAGGTTGTCAACCCGTGACCCTTCTGAAAAGACAGGGCCACCTTTGGAGCTCCAAATCGTCCTGCTGCTGGTTGAGAGGCACTTTGTGCAGGCTGCACCAATTACGTGGGGTTTTTCAGAGTGGGAGCTGTTATTTTCTCGAGTGAGCAAGGAAGAGGCTGAGAGGTGATCGACAGCTCTGCAAGGGGGCTGCAGTTAACCTGGAGTTAAACTGAACTCCCTGGGAATGTCAGGAGCCAAAGACAAGCTCTGTGTGTTGAGCACTTCCCAGCTTGTGGCTTCACAGAGGGAGCTTGTCCAGCACCAGGTTTGTTCCTCTCCCAGGTCATCCTTATGGGAAAATGCAAGAACCAAGCTCCTTCCTATGGGAGAGTCACAAAAATTCTCCTGTTGTGCTCCTTACTCATAGCTGGGTAAAAATAAATGAGCTGGAAGACGAAGAGAAAAAGGACAAGAGGTTTCCCTGTTTCTCTTCTCAGCTATCTTTGAGGGTGATTCACCCTCCCCAAATTCCTGGCAATTTCTCTCAGTGACCAGCAGCTCTATCTTGTGTTTCTGACTCATAAACTGCTGGAAGCTTCTTTGGCTGAGTTCAGACTAACAAAATGTACCCACTGGGTTTGATCCTGCGTGAAGCTGTTCTGCAGAGGGCGAGGGGCAAACCAAGAGGGGAAAAGCAGAAGATGTAGTGAAGAAGAGGTAAAGATGAAGGGACAAGAGGTAAAACCCCAAAAAGGAACCCTGGATGTGGGTTTTGAGCGGTGGACAAAATAAAATCATCTGTTCTGAGGCCAAACAAATGAACAAAATGATGAAGGATGCAAAACTATGAGCTGTGGTTAGTTTCCAATTGTGGCAGTGATATTAGTAATAAAATCAATACTAATATTAGCTGGACCTAATAACTACACAGATCAGATTGGATTAGATGGATATTACTTCTCCTAATAACCTGGTTTTGTTGCCATTGCACTCTAGGTAGGCATAGGTATCGTGTCTTTTAATTAAAGCAGGGGCTTCTGCACTTTGATTCACTTGTAATCCTAACTGGCAATGGCTGTGCATACCCCAGCAATTAAACCTGTCCTGAAGGCTCTTATAAATGAAAATAAAGGCAGGTTCCATGGAGAATCCTCTGCCTGGCAGCCTCGGCGCCGTGTGTGGCACGTGTGACAACACAGAGCAAGGCATTGAGAGTTAAGGCAGCTAAAACCAGGCTTGCCCTGAGCTTTGGACCACTAAACCCCTCCCAAAATGGGCCTTGCAGTGATTTTTGGAGGGTCTGACGTTAGCTTCCAAGGCTCCACTGGATGTTGGAGCAGCACCAAAGCCCTCTGGAGGTTTTTTGGAGAAGGCTGTGCTGAAATGTCTGCTCCCAGGTGGGGCAGGCCAGGCTGGGTGTCACCACCTCTCCCAGCTCGTGGCAACCCCCCTGCCCCACATCTCCTCTTGGAAACCTCCCTGGCAAACTCCCAGCCTCACCTGTGCTCCTCCACGAGGAACTCCAGCTTAAAGAAAACAGCATATTCAAAAGCAAAGGGCACGCTGGGGTTTATTGAATTTGTTCCAAACAGTTCTACATTCAGTCACCCAGAAACTGTCTCCCTGCAGGCAACAACATCTTTTACTAATGAGTGTATGGAATAACTGGGCTTGTACTTCACAAGTTCTTTGCCCTGACTCTGAACTTGCCCTATGTTGGGGCTCCTCTGTCCTTTTTTTTTGTTGTTGTTTTATGTCAGTGAAATCGTCAGCAAAGGGAGGGGAAGGAAAAAACAAGGGGCAAGGTCACTTTAGGTCTGAAATGAGAAGGTTGTTCACCTCAAATCCATGCCCTGTGAGCTGGAGAAAGGGACTTGTTGCCTTCCTGCTCTCCCAGTGGCATCTGGGGCGCTGCTGGGTGTCCCAGACACTTTGGAATTAACTCCAGCCTTGGGAAACTTTGCTACTGCTCCACAGTGTGCAGGGTGTGGGTGAAAGGATGCTCTAAAAATCTCTGCACGGGCATCCTCCCCTCCTGTATCTGCCCTCACATCGGTGCCTGAGGGGTGTCCCCACCGAGCAGGGAGACAGTGACCCCACAGCATCCTCCCCACTGCACTGCTGCTGCCCCGTTTCAGCTGGCCTTGCAAGCGCTTCCAGCCTAAAAATAAAAAGACAGATTGTCCACTTCAGCTGTAATTACCTGCTGAAAGAACCTGGTGGGGAACAGGAGGGCTGGAAAAAAGAGGAAAGGCAGAAAGCAATGAGTGCATTGCAGGGTGGGGCTGTGTCCCTCACCCAGGATGCTGCCTGTGACCCCTGTGGGAGGCTGGACCTGGGGCTTCCCTGGGGTGCAGAGGAAGGGCTTCTGTCCTGAATTATCCATCTGCTCCAAATTACTCATCCACCCCATTCCTGCAGCATGCAGGGCAGGCTGGGGTTGGTTACCCTTGCCCCAGGGCCAAGGCAGCATGGAGCTCTGTGGTGTCCTTGCCTGGTCTTCCATCAGTGCTGGCCTGTGGAAAATGCACATGGAAGAGGGAAGTTCCTCTGGTCAGGAAGCAGGACTGAAATACACGGGAGTGCTGGATTCATGAGTATGGGAACCCAGCACATCCCTCTGGCTGTCCTGGCTGGCTCCAGACCCTGGCAGGGGCTCAGAGACCTCGACACGGAGTCAAAAACACCTGTGGCTTTGATTTTAGCCTGTGGAAAAAGCTGCCAACTCTGTGTGAGGTATTACAAGCCACAAGGCTTTGAGTAGTGTGGTAGTTGAATTAACACGGGGTGAAAAAGTAGAATTTTGGGGTTTTTTTAGAATGGGGTTCTGGGGTACAAGATGGAGAGATTTGGGCATGTCCTGACCTTGTCCTTCTTGCCCTCCATGTCTTGCTGTGATGGTGACACTTTTTTTACGTGTCTTAAGTGTTTTTGTTTAAGGTTCAGACACACTGTCCAACATAGATGACAGATATTGGCACGTTATTGTAAACATGGCACATGTAGTTTTTTTATAAAATGTAAACACTGCCCTGAGGGCAGACAGAATGCCATGGCCCAGCTGCTGGACAGAGCTCAGCAGGGCAGAGAAAGAATGTTCTAGATAAGGGAAAATAGCCTTGAGAAGCCAACCCTACACATCCAGACTTTGGCTGCACGGGCTGCGAAATGAGGACTTTTACATTCTTGGGGTCACCTCAATTCTTGGACCCCAAGACATGAAAATTGTTTTTTTTGGGGGGTGGAGTGGTTCTTTTGCCACCCTCCCCATCCCATATGTGTCCTGATCACTCATGTCCCCATTTTCCTGCAGACTTTAAACATCAGCCTTTCCACCAGCCAGGCCCTATTTGTAGAGCTGCTGTCTGGATTATATATATTTTCTTTTAGATTTTTAGGTGTATCTGCCCCACTGCTTGCAGGAGCTGATGACCTTGGGCTGGACTGCAGAGGAGGGAAGTCCCAGTGGTGCCACAGCCCCTTTCCTTCCCCTTGCTCCAACCCGGGGGAGTGAGGAGGCATCCTGGGTGTCAGAGGGTGATGAATGAACTGGGAAAACTGGAGCAGCCCAAGTGACTTTCCTAGAGTCACTGACACCTCTTGGCACTGCAGCAAGGGGAGCAGGGTCCTGGGGTGACCAGGGCACCAGCAAGAGGAAGGCAGTGATGGTGTGGCAGGCAGGTTTTGGGGTTGCTGTGAGCCAGGAATGCACCCTGGGGGCAATCCCCTTGCCACCCTCTGGCTTCCCACCTCGTCCAGCACCCAGGAAGGCTGGAGAGCCCATGCAGGAGCCCCTGGGATCTCAGGGAAGCACTGGCCAGGGTGGCAGGCGGCAAGAACAGCACACCCCAAGCCCAAAGCTCTGGTGTGCCGATGCTCTCCTTCCCATTCCAGCCATGTCCTGTGGCTGTCAGCCAATGCCCTCTAATGCGTCCATTAAACAGCTCTGTCTTTGCCTTGGCTCCCTCCTCATCGCCAGGCAGCTTTACCTGCTGCAGGAGATAGGATTGCACGCCCTAAATCTGTCCAGATGACAGTGCTGAGCCAGCAGCCAGACACGCTCAGCCTTCCTTGGCCAAGCCAAGCCCTGCAGGATCCAGCTCTGGTGCCCAGCACTCCCTGCAGGAGCGGGGCTGTCCCCAGGGGCACCTGCTCTTTTAGAGCAGATTTACAGCAAAGAGTTCCTCCATCCCTGAGGAGAAAAGGGCTCTCTGCTTCCTCTCCACCTCTTGCCAGCCTGCTCTTGGCCTTGAGCTTCTCTCCAAACAGTCCAGCCCAAACCTTTGCTCACTGCCAGCGTAAAACCTTCCACAAAACCCAGCAAGACAGGCACTCATCCCTGTTTGCCTCTGCATGGAAGCATCTCCTCAAACACCAGAGGAACAGGGACTGGAATGACTCAAAATCCACTCCTTTTTGCTCACTACTTGGTTGGCTTTCTCTGGAGTTGGGGGAAATTTTTAATAGTGCTGACTATTGATAATCTGTCACTGGGAATTTGCTCAGCACTTCGCGGCGCCGGCGCTAAAAATGCAAGGTCCTGCTCCCCAGAGTGCCTGGAAACATCGAGGGAAAGCAAATCTGGGGAAGTGGTAAGGTCGTGGAGATGAGGAGTTCCAAGGGCACAGCCAGCTGAGAAGGCTGCTGGGGACAGGACCAAGCAAGGCTTGTGGGGGACTTGGAGGAGAAAAGGGAGAGCAGCGTGGCTCTGTTGGAAGCTCATTGCCTGTGCTGAAGTGTGGGAATCCAGGGCTTCCCTCAGGCTGCCCTGGCAGGTCTGAGACCCTGGCAGGGGTCAGGAACCCCCCTGGACAGAGCCCCGAGAGACACTGTCTGTGATCTCTGTCCATGGAGAGGAGTTTTCAATCTTACAGGATGAATTACAAGCTTTGAGTGTTTGATAAGAGTAATAATTAAGTGTGGCACGGGTGCAAAAGTAAAATTTTAGGTTTCTAGATTAGGGGTCCAAAGGGGACAAGATGGAGGAAATTGGGTGTGTCTTGTCCTTTTTCTCCTTCTTCATGCCCTCCATGTTTCACTGTGGTGTTGGCATTTTTCTGTTGGTTTAGGCTGGGGACACACTGTCCAACGCAGGTGACAGATATTGGCACGTTATTGTAAATCCAGCACAGGTAGTTTGTGGTATTTAATGTTTGTAACATCCCACTGAGGGCAGAGCCCCACACGCTGCCCTGCAGGACAGAGCTGCGGCAGGGCAGCAGAACATGTTAGAGATAAACAGAATAAACAACCTTGAAACCAGCACAGACGAATTATGGCTTCTGCTTTGGCAACGGGGCAGAAAGACAGAGACTTTCTACAATCTCGGAATCACCAATACCCACAGATTCCGACACTGAAGGAGCACCATGGCTTTGGGTCCGCCACATGACCTTGAGTCACGTCATCTGCTTTCCTCTGCTGCCCTTTCCCTGGAGATGGGCAAACAGGGCTCGGGGAGCTCTTGGAGATCCATGGGTAGAAGCACAGCGATGCCAGCTTTGGTTATCAGGAGGAAGGCTAGAGGAAGGTACAGGTGAGAGGAGCCCCAGACAGGAGAGAGATGGAGAAGGGCAAGCACAACTCTGTGTCCTCAGGGAATTTGTAGCAGAAAGTGAGGACAGAAATAGCCTTTAAAACAACCTTGCTGCAAGCTTAAAGTGCATTTAACTCCGTTTTAGTGTCACTTTTATTCCTGATGACCTCTGATCCAGCAGGCAGACCTTCATTTTCTCCTGTTGCTGGGCTGGGCTCCCGGGTTTGTTTTTTCCCCCTTCCCATGTTGCTCCCTGATAATGTCACACAGAGCTGCTGAAGCCAGCTGTAGTTTTGACAGATGATGTACCAGTTCCCTCTGCTTCAGATTTGACATTTCCACGAGCACTGAACACACATGCTTGCAAATTTTGAAAGGGAAAAGAAACCCCACCACTGCTCTCTCCTGGTTTGGTTTGTTGGGGTGGGATTTTTTGGTGTGCGTGTCATTTTGGAGTTGTTGGAAAATGCTGGATGAACCGATCTTGAAACTGAAACCTGCTGTGTTGGGGTGCTGAAAGGCACTGTGTGGGATGCTCCCCACCCTGGTGGCAGTGCCATCCATGGCACCTTCTCACCCATGCCACTACTCTGTGGTCCTGGATCTAGCACACAAAGCTCTGAATATTTCAGGGCTGTGCTGTGAGACACAGCAGCTCCTTCTTCCTTTGCAGCTGAGGCAGTGGAATACAATGGTTTGGGAAAGTTGATCCTCTGGAAGGTGGGAGGGAGGGCTAACCCCAGAAGGGAGCCTGTACCTGAAGCTTGGTCTCCTGGCAGAGAAAGAACGGGGGAAAAAGGTGGGAAGAACTTTAAAACCATCAGCTGATAATCTTTGAGCTTTCACGCTTTCAGCAGAAGAAGCCTAGGGGAATTTTTCCTTCCATGTGGATGAAAGCAGGATCAGGCTATTTATCTTTGATGAAATGCCAAGAAATGGTTGATTGTGTTTAGAAGCAGCAAAAAGATGTAATAAATAGTGCTTCCTACTCTGAGAAATGAGTGAGGAGCCCAGATCTGATAACTGCCTGCACACATCCTTCCTCTTGTGCTGTGAGTGATGGGGCTCCAGCACTCACAGAGGATCTTAGGTTGGAGAACACACCGAAGTGTGTGACACTTCTGCCACCTGAAAACCCTACTAAACTTGCCTTGGGATGTCACAAAAGGGGCACTGGGAGTTGTTGTAGAGGAACCATTTCCACAGGGCAGCTCTGGGCAGTGCAGGGGAGGATGCTGCATGTCAGTCACTGTGTTCTGGTTTGAAAGCAAAACCAGTGAGAGACTCCAAGTCAGAAATACAATTTATTAGGAAAAGAAAAAAAACCATGCAATAATTCAAAAGAAAAACCATGGACAGAGTCAGAATACAACCTGATACCCTGTTGGTCAGGGTGTAGGCAGCAGTCTAAATTGGACTGGCTGCAGTCCTCCTGGAGTGGCAGATGTGGTTCTGTTGGAGCAGTGATCCTGTAAAAGGGTGTAGTCTTCCTCTGAAGGTCCAGTGGAAAACCCCAGCTGTTCCTCTGGGAATCCAGTCGAAAGGCTGAGTCTCGTGTCCCAAAAACTCAGATTATATCCAGGTAGGAAGGCTTGGCTCCTCCCTCTGGGCAGAGCATCTCGCAATGGGATGCTGCAGCTTTTATCAGCCATGCAGTGACATTCACTAGCCCATTATCAGCAGATAATGGGCTGATAATGGGCTCCCTGGAGGGAGGATTGGTTTGTGGAAGAGATAAAGAAAACTGCCCGATTTAGAGAAGATAACTGCCACACCTCTGACAGATGGCAAATAGAATACATCTTGCCTTGCAGTCCAGGGCACACTGCACAGAAGAAAAGAAGCCCCAGTGCTGAGGCTCACCTAACTTTGGGAAGTCAGCTGATAAAAATCACCTTCGAGCTCCAACCAGGGCAGAGGAGAGCTCCAGGCTGCTATTCCTTGTGGGAAGGCACAGTGAAGAGAAGGCAGTGAGGGTTTGCTGTGCAATCAGGGGCACCTGAAGGAAGAAGAAACACCTCAATGTCTGTAAAGAGAACCCCTCTGAATACACAGCCAGCACCACGCCAATTCCTGTCTTACAAAGGGCTGCTCCTGTTGCTGTGGGGGCTGAGGTGATGTGAGATTTCAGAGGCTGGTGAAGATGCTGTGTTGAGCTGCTTGATGCCACCTCAGTGAGTGAACAGCACCTGAATATTTTGCTTGGAAAGTTAGAAGTGCCATACCAATCCAAAATCCCAAAATTACTGTCTTTTTTTATTATTATTTCTTTTGTAACAGAGCCAGGGGAGCAGCTCACCTTACCCATTTTCCAGCATCCTGGTTTTCCCTGCATGGGAAACACCAGCCCATTGCATTGCACAGGCAGTCAAATAATATTTCCCTTCACTAATCACAGGAATGAATGCTGCCCCAGGCATAAAAGAGGAACAAAGGTTTGATCTATGCCCCAGCAGTGGCATTCACCTCCACATCTTGGACTTCTGGGCACCACCTCCATGTCTCTTTCCTTGCCTGGAATGTGTTTCAGCAGCAGCCCTGGGGATGCCAGGGGAAGGGTTGGAGGTGCCAGCCCCACCCCAAGCAGAGGGACAGGGAGGTGACAGCTGCTCAGGTGACAGCTCCTTCTTTTTGGGAGTCAGCCGGGGGAATCATGTTTGTCTGGGAGGTTTGAACAGAAGTGGCAACAGATGCACTGTGTAATAAACCACAAAAATCACTATTGTGCTTTCAGGAGGGGAACAGAGGGGAGAAAAACTGCAGGCAGCAGAGATAAACCCAAGCAGAGCTATGGAAAGGCAATATTTAATAGTTCACCAATCCCCTTTCCAAGGTGTGTTACCCCTAGAGCTGAATTAAGTATTGATCTTTTTTTTGGGTTTGTTTAAAAAAAAATTAAAAGGCACAAACCCAAGCATCTCCCACCACCAAAAATTTAAATGTTGGCTGCTGCCCCTCCTATTTCTCACACCTGAATGAGTGCATCCTCCCCTTTTTAGGCTGCCTGGGTCAGTTCTTGTTTGGCATCCCCATCCCAATGGCTCTGCCCAGGGTTTGATCATCCCACTGCTTTCTGGGGCTGTGCTGAGAGCCCAGCAAGGAAAATTGGGAATTTTTTTCTGGAGCCTTTTTGACAGGGGTGTATTTTACCATGCACAACTGAATTTTTTACTAGTACAACTCCAAATCTAGAGAAACCCTTGCAACTGTGAGAGAATGGGAAGGTGAAGGAGGTAAAAGGCAGTTCTGGAATCTTCTTGTACTAACTTCATCTCTAAAACCTGTTAACGGGGCCTTTTGACACTGCATTGATACCACAAATAAATATAATCATCCCTGAGTGGTCTAGCTCTTTTCAGGAGGTATCTGCTTGGATAATTTTTAAATTTGTCTAAGGCAGCTTGGAATTACCTCCAAAGTGCTCTCTATAAAGCCAGATTGTACTGCATTTAATACACATGCTTTTAGCCCTTTCTTCCCTGATTTTTTTGGACTTTGATTGATATTTCTGTAGAGGACTTTATTTTTTATTCTCTTTTCAAGTGCCTGTGCTGGCTCACAAGTGACTCAGTATTTGATCAATACTGCTGGTGGCTGTTGGTGCAGCAACTGATGGGAAGCTGGAGGAGAATTATTCCAGTGAAAGTCTTGAGAAAAATCAGTCAGAGAAGGCTGGTGAGTTTGCTTGGCTTAAACATTCAGTGTTTTCAGAAATGGGGAGGGGAAACAGCCAGTAAACAGCTTTTGGAGAAGGCCAGAGGTATCTAAATAGTCAGTGGAGGGAGTTTATAGTGACAAATCACATCACCAGCAACCCCCTAAAAAAGCAGATTTCCAGTGCCTCTGTGGCTGGCAGCAGGGAAAAGCCTGTCAGGACACAAGAAAGGCTTTTCTGGTCCAGCTGAAGAGCACGTCTGTGCTTACCACAAAGGCTGTCCTGACCTCCAGCTGCTTTCCTCTCCAGGGAATCCTGGAGACTGATGTGATTTCTCTGCCTAGTAACACCCAGCAGATTTTCCTGCCTGCATCCCTCTGTGAGCCCACACAAATCTCTTCTTCCCCAAGATGTAAAATGTGCAGTTGAAATTTGCACCTAAGGTGTGAGGTGTGTCTGGGGGGAGGGAGTCAAAACCTCCTTAAAGGGTCTAATTTCCTTTTGTAGAATCAGCCTGGTTTAGGTTGCAAGAGACCTGCAAAAACATCTGGTTTTATTTACTGCCCAGGCAGGGACACCTTCCACTGTCCCAGGTTGCTCCAAGCCCTGTCCAGCCTTGGAAACTTCCAGGGATGTGATTTTCCCTTGGAATGTGCCTTGCTCTCCTTTCCTCTCATTCCAGTCCCGTGCCATGGATGCTGTCCTACACCCCGTGTGCACCATCCATCTTCCCAGCTGCGTGCTGTCACACCTTCCAGGGAGGGGCAGATGAAAAAAATTGGTCTGGACAGGGGTTCTTTGTTAAATGGAAAGTATTTCAGTGGAAAACCAGCAGCCAAATTCTGGGGAGCCCCTGGTTCCAGGTGTGGCAGCACATCGCTGCACTGGCCCGTGAGAATGTGTCACCCCTGGGTTAAAGGCAGCCCTGAGAAAGATGCCAGCCCAGGTGAAACCAGCCACAAGTGACTTCTCTGTCCTCCTCAGAGGGAAGATAAATGTCATCAGTCATCAGCTGGCACGGCTTGTACAAGGCACATTTTTCTCTCCCTGCTGCTGAGCTGGAGCTGCTCTGGAGGGAGCAGGGAAAGCACAGGGAGGGTGAAGGGGAGCTGTGAATCCTGAACTCCTCCCGTCCCTCGGGTGGCTCTGTCAGTGCTGGGAGAAAAATGTGAGTAAAGCTGGGGAAAACGAGGCGTGTGACCACCCCAGGCAGCCAAAGCAGGGAGATAAATGGGTGCAAAAAAAAAAAAAAAACAAAAAAAAACAATCCTCCAAAAGTTATTCCAGCTGCTCCCAAGCAAGGTGGGGAGAAAGCAGTGTGCTGAAAGGGTCAGGGCAAGGGGAGGGGATGTGGAGCTGCTTCTTACCCAGCTCCCAGGTAGTTTAAAGCTAATGGTGAGGAACAATTCCAATTAATTCCAGTCCCCAGGGCCAAGGAATTGTTTCAGTGCTGGCCTGGGCAGGAGCAGGCAGGGATGGGGATTTTCATCCCAAGAGACAGGTGTGTGTCCTGGGAGCCAAATTCTGATTTGAGTGAGCCTCCCCTGCCCTGAGTTTTGATGGGAGATAAAATTATGAGTCTCCTCTTCCCTGAAACCCTGGTTCTTGCTTCTCTATGTCCCTTGGCAGGGCAAGAGAAGGTGATTCTCTGCTCAGATCTATTCAGACATTTCCGTGGGGATATTCCAAAATCTCTTCTGTGTATTTAACAGTCTTACCCATGATCTTATCCCGTCTCTCCTGGAGCTCAGACAACCTCTTGGCATCCTGTAGGAAGTGATCTCCCAGTCCAGAGGCCTCTGTTCCATGGGAAGTGGTAGAGTCACATCCCTGGAAGAATTTAAAAGCTGTATGGATGTGGCCCTTGAAGACCTGGGTTGGTGCTGGATTAGGCAGTGCTGGGGAAATTCTCAGACTTGATCCTGGAGGGCTTTTCCAACCTTAATTAATCTGTGAAGAAGCATTTATCCCTTTCCAACAGCATCCCCAAGCCATGGGCTCTGTCAAAACACCTCCTGGGCGAGGCCTATCCTGGTATTTGTGCTCTCAGTTCACCCCAGGGAGAAAAGGACAAATCCTGCTGAATCCAGGCTGGCTTTGGGTCATGCAGGTAAAACTCCACCACCAAACTCTGCTAGGAAAACATAACTCCGTTCAAATAACTTGCAAAGTGAACCGAGCTCCCCTCACCTCTGGAAAACCACTCCTGAGCTTGCTGCGACCCACAGCGTCCTGGGGTAAAGCAGGTATTGGAAATCATTCCCTGCCTCAGCATTTGTTCTTGGCCTTGTTCTGCTCAATATCTGAGCTGTGCAGACTGGCAGCTCCTGTGACAAAGACCGTGGGGTGTCCCCTTCCCCTTCCCAAACATGCCAGCAGTCAGTGGGGTGGGATGAGCCCTGCAATTACCCTATTACATGGGATTACCTGATTTTGGAGCATTTCTAACCCTTGCCTCCCCCAGCAATTAAACTTAGTGGCTCTGAGGGAGAACGGACCCAGGCAGAGAAGGTGGCTCAGATTTAATCTCCTTGTATTGAGTTCACACATAAATAATTACCTGGGAACTTGCTGCTTTGATCTGCCCCACTGACCAACCTCAGCTACGGCCTGGGAAATTCTCCTCAGTGAGGTGATTTGCATAGGATGAGCCAGAGGAGAAGTGCCAAGGAAAAGAAGGATTTTATTTATTATTTTTGAAACGCATCAGGCAGCATTTGCAGCATTTGCCCAGAGGGTATTCAGTTCTGGTATCGCTATTTTCGTGGTGGCTTCTTTGCAGTGATTAATTGAAAGTGCCAGCATCAGGAATCATGGGAACATATGAGAAACCCAGTTTCTCTTTTAAAATAGAAGTTTTCTTCCCAGCGCGACAGAAAAAAAAAACCTGGAGAAAGGTCATTATTAAAGAGATGCAAAACTCCTCTCTGCTTCTCATCTAATCTCGTAATTTTTCTTAAACTTGAGGAGAAGAAACTCTCTCTCTTGAAGTGCACCAGATGGTTGCATATCACCAAAATGGAAAAGCTGGCATCATCCAACCTTTGGGAGCAGATGCCCTGATTTTCCACACAGGCATGGCAGCCACCACCTCTCCTGTGTCTTTGGAGAGCTTTCCTGGCAAAGTTGGGCTGGTGGCTCCCAAAGCAATAAGTAACTGAAGTGTGAGGACTGGGGAGGATGTCTCCACCCATCCCTTCCCTGGATATAAACAGAAATTTCCCCCTTTCCCACCCAGCATTCTGGCACTGAGCTGCTCTTGGTCAGGCTGGACAAAGCCAAGCTTTGTCCAAATCAGTCCCAGACAGGGACTAATTTAGGATTGAAGTCACTCAGGTGTTCAAGCAGTTCAGGTTTGGGACAGCAGGTCCAGCATGCTGGGGGTCACACCCACCACATTTTCCCTTATCCACTCGCTCAGGGCCATGGAATGATGGAATTGTTTCGGTTGGGAAAGAGCAGAGCTGGCTGTACCCTCCTGTCAGAGAGCTGTGGAGAGCAAGAAGGTCCCACCTGAGCCTCCTGTTCTCCAGACTGAGCCCCCTCAGCTGCTCCCAGCGCTCCAGACCCTTCCCCAAATCAATTCCCTTCTCTGGACAGGCTCCAGCCCCTCAGTTCCTTCCTGAATGGACAGGCCTGGAGTGAGGGTTTGAGGTGCCTCAGCAGCACCCAGCACAGCGGGACAATGTGTGAGGCATCAGCTTGGAGCTGGGATTTCATGGATGTGTCCACACAAACTCTGCTTCGTTCCTAGTGAGCCATCCCTGCCTCTACAAGTCACATCCCCACATCCCCATGCCTATCCCAAAGCTTTTCCATCCTTTTCTGTGCATCCCTCCCCTCTCATTCATCCCGTTGTTTTAGCCACCCTGGGCTGAATCCTCTCCCTGGTGGCAAACCTCTCAGAAGCTGAGGGTTTGTAGTTATTTACCAGAGAAAGGATAACAAAAAACATCATTCTGCCCTTTCCCTCCACATTTACCAAATGGATTTTTGAGCTGCTCGCAGTCAGATTGCAATAAATACACTTGAAATCCCCTGCACGTAATGGTTGATGAATCCTGGATCATAATTCTGCTTGGGTTGGGTTTGCTGGCTGCTGCTGGGCCGTGTTTTCCTTTCTCCAGCCCTTCATCCTGCACAACTCTGCGGTGGAGAGTAAATTGGGAATAAATTGGGAATAATGGAAGCTCTGATGACTAAATTTCACTTGTCAGTCGGAAAATTTTGTGCTGGGCGTGAAGTTCTTGCAAACATCACAAGGTAAGAAGAAACAGAATATTGACCTGGGTGGGAGCAGCTTTGCTAATCCCCCAGGGGTCTGAGCCTTGGGAAGGAAGAGCAGCTTGGGAAGAAGGATCATCCACCAGCAGGGCAACACCTCTTGGATGGGTGTCATAGTCAGGTAGGAAAATTACAGAAGAAAGGCCCCATGAAATCAGGCTGAAATTGCCAAAGCTGGCCTGTCATTTCTTCTAAGTGCAGCTAACAAGCAATTTGCAAGTTCCCATGTGAAGCTATTTTGAGAATGAGAAGTTCGTTTAACACAACAATCTATTCTGAGAGTGAAAAACAAATGTACCTGTGCAACCAATGAGATTTGTTCCATGAGAACCCACAAAGGAAAAATGTAAACATATCTGGAGAGAGAAAATTTGATTGACATACACAGTATGAATGAACTGAGTTTCACTGCATTGCTGACCAGCTAGGTTTAACACACTGCCTTCTGGTATTTCCTACAAATATGAGCTTTGTGAATAAAGAATTGGCTTTCTGCACGAGGAAAATGGAGTCTCAGCTGGTTTATTCCAACAGATGGGGATGGGGATGATTCCAGCTGAATGACCTTAGCACAGCCCCATCCCTGCAGCCATCATCCCCAAAACCACAGTGGCAAAGGCAGAGGGAGGGGTTTGGGCAGACAGGGAGATCCCCTGGGATGAAAAGTGGGAGCTGGAGCTCGGTGCAACACCCAGGCAGGAAAATCCATGCCTGCCTCAGACTGATGATCTGTCGGGGGAAATGGAGCACGGATATTTTTAAAACGTGGGGCCATTAAGCTCTCCAAATGGGCCAGCTCACCTGCTATTTTAACAACACCTTGTGACAACATCTTCTTTTATAAGCAGTCCTTTCGGACTTATTAACTCTGAGCTGTCTCATCCCATTTGGAGAGAGGAAAATGCCATCGAGTTGACCCCTGAAACTGTTTAATGAGCTTTTATGGGGCATGGGAAATTTAAGCACCAGCCCAGGACTTTGGGGAGTCAAAAAATAAAAAGCTGGATCAGGAGTGCTGGTATTTACACTGCTTTTTGTTTTCCTGCTCTTCCCTCTGCGTGACCTTGTGTTTATTGTGGGATGGGTGTCCGTGAGTTTCAGCTGGAATCAGTGACTGTAACATGATGAAGAGGATGGGAATATTTAAAGTGCCATCCTGGCAATGTGAAGTGTCTGCAACCGTGGCACATCCCCCCTTTTTTTTTTCTTTTTTCTTTTTTTTTTCTTTTTTTTTGCCAAAAACCATTTTCCTTTAAAAATACACCCCCTGTGAGTGTGCCTTTGGGCAAGGGGAGAGGCAGTACCAAGAGAAACAAGGGTGAGGTCATGGAAAAGGGAAAACCAGCTCAGTCTCACATCTGGGAATTGGCTGCCAGTGTGGAAGAAGGGTGGAAAAAGCGAGTTTGGGGCTTCCCAGCCTATTGCTGCTGGTGGGGGCAGCTCAAGGATAGGGAGGGGATTGGAAACTCAGCTCTGCACTGGGTTTTTTTTCCCAAACTAACTTATTTCAGACAGTAATAATAATAATAATATGAGAACAATAACAGGCTTTAGGGAAAAAAAAATCTTGTAATGAGACTCTGGGAAGCAGGAGAGTTTTCCCAGAGGATCCTGTGATGCTCCATCCACCTGCAGAGGCTTCAGCCACACCAGGGCTGGGATTCCTTGCCCTGGAATGGCCCTGCTCCCAGCTCCAAAGGAGGCTTGTGGGGGCTGCTGGTGGGTAGCAGGTGCTGGGTGGGTGCTCAGAGCCTCTTCTGGGCCCCGTGGGGTGCACAGGTTGGAGATCCAGCAGTTCTGGAACATCTGTGAGGGTTCAGTGTCTGTCACAGAGAGGTTTTTTTTTACAGATAGTCCTTAGTAATAACAATTTGCTGAGGTCTCTGCTCTGCTTCTAAGGGTTTATATTTTCCTATGGTGAGCACCTTCTATTTTTCACCCTTAGGAATGAAAAAGGAAACCTTGGTCCTAATTCTTGGCAGAGCATTCTCCAAAGTGCTTGTGCTCTGCCTTGCTCCCCTTTTATTTATGTTACAATCACAGCAGAGCTTTGCTTGGAAAAACTGAGAAGGTAGCCAAGAAGAATACACACAACTGCCCAGGAGAGATAATCAGTTGTTAAAACATGCCTGCTGCTCTGATTAGAAAGGAAATGGAATTGGGTTTAAAGTGGAATTAACTGAACGCTCCCTTATCTTGTCCATCTCCTCTGCTTGCCCAGCCCTTCTGGGCAAATATGATGGAAATGAAAAGAGAAAGCTGATCTCTGAAAGCCCCTCTCCTTGGGCCTGAGCCAGGGAAAGACATCCCTTCCAGTCTGCTCATCCCAAATGTTCCTCCAGCTCGGCTACCACCAGTTACAGAGGTTCTCGCACAGCTCGTGTTTCTCCAGTGCCTTGTACCAATTTGTGCCCTCCAGGGAAGAGGCAGAAATGGATGGATTGTGCCTAAAAGGTGCGTTAAGCTGCTAGAAATTTTTTTTTTTTTTGTTTATTAAATCTGAGTTGATCCCATTTGACATTGTCACCTGCTCCAAGGGAAGGGTTATCATTGCTGCTGATGGAATGGGAATAACTCCAGCAGGTCCCTGTGAGAGGAGGAATGCTCTGCCCTCAAATCTGTCCCCTTGAGGGGGAGGGGGTGGGGAGGGTGCTACTGCTGCCCTTTCCCTTGGGTGGAATTCACAGGATCGCCAATGGGTTGGGATGGAAGGGACTCTAAAGATCCTCTAGTTCCATTTGGATTCCAACAGATTCCAGCCTTCTGCCTGCCTCCAGGGAGATCCTTGCCCATAAAAGAGCCAATTGCTGGATGGCTAAAAAAAAAGTACTGTCCCCAGCCTCTGTAATTTGTACTTCCACAAAACTGTCAAGGAAGCGAAATGCGATCGATGGCTCAGACCTGAAGGCTTCAATTTAATCTCTGCAAAGATTAATCTCTGAAGAGTCGAAGTTTTCTCTTGTTATCTCTTATTTTGCAGTGCCGCCAGAGCCCCATCCCGTCACGCTCAGACAAAATCCTCAGGTAATTTCATACCTTTGCACTTGTTTCCTTTCCTTAAATAAACCCCCCTGCTCATCCAGAGCATCAGCTGTACCAACAAATTCTGAAATCCTGTTCTCTGGTTGAGGCATTGGCAAAAATGAACAAGGGGGATGATGATTGCCCAGAGCAGCTGTGGCTGCCCCTGGATCCCTGGCAGTGCCCAAGGCCGGGCTGGACACGGCTTGGAGCACCTGGGACAGTGGAAGGTGTCCCTGGAATCTTGTTTGGCCAAGCCCAACCCTGGGATGCGGCGCTGTGAGAGGAAATCTCATCCTCCAAGAGGCTCCTCTGCCCTCTCCAGTCTGCTCAGCCGCAAGGAGCTCACCGTGCAGCCGCTGTCAGGTGGCTGAGCTGCAGATTTTGGTGGGCTTTTTGCTTCTTTCTGGGTATTTCAGTCTGCTGCAATCAGCCTGCAGGCCTTGCTCCCCTTCCTGACCGTTTGTTGTGCTGATTGTTTGCCATGAAAATTTGGGCTTGAGCCAGGGAGAGAGGCAGTCTGTAAACCAGCTGGTGCCTGGAGCTGGTCAGAGCACTGGGCTGATGCACTGATTATTTTGTGATGACTTGTTTTGATCCAGAGCCATGAAGAGGTGAAGGTTTGGCCTTTACCAGACAGGAGTTATCACTCTCCTTAGAAAAATACCAAAACCACAAACTCCATTAAAAAAAAAAAACAAAACGAGATCTGCACATTGACCCAAATGTTTGTCTCCTTCTTCAGGCCCTGTTCGTGCTGAAAAATAGTGAATAAATGTTGAATATGACTTGAGGCTTTATAGTGGATGGTGGTCCATAGGAGAGGGAGATTTTGGGATTGCTCCACGAGGATGTTGGCAGGACATCAGGACAGGAGAAAGCATCACTGGTAACTCCTGCTTTCATGACCTGTCTGGTGCCAGCTCAGAAAAGACTTGTGGGGTAAGAGTGTGAAAACTTGCTCTCAGAAAAATTGGGAGGCAAAATAATAACAAAAACCAACTGGGGTGGAAAAGGGATGATGGGAATTGTGAGCAGCTTTTGGGTTTCATGGTGCTCCTGGCACCCCCAGGTGCAGCTCTGGCAGGGGGATGAGTTTCCCCATCACTCCCAGGTATTTGGGATGTTCCTCTGGGAAGTTGGACTGCTCAGGATGCCCTCTGTGCAGGCCATGGCATGGGGCTAGCCTGGGATCACTGCTGGGTTAGAAAGAAGTAATAATTCATGTCTCTGTTCCTGGGTCACACTTGAAATTAATGAATGGCTTTGCAAAAATTGGCCACTTTCCTTTGATTCATTTGGTTTGGACTCTTTCTCTGCCCATGGGTGCCCAAGCACAATTAGGTAATGATTTCAAGCTCTCTTCCAGCCTGGAAAAGACAAGGTTTTATTTTGTAATGAGGTGCTCTGCTCATCCCACGACTCCTGAAGCAGAGGGGGAAAGCAAATGCAGTGAGCACCCTGTGATGAGACTGGTGTGAGTGGCACGTGGATCTCCACCCCTAAAAGGCATGAAACTCCACACCAGGATTCACAGGGTTGTAGTGAAGCCATCCCAAAGCATTTGCTGCCTGCTGCAGGTCTTAAAAGGCCAGAAAATGAGAGGCTGCCCCAGGGAGGCTGAACAAGGCCCTGATGGTGAGGCAGAGAGGTGAAAGTGGCTCAGAACCCCAAAAGTTTTGTGTTACAGGTGGATAAGAGAAGCATGGGAAGTGGCATTTCTGTGAGACCCCATTGAAGAGGGGTTTTTGGCAGGCACCACGTTGGGGAGAACTTCTTTGTGGGCAGAGGAACATTAAGGGGAGTTTGGAGGCTTTCCTTTCCTAGAAGACCTTGAGGGATGAGTGCATGTAAAAAGGAAAAGCCCCACAAAAGCTGCTGTGGCTTGAGATCACAACCTTCTTGCCACCCTGCAGGAACCTTAGGCTGCTGTTCCCTTTCCATTATCACCCAAATCTCAGGTTGGGGTAGGTGCTACTGCTACTGCTATTCCCTTGGGTGGAATTCACAGGATCACCAAATGGAAGGGACCCTAAAGATCCTCTACTTCCATTGGGATTCCAACAGATCCCAGCCTTCTGCCTGACTCTAGGAAGATCCTTGCCCATAAATGAGCCAATTACTGGATGGCTAAAAAGATTTGGGGTGATTTGGATGCTGTGCTGACCCTTCCTGCTCCTTCACCCACGGGGGCTGCCTGTCTGGGTGGTGGTGACAGCAAAACAAGAGGGAAAAAAATGAAACCACCTGCACAAGAGGGGAAAATAATCAAGCCAAGGGAAGGAAAAAAACAACCCAACTTGTCCTCTTATAACATAAAAGCCCTCCTCCCCTGGAAAGAAATAAAAGCCAGAGTGAAATGAAGGTAAATGCCAGAGGTTTAAGTACTGAGTGTGTTTTAAAGGTTATCTTTCAGGGGGTTGGAGAGAGAGCAACAGAAAGGGAAGGAGCTGGAGCACTTCCCATTGCAAGGGCCACTCCAGCTCTTAATGGATTTTTATATCCCTGTCTGCTTTTTGTGACATTATTAAAATTGCTTATTTTTATTTTTTTCCCCTGCTTTCTTCATCTGGGGGAAGGGGTCGGAGAGGGGAGCAGGAGGACAAACTCTGTTGCCGTGGCAATGTCCAGCTGCACATCTGCATGGCTGATTCAGAGCAAAACCCAAGTTTTGGGTAGTTTTTGAAGAGGAGAGAGAGGAGCTGTGTCTAGGTGTGTGTGCATGCTGGGACAAAAGGCACAGGGTTTAATTACAGGCATGGGGAAGTGACATTTCCAGGGCTTACCTGGTGAGGACAGAGAAATGAGGAGCCTGCAGGAAGGTAAACACCTGTGTATAACAGGAATGCTGCATGGCAGAGCCCCCTCTTTGAGGTCCATCTAGCAAATATCATCCCATTTCCTACTCAAAAACACGCCAGACTTCTGGAAGAGCAATCCCAAAGACAGCAGTGGAGAAAGCAAAGCTGTGCTCTGCCTGAGGGGAGGGGAACAGGATTCCTCCCATCCCAAATCCTGGCACAGGGGAAAACCCATCCACTGGGGGTGGCTGCTGTGCTTGGGAATCCTGCTTCCTCCTTCCAGCCCCTCAGCCCCTGGGCTGGGTTTGCTGGCTTTAGCTCCATTTCCCTGGCAGAAACTGTGCCCAGTGGTGTTGGGAATCCCTCGTGGCCACATGAGCTCCCGATCACTCAAAAGGAGCTGTCTGCCCCAAAAGTCCCATTTCCCCCTCCTGTCCAGCCCTTGGGGAGAATCCTATATCAACAGAGCTTTGTTATCTGCCTGGGTGAGCTCCTTATCTCCCCAAGTGCCTCATTCTCATCATCAGCTGAGCTGGGAAAGGGTCTTGGGGTGAGGGGATGTGGCACTGGGGGAGGTGGGAGGGCTGCTCTCCTCGGTTCTAGCCACTCTCACAGCTCCTGCAGTGAGGGGTTTCTGTTAATTTGGGGGTTTTCTGAATTTTTGGGGGGTTTTACCTCAGGTCTAAGTGATTTAAAAAAATTACACAATCTCTTGTTTCTTCTGCTCTGATTTAACCAGAAATTCCACCTTAAAACCACACTGGAAACACCAGGGGGAAAGGACAAGACAAGCAGTCCTTGGGAATGTATGGAATTGACACAGAAGTCATGGAGCAACTGAGCAGTGACAGGGCTGGAAAGGTATGAGGGTTTGTGCTCGTTCAGGTAGGGATGGGAATGAAGAGATTTTATTTTTAGAAGGTAAAGAATGAACTTATTAACAAATAGTTTTGTTTTGTTTTGTTTTGGTATTTTTTTAACTAGGATTGTTAAGGTGAAATATAATTTGTTTTAAACTTTTTACACTATTGGTACGCTTAGACTTAGTTCAGTGAGGCAGAAGAAGATATCTATAAAAAATATTAACAGAAAGAGAAAAAATAAATTGTTTACATTCTTCTCAAACTTTTTCCCAAGTTGAACCTAGCAAAAATCTTTCTCTTTTTCTCTCTAACTAAACAAAGAATATATACAAGTGTTTGGGTTTTTTGGGGGGTTTGGGTTTTTTTTTGGGTTTGTTTTTTTGTTGTTGTTGTTGTTGTTGTTGTTGTTTGGTTTTTATTGTTCTGTCTGTTTGGTTTTTAGTTTGGTTTTTTCTTTTGCAAGAGCAGGGTTTTGCATCCTCCTTTAAGGAAAGCACCAGCACCTTCTTGGGCTTGTTTCTGGGGTGAGGGCAAAGGAGAAAGGATGGGCTCTCAGAAAGGGAATAAAACCACTGGTTCCCCCCTCCTGAGGTGATTTGCTGTGTGCCAGAGTGTATATTTAGGCTGGGATTAATTTCCCATGCCTCTCAGCAGCCCAGAGAGCCTCACAGGGTCCCCAGTGCCCCCAGTGCCAGACCCCACAGGAGCTCTGGGTGACAATGGCACTGAATTGGGAGGGGGGTAAAGTCACAGGAGTGAGGGACAGAGGGAGATGGAGTTGGGTAATTCCCACTGAAGCCAGAATTGGATAATTCTCACTAACCAGAGAGCCCCACCTGCATCTTTCCATTCTTTTGCATGTGAACAAGGTCTGCATCCCAGGCAGGGGCTGGGGGGTGGGGGGGTGTGGGAGCCCAGCACATCCCTCTGGCTGCCCTGGCTGGCTCCAGACCCCGTCAGGGAGCTTGGAGACCTTGGCATGGAGTCAAAACCACCTGTGGCTTTGATTTTAGCCCGTGGGAAAAGCTGCCAACTCTGTGTGAGGAATTACAAACCACAAGGGTTTGAGCAGTGTGATGTTTACATTAACAGAGGGTGAAAAAGTAGAATTTTGGGGTTCTTAGAATGGGGTTCAAGGGGGTATAAGATGGAGGGATTTGGGCGTGTCCTGACCTTCTTCTCCTTCTTGCCCTCCATGTCCTGCTGTGCTGGTGACACTTTTCTGTTGGTTTAAGGTACAGACACACTGTCCAACATAAATGATAGGATTTGGCACAATATTGTAAATATGGCACAGGTAGTTTTTGGTATAAAATGTAAACACTGCCCTGAGGGCAGACAGAATGCCATGGCCGAGCTGCTGGACAGAGCTCAGCAGGTCAGAGAAAGAATGTTCTAGATAAGGGAAAATAAACAACATTGAGAAGCTGACCCTGCACAATCAGACTCCTCCTTTGTCAGCACAGGCTGGGAAAAGAGGAATTTTACACTCTTGGGGTCACCTCAGTGCCCAGACCCCAGGATGAGCAGCGATGAAACCTGGCAGCACCACTTCCAGGTGTTCTCCAGGGGGCCAAGGGATGGAGCTGGGTGTCACTGCTGCCATCCTGCAGCCTCGGGGAGCTGGGTGCCTGGCTGGGCTCTCCCTCAGCGTGCTCACACACATTCTTGGAGCAAAATGCAGCTGTTGAGGAGTTTGGGCAGCTTTGGTGTTCCTCAGGAGCAGAAAACATCCAGCAGCAGGGAGAAGAATCAGAGGGTGTTAGCATGGAACTGCCATCAGAGTGAATAAAAGGAGTTAATTTTGCCCTTTTCCCTGCATTTGACCAATAACAGCAAAAGCAGGGTAGTGGGACCAGAATCAAAGAATCATTTAAGTTGAAAAAAGGACCTTTAAGATCCTTTAAGTCAAACCATTCCCCCAGCACTGCCAAACTCACCACTAAACCCTGTCCCCAGGTGCCACATCCACGGGACTTCCACATCCTTCCAGGAGTGGGGAGTCCAGCTCTCCTCTGGCAGCCTGTGCAAGTACTTGGCAACCCTTTCCATGAAGGATTTTTTCCTAATATCCAATCTAAACCTCCCCTGGCACAGCTTGAGGCTGTTTTCTCTTGTTCTTTTGTACCTGAGAGCAGAGCTTGACCCCTCCTGGCTGCCCCTTCCCATCAGGGAGCTGTGCAGAGCCCCCTGAGCCTCCTTTTCTCCAGGCTGAGCCCCTTTCCAGCCCCCTCAGCCTCTCCTGGGGCTCCAGCCCCTTCCCCAGCTCCCTTCCCTGCCCTGGACATGTTCCAGCCCCTCAGTGTCTGTCTTGAAATGAGGAACAACTGGAAATGTCTGGAGCTGTTTATTTTGCACTTCTCTCCATCCAAAACCTGAATGGATGTGTTTCTTTGTCCCAAGGCCAGGCTGGGCACAGGGTGAGTGGGAAAGATTGGCACAAAAGAGTCGCAGGAACAGGCTTAAAAATATAAAAAAGTATCCCTGGAAATTTCTGGAGCATTTCCCATCCCAGACAAGCCGACCTTCAACTGGTTGAACTCCCTCCCCCAGTTTTAACAGCTGTCAGTGCAAACACAAGGTGGCTGTTCCTGGAAACACTGAGCCTTGAGAGAAACTCATGCTGCCCTTGTCCCTCCGAGGAGGCTTCATTCCAAGAGCTTTATTTATCTCAGGAGCATCACACCGTTCTCTGGGAGCTCACCCTCTGCTTTGACCCTCAGGAAACACGTCCTGAAAGATGTCACTTGGCAGCAGAAATGTGCTTGTCTGGAAAGCTGCAGGATGAAGCTGAGGAATTGAGCCCTAGGAAGGCACAAGGTGATCCCCAACAGTCCTAAAAGCAGTGGGGACTGAAGGAGAAACTGCTGTGGGAACCACTTCTGCCACAGGACCCCTCAAGATGGGCATTTTCCACACTGGAGGGGGAAAATCTGAATAAGAAGCTGATAATCCCCAATTGTCACGATTACTGTGGGTAGTTAATTAGCAGCAGTGAGTGGCAGCAGGTGACTCAAGCTGACTCAGGAGGAGTCCCAGGGAGCATCCCTGTCCCAGAGCCTGGCCACAGTGTGGCTTGAAGCAGCCTCCCACAGGTGTTCTTTAGCCAGAGGTCTCGGGGTCTGGGCACTGAGGTGACCCCAAGAGTGTAAAATTCCTCGTTTCCAGCCCGTGCTGCCAAAGAAGGAGTCTGAAATGCGTAGGGTTGGCTTCTCAAGTTATTTTCCCTTATCTAGAACATTCTTTCTCTGCCCTGCTGAGCTCTGTCCAGCAGCTCGGCCATGGCATTCTGTCTGCCCTCAGGGTGGTGTTTACATTTTATACCAAAAAGTACCTGTGCCATGGTTACAATAACGTGTCAATATCTATCATTTATGTTGGACAGTGTGTCTGTACCTCAAACCAACAGAAAAGTGTCACTATCACAGCAAGACATGGGGGGCAAGAAGAAGGAGAAAAATGTCAGGACACACCCAAATCCCTCCATCTTGTCCCCCTGAACCCCATTCTAAGAACCCCAAAATTCTACTTTTTCACCCTCTGTTAATGTAAATATCACACTACTCAAACCCTTGTGGTTTGTAATTCCTCATACAGAGTTGGCAGTTTTTTCCACAGGCTAAAATCGAAGCCACAGGTGGTTTTGACTTTGTGCCAAGGTCTCTGAGCCCCTGCCAGGGTCTGGAGCCAGCCAGGACAGCCAGAGGGATGTCCTGGGCTCCCACAAGAGGGGCCCTCTCAGAATGCCATCGGGTTTGCCCACTGTGGTGCTGAGTCCTGCTGTAAAGGTAATTAAAATTAATTAAACAGCCTGGCTCCATCCAGGGGTCAGGCTCCACAGGAGAAGTGGTCACTGCTGCAGGAGCTGCACAGCTCAGAGTGAGAAGGAGCTTTTGACATCCCCGAGGTGCCCAGAGCAGAAGCAGATTTCAGCCAAGGAGCAGGGCTGGTAAGAGGCACTAGAGACCCCTCAGCAACACCCACCTGCTCCACAGCCACCAACTCCATTCCAAACAGCCACCTCCAGCCCCCACAGAGATGTCAGGATCTCCAAAACTCCTCAGTAGCTCCTGTTTTCAGCACCTGATCCGAATTCCAGCTGCTGCCACCCTCCTACGCTTCTCCCCTTTAGCCAGCACGGGGCTGTGGGTGCAAACAGAGATCCTGAGCCCCATTTCAGCGTGTGAGGATGGAAATTAAAGCATTAAACAGAGCTCTTTGGACAAGGACACGGAGTGACAGGATGAGGGACATGATTCACATGGACAGAGGGCAGGGTTAGCTGGGATCTTTGGAAGAAACTCTTCCCTGTGAGGGGGGTGAGGAACTGGTAGTGAATTCCCAGAGAAGATGTGGCTGCCCCATCCTTGGAAGTGCTCCAGGCCAGGCTGAATGGAACTTAGGGCAACCTGGGATAGTGGAAGGTGTCCCTGCTGAGGGAGCAAATTCATCTTCAACAAGCTCATCATTGCAACCCCAGCCACGCTGTGGTTCCATAGCCAGGAAGAAGACCAGGAAATGCTCACCACGAATGGGAATGCACTGGGATGTGTGGCTGGAGACCTCCACCTGTGACCTTCCCAGATCCAGCCTGCCTGGTGGGTCCCCCTGCAGACCCCTGGGGCTGCTGGCAGCTGAAATGCAGGCAGGCTGTGCCGGGGGAGCACCACGTGTCACTCATCAAAGGATGCTCCCAGCGCTGGGCAGTGACACACATTGTTAGCAGGGCCAGGCTGAATCGAGAAAAACAAGTGAGATGACACTCAGAGATCAGTAATTCCTCCCCCTCACTCATAACTCTGTCAGCCCTTTCAGCTGGATTGTCAAAATACGTTTGTCACAGAACAATTCCTACTCTTCTTTTATTTTCTGCGATTATTGTTTTTTCCTTTCTTTCTGACGCTGGCTGAACTCATCCTTTTGGAACAAAACCCAATATTCATTTCCTCTCTGGGCAGTTGATTTTATTATTGGCTCACCTGCTCCAGCAGTTGAAAAGCTATAAGACTGGCTGGGTCTTCAAAATTAAATTCTGCCTGGATTTATTTATTTTTTTTTTTCCCAGCCTCACGTATTCCATGACTGCAGGTTACTGGCAGGGAACTGAAGATGTACTTGGCAAAGGTACTTTCTGTCTGGGGCAGGGATGAGCAAAACAGGAAGCCTGTTTCTCTCTAAGTCAGCATCTTTCCAAGGCTCAGCCTGTTCCAGACCTTGCTTGTGCCTTGCCCATCTTCTCCTGGGGATGAAGTGGAGCTGAGGGCAGTCACTGGTGATGTTCTGTTGGGAAAAGGAAGCTGAAAGAGGAAAATGTGGGATACTTGGAGGGTTTTTTTGAGGGGAGGAAAGCTCCAGCTCACCCTCAGCTCAGCAGATGGTGATGTCTCAAGTTTAGCTTTTATGTTTTTCAGGTTCTGTGCTGCTTTAGTTGGTGGGTCTGAGCTTCACATGAGGGGATGCTGAGCTCTCTGCACAGAGCAGGGAGACAAAACAATTCCTGCTCCAGCTGGGCACCAAGGACAAATGATCCAAATCTCAGCCCCAGGAGCAAAACAAGGAGAGAGAAAAACAAGCAGGATGGGACTGCCTGGGCTAAAGCTGTAATTGGACAATGAACTCCAAGGTGCAAATGGAGCAGAACTGGTCCCAGGGAGAGCCCCTGGGAGTGGTCATGCATTTTGGGGCCATTTTGGTTCATCTTGGGATCATTTTGTGACAATTTTGGGTCCATTTTTTGACCATTTTGGTTCAGGCTGGGCTCTTGTGCTGCCCAAGGTGGATCCATGGAGGAGATCCTTTTAATAAATCCCTGCTTTATTCTTTAACTCTGTCCAATCTCTGTTCTAGGTCAGCCTTCACAAGGCATCACTGGGAGCTCTCCCAGGCTGGGAAGGACTTGGGATGATTCTTGGTCTTGGGGTTCTTCCCCAATTCCCCAATTCCTGCCAGGGAAGGATGAATTTTGCTGCTTCAGGGACGGTGTTGAGGAGGCCAGGAGAAGTTCTGTGTTCCACTGCCAGCTTTGCTTATTTTAGCAAAGAGAAGAGGAAGATCTTGGGATAGGGAGGAAGAGATCCATATATGTCTCATTGCATTGCTGGGACCAGCTCTCCCCATCAGTGGGAAATGGATTGTAGAAAATTTTCAACACTTGACACAAGGTTCGCATGGTATGTATTTGTATGTAAATTTTGAGATAAGAAATGTTGACTTAGAAATGTTATAGAATAGGACAGACGTTGTTGAGGGAGAAATGGAAGTAGAAATAAATTTTAAAGGATGGCTTTACAAAAAAGACTAGATATTTTGGAGAAATAGAACTATGAAAGATGAATTGTAATAGGACCCAGCAAGATTAATTTTAGATGATTGGCTTTAAAGTATTTGTAGTATGGTGTGGTAAAGGTTGATAGGTTAAGAAATGTTTATAGTGCATTGTAATTAGGAAATAGTTGGCTTCTGATTGTGATGGCGTGAATTATCACATCTGTATTGTCTCACCCTTCATATGAGACTGAAAATAAAAGTTTTTAAAATGCCAAAAAAAAAAATCAAATTAAGCCCGTTTTTAACTCAAGAATAAAACAACTTTAAAATGTTTTAAAAACTTCTGTTCCATTTTTCAGTCTCTGCTGACACCAGCTTTCACCTCCCTGGCAGCATTCACTGCCTGCCTGTCCACGCTCCTGTTTTCCACGCCTGTCTTTTCCCTGGGAGTCCTGGCAGAGATGTTTGCTCCCTGCCTGCAGCTCCTGAACAAGTGTTGGATTAAGTTTGTTTGAATTTTAATTTCTTAATTAAAATTTAATAAAAATTTTAAATTAAAATTTTTCTATTAATTTTGTTACACTATATTATAAATATTTTTAAACGAACAATTTAAAATCACTTCTCAAAAATCTTACTACAATATATTTTTCATAATTTGATTTCTCTAAAATATTGAATCTTATTTATTAGATTAGATTGGAAATATCTTATATATTAGATATTAAAATAGCTAATCTTATTTATTAGATTATTAAAGTTATTTTTTCAAAACTTATTTCTAGTTCTACTTCCCTCTTAATAACATTTATCTTATTCTATAACATTTCTAAGTCAATATTTCTTATTCCAAAATTTATGTACAAATATATACCATATACTTTTTCTATTAAATTGTCTACAAATTAATTTCCCACTAACAAGGTGCCAAGAGCTGACCTCATTGTTTCCCAGCAGGAAATGGATTTTGCCAGCAGCTGGAAGTTCTCAGTGCCCTCGTGCCATGGAAGTTCTGCACCCTGTCCTGCCTGGAAGTGCCAGCCACGAGGCAGCGCTGGGGTTTTTACTGGAAGGAATATTTTTAGCCTGACAAGGCTTAAAAAAAATAAAATAGAAGTTTATTCCTTCAGACAGTCGTGCCTCGGTCTGTCACAGCGAGCACAGGGATGGCACCAGCACCATCCCAGCGCATCCCCAGCTGGGAATCCAGATGGAGCCAGACCTGAGTCAAGGCTGGGCACGTGTTGGACATGAAAATCAATCACTGCTGAAAATGAGAGGAAGGGGAAGTGTGAAAAACCCGGAGGGTGTCAGACAAGGCTGCCCTGAGAGCTGCCCCAAATTCCAGGGAGGGGCTGCTCTGGGGTGCACCCCTGGATGGGAAATGGGTGCTGAAGGTGGGCGAGCTGGGGTGCCAGGAAAGGAATTGCTCAGTGGCACGGGCAGGCACAGGGGAGGAGGAACATGCACCCCTTCCCCCAGGCTGGCATTTCCCGGTGACCCCAGGAGGATGAGGAGCAGTGTGAGCTGCTCCTGCTGCAGCTGAGGGTCGGCTGGAGAGCTGGCAGACACTAATTAAAGCTGCAATCAAGGAGTGGGCAGAGCAGCCTGGTTAGTTATTGCGAATCCAGGCGAGCCCGATGGGAAGGAATGACCACGTCTGACTCAATTCAGAAGGCTGAATGATTTCTTTATTATAACTATGCTAAAATACATTAATATACTATATAAAAGGAGGGTACTAAAACTGCATACTACTTTCTCTGACTCTAACTCTCACCCAACTTGTGACCCTCTCCCCAAAACCCAGCCCCAGGTGGGTTGGATTGGATTGGCCACCAGGCTCAAACAATCCTCACCAGAACCCAACCAAGCACTCACCCCAGGTAAACAATTCTCTAAACACATTCTACATAGGAAAAACAAGGAGCAGAAATAGAAATTGTTTTCTCTTTCATTTCTCTCTGTGCTCCTCTATGAAAAATCCTGAAAGGGAGAGAAATGTGCTTGCCACAGTTAGCAGGACCTCCCAGCCTGGTCTGGGCTCTGCCTGCTCACCTGGAGCTGCCTCCCGAACCAGCTTGAAACCCAGAAGAGCAGAAATCCCAGTGGAGGGTGTGCAACAGCTGGATTTTAGGATGAGGAGGCTGCAGGAGGCCCCAGGACATGTGGAGGATGCCCGAGGATGGCTGGCTGGCTGGGAAAACCTCTCTGCCTGCACCTCTGCCCCAGCACCTCTGCTGCCAGCAAACATCAAGCGGGTGCTGCCTTTGTGCTGCTCCTTTATCGAGCCCCCAGCACCATCCCCCTGCTAAATAAAGACCTCCAGCCTCCCAAAATCCGCACTCCCAGTCTCCCAGCCGCCCTGCAGAGACCTTGGCTGTGCTGCCCAAGGCAGCAGCAGCCAGGACAGGGAGTGGAGGTGCAGTGGAGGGCGGATCTGGGACTCAGAGAGTGCCAGAGCAGGTGATTATTTTATTCTTTTGGGGGCAGGAGGAAGAAATTGCCATGTGGCACGGCCTGGCTTTACCTGGAGGGTGCAGCTGATGAATAGGAGTGTTTTACTTGCCACAGGCTGAGCCACACAAAGCTCAGGAGAGTTTTTTCCTGAGCTGCTCCATTAACACAAACAGACAGCAACGCGAGCTGCTGACACCGGGGTTAATTAAATCCATCTCTCCATCAATTCTTATTCAGCTATTATCGATGGTCATTAGATCAGCGACAAAGTGACAAGCAAACAGTAATAGACTCATCTTAACCCTTGTGCTGCCGGAGGAGGGGAAGTGCTGCAGGTGAGGGGGGAGGTGGCTTCTCTGCTCAAATTGTGTCTGCTCTCCCTTCGAGCATCCCACCTGCATTTGAGTCCTCTCGGTGGCAGGGTCACCAGCCCCATTCCTCCAGCAAGGAGGAAGAAGGGACACATTCCTCCTGTGTCCCTCTCTGTCCCTCTCCCACAGCTTCATGGCCCAAGGTCATACAACCCCAGAAGGGTTTGGGTTGGAAGGGACTTCAAGGAAGCCATGGGCAGGGACTCGTTCCACTATCCCAGGATGCTCTAATCCCTGTCCAGCCTGGTCTGGGACACTTCCAGGGATCCAGGGGCAGCCACAGCTGCTCTGGGCACCTGTGCCAGGTTCCCACAGGGATGCTGGGGGCAACAGATGCAGTTGGTGACACGAAGGCTGAAAGCAGCAAAGTCCCACTGCCATGGCACAGAGAGGGCAGGATGCTCTGGGGAACCTGCACCTTCATGTTGGTCCCCTGAGTCCCAAAATCCCCCTGGTCACAAAATCCCTCTGGTCACAAAGCTGCCCAAGACTGCCAGGCAGAGCAATGGGGTGATGCCACCCTCGGCAGAGCCCACAGAGCTGCTGTGCACACCTGAGCAACCAAACAAACCACGGAATGAAAAAAACCCGGATAACTCCACCCGTGAAAGGACTAAGAAGAAGGGATATTGAGCTCCCAGAGCCATTCCTTCTTGCAGAAGGCAGAGCTGCTCCCCCCTGCCCCCACGCCCGTGTCCTGCAGGCCCTTCCAGTGCCACTCACACTTTTCCAGTCAGGCTCACGGGGAAAAGCTGTGGCTGCTGCTGCTCTGCTCCCTCTCCCCCTCTGATTAACAGCTTAAATGAGAACTGAAGGCTGCCCAAGGGCTGCAATACATTTTCACGCTCCTGCCGCCGCAGCCAGCAAGGCAATGTCCAGCTCCCTTCAAGGTCACTCACAACCTTCAAGTGACTTTCCAGTGCTTGTGCCCTGTGGTTTCAGCTCCTGGAGTCAAGAGATGGGAGTGCTGGGGCTTGGTGCTGGCCCACGTGATGATGGGTTGTGAAATGTCAGCAGAAAAATAAACAGGTAATTTTGTGCAGGTAAATAACTCACATAGATTTTTTTTTTTTTTTTGTCTGCTTGGAAATCATAGAATCGCTGAATGGTTTGGATTGGAAGGGACTTTAAAGATCACCTAATTACCTAATTCCAACACCCTGCCATAGGCAGGGACACCTTCCACTATCCCAGGTTGTTCCAAGCCCCTCCAGCCTGGCCTTGGATACTTCCAGGTGATGCTTTGTGAAGGCTGGCCTAGAGCAGAGCCAGACAGAGCTAAAGAATAAAACAGGGATTTATTAGAAGGATCTCCTCAATGGATCCACCTTGGGCAGCACAAGAGCCCAGCCTGAACCAAAATGGTCACAAAATAGACCCAAAACTGTCACAAAATGGACACCTGCTCACGGGGTCTCTCACTGGGATCAGTTCTGCTCCATTGGCACCTTGGAGTTCATTGTCCCATTCCAGCTTTAGCCCAGGCAGTCCCATCCTGCTTGTTTTTCTCTCTCCAGCCCACGTTGTTTGCGCTCCTGGGCTGAGATTTGGATCATTTGTCCTTGGTGCCCAGCTGGAGAAGGAATTGTTTTGTCTCCCTGCTCTGTGCAGAGAGCTCAGCATCCCCTCATATGGAGCCCAGACCCACCCACTAAAGCAGCACAGAATCTGAAAAACATAAAAGCTAAACCTGAGACATCACAGGGATGGGTCATCTTCCACCCCTTTGTGCCTGTATTTTACCATCCTCACTGTAAAAATATTCTTAACTGTGTGTAAGGTGACAGCTTTACATACAATAAACACTTTTAAAAATATATTTGTTACTACTTTTCTCCCGCTCACAATCCTCCTTTTTCTTGTGCTGTTGGAACTGGTGTGGTCGTGGTGGTAGGGATGTGATTTTCTGGAGAAGATGCCTGAAATCCCTCCTTGCAACCTTTGATGCAAGGACAAGGCTTCTGAGTGCTGGCACTGATGCCTCAGGTTTAGCTTTTATGTTTTTCAGATTCTGTGCTGCTTTGGTGTGTGGGTCTGGGCTTCATGTGAGGGGATGGTGGCTCTGCACAGAGCAGGGAGACAAAACAATTCCTGCTCCAGTTGGGCACCAAGGACAAATGATCCAAATCTCAGCCCAGGAGCACAAACACCGTGGGCTGGAGAGAGAAAAACAAGCAGGATGGGACTGCCTGGGCTAAAGCTGGAATGGGACAATGAACTCCAAGGTACCAATGGAGCAGAACTGATCAAAGTGAGAGACTCTGTGAGCAGGTGTCCATTTTGTGACCATTTTGGGTCCATTTTGTGACCATTTTGGTTCATTTGGGTGCAGCCCTGGCTGGGCTCTGGTGCTGCCCAAGGTGGATCCATGGAGGAGATCCTTTGAATAAATCCCTGCTTTATTCTTTAGCTCTGTCTGGCTCTGCTCTAGGCCAGCCTGCCTTGTGCCCACCTGCACTGGCAGGGGAAGTGTGTGCTCCTGCAGGATGCCCAGGGATTCCTGGGCACAGTGAATGGTTCAGTGCTGGCTCATGGCTCTTCAGGACACACTGCTGCCTCCTCACTCTTTTTGTGGGGTTCAGAGATTTCGGCACATAACTTCCTTTGTGTTTGCACAGCAGCTTTTACCACCTGCAGGAGCTGCAACGTGCCCCAGAGCTGGTGCAGAAACAAGTCCTGAGCTGCTGGAGCCTTCCTTGCCAGAGTGAATACCCAGGGTGAATGTGTGACACACCTCTGTCTCCAAACACAGCCCTGCTGCTGAAGGAGCTCCTGGATGGCATCCCAACACACAGCAGGGGTGATGGAATAGCTGATCTTTAATGTCCCTTCCAGTCCAAACCCGCCTGGGATTCTAGATGTCTCTAATTGTTGGATTAAGCTTTTTTCCTGACTCAGAGATGGGGCAACTGAGAGGTGTTTTAAAAACTTTTATTCTATTTTTAGTCTCATGTGAAGGGTGGGACAATACAGATGTTATAATTCACACTTTTATAATTAGAAGCCAACTGTTTCTTCTATCAAACTTTAAGAATTCTCTACAAATTCATTTCCCACATTTAGTCATCCCCCTGTGCACATAGCCAAGGTGGTATTTTATCCTTGCTCTTCCTAAGTGAAGGGATGGATATGGGGTGGGCACACCAGGGAATGTCCCTAATTCCTGAGGCAGGGGAAAACGATTCCAGCTCAAGGGCTGACCTGAAGGAGCAGAATAATTGCCCCTCTCAGCACAGCCCCTGGTCCAGGGAAGTGCCTGTGTGGGGTGGGGAACCAGCTGGGATCCATCCCCTTTTCCAGCAGGGAAAGGGAAGAGGTGGCTGGGTGTGAGCAGGGTGCAAACACTGCTGAGCAGAGCCCGAGCTCCTCCCTGCTCTGGGAAGGGACCGTGGCTCTGCTCAGCAGCTCAAACCTCACACACATCCCTCCCCAAAAGGGAAATAATTGCCATATTCATTTGTGGAGGGAAATAATTACTTCATTCATGACACAAAGTCAATTTTTGTCCCGAACCAGAGGGAGCCCTGTACTGACAGAGGGAATTTGAAGGAGAGCAAAAAAATCAGCCTGGCATTTGTATTCCCAATTAAAGGCGAGAAGGAGCCTGTGGTGAGGTTGTGGGGGCTTTTCTTTTTCCCTCTCCCTCTGTTTTTTTGCACATCAAATTAGATAACAGCTAAAATGTTCTGGCTTCTCCAGCTCATGCTGGGGGAAGAGGAAAAGTCTCCTTTAACTTTGTTAGCTGTACTGAAATCAAAAGATGACTGAGGCAGGAGCTCCTTCCTTCCCTCATTTCATGGCAGCTGGGTGAGGAGCAGTGGCCAAACAGGGCAACCTGTCGGTCCTTTAGTGGGGCCAGGAGAGGCACAGGCAAGTGCTTCACACAGCTGAAACTGTTTATAGGGATTGAAAGGGAAGGGATTTTTTAAAAAAAGCACCTGGAGCCAGTGTGCTGTAGGAGATGGTGTCGCTGTGGGGTGGGAAATGGAGTCCTGGGTGAGGAGGACAGGGCATTCTGCAGTGGGAGCAGGGGGGAATTAGGAACTGGAGCCTTTGGAGTGGCTGCTGAGCTCTGGAATGGCTCCAGATCCTTCAGAACTGAGTGCCCACCTCTGCATCCCACGCCCCATGTGGATTGTCCCCTGGAGTCACTCCCGTGTCCCCTGCTCCCAAGGGAAGCTGGGGCACTGCTGGCTCCCCTGGGCCAGAGGGAAGGGGATGTCTGCACGGGCTAGCTGCTGGCTACTGGATTATGGGAGAAAAGAGGCAACTGAAGGTGTTTTTTTGTGCAAATAGATGTGTTTTTCCCCATCTGCACCACCATGGTTGAAGGGGTGATCTGTGATAGAAAATTGTCGAAACGTTGATGAATATTTCAGAAGGAGCCACATACATTGTACAGGGCTTTTCTTAAATATTTAACCGAATCTTAAATCTCTGAGAGGGGCGTTTAGGGGTTTGTTCAGCAGCAGTGGGAGCAGGGAGCCCAAGGGGGTCTGGGCTGCGAAATCCTTGCATGAGGCTCAGGACTTCCCTTGGGACGGGGCTGTCCAGCTCAGCCAGCACCACAGGGAATGTCATGGAATGCTGCAATGGGTTTGGAATCCTGTAATGGCTCAGAAGGGCCCTCACAGACCATCGACTTCCAACCCAGATATCCTTAAGGCCCTCCATATGGCGAGCTTTTCCTGCCTCCAAAACCAAGTGCAGAATGTAAAGATCTGGCTCCATCCTCCTCCCTGCATCCCTCAGAGCATTCCCAGCCTGTGCTTCTTCTGGGCACTGGCTAAATGCCCTTCCTGAGCCTCACATGCTTGAGCACAGCCCTCTCAGAAGGATGCAGAACAGGTTTGAAAAGCTGTTTTTTTCTCCTCCACGTTGACTTTTAAGCATCAGCACCCGGCTCCAGCAGGGAGGTGGTTTGTCCTTGTTGGAGGGATCTGAACTGGAGGTTTGGGGCCAGGCTGGGAACAGCCAGCCCAATCCATGAGCATTTGCACCACGGGGGAAGCAGGGAGCAGCTCACAGCCTGGTGAGTGGAAAAGTCTTGCTGGCTCGTAGCTATTTTGAGGTAAGGCATTAATTGAGGACCAGGGGGAAAACAATAAAACCATCCCCGAAATAGAAGCTGTCAAAATGTCGTTGCTAGGAGTGAAGCTGAGCCCAATTTATGGTATTTTCTTCCTGTTGCAGAGCTTCAAAGCAGCTGTAAGGGGGCCTGGATTTGGGGGTTTCTTTGCTCCCACCAAACCCAAACTTGCCAAAGATGTCCCCAGTGCCCGGAGCCGGGCACGTGGCAGGGCTGGTGCTTCTCCCTGACATTTAGAAGGTGCCTTCGGGGCCCCTTGCATTTGCTGCTCCAAAGATTTGCTTGTTTATTTTGGAAATTAGCAGCCTTCAAGCTTTTTTATTGAGAAAGCCTCTAAGAAAAAGGGGATTTTTTCACATGGAGGGAGGATTGCCTGCAGGACAAGGTTCGGAGGGGTTTTGCTTCCAAGGTGAGGAGAGAGTGGAGGGGTTTTGAAGGAGCAGTTTTGATGTTTCATGTACAAAGACAGCATTAGTGCAGTGCTGGGTGCGTGGTTCTGGGAGCAGGAGCTCCTGCTGCATCAGTCCTGGGGCTGGGACCTGGGGAGGATCAGCATCCCAACAGGACTGGCTTCTCCCAGCAGCCCCAAGTGGGAGCAGGGTGGTTTGTGCTTCTCCCACCCCACCTTGCCACTGCAGGAACAGCATTTCACCTGAAGAAGCAGGATGAACACTAGTGAGGGCAGCAAAAAGCCTGCTCTGCTTCCTGGGTTGGGCATGTGTGGTGGCCCATGAGGGCTGCTGGTGTCAGAGCCCCTCCTGCAGAATCCTTTTGGGTTGTTCCCATGCCACAACTTCCGAGGACCCCTCAGGACAAGCATTCTCTTTCCACCAATATTATCTCACAGCACTTGCCATCTTTTTTTCTCCCCCATGCAGAACGCTGCAAACCGAGACCCCCGAGGCGCCCGTGCAGCGCCAAGACAACTCTGGTATCTCTCTTTTAAAGATATATTTTCCATTTTGCAGTGTTCAAACACCATCTGCTGTTTTGCACGGCGGCGCTTTCACAGGAGGAGAGCGTTTTTAGGTGTAAATTGTTCTTTAAAGTACATATTGACAGTGCTGGAAGCTGGAGAGGCTGGAAAAACCTACAGAAAGTACCAGAGGCCTGGGCTGTGATGGCCATTCTCACTGTGGGGACACTCTGTGGTTCGATGGGATGTTGGGAAGGAATCATCTTCTGTGAGGGAGGCCCTGGCAAATGTGCTCAAAGGAGCTGTGGCTGCCCCTGGATCCCTGGAAGTGTCCAAGTGGTGCAGCAGCCTCTGGCCCAGCCTCTCCAGCAGGATGCTCCCAAATCCCTGCCCAGCCCAGGCACGCTCCACTGACCACCCCTACCCGAGCACAGGGAAGCAAACGATGATTTTCACATGGGATCTTTATGTTTTCTCCCATTTTTTCTATTTCATCTTCTCTTTTTTATTTTTTTTTCCCTTGCTGTTCCAGGTTCTCGCTGGCAACAACAGCCGTTGTGTTTTGACGAGTTAATAAACATCTCCCCCAGGAGCCAGGGAGCTCCAGCATGCTCTGCTTCACCCGTGTTTTACGTCTGGACTAACAGAGTTTGCCGAGCAAGAGGTGTTTTTCTAATCTGACATCTTAGTGGCTCACGTTTCCCACCTCTCCCTGGAGCTGCTGCGCTTCCCTGCTGCTACCGTGATGTTTCTGTTATCTCCTGGAGGGCAACCATGGCTGCAGCCCCCCTCTCCTTTCTGCCACCCCCATCCCACGTTATCACTCGGATCCTGTGCCTGGAGCTGTTTATCAGCCTCAGGAGCTGAGATACCAGGGCTCATTTTGCTCTGGGAACTGTGTGCTCCCATGGCACAGGATTCCCTCCATCACCAAAACCAACACCAACGAGCTGCTGCTGCTGAATGCCAGGGCTCTGCAGTGTGGGAATCCAGAGCTTCCCTCTGGCTGACCTGGTGGGCCTGGGACCCTGGCAGGGGTCAGGAACCCCCCTGGACAGAGCCCCCAGAGACACTGTCTGTGATCTCTGTCCATGGAAATGAGTTTTCAATCTTACAGGATGAATTACAAGCTCTGAGTGTTTGATATGAGTAATAATTAAGTGTGACACGAGTGCAAAAGTAAAATTTTAGGATTCTAGATTAGGGGTTCAGAGGGGACAAGATGGAGGAATTGGGTGTGTCTTGTCCTTTTTCTCCTTCTTCATGCCCTCCATGTTTCACTGTGGTGTTGGCATTTTTCTGTTGGTTCAGGCTGGGGACACACTGTCCAACGTAGGTGACAGATTTTGGCACGTTATTGTAAATCCAGCACAGGTAGTTTGTGGTATTTAATGTTTGTAACATCCCACTGAGGGCAGAGCCCCACACGCTGCCCTGCAGGACAGAGCTGCGGCAGGGCAGCAGAACATGTTAGAGATAAACAGAATAAACAACCCTGAAACCAGCACAGACCAATTATGGCTTCTTCTTTGGCAGCGGGGCAGAAAGACAGAGACTTTCTACAATCTCGGAATCATCAGTACCTCAGATTCCAGCACTACAGGGCTGGCACACCTTGTCCTGCTGCTCCCAAGCACCTCCATCACTGCTCCACCAACGCCAAGCCCCACAACCTGTAGGTTTTCCCAGCCTCACGGACCAAAATCCAAGATTTCTTCATCATTTTCAGACCAGTGTGTGGGGAAGGCCTCGGAAACCTGAAGAGGGAAGCTGCTCCAGACCTGCTGTTACTGGGATGCCCCTCAGGGCTGCACCCAGCTGGAGGTGGCTGCTGCCTTCGTGCCTTTTGGCAGGAAGCATCGAGTCCTTGGACGTGGCATGAGGCAGCCCTGGGAAGGCGGTGCGTGGTCCATGGAGCCAAATTGCCAGTTCTGACTTGTAGAACATGATTGCTCCTGAATTATGGATGGTTATTGCACCTCCTGGATGATAAATTATTGAGCTGACATGCTGGATGGAGAGCAAGGGCCCTGCTCATGGCAGGTGGGTCTGGAATGTGCTGTCTTACAGGGTGTGGGGGAGGTTTTCCCCACTTTCCTTCCTGAGCAAGAGCATCTTGGCCTGAAGCTGTGGGAACAGCAGAGCCCTGCTCACCCAGCCAACTGTGAGGGCAGCCCCAGCCAAAAATCCCTGGTGAGGGATCCTGGGCAATCCCTGCCCTGGGACATGGACAGGAGCTCCGGGATCCCCCCTCTGCCTGTCCTGCAGCATCATCACGGGCACTTCTGAGCCCAGGAACCTCTCCTTGCCCTCAGGGGGATGTGGGTCGTGGTTTGTTTGGCTGATTTGGGGCTATTTGTCTCCCAGGCTGTGGTGGACCAGCACTCCTGGCGAGGCACAGGCACGGCAGGTCTGCTGAGCCCCTTGTGCTGCCGGCAGCCCTGGGCTTTAGGGACTCCCTGAGGTGGCTGTTCCATCATGTCTAACAGACCTTGACAGACCCATGTGCCCCAGGAGTTTGCCTAAATGCTTTCTGGGGGCCACTTAGCCTGTAGGTCTCCGTAGCACCCTGTGGCAATGAGTTCCATAATTTAATCGTGGGTGGCGTGGAAAAAGCGCCGTCTTTTGTTTGTCCCTAAATCTGCTGCCTGATAACTCGATTTGGACCTTCCTAGTTCCTCTCTTGGAAGAAATGGGGAATTATCAGTGTCTTTGCACCTGCTCCACAACACTGTCCTGCTGTGGCTTTTCTTTCCCTCTCCCTTATTCATCCCTCCTGGCAATTTCCAGCTCTCCTGCCAGCTCTGCTTCACACAGAGGATGGAGATGGGAAGGTCCCTGCTTTGCTTCGTGGCTGTACTGATCTCCTTCTCCTCTTCCAGATGCTGGGGAGGCACCACTGACATCGGTCCAAGTGCTGACAGCTCCCTCTGGAGCAAACCCTGCTCTCAGTGAACACCCCCAAGGCATTTCCTGGTGGTTTGGGGTGCTCACTTCCTTCCCCTTTGGTTCCCTGTGGATGTGTGGAGCTGTTCCTGCCACCCCTTTGGTTCCCTGTGGATGTGTGGAGCTGTTCCTGCGACTCCTTTGGTTCCCTGTGGATGTGTGGAGCTGTTCCTGCCACCCCTTTGGTTCCCTGTGGGCATGTGGAGCTGTTCCTGCCACCCAGCCCAGCCCCTGACACAGGAAAGGGTTCCTGACGTGGGTTATGGCCACCTTGGGCATCTCCATCTCCTGACCAGCCTCTCCTGGCCCCGGGGGAGCAGCTTTCACCTCCACCCTCCTGTGGGACACAGATGCTGTGAAGCACCATCCAAGGTGGAGGAGAGAGGTGACACCAGGGTCCAAGAGGACACAGGGGGAGGGTTTGTGTCTGCCCATGCCCAGCAGGATTTCCATCTCATCTCAAGCTGAAGCCAAGGAGACTCTGGAGTGGAGAGTGAAGCGCTTTCCCTAATCAAATCACACGCCAGCGTCACTTGTAAAGCTCTGCAAAGCAGAAAGGACTTGGGAGCCACTGAACCACAAACTCCTGCTCCCTCCCCAGTGCCTCCATGGAGATCCTGCCTCTCTCCTCCAGCTCTTCCCATGAGCTCAGTCTGGGAGGGAGGCAGGACTCAGAGACCCCACCTTCTGCCCCACACCTGCACTCCAGGTATCCCATGGGCTGGAGGATCTGGGGATATGTAAATGGTGTCTCCATTGGCTGGGTCTTCATCTCGGGGTGTTCTGCCCTTGTCCCTGACAGGGAGGGCCCCTGGGCACACATGCTGTCCTGTGTCAGAATCTGTGGGTATTGGTGATTCCGAGATTGTAGAAAGTCTCTGTCTTTCTGCCCTGTTGCCAAAGCAGAAGCCATAATTGGTCTGTGCTGGTTTCAAGGTTGTTTATTCTGTTTATCTCTAACATGTTCTGCTGCCCTGCCGCAGCTCTGTCCTGCAGGGCAGCGTGTGGGGCTCTGCCCTCAGTGGGATGGTACAAACATTAAATACCAGAAACTCCCTGTGCTGGATTTACAATAACGTGCCAATATCTGTCACCTACGTTGGACAGTGTGTCCCCAGCCTAAACCAACAGAAAAATGCCAACACTACAGTGAAACATGGAGGGCATGAAGAAGGAGGAAAAGGACAAGACACACCCAATTTCCTCCATCTTGTCCCCTTTGGACCCCTAATCTAGAATCCTAAAATGTTACTTTTGCACCCATGTCACACTTAATTATTACTCTTATCAAACACTCAAAGCTTGTAATTCATCCTGTAAGATTGAAAACTCTTTTCCATGGACAGAGATCAGAGACAGTGTCTCTGGGGGCTCTGTCCAGGGGGGTTCCTGACCCCTGCCAGGGTCCCAGACCTGCCAGGGCAGCCAGAGGGAAGCCCTGGATTCCCACAGTCCTGCTAACCAAGGGGCTCTCCTCCATCCTCAGCTTCCACGAAGGTGCTGCATCTTCTCCTGAGCCTGGCTCAGCTCCCTCGGGAGCCCCCAGGCATGGAATGTGCCTCCCTGTTTGGAGGTGAGGGGCAGCAAAGCCCCGTGCCTTCACCTCCCTGCCCTCAGCCCAAAGGGGAAACCTGGGGAGCAGCGGTGTGGGGTGGGGGAGCCCACGGAGAGGGGAAGGAAGGGAGGGTGCTGGCTGTTTCACCCTCAGGGAGCATGGGAGAAAATCAGCAGGGACTCATAGAAACATGGAATGGTTTGGGTTGGAAGGGACTCTAAGGATCACTTTGTTAACCCCCTGCCATGGGCAGGGACACCTCCCACTGGACCAGGTGGTTCCAAGCCCATCCAGCCTGGCTCTGGACACTGCCAGGGATGGGGCAGACATAGCTTCTCCGTGCCACCCTCACAGGGAAGAATTTCTATCTTGCATCTCCTCGAAATCTCCCCTCTTTCAGCTTCAAACAGTTCCCCCATGTGCTATCACTGCTGGCCCATGGCAAACCGAGGGGACACTGGCTCCACCCAAAACACACTGCTCCACCTGTTCTGCAGTAAAACCTGTTCTTTCCTCCTCCCAGCCCTTTTCTGCCCTGTGTAGGGAAGTAAATTCCCTGTCCTTCTCGGGCAGCATCCAGGACTTTTCTGTGGCAGGGCAGCAGGTCTGTCAGCAAGAATTTCTGCAGCCTCCTTTGGTGCTCCCAAAGCTCTCAGGTGAGGAAATCATCAGTAGTAGGAGGGAAAAATAAATGAAATTAACCACTGCTAGCTCAGTGTTTACTTCGTGCCTGTAACAACAAGGTCCCTGTTAAAATTCCTTCTTTACAAAAAGCAGAGGGATTTCAGCCCGGCTGCATTCCCAGAGGAGGGAAGAGAATTTTTGTGGGGCAAGAGGAGATGTGGCAGGGTGAGCTGGTGGGGAGGCAGTGGCAGGACATCCAGGCATCCCAGGGAAATCAGAGCTCTCTGCAAGGCTTTTCCACGCTGGGAAAGCCTTTCCCAGTGCCTTGACCCCACGTTATCAGTAGCTTTGCTGCCTATCCCCTCTTTTTCCCCTGCGTGCTGGTCTTCAGACGCTCTCTCCTTCCTAATGCCTTATTAGGCTGGCAGGACTGTTTGTCCCGATAGCACAGCTATGGATAATGCCATGCAAATTGCCTCCAAGACCTCTGAACCCCCAAATAAAAAAAAGCACCTCTGGCTACCCCTGGCTGCAGCCTTTCCAGCCGACCACAGCTGCAAATAATGTCTGAGGGCTCAAAAGAAGAAGCTCTTTAAACAAAAATAAATAAAATTGTCCTTCTTCCCACTGATTGAAATGGTTTTTTGTACCGTAAAGATGTCTTGATAAGTCGGTGCCAGCAAGCCCAGCCTTATCCCAGACCACCAAGGTATTTAGTGAGGAGCAAGGTCAACAGAGGAGGTTTCAGCCCACTCAGGTCTGCTCCGCCTCCCAAGTTTGGGTGGGAAAAGAAACCCACCCCTCCCATGACCAGCGCTGAAGGGCGCCGTGACCTTGAGTCTGAACAAGTGAGTCTTTGTCTCACCTCCTGCTTCAGCTTTGGTGTGGGAATCCAGGGCTTCCCTCTGGCTGCCCTGGCAGGTCTGGGACCCTGGCAGGGGTCAGGAACCCCCCTGGACAGAGCCCCCAGAGACACTGTCTGTGATCTCTGTCCTGGGAAAAGAGTTTTCAATCTTACAGGATGAATTACAAGCTTTGAGTGTTTGATAAGAGTAATAATTAAGTGTGACATGGGTGCAAAAGTAAAATTTTAGGATTCTAGATTAGGGGTCCAAAGGGGACAAGATGGAGGAAATTGGGTGTGTCTTGTCCTTTTTCTTCTTCTTCATGCCCTCCATGTTTCACTGTGGTGTTGGCATTTTTCTGTTGGTTCAGGCTGGGGACACACTGTTCAACGTAGATGATAGATATTGGCTGATTATTGTAAATATAGCACAGGTAGTTTGTGGTATTTAATGTTTGTAACATCCCACTGAGGGCAGAGCCCCACACGCTGCCCTGCAGGACAGAGCTGCGGCAGGGCAGCAGAACATGTTAGAGATAAACAGAATAAACAACCTTGAAACAGCACAGACGAATTATGGCTTCTGCTTTGGCAATGGGGCTGAAAGAAGAGACTTTCTACAATCTGGGAATCACCAATATCTCAGATTCCGACACTTTGGGAGTTCCCTCCTTTTCTTATTCACCCGATTGCCATCTTTTGGAACGCTTTCATGCTGTGCCTGGGACCCGAGTGGCCACCCGGAGATGTCCCTGCTCAGGTGTGTCACCCGTGGGATGTGCTGGTCCTGCTGCACCCCTGGGCTGGTGCAGAATGCCAGTCCCTCCGGCTGCCAGGGCCCTTTCCCATGTGCCATCCCCTGCCCCTTGGCAGCACCCATCCCCTCTGGGGCTGAACCTGCCCAGCACAGCTCCTCACACCTCGGCTCGGCTGCTGGGAGTGGTCCTGCCGCGCCGGGAATTTGATTGACACGTTCACGCCTGGCCATTAGAGGGAAAACGAGGGCTAGTACGTAAATACCTGGGAGGAAAAACAGCCCTTTGCCTTAATGATAGTTTGTCATGTCATATTTTTCTCAAATTGCGCAATGGGGGTAAGTGAACCCTTCATTTGCATCGCTTTAATTCGTATTTTGAATACCAGACTGCCTTAAACGCTGCCCGGTTTAACCCACCCGCTCTCACTCGTTTTCCACACTGCTTCCCAAAGCAGGCACTCTGAAACTGCACTCACATGGCCTGATCCAGCTGGAAAACACCTTTTTGTCCTGCTTCGGCTTCCCAGAGCTCTTACCCCCAGTGCTGGGTTTGCATCAGGGCTCTTCCCTCACAGCTTCGCTCCCTCGACAGCAACTCGAAATGAATTTTGTTTTGGGGGTTTTTTTTTGTTTGTTTGTTTTGGTTTGGGTTTTTTTTGTTGGTTGTTTTTTTTTTTTCCCCACTGCTCTTCAGCCTTTTCCAGCACGTCCCACTGCTCTGTAAACACCGGCTGAAGTGTGGGATGCTCGAGGTGGCACTCAAGGCAGCTGCACCACCACTGATGTGCAGGTGGCCCAAGCAGCGTGCCACCAGTTCTTCCTGGTTTTTTTGGGGGTTCCTCTGGCTGAGGGAGAGGGTGGGAGAAGCAGCCTGGGCAGTGGCAGGTCTGATTTTTAAATATACTGCCAAAGGGAGTAATATCCTTAACTAAAGATCGATTTTTCCTTGTGTCATTAAGTTGGACACAACAGGTCATGTACACAGAGCCAAGGATCTCTAATTCTTGAGGTTCAGAAGATGCCTTGGGAAAGTGAGGAACCCACTGTTCCCATGCATCCACCGGAATCCAAAGATTATTTGGGGATGATGCCATAAATGTGCCTGGTATAGGTTTTTGAGGATCTTTTGGGATTGGCCAAGCATCCACCAGGACACCAACCAACCAGGTGAAAAATGGTTTCTCGGGGGTTGTGTTGGGCAAACATATGGTATCTAAACCTGAAGCATTAGCTAAAGTCACCCAAACATTTCTTTCAGGTTGGCTAACTGGCAAGAGCTCCTGACAGCTCCAAGGTGGATTTTCATTTTTGGGTGAGGGCGTGCGTGCAGCACCCAATGGAACAGCTTTGCACCCTGCTGGGGTTTGCACTGCAAGGTGGATTTTCATTTTTTTGGGTGAGGGTGTGTGTGCAGCAGCCGATGGAACAGCTTTGCACACCCTGCTGGGGTTTGCACTGGCTCTGGAGGCGAGGAGCAGGCTGAGCCCCACACCAAACCCGTGGCTGGAGCAGCTCGCCGGGCACGGGGATCTGGCACCGAATGCACAGCCCTGGTGGCACCGGCTGTAATTGATGCCAGGGCGCCTCAGCCCCCGCTGCCCTACCCCAGGAGCTGAGCAGCTGCCAGCAATTAAAACTAGTTAGCAGTTCCCATGATATTTTAACCATTTCTAGGCAGGCAGCCGTGGCAGCTCCTCCTTCCTCAGCGGAAAAGAGTGGGGCTTGTTGGCACTCTGATTGCACAGACACTGCTGCAGCTTGTGGCTTTGCTGAGTTTGGGGGTCTCTCTCCCACCCTAAAAAGCATTGCTGAGTCCTTTTGGCCTCCCCCCTTCCTCCACTGAGCTGGGGTGGGGTTTAAACCCATTCTGAGAGCTTGCGAAGCTGTGAGGTTGTTTACAATTCTTTACAAGGGTGGAGATATGGGCATATCGTGGAACAGTTTGGGTTGGAAGGGACTTAAAGATCATTTAGTTGCAACCCCCTGCCATGGGCAGGGACACCTTCCACTGTCCCAGGTTGCTCCAAGCCCTGTCCAGCCTGGCCTTGGGCACTGCCAGGGATCCGGGGACAGCCACAGCTGCTCTGGGCATCCTGTGCCAGGGCCTGCCCATTCTTACATTGAAAAAATTCCTTCTAACATCTCTAAATCTCTCCTCTTTCAGCTAAACACCATTCCCCTCATCCTTGTGCTACCTGCCTCAGTAAAAAGTCACTCTCCATCCTTTTTATTAGCCCCCCTTAAACCCAAAGGCCACATATCAAGAAGCAGTTGCAGGATACCTCCCTCAGTGTGTGAATTTTATCTTTTATTACTTGTGTGCGTCTGCATCTGTTATTTTTATGCTCCTGCAGCTACATCCTGTGGCCTGGGATTTAATGCTCGTTTTGGGGGGGAGGTGAGAGGATGGGTCTGAGAAAGACGGAGAGAGACCTTTTAAAAGAGCGTGTAGTAATAGGATGAAGGGGAATGGCTTCAAACTGAAGCAGGGCAGGGTTAGGTGACGATATTACGAAGAAATTGTTCCCTGGGAGGGTGGTGACACCCTGGCACAGGTTGCCCAGAGAAGCTGTGGCTGCCCCATCCCTGAAAGTGTCCAAGGCGAGGTTGGACGGGGCTTGGAGGAAGGTGTCCCTGGTGATGGAAGGAGATGATCTCGCAGTCCAAGAGCGCGGCAGGACGCTGCTTTCCGCGGGGGGCTCGGGGGGCTCCGGCTCGGCTGGCGTTGCGTGGCTCCCTCTGGTGCCCGCCAGCTCCGCTGCACAGCGGCTCCTCATCCATCCATCCATCCCTCCATCCATCCATCCATCCCTCCATCCATCCATCCGTGCACTCCCCGCGCTGCAGCCGCGCATCCCGGGCCGGGGCGGGCGGAGCGCGGGCGCCGCTCCGGGCAGGATCCGCCCCGGTCCGCCCCGTCCCGCCCCGGTCCGCCCCGGTCCGCCCCGGTCCGCCCGTCCCGCCCCGTCCCGCCCCGCCCGGCGCCGGGCAGCCCGGCAGAGTGGCGAGGCGGGCAGCGCTCCGCTCCCGGTGCCGCTCCGCTGCCGCCATGCCGCCGCCCGGCCCCCGCCGCCTCTCCCTCCTCCTCCTCCTCATCCTCTCCTTCCTCCCCGCGCTGCTGCTCCGCCGGGCGCTGGCCGCCGCAGGTAAGGGGGCGCAAGTTTGGGGGGGCTGTGGGGTGGGCAGCGTCCCCCTTAAAAAGTTCACCGCGGTTGAGGTGCCCAGCTTGGGACGCCGAGTTGTTTATTTTTTATTTTTTTAATTTTTTCTTTAATAGAAGGTGTTGGCTGGGGGGAGCCGGCCCCTCCGTGCCGCGGATGCTCCCGGGGAGGGGATGCTCCGGTCCGGGAGGGATGATGTGATGTTCTGGGTGGGTGGGTGGGTGCGGGCTGGCAGCGCTCCCCGCCGCGGTGCTCCGCGGGGACACGGGCTGGCAGCGCTCCCCGCTCCACGGGGGATGCTCCGGGGGATGCGAGCTGCCAGCGCCGCTCCCTGCCCGCCTCGCCGTGCCGCTTCCTTATATTTCCCTCTCTGTATATACATATATATTTATTTTTCTTGGCAAAAGCAAAACAAACCCAGCCCTGTTTGTAGTAGTAGCGCCGGCTGTGATTCCCCGGCAAGTCAAATAACTAACTATTCATCCTGGATTTTTTAATATTTTTTTTTTTACTGATTATTATTAAATCTGCATTTTTATAAACTGAGCGATTGATGGCCGGGCAGCCGAGTGGTTTTTTGCTATGGCTGTTCAAAGTTTCCTGTGCTCAGCCCAATCTTGTGATTGAGATGCGCTTAAATCCAACCCTTCCGTTAGCGGTGCCTGCCAGGGACACGAAGCAGAGGCACGTCTCTCCTGCTGCCCTCTCTCGTTAGGACTCCTGTGACCAAACTCAGCCTTTTCTCTGTTTATTCCCCCCACACCCACTCCACAACTCACAGACATCCCCAGCGCTTCATCCTTTGTCATCCTCCAGCGGTGCAAACGCAGCCGCCCGCGTTTATTAATAATAATTTATTATTGTTAAAAGGTGTGCTGGAGCGGAGAGCTCGGAGGGACAGCCCTGTGGAGTTTGGTGGCTTTTGGGAGGCTGGCAAAGACCAAAAACCATATCGGGCAAGGTCGTTATCCCGGCGGGAATTCGGGATCTGGCGCTCCCCGCAGCTCCCGGCGAGGGTTTGAGGACGCGAAGCACAGATCGGTCTTGTTAAGGAGTTGAAAGCGTCTCCTGACAAGCCGATTTTCTAGGAAAATGAACCAAGCCTTCTTTTCTGAAGCGTAATTAAGGTGACGAGGAATTTTAGGGAGGGAGTCTAATTAGATTAATATTTTTTCCGCCTCCGCCGCACAAAGATCCAGTGTATTTCGGCAAATGGGAAACAGGAATGGCACTATTGACTTATCCGGGGGCCTGGACGTGGCTGCAGCAGCATCCTGCGGGCAGGGGAAACTCTCCCTCGGTGGGAAGGGAGAGGTTTGGGAGCTGGCAACTGGTGTGATTCTGCTGGGTGGGAGCTGTGCTGGAGGGATGGGCAGCGAGGAGCAGCTCTGGGATTTTGGGAAGGCTGGATTAGCCAGGCTGGATTAGCCAGGCTGGATAACCCCAGGCTGCTGTGGGTCAGGGTTTAGCCAAGCTTTCCGTGGCTGCTGATGGGAGCTGGGGGGATATCACCATGTTCGTGCCTGGCTCTGCCCTCTTATCTTCGTGTGCACCAAGTTCACGCAGGGCTTGAAATAAAACTGGGCAGGAGGGAGGGAATGAAGAAGAAAAAAAAATCCAAACAAGTTAAACCTGACCCACCTGGCTCAGTTTGAGTCTGGGGAGCTCTCTCAAGGCATGCTGCTAATCTGGCATATGTACGTGTGTGTATAATAAAGTTTGTAGCTGGAGAGCTATAATTAGTGTTTCTCAAGGAGGGCTGTGTAGTGGTGGCATGTGATGAGGCAGAGGAGGGAGCTGAGATAGGTGCTCAGCCCTGGTGATGGTGCACTCCCTTCCCCATCCTTGCCTGGTTTCTAGGGAGAGGCAGAATTGTTTTCACCCAGAAAACAATTTTCTCTTTTAATAACAAAGAAGGTGTGTGTTGTTTGTGTCAGGTTTTGCAGTGTGGGGGTAGAAGTGTTGTTTTGGATGGGGCTGTGAAACCCAGAAAGCATCTGGTGTGCTCATCCATGCTGCTGGAACCCAGCTCCCAGCATGTCCCTCCTCCCTGAGCCTGGGGCTTTACCTGCCAGGCTGCTCTCCAGGCTTCACCTGCTCCTCTGGGTAGGAAAACAATTTGGGGTGAGGATTTGGAGCCGTAGAAGGGCGGCTGAAATCCAGAGGGTGATGCTGCAGGTGGGGACTCAGCTGACAGAGGTGTTTTTAGGCAGCTGTCATCCTGGTGAAGGAACATCCTTCCATCCTTCTGCCCTGCCAGCAGCAGGAAACACCCAGGGACAGCGGCATGGAGGGGAGATAGCAGCACTGCTGTCCCCCAGCAGCATGAGCACAAAGGTGGCAGGAGGCTGCCTGCCTGCCTGCTGCTGCCAGCGTGAGCAGATGGCTGGGGAAAAAATGCTCCAGGACCTGTTGCCTATCAAATCCTGCCCTTTGGAAGTGGAGGCTTGAGGACAGGGCTGTGTGGAAGAATCTGCTCAGGGGTTTTTTATCTCCTTCTCCTTCAGCTGCTTTTTTGTGGAGCCCTCTCTCTCTCTTTCTCAGAAGCTGGTGCTGTCTGTGCATGGTAGCAGCAGAGGGAAATACTGGAACAACAACAAAAAAAGGAGAGAAATGGAAAACCACTACTTTATAGGGGGCAGAATCTCTTGGAAATGGTAGTTGGGGGGGGCAGGGAGGAAATCCAGCTTGTGTTTACTCTGCTTAGAAAGCAAAAGCTGACCCTGTAAGGAGCTTGGAGGGCTCAGCTGTGCTCTTCATCTCTGTAGGGTCCTGTGGGTCCCCGGGGTGCTGGTTCCCTTTCCATCCCTGTCCTGGTCGAACAGGAATTGTATATACAAAAACATCTAAAACCCAGATCTGTGTTTTGGGTCAGTTAAGTGAGCTAAGATGCTGCAAGGAGCTCAGCTTTCCTTCCATTTCCAGCAGTGGCGTCCCCACGGATTTCTCCCTCCCTTTGGGATAATCCTGGCAGCCTTGGGGGGTTTTGGGAGAGTCCTGAGCTGAGCTTTGCTGGGCAAAGGCAGGCTGGCAGGCCAGGAATGCTGTGAGGTGAGGATGGAGGGAGCTGTGTGGAGTCTGAGGAGTTCATTACAGCAGATGTTGGTGCCGTAAAGCCACAGGTTCCTGCTGTTTCCTATTCATTTATATCTTCCCGGCTTTAGCGATGCTAATGTGAGTGAAAACATTTCCTGGGGGGGCTGGGGGGGGAGATAAATCATGAGCCCATTCCCTCTGCCCCCTTCCTGCCATCCCACCCGTGGGAAGGGGGAATTAACAGGGTGCAAGGGATGCCTGAGCCGCTCAGTGGCTGCCATCAGCTCCTCCGTGGCAATTGGAGGCCCACTGGCTCCAATTTTGGTTTTGCATAATCTGCAAAGCTGTAATTTGCTGTAATCAGTTGTATTGTGCAAGCCACCCCTGCCTGTGAGTCAGAGCACGGTGGCACCGAGCTGACACAGCCCTGGCCCTGGGGATGCTGGGCTCTGCAGGGGATCTGTGGCTGAGTCCTGTCCCTCTTGGGAGTGTTCAACACACCTTGCATGGGGTCCTGGTCCAGTGGGAGGTGTCCCTGCCCGTGGCAGTGAGGCTGGAACGAGATGAACTTTAAGGTCCCTTCCAACCCAAACCATTTTGTGACTCCCTTCTGTTGGCTGCAGGGAGCCTGGGCAATCCTTCCCTGGCTCTGCCGGGGCTCGGGACCTTAAGGAAGTGTGTGAGCTGTATCTCCAAAGAGTGAACCAGCAGCTTTTCAGTGATGTTTCCTCTCACGTTAGGCTGGAGAAATCCTGTGTGCCCTGCAGTGGGGCTGCATAGGGCTGGGAATTCACTCTGGGCTGAAGGGAGCCTGGGCAATCCTTCCCTGGCCCTGCCAGAGCTCGGGACCTTAAGGAAACGTTGTGTGAGCTGTACCAAAAAGCAGAGCTTTTGTAGTGAACCAGCAGCTTCTGAGTGATGTCTCCCCTCGTGTTAGGCTGGAGAAATCCTGTGTGCCCTGCAGTGGGGCTGCATAGGGCTGGTAATTCACTCTGGGCTGAAGGGAGCCTGGGCAATCCTTCCCTGGCCCTGCTGGGGCTCGGGACTTAAGGAAATGTGTGAGATGTATCTCCAAAGAGTGAACCAGCAGCTTCTCAGTGATGTTTCCTCTCATGTTAGGCTGGAGAAATCCTGTGTGACCTGCAGTGGGGCTGTGTAGGGCTGGGAATTCACTGTGGGCTGAAGGGAGCCTGGGCAATCCTTCCCTGGCTCTGCTGGGGCTCGGGACCTTAAGGAAGTGTGTGAGATGTATCTCCAAAGAGTGAACCAGCTGTATCTCCTTGGTAGTGAACCAGCAGCTTCTCAGTGATGTTTCCTCTCACGTTAGGCTGGAGAAATCCTGTGTGGCCTGCAGTGGGGCTGCATAGGGCTGGGAACTAGGCTGAAGGGAGCCTGGGCAATCCTTCCCTGGCCCTGCCGGAATTACCGGGGACTGTGGGGCAGTTCTGGAGCCCGGGCTCGCTTCTGCTCCCTGCTCCGAGGGTGATGCTGTTCCTGGGATAAAGCATTTCTGCCCCCCCTTGGGGAGCAAAGCATCCCGAGGGCTGCAGCGAGTATTATTTTCGAAGGCTCCTGGTTTTTGGGAGGCCTGAGTCACGGCGCAGGAATGCGCTGGGCTGGCAGCCCTGGACCTGCTCCTCGGCGAGGGGAAGAGCTGCTGCCTCTCCTCCTCCTCCTCCTCCTCCTCCTCCTCCTCCGGAGCCCGTTCCCCATCCCAAACCGCTGGGCTGGGCTGCTAGCAGCCACGTGTTTGCTGAGCTTGGCTTTTTAGGGGATTTTTTTTCTTTTTTTCCATCTGTCTCCTATTTCCCCTTTTTTTTTTTTTTTCTTTTTTTTTTTTTTTTTAAGGGGCTCAACCCCCTGTTTTTTTTTTATTTATTTTTATTGGGCCCAGCACCTCTGCTGAGGGAAAGGCAGAGATCAAACGGCAGCCAGGCTGGGAAAAGCTGGGTGAAGCCAGGCTGGAAAACGAGGAAAGGGAAGGGAAGCAGGAATTATTTAGCGCGGGGCTTGCTCCAGCGTGTCCTGCACTCTGCCTTTAATCTCCTGCGAGTCCCTCCCTGCCGCAGCCCGGGTCTCCTCTGCTCCCTCCTGCCTTGGGTGGCTTCTCCCACTCTTAGGGAGGCTGTTCCCAGTTCAGAGCCTCCCCCAGACCCACACAGGGTCAGGTTTGTAGTGAAACCCCTGGGCCTCCTCCCTGGCTGGTGTAGCTGGGGGTGTTGGAGCTGTAAGCTTTAAACCAAACTCCTGATGGCTGGGGATGTGTCCTGGTCAAGGGACAGTGGTGACAAGTTGGTGTTTCTGCAGGTAGCCCCAGTCTTCCTCCGTGGAGAAATTCAGGTGGGGCAAAGCAAGCCCCATGTCACCGCCAGGCTCAGCACAGGCAGGGCGTCCTGCAGCCTGAGAGGCAAAAAGTGTGTTTTTTTGGTGTGTGAGCTCTGCTCCCCGCCTTCCCTGGCTTTGCCAGGCTCCTTCCCTTGCCTGCCTGGCTGGAGCATCCATGGAGGCCTCAGTGTCTTCTCTCTCCTTGTGTTTCAGCCCCTCTCTGCTGGGGTTGATGGCCAAACTCTCACTTGTTCAGTGAAACATCCCCTTTTCAGTTAATTCCTTGCTGCATCGAGGAGGAATTACCAGGTCCCAACCCTTGGGAATGGCTGTGAAGCCACGTGGGGTATGGCATGGGGATGGCAGACATGGCAGGCCCAAAATTGGCCTGTGACCATGGAACTTGTGTTTATCCAAGTGAAATATAAATCAGGAGCTGCATCCCGCTGTCTGCCACGCATAGCTTGGTCTGGTTAGATGTGGCTGACAGGAGTCCCCCAGCATTTAAAAATCAAATGGTTTTGAGCTATTTTGCCCCTTTGGCCTTGCTTGCTGTGTAGGTTTAAGGCAGTGCTGGTGTGTTGTGTTGTTGTCATTTTTTTTGTTACCCTGGGAGGTGAAGGGTGCTAGGTGAGACACTCGCTACTTATATTATTACTTAAGTGTAATAGCATACCTGGTTATACAAGAAGAAAAGTGAGCAGAGCTTTTCTGACCTGGAATTCAAGGTCTGGACTGTCCCTTTCTCCAGGGAAGCAAGTCCTTTCAGGAAAGGAAGAAGGCCTTATGGATTTCGGGGGCATTTTGTGTAATACCTGTGTACACACACACATGCAGCACGGCTGCCCTCGCTTCTCTCCCCACTTTATCCCCACATCTTTTGGGAATAACAAAGGAGGAGGAAAAGGGCTGGTTTGTACCAGGAGTGATCCCTTCCCAGCTGGAATACCCAGGGCTGTCAGCCCAGTTGTGGTGGAGCCAGACACAAAAGTCACATCCCGGCATCTCTCCTGCTTCCGCGAGATCTCGCTGGTGTGGTTTCCATCAAGACCTCATGAATAACCTTTGCTCCCCTCCTTCACAAGCCTGCACCCAGTGTGAGAGCTGAGGGATTGTTTCCCTTTGAAAGAGCATGGAAAATCTCATTATGAGATGTTTAATGCCTGTTAGATCCATCTGCCTCCCTCTCAAGAGGGGGCCACCGCGGGAGGAGAGCTGAGGACATCTGAGATGGGTGGGCTTGGGGGCTCTGTGGGGATGATGCTGGGGGCATCAGCTGGGGATCCCTGCAGGTGGATGGTACAGAATGCTACAAAGAGGTGTGAGGAGTGGAAAAAAGCTTCAGTGGAAGTGGAGAAATACTCTTGGAGCTGATGTTGCTGCATGTGACATCATTTTTGGATGCTTTGTCTTATGCTAGGGATGAGGTGCAGCACACCTTGATGTGTTGAACCAAAGGCTGTGCAGGTAAAACATGGGTGAGTGCAGGGTGGGAAATGGGGAGTGCTCCTTCCTGGAAGGCATCACGATGCTCCTCCCCGCCAGGCATCCCTCCCTGTTGCAGCTGTATGGAGACAGACGTGGTGGCTCTCAAATGATGGCAGGTGAGGGCACAGCTGAGGTGACAGCAAGGTTCTCTGCACCCAGACTTTGTCCTGCTGTTGCTTTGTGAGTCCTTCCTTTTGTGGAGCTCCTCTCCCTGCTGGGAGCTGCCCCTGGCATGGAAGTGACCCCTCCTTGCCCCCTTCTCGCCATTTAAACGCCTCTACAGGTCCCATGTCACCACTAAAATGGGTGAGTTTGGGCTGCCCACCTTTGGGTGGGCTCCTGGGTGTACCTGCCCCTCCTGGGGCGGTGGCAGGATGGAGGGACGGACATTTCCAGCCAAATCCAGGCTTCCTGGCCAGGTGGCTGGCGGGGGCGGGAGGCTATTAAAAGGGTTGTGTTGCACTGTGCAGCGTGGGAGTTCTCCTTAGGCAGGAGGTTGCAGAGCCCAGGAATTCCTCAGGACAGATTCCTGGGAGAAGGGGCACGCCTGGGATGCAGAGGTGCCATCAGCAGTGTCCTCAGTGTGAGGTTTGGGGCACACGTGAGGGCATCCACAGCAGGGGCTGAAGCACCGAGGTGAAGACTGTTTCACTGAGCCTCCAGTGGACTCACATGGTGTCTGGGAAACTCTTAATTCCTCCTGACTGCTAGTTGGAGGACTGGGAGCAATTGGGCTGGAAGACAATCCCATGGCCTACAAGGTGGTGTTCGGTCAAAGGTTGGACTCAGTGATCCCGGAGGTGTTTTTTAACTTCCATGATTCATCCCACGACTCTGGAGAGTTTTATGGAGATGGATGAAGCGAAGTTCTTCCACTGGGTTGATGGGTGGTGCCTCCCTGCCATCTTCAGGGGGGTCTAGTTGCCCCTCTTGGGGTCTGTGAGCAGGGCTGCTCTCCCCCATGGGCCGTCACCATCCTGCGCCATCACCCGGCTGCGTTATTGGCTCCATCTGTTTGGGTTGGCTTGGAGAACAGAAGGGAGGGTGTTTTCCAGCAGCCTGAAAGTGGTTGCTATTTAAAACAACCGAGAAAAAAAAAAAAAAAAAAAAGAGGGAAGAAAAAAAAATGCGGTCTGCTGTTTGCTTTTGGTCCGTGGAGCCGAACAAGCGTCCCCACCCTCACCTGGAGGGGCATCTCTGATCAGGGGCTTTGCAGGGCCCTGCAAGCCAAGGCAGTAATTAGTGCTGGTGCTGAGGGAGGATCCTGCAGTGTGGCCGTGCTGTCTGCTGTGCTCTGGCCTGGGGCCACTGCTGCCTTTGGGGTGCCACTGCCCAGGTGTGGGATCCCAGCACCTCCCTCCACCCCTGTTTATCCCAAACAAGGGGTGCAGCCTTTGCCTCCCCGCTGCCACGCTGGTTTGGCAGTTGCTGGAGGGTGCTACGGGGTTCCTGCACTGGGATATTACTTTTGAAGGTTTTTCTTTCCCCCTTTGACAGATGTGAAATGTAGAGACAGGCTTAAAATGAAAGCATGGCTCCCAGAGTCCAATTACACAGCAATTAAAAGTAATCAGCGGTCTGGGTCGCTGAGCTGGAGAAGGGGTTCATGGAAGGGTTTTCTCTTCCAGCTTATCTTGGAGAAGCTTAAATGTCCTGTCTCTTCTGCTGCTGTCTGGGCCCTGGCTGGAGGGCATCTTCCCAGAGTGGGTCGAGCATTGCTGGAAATCTGAATTAGGCTGGGATTAAGCTGTTCCAGGTTCTCCCAGCTCCTCGCTGGGGCTGTGGCATCCCTATGCTGCTCCCTGAGGTCTCCTCTGAGTTCCATCAGCCTGTGTTTTGGGGCTAAGCATTTGGTGACCTGGTGTCACTGGTGGGTGCATGCCTGACTTCGTTGCCACTGCTGGGGCTGCTCTGGGCTCCAGGGAAGAAGAGGAGGTGGCACTTGGGGCTCCCCTGTGGGTCCATCCAGGCGCGTCCCCAGGCCCGCAGTTCCTGCCGTCCTCCCTGGTCTTTAGGAGGAGATGCTGACTCAGTTGTGGAAGCAGGTTTTCCTGCAGCATGTCGGATTCCCCTTGCGCATCATTTTGGCTGCTTTTCTGCAGCCAGAGCCGTGCAAACGCCTCCTTCCGCGCTCCGGCGTCGGCACTAACGGGATTTGTTACAGGAGAGGGGATTTGGCTGTGGAGCTGCTCGGATGACTGGGATCCTGAGTGTGATGAAGTGGGGTGTGGGCTGCCAAGGGCTATAAAACTGTTTTCCTCCCCCTTTTCATTCCCTCTATTTTTTTTTTTTTTTTTTTCCCATGTGTGTTTATGCTTAATGGTTTGCTACTGGTGAATGACTCGGTTTGGATTTAAGGACTTAGAGCCTTGTGGCTAATCCCTATCCTGGCTTGTGGACCCTTTGGATACCCCGATATAAATAAAATACATATGATATATATGTGTGTGTATATATAAAACAAGGCACCAAGGCACTTATTTCATATTTCTAAAATTTATACACCAAGATAAAAATGCTGGCTGTGCCCAAAGCTGGAAAAGCAAGATCCAAAAGCCGGGAAGAGGGTTGGGTTTTGCTTGGGCTGATCAGTGACTAACCAGAGCTGAGCTTTTAAAACAAATGCTTGGGATAAACTGGTTATGCAAACTGGGGCGAATTGGGCAGGTTCCTTTGTAGTTTATAGCAAAACCCCGGGAGTCTGGGGCGTGTTGGGGCCGGTCCTGCCGGGGATGGAAAAACCCACACGCCGGCTCTGCAGATGGGGTCGCAGCCGACGGAGAGGGAACCTGAGGAACAGGGAAAGCCACAGGTTACTGCAGGACCTCCTCTGTTGGGCTAAAACCTTGAGTAACACCAATCCTAAACGCAGCAGGTCAAAACCAGATGGCTTTTCTTCCTTGTTGAAGTGTGGTTTTTAATACCTGCTAAGAGGAATCCGTGTTGTGCTTCGTTGTGCTTCGGGCTCCAAGAAGCTGTTGGGCTTGCTGGTCCTGTGCTGCCAAAATTCACCAGTTCAGAGGATTTGGGGTTTTTTTTGCCTGGGACGTGGTCGGGAGGCCGGTGTGGGACACGCAGGCGTGCCAGCAATGCTCGGCATGCCTTGGGAAGCCTGTCAGGCTCACAGACCACAAAGCTTCTGGTTTCCATCACGGCCACCGCTGTTTTGGCCAGGGGCATCCATCCATCCGTCTGTCCATCCATCCATCCGCCCCACAGCCCTCCCAGGGCTCCTCTCCAGGGTGGTGCTTTGAGGATGAGGGCCCCTGGGGTGGGTTTTTAACTCCCCCCAGCCCCGTGGGCTGGGAGAAGGTGATGCCTGGCTTTTTGGTGAGGCTCCATAAAAATCCCACTTGCTGCTTCTGGCTGAACAAAGAGCAGCTTAGGCTGCTGTAGTCATTTTGAGGGAGGAAAGCCTGGCTGCTGGATGAAGCAGAAAATTAGATGAAAACTGCCTAACAGGAATATAAAAGGTGATTTTTGCACGCAGGGAAGGGAAAAGAGGAGGTGAAGTTGCTGCTTTACCCTGAACATCCTCTGAGCACTGCTGACACGTTCACCATTCCTGCATTCTAAAGGATGCTGTTTCTGGCTTTTGCAGAGGGATGAGGTTGGATGTGGGAAATGGATTTGTAAAACATTTTTAAAATTTGATAGCTTGCACAGTCTTGTACATTTGTATGTAAGCATTGAGATAAAGTGTTTTGACTTAGGAAGGTTATGGAATAGAGATTATATTGTTGAGAGAGAGATTGAATTAGAAATAAGTTTTAATAAGTTTTAAAATATGGCTTTGTAAAAACATTAAGCTAAATACTAAACACTAAACTAAAATATGAAACTAAATACTAAACCAGGACAAATAGATATTTTAGAAGATTAGAATTGTGAAAGATGTGTTGTAGTAGGATGATGTGGGGTAAAAATGTAGGTGATTGGTGTTAGAAGTAATAGTAGAATGGTAAAATAAAATCTTAAATAAAATCTTTAAAATGCCTCTTAGTTGCCCCATCTCTGTAAAAGCTGGGAAAACCAACAGGACCCCGGTGGTCTTGGGCTGGATGGGGAAGGAAAATCCTCGGGATCGTGTGCCATGGGGAGGCGGGGGAAGGAGCCTGTGGAAAGTTTAGGGGGGAGAATGCAAACCATATGTTCCGCCCAGGGTCGAGTTGCAGAGCTGAAAGCAGCAGGGAAGCCGAAGGAGCCGGGATCCTGCAGTCTGCCTGGGCTCTGCATCCCTAAAAGGTGGTTTGGGTGCCACGTCTGGCACACTGCTGTCCTGTGTGTTTAGGACTGGGGTCTCCAGGGCTGTTTCCAAGCCTTGGGGTTGCTCTAAATAACCAACAGGGATGCTGGGAGGAAGCTTGTCTGGGTTGTCCTGAGTTCATGGCGTGTACGAGTTTGATGGGAAGTGGAAGGAAGGAATTTTTGCCAGCAAGGGAGTGTCTGCAGCTCGCTTGAAAAGCAAGGGTGATGTGCCCTGCACCAAGGCTGAACTTGTGGTCTCTTTCCAGCTACAGAAAGTGGAAAAAGTTATGTGCAGGCAGCTTGTAGAGTCGTACAGGCATCAGACCCGAGCGATCTGAGCTGGGCAAGAGTGCTTCGAAAAAGAAACCCAAAAGCAGGAGAAGCACCGAGGTCTCCCAGCAGATTTGTTGAGCTGGGAGACATCTTTTGTTCCCCAGACTAAAGGCATGGAGACAATATCTGATTCCCTGGCTGGCTCCACAGAGCTGTTTGCAACCTGTCAGCTTGGAAACCATCTGCTCACAGCCCGTGGGGACTGTGCTGTATGTGGGACACAGGGGGAGGGAGGCACTGCTGAGCCCCGTGGGATCCAGCCCCTCTGGGCCACCGTGTCCCCTGCCCCAAGAGGAGCTCCTGTGCCTAAAATGCCAAAAATCCCCATGGATTTGTCTTTGGGCTTCCTGGATTATTTGTGTTTGTTTGTTTGGGGGGAGGGGGGATGGTGTTTCTTTTTTTAGCTTCATTTCTTAAAAAAAAAAAAAAATCCAGACTTTTTTTTTCTTAGCTGCTGTGCTGTTTGTATGTCTGCACCCTCTCCTCTGACTCAGAAGAAGATGTCTCGTAATTAAGTGCCTGTCTGATTAGGAAATTAGCAATAAAGTTTTTATCTAGGCTGGTCGGCCAGTGAGAGGGATCTATTAATATCCCACTAAAAAACAAAACCAAAAAAACAAAACAACCCCAAAACATCAACAGCATAACACTTGGCACCTACTATTGGGGAGCACAAATGCCATGTGGGAGGGAGCATTTGGAGCAGCAGGTCCATGGGAAAACATGCTGAGATGTTGAGCCTCAAAACAGCCTCTGCTCTGCTGCTTAGGGGACCACCTGGAAATAAATGAAGGATTGAGGAAAATGCTGGAAAAACCTCAGGCAAGGTGAGGGAAGCGCTGAAGGCCGCTCTCAGGGCATGGCAAAAGGCACTTGTTGGGAGGTGACCCTGATTTGAAGGAAATGATCCTTTGCTGGTGATGTTTGAGATGGAAGGGGAAGCAGGAGAAGAGCATCCCAAACTGGGTCAGTGAGGAGAGGTGGGGAGGCTTCCTTCCAGCTCTGGGAGAAATCACTTGGCACGTTGGATGTGGGGCACTGATGTCAACCACGGGGTCCAAAGGTTGGAGGAGTTTGGGTTTTCATAGACTTCTGGGCCAGGATTATCCTGCAGCTTTGGCTTTCCGTGTTTTTGGGGAGCAGCAGTTCCTGGCCCCTCCAAAAATGGAGCACCAAGGGGAAGGATGGTGGTGGGGAGAGCATCTTCCCTGAGATGGTTTCAGCTGCTTCTGCAGGTCCTCAGGCTGTCCCCAGGGTTTGATCTGGCTGGTGTTTGTCCCTTGGGCAGGGCCACAGTAAACCTGGCTCTTGCCTCACTGGGTTTGGGACACTGGGTTTGTCCCAGCCCAGGTGCCCAGGAGATGCTGTAATCCAAGAGGAGCTGAACCTGAGGTGATGAAAGGAGTCCTTGTCCTCCTGCAGAGTCCCCTGGGTGGTTATTTGCAGAGACAGGCTCTTAATGCAGTGCAGAAGGCTTGGAAAGCCAGGAAGAGGTTCTCAAGGAGCTGGGGGAAATGAGAACCTGGAGCTAGGAAAGCTGAAGTGTGCTTTCTTCCAGCACCAGGGTGTTTATTCCAGGTAATGCAGAGAGATGGAATCTCTTTTGATTAAAAAAAAAAAAGGAAAAACAACCTCTATTTTGAGACTGCTGAGAAAGTGACTGCCCCTTGTGATTTTTCACAGCTGAGATCATTTCTGGCTGAGTGAATCCACTCTGGAGGTTTTAGGCTCGATGTGTATTGGTGAGCTCAGAATTTTTATGGGGTGTGGAGTGGGGGTAAATCTCAATCACTTTGGGCCAAAAGATACAATAAAGCTGCGAAGATGCGTCAGTGAAGAGAAGGCTTTCATTCACTTTTGGGGTGAGCTGTGATCTGGAGCTGCTCTGCTGGGAGGGAAAACAAGAAACGAGTGTTTGCTGAGAGCACATTAGCAAAAGCTGGAAGGAATTACTCCTCTTTTCAGAAATAGGTAATGCACATCATTTTGGGAGACACTGAATTTCACAAGTGCTTATTCAGGCCCAGATTCAGTCTGTTCCCTGCACTGCAGACTTTGGGAGAAGAAATTAAGTCTGAGGCAAAGCAGGCTGCCTGTGGGAGGGACTGAGGCTCAGAGCAGGGCTTTAATTTCGGCGGTGTAGCAGTGTAATAGTGTTGTTTATAAGCTTCTCTTGCCACATGAAAGCAACGTGGCATTATCCTGGTTGGCCCTAAAAGCAGGGAAGCAGCCAGAAGAGGCCTGATTACAGAGCAGCAGCTCTTTCTTTCTTCCCATCACTACAAAAGAATAGACAATAGAAACCAGGATCCAGTTTTAGCTCCAGTAATGCAATGCCCTCCTTCTGGTGGTCATGTCACATGCTGCCTGAGTAACTCCCATCCTTGTTTTGCCTGGAAAACCAGCCTTGGAGGGAGGGAGGGAGGGAGCAATGGCTCGGGCTGGGTGGTGCTGGGATCGGGTGCCCAGCCCTGGGTGGACCTTCTCTCTGGCCGCCTTTGGGGAAGGTGGTGGCCTTCAGCATCTGATGGGACAGCAGTGGAGCTGGTGGGCTGTTGGTTTTTGGGTCACCATCCCTAGGAATGGGGGGGTGGTTTGGCTGGAGCCTGGGGTGTGCCTGGGAGGCTGAGCCTGAGGCTCTGGAATAGGAACTTACTACAAAAGCAGCTGTGGGTGCTCCTTGCTCGTGCCATGAGCTTCCCATCCTCGTATGGGGGGGGCTAAGGCATCAAAAATATGGATTTAAATTCTTTTGCCCACAAGGATAACTAACTTGACAGTTTGAAGGCAGTTTGGAAGCAGGATGGGGGATGTTTCCAGTTCATTTTGTGTTGCTTGGCTTCCCCAGGTTGGGTGATCTGTATGGGATTTAAGAGGTGAGCAGGTGCTTGCTAAGGAGAAAGGTGACCCCGCTGTGTTGTCATCTCCATCGTTGCAGGAGGTGTGGAGAAAATCCCACTGGAGATAATTTTTGTAAAGTGACCACAGGTCACAGCTGGCTTGCTTTGGGCTCTGCCATTCCCAAAAAAGCTGGATGGGAAAGCGATGCAGGGAAAAACCCACAGCAGAAACCTCACATCCCTTTGTGCCCGGGACAAAGGGCTGGTTTGGAGTTACAGGGAAGAAAAGGGGCTGTGTTTGTGGAGGGAAAGGTGTTGTAAGACGGGTATTGGGACTGGGACATAGCAGTGGAGCCAGATGAGGCCGGAATGAGGAAATATATTGCTGAGGATGATTGAGGATGCTGGCCCTGGGGAAATCTTTCTCCAGCCTGGCGGTGCTATGGATGCTGATTTTCCCACTTCTCTGCAGCTTTAAACATGCAGGAGACAAACTGTCCCTGGCCACTTGAGTGGCAGGAGGCAGGTGCCCACTGTCAGCATCACCAGCTGTGCTGGGGATGCCACCGAGCCCCGGAGCTGCTGCTGCTCCCAGCCTTTGTGGGGTTTCAGCCCCATTTCCCCCTCCTCACTCAGTCTGCAGTTGGGGGCACCTTTTATTGCACCTTTGTTATGCCCAAGACTAATGGTTCAGCCTGAATACGTTATCAGAGCAGTGTCTGATAAGTTTTCTGCCTCTGGGGAAGTGCTTGTTCAGGGCCACTGCAATAGATTTTCCTCCTCTTTCCCAGCTGCCTAAAAGTGGTGTGATTTTTTTACTTACTCCTTAACTGAGCATTATTACTTTAATCAGTGGGAAGAAAAATGCAGCCAGTGCTGTCCATAAAGGCTTGCAATGCCTCCTTGTGCTTTCATAAACCCATAAGTGGTTGGCAGGACGTGCTGATAGGAAAGAACGAATCCCTGATTACTCGGATGGGCTCGGGCCCTATGAGGAGGGTGACAAGGTGAAGGGTTTGGCTGTGGAGGTGATGGAGGGTGGTGGTGGAAAGGGTTTGATGTGGCTGTGGAGCAGTGGAGGCACCAGGACATTGTGTTTTACAAGAGGAGGGGGATGCAGAGGCCCCAGGTGAAGTCTGGAAGACAGGAGGAGGTCCCACATGGAGTGGGATGCTGAGCATCTGTGGAAGTAGCCTCATGTGCATTAATCCAGGAACTGCCTGCAGCTCCCCTTTCAAGCTGTAATAGCCAGAGCCGGGAGAGTCAATCCATATCTATTTAAAGCACTTCAATAAATAAAGATACTAAATAAAATCACAGTGGCCCTGCACTCTCTCTGCGCTTCTAGGATTTCCCTTTCCCCTCCCCACGTTTGCTGCTGGATGCATCCGGAGGTGAAGACAGGGAAGGGATGGGAATGATCAGGAATCTTGGCTGGTGTGGGTGACCTACACCTCTCAGCAGCAGCTCTGGAGCCAGACACCAGCCTGGGCACCTCAGGGAGAATGTGCCGAGCCCCTTCATCCCCCCAAGTGAGGACAGGAGAGGGGACACGCATTTCCTCAGGGATATTTTATTAAAGTTCCAGTGGTTGCTGTTTTCTGTGGCAGGGAGGTGACAAGTGGGGAGCTGTCTTTGCAAGTCCTCTGTAATGCAAATGGAAGTGCAGGTTGGGTTTTTGTTGTTTTGTTGTTTTTTTGTTTTTTTTCTCCCTGCCCCTCCCTCGCCGAAGACTAACCAGGGAACACTTGTTAGAGGATAAAATTAAAAAGCCCGTGGTGGTTTATTTTGAGGGCAGTGTGTTTGCTTTCACTTCATGCTGGAGGGAATTGCTCTGCTGCTGTCAGCAAATAAATAAAATAAGAGCTTTGTTTTAAATTAGACTTTCTTCTGGTAGCTAATTAGGCGAGCTGATACCTGCAGTTGCATTACCTAGGCACCGACTGTACCCAGCATATTTGAGGCATATGGCTGCTGTCGGCAGCTTCTAAACTTCATTAGCCCCTTATTACGACTTTTAAAATATCCCCTTAATTGGCTGCGAGTTCGCCGGGGCTCTGAAGGCATCGGGAGTCCTGGAGGGCTGCCCCGGCAGGGATGGAGCGGGGGTGGCTGTCCTGTAGCGGGGGCACGGTGCGGTGCTCCCCGGCACTGGGGGCGAACTTCTGGGTGCCTGTTGTGGAAATGAGCGCTCCGAGCTCCGTCTGGGTGCTCGGAGCTCGCAGCCCTCACACCGGGGAGTGAGGGAGCCGGGCCGGGGCCGTGGCTGCCATGAGGGTGAACCCCAGGGAGGGGGGAGGAAAGCTCTGGGTCCCCTGCCATAGGACTGAGCCAGGCTGGTTCGGACACGGCTCACGGCTCTCCTTTTCGCAGGGCAGGGCTGCCGGCCTTGGGACAGGCTGTGATTTCCCGGGGAACGAGCAGAGCCATCAGCCCCGGGGATAATTCCCGACCTCCGGCCGTGCCGGCAGCGGGCTGGCACCGACACCCTCAGGGCTGCCCTGTCTGTCCCTGGCCGGGGCAGGGGTTCTGCCTCCCCCTCCTCCTCCTCCTCCTCCTCCTCCTCCCCTCCTGCGGCAGGGCAGCCCCCGGCCCGCATTCCTGCTCGGGAGGAGATAAGGATCCCGTCTGGCGCCGGGCCTGCGCTGCCTCCCTGATTGTGGCGGGCGCCGGGCAGAGCCCCGGGCGGCGATAAGTGGGGAAGGGGAGCGGGGAGGGGGCTGCCCTGCTCGAGCCCACATAAAAGCCATTGGCTTCATTTTCCGGTTTTTTTCTCTTTTTTTTTTCTTTTTTTTTCTTTTTTTTTTCCTCGCCTGTGCCCCCAGGTCTGCTGGGGCCTCACACGCTGGGCTTGTGTGGGGAGGATGGGCTTTGTGTGGGGACGCTGGACTTTGTGTGGGTACGGAGAGGGACAGGAAAAGATGTCCCAAACTCAGCAGCCGGGATCACAGAATCACTGAATGGTTTGGGTTGGAAGGGATCTTAAAGCTTAAAGACCACGGGCAGGGCAGCTTCCCCTATCCCAGGTGGCTCCAAGCCCCATCCAGTCTGGCCTGGGACACTTCCAGGGATCCAGGGGTACCCAGCTCCTCTGGGCACCCTGTGCCAGGGCCTCTCCTCCTTCACAGGGAAGCATTTCTCCATAATACCCAATCTCACCCTGCCCTGTGGCAGTGGGAAGCCATTCCCTGTGTCCTGTTCCTCCAGACTCTTGTCCGAAATCTCTCTCCAGCTCTCCTGGAGCCCCTTTAGGCCCTGGCAGGGGCTCTGAGCTGTCCCTGGAGCCTTCTCCTCTCCAGGTGACGCCCCCAGCTCTCCCAGCCTGGTTCTCCAGGCCTTGGACCATCTCCATGGCCTCCTCTGGACTGGCTCCAGCAGCTCCATGTCCTCCTTGTGCTGGGGGCCCCAGAGCTGGGCACAGCTCTGCAGGCTGGGAAAGCCATCAGAGGTCATCGAGTCGCAGCATTTGGGCACAAAGGTGTCACCACCAAGCACATGGGGATCTTTCCTCCCCTGCCCAACATCACCTGCAGTGGGCAGGTGTCCATGGGACACCCACAGCAGGCTGTGTCCATGGGACACTGCTGTGGCATACAGCTCCCACCCCTTCCAGGTGTTGCACTGCACATCTGGGCTGCCCACGTTCCCCACCAGTCCCTTGAAACTCTTCAGCCAATCTCCCTTCTGGGTTTTAGGGGCTCAGGGCAGGCTCTTTATCAGCTGGGTCAGCCCTCCACGGGACAAAAGCTCTTATCATGTTGGTGTCAGGGCTGTGGCATCTCTGTCTGTGTGCAATCAAACCCCATGTGTCTCCTCTCTGCCAAGCAATCTGGAGTCAAAGGAAGAGCCTTATCTTCCTGCTGGTGGCTGGAATGCTCTTGCAGCCCAAAGGCATTTCTCTGCTTTGCTAATGCCTTTGGGATAAAAAAAAAAAAAAAAAACAACAAAAAAACCCCCAACAAAACTAGGGAGTTCTGCTCTTTTCACTCTTAAGCTTATAAATAACAGTGCCGCATCCTGGGGAAGGGTGATGGGGTTTGGATTTTTTCCCTTAAGTTTTTTTCCTCCTCGAAGTGTAACTCTGGGCTGATATCCCAGGAATGTGATCCCTCCTGCTCCTAAAAACCCAACTTCTGGCCTCCTCATTACTTCCCAGGCATTAAAGAGCAATGCCTTGGGGATGAACTGGTGGGATCTTGCATCCACTGGGATATTCCACAACATATGGGGCTTCTGGTTTCCGGTGTGAGCTCTCTGAAGCTTCCTGCATTAATATTTGATGCTTTTCCTTAGGGTGGACATTAACAAGAAGTGAGCATCACCAAAAAAGATGCTTTTTGGTTTTAGTGGAAGGGAGAGAGAAAGAAGGAGGAGGGGAGAAGCTGAAACGCAATCGTTTTTTATGGCTTTCCGTAAGGGCTTGGATGTGGGTTGGACAGCATCGGGTCAGGAGCAGAAGGAGCAGATAGCCCCTGATCGTCCCTGCCTACTTGCATTTTTCCCTTTCAGGTCGTAAATATCAAACCACTACTTGAAAAACAAAAAGCTCGTTAAGCTGTCAGCGGGCTCCCTCTTGGAGGGTCATAAATGTGTCTCTGAGCAGTGGCTTTTGTTCCTGTCATGGCTGGGCTTAGGAGCTGGGGCTGGAGGGAGGAGGTCACTGCCCACAGGGGTGCTGGTGGTGGGGCTCTGACCCCACTCACAAGGGCAGTAGCATCCCACTGATGCAGATTTGAGGCTCCTCATCCCTTCTTGCTTCTTGGTCTTCCATGTGGACCTCGAGGTATGAGGGTGCTCCAGTGGAGAGGGATGGGAAAGATGGGTGCTGATGTCTCTACAAAGAACTCGATGGGTGAGGGTCTTTAGGAGAAATGTCTTTGAAATGGGTTTTATGTTTGTTACACAACCCAGGCAGTTTGAGCTCCTGAGCTTTAGGGTAATAGGCACATGGGTCTGCAAAGGCTATTGCAGAACCCAGACAGCCTGAACTTCTGAACTTTGGGGGAATATGACATGTTGGAGGGGGAAAATGTGTGGTAGGCTGCTCGGGCAGGCTGTACCTTCCTCGTACCTCGGCCAGCAGGGAAAGGAAGAAGGCAGCATGGGGCTGGGAGAAATCTCTGAGCACCGTGGGGTGGTGGAGTCCCCATCCCTGGAGGTGTCCAAGGAACGCCTGGACGTGGCACTGGGTGCTCTGGGCTGGGTGACACGGTGAGGATGTGTCACAGGTTGGACTCGATGGTCTTGGAGGTCTTTTCTGACTGAAATGAGTCTGTCCAGGGCTGTGCTGGCAGCGACAGCCTCGGTGGCTGTCCCCTGGCGGGGCCGGGCGCCAGGGGCAGGGGCTCAGACTTCTGCCTCTGCATCACCTCATTGATTTCATCCCAAACAGCTCGGCTCAGCTCCTTGCAGCTCGCTGAGACGGGTGTTAGAGATGCTCCAAGCAGCCCAGCAAGCAGCAGGGAGAAGGAGATGGGCAGAGCATCCCGCTGCCTTCTCCAGGAGATGCTCTGCAAGGGGGCAGCCAGGAGAGTTGGTTGCTGTTAGGACTGAACTAAACTCAGGTCGTTTCGATGTGTCTTGTGCTGGTGGGGTTTTCCCTTTGTCCCTGGATAGGCAAAACAACTTTGGGGATCCTTGCCACGCACTGGTGAAGAGGCTGGATGTGGGGACAGAGAGGGAGGAGATGAAAGCTGGCACCGATGTGGCCCATGAGTGCTAGGAAGCTGCTGGTGGGTGCAGGAGCAATCCACCCTGGTGTGGAAAGGATGCCAGCATTTTACGGCCTGTTTTGCTTCCAGAGGGAGATTTTCCATGCTGAGAATAAGGACCCCCATCCCTGTGGTCTGGTTGTCATTTAGGGCCCCGATGTTTCTCCTCCAGGCAGCCGCTCCCGCATTAACATCTAATTAGCAGCAGCTAAAAAACCCCAGCGCCTGAACCGGGAGGAGAAAGAAAAGGGTGAGGAATTAGAGATGCAAAAGACCTGTTAGATCATCTGGTCCTTCCTTTGGGATTGTTCCCGCGGTGTTTTGTCCAGTCTTGCTCAAAAAGTCTCCAGAGCCATTACCGCTTCCCTCAGAAGGCTGTTTCATTGTGTACTGAGAGAAATATTCATAAATGTAAAAGCTTTATACAATTGAGGTAAAAGAAACAGATTGAGTCATTGTATTGTTCTTTGTAATCAGCTTTGCTGTTCATTAATTTCCTCCCCAAAGCCTTATTTAGGCTGGGAATCTGAAGGAAAAAGCACGTGTGAGGGATGGTGGGAACAGGCTGCCTGGCTCTGGTGGGTTCCTGTGCATCACCCTCCTCTCCCTGACAGCCTGGATGTGTTCAGACATCTCCAAGATCCCGTCTGCCCTGGGCTGGGCCAAATTTAGCTGTGGAGATGGGGATGGGTTTGTGCTGCAGTGGGGTCTGGCTCTTCTGGGCAGCTCCTGATGCTGGAGCTTTCTATTGTAGCTGGTTTTAAGTAACAGCACAAAAAAAAAAGGCTACAGGTGGGCATCAGCTGGTGCAGAAATGAGGGGAAAAAATGCTCACCCTGGTGCTGCAGTGGCTCGGGGGTTTGGGAGCCGTGCCCTTTGCTGCAGGGTGTGCAGTGACACGGCATGGGACACGCAGCATCCGAGTCTCTGTCCCTGACACATCAGATGCTTTTTGCTGGTGGCGTGTTCTGGGTGAGGCTTCTTTAATTAGGTCTCCCTATCCTTCTGTGTCCCAGTGTTTTTGCTTTTTTAACCTTGCCAGCCTGCTGGGTTATTTTTTTCCTTTAATGTGCCTTGCTTGTTTCCCCTTCCAAACACTGTCCTTCCTCCTGTAGTATGTTAGTGGAAGGTGTCCCTGCTGAAACGAGATGATCTTCAAGGTCCCTTCCAAGCCAAACCACTCTGATTATTTCCTTTCCTCCCTGTTTTTCTCCCATCCTCATCCCTAATGCTTCCCTTCACTCCCCAAATGCCCTGCACTGTGTCAGGGCTCTTCCAAGGGGAGATGCTCTACATTCAGGCCAGCTGCCAGCGTGGCTGCAGCACACCCCAAACGATGTGTCCTTGTTCTTCCTGTCCTTGTGGGACACCTGGGCCACCAGCAGTGTCGTTGGTGGCCCTCAGCAGCCCCACTGGGCAATAACTGAGCAGCAGTGCCAGATGCTGTGCAGCCAGCTGCTGCTCCCTCTCCAGCATGGTCCAGCCTTGATCCAGCTTTATCCTCCCCACTGCAGGACCCCAGTGCTAATCCTGGGCAGAGGGAGTGCCAAGGAGACGTTCTGGGGAGAGCTGAGGGTGCTTTGGGATTGTCTGGTGGGCTGGGGGGATCCCAGGCTGCCCGAGGGGCTGAGGGAAGCTGGTTTGCCAGGAGTTTGGTGCAGCAGGAAGGATCAGCAGAGCTGCCCCAGGTCTCTGAGCATGGCTGGTTGCATTTCCTGCCTGGAGATGCAGCTGGAGTCGCATGGGGGAGACAGAATGGATTCCTGCTGCCATCCAGACCACTCTGAGCAGCGCTGCTCTTTCCATGGCACCTTCCCTTGCTGTCTGGGAGCTCTGTGGGGTGTCTTGCAGCCCCCTTTCCTTGCCCCCAGAGCCGTGGGCGGGTGCAGAGGGAAGATTTGGGCTGGCAGCCACGGGGGAATTCCCTGGTGAGGAGAGCTGGGCTGATCCTGATCCTGATCCTGATCCTGGTCCTGGTCCTGATCCTGGTCCTGATCCTGGTCCTGATCCTGATCCTGATCCTGGTCCTGATCCTGGTCCTGGTCCTGATCCTGATCCTGATCCTGATCCTGATCCTGATCCAATCCTGATCCAATCCTGATCCTGATCCTGATCCTGATCCTGCCAAGCCAGCTCTCCTCCCTCGCAGCCCGGCTGGAGCCTTCCCAAGCATCATCATCAGGCCCTACAACCTCCCCAGGCTTCCCAGCTCTGTGCATGGGGCACTGCTGGGAGGTTCTTTCCAGGGCTTTTGGATGAGTAAGAGCAGGAGATGAGAACCAGAGGGAAGAAAATACCTCCAGCCCCTCTGACTGCTCAGCAGCATCTCCTCTGTCCTGTGGAGGAGGACGTGGTGCAGCTCCTAGGGCTGGGAGAGAGTGCCCTGCTGCCAGCTGGCCAGTCTGCCTTCCTCCTGCAGTGCTCAGAGCCCTGGACCAGAGAGTCCTGAAATTCCCAGGGCATCCTTTATTGCTCAGAACCTTTCTCAGGGCTGGCCTGTGGTGCTCAGAGCCCTGCATCAGGGTATCCTGCACTGCTCAGGGCATCCTTTATGCTCAAAGCCCTATTGAGGGGATGTTCTGCGATGCTCAGGGGGTGTCCTGAGATGCTCAGAGCCCTTTTTGGGAGGCTGCCCCGCAATATTCAGAGCCCTGGATCAGTCTTGCACTGTTTAGGGCATCCTTAATGCACAGAGCCCTTCTCGGGGGTTCCTGTGGTGCTCAGGGGATGCTCAGAGCCTTGTGCCAAGGTGCCCTGTGCTGCTTGGGGCATCCATTTTGCCCTTTTGGGCAGAGTTTTTGGGGATCTCTCCTCGCTGGGAGCTGTGGGAGCAGGTACCCAGAGCTGTGCTGGCGGCAGAACTCGAGGCACAGCCGGGGCCAGATGTTTCCCAGATGTTACTCACTTCCTGTCTGGCTTCTCCGCATTTAGCTTTTTATGTACTTGTTTGTTTTGGACTACAAACAAAATAAAAAGGGTTTTTATAACCCTGTTCCCATGGGGCTGCGAGTTCAGGATACAATCTGGAGTCTATTCACTATTGTCTCCAGCCCCCCTTGCCCTCGGTGCCGTCCCTGGGCACGCACAGACTCACACGTTGCTTTTGTTCAAATCCTGCTTTTCCCACATGACGTCTTCCCTCCACGGACCATTTTTCCTTATGACCCCTTCCAGCTCCCAGGGGAGCACTGGGAATATCGCTGGGCTGTTTGGGATGGAGGCTGGAGGTGGGAGCACCACGTTTCTCAGCCCCAACCTGCACTGCAATGTTAGGGGGGCTCTCCAGAGCACCCCAGGGTGGGAAGCTCATTGCTCTGGTGACACCCAGCATCCTGCTGGATTGCCTTTGTGAGGAATTGTTTGGAGAGGGAGGGGGGTAGAATGTAGAGAGTGAAACAGACCACCTGAGAAAGAAAAAAGAAAGTGAAAACACTTGAAATAAATGTGTTTGTACTTGAATCAGGTTAAAAAAGGAGCCAGGAACGGTGTTACAAAAGGGAATGCTGTCAGCTTAGGGGTAGGGAGGATGAAAAAAATGATCTGAAAGTATTATTTTGGCATGCCAGGGAGTTCTGGTAATCGCTATAACCAAGAGCTGTTGCAAACAAAGCCATGGAGTTTTTCTTTTCTCTGGAAAGAGCGGATCAGAATCTGTCCTGCTCTGTTTGGTGGATGCTCCTCTCCCTGTCCCCCTGGATCTGGGGGCATCCACTGTAACACCAGCCTGGCTCAAACAAAATGAACCTGGCAGCTCTGCTTCAAAATGTGTGTGTTCAGCTCTTTCTGCTCTCCTCACACTTCATTTATATTTTTTTTTCTGCCTGTTGGGGTTAAGGCCCCTTTTCCTCTTTTCTTTCTCCTTCGCTCTTAATTGCCTGTTAAATAATTTAAATATTTAGGACTAAAGGGCTTCAATTATCCATTAATTTACATTAGTAATTTATATATCAGGCTGAATGGACACACTGTTAGTGTAATGGGTCCCTGTGGACTGGCAGGACAGGGGATGCAGTGCATTTTCCTGGAAGCATGGATGTTCCCTCACACCTCCCAGCCTGGACGTCAATGGTGTGAGAGGGACCCCTGCTGTGGGGTCTGGGCTCTCATCTCCTTGGGATGGTGGTGTTTGGGTTTCAAAGGAGCATTTGTGGGTTTTTTTTCAGTTTTAACCGTGCCTGCAGGGGGTTGGATGTGTTGGGTGTTGGTGGACATCCTGGAAGCATGGAATGTTGGGGTTGGAAGGGACCTTCAAGGGATTTTCCAGCCCCCCTGCCACTATCCCAGGTAGCTGCAAGCCCTGTCCAGCCTGGCCTGGGACACTTCCAGGGATCCAGGGGCAGCCACAGCTTCTCTGGGGCCAGGTCCTCTGCACCCTCCCAGGGAACAATTCCTCCCCAATATCCCACCCTGCCCTCTGGCAGTGCCCTGGCACTCCATGCCCTTCTCCAAAGTCCCTCTCCAGCCCTCTTGGAGCCCTTTCAGGCCCTGCAAGGGGCTCTAAGGTCTCCCTGGAGCCTTTCCTTCTCCAGGCTGAACACCCCCAGCTCTCCCAGCTTGGCTGAATACAAGAATCTCCCTGAGCAGGGACAGGGTTCATTTGGGAGGTTCAGCACAAGGCTTCGAGGGCTTCCTGAGGCTAAACCCCTGGGCAGAGCTCCCCGTGGTGCTTTGGGAATGCCGGGAAGCAGATCCAGGCATGGATGGGGCTTAGCCTTAGAGCCCAGTGTGCCCTGGTCAGTGACAGCTGGCTCTTCCCTCCTGTCCACCTGCCCCAGGATGGGGATGGGGCAGCACCTTTTTTTCCTGCGTTCAGAAAACATCTGGGGGAGGATTTGGGGGTTTTAAAGTGCTTGTACAGGTTTGGTTCAAACCCAACCCGATCCCCACCAACGCTGGGATAGCAGCCAGTCCAAGCAGGATTCCTCGGGATCCATCAGGAATCAGGGACAGCCTTCAGGCTGCAGGGCAGAGAGGCCATTCACGGATCGGGCTCCGGGGAGAAGTAAATCGGAACTGAGCTGAGCTGAGCTGAGCTGCGTGCCCGTGTCTGGCCGGGTCTGCAGGGAGCAGAGGTCCCGGAGCTCTCCCGGAGCTTTCCCGGAGCTCTCCCGGAGCTCTCCCGGAGCTTTCCCGGAGCTCTCCCGGAGCTCTCCCGGAGCTCTCCCGGAGCTTTCCCGGAGCTTTCCCGGAGCTCTCCCGGAGCTCTCCCGGAGCTTTCCCGGAGCTCTCCCGGAGCAGAGGTCCTGGAGCCCCCGGAGCTCTCCCGGAGCTCCCCCGGAGCTCTCCCGGAGCTCTCCCGGAGCAGAGGTCCTGGAGCCCCCGGAGCTCTCCCGGAGCTCCCCCGGAGCTCTCCCGGAGCTCTCCCGGAGCAGAGGTCCCGGAGCTCTCCCGGAGCTTTCCCGGAGCAGAGGTCCCGGAGCTCTCCCGGAGCAGAGGTCCCGGAGCTCTCCCGGAGCTCTCCCGGAGCTTTCCCGGAGCTCTCCCGGAGCAGAGCCCCCGGAGCTCTCCCGGAGCAGAGGTCGCTCAGTGACTCCGATTACCCGCAGCACGGCCGTAGTTAAAGCAATTAGTGCGAATCGTATATGGAAATGCAGCCGCTGCGGGACAGCCGGGGGGAAAGCACAAAAGTACAAGGCTGGTGGGCACCGGGATTTTTTCCTGCTTATTTTCCATGACATTCAGTATGGGCAATGCTTTGCCCTTGCTCACTTGAGAGCTTTGTGGGTCACCTGGAAGCCCAGGATCCTGCGGTGGTGTTAAAAAATAGGTTAGAAACGACTATAAAATAGTTGATAGTTGTTAAGCAAGCGCTGTTAGTTTGTTATTATATTGTAAACGGGTTAAAAGGGTAGTTATAGGAAATACGGTACTCAGGGTACCGTAGTGCCCCTAAGTAAAGCGCAGCACCCCCAGCGGGATGAGCCTGGGCAGAGCTGTCATGGGCCTTAAACCTTCATGCAAAACCAATCCAAAGGGACAAAAAACAGGATAAAATGGGGCTTCTGACCCGGTGAATCCGTGCTGCTCCACCTGGAACAGCGGGGCCATCGCTGCTCCGCAGAGCCAGCGCCGCAGCGGGAGCGCTCCTGCTCAGCCCGTGGGCCCCTGGCTTCAGGCTTTTATTTTTATTATAAAAATGCTGAAATCCCTTCTAGTACCGCGAGGCTGGTCCCGTTCTTAACAGTGGGATGCCTAAAATGCCCAGTGTCTCTGCCCTCAGAGGTGCCTCTGAGCCCTGCAGGAGTGATTCCACTGCTGTGCCCGGGATGTCCTGCATCCACCAGAGCCCCACTCGGCTTTTGGAGAGGCTCGCTGTGTTTGTCACTGAATTCAGCATGCCAAATTTCATTCTACTTGTCAGCATTGTGTATTTTGAAGGCCAATTTTTATCAATACCTTGGGGTCTTGTAGCACCAGCAGAGGGAGAGGAAGGTGAGGGAGGAAGAGTTGGCTTGTTGGTGTGTTGGATACAGGTGGCAGCATCAGCAGGCATGCTTCCAGGTGGAGTCCCACCTACACAGGGTGGCACAGACCCCCAAAACTGGGGCATTTCCAGCCCTCCAGCACCAAGGAGTACCCACGCTGAGACAAAAATGATGCTTGTGGGAGCTTGGGCCACCGAGGAGTTTAGTTTGGTGCTGCACACCAGCAGGAATGTGTGTGCCAGAGGACAAAAGGAGGAAAGAGAAGCTCGGTGGTGTGGGAGCGCAGGCTCTGTCCAGAGAAGAAAAGGTGGAAATGCCCAGTGGTGAGAAAGGAAGAAACCTGTGGCGACAAGGGTCCCATGGAATTGAAATGCCAGAGAGGGGAGGAGGGTGCCAAACAACGCTAGGAAGCTCCTGAAGGCTCCCCACCTCCCTGGAAACGGAGCCCGAGGGGAAAAGGCTTTGTTTTGTGGGGGTTTCCTTCCGTGGGTGTTCCTGCTCCCACTCTGGATGGCAGCACCCCCCAGAAAAAGCCCCAAACTTCATGGCTTTTCTCAAATCACAGCTTTTTTCCTCTGTGTTAAAGCAGGTGTGAGGTGCTGAGAGCCCAGTGGGCTGCGGGGTTTAGAGGGAAAGGAATAAAACTAATCAAGGTAATTGCTAAAATCCTTTTGCCACCGGCTGGACGCCTCTCTCTGTGCCACAGAGGGGCAGGAGGTTCCTGTCCTCCATCCCACCTGCTCCTGGCTTCAGGGATCAAATCCAACACAGAAAAGGGGATGGGGAAGCCTTGTCATCTAAGCTAGTCTCACTGGTGGTTTGGGGGCTTATTCTTTAATAAGGATATTGCTGAAAGAGGGGGGAGAGAGAGAAAAATCTTAATATTTGACATTCAGCATCAGCAGGGATTATTTTTTTTTCCTTAAACCTTTTTCTATCCCTGCTTCTCCCCCTCCCCCCATTTTTTTTCCTTCTGTTTGTCCCCACAGTAAAATGAGAAGGGAAGAAAAGGGCAGATGGAAGAAAAGGACAATGAAAAGCAAAATATTTTCAGCCTCCATTTGTGGTGGCTATTTTCTTGTTGTCGTTTTTTTTTTTTTTTTTATTTTTATCATAGCAACAAATCTGAAAGATTAAGGGCAACTTTAAAGACTGTTTAATAAAGGGACCTTAATCAGCCTCTCCTGTGATGTTCCTCCCCCAGCTGAATTAATGGGTATTTCAGGCACGGAGGGGACCTTTTCACTTGGTTGTTTTTTTTGGTGATTAAATAATAATAACGCGATGATTAAAATGATTTCAGGGTGGCGGTGCTGGCAGCGCTGAGCTGGCCGGGGCTGGGGGCGGGAGGTGATGCTGGGGGTGGCTCTGGTGGCACCGGGAGCTGTGGGCACCGGGGCAGGTGCCACTGCCAGCCCGAGCAATCTGTGGGATAGGAGTGGGAAACATCTCGGGAAAAGTAGGGCAGCAGCTGGAGGCGGCAGGACCGTCCTTCCAGCCGTCTTCCCGGGAGGAGAGAGTGGGTGAGAGACAGAACAAAAGGATGGATGGGAAAAACTAAAGCCAGGGAATCTCAGAAAAACGGAAAGCTGGACAAGGCAAACGCACATCCAACCAATATGATTAATGCAACGTTCTCTCTTTATTCAAGATAAGGTGGTAGTTTGTATAAGCTTCTACGTAGTTTACAAAAACAAAGACACTCTGATTGGCAAACTAATATTGTTTACCTTTTCCTTAAAATGGTCTACACCTTACACCATAAAACCTATACTAATTCACACCCAGACAACCCAGTGGTCCCCATCACACCTTAATACTATTTCTATCTGTGCCACAAGCTCTGAATTTCTAACTGCGTCAGAGGCTTGAAGGCCCACCAGGCCTCAATCTGAGGCCTAGACTGGAGTAGCTCAACTTTCACAATTCATGTCCTCTTTCTCTCAAAAATGCTGCAACAAAAAACCCCCCAAAACCAAGCACACAACCCTTCCCCCCAGCTTTCTGTTCCTTTTGTACTGCTCTTCCCTTCTTCACAGCCAGCTGCCTCAACTTTCTGCTTTATCTTGCTTGGGGTGGGACGCAGCCGCCTCCTCAGGATTTTGGGGCTGAAGTGCCACCACCCAGGACTGCCAGACTTTGTGAGCCGCTTTTAGAGGGTCTGGCTGGGTTGTCCCCACCTCGGAGGGATGCTCCCAGCGGGGATGCCCGGTGGGCAGAGCATCCCTCTCTTCCCAAGGAGCCCTGGGATGTTCACAGCCCTGCTTGCTACTACTGCCTTAAAGTCACTTTTCATGCCCAAAGCCAAGGCAGTCACCTCCAGATTTGCACATTCAGGGGAAAAAGAAAACCCACCCATTGCAAAACAGCCTCCTGAAGTTGCACTCTCAAGGGGAACGCTGGGGAATTTACAATTTGAAATATCTGTGTCATTTGGGTGAATGGGAAATCACTCTCTGTCTGCAAAACCGTCGACTTTCTTTCTCCCAGAGTTAGCATTTTCCAAACTACACTGCTCAGTTGAACAGGAGACCTTTTTTTTTTTCTTTCTCTGTGTTTTCCAAGGAGAGCTCGCAGCTTCCAGTTGGTTTGCTGCAGTTTGAAGGATAATTAATAATTCTTTGGACTTTCTGGCGTTAACCAGGGCAACAAGTCCCTGTTTGTTCCTTGTTTTTTTCTCCCTTCTCTCTTTTCTTGTTGAAATGATTATTCTTTTCACAACAGGAGCCAAGCACACGCCGTACATGTGAATAAACAGCGCGTTGCCGCCTTCTCCGCTGCTGGGGCTTTTCTTTCATGGGCCAAAGCAAATAAATAAAAAGTTCGTATAATTATTATATCCATTAAAAATAACATTGTTGCTCAGTAAACAGAACAAACTTGACAAGAGGACCGTGACAATGGAATTAAAATAGCACAAAGGGAAGTGTCTGTGCCCGTAACAAGAACCAGCACTAGATGAAATTTGGAGATAGTTTTCCAACAAAACTGCTTCCCTGAAGGGAATGTGTAAAACAGCACAAAAGAAGCCAGCACAATAGAGTGTAACAGGGATTTGCTGCATAATTCCTCCTCCTTTTCTTATTTCTTTCTTTCTTTTTTTTTTTTTTTTGATTTTTATTCACTCTGTTTTCCTTGGGTATTTATGGGGATCTGCACAGCTCGTGGCTCTGCTAGAACCAGAAATAAGGGACAATTTACTCCAATCTGCCTGTGTCATGTTGTAAATCCATATAATGAAAAATGAAGAGATTTTTACCATAAGGGATCTCAGCTGTTTACACTTCTCAGGAGGCTTCGCCTTTGATTATCATAATCATAAAGATAAACAAAAGAGTAGTGGCTCCATAAATACTCCAGTGTAATGCATAAGCAACAAGATAAATCTCTCTCTTTCCAGCTCCCAGGATGGGAGGTGCTGCCAGAGCCTGGGTGTTTCTCCCCTGGGGACTGGGGATGGTTGGAATTTGGGTTGGATTCTCTTAGCTGAGGCTGGCAGGGGCACAGGGATGGGATGCCCAGGGATGCTGGGCTGGGATGCACAGGAATTCTCGAGTAGGATGCTCAGGATGCTGTGGTGGGATGCACAGGAATTTGGGATGGGATGCCCAGGATGCTGTGGTGGGATGCCCTATGCTTTGCAGAAACCTGACCTGAGGATTTAGCTAAAAAGTAGATTTATTTTTATATTTATTTATATAAGCAAGGTGGGTTTTGATCAGTAAGGCCAAATATCTGTGGGGCTGCCCAGCTCCTCCTTCCCACCCTTTTCTCAGCACAGACTTTGCTTTCTTTATTCCTTCCCCTGTCCCCATCCAGTCCTGGGTTAATAAAGGTATGCAGCCAGGGAGGCCAGCTGCAGGCTCTTCCTTTAGCTGGGAGAGGAGGAATCTGCTTTTTTTTTTTTTTCCAAGGGTGTAATTAGGGCTGGCTGGGTGCACCCCCTCATTACCCAGGCTGGGGAGGAATGCTCTCTAATTATAAAGTTTGCCTGTCGCCGGGCAGGAGGGACAGGAGGGACTTGTAACCCGCTGGGAAATGCCTGTCTGTCCATCCCTCTCGGGCTGGGTGGGCTCTGGGAGGAGCTGGAGGCCCTGGGATGGAAGGATGGGGCTGGATGTTGCCAGGTTTGTCAGGAGGGGAATGTGAAGCTGCTGGAAGAGGGCAGCCAGTGGAGGAGAAGGAGCTCATTGTCAGGCAGAGATGCTTGGGGGAAAGGTTAAGTGGTTCTTTGCAGGTTTAGTTATTAGTAAGAGTGGTGAGAATGGAGAGGCCAGATGCAGATTCCAGGTGCTTTCCTGCCTGGTGGGAGCAGGAGGGGATGGGCTTCAGTTTTTGGGGGGCCAGGGAGGTAGAACAACACATTCTGCACACCCCTGCACACAGCAGCGCTCTGGGTGCTGGGTTTCTGTGGTCCAGCCCCTGCTGAATGACCAAGCTTGGGGGCACAAGGGTGGTCACCCCACAAGCACGGCATCCCCATGGGGTTTTGAGCTCAAAATCCCACCAACCCAGACAGGAGGTGGGGTAGATTCATGGAATGTTTTGGGTTGGAAGGGACCTTTAGAGATTGTGGGCTTCCAACCCCCACCATGGGCAGGGACACCTTCCACCAGTCCAGGGGGCTCCAAGCTCCATCCAGCCTGGCCCGACACTTCCAGGGATGGGGCAGCCACAGCTTCTCCAGGCAGCCTATTCCAGGGTGCCACCACCCTCAGAAGGAAGAACTTCCAGAAATTTCCCCTTTCACTTTGAACCCAATTGAACCCAGGTGCTGGGTACCACTGGTTGTCCTCGCTGCTGCTGAAGGTTCCACAGGCAGCTTTGTGCTTTGTGGCTTCTGCTGGCAGCTTGGGGCTGCCCCATCCCGGGAGGGAGAGGTTAATGAGCCACACTGAGTTAATGAGGCCGAGGGTTACATCAGCCAGCTGCAGCCCTGGGGACCTGTGACATTGCCTGCATCTCACACTGTCAGCACTTCCCAGCCTGTGTCTGAGCAACCCCAGGCTTTTGAGGGGTTTGGGGGACTCTGTGTGAGGAGGCAGCAGGGAGAGGGTTGGATGTGAATGCTTTCAGATGTCCCAAACCCATGCTCAGTTACACCCTGTGTCTGGGCTGTGCTCCTTTCTCCCTGCTGTGTCGAGCAAGGCTGACAAGGGGAAGAGAGGATGATGTTTGGGGGAGGAAGGGCGCTCAGGGTGCTTTTAGGAGGGAAATTTTGGGTGTGTGTTACCACTGGACACAAAGTTGTCCCAGTGGCAGTATGTGATGGGCAGCCCATGGGAATAGGTCAGGACTGGGCTGGTGATGCCGTGTTCCTCCTGAGCTCAGGGATGGACTGGAATGTGGTGGGATGCTTTGTGTCCCTCCAGGGCTGGCAACAGGGATGCCCTCAGTCAGGCAGGGATTCTGGAACGGCAGGGAGCCAAAATTTGCTGGAGTTGAAATGGCAACAGCACTAATCTTTAAATGAGCCTGGTCATACATTCTCCCTGGAGGCAACAGGAGGGGGGATTTGGGGCGGGGGGACAGCCAGCCCCACTCCAGCCTTCCAGACACCTCCTGGAGCCAAGCTGGTGGCTGGAGCATCTCCTCCATCTCTGTCTCTGGAGCCAGAGCCATTCCCATCCCTGCTGGGGGATTGGGAAGGGGGACTGGGAAGGCAGATGACTCCTCCTGTGGTGCTGCAGATAAGCTGTCATATATTTTTTCATTTCTCCAGGAGGATTTTAACCCACCTGGCAGGTTTAACTCTTCCCAGGAGTTCCCAGGAGCCCTGAGGCAGGCAGGAGCCTGGGGAGGTGGAGGCAGAAGGGGTTAAGTGTCCACAGGCACGGAGATTTAGCTGGAGAAACCCAGGCATCCCAGCCTAATCCCTGCATCCTTACATCTCCATCGCATCCCTGCCCGCCTGGTACCGGCAGGAGGGATGGTGGTGGCGTGGGTGATGGGCAGCCTCTAATGCTCCTGTAATCTTCCAAATATTTGGTGGGATAACAATTGCAGGAGAGAGGATTTTAACGCTTTCCTGGGGAGGTTTGCTTGGCCATTGCTTCATGGGGAGTTGCTTCCCGTGCTCACCATCCCTGGTGCCGCGTGTTTGGGGTGATGGAGGGGGGTTAATGCTGGATCCTGGCCCCGGTGCTGCTCCCTTTGGGGGGTGAGGTGGGTTTGGGGTCGTGGGTCTTGACAGAGTTGCAAAGGCTGGCAGCAAACATCTGCAAATCACCCCCCAGGGAACAGATGCTGCGGATAATCCAGCTCAGCCCCAGCAGATTAAAATGTGTGATGAGGGATGGGGAGAGGAAAAGAAGTGCCTGTTCCTCTCCTCCCTTTTCCTCTCGTTGCTCCTACTGCACTCATCCCCAAGGATTCGTGATTCGGTCCCGTGGGTTGAGCTGGAGCTACCCCCTCTCTATCTCTCCCTCCCCACAAAGAGCTCCAGACACCCCGTAACACCATGCCCCAAGTCGTGTGAGATTGTGGGATGGAGACAGGCTGGGACTTCCAAAAAAAAACCCCAGAAGAGATCTGGGAAGCAGGCACCCACCTCCAGCAGGAAGGAGGGAAGCCGGCAGATGGGAACCCCCTGCAGACGTCTGCCAGGGAGATGATTACAGGCAGTGGAGCGCGCTCTCAAATATTTATTAGTTTGTCACTGCTGGGAGTTTTATTGCTGGTGTGATTGCAGGACTGGAAATCCCGGCTGGGCAGGGCTCCTTTCCTGCTTTCCCATGCAAAAGCATCTCCCCTGCCTGCTGCTCCTGCGGTCACTGGGCCACAGTGTCACCCAGGGTGGCACCGGAGCCTCCGGAGTCGATGGAGTTGCGCCGCTGGGAAAGTGCCTTTTTCTGGGGGGTGTTTTGCAGTTGTTGCTGGGCAGTCAGGACACAGTTGCTCCTGCACAAGCAGCTTGTTACTCCCCCCCAGCGACCGTGTGTGGATTTTTTGGGGGGCCCCCCGTGAGTGTCGGCAGAGCGAGAGGTTTCCCATGCGGCGGGTGGCCGGGCGTTGGGAGCGGGGATGAAAGGCTGGCTTGATGGCTTATGATAAATGTGCCCAGCATGGTTCTCCTCCCTTTTCTCATCCAAATCCCCCTTGTTCCTATGCCTTAATTCTTCCCCAGTGTGTTTAAATAGCAGTGACTGTTTCATGCTGGAGGAAAACGCCCTGCCCAGCTGCAAATATTTTTTCCCAGCTAATTTCTGAAAGGAAAAATCAGCCTCCCCCTTGATTTGCTCCCATCCGTGAGTCTGGGGAATCTGTGGGGTTGGGGCTCCATGGCATGGCCCCAGTTGTGAGTCTGCCATGAAGAACCCATCACCCTTTTCCCCATCTCCTGTTAGAACTGGCTTTTTGGCCCCGTAGCTTTCCTGGCCAGAAACAAAAGCTCTCTCAGCTGTCTTGAAATGGCAGGATTTTAACCTTTCCAACATGCTCCTGGCTTAAAAGGTTCAGGTGTTTTGGGTTCAAACCTTAAACCCAGCAGGTCTTTTGTAGGCCCAAAAGCAGATGTTTGATCTGGCTGGTGACACCATCCTATTCCCCCACCTTCATCACCAAAATCACTGTGCCCACATGGAGAAGAGCCTTAAAAATTCGGGATTTATTTGGGCAGACCCCCTCTTGGAGCAGTGTCTGTATGGGATTTTTGGTACCACCTGGGGTGTCTCATCCCCAAACATTGCTCTGGGGGCCCAAGTGGCTGTGCTGCAGCCTTCACCCTTTCTGCTGCAGATGATCCCAGTGAGTCACAAATCCGGCATTTTCATCCCCATCCAGCCCTGACTCATCCCCTCCCAGCTCCTCTTGGATGACCTAAAGTCTTGTCACCATCACCAAAGTAGTGATGAGGTGGGAGAAAACTCATCCTTGCTGTTGGCTGTTGGAGAAGGAGCTCTCCTCCTGGCCCGTGGTTTTGGATCAGGGCCACGTGCACTTTGGGGTGTCACCTCCACAGGGGAAGATCCTTCCAAAAACCATCTCTGGAGGATACCTGTGCCCATTCCCGGCTGCCAGGCTCAGGTCTGACTTTGCCACAGGGATGCAGGGAGCAGCACGTCAGGGAGGTTTGCACACAAGCCCGTGAGTGAAGTTTTGTTGGCTGCCTCTGTTGCCAGTTCGATTATCTCCTGCCAGCCCCCTTTGCCAGGGAATTTAGAGCCATGGCATCCAAGCAGTTTTTGAAATTAAGCAAAAAGCAGCACACAACCAACACAACAACAACCCAGTGGATGAACAATTGAGTAGTAAATTAAAAAAGGGTAAGGAAAAAAGGGATGTTTGCTGCTGTGACAGGTGAAAAGCTGCCTGAGGTGGTCACAGGGAGCAGTGTGGGATTGTGCAGGGTGGGGGTCACACACCTTGGCATTCCCTGTCTCCCTGCCTGCCACGGGGCCTGGGAAAATTACAGGTCTGCAAATGAGATGGGGGAGGAAATAACCAGCAGCAGAGAGGTGGGGAAGAGCCAGCCAGAGAGAGAGAGAGAGAAATTAGCCCGGAGTTTAATTCATTGTTTCCAAAAGAGCAGTTAATGGATTATGACAAATGTCCTACCGCTCTCCCTTAGTGCTGTGTTAAATGGGAATGGAAAGTCAATTTTCCTAAATGGATTTTAAACGACTGACCTCGTGCTTTTTTTTTTTTTTTTTCCCTCACTGATTTTTGCTCAGGAGGAAGCCTGGTCATTTTGTTTTCTCGATGCATCTGATTATATTGTTTTTTCTCTTCCTCCTCCTCCTCCTCACAGCTTGGGATTCTGATTCTCTCCCTGCAGTGCTGCTCCTTGCCAAGGGTGATGAAGGGAGTGGGCTCCTTTCTTTTCCCTGCCAGCTCTGGAGATGTTATCGTGGGGCTGGGGATATTTACTGTTTTCCTGCACGCTGCAGTGCCTGGAGTGGAGAATCACAGCTCTGGCTGGGGGAAGAGAGGAGGAGGAAAAGCTCATAACTCCTTTGAGTGTAAAGAAAAGCCTCAAGATGTGACCTGACTGCTAGTGAGATTCCCAGGAACAACAGGTTAAGCAGCAGCATCCCAGTGCACCTGTGTGTGGGGTTTTATTACTCCTGTGATATTTGGGGTTGATCTTATTGGGCTGGAAACGTCTGCAGATGATGCTCAGCTTCAGTCAGAGCATCAGAGCTTCAGAGCATCCTCCCAAGCTGCTGCTGGGAATCCCAGGCTCCCACTCCTAAGGGATAATTACGTTCCTGTGTGAGCACTGAGCTGCTCACCCCTTTCCAAGATTTTTCTCGGCCTGGCCTGAGCAGACACGAACCTCCAGCTGTTTTTGTGTTTAGGGGGCTTTTGAAAGCAAACCAGCAGGAATGTGGAGCTCCCCAGGGCACAGCCCCCTGGTTTCTGGGATACCGGGAATCCTGGTGGCACCTTTGGGTGATGTTGTCTGGAGCTGGCTGGGCTGGAAGCGATCACTCACCTATTGGGTGATGCTGAAATCCAGGTGTTGGCAGGGGGTGAGATCCCAAATGCAGCTCCAGTTAAGGTGTGGATGGCTGAGATTTGTCCTGGGGATATGGTCAGCATTCCCAAAACGCCCTGCCAGCATTGTGCTCGGAGCATGTCCATGCATTCCTCAGGGCTGTGAGGAGGAGGCTTGGGGTGGGGGACACCAGCCCCTTTGGAGCCTCCCTGTGTCCCCATCACTATCCACAGGCCTGGGTTTGTTTTGCTTTTCCCCCTCCAGTGTCCTCTAGTGAGATCACCCAGGCTTTGGGCTCAGGGTGTTGATGGGGGCCCACTTCCCAGGTGAAACAGGATTGCTCCCACAGCTCTGGTTTGCTTCACAGAATTCACAAAATCACTGAGTTGGAAGAAACCTCCAAGATCATCGAGTCCAACCCAGCCCCAACACCTCAACTAAACAATGGCACCCAGTGCCACATCCAGTCTGTTTTTAACACATCCAGGGATGGTGACTCCACCACCTGCCTGGGAAGGCAATTCCAGTACTTTATCACTCATTGCACTTGAACTATATTGTTATATATATCAACTATATTGTTGATTTTTCCATTTATATTTTGGCTATTCAATTGATCAAGATAAGGGAAGTTAGGGACTACTCAGTTGTATGAGTGACTCTACAGTGATTTACTGTGGGTGGCTTGGTGGTTAAGAACAGCATTCATCACTGCAAATGCAGCTCCAGATGTGCCAGCCTTGGGTAGTACCTGACCCTTTCTCTCTGCAGGAGGAACTGAGCAGCTTTACTTAATCAGCCCTAAACAACTTTATAGAGGACATTTTCCTCCTGTGTGATTGAAGTACTTTTCCAGAGAGACATGTAAGGGAGGGAGATGGTGGCCTTGCCAGGTGCACAAAATTGTTTCTGATAAACTTGGACAGTTTATGAACTGGAAGAGTTTCTTATGCCCTTTTTAAGTAAGTGGTCAGCTGATGGCAGTATCAGCATAGTTTGATTACCTAAATGAAATCCCAATTGTCCACCTTGGTTTTATAGCAACTACTTTAAAAATAAATTAAATGTGAAATGAGATATATATATAAAACTTTATATATATATATATATATATATATATAAAACTTTTTCCTAATATGCACGCTGTATTTCCCTTGGTGCAGCTTGAGACGTGTCCTGTGGTTCTGTCGGTTGCTGCCTCGCTGGTTTTTCATTCCACGTGCCGGTTTTTGGGCAGCCTCCAGCCCTGTTTGTGCTTTCCCACACATCCTCAGCTGCTGTCGGTGCAGGGTGGGGAGGGACAGTGGGGACGGGGACGTGGGCAGCTGCTGAGCCTCGGTGTGTCCTGCAGGGCTGGAGTACAGCGATGTGCTGCCCGATTCCTTCCCGTCGGCGCCGGCGGAGACGCTGCCGCGCTTCCTGCTGGAGCCGCAGGACGCCTACATCGTCAAGAACAAGCCCGTGGAGCTCGTGTGCCGTGCCAACCCCGCCACGCAGATCTACTTCAAGTGCAACGGCGAGTGGGTCAACCAGAACGACCACGTCACCAAGGAGAGCCTGGACGAGGTCACCGGTGAGCAAAGCCGCCCTCTGCCTTCCTTCTCTCCAGCCTCTTTTCCCTCTTGCCACATCCACTCTTGTCGCTGTCGAGGCAGGATGGGAATGAAGAGACTGATCAGAAGGCTGCTGAGAGTAAAACTCTGGTTTATTCAAAATATCCCACTCTTTTATACAGAGCTTCGTGAGGACCAACTCCATTGGTCCTGAAGTGAAAACAACCCACACCATTGGCACAGAGTGCTTGACACAAAGTGATAGAGCTTAGCTATAAACAATGTGAAAAACAAGAGAGATAAAGAATTATTTACATTCTTCTCCAGCTCTTTCCCAGGCTTCTGCCTGGCTGGAAACTCTCAGTTTCTTTCTTTGACTGAATCTTGAGGCCCACACACACTGCTGGTGGTTCTCCTCCAGCCAGACCATTGGTAAAAGCACCACCATGGTGCTGTGGTCACCACACCCCCCAGAAGCTTGGGGAAGTCACCCTCCCTGATTATCTCGCTCTTACTTTGTGCAGGACTTGGGGCTCTTACAAGGGATTTTGAAGGCAATATGTTTAAATCTGATTTAAAAAAAAAAAAAAAAAAGGGACTGCATTTCTACAAAATACCTAATCAACATGTAGGAGTCATTGCCAGGAGGGGTGGCAAAGGCTGGCAGCTTATGCAGGTTCGCAGAGGGATTAAGTGTTTAATGGGTAATGAGAGCAATTGCAGGTAGGATTTGAACTGCCTGTTGATGGCAAATGAGCTCTTTTCTGCCTCAGAGGATAAGTCAGCCTCTGGCTGCCTGGAACAGGGTGAGAAGGTGGCTTAGGCATTTTAGGAGGGGTCTTACTCCATGGGATTGGGCTCTGCAGAGATGCTCAGTCCATGCCTTGAAACATCCTGGCCTGAGAACAAGGTATGTGGGGTTGGATAAATCATGTAATCAAGTAGATTTGCTAAAATTGGGGTGCTTTAGCTCAGCATGCACTATTTCTGCACCAGTTTTGGGACCTGTGGCTGATCAGGAGTGGAGTAAAACAGTCACATTTCCCCTGTAATATCTGCCCTCTGCAAATCTGGAGGGCTTTAAATCTTTTGATTTTCCTTTTGAACTGCAGTGGTGTTACCCTTGGAAGGCAGGCTGGGCTTAGAGGAGAGACTTCACCAGCCTGGAGGAGTCACCAGTATTTTAACACAATCTCCTCTTGTCCCTGTGATTTTTCCCACCCTTGCCCTCTCGTGGTGTCTCTTGCTCTCCAACCTGTAGTAGCTATGAGCCAGTCTGTGCTCGGGTGCATCCCTGAACCTGCTCTGGAAAGGGAAAATCCTTTCTTTCCTCTGCAGCTTTTTGAGCCCTTCCTCCTAAAGCTGCTTTAGCCATTCATGGCGTGTTTTTCCTCTAGAGGAAAAATAGTCAGAGATACCCAGGCAGGCTGTCCTGTTGCTTCTCTGGCTGCCAGGAGCAGGTGACACTCTTTTTCTCTCTTTCTGGGTGCATCTCCACCTTCCAGCTCTTGCAGAGGCCAGATTTGAAACCCTCAGCACTGTGAGGCAGAGTCAGTGCTGGTCAGTGACCAAGCAGCCTTTGCCAAGGGGTTTTTACTTTATTTATAACATCTGGCCACACTGGGTTGAACTGAAGGCCTGTGTGCCCTGCACGCAGCAGTGGAGGATGCTTAGGGGAAGATCATGGAACCAGGACAAGGAGGGAGCACTGGAGCTGCCCTGTCAGCCTCCCAGCTTTCCACCATTCACCACCAGGCACTCACAGCTCTGGTGGCAACATCCGAGCAGTGTGGTCCAGCCCTGGGTGGAATCCCCTCTTGATAATTTGTCTAATTGCTGTTAGGACTCATTTCTCTGTGCAGTGTGGAAAGAAACACTCATAGAAAAATAAACACTTTCATAGAATTGTGGAATGGTTTGGGTTGAAAAGGACCTCAAAGATGATCTAGTCCAACAGCCCCTGCCATGGGCAAGGACACTCTCCACTAGCCCAGGTCATTCCAAGCCCTGTCCAGCCTGGCCTGCAACACTCCTATCATCCAGCTGAGCACCCTGTTGCTGTGGGAGCTCACTTCCTTTGGTCCAGCATCTCCCTCTCAGATTCCAGTCTGCTGTGTGCCAGCAATCTGGGGAGGAAGCAGCACACCCCTCCTTCATCCAGGCTTCAAAGATGGCATTGCTGCTATCAGGGAGTGAACCAACGGTGCCTGCAGGTGGTGTGGTGCATGTTAAAGCTGCCAGTGTGGGCATCTCTGCCTGGCAGCCTCCCTAGGGAAAAGGGAGCTGGAACCAAAGTGGTTTAAGGTGGTAAAAAATCTGCATTTGCAGCGCCTGGCGTTGTTCAGAAAAGCTGCTGGAAAGGGCACGGGGAGAGCCAGGCACAAAGGCACAGGTTAACACGGTTAGTTTTCAAGTGGCCTTGGTTAAAAGCTTGGAAAAAGGGACCTTTAAGAAGAAGGGGAGAAAAAAAAAAAAGAACTTTTAAGATGACGTGTCTTGAATGAGCCTGGCTCAGTAATGCTCTGACTGCGTCTGATCCAAAACATTTCATGCGGAAGAAAGCAAAAATAGGCCAAGTCAGAGAGGATAATTCAGCTGGGTGAGGAGGGCTGGGCAGGGAGAGCAGCTCTGTTTGGTGCCTGGAAGCCCTCAGGAAGTCACTCCTGAGTGCCATGAGCTTGCTCTTCAATTTTGGGTGGTCGCTGATTGCAGTGGGGACAGAGGTAGGGCATTTGCAGGATTCTTCTCACTTTTCCAGGGTGCTCATCCCACCAGAGCTTCCCAGATAGATGAGATGGATTGGAGCCATATCTGCATTCTGAGTCCTCTTAAAATCCCAAAAGTGCTTGGCCCAAATACCTTTGCTTTTGTGGTTTTCTTGTTGTGGTTCTTTTTTTTTTTTTTTTTTCCTCCAGAATAGTGACAAAATAAATTGTATTTCCTTGTCGGTTCTTCTGCAGGAAGGTGGCAGGGAGACAGTAATTGCTCCTCACGGCATTGGGAGTGAGCTGTAACAAAATTACAGCTGGGGAGCGTGTGGCTCTCGATCACTGTGAAATTGAGGCCTTTTTAAAATAGAAACTGAAAAAAAAAACCAAAAACACAAACCCAAAATGGGTAGGTATTGCTTAAAATAAGGAAAAGTAAGGCCCAAGTCCCTGCCACCCTTTGTGGGGATCATTGGTGCTCCTGCAGTCCAGGGGACCATGTCCTGGTTGTGGTGGTGTCACCTTTGTCACTGCCCCCCTGCCATGGCCAGGCTGTTTTCTTTAAGGTTTTATTTGTCTTGTTGTATTTGTATTTGAGAGGCACAGACAGGAGTGGTTTCTCCCCACAACAAAGCCTGGCAGAAGCATCCTCCAAACCCTGGTGGGTGGGAAGGAGTCTGGACATGTTGGTGCTGTGGGAAGGAGCTGGTGGAGGAGGGTGATGCCTTGAGAAATGGGGAAGAGATTCTGGTCCTGCTCAGCTGGACTGGGGGGAAAAAGAGTCACTTCCACATGATCCACTGCCCTGGCTTCATCCCCAAACCATCCTTCAGAGGGAACAGTCTCCCTGATTTGTAAGGTGCCAACCCCAAGAAGAAAAGCCTCCAGCCCTCTGTCCCCTTGCAGGGCTGCTGGTGCGGGAGGTGCAGATCGAGGTGTCGCGGCAGCAGGTGGAGGAGCTGTTTGGCCTGGAGGATTACTGGTGCCAGTGCGTGGCCTGGAGCTCGGCGGGCACCACCAAGAGCCGCCGCGCCTACGTCCGCATCGCCTGTAAGTGCTGCTCCTCGTGCCCAGGGCTTGGCTTGTGTGCTTGGCACGTTCTGTGCTGCTTCAGGGGGTGGGTCTGGGCTCCATATCAGGGGATGGTGGCTCTGCACAGAGCAGGGAGAGAAAGCAATTCCTGCTCCAGCTGGGCACCAAGGACAAATGATCCAAATCTCAGCCCAGGAGCACAAACACCGTGGGCTGGAGAGAGAAAAACAAGCATGATGGGACTGCCTGGGCTAAAGCTGGAATTGGACAATGAACTCCAATGTGCCAATGGAGCAGAACTGATCCCAGTGAGAGACCCCGTCAGCAGGTGTCCATTTTGTGACCATTTTGGTCCATTTTTTGACCATTTTGTTCATTTGGGTGCAGCCCTGGCTGGGCTCTTGTGCTGCCCAAGGTGGATCCATTGAGGAGATCCTTTTAATAAATCCCTGCTTTATTCTTTAACTCTGTCTGGCAGGTGTCCATTTTGTGACCATTTTTGGGTCCATTTTGTGACCATTTTGGTTCATTTGGGTGCAGCCCTGGCTGGGCTCTGGTGCTGCCCAAGGTGGATCCATTGAGGAGATCCTTTGAATAAATCCCTGCTTTATTCTTTAACTCTGCCCAGCCTCTGTTCCAGGTCAGCCTTCACAAGGCATCACTCCCATCTCCAAAAGATGGCTCCTTCTCCACTTTCTGATCAGTTTGGGGTGACCCATCCTTGCTGGATGACCCTGGTTTTCTCTCTCCACCACAGTTGTAGCTTTGTTTCTGAGAGTCTCCATCCCCACCTGCCGGGGCGGTGGCACTACCAGGGTTAACACCGCGGTGCCCAGCAGCGTGCTCAGCACTTCCCAGGGTTTTATTATCCCTAATAACCCACGGATGGCACCTTGCACGCTCAGCGGCGCCGTGTCCTGCCAGTCCCTGCTGTCACACGTCACTGCCCTGAGCTGCTGCTCAGGTGGCAGCCTGATCAAAGGCGAGTTAGTCAGGCTGGGCCCACCTGAATTTGCTCGATGCACAAATGAGACGATGGTGGAGCTACAGGACAGCCAGGCTTCCCCAGTCCCGAATGGAGTTTGGTGTTAGAGGGGTAATAATCCAACATGTTACCCAAAACAGAGTGATTGTTCAGCTACACTGCTGAAGGGTTATGCTGGCAAAATCACAGACTCAGAGAACCACAGAATCACAGAAAGTTTTGGGTTGGAAGGGACCTTAAAACTCACCTCATTCCAACACCTTGCCATGGGGACTGACACCCTCCTCTAGAGCAGCTCCAAACCCCCTCGAGCCTGGCATTGAACACTTCTGTGGTGGTTTTGTGGTGGTTTTTCGGAGCAGAGGGTTCAGGAGCCACATGGAAGAGGTCTGGGAGCTGCAGCAGAGGATTGCAGCACCATCTAGTGATGCTCCTGCTCCTTCCCAGCCTCTGGAGCAGGACACTGCTGTGCCTCCCACATCCCGAGGGCCTCTGCTGGGTGGGATGAAGAAACGGTGGATAAGGTGAGGTTAGCCCCAAAAGGAAAAGACAGGATGGAGTGTAAGCTTGCAAACACATGAAGGAGGAAATGTATAATCCACCATGTGCTGCCCCAGATCCATCCTGGAAAACATGGTTCTTCAGCTCCTTCCTCCCAGGGCACGTTTTGCCCTGACTGTCTGTGCCAGAGGGACTTCCTGACTTGAGGGTGCTTGGTGCTGAGGTGCTCACCAAAGTTTTGGAGGCTGCCCTGTCCCTGCTGCAGGCTGGTAACCCCTGGCTTCTCCTTCCCCTTCCAGACCTACGGAAGAACTTTGATCAGGAGCCTCTGGGTAAGGAAGTCCCGCTGGAGCAGGAGGTGCTGCTGCAGTGCCGCCCGCCCGAGGGGGTCCCACAGGCTGAGGTGAGTGGCTCCTGAAGGAATGCAGGGTGGGGTACCCCATCCCAGCAGATCTCCTGTCAGCTCTCATTCAGAGCAATCATTTATTTTGGGCAGCACACTTCTCCCACACTTCCTGGGGTGCCTCAGAGGGAAGATCTGACAAGGAGGCACCCAGGGGGTTGTCTGGATGGGAGCAGTCACCAGTGGGAGCTGAGGGCTGGGAAAATCAGTCTGGATGGGTTTTCCTACCACGGTAGTGGAGCTTTCCTTGCCCGCAGCTCCGTCAGCCGATGGGAGCTGTGTGTTGGAGGGAGCCACAGTGCCTCATCCTCGGCCAAAACACCAGTAACGTGCCCCAGTCAGGCCTGGTTTGGCCCAGTTTTCAGGAGAAATAAAGCCAGTGAGAGGCGAGGTTGTCCAGTCAGTGGTTAAAGTGCTGAGGACATCTTTGGTCGAGGTGATGGCTTAACCCCCATCCCTTCCTTTCCTGCCAGGTGGAGTGGCTGAGGAACGAGGACGTCATCGATCCCAGCCAGGACACCAACTTCCTGATCACCATCGATCACAACCTCATCATCAAGCAGGCCCGGCTGCTGGACACTGCTAATTACACCTGCATGGCCAAGAACATCGTGGCCAAGCGCCGGAGCACCACGGCCGCTGTCATCGTCTACGGTACCGGCCCTGCTCCGGGAACGGGACCTTTGGTGCTGGCTGTGTCCCCAAGCCAAGAGGGATTATGGGCACCTCCTGGGAGGGGTAGGAGGGAATTAGGGCATGGTGATAGGTGATAACCAGTATTTGCAGAACAGGAGCCTCTAATGGCTTCCAGAGGCAGTAAAGAGGTTTGAGGTGGAGGGGTGGAGGTATTTCCGAGCATTCTCGGCTGGGTGGGAGGGTGGATGGATCCGGGTGGATTGCTCTGACTCTCAAAGCAGCTGGAAGGCTGTATTTGGCTGAACTTTGCTATGAAATCAAAGATCTCCTCAGGGCCAGACACAAAAATATTTGCCAAGCGGGAAAAGGACCACATCAGTCTTGAGCATCTTGGGCGTGGGGTGGTGGCACAAGAGGGAGTTTGGTGGTTTGCTCTTCATGAGGCTGAGCTGTAACAAGGGGTCACGAAGGTGTAAGAACTCGAGGCTTAGCTGATAGATTGGGCTCCAGAGCTGACTCTGCCCATCTCCTCTGCAGTGAATGGTGGCTGGTCCACCTGGTCCGAGTGGTCTCCGTGCAACAACCGCTGTGGCCGGGGCTGGCAGAAGCGCACCCGGACCTGCACCAACCCCGCGCCCCTCAACGGCGGCTCCTTCTGCGACGGGCAGCCCTTCCAGAAAATCACCTGCACCACCCTCTGCCCAGGTGAGGAGGGCTCAGAAACTGCCTGTGCCCCAGGCTGTTGCTTGGGATTGTTGGGATTGTTCAGCCTGGGCAAGAGAAGGCTCTGAGGTGACCTAATTGCAGCCCTCAAGGGAGCCTACAAGAAACATGGAGAGAGATTATTTACAGGGGCCTGGAGTGGCAACACAACAGAGAAGGGCTTCACACAGACAGAGGGCAGGATTAGACGGGATATTGGCAAGAAATTCTTCCCTGTGAGGGTTAAGACGCTGGCATGGGTTGCCCAGAGAAGCTGTGGCTGCGCCTGGATCCCTGGCAATGCCCAAAGCCAGGTTGAATGAGGCTTGGAGCAACCTGGGACAGTGGAAGGTGCCACTGCCCGTGGCAGGGGTTGGGACAGGCTGGTCTTAAGGAGCAGTGGGATAACACTCCCCAGCGTGGGAAGGTTTTACTGACGTGTGTCGGGTGCCGCAGTGGACGGCGCGTGGACGGAGTGGAGCAAGTGGTCAGCGTGCAGCACCGAGTGCACCCACTGGCGCAGCCGCGAGTGCGCCGCCCCCGCGCCCCGCAACGGCGGCAAGGACTGCAGCGGCGTGCTGCTGGACTCCAAAAACTGCACCGACGGCCTCTGCCTGCACAGTGAGTACCCAGGAGGGCAGCCACGGGCGTGGGGACGTGCCACAGGAGGTGCCACTCTGGCCGTGGCGCTCTGGTGCTCGGCCGCGCTTTGTTGGCTGTGCCGCTGCCACCTGAGTTTTAAGTGGTGCCTTTAAAAAGGTGTTCTCCACCAGACTCACCCCTCCCAGAGTTATTTCTTACCTGGAGGGAGAGATATTGGGGATTTTGTGGGATCTAAATGTGCCACTGTCATCGAGGCCCCTATCCCACCCCGCCCCTGTAGGTTTGGGGTCTCTGCTGAAATAAAGCCGGTTGTGGGTGGACAGGGCAACAGGAGGGGTTTCTCAGCCACACCATAAAAACACCTTCCCTGTATCACCGCTGGATGTGTGCATCACCTGGAGGTGTGTTTTTGAGGAACTAAATCCATAATGGTGGTAATGGTGCTGCTGCCTGTGAGTGGGCGTGCTGAAGACAGCCAATGCTGCCACCTGCTGCTGTGTGACACCACTTCACTGCCTGGGCACGGGGATGGCCTTGTCACCATGCTCCTACCTGGGTTTTGGAATGCCCCAGGGAATTATGTTGATCTCCCACACCCCCCACCCCGGGCTGGCTTACCTCCCACTTTCTGTTTCATCTCATCCCCATCATCACCTTCACCTTTTTCTTTTCTAACTTTGTTTTTCCTAACAGATAAAAGAATTCTAAACGAGCCCAAAAGCCACCGTAAGTGCTCATTTCATGGCCATTTTTTTTTTTTTCGTTTGTTCCTGTGGTTTTGTTCTGTTGAATCCATGGCAGGGATTCCCTGGCAGCTGGCTGAGGAAAGGGTGGGAAGATGGAACAACTAAAGCCCACTCTGAAAGTCCTGTGGGCTCCTCAGGGTTGTCTCTGTTAGGATCTGAGGGTTGCTCACAGCTTCATGAACCTGATCTGCACAAGCCTAACATTTCTGGGACTCTTGGTGCTCAGTTGAAGTTTGCACGAGCTGTGGGCAGGTGTCCCAAAGGCCTGAGGTCTTCACCTCCATCTCATTCTCTGGCATTGCTCTTGACTTCCCACTCTTAGAGAGCACTTTCCATCCTCTTGCCAGCCTTTCCAGCAGGCCCAGGGCACGTCCTTCCACCCATGCCTGAGTCAGTGGTGGGACTGGGGAGCGATGGTGGGTCTTGATGTGCTTTTCTGCTGCCCCCTTTTTCACCCCAGTGTCTTTAATCCCTCTCAGTGCTGGAGGCCACGGGCGATGTGGCCCTGTACGCCGGGCTGGTGGTGGCCATTTTTGTCTTCATCGTGATCCTCATGGCCGTGGGGGTGGTGGTGTACCGGCGGAGACACCGGGATTTCGACACGGACATCACGGACTCCTCGGCCGCGCTCACCGGGGGCTTCCACCCTGTCAACTTCAAGACGTCCCGGCACGGTAAGAGCCATGGAGGTCCTCACCAGCCTTAGTTCCAGCAAAAAGAGAGCCACAGGAGAGGGTGGATCCTCAGGGAATTACTGATTTTTGGAGGCTGAAGGCTCCGTGGAAGCGGTCAGGTGTTGATGGTGGGAATCAGGGCAGCTCGGTCTGTTGCCCCGTGGCAGGGGTTTGGGAATTAGATGGTTTTGAAGGTCCCATCCAACCCAAACCATTCTGGGATGCCTTCCACTCAAGCAGTACTTCTCTGTGCCCTTGTTTGCACTGCTGTCTTCACCACCAGCTCGGTCTGGTGCCCCGTGGCAGGGGTTTTGGAATTAGATGGTTTTGAAGGTCCCATCCAACCCAAACCATTCTGGGATGCCTTCCACTCAAGCAGTACTTCTCTGTGCCTTGTTTGCACTGCTGTCTTCACCCCAGCTGTGTTTGCTGCTCCTGCAGACAACCCTCAGCTGCTGCACCCGTCCATGCAGCCGGACCTGACGGCCAGCGCCGGCGTGTACCGCGGCCCCATGTACGCCCTGCAGGACTCCTCCGACAAGATCCCCATGACCAACTCCCCCCTGCTGGACCCCCTGCCCAGCCTCAAGATCAAGGTCTACAACTCCTCCACCACCTCCTCCTCGCCGGGGCTGCACGACAGCACTGACCTGCTGGGAGGGGTCCCCGCCAGCGGCACCTACCCGGGGGACACGGCCCGGGACGGGCACTTGGCCGGCGTGAGGAGCAAAGGGCCGGGCTCCCAGCACCTCCTCGGCCTGCCCCGGGAGCATGGCCACAGCGCCAGCGGCACGTTCGGCCACCTGGGGGGCAGGCTCACCGTGCCAGGCACAGGTAAGCCGTGGGCTGGGATTGTGTGGCTGCCGAACCATCATCTTGTCCCTGCGGCCCTTTGCTGTCCCAAACATGGCTCAGGGAAGGAAGGCAGAAAGCCATTCCCAAGCCAGATATCTCAGGCTAGAGGTTACAGCCTCCTTGAGGTCTTTGATCCAGGCCAGCACCTTGCAAAAAAACCCAAATTAGGATTTTCCTTCCTGTAATTTCTATGGTTTCCCCCGCTCCACGCAGCCCCCCGAATGAATCTGACCAGCTCAGAGATATGGGGCTGTGAGGGAAGGAATAGCAGGAGAGGGAAAAGTATTCAAAAGAGGCCCTTACCCCAGGGAAGTTGGAACAGCTCTCTTTATTCTGTGGTGTCCATGGAGAGTGGGGCAAAAGAAAAAGAGCAGGAAGTTTCAGGGGTCTATATAGGTTTTGGACAGGGTGGGCTCTCCTGGCTCCCTGCCAACCCCGTTGGGGCAGGGAGGAGGATCCAGGGGTTATCATGATCAGAGCCACAGAGGCTTTAGGAAAGGGGGGCAAAAGGGTGTCCAAGAGGTCACCGTAACACCTTCCTAGTGAAGAAAAGGCTCATCCTGCAAGCAGTGCAGCCATGGGACAGCCCAGAGAAGCTGTGGCTGTCCCATCCCCAGAAGTGTGAAAGGCCAAGATGGACAAGGCTTTGAGCAGCCTGGCACAGTGGAAGGTGTCCCTGCCCAAGGCCAGTGCTGGAACTTGGTGATCTTTAAGGTCCCTTCCAACCCAAAGCATTCCATGATTCTGTCATCTGGAGGTGTTCCTCTCTGTGCTGCCCTGCCTCCCTGCTCTTCTTGTGCTCTCTGGCTGGGGTGGAGAGTGGTTTCTCCCTGATTCCCACTGTGGTTGACACTTGTGTGTGCCATTCCAGGGGTGAGCCTGCTGGTGCCCCACGGGGCCATCCCCCAGGGGAAGTTCTACGAGATGTACCTGGTGCTCAACAAGGCTGAGACCGCCCTGTAAGTCACCCCGCTGGCCACCCCCTCCTCGCTGGCTCCCACGGAGTTCCCTGTCCCACCTCAGTGCCCTTCCCTCCCCAGGCTGCCCTCTGAGGGCACACAGACCGTGCTGAGCCCTGCCGTGACCTGCGGGCCCACGGGCCTGCTCCTGTGCCGCCCTGTCGTCCTGACCATTCCCCACTGCGCCGACGTCAGCTCCTCGGACTGGATCTACCAGCTGAAAACACAGTCCCACCAGGGAAACTGGGAGGTAAGGGGCACCCCAGGCCCTGCAGCCAGCAGAGACCCCGAGGGGCACAACCCCTCGGGTGACAGGCTGACCCCCAGCCTTGCTGTCTCTGTAGGAAGTTGTGACCCTGGATGAGGAGACCCTCAACACTCCCTGCTACTGCCAGCTGGAAGCCAAGTCCTGCCACATCCTGCTGGACCAGCTTGGCACCTATGTCTTTGTGGGGGAGTCCTACTCCAGGTCAGCCATCAAGAGGCTCCAGCTGGCCATCTTTGCCCCCAGCGTCTGCACCTCCCTGGAGTACAGCCTCAAGGTCTACTGCTTGGAGGACACGCCAGATGCTCTGAAGGTGAATGTCCCCTTCCCAAAGCTGTTTGTGCTGCAGTAGGATGCTGCTTGGTGCCTCTCAGGCCCTGGGGAGCAGACAACCTGATGCAACTGCCTGCAAAGTGACCCCAGTGAAATAACGAGGTGTTTACTGCTTTGCCTGTCCTTCCTCGTCCTCTGCCAAGGAAACAGTAGCTCCTCTGCTGGGAGCCCCCCCTGCAGGCATTACACAAGAGGTTTGGCTGCTGATGGGCAGGGTTTTTGTAGATCCTGCATGGATCCGTGCCTCTGCCTGCCCTGGAATGGTTTTGAAGCTGGAGTTTGGATGCTTTGGCTACCTGGAGCCACCAGTGCTGGGCTGTTTGATTCCCTGTGACTTGTCCAGTGGATCCTGTTGGGATTGATATGGTGCCTCTAGGTGGGGAAATAGGCAGGGCTCTGGCTCCTGGTGAGTCTTTTTTTCCTAAAAGCTGCTGGTGTGATGAAGGGATGGTGTTAAAAGCGGATAGAGTGGCACCCTTCAAGGGAGTGCCTGACCCTTGTGTTGAAGCTTTGTGTTCTCCAAGAAGTATGGAGGCATTTGTGGATGGTCACATTAGGAAATTCAAGTTTTAGGTGGGACTGGTGTATGAGATGAGCTGGCAAGTTCTGTTGGGGTGGCAAAACCTATTCTCCATGGGCTTGAGGCTGCTGCTGGCTCCTCTTGGCAGCTCCTCCCCCCACTCCATCCTGGCTTTGGGTGTGGAGGTGGGCAGAGGAGCAGCCCCTGCCCTTCTCCTGCATCTCACCCTGCCTGTCCTGGTGCCCACAGGAGGTGCTGGAGCTGGAGAGGACACTGGGAGGGTACCTGCTGGAGGAGCCCAAGCCCCTGCCCTTCAAGGACAGCTACCACAACCTACGCCTCTCCATCCACGACATCCCCCACGCGCTGTGGAGGAGCAAACTGCTGGCCAAGTACCAGGTGAGGGGCTGACGTGGGGACAGCTGGGGCTTGCAGGCTGGGAGCACCATCTCCAGCCAGGCACCACAGGGCTGTGGTGCTGAGTTGTCCCTCAGAGGGATAGAGGAGCAAGGGGAGCGGTGTTCTGCTCTTTTTGGTGGGATGCTCTCTGTGAGGTCCTGCTGCCCCACCTCATCCCTCGTGGGGGTGGCTGGAGGAGGTGGGAGCTGCTGCAGCCTTGGCTGAGCCCGTGCGTTGGTGGCCCACAGGAAATCCCCTTCTACCACATCTGGAGCGGCAGCCAGCGGGCGCTGCACTGCACCTTCACGCTGGAGAGGTACAGCCAGGCCTCCAGCGAGCTCACCTGCAAGATCTGCGTCCGGCAGGTGGAAGGGGAAGGGCAGATCTTCCAGCTCCACGTCACGCTGGGAGAGGTGAGCAGAGGGGAGGTGGGGGCGCAGCTGGGGACACGCCGGGACATTTCAGCAATGTCTCACCCTGTCCTTCCTCTCCCAGCACGGCAGCTCCTCCGACACCCTCCGCTCCCACCACAGCGGTGCCACCACCTCCGCCACCACCCAGGTGGGACCCTACGCCTTCAAAATCCCCCTCTCCATCCGGCAGAAGATCTGCAACAGCCTGGATGCTCCCAACTCCAGGGGGAATGACTGGAGACTTCTCGCCCAGAAGCTTTCCATGGACCGGTGGGTCTCCCCAGGCCTTGCTTTCCCTTCCTGTGCCCCCAGCAGGGAGGCTTCACTCTGTGCTCCCTGTCAGCTGTAGGTATCCAGCGGGGTTGTGTCCAGCTGTATAGGCCTATCCATAAATGGGGATATAGCTCTGCACAGTTATATCCATCTCTATCCTTGGATATGATTTTAAATTTTAAAAGAGGAGAGGTTTAGATGAGATACTGGGAAGAAATTCTTCCCCTGGGGGCGGTGAGGCCCTGGCACAGGGTGCCCAGAGAAGTTGTGGCTGCCTCATCCCTGGAAGTGTTCAAATCCAGGTTGGACAGGGCTTGGAGTGCCCTGGGATAATGGAAGGTGTCCCTGCCCACGGCACGGGGGTTGGAACTAGATGATCTTGAAGGTCCCTTCCAACCCAAACAATTCTGGCGTCAGTCTGTGCCACAGTCCCGTGTCTCCTGTCACTTTGAACGGCCCTTGTTTATCTGGGACAATGGCTGTGCCATTCCCACCTGGTTTCACCCCAGGACCCAAAGGGAGAAAGGGCAATTTCAGCAAAGCAAAGCTTACATTGCTTTTGCATGAATACCAGCCCTGTCTAAAAACTGCAGACGGTCTCTCGAGGGCGCTGGCATTTGCGTTACAGCATTTCCATCAAAGTTCACGTTCCAAACAGCTCCAGCATCCTCCCTCCTGCCATCTCCAGAGGGCACCACAGCAGCCCAGCCCTCCTCTGCTTCTCCCTTGCAGGTATCTGAACTACTTTGCCACCAAAGCCAGCCCCACCGGGGTGCTCCTGGACTTGTGGGAAGCCGAGCACCAGGACGACGGCGATCTCAACACCCTGGCCAGTGCCTTAGAGGAGATGGGCAAGAGCGAGATGCTGGTGGTCATGGCCACGGAGGGAGACTGCTGATGGTGCTCCCCACGGCTGGGGGGCCAGGTGGATGAAACAGGGGGTGAGGAAGGGTCCTCCCCCCATGGCAGGGGAGGCACATCCGTCCCTGAGCGAGGAGGGGCCACGACCGGCGCCTCTCCCAACCACTGTCAGCCTTAGAGACCCATCCTCAGCGTTTACAAGCAATTCAAGTGTTACACAGCATTCCTCCTCCTCCTCCTGGTGGCACGGGGAGGAATTAGGGCTTCTCCAGTCGGGATGGGGGCTTTCCTTTTCCTTCTTCTTTTTGGGTTCCCTTCCTCCTCCTTTAATAGCATTTCTGCGTTGAAGAGATGAATACAATCCAGGCTTAACTTCTGGCAAAGGCTTCAGGCAGCTTAACAAGGCAAATAGGAAAGAAAAAAAGGAAAAAAAAAAGTTTCTTAGGAAACGCAAATAATTTATTATCCAGATCTTTGGATGTGTCCTTTTTAAAAAAAAAAAAGAAAAAAAAAAGAAAAAAAGACAGATTTATAAATCTTTTTTTTTTGGTGTGTGAGAGCAAGAGCGTCGCTGTGGTCAGGGTGGCAGAGAGAGAGATTTCAATGGACACACTTTTGTAGGGAAAAGCGTGTGATCCAAGTTGAGCAAAACGTGTTTACATGTCCTGGGACCCTCAGGGGGTCTGGAGGGGGAAGTGCCTCTCCACCCCTCTAGTTCAGGGCCAGCTGAGACCCTTGCCAAGGCTTTTGTCCTTGCAAACTCCCTTTTCCCTGGCAGTGGGAATGATGGGTCCCACTCCACCTGCGAGGAGGGATGAGGGATGCTGCCCTGTATTTGGGGTTCAGGGTGGGGAGGGTGCATCCAGATATGGGTATTTTTAATGAATTCTTCCCTGGCATGGTTTGGGGGAGCTTTTTAGGATGACTACGCCTTCACTTACATAACTTCAGTACAAACCAAAGATTTCAGTCCTGCGCCAACCTCCGGACTCGAGGCTAAACAGGGGGTGTTGTAAACCCAGCAGGATTTTGCAGTGAGCACCCCAAACCTGGGCTTGGGGCTCAGGGGGAGGTGATGAGCGGGTGTGGAGGGGTCAGGGGAGAGCAGGGGCTGGCAGGCTGGGATGTGGCCACTTCAAACTGCATCCACTTCAGGTCCCTGCGCTCCTGCCTGGATTTTGATGCAGTATTTCAGCACAGATTCAGGGAGGGATACTCTGGTATTCCCAAGCTGCCAACCAGGCTGAGCATTTTCACATAAGGGACAGCATCGTGAGCAGTGCTCAGGTTTCCATCCCTCACTGCAGCTCCTGTTTTTCCCTGGAATAGGCTTTTTATAACGATGGAGAAGCTGTGGGGTGAGTGGAAAGTAATCAAGTGGTAGGCAGAACAAGGTTCCTCACACAGATACGGTGTCTTGATGAAGGTAAAACATTTAGGTTGCCTGCAGGTAGAAATAGTTACTGAGTGCTGTATCTTAGAAGCTTGTCTGTTAAAAAGAAAAAAAAATAAAATAGGAAGGGGATGGTAAGCTCAGGATTAGACTAGGTCACACGGCCAGGCTGTGGATTCTCCATCAGTGGAAGTATTAGGAGCATGTCCTGCTCTGGGCTGCAGAGCCCTGGATCAGTGTCACCCCACAAAGTGCTGGGTACAGGAGCACGCTCAGGGAGCCTGGAGAGCATCACCTGCACTGGGCAGCTCGGGAGGAGCTTTCAGGATTCTGGGACATGGGAGGATTCCTGTGGGCAGCTCCTGAGGCACTACTGAAAGCACTGAGCCTCTCCTTGCTGTGCCTCAGAGCCCCTGGGGTTCACTTCTTGCTGGGTTTTCAAGGCTGTGGGAGAGAAGGGATCTTTTCCTCTTGTGCTGGATGGGAAAACTGCTGCTGGGCGAGCTCCTGTGTCACATGGGAGGGGGCTTATCCATCCTTTGGGTTGCATTTGACCATTTCTGAGACCCTCAGAGCTAAGGAAGAAGAAGCAAATTTGGAGAGCAATAAAGACTCGATGGATCAATCCGGCTGCCCGTGGTCTCGAGGGCTCCTCTCTCAGTTCTGCAGGGCTCTCAGAGGGATGGGGTGCTCGTTCAGGTCACCTCAGGATCTCTCTCGCTCCCATTCTCTGGTTTATGGATCACTGTGCTGGGATGTGTGTCTGTCTGTCCCTCTGTCCTGCCCACGGGTGCCTCTCTCCATCCCCCTCCATCTCTGTTCCTTTGGGCAGGCAGCAGCCACCTGGCTTGGCTAAAGTGCATCTTTGGGGAGATTCTCCCCGTTTTTCCGACCAGGGAACCTGCAGCAGGAGCAGGGCAGGGGGGATGCAGGGTTTGCCTCCATCTCCCGTGGGTGCCAGCTCCCAGGAGCCCTCCACACCTCCCAGGGGTTTCTCCAGCCAGGTATTTTGGCCAAGGCAGCCCCGTGTGGTCTGGCAGTGTCCATCTCTTGCTCCAAAATGTGTTTCCATATTTATACATCCAGGGGATGGGCCTGGTGGCATCCTCTAAACCCGCGTCTGTTCATTCTGTAAACTAAAGAACTGTAAATAAAGTTTAGCATTCCTATTGTAACAAATTAATTTTTATGCAATAAATTATATTTCCTAGTCTAATAAAAAAAAAAAAAAAAAGGAAACAATCTGCTTGTTCGCCTCTCCTGTCCATCACTCACTGGTACCTGTTTGAGGCTGCAACAAAGAGAAATTAGTCCATGGCATGCCTACAGTTCACAGATTGCATGTTTCATGTTAATGGCATAATAAACATTTTCATTTTTGTACTAAAAACAATACATGATTTGAACTAACATCTGCATTTCAAGTAGCTCCATGCACTAGAACAAACAGCAAAGATGTGCAAACTAACCATCCAGACGGCTGGGGGTAATAAATCTTTTGTCTTGACGAAGTCCCAGCCAGGGAACAAAGCCAGAAGGGTTTGCAGGGGTGTTCAGGAGCCCGCTGTCCCTGCCTGGGCCACTCACCGGGTCCAGCTTGCTGGGATCAGTTGCCACCAGGAGATGGCAACGCTGACCGTGCTGCGGGCAGCGGTGGGAATTCTGCAGCAGTGAGGAAAAACGAGGACAAAATCGGAGATAGAATATCACACAGGTATGGCCAACCTTCCCAGCCGGGCTTCCCACCCCACGCAGTGTCGGAATCTGTGGGTATTGGTGATTCCGAGATTGTAGAAAGTCTCTGTCTTTCAGCCCCGCTGCCAAAGCAGAAGCCATAATTGGTCTGTGCTGGTTTCAAGGTTGTTTATTCTGTTTATCTCTAACATGTTCTGCTGCCCTGCCGCAGCTCTGTCCTGCAGGGCAGCGTGTGGGGCTCTGCCCTCAGTGGGATGGTACAAACATTAAATACCAGAAACTACCTGTGCTGGATTTACAATAACGTGCCAATATCTGTCACCTACGTTGAACAGTGTGTCCCCAGCCTAAACCAATAGAAAAATGCCAACATCACCAAGAACATGGAGGTAAGGAAGAAGAAGGAGGAAGAACAGGATCAGGCCCACTTTCCTCCATCTTAGAACTCCTGACCCCCCTGTACAAAGTAAAACCCCCCTGTACAGCTGTTAAAACCCCCCTGTACAATACTAAAAATTTTTTTCCTCTAATTTGTGACTACATTTACTATACCATCTAACTCTCTGTGACTGCTTGTTCCACCTTCAAAGTTGGTAATTCATTCCATGGCTCAAACTCAAGATCACAGCTGTTTTCAGTTGCTTGCCAGGGTCTAAAATGCTTTTGACCAAGGCCTGGAACCTCTGAAAATGTCTGAGGGACATTTTGAGTTCCGACAACACAGGATGCTGGGGAGAGCCTTCTCCCAGAGCCCCAGGACACTTCTCTCAGACCAGGCACTTCCAGGGATCCAGGGGCAGCCACAGCTTCTCTGGGCACCCTGTGCAAGGCCCTCCCCACCCTCGCAGGGAATAATTTCTTCCAAATATCCCATATGAACCTGCCCTCTTGTCAGCTTAAAGCCATTCCCAACTGTCCCTTTCTTTACATCTGAATTCCTTTAACCTCCACCTCCCACGCTGCTTTCTCTGGGCCCTTTTTGCACCAAACCATCTTTCCAAGGGCCCACATACATCCATGGATAACTTTGACCAGCCGGTGCCCAATTCCACCGTCTGTTCTCCTGTTGAAACACCCAATTTGCCGAGTCCCCTTAGAATTCAAGCAAGAGGGGCCTTTAGGATCATCCTGTTTCTTCCCTGTGCTATGGGCAGGGACACCTTCCAGGGTACTCAGAGCTCCATCCAGCTTGGGTTTGGACATTCCCTGCAGTGGCATGTCACACTGTGGCACAAAATAACCCACACACAAACACTAGATGTAAAAGAGGGGAAAAAGAAGTTCATTTCTGACTCTAAAATGTATAGAATTCTAAAAGAGATAGTGGAAATTGCCACCTCTCCAACCACACTGGTCAAACCAACAGCCCATCCGTTCTCTCCTCCCTTAAAAAATGCAAAACAATCATTATTTACATGAACACATGTGAGACACTCCAGTAGAAATATATAAACACCAGAAGGCGCAGAAAACTCTTAGAAGAACTTTGAAACTGTGCTGGGGCAGGGGTCTCTGGAGCGTGGCTCTGTCCCCCAGCCAGGCTGGCACTGTCCCCTGTGCTGGTGTGACGCCTGGCTCTTCTCCAGCAGTGGGTTTTTTGATGTGATAGATGGCAGCAGGTCAGAAACATGAGAAATATCCGAGTCACTGACTCGGATAGGCCGTGCCATCTCCTCAGGTGCTGTGCCAGCCTCGTGTGTCAATGTGGATGAAGATCCCAAGGGAAACCTCTGAGGAGAAACCCACGTGCTCCTCTCAAGCCTTTCCATTTCAGCACGTCGCCGGTGGGTTGGCTGCGTGCTGCTGCTTGTTTTGCTCCCAGAAGAGGGAAAAAAGCCACTGGAGCGTGTCCTGGGTTGTTGTGACATCTGCGTGGCCCAGGCCACCCGACCTGCTCTGCTGCAAGGCTCAGAGGCTGGAGATGAGTGGTGGCTACTGGGAGGTATCTCAGTCCCTCTGTGTTTCCCCCATAGGGGAAAAAAATTCCCGACTAGATTATTTTGGGGCTTTCTGCAAAAATTAAAAAAAAAAAAAAAAAAAAAAAGAGAAGAGTATTTTGCTTTGATGAAGGGTCGGATGCTGGGGCATGTCCCCGTGTGGCTGCTGAGGAACCAGACACAGCTTTGGGGAAAGAAACAGGGAAAAGAGAGGTGATGATGTTTTCCTTCACAGTCACACCACGCCCTCCAGGTGAGTGTCAAAGTGGAGCTTGGAGGGAATGAAGGGGTTTGCAGTGGAATTCGTGCTGATGGGGCACTGCAGGAAGCACAGGGAGTACAGGAGGAGCTCGTATCCCACCCTGCAGAAGATGCTCTCCAGTTCCCCTCCCTGCATCTTCAGGAAGTTGTGTTTTGGTGACTTCTGATGAAAATCAAGCCTGGGCAAAAGCTTTTCTTACTGCTGTGTGGCAAGCCAGGCTGCGATTAACACTGATCTTCATGGAATCATGGAACGGTTTGGGTTAGAAAGAGGGGCCTTTAGGATCATCCTGTTTCTTCCCCGTGCCATGGGCAGGGACACCTTCCAGGGTACTCAGAGCTCCATCCAGCTTGGGTTTGGACACTTCAGGGATGGAGCAACCACAGCTGCTCCGGGCAACCTGTGCCAGGGCCTGCCCACCCTGCCAGGGAACAATTCCTTCCCAGTATCCCATCCATCCCCTCTGTCAGTGGGGGCCATTCCCAGTGTCCTGTCTCCCCATCCCTTGTCCGCAGTCCCTCTCCGGCTCTCCTGGAGCCCCTTCAGGCCCTGGAGGCAGCTCTGAGCTCTGCTTGGAGCCTTCTCCTTTCCAGGTGACACCACCAGCGATCACACAGGGGCTTCCATCTGGAGCCGGGTGAAATTTGGGACATTTATGAGGAGCGTGGGCAAACAGGTGGGGGCGTGGCCAATCCATGCGGGGCGTGGTCAATCCTGGTGAGGGCGTGGTCAATCCATGCAGGGCGTGGTCAATCCATGCGGGGCGTGGCCAATCCATGCGGGGCGTGGCCAATCCATGCGGGGCGTGGCCAATCCATGCGGGGCGTGGCCAATCCATGCGGGGCGTGGCCAATCCATGCGGGGCGTGGCCAATCCACGTGGGGCGTGGCCAATCCATGCGGGGGCGTGGCCAATCCATGCGGGGCGTGGCCAATCCATGCGGGGCGTGGCCAATCCATGCGGGGCGTGGCCAATCCATGCGGGGCGTGGCCTAAAGCCGGTGGGCGTGGCTTCCCTCCAAAGGCGGGGCGGGACGGGCGCGGGCCCTGAGGCGGCGGCGGCGGCGGGGCTGGACCGGGCGGGACGGGACCCTCGTAAGTGCTGCGGAGCGGGGCCGGGTGGAGCGGGGTACAGCGGGAGGCAGGCAGGCAGGCGGTGCTCTCCATATTCCCCGTTTGTTTGCAAAAACCCGCGGTTTCCGCATTTCCGAGGCGCCCGGCCGCTGTGGGTGTGCGTGGCCCGGCAGGCCCCGGCGGAGCTGTCGTAGCTTACGAGCGGTTTGGGAAAGCCCTTTCCACCGTGCCCGGCCGGCACTGTAGGGTGTTTTTTAGAGCGTGGCATGTTGCTAAACGAGATTTCTTACCCCTGGAAGTAACAGGTTAATTATTAATTGCGGGTGGAAATGTGGGTGGCATCTCCGAGTCTCAGTCCCTCTCCCCGTGCCTTCCCACCCCCGCCTCGCTCCTCCGGTGTTTGGCTGGAGATGCCCTGGCACAGGTGCCCAGAGCAGCTGTGGGTGCCCCTGGATCCCTGGAATGTCCCAGGCCAGGCTGGATGGGGCTGGGAGCACCCTGGGCATGGCAGGGGGGGTGCAGTGAGATGGGCTTCGAGGTCCCTTCCGAGCCAAACCCTCCGTGGTTCTGCGGGCTGCTGGGGCTAAAGGGGATGGAGCACAGCCTGTGAGCAGCCCCTGGGATGTGCCAATGGCCCTGTTGTTTGCTGAGACCAAAGGGGATGGGGCAGCCCTTCGAGCAGCCCCTGGGATGTGCTAATACCCATGTTGTTTCTCCCAGCAGGCCAGCAGGATGGTCCCAGCAGCCGGCAGCGCTGCCCCGGAGCAGGAACCCCTGCTGGAGGATGCCGTGGGCACCAGGTACAGCCGGCAGAAGCCACGGGACCGCTGGCACGGAGCCTACCTCATATTTTTCCTCCTGGGCATCGGGTCCCTCCTGCCCTGGAACTTCTTCATCACGGCCAAACACTACTGGAGGTACAAGCTGCAGAACTGCTCAGATGAGCCTGGCCCGGTGGGGCAGGTGGCCTCAGACCTGCGGGTGAGTGCTGCCTTGGAGGCAGAAAAAATAACTTGGTTTCCTTCCTATCTTCTTCGTTTTCCCCCTTCACTTCCCCAGAAGGACATCCTCTAGGGCCTCCCCTGCTGCAAACCAGATGGAAAGGTTTATTTGCTATTTATTTACAAATAGCTGCAGGAAAGGTGCTTCAGATAATTTTGTGGTCTGCCTGTTCCCTGTATTTGGACTGCTAAGCATTAAGGTGAATCTAAAAAAATAGGGCTTAACCTTTCACAGGGTAATTTCTGCAGTGCAGGGCACCACTTTGTGGTGGTCTTTTTTGTGGCAGGTGTGTTGTGAGTATCTCCTTGCAGTGATCAACATCTGGCTTTGGCATATGGAGCAAGGAGCTTGTCATGGGGTGATGGATGAGGCAGCATTGGGGTGGCAGGTTAATGGCCTCTTTCTGTCCCCAGAAAGACTGCTTTCTCTTGCTCCTCCTGCCACAGCAGGATTATTTCCCTGTGCCTCCCTGACAAAGCTCTGCGTTTGTTTCTTTGTGTTTGGCTTTGTGGAAAAAGTGTTGGGGCCATGAGGCTGCATCACATCTTGCTTTTGTGGCAGAGCTTGTTCAGGTGGTTTGGGCACTTTTTGTTTCTATAAAAGCACAGGGCCATGTGTGATGCCCATGTTTCCCCTCCAATTTCTCACTCCAGTACACCCACAGCTCTTTTAATTTTCATAGTTGTTAAGTGTCAGCTGCTTTTTAGATGGGCAGGAAGGGAAGTGCTTATAGCAGGATGCTACAGGTGTGCTGCTGTAAAGCAAGAAACTGAATTAAACTGACTGCCTGAAGACCAAAATTATCTGTGTCTGTGCTAGTGAAGGTGCTCTGAGAGGGGTCAAATGTGGCATGGTGTTCTCTTATTTCCTGCATCCCACATGTTCCTCACAGCTTCTGCATCCTGCTGATCCTCTTGAGAACAGCTGGGTTTTAGTAAAGTGTGTTGGAGGAGGTGTTTGCTTGCACAGCTGTACTCCTGGCTGGATCAGCCATTTCTTTGCTGAAAAGGTGTTTCTCCCCTTCCTGTGTGGCTGTGGAACGACACCTTTTCCTCTCTACAAGGAAATGCTGTTCTGTGGCAGTCGAGTGTGATCAGCATCAAACCAGTCAGCCCAGTTTGTGCCCTGCTGCTGCTGCAGCAGGAGGGTTTGCCTGCACACAGAGCTGGCCTGTGGAAGGATGCAGCCTTTGCCCTGCTGCTAATTTCGTGCCCCGTGCTCAGTAACACTCCAGTGCCTTCAGCCACCTCCACAGACCTGGATTCCTGTTCCAGCCTGGCAGGAGCCCTGCTGCCAAGTCCAGACTGGAGCAGAATAGAAGCTGATTTGCAAAAGCATCTTGTGTTGCGTTTGCCACCAGGATGCTTTGTTCTTGTTTGGGGCTTTCTAAGGCACGGTGGCAGCGTGTTTGTAGTTAATGTGGGGTTAAACACTTCCATTCCCCCATTAGTCCTGGATGTGGGAGGAGGATGTTGGGTTTGCTTTGGGGTTTATTTTAAGGGCTCAGCAGAAAGGGAGAAGAGCTAGGTGTATCCTGCAGTGCCAGAAATGAAAGCGTATCTGTGAAGGGTGGGAATACCCAGGGAGGGAGAAGAGTTCCCTTTGGAGATGGATTAAAACCCAGCAAGCAGGAGAGAGGAGTATGGAACCTGATCTTTTCCACTGGTCCAGGCATGGATTAAATTTGCCACCCACCATTCTGCTGCTGCTTTAAAAATGTGGTGCAGGGGCTCTTAAGTACTTGCCCAATTCTCTCCTCACTGCTGGTGTGAGCCCATTTGCTGGGAATGAATGAATATTTCCCTGGGATGCTCAAAACGCAGCATCTCTGCTGGGTTACTTTGAGTACACTTCTGCTTGGTGCAGAGCATTAGGAAGTCATTTTTCCTCCCCAGAAGCAGAAGCAAATTAACTTGGAAGTTTACTGAGTATCCCTCAGGATGATTTGGAGGTTTGTTTTAAGTAGGTGGGTAAATAAGCTGGAGTTTTAGCAGCCAGCTTTGCATTTTGCTTTGTCTTTTCTCCTGATTCGTCATGTGGCCGCAGAGCTTTGAACCTCCTGCTTGGCTGAGCTGATGCCCTAAGCACAGGCATTTAAGTCTCTGCCTATCTGGACCCTCTAGGAGTGATTATCAGATATCCTGTTGCTTCCAGTGGAGCTCCTGATAGGGAAGAGGAGATGAATGTGCTTGTAAACTGATTAAAAATGATGCAAAGCTGTAAAAAATAATGAGCTGTGCAGAGAAAACCTGCCAAGTGCCTTCTCCTGGTTGGACGTGATGAGACCCCATCTCTGTAGCTGGATAAGTGCAGAAAATGAAAACCTGTCGTGATAGGGGTGGACATGTGGGTCATCCTCCTCTTTGAGTGCATCATCCTACCTGCTGGCTGAGATTGCTGCAGCAAAAAGATGGGATTAAGCCCCTCAAGGGGAGGGGAGAGGGAGCAGTTTGATGGTGCACAACACCATGGCAGCTATTTCTTTCAGTGTTTATTTTTTTCCTTCTGTATTTATGTCCCTGATTTCCTGAAGTAGCCCAAGGCTATGGGAGGGCAAATCCCAGAATTTCCATTGCCCTGAGCAATTTGCAACATGGGCTACAACACAACGAGGGAGACACCTACACCATAACTCCCTGTTGTGTCATATTCAAGACCTGAAATTCATGCCTTGGTTCCCCCTACAATTTTTTTACTTTGTTTATTTTGTTTTTTCCTGGCAGGACTATTTTGAGAGTTACATCTCCATTGCTTCCACTGTACCCTCAGTGCTGTGCCTGATTGGAAACTTCTTGCTTGTCAACAAGTAAGTGTTGCTCTGATCCCGAGAGCCACGTTTCTCCCTGGCTTTGCTCCTGTCTTCTTTCCAGCTTCCCAGCCCAGGCTGCCCTTCCCTCAGGGGGAGACCGTGGGGAATCCTGAGCTCAGCCTCCCTGTGCAGCCAAAATTCCCCCCCTTGCCCCTGCCTGAGTTGCAGCCAGGTGAGATGAAGTGGGAAAGCACCTTTCTCCACAAGTGCCTGCAGTTGGCTTGAGTAAATAAATCCCTAATGAATTCTTTGGTTAATTGCTTGGTAAGGGTCTTCCCTCTTAAAAATACCTTTATTGTCGTCAGGGGTCTGGTTGACAAAAGCCAGGCTCACCCAGGTAGGAGCAACACCTTGCCCTGGCCTTGCCAGCCTTTGAACTGGGATAAGAAATGGACCAGCTGCACCTTGTTGCAAGCTTGGCCTAAATCTCAAACTGCCTCCTGCCTTCATTTGTACCCTTCCTTATCCCACATCAAACTCCTGCACGCTTGCAGGCATGGGTGTGCATGGCTGATCTCCAGATTCCTGCTCCCTTGCCTCACTGCTTCCTCCTCTCCTTCCACCTCTCCGTATTTTCTTTGCCCCTTCTGCTAGCACAGGAGCTGCCCTCCCGTGTTGAACCTTCACAGCGTGGTTTGAAAAGCAGGAGTGACCTCTTCCCTTGTCCCAGGGTCGCTGCCAGGGTGCGGATCCTGTCGTCCCTCTTTGTCATGCTGGCTGTGTTCCTGGTGATCACGGTGCTGGTGAAGGTGGACACCTCCACCTGGACCACGCCCTTCTTCGCCCTCACGGTCGGCTGCGTGGCCGTGGTCAGCAGTGCCTCCACCGTCTTCTCCAGCAGCATCTTCGGCCTCAGCAGCTGCTTCCCCATGAGGAACCTGCAGGCTCTGCTCTCAGGTTGGCTGATTCCACTGGACTTTCCCATCTTGGGCTTTCCCTGCTCGGCTCCGTGGTTTTCTCTGGGGGTTGTGTCATGTGGAGTTTGTTTTAGAAGCTTAACTTTGCCCTGATGATAAAGGGAAGTTGCTGAAGGAGAAACTTGCTGGATCACATGTGCTTTGGTTTCTGTAAATAGCCATACACTGACCCTGGAGAGTTGCTGGGTGCAGGGGGGAAGGAGATGACATCCCCCTGCCCTGCCATTTCCAGCAGAGGGATCTGCAGCTTTGCCTGTCTGCTCCTTTCTGATCAGCATTTCCATGAGTGATGAGGGGCAGGTTGGGAGCTGTGAGTGATGAGCTCCCTGGAGCATTGATCACATTATAAATGTGCTGTGGAATGGTTGACAAACCAAGAGGAGAAGTGGGGGGGAGGAAATCAGGATGGTGAAATTTTTCCTGGGGCCCAGACAGGAGTGTTTTTAATGAGTTTATCTCAGAGAAGGAAAGCACCACATCCCTGAGATGGCATTCCTGCTGCTGGTGCCTTGAATCCCCATCTGGGGGAGTGCAGAAGAGAGGTGGATTATGTGTGCTGGTGGAAAGCCAAGTTTAGGCTTTGGAAAAGGTTTGGACTGGGGAGCTGCAAGCCCAGCAGAAGGACTGGGGAGCTGCAAGCCCTCAGCCCGTGTGGGCTGTTCTGTGTTGGAAGGGGGTGCAGGATGGCACCTGGGCTGTGGTGCAGCCCCCAAGCTCCTGAGGCGCGGAAATGGAGAGGAGGTTGTCTGTGCATCTGAGCCGGGTGTGGGCAGTGTTCCCTGGAGACCTGTGCATGTCAGAAGAGGAGCTTCTGGGTTCCCCCTCTCGTTCTCTGCCCCTCACTGTGCCCACCTCTGCTGCCACACGCAGGGCAGGCCATGGGTGGCACCGTCAGCGCCGTGGCCTCTGTGATCGACCTGGCAGCGGCGGCCGATGTCACCGACAGCGCCCTGGCCTACTTCCTCACTGCCGACATCTTCATCGTCCTCTGCATCATGGTGTACCTGCTCCTGCCCAGGCTGGAGTACTCCAGGTGTGTGCCAGCCTGCCAGGGCATCCCACGGAGGTTTGCAGTGGCATTGCTGGGGGATCCACGGGACACTCGCCGTGCTGCTCCTGCCCTGTCACTGCTGCAGCTGCGCTTCCCCTTTCACTGAAACCACAGGGTGAAACTGTGTTTCAGTCAGGGCTGACCTTCTGCCAAGCTTTCCCAGGGCCTCTGATGCCGGCACTCCCAAAAATGTGTGGAGTCAGCAGAGAGCCCTAACCCGGAGGCAGCCAGCCAGGAGCGTCCCCATATCCTGTGTGTGACCCGTGGGTCTGGTTGGTGCTTGGAGCCCCCATGTGGGAATCCAGGGGTTCCCTCTGGCTGCCCTGGCAGGGGGTCAGGACTTCCCCTGGACAGAGCCCCAGAGACACTGTCTGTGATCTCTGTCCATGGAGAGGAGTTTTCAATCTTACAGGATGAATTACAAGCTCTGAGTGTTTGATAAGAGTAATAATTAAGTGTGACACGGGTGCAAAAGTAAAATTTTAGATTTCTAGATTAGGGGTTCAGAGGGGACAAGATGGAGGAATTGGGTGTGTTTTGTCCTTTTCCTCCTTCTTCATGCCCTCCATGTTTCACTGTAGTGTTGGCATTTTTATATTGGTTTAGGCTGGGAACACACTGTTCAACGTAGGTGACAGATATTGGCACGTTATTGTAAATCCAGCACAGGTAGTTTGTGGTATTTAATGTTTGTACCATCCCACTGAGGGCAGAGCCCCACACGCTGCCCTGCAGGACAGAGCTGCGGCAGGGCAGCAGAACATGTTAGAGATAAACAGAATAAACAACCTTGAAACCAGCACAGACAAATTATGGCTTCTTCTTTGGCAACGGGGCAGAAAGAAGAGACTTTCTACAATCTTGGGATCATCAATACCCACAGATTCCGATACCCCCAGAGCCCCCAGGTGCCTGCAGGCAGTAGGGCTCCTCTGTGAGCACTGAGGGTGCAGGGAGGGGACAGTGGATGTGCAACGGTCACCTCTCTGTACGAGGTGGGAGCTGCAGGTGTGCTGGCATTGCTGGGTCCAGCAGGCATACCTGTGTCTCCAACTTCTCTCCTGCCCTCTCTCCAAATCTCAGCTGCGTTCCCTCTGTCTCTTTCTCCAGGTATTACCTGAGCAGCCAGAAGGAGAGCCCCTCTCTGGTCACCGTGCCCCCTGACAGCTCCGTGGAGGACGAGGCAGAGGCAGGAGGCACCGTGAACTCCTCCCTCCTCCCAAGAAGTGCTGGCATCCCCCCACTCCGCCCCATCCTGCACAAGACCGCCCTCCTCGGCTTCTGCCTCTTCTACGTCTTCTTCATCTCCATCACCATCTTCCCTTCCCTCTCCTCCAACATCGAGTCTGTCAGCAAATCCTCGGGAAGCCCGTGGAGCACCAGGTACTTCACACCACTCACCTGTTTCCTCCTGTACAACTTTGCTGACTGGTGTGGGAGGCAGGTCACTGCCTGGATCCAGGTGCCTGGCCCCAAGAGCAAGCTGCTGCCTGTCCTCGTCCTCCTCAGGACCATCTTCCTCCCTCTCTTCATCCTCAGCAACTACCAGCCCCGGGCTCACATCCGGACCGTGGTGTTCAACAGGGACATCTACCCCGTGCTCTTCACGGCGCTGCTGGGGCTCAGCAACGGCTACCTGGGCACGCTGGTCATGGTCTACGGCCCCAAAATCGTGCCCAAAGAGCTGGCTGAGGCAGCAGGGGTGGTGATGTCGTTCTACCTCGTGCTGGGGCTGGCTCTGGGCTCTGCCTGTGCTGTGTTCGTGGTGCACCTCGTGTAGAGGGGCAGCCTCAGGAGGAGGAGGCCCTCGGTTTGTGGTGCTGCTGTGTTGGGCATTTAGGTTTTGGGGCTTTTTCCCAAAAAAGCCAGGTTTCCTCTGGTTTTTAGGCAGCTTGCCTGTCTTGGGAGGGGGGTAGCTGCATCCAGGGGGAGTGCAGAGGGAAAGTCTCCCTTCTGGGAAGGGGCATCCCCTGTGCTTGGGAAGGTTCTGTCAGACATTATCACTCTCCAGTTGAATGGAGCAGGGACCAAAACAGCCTCATCCTCCCCAGGGAGCTCAGGGAAGCACCAGGGACACAGGAATACCATCCCTTACCCGTGTGCCAGTGGTTTTAAGCTGAACCCAGGGCTTTTGAGGCACCTTGGGTTTTGCTGCTGCACTGTTAGAAGTTCAGCCCATCAGGGGTTGGGTGGTCTTAGGGAGGGTTCACCCCTCACTGGGCTGTGGTGGTGGTGTTGGACTAAAAGGGATTTGAGCCCTGGAGCACCTTCTCACAACTTAGGGAATGAGCAGCAGCTGTCCCAGGGATTGGGGAACAGCTTTGCACAGATTTCATACAATCATTGCACAAAAAAAAATTATATGTACATAAGGGAAACAGCTCCACTTGGAATCTTGCTTGCTTTGATTTTTCCATGTGAAGTTGAACTGAGGGATCATCTACCTCCTAGCATGGTGCCACTAGTGTTGGGGACTATTGCCTGGCCCAGCTGAGAAGAGCATTTTTCCTGCTGTGACTCTGGTGTGACCCCCAAGGAAAGTGAAATGCTGAGTGGGCCTAACCTGAGGTTTTTCTTCAGTCTCTGTTCAGAGAGCTCTGTGCAAGCCAGGGAGAGGTACGAGAGAGGCCCTGGTGTGAGGTTCACAGCAGAAATCTGGTTAATTCATGTAGACAGGCACCATATGGCCTCCAGATGTTTTCAGAGGGGTGAGCTACTGTGACACCCAAAAATATGGCCCACCCAAAGACAACTGGCTTTTGAAGTCATTTAAACTCCCATATGCCAGCACAGCCTGGCCTAAATCCGATTATTGTATTTATTTTCTCAAATTGGCTGGATTTATGGTCTAGAAGAGGTGAGCTGATCAGCAAGGGTGTAAAGGCAGAGCTTGGCAGTGCATGACACCTTGGAGATGCTGTCTGAGGGAACTGATTCCTTTGAGACTGGGTTAGGAGCAGATGCTCCATTACTGGGATGCTCTCAGCACCTCCTGCTTGCCCACCTGGCAGTGGAGCTGCTGGATGTGGGGAGAGCAGCAGCATCCACGGTGGTCACTGCCCAGGGGTGCCACGTGGGTGTGGGGACATTGGGTTTTTACAGAAATCCTTTCCTAAAGCAGGGTTTACTTTGGGCCCCTTGGCAATACACACAGAGTTTTGATTGATGGCTGATTTTTATTTCAGTGTAAAATCCAGACACAAGTGGAAAATGTGTGGGGTGTGCAGTGGTGAGGAGCAGCTTTATGGAATGTGTGGGCTCTTAATCCCCACCTTTGGTGGGTTTGGAGCCCTTTGGCCTCCAGCACTTGGCCAGGGACTGCCCTGACCCAGGTGAAGGTGCACCCAAGGGCTGCAGGTCAGGGTGCTGGGAGCCCCTCCTGGGGGTCAGTGCTCCCATCCCCTCCCTGGTGCTGGAATAATGCAGCACTTGTTCAAAAAGCCCAACCCAGCCTGGTGCTGGCAACCAAAAAGTCCCTTTGTGGCCTTCAGTGACCTGTCCTCAACCTGTGCATTTCCCTCCCAGTCCAAGGAATGATGAGATTTGGTTTGGTTTTTTTACTGCTTTGTGTCTCCTCTGCTCCTCTCCTTGTCACAGACCAAATTCCTCTGGAGGGAGAACTTCATTATTTGGTACGGTTGCTAATAAAGAGAATTCTTGATCCTGTGCAACTGCTGGTGTCTGGAATAATTTCTCTTGGAGGTGCACTGATGCATGCAGTTTCAGCTTGCATTTTTCCTTCTGGTCATCCTTCTCTCCCAGCTTGGATTGTAAACTCAGAGAAATCCCTGGCGAGGGCTGGGTGAAGGAGCCTGCTTTGAGAGCACAGCTTTTCCACTGGAATGTCCCCAAATGACATGCAGGTAGGTGTGGAGAGCATTCCTGTGGCAGGGGGGAGTGAGCAAAAAGGGAATTTATCCTTTGCTTTTGGTGGCATGCAGCTAAGGAAGGTTAATAAATGAGGAGAAAAATCAGTGCAGATGCAAATTGGGCAAGAACCAGGTCTGGGCATAAAGCAGGGAATGCTGGTGGGAATGCCATGATATGGGGGTGGAGGCTGCCAGTTCTGAGCCACGAGCTGTGGGTGATCCCCTGCAAAAGGGGAGGGATAATTTATAGGGAATTGCACAGAACAGCAGGGAAGTAATTGCAGTGCCTGGGAGAAGCCACATCTGCTGCTCGGCGTGGGCCGTGCGAGGAGCTCAAGGTGAGGGAAGTGGTGGTGGAGGGGTGGAATGAGGCTGCTGGATCTGGGATAAAATAAAAGTGCAGCTACAGCTTGTGCCTGGCTGGGCTGAGTTGTCCCTGCCCATGGCAAGCAGGGGTTGGAGTTGGTGATCATCACAGTCCTTCCAACCCAAACTTACTCCATGATCCTGTGATAAATGCATTTTTGACAACACAAGCAGCCATGGACCCCTCTTATCTGGGGGAGTGGAACCAGCCATGCAGGCATTGCAGAATTCCTGGGGTGAGCCCAGGGTGTGAAACAGAGCCCACAAATCCCTTTGTGGTGCCCAGCAGTGCTGGCACCGTGACCCAGAGTTTGGCAGCCCGGCACAGAGGGGATGCTGTGCCTTTTCCAGCAGCCTTTGGAGTTCAATCCAACTGGCTGAGGGGGAAAGTAAGCTGGGAGCTGGCAAAGCAGCAGCAGCAAAGGCAGCAGGGTGCAGGAGAGGAGGAAGGGATGAAAGGGCACAAAGTGAAGGAGACGCATCTGCTGCAGCTTCTGCTCAAAGGAGACCAACTGAGCCCATGCCTGACCTGGTTTTGTCCCCCCTGCCCTCTGTGCTGCCAGCTCCCCCTCCCTGCTGCAGAGCTGGACCAGGTTAAGTGTTGGGACTGGGGGCTTTGAGGCAAACAAACATGCTGGAGGAGGCGAGGGAATTTTTGTTACGGCACTATATATTTTGTTATGTTGTCGGAATCTGTGGGTATTGGTGATTCCGAGATTGTAGAAAGTCTCTGTCTTTCTGCCCCGTTGCCAAAGAAGAAGCCATAATTGGTCTGTGCTGTTTCAAGGTTGTTTATTCTGTTTATCTCTAACATGTTCTGCTGCCCTGCCGCAGCTCTGTCCTGCAGGGCAGCGTGTGGGGCTCTGCCCTCAGTGGGATGGTAGAAACATTATATACCAGAAATTACGTGTACTATATTTACAATAATGTGCCAATATCTATCATCTACGTTGAACAGTGTGTCCCCAGCCTAAACCAATAGAAAAATGCCAACATCACTAAGAACATGGAGGTAAGGAAGAAGAAGGAGGAAGAACAGGATCAGGCCCTCTTTCCTCCATCTTAGAACTCCTGACCCCCCTGTACAAAGTAAAACCCCCCTGTACAGGTGTTAAAACCCCCCTGTACAATACTAAAAAATTTTACCCTCTAATTTGTGACTACTTTTACTATACCATCTAACTCCCTGTGACCGCTTATTCCACCTTCAAAGTTGGTAATTCATTCCATGGTTCAAACTCAAGATCACAGCTGTTTTCTGCTGCTTGCCAGGGTCTAAAATGCTTCTGACCAAGGCCTGGAACCTCTGAAAATGTCTGAGGGACATTTTGAGTTCCGACATTATGTGAGCTATATCACATCAGTTGTGAGTGGCTCCCTCCAAAGCCTTGCCCAGGCTGTCCTGCCTCAGTGGAGTGCCCCCAGGTAGGAATGCAGCCCCTTCTCCATCTGTGGCACCAGCTTTGCTGGCAGAGCCTTTGGTGCAGTGCTGTGACCCCCAGGAGGTGGGAACCACCTCTGAAAACACCTCATTATCCTTCAGCAACACTTTGGTGGTGGCCAAAGTGCAGAAGGAGCAAGATGGTCTTTGAGGCCCCTTCCAGCCCAAACCATTTTGAGATTCCACGAAACACAAGTGGCCACTGGGGCTTGGGAAGGACCAGCAGCCTCAGCAGATGAGCTGAGCTGATCCTGCCCCTCCACGGGTGCCCCAGAGGAAAAACACAAACCTTGGCTTTGAAACCTCGCCAGCCAGCTGCAGGCTGGCCCGGCTGCTGTTCTCCTTTTACGTGTTTTATGGAGTAATTTGTACTATATTTACACAGCAGTGATAAACAGTTTTTAAAATGGAAGCAAAGAAAACGCTGCTGGATGAATTGTTACAAAAAAGCCCTGTTTGCCATTCCAGCAGGGGGAAAAAAAAGGGATAAAAATCACCATCCTAGGGACATGCTGTTCATCAGATCTGGGTATTTTTTCCCTTGATTTGTGTGCCTAATGTGTGCAGAAGAAGTCGCAGATGCATGCTGAATTCTGCAGGGAACATATGCATGCATTTAAATCATTTACAGCATTTACTGGTGCAATTGTAAAGCACATTATTTTTCTGCATTTGTAATTAGGCTCCAAACAGATGGTGAAGGACTGTAGCTCCTGATTAGACAGCCTTGTGCTCTGTTGGACGGCGCTGCGAGAACAAACTGAGATGAGAAACTTTTCCTTCTAATTTATCGCGCCAGGGCGGGGGAGTGCAGGAGCTGGGGCTGCCTGAGCGAGAGTTCCTGGAGCAGGAACTGGGCCAGCCATCCCTCTGCCATCCCCCCGCTGATGGATGGGGCACTAGACCCCTTCCCAGCTCCTTTTCCATCCCGGATTTTGTGGCCACGGCTTGGGACACCCGGGCCCTGCACTGCCTCCTCCTGATGCCTCATGTTTTAGAGTTTGTATTTTTCACATCCTGTGCTGCTTTAGTGGGTGGGTCTGGGCTTCATATGAGGGGATGCTGAGCTCTCCACACAGAGCAGGGAGACAAAACAATTCCTGCTCCAGCTGGGCACCAAGGACAAATGATCCAAATCTCAGCCCAGGAGCACAAACACCGTGGGCTGGAGAGAGAAAAACAAGCAGGATGGGACTGCCTGGGCTAAAGCTGGAATGGGACAATGAACTCCAAGGTGCCAATGGAGCAGAACTGATCCCAGGGAGAGCCCCCGGGAGCGCTCGTGCATTTTGGGGCCATTTTGGTTCATTTGGGTGCAGCCCTGGCTGGGCTCTTGTGCTGCCCAAGGTGGATCCATGGAGGAGATCCTTTAATAAATCCCTGCTTTATTCTTTAGCTCTGTCTGGCTCTGTCCCAGGCCAGCCTGCACAAGGCATCACTCACACTCTCCCTCCTTCCAGCAGTCCTGGACTCCCACTTGCTATCGTCACCCTGCTGTCCCCCACTCACACAGGGGACAATTGATCTGGTTTTATTTGCCCTTCTTCCTGCAGTTTCTTACTTTCCTGGCTTGCCTCCTGAAATCACAAAGGTAAAATGGGTTACATGAAAATCACCTGGTCAAAATGGGTTAAATGAGAAGCAACCCATGAGCAGAGCAAGGCAGAGGAGGAGCAGGGGGTGAGTGTGAGACCCACAGGTGTGAGCAGAACAGGATTCCCTTGAGGCAGCAGCGTGCCCAAAGTCCCTTTGTGTCCCTTTGCTGGTCCCCCCCAGGCTGTGGAGCGAGGTGGTCACCTTCCCTCGGGTTTTTACCTTGTAGCTGGAGGGCAGGGAGCTCATCTTCCCCCTGGCACAGCCCTCTGGTGCTCCCTGACCCCAAACAGGGCACAAGCAGCTGGAAGAGCACGCTGAGGGAAGGTGGCAGGGGACAGGGACATGGAGCAGCAGTGCTGTGGGTTCTCTGTGCCCACTCATGGATTCTCTGTGTGTGCTCATGGATTCTCTGTGCCCGTTCATGGATTCTCTGTGCCCGTTCATGGATTCTCTGTTCCTGCTCATGGATTCTCTGTGCCTGTAGATGGCACCTTCTCCTCTGCTGAGGGAGACAGGATAAACCGAGGGGAGGGAAGAATCCCAAGCAGGGCTCAGAGCCAGGAGAAAGGTGCTTCAGGTGTGTGGCATGATGGACTCAGGGGGGTGCCACAGGTGTCCCCTCTCTCTGTGGCTGCTCTTGAGCCAGATCACCTGGATCATCACTCTCCAAGTTTACTAACATTCACTGGGAATCCCAGGGGCTGAGTGAAAAGTGCTTCCAGCTGCTCCAAAGGGGTTTTTTTTAACCCATTGTGGCTGTAGCAAGCCCAGCCTGGGCTGCAGGGTGCTCCTGGTGTCCCTAAGAGGGGACAGGTCCTTGTGGCCCCACCTGGGGCTGCACAGGGGCACAATTCTGTGAGCAGCCTGCTCTGGGCTCTGCAGAGCTCTTGCAGCCAGGTCCTGCAAGGCTTTTTGGGGCTCACCCAAACCCCTTTGATCCTTGTTGCCATGTGTTATGCCCACAGGAATGCCTGGCCCAGCTGTAGCTCACCTGGACCCACCTGTAAGCACAAGCTGGACGAAGCCTGAGGAATCCCCACAGAATCAGGTCTGTGCTACAAAAGTGAGCTCAGTTTCTGCCCCTCCTGCTGCCTCCATAAGATCACCTTACAAAGATGCAATTTGAAACCCAGTACTTCTGTATTTCCAAAGACAAAAAAAAAAAAAAAAAAAGGAAAAAAATCCAAAACCAGCTGCTCTTTCAGTGCTTTTCTTCTTCAGAGAGCAAATTCCAGCAGTCCCTTAACTTTGCTTGGCTTTTTCACCAGCCTCCTTCACTCATAAATTCCTAAACAAACAGCGTGATCCTAATATTGGCCCTAAAATTCTGTGTGAAATGGACCTGGAAATTAATTTCACACCGGAAAAGCCAGCTCACTGTCAGCCACAGCACAGGTGGTTGAAAAGAAAACTCCAAGATGGCTCTACAAATTAATTCTGTGACTCGGATGAGAGGGTAGCAGGTGGGGAGCTGCCACCATCCCAAGGCACACTGCACCACGGGGTGCTGGAAAGCTGTGGGAAAGGGAGGATGCTGCCATTCCCCTGGGGCTTGTGGTCTGGGGGGACAAAATCACCCAAAAAAGTGGAAGCAGGGGGCATGGGCTGCTTTTTCCTGAGCATAAAAACAGCCCTGCTCTCTTACACAGGTCTTATTTTCTGGAAAAAAAAAAAAAAGAAAAAAAAAGAAAAAAGGATGGTAGTTTGGGAAAGCACTTCCAGGGACCCTTGTGGGGGACTCCTGGGGATGAGGAGGTGTGAAGAAATGACTGATGGCACAATATTGCACGGGCTGGTTGCCTGTGCAGACCCTGGAGGCTGTGGCAGAACGTGGTCCATGTCTAACAGCTAATTCAGTGCCTTAGTAGGGAACAATTTTGCTCATATCTATGTTTTACCTGCTTTCCATGTGATATTTCATCTGTTTAGAGCTAAATGGTGATCCCAGCTCTGGCAGGCAGAGGAGTGAGCCCCCGTGGGGAGAGCTGGATGTGGGAATGTTCCGTGGCTGGGTGGAAAATGAGAGGGGGAGAAGCCCTGCAGTACAATTTCAAGGTTGAGTGAGTGGTGCCAGGAGGCTGTGAAAGGCTCTGCTGAGCTGCTCTGTGTTCACAGGCAGGATGGAGAAGGGAGGTCATGGGGTCTGCCTCCAAAAAAATCAGGTTTCCCTGTAACGAGTGTGTGGAGAAAGGCTGGGATAGCAGGGAGGTTATCCCAGCCCTGCAGCTCCTGCTTTGGGGCTGGTGTTAAATGTGATCCCAGCAGCAGCCAGGAGCATCTCCCTGCTCACAAAGCATCACTTTCTTCTCCTGCCTCTTTCCCCACCTCTGATTCTGTGGAAAGGCAAGTCTCCCACGGGCTGGGTCTCAGAGTACCATGGATTTCTCCAACCAGGAGCTGGGGAATGCCAGCTCAGTGAGCTGGTTTGAGGTCCAGCCTGCAAACAGCTACTGCTGTCCCTGCCTGATTTAAATCAACCCTGACAGGGAGGTGCAGCTCACAAGATACTGAATTCCTGTGTGTTTTGTGAACCTAGGCACTGAAATCCCCCTCCATGGGAAAGGCTGTAGCCTGTATTCCATCAGGGAGCCAGGCCAGCAGGAGCTCAGCCTTGTTAGAACTGGCTTATGTAGAACATCCTCAAACCAGTCAGGATGTGAGCAGAAATCCGTAGTGTGAAGCCAAGGCACAGGAAGCTGGCAGAGGAGAGGTGTGCCCCTGTTTAAATAAAAACCCTGACCTGAATTTACCAGGAGAGGCCTTAAGTGAGACATCACCTGTGCAAAGTCACAGCAGCTACAGGCACTCGGGCCTGAGACACATCTGCACCTGTGGTTTTGCTTTGGTTCCTCCCCTTTTTTTGTCATTTCTTTCCCTCATTAGCTCCCTGACTTTTGGACGTGGCTGGGATGAGCACGGCTGTGCACACGCTGCTGTGTGAGGATGAAGAGGGCAAGAAAAGGATGAAGAATCCCCTCCCAGAGCAGGTAACACCTGCACCCTTTGCTCTCCTGCTGACCCCAAGGCCTGTGCCAGCTGCCCAGCACCAATTCCTTCAAGAACCTAACTGCCAGCACTTAATTAGCTGCATTCAGAGAGAGCTCCTTGCCTTCAGCCTTTTGCCAGGACGCTGGGGTTTGGCCCCAAGGCAGCTGCAGGTGTGCCAGGGCTGCCAAGGACCAGCAGCTGGGCCAGTTTTGGCAGGGGAATACCCCCAGCCCAGGGAGGACCAGGAGCAGAGCCCTGCCCAATTCCAGACATTAGCCCTGAGCTGTGCTAATGGCATAATCAGAAGCTGCTCAAGAGAGGCAAAGGTTTAATTACCCCCTCCTGCTGCTGCTGTAGGGGTATTTGCTCCAGGGCTGTGGAGGAGAAGCTCCTCACACCCCTGGGAGTGCTGGAGGCCAGGCTGGAAGGGGCTTGGAGCACCCTGGTCCTGTGGAAGGTGTCCCTGGCCGTGGCAGGGGGGTGGAATCAGGTGATTTTTGATGTCCCATCCAACCCAAACCATTCTGAGAGTCTATGATTCCCAAGCAAGGCTTCAGGGTGGGTTTTAACATCATAAGCTGTGCTTATTCAGCATTTTAATCCAAACTGGTCGTGATGGGTCGGGTGGTAAAGCTGCCCCGGCCCCTTCCTGGGGTCACCCCCTCGGTGTGAGGGTCGCTGTCACTGCAGGTGGCTTTTTATGGCTTTGTGGCTTCCAAGGCAGCACGGAATGGGGTGAAGCAGAGGTTTTGGCCATTTTCCCAAAAGCTGCTCGTGGGAGGGCTGGGACTGGAGGCAGGAGTGTCCTGCCAGCTTTAGGGGGACGCAGAAGGGTTTGGTGGGGATCGTGTCTCGGCAGCACGGCAGGTACAGCCCAGTGCCCAGCGAGGTTCAGGGGAGCAGCAGCTGGGCAGGAGCCTCCTTCCATCCATCCCTCCCTCCATCCATCCCTCCATCCATCCCTCCATCCCTCCGTGCGGCTCTGCTGGCACGCCGTGCCCGGATCGCTTTCCACGCTCATCCATGATTTATCTGCACGCTCCGGGCTCTGCCAGCTGCTCCCGCGCACAGGTCAGAGAAATAACAATAGTAGCAAGAAAAAAAAAAAAAAAAGGACAAAAAAAAGGATTAAACGCACCGAGGCGGAGTTAAACTTTCAGTAAGCAGCGCCCGCTCGGGCTGAAGTTGGATTTGAGCCGGCGGCTGCTGGCCGGGGGCAGCCCGGGATTTGGGGGGCGAGCCGGGGATTTTGGGGGGCCGGGAGTCCCCAGGAAGGGGTCAGGACGGGGGAGGCGGAGGCGGCGCTGAAATCCCGGTACCTGGCGAGGGGCGCTGTGGCTCCCGCGCTCCCTCCCCTTCCTCCTCCTCCTCCTCCTCCTCCTCCTCCTCCTCCTCCCGCGGCTCTCGCAGGGCGCAGGGGGGGCATGGGGGGTCTCCGCTGACTCCGGGCTCCGAGACATCCACGCAGGTAATGCCCCGCCGCTCTCCCCGCTCCTGGCGGCTCTATTCACCCGGGAGGGGCGGGATGCAGGGAGCGCATCGCCCCCTGCCTCTCCCGGGCGGGGTGCCCCTTCCCAAACCTTCTCGCTTTGCTTTCACACGGCTTTTTCTGGGGGCGAACCCTCCCTTATGGTTGTTATTTCGGGTGGGGGGACGCGCTCAGCACGGTGGTTTCCTCGGCAGGAGAGGGGGAGCCCAACCTTTGTCCCCTTTCCCCCAAAATAACGCCGTGGATGTCCGCCGGTACCGCTGTGCTGTCCCCATCCCCGGCTCCGATGCGGAGTTCTGATGCTGGGAAGCTGCAAAGTTTCTGGGATGAGCCGGTCGGAACTTCGTGCCAGCCGTGGGAATGCCGCGCGTGGGGGCTGAGCCGCAGTGCGAGCGGTGGGATTTTTAAATCCCCTCCAAACACTAGCGGAACGGGAGGACAGCGTTTCCGAATGCCAAACTTGCCCTGCTTTTGGGAAAACGCTTTATTTTAGATTATTTTTTCCCTTCTGGTTCTTTACTTGCTGCTGCTTTCCCTCGTCTCCCTCCAAACCTGCAGTCCTTCTCTTCTTTAAATCCCACCTTGCCGCCCAGTGTGGTTCCCCCGGGTCGCTTCGCCTCCCCATCAGCGTTTTCCAGGAGAGAGGGATGCTGGAACGGGACGTTCCCTGTGCTGCTGTGCGTTTGCTTTGTTGTTGGTTTGGGTTTTTTCCCTTGTGCTGGGGGAAAAGCCGCGTCTGGCAGCAGATTCCTCCTTGGGCAGGAGGGCTGGCACGGCTCGCTGCACGCAACAAGCCTGGCTCCTTCCCGGGATCTCCCCGGGCATCCTGCGGGAGCCTGGGATGCTTCGTGTGTGTGGGATAGATGCTTTAATTTTTTTTTAATTTTTTTTTTTTTTTTTTGCGGGTGTGGGGGTATTGGTGGGAGCAGGAGAATAAAGTATTCCCGTGGGATGCTCGCGTTTGTGAAAATCCAGGTGGTTGTTTCGGCAGAGTGAGTTTTACCTTTGTCTCTCCTTCCCCCCACCCCGTCCTGAGAAATCGCTGTGCACTTCCATGTTCCTTCACCACCCTGCTCCCTCCATCCCTCCATCCCCGGCACAAAGCTTTCTTGTTATCGAAGGACTCATGAAAAATACAATGTTTTAAAACCAAGTTGTAAAACAGTATCTTTGAGGGAAACTGTAAAGATGGATGTTGTCCCTTCTTTTATTTTATTTTTTTACTATTTATTTCTATTTTTTGGGGGGGCAATAAGTGGGAGCAACAATGTCTGGAAGAGGTGGGAGCCGTGGAGATTGGCTGGCTGCTGTGCTGAGCCTGGGGAGGGCCCCCAACCCCTGTCCTTTTCTCAGGAGCATCACCTGGATGCAGCACCAGAAGCACTCCTGCTGCCCAGCTGCAATCATCTCCAGAGGGATGCCCAGGGCACGGCAGCTCCTCAAAAAGGCAATCCTGCAATCCTGCCCTGAGCAGCTGGGGCTGAAAGGACCTCTGAAAAAGGATTCTGTTTAGGAAGTTTCTTAAATGTTCTGTGCAGATGGTCCGGGGCACAGATTATTTTTGCATTTAAGAAGCTTTAGGATGTGGGATTGGCTTGGTGAGGGGGCTGGCCTGTGGCCTCTTGTTAGGGTGTAAAATATCCCAGCTGCTCACAGCCAGGCTAATGGACCTGGAGCATGAATTGTTCCATGTGCAGCCTAAAACTTCTGTGGTTTTTTCCCCCTACGCTATCCTGTTTCCTCCAGTAGGACTTCTAATAATGTTGCAGCAGAAATAGGGTTGTTTTGGGGCTTTTGTGGCCCAGGACCTACAAAATTCCTGCCTTTGTGCTGATGCTTGTATCTGACTCTATTTCAGGGTGTAGATTCTGCATCTGAAATGGGGAGAAACAAGGAATTCCAATGGTTAAGACCCAAATCTTGCAGATATCCTGGATCTTGTCAGGGGTTTGGTAAAGACCAGGGGCTGGGGGTAGCATTTATCTGTGGGCTGTGCTCAGCTTGATGCTTCAATGTGGGCAGGAGATATTTGTTCACGGGTCCTGGTGACTTTCAATCTGTGAAGGTGAAGATTATATGGGATATTGGGAAGGAATTGTGCCCTGGGAGGGAGGGCAGCCCCTGGATCCCTGGCAATGTCCAAGGCCAGGCTGGACAGGGCTTGGAGCACCCTGGAATAGTGGGAGGTGTCCCTGCTCGTGGTTTTGTGGTCTTCAGGCTCCCTCTGGCCAGAGAGGCAATCCTGGCACACGATGTCACTTTTGCAGCAACCATTTGAAGCCCTGTCCTGGGAACCAAGGACCTGGCTTGGGATGGAAACTGCTCAGACTGTGGGAGGGCTGTGCTGTCCCTTGGGAGCCTCAGGCAGACCTGGATTGCTGTGCCCTGATCTGTGTGTTGGATAAAACAGCTGCTCTCCTGGGAAGAGAGAGGTCCTGCCTGGAGTGTGCTGAGGAGAGTCACAGGGGGCAAATTCCTGATGGAAATTGAGCGATGTGCCGCAGCCTGAGCGTGCTGCACCTCTGGAAAGGGCAGGGAGGAGAGGGGCTGGACAGCTTCAAGGGCCCTCAGCCACATCTGGGGTCTCAGGAGGGCTTGCATGAACAAGCCTGTCACTGGTGATGAACTGCTGTCATTAATCCAAATAACTTCATCCCTGCTGCAAGCCTTTGTCTTCCCGTTCAATCCCTGCTCTCCGGGGCTGCTCCTTGGGACTGAGGAGGTTTCTCCTGAGGATCCCCATCCTCCTTCCCCTGTGCTGTCTGTACTTTTTTCCCTGCTCCTACAACCCCCAGCGTTCCCACAGTGCTGCTCCCTCTATTAGCTGGAACAGCCAGTGGGCCTTGGAGAGGTCTGGAGCAGCAAAGTGCCTCTCGCTGGAGTTAAGTGAGCTTTGTGTGAAAGCAGCAAGGACACTTCCCTCTTGATTTGGATGAGGCAAGAAATGGCCTGAGAGCCTTTGCAGCTCTGGTTCATCATTGTGAAGGGTTTTTTTTTAATGGGTTTTCCTATGGTTGTATTTTTTTACCCTTTTTCTGAAGCATCCATTTTTCCCTCTGTTTTTAAGATCTAAAATTCCAGTGTCCATAGGTCTGAACAAAATAGCCCTGCTGCTTTTTTTTTTTTTTTTTAGTGTTGAAAGCTCCCAGCCTGGAGCTTAGGGACAGCTGGAGGCAGGGAGATGGGATAAAATCCCAGGTACACACACACAGCCAGGGCCCTGGGCTTGGAGCAATGTCTGCTGAGCTTTAGCAACGGAGATGGACTTAAATAACTCACCCATCTCCTTTGGCACAGCTTTAAAATGCAGCACGGTGACTGACTGGGGAGAGCTGGTGGTTCTGAGGCTGCTGCCTTGCTCTTGAGGCTGATGCTGACTCCTTTATCACTGTTGTGGGGGGACATCCTGGGGCAAAGCCTCCTTCCTGCTGCAAAAAGGGGATCCTTGCCTTGAAAGCTGCAGCTGGATGTGGCAAGGAGGGAGGTGCTGAGGCAGTCCCTCCCAGCACTCACTTTAATCCCACTTCACACACATCTTGTCCTCTTCTTTCCCTTGAAACCCCCCTGAACCAAGCAGAGCTCAGGCGTGGAGCCCCCAGGATCGGTGGGCACGGCTGGGTGGCAGCAGCACAGGCACACTCAGGGATCCTGTGTGGGAGCCTGAGGATGTTGGACACTTCTGCACCGTTTTAGGGCAGTGCTTGGAAGTGCAGCCAGGCTGCTGCCTGCCCTGGGTGGGAGGGAGGCTGCCTCCTTCCAGGCAGGGCACGAGAAGAAAGCGTCTGGCATCGTGTTCCTGAGCAGGCTTGGAGTCAGGCCTTCAGCACCCTTCCCTTTGCCACTTTGTCCATTCCTGTATATTTTCTAAGAGCCTGGAGAGAGGCTCCTGTCTTGTGGGACCAGACTGTGTGTGTCATTTCACTGCATTCACCCTTCCACTTCCTCCTAGAGCAAGAATTCCCACCCTTCCTCCCCCTCCTCCTTTTCCTCCTTCCTCTTGTCCTCCTTTAAGCCAGGCTCTGTTGCTGTTGGCTGCTTTTCCACCTTTTCATCCCACGTTAGCATCATCTGCTCCTCAGCTTTGCTGTGTTGATTCCATGTGTTGGAGCAGCCCAGGAGCCTCTTGGCTTGGTCTCCATGCCTCATCCCAGCCTTCCTCCTGGCTCAGGAGCTGCTGCTCCAGCTGAAGAGATGCTTTGTGATGGAAAATGGTTGCTATGATGCCTAAGGTGACTAGCAACCGGTGCTGGAGGCTCCCTTGAGCCAGTGCTGCCCCACTTAAAAAGAAATCAGGAATTCCTACTTCTCTCTCCCCAAAAATGAAGCTGCCTTCACCATGGAGGGGTGGGTGGCAGTGACAGATGCAGCAGGGAGTGGGAACTCTCTTCCCAAGCTCCCAGGGTGGTATTTTAGTATCCCATGGATGCAGAAGTTGAGTTGGATGCGTTATTTGGCTCTTCCTTGGAGATGCCACAGTTGTGGTGAAAGGTTTGCGTGCTGCTTATGCAGAGCTGGGGGGTTGTAGGGATTATCTTGTGTCAGGGGCTTGGAAAACCTGTGACATTTCCTGTTCCAGGGGAAAACCCGTGTCATTTCCTATTCCAGGGGACAACCCATGTCATTTCCCATTCCGTGGGAAAACCTGTGTCATTTCCAACCCAGGGGAAGACACGTGTCATTTCATTTCCCATTCCATGGGAAAACCCGTGTCATTTGCCCTTCCATGGGAAAACCTATGTCATTTCCCATTCTGCAGGAAAACCCATGTCATTTCATTTCCCATTCCATGGGAAAACCCGTGTCATTTCATTTCCCATTCTGTGGGAAAACCCGTGTCATTTCATTTCCCATTCCACATAAAAACCCGTGTCATTTCATTTCCCATTCTGCATGAAAACCCGTGTCATTTCATTTCCCATTCCACATAAAAACCCGTGTCATTTCATTTCCCATTCCACATAAAAACCCGTGTCATTTCATTTCCCATTCCACGTGAAAACCCGTGTCATTTCATTTCCCATTCCACGTGAAAACCCGTGTCATTTCCAACAGCATTCCTGCAAGGACTGGGAAGTTTAAAGGTGACATTTCCTCCTGGGTTTTTGGTGAAACGATGTCTTAGCGTCATTCTGCAGCTGATGTTTGTTTCCTGTGGAAAAGCAAATACCAACCAAAATACTTCCACTCCTGTCTTTGGTTTAAAATGGAAATAAACTGCTGGAAGTGAGGGAAACTTCTGGGTGCTAAGTAAGGAACAGCTCCAGCTTTTCCCTGGAAGAGGAAAGGTTTGAGTACCCCAGTTGGGAAGTGCAGAGCTTTGTGGGGAGAAATCAGCCCCATCTCCAACCTCAGCTTTGGCTTTGGGGTGAGGGAAGAAGAGAGAGGAATTTCCATGCTCTTTTCTCCTGCAAACACCATCTCAGGTGGGTCGTGGCAGGTGCCAGCAGCTGTGCCCCTTATTCCCTGTGGGCATCCATATCCCCCCTCCCAGGTGCAAACAATATCCTGGCCTGTATTTATTTAACCGGGAAATTTTATTTCCTTTCACTGCAGGGAATAGAAAGCCAAAAAAAAAAAAAGAATAAAAGAAGGGGGCAAATTTTTTCACTGGGAACAAATCTCATTTTCAAGAGTCCTGACAAAATGAGCCATAAAATTACAATATTTCAAAGTGCTTTGTAATTCTAGCGCGGATGGCTCTTCATCATGGAATCTGAAAGCTCAGAAAATATAAAACTCATTAGATTAAAATAAACCACCTACCGCACAGGAGAAAAGCTTATTTATCAATATCAATTTACTTCTGATTACTCTGTTCTGCAATTTGTTATTTTTGGGAATTATGATTTGGGTATGGCTCACGCCAATATGGGGGTGGGAATAAAAAAAAAAAATCAGAATTAACTTGTAATTTTTTCCTTTTGAATCTTACTTATTGTAAAGCCCTGGCCAAGAGGCACTAATGAGGAGAAAAGGTGCATTTCTAGCAGTGTTTTTTTTAAGGAGCAGAGGGGAAGCTGAGAAAGCAGGAGAGGCTGTTTTTTGGTGTGAGGGGTGGTGCTAAGCCATGTGCTTGGCCAAAGGGGATGCCAGGGGTGGGTTTTGGGATGTGTGGTGGGTGGTGGTCCTGGTGCTCTTCCAAGGTGGCCCCAGTGATGGAGGAAGCCTGGGAGAGTCCTCCAGCAGCCGAGTGGATGTGGGGGCATCCCGGTGACACCTCAGGTGCTTCCACTCCACCTCCACATCAAATCCTGTGGGGGGGAGCAGTGCTGTCCCTCTTTGGGACGTTTCCTTGCAGGAAAAGGGGTGTTTTTGGGAAGGCACACCCAGTTCCCTCCTGTGGCAGCCGTTTGGGAGGCTTTGATTTACACTTCCTTTTCTTCCTCGCACCCCGAGGTTGGAGCTGCAAATTCTGAGCACCACAATGCTCTTTGGGGAAGGGAAGGCCAGGTTTGGGGTTAAGGCACGGGGGTTTGGGGTGACTGGAGGTGACTGGTGGGGCAGCTCGGGCGGAGGCGACGGCGCGTTCCGCGTGCGCGCAGAGGGAGAGCCGCTGAAGTTTATTTTCCAATAAACCAGTCCAGGTGCAGAGCCTGGCAGCGCTGTTAGGCACCCTGAGAGCAGTCCATGGCCCGGGCTGGAGCAGGCAGGTGAGGTGCCAGGAGGCTCCTGGAGCATAGCCAGGATGCAGCAGGTGGGATTTGCCACGTTTAGGGATGCAGCAGTGCTGTTGAGGCAGGGAAAAAGCCACTTCCCAGGCTTGGGAAGGAGGAGGCATTTGGAGAAAACAGGCTGGAGGACCTCTACTTGAGCTGATTCCTGAACTTTGAAGCCCTGGATTTGTTTGCACTGTGGTGTTTCCTCAGCTCCCCGTTTCTGGAGGTTCTGTCTGCAGCTCTGTGTGCCTTGGGAGCAGCTGCCAGGGGATGGGGAAACCACAGGGTTTAACATCAGTGCTTTGGCAGCCAGCAGGAGACAGCACCTGAGCTCCCAGGGACATTATCATGCTGGAAACTGCACCGAGTGCTTCCTCCAAAGAGCCTCTTTCAGGCACAAGATGCAATTTAATCTGCTCTTAGTCACAATTTTTTAAGTTCTCCCCAGAGACTTCTGGATCCCGTTCCTTAAATTTGCAGTATTTGAGTGAACCATCTCGAAGAACCAGTGAAGAGCTGCAATATTAATGAAGACAGAGAAAATCAAAATGACATTTCAGGCAATTACTGACATAATGAAGTGACTGACTTGGAATATCCAATATTTAGATTTATCATGACACTCGAAAGGGGATGCTGTCAACCGCCTTTATTTCTACATCACATAAATTGTTTCTCCACTGCCCTGGTGCTTTTTAAACATGGGCTGTGAAGCTGGAAAATAATGTTCACGCTCACTTGGGCTGATAGTGATGCTGCTTGAGAAGAAAGTTAGTGTTTTCCTCTGGCATTTTGGCACTGCAGAAGGCAGAGGAGCTCATTTCCATCTCATCCTCTCTGGCTGCAGCACCAAGAGCCTGGGCTTCGTGCTGGGTGTAGGGGTCTGGAACAACGATGCTGAGATTTCCTCCTCCCCAAAACCTATTAAGTCAGGGGGGAAATTGAGATGTTTGGTTTTTCTTAATCACAATAATCTATTCTGCTTTGGTAGGCCAAATGTAAGGATTTAAAGGGCTTGTCAGGATGCCTAGCTCTGGGGAAAGTGGCCATTTGTGTTTAGAAACTGGGTTTTTGGATAATCTGCTGGAATTTAGCAGAAGTCAGAAACTTGTCATGGGGTGGAGGTTTAAACTCTTCTGCCCTGACTGTGTGTTCTGAGGCAATGGGCATGATTGCACCTGAATGTCTTCTCAGGCTTGCACCAAAATACCTGAAGAAGCACAAAACACACCACAGCACCATTTTTCTTGTCTAGGCACAGACCTCTTCATCCCAGAGACTCTCCATAGCAAAATAGCAGGAGAAATTAGAATTTCAGGCCCTTTCTGCGCTGACAGAGTTGTTACGAGCTGTCTTCTGTGACACATCCATCAGTAAAAATAAAATAGGTGTAGCTGCAGCTTGGAGCTCCTTCAGGAGCATCCAGGAGGGCTCCTGTGAATCTCTGAGAGGGAGGCAGAGCCCTTCACCCTTAGCTGGGTTGGGATAACTCTTCCCACAGGATGCTGTGAAGGGAAGTTCAGCTGGCTGTCACCTCCTGGCCCTGTCCCTGGGGCTGCTGGTGGGAAGGCATTCCAGTGCCCCACAGCTTGCAGAGCAGCCAGGGAAACGTGGGGAGTCTCAGACCGGTCCCTGGGGTCACTCAGGAAACGTCTGGGGGGTTTCCTTGTGCCTTTGTGCTCTGTGTAATGCGTGTGGCTTGTGTTTGCCTGCGGGCTGGAATGTTTTAAAATCCACCTGTGCCCATTTCCTTGCAAAGGGGCCCTTGGCTGAGGTTTTCTGGGGTTGGTTTGGAAAAAGCTTTGGGTTTGATGGTCTGAACACCACCAAGTGAGGTTGTGGCTGTGCTGGCAGCTCCCTGGTGCTGTTTTATTCTGTTTCCTTAGCGTGGGGAGCCATGTGCTGTGTTGAAAAATTAGGAGGCAGAGAGGGATGGGGACAGGCTTGGCAGCCTCCCTGCTTCCCATGTCCCTGCTCTGTGGCCACCCGGGTGGTGTGAGAGATTCCAGGGGCTCTGCTCCCAAATCTTGGTGCCTTTGCAGTGATTCTGGGTCAAGCTTCTGCCAAACCATCTCAAATCTGGGTGCTGACAGCTTGCTGCTGTGTCTCTCCCGGGTCACAGCAGCTCTTCCTCTGCTGCTGGAGCATCTCATTCCTCTGCTGGCCACCGAGGCCACCCTGCCTCGTCCCCTCACTGCAGAGGAGCTTGGGGAAGCAGCAAGGAAAAAAAGCTGAATCCTGGTTTCCATCGCCCAGAGGATGTTTAAAACAGAGCTTTGATGTCCTGAGGGCTCCCCTGTGGCACAGCTGGGGCAGGGCTGCACCCAGAGCCTGATTTTGGGAGACAAGGTCAGATGCTGGATGTGACGCTGCCTCTCTTCTTTGACAGGAACCATGAAGCATCCCGTGGCTGCTGCTGCCAGTTTCCTGCCTCTCCTCCTGCTCCTGGAGCTGGTCTCTCCAGGTGGGTCTGTCTCTGCTCTCTCCCTGCTTGGGGCTGCCCCTCGTAGGGTACAAAGGTGGCACTCGCTGTGTTCGTGTCTCCTGGTGGATGCCCAAAGCTGGGGCAGTGTGGGGGTGAGGGAATCTCCTCTCTCCATCACACCTTTTGTGTCTCCATCGTGGCACTGTGAGGACCTGCACATGGTGCTCCCCCTTCTCCTGCAGCCCTCCTTGGGACAGGGTAGGTGGGGCTGGAAAAAACCTTGGAGAGGGATGGATGTGCTGGGAGCCAGCAGGGGTGTGTGCTCCCGGGGTATCTCGATGAAAAGCTCTTGGAAACTTCCAGATGTGGATTTATCAAGGCAGAGCTGGTGCTGGACCTGGCATGAGGTCAATTTGCATCAATACAACCTAAAGAAAGCTGGAGGGAGGGATCACAGGCGGGGATGTAAAGCAGAAGCTTGTTAGCTGTGTAGCAGCAGAGTATTGCTGGCAAGGCTCTCCCTCTGCTTTCAGCAGCAAAATGATGACCTGAACTGTGCTTAAATGTGTCCTGCCCAAGCTGCAAAACCTTTTTTCTAATTCCAGATGGGGGGAAAGGCAGGGCTGTGGGCCAGGAGAGCCTCCACAGGAAGCTCTTCCCACTGATGCTCTGGGTCTTTCCTGGCACAGGGGCTTCTGGCAGGGAGCTGGTGGGACAATGGCCTTTTGGTGTAGAAAATGTGCTTTTTAGGACAGGCTTTGCCACATCACAGGGTGCATAGAAGCTGCAAATGTACAGCAAAGCCCCGTGAAAATTGGGATTGTTACATGACTGGCCTAAGCCTCCTGGGTGCTGGTGTGGGGAGAGGGTGCCTGTGTGGCTCTTGCTGATAAACAATAGCCAGTGTGTGTGCATTTGATAGCACCGTGCCCTTTGGAATAAAGGCTTTTTTCCCCCCTTTTTTCCCCTCCTGAAGCCTGGAGATGGCTTGGCCAGATTGGAAGCCTGATTAAGCAGTCAGTGGATGACATTAGCTGTGAGTGACAGGCGCAGTCAATCTCCCTCTGGTGTCGTGTTGGATCAAGGAGAGCCTCACTGGAGCTGGAGCTCCTCTGGAAAGGGAACAAATATGGAAAAAAGACAATCCAGCAAGTCCTTTACCTCCCTGAGAGGTCACTTGCCACCCTGTCCCACTGGAAGTGGGGTCTGCCTGCCCAGCTGGGGCTCTGCTCCTTCCTTGCAGCGACAAACTGCAAAGCCCTGGGCAGGCAGAGCATGGAGACAGGGATTTGGAGGCTTTGCAGCTCAGCAGAATTCTGGCCCTGCTCTCCTAAACCCTGCCCAGGGCTTGGGTTGCCATCTCTGTGATAAGCAAGTGCTGGCACAGCTGCTGTGCCCGGCATAGGGATAAGGGCACGGATGCCCTGCCACTCGTCCTGGGCGCTGCAGGTGATGGAGCAGCTCTTCCCAGAAGGTTTGCAGAGCTCCTGGTGAAGCCATGAGCTGGGATGTAACGGGCAAGTGGAGCCTGAGTGGGCTGGGAGTGTTGGGAAGAGGATGGTTCAGCTCTGGCGGTGGAGTGGCAGCTCCTGCTGGCCACTGCTGCAGGAGATGAGCAGAGACCTCCATCAGCCAAGGTCTCCCTGGAGCCTTCTCTTCTCCAGGCTGAACACCCCCAGCATTCCCAGCCCAGAGCAGCTCTCAGATCTTCATGGCCTCCTCTGGGGTCCCTCCAGCAGGTCCATGTCCCCCCTGTGCTGGGGGACCCCGGCTTGTGTGGAGGGTTACAGGGATGGAAACTCCAGCCTTTATCCTGGCATTTGCAGCCCAAAGCGGTGTCCTGCCTCCAGACCCTCCCTCAGCATCTCCCAGCTCCCAGTGCAGGTCTCCCTCCTCCCTGAGCACACAGACCCTGTGTGCTGCCTGCTTTGGAAGCCTCCCAGCACCTGCTGCAGCTGCATTTGGAAAATGAAACTTATTTTTAGCGTGCTGGTGATATTAAGAAATGTATCTTGAAACAGAAAGGCTTTGCAGAAGTGAGTCCTGTGTGCCAAGGGCTGCTGGGGGTGTTTTAGCCTCATTTACCCCTCCCAAAGCCTGCTGGCCTCAGTGGCAGCCAGTGACAAGTGTGCTGCCAAACCTCTGGAGATGCCCTTAGCGCTCAAATAACCCACTTTGTCAGGCTCCTTTTTATTTTCTTTCCAGGTGCTTAACTCCAGAGGCTGGGATTTAAATGTGCCTTTGCAACAGCGCTGCCTCCAGTGCTTTCCCATTTCTCAGGGTGTTTAACCAACCTGGTGCCTCAGGAAAGAGGGCAGCGCTGAAAAATCCCTGTCTTGTTATGGAGGGAGGCCTGGGGGAGCTCGGGCTGCTCCCCCATCCCGTGCCCGTGTCCCCAGGAGCTGGTTTGGTGGGATGCACACCTGGGGGCTGTGTTTGAAAGGTCTCAGGAGCAGCCCCTTCCTTTGGGAGCTTGGCAGGCAGAGAGGCTGCTGAAGCTTGGTCTGTTCTTGTTTCCTGAGGTGGGATGCTGAACACACTCTGCTAAACCTTCCTGGGAAATCACTGTGTGCCTCTCCTGCCACCTCTTTGCCCGCAGTAGATCTTTCCTGGTTGGCCTTTTCCTTGGCTCAGGCTGCCTTTGTGACTCTCCTACGTGCTCTGCACTTGCCTCTGCCCCTAATGAGGCTGGGGGCCAGGGCAGCTTCAAGCCCCCGGCGTGGAGAGGAGCCAGCCTGGTTCTTAGAGGGGAAAGGAGGCCCAGGGAAGGAGCACAGGGCTTTGCTGGGGTGCCTGACAAGGCAAAAGCAAAGGTATTAATCGTGGGCTAAACCAGTAATTGATGCTCCTGGTCCCTGTGCTGTCAGCTTTCCCCCTCCCCTCTGCCTTTTGGAAATCCAGAGAGGCTGGTGGAGGGAAGCGCCTCCCCTGCCAACTTTTAGCGGGGACCTCATGGCATTTCTGTCTCCTGCTAGCTCCCATCTTGGGGCTTGCCCCTTGCCAGCATGAGCCTGGTGCCCTGTGAGCATTCCCAGCCTTGCTGGCCCACGCCAGGGACATAACTCCCTGTTTTTATCTCTTCCCAGGTCAGGGCAATCGCCTGCCATACTTCATCAATTACTTCTTTGACACCTACCTGCTGATCAACGAGGACACACCTGTGGGTAAGTGGGCTGGGCACCACACTGTGGAAAAGTATGGAAGAGGAATGTTTTCCTTTTGATTGACAGATGGAGCTTTTCTTGCTTTATTTAGCTGGGGATCGGTTTTTTAGTAAATGCAGAAATCGACCCGGCCATTCTCGGCGCCTTCCCGGGCTCTCAGTCCATTAAACTCGTGGTCTTCAATCAGGGCTCGTGACTGGCCTTTAATGTGGGAGGAATCGATTGGGAGGCTGGGATGGAGCCTCTGGAGGTGCCTTCTCCCACCTGCAGCACTTGCTGAAGGAAGGGCTCTTGCTGCACCCACATCCTCTCAGAGCTGCAGAGATCTCCAGTGACCGCTCTGCTGAGCCTCCTGTCCCTTCTAGGGTCCCCTTGTTCAGGCACTGGCAGCCCCTGTGGGATTTGGGGTGATGTCTGCAAGCAGGCAGGACATGGAGCCTTGGTTTGGAGCGTGGTAGCTGAGCTCTCACCTCAGGAGAAGCCCTGGGAAGGGAAGTTTCATCTTCCCAGTGAGAGCTGGCTGGCTGGGAACAGCTTAATGGAAATGCTTCCTCACGGGGCACCTTGCTCTCCAAGCACTTGAGCCTGAAATACCTCATGGGAATTGGACTGAGCTCCTATTTTGTCAGAAAATAGGGATATTTCCTGCAGCCTGCTTTCCAGTGAGACATTACGCGAGTCAAGTCGTTCTTGAAATTACTTTGGCAGCTGAATTTAATTTTTTTTTTTTTAAACTTTGCATTACACTGTGTGTATATATATAATTGACTCTTAAGAATATTGGCACCTTGGGATTTTGTTTCCAGATGCACCGGAGGGAAATGTCAGCCTGGGAAGTGTTGACACACACGGTTGTTTCTGTGTTTCCTGCTGTTGGTAGGTGTTTTCTGACTTAAGGTTTATTAACTTTAAAAAAAAAAAGTAGCATCTGGAAACACCTTCCCGAGATCCTGAGTGTGAGGAGCAGAACTGTGAGTTGTGCCTGTTTCCTGAGGGAAAAAAAATTTGTATTTTTTTTGAGATCTGCTTGAAGGCCCATCCCTCCCTCCAGCATCCCCTCCCTCCAAACCCAGCAGCTCCCTGCCTGCTGCCTGCCATGCCAAAAGGGATCTTAAGCAACAATTAAGAGATCATTCCCCCTCTAATCACTTACAAGAGTAAATTAGTCTTGTCAGGAGCTATTAAGACAGAGAGCTCGGAATTCATTAGGCGAGATTGGGCCAGGGGAGCTGCTGGTGCTGCCGCCGGTCCAGGCTGATTAATTTCTCCCAAAACATCATCAATGCCCATCTGTTTCATTTAGGTCTGGGGAGAGCAATTTTCAGGTGGACTGACCCTGTAGTCAGTTATTTCACCCAGAAGTAATGGAAACACACACACACACATGTGCAGAGGGAGCTGGGAGCTCCGGGAAGGCGCTGGGGAGGGAATTGGAGAAGGAGGGAGATGCCTGGAGAGGAGGGATGGGGATTGGTTGGGTTGTGGTGGCATGGGCAAGATATGGAGAGCCCATGGCAGCTGCCAGCAGCTCTGTCACCATGTGTTTTACTTGGAAAATAGGAGAACTGACTGGATAAAACCCCTTGGGAGAAGAGCGTGCAGCAGAGGGACTGTCCATCTCCATCCTGCTGCTGTTTGCCTTAAGCAAAATCATTCCAAGGGTCGTTTTGCTTAATCCCAGACCTTTCGGAGGGCTGTGGACCCTGAGTGGCCCTGGCAGGGTGTGACGTGAGCTGGGAAGGCACAGGGGTTACTGCAGCCCTGGATTTGCCAGCAGCTGGGAACGGGCAGGCAGCACTCCAGGCTCCTTCTGGTCAGGGTCCTGCTGCTGCCAAAGCAGCGTCTTCTTAGCATAATGTAATGACTGGAGTCTAATTGCCCAGCAAATGGATTTGCTGTGAGCAGGACAGGAGAGGGAAAATGAAGATGATCCATCATGTCAGGTCTGTAAGTAGCCTTATAACCACCTAGCTTGGGCTCACCCAGGTTTCTCTGAAAGCTTTCATGCCTCAACGCCTTGCAAAATGCGTGACAAAAGAGGCCGTTCAGACGAGTGTAATTCCACTTCCCCTCCATCCTAGCGAGAACGTTTCGGCCTCACTGGAATAATGTTGTCTTAAAAGAGTGGGAAACACTTCATCCACTGCACTGAGGTGATAACATGCACTTGGCCTTGCCCTCAGACTGTGATGTGTCAGGGGCACGGTCACCCAGGTGGGGTGACCTGGTAATTCCTGCCTTGCTTAAAACCAGCAGAGGGACTTAGTCTGGATCTTAGGTCAGCTGCAAGGGGGTTGAGCACGTGGTGGGAGGTGCCCCTGGATATGGCAGGGGGCTGTAACAAGATGACCTTCAAGGTCCCTTCCTACCCAAACCATTCCATGGTTCCATGAAGGACTGGTGTCCCCTGTAAGGCCTGCCGGGCTGAGCAGGGCATGGCACAGGGAAAGCCACTGGGATGGCCATTCCCTGGGCAATGGGAGTGTGAGGACGTGCTGGTGACAGCCCCTGGGCCAGCTGGCAGCTGGGGAGGCTGGGCTCCCACAGGAATCCTGCCTAGGCTGCTGCTTGATTCCATGACTTACTCCTGCACAGGAATGTCTGCAGCTGAGGCTCGCAGCTCTCCACCCCACCAGCTCACTGGGATGCCTGCTGGGACTGGTGAGATCCTCAGCCCTGTGTCCCCCAAATCTGGCTTCCTCTGAAGGTCCTGAGTTCATTCCTCACATGGGCACTACTAAATGTTGGTTCTTCTCTTCTTCTTCTCTTCTTCTTCTTCTTCTCTTCTTCTTCTTCTTCTCTTCTTCTATTCTTTTTCTTCTCTTCTTCTTCTTCTCTTCTTCTTCTACTTCTTCTTCTTCTCTTCTTCTTCTTCTCTTCTTCTTCTTCTCTTCTTCTTCTACTTCTCTTCTTCTTCTTTTCTTCTTCTTTTCTTCTTCTTCTCTTCTTCTTCTTCTACTTCTCTTCTTCTTCTTCTTCTTCTTTTCTTCTTCTTCTCTCCTTCTCCTCTCCTCCTCCTCTCCTCCTCTTCTCCTCCTCTTCTCCTCCTCTTCTCCTTCTTTTCTTCTTCTTCATCTCGTCTTCATCTCGTCTTCATCTCTTCTTCATCTCTTTCTTTTTTTTTTTGGTTAGGGTTGGGATTGAAAGTTTTTGAGATGGTATTTTGTGTTTAGATGTAGATGTTTATTGTTTTTTATTTATATCACAGTCCTACAAGCTGTGAGTTTTACAGTATTTTAACTAACAAGCTACAAAGTGCTTCTTTATCTTTACAAGTTTTTTAATGGAAAAACTATTCAATTAAGAAATGTCACTTTAATTATTTTTATTTTTAACCTAATAATTAATGTCTTATGTCTTGCAATGTGGATTTTTCTAATTACAAAATACTACTGAAAAACTACTACTCAAAATACTACTCAAACTCATGAAGAAGAAGATGAAGAAGAAGGACTAAAAATCTCTTCTTTTAAGAGAAAGCTTTATATATATCACTATATCCTAAAACTTTAAGTTTTTTACCACACTTTCAAACTACATACCTATAATTTCAGTTCTGTCATTCCATTTTGGAAGCTTTTCCACGGCCTCAGGTCAATGCAGTGTTCCCTTGGGGGTCTGTGCCTCTCAGCACAGAAAGTCTGAAATTCTCAGCATCCAGGCTTCCAACAGCTGCCTCAGCACCTCCTCCCACCCTGGGACCACGGAGAAGCCCCAAGTCAGCAAGTGCCAGGGCCAGAATTGTGGGGTGACAGCTTCAGCAGTGCCACGTCCAGTGACCCAGGCTGTGTTCCTGCTCAGAGCCCCCTTCTCCTTCCCTCCCAGGAGACCTGGGCTGTGCTCTCCATCCCGGGGTGCACCACGCTCAGAGAGCGAGGCAGATGGATGGCTGGCTGGCTGACAGGGAATTTCATGGCTGCTCTGCCCTCTTTTTGCTCTGTGCAGCTTTTGCTGAGCTGGCAAACGCTGTGGCCAGGGATATTTCTCCCCTAAATTTGAACAGGCAGAGCTGAACCCTGCTCTTTGTGAGACCTGCTCCAGAATGGGCTGCTGCAGCAGCCCAGGAGGAGCCAGGGATGGTGGAGTGCCACTGAGGAGCTTTGCTGGCCATGAAAGGCTTTAGGTTGGTGTGGTGGACACCCCGTGCCTGCTGGGACACAATTATTTCACAAGGAGACTAAAGAGGAGCGTGGTATTTCAAAGGCAGGGTGCTCTGTGGTAGCTCCTCACGTGGATCTGAGGCAGCACATCCCTCTGATATTTGTGGATGCTTTGATTTAATTCTCTGTCCTAGACAAGGACTGGGCCAGAAGGCTTTTATTCTCCATCCTCCACGCTCTGTGTCTGTCCTTTCCAAGGCAATCATCTCTTCCAACGCTGCCTTATGCACAGGGAGATGCTTTGGCACCCAGGAAAGGTCCCTGGGGGTGCTGGGCTGCTCAAGCTGCTGCTGAAGATATGGTTATCAGTGTGGGATTGGGCACGGGCTGGACTTGATTGATCCCACAGCTGTGCCTGGGCTCCTCCAGATGCATCACTGGAAGGAAAAAAAGACAAAAACAGATGCTGGCTCTCCTATCCCTGCCTGCTTCTGGACTGATTAAATCGTTTCAGAGCTCAGATATCCACACTTGAGGCTTGGGGGCCAGCTTTGGGTGGAGGACTGTGGCCATCTGAGCATGGCAGGGCCACCAGACCCTTTTCCCTTTGGTGTCCCCCTCGCTGCTCCTGGAGAGGGGCTGCACCTGCTCTGGTGTCCCTCTTGCTCAAAAGGAGGTGTTCAAGCTGAAAAGAAAATCATAAATGCATCTCGGTGCACCACAGGGTTAAAAGTCAGAAAGGACCCTAGAGGCACACTGCTAACGAGGTGTTAATTGGTTAACCTGTGGGGCTCAGGATGGATTTAAAATGTGGGCCTAGCTGATGGTAGGCTTGCAGGATGAGGTGGATTTACAGGAGTCATGATGGTGATGCCCCTGTGTGAAAAACGCCAATCACTTGGTTTTTAAATTTTTGAAAGTTTAATAATGATAAAATGGTTATAAAAATAGTAATACAATTAGAGTAATAAAAATTTAGAGTTAGGACAATTACAAGACAATAAAAAACAAAGACTTACGGATGTCTGGATGTTCTTGGGCACCTAAGCCCCGACAAGCATACCTTGTGAACAAAGGAATAACCCTTAAAAACCATACACTGTTGCATATTGATACATACTTCATGGTTATGTATACATTCTATTTAAAACAAGAAACTCTGTCAGGACTATGTCAACTCCTTCTTTCATCCCTACTGTGTTTTTGAGTCTGAGCAAGGCCTGAAGGAATTAGCTTCTTCTGATAAGAGAATCATAAATTCCTCTTCTCTGGAAGATTTACGTGTTCTGGGACTGTTATCTCAAAGTGAATATCTCATTCTTTAAAAAAAAAAACAACAACACATATATAGATTCTATTTTAACTACAAAACTACATTTACCATACTATTAAAATGTTAATACAGCGCTTCTAATCCATATAACATAATACATATTGTATTCAATTTAATATTTGTGAAAAGCCAACCATGAAATATGCATTTTTCACACCCTGGATCCCTGGCAGTGTCCCTGGCTTGGAGCCACCCAGGCTAGGGGAAGGTGTCCCTGGCTGTGGGAGGAGGGTTGAAAGAGATGGTTTTGAGGGTCCCTTCCCACCCAAACCATTCTGTGAGAGGATAAGGGAGGCTGCCCATCCCTCTGCTGTGGGATTGTCTCTGCTGAGCTTCAGCTGCTGTCAAACCAGTAAATAAATCCTTGGGAGGGCAGACATGGGCTGGGACAAGACAAGTGCACGGTGGCACTTGGTCTGGTCACAGAACTGGGCACCAGGTGTGTTGGCACTGACACGGGAGCTTGTGGTTCAGAATGGTAAAAAAAACCCCACCAAGCTGCTTTTGTTGTTTATCTGACAGAAATAAAGTGAGCTGGCAAGCGCTGGAGGACCCTAAACTGCTTGGTTTGCTTGCTGGGTGGGCTGCCCAGGGAGCAAACACCTGTGTGCAGCAGGCAGGGTTGGTTTGGCCTTTTAGCAAGGGTAATTCCAGAGGATGCCTGGTTTTGAACCTGCCTCTCAAGCTTTGTTGTGGCCATCGCTGAGGTTCTTCAAAAAGGGAGGCTGTGGCCACCTCGCCTTCCTCTTCAGTGTTTATCTATCACCCAATGGCTGTTTACTGCCCAAAACTGAATTTTCAGGGTTCTTGAGTGCTCTTCAGAGGAGCAGCCTCGTTTCTAAGTGTGCTGAGGACCCTAATGAACAGCAATATTTGAGGAGAGCTAAGAGGGGGATCTCAGCTCTCCCAGCTCAAGCCCTTTCTCTGTCATCTGAAGGCCCATCGATGAAATTACTTGTTGAGCTGCAGAAAGTACAGTTTTCATCTTTAATGAAAACTTAAGGCTAGAAAATTAGTTATTCCCAACATCAGGAAACTTAAGGTTTAAAAAAAAAAAAAGCCCCACTCCCACCCAAACCCTTAACCTTGCGTCATTAAATTAATCACTTCATCAATCACTTAAACTTTCATATCTGCTTTGCTAATAGGCAGTAACATTAATGCTCATGTTTAAGAAGGGGAAGAGGGAGAAGGAAGAAAGTATATTTGCAATATGGACTCATTAACATGCCAGGGTAACCTTGCTCCTCATCACACCATCCTGAGGTTTGATCTCGCCACCTTTTGAGCCCTGGCACGGGGGCCAAGCCCTTTCCAGGGAGAGGGAGAAAGATGTGGGAGCTTGGTAATGAGGAATGGGGTGATTTTTTATGTCTGGGATGGCTTTAGCAGCATTAATTATCTGTACAGGGCTGGTTTTTGACTGGCTGTGCCCCGTTCCTTGTTATTCTGTAATGCCTGGGCTTGGATGTCAGCACTGTCCCAGCTCGGGAAAATTGGCTCTTCCAGGCTGATTGGAGGCATTAACATGGGTGGCAGAAGTGATAAAGAGCAGTAAGTCAGGATTAATAGAGAAAAAAAAAAAAAACAACCAATACCACAGGAGGGGGGAAAAGCACATATGTATGGATATGTGTGTATATATTCAATATACACACATATCCATCCATATATATTATACAATCTATATTAGGAGACATATATATATGTGTGTGTGTGTGTATATATGTGTGTATCTTTGTGGAGGTATTCATGTTCTAGGGGAATATTATTAGCCAAGGGTCGTTCCCTGTGCTGGAGGGAAACACTCACATTTGCACACACTGATAATTTTATTTTTGGTGGGGAAGGTGAGCTGTGATTTCACTACCAGGGAAAAAAAGCCGTGGTTGCAATCTGTGATGAACATGATTGTGTGTTTTGCCAAATTGGAAACTTGATATTTGGGTGGTGTGAGTTTAAAAAAGAAGGAAAAAAAACCCTAACCCTAACTCCTTTACCCTCTGCTTCTAATGCTGGCACATCTGAGATCTCTGTAGTCCGGATCTGCCCCATCCCTGGCAGTGCCCAAGGCCAGGCTGGAGGGGCTTGGAGCAGCCTGGGATGGTGGAAGGTGTCCCTGCCCATGCCAAGGGGTGGAACAAGACAGCCTTGAAGCTCCCTTTCAACCCAAACCACTTCATGGCACCCTCAATGACTCTTTTTATAGAATTTTCAGGCTAGAGAAGGAATTACCCTTTCACTTAAAACTTCCTATAATTGGGCACTGTGGAAGACCTTTCCTTTAAGAAAAAAAAAATTTAAACTATCTGCCACCACCACCAATTGGTGGCTGTTGCTTGCTGGTGTAAAACAATCCAAAAAAACTGCCAAGGAGAAAAAAAATCAGCAACAACAAGGAGTTAAGGAAGGTCCAGCTTCTCCTCTCACAACTCAAAGTCATCAGAGCAATTAAAACATGAAGAATATACTGAGTGAGTGCCCACTGTGGGAGCTGCCCCATTCCAGAATGGAAGCAGGCAGGTGGAAGAGAGCAGATAGAAGGGATCTCCATCTTCTGGAGATGGATCCATAACTGGGGAATTGTGGGGTGCAGCTCCTGCTGTTGGGAGCCTGCCGCTGTCCCGCTGAGCATCCTCTGTGTGGGGCTGGGGTGTTGGTCCCTGGCACTCCGTGTAGACTGCCTGGCTGGCAGCTTGTTTTGCCTCCTGGCAGCTTGTTTTACCTTGTTTTTCCATGGTTTTGGGGAGCGTGGGTCACCTCAGAGCTGCATGGATCCATGCCCTCCCCAGCTTTTAAACTGATTTATGGAGGTGTGTGCTGAGGCAGCTCCTGCCCCTGAATGGCTTCGTGTGCTTCACTGGCAGGGGGAGTTCATACACTGGTTCCTCCTGTCAGGCTGCTGGGGTGCTTTGGTGGCTTTTGAATTAACTGCAGCCACCTGGGGAGGGGGGAAAGAAAGCCTTGTTGGACAACTCTGTGAAAACATCTGCTCCGTTTGCAGCGCTGGTCAGGGCAGTGAAAAGCTCCGTGTGTTCCCTCTCTTAAAGATTTATTAATATTGCTGGGTACACGAGGGGGGAAGATTTCAAACACTTGACATTTAATGGTTAGTAACTCAATTTTATTCCATTCATCTGCATGGTTTGTCAGGTGCCTACTCTGGTATTGTATCACGGAGGTTGTCTTGCTGCCTCTGAGCAATTAGGAGGGTGATTTGGTACCTGAATCTGGAGAAACCTTTTTATTTTTCCTTTCTAATTGATTATTAGCTTTGAGGTGAGAGTTGGTGTCGTGGAACGTAATATCCTTTCATAAACAGTGATGCAGTGGCTTTACTTGCTCTGCTGTTTTGGTTTCAAGCAGTTAATTTGAAAAGAAGAGTGGGGGGGAAAGATTTTGAAATATAGAAAGTCCAAGGGAGATGAACAATTTGGGGTATGGAGAGAAGCGAGGAGCATCCTTCCGGGCAGAGATTAATGGTTGTTACAAATGATTTTGGGAAATAGAGGGGAAGGAATAAGATGTGGCAGAAGACTGTAAAATAAGTACCAGCACTGCAGAAAACCCTGACTCTGGAAATGCACCTTTTCCCACATGACAGCAGCATCAGATTAAACACATCCTGCCGGATAAAGCAGCATTTCCCTGCCAGGGAGCACTGGTGTGTGCTGGGATGGTGAGGCAAGAAGCGAGGGGACCACACAGAAAGCATCAATCTGCCTCCACATCTCTCCCAGCAGCTTTCCTAGGGGCGTGAAAGGTGGGGAAAAAACATCTCCCAGGATTTGCAAGTTGTTCTTTGCCTCGTGAAAATTGTCTGTGCTCCCATCAGGTGCAGAGTGAGGAGTGAGGGACTGCAGAGAGCATCAGCCAGAAGTCATTGCCCACCTGCTTTGGTGGGGTGGGGGAAAGAGTCAGAAATTGAGGCTCTGTATTGGGGGGGGAAAATATCCCAAGCTGGTTTCATCAACAGGATGATCTCTTGGAGGCATAAAAATTGGCAGCATCCTCGAAGTTCCCAGAACAGTGGCAGGAGAATGAGTTTCACTGGTGCTGGGATCCTCCACAGGCAGTTTCTGGAAGATACAGATGGGAAAGATGTCTCCTAGGAGAGAGGGGAGGCCTCCATGGATTTCCAGCCAGGAGCTTGATTTTGCATTTGTAAATTGGGGGTGTAATTTTTTTTAAATTTGTTTTGCTGGCTAGTTCATCTCAAAAGCCAAAATTGCTGTGCTTGGTGTGAACACAATTCTGCTGTAAAATCAGCTGGAATCTGTTTTCCAGTGGTGGTATTCCCCCCTCCAGCCCCCTGAGGTAGAAGTTCACCCCAGGACCAGCAAATACAGTAGGAGGTCTTGGTTTGCTCTTGGTGTGTCCTGCACCCAGTGCTGTTATCCAGGCGGGCACAGGGACAGCTTTCACTGGGATGTGCTCTGTAAAAGAAGTTTTCCTGTCATGGATCTGCATACAGCCTCTTTGGAACAGGGTGCAAGGTCAATATTTGGGGTGCCCCTGGCTGGAGGGAGTGACAAGGCCAGCTCTGTGCCAGGCAGGGGCTCATCCCTGTTTTCCATGAAACCCACTGCCGTGTGCAAGTGGCCCCAGGTGGTTGGATAATGGCATCCTTAATTGTGCTCTGAAGGAGATTAACTTCTTATCTGGCAGCCTGACATCTTTATTGTTATTAATGTGTGAATAATGCACTGTGGTGGGGTTTCTATGCATAACTTTGGTAACAAATATTTTCCTTTTGTTTACTGGTGTCTGTTACTTTGCCACTGTGGGATTCCCAGGCCCCGAGGGTGGGAAATCCCAGAGGTCAAGGAATGCTGCCCCTATTTCTTTCCTTATTAAATGGTCATGGCACTGCAGCTCTTCCCCTTTATTTCTTCTGTGAGTAGAGGTGGCAGTGAGCAATTCCTCTGGTAGTATGGAGTTTCTGGGGACAGTGGATGTTGGAATGGGACATGGAGGACTAGGGACCATCAGTCAGATGGGGCTTGGGATTTTGGGGTACAAACAGGGATGGGGAGGCTTGGGATGCTGCCAGGCATTGGTGCAGGTGCCCGTGGGGCTGAGGGTGCTCTGCAGGGGCTGGATGTGTCCCTTGGTGCTGGCAGGGAAGGGAAGGGGAGCTGTGGAGGGTGGGAGGCAGCTGCAATCTGTCGACTCCACCAAAAGCAGTTTCTGTGATGTAACTTGCTATTGAACAGGATAACAAGGTCAATAATGCCTTTGCCTGGGAGAGCTTCAGCCAACACTTCTATCAAAACCAATATTAATTTTCACTAATTAGGAGCTGCAGCTAATGAGTGTCACAGTTAATTTACCTCATCCATAACGAGGGATAGGAGGGGGTCAGGTGCCTGGGATCAGAGCCTGCAAATCTGCCTCCTTTCTGCTCCCCCTTACTCCCTGGCCCAACACGTGTTTGTCACCTGGGTGGCTTCTGTCTGCAGGGACGTGGGAATGTGTGTCTGGTCCTCTGCTGCCTGCCTTGGAGCACGGGAATGCTTTGGGAAGGCAGGGAAGGAGCTGGATGGGAGATGTGCTCTGCAGCAGGTGTTGGCTGCTCCAGTCGGGGGAGGAAAAAGAGCTTGGAAGGACGTGCAAGGGAAGTCTCTGGGAGAGAAAAGGATGCCTGTTGTCCTGAAGGGGAAGTTGGAGTGGAGTGTTTGCTCTTGAAACTTTAATTTCAAAAGCCTTTCTTGTGTGTTTTATTATCCTGTTCCCTTCCATACCTTTAACCCACTCCCATCAGTCTGGAAAGCACCAAACAGTGAAGCAGGGAGTCTGTCACCATCCACAGTCTTGTGCTTCGCTCTAGGGAGCCTTTCTGTCAGCTTTGATCCTGGGACAAGCTGGACAAGTGTTGCACATGTTTATGGGGAGAGAACTTTTGTGTGCAGATAACTTTGGTGCTGTGCAGGTCGTCTTCCTGACCAGGTCACAGGCCAGGAGCATTTCTGTGGATGTTGCCAAGAGTGCCAAGAGAAAGCAAATTCCTGATTTGGAATTATCCCTTTTTGGCTTGTAAACTCGGTCTGATGGCTCAGACAAGGGAAGAAAGGGCACAGGGAACATGTGAAACATCGCTGAAACATCTTTATAGTCTGCGCTTTCTAAACAAGCCGGAGTCTAAGAATTATCCACAGGGATTGTTGCCTTAAATAAGAATACACTAGAGAAATCTGCGGGCTGCTGTCAGACAGCTCATTGTTAGGGATGGCTAGAATTGACTGAATAAATGATTCACTGGTTTTATTCGTGTTGCCCTGAGTGTAAACCTCAGGAGCCTTCCCCGTTGGAATTGATTTGTTCTGCGAGCGGCACGTGCACCACCAGCCCGTCCTGACGCCTTGTAGGAGGACACAAGAGCTTTTGCCTGGCCCAGGGCATCTTTCCTAACAGACACCCTCCTGTTTAGGGTGTCTGGGGCCTTGGGAAAAGGGCTTGGCTTTTAGGCATGTCCTGGGGAAGTCACACAGGGAGTGATGTGCAGGGAAGGAACGCGGCTGATCCCAGAGCATCCATCTGGGGCATCCCGTGAGGTTCAGGTGGGAGCTGCTTGTGGTCATCCATGTGCATGGTGGGCTTTGCCTCCAGTTTTGTTATCCAGATGCCCTGCTAATCCTGGTTTGGGCAGGTTTATTTGATTTTTTCTTTTTCTTTAGCTGTTGGCCTGAAAGAGCCATGCAGCCCACAGCAGCTCATCCTGTGCCTGTCATCAGCCTCAGTGGGGAGAGGAGAATACAGAAACATTAATAAGTAATAATAATAAATATATATAATAATTATTATTAATAAATATATATTATGTAACCATATACTATAATTATATATACTATTATATATTACATTATCTATATTATTACATATATTATATATATTTAAATATATATAATATACAGGAGAAATTTGTGCCCTGAGGCTGGTCACATTATCTAGAAGCTGTTCCCATTCCCTGCTTTCCCTTTGGTGGGGGCCAAGGTGGCTGGGAAAGGTTCTTGGAGCTCATTGCCCAGGGAAAAGCGACCTTCAGGCAGAGTTCTTGGGGGGAAAAAGCTTCCCCAGGCGTGACAGATTTGCCTGTAAATCTCCAGATTAATGCCCAGGTTCCCAAGGTCTGTCATCCTGCCTGGCACGTGAGCTGCTCAAAAACAACGTGCAGGCTCATCAGTCATTTGGGAGCCTGTGGACATGCCTGTGAGGAGACACCAGGGACAGATGGGGCAACATCCTCCTCTGAGAGCACACACAGGCACCCCAAAACCTGAGGGGCCTGGGATTATGTCTCAGGCAAGAAGTGGAGTGGAAAGAGAAGCATGGGTTTGCATGAGAAATACCTGAGGTGAGGAGACAGAGGACCCCCAGGGTCTCTCTCCTCTTTTTTTTTCTCATGGGAAGAGTCAAACTGGTTTTAAAGTAGATTCTTCATGAGTATCTCTTATTGGTACAGGTATTAAGTTGGTTATGAATTTCTTGCACTTTTACTCCTAGGAAAATCCTTCCCTTATTCCTTTTGCATTCACTCTTGATTGATAAGGTTTATTATCACTCTTTAATAACCACAGATACCATCTCAGCCCAAATCTGAGGAAATTATGGGAGTTACCAGGCCAGGCTATCTGTATCCTACCAAGGACAAGGGCTAGAGTAAAGGACAACCAAAAAAGAAGAAGAATGTCTCTCTTTTAATGGGAAGGAGGAAAAGAGGTGCATTTCTTGCAGATGGCAGCTCACAAAGCAACACTGCATGGAAGTGCCTGTGTGGTTGGATTAGTGAACTGATACGGATGTGTGTGGCACCTGTCAGGTCACAGGAGTCTCTGATGTGTACAAGTAGCAAGGAGATGCTGAATTTGGTGGTCAGTACCCATTTCTCCCTCAGTCAGGGCTTCAGGGGAAAGAGGAGCTCTGAAAGTCTTCACTTTGAGCAATTGAAAGAAAAAAGCCTAAAACTGGGATTTATTGGATCACTTTTCATAAATTTCCACTTTTAGAACAGTCTGTGAAACCTCAGTGATTGCTTTCTTTTTGCTTTCAAACGAGCCAGCAGCTGGGATTTAGCGTGGAGTTTTGCGTTCAGTTTGGATTTTTAAATGTATTTAGTTTCACATGTGACTGAGGGAGGTTTTTTGAGCCCTGGCTGGTCTGGACACCGGGTGAGGAAGGGTGTGTAGGCTCAGCCACCCCTTGCAGCTCTGACCCAGCCTGCAGAGAGAGCAGCCAGGCTCTCACACGTCACCTTGGCCAGGGGAATCATGGAATTCTGCAATGGTTTGGATTAAATCATCTCATTCCAACCAGGAATCCACTATCCCAGGGAGCTCCAAACCCCATCCAGCCTGGCCTTGGACACCTCCAGGGATCCAGGGCAGCCACAGCTTCTCTGGGCAGCTATGCAGGGCCTGTCCACCCTACAGGGTGAATATCTTCCCAATATCCCACCCAGCCCTGCCCTCTGGCAGTGTAAAGCCATTTCCCCCTCTCCTGCCTGGCAGAAGGTGGCAGCTGCTCCTGTAGGAGGATTTGTGATTTCAGACATGTCACAGGAACTGCAAAACCTACAGTTTTTAGTGCCTTGTCCAGGGGGAGTCTGGGCTCGTTGCACACCCGAGGGGTTGCATCAGTCTTGGAAACAGCCCTTCACTGCTCCCCTCGGCCCTGTTCTCTTTGCTCTGTGGTCAGACTCCTGCAGCAAGAGTTTCCTGGAGTTCTGAGACAGAGGGGGCACCTGGGCAGGGAGCATCCTCCATCAGGAGCCACGTGGATTCTTGCCAGGTGCTGTGGAAGTGACTGAGAGAGATGCTTGTGGTGGTGTTCTGCCTAAAATCAATTAATTCTGGTGCTCTCATTCTCTTTGTGACACCTTCTGAACTGTTACATATAAGTAAAACCTTATAAAAGAAAGGCCTTATAAAATCAGACCTTGCTATTTTAGTTAAGCTAGCAACTAGCCTGAGAAGTTCCTGTGAGAAGAGAATCATAAGAATAAAAATCAGTTTGCATACCAATCTATTCTTGTGAGAAAACAGTTTGCACCTATATAAATAAAAAGTCTATCCCTTGAGAAATGGTGAAAAAAAGTAAACCTATCTATAAAGAAAAAAATGTAGTAAACATGTACACTAACCATTACCATCCAATAAACTGAGTTTCAGTAATTTGCTGACCTATTAAATTCAAACACAGTACCTTCTAATACCATATAAAAATAAAATACCATATAAATAATATGGTGTTATATATATAAATATAAATAATACCATATAAAAATAAACAGTGTGCAGTAAAGATTCAACTGTTCTACAAGAAGAAACAAGTCTTTGTCCATTTCTATTACAACACTGGACAAGCTGTTCTGTGCTTTTTTGGGAATTAGGCAGGCTGGATGCTGTGTGTTTGTGTGAGGATGTGTTTTTGTGCAGGTGCTTCCACAACCCCTTGGAAAGCTCTTTCCAGAGGTAGATTACATTCCATCAAAGTGCAAAGGCATTCCCACCTGACCACGGTGACCATTTATGTGGGGTGAGCTGCCAGTTGCCAACACTCAGAGCGACAGTTGTAGGAGCAATTAGTGAGAAATCCTTTGCCTGAAATATGTTTTTAATAAACCATTCACTGGCTATATTCAAATAACAAATAGATTCCTGCAAACCCGAGTCTATTTGCAGGCAACTCGCAAATGAGAAAGGCTAAATTAATTGAATGCTCCAGTCACTGGGGATCGTGGTCCAGCTGTAACAGAGCTCTCCAGATGTTTGGTTGCAGAAGAGCAGGCTTTCATAGGAAAAGAAAAACACTCGTGGGGATATTAACTCAGAAACAAGTTTACAGCTGTGCGCTCGCACGCTCTGCCTCGCTCTCCCAGCAGCCACTGTGGAGCTCTGTTCCAAGGTTTCCTCTTGCAATAAACAGCCTCTTTATTTCTCACTCATTGTCCTCTTGGCCACCTTTAGACATCTGTGATGTCCAAAGTGAGGCAATGGCCCTGTGCAAGCCTCCAGGGCTTCAGCAGATATCAGCCTTGTGTGCTCCAGGGTGTGCCACGTGCTGCAAGCTTTTCCTGCTTTTGGGGTGGGTTTGCTGCACAGGGCTGCAGGCTGGGAGAGCAAGAGGTGGTTGGGAGAACAAAGCACTGTGTGTGGCTGGTGGGAGCTCACAGGGATGAGTGGGAGACCCTTGCTCACTGGGTTTGGTTTAATTCCAGCTAAAGACTGGAGCCTGGCTTTATCAGCACACTGGAGTCACCAGTGCCATGCTCTCCATCCATTTCCCTGGCCTTGTTTCTGTTGTTGGGCAGGCCAAGCTGCCTGTGGAGCCCTGTAGCTGAGGTGCCCCATTACTCACAGGGAGGGGACAATGGGACGTGGGGCCGCTCTTAAATGTCTCTGCACGTCGGCCTCATTAATAACCACCAACTCCTAAATAGCCTCATTTATCAACAAGCAATTTACTGCGTGCCCTGGCGGGGCTGCAGATAAGCTCCTGCTTCACACACCCAGGCACCACCTGCCAAGTGTCCCCCCACCTCCTCTTTGGCATTTCAGAGGGACAAAGAGGGAGGCACGGGAGGAAATTCTCTGTCCAAGTTGTCGCCAGCCCCGAGGAGCTGGGTTGTGCCCGGAGGAGTTGGGTGGATGGACTGCATGAGTTTGTCACCCTTGAGGAGAGGCTTCCAAGGCCCTGGTTGTTTCTCTTGATTCTCTCAAAGGTTTTGTAGCTTTCATTGTGGCTGCTCCTTCCCTGGCAGTGTCCAAGGCCAGGCTAGACAGGGCTTGGAGCAACTTGGGAATAGTGGAAGATGTCCCTGCCCGTGGCAGGGTGGTTGGAACAAAGAGGTCTTTAAGGTCCTGTGCAACTCAAATCCTGCCACAACTCTTTGATGCAAGGAGGAAGAGGAGCAGGAAATGTAACCTTTCCAAAACTGGCTGCCTTTGGTTTCTGATTCCTGCCCCGTTGCTCAAGTCCTGCTTTTACTGCAGCCATATCTTGGAGATCAGGAGGCACTAACTCAACTCCGGAGAGATAAATCAGGAAGGGATTTCACTGCATCTCCATTATAACGAGGCAGAATTCATCACCCAGCACATGTTTTGAAACCTCAGAGAGTTACGGTGACAGTCCAAGGCCGGTTTACTCAGATCTGAGCTCTGCAGACAAAAGCCTGACTGCTGGCACCATTTCCCGTGCCTCTGGGACTGGGATGCTCGTACCCAATCCCTCGTCAGAGCAAAACACCCTGTGCTATTTGGGCTGAGCATGGCTGTATTTTTGTTCCCCTGAACCATTCAGAGAGCACAGCAGCTGGGCAAAAGCTGTGGCAGGAAAAGGGTTTGTATTCCCTGTGAGACTGAGAGCCTCGGGGATGTTTCAGCTTTTGTGAGGCGCAGATGAGATTTCAAACAAGACGTGAATGAATCCCCTTCACTCGCACAAGTGTAATTTGCTGACGGGTTTGTTTTGTTGTTGGCTTTTTTTTCCTCTCTCCCCCATTCATATTGATCAGCTCCTCAGCTTGACAGGGCTGCTGGTGGAGGAAGCAGTTCAGCAGAGGGGCTTTCAGCAGGGCCTCTTGCAATTGGAGAAGTGGTAATGGCTTTAAGCTGGAAGAGAGTGGATTTAAGCTAAGTAGAAGCAAGGATTTTTTTACAGTGTGTGTGGTTGGGCATCTTGTTTTAGTGCTTCATCCCTAGGTCGGGTTGGCCAAGGCTCTGAGGAACCTGGTCTAGTTGAAGATGTCCCTTGGCAGGACGTTTGCTTTAGAAGGCCTTTGAAATTCCCTAGGAACCCACAGCATCCTGTAGGTTCTCCATTAGCATTGCTAATGTGCCTGCCTCACAGTTCTGGGGGTGTCTGACCCCCAGAGGTGTCCAGCAGTCCTGGGAGACCTGCTCCGTGGGCATTGCAACCTAACAAGCTTTATCTCCCACCTCATATTAATTGCAGAGCAGCTTCTCTTTTCTAATTAACATGAAGCTATGTTACCTTGCCTGGCTAAAATGCAAAACACTGCACGTGTCGCCTTACTCATAAATCATTTATTTACACCAAGTAGCAAAGCACCTCATTAAGTAGATTTCTGGGGTTCTGCTCCTCTCCTGTTTGCCCTGGTGTTTTTACCAAAAAGTGAGATAAGGCCGAAGGGAAGCACTGAGCTCGAGGGTTGTGGGTCAGCTGCATCTTCTGGTCTCTGCCCTCCGGCTTTCTGTGCTGAGGGGGAGATGGCCGTGGGTGTGTGCCCCTGTTTTCCCAAGCTGAGACCCGTGACAGGGCTTTCTTTGATCTAAGTTAGTTAAAAAAGTGGACATTTTTGGTGGGAGTTGAGTAGAAGGCAGGAAGGAACAAAGGAAATACTTCTTGTTCTTTCTGGGCTGTTTCTGATTTCAAAAGTTAATTAGAAAAGGATATTGTATGGATTTGGGGTTTCAGCTTTGTGTCAGATGTGTTAATCAAGGCTGCATTAGCCAGGCTTTCCTGGAGGAGTCAGTGGGGAGGGTGTACCGAGTATTTGGCTTCTTTGGAGACAGGATGGATGTGGAGCAGTGTTCATGGAAATCTTTGGCCACGCAGAGGGGATGGATTTTGCTTCCGGAGGTGCCAAAATTGGGCTTTGGGTCTCATGCAGCCAGTGCTGCTGAGGCTGTGCCAGGATTGGTTTGCTATCAGCTTTTCTAGGCCAGTTTTAAAAGCCCCCAGGCGATGCTGGGATGTTTCTGCTGACCCCAGAGTTATGTTTTCCTTTGCTCTTCCAGTTCATCCTGCCTCCTCCCACCCCTCTAGGTGACCCACAAATAGTTGTTAGTGGTCTCATGAAGGCAGTTCTGAGGAGTGAGGTTGCCTGTGATATTTAGAGCTTTTCCAGGATTCCCTTTCCCCTGGGAGGCGTGTGGGTACTGCTGGAGATCACAGTCTGATTTCCAGCTGGCAGTGCTCAGGAATGAAATACACATTCCTGCTTGAATTGGAAATGGTCTCTCAGGGTCTGCTGTGTCAGGATGACCCCAAGGTTGTAAAAGTCCTTGTTTTCTAGCTCCTATAGTCAAAGAAGGAGTCTGAAATGCGTAGGGTCGGCTTCTCAAGGCTGTTTATTTTCCCTTATCTAGAACATTCTTTCTCTGCCCTGCTGAGCTCTGTCCAGCAGCTCAGCCATGGCATTCTGTCTGCCCTCAGGGCGGTGTTTACATTTTATACCAAAAACTACCTGTGCCATGTTTACAATAACGTGCCAATATCTGTCATCTATGTTGGACAGTGTGTCTGAACCTTAAACCAACAGAAAAGTGTCACCATCACAGCAAGGCATGGGGGGCAAGGAGAAGAAGGTCAGGACATGCCCAAATTCCTCCATCTTGACCCCATGAATCCTAGTCTAAACACCCCCAAATTCTACTTTTTCACTCTGTGTTAATTCAACTACCACACTACTCAAACTCTTGTGGTTTGTAATTCCTCACACAGAGTTGGCAGTTTTTTTCCACAGGCTAAAATCGAAGCCACAGGTGTTTTTGACTCCATGTCAAGGTCTCTGAGCCCCCTGCCAGGGTCTGGAGCCAGCCAGGGCAGCCAGAGGGATGTCCTGGACTCTGACAATGGTCCTGCCTCTTTTGGACCATCTTGGCTGTGCTCCTAAGGATTGCCCTGTCTTCAGGAAAATTCAGGATTTGTAAGGTGCTAGACTGACTGCTCTCCTGAGTCGATGGGACATCTTGTGCATTTACAGCTCTGCCATGAAAAATCAAATTAATCTCATGGGATTTCCCCCTTTATGACCCCATGGTGCTCAGTGCTAATGCCTCCCTCCCTCCCACCTTTTGTATTTATTCTCCAAGTTTACCAAACACACACTTTCTACTCCAGGAAGTCTAAATACTTTAATTTCCCAATTCCCTGCTGCTTTTCTTGTTCTCTGACCCTTCACAGACAAAGGTGTGAGTGAACCACCAGGTAATTTCCTTTTACAATTAGTGCCTTGAATGGTTGGTTCACCTGCAGAGCTCGTGGGAGCAGGATCCCATCCAGGCTGGAGCCAGCTCCTCTCCTTCCCCTCCTGCTGTGGGGATGAGGAGAGAAGGACAGATATCAATAAAAGTGAATAGGACTTTCTGACAGAGCAGCTTCTGCGAGGGAATTTTTTTTTTTTTAAGGGTGCAAACAATGGCTGGAGCAGAATTTGCATAAAACTCATTAGAAAAAAAGTACAAGTTTCATAAATCTTGTGATAAATTAATGCTATATTGTTCCGAACATGATGTATTAATTTTAGGATCAAATGAATGGGTCTGTGATCATTCTTGGTAATTATGAGGCACCCAGGCAGTTTGGAGAGGAAATTATTTTTAAGGGGTTTGTTTTTTAAGTGCTGGAACCCTTTATTCACCAGAAATATCTTAACAGACCCAAACTCTTCCTTTTACACCTGCTTCTTTTCTTATCTCCTGGGTTTTTTGGTGTTTTATTTGATTTTATGTACTTCCCTCTTTCATGCTGGGGCAGCCTAATCCTTCTGAGACAAAAGGAGACAAAAGCCCTTTAAGTTTTTGAAAATTCTCCATGTTCTCCATGGTCTCAGGGAAGGCCTGTGGGGTTTGCAGTGAAGGGAAGGCAGGAATTGCTGGATCCCAGCTAGAGCAGGCACGGAGAAAGGACCTGGGGTGCTGCTGCCCAGGGATGAGCACTTTTTTTATTTCCTTTTTTTCTGGGCAGGTTTGGAGGTACCACAGCAGTGCTAAGGTGCATCAGTGATTTTGGCAGCAATATCCCAGCCTGGCTGGAGAGTTTTGGCCCATAAACCTCTGTCTCCAGCCCAAGGAGGTGCCAGTGAGGGAGCAAAGGGATGTCAATCCAGGGATGTCATCCCCATCCATGGAATCCTGCAATGCTTTAGGTTGGAAGAGACCTTAAAGATCATCCAGTTCTACCTCCTGCCATGGGCAGGGACAGCTTCCACTGTCCCAGGTTGCTCCAAGTCCCATCCAACCTGGCCTTGGACACTTCCAGAGATCCAGGGACAGCCACAGCTTCTCTGGGCACCTGTGCCAGGGCCTCACTGCCGTCACAGGGAAGAATTTCTTCTTAATACCCCATCTAAATCACCCTCTGTCAGTGGGAAGCCATTCCCCACTGTCCTGTCCCTCCATGCCCTTGTCCAAAGTCCCTCTCCAGCTCTCTTGGAGCCTCTTCAGGCCTCAGAAGGGCCTCAAAAATCTTCCTGAAGCTTCTCTTCTCCAGGCTGGACAGCCCCAACTCCCTCAGCTTCTCCATGCCCTGCAGAGACACAGCACCAGCACGAAGCCAAGTGTTTAAAAGTGGGTTTGGAGAGCTTGTGTGATGCCTGTGCTGCTTGAAGGCTGATGGAGGGCACTTACTCTGTCTCACCCACGTCGATGTAGATGTTGGCTTTAACGGGGAGGATGCCAGCAGCCAGGGACTGTGTGCACAGCATCTGCCAGGAGAGCCCCAGGAGTTCTGTTTATTTGAATGATAATGTGAAGAAATTGCAATATGCCATTGATATTTTTGTATTTTTCCTCTCCTCATTTGTGTTGTAAAGTTAACCAGAGTGATCAGTTCTGAGCAAACCAAAGCAGCCCTTGGTAAATGGGAATGCTTAGCTCTTCTTCACTGCTACTCTCTATCCTAAACAGCTTTGAGCACCCTTTTACACACCTCTGAGAGCTGGGGGTGGGCAGGCAGTGCTCTCTCTGAGGTTTACCCACTGGCTGTCAGCTCTGCTTATGGATTCTGCCTCCACACTGACTCCCCACTTAAATAACCAAACGCAGCAGAGAAATTACAGGCTCTGTCTCAGAGCATCTGAGGAACCAGGAGAAGCTCTTCTGCTGTGCTTTTCGCTTCCCAGCTTGACAAACTCCCTCAGAAATGGTTTTGACTGCACAGATTTGTTTTCCCTCTTTCCTGTCACCTCTGTGTTTGGCTCCTTTCCCTCCCATACATGACAGCAGCTTGTGGTTCCTCGACCAGCTGGTCCAAGGCTTTTTCCTCCCACCATTGGTGAAAAAAAAAAAAAAAAATCTTTTTCTGATGGTAGAAATTGCTCTTTTCTCATTTATTTATTGTGAGAGCCTTTTCTAAGAGGTGCTGGTGTCTCCCTGCCCTTTCTGGCTGTCTCTGCAGTGCAGGAATTGGAGTGGAGGCAGCCTTGGTGGAGGAGCTGGTGCTCCCCATCAGCACCTGGAAAGAGAAACGTGTAACGTTGAGCTCGGTTGAATTTTAGGAGTGGAAACTTCCCTGGCCAAGTCCTTCTGGAAAGTTTTGGCTCAAGTGGTTGAGCCTGTTCTGAGAAGGAGGTCAGGGAGGATCTGCTGGGGTTGTGCTTATGGATGAGCTACCAGACACCTGCTTTGGGAGGAAGGCTTAGGGTGAGGGGATGAGTGCCTTGCTCATGGAGCTGGGATGTGCCTTTAGGTGCCCCTGAGTGTAGCTGGCAAGGGTTTAAGCTCAGCGTGGTTGTGTGACAGGAGATTTGCTGTTCTGGTTCAGCCAGGGAACGCAGGAATGGAGGTGGAGAGACCCTGGTGAGAAATGATCCTCACTTCCAAAAAAATTAAAATGTTTATCAAAACCTTTTACCAAAAAAACCACAACAGAAGGCTGAATAGAGGAAAATATTTCAGTGCTGGGAGCAGAGGATTTTTTCCACCATGTACTCACCTGCTCAATTGAGGTTTCACCTTTTAACCCTTTAGCCCCTCCCAAGTTCTGTCCAATGGAGGAGATCACTTCCTTAAATCCTGCTGGGAGGTCAGCTGCTGCCACAGCGACAAACCAGCCCTCCCCAATGTCCCAAACTCAGGATAACAACACAAGGGGGGTTAAAACATAACTATAAGTCTATAAAACTTCTCCTAACATGTATAGACGATATTTGGATTTGAATTGTGAGAATCAACCATGGCACCACTCGTCTGTCACACCTGGAGCCTGTCAGAGATGTCCTGAGCCCTGCTGTGCTTTGGTCGCCCTCCCATGCTGGCACTGTCCCCTCCACACCAGAGGTTTTCTGTGCACACTCAGCTCTGGCTTTGTCCCCTCCAGGGAACTGATGAAGCTTCATTCCAAGCATGGGAGCAGCTCCCACTTCCTGTGACCTCCTGCTCAAAACTAGATTTTACTTTACTTCCTTGGCCAGGGAGTCGCCATCCTTTTCTTTCCCTCTCATTGCTCAGAGATTGCTGAAACACTGGCATTTCATCTTTTCTTTTCAAAATCTTTGGGAAAGCATCTCCAGAAGAGCTTTCTATTCCTCCTTTTTCATTTTTTTATTTTTTTTTTCTGAGAGGTGAAAGAGAAAATGAATCAGAGGCAAAGAAAAGGGAGCAGGTGACAAATGAGAAGAACAGGGCTGGAATTTCAAGATCAAATCCATCAAATCCTGTGTGAGGGGCCAGCCTGCTGTGATGAACTGGACTAACTGGAGAGGCTGTGCTGGGGTGACTGGAGCAGGAAGGCAGGGCTGCTGGGGGAATGGAATGGGACTGGCTTGAAGAAGGAAGAAGGGGAGCCAAGGAAATGTGGTGGAAGTTTTACTTCTGGAAGTAAAGTGTGTTGGTGGCCTTTGTGTAAGGTGGGGGTACTAAAATGATTTTTAATTGATTTAAGAGTTGAAGAATGGCTGAGGGATTGGTTCCCTGTGCCAGCTTCTGGCCTTGATGGAGAAGCCACAATGTGGTGACTGTGCCCACACAAGTGGCCCAGAGCTCAGGAGGGGTGAGGATGGGGAGACGAGGAGAAACTAGTTCTTAAAATCAGGATTCAATGTTAAAATCATTATTAAAATGCTTTTCATATTAAAGCCTAGCTGATGGCTCGATCTTGAGCCCAAAAGCCATCGCAGAAATTTCTATTAACTCCACATGGGTATGAATAAGACATCTTAAAAAAGATGAGAAGAGAATTCTTCATCTTAAAAGAGAAGCTTATTAGGCAATTAATTAGAAACCTGCCCCTTCTGTGCCCTCCAGCCCACCCCAGCCCCTTCCTGCTGGCCTGGCTCAGCATCTGGCTCTGGCCCTGGGGCTCTGCACTTTCCAAAACCTTCCAGGAGCTCTAGCATCCTTCCAGAGGCTGAGTTTGTTTTATCTCCCTTTCCATCCTCTACTGAAAGCCAAACCAGTGGAGATGAATCGGTGGGGTGCAGCCCCTTTTCCCACCTTCCTCCTTGGCAAAGTGGAAGGGCAAGAAAAATGCAGATGTTTACAGCTGCAAGCCAGGTGCTGAGACAAGGGTGCCTCAATGGGATGCAAAAGTGCACCCCTAAAACAGCCAAACCTAAAAAAAAAAATAATAAAATCTGATCGGGAAGAAAACAACAGCAAAATAAAAAAAATAATGCTCCTGAGGTCAATCAAAGTTCAACACTTGGAGGAAGAAGAAAATCTGTGTATGTGTGAGAAAGAGGGAGAAGTAGCTGTGATTGAGAGAAAGGAGGCAAAGGGAGACAAGATAAATTCTGATTATCTGGTAGAATCAAGACACTTAACTGCCCTGTCTGATTCCTGAGAGGAAACAAATGGAGCCTATAACTTTGTACTGCAGGAGGATCATTTGTCCCTGTTCCCTCAGCCCCTGCTGGAGCCAGGTCAGGAGGCTTGAGCAGCATCTCCAGCACGACCCTGGGGAGAGAGGGAAGGGGTTTTTCTTTGAGAGGGGCTTCTGACAGATGTGCTGCAGCTCTGGCTCTGCATGGCCTGCCCAGGCTCCCTGATGATGGGGGAAAAAATAGGAGAAAATCAATAAATACAATAAATCGGGGCTGAAGAAATCGCTGGAAGGTAACCTGGACAAACTTTGTTGTGGTGGTGAAAGTGGTGAAGCTTTAATACCACATTCCTAAACTTAGGGATAAAACTTGGAAAAAACTTGGAGCAAAGCAGTTGTGAAGTCTCATTTCTAATCTCAGGCCTGTGTTTCTTCTTCTCTTCTGTTTATTTGTTATTTTTGTGTTTTATACATGTGTAATACTTTTTTTTTTTCTGAAAGTAGGATGGTGATTACTGCCTGACTGGGAGATAAGGGGAAGGGTGCAAGAGCCCTTAGGTTTTGGTGCCTCCTTTGGTAGGGTTTATTTAAGATGGGATTTTTCTCTGCTCACACTGCTTCTGAGCTGTCCCTGGCTAAGCTCTAAAGAAGTTTCTTGTTTCTAACAAATCCAAGCACAGAGAAGACGAGGAATCTGTCAGTTTTGCTCCTTTTGGAGAGGAGGGTGGTCGAGCTCAGAGTGCTGTTTTCCATGGGCTCTACTCCAAAGAGTGACAGGAGGAACACGTGGAGGTGTGAAGGTGTGCTCTGCCCAGAAATGAGGAATGCCTCCTTCTCCAGATTGTCCTGAATTTAGGGACTTAATTCCCTGACAGCTGGAGGTAGTTGCAGTGCAAAGAGTTAAATATTAAATGCTTGTTGATTTAGTTATTTATTTATTGCTACAACTGGGTTAGCAACACACAAACCACGAATGTGATTAAAACTGGGTGGCACATGGTTTTCCTATTCAGCAGGAATTTTAAGATCCTTTTCCTTCCAAACTCCTTTTGGAGTTTGAAATATTTGCTGTTCTGGAGGGGAATAATGACCTGTTGATGTGGAGTTTGTGAACGGGAGGTAAAGGGTGGAAGCCTCTTCTATTAAAAATAACTGGGCAGCATAAAAGAACATGATCCTGGATGTATTTTGTCCTAGTTACAGGCTTTCCCAGCCCTGGAGTCTGTCTTCTTTTTCCCTTGGGGCAAAGAATCCTTTGCTAAGGATGGCTTTGAACATCCTCCAGCATAAAACCAAGCTGCTGCCTTGGTTTATGTCAGGGCTGCAAGCTTTGAGAAAGTGCAGGGGCTCGGTGTCCCTGGCTGCACTGAAGAGGGGAGAACATTGCAGATGAACACTCTGATCACAGGCTGGGATAAAGCCACTTGTTTTTGTCTTTATCCAAAATGCCTTTGGTTCTGACCCATCACTCACTTGCACCTGTTGGTGGAAAAAATGTTTTTTTTTCCAGTGGTTAATTCTAGCTGCTGCTTCTAAAACAACTGCTATCCCTCCTCCAAACAGGAATTTGTCTGGGTTTGGGCACTGAGTCTTGATCATTGCTTTCTTGCTCAGTATCACATTTTGTCCTCCCCGTGGATGTGCTCGAGATGGCCTGAGTCATCTCACTCTTCTTAGTCATAGATGAGGCAGTTCAAGTTTTAATGTCTTTTTTTTTTTTTTTTTAAAGGAAAAACATTTCTGCTAGCTCTTGAAATTTTGTGGCTTACTCTTGTGTCCAGATCTGAAGGTGATGCAGCCAGGCAAGCAGCTTGTAGCTTTGCAGCCTTGGCAGAAGCAGCTTTTTGTCCTGAAAACCTCTCCTGACATCCCCCAGAGCCCGGTGGCTCTGCAGGCAGGGTGTGGAGTGGCTCCTTGCATGCCTGGACCCCCGTTCCTGCCAGCAGAGCTGGCTTTGGGACAGTCTCCTCTGCAGCTGTGGCCCTCCAGCCTTTTGAGAGTGTTTGGAGCAGGGCCAAAAATACATTTTCCCAAAAAGAGCCCAAATTACCAAGGGTTTCACCTGGCTGCTGGGTCCTCCCTGTTATGTGCCATGCTGTCACCTGAGCTTGTACCAACAGCAATTTTACATCCCACTGTTATGTCCCCAGTGGGGTTGGTGGCCTTGGGACCAGCCAGGCCAGCTGTGTCCTCACTCAAAATGTTCTTCCCCAATGTCCTAGGGCACTAAATTTTTAATCACAAAGTCACTCAGGGCAAAGGCAAATGCCGTACAGAAGTCTATTATTTCTTCTTTATCTGCCAAAGTTGTACTCTCATCAAAGAATAAAATCAGGTTTGTTTGACAAGCTCTATTTTCCATAAAATCATGTTGACTGGCATTAATTATGTTCCTATCGTTTAATTCTTTATTAATGGAATCTCATATTGGCTTTTTCCATTATTTCGGCCGTGATTGATGTCTCACCAATCGATTGGGAATTGCCCAGCTCGCTCTGCTCTCCAAACTGTGCTGCTGCTTTTGCCCTTTGGTCTGCTGGAGCTTCCCTCACCTTCCCAGAGGAATGAAATTTTGACATCTCTTCTCCTTGGCCAGGAGATCTGGGGGCATGGTGCTGCCAACAGACTGTCCCCCCATCCTCAAATCCATGTGGCCAAGGAGAAATCTCATCCTTATCCCACCCCCCCATCCTCAAATCCATGTGGCCAAGGAGAAATCTCATCCTTATCCCCCCTCATCCTCAAATCCATGTGGCCAAGGAGAAATCTCATCCTTATCCCCCCTCCCATCCTCAAATCCATGTGGCCAAGGAGAAATCTCATCCTTATCACCCCATCCTCAAATCCATGTGGCCAAGGAGAAATCTCATCCTTATCCCCCCCATCCTCAAATCCATGTGGCCAAGGAGAAATCTCATCCTTATCCCCCCTCCCATCCTCAAATCCATGTGGGCAAGGAGAAATCTCATCCTTATCCCCCCTCATCCTCAAATCCATGTGGCCAAGGAGAAATCTCATCCTTATCCCCCCCATCCTCAAATCCATGTGGCCAAGGAGAAATCTCATCCTTATCCCCTCCATCCTCAAATCCATGTGGGCAAGGAGAAATCTCATCATTATCCCCCCTCATCCTCAAATCCATGTGGCCAAGGAGAAATCTCATCCTTATTGCCCCCATCCTCAAATCCATGTGGCCAAGGAGAAATCTCATCCTTATCCCCCCCATCCTCAAATCCATGTGGCCAAGGAGAAATCTCATCCTTATCCCCCCTCCCATCCTCAAATCCATGTGGGCAAGGAGAAATCTCATCCTTATCCCCCCTCATCCTCAAATCCATGTGGCCAAGGAGAAATCTCATCCTTATCCCCCTCCCATCCTCAAATCCATGTGGCCAAGGAGAAATCTCATCCTTATCCCCCCCATCCTCAAATCCATGAGGCCAAGGAGAAATCTCATCCTTATCCCCCCAGTCCTCAAATCCATGTGGCCAAGGAGAAATCTCATCCATATCCCCCCACCCTAAGGCCAAGCAGTCTAGGGAATGTCCCACCCTTATCTCCATCCAGCAGGTTTTTCCTCCTGTTTCTCCCCCACCCTGCTGGGACAGCAGGCAGGCAGCCTTGGCAGACTGAGAGCGCACAGAGCTGTCACAGAGGGGCCCAGAACGATCCAAGGAGGTTCTTGTGGGACTGAAATGGGCTCCAGGGGTGGTGGCTGTCCCTGCTCTTGGTGTTGTACCTGCTGGAGGTGCCCCTTGGCAGGAGGAGGGTGAGGGAGGCTGGTCAGAGCTAACCCAGGGGAGGTGTGGGCTCCTCTCTCTCTGGTGCCAGGGCTGAACCAGGCTGACTTTCTCTTTGCTGAAGGCAAGGAAGGAGAGGATCTGTGGTTCAGTCCATCTGTGCCAGACAGAGCAGTCAGGCCATGCTCAGCCCAGCTCCCCCTGAGGCACTGGAGCACCGCAGGCGTGATCCACAGCCCTCTGTTCTCTGACAAGCCGCGTGTTTTCAGCATTTCTTCTTCTCTGCCACCTTTTCTCAGGATTTCTTTCCTCTCTGTGTCTCCCAGGTTCCTCAGTGACCCAGCTGCTGGCCCGGGACCTGGACAATGACCCCCTGGTCTTCGGGGTGGTCGGGGAGGAGGCCAGCCGGTTCTTTGCTGTGGAGAGCGTCACCGGAGTCGTGTGGCTCAGGCAGCCCCTGGACAGAGAGGTAAAGCTGGGGCAAAACCACCACCTGTGCTCAGAGAAGGGGTGGCTCTCCCTCCTCTGGGACAGCTGAGATGGGTGTTGAGTCTGAGTGTGTCCACGTTCCCTGGACAGCAGGACAGTGGGGACATGGGCAATGAACAGCCTGCTCTGATTTCATGACTTATTGGTTTTCCTGGGTGCTAGAATAACACCTGTGGGTCTGAAAGTAAAGGAATTAATAAGTGGAGGTGATCTACTAAGGAGCCAGGCTGCTCACACAGCCAGGGAAATGTACAGGCTTCCTCTTTAAATCTCTATGCCAATTAAATCCTTTACTATTTAGAACAGCGTGTCAAGAGATGTGAGGTATCCCTGCTTATTCAATCTCATCAAGACTTTTCATCCTCTCGTGGATTCAGGCTGCTGGATGCTAAATTTGGCAAGATTCTTGCCTCAAAGCTATTTCGCCACCCCTATTTTCAATGGCAGCTTTGGTGTGCAAGGCTGGAATCCCATCCAGGTGCCTGCTTTGCTAAAACCTTGGCCCTTTCTGCATTCCTGGAGCAAGGAGGAAGCGATAGCGGGGAGACTGGGAAAATGGGATGTGATTTGGGCAACGTGCTTAATTTCCCCCGTGCTTGTGCTGCCTTGGCCAGCAGCAGCCTTGGGAAGATCAAACCCATTAACACACCTCTGGCGCAGCCAGGCATTGGGATGCAGAGGAGCAGGGTGGGGGATGCTCTCAGGCTGGGGCTGGGGGGAAGGCCAAACCCAATTTCACAGTGTTAAGAGCGAGACTTTGGGAAAATAAAGTGCTTTTCTTCACCCCTCTCCCCTCTGCCTCCCCGTGCCAACAGCTGCTGGCAAGTCATAAATCTTCCCTCATCCAAATGCCTCCTGCTTCCCCACACTTCCCATGCCAGCCTTAAGCCCAGGAGGGTGATCAATAGATTTTAGGTGTCTTGTGGTGGGGAGGGTGGGAAGGGAAGGAGCTGGGCAGAGGTTGGGTGCATGAATGGGCTCAGCTGATCCCAGGGGCTCAAAGTAGGTGGAGGACAGTGAAGGCAGAATGGATATGGGGAAGGTGTAAAGGATGTGAGAGAGGTGTGAGTGACAATTTACAGTGGAGGAAGCAGTCAGAGGGAAGGGATGAGACGGGCAGAAAGCTGGGAGCAGAGAGCACTGGCCTACATGCACATGTTCAAAAAGTCAGGGGAGAGAAAGCCACTCAGGAGGAGTGGTGGGAAGGGAAAAGGAAGAGGTGAATTCTTGTGTTATGGAGGAGAAAGAAGGGGGAAGGAGTCATAGTAAGGTAAATAATGCAGGAAAGGATGAACTGAAGAAAAAGAGGATAAAGCAAATGTATAGAGGCAAAATGAATTTTAAAAGATTTTTTTTGTACTCCTGTGAAGATTAGAAGGAAAACGGATTTTTTAAAAAAAAATGGTAGACCCCGAGGCTAAAGAATTGTGTTAAAATAATTTTAGAGACAGCGGCTGATATGTGGAAGCTTCCTCTGATTATTTTATTGAGTTTTTAAAATTTAAATGCTCAACAGGTTGTTTCTTATCTCCTGCTTTTCCTTTCTTCCCTATTGCGTTGTCCCTGGTGGATGAGGAGGGGGAAAAGAGGGCTGAAAGGCGGGGATGCAGCAGGGTGGGATGGCACAGGGAGCAGAGCATCTCCTCTCCCTGGGGATTTCAGCTGCTCCTTCTGCCTACCAGCACTGCCCCAAGGCAGGAGTTGGAAAGGGCTTTCCCTGGGTGCACTTCCCAGCTGTCTGGATGGAAATGTGGGAGCAGGAGTGGGTGCACACTGTGGGAGCTGTTCCCCAAACCCTTCTGTGAGATGAACTCGACCCTGGTGCAGGCAGAGCTGCTGCCTGGCCCGGGGCTGATCCCATTAGGAATAAATCAGCCAGAGCTGCAGCAGGGACTTTTCCAGCCTGTCCTGCCTGATGCTGTGGAAACATCGAGTTGCTGTGCTCCAGCAGGTCAGACAAGGCAAGGACAGCAGAGCTGGGAAGGGACTGCCAGGACTGGAGGGGAACAAAAACACCAGTTGGTGGGCAGGTACCAGGCTGATGTGGTGGCCCAATCTTTACAGGATTCTTTGGTAAAATAGGAGCAAAACAATTGCTGGTGGGAAGAAAAGGGTCAGGAAGAGAAAGTCTGCCTCCACTAGCAATATCCCCCTGCCCTGATCCCCCAAAAATTCGCTTTTTCCCACTTTTGCTCACTGCAGCATCAGTGACTTGAATAGATCCCTATTGCAAGCTGTTAATTTAGTTAAAGCAAGGAGGAATAGAGAGAATTGTGTGGGAATTTAATGGAATTTCAACCAGTTCTCACTACACAGGCTTGTCCCAGGATTTGTGTGATAGGGAAGTTGGGAAAGCAGCAGCAGGATTTAGAGGTCCTCACTGAGACCGTGTTGCATTGCCACGGGTCCTAAATCCTAAATCCTGCTGTGTTTTAAGTGCCCAGCTGCCAATCAGGGAGCTGGTTCCTCAGCCCTGCATCCTCCTGCCCCGGGGCAGGGCATCTCCTGTGCCTCTGGAATACACAGGAGCCCTGCTGGCATTCACATTCCCCAGCATTTCCTGCCCAGTGCAGGTCATGGCACTCCAGCACCTCTCCTCTTCTGGAAGGCCCTGGAAGCATTTTGCGTGTAATAACATTGGCTAAAAGTCCCCAGCCTGCCACCTGCAGATAAACACTACAGTATCTTTAATTATAGGGTTTTTTTTTCTTCTCTTTCCCTTTCAGACAAAGTCAGAATTCACAGTTGAATTTTCTGTCAGTGACAGCCAAGGGGTGAGTGTGACTTCTCATTTCATGGTCTGCAGCACGGGCAGAGGGGAGCAGGGGGCGTGGGTCACCTCTGAACCAGGGGAGAGGGGTCACCCCTCGGCCCAAAGCCCAAAATCACAGCCACCAGTGGGCTTTAGGCTCTAAATCCACACCTGAAGCTGACTCCCTGCTGTTGTCCTTGGGTCCACAGGTGATCAAAGGGACAGTGAACATCCAGGTGGGAGACGTGAACGACAACGCCCCGCAGTTCCACAACCAGCCCTACAGCGTCCGCATCCCAGAGGTAGGCACACCTCTGCTGCCCTCAGAGGCCACCCCTGCTCTCTGCTTGCCACCACAGAGCTGGCCACCAATGCACAGGCCTGTCCTCTTGCCCTGGACCTCGTCAGGTTGTGGGAGGATGAAACTTCTGGAAGTTACTGCCTGAAAACGGGCAGGAGCAGGGTGTTTGGGGTGTTGGGGGTGGAAGAGGAGATGTGGTACTTTGGGGATGTCTTCCCCATGACAAATGGGAAGTTTGCAAATGAGTGTAAATGAGGATTTGTGTCTTGTTCTCTTCCTTGGAGCTGAGGGCGTGCACAGCTCTTGTCACAGAGGTGACCTGAGGCAGGACCGAGTGTTTCTCCAAATGCCCGAATTCTGGCAGAGTGCTGCCCAAAGGCTTCTGCCCTGGCTGGTGATTTCCTTTAACATCCCCCTAGCAGGACTGGTCCCATCTTGCCCCTGGGATAAAACAGGTGGGAAGGTGCCACAGGAGATGTCTGGCCCAAGCTCCCACTGATCCAGCGAGAATTTTCATGTTAGGTCAGATTGCTCAGGGCTTTATCAAGCCAAGTGTTGAATATCCCCTAGAACAGAGTTTCCACAGGCTTTTGCTGCTCTCTGTGCTGGTCACTGCAAGGGAGGTGACATCTATTCATCCATCAGGGACAGCTTCTGCACATGCAGCCTGACTTGGCTGGGAGTTTACAGGTCTCATGTGAATTTAGGCTTTAAGCTGTGGCTTCTGGTGCCAGGTGGAGAAGGTGAGGATATTCCATTTGAAACAGGGGGTTGGTAGAGCATTTGACATCCTCCAGTGGAGGAAACCTCTTTTTGCACCACAGTACCAGGGCAGTTTTCCCAGACTCTTCCTGGGGTGTGGGTGAGGTTCTGTGTGCATTGTGTGTGTGTGAAATGAAGCAGCTCTGGTAACTGAGAGGTGCAAACGATTGTGTTACCAGGGTGTATTTAATATTCCTGCTGCTGCTGCCCTGCCGTGCTGGGCTGTGATCCCTCCCCATCCCTCTGCTGCCAGGATGAGGTTTCTTCATTAGAGCTGCTCGTGATGTATGAGCTGGAGTCTCATCTTTGCACCAGGTTATCTGAAACCTCCCCATGAGAGTGACGCTGGGCCAGGGGCATTTCTGCTGCTCCTCAGAGCATGAGGGGTGGAGAAGTGACTTGGCAAAACCCACAGCAGGTGCCCCTGCTCCTGCCCATGCTCGGGGCTCTGCAGTGGCTGTCCTGCCTTGCTGCTGCTCCTCCGGGTCGTGCTCTGCCTGCAGAGGTCTGCAGAGCAAAAGGAATGGCAGCAGGGTGGGAGGAGAGCAGGCTCCTCTCCCCTGCCCTCGGACTGACCTCTGGTTTTGCTGTTGCCCCCTCTGTGAAGAGAGGGAAGTGGGTTTGTGTGACTCCTCTGGGAATTATGGCTGTGTTAAGTGCCAGTTTTTTATATACCTGGAGTATCTGTGCCACATCTCTTCTTTCTGATGGCTTCTGTCCTTGATGCCTCAGGTTTTAGCTTTTATATTTTCAGATTCTGTGCTGCTTTAGTGGGTGGGTCTGGGCTTCATGTGAGGGGATGGTGGCTCTCTGCACAGAGCAGGGAGAGAAAACAATTCCTTCTCCAGCTGGGACCAAGGACAAATGATCCAAATCTCAGCCCAGGAGCACAAACAACGTGGGCTGGAGAGAGAAAAACAAGCAGGATGGGACTGCCTGGGCTAAAGCTGGAATTGAACAATGAACCCCAAGCTGCAAATGGAACAGAACTGATCAAAATGAGAGACCCCCTGACCAGTTGTGCATTTTGTGACCATTTTGGGACCACCTTGGCTCTTGTGCTGCCCAAAGTGAATTGCTGAGGCCTCCTAATAAATCCCTACTTTATTCTTGAACTCTGCCTGGCCTCTGTTCTAGGCCAGCCTTCACAAGGCACCATCCTAAGAGCCAATATTGCAAAACTTGAGTTTTCTCGATTTCCAATATTAACCTGTGCCTGGCCTGGGGAGCAGGGAGGGCAAAGGTCCTGACTTTGAATTATGGAATCTTAGAGCCACAGAATGGTTTGGATTGTTAAAGCTCCTCTAGTTCAGCTCCTGCCGTGGGCAGGGACACCTTGCACTGGTTGCTCCAGCCTGGCCTTGGACACTTCCAGGGATCCAGTGGCAGCTGCAGCTTCTCTGGGTACCCTGTGCACCCTGTGCCTCCCCACCCTCACAGGGCAGAATTCCTTCCCAATATCTAATTTAAACCTCCTCTCTTGCAGTTCAAGGCCACTACCCTGTGTCCTATCACTCCATGCCCTCATGTAGAAAATTAGGGCTGGCTGAGAAAAAGAAACTGCAGGCAAGTGATTTGGACAAAAAAAAAAAAAAAATATATATATAGATATATAAAAGAAAAAGAGGCTGAACCTTAGAGCCCCTCTGTGCCATATCACATGCTGTTCACCTGAGCTGTGGGTCTGCTGTGGAGGATTTCCAGCAGTGCCTGGCTGCTTGGGGTACAGCAAGCCTGGCGTTCCCCCCGTGCAGCCCCTATCTCCTGGCCTTGGGAGCTGTGCTCTTCTGGAGGTTGGCCTAATCTAATTATGAGGCAGAGCATGCCAGCTTCCAGTTTCTACCCGTGATCTTTAACCAAGGGCACCGATCAGAGGTAATGAGCCACAAATGCCTTGCTCCGCCAGCATCCTGGAGGCACTCCTGTTCTTTTGCCAGGGAGAGAGAGCCTTGCTTTGCCAGGCACTGTGAGAGCAGGGGATGGGGTCTCACCACCTAAAGAGGACCCTCCAAGGGCTGCAGGCCATGGGAGGTGTCAGCAATAAACTTTTTCTGAGTGTGGTGGCACAGCTCTCAAGGAGGAGATGTGCACCTGCCTGTGAGACCTGTGCTGAGCTACGAGTTTTCCTTGCTGCTTGCTCGTGACTACTCGAAGCTGGAGGTGATGTGGCATGGAAAAGTGGTGGGGTCCCAGCCAAGGTGAGGGATGACAGGTCACCCCATGCTCCAGACAGCTTGAGGGTGAGCAGCGAGGGCACAGGTACCGAAATCCACCTCAGAGAGCACCCAGCCCAAATCGAAGGGCCTGTGGAGAATGAATGAAGAGGGCTGGAGCCTGGAGAAAGAGGAGAGGCTTGTGTGGTTTTCAATAGACTGGCTCTGTGCAGATTTGGCAGCTAATGAGGGTTTTTCTCTTTTTAATTTTGAGATAAATGGATGTATCGATTTGCAGTTGTCGTAGCTAATGGAGCAGCAACCGAAAGGCTATTTAAACCTCGCTGCTGTTGTGTGGCACTCGGAAAGTCAAAAGAAGAGTGTGCACAAATAAATGGAACACGAAGTAAACTGACCTTTAAAAACAATACTGCCTCTAAATACCCATCCTGGTGTTTTACAGGGTCTGCTCGGTGTGAGAATGGGGATTTATTTGGGCAGGGGCTGCGGGTTGTGGTGTGGGAGGGATGGGGAGGATGCAGCACAGCAGCTCGGAATGCCCAGATTGGGACTGCTGGAGTGGCACCGCTCCCCTGTGCTTGCTGTGTGCTGATCTCATCCCTGGAATAGTGGAATAGCTGCCAGGGGGTGGGAGGGGGATATTGGGCTATTTCTCCAGCCTAATCATCCGTCCCGTCTGGGCAAGGGCGCCCGGTGCTCCGCTGGCCCCGAGGCAGCCAGGCGGGGCGGGCGCGCTCACGGCTGCAAAGGAAAGGGGAATCCTGCTAGCATTGGCAACTCAATTCACCAAGCTGGCCTCGACAGAGCTCATTAAGTTCCCGTGTATTCATTTCAGGCTAATGGCTGTCATGCTGGCTGCTGTTTGATTTGCTGTAATAGGCTTTTATGGCTTTCCAGTTTGCGAGAACGTGCGTGCCCGTGGCCGTGCCCCGTGGTGCTGCTGTAGTACATTAGTTAGCTGCTCATGTGCTCGCTACTCTGACCTTCAGGGTTTGTTCTCCTCTTGGATGCATCCCCTGCACTTCATCTCCTGCACACAGCCTCTTTTCTACCCCCCTCAGCCAACCCCAAGGTACCACGTTTCTGGGAGTCTCAGGGTTTTGGCTTTTAAACACAAAGAGATCTATTGCAGAGCTTGTGGCAGGTTGTTGTGGCCATGCCTCAATTTCTGGCAAGTCCAATCTGTTTCATCTAATCTTTTTTCCATTTGGCTGGATCCACAGGGAACTCAGAGTTCTTGGATTGTCACGGTTCAGTGCTTTGAGGTGAAGCAAGCAAGTGGAGTGGAGCCAAGGCCCTGTTTGTGCTACCTGGTGTGATGGGGACATCGGGGTGGACTGTTCCCCCTGGGTGCCTGCTGGGCTTTTTGTCCCAGTCCCAAGCAGGGAACCTCCAGGGGCTTCCACACAACTTTCCCTTTGCCTTTAATTCCTGGGGCAGTGGTGGAGTCACCATGCCTGGAGAGGATGTGGCACCTGGGGACGTGGTTAGTGGTGGTCTTGGCAGTGCTGGGGCAATGGCTGGACTCAATCCTAGAGGGCTTTTCCAGCCTAAATTGCACTATGAGGTAAACTGACTTCAAATCTAGTCCCTCCTTGGGAAAAGCTGGTTTCTCCTATAAGCCCCAATACCCTGAGCTTGCATATAAAGCCACCCATGGCTTTCTCTTGGTCTTGGAGCCTCAGCAGTTCTGACACGCTGGCAGAAAGGTCATTTGATTCTTGGTTTCTTTGCTGAATGTTCCCTCAGGAGGTTTCCACTGGAGTTTTCTCTCCTTTTGTGCTCTCCCCCACCTCATTCCTTCTGCTATATTTATAATATAATACATTTAAGAAGTGATGTGTGTTACATCTTGAGGTTACGCAGCCCCATTCCTGGAAGTGTTCAGGGACAAGGTTGGATGGGGTTCTGAGCCACCTGGTCTAGTGGAAGGTGTCTGTGGCAGGGGGTTGGAGCTCCGTGGTCTTTAATGTACCTTCCAACACAAACCATTCCATGATCCTGTGATCTTCCAGCAAAAAGCTTGGCACTGGGCCCGAGATTGCAATTCAGCGCCTCAGTCATTCATGAAATGACAGCTGCACCACAAGAGAAGTACCTGTAACTTCACAAGGACACAGGAATTAGAGCTCTGCTTTCAAATTTGTAACCACAGCCCTCTGCCTTGGGAATGTGCTCATCTCATCCCGAATTCAGGCAGGGAGGGCTGTGGGAAGGGAGCTTAAAAATGGAAAGGAAAGTTTCTGGTCTGCACACAGCAGTGTTGAGGTGGCCACGGTCCAGCTTGCAGGTGTCTTATCTCCTGAGCTTAGCCCTGATTTGCCAATCTATTTTAATTGGGAGGCAGGCAGGCACTCACCATCAGCAGCAGTCCCTTCTGCTCGGGGAGCAGCCTTTGGGACTGAGCCTTCACCAGCTGCTGGCCACCATTTCTGTCCTTAATATGGGGGTGTAGCTGAAATCGTGGCTTTTATGATGTCTTTTTCTTAATTGTGCAGAAAAGTATTTGGCGGGGAAGGAGGAGAGCAAGGAGGGGAGCAGGGGCAGGGAGGAGCAGAGCAAGGCCCAAAAGCCCTTGCTGTAATTAAAATTATTATTTTGCTTTAAGGGTAATAATGTCAATAATTACATCCGTTTCCCTGCCATCCTGCCCAAGAGTCTTCGGGGGCTCGTATAATTCTATTGCCATGGCTCCAGGCCTGGCGCTGTGCATACGAAGCAGCTGCCACGAGCTGAGCTCCCCCTCAGCTGCATTAGCCAGTCCCTTGCACACCCTCAGACACCTTCTGGGGCTTTCTTTCTTCCACTCCTTTAAATAAAGAGTCTTTATAGTGGAGGTGATGATAGCAGAGCTGATAAGGAAGATAGACCACACTGCAAAAATGGTCTGTAATCACTGCTGGCTGCTTTCCTCCCTAGTTTCTTTTTTTTTTTTTTTTTTTTTTTTCACTCTTTGTTTTCCTTTTCTCCTGGTCCTTATGTATCTATGTGGAGTTTAGAACTGAACAAATAATTTACAGTGAATGACTTATCCCCCAAATCCAATCATCCCTTCCTTCCACTACCTTTGAGCATGCAAAAATTTGCAAGTGTCTTGAACTTCTCAGTAAATCATATGCAGTCTTTAAAATTTATTTATTTATCTGTTGTGGGATTTTTTTGTTTGTTTGTTTTTACAACTTCCTGGAAAGGCAACAAGTGATTCAGTGAGATCTTGAAGCTGTGTTCATTAAGCGCTGTTGGACAGAAAAGCTGGTTCTCCTTCCTGGCTACATCAACACCTCCATCTTCCCTCCATCCAGGCACCCCATTTGTGTGCCCAGTGGTGATCTCTCACCTCCAGTGCCTGTTGGACAAATAGGAAGTGGGAATTTGACTGGTGTTTGCTGTACCAGGAGGGTCTGTGGGAATCCAGAGCTTCCCTCTGGCTGCCCTGGAAGTTCTGGGACCTTGGCAGGGGATCAGGAACCCCCCTGGACAGAGCCCCCAGAGACACTGTCTGTGATCTCTGTCCATGGAAAAGAGTTTTCAATCTTACAGGATGAATTACCAGCTCTGAGTGTTTGATATAAGTAATAATTAAGTGTGGCACGGGTGCAAAAGTAAAATTTTAGGATTCTAGATAAGGGGTTCAAAGGGGACAAGATGGAGGAAATTGGGTGTGTTTTGTCCTTTTTCTTCTTCTTCATGCCCTCCATGTTTCACTGTGGTGTTGGCATTTTTCTGTTGGTTCAGGCTGGGGACACACTGTTCAACGTAGGTGACAGATATTGGCACGTTATTGTAAATCCAGCACAGGTAGTTTGTGGTATTTAATGTTTGTAACATCCCACTGAGGGCAGAGCCCCACACGCTGCCCTGCAGGACAGAGCTGCGGCAGGGCAGCAGAACATGTTAGAGATAAACAGAATAAACAACCTTGAAACCAGCACAGACCAATTATGGCTTCTGCTTTGGCAACGGGGCAGAGAGACAGAGACTTTCTACAATCTCGGGATCATCAATACCACAGATTCTGACATTTGCTCTCTGTTGCACAGGTGATAATCTGCAGCAGGTGAAGCACTTCCCAAACTTCCCAGACATCCTCAGTTTTAATTGTCTTTATTGTTGCTGTCCACGTGCAAGCGAAACATAAATGGGCTGGGAAGTGCAGTCCCTGTCTTGGGCTTTCCTTCTGGCTTTGGGATGCTGGCAGTGTCTTCATGCAAGAGCTTGGAAGCACAGCAGGCACCAGCTGTCATCTTCTCCCTGCTTTTTTCCACCAGGACTGGAGGAAAGAATGTAAATGAGACACAGTGCAGTGCATTGAGTAAAACACAGGGTTCGGGCTGAAGGGGTTTGCACAGCTGACATTGTAGATATCAGAATTCTAAAATGGTTTGGGGTAGAAGGGATATTTAAAGGTGATTTACTCCATCCCCCTGTCATGGGTAAGGATGATTTCCACAATCCCAGCTTGCTCCAAGCCTTGTCCAGCCTGGCGTTGAACACTTCCAGGCATCCAGGGACAGCCTGGATGCTTCTCTGGGCATCCCCAGCCTCGTTTTAAATAATTTTCTCCTTTGAAGCTGTGCCCAAGTAGGTGCTCAGACCTGGAGCATCCTTCACTCTGAAGGTCATCTGCCTGCAAGTTTTTGTTGTTACTGCTGGCGTGTCTGCTGTGACGCCAGAGGGTCTTGAGTGACGTCCTAGGGAGAAAGAAAGTGTCCCCTGTCCCCTGTCTGCATTCACCAGACCCTGGTCCTTTAATACACATGACCGAGGAGTGAAATGAGAGATGCAACAGAAACTACTGGGGCGGAAAACTCCAAATGGCGTGGAAGTAATGTGTAAAGTGTCCTGGAGATAACAGTCATTTCCACCAGGCACAACTTGGGCTCTTTCTGGAAGGGTACTGCAGCAGAGAGGGGGGGCAGCCTGGAAATTAGAAATAGTCATGTGGTTCTGGCCAGTGGGGTGCTGGGCAGGACGAGGGGAACGGGGAAAAAAGCAGGCTTTGACCAGAAAGGGAAGCCAGTGTGGGGCAGCAAGTAATTTGGTGTCTCCATGCAAGAGCTGTCGCGCTGGGAAATTAGGAAATTATCTTGAGGGTGAGGAAGGGAAAGTGTACAGCAACATCCTCTGAGTGAGGAGAGCACAGGCAAAGAGGGGCAAGGTAACTTGGGTAAGTCAGTAATCATTCCTTATGGGAGAAATGGGAAAAAGGAGAACCATCCTCAGTGCCCGAGCTCCTCGCTGTGGGTGCTGAGGGCACGTATCTGCTGCCTTCAGACTCTGCTGGCTCTGTCCCAGTGCCACCCCTGAGGTCAGGACATGTCTGAGCTCAGAGTGGCTGATGCCAGGTGATGGAGGCTCCTCAGGGTGCTGCTGGCAGCGGGTTCCTCGGAGCAGGCACGTTCCTCTGGAGCAGAAACAGTGCTTGGTGGTGCCACAGCACTTCCTGCTGCAGGAGCAGCTCAGCCTGGCCTGGAAGGTCTCTTTTCCAGGGGACATTCCAGCCCAGCCCTTTCAGTGTCATTACACTTACACATCTGGGCAGCAGATGGCTTCAAGGTCTCTTCCCTGTCTCTGTGCTGCTGGGAGCAGAGGGGTGAGGAGGGAGTGAATGTGACCTGCTGGCAATTAGTTTTGTTTTATTTCCCTTTCCTCTGGTTACCATCTTCTCCCAGGAGCCTGGGATGTAACTTATCTCATGCCAGCCAGCAAAAGCTGCGTCCTCTCGCCTCACATCCCTGTTTTGTTTACCACCCTCTCCATAGCTCACCTTTGGACTCACCAGCAGGACCGTGCCTGGATGTACACAATGGTTTTTAGGAATAGTTTTTAACTCCTTCAGGTGGTGAGCAGCAACTGCTCCATGCCAGGAAGCAAAAAACCCATCACTGAAAATGTATTTAACAATTTTACTCACATATTCATGCAGTTTCTTGGTTTGGGCTCCTTTTTTCCATCACAGCACCTAAATTAAGGGATGATTAAGGTCTTTCTGAATGGAGCTGTGTGAGGGACATAAATTTTAGGGTACAGACCCTTTTCCACCTGCAGTAACCAAGATCAGCAGCAGATCCATGAGGTGGGCACACATTAGCATCCTCACTCCCTGCAGCATGGGAATGTGAAGCTGCAGCTGGCATGAGGCACTTTTTCCGATAAAAACACCATTTTTAATTAAGATGGAAATATTTAGGGAAAATGTTTCCATTTTGACAGCAAAGCTGGGGAGAAATAGCATTTCAAAAGAACCATAAAAATCACTCTTGCAATAGATTCATTCCAATTTCTTCTTGAGAATTGCATTTTGTGTTTTATTAGTTTGTAATGTGTCAGTGACAGTCATGTATAATAAGCTTTCTACTGCTGGTCAAACTTTGTGGTAAAATAATAGACTAAATCAGCCTCTCTATAAGTTTTTAAAATATTTATGTGTGAACTGAACTGTTTGTATCGGTTTCAAACTATTTTCATTACAAATGGAAGGAATTTGATCTAAGTAGAAATTTCAATCAAAATTAGGGGCCATTACTTAATTTCAAACATTAATTGCTGTGGGAACTTTAAATGTGGGTGATTTATTTTGTTAGTGCAAATAATGGAGAGAGCAGGGAAAGTGAATAGAGGGTTCAAGGCAATTTTGGCTCAAGGAGGAAAAATATGGGGAGCTTTTAGTTTTGGAGATTTGCTTTATGGGAGATGTGTGAAACATATTTATTTGCATTTCTGAGACACGATGCAAACCCAGTGGGTGAAAAAGGAGAGGTGGTCACAGCTGTCACTTTGTGTAGGATGATGGTTGCTTGTCCCTCTTTTTCCAGGAAACTGAGCTCATTCTGTGTGGTCAGGGGGTTTTGCTGGGCTGCCAGGGAGGTGTGTTTGGCTGCAGCTCTGAGCTCAGGTCATGGTTATACCAGCAACCCCCTTGTTTTCCAGACCTTGCCTTGGCTTTCATCGTGGTGATATGTTACTTCCTTAGGCTTGTCCTGCAATTGTAAATCAAACGGGAAGGGGCAGTGGGGAGGAGGGAGGGAAGAAGAGGAGGTCAGCCTCCTCCTGCCCAGCCTGTGTGTGATTAACCTCAGCCACTCACACGTGTTTGGAGGCACCTTCCGACCTGGAGTCCACCTGCTTGTGCCAGGTTGGCCACCAACACCTTCAAACTGGTGCTTAAGGAGGAAAAACAGGAGTTTGTAACTGATAGGCTGTCTGCTGGTATCCAAAGGATGCTTTTTAAGCACTTCTCCATTCATTACCATCACTGGAAGATGATCTTTCCCTAATTAGTAAATATTTATTTAAGGGTAAGTTGAGAGCGTCGTTTTCCGAGCTGTGGAAAAAGAGGGATCTACCTGTGCTCCATCCCATAACCAGAGCTCGGTGAAAACCCTGAAAAGGGAACAATTTTTACTGCCTATGTGATTTAGATGACCCTGAATTGAAATGCTAAATCTCCCTGAATCTGCTGCACAATAAAGTGCTTGGGAAAACACTTTATTAAATGCACAGCCAGATGTGTGTTTGCAGATTCCTCAGCCCCCCAGGAGAAAACTCCTTGGGATGTGCTGCCCGTGCCTGGCCTTCGAGGGGGCTGAAAGGGAAATGGCAGGACAGGTGGATGGTTTGTTTTCCCGGGTGTAACTCATTCCTGTGGGAAAGGAATTTTGCAAAGAAGCTGTGGCTGGTGGTGTGAGCCCTGTGAGGATGGTGGCACTGCAAGGCACCCGGTTCTTGCAGCCAGCAGGGAAATTTCACCCCAGTCCTTGCAACCAGCAGGGAAACGGTGCTGGGGAGAAAGGCCAGGAGTTGTGCAGATGGGGATGTCTCTGCCCTGTGGGACAGTCATGGCATTGCCTCTGCACACCTAGAAGGTCCTGCTGGGGCTGGGGAGCGCTGGAGAAGCTGGATCCCCCTGCAGTGACAGGGATCCCCACCAGCCTGGTGTCCCTCTGTGTCACACTGCAAGGCTTTCCCTTGGCCACCTCCTTTCTGAGGGCCTGGAACACAAGAGCTGCCCTGTGTGGAGGGCAGTTTTATCAGCAAGTTCGTGCTGATTTCTCTCGGGGTTCCTAGGTCAGGGTGACCCCAAGAGATCAAAAAGAGCCTTTACTTCCCTTTCCCTAGCCCGACGCTGCCAAAGAAGGAGCCTGGAATGCATCTGACTGTGCTTTCAAGGTTGTTTATTTCTTCTTATCCAAACATTCCTTCTCTGACCTGCCAAGCCCCGGCTAGCAAGGAGGCCATAACATTCTGCCCTGAGCCCTGGGTGGCCCCCACCTTATATACTCAAAACTACGTGTCTGTGTTTACAATTTCCTCACCAATTCCTATCATCTATGTTAGACTGTGAATCTCTACCTTAAACCAATAGAAAAATGTCACCATCACACCAAGACACGGAGGACAAGACAAAGAAGAAGGCCAGGACATGCCCAAATTCCTCCATCTTTTACCCCCTTGAACCCCATTCTAAAAATCCCAAAATTCTACTTTTCCATCCTATGTTCATTCAAATATCACACTGCTCAAACCTTATGATTTGTAATCCCTCGTACAAAGTTGGCAGCTTTTTCACGGGCTAAAATCGAAGCCACAGGTGGTTTTGACTTTGTGCCAAGGTCTCCGAGCCCCCTGCCAGGGTCTGGGGACAGCCAGGGCAGCCAGAGGGATGTCCTGGACTCTGAGAAGTTTGCAGCTCCAGGGCGTGTGCTCCATCACCCATCCCTCGCCCGGGCACTGTCAGGAGGAGGTCAGCTCTCCTCTGGCAGGCACAAACCTCTTTCTCACCTGGCTGTCGAAGCAGTGAGAGCTTCACCACCTCCTTCTCTTACGGTAGCACCTCTGAAACGGAGTGTGGGTGTCTGCACTGCGCTGGCCCCATGTCTGCGGGGTGGGTGGGGCGTTTGGTGGCCCAGAAGCTTGCACCCAACACCAAGGAGCCTGATCCCCACGTTTCTGGTGCTTTGGGCTTGGGAGAGGCAAGCAGGGGCTGGAAGAAGAGCACAGAGGAGCCACATAAATGGTAGATGGTGAGGAGAGGAGAAGGCAGCCTCAGGGAGATGTTTGGGAAAGGCAGGAGTCAGGCAGAGGAGAGCAGAGCCTCACCTCCATTCTGCACGTCCGAGCTTGAGGCTGGGCTGCGGCAGGCAGGCTTTGTGTGGGGGGGACCTGCTTAAAAAGCCTCACCGGAGCGTTATGGATTCGGAATGTGAAGGGTAATTGAGCTGAAAGCCATTCTCCTCCCGCAGCCGCGCGGCGGGACCCGCTCCGGCGCCCCGAATGCCAGCCTGGCATCCTGCTGGCAGAGCAGGAGCTGGGGAGGCACCCCCGGCTCACTAAACACCCAACTAAACCAGCAGAGGAGAAGCCACACCAGGGAGAGATGCAGAGGAAGGTTTTTCTTTTTTACAGGAAGGTTCCTGAGCTGCAAATCTCCTTCCTTGCAGGCATTGGTTTGCTCTTCAACTCGTCCCTGCAGCTCAGGTGCCTTCACCCTGTGTCCTTCTGTGGTCACAGCCTTTGGCTGGCTCCTTCCCAATCAGAACTCCACCAAGCAGCCCCGTGCTTTCTCCCTGTGGTGCCCATTAAGAAAATGCCACCCATACACACACAGATGCTCCAGAGCACTCACTGGCATGGCCAAATGGCTAATTCCAAATGGAAATTTGGAATAACCTGAAGAAACAGATGAATAAAAATCTTAACAAAAAGAGGAGTGTGGCTAGTCAGAGTGGGTGTAGTCATTAAAAGCAAAAGTGAGGGTTTAGTGATTGTCCCTTGTCTCTCTAGTCCTGGGAGTTCATGGAAGGGGACAGGGGCTTGGAGAGCTGCTGGTGCAGCCCCAAGGAGGGAATTAGAGAAGACCCCCCCAGTTTGGACCCCAGCACATCAATGGTGTGAGATGCTCAGCCCAGTTGTGCACCCTGTCCTCCGTTATTGATTGCTGAACAGGCACAGTTAAGTGCCTCTCATTAATATTTGTTTTGGTCTTTTCCCTGAATTCTGATGAGTGGAGGAGATGCTGCTTATCTCTCTCCTGCAGGTTTTCTTTCTAGAGGATTCCTCTGGCTGGTGACAAACCTGGGCTCTGTAGCCCTCAGGATGAGGGATGAATTGGTGGCTGACACGAAATCTTGGAAACTCTGCAGAAAGAAAGCAAGGAGGCAAAATTAACACAAAATTAAGATGTTAAAAGGCTCTGCTCACGTCATCCAGATGAAATATGGAATTTCAGGCTTGCCTGTGTTTGTAAATGTCTTACAAGGGACTCTCTGGGCAAGTAGGTTGTGCTGGCTGAACTTTGAAATGGATGAGCAAGGAGGAATGTTGGGATGTGGAGCAAGCAGCCAGGGCCTGCTGCTCATCAGAGGTCCGGTTTTGAGGTTTCAGATTGAGAGCAGAGGCTGTGGGAGTGGGCATGTTCATAATTTGGGTTGGGAGGGACCTTAAAGCTCATCTTGTTCTGCTCCCCTGCCATGGGCAGGGACAGCTCCCACTGTCCCAGGTTGCTCCAAGCCCCATCCAGCCTGGCCTTGGACACTGCCAGGGATCCAGGGGCAGCCACAGCTTCTCTGGGCAGGCTGTTGCACTGCCTCTGCCTTTGGGGTGCTCTGTGTTCTTATTTCTCTTCTCTGTCCCTAACCCTGCTGTGGGTGGGTGACTCTCCCTTTACCTTCTGCCCCCTTTTCCCAGGCAGCACACAATGGCCACAAGGGCCTGAATTGTTGGGTTTTGACCAGTTTCTCTCATCAACTCAGACATGAAAGAGATTTCTGAGACTTGCTTAAATAGGGCAAAGCACTTTCTCTTTCTGCCTTGTATAATAATGCCTTGTTTGTTAGGCTTGACTTAACTGCGACTGGCCCACCCAAAGCCATTGAAATGATTCTGAGCAGCAGTTTCTGCCTGCTCAGCTTGTGCTCCCAGGCACTTTAGGTGCAGCTCCTGAAATGAAAGATTTCTGGTGTGCCCAAAGGCAGTGAAGAGAGCTGTTTTAATGTGGTTGCTTCTCCAGCTTTTCAACAGAGAGTTGAGTCCAGGCTCTGCTCTGGAGTGATATTAGAGTCCATGGAGCATGAGAAACTGCATTTGTTTGTGGGTTACAAATGAAGACCTGTCAAAAACCTTTTTAGGCAGCAACAGAAGTTTTATTTTTCATGATACATTTAACTTTTGAAGGCTTTGCCTCTCAAGGAGGCTTAGCTCTTCTCTCTCTCTCCCTTTCTATGAGTTTGGAAAAAGATGGTTGGCAAAAGCTGCTCTTCTCTTTCCCGCTCTGCCTCCCCAGCAGTTTGATGGAGTGTTGGATCCTCTGGGATGCTCTTGCTTCTGGAAAATGGTGTGGCCAGGAATGAAGGGGGTGGCAACACTGGGGGAGAGGGGGAATGGGATATGGAGCCCTCCATGTACTTCTTGTGGGAAGAGGGCACAGGTTATTCCCATCGATTTGGTGTCAAGAGATGTTCTGCAAAGGATAAATGTGTTTATAGGATTTCTGTCCTTTTGTTGTAAGAAGAAGGACACCATCCCTGGACACAGGAGTTTGCTGAGAGAGTGTCACATCAGTTCTTCATCACCGTGTTTGGTGTTGCAGCCCCGTTCTGAGGTGCAGGTGGTGTGTGAAACAGGCTGCTGCTCCTTGCTGTCTGCTGCAGCTCAGCCTTTTATTCAGTGCAGGCTCTTGACAGGCACTGGGAAGCTGATTTCAGACACCATCCCTCATTTTGTGTGCTCCCAGGTACATCCATAGCTTCCATCTGAGCATCTGAAGCATCTGCCTGGCAGTGGGTTTAGAAATGTGCTATGAGCGGACGCGTACAGAACAAAAAGGGGTTGTCAGAGCTGATGGGATCGTGGGTTTTTCTGCCTCCCTCCAGGCCCTGCTCAAGAGTTGTCTCACAGCATTTGTGGGGAAGGTAAGCACTTGTCACAGCCCGTGTTTTTGTGTAAACTCAGCAGTGGGAGCTCTCCCCTGCCCACCCAGGAGGATGGGAGTGCCAGGGGCTGGGCTGGCTGCTGACAGCCTTGATGCAGAAAGGTCTCCTCTAGCTCAGTCCTGCTGCACCAGCACTGGGGGAGCATTCACGAGGATTTTCCTGCCATTTGTAGGCACAGGTGGTGTCATGGCCTTAGTAGTGGTGGTTGGTGTCAGAAACCCAAAGAGTGCCAGGGGCTGAGGAGGAGGAGCAGTAAGGAGAGAAGCAAACAGAAGGAGCTGCACGGCTTTTGTGAAAATAAATCTGCTTGCAAGGACAAAGGACCTCCATTGCAGAGAAGGAGGAGAAACATGCTCCCGAGTGTTTGGGGGGATTTTAGCAATCCAGCGGGTTTTTCCTTGGGGAGGAAGTGGTAGTGCTGACACATGGTGATTGCCTGGAGCTCCCAGACAGTCTGGGACAAGGAGGTTTTAATTAACTCATTCTTCTCACATCCAAAGTTCATTTGTTTCAGTTTACTTAGACATCTGCTTTTCCCCCTCCTTTTTCCTTGGGAAGGGGTGAGCATCCCTTGGCTCTGGAGCTGGGGGAGCTGCTCCTGCTGCCCACCCACCACGTGCCACGGGGCAGGGAGAGTTTAGCACGCCCAGGGCTGCTGGGGTGCCCAGGCAGCATTTCTGCTCAGCTGCAGCTCGTGGAGGTGCAGGAAGGATGTTCTGCTGTGTTTTGCTCTGGGCAGCGCAGAGGCAGCACCAGCTCCTGGTTTCCATCCTCCAGAGGCTGAGTACAGCTGCTCATGCCCAACCATGGAGCTGTCCCTGCTTCAAAAACTGCCCCTTTTCCCTGTTTTTTCCCAAAGTTCCTTTGATGCTGATTGCTGAGCTGCTAGCAGAGTAGATCTTGCTAGTTTGCAGCTTGGCATATTCCTGCTGTGTGTCCCTTCCAGTGCTGTGCTCCCACAATGGTTGGGCTGCTTGAGACCCTCTGGGGTTCTGTAGACCCCAGACCTGTCCCCACTGCCTCAGAGCCTGTTCCTTGTAGCTCATGTCATGTTCTCTGCCCTCGAGGTGAGTGGAAGACACCAAATATTTCCCCTCCATTCTTCCTTGCCGTGTTTTTCCAGCAGGGATTTCTCTCACCAAGCTTGTTGTGGGCCATACATTTTGAGTTGGCACACTGAAAGTGCTTTCATTTAATACTTCTTTTATCAGGGTTGATTTTCTATTGCTTTTTCCCTTTGGGTGTGCTTGGGGGAATTTATTCTTTTTAACAGGTTTGTTCCAGTGTCAGGTATTGGCTCTAAAAGGCTGGGGGGAGGTGGGGGGGGCTTTGATTTGTTGCATGGAAAATGCATTTGGCTTCTGTTCCCTTCCTTGAACTGGGAGGGATGGAAAAGAGGAGGAAAGTGAAACTTCTGCCAGTTTAGCAGCAGCTTTCTCATCCTGTGTGTCACACTTGCTTGTCTTCCTCTGTCACCAGAGGTTGGGTCTTGCAGGAGGGTCATGCAGAGAAGGTGCCAGACTTCTCCTTGTGTATTTTAAGTGGCACATCCCTAATCCTTGCAGGTAGCACATGCTGGCACAGTTTTCCACCTGCACAGTGCTGGCTGATGTTAATATTCCTGGTGGAGCAGTGCTGGTGTTCTCAGTTGCAGCAGTACCTGTAGGAATAAGCACTTTTTCATGTTGTGAAGGTGTGAAGACAGTGATTTTATTCACAGAAAATGCATGAGCTGGTTGAAGTCACCCTGTGAGAACTAGGGGAATGGGCACATGGAGACAGGATGATTTTATTATTTTATTGTATTTCTTTTCAGTGCTATTTCCCCTTTATTTTTCCATTATGTTCCACAAGTCTCAAGTTTCTCATAAGCAGAACTAGAAGCAGGGTTTTGGGTTGGTGATTTGGTTAAATCCCTAGGAGGGATTAAATTGAGAAATACCCCCATACATCTCCCTTGCAGCTGAGGGCAAATTTAACCACTGATTCCAAAGCTTCCGAAAATGGCTTTGTCTGAAAATGAATTTTGCCCTCTCAAAGTTCAAACATTTATCCTGAGCCAGAAATATACACAGATTTGCTCTCTAATTTAATAAAGCCATCCAAATAATATGATTTCTCCCATAACCATCGTTTATGTTTCACAGCGAAATGATAATGAGAAAGTCATTAGAAGTAATAAACAAAACAAAACCCACACAGCAAATCCTTCACCGAGCCTGACGGATGGGAAGAAGAGCAGCATTTGAGTCTTAGGCCACGGAATGTGCAGCTGTTTTGAAGGAGATGCGTTCTTAAAACATTATTTTTACATGTTGCATTTTAATGGGGTTTTGCTGGTCTGTGCTTGGGGTGGGTACTGCACCCGTGCCAAGCTGGCATTGCTGCTCTCACCCCTGGTTGCAGTGGGTGATTAACAGGCACCTTTTCCCCCCTCCCCTCCAAAAAAATCCCCCTCCTTATCACACCTTTGACAAGGTGCTTTTGTTTAGATTTCTTGGTTAAGTCCTGAACCCAGTACAGGGAATGTGTTGAGAGCAAGAACTACATCCAAAAGCACTCTTTTTTAGCTTTTATTTATAGCTGGCTGTGCACTTTGGAGCCTTAGCACTCACTTCTGGGTTAGCCTCGGCCAGGTGAATTTTTCTTTGACTTCAGTGTTTTGCTCCAGTGGGTGTCTAGATTGGATATTAGGAAAAAATTCCCCACTGAAAAGGTTGTCAGGTTTGGAATAGGCTGCCCAGGGCAGTGTTGGAGTCACCATGGCAGGAGGGATTCAGTGGCTGTGTGGATGTGGCACCTGGGGACATGGGTTAGCGGTGGGCTTGGCAGTGCCCAAAATATCCCACATTTGTTGCTGCTGGATGTTTATTCACTGCCTCTGATCCAGGCATTGGGGGAGGAATAGTATTTTGGTGACAGCTCTTATCTGCTGGTTTATTGGGGCTGTCAGGCTTCCTCATGGGTCTCATTAATTGGTTTTTAAATTAGAGGATTTCTTTTGTTGATTTTTGTGCTCTCAGAATCACAGCAAAGGCGTGTGGACCCAACACACACCTTCCCATCACAGACAGGGGTGGGATGCTGGAGGAGGAGAGATTTAGCAGTGCAAAAAGCTCTGTAAGGTGACAGGAGCAGAGAGGAAGGAGTTTTCCCCTGCTGCCTCCGTTTCTCAGCTCTTGCTGTCCTCTGGCCCTTATCCCTGGGCTTCCCCGTCCTTCCAGATCCCAGAGGAGCTCCAAGGGCTGGCTGTGGCACTGTTGGTGCCATTCATCCTTAGTTTTTGACCCTCCTTCCCTGGCCCGAGCCAAGCACTAGCAAATAACTCCTCCAATTAAACAAAAAAGCTTTTCATTCTTCTTACACTGAATAGAAAATAAAAATCAATAGAAGAAATTCCGCTGGATGAAGGTTTTGGAGAGCATGTCTTGCTCTTTTCCTGCTGCTGACCGAGCCATGTAGAAGCCTTTTTAACTTCTTTTGAAAAACAAATGGTACATCTAAGCTGTCCTTGGGCAAACTCTTGCCTGCTGACATTTCAAAAATTGCTCTTTAAGGTTCCTCCTCACTCCTTCCTTCCTTGGGCTTCTCTCTCTTCCTAAAAGAAAATCACATTTGTATTTATATCTTTGAAAATATAAAGTTTAAGTGAATAAATAACTGTGCACAGGCTGGAGCTGCATGGGGGTCAGAGAGGAGAGAGCTCTTCCTGCTTTTCACTCCTTTTCCCTGGCCAGATATGCTGTGAGCAATTGGTTCTCCCCTGGGAAAATGAGACTCCCTGGCCTCCTGGCTGCTCTCATCCAGGAGGAACTTTTGTATTTAAACATGCTTAGCACTAAGCTGAACATGAATTTCCCCCAAGCCACCAGAAGCAGCTCCCAGGCTGTGTTTTCAGCAGCCTGCTCGTGGCAGGGAGAGCTGCTGGGTGCGTGAAGCCTCTGGAAAGCTGGAATGCCTCGAGGCATCCTTGTTTAAAACAAGCTCCCTGTTCCTGTCCAGAGGGCAAATCTTCATCTGGAGGTGCCTGAATTTGTTTTTTCCAAGAGGCTGAGCCTAAGGATGGTTTGGCAGGTGTGTGCTTGATTTGCCAGGGAGAAGCAAAGCGATGTTGTTGTCCTGTGTAGTTGTCTTGGCTGCTCGGATGCTCGGCTGTCCCTGGGGAACAGGATGGCTGCTGTGGGTAACTAGTGTAAAATGCAGAACCCAGTGGAAAGAAATGATGATACCCAACTCCAATTCAGAAGGCTGAATGATTTCTTTATTATAACTATGCTATAATGCATTAATATACTATATAAAGGAAGATACTAAAACTACAAACCTACTTTCTCTAACTACCAAATCTAACTCATTCCCAACTCGTGACCCTGTTCGCTGGAGTCCAGCCCCAGGTGGGTTGGATTGGCCATCAGGCTCAAACAATCCTCACCAAAATCCAATCAAGCAATCACCCCAGGTAAACAATTCTCCAAGCACATGCGAAAAACAAGGAGCAGGAATAGAAATTGTTTTCTCTTTCTTCTCTTGGTGCACCTCTATGAACAATCCTGAGAGAGAGAGAGAGAGAAATGTCCCTGTGACAGGTAACCAGCCCTCCTGGGGCTGAGAACTGAAGTCATTGTCACTTGGGAGTGCTGGAGGAGATCCTGGTGGCTGCCCATGGAGTAAGAGCCCAGATGAGAGATGTGGGGCTCTAGGTGGCTCCTCAAAATGCAGTTTATTGTACCCAAGATGTTACAGCAGTGCAGGGTTCTGGGTGACAGACCCTGTGCCTACATCCTGGACTGCTGTGACATCTTGGGTACAATAAACTGCATTTTGAAGAGCCACCTGGAGGCCTGCATCTCTCATCTCAGCTCCAGCTGCAGACAAGCCTGAAGACCCTTTAGTTTTGGTTACATTTCATTATATACTTTTCTTTGCTGAGTATCTTGATACTTAAGAACCCATCTATACCTTTAGTTTTACCTGTAGCCTATCACAACTGCTGTAATTGCCATATAATGGTTAATACTATCCAATCATATGAGTTAGTATGTTACAGTTTAAGCTTTTTTTTTTCTGTTTTTCCATTTCCTTGCAGTGGAAAATCCTTAGACCTTTTTTCTACTTGCCACATTGGCATGTTTATTTGCCTGTGGTACCTTTCTGTTTTCCCTGAGACCTATTTCTGCTTGGTAAAAACATATTTTTTGTTTGTGATCAACATATCCTTTGCTCTTGTCATAAAACCTCCTTCCAACTCAACTTAACCTTTGCTTTCTCAGTCATCAACTAAGACAGGCTCAGCAATCCTCAGTTTACATTTCCTCTTCTCTATCCAAATTTGCTTCCATCTCTATTTCGTTCTCAGGTTCTACGTTCAGAGAGCTTTCTGCCAAGCATACCTATCTTGAAACTTTCTTGTCAAACTTTCATCCTTCCAACACCATGGCTTTATGGAGAGGTGTGAAACAGATGCACTCATTGTTTTGGGGGGATGTTAATGGTTCTGTAGGATGGGCCTTGTGTGTGGCTGCAGTGTGGAGGGGTTGAGCAAAGCATGGAAACTGGGGTTTAAAAAGTGCTGGTGGAACACAACTGCGGGGAACTGACAGATGTGGTTAGTTAATGACTGCAGAGGTGCTTTGGGTAAGAAGAATTGCAACCCCATGTTTTTCCTGCAGCCTCTTTTTGCTGCCTTTCTGGAGGAAATGCCAGTGCAGAGGCCAGAATGCCAGAGCTGGCTTTCCCTAAAATCCCTGTCAGGATGTTACCTGAGGGCCTCAGGAAGGTGGGGGATGATGGCACAGCCATGTTTTGCTGCCAGACTTCCCCATCCCTGCCAGAGCATCCCCAGGCTGAAGGCACACCCTGGCATCCTTCTGAAGGCAATTCTCATTCAGCCAGCAGTGGTTTGGAAATAGTCACTCATCAGGCACTTATGGATCTTTCAAGCACCTTTCTCTCCCTAATAATCCCACCTCTTGGGAGGTATTGATTCTCCTCTGTCGGCTGCCTCTTGGTATTCCACAGTCTGTGTCAGCCCGTGGAAATCGCTGTGCTGTCATTTTCACGCAGCAATTACCTGCTCCCAACTCCTTCCATCCCCACTCCTTTCCCAGACATCCAAACTCTGCAGTGACAAACCACCCTGCAGGAAAGATGGGCTCAGGGTTTGGGAGGAAGGCTCACACAGCAAAAACTTTGGGGAGAGTTTCCCTGTGGTGCGATTGTCTCAAAGGTGCTCAGCCAGTTTTGGAGGGTGTTTTTTGCACATCCAACACAAGAGGGATGCCATGGCTTCCCAGCCTGCAAATGGGACTTCATGCCTTGCTTTTCTGCTTGTGCCAAAAAAACTAGGAAATTTTTCACATGGCTTTTGGGTAAAGGATTAACCTGGAGAGATGAGGGCAGCTGTTTCCCAAGTCATCCTCAATCCTCTTGTGGGGAATGGGCTCTTTCCAGTACCTAGAGGGGCTTTGGACTGGGGTAATGGGGAATGGCTTCAGGCTGCTATAGAGCAGGGTTAGATGGGATGGTGTATTGGGAAAAAAATTGTTCCCTGTGAGGCTGTGAGGCCCATCCCTGGAAGTGTCCAAGGCCAGGTTAAAGGGGACTTGGAGCCACCTGGGCTAGTGGAAGTGTCCCTGCTTATGGCAGGGGCTTGGAATGAGATGGTCTTTAAGGTCCTTTCCAACCCAAACTCTCCTAGGACTCCTCTCACTCTCCAGAAAGTCATCCTTTGATTTGGGGTTATGGTTCACCCACCTGAGGAGGGGCAGATTTGGGAATTCGTTTTAATTTCATTTTAGGTGATTTTTTTTTCTTTCTGGGTGAACAGAAATTGAATGACAGGAGGATTTGCAGCAGTAGGGTTTCCTCCAGCCCTGCCTGCCGTGGCACAGGAGCTGCAGCCCCTGAGGAGTGGCACCGAGCTTGGCACAGAGTCGCACCTCCAAACTCGAAGGCATTTTGTTATTAAAGCAGCATGCCTGGGCAGTGAGGGCTCTCACTTGAACACAATCCCCATTCTAGCAGAGAATAAATTAAAAAGCCAACTGGCCACGGCTGCCTGCGAGCGCCAGGACCAGAGATAGGGCCAGAAGTCAGATAACAAACAGTGTCCAAAATTGCAGCGCCTGGTGCATGGCGTGAAATTAAAACCTCTCCTGCCTCCTCCTGCACGCCGTAACAAAACAGCTCCTGACACAGTCTGCCAGCAGCAGGAGTGAAGAGGAGAATAATTAAATACATGGGAGTTTTTGCATCTGAGCGGAGGGAAGGGATGGGGCTTTTGTGCCATGGGCCTCAGGGGTTTGGTCCTGCAGCTGGATTTGAGTCGGAAGGGTCAAAACCCCCAAAAACCGGCTGAGAACCTTTGAGACAATCGCACCACAGGGAAAATCTCCCCAAAGTTTTTGCTGTGTGAGCCTTTCTCCCAAACCCTGAGCCCATCTTTGCTGCAGGGTGGTTTGTCACTGCAGAGTTCGGATCTCCGGGGAAGGAGTGGGGATGGAAGGAGTCGGGAGCAGGTAATTGCTGCGTGAAAATGACAGCACAGCGATTTCCACGGGCTGACACAGACTGTGGGATACCAGTCTGGGCTGCCTTGGTACCCTGACGGGCAGGAATCTGTCTTTTCCCCCGGTTTTGTTGGCTTTTCCTCTGAGTTTGGTGCCTCCACCTTCCCTGTGAGGCTCAGCAGCAGCTCTGAAATGTGCCTGTGTGGTACTGCCTGTTCTCTCCCCAGACCTTGCTGGCTTTCCATCCCTCGGGAAGGACATTTCTCTGGAGTTACCACCCAGGAGTGATGAAGAGGGCAGCACTTTTTAATCAAAGTTACATTAGGTGAAGCTGATATTATTCACTCTGCTTTATTGCTGCTATTTTTACACGGGGGTTAGAAGTTAATACTACCCAGCGAGCCTGGTTTTGCTGGATTCTGGCAAGCCCCAAAATCCATCAGCACATCCAGACAGGGCAGGAAAGAGCCCAAGCAAAAATAAACTCACTAGTTGAACTGGGAAAAAAAAAAAAAACCACAAAAAAATGCAGTTAAAAACCCAAACCTTTATAAAAACCAGACCCTTGATAACTGAGGGTCTGGTCTGGAAGGGCAAAACCCAGGCAGGACCATCAGCTGCAATCAGCAGAAAGATGAGCTGCTCCAATCAGCACGGGAAGGGGAGCAGGAGCCTGGCAGGAGGGCTGAGAGTGGGGGATGCAGGATTAGTTTTTCCCAGCCCTGGCAAATGATCCTGCCTCTCTCCTGCTCCTCAGCCACAGCCACACGTGATGAGGCTGTTGACAAGGTCTGATCCTGGTGGGGGGATGTCAGTGCTCAGGAAAAGGCTGGCACTGAAGGCAGTGCCTCAAAGGGAATGATTTCAGCAAGGAAGGTTTTTCCAGAGTTGTGTGGGTTTGGGTCTGTCTGGGTTTGGGGTTTTCCCCCCAATTCAGGTAATGCCATGTTACCTCCTTGGGCCTGGCAAAGATGCTGGCAGAGCTGGGACCTCCTCTGCTGCTTGCAAGAAGATGTGGTGAACTGAGAGAGGGAAGGATGGAGTCATCTCTGTTTCTAGAAAAGGACAGAAGTGCACGTTTTCTTCTTTCTCCTTTGTTTTCTCTCTCCTTCTCCTTTCCCACCTTGTTCCTGCTCTTTAACACAGATGTCCTGTGCTGGCATGTGCTTTCTAAGCCTTTTCCTGCTGTATTATCCCTGCAGGAGATATTGTGGTGAGCTTTTAGGACCCCATTGCCTTGGATCTTGTGACGGTCCCAGTTAAAACAAATCCCAAAACACCAGCCAAGCTCTATTGTAGTGAAACACCAGGTCTTTTTAAAAACCACTTAAGGTATTTTTAAAGTCTGCTTGACATAACTGGTGTCACCAGTAGATTGCTTTGACTCTTCTTCTGATGTGAATTCTCAGTGTGCTTGGCCAATTCTTTGGGCTGGATTGTAAAGGCTGGTTCCTTTGACAACACGAGGGGAAATCAGAGGGAAAAATTGTTTGCCTCAACACAGAGGCTATGAGACTTCAGGCAGACACATGCAATTGCAGAAAAAAGGTTTTTAGAAGTTTTTGCTGCCATCTTTCCCCAAACCATGGTTAGGGGGCAGTTTGAAGGAGAGGTTGGGTTTTCAGAGGGGGTTATCAAGTTAATGTTGAGGACTGGCTTCACACTGACAGAGAGTAGTTTTGGGTTAGATATTAGGAAGAAATTCTTCCCTGAGCTTCTAAATCCCTGACAACAGCCTGAGCAGGAGGTGAGGAGACCTCTCAAGCTGCAGGGGCAGTGGAGACAGCGTGAGGTGCAGAGGGTATGGCCTGGCTCAGCGAGGGACAGGCCCAGGGCTGCTTCCCTCGTGGGTTAAATCACAGCACAAACACCCAGTTTCTGATGGCACTTATCAAAACTCAGCTCATCGAGTAGACCCACAAAATAAATCAGGTTGGACGTGGCTTAGATACATCAACATGTAAAAAATAACTTTTCTCTCTTATTTCCTAAATGTCTCATCCCCAAGTGCAATGCAAGACACCCAGAAACACCAGGAATCTTCAAATGGTTTGGGTGGCAAGGGACCTTAAAGCTCATCTAATTCCACTCCCCTGCCATGGGTAGGGACTCCTTCCACTATTCCAGGGTGCTCCAAGCCCCATCCAACCTGGCTTTGGACACTTCCAGGCATGGAGCAGCCCCAGCTTCTCTGGGCACCCCGTGCCAGGGCCTCAACTCCCTCTGAGTAAAGAATCCCTTTCTCACATCTAACCTAAATCTCTCCTCTTTCAGATTAAAGATGAGCACCATACTTTTTTCCCCATTTGGTAAAAATCCCTCCTTTGGGTTGCTGGCTTCCCTATCTTTATTAAGTGTCTAATTTGCTGGGCCTAGCTCCTGCCTGGCTTTTCCTGCAGCTCAAGGCCGAGTCAGCCTCCATATATTTTATTTCACAAAGCTGTTCCCTGCTCATTCCACTGCCCAGGCTGTCTGTGCCCGTGAGCAGCCAGGGGCAGTGGGACACGGGGAATTGGGGTGTTATCCCGTGGTGGGACAGCAGTGCCCGTGCCGTGGCTCCAGAAGGAGTTTGCTGCCTCAGCACGAGCACAGCCCGACGAGCAGACCCCAGCTGAACCCATATCGATCCTTCCTCTGCTAATGAAGCCGTCCATGGAAGGCAGGGAAGTGTTTTTTTGAATCAGCACAGCCGTATGGATTTTGTGTTCACTGTGCTGAGGGCGGGTCCCCGCTCTCAGGCTGCTGCAGTTTGTTTTTGATGGATCTTTGGGACTTACAAATCCCAGATTTCAAAGGGAGTTGTGGGGTTTTTCCCTTAGTTTTCTGAGGACATGTTACTTGCTCCTCCCATGGTCAGAGGTGGGCTGCTCTGTGTTGGGAAAGGTGCTTCTAGCTTCTCTACCAGAATCATGGGTAAATAAACAGTAAAATAAATAAATAAGGTAGAAAAGCAGGCCTGGCTATAATGGGAGTGCAAGAGATGGAGCAGGGAAAGGTGATCCTCTTTCCAGGATCACACGTGCTAGATCAGAGGGTCTTTTGAAGATTCAAGAGAAGGGGATAGTGACAAGTGCTGGAATAAGAAGAGTTAGCAAGAAGGCAGTGCAGTGACAAAGCAAGTCCCAGTTCTTCTTGGCCAGCTTGGTGGCCCTCCAAGGTGGCTCAGCACAGCTTGAGAGCCAGGGAGGAGGCATGGAGGGGGACGTGTGGCTAGATAAGCATCCATAGATTTCATGTATATATTTGCAGGATGTTGTATAAATGAAGACAATACCTAATGAGTCGTGGCTATTATTTGAAGTGTCCCACTGTTACAGATTTATTTGTCATTTCTTGTAGTAACACCGATGATAATGAATTCATTTGTATTAATGGGGGTGTCGTGGACTTCCGTTGATATCCCGCATTAATTAATGTACCATTAAAAGGAAGTGGCACCCAATTAATATCAAGTGGGAGCGGTGCTGCCGGTGTCCTGTCATTAGGGTTTCATTTGTAATGCATTGTGTGAATGCTCTGCCTTAATGGAAGTCATTTGCCATCCCAAGCATCACCCGGTGGGCTGCCATGGGGTGCCAGACACTGAAAGTTAGTGGCAACTGCAAAACAAACAAAAAAAAAGAAAAAGAAAAAGGATATCGAAAAAACCAGGATCTGTTGGGTTTATGGCATAGCCCTCAAGCAGGAATTGGAAAACAGATTTCTTGTCTCACCCCACACCAAATGCTGGCTGGTAGTGGTAAATCACTCTGGTGGTTTGACTTTGCTACTGAATTTTGATGTTGAGGGGAGGGATGGTGGAAAATCCCCCTGGATTCTGTAATCCTTTGCTTCCCGAAACAAAAGCAGCCATTGCAGGAGGGCAGACCTTGACTGTGGCCACCTGCATCCACCTGCTCCATGCCCACCATCTCCAGGAAGATGAGAGCCAAAGGGGTGCCGGGCCATCTGCCGTGGATGCCCTTGCAGAGAGTTTGGAGATTGCTCCAAACGCCCTTTTCCAGCAGGAAAATCACACCAGCAGGAGAAATGTGACGCTGCTGAAGCCAGGGGCTCTCTGACTGACAGGTTTTCGCATTCTTGGCACTTGTGTCTGACTTTCAAATGTCTCGTTAGACCATCTTGGCTTCCCATCTGCTGTCTCCAAAGCTGGGACTGACCTACCAGCAGCCGAGGAGGGAAGCACAGACTGCCTCCCAGCCCTTGCCCTGGCCCTGCCTGCTCCTTGAAGGCTGGAGATGCAGAATGGGAGAGAAATGTGGCTTTTTTGATGAAATTTGGCTGTGGATGTTGACTTAGTGAAGTGGTGATTGCCTTGCCACCCTTTTCTTCTGCCCCCTCCCAGAGCAGTGGGAAGCTGATGGATTTGGTGAGTTGGAGCTGGGTGATCTTTAAGGTCCTTCCCCACCCAACCACCAAACCATTTTAGGATTCCATGATTCCTCTCCTGGTCTTTCCCCTCAAGACCTGTGCTGTAGAAGTGGCTGGTGCCACCAGGAGCCCCAGCTCTTGGGGGTGCTGTGCCATGGATCAGCCACCGCGTTGGCAAGGGCAGGGTTATATTTGGTGGGCTGGAAAAAGCAAGCAGGTTTATCTCACAGGATACCAGAGCATCTTCTGCTCCGTGTGGCTGTTTGTCCTCTGCCTGCTGAGTGCCACTGTCCTGCCAGCACGGCAAGTTCCCCTGTGGGCTGGGTGGTTGTGATGTCCCATCCTCGTAGGTTGGGCTGGGCTGTGTCTGCCGTGAACGAGCACTCTCAGCTCTGAGTGTGGTTATCCAGCAGCTAATTCCTCTCCAGCTCCTATAAAGCATCCATTCCAGCTGTGTTTATGGTGTTTTCAAAAGCCCCTCAATTGAATTATAGCTCTGCGGTGGCTGTTTGCCAGTGTCACCCGATAATGAGGGAGGTCACTTAATAGAGATAGCAACAAGAGGTACATATTAATGAGAGCTGATTGAAAGGTGGGGTGGATTTCCACCAAAAAAAAAAAAAAATTGTAAAAAGGGAAATTACCAGGTTTTAAAATCAAACTTAGAAGTTGGAAATTGCCTGGCTGGGACGAGCAGTAATGCAATTAATAAATGTAATTAAAAGTGCAATTAAGAACACAGGAATTGGAAGTCTGCGCACATCTGTGCAAGGGTTCTGAGCTGGCACGCGAATGAGGAACCCAGTCTGGCAACCCAGGATGGAGCTTGGGGACAGAACCCAAAACACAGGGCTGGCTTTTTCCTACTGCCTGTGGCTCTGCTCCTGCACTTGTCTCCCGCAGCAAAGGAGACCTGGGCAGGAAGAGGTGAGTTAAATCAGCCCAGGATGAGAGAGACAAGGTCGCAGGTGTATCAGGAGCATAGCTGGAATCCATGTCAGCTGTGAAGGCACTGAGCCCTCCTTCCTGCCCGCCGTGATTTGGGATCAGCGGCAGCGCCTTTGCCTGGAGCACAGGGATGTGCCAGCCGGCTTTTGCAGAGCCCAAAGCTCCTTTCATCCACCCCATGCATGGAGCAGAGGCAGGGAGAGAGAGGAAAAAGAGCCGCCAGGAACGGCAGCAGGGATTTATTAAAGAGTAATAGGTTGACCTGAGCTGTAACAGGAGCACGGAGCAGCGAAGCATCTCCTGATGGGAGCGGTCAGCTCCCGCCTTGCTGCAGGGCCAGGGGGAAGCAGGAATGGGGCTGGTGAGGCTGTGCCAGGGAGGAGAGCAGAGCTGCCTGCTGCTCGAGCCCCCGTGCCCGTCGCCGTGTGCCCCCCGGCCCCTTTGCGTCGCCTCATCTCACCGACCTTCCGACAGCTGCTGGGCCAGATTGCCTGCCGCTTTTGCACATTTATTTGCGTGGCTGCAGCATGCATCGGCATCCTAATCATCCCCACCAGCTTCTGCCGGGTGACTTTGCCCTGGGAGGTCAGATGGAGGTCCTCTACATGGCCAGCCACGGGAGAGGGATGGCTGGTGTGGAGGGATGAACCCCAAACACACCAAAATAGGCATTTCTGGTGCCCAGCCTTCTTGCCAGAAGGTTTGTGAAGGGATGAGCCCCAAACACACCAAAATAGACATTTTTGGTGCCCAGCCTTCTTGTCAGAACGTTTGTGAAGGGATGAGCCCCAAACACACCAAAATAGACATTTCTGGTGCCCAGCCTTCTTGCCAGAAGGTTTGTGAAGGGATGAGCCCCAAACACACCAAAATAGACATTTCTGGTGCCCAGCCTTCTTGCCAGAAGGTTGTGGTGGTTTAATCCCAGCCAGCAGCCCAGAGCCACGCAGCTGCTCGCTCTGTGTGCTGGAAAAGTGGATGCATTGAAGGGGGTGTCGGGAGAATGAACTCCCAGCTCTCCTCTGCTTCATCTCCCACCTTTTCTTCCCTCCCACTCTGACCCTGCTGTAAAAATGTCAGCTCTCCATATTCCCCCTCAGCCCACCTCCTTGTCCAGCACTTTGCCAGTGCTGGACAAACCTTTTGTGTTGGGCTTGCAGGGGCTGGTTTTTGGTAGGAGGAGGCCACAGAGGTGGCTTCTGTGAGAAGCTGCTGGAAGCTTCCACCATGTCTGGCAGAGCCAACCCCTGATTGCTCTGAGGATGGACATGCTGCTGGCCAAATATGGACCAGTTAGAGATGATGGTAACAGATTTAAGAAGAAATCAAAACAAAGTTGGAGGTACAGTGTTAATTCCAGCCAGAGAAGAGGAGGAGGTGAGAACACGTGAGGGGAACAACACTGAGACACCAAGGTTGGTGGAGAAGGAGGGGGGAAGGTGCTCCAGGCATCAGAGCTGAGATTCCTCTGCAGCCATGGTGAGACCATGATGAAGCAGCTGTGCCCCTGCAGCCTGTGGGGATGCACAGGGGATGCAGAGATCCACCCACAGCCCATGGGGATCCACGGGGGATGCAGAGATCCACCCACAGCCCATAGGGATCCATGGGGGATGCAGAGATCCACCCACAGCCCATGGGGATCCACGGGGGATGCAGAGATCCACCCACAGCCCATAGGGATCCATGGGGGATGCAGAGATCCACCCACAGCCCATGGGGATCCATGGGGGATGCAGAGATCCACCACAGCCCATGGGGATCCATGGGGGATGCAGAGATCCACCCACAGCCTGTGGGGATGCACAGGGGATGCAGAGATCCACATGGGGGAGGTGCCCACACCGGAGCAGTGGATCCCTGGAGGGGGCTGTGATCCAGTGGGAGGCCTGGTGGAGAGAAGAGCCCTGCTCCCAGGCTGGAGCAGCCTGTCTTTGGAGGACTGCACAGCAGTTTTGGGAGGACTGCTGCTTGTGAGAGTGGAGTCACACTGGAGAAGCTCACAGAGAACTGTCTCCCATGGGAGTGACCCCATGGTGTAGCAGGGGAAGGACTTCACTCCCTGAGCAGTAGAAGAAGAACTGACCCAAACCCCCTTACCCTGGCTCCCTGTGCTGTCAGTGGGAGAGAGGGAGGGGTTTTTCTAAGGACTTGCTTTACTTCTCATTATCCTCCTCTGATTTTGGTAGTAATAAACTCATTTTCTACTTCTAAGTTGAGCCTTGGAGTGTTTTCTCCCAGTCCTTAACTCATGAACCCTCTGTTTAAATTTTTCTCTTCTCTGCCCAGCTGTGGCAGGGGAGGGTGAGTGAGTGGCTTTCATGGGTGCCTGGTGAATGGCCAGTGTCAAACCACACCAGCTTTCCATGAAAAAAAAATGTTCCTGCTATTCAATCTAAGCCTCCCCTGGCACAACTTGAGAGGAACAATTTGTGGCAGAGCAGAGGAGGTGGTGTCCTGGCTTTTTTCAGGTGTCCCTCACGTTCAGCTCATGTGGCTTGCCTGGTTGGACACATCATGGCACAGTCTGGGTTGGAAGGGACCTTAAAGGCCATCCTGCTCCAGCCTCCTGCTGTGGGTAGGGACACTCTCCACTGTCCCAGGTTGCTCACATTGTGACCCAGAGAGGGCATCTCCCCTGGATTATCACCTACCTTTTATTGCCACATCATGGTGGAGCAGCATCCACCCAAAATTGTATTACCAATGCATGTTATAATATGGGTAATAATATAATGCATATTATAATAGGGCTCATGATAAGATATTAAAAACTACCGGTGTGGCCAGAGAGTGAGGTGTAAATATTTTAAAAAGTCCCCTTTTGGTAACCTCTTTTTCAGCCTTAGTTGCCCCTTTTGCAGAGAATGTTACATAAGGCTGTGGTGTCCCAGCTGTCGGGGTTGACAGGGCACATCTGTGTCTGGTAACTCCTGCTGAGGTCACACGGGAGGTGACAGCCCGGGGGAGATGTTTGTTGTGGTGGCTGTGCTTGGGCCATCCCATGACAGCTTTGGGATGGAAACACAACTTCCTGGGAGGATGAAAGGAGGATGGAGCTGCAACGGGACAAGAGGGACCAGCAAAAACTGATGCACAGGAAGATCCACCTGAACCTGAGCAGAACTGTCCTGGGCAGCCACCCAGCACGGGAACAGACTGTCCAGAGAGGGTGTGGAGTGTCCCTCTCTGGGGCTCTCCCAGAACCCTCTGGACACAATCCTGTGCCATGTGCTCTGGCATGGCCCTGCTAGAGCAGGGAGGTGGGAGCAGAACACTGTGGTCGGACTCATTCTGTGATCCTGTGATTATTTGTGATTTCACACCTCTGCACTGCTCAGAGAGAGTCAAGGTCTTGGTCTCTTCTCTGCCTTCCCCATGTGCACCAACATCCTTCCATGTTTGAACAGGGATTTTAGGGTTTAGTTCCTTATTTTGGTGTTAAAATTCCTTATTTTAACACCAACCTGTCCTTGCTGCTGGGGATCCACTGGAACAGAGCAGTCTCCTTATGATTAAGAGTTAGGGGCTCTTCCATTACTGTTCAGTATTTATTTTTGGATCCCCCCCAAACTTCTTCCAATACTTTTTTTTTTTAAACAGATTGAACTTTTCTTACTGGTTTATTGCAAAATAAGGAAGGCACAAAGGGCATCACCACTTAGCACTGCAGAGCCCTTTAATTCCTGGAGCTGCTCTGGGGGTAACCTGGGTGCTGGAGCTGCCAGGTGAAGGATGGGGTGCTGGAGACAGGTCGGGAGCAGGTCCCACTCCCGTTTGCCCTCCTCCTCCCCCCCAGCAGGCTGCATCTGTCTGCATGTTTATTTTTAATCTCACATCTGCTGGCGTCGTAACAAAGATTTAATGACATGACACAGTTTTGTCACCAGTTCTTTTTTCTGTAGTGAATGAAGCCTCCATCGCAGGCTGCTGCAGAGAGCCTAAAGCTTTAAAAAATGACAGAATTTGGCGACTTGTGTAGAAAGCTCACCTCTTTGCCACGAGCACCTGTAGGCTGTTGTCCACCTGGACAAAAAAAAAGGATGGATTTTGTTATTTTTGCCTGTTGGTGAGATAAGCATAACCACAATTAGTCTTTGTTAATGAAGAAAGACAATGAAGGATATGCAGAAGAGTCCTATAAATGGACCTGTAAATGCTGAAAAAGCAGAAACATGGTCCAGCACGGGGCTTTCCAAAGGCATCTCCCTGGCTTGTGTCCTCTGCTCGGTATTTACCATCAAACATAAGCCCCAGGCTCTTCTGTTTATCCAGATGTTTTGCTTCATTGTTTAGATGATGGGCCACAGCTTCTGAGAAATAAAGATGCCAGCTTCCTGCTGAGAAATACCTCGAGCCTGTTTGACCCAGAAATGGCAAGAGGATTTTAAAGACATACTTTTTATGCTTTTTAAGGCAGATGGCCTGAAATTCCACTGCATCCTGACTGCCTGCCAGGGCATGAGCATTGATGAGACCTTTTTCCCTGCAGGACTGTTGACATGGGATGTCTGCGCCCTGCAGCTGGTTTTGCTGGTTTGGGGGAATTTTTTTTGTTTCCTTGAACTTGAGCGGTGGAAAAAAAGATGCATTACCCAGAGCATTCCTTACAAATCTGCATCCTCTTCCCTGTGTGCTGTTGGGAATAAGGACATGTGTTTGGTAGTGAAATATTCTCATTGACCTGTGCATTTTGGGCAGAATCAGTGATTTCCCTCTCTCTATCCATGCTGCTCTGGTTCCTGTAACACTCCTCCATTGCCTGGGAGCCCTTCTACTCCCCTCCTAAATTCACTCAGGCTTTGCTCCTACTCCCACGCTCATGATCCAGCCCTGGGGTCCCTCAGAGCCCCTCAGATGCTTTGGTGTTGATGTCCATGACTGATTCTCAGGGCCAGATCTTTGTCCAGATCTGACCCCCTGCTTGTGTGGCTCTTGCTGTCCTGGCCAGCGAAGGGGGCTGCTGAGAGAAGCTGTAAAACAAGGATAAAGCCATGGAAGTCACCTGGCGGTGTCTGCAGGGCTTGGAGCTGACAGCACCAAAGCTGTGACCTCCGTGTCCCCTCCAGGCAGCTTCTCCTTGGAAGGACAGGAGATGAAGTCCCTTCAAAGCCTGCTTTGGGGCTATTGTATGGAGTACAATGCGGGGGAAATCAAGCTCTCCTCTCTCACAGCCAGCCCAGAGCAGCCCCGTAATCACGGGTGACCAGAGAGGATTTGCATGTTAACAGCAGTGGCTAGGGGAACTTAAAAAGGAGAGGAAACATATTCATCAAGGCCAGCTTTATCCTTATGAATATTCTTATTCCCAGGGCAATATAGCCCAGGCCCTTCAGTGCAGCCTGAGTGTGCTCCTGCCCTGCCTGTCCCTGGGAATGGTTCATTTGTAGTGCCCTGTGCTGTGACATTGGTACCCTGGTGGCTCAGGGAAGAAAGGTGGGGTGCTGGAAGCAGTGCCCTGGCAGCAGCAACAGGAGGGCTGTGGCATGCTCTGGAGCTGCTCCTGCTGGTGATGGCTTGGGGCAGGCAGGTAGCCCAAAAGAGGGGCTGGGGAGATGCTCTAGTCTTGTCTGAGAAGGTGTTTTAGGAGTGCTCAGAAAGCAAACACTCACCACAGCCACTCATGAAGGGCTTCTTCACCCAACACACCCCTCAGCTGACAAAATCCTAGTTCCTGAGCAGTTTAAATGCCCAAACCTGGATTAAGGTGCTGAGTGTATGTCACAAAGTCAAGATTTACACGGCAGCAGGGCAGGGCTGGGTTAAGCTCCCAGAAAATGAGCAGCTGTAAGGCAAAGGGCAGCAAAATTCCGGGACAGATGGGCTGGGGAGGATGTGGTGTCTCCTTTGCTAGAAGCCTTTCAGGATGGGGATGATTTAGGTGGAGTGCAGGGGCCAGGTTTCTTTTCTGAGGTCCCTTCCAGCTATCTTTTATGCTTTTGTGACTGATGATCACCAAAAAAACTTGAAGGTGCTTTAAAAAATAATCCTCAGGCCTGCCCTGCAAGGCTTTCTAGAGCAGCTTGATTTAGAGGAGGGGAAAAAAGAAGAAAGGAAATGGAAAACCTAAGTGGGAGCTGCAACCTCTCACACCTTGGCAGAAGTGACACTGATGTAAGGGAAGGGGAATGTTGCTGGAATCCGAGGTGAGCTTGGGTCCCTGCAATGCCACATGCCTGGATACCAGGGCAGGGGCATGAGGGATGTGCTTGGGATGAGTGTCCTGAGCCTGGGTTCATCAGTGTGAGCTGCAAAGTGTGCTCTGGGTTCTCTGCTCTGTGGTACCAAATCCTGCCACCTGCCTTGAGGGCAAACTTCTGCTGGCCTGAGCCTTAACTGGGAAAATTTGGATTCTCTGGTTCTTTGTTGGTGCCATCACCCAGTATTAAACTGGTTAAATAAGATTCCCAAGTGTGGGGCCCTGTTTTCCTATATTATCTAGTATAAGTGTTGACTGGGACAACCTCTGTTTTACTGCAAGCCCTGTGGTTCCCAACAAACCTGAAAATGGCTGTCTGTTTCACAGCTTTGGCCAAGGATTTTCTTGGAAGCAGTGCCCCATCTTCTAAATTCTGCCTCTCCTCAAGCCTCTTTTCCATCCTCTCAGCACTTCAGGATACTTCTCTGTAAGCTGAGGGAGAACAATTCAATATGAAATGAGTTAACAATAAAACACAGAGACTTGGGGAGAGGTTTTCAGGAATAATCCCCATTATCCCAGCCACTGTCAGGTCTCACTTCTGACCTTTGCTGTGTCCCCTTTTGAGGTTTATCTCCTTGCCAACTCTTTTGATGGTGTCACAGGCAGGGGGACATGCCCAAGTGTACCTGGAGCCCCAGCAGAGCCTTTTAGCTGGCAGTCTGTGCTCGTGCCTTTAGGGAGAGACAAGAATATGCATTTTAAGATTTGCATAGGAACATGCAGCTGTTCCACCAAAAATGGATAATTGTTCTCCCCGCTGTGAAGTTAAACAATAAGAAGTGCCAAACTGCACTTGCCATTGCTGATTTTGTGCACTCAGCTGCATATTTTATGCATGTAGATTAGTTCCAGATTTATGACGATGGAACTGTTCATGCCTGCGTTAATCGGGCCAGGTTGTAGTTGCTGTGGAAACTACAACTGACTTTTATGTGAAGTTCTGTGTTGCATTTAATGCTTTTTTTTTTTTTTTTTTTTAAAGTTCCGCTTACTTTTTTAAAGCTCTCCTGTATTTAATACTTTGTGGTGAAAACAGCGAAGGAGTCAGCATCAAAAATAAAAGCACCTTTGGGCAAAAAACAAGTTTCAGCAAAGAGAGCAATTTTTCTGGAAAGTTGGGATGTCTAGGAAAAATAAGGGTTTGTGATAGAATGCCACCTTGACCACAGCTGTATAACTATTATTATAAGTGTGTAACAACTATTATAGGCCCTGCAATACTGCAATAAAGAACACAGCTGTGTAACTTACAAATGGCTGGAAATGCAGGGCAGAGTTGCAGGGTCTCTGGATGTCACTCCCGGTGGGAGAAGGAAATTGCTGGTGTACGTTTGATACGAAAACAGCGCCTGGTGTTACCAATGTTTATTTCTTATCTCCAGAACACCCCCGTGGGCACTCCAATTTTCATCGTGAACGCCACGGACCCAGACCAGGGGGCAGGAGGCAGCGTGCTTTACTCCTTCCAGCCCCCTTCCAGCTTCTTTGCCATCGACAGCGGCCGTGGCATCGTGACGGTGATCCGGGAGCTGGACTATGAAGTCACCCAGGCCTACCAGCTCCAGGTGAACGCCACGGTGAGTTGTACCCGGGCAGCTGCAGGCCTGCAGGTGATGTCTGGGGTTTGTGTTATTGCCCTGCTCTGGAAAATCTGCTTTTGGGCGCATCCTGTATTTTCTGCTTAGTGAGGCGTTGCAGCAGCGAGGCCTCTGGGTGGTTTTAGGTCGCTGTGGGGAACGGCTGCACCTCTCCAACAGCATCTCACACGTGTCAGGGGCTTCTGCAGGAAGGGAACCAGCTCCTGGGTGGTGAAACCCAGTAGAGGGCAAATGTTGGAATCTGTGGGTATTGATGATTCCGAGATTGTAGAAAGTCTCTGTCTTTCTGCCCCGTTGCCAAAGAAGAAGCCATAATTCGTCTGTGCTGGTTTCAAGGTTGTTTATTCTGTTTATCTCTAACATGTTCTGCTGCCCTGCCGCAGCTCTGTCCTGCAGGGCAGCGTGTGGGGCTCTGCCCTCAGTGGGATGGTACAAACATTAAATACCACAAACTACCTGTGCTGGATTTACAATAACGTGCCAATATCTGTCACCTACGTTGAACAGTGTGTCCCCAGCCTAAACCAACAGAAAAATGCCAACACTACAGTGAAACATGGAGGGCATGAAGAAGGAGAAAAAGGACAAGACACACCCAATTTCCTCCATCTTGTCCCCTTTGGACCCCTAATCTAGAATCCTAAAATTTTACTTTTGCACCTGTGCCACACTTAATTATTACTCTTATCAAACACTCAGAGCTTGTAATTCATCCTGTAGGATTGAAAACTCTTTTCCATGGACAGAGATCACAGACAGTGTCTCTGGGGGCTCTGTACAGGGGGGTTCCTGACCCCCTACCAGGGTCCCAGAACTTCCAGAGCAGCCAGAGGGAAGCTCTGGATTCCCACAGGCAAACAGACCGTTCACAGAATCACAGAATGGTTTGGGTCAGGCACCTTAAAGACAATCCCATTCCAACCCCTGCCATGGGCAGGGGCACCTTCTGCTAGACCAGGTTGCCCCAAGCCCCATCCAGCCAGGCCTGGAACACTTCCAGGGATGGTGCTACATCCACAACTTCCCTGGGAAAGCTGTGCCAGTGTCTCACCAGCCTCTGAGTGAAGAATGTCTTTGGTATATTGAATCCTCCAGACTCATTCCTTGTATGCTGTGGTTTATTACAAGTGGGTTCACCTGTATTAAGTTCAGACATCAAGAGTTAAAATTCTGGTGCGCAGAGGAGAAACCAGGTTCTTAATTACAGTCAGTGCCATCACACTGGGAGGGGACCCTTGGGATGGGAAATTATAAATTCATGTCCGTGTTAGTGGGTGTTCAGTCCCCGGTGTTCAGTCTAGAGAGCTGGAGAATGTCAAGGAGCACACAGGCTGAGCTCTGGATGCTGGCTCCTTCCCCACCTGGCACGCAACAGAGGAAGGTGAGATTCAGCCCTGCAATGCATCTGTCCAACTCCACGCTCAGGAGAGGGGGAGAAAACCCTCTCTGCCCCCTCCAGGCAGCTGGCTAGAGCTCTCAAAGTGTGTGATTTGATCAAGATCATTGTCTTGATGCAGAACCACAAATGTCAGGAGGACACGGAGGGCTGTGCTTCTCTCTTCACAGCAGCGGGCCCAGACACTCATACACTGTAGGGCAAACATCACAACCTTTCAGCCCAAGCCCTGCATGTTCCAGGATGTGGAATTTGCTCCAGAAACTTGTTTTTTTGTTGTTTGTGAGGGTTTGGTTTTTTTTATTTTGAAACATACCTCATTTTATTTTAATACTCCAGTGTGAAGAGGGCCTCTCTGTTTTTCGCTTCTTTGCCAGCGTCTGTTGCTGACACTCTTTCCTGGGATGTGTTACTGAGCTGTCTAGCAGGTTGCAAAATGTGGGACCAAACACAGCCCCTGATGGAAATGTAACTTTCTTCCAGGATTCTGATTTCCTTAGGGATGCAATGGTGTCAGCTTGGTCCATCCAGCTCTGTCTGGCCCTGGATCCCAGCAGAGATAAAATGGGCACTTCATGAAATCCCACAATGGTTTGGGTTGGAAGGGGTTGTAAAGCCCAGTTCATCCCAACCCCTGCCATGGGAAGGGACACCTTCCACTGTCCCAGCTTGCTCCAAGCCCTGTCCAGCCTGGCCTGGGACATTTTTAGGTATGAGGCAACCACAGCTGCTCTGCGCAGCCTGCTCCTTGCTCAATACACTCCTGGCATCCAGTAATTTCCAGTTTAAGGAATCCAAGGACTTCAATGTCGTCTCTGAACTGGGCTGGGTGGCAGCTGTGGGAATATCTCCTTGCTTTGGTCAGTGCTAGTAATTCCTAGGAGAGTGATGAGAAACCCTGGGGCAAAGCTGTGCCGGGAAAAGAAATGTGAGGGTTGCACCAGTGTAGCAGAAGCTGGAAGAGCAGATTTTGTCTGCCTGATGAGCAGTTTGCACGGTCCAGAGTGGGAAATGGGGTGGTGGTGGGTTCAGGGTGACTGCAGGGATTGCTGAGCAGCATGGGTGCAAGGCAGGAGTTGTTCTATCCCAGGGATGAGGGCAGCGAGCACAGGGAGAGGCTGGAAAGGACAGCAGGAGAGACGGTCCAGTGAGGAAACTGGATGCATGCTTGTTTTTTCAGTGCTATCTGTGATGCCTGAAACAAAATTTGAGAGGTAAAGGGGAGGGGAAGGAACATTATCTGAAGAAAGAAAGGACTTGAACCTGATGGCACTAACAGCCGAGTCAGAATAAGCATCCACCCAGGCCACAGACACTGAGCCCTGCAGGTTAAGAGGATAATGTACAGGCTGAACTGTTGAATAGAGTTTAAATTAACATTAATCTTCCGGCAATCAGTCTTTGCCTCTGCTCAGAGCTGCTTTGGGAGTGTGTAGTCACCTTCCAGCACAGTGCCTGATTGGGGGTAAGGAGACACTGATTCCCTTCCCTCCGTGTGCTCTCTTTGCTCCTGCCCTTAGCAAAGGGCTGGGGGCGTTGGGGTCACTTTTGAGCACCCAGGGAACAAGGCTTCAGCAAGAAAAGCAGTGGCAGCAGGAGAAGCTGGTGGCAGTGCCTGCTGCTGTGGCTTTGGCTGCTGGAGGAGGGTCATGCTTGGAAAAGAGCCCGAGGCTCTATCCTGGTGGGATGTGATGGAGTGACAGGGAGGTGATCAAGGAATCATGGAGTGGTTCAGGTGGGAAGGGATATTTAAAGACCTTTTAGTCCAACCCCCTGCCATGGGGAAGGGACACCTTCCACGATCCCAGGGTGTTCCAAGCCCCATCCAGTGCCAGGGATCCAGGGGCAGCCACAGCTTCTCTGGGCAAACTCACCACCCTGACAGCCAGGAATTACTTCCTAATACGGGATCTAACCCTGACTTCTTTCAGTTTAAAACCATTTCCCCTTGTCCTGTCCCTCCATGCCCTCTCCTGGAGCCCCTTTAGTCACTGGAAGGGGCTCTGAGGTCTCCCAGGGCCTCCTCTTCAGCTGTGTTAAGGCATCAGCACTGTGGGTATGAGAGAGGCTGCTGGCACCCACCCCTGGGTCTGACCATGCAGAGGTACCTTAGGCTTTGTCTGCATTAGGAAGGAATTTACATTTTGAAGTAGATGTTGAACAGCATTGCTGCATTTTCACTCAAAATGTGATGAAAACTAAATTGGTGTTTGCTTCATTTGAAAGGGCTGATGCTGCAATGAAATGCATATTGTATTTCAGCTTAGAGGGAGGTGCAGTGGACAATAATTCCAGCAGGTAGCTTGAAAAGGAGATGATTACCTCCACTATTCAGAAAACCTGTCCCAGCTACAACCACGTGAGATTTAATGCTGCTGAATAATTCTGTTTTTCTGATAGAAATCCTTTCTCTCCCCTCCCTGCCCCTTCTTTTTTCAAGGACCAAGATAAAAACAAACCCCTGTCTACTCTGGCCAACCTGGCAGTCATCATCACAGATGTGCAGGACATGGACCCCATCTTCATCAACCTGCCCTACAGCACCAACATCTACGAGAACTCGCCTCCGGTAAGGGCTGTGCTCTGTGGGGTTTCCTTCTGAAACAGCACACCTCCAGCCAGATCCAAACCACTCAGCCCCTTTTTAAAACAGGCAGCCTAAGCACAGGGGTTCAGCAAGCCTGGACCCCAAATAAAATATTTTCTTGAGGTTTTTTTCTTAAATTCTGCAGAGGCTTTGTGTTGTTCGGAGCAGACAGTCACCCTGTCTCCTCCCCACGGTCTATCTGCATGCCATTTCCAATAGAGAACTTGAAGGAAAAATCTAAACGTTCCCGAAATGAGGCAGTTTTGAAAATGCCAGAATCATCAGCCATTTCAGCACTTTGAGTCTTTTCCCCCAGGTTTTGCCAAATTGGTCCAATCATTTTAGTTCTTCTGAAACTCGGTTTGTCAGCAAACTCGCTGTTTGTGGAAAAACGTCTCCCAGTCTCTGAATACAGCAGGGATGAGGGTTTTTTTTCCCCCCACAGATGTCAGGGAGCGTGGAGGGCAGCTTGGGCTTTGGGAGCTGTTTCTAGAGGGAATCTCAGCCAGGACTTCCAATGAGAAATTTGTCTCTTCTATTTTTGGTACTTTCCAGTCGGGATTAAAAGTCCACCCTGAAATGCAGTAGAGCCCTTGCAATCTACCCAGGGAATGGAGACCATTTTGGAGACTCACCAAGGGCTTTAATCCAAGCACCAGCCCTTCTCCACAGCATCCACAGTTATGCATCCCATCACTTTGTCCACAAGAAAACATTTTTTGTGTGTGGCAGGAAAAGCCTGCCTTAAAATCATGGCATGGTGAGCACCCACACCACATGTGCACCCCACAACTTGTATGGTGCTCTGGATCCCAAATGCCTGGTGGCTCTGTTTAGAGGGAGAGGGAACTCCAGTGTGCTTCAATTTATGCCTTTTTATTCACTTTGGGGCAAAAGTGGACATGGAGAGTGCTGGATCAACAGGGCTGAGTTGTACTGTCCCAAATTCTGTGGTGACACAGCACATTACCTGTCTGCTGGCCCAGAGGTGGCCAAAACCCCCCAGCTTATTCATTAATTACTCACCAGGTATAGGTTTTGTTGATATTTAGGAGTATCTCTGAGATGGACAGAGTGAGCTGCAGGGAAATAAAACCCCACAAATCAGATCATGCTTAACTAGGAGTAAAAAAATCTTTAAATGAAATTAGAGGAATGAAAGTGCCATAAGTATTAAAAATCCTAGAGTGCATCACGTCCATGGAGTGATCTTGTATTCAGGAAAGGGAATGATTTCCAAATAATGATATATATTAAGACTGAAGGAACCCTTTCTGTCAATATGCAACTGGAACAGTCAGGAAAGCAGCAAATAACCACTGTGTAAGGTGATACAGGAAAAAGAAGAAGAAATTCCCACCAGGTTTAGATATTTTAATTTCTCTTGGCCATGTGCAACATCTCCAAAGGCACTGAGGTGTCTGAGATGGATAGGTGCCACTGGAAGCATGGTGAAGAGGAAGATTGCTGGAGGTGGGGACTGCTTTGAGTGGTGTCACCCTCTGGTTTGGACCCAAATTCCCAGCCCTCCTGGGAGAAATTCCAGTGCTGAAACAAAGATGTGATTTGCTTTGCCAAGCCTGGCGTTTAACACAGAGTCATTTGGTTGGAAAAGACCTCAAAGTTCATCAAGTCCAGCCATTAATTATGTGCATTTTTTGTCTCCCAGTGTAAATCTTCTCATCAGCTCTGTCCTACCCCCTGGGTGGAGCCACGTGTAGAGTGAATGTCTTGGTTATCAAAATGATCACCACCCATTTGGGTGGGGAGTCTGGGCTTGGCCAGCTCCCACCCAAAACCCACCCATTTGGGTGGGGAGTCTGGGCTTGGCCAGCTCCCACCCAAAACCAGGCTTGCAGGTCAAACCAAGAGGTTGGTGTGCATTTTTGGATGATGTTTACCCTGACATGTGACTCAGCAGGTCCAAATGTGCTCAAGGCATCTCATCCCAGCCCTAAATCCACGGAGCCGCTGCTCCCCTTCTCTCTTCGTCCTTTTATCTGTGGTGCACAGCATGTCTGTGTTCCCCTATCAATGTATCAGGCAAGAATACCTCATCTAAAGTGTATACATTACCTAATAAAATCCTTCTTATTTGGGATTATTGCATCAAATTTTAATTTCCTCACTCGAGTAACAGCATGTCAGCCAGCCCGTCAGCAGAGAGCCGATAGAAGGTGAAAAGAGTGGATAAACTGCAGCAAATTACCACAAACAGATCTCTATCAGCCCTTTGACTGGAATTGACTGGAATTAAGAAGTGAGAAATGGGATTTTTTTTGCCGTGGCAGCTTTCTGAAGCGCTCACCCCCTCCCCTCCTCCCGCTGCAATGCTGGGCTGCGCTTCGCCTTTCAAGTCCCTAATCCTGTAAGAGAAGAAGAAGAAAGAGGGGTGGAGGGGCATGAGAGGGGAGAGAAGTGCAGTTGTAGTTCTTATTTCTCTCAGGCCGGGATCTGGGAGCATAATTGAGAAGCATTTTGGGCAGGTGCTTATTGTGACACTGAGAAGAAAGCAATTTCTTATCGGGCAGAGGAAGAGGACACAGCAGGGAGAGACTCTGCTGTCCCTGGAGGTGTTGTATCTCCTTTCTTGATGTTGTTTATCATCCCAGCATGGCTCAGGCATCTCTCCTAGGGCACCCAAGTGCGTCTGCAGCTGTGGCAAAGCTCTGAGGTGTGTTTTTCATCCTCAAGAGGCTTTTTGGGTGTGTGTCCTCGCAGCAGCTGGAGACTGGGTGGTGTGGTTGGTGTTGAATGCCCTGCAAAGGAAGGGCTGTGCAAGCATTGCCACAGGCTGCCAGGGCAGTAGTGGAATCCCCATCCCTGCAGGGGTTGAAAAGACATGTGGATGTGGCACCTGGGGACACGAGGTAGTGGTGGCCTTGGCCGTGCTGGGGGAATGGTTGGACTGGATGATCTCAGAAGGCTTTTCCTAAATGGTTCTGGGATTCCATGTCCTCTGGACGAGCTGGAGGAGAGGAGCCCTTTCCCCTTGCAGAGCGGCTGTGGTTCTGATGAGCCGCTGCTTTTCTGCACCTCAGCTGGTGCATGGTGCAGGCAGTGCTGCAGCTTCCCTCTGTGGGTGCAAGGGGAGGAATCCACTCTCCAGGAGACAAGCTGAGGGCTGTGAACTTGTGCTTCATCCCACAGGGAACCTCGTGAGGGCAAGAGTGGGGCCAAACCCTGCTGGCACACACAGCCCCAAGACCAGCACTTGTATTACCTTGCAGTGGAATGATACAGATATATGTCAAACATCGTTAAAACAGGTTTAATTCTTCAGCACCATCCCCCTCCTCCTCAGAAACTCCTTGAGTTGAAGAAATAATGTAGAATCGCTGCTGGTTTTGCCCTAGGGTCTCAATAGCTCCGAGTTAATTCTTTCTTACAATATTTCCAGCCCATCAGTGTGAACACTTTATTAAAAGCTCAGGGTTTTATTAAAAAAGGATTGATTTACCCCTGCCCCTCTTGAAAAAACCCTCAGATTTTGTTTGGATAATGTGCCATTCTTTATTTTCTTTGCCTTTTTTAAAGCATAGTCTTTCCTAGATTATTACTTTTCTAAACCTTCTTCCTCCTCCCCCAGAGGGGAAGAGTTATTCTGTTCTCTCTGTACCCACCAGCCGAGCCCTCTCCTTGCAGCCGCTGCTGTCTGCAGTAGGTGGGCGAGGTATGACTTGTTTTAAAAGGAAAGTCAGGGACATTTGGGAGATTCTAAGAGCTCCAGGGTCTTGCCACAGGTTGTGCCCTGTGCCACTTCTTCGGCCCCTTTCCTGGGAGGTTCAAGGCTGCTCCCAAACGCTGTGGTTGCTCAGGAAGGGATTGTCCATCCCCAAGAAGTGGTGTCTGCCAGACTTGTGGGCAGAGTCTGGATGGAAACCAGGTGGGATGTGAAGGATCTTGCCAGGGTTCCAGGAGACAGCATCCATGGATGGTAGGGAAGGCAGCATGACTCCAACACGTGTTTCTTGGACACTGGTGAAACATGGCTCATCCCCAGGAGGTGCCTGTGGAGCAGGAGGAGAAACCCAGGAGGCTGCAAGGAGAATGGGGGGAGACCCAATGCCAAAACCCAGCAGCAGGATATCATCATCATCATCATCATCATCACGGGCCTGTGAGGGCAGAGGGTGAACCTCAGCATGGTCCCTCATTCCTGTGAACAAATGTCTGGATAATTTCTCTCCCGTGGGCATCACTGTGGCACACGCTGCTGAGATATCCGAACGGATTCCTCCTCCACCCCTCCCAAACTTCCCCTGCTGCCACATCCCACTCATCCTTTTATCTCTCCCTCCAGCCCTTGCCCTTGGCTCCTCCAGGAAGAAGTGGCCAGATGAAGTGGCCCATTGCTATTCCCCAGCTATAGCAGGGCCCTGCCTTCCCTCTGCAGGAGGCAATTCCCATTCCATGTGATGGGTGAGGAGCTGTCACACAGCCCCGGTGCCTCCCCGTGGGGGAGTGCCAGGGAGGGGAGGGGGCTCTCACCTGCCCCGTGGGGATGGGAGAGCAAAGATTGCATCGAGTTTGACTCTGCTGCATGTGAGGGTAATGTATAATACAACACAGAATATATAGTAACATATAAAATGCAATATACTGTATACTATATTATAATTACTATTACAGAATATATAATAACACATAAAATACAATATACTATATACTATATACTACATACTATATACTATATACTATATACTATATACTATATTTTAATTACTGTTACAATATACAATATACAATATACAATATACAATATACAATATACAATATACTATATACTATATACAATATACAATATACTATATACTATATACTATATACTATATACTATATACTATGTACTATGTACTATATACTATATACTATTATATATACTATATAATACAATTAAATATATATATATATATATAGTATAGTATAACGTATAATACATTATAATTTAAGCAAAACCGTGCTGGGACAGAGCACACCAAAAAGCATCACCCTTTTTTCCCCTCCACTTTGCCCTGCCCTCCTTTCCACATCCCCTGTTCTGCTTTCCCACCTGCCCCTTGCCCACTTTCGCAGCGGTTGTTGTCTCTCGGAGCTCTTGGGAAAGCACAGTTATTGTCAGTAATTTAGAGGCTCTCCGGGTGGCTGCTGAGCCTCAGCAGCCGAGTGCTGCTCAGAGGCCAGTGACCTGGGATTTATGGCTAATGTTCTCGGTTAATAACATGGATTTACTTAAGGAGTCTGTTGAAATGCCCTCGGAGATCAGGGAACGAGCAGCCTGCCTGGCCCTGGGAGCCTTCTTTATGGCCAGCAGCAGCATCAAGCCCCCAGGGACACGGATCTGGAAGTCCTGCGAGTCCCTTCTTTCCACCAGTGATGCTTCAGCTTTCCCTTTGGCCTTCAAATGATGGATTGCAGGGCAAGCACGAGCCTGCCGACCCACTCTGCTCCCTCGTTAGATATGCAAACGCCTCTGTTGACATTTCCTTTGAGGGAAAAGGAAAAAAAATAAAAAAATTTGCTGCTTTCCCCACTGTTAATAAGCCAATGAAAACAAGAACAGCTGAGTTGTAAATTTTTTCACACTACATTAATTACGGGCATGTGCATGTGTTGGTATTCACAGGGGCTCACTGCACTGCGGCGGGGGAAGTTGACTTATGGAGCAGGATATTTTTATTTCAAGAGCTAAACAAGAATTTTGGGTCCCTCTTATGTTGTTCTTGTCAGTTTTGAGGGACTCTTGGATCTTTCTGCTGGGCTATAGGAACAGTGCATGCTGCAGGATGGAGGATGAGGTGGGTGAGCTGGCAGTTGCAGAAGCTCCTGCCTGGGGGCAATCCCTGGTTCTCAGCATCTGTCCAGCCCTCCTCCTCCTCAAGGGGTTCAGTTAAAATCTCCACAGCTCAGTCAGTTGTGCAGCTGGCTGTGATGGTCAGTGTGAGCAGCCCTTATTGCTTGGGGTGCCTCATCTGAGGAACGCAGTGGGAGAAGAGGCCAGGTTTGAAACTGGGAAGCCAATGGCAGATTGAACTGGTGTAGTGACCAAACTGAAGGGGGTGGGGAAATGGAATTGTTTCCTGCTGGTCATGCTTTCCCCTGTCCCTCCCCAGGGTACCACCGTGCGGATGATAACGGCTGTCGACCAGGACAAGGGACGTCCCCGGGGCATCGGCTACACCATCGTCTCAGGTGAGTCCTGGGGGCAGGGAGAGACCCCAGCAGGGATGGATGGGTGGGTTGGATGGATGGATGATGGATGGATGGATGATGGATGGATGATGGATAGATGGATGGATGGATGGATGGATGGATGGATGGATGGATGGATGGATGGATGGATGATGGATGGATGGATGATGGATGGATGGATGGATGATGGATGGATGGATGGATGGATGGATGATGGATGGATGGATGGATGGATGGATGGATGGATGGATGGATGGATGATGGATGGATGGATGGATGGATGGATGGATGGATGGATGGATGGATGGATGGGATAGGCCTGCAATAAGTCTTTGTCCATCCCATCCCTGGGAAATCATGGTGTAGAACAGGTAGAATGATTTAGGATGGAAGAGACCTTAAAGATGATTGATCGGGATGCCTTCCACTAAACCAGGTAGCTCCAAGCAAATTTGACATTGAAATGGTGAGCCACAAACAGCTTGGCTTCACACAACCCCATGGAGGAGATTTTCTGTTCCAGGAGGGAACAGGACTGAGTATGGACTGAACAGCTTCTGGTGGTTTCTATGGTGTTTCCCAAAAGTTTCAGAAGATGTGATGCAAGGACTGGGCCTGTGAGGGTGCAGAGCTAGAGAAGGAAGCTTAATTAAAGTGGTGGTGGCTTTCTGCCTTCTGATAGGATTAAGTCTGCCTTTGCAGTCTGTCTCTGAAGCCTGGGAGCCCTTCTTGGTGTGGATGAGCAGATCACTGCTGGGCAATGCTTGGCCCCTTTGGCTCCATAGCCTGAGGATCCCTTCTGATGGCAGCAGGGGCTGGGCAGGCAGGGATGGTGTTTCCCAGTAAAACCCATCTCTCATATGGGAAGGCCAGTTTTGGGAGCTTGGGCCTGTTTCCTTGAAGATGCCTTGAGCTCAGCAATCTCTGCCATAGCCCAGCTGACTTTGGTGCTCCCAGGGCTGCACTCAGATGCTGCTTTGGTGAGGACAGACAGGCTGCTCGCTGGGGTGACCCTGGAGCAAGGGACCAGCTTGGTGGGTGTGAGTTGTAACCCTTTTCCTGGCATCTCTTTTAGTGGGAGGGCTCCTTCCCAGCAAGAAACAGGAGCATTGCCTCCCCCCTGCTCTGTGCCACATGCTCCAGGTGCTGCCCCCACATGCAGGAATAATTTCCCAGTTTTTTTTCCTTAAAGCCCAGCCATTTCAAACCTCTTTTAATCAGCCTCAAGGGTCAAGGTGATTTCACCCTGACTTTCAAGTCCACTGATCCTGGCTGCAAGTATCCAGCCTTTGAAGATGCAAGGATTATTTATTCCTCTAATTCCCTCTGCAATTTATTCGAGAGATTCTCCCAGATTGTAGGTACCAGCTGGCCAAGGTGCAGCAGGGGCTGTCTTCTGGCTGATACGGGTTCTTTTTGACTGGAGACTGGACTGAAACATCCATCTAATTTTGCAGAAGTTGCTGAATTATGGTGAAGATGGTAAAATAGCTGTCAGCCTGGCCATCCTGGATGGGCAGTGGGATGGTGGAGGGGGAATCAGGACACTCTGGGATCCAGGTGGAACACGGAGGGACCTGCAGGCAGATCACTGCACACAGCCTTGCATCTGCTTGTGTATGCCAAGAGCTTAACCCTTGCCCGCAGTCCTGCCTGCTGTGGGCAGCTCTCCTACCGGAGAATCCAGCAGAGCAGATCAAAAGAGTGATTAAACTATTCTGCACTACTATTTTTTTTTTTCCAAACATGAGAATTATGAAGTGTTTTCCTAACTGGCTAGGCATCTTTCTCCTGTCATGACCAGAGTCTCATGGAGAAGGGGTTGGATGGGAATGATCACCCTGTGGACAGAGCTAATGTTACTTTCTGATGTGTGAGAGTCCAGACACAGGACTGGCATCTAATGCATTTCCAAAATCCTGCTCAGCCAAGGCAAGCCATTTTCTTTTTGGCAGGCAGGTAAAGCCTAATTAATTTCTCATTATCCTCAATCATGATGGTAAAGGTCAGCGAGCAGATTTTTGTGCCTGAGCTGGAAAATTTTTATGGCAATTTGCAAAAAAAAAAAAAAAAGTAAAAAAAAAAAAAAAAAGCCTAACATATGGGAATGGAGAAGCAAATTAAATTAGAAACTGACCGTAAGCAAAAGTGAAAGTGGCTGGTGGAAATATCAATTAAAGCTGGTTCTTCCAGGAGGGGAAGTAGCAGTGATGCTGCTGCCATTCCCCTGCAGGGATGGATGATGCCTTTTCCCAGCTCTCAGACTTTTTTGGGCACAGAGTTGGCATGTGGCTGGCCTGCTTTTGCCTTTTGGACTGGTGCATACAGCAGTAGAGAGCTGAGAAGCAACCTGGCCGTTCATCATCCCTTCGGTGTTAATGCCTAAAGCATTAGTGTGCTTTGGAGGTGGGGTTTAAAAATTAATTTGGAATTGCTGCTGTCCCGTTCGGCTCCATCCCTCGGGCAGCCACGTCTGGGGATGTACTGCAGCAGCTCTTATTTATACAGCTATCTCCAGCACAAGGTCCTCCCGTGACAGGAACACAATAAAACTAAAAGATTAACCATAACCACATAAAATAAGACTTGAGATCTAGCTTTATGCCGCCAGCTTACAAAGCTGTTAAGGATGAGATGATGGAGGAGCACTGGTGTAGCTGTGCCGTGGCTTTGGCTGCTTGTCCTGCCTGTATTGGGAATCATTTCCATATCTAATAGGGAAAAGCCATTTGGTTGTTTCTACCCCTTCCTTCCCATCAGAGTGTTTTAACTCCAGGAAAATGTACTTTTTCACTCCACACTTTCCAAGGAGCGTGCTCACTGCCCTGTTGATAAAGAAATGCACAATGAGACCTCACAATTCAAGCCCCTCATGCCAACAGGCTGGTCAGTGCCAGGGCTCCCATTGCTCCAGAGGGTGTTCTGCTGCTTTTCCTGTGGCCAGAGCCCTGTGTTAGCCCTCCCTCCCCAGCTGCAGTGACAGGCTGGAGATGCTCAGCCACTGAGGTCAGGACTCTGTTTGAAGGACAGATAATTAATCCAGCAAAGTAATCCACAGCTCCTTTTTGGCAGATTTATGGAGATAGCCTCTGTACCGGGGACTCTGCCTCATCATCTTTCATTTCCCAGGCAAAGCGAGTGACTTGTTGTATAACACAGCCTGTTCCAGATAAGGCTTTTCATTTAGGGGAACTCTCGGGCTAACAGAGATTGATTTTCCCGCCGGGAATCGGGAGGGCCCTGGCGTTTTGGGCAGGATCAGCCCTGCAGACGGCAGTGTGTTTTCACATTTGCTGCCTCTGCACATCGCCTGGGGCACGGGGAATCCTCTGGCTCTTTAAGGGAAGGATTTTCAGCGTGAGCTAAACAGCAATTTAATTAATAGGCAGGAGGAGACTTTGCCCGCGAGCTCCTCTTAGGAAAACGTATTGACTCACTTGTTGCTTGCTCGCAGTAAACTTTGGACTTCATTTATTTCCAGGAGAGTCAGGAGCCTTGGAGTCTTCTGGCAGGAGGATGTGAAGGTGACCTGTGCAGCTTGGGCAGGCACTGAGGGGTTAACCCAGGGGAAAGGGTCCCACACGTCAGTCTCTGCCTGCCTGACACATTTCAGGTGTGGTGATGGATGGGCAGTGGGAGATTGAACAAGGGCAATCTATATGTCCTTCCTAGGCCTTGGAAAGTCCTTCAGCAGGGAAGGGAGCAAGCTTTCACTCACAGATGGTCCTTAGAAGAACCCCTTAGGGTGGGATTCTTCCCCCCCCCCCCCCAAATTTGATTGTTTTATGAGACTGATGCAGTTTCTAGCAAAGACTCTTTTCCTTAAGAAGGTGCATCCCGAGGGAAACATGAATTAAAATCATTATTTGCACAATGCAGTAGAAGTGTGAGTTACAGAAGTGCGAGGGAAGCTGAAAAGAATTGTTCTCCATCTTCTGGATTTCCTGGTAATGAATAAAACGTCATAGATATAATTTTTTCCATATAATATATTTATATGAGTAAAAAATCAGTACAGTAGCTCTCAGAACATGTTTCCCATGCTCTTAACAGAGCCAGAGTGCCCCACTGCCTTCCTTGTGAAAGAGCAGCATGAATCCTTGAGGAAAAGTCATGGCCAAAGAGCTCTCCAAGCCCTTGGCTGCTGACATCCCCCTCCATAGCTTGAGCTGACTTAATAAAGAAGGCAGAGCAAAGCAAACCCCTTCCCTAAAACCCTTAAGGGTTTTAGGGAAGGGGTTTGCTTTGCTCTGCCTTCTTTATTAAGGTTTTAGGGGAAGAACATCAGGGGAGAACCCTTGTAAGTGGGGACCTGCTCATTTTGCTATTCCCTGCATCGCTCCACATTTTTCCCACATTCGCCTCGCTGGGTGAACTGCCGGGGTGTTGAAGCCCTCATAAATTACACCTGCTGGGAGGGCCTTCCCGAGTGATTTAAAGGCAGCCATCACAGCAGAACATTTCTGTAGGAGGACACGCTGATGGGTGGAAAAGTGCCTGTCGCCGAGTTATCCATCAAAAGCTGTTTTTTCCCACCCTGCCAATGCAAGGGGATGAGACAGCACAAAGCAAAGATGGTGGCTGCGGTCACAGCCCCTCTTCCCTTGGCTCAGCTGCTCCTCATCTTCCTGCACGCTGTTTTTTGTCATGTTGGCATCTGGCTTTGGCTCCCTGGCAATCCAGGAGTCATTGGGAAGAGATATGATTGGGATAATGGTTTGCGTGGCAGGCGGTCCCGCAGCAAACGACCCCCTGTAATTAAAACTATACATTCCCTTTTATGTGGAAATAGGAAACAAAAGCATCTTTTCTGTTTAGTTTCTGGGACTTCCTGTTTAGCTTCTTGGGATTTAGTGGGTGTTCAAGGCTGAGCAGCCTGATCTAGTGGAAGGTGTTTGGAATGAGATGATCTCTAAGGTCCTTTCCAACCCAAATCAGTCTGGGATTCAATGTTGACAGCCAGAGGAGAACGATGAACCTGGGCCACCTCTGTTCATGTCATGGCTAGCAAAACAGCTGGTTCAGAGGTGGTTTTTAATAGAGGAATTTCAGAAAGCTGTGGATCCTGGAGATGTGAGGTTTATATCAAAAAGCACATTTGAGATGACGTGGGGGAACAATGGTTGTGGTCCAAGACTCAGAGTCCTTTTGTGTGAGGAATTACACTCAGAGCAGAAACTCTGCAGGTTCTGTTCTCCTCTCTGGTGCTCAGCCACAGCTCCCAGGAAATCTGGGAGGGGGATTGCACTTTGGGTGACAAATACCTCCTTTTATTTCCTGGTACTGTACATTCCGTTCTAAAAAGGTGAACTGTGTGAGCATTTGATGTGAGCTCCTTTTGTGGCTCTGCAAGATTGGAAGGTCTGCTGGTTGTGCTATAATGGACAAATCCTTGGGGAAGGATACTAAAAAGGCCTGTTTGCAGAGCAGGCATGTGAGAAGGAGCGCTGGCACACAGCTTTGGGCTCAGATCTGATATTCCAGATCGCTCCATTTCCCCAGAAGAGCAGCAAACCAAAGTCCCAAGCAGGAGAAGGGGACACTGGTTTTATACAGCTCCTCGATTTCCCGGAAAGCTCAGGTGGTAACAGCCAGTTTTTCCTTTGGAATTGACTTGTTGCCTTTGAATTGAAGCACAGGGCAAGGTCCCTGCCCTGGCAGTGCTTCCCTGCCGGCGGCCTGGGGGCAGGAACTCAAGGTGAAGAGCAGCGAGGTGCTCACGGAGCTGATGGACTATTTATCCGCTAATAACTGTGTCTGTTGCTGACTCCATGAACCACATCCAACAGCATCTATTTCGGTGCCCGAGGAGCCCTGACGGAGCACATTTTGATTAATAAATTATCCGGAGCAAGGTGTGTGATGGGCTCCCCTTTCACATCTCATGAAAGTCACCTGCTCCAAGTTCAGCGGTGCCTTCCCAGCGTGAGCAGCCCTTCCTGCAGAGGGGGGGTGGGAAAATTATCCTGCCCTGGGAAAACAGCTTGCCCTGACTGACAGGTGGCTTTTCACTAGAGGAGGGCAGTAGCTGCATCTCTCCCTCCAAGGGTTTTGAACAGTGCTCAAGGCTAAAGGGGTAGGGAAGAAGGAGGAGATATTGATGGTGGATTTTTTCCACCCTTTTTCTTCCCCCCCACCCTTTCTCTGGGTTTGAGCCAGTACTTTTAACAGCCTTTTTAAACGGAGAGCTTGGCTGAGGGCAATTAAACATTATGGCTCTCATCTATAAAACCCCTCGTTATATCAGTTTTTCTCCAAAATGATGCCTATGCCACCATCCGTTCCTCAATGAGCTTGGAAAAACACTCTGAATGGGCTCCTGTGATCCATCCCAGTGCTCCCAGCCCAGCATCCCAGCAGTGCCTGCCTTCCCAGACCCCTGGCCAGCTGCAGTGTATGCAGGATGTGTTCTGCTGCCCCTGTACCTGCACACAGACAGATGGATGAGAAACTTCTCCTTCTTCTTGACCCATGTCGTAACAAAAAACTGGGCTTGTAGGTCCTGAGCAAGCCTGTTCTTTGCCAGGTGGGAACAACAGGTCTGCCAGAAGTGGATTCATACTGCTGTCCCAAAGTTCTTAATTTTTTCTCGTTGTCATTCTCCCCTTTCCCTCTGTCTTTCTGATATTTAAAATATTTCCTGCCTTGTTTTCCTTCTCTTTGCCCCCCATTTTGCTGCTTAGCCTTTCCTTTCACATCCTTTAATTCCTGCCACATTCCTGTGTGTATCTCTGGTCTCTCCAGAGAGAGGAAAGGCAAAATTGGCTAATTTCTCCCCACCTTGTTTTTTTTTCCCTTGTTCTCAGGAAAGTGAAGGCACTTGGAGATTATCAGAGAGATTTTGGCAAGGGAAATGAGCATTGTTCAGCAGTGTGAGTGTTTCAGCAGGGATCACTGGTCAGAGCAGTGAGGAAGTGGTGGTTGGAGAGGTATTGGAGACACCTCTTTCCCTAAATTTGCAAATTTGCAAAGCCAGGAAGTCTCTGCTAGTAGAAAGGAAGCCCCAGTGGGCATAGGATGAGTATCTGATGGTGCTGGGGAGGCTGAGCTAGAGAAAAGCCTCTGATGAGCAGCTGGGATGATGGGCCTTTGGGCCCCCAGTTTAGTTGCCCATCCTTCAAAAAGTGACCGTGGTCAAATATGAAAGGAATAACCATTTTTAGGACACAGAACGTAGCACTGTGTTGAGTCAAATTCATCCTCTATTGACCCAATTCCACTAAACTCCATTGTTTCTGCATTTTATTGCAATCCATATTAGGGGGAGGTGACCCTGAGGCATAAACTTTGCCATGGCAACCTGGTGTCCTGGAGCATTGAAATGCCTGGCAGCACAGTCCCATCCATCTCGTGGAACGTCCTTCAAAGCTGGGATGGGAAGAAGCTTCCTAAGGAGTCAGCCATAAATTACTGCATGAAAGTGGGCAGTCAGGATGGAAAGGGGGGAATTGTCTGAGGGAAGAGACTGGAGATCTTCATGTACAGCAGCAAAAGATCAGGAAAAAATCCCACAAGGCCATTGCTAATATTTTAAGTAGCCTGGCATCAGCTCATTAGGCTGGTGGGTGGTCAGTGGGGTATTTGGGATGGAGAGAAGGGATGAGCAAGGCCAGGAATGGGAGGAATTCTGTCCAGGGTGGCTCTGGGGTGGGAGGGAGGGGATGGCTGGACCTGGAGGCTTTGGGCATCCCAAGGAAGGTGCTGTGATCAAACAGAGGTTGGAAGGGAGCAAGGTGGATGCTGAGCGATGGGAAACAACTTTCTGTGGCAGCAGATCTGTCTTGCAGCTCCCTTCCAGGGAAATGACAAATGCTGTGTGTGTTTCCTTCATGCTGAGATGTATTGAGAAGACAGGGTTTATTTTTTACTTCCTTTTGACTGGGATGACTGGAATTTACCTGCAGGGTTTCCTGGCTCCCGTCTGCATCTGGTTCAGGGGTTTCTGCATGCCTCAAGATGCTGAGGGGAGCTGTGTGGGTGACCATATGCCTGGATATGACCTCCTTGGTCATCACTAATTCAGCAGCCTGCTCTGCTTTTGTGTCAGGCTGGTGTCAGGTGTCCCAGGCTCCACACACCAACTGCTTCCTTCTGTCTGGCTCACAGGGAGAGCACCTGGAGCTGCCACAAGCACATTCCCAACAGGACATTGTCCTTTTGGTACCTGCTGGCCATGACACTCGAGCGTGTTGTCTTTATCCTCTCTGGGTGTCTGATTCCAGAGGATTCCAGCTGGGGATGGGATGGGGTGGGGTGGGATGGGATGGGATGGGATGGGATGGGATGGGATGGGATGGGATGGGATGGGATGATGTGGAGGCAGCCCAGTGCTCTGTGGCATCCTGGCTGCTTGCTTGCATGAAGGGACAGGCACAGGGAGAAAATTTGGCACCAATAGAGGAAAACCAGGCAGCTGCATAGGGTCAACACATATGGCAAGAGCATAAAAGCAAGGCAAGTGCCTACACCATTTTACTGATACTTTCACTGGCTTCTAATACATCCAGCGAAGAAATTCTTGAGCTGTGTGAGGCTTCTCTATTACCTGATAGAATTTTTTTCTTTCTTTAAGCTCTGCAGCCTCTCCTTGAATACATGTGGACTTGTATCTCCCTCAGCACCCTCTGGCAAGGGGCCCCACAGCTAAAACACCGCCTGTTATGTGGAGGATTCCTCATGAGCTTGGTCCATCTGTGCCTCCCTGTGATTATCTTGGACTGATGTCCTTTAATCCCTGTATTTTAGGAGAGAGGCTGTGCCCACCCCAGGAACACCAAACCCTGCAAATGCAGGTGGTCACTCAGAGGGGAGCAGCTGGATTTGGTCCTGCTTTCAGTTTTGCTGTTGCAGATTTTAATAACTAAAACCCATTGAAACTCTCCAGCTGCCTCCAGCACTGGCAGGTTTTGGCTGTGGAAGGACAGTCCCATTTTGAGCCCTGAGCCAGGTCAGGTGAGAGGAGGAGAGGAGTGTTACAGCCGTGACATTTCAAAGCATGTTGGACTGGCATGCCAGGTTTCTAGAGCCCTGTGCTTGGAGCTTGTGTCCTCTTGCTTCCCTCCCTGTTGCCTCCAGCACTTTTTGGGATCAGCTGTGCCAGCTGCTTGTGCTCACATTCCTGTTATTTTTCTCAGGTAACACCAACAGCATCTTTGCACTGGACTACATCAGTGGAGCCTTAACCCTGAATGGGCCCCTGGACAGGGAAAATCCCTTCTACAGCGCTGGATTCGTCCTCACAGTGAAGGTGAGACCTGCTCCAGCTGGTTGACATTGACAGAGCAGGATGGGGAGGATACCATGTTGTTCTCTGGGGTATCCAGAGCTACCATGTGATGACCAAGTGAGAAGTTAAACACAGTTCCTTTGTCTGGTGACTGCAAACATGATGTGTGAGGGCATTTTTGCTGTCCTGCCTGTGGCTGTGCCTGCTGGCAGCAGGCAGATACCCCAGGCTTGCATGTAGCACCAGACACATACTCAGGCACCTGAATTGTGCCTACTTTTGCCTGTTTTCCCTCTTTTTCCCCACCAAAGCCCTGGATAAACATGACATTTTGTCTTGTCAGCAGGCAATGGTGTAACAGAGCATCATCCATGCCTTCCTGGCACCGGGAAGGAATGATGCTGGAAGTTGCCTTGTCAAGAAAAGGCATTGGAGCGTGGCTTTCCAGCCCCACCAGCCCCACCTGAGAGTGACTCCCTGGCTCTGCTCACAGCCCTGTAATTAAAATCAATACCAAGCTGGGCAGCTAGTTGGAAACACATTTAGAAGTATAGATTCTGCTGGGCTGGGGTGGGGAAAAATCAGCAGTGTAGGAAGGGTCATTGATTGGGAGAGAGGCAACCATCACACCACCTTCTTGTTTCGGCAGGTGTGATGCCTCCTTGGAGGGGAGCAGAGGCACAAAAAATCACCCCTCTAGGTCCCAGACACGGTTCAAACTGTGGGGCTTTGTGTGTGAGGAGGAGAACCTCACCCATCCCTGGTATCGTTTAATTCAGGCTTTTATAGTTTCAAAAATCAAAAGAAGGAGGGTTGTCTGCTTTTAACAGGGACAAAAATATCTGTTTAATCTTGGAAAGGTTCGTGAGCCTGACAACTTGCCCGTTTTCCACCCTGCATGACAATGGAGTTCCAACCACGTTCTGTTGGTCTGATAGATTTCCATGTCCTCTCCCCACAAACTTTGCATCCTCCTGCAAATGCCAGCTCTCTGCATCCCGCATCCCCAGGACCCAAAATGTTCTCTGCTGCTCTCATCCTGGAGCACACAGTGAAAATACAGCTGGATTGCTCCTCGCTGGGATCAGCCTGTTCTTGCTGTTGTGTGCAGAAGCAGTGAATAGCAATGAGCCGTGTGGGTCGTGATAGCGTTGCTTTTCCATGCCCACAACAAAGCAAGATTATCCAAAGGACAAGAGGAGGGATTCGGCTTGAAAAGGCTGTTTCATGAGTCTTGCTTCTCTGGCATTAAAATCTGCACTCTCTCCTTTTGGGAAGGCAGAATTAAAGTCCTTCTTGAGACCGAGGTGCGATGTGGACTCATGACTCAGCTCTGTATTTAGACACGTGTTGCCAAACCTATTTTAAGGTCTAAGTCTTCTTTTCCTCTGGTGCCCTAGTTTTCAGCATACTGAGTGGTTCACTGTCAGCTCCCAGTCCCACATCAGGGATGGCAGAGGAGAGAGCAGGAGTGCTCTTTGCCCCGTTGAGCCTTCCCTTATTTTGTGGACTGTCCCCTACATCTCACAAGGGACACTTTTTTTGTTAAATGCTTGAGGCACAGAAGTCTCCTGCTTGTTCTTGTGTGACTCCAGATCCTGCCAAGCTGATGCATGACAGAGTCAAGGAAGAACTTGGCCACAGCCATCCTAAGGGAAATGCTAAACCCCTGGGAAGGTTTCTGAGAGTGTTCTGGGATCAAAGGATGAGTGATGGGAGAGTTGGGCTAACATCTCCATGTGTTAATGGAACAATGGCAGAGCCAGTTGGGAATCCTTCTGTGGCAAAGTGGAGGAAGAGAAAGCTGCAAGAGTCTCTCACCACACCATGCACACTTCCTTTACATTCATTCTTGCTGGAAAATAAAGGCTGCCCTGTTTTCTCTGCCTGCAGGGGACAGAGCTGAACGATGACCGCACTCCCTCCAACGCCAGCGTCACCACCACCTTCAACATCCTGGTCATTGACATCAACGACAACGCCCCCGAGTTCAATGCCTCCGAGTACAGCGTGGCCATCCCAGAGCTGGCCCAGGTGGGCTTTGCCCTTCCCCTCTTCATCCAGGTGCAGGACAAGGATGAGGTGAGGTATCCTCTCCCTCCTTTGCAGGGTAGCACTGGTTTGGTGTCGGGGTGGGCAGGGGAGAAGTCACTGAGGTACCTGAAGTGCATGGTTCTGTCCCAACATCCGCTTTTTCAGCTCTCACTGCTGCCAGTGCTCTGTTTGCTGTGTACCCCGAGTCCATTTCCCTCCCCAGTGTGCAGGCACTAATGCAGTCAGGATTGCACAGCCCCTGAGAGCCAGAAAATAGGATTGTCTGGGAGGCTGATCCCTGCCTGTTTCCTGAGGGCTCTTGTCAGGCAGCGCTTCGCCAGCCTGGTTTAGCAAAGGAGGAGTTTTCCTTCTGGGCTCCCGACAGGGACGTGCCAGGGACAAGGAAGACAGGAGCCCCAGGCTGAGTCAGGGAGGAGGTAGGAGATGCCCCTCGGAGTGGGGAAGACTGGGATACCAGTTCATCACTGCAAACAAGCCAGGAGTGTTGGAGCCTTGTTCCTCCCACATGTCAACAGAGCTCCTATTTGTCACGCTCCGACCCGTGCCGTGTTTGGGATTGCAGCCTCTGTTCCAGCCTTGGGCTCCCAGCCTTCAATTACTCTGATTATCTGACTTGTGCAGTTCACGTCTGGCTGCTCCTGTGTGCTGGTCCCCCCCCAGCCCCACCACGCTGCTGGGTGCCTGCTCCAAACTAGTGCTGACACCTCATGGTGAGCTGTCCAAAATGGCTTGGAAAGGCTCTGCCCGCAGGCTCCTGCTGTTCCCATTCTTCTTCAGGCTGAGCAGGAGATGAGGGGAGAGGGTTTGTCAGAACAAATGCCATCACAGAATGGGCTGGGTTGGAAGGGACCTGAGAGATCAGCTCATTCCAACCCCCTGCCACGGGCAGGGACAGCTTCCCCTAGACCATCCAGCATCGTGGCAAAACATCACCAGGAGGTTTTCCTTATGTTTCAGGTAATAGGAAACAAAACCATCCCCCCCAACCCCCAAAATCCCAGTGGGTCAGTTAAAATGTGCATCTTTTAAATTGCATTTTCTGGCTGAGAAGATGGATTTGCTATTCCCCAGCCCTGGGTGGAGTTCACCCCGTCTCGTCAAGCCACCCAGAAATCCCATTTTTTTCCATCTGAAGTGATTATGACACAGAACTAATAACTTACTGGTGACATGATGTCACCATCCAGGAGTTATGAGTTCAGCCTGAAGAGGTGCAGATGAGCTATTAAGCAGATAAAGAGACTGTTTTTTCTTGAAAATGTCAATTGCTAATAAAGAAGATATGGATATGACAGATGCTTAGGATAGTTTCTGAATAGAGCTGCTGTCGTACTTGCTGAGAGATGTCAGCAGATCCATTCTTGAAGGGCATTGTAACACTTCTGTTTGTGCCACCAGGATGAAGGATCTGTCATTATTTCTGGTTAAAAGCTCATTTTACTGGAGTGACTCCCATTCAAGAAATCACTTTTCAGCCTTGCTAATTTTAAAATGGGAGAATAAAAAATAGCCTTGCCTTCCCCATCGCACCAGCAAAAAATACAGGCTGTTCTTTTGATGTATTTATTTAACTTCCTGAGATTTCCCCAAAAGAATTGGCTGAGATTTTTAAAACTGCTGAGAGAGGATCTCTTGTGCTAAGGGAGTCTGAAGGAGTTTTACTGTACACGTCTTCAGAGACCATCATATTAACACAGATTGCTTTGACCATGGCATTATTTTCACTGATAAGAAGCAGAGGAGATCTGATTCTTGGAATATCTGGAGGGAGGAAAGTTATAAGCACTTGGTTACCTTTTTTTTTCTGCAATATCCTGTGATGGATCTTCCTTATTTCCTCTCACGGATGCTTGCAACTGGGTTAACTGTCAAGGTAGCACTTCGGGGGGAACAAAGAGGGAGAAGATGCCTGGCTTGTGGAAAAGATGTGTGTATGAGATAGAAGTAGGACTGCACCTGCAGCCAGCACTGCTTCCCAGAGAAGTATTTGTAGAGCTCTGAAGACCCACCAAGTTTCAGCGAAAGAACTACAGAAAGGTTAGATAGCTGCCTGACAGCGATATTTTGGATGCTCAAGTGCCCTGTGAGAGCTGTGAGGGTTTTACAAACCATCTGGATTCGAGGTAGCTGAGGTGGCACTGGGCTCTCTCTTCTCTCCATGGATGCGGGGCTGGAGGGATGTGTTGGCAAGGACCGAGGTCTTCAGGCAGGGATGTGACTGAGGACGTGGCTGACAGAAGCTATTCTGGCAGCACTGGCTTCATGCTGGAGATGACACGACTCATTTGTGTAAGGGGCAGAGGGAAACCAGAAGAGAGTTATACACATCTCCAGGGAAAGCAGAGGGAGGAATAAATGAGAGCAGATGGGTTGAGACACAGGAAATCAAAGCCTGAGTCTTTGGGAAGATCGCTTTGCTCAAGCTTGTCTCCTGCCTCCCAACTTATGTCACAAAGTCCTGGGAGAGTCCCTTGGCAGATTGCTTTGTTCCTTAGCCTGGGCCTGGCCCCTCTGGGAAATTCAGGCACTGCTCCTTTAGCCCTCCAGCTTGTCCTGCTGTGAGGGAGCAGCCTGGACTCTGCCCCGTGCAGGGGTCCTGTGGCTCTGGGTGGTTTTGGGGAGCCTTCCTTTCGTTGTGCCTTTGTTGAGCTGGGGAAAGGGCTGTCACATGGGTCTGGCTTTAACACACACCGTGTGGGCTGCCAAGGCTGTTAAACAAGGCTTTTCAAAGCCAGGCCCACACAGCCTTTTTTAACCGTGGGGTTTTTGGCCTTTCTTTCTTCTGGTGTGTTTTGCACAAACTGAAATGATGGCTTTTGGAAGGAGTCAGATTAAACGATTCAGCAAAGCACTTAAAAATGCATTTCCGAGGCACACAAGACCACACTTGAAAGCCTATGCTTGGCTTTCCCTCTGTGCTGTAAGTGCCTTTCTGCAGCTCAGCTGGAATTAACCTCTCAGACAAGGTTCCCAAGCGAGTGTCTCCAAGGAGAAGCCCTTCCTCAGAGCCCAGCCCCTGCAAACTCCCACCTTTCACCCCCCAAACGTAGCTGTGGTCTTGCTCCAGGAGGAGCTGTGAGGTGGGATGGGGAGCTCCTCAAAAGGAGCCAAGGTGGCCCCACATGTGGATTTGGGGTGCAGCCAAAGGGTGTCCAACCAGGTGTGCTGCTTCTCCTTTCTGCATTCTCTAGGACTTACTGAAAGCGAAATCAGTACACAGGTTTTGCACTGAGTTTTCAATCTGCCCCTCTTGATCAACTTACCTCATGGAAGGTGTCTCTGCCCAGGGCATGGGTTGGAATGAGCTGAGCTATCCCTTCCAACCCAAACCATTCTGGGATTCTATGAGCCAAAAAAAAAGGCATTAATTGCTGTGCAACTGAGTTTCTCTCCTGCCAGATAGAGAGCAGACCCTTGAACAGCTTTCCCAAGCCATTCAAGAGCTGTTTATGAAAATCCATTGAGGTTTCCCAGTGTTTAGGCTGAACCTATACTCAACTGGACACCCTCAGGCTGTGGTTGGGTTCTCCTCATTCACATTGTGGTGGTTCAGCAGGGGGGAATAAATCCTGTGTGTGAGGCAGAAGATTAGAGCATTGCCATCTGCTTTTACAGCAAGGTTTGTTTCCAGATTGAGAACAAGAGCCCTGAGCTGGGGAGCAGGTTGGTGTTAATTTGCAGGGCTCGTCTGCTGCTGGGCTGGGATTTAAGAGACATGGATGCTGATCTGGGAGACATGGATGTCCTTTTTGGATATGCTGGTGCTCTGTACCTGGTGGTTTGATGCAGTATCACAGGGAGAAGGCAAAGGTTTGGCCATCCAGGAAAAGGAGCAGGGCATCCTTTGGGGCATCCCCCATTTCTTATGGCTCTGGCATCCATGGAATCCCGTTAAGGGAAGCAGCAACCTTCTCTGCCAGGCCATGCTGGGGCAGCCAGCTCTCCCATGGTGGCTTCCACTTGATTTTTCTCTGTGCAATTGAGTGAAGAGGAAGAAAAGGGCAGAAGCTGTCTGAAGCACCACTATCGTGGTCTGACATTTTAAAATCATTTTGAAACAATTCTCTAATATAAGCACATCGAGGAAGGTAAATGGGGAATTTAAAATAAGGAAAATCTGGGCCGTGGGAATACGCTCTCTTTGTTGCACAGAGCTCCACCAAAGACCCCCACCAGGATATCCTGTGTGCCCATGCGTGTGCAGGTGGCAATACATGATTCATCCACAGCATATATATGCATATGACAGGCACAAGCACTATAAATATGATCTACATGGCAAGAAACTGTAAAGGGGAATTGACGGCACACGAGTATTCTCTCCCAAAAGTGCCAGCTGCCAGTCGGGCTGAATTAGATTTCACAGGGGTTTTTGCAATACATGGAATTCACCAGCAAATTACCCTTAAAGAGGGAAAATCAATCATTTGGAGCAGAGATAAGCTGAAGGCGAGGCAGCCTCGGATTGATCCCCGTCTGTGCAGGCGTGTGTGGAATTCAGCAGATAACCTGGGGAGAGCAGGGAAGGAGAAAACTCCTCCGGGAGGGAGGGAGCGGGCAAGGGCTGACACTTATGAGGGACAAAAAGAGGGGAGAATAGAGCTGCTAGCGTGGGGAGGAGGATCAGAAGGGTCGGGGAGCATTTTGCTCCAGGCATCCCGCATTGCATGCCAGCCCAGTGAGTTTCCTCAGGGATGCAGGGCACAAGTGCCAGTGCCCAGTGAGCTCTCCAAAGGGTTAAAGGCAGCGGGTGGGACAGGGGTGCTGGGATCCCGAGCTGGCTGGGCAGTGGGAGAGAGGCAGGCAACACCCAGAGAGGCTGTTCTGGGTTAAATTCTTTGAAATGGGTGCAGGCAATAACCCTTGTGTTTTCAGAGGAGAGATTAAGTACCATTTGTGTCTGACTCACCAGAGCCAGGCCTAAGTTATCCAAGCCCTACAAAAAGGCACTAATTGCTTTCAAAAAAAACCCAAATTCTTCTTCTTTCTCCTTCCTTCACCTCCACTCCTGAACTCTCAGCTTTCCTTTCTTTGTATTAGAATACAAATAGAATTTGAATGAATTCAGAATGAAGGATATTAAATCCTCCGTAGTCTGCTGTAGGTAATAGCCCAGAAAGTGCCTAGAAAGTGACTGGGAGAAAAGCTGGCCTTGCACTGGATTTTGTGCTTCAGGAAGGCAGGGCTCTCCGTTTTGGAAAAGCAAATTGCACTGAGGGACCCAAAGGCAAATCTGTACTGAGGCAGTGTGAAAAGGACAAAACTGAGGAATCCCAGGCTGCTTTTCCCAAGTCTAGTTCACTTTGTGCTGAAAATGATTGCAGGAAATCAACCTACCCGTGCACCTCAGGGAATGTTGTGGGTGAGGAAGGGTTGTCTGCTTTTCTAGGGATTTGGCTTATTTTGTGTTTTACTTTGTATTCTTGTGTAGCCATTGGTAAGTGATGCTAAATATTTGCTGTGAATGCTGGAAGGTGGAATTATTCCTGAAGCATTTCTGGGTGTGCTGCCACAAGGAAGGGGCTGAGTGGGAGCATTAGTGATGGATGAAGCCAGCAGGTGATAGTGGGTGGAAAAGCAGCAATAAAAACGGTGATCCATCCTCAGTCCCAGCTGAAACAGCTGATGTGGCTGCCCCAGCCTCCTGGTGGGAGCAGGGCTTTCCTGCTTTGTAGTGAACTCTGCCACGTGAGTGTGGATTGCAAGTTAGGAGAGCAGATTTTTGTCTCATTCACAGCAGGTGCATGAGCAGGTCCTACATGAAGCTTCAGACCTCTGGGGTGACAGCTGTACCCACCTGCTGGCATCTCACACCCTCACACCTGAGCTCCTGCCCTTGCCTGCCAGGGTCCTGCCTGTGCCCAGGGCTCTCCCCCTGGAATTTCAGAAGGGATTTCAGGCTGACAACCAGGACTGTCTAAAATTCTCAAAAAATGCTGTGTGATCAGCCAGTGTGGCTTTTTGGAAGCAGGGCTTGGTTGTGAGGTTGATGTGGCAGCCACGGCGCGGCTCCGGTTACGTGCTCCGAGGAATACGCGCACGGAGAACAAAGCCGTAATTACGCCCAACTGCAGCTCCTGTTGTCTTTGAGCTGAACCAACACGAAATTTCCCTCGGTTGTGGTACTGGCTGACAGATTTGATTGCCAGGAAGGAGGCAGTGGGCAGCAGCCTTGAGCCACGGCGAGGCAAACCCCGAGCACTGGCATGGGATGAGAGGAGATGGAAAATGTGTAGCTGCATCCCGGTGTTAGGTGATAGCAAACTTCCCTCCTTCCAAAACCTGGTTTTTATGGGTCAATTTGTTTCAGAGGGAGACAGGTTTATTATGGTAGGGTTGCTGAGCTTTGGCAGGCTGCTCCTTAATTTGTGGCTCTAAAGGAAGGCAAGGGGCTCGGTTGGTTTGCAGTGGTGGGGAAAAACTCGAGGCATGCAGGAGCTGGGAGGTCAGGGGACTAGGAGGGGAATGAGCACCTAAAGCAGGTCACTGATAACATCCTGGTCCTCATCCTCGGTGCTGCAAGGAGATGATGGTGCTGGGCAGTGATTGCTGCACACCAGGACCTTTGAGAGCCCCGGAATGCAGCGCTTGTTTTTCCTCTTCCCAACCACGTTTCAAACCCCTTGTTTGCTCTGGGTGGCAGGAGCAGGTAGGAAGGGGTGAGGGAAATGTAAGCAGCTCCCTGTGGCTTCCTCTGGAGTGGGGGGTCCTTGCTGTGAGCCGGGCTTAGCCAGACCCTTCTGCTGGGCAGCTGATAACAATTTGAATATTCAGAGTTGCTTTCAGGCATCCGCAGGGGGCCCGCAAGCTCCGGGAACCAGGAGCAAGGAAAGCAGCATGGGGGCCGAGGCAAAAAAATAAATAGCTGAATAAATATATAAATGGCAACTCACAGCAGCCCTCCCCAGAGGCAGCTGTATCCCCCTTCCCCAGACCTCACGTAGGGAGACTGAGGCACTTGAGGGGCTCCTAATTAGGGATAGTGGGTATCTGGAGCTGATCTCCTTCCCCACCTACAGGGGAATTAATCCACCTGGCTCTCTTCCTGCAAATACTTGGATTTCTTTTGATGTTTCAACTTTTATCTCGTGCCTCCAACAAACTCACTCTTCTCTGGCTTCCAAGAAAATCCCTTGCATCTCGCTGCCACAAAAGGTGCTCTCGTGTAGTGCAGGGAGGGTGCGGGCCCTGGGAGGGATCCTGAGGGCTCCTCAGCAGAGATGGGCAAAAATTCCTCAGTGGAGTAACTTTTTGTCGCTGGTGGGAAATGGGAAATGGTCATTTGTTGTAAGCCAACATCCTGAGGAGGGCACAAAACAGCTTGGGAAGTAATGTTTACTTCTGCCATTCTCTGTATCCTCTGCTCCCTCCCTCCCAGGGGTGTGTCTGGGGGATCAGGAGCATCCCTCACTTCCTTGTTCAGCACTAAAACAGCTCAAGGTGCCAGTCTACCCTGAGATGTTCCCACTGTCCACCCACAGCGCACTGCTGGGCTCCTGAGGCACTGGGTGCCCTTGTGTGGTTCTGTGGGTGTCCTTGGGGCTTGCTCCTGCTGTGGGGCTCCGCTGGGAGATGCTCAGTGTGCCCTCAGCTCCATGGGCTGCATGGAGGTGTGCAAGGAGAAGGGCAAGGCAGAGATTCTGCTCATGTCACCCACTCTCAGCGGTCACACTTAGGCAGCTTTTGCTATTAGTGCCCCTTCGTGCATTTAATTGGCCACTTTTTCTGATAGGAGGGAGATCATTCAGGGAAAATTGGAAATGCATCTCTGGCAGCTTCTGAACTTGCTTTTTGTGTGCCCTGCTGGGCCGTGCTCTGGGAAGGGGGCTGTGCTCAGAGCAAGGCTCTGAAAGCATTGGTATGTCTGCGGCCTTGCTGCTTTGCTGGCCAGGTCTTGGGAAAGGAGGAGTTTTCCCAGTTCCCAGTTTGAGCTGCCTTACTGGGTGTCGGAATCTGTGGGTGTTGGTGATTCCGAGATTGTAGAAAGTCTCTGTCTCTCTGCCCCTCTGCCAAAGCAGAAGCCATAGTTCGTCTGTGCTGGTTTCAAGGTTGTTTATTCTGTTTATCTCTACCATGTTCTGCTGCCCTGCCGCAGCTCTGTCCTGCAGGGCAGCGTGTGGGGCTCTGCCCCTCAGTGGGATGGTACAAACATTATATACCAGAAATTACGCGTACTATATTTACAATAATGTGCCAATATCTATCATGTACGTTGAACAGTGTGTCCCTAGCCTAAACCAATAGAAAAATGCCAACATCACCAAGAACATGGAGGTAAGGAAGAAGAAGGAGGAAGAACAGGATCAGGCCCACTTTCCTCCATCTTAGAACTCCTGACCCCCCTGTACAAAGTAAACCCCCCCCCTGTACAGGTGTTAAAACCCCCCTGTACAATACTAAAAAATTTTCCCTCTAATTTGTGACTACTTTTACTATACCATCTAACCCTCTGTGACTGCTTATTCCACCTTCAAAGTTGGTAATTCATTCCATGGTTCAAACTCAAGATCACAGCTGTTTTCAGCTGCTTGCCAGGGTCTAAAATGCTTCTGACCAAGGCCTGGAACATCTGAAAATGTCTGAGGGACATTTTGAGTTCCGACAACTGGGAAAAGCCTTCTGCATGGGAGAGGTACCCAGGCTGTGCCCCCAGCCTGAGGCAGTGAAAGCCCAGCGTGTGACCCCCTGTGTGGTGTGTGCACCTTCAACCAGCAAAAGGGACTTTCCCTCTGTGTGCTGTGCGGGGTCATCCCAGGGCTGCATTCCCACTGCTCTCATGTGCACATGGATTTTGTAAATAAAACACCAGCCTTGCTCTTTCCCTTCCCAGGGACCCAACAGCGTTTTTGAGGTTTACCTGGTGGGCAACAACTCCAACCACTTCATCATCTCGCCGACCTCCATCCAGGGGAAGGCGGACATCCGTGTCCGCGTGGCAGTGCCGCTGGACTTCGAGACCATTCCTCGCTATGAATTTTCGGTAAGGCTGCGCCCCTGGGCTCTGTGGGACAGCCACAGTTTTCAGCATGACCCAAGAGTGGCCATTAAACATCTTCCTCTCTCTTGTCCAGTAGCTGAAGAGGGCCTAAAAGAAAGATGGAACAAACTTTTCAACAGGGCCTGTTGCAATAAGGACAAAGGGGGATGGCTTTTGATGGTTGATTTAAATTAGGTGTAAGGAAGGTTTTTTTCCCATGGGGTGGTGAAACACTGGAACAGGATACCCAGAAAGGTGGATTTCCCATTGCTGGAAATTCAGGGTTAAACTGGATAGGGCTCTGAGCAACCCAGTCTAGTGGAAGATATTCCTGGCCTTGGCAGGAGGCTGGGCTATATTGCCTTTAAAGGCTCCTCCCAACCCAAACCATTCTATCATAATGAAACTATGAAACAGTGGAGCACTACAGAACGGCCAAAAAATTGGAAATTATAATAAAGAAGGAAGTGGGGAAGATATTTGCTCTGCACTTTCTCTTTTCAACATCCAAAGGCTCAGCTGCAAGAGCTTAAGCAGAGCAGGGCCATAAAAGCTTTATAGAGCATAAAACTTTGTTTTAAGAGCACCTATCAGGCGCCAAAACCCTCCCCATCCTCCTGGTCCAGCTCTGTTGGTGGTTTGCCTTGAGCTGGCTCAGCTGGTGAGGGAGCTGAGGAGAGCCTTGTTTACTCCACTAAAGAAGGATGGGTAACTCTCCCAGGCTTCCCAGCATCTCCAACCCTCCCCTTGCCTTCCCATTTTGCCCAGCTCTTCGCAAACGAGAGCGTCCCAGACCACGTTGGCTTTGCGCGGGTGAAAATCAACCTCATCAACGAGAACGACAACCGGCCCGTGTTCAGCAAGGTCCTCTACAACGTCAGCCTCTTTGAGAACACCACCGTGGGCACCACCGTCCTCCAGGTCCACGTGAGTAGGAGCATCCCACTCCCTCTGCCGAGTCCCTGGCATGTGTGTTGGCTTTATGATGTCCCTCACGCAGGGCTAGCCCAGGAAGGGAGCATCAGGGGATGCTGGTGGTGGGGTTTGCCTGGTGGGCAACCTGAAGTTCTCCTCCTCTAAATCACTAAAGCCCAAATAAACCGAGAGTAACTCATTTTTAACACAACAACGCATTTGATTTGCCTTGAAGTGTCTGGAGAAAAATGGTTCTCCAGGGAAGTGTGGAAAGTAACCCCAGCTCCGTGATCCCTCCTCTCTGCTTTATTTACCCTGGAAGATGGAAGGTTGGTGGGGTGTAGACTTCTCACGGGCTTTTGGAGCAGATGTCTTGACCTTTCCTGTTCTCTGGAAGGTGTGTATGTGTTTCCTGCCACACCAGGAATTCAAAGAGGGAAATGCACTGCATTTCATCTGCAGACACCGATCCCAGTGGTCACGGTGCCCCTGGTGTGGCTTTTCTCACTGCCCTCTTTGGAAGCATCATCTTCCTCAACCAAACCGAGGTCGGTTGCACCATTCAAAGAGCAAAGGATGGAAAAGAAGGGGAATGGCTCTGTTTAGCAGAGCGTGGCGTTACATGGCTGGCAGCAGAAGAGAGGCGGGCAGAGGTGTGGTGATAGCAGGGGGTGTTTCCATAGGGCTCATTTCCTCTTCTGCGGGTTGGTTGGAATCCTCATGGACAAGACACGTTTCCTGGTGCATGAGAGCGATGGCAGCACCAGTGTGGGGCACAGCAAGAACCACAGCAAAACCCTGTGCTGAAATACCATTGGAAAAGGCATCAAAGCTCCTCTGGGATGGGGAATATCACAGCAGGGAGCACCAAACCCCCTGCTCCACTTTGGGTGTGTTACTGCCACTACCATTAGTTGTGAATGAGTTTGCTTGGCTCCGTCTCCAATGAATTTTCTCCAGCTGCCCTCCTGCCCCCTCCTTGTCCCCCTGCTCTCCCAAGGCACAGCCCCTGGTCTCCCATCCGTGCAGGAATGCCCACTCAGAGGATAAAAGCCCGGACAAAAAGAGTTGGGTGCATGTGCCTGTGTGTAAGTGTGTTTACTTTACAAACAGATGGTGTGAAACTGTATAGAGCCCCCGAGCTGTTCCCATCTGACAGTTATTAATATTTCAAGCAGATGTTTAGCTAGTCAGGCCGTCAGACACTAAACAATGAGATTGTTACTGCGTCTCCTCTTTCCCCAACTTCCAGCTATGCCAGCATTTCAGAGCGAACACAAAATGCCAGGAGTTGAATCTTCTATGGTAAATCAGAATGGATGCAATTAGTGCTGAAATCCAAATTGCCCTCCCAGCTGATCCCGAACTTTTAACAACCCTCATAAAGTACCAGCTCCTCCTGCTGTGGCCGCTTGCCTTTGAGCTGCAGCTCTCTGGTCGCTGTCTGTCTGTGCCATGTCCCTCCACCTGTCCCACATGCTGCAGACAAAAAGCCTGCTTTCTTTGCTAATCAATTCCTTCTCTCCTTTTCTTCCTTCTTTTCCACTTGCTCGAGAATATTCCTGGATATTCACACATAGGGGTTAGAGATGGGGTTTTGGAGAAAGACTGGCCAGCCACATGGCATGCCCACTCCTTTGGTGGCTGCTGGATGACATCCTCATGAAACAGGACTTTTCTTGGCTCTCTTCTTTTTGTGCTCCTTTGTGCAAATAAGTGCAGGTTTGGAGAGACAGTGGGGTTCAGAGTGCTGAGGATAAATCAGGTGGCTTGTAAGGTCAAGGAAATAGCTGAGTAGGGATGAAGGGGGGAGTGTGTGGGCTGGGTGAGTGGTCGCTGAAGGGTGGCAGGAGGCTTCGTGCCAGCTGCTGCTGCTGGAGATGGCCAGGCACAGCTGGCAGGACAGAGCAGTGCCTGCAGCATCTTCCTGGCAGGGAGACAAGCAGCTAAAACCCCAGGAGCTGAGGCAAGGGGAGGTCACTGATCTTCTGCCCAACCCAGAGTTCTGGGAAAGGAGGATAAGTTGCTCCCAGCGACCCAAAAGCCCCTGGACTGTTTGCCCATCTTCCAGTGAGTGCATCCTGGCTATCCCACCTTGGTTGTGGCTGATGGACTGTGTGGAGGTGAGGGGAAAGGCTCTCCTCAATGCCACCCTCCCCAGGCTGCCCTCAGCATGGGCAGCTGAAAGAGGAAGGCAAAAGGAAAGAGCAAGTAGACTTCATTTGCAGTGACAAATGGCTGCTTGTTTCCACAGCATTTCAGCTCCTCATGTCAGTGACAGCAGAGAAACATTGCCCGTTGCACGTATAAATCAACTGTGAAACAACCCCAAGTGCAGGCAGCCACAGGCACCCAGAGCTGCTGCCTGCTCTCCACTCCCTGCCTCTTTCCCTTTGCCCAGGGAGGAGTGGGCTCGGATCTGTGGATTCCTGGTCAAACCTCAGCGGCTTCCCTGGCATGGAGCAACCTTGTCCACCCTCTAAGACTTTGTTTGCTCTCTGCTTAGCATTCCCTCCATCTCCCTGTCCATCCATTAATTCTGTGCCTGAAAGGCATTTATTGTTTAGACTCAGGTAGTCATTTGCTTGCACAAGAACATCTGGAGAGTCCAGGTTCCACAGGAGCAGCTCCTGCCCTGTACAGGGAGCCCACAATGTGCCAAAGGCAGCCTTCTCTCCTGCCTCCATGCTCTTGGAGCATGAGAACAAGCTGAGGGAGCTGGGAAAGATGCCCAGCCTGGAGAAAAGGAGGCTCAGGGGGCCCTTCTGGCTCTGCACAGCTCCTGACAGGAGGGCACAGCCAGGTAGGGTCAGTCTCTCTTCCCAGTTAACCAGAAAAAGAGGAAACAGCCTCAAGTTGTGCCAGGGGAGGTTTACATTTGGATATTAGGAGAAGTTTCTTCAGTGAAAAGGGTCATCAGGCATTGGAACAGGCTGCCCAGGGAAGTGGTGGAGCCACAATCCTTGGAAGTGTTCAAAAACCACATAAATATGGGTTGTGGGTGCGTGGTGGGCTTGGCAGTGCTGGGTTGATGGTTGGACTCAATCTCAGAGGCCATTTCCAGCCTTAATGATTCCATGACTGTTTACACATGTGGTTAACTCCTTAGGCCAGAGATTCCTGGTTTTGCAGTGTGAAGGGCTCCTTACTCTAGCCAAAGTTTCCAGGCCACATAAATCATGGCTGTTTAGAAGTACATGTCCATTGCACGTCCATGACAACTGAAGGACAAGCAGCCTGTCCAGGGCTCTGCAGTTGTTAGAGGTCTCTCTCAATGCAGACTTCATTTATTCGCTGCCCCAGACTCTGCTGTGCCAGGAAAAGGCAGGCTGGAAAAGCTTGGAGGTCCCACACAACAGCAAACACCTTCTGTGAAGCAGGAGCAAAGCGGGGAGGTGAGCAGAGCTCATCCTGAGGAGATGGGCCAGTTCTGCCCCAGTACCAGCAGATATTGAAATATAAATTTTTTTTCTGAAACAACTGGCCATGAAGCCTTTTAATAACATAACAGAAAAGGTCAGGGAAAGAATTTCACACTTCTTGAGCAAGCAGGCAGCCAGTATAACTTCATGCCTTCCAGGAATGAGGCAGAGAGAACATTGCACCCTGGATTAACTGAGGCTCTGACACCTCCACCAGGTCCTGCCTGCCTGGTGGCCAGTGGCTTTTGATGGGTGCTGGCTTTCCTAATAGGAGCAGGCTGGAAGGATGGATCCTGGAGATGTGTGCTGAGGCGTGGTGCCTGCTCTGGCTCAGGGCAGAGGATGTGGGGCTCTGGGAGAGGAAGCTCTGGGGGAAGACCATGCTGGGGGGATGAATGGCTGTGTCCAGCTAGAGCCGTGATCAGAGTGATAGAATCCTTTGGGTTGGCAGGGGCCTTAAAGCTCATCTAATTCCAACTCCACTGCTGTGGGCAGGGACACCTTCTGCTGCTAATCCTCAGGCCCTTGAGTCCTGAGGCAAGAGAAGCCTGTTACTCTCTGTCCTGCTCCAGGCTGCCTCATTGCCAGCAGCAGGAGTGCCACTGCTTCACAGGCCCTCCTTCAGCACCTCAGCTGGGACAGGAGAAGGCAGGGAAGCCTGGGGGTTCCATGCCCAATGGCTGTGAAGGGCACTGGTGCTGCTCTGGCATCAGACATAGTTGCCCAGGTCTCTGCTCCTTCCTCTCCCAGGCATGGAAGCAGTGGAAAGTTTGGAAGGAGTCCCCATGGTTCGTTCTGGTGGGGCTCCCCTGAGGATCTCTTCTGCTACCTGGCCAGTGCAGGAGAGAGCTTTCAGCTGGAAAGTTTTTTGGCTGGAAGAAGCTACATAAACATGGCCTTGCTTGTGAGGTCACCAAGACCCAACCCAGCTTCCAGTGAGCTGCCTCCAACAGGGAGAGGAGGGGGCAGCTCAGCCCAGCATCCCCTCCTGTCCCTGGGCTCAGGGAAGGTGCTTTGCCAGCAGCTGCCAGGGGCCTCCTGAAGCTGTGCTCCAGCTGCTGATGGATTTGCTGGACCTGGAGAATGGGGAAAGGGCCCAAGACGGCCCAGCAGGAGGTGGGAATTACAGGGCGGGAGATCTCCTTAAGCTCCTCGTACTCCACAGATCTGCACAGCAAAGTCCTCCTGAAAAGCTCCGATAACCAAAATCATTAAAGCCCAAACAAACCAAGAGTAACTCGTTTTTAACACAACAATGCATTTGATTTGCCTTGAAGTGTCTGGAGAAAAATGGTTCTCCAGGGAAGTGTGGAAAGTAATCCTAGCTCCGTGATCCCTCCTCTCCGCTTTATTTGCCCCTGTCTGGCTTGGCTGCACAGGCTGGGATCGGTGGCTGTGGGCTCCATCAGCTGGCTGCCAGGCAGCAGAGAGCTGGGGGATGCTGCCAGCCCCCTTCCTGCTCCCCTGCTGGAAGCCTGGATGCTGAGAATTTTAGACTTTCTGTGTTGAAAGGCACAGACCCTCAAGAGAACACTGCATTTGACCTGAGGCCATGGAGAATGCTTCCAAAATTGAATGATAGCGCTGGGATTGTGGGTGTGGAGTTTGAATAGAAGTGTGTGATATCACCTGGTGGAAAACTTAGAATTTAAGGTTTTAGAATATAGTAATATATAGAAAACAAGATGGAAGTTTTAAGGGGGAGGCTGGTCCTTCTTCTTCACCTTCTGCTCCACAGGTTTGAGTAGTTTTCTGTAATTAGACAGAAAAGTCTGCATTGAGGGACAGGGAGGCATGGAGGGGCTTGCAGGGAATGAATTACCCACTTGCCCTCCTTCAAGCCCCACACAAACATCTCCCAGCAGGCATTAGCCCCTGCTGCTCCTGATCCTGTCCTGCCGGCTCTTCCTGACTCCAGCCAGGTCAGGCATGGATCAGATAGCTGAGCCATGCTTTGGAAACCACATCAGCACCTCTCTGGGATGATTTGTGTAGCTATTTGTCCCAAATCATTGCTGAGTTAATGACTTCCTTCTCTGTGGGATATCCCCCTCCCAAATTCCTGAAAGGTTATGTGCTCTGCCATGCCTTGGTGTCCTCCTTGCCCTGAAACACCTCTGGCCTGGGGTGGGGCTGAGCTTCTCCTGGTGACAACCACCCTCAGGAAGTCTGAAATGGATGTGGAGGCTTTTCAGAGCTTTAAATACACACATACACACACACACACACACACAAAAAAAAAAATAAAGAAAAAATAAAAAAAAATTTTTGGGGCAAGCTGCCAGTGGGCTTTCCACAGTTTTCTTTCAGAAATATTTTGAGCATCCTCAGCAGACCTCAGATTATAAACTGTGGTGTCCAATTCAACCAGCAGGCATCGATTTCAGCATGGGAATGAGTCTCTGTATCTTGTGATATGTGGCAAGGCAGGTACCCTGTTCCCTCATGGCATGATAACCTGAGTCTCTAAGGCAGTCTTGTGTGTAAAAAACCCCACTACTTTCTCTGTTTTTTAGTGAAATCTGGATTAAAAATTTCAAATTATTTGACAGAGGAGGTGAAGTGATGGTGTCCCTGTGTTTTTGGCAAATGCATTAGCCTGTGTATTCTTATGTATGTGTGTGCATTCAGTATATATATATACAGACATATGGGTTCACATTCCTTGGCAGTCCCTTTCTCCTACCCCTCCAGGGCTGTCCCCTCCCTGAACACCATGCCCAGCACATCCATTCACCTGGATTCTCATCTTCCCCCTCCCTGCCACTGCACTTCCTCAAGAGAAGCCTTGTTAGTAAGAACCTAATGAAGTAAATGTGCTAATTAACCTTCCATTACTCTCCTCATTAAATCAACCTTTAATTTGGTTGGCAAAGTTCCTCTCCTTTACCACCCAGCTGTCAGTTTTCTTCTGCTGTCTCGATCTCTCTTTGGCCTCCTGTTGGGGATGGGAAAATCAATCCCGGCCTGATTTTCTTTCCCCTTCTTTCCAGCCAGCTGTAAACGCCAGTCAACAAGAAAGTAATAATGTACTTTTCCCACCCTGGCAAGGAGAGTTGCAGACATCAATAAACAGCTATTTAGGATGCAAATCGCTTTCCCAATCAGCCATCAGCCTTTGAGTTTGGCAGGGATGGTCTGTGGGCTCCAGCATCCCCTCACAGTGCTCCCACATCCCATCCTGCTGCTTTGCAGCCATCCCAGAGCAACTGTGGGATGCCCAGAGAGTTGCATCCCTCTGGCTTTGTCCCATTCCAAGTACTGATGTGGGTGGAATGAGGCTCTGCAAGCCTTTGGGAGTTCTTCTGGTTCCCTTCAGGATTCACCCCACCCTGAATCCTGCCATCCCTGTGGCCTCTATCCCCCAACACCTGTGGAGCTGCCGCTGTCTGTTGTTCCTTGGTGATCTCCAAAGCTTTTCTTTCCCCTTTTTCTTGAAGAAGAAATAAATGGAGGGGGGCAGAAGCAGATGGGGATCAAAGGCAGTAGCAGTGGTGGGTGGGGGGCTCACCTTTCAAGTCAATGGATGGATAAAAAGGCATCCAAGGATCTTCCATGGGGAATCAGTGTGGGATAAACCATCCCCTGTCCCTTCAGTGGCAACTGGGGTCCTCTCCCAGCATTAGAGACCGGTGCAGCCCATCGTCTGATGGTGGTCGGCAAGGGCTGCCACCATGAGGACAGCACAGGGCTTCTCAACCTTTTTCAGCTGACTGACCCTCCACATTTTGCTCAGAGGGTTGAGTTTGTGTCCTGCTCTGTGAGGACTCACCTGCCCCATCTACGTTAGGAGCACCTTGCACCTCCTCTACCTTCTCGCATGGGTTATGGAAGTACGGGGTGGGGAAACACTGGGAGGACTCCCAGCCCAGCTTCCTCCTTTCCTTCTGCTTTATGTGGATGGAAAATGTCTTGGAAAGTCCTTGCTGCAGAGGAGGAATGGACAGGGTGCTGATAACTGGGGACTGCCAGCCAAATGTCCGGGGCAAGCTGGGTATGGCAGCGGCTCAGACATGCGGAGAGGATCTAAGAAAGCAGGAGGGCGTTCAGAGGGCACGGGTGGGAATATGAAAGCATGGCTCAGCAGCAGCTCATGGAGGCTGGAGAACTCTCAGCTGGACGTTTCTGATGTCCTCCAAGCCTGGGCTTTGTCCTTTCTTCCAGCCCTTCTCCCCACCTGTGGCCCACACAGCTCTCCCTCCCTGTCAGCATCTTAATTGATCTTGTTGTTCTCAATCCCCCCCTCCCCAGTGCTCCATCTCCAGCTGTGCTTAAACAGAACAAAATCTCTTCCAATTTCCCTGCCGCTTAAAAGAAAATTGAATCCTTTATCTGCAAGAGAAGAGGAAAACTGCAAACACAAGAAACAGTAAAGAGTTAAATAATCAAAGCAGATGATTCCAAATTGCCTGGAAAGTTAAACATGAATGGCTTGGCTTCTTCCTGCGTGCTCCTTGGGTTCTTACAAGTATAAAAATATGCTTGCACTCCTTGTTCCCATTAAATATTCTTATCAAGCCAGCTCTGTAAATAAAGGGAAGGGGAGGAGGGAGTTACCGGGCATGATTGACAGATCTGAAGTCCTCGTCTTTCTGTCAGGGCCCAGTGCTCTTTGGCTGTGTTTATCTCTTTAATCTAAATATCAATCCGTGAGACCGAAATGGAGTGGAATAGGAATCACGACAGCCCAAGAGCTGAGGATAGAGAGAGAGAGAGAGAGAGACTTATTGCAGCTTGTGCAGCCTCTCCCTGTCCTGATGGAGCTGTCAGGAAAAATGCACAGCTAGAGCAGAGGTGGGAAAACAAAACAAAATCACAGCCTGGCCCCTTCCCCCCGCCCAACCAAAAAAAGAAAAAAAGGAAAAATCCCAACAATTCAGCCTGTGAGAGGGGAAAGAAAATCAGGAAGCAAATGCAGCCCTGCTCCTGTCCAAATTACACAAGCCAGGCAGCAGGATTCCCCCCATGCCTCCCACTGTTCCCAGTAGAATGGGGTTGGGTGGTTTTCCTTTGCTGCTGGCTTTGCCTGGTGATTTGGGATGTGGCTGAGAGTTCAAGGAAGAGGTGTTCCCAAGGTGATGCTCTTTGCCATGTGAACACCCTGGCCTCACACCTCCTTCTCAGCAGTCCCTTTAGGGCCATCACTGTCTTCACCTTGATACATCCTCTCCCAGACTCTTCATGCTTTTACACCCACAGAGTTCCTATGGAGCCAACACTCCTGTGATTTTAATCTGTTTTCAAAACTGTCCTCAGCCCCCACGTCTCTCCCAAAGCATCCAAGGCTGTTTCCTCGAGCAAAGGGCTCCCATGGGAATCATCACCCAGGGGCTGCTGTTGGCTGAGTGACACTGTGACACGGGCAGTGTCACCCCTGGGCAGATGACTTTGAGTTGCCCCTGGTGCTGCTGAGTGCTGAGGTTGGTGTTGAAGAGGAGGGTAATTTGCCTGAACTGGGTGTTTGGCAGCCATTAGATGTGCCAATCATCTGGGTTTTGCCATTCCCTTTCTCCAGGCTGGGATGCAACATGTTCATGTCCGTCTCATGGCAAGGACCTGTTCAGCCCATCCCTCCTCCTCTGTTTTATCCCCCCTGTGCCTGCTGGGCCTCTCACCTGCACGAGATGCAGTTGCAGATGGTGGGTGGCGTGATCGGCTTCCCAGAGCGCTTGCAAACACTTTAGTGATCATTGAGAATTTATATTTCTTCCACCAGACTTTGACCTTAATTTCTTCTATTTTGCTGGGCTGTAAAATTCATTAGAGACCCAACAGCGAAGTGATTGAGATGTCAGGCCAGGCAGTTGTGGGGTTATTTAATCGCTGAGATGTGCCACTTGCCATTTAGGTGGACAACAGGGGAATATGAAATCAATGCGGTTCATTAGGAGAGGACTTGCATCCAGCTCCAGTAAAACCCATGGGCATTTAAATGGTCTTGGGTGTCACCAGTGAAAGCTCATGCTGGAAGAGCCTGTTTATCTCACTTTTGGGCCATCTTCTGTCACTTGGTGTTTTAAAGCCCAGTCTCCAGCCATTCCAGCAGCCCGGCTACAGTAAACCACTGCCCGCTAAATCACGGCTGCCCAGGCAAGTGTTAACCTTGCCTGTGTGGAGCTGATGTTGCAGGGGCTGCTGTTATAAAACACAATCAGGAAGGCTCTTGTTTTCCCTGGTGGCTGGCAGAAGAGGTGGGGAAAAGCTCTGCCATTCCCAGGGGGGTTGATTGACTATTTTTCCCCCCTAGCCGGGTTCAGCGCAGCCCTCTGGGGTCATTAGCGCCGATTGAGCTGCTGGCCCTGGGCAGGCTTTGGAGCGGCTGGGGAAGCGGTGGCAGCCCAGCATTGCCTTGATTCCCCACTCCCTCTTTCCCAGCTAATCATGGAGCCACCGGGCTCCCGTGCCAGCCAGCCAGGGGCTCTGATTGCCACCTCCCGCCGGGCAGCCTCTCTGTAAAAGCCTGGGGGGAACGCGGCCGGGCCAGGCAATGCTGACAAAAGAGCTGTTTTCCGACTAAAGTCATTCCATAATAACTTTAAGTAGGTTTTCCATTGGTTTTCCATTGGGCTTTTGCAGCCTGGTGATTGCATCTCATGGAAGTGCTTGGCCCTTCACATTTGTCGCCTCCAAATCAAAATCAAATCCCAATCCCAGTGGCTGTCAGCAGTTAGCTGTTATTCCCCTGGGACCTGAGGCTGCCTTGAGGAAGGGATGTTTGGATGGCTGCCTACTTAATACATGCAGGTTTTGGTGGCTCCAAAAATCAGTTGGATGCCAGGGCATGGCTTCCCATCCTGGAATTCCTGTACCACAGTCTGAGCGGCCCGTGGCTGCCCAGTCAGCCCCAAGCAGCAACTAGATCTGCCGCACTTTCCTAGAAAACAAGGAAAAAAAACCCAAAAAAAAATAGGAAGCAGATGGGAATTCTCCTTCTGTTTGCTTTCCCAAGCCACAGGCATCTTGCTGGAGGAAGCCAGGGACAGGCTCTGCCCGGTCACTCCAGTAGCCTGACAGCTTTTTGACGTCCTGTAATTGCTTTCCTGCCACAACTCTTTTAAGCAGAGAGCTCCTGGCCAAAGCAATTTGTTCCCCATCAATTTTTATTTCCTGCTTTGTGCATGTAAGGGAGGGAAAACAAAGAGGGCGAAGGAGAACAAACAGAGCTGGGACCTGCTCCGGTGGGAAAGGTGGGAAGGGTTTGGCTCTCCAGCCAGGCAGGACATGGCAGCCCTGATCATCATTCCAATGGGCTCTGCTCACCCTGCAACCAACTTCCAGCTGCTCATCCCTGTCTGGCAGTTTTGGGAGGAGAACTGCCATCCCAGGGGCTCTGTGGGGAATCTGGGCCACCTCGAAGGCTCTTCTTGGTTCTTCGAGCCCTCGCTGACTCCTCCTGCCGTGCTCCCCGAAGCTGCTGCGAGTGGAGTTAATCTCCAGCAGTTTAAGGAGTCGTTGAGTGGGTCTGGCGGATGATGAATGTCGAAACCATTACCGGGTGAAGCTCCATGGAGCTGTTTAAAACTGAATTCTCCCATGTAAATTTCTGCTCCATCAATCCTGATGACATGTCAAACATTGCTATTGTTTCCTGAACAAATTGGATGACATGCCCTTTCCTGCAGAATTGCCCAGGAGAGAGCAGAGCTGCTCGCCAGCTCCTCGCTTTTGTCTCCAGCTCTGCTGGCCTGCGGGTGGGGAAGGGTGGATATGATGACCCTTGGTGGGACAAAAGGAGACATCCCAAATATTTGTGCTCGGGGGATGCAGATGGACAGAGAGCCAGCCAGGCCATGAGTATTTTTGTGTGATTTGTGTGCTGGGTGCCTACATCCTGCTGCAGCAAATAAATTAATCCTTTGGGTTATCCAGGCTTCCTCTTCTTGCTACTGTCTCAGAGTTTAGCTGCACAAATGTGGGATTTTTTTTAGAAATGGACTGTGCTGGTGACAGCTCATAAAAGTACAGATGTGGACCCGCGTTTTCATCCTGCCCTTTTGCAGGCTCCAGTGGGCAAATCCCGCTTTAATATTCCGGGCAGGAGAGGAGAGCCGTAAAAGCCATTTGATTGCTTCTCCAGGTGGAACCCCGAGAAACTTCCAGCCAGATGCCTTTCCTCCCCGGGCTGTGGGGATGGATGCTGGGGGGGAAAACGAGTCAGTGATTGGGAAAAGCCACAGGAAAACAGCTGGTACCCTGGGAATGCTGACAGCTCAGTGGGGTTTGGGGTGTTCTGCAGGCGTGTGCTCTCTCGCATCCCTCAGCGTCGCTCTGCAAAGGGAGTGTGTGTTGCCTCTCCAGGGGCTTGAGCAGCTGAACATCCTTTTTTACCCTTAGAGGGGAAAAAGCTTGGTAATGCAGAAACAGGTGAAGATCCCAAATTAAATATGCTGAGCTTGTGTGTGGTTTGGCTTTTTTTTAGCATGTTCCCTGTCACGCTCAACTAACCTGCTCCATTGCCCGGCATTATCTCCATGGTGCTCAGTTGCCAGGAAAGCCATCCAGCCGGCCTCACCTTCCACCTCCCTGCTGTAAATCAGGGACATTAATTAGCCTGGCTGGTGAGGTGCTGGATGGGGCAGAGTCAGGCTGCCTGTCCTCCTGGCTCCTCTGGAGAGGGGCTTTTTGCCTCACTGGCACTTTTGATGTCATCACAGCTTGTGGTCCAGACACCCTCCTGACTCCCCTCTCCCCAGGGCTCCCATTCCCTCCTTGCTAACCTTCTTTTAACCTTCCTCCTTCCCTATCTTTTTTTTTTTTCCCTCGTCAGAAGAAAATTACACTTTCCCAGTGTTGTCTGTCACTGCAATAAGCACTTACGAGTGCAATTGTATGGGGCCAAATGAAGGGAATTCATTTTGCCCGTGCTTTCTGGTACTGTCAGACCCCCTGTAAATCATTATCTCATCACCAGCCCATCCAGGTGCATGGAAAATGCTTTTCTGGGCTCTGCTCTCGCACCAGCCACTTAGGAATGAATGGAACTGAGGGATTCACAGCAGTTATGGGCACAGAAGTAATGCATAGGAAAAATCCTGGCTGGAGGTTGGGGGCTGGCATTGCTGAGGGTGCTCAAAGCACTCAAGGATTTCAGGGAGAGAGGACCCAAAAAAGGGTCTGGTGGCAGGTGTTAGGATGGGGGATTAACCCCAAAATGAGCTGGCTGAAGGATGCTGGTGTGGGCAGATGCTGGGCTGACCCCCGTTTCTCTCCAAGTGTTTCCATATGGAAGAGTTGCCACACTCTGCCTGGGATGGAGCACCTCCATGGATGTCCTCTGGGAGGGAAGATGGACCACATAGGGACTTGTCCCCCAGGAGTGGGTGCTGCTCACTCTCTGGGCATCTCTCCAGGCAGATTTTTGCAGATTTGTTCCATTTTACCCAACGCACTTCCAATGCCCACGGAAAGGAAATCGCATTGCAGCAGTGGAGAGGAAAATCAGCAAAACCAGTAGGTCTGGAAGGCTGGATCCTCCAGAGCACCCTTCAGCTGGCACCAAGCAGCAGGAGTTCACTTCTCAGCCTGGAAAAGTGTCTGGGGAGAAAAACTTAAATAATCCTGTCTGGTTTTCCTGCCTTTTGCTCTCTGTCACCCCGTGGTGTGGCAGGGGAGCAGTGCATGGGGTAAAGCTGTGCTCAAGCTCCTACTCTGCTGTCAAGGGTAATCAAGGCCATCGATAAATCAGGAAGGTTTCAGGAACAAGCTGTGTTCCATGCCACTCCTAAAATACAGCCTTTTCCTGGTATCTGGACATAAAATGTGTCTTTGACCCTGCTTCCTCACAGACCTGTTGGTCTCTAAGTAATCCAGACAGGACTCAATTTAGAAAATATACTGGGGGAGAAAAAGGATATTTTGGGGATTGCATTCCGCTTTCCTCACCTAAAAATAAAATTTTCTGCTCCTTTTTCCTGCTGCCACTCATGCATATTTTATATATTCATTAGAGCAAAGACTTTGAAACACAAATAAATCTTGCTTTGCTCATCCAGAGCTGACACAGCGAGTTGTGAACACCTTCCCCAGAAGGTGCTGGTCATTTAGCCGTGACCAGCCTGCTCCAGCTGCAGCAGCTGCTGGTGGAGTGGATGCATCCTGCACCATCCCAAACCACTCCATCCATGGGAATGCAGCAGATTGCACCCCCAGAAGGGCTATCCTTTTGGAAAGCAAGACCAAAATCACTATTCCTTGCTTTTCCAGATCTGTATTTTTACCTGGGGTGCCATTCTGAAATGTGAGAGATTTTTATTTCTCTACTCGTCACGGTTTGGCATTGGCACCCACGAAAGCCGTTCACTCACCCTCCCCTGCCACAGCTGGGCAGAGGAGAGAAAAAAAAATTAACGAAGGGTTCATGAGTTGGGATAAGGACTGGGAGAAAATACTCCAAGGGGAGGTACAAAGTGAGTTTATTACTAATAAATTCAGAGGAGGATATTGAGAAGTGAAATAAGCCGTTATAAATCACCTTTTCTTCTCCCCAAACCCTCCCTCCTTCCCAGTGACAGCACAGGGGACAGGCTGTGGGGGTTTGGGTCATCACCTAAGGTTTTCTTCTTCTTGGCTCAGGGAGAAGAGTCCTTCCCCAGTAAGACCATGAGGTCCCTCCTACGGGGGACAGTTCTCTGGGAACTTCTCTAGCATGGGTCCAAATCCCATGAGCAGCACTCCTACCATACCTGCTGCAACCTGAGTCCCTCCCAGGGGCACACTTCATCCCAAAGTGCTGCAGCATGGGTCACTCTTCCATGGGGTGCAGTCCTCAAGGGCAGGCTGCTCCAGCCTGGGAGCAGGGCCCTTCTCTCCATCAGGTCTTCCACTGGAGCACAACCTCCTCCAGCTGCTTTTCTTCTTAAATCTGTCATCACAGAGGCATTACCATCATCTCTAGCTGGCCCATATTTGGCCAGCAGCATGTCCATCCTCAGAGCCATCAGGGGTTGGCTCTGCCAGACAAGGTGGAAGCTTCCAGCAGCTTCTCACAGAAGCCACCTCTGTGGCCCCCTGCTACCAAAAACCAGCCCCTGCAAGCCCAACACAACTCTAGAATGCACAGGGAAGGATCTGAGCTGTGGCTGCAGAGTCCCAGCTTTCTGCTCTCATGGGGACAGGATGGGTGGCCCTCAGGAATTATCCATGGAGACTTTTATTTCAGATGTGCTTCTCAGGTTGGCTTAGTGTGCTAGGAGAAGTAAGTAGGTGTAACATTTCCCACTGCCAAAGGTTTTGGGAGCAACACTGAGGAATGTTGATGGAGGGCTGTTAGCTGGAGCAGGCTGGGAGTCAGGGATGAGCAGGGGAGTGCAAGCAGCCCCTGCCCTGCAGCTCCTGAGGGATAAATGGCAGCACAGCAGGTCTGCAGAGGTGTGTTCAATGCAATATTTCCATAAATACCTTCATTTATTAATTACGTTTTACCTTTTCCAGGCAACTGACAATGACGTGGGCACATATGGGAAAGTGAGCTATTTCTTCAGCGATGACCCTGACCGGTAAGTGTGACTGACTGGCAGGAGTTTGATCCTCCAAAATCCTCTTCTAACCCCACTAGGCGGTCACAGGGCCATGAAAGGCATTGGTTATGTCCTACCTGAGAAATGCCCTATGATCCCCCATCTCTGCTGTCTCCCAGAGGTGTGAGCTCAGCATATGCCTGGTGCTCAGCATGTTTAATTGCTTTGCCAAGGTGGGACCTGCAGGCACCAGCATTGCTTGGGACCAGTAAAAGGTTTCACAGCGTGTTGTCGGCCCTGGAGCAACACCTGCGGTGGTGGAAAGTTGGGGAAGACACATGGGCTGCCCAGCAGAGCAGGTCTGTGGGCCTCTGCTCCCATTTTCTCTGTCTGTGGAACAGCACTGAGGGTTGCTCGCTGCTCAGCTGTGTGGAGCTCTTGAAGGTGTTCTGGGACCTAATATCTTGCAGAAAAAAATCATGAACGTCACGCTGCCAGGCTGCTGCCTCTCCAGTGTGTGGTCACCAAGGCTTTTTCCCCTTCCTTTGCTGTCCCCTCAGCTTCTCCCTGGACAAGGACACGGGTGTGATCATCCTGACAGCTCGGCTGGACTTTGAGACCACTCAGCGCTACACCCTGACCGTCATCGCCCGCGACGGCGGCGGGGAGGAGACGACGGGGCGCGTCAGGATCAACGTCCTCGACGTCAACGACAATGTCCCCACCTTCCAGAAGGAGGCCTACCTGGGGGCCCTGAGGGAGAATGAGCCCTCTGTCACCCAGGTGGTCCGGCTCCGGGTGAGGGACTGCCGTGGCTCCTCCTCTTGGGATGTGCAGGAGGGAGACAGGAGTGGGTTAGAATCACAGGATGGTTTGGGTTGCAAAGGAGCTTAGAGCTCAGATGGTTCCAACACCCTGCCGTGGCTGGAGACATCTTCCAGAAGACCAAGTAGCTCCAAGCCCCATTCAGCCTGGCATTGAACACTTCCAGGGATGGGGCAGCCACATCTTCTCTGGACAACCTGTGCCAAGGCCTCCCCACCCTCACAGGGGAGAATTTCTACCTGATATCTAATCTAAACCCCACCTCTGTTAGTTTAAAATGATCAGTGCCTGTGATGGGTTTAACAAACAACTTCCAAAGCAGGTCCCAACAACCAGTTTCCTTCTTGCATGAGAGAAGCAGGCGAGAGCAGGCTGGATTAGATTCCCTCAGGGCCCATGATGGGCACAGCTCCCTCCATCACTCTTCCAGTCTCCTTGGGCCCAGCCTACACCTCTCAGCTCTCCCTGGCACAGCTTCCATGCCCATGTATTCCCTCTGCTCACACCCTAGGCATCAGATGAGGACTCCCCTCCAAACAACCAGATCTCCTACAGCATCGTGCAGGCGTCTGCCTTCCGCGACTACTTTGACATCACGATGTCCGAAGGGTACGGAGGTAGGTGCTGGTCTGGCACCACAGGGGCACCCCTGGGCCTGCCACATCCTGCTCCCTGACCCCTCACTGTGCATCCTTCCAGTGATCATCGTGAACCACCCCCTGGACTATGAGCAGGTGGCCAACGGGGTCATCTACCTGACGGTGATGGCCAAGGACGCTGGCAACCCGCCGCTCAACAGCACCGTCCCCGTCACCATCGAGGTGTTTGTAAGTACAGTGCCTGCATTCCCCTCGTGCTTGCCCTGCAATTGCTCCAGAGCAGGGCTATTAATCCATCAATAACCCAGCAAGACTGTCCCACCCCGTGGAGGATGTGTATGAGTGGATTCCTATTACACGTGTCTCGTGTGTGTGTCGTACGTGTCTCATGCCACAGCTAACCACGGGGAGGAGCAGAGCAGGAGCGGTGTGGAAATCCCTCTGGAGGAGGGGATTCTGCTGGGAGGCACAAAGCAGCGCAGCGTTCCTCGGGAAGATCAGATCAGCGTGTCACTTTGAGGCACATTGTGGTTTGAGGGTGTCTGCAGGGAGGCGTCAGTGATGGAGACAGTTTGGTTGATAACGTGTCAGTCTCGCAGCTGTGGGATCTCTGCCACGCTGGCGGCAGCGTCAGTCTGGGAAGGTGGAGGAGATAAATCCAGCGATGCTGTGAGATGGGAATGAAGTCCCATGAGCATGTCTCTCCTTCAGATCCCTCACCATGCTCGAGAGAGGGGGAGCAAGGCAGTGCCCAGGGAGTTGGTGGTGGTTAAATACATCCTTCCCACACTGGGCTTTCGACAGCATAAACACCTCTTTTTCAAGACCACACTTGAGTGGGTCATCTCCCCGGGCTGGGTCTCTATGCTGGCAGGGTTTAAGTAGCTGTCACTTTTCCCACTCTCAACCAAAGGGAATTTCTCTCAGCTGGAAAAAGAAAAGAAATAAAAGCCAAAAACTAGGAAGAAAATGAGGGGGAAGTGTTTTGTGACGGCACTTGAGGAACAAGAGCTGTGAGAAGGCAGAACCAGAGCGAGTGTGGAGGGAGGTGATTTTTTTTCATCCTTTGGTTGTTGGTTTTTAATAAAGAAGTCAAACTCGCCTTGTAGATTTCCCATTAGGGGACAATACGCTTTTGTAGAGGGAGCGCCGAGACAGAACTAATAGTGCGCGCCGTGCCAGGATCCCAGGAAATAGCACTGCTAATAAGTTTCTGCCTCACTCCCTGCCACTGATGCCCTGCTCAGGGCAATGAGCCGGTGGCTCACGGCGTGCCTGTGCCTGGAGAAGAGGGCTTGTGTGCTTGGTGTGAGCGTGGGCCACTCTCAGCATCCTTGGAGATGGCCTGGAGGGATAGGGCAAGGGGGATCAGCTTCAGACTGGAGGAGGAGGGAGGTTTAGGTGGGATATTGGGAAGAAATTCTTCTCTGTGAGAGTGGTGAGGCCCTGGCACAGGCTGCTGAGAGTATCTCTGTGTGCCCCTGGGTCCCTGGCAGTGTCAAAGACCATATTGGGTGGGGCTGGGAGCAACCTGGGATAGTGAAAGGTGTCCCTGCCTGTGGCAGGGAGTGGGAACTGTCTGAGCTTTAATGTCCCTTCCAACCCAGTTCTCAGATTCTATGATACAGTGGCTGTCCAAGGGTCAGGAGAGCATAGGAAGCTGGTTTTAGCTGGCTAGGTGGATTTGTCTTCTGTGGGAGTGGAAGAGTGCCAGGTTCTGTCTGGCGCCGCTGCAGGTGCCGTGGGGAGCTTTGGAGCTCCTGTGCCTGAAGTGGGAAATGTCCTTCTCGAGTAGAAGGCAGGTGCAGGCCAGCCCTGGCCAGATGGAAAGCCAGCCAGAAGCAAACCCTGCCTCCTTGGGACCAGGCTTGTCGGGCCGTGGCTTTGCTGAGCATGGCCTGATGATCTCAGGAACATTAATGACAGCACACAGCATCTGCTCTGGCTCATGTCCACCCAGCTGGAGCCCCAGCTCAGCCCCATCCAGCTGCACTCAGCCTCTCTCTTGCCTTTAACCTGCCCAGGCCTCCAGGGTTTGGCCTGGATGAGCCTCACCGATCCTTGGGAGGAGGAGGAGGAGGAGGGATGATGCCAGGACAGGCAGCAAGTTCCTCATTACCCTCAGAGGACATGCCAGCAAAGCTGAGTGACTCAAAGGCTGATTAAAGACCACCTGCTTACAGAAACTAAAGCAGGGGCTGGCAATTTAATTGCAGCATGATGGGCATCGTTGGCATGTGAAATTGCTTCAAATCTCAGGTTCAGTGGCAGCAGGAGCAGCTGAGCCTGATTGTCCATTGGTGGTCTTCAGGTAGAAATCATCTCCAGTGCAGCCCCAGGGAAATGGAGAGGTCCATAACGGTGTTTTAATGTCCTGACAGCTCCATCCTTCCCTCCATAGACAGTTGGGTTTGGTTCATTTAAGGCAGATTCTTAACCAAGTTCAAACAGCACTTAAAACCTCCTGGGAGAGCTTTAAACCAGTCCAAAATCTGTTCTGAGGTATGTTGCAAGCAACTGCTCCTGCCTGGTTTCTCCAGGATGTCCATAGTCCTTAGCAAAGACAGGCTTGGAGGGAGCACATTGGGATGCAAACCAGCTTCCCTTCCAAAAAATGCTATGCTGCCCTCTGTGCAAGCACCCACAACATTCCTCCTCTGGAAGGAAGGCATCCAAAGCTCAGGAGCTCCCCTGGCCAGTCCAGTTTGCCTCATGACCTTGTGGCCAGGATGACCTGGAGCACTGAGCCACCCCTGTCCTCCTCGAGGAGGGAGGATCAGGTCTGTGCACGACACCTCATGTGGTGCTTCATGTGGTGCCTGAGGCTTTCCAGGCTTGTGGTAGAGTCAGGAGCAGCTCAGAAGATGCTCCTCTGTCCGTGGTGGTGGTTCCTCAGCCCTGTGCTGGCTCGTGAGGTGATGGGGTAGTCGGTACCATTTTCACTGCAGGGCTCACAGAGTCACTGGCAATCATCTTCCCCCAGCCTCAGCCGCCTCCACACTGAAACCCTGAGCTCAGCCCCCCAGGGCCACCTTCCCCTGGCTGGCATCCTAAACTGGTCCCACCTTGAGACAGAGCCACCCAGGAGCATCCCCATAACAGACTCTTGGAGCTGCTTGACCATTTTGCCTTTTTCCCAACCAGCCTCTCGACCTTCTCTTTGCTTCAGGATGAAAACGACAATCCCCCCACGTTCAGCAAGCCCTCCTACGTGATAGCCGTCATGGAGGACATTATGGCAGGTACAGGGCACACCCCTGCTCCTTCTCTGGGCTCCTGGGAGGGCCTGAATGGGGTGGGTGATCCCTTCTGGGGAGGTAAAGTCTCACAGATGTGGGGCCTGGGGGTTTGGTCAGTTTGTGCATGTACAGGAGAAGGGACCTTCTGTCTGGATGACCTGCAGGAGCAGTGTAGGGGCACAGGGCAGTTCTGGCTCATCCCAGTCCTCATTTCTACCTCTCCCAAGGAGCCACAGTGCTGTTTCTCAATGCCACCGACATGGACCGGTCCAGGGAGTATGGGCAGGAGTCAATCATCTACTCCCTGGAAGGCTCCTCGCATTTTCGGATCAATGCTCGCTCAGGTGAGCCTCTGGACGTGCTCTGCACTTTTCTTTTCAGTTCCCTCTTTTACCCTCACCCTTCCCTCCTCTCCCCCAGTCAGCCTGCTCAGGACTCTCACAGTTTGAGGGATTCACCAGATTTCAGGCACTACCATTTGCTCAGCCACCCTGAGAGCTTCAGCTGCAGCAGAGGCATCTGTGGAAACTCATCTCCTCAGCCTAAGGAAAGGCTTGGCTGTGAGGGTTCCTGTTAGTTCAGGAGCTGCCCGGTCCAAGAAAGCTGCTTTTGGATCCAAAAAAGGGTCCATTTGTGTGCTGTCCTGACCTTGGTTTTAACTGTTTTTTTTTTAACCTTGTCATCTCCTGTGGCTGCAGGAGAGATCACCACAACATCTTTGCTGGACCGGGAGGCCAAATCCGAGTACATCCTCATTGTCCGGGCAGTGGATGGAGGCGTGGGGCACCATCAGAAGACAGGCATTGCTATGGTGAGTGTGGGAAGAATTCCCATCTCCTTGAGCCACTGGTGCCCACCTGGGACTGTGGAGAGCTGCAATGTTTCATTTTCGCTGTGTGAAGAGCACACAATGGCTCCTGCCCTCCACGCCACCTCTGCTGTGGCTCCCAAAATGACTGCCCGGGTGGTGTAGTGCTTGAAATCAGCTTGCTTTCCTGGAAAACCACTCACACAGGAGCCACTTGACTTTCCAGAGCCTGTGGATGTGGTAATGAGCCCTATTTGACCTGCAGAACGCTCCCTTTGTTCGGCTGCCTTTGCTCCTCTTGAGAAGGGGCTTAATCGGAGAGTCCCCAGGTACAACCTGGTTATTCCTTAGTCTGGTCACATGCAGCCTGGATCAAGGGCTTCCAGCCAGACTGGAATGCCTGTGCTCCTGGGAAGGTTGTGGTAGAGCTGCACCTTGAAGCCTTGTGCTTTGCCTTGCCCTTTTCAGGCCTCAAGGAACACCAGTGTTGTCAAAGCCAACAGGAAATACCAGGAGACCAAAAGCCAATCCTTGATGCACTTGATGACCTTAAAGGTCTTTTCCAACCTTAGCTGTTCCATGATTCTCTCTTACTGCTCATGGCATCACATTTCTTTGGACATTTCTTTCATTGGGATGCTCCTGGGATGCTCGTTGGGGTTGCAGGAGAGATGTCCCACAGAACACAAGGTGATGCAGAAAAATGTGTGGTTGTGCTGAGGAACAGCCCTAAAACAATTGTCCCTCCTGCCAAGGGCCACCAGACTGGAAGCTCCCTATGGAACCTTCCAGAGATACAAGATGGCCTTGGCTGGGCACCAGCATGGAGTGTGGAATGCTGAGATCTCCTCTGGGGCTCCAGATGGGATTGTGTTCTCCTATTAGCCTTGTTAAAAGACAAAACAAGCGGGGGGAAAGGTGCCTCCTAATCCCTAAAAAGTTAAAGAATATTAAAACTCAGTGAGACTAGGGCAGCAGAGTAAGTTTGTCTGCTGGGATATACACCTGGCACTCAAAATAATAATTTTTGATTGTGAATATAGGTCCATTCAGGGGCCTTGCAAGGTCCCCAGGTGATGTAAAGCACACGAGCTGCTCGGAGTAGGGGTGGGCCAGCAATCTTCCCCAGGGACAGCGTGGTTCCTTGGCTTGTCCCTGGGGACCGAGGTGTCCAGACTGGCCTCTTCTACCACGGGGTGGCACCAGCAGCTCAGCCTGGTGTGACACAGGACACAGCGCAGTGGCAGCAGAGAAGATCCCGGGAAAACCCTCCACTGGGGCCTGCTGAGGGATGGGGGCTGCCAGGGGCTCCCCTGGAGCTGCACCCTTTTCCTCAGACACCTGTAGAGCCCCACAGGCTGGGGAGAAATGGATGCAGTGGGGAGCTGAGAGACTCCCAGGCAGGAAGATGCATCCCACAGGCTCGCTGCTGTCACTGGGATGCCATTTGTCACACAGAAAATGAGGACAGGTAACATTTCAGGGCACCATCCTCGCCCCTGAAGTCTTCACATCTCCCACCCCCTGTGTTCCATAGCCTCTCCTGATTTCTCATTTATTCTTGTTTTGTTTTTTTTTTTCTGTTGCTTTTTACCAGCCACTCAGATTTTTCCTTCCTTTCCTGCCACATTCCCACTGCATCTTCTCCCCCACTGATTTTCATCTCCCTTCCAGTGAAGGACCTGTTTGAAGACACACCTTGTGCCCTGTGCTTGTTCTCAACTGTGGTAAATACACAGGAACAAAACCCAGTTTGGCTATGCCCGAGGAGCCTTGGCTGCAAAGTTGCAGGATATTGATTTTCTTGCAGGTTTTCCCTCCAGAGGGTGAACACAGCATCACAAAACCATAGAATAATTCAGGTTGGAAAAGGTCTCTAAGGGGACCAGGTCCAGCCATTCCCTCAGCACTGTCAAGCCCAAAACTAACCCATGTCCCCAGGTGCCACAACTATTAAATCCCCTGAGGGATGGTGACTCTGCCACAGCCTGAAACACACATTGGGTACACCCAGGGGACGTTCCACGCCTCCTGCAGCAGCTTTGCCTCCTTGCCCTCTCCCAGGTGAACATCACACTGCTGGACATCAATGACAACTACCCCACCTGGAAGGACGAGCCATACTTCATTAACCTGGTGGAAATGACCCCCCCCAACTCGGATGTCACCACGGTATGTGTGGGGCAGGGTGGTGGTTGTACCAAGGGCTGGCTGGAGCAGAGGGTCACCTCCAAACGGGTGTCACCAGTGTCACCTTCAGACAGCACCATCTTGCAGAATTCCATTTAAAAGCTTACTCCTGAGTCTCCCTGCTGCTGACCATCCCCTGTGTTTCTTCTCCCTGTTGGGATATTTTTTTTCTCCTCTCCAAATTGTATGGATTTTGGCCAAATCCTCCTTTTCTTAGCCTCGCCTGCGACCTCCTTCAAGGACCTCTCCGAGAGACTTTGATTTACAGCCTTTCAAGTCCCTCTGGCAAAATAAAAGAGAAGAAGAGGGAGAGGCTTCTATTCCATCACACCGAGAGAAAAATGACAGGAACAAAATGGAAAATAAATGAGGGGAAAGTGAAGAGAATCCACAAAATCATATAAGGAGGAAGGCTAAAAAAAATAAAAAAATAAAAAGGGATCTTTTTGAAGGGGGAGAAGGGTCTGGCAGTGCTGCCCGAGCCAGAGCACAGTGGTTTTCGCTCCTTCAGCCCTGCTGCTCAGTGCCAGCTTGAAGTCATCTTGCCTTTGACAGCCCAATTAGTTGCTGGGAAAATAATTATTTTGTCACCGATCCGATGTAAATTCAGCTGCAGGATGAGCAGCGGGAGCTGGGGAAGTTATAAGGGCAGTGAAATTGGGGTGTTTTTCAATGTAAATGTCCCCTGTAATTAAAAAGGTCACAGGGAGAGGAATAAAGCACAAAATATCTGGCATGGAGAGCTCCACCAAGGAATTATTCCCAGCATTCCTGATGTGGCAGCACAAGTTCCTCAGTGTGCCTCTTTGTCCCATTTACTTTATTTTTCCAAAGGATCCTCTTTTTTAGCTGGTGTTATTCAAAAGGTGGAAAATCCAGTTTGATGGCTGCACATTTGTGTCTTGTCATGCCATTACCTCCTGTGCTCACAGGCCAATTTTGGGGAGATTTAACACCACAGCAGAGGTCTGGAGGGTGCAAAATCCCTGCAAATGTCATGAAAATACAGAGCTGGATGGAGGAAGAACTCCTTGCTGCTGCTGCTGCTGCAGGGAGGCCAAGCTCGACAGCAGCAAATCTCGGTGGGGACTCCCCAGGGAGTGAATTTCTGTCTTTTTGTGCTGTTCCCCCATGGCAGGTGGTGGCTGTGGACCCGGACCTGGGGGAGAACGGCACGGTGGTGTACAGCATCCGGCCTCCCAACAAGTTCTACAGCCTCAACAGCACCACGGGCAAGATCCGCACCTCGGGCGTGCTGCTGGACCGGGAGAATCCCAACGCCCAGGAGGCCCAGCTCATGCGCAGGATCGTGGTGTCCGTCACCGACTGTAAGCTCCCATCCCACACTGCCCGCCTCAGCTGTTGAGCTGAGCCTTCCCCAGCCTCATTTTGCCTTTATGGCAAAGTTTCTTCTCTTCTCTTCTCTTCTCTTCTCTTCTCTTCTCTTCTCTTCTCTCTCTCTTCTCTTCTCTTCTCTTCTCTTCTCTTCTCTTCTCTTCTCTTCTCTTCTCTTCTCTTCTCTTCTCTTCTCTTCTCTTCTCTTCTCTTCTCTTCTCTTCTCTTCTCTTCTCTTCTCTTCTCTTCCTTCCCTTCCCTTCCCTTCCCTTCCCTTCCCTTCCTTCCCTTCCCTTCCCTTCCCTTCCCTTCCCTTCCCTTCCCTTCCCTTCCCTTCCCTTCCCTTCCCTTCCCTTCCCTTCCCTTCCCTTCCCTTCCCTTCCCTTCCCTTCCCTTCCCTTCCCTTCCCTTCCCTTCCCTTCCCTTCCCTTCCCTTCCCTTCCCTTCCCTTCCCTTCCCTTCCCTTCCCTTCCCTTCCCTTCCCTTCCCTTCCCTTCCCTTCCCTTCCCTTCCCTTCCCTTCCCTTCCCTTCCCTTCCCTTCCCTTCCCTTCCCTTCCCTTCCCTTCCCTTCCCTTCCCTTCCCTTCCCTTCCCTTCCCTTCCCTTCCTTCCCTTCCCTTCCCTTCCCTTCCCTTCCCTTCCCTTCCCTTCCCTTCCCTTCCCTTCCCTTCCCTTCCCTTCCCTTCCTTCCCTTCCCTTCCCTTCCCTTCCCTTCCCTTCCCTTCCCTTCCCTTCCCTTCCCTTCCCTTCCCTTCCCTTCCCTTCCCTTCCCTTCCCTTCCCTTCCCTTCCCTTCCCTTCCCTTCCCTTCCCTTCCCTTCCCTTCCCTTCCCTTCCCTTCCCTTCCCTTCCCTTCCCTTCCCTTCCCTTCCCTCCTCTTCTGAACAGGAGTGTTTTCGAGGCAAAAAAAAAAATGGGAGTAGCTTTAAACCTGCTGCTAAAACAAACTAGAAACGTCTCAAAATGTGAGCGCAGTCATTCATGTAGCAGCACTGAGAATGTGCCTGAGAGGCAGGAACTCTCCCTCCCCCTCAGCTCTGCTCCATTGCCATCCCAGAAAATCAATGGAGCAGGTGAGGGAAACAGAGCTGATGGGCTTCTCTCTGGAAATATTGCCATAGGGAAACTTTTCATAGGAAAAAAGATAGATATACAAAGATAATTCTTCCTTTTCAGGACAAAGGGGAATGGTTTTAAACCAAAAGAGGAGAGGTGGAGATTAGATGTTGGGAAATTCTTTACTAAGAAGGTGGTGGGACAGGCTGCCTAGAGAAGCTGTGTCTGCTCTAACCCTGAGAGTGTCCCACGCCAGATTGGATGGGGCTTGGTCTAGTGGAAGCTGTCCCCATGGCAGAGGAATTAGGTTGTGTCTAAGGTCCCTTCCAACCCAAGCCATTCTGGAATTCTAAGTGTCCACTGGTGGCAGATCATGCATGACAAATCAGGGCCATCACCCCATCCTGCACTGCTGTCTGCGTAGCAGGTGAGGGCTCCTTTTTAGGAGAAGGGAGTGGAAGCAGCTCAAGCATTTACCTTGTGACCCCATCTCTGTCCTCCACAGGTGGGAGGCCACCCCTGAGAGCCACCAGCAGTGCCACAGTTTTTGTCAACCTGCTGGACCTGAACGACAATGACCCCACTTTCCAAAACCTGCCCTTTGTTGCTGAGATCGCCGAGGGCCTTCCCGCGGGCTCCTCTGTCTTCCAGGTGAGCATGTCCCACTGCTGCCATTCCTCACGCTGGGAGCTGCTGCCATGGCTTCTGCAAAGTGGGCTAACAGCTCATCTGTCGGAATCTGTGGGTATTGGTGATTCCGAGATTGTAGAAAGTCTCTGTCTTTCTGCCCCGTTGCCAAAGCAGAAGCCATAATTGGTCTGTGCTGGTTTCAAGGTTGTTTATTCTGTTTATCTCTAACATGTTCTGCTGCCCTGCCGCAGCTCTGTCCTGCAGGGCAGCGTGTGGGGCTCTGCCCTCAGTGGGATGTTACAAACATTAAATACCACAAACTACCTGTGCTGGATTTACAATAACGTGCCAATATCTATCATCTACGTTGAACAGCGTGTCCCCAGCCTGAACCAACAGAAAAATGCCAACACTGCAGTGAAACATGGAGGGCATGAAGAAGGAGGAAAAGGACAAGACACACCCAATTCCTCCATCTTGTCCCCTCTGAACCCCTAATCTAGAAACCTAAAATTTTACTTTTGCACCCGTGTCACACTTAATTATTACTCTTATCAAACACTCAAAGCTTGTAATTCATCCTGTAAGATTGAAAACTCTTTTCCATGGACAGAGATCACAGGCAGTGTCTCTCGGGGCTGTGTCCAGGGGTGTTCCTGACCCCTGCCAGGGTCCCAGACCTGCCAGGGCAGCCAGAGGGAAGCCTTGGATTCCCACACTCATCCTCTCTCTTCTCTGCATCTTCTCCATCTCCTCCATCCTCTCCATCTCCTTCTCTTTGCCATCCTCTAGCAGTGGAACAGGGGGGATGCAGAAGGGGTTGTGCATCTTTACTCCATGGACTCACTCTGGCTAGGGAGGATCCTCCAAGGCCATTTCATCCCTGTCTGAATCCCCGGGGCCAGAGGCACTCAGGATTTCTGTACCATGACTTCCAGGGCCAGGAGATGATCAGGGTGCTCTCCCCACCAGGTCGTGGCCATCGACCTGGACGAGGGCCCCAACGGGCAGGTGTCGTACCGCATGCAGGTGGGGATGCCCCGCATGGATTTCCTCATCAACAGCACCGGCGGGCTGGTCACCTCCACGGCCGTGCTGGACAGGGAGAGGATCCCCGAGTACTTCCTGAGGGTGGTGGCCAGCGACGCCGGCACGCCCGCCAAGAGCTCCACCAGCACCCTCACTGTCAAAGGTGGGTGCAGCAAGACCCCCACGGTGACAAACCTCACTGGAGGAAAGGCAGTGTCTGTAGGAGACTCACTGAGGCCTGGAAACAGGATCAGGTCTGGCTTTGTGCCATAGGGATGGCTCCGTCCCCACAGGCTCTGTGTCTGCTATCAACACACTGCAGAGATGGGGAAAATGTGGTGTTTCTGGCAGGGCCCCCAAAATTAACCTTTTTTTTTTTTTCTCCATATCCCCATCCCCAGTGTTGCTTGTTCTTTTGCTTCAGCATGTGATTCCCATCAGCTGCGTGCCTGGGCAGCCCACGCAATCCCAGTTCAGAGCTGGAGCCTTACTGCGAGGCCTGCCTTTAATTTAATGCCTCACTGTTTACTGGCTTCGTGCAAGTCTAGTGCTGAAAAAGCGTCATCTGGAAAGAAACTGACCCTGGATTGTCCTCAGGCCTGAGTTTGGAAAAGAAGTTCCTGGTCTCTGCCATGCCCCAGGAAATACTGAGCTTATATTTAAGCCCCAGCTATTGCTTTGAATGAGGATGGAAACAGGCTTGGTGAAAATAATAACTTGAATTTCAGTGATGTAATGGTTTTTTGCCCATGAGGAGGGTGATCTGTGTGTCAGAAGCAACCCAATACAGCCTACAGCCACTCTGCAGGCACCCCCACTGCAAAATGGCAGGAGGAGTCAGGCAGGGCATTCCCTGGGATGCTGAGAGCAGCAGGAGGGAGGTTTGGGAGCCCAGCCTGGCATCTGCAGGAGGGGCAGCCCTGGCAGGACACTCAGCTCTGCTCTCCCTTTTCAGTTCTGGACGTGAACGACGAGAACCCCACCTTCTTCCCTGCTGTCTACAACGTGTCCCTGCCCGAGAACGTGGCCCGGGATTTCAAAGTGGTCCGGCTCAACTGCACGGATGCCGACATCGGGCTGAACGCCGAGCTCAGCTACTTCATCACAGGTGTGAGCCCCATGCCAGAGTGGAAACTTGGGTTGCAGGAAGGCACAGGCTGCCCCAGACCTCATCCAGGGTGTTCTGCACTCAGCGCTGCCTTTCCCAGCCCCTCCAAACCTGGTCCGGCATCGCCCTCTGCTGAACGGCCCCGCTGGCTCCCGGCCACGCTGACCACTCTGCTGGCCCTGGAAAAGCCTGAGGATGGGCAGAACACGGCTAGGGAGCAAGGGCTGGGGTGGCTTTCAGCACTGTTTATGGTCGGAATGCGTAAATGGAACTTTGGGGCATTTTCATAGCCCCGTGGGTAGGTGGGGTTGGGTGGGCAGTGATGCTCACCCCACAGCTGCAGCACCTGCAGGAGGCTGGGGAATCCCCTGGCCACGGTTTGACTTGCAAACTGCACACCGAGCCCTCAGGAAAAGGGTAAAGACAGAAGTGTCACCAGAGAGTCATTTTTCCCACAATAGCAGCCTGCTGTTCTGGCCTCTCCAGCATCTCCGTAGGTGAAACAGGGTGTGTCGTCCCACAGGTACCATGGCTCACATGCAAAGTTACCCCAGTTTGCTTCAAAGCATTCGGGAAATGATCCAGCTTTGCCTATGACCATTGGATTTTTCCTGTGCTGTGAGGTGCTCTGCCAGGGACAAGGCACAAAACTGTCCTTGCACAGCTGGGCTGACCCTATGCCCAGGTCACAGAATCCAAGGAAGTGGCCTCAAGCTGCACCAGGGAAGGTTCAGATTAGATACTGGGAGAAATTTCTTCACTGAAAGGGCAGCCAGGTGTTAGGACAGGCTGTCCAAGGAAGTAGTGGATGCTTCATCCCTGGAGGTGTTCAAGGTCAGCTTAGACAGGGCTTGGAGCAGCCTGGTCTAGTAGGTGTCCCTGCCCACGGTAAGGTGTTGGAACAGGATGATCTTTAGAGTCCCTCCCATCCCAACCCAACCCATTCCAAGTTTCTATTCTGCTTGTGCTTTGCTGCAGGTGGGAACCAGGATGGCAAATTCAGCGTCGGCTTCAGGGACGGGGTGGTCAGGACAGTCGTGAGTCTGGACAGGGAGACAGTGGCATCCTACACACTGATCCTGGAGGCCATTGGTAAGGATTTCCCAGGGATCCCACTGCCACACAGCCATCTGTGGTGGCCTTGCACATTTCAAGCTGCCTTGCAAGTTTGTCAGAGGGGCAGCAACCTCTGAGGCGCCCTCCAAACCACAGCCTGTGCCTGGTGTTAACATTACACAGCCCGTGTGAATTAATGTCCCGGTTCCAGCATGACTTTTGCAGAAGGTGTATTCTCCTCTCAGGTTTGCCCAGCCCCAGGGCTCTCCCTTTCACCTAGGGAAGGCAGGTCCCCTGTTCCTGAGAGGTTCCACGCTGGCCAGGGCAGCCCTCTACCCAAAAATGCCAACGCCACAGCATCGTTCCCCTCCTGCCATGCCAGCCCTTGGCTCTGTGGCTGCTGATTAACCCTGAGCCACCTGGCACAGGCAGAGGGCCTGTGTGCCCAGCTCAGCTTGGCTGTCATCCCCAGAGCTTTATAATGATGTGCCTGTTCACAGATGACTTGGATGTCCCTTTTGAAAGGAGAAGTGGCCTGGACAGAAATGCTGGGGGCACAGCATTGCAGGTGCCGCAGGGGCTGCACAGGGATGCTGCACTGCCTGGGCACACAGGACTGGATCCCAAAGGGAAAAGGGTGCCCCTCCCACATGGATCACACTACCTGTGTTTTCCCAGATCCCACAGGCTCCCAGCTGGGTGGGTTTAGTGCTCCCTGCAAATCAGGCATGTTGAAAAATCCAGCCCCAATGCCTGCTTCCCAGTGCCTCATTCTTCCTGTCAAATCCAAAAGCTGTGCTGCCATGTCCTTGTCTACTGAACATCAACCCATCCTGGTGCTCTTTGTCTGTGAGCTGAGCTACAGTTATGGAAGATTCATCAGGCTGTCTTCATCTCCCAAATCCCTGGCTCCAGCAGTCCCTTCACTTGGCATATGGAATTGCAAATCCTCTCTAATCATCAGTTGCATTTCCAGCCTCACTGGGCTCCATGGCAGAGCTTGGGAGTGGTTTGACTTTTTCTTTCGAAACAGGAAGGGAAAAACAAAAACTAGAAACCCATGGTTCCATGTGGGATTTGAAAGCTGCAAAAAGATGAAATGTTTTCCTTTAGAAATCTCAATCCTGTTATTTGAGCAGCCACGGGCTGAGCACCACCTGTGCAAAGAGGAGGTGACTGAACTCCCTCCCTCACCTTTCTGTCCCTACAGACAACGGCCCCAGCGGGAACCGGCGCACCGGGACTGCCACGGTGTACGTGACTGTGCTGGATGTCAACGACAACAGACCCATCTTCCTGCAGAGCAGCTATGAAGTCAGCGTCCCCGAGGACATCCCGGCTGCCAGCAGCATCGTGCAGGCACGTGGCCCTTCCCTGGCACCCTGGGGTGGGAGTCCCCCACCAACTGTGCCCTGAGCATGAGCTGCTGGAAGGCCAGGGCAGAGATTTTCTCTCCCTGTGTGTTCCCTCGGGCAGGGCGAGATGTGTTCTTGCTCATCCGCCCCTCTGCCAGTCCAGGCTGTGAGTGCCAGGGAGAAGGCAGCAAAGAACAAGGGAAAATTAAGAAACTCACCCCATTTCTGCAGGGGCTGAGAGAAGAAGTGTTATTTCTATGGTTTTCCCCCCCTCCACACAGCCCCCTCTAGGATCCGACCAGCTCAGAGATATGGGGCTGTGAGGGAAGGAATAGCAGGAGAGGGAAAAGTATTCAAAAGAGGCTCTTACCCCAGGGGTGTTGGAACAGCTCTCTTTATTCTGTGGTGTCCATGGAGAGCGGGGCAAAAGAGAAAGAGCAGGAAGTTTCAGGGGTCTATATAGGTTTTGGACAGGGGTGGGCTCTCCTGGCTCCCCGCCAACCCCATTGGGGCAGGAAGGAGGATCCAGGGGTTATCATGATCAGAGCCACAGAGGCCCGGGGAAAGGGGGACAAAAGGGTGTCCAGGAGCTCACCGTAACAAAGAAGAGCCAAGCCCTGTGCTGGCGAGGCCCCTTTGGCTACATCCCTGCTTTCTCCCTCCTCCCAAGCAGAGCTCTCCATGGGGAGGGAGAAGAGTGCCTGCAAAGAGATGCTCAGAGAGGGAGAAAAGCGTTTGGACTTTGCTTTCATTTTTGTTCCTCTTTGAGGGAGCGGTGGGCAGAGCTGAATGGCTCAGTGAGCACGGAATGAATGCAGGCATTCACACCAGCTTCCAGCATCCCTTCAAACCCAGGGCTCTTCTGGAGCAGGCACCAAAGGCTCTTTGCAGAGGGCCCTGGGAAGGCTCCTCCTGCCTTCAATACCTCTGCCGGCACCGGGAAAGGGCCAGCTTTGTCCCTGGCTGTGGCAGGCAGGATGCGTCACCGGCAGAGAAGAAAGGAGCCTTTGCCTCCTGCAACAAAGGTTTGCTGGGAGCTAGTGTCTGCTCCCAAAGGATCCTGTGGTTCCTCATCACCTGTTGTGCCATGGCACGGTGTACCTGATGTCTCTGGGATCAGGCATCAGTCTGCAATCCCAGGATGGAGCTGTGGTCCATCCTAAAATTGAGCCGATGTGGCAAATTAAAGAAAGGGAGGGAACTCGAGTCTGACTGGCAGCAAAGTGCCCTTTCTTAGAACCCACTTCCCAAAAGAGGGGGATGCCCTTGGAAGTCCATGGCAAAGGAGAGGAAGTAACTGGGGGAAGTTGTTTTTCCACAGAATAGCATGGAAGAAAAACAGAAATGAGCCATCACCCAGCTTTAGTTTAATTTACACCTTCAGTGTGAACCATTTGTACAGAAGGTCTCTCCTTTCAAATGCATCCCCACATCCCCAGGGCAGCAGGAGAGTTTCTGAATGTTTCCCCATCCCTTTCTCCCAGAACCAGGCAGAGCAGGGCCAGAGAGCAGGAATGGGAATGCACTGACCACAGCAACCCACAGCTCACTGCACGGAGCGGGGTGACAGGGACCGGGCAGCACATGGGGACAAGAGCCTCCCTCCACCTGCTCGGGGGGAAACTTCCACTGAGGATTGCTTTCTGTGGAGCAGCTTTGCCCTGGGCTGCCTCTCTTCAGGTAGCCAGGTTGCTCCCACTCTCTTCCAGGCTGTTTGTTCAGGTGGAGCACAACTTGCACAATGTGTTCCAAAAGAAATGAAGCAGCAGGATTTTTTTGGAGCGCCCGGTGGTAGCTGTGTGTGGGTGTAGTTTGGATGCCTCCACCTTCCCTGGCAGGAAGCAGTAACCTGGAAAGCATTTGGGAACCTGACTTGCAAAATCTCCTGTCACCTCACAGAGCCACTGCCTGGAAATGGGTTTCTCAAAGGAACGCTTGAGAAGGGAGCCAAAAGCTTGGAAAAGAGTAGCAGGGCACGGTCACATTTTGGTGGACTCCATGATGTCCCAGTCCTGGCTGGTGGAGCAGCTTCTGGGACAGGCCAGCGGGCTCTGAGACAGCAGCTGGCTCCTCCTGAAGCTGCTGATGGAGCACCTCAGGGAGCCCAGGCGCCTCCAGAGCCTCAGCTGGGGCTGGTTGGCATCCACAGGGTGGTGGGGCAGGCGCTCCTGGGGGCTGGAGAGGGACCAGCCCGGTGCCACCACCTTGCAGAGGGTGACAAAGGTGAGGAGGGTGGCCAGGACCAGGAAGATGCAGACCAGCCCAACGATGATGGGCAGCCAGTCTGTCACCTCAGGGGATGTGGCACTGGGTGGCACTGGCTCCAGAAGGAGAGGTGGGGTCTGGGAGGTCCCATTGCCAGAGTCCTCTGTGCTCATCTTCCCTGCAAGGTGATACAGAGAAGTGGCACAGGTGATTACCACGTGGGAGCTGGACAGACAGCCACTCTCTGGTTAAACTGATGGATTCTTCATGCCCAAGATTCTCCCAGCCATGTTTTCAGTGGCACAGAGGGACAGGAGGTGTCCATCTGCAAAGCACAGAGGTGGGGTTTACGCTTGCAAAGTACCACCCTGAACTGAAGTGCAAAACCACCTGGCAAAGAAATCTACCACTATTTCCATGTGGTGCCATGGCCTCTGGGGGACACTTTCAGGGAGCACACACGTATTGCATGAAGATTTTCTGGAAAAGATAAATATCCATGTACTACAGAAAGCTCAAAATCCTCCCCCTAAGCTGCTGAGGTTTGGTTCTCCTCTGTTCCCCAGAAATGTGAGTTTGTTGAATTGGCTGTCATTTGGGGTTTTTGTGATTATTCTCCCAAAGAAATTGGACAGTTGTTTGAGCCTGTGCCCTGGTAAGTCCCCAATCAAGCTGTGGTATTGTACTAGCACTTTATTATTTTGCAGCGCTGAAGAGTAACACCCTCACCCTACTCATGCCAAAAATCCTCATGCAGGCATTTTGCTGACCTGCTTTCAGGCTCAGACATGTCACTGGTGATGCAAACCAGCTTCCCAAAGTGCTAGCAGTGACAGCTCTTACCCAACACCTGGTGGAGATGGTCCCCTCCCTTCTCCAGTGGGTCAGATCCTCCCAAGAGCATTTTTCACCCACTTTTTTGCTCACGTGCACACCCCCAGCCCCAGCCAGGCTGTGCCAGAGGCTGGCATCTCTCCAGATGGAGATGAGAAGATGAGGGCTGAGGAAATCCTGTTTGTGCCAACCCTCTGCAATGCTCCTGGTGCTCCAGCCTGTGTGCTGGAGGTAAAGCTTTATTATGCTGACTTTCCTGTGGAGATGTGGGAGAGCTGTTTCACTGGTCTGTGGCTGGGCAATCTCCTGCTGAACTGGGATTTGGACTGAGCCAATTTAAAACCAAGATCTTAGGAGGGGAAAGGCAGTCTGCAGGGGCTGCCAGGGTCTCTGGGTCTGCTCTTGCAGCCACCATGCCAAAGTGACACAGGTGTGTGTAAGGCACAGCCAAACATTCACCATAAAACATTCCAAAAAGTGGAGAGCAGACATCAGTGGCATGTCTTTAATCACTAAGGGTGTATCAGCCTGCTCAGAGCTTGGGGGTCTTTGGGGAGATGGTGCTGTTTCCATGGGTCAGAGCCAGGTCTGTGCCTGGAAAATGGGAAATGCAAAAAACAAATGGGTCAGCATTTGAGAGGGTGAACCCCTGTGTGCATTGCAGGCAGTCCCAGGCATGGAGCTCTGGTCACCTCCTCCACAGTGATGTTTTTTCCTCTCTTCACCCTAAATGCAAATTTATCCTTAATTTTTTATCCTTAACCAGCCCCATCCCTTCCCCTCAGCTTTGGGAACAGAGCAGTAATCCCAAGGACCTTGCATTGTTCCTTGGGAGCCAGCCGAGGGGGTGTGGACAATTCCTTCAGGCTCTTTAATTCCTTCAGGCTGTTTTTGTTCCCTTGCTCATGGCTGCAGAGTTTGTCTTTTAAATTCGCTTGACATTGTTCCATAGAAACCCATCAGGAGGGATCTCACCCCATGTTTTCCCAGGCTTTTTCAGCCACGCCCTGGTTCTCCTCACACCCAGCTCAGCTGGCAGAGCTTTCATGGCATTGCCCCTTCCCAGCATCACTGTCCCACCCAGGCTCCATATTCTTCACCCTGGTGGGTTAAGAGAGATTTTCCTGGCCTGGAAATCCTCCCCAGAGGTTCATCCCTGCCTGATCAGCTCCCGGTCTGACACATCCCCATGAATACTCGGGCTCCAGCATTGGCCGTGAGGCAGATGAGGATCAGAGTGGGGAAAAGATATATTGCAAAAGGTAAAATGCCCCTGAGAAAGGTGGAATGGTAGAAAAAAAAGAATGATTCTCGTGCATGAGCAACAGAGAGGCACTGCTCCCTGGCCTGGCCCAGCTGCCTAGCTTGGCAGTTTTTCCATATGCTCTCCCACCCTTTCCTCAAACTCCTGCAAAGAAAAGGCTGTTTTCAGGCACTGCCTGTGACACAGCTCCCATGAAAAGCAGCTCTCATTCCCCTCCCCAGCTTGCTTAGCAACACTTTTCCTGGAGCTCCCCAACCCTTCCCAGTGCACTAAACCTTTCCACGGGCTGGCAGGAGGAGGTGATGCTGGGCGGTACCAACCCCACGGCTGTAGCAGAGGGATAAAATAGGCTGGAGCTCAGCTTGGCTGCACCAGGTGCTTTCTACCTGCAGCAGAAAGAGCTTTTCTCCCTCTGCTTGCCCTGCAGTGCCATTGTTTTCCTGAGGTTGGGACAGTTTGTCAAAGTACCACCTCATCTTTGGGACCTGAGCAGGTCAAACCAGCAGCAGCCAAGCTTTCCTCAGGCTGCAGGTTGGCAGGAACACACCTTGCTTTAGTGCAAACTCCTGATTTTTAATAAAACAAATTATCCATATCACTTAGTCTATGTACCAGAGCTTCAGGCTCGGGTGAGATGGGAAGAAGATGGCCCAAGGGCTGTTTGCAAGGTGCAGTTGTCTCATCCTGAAATGCCCTCTCCTGGGCACAGTGGGGCAAGGAATGGCACAAAAAGCTGAAAGGTTTTGCCTCCCATCCCTTTGTTTTCCTGCTCTGCCTACATGATAGCTTTTCCCTGTGCCATGCCAAGGCAGCTGGTCTGCCTGGGCATCGCTTGCCTGCTGTTGTGGGGCCCATGCACCCCGTGGGAGAGCAGACAGCCCAGCTCTGCCTCAGGAGCCCAGCAGGTGAAAGAGATGGTCTGGGAGGGAGAACTCCCTGCTGTGAAAGGAAGCTCTTGGTGGGACGTGGAATAAGCCACAAGCAAGGGATAAACTGGTCTGGGACAGAGGAAAAGAGCATGTGTGGGCACAGGGATGAGAAATCCAGATAGAGGTCGGTATTTTCCAAGTTTTCTGCTGATGCAGGGGGGCTTGGTGGAAGGGAGCAAGAGAAGTTCAAGGTACCTCAAAACCCCATTTCAGAGGAGCATCTCTGACTCCTGTGAGTGTTGTGTGTGGCTGGGAGTGAACATCCTCACTGTTCCCACTGCACGTGCATCCTTTGCAGCAGCCTTTCCTCTTCCCTGCATAAATCTGGGTACAAAACTTCCCAGGAAAAAGGAGCTGCTGGGTGGTATTGTAGGAAGAGGCTGAGGATGACTTGCAGAGGGAAGCAGGGAGAGAATAAAGGCTCAGGCATTCCTGGCATCCTCGCCCTGGTGATTTGTGAGCAGCCACGCTGTGGTGGAGCTGTGGTTGCTTTGTGGGGAGTGGGTTTTTCCAAGAGAAGATGCAAGGGCTCAGTGCCAGCTGGACTGGAAGCTCTGCTGGTCGCTGCCAGGTCCCGCTTCCCAGCTGCTGACTGATGGCTGGGGTTTAGGGAAAGCACTGCAGTCTGGTTCAGTGACACCAGAGGGGACCCGTGCCTTGGTTTTCCCAGGGCGGATGGCAGACTGGTCTGTGCCAGGACTGTGCAGTGCATCAGAGCCTAGGGCTGCTCCCACTCCTGCTCAAAAGGATGCTCTGGGCTGGTTGCATTCACAATTCCTTTGGCAGTTTTTGCATGTGCTGCTGCTTGGGTGACTCACCAGGATGCCATGGGCTTGCTGCCCACCAGGCACGGGAGCAGCTCCCCCTGCCCAGCTCGAATCATCCCAGCAAGACTCCATCCCTGGTGGCAGCACCACTGGGACAAGCATTGGAAGGCAGGGCAGGACTGATGGAGGCACCTCCTCCAGCACACAGACCCATGGCATTTGTGGTGTGGTCCTGAGGCTCAGCTCCCACCTGAATCCAGCAGCCAAGGGCTCCTGAGCCCACTGTCCCTGCTGTCCAGTGACGAGGGCAGGGCAACTTACTTCACTTTGTATCTGGTAAGCTCCCCAGCTCAGGTGGAGGAGAAGGATGTCCAGCTTTGGCAGGGTAGGAGGACTTGTCCTAGTCTGGAATTCTCTGCCTTTGACCTCTACTCCTCTGCTTTTCTCATGAAGGTGAAAGCCACCGATGCGGACGAAGGCATTAATGGGAGAGTGTGGTACAGGATTGTCAAGGGTAAGTCCAGTGCCCCCTCATGCATCAGGGAGTTTGTCCCAGGCTCTGCCCAACCTCAGGAGGTTGAGCTCGCCATCCTTTTGGACTTTGGAGCCCACAGAACCATTTCTCCCAGCCCTATGCAAAATTCAGCTTTAGGGCTCATTGCTGGGGAGTGATTTGTCGTGGATAGACTGCTAGATAGAATCCTAAAATCACAGAATGGTTTGAGTTGGAAGGGACCTTTAAGTTCACCTCATTCCAACCCCCTGCCATGGTCAGGAACACCTTCCACTACCCCAGCATGCTCCATGGCCTTGGATACCTCTAGGGATGAAGCAGCCTCTGGGCAACTCCTCTGGGCACCCTGTGCCAGAGCCTCACCTCCCTCACAGGGAAGAATTTAATTCCAATATCCCATCTATCCCTGCCCTCTTTCAGTCTGAAGCCATTCCCAGTGGTCCTGTCACTCCAGGCCCTTGTCCCAGGTCCCTCTCCAGCCCTCTTGGAGCCCCTGTAGGCACTGGAAGGGGCTCGGGGTCTCCCCAGAGCCTTCTCTCTTCTCCAAGCTGAACTGCTCTCCCAGCCTGGATCCAGAGCAGAGGTGCTCCAGCCCTCAGAGCATCTTTGTGGCCTCCTGCGGGCTCGCTCCAACACACCCACATTTTTCTGATTCAGTGAGATTCTGTAGTTCCTCCTGGCCTGATCCAGGGCCAAACACTGATGTAGCTGAATCTGATGCAGCCAGAGGAGATGGGGCTGAAGTTTTGCTCAATAATCTCCCTCCAAAAGAGCCTCTCCAGAGAGGGCTCAGTGTGTCACCAGGATGGGTGTGGAGGCAGCGGGCAACATCCCTCTCGTTTTTTCCCTATTTCCAGGAAACGAGCACAACCACTTCCGCATCAATCCCAGCACGGGGCTGGTGATGCGAGGTGTGCGGCACCTGGACAGGGAGCAGAACTCCTCCCACGTGCTGGAGGTGGAGGCCTACAACACGGAGCAGGGGCCCATGAGGAGCTCCGTGCGGGTAAGGAGCTCGCAGCCCCCGCGGGCTGCACGGCACAGCCGCTCGCGCAGAGTGTTCGCGATGCTTGGTCCTTTCCAGGGCCTGCAGTTGTACAGGAAATCAGAAAGATCTGGCATGGAAAGTCTCTGGGGACTGCTCATGGGTAGAGAAGAGCTTGTTGGTGGGGGCTTTGTTTATTTTTTCTTTTATCCTGTGGTGTTTCAGTGCCATTAGGCTGCAGAGTGGAGCAGTCACTCAGAGGGAGTCCTGCTCGCTCTGTGAGATGCAGCTCTGCTGCTGGGAAGAAAAACTGAGCCTCAGCCTGTTGAAAACCATGTGTCCTGGTCAGGCACTGTTTAAATAATCCAGGAGCTAGTGGTGACAGTCTTCAGCTGCAGCACAGCAGCTTCCCACGGTTCCCACAAACCCAGCCCTCCAGTTGCATCTATTCTTAGACCTGTGGTGGGGTGGGCTCTGGCTGAGTGTGAAGTGCCCCCAGCACCAGCAGCAAGCAGAAAACCAGGAGAAGGAAATGTGTTCCCTGGGGAAACAGTACTGAACTTGGAGTAAAAAATTTCCCACCGAGTCTCCAACGTTTCTGTGTTGCGAGGTCTCCAGGGATTTGATCATGGGATCCCAGAGTGTCGGAATCTGTGGGTATTGGTGATTCCCAGATTGTAGAAAGTCTCTTCTTTCTGCCCCGTTGCCAAAGCAGAAGCCATAATTCGTCTGTGCTGGTTTCCAGGTTGTTTATTCTGTTTATCTCTAACATGTTCTGCTGCCCTGCCGCAGCTCTGTCCTGCAGGGCAGCGTGTGGGGCTCTGCCCTCACTGGGATGGTACAAACATTAAATACCACAAACTACCTGTGCTGGATTTACAATAACGTGCCAATATCTGTCACCTACGTTGAACAGTGTGTCCCCAGCCTAAACCAACAGAAAAATGCCAACACCACAGTGAAACATGGAGGGCATGAAGAAGGAGGAAAAGGACAAGACACACCCAATTCCTCCATCTTGTCCTTCTGAACCCCTAATCTAGAAATCTAAAATTTTACTTTTGCACCCATGTCACACTTAATTATTACTCTTATCAAACACTCAAAGCTTGTAACTCATCCTGTAAGATTGAAAACTCCTCTCCATGGACAGAGATCACAAACAGAGTCTCTCGGGGCTCTGTCCAGGGGGGTTCCTGAGCCCTGCCAGGGTCCCAGACCTGCCAGCGCAGCCAGAGGGAAGCCCTGGATTCCCACACCAGAGGATGGAGGAATTAATGTACCCAGTGCACCTCCCCCCCAGCAGGGAAAGACTGACTCACTCCGGCCCACAGGGCTTGTTTAAATCTCTGATGTTAAACCCCTTGTGTTCACTCTCCATCACGTGGTGTTGGAAGAAGAGGTTGTCGAAGGATCATGGAATGGGTTGAGTTGGATGGGACCTTAAATCTCCCCTACTTCCAACCCCCCTGCCATTGTCAGGGACACCTCCACTAGCCCAGGTGCTCCGAGCCCTGTCCAGCCTGGCTCTGAACACTGAAATATTTCTCCACAAGCACCATGAAGGGTTTGTTTCCCAAGCTCGCCCGGTTCACACATGGTTTCTCCGGGGCTTCCCAGGTGATCGTGTACGTGGAGGACGTCAACGACGAGGTGCCGGTGTTCACCCAGCGCCAGTACAACCGCCTGGGGCTGCGGGAGACGGCGGGAATTGGGACCTCGGTGGCGGTGGTCCGGGCCACCGACCGAGACACAGGTGGGAAGGGCAGGGAGGGAAGAGCCCAGTGTGGGGGAGGGCGGTGAGATCAGCCACCGAGCGGATCCCGGCTTGGCTGGGCTGAAATCCCGCAGGATGGGCTCTGCTGCGGGGAGGTATCAGTGGTGCCTGCCTCTTCGGGGTGCTTGGTCCAGCCAGCACCACGGTTCCTGCTCCCTCCCCAGGGAACGGGGGTCTGGTGAGCTACAAAATCGTGTCGGGCGCGGAAGGGAAGTTCGAGATCGACGAGAGCACGGGCCTCATCACCACCATAGAGTACCTGGACTACGAGACCAAAACCAGCTACCTGATGAATGTCTCTGCCACGGACCAAGCGCCCCCCAACAACCAGGGCTTCTGCAGCGTGTACGTCAGCCTGCTGAACGAGCTGGACGAGGCTGTGCAGTTCTCCAACAGCAGCTACGAGGCCGTGATCATGGAGAACATCCCCCTGGGCTCCGAGGTGCTCCGCGTCCAGGCTCGCTCCATCGACAACCTCAACCAGATCACCTACAAGTTCGACCCCAACACCAACCCCCAAGCGCTCTCCCTCTTCAAAATCAATGGGATCACGGTAAGCAGCCACAGCGTGGACCCTCCTGGCTTGTTTGGGCACTGTGAGCTTTGGTTTTGGTGGCCAGCACAGCTGTTGCTCATGTTTGGCAGGGTGTGATCACGGTGAAAGGCCAGGTGGACCGAGAGAAAGGGGATTTCTACACCTTGACAGTGGTGGCTGATGATGGAGGACCAAAGATTGACTCCACGGTGGTGAGTAGCTTCTCCCAGTTTCCCCACCATCCACTGTCATCTCCATCTCCCAGGACAGCCTGTCCTAGCAGAGCGTTCTGCTCCAACTTCCAGGGTTCAGAAACCCTGTTTTGGGGGAAAACCTGCTAAAACAGTTTTGAAGGAGGTAAATTTAGGGGCCTTGAAATACTCCACAGTGGTTTGTGTTTCAGAGGGTTATATTTAGCAGTTTCACAGGCAGCTGGGCTGGGGTTGATTTGCATTTCTCTGCTGGGTGCAGGGCCAGCCCATGGGTGCCAATGGCTCTGCTCTCTGTACTGAACCTCTCCCAGGATCAGGGGCAGATATTCCAACCTTAGCTAGAAAAAAACAAAGAGATGCCCCAACCCTGGAGCCTCCAGATGGCTGCAGAGGGGCACCCATGACCCCTGACACTGCTGTGGTAGGGTTAACCCACACTTCTCATCCCTCACTAACTCCTCATTGTTTGTGTTCTCTATTTCTCCCTCTGCTTTCCTCCAACAGAAGGTAAGCGCGTTCATCGTGCTGAGGACCAGAATCCCTGCCAGGGTCCACACTGAGGGACCGGGTTGGAGCTCTCCAGCCTTGTGCCACCAGCACCAGCCTCCCTGCCACCCCCAGGACGTGGGGCAGCCCTGTGAGCCCCTGCTGCTGCCGAGCAGAACCCCGGCTCCCCAATCCACCACTCGGGACAGCAGCTGCCGGATCTGCCACAGGGGCTGAATGAGCTCTCCCTGCTCCTGGCTCTCAGTTTTGAATTCAGCAGCAACAATAACTGAATCACCCCAGGGCGCACAGCTCACTCCCCAGCTTCCTCCCGGGATGTTGTCCCATTCAGGCTGGCTGCACCTGGGAGCTTGGGGCACCCATAAATAAATCCCTGGGATCAGAAAGGTGCTTCCTCTCTCATTTCTGTGTTGCCCTGCAGCACTTTAATGACAAACTCGATGAGAGCATTTCCTCTGCCCAATTGTGGCCAAGGTGTCAGGTCCCCTTCGAGCATCATGTGCCTTTTTCCAGGAGGGAGATCAGGTCTCCTCCACACCCAGCTTGCCCTCATTGAGTTAAACACACTCAGCTCTGCATTCTTTGTGCCCGTTGAGCTTAGAGCAAATCCTGCCTGACCCTGCTGCTGTGAGTATGGATGAAATCACTGCTAGTGAAAAGTTTAGTAGGAAATGGTCACCCTGCAGCAGCCTGAGCTGCTCTGTGCCTGGCTATCGGATAAAAAACAGAGGATGTTCCACAAAAAAATACACTGCTTGGGAAATGCAGCAGCCTTGCACTGTTTTTGCAGCCCCAAGCGTCCCTCCTCCCCCTCATCATCCTCCTCCTTCACAGGCAAGGATGTAACTTGGCTCCTGGGCTCAAACAGCTGCATGCTTCCCACTGGGGATGGGTGACACACTGTTGGCACCTCACAGGGGTGTGGTGTGTCAGTGGTGTGCCAGGGTGTCAGGGTGGCTGTCATTGCCAGCTGGGCAGGGGTCTGGCTCCTGTCCATGCCCTGAGTGCCGTGCCCCCCTCACAGGTGACCATCACAGTCCTGGACGAGAACGACAACAGCCCCCAGTTTGACATCACCTCTGACTCGTCTGTCAGCGTGGCTGAGGACAGCGCCGTGGGCAAGAGGGTGGCCCTGGTGCTGGCCCGAGATCCAGATGCAGGCAGGAACGGCCAGGTAGGGAGGGAGACATTTGGATAATGCTCTCAGACAGGGGGTGTGATTCCTGGGCAGGACCAGGAGCTGGATTCAATTATCTGTGCGGGTCTCTGAGCTGTGTGTAGTGTTTCACTGACACACAAATCCCCCTGCCAGCATCCTCCCAACCCCTTTCCTGTGTCCCTGTGAGAGCAAACTCTGGTCATTAATGCCAGTGGTTTTGGGGGGGTTGTGCAGTCAGTACCAAGAGTCCTCAGGCAAGGCAGCAGGAGAGGTAAAGCATCGTCCTTGGGCTGTCTGGGGCAAAGAGCTCTGTGGGACAAGTGTCAAAAGGAGCCCTGCAATCTGAAAAGCAGCTGTGGCCTCTGCTGCTGTGGGCGCCAGCAGCAAAGTCCTTGGCTGGCCAAGCAGGAAGCTCTCTGACATTTGTTATTTTCATTACCCTACAGACAATCATTAATGAGATCCCATCACCTGTAGTAACAGAAATTGCTGGCAGCATGGGAGCTGCTGGGGGGATGGCCCCATTTGCTTTGGGGTGCTGCAATAAGCCAGCACACCTGTGGATCCCACTACATTGGAGCTTTTCGAAAGCTGACACATGTTGGGGGACATGCTGGATTTATTTTGCTAGGGTCTCCTTTCCCTTCTTCCTCCTCAGCATCACTCTGCCTGCCCTGGTTTTCTTTCCCTGTGATGTTTGCAGGTGACTTTCTCGCTGACGTCTGGGAATATCGGCCGGGCTTTTGAGATCCGAACCACCAATGGCACCTACGGCGAGGTGTTCGTGGCACGGCCACTGGACCGGGAGCTGCTGGATCACTACACCTTACGGGTCAGCACCAAACCTCCCCCCTCACCCCTTGAGTTTCTGCTTTGAGCACCAAGGCTGTTTGCTAGGAGCTGTGAGCTTCAAAATAGCACTTTATTCCTCAAAAATCCACCCCCGACCACAGATCCAAGCGTCGGATGGCGGCGTTCCCCCCCGGAGGAAGGAGCACGTTCTACGAGTGAACATCCTTGATGTCAACGACAACCCCCCTGTCATCGACAGCCCCTTTGGCTACAACGTGAGCGTGAGCGAGGTGAGCACCCAGCTCTTCTCCCTGCACCCTCCCAGGGTCAGGTCTGGCCACAGGGCAGGTGGGGACAGCAGAGTGTCCCTTTGATTTATTAAAAATATGGATATTGATCTAGTACCAATATAGTTAGAAAGTGTGTGTTTATTCGACGCCGGGCAGCGTGCGGGATAGCTCCCAAATACACACTGCACCTTCCAGGTGATTACAGAGTCTTTTTATCCATACAAATATTGAATACCCAAAATACAAATACATATTAATCATTTTGGTATATCCCATTCCCCGCTTCGTATGCTAATCACTCCAAAAGCTATTAAGCATGCACAGTTTGTTCCTTGAAATGGGTCGGTGTCCCTTTCATAGGGAGGGGTCCCAAAATGAGGAAGTAAATGAAGTCTTCCTCATTCTGACATTTCTACCTTTTCAATGCAAATATGACAAATGAACTCTTGGTAGAACTCCCATTCCTTGTCTTCAATTGGTTTCAGAACAGAGGAGGCCCACAATTGTCTTATGTTCCTAAAAGCTATTTGTCAGTCTGGATATTTTTCATTATAAACCCAGCTAACTAAACACTGTGCTGACAAGCAATCAATTATTAGTTAACTACTAACTCCTAACTTCATCAAGGCCTACTCATTTATTTTAATTCACTCTAACTAAAATCTTAGCTCCTCTAAAATCTCTAAATTCCTTAAAATTTACGTTTCACCTCGAAACATCACCTTGGGTCATTTAAGCATTAGCTACCCCCTGCAAGCCTCACCTTGGGTCATTTAAGGATCGGTGGCCCCTTGCCACCTTAACCTTGGGTGATGTAAGAGTTGGTGACCCCTTGAAAGCCCTCACTGGTGATGTACTCCTTGTTTTGGGCTAGGAAATAGCTCTATGAGCAACTTAAGCCCGTGAGGCTGCAGGGAGCAGCCGGAAGGAGAAGTGGCTACACACCCATGGAAATGCCACCTAAGTGACACAAGAGATGGTGCGGTGCAGAATAAGAACAGCTTTCAGGAAGCAGCTTAGCAAGGGCTAGATAATTAAGCAATAAAACACAATCAGGCATGAAAAAGACAACTTATTTCCTGACAGTTTAATTCCTGGACTGAGGCAGGGGGTGATTCTCAATTTGGTGATGAAAAATGAAATATGAGTAATAGCCAGTGCCACTTAGCTGTGAGGAACTGCTGCTCATGATTTATAGCTTGGCATTAAGGATATTGCCCTGTTGAGGTTTTCTTATCTATTTAATACATGTTCAGAGCAGGCTGAAGAACAGAATTTCTGTTTTGATTTTCCCCATAATGGGACTATCCAAAAATAATTAGCTGAGCTCTGGGTCCATTACACGGCCTTCACCTTTGCACACACTGTGGGTTTCATGCTCTTCCAGGCTGTGCCAGCCTAGATAAGACCTAATGTGCAGCTTTCTGCTGAGCTGCTGGGTGTTGGGGCAGCGAGTTTGGAGCCTCAAGCACATCAGTGCCCTCTCTGTATTAGAATGGCATTATTAATTAGGTATTTCATACGTGATGGGGCTCGTGGGATTTACGTCGCGTATCTCCGCAGAACGTCGGCGGTGGCACGGCGGTGGCCCAGGTACGTGCCACCGACCGGGACATCGGCCTCAACAGTGTCCTCTCCTACTACATCACCCGTGGCAACGAGGACCTGACCTTCCGCATGGACCGTGTCACCGGCGAGATCGCCACCCGGCCCTCCCCGCCCGACCGCGAGCGCCAGAGCTTCTACAGCCTCGTGGTCACTGTGGAGGACGAGGGCAACCCCTCCCTGTCGGTGAGCCACCAAAATGGGCCTTTCGGGGCAAAAGTGGGGCTGGGCAGCACTGTGGGAGTGAGCTTGGCACTGAGTGTAGGATGTGAAAGGGGAGGAAGGGTACCGGGTGTGATGTTTTGGGGACTCAGGGTCCAAAACTGCTGTGAACAGATTTGGTTCAGAATCTCCTTCGATGCCTGGTCGTGCAGGACCCTCCCTCACAGTTGTTCAGCAGGCCTCATCTCCCATCTCCAAATGCAAAAAATAGGAGTATCCCTATGGGGAGGTGTGCTGGCTGCTCCTGCCCTGCTCACAGGCTGGGTCTGGAAGGACTCCAGACATTGCCCGCCTATCTCAGCACGGGGAGTGGCTGGAGCAGCAGCTCAACCACAGTTCATTCACCATTGATTTTCTGCTGTGGTCCTTGTGAATGAGAGGAGCTCTGGTCATTGTGACAAAGGCCTGGAGTGCCAGGACAAGGGGGAATGGCTTCAAACTGAGAGGGGGTTGATATGAGACCGCACCCATCACCCCATGGTCTAGGGAAGTCACTGTTTTGCTTGGGTCATTGTTTATGCCTCTGAGGATGACTCAAAGTCAAAAAAGCAACTACCATGTGGGCCATTTTCCAGCTCCGAGTCCCTTCTAACCCCATGTTTCTGTAGAAAGGTGACTGAGCACCCACGTGCACAAATGATGAGTTGAGCTGATGCCTTGTGTGACACTCTGCCATCCTTCCTGTCCCCCACCTCCACCTGCTATCTCTCACCATCTCTGTGCTCTGCCTACAGAGCTCTGTCTGCAAAGCCCTGCTCTACATTTTGATGAAACAGGTCGCAGCCAGCAGTGCAAACTGTGGCTGTGATTCTCACTTCAGGCTTTGCACTCTCAGCTCCTCCCTCCCGGCTGGTTCACACTCCAGCTTCTGCATCACCGTCTTTTCCATTAGTTGTACTGTCACTGAGACTTAAACCTAGCTAAGTCTCTTCCCCCAGCATGAGGGAAGGCTGTGCTGTGGCTGCACTGCATGATGCCACCAGCTCCTCCTTGGCACCAGAGCACCGCTGATCCTGGTGTGCTGAGGAATGCCGTGTGCTGAGCTGGCAAATCCCGTTGCTGTGGCAATGGCCACTTCCCTTCCCAGTGCCAGCAGGGATGAGTGGCACAGCTTATCACTCCACACCGCCCAGGCAGTGTCCCAGCAGCCCTGCCCGTCCCCACAGGCTCTGCCGTGTGCCCACCATGTCACGAGCACACGTCACGCCAGCAGCAACAATCCGAATCCCAGCCTCACAAAGTGCCCAGTGACCCAATTCCTGAGCGGAGAGAGGAGTTTTGGCCCTTTTCAGAGCTCGAGGAGGACACTCAGGTCTTGTGAAAGGCTGTGGGGCGTGTTGCTGGGTGCCTGCTGGCCTCACGCCTGGCTGGGGAAACGACTCAGTCAGGGGCTCGCTGCCTGCCAGGAACTGGCCTTGCACAAGGAGCTCCAGGCTGATGCAACAATGCACAAAAGGGGGTGATTGTTCCTAGTTTGTACATCCATCCATGGGTTTCGAGGTTTGGACTTCTCTGTGTGGGAGAGGCAGAGGAGACAGAGTTGAGAGAGGACTAGGAAGTCCTCACTTGGAAGTGGTGATCTGGGATGCCCAGGGAGGGAGCAGGGAAGGCTGGCTAAGAGGAATCTCTTGGGAGATGGAAATGTGGGAACAAAAGGATAAAATGCTGCTGATAATATAAAAATATTTTCGTTTTAAAAAGCATTGCAGGAGAAAAGAAACCTTCACAAGCTGATGATGTGCAGCTGGAAGGTGTGTGGGAATTGCAGGAGTCACCTGGGCACTGTCTGACCCTGGGGCAAGCCAGCAGCTGCTCCAGAGTGGTTGGGATGCTTCCTGCAGGAAGGTCTCTGCCCAAGGAGGTTGCAGCAGCCCTGTGCACTGGGACAGGGATCCTGCTGGCACCCACAGCCCCAGGCACTGGCGGCTCCAGCAAGGCAGGGTGGATCTTCACTGCCCAGATGTTCGTCTTGCAGCTGGGTCACCTTCACCACAAGCATCTGTGTCATCTTCTTCATGGAAATGAGGGCCAAGGTGAGGGGCCAGCACTCCTGTGCCAGGATTCTTGCTCCAGAATGCGTGGAAGCCTGGGAAGCCATTTCTTCTCTCTCCTAGAAGCCTTTAGTTTTCCTTCTGGAGAGAAAACTGATGCCATTCCGTGCCCCAACATGCCACACCAGAGCCTCTGGCAGAGAGCTTAGCTCTGCCTGCAGCACCAGGTTTCCCAAGAAATGGGGTTCCTGCCACACAGAGCAAAACCTGTTTCCTACAAAGCTTTGTTCTGTCATCAGGCCGTGCATTCGTTAGGGAACAGTGACTTGGAGAGGGTTTCAAAGCCGTTAAGACCTGCAGGCAGGCAAAGCCCCGGTGTGCCTTTCCAGCTGGGGCTGCTGAGACAGGGAGAAGGAAGAGCTGGAGGCACCAGGTGCTGGATTCCCCAGCAAAGCTGGGAAGGGGCTGAGCCATGGGTAGCAATAAAGCACAAGTCCCATGCTCAGGAAGTTCCATCCGTGGTGGTGAGGGTGCTGGTTTCTCCTTCATCCCTGAACTACCCTGAGGGTGCTGGCTTCTCCTTCATCCCTGCACCACCCTGAGGGTGCTGGCTTCTCCTTCATCCCTGCACCACCCTGAGCGTGCTGGCTTCTCCTTCATCCCTGCACCACCCTGAGGGTGCTCCTGCTGAAGCCAGTGCTGGATTAATAAAATCCTGAAGTTCCCCAGCCCGTTCCAGAGGCAAACACTTTCTTCCAGCCACACAGTGTGGAAACTTGTGTGCTGCCAGGGATGCTCTGCCTGGCCACACTGCCTGGTGCAGCTGTTGCTCAGGTCTGACTCTGTTGCACTATGACTAACATTTATGTCTGTCTCATGGCCAATTTTTTACTCACCTTACAATGAAAAGAGAAACAAGAGGGAAAAAAAACCAAACAAAAACAAACACACTGAGTAACAGTGTCTGCCACAAGGTTTGATATCATCACCAGGGCTGAGTCACGCTGGAGCCATAGTTTCTTCTGGATAAGCAGTGCCAGATGCTGTTGTTCAGATGCTGCACAAGCACCACAGCCCCCAGGGCATCACAGAGTCCTCTCACAGTGGCCCCAGTGCTGGCTGCTCTGGCTGTGCTGCCCCAGGAAAGCCATCCACAGCATTTCCCACTGTGCTCCCCATGCCTCTCCACGGGGGCTCTCGGCCGCCTCACAGGAACATCCTGCAACACCCTCCAGATGAACTTCCTAACTGACAGGCATTAATAAAAAAAAAAAAAAAAAGGGAAAAAACCCAAATGAAAACCATAAACATCCTTTTTTCCTTTTAATCAGCACTGATAATGAAACAAACAGAAAGATAAATTGCCCTGATCCCAAGCCAAGGATAAAACTGCAGCAGAAATAAGGCTCCTCCCAACATGTGTTCTGGTGAAAGGCAGCAGCATTGCAAGTCCATGGCCATTTCAAAAGACTGGTAAGGAAAGAGGGCTCTGGTGGCAGCAGGGAGCCTCTCCCCTTCCTGTTTTGCAAAGAAAAAGGTAGTACAAGGTTGGCTGGGGATCCTGTTTTGTTCCATGCTGAATAAAGTATTTTACCATCCACTCCCAGAGAGAATGTTCAGTCAAGGATCCAGAAATGTGTTGATGTTGCAGAGCTTAGACCCTGGCAATAAATTAATCCTCAGGGAAGTCTGCAGGTGCAGGACATCCTCAATTTTCAGCTAGTCTGTAAAATGTGAGCAGTACAGAGCCACACACTTCTCCATGGAAACAGGTAGTTAAAAGTCGAAATCCGAGCAAGAGAGATTCACTTCCAGTCCCAGAGCAGTGGCAGGATGGGAGACAAGGGGAGGGATCCTGCACACAGTGCCATTTCTTAAGGCACTGCTGCCCCTGGCCCTGCCACCCTCAGGGCTATTGTCTTGGTGAGCTTGGCGTGCTCTGCAGGATGTGGTTTCCTCTGGGGTCCTCAGGCTTTCAAGGAATTTGGTGAGTCAGGAACAGGATCTGGAAAAGGCAGGCCAGGGATATTAGTCCAGCTTAAACTGAAGGGATATTATTCCAGGAAGTGACCAAACTCTGCTTCTACGTGGAAAACAGAGGGTTTATGTCCTTCCCATTTTTCAAGCCACGGGACCTGATGTCCCACACAACACCAAGCTTGCTGCTGATGTTTAACCCCTGACTGTCCCCTTTCCTTCCCACCTGTCCCACCATCTGAGGAGGGGCTCAGCAGTGGCAGTCACTCACCCAGGGTGGGGAAGAAGCAGTCCCCGGGCCCGGGGGGGGACAGGGGGGTGCTGGGCTCCGAGAGCAGATGCCGGCCGGACTCCGAGGGCAGCCTGCTGGCCACGTAGGACAGCTGGGCCCGGGGCCGTGGCTCCGCACCAGCCGATGGCACCGCCTCGAACACGGGGTTTTCGATGCCCTGGGTGCTGCTGTGGGACAGGAGAGGCGTTTGCATCTTTATTTCAGAGAGGTTTTTTATCCCCAGGGGTTTGGCTGAGCGGTGGAAGCAAGCAAGAAGGGCAGGGAGCAGGTTCAGGTGTCTCAGATGAGAGGAAATGGGGAGCCCAGTGCAGGAGGAAAGTTTAGCCAAAGGGGTTTCAGGCTCATCCTGAAACCTGCTCCGGGTGCAGGGAGATGCAGGCCCTTGAAAAACGGAAGGAGGCACTTTCCACGTGAAGAGAGAGAAAAGAGGGAAGAGAAACAGCCATTTCCCAGAAAGGGAAAGGACTCAGCGTGGGTGACACCCCTTTCACTTTGCTGGGATGAGGATATTTGCTGGCTTCACAGGGAAGGAGGAAAGGACAAGACATTTGCAGGGGCTGGGATGCAAGGGCGTGTGAGGAGCCAGGAGCTCGTGGATTTCCTTACCTATCCATCCTGACAAGCTCGTGGGCACCTGCCAAAGACAGAATGTTTGGGGTGAGTGCTGGCAGCACAAGGCCCAGCATCATGCCCAGACCCGCTGCCAGGGCAGTGTTCTGGTGTCTTACCCACCTCCAGTTCCTCCTCTCCCTCTGCATTCCTCCCTCACCTGCTTCTTTAGCCCTCTGCTTTGCTGCCAAACCTCCTTCTCTGCATCCCTGCCCTCTCCCATCCTGTTCACTCCCCAGCCCAGCTTCATCCCAGGTTGAGACCACAGGCTCCAAAGAAGGGGAAGAGACACTTCTGCAGGCGTGGGGTGAAGTGAGGTGCAGCTGCAGCCTGGCCCCACTCCTGCCCACCTGTGGCACCGTCCTGGGGCTCTGCAAACAGCACCTGGCACTTGGCTGCCCCTCTTTGGCTGGGCAGCCTCGGGTCAGGCATGCCCTCACCCCCAGATCCCACAGCCCATGGTACTGGGCTCTGCTGGATGCCTGCCTGGCCATCACCCTGAGCTGAGGTGCTGGAGTTTTGGCCCAAATTGTACCCAAGAAAGGTGCTAGGTGGAAATAACCTGGTCCATGATACCTGAGAGGCAAACCCCCCCTGGATTTTTACTGCCCTCTGGGGTGAAGTAGCATCCAGGTGATGCTTTGGAGATGGAGGTGGGAGCTGCAGCCCAGCCACTGCTAAAGGAGTGCCTGAAGGGCGTGGCTGTCCAAAGCCCAGCTGCTGCAAAAACCACTTCTCCAAAGGTCTCCTTGGAGCCACACAGCCCCACCGAGCGGGAGAGGAAAACCGCAGGGCCCCGCTTGCCCAAGGGCTGATGAAATGGCTCTGCCAGTTAAGGTGGTGCCCCTTTCTGCCTGATTACCCAAATCTGTGGGAGCTGGCAGCCAGCTATGCCTCAGCACAGCCTGGGCTTCCAGGGCTGGGGCAGCAGAGGGGAGACCTGGCTTGCTGCAGTCCTAGGGCCACAGACATGTCGGGGTTTTTTTAAAGAGCAGAGTGAGAAAAAGTGCACATAATGATTTTCAGTCACTCAGAAGGCAAAGCTGCTATTTCAGGTGTGCAGTGGAGGGAGGGATGAGTAAATGAGATGGCTCTCACAGTGGATGTGGAGGAAAGGGCTCAGCAGGGAGCATCCTCACAGTCTCAGAGCCGCTGCTGGTGTCCCCTCCTAGCCCACACTCCTCACCAGCAGCCTGCAGGCATGCTTGGCCCTTCCCAGGACAGCTCTGCAGGAGGCACCTGGCAGGGACCTGTCTTGGGGCCACCTTACACCATGCCCGGGGGATCTGGGGCAGCCAAAGCAGCTGATGCCAGTGGGGCACATCCCACCCAGCCTTGCCAGGCTGCTGCAGCCCAGGAGGTGAGATGGGGGTCCTGGTACGTACGTCTGCTGCTGGCAGCTTGTCTCTGCTTGTAAATGAGGAGCAGGATGAGGGGCAGGCAGAGGATGCCCACGATGCAGGCGCCCGTGGCCAGCACGGCAGCCGTGATATCTGCAACAGAAGAGCAGAGATCAGCCTTCCCTTTCACCTTCCCTTTCACCTTCCCTTTCCTGGGCTTCCCCAGGCCAAAATCACAGAATTGTTTAGGATGGAAGAGACCTTAAAGATCATTCAGTCTGGCACAGAGCAACCCCGTGATGCAGTGTGGCCCCCACACACAGTATTCACACTGGGGTGCGTTGCCAGCTGTGGAGATAAGCTCTGAACCCCAGCCAAGGTCCTTCATTGCTGCAGCACATCCCAAGGTTTTTGGTCTTCTAGGTATGAAGAGAGAAGCCCTGATAAAGGCTCCCAGCAACTTTGGGGCACTGACTGACCCACTGCCAGCCTCAAAGTGCTAAGGCATCAGAGGGCTTGTTACCCACAGCCTCTGCTAATTAAGGTGCCCCTGCAGAATGTCACTCACAGAGGCTCCCAGAAAGGCTGGCAGCCTGCAGGCACCTCTGTGGCCATCAAGGTCCTTTTGGGATGGCTCATGGCGAGGCTCAGGGCTGCTTAGGGCAAGGTTCAGCTCCTCTCCTGCACATCCATCTCAGGAAGCAGCTTATTTCTCTGTGTGTCTGTTTTAGGAGGGGATGTTTTTCTCTTTTTTCCTGACAGGGCAGGGTGTCCTAGCACTTGGGACTGAAGGTTAGGGACAAGAAAGCTCCTGGGGCCCAGGAGCTGCTTCTCTTGTCTGGGCATGCTGCAAAATAATTTTAGCCAAATCTGCCCATTTAGGAGCCAGCAAAGGGGGACAGACAGAGCGACCCAGCAAGAAACCAGCTGCACAGTGAAGTGTGGGCATTGGGCTTCTCCATGTCTAGACACAGCTCTGGGGGAGCCCCACTTTGTCTGAACACTCAAACAAAATTTGGGTTTCCCCTGCTCAAGACAGAGGTGGCCCAGGCTCGAGGTGTAGGAAGAGGTTCCTGCAACTCTTTACCTTTCTGTCCCTTCCCATTTGCTTGTGGCAGCGGCCACTAAATCCCTGTTGTGGGAGGGGGCTCAGGTGCTTTAGAACAGCAGGTGAATGATCTCCATGGGCTTCAGGACAGGCATGTCCAGCTGATGGGCTGAAGAAGGCTTTCCTTAGCCTGGGGATGTGCCTGCCATGCACACCCTGTTGGAACAGCTCTGGAAACCACCCTCCCAACACCCGGCTGTGAGGCTGCATGTGGGCACTGGTGTGTTGGCACTGATCCCTAGGGAATGCCTGGGCCAGGATGGTGAGCAGCACATTGGAAAGAGGCGTTTTCCCTTTACCTTTGCCGGAGGCAGTGTGAAATGTGCAGTTTTGAAGCCCTCCTTTGCCTGCAGAAGAGAACAGAAAAGCTCAGGATTCGCTCAGTTCCCACAGAACTCCCGACCTGCTGGCTGCCCTTGCCTTTTCTCCCTGGTATTGAGAACATCATCCCAGAGCAGCCCAGTGCAGGAGTTTAATCCTGAGAAGTGTTCACTGAGATCCCTGCTGCAAGACTCCCTTTGTCCAGGGCAGCAGGGCCCATCCTTGACTGTGCAGCCAATTTTTTTTTTAATGTCTAAAAGAAAAGCTATCTAACACTGCAAATCAAGGCCAGGAGATGCCTTCCCCTCCCTCATGCCTCTCCCACTGGGCTGCTGTCCCAAGGTTGTCTGTGAGCCCTCACCCAGGCTTGCACCACCAGCCAGCTCCTTTTAAGTTGAGGCTTGTTTTCCTCTCTGCCAGAAGGAGGTTGAAGAAGATCAGCTAAACTATGTACCATGGATTTTATTGCATTCCAGCCTCTTGAGTTATTAGGATTTTTTTGTTTTGTTTTGTTTTGTTTTGTTTCATTGCTCTCAAGCTCTAATTCAAACCTTCAACATCTGCTGCTCTTTGACTTCTGGAACACACCCTGCAGGTCCAGCATCAGCACACGCTGCCTCCCCAGCCCCAGTGCTGCATCCCTCACCACCCCTTCCCTACCGCTGTGCCCTGGCACGGCTGCAGGGCTGGCAGGGCAGCCTCACCTCGCTGGATCTGCAGCTCCACAAAGCCATGAGCCGCCTGCACGCTGTGGGGCTTGCTGTGACCTTCCCTCCTGACCTCCACGGCGTAGCAGCAGTAATTCCCGCTGTCCTGCAGCGTCAGGTTCATCACCACGAGGTGGAAGGCGCCGTGGTGGTCAAGGACTAACTCCACGCCGTGGTGGCCGCTTTGCCATCCAAAGGGGGGTTTTTGGGAGGCGTTGCCCGGCAGCTCGTGGTGCCTGCCGAGGTCGTGGCGCAGCTCCTTGTCGGTGACGTTGCGGATGTGCCTCTTGTCGGAGCAGCTCTGGTCGCCCGTGCTGCTGAAGTACCAGGTTTTGTAGAGCAGGTCATGGCGCTCGGCCAGGGCGCCGCTGATCCGGCAGCTCAGGGTGACGTTCTGGCCCTCGGGGCAGACGCACAGCGAGTACGGGGTGCTGATCAGGAAAGCGTCTGCCCCTCCTGCCAGGGAGAAGGTCAGTCAGAGCCCAGCCTTGCACTGAGTTTGTAGCAAAACTGGCCAACAAAGCGCCCCAAACCCACCAGCGATGTTGGCACAGGGTGGAGAATCCCTGTCACGAGAGCTGTGGCTGTCACAGCCCTAGAAGTGTCCAAAGCCAGGTTGGATGGTGCTCTGAACAACCTGGGATGGTGGAAGGTGTTGAAACTACATAATCTTTAACTCCCTTCTAACTCAAATCTTCCAGGATTTTGCACTGGGGCTGGGAGCACAACTTGACCCTAGAAATCAACTCTGCAGCAGAGACATGCCTTAAATACAGTTGAGCATCAGCAGCAGGGAGGCAGAAGCTTCTCTGGCTACAGCAGAGATGTGGGGCAGGAAGGCAAAGGAGGATGAGAGGAGAAGTAAGGCGGCCGGGTTATGGCTTGTAAAGGAGGAAACACAAGCACAGCTGGGCCAGCTGCAAAAAAAAACCAAAAAGGAGCGAAAACAAACAGAAAAGTTCTAGGAGGAGCAGTGGCCCCCCTTCTCCCCCAGATGAGGCAGGGAGCAGGTCCCACCCTCCTTGTTTTTCAGCCCCCAGGGAGGAAAAGGGGGAACTGGCTGATGCCGACAGTGAGGAGCTGCTGGAAAATGAAAACAATTTTCAGAAAGAAATTCTGGAATGTGGGCAGGAGGCGTGGCAGAAGTGGGAGCAGGAGGCATTGCTGGTCTCTCCCCAGCACACTGATGGGGGTACTGCTGGTAAGGGGAGGGAAAAGTGCAAAGACAGGAGAGGTTTTGGTGCTCTGGCCCTGCCACACCTTCGTGTTTGCAGAAGCGCTAACGTCACTTCGAAAACAGAAGAAAAAGCAGCTTCTGGGTTTATTTACTTAAAATTACTGTGGAAGAGAGGTTTCTGTGGCTGGTTTGCAGCAGAGAAGATGTTACAAGGACGAGATGGTGGTGGGGTTTTTTTTTATTTTGGTAACATCCTGTTGTGCTACGCTTCGCTTTGAGGTTTCTCGCTTGCTATATCGAGAGGCCCTCAATCACAGGCAGGGCGTGATGTGCCTGCCCACAAACATCCAGCCAGGCCAGAGGCTCCCCACTGCTGGGCCACCCAGAGAGCACCCTCCTCCTGAGAGCAGAGTCACCCTGTCACCTGCCTGGCCCCTGCAGGAGAGAGTGAAACCAAACACGTGCCTCCCACCTCTGGTGGCTATCTCTGACTCTTAGGCGATGGTGCAAGAGGAGCCCATGAGTCCCTCAGGAGAGGGAGGTTTTGGGAAGGAGATTGGCCCCCCCCTGCTCTGGAGCCCACAGTGCCAAGGAGTCCCCAGAGGCAGAGCTGGGTGACCTTTGCCTGACCACTCCAGCTTATTGCTTCCTGCTCCCCACAGCACGTGCAGCAGCATGTCCTGGAGCTGCTCTGGGCCAGAGGTTTGTGTGGCCTGAGCTCAGCTCTGCCTCGCTCAGTCTCGTTTTCAAGCCCTGACTTCTCCTTCTCCTGGGGCGCTGCTGGGGCCAGGATGCACAGCCAGGCTGGAGGGGTTCTGGCAGGCAGCACAGTGGGTCCCCCACCTCCTTGCCAAAGCACAAAAGGCACTTCAGATGTGTTTCTGATACCTGCTGCAAGGGGAAGTGCCCCATTCACATCGGGCGTCTCCTGGGAGCCAGAGGAAGGGAAGCCAGGGCTCTATTGGAGGAAGCCACGCTTGCAACACCTTCCAAAAGTATCTGCAGGAGTCTTTTGTTTTCCACAAACCCCCTCAGATGCAGTAGGGCTCATCCCCACACGGTCTGTGAAGCTCTGCCTTGCTAAGCCACCCAGCCTCAGCTCCGGAGCCTGATGGGAACGGTCTGGCTGGAAAGTCAGCGCAGCCCACGCTTTCGGGGAGGGGCAGAGGTTACCATGTGTGCAACCTTCAGCATTACAGGCTTCCTCTCCTTCTCTGCAGCGGGGGAAGGCTCTCAAAAGCCTTTGAGGGGAGGGGAAAGCAGCTGGCAAGGCACGGTACAGCCCAGAGCAGTGCCAGGGCAGTTGGTGCTCCCTCCCCGAGATGTACCGAGGCTTGAAACACATGCTGGATGCCAGATGGAGCCCGGAGAAGACATCTTCTGGTGGTGTCTTTATACTAAAGCCCATGGATCTTTAATCTCCTGGGCTTCTTCCCTGCCCAGAGCCCAGGCTTGGCTCCTTCCACATCCCAGTCAAACCATTCCCTTTGAAGTCAGAGCTGCTGGCAAATGCCAAAATAAAGCCAGATGTCCATCCCTGCGCATCTCCAGCTGGGTGGACCAGCTGAGGGCTGAGCTGAGAGCTGTTGTCTTGTCACCATCTGATAAAGGCAGAGGAGGTCTCAAGCAGGTGCCAGAAGTGCCCCTTTTCCTCTTTGGCGCCTCAGTAACTTTGTCTCCAACCAGTGGTGATGCATTGGTGCAGCACAGAGCCCAGTGCAGTGTTGGTACATCCCAGTGCTGGCTGGCATCACTCTCTTGACACATGGGAACTCTGCTTTCAGACAAAGCAGAAACACCAAAAAGTGCAGAAACCTGTGCTGCTTGGCCGACCAACAGCTTAAATAAGTCAGGATTTCACACCAAATTCTGGGTTGGTGACCAAAAGCCTCTCCTGGCTGCTTCTCCTGTGTTTGGTCTGCACTCCTGTGCTTGGCAGAAGTGATTTCCACATCGGGCTGCCTCTTTCCACTCCGAGGAAATCTGCAGGGATCAGGAGATGGAGCCTTTGGAGGGGCTCACCTGCTGCAGAGGAGGGGCTGATGGAAACAGAGGTGGAGCAAGGAGCTCTGCTTGCTTCCTCTTCTGGGAGTTCTTGTAGCAGGCTCACATCAAAGTGCCCCGAGCCCCGTTGTCACCGTGCTGTGATTATGCCTCAGTTATCAGCCAGGTGAGATGTGCAGGAGCATCCACAGCTTTGCAGAACTACCTCGAGCACGAAAGAAAGAGGAGAGAAAAAACTTGCTGAAGATGCCCGAGGCATGTTAACAGCCCTCATCTCCTGCACCCCAGGGGCCAAATGGCTTTCCAGCACTGGGGGTACCCATCATCCAGGCACTGGAGGGAGCAGCCTTGGGGGGTCCTGCCTTGCTCCTCTTCCAGCACAGCCCTGGCTCGGGGACGGCACTTGGGATGTGATTTTGGAAAGCCCAGCTCAGCTGTCATGCTTTAGGGGAAGAGGAGCCACTTCCCCATCCACCTTGCTGCCAGCATCCCCAGGCTGGGTGTCTCCAAGGGCTACTTCTCCATCAATTCCTGCTAAAATTAGTCGAGGGCTCAGAAAGTTTTGGCAGGCGCGGGATTGCGCAAAGCTCGGTTCCTCTGGCTCCAGCCTCACGCTGAACATCAGCATCCAAGCTTGTTGCATTGCAGAAGGCCTGAAGTTCAGTCCCAGCGCCCCAGATGCATAAATCATCCAAATCCCTGTGGAGATGCTGGGAATTGCTCCCTGATGCCGAGACTTGGATGAGAAGCAAAACGTGGTTCAATCCACACCAACCTTGGCGCCCCAGAGGAGAGGAGAAGAGACCTCTGGCCCCATTGCAGTGGGGCATCTTTGGTCATCTTTTCTTCCCGGAGATGCGCTGGCAGAAATCGTGGAGGCAGTCGCTTTGTCCCGGGAGAGAGGCTGAAGCCAAGCCCGATGCTCATCCTCCGCCTGCGCGGGGCAGGGAGGGATCATGGTCCTTCCCAGCTTCTTTCTCTGAGTCGTCGCCCAGGGTGGAACCGCGGTTTTAATGCCACCGCCCCCGTTCCACTGCCTGGCCCCGGACCCCCGGACGGAAACTATCTGCCAGGGCTGGTGTGGAGTCAGGCATGAAGGAGCTCCCTCCCAAAGCATCCCGCTGATGAGCAGCCAGCGAGCTCCCAGCGCTGGGAAGCGCTCACTGCGGGGAAGGGGACCTCGGCAGCCACTCACGGTGGCCCTGGCCACGGAGGAGCTGCCCGGCACATCTCGGCGGAGCGCAGCATCCTTAGAGAGGGCATCCCGTCCCGCTCGCACACATCCCCTCTCCCCGCTCCCCCTGGGCTGTTGGAAGGGTCTTCTCACCGTGGCCCAGCGGGGACCTCCACCGTGCCAGGGAAAAGTGCCGTGTGGGAAGGGAGCAGCTTTTCCAGCCCGGGGGAGACCCATCATCAAGGCACTGGAGGGAGCAGCCTTGGGGGATCCTGCCTTGCTCCTCTTCCAGCACAGCCCTGGCTCGGGGACGGCACTTGGGATGTGATTTTGGAAAGCCCACGCATGTTAGATCAGAGCAGAGGAAGAAAGAAAAAAACACCCCAGAGTTTTAGAACAGCAGTTTCCCTGTGGCCCCTTTACCAGAAACACTAGCTCGGTCCCTCACACACCAAAATCACGGGAGAAGAGAGCGAATAACGCCCCGAGCTCTCCAGATTCCCTGTGCCGAAGCAGAGCCCCGGGCAGGCGAGTGGGGTGCCCCAGTGAGGAGAGTTTCTCCGGGCAGGGAGGAGGAGGGCAAAGCGAGCTGGAGCTTACCGTGGGAAGCGAGCAGGCAGAGCGCAGCCAGCAGCAGCCCGGGCCGGGGGGATGCTGTCCCCATGGTGGCGGGGTGGCCGCGGAGAGGTGACCTCTGCGGAGCCACCGCACGCTCTGAGCAGCCGGACTCGCACTCACAGGAAATTTCATCTCTCAGCGCTGCGGAGAACGGCGAGCACCCCCCCGAGGTGAGAGGATGCAGGGAGACCCGCGGGTGGGGACCGCTCCGGACCCCACCTCCTCGGGCAGTGGTGCCTCTGCCGGGTTCCTTCCCTTCCAGCCTCGCTTAGAGCCGGCGCTGAGCATTTTTGGGCTGCTAAGGAGGGTGCTGGCCATGCCAAGGGACTTAGGGGCGCTGATCTCCATCCCCTTCCCAGCAGGAGCGGATTCCTTGGGCCGGCTAGTAACTTTGCTCGCAATTACTGTTTTTCCCTTGTTTGTGAGGATTTTTGTGGGTATTAGGGAGGCAGAATCTCTCCTGGAATGAATGGGCAGCAGGTACAGGGAAGGGTTACTCAGAGCAATGCTGGCTTGGAAAAGAGAACGGAGCTTTCCCAAAAAAAGGGGGAGAAGCAAAGCATCCCCCTCCTACAACCCATTTACACTTTGCCCTGAAATAGCAAAGCAGCGCCGTGGTCTGACACATAATTCCTCCTGGAGCTTCTCTTCAAATTCCAAAGGCATCAACAAAATTTCTGGCTGCAGCTGAGAGCTGCCTCATTTGCAGTCAGCCTTCCCTAGAAAGTGGAGCCCAGATAACGTGGAGTTTTGCAAACCACAGGAAACTTTGCTGCTTGCCTGTTCTGAATCCGGAGTTGTTCAGGGAAATAGAAAGGTACCTAATTACCGTGTGGCATTGTGGTTTTTACAGCAAACACGGCTGTGATGCTCCTGCCATAAATGTAACCCTTGGCTGGCTGGGAGAAATTTGTTGCTGGGGGAAGGTGTGGGCATGAGGCCCAGACACCCCAAGAAAATGGTTTATTGTTCCTAGCCCCCAGCTCTGTGCTGAGCCCTTAGGCAGAGTGATGTGCCATTGTCACCTGCCCATCCCCAGGTGGGGTGACACCTCCATAAGACAGCCAGGACATCCAGGTGCCCATGCAGGGGCAGGGACCACTGGAAAAGGCTCTGATCTGACTGAGCCCGACTAGCAGTGATGTTGTGGTCAGCAGGGAGGGGGTGGGACCACAGGAGGTTGGTCCAGTTGTCCAAGGTGCTCGGTTTTGTTCCTCCCCTGAGCCGTGGCAGCATCATCTCCAGGTATTTTCCATCCATATTGCCACATGTTAGGAACAATCAAGGTGTCCCCAATGTCAAGGCAAGGACTCACACACCCCTTCCAAAGGCAGGGAGGCACAGTGGGGCTCAGTGCCTGGTTTTCCCTGTGCTATGGGCTGCTCCCTGGTGCTGCCAGCAATGTGTGAAAAGGGGAGGGATCCCACAGAGACAGGCTTTGCTTGGGAATAAGGGTGTGATTTAATCTCAGCACGTTTATCTCTGTACCCAGCTGTCACCTGGAAGTGCGTCTGAAGCCACAGCTCATTTCATTTGGAGCCCTGCACGCTGTTTGTGTCTCTTGGCAGTGTTGAGCCATTGTTGGTCACTGACCTGGACAGATCCAGCCTTTCCTAGCCAGCTCCAGAGATTGCCAAGCAAATGCCTCCACAGTGCTTAACACGATGTCCCGTGTCCCACAGGCCACCACCACGGTGTACGTCACCATCCTGGATGAGAACGACAACGCTCCCGCCTTCCGGCAGCAGCTGTACGAGGTGACCCTCGACGAGGGTCCCTCCACACTCAACGCCAGCCTGGTCACCGTGCAGGCCCTGGATCAGGATGAGGGACCCAATGGCACGGTGGCCTATGCCATCACCGAAGGCAACATCTTGGGTACCTTCCACATTGACAACGCCACGGTCAGTACGGACGCTGGCCCCTCTGCAGACGCGTCCCTGTCCCGCTCCCCTCACTCCCCTCACTCCCAGCTGCCCTCACCTGTCCTTGCAGGGCGAGATCCGCACGGTGAAGGAGCTGGACTACGAGATCAGCCACGGGCGTTACACCTTGATCGTCACCGCCACCGACCAGTGCCCCATTGTCTCGCGCCGGCTGACGTCGACCGCCACGGTAAGGAGCTGACAGTGGGGTTGCAACACTGTGGCCTCTCGGGGGTCAAGGAGTTCCCACTTCGTGAGCAGTTTCACATCTCCTTCCCACTGGTCACCAGTTGCTTTTCCCAGCTGTGGCCAGTTTGCGCGGTTGCTGATGCCTCGCTCCCTCAAGGATGTTTCAAAACAGGGTCATGCACAAGAGATGCTTCTGGGTTAATTAGCCCAGTTATTTGGTCCTGCAGAGACAGAGAAATTCCTGGAACTCCTTTGAAGTTGAATTATGTTTTCTTGAGAGGTCCTCTTGGTCCTTCCAGCTTGAAGGGACCAAGTAGCCCTGCAGGTAGTAAAGTATTATAGCATTAATTTCAGCTTCATCTTTAACTTTTCTTGCTATTTAGGTGCTTTTAAAATTCCCTTTTCCCTTGTAAGGAGGTTATTTAAAGCCTCTAGTCATTTTTATGTTGCTTTTCTCTGTAGCTCTTTCTGTTTTCCCTGGGCCACGGTGACCTGAACTTAGTGCACTGCTCAAAGACAGGGGAGGGCAGGCAAGCAGCTCCAAAGCAAATATTTTGCAGGGATCAAGTACACTGATTATTTTTGTGACCAAAACCAAAATTTGAGTAATTGTACATTATGCCCAGATTGATTTGGTGGTCTGCAGGTGGCACGGATGGGTTAAACCTTCTGTCTTGATTGCCATGGACCATTGTACCTCACCTTAATATCAAGCCACAGGTTTTGTAATCCCCCAAAAGGAGATAAGTTCTCGTGTGTGAATGGGAAAAAGAAGAAAAACTGAAGGGGACACACCAGTGTGGGAAATTTCTATGGATAAAATCTGTCCACACAAGCCTGGAAGTTGGACTTCATGCTTGGACCAAGGGAAGGCCTTCAGATTTGGGCATCTAATAGTGCTGGGGATGACCTCCTGGCCCAGGACAGAGGCAGGGTTTAACTGCAGGCAGCAAAGGCAGCAGCTGCCATGTACTGCAGGCGAGAGCAGACCTTCCCCTGCGCTTGGCTCAAGCAGAGACATGAACTTGGAAACCCCTTCAGCAACAAGCTCCGACGCCAGGAAAGATAGGAAACACCCTCCCTCCAGTGCTCAAGGAGTTTGTGCCAGCAGTGTTTGAAAACACAGCGTTTAGGAGGAGGTTTAGGGATTATTTGAGATCCCCAGTGATGGGAAGTCCATCACCCTGATAAGGCATGCCAGTGTTTGTTTTCTCCACTGCTAGGAAACAGAGCAGAAACTTGGATGTACTCTCTGTAAAGATTAGATTTAACCAGCAACAAATGCCCATCTGGTGGATTCCACTGTTCTTCAACCCAGGAGGTCAGAAAACTCCTCATTTCCAGCGTCTTTCTCATAACCACCTGTACCACCAGTGGTGGCGGTGGCTTTGTTGGAACAAGGATGAAACCTGTCAATTTTTTAAAGTTTGCTCAGCATTAGGAATTAAGTATTTGTTGGAGGAAAAGGAGTGAGCCAGGGTGAAGCTGGCTGCAGAGATCACGTGTCTCCAGACTCATCTCTGTGGTTTTGTCAGTCCTGCTTGGACGTGGATGTGGAGGACATTGGGCTTTTGGGGTGAGTTCCCCACCGTGGTGTGTGGCCCAGAGGTTTAGCAGTGTGCAGCTGGAGTCCTGTAGTGTGCGTGTAGGATGGGCATGATCAGGAATAACTGAGTTTGAATCTCTGAGCTGTGAGCTGGATGTCTGGTGAACCCAGAAAACCCAGAAATACAGGAGATATTTGGCCACGTCACCCATCCACAGCTTCCCACGCTCATGGCCAGCGGGGTGGTCTTCCCTTCCCCTTCCATCCCTCTCCTCTCACAACCCTCTCATGCTTCTCACCGTGGCCGCAGGTGCTGGTGAACCTCAATGACATCAACGACAACTGTCCCACCTTCCCGCGGCCCTACGAAGGTCCCTTCGATGTCACCGAGGGGCAGCCCGGCCCTCGTGTCTGGACTTTCCTGGCCCATGACGGGGACTCAGGACCCAGTGGACAGGTGGAATACAGCATCATCGCCGGGGACCCCCTCGGTGAGTGGGGACACGGGGTGTCCCCTCTCCCGCTGGTTGCCCCATGGAAGAGCCTGGCTTGCAGGAGCACGGGGAGGAAGCGTTTCAGAAAAGCCATCCTCCCTCCCAGCTCAGCCTGTCTACACCAGGAAATCCTGTTTTGAGCAACAGGAAACTTAACCTGTTCATGCCTGGACAGGGGGTGGCTGGGGCTTGTGGAGGGAAGGGGGAAATCTGCTAAACAATAAAGGTAAAAAGAAGTCCAAAAGGCAAAAAAACAAAGCGCAAAAAGAGAAACTGAGCCTCGTCCCTGAGTCCCTGTGTGGTTTGCAGAAGGTTGGGGGACCAAGTTGCTCTGCAGCACTCACAGCTCCACCAGCACCATGGTGCAGATGGCAGAGGAGCTGGGGGCATTCCTAATCATGGGGACATCTGGATGTCCCTCAGTGAAGGGAGTGGTGACTGCGGTCCAGGGGATCTGGAAGGCAGAGCCCAGTGCCCTCTCCCATCTGACCCCACTGCAAAGCTTTTCCAGAACCAGCAGGATGAGGCCCTTTGGCTCATGGGGGGTCTGTAGCCCACCCTGCTCTGGCCATCCCAGGGCATGGAGGGGCTGTTGGCATCTTCAGAAAGGCCCAGAAAACAGGGACAGGGACTCTTGTTTGGCCATTCACCCCATCCCCTTCTCCTGCTGCTACCTGGGGGTGCATCCAGCACAGTCCCCAGCTGTCAATCCTCCTATATCTGCAGTAACAGGCCATGGGTTTGTCCCCAAACCTGCCATGGTGACCCAGCCCCCAGACAAGCCAGTCCCTTGGGGAGCCAAAGCACGGTGAGAGCCAGGGCCCCACTGTCTCTGGCAGGGGAATTTGTCATCTCCCCGGTGGAAGGAGAGCTGCGGGTGCGGAAGGACGCCGAGCTGGACCGCGAGAACATCCCCTTCTATAACCTCACCATCGCCGCCCAGGACCGCGGCGTGCCTCCCCTCAGCTCCACCGTGAGTCCCCCAGGCTGGCACGGGGGCTGTAAGCTGTCCCTCATGCTTAGTTCCTTCCCTTTTGGTCTCTGGCTTCATTCTCCTCCCCTCCACCTCCTTCTCCTTGTCCCTAGGCCTTTCCACACTGGGCTGAATTGGGGAGACACACCTCTTGCCTAGGGAGTGCAAGAAAAGGATGGGAGCCTGGAAACATGTGCCACATGCCTGCCCTGCTTCTCTCCCTGGCAGATCCTGGTGGGTGTCCGTGTGCTGGACATCAACGACAACGACCCCGTGCTCCTGAACCTCCCCATGAACCTCACCCTGAGTGAGAACGCCGCCGTCTCCAGCTTCGTCACCCGCGTCCTCGCCCGGGACGCAGACCAGGGCCCCAACGCCCTCCTGACCTTCGACATAACAGCGGGGAACACGGAGAATGCCTTCTACATCAACAGCACTGTATGGCCCCGGTGCGGGGGTGGGATGCTGGGACAAGGAGGGTGGGAAACCAGCTGTGCTGTCTGGCATCCCTGTCCTGGCAGGAAATGCCCTAGGGGAAGCATTCCCCACATCCCACGCACGGTTTGGTGTTTTCTGCCTTGTTTTTCCCGGTAGAGCGGCATCGTGTACGTGAACCGCCCGCTGGACAGGGAGCGGGTGGCCGAGTACAGGCTGACGGTCACGGTGAAGGACAACCCCGAGAACATTCGCAATGCCAGGCGGGTAATTATGGACACTGCCGGGGCCTCCGGGAGGGCAGGTGGGAAAAATGGCCAAAAACAAGCGGTGCCTTTACCATGGTGTTTCTGATAGCAACCCCACCCCCAGAAAGCACCTGGGGATCACAAGGAGGGGGCTACAGCCCCATTCCCAGCAGAGAACAGGACTAGTAGGATCAAGGGCAAGTCCAAATCTGTTTACTCCATGCAACAGCAGTAGATGTCATGGAAGATGGGACAATGTTGGGCTGGAGAGTTGGACAACCACAATGATAGTGAAGCATCCTTTGACTGCCCCAAAAGGAGGGTCCCTGCCTATCTTCGAGGGTAGTCCAGGGAATGCAGCTTTGACCAGAGGTGGGAGAGGGGGAAGGTGAGCTCAAGGAAAGGACATTATGGTCATCGCTCTCTTGTCCCAATTTTCCTTTAGGATTTTGACCTGCTGGTCATTTCCATAGCGGATGAGAACGACAACCGCCCCCTCTTCACCCAGGGATCCTACCAGGCTGAGGTGATGGAGAACTCGCCCCCTGGTAGGTCTCTCTTCACTCCCTTATGTGGCTCCTGGAGACTCCCTTCAGGGCTGGATAAGGGCAGGTGTCTCCTGGCCATGGTGGAGGAGACAGGATATTGAGCAGGGCAGGGCTGCATTGGGACAGAGATGCTGAGTTTGAGGAGTTTGTGCCTTGATGAGCCTTGAGGACACCATAGCTTTGGTCCATGCTGCTTGTGGAAACCCTTCCAGGCACAGGTCAAAAATTGGCACCATTTGGGATTTGCTCAGCTGTAGCAGGTGCCCGTGGGCTGAGCGGAGCCCTGGAGGCAGCCTTGAGGGAACCCATCTGCCCAATGCCCTGAAGAGGATGGGCTGCCATCTCTCCATCACCTGGAACTACCTTGCTCCAAGGGTTAGAGATTTTTGAAAGAGTCTAGTCTGTCCAGATACACATTTCCCAGACAAAGAGCTAGAAACACTATTCTTATTTTGTGTTGCCTTCCTGCCATTTAAATTGCTCCCAGCTCCAAGACTTCAGGTACCCTGTCCTGCCATTGAGCAACATCTCAAGCAAAGGGTTTGGGTGCCTCCAGGTGGCACCCTCAGTGGCAGAGTGCTGTGGCACCCCTCTGATGGCTGTGTCTGTCTGTTTGCTTTTAGCTGGATGTCCTACCACCTCTCCTGAGCCTCGCGAGTTGGTCTGCAAGGCTGCAGCAGCCACCCCCCAGTGCCTCATGCCCCATGAGGCCCAGCTCTGTCACCTCCTCCATCCATTCATTGCTGTCCCTCATGTGTCACCGGGGTGGGAGGGGGACAGGGGGGCCCTGCAGGGGACTGCCACTCTCCCTAATGCTTCTGTCATCTCATCCAGGGACTCCAGTCACAATGCTCAATGGACCCATCCTAGCTTTGGATGCTGACCAGGGCATCAATGCCGTGGTGACCTACGAGCTCCTGAAGGCATCCCTGGACCTCTTTGTTATCAACAACAAGACAGGTGGGGCAGCTTTGCTGGTCTGTCCCCACCCCAGGGCCACCAGGCCCCATGTGATGTGCCACAGCCTTTTCCTCTTCTCCAGGTGTGGTTTCAGTGAAGCCCGGTGTTGTGATAGACCGAGAGGCTTTGCTGGACCCTCACCTGGAATTCACGCTGGTGGCTCGTGATGTGGGGGGGCTGAACAGCACGGCCAGCCTGGCAGTGACCATCCTGGATGACAATGACAACCGCCCTGTCTTTCAGCCAGCATCCATCACGGCGTGGCTGTTGGAAAACAGCCCTCCAGGTCAGGGCTGGATTTGAGGGTGGGAAATGGGGTGACCTGGGTGTCCCCTTGGGACTGTGAAGATCCAGCTCCCAATGACACAGTTGGCCAGTATGGCGTCAAAGGGAAAATCTGGGGATTGAGGGTGCCCATGTTGCTTAATGATATTTGCCTTGGGACCAAGGACTTGTTACTGCTGTCCTCCAACCCTCACTTGAGAGGGCTGTGTCCCACCTTTCCAGGCTTCTCCGTCCTCCAGGTGACAGCCACGGACGCTGACAGTGGCCTCAACCAACAGCTGGACTACCGTATTGAGGGTGGTGGCCAGGACAGGTTCCTGATTGATGCCACCACGGGGGTGATCCGCGTGGCCAACATCACCATTGACCGGGAGGAGCGCGATGCCTACAGGCTGACAGTGGCGGCCGTGGACCAGGGCACGCCGGCGCTCTCGGGCACCGCCACCGTCAGCATCGTCATCGACGACATCAACGACTGCCGGCCTGAGTTCATCAACCCCATCCAGACCGTCAGCGTCCCCGAGTCAGCTCCCCCTGGCACCGTGGTGGCCGAGGTGACCGCCATCGACAGGGACCTCCACCCTCGCCTGGAGTACTACCTGCTGGGGATCGTGGCCCGCGATGACACGGACGCGCTGGTGCCCGACCAGCAAGGAGCGTTCACGGTGGATTTTAGGACAGGTAGGAGAGCGGGAAGGGCAGAGTGGACAGTGTGGACCCCTCTCCTTGTTTCTGCTTCTACTTCTTCTTCTCTGCCTGGAGGTAGGTGTCCGAGGTACAGGGTGGTGGTGCTCCTCTCCTGCCTCCCCGCTGTCCTACAGTGCCCTGTCTCACCCTGCCCTGTCTTCTCTTTCCTGTCTAACTGACTTAACTTTGCTTTCTTTTCCGGCTCTGGGCCTGCCAGGTTTGTGTCTGTGTCTGTGTTCATTTCTGTCTCCGTGCCACCCGTGGGCTCCCTCCATCTCACTCATCTCCACTGGCACCGATGGCCTCCGTTGCGGGCCGGGGGCTGCTCAGCCTTGGCAGACTGCACCCCAGCACCCGCCCTGGGGGAGCAAGGGGGCACTCCAGGGCAGGTGGTGGGCTCCTCTGGGGAAGGAGGGCCAGGAGCTCCCCACGTCTCTTTTGGAGGCACAAAGCTGATCCAGGACAGAAAAATGCCCTTGTTGGAAAGATACAGGACAAGGTTGTTAAAGATGCTGAGCTCAGGTGGATGGGGTTGTGTAGGGGAGCAGCAACAGCTGCTCCCAAACCCCTTGTAGATGCACAACCAGAACCACCTGAGACTATGTGGAACAGACAGGTAGGAAGGACATGGAGAGCAGGGGGAGAGCAGTTGTCTCTTACTGTAGCTCTCAAGTGTTTTCCTCATTCACCCTTTGGAGAGGCAGGAGAACAAGCATGGTGCAGGATGCAGCAGTTGGCTGGTACACACCTCCCTGCCCAGGCAGGGGCACAGGACATGATATCCCTCTTTTTGGGATTCCCAGGAGCTGTGAAGATCAAAACTCCCCTCAACCGTGAACTAGTGGCCACCTACGAGGTCACCATCTCTGTCCATGACAACGCCAGCGAAGTCATCGACCGCTCGGTCAGCGTGCCCAACGGTAAGGGTGGGCTCTGCCCAGGCAGTGTGGGGACAGGGACTGGCACAGCCCTTCCCAGCCACCAGTGCAGCTTCTGGGTAATCAGCAGCTTTCCCACCGTCCTCTCCATCCTGACCAGCAACATTTCCAGTGGGACCAGTCCTGGACAAGCTCCCATCAGGTTCAGGTTCCCTCCTGAGGACTCCTTCAGAGAAAGTCCCAGACATCCCAGGGCTGCAGTGGGTATGGAAAGGACTGTGTGCCCATAACCTTACCATGGGAGACACTCATCTCTTCATTACCTTTCCTATCATAACTTGCCAGTCCACTATGGGTAAATTCAGGCTCATGTGTGAGAAGACACATGAAGATCAGGAGCAGGTGTCCCACTGCAGCATAGGGACTCCCATAAAGAGCTCAGGGCACAGTGGCTTTGGGGCATATTAAACTTTTTTTTGATGAACCAGCACCTGCTGGCTCTCTGGACTTTCACATTTGTGCCTTTACACTCCTCCTTCTTCCCACCTTTCCTTCCCTTCTCTTTCTCACTTTTTCTTCTTCTCTTCTCTTCTCATCCCCTGTGGTTTCCACCATGGCCACAGCCAAGCTGACAGTCAACGTCTTGGACGTCAATGACAACACACCCCGCTTCCGCCCCTTCGGGGTCACCTACTTCACTGAGCGGATCCTGGAGGGAGCCACGCAGGGAACCACGCTCATCTCCATCTCAGCGGTGGACCCAGACAAAGGTGCCAATGGGCAGATCACCTACGAGCTGCTGAACCTCTCTCCGGAAGGTTACGCCTGTCTGGAAGACCCTTCGGCAGGTTGGTGGTCTGGAGAGGTGAGACTCTGGGGCAGGTCGGTGATCTGGGTCAGGTCTCTCATTTCAGGGTCTGCCATCCTCTAGGGAAGGTTGTGGCCAACAGGACAGTGGACTATGAGGAGGTGCAGTGGCTGAACTTCACCGTCCGTGCCTCCGACAACGGCTCTCCCCGCAGATCCGCTGAGATCCCCGTGTACCTCCAGATCGTGGACATCAATGACAACAACCCTGTTTTCAGTCAACCATCCTACCAGGTGAGCACCTTGTCAAACTGTGTGTGGGGCTGGGCCCTGCCTGCCTGGTGAGGACAGGCACAGAGCTGGGGGCTGTCCAGGGACGCCTTCTCTTCCCTTTGCCCACGCTTGAGCCATTTGGACAAGATGGTCAAGCCTGGCACGTGCTTTGTGCCAGCACCTTGCTGGGAGTCTGGCTGTGCCCAGTCCTGGGTGCCAGCTGTGCCCGGGGTTGCTGCCCGCTGAGGCAGCACGGGCTGAGCCAGTCCTGCCTGCTCCCTCTGTTGCAGAAAGCTGTCTTCGAGGACGTGCCGTTGGGTACGGTCATCCTGAGCGTCACGGCCACCGATGCAGATTCCGGACAGTTTGCTCTCATCCAGTACAGCCTGGGTGATGGAGAGGGCAAGTTTGGGATAAATCCCAACACGGTAAGGAGCCAACCGAGGCTGGAACAGAGCACGGGAAGGGACGGGAGGCTGAAATGGTCCCAGCTTGTGCCTTGCTCCCACACCTCACCTTCTGCCCCTTCTTGAGTACCAGCTCTGCCAGACGAGGTCCACCTGAAGGTCTCTGTGTGCTGCAGGGTGACATCTACATCCTGTCAGCCCTGGACCGGGAAAAGAAGGATCACTACACACTGACAGCTGTGGCCAGGGACAACCCTGGGGATGTCTCCAGTAACCGTCGGGAGAACTCGGTGCAGGTAGGACTCTCCTCCTCCCACCACCCCTTGGGTGCTGGTCACCAGCAAGAGGGCATTAAAGCTCCACCTTTCCTCCCCAGTGGCTGGACTGGGCAGAATTAGGCAGAAGGAAGAGTGGGTGACACCAGGAGCGAGCATTTTGTGCTGCAGGGACTGCACGTCAGCAGGAGGGGCAGGGGAGGGTGACACTATTGTCTGCAAGTGCTGTGGCATGAATGGGTGCCCCGGGGGCCCCCATTGTTGGAGGCAGGAATTCAGCCGGTGGAGTTAAACAAATAGCAGGAAGGGCACCTCTCTGCAGCAGCAGAGCTGCAGGTCACAGCAGGGGTATGGCCCCAGGGGCTGCCCAGCCTTCCCCAGCCTCACATCACCCAGCTGGCTGTGCTTTGTCAAAGGTGCTGATCACAGTGCTGGACATCAACGATGTCAGGCCCCAGTTCAGCAAGAGCCAGTTCAGCACCAGCGTCTATGAGAATGAGCCGGCGGGGACGTCAGTGATCACCATGAGTGCCACTGACCTGGACGAAGGGGACAACGGCGTGGTGACCTACAGCATCGAGGGTCCTGGAGCAGGTGGGTGCTGGGAGCAGGGGGCTCTTCCACAGGGAGGAGGGTTATGAGGAGGAAGGAGTCATAGGCACCATGCCTACACCCCATCTCCTGCGGCTGGTTTGGGCTCCTGAGAGCAATACTGAAAGCGTGGGTCTTCCTCCATTTCTCTGCAGTTTCCAGTTCCTCATGGTGTGGGATGTTAGGACTTTGCCTGCCTTCATCCTGCAGCCCAGCTTTGGCTTATGCTCGTATTCCTCACCTCAGCAGGACTTTCTGTTACACCCCATGTGGCTTGGAGCAGACTCACTGCCTGCTTTAGGTGAAGGCTTTGAAGGGCAAAGAGGTGTGGGTGGATAGTGATGGTGCCTGAAATCCAATATATCTGCACACAGAGAAATTGCAGAAATCAGTCTGCACTGCTCCAGCCTGGACAGGAGTGAAGCACAGACAAGGCTGACCAGGGAGTAGGTCCCAGAGACAAGGATGTAGCAATGGGCTGGCATGCTCTGAAAGCCCTGAGACCACCCACACCCCTGGCCTACTGTGGGGGGTGCACTTCAGCTGGTTGTACTAATTTCTAGTCATAATTTATCTGCTGCAAAGTGTCCTGAGCCAGAGATGTGGGGTTTTTCTCTGTCCCCAGAGGCTTTCAAGATCAACAAGGACTCTGGGCTTGTCACATCCCAGCGGCGCCTGCAGTCCTACGAGAGGTTCAACCTGACTGTGGTGGCCACGGACAAGGGGCATCCCCCTCTCTGGGGGACCACCATGCTCCACATCGAGGTCATCGACATCAATGACAACCGCCCCGTCTTCGTCCGCCCACCCAACGGCACCATCCTGCACATCAAGGAGGTAAATCCCTTGGGAGGGAGCGGGGTCATGGCATGTTGAGGGTGTGTTCAGGAGCACTCCTGCCTATAACAGCAAAATCCAAACCCCATTTTCCGCTGGGGATGCAACAAGGCCTTGATTTAGCATGTGGCAAGAAGGTTTGGGTCATGGGGGTGGACGTTCCAAAACATCCTCTCTCCATACATGCGAGCAGGGTGATGGGGCAGATGTGGGGAACAGAAACCCCAGCAGCACTCAGAATTAGTAAACAGTCAGTGCGTGCAGACCGTGCTTATAAACACGCTGACACTTGAGATGCTTCTCCTTTCTAAGAAGCAGGCTTGACTCAGCCAGTCCCCCGTGCAATTTCTCAGGCAGTCCCTGAGAACTGCACCCAGACTGTCTCAGCCAGTCCCTACCCACCAGCCACAGGGGATCGTGGCTCCATGTTGCCAGCCCCCTGCTTGGTTTCGGGTAGTGGGAGCTTGCTGACCTCCAAACTCAAAGGATTTTGGACCAAGGGGGCCTGGAGGGGCAGGGGGAGCAGGGGGTTTGCGTGCAGTGCTAAGGCTGAAGGGCTCTGTGTGTGCAAGCAGGAGATCCCCCTGCGATCCAACGTCTATGAGGTCTATGCCACGGACAAAGACGAGGGTCTCAACGGAGTGGTGCTCTACAACCTGCTGAAAACCGGGGCAGGGAACAAGGACTGGGAGTATTTCAGCATCGACTCGGTCAGCGGGCTGATCCAGACGGCCATGCGGCTGGACCGGGAGAAGCAGGCAGTGTACAACGTGAGCCAGCCAGGGGCCAGGGCAGGCCTTGGGGCTGTGGGTCCGGCATGGGACTGGTGGGATGCAAGTGATGTGGTGGGGATGGCATCAGCTGAGATATCACACCTCAGCAGGAACTGGGTGGTTATCAGGTGTCTTAGGAGGGTTGCATCCTGGTGCAACAGCACCCAATTTCCTGTTAAATCCCCACAAAATTCTCCAGCATCCAGCTGTTCTCTCTGTCCCTGCCTCAGTGGTGTCTCCCAGCCCGTGTGGTTTTGCCCAGGACAGCTCTTTTGCCTCTCTTCCCAGCTGATCATCGTGGCCTGCGACCAGGGCCAGCCACCCTACGAGACGATGCAGCCGCTCCAGGTAGCGCTGGATGACATCGATGACAATGAGCCCATCTTCCTCAGGCCACCTGTAAGGCACCAGGGTGAAGGGGGTGGGATGCAGGGGATGCAGGGATGGGGGTGCCAGCGAGCGCGTGTGATGGAGTGTGCACACCTGGGAGTCACCACGGTGGAGAGCACCATGGAATTCGTCTGCTTTTGTTTAAAGCAACCCCAATGCTCATAACATTCCTTTCCCTGGGGTCTCTGGCAGAAGGACAGTCCCCAGTACCAGGCACTCTCTGTCCCCGAGCACTCACGGCCAGGCACCGTGGTGGGGAACGTCACCGGTGCGGTGGATGCAGATGAGGGCTCCAACGCCATCGTCTACTACTTCATAGCAGGTGTGTGTGGAGATGGCAGCTCTGTGTGCCCCACTCACCCCTCACCCAGGATTTCTGTCCTCTTCTTGCTGCCTCTCTGCCCCGCTCAGCAGACAAGGTGGCATTTTGGAAGTGCCAAGCCCAAAGAAGACTAATTAGGGATGCTTTTCTGCACTCAGCTGGGAACCAGGAGAGCAACTTCCAGCTGAGCCGAGAAGGGAAGCTGAAGGTCTTGCGAGATCTGGACCGGGAGAAGGAGCCATACCACTCCATCATCGTCAAAGCATCCAGCCAGAGGAACTGGGCTCCTCCCCGGGGCCAGCGGGCAGCAAGAACCCAGTTCTGGGACCTCAGCGAGGACCTGACCCTGCAGGAGGTGCGGATCTTCCTGGACGACATCAATGACCAGTCCCCCCAGTTCACCAAGTCGGAGTACACGGCGGGTAAGAGGTGCCAGGGGCTGGGGGGGCACCAGGAGCCAGAAATACTTCCAGGAAAATCCAGCAGGATGATGGGGCAGCGAGAGCCAGCCTGGCCCCAGGTCCCTTTCCCATCTCTCCCTCAAAGGGGTTGCCACCGATGCCAAGGTGGGGTCGGAGCTGATCAGAGTGCTCGCAGTGGACGCCGACGTGGGCAATAACAGCCTGGTCCTGTACAACATCCTGGGCATCCGCTACATCAAGCAGCACTCCAATGACTCCGAGGAGGTGGCCAACATCTTCAGCATCGGTGGGTGCCCAGCCTGCTGCAGGAGCATGGGGCCTTGGGCAGAGACATCCCTGTGTCCCCCGACTGGGGTCACTGATCTCGGGCTTGTCACCATCCATTGCACAGGAACCCTTGATGGCATCCTGCGAACCTTTGACCTCTTCACGGCCTATAACCCCGGCTACTTTGTGGTTGACATTATGGCCTCTGACCTGGTGGGCCACAATGACACGGCCATTGTGGGAATTTACATCCTGCGGGATGACCAGCGGGTCAAAATCATCATCAATGAGATCCCTGACAAGGTCAGGCAGTTCGAGGAGGAGTTCATCAGCCTGCTCTCCAACATCACGGGCGCCATCGTCAACACGGATGATGTGCAGGTAACCATCTGCCTTGGAGGTTACTTTGAGGGGTAGATAACCTTCCACATGCTGTTTGGGAGGTTACTTTGAGGGGTAGATAACCTTCCACATGCTGTTTGGGAGGTGTCCTTCAAGGGAGTCTTGCCTGAATAACCATAGACACCCCTGGGCTCTGAAGGTGACGGATTCACCACAGGTTGGGGTGTACTGAAGGGGTCCACACTGGTGCTTGAGGGTCTCCTGCCACGTGAGCACACCTCAAGGCATGCTCAGGAGGAGACTCCTCTCCCACCCTGCAGACCTTGCTGTCTCTCCCCAGTTCCATGTTGACAAGAAAGGCCGGGTGAACTTTGCCCAGACGGAGCTGCTGATCCACGTGGTGAACAGGGAGACCAACCGCATCCTGGACGTGGAGCGGTACGTCCCCTGGCCCCCCACCCAGCCTGGCTCCTTGGCGACCCTGATTAATGTCAAGGTGCCCAAGCAACCCTTCTCTTCCCAGGGTTATTCAGATGATAGACGAGAACAAGGAGCAGCTGAGGAATCTCTTCAGGAACTACAACGTGCTGGACGTGCAGCCTGCCATTACTGCCCGCGCACCGGACGACCTCTCGGCTCTGCAGGTAAGGGTCCAGCTGGGATTGGAGGAGCTGCTCACAGAGGGGGTGCTGTGATTCCCATGGTTCTGGTCAGTGCCTGGAGAGTAGGTGACCCGTATAACTCGGGGCATGTGGCCACCAGCAGGTGCTGGCTGCATGCCGGGGGTTTCCCCCACGCCTCTGTCTCTCCTAGATGGCAATCATCGTGCTGGCCGTCCTGCTCTTCCTGGCTGCCATGCTCTTCATCCTCATGAACTGGTACTACCGGACAGTGTGAGTAACTCCTGGGCTCTGCCCAGCCCCTGCAATGTCCCCTTAGACCAGGGAGACCAGTGTGGCTTCTCCTGGCCCTGGAAACGCCAGCAAGCAAAGGAGGGCATCAGCTTCCCAATGCCTCTTCCTCCAAAATTCATGGGTTTAATACTGATGGTATCTCACATCAAAGCTCCCCGGCCTTATTCAATATTTAATGCACACCCTGTATGAAGGGTTATTGCAAATCTGTGTCCTTCTCCTTTCCAGCATCTTCCTTATTTTCTTCCCCAATTGGCTGTGTTTCTTTCACAGGCACAAAAGGAAATTGAAAGCCATCGTGGCTGGCTCCACTGGTGAGCAGTGTTTGGGGTGTCCCAGCTGCATGGGAGAGCGGGGTGCATGGAGAGCATGGAGCGGGGGGTCACAGGGAGATGTGGGCTGTATATCAGAAGTGATCCTGCCCAGCAAGGTGTGATGGTGGGAGGCTGTTCTCAGCATCAAGCTCTGTGTTACCTGCCACACCCCACCCTGTTTCTCACTGCCTTTCTGGTTCCTCTTTATCGCTCCCTGATAAAGAAGTGTCACCCCATGGTTTGCTGCTAAGCCCATGCACGTGCTGCCCCGTAACTCTCAACCCTGCCTTTTGCAGGGAACAGAGGCTTCATGGACATCATGGACATGCCAAACACCAACAAGTACTCTTTTGATGGGTGAGTGCCACCTCCTGGGGCTGGAGGCTGCTCCCAAGAGAGGGATGCCTGTGTTTTGGAGCCAGGAGGTGGAGACATGATGTCTCTGCTCTGCTCTGCATGGAGCATTACTGATCCTGGGGCACATGCTCGCTCTGAGAGCTTTCTAAGCTAAAAAATATCATTAATTCTCCTGTGACTCCATCTCTGCCAATCCTGGCCAGGTTTGGGCTAAGCAGAGATAATGGGCAGGGTTTGACACGCATCTGGATCCAGAGCATTCAGATTCATACCTGCACAGGGCAGGGGGAGGCAGTGCAACCTCAGCATCGTGGCTGTGGACGGGGTTAGGGATAACGCCGCTCCTTGCCTGCCCTGATGGCTGTTCCTCCCCCGGGCAGGGCCAACCCGGTGTGGCTGGACCCCTTCTGCAGGAACATGGAGCTGGCGGCGCAGGCGGAGCACGAGGACGACCTGCCGGAGAACCTGAGCGAGATCACCGACCTCTGGAACAGCCCTGCCCGCACCCACGTGAGACACAGCCGGGACACCGTGTCCTGTCCCCGCTCCTGCCACCCCCAGCAGCTCCTGAGCCACTCCCTCCTCCTGCAGGGCACCTTCGGGAGAGAGCCCTCGGCCGCCAAGCCCGAGGATGACCGCTACCTGCGGGCGGCCATCCAGGAGTACGACAACATTGCCAAGCTGGGGCAGATCATGCGGGAGGGACCCATCAAGGTGAGTGCTGCGGGCAGGCGTCCTGCACCGAGGGGTTTTCTCTCTCACATCCGCACCTTCCAGGTTCACAGCGCCAAAGGGTGACGTCGCTCCAAAAAAAAACCGCTGGGATGAGGCCGGCCTCCCTCTGATCAAACATCTCCCCTGGATAACCCACAATCTCTCCCCCTCCACCCAGGGCACTCTCCTGAAGGTGGTCCTGGATGATTACATGCGCCTGAAAAAGCTCTTTGCCCAGCGGATGGTGCATAAGGCCACCGCCAGTCAGGGGGACCGCTCCTCGGTCTCGGAGGTAGAGGGGTGTGCATGGGTGTGGGGAGATGCTTGCCGTGCCCTCTGGGATGCAGTGTGGTCTTCCTGGCCCCACAGGCTGTGGTCACTCTCTGTGGCTGTGCTCCCTGTCACCCAGTGGTGCCCCCACTCTCTGCTTGGTCAAAACAAGCCAGATGTTGGTTTTCCACTGGTTCCCACTGCTGTTTTTTCACTGGTTTTCCAGACTGCTGGTTCCCCACAGTGACTCCCTGTGTTTCCTCTGATCAGCACGCAGCACCTTCTCCCTTGGTCTTTCTGACCCCAGGAGAGGATATCCCTCTTTGCAGATTGAGCTCTCTCCATCAACTCCTGTTTCTGCCAAGGCTGGCCAAAGCTGTGGGGGACCATCTTCCCTTCCTTCTGCTTCTCTGGTTTTTGCCTCAAAAACACAGTTTTTTGAGGCAAAACTGTTGGCATGCAGAGTGTTGGTGCAGAAGGGCTGGTCTGGGGAGAAGAAACTCCTCCTGTGGCCTTCTTCCCTTCATGGGGATGCAAAACGAGGGGCAAAGAGAGCAGAGAGCAGCAGCAGGAAGGGAGATGCCTTTCAGCCCTTCTGCCCTCCATCTATCCCTGCCCTTAATCCCCTTCAGCCCCATCCAGCCTTCCTTCATCTCTCCCTGTCTGCCTCCTGCCCCTCCACCTCATACAAATTCCAACCCAAATTCCAACCTGGGTCCAAATTCCTCCTTGGCCACTCTGGGGACAGCTGCAGGACACAACACCCACCTGGCAGCCAGTGCCTAAGCTGGGGCACCCACCAGGGGTGATCCACATCACCATGCTCTGAAGGTGCTTCAGAAGAGGAGGGCCCTTCCCTCTGGCTGGACTCCAGCATCTCAGGAGTCAGGGAAGCCAGGAGCTGCTGCGGCCACGGTGGTGATTCCCTCTTTGGTGGCTCTCTTGCAGCTGATCCAGAAGGAGCTGGAGGACGAGGAGGAGGAACGCAGCCCCAGCCAGGGCAGCCTGCGCTTCAGACACAAGCAGCCGGTGGAGCTGAAGGGTCCCGATGGCATCCACGTCGTGCACGGCAGCACGGGCACGCTGCTCGCCTCCGACCTCAACAGCCTGCCCGAGGATGACCAGAAGGTGCTGGGTCGCTCGCTGGAGACTCTGACCGCCGACTGCGGGGCCTACAGCGACCACAACGCCCGCACCGAGTCGGCCAAGTCCACCCCACTGCACAAGATGCGGGAGGTGATCATGGAGAGCCCTCTGGAGATCACCGAGTTATGACGAGCGGTGCTGCCGCTGCTGCTGCTCCTCCAGGCGAGCCGGGGCCGGCGGGGATGAAGCACAGAGCCGTGGGGCCGTGGCGAGGGCAGGGGCAGCCCGAGACCGGTGCTTGGCCCCTCTTCCCCTGCAGGAGTCCAGGCTGCCCGGTGCGGATCGCTCCGGCAGCCTTGGAGAGCTTGGCCCCGGCAGAGGGCTCTCAGGACCGGAATGCTTTTACTCGCCTGTCATTTATCCATGAAACCATTAAATTTTTTTTATTTTTCTTATTAAAAAAAAAAAGGTTTTTTTTCTAAAAAAAAATGGGGGGAAAAGAAAAGCTGAATGAATCTGATGAGTCCAGACTGGACAGGGGGGGAAGGTGCAGTGAGGATGCGGATGATGTGCTGCCACAGCATCCCCGGGCACAGGCTGGGGAGACAAGCAGCTGTCACACCTCGATCACGAGCATGGGGAGGGCCAGGGAAGCGTGGGGAGAGACCAAATCCTTTTGGCATTAACATCACCTTTCCACTAAGGAAAGTCCCAAAAAATTAAAAAGAAAAAACCCAACCCAAAGACATTCCTCCATTTTGCTGGCTTTACCAAAACTTGTTGCAATGTCAAAAAAGAGAGAGACTGACTGGGGCTTCTGGATGTCGAGTGCTCGTGCGTGTCTTTTGTTGCCCTTTTCTTTCCCCGTCTCTCTTGCATTTGGGTTTGTTTGTCCGGGGGTTTGTTTCCAGTCGTGACCTTATGGAGAGTTTCGGGCACGGTCTGTTACGGGACTCAGAAATACACTGTCTATGGCTTTGGGTAACCTGTCTGTCGTCCTTCCTGCCTGGATCCATCAGGCCCAAACCCCCTTTGGAAGAGAAGACCCTCTTTTAAGTCACCCCTCGATCCATCATCTTCACGAGATGCCACCCTGAGTGTTGCTGCACCTTGGATTTTGGGGGAAGCATTAAATGTTCTCCGGGTTTACCCACACTCCCATTGCAGCCCCCAGCACAAGGAGGAAGGACACAACCAGCCAGGCTCACGGGAAGAGTTTATTTGTGATGGGATGCTCCCATGCACGCCCAGGATCAGGCACTGCAGGCATCCCCCAGATACGGCGGGGAGGGATGAGCCAGCACCTCGCTGCCCATGGCTCACCACCACAGCTGGGTCAGCACAGGACCCCCGGCAGGGATGGGCGTGTGAAAGGAAATCCTGGCACCCAAACTCATTCATTTTATGTTCAGGTGAAGCTGCCACCAGCCAGCAGTGGGAGGCCGGTGTCTGGGCAGCAGAACCCAGCCCAGCCCACGGGGACAGATCCACGTTGCAGGATCTGGGCCGTACGAGTGGTTCAGGGTGGGATGGAGAGGTAGAGAAGGGATCGGGGATGGAGACAGAGGTGGGAATAGAGGTTGGGGATGTTGCAGTCACCCTGAGAGACGTCAAGGCTGAATCCCTAGTCCTGAAAATATTAACGAGTCCCTTAACCTGATTTGGAAGTCCAAGCCCCAGGAGTGGAAGAGGAAGCGGCCGAGGCCGCTGGGGTTCCCCGCAGCCCCGCCGGCGCGGCGAGGCCGGTTGGCTCCTGCCATTGCTGTCTGTGAGGGCAGGCACGTCCCAAGGGAAGGCAGCCGGGATCCCGAATAAACGGCAGAGCAAGTCCAGCCAGCTGGGGAGACGCTCCTAGTTCCACACGTGGCGCTGGCAGTGCGTGACGGCCTGCGGGGGGAACGGGGTCGGTGCTGGGGCACAGGGACCGGTGACACCCTGCCAGCTCTGGGGAGGGGACACGGCCACACTTACATTGCACTCGGCCGCCGTGGCCATGTTCTTGCACCAGTACTGCGGGCCCCAGACACAGGGGGCCGAGCCCAGGAGATCCTCCTTGCCTGAGTCACAGGCTCTGATTTTCTGCATTGCAAAGGAAAAGGGTGGGAGGGAGAGGAAGAAAACCTCCGTGAGGAACCTCTGATCACCCCGGACCTCTCCCAGCCTGCAGGATGCCCATCTCGGCCCGGGCCACCATGGGATGAGGACACTTACAGTGCAGACGAAGGTGGGGTCCATCATCTGCACGAAGAGCCGCACGGCCGCCGGTTCGTACTGCAACACCAGCGCCTGGCACTGGGAGGGAGAGAGGGGTGAGCCCAGCGGGGACATCGGGGTGGTTTTCTCGGGTTGGGTTTTCCCCTCAGCTCACCTTGTTGGTGAGTGGCATGGGCAGCATGGCGCAGCCCTTCTCCAGCACCTCGCCCAGCTCCTCCAGCGTCTCGTTCTTCAGCAGCTCGTTGTCGAAGTAGGTGATGACGATCTGGCAGACGTTGCAGAAGGCACCAGTGCTCACTGCCAGCTGCTGCAGGGATTCAGCCTCTGGAGGACACGGCCATCAGCACCCAGCGGAGAGGACACCCCGCTCCCCGGGGCCGGGGTGCCAGCTCACCGGGCCGGGTGTCCCCGCTGCGGGGGCAGCAGTGCAGCATGGTGCAGACGGCCGCGGGGTCGGTGGCCTCCAGCAGCATGATCACCACGGCTTTGCCGTAGGAGTTGACAAAGTCCTTGCACTGCCCGATGACGCCGTGGGGCAGCATGTAACACACCTTCTCCATGTCGTTCACCAGCTGCTCCTGCCGGCACAAGGCAGAACAGGGAAACCCCGGCTCCTTGCTGCCCCTTGGCACCCTGTCCCAGCCCCCCAGCAGCACACCACAGCAGTGGGGCTCACCTCTGTCACGTTGTTCTCCAGGAGGCTCTCGACTGTCTTCACGGTGAACTGGCACACGTCACACAGTGGAGTGCTTCCCACCCTGTCCTGTCGGGACAAGGGGGTGGGATGCATGCCAAGCCCCCCAGAGCCACCCTCATCCTGCTCCACCATCATCCCCCACATAAGGCATTCCCCACCTCAGATAAATGGAGGTGCTTGAGGAAGTAAAACGCAAAATAAGGCTCTCCCTTTACAGTGTTTGGATTTTTAGGAGCACAGCAGAATTGAGGGGGTCCCCACTTACCCCCAGCATGCTCAGGACCTGCATCACCCTCTCTGTGAGCAGCGTGTGGAGGGGCAGTGCCAAGTGGGAGGCACAGAGTCCCAGCTGGCCACACAGCTCCGTTGGGGCCTGGGGAGAGAGACGTCCCAAATCAGGAGGGCTTTGGCCCCAGGGAGAGGAATTTCAGCGCATCAGGGCGTGCATCTCACTTACCTCAGCCTGCTACCAGTGGAGGGACCAGAAAATGGCAAGAAAAAATGAAAACAAAATATAATTGCAGCAGTTGCAAGGCAGAGAGGAGGGGGAAAACAAATTAATATTTTGTAGGAATATTAGGCAGTGAGTTTAACAAAAAAAAGGGATCATTTGCTGATGAGGCCCCTTGGCTGTGCCATTCAGGCCACCAGCTGGCACCCAGTGACCTCGGGAAGCCCTCAGCCTCTTACCAGGTAGTGCAGCAGCTGGGCAGCCGTGTCCGTGTACTCGGCCAGGGAGCGTTTGCACTGCAGGAGGGAGACACAGTGTCAGGGCCCGATCTGGCCTCCCCACCCCAGGCAGGCATCTGCAGAGATGCTCCCATCCAGGAGGAGGCAGCCCACCCCTGGAAGTGTCCAAGGTCAGGCAGGACAGGGCTTGGAGCAGCTGGGATAGTGGAAGGGGTCCCTGCCCATGGTGGAGTGAGATTGTCCTTAAGGTCCCTTCCAGCCCAAACCCTTGTGTGATTCCCTGCTGGCCCCTCACCCGCTGTGCCAGGTCGGGTGTCAGGGTCTCGCAGACCCGCTTGGCGTGGCCCACCAGCGCCCAGGTGAAAGCAGCGTTGGTCTCCAGCGCCTGCTGCACGGCCGTCGCCAGCTGCAGGCATTCCCCACACACCTCTTCCATCTCCTGCAGGATAACAAGGCAGGGACACGTTGGTACCCCATCAAACAAAACCAATCCCCCCACCCCCAGCCTGCTTTGCAGGGCTGGGATTTAAACACCGGCTGCAATTTGGGGCAGCACTCCAACCAGCATCTCTCATTTCCCTCCTGCATCCTGAAATATCCCCCCAGAGTGACCACACTGCCAGCCAGCAGTCATTTCAGCTCTGCAGAAATGTTAGGGGCTTTCTCTAATTGCTGTTAAGTAGGTGACACTTTTAAGGGGATTCTCACCCCTGAGCAGCATTAGGGTACTGGCACAGATTGTCCAGAGAAGCTGTAGCTGCACCATTCCTGGAAGTGTCCAAGGCCAGCTTGGATGAGGCTTGGAGCAATCTGGACACGTTCTCTGTCCGTGGCAGGGGTTTGGAACAAGATGTTCTGTAAGGTCCCTTCTGACCCAAACCATTCCACGGTTCCATGACCAGCACCATCCTTGCCTGTGCCACGGTACCTGGGCCTCGCCGTGAGGCAGATCCTGGGGATGGAGCAGGAGGGGCACGTTGGCCATGAAGGGGGCAATGAGGTCATCAAAGTCCTGGGTGGGGCCTGTGGCAGCTGGTGGTGGCTGCTGATGCTTCTGTGTCCCCATGGGTCTGTCCTGGCGCAGGCACAACCTGATGGTCCCACACACCACCTTCGGGTCCGACTGCGGGAGCAGAGGGGTGGGGTGGGGGCTTGAGGTGGCACCTCCTCCATCACACCAACTCCCCTGCCCCCACCCTAGGTCATTTCCCTCTCCATCTTGTCCTTCAGATGGTTTGTCCCAGGTTCTGGGAGCATCCTTTGCTCTGCAAGCCCCCAAGACATCCCAAACTACGGAAAAACCCAAACCCGGGGCTCCCCCTGCATTACCAGCACTTGCTTGCCCAGCTGGACAAGGACGAGGATGCCGGTGTCCACCATCCTCTTGCACTTGACAGACCAGTCCTGGAAGGGCAGGTACTGGCATCTCTTATCCAAGAAGAGCCGCAGCTTCTCCTGGGTGACAGAGAGAGAGTTCAGGGCCTCAGAGGGGTTGGTGAGGAGGAACACCAGCCCCACTCCCCCGTCCCACTGAGACCCACCTCGGTGCGGTTGTCCTGCAGGATCTTGCCCACCAGGGAGACTGCCACCTGGCACAGGTGACAGGGGATCCCCTTCTGCTGAGAGACAGGGGACATGTCAGGATGCTGTCATGGCACCTAGACCCTCCCCAGATCCCAATCCTCCACCCCAAAACCATCCCACGTGAACTCCCTGGGGCACCCGTTGACTTTTGCCATTGCTCTGCAGACTGCTGCTGCCAGAGGCGGGATGCTGGGGTGGGCAGGCCGGGATCCTCCTGCCATCTCCGTGTTCTGGGGCAGATGGGCACCTCTCCCGCAGCCCCCCGCATTCCCTGCTCCCAGCACGGTTACCCCCAGCGCCCGGTCCCACTGGAGCCGGCAGAGCTCCAGTGCCCCACACTTGGCCGCGGTCGCCACGTCACGGCACCAGTCCTCCGGCCGCTCACCGCACTCGTGGAGGGGGCTGGCCCCGGCTGTGGGAGGGGAGAGGAGACTGTCAGCCCTCAAGGTACCCCAAGACATCAAACCAGCCTCCCTGTGTGCACCACAGTGAGCTGGGAGTGATGCTCCTCACCCTCCTGCTGCCATTCCACCTCAATCCCAAAGTCGTGGAGGGGGTGTTTAAATTATACATGATTTTTTAAGGCCGGTTTTGCCATGCTGCCAGCTTTTCCAATGGGATGTCATAGGGTCATAAGCAAAGGGAATTTGGGGTTTATCCTCAGCCTCCCAGCACCTCTGACACGCTGCGAAGGCGGCTCCTTATAAAAGCAGCAGTAAATCTTGCAAAATGGGCAAACGCGGGGCTGCAGATAATCACGCCACGGCTCCCGGCAACGATTGAGCAACCCCACTTTTGGTGGGGTTCTTTTGGTTTGATTTCCTCCCCACGACAGCATTTTCTGGCTGTAAATCCCCGGCACAGCAGCGGAGGCACGGCCCGCCCCGCAGCGCGGTGCCGTGGCGCAAGAGCAGCGCTTTAATTGTCACCTTGGTGTGTCAGGACTCATTTCTGATGGGGCGAGTGGTGCCACCGGGAACTGTGCCCACCCAGGATGGGGCTGGGGAGGAGGCGGCGAGAAGGCACAACCCAAGCCCTTCAATGCCTTGCTTTTGGCCAGGAGCTGCTCCGGGAATTTGGGAGCAGCAGCCCAGCAAAGGGAAGAACTGCTGCAAACCTTTTAAGCAAGAGGCGTTTCTAAGCAAAGCACAACCCACCCCGCTCCAAGCATTTACATCCAGCTTTCATCCCCCAGCCCTGTCTATGATTTTACAGAGCAGGAATAAAGCCAAAAGCAGAAACTGCTCCTTCCACCCAACCCTGCCCTTATCAGGTTTCTCCCCAAAAGCCCCTTTCCCCGCATGCTGCATATTTTGGCATATCCAGCTCATCCATGAGACTTCAGCGTGAGGTGCCCAGGGCCACCCTGGAAATTCCCAGGGGCTGGGGGGTGTGGGGACAGGGGTCCCAAGCCCCCCACAGCATTCCCGCTTGTCCCAGGAGGGCTGGGGGGTGCTGGCTGGTGTTTCACCCCGATTTCCCCATCGGGGTGACAGCAGCACTGGGCAGGCGGCCCCGGGGCAGGGCGAGTCCCCCCGGTGTCCCAAACTTCCCACACACCTTCCCAGCTGCGCCGTGCCGCGCTCGCCGCATCAGCTCAGAGGGATATATTTATGTTTTCAGCCCCGGCATCAGGGCAAACAGGAATGGCAAGTCAGCGGAGGCATTAAGGGGCAGCACCAAAACCAAGGAGGAGGGAGACAACAACCCCACAGCTTTTTTCTGAGCTGGTCGCACAGCATCTCTCACTCTCATGAAGCTGTGTTGGAGCCCGGACCCCATGGTGAGGTCGGGAGGATCTAAAAGACACGGGTGATTTGGCCCCGCTCAAGCTGAAAGTCAGGCAGCAAGTTCTGGGACAGAAAGTAATTAGGACTAATGTAACACCCAGCAGCTGAGAGCAGGGGGAGCTTCCCCAGGTGGAAACCACTGCCAAGGGGCAAGCAACTGGGGCAACTGGTGTCCCGTGAGCTCTCCTACACGTCCCAAAGCCGTGCTGGAGCCACCTCATGCTGCCAGGCACACAGGCAGAAAGGTTATTAAACGATGCCATTTTTGGCAAAGGAGCAAAGCAGGGATGCTCCGGTGCCACTACGGTTCCAGACCAGCCACAGCTGCCATATTCCAGCCTGCCAGGCCCGGGGGATGGGGTGGGCTTCACTCAGGGGGTATCCAGCAGCGAGCTCCAGCTCTGGCAGGGCTGTGCTGGCATTCCACGGAGCCTCGGAGCGCCCCGGCCGAGCCGGCCCAGCCTGGCGAGCCGGTTGTGATGTTGTGATGTAAACCCCGGGGGTGGCAGCGTGGGCCCCAGCGCCCCAATTCCCGGCCTGGCGCACGCCCCTGTTACAGCAAGGACCATAAATACGCTTTTCCCAGCTCCCAGATGCCTCTTTCCAAAGCTGGCAGGGTCCCCGGGGCCGCAGCATCCCCCCGGTGGCTCCCGGGGCAGGCGGACGTGCCGAGCACGGGTGACCTTTCCTGCTCTGCCTGCTGCTGCCTGCAACACCCAGACACGTCCTCCCCAGGCCACAAAACCTGGGCACATCATATCAGGGGAGCCCAGTGGGATAACTGGGATGCAAGGGGGGCTCCTGACTCTAAAACATGATGGGGTTGCTTGCATCAGCAGGGCTTCTCTTATTCCGGGGGAGATTTCCCCAGGAAGCAGCGATTTGCCCTCCAGCAAGGAGCAGGGGTTGGAAGCAGGCCTTTCCCAGCTTGTTTCCTGGGGATGGGCAGGGGAGGGATGGATGACTAAGGGACCCACAGGAGGATTCACTCACAGATACACAAGTGCCAATGCTGAGAGGGCTCCTGAGGTGAGCAGAGAACATCACCCCATCACCCGCAGCAGAGCCAACCTCCTGCATCTCCTATGAGGAAAAGGGCAGCTTCATGGTCACTCTGTGTGACAACCAAGTGGCTTCACCCAGCTCACACATGGCAGCCAGGCCCCAAAACCAAGGGCAGGAGAGAGAGCAGCTCCTCTCCCCCACCACTAGACACTCTATCATGACTTCTCCTCCTTCCATGCCCCAGCACACCGCCAGCAGCACCTGAATCCCAGAGAAGGGAGGGAACAAACAAACCCCTTTTACCCCGAGATCACCTTTAAAGGCAAAAGTTCCAACTCTCACCTCCAGGTGGGTAACACAGACAGCAGTGCCACCTTCCCCAGCTCTCTGCCCAACTCCAACACCAGAGGAAGCACATTATGGAGCTTAGACACCAAAGCTGGGAATAGTTTTGGGTTTCAGCAGGGTTTTCTGGGCTATCCACATCCTACCTACCTCCAGGCCTGGCCTTACCTTGGTAGGAGCCCAGGCACACAGAAATGATCAGCACCAAGCCACTCCATTTGCTCTCCATGCCGTTCCTAAGAGTCCTCAGTGGCTGGTTGCTCTCCTGTGCTGCTCCCAGACTGAGGAATCTTGGATGGGCTGGGAGAAGCAGTGAGAATCCACACCTACGCAGGGCAATTACCACACCCCTCACTTTATGCCTTGATTATAAAATCATCACCGGGGAGGGAGGGACCAGAGGCAGGCAGGTACTCCCAGGAGGGCAGAAGCAGCCCAGAACCTGCTGCTCAACGCTAACCTGGCTGCACATGGTGGGCACAGACAGGGAAAAGTGTCCCAGAGCCATGTGACAGAACCACGTTCTCTGCCTTTGAATGACATTTTTATATTTTATTTGGAAGCCAGCAGGGAATGAGGACACACAGGAAGCCACATTAAGCACGAGTCAGCAGGGAAGGCCGGTATCAAGTCCCTCTGGCCTGCGCAAGGCAGCGATTGCAACACGATTGTTGCCTCACACCAGGCGTTGTGTTTGTCCAGGGAAGAGAGAAGCAGCAATCCCAGGCAAGCCTCTTCCACCTGCAACCCTGCTCAGCAGCACACAGGCTTGATGGGACACGCAGCATAATGGAAACTGAATCCATTCAGTCCCAGATTCCCAGTGCCACCTTGGGATGTGCCTTCTCCAGGCCCTGCAGCCAAGGGGAACCTTAACAAGAATTTTGCCACGGAGAAAAACGAAACACATAAACTTATCGGTTTACAGAAGTTTTTATTGTTCATTAAGGAAGCTTTTGTGCAAAAAAAAAAACCAAAAAAAAAAGAAAAAAAATCAAGACAATGTTCTTTAGAAAGCAACTGCACAGTGTCCCCCCAGCATGGCTCAAGCAGGTCAGGTGCCACGGTCCACAGGAAGGGAGAAAACTAAAGGGACTCCCAGCAGCAGCACAGGACTTCCCCTGGTTCACCTTGCCCAGCATGAATCCTTCTAAAAACCCCAGGAAAATAAAACCTTCCTAACCTGCCAATGCAACCCCACCTCCCTCCAAGAAAGATCCACACCATCCAGTTTAAAACATCGAGTTCCACCCTCATTCCATGGTGTCACACAACCCATCCCTCCAGGGCAGCGCTGCCGCAGGGACAGAGCCCATCTCCTATCTGCTCCATCTGCCCCAGCTGGGATACACCACCAGAACCACTGCACAAGTCTGCCAGGACAGAAAGCTGCAGGCATTTTATGTCTTTAGGGGAAATTTTCCTCTTTTTTTTTTTTCTCTTAACGCCATGAGAGCTTCAGCAGTCAGGAAACAGGGGAGTACAACCTCTGTTGCCATTTGTCAGCATTGCCCAGGCTTTTAGTATGCACACAGATCAACCAAAAACCTGAAGTCCAGTGGTTTTCCAATTAAAAATACTCTACTTCCTGCTAACAGCATTGTTACTGGAGCTCCTGCACGCCCCACACACGACAGGAGCAGCAGGAGTAACCAGCATCCTTCTGAACAGGACTGGAATTTTCAAAGCTCCACATCTGCCCAGCTGCTCCTTCCCAAAGGTCTCCTCAGAGCTACTTCAGTGCCTCTGGCTTTGGGAATTAACTTGATCAGAAGTGCACACCAATGCAAGGTCCATCCCAAGCAACACAAGCAGGATTCTCACCCCCCAGGACCCTTCACATCAAGGGCCTGCCATGTTCCCAGGATAGCAAGCCTGCCTTGAAGGCTTTTTTTGGGGGGATTTTAGGTCATTTAAGTGGAAAGGCAGGCTGTCAAGTGCACCAGCAGAGCTTTAAATAGCTACTTTAGCACTCCTACCACCTGCCACCTCTGCTTGCTGCATTTCCCAACACAAATGGGAACTCTGGGTAACAATTCATACCTCGTTACTCACAGGGGTGTCAGTGAGAGAGGGTGGGCAGCAGCGGGAGGTGCCCCCAGACCTCACAGCACCTCTCAGGTTTTAGACTGAAATATGCTGTGAGAGAAAAAGCAGAATCAAGGAACAAACAGGTTACAATAAAACCCGTTTTTCCACAGATTCCACCCTCAGTGCTGAGCTCCCTTTGACATATTCCCAGCTCCTGCTGACATGATCCTCCCTCATCTTCCAGTGACAGCTCATGCCACCTCCTCAGCACCCAGCTGGCTGCTTGTGGGAAGCTGCAAGACCAAGCAGAATTGAGCAACTAGGATAAGAAAAAAGGGAGTCATTCCTCAGGTACACCAGCATGCTGCAGGAAACTGACATCCCACTGGACTGGGCTTGGCAGCAGGACACCCCTGCAGTCCAAGGAAATCAGAAGGATGTGATCAAAGGCTGAGGGAGGGTTTTCCTTAGCTATAACAACACCATGAGCCACAAGTGTGGTCACTCAAATGCAAAAGGCTGATCACTCAAATGCATCTTTTTAATTACCAGTGATTTTGAAAGCTAGCTGGGCACACAAAGCCCCCTCCTCTGCATCTGCAGAGCTTTGAAAATTCCAGCCAAAAGGATTCCCAGATTCAACATTATCCCTTAGAGTTCCCAGACACAGAAAATAAACATTCCAGCCAGATGTTAAAAATGCAAAGCATGTAAAATCTTCCCAATGCTGCCTACAGAAAGACATTTGAAAGTTTAGTTGCTATCTTGCTCTTTTTTTTTTTAATTAAAAGATAAGAGCCATGTCTCATTTCACCATCTCTGACATTCCTCCCACAACATAAACACTTCAGCCCTACCAATTAAAAAAAATCTACAACACACTGACTATTTTTAGGAGCATAATGGGTTAAACTGTACAATCAGAAATATCTTTAAGTCAACAATGAAAATCTGATCCTTCAACAGCAGCACTGCTACAGAAGAGTTACAACAAAGGAACTTGAAGGTCAAATTGTTAATGAGGCAGAGAGGAGGGACAGGTGAGATACAGCTCTCCGCCAACCTCGGCCCACATTTCCTAAGAGCCATGGCAAACTTTCAGAACAGGAAATTCTTCTTCTAGTTCCACACATGACGTTTGCAGTGATCAACAGCCTAAAGGGGAAGAAATAGCTGATATTAGTGGAAAAAAGCCAGTTTGCAAACAAGCAGCTCAACACCTTATCCTGAGCCAAGATCTTGGGAGCAAATTTGTTTTCCTTACAGTAAGTGATTTCAGAGAGGACTAGAATAAATAACATTCTGAGCCACATCAGCCAGGAGCTTTAGGAAAGAAGGCTGATGACCCTTAACCATAAAGGCCTGGCAGAAAAAGCAATACTGGAAGCCAATTTTTAGAACCTGCTGAGAGACTGTGACACGGTCTGTTGGCTGCAGGAGCACTGACTAAGTATAAAGCTGACACTGTACAACTTACTATAGATTCTGAAATACTGGCACACAGGTGCGGGTCACAAAAAGAAGAAGAAAGTCAGCTTTGAGAAAGCTAAGAGCTGTGAAACACCCTCTAATCAAACTAGTACCCTTTTGCTTATTTAGAACTGGAGTTCATCCACTTTGAAGTGCAGTAAAAGCCAAAAATAGCTCAGAAAGAGCTGCCAGAGGTCAGAAGGAAAGCGGAGGCAGAAGCTGCTTTACGTACGTTGCACTGAGCAGCAGTGTCCATGTTCTTACACCAGTAGCCCGGACCCCAGACACAGGCATCATTCCCCAGGAGAGGCTCTTTAGCCGACTCACAGACTCCGAGTTTCTGGGAAAAGAGCAGCAGCACAGTCAGCACCTTCCTAACTGCAGCAAGAGAGCTCAAGCCCAGCCTTATGTCTGAGCTCCCACACCAGGGAGTGTGGAAGCTGCACTCAGGCAGCTGCAGGAGCTCTCACTGAGGTCACACCTGCAGCTGAACCAGCGGCCACATAACCTGAGCCAGGGCAGAGTTAAGTTACTGGAACTCCTTCATATCAAGTCATGAAAAACAATCTTCTAGAGAGGGACTTTTCTCAAGAAATGTCACTTTCCCTCCCACCACATGGAGGGCTGTCACTGAACCTCAGCAGTGGATACCCCTGGCAGCTCCCTGCTGCTGCCCTGCCTTGTGCTGGGCTGGCAGTCGGACAGTTGTCCATTCAGGAAGCCCCAGGCCTTGCACAAGGGGCTTGCTCCAAGCATTCAGTGTGCTGATTTTGGTTCCAGCAGAGTTTCTGCATGCTGGGCACTGAAAGGTACCCAGGACAGTAGGCAGGACTGCCTCAGAGCCTGCCCTCAATAAAACCAATGCAATACTCACAGTGCAAACAAAAGTGGGATCCATCACCTCTGCCAAGAGTTGCACAACCACGGGCTCATACTGTTCCACAAACTGCACACACTGTAACAAAACACAGGGTGAGAGATTCTCCTGCTGGAGCCTCTGAAAGCAGAGGAATGTGTGGTCTGCAGCAGGCAGGCCTGTCTGCTACCCCAAACACCCCAACAACACATGCCACAAGGACAAAGCAGAGGCTTGAGCTCTGCACATGGCAAAGGAGTCAGGCACTAATCACACAACTACATCATTCTTTCTGCTAGCTCATACCTGCCTGCAGCTGTCTGTAGACACGCTATGAGGAGATAAGGGATCACAAGGAAAAGAACCAAACAGGACAGGTTTGGGAAAAGAACTAAGCAGAAGAAGCTTTGACTGCAAAGCTTCATTTCTGATCGTGGAGATCACGCCTGTATCAAGAGGAAAGCACACAGAACGAGCTGGAGACAAACTTCCTGAGCAGGACAGCAGCAAGGACTCCCAGGCACTTGTACTCAAGTTATTCCCTCAGACAAGGCAGCAGCAGGAGCACTTCCTGCCAGAACAGCCTCTCTCCCTCTAGTGGAGACGCTGGCTCCAGAGCTGAGGAAGACACTGCTGCTCTCAGCAAAGACAAACAGCACCAATTAATAAACCAACCACAGCTATTAAACAGCCTCCCAGCAGGAAGAGCTGTTCTACAGCTGCTTTAAAGCTCCTGTATTCTATCCCCAGTAAACTTACAAGTAGCTGCCACTTGCTGACACTCAGCAGCCACCTAATAAGATTGTCAGGTAAATCTCGATATCAGTGGTCTAACAGGTGTCCCACAGGCTGGAATTACACCAGCCTACTTTCAATTACTTCATTAATCCCCTGAACAGGATCAGTGGTAGGAAAAAAAAAAAAAAAAAAAAAAGCCTTCAACTGTTCCCACCCACTGTTCTCAGAGGATTTCCAGGCAAACCTTTCCTGACTGCAAATTAGTACAACAATCCAGCCAGTCAATTCAGATCCTCAAAAGCAGACATCTATTCAAGGGCCTGCCAATTCCCAAGGATGGGAACTGAGCAAACCTAAGCCCCCTGCACCCCAAACTCTTTCCAGCCTTTAGCAGAGAAGGCTGTTACAAAAACCAATGAGAGAAGCTGCTCTCTAGCTTTTCCAAGTACTTTGCAAGATGTTCCTGCCTACAGCAGGGGGGTTGGAATTAAGATTGGCCTTTAAGGTTCCTTCCAACCCAAACCATTCCAGGATTCTGTGTTTCATCCTTCTGCTCATCTCCACCTGCCCTGCCCTGACTGGAAGGCAGGCTGCCACACTGCAAGGTCATTCAGCTGCCTCAGATCAAGCCCTTCTCCCCCCTTTTTTTTTCATTTGCTCTACTGGACAGGAGAAGCTGCTGTGCTTTGGTGCTAATCAGTAAAGGGAAAAACCTGTGAAGGATCAGGTTGCTGGACACAAGCCAGTCCCAGCTGCACCTGTGGACAGTTTGTCTCCAGCCAGAGACAAGGCATTTGGCCAAACACGGAGCTCTCTGTTAGGGGTACCTGGACATTTATAGCAGAAGCAGAGACACTTGAGAGACGGACCTAAAATTAGCATATAGACAAAATATCAGATGAAACACTCAGAAAATGAGGTTAAGCATAACTGTCACTGTTAGGACCTGTGTAAACCCAACAAATCAACAGGGACAGCTCCCAACCACCAAGACCATGGCTTTTAGTCTGCCCCCTGCACAAATACCTTACCTGTTCACTGACAGACTCTGGCAGGAAGTGACAGACTTTTTCCAGTAAAGCTTCGATTTCAGCTGTCGTGGCATTCTTCTCTAGCTCTTTGTCTGCATAAGCCACCACCATCTTGCAGATATCACAGAAGCCACCTGCAGGTTTCACTACAACTGAGAAGGAAAATAAAAACCAAACCAAACATCAGTGCTTGGGTAAAGAGAAAGAGAAGAAAAGAGGCCGTATCAGCAGTGTCCTCAAAAGACATCTCATCACAGGCGAACCAGCTCATTTTGAACACCACAGAACCCTCATCACCCACCTGGCTGCTGGGGAAGCTTGCTGGCTGCACAGCATTTCAGCATGGCACACACAGCTTCAGGATTTGTTGCCTCCAAGAGCATGTCAATCACAGCCTGGCCATAGACCTCGATGAAGTCCTTGCACTGGTCCTTGACGCTTCCCGGGAACAGGCGGCAGACCACCTCCATCTCATGCACAATCTCCTCCTGAAGCACAGGGCAGGAGGAGTAAATGAGGGACAGAATTTTTGACTGCTCATAAGCACACCTGTTCTGTCCCACCCAAGATAGAAATGTTGCTGTTGTGAAAAGAGGCAATAAAATTGACTTTCCTTCCCCTTTCAGTGCAGCCCTATCTCAGGAAAGCCTAGGAAGGGGTACAATGCCCATCACTCACACACCTCTGTCTTGTTGCTCTCCAAGAGGCCAGTCACTTCCTTCACCATGGTCTCACAGATCTCACACAAGGAAAAAGTCTTCTCTTGAACTGAGGCCTTCTGAGTACACAGAAAAAATACACACACAATAAATCAGCACCGGACCACATCTGACAGGGACAATTCCTAACAGCATTTAACTAGCTGCTCACTTTGGGCTGTATTCAAAAGGTCACACAGAACCTAAAACCAACCTCAAAGGTCTCAGTAAAAAGCTTGGATGAATGAACAGGCATTTCATATGACTAATTTTCAGACTACAACCCCCAGGCTGTACAAGGAGTTGAATTTAGTAGACATAAAGAAATAAGCAATCCCACAGAGACAGAAGTCAAGGGAAATATATATAGTGGTTTTTAAAATACATTCATAGAGGACAACATTTCCTAGAATTGAGAGCACCCTCCTGTTTGCAAAAATACCCTTTGGAGAAGCCAAGGTGATTCTTCAAACTCAGAGCTTCAGCATTCTGACTCTGATCCCTCATCTGCACATGAAGAGTGCTGCCCATTTTTAAAAGGGATCAAAGCATTACTCCAAACAAAAAGCAAAACACAAAGTGAGAATTTACATTTAAGGTGCCACACAGAACTGCTGGAACAAAAGTTCCCCTTTCAATCCTGAAGCATTACCTTGTAGCTGTGCTTCAGTGTAGGCTCTGCTGTTCAAACAAATCAATCAGCATCAGAAACAAGACAAGGCCAGGAATTTATATGCAGGGAGACTTGAACTGTGCATGAAAGCTCATTTTTTTCACCTAGCTTGTTACACTAAAGCAAAAAGGAAAGCAAAGTACAAAAAGCCCATCTTACCTCCACAATTTCCATTTTCACCTCATGAACCACCTGAGCTGGCACCAGAGGCTGAAGGGGAACAGACTTCACAGAAGAACAGAACCCAACCATGGCACAAATGTCCTTTGGTTGCTGGAAAGAGATGTACAAGGATAGTTTTTAAAAGTGTAGAAGTCTCTGCCCTTTCTACAGAGCCTGTGAGCTGGCACAGAGAGCAAAATTTTGAAAGGCTCCAACAGAACTTAAAGTTTCATGACTACTTCTACTTCAAGTATTGCCAAAGCATTTGGTAAGGTTATAGGCAGGACAGCTACTGGATGGAATTTAGCAGTTCCTGTTAAAGAGGAAGAGGTTAAAAACCCCATTTAAAACAACACATCCCATGAACCACACCTCGCAAGCTCTTCAAGAGGAGCTGACTTAAGAGCTACCAACACCAGAACAAGCCACCAGCAGCAAGTCAGAGCTGCATCCACAAAGCTGCTCCCCAGCTTTAAGTAATCACAGGAGAGGGCAATTATCCTGACTTCAGAGTTCACCCAAAAGCTGAAAGAGAAGCCTAGAAGAACCTCCTTCCTCATCCACAAACTACCTTCTTTAAAGCTGCCAGAAACATCACATTCTGCAAACAGAAACAGTTTCTTGCATTACTGAACACAGCCTACAAGAAACAAAAGTTGAGCTTGTTAAAACCCAAGTCTAACTATTTGTACTGCAACAATTGAACTTGTAGTGCTCTCACAGTAAGAGAAAACAGCAAACAGAAACCAAGTCTGTAAAAAGGCTTTCTTAGTCAAAGAAATACACTCTTCATGCATTTCTTTTTTGGAACATAGATTACTAAACACACAAAAAGAAATGCCAGACATGAGGAAAACCATTCTAAGGAGGACACCCAAAGTGAAAAGGGCTGTACAGAGTGAGACACAAAACTTGCATTTTCCCACCTAAAGCCTACTTAAGCTAGAAAAAGACACCCTTGACTGTACAAGTAATTAGAACATCACATCTCACCGTGTTCCAAGCTTCCTACAGCAGAGGCTTATCCCAGAGTTAATATTAATACATCATGCCACAGTCTCATGCACAGGCAGAAGCAGCACCTCAGAGACACTTCTGTGCTGCTTCAGACTACTCCAGGCAGCACCTTTAAGTCAAGCCCTTTGGTTCATGCATTGTAAGAAGCAGTTCCAGGTATTAATGTTACAGCAACACCCACATACACACATGTTCCCTCACAGAGGGGTGACAGACACAAGGTCCCACATGAAAAGCCCAAATTCCTCTAGGAAGCCTTCACCTTTTCAGTTCATGTACTTCAAAGATCTATACACTGTCCTAGATTTAATGGTTAACCAAGGAAAGACCTGGGGACAGCTTTGTTCTAGCTCTTTTGAGCCCAGACTTTAAACCAGCAGCTGTCAGGAGCCACTGGCATGCTTTTTTCACGTCTATCCTTCTTCTGTAAGAGGGAGGATATTTTCTGCTCTACTGGCCAAAGCATAATCCAGTTGAAATCGTAGCACAAAGTGGTATCTGGAGCTGGAAGTTGGACTGATGCACTGGAGGAAGCCTTTAGTCTTTCTCCGTTTTAATCACATAAATATCCCTTGTATCTGTCAGCACTGAGCACAATCACACCAAGTGTACAGCTAAGAGAGCAAGAAGTGAACTACAAGCCCTTTAAGAGCAAAGGGTGAACTACAAGCAGGCTATCACCACAGGCATGTTGCTCACCTACCTGATCCTTCTGTTGACAGGGGAGATTGGAGACAGAGGAAGGAAGGAGAAATTGAAGATAACAGTTAAGAGAAAAAAAAACATCAAGCACTAGGAACTGCATATATTCTTTCCACAAAGATAATGGAATATGACACAGTCCCCACCCCAAAGATCCTCAGCTACAGCAACTCACATTTAACTGCACAGTGCTAACCAGCATTATTCATCTGCAATTATTAAAAGCAACCTGAGGAGGACTACCTCCAGAGAGTCTGGACAACACTCAGATGCACACAAGGGATAGTAATATTCCAATTTCAGGTATTAACAACACACGGCATTGCAATGCTTAGAATGAGAAACTGTTGGAACAAACATTGACTTCCCCCTCAAATGTTTAAGAAAAAGGATGAGCTTCTAAGTAGCCTATAGCAACTAGGAACAAAAAAAGGCCAGCCACTGTGTTGCCAAATTCAGGTTCAAGCCACACAGTCACCTGTAATTTGTCATGCCACCTGTGTGGCATCTACAGACTGCTCTAAGGGAAGGCTTAGCCATTTTTTTAAAGGCTCTCAGCCCTCTGGATAAAGAAGTGCTATGTATGAGGCAGATGTAAGCTGCTGCAGAAGGTACCACTCACTTTCCATGGCTCCTGTCAAGAGCCCAGAGAGCAGGGACCTTCAGACAGCAATTCCAGAAGGATGTGTAGCCTTGCTTTCAGGAGACACCTTATCTCTCACACGTGAACTAATTTTGCAATACTGTGACAAAGTCAACTCTTACATCCTTAACACAGCATTTGGGGGAGGGGGAAGTGGTGTAAGCACAGGACTGAGATAAAAGAATATAAAGGAACACGAGTAATGTATTTTTATATTTCAAAATATTAGAGTGCCTTTTGCACTGAAGAAGTGGTAATAAAATGGAAAGAAACATGCTAAAGAAAGCATCCTGCAACTGAAATTACTATCCAAAAAACACCAAGTTCAAAGCACTAACACCAAGACTTAGGGAGCAAGGGCTCTCCCCGAAGTTTTACAGCAGTGCATGTTTCCTGTTTCCAAAGAAGTTAGATACACAAGCCAGAAAAATTAACTGAGAGCAAATAGTGCACTCTGCTGATCTTACCATGTGCATCATCATCTGGATGGCCAAGTCAGAATACTCAGAGATGTAGGTCTTGCACTGCAGAAAGTGGGAAAAGAAAGTCTCATGACAACCAAACCACTCATGCTGTAGAGTTCATCTAGAATTTTCTAATACAACTCAAAGTATTTATTTACCTGCTCTACTGCATAACAATAGGTCTTTCAGAGCTTGGCCCAAACACAAGATGGCATTTCAAGTTACAAAACTGCTGCACAGGTAACTGTTTAACCTCTTCTCATCCTCTCAGGGCAAAAAGCCCCAGCCCCCATTGATACAACCATGTTACCCACCAGACCATTTTTGTGAAAAAGGCCTTTAAGGGCTAGAAGCAATCTGGAGTCCTCCTGCTCCTCCCCAGTCCCACACATCCCCCACCCAACCTTCCTGACCACAAAGTTTACAATTTCACTGTTGCTATTGTTATACTGTGTTAACACATGCAACAGCGTCTCCTTTGTGATATTAAATAGAGAATATGATCAGGGGATTAAGGCACTGAGCAAACTATTTTATGGTTGCTTACATGAACAGAGTTTTACAATAACAAAGGACAGTTTACCATATCAGACATCCCAGGTCCCAAACGGTCACACTCCTCCTTGGCATGAGCAACCAAAGACTTCACAAAAGAGGAGTTTGTCTTCACAGCTTCCTGAACATCAGTGACCAGCTGAATGCAATCCTGGCACACATCCCCACTCGCCTGGACAAAGAGTGAAAGGAAACTCAAGTTGACACAACTTCACATGACATGTTTTGGAAGCTCCTGTTACTACCAAGTTTTACAAGCTATTCTGAGCTCTGTACAAACCTTAATAAATACTCTGGAGAATCCTTTGAAGCCTGAACTATCAGGGAGATGAGCTAGTGCTGCTGTGTGCACCAGCCACTAGATGGAGATTAGGTACCTACTTGGCCCCAAAGCCCAGATAATAGTTAAGATACCCAATCTTCAAATCTCTTGGTTTTGTTACAGACCACAGTGGGGAGGTTTCTAAATCTGGCATAGATCTTACCTGCTCCACCCACAGCAGCTTGTTCTCAGCCCACTCACTGCTCAATTCCCACACTGCTGCTTGCTGTCAACTCAGCCTCTGCACCCAAGTTCATTGCCTCATCTATTCCCCTTTGTCAGCTATCTGTTCTTTTCTAATCCAGTCTGTCAGCCCTTCATTCAGAGACAAACGAATGCCCTGAGGGGCACAGCTCGAAGGTTGCTCAAAATCTGGGAGAGTTGTTCTTCCTTTGAACCCTGGTGCCATGCCAAGCTTTCTCTCAGAAGAAATTGTTTCCAACAAGATCTGCTTGATTACCACAGTCCTGTATGGCAACAGCACAGCACAAGACTTGCCTTTACACACTGTAGAAGATTATACACATGGTCTATGCTAGAACACCCCTTAGTCCTAGGCTTACCTTAGGTTTCTGCTTGGACTTGTCCTGAGGGTAAAGGAGAAGAGGCACGTTAGCCATGAATGGAGATGCCAGCTCAGAGAAATCCAGCTCTGGGATCTTGTTGGTCTGGAGCTGTTTCTGGAGCTTCATTGCTGCAAGGTGCTTCTGAAGGGACTGGCACAGAGCAAGGGCACTGCACACAACCTCAGGTTTATCCTGGGGGAGACAAGATACACACATAAAGCTCCAAACTGATGTCATTTTAAAAAGTTCAGAGTAGAGTCATTCAGCTGAAACATTGGTAAGACAGGGAAAATGTTTCGTAGCAAAGAAGGAGTCTTCAACCTAACAGTACCAGCAGTACACAAAGGACTGAAGGATCATATGCAGAATCCGAGGCAGAAGAGAAATTCTGGCATCAAGAGGAGCACAACTTTTAATACCAACAGCTGAAAATCATTATCTACTTACCAGCTCTTCCTTGATCATATCCATGATAACTGGTAGGTAGGAATCCACAATTTCTTTGCACTCAGAGACGAGGCCTGGGTCAGGAAGAAACTCGCACGTCTTTTCCAAGTAAGAGCGGATCTCATCCTATGAAAGATGAGGTGAGCAGAGACAGATTATATCTCTCTCTCAAATGCTCCTTCCATTCCCAAAATGCACAATACAAGCACCTCGGACTCAGGTAGGTCCAGGTAGCAACAAGCAAACCTAGAATGAGGTTCTAACTATACTAGATACATTTTCCCCACTTCTGGGCCTTCAATGAGACCCTGCCACAGAACAAACGTGTCATGCTGCTTGTGTGGCCTGCACAGCCCAGCCTTACCAGAACAGAACACTAACAATTAGGAGGAGAAAGTGAACTTCTGGGCTCATGGGACAGTGACTTGTTTGTATACAAAGTCCTCACCGGTTGACAACAGAAAAAGGGAAGCAGTGCCCACAAACCAAAATAAAGGCCAGCTGGTGTAACCACCCACTCCTAGAGACTGCAGTACTCCACCTTTTAATATTGGTGCCCCACTGACACAGGAACAACTTTATTAAGCATCTACAGTCAATCAGGGTTGTGTTAAGGCATGGGAGGCTCTAGAATTTGCTAATTTCTAAACCAGCAGAGGCTGTTTAAAAGCCTTTCCTCATGCACTCTAGCCCCTTTCAACATCTGCTGCTTATGTTAGGAAAACAACACAGACTACTCTTCCACCCCCTCACCACGAGATCTTGAAACCAAGCAGTGTTTTGGGGAGAGGAGAAAAGGAGCTCTGCCTACCTCAGTGCCATTATCCTTTAAAACTTTGCCAGCAACCGTCACAAGCTCCTTACACAAGTCACAGGGAATACTGCTCTGGAGAGAGAAGCAGAGAGTTACTTGGAGAAAGAATTAAGTGTCTGTGAGAGCAGAGTGTGAACAACGCCACAAAGAGCAAACATTACATCAGGAATTAAGGAAGAAATACTGCTTGAGGCCAGGGTGGGAAGAGGTATTTTCAAACAAAGAGCATGTCCAGCTACAGTTTCATCAGTAAACCAACGTTGTATGAAGAAGCTGGCATGCTACCACTTGTTCATTTCACCTCCTCCCAGCCCCTTGAAATACAAAGCTGATTGCCCCAAGACACCTTCTCCTTTTACCTTTTCCTTCAGAGTTCACAGTTGCTAGAAATCTTAGAACATTTCAGGCTGCTTCAATCATTAAGTAATCACAGTAGTAAGTAATTGTGCTCTGACATTCCTCCCTTCCCCTACTTTTCTTTAAACTAAAGTATCTCTGCCCAGACATAGCCAATGTGGACTGAATGCATCTGTAAGTAAAACACCCATTTCTCCCCAAGAAAACTGTGAAACAATACCCAAACTACAGCTACACCTAGATAGCAGCCCTCATATTTAGTGCAAAAGCAACATGAAAAGCTGCACTAAATGTAACATTTGTAATATTATCTACTGTCATGCCTTCCATAATTTAGCATATGGTGCATCTTTCTGGGAATTTTAACCTTTGAGAAAGACCTAAAGAAATACACAGCTTTTTGTAATAATTGCTCAGGCTCAGAAAAGACTCCTATGAATTAGGAGTCAGTAATAATAGAGAGGAACAAGTGAAATCCACTAGCTCCATTCCATACATTGCTGGGTGATTGTGCAACAGGTCATGGGAGAAGTCAGCAGACAAGTTGTGCAAGGCGGAGCAGTGAAAAGCAACTTCTATCCAGCACCCAAATTACGGCTCAGCAACCTCGGCAGAGTCTGATGTAGCACTTGACTCCAATCTGAGACTTGAGAAATCTTCCTCAGCGTGTGGCCAGCAGCCACCTGAGCCCCAGGTGGGCCTGGGGGCTCTCAGGGGCTGGCACTTACCACGGCAGGCTTGTTCCAGACGTTCTGCTGGCAGTGTTTGACTGCCCCACACTGCGACGCCGTGCGAATGCTCTGGCACCACACCTCCGGCCCCTTGGCGCACTCCTTCTGCCACAGCACAGGGCTTGCCACGGCTGCCAGAGAGAGCAAACTCAATCAGCCCTTCCAGCTGCAAAAATAACACCTGTTTATTCATGTTTTTAAGGACATTTCAATCCCAAGCACAGGTTACAGAGTCAAAGAAAAAAAAAAAACAGAAAAGCTGTAAAGGTTGAACTTCCCGAGTCTCAGCACTTCAGCAGTCCATTCCCCCATCATCCACCTTTCATAAAAACCAATTTAAAATCCCAAAATACAAGAAACCTCCCTTTGCTTTGCACACAAGAACTACTAGATGATTTGAAACAGAAAATCTGCTCATTACAGAAATCTACCCTACAGACAGCTGATTGCCAAAGCTACAAGCTCCCTGTTCTCCTGCCCTACTGGCACTTCAGCTCTGAAGCAGCTTGTGATTGCTGTCTGCACTCCTCCTCCCACATGGAGCATCCTGTTCTCACACAGCAAGTGACAGAGTGAGGAAAGAAATAGATAAGGAGCCACAACAATTTTATAGGGTATTGCATGCATGACTTAAGAGCAGGTACAGACCAAAACACTGACCATAAACAGAAAGCTTTAAGAATGTTCTTAAGGAATGTTCTATCACACTTTTTAAACCCACTAAATCTATTTAGACTTCCCTTTTTTTTCTTCTTGGTCAGGTCTTCAACCGTGTACGGAAAAATCTGTGGGGGTGAAAAATGTACCAGTTCTTTTTCAGACATTACCTCCCATCCCATGTGGGACTGCCATGTAACCTATAGAGCTTTCAAGTAAGATACAGAATATCTTTTCTGGACACAAGTACTGGTAAAGACGTGTTAAGTATCGGCACTATGAGCAATCAGTAGGACAAATGAATCAAATGTATGTTTCCACTGATTTCCAAGCTTCTTTTTTTTTTTAACTGTGCAGTCTGGACCTGGCACCCAACTTCTCTCAGTTTCTAAAACCACCCTATATGTCAATAAACTCTGTTTCTTCAGGAGACAATGCCCTACATTGCACTAACCAACCAAGAAACAACTCCTAAAATCATAGAGCAGGCAGGCTCCGAAGAAATACACCACGGTCCAAGCCTACAAGGCACTGCTGCAGAACTTCACAAAAATTAAAACAAAACATAAACCCAACCTATTAGCTGTACAGATGTTCTATTTACATCAATGCTGTTTGCACATCACAAAACTCTAAAATTACACTGTCAGCCACAAGGCAGGAGTTCAGGTGTTTCATTCCTACGAAGCTTCTGGTAAGGTTACAGCAGATGAACAATCACTTTCCAATTTCTCATGCCTTGCTGTAGGCAATTAGAGGATCGATTTAAAGCTGAATTACCAGTGTATCTACAAGGTATACAGCCACCACTCATCCAACAGCCAGATGAACGCTGCTTTATAGGTGGCATTCTGCAGCCTTCTCAGCTGCTGATTTATAAAGCCTGTTTACACTGGACTTCAGAGGAATGACCCATTTATTTTAAGAAAAACGTGCTTTGCATGCCTGATTTTTTTTGCACAAGAGCTTGAAGCTTGTCAGCCTCTGTCACAGTAAAAAGCCTTCATTGCATATTATTCTTGAGCAGGGCAGCACACTGGTACTGCCTGGGAGACTGCAGGAGTAAGACTTGAAAGCTTCTAACAATGTATGGTTAGCAAAATATTTACAGACTATTCTAAACTCCAGCATTATTGATCTGGAAGCCCTAAGAATAGTTAATTTTCAAAGTCAGAGTGGCCAGCCAAAGAGCTGGCAGCTCTGGCAGGGCGACAATAAACAAAAATACACTTGGTTGAGGGAAAGTTATTCTTCTCTTTCAGATGAAGGCTCTGGAAGGCAGAGTCAAGCTCTGAATGAAGTCAGTCAAGACCTGGACTTTAAGCAGTGGAATCAAGGATTCCCAACTATTTACAAGCACAGCTTTTAAGCTATGTCTTTATCAAAAGACAATTACTCCTCCTACATGGAAACACACTGTAAACTACAAAACTGAACTATACAACTCCAGTAATAGTTATTGCAAGCAGTCTCTCAAACTCCTGATTTAGGAGAGTGTTTTAAAGCCAAGCAAAAGCATTCATGCTGTAACTGGCAATGGTTTGATCAGGCTCCTAGAGAGCTTTCAGGTTTTATTTTATTATTTTAAGATCCTGTCACTGTATGACTTTTCAGATCTATACCAGCTTCAGCACAACATCCTGTTCCTTCTTCCTCGCAGCCTTAATAAAATCATTATTACATGTATGGCAAAAATATCATGCTTCAGATTTATTTTCAGTTACCAGGTTTGCTGGCTGTGTGTCAAGACAACTCTAAATTTTATGTTTTCAGTACAGAACTTTCCAGTCAGACAGCGACTAAACAAATTTGTTTGTTAGGGCCACACGTGGCTGGCACATTTTAGAGCAGCTACAGAACAAAGATGACACAAACTAATCATGGCTTCTTTTCTGACACCTTCCACAGTCACTTCAAACATAGTTAAATTCTTACAAGTTTGTTCTGTATTATAGGGAAATACTTTTGTTTGAAATATTACATCTAATACGAAAGGATACACCTTCATTGCAACAATGAAGAGAAACAAAAAGAGAAACAAAGCTAAAAAAACTCTGCATTTATTCAGATCCTGCAGATTCAGAAAAACAACAGCTGGAAACTCTCCACTGTTACCACTTTTTCCCTTTTAGCTTGCTCTCCTATTTAATCATGAAACAGAATTTTTCCCTCATATATTAACTTATATTACCACAAAAGCACACATGCCAGTAAAGTGTGTTAAGATTTTCTGCTGTCTCAGAACAAATAGTTTTGAATTTTAACTCTTCCCTCCAAATAGCCTTTGCTCCAAAAGGAGTGAGACCTTAACATGGTATTTCACATCCCCAGCACAGCAACAATCCAAGAGAAAGCAAAGCACCTCAGTTACCTCACAAAGATGGATAAACCCAAGGAATTACTTGCTTTGTTATCTCTGCCATCTCTTTATTTTATATATTGTTCTTTACCTAAGGTTATCCAATTTAATAGATTTCTCCTTTCTCTGTAGATCAGCTCTCAACAGTCACATGTCATGCCCACCAAGACCTGTCCCCTCCATTTCCTGAAGTTCTTGCAAGCCACTGTTTTTAGAGCCTCAAATAAGTTTATCTCTGAAGGCCAAGGTGTTCCACTGGCTTCTCCCTGCCTGAACCACTTCAGATGTGCTTTACCAAGTTTATCCTAACACACAAACACAAATTTGGAAAGTAGAGGTGATGGTCTGCTCAGAAAATATCACCTTCTCCACTTGGCTTACAGAGCCACGCATGTGAAAGCACAGCCCAGTTCTTCTCTCCAGGAAACAGGAACCTAAAATGAAGGAAGTTTATAACATCTGGATTACCATTCTGCAAGGACAGCTACAGGAAAATTGCTGGGCAATAACCTTTCTGGGATAACACCTTCCCTTCCCTCAAGCATTTGTCTCACTCTTCTTCCACTGGAGAGTCAGTCTGAATTTTCTCCTCTAGATTATCTGAAAAACATCCTACAAAATCCCCTCCAAAGCTGCACTGAAGCTACAAATGAAACTTAAAAGTTAACCTTATGTAAGAGTTAACCTTATGTAAGAGTCAATGAAGAGGGATTCTGAGGGGGCAGACCAGATTCCCTAAAGAGCCAAAGGATGAACCAGAAAACTACCATCCAGAACACAAAGAAATTCAACCTGAAAACTCCAGCCTCCTCCAAACCCAACTGCTAGAAAAACCCTTGGTTACAGACAAATTAACCTGTAATCTGGGGGAAAAAATCCTTTTGTGACAGTCCAGCCTGCCTACACGTATTAACCTATTCATCAGGAAGGATGTTACTCCCAGGCTGTCCTACTTGCAATGCTAAAAAAAAAAAAAAAACCAACAAAAAAAAAAAAAAACATTATCTCCCAGAGACACTACAGACTACAGACCAAGCAAATGCATCAGCCTCTGCCATCTGTGCTCTGCCAGTTACTGGCTTTTCCCCATGTCCTTTGGGACTTGCAAAAGCAAAGTGTGTTTAAGTTAAAGTCAAGAAGGATCAACTTCTCTTCACCAAAGTTTACAAAGTGTCAAGAAGTGAAGGAGTGACCCCAGCCTGAAGTTAATCTGAAGGGCTCGATACTCCACAGCCTCTCTGGGCAGTTAATGAGCACAACTTCAAAAGTTGTAACCACATCACACACCAGTGACTCTTGCCAAAGGGCTCCTTTGCCTCTGGATTAATGAGGCAGTGAAGTGACCATAACATTTGAGGGATTACAGAAAATCTGAATTAAAAATGGAAGAAATGTGGCTAGCTGTTACCAGCATTCCAGTTAAAAATAAGTCTTTGTCTTCCTGTCAAATATCCACTGATGAAAAACCAAGTATGAAACATTACTAACTAGCACAATGTGCAAGAAATGAGTTTGGAGTTAACACTACAACCAGGCTCTTCCTCAAAGTTGGGAACTCATTCTCATTTTGGCATACTGCCTCGCCTTCCTTTGCTTCCCTCACCAGAACACAAGCATGGCAAGAGAAGCTCTGTGTGTAGGTACAAGCAAAGTTAAAGGGAGAACTGGATGAGCTGGGACAGTAAAAACACCTCTGCTGGCCCAGTAAATTGTCACAGGTAACTGCAAAGGTTGCAAAAGAATAATTTCCAAGTTGGCCAGATGTTGCCAAGCAAGGCCTGACTGCTGCCTTTGATTTTCCTATGGCAGAATCCAGAAAAGTGGATGTTCTAGGGCACCTGGTAGTCATCAGGAGTAAGTGGCCCCATGCAGTATGCTAAGATATTCCCATAAAGTTATGAGCAGCATTGTTCCCTGCAGGAGATGCCTGTAAAAATAATCTAAAATGTTTGGGGCATACTTGTGGTCCATCTCTATTCTTTCTGGTTTTGTTCTGAGTGTTTTTTGAGGGGACACAGGACAGATTTCATGTGAGTCTGCAGAAATCCTGTATTTACCATTATTTTTTCACTAGACAAATATATACACGGCACAAAGACTGGGAAAATCTGCTATCAAGTAACTGAAACCAAACATTGCCCCATGACCAAATATAGAGAAGCACTGCCCTAAAATACATACATACACTTCAATGCAGCCTTTTATAATTGCACAGGAACTCTGATATTTTAGTGGCAGCAAACAAATTGCATTTAAAAGCTGCTCCATTAAAAAAAAAAAAAAAAAAAACAAACAAAGTGAGTAAATCATTTAAGAAAAAAGAAAAAAGCAAAGTCTATTTTTATGTGGTAGAGTTCTAAGGCGTTGCCCCAACCTGCTTTGAACAATCAGATCTACATGAGACACTGAAACAAAAACCCCTGTCAGGCAGCAGTAACTGGCCCTGCTTCCCCCCCAGATACAAAACCAAGATGTCCCTGCATTTTATACCAGAAAAGCCTTCCCTGAAATAGCAGAGCCCAACCTCCTGGGGAGCCTCAGCTGACATCAGGTGACACATCGGGTTTGGTGACAAGCTCCACTTCACCTCGGTGTTCAGAGGCTGCCGGGGCTGCAGAAAGGCTGCCCGGGGCTAGGGCAGCTCTGCTGGGAAGGGCTGGCTCAGCTCCTCCAGACACAACCAACAGCAACCCTTTCTATTTATACCTGCCCGGCAAACAAGGAGGGGATTGTGCAAGGGCAGGTTTACACAGGGCACATGACTGCTGGGCTATCAAAGCACCAGCTTCGCTATGTGACAGCCTCTAAACAGTCCAAGAAAACACAGACTTTATTTCTGTATCATCACAGCACTCTTTAGGTCAGAAAAGACCTCCAACATCAGCAAATCCAACCTGTGACCAATCACCACCTTGTCATCCAGGCCTGAGCACTTGCTGGTACAAGACACCTTCCACTCTTCTCCTAATTTAATCTGCAGCAGTGGGCTGCACCAGCCTGGCTTTTTTTTTACTTTTTTTTAGAAACCACATTCATAGCAGAACAAGCTTGCAAACTACAGAACAGTCCAGTTATCTGCTTTATCCATATCCTCAAGAAAAGTCAAGCCCAGCTAACTCGGCCTACAAATTTCCTGTCCCCACACGTTCTGACCAGTGTTTGCTAGAGGAATGACACATTAACTTGAATTTGCCTTCCTTACAAGGTTTTAAGTCTATTTTAGGGTTTACTTTCTAATTCAGCAAAAGGGGGGGAAATACTCAGTTAAAAAGAAACCGGGTCCTGCTTTAATAGCACACGCAGCTTTTCTCCTCCCTGCCTGGCCTCCAAGACAAGGAATAATCAGAGTGCACATCAGTAGTGCGGAGATGCCAGGACCTGTACACCCTGCTTTAATTCCTCCGTGTCTCCCTTAAAGGGAAGATGCACAGAAGCTCTGTAAGTAGGTCAACCAAAAACCCTCACGGCCTGTAAGGCAGCCAAGTGACTCCATTAGGATCTGACAAGGCTGGCTGAATTTTTGCACAGTTAATTAGCAAGCTCGGCAGACAAAAACGGTGTTTCAGGCTGTCACAGCAAAATCTTCAGGAAAATCTGCACGGTAGGTGAGGCAATGAGCACTCATAACAGAGCCCTGGTGAAAAAAGACAGCTGTTTATTTGTGTTAAAAGAGTGATTTCCTAAGGAAAAACAGGCCTGACTAGTCTCCTAGTGCCCTCAGCTGCATGCCATGCCTTTAACAGGTAGGCCAAGCTCATTGCTCTCATTGCTGAACTGGTTTCTCATTACAATTTCCCTAACCACACTAATGGGAAAGCTGGTGGATACTTCAAGGTGAAGCCTTTTCACTTTCAAAGCACAAGAAACTGCAATGATTTCAGCGATTTGGAAGTAGTCCCAGAAGGAGTGGCAACTGATGGCAGCTAATGCAGTGCAGAGCAGACTCAAAGGACACTAGGAAAGCACATAAACATGTAGAGTGAAAGCTGATATTTGCTTTCTTGCTTCCTGCCTGAAAAGTCTGAGATAACCCATTAAATAACCCATTAAACTGTCCATATACCAGCATATTAAATATTATCAGTATATCTAGGGGAAAGTGTCCCTGTCCTCGGCAGAGGGTTGGAACTAGATGACCTTTAAGGCCCCTTCCAACCCAGGCCATTCTATGATTTTATGACATTAAAACAACAATAAAGTACAAGACTGACACAAAATCATGAAAAATGTCACAGGATTATTTACTGTACTGTGCAATCTGGTTACTCCTATGGTCTTTAAACAGCCAGTTGGGTTTTTTTTTTTTTCCCCACTAACTTTTGAAATACTGCAGGTTAAACTCGTGAGCAAATAAGCTTTAATATTAAATAGTCTAATTTAGAAGAAAATTCTCAAAGTAACTGCCCATCCTTACATTTTGGACTTTCTAGCTATTCCATCCCACAGCCTCAAGGTGTATTACCACTCGTCAGACTATGAATCATTTCTGTATGTCTGTCAAGCTTCTGCAACGTACAAAACACAAGCACTGCATGTCCTAACCTCGAACCCTACAGCTAAAGGGAGACGATCATCCACTCCCCCCATCACCTTCCCCTCAGCGACAACAGGTAACGAGACAGCGAGCAGCAAAACCAGTGGAATTTTCCACACGGAGCGGGAGATCCTAATGCAAAAACACAACAGCAAAGGCAACCTCCTGCCATCTGCAAGAGGATTAGCAGCCGTCTATCCGTGCAGCGGCTGCCGGCAGGAGGTACAGCCGCTCCGATGGTCCGAGCTGCCCGGCGGGGCTCGGACGTGGCTCCATCGGGAAGTCCTTCCCACCACGCCGGGATTAGCCGCATCCCCGCCGCGACTCCCCCTTCCCCCTGCCTTGCCCTGCCGCTATTTTTGGGCGATTCTCCCCCCCTCAAACACAGGCTTCCCATCACTGCCGCCCCTTGAGACGCCCACTTCCCGCACGCTCCCTCACGCTCCCGGGTCCAGCTGCGGGAATACCGACAGCGTTAGGACCGGCCTTCGCCCCCTCCGCACTGCCCTCGTCCTGCGCACGCTGGGCGCTCAGAGATCCTCTCCCCGAGCCCGCCGGGGCTAAGCTGGATGGGGAAGGGGCTCGGTAGGCGGAGGGCAGCGCTTACCGGCGGCCAGGAGCCCGAGGAGGCTGAGGAGGAGCCCGAGGATCAGCGGCCGCGCCATGGCTCCCGCCCCGCGCCCGTCTGCAATGCGGCGCCGCCGGCACCGCCCGCTCCCGCCCTTATATAGGGGCGGGCCGCGCACGCGCGCACACAGCCACGCCCCCCGCGCACGCGCAGTGGCGGGGCCGGGGCTGAGGGGGCTGAGGCTCCTGAGGGGGTGCGAAATGGCGGCGGCGAGTTCGCTGTTAGCGGACGGAGCCGCGGCTCCTCAGCCCCCTGCCCTGCAAACTGCGCTGTCTGGCCGGGAAGAAATAAAGCCTTCAAGGCGGTTTTTGCTGCGCCCTGAGGCAGTGGGAGTCTCAAAGGGAGGAGCGCCCCATACAGACCAGCTGTGCTGGCAGCATCTGAGTGAGGCACACGCCAACATGGAGACATAGTGTTAAGGGGTTGGAATACACCTTTTCCAATCCGCTGCCTTGCGCTTCCCACTAGACCGGGTTGGTCAAGGCTGTTTCCCACCTGGCTTCGAACAGCTCCAGGGATGTGCATCCACAAACCTCCCTGTGCAGGGTGTGCCAGCGCCTCAACCCCCTCACCGTAATAAACATTTCCTCCTAACATCCAACCTAAATTACCTCTCCTTCAAATTGTACAGCTGCTGGTGAAGAGTCCGTCCCCAGCTTCCCTGTGGCCTCCTTCAGACAGCGGGATGTGCTGTGAGGTCTCTGCAGAGCCAGATCGTGTTGGTATGTACCACCATGGTGCTTCCCCTCACAGGTTCCCACCCTGCTTGGGGGCCATGGGAATGCTGCTTTCTCCTTGCTTTTGTCAGCCAGGTATCCCTGTGGTCCAAATGAACAGCCATCAAAAGTATAATTAAAACCTAAAGCCTGAATTCACTTGCTGTCGCCCAGCCTCTTACTCCTGCCTTGCCCCTTGCACTGATTCAGCTAACTGGAAAAACAAACTAAACCAGAGAAAAAAAAAAAGCAAGCAGTGTTTTCCTGACTGGATCAGCAAACTGAACCAGCTCGGCTGAGGGACAGAGCAGATCCCTCGTGGGCTCCCCAGGACTGGGCAGAGCAGCCAGACCAGCTCCCTTCTTCTTCTAAACCCACACTCGAGGCCTGCTCCAGCTGCAAGAAGAGCCCTTGATAGTGCTTCCCACAGCCTGGGCATCCCTGTGGCCTCAGCATAACACAAACTTATCCCATCTAAACAGCTTGGCCTCTGCCAGCTTACCCTGTCCTCTCTGGGACCTTCCAGGTACTGCGCTTCATCTGAGGGCACACATGGTTTTGCCTTATTAGGTCCTTACCTACATGTTCGTTTTTCAAGGACCAGACTTGTTGATAACGTTTAAGGTTTACTTGCAGCATAAAGGCTAGGAGGAAGTGGATCTGTTACATTTCACTTTGCCAGCAGAACACACTTTTCTCCTTTCCTTATAAGACCTTTTTAAAAGCCCAGCTAAGAAGCCCCAGTTCCTGTGATTCTCTTCACAAACCACGTCAGAACTTGATGCTTCCACAGCACCTTTGCCCCTCCACAAGTGAGCACAGCTTCATTTGGAGCCTCTGCTATCACCTCATCAGGAGCCAGGTTCTTAGGTAATTCCCAACCTGGAGCCAGGAGCACCCAGACTGAATCAGCGAGGCAGAAAGCCACCCCCAGTTTTGGCCAGACTAAACAAGCGACCTTTACTCTGGCTCTAAAGCCGCCTTGCCTAGGCAGGGCTCAGTGCGCTGCCCTTATCTCATGAATGCACATAAAGTGTTGACGAGGCACCTCAACTTTCCAACCAGCAGCCAGCTACTAACCTGGGAAAACACACACCAAAAAAAAGGAGCTTTGTGAAGAATATTTCAAAGGAGGTTAAGTAAGACTGTCTGGAACAGGAGAGGTATTTCAGCAGGCAGGGTGTTTTTCTTCTGGAAGCTGAAGGATGGTGGGGAGGAAGGAGTAGCTTGGAGCTAGCAGGTTCTTCCCCCAATCTGTTAGCATTTCAGGCTAGCCCAAGTTTTCCTGGAGCTTTGCCAATTCCCATTGATTTCGGACCTTTTTTTCTCTCTCCCAAGCACATAGCATATAATATTTGGCATTAACAAATTGTCTCCATGACTTAGCTTTCCTGGTTTTGCCATACTGCCTGCTAGTTTCCTCACTTAAAAATTGAATTAAACAAAATAAAGCAGCATCAAGAGTTCAAGCACCAGCTCTCTGCTGTGAATGTTTGGAAGAGTGGGAAACTCCAAAGGATGTCTCATTCTCTTGGGACCAGGTCCAGGTCACCACCTTCTGCTTTTGCTGAGCTTCTGCTGAGATTTGGGGTTTTTTCTGCAGACAAACCTCCCAGATAAGGTACCAGATGAGGCTTCTCAGGAAGGATCATGGCTTGTCTGTGGTGGCTGATATACAGCTGAGTCACTTGGCTGCGGCTGAGGGAGAAGGGAGCCTTCCCCAGCCTAAACTTGTTTTTTAGCCCCATTTTCTGGGAGGTGCGTGCTCCGTGTGGAGAAGTGAGTAGGAAGAGCTCGGAAAGCTGCAGCCAAGTGAAGGACTTTCTTGCACACATGACTCACTTTCCAGCTGCCTCCCCTACCAACCAGTTGGACTGGGCCAGCACCAAAGCCCGGCTGGGTTTGATGCTCAGTTTTGTCGTGCCTACAGCACACAAATTCCTTCCACATCACCTCGCCCTCCTGGAGCCCAATTCTGTGCTTTGCATAAGTGGGGCACGTGAGGAATCCCTGTTTGGCAATCCCTGGAGGACAGCCAGAGGCCCCTGCAGGCTCTGCTTTTGCAGCTGCAGCCAGCTCTGCAGGAGAAATGTTCTCTTTGCAAAAGAGAAAAACCAAAACAACTGAAATAAATAAAGAGAGGCATTTTCCACAGCAGCCTGCCTTTCAGACTCTTTTGCATTTCCACTCAGACTGCAGCAGGAGGAGGAGAAGAAGCAAAGCCAGCCACAAATTACAGCCTGGCAGCCTCGTGCAGTGCCTTGAACACGTCTGAAGTTTATTCCAGCCCAAGAGCAGCCTCCCTGTGATTCAGCAAATGGTTTGGCTTGTGGGTCCTGCTGGAGTGGAGACAGACACCCACACACACCCACCCTTCCTCACCAGTGACTGACATTCTCCCCAGAGCAGAAAGCATCAGAGAATGTTCCAAATGGGATGGCAGTGCTGCAGGCACTGCATCCAAGGGCAGAGCTGCAGCTCAGCAGCACCAGCAGCAGCCAGGGCATGTGGGACCTGTCTCACTCCTCCTGGCGCACAAACACACACACACAAAAGAAACAACCAAAAAAACACAACCCTTACCCACAGAAACAGATGATTCTTGACTGGATCAGGGGCCTGAATCAGCCCAGGATGCAGAGAGCAGCACATGATGAGCCAGCTGGGCTGTAAGAGCAAGACTACATCAGCTTCAAACTGAAAGAGAGTAGTTTTAGGTGAGATATGAAGAAGAAATTCTTCCCTGTGAGGGTGGGGAGGCCCTGGCACAAGGTGCCCAGAGAGGCTGTGGCTGCCCCATCACTGCAAGTGTTCCAGGCCAGGTTGGACAGGGCTTGGAGCAACCCAGTCCAGTGGAAGGTGTCCCCACCCATGGCAGAGGTTTGGAACAAAATGGCCTTCAAGGTCCCTTCCAATCCAAACCATGCTGTGATTCTATGAGCCTGCACATTTTCAGCCTCTCGGCCCCAGCATCAGCTCAAACAGCCTCACAGTGCCAAGCCCAGAGGCTGATCTGGCTTTAGGGGTGATCCCTTCCTCCCCACAGGCAGTTTTCCGGTTCCTGGCCGAACTCCTGTGGCACAGCACGGGGTGAAAGCACCGAGAACCATCCCCCTTTGGCAGCCGTGCCAAGCAGAGCTCCCCATTAACACTGCCCAGGCCATGGGCTGCATTCCCTCCCGCCTTCAGCTCAGCCACAACTTAATTATCAAAGGGGGTCAATCAAGCACAATGGATTTTCCATGCAAAGCATAACATAAAACCTCAAATCACTGCAGCTAATTCTCATTTCAGTACTTTCTTTGTCAGCTGTCACAAGTTGTGCATTTTAGCCACAAGCTGTGTTTTGTTTCCAGGTTTCCTCAGCATTTTAGGTGCTGCTTACTAGGATTAGACTCCTATTTCAAGGCAAACCATATCCCAAGGCAACTGATACTCCAAACCAAGTAGATCAACACAAAGAGCATCAGCACCCATAAAGGCTTTGCCTTCATGAATTAGGATTTCTGACCAGCAGCAAGATCTTGAACAGCAACAGGGTTGCCAGAAAAGCAGATGATTCCTCCTTAATACAAGGGAATCAGCAGTGCAGCATCAGCTCATCAGTGTTTTAAAGGATACACACCTAAATGCAGAATTCTGTTCCTGCTCCCATTGTGTCATCTTGTCAGGGTCATAAGCAGTAAGATTGCAGCTAGATAAATCTCTGCCACAATCTTTGAAGAAGGGTTTCTTTTTATAAATGCAAAGTCATATGTTTCTCTAAATCCTATTTAACCCAACCCACGAAAACTTTAGAACTATACATGTAGGTTATCCAGGAAGAAAACAAACAAAAATGTATAATAGATTTTAAAATATATTTCAGTACAAATATATAAAACAAAAAATATAGAGAAAATAGGGGGCTGAGATCCTTTCATTAGGTCCCTGCTTTGCAGGTTTTCAAGGCTTACACTGAGAAGCTTTTTTTTTTTTTTACACTTAGGGCTTTTTCAGCAGTGGAGGTTATTGCCATCCAGTGTTTTCCATCTGCTGTGACTCATTTGGGCTCACACAGAAGTGATTAGAAAATCACGGGACTCCAGGAGCTACAGCTTTAAGGAAAAGCACAAGGAATTACAGCTTCTGCAGGAAAAATAAGAGTTGGCAGAGAACAGCTACAAAGGCTGCTGTAAGGAACCAGCCTGAGGAAACGCACCCACCCCAAAACTGTCTTCACTGTTGAAATACTTGCTTTCTCTTCCTTCATTATCCAAAGCAAAAAGGAAGGCAGTAATTATTGAGGAAGAAGGTTAAAAACCAAAGAGTTTTGACTGGAAACAAAAGCCCAAGTGAGCTGCCCTCAAAACTTTGGATGAGCTAAGAGTTGATGTGTAGGAAAAAGAGAAGGAATAGAACAGGAAGATCATATAGTTTAATACCCTAATAAACAGCCTGAGAAGCCAGGCAGGGATTGCTGCTTTCCTGCTCACTGGATTCCATGCTATTGCAAGGTCTACAGTTCTTTTTTTAGGTCACAAAAAGCATCGGGCAGCAGCTCCTCACGTGTGATCTCAGCTCAGCTGCACACTCACAGCCCAGGACTTTTAAGCCAGGCTGTGGATTTCAGTGAATTTGCAGCAGCAGCCAATTGCTGTGGCCAAAAGTAGCACGGGTTGGGATTAATCAAAGTCACAAGGCCACAGGGGGGAAGTGGCACGAGGTTTTTCATCATAGCAGTGGATACAACCCACGCCCAGAGTCGTGGGCATCTGAATAGCTGCCCTCTTCTACAAAAGGGTAAAAATACAGCCAGAGACTCAATCTCTTTCTTCCACTGTCCCAGCCAAGTCTGGGATTTTTAACAGTTTGGAGCAAGTTGCCCAGTGTGGTGTTCATCCCTTCCTTGCTCCAAGTTTGATGTGCATCCCACAGCAAACTTCCTGAGCCTCTTCTAGGGTTTCTTCACCTTCCAATTTCATAAAGCAAAAGCATGTTTCGGTCCAGGGAAGAAAACCACCAGGATTGTGGCACAAGGAGGGCAAACAGCTATGATTCAATGCCTTTGGATTTCACAAGAGGACTCCCTGGAGCAATCTCCTTTCCTGTGTCCTTCCCACTGTTCACCCAACAGCAGCTGGGCAAACACTGGCACATCTCCTCAAAAGAGCAAGCACAGGCAAAAGAGATGCTTTATGAATTCCATGGGCAGTGCTGACTAATGAAGTATTGGCAGCCTGGTCTTCCATGGCAATCACAGTGGCAGCCTGCAGCCTGGTTTTCCATGGCAGTCACAGTTTCCATGATTATCACCTCATATGTGTCTTTACACTTGCTCTTCACAGAAAAATAAATAAATAAATGAATAAAGGCTTATTTTCACCCTCAGTTTGTTAATCCCGGCCCTAAGCAAGTCAGCAATGGGTACCCACACAAGCTCAGCTACTGCCAGGAAATAGCTGGAGCAAAACTCACCGTTCTGCTGAGCTTTGTTTGCCATGGTGAAAATAAAACCCTCCTTATCCTTCCCCAGGGAAGGGCAGAGAGGCGTAGGAGTTAGCATTCAGCCTTGGGCACTGCAACCCAGTCAGCTGCAGAACAAAAGCACGGCTGAGCCCATGGAAGAGAGGGGAGGAAAAAAAGGCAAAACCCCACTCTGTCTAGAGCAGTAAATGGTATTCCTGGCTTAATACACTGGGTCACACCCAGCACTTGTGGAAGGACAGGGAGAAAAACCAACCCAAGGCACCCACCACAACCCTGCTGAAAAATAACCATCTCCATATCCTCACTGCAACTCCCTTTTAAAACTTATCCAGCAGCTGCTTCCCCTCAGGTTGTAATTCTCATGTTCAGCTGCAGCTGGTCTCTCTCTGTGCTCCTTTAGTGGGACAAGGTTCAGAACTATGTTCTGTCCTTGCTAGTCGATCTGCAAATGAGACTTAATTAACCCCAAGAGATTTGGAAACTGGTTTTTCCATAAAAATGAGGATTATCAGGTTTGAGCAGCTCCTGTTTCACAGGGAAGCTTAGAAAGCAAACAGGTTTCTATGACAGGAACAGGAAGATACATGGAATTTGTGGTGATTTCTAGTAAAAGTGTCTGGGTTTCCCAGCTTGTCCTGAGCAGGCGTTCCAGTGGCAGCCTCCCTGCTGGCAGCAGTGGTTCCTCCTACAGTGATCACACAAAGCAGTGATCTTGGTGGGCCTCATCCTGCTCCCTCCCTGAGACCCCTGGGTTTTATGGCAGGAGGGTCCTGCCCTGTGTCACGCACTGTTCTCTCATCCCACCACAACTAGAGCAGCCGAGGTGGAGAAGCAAGTTCCATCCTTCCAGGCTGCCAGGATGCAGCAGTGTCATTTCCTAGAGGTGGGAACTTGCAGAGGTCCAGCTGTGGGGCTTGGCTGACCCTCTGGACATCCCAGTGAACTCCCCAGGCTTCTGGGCAGATACTGGTTCTCTGTCCCTTATCTGCTCCAGTGCTTTTGTTTCAGATCCTTTTTTTGGAAAGGCACTTCTCTGTTATGAGCAAGGCTCCAAAGGTCCTGGTGTCCTCATTGTGTGTAAAGCAGAGAGGACTTGGTTATCACCCAGCCAGAAAGGTCTCCAGGCAGGGATGTTATCTCCCTTTTGCAAGCAGACCCACCAGGCCAGAGGTGACTTTAGGGATTGTCAGGAGCCACCCCAGTGTGCTGCTCACAGTGGAACTGTTGTGCTGGAAGGGGCTTCCCTGCCACCCATCACCCCCACGTGCTGCTGCTGCTTCCCTGCCCAGGGACAGACTGACCCTGAGCAGGTCTGCTCAGCTCCTGATCCAGCCACAGCAGGAGGATCAGGGAGATCCAACTCTACACTCCCCCTGCAAAGGAGAGGCAATAAAAGATAAGATTACAGGCTCACTTTACTGCAGGTCTCACAAAGGGAGGAAGAGGGAGCAAGTGTCAGGGACAGAAAGATAGCACAGATGATCCTTCCTATGCATTAGGTGGATTTAAGTGGATTAGGTGGATTCCACCCCATGGAATGGAAGGGCAACAAAAATATGAGATGCAAATAACCCATTAGGGCAAGGAAATAAGCTGCACCAATTAACCCCACTGATGAAAACATTCAGCGTGAGGAACCTCTTACAACCTTCCAACCAAGGTTTCATCAGCGTATGGGAACACTTTGATAAAACCACACCATTTCATAAAAAAACTTGACACCAAGGATTTGGCTTAGATTATTAACAAGTCACTGTTGCCAGAATTTATTTCCATACTCTTAAGGCTCGTGATGTTCTGGGTGAGGAGCAGAGGAGGACAGCCTGCAGCAGAGACCACTCTTTGGTCTGTGCCTGTGGCCCTGTGTGCTGCTTCCCAAGTAAAACCCAGTGGGCACTCTGGCTGAAAAGCTCAGCACCAGAAACCTGAGTCACTCCTTGGGTTTTCTGGGTGCTCTGAACTTTCCACTATGAAGTGGTTCTCACTTCCTTCTATTTGGAGGTCAGAGAATGGGACAAATCACCATTTTGCAGATATTTCTTCTCCCAGTGAGGCCCAGAGTGGATAACTGCTGCCATTTAGCACAATCAGCTCCATTTTGCTGGGGGTTTCTCTTCACACACAGGCTGGTCAGAAAGAAAAGGAGCTACACTTGGTTGCTCCTAAATAGAGTTCCCTTTCTTGAATGGTGTGTTGGGAAAGTGGGTTGGCCAGATGAGGAGTTGTCATGTTTGTGGAGAGCAGGGAGATTTTACCCAGCTGAGGAAGCTGCTGACCTTGCTGAGATGCTGACAGCCACATGATGGCATTTTTTTCACTGCAGGGCTGCTCTAGGGCCAATGCCACTGGTACAAATGCACTTGCAGAATGCATGTGATCCCCCCTCCTGTCTCACTTGCCTTTTTTCCTCCGTGACAGAAGCTTCAAAGGCTGAAACAGAAAGCACAAGGCTTCCTGCTCACCTGGGAGAGCAGCAGACTGGCCTTGATGGGACAGGGGACATCAGAGGCTTTTTCTACTGGTGTCACTACTTTAAGCTTTGCCAGCCTCTCTTCTTGACAGAAATCCCCCTGGCTCAGCTGCTCTCATCATGTCAAAAGTGAATCTTCTGCGTTGCAGGTTTGGAAAGCGTTTGCAATGATTAAAAATAAACCAACTTCTTTATTTCGCCCTCAGCAGTGTTAGAGAAGAGGAATTGAAAAAGGAACAGAAAATGAGGTGCAGGGTCATTTGAAGATTCTGCACATGTTTGTGGGGGGCTGAAGGAGGCAGTGAGGGTAGGGTGAGTGCAGCTCAGTCGAAAGCACATCAGCTGTCAGATTTGTAGAAATCTTTCTGCTTGTCAAATTGACTTATTTGGAATGGTTAATTCAAAATTCAAAAGTTATGCAATTTTCCCTAAAAAATTTTACAAAGAAAAGTTCAGTCAATTGTCTAAAACATCAACTACTAAATTCATCTCTAGAATTAATTCATAAGCCCTTAAAAAAAGTCATACACTCCTTGATGCAATCACATTTTTACAGACAGTTCAGGGAAGTCCAAAAAAGCTGTGATTGCTTGGCAAAATCCAGAGACAGAAAAATGAGAATCAGATATTGAAGAAGTAGAAAATTCTTCACAAAAAAATTACAGAGTTAACAGCAGTTGTGTGAGTCTTTTCAAAATTCACATTTCCTTTTAATTTAATAAAGGATTCATTTTATGTTGCAGGTGTAGTGGAAAGTGTGGGAATCCAGGGCTTCCCTCTGGCTGCCCTGGAAGTTCTGGGATCCTGGCAGGGGTCAGGAACCCCCCTGGACAGAGCCCCCAGAGACACTGTCTGTGATCTCTGTCCATGGAGAGGAGTTTTCAATCTTACAGGATGAATTACCAGCTCTGAGTGTTTGATAAGAGTAATAATTAAGTGTGGCATGGGTGCAAAAGTAAAATTTTAGGATTCTAGATAAGGGGTTCAAAGGGAACAAGATGGAGGAATTGGGTGTGTCTTGTCCTTTCCCTCCTTCTTCATGCCCTCCATGTTTCACTGTGGTGTTGGCATTTTTCTGTTGGTTTAGGCTGGGGACACACTGTCCAACGTAGGTGACAGATATTGGCACGTTATTATAAATATAGCACAGGTATATAATGTTTGTAACATCCGCTGAGCACAGATTTTGTTAGAAAGGGCAGAAGGTCTCTGCTGAAAGAGAGTTTGCTCAAAAAAAACTAATCTTCCTTCTTTCTATTCGACAAGAACCTTATTGCACAATGCACATCCATTCACATTCTGCACTCCCAAATTTCACAGTAGAAGGCAATGTCACAGCTGATCTAGGAGGGATGTCACTATAGGAGGGATGTCACTATAGGAGGGATGTCAATATAGGAGGGATGTCACTATAGGAGGGATGTCACTATAGGAGGGATGTCACTATAGGAGGGATGTCCATATAGGAGTTGTGTCAATGGGAGGAGGGAGCCCAGCCCGGGGCAGGGGCGGTCGGCAGGCGGCAGCAGCAGCGCGATGATGGGAGCGGCTGCAGCTCTGAAAAACCACGGAGGTTGCAAATTTGGCTTTTTTACAGACGTCTTTGACACTGGACCCGTCAGCGGCAGAGAGGGTGGAACACCCCGCTGGTGGTTACAAGGAGAGAGGTTTCCCGGCAGGAGGGAATAGAAGTGTTCTATTATTCATACCCAAAAACCCAAACAGGCAAACAAACCCCAAAATAAAACAAACAAAACAACCAGAAAACAAACAAACAAAAACCCCAAACAAACAAAAGACCCTAGAAAAGTCTCAACTCTTAGTTGCCAAAGGAAAGTGCAAGTTAGTCTGTTCCCTGAAGATCAAGAGATTTGCTTTTAACTCCTACAAGCTCAAAGGGCTTTAGATAATATAGAGGGAAAATTAGATTTCATGGTTGGAACGAGGTGGTCTTTTAGGTTTTTTACAACTAAACCAGTCTGCAACTCCCTGATATGTCCCTACATTTATTTGTCATGGTTTCCCACTTTCTGCTCCCAGCAGATGAAGCCACTGGTGTTTAAAAAAGGTGGAAGTGGTTTGGAACACGGATCAGTCCTGCTGCTCATGGAGTTAGATGTTTTTCAAACTGAAAAGACGATATTGTGCAATAATCTGTGATGAAGACTGAGTTCCCTAGAGATTAACTCACATTTAGCCCTCAAAAGTTCATTTTGTTCTCTACAGATTAGCACAGATTTTATAATCAAAAGAACCATCTGACTTCTCTGTCTTATCTCCAAAAAACAAACCCCACTGATTACCTCTGGATTATTGCAAAAAATGTCATTCTGTCCCCTACAGATCATCTCAGATCTTATCCCCAAAATATTTGCTGTGCCTTACAGATTACCTAAAGTTTTCTAGATAAAATTTTTCCTACCTGTTGATTACCTCATTCTTACCTCAAAAAATCCTTCTCTTCCCTACAGACTAATCAAATTTCCACACCATTTTGTCTCCTACAGTTTAAGTAGATTTTACTATCCAAAAAACAACTGATTACCTCTATTTTATACATCAATTGTTAAAGCAGATCCTGCGAGACGGGACAATGTTTTTTATCATGCCAATGTCCTCGGCAGATGCTGCCCTGGTGCCAACAGAGGAAAAACCAGTGGAGGCTTTTATAAATTGAAGCCCGACCTGGTCACTGCCACATCATCAACTTGAACCGAGGGTGTAAAACCAGCAGCAGATGTGTGGTTTAACCAGTTATTCCCCGAAAACCCAGAGCATCCTGGTTGCTATAGAGACACGTGGCCCTTTCCTTGCTCCTGATGTCATTCTGGGGACTGCTCCTTTGCCTCCCCGCCCTTGTGCAGCACAGGGAGCGAGGAGCAGCGTCTGTTTTCCCTGGGGAGGAGGAATGAGACCCTACAGGTAAGCAAAAAGCAGAGGAAACACAACTCCCAGCCTCTCTCAGCAGTGTGAGGGGTGCAGAAGCCACTTTGTTCCTCCCCATGTGGCTTGGTTTGAAAAGTAAAACTAGTGAGAGGCTCTAAATCAGAAATATCATTTATTAGGAAAAGGGAACAAAGCACTAAATATATATAATAGTACAAAAGAAGAACCACTGACAGAGTCAGAGATACACCCTGACACTTGCTGGCTCGGGCAGTGGTAGCAGATGTGGTTCTGTCTGAGCAGTGCTCCTGTAGACTGATGGAGTTTCTCTTTGGAGGTCCAGTGTAAAGAAGGTCTCAGCTGTTTTTCTTGGAAGAGGGGATCTATTTGCTGTCTGTACAACCCCACTTATATCTTTGATGGCATCATTTGGCTCTGCCATCTGGGCAGAGCATCTCAGAATAGAATGCTGTGATCTTATCAGCCTTGTGGCTAAAAGAACAGGTCTTCCTGGGGGGACTTATCTCTGAGTAAAAAAAAGGAATTGCAGCTCGAGGTGGTAATGGAGTACACCCCAATATTATAGCCTAGGACACTTCATTATTGATGAGCAGGAAGGTGATCTCCGTGCCCAGCCCCACGTGTGCTTGCAGAGCTGGCAGGGAGCACGGCCCGGGCTCAGGCTGTGCCCACAGCGAGGGGAGGTTCCTCCTCTGCTCCTGCCAGCCCCGGGACTGCCACAAAAACATCCTACAAAGACAGTGACACCCCACTAGTGTGGGTGTTCAGCTGCCCGCCAGCCTCTCTCTGCCCTCACCTCAAAATTATTTACATCTTAGCGTTGTATTTTTGCCAAGATCTTTGCCCACAAAATCCGAGGCGGAAGGAAGGAAGGAAGGAAGGGAGGAAGGAAGGGAGGAAGGAAGGAAGGAAGGAAGGAAGGGAGGAAGGGAGGAAGGGAGGAAGGGAGGAAGGGAGGAAGGGAGGAAGGGAGGAAGGGAGGAAGGGAGGAAGGGAGGAAGGGAGGAAGGGAGGAAGGGAGGAAGGAAGGAAGGAAGGAAGGAAGGAAGGAAGGAAGGAAGGAAGGAAGGAAGGAAGGAAGGAAGGAAGGAAGGAAGGAAGGAAGGAAGGAAGGAAGGAAGGAAGGAAGGAAGGAAGGAAGGAAGGAAGGAAGGAAGGAAGGAAGGAAGGAAGGAAGGAAGGGAGGGAGGAAGGAAGGAAGGAAGGAAGGAAGGAAGGAAGGAAGGAAGGAAGGAAGGAAGGAAGGAAGGAAGGAAGGAAGGAAGGAAGGAAGGAAGGAAGGAAGGAAGGAAGGAAGGAAGGAAGGAAGGAAGGAAGGAAGGAAGGAAGGAAGGAAGGAAGGAAGGAAGGAAGGAAGGAAGGAAGGAAGGAAGGAAGGAAGGAAGGAAGGAAGGAAGGAAGGAAGGAAGGAAGGAAGGAAGGAAGGAAGGAAGGAAGGAAGGAAGGAAGGAAGGAAGGAAGGGAGGGAGGAAGGGAGGAAGGGAGGAAGGGAGGAAGGGAGGAAGGAGGAAGGAAGGAAGGAAGGAAGGAAGGAAGGAAGGAAGGAAGGAAGGAAGGAAGGAAGGAAGGAAGGAAGGAAGGAAGGAAGGAAGGAAGGAAGGAAGGAAGGAAGGAAGGAAGGAAGGAAGGAAGGAAGGAAGGAAGGAAGGAAGGAAGGGAGGGAGGAAGGGAGGAAGGGAGGAAGGGAGGAAGGGAGGAAGGGAGGAAGGAAGGGAGGAAGGGAGGAAGGAAGGAAGGAAGGAAGGGAGGGAGGAAGGGAGGAAGGGAGGAAGGGAGGAAGGAAGGGAGGAAGGGAGGGAGGGAGGGAGGGAGGGAGGGAGGGAGGGAGGGAGGGAGGGAGGGAGGGAGGGAGGGAGGGAGGGAGGGAGGGAGGGAGGGAGGAGGGAGGGAGGGAGGGAGGGAGGGAGGGAGGGAGGGAGGGAGGGAGGGAGGGAGGAAGGAAGGGAGGGAGGGAGGAAGGGAGGGAGGGAGGGAGGGAGGGAGGGAGGGAGGGAGGGAGGGAGGGAGGGAGGGAGGGAGGGAGGGAGGGAGGGAGGGAGGGAGGGAGGGAGGGAGGGAGGGAGGGAGGGAGGGAGGGAGGGAGGGAGGGAGGGAGGGAGGGAGGGAGGGAGGGAGGGAGGGAGGGAGGGAGGGAGGGAGGGAGGAAGGAAGGAAGGGAGGGAGGGAGGGAGGAAGGAAGGGAGGAAGGGAAGAAGGGAGGGAGGGAGGAAGGGATCACATCCAGGCTTTCCTGCCTTGCTGTTTAGATACCAGCTGGCACTCTCCATGCAAACCCATCCCCATCACCTTGGCTCACTGGAAGCCGCTGAGGAGCAATGAACGATGTTGATCATCACACTTAAATGCCAAGAGAACTTGCATTTTGCTGTCTATGCCACATGCGTAGCAGAAGAACTATGCCAGGAATGTGAAAGAAAGCTGAAAGTTTTTATGGGGAGTAGTTTTTTGGATCTCTCTCTCTGCTTGCAGAGCCAGATGTCTTTCAGCTCCTCGGTGTCTAACATTACAGAGCTCTGAGGGAGCTAGGTGAATTTCTGCACTTCAGTGAAAATAGTCATTTCTGTAGGATTTAATGCTCCAGACCCTAAGGCTGCCCCGCAGGGACAGTGACAGCCGGTGTCCCCCAATGCTCCTGGGCTGCTCCCAGTAGGATGCTCTCACTCCCTGCCCTCTTGGAGCACAGAGATGTGACCTCACCAGCACAGCACCTCAGAGTGGGACCAACCTCCCACCAGCTCCTGTATGGGGACAAAGTGGAGTCTGGGGAAAAAGGTGCTGACCTTGAAGCCAGTTTTTAGCTGGGGATAACAAAGAGGAACGTTGCCACAAGGTGGTCGCAGAGATGGAGCCAGGTTCATCAAATGACGGGATGGTGAGAGCTGGGGCAGGAGAGGTTTGGAGTGGATAAAAGAAGAAACAATTTCTCCAGTACAGCAGTGAGCAGAGAGGTTTACAAACTCCATCCTTGGAGGTTTGCGGGATAAAGCCCTGACCACCCCGTGGTGCCCGGGAGGGGACTCACCTTGGCCCAGAGGGGACAATTTCGCGGCGTGTCTGTGGGCTGCCCACCCCAGCGATCCCGAGGCTGGGGCCGGCAGCTCCCGGTTTCCAGTGGCGTGCCGGGGTGGGGACAGCGGGGGCGGCCCGGGGACCCTGCCCGGCCCCGCCCCGGGACCCGCGTCCCGGCGCCGGGAGCGCTCCCCCCGCCGCTGCCCCGGGAGGGAGGAAGGAAGGAAGGAAGGAGGGAGGGAGGGAAGAGAGGAGGAGGGGAGGGAGGGAGGGAGGATGACAGCACGGTGAAGAAAAGCAGGGGACCCGCTGCTCTCTCTCCTCCCGCACGGCAGGACCGGGCGAGCTCGCCCCGCGGAGCTGCCGCCGCCGGGTAGGTGCGGAGCGGGTCGGGACCGACGGGGCCGGGGCCGGAGCGCAGCCGGGGGCCGGGACCGGCACGATGGGCAGCGGGAGCCCCGGGCCGAGGGGGAGGATGGCGGCGGGGATCGAGTGTTCCCCAGCGCGGCGGGGAGTTGCGGGAAGTTGGGCGTGCGAGGAGGGGCCGCGGCTCAGCCGAGCTGAGCTCACCCCCCGCCCCGCCGGCGGGGAGCCCGGGGCTCGGTGGCCGCATCCCCCCGCGGGGCGGCCCCGGGCTCCGCCGGCTCCTTTGTGCGCCCTCCGGCCTCGGCCGCTCCTTTGTCTCGGTGCGGGGCCCCCGCCGGCCGCTCCCGCAGCGGGGCAGCGCCGGTGCTTCCCTTCCTCCTCTGCCTCCCTTCCCTCGGCGGACAGCCGGATCCCAGCGCCCTGCTGCCGAAAGTCCTCCCAGCACATGACTGCTCAGCAGCTCTCCCCGTGCCTTTCTTTCGGAAAAAAAAAAAACGGGGAAAAAATATTCAATGGAATAGGATCGAGCTCTGCAGCGGCAGCGCCGAGCCTCCGTCCGGAGCGGAGCGCGTTTGGGGCCGCAGAAGGAGACTTTGGAAAAAGAGAGTTTCTCACAAGCATCCCGGAGTTGCATCATCCGTCCTGTCAGCCCCTAGCACTGGAAAGTTGTTCGCACCCTTTCCCCTCCTGTCCCGGGCCCCCGGGGCACGCTGGCCCTCGCCCGGCTGCCGGCGCCCGGAGCCAGCGACATTTCTGCCGGAGCTGGGACTCTGAGACCCTCACAGCCCCAGACCTGGATGGCATGGGGGTACCGTGGGGGAAAGGCCATCCCAGCAGAGTGCCCCCTCAGTGCCCGCCGGGATTTCAGCTGCTGCTCCCGGCCGCACTGGGGACACTGCCCACACCCCACTGCCTTTGCACCGAGCCTGGCTTTGGTGCCTGGAGGCTTTTCCACAGCCAACGATTTACAACACTACACCAGGACAGGCATTGAACTCTGCAATTTTTCCACATCTGCCATGTTGCTTCTGCGTACGGCTCGATTTCACACCCCCAGTCCCCCTGGGCTGACTGGAGCACAGGTCACTGTCCCCTCAGCCAACATCTCTTGCCACCAGTCCCTTCTGCATCCCTGGAGCATTAGGGGCTGAAAGGGGAGCAGAGGCGGGCACAGAGAGTGCTGTATCCCTGCTTTTGGGGTGGGTTTGGCTGAGGAGCTTCCAGGCGAGCGTGGAGCAGCGAGGGGAAGGAGTGTGAGGCGGTGGGAGGGACCGAGGGCTCTGCGCCCCAAAGAAAGGGCCCATTGAAGCAGGGACGGGCATTTGCGGTTCCCAGCGTGGCCGGGGGACGCCGGCACGCACAGCAGCCGGCATTGTGCCACCGGCGCCGAGCAAACGGGGCCGGGCACTCCTCTCACCCCTCTTGGTGGTCTGCTCTGCCGCTCCCCTCTCTGCCCAGCAGCTCCACGCGTTCAGCTGCTCGCCTTCGCTGCAGGTGGTGCTGCAAACCGTGTCTGCGGTTGCCCCCGGGTTGGTTTCGAGGTTGAAGGTGTTTTAGCCGGGTCCTGGTCCATCTCCAGCTCCAGAGGCTGGTCCGTGCCTGGCAGATGTACGTGTTTTATCCCCATGCCCAGCACTGATGTCTCTGAGCCCCGTCGGGTTCACCAGGGGCAGGAGCAGCAGCTCTCCTCTCTGCTGGGTCAGGAGAAAACTTGCTTTGGACACCACCAAGGCGAGGGAGAGAGAAGACCCGTCTGTCCTGGCCATGAAGCCTGTGCTGTTTCTGTCACCAACATTACTGTGCCCTCACCAGGCTCTACACCCCTTCTGCACAGCGGTTTTTGGGACATGAGGAACAAGGACAGCTCATCTGGGTCATCGCAGAGAGCAGGTGGGACAGTAAGGAGTGCACAGGAGACAACCTCATGCAGCTGGAGTTTGAACTCGTGCAATGAATACAGTGTTGTTCCAGTGCTGCCTGTTCGTACCAACACCGTTCCTGCTGCTCCTCCTGAGTGCAACCTCTGAGTCAGAAGGACTTTCCATTCCCAACTTTCTCCTCCAATGGGCACTTTCCAGGCTTCAATTTGATGAGAATTGTGACTATTCTCGGCAACTTTATAAACATTGTAGGAGGTGACTTTTTTCCCCTTTTTTTTTTAGCTTGACTAGACATGTTTTTAAACAAAAAATACCTGCCTGGACAGGCTCCTCAGCTGCGCCACCGTGCAAACCGAAGCAATGCTGTGCTTGTGCCATGCCTTGGAGGACAGCCAGGACCAGGATGAAAATTGCTGGGAGATGAAAGCAAAGTGGGAAGCTCTGGTGGCACATTTCCCAAGGGCAGCTTCAGGAGGAAGTTGGGAGCGGAAATAGTTGAAAGAATAAATACAGAGGGTTTTTTTTGATTTTTTTTTTCCTAGGTTGCAGACAAAGAGCAGCACGGAGAGCAGATAAGCCCGTGCTCCTTATCTCTTTGTTGTTCCGCCCCTGTGTTTTGCTGATCCGAGTGTCTGCTGGAAGTCTGATGAAGCAAAGGAGCGTGGAGGGAATTACTCAGTGCAGCAGCAGCGCCAGGGGCAGCGAGCTCAGCTGCAGGTCACTGTGGGCTTCCATGGAGGGATGCACGGGAGTGGATGGGGGCTGGATGGTCGGAAGGGTCTCAGGGAGGGAGGGAACTCGTGCACGTGGGTGTTTCATTGCCTTTCTGTGTCCAGAGCTCAGTTGTTGCCTGTTGAGTCACCAGAGGAAAATGTGACTTCATCCAGTCTCACCTCCAGCTGGCCGCCCCTGGCAGCCACAGGCATCTTTCTTTCCTGGATCTCACCTGGTGGGGGTCCAGGGCAGCCAGAGATGGGGAATGAGAGCCCCAAGGCTTTGTGTAAGACCTTCCCTTTCCCAAAAGAGTTCAAAACCCCTGCTCTGCTCTTCCAGTCAGACAGTCCTGTGGAATGCCCTGCAGAAGGGTGACACGAGCTTCCCTTCCCTCCTTCCTCTCACAGGGCCTTTGATCTTCTCACCCCACCTGCACCACCAGTGGGAACATCCATCCCACAAAGCAACTTGCTCCAGCACACTGGAATGATTTGGTGTCTCCATTACTGTCCAAGTCCTTCCTTCTTGCTGTGGCAAGGTGACGTTAACTTGCTGGTAGTGACAGATCCCACCTGGTCAGATTTGCATGGGAACAAAATCCCCAACACCACCCAAAAAAAGTTCGTTTGCTGGCTTTAACTCATCTGGGAAATCCATAAACCCTATCAATGGAAATTGCAGCCATCCCTGCTGAATTGAAAAGCACCCCCAGCCTGAGGGATAGGAAAGGCAGGGAGCAGCATCTGAGCTGTGGGTGCTGCCATCCGCAGCATCTCAGTTTAGCATTCCTGGAAATGATTCCGCTTTGCTTTGGGATGTGGAGAGCCAGAGGACGCTGCTGGGGTCTCCAGGGGTGATGTCCATCCATCTCTCTGCTCACACAGGTGCATTCCCCAGGAGTGGACACTGGCAGGGCAGCACCTGATGGTTCTCCTCATCCATCCCATGCCAGCAGAGCCCTGGAGGGAACGTGCAGGGCACACAGAGCCCCTCTGTTCCTCCTCACAAAGGGGCGCTTGTGGCTTGCACAGTGCCCCAGCCGGGCTGTGCCTCGTGGGCCCCAGCAAGGAAGAGCTTTAGGATGCCATCAGCCTCACCAGGTCACCCGTGTGTCCCCAGCCCCACAGCTCGGCCCTGAGGGGGCCCCTGACAGCAGGTCCCAGGCGGGATTTGCAGCCGGTTGTTGATTTAATGAATGATGTCTGCCCTGCGCCTGTGAATGAGGGTTTCGCCAGCGCTACCGGACATGGTTCTCTGTGTCACCCCCGTGAATAATTCCTGGTCTGCGGCTCATTTGTGGTCAGGCAGCTTGGGGGCATTAGAGGGGGGAAACCCAGGCTGGCTTTGCCCGGGGATTTGTCTGAGGAAGCGGCTGATGCCATCCTCTGTGTGTGGGGACTGTCCCTGGCCCCAGGCGAGGACAGGGATGCAGATCACCGCCGAGGACTTTGTGTATTTGATGTTTTTCTCTCGGTTGCTCAAATACTCTGACAAATCCTGTCATCGAGGGGGCACGACCGAGGAGGGGGGATATGAGGGGTGGCTGGTGAAAGGCACCTGCCTCGGCTGCTGGCCTGTCCCCGAGGAGCAGTGTGGTGACAAAATAAACTAACAGAGCTGTTACACACGCACACACAGACGTGTGCCGGGGATCTCGGTGCTGCTTGCTGAAAGGGGGAGCTGGGGGACCACTGTGGGAGGGCTCTGGGGCTGCCAGGGCTCTCCAGAATCCCTGCATCCCACTAAATCCTGAGTTTCCTGGGTGTGTGGGTGTGGATGTCTCTTTTTAGAAGGTTTTGCTGGAAAGGAGATGGCTGGAAGCCAAGCCTCGGGAGCTGAGTGGTTTCCTCAAGCTGAGAAATTTCTGGTCCTCACACAGAGAGGGCTGGGAACACAGGCTGGGGTGCTGCCCTGGGCACAGGACACATCTCACCCCTCCTGCCCATGCTCCCTCCTTCCCAGCCGGAGGGGCATTCAGCGAGCAGCACTAAAAAATGCACATTTTGGCCGAGCACGACGTGGAAGAGGTTGCGACGTGACGCAATGCCTGGCAGGGCTTCCCCGCTCCACGCTCTGCCGGGGGCTGCAGATGCTGAGGCTTGGCCACGGCATCTCCCCTCCAGCAAACCCCAGGGCCCCCAAAGGATGGGGCTCTGCCTGGCTCCCCTCCTTCACCCCTAAAGCAGGGCTGGGACAGGCTGTGGGGTCGCACTGGTGGAGCCCAGCCAGGGCTAAACAGACTTGCCCTGAGCCACGGAGAGTCTGGCCAAGAGAGCAGCAGCAGCCATGTGAGCCGGCGGGCAGGTGGCAGGTGCCAGCACAGCCTAGAGGTGTAAATCTGCACACTGGGGACCTGCCCCAGAGCCCGAAACAGCAGCTGTGGCACCCAAAATCTCCCGCTGGGGTGTGGGTTTGGTGCGACTCAGAGCGGTTTCCAGCGACACCCTGATTCAGGCGCTGAAGGAGAGGGTGGGGGGTGGGTCTTTTCTGCTGGGTGGGGATGCCAAGTCTCCTGGTTTTGCATCCCACACCAAGCAGCTGCATCATCGTTTGGGTTTTGTTTTTTCTTTCTTTTTTTCTTTTTTTTTTTGGCAAAAACCACCCCCAGAGCATTCTACTCCCCGAGGGGGACTGGCAGCAGCAGTGTTTTCCGGCCTGCCGTTGTTCCTGAAAACTCTCTGGGTTTCATTTTCGAGGCTCAGCAGCTGCTGCTGCCATGCTGGGGGAAGGCGGAAGCTGCTCAGCCCCACACTGGGGCCCTACAGTGAAGCCTCCAACTCTCCCCTTTCCAGAGGTCGGGAGGCACAACGTGCCGAAGATCCGGATGATCCAGGGGCTCCCTCACTGGCAGCAGCAGGTTTTTGCCAGCGGGAAGCAGGCGGGGATTGGGTTTTGGGGTGGGCAGGAGCGGCTGGTGGAAGCGTGGGAAGGTGTCCTGTCGGGAAGATATATTTTGGGAAGGAGGAGGAGCAGCCGATGGGACATTCAGGCTGCTGCTCCTCAGGGATGGGATGGAGCCGTAGGGAGGAGCTTCCACTTTTTTATTGCCCTTGTCCAGCCTTTGTCAGCCTCTGATGCTACCTGCAGAGAACCAGCACCATGCTGAGCCTCCTTCTCCCCACAGACAGGGCTGGCAAGGTCCTAGGCCAAGACACCTTCCCGGCGTGCAGGAGGGACCTGTGTGTGTTCCCCATGGAGATCCGACGCGCTTTGCCCCAGGATATCCGGGAGCTGCTGCACCGCTTGAAGATGAAGAGCAAGTACGCCGTCCTGCTGGTCTTCATCATCAGCCTCGTCATCATCGAGAAGGAGAACAACTTCATCTCCAGGTAGGCAGTGGGCATCTGAGCCACCCCAAGGTTTGCAGCCCCTCTCCCCCAGCCCCAAGCTCCTATGCAGCAGGAGCCCCCCAAGTCCCCTGCTGGGATGCAGGGTGGTCCCGCTGTCCTCCAGGCTGGGCTGGGTCTCCCCACAGGGTGTCGGACAAGCTGAAGCAGTCCCCGCAGGCGCTGGCAGAGGCCAACAGCACGGAGGTCAGCCCAGCACCGGCCAAGAACGGCTCGCTGGCCTCGCTGCAGGAGCTGGACGCTGCCTTCTCCCAGCTGAGGTCCCACCTGTACAACATCACCCTGCAGCTGGCAGGTGACGGGGACCCCGGGCCACGGCGGCACGTCCTGCTGATGGCCACCACCCGCACTGGCTCCTCCTTCGTCGGGGAGTTCTTCAACCAGCAGGGAAGCATCTTCTACCTCTTTGAGCCCCTCTGGCACGTCGAGAAAACGGTGACCTTCCTGCCGGGGGGAGCCAGCGCAGTGGGCTCAGCCTTGGTTTACCGAGATGTCCTCAAGCAGCTCCTCCTCTGCGACCTCTACATCTTGGAGAACTTCATCTCTCCAGTTCCCGAGGGCCACCTGACGCCCTTCTTGTTTCGGCGGGGCTCCAGCCACTCGCTCTGCGAGGAGCCCGTCTGCACGCCCAGCACCAAGAAGGTCTTTGAGAAGTACTACTGCAAGAACCGCCGCTGCGGCCCCCTCAACATCACGCTGGCGGCCGAGGCGTGCCGGCGCAAGCAGCACGTGGCCCTGAAGACGGTGCGCATCCGGCAGCTGGAGTTCCTGCAGCCGCTGGTGGAGGACCCTCGGCTGGACCTGCGCATCATCCAGCTGGTGCGGGACCCCCGCGCCGTCCTGGCCTCACGCATGGTGGCCTTCTCCGGCAAGTACGAGACCTGGAAGAAGTGGGCATCCGAAGGGGAGGCTCCGCTGCGCGAGGAGGAGGTGCAGAGGCTGCGGGGCAACTGCGAGAGCATCCGCGTGTCGGCGGAGCTGGGGCTGCGGCGGCCGGGCTGGCTGCGGGGCCGCTACATGCTGGTGCGCTACGAGGACGTGGCGCGGGCGCCGCTGCAGAAGGCGCGGGAGATGTTCCGCTTCGCCGGGCTGCCCCTCACTCAGCAGGTGGAGGAGTGGATCGGCAAAAACACACAGGCTCCCCACGATGGCAACGGTGTCTACTCCACGTGCAAGAACTCCTCGGAGCAGTTCGACAAGTGGAGGTTCAGCATGCCCTTCAAGCTGGCGCAGGTGGTGCAGGATGCCTGCGCCCCAGCCATGCAGCTCTTCGGCTACAAGCTGGCCAGCAGCCCCTCGGCGCTGGCCAACCGCTCCTTCAGCCTGCTGGAGGAGGCACAGCCCGCCTGGGTCACGTAAAGGCGCGGGGCGACGGCGGCGGGGCGGAACGAGGGGCTGCGGCCGTGCTCCCGGCCGGTCCGGAGGCGACCTGGGGGACCCTGCTCCCAAAAATGCTCCTCGCTGCTGCCAGATGGCAGCCCCAGGAGCCGGAGCATCCTGGCAGAGCTGGCCCCAGAGTCCTGCAGAGCCTGAATTGCACAATTTCTCTGGGAATGGGGAAATGGTAAGGGTGAGGGGCAGTGGGGTTGGCAACAGGGCCAACTCTCCAGCTCTGGAGCTGCACTGAGGAAGAGGAGGGTGATGGCAAGCAGAGGGGAACAGGACCAAGCACCTCTGCCTTGCCACCCCACCATGCCAGCTGGGACGGGGCAAGGACAAAATCCCTGTGGTGCCAGCAAGCGCCCAGAGACCTTCATGGTTTAGTGCCTTCATACACCAGCAGAGACTGGAAACTGCCCACAGAGCCCTGGGTGGCACTTGGGCTACAACCAAGTGAGGTGACTATGGTTTGGTGCTCTTCAAACTTGGTTTTGGAGGTTTGGGTTTACTTCCTTCTTACCCTGTGTATTTGCATACCAGGTGGATTTATTTATTTATTATGTGAAAAGGAGGGGGAGGCTGGTCAAGGAGCTAAGCCCAAAAATCAGAGTAGCACAACATACCACAAAGGGAGACACCCAGGATGGAGATCACATTTTAGCTGGAGACCACCACGTTTTAGGTGGAGAGCACCTTCTGTATGATCTTGGGTCAACCCCCAGGGTCTGACAGGCTGTAACCCCCCCAGCCCCTGTGCAGCAGTGACTTTGAACTTCAGCAGTGCGGAAAGATGGTCAGACTTATCTGATTAAAAACAAAACCACCAGCACAGAATCCAAAGCATCTCCTGTCTCCTTAGTATTGGTGGGTGTCCCCTGCCCAGGGGTAGCCCCAGAAATGCATGCTAACAGCACTGATGGGTGGCCAAACCTGGTAGAGGCCCAGGAAAGGAGTTTCAGGGTGTTTGCCATTTGCAGATGTTGACTCAGTGCCGAGCTGCACCCTCCAATTCACATTTCATTAATTAAAATGCCTATTTTTGGCCCTCTTTGTAGCTCATTCTTTTTCTCCCCTAGGTACTTTTGGGTTTTGTCGGCCAGCTGAGAGGGTAGTCAAGCATTTTGGTGGAGAGTGGTTGTCTCCACCTCGGGCTGAGGGGTCCCAGCAGCCGCACGTCCCCTTCTTCTCCGCAGCTAGAGCTGTTGGCCAAAAGCAGAAATAAATAAACGAAGCGAGGCGGCAGCTGGCCACAGCTGGGCTGCCTTTGCTGGCCGGGAGGAAGGCGGTGGGGCTCCGGCGAAGGGCTGCGGCTGGGCTGAGCTCACAAAAGCTGCGTTTTTGACCCAAAAGGGAGAACAGAGGCGGCATTGAGGAGCGCGGGGCCGGCCGGCGGGGAGCAGCGCACCGCAGCCACGGGCAGCCATCCCCGGCTGCGGAGGATTTCCGAGCAGGGCCGGCCTGCATCAGGCTTCAAGGTGTGATTTCAGGGCGCTCGGTGCCAGCTGGATGGGGAAAGGGCACAAAAGTGGAGATTTTTGGCAAAGCCTCATCGCTCACAGGCGACGGAGAGCGTCCTCCTCCTCCCCGCCTCACACGCAGCTCTGGGGCTGCTGAGTGAATCGGGTTTTGTTCGGAGGTTCCTGCTGGGAAAGCAGCAGGGTCACTGAGGTCAGATGGATATTCCGCAGCTGCGCGCCGGGAAAAGCCCACAGAGCTCAGCCAGCCTGAGGGGGAACGAAGTCGGACACAGCGTCCTGGTAAATGCCTCTGGAAAAGCACCATTAGGCGTGCTTTTGCAGAGAAAATAATTGTAGGGTAATTGTTTGTGAAATAGCGTGAGGGGTGAGTAGCTACTGAGCCAAGAGGGGACATTGGAGAGTGGCCAGCATCCCCCTCCCATCCCACCACGGGTGGAGGCACCTCTGGGCTTGGAGAGCCGGGTCCAGGGGGCAAGGACAGCAAATCCAGGAGCACGGAAAACAAGCGGTGAGGGAAGTGGGAGCTGGGCCGAGCCGAGGCCGGAGAACAGAACAAATAAGAACAGATAGACTAAGTTGGAAAAGGCCTTAAAGATCATCGAGTGCAACACCTCAACTAAACAATGGCACTAAGTGCCACATCCAGTCTGTTTTTAACACATCCAGGGATAGTGACTCCACCACCTCCCTGGGTAGGCCATTCCAGAACTTCATCACCCTTTCTCTAAAAAACTTTTCCCTCATATCCAACCTATATTCCCTTGGTGCAGCTTAACACTGTGTCCTCTGGTTCTCCCAGTGCTGCCTGCAGAAAGAGACCAACCCCAGCAGAGCACAGCCACCTTTCAGGAGCTGTGGAGAGTGACAAGGTCACCCCTGAGTCTCCTTTTCTCCAGGCTGAGCACCCCGAGCTTGTCGGAATCTGTGGGTATTGATGATCCCGAGATTGTAGAAAGTCTCTGTGTTTCTGCCCCATTGCCAAAGAAGAAGCCATAATTCGTCTGTGCTGTTTTCAAGGTTGTTTATTCTGTTTATCTCTAACATGTTCTGCTGCCCTGCCGCAGCTCTGTCCTGCAGGGCAGCGTGTGGGGCTCTGCCCTCAGTGGGATGTTACAAACATTAAATACCAGAAACTCCCTGTGCTGGATTTACAATAACGTGCCAATATCTGTCACCTACGTTGAACAGTGTGTCCCCAGCCTAAACCAACAGAAAAATGCCAACACCACAGTGAAACATGGAGGGCATGAAGAAGGAGAAAAAGGACAAGACACACCCAATTCCTCCATCTTGTCCCCTCTGAACCCCTAATCTAGAAATCTAAAATTTTACTTTTGCACCCGTGTCACACTTAATTATTACTCTTATCAAACACTCAAAGCTTGTAATTCATCCTGTAAGACTGAAAACTCTTTTCCATGGACAGAGATCACAGCCAGTGTCTCTGGGGGCTCTGTCCAGGGGGGTTCCTGACCCCTGCCAGGGTCCCAGACCTGCCAGGGCAGCCAGAGGGAAGCCCTGGATTCCCACACCAGCTCCCTCAGGGGTTTGTGTTCCCAGCCCCTCTCCAGCCTCAGTGCCTCCTCTTCCCAAACTGAGGGGCCAGAGCTGGGCACAGCACTCGAGGTGTGCCCTCCCCAGTGCCGAGTACAGGGGCAGAATGAGCTCCCTGCTCCTGCTGGCCACACCATTCCAGAGTGGCAGTGATGTTCTTGTGCCTGTTCTTACCTGCGCTGCCTCTGCCCCAGCTGGCTCCAGCCTGGCACTGCTAGCCAAGCATAAGCAATTGTTCCTGGACACCCTCCAGCTTCCTGTCAAAAACGCCTCAGGACAGAGAGAAAACATGCCCCCGACCCATGCAGATTGCCTCGGAGCTAATTGCTCCCATTAAACCCACGGAGGGAAGCCACAGGGGACACGGCTCCTCCGAGGCTGGAGCAGCTGAATTCCCCCTGAGCTGGCTGGGGGGAGGTTTGTCCCCCCACAAGAGGAGCCTCCTGCTCAGCCTGGCTCTTTCTGTACAGGATGAAAGGCATGGATTTGGGAGGGAAAGCACAGATTGGGAAAGCCATAGTAAGAGACTGCCTCAGAGCAAGGACATACCTGATCCAGACAGACCATGCAGGAAGCCCATAGCAGGAGCTGCAATGGATGCTGCCTCACCCTTTCTCATAGACACCAATGAAAAAAAAATATTTTAAAAAGTCAATCCTCTTTTGAAAAGATCTAAGCTTTCTGAAATAAAGCACTACTAAAGCTTGGTTTAAAATAAGGAAACAAAAGAACCCCAGCCTGTAGCTGAACTGCCTCCAGGCTCACCTCCCAGCCTGTTGCTGCTGTGCTTTGGGGTGAATTTGGGAACATTGGGGTGATGCTAATTAACACCAGAGAGACCTTTTCCACAAGCAGTCCCATTCGTCCACCAGCCAAAACTGCTTCTCCTTGGGGTCATAGGAGGTGACACAAGATGATGTAGCACAAGATGATGTTCAAGGAGAACTTGAGCAAATGATGGATGTGCTGTTCCCCTCTAAATGGGATCTTTCTGGGAAATGATTCCCTCCTGCCAGTCTCATCTGGAGTTGACTTTGGACAGTGGGTACATCCTGCTGTTTCTCTGCTTTCCTCTCAGAGCACTCAGAGCTGCCTGGGGCCATGTTGGCACGGCTGGGCTTGCTGTGGAGAGACAGTTCTTGCTGGAGGCAGAAGCTGCTGGTGCCAAGTAAGAGAGCAGTCAAGGTGGGCAAGTGTCTGAAATGCCACCTTAAATGCCCTGCAGTTTAACTCCCGGGTGGCCCTGCTGGGACGTGAAGCCAAGCCACCAGGCAGGTACACAGAAATCTATAAAAAGTCCTTTTTGCAGCTTGGCATGAGGTTTCTCCCAAACAGCACAAGTGGTGTCTGCTGTGCTGGCTGCCCTGACCCCCCATACCCTTCTCCTCTCTTGCTCCAGCTCCATTTAATGGGATCGGTTGAGCTAATCCCCCATGTGTACTCGCAGCTCTATCAGAGGGGATTTCTGCACAGGGCTGGAGGGAAGGAAATCCATCACACCAGCAATGCCTGTCCTCACCCAGCCCCACTGGCTTCTACTGGAGGTTGGATCAACTCTTTCCTTCTCTCCATCGTCGGGGCTTTGTGTGGTTCTTGCAGGGAGCTGGTCCATGGCTACAGCTGCACCATCCAAACATCCAAACACCAGATCAGTCGGGAGGTCCATGGGCCAATGAGACACCCACAAGGGCTGCAGCACATGTGGACATTTCAGCATTAAATGACAACCTTGTTTTCTGTTGTGCTTTTCTAAGAGACTGCATGCCTGACCAGACTGCATTTCTTGGTCTGCATCCCATATTTATCCTGTAATTACACCTTTGGACAAAGGCTGTCTGTTTGTGAGGCCCATTTTTTTCATGACACAGTTTTATTCTGTGCTTTCACTGTAATGAAATCTGGGGGGCAAGGGGAAGAAAACTCCCCACATCAGGAGTGAAAGCTGTTCTTTCTCAAAAGCTGCCCCAAGAGCAAAGGAGCTTGCACAAGCCCTCTCCTTTTTCCCAAAGAAACCCCAGCCACTGACATCCTTTATGCTTCGCTACCACCCCACAAGGATTAATGCCACAAACCATGTTATCCCATAAAAGAAAGTTGCCACCACACTGTCAGTCTCTGGGCTCCACTGCTGGAGGAGCCAGAGAATTTCCGAGGAGATCCCTGCAATGCTTATAGCCAGGCAGCTGACAAGAATAAAGCTGATAAAGTTTCTTGTTGGCACCTGCCTGGATCACGTCACAATAAGGGATGAAATGGCATTCCTGTAAAATTCCCAATGTCTGCTACTTGCTTGGCTCTGGAGGGGTAGGAAAGGTCTGCATGGCACAAAACCCACAGGCAGTTTCAGGAGCTGTCTGAGCTGGGGTTTCCTCCAAGGGGAAGGACAGCCCTGCTTGGTCCCTGCTCACTCCATGCCAGGAGCTGCCATGAGCCTGGCCACCCCCATTTCCCCAAAACTGCCTTGGTTTGAGCCCCAGTTTGCAGGTGGCGATGGCAGGTCAGGTGGAGCCTGTCACCACAGCACGCTGAGCCTGGCAAACTCATCCTGCTGTACCAGGCAGGAAAAGAGGAGCTGGGCAGCACCCTGGCACAGAGCACGCCGTGATCCCAGGGAAATGGAGAACAGTTTTGTGGCACAGCCCTGGGGTGGGATGGAGGGAGGTCCCAGCTCCCCATAGCTCTTCTCATGGGTACAAAGACCACTTTAATTGCAGAGACCATTGCATTTCACCCTTGGGGCTTTCCCACCCTTTTCTGGCTGGGACTTGTGACCAATTTATGAGCTGGCATGTACAAAGATGCTGCCTATAAATACACATCTCTGACCAAAACAGGGTGATTTTGGTGCTGTTGTCTATGGGAAGCAGCTTGTCTTCTCAAGCCACTGAAAAACTGGAAATGAAAAATGAGGTTTGTGGGGAAGAGAATAAATGTAAGTGGAACCTTGTTGATTTCTGCTAAAAGTAAAATGTTATGTATAAGGCATAAAATAGCCAGTGTTGAAGTTTAAAAGCAGCTAAGAACGTTCTGAATTGGTTTTTCCAGGTGATTCTTTGCCCTGAACTGACACAATTCTACCTTGGCTGAAGAAGAGCTCCCTGAGGCATGGGGGGCAACCAGCTCACCCTGGCAAAATGGGGAGCTGGGGGGCAAGGGTGGGCCAGGTAGTTTGTCTGGAGCAATCCCTCGTCGCTGGGAGATTTGAAATCCTCCTTTCCCTGAAGCAAAGCCTCCAGGAGCACAGCCAGAGAGCTGCAGCCACCCTGGTGCCACTGGGGCTGTCACAGGACAATGTGCAGGACATGTCTGTGGGCAGAGGGAATGTGGTGTGTGAGGCTGCTGATACAGGAGAGGATTTGGGGTTTTGCAGAGATGGCTGTGAGCCAGAAACAGTCTCCAGTCTGGCAGGGAAGGATGGGGCCTTCAGCCTGGCCCAGGTGGGAGAACTGCTCCCTAGAGGAGGGTGAAGGGAGGAATGTTATCCCTCTTCCAGCCTGTCTGGGTTATTGCAAAATTAGGGATGCCAAACTGCCCTGATGATGAGGGAGGGCAGGTCAAAGATGCAGAGGCTCACAGGAATTTGGGCTAGTGCAGAGCAGGGGCACTTGTGGCACTCTAAGGTCTCCCCATGCAGCACTGTTGTACCCATCCGTGGATTATCATCCTCAGAGGGATGTCTCTTAGCCCTGGATGATGTTGGATTACACCTGGCGAGGAGAAGACTCACAGACAGGTATATATACCCATGCTGCCTATCTCAGAGTGGTAAACTGGGACAAGACCATCTCACAGAGCCCCTTCCCTACACCTTTCCACCCTGCCCTCCTGCAGGGAGTATTTGGTCCATGGGGCAGCTGTGAGGAAAAGTCCAGGGAGCCTGCAGCAGGGCAGGGCAGGGCAGGGCAATCACTGCCCCGGGCCTGCCCACCTGCCCATGCCCCTCCGTGTCCCATGTCCCCACGGCCGAGCTGGCTGCACCCTCTGGTGGCAATGCTGACTCCAGGCCCTGCTTTTCCCGGAAAATTCCTTCCTACCCCCAAAGTTGGAGGGTGTTTTGCTGGGAGGGGGTTTTGGCACCGGGCTGTGTTTCGCTGAGGGAGGGCTGAGGAGCAGGGCGGGGGCACGGCAGTGTGGGAGCAGCTCTGCCAGCTCACAGCACCGCAGTGTGTACAGCAGCTATTTTTATCCACAGGGCCAGCAGCTCTATTTATACAGAATGCCACAAGAGCTGAAAGCCTTCGGGGCAACTTCCGTGCTGCAGAAGAACACGATCTGGATGTCCTTTATGCTGCCGACCTTCTCCACCCCCTACTCCCCTTCTCTTGGGCCCTTTTGCCACCTCCTCAGCCCTTCCCTCTTTATCTCCACCGTGCTGATGCTGAACTCGTGTCCTGCCCATGGTGGGGAGGTTGGAACCCGATGGCCTCTAAGGTCTCATCCTACCCAAGCCTTTCTGAGATTTTGTACAGCCGTCTCCGGGCTCCTTTCCTGCTCCACTCAGAGCAAATACATGTTTTCTGTGTTTAAGTTGAACATCAGGAGAAATTTCCTTACAGAAAGGGTGATTAGAAATCGGAAGGGACTGCTCAGAGAGGTGGTGAATTCACCATTCCTGGAGATGTTTAAGGAAAGACTGAGTGCCACGGTCCGGTTGGCAAGGTACTGGTTTGGTCACAGGTTGGATTCGATGATCTCAGAGGTCTTTTTCCTAATTGATTCTGTGTAATTTCTATGGTTTTCCCCCCCTCCACGCAGCCCCCCGAATGAATCTGACCAGCTCAGAGATATGGGGCTGTGAGGGAAGGAATAGCAGGAGAGGGAAAAGTATTCAAAAGAGGCCCTTACCCCAGGGAAGTTGGAACTGTGGTGTCCATGGAGAGCGGGGCAAAAGAGAGAGAGCAGGAAGTTTCAGGGGTCTATAAAGGTTTTGGACAGGGTGGGCTCTCCTGGCTCCCCGCCAACCCCGTTGGGGCAGGGAGGAGGATCCAGGGGTTATCATGATCAGAGCCACAGAGGCCCGGGGAAAGGGGGAACAAAAGGGTGTCCAGGAGCTCACCGTAACAATTCTGTAATTCTGTAATCTTAATTTCCCTCTCCAAGAGGTTGTTTCTTCGGGTGCAGCGGGCCATCCTCCAGCCTGCAGCCTTGTGAAGGTGAGCAGAGCGCTGAGTTTGTGAAACCCTCGCTGCCTTCTCGCGGGGGGGGGGTTAGGGCAGATGAAGTTCTGTGCTCGGGACTCGCTGCTGGCCCGGCAGGAGCCGCCCCCACACGCCCAGAGCAGCGGGCTCAGCCCCCGGGAGCCCGGCCCCGCCCGCAGCTCCGCCCGCAAAGGCCGAGCGGCCCCGCACGGCCCCGCCATGGGCTCCCGCCTGTCCCTGGACGGCTCCGTGCGGGTCGTGGTGGTCGGGGGCGGCTTCGGAGGGACGGCAGCCGCCAGCCTGCTCAAGTCCTGGGCTGTCCCCTTCGTGCTGGTGGATGTGAGAGATGCTTTCCATCACAACGTGGCCGCGCTCCGGGCCGCCGTGGAGAGCGGTAAGGGCTCGGGCAGCCTCCCTGTCCCACCGGCACCTGCGGGGAGCGGCAGGGAACGCGGTGCTCGCACTGCCTTCTCCGCCCTGCCGTGGTGAAAGACTTGAGTTTTCCATCTGGAAAATAAATACTAGGCACCAGGAGGACCCACAGCCCATCTGTGGTTAAGCTAATTGCACATCCACTGGGAAAACTGAGCAAAAACTGCTCAGACCATCCCTCCTCCCCAGCCCCCGCTTCCCCTTCCCCCCCTTTATTTATTTCAAGAGTGTAGAAGGTGACTAAGCTACAAGCGAAGCAGCTTGAAGGGGTGAGTCAATCACTTTCTGTATGTGGCCACTGAAATGTGGAGCAGCAGAGCATGAGGCCCTGGACCATTAAACCCTGGCAGAGCTGCTCAGGGCTGTCTGCGCCCTCAGCTGGAGGCTGGGCCAACCCCATCAGTCCAGTCACTGGGGAGTTTAGGGGTAAAGTACCACGTTGGAGGCTGGGAACAAGCATCAAAAGGATAGCAAAAGTTTGGTCTGAGAGGCAGATTACTGAAAAAAGCCTCCACCACCCAGCCAGAAATTGCCAGGACCACAGAAACAGTTATTGGTAAACCCAGTAGAGGAGATAGAAGGAGCAGAGACAAAGCCATCTAACCAGTGTGATCTGATCTGAGGCAAAGGGCCTGAAGCTCCCTGCTGGGCAGAGATAACACCCAGCAAAAGTCCAGCCCACAGTCCCAGATGCATTCCATGCTTTTGTCTAAGCAAGGAGAGCATGAGGGGAGAAGAGGGGGTGGTTAGCCTCCAGAGAAGGAGAGCTCTCCCATTGTCTCCTCTTCCCACAGGATTTGCCAAGAAGACTTTCATCTCCTACTCAGTCACCTTTGGGGACAGCTTCCGACAAGGCAAGGTGGTGGCCATAGACCCTGGGAGGCAACAAGTTGTGCTCAGTGATGGTGAGGTGGGTGTTGCAATGACAGGGATGCCTTATGGGATCACCTGCTAGTGCAGGCAGCCAGCCTTCAGCAGGGTGTGTTCCATCCTCCTGGAGAACTTGGCGTCCTTCCCCGCACAGCTCCATCCCTTCCAGCCCAGCTAAGTGGCCTTCAGCTGTGTGGGACGTGGGTGTGCACTAAATACCCAACCCCATCTCCTGCTCAGCTGAGCTTTTATTCTTAGAACTGGATTTAGAGCTCAACAATTAAACCTGGGGCTCAGATCCTTATTTAACTTCAGGAAGAGCCAAGAGCAGCAGCATCAATCACTCTTTTCAACCAGAGCATCTCACCTCTGTTCAGGAGAGAGTGAAGGAGAGAAGTTAGTCTCTGGAACCATCTGTGAGTGTCCAGCATAAATATCAAGTTATTCCCAGTAAATTTAGGATAATTTCTTTAAATTTCCTTAAATCTCTCAACTTATCTGAATGATGCTTAGCTCAGACCTTGAGGAACAGTTACTTGGTGTGACCTGGACTGGGTCTAAAGTCACTTCCTGACAGTGACAAATACTTTCCTGGTTACCAGCAAAGGATGGAGATGAGGGAATGAGTGACCAATACTTAGGAGGCAACCACTGCGTTCTAGGCTCTGCTTTTAAGAGGTCTAATATCCCATTCTACCTTCTGCCCTCCCAGGAGCTTCACTACTCCCATCTCATTCTTGCAACAGGCAGTGATGGGCCATTCCCTGGGAAGTTCAACCAAGTCATTGACATGGAAAGTGCCATCCAGACCTATGAAGACATGGTTAAAGAGGTGAGGAATCAACTCTTAGGAATTGCTGCCTGCCTTTGTTCAGCCTCCCCGTCCCAGATACCACTGTGGCTATCTGGAGCCAGCTGTGGCTAAGAGAAAGGGACACTGAGAGCAGCCAGGACAAGGAACTCATCATGGCTTCTCTAGCACAAGGGGAAACCTGAAATGCTCAACAGTATCACAGAGTAGGCAGGGAGAGTGCACAGGGCACTTTTTCTTGTTGCCTCTTAATGAGCTAAGAGGTTTATTGCTGTTGGGCCTGTGCTGTGTCCCACAATGTTCATGGAGTGACTGAAGGGATCTGGCTTCCTGCCCTTTGCAGTTCTCTTGTAACACGAATTTTCTCTTGAAGATTGAGAAATCTCAGCGCATCCTGGTAGTGGGAGGTGGTGCTGCTGGAGTGGAGATGGCTGCCGAGATCAAAACGGAGTACCCGGGCAAAGAGGTAGGAACATCTTCATCACAATTACCTTCATCCTGGTTCTGATACTGTTCCGTGATGGTGCTGCTGGAGGTACCTGAGAGGACTGCACACCTGCTTGCTGAGCCTGTAGCCAGCCACCAGCAAGGACTGTGGCACTAGGTGCCCCTTCCTGGCTTGTTCTTGCAGGAATCCATTAGGGTGGAGGACACCAGCTAGAGCTGCTCCTACCTTGCACACAGTGAGTCTTGTTTTGTTCCTGTGTTCCCAACAGATCATCCTCATTCACTCAAAAACTGCTCTGGCTGATGTGGAGCTGCTTCCCAGTGTCCGTCAGGTGGTGAAAGAGATTCTCCTCAGGAAAGGAGTCCGGCTTCTGTTAAGTATGTTCTTAACAATGCCTCTGAACACCTACAAGCTGCTGTTCCTTTAGCCAAAGCATCTCCTGATGTCCTTTCTTACTTTTTTGGTTACAAATGGCTCCCTTCAATTCCTGTTTCTCTGGGTTAGCTGGAAACCACAGCCTAGCAAATGTTTGTGACCCAGGGCTCTCTGTTGCAACAGGTGAAAAGGTCAGCGACATAGAAAACCTGAGGCCAAACCAGTTCCAGAAAGACATGGTAGTGAGGACAGAGAGGGGCACCGAGGTGGTTGTTGACATGGTGGTGCTGTGCACGGGGATAAAGATTAACTCTTCTGCATATGCTGCTGCATTTGGTAAGTAAAAAACCCAAACCACGTGGTGGGAAGAAGCAACAGTTCTTCAGAGTGTGGTGCCTGAGGGGTGTGAGGTGGGGAATGGACTGTGTACAACCTGTGGGCGTGATTCTCCTGAAATATCAAAGGATGATGCATTGCACGAGACTGCAGTGATTAACCACAGCAAGGCAAAAAGCATCTCTTCCCTGACACATAGAAAAGAGGGTGAAAAACAACCCCTCACTTTGTGTCAGTTACATCAGCAGCATTCTGGGGTCTCGGGCCACAACAAGCAACACAAAGCTGCTTCTAAAAACCTGCTGTTTGGTAAAACAGGTGACAAAATGGCAAATAATGGTGCTTTGAAAGTTAACAAGCACCTCCAGCTGGAAGGCTACGAGAACATCTATGCCATTGGGGACTGTGCAGATCTCAAAGAGCCCAAGATGGCCTACCATGCTGGGCTCCACGCCAACGTCGTGGTGACAAATATCATCAACAGCCTGACACAGAAGCCTCTCAAAACCTACGAGCCAGGTAAGGTCAGCTCCTAGCACCTAGCCTTAGGTGTTGGGCTGCTTTTCCACAAGGAACAGCTGTCCTAACTCTCATGAGACTCTAAACTCACTGAATTCACTGTGAAGGAACTCAAAATTGGGGTAATGTCAGCTTGGAGCTCAGGCTTCATACTAGTCATTGCCAAAGACACAGTGTAGATATTAATTACCTGTGTCAGTCTACCACACAAAGTGTTCATTCTTCATTAATGTCTTGATCAATCTACTGGTGGGAGTATGCTATTCACAGAACTTATTTTCTTTCCTTAAAATTGCTCACTGTCCAATTAAATCTCAGGAGTAAGATGACTTCCCTTTTCCTTATTTCTCCCCTTAAACTACAACACAAACTGAACAATCTGGTCTCAAAAATCTAGCTGGGTAATGGGTCTTCTTCATGAGCACTGATGTAAACTTAGCAGAACTATGCTGAATGCTGTTGCACATGGATGCAGGGAAGCTGGATAACAGTTGCTTCACTTACACCTCTACATCATCTTTGCAGGGTCACTGACGTTCCTGCTTTCCATGGGCAGGAATGATGGTGTAGGCCAGGTGAATGGTTACTATGTGGGACGTCTCCTGGTCACCATTGCCAAGAGCCGGGATCTGTTTGTCTCCAAGAGCTGGAGGACGATGGGCCAGACAATGCCCTCCTGAGAGGGCACCAGCAACAATCCAGCAACTGGAAGAGGGTGAGAGTGCACATCTATTGCTTGGACTGACTCATACTGTCCTCTGCAACACTTCCTCAGGCCATCTGGCACCATGACACATAAAAGGTGTGCCTGCCTTGCTGTGAAGGGGCAGGAGGCACTTCCCAAATGAGCTGTACAGAAGTTCCCACAATAAAAATCAGAGAAGAAATGTTTCTTTTACTCCCTTGCTGAGAGAGCTCTGAGCAACAAGCTTGGCTTACCTTAATTTGTAACAATAAACACTGTGGCATTCAGAATATCTGTGGTTTGTTTGTAATGTGTTGGGGTTTTTTTTGGTTTTTTTTTCTCCTGGCTTTCTCTATTCTTGCTCTTCTAAGAAGGACCTGCTTTTTACAGATCTGGCATCTGCTCTGCAGCTTGCAGGGAGAATGGCTCACAGTGCTGCCAGGGTAATGCCTGTCTAAAACCTGAAAGGGGATATGGTAAGCCTGGATTTCAACAGAATATAATTCAGCTTTGTGTAAAAATCTCCTCAGCAGCTTTAATTACATCACTTATAGTACCAAACTTCAGCCAGAAAAGCTGTTGGTTGTGATAGGGTAAGCACTAAATTACAGATGCTGCTGCTTTTTTTTCCTTCTCTTTTCCTTTTTTTTTTTTTTTTTCTTTCTAGGGTGAGAAATCCCCAGAGCAAAATTAGGGTTTATAATAATAACCACACTTGACACATCTTTTTCTTTTTTTCTTATAAAACAAACAAAATCACCATGAAATATTCTCAGTAATTACAGAAGTTATTGTGAGCTAAAAGCAAAACAGAAGCTCCTCATGCATCACTTCTAAAACCCTTTTCACCTCTCTGTGGGCTGAAGGCAGAAGTTTACCATCTACCCTCAATGGAGGGGAAAAAGGAGCAGAACATATTTAAGAGCTTTCTTGAAAGTGGCATGTGTGTGTGTGTGTGAAGAAATCATCGCTACAAATCTAAAATGAGGTTACTCTTTAAAAACTTCTAAACTAAAGTAACAAAGGACACTAAACTCCTGAAGCCAGGTGATAACTCAACTGCTTAAGGTGATAAAAATGGCATGAAGAAATCAGACTAAACCCCTCTCATCTCTAATCACAGCTCTCCATCAAGTCACAACACGTCACACTACTACCACTCCCCCTCATCGTCACATTGAAAAAATAAAACCCACCTCTAATGCTTTTAATGCTACTCAAGTTTGTTGAAAAATAAAGTTTCATTTGGCTGCCGTTGCTACTTCGTGTCTAGCTTGGCCATTTCTTGCACGTAGATGCCAATGCTTTCACTGTCGAAGAGCAGAAAGTAAATGTTCTTCAAGGAGGAAGAGCTGGTGCCATCAAAATGGGTGGAAATAGCTCTGAGGGTCACCTGGGCTGCCGTCTGTTTTGGGAAGCAGTTTCTGTGTGGTCAGGGAAGAAAAGAGAGCAGGTGAGTGTTGGGCAGGGATGCTGGGAGAAGCCAGCCAGGGCTGTTCCAGCCACAGGCTGCTAAGATAGTTCTACTTGCAGTTTGGCAGACCCCAAGGATTCCATAGCAATATTCACCTGCTGCTGAATTAAGTTTCCTTGCTGGCACAGCTTCTGTTTCCATCTGCTTCTACTTCTTAGGACCAAATTTTTTTGTTTACAATTTTAAAATTTGTTTTTTATTTTTTATTTATAATTATTAATTTTTTAAAATGTTGCCCTTAGAAATAAATTTTTCCATGCCATGCTGGGCAGGCTAAAAATTTCAAGGATGATTATTTTTTTTAGCAAAGCATCACCTACTTAGCTGACTTCCTTGCTCTGTCATTAAAATACTGTGCTTGGGATTCCTGTGAAAATAATTGAAATTACGACTCCAAGCCGTATTAAGATCGAGATGCATTCATTCACTCCTCTTGATGGTAATATTCTCTAACCTACAATCATATTTATATTGAAAACCATCAAAAAGATCTGGCACAACTGAAGTATCCCGATGTTACATCAGTTACTGTGAATAGTCCCTAAGATGGGACAGAGGAAAACTAGAATTCACATAATTGATATAGTATAATTCTTTATCTACCCACAAAACCATCATTTCAGATGCAGACACGTAGGTAGAGTAAAATTACAGCAAAACCAGGAAGTTCTATTTGAAAAACTGCTTTTTTTCAGGCAAATTTGAGGTCCCTTGATAAATGAAATGTAAACCACAGCATCTGGTAAGACTCTCCATTTCTCTTAGGAGGAATAATTGTAAGAGAAACAGAGTGAAATGGAACAAAGCAGCAGCAGGATCTGCATTGAGACTAATGGTCCAATAATGGGATTATTCTGATTCTAAACTCTTAGAAAACATGAAGTCTAGAAGCTATTTCTATTGGTATCAAAAGCTATAGTTAATTTTTACACTAAAGACTGTTAAAAAATTGTATCACATTTTGCTCCCACTAAAAACCACAAACAAAAATACCTGTATATTAAAAATATTACTAAAATGATTGCCCCTCTATTTAATCTTTTGTCCTGATCCATAAAAATATTTTTGCTTTGAAGAGTAACTGTGTAAAAATGGCATTTTAACCTGCTGTGTATTCAGTGATGTGTGGTGATTTCACTGATCAAATGCAGTTTTACTTTCATTTTATTCACTGTCAGGCCAACACAACAGGAATGTACTATGTACTCTACTCTTTGGGCACTATGACCAAAATCAGTGGCTACATTTCAAAATAAATCTAAGCAACATGAATTCTAACACAAAGTAACTCATGCAGTTAGCAGTAAGATCCCCTCATCAGCGACCAACAAACTGTTGATTTTGAAATAAATTTGAAAGAAAAAAAGAAAAATACTTCAGATTTCTAAGTCAAACACATTCTACTTGCTAGTTATTGAGAAAGAAAGGTGTGGCTTCACACCTGCTTTAATAGGTTTCCCTTTTGAAAGCAGATCTACATTTGAGAAAAAGATTTTCTTCTGAAAGGTTTTGTGTGACAAGTCTTTTCCATATCTATTATCAGGAGGGCTTAAGTGAACACCCCACATCCAGTAGCTCAGGTGGCATCACAGCTACCTGCCTTCAGTATTATGCTGCTATAATCTTATTAGTACAAATGCAGGTTTAATAAGACTCCCCACAGCAAAATGAAGGGACACAAAACCCGAGGTGGTGCAGAGGAATGAAAATGACTGCCTAGCAATAGAAAACACAGCAAGCCCACTCAGCTCTCCTGTGGGTTGGCTAATTTCTCTTTACAAAGGCTCTCTGGCAGTTTCATGCAAACACTGCACTTCAGGCTGGATTCCTCTGGAGCAGCTGTGTGTCAGATGGCAGCAGCAGAGGCAGGGTCACAGAGCACAGGGCACCTCTCTGTCAGCAGCTCTGACAGCCAATTCCACCTCTGCTACCTGACACAGGGAGTCCTACCTGCCGCTGGGAAACGGGGGGAAAGCCACAGACTTCAACTTCTTGTCTTCTGCAGCTGTTAAGCAATTCTTGACAGTCTCCTCGAGCTGCTCTTCACACTTGTCCGAGCCCCACTGTGGGATGTGACAGTGGATGACAAACTTTGCCGCTAGGCCGCTAGACTGAGTGAGTGCAGCTAACACAAATGAAAATATAACATTTAGTTTGGGACAGAAACCGCCCTGCAACGACCTCTCAACCCAAAGTACCTTCTTAATTACCTCACCTCTCCACAGAAATACAGTGGGGTTAAAATACACCAAAATGGCTCACTTGCAGTAATAACCTGTCTCATCATTCCTTTTGTGATCAATTGTTATTTCTTTGGAGACCAAAGAACCCAGGGCTCATTTGGTTAGCACACAGCTACTCAATAATGGTTTTTAGCTCTCTCATTCAGCACGGCCTCTGGGCTTGTTTTATGCAAAGTACAAAAACCTCGCCCTAAATACAGTATCAGTAATCCCCACAGACATTTCTGCAGAGCTGTCACTGAGTGCTTTGGACAAATATCCTGCATCATCATCATCATCTTTACAACTCCAGAGAGCTGGGGAGTAATATGTAGATCCACTTCACAGCTGGATAATTTCAGAAAGGAACATGAAAATCAAAGTTGTTTGTTGAAAGTCTCCACCAATTATGTCTAATTAGGAATCTCAGATTAATTTTTCAGAAAGTGTAATATTTCTCCAGGACCTGCAGAGCTTACAGCATGGCATCAGTTTGCTTTTGTTGCAATTGTCACCACCAGCACAGTGGAAACTCTGGGTGTCTTGGTAATCTCAGGTTAAACATTCTGAAATCCTCTGTGCACGACTGAATTAGCCCAAGGATGAAAATCCTGGATGTATTCACTTGTTCTCCAACACAGAGGAATTTTGTTGCAAGCATAGAGGAATTCTGTGCTACTTAAATTTTAACCAGGTGTCTTAGTAATATAAAAGGAGTCTATCTTTTAGTTAGGTAGTGATGTTGACACAGAAAAGTAGTTTACTTTGATTTTACAGCATATAAATTTGATTTGATACGAAAGTGAAGCGAATTATCTTGTATAAAAATTTCTCTGTCATTTCAAATGATAAAACTAGGCTACTCAATTAGGAATTTTCCCAAACTAGACTATTTAAAGCTTTTTTTTTTGGGGGGGGCTATAGAGATACTAAGCCAAATAAGGCATATTGTAGCTTTTCTCCATCTGTCTTCCAGACACCTTCAATTGGTTTAATCTGTCCACAAAGGAAGCACAATCTCAGGTCACAAACTATTCCCTGCTACAAATGTGTTAACCCTTGAAGGGAGCTCCTCTAATAAAGCAGCTGCAGTGTCTGAGCAATTGCTCTTCCAAAAAGCGTGCCAGCTCTGCAGATTGTATCACATCTTCATCTGTGCTCAAAGTAAGATAATTATGTGGGTTACATATGTTTATCAAATATGCATAAAGGAGAATAATTTATGAAGTATCACTAATTTTTCCTATGCCTCGTGTTAGGCTGAGAGCTGTTTCTGATTCTCACTAAGGTTGCAGTACAAACAGGGAAAGGCGGCACAAGATTTCCTTAACTTTCGGACTCCCATACTCAGAAACTGCCTAAGACAAATTGATCAGTCGAGAGACAGAATGTGCACAGCACACAGGTATCCTATTTATTCTTCCTTTTTTTCCATCTCAGTAGGCTGCCCATGTCAACAACAGCTTTGAGGAAACACATCACATAAGCAAAGACACATAACAACAGGAACAGATCAGAATGTCCAGAGAAAAGAACATATAAAATGAGCCATGTCCAAAAGAGAGCAGAGGATCCTTCTTACCTTCAGCAACTTCCAAAGGTCCTTGAGATTTGCGAAGCTCTTTCACTGTTTCCAAGAACTCTTTGCCTCCAGCCTTTTCCAGCGCCTTGCCTGCAAGGACACAGAGCAAAAGGCCTTGACTTCAGAGTATCAGCTTGGAAAAACAAGTCTACATTATTTAAAAGAACACTGTACACACACCATCCTGCCTCCCTCTATCAGCAGCAGCTGATTTTTATGTTTACCACTCTGCCTAGACACAGACAAACTTTACTTTTTATGGTTTTGAAGAGCCCTGTATGCTGTTACTGGAAATTACTTTAATATAAATATCTGTAAGAATGCTATTCACTCTGATTCATGCTAAAATAGCATGCAGTGGGATTTTCAGGACTCAGGCTTTCAGCCTCCAAAATGAACCCAACATACAAACCCCATTACTTACTGAAACAAACACAGCTGGGATGTCAGTGAAGGTCTTGATGACTCAAAAACAATGATCCAAAAGTTTGCTACTAGATTCTGTGCCCCCTGTGTGACTGGCTGAATAGCTTTTTATCTCCCTCCTGCTTAAATTTCCATATTTGTAATAACAGTATTTCCTTATTTTGCATAAGCAGTATAAGACTTTGTACATGAGTATTTCTAAATTACATAATATCATTCAATGAAAGTCATAGTTAGAAATGTTAATAATATATAATATTGTAATGCAATTTTCAGATACAAATGTAAAAATAAGCCAGTAAACACCTCAATACTAATTATTTACACCTTTGCTGCTCATGTGCTTCAACAACTTATCTGTGTTTTGCTTGTGATTAAAAGCAAACAAATTAGTGATTAGCCTGCTATACCTAGTCAGATCCAGCCTGATTTTCAGAAGCTGTAAGTGATATTTAGGCCTGGGCTAGATTCAGATGAAACAGGGTGGGATCTCAGCAGGCAGCCAGTAAACCAGCTACTGTTCCAGCTCTAGATGATTTTTTCTCCACATACAGAGCCTCACCTATTTCCTCCTTGAGGTCTATTTCAGCAGTTGTAGGGTGAACAATGCCTTCTACTTTCATGGAGCCAATATGGCTGATGTCACTCTGTGTCAGAGAAAGCTGAAAAATAATAATGAGGGGGAGGAACAAATAAATAGTAATCCAAGTGCAAAATCATTTTCATACCAAAAAGCTGGCTGAAAGAAGGCTGGATTCAGACTTTCAGAGACCAGCTATTTTATTCTCTTCAGTATGTGTGATTCTGACTTTTAGCTTTTAATTAATTAATTTGCACACCACTCAGATTATCTGGGGATATGCCTACAACTTGGGAGCTTGCTCCAGAGGAAGCTATTACTAGAAAACTAATGTTCTGACATCATAATTTAAAGAAAAAAAAGGCTGATTTTGGAAATGCTTTGGCTGAAGAGAAAAGCATTCTTCCCCTCATGCTAAGCCCCCAGTCTGTTATTGTTCTTTATTACCTTTTGTCCTGGTACAAGGCTCTTGGAGGACAAGATAGTGAAACCATCCCCAGGTCCATCTTCAGTTGTTGAATTTGAAGCTCCTTCTTTTTCATTGTCCTTTTGTTTGCTCTATTTGATAAAAGAATAAAAAAGCAAGACTTCTTAAAGGAAACAAGATAATCACCATCTAGCATTATTCAATAATGGAGAGATTTAACTTACTACAAATCTTATATTCTCAGATCAATATGTTACTCATAGCCTCGTAATCCCCTAAGATTATGTAACAACAGAGGTCTGCACGGTTTATATAATGATAAATCAGTGGTTCATCTGAGGCACTACATACTTTTGTAGTCACATTCAGAGGCAGGGCACCCACACCCATCTGTAGATTTACTGACAATTAAGGCTGTATTTATATGGGTAGGCATGTGTTAGTTTATTTTTGTTGCTAACAGAGCAGAACCTCATATTAAATCATACTTAGTCACTTAGTAACCCAGTCAAATGCTCCAATCTGAAGAAAAAAAAAACCTTCTGGTCTGAAAAACAAACATTTAAGTCTCAGTTATTAAGTGATAAAGCCTTCTTATAGCTTACTTTCAGGAGCAGAAAACCTATCAGTCCTAGAGGGCTAAAAAAGCATCTCCTCACATCTCTCAATATTTGCTTTAAGGTATGTCAAGGAGCTACCACGTCCTAACAAGTCCAAACTCTGCATGTGCACAATGCAAAGTAAGGTGGTAGCTGAGATCCATGCACAGAGGTATCCAATTAAACATCCCATTAAGCAATTCTGTTTTCTTTTTAAAGTCTGTTTCTGCATATTATCAGCTATGGAACTGTATTAAAACTTTGAAAAAATAGGCTTAATCCAAGTTTTAAAAGTTTAAGTCAAAGCTCAGTATCATTTAACTCTACCCAATGAAAAGCTCAGCAGTGTTTCAAGGTGCATGTTCTGGAACAACAAACCAAGAGCACTGATCTGGGTTACTGCTTTAGCAAATTAACCCATTTTGGACAGTGATAGGAAGATGGGCAACCCTAAGGGAAGGTGCAGTGGTCAAGTTCTGATTGATTATTCTTCTTCTAAAAATCACTAACAACAGCACAGCTAAGAACACATGAAACAATGAGCTTGTCACAATGACATTGACGTTCCATGTTGGGACAAATTCTCTTGGCAGTGAAAAATCTTTACCACCAACCCAGTAACTGTGCAAGGCTGAAAGAATGACATCTCTCTGGTAGAAAATGTTTCAGAACACAGCTTCCTTTGTTTTAAAAGGATTCACTGCCACAGAGGTAGTCTGGAGGTAAGAGCTTCTACACAATTATCAAGGAAATATTGCAGAGGGTGACAGAATCTGTACCTGCCCAGTGCTTACCTTTTTGGACGTCCGGGCCTTGGTAGACTTTGCCTTCTTCCCACTCTTTTTGTTCACCATGGATTTCCTCCCTTTCTTCTCAGGAGCAGGGGAAAGGATGGTCTCAGATTTGCCTTTGGCACCCCGTTTCTTGGCTAGAAGCTCAGGCTGAATTCTGGGCAGGACACCTCCACTTGCAATAGTCACACCTTTGAGCAACTGCAAGGAGAAGCAGTGCATGGAAGCATATTACAGATCCTCTTAGCCTGCACCACCAAAAACAGTTAGGGAGAAAATCCACAATAACAAGGAACTTGGCAGGTGACAGCAAAGTCAGACAGCACATCCTGGAGAATTTTGTTGCTGCACAATCATTCCTCCCACTTCCAGTACCCATCTTAGTGCAAACCTGTCCTTGGTGATTCACAAGCAGTGAATAAGGGTAAAAGAAGAAGAGTGTCTGTGGGCTACTTAAAAAAAAAGACTCCAGCACAGCCCTGTTCAAAGGAGGACTGGATGCAGATCTCTTTGGTAGGAAAACAGATGCAGTGAAAGCAAGGAAAAGCTCCAAGGACCTGTTTTGCAGAGGCTAACAACAGGAATGGGCTGTGATACCATGTAGAGAACAAAATCTGGCTAATTCCTAAGAGACAGCACTGGATCTAGATCCCAATTCACAGGTCACTGACCAGAAACACAGAGCTGGGAAAGGGCTGGTAGAGTTAGCATACTTTCTCTTCTGGCCTGTTTTGAATTTTTACTCCACTTGACTGGAAACAGAGCCACATGACTCCATGGACACCACATTTTCATTATTTAAAGCAGTCATATTAAGTGCAGGAGTATTCAAAGTGTGAATGACATCATCCATCTTCATACAGAGGAGATGCTCTGATCCTGACTGAACCTTTTCAGCAGCCCTGAATAGTACAATCTGCAGCCCATGCTGTGATCTCTGTCCTCACTCAACAAGTTTAGCAGAAGTGATCCCACAAGTGATCCCAGGAGTCAGGGTGCTGAAAACCACAGTTTGGGCAAACAGACAGGGAGGCAGCAATAGCAGAGAGGCAGCCAGATCCCTACCCAGCATGGGCCTCATAGCCAGTATAACAGAAAACACACATTTCTACAGCTTTTGGGAAAAGGTCTTGCACTTTTTCTTTAAGTATTGAATGTCCCTGAGGAAAAAGTGAGCATCAAAACTACTTGTTTCAACAGGACTCATGGGCTAAGAAGAACCAAAGTTTATGTCCATAAGATTTAAGATGAGGTATGTAATAACCTTAATTTTTGTTTGCTTTTTTTTAAGAGGGCACGATTTTCTGCTCCGAAAACTGCGATCTCATGACTCGGACTAATCTGTTTCTAACCTTCCCTGGTAGCACCTTCACTCAAGCCACAGCACACAGCCTGCACCAAAATGTAAACAAGCACCTGATTCAGCTCCTCATCATTTGCAACTGCCAGGAGGATGTGTCTGGGGGCAATCCTTCCTTTCTTGTTGTCCCGTGCCGCGTTTCCTGCCAGCTCCAGGATTTCAGCTGTAACACATCAAGATAAAAACCAGTAACAAAAATGCAGCTTAGGTACATGCTGCATACACATTTTACACTGCTTCTTAATATCCCTTTACCTTTTCAGGGATGTTTCCAGATTTAAAGGGACTCACTTCTCACTAGACAAAGGCAGAAACCAAACCCCACTCAATATATCTCTAAATTTCGATAAATTCATTTGTCCTTCCTAATTCTCTAAAGGAGAAAATATACTAAGCTTGGTTCACATAATTTCGTTTAAGAGTCTCAAGTCAGAATTCTCTTTCAAAAAGGCAAAAAACCCTAAAAATGTACATCAGTAGTCCAGAATTTATCAGCAGCCCTGTGAAAACAGAACAATCAAGCATGCAGTGAAAGCCCCAACCTGGAACAGACAGCTCTGGCAAACAGCAAGGATTCTCAGGACCAGGGAAGATGAAGACTGAGGTGCATTTGAAGAAATACTTGGAAAGCCAACACACTAGCCAGGCACTGCTGGAATTCTGCATTAAAGGGCACTGAAAATCTGTGAGAAGCTTCATTTCAGAACAAGAGATGAAAGGTTTGATCCAGATGCAAGCAGAAACAACGTGAGAGCTTCAATACATGGAATATTGATAGAAGGGTCCTTCTACATCTCTGGGAATAGGAGGTCACTTCAAAGGTAGTTGGTCTAACTACCAGTTAGAGAAACAATATAAATGTTGTAACCAAAGTCACTGAGCTTTTCCTAATTATTGCAGAAATACAGACACATCTCCTTAAGTTTATTTGGACTGTAACAATCAGTATCATTCATTAGCTTACATAGTTTGACCTCTACTCAGAAGTTATTTCTCATGTAAGAACTCTACTGAACTCTACTGTTTCTACTGAACACTGAGAAGGAAGGAGAACAGAATTTTTTTCCCTCCAATTACTCCTAAAAATCATATCCACACTTTTTTTTAATTTTAAAAATATACAGTGTCCTTGTCTTCTGGGTTTATGTTTGTTAGTAACAGGAATATGAAAATTACAGCCAATCAGTGTCCTGTTGATAATTTATTGATGTCTTAATGACATCCTACTCCTTTTTACAAACTACATAAAGAACTATAACGACTATAAAAAGAAGAACTTTCATGAAAAATCTAGTGGAAACATACATAATGTCTGGCTAAAATCCAAACTATTTCAACATGGGGCTTAGCTCTGGCTCATGGGAAAAATACAAGCTTTCAATTCCACTCAGAATAACAAAAGTACAAACTTGTCTTCCAGTTTTCACTGCTATGCAGCACACATATTTAACTGAATGTTGGAAATGTAAAAGCCTTTTTAAAAATATTTATATACATATTCACAATGAAGTGTAAAAGTTAGGGCAGGAACCTCTCAGCTCTAGCATTTCCTAGTCTGTCCTGGATTTTAAAGGAGGAAACTGAAAAGAGATCTCACATAATCCAGCTATATTCATCCCCATGGAGCTGCAAGTGTCAGACCCTCTCCCAGACCTCAGCCAGCAGAGCTAACACAGCAGCAGACAGCAGGAACAGATCCCATCCATTGTGCAGACCAGCAGAGAGCAAGAAAAGAGACCCAGGCTCCTCCAGTGGGTTTTGCAGATGTGTGCTGACAGCAGAGGAAAATTGCATTGGGGAAAAAAAAAAAAAATCCAAAACCAACACATACTTACCTGGGTGGGAACTGAAGTTCTTTCAGGTGTGCCAACAACAGGCACATCCTGCTACCTGTGTGCTCACCCCACTGCCCCAGGTTTGGGTCCTTTGGCCAGCAGCATCCTGATGGTGCACTCTTAGTCCTCTGCCTAATGTTAAGAGCAAAAAAGGCAGAACACTCAAATGCCAGCCACAGGACACTGGGAAGAAGGGAATCCGAGGCAGAGGTGATGTATGGCAGATTGTGGAATATGTACATGACTTACCAAAGGATGACAAACATTTGCATAGGTAACTGATTGCCTTACCTCCCTCTAGTGAAGGTTTCTACTCCTATTTTTTCTAATGGTTGAGGCAGGGGCTCATAATCTTAAGAATATAAAATGGCATTAACAAAACACAATATCAAAATTGGAGGCTTCAGTTATCACATGCTCTGCTAACAATAACAGATCCCTAAAGAAACTGCTTTACATTTCAAGTAGAAACTTCTTAACCACTGAGTTTATCTAAATTGTAAAAAGACAAGTCTGAGAATATAGGTCTTATAATACCTATATAAATAGATATTATAGAAGGAATATAGAATACAGGTCCTATACCATAACAAGCTCTCTTGGAACTGGGCATCTTGATATTCTCAGCCATGAGTTAGTTTTACTTTGTGCGCTAAGCACAGGCATTAAGAATTACATTGAAATCTCAAATAATATTGCTTCCTGCAAGAGTCAAAATCCACAAAGGTGCCTCCACATCAGAAGTTTAACTTCAAATCCAGACATCTTCAGAAGCACATAACTCTCTTCCAGCAGAGACAAGCTGCAGCCAAGTTATGACCTGAATAGAATTACATCTTGTCATCCTGTGACATACAGGGAAAAAGAGTTTTCTTTAGCTGATGGATCAGCAAATTTGAAATGTCTGGGAACTAAAGCATCCTAGCCATGCCAAAGGTTTTTGTTCAGCTGAGCTTGTAGGAAAGTGGACTGCTAAGATCTATGAGAATTACTGATAGCAAATTGGAAAGATTTCGTCCAGGTTGTCTTGTTTTCCACCTCTTCTTCAGGAGAAATTGTGTCAGCTCCTGTTACACTACCACATAAAAATCTACCTTTACTCTGCAAAAATCTATTAATGATGGAGTCTGTGTCCTCCATTTACAGGTGGAAAGATGCTGGATTTGTCTCTGCATGGCAGATGAGCACAACAGACAGAAGAGTATTCCAGGTGACTCCTATGAAGAAGGAAGCCTTTGCTGGTGGTGTGTTCTGCCCTAATTTAGACAGGATGGCTTTCCATTGAGATCTTCCACAAGTTCCTCTGACCAGCACACCCTGACATGACTTATGCTTCCCCATCAAGGAGCATCTGTATTCTCTGCCTACTTTTTGGGAAGATGCCCTGTGGGACATATGCAGTTGATGTTTGCTTTGGGTGGTTGTGCCTGCAGCTCTGTGCACACTCAGACCATGAGTCTGTTGCAAAGTCCCAATCAGATGGGACTCAGGCCAATTTTTCAGAGAATTTAAACTCTGAAGCCAGTGGAATTCTCAGCAAACACAACCTTCTGGATAGGAATTAAGCTGCAGTTTTACAATATGATTTTCAAGCCTAAAATGTAAAACAGCACAGATATTAAAAAGAAAGGTCTAGAACTGTGAGAAGATCTTCATATTAGCTGATCAGTTGAGGTGAAAGTACCTCTTCCTGAGATTCTACCACCTCTACACTGTGGTGATCGCTGGCATTTTAACAATGGGGTTGATAAGGCAAAGTGCACATTTGGGGGTGATAATGGCTGTGAGATGCTGCCATGATCAATCTTGCTTGCAAAGGAAAAAACCAGGGGTCTTGTATCTCTGTGGCACAGAACACATACCAAAGCCAAACAGCAGCCTCAACTCCATAAAGTGGGAGTAAGAATGCTCCAGATGCATGTGCACCCTCTGGATGATGCCAGCCACGAGGCTCAGTGCTCTGGGGCAGCACAAATACAGGCCAACAGCAGACCACACAGGACTGGTCACTCACAGAGATCTGCTGGCCCATGCCAGCCCTGGAGGAATGCAGGCACTCAGGTGGTTCTGGTCCTGTCTGACCCTTCCAGCCTCATCCACCTTGCCCCTATCCCAGCCATGACCTGCTTCCCCACAGCTCCAATCTCCTTTCCCTGGCAAGCCACACCAAGACTTCTATCTCAGCACCTTTCCTGAACAGTCACTGCTTTTTCTCTCTATTCAGGCTCAATATTCCTGCCCAGGTTCTTCACGACCAGCACCCACTCCATCCAACCCTTGGCCTATTTCCTATTTTTTCAACTTGCTCTCCAGCTTCCTAGCAGGATATCTGGACACTCCTCACCAATTATTTGCCTACTGCCAGTAGCCAGACCTATCCCTGCTCCTGTCTCTAACATCAATATTCTTCTTCCACAACCCCTGCCTCCCAACAATGTTATGATTTGGGAGCTGAGAGAGGCTGGAACGTGTTCAGTGAGGACCAAGTCTTCAGAGATTTTAGATGTTAAAGTCAAAGAAGTCCCTGCTGCGCATGAGCAACCTGTATTTTATCTAAGTTAGAGGTTGGCCAAAGAGAACAGATTTCTCTGAGGTGGCAGAGACCACCCTTCCCCTTTTGTAAAACATCAAATCTCTGCTCAAACACAGAGAAGCACTCAGGGGTTTAGAGGAGAAGTTTTCCTGGATGTTTTAACATAACAAAAAAATATGTCCAATCTGCTTCTGTGAAACAGCTAAAAAGTGACAGTCCCCTATTGCCACCCTCCCAGATTTAGCCTGAAGGAGTTCCCCTGCGTGCAGTCTTTCATCCTAAGGAACCACCATTTCACAGCTGCAAATCCAGAAGAAAAGAATGACATTTGTAATAGAAAGATCAGATAATGTTAAGAAAATTTAGCTGTTTGACATATACTACCCTTGGAAAAACCTATTTTGTTTCTAGAGGCTTCCCAAAACCGATGACTTTATTCACCTGTAATATTAGCAATAACTAGATCAGTAGGTCTAGATGCTGCAATGCTTTTTTTTTTTTTTTTTTTTTTTTTTTTTTTTTTTTGACTGAACTCTCCACCTTTGTAATATTTCCAAACAAGACCCTGGATAGAGCACAGGAACTTTGGTTTGGAAGGAACACAATCCACCACAGATGTTTGCAAGAAACTACTCCATTCCATCACAATATATACAGGAGTTCTCTGCTGAACCAAACAGCTGAAAATAGTACTCCCTTACAATTTATGTGGGCTCCCAGCCTACACCTCTAGCAATCTTCTTGCCTGGTTGACTACACATTCTTTTTTTTCCAAAGCAAAGTGTAGGCCCACACATAATCTGCTCATATCAGATTAATGATTTAAATTAAACTGCTCTTACTATCCAGGAGCAGAGCCAAGACATACATTGTTCTAGTTCAGGTAATAGGCAAACAGTGCTGACCACAAGTCAGTCTGCACCACTGAAATGTTGCACATACCAGATGTGCTGCTGACAATTTATTACAGCACCTTGTAAAAATTGCCACAGCTCAGAACAAGCATCTCCAAATGTTTATCCAAGAAATATCTCCCTATGGAGTAAGACAAGAAAAGAAGTGTTTCTCTCCAGACAGAAAGTCAGCAGAGTCACAATGCATCACATTATGTTATAAAAGTTATTGTGATTTCTTCAACACAAGCAATGCTTTGTCACTCCAGCTCCAGAAGTAGCCTCAGGGGAAAAAAAAAAATAAAAATTGATTCTCATCCTGGAATGTACTGCCACAAACATGGACATTTTCATAATGTACTATTAGGCTTCATGATAAATTTAGTGTTAATAGTAAAATTGTGAAATTAGTGAAATTTATTAGTGAGATCTCAGATTTTCTCCACACCTTTGAAGGAAAATAATGCTTTTATTGTCTGGTAGTGAGAACAAGCTTCACATGTAAGACAGCAGTGTTTACATAAAATCTGTTGCATGGACAACCAGGCTCCATGCAAGCTGCTTCATGCCACCTTGGCAATAAACTACACTCCTGAAACACAACTCACTCAACTAATTCCATCCAGGTTGTGACTCCTCACAGATTCTCCAATGCACCTCAGTCTTGATCTGTAACCCCCGAGTACCCTGAACCAGAATCCTCTCTGCTCCAGGAATTCTAACCATTTGCTGAAGTGCTATTTTCCATAATTAAACAAGAAAATCAGCAGATATGATCAAAGGACACTCTGAAATACTTCTGTACAGAATCACAGTACATTGTGATTGTGGTGATACCAGGTGATACCATGGGACACCTGCCCCTTCCTCAAAGTTCAATTTCAGAAAGGCAGGAAAAAGAAAACTCAGGGCATGTAAGAAGAATTAACCACAGAATACTTTCTTTATACACTTAGGCAAAGCAAAAGGGTTTTCAAAATTAAAAAAAAAAACACTTTTATATTTCATAGTACTTAGATACTCTCCTGCAAGGAGAAATGCAGCCAGCAAAACAGTTCTGTCACTTAAAAAGCACAGAAGCAGCACAAGGTGGGTTTGGGTTTTTTTCTTCTCCTATTATTCACATTCAGGTGTATCAAAAAACCTAATTAATATCATTTTTGTCTAGGACAAAAACTACACAGATGTTCAAAGCAATTAAAAATAACACTTCCAGCTAGTGACCAAGCATGGTGCCTCTAAAGGAGAGAATTTCCACCCCCAGCCTCTCCAGGAAACAAATAACCTCCTCAGCATTTTCAGCAGCTTTCAACAAATCCTGATTTCCAGGAGTGCTCCACATGTTCACATCCCATCCCGTGGCTAACCCTGTCCTCTGTGTGTGAGGAGCACTGCCAGGAGCAGCTCTGGTTTACCTGCGAGGTACTCTATGACAGCTGCCATGTACACGGGCGCCCCGACCCCGATGCGGTACTTGTAGGTGCCTTTCTTCAGGTAGCGCATCATCCTCCCCACGGGGAAAATCACCCCGGCCCTGCTCGAGCGCGACAGTTTGGACATTTTCTTCTTCCCGCTCCGCCCCGACATCTTGCAGCCTCGTGCTTCTCAATTCGCCTTGCTCCAAATCCGAGGGCTGCAAGAGAAAACCGGCAGGATTGGTGAGAAACACCTTCACGTGTTGCTGCTGCTCCAGAAGAAAAAATTCAAACCCGCCCTCAACGCCTGTTAAAGTGCAGGCATTGTTCACTAAAAGCTGGATAATTGGAATATTTGCTATAACTTTGTTTTCGAACTGCACCGTCAGTGTAGCAATAGCAGGAGCAAATAAAACAAACCTTGTTTTCTCCTTATTTTTCTGGCAACCACAAGATTAGGGATAAATGCACAACAAACCCTGGAATCTGCCACTCCACTCCAAAGCTTGCATGTGGTCACAATTACACCTCCAGTTCTCACTCTCAGTCAAATAATGTTTGGGAAAGTTTTAACTCTGTTTACAAAACCTGGTTTTATCTCCATTTTGATAGTTGCCCTGAGGGCCCAATTATGAGCCTGGTTACTCCTCGGAAGCAAACAAAGAGCAGGTCTGCCACAGATGGTATTTCTGCCAAGGAAGGTACAGTTACCTCACTCCCAGCACTCATTCACCTCAATGAAACAAGGAAACACAACGAGGGAGACACTTGGAAAAGCATTAAAATGAATCTAGGTGATACTGCCAGATTTTATCATAATCTTTTCATTTATGATATCAAAGGTCAGCAGGGAGCTGTAAAAACTTGGCATGCCCTTGTGTATCAGCCAGACAATTTTTTCTTTCTGCATGCAATGTATTATGTGGGCATGATAAGGAAAGTTGGGAAAGATTAAACCAGTAAACCTATCAGACACAGACACATCAAAATTGGCATTGCTCATCATCCCACTCTGAATTCCCTGCCAACTGCCAGCCTGGAACCACGAGTGGTGGTAACAGAGCTCAAAGGGAAGGAGAAAAGAAGTGGGGAGGTATGATATTAGTCTTCAGAGATGCAAGAGGATGCTCTGAAGGTGGAGAGAGCAAGCGTTCCCTACTCTTACAGAAGCTGTATGGCAGAGGGGAGAGAGCAGCACCAGACTCGGTCAGACAGGGAGGCAGCAGAATCTTCCCATCAGGACAACTTCAGAACAATTTGAGGATGTATGTCAGAAATCACTCGAGCAGCACTGGATCTGCCTTGGGACTGGAGGCCAGACAAGCTTCCTTCCTTAATGAAGTTTGCAACTTGTGAAAAACCCTATATAAACTTTCAATTTCATAATAATTATAACCCTTAAAAACGTGTCATTTTCAGTTTGTGACAACTGACATCCAAATAATAATCCTAGGCTGGGAATTAGGCTTTTAGCCATCAGAGGAGCCAATTTCTGGAACAGCTTTCTCTTTAGAGCAACAATAACTCTTTTTGAAGTGGAACTTAACAAACGTATGCAGTAGGGTACAAACAGGTTCCTGCAATGCTGGCAGGACAGTTGCATCACCCAAAAGTTCAGTCCAGGACTGAAACCCCTATAGAGAGCCATGCTGAAAGAGCACACTACCTGTATCAAAATTGTATTAAGCTAACCCCTCATATATTTGTTCCTATAGCATCAAATCCCTGTTGAGTGAAAATCAATGGAAAAAGGCAGACGTCAAGGGATTAGATCCACAGAAAATACCACTGTTACACTTGATCTCCATGACAGAAAATCAAAACATAGTTGTATACAATTAACCACACTGATCTGGGCCTTGCTGTTGCATTATATAAATTTATGTTTAATTACTCACTTTTGGCTCATCCTTCTGTTACCATCACTGAACTTTCCACCCCTGCCTACTCCTTTACTTTCCCCTTCTCTCTCACAGGAAGCCCTCTGCCATTATTTACTCCCCTGCTGCCAAGCCAACTTTTGGAATCCCAAAATACTCTCCAAATGCACTGCAGGTAATGTTTGCATAATTCTGTGAGAGCTTAAATACAAGAAGTTTCAAAACTCTGCCAACACTGTCTCTGCTTTGCAGCTTACATGGACCAGGGTGCACTGAGGAGCAGCAAACACAGCAGTGTGAGCAGTGTGCTCTTGTCTTGTTTTGACTCCTACAGGAGGTAATTTTTGGTAGAAAGCCAAGCTCGGGCATAGTCACAGCAGGATCTGGACAAATAAACATGTGGAGAAAACTCCTGTGAACCTGGACAAAGAAATCCCACAGACAGGGATCTGGTTTCCTTGCAGGAAGAGGCACATGAGCTCAGCCCTGCCACACTCACCTGAACTGCAACCAGCAGGTAAAGAGCTACAAGTTGAGCACTGCTGTCTTAATTCCTCACTTCTGAGGACACAGCCAAGCCTCAAGGGCTTATCAGCTGAAAAGTCTACCCACACTCGCTCCCTCTCTGCTAGCTGATTCACCATCTCTACCTTTCTCCTCACGAAGTGCAGCCTCCGTTTAAAAATAAACCTGTGCCACTCATGCCAAGTCCGTCCTCACTGAGCTACAAGGGCTGTATCTGTATCTGGCTGCCGTGACTTTGGGCTTGGGCAATTTAAAGCAATTATTTTCCCTATCCCTTAATTGGCCAAAGCACGCTCCCACTCTGCCATGACTCCAACATCCCTGTGTTGCTATGGGGGATTGAGTAGCTACAACATCTCATGGAGCTCTCAACAATATGATTGCAAGTAGAGCTTTCCTCTGCTGAGTTTTGCCTTCTTCAGAGCCCAAGGCAACCAGTGACATTTTCCTTCTGCCTCCTGGAAAAATACCTAAGAGTCCACCTTCCACTGGACCAGGTTGCTCCAAGCCCCATCCAGCTTGGACTTGGGACACTTCAAGGGATGGGGTAGCTGCAGTTTCTCTGGGCACCCTGTGCCAGGACATCACCACCTTCACAGGGAAGAATTAAGGGAAGAGCTCCTTCCTAACATCTGACACAAATCTCTCCTTTTTTAGATTTAAACCACTTCCCCTCGCCCTGTCACTGTCTGCCCATGTAAAAAGTCCCTCTCCCTCTCTCACACGCCTCATTCAAGCACTGAAGGGCTGCAGTAAGGTCTCCCCAGAGCCTTGTCCCGGCCAGGTTGAACATGCCCAGCTCTCCCAGCCTGTCTCCTGAGCAGAGAGGCTCCAGCACCCGGAGCACCGTGACTTCCAAACACTGAGAGAGCTCCAGCTCAGCAAAGACTAAAATAAAGGAGGTGCAGGACTACCCACACAGCTGCACTTCCCTCATCGCCAGCGGAAGATCTATTAGAACAGTCAGGAGTTGACAAGGAACCCACAGACGTACCTTGGATCCAGCTTGGGCTGCACATTCATTTACAAACGAAATATTTGTGAAAAATAACGCAGAAAACCTGAAGCAGGGGCTCGCTGTCTTTGCTAAGGCACCAAAGCACAAACATAGTGCTGTTCAGAGTGCAGGTGTGGCGTCTCTCGGACTCCAGAACCATCCACACAGAGCGCGTTACCAGTGAAAGAAGCTGCCAGGGCTCCCCAAACCCGGGGGTCCCTCCAGAGGCAGCTCACACTCACAAACAACATCGAGCGACCCCTGCGGCTGAGAGGTCGGGCCTCGGGACGAGCCCACAGAGAGCGCTCGGACCCCGCCGAGCCCGGGGGACACCGCGGCCACACCGGAGCCCGAACCCCCTCAGAGCCGCCCCGCCCCGCCCCGCCGCTGCCCGGCACCGCCGCCCCGCCCACCGCCCCGCTGATTGGTCGCTGCCGCAGCCCGGGCCGGGCACGGAGCGCGGTGATTGGCTGCGAGCCGCCTGATGGACGGGTGCAGCAGGCGGGCCGCGCAGGCGCCCTGAGGCGCAGCGGAGTGCGTGCGCGTGGGGGTGTGGCCGCGGCTTTCCCGCGCAAACGCTGCCCCGTCACGGCCCCCCTCACGCCGCCCTCAGCGAGCGCCGCCGCCGCGGAGGCTTCGCCCGCTGCCCGCCAAGGGACGGCTGCGGCGGCGGCCGCGCGGCCCCGGAACGGGAAGCGCTGCGGGGGCCGAGCGGGGGCAGCGAGCGAGGAAGAACCGCCCCCTCCCCCCCATACACAGCTTACCCGGGGCCAGCCCCGCGCGCGCCGCCGCCGCCTCGCGCCCCCCCCTCCCTTTATGGCCGCCCCTCACCCGCCCCCCTCACGCCCTTTCCCCTCACGGCCTCGGCCATGGTCGGGCCCTCCCGGAGAACAGCAGCGGCGCCGGGAAGAGGAAGAGGAGGAGGAGGTGGGTGGTGCGGCCGAGGAAAGAGGGAAGGAGAGGAGCAGGGCCTCGCCGCGGCCCCCGGAACCCCCGCGCCGCCGCTCCCCTCACCTGCCGGCGCCCGCCGCCGCCGCCTCCTCCTTCTTGTCTTCCCTTCCTCTTTTTCCTCCCCCTCTTTTCCTCCTCTCCTTGCCCCCCCCTCCCCTTTCCTCCCCCTTTCCCTGTTGGGCTCCGCCTCAGCCGCTCTCCCGTATTGTATGTTTCAATGGCGATGGCGGCGGCTGGCGAGGGGGCGGCAGGGGTTCCCTCCCGCTCCGCACATACCGCCTCTAGGAGGAGTCACCGCAGCCGGGCCCGCTACAGCCCCCCTCTCTCGGCTGCGCCCTCCTCGCCCGGGCCCCAGCGCTGCAGCGGGGCCAGCAGCCCCCTCCCCGCCAGCAAAGAAAAGCCCCCCCGACCCTAGTCCCAGTGGGCTTGCGGTAGCCGGGAGCGTAAAGGCAGAAAGCCTTCCCATCCTTTCCCAGAGTGGAGGAGTTCGGAGATGGAGAGGTTTCAAGGCGATCCAAGATTGGGGTAAAGCTCAAGGAGCGCCTGGTTTTTGTTAGAGAGATCCATCCATCCCTCTATCCCTTTGGCACTGCGTGCCTCGCCATAGTGCCTCTAACCCAAATATTCCAGCATTCCCAAATCGGTTTGGAACGGCCGTAACAAAGAGTGCCGGCAGCTCTTTGTGTTGTCTTGCATTGGAGCGTTCTGGGCGCTCACGGGCTTTCCAACTCGTCCATGAGGGCTGCAAACTTCCCTTCCAAATGGAAGCTGAGGGATTTTTCTTTTGTTCCCTGCAGTCGCACGGATTCAAGAGCTCGAGCTCCAAGAGATGCAATAAGCGATTGTGTTTTGAGTCTTGGCAGCGCCAAATCCATGAGCAGAGGCTGGTGCAAACAGGAGAGTACAGGGCTGCACCTCTTTAACCCATCTCAGGTATATTTTCACATCAGACTGGGTTTATAGCTTCATTCCTATACAAATACATTGTTGCACCGATTTTGCTATAAAGACATTAGGGTGCTACTGTAGTGCACTAGGAGATACATTATTAACACAGACCACTCCTTGCTTGCAGTGTTGCTTTAGGAGGGTGTCTGGGAACAACAGAGAGAAAGAACCATTCATGCATTCAGCATTCTCTTTACCACTGTAAAAAATCCTAAAAGATTCACTTGAGTTTGGTTTTTGGCTCCATCAAAGTAAGCAATTCTATGTCTGCACAGAATTGGATATGGTGGGTAGAAAAGCAATGAAATATTTCCCCAGGTTATGTTAATTGTGGATTGCACCATCTCATGAAGAATGAGTTCAGGACCTGCATTTTCCTGTGACCTTGGGTAAAGCAGTTCCCTTTACACAGCTGTATTTTGACTGTCGTTAAAATGGAAATAAAGATACCTTTTCTCTTTTCAACCATTGAGTAAGAGCCTCAGTGCATTGGTGTGGGTTAATTCATTGGAGTCTGTTCTCTTCCTCATTTCTTTTTGAAAACAAGGTCAAAATGCCTTGAGACCATAGGAGAAAAATCTCATGTATGACTTATTTTACATGTAAAAGGAAGCCTTACCTTTATCTTGCCCGCTGAGAGTTGAAATTTATCAAAGAAGATATCTGTAGGCTTGCCAGTGTATTGAACCATATTGGGAGGGTAGGAGGAAGCTCAGGAAGATTTTCAAGCACTAAGCATAAAAATTAATGACGATGTAAAACCCATGTGAAAAGGGAGAAAAGCATTTACATGTCTCTATTTCCAGATACAAATAACTGCATCCAAAAACCCTTACAATCATGCATGCAGTACGTGGCCTTGTAATATAAAATAATTTGAGATGAGGCAAAATAAGCATCCCAGGTTTTTGAAAACATTCCCAGTTTGTTAGAGTTTAACATCAAATAGTTGCTGTGTGATAAGAACACGAGCATGTGGGAGGTCTTTCAAGGGAAAAAAAAAGTCTTTGTGTGAGGCAAACTTTCAACATTAGAACTCCCTCTGTTTCTAACAACATTTTTTCTGTTTATAAACAGCATTCTGAAGAAGATAGGAGTGCTGGAGAAGTGTGAGAGAGGACACTGAAATTTTTCATAGTGTAGCACTTTTTATGTCTGTCATAGATGTCTGAATTTTAATACCAATGTTTGTGCTGTTGTGATTTTAATAGTTTCATCATAAACTCATATTCCATTTTTTATCTCTCCAGTGGATACAACCCATCCTTAATCTAAAAATTGAAAGCATTGTGTGGATATTTTATGTTGCTTCAAATGTTTCTGGAAGATTCGGAGTCACTTGGTGACACAATAAAGAATTTTGGAGTAGAGCAGATCAGAGCAAGGCAACACTGGAACAGTTACCGGGTGTGAATTGTTGTTCAGGAACAGCAGAACCCTTGGAACCAGCTGCTTTTTAGAGCAGGTAAGAGACTCCTGGTCACAGTCCCTGCGTGTTCCAGCCATTTAGATGGAGCTGCTCAAGGCAGAGCTGTTATTAACCCTCATTTGTGCCATGCTGGAGTCAAGCAGAGCTTTCCCCACTCAGCAGGAGTGGGGCCTGCCCTCTCTAGGTTGTGCAAAGACCATCTGCCTGTTGCCTTCCGAGCGCAAATACAATCTGTTACTTTGTCAAAATAAACAACACATCTATCTGATCATTTCTAGCCTGCTGCCTGCTTGACTCCCCAGCGAGGAGGGAAACAGCCTGTTTATAGCACTCTCATTTTGGGGCAGAAGCTGTTATATCTCAAACATTGCAGTGAATATTTCATAGCTCCAGAACCCAGAGACAGGGCTTCACTCTCGCTCGGGCTGGCAGGCGTTCAGGGTCGTCCTGGCAGGACAGGAATGCCAAGTGCTCCAAAAGCTCCATTTTATGTGTGTATATAATCCAGGGAATTTGATCAAATCAGTGTAAGCATTGCCTTGACATTAGGATAACCAAATGCAATCAAAGTTGATTTGTTTCTATATGATGGTCATGGAGAACAGCTGTAACAACTGAGTTCTGCAACTAATCTATATTTCTGTAATGAATGATTTTTCCCATTTTTAGCCATTTTTAAACCCTTTCTCAACTTTTCATATTGCTTATATGATTGTTATGCCAGTAGATTTGGTACCATGGGCTAAAGAAGCCAGAAAACCTACATCCTAATTTTCTGGAGAACTCTCTTTAATAGTACTTTCTTAAATTAGACCATCCCACATAGTTCAGAATTTAAAGTCTTTGTATGTGTCAGATTCTGACACATTGTTTAACATGGGCTGATTAGCTGCAGTCACAGGTTAGCTATAGTGTGTAAGAAAGGGGAAAGATCTTTCCTCCCCAAATAGCAACTGATTCGCAAATGTGGCTTATTAACTTAACAAAATACCAAAGATGCCTTTTCATCCTTTAAAAGGAGGTTTTAATCCTTGTTACTTATCCTTAAATGCAGCTATGCAGACTGCAGGGATCATTATCTTAATTATTCCTTAGTCATATAAGTAAAAATACCAATGGAATGTTTAATTACAATCAACATGACTTTTTGTTGTTGTTGTTGTGGGGATTTTTTTGGGTTTTGGGGTTTTTTTTGTGGGTTTTGCTTTTTTTCTTTTCTAATGGAAATTTACAAATATATCTTTCAGAATGAAGAAAAAAAGAATAAGGTAACAAACCCCAGGAAATAACATTGTTTTCACCTGAGGAATACATTGTAGGATCCTTCTCCACAACTCAGAAATCACAGCCAGAAGGGGATAGGGAAAACTCTGGGAATCACAAGTATAGAATGGCCTCTTCAAAGAATTAGAACAGGTAAAGACTTGTAGCTAAGGAAACTGAGTGGTGACTTGAGAAAGGACTGATGCTCTTGGCTTGGTGCTCTGTGCCTCCCCAGGGAATGCAGTTTTTTACATTAACTACTAAAATACCTATTTCAGTTTCTGAGTTTGAGGAAAGCTCGATGGATAAAACCATACTTTTTTGAGTGATGCTTTTGGCAAAAGATCAATGTGATAACCAGGCACTGCCAAGCTAAAAGGCAGAAATGCCTCTATCCCTGTCAATTTATTTAAGAAAACTACTTGCAACGATGTGCATTTACTATAGCACAGCTTTTTGGTGCAGAAAGTGACCCATTCTTTTTCTGGGGACTCCTGATGCCATGATTTGGGTTTGGCATTTGCAGAACTGTATTTGTTTGTCAGAGCAGCAAAGATGCAGCAATGTGCCATAGCACTGTTTGAGCACCGAGTCACTCAGCTCCCTGTCTGCACTGAACAGATCACACTTCCCACTTCTCACTGTGTTGCAAAGGGATCTCAGATCTGATTGATTATTCCTGTGCTAATAAGGATTTCTGTCCCTTTGCTGTCACACGCTCTGGTGTAGTATGGAGCAGTGACACATTTCCTTTCTCCTCTGGGGACACAGACAAGCACACTGTCTCCCTGGCTCAGCTCCAGGTTCTTTTGAGAGCAGCTTCACAGGTAAGGACAGCACAGCACTGCCTGCTTATCTGCTTTCATAATTGTTCCTCAGTTTGATTTCAAACAAAACCATTTACCTCATTACCTAATTTTTCCTGCTAACTGCATAGCCCTAAAAGAAAACAAAAAATCTCAGCTGTGTCCTATAAATAAATGAAAATGTTTTGAAACAAGCCAACCTTTGGGTCTCAGCCTTTGGTTTGTCTGAGGCAGGACGGAGCAAGCCTCCAGAACATTTATTTATTGAGCAAGTGCAAGATTTCACTGCTCTACCAGGGTAGAACAATACAGGAGCCATCACTTTATTAACAAGAGTGACCTTGAAGCCTTAAGGAATGATAAAAGCAAAAGTTTCAAACACATACTCCATTCCCAGTTGGATCATCAAAGCATGTTTGTTTTCCTGTATAACTCTAGGCATCAGTCCCTGTTAAACATCCAGATCCTTGAGGGTTTGGCTTCACTGCAAGCTCACTGTCTGTACCCAGAGGAGGTCAGGAGTGAAGCACACTTTTGCTGTCTGGCCACTCAGAGCTAATGGACTTTCATCACAACGCTGATTGCAAGGAACCTGCACTGCACTGCATTGGTGCTTGGGCTCACTCAGAAATGCACCCGGGCATACAGGAGAGGAGGGGAAGGGAGAGACGTACGGACACCTTCCAGTTGTTTCAGTTTCAGGCAAAGACAACACACAAAGCTGATAATTATTTTAGCATGGGCATAATTAGAGTCTATCTCTCCCCTCTTTGCCCTTGCTGTCTCAGTTCCACACTTAGTGTGGGTTTGTGACTTATGGTTGATTAATTCCTGCTGTGCCATGGGAGGCTTCAGGCTTTCTCCCACTGCAGATTCTGCAGTGTCCAGTGCTAGGGCTGAGCGGATGTTGTTGCCTTTCCCTTACACAGGCACTAGGCAGGACTCTGTCCTCTCTCCAGCCATCTAATTTTATAGTGATAAGAGTCTTTTTGAGGTTTCTCTCCTAAATCCATCGACATTTCCCACCAGTTCCGCAGTTCCCGGGCCCGACTGGCAAACAGCAGATGGCGTGGTTGCCTCAGCACAGGAACCTAAAGCCCACCCCCAAAGGAGACCTGAATTCACCTGTAAGTGAATTTATGGGCTAGGATTTGCATGTGGTGTCATTTACAAAAGACACAAACTATGTGCAGGTAAACAGGCATTTTTATAAAAGGAGAAGAAAGTATGTACATCGTAGGGAACAAATGCAGACTGTAATGGAATAGCTATCTGTGTATGTATTTAATTTATAAATTAAAATAGAAACTTCACTAAAACATTGACACAAAGGAGTAAAGCTTCAACACAAGGCACAGGGAATTCAGCAGACTCCTCTTGGAAAACAATGGGAGGACACTTTAAATATGATGTCATGTTTACCATTACAACCACCCCCAGCCAGAGATATTTTTCATAACCTCCTGCCCGTTTTCTTAGCCCACTTTTAGTTATCCAAAACCCCATTCCCCAAGCAAACTGCCTCTTAAAATCTCACTTTTTTTTTTTCTCCTAATATAGATAATTAATGTAAACACCTCACTAAAGTAAGGTATTTAAAACAGTTAAGATACAGCTCTGCATAGCAGTTTTTATCACAATATAAACCAGCACCTCTGATAATATCAGCACTGGCTTCATTATCTGATAAATGGGTACTTGGTGATTAAACATAAAATTCCCATCTTTTACAAGAAGACAGAAATGCTTTGAAGGTGCTATATTTAAGCAACACTTTACTTCTACAAAAACTCAGCTTTATTTACTACTGAGGAGTGGATTCAGGAGGTTCTTTAAGTGTATCTCTGGTTTCCAGGAGAGGGATGGTTTCATTGAAATCACTGGATTAATTAATTAAGGAAACGTGTAACTGAAATTCAGCTTTTGTTCTAACAAAAATTCCTAAGCTATTTTTCACTCATACAGATGGAAATCATTTACCTGAATCCCTTTCCTTGTACATGTTGAGTGCTTAGTCCTTTAGTGTCCTTTTAATCTTATATCACACTGTGAAAAGAATTGCTTAAAAACTTAATAGTGGAAAAATATTTAGGAAGAAACACCAAATAATTACAATATTTCAATTATTTTATCATCAGTATAACTCCTTATGGCACAGCCGTCTCTGCTTTTGTAAAATATTGCTAGGAATGGTCAACATGGAATTCAGAATTCCCTGGATTGAAACCCAAACAAATCAGCATTATTGTAATAACAAGAAAAAAAGTGAAAAAGAAAAGTCAAATGCTCATTTTGGCTGAAGAAGCTCCTACAGAGGTTGAAAAGTTTGTGGGAAAGAACATCCCTTTGTTCTCTTCATTCTAGCAATTATTAAGCGTGGAATTTTGTGGAAGTCCAAAAAATTCCAAGTAGCTAAACTATGTCAAAAGGAGTTGAAATAAAGTCTTAGAAACAGCACAATGACAGTAAAAATTACTGGTAGCACAAAAGTATACACAGCACATACATGAATCAATGCCAAATAACATTGGATATTCAATATACAAGCTGAAAAGCTCAGTGTGAAAAAAAAAAGTGTACAAAACATTCAGATTTAAACATCTCAATCAGTGTCTATAGGAGAGACACAGAAACAATGCCCTGTCAAGTCTACTCACAATTCATCACTTTACTACAGCTACAATAAATATTCTACATCCTATGCCATCAAGAGGGGAAAAATCTCTCTTGTAAAATACAAGGAAACCAGATATGTAAGGACACAGAGTTGCTTCAGAAATCATTCTCCTGCAGGTCGTTAGTGTTTGTCTGGTGCTGGCTGATGAGCAGATTTTGGACAGAAAGTGTCCCAGTACCACAGAGTTTGGTGTCCAAGTGACACAAAGATGAGAAACAGGAGCAGTGCCAATGACACAAGCATTGCAGGGCCACGTTTCCTGTTGCTCTGAGGACTCTGAATGCCAAGGGGGATCAATGTGACTTTTTGGAGGAGCTAAATCACCAGGATGGAGGACAGCCCACCCACCTCCAAGGCAGAGCATCTAGAGAAACCCCACAGCCACTCACTGCACCCACTGGTGATGGAAGCGTGGAGATCCGTGACATCCACAGGATGTCCCCAAAAATCAGGAGCTGCCTCCCACTGCTGCCCTGCTCAACATCTGGAGCTCATTCCCCATCACTAAAGCCATGAGAAGGGGGTGGGGTGAGGCTCCCTGCATCGGGGGGATCACCTCAGCCCTTCTGGGATGGGGGCAAACACAACTCTGCCCTAGTTTGCCCATCTTTAAATGCAATGGTGAATGGGAACAAGGAGTAGCAGAACCAGGGGAGTGGGAATGGGACAGGTCATGAATGAATGAATGCTGAAGGACCAGGTTTGGAGAAGCAGTCTGCTTGTGGTGGCCTGCACAGTCTTGCTGCCAAGTGTCCCCCCTCTCCTTTTCACCGACATCACCCAGAAAAGGCTGTGGAATTCACGGAGCTAACACTCTTCCTTTGGAAGGTTCAAAAAAAGGTGAAACTGCTCGGTCTGTGGCACTGCTGGTGGGGTGCAACATCATGGTAAAAGCAAATCTTTGCAGGAGAGCAAAAGGGATGATTTACTGAAGCAACATTTTGAAACACTACTGTGAAAAAACAATGGAATTATCACAAAATGGAATTTCACACTCCCAGCAAACTCCCACTGGAGACAAGAGACTGACAAACAGCATACCATGGAAAGCAAGTGTAAGTTGCACTCCACAAGCTCCACAATCAGTCCTCTTATACCTGCCATTAGTATCTAACTTAGTAAGCTCTGAAACAGCAGTTCAACAAACTCATGTTTTGCAGGAAAAACAGAAGTTTAGTAGACTTTTCTTGAAAAAAAATCTGCAGTGTTCTAACTCCATTTAAAAAAGAACAAACAAAATTGTAAGAAAGCTACAAAACTACACTGCCCTTGCTGCCTTTTAAACAGTAAAAGCTTTACAGTCAACTCTAAAATAAATTACAAACATCTACAATCTTAATTCATGTTTTGTCACAATGTTCTCATCAGACCAAAATGTTTACCAAAGCAGGCCTACAAGGAGGGAGGGAGGATAGCAGGAAGGGTAGATAATAACAGTGAGTGGAAAATGATCCAAACGTGACCAACAGAGATTTTCTGAAAACGCAGAAAAGAAAGCAGTTATTTTGCCTGGATCAAAGACATCTGGAAGATACAGGGACAAAAAGAGGGGAAGAAAAAACCCAAAGCGTAAAAAAAGGGGATCCCTTCATCCAGCAAAGCATTTGCACATAGGCTCAGGGTGAAGCCAGCCTAAAGCTAAGCTTGAACCTGAGTGTGCTGCTGGATTCAGAGGAGGGAAAACAACAGCAACACACAGTAACACTTGAGCAGGTACCCTCCAAGAACTTGCCATCTTCAAATAAACGTCTTCCTAATTGAATTTTTCATCTCTTTCTAGCCAGGCCTGCTATTCCAGGCTGTAGAAGATTGCTGAAGAGGACACAGCGGCTCTTGCCAGACTCCATCGCTTTCAGACAGACCATCTAAGGTGGGAAGAGACCATTTCCAATCGGCTGGTCCCTAACATAGCCCTTTCGACCTTTGTAAATGTAAATGAAGAGTTGTGGAGGGAGCGTTTTGTCTGGGAGAGGTCACTGGCACCTGGTCCCTAGGTGTGGCCTTTGGGGATAGGTTTATCCCCACTAAAAACGCGTTTGCCGATAGAAAGCACCTTTTCACTACTGAACTTGGGGAGAAAAATCATGTCAGGAATGTCCGTAGGCCATTTTGGGTCAGGAACTTCTATGCACTTATTCCAAAAGCTCATTAAAAATATGCCTAAAAGAAAACAGAATAGAGCAAACAAATTGCCCCCAAAAATCATTAACAAAAAGTAAAAGTAACATTATCAAACTATATATATAATGGTTTTCATTAAAAAAGAAGGAAAAATGCACACCTACCGCCTGCAGTTCTGGTCAGGTTCTCCCTCTGCCCACCCCACAAAAGTAAAAATTAAAAAAAAATAAAATGAAATAAATTAATCTTTCCACCAGTCTGATTCCCAACTGAAACAATTTCTTCCCCCGCTACTCTATTTCCTGAACACATCTGTTAGAAAACTCAGTTTAAAAAACCTGCAATTCTTCAGATGAACATGAAAGTAAGACTTTTCTCCCAGTCTTTGCAAACCTGGACTTATTTAACTTTCTGTGCATTGGAGAGAGGAGATGGGTGTCAGGTACAGGTGTCCTTATCAGAAGATCAGAATGATTCCACTCGTGCTGACAAAGAGTGTTTCAGTCTGGGATTGCTCTGGGTTAATGACATCCCTTTGAGCTTGAAATCAGCACTTTCTCCCCAGCTGTAATGTGAATTGCTTAGCACTTGGATCTGTCTAATGATTGAGATAATATCATTCATTAGCTCTAATAACAATGGCCCCGGCTCACCCAAGTATTTCAATATGCAAATGGCATCATTTAGACCAGCGGGGAATCACTCCCTCGAAGTTAAATATGTGGTTTAGCTCTTGGGCAAACGGGATTCCCAATGCACTCAGGAAAGTAGAGAGGTTTTGTCATGTTCACAAGATAGGCACTTATTTTAACTTTGGGGTTTTTTAAAATAAATTGCAAGAGCTGTGGGGGAAAGACACTTGAGCTTACAAGTTAACCTCCAGCAGAAGGGGCTGAGTAAAGGATGGCAGATTTGCATGGCAGGTAGTAGGAAGTATCCAGGATTGCACATTCTGCCCTTCAGGCAGATAAGAAACGTCCTCTGAACCCCACAGCACTTTGCCAAGTCTTCGTTTCCCTTTAGTGAACATATAAAAACATGTAACTGAACTTTTGTGATCCTTCTTTTCCATCTGGATGTACATCTGTGGAGATGTACTCACAAAAGGGCCAGCAGAAAACATTTCTGGAGGCCTCCAAAGTACATCCAGAGGGTGCAGTGGAGACCAAAGCACAAGTACAGGAAGCTAAGGAATTAGTCAGTGAAACCAGACTTCTTCCACACTCCACATTTTTCTGACAACATATTTCATGCCTTCAGAATCCAGTATGGTTTAAAAAAACCCCAAACAAACCAACATCATTTCCTTATAATTAAACGGGAGAAGAAAGTTTGTGATGAAAAGGTTAAAGATGGAATCATCAATGATACAGGTGGAAGTCTGTCACCTGGTAACCAGAAATGGTAGCAAAAAGTGTTTTCACATCCTCTCTGAGCAGCACTCTGAATTGAACACAGTTCTGGGGTTTCTCTGCTTTTCTAAAGAGAAATGTTCAAGAAGGGTTTCTTTCTTGGATCAAAGGATCCCCTCCCAGAAATATTGTCTATGTCTTGCACTCATTTACGAGTGCTGCTGGAAAATTAGCCTAATTCTTCATCTGAAGAGTCTGACCACAATAGTGGATTGAAGTGAAAATGACCAAAGAATATAAATGTTGCCATTCTCAATCCGTGCCACTCCGGGAGAAAACAGAAAGCAAAGCAGAAAGTGCTGGCACACCGAGCTCCTGCAGCCCCAGCATCTGGGCACACATTCCTGGTGCACTGCTGAGGAGCTCCTCCCAAGCTTCAGGGAGGGAACTTGCAAAACATGTCCAGCAAATCTTCAGGAAGGTCCTCCTTCTCCTTTCACTGTGCTGCCATTTCCCAAAGCTTCTCCAGCCCCAGACTCACTTTCTGGCTATCAGCCAAGGAGTTTGGCCCTTGAAATGGCAGACAAAAGGGTTCATGTGAAAACAGGCAGAATTGACAGGAATCCACAGCAATAGCAGCCTGGTTACAGGTTTTAGTAGGGACAGAGCCTGAAACTAAATTGCCACAGTCAGGGTGGTACAAACCCAACTGCCCCACTTGGGTTTCTTTGGACGTGTAAGGAGTTTAGGTTTGGGAAGAGCAGCAGGTCAATGTGGTACCACCGATTTGAGCCCTCCAGCAGCTGATGAGACTGTAACAGTACTGGGGCTGTGGAACAGCAATCCAAAATGGTTATCTGGCACTTCAGTTAACATCCCCAGCTACAATCTGCACAGCCACAGGGAACGTTTGTCACCATTATTCCAACCTTTAAATGAGTGGGTACCCCACATTTTCCCCATAGTAGATAAATCGTTTCTGACCCAAATCAGAAGGTATTGTCAAGTGTTCTGGCAATTTCACTTCAAGGTCCCTTACCCTTCAGGCAAGAGCTTTCTCACAAATATAGCAATCAAAAGCAGCCCAAGAAATAAAACAGGTACAGCATCACCTCAAGAGTCCTTAACCTTTCAGGAGCTGTGTCAGGACAAGGTGGCAGATGTGCTCTCGGATCAGATACAAACAACCAACAACAATCCCATGCAGTGCAATCACAAAAACTATGCTACACAAAAACCAGCTACACATAAACCATGCTACAAAGACCAAAGGGAACAGAAAGCATTGGCAGCTTCTCCTAGAAATCTCTATATTTTTAAGGATTAAAAATAGCCAGGATTTGTAGAAGGGAGTGAAGCATTCAGGCACCCTAACTTGCAGCTGAATGCTGCAAGATCAGAGCAGGAACTCACTACTACTGCTGCTGCTGCTGCTACAACCTTCCAAACCCAAAGTACCAGGAATACACCTGGCTGGGACTTTAGTAATTGCTTTAACAGGTGTGCAATAAAAAGGGGCTTACACTAATGACATCTATTACTGAGAAGTCCAGGGAGAATCTCTCAGTGCTCTGTGGTTCATTTTATTTTTGTGCCGTTTCAGCTCCAGTACACCAAGCATCTCATGAAAACATCATGCATGGAAACGTTTCATCCCAAGGACAATGTTGGCATGAGAACAAATGGTTGTAAATACCATTAATTAGTTTAGGTTGAAAGTTTCAAGGAGTTTCCTAACTGTGAGGGCAATGGAGTTGGAACAGCCTGCAGGGTGGGGAGGGAAAGGACACGGGGCAGTGGAAAACTCACTGGTTTTTAGATGTAATTCAGTAAATTTCTGAAAGGGTGAGGTGACAGATGGATTGCAGCAGTCAGAGGCTGGGATGGGATCCTTGGGCAGTCCCCTGCCGGCCTTTCCCTGTGTATAAGGGAACTACGTCCCTTACTCTGTCACTTTATTATGATGGTGCTAAAAGGCTGCGTGGAATCTTCGGGAGAAATATCGGATTAATAGTTTGTGAACAGATGAACAGTTGAGTACAGGGAGGATCATGGGGGTGACCCCTTCCACTGGCACAGCTGTAGCCATGATGAGCCTGTTGTAGTGGCAGCATCATGCAAAGAGCAGGAAGGACTTCAGTGGATCAGTCCCACTGATAAATCACCACTTGTGTTTCTCCTTTGGGATCATTAAATCCTGGTAGCTGAGACTCCTGCGTTGCCTTTGCTCCCTGTGGGAAGGGCTAAGGCAAGTGGATGAGTTTTAGGGAATAGATTTAATCTTCTACTTTCCCTCTCATATCCTAAGGAAAGCTGTTACGTTCACTTTAGTCTGGTAGTGTTTTCCTCTCTGGGTCATTTAGACTTGAGACATCAACAAAGGCAGGTGAGGAAGGATAATTTAGATGTGCATATGCAAATGATAATTACACACTCTGCAAATCTGCACGCGACCTTTGGTTAACATTTTAAAAAGCCACATGGATTGATTTTACAAACATTTGTTAGGATATCAAGGTATGCTGCGTTATGCTTAATTTAAAATAAGGCTTTAATTAAGCTGCTTGAAAGCCTACAATTTAGAAAGGGATTAGAATTTCTTGCCAACCAGGGCTCCTTGTCATAAGGGTCATTCCAGCTCATGGGGAGATAATTGGTAATTGTGGTGTCTCTACATTCCCAGTGCACAGGGACTACTACTATGAGGTTTTTCAGTAAGACTTTAATTCATCACAACAGAAGTGTTAATATTTCACTTTAATAAAAAATACATAATATTTTGAAATATTCTTGAATGATCCAGCTTGAAAAATGAAAATTACCTTTAAATCTATACAAGGCAGTTCCTTTGGGCACTTTAAATGCAATAATTTATTAAGTTCCTATATTCACCATGTGTGCACAAATATCACGTAAATATTACAGCTGTACTCCATGACAAAACAAGCGTAATGCAGACATAGAATCATACAGAGAACTGCAAATGGGGGAAAAGGGAGATCTGGTATTTTCTGTACAAAAAAATATGCCACTTTTTGATAATTTGTAAAAATGCATAACTTTTGGCATTTCAGAGAAGAACACCGTATAAAAATAAATATTCTATGTACAGTAACACACACAGGTCAGTCCAGGGTTAGAATCATCACTGCAAAAGAAAACATAAACAAGTGTTAGTGACAGCTCACAGGGGGAGGACAATGTTAGGGAAGCTGGCTCTGGGCTCTCCAGGAGGAAAAGCAGTGGTGGTGGATCTCAGCAGGAACCCTTCCCACCTCTCCAGGTGGCAAAGCGAGGGTGGGAGATCCATCCTGGGCTGACTCTGCCTCCACTCTCACCCACTTGGCATTAACACCCCCAGCAGGCACAGAAGGGACCAGAGCCTGGGGAGTGCAGGAGGGGGTATCTCAGGGAATCCAGGTGGAAATCTCATCTTTGTGCAAGGATTAGAGCACTTTGGGGCCAGGCAGCTCAAAGGCCACAGATACAGTTCTCCCCTTTGGACCCCACAGAGCTGAACTGTGATAGTTAAATAAGGAGGAGTTTTGGTTGCCACTTTTCTGGGATACAGTCCTGGAAATCCTATCCACGCATCCACACCTCTTCTGCCCTTAGCCAGATTCATGGAAAACATTAGCACTGCCAACTCAGCACAGCAGCATTCCCAAGATTACTTTACCTTATTCCAGCAGCCTTGAACTGGAAGGCCATCTTCTCCCTGTGAAAAAGATGGATGAAATAGCAGTTTAGGACACAGAAAGTAGAACAGAGACGGAGAAAGGAAGGCATGGGTTAACTGTTACTGCAACAAACAGTTTGGACCAGGGCTGGAGGAATAGTCTGAGAGATATTCCTCATCCTTCAGATGACCCAGACTTCTGGCTGGCAGAACCAGTGCAGCCTGAAGCAGGGGCTGGGGTGAAGAGGGGAGATGCCTGCAGGCTGTGATGGGACTTATGGACCCGAGAACCACCCTCCCCTAAGAAGAAAGGAGTCCATCCAGGCTTCCTTGAAGGGAGAAGGAACACAGGAGGTCCAACTCGGTCAGATAAAGTGCCAGGGGCTGGCAGTGGAAAGTGAGAGGTGGCTGCTCTGTGTCCTCAGGCTTGGCTCTGTAACATTGAGCTTAAAAGCCAGTCCTAGAGTCAGCACTAACCTCAGACCCTGAGGCAGGTCTGCAAAAAATCTCCATTTCCTTTCTGCCCTGTTAAAGGGTTTGCTTTGTCATGTGAGACGCTGCCCAGTTACCCCTCTTGCCTCTGGGGAGATCCTGCTCCAGGAAAATTTGGAAGGCAAGCAGCTGGGCAGCCCCTCTGCTGGTTCAGGATGTCTCAGCTGACTCCCTGAAAAGGGACTTTGGCTTCCATAACATCAGTGGGATTTCTGTGGAATCCCCTGGCACTTCTGCAACCACGATGTCTTGGGTCCCCATGGTTGGGAAATGCTTTTGTCAATGACTGCCATTCATTTCAACCCTGTGCTGCCCTCTGTGATGGGCTAGACGTGACACCAGTGCTAAGGTGCTCTGGAGCAGCAGATAAAGTCAGATGTAAGAAAGTACATGTCTGACACGAGAAGTCAAATTCTTGTGCTGTGTGCGTGTGGCAGATTCATGGTCTATAACTATTCCCCAGGAAACCCCAAAAAAATACAAACAGAAAAGCAAATGCACAGTAATATATTGAGAAATGAAATATTTACTGAAGATGCACTTCCAGGGGGCTGATGTACTGAACATTGCCATGATGTTATACAATATTGCTTTCCAAATGCATTTTTTGGACTTTGGTCTCCTTGTGCTGTTTCCTTCCCTTCCCCCAACTATGTGGAAATATGGAATTACAAGTTATTTACTGGGTAAATTGTGGTGTTCCCATTGGTACACTGGTGGTGCTAGGAATGACATGGCGGGAGGAATGGGAAGTTAGGTGTATGAAGGAATGGGAGGCCAGGGAGTGACAGCTCAGGGATCAAAGGAAGACCAGGGTCACAAGGAAGTGTTTGTTGCGGGCGAATGTGCCGAGAACGGAAACGTGGCATGCTTATTAGTACCAAGGATCTCCTTCCACATATCTCAGATGTGTGAAGAGTTAGTTCACAGCCTCCATAAGCTGCACACATGGATGTGGCAGCTGGATGCCAAGCTTTTAACCTAGTTGGATCAAAAAACATGCTTATTCACGTTCCCAAGCTAGCTTGCATGCCAGGACACCATATATAAAAAAATAACAGCATCCACACTTCAGCCGATTTTCTGGCAAGTTTCCCTTAGTGAAAATAGGCATGAAAAAAAGTGTAAATTCTAATATGGCCATGTGGGGTGAATCCTCACTGGGAACAGTGACAAAACCACAAAGGTCGTGTGCCAGGGCAGGGTGGAATCCTTGCACCTGTGAAATTAGGTGCCTTACTCAGCCAGAAGTTACTCCATGGAAACCTGGCTGTGATTCTTGGGACACAAAACACACAGCTCTGTGGTATTCCTCCTTTGTGCACTGTTCTGGGCAGGTATAGTTTCACCTGTGGGACTGGCACAAGTTTCTACTACCCAGAATTTACAGAGCAGCAACTGACACTTTACAAGTGGTCACTGTCCCAAAGAGGCAATGGCAGCAGCCAGAGCAGGGAACACCAGAAGGGAAATCATCTTAGCTCTTCACAAAGCTCAAATAACAAAGGCTTTTAATGGCAATTTCATGGCTTTTTTTTTTTCCCTCAAGAAACTAGGAAAACTTTTAAAACCAAATGTGGCTTTTTGCTTTGGGATGCATTTTCCCAGCTAGTTGAACTAACAATATCCATCCCTTTCAGATGGCATCAAACATCCTTAAGTGAGCATAAAGCATGGAAAGACCATCCTCAAGCAAGCCTTGTCATGCCAAACAGGGCCGGATGGGCAGGGGGGGTAGAAGTTTCTTTGTATTACAGAGATATTGAGACTGTCCCAGGGAGCAAAAATGTCACCTGAACACTACATCTCCAGAAAACTCAGAAAAAATGAAAAAATTGGTGACTTTTATTGGGATACTAAGAAATAAGTTTGGGTTAAGTGTTTCTGAATACTTTTGTTCTACAACAGTTAGGCTATATCAGGCACTAATACAAGAATCACTTGAATAAGATGGATATTGGGAATCAGGCAATCCTAAATTCAAGTTTTTTGGATGCTATGGATACAATTTGGACTTTTGGGGAGAGTTATAAATAGGAATTATCTAGCATGGAGGTCAAGTGTCCCTATTAATATGTTTCACATGGGCTTACTAATGGGATAACTATTATTTTCAGTCATCTTCATGTATGGGGTGACTGAGGTCATATGGAATTGTGTCAGGCTGTTCTCAACACATAGAAGCAATTAAAAACAGAGTTAATGAAGGACACAAGCACTGCAGCTCCTTGTGAGGAAGCCAAGCCAACAAGAGCTGGGTCTGCATATATTGGTTTACTGGAAATTGTCAAAGGGAAGGCAAAGGAAGAAGCAAAGCAGTTGTAAATAAAACCACATTCCAACTCTGCATTTTCTCATGCCACAAAGCACTGCTGCCAGCAGCTGGGAATCAGAGGGAAGGGAAGGGCCTGGTTCTGACAGCAGCAATGAGAGGGAGGGACTATGGAGACAGGTAAGGAAGGAGCTGCCAGGTGTTTCTAGGGCATGCAGCTGTTTGGGGGGATCAGCAAATAGCACCAAGAGCCAAAAAGCAAATGAGCATGCTGGAAAGGGAAGGTACACCATACCAATGGGCATGGGGCATCCAGGCCGTCCAGCCCAGGTAGCCCCGGCTCACCCTTCTCGCCTTTAAAACCTCGGAGACCCTGTTCATGAAATCAACCACTATCGTTATTTCAGTCAGTGCCAGCCAGCTCCATGTCCCAGGAGGAGAGACCAGGTCCCTGCTGGGACTGGCACAGGGCACTCAGCTGCACAGCCAGCACAGAGAGCTGTGTCTGCAGCAGCTGCACTTTCTGTCATCTACGAGCCAGGAGAAGCTTCTCCCAAGTTAAAGCAGAGAGGATGGGAATGGCGTTTCCTCCATTCCAAAATCAGCCATTGCTCCGATCCTCACTGAGACAGCCAGCAGCTGGATTTCTAAAAGAATGATCCCCCAGTACTCCTGGAATTTGTGGCACTGCTAGCAGATTTTTGGAAGCAGTTGCTGCAGCATATGGATTTAGATAAAAATGTACACATATGCCTGTATTTATTCATTTGTCTAGACTTACAGCCAATCAGTTTTGACAGAAACACATCCCATTTAGGATATCTGAGATTTGTTTTCTCTCTGGGTAGTGCAGCTCAAGTGCCCTGTGTGCTCTCAGGCCATCCCATCAGCTGGCTGTTATTCCAAGGCAAGGAAACCAGCATTGCAGCTTTGCTGTCCCGTAGCTTTGATCCCATCGAGCATCTCCAGAGAAGAGCTGGAACCAGCAGCAAAGGAGACAGGGCTCTATCCACAGTGGAGAAAGCCCTGAGCTCCCAGCACATGGGGCACCCCATGTACCCAAACCTTTGTGAGGTCTGGAAGAGGAAGGAACATAACCATGGTCACTGAGCAGCCTGATCTCCCAGGGGATCAGCTGCTCCCACAGCTTTGCCACAGGCTGTGGTGGGAGCCCAGCTGGGCCTTATCCAAATGTTGTACTTTTGCAAGACCATTATTTATGTTATTATTTCCTTCTGTCTTCCCCATCAACACATCTTAAAACAATACATTTGATGAAACAGGACATACCAACGGACAGGGTGCATCTAATCCAGGTGCTCCTTGGTCTCCCTTATCCCCTTTAGACCCTCTAGAGCCTTTCTTGCCCCTCTCCCCCTGTAAATAATAGTTTAGTCCAAGAAAAAAAGAATACACAAAAGCTTTAGGATCATCCATTTCAAACAAATATCAGCAATAGTTTAAAAAAGGATAAACATTTAGGAAACATTTTAAAATAAAACTCCCTCTGAGATGTGAAGATCAGTGTGTGGAGCTGCTGAGCTGTAGCTGAGCTGCATAAACACTGTGGCTGTGGCTGCAGTCCCACACTGACAGAGTGAGAGGGTTTGGCATCAAAGGGATCATCACACCACTTCTCAGGGCATCCCATCCACCAGAGAGGGGCACCTTGGCTGATCCCAGACACACAGGATGGGAAGCCACCCCTCTGGCCAGCAGTGTGCCATCTCATCTCAGTCTCCAGCTGCCTGGGAAGGTCCCTCTTCCACTGGAGCTCTGGGATAGCACTGTGATGCTTTTTTTACCCCTCTGAATTCCCATTCTTACAGAAAGTCTCACTCAGGGAACTGTCAGCCAGGGAATGAAGGAAGTACTTGGCTCTGAGTCTGCACAGTCTGGCTGTCCTTTGGGATACTCTGAGTCCTGCTCTCCCAAAAAACCTGTTAGACCAGGGAATAGTCCTAGGCAGCACAGCCACAGGGCAGCAACTAGTCCCTGATCCTTAACTAGCAGCACAAGGCAGGGCACAGTGTGGTATTTGCCAGTTACATCCACACCAAATCCTCCTGTGTAACAGGAAATTCTCAACGCTGCTGAGCATGAAACAGGGGAAAGGGGCTGCTGCACAGGGAATGAGCTTAGGGTCCTCATGGACAGTGTTAAAGGAATTAAGGGATAAAATCAGACAGCACAGGCTGCTGCTTCTTCTTAAAAAAAAAAAAAAAGTGTTAAACCCAAGCTGGCAAGAGAAATGGATGGGAGAGGAGAGGCAAAGAGGAGAAGTCACCCAGAACCAAGCACTGGAATGGAGAGGATAATCCAGGAAAAATGCAGCATGGGTTGCTCCAGAGGAAGAAACCAGGAAGAAAGGTGGAAGAGGAGGAAGGGATAAAGGGGACAAAGGTGGACCTGTAGGAGCGAGGAAGATGCACAAACACACATAAAACCCCCCAGCATTAAAATAACAGCAGGACAAGTTCAGGGTTCACACTTTTTCAGCTGGATTACTCAAAATGCTGCCTGCTCCCACTGCCATTAGTGCCACAACCCCAGGCACAGCTATGCTGATCTCCTGCTCTAAGCCGAGAGCAGAAGGAGCATTTCTGGTATTTAAAAAGCATAGAGGAAAAGAGAGGAGTCTGGCAAACTGGGACTTCAGAGTAAGGGGAAATCCCTGTACAAAGGCTCAGTGGCAAAAGGGTCCCCTAAGATATTGCATTTGCCCATTTACACTCCTGAGTCTCTCACAGTTTGCCATTGCAAAACATGGGCTACAGTGAGGCAGAGTGCATGCAGGCTTCAAGGCCAGCAAAACTTCCCCACTGGTGCTTTCCAGCTCATCCTCTACAAGGAGCTGCAATTTCTCCCAGTTTTCACTTGCTTTTATGCCAGAGCTCAAAGAAATCCCATTAATGAAAGCTAATGAAAGAGCCTTCTTTTAACTAAGCACTCAGTTCAAAGCCCAACTGAAAAAGTCTAGGAATTAAAAATGACAGTTTTTTAGGAGAACCCACACAAGCAAAACAAAACAAAATGTGAAGAGGAAGTTAAGAAGCAAAGCCAGAAATGCAATGATTAAAAAAGGGGAGAACTTTGGTGCTCCCATGAAACTTGAACCTTTCTCCCCCAGTTTAAGATGCCAGTTGGCTAGTGCTGCCCAGAACTGTCCTTTCTGTGCAGATAGAGGACAGAGAACACTCACTACACACCAAAAGCAAATACATATAATGAAATAATCACATGGGCACATGCACTATAAAAGATTACACCTCCAGATAAATGTAGGTGATGCCAGAGTCTTATGAATAAAAGGTGTGACTACAAAGACTTGCACTGTATTGAACGTCTTCACATTTATACAATTGTAATATTACAGACTCAAATCCAAAAGTAGTTTATATTTATCCAACCATAGCTCCTAAATGTTTTTATCAAAAAGATCCAGATTCAAAGCCTTAACAGGCAAGGAAAGCTGATTAAAAAGAAGGAGCTTCTCAACACACACTTTTAGCAATGTTCATCTTTCCAGAACACAGGTGGTACGATGGGAGAGCTGCCATTCCCGTTTCTGGGTTTGACCCAGCTCTTCACCATCACATCAGGACAATGCCTGAGGAGACTTCAGGCCTGATTCTTCAAGATAGGCAAATTTAATTTATCTTCTCTAAACTTCCATCTTTCAAACTCTCTGCAGGATTGTTTGCTAAAAGACAACCTTCTTTTTCGTGCTTCAGGGACAATTTAGAAGTACTGAAATAAGATTTGCTGGCTGCACCTCAGCTAATTCTCCCAGGAATCCCTACAAACAGCAGTAACTAGATAAGCAGGATTTCCTAAGGCACACCATGCTGGCCTAAGTCCTGTGCCTCAGTTAGAACAGGGGTGAGACCACAAGGAACACATCAGAAAATCTCTCCTACAGCCTTCAGCAAGACGTAGCACAATGTTCCAGGTGATGGAATGAGCTACAGGTCTCACCTTCTAAAGTCACTTGGATGAAGGTGTGACACACAAACCATGCTGGCTGCTACAGGAGTTAACTGGGCTGTCACTGTGTACGGGTGTTAGCAATTAAACACAAGAAGTTTGCCTGGTAACTTACCCGGACTCCCTTGTCACCAGGCAGACCTTGTAAACCCTGAAATGCATCAACACAGAAAGAAACATTTGAAAACAAGCAGATTTCACCATGTTTTCACTAAAGAGAGGAATGTGTGCTCAGGATTTTGGGGTTTTTTTATCATTTGTACCAATGGTTATGTCAAAAATAAACACAATTTTTCCAATAGGTAACCTCCTCTTCACCTCCATCAGGTGGTAACACCACACTACCTACCCTATGGACTATTCAGATAAGAAACAAATTCGTTCTGAGCATGCAACAAACTTGTTTTTTTGTGTTAAACAACAAAGCTGCTCCATGACTGCATTAGACCACAGCACCACCACTGGCCCCATTTTGGCAAAAGCAATCCCAGTCAGTGGAATTAACCTCACTGAAGGCAGCTTTTGTCCCTGCAATGACAAGACAGGACTCTCAGACGGGAGGCTGTGAAAGGTAAAGGAAGCTGCTCAAAAGCAGCATTAAGGACTAAGAGACACATCCTGGGAGTCCCACACAGCTTCTTTAGGAAGTTGAAGAACCAAGGTGAATTAACAAGTTTTCTTTCAGCCTCCTCCACATCACTCTGAGTCTGCTCTGAAGCTAGTCAGCTTTTTCTGTCACTCCCATAAGTGAACAAAATCTTGTAACCTGAGTTACAAGACACCCAGCTGTGACTGCAAACACTATTACAGCAGCATCTTCAGCCACAGCAAGGAAACAGGCTCTGGAGATAAATCCCGAGGATTTCTGTACTTACAGGAAGCCCTGCTGGCCCCATTGGTCCTGCAACTCCAGGATCTCCTTTACTGCCCTGAAATGGATACAAAAGAGTAAACACTGTTCACATTGCTATTTAGTACAAACAGGCAGCAGAGCACCATAGAAGAAAATGCAAAGGATGGATTTCAAAGCACCTGAAAAACACAAGGAAGAGATACTCAAGCACCAAAGAGGCCTAGCTGAGGCTTTTGTAGGAGAGGGCAATTCCAGCTCTAGAAAAGCCTAGAATTCCTCTGTCTTTCAGAGATGTGGTATCTTCAGAGAAGTTCTAGAGCATCTGTCAGTTCTGAAAAAAACTCACCCTTTCTCCTTTTGGTCCTGCTGGTCCTGAAACCCCAATTGGTCCTGGAATACCCTGCAGTTGTAGGAAGGAAAACACATCAGGATGCTTTTACTCCAGGGCCTCCTTAAAGCCAGGAGACACTGCTGCTCCCTTAGGAAAAGCACAGCTTGGAAGCATAGGCTGGTGGAAGAAGGCACCTAGCACCACTACAGCTTTCAGTGTTAGGGGAGATGGATTTGTAGTTGGTCAGGCAATTTGAAGAACATGGGAACTGCTGTTAGATCACACCAGCACCACCACACAGAGCCTCATTTTTAATTCTGAAGCTCTCTCTTGACAATTATTTCAGTGGGCATTTCTACCAGCTCCACATACAGGAACTCTTTCTTTCTAGTTTATACCAGATAAGGCTGAAAGCTGTAGCAGAATAAAGGCCATTTACACATGTGGTAAGCAATTTGCTTTTTGTTTATTTCCTTATTTTCTCTACCCCCTCCCAGAGTCAGCACAGTTGAGGAGATGGGAAACGCTGGGTCAGTGGTTCATGCAAGCTGACAGACCCCAAGCTGCAGAGCTGAATGCAGGTGTGTATAGGCACAGATGCCATCCTCCAGTCCCTCTGCTCCTCCTTTGCCATTCCTGGCACTCCACCAGGCTCCCAGCCATGCTGACAGGAAAACCCAGTGTTCCCCCTAACCCTTTGACATGGAGCCCATCTCCCACCAGCACACCAAACTTCCTTGCTGCTGCTCCTGAGACTTGCGTGGCCTCTGAAAAATCAAAGTGATCTTTAATGCTGGCAGCATGGTGGTTCAGTAACAGCCCCTCTGGCTAAGAACAAGATTCCAGCACCTCCAACTCAGACTCCTTAAACCACACAGGGTATAGGTCTACAGTTCCTTCATGGAGCCTCAGTAAAGGGATACTTTTGAGGCACATTACCTGATTCCTAGGAAGAACCAAAGAGCAAGCTTCCCAAATGGGAGAGTCTTTTTCTAAAAGCCTTAATGCAAAGAGTCTTGCACTTTTTAATGTCAGTCTGCAATCCTTAGTCACTAAAGTAACCTCTCTGATGAGAGCAGGACAGCTCATGTGGATCAGGAGAGCTTTTCAGAGAAGTCAAGATCTGCAGAACACAAGCTGAGGAGTAGCTCATGCAGCACACAACTTCAGTGTGGCAAAGAAAGAGAGAAAAATTGGGCTCTCCTTAGATCTGTGCAATCGTGGCAACCTCAATTGCCTTCAGTTATGCATCATTTACTGCTAAGGAATACATTTGAAATCTCCCCTGCATATCCATAAAATTGTATCTACAGTTTCCCCAAACAAGTGACTGTATAAGCTGCCACTCAGATTCTCTTCAGAAGTCAGAGCAGCTGAAATTATCCCCAGCTACACCAAGGAGGAGAAATTGCTATTTGTTTTTAAATAGCCAAATGGATTGTACATCTACGATTTCCCAAGAGGGATTAAAAATATTCGGCTGTTATTTAACAGCTGTTATCCAAGAATAGCAGAGTGGTTTGCAGAACCAGGTTGGCATTACTTAGAAGCATAGAATGGTTGGGGTTGGTGGGGCCCTTAAACATCATCTTGTTCCAACCCCCACCCATGAACAGGGACACCTTCCACTGTCCCAGGCTGCTCCAAACCTTGTCCAACCTGGCCTTGAACACTTCCAGGGAAGGGGCAGCCACAGCTTCTCTGGGCAACCTGTGCCAGTACCTCACAGTAAATAACTTTTTCCTAATATCCAATCAAAACCTACTAAATCTTTCATTTTTAAGCCATTCCCTCTTGTCCTGTGACCACAACTCCTGATGATGAGCCCCTCTCCCATCTCATGGAGAATGACAGGATGGAGACCCGTCAGGGTAAAGAGGACAGGAGAACAGAGCATCATGGAATCATGCAGAGGTTTCATTCCTCTTGTTACTGAGACAGAGTGAAACAAGTAAGCTGTGATCCCAGGATCCAGACTTGCAGCATCAAAGAAGACAAGTGTGTAACATCACTCCTCATTTTAAGTTTAACCCCCTCCTAAACCTGCTTTGGTAAAAATATGATTATTCCTGGTATAAAGAAGACCTGGGTGGAAGACACAACACAAGTCACGATACTGGGGAGGACAAACATGGGGTAACAGAGAAATGGAACTCACCGGTGGTCCAGGCCTGCCGTCTAAACCTGAAGCACCCTGAACAGGCGGGGAGGGTTCACAAAAACAAGGCAGAGGAGAGGGGAGGAGGGTGAGGGGAAAGGAGAGGGGAGGGGAGAGGTGAGTAAAGCAGTGACTTGAGACAAACATATGCTTGCAATTAACAAATATTAAGATCTCAAGGACAGGTGATGGCACTTACAAGCAAACCAACAAAAACAAAGAAACACTGAATACATATAATGTTGACCTGCAACTTTCAGATCCTCCTAAGAGTGCAAATTTCTCTCACTCAATGTCCCCAGGAAAACTCCTGGGGAAACAGTTGTTCTATGACAGGTGGTGAAAAGGACAATGTGACAGTGGAGCCAGAATCTGCATTGCCTTTGTGGCAGGCTGGGCAACACAGGTGAGACACAAGGCTCAGAGGCCGCTGGTCACCAAAGCATTTACAGGCAGGGCAGAACCATCAGCTGTTCAAGTGGCTACCAAGAAACCCAGGGCTTGTGGTGCCACTAGGTCAGCTGCAGGCTTGCTCCACTCCACATGCAGTTGTTTGGGGGCTTATGAAACAGGTGGCTCATCTCCCTGTGTCACCAGTGCAGATTTACACCAGACTGAGATCGAGTGGCACTTTGCTGTCTGCTGGGCTCCTGCCCTGAATTTCCTCATCCATGAGACCGAGCAGTGGTTCTGCCCAAGGCCCATCAAGCCCAGGGGCTTCTCTCAGACAGTGGTTGGGAGGGAAAGCTGTGGTAGGATACAAGTACCAAATACTGAGTTTTCCTCCACTTGAGCATTACAAGCTCCTCACCCTGTCAGCCACAGAGAAGCCCAAGGCTACTGCAGGCAATCAGGACTGGAATTCCAGTGTGATGTCAAGCCCCAAGTCAGAGAAAAAGGCAGCAGATCCAGCTTCAGGATTTTACAATCTGAAATATTTCAGAACCTGCTCGGCACCGAATTTAGTTGGACAGGCTGAATATACACTGGATCAGACATGGAAAAGCTTATGAAGATATTTCAATGGCTCTGAAGAAGGATACAAGTTCCACAGTATCTGATCTTATGAGCTGAGCTTCCTGTTTGGCCAGCCAACATCACTGATCACAACAAAACATTCCTAAGACGACCCTTCTGAGCCAGTCTTCCCACCTCCACAGCTCAGGAAGAGTGATGGGAAAAGCCAAGGGACTTTTGGACCCCCATGGGGCTCACTGCTGTAGGAGAAGCAGCTAGCACATTCCCTCCCACAAAGATGAGCTGCTGAGATAATTGCTGGGGCACCTTCTGCTCAGACTGTCACAAGGACTCCTTCCCCTGTCCAGATACCCCACTGGCTTGAGGGAATAACCATTTACACAGAAAACTTCCATTTGCATTTTTCAGGGGACTGGGTTCTGACTTCTCACTGCTTTACTGAGGCACAATCCCTGGCCTTTGAGCTTTCCAATGCACCTCCTTCTCCCCACTGGCTCTGCCTGGAGCCCCAGGGAACACACTCATGCCGGGCTCATTTGAGAGCCTGGAGTTAGAGGGGATTCATTCAAACTCTACATGGGAACTCCTGCTCAGCACAACTAAAGGAGGAAAACATTTTACAAAGAAAGACACACACATTTCAGCCAAAGTCAGGGACAAAGGATCTGGGTGGTTGAACACAGGATGACAAGCCACACAGCACATGAGATGCACTCTGCAGTGTTTGTTCCAGGCAGAACACTGGGGGAAGGGCGAAGGTCTAATGTGCCACCAGTGCTTTTTCTGATGAGAGAACCTGGGGGCTGGTGGAACAACTGGGTGGGACTAAGTTACCACCAGCTCATCATCAGGTTTGTATCTAAAGCTCCTGCAACTTCTCTATAACACACTTTGCCCCAGTTCCTCTCCCTAAGCCAAGCCAGGCTCTAACACCAGGCTAACAGAGCCGTGTTCAGACAGCAGGGACATGCTGGGCCAGGGGAGCACTGATTCCATGGCACAAGGGACAGGAAAGTCTCAGCCACCAAAGAAGCTGGTTGCATTAAGAACCACGTGCTCTGTACAAAGCTTAGCCCAGGAGACCAATGGCTGGGGAAGGCGTTTCTTTTTCCACATCTCTGACTAATGTTTCTGGTCTTGCCCTGAAGTGCAGAGAACCTCCAGGAAAGCTACTGCTTGTTTTATCCAGTCCTGCCTGAAGCAGGAGGAAATAAAGTGATTGCTTATCTATTCAACAGATCTAGAAGCTGGAGGCTCAGTACAGAACCTGAGGCTTTGGGATTAAAAATGGTTATTTATAGACCATCTCTTTCTCTGACTTTGCATACCAAATCCCCACGTGCATCTCCTATTGAGGGATCTTTTTACAGCTGATATTAAGTTTGGCTCACAAAGTGCTGCTTGCTTCCTGGATACTTACGGGTAATCCCAGTGGCCCTCTGTCTCCTTTTTCACCCTGGGCACCCTTCTCTCCTTTCACTCCATCAATCCCTGCTTCCCCCTAAAGGAAGGATGGAGCAGAAAATAAACCCACAATAACAGCACTTATATAACAAACATTCCTCCCTTCAGAGTGCACAGGATAGCAGAGGGAATACAAGAGGCAGCAGAGTAATGCTTTAGCCCAATTCTCAGCCTAATCTGAAGAAAACCACTGTCATTCCAATTACCCCTGTGTGAGCACCTGTTTTAACTCAGTGGCAATAAGAGGAGATTTAGGGCCTGTGGGTAAAGATTTTCAGAGGAGAGCTGAGCTCACTCTGGTGCTGCTCTCCCTGCTGTTGTTGCTGTATATATATTTTTATATAAATAACCTATATATCAGAAGTTATCTGATAGGGTGGGTTTACATTTTAAGATGTGGATCCACTGGAAATAAATGACAGGTGTCTAAAAGCCTTGAAGAAAAATCATACAGAAATATTGTTTGGAGAGACTTTTGTAAATGCTAAAGCATCAGTTTCAACATTTCAGAAAAAAAAAATTCAGCATTCTTTTCCCGGCTGTATTTTTAAAATTCTGCTTTATAAACTCTAAAGCAATACTAAACATAATACTTCCTTTTCTTAAATTCAAAATGTAAACCAAAACATTTTTCCTTCTCATTGCTGTTCATAAGGCTTTTAAAAACATATCCATCCCTTTTAGCACCCAAACAATGCTGGTGGCCAAATACTAAGGACAATTAGAATTTGGCACATTTTCCAATCTTTGCCCAGAACATCACCAGAAATTTGCAGCTCTTCTTGAACATTTCCACTCCACTATTTTTTGTGTAGCAAACTGTTGCACAGTGGGCAAGCCAAAGGTGCAGGCTGAGCATTTAGATGGAGATTAGAAAGATTCTCACCACCAAGGTCAGTGAAGTTCTTGAGTGCTTTACAGCAGAATGTACAGGGTAATTTTAAGACTAATTTTTAGCTAGAGCTCAGTTCCTTAGGACTGTGTGGCAGACTATTCATCCCACTGTACAAACCTCCACCCTCCAGACAAAGATTTCAACTGTGTTCTCATGGGCAGAATTCCATGGACCAGTGAATTCCCACTTCTCTGGGTGAAAACTGGAGGGAATGACCATTTTTCTGCATCTTAAAATGAGAGCTGCTAATCCATTTCCTTCAAGAAAATATCCAGAAGGATTTATCCTCTTACCAAGATGGAAGAAAAGTACCACCTGAACTAAAAATATGTTACTTAAGGGAATTCTAATAGCCTGGACAACTTTTTTGTCACATTTCAGTATGTAATACTTTGTACCCTTACCTTGGGTCCTGGGACACCCTGAAGACCCTGTATTTGGGATGAGAGACAAGATGTAAGTAATGTTTCAGGATGGGCTTTAAACTCCAGGTATCCTAGTTAAACATGCAGCACAAAGGTTTTGCTCTCTGGGGCAGGAGCCCTCAGCCCAAAGGCCTCTTCATTTGTGTAACGGGCACTTTGTGTGCTGTTCTCATCTCTAACCAGCAGCCTCTTGCCAAGCACACCCTGGCAGGGGGCCAGCTGTGCTATTAAGACAATTTCTACAGTTGATCCCTTTAATCCCATCCAGCCCATCTCACTACTGTCTTCCCTTTCATCTCCAACTAACAAAACCTTCTTTCTTTGTCCTCCCAGACCACTGCAGCTCTGTCCTCCTCTGGGGGTGGGTTTGGAAGTGATACTAAGCATGTTCCCATTTCAACCCTGCTGTGTTCTGGCTGTCTTCTCCACACAGAATCCTCCCCAGCCACTGCCTGCTCTAATCCCATTCCCTTGCTCCTCAGGTGAATGACTCAAACTTACTGGAGGTCCTGGAGGGCCTTGAGGTCCAGGGGGCCCAGTTATCTGGAAAGCAATGCAAGAGAAGCCACCATCAGTGTGCTGCCCTCAGGAGCAGAGTGGGGCTGCTCAGAGGGGGGACAGGACACAGGGTGCAGCAGAGCTCCTCTACCAGGCTGGGAAACCTGGACTCCCCCTGAGGACTGCATTAGGAAGCAGCAGCAATCCAGGGCTGAGTGGCTGGGAAGCAGCAGCAGGACTCAGGGGAGGTTCATGCAAAAGTTGCCAATATTTAAGAGGAGGGAAAGCAGTGAGGTTTTTTCCAAAGAAATGTCCACTTCTGCTATTCTACCACCATTCCTACAAGGAGGCATAGGGTCAAAGAGTAAAAGATATTAAAGAAGGTGTCTGGCTCCACATGTGTCAATAGCTTGTGGGACTTCCTGCTGCAGGACACTTCAAAGCTAGGGCAAGATTTGAGAGGAGAACAGGCAAATTCAAGAATACCAAAATCTTTTGGAAAAAAAACCAAAAAAATATGTGTGTATATATACACATGCAAATAATTGCTAGGGAATAATTTACTGCAAATGCTGAGGAAAGTATTTGTTATGCTTTGCAAGGTCTGTCCTTCCCTAGGCATTCCTTATTGAGGGTTGTGAGACAGATGGTTGTTGTGTCAGGGAAAGGAGGGCATCAGGAGCCAGAGGTGGCTGGTTCAGCCCCACAGCATGAGGCTTGCTGTCCTCAGCCAAGGGGTGTCACCAGAGGGGGGTGAGCCGGTTTCCAGCAGCACTGCTGCCAGATCATCCCTCCCCTGCTGCTGAGATCATGCAGGAACACAGGAGCAGTGACCTACCCACTCTCCTGGATTCCCTTTGTCTCCACACTCCCCAGGCTCACCCTTCTCTCCCTGCACACAACAGCACAGCCCATCACCACCAGCTGTGCTCTGGAGTCTCCCTCCACTGAAGCTGCCTGTGAACCACCCATGGGTTGGCAAGCAGCAGCTCCCCCAGGAGAAGTGGGAACAGACCATGTGTTTCACATTCCCTGTGTGCTGCTGGAGGTCTGACAGACATTCTGTGACACCTAACAAAGGGCTAGGGCTCTGAGGCTCCCAGGATCCTCAGCACTTTGGGAAATGAGCCCTTGTGTGCTGCTCTATGCTATTTTCTCTTTACCAAGCAGGAAAGAGCAGCCTTTTCTTTTCCATTCTTACTGTCAATCCTGGAAGTCCAATGGGCCCTGGCAATCCTGATGGTCCTGGTATCCCTTGGTCACCTTGCTCTCCTTTCTCTCCAGTGGGGCCATCTAGACCCTATAGATCAAGAAAGACTCGTAGAGTTTTGCACAACTAAGTCAGGCAGACATATAACATATCAGTGTAAGAGCCAAGACTGGCTCTGGTCATCCCAAGAGTGCTCTGAAAACCTTGGATATCCACCAGCTATCCAGTGAAATGCAGGACTTCACTAGCATTGAAAGCAGAGGGGCAAATGGCTGAACATCCTCCTGTCAATGTGGATGTACCAGTCCAGAGTGGGGTACTGCTTTCCTGCCTCCAAGTTCTGCTCAGGGTTATGCAGTTTGCTGGAGTCTGTGTTAGCAGCAACTCCCCACAGCCAGCTGTTGAGACAGCTGGAGTTTCATCCTGGTAATCCCATAGAGAGGCAGGAAGTCACTGCATAAACCCCCCTGAGCAGTGCTGGGGAAACAGAAGCTGTGACAGACTGAAGCTGGAGCTTGGGCACTCTGCCCCAGTTAGGGCTGGGCTGTGAGGGGTTACCCCATGCAGCTGCCCTCCCAGGAGGGGCTGTGCTGGGGCCACAGCCTCCTGGCCCACAGACACACCTGCTCACTGCCAGCAGCGTTTCAGTGCCAGCAGGACACCAGGCAGCAAGCTGAGGGAGGGACACGGTGCCCAGAGAGCAGGGCAAGCACCTGGGGACAGCCACTCCAGCAGGAGGACAACATGTGCCAGGCAGCCAGGCTGTCCTGTACTGTGACACTTCACACAGCAGCACCCACCTGGCAGGGCTCTGGGGCACCCAAGCAGAGCTGGGTAGGCAGCAGGACTGGGAGAGGCTTTGATTTACTCACCGGTGAGCCTGCTTGTCCTGCCTCTCCCTTCTCGCCCTTTTCTCCTCTGACCCCGACGTGGCCTGGCTCTCCCTTGATTCCAGGAGGTCCATCCTTTCCTGGCAGTCCCTGAAGCCCAGGAGGGCCCATTTCTCCAGGCTTGCCACGTGGTCCCTAAATGAATTTCACACAACATAAAGTGAAACACTTACAGATGGAGTAAAGCCCAGAGCCTGTTTTTTCTGCTCATCCTTTCCCTCCCAGCTATGCCCTTTGGAGACAGGACAAAATAGTGTTGCCATGACAAATGTCAGGACACAACAAACCATTAATGCTCCTTCTTGTGAAGCAAAATACTTTTTTTCCTCGTGGGAAAAACAAGTGTGTGACATCAGTGACAGAGATGACCCCAGGTAAAACCTTTGAAGGGAAGAGCATGGTGTCTTACCTTTTCTCCGTCGTGGCCTGGAGGACCTGGCAAGCCAATTTCACCCTGAAACACAGAATTGTTACTTGGGCAGTTTGAAAGCAGATATTCTGACTCCTTCTGTGGGGCACTGTGATGAAAAAGGGCAGGCATGGCAGAAATAGCCTGCATGGACTACTCATGGGAGAAAAAAGCAAGAAAAACCCAGGTTCTTTTCCCATAATCACCAAAAATAAAGTATGGAAACCCCAGAGGTTTTCTGCAGTATAGAATTAAAAAACAAACAAACAAAAAACCAAATCAAACAAACAAACAAACAAACAAAAAACCCCACCATGGAAACCCCTGTTGAAACATTATGTGACTGCCTGAGCATTTTCCCAACCTTGTTGATCCTGACTGCCAGCTCCCAGTGCAGTCATGCAGTCCCCAACCAACACAATCCCACAGTTGGGTTCCCACAAGCTGCTTCCTGAAGGGGAAGGCAAGTAGAAAGGATCCTTCATCTTTCAGATTAGGCATTATCATTGTGGGAAAAGAGATTTTCCAGATATTGTGTGTGAGGAGGAGTGGCAGAGGACAGCACGACAGTCTGATAGTGCTGGACAGGAAATACAGGAGCACTGGGATGAGTTGTGGGTGGGAATTCTGCCTGGGCCACTCCTGTGTTTCCCTGAGTTCTGCAAGTGCTAAACTGAGACAATACCTTCTGTCCTGGTGGCCCTGGAGGTCCAGCTACACCTGGACGTCCTGGAGGTCCCTAAATAAAGAAAAAAAAAATTTTCATATTTGATCTATTTTTGTGTTTTGAAACCAGATACCTCTCCTAAGTTTAAGGGGCAATCACAGAGGAATATTCCAAGGGATTCCTAAAATCATATTCTGTTGGGAAGATGAGCAATGGAGAGTCCTGAGAGTTGCTCTTCCCTGCTCCTTCTGAGCACTCCCTGTTCTGAGCATGTATGATCTCTTAAAGCAGAGAGATGAAAGCCCTGATTAGAATTCAAGTGCCAAGATCAGAAGGCGAGATGAGCTCTTCTTTCAGCTGTCAGCTGCCCCAGCTTTAGCTCCCAATTGCAAAGGACAAGTGTTTTAGCTGCACCTAAAGTGTCAGGCCATCTGCGGAGGACAGACATATGGCTACTTGTGTAAAACCCCACAGCATGGACAGGAACTCACCATCAAGGCCAAAGTTCGTATTTCCTAGGAAAAAAAAGTGAAAAAATAATTAAAAACTAAAACAAACGTTGGGAGCTGGTTCGTTCTCCACTAATGTAACACAGGCCCAAATGAGTAAGGAGTTTACAAAATTAAGCAGAGGGAAAAAAACCAAAAGAAATTCAAACTAAATACTCACTTCAAGTCCCACAGAGCTGTTATTCTACAATTTCTCCATTTTCCCAGTGGAGCCCAGGTCAGCCCAGAGCTGGGCACAGCCACTCACTCCCAGCACTCCATCCTCACATTCCTTGTGAGGAAGCTTTGGTGACTTTATTCACAGGTATTCCCCAAAACACTGCAGGCAGTGAGATGTGGGATAAAGGGGACTGTGGCACAAACAAGTGCTTCCCTTTGCTGCTACTGCCAAGGAAGCAGATCTGTCTGCATCCCTTGGGAAAGAGTAAAGCAGCCAGCAGTCACCTCACAGGACAGGAGGGCAGCTGCTTACCTGGAGAGCTTCACTGATGTTCCCATCATAGTCCATCATTTCATCCTTCCCAGGCTCTCCTTTGGGGCCCTGCAAAATACCAGGTCTCCAGCCAGGGGCTGGGACTGCCCTTCCCTTGTTGGGCTCAGAGCTGTGGTTCACTCTGAAAAAGGGGGCTCAGACGTGCCCATTTCACAACTGTCCAGTTTGTCATTTATTAAAGAAAGCCCCTGCAGTGCAGGAGATTCTACAGAACTGTAACCAGCCCTGCTCAGACTACCATGACATAACCATCAAAGCCGGCAGTCTGGGAAGAGATGAAGTTGAGGCCAGAATCCAGGAACTGGATTGTCTGACCAATTGTTAGATGCGTGCATGCATCCACCCTCTTGCTGCCTTTTTCTGGTAGGTCAAGGGCCTGAGTCCAGATTGTGATGTCCAAACCCACCTCCTCCTATGAATGAGCCATCCTGAGATGGCCTGGGAGAATTTTTTTCCTCTAATGTAGGGGTGAGGGTATGGAGTGGAGAAACAGCCCACCTCAACTTAGCCACTGCCCATCTATGAGTACTTTTAGTGACAGCAAGACCCAGGCTGGACTGTCAGTGTGGTCCCACTATCCTTAAAGCCCTCTGAAGGGCCAAAACCGTGTCAGTGAAGGAACACCTACCCTTGGGCCCATGGGTCCCTGGTCTCCTGGTGAGCCACGTTCCCCCTGAAACAGGAAGTTCACAGTTTTAGCAAAGCCTGTCCCTTCACTTTCTTGAACTCCAGATATCACACTCGGCTGGTTCTCTGAAACACTCTGGGCTAGACAGCTTGACTTAAAATTCTCCTTCTCAGCTAAGTTTTGTAGACATAGGAACAAATCTGCAGCTCCTGAAGCTCAGAACCCAGAGCTGGGCTGTGCAAAAGCATTCCGTACCTTTTCTCCTGGTGATCCTGCAGCACCAGGCTGACCAACGTCACCAGCTTCTCCCTGACAGGGAGAGAAAGGGAAAGGGATGGCTTTGTATTGTGCTGAGAGGGTGCAATTTCACTGCTGGCTTCACATTGCCAGGAGGAAAAACTGCAGAACTGCACCAGCCAAGCACCCCTCCTGTGCTCCCTTCTCCTCAGGTAGCCCAAATCTCCTGCCACAACTGCCCACCAGGCACCCTTCTGTCCCGTCCAGTGCAGAGGGAATGTTCAGTCTGGTTTTTCAGAGCCTAGAGGGGAGTTATTTGAGCACAAGAAAGGGATTTTCCTTCCAAAACAGTTCACAAACTCTCTCACCTGCAGCATACAAAACAACAGTACTAGAATACTCTGTAGAACCTGATATCCCTCCAGCAGGTGATCAGAGGTGGACACAGATGAATACAACCTTTGCTCCTTCCTACACACCTTGTGCTGGGCGCAGTCCCTCACAACACACAACTACCTGAAGGAAAAATCACTCACCTTTGGTCCAGGGGGTCCAGGCAGACCTGGAGGGCCAGGTTCTCCTTTAGCTCCCACCAAGGCATTCTCAGCAATTCCCTTCTCTCCCTGTTTGCAAAGAAGAACAAGTCATGTGTCTCAGTTCAGACTCTGCACCTCTGCAAGTTCGCTTGCCAAAATACTGGCTTAAGAGACATGGCCAAGACAAGATCCATCAGCTGGGCTCTTGATAGCCTGGAGAGCACTGCTCCAGAGGCAGCAGCTGGCCAGGAACCAGGACAGCAAGGTCCTGCCTGAGGGTCCTTGTGGAGCCCTGCCAGCAGCCACAGCCTGCATCATCCCTGTGGCTGCACCAGGCTACACAGGGCTGCCTGTGGACAGACCTCATCCCCCAGCCTCCCTTTGAACACTGTGTTCTTCTGCTGATGAAACTGAGCTGATGAAGCTACATGATGACTTCTTTTGGAATGCCTCCCTCTGGAGCTGTAGTCATCAGCCACTCAGCCCTGCACACCACGTCCTTTGCACAGAGCAGATAATAAGGCACTAACAGGAAAGCTTTGCCACTACACCCTCTACACTGGCATTCACTGCACTGTCCCCTTTCCCAAAGAAAAACACCCTGTGCAAGGCTGATTTGAAAGGTGTGATTTCTATCTGAAAATCTCAGAGCACAGGGGAAAACCAGTCTCAGGGCTTAGCTTTATCTGACTGGCCCTGGGTCTCTCTGAGCACAAAGATACTCCTCCAACTCAGAGCACAGCAGTGCAGCTCCCCAAAAGCCCATCACCTCATCATCCATGGATCCTGGAGCAGGAGGGAGGCTGAAATGCCACGTTACATCTGGGGTCATGCTTTTAAATGGAAAGTACTGGAATACAATTCTGTGGCCTTGCTCCCAGGACCACAACCTCCTCCTTACTGCATGAGGACATGCAATTCCTACAAAAAGGCATCTTTTGTGTGCCTCCCTCACAACCCTGTCTGAAGATGACAGTGCAGAACATGCTGCCACAGTCAGCTAAGAAAATGTGAGCTGTGCACGGGAGGGAGGGAGGAAAAGGGGTGAGAGCGACCCCACCAAAAGAAAAAAAAAATTCAGGAAAGAGACAAACCTTTGGGCCAGGAAGCCCAGGAATTCCAGGATCACCAGCTCGTCCCTTTTCACCCTGTTGGCAAAACGGACATGGTCAACACTGACTCTGCAGGCTTTCCATCCTGGAGGAGCAGTAAAAGGGTGATCTGCTCCTGGTTTCACCCTCTTTCCCTTCCCTAGGGATTTTATTTTGGGCACAGATCTTGAGCAGTACCAGCTCAAGACATTACAAGTTTTTGCCCATCCTTTTGACTATCTCTGCACATCATTGCCTTTTCTCTCCAAAGGAAGTTGAATGAGAAAGGGATCCAGGGTTCCCCCTGTGCATCTTCCTTAACCCTCTGGTGTGTTCAACACTTTTCCCTGTCACTCCTTCTGCACAGGCTTTCCCTGATTCATATGCCCACAGAAGCTGCTGCCCAGGGTGAATTTTAGTTGGAGTGCAGGACTTTCTCCATGCCCTGCTCCTCTTCCCTAGCTCCAAATCCCACACTCATCGTGCTCTCAAATAAACCCAAGCAGTGCAGCATCTCAGCTGGCAGCCAAGCTCTGGGACACACACTGGTCATGTAAAGCAGTGAAGACAAGAGCAGCAAAAATAGCAAAGACAGCAGCTGATGGTGTAAGACGATGCCTGGAGAGCTGCAGGCTGAGCTGCGTGAGGCACCATGGAGCATGGAGGATGCCATGGGCAGTGAGCAATGAGAGCATCCAGCACTCCCTTGGTGAAGTGGCTTTGCTCAGTTCACCATGACACCTGGACCATATCTTCAATTTTGGAGCACAATGACTGGTCTTTATGTTGAAGTTAAGTTATCTTAGACCATTCAACCTAGCTGCTAAACTCATGGTTTCCATGTACAGTGTCCTGTTTGGGAGTCTGCATTTTACCAGGACAGAGAGAGATTTTGGAGGTTTCTGTTACCCTGAAAAGATGTTTCAAATGCATCACCAGGGAAAGGTGTGTTCTTAGCTACACCCACAGCTCCAAGACTCAGCTTGTCCAGATTCTACAGAACAATTCAAACCCTCTTTCCCCCCACAGCTGGCCAGCTCTCTCCTAGAGCCATGCTGCCAGCCTGCAGAGACTGGTGCTGCTCATCAGAGCTCAAGGGCACGCATCTGACATGCAGGGGACTTGCATCAATGCTCCAGGAACAGACATGCACTGGTGGCTCCCTGGAAAATAATCTACTAGCAGCAATCTTTTTGTCAGGCAATTCTAGAGTGCAGTGACCCCTTTCTCCAAGGTAATTTGGCTTCCAGCCACCTGTAAGGTCCCCCTCCCCCAGCTTTCTTTCCCTGCAGAGCATGTACATTGCTAAATTAATGCTTCTCTCCCTGGAAAGAGGGAAAATATTTTCAGGACCTCATACCTAAGGAAGAAGTTTGGCATAATCCTGTCCCAGGGCTCCATGAATCCCTGATTCTCCCACTTTTCATTCAAAGACTGTTTTGAATATACATGTCCGTAAGAGCTACTGAAAACATCCTGTGCTGCCAGAACTAGGGTGCAAAGCAGTGGATTTCTTGAGGAAGGAGGTCAGATTACTGAATGCCTGTTTAGGGTGTTATTTCTGGAGTCAAGAGAAGTGGCACTGTCCTTAATCGTTCCCAGGACAAGACTACATCCCAGGCATCTCATGCTGCCCTGCCTGCCAGCAGCCCCCACCTCCTGCAAGCAGGAACACACAAACACACTTCACCAAGGGGGAAGAGCCAGCACAGGACACATAATCCCCTGCAAGCACAGCAGTGCAGCACACGGCAGCTCCCGCTCGCAGGAACGCAGCGCTGCCAGGACACCCAGCCCAAACACACAATGTCCTACCCGCTGCCCCCTCTTCCCTGGCAAACCTGGGGGGCCCATCCTCCCTGGCACTCCAGAATCTCCCTTTGTGGGGAAGAAAAGAGACAGGGAATGTGTGTGTTACATGGCTGTCACATGCTGTAACATAACCCAGCCAGCCTCAAACAAGGGGAGGCAGCTGCTCAGGGATGCAGAGGGATGGGGCACTAGTGCACCATGCCTGCCTTGGGAACTCACCCCCAGTCACGCTACACTGAGATGGGGACAGCCCTCTGCAGGGACACGGGAAGGCTGCTGGGGGCACAGAAGTGCTGGGAGGCAGAGGAGGGACAAGGGAAGGGGCAGAGGGAACCTGCTTCCTAAGCAAAGTGTGCCCTGCGTCTCTTGTGGAGTAGGGAGGAAAGGAGGAAGGCAGCTGGAAGGTATTCCCATGGACACAGACTTGAGCAGGAGAATGGAAATATTTGCAGTATGGTCCCTCCCTCACTTGGTATCACTGTATCCTAGGACCATTTTGTTTAGAGTGGCAGGTGCCATTAGGGCCTGGATTTGGGCACTAGGAAGTATACAGACACTGCTCAACTCCCTCAGCTGCTCAGGGAGGGGACAAATACACAAACCAACCAGAAGTGCAGGCTCAGAGCAAAACCTTCTGAGAGTACCTTTTCTCCTGGAGTCCCAGGCTCGCCCTGGTGAGAAAGAGAGAGGAAAATAGTGACAATCCAGGAGGAGAGAGTACAAATCCTCCTAGAGCTATCAGAGTGAGGAAAAGAACATTCATCTATGGGAACCTTGAGCTGGTAACAAGAACTTCTTTTGCCTTCATTAGGGAGCTCCCAGGCTGCCCTAAGAAACCACCAAACCTCAGACTCATGGCTTCCATAGAACGGAGTAACCACTTTGCAGTACTTGCAGATGTTTATCAAAGAGCAGAGCAAGAGGGACCTGCCACTCCCTGCTCTGTATCACAGAGGAGCAAGGCTGCGGGTGCAGCTGAGGGAGGCTGTGCTGACACGAGTTCACCAGACCCGCTGCAGGTAGCAGGGATGAGGCTGCAGACGGGTCTGGTACCTCTGCCGAAGGCAGTTCCCACAGTCCCCATCAGTGGGAGCCGTCCGACCGCTTTCCAGCGCCTTGAGCTCTCCCAGCTCCCGCCCGTGCCCGATTCAGGCACTGCAGCCCAAAACTGACCTTCATCCCTGCGGCGGCCATCCCGGGAGCGCCCTGGCAGAGAGAGGAAAGACAGCAACACCTTGGTTGAAATGAATCGGACAGAGGTTTTAAAAACTAAACAGCATCAGCCACGTGAAACTAAAAATGCAAAAATCCACATCTTCTCCTTGCCACAACTCAGAAGTAATGCTGTAACACCACACAGCACACGTCCACATTCCCTGAGCAGCTGTTCACCTACAGCAGTGGCTCTGGGTTCCAGAAAGCTCTTCCAAAGGCAGCACCATGAGCAGAACCCAGTCAGGACAAACGGATTTCCACCCCCACCGCCCCTGGGTTTAGTCCTGCAAGTGAAGCAAAGGCCAACAAGCAGAACAGTGTCAAATAACTGAGGAATGCAAAGACAGACCAAGGACCAAACCCCCACTTCAAGGCTGGAGCCCAGACACCTCAGCTCGAGCATCCTGGGAAAGGCTGGCTCATACCCTAGAGCCCCCTCAACCTGTTCATACCACAGAAGACAAACCCTGCAGTAAAATGTTTCCAGGAGAGCTCTGAAGCCAGACACCTTAGGGGAAAAACCAGACTTCCAAGCACTGCAATTCAGGTGTCATTCTGCAGTGTGCAAGCCACCACCATGGGACCCTGGAGTGCAGGCTGCCCTGCCATCCCAGACAGGTGCCTCAGAGCCTCAGGAGGCAGCTGCTCCCACAGGGACTGTCCCATTTCCCTCAATAGCACTGATGCAAAAAGCAGGTGGTCCCTGTCAACCATCCTCTCTGAAATCTCTGTATCCCCTGTGTTAGCATTAGTTAGGTCCTGGTTAGGAAAGGTCCAGTTAAAAAGGCAAATATGAGGGATAACTAAGGAGAGGGGAGGGAGGGAAGTGGTGTTAGAAGTTGGGAAATATGAGGGTGTGGGATGTAGCACATGAGGCAGTGCAGAGGACTGGGAGCCAAGTTCAAAGTGAAAAAATCTTGGAAAAGTTCAAACAAGGAGGAGTGGGGAGCCAGAGAGCAGCAGGATCATACCTCTCAGCTTTCTGAAAGAGAAATCGGGGACAAAAGCTAAAAAACACAAGGACAGAAGACGGAGATCAGGGATTCTATGCAATAAATGGGGGGAAAAGCATTCCAGATTGTCTCAGGGTCAGTAGGTTTTAGTGAACACAGGCTAGAGTCATGAAAGGGATAACATGCAGTAAGTGCCTTTGGTTAGGCCCTCACAGAGCCTTGAGATGCCTGTTCCTCATTTTTCAGCCTTCACACAGCAGTGAATTCAGATCATGTTATTTTCTAGTATTTACCCTTAAACTGCAATCCACAGACATGCAGAGCTGCTCACACACTGACCCTGATTCATCCCTGCATTAGCCCAGGCTCCCAGCTGGGCTAACACACACCTGCAGTGGTCACCTGGGACAATTTACAAAGTGCCAATTCCCTACAAACATCAGTGACTGGCTGCTCTCACTGGCATAAAGCATTAAATCCTGATGTTGCAAGTAAGCATCAGACTGGGCATGCCATTTGTTCTGTAAAACACATCTTCCCCCACCACTGCCTTCATAAATGAGGCCTAGTATTTTGCAGTTTAGAAGCATGAATAATTCAGCTGAGGACAGTCACTGGCTCACAGACACACACACAAATGCTTGTGCATCAGGGGCAGCCGAGTGCTACGGGTGAGGTCAGGCAGACAAGCGTCACTCCTCTGGTCACAAGGTACCTTAGAGCCATGTCTTCCTGGCAGCCCTGGCATGCCTCTCTCCCCCTGGAAGCAGAGCAGGACACACAGAGAAAGACAGCAAGAGACAGGAGATGAGTGGTCCCAGGGCTCCATGAGGAGAGTCCAGGGCACAGGTGATGAGAAACCCTCCTGAGAGAAGTAAGGCAACATTTTCTCCACCTGACTGCCCTAGCTGGGGCCATTTCCCATCAGTGGCCCCTCTCAAGACTTACATTAGGACTGACCCCACTGGAGTGCCACAGCCTCCATACCCTGCAACCACATCCCACATTCTAGCACGCTATAGGGCACAGGGAGGCACTCATCCTGCAGTGAACCTGGGATGAACAAACCTATTTGGAGAGACAGAAAATCCAAGGGTTGCCTTGTGCTGTTAGCCTGAATTCTGTCTTCTGATAACTGGAAAATGAAACATCTTCAGGCAATCTGCATACTGCCCCTGTCATTTTGTTCTGGGTGTTTAGTCCTTACTTGGAATGGCTATTTAGCAGGGAGATATATATATATATATATATACATATATATATACATATATATGCTTTTAAAAAAAATAGTTTTTTTTAATTACAGCATCCTGTGAACTGTATTTTGTAAAACACCCTCTAATACCATAATATACATCTAGTGTGGCCACCTCCTGCCCTACACAGACTACTTAACTACCCTATTTTCAGCAGTAAGAAAAGTAAATCAATAATTAGGAATACTGTGTACAGGAGAATGTGAATTGGTCTCTCTCCTTCCCACCTATGCTCCCTGTCTTTTTTAAGTGAGACCCAGCAGGGAAGACCAACACTTTCTGCTGGGAGACACCCACCCTTGCTTGCAGAGACCATCCCCATAGGGCAGCCCATCCTCTGACAGTAATTCCCCTTCCCAGAGACCTTCCTGGAAGAACTGCCTGCCTGAAGAGCTGTTTAGTGATTTTGCCTGCAAAAGCAAAACCCCCTCTGTGAGAGGGAGCACTGTAAGCCCCACAGGGGCAGCTCAGAGCAACCACCCTACACTGCTTTTCCTGATGAGGCTGGCACTGGAGGGATCACACAGGCACTAGGGCAGCAACAAACGTGACACTGCACCACTGAAGCACAGAAAGAAACCCAGTGCTGGAGAAAAAGCAGGAAAAACAACTCTGCAGAACATCTTTAAGCCCTTAAGTGTTTGAAAACCATTGTAGTGCAGGGAGTACCCGCTGGGCTGTTCCCTTTGTGCTCCCTGGTGCAAAAGCAGCCAGGTCAAGAGCTGGGTACCAAAGGCAAAACACCCAGCACTGCTCCCCAGGGGGCTTCAGGAAGGCAACCAGCAGCACCTCCCAGTCCCATGCTGATTTAGGAACCAGTACACCTCCTGAGTCTCATGCTGATTTAGGTAGCACTCTGTATCTCTGGAAGTTAGGCTACACCTCTCCCCTTCACACAGAAACTTCACACTCTACCTGCTGTGAGCAGCTTTATCCCCACTGGGTGCAAATGATGCCTCATGCTGATCAGCTCATCAGCTGCCAATTAAAACAGACACCCTTCCTTTTTGCTCTTTACTGTGAGAGGCAAATGATCAGGGGTTTATTAAGAAAGGCTGTGGGTGCTTTATGGCTCCTTCCTCAGCACGAGAAAAAGCCTTATCCTATGGATCTTTCAGAGGAAAAAAGCAAGAAAATATCAGTGAAGCTGAATGTGACAGGCTGGGAGCACGAAGTCAAATGCTCATTCAAGTGGCCCAGGTAATCACAAACACTGTTTGATGACCTTCATGAGACACAGATTTTGGTCCTTACATGACCAAAGTACAAAGGGTGGCCACAGAAAAACCAGCTGAGACACAATCTAGGTTGTGCTGCACCTGCCATTGGGTGGAGAGAGGTGATTAAATGAAAAAGGGGGCTGTGTGATACTAGGGAATCTCTTCAAGCCAGAGATATTCTTCACTGCCAGCCAAAGCAGTGATATTCCACATAAAATTGGCCACTACAGTTGACCTATGAATCATGGTGTTTGTCCAGGGCTCCTCAAGGCAAAGAGAAGGTAAAATCTAGTCTAAGTAATTGGATCCAAAGTTGGAAGATTTAAAAGTTTTCCAGAGTCCTAATCAATCCTCCTAAGTGGGAGGACAACAGAAAGAAGCAATTTCCAAAGACAACAATACACGTGCTGTTGGATGCTCAGGAGCTGCTCCTGAGTGAGGTCTGGCTGCTGATTTAAGAATGTGTCTGCACTTCCCTTTCAACATCTCTGAGGAAAAAGAAAGGAAGTCAAGAGAAAAGTGACCTTGACAGTAACAAATGATAGTCTGTGTGTGAAAGAAGCTGCTGTTTTGGGGCTGTGGAGGCGTCCCTTTGGAGCTGCAATTTAGTATCCCAAAAAGTGGGGTGGATTTAATCTCTGCTCTTCCTGAAGTGGGGTGTGTAAGACATAAATAAAGGGCCAAGTAGCAAGACTGTGTCTCCAGGGTGGTCCTGAGTCAGCTCCCACCCTCTGGATGACCCTGAGACATGACTGCAATACCTGGAGACTTCCCCTTTGCCAGAACCCACATGAAGAGCTGGCTGGTGCTTGTACATGGGCATGAGCAAAGCAGGTGTTCCAATGCTAGCAGTGAAACATGGGAGCTTCAGCAAGGACTAAACACAGCTTCTCCTTTCAGCCTTTTCTCCTTCCCAGGCAACACTCTGACTTTATTCCTTCAGTTCATTAACGGGAGATGTGTTGTCGAGAGAGGAACAACCAGCAAGCCCTCAAATCACATCAGTTCTGGGGGCAATTCCACCTTCATTTACACTGGCACAAACAGGAGCAACACCTTTGTGCCTGACAGATTTACACTGATGTGGAGATGGACACTGGGAACCTTTGGACTCTACATGCACTGCAGTATTTCTGAGGAAGTATTGTTTTCTTGTAGGAAGAAAATCACTGCTGCACTGTTCAGCTATAAGCCCAGAGCCTGCATTCCCAAAGAACATTTCTTTAAACTCCAAGTAATGCATCCTTGGTAAGCTCTGAAGGGGCCTTTTCTCTCTTCAAACAGTAATCCACCCAGATGGAAAAGATATAGAAAGTGTATGTGCTGCACAATAAATGAGCTGCATGCCACACACTAAATACTTGAAATGTACGTGTCACAGTTAATGCTTTTCCAAATATTACAGGACCAGTCCTTCCTCACGATGTCTAAGATGTATGGCATGACACAGTGTGCTCTGACTGCCATGAACACTTGCCAATGTTGTAATGTTTTAAGCACAGTCTACGCTGAGTAATATACTTTAAATATATGGGTACAGTAAATTTCAGTCAAATAGATAACATCTGGGCAGAGACCATATGAGCCTGTAAAAAGTGTCCAGAAACAGACAGAAAAGCTGGTGCCAAACCTCAGCCTGAATGGCGGAGTTTGAGTGGATTTGATGCGTCAGCTAACCAGATTTTATGAGGAAACCCCAACCTAGCCCATCAAATAGAGAGATGTAACAAATCACCAGCAAGCTTCATAGTCAGAGAAATGCCTTTGGTAAGCATCGAATTCCACCGAAGGGATGAAGGCAGCATTTACTGCCTGAGCTCAGAGTGCCTGTCTGTGGTCAGAGCACAGATGTGTACTCCATCAAATACCCCACAGAGCTGCCTTGCACCCAACTTCCCCTTACAATCCATGAGCCCAAGGAGCAGTATCTCCCAGGTAATCTACTGTGAGCTAGAAAAACATATTTGTCATGCCTACCTTTATGCCAGCATCCCCTTTTTCACCCTGCCCAGCAAAGGAGAGAAGAAAGGAGGAAAACAGGGAGGGACAGTAAACATAAATGAAAACCAAGCAAGCAGTAACAGCAAGAGATAAAGTAGCCAAAAGACGGGTGTGATAAATGCAACCCCAGCACTCCAGGTCTCCTCACAGTAACATGGTACCAGTCAAGCACTGGCTGCAGCCCTTCCCTCCCTAAAGGGCAAAGGCACTTTAGGTCCTTGGAGTGGATGCTGGAGGTTGTCCCTACTAACGCTTTTCTACATTATAAGGGTGTAGAAACCAAACATTTCATGGTCCAGGGTACCTTCATTTTCACAGCCCTGGTGAAAAAGCCTCTAAAGGCTGGGCTGGTTTTATTCTTTAATGGGGGACTTTGTAGGTCCTGGTTCAGGACAGCATGGAATCACCTTGGCCAACAACTGCCCAGATTCTTCACACAAGAGCAAGTGTTCCTGTTCATGTGGTTCATTCCAGGCTCCAGAGAACTGTCTCCAACCCCTGGCCTTTGATATCCCTTTAGGACAGGCGTGTGCCACTAATCTGCCCCTGAGAGGTGGCCCACTGACTCAAGTTTAAGGGTTACCTTGGGGCCAGAGGCTCCAGGGAGACCATGGGCACCGGGCAGGCCTGACTCGCCCACCTCACCCTGAGGAAGAGAACAAAGAAAACAGTGGAAGTAGCAAACATAGCAGCAAGAAAAGGAGCTGTGGGTTGCCAGAAAGGTCAGCAGAGGTGTGAGAGGGATGTCCCACACTGAGGTGTCCCACGCACACCAACCTACCCCTGGGTCTCTGGGAGAGGAGCACCACTCTGCATCAAGAAGGACATTCAGTGTATGAAATGTATGGAGTGAAGGGAGCAGTCCCATATCCTACATCATAGCTGAGTTAACAACTTTCCTCAACATTTAGCCTTCTTTTGCCTTCCTGCTAGGATCTGGTCCCCAACATTCATCCACTCCTTCCAGCTTTCCCAGGGAAAGCCTTGTGCTCATCCTTCAAGACCAGTGTGGTCTCTTGGCTCAGTGGTGACGAGCCAGACAAGTTGTTTCATGTAAGAGGAGCTGGTAGGAGAGGCCCTCGCTGTGAGGTCGCTGTGAGAGCCGCCCGCCCTGCGCACAGGGAACAGGACAGGCTCCGAAGGGAAAACCCGACGGTTTGCTGGGAGAAGAGGCAATAAATCCTGTCTGTCTGCAGGAGTGGGCTGTGGTCTGCAGGGGCTGTAATTTCCACTTCCTGACACAACAAAAACTTCTCCATTTATACAGAGCTAATTAAAAAGCTCTCAGGTCTTGCCATTTTGCTTGCAGAGCACCCATAAAGCAACTTGGAGATAACAGGGGACACAGGATTCCTTCCTGCTGGGAACGTTCAGCTTCCCCTTGTCCAGCTGCCATCTCTTTAGCAGTATCTCTTCATTCCCTCTCTCCCGTTTGATCTTCCTTTGTGTCTTTCCCCTGTGTCTCTTCATTACACCCTCTGGGCTTGACAGCCCTGCTGTTAATCAGCTGCTGCTGAAGGCATTAGGGCATTGCCAGCTTCTGCCTTTTAACCCAGAGCAGGACTGACTCTTTGCTGTATCCCAGAGAGCAACAGCCAGGGATTTGACCCTTTTCAGCCTCCATTTGGGCTTGGATGCATAAGAAATGCATTTCAGCCTGGAACTGGGTGTAGAGAGGCACACACACACGGGGAGATACTTGTTCCATAGCTGCTGGAGAGTTAAAGGTAACTCTGGGCCCAGGCTCTCTTTACACAGGTGACAGCAGGGAATCTGTGGGACTGTTGCAAAGCCAACAGGAGCAGAGCTCCACAGGAGGCTCCAGCACAGTCCACAGATTTCCAGCCATGATTCCAGAAAGCATCAGTGCACTTAATTCATTTAACAACAGCGGAGCTTCCCTCCTTACCTTTCTGCCAGGGTATCCCTGAATCCCAGTGTCTCCCTGCAAAAGGCAAAAAGACAAAAGAAAGTGAAGTTTGGCCTGAGAGGGACACATCTCTGCCCTTTTCCCTGGGTGTTGCTGGGATGGGAGAGCATTCCATGGGGAAAATTTGCCTTTTGCTCAGCGATCCCAGTGAGCTCTCCCTTCCAACCCACAGGCCAGCGTTACCTGCACTGGGCAAAGCCCTGGCAGGAAAGCCCTGGCACACAAGTAACATGTGTCAGCTCTGTGTCCCAACTCCATTGTTCCAATCTCCTCACCCGGCCTACATATCCCAGATAAAAACAAATTAGGCTGGGTGGCTGCAGCTGAAAAACAACAACAACCACCCCCTCCCTTGCACTTTGGCAAGTGAATAAATGGGAAACCGTGGCAGAGTTAACAATAGCATTGCAAAATCCATTCCTGAAGCACTGGGAAATGCTTTGAGAATGGAAGAAGCCAATAAAGCTGTGTGTGGCAAACAATTTTGCAAGATGGGCTGATGAGGCGTGCCTGGCTCAGTCAAGATGCAGCTCAGACGTGTCGCCTGGATGAAACCCATGAGTCAGCACACGGGCAGGGCCCCAGAGCAGTGCTGAGCTGGGTTAGAAATCCTTCTCAGCTGTTTGATGTAACCTCTTTTACCCCTCCTCCAACCATCAAAATGTACACATCTGTCCTCATCAGGAGAGTCCATCTCTGCTCGTCATCTTCCTACACCTCTAAGTGAGGTGAGATGTCTCACCTTTGGTCCAGGAGGCCCAGGTAAGCCCTGTGGATAAAATCAAAACAGACACTGGGGTTGGAAATTGCAGACATTACATGGACAGCAGGGTGATGGAGGGATGCTGGCTGGCTTGATTTGAAATACCCCTTAGAGATTTGCACTGGTGAGCTCAGACATTTCCAGTCTATTCTTCATGTAGATATCTTAGTCCATACACTTAAACAAACTTATGCCCATAGTGCTCCATCCCCCCAGGTTTGTTCTTGCTGAATCTGAAGTCTAAAAAGCTGCTTTGCCTTATGCATTATGCTTCAGAATCTTTTCTGTTTCTCTGGCTTGCTTGGGGAACTTGTTCCCAGCCCACTGCAGCTCTGGAGTAAATCAAGCATTTGCAGCTTCCTCTGGCAAGCTAAACAGAGAGAATATATTAACAAACAAACCACTTGTGCCTCTAAATGAGAAACCACCAAACAATTTACCTGATATGAACCATGAGGCATACCAGACATACGTGTGTGTAAATATAAATAAACAAAGTATCTATGCAGGAGCTGCCTATGAGCAGTCAGGAAAGGAAAACTACTCTAGATATGCTCTGATGCCTCTGCCACCTGCTTTGGCAATTCAGGTATTTAGCCATCCTCTCCTTGGCTCCTCAGAGAGAGATGGAGCTCTCTCAGAGAGGAAATGAGGGTGCTGACCCCTGTATTGTATGTGGAGAGGTACATTTGCCTCCAGAGATGAGACTTGTTGGTCCTGCTAGCAGGCCTTGAAAACTCCTGGAGATGGAAGCTCCTTTAATTCCCAGTGGCTGCAGAGTCAGCATGCCACGTTTGCCCCTGCAGCTCCCAAGAACGGAGCTGGATTCTTGTACCCACCTTCCCATCTCTGCCAGGCTTTCCAGGCTCTCCTGCTCTGCCCTGTTGCAAGAGAGAGGTACATTAGGAGCACTTTCTGTCGCCTGCCCTGCCATTCAGCAAGGGTATTATTTTATAAATGGTGCTTCTGCTCCCACCCTCCTCAGCTGCTTGCTAGGACACGGACAGGACTTCAAAGGGGTGGAAGGGAGCACGACAATTACACCCCATGTGTCACTTCCTCCCCGGGGCCATCTGCAGGGGCTGAGGAGGGGGAAATGAGCCTGGTGTCACCCACTGTGTATCCAGATAGCAGCAGGGCCCAGTTCACATCCCTGCCTTTCCTCTCACTCCCCTCTTTCCCCAGAACTTCTTCCTATCCACACATCCACTTTCTGTGCAAGCCTCCTCTCCATGGCTATCTCACCTTCACTAAAAGAAACAGTGCCCAGAGGAAACAGCCTGTGCCCTAGGGGATGGGGAAGCAGAAGGATTTGTTTTGGTAAGGACTTACAGGGGGTCCAATTGGCCCAGGACGTCCTGGGATTCCTTCAGGTCCAGCTGGTCCAGCGGGCCCTGGTGGACCAGGGGGCCCCGGGGGACCTTGGATCCCTGCCTGTCCTTGTTCACCCTGCAGTTTGTAAAACAAGAGTTACCAGCAGGCAGAGCCAACCTTTCACACCATCACCCTAAGGGCCCAAGGCAGGCCAGCCTGACTGAAGCAGAGGAAATAGAAGCAAGTCCCAGGTTACTGCCAGGAGAAGTTTCCAAGAGTGATGGAGAGCCCTGCTGAGGACAGCTGGGCTGCCTGGGAAGCAGGAGCCAGCACCCAATGGTTTGCAAAGACATCAGAGCTCCCTTCTAGAGGGATCTAGTGATAACAAAGCAGTCCAAAGAGACCTTTTTCTTCACTGAGTCAGCCAAGTAAAATTTTTGTGTCGAAGATCAACATCTTTCGAGTCTCTGAGGAGGCTTTCCAAAGCATTTGACAGTCACATGCGAAGTAAAGCCTCCCATGACAACACCAGCACTTCCAGGCAGAGCCACAGTGTCTTACCTCAGCCAGTTTTATTCCATACTATATTTATTGGACAACACTCACTCTGCTTTGCCAAGGACCAAAAGTAGAAATGCCACAAACCCTAAAGAAAATAACACAATCATCATGGCATTCCTGGAGCCCACCCAAGGCAGGCCCATATAGACCAGGCAGAGCCTGTTTTTCTAAGATTTAGCAAGGCAGTGCCTGCTGAGCCACCTGCCATTCTCAGCTCTCTGAGATGGAGCCGTTTGAGCCGGTTCCTCCCCAGGCCCCTCAGTAGCCACTCAGTGGCTGTGGCTCATGCCTCAGCAATGTCATCTGGCCCAAAGGGCCTGGACGTGGCACCAAGAGGCACTGAGGAGACAGTGGGTTGGAAGCACCATGTTTGAATACCAGACTGCTGATCTCTAACTGATGAATCCAGTGAGCTCCTAGGGCACTGTGGCACCCGCACTAAGCTGTTCACTTTTCACGCTCACCTCCCGTGATAAAGTACCACAACAGCTTACTGCTAGTGATCCAATTTAAATCTGAAAAACTTCCCTTGGTGGATCCATGGGATGCTAGAAACCAAACAAGGCTGTATCTCAGTTAAAATCAGTGGGTGTGCAGTTGCATCTCCACTGCATTTATCCTCTCTACAGCCTTACACACTGGAGGAAAATGCATGAAATCTGTCCGCTGTGTTCCTACCAAGTGCGCTGTTTATCCTGGCTGCCTTTAGTAAAACATGCAGATACAGGGATGTTTGCTTTATTTAGAATGATAAATGAAAGTAATAAGCTGCAAATTTCATCCTTTCTGCCATGAGCTCTATTTAAAATAAAATTTCCAAGACGTGGGCCAGGCTCACGAGAAGCTCGGTCATATGTGGAGCAACAGCCCTTTTCCTGTGCCTTGCTGCCCAACCCACAGCCCACGCTGGGAAGCTGCAGGGCCAGACAGGAGGGGTGCCCTTGCTTCTCCCCATTTTTAGAGTGGATCTTCATTCATCCTGTGACCTTTGCACGGGAATGCAAGTTCCTTCCTAAGCTTCCTTATCCTCCATACTCAGTGTTATTCAACTATCCTCTAAATGGTCCCATAGCTTTTAAATATGGAAGGTAATTTGGATCTAATGAAGATGTTGGGAGGACACTGGAATATATTTCTAGATTTCCTCTTGCCTTAACCTCTCATTCCAGAGGAAAAGACTTTCCTCCCACTGCATCTTATAATATCCCCAGCATGGGTGTACCATGGGAAGGCAAAGGGGGCTTTACCCATCTTACTTTGGATCTCTCTCTATTCTCACCTCAGCTACTCTCTGCCAGCCCAGTCCATGCTCTGAATTTAGGGCACTAAAATGCAGCATGGTGCTGGAACGGGACAGGGAGCTGGGCAGAGCAGGAGCCCTGCCCCAGCACAGGGAGTGGCTGGAAGGAGCTCACCCGAAGTCCTGTTTGCATCACCCTCACTTTGCTGTCTTGGGCACAGCAGGCTTTGTTTAGACAAGTGCCCATCCTTGCAGATCCCTAAACACACGAAGTGCTATTACCACATCATTATAGCCTCATTAATGTGTTCAGCACAAAAGGACTCTCACAGAGCTAAATGGACAGTAAGTGGATACAGTAAGTGGGAGATCAGGTGTCATTTTCCTCAGTTGTCATTCTATATTTTTAGCTGTCAACTGGAACTATTTTTCAGTTCTTTTAAACACCCGTCAGCCACCCTGTCTGCACTGCACCAATGCAATGCTTGCTCAGGGCTCCACTCAGCCCAATGCTTCAGCTAAGCCCCAGCCCTTGGTCAAAACACTCCTGCTGATGTGCTCAGGGCTAGCAGCAGGATTTTCCTCTCTTCCAGGTGCTGGTGCTAACATCCATTTTGCAGCCTCACTTTTTTTCTTAGTACTCACACACTGGGCTCCTGGAATTGCCTGGTGCTGTCAGACCTGTAGGAGCAGACCACACCCTGCTGCATTCCGAGACTGAATACAGCAAAGGCAAAACGGATCATGGCAAAACTCTCCGGTGAAGTTTTCCTCTGCGGACAGAGGGAATTTGCAGCCCTGGCTGACGACAGGATGTAGGGCAGCTATTCAAGTTTCCCACTTCATCCTGGAAAGGAACTTCAGTTTTCAAAGCCTTCCCAAGAGGTCAGTGCTTGGCCTGGCTCTCCAGACTGTCACTTTGAAGGGCAAACAGCACAGTCCATGTGGCTCTGTGTGGTGTGAGTGCTGAATCCATAGAAACTGAACTGAAACCACGGGCTCAAGTGGGAAGATCAGGATTTGTCCAGAGCTGGGCAAGGACCAGGCACCTCACGGTAAAGGTTTCTTGTATCCTGCAGTTCCCTGCTGGCATCGACTGTCTAGACAGGCAGCAGGGTGACAAAACCCAGCCACTTAATAAAGAGTGCCCAGCACACTTCAGAGGAGTAATTGCAGCAGTTTGTCCACACAGGAAAGCTAATCCCAATGATGGAATGAGGGAGCATAAAGTGGGCTCATTAAAAGCCACATGAACTCTGACTATGGACACTTATTCACTATTCATATGTCCATAATTCACTTTATGAATTCATTCCCAAAATAAACTAAACATGAATTATGGCCCTGGAAACCAAAATAAATGTGTTTACACAAAGATTTAATGCAATTTAATGAAACCATTCTAAGAGCTTATTTAAACACATTTCCCCAAGTGCCTCAGACTAGACTAGCCCTTAGAAGAAGCGTTTGCCTATTCATTCATCTCAGTTAAATTTCACAGACCTTAGATGAATTTCAGCAAGAGGCTTCCAACCTCTTCTGGAGATTGAATATGCAGGAACTGACTCCTTAAGGGAGGAGGCTGCTTGTCAACAGCCCCAAGAACAGCTTCATGGCCCATTTCTTTTAGTTCAAAAATCTGGCTTCACTGCATTTCTTTTTAGCAACATTATCACATCAAAGATTTCCTCCGCTTTAAAGTAAGTCCCTCAACTCTGCCTGAAACTCTTGGAAAGCCCTCTGTAGGGGAAGAAAGACAGGTAGCAAAGCTGATTAATTGCAAGCATTGGGAAAAGCTCAGAAACAGGCAACAAGGAGGAGAAGTCTACCTGGAAAGTGCGTCTCTTTATGACCGGAGGTGGAGCCAGCCGCACTGAATTGAGGAGAGGCAGCAGCTGAAGAAGATCAAACCAGAAGGTCGCAGGGCAAAGGAGGCCATTAGGGCACCGAGAGTCAGAGAGCAGCCAGGGGAGAGAACAGAGAAGAGGGGAACAGAGAGACTGCCGTGAAAATGAAGCCTGGCAGGAGAGCGGCGCAGGTACCTGCTGGCAGACCTCTGAGCTCCTCCGTGCTGCTCACAGGGGCACCCACCAGGGGCCAGCCTGGCAGGGGTGGGGTGCCCACCTGCCATCCCAATGCCCCCCCTGCACAGAGCTTTCACAGCTCCCTCTGCTCAGAAACAGAACTTAGCCAGGGGATTTCTGACTCGACTCTGATCTCCTTAGAATTGCTCACTGCAAGACATCCCTCACTGCTCTGCTAGGGTGTCCAGCAATGGGACTGTTTTCCTTAACTTCTCATCATCATCAGACTTGGGGCAAGTGCCAGAATTACAATTTTCTCCACGTTTTCCAAGTGCAGTTTTCTAGCTCTCTTACAGGAAACCCAGTGTATCTCCAGGCTCACCCCTCTTCCAGGTGTGGAAGGGAGCAGAGAAAAGCTATAGTTGGGGTCAGCAGAGAGGTCCTGCCCTGGTTCACTTAACTTGGCAGACACAACCACCATGGCCAAGGGACAAGACCAGGTCTTGGAGCTGGACACCTAAGCAGGGCATTGCCCTGGCAGCCTGTGCTTTGTTTTTCCTTGCTCAACAGTATCATCACCTTCTGACTGCTTATAGCCAGGAATGCTGCCTTAGGGCACAAAGCTGACCCGGACACACAGAAATCAAATGCACTAAAGCTCAGGAGCATTTGTTCATCCTTTTGCCATATCTAGTTTCCACTTGCATGCACGCTGCTGTCACCCTGGCACCCACCATGTCGGCTCCAGGCCCAGGAATGCTGCTCTGCTCTGATCCACTTTCCTGTTCCTATCAGTTTTCCATTGAAGCTGCTCTTGATTTACATAGGGAGAGGCGATAGAGCCTTTCTGTGCTTGGGCACAAAAACGTGCCCATGTGTGACATTTCCCCGTGTGAGCTGTGCACTCAGATCCCAGAGGTGTGCCCACAGGTGTCCAACAGAAACCATAGACTTTCAAGGAGTACATTTTATTCCCTTTAAACATTGTACTTCATGTGTGCAGTGAAAGCAATGATCCAGTCCTGTTGCAAAGAAAAGTAGAAACCCAATTTTGCAGCATCATGATCAGGTGGTTGTGTTCAAATGCACTGATCCAGACAGCCACAAGCTATCACTCTAAAAGCAGTGCTGCTGGAAATTCAGCTGGGCTGATTTTAACCAAAGGCAACCTCCCCTTTCTAAAAGGCAGTGCAGGAGGCCTCTGAGCTCAGGAGAGCCAGCTTAGCTGGCTCTGCCTGGCTGCTTAAGTGCTGAAGGGTATGTGAAATATTATAGAGCTTACAGGGAAGCTGAGGGAGAATGCTGGAAAGGATAAGGAGGAAAATGGAGAGAACCAGTCCTGAAAACAGGCAAGACAAGACCCTCCAATGGATTCAGGTGAGAAGAAATCTGAAGGCACTTCTACCCAGCTCCTGCCTTGCCCCCTCTGTGTTCCAATGGGAAGTTTTTTCAGAAGGCAGTGTGCAATATTGGATCTGCACTCTCGAGCCTTTGCACCAGGACTGGGTCCCCTCAGACCACTACCCACAAACCTTCAGCGTAAGGATCTGGTTAGAGCGCAGGGCTGCGAGTGTTGTACTTAGGTATTCCTGGGGAACAGGGAACACACACGAGACAAACGGGGTCAGTCAGACAAACAGCATTTCTGAGAGCAAACCTAGCACAGCTGGCCTCCCCATTTCCCTGAATGGCACTTTGCAGCAGCTTGAGGGGCCCTCTCACCCTGAATGGGCATCCCCAATGCCTGGGCTCATCTCACAGCAGTGCAGGCCACACAGACTCATACAGACAAAAAAAATAGGAAACTGCAACAAGAGCCAACGCACATACCCTAACCTTGTATTTCCTTCCTAAGAAAACAAATACAAAACAAAACTGAAACATCATCCCCCATTTGTCAGGATGCTGGTTTTCATTTCCTCACCCAGAGCATCTGACAAAGAACCTTATCAAACAGAAAAGCAAGAATAACTTGCAATTCGGTCAGCAATGTCGCATTTTTGCAACATGGCCCATCCTAATTTTCATTCAGGGAGGAACAAAGAACTGCACCTCTGCTGGCTGGTCTGTGCCTCTGGCTCCCTGAACTTGCAGTTCAGGACAGCCTGTTCCTTGAGTTGATCTGAGGACAGTCACCCTTCCCATGAGCATGTCTCCGCCTTGAACAACTCATAGGCTTTTTATAATGGTGCCTCATGAGACCAAAAGTATCTCCATGAGAGGCAAGGAAACACTGCCAGGATGTGAGGCTTTGCACCTACCCTTTTCCCGCTGTCACAGCCCTGTAGCTCACCAGCCACCCTACAACCCTGACCCACCAAACCAGTGTGCTCTGCCCCCAGGCCTGGCCCAGGCTATTTCCAGGGATGCACCAGCTCCCATCCCAGTGTTGCTTCGGGTCCTGCCGCTGCTTTTCACCTTGAGCACTGGGGACAGCAGAGGCAAGGGTAACAGGAATTCAGGACACTGCTCGGGTGACCAGTGTTGTTGGCTTCTTTTTAACATAACAATGTAGTGAGCCGGCTCACTAAATAAACACAGCTGACCGGCTGTTATTGCACGGGGGACTGGCACTTCCCCACGGCCCCTTCTCCCTTGCTGCCAGACCAGCTCACTCTCCAGTGGCTCTGCTGCTCCAACCAGCTGATTATCCGGAGGACCATCAAAAATAAACAGAAAGCTCTTAAGCTTGTCTCCCTGTACACCCAGATTACAAATTCCAGCCACTTCATATGATGTCGTTCCAATGCATTTCCAGTGGATTTTCAGCACTCTGGTTGTTTTTAGAACTGGTTAAATCCCCTCAAACCCCATGATGTTCTCTCTCCACTCCTGGCTGCAGCACATGCTGACCAGGCCAAGAAGAAGGGGCAGGTGGGGCAACATCCTGGCTTCCATCAAACAGTTGCTGGCATCAACCATCCCACTCAGCCTCTTCCTTGCAGGGAGAAAGTCCACCAGGCTTGGGGACCAGCATGGGGACCAACTCACTGGGGACCTGACAGAGCACTACAGCCAGGCAGTGCACACCTACCCTCAGGCAGGCAGCATAACCCTTCCCCTTGTCTCTATGCAGGGATGACAGCAGCATGAGGGAGAAGAAAAAGGGAGGAATGATGATAGAGTTTTCCCCAAGTCTTCAAACCCCACGCTGCTCCAGGCCACACAAGCAGAGCAGAGGCTGTGGGAGCACCACGGAGCCAGTGCAGCAGCTCAGTGCATGAGTGGGTGACCTCTACTCCTCCAGAACCCCCAGGTTTCACTGGGTTGTGGGCTGAGGAAGTGGACCTTCCCCTCTCCAGCACAAAGCACAGGAGGGTCTCCAGGAAGCAGAACTGACAGCAGCTATCTAGGGGTCAACTCTGGTGGGCAGGAACAGCCAGACCGGAGAACCAACATCCCTCCTGGAAAACCTTATCTGCTGCTTTTCTGCGAAACACATCAATCAGCCGAGCACTGCCCCGGGGGCCCAGATGACGCATCTTGTTAATGGAACGATCTCTACTTCCAACAAAAAGCCATTCAGACAAGGAGGATTAACATGCAGGAAGGCACGGGACAGAGGATAATAACGCTAATGACTTACCCTGTGCGGGTACTCTGCACACTGACCCTGTGAAAGAAGGGGATTAAAAAGGAAAGGGTTTAAACCAAACAGGCGACCAAAATAGGCACGCAGGGTCAGATCCAGAAGGCACAAACCATTGTGACTGTATCAAACTCAGTGCAGCTATGCCAATTTGCACCTGATAAGCACCCTGCCTCCTGTCCTCATCCCCTGAGCCCTCTGCTCTTGGTACTCCTCACTCACAGTCAGATCAAGCAGCACCAAGGCCACCAACTGCCTTCCTCTATTTTAACTTTTAATAAGGCCCCCACTGAAATTACCTTCTCTCCTTTTTGTCCTGGGGGTCCCTATAAGACAAAAGTGACCAAAAAGGCCTCAGTAAATGAAGGAATTCAGTGAATGCAAGGGGAAAGGGATTAGGGTGAGAGATGGGATAGGGATGAAATACTTACAGGTTGTCCCCTGGGACCTGCAGCACCCTTTAAAGAAACACAGAATTTAACATGGGATGATTTTCCATTTACAGAGAGAAAAAGACAACGTATGGAGTAGATGAAAAACTGAGCTTTTAAAAAAAATTGTGAAGAAAATTCCCAAGAGAGATCTGGGTTCCCTTTGTTACTCTGGAGGAGTGAAAAACACACACATGCTCTGGCTGCACCACGGGGGGGAAATATTAAAAGGAGAGGGGGAAAAATCATGAGGAAAACACACCCTTATTGTTCCCAGGACCTCAGCTGACAGCGTGTCTCCTCAGCCGAAGCTCTGGGATGGAACCAGAAGCAGCCAGGACTGAAGCCTGAGCTGAGATTGTGCAACAGGGCAGTGGGGAGGGGATCTTCAACATGTGCTTGACAGAGGGCTATACAGCCCGGCTCAAAAAACAGAATTACAGAATTAGCAGAAGAAAACATTCAACACTTCAGTGAGTGACGGTGACTACAGAGCCTCTCTCCTGACATACTCATATCTGGGATTTCACCATCAGCGATGTCAAGAGGAGCAAGACACCATTTGGGCTTCCATAAAGTGCAGTCTAAGTTTATCATTTTCAACCAAAAGCGTTTTAGTATGATGCACATGTGAAACAGAGCTTCAAGTGGGGGGGGAGGGGGGGGAACCAAATTTAGTACAAAAAATATGCTTTTTTTGTTGTTGTTAGATAAGTTGAAAGCTGCCAGATGAGTTTTCAGAAATCTTTCCATCAACTTTTACTTGTCCTATGAGGCCAACCACAAAAAATGTCAGCTCCCAGAATATATTTAAAGAACATAATTGCTAAGTGCAAGGAAAACACATCCCATGCGTAACTAGAGGGCTGCTGTTGTGGCATGATGAATGTGCAAGCCATAATGCAAAAATTACAGACATGCATCCCAGCACTGCTATTATGAAGTTACAGAATTAGGGATGCAGCTAGTTCATCAGCTGAGGTAGGATTGCTACCCTGCCCATGAGCTTGTTTCCAGCTGAGGCACAACATCATTGCAAACCAACCCATCACCCGCAGACAAACATATGTATTTTTACCATCTCTCCCTTCTGTCCAGGATGCCCCTGCAAAAGAAAGGAAACACACATCAGCTTTGACCACTGCAGACTCTAGATGACGTTGATTTAACAACTTCTGCTGAGTGAAGTGTGTGTCCCCAGGGCAGTACAAGAAAGGTGCAGTCGCATCTTTCTTGGGGGTGAAGTTCCTTATGGCAAAAACAGGGTCCTGCTGCAGGAAATTAGAAGCCAGAGGTGTGTGCTAGCAGCTCCTTCTCCATTACAGCACTGGAGGAGTGTGTAGGGAAGCTGGATGTATGGCTGTTACGTGGAGCTATGGGTTTCATGTCCACTGGCTTCATGGAGAACCAGCTCTGAAGGACAGGAAGAACTTGGGTTTCTACTGCAAATCTCTAAGGACAGCATGGAAGCCTCACAGAGGTCTTTAGGATCCTTCCCTCCTCTACTGCAGCTCTTTTCAGCATGGTAGCAAAGAGAAGGAAGCTGTTGGCTAAGGCAGAGGGCTGATACCTCGGGGATCTGCTCTGCCTGTCTGATTCTGGGTGGGCCTGCCTGCTAAGGCTTTCTCTGCAGCAGCCAGGCTGCTGCACTTGTGAACTGCTATTTTACAGATTTACCTAGAAAGGAATAGGCCATACTCTGCCTTCCTTAAGCTCCTGACTCCTGCATCTCCTCCTGCTTGCCAACCTCCTAATTTTCTTTTAATCCATGCATGTGCATGACATTGCAAAATAATCCCCTTTAAACACGGTGTAACACACAGGCTGCAGCACAGTGGGATGGAGCAGGAGGCAGGGCAGAAGCCTGCAGAGTTCTTTGCTCACCGGTTTGCCGTCCAAGCCAATAGGGCCCTGAAAGAAAAGAGGAAAAATTATAAGAAATGCTTTCCCAGGGTGTCTGCCCATCTGCCCCAGGAAGCACTATGTGCCACAAGACTGCATAGGCTGGGGTGACATGAGGTGACTCCTTGCCCTCCTGTCCAGTCCTGGCAGGTCCCTGGCCCACTGAGTACCAGCCCACATTTCAAACTGCTTCAGCAGGGACTTGCTCACTGTCAGGACCTTCCAGCAGCAATGCTGGACACAGGAGTAAAAACAAGGAGGGATTCATAGGCAATTTGCAAAAAAAAAAAAAAAAAAATCTCAGAATTAAAAATTTTACAGTGTTCAGTAAACTAGCTGAGTATCAGTAGTTTTCTCAAGACTTTGATTTTAAAAGGCACCCACCTTTGGGGGAAGAGGAATTTTTGCAAATGATAGAATAATAAAAGTGTCTCAGGAAAGAGGTGACACACAGCTCAGCACATGCTGAAGGTACTGTTTGATGAGAAACAGGCTCCACAGAGCTGTCCCACCCAGCACTTTCTCAGGAGCTGGGCTGATTTGTTTTCTGCTCCTCTGAAAGCCAAAGACCACAAGGGTCTGGAGAGATCTGCTTCTCCTCAGCCCAGGGGCAGCTCACAGCCCCCCTTGTCACAAGGGGCAGAGCTGATGGGGGAGACTGCCAATTCCTCCCATTTTCCAGGCGTGAGAGTCCCCCCTGCAGACCTGCTCTGGCACGTCCAGTGTCCTGGAGCAGCAGCTGAGCTGCCTGGCAGGAGCAAGGATGTGGGGGGTGTTTGTGTTTGCCTCAGGCTTCCTAGCTGTCCAGGATAATTGCATATGAATCAATAGCAACTGCTGGAGCTCTTCAGCAGCCTCAGCGCTTCAGAGAGTGCTGCCAGCAACTCTAAGACTGAAATGAAATTTGCTTTGCCCTCTCCTGGGCATTATCTCTGTTCCCTTGCAACTGTGCTGGAAGAATTCCCCCTTATGTCCTTTCCCTTTGGCATGACCAGGGTGTTCAGCCTAGCACAGTCCCCAGCTGACCCTCAACAGGCCAGGCCTTTTTTGGATCCCAGGCACTTGCTGCTATTGCAATACCACCTAAAAGCTGAATTAAAGTTGGAATTTCCCCTACCTAGGGGTTGCTTTCTTTGTTTGGGATAGGGGTATCTCTTAGTATGGTATTCTTTTATCAAACAGATCTGGCTTTAACTATGTTATTTTAACACTTGGGGCTTTTTTATTTAATTAATTTCCTTTCAGAGTTGTGTGGTTTGGTTTAACAGGCTTTTTTTTTTTTTTTCTCCTTAAGTATCATTTAAAAGAAAAACAAAAGTAGCAGAAAAACAAATGAAGAAAAAATTGCTTTTTCCAGTTGTATCTGATCAGGTCATTGGTTTCAGGAAGAAATGATGAGATACAGCAAGCACTTATGAAGCTTCCTAGTAGTATCACACATCCGTACCTCATAAATTAAGAGTTACACTTACCGGGAATCCAGGAAAACCTCTTGTTCCAGGCTGTCCCTGGGAAGGATGAAACAGAGACAGCAGTTTAGAGGAACTGAAATGAATTTTGATGGATCCTAAGACCTCTCTACAGAGCCTTTCCTCCAGCCTCTGACCAATTATCCTACAAGTATCCGAAGAGATACCCAATTCCCCTCCAAGGGGAAAGTGTCTTGGGAAGGAGGGGAAATCTCTCATCCCCACTCCAATTCGTACAGGGCCAAGAAAATGCTGGAGCAGCTCCAGTTTGGATTGCAAGCAGTTTCCTTGAAGTTTCTACATTAATTAAATGGGTGTCCCTAGCCCATATGTTAGGCTTTTGGAGTATATTCCAGAGGCTGAGCTCATCTTATGGCAGTTCTTGCTGCCATAAACCTGAGATGTTTAATGCAGGGTGCTGTTCTGTGCAAGACAAGCCTTGCAGGTCACTGGTGTCTAAATACAACCATCCCTCTCCTCCTCCTCCCCTCATCTTATATCCCAGCTCATTCATTTTCCTCAGAAATAATTCTGGAGATGATTTTTTTTTTCCTCTTCTGTTTTATTTTTATTTGTATCCTCTGAGAGCTAAGACAAAATGGAGAGTTAGGCTGTGTGATGAGAGGAACATGAGCACCATGACTTTCCCCCCTGCTCCTTCCTGGCTAGCTAGCTATGGCTACCAGTTTGGGATCAGGTACAGCAAACACTGGTTTGGGATGTGTTTGGCAGCTTCTTCATCCCCTGCTTAAAAAAAAAAAAAAAAAGTCCTGGCTGTTAATTTTTTGTAGTTCTTCAGTTTTTGGGGCCTGTGACAAGGTCACAGTTACCATAGCTTTGTTGGTATCCAGGAAAGATACTACTTCATTTAAGGATTTTTCAATCTGTTTTCCCAAAAAAAGGTCAGGAAGCATATGGTCCATCTGGCCCAGACTTCAGCAGATCTTGAGGCACTCTCATGTAGATAGAAACAGCCGGATGAGGTAAATCCTGTGCCACGCTCATCAGCTGACCACTGTGGCATCTTGCCTACCCTGAAAGCCATGCTCTGTTGCCAAAATGCCCAGCTTCCTTATGTTCTCTCATTTTGGGGGAAAAAATGCTTTCTTCAGCAATTTGAACTACCATGGCTGGACTGCTGGAGCCCCACAGGGGTTTCCTAGGATAAAGCTGGGCATAAACAGGGTGCATCTCTGCCTTAATTAGCGTGATCCCATGTGGTGCTGAGGGAAGGAAAAGGCAAGGAGGAGATGGGGCTCCTGAGCTGTGAGGTTGAGGTTTGCCACAGTAAAGCAATAACAATCCTTGGGGAAACCTCAGAGTTGCACTGATAGGGAAAACCTTCACCTCCAGGTAACATCTCCAGCCACCCTCTGTCTGCAGAGACTCAGAGAGGGTTTACCCCTATGGAGGATGGGCCCAAACAGCCTCTTTGCAGGGTTTGAGGGATGCCCTCACCACAGAATCCCTCACATCACACTGAAGAGTTCTGTTTTTCTACACAGTGTTAGCAGAACCTAACCACATCTGCACTATTTCTTTAGTTCTGCAAAGCTGAACTTGGTCAGCTTTGCTTTGCAAGATACACACAAAACCACCTGGCCCTGTTGGCCAGTGACCAGGAGGGAAGATAGGCTATAAATTAAAGGATCTGTCCACCGCTGGCTTCTGAAAAGGCAAGAAGCAAGAAGAGCCTAGCCAGAATTCTGGTTCCCCGTTGAACACCTCCCTGACAAAAGTGCTAAAAAAAGAATTAGAGAGAAAACCTGGAAATGGTGCAATTTGGCTTCCTCTGTAGACTACAGACTGCTGCTTCTTTCTCCTTGGAGGACAGCAGAATGATTTGCACGGTATCACGCCAAGACAACAGTTCAGCAGCGAGCAATTCCAAGAGACTGTTTTTGTTGGGTGGCTGGTTTTCCTTGTCTCCTTTTTAAAATGTTGATTGTATGAAGTATGTAATCCTGGGAGCTGCCAAATCATGGAGACCGTCTGTTTCTGCCACTATCGGTGCACTGTCCCTCTCTGGCCAGGAGTTAAGCAGCTCTGAGCTCAGGCAAACACTTTAACCTCCAAACAAAAATCTGGAAACTATTTGTCATCCCACATCTTCCCGAGTGGCCCCTTGGCCAGGGTTTCCGTGTTTGTCTTCAGTGCTCAGCCATCCTTTTGACCTATCACCAGCTCCCCAGGAAACTGGATCATCTTCACAGTAGGCTTTGCAGGGGGAAGGTGTGGAGTTGGGCCAGTCCTGGCACCTCAGGGCTTTCATTAGTGTAGGCAAAACCCCATTTTAGATACCATTTGCCATCTAATTTTTCTGCTGCTTTAAAGATGCAATGTGTTCTGCACTTTCCCAAACAGCAGCAAAGGCAGCAGCACCAAAGCAGACAAAACTGTCCTGCAGCCCAAACACGTGTCCTTCAAAAAACTGTCTCCTTTGCAGGACCTACAAGGACAGGACCTGATGGCTTTTCTCTCTGATTAATGTAATTATACTGTTCAGAAGGCTGAGAGCCAAAGCTTGTGAGAAACAGCAAAAGCAACGGGGGCAATTACCCTCCAAAATCTGCTGTTTGTGGAGCAGGGTGGTCTTGCTCAGACCTTGGCTTGAGAGACTTGCCAGCCTCTCTTCCTTGCCTGGACACGTGGCCAGGGAGCATCTGCTAGGCATAAAGCACTTGGGGAGACCCATTTGGGCTTTGGTTCTGTCGCTTCTCAAACTCCAGCATCCCCGGCAGGTGGGCCTGGGGACCAGCAAAGCTGTTTTTTATTAGAAACACTTGTCATGGGGCTTTTGGGAAGTTAATTGGAAAGCCAGATGTAGCCAAGTGTTCGCACTGCCTGGGTCTCTCTCACTTGACCTCGGCTGTGAAACAAAGGTTGCCAGCAGCCCATCCTCTCCGCAGGTCAAGGACGGTGCTCTTCACAGGTTAATCAAAATCGGAAGTGCCCACTGGGAGGGAGAGAATTGAATCTCCAGGTCCTTTTTCATGGAAATTTCTGATGGAGGCTGTGCAGGGATGGAGTGGAGAGGTCTGGCTGCACTCGCACAAAAGCAGAGGGTTGATGGCTGAACCACAGTGCAAGAAGCATCCAGCATTTAGGGCACATAAACACTCCAACCCCTCGTCTTGGTCTTTTTTTATGACCTGGTCATTGCAAGAAGTTTTGTCTAGGAGACTCGTTGCACCTTGTAGAGACACTTTTACTGGACGAGGGTGCAAAATCCTGCCTTTTTCAGCCAGGTAAGTGGTAACCATGCTGGCAATGAGCTTCCAAGATTTTGGGTACATGACAAAGACCTCTGAACTATCCTTTGTGAGCTCCCCAGTTAGTGGCTTAGCTCTGATCCTGCCTGTCAGTAAAATCAGGGGGCGTGTTCCCTGCTGATTAAACCAAAGGCTGAAATTAGTTAGGCAAAGGGCAACTTTTCTCCAAAAGTGATAGCAGCCCTGTTGCACAAAGGAAATATGCTTCTTCCTTTTAAACACAGGACTTTGGTTTCCTTGCCAAGGGAAGGCTTCCTCATTTGTTCTGGAATATGAGCTATAATTTCATTATATATAGTATATAATAGCAGTATAAAACCAAGGCTAGCTCAGCATGGGAACCACATTATACAGGATCTTTGCTCTTTCCAGCTGATGCTGAGTCTTAATGCCCCTCCTAAGCCTTTCCCAGTAACTTGCCCACATCCTGCATCAGACAAAAATAGAGAGAAAAGCTACTTACGGGTGGACCGCGGGGCCCGATGACAGACATGCCAGCTTCTCCTGGAGCACCCTGCAGAGAGACAAAGCAGAGGAAAAGGGGTGAGAACAGGAGAGGAAAACGCAAAGACAACTATATTCCTGTCAAGACTACGAGTAAATGAGGGTGCCTTAGGTGTGAGACCTTCAGGGCTTATGGGGCAGTTGCTGTTCTGCCTCCCCCAGCTCCTGCCTGACACTTTGGGAGAAAAGATGTCCTTGAGAGCTGCTTAGATGTGCCAGAAAATGGAAGCTGCACAGCAAGGAGAAGTATAAACACATAAAACACCTTCTGGCAAAACAGAGGTTCTGCCCCATTGCAAGTGTGAAAGATGGCTTGAAACCCTTTCTGTTTCCTTCCTGCGAGTTCCAGGAGGGTTATGTCCTGCAGAAGAAAGAAAAAGAGGGATGTGCTCCAGGGAAATGGGAGCTGCAGGCAGCTTATTTGGCTGCCTCCAGAAATGCCTCGCTTGCGTACGTCTCAAACTCAGTTGAGACGTGAATGAAAACAAAGCAAAGTGCTTGCTGGAAAAGGAAACAGCTGCCTCTCCAACTCCTAGCCACCCACAGTGTGTGATGGGCAGGACATGTCACTCTCTTTGGAAACATGGTGTATTCCCGAGAGGCAGCTCCAGAAGTGCCCATGGCTGAGGAGCTTTGGGACAGAGCATCCCATAAACCAAGCAGCCTGCAAGAAAGCAAAGCACTCTGCAAAACAAAGCTATGGACTGCCAAAGACTTTGGGTTCTCAGGGAGGCCTCTGGGGCAGCAGGAGCAATTAGGGGTGATTTTTTTTTTTCCATTGTTTGTTTGTATCTATCTGCTGTCCCTTCATGAAAAATTTTGGCCATAAACAAATGCAGGGATATGCAGAGAAAAAAGCAAAATGGCTTTGGGTGGGAAATTCTGGTCTGTTGGATGCTGGTTGGCTCCAATGAGCAAACAGTGAACATAAGCACAAAGAATCTCTATCCTGCTTTCCCCTTCTATGTGGTGTTTTTCTCTCTATTATGAAGAGGAACACGTGGGTCTGGTATGGTACTGCAGAGATGACCTTCCTTGTCACGCAAATATGCATACCTTTCTTAATTTCTACATATTGTTATTAAATTATCCACAAATCCTAAACACCTCCATTTCCCTGCTCTCACAGGTGGGAGGTACTCACAGCTCTGGGGAAATTATACTAACACTGAAATACCAAACACTTCAAAACAGGGGCCAGCAGTAGGATCACTTTGTAAACCAGCATTTCTTTGTGGGTACAAATCTTAACTCACTGCACAGCAAACAGTCTGTGAGACGGCGTCCCACAGACCATCAGCTTTCCTCAGCAGGAAGAGGTCCCACCATGTCAAAAATAGGAGCATGCCATGCCACTTTTATTCCTTGCTCCCACCTGCACCAGGGATCAGGCTAACCTGGGAGGTAGAAGGGAGCTGCAGGTTGGTTGGGGCAAGCAGAGCTGCCAAAGGGTGTAGAAAGTCAATGGTTAAAATCCAGGAAGCCTTGAAGGAAGCCCTGCATGTGCCCACTGGCTCTTATGCTGTTAGTAAATTGTCATAAACAAGAAACACAGCATCTTTGGAGGCTGACTGGCCTGGAAGGAATTTGGGAAATATATTTGCACTGACACAGAAGATGGGCAGCCCAGGGCTGTGGAGGCCCAAAGCTGGCTGCAGTGGCCATGACTGTGACAGGGGAGCTTGGGCTGGCCCTACAAGAGGACAGTTTGGGGGTGCTACAGGCTACAAGGAGCTGACTCACCTTCTCTCCAGACTGCCCTTTTAGTCCCTGGGTCAGTGGCAGCCGTCACAGCCACATGCAAGAGGGCGCAGGGAAGAGAGAGAGAAAGGAGAGAGAGACAAACACAGGCGTCAGTGGCAAAGGCACGCTCTGCCGCCCCACAACCCTGGCCATGGGGCTGGGATGAGCAGGGTGGCCTCAGCTCCTGCCCAGGTCCTCTTCCCCATCCTCACCATGGGATGCCCAAGCAAGGAGCAGCTCCAAAATACAGCACTCAGCCAGGCAGGGGATGGCCCCCTTTGCACAGGGCAGAGTTATTTGGAAGGGGCAGCTGCCAGTGGCAAGCAGGGGTGCAGGTTAGGAAACCCAGGGTTAGCAAGCCCAGCTGGCGCACAGGGTGGCAGCAGGAAACACCCAACTGGGGGGATGCTAAACCAGAGGAGGGCCTGGATAGTACAGCAGGTGAAATGGAAACACCTCCCCAGCATGTACGTGGCTTGCAGGGCTGGTCACCCTGCTGAGACCAGAGGAGCCCCTCAGGTGTGAGGTTCAGGGAGAATAGTTTTGCTCAAATTGACAAGGATTATCCTGAAAGCCACCCTCCCCCACCCCCAAATCCTGGGGGTTGGAAGAGAATGGGAACAATAAGGCACACAAAAGAGGGTTTGACTTACCGGCCGCCCAGGGATTCCCATCGCACCTTTGTCCCCCTGGCAATTAAGGCAAAAATCAGAGGGAATTGGTAACTGGCCAAAAGCAAGGTTATAAAACAGCACAAATGAACTAAGCCACAGCAGCAGCTTCACACTGTGGTGCAAGTGTCCAGGGATTTTGATAGGGAGAGAGAGAAAGTTAAAGAGTAAAATGTGTTTGCATGTGGTCGAACCTGTCTTTAGAATGCGTGAGCCACCAGTTCGTTTCCACATATGACATATCCACACATCTCACAACAGAAATTACATGCAGCAATTCAGGCAGAAAAAAAAGGACAGGAGTCTCCAGTCAAACAAAGTACTATCCCTATTTCCAACACTTCATAAAATCCAGGTCCTGGGAACTGGCTTCCTGCAGTGGCCAACTGTCTCATTTTTCTCTTTCTTGACCAAAGTCATCTGGGTATTAGCTATTTATTTATAGAGTTATCACTTTAAAACACAATTCTCTTAGACTTAAAAATACTGTCCTGTCCAGAAGCAAGAGAAAAATGTGAGAACACAAGCTGACACAGGAAAAAGCACGTCTGGAAGAAGACATATGAGCAGCTGTTTCAGTGTCCTCTACCCCTCTGAGATACTTCCCAGTGCATTGTCAGCATGTAAGTGATCCTAACAGTGGTTTTGGGAATGACTTTGGGTCAGGTGACACTGGACAGAGCCTCGTAAACACATGAACATAGGAGCAGTGACAGTTTTCTTCACCCACTTACCTACAAGGCAGTTGGCTGCCTCTTACAGCTAAATTGTACTATGCAATTACAAAAAAAAAAACCAAATTACCCCCTCTGTATTCCTGGTCACCAAAACTGAAGGCTGTGCAGATCTGGAGGACAGCAGCTCATTGCTAAAGGATCTTGATGATTATGGCTTCAGCAGACATGCAGCTTTTGCTCTATATTTTGCAAAAATGACGTGATAATAATCCCTCAGTTCTGTTTCCAGTGATGTTTGGGGTTTCCTTATGTAAAACAGAATGTTCCTGCCCCTGGCTGACTGCGTCTGTAGACATAAACCTGGTTTTCTGGTTTCTGCAGCTGGAGACACCAGCCCCATTGGTGCCACCTCTTTATGCCTCCCCACACGTTCAGTCCTACGCGTGTGAACATCATCTGAAATCTCTGGAACGGGAAGGCACTTAGCTCTGTTTGTTCTTCTGGGTGTACACAAAGGCTGTGTATCCCAAACTCAAACATTATTGCTTGAGATCAAACCATTCCCTGGTGGAAGCTCAGCCACGTCCCTCTGCAGAGCTGGGGGGGCTGTTTGGCGTGGGGGGCATTCCTTTCCAATGCAGCATGTGTTGTGACAAACTGAAGAGCCACGTACACTTTGCAAAAGCACCCCTTTCAGATGGATGAAACCTGAACAGCTGCTTGATTTTAAGTTTTGTTGAGGATATATTACGGGAAACTGCTTTCTTCTAGGGTATTAGGTAGGTTCTGAGTTCTGCTAGTATTTGCCTATCTCTGTGTGCCAGCAGTGAGTGGAGCTCCTGGTGTCGGCATCTGGCCCTGGGATTACTTTGTGGCTGCTAGAAAACATAATACTGAGCTTTCCTCTGCTTTTAGTCCTTTAAATGCTGCTTCCCTCCAGAGCTGAGCCCAGGCCGATTTCCCTCGTGGTTTTTGAGGTAAAAGCTGAATTTGCCTCTTCTGCCTCTGCTGTGGCTGGTGCCCGAGCAGGAAGAGCCCAAGGTCGGGGCTGAGCTGTGTCAGGTCCCCCACAAGTACCTGGAGTGGTAAATGATGGCACTGTGTCTGGAATGTGACTGTGCACTTGCAGCAAAGGGGGAGCTCCCGGTAGGACAGCAAATAAATGCCAGATGTTTATAAGGAAAGGTTGTCTGTGACAGGGAGCCAGGAAAGAGCACTTGTGGGTGGATGATACTGTGTAGGTTGGTTACAAAGTCATGAAAAGCTGCCTGAAGCTGCCACATCAGAGTTAAAAGAGCAACCAGCAGCCCCTGTCCTGAGCCAGGGGAGAGTCAGCAGCACAGTTTGCATGTCCTTCACTGGGAAACTGCCTGCTATGGCTTGTGCAGTCTCCAGGTGAGCTGCAGCCTGCAGAGCAGGGAACCATCACCAGGAAATCATGCTGCTGTAATTACAAAACCCACACTCCTTCCTCAGTCATGACTAACTCAGATGCAGATACTGTTATTATGGATTTTTGCATTTGTCCCAAGGCGACTTAGACCTTCTAAATCCTGCTGCAACTAGCAAATCCCATCAGTGAGAACACTGAACACTTTGCCTGTTCAACCAGAACCTCGAAGACATCTTCAAAAGTAGAGTTTCCCACACATAGGGGGGGTCCACGAGGATTATGCTACCCTTTAAGTTTGGACCTACAAAGCTCCTGTGGTCCCTACTCTGTATGAGCCATGTCATGCTTGCAATATTCTATTCCAGGTCCCATTTTTCATGCAAGTCTACTTTCTACCACCTTATGAATGTTGGGGGCCTTCTGATCAAAGTACTGTCAGACAGTAAGAATGAGGGGATGAAACAGAAATAATGAAGTATTTACCAGGAGTTGTGGCCTTTCTGTGAGGCCCTGGGACAAAATACACTGAAACAGCAAAAGCCAGCCTCAAACTCTGAAAGGAGGGCTTGATAAAGACATGGAATCACATGGAAGTGCTTAGGAAACAGAATAGTTAAAAAAATTCTCCACAGCTCCTTGACCATCAGCTCTGATTGCTTTGGTTTCCTAATCTCCTGCTTGTGAAGTTTTCTCTCCTTTTGGCACGACTCTACCCACAGCTCTCCGCACGAGCTCTGAAGGTATCTGCAAGTCCACGGAGAACAAGCTAATTACAGAGCTTTGACTTTCTTCCTTAGTTTCCATCTGCTAAATATTATTTTTTCATGTATGGAATTGCTGCAGTTGCCACAGAAATGTTGCATGATCAGAAATGGGAGAGAAAATGTCCGTGAGAGGATCATTTGCTTCGGATGTGGTCCAGACAGCAAAAGGACTATGGCACGATTTCATCACTTCCTTCCTTCCTTCACCCCTTTTAGTCCCAATCTCATCAAATATCTTACATGACTGCGGGTTGCCCCTGTCTTCACCAAAGCCTTCACTGACTTCAGGAATAAGGGTGGAAGTGTTCATTGGGAAAGAGAAGAACATGAAGTTCCCTTCTGCTGCTCTGGTGGTGCTCACCGATTTCCCTGGCTTTTGTCCTTGTTGGCCTAGGCTGCAAGGAGGGCTCAGTGCATTTCTAGCGAGTATTACTGCCCATCTCCACACTCAAGCCAACATCTGCACTGGGAAATAAGCCCTGTCAAACAGTGTGCTGTCTCTTTTGCAAGCTGGGAAATAAAAACAGGAGAGAGATGTGAGGTGGTCATTGCTTTGGGATCACTATCCAGAATAACGTGTATGACAATCAGCCAGGAAGATCAGGTTGTTGCTCATAAAACCATTTCCATTTCAAACACAAGAAATAGGGAGGGGTGGGGGAATACTTCCTATGGTGACATGTAGAACTCACTTGGCTTTTCAGAGGTGAACCTTTGCTCACAGTGACTGAGTTAATCTCACTCACCAGCTGATCAGAAACCCAAGAGGTCCTGAATGAGATGAGGGTCCTACTAGTCCAAGACCAATTCCATTTGGCTAAGAACACTCAGTCTGCCCAACTTCCCCTTGTTATTTCCATTGGCTGTAGCATTCCTCACAGCTTGTCCTAGAAGTCTGCTTGCAGACAGGTTCAGGGGTCACAATAAGGCAGCATACAGTAGCATATAATGCCAGCACTTCTCTGGTGGTCCCATGTGCTTCTGCCAGTCTTCAATCTCTCATTACAATATTAGGTTTCTAACCATTATTGCTGCAGAGGAAGCCTGGAGCGTGCATCCTCCTCACCCCACAAAGGCAGTGACTGCTCTCTAGAAGACACCTGTGTCAACCTAGTGATTTCTCTCTAATTTCTCACAGCAATAGTGGAAATGCCAACACCACCACCAATTTTGTGTCCACCTCATCCCTTTAGTGGCAACACATGGGCTGCCCAGGCCGAAATGGCAGGGACTGCCATGGAGGGACTCCAGTTGGAGCTGACTGCAGAGGTGTGCTCTCCTCCCAAAAAGCCACAGCTAATGCTGAAACACATCCACTTCAGCAGCCAGTCCTGAAAGCCCCTGGGATAAGCTATCACTGAAGTTTTGTGTGGATCAGGACTTCCAGCTGTGAAATGCTTTCAGACCTTTTGGCCTAGAAGGTGCAACTTTTTGGAAGATTGCTGTCATTAAATAGGTCTGTGCTCGTATATCTGTGGGAGTTCAGTCTATAGCATTTCAGCCTGATGAAAGGGGAAAGAAAATAGGTTGTGCAGCAACTACTACTCAGAACGTCATCTGCAAACTGTTTAAGACATTTTTGCGTGAACAGACAAAAGATGACTACCGTATGTTTAACTTCTCATGTTCCTTCACAGCAACCCTGAATAGTCCCTCTATTGTACATGAATATAAACCATTTCCTCTGGAAGGACTGTGCTAGAGACAATGCAGCATTTCTTTATAATCCTGAGAGCTATCGATACATAGCTTCAGTCCTTGTGTTGCTGCTTCTGGTTCACTGTGGGTCTGGTAATAGCTGCAAGAAAATTTCTGCAATAACCTAGCTATTTTCCTGAAGCCTAAATTGTCTGCACTGAGGTTTTACATTAGCTAACATTTGAAAAGGAAGCTGTCAACACAAGTTTTCCTCTGAAATTGATAGTTGCACAGCTATACTTGAAGGCCCAGCAGCTCAGCCAGCCCGGGTGAGTAGCAGAGAACAAGTCCCTGCAGCTCAGCTCCTGCCATGTGTTTGTGATCTATCTTTCCCTTTTCTGCAAACACATCTCATTCAGCACGTGGCATCCCATGCATGTGAAGCGCACCCAGCCAGTTCCCGCAGAGGCTGCGGGGCCAACTGCAAACACACAGATCTCTGCACCACGTCAATCTGCCATGTCCCTGTCCCTGCTGAGCACAGCCAGGAGCAATCCCACCCAAATCCAGCCCTGAGCTCCCGCAGTACTTGCTGTTTGGGATAGCCCAGGCTGCCAGGACTGCAAAGGTGGCTACCACACCAGACACCACAGACAGGAGGCTGCAAGTTCATGCCCCACGGATTCCATGTCAACAGCTTCTAAAACCATAGAGGTTTGGTACTTACAGGCGGACCTGGAAGAGAGAAGGAAAATAAACAGTAATTAATTTTTAAGTGCAATAAATCCTAACAAGAAGAGCTAGAAAAAAACATTACACCATCTTTTGGGCTTAATCCTCAGGCTGCTCCCACCTGCTGATGCACTTTCACCAGCTCCCTGCTTGTTAATAGTGTATCCCCAAAACTAGCAGCTGCTAATAACCACCGTGAGTGCAGGGCAGTCTCTGTCAGAGACCTGTGTTGGGAAGGCCATGCAAGTCAGCCTCTTGACACTGTCAAACCCAGTTTTGGTCCTCCAGCACACATGAGAGTGGGGAACTTGTTATTTATGTGACTCCTCTTCACATCCTGCCCATGCCTGGAGGCTGAGAAAGTTGAAATTGAGGACACAAGAGCCCCTTTGCTGCTAAAATTCCTACCCATTTCCCACCAGAATCAGTAATCTTGTGAAGGTGTGAAATGGCTAACGAGGAAACTACAGCTATTAAAAATATCAGGTATTTTTTCTCTTTAATACAAACACATTTTCCCCTTTTCTTCTGCCTGTGATCCCAGAGAAGTCAACCTGCCCTCAGAAGAAATTTCCTCAAATTCTTTGGATTTCTTTTGTTTTGGAAATCTTTTTTGGAACCTGCCAGTGTGGAGCACTGCATCTCCCACATACAGAATGGTTGTACAATATATATCAGGGCTTAAACAGCACATTTCTTTCATCAGTTCCCAGAAAATTCCTCAAAATCCTGACAGATATTGTGTGTGTGGAAAGAAACCCCTGGACTCACTATTTTGTGGTTTCCTCTCTGTGGGAGAAGCAAGACACACCATACAACTGTCAGGGGTTTCTACATTTTCCATACTTTATAGACATTCTGTTTTCTTTTTTTTTTCTTCACACAGAGTGCCAAGAAGCAAAGGCTAAGCAGTATAACAGAAGAGCTGACAGACAACAGGCAGCAAACTCCTCCTTGCACAGGAGGCGGATGTCACGGTGAGCACCTGCGGAACACGTCGCCATCCTGAAAGTCCACAAAAGAAACTGGAGACTTTGGATGAACAAACATTTTCCACATTGGAAATCTCTCACTTAGCATGGCTCTCTCATATCAGGTTTGGTGACCTGAAACTGCCCTGTCAGATGCCACTGTTAGACACGGCTTCATTGTGGTTGATCAGAAGAGGTTAGCTCTAAAAAGTAACTTTTGATTAAAATACAAATAATAATAACCACATTCATGATGGCTAACAGAGCTGAAGTCAACACTCGCAGCTGGAAGGCTCAACAACTCAAATCAAATGTAGGACAGGAGCTCAGGGGCGATCCAGATTTGGTTGACCTTGCAAGCACCCACCACCTGTGCTGATGCTGAGCCCACTGTCCTACTTGGTACACCAAGTCTAAACTACAAAAAGGCTTCTGATCAGACAGTTCATCTAGGAGAGCAAGGTCAGACTGATGCTGGAATCCTAATTTATGCCAGACTGGGAGAAAAGAAGGAATAGAAAAAAAAAAGAGAGAGTTTTCTGAGTCTGGCTTGGATCACAGTAAAGTTCTGTGAGAGAATTGTTTGGAGAGATCTTGTTTCAGACTAAGTGCCCTGACACAAGGTCAATGCTTATAGCTTGCCAATACATGGACTTTATTTCCATTAACAACACTTCAGACCCTTAATAACCCACCTAACTGTCTGCATGGACTTGGGCACTCCTGGATTGCATGAACCGAACTGGTGAGCTAATATTAAAACAAAATCTTAAGGACATGCAAACCCTGAGCCATACCTGCCCTTCCAGCCCAAACACAACCAGCCAGCAGCACATCTTGTAATGGTATTTCCATACCACTGAGAGCAAACTTAAGCTCTTGTTTGCTCCAGAAGCCCCATCCACAGAGCAGAGTAAATCAGCAATGCCGGCAGCTCTGGGCCACACACCCCACACAGATCAAAGGCAGGAGGAATAGTGGAGGCCCATCTCTGTTATGTGCCCCCTATAAAATTAATGGTTATGTGAAGGGGACTGCACAGTTTTGTGTAAACACTCATCAGTGAGCTGCAGGGACACAGTCTTGGCTGCAATAAGTCAATCGGGAGACACCATCCAGGGACTGGGCTTCAAATTCCGGGATCATCTGTGTGACCCAGGAGAAAGCAAAGCCCTCAGACAGAGTCACTTCCAAAAGCAACATCATCTTGCATGGGCTGGAGGAGGAGAAAGAGAAGGAGGAGGAGGAGGAGGAGGAGGAGGAGGAGGAGGAGGAGGAGGAAAGACGTTCTAAAGACAGCAGGAAGGGAGGAGGTGCTGCTGGATAAGCTGTTGCAAAGCATAGGTGATTTTACGAAGCAAAATAAAGCTTCAGCAAAATGCTTTGGTCATATTCTGTCACAGTGATAAATGACAAGGGGGAGTAGAGCTTCTCAAGTGGCTCAGTCCTTAATACAAGAAGTAAATTATTGCACATTAGAGGAATAAGTGAATAAAAGAGGACAGAGATACCTGAGCCTCTACTCTCAACAGCTCCAACCACCAGCAGTGCAGTGAGCTCGGCCCTGGCCAAAGCTCTGGGAGATCTGCTCTGGCAGAGCTGCTGGGGCCTGGGCAGGGATGCTGACAGCCCTGCAAGCCAAGGGAACAAACCCACAAGTTAACCAGGCTGCATGGGACCCTTTACAAAAGCCATCTGAATTGCAACAGAGTCACCACACCACCACTGCATGTAGCCCCTGTATCATGTCGCTTGCAGGCCCAGCCAGTTTGGGGCAACCATGTGGAACTAGGTCTCCTTGTCCCCACATGGGCCAGGTCTTGGTGGGGAACTCCAAAGAGCTCCAGAAACAACCAGGAGCCAACAATCTTGACAGCCACGAGCACAAATCACACCTATTGGGGGTTCCTCCTCTCCTTACAGCAGGCTTTTTTGGGGTGAGACAGAGGTGATGCTGCATAGGAGATGAGCTAGATCCCCTTTCCCTATAAACAGTCAACAGGGAAAAGATGAGTCAACAGAGAAGCAATAAAAGCTACTCTGAACATTTTCAAGCCCATTCCACAGCAAAGCCCAGCCAGCAGACAGACCCAGAGCTTCCATATCACCAAATTCCTCAGCCTTGCACGGCCAGAGAACCCACACTTGTAATTAGCACCTCCAGATCCTGTGTGCTTTGAACCTGATCTTGCTGGGAGCGGAGCGATGCCAGTTCTGGCACGAGGGCTGCGGCACAACCGTCCGCCCACGACGGGCTGCTCAGGAAGCATCTCTCCGTGCCTGTGCCTCGCTGGAAGGCACTGGAGGGCTGTAAGTGACTGCAAGCGCTGTTTATCCAGCTGCGAGGCCTGTGGAGCAGCAGGGGATGGAGGAGGGGACGGGGAAAACGTGTCAGGAGTGGACGAGTGGGAGGAAGCAGTGGTCTCCTGCAAAGAGGAGACCTCCAGAGTACCTTTGAAACGGAACATTGAGAAAACAAAGAATTCTTGTAGGGGTACCCAAGGTCCCTCCAAACATATGGCCTCTGGAAATTAGCACCATCTGCACTGTCCCTTCTCAGCTGCTCTGGTTTTTAAGTATTTAAGACAGAAAACTTCCTTAAAGAAGCTCTGCCTTTCCCAAGTGAGCAAATGAGCAGCCACCTAAGGGTAGGTCCACCGTATTGCACGCACAGAAAGGCCACGCCTGTGATGAACTGCAAGGCCATGCCACAGAGCCCTCTGCTCACTTGATCTTCCCCATGGCCTGTTCAGCACACCAGAGCTGCAATGACTTCTTTTCTCTCAGCCACTAAGAGAGATAAAATGCCACCCTCCACGCTGTAGCCTCACTGGCCTCAGAAAAGGAGAGGCTTAGTTTTGCAAGCTGGTCAAATTTATCCTAATCTGGAAAGTCTCGTGTTCCAGACTATCAGATGTTAAAAGCTGGACATAGAGGAGCAGGCTGTCTGCTGATGACAGAGATATTCTCCAGCTTGAGACAGCAGTGCTCTCTGGACCAAGAGGATCATTGAAATTATCCCATCCGCTTACGGGCATTCCCTGAAGTCTGCAAAAGTGTCCATTCTCAAAAGGTTCCCAAATGCTGTTGCATATTTTTTCCCTCTAATTTCTTGGATTCAGGCAGTACAGTGTCTGCAATGTATCTTCCAGCCTGCTCCAAGAGCTCACATACAAGGGGGTTATTTTCCCTCCTGTATAACATACAAGGAAGAGAAAGAGGGAACACGAAGACATTCTTGTTGGTTACTTGGGTCATCCTCACTACACATGCCGGGCAGCAGGGAAGATGTAAACATGTAATCCATCCCTGTGAGGAAATCCAGCCATTTCACAGACCCACAAGCCAGCCTTAGGGAGTTAGAGAGATACAGTTACTTCCTGACATTCAGGGCTATGTTAATTGATAACAAGATAGCTGTGGCCAGGCAATTAGTTATGAAATGCTGATTGAAATGCCAGTGACCTGAGCATGATCCTACCCAGGGTGGCATGGAACCCCTAATTGATGGCTCCATGGGCATTCAGTGCAGACTGACCCCATTTCAGAGCAGGCATACCCCAGCTGGGTGCATGGAGCACAAACAATGGGTTTGGCCTATTTTAAACACAGACCATGCTGCAGTTTTCTCATAACAGATCCAGAGTACTCATACTCTTCTAGAGCCAACTTCCCTACCTCCATCAGGGGACAAATGATACAAGCGGAGACAGAGAGAACATTAACTCAGAGAACTTCAAACAAAAAGGCAAAAAATGCCATGTGCCTTGCCATAATTCATTATTATTAGCTGTAGATGGGATTAAAGACAAAAAAATCTTGAAAATAATAAGAAAAAAATTAAACACTGACTACCCAAAGCACAACCTCCAGTAATTTTGCTTCAGGTTTTGTCAGCAGTGGCAGATAATCTGTGTGGATAATTCACTCCAGAGAGCACAAGGCCCTTGCAAAAGGCCAGGATCCTCCATCCCTAAAACATTCCCTTCTAGGCTACACCCTTGCAGAGTGGCAAGAGGTTCTTCAAAGGATTGCAGAAATGTTGGACAGCGAAAGGATCATCAGGATTTCACTGCCAAAAAATCTGACCAACGCTAAGTGAGGCACCAGGTTATGCCAGTCATTCAAGCTCGCCCCCCAAATCAAACCCATGACATCACTGAGAGTCGGCAGTTAATATCAGCAGCTGTTGAGGATAAAAGTCACTGCCCAGGCACTCTGAGCATCCCAGAGCATCACCACCACCAGCCCAAGCCAAGCAGAATGCCACAAGCACAGCACCAAAAAAAGTCCAAAGGATGCTACAATGATCAAAGTAGACACCAAGGTGAAGCCTCACAGAAAAATTAACATGACTAAGCATTAGTCTCAAAAATAAAACAGGGGGCCTGATAGTGGAGTTTAATCACAGATCCCAAGTGCATCTCCAAACATCTCTGCTTGTTTCAAAATAAGGACAACAGGAGCCAGTCAGCCTCCAGAGCCAAAAGAATCTGATAAGGGTAAGTGGGGCCTTTGGCATAACCACAGCCAGCCCGTTAGGCAAATTAAAGTACTCAACAATAAGACAATCAGAAATATTCTGATGAACATTTGGGAGACCCCTTGCAAAACAAAGGGCAGGAAAGGGTCAAGAGCAGATGGTCCACACAGTGCTGGCTGCACCCAGGACAAACAGAGCACCTCTGGCACTGCCAGGGGAGAGATGGTGGGATGGCCAATGCTGGGCAGCACAATGCTTCTTTTGGGCAGGCATCCATGGGTCAGCAAGCTCTTCCCAAGCAGCAAACAATCACATTTGTCCCTGCCATGCTGAAGCACTTAGCACCACAGAAAGCAGAGAAATCCGGGCTGGGAAGGACTCGCAGGGTCAGCTCACCCAGTGGGTTTTCATACTTGAAGGCCCCCCCAAGGTTTTCCACTAGTGGTGCAGACCCCTGGATGGTAAATGGAAACCTTATGGTGGCAGGCTCATTCCACTCCACCACCTTCTGCCAAAGAGCCCCCAGGCTCCAGCAAACCACCAGCCCAAAACCGCTGCTCTTGACTATCCCCCTTTCTCTTCCCCTTCTGCCTCCCCTGAGCAAACCAAACAGAGATTAAAGGATTCCTGTGAAATGAGAGTGACACGAAACTGAGGAGGGAACATCTTCAAAGCAACCAAAGGAATAAAAAGTCTGTACCTAGGCCATTTGGGCAAATATTTCTCTAACCTGCTGCTGTCCTCTAGGGATAGCGACACCACATGCTTCCCTAGTGATCCAGTCCAGGCAATACCCAAGCCCGGATTCATAAGGCCATATTTATTATCTTTCTTAGAGACTACCCAAAATTTTCAGTGTTGTTGTTTAAGTCAGTCAATGACCTCTGATGCACAGCAAATTCACAGAAGAGATTTTTTTGTTTCTCTCCTTTTTGCGGTTACCTCATGTATTTGATGTCTGCTATCCTGTTCCTCAGTCTTCTCTTGTCTTTAGACTAAACAAAACCTAATTCTTCCAGTCTCTCCACAGAGGCCATGTTTTCTGGACCTCTGGTTGCTCTCATTGCTCCCCCTCAATGGCCTTTTTGCCTCTTGAAATGTAATATTGAAACAGCAACCACCTCTCCAGCTCGCTGCATGAGTCAATGGCAGATGACGTGGTGAAGGCAGAAGACGTGGTGTCTATTTACCTTATTCACAGGGTCTTACTCACAGAGGGAGAACAAGTTCCTCCCTGTCACCACCTCTGCCTTGCCCTTATATTCTGACATGTCACTTGTTCTCCATCAGCCCTCAAAGACTCTTTTCTTTAAGAAGCTGATGTCCTTGCTGTCGGGTGTGACTGGCATTTATGTTCAATTGAGGAGGAAGGTCTCCTGCTCACTCACAAGGAACAACTTCAGCCTTTTCTTAGTGTCCTTGACAGTCCCCTAGGCTCTCAGATTTTCATCTTGCACACCCATTCATTTTAATTCCTTTCAGCTTTACTTTCCTCCTGTCTTGAATTTCACTTTGCGGAGGACTTTGTGATTTTCTTTAGCTGATCTCTTCCTGTGGGTCCTTTGCACTGGGACAACTTCAACTCATGCCTTCAACAGTTTCTCTGTCAGGCTGCTGAGTTTTCTCAACTTCTTCCCCAGTTCCTACTCTCCAAGGGCACTACCCCACCGATTCCCCAGCTCCTTCTGTGTTTTTGAAATCTACCTCGAACACCTGAGCACCAGGAGCACCTCCCAATTCTTAGTCTGAAGACGCACATGCCAATTCAATAAGGTATCACTCCAACAAACCCTACCCTTTGGCAGATGTTTGATCATCTCTCTGGAACTCCCATCCTACATCCCCTAAGACATCCTTTTCCCTGCCAGGAATAAGAAGGTGGCGTCTGAAAGCTCTGGAGAGATCCAAACCAGTTTGAAAGTTACAGTTGGTTGTTCAAGAGGAGTCTCTTGTTTCTGCACCAAGGAGTTGGTTTCTTCAGCACTCGGCCAGGCCCTGCACAAGCCCTATTCCTCAGAGAGTTGCAGAATTAGGAAGGAACCACAAAGAAAAAATGGCCAAAGTAAATCATGGCTGAGTAAAGCAAAAATCAAAATTCATGGCATTTTTACTTCCTGCTGAAAATTACAATCTCTCTCATAATGTGGTTGTCTGGGAAAAGTAGAAAGTTGGACCTTACTACAGCTAATAATTACTTGAATAAATTCTCTGCTCGTGCACTTCAAATGCAAACTGCACACTTTATTCATTTGGAAAATTGCATAATTCATTTTAATCCTATATAATTTTTGCAATTAGCAGCTGATTTTAATAACCAGTGCACTGTTACTTTTTTCTGCCCCTTAATTTTTGTTATTCTTCTCTCTTTTCCATCTGCTAACTCTTTTCTTCTTCCTTCCTCCTTCCAAAATACTTTGCAACTTTTATAACAGCAAATTCTGTCACCTACCCAGGGACAAACAAAAGACCATTGTGTTCAATTTATCTTTTAATAGACTCCTTCCTCAAATACCTCACGGACTGCCAGCACTCCCTTCCAGACCCTGTCTCACACCCTTTTGAGTTATGAAAATGTTTGGGAGGGTCTTTCCTTTAGCCCAGACATTTTTCCACCCCAGATGATTGATAGCTCCCAGTTACCACTAATTACCCTATCAGCAATTGGACATGAGCCTAGCCACAGTGCTCTTCCTCCAGAGGCCAGCAATGCATCCCTGTCGCTCGTTATCCTCTTCTTCAAGGATGGAACAAACTGACTAATTAGAGACACCATAAATTCTTCCTTCAGGCTCTTCCTGATGCGTCGCCTTGTTTCCAAACAGAGCATGTGGAGGAGAGTGGGGCTGATGCTAGTCCTTTCAAAAGGAAAAATGTGATGGGGTTTATGAGCCTAAGTGGGTTTGTTCAGCGTGTTTTATGGAGCAGAAGAGGAGAGTATTCATTCAGCCAACTCTAGCTGATGCTTTTTAGCACATCTCAAGCTGGAGAGGTTGGCTTGGCTTGGCTACCCCATGCCCAGTGGGAGCCAGGCTGGGGCAGCATGCACATATGGAGACAACCTGCACTGGCTTACAGGGATGAAGGACTCAGGCTTCCCTTACCTAGAATGAACTGTGCGTGCAGATCCCTTCCCTGCTGCCTCCAGTGCCAGCACCAGATGCACAGCACACACACTATGGAGAGATCCATCCCAGCAGAAAGGCAAAGAAGGAACCCCAACCAACTGCTGCCTCCCACTGAGCACGGTCTGGAAGGCACCTGTATGCTCTCATCTTCCCAACATGGCAAATTTGACTCAGTAAGTTTGCTAAATTCTGTCAGGACCTCCATCTTGTTTGACAGGGCAAGATTTTTTCTTATTTAGGCATACAGATGGTTATTTAAGGTAGTGAGAGAACCCATTATAATCTCAAAAAGAAAAGAGAACACAAAGAAAATGGACAAGAATACTTCCCCTTCTCCCCAGAGGAGAGAAAAAATAACTTGGAGGAAAATCAAGCAAGTTTAGACATCAGTTACTCTGAAGCTCTTCCTCCCAGACAAAAGGACAGGCCCTGAGGGCACGAGGGCAAAAGGGAGAGAAGTTATATTCAGAGAGAAGTTTCTCCAAAGTACATGGGCTGTGTGGTACACCTGGTAAAAAAAAAAGGTTGAGGCTCCTCAGTCACTGCTAAACAGGCAAATTCTATCAAAGCAGGAAACCCTCACTGTTCTGGAAAAGAAGAGAGCAAAGAGGAGGAATGAGAACCAAGGTCTGCAACAGTTTGCTGCATGGGAAAGGCACACAGAAAAACCCACGTGGAGGAGGGGGAATGGCTGAATGCATGCCAAACCACGTGGCGCATGCCCCACAGCAGCCCTCCAGCCAAGAGTCACATTTTTGTAGCTTCCCTTCCTAAAGGGCCTGAGAGCCACTTCCCATCACCATCCCAAGAAACTCCAGGACCCTATTAAGATACAGTTTAATGCAATAGCAGAGCCTGGGGATCTACCCAGGATGGCTTTGGAATTCAGAGACAGAAATATTTACAACCACACCTGATAACCCCCATCTCCACCTGCTTCCCCAGAAAATACGCATTTCTATAAGCATTCATACATAAGCAAGAGATCATCACACACATGAATTGGGGGTAAACCAATAAATGCAAGGCTACACCTTTCAGAAAAATACACATTTGTTTTCCCCTCTCCTCTCTTCTCCTTTTAAACCCAGATTAAATCACATTGCACAGTGGATGGCAAAGAGCCTCACAATAACACAGCTTCTCCATGAGTTTCAGAGGGGTCAGAGCCAGGTAAATTGTTCCCTGTTGAGCAGAGAGCTGACACGTGGCTCCCTCACTGTGACCAGGGCAGTGCCACAGACCTGTAAGCTCTGTGGGTGCTTTTGGGGTTTCAAGCCCTCTTTCATGTGTGTGGTACTTGTATATTGTAGGGTCTAAGGGGAAGTTAATGTGGAGGCAAGGATTGCCAATTTGGGAGACATAACTACTCCCTCTTTGCTGCCAAAACCACTCTAATAAGGAGCTAATATTTTAAACCTAAACAAAAAAGGATTAAAAAAAATCCTAGCCCATTGTGTTCTTCAGCTCCGTTAGGGACGAGGCCAACACACAACTCCCAGCAGCTGCTGTTGCCTCCAGCAACATCTCCTCCCTGGGACAGCAGCGGCACATGACAGAGGAGAAGGACAGGAAAAGAGCAGTCACCAGGACCTGGCTGCATCCACCCAGTGCCACATTCCAATACCAGTTCATCCTCTGGAAGACCCCTCCCAAAAGGTCCTCTACCTGCTGCTGGCTGAGTCGCCCAGCAAGGGTAGTCTGGTGTGGATGGGACAGCTGGGTGGTCCCCAGCGAGGCGGACACACTGCCCGGAGCAACACCAAATCATAATAAACAAGTCCCTTGCACAAAGCTCTGTCAGTTCAGATTCCAGTTCAGCTGATATAATCTTCATTTTCTCTTTGAAAGAAAGGAAAAAAAGAAAAGCAAAAAACAAAACAAAAAAAAAACAAACCAGACATCCTAAGGGAGCGGAGTGAGGCAAGCGATGGATTGATACTGCCCGTGTGTGCCTCAGCCCCCATGTCCCCCCATGTGCTGTTAATCAGCTGCCCCCACCCCCGGGGAATACACTGATTTAATTACCGCCTGCTTGCACAGCCCATCTGCGATGCTGCTCACCCAAGACATTGCATGAGGAGGAAACAGACACTCATTCTCAGCAGCCAGGCTAGAACAGGATGGGCAAGCAGAACAGAATTCATCCCAGTGCTGTTCTGGGGAGTGAGGGGCTGGTCCAGGGAGCCCATGCAAGTGGGCTGCTACCCAATTCCTTATGTACAAGAGGCAGACACCATCAAAGGGTACATCACTGCCCCACCAGAGCCTTGGGCACTGCAGAGGGGGAGGATGGATGCATCAGGATGTCACCTTTCTTCTATCTGAAACACAACTGTGTTTTGAGGGGAAAACCAAAGACACACAATGGGCAACTAGGGGGTTTCCAGACTTGAAAGGGAAGAAACAGCCAGATGCAATGAAGGGCAGATGCCCAGCTACCACGTCATGTCACAGCCCACTCCTCTCACCAGGTGCATGGCACAGACCCCACACATGAGCACATCTCTCCAACCCAGATGAACACTATATACAGAACGTTGCTGGCATTCTGTAGCATTCATCTGGGATGATGGAGCATCACTCTAATGCAAACAAATATTTTCCAGGGCTTCTGCTTCAAATGCATTCATAATGTCAAAGAGGGACACAGACCTGGTACAGCTCCTGGAAGGGGAGAGCTGCATCAAATGCATCCACCCTCAAAGCGACTCATCGGACAGTCAGTTCGGAGGGGCTTCAGAACAAGGTGTGGGTTGCTGCTCTCCCACCTGGGGGGCAGCCGGGAGGTTTAACAATTAATGGCCTTGTGCTCGCCTGCGAAGGCTGGCACAAAAAGCGTCACTGCGTCTTTAACAGCTGCCAGCGATGGGAAACTCATTGGAGTGTGTGTTCGGAGGGGAAGAAGGTTAAGATGATTAACTGGTGCTAACAAGTTTAGGATGTGGAAGAAGTATTTTCTTGGACGTCCATCAAAGAGAGGATTGAATGTTCCCCGGCGGAGGGGGGGCGGTATATGTTTAACAGATGAGGTTTCTGCCTCTCGAGGCCCGCCCAGCCCCGCATGATGCAACCTCTCCCTTTTAAAGGCTGACTCTGCCCCTGTACCATCAGTGTACCTGTGGCCCCAGCCTGGCACAGGGGCTGAAAGGAGATCCGGGGGAAGGAAAACCGCCCCTCCCCTCTTCCTGTTGATCTGCGTCCTGGGACACCCTCGGGCACCAGCGGATCAGTCTGGTCCTTGGTCCCCATAGGGCAAAGGTGTAGGCAGACGCCCGGAAAAGACAACAGGGAATTGGGTATCGCCACACTGAAAGCAAAAACCTTGGAGAGGACAACTCCTCATGGGCCTCTGCATCCCAATGTAAAACCCCTCTCTGGCCCACTACAGGGACACCAAACAGAGCCATCCTGCCACTGGCCAGGCCAGCAGCCCACTTTTTACCTCCCCATGGCCCTCAGGCGTGCGGCAGCATCTAACATCGGCACCAAAGCGAAGTCCCCTTGCAAACAGCTTCGGACCGAGCCACTTGGCGCCTGCAACATCTCCCTTGGCCCATGCTGGGTATTTTCAGCGCTGCTCGGCGGCTGGCGGGCGCCCACGCTTTGCGCAAGGGGCTCGGCCGCCACCGGGCGCCGTGCCCCGGCGTGGAGCCTGGCGGCCGGCACGGCTCACCCTCATTCCTCCGGCCGCCGCAGGGCTGCCAGCATGGGCAGCACACGCGAGACCCGCGTCGCGGGGCCCGGACGTGCGTCAGCGGCTGACGCAAACCAGCCCAGCCATGTGCACACAGGCCAGGCCTGGGGAATATCCTCCACCCCGGTAGCACGCTCGTGCTGAATCAAAGCCCCTGCCATACAGTAGCAGTGCAATGTGCTCCTCGGGTTTCCTCAGCCAGCTGGGAGCTTTTTGCCTTGCTTTGTCAAGGCGCTGATTTATGCCCATATGTACCATGTACATTGTAAGCACAGGCACGCAATGGTGTAAACACTTCTACCAAACATCTGTACACAAACCCGTCAAACATGCAGAAGCTCCCTGCTGCAGCCCTCAACATGCGGCCTGGTGCCCCACAGGCAACCTGTCGGGCCCCAGTCTGCACGTGGGGTGCCATGTGGCACTGGATTGTTATTGAGACATGGACAGTAAAGGTCATATCGGGACCACTGACTGATAAAAATCAGCACAGCCACAACGCTTTTCTCCTGCCCCAATCTGTGCTTTGGCCAGAGTACTTCACAGCGGGTATCTGCTACAAAATCTCCTTCCCATGCATTTAATCCTCAATGTCTCTCTCTGCACCGTACCTTTGGCTGAGAAATAGGTTCGTTTATCCCTGGTTTTGCATGGGAATGGCTGTCTCAAACAACCAAGGTTTATCCAGGGCTAGGATGTAACATTTGGGCCATAATATACAACTACTGTTAAAGCTAATGCTTGTGTCACCAGAACTCATACACACCCGAATATAAATGTTCACCTGTTTGAACCTTTAGGCAGAGCTCAGCCTCCAGAGAAAGTCCCATAGCAATTCCATGTCTTTGGAGGAAATTCTTCCCACCTTCCATCCAGTTTAAAATTTTAAAAAAGCCAAAAATAAAAAGTTTAAAAGAAGACGACATATAAAAGACAGAGAGGAGAGCCCTGGGGTGTACAGGAAACAGGCATGAGCATGGCAAGGGGGAATTATCTGAACAAGTAGATGGGTGTATATAAACAGGCCACCCTCTTTCAGAGCACCAGTGTTCCAGAGTACCTTTTCAATGCTTTGGCTGTTTCTAAGCATATTTTGGATAAAAAGGGAAAGGCTGGGGTGTTTGCCATCCTAACCCAAGGATGCTTGGAGCCCTCCAACCATTTTGCAGCACAGGCCATGCTCACAAACGTATTAATGGCTTACCCAAGCCCTCATAATCTGCACTCAGGCAACAACTGCAGCTTAATTTAAATTAATTAAATACTCCTTAATAAAGTCAGTTTAAATCCCAAAAGCAGACTAAGCCAGATGAGTTGATGCTTAGAGGTTTAAGGAACATCCTTTCTCCCTCCTCCTGTCCCTCAGCCACAATGTGGCAACATACAGGTGACAAAAGCCAAGGTTGGGGTGACTCCTCAAGCCACTCCAGTTAAGAGCACAGCAGCCTACATGTTCAGAGAAAGAGAGTTAAGTGACCAAACTATTTGTTTGGTTTTTTCCTGAATTGTTCATCCACATTTATTCATAACTGCTCACAGAATCCATGGAATTCATTGTGTGGTTTGCATCTTCAAAACAAATGAAACAACAGTATGTCTAAACCAAACAAACTCCAAACCAAAATACAGCCAGCAGCCCAGGGCGCATGAGCAACTTTCCAGGCTGAAGTGTGTATATACTCTGGAGGGCCCAAAAATGTGGATGGGGGAATATAATTTAAATTTCAGGGAATAACAGAATTCCCAGGGGAAAAAGGAGGGCAGTATTTAAGCAATGATTATACTGCAATTTTTCTTCCAGATGTGCAAGGGGGGTGGCATGCCAGAGAACCCCATTTTCTGACACAGCGATGAGCTGCCATGGCTGCAGCGCTGCTGGATGACCATCGCAGCAGCCCAGGCACTGCTCCCTCTACATCCCAGCTCTCTGGTCAGCCCTGCCATGAGGGCTTAGTCCTTCCAAGGGAAACCACAATTCAAAGAGCCCAAAACTTTTGGCAAGGAGCAGCTGCTTGAGACAGAAGTCCTCTTTTCCAATTCTTTTGTCGGCGCTTGTCAAAAAGCTGCGTTGAGCCACTTTCGAAGCAGAAAACGCCTTTTGCACAGTCAGCATAGAAAGCCACGCTGACTTACTGTCCTCAAAAGGGGTGAAATACAAAACCATAGCATTTCAACCAGTTCAATGCACCTCCTGACAGTAAGGCCACAGGGCCAAGGGTGTTCCATTGCACCCTCCCACCTCATCCTCCTCGTGGCTCTGAGCCAGGGCCACTGACACAGCTTGTGGCTGCCGGTGTTTAAATAGCTGGAGCTGACCTTTCCACACCCTCACCCCACACCAGGGATCCCAAACACCTCCTTCACCTCTCAGGACTCACCAGTGTGTTAATGTTTTTAATCTCATGGGAGCCTTTGAGCACCATTAAGACACTGGCACAGGTTGCCCAGAGAAGCTGGGGCTGCCCCATCCCTGGAAGTGTTCTAGGTCAGGTTGAACAGGGCTTGGAACAACTTAGTCTAACAGAAGACTCCCTGTCTGTGGCAGAGGAGTGGACCTAGATCATCTTTTAAGGTCCCTTCCAACCCAAACCAATCTATGATTCTGTGATCTGTCCAAGCATCCCCAGCAAGTTGAAAAAGGATCACGTTAAACATGACAGCGAGAAAATATAAAAGCCATAAAAACAACCTGGCAAGAGATGGAGCACCCCAGCTGGGATGTGGGGAGAAGGCAGGACTTAGGCACTGTCCCCCTTTTTGGCTCATCTCCACAGAGATGTTTGGGGAGAAGATACAAATCCCAAGTTAGAAACGGATGCATCCACTTGGATACAACATCCTGCCTGTATGCTGCAGGGCCAAGGCTCAGCCCACACTGCCCACGAGTCTCCCCTTGCTCCAGCCATCCCCACCAACCCCTCACCTGCTGCCTTTCCCAGCATTTTTTCCTTCTTCTACACTTGCCTGGTGCAGGCACAGGTTGGGATGTGGGAAGTCCACTTCCCATCAGCTGGCCCTGCTGGCTCTGGGTGTCACATCCTGGGTGGAAGCCAACACCCCACTGCAGCCCTACACTGCTCCTTGCTGGCCTCATCCAGCAGCTGCCAGTGTGTTGAGGGGTCTGGACAGCAGAGAATGGGTGTAGCCAAGAAGAAAAGCAGAATGCCTGGACTGAGTGTGTGCACCAAGTGGCACACGTCCCCTGGGTGCAACTGGGGCTATGGCTGCACCTTAGCTCCTGCAAGTTTCCCTGCAAGAAGGGGAACAGCAGCAACAATTTTGAGTTGCAGTATCTCCTGCTGGTATTTCTGTCAAGTCGCAGCTGAAGGAAGGGTGGTCGTGTGTGGGAATCCAGGGCTTCCCTCTGGCTGCCCTGGCAGGTCTGGGACCCTGGCAGGGGTCAGGAACCCCCCTGTACAGAGCCCCGAAAGACACTGTCTGTGATCTCTGTCCATGGAAAAGAGTTTTCAATCTTACAGGATGAATTACAAGCTTTGAGTGTTTGATAAGAGTAATAATTAGGTGTGACATGGGTGCAAAGGTAAAATTTTAGGTTTCTAGATTAGGGGTTCAGAGGGGACAAGATGGAGGAATTGGGTGTGTCGTGTCCTTTTCCTCCTTCTTCATGCCCTCCATGTTTCACTGTGGTGTTGGCATTTTTCTATTGGTTTAGGCTGGGGACACACTGTTCAACGTAGATGATAGATATTGGCACATTATTGTAAATATAGTACACGTAGTTTCTGGTATATAATGTTTGTACCATCCCACTGAGGGCAGAGCCCCACACGCTGCCCTGCAGGACAGAGCTGCGGCAGGGCAGCAGAACATGTTAGAGATAAACAGAATAAACAACCTGGAAACCAGCACAGACGAATTATGGCTTCTTCTTTGGCAACGGGGCAGAAAGACAGAGACTTTCTACAATCTCGGAATCACCAATACCCTCAGATTCCGACAGTCATGCAGCCTTCTCTGTGCCCCATGGTGGGGCAGATAGGAAAAGTGGGTGAAATTTTGTATGAGAAGAAATGCCCAGGGGACATTCCTTTGCAAAACCTCAAAGACATTCCAGAGGAAACCTCAGCTCCTGGCCACTGCCAAAATTCTTGCAGCTGCCCCACACCGTCCTCCAAGCCCCTGTAACAAACAGAAGGTACACTGGTTTGTGGAAGGGCTGTGCAACCTTCCTCTGACTGCCAGTGCCAGTGCCTGGGAGCTGCCTCCTCCTGGAGCCCAGGTCCCTCCTCTGGCCCCGAGTGCTGCCACAGGGAGGACGGAAAAGCCATTCAGCATCCCTCTGAGCTGCTTCCCTGCTTGCATGGCTGACCGCCTCCAGCACTGCAGGCTCCCAACCTGACCAAGGAGAAACCGGACCAAAACAAGCACTGTGGAGGCAGAGGGAAAGCAGCCAGCTTGTTTTTTTTTTTTTTTAAAGGATATTGAAGACCAGAGCAGAGAGCCAGCACAGTGAAAAACAGCCACGTGGGGACTGTGAAAATCAGAGCTGAGGAAAGGAAGATGGGAATGGTCTAATAAAGAGAGTCACAATATACAAAATACACAAGTGCCCACCTCCGCCAGGAAAGCTGTGGGAAGGGATTGTGGTGTAATCCCTGGCTGTTTGAGGTTGCCCAGGCAGACACAGTCTGGATCTGCAACAGGATCAAGAATAGACCAGGAAAACTTAGATTTTTTTTTTGCCCTGTCAACCTGAAACAAAATGCTTTCCCCCTTGCAGCATTTTTTCACTACATGGAGGAAATTAAGGGAGGTCAGTTGGCTGTAAGAGGATCCTCCAGCCTCAGGTAGCTCCCGACCACATCCACACACCATATGGAAAAGCATCTGCTCAGTCCCAGAAAAATTCCCCAAGTCACATCCATGCATTCAACAACCTCAGACCAAAACAAGTGTGAGCTCCCTGCCCACACTTGGCCCCAGCACAGGGCCCAGGGTTGGAGAACAGCTGGGTACAGTCATTGCTGCCATTGGTGTTTCTCTTCTCCAACCTGTACATAGTTGTCCCAGATTGGTCTAGCAGTAAGTGGGGACAGAAGGAATGACAGAGGTTATCCACTGAAGGGAACAAAGTCATTAATTACCCAGATAGGTTATGTTAAACTTGAGAGCTGTGTCCTCCCCCCAAGACACTGCTAGAGAAGCCCACTGTGACTTCTAAACTCAAAAAACACAATGCCAAGGAGCAACATCTCACAGGTAGTTACACCCAGCCTGAGTGATCTGAAGTAGCTGTTTTCTAGTCAAGTGAAACTTTTCTTATTATTTGCTGTAAATACCAGCTGTGTTGTTTTCCTGACCATGTTATTTCTAGAATCCTTATCACATGCTCTCAGATAGCCACAGCGCAGTGACACACTTCACAATCTTCTTCTTCTCCTATTCCCAGCTTTTCCAAACCATTTCTGTTCACAATCCCATCTGTTCAGAAGCTCTTCTATGGCAAGGGTGACACTGCCCTGGACCTCCACATCCGCACTGAACAGGTCAGCAAATGAACTTATCTTCCTTTTCCCCTTCTCTGCCATGCAGGGACCTGACTCACAGATAGGGGTGAACTCAAATGTAATTTCTGATAAACATCTATTTTGCTGAGGAGCATGATGTGTTTATGGGCAATGAAGTGGGCCAGTAAGGAGCAACAGGCATGCGCCAAGTCTTGCAACATCTTGATGCTTCTGAATACCTTGGTCTCCCGCAAAAGTCATCTTGTCTGGTCCTTGGGGCATTTTAAACACCAGGGGAAAAAATGCATAGAGGAAAAGGATTCCCAAGGTCTGCTGGAAGAGAGACCACGTTGAAAAATGGTCAGGTGGGCTGCATTGCACCAGCCTGGATACCAAAGGGAAACACCCTGGAGCAAAGGGTCTAAGAGGAGACAACAGCTGGTTGAAGGTTCCTTTTTTTCTGTACTGCTCCAAGCCAATCAAAACCTCACCTGCCACAACATCAGCTTTAGACCATGGTTTCACAATTTCCCTCAACAGATTAGCTGACGGGTGGGGGAAAATTTTATATATAGTTTCTGTATCCACAGAATATTTGACAAAGACAAGCAAGTTTGACGGGTAAAAAGAAAGCCTCAATCCTTAGGAGACATTTATTTTTACTGTCCTCCTGAATCAAAGCTGTTATTCAGCAATACTGTGAGCTTAGTGGAATGAATGGGCACCTAAGATTTATGAGAAATCCAGCACAGATTGCTGCCAAAGCTTCCCAAGGGATGTGGGTATCTGGAACAAGGTGTAAATATCTCAATGCTGAAATGCCTGGGTGATTAATCTATTACACAAATGGTGTAGGAGTGATATTCAGATGGCCTCAAAACGGAACTAATATCTTTTTTCTCTGCTCTGCATTCAAGTTCTAAGTTTCCTTTTTCAAGCTGGCTTAGAAACATCAGGAGGACATTCACTCCTGTGGTTTTATGGCATTTATTTCTCAAGTCCAGGCAAGAACTTAAAAATGGAGGAGGGCTGTGATTTGTGCTCCCACTGAAGGGAAAATGTTGGTATTTAAAATCAGTTGAACTCAGTTTTGATCTGTTCTTTTGAGAAACGATACTTGGAAAACGTTTCATTTGTACCATCTTTTAAATGTAAACAAAAATTGCTCCCGTTGTTTCTTTCTGGGATTAAAAAGAAAGTCCAACAATCCTGATCTGGACTAGTCAAATCAGGCTTTTTCCAACGTTTTTCAGTTCTGGATCCTGGATTTTAGTTCTTTTTCACTACAAACCTGTAGAGCTTTAACTCTTGCTTTTACAAGGTGCTGTGCTGCAAATTCATTTTAGTCTGGCAAGAGACTATGTCTGTACAAGCCTAAATACAATGATTTTGAGACCTTACCTACAGCAAAGACAACCCCTCTGTAATTTTATCCACTCTTATCCCAATTGCTGACCACATTTTAATACCTTTTGCTAAGCACACTGCCAGATACTGTCACACTGGACATGAAGGAGAGCCAAAGGGGAAACAACTGAAAATGGAAATGCTACTTCCATGTGCTTATCCAGACATAACTTTCCCTGCCACCTTCTTTGCAAAACAAGTTTCAGACACCCAGTTTGAATATACAGATTCAAATTCTCCCAGAACTTCAACTTTGAATGTGAGTGGTAGCTGGAACTTCTCTATTTTTTTCTAGTCAACTGCATCAAAAGACAATGAGAAAGGCTGAATGATTCATACTCATGGAATGAAATGCCATTCACAAACGTTTTTTCCATAGCAATTTGTCACTTATTGTATTGAAACCACTTCAGAAGATGTGTCTCAAAAAGCCTTTTGATATTAACATGATTAAAACCATAATGCAATTAGGCAATCCCATAATATTTCTGTATGTTATATGAGTGGGACCTCAAGTGACCACTTCATTCAAGCCCCTCATAAATGTCTGCTTCCAGCAGAAGGCTGTTAATTCTGCATCATGCCTCAGATAGTTGTAGAACACCAAGGAATTCAAATCTTCTCACCCTAGAGGCACTTTGGGTCACCAAAATTCAGCTTTGGTGTTGGATCTAGCCTACATGTCTCAAACCTTCCAAAATCAGCCAAGAAAGATGCACTTCTCAAGACCTTCTCTGACCACTTCAAGACTGGTATCTAAAATCAGTGGGAACATTGGCTCTCCAGATGTGTCCTTCTCTGTTGGCTACCTAGACATCCACCTGGATGTCTATCACTTTTCCTGTTGTTCCTCTCACGTGTTGGCACCTACGCACATACCACACTTGCTCACATCTCCACATCAGTCTCCTGTACCTCCAGCAAACTATTATGCAAGTACACACAACTTTGCATTCACACAGGAGACTGCATTAAAAAATCCTTCAGTGAGATGTAGACAGAAAAGTTCTTGTCACCTTCCACAGTGCCAGCTGTAGATCCCTACCTGCCGGGCAGTTGCATCGCTGGTGTGTGTCTCGAACTTCTCGATGTCTTGGCAAATGGAACTTTAATTTCTGCCAAGAGAGGAAAAACAGAAAAAGGATTAATTTGTACCATTGAAACCAAAGCCTCAAATTCTTGAAAAAGTGGAACTGGGAGGGGATGCTGCACAAGTAGAGATGGGAGAGACAGGGCAGAACAGTTTGGGAATGAAGAAAGGCAATAAAGTTCATAGCCCTTAACTAGAAATGCAGGGTTTGATTGAAAGCAGGCTGAGGGAGTTTCGTAATGGCCTCCAAATGTGGTCCTCCTGACAGGCATTACAAAACCAAGAGCCGGCAGTGGCAAATAAATTGGTGACAGTGTCCTCGTGACAAAGCTGCATTTCTCAGAAGACCCACTCAGTGGGCAGAAAATGAAGATCTGAAGCAGGTCTTTTTCCACCCTGCAGCACATTCCTTATGTTCTTGGAAACACCTGGATGGACAGAAGGGTCCCACTGCAAGATTATGGCTGAAGATGCAAACAGCAACAGCATCCCCTGAAATCTTCAGATGCTGTGAAACTTAATTTTCCCCCCAAGGGCAGAACACAAAAAACCTATCAAGAGCTTCCACAAGGTGGAATTTTGTCAGAATGATTTCATACGTGAGTTTGGATTTCTAATGGTGCCAGCATGCCAATCTCCTGCTCTCTGGGCCCATCTGTATATCTCATGAAGGGCAAATAAAGTCCACCTGAGGTCAGTGCATCTTCCCTCGCTGAGAACGTCAACAAAATTAACCCATGTCCTGAGCAAAATGTGCTTCAGGGGTAGCACCCCACCACCCCTCACAGACTTTATAAAATAACCGTAATTTAGTGAAGAAAATGCAAATCAATCCCAATAGGTTATTCATTAATGCCTGCGAACCACACTTGGTTAATGATTTGAAAACACTGAGCTGCTGGGGTTCCTAAGCTCTGGAGTCACTCTCTCTTCCCTCCTTACCTCCAAGCCCAACTTCCCATCCCCACTGAGCCTTCCTGTTTTTTGAACTTCTTCACAAGTGGGCCAATATTTCAAAAGAAACAGCCTTATACAGGACACAAGAGAAGACAAGCCCTGCCCAAGATCATATAGAAATTGCTTTATTTTCACAAGTAATTGAGCATCTTCCTGCAAGAAAGTATCAGTTTGGGGAAAAATTCTTTTAGAGAGGATAAAAGTAAATCAACTTGTTTCCGCCTGGGATGAAGGAAGCCAAAATTGGCTGGAATATTTCCATTTTTTCACTTTGAAAGGACTGGCTTTCTCATTGCAAGTCAAAAGACTAACGGTTGTTGTGACTGACTAGAAATTAAATATTTTCAGAGCTTTATTTTGCATGGTAGATTGAAATGTTTTGATAGCAAGTTGACTTGATAGCAGGGTGAGGAGAGGGTTTTAGGCAAGGAAAATTGGCAGTTCCCATAGAGCATTTCATCGATGTTTACCTTCTCAGCTATAAGCATAGATATGTGAATTTCTGCATCTGGGCACGTTCCCATGCTGCTGCCACCCCAGATGGCACAGCTCTGCTCTGCAGCACTGCCTGGCTTCTAACTGCTAGTGGTCAAACATGGGCACAAGCAGGACAGCAGAGCCTTTAATTGGATACTCACTGGTATGTGGACACACATGGCCCCATTCCCATCCAGAAATGTGCCAACCAAAACGTCTCCAACGCCAGACTGCCACATTTGGGTGGTGCTCCCATGTTTGGGAATCAGGCTTAGACAAGGAAGGGATGATGGTGTGCAATGGCAGGAGCAGAAAGCCACTGCCAAGCCAACAAGGGTCCAAACACCCTGCATGCAACAGGGGCCTTTACAGGACAGAGATCTGCAAGGAAACATGGAACAGATCCCTGCCCCACCAAGGGCAGAGGCACTGGAGGGGTTGTAGGGGGGAATGGCCAAGTTAGGCTGTGCTGCAAGAAGCCTTGGCTGGGCTGCTGTGCAGCTTACAAAGAGAGGAGCAGCATAACTAGACAGGGAAATGATGACCCAGCAGGACTGGAGCATGACTGGGAACGGAATAGGGCTGATAACATTTCCCTGAGGCTTTATCTGTAGGGTCAAGGTAGTGGAAAGACCTGGAACAACTGAAATAGCCTTCTCAAGGCCAGGGGCCCCTGGGAGGGAGGTGCTGGTGCTGCTGGGCAGGCTGGAGAACAGCCCTGTGCACAATGAGCATGCAGCCATCACACACTTACCAGCATTTGGACATTCTGCCCCATCCCTCGTGTTTCCCTCAAGCCCAAGAGCTCTGCACATCCCTGGGGAGTGCAAAGGGCAGTGGTGCCGTGGGACTGCTCCCCTTTAGCAGCAGGCAAAACCTACCAGGGATTTAGGAGAGCCTGGTGTTCATTCCCCTGCACAGTCTATTAAACAAACACTGCCACAGAAAACATCCTTGGCTCTTGGAGACCTCAGTTCATCTTTGGGTGGAGATGGCAAAACAAAACAAACCCCCCAGCCTTTTCTGCTTCCCTCATTTCCACTGTGCAAAATATTGCCTGGTCCAACACAAGAAGCTGGCTTTGTTCAGGAGAGCAAACCAAATGTACCTCCCTCTAAAAATGTCATTTCCAGGAGAAAACTTTCATTCCCAGGCAACAGAAAACCATTCAACTTTAGGGCAAGATTGGCTTCTGTGAGGAAAACTTAAAAGGAGGTGGGTTCTGGAAATCTAGTGTTAGCAATCTCCTTCCTGGGATCTGGGGTTTGCTTTTTCATCTGGGGGATACCTGGAGCTTGTAACATCAAGAGCAGCAACAGGCTGCCTTCCAGAAAAACAGTTCCTATGGAGGGGATTGCTTTGTCAGCAGAGCCTGCTCTCATCTGTCACGTTATCCAGTGACATAACAGCTGCATCTTCCCCCTACACCACGGCAAGTGGCTGAAGAAATCCTTTGCCAGCGCTGGAGGCACAGCTGATCACCCCCACCTGCACCTCTGTGGATTCAGGGAGCCATGGCACACTGCTGAGTGCGAGGAGAGGGAAAATCCCTCTGCAAGAGGGCAAGGCCAGGAGGGTCATGCTGAAACACCCGCTGGGAATGGGCAGTAAAGTCAGCACAGGCTTTTCCCATGGGTTTTGTTAACTCACCACAAGCGTGACAGGACAGGGCTGACATGGGTGGACAGAGCAGTGACAGCAAGACCACTTCTGACATTAAAGGACCATGGCTGTGGTCTCCTAAACCTTGCAAGTGCCTGTCTATTTTGGATGGGCACTTGAGATTAGGTGAGAGGGAGGGCACTTCTTCAAAGGGGGCAGATTAATAGCTCTTTAGCATTCCCAGTTGTTTGCAGTCACCCGGGGAGGTGAAATCATTTCCCACCACTATCTCCAACCGCTAAGAGAAACACATTTTAAATAGATAATCTATTACCACCATCAGGAGGATTTCAGGGGTGGGTGGTTTTGTTAACTCTTATTGTTTTACCTCCAATTTCCCCATTTTTTCTTAAAGGCCCAGGTCCTAGGATCATGGGATCATATGGCACAAAGCAAAAGTGAGCAGTGAGTCCTCCCAGGTGGAGCAAAAAGCTTGGAAATAACACCATCTAGGTACAAGGATTGCAAGCAGCTGAAAGGAAATGGAACTTAGCTACCAGAGAAGCTGAGAGAAAAAAAACCAGATCTCCCGACCATGGGGCAAAGAACGCAAAGTAAAGATGTGGGCAGGGGATGCTTAGAGCAAGGTTACAGACCCTGGGAAACAAAGCAGTGTGCTTTAAGATTTGGAATAAAAGAAGGGGAGAAAAACGCTTCAAGTCAGGAGGGCAAGAGTTTTCTAGTGTCCCTCCTTTGCTTGCACAAGTAAGGAAAGAGTTCCAAAGAAATGAGACTATTGGGAAAGCAGTGAGGATCAGTGCTCCCTCCCCATTCACAGGCACATTCCTGAATCCCTTCAGAATCACTAAAAGTACAACAAACACCTTCAATACAAGCCCCTAAGAAGGCTGAGGGGCAGCTGATCTTCCCCTGCTGCTGCATCACACATACACATTTCTATCTCTACAAATTCACAAATTCTGGGATTTTTTTTTTCTAGCAACAGCTCTGAATCCATCCCATTCTCCACCCTGATGAGCTTTTGGCAAGTGAAATAGCACCAAGTGCTCCCCAGCTTGGGAAAGGACTTTGTTTTCTCCTTTGGAAAGCTTTGCCTCTCTTGCAAATGCCAGTAGTGAGCTTATTTGTGCTCCTTGTATGATTTTATGACGTCTCATAAATGCAGAGGAATTCAAATTCCTCCATGGAGTTAAAGTTCTCCCTGTACTACCTGTTTCTGGCCCATTCTGCACAGATGTTTTTACAAGAAAACCTAGTCAATTTGAGTCTGGTAGAAAATTCCCTTGTGGTATTCGCCTACACCAGGCAGAGGTTTACACAGTAGCACATTAAGCACTGGTCAGGCTGCTTCTGGGAAAGCATCTGCCGCCCTCTCCTCACTCCTCCTGAGCTGAGATGGAAACTCTGCCACAGCCAGCCACCAGTGCTCGAAAACCAGGCTCCGAGATGGAGAAAACATCCCCACCAGCTGCCTTCAAATTAACATCTTAAGCAAACCACCCCAGCTTCTCTCCCTGCCACTTTGCTTTATTTTTCCATGTCTAGAAGAAAGGCCTCTAAAAGGACTTTGGTAATATGCACTTCTCAGTGCAATCTGTATGGTGTCCCTTGCTGATCCTTGGGAACACCTAGGGCACACCTGGGCACAGTCATGGCCCAGAATGGAGGGCATTACACGCTCCAGCTCAGAGCAGTACAGGTTTTGAGATAACCTTAGATCTCCTCTATCAGCCCTCGCAGACTACTTAGTTACACCCTACACCCCTCTAGCTCAGTTTCACAGCCACCAGAGCTAGAAATGTGCTCCTGTGCTGTGCCTTCCCTCCCACCTCTGATCAGCTTTTTCTAAAGCTGGGGTTCCTTTAAAGCTTTGCTATTTTATTTTGTGATGGATAACAGTGAGCTGGCAGCTGTTAAACCCATTAAGGTTGAAACACCAGGAAACGGTGAGGATGTGGCAATGAGAGGCGGCGAGGGTCTGAGCAGGGGGAGATGAATATCCCACTTTCACGTCCATCACAGCAAACCCATCTGCAGCCCCTCTCCCCCACTCATGGTCAGCATGACTTATTTTGCTTTCCTTACTTTTTTTCTCCCATCCTTTCCCTGGTCCCTTTACCTACCCTGTTTTTCTCCATCCTTGCCCCTCACCAGTCAGTCCTGTGCCCCACTTCAGACATAATGAAAAGGAGAACCGGAAGGATTTTTCTTTCCTAATCAAAAGCCTCATAGGGCAGCCCACCATCTGTCCACCAGCAGCCCCTTGTCCTAGAGCTCGAGCTGCTTGGTTCATGCCAGTGACTCTGGCTGAGTGTGGAGGTCTAAGGTTTAAATGCTTATCAGAAGTGGGCAGGACAGCTGCAAAGGGTGTCCTCCCTGGGGGACAGAGCCCACCTCCCCATGGGCATCAGACCTTCACAGGTATAAAGGGACAGGAGACGTGGGCCAGGCAGCCTTTCTCTTCCACAGTCTCCAGTACTTTTCTCCAAGCTCTTTTTGAAGCTGTGGCTCAGGATGAAGCTGGTAACGCTGGCAGTACTCAGGAGCAAGTGCTGGCCCCTCAAGCAGTCATTCCTGTCCTACAGCTGCAGTGGGGACTGTGGCCACCCCTAGGAGCACAGGAGGAGCTGCTCAGGAAACAGGGGTGCTGCTGGGCACATGGGCATCATGAGACCCCGATTTCCTCGCTAAGCTGAGCTATAAAAAGGTGGAAAGGTGTCGCTGCCAGCAGAGCCAGCAGGACACAGAGCCATCCGGCCTCAGGCACCATTCCCGGGAGGCACTTCTCAAATCTCGGTAGAGATAAACTTCGACTTCCCAGCAGACTTATGCCAGCAGCAACAGAGGGACTGCTGCACTATCCCCTGCCTAGTGGCAGGGAAGGAGTCCTTGCAGGAGAGCGCAACCACAGGGCACAGATCCAATCACTCACAATACTTCTGCCTCCCCAAACCCCTTTTTAAAGTAGGATATTGCCCCATGGACCCTGTCTTTCCCTTATTCCTCATCCAAAGAAGCAACTCAAAACCGTATCCTTCAGCTCCTGCAGTGTTTGCTAACTCAAGGTTCACAGCTTTTGGCTGCACACCCCAGCAGATCCAGGAACTGCTCTCACAAGACCCATAAACAGAAGCGAAGCCTGTCAGCTGTAGGTTTAAACTCCTCACCACAGACTTTCACTGCTCCTAGAAAGCAGGAGGGGGTCCAGGTCACCCCTGGTGCCAGGCAGCAGGGACCTGCTGGCAGGTCCCAGTAGTCAGCACTCTGATCATCCCATTCCTCACGTCATCTGGTAATACCAGCCCAAAAGAGATCTTTTCCAGCTACAAAGAGTTTTTGGGCTAGCCCTAGGGATCTCTCCAGCATGACTCAAGCCAAAGCTAGAGTAAACAGAGAAAAGGAGAGTTGGGTGGAAATGGCTCCATCCCTGAATTTCACCCCCAAGCCTCTCCTAGAGCTGTGGGAACAGGTCAGTGGGGACCTGTCTGGAGAGTTCAGAGACATGAGCCACCATCTGCTCCCTGACGCATGTCAACACCACTTCAAAGCCCAACAAGGCAAGGAATACTCATCGCAGTCAGAGTAGAGGAATACAGACAGCCCACAGTAGCATCAACACAGCAACACCTTTTAGTGTCAGCAACAACAATCTGCGCTTTTGGGCCCTCTTTATTGACCTGCTGAAGCCAGTAGCAGCATCCCCCCATCACCAGAGGAGGAACAGAGTCCAGTGGAGTCTGGATGGGACTCAAGTGAGTATAACACAGCCATATGCTCTATATTGATGCCCTGGCAGTACCAGAAACCATCCTGGCAACACCAGTGTGTCTCATTTTCCTGAGCCAGGAGCTGTGGAAGGGGTCAGGGCTGGTGCAGCAGCAATGCCAGCCCATCACAACATTGGTGTGTTTGCAATTACCTCTTCCCATAGCCATGCTGGCTGTCACATGCCTTACACATGTCCCCTTCCGGGGCTCAAACCCATGCTGAATCCCCAGATTTAACCTCTAATTCTAACTCTTTCAGCATGCAAGACTCCTGAAGAGAAGGGCTAGAGATTTTTGCCTCCCCAGCAGGATCAGGGTTGAGGCTTTCCTCTTTGCAAAGTGCAGGCTACAGCTACAGCATGGGCTGAGAAGAGAGAAGTAAACGCCAAGCAAGTTTGAGAGGTGGGAGGGACCTGAAGGAACAGGGAATTCAACCCTACAGCAGCATCACTCATGCAAAGGTACATTTCTAAGGAAAGGGGAAAAAATGGATGATGTGACTATGCAAGCCTGCATATGCCTAAACCCTATAATACTACAAACTATACATGCAAAACGAAAGAACACTGACCTCATTGAGCAGTTGGTCAACTCTTCCCAAAATAGCTGTCTCCATTTGGTCTGCTGAGAGCCAGGCAGGGAGCTGCGTGGGTCTGTCTGCTTCCAAGTGGGACACCCGGGACTGCAGATCGGAGGTCCGAAAGTACAGCAGGAGGCTCAGCACCAGAGAGAGCAGGGACACGCCGGGCAGCCCCGAGCCCAGCAGGAGAGGGAGGCGGCAGCATCTCTCCCCATCGCCACTCCTGGGGGGAGCCACACACCCCCTGTCAAAAGCTGCTTCGTCGACTCCTTTCCAGCTCTTCTCCTCCAACATTCCCTCCCTGTCCTGAGAAACAATAAATAAATAAATAGAATAAATAAAGCTTCACTCCTACTCCAAGATGCACAATCCAGAAGGCATAGAAAAAGCAACGTCGAAGGGAATCCCAGTGCCAGCAAATCAGAAGTGACAGCAATAATGACAAAAGTGGATGGGGAGGGGGGGGTGTCTTTAAAAAATAAAAACAAACCACACACACATAAAAGGGGTGCAGAAAAAAGGGATCCAACTGCAGCAAAAAGTGTGAGGGGGAAAAAATAATCTGATCAAGATTTTTTTTTTTCCCTCCTGTTTTTTTTTCCTTCTATTTCAGTCTTTTGGTTCGCTGGTAGGTTTTTGATGCTTTCTAAGCTGCCAGTTTCAGTTCCTTCGCAGACTGGCCAGGAGCTCGCACATGAAAGTCCCCATTAGAGAGAGGTAATTCTCAGCTGCTGCGGCGACGTTGTGCTCTGGCTGATCGTGGCTCCCCTGTAACATGACACACTCCCTCCGAACTACGGGGCTGGGATGAGCGAGCTGCGCGGCTTCCCAAAGTAACCTCCTCTGCTCGCCCTCTCTCTCCACCTCTCCCCTTGCTGCATGATTTATTTATTTATGCAAAGCGCCGGGGTGGGATCGGGCAGTGGGACGCCCCTGTCCCGCTCGGTCCCCAAACCACCTCTGCGCCGCCAGCTCTTCCCTTTGAAGTGACTCTCGCCGAGGTTATTTATAGTGGCAGGAAAGAGATTGTAAAGCAGAGGCTGGGCTCACACCAGCCTGCATCTTCCTTTCCTCCAGGCAGCCGAGAGCACTTTATGGGATGGTACAAATCCCCCCCGCAGATCCCGGGACAGCCCTGAGGCACCGGCAGTGGGGTATTTGGACCCCGACTTTTTGAGGAGAGCAGCCAGGCAGGGTGAAAAGCAGAGGGAAACATCTGGAAACAAGAGCTGGCAGCTGAGGGCTCTGCAAGAAATAAGTGAAGGGCAGCAGGGAGAAACACCCCAGGCAAGCAAGCTGCAGTGCAAGGGGGGAACATTTGGGGGTACAACCTGCCAAGAGTGTTCAGAGGAAGTAATCTGCTGAGGCCCTCTAGTGAAGCAGAACTTCCCATCATCTCCGTGTCCCACCAGGCACAGGGCACCAGACAGACAATCCCCCTTTGGCAGTGAGCAGTCTCCCCAAAACGTGCCGTAGGGCAGCTCTGAGCCATGAGTCTGGGAAACAAAGCCTCCTTCTGTTCTTCAGCAGCAAGGGAGGGCCACGTCTCCCAGTTTTTCTGAGCATAACATACAATATTTTATCCTCCAGGGTGACATGCAGGCTCTGCTGAGCCCCTGCCTGTCTGTCTGTCCATTCTTTCATCCTCTCCTTGAGCACGCTCAGCAGTGAAGCAGCACAGAGCTCACCGTGGTGCACAGTCATTAAAACCCAGGCAGCAAATTGGTCTCTTAAAATCTGGCTCCCTTGTGGCTATTTTGCTGTCATTTACACATTTAAAATGAAGATTTTGCGTGCAGTCTGTGCTGGAAATTAACTGGCAGAGAAAACTCATATTCATCTCTGGCCTGGTCTCTGTTTCAGGGGGCTGGAAGAGATAGACCTTCTGGGAGCAGGTTAACGCAAGCCCGAGCTGTTCCTCCTCCACCAGACAAACCCTCGGAGGGCCCGGTAGCACACAGCCCCAATTCTTCGAATGGCCTCATGCCTTTCACAGCCACTCACTTCCCAAAATGGGGTTTTAGCGTCTGCAAGGCAGGAAATCCTTTCTTTATTTCTTTTAGTGGGTTTCTTGTCATCTCACTGCTCAAATTTGCGTTGCTGTTCTGGCACGCAGGGAAAACACCCCTCTGATGGCTGCAGCCTTTCAACAGTTTTTCATATGAGCAGGGCAGAGATGTGTAACCCACAGACCCGGCGCACAAAGGGTGTCTATTTGTTCAGGAGGTGTAGCCACCCCAGTCTCCTACCCCCTGCCCAGTCTCCCCCTGTGTTAGCAGCCTACTTCTTTACAAAAGGAAAAGAAGTCTTTGAGGCCCGGCTCCATGGGAGTTACCCAAGATACCACCTGCAATCACAGCAAATAAGTAGACAGAGAGAAATGAAAGCGAGATGCCTAGAGGCTGATGATACAGTGTTTGAGAAGCAGAGATCTTCTCAGAAAAATACCAGTCAGCAACTGGTGCTTAATGTCCTACAGAGTGCTGCAGTACACTACCTCAAGACTGGGGTTGAACTACTGATGACTGCAGTTACCTGCCTGTGTTACACAAAATCTCATCTAAGGCTTGTCTCTCTCCCCACCCTTTATACCAGCCTAAGCACTGAAATCACAAAAACACACCCTCTAAGCTAAAGATGGAAATCTGGGTGTCTACACTACATTTCCCCCCACTGGCTGGGGAGAGCTCTCTGCTCTTTTGCGCTGGTTTTTGATACAGATCCTGCTGTCCAGACACGAGCATCGCCTGAATGACTGTGTAAGTGCCTTTTCCTGCCTCCCCACCAGCCCCTCTCCAGCTGAGCAGCTCATTTAGAGGGTATGTCATAGTTGCTGCAGGCTGGGGAGCTGCAGTCAGACGGGTTTCATGGAGAAGCCTTAGCTGCAGATGTGCAGGAGGGTAATTTTTCTATCCATGAGATATTACAGAGCCCTGTCATCCCATGCCAATAGAGATGGACTAATTTAGCCACAAACCTGAGCCGACTGTGCATGTTGAGTCTGCAGCACTGCTCAACCAAAAAGCTGCCTTCAGAAACAGACCTGGCATGTGGAATCATCTCAGCACTCCCTGAGTTGAGCACAGCCTGGACTTCTGCTCTCTAAACGGCCTGAGAGGAGGCGAGCACTGGCCTGAAACCAGTCCTCCTGCAAGTTCGTGACTCTCAAAGTCAGTCAGGTAGAAACAAATACTCACTTGCAATCAGGAGTAATTTCACTGACTAGTGACTCTTAGAAAGCCCTGCACATGCTGAGCTTGAGGCTGCATCCGTCTTTCCTTGGGGAGGTTAATGATATTCCTTACAAGGACAGTGACCACACAGTTCCATTGCTTCTAACACATCTTCCAGGATGTTTAAGGACCTCAGCACAAATATACAAAGAACTGGAACAAATAGAACTCACACATATAACTTCCCAAAGCAGCTAAAACTTCTCTGTACAACAAAAAAGTTTCACATCTACCCCATGGCACTGGGTCAGGTGTGGCAAGGCTCCAGCTTGGTCAGTTTTAAGCTGGCACAGGAAATTTGTCTTTCTCAGGGATATCTGTACATGGGCAAAGCACCTCACAGAGTTTGCCCAGCACTGCTCTGCAAGACACACGGTGCTCACAAGATGTGGGGATTCCTCATATGGAACATGACCACAATGTGGTCTCGCTGCAATAGACCATACACCCTCTTTGACCCAAGGCAGGTACTGTGTACATGAACCACTCCATGCCACAGGCCAGAAATGAATAGAGCTGGGCACGGATGTGGTTCTTGCTTCTATAAGCACAGTTCAAGCCAGCGAGGCATCTACAACAGGACTTCACCTCTAAAGGGATAGGCAACAGAAGCAGGCTCTCCTCACCTTCCTTCACTTAAAGACAACCTTCCATTAAAAAAATACCATGTCCTTCCTGACACTAGCTGGAAGTTGAAGCCAGCTGCCTGCAGATGCCATGTGCTCAATCCTGTCACTAATCTTTCCCATTTCAGACCATTTACTAGGCAGAAAATCCCCACCCCAGTGCTCTTTCTGCTCTTCTGCTTTCCCCCTCCCCCCACCCCCTGCAGGAAACATGGGGGTCTCAGTGTGCTCAAACCACCATTAACTAGCAGCCGACATCTCCAGCTATTGTAAATATATTAACTCAAGGCCTTTTGCTGCATTTATTAGACTCAAGAACAACATCTGGAAACAGATGTTTTCTGAGCAGAGCAGAGAGAAGGAAGGAGGGTAACAAAACAAGGGGGTGGGAAGGACTCTTGCAAGTGGAAGTACATGGTCTGCAGACCATCCCTTTGCAAAATGCTGCTCAGATGGAGCACTGCAAGGGGCTGAGGCAAGTGCAGCCACATCCCTCAAGGCAAGGCAGTGAGAGTGGAACAACTTAGGGCTGCCTAACAGAAACAGCAATGGGGGAACAGGAAAACCCACATCAGTTTTCAGGGCCCCTGTGAGGAAAGGTCAGAACTCTCTCACACAAATGGGACAGACACTGGGGCAGAGAGATTAAAGGTTTTTTTTTTCCTTTCCTGGTCATGGACCTTCCCAGTCCTCAGCTGCTCTATATCCTAGAGGCTGGCATGCTTATAATGGGACAACATCACCTCCATAACAGTCTGGCAGCATCTGCCACTGGACTCATAGTGTAGGCAAGGTCTAGGGCTCCCACAGGATCCTGTCTGTCCCAAGCAGCCTGTTCTCAAAAGGCAAGCAGAGTGGAAACCTCCCATGCCAAGGACTCTGAAGGACCAGCGGTCCTGCTCTGATGTGGAGTCTTGATGTCATGGCTCAAATTCAGACAATATTTAGAAAATTACACAGTTTTAACTAGGGACATAAAGCGCACATGCATATTTTAAAATATATCTCATACTTAAAAATATATCTCATCTCAATATATTCTCATTGCGAAACTCCATTCTCAACTAGATACACTTTGGCTTAGGTACCAGAGATGCCTAAGGTACAATAGAGGTCTGAGATCAAAGCTTCCCTGCATTTCTTTTGTGGGAACTGCAGTTTTACACATACCCTCGCTTTTTATTAAAATAAAACTAAAGGCAACAAACAACTCCAAAACCTAAAACAGAAAAAAACAAAACCCCATAACAAGTATTTTGTCATCTTTAATCTCAGGTTCACAATGGGTATCTCCACACCCTTGTCTCTCTGAGATGCAGTCACACATACTTTGCAAGTAAGGTCAGGAATACTGAGTATTACCTACCTAATTTGGTATTTGTTTATAAGAAGTATTAAGAGGCCTATGGAGCAGAACAATTCCCGCCTGAGGAGCTGCTATAACCCATTGTGGAGTTATAGAATAAAGACACATTTGATCCTTTGGGAAAAGGGTTATGAAAATACATGGAAAAAATATACTGTCCATGCATAGTAATATCATGGCTGTTTTCAATCACTTGGTCTCCTACAAAACAAAGGGGTTCACTGCACAATATGAACTCCTAGCACTGGTAGCAGCAAAGGAAGCAAGCAAGAAGCAAAGTTAGTAGTATCTGGTTAGGGTTTTATATTTTCATAACCCTAAAATGCCTGAGCTCATTGTTGCCTCCCTCCCAACAAAGCCAAACTGGCTTTGTGCAGCTGCAGTGCTGGGAACCTCTCCCCAGAGCTGTGTGAGAACAGTCAAGCAGAGCTGAGCTGTGTCCAGGCTGGGAGCATGGCCACCAGCAGCTCCTGCAGAGGCTGGGTCAGAGCTTCCAAGGGAGGATGGAGCAAACACAGGTTTTGCACAGTTTGGGGCCACCCCTTCTCCCACACACCCTGCAGAGGGAAGGCTTTGCTAGAGAAAAGCACGGGACAGCAAGTGGTGGACACACAGTTTTACTGCCCACGCCTGTCCTTGTGTTTTCAACTAACCTCTCACCCTTTGTTCAGATGATGAGGGAAATGGCTCTGAGGAAACCAGGATCTGCACCCTTCTTCATGGAGGAACTTTTTTCTCACAGCAGAAGCCCTTCATGGCCAAGAAGCATTTCACAGGAAGAAGTTTTATTTCTTTGCAGCAGTTATTTGGTTTTTTGTTTGTTGCTGGGCTTGTTCTTCCTTGTTTGGAGCTGATTTTTAATTTTCAGTGCCACTAGAGTCTGCAGAGATGGTCATCTCTGCTAGGCTGCTTTTTGCTGTTATCTTGGTTCCTGCAGAGCCTGGGTGGGAAAGAGAAGTTAAATTAAGAACAACATGCTACAAATAAGACAAGAAAAAGCCTCCATCCCTGTGGCACTATTCCCCAGTATCCTGAAAGTCTAAGAATTCCCACAGCAGCCTGTGGGAGATGGGTTTTGCTCATGACAGAGATGTGACTACATTGGGAGAGCTGCTTTGGAAATTCTTTGTGAACCTGGGAAATCCCTGGTGCGGAGCATTGCTACAGGCTCTCAGCACAGCTGGAGCAGTACAAATCTTTAGCTGTAGCAAAAAGGTTCTCAGACTGAACACTCAAAATCTTCTCATCCAGGTGGAATAACAAAGGTGAGATTTTCAAGCATGAAATCATCAGGGCACAACATTCTCCATCCCAAGGCTGGGACTCTCGGGAAAAGCTCCTCTGTTCCCAACAGCAACTCCCTTGGCCCCTCACTGAGCAGAAAATCTCCCTCTATTAAAACCAAGCTCAGGCATTGTATGCTCAGTTAGTTACTTGCACACCGTGGTGCTTGTCACAGTGCATTGGCACACATGGGACTTATAAGTCAGAGCACTGATTTGCACTTAGATTTACCATTAAACTGTTTAGTGACAAGCTACTGCTGAATGCCTTCAGCCTCACTGCACAGCTGGGCTATTCCATCCACCCCAAAGCCCATCTTCCTCCAGCCTCCCCCTCACCTCTGCCAGGCAGAGGGTTCTTGTAAATCCTCCACAACCTATTTCTACACACATGACTAAGAAAACCCTTTCTCTTCAGCTTTGGCAGGTGCAGATCAGGCTCAAGCTGCCATCAACCGAGGACAACCAGTCAATATATATGTAGGGTGCACACCCTATGGGGTGAGCCAGAAACCCCAAAATCTTGGGTCCAGCCCAGGGCTGACCAGATGCCACGTGCACAGGGGAGGGAGGCAGAGCTGTGTCACAGACCTGTCTAGGAAAACCAAATCCTGCAGTGCCAGGGCAGGCATGTATCCCAGCACAAGCAGCCAGGAAACCTGCAGCAGCTTTGTATGAACTTTGAAGTTAATGAATCAGAGCTGGGAGGACTGGGAAACCCAGACTAAGTGACAATTGCACTGGGGGAAGCAAAAGTAATGAAGCAAGGCTCCCCCCAGAAGACTGATTGTTTTGGAATCCAGAAGCGAAGGAGAATGGATATAGCAAGCTCAGGAAATTGAAAACAACTTTAGGAAAATACTTCCTCTCATTCCAACACTTGGTCTTTTATCAAAGCTGATTCAGACCCTGACAGCAGCACACAAGGCAGCTCTGCTCCATCATAATGCAAAAGACAGGCCCAGTGGACGAGAGGTTAGTAGCTAATGGAGCGGAGTCGGGTTCAATTTCCCTGGAAATTACTTGCGGAGGAAAGCCAGGAGACAAGGAGCACTGCTAATGTCCTTCTGCAGCTCCACTGTTCCCCTGTGCAAGGCAAAGCCCTCACTCATGCCCTCTGCCCCCCACAGTCAGTCCTGCACACCGGTGCGAGGGACAGGAAAGCAAAGTGAAGCAGGAAGGGCGTGAGCCTGGGAGCAGATTGATGGTGTCAGAGCAGCATGGCTCCATGGCAGAGTTTTCCCTCCCACCACCATTGCAGTCATAGCACCTGATGTAAACCCTCCCTGGCAGGGTAATTAACCTGCTTTATTAAAAGCAGCTTTACCAGTAAACCTTTAGCATCTACGGAGTTTCTTCCAGCTTGTTGGGTTTTTAGCTGCCACTGGGGGCTTTGCCTTCTTTTAGCAGCATCACAGGGGACAATGGAAAGATGCTTTTCTGTCCCAAAGGCATACTTGGCAAGACCAGTTCACACGATGGCTGCAGTATTACAGGATGTAGCATCTCAATCAGGCTGGGTACCCAAAGGGCATATCTGAAGCTGAGTGCCAATAAACAAACTCGTTTTAAGAAAAAGGGTCCAATCCTTCTCATTTGGGACCCATTAAAGTCAATGGAAAAAAAGTTCTTTTTAGCTTCCTTAGTCTTTACCATTTAGGTCTCGTGCCAGCTCAATATCAGTGCAGTCACTCTAGATTTATGCCAGTCCAGAAAAAGGGAATCTGTTGTGGCAGGTCCAAATGGGAGAGGGGAGATCTGGGTCGTCTCACTACAAAACTCACTGTCCACATGGCTAAGCCAAGCACTCCTTTTTTACCTCAGGTATCTGAAACCTCCTCTTGATGCACTGTAAACATTCTTCCTCTTTCTCCTCAATAAATCAGTGCTGTCCACTTCATGTGCATGCTTTGTACCTTCTTCAAGTCTGAGAGGCCTGCTGATGATTAAGAACAGCGGGAAGTAAAGCATATATAATTACTAGATCAGTATTAAGTAGTAAACAGACCCTTGCAGTGGCCCTTGAAGGACATCAATCTGAAATGGTGGTTCACTTCCTTCAGGCTCAAAAAATATTTTTCTTTAATTTGGCTACATGCTGCTACCAATACAGTGATTAAAATAAACTTCTCTGCTTTAAGAGGGGTCAGCAAGGAGACAGCATGGAATCCCTTGTTAGTGGGGACTGCTGCCTACCACACACCTTGTAAATTACAGAATTATTTAGGTTAGAAAAGACCTCAAAGATTATGGAGTTCTAACCTTTGTCCAATCACCTCTTTGCCAACAAAACCATAGCACTAAGGGACACACTCAGTCATTGCTTGAAAACCTCCAGGAATGGTGACTCCACCACCTCCTTGGGCAGTCTCTTCCAGCGCTTGGGAAACTCTTCAGGTGAAGAAACTCTTTCTGAAGTGCCCATCCTGCCTGTGTCAGTGGATGGTGCAACAGATCAGGGCAAAGCCACCACAACCCGTGTTTCTCCACAGAGGTTTGCCTTTCCTGAGGGCCCTAACATGTGTTGGTGAGGAAGGAGCTGCCTCCCACTGGTGCCCCAGCAGTGGGGAACACTGCTTGGCTCTGCACACAACTGTCCCTGCATATTTGGAGCATGGGGGTTTAGTGCAGAGGCTGAAATATCACGCCTATCAGTAGGGCCCTGTGGACAGAAAATAGCAGAGGATCTGGTGGCAGTTTCCTTTCAAGACATACAGGAATAGCAGCACACATCTCTGCTGGATCATGTGGACTGAATTCCTCAGCTGAACTCCTTTGGCTTTGAATTCTGTGAACCAATTTTTCCCTCCTTGGCTTGTTTGTTGTTTCAGGACCACTAAACTACCAAGAATGGTTTACATTATATAACCACCCTGTCCTTATTGCATTTCGAGGAGGAGACTCTGACAAACAGCCAGATCTAATTTGTTCTTTAAATTGGTTTTTAGGCCAGACAGTCATGCCTTCCAGATGGAAAATCCAGTTGCACTCACCAGCAAATATCCCAGTGAATTCAGGTCCCAGATCAGCTTTGTCCAAAGCATACTCTGGCATGCAATTTGATTTTTTACACCCTATGAGAGGTTAATGGTCACTTCAGTGCCTGGTGAGGCAGCGTGGCTTTTTGTCACCTGTACCAGCTCAGCTGTCAGCTCTGCCCCGCTGTCCTGTTATTTTTCCTAGAAGCCTATCTGACAGCTGCAGCAGCTTTATAACTGCCAGATTCGGAATTGGTCTTCCTGGGAAAGTCCTTTCAGGTTGACTTTTCCAAGGGTGACTCTCTCTCCTAGGTTTGGTCAACCTGTTTAACACTACTCCACATCAAACACAGTTTTAAGAAAGCAAACGCCATGCTTCTTTTGGATTTGGATTCTCTCGTCTCCTGCCAGGACAGAATCAAGGATACATTCAAGGCTGGTTTAGGTTACAGCCAAAGCATGGCCAGTGGCACGCTGTGCATGGGACAGTAACATTACTGACAGCCACAAGGTGCTAAAATCCTGCCATTGACAGCAACAAGCCTGAGCTGCCACTTGCTTTGTTAGGGACTAGAGAGGCAAGGTGGCACGTGCCTTGAGGCAGCCCCCAAAAGTGGCTGGGAGCCAGTCTCCGAGTTGCACTGTTCCACACATCCAATGGGAAGCTGGTGGGAGCAGCAGCTCAGGCTGAAACACAAACTGCATCCCACAGGGAGGCACCACTTGCAGGGCAACAGCACTGGAAGTGCCCATTGTCTGCAGAGACAGGTGTAATCTGCATAAGAGGGTGGCCTCACATAGACAGTCTGTGGCTTTCTCTCAATCCCTGTGACATTTTTGTCCTGTAAGTGCTCTGTTGCAAGGCACACATAATTCTAGGGCTCCGTGGCCTGATGGATAGACAACCTGGTGTTTTTCCCACCTCTGCCACTCTGTTGCTCAGTGGCCTTTGGTGGTCAATGAATGCTTTTCATTCTTGGAGCATTCTTCCCTTTCCTCCTCAGGGAAACAAGGCCACTCTAAGCTGCCCCAAGATAAACTGCTGGCCAGGGTCAAAGTAAGAAAGAGATGAGTCAGCCACAAGGAGTTTCAAGGCAAAGTTATCAAACCCTTACTTTGCAAGTCCTGAATCTCATGTTGCCCATGAAGGCATCCTCCTCCAGGTCTGGAAAAGTTCCTGTCAACCAGGACATCACTTAAAAGCATGTTTATGTTCAACTCACACCTCCAAGACACATGTGCCATTTGTCATCCAGAGCAAGGCAGTGAGTGGAGTTGAGGGTGACCTGAGAAGCCCTTTGGGACACCAGTGAGTAAGCCTCCCTCGCCCTTAATGTTTTGAAGCTGATAGAAGAACAACCATTCCATTACAATGACTGTGCCCTTCCCAAGTTCCTCCATGTTTTCAGGGGCTCTATCAGCCTAGCAGCATGCATGGCACCAAAATCAGCTCTTTGGGAAAAGTTTAAGAACAAGCTTTCTTGGGGCCATTGTCTCTGGACAGCCAGAGGTTGCAAAGAAGGTCAGAGGATTGTCATTCTGTGGATGGGCAAGCTCACTCCTAAAAGCTTTAGTGAAGCCCACACTGCAGCTGAGTGGGTGGACTCACTTGTAACAAGAACTGCATTACACAAGAACATAACCACAGTGGCTGGCCTGGAACGAGAGGCTCAGCCAGGCACGTTTTCTGCGTGGGAGAGCCAAGGTGTTGAGCAACACCCAGCAGAGACAGGCACATCTGCTGCCAGGTCTCCACTACACAACCTAACAGTACCCACACATCTCCCCAGTCTCCACATCCCATACCTCTTGTAGGGACACACATTTAGCAAAGGAGTGTAAACCACCATCAAATCTGAGTGGTTGCACTTTACAGCCACTTCAGCTCAGGCCCAAACAACTGCAGAGTCCACACTTGAAAAGACCAAGCCGGTGTGTTACTTGAAAGGAATAGTTTGTTTTGGTTTCATTTCCCTGCCCACACCTCTCCAAAACTGCCCTCTGTTTGTCTGGGACATTTGCAGGCATGCAATGTTTTCCTGGCTGACTTCACAAGGGACACTGTAGTTCTAATAGACTCTCCCTTTGACTCCTGTGCTGCTGTGGCCAAGTCCTTGGATTCCTCTGTGGAGTAAATCAAATAATGTGTGCAGAAGCAGATGTGAAAAAAATAACATAAGCATTAAAACTGACATGGTAAACTATGAGCAATAACTGCAGGTGTGCAAGAGAACTCCAGGGCTGATGCTCATTGCTCCACTGGATAAAAAAATTAAAAGCCTGGAGGACCAGGCAGCTACACACTAGGATCCAAGTCAAATTCAGGCAATTTTCCCCAAAAAATGGCATTTTGCAAAGTATGGAGATTGCAACACCGAACACTCTCAGGTTGCAAAGAGCTCCCACCAGGCCCTGTCCCCTTTGATGCTCCCCTTGCACGGGACTGGGAGGCCCATAAGCAGGGACTTATGAGAACTGGTTTCTGAAAATAAGGAAAACAAGTCTCCTGAGGGAAAAGAAAACTCAGGTTTGTTTCACTATGGAGGCTTGTTTGTTTGCTGCCTTTGGAAAAAATAAGGAAAATAGTGATGACTTTGATAAAAAGAAAAGCCCAAATGCAAAAAGAAATAATGAAAAATTAAACATTGTTTTTTGACAAAAGCACATTGCCTGGCTGCATGGCTGTGTCTATGTCAGACGTAACTTGGAATCAGTAAGAGTCCTCACACCACTGCTGGCAAGAGCCACTAAAAATGCCACTCTGGCCTGGAGCTCACACTCCCACTATTCATATACATTGTGTGTAGTTTCTAGGAGTGCTATGGTCCCAACAGCAGGCATATTTATCAGTCTCTTAATGGCAAGCCTACCACATGCTGGGGTCACCAGCTCCCTCTTCTTGCTCTGCCTCCATCTAGGCAGAGCCCAGTTTGCAGGTTTTTCCACTCCCACCCTACCATGCCAAGAAGCACCTGCTGGGGATCAAAGCCTCCTTCCATCAGGGAATCAATTTCCTAAGTACTCTCATTTGGCAGATTTCTAGGGGCTACCCTTCCAAAGAGCCATGCAAGGGTTGTTGTGGGGAGCGGTGTTGGAAAGTGCATAGAATCACAGAACGAATCCTAAAATGATTTGGACTGCAAGGGACCTTAGAGATTATCTCATTCCAACCCCCTCTCATGAACAGGGCCACCTTCTACTAGATCATGTTGCTTCAAGCCCTGTCCAACTTGGCTTTGAACACTTCCAGGCCCCATAGATTCTCTAGACAGCCTGTGCCAGTGCCTCATCACCCTCTAAGAATTTCTTCCTAAGATAGATCATTCCCCTTTCAATCTGAAGCCAGACACTAAGCAGTTAAATATTTTTTCTGGTCAAAAATAGAGCTGTGTGAACAGCAAATCAGTCCATCAAGCTGCCTCATGCCCCCAGCCTCATGAGGACAAAACCACAATGAATGATCCAAAGTAGTAGTCTTCAATATCCTCTTTAAGCCCTAAGCCAACTAATCTGCACAGTCATGAACTATACGCAATTCTACAATATACCGGAGGGAGGGATACCTTTTCTGGCAGAGCTGCGTCTCAGCTTACATCATGATTGCAATAAAATCATGTTACCTTCATTTAACTTTGCACAAATCTATCAAATCTATCCTATAGTCAAAACCGATTGTCTCACGCAATACAAGTTATAAGTTGCAAGTGCCAAAGCAACTTTTCTTCCTTCATTATTAGACAAAACACCTTCTCGCCCCAGAAAATGAGCACGTTACAGGGTTTCTTACGTAAGAGAAACCTGTGTTGTGATCAGAACATCTAGTACTCTGAAACTGAAAACCCACCCAAATACTTCCTTTGAAATGAGAAAATGGAACTAAAAAGCCCTGTGTGGACCCAGCAGTGGGGTCCCCAGGGCTTGAGCTGACCCCTCGTGGTCTGTCACTTGAACCCACAGCGACATAAATAAAACACACGTTTCTGGGCTCGTTTCCCACCTTCTCCTCACATAAATGGTGTTACCCAAACTCAGGTTGTGTCGGGTTGGAGGTGCCCAGCTGTCACCCGGAGAGTCACTCGCACTCCTCAGCTCAACAGGACAAGGAGAAGACCGGGGGCCATGCACCTGCCCCATCGCGGCATGTTCACAGGTGGGACGGGGCGGGACCCCCACTCCTCCTCAACTCCCTGGTGCCTACTGGGCTGTTCGCCACTTTTTTCCCCCTCATTCCTCTCTATTTTCCAGCATTTTCCCCCTTCCTTACCTCAGTTTGCTCAAGGCGTCACACAAGCGGGTCTGAGGGGCTGGACTGAGCCGGCTGAGCCGCTAGAATCGGCGGGAACCAGCTGTACCTTGAGCAGTTCCCACCTCCCCTCAGGGATCCTTCAGCGCCCACAGGCATCCCTGGAGACTCCTGCCTGCCCTCACAGACACCCCTCAGCTCCACCAACATCCCTGAACATTCCTGCCTGCCCTCACAGACACCCCTCAGCCCCACCGCCATATCCCTGAACATTCCTGCCTGCCCTCACAGACACCCCTCACCTCCACCAACATCCCTGAACATTCCTGCCTGTCCTCATAGACACCCCTCAGCCCCACTGCCATATCCCTGAACATTTATGCCTGCCCTCACAGACACCCCTCAGCCCCACCGCCATATCCCTGAACATTCCCACCTCCCCTCAGATATCCCTCAGCCCCACCTCCATCCCCGGGCCTTCCTGCCTGTCCTCAGCCCCACCGCCATCCCTGGGCAGAGGGCACCTGCTCAGCCTCGGTGGTCTGGATTCCTGGGGTAAAATGGTGCTTATGCTCAAGGTGCAGCCTGTTCTTCACTGAGGGCTATAGCGCTTCACTTCAGCCACCATCTCTGGGGGTCTCTCCCTGTGCACCCCCATGCTCAACACACCCCTCTCCCCACCTCAACCCAAGTTTCACAAAATGACAGTAATTACATTATAAACACTGCCCTTCCTTCCCCTCCACCACCTCCATGTGTTTTCACTTCAGCTAAACAGCAGAAAAATTTCCTGGCAGCTGTTTTCAGTTGCGGGCAGGGAGGGAGGTGAGCTGGTGGAGAGGAGACCTGTGAAAGGGACACACTCTTTCAGCCTCTTCAGAAGGAAAAAAAAATAAATAAATAAAGGGAAAGGGAGAAGGAAAGGTGTCATTGCTCACTTTTTGATGTCAGTAATGCTAAGGACAGCCATAGGGAAGGCAGGCAGTGAATACCAGCCCCGTTACCTCAGGTTCTGATGGCAAAGCCTGTGCATCCAGTCTACCCTGCACATGACAGCTCCTGCTGCAGCTGCACCAAGGGGAGTCCCCATGGCTGAGGTCAGAAGATCTTCACAAGAGGCAGAGAAACTTTTCAGAAACCTGTCTGGAATAGGAACCCACTGACAAATCCCTCCAACTGAAAGAAATTATATGATGGTAAAGATGGTCTGCTGTTTTAGGGGTGGGGGGATGCTTTCACACACTACTTCCCAAGCCTCGGAAACCTGAAGTGCCCCTGAAATGCCCCTTTCCAAGTGGCAGTCTCCTGCATTAGGTGTGTAGAACCTGCTGGCAGCAGGGGTAGGAAGTGATGCTGTCTTGGCTTAAGTCACAGAAGGCAGGTGTTGCAAGCTGAAGATCAGGACTAGAAAAATCAGGGACTACGAGGTAGAGGATCATGATCCAAACCTGCTGCAGATCAAGGAGCACTTGTATCTGGACAAAAACTCTGCAGCTCCTCTTTGGGGACAGGGGCTCATGGCATCACATTCCTGTGCAGAGCTGTCCTGCACCACAAGAGCAATTTCACCTCACCCCCGTTCTCCCCATGCACACATAGTGCTCATTTTCCTGCAGTACATGAGGTTCCCTTCAATATTACAACACTTCCAGCTGATCCACTTGTACTTTTTTTTCATAACCTTTCTGACATATTTAAAATAAATAAATAAACAACTCAGCACAAAGCTGTTTTTCATGGCATAACTTCCTGGCTTCCCTTCTCCTTTCTATAATCCCAGCTTTTTTAGGACCTTGTATCAAAAACTGACATTTATTTATACTTGAAACACACTCCTTCTCTGTCCCAGTCCCTGTGTTGAAGTAGCTATTTCCAGAATGAAAGTCCGGTAGTTAACAACCATCAGAGCCCTGGTGGTTAATCACTCTGCATGAGTTGTATTTGCACTTGCATTTTCAGACAGCACCATCCCTCTATTGATCATCTCATCCATAAAAGCCAGGTCCCAAACAGCCCTTTCCAGGCTACTCCAGCATTTATTTTGCTGCACCACAGGCTTGAAGGGTAAAGGTCCCATGCAGGTTTCATCATGCCATAAAAACCAAAATATCTCAACTGGGCTCTTACTTTATTTCAATATCCTGCAGAAAAACCCAAGTACACTAAAATGTGCATCACAGATAAAAAAATGGGCAGATACAGCCAGCCACGTTCAATACTCAGAGCTCTACCTGCATGGGAACATACAGAAAATCCTAATTTTACAATGTCCTCTTTACCTTTCATCTTACACCAGGCCCCTAGTCCTATAGCAGGAGAAGCTGAGCCCCACCTTGCCACACAAGCTCTTCTCCTTAGTCCTTACAACAGCATGCAATCAGGAAGGTCACTCTTGCTGCCACGCTTCCTGGTGGTCCCAATTAATCCCATGGAGTCAGAGCACAGCACATAATCAGGAGCTCGCCTGCACAGTCGGCAACTGGAAGCCCCAGATACACAGATTATTTATCTGTAAATCAAAGTGAAGCTAAGCAGCTCCCCGGCCCTGACAGCATTGGTGTGTCTCCAGAACATTTTACAAATTGCTTCTATGACATGCTCTGTGTCTTTCCACATTGGACAACATGTTTACTCAAGGGTTTCTTCCGAAAAAATGCCAAGGACAGCCTGTTGGGACCAGAATAAATTCAAGAGGATATACTGTCCTGTTTTATTTTTTACCCATCAATAGCTATTGTGCTGTTTAAAGAACTCAGAAGAGTTTTCTTACTGGAAAGCTTTTCAACACTTTGATTTCTACTTTTTTTATCCTTCTTTTCTCTGCAAAATTCCACTTGCAATTCCTCCCCCTTTTTTTCTCTGGGTGATTATGCTAAAATTTCTGCTCAAAGGCTCTTGGCCACATTTTGCCCTCAGATATGCACATTCAACTGCCAGTGAAATTAGTGGCTTGTTTGCATGCAAGTTGGAGGAAGGAATTTGGCTCCATCGACAACATTTTCGGAGTGGTCACAGAGTGCATGCACACCAATTTTTTGGACCCTTGCTTCAGACACCACAGCCAAGAGGCAGCTAAATTCCCAGGCCACCTCAAGTAGCATACCAAAATCTTCACACTGGTGAGTGGTGCAGGAAACACACTCAGGCCTTTGCACTGAAGGGGCTGTGACATATCCCCATGGAATCCCAGCATGGGAGCCAGATGCTGGTTTTGCTCTCCAGGACCTCACTGCCTTTCTGGTCACAACCAAGCTCACCTGCAGGTAGGGTCAGCATGGAGGGAAGTTGGTGTTATGCATTAAAAACATGCATTACCCACACAGTGAGGATCTCCCTGAGGTTCTTGGTGGGCTCATTAGTGATTCATCTCATGTAGGAGCAGCTCTCTCGCTCTCCCACTGGTCACGGAGGGAGATGAGTGTCTCCATGTGCTGCCTGGAGTTATTTCACCAGACATCCACAGGCTCAAATGTCACATCCCATCAGATACCCCCCACAAAGGCAGAGTGGAAGGAGGTTTGCTTTCATCCTTCCTGGCATCTGGAAATGTAACAGCCGCTCTTCGATCATCTGCTCCCATTCAGGCTCATACCGTCCATGTGTGGAGGCAGAAAAAAGGACCTCAAGTGTGGCACTTCCAGTTGACCCTGGCAGGAAGAACAGGTCCCAGAAAGGCTGTTTTGAGGACTGTGGCAGACTCAGGTAACAACTCAACTGACTTTGTGCCCAAAAGTCAGACAAGACCAAGCTCATGCCTTTCCCACAGACATATGTGCATTTAAATGTGAGCACACGCACACATTTAAATACATACAGGCAAACGTTAAATTAACATCCCTCAGCCCTTATTCATGCTAGTGGAAAGCAATTAGCATGCAAGCTAGCCTTGTGATGGGAGCCTGGTGTGACCAAGCCATTTTGGGGAAGCTTGGCTCCTTTCCTATGACTATGCCAGCCTGGTGGTCTTCATGGACAAATCTGCTGCTCCATGGAAATTGGGACAGAGGAAGCAGCGCTGTCCCCTTGTTATTTTGTAGTGGCAGTGAGTGGTAATGAGTTCCAAGTTGGGTGGAGGGTGGAAAAATGAACCAGCCCAGCCTTAATCCCTTTTGTTTGTTCAACTAACAGCATAACCTCCAAATGTCCACAGACAGTTCTTCTGAAAAAGGAGGATAAAGAGCAAAGGCTGTAACATGCATTACACATTTCCAGTCCAAAGGCCTTCCTGGTACTTCTGTCTGTGTTCCAAACTGCTCCATGCTGAGATGGTGCTTTTTCCCCAATGTATCTCTAACCCAGGGCCCAGCCAACATACTTTTCAAACTTGGCTTTTCCCTCTCTTGGGTTTTAGGAACCACCATAAAACACACCCTGAAATGGGCTGTTTGTAGAGATCTCCCAGGTTTTCTGTTGAGCAGAAGACAAATAAGGCATTTCCAATCTGAAGAATTGAATTTTGATTTTTGTCAACAGGATTTCTTAACACCTCTAGAGCAGCGCCTTCTTCCAGAAATACACAAACGACTCAGTCATTAAAGCTGCCAAATCTTTCAGTCATTCAGTTTACTTTCTTGGTCATATCCTACAGTTCATGTTCTGCAACAGTCCCACTGATCTCCATGAATCTGATCATTGAACAAACAGTCCCACTGATCTCCATGAATATGATCATTGAACAAACACTCCTTGTCATCAACAAGAGCTTCAAAATGTGACTTTGTAGGAGCACATGGGACTTAGAGACCTATTGGGATAGTGCAATATTTTCAGACCTTCTGCCCATACATTGCTCAGAAATAGACTGCAACAGCTTCACCTTGATTTTAAACTTGGAAATATTTCTATTCCTCAGAAGTCTCTATACCTCAGTAAATGTGAGGGGAGTTTTTTTGGACTGAACTTGTCCTCTGGCATCCAGGTAGTCCCAGTGGATCTGAACCAAAAGAAACTTCAATAGACTGCTCAACTAAAAGAACAAAAATAATTGCCCCCAAAGGAAGAACCTCTCCACTGTCACAGCTACACAGCACAGTGATAAAACTGAATAAAACTGGTCTCGGTCTCTGTTGACTCCTGAGACCTGGATGGATTTTGTTGCCATTGCTTTGAACTGAAGGACACAAAAGACCTCATTTAGTCTTATTTCTTCGTTCCCTGCCATAAAAGCCAGGAAATGCAGTAATATGGCATTTCCAGTGCCATTTCATTCACTTTGTGCCTGAATTATTTTTATTTCCCAAGGCAAATGGAGACGCGTGAGACAAGCGTCCGTCCTTAATTCCAAATTTCCTGCCATTGCCCAATTTAAACCATAGATTTAACGTTGTTAGGACAACATTTTCTTCTATATGTGTCTTACTATTGATGTTAACCACTTACTGTTTGTTTCCTACAGCAGCTGGGAACATGGAAAGATGCACTGAAAGGACTGAGTCACCTCCCTGTTTTCTCATGTTAGCCTTGCTTGGCTCAGTAAGGTCATTTTTGACTCCAAATTCAGGAGCTGAATTTGTGGCTGAGCACAGACCTTCAAAGAGAAGAAACAAGCAGCAAGGAGCCCTGTCAAAACAGGGAAGGCCAAACAAACAGCGAGCAGGGATGGTCAGTGGACCTTAAATCCCACTAAATGCAAAGCAAATAACACTGAAGGAAAGGGATGTCCTACTACTCTGTCTGGTTGTCAGAACAGCCAGGATTCCAGCTCTTTTGTGGAGAGCAACAGCTGGCAGGGATGGAGGAGAGCCTTTATTTCCTCCTCAGTTTACACCACCAGCTGGAGCCAAGCCCCCGGCAGCAGCCCCTGGCACCAGCCTGAGGACCCCTCCATGGACTCAGCTTGGGTTAATGACATCCATCTTCCCTGGGAGCTAGGGATTTGTTGTGGAAACCCTGCCAAAAGAGCCTAACTTTGGCTTCTCTTCCCAAACATTTGTGGAAAGGCTGCAAAGCATCTGCTAGGGCCCGAAGACAACCAGGGATAGATGTCCCATTAGGATTTTAATTCCTGCCAGAAATGTGGTGCAGAATCAGACCGTGGGTGTCCTGGGTAGGAATGGATAGAAGAGCCTCTTCTTCCTTCCCTCCTTTTTTCCAAAAGCTTCCTCCAGGAAAAAAAAAAAAAAAAAAAAAAAGGGAAAGGCTAAATCTAGGGGGTCATAGGCACCAGGGGTGAGAGCTCAAGGGTTCCTTGCTGCCCACACCACTTTTGCACATCTCCCTTGGGAAGGAGAGGTAAGGAAGGGTACAAGGAAAACATAATTAACTTCTTATTTTTTTAGGGAAATAAAGGAAAAACAAAAATGGAGGATATGAGACTGCTAGCAGGAAACCAGGTCTTGGCAAACTGAGGTGTAATGAACAGAAAACACCAGTCCATAGGGCTCTCCACAGGGGATGGTCACAACTGTAATGGAGCCATCAAAAAATTATTGTTTTCCTTACGGTAACACCTCAAGCTCAATTTACAACAAAGAAGAGAGAGCTGTAAAAGAGCTGGAAGTCTCTTCATCCACTGCTGCTTCCCAGGGACTGCATGAGGCCAGTTCAATTTGCACCTTTTATCACCCCTGCCTGTGTTTCACTTGTTTGCAGGAACCCTCACCCCTAGGCAATAAAACCAAAATTACTGCAGAAAGCAGAACATAGAAACTGTTTGTTTGGAATTAAAAGGGGTTTTACTGAGGTGAGGGCTGCCAAAAAGCACTGCTGGACCCCTCTGCCCCAAGCACCCAAAAGCCCTGATCCCACTAGTGCCCTACGCACAACACTGGAGCAGTACAAGATGAGCTCCCCCATTTCCTCGAGTGCCTTCCCATCCATGTATTTCCTTCTACCTCCACTTGAAAGCCCCAGCCCAACAGGGACCTGGAGGCTGAACCCTAACCCTAAAACAAATACAATTTTCCCCACGCCTTAGGCAGCCATGGCTGCTCAGCATGGGCAGCACCGTGCCCATTTTGAGTTCTGCCCAAAACACAGAAAGTTTACCACCTCTACTTGGTTTTTCAGCTTGCAAGCTTTTTCCCCAGCTTGGCTTTGCTCTTGTCATGGAAGTGTAGACCAACCCTCCAAATTACAGCCTGTTTTAGGGCCCAGCTGCTAACCACAAGAGCAGCAAGCCCCTCTCAAAACTTTTTCCATAATTTGTCTTCTCCATTTCTGGGAATTAGGGTCCACAGGGCTCCCTGCCTCTCCCAGTGCAGCACTGCTGAGGATGTGATTTGCCTCCAGGAGCTGGTGCAGTCATCAGCCAGGACACATAGCACCTGCATGGAAAGGCAGCAACAGGGGAAATAAAGCTTTTTGCCAGGGGGGTTGATCAAGGTGAATTTTTAGGGGCCTAACTGTGTTAATGATCCACAAGCAGCCAGAAGTAATCCCCAGCTTGCTCCAGAATGCCAAAGGCATTTTTGCCCATCATCTACACGGTTCTGTATAGACAAGAAATTAGAAATACAGGCAGCCCTGCTTCTGTGGGCTGATAATTGCTGGGAGCTGATCAACTGCAGCTCAGCTCTTCAGGCTGCTGTGACCTGCCAAGCACCCCTTCCCTGACCCAGAACTCCTCTCCCACTCAGCTTTGCTTTAAGGAAAAATTAGGCTGAGTTTCAAGCAAACCTGGGCTGAGCTTCAAGTGAGCCTGAGCCAGCTCCTAATTTATGCAGTCAGTGTATTGTTTGGGGTCAAAGCCATAAGACACATGAAGGCTTTCCCCCACTTCTGCTCCAACCTGCAAGCACATCTGAGACATCCCGGCTGCAATTCTCAGCCAGCAGCGCTCTGGACCACAGCACAGGACTTAGCTGGGAGCAAAAGGCAGCAGGGCTCTGGGGCCAGGCTGGAGCAAAGGGTTAATGCTCGGGGGGCCAAGTCCAGCCCAGGTGGTTATTTCCTCATTGTCCTCCAAAGTGATGAATTCTCAAAAAACCCAAACCTCACTGCGGGGGAAGATGTTGTTACTCTTAATTAGGCAGAACTGCACCCTAACGAGTAACCCTTTGCCTGAGAGGGTGCTGCACAAAAGGTGAAGTCAGAAACAGGCTTCTGAAACACCCCCAGTTAGCAGGGTGTAGGGAAGGTAAAGCTCAACTAGGAAAATGCTTTTTTATTTAAGGATACTCCAGAGACTAGTTGCATTTTACAGACACTGGGGTATCAGAGGGGTTATCATACGTGTCTGTTACACTGCAGGCATAAGGCACTGGTGATACTTAGCTTTGCCCCTTTTGAACATGAAAACTGACTCCTCTCCTGGTCACTTCTTGCAGGACAGAACAGAAGAGACTTGCACTGGAAAACAAGGGCCAGAAAAGCCACTGACCCATTCCCACAGCAACGGGAGGGCTGCACATCCAGAGCCCCTCTGCTCCCCACACTTACTGAGACTACTTGCACCACATCACTCCTGCCAGAAAAGCAGTTACAAGTGCAGGAAAAGGTCTCCCACCTCATAGCAGATCTGCCAGATGAATTGAAGGAGAAAAATTCAGACTTTCTCCTTTTAAAACCTCTATTCCACTCCTATAAAATTCACAGTGAAAGATTTGGCACCATAAAACCCCAAACCACCTTAAATTAGCAAAAAGGAATGGTAAATTAAACTAGTATCAGGGCACTAAAGTAGGATAACCCCCTTCTTATAAATTTTAGCAACAGCACAGCTGGAAAAACTGGTCAAACTTCACCAGGAACTTCAGTTCCATGCAAAAATTCCCATATATCTGTGGCATATTGGTGCGACATACAAAATACATTCAAGCCACCTTTTCACAGCGTCAGCAGAAGAGGCAAACCATTGTCTGCAGTGGCAAACAAGGAGTCTGTAACTGCTTTCACAGCAAACACTGGGCTGAAAGTGGCTACCAAGAAGGTGCCACAGATGTTGCCATCTCAGTGGAGGAGGACAAAGGAGAACAGCTTTTCTCTGAGAATTTTGCTCATTTCTATGAGAAAGTTTAGTCTTGCTGGGATGTTGCATTTATATTGTGGCTGAAGGACTGCTCCAAACTGGAGACCAGTAAGTTAAACAATCTCTCCAACTTGTCTTTGTGCTGCAAATATGTTCCACAGTGCTTCAACAGTTTGGGCAACAGTGAGGCTGTGTGTCATGTATTATTTCTGTCCATCTGGAAGGAGCATTAACCACAAATAAGCAAATTTGCTTGTTCTTTACTGCAAAGAAAGAAGAGCCTTGCCAGAGCAATGCTCATTTCCACCAATGACAGATGTTTTGGGTATGCTGGGGTACCAACGGCTGCATGTAAACCAAGAGTCACCCTCCTCCACCCTGAGGAACCGCCAAGTTTTATGGGCTGAGATTCTGAAAAACTAGAAAGAGAGGGAAGAAAAAAGATATTTTTTTTAAAACTGACCTTTTAATATGAGTCAAGTTTACTTTTTCCATGGGTTTCTGACCTGGTGTCCCTGTGGAGTGAAGCTTACCCAGTGGGTCTCCACTCCTCCTTGCCCTGGCAGTTTTTGCAACCCCAGGCAGCTTGCAGGCGAGGTAGAAGGAGCTGGCCAGGATGGTTGCCTAGTTGAGGATGGAGGCACAGGCACAAAAGCAAGGCCCCCGTGGGCCATCCAAACTGGTACTTGGGGGGAAAAAAAAAATCCCCAAATCTGGGGATTGCAAACTTCAAGTGCCAGCCCCACATTCCCTGTATCCATACACACTATCTCCCCCACCTTCTGATACACATACAGGCTGCTTCTCTCTCTCCTCCAACCTCCCACATGAGCCAGGGGGACAAAACGAAATCAATAAATAACCACTGTTAGCTCCTGCATTTTCAAAGTGGTGCTTAGGGATTTGAGTACATGCAACTTTCATTAACCTCATTTAGAGTCAAAAACATAACACCTTGGCCACTGCTCTGCAAACACTGAGACTTTGCTGCAAGCCACTGGTGCTGGCAAGCCCCTGCTGTTTCTTTGCCCAGACCAAGGCTGAGGTTTGGGTTTGTTTTTGGCTTTTTTATTGCTTTGCTTGGGGTTTTTGGGTTGGGTTTTTTGTTTTTGTTTTTCTTTTTTCAAAGAGGAACAGTTGGTGTCCTGAATTTCTCATTTCCCCGTTATTGTTTTTGATTGCTGACATTATTCAGAGGTGATCTAAGATCCAAGACCATCACATCCCCATATGTCAAGGTTTCAGCAGCAGGCTGACAAAGTGCTCTGTGCTTTACTGCTAACTTACATCAGCCTCACAGTGCAGCTTTTGAAGAGCACATCCCCTCTCCCACTCCACAGATCCAGAGGGTTTTCACAAAGAGATGTAGGATTTTCAGCAGAGCACTGAAGCAAGCGCAGCAATCCAGAGAGGGAGGACAGGGAGCTGTATCCCACCCAGCTTGGGCAGGAAAACACTGCTGCATCCCAGCAGTACAGGCATTTGTCATTCCTTTTATAAACAACCCTTTCTTTACACCAGGTAAAAACCAAGGGCTCACTTGCTGCAGGCATTACTGCAGCCTGAGAGCAGAGAATTTCTGTGTTTTTCCAGCCCTGAATCAGCAAATTAAAGCAATCACAGTGTTCCTTGTCTTTACTCTGGGAGGCACTGAGCAGCTCTCCAAACCACACATCAGTAGCATGTTGCTGTACATTTACACCCTGATCAGCCCAGACCTTTGATTGTGTATTTTTAGAGAAGACTGAGAAAATACATCAATTGTCTTCCTTTTTGGGAAGTCCTTTCCAAGAATACTAATCTCTAATCAGGTCTGGTTGCAGAAGAAAGGATCCTTCCACAGGAAAGAGCCTTCAAAAAGGCTTCCAAAATCTTCAGCAGCAAGTTTGGGAGGCAGGTGAATTGTTCACGGAATCCTAGAATGACTGGGGTTGGAAGGTACCTTAAAAATCATTGTGTTCCAAACCTTCCACTAAACCACATGGCTCCACCTGGCCTTGAGCACTTCCAGGAATTGTGGTGTGCACAGCTTCTCTCAGCAACTTGCACAAGTGCCTCACAGTAAAGAATTTATTTCTAATATCTAACCTAAATCTACTTTCCTTCACCTTAAAACCATTCCCCCTTGTCCAGGGAATCACTGCAAGGTTTTTCTCTGGACTCATTATCTCCTCTTATCTACTAGAAAGTAGACAAGAAAAATAGAGAAAATATTAATTTCTCTAAAATGACAAAACCAAACGTTTGTAAGAAAGATGGCAAAGAAAGAAACATGTACATGTAAACTTCATATAACTGCAAACCCTACTTCAGGTAAAGATACTTCCATAAGTTCATTCCCATGGAAAATAAACCCCAACATAAAACATTTGTAACACTTTTGTCAGAATGTTTTTAAACAAATGCCTTTTGTTTAAAGAAATTCAGCTGCATCTCGAGCAGTTTAGCACATGTAAAGAAAGTGTGCAGGCTGTTGGCAAAGTTATTTCTCTGTCAGAGCAGTTGCAAGGATTTCTTATTAAAGAGAGCAGCTCTGGGCTCTTTTCCTCTCCCTCAGCATCACCAGTGTGGATGGTGAATCCATGAGCTTGGTCAGTGGAAAAAGCTTCATTATTCTATACATTAGCTTAAAAAAAAACTATGCAGAGGCTGGTTTTGCTCAGTGAATTACTTGTTTTCAGCTACACTGAAGCAAAGCTTTCAGGTCGTGTTTGGAGATGAGTGAACAAACCCCCAAAATCGGTATTTGTACACGTGGATGCACTTCCATACACCTGGTGATAAAAGAACAAGGCCATCCACGCAGAGCAGAGCCCTGGCACAGGAAGATACACGCTGTTGTACACAGCTGTGGAGTTTATGAAACCCCTGTACTACGTCCTCAGACATCTGGCTTAGCCTCGCTGGTGTCTGATACAATTTGTACTCACACAGTGTTCCCCTCAAGCACATGGAAAGATTGTGGGGTTTTTTAACCTTTTTATAAGGCCATCCATTTTGTTCAAACCCTGAGAGAAGTGAAAAGCCTTAGGGTTTTCTCCCTCCCTGCCCTTAGCTCAGGCTGAAGCCAGCCAGTGGGGAAGACACACCAGACACTATGCACAGCAGTGCTGCCATCGTAGCTCATTTCATTCAGACTTCATTTCTGCAATAAGCTGACCAAACCCATCACCAGGCAGAGCTGTGTGTAAATACTGAGTCTCTGCTCAGTTCTGCACCTCCATCTGGATGCAGAGGGGTACAAGCTACAGTAGAAAACACTACCTGGGGTGCAGGAGCACACACCTCTCTCACCATCAGCCTTCTCTTCACATAACACGGGATCTGCCACCCTAAAAATAGGCAGCTTGGACAGCTGATCCCCACACAAAGGGCCCTCCATATCCCAGGAATTCCACATGGTTGACAGACAGGGGAGCAGCCCTGCTTTGTGCCCCGAATACCACTGTCAGCCCGTCTGTCCCTGCCCAGCACCGCAGCATCCCCACAGCTGAGCTCGCTGCAAGCCCCAGCAGCCCCACACGCCCCCGCAGATGCCTCTCCCCATATCCTGCTGCCGAGAAAGCCAGCATGGATTTACACCAGCACATAAAAACTGGGGCTTTTCTTATTCTCACAGGCTGGGCTGATTTTCCATAGAAGAGGTCTTTCCACTCCTTTTCCTTCTTCAGCCTAAATCTGCTCTTTTCACCAAGTCGTTGTAGTCTTTATGGTGGTGCTTTGAGAGCCAAAGCCTGCCAAGCCCAGAAACAAGCTAGGAGACAAACCCAGACTTCAAACAGCACAAAGCTGCCTGAAAGGCATCAAAATTATGCCACAGGCAACATTATGAAAAGTTATGGTAGTTTTGAAAATAGCCAGCAAGTTGAAAAGGACTAGCTGCCTGCTGGTGTACCACTCTCAGTATTTTAAGTATCCTTGGACTGCCAGTGCTGCTATAGCAAAACGTTGCAACACCTCATCAAAGCCATAGCATCGTTAGGTTGTTGGTTTTGTCCTGCCCTGAGAGCAGGTAGGAAATGGAGCATCTGGGGACAGCAGCACCTGAGAGGGAAGCACAGCCCAGCCAGGGAGGGAACAGGGGAGGAAAAGCCTAGGTGAGACTGCCCAGAATGACCTGTGGGCAGGAGGACAAGCCAGGACCTCACAGAAAGCCCTTTATCCAAGAGCAGTGGATAAGGCTGGATAAACCTCCACCTGGGGCAGCACATGGCAGGTATCACCATCAATAGAGCTGAGGCAAGCAAGGCACCTTTTTAGGACAGCAACAGCCTTGTTTAGGAGCTGTCTGGGCAGCCAAAGCAGGAGCCAGCAGCTCTGGGCTCCGGCTGGGGGGTCCGTCCAAGTGCCACCTGCTATGGCCACTCAGCACCACAGAACGAGCCCACTGCAGATGGACAGGGGTCCATAGCAGGCTGATAAATGCCTTATCTTGTCATTCTGTTATCCATGTGCACTTAAACCCCGGAGCAGATTTCACTGGCTCCCCAGCTGCATTTCCCCACTCGCGCCTGCCAGGCTGGGCAGCAGAAAGGTGCGAGAGCTGCTCTGACACCAAATCTCTTTGTTGTCTATTTATACCCTGCCCTCTGGAAACAGCTCACTGGCGGCTGTCACTTGGTGTCTTATCTCCCCTCGCTTTGCAAACTGTCTCCTGGCAGCCCACAGCACCCCTGCTTTCGCCTGGGAGGCTGCTCCCTTACCACTCACTGGTTTTTTATTTATTAAAAAAAAAGAGATCATCACAAGGCACTGTTTGGTTAAATGACAAACAGGCAGGGCTTTACTCTTCTTTGTCAAAGGCATAATAATTTGCCAATGATCCCAAGATCCAAGCCCTTGCTTTCATCTCATTCTTGGCACACAGAAGTTGATGCCTCCTGCTGCAAAAGTGGGCAAGTGTCATGGTTTGACACAGAAAAAACCATAACAGTACCTAAGGCAGGGCACTAAATAAAATTCATCACAATGAACTCCAGCCATGTTTGCTTGCATGGCCTCAGGTCTCCAAGTCCTTTTAAAAGGACTTTCTGTATCATTATTCTCATTTTATAAAAGGCAAAACCAGAGGCACAACAGAATCAAGTGACTGCACATATACACTCAAAAGCCACAATCCCAAAGCCTTTGAGCTTGTAAGGCACCAAGAGGACCAGGTCAGCAGTGACTGACCCATGGATTCACAGAGCACCCACCTCCCTTCACGTCCCTCAGTGTCAGCACTTGAGGCCTATTCTGTTCATGCCTGCAGGAACTTCCAAAGAAGCCAAAGCATGTTCACCAGCCATGACACAGTATTTGACTCAGCCCAGAGAAATTTCCCATTAAACCATTTCTCCAGCAGTGGCTCATGACACAGTCTCTCCTCACAGAGGAGTCCCACAGCAGCATCAGAGCCCAGCACCACACAGGGATGTGTCCCAGGGAAGGACCCTGGTGCACCCTGCTGGGAACCAGCCCCCAGCCCTCTATTAATCCTCATTTTTCCCCTGTTCAGGCAGCAGACAGGCATCCAGGCACCAGGACTGACAGACAAGGGCTTTTATGAGCAGCCCATGTCTCTGCACCCCAGGGAGCCTCCAGCTGTCTCTGGAGCTGCTTGCAAAGCCACAAGGCCAGAAAGTGTCAGCTGGGGCTGGGGGAGCCCTCCCTCCCCGGGTCTTGTTGCACAGTCAACTGGCAGAGATGGAGGAGGATGAGGAAGCAACTGGGCTGTTGGTACCTGCTTGTCACAGAAGAGCAAAATAGCCAAAACAGGGAGTGAGAAGAAGCAAAGCAAAACTGGGTGCTGTGGCCCAGGTGGAAGGAAGGCAATGGGGTGCCAGAGATGCATGATCCCACCACAGCATCAGGGACATGCAGAGAAACAGTGACTGTGCCCCAGGAGAGAGAATCACCACAGAAAGGTCTGGCTTGGCAGGGACCTTAAATATCATTTGGTTCCGCTCCCCAGCCATGGGCAGGGACACCTTCCACCAGATGAGCTCACAGCCCCATCCAGTCTGACCCTGAACACTTCCAGGATGGGGTATTCTCGGTTTGTCTGGGCAGCTTGGGCCAGTGCCTCACCACTCTCACAGGGAAGAATTTCTTTCTAACATCTAATCTAAATCTCTCCTTTCTTGGTTTGAAAATGTTCCTCCTTGTTCTACTACTATTTGCCTATGTAAAAAGTCACTGACTCTCTTTTTATAGGCCCTCTTTAAATGCTGAAAGGCGGCACCGAGCATCACTGGGGACATGTCGGAATCTGAGATATTGATGATTCTGAGATTGTAGAAAGTCTCTGTCTCTCTGCCCCGTTGCCAAAGCAGAAGCCATAATTCGTCTGTGCTGGTTTCAAGGTTGTTTATTCTGTTTATCTCTAACATGTTCTGCTGCCCTGCCGCAGCTCTGTCCTGCAGGGCAGCGTGTGGGGCTCTGCCCTCAGTGGGATGGTACAAACATTAAATACCAGGAACTACCTGTGCTATATTTACAATAATGAGCCAATATCTGTCACCTACGTTGAACAGTGTGTCCCCAGCCTAAACCAACAGAAAAATGCCAACACCACAGTGAAACATGGAGGGCATGAAGAAGGAGAAAAAGGACAAGGCACACCCAATTCCTCCATCTTGTCCCCTCTGAACCCCTATTCTAGAAATCTAAAATTTTACTTTTGCACCCGTGTCACACTTAATTATTACTTATATCAAACACTCAGAGCTTGTAATTCATCCTGTAAGATTGAAAACTCCTCTCCATGGAAAGAGATCACAGACAGTGTCTCTGGGGGCTCTGTCCAGGGGGGTTCCTGACCCCTGCCAGGGTCCCAGACCTGCCAGGGCAGCCAGAGGGAAGCCCTGGATTCCCACGGGGACAGGCTTGCCATCAACCCAGTGTCACAAGAGTCACTATTGCAGCTTCCTGACCACCCTTTTCCTTTCAACAGCCTGGCCTTCTCTCCCGACTATTCATTCATCCTGCCTCCCAGCTGCCTGTCCTCAGAAACAGGCTGGAAATGCGCTCCCAGCTCCGAAAAGCTGCTGCCATCTCCTGGAAAGAGGCTCCTTCCCTGGAGAGTGGCGAGAGCACTCTGGGACTGCCAGGACAGAGGCCAGGACAGAGGCCAGAGGGGACCTGGGGCCAGCAGCACTGGCTGCTCCAGGGATGGCTGAGCCTCCTGGCTGCCTGGTGACTGAGGTGATGTCAGAGAATGGGATTACAGGCTGGCACCACGGAGAGAACAGGTGGGGACCGTGGGGACAAGGGCTGTGATGTCAGCACAGCCTTCAGGAGCACGCTCCTTCCCAGTAACTGTTAACCAGCACAAGGGTTTCCTTCTCCCCCTTCTGAGTGAAAAACCAGAGCTTTTGAGGAAAGGAAACAGCACAAGATGATCCCCCACATCAGGCACCAGGACCCCATCACCCCGAGAAGGCTGAGGGGAAAATCAGTTGTGCTCACTGGGTCTCCTTCCCTCTGCAGCACCCTATGGGCTATGCATAGCTGCCCAAAATATAACCCAGCCCATCCACAGCTCCACACAGAGACAACTGGCAGCCTCAGAAGCCTCTCTCAGGTACTGATATGCATTTTCATAAAACACATCTGGCAAACAGTGCTGGCATGGCGGTTTTTTTTCCCTTAAAAAGAAAAAAATCTGAGCCATTTATTCCTGATGCTGCTAGAGCAAGGAGTTCAAATTGCCTTCCCTGAAGAGCCGAGGCACAGCTGATGGCCTCACACCGGGCTGCTTGTGCCCAGGAGCTCTGAGCTGGCCTGAGGAAACGTCACTGCAGTATTTATATCCTTTTATTACACTTTAAACCACTGGGGAGAAACAGGTGCAGAGCTGTCTGTGCAAGACTGGCCAGCAACTACCCCCCTCAAGCCCTGAGCTGTTATATACACCAGCACAGACACACAAATGAGGGAGGACAGAGCTGGACCTTTGAAATCCCTATGAGTGCCAAAGTCATGGATGAAATCAGTCCAGGAGGAGGACACACACCAACCCACAGTAAAGAGCTGATGGGTCGATTAAACACAATTAATCTGACAAGGACACCCTGCTTCAGTCCATGCAGCAGTTCAGAGGGGTCACAGTCAACTGGAGATACCCTCAAGTGCCTAAGAGAATACTTTCCAGCTTCCTTGACAACTAAATCACTGCTGCCCTTCCACTGCCACTCCAGGAGTGCAGTCTTAGGGGGATCTGCTCACAGATGCCCAGAACAGAGTGGGAAGCCCATTTGTGGTATACACAGGGCTTGGGCTGTACTTCTTTTTGTGTTTCTCAGCCAGCAGTCCCAGTGGGGTTGTTTGGATCAGTCTGTCATTCCTCTGCAGCAAGGCTGGGTTCTCTCCTTCAGAATAAAACAACTCTTCTGGACACAGACCAGACTCTGCCCATTTGAGAGCCTCTGAAAGCTACCCATCTTCTTCCTTAGAAGGAGGATGGTTGGATGGTTGGCTCATTTCCTTGAGGAATCTCCAAGGAAATACCCTTTCCCAAACCAGAGTGGAGCCACAGCATCCTCCAGGGAACCAGAACAGAAGCAGGGCCCAGGATGAGTACATTATTGCCCTCATCCCAGACAGGGTGTCACCATCTAACCTGAAATAAACCTGACCCAAGGCAAAATTAAGGGACAACTGGAAGACACCAGTAGTTTTTTAGCCTGAAGTCAGCTGAAACAAGAGTCAAGTGCCCTCACCGAGCAGATCAGCAGTGCCACAACTTGGGTTGTGTTTGGGGAGACCTCCCAGACCTGTCCAGCCAAAAACACATCAAGGAAGAGCACCAGGTGATACCTTCAGTTCCACAGCTGCCTGGCCAACACTCATGTTTCCTTAACAGGGATGAAGGGTGCTATTAGGATTACCAGTGTAATAGCCCAGTGCCTCAGCCTGCCTGGCCTGGGGCAGTAGAGAGCTGGGCAGCAGAATTCAGTGGAAGCACCTGGATTCAACTTGCCTGGTTTTCACAGGAAGGACACAGGAAGCCTTGGACTAATCGATTTAGCATTAATACTTCACTGCTGGAAATCAAAGCTGAGTTTAGCTTTGAAAGCCAGTATTATAAATCGAGACATTACCCAGTGCTGCACCATACTGAATTACTCCAGAGCAGGATAAATCCAGGTGCCACTGTGACAACTACTATGCTGAAAATGAACCCTTTTCCTTCCCTTTCTTCCCAAGCAGGGGAGATCAATGTCAGAGTCCCCTGCAGCCAAGCACCTCATAAATCTCCCCTGTGGAAGCAGGGCAGCCCCATGGGGGTGCAGGGAAGAAAGCAGGTATTGTTCAGGGGGGCCCAGGTACGCTGCAGGGAGCGTCTGCGCCGAAAGCCAAGGCGTGTGCCGTGGGCCAGGCTCTGTGACAGCCAGCCCTGACAAAGGGCTGCTGCTTTCCTCCCCACCAGGCTCCAGGGAATTGTGCTTCCGAGCCTTGCACGGCTTCGGAACAGCCACGCACTTGGTATGAAATGGAAATACCAAGATCAAGTTCGCCCCCTCCACTCCCCTCCTGCACGTGTGGTGGGGGTATCTGTTGCTGGACGAAGCTCTGGGGTTCCATTTCCCCCAGTGCCATCCCCAGCAGGACAGAGCAAAGCTTTCATAGCCCACCTACCAGCATCCTTCTCCTTGACTTCAAGGCAAAGTTCAAGGCACCTTTCCACCCCAACAGCCTGGGTTTATAGATCTATATAACATCTGGCTCAGCAAGGAGAGACCCCCGTCCTCTGTGTCGCTGCCATGGGGAAAATGCTTCCTCTCCCTCCACACACCTCCCCTGGGAAACCAAAGGTCAGGGGAGCCAGAGGGAAATTTATGGGCTTCCCCTCCTAAAAGACTTCTCCAGATGGGTCTCCACTGGTGGATTTTTTTTCCAGGTGAAGGGAGAGAGGAGGAGGGAAGGAGAGGTGGGGAGATGGGTAAGGGCAAGACCACAGGTCACACTTTTCTTCTCACAGCAAGCACATTGGGCAGAAGGACCAGCAAGTGGCCATGTTGCTATTCCCTCTCAAGCCATGATGGCAGCAGCAGATGTTAGGCTCAACAGCATGCACAAAGCCAGCCAGGGCTCTGCACTCTCAGCTCATGCCAGACCAACAGCAGAAATCCCCATCACAGCAGCCAGCAGCTGGAGTTGCCCCCTGGAAAAGCTCCTTGTGCACACAGCAATGTTTTGGTGATTTGAAGCACCAGCCCACACTGGAACCAGCAGTGTTTTAGCTGCACAGAGGCACTGCACCGTGCAACACTCTGCCTCTATTTCAGGCAGACCTGCAAGCACCAGCCTCACCAAACCCCTTGGGCAGCAGGGCCATGGGTGACATTATTTCAGTGCCCCTGTAGCTGTCACCTGCAGGACTGCAGGCATCATCCAGCCTCTCCGGATTGCCTGTCAGGAAGAGGAAATGCCACGCATTTCCCAGCTGCTTGTACGTGTGCCAGGTCCAAGTGCCACCCCTAAAAATACCCACGGGAAGGAGAGATGTCACAGGCCGCTCGCTCACTGCGGCCACACGCTTCTTTTCAAATGAAGCAGCAACACCAAGCAGCCAGAGAGAGCCCCAGGCTGGGCTTTTGTTCCTCCCCACACGGCTCAGACAGTGACAGCCCAGCATCACCCACCACCAGGCAGCAGCAGAGCCACGGTAACACGCTCACACTGCCCCGAGTCCACATCCCAGAAGATGCTTTTGGCATCCGTGGGGCACCTCAGGGACTTTGACCTGTGCTCTTAATGAAATTAAGCTCCTGCAACGCTCCTGCCTGACCAGTGGCCAGCCCTGCATTGCTTTAGTCCAAAACATTTTGATCTCTCTGGCAAAAGATGCCAGGCACCTCACTGGCTTCCCCAAAAATCCACTCCTCAGCAGAGATGAAGTAGTGCTGCCCACACAGAGCAAAGCTGCTCTGTTTGCTTCAACATCCAGCCATGAAAAGCATTCCTCAGCCCCAGACATGTGCACCCAGTAGACCACAGCCTGGCGGGGCAGCTCTCCTGATTTTGTTTTTTTTATTATTATTTTTAACTGAGCAGTGCCTTATTTCCAGTCCTGATTTATTTGGGATAAATCAGGATGAAACTATGCAAGTCACTAAGAATTACCTTCTCATTTTCAGCTGCTTTCATGACCCTAACAGGAAGAGATGGTTGGGACAATTCAGGGGGCATTAGACACTCAGGCTGAGCTGGGTGTCATCTCCCTGCAGCCCAAGCCGTTCCTCTGGGAGATTTGCACCTCTGAAAAACTGGCACAATCCAGGGCTATCGCATTGTTGGCACTGAGCAGGCAGAGCTCAGCAGTGTCTCTTGCCTCCCCTCCAAAACAGACCCCTGCAGCTGGTGGTACCTGCATAATTCTCCTGACATCAGTCTGAAACGAGGGGGAGCTTTGCCATTTGCTGTTGAAGCAGTGCCACCCTCTCACCACAGCTCCTCACAGATCAAGGTGCAAAGAGCACCCACACACAGCAAGATGGACAAAACACCTTGGGGACCTTTCAGGGACAAGAAATGCAACAGCTGCAGCTCAGCAGCCACCTTGAGGGGGTCATCTGCAAAGGCAGCAGAGCCCACCTCTGCCTGAACCCAGGATATAGCACAGGCTGCCCGATTAATATAGAGAATTTAAGAGTTTAAACTTCATGAGCTTAATTGCCAGGCTGGCTAGGCAGTACTTATTTAGAGATAAAAATGTACTTTTTTTTTCTGTGCAATGCATTCCTGTCACCTCTTTGAAGCCACCTCAAGCCCTGCTTGAATGTATAGACTCTGTAGGCCCACCTGATGCCTGTGAGCATCCCAGGACAAAAGGCTTCTGTGAGGATGTCCAGGCGGGTGTCCAGGGGTGGGAGTGCAGAGGCCACCAGGGGCACATGTGCAGCTGCCCCAGATCCAAAGGGATGCAGCAGCACGATGGGGAAAATTGATGATGATGAGGGAAGTCCATCAGGCTGCGTGCTGGCCCCGCAGATTGATGGCCTCTGCAACGAGCCACACATAATGGCCAAGTTCAGGCTGCAGTGGCCAGGAGCTGAAAGGCAAAGGCCATAAATAAGCCAGGAGAAAGAGGGAAGACAGAAAGCTGGCAGGGATAAATAAATACTCATGCTGCAGCAGGGCTGGGGGTAGGCACAGAAGCAAGGCCAGCAGCAGCAGAACGGGATGCAGCCCACACTGGGACGGAGGTGCTGTCACAGAAGTGGCTGTTTTGGGGCAAGGTCTCCCCATTTGATAACACTGAGTTGTTTCCTCCCCAGATCATCTTTTCACTCAAAACCACAGCTGGATGCCAAGTGGGGATGTAGGACGGGAGGGCGGTGTCACCACATCCTGCCCCCAAAATATAGTGCAGGGGGACTAAAGCAACAAAAGGGGCTTGGGACAAGGAATTTTAGGGTTGTAATCCCACTATTACCAAAGCTCCAACTCAGTCTGAGGCTTCCAAGACCTGGGCATCTCAGCAAGTTTCTCCCTGACTGACCTGGCCTTTCCTCATCACCTTCCTCAGCCGGCAGTATCAACATCAGACTGCTTCTCCTTTCAGCTACTGCCCAACAGTAAGAGGGGAGATGGGGGGAGTGTAAATTGAGTTTTCCCTCATTGTCCCCCATCTGCTTCATTCAGGACAGTTACTCTTCTCTGGTGTAAATAAACCCTTTGCATTTTGTTGTGGTTCTTTTCTCTCTTTTGCTCATCTCCGCCGTTTTGTCAGGAAAAACCTTGTCCAAAGGGCTGCTGTGATTTACGGCTGCCTTAACAAATGTCCGAGCTCGGGAGCCTTGTAGGAACTGCTGGCTGGCAGCCTGCCTGGACAAACACACTAAAAGTCAGCCCTGGCCTGGATACTTGAGGAATTAGTGTCCATACAAAGATGCATTAAATACAGGGAGAAAGATGGGGGATTTTTACAACGGAGGCTTGAAAGGTTCCTCTGGGCTGTTTAACATATGGTGCCTCTCCCTGCACCTGCCCCTTGCCAGAGCAGCTCCTGGACTCCCATCCTTGCCACTGGACCCAAATGCCACTCGAGTCACTGTCCCTGGTGGGTGCTGCCAGTGTGGCAGGGGCTGAGCCTGCCTGCAAGCTGGGGGTTTGCACATCCATGTGTTAACAGGTAATTTTGCCCCAGCTTTCTTCAGCAGATAGGCTTTGCTGGTAGTGGACATATCCCAGAGCAGCCTCTGCTCAGCCAGGCAAGATTCCTCTCTTACTAGCAAAAATATATAATTTTTAATATATTTTAATACTTGTTTTTTAAATTTTTAATAATTTTAATAATTTTTTAATGCAATGAGTAGAGAGAAATTTTTTTCAACGTCCATAAATCAAACATTTTGCTCATTAATTCCTTACATCCAGCTCAGGCACAGGGGAGAACAGACCCAGGGAACCCAGACATGGAGAATATCAGGGAAACAGAGACACAGTGGCAAAAATAACAATATTTAAAATCTCTCAACATTTCCTCAGTGGCTGCCAGGAGCTCCTCAACCCTGCCTGAGTTTGGCTGGACCCTTGTTGCCTTCAGCCCAGGCCAGCCGTGCATCCCACGCAGCCCCACCACTCTGTTATTGCCATTTGCTCAAATCCCAGGTGCTGCATTAGAGAGGGATATTTTGCATATGCGTTGTCTGTATGTTTTTAAAGTTAATTCCTCCTCTACCACCTTCTGCTCAATAGATTTGTCCAGCAACACTGCAGAAAGCAGCCCCGTGCCAGGAGAGACACTCTCAGCCTTGCAGAGCACGCCAGGCAATGTTCCCTGGCCAATGCCAAATTTCCAAAAAACCAAAAACAGAATATAGAAAAATATTATGACCTAAAGTTTAAAAATGAAGTAAAATAAACACCCCATGGGGTTCTCAATTGCACAAAACATTTCTCCCAAGCAAATCATTCCCATATATGCACTGTCTGGGGTGTGGCTGTGCATATTTGGGAATGGATTTGCTCAGGGAGCAGAGGTGGATGGGGAAGGCTCTGGAAAGGCAGTTATAAGAACCAATGAGCTGTAAATCTCCTGTGTTAAGTGGGATATCATAACCCACAGCAATTTAGCAACTGAAGAATCATCATGTTGACCCAGCTGCCATGATGTTACCTTAGTTTACCTCTCCATTCTGCCCCCAAAGCAGAGCTCCTCACCCATCAGGCAAGACCCACAGGAGCACAGCAGAAATTGAAGGAAAAGTTGGAAGTCTCTTGCAGGTATTTATGGAGATGGCAGGGAATGGATAAAAGAACCATTTTCCCCCCACCATGCTGCATCCTCCCTGAGCCAGGCCAGCAATTCTGTTCAAGCAAAACAATTTTCCTGAAAGCCTGGGCCTTGTGTCCTCACCACAAAGGTTTGCCTGCACAGTCACAGCCAGGAGTGGGAAGACTGTCTTAAGTTGAAAGATTTTAATTAGAAGTGCGTATTCCATTTTTTATCTGTTATAAGTGGGACATATTTTGTGTTAATTAAGCAGTTTTCTTTACCTCTTCTACAAACTAATTCTCTTTCTGGGAAATATCTTCTGTTAATAGGCTATCGTGTATCACAGCATGACTGATAAAATTACATCATCGTATTGTGAGATGCTCTACTCAGGGGGAGGAGCTAAGCATTTTTATTTATATATAATTTGAGATTTAGAACACTAAAACAGCCTTTTCCTACTAGATTTCCAGAAAAGCAGCTGTCTTGTTTATTAGATTTCCAGAAGAACACTAAATTTATCTACCTACTACCAGACTTTTAGAGGAAAACTATACCCTTCTACAAAATTACTACTTCAACAGAACTACATGTGTCACTCTAAGAAGACTACAGCTACTATTTAATTAGACTGCTACTAACACCCTGACAAACAGGATGTCAGGTCATAATCTGGCTCTGTTAGTAGTTTTTTTTTTTCCTTCTTTTTGTACTATTACATTTGTATTTTTAATTTTCCTATTAAAGATCTGTTATTCGCATTCCCATATCTTTACCTGAGAACCCCTTAATATAAAAGTTATAATAATTTGGAAAGAGGAGATTTACCTTTTCCATTTCAAGGAAGGCTCCTGCCTTTCTCAGCAGACACCTGTCTTTTCAAACCAATACAAAGACACAGCCAAACAGTCCCACCTGCTCACACCCCTGCACCACTGACCTCACACAGGGCACAGCTCACCTTTCCCAAAAACACACTTGCTGGATGAAACCCTCTCCCTTCCCCACACCACGATGACTCTTCCCCACACAGCCTCTTCTTATCAAAAAGCTGTTCCTCCATCAGGGGTGCACCAGTAATCCAGGAAGGGGTGTTAATCTCCAAAGCTGCTGGGGTGTAGGACACCAGGGAACTGTGAACTAGACCTTCAGAGCAGCAGCTGGCCTTACCTGCATGGAGCAGGAGCTCAGCTCTCTCCCCAGATTTGCACCCTCCTACACCACCTGGAGGAAGGAAAAGCACAACCAGCCCAGGCTGGACTTAAATAGAGTGTGGGGAGGCTCCAGGTGAGGCTGCTCAAGGTCATTATGATGCCTCAGGTTTTAGTTTTTATGTTTTTCAGATTCTGTGCTGCTTTAGTGGGTGGGTCTGGGCTCCATATCAGGGGATGGTGGGTCTCTCCACTGAGCAGGGAGACAAAACAATTCCTGCTCCAGCTGGGCACCAAGGACAAATGATCCAAATCTCAGCCCAGGAGCGCAAACACCGTGGGCTGGAGAGAGAAAAACAAGCAGGATGGGACTGCCTGGGCTAAAGCTGGAATTGGGCAATGAACTCCAAGGTGCCAATGGAGCAGAACTGATCCCAGTGAGAGCCCCTGGGAGTGGTCATGCATTTTGGGACCATTTTAGTTCATCTTGGGTGCAGACCTGGCTGGGCTCTTGTGCTGCCCAAGGTGGATCTGTTGAGGCCTTTTAATAAATCCCTGTTTTATTCTTTAGCTCTGTCCAATCTCTGTTCTAGGTCAGCCTTCACAAGGCATCATTAATGCAAATTAATGCCCTCAAGGCTTGACACAACTAATAACTATCCCAGGGGTCATGTCCCTGCTGGGGCTCATCCTTGGAGGTCTCACAGATCTGTCTGTCCCTAAGCTGTGCATAGCTCTTCACTGTTAGAGAAAGAGGGAGGGGAGGGAAATTAAAGTAATTGGGGGGAATTGCTGGAATGTGCCAGGCCTCTCCAGACACATCCCTGCCACAGGAAAGGAGCTTCAAGCCCATCTGACGTGGCAGGAAAAGCTCTGGCTGTCCAATAAGCATTTCTCAGCCTTTTGGGGACACGGAGAAGCCCCTCTGCACAGACCCAAGGCAGAGGGGAAGCAGGGAGCCCTTAGCAGAGGCTTGGCACAGCCTGATGGGCTGCTTGCCCCAAAACCCAGCTCACCGGCTTGCCAGAGCCTATATAAACCCCCAAACCCACACAGAGCAGAAGCACGGCCGCTCAGTCCAAGTGAAAAAGTTTTTCAGCTGAAAAGTAAGAAGAAAAATACTTAGGAATGCTGACTGGAGTTAATGAAGTCATTAGAGCCTTATAAAGAGTAATAAGTGTTGAGAAAGAACTCTTTAACTGCTATTTTGATGCAAATATTAAACCAAAAGAACATTGCTGTGCATTACTGGTTGAAGTACACCCATCAGGCTGTTCTGAGAGAGGTCGTGCAGTGTGGCTCTGGGGAGATGAGCCCCATGGCCATGGCTTTTTTTCTTAAAGAAATTCTTTTAAAATCTTGTCTGTATACATAAAGATATAAAAATAACTAGGAAAACAATCTGGCTTCTAGAAGTATGAAAATGCTGGGCCAGTCCATACCTGCCTGATGCCCTTCCAAGGTGTCCTACAAGACAGAGGTGTCTTGGAGGGTTCCAGGGGTGAAAGCAGGGCTTTACTCCAAATGTCCTATAGCAAAAACACAGCTCCCAACCCTGCCTCCACCAAACTGTTTCCACTGGTGAGATTATCCCGGGAGGGGTTATAGCAGCAGTAATCAAGAAGCCACAGGGTTCCACGTCTGTGTTTTGCAGGGCTGACCTTGCCAGGGTGAAAAGTACAGGGGGAGCAGTGGGAAAGGCAGCACAGCCCCTTGCTCTCCCAGCTGCTTGGATTTTTAATTTAATTTCTGTAAACCCCCCCTTCTGCAGCAAAGCCAGGTGATTGCTGTGGCCTTACCAGGGCCAGCAGTGCGGATGTGACAGTGGGAGGTGGGATGGGCACAGAGCAGCAGCAGTGCCAGGGACAGAGGGGACAGACACACGGACATGCCACCCTCCCACGGGAATCCCCACACCAAAACCAGGAGTGGGGGAAGGAGGGGTGGAAAGCATTGTCAGGGCACAAACTCAGGCCACAGGAGGCAAAACTGGCCAGTGCTGTAAGAAATGCATATTTTCCCCCCTCAGACCCCTCTGCCAGGTTTCCCCACACGCCATTAGCAGATCTTATTTCTGCCTGGGCCAGCCTGCTGGGGAATAGTACAAATGCAAAAATTGAGCAGTTTGCTGAAATATAAATAACTGACAAATAAGTAGATGAAGAAATATCTGGGGACCTGCAGACTATCTTGTTCAGCCACTCTAGGAATGAGTCTGGACAGAGCAGCCATGCCATGGCACGGACCTTCAGGCCAGGAAATGGTCTAAATCAGGCTTCTTCCCTGCAGTGTCCTGGGCTGCTTCCTGAGATATTGTTCGGTTTTTTTCACCTTCTTGATGTATTGTCCTGCAGCACATTCGGGGGCTCCCAGTGTGTGCCAAGAACCTCTGGCTGTGACGCACCAGCCCATTTTAGGTGGCCAGCAGCAGCTCCTTCCTGCAAGAGCTGGGAAACCAGGGCTCCCCAGGGCTCCCCCACCCTCTGCTCCAGGGAACCTGATGCATTCATTCTTAACACCATTGAGGCACGTGAAAAATGACAGTCTGGGGGAAAGAGGACTGTGAGCAGCATCTCTGTGGCCCTGTGAACTGTGTGGAGCTGTCTGCAAAGTAGAGCCCATTGCACTGCTCCAAAATGTAAGCCATCCCCTGAGTTTTCCTGGATTTGGTCAAATAAAGATAGGGAAGGAAAAAAAAATAAATAAAAACAAGCCACACCTTTCCTCAACCTGGTTCCCAGGCAATAAAAATATCTTGGAGCAGGAGTCCTGGCGTCTCAGCTTGGCCAGTGACACAATCATGCTGTGAGCCAAGGCAGCAGGGAGCTCACCTACATCACTTGGCTTTGCTCATCTATAAGGGGGATTTTGAGGATCCCAGTTCCCAGGCAGCATCAGCAGAAATCATTTGAGTAAGGAAATTAATGGTCTTCCCTTCCCAGTGCTCCCACTGACCCCTTCTCCTCCACATCCATCGCCTGCTTCAAGCACTGGTGAACCCCTGTAAAATCCCAAATCTCTCTTGGGGACCATACACCCAGGGGTACATTTTTCCAAGTGTCTCTCCCAATATATATGTCAGCAGCAGAGAGGCGAGGAGAGCAAGAAAGAAAACCATTTTGTGAGTATTTGTCTGTTTGCAGATCATTAATTCTCCCTGGGGAGCCCCAGAGCTCTTTCATCTGCTTTTTGCTAAGTTTAGGTCACAGAGGTTTTCGGGTGCAAGTGTGGTTCAGGGAAAGGCAAAGGCGCTCTGGGCTTTAGCAGATCACTGAGGAGGAATTTGGGCAGGCAACAGGAAAGCTCTTTCCCCGCCTGGGAGGCATCCAGTCAGGACAGAAACAATCCTGGCTGCTGGAGGCTTTTATAAAAGTAAGAATAGATGTTTACCCGCAGGAAAGCAAGGAACGGAAAAAGTTATCAACGCCATTGTTTGCCACAAATAATTTCACCTCCTATAGTCATACAGTGCGTTGGAAAAAAAAGCCCTGCTCTTTCTTATTTAGCATCTCATACCGGGAAAATCTAAAAAATAGGAAAGCTAAAACTTAAGGCATTACCTTCTCCTGATTGCAGAGGGGTTTGGGGGTGAGTGAGCGAGCTCGGGCAATGTCAGAGCACCAGGGGACCGAAAACCTCCCCAAAAAACTGCTCTTCAGGCAGAAATGGTGCTCTGTCCGTCTCTGAGGCATGCTGCCCCGTCGGAGCCATAGCTCCCTCCTTTTCCAGCGGACCTTGTGGAAGTCTCCTTGCTCTCCTGCCATGACCCAGGACCGACGGCTCCCTGACAAAGTCACCGTGCCCAAACCCGCCTGGCCCGGGTCCGGCCAAGGCCAAGGGCGCAGGATCCCAGCACCACCTCCCGGCAAGGCACCGCCATGCACAGCCCGCAAATCCCCCGCAAATCCCGTCAGAACCGCCCGCAGAGAGAACCTGGGGCTGCCCAGACCCCATTTCTCGCGGTCCCCAAGTATGAGCATCCCCCCTGTGCCTGGCACCGGGTGGCTGCGGGCGCAGGAGCCCCGGGTGCATCCCCAGCTGCCCGCTGTGGGGTGAATAGCGGCGCGGCTCGCCCGAGAGGGGACCGAATTTAATTTGAGATGAATGGGCACCTCCCTGCAGCCCGTGACATTTTCATTGCGGGCTAACAAGGGGAGAAAAATCCAATTAGGTGACAAAGAGGGACCCTAATCGGCCGTGCAGCCCGGCGTGGGGCAGCGGGGCCAGCACAGCATCCCACAAGCGAGCAGGGACAGACCATGGGAAAACAAGAAAACGCTCCAAAAGATTCCTCCTGTGATAGTGCAGAGGCCATACTGCACTATAAATCCATAAAAATGGATTTATAGCGTTGCTATTTGCACCCCACCAGGGTCAGTCTCCCAGGTCACTGAGATAAAGTGCCCCAAAGTGAGCTGGGCAAGGCAGGGACATCTCCCACCTACAGATTCCAAGGGCAGGGGTAAGTAACCTGCAGCCAGAAGCATGCTGCTCCTCAAAGAAAATATTAATAAAGTTTGGCAGGCTCCTCCCGTGGCACCAAGCATTCAACAAAACCAAGTTCCAGGAGCAGGTGAGAATGAGCCACATCAGGGTTTATTAGCACTGCAGCTTTTTCAGACCACAAAAAGCTTTGGATAACCTGGGTTGGATAACCTGGGTTGCAGGTTTTCCAGCAACAGGTGCCTTTTGCACTGTCTGAATGATGCAGCCAGCAGTGCCATTTATCTCCGAGCTCTGGTGCCTCAGGAGGGGAGGACTGATGGTGGGACCCCCACATATGCAAACCCCTCCCCTGCCAAAACGTGGGGATGCTGGGGCAGCACAGGATGCAGCGAGGGCATAGCAGAGCACTGGGAAAGGCAAGGGGGCACACACATAAATAACAGCTGGGGTTTGGAGGAAGGGTGATAAATGGGAACGCTGCGATCCCTCGGGAATTATTAACGGTGGGGGAGGCTGAAACCTTGGCTTTGCCCCAGGAGCTGGGCTGTGTGGAGAAAGCCGATGGGTGGGAGCGGGCAGGGGAACAGATGGCTGGGGGAGGCCCGGGGTCCAGCCGGGAGCAGGGGCTCTCCACCAGCACAGCCAAGGAGCTGTGGTGAGGCACAGCAGCTGTGTCTGCCCCGGGACACAGCTGGGCTCTGTCAGGGGAAAGACCCCCTGTGCCCTCCGTTCCCTGGAGCCCCTCAGGTGGCTCCAGCCACAGCTCCAGGTGGCCACCGCTGAGTATTGACCCAGCGCTATCTCAGCTCCCACCTTATCAGGGCAAAGGCAGCTCTGGGCACCAGCACCTGCCCCATTAATCTTCCCCCTGTCCCGCAGGCCTGAGGTCTGGGTGCCTGAAACAGGCCAGGGAGGGAGCAGCAGGGCTTGGGGCCTGCTGCCCAGCACCTGGGGATGATGGATTGGTACCTGGGAGATGACAGGGAGAGGTTTCTCTTTTCCCCTTCAGCTCATGTTTTTGCCCCTGTCCTGCAGAGGGGACCCCCCTTTATGGTGGCAACATTTTCCACTGAAATTTGTGTACTGTGAACTGGGGATGTGGTGCCTTTAGGAGAGGAAATGAGCTCCACTTGTGAGCATGGGGTGGGAAGGAGGGGAGAGAGAATTTCCCTGCAGTTTTGATCTGAAATAACTAGCTGAACCTGGGCAAGCAGCCCACATTTCATCCACAGCCTTTAGGCTGAAGGTGGAGATGTGATTCCCCATGCCAGGGCCAGCTCCAGGCAGAGCTGCACAAAATTCAGGCAAAATCACATCTGAGGCCCCAGGAAAATGAGGTAAAGCCTCACAGCTCTGGCTGAAACGAAAACAAAAGGCAGCTATTCTTCATGGCTGCAGCTGCACAGCCCCTGGCTTCAAGGGTTAAATACAGTCAGAAATATCAGTGGGGACCATTAAGCACAGGACTTGTTTGTCCTTCCCACAGAAGGGAGAGAAGCCCCATGCTCTGACCAGACAGAATCCCCAGTGATGAAGGGGCAGCTGAGGAGATTCCAAATGTCTCATCCCCAGCAAACACCACTGAGGGGGTGTAGAGAGCTCAGAGGGGCAGGAAGCTCCTAGTGGGAAAACTCACACTCCTGCTTGTCCCAGCATGGTTTTTCTAGGGACATTCCAGGTAAGAGAATAACAAGGGAGGCAGAGTGACCCAAACAAAGGCAACACTGAGCTTTTGCCATAAAACCCACCAAAGGACACTATGTGTCCAGGGATGGAGAAAGATGCTGGGGGTGTTATCACACACCTCCTGCAATGGGAAGGAAGAGCATCACTAAATGGTCTAAGCTGAGAAGAGTCCAACTAGCCAGCCAAGGGCTTGGATTCACAAGGACATTGCACCGGCCCAGAGATTAGTCAGCACAGTCTAGCCTGGTTCAAAATGTGGGTGTGCATTGGTCTGTCCTTTCCACGTGCACTGTGAAGCCCACAGCTCCCCAAGGGCAGTGCAGAGCAGTCCTGCTGGAAAGCAGTGCTGCCACATCAGCCCAGCCTCTGAGCAGAGCCGAGGCTCTGTGCACTGTGGCACAGAAGTTGCTCCTCAAGAAGCTTTTGGCCTCTCCTTAAAAGCCCCTTAAACCCTCAGGTTATGTTTCCCTTGACACAGAAAGGCCCAATTCATTTGGTGAGGGTGCCACATGAAGCCCAGGCGAGGTTTAAAGCTGCTTAGGGGTGCTGGCACCCAGTACCACACCCCCTCCTGCACTCCCCATCCATGCTGTGCAGAGAGGATGGAGTTTCCCCCTTCCTTACACAAACTTGGGATCTCCTTTCAGCCATTGCTCTTTTTTTTATTTTCTTTTTTTTTTTTTTTTTTTTTTTTGTATTGATTTTAAAAGGGGGCACTGCAGCTTTAAAGAGCTTCCCAGACTTGCCTTTGTGACCGGAGGAGAGGGTGGGGTGGTGGCGGAGGTGGGGACCCAGAAGAATGAAATAAAGAGAAGTACAACAAAAAGAAGTTAAAAGTGTGAGTGACAAGTTTTCGGCAACAGGCTTCAGCCCCTGTGGGGTCGTTTGGGCGAAGAATGGCTACAAATGAACAAATGAGCTGGATTTTCATGCTTGGTGGACGGTGAATGAATAAGCATCTTTTAAAACCCTATCAGGAACTCTTTGGATTGTCATTATAGCCGGGAGGAGAGGGGGGGGAAGGCAGACTTTTGAAGGCTGATGATGTGAAAGAATCCCGATTCTTCGCCTTTTCTCTGCCGGCAAGCCCGGCTACAGCGAACCGTGCGGGCAGCGCAGCCCCAGCCGAGCATCCTGCCCCAGGAGCACTTCTGGGGGACACTGGTGTGCCCCCTGCGTCCCCAGTGTGAGAGGGCAGCAAGCAACTCACTCAGAGCCTTGCTTAGAGCACAGAGTGGAGGCTGAGGTCAAAGGAATTGCCCTGGGATTATGGGAATCACCTTCATTTTCTTGCCATCCTTCAGCCACGAGGGAGCCCACCAGGAGCAAGGAGGAGGGGGATGAGTCTGTTGCTGAGGAAAGGACCTGGGTGTTTCCCCTTGCCTGGCCCTGACAATGAGCCTGGCCTCTCTGAACCATGTAAATAATTTACAGCCTCTGTTTTCAGCTGTTTGTTATCCTTAACCCCCCCCCATTTTAACCTTGACTAGAGCAGAGCGTTGGTGAGACAGTTGTAGGAGACTCCACAGCCAGGGTTTGCTTGAATACCTGTAAAGCCACAGAAGAAGAGAGGGAAGATTCAGAGCGAGACAGGAATAAAATCTCCTTATTTCTGTAATAAATAATAATATCACATATTCAAAAAATCGTAGAACTGTGGAATTGTTAAGGTTGGAAAAGACCTTTAAAATCATCACGTCTAACTGATGTTTAGACTGTCTTGTCTAAACAGAAGGAGAATGTTGAGGGCCTGAAAACACCATTCTTCCCTGGCTGCAAAAATAAAAGTTGAGTTCACCTAGCGTGGGATTTCAGCAAGCAAACGTGGCAGGGCCCGGGTTAAGTTGGTTTTCATCCTGTCGCCTGCAAGTATGTGAGGGCACAAGCCTGAGCCTCTGAAACAGCCCCGGTCCCAGCAGCCACCTGTTTCTCCCACATCAAAAAGTCCGGAGGCCATTGCAGCAGCCGTGGTCATAAAAGCTGGGCACTGGCACTGGGACAGCCCCGTCAAGAGAAATGAGACCATCATGCACTAAACATAGAGAAAAGATAAATGGAAAAGGAGTCTTTCAGTCTTCATTATCAAGTTTCCATGGGTTTGCTAAAACCATAGCAACCAGTTCAAGCAATGATTAACCTAATAATGTGGAGGCAAAGAAAAAAAAAATGCATTCAAGCCCCTAAAGAAGTCACTAGTTCTCTAGAGGTAGTAAATCTGCACACACCCCACACCCCCACCCCCCTTCCATCCACCCCCAACCTACAGCCCCATGGCTGGAAGACCAGAAGCATCCTAAGTCTCCAGGAAAAAGAATCAGCAATGCAGTAAAACCCACTCTAGTGACCCCTTTCTGAAAATACTGCAGTACAGACATCTTTGTGAACTTTTGTAATACCTGCTCTTCTGGACTGTCCTGCTCTTCTTGCTCCCTTTCTTGCCTCTGTCCACCCTGAGTTCTCTTTTGCCATTTTTTGCAAAAATACGACTTTTGCCGATAAGTAAGGGTGTCGTGATCCTTCTCAGTCTCACGGTACATGCAGATAGTGAAGGCAACATGACACCTCCTGCAGGGAGATATCGGAGTGGAGCTGCACTAGCAGGGAAAACATTAAATGATTTTATCACCCAAATAATGACGGTGTTTCGCCTGTGGCCACACACAGAGGCCTTGGAGCACTTTGCAGACAGTTAGAGTAGGAAAACAATACACAATTCAGCCAGAAAGCGGGGGAAGGGGCAGGGATACTATTAGGTCTTTCATTCTGCCTATCTGATCTACGACACAGATAGATCACGTTCAGGACTATAAGAATACACGCAGGGATAGGCCCCCACGGCCTTTTCCGAGTCCTCAGCCTTGCCCCACGGCCTGTGTTTCTCCAGCAATGCGGGTGTTTCTTCTCAAAGCAGTAAACAGGCAAAGGAGGGGGGCTCTGCATAGATGGACGGGTCCCAGGAGGCAGCAGAAAGTGCAGATCTCCAAAAAAGATCAAGGAGAAAGTGAGATCTGCTCACCTCAACACTGGCACCATGGTGCCCTTGCTCCCTTCTCCCTGCGTGGGACACCTGCAGCTCCTCTCCGTGGGACACTTTGTTGAACGAGGCTGGATCAAGTGCATGAGTCGCTGCTTCTACAAAACCCACCCAGCCCCGTGTGTTTTCTGGTCTCAGTGTCTGGTTAGCACCAGGGCCGTGCCGACCTCTCCTGGGCGATGTCCCCCACAGCCCACCTGAACGGACAGCACCGAGCAGCTCCCGGGAGAGACACATCGGGGAGGGCTCAGCATCACCCCGGCTGGGCTCGGGCAGAGCCCGGGGGCTGAGCCCCATCGAGGGGACAACGCGCCGTGTCCCGGCCGCCTTCAGCACCATGGCCAGAGCCGCGGCACCGGCTCCGCGTCCCAGCTGGGGCTGCCCCACTCCAGCCCACCCCACGCCCCCCGGGCAGGGGGCAGCACGCAGGAAGGGGATGGGGGAAAGGAAGGGGGTCCCCATGGTGGCCGCCGAGCGGCGAGGGGAGGACCCCGGGCTGCCGCAGCCGCTCAGGTCCCACCTTCGCCTCTTCCCTTGCGGTGCGGGAATGGGAGGTTGTTGCGTGGTGGGGGGAGAGTTGTTTGTGCGTGCAGCTTTGTTTCCAATAACCAAATTTCTTTTGTTCAACAAATTGCCTCAATAGCGTCTCTTTGCCGCGGGCAAACGGGCTCAGCTGAGAACAATTAGCATCACAATAAGCTTTTGGCCTCGCGGGCCGCTTTGTCTGGCGGCGACCGCCCCGCCGGGGCAGCGCGGAGCGGGGAGGCGGCCTGGCCGTAAATCTACCAGCTACAAATTGAGTCCCGGCAGGAGAGAGCCTGACGGAATTCCTGCGGGTTCTCTTCTCACCGTGGCAGAGAGGGAGCGTCTTTCCCATCTCCTGCGCTCCCCCCGGCCCCGCTCAGCGCTTCACGTTCCGGCTGCTGCCCCCGGGCCCGGCCTGGCTAAACTCACCCCCGGGGAGCACAGGGTCGGCCTGAGAGCTGCTGGAGCGCTGTGTCCTTATAACAGCCCCGCAGCCGGACACACCTCACCTGCAGACGGTGGGACGGGAACGGCCGCAGGTCTGCGGGAAAAGCACCTGCAGAGAGAGGCCGGGTTTAAATCCGAGCGTGGGACCCCTCTGTGCCGCTCTCCATCGCCGCTCCTCCCCCGCGAGGGAGCGACCCCGCGGCGGCCACACCGCCCGGAGCCCCGAGGAAGCCCCCGCGGGACCGGCGCTGCCCTCCCCGGAGAGCCCTCGGTGATAAAAACACGGCGTCGCACAGGTCTGGCCGCGACACGCTTTATTTTCCCTCTTCTTTTTCTTCAGAAAACCCAAAATACAGCTGCGGGTACAGACAGCTGGACCACCGCTGCTAAAAATACTCTTATATACAAAATACATCTTTGTTACGAAATATAATCAATAAATACCGATAGCGACAAATTAATATAATTTACCGTTAACGAGTACAAAACCGTGATTTGTTTCTGTCCGCCCGCTCCCGCTGCGCTTTCCAGCCGAGCGGATCGGGACGGGGGGAGCGGGGCTCCCGGTGCGCAGCGCGGGGCGGCCCCGCTCCGCCCCGCCGGCTCTTTGAAGGCCACCACGGGGGGACAGGGGACACCGGGCTCAGAGGAAGGCGTGGAAGGCGGCGGGGCCGCGGCGCAGGGCGGCGGGCGGCGGGGCCGCGGGGCAGGGCGAGTCCCAGGGCCCGGGGGAGGCGGCGGCGGGGGGCGGCGGCGGCGCGGGGGGCTCGGGCAGGTTCTGCTCGGCCAGGCGGAGACTCTGTGTGAGCGCCCAAATGTAATTGTGGGCGAAGCGGAGCGTCTCGATCTTGGTGAGCTTGGCGTCGTCGGGGAAGGTGGGCAGGACGCTGCGGAGAGCATCCAGGGCGGAGTTGAGGTGGTGCATGCGGTTTCTCTCCCGGTCGTTGGCTTTCATGCGCCGGCTCCTCTTCTGCTTGCTGAGCAAGCTCTCGTTCCGCGCCTTGCCGCGGCCCCGCCGCGCCTTCCCCTTCCTGCGGGCCGCCGTGTCCCGCGGGGCCAGGGCGCTGCGGGCCGGGGAGGCGCCCCTGCTGCCCGCGGGACCCCCGCCGGCCGCCGAGGAGGGGTCCTCGGCACCACCGAAATACGGCTGCCCTTCGTCCGGCGAGCGGTCGCTCTGCGGGGCCATCCTGAGAAGCCAATCCCGCTCGGCCGGCCCGGGAGAGCCCCGTCCCCCGCGGCTGTGTGTGCTGAGCCCGGCCGAGGCTGCGGGGCAGAAGAGCGGCTCTGGCTGCGCTCTCCGCGGTCCCTCGAGTGCGGGCAGGGGAGGTTGTGCCGCCGGCACACGACTGCCGTTAAGCCCCTATATATAGGGCCGGCAGACAATGGGGATTTCCCGGCCGGGCGGCGTGTGCGCCCCCCCGCCCGCACCCACCCCTTGGCACGCTTTTATCTTATCAGTCCGACGGGAGCGTGCCGGCTCCGGCACCGCCCGCTGCCTCGACCACACCACGCGAGACCTCTCTGGCTTCCACGCCGCGTCGTGCCGGGACCCCCCGGCCCTGCACGCAGCCGTCCCCGGGACGGGACCCCCGAGCAGAGCCCGCAGTGGGGGCTGCACCACGGCCGGGGCGGCCGCACTCTCCGGGGTGCAGTGGGGGTCGGGGCGGAGCACAGGGTGACAGAGGGCTCCCCAGCACTAGGCTTCGTAACCGGGGAAGCTCCGGCCCCGCGGAGTGGCCGGGGACGCACCCGGTGCCAGACATCAGGGTCCAGCTAGCGCCATTCCTGCTCCGCTCCCCTCGGCACAACCACAACCCCTTCCCGCTGCTCCAACATCCCGGGGCACTCCCGGAACATCCCCTCCGATATTCCAGCCCCCTCCCGTCACTCTTCTCCTCGCCCCTGCAGCGCCGCGAACATCCCCGCGCCCCCCGCGCATCGAGCGGCGGAGCTGTGAGCGCTGCGCCGGAGGGGACCGAACGCCGTTCTCAGCCCCCACTGGCGTCGTGACTTTGCTCCCACGAGGGAAACAGAGGCTGGACCCCGCGGGGGAAGGGCCCTCCCAAGGCCTGAGGCCTCCCCCGCCCCGTGGGCCCGGCCCGGGGCGCGGGGGCAGCCGCGCTGTGGCAGGATCTCGGTGCGCAAAACGTGCCGGGGACTTTTGCGCACCGGCTGCGGCGGGCGGCGGGGAGCGGCCCGGGCCCGGGGCATCTTTCCCCGGCGGAGGGCGAGGGGCCGGGAGGAGTGGAGCCGGGCTCCCCCTGCACGGCACGACGCCCCCGGGGGTGCGGGCAGGGCCGGCGGGAGGGCGCAGCCCCGGCGGGGCCGGAGTCCCCCCTCTCCTTCACCAAAGCGGCGCGGCGGATCCCGGTCGGGGATCCCCGTGCCGGGAGCGGCCGGAGCGGCCCCGTTGGGCCGCGGCGGGGCGGGGGACAGCTCCCCCTGGCCGGCCTGGTCCCCGGCCCCAGGGGGTGGCCTTGGGCGGCGCGGTGCGCGGCGGTGTGGGGCTGTGCGCGCTGCCCGCCCCGGAGCGCGCTGCGGGCGGACGGCCCCGCTGGGAGGGCGGGGGAGGGTGCCGAGGGGGGCGGCCACCGCGGCGGCTCGGGCGCCCCTTCTCGAGGGGCGGCTCGGAGGGCAGCGGAGGATGAATAGGAAGGGCCCGGCGGGGTTGGGGTTTTTTTTTTGTGCCTGTGCAATTGGATGACAAAAAAATCTGGCGAGCGAGTTTCCAAGCCTCAGACTGCCCACTTCAAACGTCCTTCAAACAAAAGCTGAAGAGGAAAAGAAAGCCCCACCTGGTACCGCTGTTTGCTAAAATAATAATAAATAGATTTCGTTTAATAAATAATTACAAGAGATTGTAAAGTGGAGTACTTTGGGAAGCATTAATCATGGGGCTGGGGGCAGACATCACCTGCTGGCAAACAAGACAACTTTATTGTTAAATCACCTTCCCACTGCCACTTTCCGATAACTCCCTCCCGTCGCCACAAAGCCCGGCCGGGGATGTTTACTCATAGTTAGCATAACAAGCACCATATTACCACGAACGTGATAAAAACCTGCGGGGGCACCGCTGCGGGCTCCCGCTCACACCTGGCCGGGCCGCCCGGTGCGGAGCTGGCACCCAACGGCCCTTCCAGGAGGGGCCCTGCTGCCGTTTACATTGGCCTGGTTTATGCTGCTTTATAACAGGTTTACTGCAATCCCTATCTCCCGGCCCTATTTGTCTTATTTTATTGAAAACATATGGTAACCAGAGCGGCCCCGGCGCATCCCTCGCCTGCCAGGCGTCGGGAACGTTTGGCGAGCCGGGGCTCGGCCGCAGCCCGCTCACCCGCCCGCCGGGGGCTGTTTGCTCGGGAGAGGGGAGGCCAGATAAGGCTGGGTCCCCTCTCGGTCCTGGGGTTCACCCCAGGCTCCGGGGGCCGCCGGCCGCCCCGCGCCCACCACCCACCTCGCGGCCACCGGTGCGCGCCGGTGCTGCGGCGACGGCAGCGGCGGGCGCACGGCAGAGGCACCTGCCCCGGGGCCTCCCCATCCTTCCCCCGCTCCCTCCGGCCGGGTTGCTCAGGAGGTACCGTGATTTGCGCTGCCATATGTCGGGTGGATCGGCGGAGCAGCTGCCGGCCCGGCCCTACCTACCCGGCGCATAATACCTGGGAGCCGCAGCCCCGCGTCCCCCTTTGAGAGGGCAGCGCGGCGGGGCCGGGCCCGCGCCGCTGTTTTGTGACTTTATTGTGGCGCCCAACAGATGCACGCCGGCCCCTCCTGCCCCTCGGCCCGGTGCGAGCGCGCTGCTCGGGACACAAGGAGCACAGATGCCAGGCGCAAGGTGCACCAGATGCCCCGCTTTGTGATTTCAAACAATATTTCTCCCTTCCTTCCCCCCCTCCCTCCTTTTTCTACAAGAGTGGGAGAAGACGGAACGCAAAAATAAATTTATATATATATATATATATAAACCGATCTGGAGGGGAAAGGCGAGCCCCGGCAGGAGCCGCCGGAGGAGCGCACGGCGGGCGCAGCGGCGCGGCCCCGGGGAGGCGGCCGGCCACGGGCAGGGGCCGGGAACGCAGGAATGCCCGCCGGGACGGAAGGGACCGCCTCGGGAAACCGTTCAGTACCTCCGGAACGCTGACCTGGGCACCGCAGGGCACGGTCTGTCCGTTCAAAGGGAGCTCCAGAGCGAGCCGGTATGACCAGACCTCAGCGCCTGTTACCAATATGGTCCTTGGGGCCACGAAAATGCTCCAAGGGCTGGGAGAACCTCTGCTGTGAGACAGCCTGAGAGGGCTGGGGGTGTTCAGCCTGGAGAAAAAAAGCCTCTAGGGCGACTTCCAGTGCCTAAAGGGGCTCCAAGAGAACTGGAGAGGGACTTCGGGTGACAGCACGGAGTGACAGGACAATGGGGGACAGTGGCTGAAAGAGGGCAGGGATGGATGGGATATTGGGGAGGAATTCTTCACCATGACGGAGGTGAGGACCTGGCACAGGTTGCCAAGAGAAGCTGGGGCTGCTCCATCCCTGGAAGTGTCCAAAACCAAGCTGGACAGGGCATGGAGCAACCTGAGATAGTGCATGGCATCCCTGCCCATGGCAGCGGGGAGTGGAGCTGGATCTTTAACATTCCTTCCATCCATATCATTCTATAACTCTATGATTCTGTGCAAGGATAAATAAACCCTGGGATAAGGGATGCTGCCACTTCACCAGAAGAGGAGAAGCCCTGATAGAAAGCCCAAGAGTTTCTACTTGGGCTTTCACTTTCACTCGACAATAGACCTCTCTCCATGCTTATGTACCCTCAAAACAGCCAGACAGGAGATGGCTTCATAAGGCTGCTAGAGCAGACAGCTGTTCTGAGACATCTGGATCAGAGTGCAACAGTCTTTAGCATAGAAAAAAACCCAACAACAAAAAAACAAACAAAAAACAACTGGATTATGTCTGGATAGGAGAGAGGAAAGGAAAAGAAATACCATGGAGAGGAAAATGCCAAGTACACAAGGGTCAGTCTGTGATGCCCACAAGTGGGTCCTGTGAAACCTGTTACCTGAAAGTATTTATTCAACCATCCAAGCATCTGCCCTGGCAGAGAAGGATGGTCCTGGCTTCCCTGGGAGCCAGCCTGCTCCTGTCATTCCCAGCTCTGCCAGACCTGCTCCCCTCTCCATTTGTGGTGAGTGGCTCCTTGCCCCAGTCTGCCTCACCTGCCAGGAAAAGGGGTTTCTCCTCCACCCTGTTGCCATCCTGGGCAAACAGGATATGATACACATCTTCACTTAGGTTTTCCAAATTCTTTAAGCTTTACACCAGGTTTTGGTGAGCTCTGACAGAATCCAGCAGCACTCAGACTTCACCAGCTGGCAGTGGTCAATTTACCAGTTGGGCAACACAGACTTGAGGCTTCAGGACTCATCTGCATCAACTCTCCTTTGGCCATCAGTGAATAATTACAGACCATAGCTATGCTGAGCTCAGACTGCCACCCTCCTGACCAGCCCTTCATTCCTGTAAGGATAAAAACATGACTTCTGGCATTTTGATGCGTGAGGGGGTTAGAAACACAGCAAACTGGTCATATGGGCCCTCTCTGAAACTTCTCACTCCCCAGGTGCCCATCAGACAGATGGTCCTTAATGGCCTCCAAAAATAATAAAAATTGTATTTTCCTCTCTTGATTTAGAGGCCCCACTGGTCAGACTTTGAACACACCAGAATCCACCAGAGCTGGCTTTGGAGAAGCAAAAAAGTTGCTAAAAACCAGGAGTTTGAAAGGAAATACCCTGTCCAATCTGAAAATAAAGGGCAGAGATGCCCTGACGCACTCACACACCACCCACCCCTCAACATGAGAAGATGGGGAAAGGTGTGTATGTGCGTGGGGGGGTGTTTAACCCTTTCTTTGCAACTGAATTTAGTGCCAGGCCGCTGCCACCACGGAGAGATGTGCCCAGTGTGGTGCAGGGGTCACTGCTGGAGCCAAACTCCCGCTGCCAGAGGGATGGGACTCAAACCTGTGCTGTGGCTATTTTCCCACTGGCTTCATGCACTTGCTGGTAACCGGTTCATACTCTTGCCATCACCATTCCCGCTGTGCCATCCACCTCTGCCCCCGAGCAGTGCTGTGCTGACTGCCCCACGGGGTTTGAGGTACTTGTAGCCCCCCACACCAATCCCAGCCACACCCACACTCCCCATGCATGACCCCATCTCCTCCCACACCAGCCTGGTCCCTTTCTTTCTTCTCCCTTTCACTCTCTGGAAGCATCATCCCTCGCCCAGCTCCAGTTTTCCATTCCCCTGCTCCCTCCCCCACACCTTTACGCCCCTTTTTTGGTACGTCCTGCCCTGGTGTCCCTGTCAGGCAGGCGTGGTGCCCCACTGCAGCATCCCCCAGCCATTCCTGCCCATCTGCACCCCCAGCCCTTCATCCAGCACTGGGCTCCATCTGCCAAACTCCCAACCCTTGAATTGGAGCCTCCTCCTGTCCTGCAGTGCTGAGTAGAAGAGGATTTTATACCCAGATGGGACCATCTGCTTCCACAAGCCCAGGTGTATAATGAACCTGGGGAGGCCACAAGCAGCACAGCCCATGGCAGCACCTCTGTAAAGCTGAGCATCCAGCCTGACTCCCGTATCTCAATTTAAAAAATCATGTATTTGCGCCCCCGCAGCTGGGCTTGGGGTGGCCTTGGGGTGGCCTTGGAATGGGGGGAGGGATGCTCCATGCTCCAGCCCATGTCTAAAGGCTCCCAGGATTCCCGGCTTTTAGCAGCACCCTCATCATTTTCCTTCACTGGCAGGCAACCAGCCCCAGTCACCCCCAGCAGGTCCCGGCGGTTTTTGGGGTTTCTGGCTCCAGCAAAGCCCCTGTGCTCAGGGATAGATTTTCTGACACCCTCCCATCATCTGACATCCCCTCAGGCCGGGGGCTACACCTCCCTCCCCCAGCTCTTCACCGTAATCCCCACCATTTTCCACCATCATTTAAGTTTCTGAAGTAATTTCTTTTTTCTTTTTTTTTTGTCCTTTTTTTTTTTTTTAAAAAAAAAAGCAAACCATCTACCATATGTTCTCCCCTGAAAGGGGCAATTGTTAACAGATCATTAAAACACCGTGGCGAGTGCTCTGAGATTCCTTCCCTCAGTCTTACGCATTATCCCGTCTCTGTCACCCTTTCAATGCGGCTTTGAGGACTCTGCTTTTCTAACTTCCTTCTCGGGGGGGAAAAAAAAAAAAAGAAGAGAGAAAGAGCCACTAAAATGACCCTCTTCACAGCTCTCCTCCTTGCTTTTCAATGTCCTTTGCGACACCCAACTATAATTGGGGTGGGGGGCTGGCGTGCCGCTGCTGCTGTCACCGGGCTGGGGGTGGCAGGGCCACATCCTGCCCCGGTCACAGGGTGCCAGGGTTGGGACAGCAGGATGAGGGGTGACAGGGGTGCTGCAGGCAACCTCCCCTTCCACTGCTGGCCAAGGGGACTGCTCGTCCTGGGGGGCTCAAACAGCACATCCCAGCCAGCCTGGTGCTGTCCCTGTCCCAGGCATGGGGGATGACCCCATGACACACAGTGTAGATACAGAGAGCATTCCCTAGAGACCCCATCCCTAGAGACTCCATCCCCAGAGACCCCATCCCCAGAGACCCCATCCCCAGAGACCCCATCCCTATAGACCTCATCCCCAGAGACCCCATCCCCAGAGACCCCATCCCTATAGACCCCATCCCCAGAGACCTCATCCCCAGAGACCCCATCCCTATAGACCTCATCCCCAGAGACCCCATCCCCAGAGACCCCATCCCTATAGACCCCATCCCTAGAGACCCCATCCCCAGAGAGAGACCCCATCCATAGAGACCCCATCCCCAGGGACCTCATCCCCAGAGACCCCATCCCCAGAGACCCCATCCCCAGAGACCCCATCCCAGAGACCCCATCCCTATAGACGTCATCCCCAGAGACCCCATCCCCAGAGAGAGACCCCATCCCCAGAGACCCCATCCCTAGAGAGAGACCCCATCCCCAGAGACCCCATCCTCAGAGACCCCATCCCCAGAGAGAGACCCCATCCCCAGAGACCTCATCCCCAGAGATCCCATCCCCATAGACCCCATCCCCAGAGACCTCATCCATTCCCAGAGACCCCATCCCTATAGACCTCATCCCCAGAGACCCCATCCCCAGAGACCCCATCCCTAGAGAGAGACCCCCATCTCCAGAGACCCCATCCCTATAGACCTCATCCCCAGAGACCCCATCCCCAGAGACCCCATCCCCAGAGACCTCACCCCTAGAGACCCCATCCCCAGAGACCCCATCCCCAGAGACCCCATCCCCAGATGGAGACCATCAGGGGATGGATCACTTCTGCCTGAACAATGGCTTTGGGTTGAGGGACACTTCCTGCAGGCTCTGCACTCTTGTGACCAGGAGGGACAAGGCTTTCAGAACTCACACAGAGGTTCCTTACCTACATCTTCTCCCCTTCCACCACGGATTTGGGCATTTCCCCAGAGGACCATGATCCCCAGCTCATCCAGCCAAGCTCCAGGCATGGTTTGCACTTCTGCTCCACCTTTCCCAGCAACCAGCACCAGGCCCTGAGAGTTTGCACTTCCCCATGCCAGCAAAGGAGTGTGCTGCATGGGACCAGAGAGAGCACAACACTCCTGCTGGGAAAGAGGGGTCAGCAAAACCCAGTTCTGTTTGTAAAAACCACAGAAACTTCAAAGCCCTGCACACAGACTTCTCCAAGAATCAATATCCCATGGCAGCTGCCCAGCTTTGCCAGGGCCTGCAGGTAGCTCCAAGGACCTCAGATGGTGCTCCTGGAGGTGATCCCGGCCCAGAACAGCTCGGAGCATCCCGGCAAGTGGGAGCCCCTGCCCTCTGTGCTTCAACACCCACCACACCATTTCAACCCCTGAACCCACACAAGAACCTTTGAATAATCAGCTGGTGCAGAAAAGTCGTGAATGCTTTTAGTGAAGAAAAGAACTTTAGGAACACAAACCCACAAAACAACTTCTAGCTAAATAGTTTTTATGTCTTAAACGCTGATATTTTTCCCCATCAGGGGGAAATTGGCTCATCCCAGCCGGGGCCACTGCAGGAACCCTGGAGCCGTGAGGATGCAGAGGGAATTCCCAGCGAGCAGGGATGTCCTTAGCGCCCTGCGGTACCCGTGCCACCAGAGGGAGACCTGCTCGGCATTTCTCCTCCGGATCCGTGCTAATTAAAGATTTGTGTTTATTATTATTTATTACTTTTTACAGCCTGTGCTCGGTACCCAGCTCACCCAGGTGCTGTGCCTCTGTGGCCTCACGAAATAGAGAGGGAAACCTCTTTTTCTGCAAAAATGGTGATGAAAAACAGGAATGCATGGAGCACGAACCACTGCAGCTCACAGCTGTCAGAACGCTTTAAAATTACACACACAGAATAATCCACAGTTCTGGGATTTTGTGGCCTTGTCTCAGGCTTTTAAGGAGCACGTTCTTAAATCAGGTTAAGGATGCATCTGTGAGGAGCAGCCCAGCTGTGGCTGCCCCTGCCAGGAGGACAGGGATTAAATTAGATCAGCATTCTCCACCCATCTGAAGACAATTTTCTCATCAGCTTTCTGGAGAAGGCAGCTGAGCAGAGAATTGCTGCATCTCTCTCCTTCAGCCACCTCCCAACAGGCATCATCCCTCCCTGCAGTCACCGTGTCCTGTGAAGCCAAGAGTTAATTTCCTCAGATCCTAGGGAATGGGAAGGGTCAATAGTTTCTGAATCAATCATTTATTAAACAAAATCACACAGGGTTTACTTTGTGATTGTCAGGTTGACATCACTCCCACCCAAACTCTGTGAATGATCACTGGGAATGGCTGAAAATTCAGAACAGCTCACAAATTTTCTTCATAAGGGATAGTTGCTCTCTTGTATCCCAAAATACTTCCCCCATTTCATTTAAACCACCTAAAGTTTAACCACACTTGTGCCACCTCCTGGTTTCTGGGCTATCTCATATTTCACACCACCCCCATATTTACATTTATTAGGGGGAAAAAAAACCCTTACTTTTGTCACCAAAGGAGAACTACCTTTGTCATTCCCATCTTCCCAGCCCAGTCCCTGCTACAAACCAACTCCAGCTTCAATTTCCCCATCCTCCCAAGCTGCTCCTCCTCCCTCTCCTTGTACACAAACCCACCCTTAAAACACACCTTGCTTTTTAACTTACCAGAACACATTATTCAAGACAGACACCGGGAAAATTTGGGTGAAAAGGAGCAGTTAAAAATTTAAGTAGTGGCCATGTGCAGGGCCCAACGCTAGAGCGTGCTGTGGACCTGCCACTGCCCCTGCTGGGCTGGGATCTGTCCCCTAAACCATCGGGATCTGTCCCCTAAACCATCAGGAACACCGAGGAAGTGGGCGAGTCCTTTTTTGGCTCCTGGAAACACATGAAGTTTTCTCAGAGACTCTCGGTGAAGGCAGAGAGTTAAGCAGCAAACGCTGAGTTTTGAAGGAAGCAGAAAAAAAAATGTCCAGGACTGTGGCAAGTACATTTTTCTCCCTCTGAGGATTTTTTATAGAGGTGCACAAAGAGAAATGAAAGAGAAAACAATTTCTATTTCTGCTCTTTGTTTTTCCTATGTGGAATGTGTTTGGAGAATTGTTTACCTGGGGTGATTGCTTGGTTGGATTCTGGTGAGGATTGTTTGAGCCTGGTGGCCAATCCAACCCACCTGGGGCTGGGCTCTCAGAGAGGGTCACAAGTTGGGCGAGAGTTAGAGTCAGAGAAAGTAGTATGTAGTTTTAGTATCCTCCTTTTATACAGTATATTGATGTATTTTAGCATAGTTATAATAAAGAAATCATTCAGCCTTCTGAATTGAGTCAGACACGGTCGTTTCTTCCCATTGGGTTCGCCTGCGTTTACAACACAGGACAAGATTTTTATTTTTTTTTTAAACAGCAACAAAAAGCAGCAAGGAGAGAATAATGTCAGATGCTGCCCTGTTTTTCTTACTGGAGCGTTCGGAAAATAAGAGATTTATATTTCAGGATATAAACCTGCTTTATTCTCATCCTGACTTCGGTTTAATTGAAATATTATGATAATTAGGTTTTGCATTTTGCCTGCAGGCCTGTCTGGGGCTGGAGAGACTGCACAGAAATGCTCAGGACAAAGGAACACCAACAAAAACCCCAGAGCTCTTGGTGGACAGATGTTCAGTGACTCTCCAAAAACTGCTTGGGCAGGCAGGATGCAAGCCAGACTCACAGCTCCTGCTACTTGTACCTTTTGATTCAGTGTTTGAGGGACAGGCTTAACTTACATAAGAAAATAAAAATCATCATAAACAAAACCCATGTGCTTTTTTTAAAAAAAAAAAAAAAACACTCATTGTTTTTATTTAGACAGTAAATTTTAAAAACATCTTGACATACAGAATTCAAAAAAATATAAAGTCATAAATCACCTAGTTAATTTACTAAAGGGGAAAAATACAGTACATCCAAGACTCAAACATCCTGTAAGTTTATACAAAAGCCACACAGTAACAAACTGCATTAAAAAATAGATCAAGCATTACCTGACTGATTTGACATTGGCGTTTGCCCCATTATTAAAAGGCACAGAAGACTGAGCAATGAAAGCGATCAGCATCACATCCATTATTGTCAGTAAATCCATCATGATTAGCATAAAACCCCACTATTAAACACGTGTTTAATATTCACCATGTGGATCAGTAAGAAATCTCTCTGGAAGGAGTAAGAAAACAAAGCAGGAAAAAGACAAACACTTAAATAGGACATCCCGAGACGCAAAGACACTTCCTAGAAATCGAGGTTCAAATCTTCTCCAGTTTTTTCTGGCCGTGTCACCACTCAGCAATCACGCAGAAGGAATTTCATCACCCACAGACCCGCCTGGGGTCCCTCCACCGTGTCCTGGCTGGCACCCACTGCCAGCTGCTGGCTGCTCCAGCACCCCCAGTCTGGCCCAGCCCAGAGCACTGGGTTTACCTGTTTGCAGGGCTGGGGCTCGGGCTCAGCCCGGGTAGCACATGCAGCAGCCAGCCCCGGGGAGCTCGGGGGCAGCCCTGCGACGGGGGTCCCCAAAAAGGCGCTCGCCCAGCTTGTGCTCCGCGATGATGTCCTCCACCCGCGTCACGTACAGCAAGCTCAGCAGCACGCCCACGAACTGCCAAGGCAACCAGGGCAAGGGCAGCCCCAGTCAGGCAGCACAGGCAGCTTGCCTCACTGGGGCTTTGGGAAGTCACAGAAAAGGAAGGAATCAAAAAAAAAAAAAAAACCTCACCAAATCCCGCAACAGTCATGCTACTGAATTACCAGAATGCCAAATTACTTCAGCTTATCGGTTACATTACATTCAAAAAGAAAACTGTGCTTATGGCCAAATGGGATTTCACGTACTGACAAACTTGATTCAAATGCCAGAATGCCGCCTCAGCTTATCAGTTACATTAAATTCACAAAGAAAATGTGATTATGGTCAAATGAGATTTCACAGACCCACAAATCACACGTTCCCCCTCTCTCACCTGGGGCAGCAGTATGCCGAGCAGCACGCCAGCCATGATGCTGTAGTTGTCCAAAAACCAAATGAGCACAGCATTGGTGCACCCTCGGACGTAGATAACGTTCTGAACACTCAAGCGCTGAAAAATATCAGAGTAAGGGTTCAACAGGCAGCTCCACAACGTGAGATGCATGTGGCAGATGTGGTTTGCCTTCCCACCTCCTCAAACCCACCGAGTTTAACAAAGACCTCATCAGTAACTCTTCCATCTGTTGTTAAGCTGCTCCACACCTCAACAAATTAATCTACTATTAAAAGTTATTCTACACCCGAGTAAGTAATTTAATTGTCTTAAACCTGTTTGTTGCAGCTATTTTTCAACAAGAAATGCACCCAATTCTCATTTAAGACCACTTGGAAAGCAGAGAAGTCTCTCTTTAGCTTTCATCTCTGCTTCCAAGTTGAAAATACAGCAGTGGAAAAACATAAATTGTGGACCAAGTGCTTTGCAAAAAGACCCTAAAAAGGACAGGAACAAGAGGATCTCGGATTCAGTCCTGCAAGCTGTGCTGCTCCGTGACCCCAACCCATAATATAAAAGCACTTGAGGCTGCAGAGGGTCCTAAGCAGATGAATGGGGTGAAGTTAAGCATAAGCTCAAGTGCCCCGTGTTAGAGCCTGGCTGCAGCCTTCAGGTGATTAAGCCACAAATCAATGAATCTGAATGAAGACAAGTTGTATTTAAAGATAACCGGTAATCCCAAAAACCAACAACCCAGGCTGGCATTGTGCTCCAAGTGCCCCAAATGAGCTGGGGAGAGGAGATTTTCCTGCCCTGCCTCCTCCCAGCACTCCAAAGCCAGCAGTGGAGAACTCGGGCAGATCCAATTACCCATTTCCCTTCTTAATCACTCTGCAATTACTGCCGTGAGCTGGCAGTCTCTCCTCTGGAGCCACCGGGGCTGTTCCCAAAAGGGAAGGCTGAAGGAGGAGGCCCCATCCCACTCCTGGAGGGAGGAGAAGGCAGCCAGCAGAACCAGGGAAGTCCCCCTGCTCCTCCAGGGGTACTGTCACAGGCTTAAAAATAAAACACCCACTCCTGGGATATAAAATACTTGAAAACAGCTAAGTTGGCTTTCATCACTGCCAGTTTTACTCTGTGAGAAAATTTGGCTTTTAAGTACTAAAAGTTTTCCCCAACTCAAGTCACTGCTTCACATTCTGAAAGCAGATTTTTGTGCATTAATTGTGCAATTAGCTTGGGGAAGTTGCCAACAAACAAGGAATAGAGGAAAATGAAAAGAAGGGAAGACACAAAAATCAAACAAGATGAGTTTTTTCTCATATATGGAAATTATTCCAGTAAAAAAGAACCATTTTAATTGCCGATTTAACTGCCTGGAAGATTAAAGCACACAGAAAACACTTTTATAACAGACCAAAAAAATGCAGAGAAGCAGCACCCTCTGCCATGCCAGGGTGGGCACTGCCTATGTTACCTCTTGGTCAATGGTTTTGTATCCACACATAGTGTTGATAATGTCTGTCTGAAAAGAAAACAACAAATATGAACTGCAGCAGGACACTAAAATCACAGAAACATTATTTTTACTCTGTGTTCACCCAGCTCACATAAAAGCAATGACAGGGCTACTTCCCAGTCCAACGCCAGTCTATCATAGCAGCCCCTGTGTCAGACTTAGTTAGAGCTCCCATGATTTTAGAGGAATAAGTATTGTCAGTGTGTCACTGACAATTTTGAACCATTTCTATCCAACAAAAGCAAGGTGGCACCAAAATCAAGCTGTGACAGAGCTGTGTGACACAGCTGTTTCCACAGAATGATCAGCTGAATTTCCTTTTAAAGCCTTAATAACTTAACACACCTTATTCCTAAAACCAGGGGTTAACACAGCCTTCGTGCCAAGATGATGACATATTTAAGCTCAGAAATATCTTAGTTTCAAATAACTTCCAATACTATGAAGGTTTTTTACAACACTAAATTCATTACAATGTTCATACAATACCATTACATACATGAATATAAAACTCATATACTTAAAAGAGACTGAGTGCTTGCATTCACCACAGATTACTAACATATTTTCTGTAACCATGTAATGCCTTCTGTGGGTTCCAAGGCTCTACCTTGAAAGCCTGGAAAAGCCAACCTGAAAATACTGACCTGAAAATCATGAAAATGAAAATCATGAAAATGAAAATCATCCAATGTAAAAACTCACTGGCATCAAAGGAAGCAGCCAATAAAGCCAAAGACATGGAGGAAAAGGAGAAGTTTTTAAGCCCCCCCAGAAAGCTGGGCTCTCATCTTGAACACACACTGGCTGACAAACAAGGCTCAGCACATTCCTCAAACAAAAAGGGAAACTCTGTGGGGTACCCACCTGCCAACCACAGGTAATAAATCCACTTGGAAGTCAGTATCAATATTAGGCACCAGTGTGCTGTGTTGGCTGGGAGTGATTTCATGTTCCCAAAATAGCTGAAGCCTGACTGACTGACACGTGGTCACTCCCCAAATATGTGACCACAAGGAAGGCAGTCCCATCCTTTAAACACAGAATTTGCTAACAGGATATTGTGACATAAGCAAATGTATGCAGAGGAGATAAATGCATTGTAAACAGAGGATTATAAGCATTTGGGACTAATTTCTATCCGCTCCACTAGTGTAAGTCTTTAATAAATAATTTGACATAAATATAGTTCCTTTAGAGCCCCCCCAGTACAAGCTGGCTCGTGCTAGCAGAAGGCTTTAACAGAGGATCAGAATCCAGGCACCGACATTAGCAGGAGTTTTCCATGACTACAAAGCCAATGAGTAATCACAAACCATATCTGTAGCTTTCCAGGACAGAAACCAGCCTGTATTTGGAAGGATTTGTCAAACACACAAGATTGATGCATCTTCTGGTTGTTTTCCCTGAGGCATAGCCCTGATGCTGCGCTCCCGTGCCGCACACGGCTCAGCAGCACCTGCATGAGCCACACTTCCACCTGGGGCTGCTCCCTGCCTTCCTCTAACTTCCCTGGCCTTAACACTTCATGGGATACCAGCAGCCTGATCCTCCCCTCCCAGCTGTCTTTCCCTGGAGAAGTTTTTTTTTTACCCCCGTCTTTCCCTGGAGAAGTTTTTGTTTCAGTGCTTTCCCTTTCCTGAAGGCAAAATCCTGAGTTGCTCTGCTCCATCCAGCTGCAGGCTCTTTTTCTCAAACAGCTAAGACTCAAAGCATGACTGTTCAGCTTTGGTTCCTGAGAATAAATCAAAGCTCATTACAGATTTAAATAGACCCATTCCCACACACCAAAAATGTGTGTGCACATGTAATAAACACCTTCCTGTGATACACATTTCTCAGCGACACCTAGGAGGATTACTGACACAACCATTGCATCTATTTGTCTTTTTTTTTTTTTTTAATTAAACAGCCATGCTCAAGGCAGATGTTGAAAGGGCAGCCCAAACCAGGCAGCAGCAGGATATCCATCACAAGCATCAGCAGGATATCCATCTTACACACACCGAGTCTATCTCACGTTCAGCCTGAGATTAAATCCCAGTGAGGCAGGGACTGGCTGTACTGGAGTAGTTGAGGAATAGTTCTTTATCAAATTCAGCATGACATGCATCCCTCAAATGAAGGGCAGTGAATTACAGAATTAATTAAAACACGTTTGCATGAAAATCAATGCCTGCTCCTAGTGCTGTCAGCACCAGTGAGGACCAGTTCATCACAGCTGAGAAACTGGTTCAGACTCCAGTCTTTCCAGCACTTTAGAGAAAGGAAGTTTTCAAGGATAGGTTGGGGCAGACCTGTGCCCACAAGCATCCCCTCACCCTGAGGTCAGTTGCCCACATTTTTGGATTATTCTGGAGATGACAAGGTCACTCTGTGTGGTTTTTAATTCACACAGCAGCTGGGGCACATCACTCTGACCCCCCACCCACAGAGACCAGCAGGTCCCAGGCTTCCTGGCAAAGCTGGAGCAGCAAACCCCGGGGAAAACACCAGCAAAACTGAATTTTAAGGAGGTCTGGTTGGGGTGAGCCATGAGATTAGTGGAGCTCCCAAGATCCCTTCTGGGGCTGAGAAGTGGGTCAGTAAAATGGACCACCATCAGCACATCTAATCCATTATTTTCTCCCTTTCAAGCTGTCAAGACCCACAGATCCATTAGGGGAGGAAAGGACCCATTTTCCTTCCCTTCTTACCCCAGACTTCCTAGTGTCAGGTGCTTTTTTAAGCAAACACCAGTGATGCTGAGGGGCCAGGACTCACCTTATTTCTGATGCAGCAAGTGTAGGGAACCCCACAAGCCAGTGGTCCTGGAGCTTCACAATTGTGATACACGTTTTGGGACCAATCTCTATAATCTTCCCCACCACAGCACTTGAACTGTAGAAAAAAAAATAAAAAAAGACACAAAACTCAATGATATCAAAGGTCTTCTCCAACGTAAATGATTCTTTAATTCCAAAAGGAAAAGGGAAAAAAAAATTGTACCTTAAATTCTTTGAACAAGTAGAAAACAAAGAAAGAATAAAACTATTTTTAAAGCCCTGAGCTACCAAAAAATTCTGTCATTTTATCAGCACAGCATGTATGAATGTGTATGATAACTACAATTAAAAAGAATTAAAGATACAGGTAATACTCCTCTGTCACCCTCTGAACTCCTCTGTCACCCAGGGTGCCAGAGCAAAGTACTCGGTGCTAAGTTCCACCTCCCATCTTTTCTGAGTTGAAAAACTTACCTTTCCAGCTCTGGACATCATTAAGCAGTGTTTTTACATTAACTCTATCATGACCTGCAATCTACCTCTGCAGTTGTTTTAAGAATTACAACTACATTTCCAACTGGATCTAAAAGACAAAAGCATTGCTTTAAGGCATAAATTAATCTCACCAAAACATTGTGGCTGTAATTTACAAGAACTGAAAGCCGGCAAACAAATACTGTAAGTTTACACTGACTTAATATAAATATTCACTTTACAATTTAAACGAAGGGAAAATGAGGAGCTCATTTAATCACTAACGTGTAGGCTTGCTGTACGTACCCATAATTTTGGGCAGTGCATGGAAAATTTAAAGTATTATGAAGTCTAATGACAAAATTTCCTCAGGATGGTCTGCTTCTGACAGACTTTCCATGCTAACTTTGTTTTTCAAAGCAGGCTGCCATCTCCATAACGATGTCCTAGAATATATGTATCACTTCCTAAGTCAATTTTTTTAATAACCATTACTTGGCATGGTCATGGACATCGCATGGGCCCTGACATCACATGGCTGAACACTTTCTGCTCCTTCTACAGCCCCTGAACTGCATGGCAGAACTCTTCAATAACCCAATAAACATTTCAACAGATCAGCCTTATTAAAAAGGGAAAAAAAAAAAAAAAAAGGCTGTGAGTCAATGCCAGGTGCCATTAAGTAATGGCCAGCTGGGCTCATAAGAGTTTCTGAATTTTAATGACAGGTAGATGCTCTTCCACTGGTATTTCCTCACAAGAAGCACCTGGTTAAAGGGCCCTGTCCATGCCCTCGAGCAGCCACACAACGGCCCAGGTTGTGGCAGCCCAAATGCCACCTCATTTCTCTTTATCCAGTTCCTCCTGTTAACAAGATTCTTCTCAATCTCCTGGACCAGCCAGCAGAAGCATTGAGTGCAAGGCCATGGCTGGAATTTAGGCTGAATTCATCTCAATCCAGCTGTGGGGCCACTATAAACCCACAGGTTTGAAGGATCTGACCTTGAGCATTGAATTGACCTGCCAAGGCAAAAGCTGCATTTGGCCCTCTCTTTTTGCAGTGATGTAAGAGGGTTTTAAATGCCAGCTGGAATGCTGGATGAGCCCTGACCTCAGCAGCAACACCATAAGAGATGACACACAAGATCTCATCCCCCTCATCTGTAACAACTTGATTGTCACACCACCAGAAAAACTCAAAGCTGTTGCTGAGTTAGTCCAAGGAGGAAAAAAAAAAAACAAAAACAAACCAACAAACCTGCTTTTGGACAGAATCCATGATGTTCTTGAAGTCTAAATCATCATAGTAATTCTCAATTCCTCTTCTAATGTTATCATTTAAAAATTTGATTGTCTAGAAAGCAAAAGGAGAACAAGATTCATGGGTTGCACAATGGGCACATGGGTTTAGGATTAGAAGAGCAGGTTAAAATGACAAGTGTAACTGATGAGCACAAAATAAAAGGCTTTTTTTCTTTTTTTTTTTAAGAGAAAAAACCAAAACACTCATTAAAGCCCTGCAGGGACCAACCATCTGTTCTCCTCTAGAGAAGCAGCCTCACTGCTGGGTTTGGGCTGGCAAGTTCCAGCAGTGCGACACCTCTCACTGCTGAGACTCTCCAAGCAGCTCCCAGAGATGGTCCCATTATCCCTGGATATGGATATCCCAGGATCCCTGTCACTGGGGACCCTCAGCATCTTCTGGATGACAGAGCAGTGGGGTTGGGTGGTGGATCTTGGCACCATGGTCTGCACCACGCCCCGAGCAACAAGACGTGACTGTGTCACCACCGTCCATGAATTTTTTATTTTCCATGAACTTTCCATGAATCTGAGTTTCCAAAGGGTCCATAATTGCCAGATAGAGAGCTTTATTCCACATGGAGCGGGAAAAAAGGTGTGTTTGTATGTTTTACAGTGGTTGTTTAAAGAAATATGGTAGCATGGCGATGGCAGATATAAAATGGTGTCTCCTCAGCACGGCATATTAGAAATTAAATCAATGAAGTGTTTTTAAAGTTCAGAAGATGAGAGAAAAGTGGGGGGAAAAAGAGTATTTAGTTTTCAAGATCCAGCACAATCTCAGCACAGCAAAACCAAGGACTAATCACTACCAAAATGTAACAACTTTGCTTTCAATGCAGCTGCTGAAATGGACAAAGCTAAAGCCTTACAGGTCAGAAAACCTGAAATACACCCAGTAATCTTCTCAGTATTATAAACTGCAACACCCACAAACTAACCAGAACAAAAAGGATGATCACATCAGTGATGAGAAATAGTACAGGACCCTCCTAGCTGGTCAAAAACCTCATTTAGACTGTACAGATTTGAAAAGGAAGTAGAGAAAGAAATGGGAAAAAGGCACATGACATGCAAAACATACACAGAGGCTACTACACTAAGCTTCCATAAATACTCTCTTGTTCTCCTCATACTAAACAAACTTCTCCACTAGCCTTGAAAAACAAGGGAAGAAAGCTGTCCCTAAGTGTAGTCGTCCTGCTGTAAATTGAAGCATAGACATCTAGTACTTGCCATAGTGAATACATTTACATTTTAAAGCATTTCTAACTGAAAAAAATAGCCTGCTGCTTTCTGTGCAGAAAAATCAAGGGTTGTATACAGTTATATCATGCTTGTCAATGATGGAGGTCTCCTACATAAATTTGCTATGTTGCTCACGGATGTGGGCAGAGAAGAGCTGTCCTTTGACTGAGGCAAAACATTTGGGCCATTAAAAAACAACAGCCTCCAAATCCGTCTGGAAACATCCCCAATTAGCTGTCAGACCCAGTTGGCAAAAGAGAAGAAAGCATTTTGTCATCCACGAAGAGCTGGAAACTCATTTTGCCTGCATTGCAGATTTGTAGCCACCAGATTTTCTCCAAGTTCCTTACCCTGGAATTCATCTCCAGAGCAGTGGCAAACCCCACTGCTGAGCCCTGAGAAGCCTGGACCTGTCTGCAGAGTGCTCAGGTGACAACTTGAGCAGCTGTTCTTCAGCAGAGCTCAATCACAGCAAAACCTGAAGCAAGCAGCTCACCTGGTTCCTGAAGATCAGGGCCACCACTCCGCCGGTCAGCTCTATCAGCAGGCAGAGTCCAAGGATGTACATGAACTGCAGGAAAACAAGTGCAAGCCAGTCATTAGACAGAACCCCAATTACTCTTTCAATTAGTTCCTTTAAGTCTAGCATTCAACTGCCAGTAGACTTGGCTTTCAGTATGGCATTTTAAAGGAAAATATGAAATTATGGGTTTGTTCTTATGAAACTGTCAAAGTCATGAGAAAGACTGTTTTCCTCACTTAAATTATTTTGGGTTTTGCCCAACTGGCAAGCATATTATTTTTCTGCTCTGAACGGACTCAAAACCATTAGATGAAATTATGCTGCCAAGACAGTCCTTTCCACACCAGCATCCCAGAGAAGCATATTGATGGGGTGCTACCAACCACACCACACTCCATGTTTTTATGCTTCCTACAAAACCAGTACTTACCTATTAGCTTTCAATTAGTGGATAAAGCAGCACACCTTAAGATAATCCAAACCACCTTCTTCTACACTGCCAGTGCTAAATCAAAGCAAAATTCCAGGCTTAGTAGCTTTTAATGTGTTGCTTCCCACATTTATTTGCCTGTGCATATACATGTGCTCAAAACACACTCACACACAACCATGTGAGCATCCATGAATGCCCATGAAAGAGTGTGCAAAATGTGAAAAATATGAAAAAATCCATTGCACTGTGAGAGAGCTGCAGCATGCCAGTACTTGAAATGTTTTTCCAACCCTTCAGGCATAAAAAACAGGTGTTAAGCAAATTCAGGTCTGCTGTGTAACAATGAACTTCATCAGGAGAGAAGTTTTAAGATCCCTTGTCTGAAAATAATCCCTAATGCTCTCCCCTGAAAGCTGCTCGGTGTCAGGAATTCACCAGGTATCTTTTCTCCTGCTAAATCTGGAATCTGCCTGGGAAGCTGGCATCAGGGACTTGCTTTGTTCAACACCCAGCTGGGTTTGCTGCCAGGATGGGAAGAGAAAATGCTCCTGGCATCTGACACACCAGCACGCTCAGTGGGAAGAAGCCTAAGGAGGGGCTCTCAGTAAAATTCCAAATCCATGGTTATTTCGGGCTTTGCCCTCCGTAACAAACCACGAATTTAGCATTTTGTTAGGCTGAACTGACGTGACAAGGCCAGGTTGGGTCAGGTTTTGAGCATCCTGGTCTAGTGGAAGGTGACCCTGCTCATGCAAGGGGGTCGCACTAGGTGGCCTTTAAAAGGGCCTTTCCAACCCAAACTCGGTGCAGGTGAAAATGAAGTTTGCACACTTTAATTTTAATTAGTCACACGTGTAGCTTCCATCTGCTACCTCAGGAATTTCCCTAAAATTCACCTTTTCAGAGGCACTGGGGAGAAAAACCTTGTGCCTTTCATTTCACCCTCAGGGCCCTTCTCTCAAAGGCCCAAGCTCCACGCCTAATGTTGGACACACATTTTCCATGGCAGGACAGATAGACTCTGGCCATGTTTGATTATAAGTGATTTTTAGTTTGTCAGCTTTTGCTACACTAGACTGTAAATGTGGCAGAAGAGCCACTAAACTCAGATTGAATTAAACCTTTTTAAAAAGCAACCTCGTTAAAATGTTTTTCAGCGCAGACATAGTTCTGGATGTGAATTCAGAGGACAGTGGAAAGCAAAAGCAACAAGCCTTAGAAACTAGGAATAAAAATTCCAACACTTACTGCTTGCAGAAGGCATAAATTGTCTCTCAGAGAAGCCAGTACACCCACAAAGGATACCAGGAACATCACGATGCCCAAAAGTATTAAAATGATTGCTGGGGCTAGAAAGGCACTTTCTAGAGTTTTGTACTTCTGTCTTTCAATTTCTGCATAAATCCCAACTGCAAGGACGAGGGCTCCGATCACCTGGAAGAGAAACAGAGGAGAGCAGGGATGTTATTTTTTCTGCCAGTAAACAAAGAGATGACAGGCTGTGAGTACACAGGAACCTGTCACTGCTCACTTCAAGATTCATTATAAACAATGAAACAGCCAAAGCAGAAGTCTGGATTTAAAAAAAAAAATTAAAAACCCTTGCAGACTAAAGAAGAAAAGGAGCTGAGTTGGAAAAAAATGAAACTTGTTCACTTCAAAAATATATTTCATCATGTTTTAACATTCTGGAAGTTAAACTAATCAAAATATACATCACTGCCTGAAATGTAATTTATTAGCCATCTGAGATCACATATATTACATATATGACCAACTGCCATGGCTTTAATGACCCTCCTTTATGTGTCTGTCTGTCCTTCTCTCTGTGTGTATAAATATATAGAAATACATACATGCCTCTAACATAACCCAGTTTCTAAGCTGGTCTGCAAACAGCCTATCTGCCCCTTCATATTAACTCCTACTGTATTTAGGCTCAGTAAATACAGTCAGATATTTCCTATACCTCCACTCTTCCTGCCATCAGGAGAAAGGCACCAGATTAAAAACTAATTAAAAGAAAAAAAAAACAAACAACCAGGGAAATTTACTTCCTTGAGCAACTACCAGATAAAGCTGGCAAGTGAAATAGGAAGGGACATTTTTCATTTAACAAGGTAAAGATATTTCAATCAAAATAATTAGATAGGTCTAAATCATTTGGCATTAAAACTACAGTGTGCTGCAAATCACTTTGAATTATGCTAAATTAATTAAAATTAAAAATAGCCCACAATACTTCATTACAAAAATTGCAGTGGAAAAACTTTGCTGCCGACTCCAACAGCCAGACACATCATCAGGGAGGAGACCAGGCACAAATCAATCATTTTGGCAATCTGATAAACAACATTCCCCTTTCCTGACCTGACATTTCCACAGGAAACACGAGTCTGCTCTCTGCACACCAATGCTTCTTAATTATACTTCTTAATTTTTAATTTCACTTCTTAATTTTGGATATGACACAGTATATCCCAGACAAAGGGCTAGAGGGACACAAGATGTGAGTTATGAGTCCATGAGCCAAACAGTTGAAATACTTTTTTAATTATGGGCTATCTTAAAATAAACAGCAACTTACTGGAAGTTCTTGATTTTCTATGGAAATTAATAATGACAACAAAGGACAATATGTATGGAATGCCCTTAGTTTGTCATTTGAAGAGAGAAAATTCTCAGGAGGGTTCAACCATAAAAAGAAAATATACTGAAGCTATTTAAAAAGCAACTTAAAATTTGAGTGAATTGAGAGTAACCCCAAAACCAGATTCTCCTGCAAACACTGAAGTGTCATTAACAACAATAACTCTTGCCTGGTAAATCCCTTGTTTAAAAAGCAAAAAAAAAAAAAAAAAAAAAAAGAAACTCTGGACATAAAGCACAGGTATTAAAGCTTGATAGGGATTATCAGAATTTCAGAAGACTGTTGTTTCAAGACTAGAACTTTTTACTGAAATGTCTTTTTCTTAACCATAGTTTTCTCATGAAAGCATTACATTTCAGGGGGTTTTTGACTAAAAGGTACCCGTAAATAAAATATTTCTCTATTATAATATTTTATAATAATATAAATAAAATAAAACAAGATACTTTAAGAACTTTAGATATATAAATACATATAGCATCTTTATATACACATATCTTCACTGCTTTTCACTTCACTGCTCCCACACCCTCCAAGATTTACGCTTGCATTATCTTCTAATGAGCATCCACCAGCAAATACTGGGGATTTCTCTGGGGCTTTTGCACACACAGAAGCCTGCTTTCCCAAGAGAAAGGAGAAGCATGCATTTATTTATTTATAAGTAGAAGCTTTAACCCTGTATTTACAGTTCTTTTTATTAAATAAAGCTCAACAACAGCACCTTCTGTTTAAAATGCTGGGTTTTTGTTTCAGCTGGACAAGAAAATTGCATTACAGCCCCATTCACCAGCAAAAGAGGTGTCTGGAAAAGTTACAGTGACAGCTAGTTTTTAAAAAAGCCCTGGGTGACAGGGGAAGACCACAAGGCCTGTAGCAAACATCCCCTCTGACACTCCCAGCAATGCTTTAATTTCCTTTCTGCTTTGGACAAGGCTGGTATTTAGTGCCTGGTGGTTTAAAGCCATCCTGGGGACCCAAATCTGGTACTTCATCACTCATAAGGTACCAGAGGAATTGCAACAGCAGGGAGGGAACTGAATGAGCATCCAGCAGGTCAAAGCCCCAGACAGCAGCAGAACATCACAAAGCACCCAATATTCAAGAAAGCAAACACTCCCACAGCCACCCTTCCATTTACACCGATTAAAGAAAAAAACCCCAAACAACAAACTCAGCAAGAAGCGCAGTGCTGAGAAGAGAACTGACATTTCTTTCCAGCCGATGAGATCTGCTGCGCTCAGCTGCAACAAAAGCGAATTCCGCGAGCGAAGCCCACGCGCAGCGCGGCGCGTGCTCGGCCCCAGTGCCAGCGGGATGCTGCCCAGCACCAGCCTGCCCAAAACAATTCCCTGCCATTCCCAGTCCTTCCTGCCTCCCCTTGCCACCCCCATCCTCCCCCTCCCAGAGCAAACCATCTTCTCCAGCCAACAAATGGAAGCTCTTGTTTATAAACCAGGGCAGAGCATTGAAAATCCAGAGCGAGCAACTACAAAGAGTAAATAAAATCCTCAGGCTGCCTGAAAGAGGCTTTGTCCTCCGAGGATGGTTTCAGAAGGGCCCTTTCTCTGCCACCAGAGGAATGTTTACATCCCACCAGCCAGGGCCCTTGCTGCCGACAGAAAACACGGAGCGGACGACGCGCACGCTCCGCCGTGAAGGACATGCTGCAAAAAAGGGTCTGAAAAATAACACAGCAAATTTGAATTTCCCTTTCTGAAACTCACAACTGTAGAATAGCTGTGGAGGAGCGCAGGGAGCATCAGGAGTCTAAATCCAAGGGTTGCTTTGTCTGCTAAGGGAGACAAAAGACATCTGAGATCCCAAAAAGCCTGAATTACACCCGAACACTTTGTGTTTCAATCTTTGTTCATTAAATCACAGGGTGACTCTGACACTCACTATCAAACCTGGCAGATCTAAGCCTCTTCTCCCATACAGCAAAGCAAAAGCCTTATGCTTCCAACTGATAAATCCCGTGTCAGACAAAAACAGACCAGCCAAACTAGAACTTAAGCAGAATTTCAAAAGAAAAAGCCAAATAGAAAACACCCTGCTCTGACATCAATGCCATCTTGCAAAAGCCCCTTTAAAAATCACAGTGCTTACAAAGAGCACTTGAAAGGGCTCAAGGGTTCCTTCCAGCCCGAGGGTGCCTGGTGTGGATTTCCCACATCTCAGAACTCAGTGGTCGCAGTCTGGACCCATCACCTGCGACTCTCTGGCTCAACCTGGATGAGGACAGCAAGTGCCAGACACCTGTAACTGTTCAGCCCGGCAGCCTCACCTGTCGAGGCTCAGGACAGGACATAACCCACCGAGGAGCGACGCTGCAGGGCAAAGGCTCTGTTTGCCCACCTCCCCTGCAGGGCAAAGCCGCATTTCGATACGCACAGGAACGATTTTCACCTGCCGAACTTCCAACACTTCTGCCAAGTCCCCATCCGCCAAAACCAGTTTGTCAGTGCCTCGGTACGGACGGGGCGCTGCACCCGCGGCCACGGTGTGCCAGCCACGGCCACGGGTGTGACACCCACGGTGTGCCAGCCACGGCCACGGGTGTGCCAGCCACGGCCACGGTGTGCCAGCCACGGCCACGAGTGTGCCAGCCACGGCCACGGGTGTGCCGGCCACGGGTGTGCCAGCCACGGGTGTGCCGGCCACGGGTGTGCCAGCCACGGCCACGGGTGTGCCGGCCACGGGTGTGCCAGCCACGGTGTGCCAGCCACGGTGTGCCAGCCACGGCCACGGTGTGCCAGACACGGGTGTGCCAGCCACGGTGTGCCGGCCACGGTGTGCCAGCCACGGTCACGGTGTGACACCCATGGTGTGCCAGCCCCAGCTCCGCCGCGGAAGCACCCAGCGATCGCTGTGTCGCGGTCCCCGCGCCGGGTGCCCCGCGCTCCCCGCGGCTGCGGGACCCGCTCCGCTGCGCCCCGCGGCCCCCCGCGCTCACCCAGAAGGTGGTGGAGTAGGTGATGAGGCTGAGCTTCAGGCACAGGTAGGAGAGCCGCCCGCAGTACCGCGCCTGCTCCGGGTCGCCTGCCGCCATCCTCCGCGGCACCTGCCGGGCCCTCCGCCCCTCACGGCCCGGCCCGGCCCGGCCCGGCGGGCGGGCCCGGGAGCCGCTTCCGGCAGCGCGGGGCAGCGCCGAGCGACCCCTTCGCCTTTCTTTTCTGCCTCTTCTTCCTCTCTCTCTTTTTTTCTTTTTTTTTTTTTTTTGGTTTTTTCAGTTCCCCGGCCGCTCGGTCGGGGTTAGCCCCGCAGCTGGAGGCGGCGGGAGGAAATGGATCTGACCGCTCCGGCAGGAATCTGGCAGTGCAACACGCATCCCCAGACCTCTGCCATCGCCATTAAATCAGCCGCGATCGAAATACAGCCGTGGGAAGCCGCTGCATGGGTTTTTTGGTGGAGTATCCAAAAACGTGGCAAAGCAGGATCCCTACACCCCACACAGGCACGAGGAAGAGTTTCCAGGGCATTTACCTCTCTTTGTGTCACCCACGCGATTGCATATGCAAAGGGAGTGACGTGCTGCCAACAACAGCCACGGCTGTGCCTGCACCGACCTCCGTCCCCGTCCCCAGAGCTGTGTGACAGCGGGCCCGGGATGGCTCTGACACGGCGATCATGAACTGCAAACGCCATTCGTCCCTCCGAGGTGAAATAAGCCCTCCTCTCCCACAAAGGGCTATTTTCCCCCGGGGAAAAATGTCTCCTTCAAAGTGGCGGACAACTGTCACAGAGTCGCTTGTTTCGTCCTGGCCCGCAGCAGAGGCAGATGGCATTGAAAATCAGTGTCTGGTGTCAGAGGAGATGAAGTGGGGCAGCATTAATCCTTAAGTCACCTACCAAAGAGACTGGAAATCCTCCGAGCTGCGCATGAGAACTGTGTAAACATTCAGTCACACATCATTTCTTTAGGGCATACAATACACCAAAGTCTCGTTTCTAAAGGCTAAAAAATATCCCTGGATAATTTGATTAGAAAAAGTACTGTTGCTACCGCCTGCAGTGCTACTACATTCTGCTTCTGGAAAACAATCCACCTCAGGACACTCCCAGCAGCAGAACAGCTCTTCACCTCTAAAGTGTCTGACAGTAATACAATGTCTTAGAGCAGTTATCCTCTAAAATACCAACAACTTCAATTTCCAGAGAGATTTGCAAATATCCCTGACACTTAGCAATGGCATGCAGGCTGGAAATCCCATCACATATAGTTGCTGGGAATTAGTGTCTGTCATGTGGTCTTCATGTCTCATGGGTGTTATCACATCCAAGCATGTTCTTGTCACATAGGCATCTTCTTTGAGTATTTAACTAAATTAATTGTTCTGGTTTGACTTTTTAAATTCCTTACCTTGTCATTTGTGCTGATTCCTGCACATAAAATTTCAGGGCACATCCTGCTGGATGGGGAAGCTGAGTAAAGGTGTGTCCGTTTTCCTGTTTTTTTCCCTCAGAACCGAGTCAATGTATCAAAACAACTTCCTGTTTTGAAACGGCAAGACAATAATTGGGCAATCCCTTTCTTTTCCTGAATCCCAGACTTTGTCTATACAAATGGCAAGATTTCTGGACACAGTTTAGCAGCAAGTGGTGGTTAAATGTTGTGAACTGCCCAAGGGTCCATCGGGGTTGCATTCTCTCCCCCTGAAGGCAGTGCAGCACAGGGCTGCAGTTTTCCAATGAAGAGTCTGGCAGATTGTTCATTACAGCATCTGCTGCTGGGACCATCCAACAGCACAACTAGCAGTGGTTTTGTTCATATTAAGGATCAGTAACTTCCACATTTCTTCACTCATCTCCAGGGGTTGTCCTAAAGATGCCAGAAGCTGTGGACTGCAGAGGCAGGACTTTAGGAGCTCTGCAGAAAGAAGTGAACTACAGTTAGCCCTGCACCAAACCATGACAGAAAGACCCAAAGCTTTTCAGTGCTACCAGAGGCATTTTTGCTGCTTCCTTCCAGCCCGTGTCTGGCTGATGAAGCTGCAGGCCAGCTGCACTTTGCCCCACCCAAGGGGGATGCTCATGGTCCTCATGTCCTGCTCTCAGAACTGCTCCCTGGACAAAGGTTCTTCCTCCAAAAGCAAAGTCCAACTTGCAACACAATTAAAGCCTCTGCTGCCTATATTACCTTGTATTATGTTTCCAAAACACAAAACACCCCTCAATCACCCTTCCTGACCTTGCAGACCCACATCTTTTGTTTGCATCTCTCACCCTTTGCTCAGACCCGGATTGGTGACTCAGCACAGTAATGTTTGGCCTTGACAATCCTGCCCATAATAAAAACAGCAGTGAAACCAGCCAAACCCAAACCCCCTGCTCTCAGGTAGTCCCTTTCTCTGGTGTGACTCCAAAACCACTGGTGAGGCAGGTTTTACCCACTGTCTCAGGCAAATGTGACTTCCCTGGAGAAATCTGGAGCCAGCCTGTGTCAAAAATTGCTCCAGTTTTCGAGTCAAAAGGCTGATAGCACACACTAAATCGCTGGCTGGGCTCCAGGATGATAACCTTGTCAATGCACAACTAGCACATGAATCAAAGCAGTGGGTGTGGATACAGGAAGGCAAATCCCTCCTGACTCCTACGATGAAATGTTGACCAAAGGGTGGCTGCTCTTCGATTATTACCTGAGTAACAGATCAGGGACCAGGGCAGAGGGTTCACAAGAAGGTTCCTAAGACACCTGAGCACCTTGAATGTCTTCAAAGTCAGCCAAGAGAGGTTACAGTTCCCCACTGAAGGGTCAATAAGTGCAGCCCTTTTTCTGAGCATTTGCTTCCATTCTACTTTCTGTAAGTGATAAGGCACTTTAATGCACTCCCAGTGAAATGTATGGAGGGTTTTGCTCCTATTCTCCTTTAAATTTGCAGGGATTTTAGACAGCATAATAAAAAAAAAATAAATTGAAGAACACTATTAGCTGTTGAATTGGTATTGCAAGTCATGACCAGTCCTCCTGAATTGTGTATGGAAAGTAGAAGGTCCCTAAGCTGTTTAGTGAGGTGTAAGTCTTTGAAGAAGCACCTGGAAGAGCTTTGAAATGCACTCTGGAAGATGGGTACAAGTGTACCTTTTCAGTTTCTGGGTAGGGAAGTGAGAGGGATTACCTGCAGGGAAGAGGAGGAGACATTACATGCAGGACTACAGGTATTGATTCCTTTAAAAGCAATACTTTTGTAGTAGTAGTTTTGTAGTTTTGTAACAGAGGAAACATGTTTGAAAGAGTTGGTTAGGTGATGGGTTAACTCAAGGCTGCCTCCAGAAATTAATGAAGCAAGGAAAGATTCTGGGCTGAGCTGGTGCAAAGGATCCTGAAGTGATAAACACTGCCCTGTAACAGGAGAGCCTGGCACAACTGCAGCTCCAGCAGCTCCAGGAGCTGGAGAACTGCTGCCATGCCAGCACTACAGGCACTCTGAATCCTGAAGGCAGCTTTTCATACCTGAAACCCCTTCAGCTCCCAGCCGAGCAGGCATGAGTCAGTGCCAAGTGCTCTTGGAAGTCTCAGCCTCAGTGTGTCACTTCTGGTTTTTTTAAGCTGACAGTGAGCAGGAGCACTTTGCTCCGAGCAGAGTCAGGGGTTCCTCTCTTCTACAAGAACCCAAAATTTCTGCATGCATGGGGTCACCAAGTTCCTACATCACACACCGAGAATGGGGATGCAGCCATCCAAAAGAAAGGATCTTGCTGAACTGCATCAAATATAGTTTCTCTCTTGCTGTGAGAGCTCAGAGGAAGACAGGCAGGTCCTGGAAATTTGAGGATTTCAGGACTGGGAAGCTTGGTGAATTAACCACCCTTGCATGCAAGCCTGTAAAAATCCTGACAGAGCAGCGTGGCCATTGCAGAAGTTATTCAAAACTAACTGAGCACAGCAAGGGGGGCAAGCTTCGTGTACCACTTTGCCACATTTCATTTGATGTCAAATTGGTTGTTTAGTTTTCCCCTGCAAGAGACTCCACCTCCTTTCAAAGCCCCCTTAAAACCTGTTGAGATTTTATCCCAGTGCAACTCCTGCCTCATGCTTAATAGCTGCACAGGGAAAGGACAGCAAATGTCCTCAGTCCCACTGCAGGGGATTCAGACACCTGGTGCTTTAGAAAACTGCTGCCCTGACAAAGAATTTCTACTTGGATTGAGGGTTTTTTTTGGCTTCCATTTATGTTCTCTTGTCCCTAAAAGTAATCTAAAGGAAGACATCACTTGCCGCTGGCCTGGAAAACATCTTCCTTTCTCATTATTTCCTTCCTTTTTTAGAGAAAAAATAAACTTGAAGAGAGTTGTTCTTTAGTTTTTTGCTCTTCAAGCATAGGTTAAAATGCCAGGGAAGAAGGAGGAGGCCCTTGGCATCGTTCATCCCCTCCTGAAGCTGCTTTGCATCACTTGGAAAACAGGACGAGAGGACATGAGACAGCTCATCCCGATGTCCTTTTAACAGCACTTGGTTAAATGCATGGAAATTCATACACCAGCATCTACTGCAAGGAAATGAGCAGATGCCAGAAGATTTTCTTTTACACTTACAAGAAGTGAAAAGCCATGGGCGTGTTTTCTGTTTTTAGCGCGAGCAACGTTTCTCGGGCTGGCTCCCTCGAGGACGGCGGCAACTGGACGGCGGCAACCCAGTTCAGCCAGCCGGGCTGGAGAATCGCTCTCTGGGCCATCACCTACTCCTTCATCGTTGTCACATCCATCCTTGGCAATGCCACCATCATCTGGATTATTCTGGCACACAGGAGAATGAGGACCGCCACCAATTACTTCATCGTTAACTTGGCTCTTTCGGACCTGCTGATGTCCGCTTTCAACACCATCTTCAATTTTATCTATGCCAGCCACAATGTCTGGTATTTTGGTGAGGAATTCTGCAGGTTTCAGAACTGGTTCCCCATCACTGCAGTGTTTGTGAGCATTTACTCCATGACAGCTGTGGCTGCAGAGAGGTAAGAGGTGAATGGAGAAGATGAGGTCCAAAAAGATCCCCTGTAAGTCATAAAATAAATGGTTGAAACAGTTTGTGCAGTTGGCCCCCACTCTGTCAGGTGCCTTATCAGCAATGTGGAACGACTGCCAGACTGTGGGGTTTGATGCTAATTATGGTGTGATCTTCTGTTTTTTATCCCTGGTCTGAATCACACCTGAATCTGTAATGAGTGAAAGCGGCAAGTATTTTTGTTGTTCTCGCATTATTGATCATAAATTGTTTCCCAATCATCCTGAAAACTTTACTGTGGCTTTGTTGTTTTTGTTTTTTTTTTTTTAACCATGAGACCGATATATCTGTAAAAAGGAGAATATGCTGCAGGCTGCTGAAACTATCAGCAGTCCTAATCCTGCTGTGAGTCCAGCAAACCACCAGAAATAATGGGAATTAGATTAGAAATGGCAGAGTCTGCTCCCCTGGTTCATTAGAATGACTTCTTCTGAGAGGGAGGGAAGTAACTACAGTGATTCTGTTTGACTTCTGGGGCAATTTGGTATTTTCATAGAATTCACTTCCAGCTACCAAGTCACTTTTACTTTAAGCTTTAATTTCTGGAGTTTGACTGTGTTTACAGCTCATTATTAAATAGAATGAAGCTGTTTTTCCTTTTTACTAGAAAGTGGCTAAAAGCCTGTGGGAGTCTCCTCCCTTAAAGGCAACACTGTGTGCAAGAAGGAGAGGAGTTATTTCCCTTTAGGCTCTGCTCCCCTTCCATCCTTCCTGTCTTCCCTGCTGCAGCCTCAGGGACAGGGATTTATTTCCCCGGGGCAGCCTGACCCGGCGAAATAGCAGCACTCCTTTAGCAAAGGGCTGAAAGAGCAGCTGTTTTATACATGTTGTCTGACAAAGAATATTTTTTAAAAGCTGTTTCAGCCTGTTGTCATGTCTTCCTACTCTTGTTCCTTGGGGATTTTTGGTGAAAGCACCTATATAGCCAAAATCTCTTTAGTCACGTGGCACAGACCAGAAAAAGAACTTAGCTCCTCAGTGCAAACCATATTTAGGTATTCCTTAGTTAGCCTTAAAACAGATCCTGACGCTGCCTCCTGGAAACTCGACACTTCCATTTATTAAGAGAACTTGTGTCCACTCCAGCTCCAATGTTTAACTTCTGCAAAAACAATATCTTCTGAAGTGGTTTATTTTAAGGAAGGAGGCTGAGAATTGATGTAAGTCACTTCTGTCTGGCACGGAAAAGCCCCTCACTGCTGGGTGTGGGATCCCTCCATTTCCCATTCCCAGAGCAGCTGTTCCAAATGCAGCCTTATCAATCAGCAGCTTAGCAAAGGCTCCTGTGACCTGATTGGAAAGTGCACAAGAGGGTCCAAAATTCAGCTTGTTTTGTCTACATGTATGAGGAGCAGAGAAAGATTGTAGTCCCAGCATCCTGGGACGTCACAGGGACATTCAGAGGGGGCACACCGAGCACGAGCAGCAGTGGGGCAAAGGCTGGGCTGCCACACAGCAAGAGGGGCCAGGAGATCTCAGCAGCTTTGATAAATCTCCCAGCTTGCAGGAGCTCACCTAAAATCACAGCTTGCCTCAGAGGTGCATCCCTGGCAGCGTGGGAAAGCCTGTAACACCTTTGAGATCTGCAACACAGGCTGCAGTGACAGCACAGTGGCTGGCATAATTTCTTCCCAGGACTTGCCATTCACTGAGGGTCACAGATCATCATTTCAGGCACTTCTGTGGGCAAACACTCTGGAGAATATGCACCAATGGATTCCTCCCTGACCAGACTCGAGCACTGTATAACACTGCCTATGGCAAGCTAAAGAAAAGCGAGGTGATGTGAAAATTTTACAGCTAAATAAGGCCCTGCTGCTGTGCAGCCCTGCACTGCTCACTGTGCTGCCTGTCCTGCCAACAGCCTGGCCAAGAGACAGCACAATTTGTCTGAATTTTTTCTTTGAAAACCAGGAGGCAATGGGCATTTTCCACTCTACTTTGCCTTTGTTACAACCATGACAAAGAATAGGGGCAGCATGACAAGAAATGCATAATTGATTATGTACTCGTTACAACACCGTGCATTTCCACACAGGGAACTTAAAACCAGAGTAATCCAATAGTCAGATGTGCCTGAGGGCTCTGAGCAGGTGTGGGATGAAAGGGTCAGCCCTTCCCTCCTCTGCAAGCACCAGTGCTCAGGCACTCACAGACAGAGGCAGACAGGACAAGTCTTCCACAGCTCAAAATCAGTGGGGGAAAAATCGGGGTAAATGATACTCAAGACCCCAGTCTGCTCTTATGCTAATACAAATCATCAGATATTGACATAATTAGGAAGAATTATGAATTAGAAAAGCTTGGCTGGGTTTTTTTTGGTACAGCATTTGCAAAAATTTAAAAAAAAGAGCAAGAATACTTGTTACAAGGACCTGGAGTGACAGGACGGGGGACATGGCTTCATGCTGATGGAGTGAAGGGTTAGAAGGGATATTGGGAGGAAATTCTTCCCCTGTGAGGGAGGTGAGGCACTGGCACAAGGTGCCCAGAGAAGCTGTGGCTGTCCCATTCCTGCAAGTGTCCAAGGCCAGGTTGGACAGGGTTTGGAGCAACCTCAGATAGAGGAAGGTGTCCTGCCCATGGCTGTGGATTGGAACTAGGTAATCTTTAAGGTGCCTTCCAACCCAAACCATTGTGGGATTCTGTGAAAAAATTCCAAAAGGGGAATGCTTGCAAAACCTGTATGCAGAAGACATAAAGGACTGCTTCCTCTTCACACCAGAAGCATCCATCCACGTGGGTTTAATAAATCCTTCCCTAACACCTGCAATAATTCTTTTCAGAAAGGATTTAGTTCCTTATTATTTACAGCCTGGAACCTGTCAAAATGTCTATATTAATAAAACCCACTCACTCCCAGTGAGTTTTTACACTTGCTGCATTTGTTGTACAGGTTGCCAGTCTGACTGTAAAAGCACAAAACCTGTTCTTTGCAGGTATGTGGCCATCATTCACCCCTTCAAGCCCAGGCTGTCTGCTGGAAGCACCAGAGTCATCATTGGGATGATCTGGCTGGTGGCATTCGGGCTTGCCTTCCCTCAGTGCTTCTACGCCGAGATCACCGTGGACAACGGAACCATGAAGTGCATCGTGGTCTGGCCTGACGACGTTGGATCCAAGCACCAGCTGGCGTAAGAGACACCAGGGAACTCCCAGTTCAGGCTAAAGCTACCCAGGAAATAGTTTCATCTCCAAACTGCTGGCTATGGAGAGCGCTGGGAGAGAGAACAGGACAATGTGGGGCTGGGGCAGCCCATCTAAACTCAATTTAAGCCAGGTGATTGTGGTTCAGGGTAATCCTGAACCTGCCATCCTCCCCTGCTTTGAAAACTAGTTGTAATGTCCAGAAACCCTACACACAGAGCTTGGGGAATTTAAAATAAACCAGTGCAAAAAGTCTCTAAACAATCAGTAAATCCTGGTTTCAAAGGTTCTGGATTTTCTTCCTCTGTCAGGCAGGAGAAAACTGGGTACTTTAGTGCTGAGAACACATAATTAGTTAAAAATGATGCTGCTCTTTGTGGGGGTAAAAGGAAAATAAAACCTGAGAGCAGCATGTTTCAAACATCCTAAGGTTTTATAGACATATTTATCTGGGCACACATCTGAGCTCCTGGAGGTCCCTGAGCCTCACAGCGATTTCCTCCTGTTTGAAATCAAGATTGTTCAAACAGATGAAACAAGCCATACCCTTCATTTAGGGGATCTGCTGGGATTACTCATCATTCAAAGCATGCAATGAGAAATTTACCAAACAAAACACATTTTTACAAAGTAGCAATGGAAGAAATAAGGAAAAGGAACAAATCAATTGACAAAGTGCAAACAATTTTTCAAACCAAAACCCACCATGAAGGGTTTTGCCCGGCTCCATGCACATGGGACATTTTTCCTGCTCAGTCTTCATCTCTGGCAGGCAGCTGGATGCCTCCTCAACTCAGCTATTTCCAAACTAACTGATTTTCACACTAATATGTGCCAAGTTCCATGACCTTTGTGTCATTTTGGCCAAGCTGCAGCATATTCAGACAGTGGTTGCCAGTTGTTCCCAGCTGAGCAAAGAGTCAAATCAGGCTCAAACCTCTCATGCTGGGTGATGCTCCTCTTCCTGGGGGCTCCTTTTTGGTACCCTTTGGTACTTTTTGGGGAACAGGGTGCCAAGCTCCTGTGGACTGAGGAGGAGGGAGAATAGATAATCACTAATACATGAGTCACTGGTGACTATTCTGTTCAGATGAAAAGATGAGGTTTATCTCTCCCACATCCATGGCATGGAAGGGTTTCAAATGAGTTCCCCAGCATGCTGATAAAGTCCCTGTGGGCTGGAAAGGCTGGTTCTGAACGTGGCAAATAGCAGAGCAGATCCTTTCTGGGATCTCCAGCTGAAGAGCAGCAGCTCCTGACCACAATCCATCACTCACCAGCTCTCTCTCCCTGAACAGGTTTTGGTATCTCTCAAGGAAGTTGGAAACACTGCTCCCCAGAAATCATACCTAGTGATGGGTTTTTTGGGACAGATGCCTGCAACACAAATCATGGAGAAAAAGCCATGTGCAGCCATTCATATACTAGTTCAAATAGCAAGGAAAAGAAATACTAAGGAACCCAAAGAAAAACAAAAAAAAATTGAGAGCTGGGTTCTTGTGTTAACTGTGTGTCCTCTGAATCCTTTGTAGTTGAATAAACCCATCTTTCAAGATTTCTAGACTTCAGAACATAGGAAAATCCTTTTCTGCAGGAAAGATGTGTATAATTATGACAGAAAGAAGTAAAAAACCCTCCAAACAATGCACTACTGACTGCCAGTGCCTGAAAAATATTAGATATAAAGGATATAGAAGTTTAACCAGAGTAAAGAACCTTAACCACAGAGGATTTTTCTTCTGGTGACAGGTTAACTTTGCAGCAAAGTAGTAAAGCTACAAGACTAAAGGTTTGTTTTTACGTGTGCTCAAACTCAGGTTCCCATCCTCTTTCCTCCTCTCAGGACTGGAACCCTAAAAGGGCTTTGCTGCACTCCACACACAGATTTGGACCTACAAAAGAGGAACTGCTCTGAGCACAACAGGAAAAAGTGTAAGACAAGCAGGGACAAACATGCCACATCTCACAAATATAGTATTTTTTTAATGCAGTCACCAGTCTGGTATTTGCAGCCACCCCAAGAAACAAACACCACTGCAGGCCTCAACACCCATTTCAACAGTGCTCTAACATGAGGAGTAACCCCAGAGCCTTGTCAGACTGAGAAAGACCATTTTCACTGCCCCAGCCTTTTGGGGTCACTGCCAGCAGCGTGTGCCAGAGCCCTCCTGCCTAATCCTACTTCTTACACTGTTTATGTTAATTTGACAGCTGCTGTATGGGACTGAGCAGGTTGTTCCCTTCCCATAAATGGTAGTTGCTTAAACTAATCAGCCCCCAGCATGAGGGAACCAGCAGAAGTTTGTGGGGTGACACAGAAAACTAGAAAGGGCTGAGGTTAAAATACAGCTAAGGCGATGCCAGTGGGGGGATGCTTCAGCTGGAGCAGGAACTGAGTGGCCTGTTGGTGGTACATTAACTCCATGTGCCCATACAAATAAAAATAGCCAGCTACACAAATACAGGCAACATCCCTTCCTCACTATCTGTATCTCTGTGCAGCCTGTTAGCAGCCAGATATCTTCTGCAGTCCCTGATCTGGCTTTTTACCACTGTTGCCACTGCTGCATTCATCAAGTTACTCTAAAGTTTCTGGACTATTCCTTTCCCATACCTGTGATTTAAGGGTTTGTACTTTTGCCACCATCTCTCTCTCTCTCTCTCTCCTGGCTGCAGTGGGATAGCAAAGCTCAATGCAGGTGGCCCTGAACTGCAACCCTCTGCTAAAAGATCAGTGAAGTTACTCTGTCTTGAAAGGGAATCCAGCCCAAGGATCACTCATCACACCACCAGAGAGATGAGATTTTGCTGTTTACAGAAGTCCCTGTAAGAATAATTATAGGCAAAAATTCTTCTTTGTGGTTTTGCCAATAAGAGCCAGCATATATATCCAAAAGCCAAGTTCTGAAAGAGCTCTCCAAGAGCCATACTGACTGTGAAAAACTGCTTGTTCTTCTCTTTCAGGTACCACATTGCCGTGATTGTGTTGATTTATTTGCTGCCTTTAATGGTGATGTTTGTTGCATACAGCATTATAGGAGTCACTCTGTGGAGCAGCACGGCTCCAGGCAACCACCTGAACAGAGTCCACTACGAACACCAAGTTAATGCCAAAAAAAAGGTCAGAAGTGAAACTTAAGTATCATTATCCCCAGCACACCAGCCCTGCTGGTTCCAGTTCCAAAATGGAGCTGGTGTTCCACAAAAAATCTTGAAGGATTGGGCTTGAAAGGTTAATAAAATATATTGAGTCTGGGGTAAAAGGCATCAGCCTGCAAGTTTGAAAAGAAAGGTGATTGCATGCACCAGCCAGCCTTCAAGGAAGAAAGCTCACAGCAGCAGGCCAGCTGCCCTTAGAGAGTGAAAAGAATCCACACGTTGCAGGATAAGCCAGGGTAAAACTCTGGAAGAGTGGAGCAGTCTCAGTGTAAGAGCAGCGATCTCGTTTCCCTGCACATCTCCCTGGTGCAGCTACAAGCAGCTCCTCTGCAGAGTCCTCAGTGCCTTGGGAAAGGTTTGCTGTAACCTCCGCCCTGTTCCCATCACCAGGGCACTCCCTCTCCCCGTTCCAGTTTCCGTGGCCAGGTCACTCCCTCCCTGTTCCAGTTTTCATCACCAGGGCTGGTTTCTTTGCCACAGCAGTCCAGGTTTACATTCCACACTCTGCACTTTGGGAGGGCAAACCAGCCTCAGAGTGACACCAGCACTTCCCACTGCCCCAGCAAGCCCCATCACCCAGAGCCCAGGAATAACCCCTTAGTTTTGTTTTCCTAGTTTGTGAAGACGATGGTGGTAGTGGTGATCATTTTTGCTGTCTGCTGGCTGCCCTATCACATATACTTCATCCTGGGGAGCTTCAAGGAAGACATCTACCAGCAGAAGTACATTCAGCAGGTGTATCTCGCCGTCTTCCTCCTTGCCATGAGCTCGACAATGTACAACCCCATTATCTACTGCTGCCTGAACCAGAGGTGAGGTGGTGTGAGCATGTGTGCACAGAGAAAACACAAATCTCTGACTGAAAAAAAGCATAAATCTCAGGAGGTGAGAACAGCTGTGATTTTCAACTGCAGTCCCTAGGCCAACGAGACAACTTAACTGTGCTGATAATGTGAGATGGGATGCACTCTGAGCTTTTAACTCAGCCCACAGTATTTTCTGTCTCTGAATAAAGTGCAAGCAGCAGGCACAGGATCAGCACAGCCACATTTGCACCCATTTCCACATGCAGAGCATCCTGTTTCCAAGGGGGTGATCTGTAATCCCTGCACTGCATCTGCTGAGCCAATGCTGGTTCAGCCTCCTGCTCTTCCCAGGCCACCCCCGGCACAGTGCTGGGCTCACCCCCCTGGTGGGAAGCAGGAGCAGCCCACGGGTGACTGTAAGGTGCCATCGGGATGTGGCACCACGAGGGAGCAGCCAAGAGATGTCCCTCTTGCTCTGCGCAGGGAGCTGCTCTGGCTGGGCCTCCGTGCCAAATCCTGCATCCATAACCCCCCCATGCCTCATTACCATTGAGCCCCAAAGGTAATCAATGGTTATCAGCACAAAGCCTGTGCAGTTTCACTGGCACTGCAGCAGCCCAGTGTTTAACTCCAGAGTGATGCTGCGGGGTCGCTCCTGTGAGCCTTTCAAACATCATCCTGCCTGTGAGCTGGCAAAGGAAGAGTTTTACAGCCCATTCACCCAAACTGCATTTAGCATGAAACACACAAACATGTCCTCCCCCTCCTCTCTCAGAAAGCAGACAGCTTCCTCATTTATTTATTCATAGTTTTTTTAAAAAGCTCACAGTAGGTAAATGCATGTATTTTCCTCAGATTTTCTGTGTCTCACAAATGCAGTTATGAGCACGGTCAGCACCATCTACTGAGCACATCAAACATCCTTCCATTTCACTGATCACTATATTAACTTAAAATACAAGGAAATCCAATCATAAACTCCTAGTGCACCTCCCTCCATGCTTTCATGCATTTAGCTTTTCACCTCATTCCTTCGATTTCAGTAGAAATATTTATTTCCATAGTCATTCACAGGTAGAACCAAGTAATGAGTTTGTTCATTCTCTGCACAATTAGAAAGGTCATTTCACCATCTATTTGCTTTTCTCACTTTTACAGGTTTCGCTCTGGATTCAAGCTAGCATTCCGCTGGTGTCCCTGCATAAAAGCAACAGAAAAAGACAAACTTAAACTTATGTCCCCATCTCTCTACCAAACAACCCACAGGAAGTCAAGAACAACAAGTTTCAACACAGAAACTCAGCTGAATGAGAAAGAGAAAACATCATTTACCCTCACCCGATCAACACTTTGATTTCCTGCTCCTGGTTCTGTATCCCCATACACCATGCCAAGGCAGCAGATCTGAAGAAGCCTGAAAAGCAAGTCTTTTTCTCTGGAGCAAGTGTTTCTTACAGGACTTCTTTAGATGCCATCAGCATTGAAGGCAGCATGTTGGTAACATTTATATCCATGTAGGTCCAAATATCACCCAGCTACGGCTCTGAGTTTAGCCCTCCCTTACACCAACATCAGGCCCAGGAGGTAAAAAAATCAGCAAAGCAGATCTGAGGCAGTGCCAATCAGGAGAATATAAATTATTCTCTTTGACACTGTGATCTCCTGATTTCTGTTCCACCAAGACACTTCAAGTCAGGAAGGAGGTGATGGAGCAGAAAGGCTGGGGCTCCTGTGGCCCAGCTGGGATGGACCCCCAGGGCTGTGTGGGCAGCCAAGTCCCACGGCTCAGCAGCCCCAAGGCACTGTGGGCCAAAGCCTGTTTACAACAAAGGCAAATACTAACACATCCAAACTGGAAAATCCAGCCTGCCCTCAAAATTTTCTGCATTCTGGGATTTTCATGCCTACAATTTCACCAGCAGAAACAGTTCCATAAGATGCTGTCATTACATGGATTTCTATAACCTCATCCCAAAATATGACAATGTTTTCCTATTAAACCATGCTCAAGTGACTTCTCCTTCACATTAATTGTGGTGCCTAATTTAGAGCACGAGGCTCTCAGAAGAGTCAGCAGCCAGGGATGGCCACTGGCTTGGTCAGGGCTCATGGACCCAATCAAAATCCACCTCCTTTACATCCTTTTACTCCTAACAGCAGTGGTCCATCACTGTCTTTTCCCAGATAGCCCCTTCACCTTCCCTTTCCAGACTTACCCCATATTTATCCTCATTGCTCTTCCCAGATATGAAAATAAAGGCTGAAATATGTCATCTTCCCAGCCTGAAGCATTATGTGCAGGCACACAAAATAGGAGAATCTGAAATATAAACATTATGTAAAAGTAATACAGCATTTAATAATGGTGTGATAAGTTAGCACCTTACAATCACCTTCACTTCTCATGCCAGGTTTGTAAATAATATCATAGAGCCATACCTTATCAATTAAAAAGCTCCTGTAATGTTGACACGATCCAATTATTTGAAATATTCTCCTCTGCTCTGTAAAAGCCAAAGTACAAAGTGCTGCCAGGCTTAAATCCTGCAGTAAATTCACAGAAAACGTTCATGGCTTGAACTGAAAGAGTACTCAGGGATACAATTTTGCCAAGGCTGTTTCAAAACAGGTAGGAGATACACGTTCTTTCTCCACTTCTCCACCTCCCTGGCTCTGTGGAGAACAATTATGTTATGCAACCAACTTGTCCCACTACTGGGACAAGAGAGCCGAGGCCCCTCTGAAAAAGTTCATGATTTTAAATCATTCCAGCAGACAGTTTCTAGTGTGATGATACGTGGCCAGCCCTCCGCCCAGGCCAGCCTGCTCTTCCCACACCTGCCCTGCTGGGGTGTGTGCTGGGAGAGGGAGAGCAACAAGAGGCATTTACAGACAGCCACCACCAAGTCACTCTGCCAAAGGGATGGAAAACCCTTTGGGAGGGATGCTCTGCCAGGCACACATCCCTGGGACCAGGCGAGACATGGCAGAGATTCCTGCTCCAAGGAACTGAAGGACACCTACCCACAGAGTTCAGTATTTGATATATGTGAGCTGCAGTCCCCCTGCCCAGCTGCTGTGACTCTAAGGCCTTTAAACTCTGCAGCTTTCTAATGCAGAGTTTTTTAGATTAAACACGCCTATCTTGAGCATCCCACCTTCCCCCTCCCTCTTCCATCACACCTGAACATCCAGCCAGAGTCTATTGCAGATGCCCCAGAGTCACACACGTGCTGCATCCCCATGCAGTCCCTGATGGGCACTGATGTCTTCTGACAGCTCGAGGCACCTCTTTCTCTTGTTGGGAGCAGAGAGCAGAGGATGATTTCTTCACATTGCAAAAGGAATTCTCTGTGCCCTGGCACACTCACAGTGCAGATCCTGAAGTTTTATCCCATAGAAAAAGCAACAGTTAAGGAGGCAGAGATGCTCCAAGCTCTTGTTACACGAAGGCAGCCCAAGGCAAGCTGCGTTATTGCTGTGATACATGAGGCAACAGGAACACCATGCCCCATGGTATGTACATGCAATTCTCCATTAATAAATATAGACAGGATTAAATACCACACAGCAGTAAAGACATCCAGGCCAGCAATAAGTCCCTCCCCTGCGTGTTCACTTGTGCTCCAAGTAGCAAAGCAGTGCCTGCAGTCAGTAAAGAAAAACACTTGAAGAATCTCATTTTTATGGCAAAGGAACAAACAAAAAGCACAGAACGGGGTTCAGAAGTTCAGAAACACTTTATTTTGCCTTCTGCTATTTTCTTAAGAAAACAAAACAAAACAAGGTCTGCTTGTTTTAAAACCCATTCAAAAGGCTTCTGAGAGAACCCCAGAGGAGTAAGGAGCAGATGACATTACAACAATGGTATGCAAATGGTCTTTTCCCCAGGAAATATAAGATTTTTGTGTTCATATTGCAGTAATTACAGCTTAACAGTTAAGAGGACTGTGATTATATTCACCAAGCCTAAAAAGTTTTAAGAAAGACATCTCAGTCATTGCTTGGGTAACATTGGAGACATTTCTTCAGACAGTTATAGCTTGTGATTCACTTGAAACAGTTTCCTAGGGGAAAGAAGTAGTCTGGAAATGGAAATCCCACCATGTCTCCCTTTGGAAAAGAACTGCCATGTCTTAGCAAATACATCAACTATGGTACACGGTAGGAAAAGTTAGAAACACAAACTCACTCCCTATTTGTTATGAGCTGGATCCAATAAACAAAACGACCTACGCCAGCATCTCCACAGTCACCCTGAGACCAAGTTTAACTTCCACTTGTCCTTCACCCTTTATCCTGCACTGAGCCTGGCCCTCAGGTGCTGAAGAGCTCCAAACCCAGGTCCCCAGGCATGGCTCACACCACCCCTACAGCACTGCCGACGGCAGGCACAAGATTTGCAAACCTTCAAGCAATTCAAATGCAATGTGTCCTCTGTGCCCAAAAAGTTTCTCACCTTCTTCTGTCTCCTGTTTGGGGTCATAGCTGCACCTCAAGGCTGACAGAGACTACTCAAGCCGTAACACAAATCGTGCTGTTGGAGAAGCACAGCTTTAGCAAAAGGGGTTTCATCTCCAACAGCTCCCACACAGGCAGTGCCAGCCAGAGGACTGTGCTGAGGTTAACCCTACGCACACACGGAGCTCACGGACACGCCGGATCCATCACCAGCCTAATGAAACCACGCTGCCCTTGGTGCAGCACCCCGAGGTCCTCCTGCACCACAGATCCCCCTGCACAAGACGGGGCACGAGGGGCACCCAGACGAGCCACGTGGCCCCTAAGATTTGGGCGCTGTCAGCGCTGTGCCTCTGCTGAACTACACTAGGAAACACGAGGCACGGGGACCTGTGTGAATCTGACCCCGAATGCCCGGGAATAAAAACACACACACAAAACACAGGCACCACTGGGATTATGCTGCAGCTCTCCCTACACAATAGGTCTTCCCAAAGCACTAAGCCACCAGCCAACAGCACCTCTTCCAGAAAGAACCACTAAACACCAGTTAACGCACATCAAAAAAGTTTAATATTTTCACAAGTATCACGTAACACTAGTACCGGAGCTACTAGTGTGTAAAGTAAAAAGACCCTCTACCTTTGCAAAACCAGTTAGGCATGCAATTTTTCAGGTAGACACACACTTAAAGCTGCAATGACTGTTTGTGACTTACAGGTTACTTTACAACATTCACTCACAGTGCACCATAATGCATATTGAAATGTTATCGATAGGTAGGGCAATCCAAATCTTAGGGAGTGGAACGAGAACAGAGAAGAGTAGCCTGCAAATTTCCATCTACTTTCTGCAGGAAAAGGCAGCAGGGAAAACCATGCGGACATCTTAGATTCATTTTTGGTAGAAGAGTGGGAATTAAGGACTACTGTGTGGTCTCCCCTTTGCAGAAAGTGGCGTGACTTACAAATGTTACTCGACATGTACCTTCCTAACTGCTTCTCAGTTTAAGTGATGCAACTGGTATGTAAATATAGTAATGGCATCAACTGGACAGAGGACAGGGTACACCCCATGTAAATGATCTGCTGTTGCCTTCGTCCTTGGAATAAGCTACACCCAATTTTGGCTTTTTGGCTTGTTTACGCACCTGGGTCCTCAAAGGCAAGATCAAAACGCAACCTTCCTCTTCCTTTCTGCGCACTAACTCTGGCCAAGTGTTTGTGTTCCGAGTGACTGCTGGACAGCATTAAAGATTAAAGCTCTGTGTGGAAGCAAATACCCATTTAAGGCGAGAGACGGAAGTAGGCGCATCTGGGGGACAGGGCTGAGCTGCAGGTTTGGTGGAAGGGCAGCTGCAATGCCCTAGACTAACGAGAAGAGACAGGAACTATTTTCTATAAGAACCCTTCGACAGAAGAATAAACCACAGCTGTGTAGGGAGCATAGATCTACTGATTTCGCAGGTCTGGAGATTTGGATTACCACAGTCACCAACCACTCAGCTTTACTCTTTAGGGATTTCTCACCAAAACTGGGTGATGGATTTCACCCAGTAATACAGCACTACTCACAGAAGCAATGGGGAATACCAGTGTAACCAGATCTGTGGGACAAGGATGTTTACTTTCACCATGACAAGAGGCATCAAGAAAGCGAGTAAGTCGCGGTGTCAAGTCCCACTACAGAGTTACGTGCGTGCACAGTGCTGACACACCAAAATGTTTTCACAACCGCTGGAGACGAAACAACAGCAGGTAGATAATGCAGGAGGGAGCTGTTGCTTCCCCTTCACTTAAAAGCATCAACACCCAGGTCTGGTGGTCAGTGTGCTGGCAGTGTGCTTAACAGGGATGCTGCAAAGAACACGTTTGGTACGATGCAACGGGAGCTCTCAACGCACATCACTTGGGGGCAATTTCGTCTCGGACAACAACTGATTTTTGACAACTGCAGAAATTATAGACTGTTTTTTTTTCCATGACCTACAGATGGGGAAGGTACCAACAAGGTGAGTAAGAAACATGCAGATTGGGGTCCAGAAACAGGAAATATTATTAAGAGCACACATTCTATCTTGTATCCTATTTTTTTATGTCATTAGTTGTAATTTTTTTTCCCCCGATAAAGCAGTGAGTTCTGAGTTTTTTACCAGTTCTGACTATGCAGTCGCTGCTTTATGAGAAACACAAGACAGAATTGAGGCCAGGATTGTGGAGTTCAGTTCTGCTCAGCCTCACGAAGCCTGCATCCCACCGCTGTGATGAGCGCTGCCCCTTTCCCGCTGCCGTCCTCCGACAGCAGGAAGGTCACATCGCAGTTGGGTGCCAGATCTTTGACTGTTTGGTGCATGATCCTCGAGAAGCTGTGAAAGGAAACAAGGCATTGGGTGAGGAAAGCCCTGCAGCAACTGTGGAGCACTGCCACAGGCATCTGCACTGCGTTCCCTGTCATCAGGCTAAGAAGTAAAATGTTGGAAACCAGGGTGGATTTGAAGCCTGGGAGCAGTAGGAGTTAAAGGAAAAAAGCACTTGCATCCCAGCTCTGCCTGTCTGTGTGAGGTTAACTGGCATCAAGAATCCACAGCAAAGGAAAAAGAACAGACCACATAAGTCCCTTCCTTCCCACCCATCTCCCTCCATGCACACTAGAGGTGGGCACTAGTTGTCTTCTCCTGCCCCCAGCATTTTAGACTCCTGCCCTCACCTGCATTGTTCTGCAGCAGCTCTTCTCTGCTGGACACGGAAAAGAAACATCCTCCAAAAAGGCACCAGGCGTTTCAGCACTGCTCTGTCATTGCCTGTCCAGAGCCAAGAGATCCTTCCCTTGCTACACAGCTTCCAATTCACTCAGCAAGCTGTGTCCCCTTCAGTTTCTCACCACCCCAAGAATCTTTCACAAGTCATTCTTGATCCTCTCGTTGCCCTTCAGAAAGCCCTGAGCCCCCTGAGTAAGACATTTTTTCCCCCGGCTCTTATTCCAGCAAGGGAGAGAGTCCAGCTGGGAGCATCAAGAGGAAGGACGTACACACAAGGCACAAACAAATGCTGAGAAGCAAACACTCACTGTGGGTGGAGTTTGTAGAGAGTGCCATCCACACCAACTGTTATCTCCAGGCGCTCCAACCCTCTGTTCTCCCTAATTTTATCTACAATGGCAGCCATTCCAGCGCCACACAGCTGGGCTGCTCGCCTCGACACCGCCCCGCAGACTGTCTTGACAATGATGCTGTCGTCACAGGTGCTGTTGAGCCCCAGCTGCTGGAGGATGGTTCGCACCTGCAGCAAGGCTAACCTGTCACTGTGGGAGGAGAACACGGTGTTACAGGTTTCCCTCAGTCACGCCATGAGCCCCACTGCACTGATGGTGCACCCACCCCAGGTAGCAGCCTCTCCTCACAGCACAAGTGACCCTGGGGAATGCAAATTCAGTCACCCCTGCACTTTGCTGCAGGGCAGGGAAGGGGTGTAAGCAGCAACAGAGGCTCCAAGTCCAGCTCTGCACTGCCTCCCCTACTCTTTGCTTAACATGGGGCATTCCAGGAAAATATTATTAACGATGACCCCGGGTTTTTTTTCCCCTGTGAAGCCTCAGAGATTGCTTTAAAATACAGAGTCCAAGCAATAAAAGCACAAAAACACCCAGTAAGCAGTGCTCACTCAGCTAGTGCTCATTCAATTCCACAACTGCACTTAAACACACACAAGAGGCCCAGGAAAATGGCTTGATTTCCAAACAAGGAAATAAAATGATACAGTGAGGGAATCCTTAACAGCCCTTCTGAGGGTTTAGAAGTGAGCATTGCTAGAAATTCAGATGATATTGTAAGGAATCCTCCTGCACGCACACAGACTGAAACCCAAATTCTCTGCAGAGAAGCAAGCAATGCTCTCCAGCTGTCCCTCCCCTGTCCAGCAGTGTCACCAGACAAACACTCCAAGCAGCCTCCCCTGCAGTGCTCTTACCTCTCAATCTGAGAAAGGAACTTGGTTTCAAAGATATGTCTGGTCTTCAGTGTCTCTGAAATCTGGCCTCGGAACAGGAAACCCCGTTTGGTGAAGTCGATCAAAATATTGCGGACTATTTCCCCCAGGTACATCCCGCTGATCATTTTCTCATACCTGCAAGGAAAAACAGCTCACAGGGAACCTGCCCATGCTTGCAAAGGCAGCATGACAGGTGTGTTATCAGCCAGGTGCCCTATGCACACAGGCTACAGGTACCAGGGCTAAGCATCACTCCTGGGACACTCATCATCCTGTGCTAGACAGAAGTCTGCAGGTGGAATATATTTCCTCTCTCTAGCTTGAGGCAAGACTGCAAGTGGGAAACTAAAGTCCTGTGTGCAGAGTTGGAGGCTGAGAGAGGTTCAAGACCGCTTGGTTCCTCCCTGGCTGCCCACTGGAAACCAAGTGCTTGAATTAACTGAAAAGAATAAATCAACCCAACAGACCACCAGCTTGCCAACTTGCAGGTCAGTGGTCCTGTGAATAGGCTGGATATGGTTTTTCCCATCCTTTTTCTGGCAGAGGGTTGATTTTGAAGCACAGGATTCCCTTAAAAACGCTGCATTTGCAGTGACTGTACCTCGTGGTTTCCCTGCAGTTTTGCTGCATGGAGCCAATGAGCTTTTTCTGCTTGGAGGTCTCAGCCATATTTTGCTCTCCCTCCTGTCCAGCATCATTCTGGTTTGAATGGAGCATTTTGGGGTCTGTGAGTTGTCCTTACCAACAAGAACTGAACAGTTCCATTTCCTGAGAAGGGCATTCAGTGATGCATCCTTTATTTCACCTCCTGAAGCTCTACAGCAGGGCTTGTGCCCTGGGCTGAGCAGAGCCCTGCACTCCATCCCGCTGGAAGCAGGCCACGCAGTCCATTTAATACCATGAGCTCTCTCAAGCTTGTACCCAGCAAGTTTCCTCCCTCCTGAGTGCCTGACTATCTCTGGAATAAATTATTCCCCTGGCAGTCTCCACTACTGCCCTTGGCTGCTTACTCCATGCCAACTCTGCTGCTGCATCAGGCTCGCTCCACGTCTGCCCCCTGGGTCTGCTTGAGCCTCAGCTTCGAAAGAGCTTCCCGTGGGACTTGCCAACTTGTCTGTATTCCTCAGGTTTTGTGGGCAGATTTACTCTAGTCACAAAATCTTTTTAAAAGCTCCTGGCATCAGAGCACTGCTGCAAAGAAATGATGAAAGACTAGTCCTAGCAAGCAACAGTCTCAGCTCAGTTTTCATCAGTGCTGGGTACGCATCTCCTTGTAAAGTTTTTCTTGAAGGGGACAGGGAAGTGCTTGCCCAAACAAAAGCTGAACCCCAAAAACGAGACCAAACTCCAGAAGCAAGAAAGGCAGGTCCTTGAACATGACTTATCCCATCCAGAAAATTGCCTGAAATAAGAGCTGGCTTCAACTGCTCGAGAGCTCCTGACTGCTTTACAGAGAGCAGCTCCAAGCTTTAACCACGCCAGCTGGTGTAAGTTCAGGATTTCCACAGGTACAGCCCTCCACAAAGAGAGTTCAGCTAAAAGAGATTAGCCTGAGACCCAGAGTAAAAGAATGACTAGTCATCTTATCCCCTCTGTACAGCACAGGATGAGAAAAAGGGCCTCTTCATAATTTCAAGACTTTTGAAGTCCTACCAAAAGCATTGCTGTTGAGTCCCATGGCAGCAACTAAGTCACAAAAAAGCAGTATCCAGGAAAAGCACAGAAAGGGGAGATCCCACAGGATAGCAGGACTGCAGTAACATTCCACTCTTAACCTCTCCTTCCTCAACTGGGAGAAACCCAGTTCTGTCTTAGAAGCACTTAAAGCAGGCTGGCTCATATGCACAGCACACATTCATGCTGCAGTACCTCTGCTTGCCAGCATTCAGGGAGAAGTCATCGACTGCTTTGTCATATATTGTCCTGATGTCGTCCAGGCACCCGTTGTCCCCGAAGGCTCCCCACTCCGTGTTCACACACATCCTCCCCTGCTCACCATCCACCATCTCGATGTTTCTCATCTCCTCCATGTAACAGGCATTGCTGCCCGTTCCTGAAAGAAACAAACACTGAGGTTACTCTTTGGCTGGAACAGAACAAGGCTAAAGCCAGCACCACAGCCCTGACAAACCTTCTGGGGGACCTTCAACATTGTTCTTTTCTGAAAGAAGTTGAATCATCATTTGAAACATCACAAAAAAACCCAATCCCTGACTCTTGGACAGCCCTAAAGGGAAGGAGACCATGACTCCTGTGGTGCATTGCTCAGGGTGGCTCAGAGAGGAAGCTCACCCAGGCCAGCTGGGCTGAGGGTCCCACGCTGCAGGGAGGAAGAGCAGGGCAGCCCTTTCAGCACACCAAACCTCACATGTTTCTGACCCCAAAACTTCAGGAAGCAGACAGCTTGGGAACCACCTTCCATAAAGCCCACAGTATTCAGGGAAAAATATGATGAACTGAAAATCTCAGCAAGTTCTGAGGCAGCAGGGGTTTTACCAGCTGATTGCTTGCTGGGTTTTCTGATTTTAATTGCTTATTTTCTGCAGCAGGAAGGTCACTTCAATGTTGAGATGAGGCCATATCTGATATTTCTTCAAAGAGGATCCTAAGAAGTGTGGCAAAGTGCTCCATGTACACAGAGGTCTTTAGGGAGGAAAGCTTTACTAGCAAAGAGAGGCAGCTTTAGCTGCTACCAGGGCAAAAGTTCTCTTGAAGTTATTAAACTCTCATTTAATCCTGCATCCCAGATTATATACCAGTTGCTACACTACAGCTTGTCTGTTTTCTTTTGCTGTGTTTTTAGGGAATTACATCAATACAGTCTGAGCTAAAATAGATCCTCCCACAGATCCCTTCCCTGCTGCAGGAGAGCTGAGCCCTAGCACAGGTTTTGGCAGGGGGGATGTCTGGGTTTGCAGGCTGAGAGCCAGGTTTGCAGGAGCAAACCAGACCAAATCCAACCAGTGCCCGACCTCCCTCAGGTGCTGTCAGCCAGGCAGGGTAGAGGGAGCTGTCAGAGCCCTGGGGCCTTCATTCCCATTATCCCAGTGATGCCCAGGGCGCCTCTGACACCCTGCTCTGCACACAGACACGCTGGCTGCACAGCAGATCTGGCAGGGCTGCAGTGGATGGTCTCCAGGGGGTGTCTCAGCACCCCAAGGACACGCTGTCCTTCCTGGAGGGAACTCTGGTTCCTGCAAACACGGCACGGTGGAGCTGCGCAGGCACGGCTTCCTGCCCACACTGCATGTGCTGACTCACCCTGGACGCTTTCCAGCTGTCTGCTGGAGAAATTGGTGGCGTTTTGTTTTCCTACAAGCCACCTCACAAATAAAAGCACTCCTAAAGCTTGCAGGTGCCTCCTCTCCTTCCCTGCCATGGAAAACTCTTTTTTTTGGAGAGCTCTGGGAATTCACACTGCCCCGTGGCTCAGGCTCCCCAAGCGTGGCATTTGCAGAGGCATCAGCAGTCGCTGTGGAATTACTTCAGCTGTCTCACTGCTGGGAAGGGAGCTGTGTGTCTGTGCTCAGTCTCTCACAGCTCTCCATCATCTGGGAATTGTGGCTGCATTTTGCAGCTTTATTCTGAGAGACCACTCAGCTTGAGGAAAGCTGTGGGTCACCAGAACACCCAGCAGGGAAACTCTGACAGGCCAAACTAACTGGAGTTACTGAGGCTCCCTGAGCCCACATCTGCTTCCCTCCCAGGCAGCAGCATGCCTTTACCAGACAAATCAGGCAGAATTTAATGTGTATCACAGCCTTGGTTATCTCGACTGATTGCGGACAGAACTATTGAATTTTGCTCTCTTTACTCCTAGATATCCTCGCTTTATTTTCAGTTAACCACAGGGATGCCTCCATGAGAACACAGACAGATGTGTGGATATGCTGTTTAATAAAAAGCAGCTCTAACACATACCCACAATGAGCCCAATTTCACAGTTTGGATCTTCATAAGCACAAGTCATCATTGTGCCCACTGTGTCATTCACCACAGCCACCACATCCAAGTCAAATTCCTTTGGGAGAGAGAAAACAGCAGTGAGAACTCTGGGCTAGGGGCAGACCCTCCCAACAAAGGGGATGATGTAGAAACACACTGGAAACAACTGAAAGCATCAGCCCGATTTCACACATGCAAAAACAGGAACCTAACCTAGCAGCAGGCAGCTAAGGTATGTGCTCTACATATGACAGACTGTCTTCAGAATGAAGTTTATCCCTGGCTTAAGTATGTTTAAGCACTTACCTTTTACACAGGGACATGGTATAAACATCAGTATCACAGCAATTACGTAGCAACTCCAGTAACAAAGGTTTTAAGACTTCCTTTTCATTGGCTGATAAATGTGCAAAATTAACACCTCTCTCAGGCTATTTTTCTTCCCTTGCTAGAAAGTTTTGGCCAATCTAGTTGAGGTTTTTTCAAGATCAAGAAGAGGAGGAGAAAACTCTCCTCTAGGGTGCACCAAGGTGCATTCCTACAGACACCTCTTTGAAAACTCCTGCTTTCTCCAAGCATGTGGAAATTGCCACAGAGTTTGAAAGAAGCCTTGAAAGTTCTGGCAAATGTGTAATGTCAGAAGCCTCTGGGGAAAAACAATCTTCTGTGCAAGACAGGAGGCACAGCCTTTGTCTACAAGGCACACAGATCCTGTGAGAGGGAGCCAGCCTGACCCACAAGGTCTGTCAAGTCTGGAGACGAGTAGAATGAAGGAAAAGAAAAGAAAAATTACCTCTCTTCTTTTAATTCCTTCTCTAAGTAAATATACCACATCTTCTCCCTCACAGTCTGTAGCTTTGAAGCCTTTTGTCCAATTGAGAAGGATACCCTATAAAGCAAGAAAAGAGGTTATCAAGCTGCTGGGACTCAGATGTTATTCTGTACACATAACATCTCAAATACTTTAGTGTGATGTTTTACACAAGAGTTTCTGTGAAAAGGAATATCTCCTCAGTATGTCAAATTTGTATCTAAAACAACTAATTGTGATTGGGTTCTAAATTTCCAGAGCAATGCAACAAACTAAAAAAAAAAAAAAAAAGTGATAGGAACAACGAAGTCAAAAACCCAAAAAAATTGTTATAGAAAATATGCCTTTTTTAAAACAAACCCTAGCTAAGTACACAGGAAACTATTAACAGCTGCAGAGGTTGGTGTAAGTATGTGGCAGTGAAGAAATTAAACATATAAGTGCAAATAACACAAGCCCATTTGTCAGGGGTGTGCTGCAGGCCACACTGTCACCCTGGGGGTGACACAGCCCACAGATTCTGGTGCAACCACTCCATCCAGTGAGACAAGATCATCTGGGAATAGGCACTGGCAGCAGGGATGGACTTTTACTTACTGCTTGCAAAACCAGGGAAATGTCACAGACCAGCAGGTTTACACAGTTGGAAAAAACATAATGACTTATAAAAGGGATATGACCAACACGGAAAATTTAAATGCTCTTATCTGTCACAGCCAAGGGCAGCATTTGCATTACTACCCTTAAAGGAACTAATTATAGGAGCAGCTGTCTGGTCAGGGTCAGCACATGAACCTTCCCCTTGTGTGACCTTCCTGTAAGCGTCATGTGGGTGACATGAAGGCAGAGAAACCAGGTCTGGCATAAGCACAGAAGCAGATTCAAAAGATACTAAGGAACTTACAGCATCCAGACTTGTCTGCTTGCAAGGGAAGGAAAAGGTGAAGCCAAGAGGAAGACGTGCTCCTTTTATCCCCATATAATCCAGGAAGTCAGAAATGCAGGTAACAATGTGATCAAACAGCTTTGAAAAGAAAAATCATAATATTTGAAATTGTACATGTTATGTGCTCTTAAGAAGTTATTCAAAAAGCAGCAGTGCAGCCAAAGAGAAACACAAATACCTCTTCTCCTGTTCCCTGCATCACCTCTATGGGAATGGCATAGATCTTGTTGTGCATCTCAACTGTTCTCCTTTTACCGCTGCGGATTTTGACTAGCAAAACTCTAAAGTTTGTCCCTCCAAGGTCAAGTGCCAGAAAGTCTCCATTCTCTGTAAAAGAATATGTGTGTATATTTGAAGAACCCTAAGTAAAATCTGAAGAAATGCTTCTCTCAAAGTATTTTGATAGAAGATCCCTAAAAACTCAGTTGGGAAGATCTTCATCAAAGGAGAACTTCAGATACTGCTCTGATTGTTTTGTTTTCCTTTAAATTAACAAGGGAAAAAGGAACCACACAACTGCTCCCTGAGAGAGAGCTGAAATTTGGCCAGCCACCCTGAAATGCAAAGTGCTCAAGTAACGTGAGCAGGCTTCCCTTCCTATGGCTTTGGGTTTATGATCCCAGCTGTGGTTTTCCCCCCTCAATCTGTGACTTTGCTTGCACCCTGGGGCAAGGACACAGGATCAGCCTGCCAGCAACCAGCACGGCCCAGCGCTGAGATCTCCTCAGGTTCCTCTTTGCTTGCACCAGATCTGCTCAGCCTCAAACCCCGCGCTGGGAGCCTGTTTGGGCACCCTGTAACCGAGCCAGCATCCCCACCGCGGCGAGGGCACGGCTCTACCTGTCCCATCCGGCGTGCTGCGGACGAAGGTGGGCAGCATTTTCACTTTGGCGGTGTCGTGAGTCTTCTTCTTCAGCCCCGCTTCCATCTCCGCCCTCATCCTCTTCTTCACCTGCAGCAGCTGCTCGTGGGTGAGCTTGAACTCGGCCAGGGTCTCGTCGATGAGGCGGTGCTGCTCGGACAGCCGGTAGGCCACGGCCGTCACCATGGCCGCTCCCTTCCCGCTGCCGCTCTCCGACAGCAGGAACCGCACCTCCGAGTCGGGCACCAGGCGCCGCGTGGTCTTGTGCAGGCGCCGGGCGTACCTGCGGGGAGGGGAGGCTGCGAGCCCGGCCTCTGCACTGCCCAGTCCAAAATCTGCACTGCATCCCCCCAAAACCTGCACTGCATCCCCCCAGAATCCGCACTGCATCCCCCCAAAATCTGCACTGCCAACACCAACCCAATGCAACAGGACTGGGCAAACTCACCATGCTCAAACTAACTACAGCTTGCCAAGGAGGAAAACTCCCAGGCAAGAGCAGTTCTTCTTCCTCCTGAATTTCTAATTTCTTCCTCCCTAATTTCTAAGCAAAGTCAGCAAAAAGCAGGGGAGAGCATCAGTCTCATCGCCTGATCCTGGATGGGAGAAACTCCCTAGCTGCAATGCTGCTCTGATTCCCTCTCCTGGGATCTCTCCTAAACTCACTGGTCTACATGGTGTGGGAAATAGTTAAAAAACCAAAATTGCCCATGTTTATTATTTTAACAATCCCCAGATCTTGCCCAATCTGGAAAATCTAATCAGAACAGCATTCTTGGACACTTTTTAGTTCTATGGGTTTCTTTAACTGAAGAAAATATTTTTTCAACAAATAATGGGAAACTGAAAATGAAACATTAAGCATATTTCTCCTTTCAGAAGATACCCCATAAACATAATTTTCTGATTTCTACATAAATCTATACAGCTGTTTCACTATTAATGTAACTTTCAAGATGGGGAAAACAAGACAAAGCCAGTTTTTTAAAGACCACAGAAATTTAAGCACTATTTTTGTCTGCCCTGGTTTCCAAGTGTATCTTCAGAAAAGACTGGCAAAAATAGGGTTAGGAATGGGCATTGAACTGGAAATGGAGGTGAAGGTGAATTGGCAGGTCCCCTCACAGCCAATCGATGGGCACAAGTATTATGTTGTACAAAGAAAGTCTCCTCCCAAAATGTCTCTTGGTGATATCTTAAGGTATCTACTCAGACCACCGTAGTTTTCCCTGATATTGCAGTATCCAGTTACTCAGGGTTTTGGTTCTTTTCTTCACTTAAAGGACATCTCTCCTTTACCCCAAGCTCCCCAGCTCAGACCTAAACCCCTGTGCCCATGGTTCATCATCTCACAGCCTGCCTGGGTGATGTGCTGCATTGTGGGAATCCAGGGCTTCCCTCTGGCTGCCCTGTTCTGGGACCCTGGCAGGGGTCAGGAACCCCCCTGGACAGAGTCCCGAGAGACACTGTCTGTGATCTCTGTCCATGCAAAAGAGTTTTCAATCTAACAGGATGAATTACCAGCTCTGAGTGTTTGATATAAGTAATAATTAAGTGTGGCACGGGTGCAAAAGTAAAATTTTAGGTTTCTAGATTAGGGGTCCAAAGGGGACAAGATGGAGGAAATTGGGTGTGTCTCATCCTTTTTCTTCTTCTTCATGCCCTCCATGTTTCACTGTAGTGTTGGCATTTTTCTACTGGTTTAGGCTGGGGACACACTCTTCAATGTAGGTGACAGATATTGGCTGATTATTGTAAATATAGCACAGGTAGTTTCTGGTATATAATGTTTGTACCATCCCACTGGGGGCAGAGCCCCACACGCTGCCCTGCAGGACAGAGCTGCGGCAGGGCAGCAGAACATGTTAGAGATAAACAGAATAAACAACCTTGAAAACAGCACAGACAAATTATGACTTCTTTGGCAGCGGGGCAGAGAGACAGAGACTTTCTACAATCTCGGAATCATCAATATCTCAGATTCCAACACTGCATGATGCACTTGCCCCTTTGCAAGCCAGAGCCCATGGCAGCAGCAGAGGCACTCACTGTGGGTGCATCTTGTAGAGGGAGCCGTCCACGCCCACGGTGGTGCGGAGGCGCACCACGCCCTTGTTGTCCCGCAGCTGGTTGAGGATGGCGCCCAGGGTGGAGGCCACCAGGTTGGCGGAGCGGAAGGACACGATGGTGCAGACGTGCTGGACAGCGATGCAGTCCTCGTGGGACGGCTCTACCCCCAGCCGGGTCAGGATTTCTTTGGCTTTGTTCAAACCCTCTTTGCTCCTGCAAAGCAAAAAGGACTCCTCAGTGGGCGTGTACTAGACTGAGGCACAGCCAAACATGGGTGTCCCTTGAGGTTCGAGAAAAAGAAAGAACATTTCTTACAGATCTGGACATGCATTCATTCACAGATGGAAAAGCTTTCTATTAAAGCCCGGTGCAAACATGCCACCTACAAACAATGCAATTCCCAGTACTACACCAGCTGCACTGTGGGGAGGACCTGGAGGAATTAAAATGTATTTTTCATTTCAGTAATGCTTTAAACTACAAATGGCTTCTCTTGAACATGAAGCAGCAGCCCCACAATTCAGTACAGGCCTGAGCCCACACCTAATCCCACACTCATTCCCTCACATGTGTTGATAAATTAAGCCCAGGGCGAAAAACAAAACCCTAAGCAATTTCATCCTAATGGGTCTCTTTTCATGCTTTTACAACCCCACTGAATCTCTGCCTCTTGCATTGTTTTCTTTCTCATTAGCATCCAGCCTGAGAACAAATCTTCTGGCAAAACTTCTTCTCCTTGTCCAGCCCAGTCACTTCCCAGACAAAAATACAACAGGAATATATCGTGCCATCCCTAACTGCCCTCTATACATCTTTTTAAGAACTCTTGCATCTTGCTAGCATCAGCTAGAAATTTGAAGCTGCACAGGCATGTGCCCCCTGCTTATAACCAGCATCTCTTCAGGAAGTAAGGTGGGATTTCAGGGCAAATTTTTCCTCTTAATAACTGAATTTCTCAATAATTGCATTTTTCTCACTGCTGTTCAACACTACCTTGGTCCACAACACAGACCTCTATGGTTAAGACAAATGAACACACACATTTAATGGAAAGCTGTTCAGATAACATGGTCTGCAGGGACAGGAGTAAACTCTGGCAGGAGGAACAAGCATTACAGAAGTTACTGGCTGCTCCCTTGGCGTCATACTCACCATTTCAAAAAGAAAATCCAGCCCAATGACTATGGTACAAACTATCCCAGTGATGTGAATTTTAAAAACACAGGGGGGAAGAGCCTGTGAGTACTGACCAAAGGGGTGATGACACTCTAAGAAGCCAACTGGCACATAGCTCAGAGGTCACTGTGCAGCACCCAGCACTGCCTACGGGACTGAATGCCCTGCCTTGTCACACTTGTTTCCCTTCTGCCCAGCAATCCCAGGGATACAGCAAGGAGCAACACAAGCATTTGCTAGGAGGCACTAAGCCAACTCACTCCCATGTTTAGCTGCAGGGCAGCAACTCTGTGAGCAGTGAGAGAGGTACTACGGCTCATACCCTAAAAGCTACATGGACTGGCACACTTTATAGTTCCTCCCAACACAGCAGAAAGAAGAAATCTTGGGGAGGAGGGCACAGGCTGTCTGCTGGGGGTCCCCATACACCAGCTCTGTGCAGACAGTAGAGAATGGCAGATACCCCCAAAGCATCACACTCGCCCACAAAGCAAAAAGAGCAGGAAAATTAACATTCAGAGTCACTGTAAAGCTCAAGGAGTGAAAAGGGATAGATTACTCACTTTTCAATGGCAGAAACGTGCTTTGTCTCAAACTTCCCTTTGGTGAGAAGCTCAGGAGTGATTCTCCCCTCAAAGAGCAGCCCCTCCTTGGCCATCTTCACCAGGATGAGCCTTACCAGCTCCCCCATGTACAGCCCACTGACCATCTTCTCAAACCTGCAGGAGAGGACAGCAGTCACCCACGAATCCTCGGGCAACACCGGTTGCCACCATAAAGCCTAGCCCAGCCAGAGGTTCAACTCGCTACAGGCAAAGCTTTACTGAACTGCAGAATTCCTGATGCAGTTAGGAAATGGGACACAGGACAGAAAACAACAGAACAAAAGTCCACAAGTCACTCACAGCTGCTTCCCAGGATTAAGGGATCCACGGTCGATCTCTCGGTCGAACTCCGTCCTGATGTCTTCCAGCGAGCCGTCGTCTCCGAAGGCCCCCCACTCCGTGTTAATGCACATCCTGCCCTCGTCCCCCTCCACCAGGTCGATGTGCCTCATCTCCTCCATGTAGCAGGCGTTGGTGCCCGTGCCTGGGAGGAAAGGAGAGCGGGAGGAGCTGAGCAGGCGGGGCGGGCAGAGGCAGAGCAGCCCGCGCGCCGCTGCCGCAGGGAGCGTTACCGATGATCAAGCCGACTTCGCAGCGCTGGTCGTCAAAGCCACAGGTCATCATGGTGCCCACGGTGTCGTTCACCACAGCCATGATGTCTGCATCGTAGTCCTGGGGAGCAACACGACGTTACTCGGTACGGGGATTTCGGAAGGAGTTTTGAATGAGTTTGAGGCAGCACTTTGGAGTTGGTTTTGATGATGTGGTTTATTCTTTTATCTTCTACACAGGCAGGAAGGGTGAGTTTGGCCCACACCTTTGCTGCATGGCTCAGAAGGTCACAAGACCTTTTAAGGATTTATTGACTAATAAAACACTGCTAACAAGGATATTTATGTTTCTGGCCCAATCCTTAAATATTTCATCTTATGGACTCCTGTAACAGTGTAAGCTTTCCTAGCCAGTCATATTATGGCATACAAAACTACAGTACTGCATTCTAAACTTCTTGTTTACCCTTGCAAGTACTTTTATTTTTGTATCTTAAACTCTAAACTTTCCTCCACTTATCATGTTTCTGCTTCAAACTATAAATCCACATTCTCACTTCTAGCACCTTAGTTTGGAAGCCTTTTCCAAGGTCTCAGATCAAATCCTGTGTTTAATTCAAAACTTTGGCTGACAGGCTCAAAGTTCTGAGAATTCCCTACATTTCAAATTCCAACAGCTTGGGCCACAGGGTTCCTCTGGAAAACGCTGCTCCTGTTCCTCACCAGTTTGCTTTCAGCAAAGAGTCTCGCGGGAACAGGAGACAAATAATCTGTCTCATCTTTTAAAATATTCCCTGTTCTGTCTGCCAGTTCCCCATCCCACGTATCCAAGAAGGCAGTGAGAGCAGACTAATGCAAGCAAATAAAACAGCACCAGGATCACTCTAGAGAGCACAGGCCTGTTCTCATATAAGCACACAGGCAGGAAAGAAAAGGCCCATACACAAAGCAGAGGGAACTTTGCACTGAAACCTCATGGAATGATTTCAAGCAGCTGCTTGAGGCATCAATCTAGAAAATATTTCGTATAGGTTTACTTAACCATCAATGTGTTTTAGTTCAAGTGAAGATTTTAATACAAAAATAATGTAATTAAATAAATTACATGCAGCCATTCCTTTCCAAGTTCTTCAGTGTGTGATTCTGCCAAGTCTAATGATAGTAACTGACTACAGTAATGTTGTTTGGTGAGGGCAAAATTCAGATTTGCTTGAGTCCACAACTGCCCAAAGAAAGCAAATACTTCACAGTTTCCAATGACTTTTTGGATGCTGAGTAATCAACATATGACCTGGCTGAAAGCATTATGCAAACCCAAATTCATTCCCTCTCACGCTCAGTGCCTTTTTGTTTAAATCAGCAACCTGGTCACCTTCCCGCTCTATAAAGTCAACACTGAGAAACTGCAGGGAGCAACAGCTTGCTGAGCCTGAAATCTCCTTCTCTTCTGCTCAGCTCCTCCCTCCCCTGCTCCCACGCACAGCAGGTGCACAACTGAGCTGAGTCCAGTCCATGAGAAACAAGTTTCTCAGGAATGGGACGTGTTGGTATCACTGAAAAGCCACAGCACTGCCACACAGCACTTCTTCAGTTTTTGAAGAATGATAACATCACTGAAGGTTGCCAGCAAAAAGCCACGACACAGCAACTCAGCTCTGTGCTGTGAGTAAAATCACAGCTTCCGCACAGCAACTCTGACGCCACTTCATTTTTCCAGCAAACCCACGCATTTTCATGCAAGGAAGCAGAGCTCCACCACCACTCAGACCACCTGCACAAGTGGGTAACATGAAGAGTGGTCCCTGACAAAGCTGAGATACAGCTAAAAGAGAAAAAGAAGTGCAATTTACCCCACGTTTCTTGATGGCTTTGTTAAGCAGCCTCACAACATCTGCTCCCTCCACTCCGCTCGCTTTGAAGCGCTTCGTCCAGGTTATCAGAAAACCCTGATAAAACAAGACAGCAACATTCAACAGGATGAAACCATAAGACACATACAGATTTTTTTTCCTTAAAAACCAAGATTTTATGCCTCAAATGAATCTTCAGGTCTCTTTTCTCACATGACCTCTAACAACCCAACCTGAGGCAACTGGTTGTTAGGTCTTACAGCCTAATTACAGTGAGAATAAAGATGGAAAAGTCTTTTCCCCTCACTTGCTAGAAAATGGTGTGTTTGCATTTTGTATTTCCAGCCTACTCTTCTCCCTGCTACTCCTCGACAGTTTTTCTTGGAAAACCATTTAATCCTTTTGGGCCATGGAAATAGACTGCTTTCAGAAAAAGCTGACTGTACAGGACTGACTACTGAGCAGGGATATGATGTTGCCATGTCCAGGATTCAGCTGCAGTGGAGATCAGGCTGCTGCACATTTACTGCCTGGAGTCCCATCTGTCTGGGCTTGTTTAACTGTGGGATCGTGTTTATGGGTTGAGGCAAACAAAAACACTGAAGATGTAGCAATTCATGTCCCTACTTTACAGCACAGCTCAAGAAGGAAATCCTGGTATTGAATTCCTTGACTGCAAACCATCATGAAGAGCCTCCAAATCCCCCAAAGTAATAACTACACTGATTTTTTGCTATTTACATAATGCCTGGCTGAATCAGAGCATTCAGTGTACAGGTAAATAATAATAAAAGAAAGAATAGAGTATTGACAGTAATCAACTGACAGAAAGACAACTCAAACCAGCTCAGCTTCCCATACCCACTACAATGTTCAAATCTGTCACAACATGAGTCCAAGAATCTAAAAACTAGAAAAGCTGAAGCCTGTAGGCACAAGCAGCCATTGCCCAGGTGTATGTTTGCCCATATCTCAGCTTAAAAATCTATTTTCCCTCCAAACTGAGACAGCTACAGGGAACAGAGGGTCAGGGCAGCTCTTTCCAGACCAGGAGACACTCTCCTACCCCTCGACTACAAACTCAGTTTGTGTAAGTTTTGCCAATGTTCTGCCCTCTCGGGCACCATTTAGAAACCCAGCAAAACCCCGTGCTGCTGTGCAGGGAAACTGTGGGCAAAGCCCACTCTGCTGGCACAGCTTTTGTGGGCAAAAAGGGCACCTTTTTTCACAAAACTTTTATAAGAAACTGGTCAAACCACACTGGCAAAGAGCAGCTCCTCTCAGCGTGACTGGCCACTGTGCTGGAAGGAATTTTTCCTTCACCAGCAAAGCCTTGGCAGCAGAAGCTCTTGGAATGCAGCAGGGCTGATTGGGGCCCAACCACGCAGTGCCCATCTCATCACCCCTGGAGCATACAGGGACCACCTTGCCTCCTTCTGCTCACCAAGCACAGGAAAACAGCACCCAAGCAGGCATAGCCTCACAGAAGCTGCCATCCGAGAACAAACCTGACCCAAAGAATCCAGAAAAAACATATTTTCCAGACACTCAAAACACATCAGCAAAACTGTCAATAATTGTTTTTCTTGTTGGCTTTTCTCTTCAAGAGACACCCTCCCTTGTCTCATTACTATCCCACTCCACTCTGCCACTGCTCAGGTGTCCCCATGGCACCCCACGTGCTGCCTGCCCCTGCCCCACACAACCACGACTCCATCCCAGCTGGTTGGAGTAAACCAACCCACAAACAAGCACCTTTCATCATGCAGCTAAACAAACCTTCCCAAGGGCACCTCAACTTCACAACGACATCCCCAGCACAGCTCTGCTGTGGTCAGGAGCCTGAGCCTCACCACGCACCACAAGCAGACGGGAGAGCTGCCCCGAGATCAACTCATCTCTTCTGATCTGATGCAGAAAAAGGCAGCTCTCTGCTCTGAACTGCTTTCAGACCCTGAGTTAGTCAGCACCCTTGGGTTCAGCTCTCAGCACAGCCCAAGAAGTATGAAATGTAATGAAAATCATGCCTCACCTGGCCCTCTTCAGCACCAGCATCTGAGGGGCTGTTGCACCAGACTAACCTAGAGGCCTGGAAGCTGGAAAAGCAGGTCATGCTTTAACAGGGCAATGTCTGTGTGTTTTGTGTAGATTTAACTTTCCTGCATTCCTTTGCTACACCGTTGCCATGGCAATGCTGTACCAGGAGGCTGCTGAGTCACTGGTGGTACAAGGAGCAGGAAACCACCGCAGCATCCTTGTCCTGGGAATCTCACCCGTCACTGCACAGGGCTGGTTATCCCCATCCTCTGTGCAGCAGGCTGGTTCCAGTGACCTGTCCCAGCGGTGCTGGGGACCAGGATCGCTGCCCAAACCGGAGCTGTGTGCACTTGTGAGGGGCAGCAAAACCCAGCAAGCCCTGCTGGGCTGGTCACACCAACCACACCCCCGAGGCGAGGGGAAAAACGCTGCACAGTGTGGCAGCAAAATATAATCCTAATTTATCCCCAAAATGAGATCTGTCTGGGATACTGCTTTCATGGCACTGTTTTAATAACATAGCAGCTCTTCTGTGTACTAAGAAAATTGTGAAGTCTTCTTACCTCATCTAGCTTGGATTGTCGACAGGGGAAGGAAAACGTAAACCCGACTGGTAGTTTCTTGTCTTTGATTTGTTGTTTCTCCATAAAGTCTCCCAGGCATTCAGCAACATGATCAAAAAGCTGTAAGAAAAATATAAAACCACCATGATTAGAGATACAGCTTCAGGGATAAAATGTTTCAAACTCCGCAAGAAAACTGATCTGAGTTAGGGGAAAGGGGAAGATAGCTCTCCAGATTTTAAAAGATATATAAATGGCATAGCTATGAAAATACTCTCAAGCAGGATATAGTAACATCTTAATAACTAATACATTATGAAATGTACTGTCCTTTTACACACCTAATTCTGCAGGCATCTTTTATACCCATATAAAAACACTTCCTGAAACAAGAGGCTCGTGGCTCTCAAGCCTGCTGTAACCCTTCCACTTAACATTTGATGAGGACAAAAATGCTCTTTTAACCTTTCTATAACAGGAAGGAGCCAGTCAAAAGAACATTTGGGATCCAGTCCCACAGGACATTGAGCACTTTTACAGTGATGTAGAGGAGACTACATCTGCTTTGCTCAAGCATTGCTGAGAGCAGAGAACTCAGCACTTTGCAGGAGCCACCCAAAAGAACATCATCTCAAATCTATTCCTAAAGCACACAACAAACAAACAAAAAGGAAACCCAAGGGATTCATCTAAATATTTTCCATGTTATCTGAAACACCCAAAATGGGGATATTTTCCGCATTTTTTAAAGGTTGAACTAGGCAGGCAGCCTGCACCAGGCTTGTGGGTACCAACTCCCACCTAGATGCCTTGATGGCACTTGTGACAATGGCACTACACCCTGTCAGCCGGGACAGGAACCAGGGAGGCACAAAGGCCTGTCACACTGAGCCATTTGAAAAGCCCCTCAGGTAGACTGCAACGCTCAAAGCTGAAATCAAGCCTGAGCAATTGAAGCAACAAAAACACAGGTTTGTATTTACCAGCACCAGAAAGCCAGACATGCCTTCAACTGACCCATACCACAGATGGATGGCAAGCTATTAACAAGTCACTGCCTGCCCCAGGATATAATTGTGCCTCGCATTTTAACTCCCTGAAAAAAAAAAACCCCAAAGAAAATAAAACAAATCCTATCTACAGCATTGGTGGGATGAGAGGAGGTAATCTGCCTAGAAGACTGGGGATAACTGGGAGGGAGTACAAAAAGACATCTGTTGGTTCCAATTAGCCCACACAGCTTTATTAAGAACAATTGAGAGCCTTGGAGAGACAGGAATGTACTACAGACAGACTGCAGCAATTGCAAAGGATGAATAGGAATATTTTGTCCTTCAAAGCAGGTCAAGAAGCAGTGTGAGTAATGTTACAATTAAACTGAACACCTTAAACTCATGCCTTAAATGAGGTCAGATTTGATTAAGGAAAAGTACAGTGGTTTCCCAGGGAGAATGTTGCCATTCATTGCCCTGGGCAAATCAAAGACTTTTTTGAGCCCACACAGAGAAACAACATGGGAATGCAATGCACACTGCTACACTTCTGGAAGACAATTTTCAGCTGTCCAGATGAGGAACAGAGGAATTATGAAAAGAACTACAGTTACGTAATAAAATACGGCAACTTCCCCAGGAGGAACACAGAACAGCAGGAGTGGGTGTTCTGACTATGCTTTCCATTTGAAAGTATCTTGCTGAATACCCAATCCTACTAAACTTTCAACTGCTTCCAGGATTACAAACAGAAACCAGAGGCCAACATCAAACCCCTTGGGAGTTCAGAGAGCAGGAAGCAGAAATGTTGACTGTGTATGTTGTTACAAAAATCCCTCTCATGCAACAAACTACAAATGCATGGAGAAAAGACAGGATCTGCTTTCTAAGTCTAAATGCAAAAAATTCCTGGGCATTCCCAATAGACTCCACAAAGACCGTGCACCTGCTGTCTGCCACGCAGACCTGGCAGGACCTGCTGAAGCCCACCTATGTGAGTTAGCAGTACACTGGGAGGGCAGGCAAATGCATTATTAGCCATAATGTGGACACTACAGGAGCTGTGTGTAGTCAGTGATGAACAGTCTGGCCGTGCTACTGTTGTTCATAAACCACAGAGGGATGGCCTGGCTCAAAAGCAGAAAAAAGACAGGCATTTATTAGTTTTGCTACCACTGATGCTCGTAAATTTTTCCTAAGGAGACTCAAGGCAGCGTCTGTGTGTGCCCATGCCCATATTAACATCCAAACCTTACCAGTGCCAAATGACTCTGACTGGATAGTAGAGGCAACATTACAAAGATCCAGTAAAATTTCATTAAAGTGGGGAAGGTGCACTGATGAAAAATCAAAATCTTCTTTTACTGACAGATTTGCAGTAGGGAACAGTGTGAGCCAAATATTTTATCATATGTCAAAAAGATGGACAGAGAGAACGCCACAGCCAAGAGGAAAGGACCAGTCTGATTTATAGACCTGAGGCAATACAGCCTGAGACCCTGAGCAACAGATGAGGCTTAATTCCCCTGACCAAGAAGTTGCCTGCTCAAGCTAGGCTCCAAGAGGTCTCCACAATGATGCACTTGGCTGGCAGACAGGAGACTTGGACAAGCAACTGGAGATCCAAGCTCAGGCCCCAGCCCCTCAATGGGGATGATTTAAGGAGCAAGGAAATCACAGTTTCAGATCCAGAGAACAGCCACAAATCCCTAAGTTACCTCCAGTGCTGGCAGAACACAAAAAGCAACACCAAAATCAAGTCTCAGGCACATTTCTGTTCACTGAGCTGACACAGGAGACAAGATTCTTACAAATTTTAGACCTGCTATTACCCTGCTGAAGTCAATCAGAGTTTTGCCCTTGACTTTGATAGGGAACTGTCTCTGACTGGTAAAACTGTGAGCCCATGCCTGATAGATGGACAAAAATGGAAGTTTGAATGCCATGAAGTAGAAAATATCAAAACCAACCATGTTAGGAGATGTGAAGCCATAAATCACAATCTTTCAATAAGCTGATAATGCACTAAGCTTTAGGAGTGTAACTCAGCAAAGTTAATGACACAGCTTGCTGGAAATCATTAGGAGCCTACCCGACACAGGCACTTCAGTCCAAGTATTCCACAAAACTGGCTTGGACATTTCAGAAAACTTCAAGTGTAGACATCAGTCATAAGCACCAAATTACCAGCTGCCTGTCTGCCTCCTGGGCATCCCCCATGCTTCTCTCTGAAGGCACACAGCAAGCACTGGATCACTGTGTCATGGAACAACTTCAAATCCAAGTGCTATTCTGATAATGCTTCCAAGTTCTGCTCTTATTTTCTGCTCTATATTGTGCCCATGGGGTCAGTGGGAGCCTTGCTTGCCTTTCTTTCAGCTTAAAAGCCATGACAAAGCCTATCAGCCTGAGCTCCACACTGCTGCTTCCCAAAAGCCAAATGGCCTTTGGATATTGAAAAATTAAAACACAGATATGACAAGAACATGGAAAAAAAGCAGATGCCTCTATTCCCAGCTTCCCCTTACCACCCTTATCATGTCTCCATCTAGAATCCCCCAAAGCCAGGCTGCCTTGCCTCCCCAGAACAGACACTGGGGTGTGCAGACAGCCCTGCTGTCTGTCAGCCTTCAGCTCCTGACACCCTTCCATGGACAAGCAACCCCTGCTGCCAGCCTGCCTCCGAGCAGCCCACCCAACGTCCCTGCCTCTGCCACAAGCAGCTCAGCTCAGCTCCCCTCCAAAACCATCCTGTGGGAAAACCACTGCACGACCTTTTGGCTCAAAAACAAAGCAATAAGGCTAGGAAAAGTCCTTACAAGAAGGTTATTTTACTGCTGTGGTTCAGATATCACAGCAATGCTTTTATCAGTTCTACTGACAAGCCATGAGTGCCATCTTACACTCACTGGTGCATGAGAATGAAAAGCACGTATTACATATAGACAATAAAGGTATTAAGGTGACTACAGAAAATACATGTAAGGTAGAAATGCTGTTCCCACAATTTTTCTTTTCTCCTCTTTTGCTTATTCTTCTGAAACAAGCTTTACATTTCCTGCAGGTCTCACACTCCTGAACAGCACCTCATTCTAATAAAAAGTATAAAAATCTTGCTGTTGCCAACAATGAAAATTACTTGTTTTGCCTTATGCTGACACAGAGACAAATATGCCAGTGTAATCCACTTCCTGATCAAAAAAAAAAAAATACTTTCAAAGAACTAAATTTGAAATCCAAGTGAATGGATACAAATATTTTCTACTCTTGGAACAGAGAAGACTAAAAAAAAAAAAGACCTTTCAATTACCCTACAAAACTTAAGTGAAGCTGTGCGAAACATTCTATCAGCTTCCCGTAATTTTTTCAATGAACTTGTACTTTTCATGAATGCTGAGTTGCTCAGACTGCCAGCACAGAGATGTGGCTGTCATGGGGATTTCTACCCCTCATCTAACACTACAATTGCAGGGCTGGTCATATTCATTGCTTACAAAGACTAAGTTGTTTTCCTGCTCTCCGTTTGTACTAACGGAAAGTAAGTTCACTATAAAAGAATTTTTATTTTGAAGCCATTTGCTCCCTATCTTGTCCAGAAGTCTCCCACATGATGACAGCAGGTTTGCAGCACGCATGCATGCTCTGTTACACCCCTTATTCATTTTCAGTATTGACACTGAGGTGCAGTCTGCATGCTGTAGGTACAACTGTGACAATGCTAAGCTCATTCTTGTGAGGGTTTTCTAAAATCCAAGCAGCTAATCTTCAGAGACATGTGCCAAGGAAGAGGTGCTTACCCGTGTTCCACTCCCATGCATGATGTCCTCCGGGGTATTATAAATTTCACTTTCCATCTGCACCGTCTGCTTTTTTTCATGCGACACCTTTACCCGAAGAATTCGGAAGTAAGAACCCCCAAGATCCAGTGCAATGAAATCTCCTTTCTCTATGTGGAAAACAAGGCACAAGTGATTAAAAATCATATACAATGAGGGGAAACATCAAGCTTGGTAAAGTGCAGCACTGAAGCAAATGTGCAGTCCATATAGCAAGGAAGTGCCAGCTGCAGGGCATCCACGTGAACCTGATTCCATCTATCTGATTCCCTGCAATTTAACAGGAAGCTGGTGCAATGGCAATGCCAACCACCACTGATACACAGGCAACTTCAGTGAAGGTTTGCCCAAAAAGAATTCAAAACAGTGGGCAGTCTGTATCCATATCTCACAATGAAGCTGGAAGAGCAAAGATCTCAGGAGAAAGCCAAGAGATGTTGAAAACAGAGGCAGTAAAATGAAGGGATGCCACTGACAAGCAGCCTTTTGCTGTAAATAAACCGTGTCATTTTAGCAAATAACAGTGGATGGTGGCTGCTCTAAAATCAACAAATTACACACAAATGTAATGAAAGGAGGAACCATCCCCCATCTTGTGTCCAGAAAGGCTGAGATTCACTGCAAGCTGCAGACAGATAAGAGAAGTCAGAGAAAGGACAGCTTAAATAAAACAGCCCTGTACTGCTGCAGGAGTTACTCAGAAGTTGTAATGTCTAGCACAGAGCTCTTAATATCTGCCCAGGAGGAAAGAGTTGGGGTACCTCCATCTCCTCTTCAGCTGGAGAAAGCTGAAGCCAATCCAAGCTGCAGAGACTCCAGGCACATGGCCTGACTATCTGAGGAATGACACCTTCGGCACCCCTGGAGAGCAAGGCAAACATCTGCCTGACCTACCCATGCTATCTCATGCCCTACCAAAGAGGGAGCAAAGACAGCAATTGCCAAAATCTGCAAAAGGATAGCATTTAGGGAAGCTGTGTGCACAACTTTCTCACACAGGAGCGTGTGCCCAGGCTGCAAATAATCACCAGGGCTCTTTGCAAGGATTTGTGTCTGTGCACAGCACCCCAGGGTCCCCGAGGCTGCTCAGGGGGCAGCAAAACAAAACCACCCAGTGTTTTCTCATCCTACTTCCTCATCAGCTGTGACTTTCAGAAGGCCATTCCTAACATCACCATTTTTCCACTTTTGCCTAAATTCAAAGTTGAAAAACCTCTAGCAGATGGGAAGATTGTTGTGACATGTTACCTCAAACACACTCGGCTCCAGAGCCTACTGCCCCCAGAGTGCCACAAAAATTCCAGGTATGCAATTTATCCATGAGGATTTCCAGAGCCATACTTGCCTCTAAGATTACTCTGTCCAGTCTCATATCAAAACTACTAAAATCTGACCTAATGAGCTGTTCCTCCTCATCACCCCATGCACCTCTGGTAGCCTCACCCAGTCAGCAAAACTGATGAACTGCTCAAGGTGTCCCCTCAGGACAGGATCTTTAACAGAAACAGACCAAGAGAGGCAAAATACACTGCAAATGTCCCTTTGGTTTTCCAAGGTTGCAGTGTAATACAGAAACAAAACAGTGTCATGTGAGAAACCACAAAGAACAATAAACTCCATACAGAAAAACATAGCAAAATTACAGCGGGAGCCCACAACTTCTAATACACCTCCTAATTTTACTGCACTGCAATGCAACTTGTCCTCCTTGCTGCTCAAGACATGGGCAAACTGAGTTTGCCAAAAGACAGATCTTGCAGTGCTTCCCTACCTGTTTCTGAGCAGTGTGGCTTTAAACACTGCTTTGCACCAGTACAAATGTCATTTAAAACATGAGCATACACAAACTGGAGATGCAGTTCCCTTTATTTGGCTCAGGACAAAAAAATCATAACCCACTTCACTGCAGCAAGTCTGGAAGTCAAACACTGACCACAAGTTTCTCATTAAGCCAAATACCCAAATAAGCTTTATCTTATGGGTATCATCTGCTGAGTGCAAGCCATTACCTCCAAGAACTAATGGGAAAATCAACACTGGACCAGATGGCCCTTTTTCAAGCCTAAGTGCATACCTCAAACAAACACTACACTTCTGAAATACCTTCCTTGTAAATAAATTAACAGGTTAGGGTGTTTGATTTCCAGCATCATCAAGCTCATCGCAAGTTAAAAAATTATTAAGAATCATCCTTCAGCCTTTAAAAGATCTCTGAACTATAGTGTAAAGCTTTCTGCATGCAACTAGTTTTCTTTTAGTGTACTTGAGGAATTAAACCCAAATAGCAGCATTTAATCCGTGCTTTGTAAACCAAGGCTCAATCAAACCTGCTGTGAATTTATTTGGACTTTGAAAGCATTTTGAATTAGCTCGAGCCACCATTCTGGGCACTAGGGACAGAAAAACCTCATGGCTTTCATAAATTAAACAACTCTGAATGAAGGGAGGGAAAAAACTGCTAACATAACACCTCCAGAGTCTCTAGAATTATTGCTCACAAACTCCTTGTTGAAAAAGAACACAAGCACAGATCTGAAACTAAACAACAGTATTTTCTGAATAGTCAGCGCCCATAATAATAACTGGACTCAGAGGAAAGAGCTTACAAGGCAGTAATTAGAGACAGGCCAGAGAAAAGGGCAGGCTTTCAGCCTCTGGCTTTTACAGAGGGACAGCTGAAGGCAGAAATTGCCATCTCTGGGCACATCAACACAGCCACATCTGTGAGGGCCCCCCAGAACCTTTTGGAGGAAGAGGGAAGGGGGCTCTGCACCTGTCCTGGCTGCATCCGTGCCGTGGCTGCGCCAGACGTGACAGGCACACACGGGTGAGTCAGGGAAAGAAATGCCACAACACCCCCTCACAGCAAACATTGCTCATACCTGGGTTCAGAACGTGCCCTTTCAGGGAGAGAATGGAATGGCCCTGTGGGCTTTTCTAGCATCTATCCAAAGGGGCTCTAGCCACCTACACACACAGATCACCACTGAGATCTGCAGAAACTGTCCGGGGCAAAGCTCTGCCTTGCTCTAATCCGTGCTGCAAAGCACTGCCAGCAGTGTGCCCAGCCTGGAGAGGCTGGCAGGAGCCAGGCGGGCACAGGAGCAGGAACTGAGCACCCTGCACACAACACACCAGGTTCTGTTTTAAGGAGCTGTGTAATCTGAAATTAATGCCTTGACACACAGACACGCCTACGCACAACCAGGGCTGCTCACTGCTCTGGCTCCTCCTTGGTCCCAGCAGTGCTCAGCAACCTCTCACACCTCTCCTGGCCATGTACAGATCCCCTTTTTCCTGAGCCATCTCTAAGCCTTCCCAGATTGTACGATGCGGAGTAATTTTCAAAATTATTTGACTCGCTGCAAGCAGCTCAGATTTGACACCGTGCAGTGCCTGACAAAGCAGGGAACTGGGGACTAGTCACTACTCAAATGAACTCAAAACAAACATCAATGAAAAAACAGGGGTTTGGAGCCAGTAAAAATGCTGGGATTTCACACAAAAGCCCTCAAGTCACCTCACGTGCAAACCCTTAGTGCAACCTCTGCCTGTGACCCAGCTGTGTGTGGCAGCTTCTGCCTTTCTCAATAGGCTGCAAATTTCAACACAACATTTCAACATAACAGCCAGCAACGATAAATTAAGGGAAACACAGGATTCAAACACATTCTCCCTTTGGTTTTCTTCAGACAGCAAATCACATCTCAACTCAAAGCCTGAGATGGCAGAAATCAACAGCAAAGCTACCAAAGAATTCCACCTGCCAGACAGCAACACCAATTTACACAAAGTACCTGGCCTCATACTCTTTCACCAATGAATTCTCGATTTTAACTAAAAAAAAAAAAATCCTCAAAATAGGCAGTAACTCTGTTATGCAGTCTGTGCAATTTCTGCACACAGGTAGGCACCAAACTAGTTAATTTGTGGTAGGTACCACACTAGTTAACCAGCTCATGCTACATGAGAGGAAAACCATGTTACTACTAAATAATAAACTCTATTATATAATGTTTATAAATACATTTAGATACTCTGCATATGGTATTTTTTTACAAACACAAAGTATTTTTTAAGTAACAAGTAACAGAGGCAATCTTGGTCTCAATTACCAACATAACACCTTTTTGGTGTCCAATAGCAATTTGTGCCACTTTTGTCTGGTACAGTAGGCAGGGAAAAAACGAGTCCTGCATCTAGATGGAAAAAGCTTAGCACACCAGAGCAGCAGCTTGGGAGCCACGTGCTGCATCCTCCTCGAGTTCTGTGAGTTTTCCACCAAGACAGTCTGGAAGAGGAAGCTACAAAATGCAAAATGAATGCCAGGAAACTCAGATTCAGCCTGTAATGGTTCGCACTTCCACTGGGGAAAAGGAGATGAGATGTTAAAGGAAACAGTACATTACTAAAAGCCACTGTATTTAGGACTCCAGGTCACATGAGTGTGAACTGCATGAATCAAAAATCATTCTATGTGAAGTATTGACTGTTGGCAGACAGGTCTCAGAGTAAATGTACCGAGTGATAGTGAACCAACTGCTAGGAATGGCCCTTCCACTGGCATTAAAATGGCTTTGATAAAGGAATCACAAAATCTTACAGCATCTGTGGGAACAGACCTGCACACAGAGGGGAGGCTGTCTTCAAAATGTTGTCTGGGCTTGCCAGGAAGTAAATCCCTCTTGCTCTTGGTAGGACATTGTGCATTTCCAACAGGCTTCCAAAAAACACACCATCCTTACTACAGAAAATACTCAGCTGCTTACCTGAACCGTCAGGAATGGACCTCACAAAGGTGGGAAGCATCTTCACTGTGGCTGTTGGGTTGAAATCCCTGGAGAGGCCGTTCTTCATCTCCCTCCTGAAGCGAGCCATGACGTCCAGCAGTGTTTCATCTGACAGCCGCATGGCGTAGAGGTACTTGTCAATCTGGGGAACACACAGCACCCCAGGTGAAGAGCTGGGCTCTCTTTCATTGCAAGAAGAAATGTACAGCCCCAGCATGGGCCCTGGGCTATGGCCAAGCTGACAACACAGCCACACACTCCATGACTCATCTTCTATCTCAAAATCATGGAGAACGTACAAGTCTAAGGGCTCCTGAGGTGAGCTCCATCCTACCGTCTTCCCACAGCACAACGCAGTCCCACATCACTTCACCTCCTCACTTCCACACAAAACCATCTGCCCACAGCCTCAGACCACCACCTCCAGCCCTTGCCCCACTTCTCAGCTCTCCCGACTGTCCACAAGCTAAACAGCTGGAGCGAAGGACTTGCCACAGTAGTTTTGGGGCTACACCACAGGCTGAAAAATTAGTTTTGTGTAGTAGACCACTATCCCTATCCCACTCCAAAGCTATAATGACCAGAGGGTCTGGAAAGACAGAACTTAACTGGGAGTTAGATGTGAGTAGATGGCACCTTCCTTCTCAAGACAAAATATCAAATTAAAAGTTGTTAACTTCTCGCTTGTAGCTTCCAATGACAAGAGCTTGCTTTACCTCCTTGGTAAAAGGAGGCAGTTCTAGTTTTCCAACAATATTGTTTTCTATAATAATACAACCACCTTCACTGTCAGGAAGACTGAGAGATGCTTTGATGCTGAAAAATACAACGTGGCCTTGAGGGGTTCTTGCCAGACACACCTCCCACCCCTTTTACCTCAGCCGCCAGTCTATTCTTGCCTCGTTTCTTTACCTGCCTTGGAAGTTTGGTTCCACAAACAGCTCAGATCAAAGCCACACCTTTGGGATCACTTTTGCTTGCAGCTTAGCAAGACAAAAAATAAAGCCCTGCCCATGTTTTCCGTCCTCAGCAAAACTGGAAAAGCCACCTCATTTTAAACCCCAGGCCAGCTCTGTGCCAAGGCTCCCTGTGTCTCCTTGGCTGCTCTGGAAGCCTTAAGAGCAGCTCATCTCCAAGTTGGCATTTATGTCTTACAAGACCAAGGCCACAAAAAACCACTTTATGTGAAACGTACGCACAACCGTGCTCTATATACCCATGACTTTGAGACAGGAAGCGATGAATAATGACCTTCACAAAGGAAATGCAACCAAAATCTCATTAAACCCTAAACTGACCATAAAACCAGCACCAATTGAATTGCTCATACAGAAAGCACTCCTGCCCACCCTACTCAAGGTCTCCCCAAAGACAATATCTGCTTGAGTCAGACACCATCCTGCCATGACCCAGCACTTATTCACACAGACAGGCAGAAGGCATGGGGAGTGCTGCTGGGCACAGGATCCAGCCTGATCCCCAACCACAGGGCTGGGGGCCAGGCAAGCCTGGACCACAGGGTACACAGCCAGAGGCTACACAAGCTGTGAACTTTCCAATGTCGTTGCTTGCAGAGGAACAATGCCATGATTGATAACACCAGGATGAAATGAGACCGTGCATGTTCCCCACGAACCGGTGACGTGACGGTGCAGGCATACAGCTGAAGGGCAGAAGAGCTGAGCTCAGGTTCTCTGCAACAGAGGCCAAATGCAAGACCCCAGGGCAGCATCCCCACATCCCTGCTGGGTCCTGTGCCAGCCTCATGGGCCGACAGCCCCTTCACAGCAACAACCACAGCCAGTCGCTGGCATCATTTCACTCCAAGAATAAAATCCTGGATGGGATGTGCCTTCTCTGCAGCCCCAAACGCTGTGGGGATGGATGCAGAGGCTGGAGTCTGGTTAAGCAAGAAGGTCTCTCCTTCATGGCAAACCCTGCCATGCTTTTTTTAGCAGTGTGCAAAGCCATGATGTCAGAGCATGAGGATACTCCCTCTAAAAGGAGGGGGGAACCAACCTCTTCCTCAGGCTGAGCTTTCAGCAGCCCACGCTGCCGCTCAGAGGGACGATCCCCCAGATCTCCCAGTGAAAGCTACAGTAAACAGCACTCACAGTCAGACCTCACCGTGCAGCTCATACACCCCTCTACAAAGCCCCAGTGCTGCATCCTCCTCCCCAAAGCAGGGCGGAGGGATTCCCGCTCACCGAAAGCCCTGTTGTGAGCGCAGCTTGTGGCGTTTGCACAGTCAGGACTGACGAGCCCATTCTCCCCACCTCTGCCCCTGTGCTGCCCTCAGCAGCGAGGCAAAACAGGAGGGAGGGCTTTTTCTGCTGCCAGAGAGGCCAATGAGCGCTGCCAGCGCCCTTACATAATTGGGCTGGACGCTCCTGCACGCAGGGAGCATCGCTTTTCATGGCACCCAGGCCATCCATCCCCACCGCAGAGATCCCCGGGGCGGGGACACTGAGCCTCCACTTGTAAAAAGTCACTCCTACGTGTTACAGCTTCCAAAACCAAGAAAATCTAAAAAAAAAAAAAAAAAAAAAAAATTTAAAAAAGGCAGTTTTTTTTTCCTCCCTGGCGGGAAGAGGGTTAGTCATTCCAGCAGTGTGGCAGCAAGGGAATAAGTGCAGCTCTCCAAGGGAAAACTCCCAGCAAATAGCCATAAATAACTTGAGGCGGGGGGAGCTGGAGGCTGGATTATGGGATGGAGGTTTAATAACTCCCCGCTCTGCCGGCAATAAAAGCCGATCACAAAGCAAATCTCAGCCGTGTGCACGGGGAAGCTGCGGAAAGGCTGCCCAGGACAGACAGGAGCAGACCCACGGCCCCACTGAGGCTCCCATGGGAGACAGGTGCCAGCCCTCCTCAGGAGATGGCAGAGGGCAGGAACAATTTCAGACAGACAAGGAGCAGAAAACACTCCTTTATTTAGCTACCACCTCAGAGTCACCCTCCAAGGAAGGGCATCTTCCCAGACTGCCACTATGCGAGTCCTCCAAAAGCTCAATCACTTCTTTTTCTCAAAAGAGACCAAAACAAGCCAGAGACAGAATCTGTGAGCAATTTTTAAAAAATACTATGTCATTGTCTGAACCACATTCATGCATTTTCCCCCGTCACATAGGAAAAATGCAGTTTGTACTTGGGGAAAAGAAGTTTCTGAAAACCCAGCAACTGCAGCAGCTGTGAATAATTACAAATTAAACAGGCAGCACTAAAGGTTCAAACCTAAGGGCCATTCCTTAAACACATACCTTCATCCCCAGGACACTGACAGCAGTCAGTGGTATCCAAGAAGAGAGCACTCACAGAACAATTTCAGAAATCATTAGCACCTACTTTACTGACACACACTTGATGCCAAAACCCTTCACCATGAAAACATTTTTCTGCAGAGCTAATCATACTCCCTTCAGCATGAGGAAGATTCATCAGGAGTCAAAGCAGGTTAAAACAAGCAGTTTAGACATTTTGAAATTGTTTCTGCTTACTTACGATTTATCAGATCGGTTCCTAAAAAGCCTTTATAGGGGTGGGTCACCAATACAGGGCTCTTCTGGATACTAGTTGTTAAATTTTATATTCCGTTCCATCATAAGTTTTTTTCAAGCTTAAACATCAACATGTCACTCCTGGATCACGAGATCTCTTTACTGATTTGGGTAAGACAATAAAAACATATTGTTCCCCTGGCAGACAGAAACCAGGCAACACCTAGAGGCTCCCTTTGCCGGGGCCAGCTATGGCAGGTACAAACCTGCTGGGAACAAAAGGCAGTTTTACAAAGTTCTGGGGCCAGGGACACAGCTGCCAGGCACGCTCCATGACTCCTTATCCCTCAGGATGGGAGTCAGCTCTTGAAAGAAATTGGGGCCACAGCTGAGTTTGCGCCAGGTCCCCTGTCTGAGCGAGGATGCTGAGCTCCTGCTGCTGTCCCCGGAATGTCACAAACATTCAGGGAACAGATGTCTGCAAAAACATCTGGTTGATTTAAGCTGCTTGGACCACATGTATTCACACAGGACAGGGCACCACACACTGCCAGCCTGCTGCTGCACACTAAGGTGACATGGATGTGCCAATACAAGTGGTTTCACTGGAAAATGCTCCCTTGCAGGGGCCACAGCGTTCACACCATGAACAATCCCTTCCTTCAACTCTACACCTCCACCCTGCCAGGACTCATCTAGAAAAACATTCCAAAAATGACAAATTTTTAAAAAGCCACACTGAAACTTAAGGGGGTACACACAAACCAAGCAGAACCAGCACAGAAGCATTGGTTATCCCTTTCAGGGCCTGAAACCACCAGCCCCATCCATGCTTCCCACCACAGAAAGGCAGCTGCAGAGCATTACAGAGATGGGAATTTAAAAAAGAAGAAGGAAAAGAAGGTCACAAGAGAAGAAGAACGTTCAGCTTTGGCTCGTTGGTACTCTTAACCCATTCCCAGCCCTCCTGTGACCCACAGCAGCATCCTGAAGGTGACCTGCCAGCTGTGCCAGCACACGCTGAGCTGACGGCTGTGACGGACCAGCGAGGCAGAGGAGCAGCTCCGGCATCCAGGAGCCCCACGGGGCAGCACGGAGAGCAGGGACACTGCCTTGGGTGGCAGCCCTGGGCCACAGGCACGTACCAGCAGAAAGTGCTGCTCCCCCGGAAGCGGCGAGGAGAGGGAGGGACCTGAAATGAAGCCGAGCAGGCACGTATCCCTAGGAGCGGCACACTGATGGAGCACAAACCGGGATACTGATGGAGCACAAACCTCACGAGCAGCACTGAGATGGAGCAAGAGCACTTCTGCCCCACGGGGAGGCGGGGAATGGAGCCCACCAGCTCCCAGCAGCTGCTTGGGCAGCAGAGCCTCTGACTGCCACAGCCATCCTCCCTACAGGACAGCCACTGTCGCAAAAGGACACAAACAGGAAAAGATGTCTTACATCCTCTAAAAACAGCAGCCTGGCTTTTTGGCTTTTCAAATGGGTTTCATTTTTTTCTTCCCTTTTCCAGACAGAACCGGCTTGATCCATAAGAATGCTTTACAGCTCCCTGGCCAAATGGTTTCCCATACTGCCAGACAATAGCTGCCCCATGGTGCCAAACCAGCCTGCAATAAATAACCCCCAGAGCACAGCAGAGTTTCCCTGTGCCTGCATCTCCTCCTGTTCCTCCCCACAGCCTTTCTGCCGCCCCTGGGCCACCACACACACTCGTGCTTATCTCGGCCTTCTAAATATAACACACACGGCGAGACAGAAGGCCTTAGCCAGGCATGCACGCCTGGCAGCAGCAGCAGCACTGACAAATCCTGCGGGAAAAGGAGCGCAGGGGGCCTGGGCAACAGGAGAGACACGGACGTGGGGCCCGGAGGTGCAGGCTGAGCGCAGCCTTGGCTCCTGGCGAGAGCCGCTGGGCGGAAAAGCCAAAGAGCCAAAGTCGGAAGGAGATGTGGAAACCATGGGAAGCTGTGTTGGGGTTTCTCCGAGGGAGGAGTGGGCACGGCTGAGCGTGTCTCCAGTGGGTCAGGGTGGGTCACCCACACACTGGAGCTGAGCTCTGCCCAGGCCCAGCCAGAGGCCCAAAGGGATGAGGGGCTCTCCTCCTGCCGGGGACGTTCTCAAGCCCCAAGAACACTAAAAATCAGTACTACTACAAATGCTGGCACTGAGGCTTTCCTGAAATATTTTCAGGATGCCTTCATCCCGAAATATTTCAGGGATGCCTTCAGCCACATGCCCAGGTGGGTCACACGGCACCACCTGAGGAGCTGGCAGAGGGGAAGCCTCTCTTTCCTGACGTCAACCCGACTCACCGACATTGGCAATTATTTTCCCAATTCGCGTCCCCACATCCTAGCCCCAGGCCCCCCGCTCCCTACAGCTCTGCAATATGCTCAGCCAGGACCTAACTGCCATGTTTTTATTTATCCTGTGCTCCGCACCTTTTCCTTGTGGCCGTGCTCGATCCCAGGGCTGTGCCAACCACACAGCAGCAACTACCTAATGCTGGAGGAAAAGAAGCCTATAGAAATGCTTCTTTTTAAGCACAACTGACAACCATTTCCTGTAAATTCCGATCTTGCAGCGGCACAAAATTCAAAAACTACCTGCTCCTCGCCTGCTGGAGGGGGGATGCTTCCAGGCATCCTTGGAAAGAAGGGGAACTCCCCTTTCTCCCTTTTCCGGGGATGCTGGTGCCGACGAAAACCACGAAAAGCCATCACCCCCACCCTTCATCGCCAAAGCCCCCCAGGTCCTGCTTGACCGGCCGCTGTGCATCCATCACCCACACCCTCCTCCCATCTCCACCGGCGATGCTCTGGAGGTTTTAAACCCGAGGTTACCCCTCCTTTCTCGCGCAGCTGGGTGGCTCTGGGGACAAAGCAACGAAACCAACGTGCGGAGAAAAGAAAAAAATTTAAATGTTTTTTAAAATAATTTAAAAAAAAAATCAAGCGGCGTGGGCGGGGGGCGGCCCTCGGCCGGGGGATATCCGTCTGACCTTTTTGACCTGGTCCTCCTTCAGCTCCGTGAAGTAGTAGGCCAGGAGCTGGGCGGCGATCATCCTGCCGGCTGCAGCGGCGGCTCCGCACGCAGCGATGCGGGGCCCGGGGATGGCCGCGCCGAGCCCGGCCCAGCCCGGCGCCGCCCCTTCCTCCTCCTCCTCCGGCCCGGCCCGGCCCGGCCCCGCCCGGCCCCGCCCGGTGCGCGGCGGGGCGCTGGGCCCGGCCTGGAGCAGCGGGCCGCTGTCCCCCGCATCTCCGAGAGGAAAAAATAAACAAAAACCCCTTCTTGGTGACCAGTGGAATCCTGGCGTGTGCCAGGGATAGTGAGGGCAGCAGGACCAGAAAAGTGATTCTCCCCTCTGCTCAGCGCTGGTGGGGCTGCACCTCCAGTGCTGTGTCCAGTTCTGGTCCCCTGGATTCAGGAGGGTGCTGGAGCGTGTCCAGAGAAAGGCAGTGGAGCTGGGGAAGGCTCTGAAGCACAAATGTGATGAGGAGCAGCTGGGGGAGCTGGGGTGTTGAGCCTGGTGAGGAGGGGGCTCAGGGCCACCTTCTCTCGCTCCTGGCAGGAGGCCGCGGCCATGTGGGGATCAGGCCACAGGACGAGGGGACATAGCTTTGAGCTGTGCCAGGGGAGGTTTAGGTTGGGCATTAGGAGGAACCGCTTTACATTGGAATGGACAATGCACTGCCCAGAGAGGTGGTGGAGTCACATTCCCTGGAGAGGTCTAAGGAAAGATGGGGCATGACACCTCATGCTGTGGTTCATTGACATGGTGGTGTTAGGGCTAGGTGCCCTCAGACACATGGCGTGATTCTTACAGTGATCCTGTGCAGGGCCAGCAGTCAGACTTGACGATCCTCGTGGGTCCCTTCCAGCTCAGGATATCCTATGATTCCATGATAACACGCTGATGGAGAGAGCTCCTCCTCCCCACATCTGTTGCCCACTATTTTGCCATGTTGGAGCGCATTCCCCTGCACCCCAAGGAGACATCCACCACCATGAGGGCTCTGAGGGTCCACACGCACATAAGCAAAGTGACACAGGGCCCCTCCAAAAAAAAAGCTGAAGGCCAAATGCAGATGTCAAGTGACACATGCCAGCAGCCTTGCCTTGCCTGCACTCTGTCCATGCACAGGGACAGGAACACACACCCATGCAAAGGAGGAGGTGTGATTTGCACACAGATTATTTACCACACTATAAGTGATTAAAAATCCACCGCTTGAATTTCCTGCTTCCTTTTTATTGCTGCTTTAATTAAATGGCTTCACTGGCTAAAATCAAGAGCTGCTTTGGCAGACACATCCTCCTTCAGACTGCCCTAGTCACTGCAGGCAGGGTGGGCAGGGTTTCCTTCTCTGGCTCCAAGCTCAGAGAGATTTTCATCACACATTTCACTGCTCTGTACCTGTTACTCCTGCTCACTTGCGTGGCCAGCTGAGGAGCAGACGTGGCCATGCTCCCTGGCACCTCACTGCGGGCACAGGGCCCTGCCACCAGCACAGCTGGAGCTCACAGCTGGAGCCCACGGGTGGCACAGGGACAGGGGGCTCAGCTGAATCATCCCAGTGTGCTGCAACGTCACCCAATCCCTTACACAGACTGACCAAGCTCTCCTGCAGATGTAATTCCCTGCTCAGTCACGCTCCTCCTCTGCTGCTGGTCAGAAACTATCTTTAATTCCCAGCCAGGCTTGCTCCTGTTTTCAATCCATCTGTCATCTGCTAAACCTTGTCTTTCATCTGAAATCACCCTCCTCACTCCTGCGTGTTCACTTTCTATAAATACTCTGGAAGTAACCCTACACATTCACAGCTTGTGCTTCTCTAGGTGAGACAGACTTCGCTCTTTTTGGTCTGAATGCTGCCTGATACTGCTCAATTCCCACAGGATTTATGTTAGTGGAGCTGCCCCTACGTGTGGTTTACATGTGCTACTATCTCCTCCTGCTCAGACACCCCAAACACCACCTACATGCACAATACTCCCCTCAGTTACCTTGCTGCAGGAATGCTTGTTCATTTAAAACACCTGGACACAAACTTGAGTTGTTTTCAACTAATCTTTGACCAAATAAAAGGAATTCAAAGCATCCCCTCTGGCTCTCAAGGAATTTCAATCAGACAGCTAAAATACTCAGAGTGGTCTTCTCTTTAACATGACACCTGTTGCAACAACATGCAAGAGGAGGACATTTGGTTTTTTGTCTGCCAAAATTGTGACTTCTGAATGTCATAGATCACTAAAGTGGCCTTTAGCGCCCTGATGATTTGTATTATAACATATTTCCAAACTCAGAAACAACAGCCTCAGCCTCAGGTTTCCTTTAGGCTACATGAAGCAAAAAGTAAGTTCAAAACATCACTAGACAATCCCTCTTGGTCGTGTGCAATGAAAATAAAACCTGCACACAGCACAACCCCCCAAATAAATTAAAGAATTAAGTCTACACTGGTGCAGGAGGGGTTTCATGTGACAAAGTCAAAAGCAATTAAGAGATGGTTAAAAAAGTATTGCAAATAATTGGGTTTGTCTTCAGTTGTTGAGCATAGCATTCAGGAAAAATAAACCTGACAGAGTAAAAGCCACTGAAGAAAAGGTAACAGTCCATCCAAGGCAAGAGAGCTGCAATATTTAAATGTGTGGTATTTTTAAACTGCTCCGTGCAAGGCTAGGAGCACATGACCACCTTTGATGCTGTAACCAGCACTGGGATGAATGATCTTCCCCCCTGCCAGGGAGCAGATATCCTATGGACACCCCAACCCTTGTCAAGCCCCCCTTGCACTGCCAGGCCAGCAGTGAGAGCCAGGTTTTGGGGGGCCCTGGGAGGAGCTGCCAGGCAGAGCAAACAGCTCCTCACTTCTCCTGCCACAGCATCCAGCCCTGGGCTTTCCCTTCTGCTTTACTGGAAGGGATCAATTCAGCAGCCAATTAATTACCAGCATCTCAGGTACTCTGCCAGGCGCCCAGAAGGCTATTTTGAAAGCCACTGTCCTTTAAGACAAATTACTGGAGGCTGAATGTGGCACCTGATGACTTGCAGCTATTTTGATTGAGCTCTAATCTTATTGGCCCCATTTAACGCTACCCAAGTGTTTCAGCTGACTGAAGTAATTCTGTGAATCAGCTCTCCTGGATGTGGGTAAGATTTTTTCCCCCCCCTTTGCCTATTTCTTCATTAAATGTTCACTGCTCTATACAAGTCTGCATTTGAACTGTACAATGAGTGGATTTTTTTCTTTCAATCTTATCACATTGTTTTGATGTACACAGCTGATAGATGCTTCCTACTTTTGTAAGAAAAAAATAAAGTTTTAGTTGTGTTTGCTGGGGTTTTTGTTTTAGGTGTCTGGAAAATGCTCGATCCCCTTTCTTCCCACACTCAAAGCAAAGTGAAAGAAAGCATCATCTCTAATAAACACTAAATTCCCAGTTCGTGACAGCAATTCTGACTGAGGAGGGAGAGCTCCCATTCCCAGGTGCTTGCACAGAAGAAATCACCATTCCTTTGTGCTGAACTTAATGCAGAAGCTACTAAGAAAATCTAAAAGCAGCAGATAAAACAGTTTGATGAGCAATTCAGTTGAACAAGTTTAACCACATTATATGCAATTTCACCTTGCCAGGAGGCACAGCAAGCAGGCACTACCACACAGCCAGCCAGGATGCTTTCTTTCATGCTTTCCCTATGAAAAAGCCAGATTAGCTAGGAATGCCCTGAGGGGAGCTCATTCCATGCATGGGAAAGGCCATTCCATGTGTGGACAGAGCCCTGTACACCTACAAAGTGGTTTTTATGCTCCTGGTACAGCATTCCAGGAGTATGTTTCCAAAAGATGTTTGAAGCAGGAAGACTAACAAGGGGTTTGGCCCATTCTCCTGGAGATGCTCCAGGGGAAGGTGAGCTACTTTTTAATGAAGTCCCACGTAGGAAATGGAAAGATAGAAACTTCCACAGATACTGAAGGGTTTGATTTGCAGCCTTGGAAGAAGCTTGGATTGATGTAAAAATAAAAGTTCACAAACATTAAGCAGAAAAATTATAAACTTATTTTTCTATAGTTAGTAGGAATATGCCTTAAGTAAGTAAGAAACTATTGAGTAATTTAGTGAAGGGTTTTATAGTGTAGTAATGTAATTGTGTAGAATAAGCTAAGAGTTTAGATGTTATAAGAGGCATATGTGTGTATGTGTAATGGTAAGCCAGTGGATAAAAGTATACATAATGCAGCAGAATTAAGTGAAGATGATAGGTTAGAAAAACAAAATAAACTTTGCAGCAACTTTTCACTGGATAAGAATGTTGTATATTGCCTTGTAATGAAAAAACTTGTGACTACTCTGAGCTAAAGCCGACTTCTTACTCCTCTAAAATCTCATAGCCTTTGGAGGCTGATGTTTATCTGAGCAATAAATCATTTTTAGTCTCATTCCTTCATCAAGGCATCGATAATACTCCCCTGCCTTTGGAAAGGTTTTGGCACTGCTCACCACACTGAGCATTTCAGGGCTGAAGACACTACACAGGCCTGTGGGTTTCAAGACTTCAATCCCCCCAGAGACAAGGCAGTGTTTCTGTAAGGTGTGAACTAAGCAAGTAAGGATCACAAACAGCCAGGTCTAGACTCTCAGCTCTGGCCATGATGAGAGGACAGCGGAGAAGGAAGCACATCCAGCAAAGGAGGGGTGTTTACTGATTCACATGGGAACGCTCCTGGGGCAGATGGAAGTGCTCTGTGCCTCAGCTCCCCATACCTGAGCATCAGTCAGCTGTGTTGGCTTTTATTTCTTTAAACCAGCTGCTGTTCTTCAGCATCAGAGGGGTGCAAAAAGCATGGCCCCCACAAAACCAAGACAACCAGAAAGCAAATAAACACAAGCCCCAAACTCATGGCTTACAATTAAGCCCCATTATTTGGAAGGTCTGGATGATCATTCTCTCTCAGCCTCTTGGTGATTGCAAGGTTCATTAAGCTGGGAACAAACCAAAATACTCCAAATTTAGTTAACTGCTACTTCCAAAAGCTATGGGTTGCCTGAGCAATCCTGCAAAGGACTTCCCACATCTGCACATACGTGAGGAAAAGAGGAAACTGCTCCCTGGAGGCTCACCCCTACAAAACCTAACCTCTAGCTCCTGCGGTGCACAGCAGAGCTCCTCTGTGCTGCTTTCCAGCCTTCTGAGGTTTTCCAGCTCAGGTCCAGCCTGCTGACAGCCCTTGGCACTTGGCAGGCAAGTCCACTCACTTTGGTCTTCTCTTACACACCAGAAGTGAAACACAAGTGCAATCTAACCAAACTGATCTCTCTCTTTTTTCCCTTCCTATCCTAGATATTCACCATTGCACCTTCTTTCTCTCCAGTGTCAGAAATACAACTAATTTTACATCTCCGCAAAGGAAAGCAATAACAATTCCAGTTTTCTGACTCAGCTTGGGCCCTGCACCAGTTAAACATTTTTTCCATTGAGGTGAGAACTGCTGCATCAAGCAAGCATTTTTTATGGTGTATTGGTAATAAGTCGTTATTGCAGCTCATATACCTATAAATCACACCACACACACACATATTTACATGCAAACAGAAATATATCAATAACTCAATTTGCAAGGCAATGCAAGAGTGTTTGTGTTAGGGGGACAAACCCAATGTCAATGAACTACCTTTCCTGACTGGAAGGTGAAGCATTTGTTTCATTTCATAAAACATCTCTTGACTCCAGCAAACTGAAATGAGCACAAGTGCAGATTTTTTACATCTACTAAATGTCTGTGCTAGTAAACAATGTTAAGAGAAATTATGCTGAAAAAATGCCAAAATATGGAGTGCAAACTGCTTTAAAATTTCAGAAGCAGCAAGTTTAAAGCATTTTCAGTTGTTTGATTCAAATGTTACTTTCAGAAGAAGCACTTCAATATCTGTTAAAGGATGGATGCATAACCAGCAACTCACTCAAGTGATAAGGCAGTTACAATAATTTAAACAAAGGAAAATATAACCTAATTTACTGTACTATATGGAGATAGTTCTCCTAAATCTGCTTTCAGCTCCTCACAGATCATTGAGCTCATTTGTTGAAGTTTAGCTCTAACACACCTGCTGTGTGGGAAGACTTTCAAAACCAAACCTGTCCTTCAGGCCTGCAAAAGCAGTCAGCCTCAGCAGAGGGCTGGTGTCTGTGCACTGTTCCAGGCAGGTCTGAATGGCAGGGTCCAAACCTTAAGCTGTTGTTAAAGGGCACTGTTGTAAAGTGCCTTTGCTATGTGAGCAGTGAATCCATAGCCAAGAGCTCGTCCTTTCACACAGGGAACACAACCTGCCCCTCTTTTGTGGTTTTCCACCAACACCAAGCCAGGTGACACCTCTTAACCCAGCCTAAGAGGCCAGTTTCAACAAAGGATCCACATTTCTCCTTCATCCAGCATTTGATGCTAGCAAAAATCAGTTTGTATCACAATTCCAGACCCACAAGGTGCCAGCCATCATTGCCAAGGCCTCAGGTTTGTGCTCCTTTTCCAACAAGCCCCAGTGCGAGGTACAGTCAATATTCAACAGTCAGACCCCCCCATGGCCAGTCAATATTCCCACCACATGGGGCTCTCCCCAGCAGCTCAAGGCCCTGCACCCTTTAGCTCAGCAGGGGTGTAAAGCAGGTACTCACTTGGCACAGTGGGGAGCAGCAGGAGCCAGGGACATCCACAGCACCGGGCTCCTTCCGTGTGGCCATAGCAGGAGCACCTCTTCTTATGTCATATGGCCATCACAGAGCACTGCCAGCAACAAAAAAGGCAGAATTGTAGCTTTTCACACCTCCCTCCACAGCCTCAAGATGTCTCTGAAAGCCACACACCCCACAGACAGGTACACTCTTAAAAACCCCTCCAGCAGCTGGGATACAGCAGATGCACGCTCACAGCTAAAATCAGCCTAAGAGAGAGAGGAAATTGAGGACATATGGGCTGTGGACCACAGGTGTGACCCAGAAGAATGATGGAAATAAGGAACATGAATTTCAGCTAGGCACTGGCCCTCACATAGTCCCAAGGTACAGTGGTGCCCTGAGATTCCTGCCACACACAGAGAAGGAGGGTTTAGCAAGCAAATGTGCAAAAAAACACCTGAGTCCTGTTAACAGTTTGTTATACTAATTAAAAAAACCCACAAAAGCCTTGGAAAAACCAAAATATTCACATTAAAAATCAGTGCAGGAAGACAGTCACAGATGCTGGGCTTGCAGCTAAGCATCATCCAGGAGCAACCGCAGACTTTGAGCTGCTTTGTGATAACCTTGTGATACTTTTTCTTTTTTTTAGTTAAAGTTCAGAGCTGTCTTAACAAAGGCTAGAGGCAGATGCAAACAGCACCACTGAGCAAAATTTTGGTTTCTTCAACTTTACAGACTGCTGTCATGAAACATTTTAGAGTGGAGTCGGAGACCCAGTGGGATCAGCCCCAGCCAGGTCAAATACAAATCCAGAAGAGAGTCTTGACCCCTATCTTCATTCTCAGATTTTCAGACACAAAACGAAATGTAGAGGTGGAATAAACAATTTTCAATAAACAAAAACTCGTGTATGTGTCAGAAAGCAAGTTCTTGTTTTAATTGAATAGATTTCTCCATCCCCCTGACCCCTTCCTGGTAGGAAACCTGAGAGTCTGGCTTCACTGTATAGCTACAAAAGATGGGTGATGAACATTTTTCTAATATAAAAAATAAGCTTTTCTTGTCATCTCAGTGCTTTAAATGGGGAACCCAGCTCTACTGACTTCCTGGTCAACAGCTCTGCCCCCAGGTTTCAGCTGCAGTCCCAGTACTCACTGCAGCAAGAGATAACCCCATCCTGCTTGTCTTTCTCTTCCTTTCTTGAGGAAGATGCAATTTTTAGGAAAGCAGAAGTTTTCTCACAAGAGCCCCTGTATCCTGGGCCACTGCAGCTCATCCCTGCTGGCTCCTTTGACAGCTGCTGAGTCCCCCAGTCCCATCTGGGACCTGACCCAGCACTGACAGACCCATGGCATCCCTGTCTGCCAGCAGGATATTTCTACTCTGACATTTGACATCAATACAAACAGATGTTTTAATCACAAGTTTTATCTATAACCTCATTTTGGACAGATAACAGCAACAGCCTGTGGCTATCAGTCAACATTCAGACCCAGAAAACACCCTCAGCTGTTTTATCACCTGCCCTCTGTATCAGGTGCTGCACATTCAGGTTGCCAGCGTGGGTTTCAGGCTGGCACAGGTGAGGAGCTCTCATGCTGTGCAGGGTCAGCCTGGCCAGTGCCTCCCCTCCCCTCCCAGCAGCGTCACTGCACGTGGTTCAACAGGCTGGAGGGATGAGCACCCTCCTTGCAGAGATCTGTCACCACCCCATGTCCCCCCAGGGGACTTGTTCCTCACTCTGCAGCACTGCATGTTCAGAACAGCAGGTTTGGCTTGGGCTCTTAAACTTCCACCAGAGCTGGGACAAAAAATCCAAACGACTTCCAACTGCACGAGAGGAATTTGCTTTAAAAAAACCCAAATTTTTCACATACCCTCGGCTTTATCTGGAGAGCAGTCTGGAAAGTAAGACACAGCCACCAGCACAAACAGGATCCTAAATATATTTGAAAAGCAAAAGAGCCTCTCTGCAGTCGAATGGCAATGGTGCTTCACTTGGATCTGCTTTCCAAACACTTCCACAGCACCCCCTTCCAATCACAACATGCCACTTCGAAATGCCAGTACCACTTAGCTCCTGAGCCTATTAGACCATGAAGCAATAAACCCAGAGAAACAAAAATAACCCAGATACCTACTTTAGCAGCCAGTTGAGTAGACAGGTGCTATCCCGAGGGTTCCATGGCAAAAGCATCCTCAGAAATGCCATACCTTGACCTTTGCACAACAGGTTCATGAAGCTGCTCTCCAAAAGCTGTGGTGTCTTCCCAAAAGGTGCTGATATTAACTATGGCCCTTTGTTTCTTTGCACTCAAGGTTTCTCCCCGTCAGCTTTCTGGCGTTTGCCAGTGTGGTGCACGCTTTACTGGGCAGATATTGAGCTGCAAATTCCTTCATACTTCTCTATCCACAGCATTCTGCAGCTAAAGCTCTAGCTGGCCAGCAGATGAAAATGCCACTTACTGCTTAGTCCTGCTGCAGTTTGTTGAATTAAAACCTCTTTGTTTGCAAGCTGTAAACAAATTCTTCTTAATCTTTCAATAAAAAATGTCAATTATGCTCTCTAACAATGTAACTTCATTGTGATGAAAGAAGGCATTGCTATTGCTCTAATCATGATAACATATCAGCTGCTTTTAGAGTCAATTCCTTTTTGTGCAAAATTTAATGACCATGCAATTATTCAAATTTCAGACTAACAGACTGAGCTTTAGACCTACAGCTCTGAAAACCCTTTTTAGACCTTGCTCTGAAAACACACACTTGAATGCAACAGAAAAGGCTCTGGAGCAGAATTTCTGAGTTCGGAACACAAAACACCTTTACAATTCCTTCAGCACAGCCAGACTTGGGCCCACATTAAACACAGCTACTTCATTGGAGAGCCAGGGGAAGAAAGCCAAATTCTCAGCATGTTATCACAGGCACTACCCAGGCCCTCAGCTTTCCTTTGGCTTCACTGGGAACCGCGTTCATGTCCAGTTTCCTCGACTCTCTCTGGTTTCAGGGCATTTCCTGCAGAATCGCTGGCCACAGCAGATGTGCCCTTCAGGCATTTCAATTTTTTTTTTTTTTCCCCCCTCATGCCAGTATTTATCCCATTTGTTTCCAGAATCAACTGCTGCTCCCAAATCAGCGTCCGTAACTTTCTGCTTTGAAGAGTTCAGGATGAGCCTGCTGGGAAAGCACCTTCCTTGTTTGCCTGCTCAGACCCTCCATGCCTTTCCACCGTGCATTTTCTCCTCCTGCTGAGAGCTCCCCTCTAGCCCAAGTTGTCCATCCCCAGCTGGTCTGCTCCATTAACCACTTCCATCCCAATCCTTTATTTGTGTTTCCCTGCACCAGAGGTGGCTGCTGCTGCTCCAGGACCTCAGCTCACCCCACAGATGAGCACGGAGGGAAATGCCTGGGCTAAGCTCAGCCCCATGAGCCTCATCCCCTCCACACCTCCCTGCTCTCCAACTCTTGTGGCAGCACAGAGCAGCCTTTTTTTAGCTCCCAGGAGGGGACAACCCTGACACGATGAGGACAGTCCTCTCCAACGGGCTGGCAGCAGTCCCAGTCCCACCACTGAGCAGGTGGCCCAGCATCCCTGGCCAATACAGCCCTATGGGAACGGGGCTTCCCTCGTGCACAGAAAGCTGAACATCCAAGCAGCAAATTGAGAAGAACAAAAACAACCCTCAGAAAAGCAAACTGAATCAGTAACACAGGTGGGTTTGAGAACAGAACCCTGTTCTTAAATGCCTGAAGCTGGGAGCTACATCTCACCTCCAAGTCCAAATAAAATGGAATAACCCCAGTGCCTCCCCTCCATTAACAATAAACACATTAATCACTTCACTCAGTTAATTCCCTTGAACAGTCCTTGTAATTAACAGCTCTTACCGTTTCTCACCTTGCACTGCTGTCATCCCTTTTCTCACTATTAAGACTTACTTTAAACTTTTTCTAATATGTAGTAACAAATTTATGGGGAAGCTTTAATTGTTGATGTGCCTCTCCCCCCTCTTCTCCTTTCCAGCAAAAGAAGAAAATAAAATATAGTGGCAGTGAAACAGACTCAGTCTCCCTCCATCTCTTTTGGTTCTTGTTTTTTTTTAATATAGCTCTAGTTTGGTTTTTGTCTGGTTTTAACGTACACTTTTCTAGATAAAAACAAGAATTTGTGTTGGTTTAGGAGGGTTGAGTTGTTTTAGGTTTGAGATTTTTAAGTCAGGAAAGATCAAGACTGAAAGGACCTTTTTCCACTCCTACTAGCTGCTTGCCAAGATCCCCCAACATTTGGTTCTTCAACTCCTGCACAGGAATCCTTTCACCTGGAGCCCTTTGTCCATTTTCCTGTAGCAAATTCCTTGTGCCAGTAGGAAGGGCTTTCTGGAGGAACCCAAATCTGTTCTCTCTTCACAAACTCAGCTTTTCCTGACTCTAGAGGTGCCTGGGCTGTGTGAGGCCCCCAAAGACAAGAGAGCAGAGGAAATGTGATGAACAGGGATGGGGCTAGTATCTGGATGGTGTTAAAAAACCACACAACAAGATCAAAATTATTTTGGCATTCCCCTCTCAGACAGACAGGACCCATCATGTTTACAGCACCTTTAGTGTGCACCTGCAAGGTGATAGTATCAATGAGAGAAAGGAAAACATTAATTAAAATTCTGGTGGTTTTGTATCTTGCTTTCCGCATCAGCTTTGCAGCATGGATTCAGTGCTGGGACAAAGAAGACATCTGCCTTATTGCCCTTCCTCCTCTCCCCTCAACAGGCCACCTGTGTGCAGGAATAGATCCCTTCTATTATTGTTTTATCCATATCTGTGTATTTATCCCTTGACAAGCTACTGACTTTACAAGTCTGAGAAATGCTCTGGATAAGCCTGCAATGTCAGTTCAAGGCAGTGGTGGTCCTTTCCAGAGAAACTCTAAGTTTACCTAGAACAGGACAACATTGACCAAGTCTCCTGCTCCCCCTCCACCTAATTCCTGTGGTGACCTCAAACCCAAGCCAGTTCATTTCACCAAGCACAAAGAAGCAAATCAAGAAAGATGGAAGGAACAATACTTTCATTTTGGTATTACCTACATGTCAGCCTCAAACTCCTTCACTAATCTGCTAATCCTATATAATATTGACTTCTCAAGAAAGGAGATCATGCTAATCAGGATTTCTGAAGGATTTCCACATGATCCTATATTTACTTTTGAACTTTGTCAGAGTGACAAAGGGAATATGTCACCACTGAGCTGCTACTGCATTTTCTCTTATGGTTTATGAGTCAAGGACCAGCACTGTCCAAATCTACAGCCACCAAAATGTGTCTCTATCTGGCAACACAAGATATTTAGGATTATTTTTTCCCCATGGATGCAAAGGTAACTGCAATCATCTCCTGGGAATTTCTGAAAGACACAAACCTTATTTCCTTGTCTCAGAAATACTTCTGTCACACCTGTGATTTAAAGATCTTTCAGCTTTCCAAATTAAATGTATCACCTAGATGTGAAAAAATATCTTAATGTCTTAAAGAAGTATCACAACAAAATTGATAAATTCAAGCATTAAATGTATTAACTGGAGGGAAGGCAGGTGGAAATGAAGCATCACAAAGCTATCCAGGAAGCAGTAGAAAAGTAAAAGTAGAAAAACAAAAATCTAAGATGTGAGACCGGAACAATCCCATTTTATTTTCTATTTATAACAATGTAATGTGATGATCTGTAGCACATCCTGTTCAGCACAGCATATTCTGTTTTACATTTAATAAAAGGCCTCTACTTTTGTTGTGAGCTGGGGCTTTAAACTGAATCACCACACCTGATGGCACAGATGGCAGGGAAGTGTTGTGCTGCAGCAGTTTAATATCTGTACAAGAGAGACTGCAAGTTTGCACCAGTCCCTGAGTTTCCATGTGTTGACATGACCAGGAACTTGCTGCTGCATCCTTACCCAGATGGAGAACGTTCTAGTTTGGAGAAAGCCAAAGCACTGCATGTTTATGGGATGTCTTCAAAACCAGGAGTTGTCTTAGGTTGGAAGGTGTAGCTGGGTGTGTGTTCTATCACCATCTGTCAGAGGTGGAGCAGTTCTCTCCTGTTCTTTGGGCAGGTTTCTTTCTTTCTCCCACAACCAATCCCCCTCCAGGAGATCTCTGCTGTTCATGGCCATTGAGTGTCCCTGCATGGCTGAGAAAATTCCATCATCCATGGGGAGATGCTCTGCCCAGGGGAGGAGCCAAGCATTCCTACCTGGATACAATCTGACCTGGGAACAGCACAGCAGCCTTTGCCCCCTGCATTCCCAGAGGAGCAGCTTTCTTCCCACTGCATTCCCAGAGGAGCAGCTTTCTTCCCACTGCATTCCCAGAGGAGCAGCTTTCTTCCCACTGCATTCCCAGAGGAGCAGCTTTCTGCCCCACTGCATTCCCAGAGGAGCAGCTTTCTTCCCCACTGCATCCCCAGAGGAGCCCAGGCCCATCTCCCCCAGCCCTGGAGCTCCAGAGGAAAACTCCCCCCTTGTGCAGGATCCTGCTCCAGCAGAAGCACAGCTGGCACTGCAGGAGGGCTGAGCCACCCTGGGATGGGGCTGCTGCCACCTCCCTGACCCACAAGTTGGGCTGCCAGGGCCTGCTCTGACTCTGGCAGTATTGTTTGGGGTTATTTTTTGGGTTTTTTGCGGTTTTTTGTTTGTACTATTGCATTTGTATTTTTAATTTTCCTAGTAAAGAACTGTTACTCCTATCCTCATATCTTTGCCTGAGAGCCCCTTAATTTTAAAATTATAATAATCCAGAGGGAGGGGGGTTACATTTTCCATTTCAAGGGAGGCTCCTGCCTTCCTTAGCAGAGAGCTGGCTTTTCAAACCAAGTCAAGAGTGAAGGTTGTATTCCTGGTAAAATCCCACAGTGGCCAATCCTGCCCTGCTCCAGGATGCGAGCTTTGCTCATTGCCCCCCTCCCAGCTCAGCTGCCATTTCCCTGCCCAGATGTGCATGGGGGCAGATGTGTGGGAGCTGCCTGCAGCAAAGGCAGGAGCACCATGGCTGGGCCTCAGGGACCTCAGCAAGAGCTGCTGAGCACTTTGTGAGCAGTTTCAGGTCCATGTGATTGGATTCCACTACACCCACAGACTCACTGGGGGAAAAAAGCTGCATATGCAAGACAATATTATTGTGTGGGCCTAATCTGCTACAGGAAAAGGAATAACTGCAGCTGAGGTGTAAACTGACTTGGTGTGAGTATTTCCCAAAAAGACTAAAAAGAAAAATCAAAGCAAGATAGAATTTATTTCTATATGTGAGGGTTTTACCTTGTTTTGTTACTGATTTGCATTCCAATTGTGCAGAACAGGCTTTAGAATAAAAGTACAAAATGTGTTCTGCATCATACTCACAAGGCCATTGTGGGGAAAATTCCGGGGCATCGTGGGGCAAAAGTCTGCATTGCCTCATTTCAGATGTACAGGGACATACTTCATTCACAGGTGAACTTCTGTAGAATCCACTCCCCCAAAAAGGCCCAAAACCACACAGATAGTACAAGATTTCATGTGACAAAACACCTACTTCTCCTTTAGGGGCCTAAAATAGCTTAGAAGAGCTATTCCAGGCCCCACATAGACTCTGTATCTGATTCTTTTCTTCTTCTACACCCAATCCCTCCAGATTTAACCTGTTTATCACCAGCAGTAAACTTCCATTCCAGATAACTGCCCTTACTACATAAGAAGCTTTGGTTCCTGCAGCTCTGTGGATTCTGAAATAAAAAGTAAAATACTAAGTTTCTTGACAAAAGGAGAAAAACATAAAGTCTGATATGATTTCAGAACTTTTCCCTTCCCAACTGCTTGGTATAGCAAGCTCAGCACCATGAGGAATTCCTTCAAAAGTGAAAATTATTTGCAAGTATCTTCTACCCATCCAGTAACTCCAACACAGACACAGAGCTGTTGACAACAGAGCTGTTGACACATTTTGGCTTTTTTGAAAACTACAAAACAGCAAAAGTCTGTAGCTTCCAATTTTGAATTTGTGATTGCTAAATTTAAACCCAGCAGCAGCCTTGTTACAAATTATTACATAAACCCAACTGCTTATCCCCTTGCACCACAGTTACTTTTGACCTAACTAGGCTTAAAGCACATTTCTTGGCCCCACTTTCTGCTGTCAGCCCACAAGGAAGCAAATACCCACAAAGAGAGGATTAAAAAGGATACAGGAATACTTGAGAAGAGAGGACACAGATTTGCAGCTTCTCTGTACCATATTATTGTTTTGGTTTGTTCTGGGTAAATCAGGTCAGGGACATTTGGTCACACAAGACTATAAGCTCTATCCACAAACCCCCTTCACAATCTGAAGTGCTGCTGTGTACCACTTACAGATTTATGCTTAAAGAAAGGTTTAGGTTTAAAGAGTTAGGTTTTAAGAAAGCTCCCACTTGTCTGCATGTTCTTCCCACAACTCAGATGATACACTGGACAGAGAAGCAAAGGCTCACAACAACACAGATTTATTTACACACTACAAACGGGCAGAGCAGCAGGCAACAGAAAATAAAAACCAAGGATAAACTCCTTTGCACAAAATAGAAACAATTCTCTCAGGAACATGCAAGAAGATAACAGAGGGAAAACGAAAGAGGAGACTTTCAGAAATTTAGGTGATTTTTTTTTTCCCTCTACACACTGTTTTGGTGGCCTGTTTGATACCCTCTATGTAGCCCTGACACAGATATTGCAGACTCTGTAGCTCCTTCTACATTCTCTGTTTCCTTCAGTATCAAAAGAATCAGTCACAGTCAGAATCCATGCAGCATTGGTTTAGCTTTATGTGACTCAGATGCACTGACATATTTTGACACAAACTGATATTCTGTGGAATCACATAGCTTTCCTTTACATTCATCTATTAAACATGCCTCCTGTCCTCAGGGAAATATTGTATTACACTTGCAACCAGTGCAGCAGCGGGGGAGCATCACTGACCAAAGGTCCATTCATTTATTTCACCTGCAAATTTATTGTAAAACCTGTGAAGCATTGAACAAATATGTCCACTAGATAAGATGCAACATCATAATCTCAATATTCTTTGAGCCAGGGCAAGACAAAACTAAGCACACGAATCCTAAGAAACTGGTGATAAACTCAATTGTGGTACAGTAGCTTAATTAAGATGTTGTAAAAAGACACATTTGGGTTGGTTTTGTTTTGTTTTCACTCTCCCATGTGCATTGGAGATGCATTGCAGGAAGTACAGAACTGAGTAGACTGTGGTATGCCAAGACATAATGCCGGTGGGGAGCAGAAACACTTAACCTAAGTTACCAAAACTCCACAATCCTGGTTGGTCAGAACCAGCTGCTCCTCAAAAGAAGGCACCTGTGTGCTGGTACCTGGCAAAGCTATCTGGAACCACCACCAGCAAACCCCTGCTGCACACACCTGGCAGGGCTGAAATTACTTGACCACTCATTTCTACTTCTGTCCAACATTATGCAATCTTTTTGCAACTGCAGTAATGAGGGCAGCTCCCTTCCCACTTCCATCTTCAGAAAGCATGAAAGTCACATCACACTGAGGGGCCAGCTCCTTCACTGTTTCCTGCAGGATCCTAGAAAAACTGGAAGGGAAGGGAGAGAAGAACAGAATATTTAAGCAGCTGCTTTCTGAGCTGAGATCTTGGTACTCGCCTATAAAGCAAGGAATCTCAGCTATTGCTTTCTTTTGCTTTTTCTCCTATTCATGAAAAATACAAATTTCTGTACACAATCAGATTCTAATTTTTATTTCTCCACTTGAATTTTGTTCAGCATGATGCCACACACTGCCCACATCTTCAGAGATCATGAAGGAGGCTCTCTTCTCCCAACTCAAAAGCTAATGCATCTATTTCTAGGCCTTGCTCACAGAATGCTGACCCACCTCCAAAAACTCAAGACTGCTTTCCATCTAGGAGACTCAGATATTGTCAAAATATACCAAAACACTGGAAAATAAATATTAGGTTCACTCAACATCCCAGAGAAAAGAGCCTCCCAGTGGTAACTGGGGTTGACTTTACAATTTTTGATCCAATGGCTAGGAAAGGGAAATGACAAAATGCAGTGAAATGTGTTGGATCCTCACCCCCTCTCAGGTTTTTAATCACCTCAGCAGAAAGCTGGTACAGGTATGTTTTCACAGTGAAAACAAGCAAACAGCAAAGGGAAGAGGTACCAAGGTACTCACTGCGGATGGAGCTTGTACAGGGTCCCATCTGCTCCAACAGTGATTTGCAAGCGCTCCACACCTCGGTTCTCCCTCTTCTTCTCCACAACAGCAGCCAGGCCTGCCCCACAGAGCCGGGCAGCTCTTGTTGAAACAGCTGCACACACCTCCTTGACGATGATGCTGTCCTCACAGGTGCTGTCCAGGCCCAGCTGCCGCAGGACGTGCCGCACCTGCGGGAGCGCGAGCCGGTCCCTGCGGGGAGCACACGGAGCCGTCAGGGAAAGCGCCAGAGCTGACACAGCTGTGGTCCAAGGGAAATGGGACCACTTCAGCTCTAACTCTCCAGTTCTTTCAAGGCTGGTTTCTGCCTGAATTCAGATGGAAAAGCTGCTCCTGCCATGCCCTTTGCCATGTTAGGCTGCATCTCCAGGAGGCACAAGCAGTAATCATCCACCCAACTCCCAAAGCCAGGAGGGAGCAGAGCCAGATCAGCCACGGGACTGCTACTGCAGATCTCAAAGCTCAGACACTCCTTTTGAGGCTTTCCACAGCAGAAAGTTTCAAATAGCCTAGAGACCATTGTAATCATGTACAGATATATGGGTATGCACATATTTGGGTATCACTGACTTCTTGCTTTCTTAAATAAGTGCTATTTGAAGTCCCACAAGAAACACTTAGCTTGATGGCTAAGGCCATCATTATCCAAGATAACCCAGGATGTGGAAAGGAAATGATAATTCATATAATTACAACAGTAATTCTGTAACTTCCCCAGTTTCTTATTTTTAAGTTTTATTGTGGAGGTGGGGGATGCACAAAGAAGAAAACTCTAACTGACTTAAATGACTTCTTGAAGGAAAGAGCTCCACACACTTGCAAAAGACTGTTTTCTAGGTGTCCCATAAGACTTTAAGGATTTAAACCACATAAATCTAACAACTTTACCTCTCAATCTGAGACAGGAATTTTGTTTCAAATATGCCTTTTTTCCTGAGAGATTCCGAAATGTGTCCTCTGAACAGCAGCCCTTGTTTGGTTAAGTCAATCAAAATTTGCCTTACTATTTCACCTAGGTACATTCCACTGGTCATTTTTTCATACCTGTTGGGTCAAAAGAGCAATAAAAATGTTCATTTAAAGAGATGGCTCTGTTTAGCATGAGGAGTGTGTACATGCCCTGTGAATGCAAAAAAAACGCAGTCCAAGCTTCAGAGCAATAGCCATTAAACTCCATTTTTCAATAATCAAAAATCTGTTGCAGTGACTTCAAGTGCAAACATTAATTACAATATACTTATTTATGCCAAATGGCAACAGAAGTAGAAAAAAATCCTTGCAATATTAAGCAGAATATAATGTTAAAGTCAGAGTCCACACTGAAGTGAAACTCCTCCCTGTCCCCAAATGCATTCAACAGTGAGTTACATCTAATCAATACTGTCTTTATCCAACAAGCTTGAGTTGTATTTTGCCTTTGAAAAATCGCCCTAAGAGGAGGAATAAAGTATGACCTAGACTTTGCAGGGAAATCTTAAAAGCCGCACTGTTTGGTAATGCTTTAAGATGAAAACAGTGCTGTGATAATAATGTAGGTCTTTGGGGTTTTTGTTTTTCTTTCTGTTTCTTTTCTTTTTTTTTATATATATCTAGGTTACTTACCAAGCAACAAAAGAAATGCAATATTAAAATTTCCTTTTTGATTATTCATTCATTAAGCACATTTTAAAAAGCAGCCAGTGTCTCTCAAAGACTGACTTCATCAGGTTCTTGGCATTAGGACCATCACGTTTACCTCTGTTTCCCAGGGTTTAATGAGCCTTCATCTACTTCTCTATCATATTTTGTCCTGATGTAGTCAATGCAGCCATTGTCACCAAATGCTCCCCATTCTGTATTAATGCACATTTTTCCTTCATTCCCTTCCACTATTTCTATGTTTTTCATGTCCTCCATGTAGCAAACATTGGTGCCTGTTCCTAGAAGGAAAGAAATTACAATACTTCAGCTGTAAAAGTGAAGCAGCAGCAGAAACTTATGGAAGATGATTGCAGTGCTCATCTTAAAGCTCTCTTTGCCACATCTCAAATTTCAAGGTCCCTTCCAACACAGGCCATTCTGTGATTCTATGCTTAGATATATTTCTAGATCAAAACCCGGAGGAACCTACTGGGGCAATAATCTAAAAAGCCCAACAAGAATTCATTCAGATTTTTAAAAGTATTTGTTTGTTCCATGGTCTTATGACTTGGCTACACAGTAACTATTAATGTACTTGTCAAAACAAGAATTCATGCTCTATCTTCTTGTATTCTTTTACCCTGCACACACTTGTTAGGCACCATCAGAGAGATGATCAAAAGTCCAGCAGGTTGAGGAACTTATCTGCTACAGATGTTGTTAAGTTTCCTGCTGAACACCACACAAATCTGCCAAGAACCCCAAGCAACTAATAACACAGTATATCAAACTCAAATAAAAGGTGCTGGCTTGCAGATCCCAAAGCCCAGCTCTACAGAGGTCACTTGACCATCACTGTACCTGCAATAAGGCCAATCTCACAGTTTGGATCCTCATAGCCACAAGTCATCATGGTCCCAACAGTGTCATTCACCACTGCTACAATGTCCAAGTCAAACTCCTGAAACACAAGTCACGATCAGCAGTGGAATGCCAGAGTGAGGGTGCATTAAATACACCAAAATGAGCAGAAAAAAATAGCTCACATTTCTTCTCCTGATAGCCTCTCTTAGCATATCAACAACATCTTCCCCCTCACAGTCTGTTGCCTTGAATCCTTTTGTCCATCCCACAAGCGTTCCCTGAAGCAGAAGAGAAGGAAAGTCGTAAGTTAAAACAAAGAGCAGACTGTACATTGAAAGCATCAGCTTTTTCTTGCCTCCCACCCCAATGCTTTTTTTTTTTTCCAAATAGCATCTTTTCCTGGACAGGTTACTGTGGGTGTCTAGTGCAGGCTGTGCTTGTGTATCTTTGTTACTCAACTGCTGATGGTAGTGGCTCCAGGTTTTCTCAGCTTTTTGTCAAGGCACTGCACTCAGTACCTTCTAAATCTCATTTGGAAAATGCTTTTGTCGTAACTCATCAAGCATTAATGAACATCTACTGTTAATTTTTGGGTCGTTTCCTTAAGAACATTTGGTATGATCCCACAACTCCAGGCAACACTAATTTGTTTCTTTTCAGACAACAACCACGCTAGACAGAAGTTGATTTCCAGGTTACATGAAATAATTAGCTTTACACTTCCTAAGTGGCTCTGGACTGTCTGTCCAAAGGGAAAAAAAAATAGAAGACAACTGGGAGAAAAATCGGATATTAAGAAACACCCTCAAGTTCTAGCAACAGTAGAAGACCAAACACACAGTGCAACATATTATGGGAAACAGATGTGTCTCACTCAGTTTGCCATCAGTACTGTAGAATTTGCTTCCTATCATTTCTCGAGACCTAAATGCTAAGCTGTGGGTTTAGGAGGCATATGAATTCATGTTTCCACAAAAGGCCAAGTCCTATTGCTACAGTCTCAACAGTGAGCTGAAAACTGAGACAGAGCAGACTAACTTCCAGGTTTAGAAGCTATTGTGAACCCCACCAGGACATAAAAACATTCAATAAAATAGCAGTCTCTCGTTTCCCCAATATCCTACATATTTGACTAGAACTTAGCAGTTCAACATCCCCTGCCCTTCTTGGAAATTCATAAAAATAGTATTTTCTTACATAAGATCTGAAAAGATAACAGATATTATATCTGTCAAAAAGCCAACTCTTCCAAGCTGAACAAGTTAGTTCAGGTCTGTCCACTGACACTCAACAAAAAGAAGCTAATGTGGTTGAGAAGTTACACAGAGCTGTGCAGCACAGCTTGGGAAACAACCTGGGACTGCAGCTGAGCAAGCAGGAGGAGCCATTTGTTATCTGTTGCAATTGAAGAGTTAAGGCAGCGTAAGGAGGCTCCTGGGTTATTAAAAATTTGCACTTCGTTTTGTTGTCATGAGGGCTTAACCTTTATAGAACAGAAACAAGTTCACATCCACCACTTACCAGAGACAAGAAGTGAAAGTTCTGCCTCCCATAGGCAGGTGGATAACACAGGATGATAACTTTCTCATGAAACACAAATGATTTGCAAAGTAAAGTAATAAATTCTCCAAACCAGCAAGTCAGCCTTGCCCAAAATGATGTCATTTACCAAGCAGAGGCAGAGCTGCCATCTGACCATTCTGTGCTGCAGCTCTTACCTTGTCAATGCTGGCTTGCCTGCAGGGGAAGGAGAAGGTGAAGCCCAGAGGAAGACGAGCACCTTTAATCCCCATATACTCCAGAAAGTCTGCTAGGCACTGGACAATATGGTCAAAGAGCTGGAAGGAAAGAAGAAGTATATAGATCTCACAAATAATCCCATATAATGGGCCTTGGCTGGATCAGTTAAACATTCATTTAAAATTACCTCTTCTCCTGTCCCTTGCATGATCTCCAAAGGAATGGCAAAGATTTTGTTATACATTTGCACTGATCTTCTTCTCCCGCTTTTGATTTTGACCAGCAGAACCCTGAAATTTGTGCCACCGAGGTCAAGGGCAAGGAACTTTCCTTTCTCTGAAGGAGAAGAAAGGTATTTCATTTTGGTATGTTGTTCTGACATTTGCCAGTCAGAAGAACATACTGATGACAGCACCGTTCGCTATGGCATTTATCTCATCAAGTCTACTAGCATGGGGCTGAAGATAACAGATAACATAGCAGGAAGCACTGGTTTGACAACATAAATCCCCCTGGCATGTGCCAGGTTAATTAGCACACTCCCTGCCCCCCAAAAAACAGAAAACAACTTTCCTGAACCGCCTCCTGTTGCAGCATTTTTGAGAGAAAGAGGACATGAGTTATGAGATTTGAGCTACTCCAGTCTAGGCCTCAGATTTGGGCCTTGTGGGCCTTCAAGCCTCTGACGCAGTTAGAAATTCAGAGCTTGCGGCGCAGATAGAAATAGTCTTAAGGTGTGATGGGGACCACTGGGTTGTCTGGGTGTGAATTAGTATAGGTTTATAGTGTAAGGTGTAGGCCATTTTAAGGAAAAGGTAAACAATATTGGTTTGCCAATCAGAGTGTCTTTGTTTTTGTAAACTATGTGGAAGCTTATATAAACTACCACCTTATCTTGAATAAAGGGAGAACGCTTGATTAACCACATTGGTTCAGATCTGCGTTTGTCTTGTCCAGCTTTCCGTTTTTCTGAGATTCCCTGGCTTTTGCCTCCAGGTGCTCAAGGGCTAACCTCACCTGTTCCATCTGGCGTCCCACGGACGAACGTGGGCAGCATCTTCACCGTGGCCTGGGCCTGCGTCTCTCTCTTGAGCCCGTGCTCCAGCTCAGCCCTCATCTTGTCCCTCAGCTCCCGGAGGATGGCGGGGGGCAGCAGCAGGGCTGCGAGCGCGGTGTGGAGGCGCCGGCGCTGGGCCGCCAGCCTGCGCGCCACCGCCGCCACCACCGCGGCCCCCCGGCCGCTGCCGCCCCGCGACCGCAGGAACCGCACCTCGCACGCGGGCACCAGCCTGCCCACCGCCCTGTGCAGGCGGCCGGCGAACCTGGCAGGGCAGAGACATCCTTCTTCAGCTCTCACAGGCCTTTGGGGCATGGTGCGCTTCGTCTCCATCGGCAATCAGGCCCCAACCAGTCTGGGAGAATAGCTGAAGGTTTCCAGTTTGGGAAAGCACGGGTTCAAAACCAGTGGAGGGAAGTAGTGGAGGGAGAGGGGAAGGGGAAGGGGAAGGGGAAGGGGAAGGGGAAGGGGAAGGGGAAGGGGAAGGGGAAGGGGAAGGGGAAGGGGAAGGGGAAGGGAGAGAGAAAGAGAGAGAGAGAGAGGGAGAGGAAGAGAGAGGAAGAGAGAGGAAGAGAGAGGAAGAGAGAGGAAGAGAGAGGAAGAGAGAGGAAGAGAGAGGAAGAGAGAGGAAGAGAGAGGAAGAGAGAGGAAGAGAGAGGAAGAGAGAGGAAGAGAGAGGAAGAGAGAGGAAGAGAGAGGAAGAGAGAGGAAGAGAGAGGAAGAGAGAGGAAGAGAGAGGAAGAGAGAGGAAGAGAGAGGAAGAGAGAGGAAGAGAGAGGAAGAGAGAGGAAGAGAGAGAGAGAGAGAGAGAGAGAGAAAGAGAAAGAGAGAGAAAGAGAGAAAGAGAGAGAGAAAGAGAGAAAGAGAAGAAAGAGAAGAAAGAAAAGAAAGAAAAGAAAGAGAAGAAAGAGAAGAAAGAGAAGAAAGAAAAGAAAGAGAAGAAAGAGAAGAAAGAAAAGAAAGAAAAGAAAGAAAGGAAAGAAAGGAAAGAAAGGAAAGAAAGGAAAGAAAAGAAAGAAAAGAAAGAAAAGAAAGAAAAGAAAGAAAAGAAAGAAAAGAAAGAAAAGAAAGAAACCCACAGTGATCTGCAAGTGTCCTAGAGGCCCAGGGGTCACTTGAGAAATCAACTGCATTTCCTCTGACACCATTATTTCAGGTGTCATGTTTTTCACGGAATTCACAGAATAATGAGTTTGGAAGACACCTTAAAGTTCATCAAGTCCAACCCAGCTCAAACACCTCAACTAAACCATGGCACCCAGTGCCACATCCAGGCTTTGTTAAACACATCCAGGGATGGTGACTCCATCACCTCCCCAGGCAGGCCATTCCAGAACTTTAACACTCTTTCCATAAAAAACTTTTTCCTAATATCCAACATATATTTCCTTTGGCACAGCTTAAGACTGTGTCCTCTAGTTCTGTCAGCTGCTGCCTGGAGAAAGAGACCAACCCCCACCTGACTACAACCTCCTTTCAAGAAGCTGTAGAGAGTGATTAGGTCACCCCTGAATCTCCTTTTCTCCAGGGCTGAACAACATCAGCTCCCACCCCACTCCAAACCCTAAAGCTCCTGGAACAGCTTGCCAATACCTAAGCCAGCTAGACCTCACCCCAAAGCTGAATCAAAGCTGGCAGTTCTCTGAAAAACCACACACATGTGCAGATGGAGGCTCTTAGCAATCATCCAATCCTCTTTAGTTACTCACTTGGGGTGGGTTTTGTAGAGCCCCCCATCAATCCCAACAGTGGTGCGCATCCTCAGCAGCTGCTTGTTCTCCCGGAGCCGGGTGAGGATGGCTGCCAAGGCGGCGGCGCAGAGCTTGGCCGAGCGGGAGGAAACGACGGCGCAGACGTGCTGAACAGCAACACAGTCCTCCTCAGAGGGAAACAGCTTCAGCTCTGTAAGGATCTCTTTTGTGTTGCTCAGGCCTTCCTTGTACCTAACCCCAAAACAAAAGAATACATCACCAAATGCAATAACATATAAATCAATACTTTGGCTCAAAAAGAAATGAGAGGAGACCACGACACAACCTATCAGACAGCATCATAATTGGTTCCCATAAACCAGTAATGTGTTCCCCACAGCATTCCCAAAGTACCCAGGGGAGAGAGGCTGCTTCCTGGGGTTCAGCACTTGGTGAGACCAATCAGCTTGTCGAGAAGAGAACGGGATAAACAATCCAAAGAAGGAGAGCACAAGAACAGATATACAGCTTCACCCAATACAACAAATTCCTGGAGTGACAGTGAGGACCAGGATCCCTCTTCAGAACATGAGAATCCCAGTTTTCCATGCAGTCCTCCATTAGCTGATCTATAACCTGTACTACATCTCCACAGCCCCATATTCCCACATCAAAGAGGCTGAAAACTGAAAATCTACACACTCAGGTCTCCAGAGAGGTTATTTAAACAACCTGCATCTGGGCTGTTTACCAGTGCACTTGTTACTGTGGTACTTTGATAAAACTATCTTACACCAATTCCTACTTTCAGAAAGGTCAACTTTTCTCCTAGGCAAAAGCAAGATCAAGCTGAACAGTTCAGGATTGTTTCCAGCACTCACAGATTTTAACTACACTTTCAGTATCACTGCTGTGCTAGTGAAAGACTAACTTTGAGAGTGGCTACTCTCAAGGAACATATTACAAGTTCTTACTTTTCCATTGCAGACACGTGTTTCATTTCAATCTTGCCCTTAGTAAGCAGAGCTGTCGACACTTTCCCATTGAAGAGCAGACCTTCCTTTGTCATTTTTAGGAGAATGAGTCTCACAAGTTCCCCCAAATACAGGCTGCTGATCATCTTCTCAAACCTGGAATGGAGCACAGGAAGGATTCCAGGTGTTCACCAGCTCCCCCCTTGAGCCCTCCACAGCATCATACCAGAGCAACACCTGGTTTTAACAACACATGAGCAACTGTAGCAGCAATTCCTTGGCCTGAAGCAGGGAGCTGTGAAAGGTACTCACCCTCTCCAGAAGGGAAAGATCTAAGATTAGACAGAACCAGCATCAAGTCATCTCAAGTTCACTTAAGACAATTTCTGTTCCAAAGGGGCTCTTGGCAAACACTGGAAAAGCACTCTGAGAACTCAGACTGCAAGTCAGTCAGGGGATGACTTACAGTTGTTTTCCAGGGTTGAGAGATCCCAGATCCAGCTCCCGATCAAACTCTGTGCGGAGGTCATCTAAAGCACCGTCGTCTCCGAAGGCCCCCCACTCCGTGTTAATGCACATCCTCCCTTCATCCCCCTCCACCAGGTCGATGTGCCTCATCTCCTCCATGTAACAGGCGTTGGTCCCTGTCCCTGTGGGTATTGGATAAGCCACTGTTTGTTCCATGTGTGATTTTTGCTTAAGTCCACATGTTTGGGAATAAGTCAGTACATTGCCTTTGGAAGAAAATACAAACACATAACCCTGTGGCACAGGATGCTCATACAGGCCACCTGCACCCGTGAAATCATCATTTCACAGTGAATGAAAAAAAACTAAAATTATTCTAAGATTTGATTTGTTTAAAAACATTTTTTTCTCTTTCAAATGCACGTCTGTGTGTCTAATAAAAGGCATCATAGTGCATAAAATGGAGAAACTGTGGAAAGCATAGATGGTACTAATGACCAGACGTGAGGGGAATTCAGCTTTTTCTGGACAGACACAGTAATTTTCTATACAGTCAGCAGAAAAGTTTAGTATGCTGGTCACAACTGAGTCCAGACAAAATGGGGACTGTGGTATTTGATGGCAATGTGATCAGCATAAAAACAGCTGCTTTACAGAAGGCAGCCAGGCTTGAAAACCCATTGTTTTTTTCCATTTTCTTTCTGCTCTTTCCTGTATTGTGAAATTCCCTCCTACTTCAGATTTGTAGCAATTCAACAAATTAGAGGGGAAAAAACCCTTCATGGTGAACAGAAAAAATTACCAATTATGAGTCCAACTTCACAGCGCTGGTCATCATATCCACAAGTCATCATGGTTCCCACCGTGTCATTGACCAGTGCCAGAACATCAATGTCTATGTCCTAATAGCATAAAGATGAGTGATTAACAGGGAAAAAGGCTCAGAAACCTCCTCTGTGATAAAGCACCAGCATGCAGACATACTCCCCAGGTTGCACTTTGAAAGCCTCATTCAGGAAAACTCCTCAATTGAAAGACACTATTTCCTTTTACAACACTCTTCCCACAGCTCCGTAAGGTTACAAATATCTCTGAATTCTCAAGTGTTTCACCAGCCTCTTTGCTTGAAGGATTTGTTTTTCTCCAATCCCACCTAATTTGCCAGAAAAGTGGCATATTATTGGTGTGAATGTTGTGATACTGTGCTTACAGGCTGTGTGAAAGGTTAATATCCTACCACCTGAGCAGAGCCCACCAAATGGGACAGAAACACACACAAATGCAGCTACAGTTGTGCAGCAATACCACACTCAAGTGGTATTGAGGCTATGCAGCTTCCTCTTTACTATGAAGTCATCAAGATATGAAAAGATGCTTTGTATTTCTTAGCTGGCATTATCAACAGCACCAAACAGGAAAAGCAAGACTTTCCAATATATTAAAACACAGTATTATTCAAAGGCTGTATGCTAATTCAAGGGCAGATTTAATCATGTCTTACTGCTGACCTTAAAAATTGCCATTGGTGGCTCCATCCTACAGACCGAAGCAGACAAGCAAGCCCTGGTGGAGTTAGGTGTGCCAATTTGAGATGACACTTTCCCCCTACCAACCTTCATCCCAACAAGCCAGGCTGTGAAACACAATGTGTGAAATTACTGAGTGTTTTATATCTCACCCAGTAGTTTCAGAAGAGGTTTCCTGGGGCTGAGACAGTGGGGCCAGACTGGTGAGCTGTCACAGCCAGTCTGGGCTATCAGCATGCAGCTCCCCAGGTGTTACCAGAGCAGGCTGAACTACAGCTGTGAGAGAGATTCAGATCCACCAGATGTGCAGGCAGGCTGGGCACTTGCTACTGAGCATCCCTAAAGGATGTCTGACAGCTCTCAAAAGAACCCACACACCAAGAGATGATTTCCCAGGAGGACCTTCTCTGGTTCAGCTCCAGCAGGTACAAAACTTGCCTGGTGCTTCTGGAGGGCCCTGTGCAGAGAGCTCACCACGTCTGTGTCCTGAACTCCTCGGACCCTGAAGTGTTTTGTCCACGCAAGAAGAACCCCCTGAAAAGTAACAGTGCAGTGATGACCCAAAAGCACACAAAGTTTAGCACACAAACCACAAAGCCAGTCAAGACTGAAGTGTGTGGAGAAGTCCATTATTACACTGAGCCAAAATAAGTCAGAATAGAACATCTTACCTTGGGGTACATGTCAGTACCAACACACCAAAAAGGTATAGCCATAAAGTCCCAATTCTGTAAAGGTTTTTCTCATTTTAAAGCACATGTGGCTTTCCTATGCTGATCACAGTCTAATAGCATTAAGCAAAAGGCATTTGCAGGACTGGAGCCCAAAGCACAGATCACTAGAAATAAGAGAGGCTAGAATGAGAGAACACAAAATAATTACAACCAGCCCTTCATTTCCCCAAGAGGTGTGTCAAGCAGCTCAGCTACAGATATTTCCTATTCAGAATCAACTGTAAATACAAAAAAAAAACCTGTGAGTGATTAAAGAAATAAAGATGCTTCAAGACACACAAGTGCACATCTATTTCTAACAGTGTTAATACAGGGGCACATGGTTCCTGTGGAATTGGGTACTGACTGAGCAGTAGAGTAGCTTTAGCTTAAAGATGATGCTGCCTTGAGAGGAGAAATGAATCAGTGACGAATTGTCAAGTCTAGTTAAATACTAAAAGTCACCCATGCCTTCTTCAGAGAGCTATGTAAACATGACCCCACATAAAAGCCACAAGGTAGCACCCACATTCAATAGCTTCTCCAAATTCTGCATGGAGCTCAGCTTGACAAGAGTGTTTCTTTATGCATCTTACCTCCTCCAGCTTGGTCTGTTTGCACGGAAAAGAAAACGTAAATCCAAGAGGTAACTTCTTATGCTTCAGGTTTTTGGTGTCCATGAAGTCTGACAGACAGTCAGCAATGTAATCAAAGAGCTGCACAAGAAGAGAGGACAGGACAGCTGGGCCGTGTCCCGCAGGCGGGCGCGGCAGCGCGGCGGCGGCAGCAGCGGTGCCCTACCTCGGCTCCGCTCCCCTGCATCACCTCCTTGGGTGTGGGGTAGGACTTGCTCTCCAGCTGGCTGCTCTGCTTCCCATCATCAAACTCCTTCACCCAGTGGATGTGAAACTGGGAGCCGCCCAGGTCCAGAGCAAGGAAGTCACCCTTCTCTGCAGCAGAAGGGACAGCCATCACTGCGGGTGGCCCCCGAGCGGGGCTCAGGCGCTGTTGGAACCCTGGTTACTGAGAATTTTAGACTTCTCGTGCTGACAAGCACTGACTCCCCAAAGAACACTATGTTTAACCTATGGCCATAGAGAAGACTTCCAAAATTAAATAGTAGAATTGAAATTATAGGTGTGTAGTTTGAATAGAAGTGTGTAATATCACAGAGTAATGTAGAGTGTAGTTTGAATAGAAGTGTGTAATATCACATAGTAGAAAACTTAGGAGTTTAAAGTTTTAGAATACAGTAATATATATAAACCAAGATATAATTTTAAAGGGGAAGCTAGTCCTTCTTCTTTACCTTCTTCTTCATAAGTTTAAGTAGTATTATGTAATTAGATAAAAAAGTCCACATTGCAGGCCACAGATAGTTAGGTATTAAGTTAAAAGTAAAAATAATTTAAGTGTCATTTCTTAACTAGACAGTTTATCCTTAAAAAGCCTTGTAAAAAGAGAGATAGGTCTCAATTTTTTAGCTTATTAAAGTGCTGTAGAACTCACAGTTTATAAAACTGTAATATAAATAAGAACTCATAAACATCTGAATCCAAACAAGAAATACCATCTCACACATTTAATCCCGACCCTAACAAAAAAAAAAAAAGCAAAGGCTCAACAAGGTGCCATGCTGATGGCCACAGCCCAGGGCCCTCCCTCACCACAGCCTCTCCTGCCCCGGCAGATCCTTATCCTATGGGGCTGGGAACATCAGAAAAACTGAGAGCTGGAAACCCTCAGCAAGGCTATCAGGTGTCTCCTTTTAGCCTGCTATGTAATAGCTAATTCAATTTTTATTTGGCAGTTCGGGTTTGTTCACCCTGCTCCTTCCACAGCAGCATACTTTCAAGCTGCAGAAGGATGAGCTTTTCAGCAAGAAAGGCCCAAAGCAACTGCAAACCAACCAGAGCACACAGGGGCTGCAAAACTGTCACCTGAAATGTGGGACAATCAAACACGAGATCATTACCTGCATCCAGTAGAGGATGCAGGATTTGCAGATGTGTTAAGACTGAGCTCTAGAGCAGAAGTCAGATTCCACATGGAGCAAAGCTAATTTCCCACCCAAAGTCAACCAACAAAATCCTTTTCAAATGCCTTTTGGTGTTTCTGTGAAAGTACCATTTTGTTTCACAGGCTTGCTCAGACACAAATATCTCCAGCAGCAAACCTCAGATGGAAGGACAGTTTGGCCTCACTGCTACAGTAAAATTTGTTTATCACTCACACAGGAATATGCCCTTCCCAAAAGGAAAACACAGTGATATGTGCCTAGCCTTGCATGATCTTTGTTCCACATGATTAAATCTGGTCCTGAAAGGAAAGGAAGCAGGAAATTCTACCTGTAATACCATGGTTAGCTATCAAAGGTGAGGAGGCAGATTGGGTTACTCAGTAAACTATGACATTAGTCAGACTATTAATCCCTAAACAATGAAAAACTGAAGATGCTCTATATGAGTCATTTCAGTCAGCAACACTGAGGGCACAAAAAAAAAATATCTCAAAGTTAATAATAATAAATAAGTTAGTAATAATAATAAATAATGGAGGAATAAGTTTGAGCTGTTTAAACCTGCTGAAGTTTTAACAAGTCTGGAAGCAAGATAACCAACAAGGATTTTTCTAGAGGGCAAAAATAGAAAAATCAATGTGATACTTAGAGTAGGCACTGTGGCAATAAAATATAGCCCAGCTTGATGCTGCAGCATGTCCTTGGCACATAGGAATGGCCACACAGGCCAGGAGAGAACCGTCCAACCTTGGCCTTGGGGGACATCAACTCTTGCAACACTGATGACACCACATGCAATTTTCCAAGTCCTCTGGCCTCAGGGGCTCCCTGCTGTTCCACGAGACCTCAGGACCATTGAGGTCTCATTGCCAATGAGATTGCAGGGGTTAAGAAAGGACTTGTTTCTCTTTGACAAAGCTAGCAGAAAAGGAAGAGTGCTCCCTTCCATCCAGTCAGCTTGTGTATAATTTCTCTCAGACGTGCCTCATTTCAAGGAACTTACTTTCAAATACCTTCTTTATGCCATTAGAACTGTTATTCCTCATTTGACTGCAGGGAAATTACCATCAGAGGGAATAAAGTCTTGTGGAAAGGTACAAAGCTGACATTTCAGTTTTTACTGAGTCCTGATCTAGATGAGACGCAGAATCCTACACAAATTAACTTGGTTAAACTTGAGAAAAATGTCATTTTCTGTCAGGCTGCACTGCCAGGAGCCAGCTGAGGACTTATTCTGCATACTTCTCCAAACAAGATGAGCTTTTAGTTCCTATCTCATGCCACATCCTCACAGAGGACACTACTGCACTTTCTCCCTCTCTATTCAAGTCTCAGCTGAAAAAGCAGAGCAATTTCCTGGTAGACCCCATCCAGGGGCAGATTTTCCCAATGGAGAAGGCAAGGAAGGGCAGAAGGGATCACTTTTTGGGGAATTAGCAAAAGCAGTGCAGAATCTGGGGATCACAGCTCTGAGGATAGATGCCATGCTGCTGTCACTTGGCCATTTGAGGGGTTTCACTGCAGGTAGCTCCAGGAAGGCCAGGCCAGACATGCCACAGCCACAGCAGGCTGCACTGCAGGCTCTGAGCTGTAGAGGCTGCCCTTGCCATGTCCAGCCACCGCTCCTGCAGCAAGGCCTGCACTAGGAGCACATGGGAGAAGCTGCTCCTGAGCACTTACTAAGTCCTTTCCTCAAACAAGCAGCTCTAGGTCAAAATCCACCTGGTTCAAGGAGGAAACCGTAGCTTATTCGAGTGAAGTGCTGTAGAACTCACAGCTGTGATATAAATAAGAACTCAAACATCTGAATCCAAACAAAGAAATACCGTCTTGTCGGAATCTGTGGGTATTGGTGATTCCGAGATTGTAGAAAGTCTCTGTCTCTCTGCCCTGTTTCCAAAGAAGAAGTCATAATTTGTCTGTGCTGGTTTCAAGGTTGTTTATTCTGTTTATCTCTAACATGTTCTGCTGCCCTGCCGCAGCTCTGTCCTGCAGGGCAGCGTGTGGGGCTCTGCCCTCAGTGGGATGGTACAAACATTAAATACCACAAACTACCTGTGCTGGATTTACAATAACGTGCCAATATCTGTCACCTACGTTGGACAGTGTGTCCCCAGCCTAAACCAACAGAAAAATGCCAACACCACAGTGAAACATGGAGGGCATGAAGAAGGAGAAAAAGGACAAGACACACCCAATTCCTCCATCTTGTCCTCTCTGAACCCCTAATCTAGAATCCTAAAATTTTACTTTTGCACCCGTGTCACACTTAATTATTACTCTTATCAAACACTCAAAGCTTGTAATTCATCCTGTAAGATTGAAAACTCCTCTCCATGGACAGAGATCACAGACAGTGTCTCTCGGGGCTCTGTCCAGGGGGGTTCCTGACCCCTGCCAGGGTCCCAGACCTGCCAGGGCAGCCAGAGGGAAGCCCTGGATTCCCACACCGTCTCTGCCAGTGCTCCCCTGGCTCAGTGTGCACATGTGCTTTCTCAGGCAGTGACCCAGAGCCCCTGGCTGCCCATGTACCTGCTGTGCTGCCTGGAGTGCTGGCAGCAGCTCTCCTTGCTGAAGCAGCAGGGCTGGGCAGGGACTCACCTGAGCCATCGGGCAGCGAGCGCACAAACGAGGGCAGCATTTTCACCGCTGCCGTGGGGCTCGTGTCTCTGGCCAGCCCCTTCCCCATCTCGGCCTGGAAGCGAGCTGTGACATCCAGCAGGACATCGTCGGAGAGGCGCAGCCGGTACAGGTACCTGTCCACCTGCAGGGAGGGAAGGTGCCACTCAGAGGCATGCAGGCATTTTCAACCTCAGCACCCAAGTTCTTATGACTGTCAGTGCAAACAAGCTCCAGCTCATCATCAGGACATTCACTCTTCTAAAAAAACTTTTTGCAGCCCTGGTGGATTACTGCCCAAAAGTTGGCCATCTTTTCTGATGGCTCAGTAGCTTGACAATCTATGTAAGCCCATGAGATTTGCTTGAGACCCTGACAAGCTGTTTTCACACCATCCTCTCCTGCTAGAGATGTAATGAACTAGAACTGCAAAGTACGTCAATCTGGTGAGAATTTGACCTCTCTGAGGCAGGCCCAGAAAATGCCATCAGTACCCAAGCATGTCAGCCACAACCCAAAAACATCTATTCAGCTGCTGCTTCACTCCACAGACAATTAACTTTGTTGGCATGCCAGACTGGAACTCAAAGCCTTTTTCTCACTCCAGCTCTGCTCTCCATTTTCTCGTGATTCTAGGATTACATCTAAAACACATTTTTGGGTGCAATCAATACCCTTTGTTGAAGGTCTGTAACTCATGGGATACATCAAAATAGAAGCCAGTTGAATATAAAAGAATTCAAAAGTATCTATGAAGCAGCTCATTCAGATAAACTGGCAGAGAAGCTAATGAGTGTTTATGAACAGTGTCATCAGGGCAAAGTAAAAGGTTTTTCCTTGAGGACCACATGCTGATGGGACTGACATACCTGCAGGAATAGAAGTAGTGTGGCCTAGAAACTACACAGATGGGTACAACAAAAAATTAACATAAGAAAAAAAAACATCCAGAAGCTTTTGCACTGGGGAGCCAGACTTTGGTGCTGTATGAACACGATGCAGGCATACAATAATAACTGTGTGCTCCAAATAGCTAGGTGTCCACTAGGTCACTGGTGTTTGCATCCCACTCCCCACCACAGGACACTCAGGGCCAGAGGAGGGGGGCAGGGGAGAGAGGTGGGACAGCTGCCAGTGCTTTGCTACTACAGACACTCAGCTCCTGCACTGTGTGCTGTGTTGTTGTGGTGCTTTATCTGTTCAGAGCATTTCATCAGTCCCATTTTCATAGGGAGGTCTGGAGCGCTGGAAGGACTCAAACCAAGTCTCACCAACAATATGGCAGGGTTTAAAAGGCTGCATTGTCTAAACAGAGGGCAATGCAGGTTGTAGATAAGTTGGTCTCTGCTGCAATTTGGACTGGCTACCTATTTTAATGAGGTACAAACGAATTACCTATTCACAGTCCCATTTAAACTGATGGTCAGCAATGACCCACCTGAAAGAGCCAGGATCCTGAAAGTCACTCCAGCACTTAATACACACACAGAGGAGAAAGTATTAAGCTACAACATACCATTTTCCTAGAGCAGCAGCTGCCCTTGGATACAGCTGTGCCTTGAAAAGGCTATTATTCAGATTTGTCTTTGTAGCCCTTGTTTGTGCAAGTACTTGATTTCCTCCAAGAGTGTTTTGAGGACCCACCACTGTGTAGGATCCGTCATCTTAGCCTATGCACCCATACTGATTTTTTGGAGAAAATACAATAACTGGAGACATACAGCACTTATGCAGTCTGACACGGGCCCAATAGCCTTGTGACAGAAACCCTTGTGGGGGAAAAAATCTCTCAAGAGCAATAAAAATTACCATGTATGTTGCCAGAGAACATGCACTAGCTCCCTGCTGCCCACAGACACTGCGTTCCCCACCCTGTTTACCTACAACCATAGGAGCAGACAGCCCTCTCTGAGGAATCAGATAAGGCAGAGCCCAGGAAAGCCTGCTGGCTCTCCAGCCTGATTTACAACCTGAGCAAGGCCCTGCTCTCATAACCATTTACTTGTAAACACAGGAATGGCCAAGCTGTGCTAAACTAAACTGGCTGCCCTCCTCCCGTGGCACAGGAACAGTGCCCTGCTTCATTTATGGAAAGAGCACTGTTTTCATGGCAGGCAGGCTCTTGGTTTTGCCACCACAGAGCAAATAAGCCTGGGGAGGGAGAGGTGGGAAGACATTCCTTCTTTCTAATAAAGGAGGAATCAGCCCTATTCTGTAAAGCCTACCCTAGACTACTTAGAATTCTGAGGAACATGTGGTTTCTTGCCTTCAGGAAGGGCTGGTTTGCACTTTGCAGAAAGACTTTGATTTTTTCCATGGGTTTGCCAGGATTCCTCTGCTCCCTCGTCTCCACTGTCCTTACTCAACTACAAGCTGGATGTTTCTCTGCAGAGCCCACTGCACCCAAGCACTGCTCCACAAGGTCTTTCTCTTTCTCAGTAAAAAGAATGAAGAAATATTACCTCTAGATAAGAGATCAGCTGCTCACAGAGGGGAGGGGCAGCGAGGCCTTTTTGGATCACACTAAATCCTAGGGATAAAAGGGCTATGACTGAGTCAGGGACATCTGATTGTTGAGATACCAGTACCTCTCTCCAAAACAGAATTAATGGAAGAAGCCCTCCTTGGAACAAGCCACTCCATGTTTTGGGCACAGACAGGAGAACCTGGAGAGGCTCACTTTGCTGATGAGCTCAGTGATGGAAGCAGATCCATGCACCAGGACCTTGGATCTCCCACCATTCATCCACAGACCACCTCCCACCTTTCCAGCCCCTGGCTGGAAAACCAGAGGATGGAGCCTGGCAGCAATGAAGACACCAGGAATACAGAGGACCTGCAGGGGACATGTCCACAAACCAGAGGACAGGAACTCTGACTCATGAAGTTTACAGATCTCACATGGTCTTATGATGGACATAAGCCCACAGACGCATTTCAGCATGGCCATGAAAGCAGATTAGGGAAGAGCGACCATTAGACATCTTACACCCAGTACTGACAGCTCCAGATCTGAGCCATCTTGAGCTTTTCCAACTGTAATTAAAGGTCACACCTATAAACATCAGAGTGATTAGCCAGTTTTGAACCAGAGAGGAGGCACAGGAACCGCAACTCCAGTTGGAAATCTCTCCTGAATCTCAGCAGACCCAGACCAAAGACCACAGGGGTTTTCCCTATCCCTGCTATGTGACTGATTCCCGATTCCTGCTCAGATTGAGAAATCCCATCATTCACAATACACTTGCAAGGCGATTCAGCAAGAGTCACCCTTTTTGTCCTCCAGGCTCTTCCACACCATGCCAGATAAAGCCTAAGTACTTTCCCTTACTGAAGGGAATTTGCTCCATTACTAGGAGACCACTTGTAACTGTGCAGAGAAAACCACTAACCAGACCTATTTTCACACTTGCCAGGTGGTTTAAGGTCTAAATACCTCCTACCCCGTTTGGCTGAATGGTTTTAGTGCATAATGCCATTATATGGTCTGCACTACACACTGCAGACCCCTCCGTATCTGGGCAACACAGTTCTTAAAATAGCAATCAGCTAATGCTGAAACTTACCTTTTTTATTTGATCCTCTTTTAGCTTTGTGAAATGGAAAGCTAGCAAGTGGACAGCCAACATTTTCTTGAAGCAGATAGATGAGTCAGTAATGACAGAGCTGCTGTGAATAACTCCAAAGCGACTGATCTTTATTCACGAAATTGGAGCTACAGAAACTTCAGCAGAGGCATTTTCCCCCTTGTGGAATAGCAGAATTCCTGGGAAATAGAGTCCAGAAATAAATCCATCCAGCGTGATCAGGTCAGTGATTAAACTTCTGCCTCTTTGTATCACACCCCCCCATCAACCCGAAGTCCCTCCCTCCCCAGCTCCACTCTTCATTGTGCCAGAGCAGGCACCTGGAGAGCTGCCAAGCTGAAGGGGAGAAAAATCGATATTGTTACTGCCCCACTTGGGAATTGTTACCACTCCTCAACGCAGTTGCTACGCAGCCTGCACCGCTTCATTCCAGGGGCTGCCAGGCTCCCACCACCGCCGGGAATCTGGAAAGTCCAACGGTTTTAGGAGACTTCTTCCCTCTGCTCAGCACTCCCACTCGTGAGACAAGCTCTTCTGCATGGATTAACTTCACTCTGGCTCTGCACAGTGCACCCTTATCTGCAGCTTTGTACCAATTAAGCTTCAGCGGTGTAAAGAGCAGAGACACACAGACCCCTGCCCCCAGCTGGAATGCCTCTTGCACAATTCCCAGCAGAGAGGTTTTGGACTGATCTTCTCCCTTCTCCCAAAGCTCCAGACCAGTGAATATCCTCAATACTGCAAAACCTGGGGACAGGACAGATTTACCTGGCAGGCAGCAGTTGGGTATCAGACTGCCCCACTGGGAGGATGCCTTTAACTGGCAGCACAGAGGACCTACAGCAAGAGCAGCTTCCTTACACCATCAGATTCTGACACAGCCTTTAACCACCACTCTCAAATTCATTCCAAATACACCAGCATTTCTAGGATTTTGTCACTGTATCAAGTGATATGGAGTACGAAAACATCATCCCAAGAAAACTCGGTGAAACGCTGACACAAAGGAGGTGAAGTAAAAAAAAAAAAGGCATTCTCATGGGGTAATTAGAGGCTCACTCTCAAACTACACCTACACACAATTGTTTTCCCCCAGTTACTGTTTAGCTGAACTGAGCAGTTACTGTAGACAATTGTCACCCTAAATTTTTCAGAACAAGATAACAATTAAAAATTATTTTGATAGATTAGAAAAACAGCAGGGGGTGAAGAGGAAAGGGGGAGGGGAGTGCCAAGTAATGTGAGGAAACACCAAGAACTACTGAGCAGTAGGAATTGTCTAGAGATCTAGAGAAGGGCAGAGGCAGCCAGTCAGTAAAAAGGATGTCTGGCAACATCATCTCATGCTACTGTAAAAAGAAAAAAAAGTGCAACTGATCATGGTGGTCTGTATCCTCCTCTGTAGGAGGACAATCCAGAGGCACACAAACCAGCACTCAGCTCCATACTCAGCACCAGTCTTGGAAAGACAAGTCTGCCCAGTCCTGTCAGCTATGGCAAGTTAAGAAAGCAGGGATCAGGAGGAGTTAGCTCTGCTGAACATCAGGAGCAGTCACAGGTCACATTTTTTCAGCTTCTGATCACAAGGAAAGATTGAAAGAGCTGAGGGAGGGGAACACCCTCTGCAGAGACAAATCATACAGAACTTCTGCTAGGAAAGGTCTTTTTCTTTTTTTCTTCTCCTGCTTTGCATCAGGGATGAGCTCTGGACACTGGGAGAACCTGCCAGCTCTATTTATTTTCCATTATTCTAGAACAAGAGTAAAACAGAGTGGCTGAGCAGTCCATAAATAGGGCTTGTTCTAAAATTAGGCCTTTGATCTTTGAGAGAAAGAGAGAAAAGAAAGAAGAAAATAAGCCACACTACCAGCCAGAAAGTATGGTTCACTTCTCCTCTATTCATCTTTTAATAACTGCTGGCTCGTTAAGTCAGACACTGACTCCCAAAGGGACTCTCCTCATTGTTTACCCATGCCATCCGAGTCACAACCCCTCTGGCCAGCAAAACTGAAAACATCACCTTTCAAGCTCCATCCCACTTTGATCCAGAGCTCATTGTGTCTGTAATACAGTAGATTTATTTTTCATTCTCTCTTTTCTTTCTTTCTCTGAACACCACTGGAAAAGGGTCTCAAAGATCTAAATGTTCCTAAACTGGCAGCAGGCTCTGTGAAATACCTGACATGTCAGAATCACTGTGTAACTTGTTCACTCACCCTTGGTGCATCCCAGCTTCCAGCAGGCTGCTGTGCAAGAGAAGACATGATCTCATTTCCACACAGGCAGCAGTTCAATGGGGCCAACAAGGTTACAGCCACTTTATATGTATCCTGGCCAGGACAGGGGAGCTAGTCCAGACCCCAGAGAACAGATCAGCTCCAACTGCATGCAGCCTGGAAGCTTGAGGTGATATTGTTTTTCCCTTTTGTTAGCCTCGCACCAATAAAAGTTATTCATAAACCTTCCCTCTCTGTATTGCAAGGGCCAACAAGACTTTAAAATTGTAATGCCTCCCTCTGTACTTTCTTCTCCTGTAGTTCTGCCTCCAAACCCCATCTCACAGCACAATGGAGAATCCTGAAGAGTCGTGCTCATCTACCCCCCACAGACTTGCAGTCAAAGGCCTGCAGAGAAAAAGAGCTCCTGGCTACAATGGGGAAACTCATGAGAAAGTCTTGAGTACATCAGCTAAACGTGCCCTCGTTACCTCCAGAAAGAGGCACCGTATCAATAAGCATTTTATTGCAGATAAACTCATAAATCTTTGCTGAGGTATCAAAGGCAGTAGCAATGCTGGCTGCTAAATTTGGTATCCAGGTTAACAAGGAGACAGTGGACAAGGCTACTAGCATATCATCAGGGGAAATCCTTCTTTGTTGTAGTTTATGATTCCAAGACCAACCCCTGGAACACATTCCCCCTTCCCTGCAGTAGCAGCACGTTCCTCCCCCATTATATTCCCAAAGGTTCATCAAAGCTCAGGAGAGAAATGGGTCCCTATATTCATTCTTCCTGCATACGCCACCCCTAGTGCAACATCAGGACATAAAGTAAGGCAGAACACCCGAGGGGACTGACAGGAAAAATCAGAACAGAGATGGAAACAGCACAGACAAAACAGAGCATACTGGGCTTAAAAGACAGAAGGATTTTACCAAGCAGTGCTGTTACAATCAGCATCTTACATTTGAAGGACAGCAAATAAACAATCAATGAATAAACTTCCAAACATCTCTAATTTTGATATTTAAAATAATCTGGAAATCTGAACACCTGAAATAGTTTTGCAAACGTGATTCCCAGATCAAGAGAACAGTGTTGTTGTTGTTTAAAAATAAAGCTTCAGCAGAGCCCCACAAGGCAGGTTAAAAATGGGTAGCTGGGGTAAGTGCATCACAGCAGTCCAGATTGTACCACATGGGACCAATTTGGCAGCCATTCTAATGGGAGTCAATGACAGCCACATCATTAGCTCAGAAGAAAAGAAAACTTTCATAAAGTCAGCCTGGAAATGCCTGAATAAACTTCAGAGCTTCTAAAACAGTTACTATGGAGTCACTATGGAAACAAGCAGTGAGTTAAGCAAAGTGCTAATCTCAGTGAAACACAAAAAAGAATGCTTATAGTCACTTAGGTTCTTTATTGCAAGGCTTGGTGCTGAAACACAAGGCTGGCTTACACCCTGAAGTCCCGGACACTCTCTCCTTGCTCAAAAATATACACCAGCACTCAGCTTACTGTATGACTGAAGGACAAATTCAGTCTAACAGAAACAAAGCACAATATCAGTGCGGGTCTCCCACAAGCCAACCTCATACATATTGGGCAGAGAAAACAACAACCAAGGTGGTTTCAAACAGTCATTTGTACATCCACCCTGGATCTGGCAGGGAAAGGACCTAAAACTTTCTCTTCCCACCAGCACTGTACTGAAAGTAGCAGGAGATCATGTGGACTAGAAACATTTACGCACTGTTTGCTTTTTAGTAAACAATGAGGAAAGAGTAGATGAACTATACTGAAAACTGCTGTAAAAACATTTTTCAAACTGCTGCAGATTTCTTTCTGAACAGCACTGATATAAAGAACTGATACCATGAGAAAGAAAAGGGGATTCAAGGCAAATTTTCAGCCTGCAGAGAAACACATTTGATCACTTCAGATCAGGTATTTGACAATGAAACTCAGCCTGGATCTTAAAGGTTTCCCAACACTGACACAAGCAGGACCTGTGCACTTGCACACAGCTAACCCTAGCATAATTCTCCTCAGGCAGCCCAGCAACATATGCAAGTGCTGAAACCCATTTCTGTAAATACACAGCAGTTTCAGCATTTGACTTCTTTCCACTCTCCAGTATCCATACTGGGAGCTCAAAAAGCACACCTTAAAGCTGCTCACACGAAAATCAAACCACACAGCATCCTAATTACTCCTCAGATTACAGAACTGAAATTCACTCCAAAATTCTTGTGGCCAGAATTCCACCACTCCTGACATATTATCACAAATGCTTTTAACCTCCTTACACATTTTCACAGGACTTAATGGTTAGAGGCACATGACTCCTATCACCATTCTGAGCCAATTTTGTTCCAGGCTGTTCATCACTTGTTTGTGGTCTGTTAAACTCTGCCCTTTGGGAAGGGTTGGAATGAGTAGCTAATTCATTACCAGTGAAATTTCTGACATTTATTGATGATGAGAGGATATCTTGCAAGAAGACACCAAGTTCAAATTGTTACATAGCAGTAGATCATACACTGATGCTGAACACCATGATTAAAAGAGTGTACAGCTGAGTGGTTAAAACAAACTTATGGCCTCTGAGCTTTTAAGAGTCCAGTTCTCTGAGTACTTCACATTACCAGTCACAGGAGAAGGAAAAGTATCAAGGAGCTCCAGCAGTGTAAACATGAAATGCCAAAGAAGTTATTAAAATAGTATTTTATTTTATGAATAAAAACTAAACAGAATTAGGGCATAGTTCTATTTTCTCTTTTTTCCCGTTGCCTTTGAACTATGCTGATCATCTCTTTTTGAACCAAAGCCATATCTACCATTCCTGTGCTGATCCTGCCACTCACTCTCCAGCTGTCTCAGCATTTCCTGTGTCAGAAGTCCCTCCCGCAGCAATCTGTTGGCAAGAGATCCACGTCCATAGCTTTTCACATCCTCCTGCCTGCCACCGAGCCGAGGGGATCTCAGGTTCTTTGCTCTTCTCAGCCCTGCAGCCTCCACTGCAATGGACAGTGCCTCTGTGCCACCGTGACGGTCTGACACCACCCTGGCGTCCCTCTGAGTCCTTGAGAGAGGAAAGTCTTCTGACACGACTTCAGCTGTGCCAGGAGCAGCCGCAGACTGGGAAGCTCGGATCAGCTTCGTGATGTTGCAGACACCGATTTGTATAATGTCATCTAGTTTTTTCTGGATATCCCTTACAAGGACAGCGTCAGGGAACATATCCATGAAGCGGTAACTGAAGAGAGGGAAAAGAACACACATTTAAACCTTCTCACTGGGACAAAAATGGGATATGTACTAAGTAAAAAGAATATTCATTACATGTTGCATGGGAATACATATTTTAATTTGCATTTCAGCTGCTCCAGTCCTTGTTTCTACCTTTCTCCTTCTGTCAGTCACAAACTGCTGTCTGCAGAATTTGCTCCCTCAACATTGCATTTGTCAAGACCCTCTAAAAGGCCAAAGGAGCCCATCCTGCACCACATACATATGGGCCTGAAGACACTGGACTTCTAGGACTGTAAGTCATAAATAATAGGAAAAAATAAACAGTCTTAAAGTACAAAGACAGTACCTTAACCACAGATAGAGGTCAAAAACATCATGCACAGCTTCAAGGTGTACAAGTTCCTTGATGTTTTTTGGAGCAGCTAAAGGCCACTTGGTGTGCCGGCAGAGCCAGTCGAACGTCAGAGGCTCATTTCTACTGAACTGCCGTGCAAACTGAAAAACAAGCAGATTAACTCAAGTCCTCAGGCAGGAAAGAAGAAATCCCCAAAGAGTTAAATTCCCCAGAGTCTGTACACATAGAATAAGCCATAATACCTGCTTTGTTTTACACAACCCAAATGCCACACATTCTTTTACTTAATTACTCAACACAAGAGTCACCTCTCCTTTCCAGGGCCTCATTAACACAATTTGTCCATGGGCCATGCACAGAGTTAAGCAACAAAAGTACAGAGCTATCCAGAAAAGTGTAACACTGAAGGCATTTGATTGCATCTAGCAAAGCAGATGGACTTTGTGTCTTTTTTAATCCTCCTCCTTCTCCTATTTGGTTAATTATCTTGTTTCAGAGTTGCCAGAGTTTAGATATTAAACACACTATCTACAAACCAAACAGATTAATCTGCACTAGAAATCCACTCTTCTGACACCTAGATACCTCAGCGCTTCAACTGACAGAAAAACAAGTCAAGTAAGATTTAAATCCAAAATTTTCAAGAGTATTGATGACTTGGAATAAGTGCTTCCTAGCTGGCCAATAGTAAAGTGGATTTTCTTCACCAAGGAATGAGGCTTAAATTCACACAAGCATTCACAAAAGCCTACCTCCCTCTAACATTACATTATGCTCCTCTGCACCTTCACTACTTGGAATCCAAAAGCTCAGCGTTTTCCTAATGAAGCACTTTTTTCAACTCTTTAATCAATCACTCATTTTTTAAAGACTATTAGCTGGGTTCTACTATTTGTGACATGAGGGCACCACATCACTTTCATTTTTATACTATTTCATTTTAAAAGTTTCATTCAGTCTTTAAAAAGGGAACAATGGCAATACTGTATAACAAAGTAACAGTCCCAAGTGACGTTAATATTAAACCTGCAAAACTGAAAAAATCAGCTGACTACAAATCCCTCAGAGTAGTGACTCCTGGGGCACAGCAAAAAACAATTCATCCAGGCCTGAAAAGTAAAGTGACATAATTCTGAGAGCAACTTACAGCTCTGTTTTCTGAGGTTTAAATTCTATGTAACTGTATTATAGCCTCAGCAATCACCCTTAATCCTACATTCTCTCCTTCTGCTGGCAAGCTAACAGCTCAAAGGAGCACTAACTTGGTTTTTTAATGACTGCTTTTAGGAACACGGTAGTGCAAAGCTTCACAGTGCACAAGTGACTAGAGAACACAACTGTCATCCCTCCCAGTTCAGAGCTGACAGACAAGGACCAGCAGTAGGCTTTTCAGAGGCAAACAGCAGAGAAGCTATCCAAACTTTAACTTCCATCATGAGAACCAGTTTTCAGAAGTTAAAAGCCTTGGTAAACAAAAACAGTGAAGAATTCAATACATGTCTGGCTATTTTATATCTCTTATACTACCTGTGAGCACTTTAAGAATGTTCTCAAATGATCCGATAGCAAAGCCCACAACAAATACAGCAGCTAGATACAGTCCCAGTGCACCAAAACCCTCTTGGTCCAACATAAACACATTTCTTGAGGGAAAAAATAGCTGACCTTCAACAAAGTGGTACACACAAAAGGCTCTTTTCTGTTCAAGGGTGCAGTGCAAAAGACATATCGTGATCGCAGATTGAGTGGAATGTGCTGAATCATATCTGCTAGAAATTTAAAGTCATCAATATTGCAGACAAAGTACATCCCGTCCACTTGTGAGAGGCTCACAAAAATATCCTGCGAAAACAAAACCAAATGTAACTATGTTATTACAGGAGAGGGGTTAAGATTTGTCTTACCAAACCAAAAATTATTTAGAGTTTGAAAGACTAGTTATGCTGAAAGAATCATTAAAAATCATCAAATTTGATGACAGTAATAATAAAGTGGGCAGGGGAGTTCCCTATGCTCTTTCAGCAGAATTTGCATTAAATTCTCCAACACAGGATCAAAGACATAACACACTACACTTGATTTAGTCGGTCTCCTAAATAAAAAAGTTCTGGAAGGGTACATTTTAGTTACAAAGAACACCATCACAGGAACCAGTTGCCACTATGTTTAGAAATTTCTCCAGGTTTGTCACTTAGCATGACCCAAAAAGCTAACTTTACAGGATACAATTAAATAATTGAGGTGTTTTTAGCTCAGTGTCAGGATCAGATCTATTTTAGGAAGAAAGAAAACACAAGCTAAATACAGTATTCCAACAGAGGAGTTCAAAGAAAACATGAGACATACAAGGTGTGGAGAAATGGAAGATGCAGTGCACCCTGCATGGGGAATTTTATGGACCCCCAAAATTATTTCTCTAATAGAAATCTTTGAGAGATTTTTTTTAAAACATCTTTAGAGAAATTATGAGCTTTTTCATTAAATGTGTGACTGAATATTTAAGAGATCAAAAACAACACACGGTTTTTATCTTAACACTGCTAATTTAAAAATTTTAAAGATGTGTTGTTACCCTACCAGGCTAAGTCTTCCAGGAGGTCTCCAGGTATAATTTTTTTTTCCAAGGTTAAAAACATACATTTTACTACATTACAGCAGATCAGCAGGAACAATAAAGCATATTTAAAACAATGAAAGTTGCCACAGATTTCTCAGTTCACTAAAAGCTGTGATTATGTTTTTTTCAATACAGTATTGGAATCTTAATTTTTATTTTTTTTATGCTTTTGTACATCTTAAAGAACTAGAATCTATCTAAAGAGGAGATCAAGTCAATCCCAGCATTTTCTAGATGTTCCACAGTGTTTTACCACAAAATCCACAGAAACAGGAAAAAAATCAGGTAGCTTTCAGATATGTGGAAATCTGACATAATCAGTTTTCTAGGAATTTTCAAATAATTTATCTAAATTTAGATCTCCAATATCTTCAGCCTCAGAAATAAACATCTACACTTAAAATTCAGAAAAGCTGGAATGAAAAAGCCACTGCACAGTTTTAAACACATACAAAAATGACTGACATGTTTCAAAGCTTCCAAGTTTAGCACAGAAAAGTTAAACATCCTAAACCTATCTGCAGTCACTTGTGTGGGAGAGAAGAACCCAATCGATAAAAAAATACACACAAGGCCGTCTGTCATGTCTCCCAAGGGCAGGTTTGTACAAAGCAATGACTATTAGTGATACTTCATTTTTAAAGAAAAAGCTAATATTTTGATCATTCTTACAATTAAGTTGGATAGAGTGGCATCAGGAAGATGATAAGCAAACATTTCTATTTGCTCAGGAGTAGGATGTAGGCCAGCTGCCTAAATGGAAAAGAAAGGAAAAAACTACCATTAATTCTCAATATTGTTTTAATGAACCAGAAGCAACATATTGAAAGACAAAATGCAAGAAACCAAAGCACCATGCAGACTCCAGTTTATTTAGCACACTTAGCTGAAAGTTAAGAACTTTTGTGTTGAGCTTTTAATTCTTAAAAGAGCAGATTGAATATAAAAGCAGCACAGCAAGTCTCCAAAGAGGACATATATCCAAAGTCAGTCTGGCACAACACACATCATTTTTACTACTAAACTGCAGACAGAAGTAAAAATAAAGTGGGATCAGAATATCCTAAGCCAGCCCCAGAGCACCTCTGTATAAACTGGGTACTGAGGGTCTCACCTGGACAGGGGGCACAGGCTCGCTCAGAATCTCCTTCAGCCGCGCGAGGTCATCGCGGTGCATGGCGGTGACCTCTCCCTGCTTGAAGGAGGAGCCGAAGCGCCCAGCCCTGCCCGCGATCTGCAGCGCCTGCGAGGTGGTGATGGAGTCTATTTCCTTCTCTCCCTTCTCATTGACAGTCGGCTTTACTATGGAGTTAAAAATTATCCTTCTTATACACCTGAAATATTTAAACAAAAACAAAGAGGAATCCTTTTTTGCAAATTACTTCCAATATGAAGAATTAAAGCTTTTACTTTTTTATAAGGTTTTTTTCTCATCTACAATTAGAGTATCACAGATACTACTTATGGACACAGCATATTCTAAAGGGCAGGAGAAGGCTACTGGCTAGTTGCAGGAGGAGCATCATGCCTGCACACATCAATCATGTCCTAATCTCCTCCCAGTCTATTCACCACCACCTGCCTCAGCAGTTTGTAGCGATGTGATTGTATGTCCTTCAGCAATAAAATACACCTGACACTGGGCTGAACTTGCTCTGTATTTCAGAAATGCAAGAGAACTGTAACTGACAGCCCAGCCCATATGACCCCAGTTGATCCAGGAGGTCCTGTCATCCATGGCCAGCTATCACACTGAATTAGGGCCAGGGAGCCATTTAGTTCTTGGAAACAGTTTCAAAAATAAAGCTTAGTTCTGCTTAACCAAATTGATCACTACTTCAAAATTGAAATTAATGTACTGTGCACATACAGTATACAGCAGTACTGTGTAGATGAGTTAATCAGACTGGGAAGACAAAAAGCAAGGAAGTTAATGTGGGCACCATATCCAAAGGAAAATAAAAGTACTGCAACCTGCTACAAGTACTTACAAATTGAGTCCCATTCCAATTGCATCTGTAGCAACTAAAATTTTGCATGGATCATCAGGATCATTGAATTTCTTTGCTTGTTCAAGCTTTGTTCCTAAAACAAAATGACAGAATACTTCACATAGCAAACTTCATACAAAATAAAGAAAATGCATCACTAAGTCCAATGTCATTATAATAGGCTGAGAAAAAGATAAATAAATAGGTATTTGATTGGTACTTGGCTGCAGATGAGGGGAGGGGGCAGGAGAGATTTAAATCATTCCCAGAGCTGTGGATATATCTCCTTTAATTATATCGATCTGAAGATCAAAATTAAGTACATAATAAAGGTCTAATCCCAAGATTAAAACACCAGTCGATGAAAGCTGATTGCTTTCTCTAGCTATATAGAGAAGCAAAAATAGGAAACTTGCACTGCTTTATTTTAAAATAAAGCAAGCAGAAAAAGAAATAAAGTACAAGGGGGCTTTCTCCTAAGAAAAGCAGCAAGAAACAGAACACCCCCTTAACAATGAAAGCAAGAGTGCTTTACCTGGTGGCAGACTGCCGTATATGACAGCACATTCTAATCCTCTGGCTTCAATCTGCCGGCTGATGGAGTAAATGTCGTTCTTACTGAAACACACAATGCAGTCCCCAGGGCGGAGGTTATCCAAGGACTCTAAGGCATAATCCAGCACAGTCAGAGGAGTCAGTCTCTCGTAGTTTCGGACCTACAGTTAAAGTTGTCAAAAAGGGTATATTTTTAAACTCAAAATTCTATCATATCAAGACTAACCAGCAATGCATCCTGTCAAGTCAGCCAACTCGAGAGCACCGTGCCTTCCTGAAAGATCAGAGCTCTACAAGTCCACAAGCAGCTGTACCAGCTGCAGCATCCCCTAAAGGGAACTCATCAAACCACTTCTATCTTCTTTCAGAAAAACAGTACCACTATTTTAAAAGGGAAGAACTTTACAGTATCTTTGCTCTACAGAAACTGAGAAACATTTTAACAAAACTTCCTGCAGGACAACTTTGAGCAGTGATATCCCCAAAAGAACCCTACATTTTTTCCTGTTTTAAAGCCAAGAGAACCTGACGTTCTGTCCATAGCTTCTCAGAATTACTTACTTCAACTTCCTCCCCTGTAGTGTACATGAGCTCTGTCACCAAGTCAATAGCAGCAGGTTCTCCACAAACGTGGATTTCTTCTGCACAGAGGCCTGAACAAAGTCCAGTGAAATAAAAAGCAAAATGTTATTTGTTTGTATACAACAGTAGCTTTAGCTGGCTCTTAAGGTATCAAAAAATTGTATTTTGGTTGCTAAACACAATGAAGACTGTATTTCACCTCCTTCAATAACCCAAACCTGCACCTAAAGTCTCTCCCACAACACACTAGTTTCCTAGAGCTGCTCTTGATCTCCTACCAGCAGGTGATATTGACAGTTCATTAGTGTGATTATCAGAGCAGCCAATAGCTCACTGCTCCCTCTCGGCCAAAACAAGAGGTACCCTCAGCCACTGAGTAAATGGAGCAAAGCTTTGAGTATGTTTTACTTACTACTCATGTTTTCCTAACTCCCAAACCACAGCAGAACTGAGGAGTTTTGTTTTCTGCATGAATTCACCTCTAATTCAGTCACAACAAGAAAGGCAAAAAAACAGGAAGTAAAGTGTGACAAATCTGCTGAACTTAGAATCAAAAGCAACAAAAGCAATGGTCAAGAGGGAATCAGATTCCAAACTTCTGTTCCGAATATGAGGAAGAATGTTTCAAAAATTCCTCTAAGAAAAATTCTAAAATTATCAAAATAAGCATTGTTGTAAGAACATAACAGATTGATGCAGCTCTATAAATGAGCCATTTGAAATTAACACTATAAAATATTCAAAGCTGCCATTATTTAGCACAATCTCTACAAAGGTAGTCTCTTGAAAACTGGTGTTGTTTTAATTGAACATAAAAGCATACTTCTTGGAAAGAGTCAATGTAAAAGGACAGCATAATGTAGTTAAGACTCCCTGTGAGCTAAGGAAGAAAAAATAAGAGAGGCATGTGAATTTTATTTATTTTTTAAAAAATGTAAAAACCCATTCATTAAGCAAAACATGACAGGTAGCCTCTTTGAGGCAGAGTATCTCTCTAACTTGCTGTGAGAAGACATGAAAAACAAATACTTTTATTTTGCATCACATAACCAATATACCAACTGCTAAGTTTGAATTTCATGTGCCATTAAGCTAATTAATTGCCAACACAACCAAGCTTACCTAGAAGAGCTCTTGTCCAAGCCCAGCCTCTGGCAGGATCTCTGATCATCTGAATTTCATCAATCACAGCAACTTCATCTTAAAACAAAAAAAGAAAAATATGATGCACCAAGGAAGAGCATCTAGAACAGTAGTACAAGACATGAAGGAACTGAGGGAATTCACAGGTTTCCTACAGAAGGTTGCTCAAACAAAGCTAATCCTCTATCACCAAAAAGCTATTTTGAGATGATCCAGGTTTCTTGAACTGCTCTATCATAGCTCAGGAATTGCTCAAATAAGAGCAAAAAAGAAGAGCTCAGCTACTTTTGAGTCTAAGGAATGACACACAGACACAAGGATACCACAGATAGGACAGAGACAATTCTGTGTACTTACAAGGTGTATTAGTGCTGCACATTTCAATGGTACAAGCAACATGAGGAGCCTGTCTGGAGTCTTCATTGGCAAACACACGTTCTTCTCCTGTCACCAGGTCACAGGGCACATTCTAAAGGCATTCAGAAATCTCAGGGTAAGTTTCTTGAACATGAAAGAACCCCATTTCCAAAGAGGACAAAAACAATTTCTTACAGTAGTTTCTAGGACAGTGTAAAAGAAGCAATCCAGGAAACAATTACTCAACCTTGAGAGACTTGTGCCTTTTATTTAAGTCCTATCAGAGTGGAGATTTAATGAAGAGGTGGTATCTGTAATTAGATGCCTTCCCCTACTCCTGCAGGAGGTTACATCTTCCCCTGAGCATTTCAGAGCTGTCCCATCTGCCATAAAAGAACTGTTAGAAGAGTACAAGGGGCTCATAAAGCAAGGCCCAGCAGTGAAGGAGCCTTGCAAGCTCCAGCTCTTTTGGCAATTGCCCTGCTGCCAGCCTCACCTGCTGCTTTATACTCACACAGCAAGAGCTCATGAGGATCAGCTGTGAGAGACAGCTCAGACCTCAGGATCAGCTGAGGCCACCACCCTGCCAGCCCTACCCTCCTTGGTGCTCATGGCTGCTCCATCCATATCTACTGCTACCTGCAGAGCCCAGCTGGAAGCCCTGTTCAAGCCCCAAGGGCCTAAATATGATCCAGGAGCCAACCACTGAAAAGCTGTCACACACACTAACTAAACACGTGGGAGAAAAGTTTAGTAATCCCTAGCAAGGAGCATCACTACATGGTACCACTATCACTCTGTGAACACACGTGGTACATTACAACTATCTCCTAGGATAAAACAATCTTTCTGATGTGCTGCTTGGACAGACCGAAACTAGGAGTTACAAATTTTACATTAAAAAAGAGAAATCACATCATCACTACTGCACACACACACTGTGTTGTGTTAACATGTGGTATGTGGTTGTAGTGCTTCAGAACTAGTCTGGTTCTCTGCAGCTGGAAACACACTGGTGAGGAGCCTTCAAAAATATGCCAAAAGCAACACATAACACTAATGAGAATTTCCTCTAGGGACCTGATATACAGCACTGAATACACATCTGAATCTGTAGAATTCTTCAAGGACAGTGAAGTGAAGTATATTTATACATTTGCAGAAGGTTGAGGGAAGTTAAGCAAGGATAATTTTTTGTGTACAAGCTATAATAAAGGTCATGGGCAAAAGAAGGCATGATCCCTATGCTTAAAAACCTAATAGTAGAACCTGGCTAACCCAGGGAGCAACAAATTCCAGAAGAACAGAGGCAAGTTACAGGGATGATTGCACAGGACATGCTCTGGGGACAGCACTGTTCCACCTGGGGAAATGATGTTCCATTCTGCTCCTAAAGCAGAAATGCACAACTGATTTTACATCAGCTGACACCACTGTAAAGCAAAGGCACAGGGCTCCAGGGACCACCTGGGGCCACTACAGAACTTTACAGACATGCATTCATGAGACTGTTCCAGCACCAAGAATGTTGGTAAGTAATATGACATACTGACAGCATCGTTACTCTTTTGGAAGATCTCATGAGCCAGAAGTTTTAGCGGACCACAGTATATTCCAGATTTGGCTGACAAAAATCTCTGGATAGCATGGTAAGTTTTTCCACTGTTTGTAGGACCGGCATGGAATATTATCTTTCTCTGAATAGCCCTGGCATCTGGATACCTAAAGCAAAGACAAAAAAAAAAAAGCAGATCTGTTGAACATTTATCTGCATACTGATTCAGGAGAAACTGGAAATTAGCATAAGCATTTAGTTATTAATAACTTTAATGTGTGTTGAAAGCAGAAATACCAAGTTCTTAGAGACAGTACAAAGTGTCTTACACATTGATCTTCTGAGTCACACAATGCTTTCAAAGATTCAGAGTGAAATTCACACATTGTGTTCAAAATATTTCTCATTATTCCTGCAATTCTCTCTCCTTGAGCTTATCAGTATTTTAATATTTGATGTGCTACTTCCCAAACACATTGTCAGAAAACATCTTCTTGGAAAAACCACACCAACTCAGTGACTTTCATAGCTGATATAATCTTATTTTCTTTTTAATTCATTGTGATGTATCTTGTAAAAAAATACAAGCATTCCTGACACAAATTATTGCAAAAACAGAGACGAGCACTGAAAATGTAGCATAATTACACCGAAGTGCACAGACTATGGAATTCTCTGAGACTAAGAAAACACTGCAGGCACTGCAGCACACTGACCAGTTGGGCGGCAGCCTCAGGTCGCTGATCTTGCGCAGATCATCCATGCAGTCCAGCATGGGGAAGATCTGCTTTGCATGCCTCAGGAAAAATGGAAACAGATCATCCACGTGACCTAGGAGAACAAATCCTTTTCAGAAAGTTCCTGTGCTTGTCTGAGTGTTTACCTTCATTATAAACTTTGAAAAACTATTTTCTACTACTTTCACCCCGCACTTACACAGTGCTTTCAACTTCTGGCTCTCTACAAAGTCCAGTAATTACATCAGTGGCAGAAAGGGAAAGTAACACAAGTACATGGACTCATTTAGCAATGGAATACGAACACAATCATATGAAAGAGTGCATGTCATTTCAGTATATTCACTCTGCTCAGCCTACTCACCTACAGAATCTCTAAGTAAAAATGAGAAACTGTGGAAAAGCTGGATGAGAAATAGCTTTTCTGTCCTAAGAAGATTTTAGCCCCTTCCTCCTAAATTCAGAGGGTGGGGTAGGGGTTTTTTAAAGTGCTTTTATGAATAAACAGAGAAAAACACGTTTGCAGCTTCTCCAAGCTACTGAGGCTCAGAATGATGATTCCAAATACTAAAATCAACTCAGAGGAGAAATCCAAGTTCATTCTGCTGAATGTTTGCAGAGAAGACATGTGAGCCTTAAAGGTCTTATTTCAGGTCACACTCCTACTGTGCAGCTCCCTTAGAATTTCAAAGAAATGTCTTGATCTAAAAAACTGTTATTATCAAACATACAAATACAAAAAGAAAAATGAGTGGTTTGAGGTTTGTTGGAGTGGTTTTGTTTTGTTGTGGGGGGATGTTTAATTTTGGGGGAGGTTAAATTGAGATTATTCAATTAATAAAAGTTATTATGGATTTTTTTTTAACTGTAGTATACTTAATTATCATCTTTGGACAAACAAAACTCAAATGTAAAAATTTCAATATTTCTGTGTATGAGTTAAAAGGCATAATGCTAATCTATAATCAAGTCAGAAGTGGAAATGAGAAAACTCTGTGAAATATTTTATGCACAAGAAATATAATGAGACAAAGATGGCCAACATTTAAAATCTACACATTTACATTTTAAAACAAAACTAATAGCCACTGCAACCTTTAAAATCCCATCACTAAAACACATACTGTGCAGCTCAAACCCTGGAGAAAGCTGATTGTGCTGCTCCAGCTGGCATCACCTCTCAGCTAAGTGCTGTTAATCACAACACAGGGTGCACTAAGCAGGCAAAGACATTTGTGTGAGGGCCACAGGGAAACCCAGCATGGTCACAAAGCTGTCCACAGAGCCACCAGTGGGAGAGAGCTCTCCCAGTGCCCCCTAGTGACTACTGGGCTTTAGAGAGGAATAAACAACAGCACAGTTTGCATTTCAGCCCTGAACAGATGGCGCACAACACGGGCTGCTTCTTGCTAACACTTCCACATCTTTCATTTCCCCTTAAGAAGATTTAAGAACAGAACATTCCCTAGGATGGGCAAATGTTTCCGACAGGGAGAAAGCAGGGATTTTTAATCTCTCTGACACTAGTGAATTAATTCTCAGTCATACTGAACAATAATTCTCTGTAGGGGGCCCACATGTACATAGGTAAGTATACAAGACAAAAACAAGTAAAAATGCACATATTTTTTTACAAGCATTCCAGATACTTGCCTGCACCACAGCATATATCATTGAGAATAATATGCAAATCAGCACTCACAGAACTGGATTCCATTATATACTTCCTAAAGCTTATAAATGCCTGGTGAAAGAGGCGAGCTGCCAAAAAAAAAAAAAAAAAAAAAGGAGGAACAAAATTAATGTGGCCAAGATCAGAAAACTCTTATTTGTAAACACCCAATAAAACACTGAAGCGGTTCATTAAAAACCTGTACCTTAATATAAGCTACTAAAAGTAAATATAAAGGTAATTTGAACTAAGTGGCAGAGACAATGTATAGAAGCAGTGTTGTGATAAAAAGATCACATTCAATACCATATTGGAATTAAAACAGGTTTCACATTAAAGTAATATAAACTTAAATCATTTTCTTACCATCTAGTCCATTTTCAGCTCCTAGTCTTTGAATTTCTTTTCTTTTGTAGAACTTGTTTAAGTTTTTTAGGACTTCACCTGTAGAAAAAGATAACTTTTTTTTTGTTTGTTTCTTCAAAATTTAATCACATTCTCCTGGCCCAAAGAGCTTGGTTTATAGTCTCCTTACTCTGGAGAGAGGGAATCTTTCCATGCTGAACAGACACAAATGAACACCCCCTATATCAAATAAAATCAATGAGTGAGCCTGGGGCTGTTGTGGAGGACAACCTTCAACTGCAGCAGACTAAGAACTGCTGTGAAGATGGTGCCAGCCATCTTCCCTGCTGCTTGATAGGAAACCATGAAGATGGGAACATGCAACTAACAAGCCATGGAACAAACTCATTAATGCTTTGGGGTGGGGTTTTGTTTGCTTTCTATCAGCGCCTATCAGGAGGTTTTAATAAGAAAAGCAAATCTGCTTGAGCTGCTTGGTGATAGCTTTTAATCAACATCCTGAGGTATGTTTTTCCTTCCACCCTGCCCCCAAGACAGACTCTTCAGGAGTAGCAGGTAATCCAGACACAGTATCTTCTCTTTTCCCAGGTTAAATAAAAGTAAGGAAGAAAAAAAAAACAGAGTTTGTTCATATTATATCACAAATTACTCAGCTTTCTTTGAATATATCTGTTATAAACTTATTACTGAACTTTTTCCCTCCCCTAAAAGGCAAGTTCAGTGTTGCAACAAAATTCTATTTTCACGAGTACACACTGATTTTAGTTCATTAAAGGTTAGTTAAATGACAGTGTAAAAAGATGTTTCCCCTTTCCATCTACAGCTGATCAGAAATTCACAAAAAATCAAGCAAATTTCATTAAGATCTATTCATGACCTTACATTATTAAAACTGAAGTCTGTGAACATTATAAAATGTTAGGAGTGACAAATATATCACACCCCCGGTGCCAGTCACTGGACACAACACTGTCATGCTCTGCTCTCTGCAGCTCACTCTGTAACTGTCTGACAAGACATGAAAAGCTTCCCATGAAATCAACCTTAAATTATTGAAAGATTGCCTCTCTAAAAAGCTGTATCAGAGACAGTCCACTTGGCACAATGAAAATCACCAACTGACAAGAATATGGCAAATTTAAATGCACATCCCATACCACTACAGGAGTGTTTTAATGGATAAACTCATGTTCTGAAATGTTCCCAAAGCCAACAAAGACACAAGGGCACCAGCAGAATTACATTTCCTAGGAAGGCATCCACACTCATGTTTAAGGGCCCTGAAATCAAAGACAGACTGGAAAACAGTGCAGTATAAGCAAGCACAGGCCTCAGTGTTCTTCAGGCTTCCCTAAGAAGCTCTAGCAACTAACACATCATCAGCCACACAGCTAAATTCGCAGCCATTGGCCTTACTACAAGAGTAAAAGGTCAATGCCAGAACATGTTTCTATCCAAGGCAACGTGACATTGGGACCAGGCTGCCCAAGGTCACGATCCTTCCTAAGCACAAACACTTGTCTAAACAATAAGGTAAATCGAAACAAAACAAAGCTGGCATTGCAGCCCACGTGAGCTTATCCAAGAGCACTTACACACTCAGAACATCTCGGTCCTGTCTCTATCACCACCCTTTTTACACTTCACTCCTGCTTTGAGATTTCCCTTTGTTTACCATTCCCTCATTCTAGAATTGTGTTTTAGCTCTTACTCCTCAATTACTTTGATTTCTCAGCGGCATTTCTAAGGTTCTCTGTAAAAAGACAGCCCAACTGCAGTGAAGTTCAGAAATCATTCAGTTAGTCTCCAGTGTATCAGATTCATTTAGCTGTTTCAAGGCTGTTTGCAGGAAGCCTTTGAGTCATTACTCTGTATCTCTGATGGCAACAATCCTCTGCAGTTAGGCTGAATATTACCACCGGGCCAGCTGAAGGGCTTTATTTTACAATTCCTCCCCAACTATTAGACTCCCATTGCCCAGTCCAAGCAACCAGTGCATCTACCAAGCCCCCTGTTCAGGCATCTCCTGCTCCTGCCACATGAATTGCTGCCAATACTTGGTTTGTCCTGCCCTGCACCTCCCACAGGTAAAGCACAGCCCCATGGTCAGACAACTGAAGCCACAGAACTGACATTCAGTGACAACTGAATCACAAGATACACACACCAAAACTGAAAGCATCCATTAGCACTCACAGGAGTACTCTTCCTATGAAGTTGTGGAAAATGGAAGTAGTGAATTAATTCCAGGTCTGCTAGGAAGTTTTTACAAAAGTAAGCTTCTAAAAAGACCTTTAGTCTTCCTAACAGTGTTTGACTAATGTGAAAACTATAATCACTCTCACTTGAGCAAGCTAACGAGATGATTCACACTGCAAGTATGCTCACTAACAAAGTTTCTTCACAAGCTGTAACCAGAAAGATCATAAATACACATATTCTCTACTGAATCTAATTCAGTACTTGGCAGCAGAATCTGACAAAGTATCTTCATTTAAAAAAATTAAAAAAACAGATGCATAATACTGTGTGTCGTCAGAACCTGAAGGGGGAAGCAGAGAAGACTATTTATTTATTTATTTTTAAATGGCTACATGTAAAGAAGGTCTTGTCCAGTCTTTTCTAACATTATTTGGTTTCAAAATACCAATACTTTTAAAACAAGTCATTGTTTTTTCAAGATCGTTTTCAATATTATTGAGAGAGCACTAGAGGCCAAACAAGTCAGATGAGCACCCCACTGCAGCATTCACTTTCTCTGGACAAAGAGACAGAATTCTGTCTCTCAGGAGAAGCACAGAGATGTGAATGGCACCCCACAGGTCACCTGGCTGCTATCCCCTGCCAGTCTCACAGGGAGGAACATCAGGCTGACTGAAGTGGTTAATTTTCACCTCTGCAAGCACACATAATTTTAGCCAATCTGTTCTCTCTCAACAACTTAGCAAATACCAAACAGAATCTGTACTTATTTTCCCAGAGCATTTTAGTTGTAGTTTTGAAGAAATCCAACATAACCGCTCCTCTAATAAATGAGACAACAGGCAATGTACAAGTAAAAAGCCATTATTCATCTTTATTGGCACCTCAGGAATGCACTATTCAGATACAAGACAAGTTTGAAAATGCAGATTTTTGCATTACAGCTGTTCAGGATTCTTCATCCTGACTAGGTTTTTTTTAGCTTTTAAAGCTAGATGTTCTTCTCTCCATAATTCTGAACTATTAAGATAATTTGCCCATGCTTCTACACTCTGGAGTTAAGGTAAATAATATATCATCACTAAATTATGAGAAGATATGAAAGATTTCCATTTGCACCCTTAATGCTTTCAGATCAGCAAATATCAAAAGAATCATGACCTTGTCTGTTATTTACCAAATCTTTAAAGATCATGGAATCATAAGATCACAGAACTGTCTGGGTTGGAAGGGACCTTAAAGACCATCTCACTCCAGTCCCCTACCATGGGCAGGGACATTTCCACTATCTCAGGCTGCTCCAAACCCCATCCAAACCGGCCTTGGACACTTCCAGGGATGGTGCAGCCACAGCTTCTCTGGGCACCCTGTGCCAGGGCCTCACCTCCCTCCGAGGGAAGAAGTTTTCCTAAAACCCAATCTAAACCTACCCGCTGTCCATTTGAAGCCATTCCCCCTGGTCCTGTCACTTCAGCCACTTTTGATCTAGGCACATTCACACACAGACAATCTTTTCGGTCTGTAACATCAACATTTGAGGAAACTACATCTTTCAAGTTCAGATACAGTTATGGCTCTGGAATGCAAGATATTGCAGTTTGGCTGCGGGACCTGCCCCAAGCCAAGCACCTTTACCCCGTCTGAATGGAGGAAGCGGCCAGCAGAGCGTTTCCTCACACAGGACACGCCTGCAGGCCCAGGAATCCCAGAGTATCCTGAGCTGGAAGCACCCACACAGATCATGCCCTGCACAGCACAGCCCCACGAACCCCACCACATACAGGTGTCCTCTCAGCCAAGAGCCTTTATCCCACTTCACCTTCACGGACACAATTAGCTTCAGGTCACATAAGCTGCGGGGAAGGACCCCCTGCTCTTAAGGGGGAAGGTTTCTGAGTCCAGGAAAGGACCCGAGAGCAGCAAGGGACAATTTGCTCAGCCTTCAGGAGGGTCCCAGAATCACAGACTCAATTAAGCCGGAAAAGACCTCTCCGATTATCGAGTCCGACCTATGAGCAAACACCACCTTGTGTGCCACATGCAGTCTGTTTTTAAACACCTCCAGAGATGATGACTCCGCCACTTCACCGGGCTGTCCCAATGTTTAATTACTTTTCCTGTGAAGAAATTCCTCCCAATGTCCAACCTGAACCTCCCTTGGCACAGCTTGAGGCCGTTTCCTCTTGTCCCGCTGCTGTTCCCTGGGAGCAGAGCCCGACCCCCATCTGCCTGCAGCCTCCGGGCAGGGAGCTGGAGAAGGCGAAGTGTTCCTTGAGCCCTCCTCTCCTCCCGGCCGAGCCCCACCAGCTCCCCAGCCGCTCCTCATGGGATCTGCGCTCCAGCCCCGCTGCCGTTCTCTGCACCAGCTCGAGCCCGCAGCGTCCTCCCAGCGAGCTGAGCGGCCAGAGCCGGGCACAGCGCTCCAGCCGCGGCCTCGCCAGCCCGCCTCACGGCCCCCGCCCCGTCCCCTCACGGTCCCGCCCGCACTCACCCTTGTCGAGGGGCCGCGTGAGCTCGGCGCCCACATCTTCGGCCGCGCCGCCGAGGCCGGGCTTCAGCGGCACGGGCACGAAGAGCGAGGTGTCGGGGGCGCGGGAGGCGCCGCCGTCCCCGGAGGAGGCGGGCGATGAGGGCGATGAGGGCGATGAGGACGAGGCGGCGGGCGCGGCGGGGCGCGCGCGGGGAGCGCCGCCGCCATGGCGGAGCGCGAGCCCCGCGCGCGCCGGGAGCCGCCGCAGCAGCGGCCACGCGCACCGACTCATCCGCGGACAAGGGCGGCGGCGCGCGGCCCGCGCGTCATCGGCCCGCGCCCGCCCCGCCCCCCGCGCGTGCGCGGCACCGCCCCCGCCCGCGCCCTGAGGGAGCGCAGCGCCCCTCACACACACACCAGGCGGGTTTAGTGAGAATACAGCTGGTTTAATAATTCAAATAGCAGCTTAGGATGTTTTCCCCCCGCTCGTTATACATGGTTGCACAATCTGAGGCTGGTCAAGTACAATCAAGTTTTTCAAAATCATCGTTCCCAGGTTTACAACATGCAAGTGACCGTGAAAATATTTGGTTGGGTTTGTTTTTTTTTTTAACTTTATTCTTTTAAGTTTCTGAACAGGCACTTACATGAGGGAGTTGGATTTGCTCTCAGCCGAAGATATTCGCATTAGGAGTATCCTAGCATAAAGTATACAGAGTCTTTGCTTTATCAAAGTGCCGCAGTAATAAAACAGTTCTTACAGAAATGTAATTTGATTATTTACTTACTCAGAAAGTAAGGTTACCAATGACACTTGCACCGGAGCCGAGAAGCCTTGGTTTAAAGGCCAAGTGAACTACAAGTGCAAGTTGCCTTCCTCACAGCAGGCTTCCATTTGTGCCCAAGCCACAGGTCTGACAACAGACCCCACACTCTGTGGCGAACAGATGAACACTTAACTCCTTTAAGCTACTTCTTCAAACACTAAACGCCTATGAGATGATGATAAAGACAAACAATCTGCTGAACCAGACAAGCTTCTAAGTTTCAAGGCTTGGCTGGCTTTGAATACCTTTGCAGAAGACCACAAGAAGCTTGTTTGCTCTAAGAGGCCCATAAGGATGTCCTTTGGGGACATTCTGCCTCTCCTGTCAGGACACATAGACACTGACTGTGAAGACAGCGGAATCATGAAGCCAGGAGGAAACACAGTTTCACATATTTGCAAAACAATCGGTGTTAACAGAATTTACTTCATCAATAAGGTAACTATGTTCAAATACTTTATCCACTCAACACCTGAGGGTGAACTCAAGACAACCCTACAGTCACTAATTATCGGGTAACAAGCCCCCAAAAGTTAGGAGCAACTCGTGTGAAAGACTTTGAGAAGTCTGACAGGAAGCTGGGGGAGAGAGGGCAAAGATGCTTCCCAATATTCTTTGTTACTGACAGATGCAGAGCCTCTTAGAACCGCTGGTCTGAAGGCTCCAATCATAGTGCACATACATGCAGCTTCAATTAAACCCTGTCTAATGTAGTAATTAGGAGATTTTAGAAAAATGCACCATAAACCTTGATTTTTAGTGTGATTTAGTCAATTGTGTCTTAATGCAGTCTCAAAACAAAACAAAGCAAATAAGCAACATTGGAAACAAACATGCAATGAACAACATGAGAGACGGGAAATGCTTTAGTCTACATTGTAGAGGTGAGCAGCAAAAATCAAATACACCAGCCTACCATGCATGGAAATAACTAGATTTAAGCTTTTGCATACCCAAGTGCATACAACATTATCAAATAAAAGGAAATGTGCAGTATAAAATAGTAGCTTAAGAAAGTTCCAGTGTTTGAGAAAGCACTTTATTTTAAATGTATATACATACTTGAATGCTTAACTGAAGAACGCTTTAGTAGCATGGTAAACGCAGCACTGCAAGATGAAGGAAGACAGTTGTAATGGGAATTCCGGCCTTCTTTTCCCACAGGCTGCTGCCATCTTTAACCTGCTGAAGCACTGCAAAGGTTTTCACCTTAGACCAGTTCACATTTCGGGCTGCTCAGCAGATGCTTGTGACTCTGGAGATTCAAATCGCTGGTGGAAGTTTGTCCGTTGTTTCCTCAGCTTCTCAGGAGCTTTTCTCCATAAAATTATTTCCTATTTGAAGAAGAAAACACTCTTGAAACCAATAGTTGCCAATAAGGCAACAGCATCAAGTATCTTAAGTTCCTGATAAACTAAAACTTTTGGGAAAATATAAAAAGATAACAAAACACAAGAGTCCACAAAAGAATGCATCCCCATCACTTATCCGTGCAGTTCATATAAAAGTAACAGAAAGACACCATTATTAAGTTTACATATTTAGTTACTGCTTGAGCAATCTTGAGCAGTCACCCCTTCCTTAACTATTCCACCCTCAATTTTAATACTATTAAGGAGTTAAAGAAATTTTTCTTCCTCCTTTCCCCAAAACCCAAAGCCTACCATAGCCACTGTATGCTCCAGCTCCCTGTTTTCCATGTTTAATTCCACTGTCTTGTCTGCTTTGTAGTAGGAAGATTTTGATCTAATCCACAAAGCTTCTTCCAGTGACCCTTTTGGCTATCCCTTTCCTCACCATCACATCATCTATCAAACATTTTTAGTGAAATGCCTTAGTCCTTATTAAGGCTTAGCAGTTTTGAACCCAGACTAGTGCAGGAGGGGAGATTTCTCTGAAGGAGTTTAAGGAAGCAAACAAATGCACCAGTAACTCATTTTACCCACCCAGTGTTTTTTCTGGATATTCCCAAAGCAAGTTCTATGGTACTGAACACCCTTATCCTTGCTGGAACAGCATCCAGCATCCTCCTTGGCTCCTTTTCTGCAAGGTGACATAATCTACAGAGCTCTTGCCAGCAGAAATGCTTGTGCCACACATGAAGCACAGGTGGCTTCTAACCAGCTGATGGTTCAAAGCCACATGTGAAACAGCCCAGATAATTCTGCAACAGGACCATACCTGCTGTTTGAAGTATCGTCTGTCTTCTTCATCCACAAGCACCAGATTTAAGAAGTACCTCACTGAAAATTTTTTGTTCACATCCCTCATTGTTGGAGTTGGGTCATAGCCTGCTAAGAACAATCTTATAGGAATCGATTCCCCTGCAAAAAACAGAAATCTTAAATTAGTTCCTTACAACTAGAACAATTAATATAGTTTCAGAAGACATGCAAAATAAAAGCAATTTCCCAAGCACTGTCTGTGCTGTTCCTTGGTTAAAAAAAAACAAACTAAACCAAACAGCACAAGACATAAAAATACCCACCAAAAATCAGAAACATAACACTGAGCACAGAAGTATGAAATGAAAAGTGAAAACCCTTTCTCAGTGCAAGTATGGTAGCCAGGAAAGCCAGAAGGATCAGTATTTTTAACTCTCTAGAGCTGGTCTACACCATGGAGTCAGGTTTGATGAAAAAATCAGTCATGCAATTTCCAATGGTAAATAAGGGTAAAAGTTTCTGGTATCCCACGGAAATGCCTTAAGTCCATGAAAATGTCTTCTCCAAATAGAAAATGCATCATCATTTCAGCAACCTAAGGAGAACTGTGGCTTCTCCAGTTAAAAAAAAATGTGTAAGTCCTCTCTCCTGTTCCAGATATTTAAATAGGATTTTAACACTAAACGCTCCCCCTTTAAAACAATCACAGTTATTTACCTTTAACTGGTGCACCATCCATTATTTCGTACTTTGCAATGGTTTCAGTCTCTGTTGTAGTACTGGGTCCTGGTGAAACAAGTTTTTATTGTGAACACACGCTTCAGTTTTAAACATTCACAAAGTTTTATCACAACAACTTCCATTCTGCAGCTTTTAAATTAACACAGCCCTGCATTTTTGCCTTTGTCTTTCTTGCATGTAAGTCAGACATGGCTAAAGCAAGCAAAACCCTCTCCCAGGCAGGACATTTTTCTTTCTCTCCCTCACCATGCTAACACAGATGAGGCAGGCACCAGAGCTTCAAAGGAGCCCTGGATATGCAAGCTTTAAATAAGGGACAAGCAAGAGGGTATGGAATCCTGAAACTGCTCTGCTTGGTGAGCAGTGCTGGCAGCTGATACTGCCTACGCCATGCTCAAACAAGGAACTGAAGGGTTATCAGCCAGCTCAAGAGCCAGAAATAAAGTAGAGCTTTCTGCCCTTCCTCTAGTGGAAGCTTTCTCATTCTCCATACAAGAAGCTCCCAAGAACCCCAGCTACTGGGGAATGAAGTGTCATGAGCCACAGCCTCTTTCAGCCTTCTTCCAGTGAGTACAAGCCTGATCTGCAATAATCAACCTGTTTCTGCTTCAAAGCCACTTGGTATTTCCATCATATCCATTTTTTTGGATGACAGAAAATTACACATTTCTAGAACATGTCTGATTTATGCTAATGTTTACCAAGCCCCCCTTAGCCAGTCAATCCCTGTAAAGGCAAGGGGGTCTTCAGGATGCATTTTACACCTCCTCCCTTGTTCTTTATCAATTAAGGCTGATGAAGCTATTGTGTATTTATGCCCAAGTTCCACTTACAAGGGTTCACATTTGTGAGGAGTCACAAGAGTCACAACCCCAGAACAATTAAACAAAGTGGCAGTGTTGACTACGAAGTATTATTGCCAAGGCACAAAATGCAAATGGCAGTCAAACACCAGTGAGAATGAAGCTGGTGGAGCACTGGTTCAGCCAGCACTACAACTACTGACTTCACTCTCCAGGTCTGCATAAGGCTCAACTGGCACACAAGCTGCCATTTCATTTGGACTTTGTTTCTCTTACCAATTCCAGTAATCTCCTTTTTGATCAGCTGCAACTCCATGTGCTGAATTTTTATTCTCACTAAGAGGAAATAAATTTTTCCAACAATCACATCCTTTAAGTGATACCTTTAAGAGAACAAAATGGGGGGTTTTGTTAAAGAATAAACACAAGTTTTGCACCTTCTTGAACACAAGTCACACAGGCAGTTATCTGCCTGGAAACTACTTGGAGCCTACTTCCCCGGTGAACTAAGCACTTCAGCCAGACCAGAGCAACTGCAATATTTCCAGCATTCCATCAGTATCAGTAAAGGAAGTACTATGAGTCATACTGAAAAGGTGTAAATGCAATAAATAAGTCTTAAATATTTGCTAGTGACCTTCCTGTTAGTACTGAAGACCGAACAGCCCACTGTAACTCAAAAAGGCCTTTGTGTAATTAGTACTTTAAGTCTCCAGAAGATGAAGTTGGTCACCATATATTACATATTGCACCCTTTTATACCAAGTTATTTACTTAACAGCATTTTGCTGTGACACTTACTTTGACTTATTGTATTCAAACTCTATGTGGAGACAGTCTTCAATGCCTACTTCCATTTTGATGGAGTTGTTTACATCTGGGTATGTAGCGAGCTGGTGAACTATCAGATCATATTCTTTCACCAAGTCTGACAGCCGTCTCACTATTGTCACTTTTAGAAAATACCTAGGGACAAAAACATTGGATTGCCAGAATTATTCAAAACTAAGAGCCCTCATGTTCTGAAGTACAGCTATTCTTTGAAAGACCAGTGTACAATCTCATAAGACTAAGTAGAAAAGAGTAAGAGAACAAAATACAGGACAAAACACTCACATGTGGGAGTGTTTTCTTCAGTTGTGGGTATGGGTTTTTCTTTTAAAGGAGACACACAGGCTGTCTTCACTTAATTGAACTGGAGGAATTTTATTTATACAAATAGCACTGAGCGATTCCAAATTAAGTAGAAAAGACCACACTGTGTTAAAATCTCCACAACTCCAATCAAGGCACAAGAGGGGGCAGCATAATTCCTAAATTATGAATTTTCTGCAGGGGAGGAGAGGAAAACAAAGGTTTATCAGTTACAAACCTCAGTCTGACGTTGGCACCAATGTAGGATTCATATGGCTTTTCAACCTGCATGAATTCAAAGTCATAGTTTCTGCTTTGGGTCAGTTCTCCGGGTAAGGCCAGTTCTTTCACTAAGTTTACAAATTCATGGGTATTGCTTTTGTCATTGAAGAGTTCTAAAGTTAGAAAGTTAAAGAAAAATATGTTTCAGTGTTTATTTTTAGCCAACAAAATTGTCTCTAACTTGGGAGAGTATAACAGAAGCAATTAACCTAAAACACACATATTTGACCAAATGTTTTATTCAGGTTTTCAAATTACCTCCAGTTCTAGCAACCTACAGTTAGCAAGCCTAAAGAACTAACTGGAATGAAGAGAACACTTTGAGAGCTTCACTAGCATGGCATTGTTGGTTAATGACAGTTTAGCTAGCTTTAATAAGTACTTCTTGCTTTGCATGCTCTGTAATTAGCATTGCCTGGTTTTGGCTTCCAGCATTTATTGCTGCAGGGACAAAACCTAAGTAATGTCAGGACTGCTTTATTTAGGACAGGCCAGTGATCCTAAACTGGTCTGCAGATTAACATCTAGCAAATAATTTATTATTACTACTAGACTACAGTCAAATGGCTTATTATGACCCCTGGTCTAAGTCAGTCATTTGGAAACAAAGGCAGTTTCACAGCAACAGCATCTCCTGTCCCCAGAGCAGTGTCAGCGATTCATTCCTAGATATGTGTCGTGCAAGTCTCACCAAAAATTACCCTAAAATCAAAACCCAAACCCTTCATTACCTAAAAATAAGCTTCTCTACCATTCAAAACTGAACATCAGCATTGGTAGTTAGTGTTACACAGACTGAAGTTTTTCAGAAAAGAATGAATGAATTAAACAGACCAACTCCACAATTTATCACCACCAATGTGGTAGAAACTGACACTAACTAGTAACTCCTATTTTCTAATATGACCACAAATTGTCTAAAAATGTACTCAGTTTGCTGGGACAAGCATTTATCTAATGCTGCATATCAAACACTTTTTGTGCCAGTCAGTCAGAAAAGCTGTACTCAGAAGAGCTGGTTTAAAATACAGCTTTGATATGGAGTTAGTCTGCAAATAGTGCAGAGAGATCAATCTACTGGAATGCTTTCTGCATTTCTATACTAACACTTGGAAGGATGCAAGAAGACCTGGACAAGTACAAAGAGCAGTAGTTTAAACCACATCTGCATAACTCTGTGGACTTCCAAATGTAACATAACAGAAAGTCCCAGAAATGTATGAATTGCAACACTACATCAAATTAAATTCACCTAGAGAATAATATGTGTAAGTCAAGAGTAGACGAAAAGCAATCCATACAGCTACTAAAAGACAACAGACTAAATGAAGGTGACATACCTGAGCTCTTTTCTTCCTCTGTCATTATGCCTCACTCCCATCACAGTGCTGCTTTATTCTCAAAGTTTTAATTTTACAACCTTACTGATCAAAACCTCCAAGTATAAAGCAGCAGGTGGCATGCCTCAGTCACATCTGCTATACAACACTTCAGACACAGACTACTGGAGCCTACTGACTGATGAGAAATAGGGAATTTGGGAAATTCCATTTAAAATTAATTGTATGAGGCTGAAACTTGAGTAATTACTTCCATGGAGGACAACAATGCAAAGAGCTCTCTGAGAGGGAAGGAATTTTAGCATTAGCCCAAGGGTGCAGAGAGATTACCTGGACTGGTAAGAAGTTAAATATAATAAAGATTCATAGTTCAACTCTAAGCAGACTTCAGTAGTTGTAAGAAATTTACATTTCTAATAGGTTTTATAAAACCAACTACCATAAAATTTTTAAAAGTCTTTTGCTGTAACTTGCCTCTTCATTTCTTTTCTATGCCTCTTATCTTTCAGAGAAGCCCACAAGTTTTGTTTTCCTAAGTCTCCAGTGGTTATTAATCCAACTTTTAGCTAGTCTGAGACTCACCAACCCAGTTCTCCCTCCCACATACGTATCTTTCTCCCAATGACTTTCTGAGTAGCACAAATTAGTACATCACTTGCTTTAAAGTAAGGAAAACAACTTTCCTCTGGCCCTTATCACCTACTGATCAGAACAGGTTGCATTGTCTGAGCCAAACCACTGACAGTCACAAGTGCCAAGTTCCATAAACCACCAGCACCTAAAAGCCCCTTTATAGCTTAAACTCACCAATTTGTCCTACAAATTCAATTCTGATTCCTTGGTGCTCTAGTCTCTTCCCATGTTTAAGGGAGACGTTCACCTACCAAGGTAAAAAAAAACAAAAAAACAAACACAAGTTAAATTTTTTCAGCATTTTCATCCTAAGGCAATCTCATTAAAAAACAAGACATATAAGCCTATGGAAACCATGATCTCTTCTCAACAGCCCTACCTGAAGGCAGCCAATTCAAACAGCTGATCATGAAATTAAGCATTTCCAAGGCACCACTAAACCATTCAAGAAAAATCTAATCATCCACAAGACTGAATTTTATAACTAAAATTGGAACTTTCAATTCCCAAAATTAAGTATCCAAGCCAGAGCTCAAGCAGAGCCAGTCGTGATGCTTCAAAGTGTCTTCTGACAGTCACATCTGGAAGTTCAAAAATTAAATGCCATGAGATTGATTCCTTTCAAGTCATGTGAGCTTCAGTCCCTTCTCTGGCAGACAGCTAAATACTGGTGTTGGCTAAGTCAATGAAAAATAACAGATAATGAAACCTCCTATGAAGACTTTCTCTTGTGACTCTGAGTCTCAAAAACAGACAAGGGTTCCACAAGGTTACATTGTATTGAAACATGTAAATATTAAGCATATAGAATGTTTTCTTGTAAGGCAGAGATGACCAGAGAAATTCCTGTACTTCAAAATCCAGTACACTGTCACTGAGTGTACATCTGAGTAGGAAGTAAACCACTGGAACAATCCATCTTTGCGGTGAAAAAAAGGATAGGGCAGAGAGAAGCTGTCCAAAAAATTTCTGGCCTCCCAGACCCCCTCATGCCACTGTGCCTGTGTTAGCCAAAACTCATCAGGCACTTCTCAGCATCCTCCATACAAGCAAGCAGCACTCCAGCAGGTCATCATAAGCTTCTCCCTCAGTTTCCTGGGTCTGAAGCTCATCTTGTGGCCCTTCACATCCCTGGAAGGATCTTTCTAGAGAAGCAAGATGTTTTTACAGAAAGGTATGACCAGAGCAGGAAGATGCCCAGTGATACAGGTCGGTCAAGATCAAAGATCAAAGTAGGTGTTCAGAAGTCAATCTCAGAACCCAACAATGCCCAACTCAAGTCTTTTGAAGGAAAAGTGAATTACAACGGAAATGCTCAGAGTGAGAATGGCTCCAGTAAAACAGAGTGAGGGCACGGAGTGCCATGATGCAATACTGAATGTAGGGAAATCCCTCTGGCAATCTCAACTTGTCTTTTTTTCCAGTAAGAAAAACTCCTGTTAACTCAGCAGTCAGCTGAACTTCATATGTTGCTCCTCTGTTGCAATCCAGAAATCACTTCAGGGCATGGAAGGCAGGGCTTATCTCCAGGGTATGCAAACTTTTGACTGCCCAGCCAAAAATTACTGTTACCTGTATTGGATTGTGGATTTTGGAGTTGAAAGGGAAGGGGAAGCAGGGGATCCAGTTTGAAACAGTTTTTTTTCATCAGAAGCAATGGCAGGATTGCACAAAATGCTCATTCATATATCAGATACTGGAAATAAATAAACAGTTACCATTCAAAAATGTTGACTTCTATCAGCTGCCGGAATTATTGTGGTAAAAAAATCATAAATAGCAAAACAGTTTCCTCTTTGAATAACAACAGTAGCTGAAAATGCAGCTCCTATAGCAGTTTTTCATTTACCTTCCAATTTGCATTTGCATGCCAGATTCAGAACAGTAATAAATAATCACTTTTAAATAAAAATTTACCTTTCCTGAAACAGATTCTCCATCGTAGAAGAGAAAATGCTTTTCTACTTTACCATCTTCTGTTTTGATTTCTGCAGGTTTTCGTGTTTCAGCATCATTAAGTACAACATCAATCTCACAAACAGGAACGAAAAGGTTTCCAAGAAAACTCTGGAATAACAAGAACTGGATAAATTACTATACAGTGGACACTCCATTTGCAATGTGGTGTTTACTTGCAGCTGTACACTATACACTGGGAAAAAAACATTTGTGCTTCCATGAAGTTACAAAGCCATTATGTATTGGAGACCCAAGAAATAGTGGTGACAAAGGACAGCTGTTCATCTAGCAAACAACTGAAATCAGGAACAAGCAGTGACAGCTCTTACAAAATACCACATTTAAAAACTTTAAAAAGTACACAGCATAATTATTATTACTACCACTAAAAAAATCCAATCACTAGAGGAAAGTAGAATGGAAAGAAACAATAACAGGGGATATAATGCAAAACCCAAAGCATCCCCCTGGCTGGGGAAGGGGACTAGGGATTTTATTTGCTGCCTCTGCCTACACACCACAGCTGTCTCAGCAGACAGCACCAGCAGCTTTGAGAGGCAGCAGCTCTTCACACAGCCCAGCTGGGCTGCACAAGGCTGCCCTCAGAGAGTGGGTGTTACAGGTGTACCTGTAACACTGCTCCAGGCACAGTGCTTGTCATCACCTTCCCTCGGCATTCTCTGTACTCCAACTTTTGACCTGCACCGAACACAAGAATGCGAGAGATCATCCTTTGATCTTACAAAAACACTTCTTACAAGAAGGTGCAAAACATGTTAGTGGCTCTAAGGGGAACTCAACAAGATTAGTACAAAAGCCAACATTTTCCTCCAAAGATTTGGACACTAATCTGCTTTGATGTACTAAAGCAGACAACACTTCACTAATTCAGTGTGATTTTTGTGGTTTTTTGAGAAATTACACTATGTTCTCCATGAGAACATCTGCTTCAACCAGATGAATCTGGTATACATGAAACAGTCTGTCCTGGTTTTGGCTGGAGTTAACTTCTTCTAGATGCAAGTTCTTCTAGAGTTAATTTCTTCTCAGTACCTGATACAGCACTGTTTTTTGGATTCAGTCTGAGAATAACATTGATAACACACTGAGGTTTTAGTTGTTGCTAAGTCGGGTTCATTCCAAGTCAAGGACTTTTTTTGTGCTTCATGCTCTGCCAGTGGGGAGGTACATCAAAGAGCTTGGAGGGAGCATGGCCAGGACAGGTGACCCAAGCCAGGCAAAGGGATATTCCACACCTCAGAATGTCCTGCTCAGTGTATAAACTGCATGAGCTACCCAGAAGGGGCTGACAGGGGTCTGACATCAGTCAGCAGGTGGTGAGCAGCTGTATTGTGCATCACTCGTTCATGTTTCTTTTTTATTATTACTATTGACATTATGTACCATTATTATATTTTACTTTGATTCAATTATTAAGCTGTTATCTCAACCTGCAAGTTTTGCTTTTGCTTCTCCTCCCATCCCAAGGTGGGGAGATAAGTGAGTGGCTGTGGTGGTGCTTTCTTGCCAGCTGGGGTTAAACAATGCAACCACTGCGACTTCATCAATTTAGCATTAAAAAAAAGGAGTGAGAACTCTTTCCAAGGCATTCTGGAGACCTGAAGTTTGAAATGCAGCATAAAAAACAAAGAGCCTAGGGGAAGATTGGATCTCAATGCTACTGCTTAGCAGTAGGAACACTGAGTGACTACATGCTCACCCCTCCTAGAGAAGAGAGGACACAGAGCAAGCTGGAGCTACAGAACAGCGATTCAAGCAAGACTAAACTGACTTTGTATGTGCTCAGCAATCGGCCCCACTTCAACCCACAAAGACGTGTATGACTCCAACTGAAACCCTCTTATATCTACTACACATTCTGAGGTGAAAGCAGCAGCAGATGACCAACAATGCCAACAGACAGAAGACCAAAATGTCTGCCAAGTCTCTGCCAAGCACAGATTTACACAGACTGTAGAGACTACAAAAATTACTTTTGTTTTTTAAACAGTGCATACTAGAATCATTTCTGATTCTTGGCTTCTGGGGAAGGGCAAGAGAAAAAGCAGAAAGTTTCAACAAGAATTCCAAATTGTAAACTGTTTTAAACACAAGATACTTTTGAGCATGGCCACATTTTCTCCTTGAAACTGTAGTTGTTTTCCAGATTAGCCTTATACTCCCCTCTAATTAAACAAGGAAGCACATTACCTTTAAGCAAACTATACAGGATGCTCTCACAGTACCTTCTGAATTACAGGCTGACCATTTAAATGGTCAACCAAACCAAATATTGGTAACACATCACTTCTCAGGAGACTGCATGTAAATATTTCAACTGCACTCCTTTGAGATTAGCTATAATCTCCTTCAGAGAGAACAAGAAAAAATACGAAATAAAGAAGTCGGCAGCAGGCATCTCCTCCAGCGGCTACCGAAGATACTGCTGCGGGGAAACTATGCAAAACAAGAAGTATTTTAGATAGCTATCACAGGGCTTATTATGTTACAGTTTAAGAGAATGCAGACAGAGAAGTGGGGTTTCCAGAAACTGGCCAAATGCCAGGCCACGCTCTTAGTTTCGTGCAAAAGACAGACGCTGGAGCTTCTGCTACATCGGGACAAAACCCCAGCCCGCTGCACCGAAGGACTTGCGGGAATGCCAGCGGCTGCCGGAGGGCACAGCGATCCCAGCGCCGCACGGAGCGCCGAGCAGCCTGCGCACCCGCGGGGAGACACGTGCGAGGGACCCCGACACCCCAGACCACAAATCCACTATCCGGACGCCTCTTTACAACACGTGTGTTTTTAACCTCTTCATGGGAGCGCTGCGAGCACAGGGCGGTTTCCCGGCGGGTGCGCTCCGCAGGGACCGGAGCCCGGGCGGGCAGCGCTGCCTCACGGCGCTGCCGGAAGGTCCCGATAAGCCAGGTCCGCCCGTGCGGGGCGCACGGAACCCCGCCCTACCGAGCTCATGCGGGCTCTCTTCATCCGCACATAAAATTAATAACCCCCTAAAGCCTTGATTTGGGAAGGAAGGAAGGGCAGAGGAGGCACCGCCCTGCCCAGGCCGCCGCCTCAGGCGATGGCGGATCGGAGCTGCCCCCCCCCCCGGCCCGCACTGGCCATGGTACGCGCCCCCCGCACACCCCTCACCAGCGCCCCGCCGCCCCCCCCGCACTCACCATGGTACGCGCCCCTCGCGGCCCCGGCCCCGCGCGCACCAGCACCAGCGCCCCCGGCCGCGCGCCCCTGGTCATGTGACCCTACGGGTCTCCCCCCCCTCCAGGCCACGCCCATCCCGCGCCTGGCCACGCCCCGCCGCACGTGACCGCCCCTCACGCTCCGTGCCCGCCCCGCGAGGGCGCCGCCTGGCGGCCGGGAGGCGGCAGCGCTGCGGGTCCCCTCAGGAAATAGCCGCGGGAATAAATCTTTCCTTTTGGCAGCACTTCGCGCTCGTTTTCGGGAAATGCGGCCGGCTGACTGCTGTAAAAGTGCAGGCGGCTCCCAGCGCACAAAGGGTTGGGTTTATCCCCTCAGAGCACGATGACCGTCCCACAGAGCTGGCTGCACACCCATCACTCTTGCTCCCCCCATTGGGATGGCTGCTGCGCGCACACACATAAAAAGGCATTTCAGACTGAACAACAATGCTTTTAGTAAGTGAAAGCAGTAAAGATCTTAAGGCAGAGTTTTTATTGATGCTGGTTTAAAACTGCTTCGTGGCTGCCAGGTGAGGCTCTGGGGAAGAGGCGAGGGAGCGGCACCTGAGGACGAGGTCTCCGGCCCTACAGGAACAAATCCTCCTCCGACAGCTTTTCCTTCAGCTCGCTGCCTCGCAGGCTCTCCAGGAACACAGGCAGCTTCCCCTCAGAGAAGCTATCATTGTCACCGAGCCCCGACCCAGAGGCTGGCTCTGCTTCCACCACGGTGTTGGACCCAGAGCCAGAATCCTCATCTGAGAGAGGGAATATATCGCCCAAATCCTGGTATCTCTTCATCCTGAAACACAGAGTGGCAATTTTCTCTCTTAGATGAACACATCAAAGCCTCACGTTACCGCCAGCGAGCCATGCTATGACAGGACTGTCAAGGCAGGAATAATACATTTTGGGGTGCTAGCATTAATGACAATCATGTGACAAATGAACTTACAAGGACGGGTCTGCCATGGGAGGAAGGATCCTGTTGGCCCCACCAGAGGGCATGTAAAACCAGGGCCCCTTCTCTTCCACGCAGTTAGCAGACCAGGCTTCAGGCCGGCACCTCACCCTCTTGTACCTCGCCCTCTGCATCGGAGCACCTGATGGAATCAGCCACACATTGTCCATGAGGACCAGGACATTATTCACCAGGTCCTACAAACTTTATGAGCACCTGATAAGGCTTAAAGGAGTGGATGAAAGTAATTTGTGTGGCCCTGATTGCTCAACCTCCGGAAAAGTAAAGTAACCCCGAAGGCTTTTTTTTAAGATGGTTACTGACATCCTAAGTGACATTTTTGTCATCAGAGACATCAGGCACGTCTGGAACGGCACCAGGAAGTCCATGGAAAATCCCAGGGAATCCCCTCACACACAGCACCGGGAAGTCCACGGGAAAGCACTGCTGTCACAGCAAGGCTCATCCCCAGCTCACAGCATGGCGCAACCACAGGGGACCTGGGGGCTCAGCCTCCTGCAGCTCTCCTTGAAGGTGGAGGTATGTGAAAATAATATGAAAACCTCTGGGGACAAGGCACCCAGCAGAGAGCTGGCTCCTGTGCTCTCCTTCCTCTGTTGGCTCCAGCTCTGCCCCTTCAAGTTCAACAGGCTGAATTTTGGTGGGGACGTGAGAAACTCAAGGTGTGCCACAGGAGCAGGTTTGGGGTTTATGGAGGCTCTGGGAGCACTTGCCAGAGGAGAGACAGTTCAGGTGTCTCCTAGACACAACAAGGTTTTGTAAACCCGGGTTTTTAGTTCTGGTGCTCCCCAGGTGCCTGACTGGGTGTGTCACTGAAAATGAGGGTCTTCAAAAAACACCAAAATAACAAAATAAGGATCACATAATAAAGATAGGAGCAGTGACATTTCATCCTTCCTCTTGGTCTCATGTAATTAATTTGTTCAGAAACCTCCTGGTGCATTCTCAACCTGTTGGCATTTTATCTATTTTTTTCTCCGTTTCCTGGGAATATCTTTCTGTAATTACATTTCTCTATTGCCCTATATATTTCCATAATGTACTGGATGACTTTCAGCTACCTCCTACACTCTTCTGTAAGAGAAAAAAAGATCTCACGGGTTTAATTTCTTGCTGTCTCTACAGTATATTCCTTTTTCATACTTATTTTCTTCTCCTCACCTATTATTAAGAAGGTTTTTAATAATAACAGTGGCAACAAAACAAACAGCTGCAGCTGAAAAATTTGTAAATAAGCAACATAGAACAAGTGGGCCATAACCCCTCAAAGATCAGCCTCTGAGTGGTAATGCATATTGAGAGCCTATAACTATCACAGCTTTGGTTTGTGGACAAATTATACTCTACATGCTTGAAGAGCAGTTTTTCTCTCATGAGAAAAAAATCCATGGGGCACGGCATCATGAATCAATATTTCCCTTTTGTCATTTTAGTGGTGTATGTTGCAATGTTTTACGGAATAAACCGTTTAGTTTCCTCATACTTACAACTAGTTTCCTTTCCTGCTCCCCCCAGAAAGCAGACCGTAGGAGTTATGACATGAGAACTCTTACACACTATGTCTGTAACTCATAACTGAGTAACAGCAGTAACCAGACCACTGTGGAAGGGACACTTAGAAAAATATATATTGAGATATACAGACTGAAAACATACACACATGCAACAACATATTTTATGAAGTCTTTTCTCAAAAATTGAAATGCTCCAATTGTAAAAACCACATTTTCTTGCCATTCCGCCCACACACACACACACACACACACAGAGAGAAGGAAACATTAGCAAAACAGACTTTCTGAGTAGATCTTATTACCCCCAAAAGAAGGCCAGTTTGTAAAATTCAGAGGTTGCTTACTTGGCCTCCACTGCATAGCCCAGAAAGAGGATTACCGAGAACAACCGCCCCATTTTACCTTGTGCTGTGTATCCCACAAAGAGGATTAAACAAATAGCCAGGAAAATCCTCCTGTTACATCTGATAAGGAGCTGCATCTTGGCTGGCATCCCTCTGCTCGCAACCAGCCTTCACCACAGCGTCACACTTCAGAAATAAGACGGAGCGAGGAGATCAACTTTTAGAAAAGTTTCCAAAACCTCAAACCCAACCCATAACCTGCGTCACCAGTTCCTGATTGACGGGAGTGAGACATGAACAGAAAAGCCCAGCACTGTGGCCTTCCTGCCTTCATCAGTCCAAACTAAAAGCTCCTCTGCCTTCATCTCCTGTTTTGCCCAAGCAGGAAAGCAAACCCAATACCCATGATGTGGACTGAAGGTGGTGCTGCCAGCAGCCTGTGGTCAAGGCACACATCCCACCCAGCCTCTGCCTAATGCTGAGAGGGCTCCAGAGTGAAAAAGCAGTGCTTAATGTTCCCCTATTTTAGGTCCAAAAACTGCATTTTTGCATTGGCACTGGCACTGCTTTTCCCTGCCTCAAGCCCTCACCAGCCGGGTTAGAAGCCAGCTACTCACAGTCAGTACATGTTTCACCAACTGGGGAATCATCTTTTTCCACGGAAGTAAATTATCTCTGGAATCTCATGCCAGGCTTGAGGTTTTTGGGGTTTTCTTGGGTTTGTTTTTTTTTTTTTTTTGAAAGCAGAATCATAGATATTCGCGGTGGAAGTGAAAAAAATGTATTAAGTTAGATAATATATCCTGGTAGAAACATATCATCTCCTTCTGAAAGAGTATAGGCAATTTGCTTGGCCAGATTATCATTGTGTGTTGCAAATGCCCCAGGGAATGTGGAAAAGGGTTTAGATCACATGTGGCTCCACAAGGTACACATCTGAAAAGCCATGAAAACTCTTATATAGACAGAAAATGGCTCATACGTTTTGCTTGCCTTTTGGCTGTGATTAAACAGGCTTGAATTCACTGCAGAAGAAATGACAAACAAGGAGGTTATCAAAGCAGTGGAGGTTTTTCTCAGTCGTACAGAATGCTGCTGGGTTAACTGGCGTACGTGTGGGCCTGACGTACGCAGAACCTTGTCGCTCCTGGGGCTGATAGTGCAAGTTGTCTGTGGTAAATCTATTTTTATGTGGTGGAAAGTCCGCAGAGGCCCCCAGTGGGGATCTGGGCTGAGCAGTGACTTTCCCCAGGGCATGGTGTTCCACCAAAACCCCATGAAGCAGCAGAAGAGACTCCAGCAACTCCCTCTCCTCTCCAGGCTAGGATTTACCACTGGACTGAGGAATTAAGTTGCGTGTTCAGTTTTATGACCCTCTGCACACGGGGTTTTTTCTCTGGCATGGGAGAAACAGGAGACTCAAAAAAGCAGGTGCAGAAGGGCCCATGTGCAGTGGGTCTTATTACCACCCATATTTCTACTTTGTCTTTTTAGCATCAGCTCTCTCTTCTTTTCGTTTCTTTTTGTTTAAGGCAGTGCTCAGCATCAATAGGAAGCTGAGCAAACACGGGAGGGAGATGATCAGCCTCCCTTGCTGGAGGCTGCAGAAACCATCCCTGCAATAGCACCTCTCACTTTCCGCTGATCACGGGTACATGCTGACCTGTTCCACACCCTGCTCTGTGCACAAACAACCCCCGTGTGAGAAAGAAAAACTCCACTGGCTATTTTTGCCCTTCCCACCAGCCCAGGGCATTTGCCCCCATGGCATTGGATGCCCCATGGGATGAAGCCAGAGCAATGCCCACCAGTGGGCACTGTCACGGGCAACTGGGGATCCCACGGCAGCTGGGGGAGCTGCACATTCCCTGTGTCTGGAGGGAGATCTTGAGTTACCTGTCTTGTACCATCAGCTGATGGGAGAACTTGTAGCACTGGCAGTTTTGCCACACAGTTTTGTTATTTTTTTCTGTCTGCAGCACACTTCAGGAAATGAGATCACTTTACAATTGGTAGCTGTGGGAGGCCCAAAGCAAATGTTTCACCCCTGTCTCATGTACATCTGTGTAACAGGGCCCTGAAGCCTGCAGGGGGGTCAGCCTGTGCCCATCTCCTGCCCTGCTGTGCTCTGTCAGTGCCCACATCCCGCTGCACTTGGCAAGTGAGGAGTTTTCCACCTTCCTAAAAACATGGAAGTGATTGGAGACCTGGATCTGAAACAGTCTGGGATGTGTAGGAGTTAAAAGTAAAGCATGCCCTTTGTGGAGTGTCATGGGATGCCCAAGGAATACCATCTGTAAACCACTTAATACATACAATGAAAATAATCAGCTCTAATTTTAAAAAATCTAATCTTGGGCTAGAGGCCACAAACTGCTGAAAGTTAACAAACTTTCTTTTTTTAAACAGAGAACACATGAGCTAAACTATATTGGAACACTGACCTTCAAATGTGCCGTGGCATGACTATCAGAGCTCAGGAGAAACAGGATTTTAAGTTAAATATTTTAAATCTGCAGAGGAGAGCACAGTCACCATGCCAAGGTCAGCTACCTCAAATTTGCCTTCCATAAACTGTGAGAAAGATTCATAGGATAATGTTCTTCCTGCATAGATCCTGTGTATGCAAACTGATAGATTAAATATCCCAACAGAACAGGCCTGCAAAAAGAAGCAAATAAATGAGGACCAGGTATTTGAGAGCACAGTTTGCTCCTGGAGTCTTGCTTACAGCTCCTGCACTGAAGCGCTGCCATTATTTTCAAATCACATGCAAAGCACATTTCTTAACCTGCAAAGCTCTTGCTTTGCATTTTGGTAAGGCATTAATTTGGGGAGTGGGGAGCCGGTGGAGGGAGGAGGTTGTCTTAACACCCAGACCCCTGAGAAGACACCCAGGACTTCCCATTATGCCTGAAAAATCTGGGAGCAGTCTTACGATAAACACTTCAAAATCTAAAGTGAGGAACTGCTCCTTAGGAGTACCTTTCAGGGCTGTTGTATCTCCCAGCTGGCTCAGGAGTAATCACTCATTTAGTAACATCACTAAACATGGACCACACTGCAGCAGTGCCTGGCACAAGGACATCTACTCTGCTGAGGAAGGCAGAAATGGGACAAAAGGAAACCCCAGCAGGAACCCAGAGGGGCATCAAGGGGGTGTTTCAGCCAAATTGTTGGACATCAACCCCTTCTCTGCTCGAGCCCAGGTAAATGCTGAGGGAGCAGATTGGTCCAGAGGAGTAATCTGACATAGCAGTGTCAGGCCACTCCTTCTGCTACTTTTTCTCAGCAGGCAGTACAGGTTTACTTTGCTGCCTGTAGTCCTGACAGGCAGCCAGATGGACAGATGGACTCCCATGGGTGCAGGGGCACCCCCAGTCCTGGTGCTTATCAGAAAGGCTCGAAGGCAAGGCACTATCTGTCCAGGCAGAGTCCTGATAAAGAAGTTTCTCATTGACAACTGCTCAGAAATCAGATAAACCCTAACTGCTGTGGGGGTCGCTCTGCTCTCAGGGTCGGGTTTTCCCCTGCCTTAGCTGATAGGAGCTTGGCTCTGGCTTCCATGGGAATCCAAGCTGAGCCCTGCAGCCCTCAAGCACTCATCCCCATGGAGCAGCAAAACCAGCAGACAGCTGGAGCAACTGGGGGGATCCTGAAGCGCTGTGCCCTGCCTGGGATGCTCAGGTCTTTATTTGCTTTGCTGAGAAAGTAGAAATACATATTTTTTACAGATCACTGCTCTGGGGAGCAGCCAGTACAGAAAAGGCTACATCTGTTACAAGCAGAGCTGGAAACAAGAGTGAAGAGAGAATGATGGCAACAGGAAAAAAATAGGGGATAGACAGAGCACAGGGGAGAGTGTCTGAATGGCAGCTGGGTTGAACACAAGGAACATTTGTCTTGACCACCTTGCCTTTTAGGAAAGCAGAACAGTTTTCTTCTCTGACACTCACTGCTCAAGTGGAATGAGATTCATGAGCCTTGGATATCCAATGGGCCCTGAGCACATTGATCCATCTCAGGGATACCCATGAACTGCACTGTTAAATGCCTAAAATCACCCTTGATAACCTTCAAAAGTGAGCTGCCCTCCAGGCAAGCAGTCCTTTTGCCACCAGCTCATGTTCAACCAACCTTTGCTATTTTGCTCTTCAAAATAGCAAAGAGCTGGCAACCCAGAGAGAGAGGTTTGGGTCCAGCTGGGGGGATTTCTAAATCCAGCCCTGAGTAAAAATTAATTCTTAACCTGGGTCACATCTGAGCTCAGCACCTGAGCCGTGTTCAGCCCTGCTCCCAGAGCATCACAGCCCAGGCAGCCCAAGGCACCCCTCGTCTCTCGTGCCACCGCCTCTCTCCTCTGAGGGCAGCATCAAAGCCTGGTCCCTGCAGATAAGATTTGGATCTTGTAAGAAAGCACTGAAGAAATTTATCGTGTAGAAATCAGGCACTCACTGCCATCTAGATCTCACAAAGGAACAACTCCTTCTTTCTTCCCATGCTGAAGTCAACAAGTGCAGGGGGAGATCTTTGCTGGAAAGCCACAGCTGCATCACAATTGACCACAGCTGCTGACAGACAGGAAGCTGCCAACGACCTTTCCCCATCAGCAATCTTCCCTCTCTCCCAGAAACTTAACCAAGCAACAGGCCCGCCCTTCAGGTGGAAAAAGCAGCTTTCCTTGCTGCTGAGACTGTTGATGCTTTCTGCTTCTACCTGCTGAAGCACAGAGTAGCAGAAGGCTTTGGCTGGCAATTTCAGGACTAAAAGTTTAAAAGCAACAGCTTGTTAAGATATGACACGGCAGCCAAGCTCTGGTTACTGATTAGGGAGGCAATTTCAGCAGCTGACTGTCCTCTAAAACTCCATCCAAAGCAGCAGCAGCCCAGCAGTGCAAGCAGGACCTGCACAGCAGAGCAAGGGGTCACAGGATTTGTTGGGAAAAATGCCCCTAAACCCAGGAGGAATTAATAAGGCAGAGAAGGATGGTGGTACAAAGCAAAGCATGGTGCCCTGTTCTTGCACTGCTTCTCAGGAACTGTGAACCAGTTGGTGTTGCTGTGTGTTACTGGTTCAAGCCCAGCTACCCAGGAATTAGGCACAGCTATTTTTCCATCAGATGGTTCTCCAGCACAGGACAGCCTCACACAAGTGAGTTTCTCTGCAGTTTTTAGATGCTTTTTGTTAGCCCTGGGCTCTTGCCCATAGATCCACCCCAAGCAGCTCACCTTGCCTCCCCTGCCTGCACAACTACAAACTTATTTCTATCTACAAGCACCATTGGTGACACAGACAAACTTCACACCATGTGTGGGGAGAGAGGACATCAGTAAATTTGGCAAAGTGAAGAGGAACTGGAAGTAGTGATTCTCCTGTGGAGGTGTCTCCATGAACCAGACCTGCTGCTCCCATCCTGTGTGCAAAGTGGAGCAGAGCTGGTGTTTGGGCTCCAGTTAACCAGCCTGGAGTCATAGCCTTGTGATCTTCACTGAATTGTTGGGGAAAGACATGAATTTATGTTTACAATAAAAGAGAGCAGTATTTTTTCCCCTATCAACCAAAGCAGCTAGGCATTTCTCAGCTAGCTTTAAGCACATTTGATTTAGTAGAAGCATCCTTTTGTTTCGAAATGTGACAGAAGAAAAAAATGAGGAAAAGCAGGAAAATCAGCTCTGCCACAGGAGCCTCTCCCCAGTAGGACTGGCACTCACCAGGCCTCCAGGCTCTTCTTGAAGGATCTGCTGGGTGCTCTCTGGGTGGATGCTGCTGCAGTACAAAGCAACAGGGTCCAGACTGCTGCTCCTCAGGTTCAGAAACTGCAGTGCTGACAAAGCTGCTCTGCCCCCTTTCAAGAAGAGCACATTCCTTTTGAAAACAAAATTTGCATTAACTAGGAAAAAAAAATCTGTCTTTTCTTACTTCAAGGACTCAGGGGTTAAAGTCCTTACTTCAAATGTTGCATGAGGTGAATGTTGCCCCAGGCTTCAGCTTTCCCTGCTGAAAGGCAGGGAAAGCTGAAGCCTGGGGCAACATTCACCTCATGCAACATTTCCAGTAAAGGGTGCAGCAGGGAGGTCAGGACAGGCTGGCCAGGGAGGTGAGAGTCTCAAGACCCTTGCACTTGCAATACCTTGTGCCTTTGTAGAGAGAAGCAAAATGTCTTTCCATGAGCCCTAGGTAACTTGGCAGCTCAGTACCATAAGAAAATATTAAGGCAAAGCACATGGAGACATTAAAAAGTGTTTGATACCTATTTGCCAAAAGTTCCAGATTTGGACAGGCAAGATGGATAGCAGTGTCTGATACTTATCAGGTGTCATGCACAAGCTATTGCAAATATTTGATTAAAAAATAAACTTTGCTACCCAGGGATTATGTTGGTTTTTTTGTCCCCTCCTTGTCTGCAGACCACATGCTGGCACAATGCAGTATCTCAGTTTCTGTCTCCTTGTCTGCACTAGAAATCATTTCTAGTGATTCATCTATTTAAAAAGTCCTGGAATTCAGGTAGAAGGAGGCTCTGGGCCCACCTGACTACATTTTCTCATGGGCTGCTGTGAAAATCCTCTGGTGTTAGCTGGACCCACTGGCAATCCAGAGATGGCCTCAGAGTGGTTTGAGACCCTGCCTGGGAACTTTTTTCTCTTGCTCCATTCCAAGACACTTAAGTCTGCAGAAAATCATCTTGTTCATTCTTTTTTTTTTTTTTTTTTTGTTTGCCCCATGCATTTCCCCCACAGATCTCAGAATAACTCTGATACAAGCACTTTGTACTCCTCTTAGAGTATTCAGAGACTAACACCAGCTCACTCATCACATGCCTATCTTAGTCTTTCACTGATCACTCATCCAAGTCCTCTTTGTTTCTGCAGAAAATTGCATTACAAATCTTAGATAGAGAAATCCTTGTATCCTGGTCCAATGCCAACTAGTAAATCTCTTTTCACAGCAACAATGAGCATGTAAAAAGACTTTGCTGTATTTTTTGCACACCAGATGCCAAAAACTCAAGCACTAGATATTTAAAACATTGCTATAAACACCCAAATTATTAAAACCTTTGGTGTTAAGGGACCGCTTTATCAGTTACTTCTCCCCAAACAAACAGTATCACAGACATTTTCTCTTCTGAATGAAGCAACATGTTTTCCAAAGGTGCTGTGTTTCATATCCCAACAGTCTGCCTGGCTCTTCAGCTGCAAAGGCACAGCCAAACAATGGTTTTGGAAAAGAGGCAGCCAGGCAAATAGTTCTCTTCAGGAAACCACTGTTTTTGCACCTACCCATGACAAGGAGGAGTTAGAAACCGTCAAACTGCAAAATAAAACAGCACTAGGAGGCACTTCGGACAGAGTTTCTGGGAAGTATGTAAAAGCACTTTTCAAACCAAAAATTAATCATTTGTAGCAAGCTCTAAAATAGCCATAGATGTTGCAATAGAAGAGGAAAGAAAGTTGACAAATGCTTCTCACCACAACTTTATGCACTTGGCTTTATTGTAACAGTCTTTAGTTCTGTAATTTCAAGACTGCAGAAGGGTTTGCCTCGTGAGGTGCCTGACTAGCTACCATTCTCCTTTGCAGGACCACATCTGGGCATCTTATCATGAACAGTTCCACAGAAAACATCCAGCAAACACCAACTATCTCAGTCTTTTTATAGAAACACACAAGTAAAGCTCATCTTTGCTCCCTCTGCGCTGACTGAAAAGGAAACCCCAAACAAAAGTGAGATGGGTAAAGCCACTGGTGTTTGTCATTGTCTGATGTCAAGGCTAACCAGGCTCACACTTTATTTCTGGAGGTGGAAGCACCATTACACTGACACATCTCCATGTGCTCACAGAGCAGGCAACCATCCACCCCGAGCCTGTGCTGGGCCAGGATCAAACCTCCCCAGCCAGGAGCTTTCAGGAGTACAAATGAAGGCCGGGCAGCTTTGGCCACACGGAGGCACTGAGCAGCACCAGCAGCTGCCCTTGCAACTCAGGGGAGCTGCTTTCCTGCCGCTAAGGGGAACTGAGGGCTGGCAGCATTCTGCCCACTGCCCTGCTGCTTCAAATGTCTTCAGAGCAACAGAGGTCACAGTAGTCATCTCCTGCTGCTCTCCTCCAGTCCAGGCTTCTCGAGAAAACAGCCACAAAGAGCCTGCCTGACAACCTTGTAGGGAGACAGAACAAGGTTTCTTTCTCTCACAGAATACTGAAGCACAGCACAACCATGCCCATTACTCCATTTTACAACACCTACCATATCTCAAGCCAGCATAAGAATTAAGTGCTTCAATTAAAATAAAACTGGTTTTAATCAAACCAAATAATTTCTCATGAGTGTTGCATGCCATTTGAAGAAGTACACTGAGGTTATAGCTCTGATCTCACACTTGACAGGAATTCTGCAGAAACTTGGACTTCTTGTAAATCTCTCTGCTTTATGCTGGCTAAGGAGAAAAAAAACTAGTAGAACAACAAAAAGGAGGTTTCAGTTGTAAGACTTTTTTGCTGTACAGAAAGGAATAGAAATGCAGGTTAAACAGAGTTCACAGGAACCTAATCTTCAATTAATCTTTGAAATAAATGCCTGGCCTCACACATAGTTTACAGTTAAAACGCAACATTCCTGAAGGGAGCTTTGCTGCCTAATCCAACAAGCTCCTCACCTCCTTTTTTTTTTTAACTAAATACAGAATCTTACATAAGTTCATTCTCTTAAATCATTGAACAAACAGGAATTATTCAAAGGGTCTGCTTAAAAAGATATGCCTTACAAGAAGCACAGCATAGTACTTTGCAAGCATCTGGCACAATGCAGAGTCCAGTAATAAAATATAATTAGCTGGCAGAAGCCTTGAACATTTAGTCTAGGAGGTGAATTGCTTTTTGTAACTCCATATGCATTTATATGAAATATATTTTTTAAAGAAGCTGGAAAGCCAAAGTGTTCTGGGTATCTGCAGAGCAGAGAGCTCTCCAAGCCACAGTGCACACTGATTGTGCTGAAAAAGCTCTGATCATGCTTATATCAGACCTTCTTAACTCTGGACCTACTCCTACCTCCCAGCTGAGCTCTTACTGTGATTTCTGTGGGTTCAGGGTATTTCTCTGCACACCTGATGATGGTTAAAATGGATACATCAGATTATTAAAAGGGATAAATCTGATGATTAAAAAGGATACATCAACCTGCACTTCATTCAGCTTTGCAGTTACCTGCAGGTAACTTTTCACACTTACTTCAGACCTGTATTTGAATGAGAAAAAAAAAAGATTTTTTTATGCTAGGATAGCCCACAAACTATCCTTCTCCAAATTACAAGAAAACTAATGATGATGCTCTACAAAATTTGCTCAAAGACAAAAGTATGGAAGGAAAAAAAACCCAAACAACTACTCCAAACATATATTGCTGCCTTCTACTTGAATATAAAACTAAAAGTTAGTAGGAAAAATTTTAATCTCTTTGTTTGTGGTAAAAGTGCACACTAGCTTTAACTGAAATCAGAAAAAAACAATGTGAAATACAGCCTGCTGAGAAATGTTTCACTGAGAAACTAGGGCTGTCTTACTTTCAGGCCAGAGGAAAATCTGAATTAAAGATCTGACTGCAGAAATGAAACTCCTAGAGGCTGACTAGACAATTATTTAGTAAAACAAAAAAACACACACAGGCATGTGCACTCACTCTCTCCCTGATTCTACATGCACACAAGTAGCTGGTCTAGTTTTGAGTTTTGCTGCTGCTCATTTCCAGCACCCATTTGTTGGCCTATTTCTTTGTGGTTAGTAGTCTAGCCTGTAGAATACCTTGCAGAAGAGATTTTTACCACACAGTTCAGATGTACATGCTTTCCCCTCACAGCCTTTAAACACATGTGGCCTTTCCTCCCCTTCAGTCTCCAGAAGAATCCAGCTATTTTGACTATTCTCCTTCAACGCCCTCTCGTGCTGTGAAGATCTTCCCACCCTGTCACCAGGTTGGTGCCACCTGCACAAAGCCACATTGTCCCTTCACCTGCACCAGGTCCCCTGGAGGCTCTGGCCATCATCTCTTGCTATGCAGCTGGACTGTGTGCTCTGCCTGTATTTCATCTCAAACAACTTCAGAGAGGTCCCAGGAGCAGCTCCTGCTAAAACAGCACCTGGGCTCCCTGAACAGCACAAAAAAAGAAGCCATTCATGGCATCAAGCTGTATTAGGCAAATGTCTGGAGCACTAGAGAACAGGAGCTGTAACCTGTGACCATGGTGTGTTAAGAGCAGAGTATCTCCTCCCACCACAAAGTTGGCTGCTTTTTTGCTCTGGCTTCTGGCACTACAATTGCTCATGTGTTTTTACTGAAGACTCACACATGGAAACACATTCACAACTACTTATTTTGGCCAAAGTTTAAAAGTATTGTATCTTAGTAAGACACAGGATACAGAATTCCAAGGACTCTGAAGAAACATTTAGCCACATTTAGTCCATTTATTGAGCCTCTATCAACCAGGTTTTGATTAACAAGGGAAAAGAACAACAAGCAACATACAAAATAAATACTGAAAACAAGTTCCCTTCACATTGATAAAGTTTTCTGGGGACAAACGTTAGAAGAGATAAAATGGATTCTAGCTGGAAGAACGTGCCTCAGGTTTATTAGAAAAAAAAATTTCCTAGAGAAGAAGATTCTCTTAAAAGAAACTATTTTCATACAGCACTACACTTAACAACTGAATCATACACCAAAGAAAAAGCTGTGAGGGAGAAAAGGTTTATATTTACATATAGGACACACAGTACAAAGCATTAGCTGGACTTATACTTTACATTTAGAGTTTATACCATTAGTGTGGGTGAGCTACGGAACCAGGAGAGCTCTGAGTTTTTCACAAGGTTACACTAGTGCAGGCTCTAGGTGGATGCTCCTGCAGACACCTGACTTCTATCAATCAGTAGGGAAGCTGTGCCACAGCACTGGCTTGGACAGGTAACTGTTCTGGTAGTGCCCATTGCCTCCAAGGCAAGCATTTATGCAAATGAAGACACCTTTGCTCTTAGCCTCTCCATGCTTGCTGGAAGAAGATTCACCATTTCCTTACTGAGTTCTAGTTCAGTTTCAATGGCAGAGACGGCATCTGGATACTTCTCACAATAGTCTACCAGAAATGTGTAATATTCCAATGATGTCTGCATGTTTTCCAGTTGCTTTTTGCTATCTGAAGTAATAAGCTTACCATATAGTCGTGCAATATGAAATTTAGCCACCATTGCAGGGCGAAGAACATCTTCCTCGAGTTTTTCAGGAAACACCTTATCAGGGTTCCTCAAAGAATCCAAGAAGAGTTCATAATATTTGATTGCAAACTGAGCCAGAGAATTAATTTTTTTAACTGTGTGCGAGTCTAGTTTCTCTAACCTGTTACCAATAGCTACCTTTAAATCCATCATCTCATAATAGGTGTCAGCTAGCTCACACTGAAGCTGCCTGCAGATCAGCAGGTAGTACTGGGGGTTCAGGTCTGCATAGATTGGCTCCAGCATGTCTATTCTACGCTTGTGCATTTTGCAGCGCCTCTCATAGTCTTCTTCAAAGAAAGCAAGTACCTTAAACAAAGCACTGTGATCCTGAACAATTTCAATATGGTCAGTAACATAACCATCGACCTGAAAGAACTCCTTTGCCTCCTGAACATAGTTCTGACCAACCAGGAAGACTTCTCTGGCTTCTTGAAAATCTAAAGGATATACGCTGCTCACTTTCTCCTCCATGGCTAAGACAGAGTCACATATATCACTTGTCCCAAAAAGGACAGCTTTTTTCCTGCCCTTCTCTTTTTCATCCTCTTCTTTTTTCCTTTGGGCTTTAAGTTCCAATTGCCTGTCTGGATCCAGCTCTCCTATGTTATCCTGAAATGAGAAAAGCATGCTAATTAAAAATGAATCTGGCTTATAAAGATAGACTGAGTCATTTTGAGTCACCTTTGAAATACAAACTAGTGAGCAACGTGACAAAAGAGAAATCGTTCATATATGAGGCCTTATATTAACAAAAGAATCATGTAAATTACATTATCAATTCTGAAAAGACATAAAATTAAGCTGGTTCAGTTTCCCTACCCTGTGTGACAAAATAGCCAAAGGAATACATGTTAAACCCAAAGGCTCTGCTTCACAAAGCGTTTCAGCAAATGCTGGTTTAAACATCTGAAGGAATACTTAAGTTAACCGAATCAAATCTGAATTAATCAAATGCTTCAACAAATGAGAACATCAGCACAGAAAACTTCTGCATATTAAGACAATGTTCTTACTAGCAGATAAATAAGAAGGAATCTGTCAAATCAAGCTGCAAGAAAATGCAGCAGAGAGGAGGAAAATTTGTGAAGTTGCTGTAAAAGCAGTGCACTGATCACTCTACAGAGTTGATCCCCTATCTGTGTACTTACTCCTAAGTTGTGCATTTAAAGCAAAGCATACCATGTTCACTGGGCAATTGCTTATTCCTTGTTACCAACTGCAAATTGACTCGTCTTGCAAACATCAAAGCAGGCTCAGTTTGCTGTTAGACAATGACAGCTACAGAACAGATTTTCTGTTACCTCAAGCAATTTTCGAGCGCTTTGCAGAAGATTCAGGCAATACTTAATCCAACATCTTGCAATTTCAGCTTTCCTCTCTGGAAGGTCCTGTTGGTCTGGCTCTGTTTCATCTGCTGAATGGACATAAACACAGTAACTTTAAGAGAAATCCAGAACTCCAGCAAGACCCTCAAATGTTCCATGCAAAGAACATACTTGTATTTAATTTTCTTCATGGTTAGACAGAAACATGTTCTCCACATTAATTTATGTAATAGTTCTGTAAACTTAATTTCTGGTAGAAACCCATATAGATTAACAAGGATTTGTCATGTATGAGTTCTGAAAAGAAACAGATCATAATGTATCTTTAAAAAGACCTTTCATCTTCAAGGTGTTTTACTGGAAAAGGTTTCGAGGTCTCTTTGTAGTACGAGAAAGAAATCAGGATAATTCATTTTCTGAGCTTCAGCTGTCTGCCCAGTAATTGTTTCTGAGGATGGTAAGGTCATTTGCAGTGCAATGGGCCCCAGACTTGCTACCAAAAAAGGGAACAAAATAGAGGAAACTGCCTTTGCTTAAGCTACCTGGTACAAACATTACATTTATTAGCTCTACAACTTCTGTATTTTTCTCTCCAAAGTATCCCCACTATAATAAACAGCAGCACTGTTGAATCTCAAGATAACATTTTCATAAACCAAACAGATTTCAATGAAAACTTATTTCCCAGTCTCTATGCAGAAGGCAGTGAGTTAGCTGAACAATGAGAGGACATTCCTACAGGACAGCAGCATTTCTGTTCACCAAATAAAAAGCCAACTTCAGACTTGGACCCACTGCACTCATTATCTTTTATTAGAGGAGATCAATTTCTTATTAAGGAATTAAGAATTGCTGCTAATCTAAGAAAAGGCACATTTATTAATTATGTCTGTGTTAGTTTATATTCCAATTAACAAGACAAAATGAAAGTGCTTGAGCATGGCCAAAGACTGTGTACCAGTCTTTCTGTAAGTCAGAACCTTCTGCAAGTCCACAGCCCAGCTCTCTGTCCCATGAAAAGGAAGGGGAAGATAGGATAAGCAATTATTCAACAAAACAAATGGGAGTATCACTACTTCTGTGTGGTGCAGGAAGAAATCAAGATAGAACTTAGCTGACTCATACTTGCTCCCTCTCCACGAATTAAAGCTTTACCAACTGGAAGCTTCCATTTTCCCAAGACAGCCATAGAAGGGTGTGCTGTAGATAAGCAAAGACTAGGCCTAAAACTGACACCATCATGGAACCACAGGTCCTTAAAACTAGAGTCAGCTCTCTAAAATTTTCTTCTACTGCTGTTCACACTGGACTGCCAAGTTGTTCCTTTGCATCAAGGCCCAAACAACAAGGAGGGTAGCTACAACTCCAAAACCAGCCACTGAGGAGGCTGCAGCATCCAACAACAAAAGACAACACAAGTACCTTCTGGATTTGGGGTTTTTCAAAGCTGCAGGTTTGCTCCCTCTTTTAAAGCTATTCCCAGGAAGCATCTGGTTTGCACTGAATGACTGCCGTCTGATCACTGAGGCAAACTGCATTTTTAGCACATGTACAAAGCCAAATGGATGAACAGAGACACTGCCACGTTGAAGTGGATATTGTTTTATATTTCACTTTTACTAAATTATTGCTTTCTGAAACACCAAAAACAAGCACTTTTTCTCAAGAGGGCCTACACATAGCCAATCTTGAGCTGTAGTAGCATCACTTTTCAGAAACATTCAACTCTATTGAAAAACATGTTAGAAAATTAACTGGGGTAAGTTTTGTACATGTTGTCAAACTTCAGTTTCAAACATTGATACATGGCGATGCTTAATTCACAGTAATTTTATTCAAAACTTTTTTATAAACTTACCATCTTCAGCAGATGGCACCTGTCCAGCTTGGCTAAAGATGACACTGGCTGCTGCTAGACAATGTCGAGCCTCCATAAAGCATTCCTGAGAGAAACACAGCAGCATTTAGCACAGGTGTGAGCAGCTCAAGCACTGCTGTCACTTGGCCAAGCCCCTCACCTCAGAGAGCCACATACATAACACATGGGAAATGACAGAACTGAGAGGCTCTGGAGCATATTCCCCAGGCACTGGAAGAAAACACAATTTTCCCACACCTATTACTGAATACATTATTTTCTAATTGTTTTTTCTGTACCACAGCCACAACAGTAAGCCCTTCCTTTAATACTAGCAATGCACAATGAACGTCCTGACTGTTCTGGCTGCCCTGAGGTGAAAGAAGTGATGCCTTGTGGCAAACACTACCACGGGCTGTTGGTGGGAACAGCTGGACATACAAGTCAACTCTGAGTCAGAACTAGATTCCTTCACCCATATTTGGCAGTGCACTGTTAAATAACTAGTGCTATCAGTGCATCAAAAAGATAGGGAAATTAGGAGTTACTATTGAAATTAGCATTAACTGTCTTAGGTAGGGCAGGAATCTTTTGAAGCATCAGAAAAGAGCATCTAAATAGACTGGAATATAGAAATTCCTAAATAAAGCTTCCTGTGTTAGCACTTCCTAATAGTAGATTGTTTAGAGTCAACATGTGGCAAACAGCTACCAACCCACACATTCACTTTAATGTTCACATAGGTTTGAACAACTCTTAAGCACATGCTAAGGCACAAAGGACAATAATTTATAGTAAACAATAAGCTAAACAATAAATAAGCTAAACCTTGGCCCTCGGATGCTTTTTGTTTCCAAACTTTATTGTAAGGGAACAATATAATAAAACAATTTAATATGAATTATTATAACCCCAAAGTTTACTTATGAAGATAACATCACATCACTGCTAATATTTCATTAACTATAGAGCTCTTCTCATGTTTACACCCCTGTTTTATCTTCCCCACTGCCATTGCAACACCACAGGAAAGCCACCACGTCCTCTTCAGAAAAAAACTGACAGATGCTTCATGTCAGAAGACAACTTGTGGTTTCATAGGTGCACATTTTCAATTCATCTTGGAGCACTGTCTCAAAGAACTGTTTGAACAACTGTTTCATTTGACAGTTACATTAATGGCACAATTACAGCAGAAAAGCCCTGGAAATACCACCTTGGAGAGATAGTACTGCGACAAAGTGGCAGCATTGCGTGCCCATTCCACTGGGTAGTAGCCACAGTACTCGAGCTGTCGTTTCAGAGTAGTGTGGCAATACTGAGCAGCTTTCTCAATCATGTCCAGGTGCTGGTACACTTGTGCCAGGTAATACAGAGTATGTGTGTAGGCTTTTTCAAATCTGGAAAAAAAAAAAAAACAGTCTCTTTATATTTCTTTTTTTTTTTTCCATCCCTAAATACAACCTCATAATTAAAAAAAAAAAAAAAAGTAACAGTAATGGAAGTATGCTTCTTAACACCCACCTTTTGGATCTTTCTTGGTCTGTTAGTTTTTCTTCTTCTGCCATGAAATGTTCACTGGGATCCAGGGGAGGATTTCCATCCTGCAAGGGTACACATACATTGAGCAGACTACATTTCTTACTCTGTGGCACAGTGCTCCCTCTCCTGGCTGAACATCATTTACCATTTGCCAATCCCAAATTCAACAAAGCTTCATATAACCCATCTCAGTGCCACTTCTCTGGAGCAATTCCACAACACTCAGGAGATTGAGAGGATGAAAGTCACAATTCCACATGGAATGACAAGGCTCACAGCTTGTAGGAGACTTCTGCTTATGTACTTTAAAGCAATGCATGCTGCTTGCACCAGAGATACTCAGCCTGGATTCTGCAGGACTCTACTGGGCATCTTTATTTTGTACAATACCAAACTGGGTTTTGAGGCATCAATTTAATACCAATCACACTTTCAAGTGTGAAATATTGGTTTGCTCAGCTGCACTGATCAGTAGCAAGAAGACATCTTGCAGGAAGTACTGCAGAGAACACAAAGTGCTGAGTGCTCAGCAGAGCTGCTGTGAAGACTAACTGCTCTGAAGGGACTCCCAGAATCCACAAGCTGGCAAGACCACTTAGACAAACAAATTAGACAACATGCAATGTCTTTGGAGGCTGAAGCTGCTAAACCTTCCTAATCAGGCATAACCTACATGCAAGTTATTAAACGTGGTGGTTCCCATCATTAGAAGCATTTTTTTGTTCTTTAAACCATGAGTTCTGTCAGAACCCTTGCACAGACAACTGTACAACTTTTGGCATTGCTGTATCCCAATCTGCCTTCAGACAATTGTCAATAATGTTACCAGACAGCTCACAGGCAGTCCCAACAGATTAACATTGCTTATGGCAGAGCTTTATTAGCCTGGGCTTATCCCATTTCATTTGCAATTGTGAGTAATTTCAGGTGCCAATTCAAATGAAACCATCTTTTAAAGAGAGCTTTTCTCCCATTACACAGTGCATCCTGAAGGGTGTCCAACCTTACCTGCCAGCAACAAAGCCCTTTCCTAACCCCATTTCTTTCTTAGCCCAAGAGAAAGTAAGGCAGCAAATGAAAATCAGTTACAATACTTTTCATGAGTTAATACACACTTGGGCAGGAACAGGAACAAAGGCAGAGAATACACTCACTTTACAGGGAAGACCACATACTGTGGTTGCACTATTTCTCAATAAAAATCCCTGAATGGACTCGTTTACTTGCTTTTAATAAAAGTCTTTTACTTGTCTTAAAAATAGAGCAAATGTACTGAAACACATAGTGTCAAGTAAACTAAAGCATGTTTAACCTACCAGAGGCATGTAGATTTTTGTATATGATCTTTTAATCTGTAGGTTTTTGTTTACACCTCATTAGTTTTTAAGAGGTTTTCTTTAGATACAAATGTTCGAACATTCTGGCAAGACTAGAACTATTCCTGCAAAGAAAAGAACTGAAATACATAATGCCTTGAACTCTAAGTGGTAAAAAATGTTGGGGGGAAAAGTGCAGCAAGTGGCCATCACATATGAATAACCCTAGTGCTTTGGTTTTGTACAGGAAGTATTTACAAAAGTGATGCAAGGTTTTTAGTTGTTAGAAAGTTGTATATGTTTTTGTGAAGAAATATATGTTAAAAACAAAATAAATTTGGGAATTTTCTTTAGTTTGTAGCAAACTAACTAAAATTTTACATTTTGATTCTTTACATTATCAGTAAGAAAAAAGTTATAAGGAGAAGTATTCTGTAAGTTTTACTCTAATTCTTATTACTCTTTCTTTTAATTACTGTTAATAAATTTTTCTTTATTTTAAACTTTTAAACCTAGTTTACCTTTCTCCTAATCCTACCTCACAACAAGAAAAAAATACTCTAATAATTAACCAACACAAAAAATCTAAAAATCTCCACAAGTATAATCAGTAATCTAAACCAATTTCATGGTAAAACCTGACCTGAACCTGTAATTTCATGAAACTAAGGTCTGTCCAACCTATTCAGCAGTCCTGAGACACAGCTATTGCTTCTTTAAGGCCACAAATGTTTTTAGCTCACTCCAGAACTGCCCCTGAGGCAAGTCAGTGCAGGAACAGCTTTGCAAAGAGCTTAAAAATAGCACAAGGAAGTCTTTGTAGGATACACAGCAGAATCCACAGCTCAAAAGGTTGTTTAATATGCATGAGAGGGTTAGCTGTCTGTGAGATTGTCCTCTTGGATATGGAACTGAACTACTTGCCCCTGCAAAACACTGCACAGCCAGAGCAAACCATGCAAATATTAGTTTTATTTCCTTTTCCCACTGAAAGCAATGGACATTTTTATTGCATTTCCAAGATAATATTTAACAACAATCCTCATTAAAATCCAAATTCCACCAGGCGTCAACTTTGGATTATTAAAGGGCTTTCAAGAGGGACCATTATTTTTGAGCAAATTTTTTTCTATTTTGAAATTAGCAAGTAATGCTCTAATTTGCCTTGTCCTATACTGCAGTACAACTTGTATCACTTGGCAAAAGTATCACAGCAGCCAGTATAGAGCACAGAAACTCAAAATTCCATTGCATGTTTATTTCATAGATTACTTAACCTGCAAGTGGCACATGGAAGTGAGACCTGCCATGACATTAACACAGTACCTCTTTCATGTATTGATTATACAAGGCTTCTGCAGATTCCAAGTAAGTTTGTGCAGTTTCAATTTCATCCCTTTGAGACCACAGGATCCCCAGATTGTTCTAAAGGCAAAAGGAAAAAAAATAGTCACATTCCATTTTAATCACACATTTTTTTTCCAAACAATTGATCAGTCTTCGTCCTTATATATATTTGTGTTCTAATACAATGGATTTCAAAAGGCAGAAATTGTACCCACACATTTCACTGTTGCTCAAAAGGGAGGGGGTTTTCACACAGAAAATTTCATATAAAATGCACCTCAGTCCTTCTCTGTTTACTGTGCTAGATAAGGACTAGTGTGTTCAAATAATGAGCTTTTTCCACAGAGTATGTTCTGCATCCAATTCATGCAGCTTTTTCATCACAGACAAATCTCATAAAAAGAGACAAGAAATCAGAAATTTGTTAATATAACTCCATAGAAAAAATTAACAAGAAAAAAAATATGCTAGGAATGAATGCTTGTATATTTTCAACCATGGAAAGGATGAAAAGCACCTCTGAGGTCTAAAAGTTATAGACTACTACCTTCAAATTTAAATTAGAACAACTGCATCTTTGAACCCAACTTTGACAAAAAGTACCTCTAATTTTATTAATAAGGTGGTGTTAATAATAATCCTAATGATGTGCTAGTTTAAATCCTAGGTAGTGCTGTTACAAAACTCAACAGAAAAAAAACAACCCTAAAAACCTTCAAAATAATTAGAATGTGTAGCTGTATGCCAGCCCTCTGCCCCTCTCAGTTCCATTCTACTATTTTTATAAGAAAGCACATTCCATGTTGTTTATGAACTGAAACACTTTGCCGAAGGCCAAGCAGTGGAACAGACCAGACTCCATTAGGCAGAGACTGGGAAACACAATCTTATGCAAGAGCTCAGAAATCAGAAATGGGGCTAAAGAAAGAGGCCCAGCAGGAAAAAGGAATGCTTCTTCCTACAAAATGCCAGTCAGTGCCATGGCAACACACTGCAGACACCCCACGAGGTGGAGAAGTACTTCCACTGATGGCAATCACTGCTTTTAAATCAGAAATGGTTTAAATTAAGTACTCAAGCCTGTTCCAGCCCTTGGGCTGAGGGCTCATTTCCCAGCTCCACCCCTCAGGACAGTGCCAGGTACCAGCAGAGCCAGCACTGCTGGACCACAGCTCCACATGCATAACAAACTCCGTCCTGCTGCTTCCTGAAGGCCCCGAAGCACTGAGGTCCTGCAGACTCTGGCCTAACAGAGAAAGAGCTGCCTTCCAGCACAGCAGTTCAGAAGCACAGTGGAATCTCTGGTCCTGAGCCACATCTCCCCAGGAAGGTGTGGGAAGATGCTATCTTTGCTCCAGCTGGAGCAATCTCCTTACCTTCCCAAGGGTAACAGAATTGTAGCAGTGTATCCAAACCCTCACGCTGAAATACAAGGAGCAGATGCAACCTCACTGTCCCAGACAACACAGCCAATTTAACCAGTGTAAGACAAGTTATTGTTTCACTTCCACCTTTCCATGTCAGCCCACAATTCCTTGACAGTTCGATGAGGAAGCACTATAGAGCCATCTCTAATTAGGGCAACCATTTTTGACACAGATATCTAAATAACTGCTCTATTTCATAAACTAGAAGACTATTTCATGGTCTAGAGTCAGATACCTAACCACCAGCTACCATGACAGAGGATCGTACAGGCCCTTCTGTGAATCCTCATGTAGCAAGAACTGATTTTGGTAACAGTATTCCCTTCTTCAGAATAAAGAGAAAATATTATTACTTCAATCACCAACAAAACTGTATTTATCCATCTGGGACAAAATGTAATAGCTTACAATATAACAGGCAATGCTGAAAAACAAACAATATATAGTTTCAGGATAATGCATCAATAAAGCATCTCCCAGCATCACTCTGACAACCAGCAAGTTAAGGAATCACAAATTCTGGACGTAGTGAGGTCTTTTTCTAATTTATTCGTGCACAGTTCTTACAAGTTTTGTCTCAGTCTGTCCAGAAGAGCACGATGATCTATCAACACCCAGTTTCAACGAGGCCATATTTCAGATGCTCCGCATGCCCAGAGGCATCAGCAGGAGGCTCAAAACAGAAAAGCACCCCTCCAACAGCCACCACTTGCGAACGACTCCTTCCAGCAAGAACTGAAGGCCAGGGCTGCTGTGTTTACTATGGTTAAACGAGCATCACCTGTCAAGACGCGGGAGCCCGGATCTCCTCGAGTGCCCTGCAGGGAGCAGCCGGCCCAGCCCACAGACACAAGGCCCCGCTCCGCCGGAGCCCCCCGCCCAGCCCCGCGGCCTGCCGCCCACCTGGGCCTGTATGTAGAGGGACACGCAGTCCGGGGACAGGCGGTGCGGCTCCAGGAGCTGCGTGCAGCGCTGCAGGTGCTCCTCGCCGGCCGACAGCTCCTCGGTGTCCGTGTGGTTGACGCCCAGCTCGTACTCCAGCACGGCCCGCCGCACGGCCAGCACCGCCTCGCCGCCCTCCTCGGCGGCGCTCAGCAGCTGCTTCACCTCCTGCAGCAGCGCCCGGGCGCTGTACTTGGAGCGGTAGGGCTCGGTCTCGGGGTCCTTGAGGGACTCCACGGCCGAGAGCGTGCGGGCGGCGCGGAACTTCTCGCACACCGCGGGCCACCCTGCGCCCGCCGCCGCCATCTTCCCGCCTGCCCGCGCGCCGCGCTCCGCCCGCCCGGCCCGCCCCCGCCATGGCCGCGCCCCCGGCGGGCCGTGAGGGAGCGCCCCGCAGCACAGCGCACCCGCGCTCAGCGCCTGATGTCAGCTTTTCTGAAAAAAATTTATTTCACAACCCGATCTTTTAGCGCTGCTGAAGAGGCAAGGAGCGGTCACTGTCCGTGCTTGGATGAATTCTGGTCCCTCGCAGGGCTGAGTTTCCAGGCACACCCACTGGGTCACACATGCCCTCACAGGCAGCAGCTACTTTGCTGGGCAGAAAAAAAAATCGCACAAAACACCCAGCCATTTCAGCAAACATGATTTTTCGCCATCCTCAAAGACAGGCTGCTTTATCAAGGAATAAAGACAAAGAGGAGGCTAACAGGCTTTTACTGCCTCATAAAATTCAGCTCAGTCCCACTATCTGTAGGGGAGATCAATCAAGTGCTCTGTTGAAGTCCTCGATTTCCACTCTTGAACCAGCTGTTTCTCTTGAAGTCTCCTTGCCTGCTGTTGCCAAACCTGGAGAAGCCTCGTCCCCCCTCCTGCGGATACTCCTCCAGCTCAGGCAGCTCACTGGCCACCGACAGCTGCCAGCGCCGTGTGTCCCTCCACTGCTCCTGAAACAAGACCCATGGAAACAGACTTTATGCAAAGGCATTTCCAGACAAACCCCACTCCTGCCAAAACAGGCCATTAGATCCCCCCTGGGAGACACTCACAGTCCTGTGACAAAGGATATACAATCACAAGGGACAAGAGAGAATGAAGTCAACAGAAAACTGGTGAGTTCTCAAGTACACTGGAGAGGCCAGACCACAGAAAAGCCAAAGACCATAGAATTTTGTTTAATGAAATTAAGTAATATCATGGAAATGGAAATGAGAAGAGGCATGGCAGGGTATTTTCTAATGATTATGCTGTGCTCTTTCTAATCACTCTGCTGCCTACGCAAAATCCTTATTAAACCACAAACCTCCCTAACTACCCCATACTCAATCTTATATGGCAGTTGCCAATTTTCATATCACCAGGTTTTAAAGCCAGCTCTGGCTACACAAACATACCTGTATATTACTTAGTTCATCAACAGGGATATCAAAGCACACGCCCTAAAAAAACAAACAAAAAGAGGCACTGATTTACAATGAAAGAATAAAGGCCTCAATAACCAATCCCACTACATATTATTTCTGATGCTTTTTTTTAGGAGGCAATTCCTGCATCATCATATAGGAGTAATATCTAATAAGTCTTTTAAAGCCCTCAACTAATATAAAAGCCTGTTCCCAACAGCGTACGCATCAACAGCATACTCACGATAGGTTACCATTTCCTGAGAAATGAGATTGAGTAGGGATAGTGCAGTACCAACATTCTGTACCACTACTTCAGAACTCCAGCCTCAGTCCCTGCACAAACTGGTGACATGTGAACACACACAAAGCCCCACATCCCTTCATTGCCAAGGCTGGGCCACCTTACCATCTTCCCCTTGAGGAAACGCATTGCAGACACTTTGTTATCGACCTCCTCCCCAAGCTGCTCCTTCAGCCCCCGCCAGGCATAGCGCATGTTATGCATCTCTATTGAACACTTCAACACCATGGTCACAAAGCCCTGCAGGAAACGGAGAAAAAGGTTTATCAAGGCTAAACTTGGTCAAACCTGCTGCGAGAAAACAGATAAAAAAACCCCAAACTGATAGAAGAACTTAAATTCAATCACATGGTATGTGCAAAATGGGGCTACCACACACACAATGGCCTGGGCCACATCCTCCCTAAATGCATTTAAAAAGGAAGTGCTGTTCTTTCCTTCAGTCAAGATCTCTTTGAGATCAGGTAATCACATGCTATACTTGCATTACGACAAATGTAGAAGATTCTTGATAAGGGGGAAACCACAATAGCACAAACTAATCTATTTGCTTGTAATTTGTCATTAATTGTAAAATGTCATTAGTTAAACTCTCTTAGAGCATCCAAGTTTTCTGTCACTTCAGCCTCTGGAGAAATTCTTTCAATTTTCATCACAAGAAAATTTACTGATTTTAAGTTTCTCCTGGGAACAGCTGATTTCAGCTAAGGAACATGCAACACAGCAGGAGCCTGGGGGTAACAGCTACTATTCAGAAACCCAGCTGAAAAAGCCTGGGAAAGAGATGCCAGACATGGCCTAGACACAAGCAATTCATGCATCCATCCTTTTTACCAGGGGCACATCATTACTTACAGCTGTTGAGTTGAGCAGGGAGCGCTGCTGGATGTGAGCTGCCCCAGAAATGTGTGCCAGGGCTGCAGCCAGGGCAGCCACTGCCCCCTTCTCATCTATCAGCTCCTCAGCTGATTTTCTGAAGTAGTCCACTGCAGCGGGAGGAACGGCCTCCAGCAACCTACACAGTTACAGAATGGGTTTAAAGAGATAAGAAAAGGCCATTGTGAAGGGCAGCCATGTTTAAGATATACCATAATTTGTTTTTTTTCTGAAAAAGGTAGGCAGGGAAAAAAGATAGGAATCTAAGAAGAGATACTTCTGTAATGCTATTTCTGGTACAACCACTCCCCCCCCATCATTTTTCAGTACACTGTGAACCCAAACACCATGCCCATCATCTACTTTATACTGGTCAAATCCTCACTAATTATAATAACCTGCTTCAAGGCAATTTCCACCACGGGGCAGCAAATGTAAGCAGAGCTGCATGGAATAAAAGCCACAATCCTCAGAAATAATATAAGGAAACAAAAGCCAGGGCTAAAACACCCTCACTACTGCAGAATAACTCCTCATTATACCAAGTATTGCTCTTTGCACACTGCTTCCACCAGGTCATCTGAGCAGACAAAATCAGTTTCCCCTCATGACAGTAATTCCCTCTTCTGTCACTGATTTCTGATTTTATAAACAAAGGTTCATTTTTTGCAAAAACTTGGAGAACATTATGTTCTATGAAAATGTCTGTGTTCAGCACACAGAGATTTACTGATACCATCTTATGCTGGCTATACACAAAGCAGCTGACTTCTACAACATAGGCAGAGCCATGCTCACATGTAGGCCCGATCCCTTAAAATTGTGCATTAAGCTCTAAGCATCTAGAGCAACAACATCTCTAAACCTTTCTCAAGAACAGGCAAATAAACTTACTTTTTGGCATCACTACTTGAAGCTTTAATTACATCTGTAGCAGAGGGAACGCCTACACGCTTAAAGGTAATACCCTGAAATCAAGAAAAAAAATTAAAGGTATTTTCAGCAGTCCACAATTCAATCCTGTCTAAATCACATGACTGAGATCTCTACTTACTGTTTGTAAGATCAACATACTCTTTACTAAGTCATTTCTAAAGTGAAAATAAAGCTTTTAAGTTCCCAGCTTCATAATCTGGAGCTACTTTACTCCAATGTACATGAACACTGTGATGCAAGGCACAGCCTGCCTTAGGCATTCCTGTCCCAGCCTGCCTGCTGACATCCAGAGAGGACTGCCAGCACAGGAAAACTCAGGCAATGCAAGAACAGGTCGACACAGAAGCATTTACAAACGCCAAATATCAGCACTTTGGGCCTACTCATTTATGGCACCGGACACTCCCATTCTGCACTCAGCAACCCACGATTACCAAGAGTGGCAGGGTCCTTTTAGGAGCTGATTAATTTCTTTAAGCAGAGCTCTGAGGTACAACTCACCGCTTTCTGCTCGACTTGCTTCAGAAGATCTTCTTCTCTTCTCTGAAACAAACATATGCAGATGCCGGTCCGGCCCGCTCGGCCCGTGCGTCCAGAACGGTGGATGTAGGAATCCACATCCTTCACAAAATCAGATCAACACGAGAAAACCTTATGTTATTTAAACTGCTGACATTTCAGATTAAACCCAAGCTAAATTCAAACTCAGAAGCCTAAGGAGTGACACATTATGTGTTTATACCCAAACTTTCAACTACACATAAACCACTCAGGATTGCATGTGCTCCCCCACCCAAAGTATGCTGCTCAGCTTTAACAAACACTGCTGACATTTTAAGTTTTCTACATAAAACGCTCCACTGGAGTTGCAAAAGATGAAAAAAGCAGCAAAAATATTTTAGAATTTTTATGAAACTCAGTAACATTCAGAAAGAATTCAGGAAAGTTTCACAATGTCAAAACCTATGAGTTTCCAGAGTAAACAAAACCCAAGACTTTAATCAAAGTTTAAACTGCAAAATTCTAACTATGAAATTTTAGGCCTGACATTTACAAAAAAAAATTCATTAATTCAAAAATTAATTGGAACAGAACATACTTCTGATGAAACAAAGGAATAACCCACCATTCTGGCATCAAAAAGAGATTAATCCAATTTTAGCTTCCTCAAATGACTTACTTTTGGTGGTGAGCACTGTATAACAAGGTCAACCTCAGGAATATCCAAACCACGGGCAGCTACATTTGTTGCAATCAGCACTTCAAACACACCATTTCTGAAGCCTTTTAATGTGATTTCTCTCTGCTTCTGTGGAATGTCCCCATGCAAGGACTGGGCATCCTGTCAGTAAAACAAGCCATTAACATGACATTTAATGGGAGTCTAGGCTGCAGCATCCAAAGAGAAACTGCAAACCTCAAAACACTGTGCAGAGCAACAGAAAATAATTGCATAGCTGATACCAAAGGAATATAAAGTATCCTACTTTGTTTGAGCCTTCTCTGGGATTTATTGTGAAAGCAGCATGGCCAACAGGAAGAAATGATTGCAGCAAGTTTTTAATGTGGATGGTACATAAGCAAACCATGTATTCTCACCACTGTTTGCTCTTCATAAATCAGCATTTAGTATCAAACAGGATTTTCTCTGAGAAATATGCAGCACTTTTCCTCACATTCAGAAAAAGGGCAGTAATTCAAGCAAGCACAAAAGACTTGCTCAACAGATCACCATGGCAAACCTTCCAAGGGCAACAAGACATTTCATTCTACCATATTAGCTGGATTTTCCTGAATGACAATTCAAAGACCAGATGCCATTAAGAAATGGGAATCCAAAGCGCACACTAACACAAGATGGGACATGGCCACTACTACACTAGCTCCTGTTTCTTGCAATTATTACTATCTCCTGGTTATTCAGCATAGGCTGTGTATTTCCTATTGATCTGTTTCCTACACTAATTTAAAGCCAAAGGAATAAATTCATCACCTCTGTCACAAGGATATTTTAACTTCAAAGCTGAATTTTTAGAAACAAGTCTTAAAACCATGCACAGGAACAATTTTCTCTACACAGTTGTAACCTCCTATTTATTTCAGGGCATTCAACCCCTGGCAATCCCAACCACTCAGCCCTGGTACCTGTTTGAGAGAAGCATTCATAGCCAACTCATTTGCTTCCTTTTTGGTCTCACAAAAGACAATGGTCCGCCCACGGCTGCCACTGTAGACCTGGATGATGTCCCCAAGAACTCCTGCCCTCTGAGATGAGCGACACTGTATGGCCAAGTGCTGTTTGGGAAAGAAACAAGAAAACTATGTTAATCCGAGGCACACACAGGACAGAACAAAAAAAGCATTTTCATTTTTTTTAAGCTTGCAAACGACAGGTCCCACATGAAAGCTCTGCTTACAAAATCTGTGTGTCAACTATGTGAAAAGTCATTCCACACACTCATTTATAAAGTCAATGCATAACCCATGTTATCAAGGCCACTTGCTCTCAGGATCTGCATTGCTCTGCAGCAGAACTCACTTCCACAGTTGTGGCTGTCCTTTGAGCCTTCTTTCCAATCAGGTCAATCTGTTCATACTCATCTCTCATGTATTTTTTCGCTACATCATAAACCCATCGTGGACAAGTTGCAGAAAACAGCAGCGTCTGCGGGTTGTTCTCGGAGCCTGCAAGGAAAGGCCATCGACTTCAGGTATCTCAAAAGACCTTAACATTTGAAAACTGATTAAAAAAGCAAGTTGCTCTCACACTGACAGATTTCTATGTGCATTAAGTCTGTACAAGATGTGAAGAAACACTGCCAGCTATCAGCTTTTCATGGCTTTCAAAGCCATAGTGGTAAGTCTTGCTCCTAGTATTTGCTGAGATTTCTATTTCCAGTAATTCAAGCCTTTTCCAAAATCCTGGCACATTACTGAAATGTGGCAAGGCGTTTCACATATTAAAATAACCTCCTTCTGCACCATACCTGGTACCTTACAGCTTTGCTGAACACCCACTACATCATAAAATAGCAAATAGTCCCTCACTGTCAGCTCTACGTGGTGACAAGTGTACAGACAGACCATAATCTTAACTCTCTACTCAAGTCACCTCACTCAGGATGAGGAACACTAGGGAGATGGGTTTGCTGGTTTTTTCACTCTACTCCTTCCAGAGATGCCACTCCAGCCCTTCAGCCTTCTGTCACCTCTCTTTGAACCTTTTCCACCCTACCTTCCCCTTTTCTAGCACCACACAGAGAGTTTAAGTTGGAGATGCACCAGAAGTTTCTAAAGCAGCATTAACTGTGTTTTCTGCATTGTCCCCTATTCCTCTCCTAATGTCTTAGTTCACCTCTCTTGTAGGACGATCCCAAGATTTCTTCCACTTGTTCAGCAAAGCCCATGTCCAACATATGATCCACTTCATCCAAAACAACATGCTTCACACTGGAAAGTTCCAGCTTGCTGTTCTGAATGTGGTCTTGGATCCGGCCAGGAGTTCCCACCAGAATATCGATGCCACTTTTAAGGAGATCAACTGGAAAACAGAGAAATAAGGACAATGTCAGACTGCTAAGAGACAGCATGATAAAAAGATAGCAACAGCAACACTTCTCATTTCAGAAGCAGAAAGCTGCTGCCCTTTAACCTCTGAATAAAGCACAACATCCAAAGTAACAGACACTGAAGTTAACTGCAGTCCAAGCTGCTCTGTCAGGGGTACCAGCCAAACCTCACTGAAGTTACAGGGAAATACAGCAATTTCCAAGCAGCAATCAGCTGACATTAGACTCTTCAGACCTCTACTAGATGGAAACACTTCTGTTTTCCTGCTAAACTTGGTCACAGCTACCTCTGGAGACACACAGAGCCACAGCCACACAAACAGATCTCCCCTTTCCATGGACTCTCATCTAGTCCTGGTCTATGTCCACACAAAAACACAATGAAGAAGAAATTAACGGGACTAGACATTTCACAGAACTACAGCTATTCTTTTCCCTAAAGATTTATTGGAACTAAAATAATTCAACACAGGCTGTGTGCTTCCTTCAAAAGCCACGCCAACTGAGTTCCTGACCAAACTCAAAGTCTGAGGAAGCAAAAAGCCTGTTTTTACTTATGGAGTGCCTTGGAAGAAAGTTTGGTCCAATCCATTAGTAATTCCTTGGCAGTTACTTACGCTGTTCTTTGTATGGACTTCCTCCATAAAAACAAGCAACTGACAGTTTCTTTGTGAGATTCTTGAAGTCTTTGGCTACCTGAGTGGCCAGTTCCCTGGTTGGAACAAGAACCAGCACCTGAAGGGAGAGAAAAACAGACAAAAATACAGCTGTGCTTGGAAGAAGGTGTAGGAGAAGAGTTTACTTCATGTCAAACAGCTTGCACTCCTATCTTCATTCTACACTTGCTGCAGAGGTGCCCACAGCTTCCCACCATCCCATTAACATTCCCTGCCACCTGGAGCCTGCACAAGGAGCCTCAGAGCCAGCAAGAGGGAACAAGGGAAAGTGCTACAAGATAACCAAGACTAGAACACCAGTCATTTTCTTTCTTATGTTAAAGCCAGATAAAAGACACTTCAGCAACCTTACCAAGGGCAACAAAAGTGCAGCTAAGCGTTAAAGGGTAGGAACAGTCACTAAATCTGGTGTAGTAAGATTTTTAAAGCTATGTAGTGTGATGCACTCCAGCCATACATCCTTCCTTTTCTCCACCAACCTGCCTTCCTCCAGTATCTACCCTTCCCCCTAACATTTAAGAATGAACCAACAGAACAAAGAGCTGGATTAATCTCTTAAAATCTTTCAGGCAGTAAGATTTTAAAATTTACATTGCCTTTATAGTTAGCAAAACAAATACAAAGCAGGTTTATCAGTTCTGCAGACTGTATATAGTGCTACGGCCTAATGATAAATATATGCTCTGCAATGCATGGGAACAGGTACCTGATCACCAGCACCAGGTTATCAATTCCATCCCTGCTAAACTCCACTTGTATCCCTTGAGTATCCAGACACGGGGGAGGGAACCCAAAAGCCTTCAGTTATCACCATGGAAGTTACAGTGAGAAACAACCTCAGCAAACAGAGAGGAGTCCAGGTGACTCTAACACCTCCTCAGAAGAGGCAGGGGACTGAACCCCAGAGCTGCATGCTACATGCCCAAGGACAGCAGCCTGGGAGTTCCCTAGACACTGCTGCAGTGCCCTCTTTGCCCAAACACAGTCACAGGGCACCCCAAACACAGAATGTGTCATTACTGTGATGCTGCAAAACTGTCACACTCTATTGCCTGATCTGAGCAAAGTATCCACTATTACAAAAACCAGTAAAGGACAAAGCAGACCCCAACAGAAAGCCCCAAAGCAACAGTAAAATCACTTTCAACACCTGCCATGCTCTAAGGTTTTAGTGTAAACCCTGAAGTGTAAGTTACTTTTGGTGCACGGCCTCTTCTCCCATCCTGGGTGACACTCTGAAGCTTTTCAATCAGTGGAAGAGCAAAGGAAAAGGTTTTCCCAGTTCCTGTTCGAGCTTGAGCAATTACATCTTTGCCATCATATATGGGCTGGAAAGTCTTCACTTGCACAGGGAACAGGTGTTTTATACCTCGAGCTGTAAGATAATTGAAAGAGGTTTCACTGAAAGGTGAAATAACAGTTAGAAGTCCTCATGCATAAATTGCCCAGACATGAAGGGCACACACCACTTCAAATCCTGCACACAACAGAAATTGCAACTTAGAAGAAATCCATGTATCTTTGTGTTTTACTTCTACTCTAGATCAAAAGATGCTCCACCCACACAGTAAATGTTGAGTATCCACGATAAAACAGTCTTCTTAGTGATGTACAGTTTAAGACAATAGGAGGGGAAGGAAAAAACCCAACAGGTTTTTACTGATACAGCTCAAGATTTTGTGGTTAGCTGGGTTTTGAAGGCAAGAAGGTGACATAGTTTGTTTCAGAACATTCTAAAACTTCAAAGAGATTTTGCACAGTGGAAGTGAAACAACCCATCCAAAAGAAACTGCAGAGCAAGGAAAACAAAGCAACAAGGAGAATTTTTTCCAACTAACAAGAATTGCACATCTACCCAACACAGGGGACAAGAACCCTACAGCAATTACTTCCTCAACAAAACTAACCACAAAGAGAGATGAAAATGCCCCAAACTATGAGAATAAACAATCTGTTTAAAGAATTGAAAACCTGTTCACACAAGGCTAAGTCATCATATACAAAACTCCATTAGGCCTGCCTAAGAAGCAATATTGTAGACAGCAAACATAGGAACAGAAGATACACAGAATGATGCTGACGAGAAATGTGCCTCTAGAATGTCTATCTAGGAATAACCACTCCATGAAGAATAATCTCATATTAAGGCATCTGAAATTGAACAAACCAGAAAACTTTTTTCCTACTAACAGCAGATTCTCTGAGTATACAGTGACTGCTCATGCCATCCTTACCATACAAATGTAACACAATTTAGGAATATTTGCTCTTGGTTTATGCAAGTAACAGAGCACAGTTCTCACCAAACATTTACAGAAATGTCTTTTACCACATGAACCAACCTGTGAGAAGTTTGATAGTGTTTTGTGAGAGAGGAAAATTAGAGAAGGCGCCTTCTTTTGCTTCTTCTGTCAGCTCCTAATACAATCGAAAAAAACCACAGAAAAAAGACTTAGTGTCCCTTCAAGATGAGCACAGAACCTACCCTACACAGACACTCAATAGAAGCTGTGCATTTTCTTTACAAGCACAATTTAACCACATATCTCTTTTCTATTCAATGAAAAAGAAAACCCCTTTGATGTAGGCACTTGTACATATATGCTTGGTAAGTCAGGAAACGGGAACTATTTGTTAAGAATCTTAATTAAAGTCCACTGAAACCATGAGAAAACTGTTTTTCACAAGAAACGTATCTGGTGTCACAATTCACTGTGCAAAGCAGGATTTTCCCTCTAGAAGTCACCTATGTGGTACATCGTGCAAAGAGCTTCAAACTTTACCCAAGTGTACTCAAAACACAAAATTCACCTTTTACTTCAGAGACCCAATATGTCACATCGTTACACCTGAGGTACAAAAAGCACTCTTTTGACTCATGTTCCCACCTTAGACACAAAACTACCCACACAGAGGCCCCTGCACGTTTGTGTGAGAAGTATGAATTAATGAGCATAACTGTAGTTTTCCATTACAGAACATCTGGCCAATACTTCTTCAAAGGTGCTGCCATCAGAGAGAGAAAACGCCATCACAGCACGGTTCTGGACCGTGGCTGCCTCTGCAGCGGGGAGAAACCTCTGAGCTGTGGGACATCAACAAGCACAGCACGTGTTTATTAAGCCCACTAATTACAGAACGTTCATTAACCGAGACAACGGGTTTGCTGGCAAAGCATCCCTACCTCGGCGTCGCTGTCCTGCTCTCGGGCAGCCGGGGATGCCACGCCGCTGCTCACAGCGGAGGCAGATTCCACCGCCTGCTGGGACGCGTCGCTCTCTCCTACCAAACCGCTGCTCTTCTCCTGGACTTTTTTCGTCTTCTTGGGCACAGGGGGCTCGAAGTCGCCGTCCCCCAGCCCGCTCTCCTCGGGCTGCGCCTGCTCGAGCTCGGCCTTACCGCGCCGCTTCGCCTTCACCTGCTGCTTCACCTTCTTCCCCGGCGTCTCCTCCTGCTGCGGGAGAGCCGCGGTCACACGGAGGGAACCCCTTCCTTCCCCCTGCCGACTTATAGACCCCAAGCCCGTACAAAATGGCCGCACCCGCGGCCGCACGTGGCGCTCCCACCTTGCCCTTCCTCCGGCGGCCGCGGCGCAGCGCCTCCGCGGCGGCGGGCGCCTGGGGCTCGGCGGGGCTGTGCTCGGGCTCGGCGGCGGGCATGGCTGCTGGCTGCTCCCCGGGCTGATGAGCGGCGGCAGCGCTGCCGGTGCTGGTGCCGGTCTCGGCGCGGCGCCCCCAGGACGCGCGCCCCGCCCCGGCGCGCAGGAAGTGAGGCGGGCGGGCCGGCCCGCGGGGCAGCGCGGGCAGCAGCGGGCCCGCCCCGGCGCCGCACAGCCAGCCCAGCCGCCGCCCGCCGCCGCTCGCCGCAACCGCCGCCGCCCGCGCCGCGGGGAGCCCGAGCCGCGCCGCCCGACCCCACACGGCCCCCATGCGGCCGGCACGCCCGCTCCGCCCCGGCCTGCCCCTTCCGCCGCGCCGGGCCGCCCTTCCGCCAGCTCCTCCGCGCCTTGAGACCCCTCACAGGCTCTCCTCACTGTCCGCTCCGCAGAGCTCCTTTCACAGGCCTCCCCTCACTGTCCGCTCCGCAGAGCTCCTTTCACAGGCCTCCCCTCACTGTCCGCTCCGCAGAGCTCCTTTCACGAGGCTCTCCTCAGTGTCCGCTCCGCAGAGCTCCTTTCACGGGCCTCCCCTCACGGGGCTCTCCTCAGTGTCCGCTCCGCAGAGCTCTTTTCACGGGCCTCCCCTCACTGTCCGCTCCGCAGAGCTCCTTTCACGGGCCTCCCCTCAGTGTCCGCTCCGCAGAGCTCCTTTCACGCACCTCCCCTCACGGGGCTCTCCTCAGTGTCCGCTCCGCAGAGCTCCTTTCACGGCCCTCCCCTTACGGGGCTCTCCTCACTGTCCGCTCCGCAGAGCTCCTTGCCTCCCCTCACCGGCTCTCCTCAGTGTCCGCTCCGCAGAGCTCCTTTCACGGGGCTCTCCTCAGTGTCCGCTCCGCACAGCTCCTTTCACGGGCCTCCCCTCACTGTCCGCTCCATTGAAGAATATTCTTACCTATGATATCTTGACATATTCCCCATTTTGCAACACCCTCACAGGGTTATGGGTCTCCTCACAATTCTTGCTCCTCAGGGGGCTTCCCCTCATGCTTCAGAAACCACCTTTCCTACCCCCATTTTATAAGGAGCGACAATTTGGGACAGAAACTAAAAACTACTACGTTTTAGGGAAAGAAGATCTTCATTACAAATCTACAAAATAAAAACCAATTTGATTTATTTTTCTTTCAAGGGCTCGTGCTGCCACACTGCCCAATCTGGCACCTTCCCATATATCCACCTGCAAAATGCTACTTCAAATACATGACAACAAAATATGAAGTTGTAAAATAATATTTAATTTTATCAGAAAATGTACAGGTTTGAGCAGCAATTCAGACCTATGTATTATACAGTGAACCAGGCTACAGTTTTGAACGCAATAGACATATTATGGGAAGATTAAAAGAGCAATATGAGAAACAAAAGAAACAATTTTTTTTTCTTGCAGGTTTTTTGGGTTTTCTTTGCACTTTTTTTTTTAAATGAACAGAACCTTGTTATGAACAAAGTAGGACTGACAAAAAAAAAAAATCTTAATGAAGTATTTTCCCCAATGGTACAAACACACAGAAACAGCCTAGTGTAATGTAATATAAAATACTTCAGTCCCATTTTTTTTTCTCACTTCTGGATTGTTGAAGTTAATGTTCAAACGCTCGGCTGAAACTTCGTTTCTGGCCTCTGCTCCTGAATCTGTTTCTACCAGAGCCCCCACGCCGACCGTTCCTGGAGCTTGAGAAGCTTCGGCCATTTCCTCCACCACTCCCTCCTCCTCCTCCTCCTCCTCCTCGTGCGGATTCTACCAGCTCGGGCAATTCAGTGGCCACACACAAACGCCAGTGTTTTGAATCTTCCCACCTTGCCTACCAGAATGAAGTCAGACACAGCAAGTTAAATTCTAGGAATACAAATACAGGGTATGTAATAATTATTAAATTTGCTCAACTGAAAAGGTAAAATCATGAGCTGATAAATGGGATTCAAGCTTCTAACTGAAGGGATCAATAATTTTGGCATGGTAATACTAATGGCTACCAAGCAAAAATCTGAATTCATTTTACTGTGGAGAGAATTCTGGGTGAAAACAGGAGGCAGGGAATACAGAAAAGGGGATTAAAGCTTGCTGCCTAGAAAGATGAATCCAGCACCACTTTTCTCAGTGCAAAAGTTTCTAGTTACAGACTTTTGGTCACAGGGGAATGCCTTAGAAAAAAAACCACTGTCAGCTTGTTCTGTTCTTCAATTCCTTCCAAGCCATCCCTTTTGCCACCAGGAAAGGCAGGATAAAGGCTATGTCATGTTTTCTGTCTAACCCAGTCCAGCCAGTTTCATCTTCAGCCTGCTGCACCCAGAATTTGCAATGAACGTACCTCTATTTCTTTTTGGTCTGCCACGGGAACGTCAAAGCACACACCCTAAAAAGAAAGAATAATTTTAATGCATACAAGGTAAGCATTTTAAATGACTGCAACTACAACAACAGAGCCCACAAACCTACACCTGACAGGCAGGCACTATCAGAACTGACTGTGCTAAGAAATGCTTTTCTGTTTTGTCATTAAGGCAGAGTTAACACGCTTCATACCTTTTACCTATTCTGCTATCCCCACAGCCATGCACTATCCTACCTCCTAAGCATGGCAGCAGAGCCCTAAGCACTAAAAAAACAGATTGAGGCCCATCATCAACAGTGCCTGAAATAGAGAAAAAGACCAAATAGCTCCCCTGAGAATTGCTAAGAAAAGGCTGCAATCAGAAGAGCCCAGTATCAAAGAAACAAAACAGAAACTTACCATTTTTCCCTTGAGGAAACACATTCTGTTCACCTTCCGATCAATATCATCACCCAACACTTCTCGCAGTCTTCGCCAGGCATAGCTCATGTTGTTCATTTCTTCAGAGCAGCGTAATATCATTGTAACAAATCCCTGAAAAGAATTGGGCACGTTCCACTCAGGCAGAGGAATAAGCTTCAGCACATATATCAGACAGGAGGAAAGCTACCAATTTACAATTCATTAATTAAATCTTCAAGTAGGTAGTGTTACAGGGCATCAAGTATCTTTACAGCCACTATATTGTTGCTTTTAACAAAATCAGTAGTTCCTAGTGGCTTAAGTATAGTTCTTGAACAAAATGGTCAGAAGACAATAACTCTCTATCCAGACAACACGGGGGTGGTGTTGTTTCTTTCCAGTTTCAAGACAAGTATTAAACCATAACCCTTTCCTTACCACATCAGAGTTCAGCAGTGAGCGCTGTTCAATGGAAGTAGCACCCGAAATATGGGCCAGAGCTGCAGCCAGAGCATTAACTGGTCCCTTTTCTTTTATTAGTAACTGAGCAGATTCTCTGAAATACTCAATAGCAGTCTGAGGAACAGAATCCAGGCATCTAAGTAGTTAAAGCAGAAAAAAAAAAAACCAAACAATTTATACACCAGTAGGCTCTGGAATAGAAAAAAAAACCACATTAGTCCAAGATTTCAGCAGTGCTCAGGAAGTTCAAAGAGACAGTAAAGAAGAGTTCAAATAGCCCTTCTGAACTAGGAAGGCAGAAGATAAAACAGGGCCGGAGTCCCCAAACACACCTCATGGCATCTTTGCTGGAAGCCTTTATTATGTCTGTTGCGGTAGGAACACCAACGCGCTTGAATGTAATGCCCTGAAATTTAAAAGGCAAAAGACTAATAAAAATTGCAGACCATAAATAAGTCGGTTATAAAGAAACAGTACTGAACTCCAACAAAACAAACATTTAAGTCTGTCATTTTTCTTCTTATTTTCACCTTTTAATTTCCAGTTTTTCCTAGAGAAAATTGTAAGGTTAAGCTTACAGGAAAATAGCTAACACTTAGAAGGCTTTTATGTACCAGATCAGTTTAAATGATTCAGTGAGCTTAGACTGAAATCAGAAACCATTTTGGTACATTTCTGGGGAAAACAGAGTCCTACAAATTCTAAATTACTACTTTTAGTCTGATAGATTTGGATTTAAGTACAAATTCCAGAGCCTTAGTCTAACTGTAACATTGCTTTATGTGCCAGAAATAAACCATCTCATCACAACCACATACTTAATTGTTGAGGAAACTAGCATATGGAACACTGCACAAAGTGCAAAAATGCAAGTAACAGCTCTCAAGAAAGCTGCACATATGCACATCACTGATCAGATGACAACCAGGGTGAACACCACACAGAAATACTGCGAGTTTTTTCTCATTTCCATAAGACAACCTCACTGGCATTTGCCGAAGAGGTGTGGGTGTTAGAATCTGCAGTGCTCTCCCTGCCCCACAGAAACTGACACTGCAGCCACCCTCCTCAAAGTGCCTGAACCTCCTCTGCATGCTTCATAAACTGCATTCTGCAGCTGACCCAATTAGAGCCTCGCAATTAGCAGAAAACTGTACTTTACCGCCTTTTGCTCGACGTGTCTCAGCTGGTACTCCTCCTTCCGCTGGTAGAAGCAGATGCAGATCCCAGTGCGCCCAGCTCGGCCTGTGCGCCCCGAGCGATGGATGTAGGACTCCACATCCTTCAGAAACAGAGGGCTGTGAGTTACCTCATCCATTGTCATTTCACCAATTCACTGCATCCACCTCACCTCTAGGAGCCATTACAGATAAGCCTGAACAACGCACAGTAACTGAATCACAGATTTAAATTAGAAGACATTATTTCACATATATTGACCAAATGTGCTTTTCCATCATCATCTAAAAATCATGGCTTGAAAACAAAAGCTGTGAACATGAATCAACCTTTCTTTATGCATCACCACACATTTGGAGTGTGTGTACCTCCACAACAATCCCATTCCCCTCCTGCACATCCACTGCAGTGTTAATAGCTTACTCACTGCAACATTACATTGTTTCTTTTAAACCCTTTTAACTTCAACCAGTGTTCTTACGGTTGTGGTCCACACCCCACATTCACCCCCATTCAAGAGAATCATTCCTCCCACTGCTCCCAGCCTTGCAATCACCATACCCAGCTTCTAAGGGAAGGCTTTGAACAACCTCGTAAGAAGACATTTTAAGGAAATAATCTTTAAACATACTACGGACCGACACACTCACAAAAATCCTCTAAGAAACTACTTCTACATATCTGGACGTTGCTCTTCCTTAGGCACAATGAACTCTGTGTGGTCAATAACATAATCTGATAGCAATACACCACTTGAAAACATGACTACAGATTATTACAAGACAGCCAACCTAACAGTCTCCTACCTTTGGTGGTGAGCTTTGTACAACCAGGTCAACTTCTGGGATATCTAAACCACGGGCAGCTACATTGGTTGCAACCAGAACTTTAAATGAACCATTTCTAAAACCCTTCAGTGTGATCTCTCTCTGCTTCTGAGGAATGTCACCATGCAATGACTGGCAATCCTGAAAAACAGTATTATTTTAGAACCATACCAAAATCCAAGACAGTGCTCCATTCTATGGTCAGTTTTGGGTACAAAATCTTGGTATTTGATAGGTACTGAATGGCAAGATAAAGAAAAATAACTGAAGTACCTGAGTTTATATTTTAGGTGTCTCACAGTATGTACTCAGTAATTCTTATTCATATATCTCAAAGGCCTTTAACAATGGCAGGAAAACAGAACTGAGACAATGTGTCTCAGCTCACATCTAATTACTGTGACATAAGAAAACTGTGCCCTAACTTGCCATCCACACCATTTACGCAATGCTTGGCTGTTTCAAACCAGTAATCTGCAATTTTTGTTCCATGTCCACAAGAAAGAGTGAACTCCTATCTGACCACACAAAACTTTCAAATTCTCTTCTTAAAACTTAACTCAGCATAGGTCTGGTAACAACATAGGGTTGATACATGTCTGAAAGGTTAATACACACAATAAAATACCTGTTTGATTGAAGCATTCAAAGCCAGTTCATTTGCCTCCTTTTTGGTCTCACAGAAGACAATGGTCCTCCCTTGGCTGCCACTGTAGACCTGAATGACATCTCCAATAACTGCAGCTCTCTGAGACCAGTGACACTCTATAGCCAAATGCTACAGAAAGAAATTCCAGTGATAAGCTTATGTAAAGTTAAGATTATTTTTAAATACATTTGGAACTATTAAATACAGAAGTAGCAAAGAGTTATACAGTTCACTAATGGGGAAAATGTGCTAACTCATAACCCTGGAACATCCAAAATCCATAAGGCTCTTATTTATGCCCATCACAATTAGTCTGATGTTCAGCGAAATAATTACAGTAAGAGCAAATCAGGCCTCTAGCATACTTGTATTATATTCCTTGATATGGTATTTACTGCACAGCAAGCAAAGAGCTACTGAGATGAGATACTATGGGAAGTCTGAAAAAAAGTATCTTGTATACCGAATACTAGAAGCCAGCTGGGATGTCCGTGGAGAATTAAAAGCAGCAGGCTGATGTTAATGTGTGCCTTTTGCTTACAACTTTGATAAATTCAGGTGAGCTTTTCTCTGAAAATGCACAAAAATTACAAGAAAATCTTCTCTCTACTGTGATGTGAGAAGTCAGATCCTAAACCCAAAAACAACTTGACCAGCTGTAACATGCCTTATGCTTGGAAAAATTTCTCAAAACAACTTCCAACATCACTGTGATAATGCACCTTATGAAGAGGTGACTTTTGTGGCAAAAAAGGGAAATGACTTGTAAACGTTTCACATGAGTTTACTCACTTCTACTGTTGTAGCAGCCTTCTGAGTTTTTTTCCCAATAAGGTCAATCTGTTCATATCTAGTCTTCATGTATTTCTTAGCCACATCATACACCCAGTGTGGGCAAGTCGCAGAAAACAGCAGTGTCTGGGGATTGTCTTCAGAATCTTAACAAAAAAACAGAACAATGCTTCACAAACTTCATACATTTCACCTAACAGATGTACACAAGTTGATTGTATGGGTAATTAAAAATGAAGATAAATACCAGTACCTCATGTAAAGAAACCTAATGTAAATTTTTGCATTACCAACACCTGGAGTAAAAAATATTCTAGAAAGTCTAAACAATTTCAAGATTATGAGAAAATTACAATGGCAAAGAAACCCAGTCTGTTTTCAAGCAGTAAAAAACGTAAAAAGCTAATTCCTCTTAATGTGAAGAAGTCCAAGCACAACTTAAAGATAGGTGCCAAAGACATTTATTTACAGACCCCTAGGTACAGGACTTCAAGCTTTGCACAGGTTCTGTGAATGATTCCCACATACTCACAATTCATAATATTCAGTCATTTCTAAACAAAATCACCTTATACCTGAATTTTCGCCAACTAAATTATTACTAGTACTTCTTACTATTTTTTAAAATATTGAGATTACCCTTCTTGTATGCAACTCGTAAAATGTCTTCCACTTGCTCAGCAAATCCCATGTCCAGCATCTGGTCAACTTCATCAAGTACAACGTGTTTGACCTTGGTAAGGTCCAGCTTGCCATTCTGCAGGTGGTCTTTGATTCGACCAGGTGTCCCAACCAAAATGTCAATGCCACTTCTCATGAGGTCAACTGGTAAACAGGGAAGTCAAGAGTTAGCAGTGAACTAGGAACACACTCTGCAGCAGTAACACACGGCAATAACAAACCAGCTTCTTAAACTACTCATAAGTACTCTCCTTACAAAAGTGAGAACAAATGGTGAACTAAAAGAGAAAATCTGGAACAAAAAATGTAAGGCAGAAAATCTGCTCTTCCTGAAGGGAAAAAAAAAAAAAACCAAAAACTTACCACCCTTCCCTCTCCCTGTACTTTAAAGCAGCAAGGGTGAACTTCTTTTAATATTCTTTAGAAATAGTCAGCTCTTCCCAAATTATCTACTTTAACTGGAAACTTAAAAAAAATATTTAACTATCCAAATCACTGAAATCAACTCTTTCCTGAGATTCTGAGGTTCTGACAAAAATCATCCCTAATGTCTCAAGATGTACCACCATAAAAGAGCTCACTCTCATTCCTTGTTTACAATCACCAAGGCAGTAAATTATGCTGCCACAACAATTTCTTCTCCACTTTAAAAATCCTCTATATATCCCTTATCACATGAAAAAACACATACCCAGTCACAGCTGTAAGACTAAACTTTTTTAATGAAAATGGGTTTACAATAACCTAAATCCAAATATGGGTTACACACACATGGCATACTCTGTTTCACTCTAATTTAAGGTACATGAGCAGATAAGTAACACCAAGAATATAACTGAGGACCACAGCTATTTATCTCCATAAGAAGATACATTTTGAGCTGCTGAATTTCCCATGAACAGTCTCCAGCTCTTGAGCTGTTAAATGTGTGTCTGGAAAGACCCAACTGCACTTCTTAACTATGGCAGTCAATCAATATTTAAATTATTAGTCCTATCACTTACTTTGTCCATTATAGGGAGTTCCTCCATAAAAACAACCCACTGTCAGCTTCCTTGTGATATCCTTGAAATCTTTGGCAACCTGATTTGCCAGCTCTCTTGTTGGACAAAGAACTAGAACCTGCATAGAAAAAAGACAAAACAGATGTTTTCTCAGCATGGCTTCTGCCAAGAAACCACTAGACTTCTGATCATTAATTTAGATCTAACCCTTTGTAAAATTAAATTTAAAAAATCTGTTTTAAATAATTATCTAAGCAAAGGCTGGAGAAGCACACTGCTCAAGTCTCTTATAACATCATTAAACTCTTCAACATATACACATTTAGGACAGGCTAGATTCCTTTTAAACAGGATAGGAGGGACTTAAATCTTATTTAGCCCCAGCTCCTGAACAGACCAGCTACAAGTTTTCTTCTCCATGTGCATATGCTGACTGAAATCAAGACTGAAGGACATGGGCTACAAAAGGTTTTTGCTTCACAGTCCTGTGAGAAGGTGCAAGGGTTTGAGCTGCCAGCTGTCTCTCAGCTTCCCTGTGGCTCAGGGAAAACATATGTTAGTCTGCAGAGCTGCTGTGCTAATCCATACCCCTGCAGAGGCACCCAGGGAACCATCCTCTCTTCCAATATGCAGCCCTCCCTGCAGGCAGGTTAATTGATTGTGTTTAAAATGTGACTGAAGCACTGCTCTGCAGCCTGGGAGCAGTCACTTCACAAAAGGAACATTAATCCTTATCCCAATACCTCCTTCAACATCAAAACCTATTACCAAACAGCAGGCAGTGGTGTATTATGGTAGAGTGAGGTCTGGAATCTTTTGTAAGGCCTAGAGCTCCCTTGAAGAAGGCCCTTCCTTCTCCAAAAGACTGTGCCAAATCTAAAGATGGCATTCTCAGTCAGCCAAGCAATGTGATGGGCAGATGCATACAAAACTGCTAGTACTACTTCTGGAAGGCACTTCAGGTAATTTGTGAGATGACTGCCAAGATGAAACAAACTGACAAAAATTAATGACCATGTGCTCAGCTTTGGCTTCTCTAGATTTTTTGGAGGCATCATAAGAATTCAGTGAATAACCACATGTAGTATTCCTTAGCAGAATGAACACAGCTCATAACAAATCTGCATCTATGGAGCAGAAGCTTCAACATTTGGTGGTGCTCCTAGAGAAAATTAAGCCTATTTTTAAAACCTCCCACTGTTTACATGTTTTAGAATGAAACATTTTTGAGTAGACAGCTTTTACCAAGCTGTCAAGTTACAATTAGTAACTAATCTGTTAGCAATTTAGGAGAAAAACAAGCATCCAGCAGCCACTAGCCCTGAACTGGTAATGTGACTGAGCAGAATTATGTAGGAACACATTGACCACCTGTAGTTTTGGTCTCCCTGGCAGAAAAAGGAACTGACAAATGGATAGAGCTGTTGTGCTCCTCGCTCTTCTTCAGAGGCTGGAAGGCAGCACGGGATGCAGGCAAAGCCCAGTGGACACAGCTTTCAAATCACCTTTAATGTGGGTTAGCTCACCCCTGCACAGACCTGAAAAGCTGCTCCAGCAGCTGAAAAACCTGAATCAGATGTAAGACAAAGCAAAATCACCATTCTACCAAGCACAGTTACCTTTGGTGGACGGCCTCTTCTTCTTTCCTGTGACTCTCCCTGAAGCTTTTCAATTAAGGGAATAGCAAAAGAGAATGTTTTCCCTGTTCCAGTTCGTGCTTGAGCAATGACATCCTTGCCAGTATACACTGGATTGAAGGTCTTCACTTGCACAGGGAACAGGTATGTCACTCCTCGAGCTGCGACAATTTCAAGAGATTTCCTTAATATGGTTATTTTACAAATGTTCTTTCATACTCCTCAGTGAAAATTATTGCAAGAAGAACTTCCATCAACTCTAAATTAAGTCAGAACCTCTACTGATTTATTTGATCAGATGAGTCATCTGCAAAGAGTGGCCTGGGACTGTCAATTCTATTCTACTTCACACCACCAGACACAGTGCTAGCTAGGACAGAGGAAGTTAGTAGCCTTTATGAAAGACTGTCAGCACTGTGCCTTTATTTATGCAGTACTCCTTAGCTAGCCATGAAAATCTCTTCCTTTTAAATAATTCACATCTCAAAACCCCTTCTGTTCTTAATTCGTACTAATTCACGTATAAGCAAACATCAAAGATACTCAATACAATTGGTTTTCCTTTATTCACGCCAAAATAACCTTTAATTAAAAAATTCTCCACACATCATTTTTTTTTCTTGGCTCATGTCATTTAGAATTTTACTGCAAAGGCTGAACTGCACAATACTGCAAAGTGTGTGGCCAAAGGTGTATTTAGAACAGGCAACCTAAGTCTTCTGCACAGCATCCATGCATGTACAGGCATGAGCAGAGCACATCTCAAAGCTTATTGAGCCAGGGTGTAGAGCATAAAAACACAACAGAGGTCACTGACATACTATGGTCACACCTTGCCAAGAAACTTACCTTGAAGAAGCTGGACAGTTTCTTTGGAAATAGAAAAATTGGAGAAAGCACCCTCCTTCTGGTCTCCAGTCAACTCCTGTTAGGTAAACAATAATTCAGGTAAGATTCCATGTGAATAATACATGACTATCAGTAAATTCAAGGTAATTCAAGTAAATTCAGTATAGACACTGGTGTCATACTCTTCAATGACAGTGTCACAGCTGCAGCTGAAGAGCCTTCTTTGTTTTACCATCATATTTTAAACTTGGACAAAGTTAGCAAAAGTGATCTGGAGGTTAAGGCTGTTTCATACCTAACAGCACAGTAAATGCAAAACACTCAAACCAAAACTGAAAACTCTCAATTAGAATTGTAGAATATCATGAGTTGGAAGGGACCCACAAGGACCACCAAGTCCAAGTCCTGGCTCTGTACAGGACAACTCCAAAAACCACATACACCTCATGATGCTGGATGATATTAAAGCTCCATCTCAGAGCAATCTGCCTGTCCAGCAACAGCTACCACAGCACCGGACTGCTGAAGTGAGGAAACCATCATGCACTGGTCCAACGCTTCAAGACTTTCATAATTCAAAATTCTTGCAAATTCTTGGCAGATTGAACAATTCAAGAACTTTAAATCCTGACATTTTACAGCACTTTCGACTGATTAGGAAGGGGAGGAAAATGAGATAAAACCCCTTCTAAATTTGGCCATGTTACAATGCATGAGTTAAAAGCCACGACACATCACTATAACCAAAAGCAGTCATTAGCTTTACCTGATCCTGATCGCTCTCACTTTCGCTGTCGCTTGACGTGTCACTAGAACTACTCTGTCGGCTTCTGCGGGAGGATTTGCTGCTGAGGGAGGACAATCTCGATTTCTCCAGGCTTTCCTCTTTCGTGTGACCGTTCTGTTTGCTGACACTCTTTGATTTCTTGGCTTTCGGGGCATAACGCTCCGCATCCGATTCCTCGCTGTCATCTGTCTGAGTCTTTCCCCTTTGAAACTTGTCTCGGCGTTTAGATTTCTTCTCCTTTTTCTCCTTCTGACAAGGCACAGAGTAAATGAAAACACACGCTCGTGGATCCAAGCGACACGGAACAGAGCAGAGGACGCAGAACAGTTAAAGCTTGAAGCGCACGTTCTAGTTACTGACGGGGGCGGCGGCTGACACACGGCAATAGATCCCTGCCGGCCGCCGCCGCTCAGGAGACACGTTACCGACCACGAGACAACCGGGCCTTGGCTTCCGGGGCTCTGCCCCGCTCCGGGCGCCGGGGAAGCGCTCCCGGGCTCCCGGCCGGCTGCGGCAGGCCCAGCGCGTCCGGCGGGGCCGCCCCGACACGCGGCGAGGCCGCGGCCCGCCCGCGCACGTGGCCGCCCGGCCCGGGCCGCCCCGCGGGCTCGCCGCGCACGCCGCGCCCGGCCCGCGCCACCGGCGGTGCGGGCGGCCGCCATCCGAGGCCGCGCTCGCCGGGCGCCGGCCCCAGCGGGCGGGCGCGGCCAGGCCGCACCCGGAGCCCTTCCCTGGTACCTTGTGCCGCCGGCGGCCGCTCTCCGGGACCCTCTCGGTGTCCATGGAGCAGTCGGAGCCCGACTCGGCCCCGCTGCTGCTGCTGCACCGGGTGGCTTCGGGCATCTCCGCTCGCCGCCGCCGCTCCGCCACGCCGCGCTCCGCACCGGCCGCGCGCCCGCCGCGCGTCACGCTCCGAGCGGCCGAGGCGCCCGGCAGCCAATGGACGGCGGATCCGGCAGCGCGGGGGCGGGGCCACGCAGCCCAACGGCCAATGGCCTGCGGCCGTCGGCGCGGGACCACAACTCCCGGCGTGCCCCGGGGGAGAACGTGAGGACTGCAGGTCCCGGCGCGCCCCGCGCCCCGCACGCGGAGGGAGGGCGGCCGCCATGAGGGCTCGGCCGTGAGGGGGGCTCGGCCATGAGGGGGCTCGGCCATGAGGGGGCTCGGCCATGAGGGGGGCTCGGCCATGAGGGGGCTCGGCCATGGGGGCTCGGCTATGAGGGGGGCTCGGCCATGAGGGGGCTCGGCCATGAGGGGGCTCGGCCATGAGGGGGCTCGGCCATGAGGGGGGCTCGGCCATGAGGGGGCTCGGCCATGAGGGCTCGGCCATGAGGGGGGGCTCGGCCATGAGGGGGGGCTCGGCCATGAGGGGGGCTCGGCCATGAGGGGGGCTCGGCCATGAGGGCACGGCCATGAGGGGGGCTCGGCCATGAGGGGGGCTCGGCCATGAGGGGGGCTCGGCCGTGAGGGGGGCTCGGCCATGAGGGCTCGGCCATGAGGGGGGCTCGGCCATGAGGGCTCGGCCATGGGGGCTCGGCCATGAGGGCTCGGCCATGAGGAGGGCTCGGCCGTGAGGGGGGCTCGGCCATGAGGGCTCGGCCGTGAGGGGGGCTCGGCCTTGAGGGCTCAGGTCGTCCCGCCGCCCCCAGAACTAATCTCCAGTGGCTTTGCAAGCTGAACGACTTTAGCCTCCATAACTACCGCAGAGAAGCGCTTAGTAGCAGTGAAAAGTCTGAAGTAGGAAAGGGCAGTGTGACCAAATGACTCTAAGATTTAAAAAATCCACAAGCCTGTGGTGATACGCAGCATGGGCCCAGCACAATGTGCTTGTAGCTACAGGGATAAATCAAGAGGAAGAAGTCAACATTTGCCTTAGGAATTAAAATGTGTGGCAATGCTGCCTGCTGGCGGGATGTGGATTCCTTACGGGATGGGATGGGATGGGAAGGTCAGGACCAGCGCAGGGCCTGTCCCACAGCAGCGGCACTGGCCTGAGCTGCTGCTTCCTGCCACCAGCACCTTTTCATGTGCAAAGACTGAACCCTGCTCGACAGATGCACACCAGGTAGACTGAGGATAGCTGGGAGTGCTGCAGGACACGGTCAGGGAACCTTGGGATTGAAGGAACTTTTGTAGTAACCAGGTGCAGGTCTAGTTCATTTGTTTTGTTTTCTAGCAGGGAAAGTCAAGCATGTGCTGATTCCTGTGGCACAAGTAGGAAACACTTTCCAGAGTCAGAGTGTGAAACAGCCCTGTCCAACTGCAGTTCCCATTGGAGAAACACAAACCCCCTCCAGGTCAGTGTGGTGGTCTGAATGAGGAATGCCAGTTCTCACTTTTATTATCACAAGGACACACAAAAATAAAGATGAGGGCAAACAAAATACGACCTCTCCAAACACTACTGTCAAAAGTTTTAACTAACATCTTTGGTTTAGAGACTGCCTCACTGATGTGACTGGCTGCACTTACAGGATGGTAACGTTACCTTATGGTTACAAGGGGAAAGTTTACCAATCTCATTCAAATATAATCAAATATTCAATACCAGAGTTAGATGAAGGAATATTGCTGCAATTGTTCTTTCACTTATCCTCCTTTTCACATTGTTACTTATACTTTCAGAATTTGGCAGGAAGCTTCATCTTCTTTTCAGTCCACCTAAAATAATATAATTAGAAGTCAGACTTCACATTCTAAAAATTAACTGAGTTGGCTTAGCTTTTAGTGCCCCAGATGGGCATATGTACAAACAGTCAAAATGACCCTTTGAAATGTATTTTGCTAAAGATTTCAAGTCTTCATATCCAAGTAATACACAGGAAGTGTGCTTGGAAGGGTGCAGAGCCAAGAGCTGCTTAAGGGAAAGATTAACAATTAGCACAATTCCCTTAGGAACAGTAGTTTGTGGTTTATTCCTTCATATACTGGCTTCTCAAGGTGACAGGACAACTCTAATGAGGACTCCAATGGTTTAATTACAGTTAAATACCACTCATTTAAGATACTAAGAATATGTGTTGCTGTAAAAAAAAAAAAAAAGGATGTGATTTTTAACATAGATTCTTGCCAATTTAGTTAGGCTTTGAGGTCTCCGTGTACAGCTGTGTAAAAATTTGTTTCAGACCAATTTATTTTCCATTAAGGGATTTTTCAGGTGTAATTACAGGCAAAATGTACACGGTGAAAGCTCAGGTGATATACACATTCTGTCTGTTATGAGCAAATCAAATGTTATTTTCTACTTGAAATTTCTATTGGATCTCTATTCTTTAAGTACAACTACGACAATATCCAACATCATATGGGGAGATCTGAGTGAGCTGAACCTGCCTGCAAACAGGAGCTTATCAGACACAGCGTTTAACACTGAATTTATCAAACACCATGTTTCTTATCATTTCTGTCTTTGGTCACCTCAACCTGCAGGACAGAACTTCTGCTGGTTTTTTGACTCATGAAAACAAATGAAAAATACAAACAGCAGCAATTTAGGGAGAATGTTCATGTTAAAAGGACTTAGCAGAAGTCTACAGTTTGGGTGTTTCTGGATCGGAACACTGAAGTCTAAAAAAAAGAGAATGTTGTTGTTGGGGAAGGGGTTTGTGATTTACTGCAACATTTCAGCTAATTTAGTGTCACGTGTTTTCTTACCTTGGGGAGTCAATTCCACTGTCTCCTGTAATGCTGTGGTTTTCTGTCCCTTCTGAGTGTTTCTGTTGTGGGATCACAGGACATGTATCCTTTTCAAGCTGCTCCTTTTTTCCTGGAGGGTTTCTCACTTCTTTGATCTGTGAGCCCAAAGCACAGCATGTTGCTCCTTCACCCACCTCAGGGGTGAGGTTCTGCAAAGTGCCAGCATCGGAGTCAGCGTGGCAGAAATCCCTCACAGCTGAGCCCTTCCCACATTCAGTGAGGCCAGTTCCTTGATGCTTTGTGTGGCCTTTCAGAAGAACCTGACTGCACAGCCAACTTTCCTCTGTGCAGTGTGGTTTTGGATGCTCCTTTGAGCCATCTGTTGATTCTGCAAGGCTGGCACTTCCCTTGTATCTTATATCCCATTTATTTACGGTGGTGTTGTTCTGGGCAGGGCAGGTACTAACCTTGGAGGCTTTTAGGGACACAGCTGTACTCCAGTCTTGTGTGTCTGAAAAGGCATGCCCAGGGTGCAGGTGTTCAGAATTCTCATCCAGATGTGACAAGTTACAGGTGTCACCATCACGTCCCTTTTGGTACAGAAGATGGGAGTTTTCAGTAAACCTTTCCTTTTCCAGCTCCACTGATCCAGGATGGCTGGCACAGTCATAGTTAAGTTCACTCTTTTTGTCAGTCTTTGGTCTGTACTGCACACCATTTTTTGGGACCAGATTAACACTGGCTGTGTAATTTGACAGATGGACATTTTGAAATTCACTGTCTGTTCGATCTAACAGCTCACATACAGTGTCTGCTTTGCATCTGCAATGCTCATCTTTCTGGTAGAACGGACATTTTGCATCTTCTTTGAACACACCATTATCTTTAATGTAGGAGCAAGGGGATTTTTTTTCTACTGTTCTTTTATAGACATTTTCTTCAGAAATATTACTCTCCAGGAAGTATCTACTTCTGTTATCTATTTGCAGATTACTGCCTTGTGGATAACTACCATTTTCACTGAAACTGTCTTTCTTTAATTGAAGGTCAGACCTATTGGAATGGAGTAGGTTGTTTTGCTGAGCTTTGTCAGCCTCACTTTCTGCATCCAGCCTTTCAGTTTCACAGCCAAAAGGTCCTGAGGAGTCTGAAGACTTTGGCCTTTGGAAAGTCCTTCGTCCTTTTTGAGTCTGGCACTTCAGCTGACTGTTAACGCCACCTTGGTGTCCTCTTGCATGAAATCTGTGAGGTCTCCATGGCAGACCCTGAAAAGGATTCTTAATCTGCTTCTTATACATCACGTGGGATTCCGCTGCTACATCGGATAGGTCTTGGTTTTTGATGGGCAGTGAAAAACTTTCTTCCAGTTTCATATTTTGGGATGTTAGTTTCTGTATGTGAGATTTCCTGCTGCTCCTGTTAATCTGCTTTTCCATCTTTGATTTGGTTTTCCTGGTGTGTTTTGCTGTTTTACTTGGTGCCTTTTGAATACAATACTTTGAAAGATGGTTTTGGCTGACGGTTGGCACTTCAGCCGAGGTACCATTACTGATGTATTTTTTCTCTTTACTGATACATTTTTTCTGCTCCTCAAACTTCTGCATTAATATTGTGTGTTTAATCAGATTATCAACTGTAAGAGTAGGGTTAATACGCTTGATGATTTCATGTTCAATATCACGTGGAATATTGTCTAAGTCATCTTCATCCCTGACTGGCCACTCCTGGGGAGGAAACTGGCCTGAAAAAGTGGAGTACTCCTTCTTGTGCTTTTCTTTTTTAGAACCACTTCTCCAGAAAAGGCCAAGGCCAAACATTTTGCTTTTCAGTTTTGCTTTCACAGACGTCAGGGATTTGGTGGTGTTCCAGGAATGGTTCTCAGCAGATGCAGAGATGCCTTGAGTTCGAATTGAAGGCTTCAAGTCACTGCAGCCTCTCTTTCCCTCTCCATTAGATTCATGGCTCATCACCTGCTGATGCCTTTGTTCACAGAGAGTATTTTGGTCAGGAAAACAATGGCAGGATCTGTAACGGGGTACTGTAGGAATGTTTTCTTTCACTAGGTCTGCACAGGGCTTAATGTTTACCAGGTAAGTGATGGAAGGTGATGAACAGCAACAACTGTCCTCCAGCAGGATCCTTCTGTTGTCTTCCATGGCATCATTTGTGATAAAGTAAGTGTTGGGAGTGACAGTGAAATAGCCTTCTCCTGTATGATAAATTTTTCTTTCCATAATTAGAGTGCCAAGGATATTATGTAATACTTTGTGGGAGGGCACCGCAATGCCTAGAACAAAGAGACAGATATTTCAAATCAGAAATAAGTTTTTAAATTAAATGGGTTCTGGCCAAAAGATCTCTCTCATACAACAGCCCTGAAATCAACGAAAATGAAATACCCAGAGCATTTAGGTAAAGGCCAGCTGTGTTGCCACTGCAGCACCACTGTGAGGGAGCAAGGATATCGTCTTTATGTCTGTCAGGATATGACATTCAGGAGAGAAACTTGCTGCCAGGTACAAACCAAACAGTGTCTTGTTCAAAGCATTTCCCTCCTGGCATGTTACTTAAGAGGGGCTTTCATTACTCCCTGAAGTTTATGGTGTAGTTTGGTCAGATGTAAATTTATTGCCTCACTGAGACTGGTCTCAGCTACAGTTTTCAATCAGGTGTCATGGTCTCAGAGTCCTTAGTCTAGTCACAGCTGACCTCCTGCCCACAAAATTAAGACCTTCCAGCAAGGTAAAAACACAGCAAGAAATACATTCAAGACCCTACAAAGTTCGAGTATGCTACTCATGGCTGATCTACAAATTCTGTCTTGTGGTTATCACAGTGCACTTATTGACCGCAACACATTCCTGGCACGGTTCTGTGCCAGTTGGTGGGGTTGCATTAATATTTTTCCCCCTGGTTAAAATGCCTACCAGGTCAGCCTATAGCATTGGCAGAGCTGTAAGATTAAGAGGACTCAAAAGAAGCAGCTCAGTATCAAACAAAGCAGCCTACTGAGAGGGCCAGAAGGAGCTTTTTCAAAGTCTCAAACACAGTAACACTTTGATATTGCAGATCTAAGGGAAATGGGATATTTTTCAGACTTAGAGAAAACACTTAAAGTAAGTGGCTGCCACCCCATTAGAATCACAGAATATTCTGAGTTGGAAGGGACCACAAGGATCATCAAGTCCAACTCTTAAGTGAGTGGTCCATATGGGAATCAAAATCACAACCTTGGCATTATTTGTACCATGCTCCAACCAATTGGGCTAGAAGTGAAGATCTAAAGATCACTTAGTATAAGTAATTTCCTTTCAGGAAATAAAGGGCTAGAATAAAACCAACAAATCTGAATTTGAGGCTGGTTATAGTTTTTGATAGCAAACACCAGATGTAGATTCCTACCCAATCCCTTTGCAGTCAAAGTCAGTTGTGTTCCTGTCTCTTAAAGGAGGACTTAACAAGTCCCTGTGATCTAACAGTCTGTTTTATGCTATTCCATATCTAGCACCTAAATACTACTTCTGTGCTTTCCCACCTCTAGAAATGGCATGCTCTCAACTACAGTCAGTTCCCTCTTACTCTCAAAGATTTATTAAAATCTGTGGAAAGATTGCATTCAAGTCAATGTAGCAATACTCACAGATAGATGAGAAGTATGCACATTCATGCCTGTGTACTGTACTCCTTAACCTTTCCAGCTTTGCCTGTAAACATTCCCTGAGCCCTTGTCCAAAATCAGAAACTCAAGCTTGATGATACAGCCACTTTTTAAAGAAGGGAGAAATGAACAAGTTACCTGGATAATTTTTCACTAACTGCTCCAATAAAGTTTCCTGAGTGACCATCACATGATCTGCATTCATGGCTGATATGGTCCAGTATATTCCTTCTGCCAAAGGAACAGAGCATGGCTGCAAGAGAGGATTCATGACAGCAGGGGTCACATCACCTAAAAGAAAAGAAAATTATTTGAATGGAATAGTGTTTCGTTTTTACTATTAGCTTTGAAAGATTTCCACTGAAAATTTCCCTTATCCTCAGCTAATTTTCTTTGGCAAATTACTCAGAAATATTTCTGAGAGGAGGGAGGTGGTGCTAGCACTTGTCAAAAGCCTTGGTAATGAAGGAAACAGAAGATTGCCTTAAGCACATTGGTTTGTTTGGTATAAAATTACAGCCAAAGCCATAATTTAGACTAATAAACATGGAGCTGAAAGAGAGAATTATTTCTGATGACTCCTGATTTTTTAGAAGCCTGCTAACACGTTAAACCATGCAGAACCTGTATTTCTCCAAGTAGCTAATGGGATCAGCGTGCAACAATCTAAGTACAAAATGTCTTCACCAAGTCAGAACACAAGGGAGTAAAATGCAAGCAATAGGCTTTGTCCCTTATCAAACACATAAAATTGAGCAGAAATGGTAAAATGACACTTTTAGACAGGGTTCTAGGGCTAGAGATTATTTAGTACACTGGGGAGAAAGCAAAAATTCTTATTACAACTGCATGCATTTTTTAGGCTACCTCACTATCTGTCCTGGTAAGAGACAAAAACATTGGTTTTATTCTGCATGACAGAAGCAGAAGTTTGGAGGGGCCAAGAATGTGGCCCATCTTCCCCAGTAACTCTTGACCCCAGCCCAGAGGGCTAAAAAGGGTCACAGTCCTTCACCTCAACTCCCCCATCCATAAAACACAGATAAACTTTGACTTCTTCCCTTCCCAAGGTGGCAAAGCCAGTGAGGACAAGCCCAGCAAGTACTTCTGACACGGGACCTGTGAGAGCTGTAGCTGAAATAGTCTTTTCCCTGAAGTTGGTGATGACAAAGCATGAAGCAGGGACTCACCTGAGGTCAGTCAGTGAGGCAGTGACGGCACACACCTTCTCAGACAAAACAAAAAACCAAAAACCCCCCTTCCTTCTTTTTCTTAGTCAGACCAGTGGTCTGTTCCCACAACCTGGTGATGTTCTGTGCTGCTCAGAAAGCCCCTGGCTGTGCCCAGCTGCCAGGCAGGCAGAAAGCAGCAGGGACTCCTGGTTCCTTCACAAGGACAATCCACTGTTAAACACTGACAGGAATTTTCCCATAAGTAAAAAGTGACATTTTAGATTAAGCTACGTTCACGTTTAACTAAACCACTGTTGTCTGTTGGATGACACTGTAACCCAATATTTATCCTCTAGGCAAAGAACTACAACACAAACACTTCTCTGAGTAAATGTAATACACAACATTGCTTTGAAGAGCTTAAGTTGCTCTTGACCTTTGTTTTACAACTGCTGCTATATTCAACAAAAAGAACTCTGAAAAGAAAATCCTTGGCACACAGTTTCCTCAGTGGTGTTGCTAGGAAACTTGCAGGTGCAGAAACCATTGCAAGCTTTCTTTTTCTATGGGAAAGGCCATCAGCATTCAGTAATGACTCTTGTGAATAGTTTGCTGTCTGAAGTCTGCTGTGGGCCCACCGTGCTGCTGCCAATTTGACCATTTGTTCCTGCAGAGCACCAGACTGCTAAGGAGTAAAATACCAAGTGTAATGAAAATTTGTTCATTATCTTTATAGTTCCTCTCTTGCTGTTGTTGTCTGTATCTGTTCTGCAGCATTAAATCCAGTGCCTCCATTAAAGCATTAAGCAAAAGCTAGCTTGATACTGAGGGAATTAAAAAAAAATCAAAAATCACGTTTGAACAAAAGTCTAAAATGTTGCAGAGTCAATAATGCACACGTGCTAACAACATAAATAGTAGATATAATTCTCTCCTGACTTTGAAATAGAATCTGAAATTGTGAAAGCAAGAATTAGATTGTTGGTAACATTGCTAAGGCCCAGGCAGCACCCTACAAGTGTCTATCAAGTTCTTATGAAAAACTTTGTAGATTTACTTCGCATAGCTAAATAACTGTTATTGTGCTTCAAATAGTCTCCCAAGTTCATTGGAAATACTTAAAAGCTGCATCCCTTAGATTTGCATATGGAGAAGATTTATCAGTTTATGCAAGTTGTGTCTCATTGGTGTTCTAGTGATTTTGCATCAGGCCTTTCTCATTAAAACTCCTTAGTATGTCCTTTTACAGCTCAAACCCCCCTGCAGAATGCCCTGCCCACTTCCCTACTCCACATGAATCTGATGACAACCACCTTCCTGCTGTCTTCACAGGGCCTTGTTCACACCTTTGTGCAGGGAGCTGCCAGCAGTCGAGGAGCCCAACTTCTCCCTTGCTAGTTTAAATACAGCCTCCTTCCTTCCACACTCTGCGGGTTCTGCAGCACCACATGAGCTAAAGCCAATCTCGGCAGCTGGCCAGGGTTTGGGTATTCTTATCCTTCAGTTTGCTTTACAGGTCTGCTCAAACTCTGCTCATTACCTGGACACCTAAAACCCAAGAATACCCTTTTTGGAGCACTTAACGATCGCAGGGTGGGAAGCCATCTGTAATATGAGCTACAGAACTCAGTGCACAGAAAAGCCTCTGGATATTCTTGACTAGCACAAAGTGATTTTTGTTCCATCTCTGTAATGTGAGCATTATCATTTTTCACTGAGTTGTTTAACAGTTACAGAGTTTTTTGCATCTTTGGGCTCTTCAGAAAAATTACGCACAAGACATGTTTATCTGGGTGAAACCCAGGCTAATTCTGGGGACGTGAACAGAGAGGCATTTGTTACAACAGCACTCAATTTGCTTCTTAAAAGTTAGGTAAACTGTTTACAGAACAATAAAGGACTAGGAGTAAATCCATTCCTGAAAAAAAAACCCAAAACATCTTTTGGGCAGAGAAGACACAGCATGTGGAAATCGAAGACTGATGTTTCTGTTTTGTTGGGAGAATCTATCATGGAATGGATTATACAAAAGATGCCACATATTCTGTGCCTCTCTGCACGAGAGCCTTGGCTTGTTTGATGTAATTCACTTTTTGCAGAATTGTACCAGGACAATCATAAGCAAGAGCAGTACTGCTACCAACTGTGAGGCTTCTGCTTTTCTATAGACTAGAGTGCATCATGATCACATTTTATAGCAAAAATCACATGTTATAGTTAAAGAATTTTAAGGAATAAAATGTTAATAAGAACATAATAGAAAGTTGGGAACTCCACCAAAACTCTTTTTGAACATTAATGATTTTATAAGATGTGTTCTCATTAAAGAATAAAAGTTCCATGTAAATTATAAAGGCAGTTAAGAATAACATTTTCAATTTTAAGTATATAACAGAGAAACTCTATTTTGGCACAAGTACTCTGTACTAGTGCTGTACTAGGTCCTGTTTTCAGAAACATCCTCTTACTGAAGCAAAGAGTAAATAGTTCAATTAAATGAAATTGTCAAATCTTGTAATGTGTCTAATGTATTACTTAAACAAACAAAAGCTCTCAGGAACAGGAAACAATATCTGTTCTTTGATTATTTTGTACAAACCTCAGAGAAACAATTAAGTGGCAGTTTAAGGTCGCCAACACTTCTTCAGTTGATATCAAAGAAGCTACAAACACATGAAAATGTCAGATTTCTGTACCTACTGATTCCAGCCAGGACAGACACTCCCAAATCAGGACATTTGGGCAAAGAGTGCCCTCAATTTGGTCACAATTTCTGGTTTTTACAGTCCCAAACTTTCTATGATTGACTTATCCTTACAATGTTCTTATTAACTTCTTATTCCTTAAAACTTTCAAAGGATGATGCCATGCAACTTAAGAAAAGCCAGCCACTTTTTCTGCCTTCCCAACAGCACATGAAAGCCTATTTCCAAATGCACATGTTACAAATTTTTGGAAATACAACTTCTAAGTGCTTTCTGAGGTTCCTACCCAAGAGCCATCATGAAATCCTTACTCTAATCTTAGTGCTAATGGAAACCCACAACCATAATTTCTTTCACCAGCTATTAAAAAACACCACAGGCAGATATGGTGAGAACAAAGCAAGATTCAGGAAGAACAGGAAGAGCTCTCTCCTGCAACCTCTGCCCAAGTGCCCGGACGGGAACACATCACACAGCAGACACCAACACATTCAGTGTGGTACAGTTGTCCTTAAACTGAGCACAGTGGGTAAGCTTTTGCCACTGAAATGTGTATCTCTGACCTTCAAAGAGATGAACCCCTTCAGCTCTTAGCAAGACCACTGACATGTCCAGTTGGATGCTCCAAGAGCAGCTTGGGAGCAGGTCTCAAGCTCCAGAGGCACTGCCTGAACACACTGGCAAGAATGCAGCTCCAAATGCACTGCTCAAGAGAACACAGCCCAAGGTGTCCAGAGATCTGCATTTCACCCACAGCTGGCACAACAAGCATAAGCACATCCACCTTTGAGGCATTCACTGCAAAACTGGCAGAAAAATTTACCTATGAGCAACAGCACTGCAGATAATTATTTTTCATATAATGTAGTGTGCTGATGGCTTTTAAGCCATATCACTTATGCATTGAACACACAGAGCACAGCTGATAGCAAGCAAGGTCATCTTTAACAATTTCAGCATTTAGTGTCAGGCTTGGTGGTAAAAGACAGATTGATTCAAAACATTCATTGCAAGGACATAAAAAATAACACAAAACTAAACAGGCCAAAGCAAGTTGCAGAACAACCACCATGGAGTCAAACAACCAGAACAGGAATAAACAAGCCACTGGCACTGTCTCTAACTCCTTGAACTGTCCAGAGGTGCTGCCATCCACTGCTACGTTTATTTGACACAAGCATAGCTTTTCCCCTTGGCCTCATCCAAAAAATCCCCTTCACAACCCTGGCATTTTCCCACTAAAACTGCTCTGCCTTTTTCTTACTTCCAGCTGTGCCCTTTCTTCTGCAATAAGTCTCAGAAATTCAAATAGCTCTTTAATGTCCAAAGCTTTGTTCTAAGCAGCAAGCAGTAATGGGGGTACTTACCTTCGAGTGAAAGATTGACTATAAAAGCATTAGGATTAAGTTGTGCATTCCTGTGCCTGCACAGCTAAAGGGCAGCTCCAACTGCTGCAATATTCCTGCTGCCTCCTTTGCCTGGAAGTGTGCTGTCACATAAAAGGCAGACATGAAAAGTATGCAATGTAATGCTTGGCAGTAAAATACAACCTATGGTCTTGTTTCCCCTCCCCAGACTTTGCACATTCCCTGACTTCAGCTCACACATACCCCAGCCCAGAGATGTCATGTTCTAGACTTTCAAAGGAGCAGCACCCACAGAGCTGTTCAGAGGAGAGCACAGCTCCCTGCAGAGGTTTTCCAGCAAATCCCAGATCAGGGGGACAGAGCTGAGGACAGCTCACTCCCAGGCAACACCTGTCCCAACCACACCCCATGCAGCAGAGGCTGAGAGCAGAGTGGTGCGGTGGTAGCTTTCCTTGGAGCCAGGCCCCTTGCTTGGATGAGGACTGGAGCCACCATCACACAATGCAGTGGAACCAAGCCGGCCTCAGATCTTGTTTTAGGAGAAATCCCACAGCAGGGAGGTTTTTCATTTAGCTGAGAACAAGACTTTAATGGTATGGTGCCACTTCACACCTGCCTGGGAACTTGATGGATGTGCACAGTCACTTTTCCTTCCACTCTCCCTAAATGGATATCCAACTTTAAGGATGTCCCCTTTGCTAGAAAGTAACTTTCTGCAGCCTTTCATTAGGCTGGAATTTATGGTCTGCAGGGAAAAACAAACCAAACCAGTTTAGAAATGAGAAGCAGCATCTTTACCACCACAAGAGTTCTCCGAGGAATTGTTTGGACACTGCAGATTAAACAGTACTAGTCTGAACTCGAGGACTTTAGCCTGCAGTTCCCAAAACTGTCTCCATGGCTTTAGTGCTACAAAAACACCCTTTCCATGTTTCAGTTCATCCAAATTTCAGCCAAAACGATGTCACAGAAGACCAACAGTGCAACCAAGCAACTCCTCTGTGTTACAGAAGACTCAATAAATAGTGTTTTTTTCAAAAGCCAGTTTAGCAGAACACTTATGGTGAAGATACTGGGTTGTTGAAACCCACAGACCAAGGTGAAGCCTCCAAAGGAAATTATAGTGATGTGCATACCTCTGTGGGATGTTGAAAATATTGAACCATTTCAGAGGGAATGATAAATTATACAGTCTATGAAGCAGCTAAGGAATGGGGGCAAATTCAGCAGAGGGACACCAAGATGGGCATGCCTGGAACACCTGCCCTGGGAGGCAGGGTGTGGCTGAGGGAATGGCTCTTGTGGAACCTGGAGAAGAAACAGCTTTGGAGGGACCCAGCAGCAACCCCCTGAGGAGATGGAGCCAGGCTCTGCCCAGCAGCCATGTGAGGAAGCCATTGGTTCTCTCTTCACCTCTCAGATCAATAGCTCCTGTGTCCATAACTTTATTTGCATGGCTGAACTCCAGGTGTGCGGGCTGCTGCTCTGCACAGCAACAGAGCAGAGCTGTGCTAAAGCAAGATGGCAGTACAGAAAAAGCTAAAAGTTGCCTTGAAATTAAGTCTCTGATTCTGACTCCGTATCAAAGACCACAGCAGAAGCACTACAAACTGATGCAATTTATTTCATTAATTTTGTGATATTAACACAAACTATTGTCTTTTCTGGCTGAGACAGAAAAATTTAGGCCTGTTCAAATTACCCCCGTTCTAAAAGAGCATTATGGCAGTTAAGACCTGCCTTTTATGATTCAAGGTGCAAGATTTCAAAAGACTGAGGATATAGCACAGCTCAGCCTATTTTCTTGATATTTTTTTCTCACCCAAAAGACAGAAGAAATAGCTTTTGCTGCTGAAAGTCTTTATCACAGAGAAATACACAATACATATCAAGTTCTTTCCAACTAATCTGCTTAGAGATTATTTAAAAAAAAATCAGAGTAAATTAAATTGAATGGATCTTATTATAAAAAAAATTATACACTTCTGTTCAGTGGCACTTGCTAAACAGTATGATTAGAGACTACTGCTGGGGTAGCGTGAAAAAAATTGCATGCACCAGTGCTTTTACAAATTACACCTTTTAAGTAATTCAGTCTGAGCAGATCTGGTAAACTCATCAGGATTCTGAAGAACATCCCAGGCCCTGCTACCTTGCCGCTGTGAGTTCAGTAGTTTGACTATAGCATTTAGGATGTTCTACTGAGAAAGGGCTTTTGTAACACAGGATTAACACCTTAGCAAGAATGTTATGTGGAAATGCATTAAACGTGCAGGGGTATTATCTGAAGTCAGTGGTAAGGCCTAAATGCCAGCTAAAATTCGGTACTGAACATTATGAAATAATGTAAGTTTTACACAATCGTTACACAGATAGAATTAGATCAAAAGCAAATAATAGCAAGGTAGATAAAAAGCTCCTTCAAAGAGCACAGATGTTTTCCTCCTTAAAATATATCATCAGAATCACAATTGTGAAAACAGCTAAAACCCAATTACAACAGAATATACAAGTAAGTTCTGAATCACATACCTTACTAGAAATAACTTTTAAAGTAGTGTTTGACAGCAAAACTGTTAGAAACTCAAACTTTTCTTCCTGTTTGGCAACCTATCCACAGCAGTGCAAAATTAAACACCACATTAGGTCATCCACTAGTTTCAGGCCTGATAAAAACAAAAAGACACAGAATTCTAAATAATCCTAACCACTTCAATGCAAAGCACGACCACATGCTGTGTTACATTTCACAGAAGCCAGCACCATTGAAGTACAAAATTATTCTCCTTTGACTTGCAAACCTACATCCCTGTTTGTGAAGCAGGATGAAAGACACTGGAAAAAGGGACTCCAAAAGAAAGGAATCCCATGAGGCACATCCCCAGCCTCTCTGAGCTGCCATCCTCATTAGGGTTGTGTGTTCCTGTGTGCAATTGCAGTGCCTGACAAACAATATCCACTGCAGAGTGGTGACAAACAAAATCAGCTACTCACAAGGCCACAGTTTCATCTGTGGCTTCAATAAATCTGCAGCAGAACTGTGCTGATACTGACATTCATTGCTGTGAACAAATTTAAATTACTCAAATGAAAACAAATCTGTCCTAAAAGCTTGCCAGGTAGCTTGGGGACAAGAATTTGTCTTTCATTTTAAGCAACGCTGAGAATTGTTAATAAGCAGGAAATGCTCAAATACCCAGCTGTAGATGGACCCCAGGTGTACCAGTGCCAGTGTGACACTTCAAAACTGTTCCCAAAAACTGGTACAAGCATGCATGAGGATCTCCACAGCCAGGCAGCCAGTGCCTGCTAAGCTCACTAAATAAGTTATAGCTGGGAGTCATCACCCGGGAACTAATACAGTTCCCTAAAGCTGTGCCAGCTCTTTGAAAGGTTATTGCAGGCACAAAGTACTGCAGAAATTTTGCTCCTTAAGCTGTTGCTGAACATATTCAGGAGATTCAATTCCATCCCTCTCCTATCACGGGGATTCTGTTTGAGTATCAAAGCAGCTTCAGGGACCATCTGCCCATTTTTTAGCTGCTTCTCCGAGTGCTTCTCTTCTCCTTATGTTCTGTGGGAGAGTCACACAAGGAAAAGTGAGGAGCTCGACCTATCAGATTACTCTACAAATGCACAAACCAATTCCTTGTCTGATCTCATTCCAGTTCTTTCAACACCCCCAGCAAAAACACACAAAACTTGACACTTCACAGAAAAGTGTACTGTCCTTTCAATGTCACTCTTCAATTGGATATTTCCCAAGAGATATAAATTTCTAACCTGCAGCAGACCCCTCACTGGAAAAAGTGACCAGCACATTACCTGTCCACAGTCACAGTCTGCATCCCCATCCCAGCTTCAGCCTAACTTGGAAAAGAAAGGGCTTTCCTTGTGAATAATTTGTAACTCTGTGACAGAGATGCTGAACCGACAGCAAATTCAGCCTCTAAAGGCTAAGCAAAACTGTTTCATTTTGCTATTTTCTCTTCTACTCGACAGGAATCACAAAGAAGGAGTCGGGCCGTTCAGGCACATGGGAAATGCTGCGCAGGCTGGGATGGCAGAACCGAGCTGGTGACGGCCAAGGACACCAACAAGCAGCTACTGAGGTGCCTTCTCCTGGACTGTCACCCCAGTTCCTCTCTCCAAAGGCTCAGGAGGTCAGTGCGCTCAAATCGAGAGTTTGTAATTGTAACTAATCTCATCTGAGAGTCCCCCGCTCCCCTCCCAGCAGCGCCCTGCGAGCATCCCCCCAGGCTGTACAGGAAAGGTGGGACGGAGCAGTTTGCCCCTCGTTTGGTGAACAATTGACTGAGCACCTCAGCTAAGCACGGGAGATGCTCCACAGAGAGATGTCAGCACTCCCACAGAGTTTGCTCAGTTATCAGATCAAGAGTTTTTAAAATTAGCCCCTCCTTCACCCTAGAAGAAAAAATTTAATTGCCATGATTTCCCCCTTTTCATCCCCTCCATCTCCCAAAGAGAATATAAAAGCTCCTACCCAGTCCTGTGTGTACCATGATCCCCATCAGAAGGGACGAGAGAGATATTTTTGATTTTATCTGGGAATAAACACAGCAGGGCAGTTTGTGTTAGTTACTAGATTTTGGGACTGAATTTTTCGTTAATTTGACTAAACTTCGATGACCAGCATGAGTCAAGGTGTAGCCTGTTCTATGAAGTCAGGATGTCCAGCGCCCCAGTGTGTTTCTCTAGAACAAACCTCATTTGAGCTGCTGGCATAAAGAGCAACAAGGATTTGTGGGACTGCAGTGTCTTATAATTACAAACAATAGGCAGGAAGGCTCCTTGAGATAAAGTGAGGAGGAGTTCTGTGTGCCCAGAGCTTCAAACCCAGCACGCAGCAGGGGCTGGAGAGTTCGTGACAGAAATGGGACTTGGCAAAATCAACGCTGCGGTGCTGAACGCCCCTTGCTTCTCATCTACTGCCCAGCAAACAAGTGCTTGTGGATTTAAAAGGAAAAACCTCAAAAGTGTAATATATGTTATGGAATAATTCGTGCTTGTGTAAAATATACATGAAATAAGATGTGCTTGTACGAAAGATTCTTAAAGTTTTAAAAGCACAAGCTGCAGCCGGGGATTTGTGACATTTCACCAGTTACTGCTATTGCTGCATGCACAGGAAATGTCTCTTAGGAACCACATTGCTTGGTTCCCAACATCCCAGCCTTTAGTCGGGAAACATAAAAAAACCCAAGCAGCTTGAATGTCTCATTATTGCAAACAGTTACAAGAGAGCAGGTAGATTAAAAATGCAGTCAAATCTCTCTATGTAAAATACGGACAGCAAATCTGATACAAATAGCTTCATTTTTAAAATATGGTAATTTCTTTTAAAAATCCAAACCCCAAGAACATTGTAGTTGTGTAACTTGCTACTTGCTTTTCTAGAGTAAAATATATATAAGAAATGGGAGAAAAGTAATACAGAATAGAAAACGGCCACAATGATGACTTTAGAAAGAGAAGGCATAGAATATATAATTTTAAATCAGAAAATTACCTAAATAAAGACACTCAAATAGATTTTTTTTTCAGTAAAGCCTCCAGAAATTCAACTAAAATAATGAAAATGTCAATTCCACATTGATTGTCTGAAAAAGTGAAATTCACAAAGTCAAGTGAGAGAATTCTGACTTGTAAGAAACCCCTTTGGCTGTTGTTACTGCAGCAAGATGCAGGATAATAGGGGAAATAATCTAATTAATTTACCGAAGTAACTTACATTTATATTCAACTAGCCATCCTGTGCATCAGAAAATAGGATACTGGGAACAAGGAAGTAAAAAACAATGGAGTCAAGTTCTCTAAATCATCCCCAGGAGACCAGCAATAACATATAATTTTTCATCAGTGATATAAAACTTAACTACAGTAAGAGATAACCATTACCATCATACCTATAGATGTTACTGCTTTTTAGATGGAGACCAACAAACCACTCTTGTTCCTTATAACACCTCTCCTGGATTGAGTGAAGAGGTCAGCAGGTTAATTTGTGATTAGGCAAGATGAACTCCAGCTGACATCACCAGATGTTACCAGTTCGGTGAAGTTATCAGTGCCCAAGAAATTACTGATGAGAGAAATTTTATAGCCAGAAAATGGGGCTCAAACGAGGAGTGGCTATTCTATACAAATTATTGGGAAAGAAGGGTAAATACAGAAACAGGGGGGGGGAAGTGATTTACGTTAAGACAGTGTTAAGAAATAATAAAGAGGTTGAGCTGGCTAAGGATAACACAGGCTAGATATCAGATATTTTCCTGTTAAACGTTTTGAAACATAATGAAGAATTCCTCAGTCTTCCAAATGTTGGCAATTTCTTTTGCTTTAAGAACAAGTGCAGTTTTGAATTCTTTCTTGAAGAATTGCTAGTTAGCTTCAACAAAAAGCTTTCGTGAGCTAATATCCAGTTCTGCTTGAAATGAAGTAAAATGCACTTCTAGATATAATTGAATTAAGATATATCAATGAATACGAATTAAGAATATGAATTAAGATATTATTCATCCGTAGACAGGATTGCAGAGCTACAGTCAGGGAAAAGTAAAAATAAACATCTCAAATTGACAGCTGTGAAATTCCCTACAAACCTTTGGAAATCCAAGTGAAAAGAGATTTGTTTGCACCTCACCAAGTACCTAGCAGTTACTAGGGAGCCGAACAGCTGAATGCCTGCACTGCTGCTCATAGCTCCAGGGCAGGGCACTCTTCCTCCACAAAATCCCACTCTGGCTTGAGGAACTTGCCTCTATTTGCACTAAGATTTCATAGAGACAAAAGACTCCCTCCCCCTTCTCCCCAGGATCAGGGCTGCTGCCTGTCTCGGATGACACTTCCATGGGGAAGGGCTGGCAAAGGAGACACCACAGGCCAACTCCAGCCCTGCCCGGCGCGCTGCTTACAGCCACTTGCACGGTTGTTCCTGTTCTGCACAGCTCTGCATTCTCTCATTCACCCTGCAAAATCCTTGCCAGACAAGGTAAGGGCACAGCTTGCTTTGGAACTCGGTGCTCACAGAGGGATCTGGTGTCCAATTCAGTGTGCTATTTAGAGAATTCTTCTTCGTTCTTAGATTCCATGTTGCATTAGAATAATCTTTTTTCCAACTGTCTTCATTGAAAATAAGACCTCAAATGGATTGATCTTTTTCTTTAAAGGGTGAAATAGGTAACAAAATTATTTAACTGCTCAGAACATCATCTGCACAGCCACCTCTTATCAATCCTACATATTGAGCCACCGCTACCCAAAAGTCACACTATACAAATTCTGCTTCTGTCCACGGATCACCAATATTGTACATTGCATGGCTCCACAAGTCCCCTTTTGTACTGTCCATCACTACATGTTCAAAGTACAAGACTGAAAATGCCGACTGCACATTCTTTACAAACATATTACTGCATCCCATGGATGGCCTGAGAATTTCTAGATATGCTGCCATCCATATGTGTCCCAGTACTAAGAGTCACTTATTTTTCCTCTCCTTGTTATAATGAAAACATCACCACTCCCCTCAAAGAAAACAAGAAAAAAAAAGTTAAAAAAATAATTCTTAGCTTGATTTCAGGAAGAAGGCTAAGACAGAAAAATCAGGTTCAATAGTGGTAAGCAGCTGATCTGTATTTTCATCTGTTTAGTCACATTATATATGGCTTTTTTATACCAGAGGGAATACTTGGCAAAGGCAACATTTTCTCTATTTACCCCGAAGTTGCTTCTGCAAACTCTTTCCCAAGACTTCACAACTTGTAACATGAATGTTTTAATAGTTGGATTAAATGTTAATCTAACTATTTAACTCACCTGAATAGCACTTCAATAAAACAAGGCATGAGGAGAGAAGCTGAAAAGGAAAGTCTTTTATGGGAGATGTAGACTACCTCTTGTGAAACAGACAGGAGTCCTTCCCGCTGCTTAAGAGAACTTCCACACCTCTGTTGTTGTTGGTGTCCAAGCTGGAAAATCGCCTTCTCTCCTTCAGCCTGTGCTCTGCACACATGCACTGGGCTGTTCTACAGCAAAGCAGCTTTGAAACAACTGTGTTCTTGAGACCAGCACTGCCAAGGTACTTCTGCCTCCAGCTGCTCATTTCTGCTACACATGTGGCAGCAATTTCTGCTTTTTAAGATCTGGTCTGCTGGCTACCATCCAGCCTTGCTGAAAAGGGCCCAAAAATGAAGGCTGCAATTCTCCAGCTGTCTCTGCCCCTTGCATGATAAAACAGGAATGTAACTGGATGACTCTGTGTCAGGAAAACTAAAAAGATTTAAGCAATACAGGGAATAAAACCCCACTGAAACTCAAACAAATCCTGTGTATCACCAAAAAAAAAAGTTGCAACAAAATAATAATGCAAATTAGAACTTGGAAAATACCTACTGAAAAGCAGAGTGGGGAGATTTCAGACTGGGCTTCCTAGAGGTTTTTCCTCCTCCCCACTCCTCCCCTCTACGCAGCTGCTTGTGATGGAATGTGAAGAGCCACTCAGCCAACAGCATCCTTGCACCTGTGTCCCTCAGCAGGCTGAGGGGAGAATAACCTGGGAATCTATTTCCTATCAGAACACCTGGCACTGGGAATCTGTCACCTTTGCTGGAATCCACCTCAGGAGATTTCTACAAATATCAAACTACAGCATGCACCAAACAAATCCACCCAGCAGCATTATTCTGCTGTCTTTTTGAAGAGAAGAATAAAGAGAGCTGAACTAATATTTGACTACATAAAACAACTTGCAACATTATTAAATCACACCTACAAAGGTTCTGATTCTTACACCTACTGTGGGGCACCTGATCCAAATCCTCAAACCAGTTAGAATTCACTCCTTAGAGACAACTTAAAACCAGCAGGATACAAGAAATCATCAAAAGCAGCATCACATTTTCAAGACAAGTTCAGGTATTAGATACCTAGAAATTAAAAAGCAACATTCCAATACACAATTACAAGGCTACCAGACACACAATGTCAGGTGAGATTTGGTGTGTTCCAGAGCTCTAGTTCATACTCTGTATGGTGATGCTGTGGATTATAGAGAGGATGAATAAATAAGGGAAATTTGTTTTACTTGAAAGCATTATTATTATTAGAGCTTTTTACTATAACGACTTTTGTGCAATACATCAATGAAATTCAGTATGCAGAAACATAAAAGCTTGTTGGGAAAATGCTGGCAGCTTCAGCTGAGAGAAAGTATCCACTATTTATGGCATCTTTATTGTCACGCTCCATGGCAATATTCAAGTCCCAGCTGAACTTCAGCCTGATCCAGATCTGCTTTCTGAAGGTACCAGAAAGTGTAAGTGTAGTGACTGTGCTACCTACACATTTAGCAATCTATTGCTGGCTGTAAGACTCAGTCACTCAAAATGAGTTATCTTTTATATTTTAAAATATAAAACTGCACTGAACAAATGCATTCAAGGTAAGAACCTGACCTGGGTACACAAACAATACAGAAAAGCAAGAAAAAACCCACATTTTGTACACATTCCTGACAAAATGAGCAGTGAACGGTAACTGTTACATAAGTCCAAACATATTCACACAGCATATTACTTAGCAGAAAGATGGACTGGAAGCCATTCCTCTCTCTCAAAGCAGTTAAACATTGAAAAAGAAGTTCTGTTAAAGGACTATGCTCTATAATGACAAATACTGAAAGAACTCAACTGTAAGAGCTGGATCTGTGGAAACCCCCAGACACCAGAGAGAGAATTCAGATTTCTCCTTTGAACACTCAGGGCATTCCAGAGGGAGGCAGAGGACACTGGACAAACCAAGAACTGGAAGTCATTCTGCAGTCCTGGAGTCCTCCTGCAGCAGTGCCCAGGCACGGGGAGAGCCAAGCAAAGCCTGGGTGTCTCCATCACGGCACAAGGTGCAGCAGGGCTGGCAGCAGCCATTTCCTGCAGGAACCCTCAGCACTGCAGACAGCTGCAACACCTGAGCATGGCCAGTTTCTGGGCAGCACTGAACTGCAGACAAGCAAAGGGGCCTCAAGAGAGCCCATGGTACCCCCCAGGTCAGTCTGCATGCATGCAGCACTTGGATCTTTCTTCCCAGCCTCATCCACGGACATCCACGGAGCTGAATGTAATTTTGGAAGGGCTGAACTCATAATTTGCTGTCATTAGGCAAAATAGCAAAGGGGAGGGAAGTAAGTCTATAAACAGAGATCATATTCCATTTATGGGCCTGCTGTAGCAGGGCTTTCTCTACAGAACAAAGCAATCCAAGGTTTACTACTTCCTATAGAGCATCTGTGATGATTTAAGGAGTCCAAACAAGTGGGATGCCAAGGCTCACTTTCAGCAGCCTTTTGCCAGTAACTGGCCAAGTAACTAACTAACAAACAACTAACCAGTAACTAACAAACAACCCAGAAGTGCAAAGACCATAAGGTGGGAAATGTGGACATGAAATACAAAAACTTTGTTCATAAATCAAAACAGACAAAAGATTGATTATGCAAAACTCCATTATAAAACTCCATACTCTACTCAATTTTCCTTAAAATTAGTTCTATATCTGGGAATAATCCTAAGAAGCTTTAGCTAATACACAGCATCAATGTGGGTCATACACAGGAGTTTGTGCTGTTTGGCCCAGCAAGACATGTAGTCTGTAAAGGTGCTCTCCCTCAGATTATTTGTACTTCAGGAGATCAGTCAAGCTCTGTGTAGGTTGTAAAACTTTTCCTTGGTTTTTTTCCATTATTCTTTGCCCCATTTAATTTCCTTTCCAACATAAATGCAGACTGTACATAGTATCTGAAACACTGTTACATCAAATCAATATAGAGAAAGATTACAGTCATTCTAACAAATACTCTTTTTCTTAAATATTGTAAAAAATCTGTATCACTCCAGCAACTGTCTCACTGAAGAAGGAGATGGAGGCCTGCTTGTTTTAACAACTGCTTTTAGCTAAGCAGTTTAAGGTAAAAATACCCAAGCAAAATATTTCAGACGTTTCAGTGTGCCTAAAATGTTATCTTAAATTCTAGACTTATTTTCTTGTATGTTCACGCGTACTGCAGAAATTCAGGAACAAAGTATTTCAGATGCAATTCTTTCAAGTCCATTTACATAAATGGTGTTTAACGTCAAAAATTAAACATGCTGTCAACAATCTGTACAAAGGTAAAGGTGAAAAATATAATTTGATTACAAAAGAATTTAACACCATCTGTATAACACCATCTGTACACCACAGATAATGCTTTTCATAAGATAAATTTATCACCATCCTCATTCAATCATTCTGAGATGTTATCCCCCAATTTCTAAAACATGTATTTTCTGTGTACTTATATACAATTAGTGTTTTTATATTTCCTACTCGACTGTGAACAGTTCAGGTATCATACAATGACTCAAATGAGATAAATGAGGGGGAAGCTTATGCATGTTACTTGAATGAGTGATATTTCACTTGTCTAGCTCCAAAAGAGCCAAGAAAGGTAAGTGATAAAAGCACCAGCTTAGACTCTTTTGAACATAAATTCAGGCATTTTAATGTGTATCTTATTAAAGCTACATGAGTTTCCATGTAGGTTATTCATACATATTATGGCACTTAAGACTTTCCTAACAGGTATTTAGTTACCTAGGGCATCTAGGCTAAAAAAGAAAACATCTGCTAAAATTAACCATTTCTGTAAGAAAACACTTCTGTCCCAACTTTCAAACTCCTTAATTTTCCTAAAAGTTGCACCAAAATACAACTGTTGATATTTCACATTCTTTGAGTAAGTTGTCTTTGACAAGGAAGTCACATGAACTTGCGAGTTTCATCTCTGGGGATCTGTGACACAAAGAAAGGTCACCCAACCCGTCCTCAACAAACCAAGTTGTGTCCCACTCCTTGGCAATTACAATATGCAGTACAGTTACTTGTGGATCCACTTTTTTGCTGGACTAAAGCCTTAGCAGTAATTACCCACTTTGGCAGTCCAAATTTAACCCAAGGCAGCTTTTTCTCCAAGTAAGGCATTATTCTGACATCTGCTGGCCTGGTATCCAACCGTGCGTCTTAATATACTGCATTTGTTATTAAAAAGGAGTATATATATTAATCCAAAGATAAGAACAATTTAGTGAAACAAATGACACACATTTAAAACAGGCCCATGTATTTTCATATAAATCTCACAACTCTACCAGCATTTTGGTAGGTTTCTATTGCTTTCTTAACTCATCCGAACTGCTGTATATTACAAAGCTTTAATACAAGCAGCTTTGGGAACAAAAGTTATATTTGGAAGGGAAAAAAGTTGTGACAAGTGGAAACAAAAAAGAAAAAAATCCAAGAAGCTGTTTTTTAAAAAAAACTTTACTTGTAAAATTAAGCAGCATGCTACTTTGTGATTTGTATTTGAATTTAAAAAGACTAATTAGACCAAAATAAAGACAAAAACCAAAAAATGGCAAGTCTATAAATAATGAAAATTTTGATTTCACTAGACTTCAATGAAAAAACATCTGGTAATTAAATACTTGCTACTGTTTGTTACATTGATGAACTTTATTAGGGTTAAAACTATAACAAAGTTCATCCTAAAACTTTTCGCAATGCAAAATTATTTTCACTCGAGGAGTGTCTCAACTTGAATGCTAAGAATTACAAGCAATCTTCTGGAGCAGACACATTCATAAAACTTTATACATCTTTTGGAACTAAGATATTTATACTACTAAAATCAAACATGCATCACTTCCCATACATTCTGGTATCATGATTTATATTACATTATGTAACACCATTCTTCTAAACAGCAGCAGTTTATCATACGTTTGCTCCATTTTCTTTGGATTTCTGATCTTTATCTTCGTTCTTCACAATGTCCTTCAAAAGGAAAAAGGGAGAGGATGAGAGAACTGTACAAGCTGTATTTCTCATGCAAACTGTAAAGCAGCATGAGACACAGATACTGTTTGTATCTCTAAAATACTATGTGAACTGGTATCCTGTTCAGTTTAGTTATAGCCAATTCCAGTATCTTCCTGAAAAACTGGGGGGTAGAAATGCTCTGGGTTTTGCTTAAAACTCATTTTACTGAGATATTCCCACAGACTGAAATAGTTGAATTCTACCTTGAAAAAGTACTCTTGACCAGTCAAACAGAGGAGCAGATTTCGACTGCTCCTGGGATGGACAAGATGAGGACAGGAAAACATTCATAAGTTTGAGACCTACCTGAACATTTACACATTTTTAAAAACACTGAAACACTGAAGTCAGAAATATATGTTGCAGGTTAAGAAAAAACACATTTAATTTGCTACCTTTAAATAATCAATCAAACATTGAGCTTCTTCTCTATATGTGTTAAGATACTCCTGCCCTGAATTCATGTCAAAATTGATTTTATATTTAAGTGTTTGTTTCAATAATAATCTACAGAAGTTTGCTTACAATAATAAAAAAATGGAATTAAATAATTCTAACCTGTTTGAGAACACTCTGTATTTCATCCATAACAGTAGCTAAATTTTTGATTGTCTTATTCAGCTGACCCTCGAATTGCAATTTTTTATCATCTGAGGTCTTCAAATTTTCTTGCAGTTGGCCAAGGTCCTTTTTTACTTCTTTTAGCTCCGCAGATAGACTTTTGTTAGAATTCTCCAGTTGTAGTATAGTCTTTTCATCCTCATCTTAGGAAGGGAACAAATGAAAACGTCAAGTCACTTCCAATGCTTTGTACTTTGCATCTTAATATTCTATTTGTGTGCAACAATATAATACTAATTTTTAAATAATATTAAAAACTGAATCGAATTACCATTTGATAATATTTAATTCTGACTACATTTGAAGTCTTGCATTCCACTTGAATAAAATTTAGACCACAAATATTACCCAAATTGATATTTTTACTTAAGAAGTCTCAGTGCCTTGCACCCCTGTAAGCTGCCTTCAAAGTAACATCCTACCTGTTTTTTCTTCTAGTAGCTGCAGCTTTTGCTCTATCTCTGCCCGCACCCTTTCGCTCTTCTCCAGCTTCTGCAGGAGGCTGCCCACGTCCACCATGGCTCCGTTGTACACGATGAGCCCCACGTTCTCCTCCACGGCCTTGCACTCCTGCTTCACCGCGGGCGAGGGCAGCAGCAGCCGGTTCCCTGCGGGGTCACAGCCGGGAACAAGCACAGCGTCACCCTGCTGACGGCCTCACACACTCCAGATCAAACAGAGACCCAGGGCTGCTGGGCTGTGCTCAATAACCACAGAATCACCCTGCTGACAGCCTCACACACTCCCGAACAGACAGAGACCCAGGTGTGCTGGGCTGTGCTCAATAACCACAGAATCACCCTGCTGACAGCCTCACACACTCCAGGAGAACAGACAGAGACTCAGGTGTGCTGGGCTGTGCTCAATAACCACAGCGTCACCCTGCTGACAGCCTCACACACTCCAGAACAGACAGAGACCCAGGTGTGCTGGGCTGTGCTCAATAACCACAGAATCACCCTGCTGACAGCCTCACACACTCCAGATCAAACAGAGACCCAGGGCTGCTGGGCTGTGCTCAATAACCACAGAATCACCCTGCTGACAGCCTCACACACTCCAGGAGAACAGACAGAGACCCAGGGCTGCTGGGCTGTGCTCAATAACCACAGTGTCACCCTGCTGACAGCCTCACACACTCCAGGAGAACAAACAGAGACCCAGGGCTGCTGGGCTGTGCTCAATAACCACAGTACCACCCTGCTGACAGCCTCACACACTCCAGGAGAACAAACAGAGACCCAGGGCTGCTGGGCTGTGCTCAATAACCACAGTATCATCCTCCTGAGCAGCCTCACACACTCCTCAGGAGAACAAATACAGACCCAAGGCTGCGGGTCTGTCCCTCACACCTCTCTCCATCCTCTAACCCCAGTTCTCCCCCCTGCCAAAAAGCAGCATTCTCTTTCAAGGCATCATTCTATGCCTCTTTCCTGCAGGAATTTGTCTTCAAAACTCAGGCTCCTTTCTACTCCCTACAGTTCTGAGGCTTCTGACCTCAAAACTAATAACATGGAATGATGTTCATCAATACTGAACATTAACCTCTGTCCTCTTTCCTGTTTCAAGATATCAATATTTACCCTAGAGTTGCAACAATATATACTGGAAGCACAAAAAACCCTGTTACTTTTGAACATTGATGAACATTACAATGTTCATCAATACTGAACATGAATCTCTGTCCCCTTTCCTGTTCCAAGATATTAAGATTTATTGTAGGGCTGCTGGAAGCACAAAAAAAACCCTGTTACTTTTCAGCTGCTGAAGATTTACTTTTCCAAACTGGCTCAATTAGTTTCTGCAAGAAATCAAGTACCTCAGAACTCTCATTATCACACAGAAATAACTCTCTGGAAGTATATGGGAAAAAAATACCACCTAACATATCTTCCTGTAGCTCTTCAGACTCCTCTTGGTTTTCTTCATCTTTAGATGTATCTGTTAGTCTTCTGTAAAAGCAAGATTCTCGAAGCACTACTTTATTAAGCAGCTTCTTGACCTACAACACATGGAAAGAAATAATGGCGTTATTTAATATCCAGACATCCTGTTACCTAAACAAGAATGGTTTAGCTTGGAAAACTTAAAAGAAATTGTATAACTTTTTGAACTTTAACATACTGGGGCTTAAAATGAAAATGAACTAAGAAAAGAATAAATACAATTTAGAGACAAAAGATACATATACAGTATGGGCATATTATAAGCTGCAAACTTCACCTTTTCACTCCCAGTCAATTTACAAAGCATTAAACTCTTATTTCATTGTAAATATGAAGTGGCTGCATAAAAATAAGAGATCAGGTATGTAAGTAAAGCTTTTAGAAGGTAAATTACATTTCTCCCACTTAAAGCAGTCCTGTAACATTTGGAAAGCTTTTTAGTAGTATACAAAACCTGAGCACGTGACAGGTGAAGTCCAAGAGTGTACAGGATCTCCTCCATGTCCTTCTCCAGAAGGTATCCACAATGACTTTGATCAAAATAAACAAAAGCCATCAGGAGATCCCTGTTAACAGTTACCATCTGGGTCTTGTCTTTCTCCTACAGAAAATTGATCATGGGCTCATTAGAGAGTTAAAATATCATTCCAAAAATATACCAACTTCTGACTTAACGAAAGTTTTTTCTCTGTTCACTTTATTGTTACTTTAAGTCAAGTAATTAATATTACCATCAATTACCTACTTAGATCATGTTATTTAAGACTAATTTAACCTATATATGAGAAGTAATCTTTCAGTATTTAGAAGAAATACATCACAATGGATAGTAATAGCTAGTAGACACTATTTCCTTTTATTCATGCTAGTATGTAAAAAATGGTCATAGAATTAATCTAATTATAAAAAGAGGAAGCATCCCTTCTGCCCTCAATAATTTACTAAACAACGGTTTTCAAAGGGAAAACAGGTTTTATAATAAAAATAAAGCTAAGCTGTAATTAGGACACCTCTAACAAGGTCTATGCAGTCATTAAGAAAGGTGTTAATTACTTTATCTTTAGATGGCCTCTCTTTACAATGTTTATTTCCCTCTCTTCTGTCCTCCCGTTTGTTCATTTCCTCTTCGTCCCTGTCTGAAAAACAGAAAGAAAATTCAACATACCCACAGCAAAGGATTCTATAACCATTACCAGAATACATATTGCCACTATAAAAGTCCAGATAAACTCCCAAACATCTGCAATATACTTCCCTGAAAAATAATTTAAAAATGCATTGAAGTGAGCCCTGTTAAATTCTGATTTTTCTCTAGTCTTATTTTAACATAAGCCATTTATAATTTTTTCCCTGTGTTTGTTTCACACGCAGGACAGAAAAGCTGAAATAAATGCTAGCTAGGCCAAAATGAGTGCTGTCAACATCTCCATTTATTTAAGTGGTGTGCAGGAAATTACCACAGGTCTCCCCAGTGAGGCCTGGCAGAGTCTGAATTCAGCTATGGTTATTCCTATTCAAATTCAGTATTATTTACTCTCAAATATTTCAAATAATAAAACCCATATACACTATGTAATTAAAACCATGTGTTTATAATCATGTTGAGTGAGAGATTACTCTTCCCATGACTTAGACTCTCCAAGAAGTTGCAGACCACATCACTTATTAGATGTGAATTACAAATGACAGGTTTTTTTTGTCTCAAGGTAGGCAGTACAATAAAACTAGACTGAAAGAGAGAAAGGGATGAGACAACTGCTGGGATGAATTTTGGCATGCAGTCTGTACCTTATGTGCAAGTCTTGGGTCAGAGAATCACGTGCCAAGTTCAGCTTTAAGCTCACCTTCCTTGTGAGGAAAACTTGGGAAAACCTATGTATTACAACACTTGGCTAATTTTACCAACTTTTTCCTGAGAACCAATTGCTTTCTCCTGCACCTCCATGGCTTGTTGGGTTTTCTCAGTAACTCTTGACTAGGAGAGATTCGGAGAAGCAGCAGCACTTGTACAGAACAGACAAGCCCAGGCCACTCTTACATACAAATTATAAGCAAATAGGAGTTCTTCTGGAAACCACAGATTAGCATCAGCTTTTTAAGGCTGGTGCAGTACTCTGCCAAAAACACAATTGAAAATGCTGGGACAGCAGTATCTACACAGTTCAAACCCAAACGTCTAGCAAATCCTCTCCACAGAAAGGCAACTACCCACAGTACACACCAAAAAGCACACACCATGTTTTACACCTTTCTGAATCCCTGAGCACAACAAGGAAAGAGCCGCTGCCATTGCCTGCAGAGTCCTCCAGACCCTTTCCCTATTTCTTCAGGTTAACACAACTCCACTCCAACAAAAACCAACTCCTCGTAACATGGGCAGAAGAGCACCCACACTACATTCTGTCTTAGCTAAAACTAAGATGGCATTCCAGAACTGAGGAGTAGGAAGTTTGGCACATAAAAGTGGCTTGGTTTTTCAGAGGTGCTGAATACTCACATCTCCTACTGACTTCAATGGGAGTTGCGAGTGGTCTGCATTCTGAAAAAAATAAAACCACTTCTATACGCATGACTTATAAAGAGCACCACTGCTAGTTTATATTCACTATGTTCATAAATGCCTGACATAAAGTTACTTACGCTTTATGTAGAACTGGTCAAAATTACTAAAATAAAATTAGTTCAATAATGCAATTTTATATTGTCTGGTTCCAGTGCGTTCTCCACCTTGAAAGAACATAATCAGTGATGATAAGAATTTGTTAAAGGTCACAAAATACATAGATGAAGATACCTTCATCTTCATCTTCAGCCTCTTCTGCCTCCATTGGATCGTATTCTTCTTGATTATTGTCATCTTCCGTTTCTTCTTCATCTTTAGAATCTTCTTTCCTTTTATCTTCCCTCTGCAACAAAAGTTCCTAAATATTTATCTAGTCAGAATCAAAACCCAGTAAAAACCTTATTACCATTCAGTTAAAATTTGCCTACATTTATGTTTAGTCACCTAAAAACATAGATAGAAATTTATGTGATACAGCTGAATGTTAAAATACTCTCAATACACCTGTAAAAATTTTAAATTACCGAATATAATTGAAACATATTTAAATAGATCAAAAAGTCAAATTAATTAACTAATAATGATTGAAGAGCTGAATTCCTGAAAGCAATAATGTAAAATTGAAACAGAAACACTTTAATATTTATCGAGACAGGCTAGGACTGCATATGAACTAAAATGCAGACCTTCTTTTCATCTCTCTCTTCTTTTTTATCTTTATCATCTCCAGATTTTCTTCTTTTAGGTTTCGGATCATCCGTTTCATCATCCTTTTCTTCTTTTTTTTCTTTTCTCTCATCTTTTTTGCTTTTTTTGTCCTTTTTGTCCTCTCTCTCTGGGAGAGAAATCAGTGCTTTGTAAATTCTGACACCAAAATCTCTCTGAAGCATTTCATTGAAGAGTTCTGCAAACAATGATACCTGCACATATAGAAGAAAGAAAAGAGAAGTGACAAAAAGTTTTAAAACATGTATTAAAAACTTATATAAGGTGCAATTTTCGCAACTTATACCATATCAGAATTTTACAGAATGTCAGATTTCTTACTATCTGGCTTGAACATGGAATCTTTAAACAACTTTACAAATTCCAATCAATACCTGAAAACCCGTGTATTCCTCTGGATACCACGCAGTGATGACATTCCTATCGTACCATTTACCAAGGACTCAGCAATGTAGGAATTTTCCCGGGAGATTACAAAGCAACAAGAACAGCTAAGCGCAGCATGCTGTGTTACCTCAAAGGAATGCTCTTTATTGTCCTCCAGTCTGTAGTCCAGCAGGACGCTCAGGGACATGATGCTGCAGTCAAACTTGCCGCTCTTGGCTGCCCAGTTGGGGTGCACGATGATGGCCGGCTCATCGGGCAGGATGTAGCGCCGCTCCCGCCGCTGGCGTTCCAGCTCCTCCTGGCGTTTTCTTTCCTCTTCCTAAAAAGGGACCAAAAATCAACATGGAGCATATTCCAAAGCTGAAGTGTCAGCCTCTACCTTAGTCTTTGGGACTCACCGCTTTCCTGAGCAAAGCAAAGCCTAAGCTGCTGAAAGCAAAGCACGGCTGTGCAGCACAGCGAGCTCTTTACTCCTTACAAAGGAAGAGAAAGGCTTCATACCTCATTGTCAGAGCCCAGGACATCCCTCTGCCTGCCCTGGCTGTCTCCAAGCCCTGGCATGAAGTAAAAAACCACCTGTGGCTTTGATTTTAGCCCGTGGAAAAAGCTGCCAACTTTGTATGAGGAATTACAAACCACAAGAGTTTGAGTAGTGTGATATTTGGATTAACACAGGGTGAAAAAGTAGAAATTTGGGGTTTTTAGAATGTAGTTCAGGGGGACAAGATGGAGGGATCTGGGCATGTCCTGACCTTCTCCTTGTCCTCCATGTCTTGGTGTGATGGTGACACTTTTCTATTGGTTTCAGGTACAGACACACTGTCCAACATAGATGATAGGTATAGGCACAATATTGTAAATATAGTACACATAATTTTTGATATCAAATGTAAATACCACCAAAGGCAGCACGCAGAAAACGCCATGGCCTCCTTGCTAGACAGAGCTCAGCAGGGCAAAGAGAGAATGTTCTAGATAAGGAAAAATAAACAACCCTGAGAAGCCGACCCTGTGCATTTCAGACTCCTTCTCTGGCTGCACGGGCTGAGAAATGAGGACTTTTACGCTCTTGGGGTCATGCCAGCACCGCAGACCCTGAGACCGCATCTCTCCAAAGACACCCAACACAGCTCTAACAGGTACCAGATGACAATTTATCTAACTCTAAATTATGGGAAATGCAATCTATATAAATATACCTCATGCAAATGAAACAAAAGGTTACAAAACATATATAATACTGAAGTATCCTGACTACAAAAAAAGTCATGGCAGAGCTTGTGCTTTATAAAAAGCCAGCTCCCCTTCAATCCTTAAGAAAGCTGTGGCAAAAAACCCAAGCTAGTTGAACCCCATCCAAGCTGTGGGAGAAGGCAGCAGCAGCTGACAGAATTAGCAAGCACATTGCCTTTCCTCCCTCAACAAGGTTTACAGAGATATATAAAAATATAAAACTTCCAATCACCCCATACAGGTTAGCAGGCAACATACAAAAAGCAGGTTTAAAGTAACTCAAGCACAAGCCATTCTCCAAACATTTCTGCCCCCTTTCTGTGGTTGAGCTTTGGCTTTACTGCAGATTTTGTTTACTTTTGTGAAAGAGCAAACCAGAGTAAGCACTGCAACTACAGACCAAAAAACTGAGAAACTCCAATCACAGCAAGTATCCAAAAGCTTCATAATAAGGGAAAACAAACCCAAGCAAACCATCTGTCATGTGAAGAAGCTGGACTGTGAGACACAGAGGCTAACAAAACTAAGGAACTGTATTTCATGTAGGTTTAAGGAGTTAAGGAATTGTTACATGTGTTCACTTGTCTTGAGCAGGCCTTTTCTCAGGAGGTTTGGATCTATTATTTCTTAGATTTAAGGTCAAACATTAATTCAGACACCCTTAGTGCAGTGGCACATTTCAGCTGATTTGGCTGATACAAAGTAATTCAAACTGGCCAAGATTTCTTCCCAATTCAGCAGCTCAAGGCATAGCAGGAGTTCCCAGTACAGTCACTTGAGAACAACAAAATCCCAGAAGTAGGCACATGCCTCTACTTTTTATGCTTATACATATTTATCCAAATGTTTAATATATTTAATGTATACTTAGGACTTAAATCAAGTATGTCGAAATCCTAACCTCTTTATCATCTTCAGATTTCCTATCCTCCTCCTCTTCCTCTTCTTTCTCAGACTTCTCTAGCTCCTTTTGCTCCTCTTTTTGTTCCTCTACTTTCAGCTGCTTTGTCAGTCGAGCTATCAGCTGAGATTTCAGTCCCTTAGAGCTGAGGGTTCGACTTTCTAATTCTTTGCGAAGGTCATTTACCTGGTAAATAAAAGCCTTGTGAGTGGTATCAAGCAGTGACATCACATAACATTTGATTGGTAGAGAAAGTGAGGTAAAAATCAACAACACTGAGAAGTCAACTGTAGTTTTTAAACGTGTGCTGAAAAACACTAATAGTTACTGATACAAAAAACATATTACATTTAAACTTATGTTTTCCACAAAAAAAACTTCTTTCTGAGGAACTTTTCACAGAGGCAGGGAAAGCATTTTGTTTAAGTAAACCAGTTTATTATTACTATTGCTTTCGAGGAAACTTGTCTCCTTACATAGTTTTAAAAAGCAGTAATTGTACAAAAATGTATCACTTAAGTATTTGAGACCCCACATTTTTTTAATGTGAGTAGTAATCTGGCAGATTACAGCAGAACTCTTGTTTTCCAGTTCATGCACCATATGTGATACCCTTTAATTGTACAAAGTTCAGAATAGATTCAATTAGCTGCATTCCACTTTCTACAACCAGGAGTCATCCCTTCATACTGTGATACCACACCTAGTACCTATAAATTAAGCAAAACACTACAGAAGTTTTCTTTCTTAGTTCAGGGAACATACAGCTGCATTTCAGGTCATGTCTTAAAAGTGAAAAAGTACAATGGAATCAAATTTTCAGAAGTGTTTGTTACCTTCATTGTCTTTGGATCCAGTTTAGACCAGTGTGTAGGCGTAGAGATCTCTTTAGCTTCTCCATCATCCTTTTCCTCTTCATCCTGACAAACAAAATTTCAAAATTATAATTCAGAAAGCCTGAAAGCATTTCAGTTATTTTTTAAATTCTGATGCTGATCTGTGCAAGGTCACAACTGTTTCAGATAGTCTTCTCCTAAAGTTATTATTTAGACAAGTTCACACACACATTCTACCACTTTATAAATGATCACAGTGCCACTCAGCCAATACAAGCCAGATCTGTGGAACACAAAAGGGTGATAAGCAACACCACAAAGGATATTGGGGTTACATAGACACTGCTGGTCTCCAGTAACCACACAGTGGGTGATCTTCCCCCACATTTTAAATCCCCCAAATTACTCTTTGTTCAGTCAGACCTTCCCTTATTCCAAGATGCTGATCAGCCACGTGGCCTGAAATTCAGATGCTTCAGACTAGTGTTTGTTCAATTTCAAATATCACAATTAGAACTGGCCACAAGAGAGAATTTAGAAATTTCAGAAAATGGCAAAATGTTTGAAGACAGCTATTCATAAACTGAATCTCACTCAACAACTGGTCCCAGATTCCAGCAACTATGTCTACGATAAAAAATTTTCTGCGCATCATAAGCACAATTTAATTCCATTTGGGATATCAGCATACACATTTTAAGTTAGTGAACTAGCTGAAATAAAAATAAAAAGCAACATTCACTACACTGCTGAAAGCTGGTTTACCAGTCATTGTTACCAGTTATGTTCCTCCTATGTATGTATGTAGTGTAGTATGTGGTGTGCATTTTGTGCCTGTGTTCCTGTGCCTGTGAGAAGCAGAAATAGAAAAAGGGATTAGCGTTCAGTGCCTGTTCTCCATCAGCCTCCTTGCGTTCACCCTGAAGCTTCTCGACCAGCTGCTGCTTGTATCCTCGGGAGAGGGTTTCCCACTCTGAGCGGGTGGGAAGGCAATGCCAAACATCCGGGAAAAATAAAACCACTGTCTCCACATGAGCTGGAACCGTACGCCCCTTGTGGGTCTCCTCAGGGCGATGGTAGCGAATCTCTGCAAAACGGTACCTGTTGCAAGGGAAGAAGCATGTTGGAAAAAAAATTCTACAATACATTTTAAAGAGCCTAGATCACTTGTAGCACATCAAAGTAAAGAAATTTTGCTGCAAGACCTTGAGGTTTATCTAAAGAAAAAAATTATGGAAGCCATATTTTCTCTTTTGGCACACTTGCAAAAAGGTATTGCAACCGAAAAGGAGGAAAATCAACAAAATGCTTTTCATACAACTTGTTGTTCAGCCCAAGTAGGTTTTATGTGCAAATAGAAGTTGTTGAAGAACTTCAGATTTAGCATACAATAGGCTTTCCTGGTATTGGTACAGCTACAGCGAGTGTTAACACAGGACAGAAACTCATCAAGAGAAAATATGGCTGTATAACAAACGGCTATTTATTTGTAACAAAAGAATAATGAAATGAAGTTCTCTTGACGATCCTCTCCAGCTATGCACAAAATGAAAAATATTTTCAACGCACATTCATTAAAAAAATTACAGTGTAACATGTCAAAATAAACCCAGAATTTTAAATTAGTTCTTAATGCAGTATTCAGCACAGTTGGCACCAATCAAACTGATTACCAAACAGAACATCCTTTGAGTAGTTCACCTGAACTACCAAGAGCAGTTGACAAAGAAAAAAGGGTTTCTCCAGCTTTTTTTTTTTTTTTTTTTAAGTCCTGGTAACAGACAAGTATTTATTTCTACAGTGGCTTTGGCTTTGCAGTACAGTACTTACCATTGCGTGCACACACTTAAGTCAATCCCTGTAAGAGCCTTGCAACAACGAATTGCCGTCTTTATCAGCACCGAAGGGTCCTTTTCTGGATCAGGTCCATCCAGTGAGGGGGACCAGTGTCCTCCAATAGCCATAGCTTCATCTTTGCCTTTCATACCCACTAAAAACTAGACAAAAAGAGTCTTCTGAATGTTCCCCTGCTAGGGGTAAAAAGTCATTTTCCCAAAGTGCAAAGAATATTTCATAGCACACACACTGAAATCCGTGAGTAAACTGTGAAATTATTTTGAAATCTGAAAATGAAAATCAGTCAAGAAAGAGTTCAGTTATTTTTTTCCACAGATTATTTCAGCAATGGAATAGGTTTAAAACATCATCACTCATTCTTGCTTTCAAGATTTTCCATTAAGTTTGTTTATTGGTATAGGCTTGTCCCTTTGCAATGAAAAGCTTTCTAACACAAGACAGACAGTAATTTAAATGGTGTCTTAACTCAGATACACATTTAGAGATGTGCCTGCTTAAAAGTGATGAAGAAAAGCTACGGAAGGTGAGACCACAAGAGCATCATACCTATAAATGAAAGTATTTCCATTTGCTGTAAGTTAGAATTTAACTGGAAAACAAGTCTGCTGTCCTGAAACACCACAGCACTTACAGCTTGTTCAGTTTAATGTTTAAATTTCACTTAACACACCGGCTGCTTAGCTGTTGCTTCATGTGTATTCTCTTCACAGCTGAGCCCTTACAAAATCAATAAGTGCTTGTAAAAAGCAGCTAACAAAGTTAATTATTTTAAGTTAACTAAGTGGAACAAAGCAGTAAATGTGAAGATCCAATAAAGTGAAAAAAGAATTGACATATTAGCTAGGTCTCTTCAGAGGAAAAATGAAGTCATCATTCAGCTGTCTACAAGCTCCTCTCTATTGTCAAAAATGGCAAAGCTCTTTAACCAACCTTTATTGCCAAAAGTGTCTGGCATTGAAGCATATTTACCTTTACAAGTCTAGCAGGATGCTGAAATCCATCACGAAGTTCTTGGGGATCCTCAGCCAGAGCACATGACTTGTGGTAGAGATCTTCCATGCTAGGACTAGCCATCAACATCACCTGTGGTGCAATCAGAGCAGTCTGGTGAGGGTCTCACTACGACTGATAAGCAATGACCACAACTTGCAAAAACACATACCAAAACTTAACAAGGTTGCTCTATACCCTAAACAGGTGTATGATAAAACAGAATGCTCCTTCTCAGTTACTGACTATGTTTTGAAGCTCAGCCTTCTGAAAGGCAGCTCTTGCTCTGCCCAGACTGAAAAACCAGCATGTCTGATACTTTAGGTTTACAGTTTTTGTACACAGAAGGCGATTAATTTGAGTCTACCTCAATCTGAATATCAAAATATGCTGCATAAAGGGCTGTAATCATTTATAAAAGACCCCTTTATCAAAACATATTCCTAGAACCTCTTCCATTTGAAGTACGTAATTAAAATAGGTCTGAAATTTTGCCAATGTGTGTTAGAAGTATTACATGTTAAAGACAGCTCTCAATCTACTTCAACCAAAACAATAAATATTGAGATGAATAGGAAAGAAGGAAAAAAAATCCCACTAAACAGATTAACAAACTGCAGAGAAAGTATCTTTGAAGAATTAAAAAGTACTCTGTTAACTATTCCAAATGATTTGCTTAAGAAATCATTGAGAGACCTTGCAGGAGCTGGCTTTCTTTCCTATAATCACATCACTGCAACTGGGTGCAGACAATGGAAGAGCCCTCTGTAAATGCAAGATTTAGCACAGCTCTGGTAACAGAAAAACAAGCTGAATTTCAGCCATGATTCTTTAAGCTCTACATACTAGCTTTTTACTGAAAAGTTTAAAACACTGTATTTTGCTCAAATGGCTGCAGAATATTTTCAGTTCAGTTATACCCAGCTTTGCACTCGATTGATAAAAGAAATTTCTAATGAATAGTGGCATCAGTGGAAAAGCATACAAACCTTAGCACTGTAGAGATGATCAGCGTCCGGTGGATCAAGGACAGCAGTGTTCTTATCTATAGCATCTACTTCTCTATGCATTACATAGAAGTTACAGTAGTTTCCCAGCTGAAATGGTCTAGACATAGGGAAAGCATCCACCCACGTAAACTGAGCATCAAAGAAATCGCTCGGGATGTACAAGTTCTGGTAACGCCTCCTCAGCTCCATCATATCACAGCTACGGCTGAAAGACACAGCAGTATTGGAAAGGTACAGCAATTAAGAACTATTAACAAACTACATCATTAACAGGTATACTACTTGGCAATACAACCATTGTGTATTTAATGCTGTATATATAAAATCTCAAGAACACTACGTTTGAATGTCATGGATGAAGTTTTAAAAAAAGTAACTATTAAACACTCTTCCAATTCAGGTGTCTGCATGTTATGGCACATTCATTAAACAACGCTACAAAGCTATTTTGCAATAGCATTCTAAAGTAACACAGAACCTCCAACAAGCTTATCATACAAGGTTCTTAGCCACTACACACTTGACCCTTCTTTGAAGTCAGGATCATCATTCAACACTCACTGACACACACGTGGGCTGACACAGCTCACAGTAAGCTGTGCCATGATTAGGTGAACTGTAGGTAAACAGCTGGCACCATAAACATACCAGTCCAATGAAAACTTGGAAAACTGCACGGTGTAACGAGGGACGACACGCCGGGGCCGCCGCGGGGACCTCTCCCGCTCCCGCCGGGGCGATCTCTCCCGGGAGCGTTTCCTCTGGGGAGATCTCTCCCGGGACCTACGTCTCTCTCGCTCTCTCTCGCGGCTTAAAGGACACACACAAAATACAAATATTTTTGCAGGCTGGTAACACAAAATTATTTCTAGCTCAACAGAAGCCAGAGCTGTTAGAGGGAACTCAAAAAAGGGAAGTTTCAGTACAGTCTCTTTACAAGAGAAACTGATTACACAACTCCTTACTTTCAGGTAGACAAGAACTGTTCCCTAATTCCTAAGGGTAACACAACCTGCGGGTCTTGTTGACCCACTCTGGAGCAAGCAGCTCAGCTCTGGGTGAGGAAGGGTCTTTATGGAATGCTCACATTGCAGTCTGGTCTACATACCTCCTGTCATCTTTTCGGTTTGGCATAGGGTCTCCACCTCGGTCATTCCTCCCAGAAAATCTGGATGGTGGGTCTAGCCTTCGAGCTGGTTGTGGCTGTGAAACCAGACGGACTGGGGGCTGCAACAAACCACCTGAAACAGAATGTACAGCATCAACACAGAGTAGGGGGCACCTATATACACTTGGTAAACACCAATTACAGATGTTCCACTTGTGTACATTTTCTAACTCTACAGTCAAATTTATCCATTGTTAACACCCACCCAAAGAAACTCAAGAGACCTAAGCTTTTCTTCACTGAGGCAAATTGACACTCTATTTAAGTGAAATTGGTTTAAAAGCATCTTCTTGAGCTGGAAGCTAATATAACCTACACACATAGAATTCATCTTAATAAACAGCTAAGGCTTTTCAAAAACTTAACTTACAGATATACTACCTACTCTCTGAACTGAAGGAAAACTGAAATCCTCATTTTAAGGCTATTCATACATAAAAATGACTGGCATCTGAAAAATTATTCCTAAATCAGCGTATCATACTGCTACATCAATCCCTCAGCACATAATTTCTTTGCCTCAAGGCATTTAACCAACTGATTTAAGTGGAGCAAATGCTACTAAACACCAATGAACAACTATGACTACTTAGATTATAGTAAGCATTTATGCAAAACAATTCTGCTTCGGTTCTTCTACCCTTGCTTTTATTGTGTTAAGACCAGTCCTAGTATTATCACTTCTACCACTGATTCCTTGGCCGCTTGAAGTTCAAGAGACTTCGCAACCTTTGTTTCAGATTTGCCACGTTTGGCACTGTTTCTTCTTTCAGATGCAAACATGGCTAATTGAAATTAATAAGCAAAAAAAAATAATAGCTTTAACAACACAAAACCTGGTTTTGTGGGAAACTGCAGAAAGATGCTGAAGAACTGCACTGCTATTAATACTTTCAAATCCCCTACACGTCTGTGAAACAACAAAAATTATATTGCATTTGCTTTCGGATTACAAAATCTTAACGTGCACAGGAGCCCAGGGGGATTTCACTAACCAGGTGATTTCTGAGCTACTGCAGGCAATGTGCCTTGCAAAAGCTGCAGGAAGACATATTCAATCTGAAAACTCAATACAGTCCCCTCCATATTATTTCAGCTATTACTTCAGCCTTCTGAGGAACAAGAAAATAACCATCACCCACTGAGCCCCCGAGCGAGCCCCCAAAAAAGCGTGAGTGAAGGAGCACCTTTCTGCTGCGGCTGCTGCAGCAGCGGCTGAGGCTGCGTCTGGAGCAGAGGCGTGATGGACGCTGCCGAGATCTGCGCCTGCAGCAGGGACTGCGGCTGTGGCTGCGCCTGGACGCCGAAGGTCTGCTGCGCGATGGGCTGCAGGACGGCCGGCGGCGTCTTCAGCAGCGGCTGCGCCTGGCTCTGGTTCTGACAGAGACACGGCGCGTCGGGAGCGAGCTGCACCCGAGCCGGCCTCTGCCCCGCGCTCCGGCCAGCCCCTCCTACCTGGTTCGGCAGCGTCTGGATCCTTTGGGCGTTCCATTTGAACGGCATGTTGGGATTGTAAGTAGCTTCTACCAGAACTCTGTCACCCACCTGAGGTGTCTTGCCTTTAACAGCACTGCAAGTGTTACAAAAAATGTACGTGAGAGGCTTGTTTAGCTAGGTTCTTTGTATGTTACATTTAAAGATGGGAGAAAGTAGGCAAAGTTAGTTTTAAAAAGTTTACAGGAAGAGCAACTACCCCCAAATTCAGCATTAGTGCTACCTGCTTCAGTTCAGGAATGCACAGGAACTTAGTAATTCCCTGTCTTTGGCTCTAAGGGAAAAGTTCCCCAAACAGTCCCAAGTTAAGACATGCAGACAGAAGGTTTTATGCTTTTAATCACCCACAAACTCTGCAATTGTCTATTACACAAAGCTAGCAACCTCTGGGTCTCCCAGCTTTGGGCTTTGTATTAAAAAAATGCAAAAATTCACATGAAGTACCTCAGATTCAGCATCTATTAACCTCTCTGACTTTCACTGTTGAATGACAATAACACACTATTGCACAGAGAATTAATGTGCAATCATCTAAACCTTTGACTACTGAGAGCATCACAGAGTGCATCTGCAGGCGAGTGCTCGCAGCTTACCTAAGCTGAAAAAAGACATCTTCATCCACAAAGCCAAAAGTATCGTGCAGCTTAGTGACCACGCCAGTGAAGACACGCTGCTTCTGGGGCTGGGTCTGCTGCTGGCTGGAGCGGGGGGCCGGGTAGGAGACGGTGATCTGCGCCGCCGGCTGGGGCGTGGACAGGCTGAGGCTGGTGGGGAGTGCGACTGCCGGCTGCAAGCAAAACAAAGGCAACCCTCAGTCCTGCCACAGCTGGCACACGGACAGGGAACAGCTCCTTCAGCCACAGAGACAGCAGTTCAAAATGACTATAGCACCTAGAACAGACACTTTCAGACGGTGGAAGTTTCTTGTGGCTTTTGTTGGGTTTTTTTGAAGATCATGTGTTTCTTACTTTGAATGAAGACTGGCTTTGTTTATCCTTTTTTACAAGAGTCAGCTTTCCCCAAAAATGCACCTTGTCCAGACAAAAAGCATGAAGACTGCATTACTGTCTACAGGTAACCCATGCAGTGGCCCTGAAGTGGAGATAAATTCCCAGCTTTGCTAGAAACAAACGCTTAAGAGGTCCTTCTGCATTTATATGCCACCTGGAATATTAGAAATCGGTAAAGGCTGAAGCCAACACAAACCCTTCCCTAACAGTGCTTCCCTTACAAAAGCAGAACACAGTCAGAGAATGAAATCAAGTCAAACATTTTTACCTTTTTAAAGCCTGCTTTAAAAGTTCAAGTGAAAATGGAACTAAAGCAATTTGCAATGTGTTAAATGGCTGCATGTTTTAAACCCGTCAAGTTCAGCAAGGCTTTTTAAACATCTTTATACACATCCTGTTAATACAGGAAATTAAATTCCTTCACAAAGAAGAGAAAAATTTTCCCCATTTGTTATTTACTGCAAAACAACTGGACACTTGAAGTTCAAACAAAAAAAATTAACATATAATCAACACACGTGTTCCCTTCAAGATAAGGAAAAGTGGTTGCTATTAATTTTTGAAACCAAGGCTATGCATATTTTAACATCTGGATAAAATAAACCTGTACCAATAAAATGTCCATTCATATTAGTTCATTTTACAGATTAAAATACCAAGATGTCACAAATTTGCACTCTTGCATTATCTGTGTTTGGGGATGAAGACCAAACAATAAAACCAAACTAACCTGAGTTAAAAGGGTCTGCTGAGGTTGCTGCAACTTAAAATAAATAAAGTTATAAATTAATTTTAAATGCTTAAGGAAATTGTACAATTCTACCTCCTCTTTACAAGTAAGAGCTTTTGCTTAATCTGAGTCAGTTACAAGTTCTTTAGGGCTTGGTCATTTCAGCAGTTTGCACATCTGTAAAACTGTGCTTATGGGGTTCCTTTTGAGATTGTATAACCTGGGTTTATACAGAAAGGAGAAACGTTAAAATTTTTTTGAACTGAAAGTTAATAGTAACACCAAAAAAATTTTGGCAGCTGGAAGAGCTTAGGCATGTAATTCCCTTCTACTTTTATTCTTTTTAAAAAATCCTGTTAAGTTTGAAGATCATATAAAAATAAAAATCCAAAAGGGAATGTTTTTGGGCAGCGTCTTTCCAGCAGTTAAAATACACGGCCCTGTTTGGAGCAAAGTTTAGCAGAGAATTATTTACACATGGAACAGTATGTATTTTTAAAATTTGTTTTTGCATGAAGGTAGGCAGGTTTCCATTCTGCATACGTCTTTCCAAGTTTATGAACTTCAAGCTCTCTTTTGCCACACAAAGTATTACTTAAGTTTCTTTAACCACTTCCCACATGACGATGATTTCGGAGACAAATCCTACAAGACACACAATCAACATTATTTTTTAAGTTATTTGTGATGTACACAGTAAGAATCAGACAAACCTGTTGTTGTACACTATAGAGAGTCTGCTGAGGTTGTGAATATTGCTGAAACAGATAAAAGCAAAATATCTCATAAACAGGAGAATTATTACCACAATAATATCAATATAAGTTACCTGCTTAGCAAGCGCTAGATAAAAACAATTAACATTAAACAATTTTAATTTAAAAAAAACTAATAATATCAATGTATATAATTTAAGTAACAAATTTTCTGAGCCTTTAGAGTGGGCCCTGATGTTCTCTTTCTAGCTAAAGTCAGCAATTTTTCTTAAGTCTTAGACAGTATTTAGGGCACATTATGAAATAATGCAAAATCCCATAAAGGATATATATAATGATGTGAGATACTTAAAATTCTCAGTTTAGATGCAGCCAAACCCAAAGGGCTTTCCACAGCCAAAAAAAATCAGCTCCTCCACAGCCCAACTTCCCACCTTCACAGATTAAGTCCACCACCGCTAGCTATAAACCCAGCCCTCCCCCATGGATAAGACAGGTTCACACTGCAATGTTCACCATTTTCCATTCTCCTTTCCTCCTGGATCCTTTAGCTTTACGGAGTTCGGGGAGCGCCGGCCGCTGTGTGTGCTTTACCTGCTGCAGGGCCGCGGCCGCGGCTGCCGCCTGCTGCTGGAGCGCGGCGCTCTGCGTCAGCTGGTAGTTGGCGGGGGTCTGGGTGGTCAGGCCCGCGGCTGCCAGCGCCGTCTGCTGCGTGTAGATGGTCGGGGAGGCTCCCAGCAGCGAGGGCTGCTGCACGCCCAGGGCAGCTGCGGAGAGAACGCGCCAGTGAGCGCCCACGGCGCTCGGACAGCCCGGCTCGCACAGGCTGCGACGCTCCGCGCCGGCCGAGCTCGCCGAGGAGGTAATCAAGTTCCAAAATTCAAGACAAAGGATCACATCCCGCTAGCTTATCTTCTAAATTCATCTACCAATAGCAAACCACAGCAGAGGAGCAGAGACTATTATATTTCCTTCTCTGGAGCTGCTCATGGTTTTACAGCTCTGTAGTTGTCATCTCCACCTGCACCTACCCCCCTGTGTACTTTCTTGAAGGTACTCCAGGTTCTGGATGAGCCAAATGAAGACTGCTGCGCCGCTCTGCAAACTAATACATTGCATTCTATCTGAGGGCAAGAGAAAGCTTTACTGTAACAGCATCTATGAAACAGAGGCTTATGAAACGTGTCCTCTGAAATCACCAAGTTTTTGCTTCACTCAGTGCTGTCTTTGTCCCCTGTGAAGTGGGGGCTGGTGGAGAAGGAACAGCCTAGAAACAACAGAGGGTTTAATCAGTCTGCATCTATAAGGGGACTCAAGCTCCCTCCAGCTCTTAATAGGAAGGGTTTGTGCTGCCCAGACTCAAACTGCCTAGAAGGAAAGATTAGTTTATTTTATTGTTGTGCCAGCTTTTAATTCACCACAGAACATAAGCAAATCACGAGGAGCAAAAACGCACAGGCTATGCTTCTGAACAAGGTATGCTGAAGATTTACAGAGGGATCTTTTGGGTGAAAAAGAGCCCTGCAAAATGCAAATCTCAGCAAAAAACTGCAAATGTATCTGGAAACCTGCTCCCTCTTTGGCAGGACTTTTTCAAGAAGTTAGCAGCAGCTGCATGATCATATATCACATCATTAAACTATCAGTCTAGTCCACATGTTTAAATAAAACTAGAGAGAAACTCTGCAGGGAAACATACTGCCAGCCAAACCAGGTCAGCCAGCCATCTTCAGAACTGAGCAACGTTCAAGATTAACATGGTTCTTCTCTCTCCAAAGCCATCAAAGACATACAATGGAATGAGGAACAGATTTACAGTATTCCTGCAGAGTTTGTGCTCCACGCTACTCTTACTGATGCAAAATGAACTTTTCACTCCTGATCCAGGGATGCAGTGAAACACTGCTTGTAGTTGGTGATTATTACCATAATGCTGTACCCCACTCAACAGGTCCTGAATAATGTCACCCACCCTTCCTACCACACTGCCTTTTCCAGCAGAGCAGTCTTTGCTGATGGCACTGATCATCTTTTAATTTTGGAATGAAACAGGAAAGAAATACATAAACAGCACTGAAAATAATTGCTATCACTATGATCTGTATCAAATATTGCCACGTAAGCAGTCCAGGAAGTAATAGTATTTTAAAAGTGAAATCAAGCATTCTGCAGCATAAAGCATTTAATTAACTTTTCCCCCTGGAAAATTCCAAAATTTGCATTTCTTTAGAAGCCAGCAAACAAAATTTGAGGCTTCTCTGCTGACAAATGCTCCAGTGTCTTGAGCCTCTTGCCTCTTGCTTCATCACCAGCTTCAATTTGAACGCGTAGTTTGGACCATCCAGAAGGACACCAGCTGAACTGGATCCTCACCACTGTCTCACTTAACACACCTTAAACAGACCTTTAAATGTAATTCAACAGCTTTGTTGCTGTATCCTGGGACAACTTTCACTTTTCTTGGCTGTAATACTTTGCTGGCTCAGTCACAGCAAATAACCAATGCATTCATCTATCTCCTCTTATTTCCACATGCCGAGCAGAAATTCCCATTAGTGCAGAAATTTGCTCCATGCTGTTACCTTTGAACATGGGTGACTATGCCAGCTATTGTCATTCAGTCCAAAGTTCTATCCTAATGTGTTCCAGCACAGGGGGATGGAGTTGGGAAGCATTAACAAAAGCAAATTTCACAACTTTTCTCCTACTTTGTGTACCAACGGTACCCACAAAAATGCTTACTCCCAAAACCAGATCTTGGGACTATTCAGCTCTTCAGTTTCATATGGCAATTTCCATTTCAGCATAACCCAGAATTATCTCAAGCAATTCCCAGCCCATCCTAAGACCTTTATCCCATTTTGTCAACTAAGAAAAAACAAGAAAGTTTGCCATCTCTGCTGTCACTTTTGGAGCATTTAATATTAACTGGGTTAATATTATCTATCTGTCTATCATCTACAACACTGCAGATCAACTTACTAAGAAACGGCAAAAAAGACAGCCAAGATCCTCTCAAAGCATAACACCTGTAGTAACAAGTTTTTCAAAGCTGCATCTTGCTCCCACTGATGTGCCCCAAAGTATTCCAGGATTTTCATCTGACTGCCTTTCATCTTTGTACTCATCTTGGTCGAACAGGCTTCAATTAATTAGCCAACTGAGTTTGTATTACTAGTTAAAAAAAAATAGAGAACAAAGAGGAAAAATCACACAGAAAAACAAGAGACAGAGAATTAATCAGACCGAGTCTGGAACTGACATCTGACTGCCACATTATTATTACTGGCAACAAGCATCTTCAGCGGCTTCTTAGGATTTGTATTCATCTCAGCAAGTACAGCAATGGAGATGCCTTCTTTTAAATGCCGTGCAAACAACTCCCACTGGCACCAAATACTGTGTGGCACCTCCAGCTGGAAGGGCTCAGACAAACTGAGGTCCTAGGCTGCAGCTCTGGGTTAGGTTATAGACATTTCTGTTGCAACCAACACAAAGACAGTATTTAGAAGACTCTCTTCCTACCATAAAGCCCTAGAGATCCCTAGAAGTTGGGGAAACATCTTCAAAATACATACCTACTTATGTCTCCTTGGTAAGTGACATAGGTTTATTAGAATTACAGTAAAGGCTGTGCAGGGCTTGGGACACTTCTCACAGTTGTCAGATATTGTGAGATTGGGTCCATGGGCTTCCAAATTTCTTTAAGTTTCACACACTTGCAATACAAACATCTCACAACCTACCCCAAAACCACTCCTTTTAACAGGCAAGCACTAGAAACCAGGCTCAGCCTATTTGTCATGGGACATCTGTTTACAGCAAGCCAGCACACTGTGCCCCAGCTCCTGCTCCTCCGTGGGCTGAGATTCACCACATGCTCACCCTGTTCTCACACGTTGTTTCAGTCACCTCACAGGGCCACCAGCAGTAACAAGACACTAAGCTCCAGGCATTTCAGCTCTCATAAGCTGCACCATTCCTCACTCCAATGCAATTAAGCCAAAGACAACACCACCAATCAGGCAGAACACAGCAGAGCCAGCACTTCCCCAGCACTACAGTTCTGTAAAACCAGGCTTTTCATCATAACCCATGAACAGCACAGGGCAAGCACTGTGACACAAACCAGAAAGGTGCCAAAAATGAAGAGCTAGAGAGGAGGAGGGAATTCTCCTTTGCAGGCGTTTCAGGAGTTTGCATATCATTATGCAAGTTAAAAACCATTTTCTGTAGTAGGCATGATTTAATTAATGCTTTAACAATGCTTAACCACCATGGCGGGGGCTTTATTCTGGTTTTAGTCTTGTGATGCAGAAATGCATGAGATGAGGAGCAGACAAAAATTCACTGTGTTACATGTAGGAGTTTCTCTTCACACATCGATCTCTGCTGGCACCTGGAATTGCCCATCCCTCTTCTAATTCCACAGGTACAGAGAGTAATTAAGCCCTCCAAAAGGGATCACAGACCCTTCATTACACAGCACATCAGTTTACACCTAGTCTGCCACACCTTCATAATTAAGAACTTTAACTCATTTAGTTACTTCTTCAGCAGGGATGGCCAAGGCAGTATCCACATCAGCAATTCAAAAAAAATCCACCAAAAATCCCTAAACTAAAACAATGAAAACCACAAACCCCCAATGTTGATATTACTTTTTTTGCAATTATCAAATTGGGCTTCTAACACCATTACTCAATGCTTCTGATAGCTTGGAAAAAACTATGTATCATGCTGTTTTTGTCACAAAAATCAAGATCTCCTTCCCTCATACCCAAACATCACAAAGCTTTTGAGAAGGAACCAGGATGAAAATAGCTGGCACACATAAATGCATGTAACAGCTTTGGCCAACCCTCTGAAATGATGTTTTTAAAATGAGTTTACTAACACTGAGATTCACAAGGATAAGCCAACATGCACCATTTCTTGGGTGCAACACAGGTGAGCAGCAGTTGAGGCTGGTCAGCACACCTGAGCTCTGACAGAACTTCCTTAGGAATACAGCCTCTCTGGAAGGTCACAACTTCACACTGAAAGGGGCAAGTTCAAGCAGAAACACTTCTTCAGCTCCCAGCAGTGTCAAAGAGCACTGCTTACCTTCCAAAAGATGCTTGCTGTGCTCTTTCTATGTATTATAAAGTAAAAAAGCAGGGGAACAAGCATGTACTAGAACAGCAGCTGGGCAGAAGAATCCAGGTATAGCATTCAACAGAGCACATGGGGAAGAAGGAGGATGCAGACATGGTGACTGTGGACTGCAGCAGGAACAGGGAAGGACACCACAGCGTGAAGAGGACACCAGGAATGTGAAGGAATGTGGGCTAGCACAGGAAGAAGGTAGAAGTGCAACCAAATGGTACATCTTTAGTGGCTCTCATGCTTGAGTCAGGTGCTGCTGGGTGAGATGAACAGCTATAAATCCCTGCAGATGCTGGCTTCATTGAGCAGGTGAAAAATCTCTCACAGCAAACTGATGTTGACCAGTCCTATTCCAGTTACATCTGCACTTCATTTAATTTAGGAAGGCTCAGAAGTAGGCTGGCCAAGGCAGAGTCACAAGCATAAGAAAAGGGGTAAGAGGCTAAGGTGTGCTCCATCCACCCCTCCTCCAGGGCCCCCTCCTGCTCCCAGCTCAGCAAGCTCTAAGATGACCGCCAGCTCCTCCCCTTGGCAGGTTTTGTGCTGCTTTCCCTCTGGAACAGGACATGGAGCTGGTGCTCCAGCTTCCCCCACTATTTTTGATGCATCAGCTGTCACATCAGCCAACACACCAAGAACAGTCCAGCCCAGCATCTCCCCCAGTCTGACATGAGAACCAAGAGCAAAGTTTGTCTCTCCCACATTCCCAACCCTTTCCAGCTGTTAGGGATTTTCTTACAGAGGGAGATGGTGCCATTTGGATAAGGGAAGTGTGAGCTACGCCAGAAACAGGGAAAAACTGCCTGTGGGCAGCTGCTTAGGGACAGCAACACTTTAAGCAGGGAATGGAGCAGAGTGGGCAGGGAGGAAAAGGCGCACGGGGACACAGTGCTGCGAGGCACAGGGTGGGTGGTCACTCCCTGGGGATACAACAGGACTGGATCAGTGCCCACGGGAAACACTGCAGAGAGAGGATTCACCTTGGGCAAGAAAACTGAGTCAGGAGAGGAGAGAGTCCCTCCCCAGAGATGTACCTCCAAAGAATATCACACATTCCCAGCTCTGCCAGGCTGCCATTGACAAACGGAGGTGTGACACAACTTCACATCAAACCGGAGCAACTGCAGAACCCAACACCCTGAACCCTCCGAGTGCCACAGCTTTGCTGAACTCTCCTCACACTGCACAACATAACTCCGACATTTAATTAACAAACAAAACCTCCTTTGTACTCAAGGAAAGCACAAGGCACCCCAGAACTGGAAATGGAAGCACCAAAATTCATCATGCATCAAGATTCACATTCTTGCTTCAAACCTTCTTTGCTGTAAACCAATGTGCAAATGGAGCCAGCCAGGTTTTTTAAACAGCAGCTTCCAATTAGTAACATTTCTTAGCCAAATCAAAGGAAACTCTCTACCATTATTAGGGCAACACCTCTGGTTATAGGAACATTTAAATTCTAATTTAACATTAAAAAATAAATACCCCCCCTTCACATCCAAGTAACAAATTTCAGAGAACTTTCCACTATGTGGATTATCTCTAATCTATTAATAAAACAAATAAATAAAGTAATTTGTAAACATTGATTCAGGCTGCCCAGGAAATGAAACTCAGGCAGCACTTAAGAAATCTGTAATGCCTTACTGGAGCTGATAGTATTTAGTCCAGAACCACGTAATTTAATAGGAGGTAATTTGATTTACACATCTTGGGATATGAGTAACTCAATATGTTGTTTATTGACTGAAACAATCAATACAAACTGACCTGGGATTTTACTCACACCCCTTAAGAAAACCAAATAACAAACAAAGCAGACAGTATAAGGCAACAACTTTTAAAGTCTCTACTATGGGAAAAAACTCCCGATTTAAACCACCTAAATAGATTTTAGATAAGTTAGCTAGCATTGTGCCACTCTGAAGTGCATACCCAAGTATGGAATCTCCAAATCTACTAGATGTCAGGGTTCAAACACCGCGTGTAAACTGACCTGGCTGAGACACCGCAGTGGCTGTAAACTGAGTAGCCCAAGGGGGATTTTTCTGTCCTCCAAACTGAGCCATGGCAGAAGGTAGAATCTCCCGGGTGTCTATCTTCCGTAACTGCAATCTAGTAAAATAAAGTGCAGCTGCAATCTTTGAAACAAATACCGTCGGGCTATTTTAATTCGGGGCCAAAAAAATAAAACAACAAAGAGCCACCCCCCAAAAAAAAAAAAAAACAAAAAAAAAAAAAAAAAAAAAAAAAAACAAAAAACCAACGAAACCAGAAAAGAAAAAAGTCTCAAAACATTACTTTTACATCTCTAAAGCCTGGTGGGCAACATGCGTCACGTATGGGAAACACAGAAAGTTGTAAGGCAAGTTATTTTATTTTCCTAAGGCCAATCTCAAAAAAGGCACTTGTTAAAAACGGGACTAACGCGTCTCAGAGCGCAAAAAGGCATTCCCATTTCCAGAAGCCCGAGGGAAAGGTGCCCCTACGGAGCCCGAGGTTCACGGCTGTTATTCGCTCCCCGGCGGGCCGGGGCAGCGCGGGGCAGCGCGGGGCAGCGCGGGGCAGCGCGCCGCGGGCCTTCGGGCCGGGCCGCCGGGGCCGGGACCCACGCGGGCCCCGCCACGTCCCGCCGGCCCCGGGCCCGCGCCCGCCGCTCGCCCCGCGGCTTGTGAGGGCTCCTTTACCCCCGGGCAGCCTCCGCTCCGGCCGCGTGCCCGGGCCGCGCCGCCGGCCGGAAAGCGCCTCACGGCAGAAAGGCAAAGGAGGCGGAGGCGGCGGCGGGCCGGACGGGCGGGAAGCGGGGCCTGTCCGGCCCTGTCCCCGCTCCGTGCCCCGCGGCCCCGGCGCTGCTCCCGCCTCACGGCCGCCCCGCTCCCGCCGCGGCCCGCGCGCCCCGGGCCCCTCGCGCCCGCCCGCCGTACCTGCGCGCGACCGCGCCGCCGCCATCGCCGCCCGCCCCGCGCATGTGCCGCGGGCCCGCACACGTCACGGCTGCGACCGCGCGGGGCGGCGCGCGCCCGGCCCTGCCGCGTGCGGGGCCCGCGCGGCTCGGGGGCGGGGCCGCGCCGCCATCTTGGGCGAGGCGGGGGGCGAGGCCGCCGCGCCGCCATCTTGCGGCGGGAGCGCCCCGCGGGCTCGGCGGGGCTCAGGCACGGCTCGGACACACGGACAGCCCCGGCAGGGCTCACACAGGGCTCGGACACACGGACAGCCCCGGCCCGGGGCTCACACAGGGCTCAGACACACAGACAGCCCCGGCAGGGCTCACACACGGCTCAGACACACAGACAGCCCCGGCAGGGCTCACACACACAGTCACACACAGACAGCCCCGGCAGGGCTCACTCAGGGCTCGGACACACAGACAGCCCCGGCAGGGCTCACACACACGGCTCAGACACACAGACAGCCCCGGCAGGGCTCACACACACGGCTCAGACACACAGACAGCCCCGGCAGGGCTCATACAGGGCTGAGACACACAGACAGCCCCGGGCCGGGGCTCGGCAGGGCTCACACAGGGCTCAGACACACAGACAGGCTCGGCCCGGGGCTCGCAGGGCTCACACACACAGTCACACACACAGTCACACACACAGTCACACACACACAGTCACACACACAGTCACACACACACAGTCACACACACAGTCACACACACACAGTCACACACACAGTCACACACACAGTCACACACACACAGTCACACACACAGTCACACACAGTCACACACTCGGCATTCCCGGCCCCGACAGCAGCGCTCGGGCGGCTCTGGGGGCACAGCGATCATCTGAGGTGAAGGCAGAGCAGACGCACCACAGCGCACCAAAGCTCTTAGGATGCTTCGGGATGGAAACTGCAGGCAGGATCAATGCAGGAAGCAGTTCAGGAGTTCTGGGCAAGAGTAATTTCTCTTCTTTCTTAGTCTGAGTTGGAAAGGATTAAAAGGATCGCGAGTCCAGCTCCTTAAGTGAGTGGCCGATTCATGTAGGCCTTGACTGAACCCATGACCTTGGCGTTGTTACAAAAAGCTTTCCATCCCATAAATAGTTTTTCACACGAGTTTGTTTTGAAGTGAAACATGACTTTCTATAGACACATTAATTACCACCCACATTTCAGAGAAAGTCAGCACTTCGTAAATGAAAATTGGACTTCTAAGTGTTACATTGTCATTAAAAACAGAAGTTGGTGATGGAATGAAATCCTGAGAAGCATCAAACTCGCAGTGAGGTGGATTTTCTCATAGGAGGGCATCTAGATAAAGAAGCAGAAGATCATCAGGTGCAAGTGAATTTCTGCCAGCATTTGGTAGTTAATAATATATTAAGACAGATCTGCCTTTGTTTTTTAAATTATATTTCAAATTAGATGAGGGTTTAGATGTTTTACACTCAGAAGCATAGTTCTTACTTTTAAAGTCTACACATTTTATGTCTTGTATCTTCCTGACATAACTCCACCCAGCTCAGTCAGTTGACTAAAGCAGAATCTGTACCTTTAACTTGGAGACAAGATTAAATGTTGAAAAGCTTGCAGGACTTTCTCCCACGTTGTATGTGAAAAGACAATGGCAAAATTGTATTAAAATAGAAAGCAACTGTAAGTGAATATCAGAGTATTGTGAAGTATTCTGCACTTCTCTGGCCCAGGGTCTTTTTATCAGACAATAAAGGCTCTCCAAGAAAGCCTCAGGAGCTCAGAGGAACCACAACCCTGATTTCCTGTACCTCAAGTAGAATATTTCTTGTACTTTTCCTTTCCAGACACACTGCTACCATTACCTGGCAGATTTTGCCCCTGCCATCTTTAGCACACCAATGATTCCTTCTGAATGGCTGAGGTCCCTGGATCCTCTCTACTCAAACCATGCTGCTGTGATGAAAAACAGCTGTAATGGAATGCAGTAAAAAAATATGTGCACTCCTAGTCTTGTTTCTTAAAATAAGAAGGCCCCCAGACTATCTCTTAAGTGCATTGGACAATTTAATCCAAAACTGATGAGAGGACAGAAGTCTGAAATACATGAGATTTCTACAAATCACCTTAAAGCAATGAGGCAGGTTGAGAAAAAGATACAAATTAGAAGGCAAAACCCATAAATTGAATTGTTGCTTCCAGCCTTCTGGTCTTAGATTTCTGCTATGAAAGAAAAATGGAGAAGGAAACGTGGTTAAGGCTTATTTTTTGTTGAATAAAACCCCAACACCCCAAGCATTTAATTGTATTTGTATTATACTTTTTGGGGACAGAATTGGAAGAGAAATTATGATCTTCTAATGAACACACTTTTGATAATCTGTACCATTGATAAGACATAGAAATCAGTGTTTCATGAAGCTTCTTGACAAGAAGTGAATAAAGATGCTGTCTGTATCTGTCCAGCTCAATGCCACTTACATGGAGATGGTTATTTCACTCAATTTGGATGATGAAAATTCATTTTATTATTTTTTCCATGTTCTTGTTGGAAATACATTTCCATGCATCCTGTTCAATTTCTGAATTAATTTGCAGATCTAAACCTGTCATTACCAGAACCTGCTTTTTGCAGCTCTTGATGGGGCTGTTTGTTTATTCTCTTCAGAAGGCCAGAAGAGCTCCTTCAGAGAGGATCAAACACATTTTTACCTTCCTACATATCCAGGAATGGTAGCAACAGTCCAGTTAATGGCTTTTTGGTGCTTAAATTGTAATAAAGTGCAGCATGGAAGCATCTAAGCAAGTTATCAGGGATTTTTTGGTGCAGAAAAATTTCTCTTGTAGTTTTTTTGACTGTAGCCATATGTACTTCACACTTTGCCAAGCATGTGACACAGGAAGGACTGAAATTTAACAATAAATACAACAAAGTGAACTTTATTCCAGGCTGCTGAACAAAGTATTTGACAAAAGTGATTCTGAACTGGCCTCAAGAATATAGGGAGGACATAACAGAATTAAACCAACCTGCTCAGGTTTAGCTGATTGCAAGTAACAATTCTTTGTTTCTTTCTTTGCTTTTAAGAGTTCCAGGGTAAGGACAGAAAAGCTTTTGTGATCTGCTTTATTGCAATAAAATTAAATGCATTGAGAACAAACTTCTGACAAAGTTTTAAATGAGTAAAAATGTCATGGCATAAATAAAGTAATTCTTAATTATTTTGTAGGTAATAGACATCAGCAGCACAGGAAAGTTTTTCATCTTGATAAAAGAGAGAAATTTTTTTCAGTTAGAGCAATTGAGCGAGTCCCCATCCCTGGAAGTTCTTCAGACACAGCTGGGCAGGGTGCTGGAAAACCCCACCTAGGCTTTGTTTTCCACAAAAAAATGGCACCAGGTGATGGTTTGAGGTCCCACCAGCTTGGGGTGCTCTGTGATTATCCCATAAAAAAAGAGATGCAATTCACCTGGCCCAGGAAGCACAAGAACAGTCTGCTTTCATTCTAAGGGTTCCTCTTTTCTTACCCAGTCTGCCTTGGATTCAAGCCCTCGGCACCTTCAGGAAGGCCCTGGCTTTGTTTTTCAGGTGTATTGGGTTTGCCTGCACACACAAAAGATTTCTCTGGGGTAACCCAGCCACACAAAAGCCAAGTAAAGGTACATCTGTAAACAGGCAATAAAGAAGAGCAATGAGAAGAAAAATCCTGACCACCTTTAAAACCTCAGTTCCATTGCTTGAGGAGCAGCTGGAGAGCTGAGAAACCATTTCCTTCCACCCCTGCCTGCAGTGCTCATCCCCTGCCCAGAGCAGAGCCCAGGCTTTGCCATCTGCAGCACAAAAAATCAACAAATCCCACCCTTAAAATCTGTAGGAGCCATAATCCAGGTGAGTCCTTACAAGGGCTTACAGTGCTTCATTTCCTGAAGAGATTCCTCAAGTGAAGGGAGGCAGTCACCCCCATGCAAAAAGAGTCTATGTGTAAAACAAAGTGGTCATAAGAAACTCAGCTGCTGACTTCTTACACACGGGAAACAAAGGTTTTGCTGTTCTGAGCTGAAAAAAAGGCTGTCATGCCTCTAGCAGCAATTTAGGACTCCAAGATCAAACAGCATGAAAAGATTACCCAGTTATGTTACAAATGGAGATGGACATGTACAGCAGGATTGTTGAGTAATATTTGGCCTGGTGTAAAAAGGCACGGACATTTTCAGGAATTCAAGCTCCAAGAATGTAAGGATTTTGTATTAGTGGTATGCATCACAAAAGAGTATCCAGAAATAAACAGACTGGACATGGAATTGGAGACCCATCTTGGGAATTGTGCTCCAGCCAATGGTATTGAAATAGCTGGGTTTAAATTTCCACATTTTAAATAGTTTTTCAGTTTGTCTAAGATTAAAAACACAGATAGAGATTGCTGGTATTTTATTTTAGACTATATAGGCCACATCCTGAACCAAAACACTAACTGAAGCATTTACCTTGCTTGTGTTTAAACATTTGAATATGTTGCTTCTTCTGATATACAGAGTACACAGAAACCCCAGTATTTTGATGAATATCCTTCTGAATGTAAACAAATATCTGTGTTAAATATCAACTATCAACAGCAGTAACCAACATTAGCATTGTCGAACATTCTATGATATGTAGCAGTGCAGGACTACTACAGAAAACTTAACTGTAGCACCATCCATAAAGCTTATTTTGCAGCTTAATTAATTGCTAACACCATTTTAGTAGGCATTGCAATCTAAGGCTTAGGAATTTAAAAGCAACCAACTGTACTGCATGAACATTCTATTGCCTTGTATAATGTACATCAGGAATCCAGGGTACTAAAGAAGCACCAAAGCCAGCTCCAGGCAGTGACCTGATTTGGCAGCAGGGATGCCAGGGCAGGTAAATCAGGTTTGGTTCTGCTCCCACAAGCAGAGGTGGAGCCATGCTTTAATGGCTCTCCGTGTAACATAATGGCTCCAGCCCTGACTGGGAGCACCCTGCCCAGGGGGAGGTCAGGGGCAGGGGGCCAGGACCTCAGAAGGAAACAAACGTTCCTCCTGGGTAGCTCTTCCTCAGAAACGAAGCTCTTGGCTCTGCCCTAAGGCTTGAAGTGCCTTTCACAATCCATCTGCTTTCTTAGGACACCTGTGCTGAGTTCCTGACTCTGCTGTTGAACCCTGAACGTGGGGCCCTGTTAACAAAGACTGAAAGAGCAGTTCAGGGAGGGCTGGGCAGATGCTGCTGTCTAACCCCAGCAGTGATTATCCTCTCAAAGAGCAGCTTACACAGGAGGGTCAAGGCCTCCCTGCTGGATGATCACATCCAACCCCCAGGAATTAGATGTACCACATCACACAATGTAGTTTCTTTCCAGGGCATTAGTGAGCCAGAGGATACCAGAATTTTCTACTCTCTAGGAGATTCCAGTTACCTGGAAGATTATTCTTCTTATATTCTGCTGCTGCACGCACTGGAGAAGGAAAAGCAGCAAGTATGAAGAGAGTTGTATTCCTCCTTTACTTCAGATCTGAACAACAGGGATTCTGTTTAGTATTGTTGTGCACTACAGTAAAGCAGGCTACTGCTGAGGTCTGTTTTGAGAAAAAAACCCAATCATACCCTCTGATTTGCAGCAACTAAAACCTGATAAAAATATTTCTGGTGGCTGGTAGTTAAATGCCCCAGTAAATGATTCCCATAAGCTTGCTCTGCCAGACAGGTAGCAAAAAAGAGTCCCTGTACAGATGTGTTCACAAACTGCTTTTGTCCTTTTCAGTCAAAAAATTAAGTTCAGATTTTCTGGCTGCTTCCCTTGACCTGGGCACAGGTCAGTCCAGCCTGAAGCAGAGGCAGACTGAGAACAGGGACTGGTTTTGTGCCTGTCCCTTCCCAGTGCAGAACCTGCTTACCTTTTGGGTGAAACCCCTGTAGGTGCTATTGATAATTAGCAAATACACTTCTACACATGATAGTGGTTATTATTGCTAAGAGCAGGAAAGAAAAAATTAGACGAGTAAGTGCAAAATAGAAGTATAAAATTTATTTAAAACCACCCACAAAGTTCTGTGTAATCAGGAATGATACAATTTGTAATAATCTTTTTAAAAACTCATGACAAGATTTAAAATATATTTTCAATTACAGTATTCATTTAGCCTTATTCAGTTAGAACAATAATAAAAAAGAAAGTTTACGTTCTAAACTGATGAGACACACAAGAAAAATAGAACAGAACAGACAATTTCCACAACGACAATTTTTACATGTATGTTTCAATACTAGTATCAACATTTCAATGCATTTTGCTACATAAACATGAAATCATGTACAACAACTGCTTGCACCAAAAAACATAGCTTAATTAGATCTTTCAAGTAACATGCAGTCACAACTCACAAGTCTTCAAGTACTGCTGGTAAGGGTTCCCTTGTCTGCAAAGAAGATTTTAAGGTTCAGTTTCTGAGCTAGCATAACTCTGCCCAGCTCCACCAGCCTCAGGGAGCTATGCTCAGTTATACTAGGAAAGAATCAGGCCCCAAATATTTTTTTGAGAAATGAAGTAATTTTTACACTTTTTCCTGTAAATACTGTGACATAATGAAGTGCTTTTTCGTTCTGATTTTTTCTCCCTGTACATCATCTTTTGCTTAAAAATGTTAGCTTTATGTTCCAGATTTCAATACAGTATGTTGGTAACTGGGAATAAAACCTCAAATTCAAAGCTGAAAAATAAATATCAAATGCATCCCAAGGAAAGAAAGATTGAAAATAAGAAAGAGAGAAGGAAAAAGATAAAAAAACCCACGACTTTTTTTCTTTTGCTTTGGCATATTGTTAATCTTTTATCTTCCCAAAGCAGGGAGGAATTCATTAGCCACTGCATTTCAGTACAGCATGTCCCTACATATTTATGTTCTTTCTTAATGACAGCAAATTCTGATCAGTACTTGTGACCTGGCATGATATTGTCACGTTATGAAGAGCTGTCTCTCCCAAACTGAACAAATAATCGTAGAATAATTCACTGGTAAAGACTGACATGTTTGAATGTTTGCACTGGTTAGAACTGGCTTTCTTTTAGCAGTACTGGGCTATCCCATTTGTTCTTCCTGACTACAATTATTTTTTCATTTAGAGGACAAGAGCTTCATGAAGTTCAGCTGCTGCCTTCTGAGTTGCATGCATTAGACAGGCATTCACAAAGTTGGTACAAAATCTGTTCTCATAGGCTCTGCAGTATCACTGCAGTGTAAAAATTTAAGAAGGAAAGAATATTTCCTTTTCCTTTTTTTTGAACGAGAAATTTGCATTGCAGAACTGCAATGAAGTGGGGGCTGTTGTTTACATAAAACTTCCATGGGCAGCAAGGGGAGCTCTGCAGGACTCAGGCATGCAGAGAACACCAGGGTTTTCCCTGGCAAGTAGCACCACAGTCAGGGAAGGCAGAAGGTGTTGGCTTTGTGTCCCCAAACTCACCAGAGTGTGACAACAGCACACAACACTGCACACTCTGCTGGGTGTGAAGTCAGGACAGAAGGGAGTTCAGTAGATTGTCACAACCCCAGTTTGTATCATCAAGTAAAAGGGATCCAAGTTATGATAAAGGGTAGCAAGTATTTTAAGAAGAACTACCACAAAAATAGCATTTTTGATAATTTTGTGAGATTTCTGGGCTGGCCATTACCTAGAGGTACAAATCTTTTACCACATTGTCTTTGTAGACAGTGTGGGGCAAAGGACAGCCAATATAAACAAATATTTAAAATCTGGTAAAACCCAAGCAGGTCTCTTTTCAAGCTGTATTTCTAAACTAAGAACAATCTGGATGTTACTGGCCAGTATGTGCACAGCAAGGATACCATGAAATTGATTTCAGAGGACTGTACAAATCAGTCATTTGATAACTGCTTTTGTTTATACTACTGACCTTTTATACTCTGATCAGTGTGATGGGATACTCCAAAGGATGTAAGCTAAACTGACACCCATTTAAGGCCCCTTTGTTCTTCCAATGCAATGCAAAGGACAGTAGTATAAATGAGAACCAGGGCCTCCCTTCTTACTCTAAGACAACTCCCAAACCTAGACCCTTCTTCCATTACAATATAAAAAAAATACAGATATACATGTAAAATATTGATCAGGTCACAAAACTTTCCACGACAGCATTAAAATGTTCTGTGACAACAACTGCACTACTGAACATCAAAACTAGCAGTTCTCTGGCTCCAGTGCAACAGCACTTCTTTGGAACACAGTTCATCTGCTCTAACTGGTAACTCTGTAGTTTAAGTGCCAAACCTGTCCTCCCTCCATGTGCAGTTTTTGAGGTGTACACCTGCACTCTGTGACTTTGTGAGAAATGTCTGTAAGGCGTGCAGAGTGTTGAGAAAAGCACCGTTGGTCAGTCACACCAAAGCAAGTCACCTTCAGTTATTTAGCACCCCAGCCCTGCATTCACTGCAAGTATGCTGTTGGAAGATTCTGGCATTTGACTAGAAGTGTGTGTGGAAAAATGCCATATACAATGGCCCAGCAGAAGAAAGGAAAATACACTGTCTGGAGGAATTAAGGATACAGCACCAAGAAACATCCTCTACCTTTTAAAACTGAAGCTTAGCAGTACATGGCTAAACACCATGAGCAATTGTTGGGATGGTGAACTGGGGAACTGGATTGGAAAAAATCCTAAAATCTTAATTCTCAGAAAGACAAAGAAACAACAATGCTGACACCTCAATACCCTTTAAAAAGCAGTAACCACCTTAACTATTTTCCTTTCAAGCTTCTTCAATTCTGCTTTTGCCACAGAGGAAGAACATCTTTTTTCCAAGCAGTCCTATGTTAGTTCAGGCATTTAACATACTTGGATATCTCATGAGGACTGATCTAAGAGTTAAAGAAGATGTAAAGAAACACTCCTGCTCTTGCAATCATACAGGGGCTGCAGCAGCTGTCTGATGTCAGGAATGGAGCAGAGCTGTTAAAAGTGACTCTAAAGACAACAGGACACAGAGATGCAACCAACATGAAAAAATCCTGCACTCTGAGAAGGAATCACTTCTTCTCAGGGGTTTATGGTTTTCTAGTCTTGCAAAGTCTCTTTTGTTTGGATACTTGCAGACACAAGAACAGACCGTAACAACTACATAAAAAATCTGAAAATTAACTGGAAATCTGATTATTTGATTTAAAAAAGTAAAAAAAACAGTGATTGTGAAAGATTATGAATTGTTCTTCTCTACCGGACTTTTAAAAAAGCCCACCTGTACTATTCTAGGCTCTGTATGAGAAAAAGAGAAGTAAAAGCCCTGTCACACATAGAATATACGATAAGGAATCAGACTGGTTTGGGTTGGAAGGGACCTTAAAGCTCACCTCTTTCCACTCCCCTTCCACTGCACTAGGTTACTTCAAGCCCTATCCAGCCTGCCCTGGAACACTTCCAGGGATGGGGCACATCCACCAGCTCTCTGGGCAGCTGTTCCAAGGACTGGAATAAATGGATTTTAGGGCGAGTGTCCCAAGGAGAGCAGCTCCATATGACATGGCTGATTTCCACAGCAAGCAGGACAGCGTGCAGGGGGCTCACGGGCAGGCTGACAGCACTAGTGCTGCTTATGCCCCGTGCTGAAGCAGATCTACCAAGGGAAAAGCTTCTGGGGTAGTTACAAGCATTGAAAGCCTCCAGCAGCTGGTGACAAAGTGAGCCAGCACTGACTGACCACAGCTGATGATCCAGAAAGACCATGGAGAAAGGTGCCCAGAGTATCCAGTGTCACCTGTACAGAGTAGAAAGTGATACCTACTAATCAACACTAGCCATATTAAGTGTTTTTCAGGGAGACAACACAACATCACGTAGAACTAATTCCTCATAACTTCGTCAAGTATGTGGCAATATTAAAAAGTTTTGCCTGTTCTCTAAAAGAACCGAGAAGGTTTTAACAGGGAAGTAATAAACACAGCATATATTCAACCACTCCTCGAGGAAGTGATCCATCTGTATCCAGAGCCTGATCAGGTTCCACTATTAGAAATCCTTGGTCTTTCAGGAAACCTCAAATGTAAAACTCCTTCTTTGATGTAATTATAATTTTGTAGCAACATCCTAAAGCAGAATATACACAGCTTGTGAAGACTGACTAAACATCAGCTAATCCCAGAAGAGATGGAATTGTTAAGAGTAAGTAGCCATATCCTCTAGACTTTTGACACTGGTCACTCTGTTTTAGATTCAAGAAGAATGTAAGCATGTCACAGACTAAATAAAATAAGCTATTGAATTTAAAGTCAGATGGTTCAAAAGAAGTGTTAGTATAAAGAAGTACCGTGGCAACTACACGTACACAGAAAGTTGACTCAAAAACCAATTGTACCTTCCCAACTTTGCCTGTGATTTACTTATGCTGTGCAGAGAATCTAAGGTTGGAAAGAACCCTGAAGACCATTGAGTCCAAGCAGCATCCCATCAGCTTTCTGTACTCCCTGTCTCGATGGTGGCTAAGGCAGCAGGCTGGCCATGGCAGCAGCACTTGCTACCTTGTTTGGCTACGTGTACTGACAATGGGGGACAACTCTCTCCCTCTGTGGTATTTTTTTAAACCCGATTATGCAGGCAGAGACCAAAGGAGAGATTTCTGCCTGTGGAGGAACTGTGGAAAGAGGTGAATTTGTACATAATACCCACAGTGAAACACCTCACTGGTTAGAGCAGTGCTGTGACACAGACATTGCAGTATAGTACTGTGGTGTCACAACAATCAGTGGAAAGACATTCCCTCCACACTTCCTCCTCCTGCAAGTCAGATCAAGACCTGATAAAGCAGGAATTCCCAGAAGTGATTGGACTGCTCCTCATCTCTAATTGCTATTGAAGAGCAGAGAGCCACAGCTCACAGCTTGGCAGACAGCTTCCACACAAGAAATAAACCACAATTTTAAGGAGCAGACATCACACAGACCCTAATCTGAATTTCTGTGACCACAATAAGCCAGAAGGAGTTTGTCCCACACTGCCTGAATGTGACTGGTGTTAACATATACAAAGCATGGAAGTGGCCATGCAACTGAGTTTTCATGTATTGGAGAGCAGAGCTGTTTAATTCTGATAGCCTAGAAATGACAGGATTACTATGGAAAAGAAACAACCAGATATATAAATTTGTTACAAAGCAAATGACTGCTTGATAAATGGAGTTAATTTCAACATTAGAGAAGCTGCATGGGAAGTGAAAGAGCAAGATTGACCTCTGAGTTGGCATAAACATTGGTCAACTGTTGTCCATATCCATCCAATTAAATATGGAAATTGCAGGAAAACTTGATGAATGAGCCCTTTGGAGTCAGCAGGGCTGCAGCAGCATGAACAGAACCCAAATTTAATCCACTGTATTTAGTTAATACTGCAATGAAATTAAAAAGGTCTTTAAAAAAAAACCAATACAGTTGTATGCTAGAAAGAATCTTAAGTACTAGACAAGTTGTCATTTACCCATGCTTAACATAAAATGTTGATCAAGATACTACAGTTATTTCCTGTTCTACATCTAGAGGAGCACTGTCATAAGTAACACAAGGACTTTCACCAGCAGTTAAGATTCTTAGAAAGTCCTTAAATAAATCTGAATACAACTGTTACAGGTTGGAAGCTGCAAGTATTTGTAAGTACTTAACAAGCTTCTTGGATCTTGTGACTGAAGTATTTATAGAAATATTTATTTCTATTTCCTGCAACACACTAGCATGCGAAAAAATCAGTAAATTCACTGTTTAATTGGACACAACTCCCCAGGGAGTCACACAGACCTGGTCCTGCAACAAGCCCTGCTCCTCCCCTCCCAGTGGAGGTGGAGTCGTGGTACTGGACCCAGCGGACAAAGGGATAAGACACAATTCTCCTGGGAAGTCAGAGGTGTCCTATGTTGGATCATGACAGTTTTTCCTGGCATACTGTAAAAATTGACCCAATGACAAGCACACCCCAGTGCCAGCCCACACCTGAATGTGCTGGTTTCTTACCCAAAACATTGTGCCAGCTGATGGAAACCAAATAAAACATGCAGGTCTGACCCAACCAGCTACCTTAACTTTTGACCCAGCTCCTAGTCTGCCTATCCAAGAAGGACTTGGGTTAAAACCTAAAAGCAAATTACAAGTGGTTGTGTGGGCTGCAAAGGAAAGAACAGATCCACAGAGTTGAAGATTTTAAGAGATAAACACTGTTACAAAATGATAACCTTACTGAAAACAATGCAATTTGTGTACAAAACTGATAAATATCCTGAAGTGTTACAAGAAATAGCACAGAGCTGTAAAAGCAGTAAATAGTTGCATTTTCTATACTGCAGTACAGGTAACAGAAAGGATCAGCTTCTCAAATCACAACCCACTACACGTCCAACAGGAAGTGGAAGTGGCCAACCTGCCAGGCAGGACATGGTGAAGAAGCAGCTTAGGTGAAAGACAGCCAAGGAAAGAGCACTGTGGGTGATATGTTATTGTATAGATGATATATTTCTCCCATGTAAGTAATATTAATGAAGTAGTAACTGTGAGTTTAGCACCTATCAGTTAATAGTATTAATTATATTAAGATACACATTTCTTTGTTAGAATTGCCATTTCAAAAAAAAGATAGGCCTGGGCTACCTGTTTGAAGGGATCCTTTTAGATCCAGCATTCAGTGCCTCACTTCTTAGAGGGAAGTTGCTGGTTTTTCAATGGAACATTTTTATCTGAAGTTTCCATTAAATTAAATGTGGGCATTTGTAGGAGAAGATTCAAGTAAAAATGATCCACTTTAATGGTATGAACATTTTAAAAGGTAGAGATGACTCTGTAGCTTACCAATTTTGTATAGAAAATTTGTCACATGAGAGTGCTAAATTACAGCATTACAGAAACTGAAGCTGTCAGGGCTATCAGTGAAACCAATAAATGAATCTCTACATGGTGGGACAAGTACATGACTGGAACAGTTATGGAATGTACAGTACTACTGACTGTATGGACAGCTGCAATTCCTACTAATCTTCGGCTCACCAAAAATAGACAAGTTTTAAAATGGAAATCTAAGGCACACAAAATACCATAATGATTTGATGTATACTGTATATTACATAGTCAATAAGCATAAAACTGCTGGTACAAAACAATGGCATAATATTGGTTCTGTTTCATCATTATTTACAATCCCTTCATATCCGCTAGTTGAACTAATAGTAAGCTTTGAACTAAAACCTGCAGCATACCTGGTTTTTACAGGTTTTACTTAAAATAGGTAAGATACAAAGAACTGGTTCAATTCCTCCATCCTCTGCCATGAATAGCTTTGTCAATTTGAACAGGAACTGCAGAACTGAACCCAGGATGGTTACATAGTGATAGCTACTTCAGACCTGGCTCCAGAAGAGTCTCCTGGGTATACAGCCGCACCAAAGGATATGTAGCACCAAGGTCCTGACTGGCTCTGTGTGTTCCAAACACCGCGGATGGACTTTTCGTACCAAATGGAAATTGGAAGTTCTTGCACTTCAGCTCCTCAAGGAAAAAGCACCTTGTCTTTAAATAAAGCAGATCCGGATAGTTCATATTCCTCTATACAGCACCACTACAGTATAATATGATCAAGTATATTATTAGTATGTTTTCACACTGGAAAAGTGACTTCATTCTGCCTGCTGGTCCAGGCAGAGGAGGGACAGCTCTGCCTGTGGGCCTGCTCCAGACCAGGAAGGCCTGGGGTCAGTGCTCCTCCTGCCTCCAGCCAGCTCACATGGAAGAAGTTGCAGGATGAGGTCAGTCCTTAGCTAATGTTGTCATTTGGTGATTTGTTTAAATAAATAAGTTTAAACAAGAAATACATAGGAGAGGAGAATCAGAAAGAAGAGTGGGATGCTACAGTATTTAAAAGCAATGGAGTGTCTGTTTTTCCTCTGGTTTAGCAAATTTCATTTCATGATATGTCACTTTCTCAACAGAAATGAAGATCATAAATTTCAAGGAAGGATACAACCTTTTTCATGTGAAATGTGCTTCCAAAATTTACAAAACATTTTTGTAAAAATACTGAACTCAGAGTTAGTCAACATTACAGATAGGCTATTCTTAACAAAAATTTTGCTGCTAAATATTAGAAATTTGATATTGATCATTTTCCAACACTTCTTTTGTATTTTTCCCAAATTATTTTTTTCTATCAGAATAGAATAAGTCAACTCTAGGGGGGTAACTTTTTATCCCAAAACAATCCTACCCCTGAGGCATTAGGAACATTTGGTTGCCATGTTAACTTAGAAGGCTGAAAACAAATGGGACTGATGCACTTATTGCTCAAAGAAACCATAACAAATGCTGCCTTTAAAAAAAAAAAACAGATAATATTCATAACTCCCAATAGCAACGCACATTTTGACCAGACATCTCCTCTTTCATGATTGTACACTCTCTTGAAAAAAATAAAAAGGTTCTATAATTAATAACTGTTTGTTTATATGCAAAATAAAATCTTCAGTGAAAAAGGGCAAATTAAAAACAACCACATATGCTATCAGCATACATCCTGCAGCTGTAACACCATGGAACTCTGCACAGCAAGAACAAAATAATTTCTTCTGTAGAGTATGCACAAACCTTAGACAATATGATCCTTATACTATACTATTTCAAGTTAATTTTAAAAATAGAAAGTGCTTTTAAAATATATATTTACAGCTTAGAAACAACTTCCAGCCATCATTACCAATAACTTCATTCTACTGACGAATCTAAAGAACAAAATTAGTTGGTTTTCTAAAAGATTTGTCTGTAATTTGGACTACATAGCAATGGTTGGAAGTTGTTAAAGCAATGGCACCATGAAGTAATAATTCAGCTTATTTATTTTTAACTGTTTGATGTGGTTAAGCACCAAGAGCTGTGTAGAGCTATAACTGTATAACTTGATTTAACACCATAAAATGTGAACCTGTTAAAATAGCTATAAATGATTTTTGTAGTAAACAGACGATTTAAAGCACCAAAATATAAACTCCTTAAGGTAATAAACTGAATGATTCAATCAAGGTTAATAACATAAACAAAATCTTTCTTTAGAATGTATTAAAACTATACAACTTTTTTTTTTGCTTAAAATGTGCTTGAGCACCACCAAATGTTAAAGTCACAGTTTAAGAAGAAATCCCCCCCTTTTGTTTTTACCTCAGCCTTAAAATGGTTGAGATGAGCAAATAGTAAACGACGGGAGACTTGTTGTTGAACAGCACCTTAAAGAAACACCGTGTGACTGCAGTGGGAGGGCCCAGCACAGGACACCTACGCCCAGTGGTTGTAGGGCCCTGCCACCCGTGTCAGGGCGTATGAAGATACTGTGATCACGTTATCCTTGGTTACTGTTAATGCTGTGCGGGATGGAATTTGGTTGAACTCATTGTCTTCATAAAAAATATCTCTGTTTTCACCCGGTTGCTTTGCTTTTCTGTTGCTAGAGTTCACTTCAGGGCTCTCTGTTCCTAATCGTTCAGCTTCTTTTTCTTTTTCTCTCGCCCTCTCAGCCATCTTTGCTTCCCACATGGCTAAACCATGTTTTGGCTCATTTAAATTTTTGTGTTGGTAAAAAACTAAAGAAATTCTTGTGGGATGATTACGGTTGGGTTTTTTAATCGGTGTGGTAGCATGAAGTTCGCGTCTTGCACATTCAATTAAGATAGAACCATGAGAAGGTGCCACAGCAACCCCACCAATGTCATCATCCAAAAAATTGTGCTCACTGTCTGACCACAATTCCTCAGTCTTTTCTTCAGAGTCAGCCGGCTGTCCCAGGGCACCGTTCTGGTTTTCATCAGCACAGTCCAAGTCACAGATCTGTCCTGGATGGGAGCTGCCCTTTTCCACCGGGCACCCATGGGAACAGTCGGCTGCGGTTCCGACGGCGTCCTTTGCCGAAGAGCTTAGCGGGACTGATGAGTCACAGGAGCTGATCATCTCTGAGGAGGGAGAACTGTCCAACTCAAGCTGACAATTCTGTTTGTCTGGCTGCTGTTCAAGTGTGGTGGGCAGGGGCTCTTTGTGGGCTGGGGGGCCTGGAGCAGTGACCTCAGGAAGAATGGGTGGCACGCCGTTCACTTTATCATTCAGCAGAATTCCAGTATAATCTTTGACTGACACGTCAAAGCTCTTGCAATTAACATAAGGTGTTACGTGAGGTTGCTTGGTACTGCATTCAAAATACCCGTAGGGAACTGAAAAATCTTGTTGAATATTAGTCACTGCAGTTAGGCCAGACTTATGTGCGAGAGATGGATAAGGATGTAAACTATCCACCTTAAAGGGGGAGGAAGCCGTGTACTGCTTTAATAAAGAGCAATTTTTAGTAGTGTTTGAAGTATGTTTCATGGCATAAAGATGGCTTGAAGTCTCCATTTTTATTCCAGGTTTTAAAGCATCTGTTTTGTTCCCTAGAAGAAATGCACACCAAAGTGTAAGTACTACTCAATCAATAAAATACCTCTCTTATATTTTCATACTTGCTTTCTAACATAAAAAACACACACTGACTACAGATTTTTCAAAATTATTATTTTTAGCTTTCTGCAAGTATCTCTATGACTGTACATCTCCATATATCACATATATACACATATATTTATCATATATATACGCACACACACATATATATATGTATACACACACACACACACACACACATATATATAAAATAACCTTGCTCAATTAATGCCTTAACCTTTTCCAGCTGCTAGTATATAAAATAGAAAGGTATTTCACTGAGGGATGCAGAAAATAAACCGATAAAATTAAATAACCATTAATTCCCAATTCACACAGCCCAGTCCTACAAAAACGCTTCCCAGCAGCTGACTGCTGGCATTCAGTTTTTACATAATTGATAAAATTCAGTATGAAATTCAGGCTGTGAATCAGTCAAAATTCTGACCTGCCTTAACCCCATATTGTGATCAAAGGAAAAAGCATATTTATGGCTCTTGTCCATTACAGCAAAAACAGTTACTGAGTTGCAATGATTCATGCATTCCAATAGTGACTCAGAAATTGCCTTCAAAAAAAAAGTATCTGGCAACATGCTCCAGGTAAATCCATCCTTATAAAATGAATTTTGAGTCCTGTGATTTGGCTGTCTTGCACCTTTCATCTAATTGCCTCATTCTACCAGATCTCCGTGCAGGCATCCTTGTTCAGTTTCCGTCAGCTCCTTAACCAGTTTCCAGCCACGGCTGCCTGCTGCTGGCCCTGACTGGGAACGGGCTCCTCCCAGGACAGACTCATCGTGGGCTGGTTCAGCCCACAGCCCATGGGAGCGATGGGGAAGAATCCCATCGACTGGGATGGGCTTTGCACCACGCTCTGCCATGGCTTTACACATGTCTTGCTGGCAGACTGGTACCCCACAGAGAGCTCCTGCTTACTCTCACAGGACACTGTCAGTGTTTTGTCTTTATTCCCTGAACACACAGAATGGTTAATTGTTTTACACAGCGCAGAAGTAGTATTCTTTCTTCTACTCTGTCTCCTCGTAATTTATAAATCAGTGATGAATTAAAAACATTCCTCCCACAGGAATGCAGAAAAGTCAAATGAGATAATGACAGGCACATAGTTAATATGCAGAAACCGCACACTGTATGGGGACATGAGGAGGCTACATCTTTAAAAACCTTTCTATGAAATAAAACACAAAGCATTTAATGACTTTAACAGCCCCCACCTCAGAGCAAGGCCTTTGCCCTAAAGATTTCAAACACAGCATTTGAGAATTGCACTCTCCATCACCTCAGGAGAGAGATGTGTTCTGTGAAAATAAGTTTTAACAACCCTCAGCATTCAATTATGGAAGTGAAGCAAATGGATTTTATTTGTTTTTAAATGTTATTCCCCCCCTACCTCCCCAAAATGAAGATATTCTTTGAAACACATTTACCTGCGTTATTCCTCCCCTTAAAAACGCTACATAGGTCTGGATGTCTCTCATGAAATTCAAAATTACAGCAAATGCGCTAGTTTTCCTCTCTTCTTCCTAACAGGCTGTGCTTTAATTTTGTTTCTTTTTCACCTGCTAATCAGAGAATTTAATTTCATGGCTTCTTCCACCTCTTCCTTCTTTTCTGACTGGCCAGTCCTATCCAACAGCCCTGGCCTTGGAGGGCTGACCCAAGGTGTGTCCCCAGGTATGGCAGCACAGCCCAGCACAGCACTGCCCACGGGGCACAGGAACCAGCACGGCCTCCTGGGGGAGGCACCTGCTGCTGACAGACTGCACCGCCCTGCAAGGGACAATCTGCACTGCCATTTGATAAAACCCGGGGCATTTTACACATCTCTGGCTGTGCAGCAGCCTTCATGCCACTGACAGGGAAGTGTCACAGCTCAGATTCTGAGAAAGCCATTATCTGCCACAGGAAGTGGAGAACACAGTTCTTGTACTTTAAAGTGACACAAATTCAAGTTGCTTATTTAGGTAAACATTCCAAAAGCGTTCTTTCAAGATGGTCAAATTGCCATTATTTGTTAGAATAAGGGAACTTGGAAATACTTCACAGGTGATCACAGACCACCAATAAACTATTTCTGGATGGTCACCTGGGGTTTTCTCTGCCCCATGAGACAACACTGGCTACAGTGACTCGCTCATTAACCCCTAAAATGGAGAATATACAAGTGGTTTATTTTAAAGAGGCTTTTCCCTCCCATCAGATGTGTAAGAGAACACGGAATCAGAACGGACTGGTAGAATTTCCTAAGTATCACTCACCTAAACAATGCAAAGTGTTGCCAAGATTTTCTGGGGCTTCAGTTTTCAGTTTTACTGGTGTTGAATATTTTTTATCTATTAATGGCTGCTTTTCAGTCGGGGTCCTCCTTGTGTCCGGTTTCTTTTTCTTGGTAGCTCTGAGAGGCTCAGCCAACATCCGCACTTCTCTGGGGAACGCTGTGAGCACCTGTATGGCTCCGGCTTTTATCTTGGCTTCCAGGCCCTCTTCAGTGCCAAACTCATCTGTTTGGGAGATCTTGTAGAGAGGCAGCACGTGCAGCTGCTCATCGCTTGGAATCACCCCCACTCTCCGGTTGTCCTCCTTGGTTAAGGTACACACCTGGCAGGAGCAGAATGGGTTACAAATAAACCACACACACAAAACATGAATTACATAACAGCTCAGGCACTCATCCTAGGCTTCACTGCTGACTCCTATTCTATGGCCTCAACACTATGGGGCTTTCAAATGCAAACATCTGACAAATAATTGTTTGATCTATGATGACACAGAAAAACTATTACTACTTTAAGTACTAAGTACTTAAAGCACTGCATCAAGGCACGTGTCTTGGATGAGAAAGTGAAACTTTGTCACAGCTTACAGTATCCACAAATATATGCCAACCTTGGTAAATAATCTCAGCTGTAAATAGACTGTAAAGTTCCTAAGCATTCTGATTATTTTAATACATGCATACATCATTGATGTTCAGATTAATTTTCAAGGATTACAAAATATGAAAAAATATTATTGCATTAAACAAAGTGTCTATGATTTGGAATTTATTCCATTATTTCAAATTGGTTTTGTTTTTGTTTTGGCTGGTAAATGAGAAGACCCCCAAACCAGCACAAACAGTCACTCATACTGCTCTGTATGTTTTGCAAAACACACCTCTGACTCCCTCCCTCTCTCAGCACTTTAACACACAGCTGTAATTAACTCACCGGACCCAGGAAATGTTCTCTTCGACCACTGCCCTACTTCCTGTTATTCTCAGTTGTGAGATCCTGGAGCCCAGAGCAGAGTGCTGATTATCTCCAGTTTGATGAGTGCACATCAGAAATGTGAATAAATATTCCAACTTATTGCAATCATTTTCTTGCTGTCATTATAAATGCTGAACGTTTCCAACACTCTGAGTTCCAGCTGTTACCAACACTAACCCATCCCCTTGAAAGCAGCGCTGACACTGGCACTGCGATCCCTGGTGTTATTCCCAAGGGATGGCAACAGCTCGGTGTGCCTGAGCACTGGTACAAACCTTCACCTTCTGCAGCTTTGGCACTCCCAAGTGACTGCTACATGGCTAGAGAGCCATACGTGGATATGGCTTAGGGAAGCTGCTGTTCCACAGGAGTTACCACCTACACACATAAAGGAACAGGAGCACCATCCAAGGATGAGATGATACTCCCTGAATGGAAGCTTAGCATTCCATCATTCTGTAGGCTGAATCTGATGCCTATCATAAACAGGCAATCCAATTTACCAGAATTTTGTCACCATGCCTAACGTTCCAGGAGAGAAGAATGTTATTATTTAGGGGATGAAAAAAAACAAACTTTTTTTTTTTTTAATAGCACAGCTTTTGCATAAAGGCATCACAAAATTTCTAGAAAAATAAAATTACAAAACCACAAACTAAAAAAATCCTGAACCAAAAAAGTGGTGGCTTGGGCTTTATCAATAGCTCTATGCAAAGCTTGGCAGTTGCAGAGCAGCAAAAGGAGGAAATCTGAGGGGCAGAGAGAAGGAAGAGCTTTTCAGGAGGCAGTTGGAAGGGATGGAGAGAGGGTTCCAAGGCAGTTAGCAGCTGCTTTGTAGCGCTCACTGAGGTACTCACCTCCTTCTGGGCAGCCTCTGCACTGTGAGGCAGATTTAGAAAAAACAACAAGTTGTTCTGTGAGCAGCAATTGGCACCTTGCTTCCTGTGGGCTTCTGCATCCTGAGTCCCACACCCCCAGGCCCAGCAGCGCTCCCTGTCCCGCCCTGCTCTGCCCTGGGCTCGGGGCCACCTCGTCCCCATCCGGCTCCGCTCACTCCACAGTGACACTGCACAGCTCACACACAGCAAGAGGGTCAAACCTCCAGAGACAACTCCATTTCTGCCAAGGGCAGTGACATTTGGCTGAAACTGGTCAGCAGATGCCACATTATTCAGGAAGGATGAGAGAGAGTTGGACAGAGAGCATTATTATATATGAGTGATGTTTTTAGAAAGCCCAGTGCACGCTTCCCTGCTAAATTATAAACAAAAGCAGGAATAAAAGTCAGCATGGGAGGGCCCAGATCCCACTTGTTTGTATCAGAAAATTGGCAGTGATCTTTTAGAATGCCATGTCCTGCTTGTGTCTGGCCCATGCACTAGTTTGAAAGAAGTCCTGAGGATTCAATCCACAATATTTATTATTTTGAAAATTGAGGCCCTCATCCAATTTATAATTATAAATTTCCATGCAGATGCCAACACCCTGTGGAACAAGAAAGATGAAGAACTGTTTTGAGGACCTGAACAAGATGAGGGCTGTACTATATTGACAAAACTATGGTGAAAGTACTTCCAACTCCAGCACACCCTGTATATTAAATACTGACTTCAAATACGTATTAGGAAATTAATGTATAACCAAAATTGTATCCAGATCTGAAGACCAGTGCATCTACAGCCTAAATACCATAACACACATTTTAATACATATATACTTTCACAGTTAGTGCCCCCTTAATATATTTTAACATAAAAGTGAGGGTGCTCGGGCAAACAGGTAACGAAAATAATGATAGGAGAAAACCAGCCATAAATCAAGGTAGTACAGATTAACTAATAACTTGCAGCTAAAGGTGGTAATTCACCAAATGAGAATTATCTGCTTAAAAAAATACTCCAATATTCAAATCTGTGCAAAATATTCCATTAAGGAACTTAGGAGCCATTACTGAGAAGTGAAAAGCAGTATTCTCCATTAGTACTGACATTGCTGCAAACTGACCAAAATTAAACACAAACATGAGAAAGCCATCAAGTCTGTTAAAGGCCATTTATAGCATAAAGCTGCATATCCTGCTACTCTGCTTTTTCCAGAACAGGCAGCTAAATCATCCAGGAGGCTCAAAGGCCAAAGAAATGTTGGCCAAATGGTCTGTTTAGGTTTCCAATGTGCTTGGTGATCAAACTCATTACCTATTCTGGGTTTAATGATGTCATGGTAAAAGTTGCATGTTTATGAAACTTGATTATTATTCCCTTCATTTAAACTTAAAATGCACCAGGAACTCAGTGCAATCCCCTCCAGACAGCCATCTGTAGCCACACAGCTTCCAATGTGTTATTCTGGGTCTCTTTGATCTGCCTGTGTCCTCTTGAACCTCACATGTAGAAATGATGGAGCCTTTTCCACTGTGTTGTAATAACAGATGTTTTACATTCAAGTTTCAGCAGAGCAGTCAAACAGCCTTTCCAAACCTGGGAGATGGAATCAGGTTTACTACACACCCCTCCCTGTGCACAGTGGGTGCCCCTGGGGACCCAGGGACTGCTGCAGCCCTGCCCACCATTATGCATAAAACATCTTTGCTTTTCCTTTGCAGCCAAGACAAACCACGTTGTTCTGTTGGCCTGGTCTACCCTGAACTGTTCTGTATGCTGATCAGAACCAGGGAACCCCAAACTTATTTTCCTTTTTGCCCACTTCATTCCCCCAAGCCATCAGACAAGTGACACAGGTACAGCACAGGAACCTCTCTCTGGGAGCTCACAGGTTAGCAGAGTGAACCTCCCATGTTTTGCCATTTGCACAATAAAAAAACCTAACAAATTCTTCCTTTACAGGCTCAGGGGTTCATCTTTCCTCCTACCTGTGATAAGCTGAAGCACCCATTGCAGCATTTGGTACTGCTGCAGCCCCCACAGTGAGCGGGGAGTGCACAATGTGGTGTAAGCATTCACAGACATCCTGCCGGGCTGCAAAGGCCTGGAGCCCTGTGCCAGCGCTGTGATGGGCTGTGCCTGCCAAAGTACAGCAAGGTATGGCAAAAGAGAGGGTTTGGGGGTTTTAGCTGAACACCAAAGAGTTTGTTGACAGACTGTGTTTGTCAATACTTAGCTCTACTGCCAGTAATAAATTTCATAATGTAGGTGCCCTCAAAGCATAAATTTATCTTCCATCCCCTCTTCCCAATGTCTGCTGCAGACTGTGTGGCACCAGGGATCAGACAGAACTGCAGCTGGTCTCTCTCCTTCCTCACCCCAGCAACAAGGGCACCCTGCCTCCTTGGATGAGCAACACCCACACACAAGCTGCAGAACCAGCATTTTTGTCTCAGTCTCTTTTAAATGCCAAAAAGAACACTGCCAGTGCCTTAAACGGATTCCCACAGGTATGAAGAACATGACCCTTCACAGCTAATCTTATAAAGAAACAAAAGTACTTACATTTCACAGGCTCCATCAATAACTATAAAGCTTTTATTTGTGTTGCTTATTTAGCTTCATTACCATAAAGAACATGCACCCTAACACTGCAGCTGTAACATACATCAGTGGCCCATAGGAGAATGTTAAGAGATGACAAAAAAGTCTAAGTAAAAATGAATGGTATATTTATTGCCTTAAAGGCTCTTTAAAAAACTCAATTGCTAGGCAGAAATTATTTTTGCTTCTTTCAGACAAACACATTAGTTTACATCTCTGTAGAACTGTCATTCTACTACCGAGCAAGCAGGGAGTGTTTGTTTTTAGCTTTCTACCAGAAGCAGTGTAAATTCAGAGCTTGACTTTGCTAGCCAGGAACAATGTTTAGCAACTCAAATCTTCAGTGGTAATTACCATGTATTGGTAATCCCCGATTTGTTTAAGTTAAGGTGTACTATTCTCTCTTGTATCTCCAGAGGGCATTTCCAAGACACTCCCACTGCTAACACAAACTTTACAGGATTATTAATTTTCAGAGTCACATACAAATAATGCAGCTGATCAAACACACATACTGAGAAAAATGCAAGAATGTTTCAAAATATATTCTTTTAAGTGTACAATAAATTTATTCCTTACTATTAACCTCATTTAAGTCCTTTGCTGAACTTATGTCTGGTTTAAACAATTTGAATAGACTCTGGTTTTCTTTTCTTTGGGTGCCCCATGCAGAATTCCTGTTCTACTTGCAGTAAAAGTGATTTACCAATGATGAAGGGAGAAAACAAAAAGGTGGCACAATAAGAGAGCCAGCAGCATTTGCAATTATCACTTACAAGGCATTTACTTTAACCATTTTAGCCTGGAAGAACTTTCAGTTTTAGAAATTTTTTGAGTTCCTGTAAGGAGAAAGGGAAGAAATCTCTAACACCACTAACGAGGGCCAAGATGACAAGTACACCGATAGGGACTTCAAAATGTAAGGCGTGACAAGCAGTTAAAAAAACAAGTGAAAAATAGTAAAGTCATGGATGCTAGAGGTTTTTAGTGCAGTGCAAAATGTTCTCATTCTGTTCATTACCACATTAGGAGAAAGCAATCTCTGTGAGAACTGTCACCTCAGAATTGTATTTGCACTCAGTACATTTTACAGACAAAATATGTCAACAGTTATGTAAATATCCCCTCCATCATTATGATCAGTGATTTACAAGAAATCATCATGTATTTTAAGCTAATTATGCAGTCACACAGCACCTTCTGAAATGAGACAGGAATGCAGGAGGTGCTGGTATCATGTATACTAATTTCTTTTTGTATTCTTACCAATAGATTTCCTATGGTAGTACCAGACTTGGTTATAAGCCAAAACTAACTAATTTTGATTGTCATGGAAATCTGGACTGAAGCAAGCCCAGAATGTCCTGCCACCTTGTTTGCAAAACCCAACATTTTCTGCTTTAGGCTTCCAATCCATGTGACTGTAACTGTGCACAGACAGGGAACAGCAAACACTGTGTGTCCTGTGACCACAGGCACAGCTCCTCACTGGGGAGGCTGCACAGACACCACGAGCTAACTCCCAACTCCAATTCACCTTCATAGTGCTCCAATTCAAGCAGGTACACTCAAGTGTTGATACTTACAGCTGTTTTCTATTTACAAACAGCCCCTTGCTGCAAGTATACTAAAATAAAGAAAAATCCTGTCTAAATAAAGAGAACACAGGTATGCAGCATTTATTTGTGAGCGAGCTACCCATGCAAACCAGATTGCAAGGCAGAGTTTTCAGCAGTTAGAATTGGTTGGTCACATTCTGCAAAACTGACAAAATTTGGTAGAACTTGGTAGCAAGTGATAATGATAAGCATACAACGACCTTCCACAAGCTGTAATGTTCTATGCTTCTGAGACTTGGAATTACTTGAAAACACACCACATAGAATCCATGAAGTATCAACACCAGCAAGATCATGTGAAGCTGAAATGACAGCAGGTGCTTACAGATAAATCCAGTTGTAGAAATATTCCCTAATACATTCCTCAAAAAAGGTTTCACTGTTTCTCCAGGTGCTTCTGGCCATAACTTATGACTTTTTTTGGGATCCATTATGGCAAAATTTGTAGCAGACTTAGCTGCCATTTCATCTCTAATTTAAGAGGTAATAGAGCACTTAAATTATTCTTTTCAGAACATCTAAACTTCATCAAAAAGCAAATGTACTTTGTCAGACAAGGAGGTCTCATTTTCAAGTTTAGAATCTTTAAGGGCATCAAATTCCTATGCTTCAGAAGCAATTCTGCCATGCATACTTCCAACACTAAGCAAAAATAATAGTCTGTTGAGGACTGGCATTCCTGGTGGATTCCATAGTTGCTTCCATACTTGAAAGGAATGAACATTTTCTCCCTTTACAAGCACAAAATTAACATTAAACAATTGTACCAGTCACTTCATTGCTGTCACATACAAATGCTCAGTGTTAACTATAGGTGCAAATGCAACACTTTACTGAATCACAGTAACACAATAATTCAGTTTGCATTTCCAAAAAAAGAAAAAATTCTAGAGTAAGCAGAGCTTTTAGATAGATTTTTTTCAAGATATACATCCTTTGATAGAAAAGTTTCTCTTGTTACCTGTACTGCTGCGCAAGAAGCCACCCTCATTATTCAGAGCACTGTGATGCTTCAGCTGCTCAAAGAATACTGCCAATTTTTTCTGCTTTGATCTTGTCTTTCTTCAACACTACGGTCTTAATTTCTAGAAGATCACTTAACTGAGTAATTTCCAATCAATTTTCTCACTGGCAATCCATCAACGTATTTCATACAACAGCCACACCAATCTGTTGGTTTTCCATTCACACTGAGATTTAAAGACTGTAGTGGTTACCTGGCTCCACCACAATCCATACTGTCTACTTCCTGACCTGGAACTACATTAACATGAAACCTGCTAAGCACCTAGTGCAAGAAAGTGAATTTGATGAGTCTGGGAGAGGTAAGTTACTAATTAATTTGTTTGCTTTAGCTCTTCCTCTACAGAGATCTGTACAGCTCCTTGGTTAGACAATTATTTGCCTTTAACACCAGCTCTTTCCCAGGAATAACTTATCTGCCCTCTGCCCAGGCCTCTCCAAAGGACCAGGAGTCTTTACAGAATGAAGGTATTTTGTAGGAAGGATCAGTCCCATCCCCTTTTTGATCTATTATGCAATAAAATTAACTGATGTCCTCTGTAGACAGTAACAAATCTATGCAAATAAGATGGGCATGGATAAATGGCAACAAGCAGTTAATTTTGAAGCAACGTCAAAACCGTGATGGAACTGAACCCACAAGCAGCTCCCTGGAGCCTGCAGTCACAGCAGCCAGAGCACAAGCGAGAGCTGTGTACGTACCACGGTGCTGCCGTTGTGCATGTTGTGGGTGTCCTTGTGGGCGTGGGCACAGAAATCGATGCACGCCGTGACCCCGGAGAAGGGCCGGCCGTCCTTGCAGCCCAGCCGGCAGTCGGGGCCCATGTGCTCGTTTTCCACCTGAAAGGAGAACACACTACAGCCACTGGGCACGGCAGCGTGCCTCTGCAACCCCACAGCCACCAACAGCTTTGTGACAGAATCAAGGCAGCCAGGCAGGCTCAGTGATTCCCATTTGCCTATGGAACATCTGTGGCTGGACACCAGCAAGATAATCAGGTCAGTCACACTCCAAATGTCTTGGATAGTAAAAACATTTTATTTACAGTATTCTCTCTAAGCATTTTTCACATTTAAAAATACAGTGCTACTTAAGCACCATAAGTAGCTTAAGTACCTCAAGTAAAGAGGGGCTGTGTATGGAAACCTGCCAAATGCACTGGGATTCACGGCCACAGGGAGGGCTGCAGCTCCACCCAGAACACGCTCTGGGACTGCTCCTCGGATTGAAACTCTTTATCAGAGCTGGATCTCACGCACCCACCTGGTTCTGGAAAGCTTCTGGAGCCAGCTTCTTATAAACCGGAGCCACATCAGTAGCTAACGTTTGCAAATTATTTTCAAGAAGTTCCTCCTGCAGGGAAAGGCAACATTCAGTGCTGCAGTTAGCTTTGAAAGAATCTCAGCCAGTTTAGAGATGCCCAACAGGTCAGCTTCTACCTCATATTTTATTAAACTGACTTCTGTTCTGCTGCCCTTTGTCACTAACCATAAAGGTCTGCTTTTGCATGACTAAATCACCAAAGCTGTTAAACAGAAATCAGCCAAATAACAATAGAGGGTACCTGCTAGGTCACAGCAACCCAGCACACAGGAACTAATTTCTGCACCATTTTCCATATGCAGTCAAGGAGTGAGGTATGTTGCACACAAAACCAGAAGTAACATCCAGAGGAGAAAAATCACACCCCAAGCTGAGTGGGGATGGAAGCCCACGTTTTCTGTTAATGTTTTGCTTATGGGGCCTTAGCCTATGCAGACACACCATGCAAGAAACTCCTAACAGCATTTATCTTCAGTTCTCAGGTCTTCTCTCATACTGCAGCAGAAATTTCAGCAGGAACATTTGTTAATTGTTTTGTTCTTTGGAGGGGCAAAAATCAGGACTTAATGGAAATAACTACTAGATTCAGAAATAATATTCCCTTTTTTAGGCTAATCCATATAAACAGAGAATTAGTTAGGTGGGCTTCTACCACAGTGTCATATTTAAGCTCTTATTTGTAGAAACAATCCCTAAATTCCTACCCTGTGCTTTTGCTTTTCCAGGAAAATTACCAACCAACTGGGAAAGCAGAGGGCAGTGACAGACTCCCTAATTTTTTTTCTTCCAAGGACCAAGCTTTGAGAGACAACTGCAGCTTCAGTTTCTCACAGTGCATAGTGGCAAAATGAAGCAAGCTGTAATTTTTTGTTTAAAAAACCCACTTATCACCACACACTATAAACACCAACATACATAAACACCAGGTGACTTCACTTTTTTCAATGGGCTATTACATTACAAGATGATACTGTATTTTTAACTTGTACTAAACCCAGTTTTATCAGCTGTAAATGGCTACCACAAGATTTTCTGAACCACATTAGCTAATGTATCCTTAATTATCTATCCTACCAGGAGGATATCTATCTTAGGAACCATTCTTTCCTCAGTATATTACACCCTTAACCTCATCTTATTCAGCATCAGAAACCTATAAAGAAAATGTGTGCACAGAATGCTCCATGCATAGCATTATACAGGGGGAGAACCTAAGCACACAGGCAGTGGCAAAAGACAGAGAAGGAATGGGATCCCTAAAATGGAAGAATGCCCAATAAATACATTATCCTATAAAGTAGAAGTTTATAAAACAAACTCCCTCTTGAGACTAGGAGAGCTGGGTTTGGCTGTAGAGCCTCAGGAAGGTGTTCAGAGAGGAGGGCAGAGGGGCAGTGTGCTGTCTGAGGCAGAAGCCCCACCTCGTGCTCGAACGAGGTTTGTGAGCACCCACAGTGCCATGGACTCCACATGGCTGGAGGAGACTGGGGGCTTGCACTCAGTGCATGAGAAATGCTTCATAAACGCTTTTAGGACAACAAGTCAGGAGCTGGGAGCAGTATTTACCTGCAGTGAATCAAGTGACACCTATCAAGAAAGAAGGGATGTTTCACACTGTGTGCACATAGAAAGATTACTGCAGGGTAACTCCAACAGAGAAACTGCGTGCCCAACAGTGCCCAAAACATGTCAGCCATGCGAGGAAAAATGTGGTACTTTTACCTAGGAGATCCATAGGGAAGTGGGGTAACACACACCTACAGTCAGAAAAAAAGGCACTTTGGAGTCACCCTAAGAAGTCTCTGTTCACCAGGCAGTGGTTACCACTTACAACACTTTTATTCCTACTTCAGGAAAATATTTTCAATGTCAAGGAACTAACATGGCTGGAACTTTATGGCATCACTAACACTCTTAAGCAGCAATTATGGTATAATTTCACTGCATTGCAATTGAGTGTATTCATTCCTTTGAAACTATTTTAAAAAACATGCTGTCCACAGGAAAAACCACTTTATTCTTGGTGACAGAAGGAGCCCAGGCTGTCAGCTGGTCCTACAACAGTGGGAAGGCAGTGCAACCCCAACGTACAACATTTTCTGTGTCAAGGCAAAAGGCCTGAAACCCTGAGCCGCAAGCTTGGCCCTTAGAATAAGGCCTTTACTTCCAAAGAATAAAAATTTCACACAGAGTTACATACTGAGCTAAACTGCATGCAGAAAAGCATTAAGAATAATTTTATAGTTCATAAATATATAGTAATTATTTCACTGAATGAAATCTCACTGTCATTTATTCTAAATACTACAGTTATAAAAACGTTGTTGGGTGTGAGTCTGTGGTAAGTTACACACATGTGGGAGAAAGAAGGGGTGGAGAACATCTAGTTCTGAAAATCATCAGAAAAGGCATTTTGATAAAAAACCAAATAAATCTTACTTGTTTAGGGTCATCAGTGAGAAGCCTAAATTTCCTGGGGTTTTTGCTCCTGGCAAACTTACAGCCATTGAAATACATACTCCATGAACAGCCAAATGAGAATGATGCTCCACAAGTTTCTGGGTCAAGTCCTTGACATGCACAAGTACGACTACAAAAGGAAATAAAAACGTATCAGGTCAGCTGGCAACACAGCTCTTGGGTCTGGGGTTTTATTTAGGTCAGTGCTATTTTGCTATTTATTTTATAATGCAGAGCATAACAAAGAAATTTGTGAAATTCACGGTTTAACGAGGTATTTTGTTTTAAGAAAATACTCCTGTGTAGAGGGCTGACTTTTCTCCTTGAAAACAGTCTCAAGTTCCTCAACATCCAATTCTGGGACAGAAATATAAACAGTTACAGCTATATAAATACACCCATGCATTCATTTTGACTTCTCCAGCTGGATAACCTCTTCAACCAAGAAACTAGCCCTGTTGCTTAAAGTTATCCCAAATGCATTAGTTCTTGTGTTATGTGCAGCAAAACCATTAACTCCTAATTGATTTGAGTTTCTGAGTAGACCCTTTAAGAACACAAGCATTAGATTCAGGTCCCCATACAGCTCTCAGAGTCTGTTAAATGTGGACTACACAAGAATCAGCACATAGGCAGCACTGCAGGTGCAACATATTCTCTAATCAATTAAACTAAATTTCTCTCAGAGACACAGAAAGGAAGATCCTAGTTTTGAGTGTTCAACCTCACATCTACTTTAGGGAGTCACAGCCCCCCTTCCTGGGAGCTCTCTTAGCACTGCTGTGTGTGCACAGGGCACGCTGCACGGAGCCAGGAGCTCCCAGGGAGAGCCTTTTGGCCAGGAAAGGCCAGGAGCGAGGTGCAGGCCTGGAAGGGCAGCCGCTGGTCTGAGGTTTTAGATGCACGGGGGAGCTCCTGCTGCCAGAACGCTGCAGGGCTCCCGGGCAGGACTCACTCTTCGTTGAGGGCGCAGCGGCGGCTCGTGGGACAGCCGTACTTGCGCAGGCTCTGGGTCAGCTCCTTGTACAGCGTGTCCGCCAGGAGGTGCGGGATCCCCTCCCAGGCCAGGATCAGGATCACGATCACGGCCGTCTGGCAGTGGTGCCCCGCACGCTGCCGGACCAAGCACAGCAACTTCTCCTCATCGCTGCTTCTTCGGATCACCTGGAAGAATCATTTGGATTATTCTTTGCTAAGCACAGGCATCACCTCAGGAGCTGCTCTTCTCTGGGGCAAGTAAGGCCTGGAAAAGCAAGAAATGCTGCCCAGAGAGCATCCATTGCAAGCAGGAGTGGGACAGCATCGCACACTCATCTCTGGTGTAGAACATGATTTTGTCTTGCTTTTTTCCCTGCAGTAGAAATAGCAGTACATTTTACAGGAGGAGCAATAGACGATGCATTACAAGGAAAATAACCACTAGAAGGAGAACCCCGAGAACCTAACATTACCTTGAAAATACAACAAAAAACGTAGTGCCAAATGCTCCAGAAGGCAGGTACCTGAAAACACACTCCCAAAGCACAGATGGGCATGTGCTAGGGCAGCTACCAGTGTTACAGGTCAGTATCTAAGATGGTTCCCACCTTGCAAAGAAAAATTAGAAGAAAACAATGAAACAGACTGTGCTCTTAGTGAGGGAAGGAATGTGATTTTTCAGAATATATCCCTAGACTACCTATATCAAGTTCTTAGAGTGATGAAGCTTTTACTAACCTGTGTGATACACAGAGCAACCTTATTCCTCAGACACAAACTAACCAGTATGGAACAGTACAGTACACCACTGAATAAAAGTGGGAAAAATTAGTCCTACTCCCACATATTTAGGTATTTGTCACAATCTGAAACAGAGCTGCATTTAAGACTACCAAAAATGCATTAAAACTAGGTAGTACTAGAATATAGTATTTGAAAACAGGTTTATTTATTCATCCAATGTGTTTTAGCCAGCACAGCCTGCACAAAGCCTCCAGCAATGGTGTCAACTTTGCAGTGTGAAGCTTTGAAGCCCACAGGCCTGTCCCTCTCGGACGCAGTAGAGGCTCCATCCTCCTCAGCCCTGTCTGGGGGAGGCTGAGGACCTGAGTGGCTCTCACTGTGTGTGCCCAAGCCTCTCTGCAGGCTCCACTGCAACCCACCTGCTCCAGGCATGCAGCTGCTCAGCCCAGCCTTCACCCAGCACCCTCTCGACCAGCAGAGCTCCTACAGGTAACAGACAACAGCACTGGGCATGGACCAGGAAAGCAGGAAGGCAACAGTTCACTTGCTCTTTCAATACCTCCAAATATCTGAGCAGTCAGGCAGATTCCCTATTGGACTGATGTCAAATTTGCTTTGCTGCCAGATGTGCAGCTGTCATTCACATGTGACCCCTCAGCCTGATCACCACTGAATATCTAAGTCACTTGGACTCATTAAAAGCAGGGACTAAAACACACTTGCAATTAATCTGCAAGTGAAAAGGTGTGCAACAGATGAACAGTAGGAGAGAGCATCTGTGAAGGCTGAGCAGGAAGAAGCAAGCCTAAAGTTTGTGTCAAGAGATAAAGTATGGCCCTTCTAAAGTTAATTATATACTCTTACAGTCAGTTTTAAGCTGAATGAGAATATGAGTAAATGCCTCTGATAGACCATTCCTCAAAAGGAGTCTTGGTTGTAACTCCCCAGCAGTTCAGTACCTTTTATAAAGAAAAATAATCCAACTCACTCACATTTAGGCAAGGTTTACAGAAATCTGTTACGCTGATACATAATACAGGTTACTCATGTCAATGTGAGTTTTACATTTCTGAGGCAGCACAGTTCCTTCAAGCCAGAACAACTTAATTTTGTTACTCAGTGTGAAATGATGTTTCAGTTTTCTTTTTAAATTTTCAAAAAAAAATTTATTCCTAGGCTATAACTTCAATAGCACAGTGTGGTACTGTACAACATCAGGTTGCCCTTTTTAAGTTCTCTTATACCTTTAAACTACAAAGAGTGTCCAGAAAAAATTACAAATGAACACAAAGAAAATATATAGCTGCCTTTAAACCAAGACCACATTTTCCTGGAGTCAATGTAGCTGGAATTTGCTTCATTATGTACATAGCAGAGAATCCAGGACTCTTACTGGACCTCAAAACATTTTAGAGGCATTTCCCTCAACTTTGAGGCCACAAAGGCAGCAAAGGGATTTATGTGTTGTGTGAATGTCACTTCTGCAGGTCAGGTTACACCATGTGGAGCCCAGCCAGCTGTGCAGCCTGGCCCCGGGGATCAGGCACTTCTCCCAGCTGGAACAGGCTCAGAGGAGCCCACTGCAGCAGAGCAGCCCCACGGGCAGGGACAGCGCAGCAGAGCTGGAGCCAAGCTGCTTCCCATGGCAACTCAGGGTGCCCTGCACATGCTACCCTGACATTCTCACTGAAGTACTAAACCGAGTAATAATGATAAATCTGCAGCAATGCCTCACTCCATGTACAGAAAAGCAGTTCTGAGCAGGGCAACCAAACTCTGGAGTGTTTCCTCAGACAGGGAACAATGCAGAAATCAGCTGGCAAACCTTGTATCCTAAGATTTTTGGTATTACTCATGATTTCTGTGATGTAGTTAGCAACAGTGATAAAGTAAATAATTTAAGACTTCTGTTTGTTTAATTTTGGTCCCTAATGAATTTAAAAGGCATGAGAAAGTAAACATCTGTTAAGTGGGAAAACTTAAAAGCTAAAGATTTTATTTTCCCATTCTAAAATCCTTCTCCTGCAATTGCTTTTCCACACAAGCTAAACATGACTGACTGTCTGACTCACGTTGAAAAAATAACATAATCAACAAAACAGACTTGAAAAAAGTTTGTAAAGCACTATGTAACACTTAAACGCAATAAGCAATAGCATCAGCCTCAAGTTGTCCCAAGGATGGTTTAGATTGGATATTAGGAACAATTTCTTCACAGAAGGGACTGTCAAGCCTTGGCACAGGCTGCCCAGGGCAGCCGGGAAGTCCCCATGCCTAGGGGAATTTTAAAGACATGCAGATGTGGTGTTTAGGGATGTGGTTTAGTGTGGACTTAGCAGTGCTGGGTTAATGATGGAACTCAGTGATCCTAGAGGGCTTTTCTAGCCTAAATGATTCTGTGCCATGGTCAGCTTCTTGGAAGTATGCAGGGCCAGATCACCCCTGAGCTCATTTCAGCAAGCACTCAATGTCATCAGTGCTACGTATCCATCAAGACTCCCATATGAACAATGAATAATCTGTTTCAGCTGCAACACAACTTCAGGAAAGATCAAAACCTAACAAACTTCTCCACAAAGCTCAACTGATCACCATTGGTCCTGCTCTGTACTCAGTGACAAGGCTACCCACTCCCTCACCTGTGTGTGAACATCACCATGGCTGGGACAAAAGGGAACACTGATATGGGACACAGCCCCTCCCACAGAGCTTCCTTGGAGCACACAGTACCATCCTTTGTCATGCTTGTAGGCTGCTAATCTGGGCAGGGTGCTCCGTTATTTTGACCATTTTTAAACCCAGTTTTGTCCCTCCCTCTGATGCTGTAGTTGTGCACACACCACTACCATGTTCTGCATTCCTACAGCTATCCAGGTGTCTTTGTTGATGTGTACATCCAAAGGAAGGCAGCAACTAAAGTAATTAATTTTATCAGCTAGCCCAGAGAGTCTCAAACAGCAGAACATGAGAATATGAGCAAGCCTCCAAGGTGAGCCACAGCTAACTTAGACATAAACACAATCAACAGATCTTAGGGCAACACACCACAGCTACATCTTTTTCTATAGCCACAAAGGTCTAGCCTTAACCCAATTTTCTTATCAGAAAGCATGAACCAAAAGCTACAGCTTATTTATTGAAGCGGTGCCTTATCCAGCAAAATTTACTCCAGCAATTTAGCAACAAGTTATTGGATAAACAAGAGAAGTTAAGATTTTTCACACCTTTATATGAAAGGATAGTCAAGAGACAGAAAGGGATTCTAAAAATTGCAGAGTTCAAGAACAAGGTCAGAGCAGCAGACTGCCCCGCCTTATCCTGAGCCTGACTAACAGCAGATGCCTATGGATGAGCAAAAAAGGCACTGGGATGTGGAGACTGTTCTCAGTGAGGACAGGCACCTTCCAGCCACCCACCTAGCAGCTCAGGGGATGTGCTCTCTCCCAGCTTTTTAAGGATTTGCCTTTTCTGCACTTCTCCACTCATTTTTAAATCTATGCAGCAATTTGCCACCCACTAAGTTACCAGGAAAGTTTAACTACAGATTATGTGCAAGAAAAAAACATTGTCTTTTCCTCATGTATAGCTTGCTCCCTGCCAGTGCCCTCTAGCTTTGATCCAGGATGAGACTGGGTAAGACACTGTTCTTCAGCTCTCTGTGCCACTGGAGACTTTAGAGAGCCCTGCTTTCTCCTCTTTCTCCTCCCCTTCCCACCCTGCCAGGCTGCTGAGCCTGCACCTGCCTTTCCCAGCTCTGCTGTGCTTCCTGCAGATGGGAGACCAGACCCAGACAGCCTGAAGGGCAACACACTTTCTCACAGAGGCAGAACTATGGTCCATGACTTCTCTGTTCGTCCCCAATTAATTCTCACCTGTTTGTTTTGCTGTTTCCATCACACATGAACAAGTTGATGTCTAATGAACCATTATCTGGAGCACTAACAGTGCTCCATCACTGTGTATAAGAAACCACAACACTGTTTTTTTTGTGGGACTTTATATTTATCAAGTGAGTATCAGCTATTATTTTAATGGCCATTTGTTATTTGTTCTGATTGCAAGTCCTTCCTGCTCTTCATTATGCCTGTCCCTCCTCTTCATTATCCTAAACAACTTCTTATCATCAGCAGTTTGGCTCCTGTCTCCCACTTTTTCCAATCGATTTCTAAATGGTTTGCAATTAATAGTATCAGTAAAGTTACACTATCAATAAAACCTGCTTCAGCTGTCCAAATGCTCAAGTTCTACTTCCTTGGCAGGAGCTCTAGAACAAGGAATAAAACACTGTGAATGTCCCGAGACATAAGCCAGTCTATCTAAATTAGCACATACATGACTTACCAAAGTAGCTAAGAGTCAGCCTGCAGAAGCTCAGTGCACCAGATGCTGAATTACCACATGGATGAGAAATTGCTTTCCAATTACCTTCACCAGAAGAGCTGTGTTAACTTTAACATGATAGAAAGCAGACACCGCTAGCAAAGAGCACAAAATTTTAACTGTGTTAAATAAACTCCTGTAAATTACTGGATAAACCTCACCCAAAACAACAGAACCAACAAAAAGGTCCTTTTTAGGCATTTTTCCTCTCCACGTGGTTCCGCTGCAGTATTCCCTCCATCCCATTCTGAATTTCTCAGTAAAATAAACTATGACTGCTTTGCAGGGTATAAACAATTGATTTGAAAGTGAGAACATACTTAACTGTTCCCTGTAATTTCCTGAAATAGGAAACTCATTTACAACACTGTGGCTTCAAGTTTTCTAACCTGCAGATTTTGCCTCCAGAGTCTGTGTATGGAGATCCCTCAACACACGACAAGATCCTACTAAGTTACAATTCCTTAATAATTAATAATACAATTCCTTCCACCAGTACAAGGTGCTGTCCAAACCTGCTGCTGTTCTGACAGGTGGTGCTGTGACAGACAGCAGGACAAATGGCCCAGCTTGTCACAGAAGTGAGTCTGCCCTCCTTTTTCCTAACTGCCCTTTAAACACGCACTAAATCACATTAAAACCGTTTTCTTACTGGAAAATGTTACAGACTTTTATTCTCAGCATGTCTAAGAGATATTAAAATGGAAATTTCACTTTGCTGAATTCTCTCTTCTTGGTGCTAGCAGACTACATCAAAGGAGTTAGCTCTGAACAGCTGCTGTCAATCCAATCCTGTAAAGTTCCTTAGTCATATCTGCAGGAGTATCACTGATGTGCAATATTTGCAATTATCTGCAACACTTTTGCAGTTGTTCCTGGCACAGGTGCTGTGGTGGTTACACATGAGCAGATTGCAGCATGTTCAGGGTAAATGATTCTTCTGCAATCCTGCCACCAGCACTGCAGAAGTGAGGACAAAACCCAGGTCTTAGCTCCCAATGCCCTTCCCCTCCTCACTCCCTCAAGCCTCCCCTTCTGTCAGACTGCAGCCATGGAAAGCTGCACTTGGTTTGGCAGGGATGTTTGTTCAGAGGTCACATTGCTTTAAATAATATCAAAATTCTTGCTCGTTAATAATACTTAACCTTGTTTACCTTAACACAGCTTTTGTCCTTCATTTTTACTTTATTACTTTTACTTAAAGAACAGCTTCACTTCAGATGATGTTACAAACTTTTCTGTCCAAAATTAACTCCTCTAATTCTGTATTTAGCCACAGTGAAAATAGTGCCTGCATAGCTACATTATCATAATGTGGTACAACACTATGGCAAGAAAGTGATGCTCTAATAAAACACCATTGAAACAAGTGAAAAAAAAAAAAACACCAACCATCCTCTCTATCTGCTAAAAATAATTTCATTTAAGATTTCTCCTATGGAATACAACATTTAATTATAAAGACAGTTCAATAAATGAATGAAAAGCACAAAATACAGTAGGTTGTTTAAGGCAGAATGGAACTGCACATCCTACTTACACCTGTGTCTAGGAGACAGTCAGTCCAGCAGAATTTACTTTAAAGTCTTTTTCAAATCTATTTTAAAAATTCCCCAATTGTGTTCCAAATTACATGACACCTTCACCATCCCTCACCAAGCAGGGCTGCACCAGAACTCCTGACCCCTGAACTGCCAAGCAGGAACAGAAATAACCATCACAGAGCCATTTTCCTTCAATGGATCACTAATACAAATTAATAGCTAACAGTACTGTAACAATAATAACAGTATTATTAGTACTAACAGTAACAGAGAGAGAGAGCCAAAGCAGGAGTAACTTCTCCATTTCCTCACTTTCTCAATTCCCACTTTCAATGACTTTCTCAACACAAACTAGCAAAGTGAAAAAAAAATCTTCTATGCAGCTATAGTTTATTGTTATTAAGGCTCACTCAGCACTTCACAAATTGTAGTTTCTGGCATTTAGTTACAAATTCCTACTGGTTCAGTGGTCTAGAAAATCTTTATTATAACAATGGGCTATCTAAGCATTACTTTAAAACATTAGTTTTAGTGGCTAATATCAGGTTTGCATTTGTACAGGACTGTAATGAGGATTTTTATCTGTTTTTATTCCATCCCTTTTTTTAATGTTGCCTACTAATAAACAGCCAGCATAAAGAAAATAAAGATTCAAGCTGTCAAGCCGTAAATAAAAAACTCAAAAAAGGCAAACAGTCCACAAGTGAAAGACTCTTAAGAAACAACACCCAAAAGGCATAAAAGCACCATAACAGTGTACTTTCAAAGAAATTAGAGCTACCACCAGGATAACAGAATCTAAAAGGTCAACAGATCATCCAACTGTTAATAAAAAACCAACAATCAAAACCAAACAAACAAAAAACCAGGAAAAAAAGCATTCAGAGATGATAAGGCTATGATGTTCACAAACAAGAAGTTTGGAAAGATTACTATGTCAAAAAAGCTTTACAGGGGGACACCCAAGAATTTTTTTTCTGACGTTAAAGCCCTGACAGCAGTGGTTAGAGGACAATTGTAAAAAACAAACACACACAAAACCTAAACCCCCATTTTCTGCCCCCAAAAAAGCAGGAGTTTGCCAAGTTCAGATGATACCCACAAAAGAAACTGAAGGATGAAACAAGTGCAGTATTAAATGTGATGTGCATTGTGTTAATTTTTAATACTTAATTACCAGAGGACCCAGGCCTGTACAAAGCCCCTGGAAGAAACAAACCCCCTGACGCCATGCTCACATCAGCCTGGTGTGTGTGCGGGCAAGGCAGGGATCCCTCAGGAATGCTGAGGCACAGGGACAGCTCAAACTTCCCAAATGACACTTCTGTGGCTTTTAGGTAGACATGGGCTCTGAGCTGGGCATTGCCATGCAGGAATGACAAACTGGCACAATGATGGAAAGTGCTACGGAAATGCCAAATCGCTGCTGTGCAACAGTGAAAAAGCTAAAACAACTGCAAGGAATTACTGGGAGTGGAGCATTGGCTGAAATCATTATTGCCAGCATTTTAACTTCCAGCATAAGGGAACAGGAAGGAAAGGGAGAAAATGATATTTATGAAAGGCAACTGAACACAAGAACACTGCCTCCAGCTCAGGGAAGCACAAAGCCGTGAATTACTGCAAACCAAGTGAGTCTTCTGGGAGGCAACTGCCCTGCTCTTCCACCTTTGTGCTATTGATCAGCCACAGAGACACGATATTGGCAAAAAGAACCTCGGCCTGGCCCAGAGGTTTTTTGTCATTTCTTCTCCCTCATTTTTTCTTCCAGAGCTGGAGACTTTAAAAATGCATTGCAACTCCAAATGAAGGCAAAAGATAGCAATGATACCTTAGGTGATCCAAGTCAACAGCCACCTAAACCAGGAAAAGGAGCCCACAGCAAGTGGATTTAATCCAAAACCAACAAGACCTAAATCTCAGCCCTCCTCTGAGGTCAGCACTGATGTACCTTTGGCTTCAGTGCTGCAGGATGATGCCTACAGTGAGCTACTCATGAACCACTCACAAATTTATCAATCCTCTCACATAAATTGAGGTAATTGTAATTTACCATTACCCAGAGCAGGAAAAAACCAAACCACAACACATCTGCTACCAGCTGAAGCTCTTGATCAAACAGTGGGACCACTGAGTCCAGTCACCACTGGCTGATTCTAGGGATGCACAGGAACGTGAAACCTTTCATTACACAAACAGGCTACTGAGAATGACAGGCAGTCATTTCAGTACTTCAAAGCTTTCTTTTCTTTAACATACTACACAACAGTATGATGAGTTGGACCAAGCAAAAGAAATCTAAACAGAAAAGAAGGAAGCATCCATTTAGCCCAGCAAGTATCTCAGGATGGTAAGTTATTTTCTGCCCACACACCTGTCACCAAACAGAGACCCACACATTAGGAATCTGTGGCAAAACCCTACTAATTCTGTTTTGCCAAACAAATGAGACAACACAATCTGATGGGGAGAAGAAAAAACCCAGAGGTCAAGCAATGTTGTCGCTGCCTCGTGCAGTGAAAACAATCACAAGCTCATCTCCCCAGTTCGTGTGGGTGCCTGATAACTACACAGAAAACAGGCACAAGGTTTCCAACCCTGGGCAGTATTTACTGAAAATATTTAATTAATAGGAGCATTCTTGTTCATATCCAGAAAGGCAAAGTATGACCCTAAATTACAATACATTTAAAAAATACTGAAGGGATGCTTAGTATTAGAAGAGTGAAAATAAGTAATTCTGCAAATTTATGGTAACTTGAAATCTAAGAAAGGAGTCTGTCCCAGAAGATGTTTAACACAACAGGTACATCTCGGAAGTCATTTAAGAGAAAATAAAGACAATCAGTATTGTGGAATGCAGTCATTATCAGAAGAATGTATGGACACAGGTATTTTGGAAAGCCTCCTTTCATTTCAAAATATTTCTAATAAACAAAAAAGATAAAATAACCTAGTGGAAATAGGGAAAATTTATAGGGAAAAAATAGTTGAATGTGATCAACAGGCAAGTTCCATTCTTCTACCCTGTTTGCTTCAGCAGAGCTCCATCCCAGTGCTCTCAGCAGCGAGTCCCTGGGGAGCCCTAAGGGCAAAAGCATGTCCATCTGCAAAGCAGAAATGAGCCTGTTCCAAAGGACACTGGAAATGAGCACATGAGAGTCTCTGTGCAGCTACAGAGCTCATGGCTGCAAGTATCACAGAGCACAGCAAACCTTTTCCAGACACTTTGAAACAAATCTCACCATCCAGTTTCTCTGGTTATAGCCAAATCCCAAATATGCTCCATAAAAGGATTAAAAGTAGCACTGCCCATGAAAAATTAATGCAACACATTAAGAACATCAACCCAAAATATACATCTCATACAGGATGAAACAGTTCTACAAATGTCAGGGATTCCCCTCCCTGTCTTGTACTGAACAAGTCACACAGCAACAGCTGACTTGGAAAAACATTTTTCTCTTTAGGTGTGAATCCACACAAAAGAAAGTCACTGCTCCCTAGAACTTCAGTTAAATTAACATTAATGCTGTGTCTCACAAACATTTTACATACAAAAAGATGAAAATCTAGCTGGAGAGCAGGTCCCCATAGCTTAAACCAGTCTTCTTCATAGGCACCCAGGGCTTTCTGACTGTCACACTGCAAACTCCAGTGGGACACCTCCAGCCACGCACAGAGACCATAAATACTGCCATTTCTGCCCTTACAAAACACAGTAGGCTGATACTGGCAACAGAAAAATCAAGGTTTGCAGCTTTAAATGCCTTCTTCCTTTTAGCTGCTTGCAACTGTTTCTGTGGTACAATTTTCAGCTCCTGTCCTCTGTTAAAACTACGTGTTTCACTTAGCTGAAACGCTGAGAAAAAACTTTCCATTCTTTTTGGGTCAGTTGCTTATGAAATCAGTTTAATTTTTTTTTCTTGGATACTGGATTTGGTACTAAATATTATCTGAAGCACAAGCACATATGTGATTCCCTTCTGAAAAACAGTTTGTGTATTGAGTATAAAAAACACATTTTGACTGTTCCAAGCACAAGCAGTAAATGTTTAACATGCAAATTCACTCACATACAATATGCAATAACCTTATTTTGGCACATAGTTACAAACACTACCCTACCAACTGTACAGTTACTGTCACAGTTTTTTCAATCAAGTCTGAAATTCCTAAACACAGCAACACATTTTTTTCTTTTAACAACCAAGTTCTTTCATTATTTTCCAAAACCCAGTTTGCAAGATTTCCAGTCTACTTTTTACCTCCCTCAGTGATTTCAGCAAAGATTAAGGACAATCAATTCTTTCCAAGCTCTCTCCTGGAGCTTGTATCTGTTACCTCATTTCCTGGCTCCTATGAGCTGATGTGAGACAAGACTTTGGTGAAAACTATCATCATAACATTTCCATTTTCAAATACTGAGTTCAGCTCCTCAAAAATAGTAATGAACCCCTTTGCATATGAGACTGAAATTCTTCCATCCCTCTCTTTTCTTCAAGTTGTCATGCAACTGAGAAGGGTTTTTAAAAATGTCCCTGGATAGTTTTCCAATTTCCCCAAGCAACCATCTCTTCTCTCTTTTACAATTCCCAGTGACATATTTCACAAAACACTCCAACTTTCAGACAATGTCAGGGTATTTCTACCCTTGTTCATCTCTGCTAGCTCTGTTAAGCCTTTCCCTTTCATACTCACTCAAACCACAGCACATAACATACAGCACCATACCTTAAATTTAAACAAAAAAGACAAAATTGTTTTCCTTCATCATTCAGGCAAACTTTTCAATCAGTTAGAAATCAGATCTTCGTTAAAGATCAGATTAAATTTGAGGGCAAGGACTACACATCATCTGAAGCCACACAAAACAACTTTACTATTTAATATAAAAACTTACCCACTTGGCAATTGGACACCCCTGAGAGCTTTTTCCTTCCTTTCCTGTATAAACCACCACCTCAATTCTTACAGCGCTTCCTTTTGCTCCATACCTGCATTAAAAAAAAAGTTCATGAGTAAAACCGAATACTGTAGACCATTTTAAAAGATGAAGCATTTTAATAGAATTTATTTTTACTGAGAATAGAAGAAAACAATGTATTTATAAAGCAAAAAAAAAATTCTTTTAATTTAAAACCCTACTTGCAAGAGTAGTTTTTGACATCTCTTTTCTGATAAACTTCTGCCACTAAGGAAATGTTATCCGCATATAAATCCTAGTGCAATCAGTCACTATTATGACCTTTTTCTTTCCAGTTTGCCACAGCTTTTTCACAGGTAGGACACCAGAAAACCTTATTCTGCCAGCTGCTGATCCCTGTCCTTCCTATTGACTTCAAGAGCACCTTAGAACACGCTGCACTTGAACTCCAGCTCTGGGCTCAGAAAAGACACACAAGTTTGGACCTGCAGTGCTCATGCTCACCTCATGCACATCTGAACAAGAAAACACTTTACAAATGAGTACTGACAAAAGTTCAATAAAACAAAGCTAAACACAGCACTTCCTTTCTCAGAGCACTACTTCTTCTCTGTTTAGATAGTCAAAAATACAATGACATTAAAAACTGAATTTTCCTCACCTGTTCTCCATAATTTCTCTCACAGCAGCAACACTTGGTCCTGTCCCGAGGTGTGTGTAATAGGGCCCTTCATCTTTTTCTATAATTTGCTCTGTAAACAGGTAAAGAAAACTGTGTGGGCACATCCAAAAATTTATTTACCCCACTAAAAGTAAACTTAGAAACAGTTTACAGAAGTGCTTTCCAAATTAAATTAGAACATGAGGTTTGAGCCTGAATAAAGAGTATGACAGGCTTTTCTCTTCAGACACTTGGAAATTATTTTATGCTTGTTTCCTCTGATAATTCTTCTAGAATTTTTTAATGTTATAAAGTAAAACCCCAATTACAGCAATATTTTGCATTCTTTAAAACTTTCATTAGAGGAGCTGGCATGTAGTGACTAAGTAAAGTTCCCAATATCCCTGTTGGTAGGAACATTATCAATTCATTTTAGACAAAGAGGAATTGAGGGCAGTAAATTAACTGATAGTCATATCCTACAGAACAGAAAACACAACCCAGGCTTCTAAACAAGCCCTCTGTTGATTCAGAGCACAGAAGCCAAGGTGAAACAATCTGCCTGCAGATGATTTGCTGTGAGGTGCTGACCTGTCTTTCCATCTGGATCCCTTCATAGTGAGAACATGGAGTGTCTGACACCTCCAGCAAGCCGTGTCTGCACAGCCCTCCATGCAGAGCTTGCTCTGACATCTCCTGCTGCAAAGTGGCCCCACCTCAACTCCCCCTGAGCTCTCCCCACATGGCCAGAGGTGTCAGGAGAGTTGGGCCTGGAGTCATCCAGGCCATCCCACAGTGGCCATCAGGACAAACAGGGACAGGAGCAAGGCCACCCCCAGCTACGCTCTCCTGGTTGTCTAACAGACTTATGCAACAGGAACAATACACTGGGACACTGCTGCCCAGCCCACTCAGGCACAAACCAGTTCTAGACCATCAAAATTGTGACCTGAAACAATGCAGGTAAGTGCACATAAAGCACAAGTCAGCAATGGCAGAGCAACGAAGAGAAAAACTGCCCTTCCTCCAGGTTTAAATTAAAGCAAAGAATTTAAACCTGCCAGCTGCAGTACAAAAAATACTCAATTCTGCCATGCTCTGCAGGCCCAAAGAATACCATGCAAAACTTGAAAAGAGGGGAAAAATAATTTCCTCCTGTCTTCTAATGGTGAAACACCGATTCTTGTGCAACAGCTGTCACATACACATCCTCACAGTAGAGGAAGCAACGTGAGCACACCTCCATTTGAAATGTACAGGCAAAAGTTAGCAAAACCACTTACCAACACAGTCACAAGTTGGCAATTCAGATTGTCCTTTTTTGGTAGGTGTGTCTATTAAATTTTTTGTAGGGGTATCAAGAAACTTCATAGGTGATTCAAGGAAACTGCTGAGCGTGTTTTTTGCTGGGGAACACCCTGAGTCGCCTGTGCTCTGGGTGTGGTCAGTACCCAATCTGGTTGATGTCAGAACGGTCACCTCACCCATACACTCCATATTCCTGAGAGCTTCTGCAGAACCTCGTACCTGGGCCCCACCACAGGGAACAGGCAGCACCTGGGACTTCGCATCTACCTGTTGTTTGGCCTGCTGAACATAGGCTTTGTTTTCACTACATATTTCATTAGCTCTCAGGTTAGACCGGTTAAAAGTTGGTGGCAAAGGATGTGCCTGACTGACATTTGCTGTTTGCTGTACCTGAGAATTACATTTTCCTGTAAACATCTGTAGGTTTTCAGTTGGTCTTTTCAACAAGGATGCTGTTTTCAGCTGAGAACCAGCCAGAGGATTACGGGAGGACAGGTCACCGTGTTGGCTACGTGCAACAACTTCATTTTTCAGTGGATCAGCGCCTAGTGGGTCACTGGAGCCCACAGTTCTCATTTGCTCATTCACCACTTCACAGTCAAACAACCTGTCTTTTTTTTTCTCCTGTGGTGCCTCAGGTAAACACCTGTGGAATTTTATCTGTGCTTGTGGAAGAAATAATCTAGTTTTTTCTTGCGATGCTAAAGTATTTTGACTGAGTGCTCTCTGTACTTTGGTTCTTGGAGATTTTTTTTCAGACGGAGCTACCCTGGAGTCCTGTGGCATGGTTTGACCAAGCTTATGCAGTTTTGATGATATCCAAATGTCCTGCAATTCACTATGCTGGCATGACAACAGCTCTAGCTGGTTTTGATTATTTTGTTGATAGCGTGCTTCTTGAGGCTTCTTCTTGTGTCTTGGTTTCCATGGCAGAGCATTTCCTTTCTTATTGGTTGCTTGCTTTTGCTTTAACAGTAAGGAACTATAATTATGCCTAAAAATTACCGATTCTTTTTTCTGCAACACATCTTGGTTATATTTTGGCTGCCTCTCATGTGATATTAGATTAAGCAGTGATGCCTTTATGTTGTTCTTCTGCTCTGGATTCGTCTGGTTTGATTCAATCAGGGCTGCCAGTTGAGTTAGCTGTGCAGCTACATCCTCTTCATCCTGGCTGTGAATTCCTCCTTCTTTAATCAAAGAATCACCTTCCAATTTCAAATCATTACACGTTGGCTTTTGCTCTAACTGACCAGGAGCTTCCACGTTGTTCCTTATATGATGGACATCACATGAAGCACTGCAATACCCTGCAAGGGTGACTGGCTCATGAGCACAACTTTTGTTGGAATCGTATCCTGAAAACGATGCTGCATTAGATGTTAAGTCAGATGAAGTTTTGGTGTCTCTTGAGGGTAACTGCAATTTATACATCTCCCCAGCCAGATTGGCAGGTTTATCACACAATTCTGACACTGAACTTTGGCCATTGTATAACACTGCCTTATTTGGGAGCTGCTTCTGCGAGTGAGCACAGTCAGCAAAGAGCTGTTGCTCATTCTGTAAGTAAGTGTCTTTGATTTCTTGTAATGCAGAGGGTGTAAAGGAGGATGAGATATCCCTTTTAAAACTGTGGAGCAAGTTGGAAGTAGTTTCTCCTGTATATTCAGTACTTTCACTTTTAGCTGGTGAGGTTGTTTCTAAAGGAGCTTCAGACAACTGTGTTAAAGCTTCAATAGCTACAACCTGCTCCAGAGTTAAATTTCTGGTTTTAATCAGGGACAAGAAAGTGGGCTGGAGTGCAGAATTTTCAGGCTGTGTCTCCACATTCGGTACTTTAAAGCCATCCTTCCCTGCCTGCAGCTCCCCTTCAGGCAGTGGAGGACAACACAAGCTTTCTTGCACATCCAAGCTGGAACCTGTCTGCAAAACTGACTTATCAGAATACTCAGAGATGCTGCAGGTGCAGTTTTCCTCTTTCATTAAAACATTCCCTTGGTTTTCTGGGTGAACACAGCCAGTGCCACTTGTCAGAGTGCTTACTATGTTATTCAGATTGCTACCCTTCGGCCATTGCATGTGGGAGTTGCTTGTCAAATCTGTCCCTTCCTCTGCAGATACATTTTTCAGTGAAGCAACTGCTTCTGGTGGTGAATAATGCAGGGTGTTTATGCCATTTTTGATGGTGTGCACCAAGGATTTTTTTGGCTGAGCGAACTGACTGGGCAAGGCCGCTCTGTCACTGTGGTCAGCGTGTCTCAAGTGTTGGGTGCCCGTGGCAGCTCCGTGGATGTCGCCGTTGACGTGGACACCGAAGGATGGCTTCTCGTTATGTGCCCATTTCTCTGCTTCCAAGCCAGTCATCCTCTCTTTCTCCTTACACTGCACATTTTCAATGGGTACTGTTTGGTTTGTCTTCACCCTGTATTTTTCACCATGACCACATATACTGCATTCCATGAGTTCTGGTCTGCAGCCATTTACTGCTTTGTTTTCTAAATTTGCCTATAAAACAATAATAAAAAACCCTTGTTGTAACAGCTGTTCAAAGCACATTAAAAATAAAAAGCTTCATATTTACAGCAATTAAACCCTACTTTGACAGATACGAGGAATATCCTAATTAAGCACAGACATTAGAAAATAAACAAAACAGGAAGTTATAAAATAACCTGAAGGCTAAAGACCCTATCCATATTTATAGCTATTTTCCCCCACTGTTGGGGGGCAGAGGAGGAAACTGGGTAAGTGTGGTGGTGGGAGACTAATGAAATGAATAGTCAGATAAAGGATGTTAGCATTTAGAATGAGATGTAAGGATTAAATTTTTAATTCATTTGCATAAGCAGATTAAAAAAAAAGTTTAAAACTTATGTTAAAAGCAAGACTCAAAGCCAAAGGATTATATCACACAGTTCAGCAGTAATTTGGCATAATTACATTCATTTGGCTCAACCAGCAAACTGGCCTAACCAACACACCACTTGGTTGGACATTCTAGCTAATCCTGAAAACCAACCATTCCTGCTTCAAGTCCTTAAATAATTACAAACCCTAAGCAGAAATTAATAAAAAGCCAATTTACATCAGCTCACTTGAAGTTACTCTTTAAGCAGTTGTTTAGCTTCTGTATTTAGATGGAAATTCCTAGGTTTCTTAACAGTCTCTCATGTAAGCTATTCAAAACTGTATTTTAGTAAATACTTCATTTCAGTATTTTGTTAAATGTGTTCTTCATCTGCACTGATATTATACAGTTCATGTGGTTGGAGCAATGTCAAAATCTAGAGAGAGTCAGAATATTGTGTCCTGGAAAGAATATATATATATAGGCCTTAAGATAGTATTATGAAGTAAGGAGTTATACAAAGAAAAAATAAAAGTAATTAAGACAGAAACTTATGCAGAACAGTAATTAAAGCAGGAATCCAATTTTTCTTGTGCTATTCAGATTTATATTACATTTCCTTCAAAAAGTAATTTAAAATCACAGCAGTTCGTGCTGTTCCTTTACCTGATTGCAACATTTAAGAGTTCTTCAATCCCCTGCAACCTTAAGCTCTACTTAAAAGGAAACCAGGACTGCTTTTCAAATGAAATATCAGCAACATGAGGGGCTAATTAACCCTATGTAGGCACAGTACCTCACAGCAGTGCCCAGAAAATCCCACCAGTATGAACCATTCAGTTGATTCAGAGATGGTTCTGTGCCCAACAAAGGGCATCATGGACTTCTGACAAAACTCAGGAAAATAAATGCAAAATAGATTTATGATTAATTATAACCATCAAGATGGAATTGCCACAAACACCCAGAAAAAACAAGGCAGCTCCATCTGGAGCTTAGTGGTCATTATGCAACTGATAAAACACAACCCCAGGAATCCACAGCACATCCTAGGTGTTCTGAGAGGCATCAAAACTTCTCACAAAAATGTTGTGTGAAAACATGTCCAGCACCTGTGCAACTAAGCCAAGCCTAAAGATACTCTATACAAAAAGATTCCTTATTTAATGTCTTTTTACTACCCACAGATCCTGATTAATGGTCAGTGAGCTGGAGCTCCCCTGGATCCTGGGGATTTTCAGTGACTGATTCCCAGAGCCAGGGGTTCAGTGAGCACTTTCTAAGGGATGCACAAAAGCTGAAGAGGTTCCACAATTCTGTTGCAAGAGGGGTAAATGCATCACACAAGTCTCTGTCACTGTACCAGGAAATATTTTAAGGGTTCATCATAAAAGAGTAAAACCCCACAATTCTATACCTGCACAAAAGCTGATTTTCAATTGCCTCTTATTTCAGAAAGAAGTAGAATTGTTGCTCTTTCTTAAGCAAAAGTACATCTAATATCTCTGCCAATCCAAAAGATCCCCAACCATGTAGAATTTTTATTAACAACTATTTAATCAGACAATGAGGAGGCTGAGGACATAAAACCAAACAGATGAAAACTGATTCTCCATCAATTGCACATTTTCAACACAACATTCTGTATTCCATTCATGGTTATAGGGATTGTTCACTACATTCAAGAAATTAATAACTTAAGTCTGGTAATTTGAGAGTAATAACAGGCATAAGGAAGGAAGAGGCTTCATCCACAATTAGATATTAGATCTAACACAGAATCCACTGACAGCACTCAGTACAGAAGTGTCATCACAGTCCTCCCAACTGGACTGTTCCTCAATAAAATACTTTATCTGATCAAAAAGCACTGCTATGTTCAAAAATAGTCGGGATATTTAATGATCTGCTAGTATTGCACAGGTACAGTGCTGTGTCCCTAAACAATTCCAGTGATCCCAGCAGCAAAGGTGGAATTGCTTTAAAAATATATTCTTCATATTTTCCACTAACATTACTAGAAGCTGCCCACGTTGAGGAAGAAAAAACCCCCAGATGAATCACATCACTGGCATGAGCTAGTTAGTTCATATTCAATTTTTCCACATGAAGACAAAATATTGTCATTAAATCAGATGTTATTGTTTTAATCAAACTCTGCCTTTCGAGCACTGTGTTGCTTTATCTCCTATTACTGAACTGCAGTGGGTACTAAAAGATCAGAAAAGGCCACTTAGATAGTCTGTAAGCATGTGAAGTTAGTATTTCCCAACACAAAGAGACACGCAGACACACTACCACAGACAGAGCTCATTTGATTCTTCCCCTCAACCTAGGAACAATCAATCTTTAAGTCTTGAACCTGCATGTAAAAAACCCAATGAAAAATACAGACAAGGATATGACAACCCCAAGCAATCCTGATAACAGGAATCATGGGAAGTAAGCACAGAAGTCTGATCTGATCAGTTTCTGGGGCTTTTACACAAATGCAATGAAAAGCTGAAGAATAAAGCAGATCAATACCAGTAATTTCCTCTCTCTCTCTCTCATTAAGGAGAGCTCTACTCTGCCAGGAGACAGGAGCCACTAACAAATCATGCTCAAGCTTAGGCTCTGTGCTAGTCTGTGCTAGGACAGGAACCACAGAGCCTGCTGTGGCCATGGCTGTATTAAACTTCAACCAAATACTATCTCATATATATACATGCACCAGAATTCCTCTGTGAGCTAATGCTTCCAGCGCACACAAACAGCCAGTTACAGAAAATCGTTTGACATTCTCCAGTCAGACTTATTATTAACTTCTCCTTTAACACATGATGCCCCTGAGGTAATTCAGAATTCACCAGCTCCCAATCAAAATGCAAACCTTAAGCTACCCCAAAGATATTTCTACATCTGAGCAGCGAGTAGGCCATTGATTTGTGTGTTTCATTTCAAACCCCTACAGGTGGTAACAACACACACTGTACTAAAGGACACTACCAGGATCAATTACTCTCATAAACAGGAAGTAACAGATGATGCCCTGTCCAACTAATGATAAAATGCCTCTACAAACAAGTCTTGATGAGCAACACAAGAACTAATGCCATATCCTCATACCAGCCCTCCCTGTAAGATTCTGCTCAGGTCCCATGCAAACCCAGTGCCCAAAACTCCAAACAATACTTGCACCCCCTGCTTGTGCCAAAACTGGGATGACCCAAAAGACAGCTCTTCCAGGGTCACAACATTCATCAGCACAAAAGGATGAGTGGATGAGAAGTTCCTGCAAGCTCCAGTGCCATGGGTAAGCCTGGATCCTGCTGCAGTGTCTGCAGCCACACAGCCAGCCCCACATGTCCCTCCAAGCTGGGACAGAGCTGACAGCTCCTCAGAGATCCAAAACCACAATGTAAGCGCTGTTTCAGAAAAACTGTTTGGAAAAGACCCCAAATGTACTTATCTAACATTCAAACAAGGTGTTTGGTTCATGGTCCAACAGTCAGGTATCATTGCCTCACCCAAAGGCAAGAAAGCACCAACCAATTGACCAGTAGCAATTTACTCTTCTGCCATTTATTCCTGCTGTCTACTGTCTGCTCACCAGTACACGTAGAAATTCAGTAGAATCAAGGACCTGCACTGGACAGAGCCAACATACAGGGATAAGGAGTTAAGACATGGATAGGAGAGGCAACAGGGAGACAGAGCACAGGTGTGGAGAAGCAGTTGTTGATGCCAAGTGCTATGTAGGAAACCATGCACTGGTTAGAACAGAGACAGATATAAGGTGGGATGCTGTGGAAGTTATAGGTCACCTCCTGAATACAGCTATGTTTTCTCCTTGGATTTTTTTTTTTCATTAAAGGCAGATACAGTAATAGAACTAAGAATAAACTTCTATTTCAGACCACATGACACATCTGACTACTGCAATAATGCAGACAGCAGCAACAAGCCATAGGTTGCTGCCCAAGGCTGCAGTCTGAGCAGGGTATCCTGGCAGGCTCCTGAAACAGAACAGCAGAGTAGGGGCCAGGCTGCAAGCTGGAGAACATTCCCCATCAATCTCAGCACAGACATAAGGCAGATACCAGCACATTGCCTAACTGTGGACATGAAGGAGTCTCTCAGGGTACCACACTCCTACAGTGGCTCAGCTAAGGCACATCTTCTCTAAGTCTTACTGCACAGGAACAGACTGGGGACCTTTGTTAATGTAACACAGCCTGAACGTACAAGAGGTTTTGTTCCTCAAGAGAGCAGCGTTCACAGATGGCATTGAGGGACAGGACAGGACTTGGCAAAATTATATAGACAAGTTTTACCACAGAAGCTGGTTTATACAGAAACTGTAGAACAAGAGGTTCTGCAAACCTGGAGAAAGGTACCTGACCTGGGCTATGGCATTGAGGCTTTCCTGGAGGTATCCCACTCACTTCCAACTTCCCTGAGTATCAAACCACCCACTCACCAACCTGAGCATCACAGCAGGTAGCATCTCACACTGGATCTTACTACAGCTGAAAAGTCTGCTCTAGTTGCTGGTTGCTTTTTTCCCCTATTTGTAGCCACAATAGCAAAGAACATTCTCCAAGCTACAGCTTAACTCTCAGTTTCATCTCCATTTAATCTACACTTATGCCCTCCTTGCCATGTTCTTCAAATACCAGCCAAACTCCCCACCAGAAAAGCTCCTTACTGTCTCTTTCCAGGAGGAATTAGTACATTATAGCCTCAAAGTCTTTATACCTTTGTTCTCTTCCTTTTCTCTCCTACACCACTCCCAGAGCAGAGCCCTCACACCCACCTTGCGCAACAGCTTCAGTGAGACTGCTTAGATCTAAAGTATCAGACCCCAAAGGATACACTTACTACAAAATTAAAAACTACAGGATACTAATTCTGACTGTAAAGGCTTCAAATGATGGCTCCCATGGAAATGTATTTATTGGATGACTACTTGGAAATGGGCTCTCTCAGCCACAAATTCAAATTATTGTTTCCACCTATATCTATCTTGTAAAAGCTGCAAACGGAGCAAGAAAAGACAGGGGAAGGACACCCCATTCTCCTACACAGGCATCCAAGAAGTTGATTGGTTAAGAAAGAAAAAACCCCAAACATTACAGCACTTTTTCTGCCACAAAGCAAATATAAACAAGCATCTTGCCTGGTCATTTTTGTTTTCCTTGGGTTTTTGGGTTGGTTTGTTTTTTGCTGGTGTTTCGAATTACTCAAGCATTTGTCATCAACACTGAAACCAAGCACTCAAAGAAACCCTGGCAGCTCTGGAAAATACAGTACTCAATTAAGCCAGAAAAGAAAAATGATACAATCTGCAACAATATGTATTTCCTAATAGAACTTTCCCCTAATGTGCTTTAGCTCAAAAGCAGAGATTAAAGAGATTGCGTCTCTGAGTTTACCCACCCTAGCTAATGTCTCTTGTGGTCTACTCATTTATGAAACCATCAGCACAGTGCTAAGAAGTGCTGCCTGGCCCTTCCCTGCCAGTGAAGAATCATCACAGTGCTCCTAAGAGGGGCTTCAGGGAGCAAATCACAGCCACGTGTAACCTCCTCAGCAACAATCTGAAAGAGCAGAAAATTCATACTTAAAAGAAACAGCAAGTAACTCAAAGACCAGACATGATGGCAAGCCAGCCATTTCAGTACACTACAGAGAGTCTGTGTTCTGCAAGAGGCATGGAGCTGCATTTACAAAAGGCAGGTTTCTACCTTGGAAAGCAGTGCCTTCCAGGAGGACATTAACATGGTCAATCATCAACTGCACAGTAACTATAGAAACTCCTGGTACAACTTTATGCCTGAAAGGGTTAGTTAGGTTCTTGGGTGCATAAATAACAATATAATTAGGAAAAGAGTGGTTACTTTCAATCCTGCACTTGGCACTTCTGCACCTGCTGGCAGAATAAAGCATCCTGTTCTGGCATCCCCAATTCAAGCAAGACATTGATATGCTGGAGAGGGCTCCGACGACCACAAGAATGACAAAGGATTGAAACATCTTGAAGTGAAAGCCTCAAGTTCACTCTCTACTCACTCTCTTCAATTTACCAAAGAGAAAGAAAATTGAAAAGCCACAAACTCCTGCTCAGTCTGTGTGGAAAAGAATGCTGATAACAGAGGGCTCCTTGTTCTAGTATACAAAAGTATAACAAGACTCAATGACTTTAACTTAAGGCTGGAGAAGTCTGGCCTTGAACTATGGTGCACATTTTGCAACAAGACAAAGCGAGAGTCAAGAATTTTTTTTAAGCATCTTGTTAGGTGTTTGGATGCACTTTTCATCCATGAGAATTTTCAAATTCAAGTTCTTTCAGCTATTTTTAAAAAATTATGTTTAAGCTGAATAAAAGGATACAGTCTTATAACTTCCCAGCACAAGAACAAGTATTCATAATGATCTTTCCTGGTTTTACCACACGTGACTCAAACTGAGACAATTTCTCTTCAGGTTTGGTGCAGTAAAGATCCAAACTGTTAAACTCACAATATAACTTTCCACAGTTCCTGTAATCTAACCAGGAAGATATTCAGCTCCTTGATTTAGGACCATGGTTTGTGCCCCACCACCTGTTGTAAAACCAATTATATTATTTACAAGTTACTACATGTTGGTAGCAGCTCTCAGACCAGAACTGCTAAGGACACACAACACCATTCTAGCCTGGTTTTAAAGCTGATGAGGGGCCACAAGATAAAAAGGAGTAACTAATACTCTTTAGAAATAGAAAACTCAGCGACAGGAGCATCTTAACTCAGATTAAAAAAAAAAAAAGTCATGCTGATCTCTTAAGGCAGCAGGCTACGAGGCAGCACTATTCAGGATTTTTCATCTATGTTTTGCTTACTCTCATGAAGAAAAAAAGCCTAAAACTTGGCAAATTGTGTTTGCTTTTCTGCCTGAGAGCTTGCACACCTATGGTTTAAGTAAAGCTGAAGGCAGAATTTGCACTGTAACTTGCACTTCGCTTTACAGGAGCAGCAGCTTTCACTCCCATGCTGGAGTAACAGCAATGGAGCAGCACTGCAACAGTGGTGTTTGGACTGCACAACTCAACAATGACCATCTGTCACAAAAGTAAATGCTTTGCATTTACAAACACACAGTATTTTTCCTCTTATTCACAAGTCCAGCAAACCCCTTCTTTTAGGAAAATTAAATGTAGAGCCCCATTTTACTAAAGGGCACTGATTAAACTACAATGCAATACAGACAGCACCAACAAAACACTGAGAAAGGAACTCAGTCAAGACACAAACCACTCCATTTTAAGTCTGCTTCAAAAAATCCTAATATTCTAAAAGGCTTAATATTAACGTCATTAGGACAACAAGGACAGCCTTGTTTTCCATAGTCTATATATTAATTTTATATAAATGAATAAAAATGGATTATTGTTAGTTGCTTAAATGCCACCTTCCTACTTCTTTGTATCATTTAAGTTTCATACATTTAACATTTTAAAAAGAAAGCATGAATTCTTCTTACCTCCCCAATGAAATTGTATAGTTAAGAATTTATTTTAGTACAAATCAGATCTCTTGGTCTCTACAAAAGCAAGGCTCCTACTAATGCCAGTGGGAAAGTTTGCTGTCACAGTATCAGTTAAATTAACTTTGCCATAATCAGTAACACTAAACAAAATTCTTGGTATAACATGGCAGAAAGAAAAAAAAAAACCACAAAAGTGAAGAATCTGCTGCCACTCAGATAAGTTTAGGGCTTTTCAATGGTTTTCTCCCACATCAATTGCTAAAAGCAATATACAAACTTGCTTAGCAATATCCTATCAGATCCTAAACAGGGAGCACCCATTTTCAAAGGATTTTTAGGTATTATTTTAGGTATTATTGTCAATACATGTATGGCCAGCAGCACACTGAGTACATTACTGAAATAGGCAGAGCCATCTCAGTTATTTCACTGCCTGCATTACATACAGCAAGTACAAGTACTGAATAAAGCTCATAATGCAGTAGTGAATGCAAACAATATCAACAAAGCAACACACCTGGAAGAGAAACCCTGTGTTTATTTTGCAATACTTCATTAAGAACATCTCAACAACGTATCAATCAATATACCCACACAAACGACCTTATCTCCACATGCACATTTCCTCCCTTTCCAAAAGCTATGCTACTTTTATTGAAAATTTTATGACATTTTTGATCACAAACACATTTTCTAGTTTTTCGAAGCTCCATTTCTAAATTCAGTGAAATGGAAGGCCCTACACTAAAACAGACCATGAGAGTTAAGATCTACAAATAAATTGTGATTCAAAAAACGCAAACCTTTCAAAATCACAGTGATCATGAGGTTCAGCCTGGCCTTACTCAACACCTCCCAGCCCCCAGCAATCCCTGAGGAGGGGCACTATCCTCACAACTGCTCTGCTGCAGCAATGAAGGAGTTAAAACAAAATCCCTGCTGCTCCCTGTCTCCTCCCCAGGGAAAGTGTGCCTTTCTTCCCTCAAAGTTTTGGGGAGCTGTGGGGCAAAGAGCAGCACAGGGACACCAGAGGAGGGATGGGAGAGGGAGCAGCACAGAATAAGGGAGCCCCCCAGGACCAGGGGACAGCACAGCACCCCTGCACACCCCAGGAAAGAATTCACAAGAGACAGGCCTCAACTCCACCAGAAACTGGAAAAATTAAGGGTTAGAAAATAGAGGAAGATTAATCATTTACAGATCACTCACAAAGGCTTTCTTTGTTAGAGTTCTATTCAAAAACATCTACATACATGAGTAGTCCTGCCAGAACTGTACAAACAACATGCAAGTGCTTCGTATGTTCACGAGGGCATTCATGTGGAAGTGCTGGAAAAGCTGCACAGGCAAATCACAACCTGTGCAAAATCACAACCACCATCAGGCCTGCTCACATCAAGTGGTTGAATGAGTCTACCACAAGGGAAAAAAAAAAAATCAAAGATTGAATCCCATTTAGACAGATGCACAATCAGCTTGAAAAAGGTGAAAATGAGAACATTCCTTTTTAAAAATTGGTGAAAAAAAATCCAGGTAACAGCTAAGTTAACTATCTTACTTTTAAAAATACAAGTTAACTGATTTGTGGAGGATGCTCTGATATCAAAAGTAAGGTCTACCTATCAAAAAAAGGGACCAAAAAGACAGTGAGTAAAAAACAGGCAGAAACTTTCAAACAGTACTCAAAGCAATTTTAATTGGTATTTACCAAAGGAATATGATCCAAGGTGATAATGCCTATTAAAAAAAAAAAAAAAGTAAGTCCTTTCTGGACAACTTCTTTTCCAATTTGTATAATACCATCTTTCCTTCTTTCCCCGTAAAATTCCACAGCAGTGCAATTCCACTGACTTGCTCATATCTCAGTTTAAGGGGAAAAAAAAGCACTCAAATTTCATTTTATCCAGCTAAATATTTTGGCAGATATTCTGCACTAAAAATATACACCATAATTTAGAATAAATGTTCCAAATTAGTTCAATTCTTGCTCACTCTAAGCAAGTGCATCATGAAATTTAGCACTTGCTTTTCTATACCTTGTTAACACATGTATGACCTTGATGAAAAAAGTGTAATTTTAGTTTCTTTAAGCTGCAAAACTAAAACTGCATCATAAAAAGGGCAACAGCAGGTCTGCCAAGCCAACTTTATGTTCTAAAGTTGGTTTTTTACAAGACTATGCTTTGTATATCTGGAAAAGAAAAATTAAGAGGGTGCTCAATCAGCTATTTGCAGCCTTGATGGAAATAAAACTTTCACGTTCCTAGTATAATGTTTATAAACACCCCCGAGGTTCTAAATATTGAGTCATCTCTGGCTTTTGGCTTGCCTGCAGCTGAGGGGATGTTACAGAGTGTAAGCAGGCACCGTTGGCACTTTGCTGGCATCCCGATCACTGCTGCAGTGTTTATGCAGAAACACAACACAGGCAGCCACAAAACTCACTCAGCACTGCATATGTCACCTGGGATTTCTCCCAGGTTCTTCCCTATTTTTCCCCTCCCTTTCTTTCTTCTTCCTTTTGTTTTGTTGCTGTTTGGGATTTCTCTAATCTCCATCAGGGCAACAAACACCTGCAGCCATGCCAAAGGCAGCCCTGGCTCCCCAGAACCGCCAGGAAAGAGCGGATTGTGCTTCCCCAGCTGCCTCCTGAGCGTGGGGAGGTTTCCTCACTGCTGCCTGCACGTGCTCAGCGCAGATTTCCCTGACACACCAACTGCCCCATTCTTCCAAGCTCAGTGGTATTGACCTTGGAAGTGAATGCAAGCATTTCCCATCCTTGGGAAGATGTGCACTGCACTGCCCAAATTCAGCCAGAGCACCAGTAAGCGCCAAAAAAGGCTGACATTAAGTGAAGCAGGGTGTAGAATTTAGAAATGCAGGCAAATTAATGTTTAAGTATGAATCCTGTCTATATAGATTCTCCATTACCAGGAATAAAATTCAAGAAGTGTCTGCTTAACTGGGAAAAGAACACAATATAAACCCTAAGGAAAACTAAGTATATTCCTTCCCTTGTATCCAATACTATGAGCTTACAAAGACTCTTTATTAATGAGCACTTGCCTGCTAGAAGTGACAAATATTTCAGATGTTCTTTCAAAATAAACATGGAGAACCTAATACAGTATTTATGACACAGATGAATTTCCTAAACGAGTCGCCCAATAACCAGAAAGGAGCACTAAGACACGAGTATAGAAAACTATAAATAGTGCACAAAAGGTGCAGTATAACAGTGTGAATCACTTTTAGTCTTGTTTATATCTGTCCAACCCATTTGCAATGGAAAGCACTGCTTATTTTCCCCTGTACAGAATTTATGAATGGCTTGGTCCTCAGTAGCACAGTTAGAACACGAGCCCTCTAAGTAAATAAATGTGCATCTATCAAAATTTAGGAGAGTTAGGAAAAAATCCAAAACTCCATGTATTATTGGAAGAAAATACTACAAATCCTCCTTTAAGAAACCTAGGAATACTACTTGAAGAAAATACAAATGAAAAAGGACATAGCCTATTGACATTTTGAAAATGTCACTGGTCAGATGCCCTCAGCCATTACCAATCATAAAATCAAACGCTGAAGTCATAATTCGACAGAAAGGACAACACCACTTCACACGGTGTCCCACCAACAGCAGAAGCCAGGTTAGAGCCACATAACATAATGCCACATTTCATGCGTTTAAAAAACGCAACTTTTTTAAAGTTTACTGCAGCTGACAGAGCTGCAGTATAACTTAGATGCCCAGCCTCCCTCCCAAAACCAAAGGCCAACCCCACCAAGCCCAACCCAGCATTTCATGAAATGCCTTCAGAGGTACTGTGCCTTCTTTGGTGGATGCAATGAGACAAACTCTTAGGAAATACACTCCAGCACCATGAAACAAATACAAATACTAGAAAATACAAAAAACAGTACCTAAAACCAAAGAGGAAATACCACAGAATGAGTTCAGCAAAGAAAAAGTCAAAACAGAAATCAACCCAGGTCCAACAACTGACGAGGATACTACGCACACTGGCAGAACCAGACAAGCCTTCCCATTCAAGAGTCAAGGGTGGAAAAAACTCTTCAGAAGGCTTTTTGGAAAGGAGAGGAATGACAGACTCCTATTACATAGCAACCTGCTGGGCCATCAAATCACAAACCGTGGCAAAATGAACTCAAGAGGAAAATCTAAACACGAACCATGAGCCACGACTGCAGACTGACACCCAACACAAGGTATCTGTCTGTGACCAAGAAAACACATTTTCCACCCTTTGCCAGAACAGGCATCACACCAATTAGACATTATAAACTGACTCCTTTACAAACACTCCTTACTTTGCATGCTACTGTTATCAGCACACAAGACAGAATGACAAATACTTCAAGTTTTAGCTACATCCATGTGGTGTATTACAAAGAGCAGCAGTATTAAAATGAATAACTAAAATCATGCTCAGAACAAAAAAATACTAATATTTTAATGGCTTATTTTAATGCAGAAAAGCCCACTAACATTTGCCAGTGTTGTAAAACCACAATTAGCACACAGGTGGGTTGTTTGCACAACTACTCCACATGAAAAGACAGACACCCTCAAGGCTGGAGTGGTTATCTGCTCCTTACTTAATCTTAACTTCGGTTTGTCTTACCAAAGTTTCTGTAATGTGTAACAATGACAACACAACTGTTAAGAAATCCGGATGTTTTCAAGTAAGATGACATGACAGACCAGTCAGCATTTATAAAATCCACTATGTCAAATAACTTCTGAAATTTTAGTGTACTGAAACAATACTAAACTATCTTTACACTTAGCTGGAATAGTTCAACAAAGTAAGTTTAACAACACACTTTTTGTTTGCATTTTCACTAGCTTCATCTTACCCATACTATCCATCTTACTTGCCCCATTCATCCTCCAACATGTTAGTTTGCAACAACAGAATTAATCACTTATTTCTATTCGAAACATTCTAAAGATGAACTGAGAGAAGCAGTATCAATATACTACCCGTTACTTAGAAAAAAACCCAAACAACCAAAAACATTAGCCATGAGTGTAGCAAGTCTGTATTTTGGTATAAAACTAAGATACTTGCATTTGAAAGACCAGTCTTTTGTTATCATGAAGGATAGCCATCTTAAAAGTGTGGAACACGTTACCACTGAAACTGAAGGTTGTTGTAAGTTTACAGGATTTTCAGTTTCAGTTGAGGTATTCTAAAGTTTAAAGAAAGAGAGGAAATCAAACTTCAGTAAAGTATAAAAATTCCACTTCTGTTAACTTGGCTTGCAGTTCAACGTTGACTTCTCCCATGAAATTTCAGATGCCATAAAACCTCTATGCTAAAAGCATTTAACTGTTATGTTTGAAAGTATGAAACTAGGAACAGAAGAAATTAAAGGAAACGTTCAATGCAAGGGAAAGCAAACTTTTGGTCTGCATACTTGTGCAGGGAGGTTCAAATAGGTCTACAACATGCTGGAGAAAAAGAGGAAAGAAAGGACATATTCTGTGCTTTTAAAATTAGCTAATCTGCTTAATAGCTGGAAAGCGCCGCTACCCAGCGTTTAACTCTTTGCCTTCCTGGACTGTATGACAAGAAAATGCTGCTCAAAATGGGAGGGGATAAATATCAAAGCGATCATCGGTTACCTTTAAAACTCTTTGCTTCCTCCTCTGAGGCCTTTTGTTTTCTGTTAGGACCTAAAAAAACATCAAATTGCAGAATATGAGTTGTGGTCACAAAGGCAGGCAGACAGCTCCGATTTTTATTAAGGAGCAGCGCTATTTCTGCAGTACCCCGAATGCTTTACAGGCGGCCTGGCACGGGCCGGCGGCGGCTCCCGGCGGCCCGTCCGCCGCCCGCGGCGCCCCTCACATCGCGGGCGCCCCGCGTTCCCCCTCACGGCGGCGGCGGCCCTGCCCCGCCATCTTTGCTTCCTGCCGCAGCGGCGGCCGCGCGCCGCGTGCGGCCCCGCGGGAGCGCGCACCGCGCAGCGCCCCCCCGCGGCCTCCCGCCCGAACAAAGGGCTCCGCGCGGCCGCCCGCAAGAGCCGGCACGGAGCCGCCGCGCCCGCGGAGCCGGCGCCGCCCCGCGCCCCGGCCACGGCACAGGCGTGGCGGGCCGCCCATCCCGGGGAAACCGGGGCCGCTCGGCTCGGGCCGCGACGGGAACGGGGTCAGGCGAGGACACGGCCCCCGTGCACCCGCACGCGTGCGCACACCGCCGCGCACCGGGCGGCACTCCCCCGGCCCTCTCCGGCAGCGGCGCTCGGGGATGCATCGCCGGGCACCGGCAGCCGCATCGTCCTGGGAAAGTGGAGATCGCCGCTCCCCGGTGGAGGCCGCGGCTGCAGGGCCTGCCTTCACTGCCCTCCCGAGGCGAGGGGACGCGGCCGCAGCAGCCTCGGCAAAGCCTCAGCGTGGCCCGAGCCCCGCGCCCGCCGGACTCAGCAGCCGCCGGCCCTGCCCTGCCCTCCCGCCCGGGCCCGCTGAACGAGCCGGCGGCCCTGCCCTGCCCTGCCGCCCGGGCCCGCTGAACGAGCCGGCGGCCCTGCCCTGCCCTGCCGCCCGGGCCCGCTGAACGAGCCGGCCCTGCCCTGCCCTGCTGCCCGGGCCCGCTGAACGAGCCGGCCCTGCCCTGCCCTGCCGCCCGGGCCCGCTGAACGAGCCGGCCCTGCCCTGCCCTCCCGCCCGGGCCCGCTGAACGAGCCGGCCCTGCCCTGCCCTGCCGCCCGGGCCCGCTGAACGAGCCGGCCCTGCCCTGCCCTGCCCTGCCGCCCAGGCCCGCTGAACGGACTCCTCTGTCCGCATCTGCCCCCAGCACCCAGCACAACACATCTACTGCCAACGGACTGCCATACAAACATCAGTGCAATTGTTTCCCACAGCTCCACCTGCTCAAACGCTCATCCCGATGAAATGAGGACGGAGGGGTCACAGCTCTGCCAGTGGTCACAACGAGCCCTCATGGACCACACAGACATTGGCTAACTAGGGACAACAAACAAACAACAACGTATCTAACACTGCAGCCACCCAAGCATTCCCTGAAACAATTCGCACTGGACATCTAACCCAGAACGTTGGCCATGGATACACTAAAGATAAAAACCAGTAAGAACATCTTTTCATCACCTACAAACTGCAATCTGTTTTCTTATCTAAATCTACACGGTAATGTAATTACTATCCACTTCTTGGTGTAAATCAGTTAAATAGAAATGCTCAGACATGGACACACAACTCATTCCCCGGTGTAGCAATTAAATCAGAGAAAGCTGTTGCCCATTTTTTGTTGTCCGAGGCTACCTTGTATCTAAGCTCTTCATTTGTTGCATCAGAATTATGTATAAATAGGATTTAGAATAAGGTAAAATTAAAATTCTCATTTCTATTTTTTACCCAAATACCCCAGGTCTGTAAGGGTCTCTTTTGCACATTAAAAATGAGACAGTAGAAGTCACAATTAAATTATCTACAATCTTCTTCGTAGTTTTGGTACTTAAGATGCTTTACAATAACGGGGGGAAAAATGGAACAGTATTTTGTTGGCTTAGAAACCTAAAACCCCATATTCTGATTTAATCCCCAGACTGGTGTATGCACTGGACAGCAGTTTCAGGTTTCCTTGTAACCTCATGTTAGAGGTCCTCAGACACAAGAAAGGAAGGAAACCTCTTCAAATAATTTCCTCATAAAAGCTTTAAGAACCAACACACAAAATAAGGAGCAGTGAAGAGGCAACTTGTTAAATACAGCCTCTGAAAATAACTAGAACACAAACTAATCCATCTCACTGTAATTTAGGCTGCATTATAGTCCACACCCAGGAACACAGAAATGGCAAAGTACTGTGAGCTGTAATTATTTTACACTCTCACAGACCATGAGTGTCAGTGTAAAATACGAGTAAACTGCACAACCCCAACTCCCTGCCCTGCATCCGTGGGGTAGGGAAAGCTGTATGCAGCTTCGCTCATCACACACATTGCCAAACTCCTCTAGCTGTGTGCTATTCCCTTACAAAACTCTCAAGTATCCTACTCAGGAGTGTTTTTATGTGCACTCAGTTTAGAATTCAACTGGCTTAAATATTTCTGGAGTCTATTGTAAAATAAATACCACAAAGTCTAAATTTTTTGATTATAGCTGGGCCTGGCTGGAACACAAGAATTCCATTTTGCTTTTTTTCAACTTTTTTTTTCAGATTTCAGCACTTGGTTTTGTTCCAAAGCAGAGCAAAACTTTCAAAAATTCAAGAGGAGACAAATGGGATGTGGGAGACCAAAGTTCAAGCCCCTGGTCTGCATCAAGCAGAAAGCCCTTACTACCAACATGCTCTAATAATTCTCATCCCCTTTTTAAGTTCTAAACAGAAATTTCATTTCTCAAGCCTCGAGAAACTTCCCCCAAAAGCAGTTGTATTAAGATAGATAGTAGCTGTGAAAAGTTCCTGTTCATTCAGCATTTTCCATTCAAGGAATGGCTTACTGGAAAGTTCCCAACCAACTTGAATTGCAGCATCCTTTTTCAATATGTCTGGGTTTTTCAGCAGTGTTTTAAAAACCCACAGACAAGCAGGCCCTTATTGTTATTTAATATTTCACGTTACTCAGATTACAGCAATTAAATAAGATGTCTCAAGACACCTTGGGCAGCCCAAGTGAACTAACACTCAGTGACCTCATTTTTTTGGTCAGATTGTTGACTACAGGTCTCCTTAAATCTAGCTATTTAGTTCTAATAGGAATTAAAGCTCTCCCCAGCAGATGGTTTCAACCCAAGTGGGCTGCCTGCCTAGGTAGGACCATAAAATGTAGGCACCTTGCCTTGACAAGCCCTGCACCTGCCTGGCCAAAACGGGAATCCTTTGGCCATGGAGAAAAAGAAACAAACCATGAGCCACCTTGCCTGTCCACATGCTACTTTTGAAGCCTACAAAATCCTCGTGCCACACTGCAACTCATGAAGACAGCCCCGACAGTATGCAATGGCAGCAAAGCAGATCACTTCTTGGAATTCAATCTGCTTTTTGGAACAAAATAGCCCTCAGTAACTGCAATACTGTTTCAGAAAACAGCAGCCTTTAAAGACAAGACAAAAATGTGGCAGCATCATAATCCTGTGTGGGTAAGCTTCTCAAACTCTTCACTGTGAAGTATTCCTGCATTATTCATTCTGAGAGGGACAGTAACCCAAGATAAAGCCTTTTTCCTCTACTTATGAAAGCTTCCTTACATTTTATTTACTGGGCTGCCATTAAAAAAAAAAAAAATCAATAAGCAAGAAAATGTTTTCCTTTATGTATTTTAGGATTCTGCTCTACCAGCTCCAAGCCAAACAGGCACAAGTGTGAATTCATCAGGAAGAGGGGCATTATATGCAACAATATTGCTACACACAGGGGCTGGGAACTAGAGCCCACAATGCCTTATATCCAGACTTTCATGATGTCTGTCACGTCCCTGCAAAACCCATTACATTCAGGAAGGTACAACATCACTTAATGTTTATGTGGCTGTTATTTTTAAATGGCATTTTTCAAGTCAAATATAGTTTTCAAATCTTTATCTGGATTGTGTGTGAATTAATGGAAATAACAGTAACCTAACTATAGCCAGTTCCAAACATGCAACTGATATACTCCAAGGGCTGAGTGCTTGTGCACACATGGGTATGGGTGTTGGAATATGCACTCCAGTTTACCTTCATGGCTTCTACCAGCCAGGCCTTACTCCCTGTAACTGTAAATCCATGTAAGTTCTTAAGGAACACCAACACTTTTTCTTTCCTAAGCAGCAGGTAAGCTGCCAACCCCCACAGTGGCTATATAGCCTTTTAATGCACACAGCTCTCACTGACTTCACTGGGACTTTTGCAATTTTAGTTAGAATGGGGGGAGATAATTCCTTTAAGACAAAACACCAACATTTAAACTATGCTCCTGCTCTATCCCCCTGCACCCTCCTCACAGTGAATCACCTCAAAAAAATGCTCACATTCCACCAACATGAGAGAAAGAAGCATGACTCTTCTGAATGCGGAACACACTGAAGCCAAACTCATTTCTTTTAATTATTTATGTTGACTTTCCATACCATGGACAGAGACCTACAGTTTTGGGTTTTCCCCAGCTGCTTTCTCTTTGAAACACATTACTGTCACAGAAGTCACAGTACTACCAGTCTGGGAAAACAATGGAATTCCCTGCAATCTTATCTAAAGGATAGCTGCTAAACTGAGTGATAGCATTCTGCATCCCCCAACACCTTCCCCATCTCAACACCGTGAAAGAGCTTGTAAAACATTTGTAGAAATACTTCCTCATTTCCTCAGAGCACAGTTTCTAGAGATTGAAAATGAAGCAAGGCCACTTTCTAGGAATATCTGAAAAGGCACCAGGTTTGATTCAAATACAATTTTACAAGAAAATACCTGACATGTTGTTAAATGTCAGGAATACTTCATTTCCTCCATGCAGCACCCTGAAATTTCATACAGAATTTAACAAGAAATGAAGAAGGCTTCTGGTGCAGCTCTGAATGTATCATACAAAATGTGACCACTTTAATGAAATAAAAGCACACCAAAGTAAAAGCTGCCAAAGAAAAGAATAAAAACAAGGAATCTCTCACAAAGAAAGTAAAAGGAGTGCCCAGAGAGAACAAAGTGAAGAGGCAAAGCTAATCTGCAAGTAGGTCAGGCTGAGCAACAAGAAAAGTAGTATGTTTAGCCTGGAAAACAAAGGTTGACAGAAAAGCTGGAGTTCTTCCTTTCACTGACCCTGCCAAAACCTTTTTTAAAACACGGCTTTTAGATCACTTCCCACCCCAAATCCACAAATCCTCTCCCATGAACTTCTCTTCAATCCTGCTGACTAAATATACAAAAGGACAATGTCACTACTCTTTTGCTGTAAAAGGTCAGGATAAGTCTCTACCACCTATATTGTTTTAATATCTATCTTAAGTCACATTACAGCTGCCCCTCTCCTCACTTATTTTTTAAGAGTATTAAGGAGCAGCTGAAACAGAAAGAGGTTTTTGAATGAATTCTGAGCCAAACTGTTTAAGCTTACTTCCCTAAACATCCTATCTTAAAATACACTTCCCCCACAAAGGAGAAAACATCATATTCCCCTCACTGCTGCAGGACTCTCTGCTTGCCTACCTTAAAACCAGAAAGGACTTCTCTGCCAACCCTGGTAAGCACAGGACAGAGCAGTGCAAACAGGAGCTCTCCTGAGACTGCCCCAGCTGATGGGAATTCCTACCTGCTGTAAGAACACACTATTTCAGTGAAATTGCTCTTGAGAAAGGTTTTGCAGGTGCATTCTCCCCAGTGTGAACTGCTCCTCTCAGAATACACACGGTGTGCAGAGACTTGAACCTCAGTTTCCCACATCCCAAGGCAGATGTCCCAGTAACTTTAACTACCAAGACAGCCTCTCCCCTCTGTGGTTCAGGCACTATTGGATCCTATGAAGAGAACACCCCCAGCAGGACCTACCACTGCAGAGTCTCACTGCAGTTCAGAGGTCAGGGAATTCAGTTGGGATGTGGGAAATCTACATTGAACTCCCTACTTACCTGATTTAAAGCCTGATCTTGAAACTGAAATCCCTCAGAAGGTCAGTGTTGTTATCACATGGGCATACAGACTGTCTTTTCCCCTCCTCTTTGTTCCAAAAGTTATGACCTGGGTTATAAAAGGCTGATGGATCAGAAAAATGAGTAAGAAACACAGAAAAAACAAAGTACGTATGGGGAATGTGGTAAAAGACAAAGAGAGAGAGGAAAGAGAAGTGAGATGAGAGAAACAGAAGAATAGACAATTAGAAAGGCAGAGAGATGTGAAAGGGGAAAATGCAGCTACAACTTGGTCCTGAAGTTTATAAATTGATTTCCACCAAATCTGTCATGACAAGCAAACTAACTGAACCAAAGAGCAGACAACATGCCTTCCTTTGCTTTTAGCCTTCAGTATTTCAAAATACCAACACTCTCCCTTGTAATTCACAGTCTCCTAAGACTACCCTCCTCCCACATTCTGTGCCTAAATCTTCCTCATTTCTTTATGCACTCCATAATCCATTCTTTTGGCCAACATACCGATATCTGGGATACAGAGTTAAAGCCATATTTACCTTTGATTTTACAGATTCATACAAGAGGAACAAGACTAATTCCAGCTCACTCTAACCTACAGCTCTGTAGATGACAAGAGGAAGTTACTGTACAACCTGTTAGCACTAACAGTAACCCTGAACTCTCTGAAGCTGTAAGGTGGCCAGCATTTCCCTTTGCAGAATTTTAAGGTGCACCTCAAGCCTCAATAGAGTGACTTAATTTGCAACTTCTTTGTCTTACCTCAAAAGGTAGCGTGATTGGTGGTGGTGGCTTTTTCAGTTCTTCACATTTTCTCTTTTTACATATCCGGTGACTAGTTTTGCGCTTCCTGCAGCAGCTGCATTCCTCACAGTTTGTTTTCCGCAGACAGGGCTCACACACTCCACAACGCCTTCGTTTCTTTTTCTCCAGCACAGGGAACAGAGATGAATATAGGAGAGGGTAATTACCAGCTGGATTTTTAAGAGAGTATGGCCCTGAGGCCTCAACTGCCTCAGTGTTGTTGCTAACGTTGTCCTGAACCAAATTCAAGCTTACTCCAACACTTCCCAGCTGTGATGAATAATCATTATGCTGCAGTCTTGAGTCAGCTGGTAAATCTGCATTTATGGCTTTTTCTGAGGCACGAGCAGAGATTTCCATGCTTGAAGGCAACTCTGAAACAAAACCTGCAGAGAATTGTCCAGAGCTTTCAGCAGAGATTTTATCAACCGTGCTTTTATCTAAATCTGAAGATAAAGTGGGGACATACCCTGAATTCAAAATTAATGTCTCTGCATCAATACATTTAACAAGCTGTTCAATGTCCTCTACTTCAATATTGTTTAAAGAGGTATTGGAGACTGGTTCACATACTCTAAATATGTTCTTTGTGTCAAATTCTGAATTATCTTTTGTAAAGCTCAAATCTGAATTTGAATCAAGTTCTCTGTGAATGGGTACAAAATCCACAACCAGCTTCATGGGGTATTCTGCAAGTGAGCTTGCACCTTCAAAACGTAAAAGCAAATTTGATTCAGAGGCAGCTACAGTACTGGAATTTGAACCAATGTCTTTATTCTCAGATTCCAAATCCCAGCCTGCCTTCAAACAGGAATCTGCCAGTGACCTTGCATCTCCTAATAAATGTTCTTGTGAGTTAAACTCAGAAGTAACTAAAGATGCAGAATCCAAGTCTTGTTCTTCCCTAGGTAGCACCATGTCCAACCCTGCTCCAATGTGGAATTTGGCAAGCGTGACCGACTCTATCAGTACTGCTGAGCTGAGGCCTGAGGTATCAGCAGAGCTGGAGTCAGGTTCTGTACTGTTAGGCACCACATTGAAGGGAGCCTCTGCGTGCACCTTCAAGTTTGATTCAGAGGCAATTCCAGAGTCAGAAGGAGAAGATGGAAGCACCAGTGCAGCATCTTCAACAAATGCTTCAGCCAAACTACCATTATCAAGATCACTCAGTATCTGCTCACAGGGCAGGTCTTCATGCTTAGATTTCACCTCTGAAGCTTCTGTACCATCGTCAGTTACCTGACTGTTTGGAATGGAATCATCAGTTTCAGATATTTCTGCCTCCTCGTCCTGACCAGCACATGGGATAACAGACTCCTCACCTGCACTGCACAGACAGCCTGCTACAGGCAGAGCAGCTAACTCATTTTGAGCTAAATCTCGTTTCAAAGGGATTTCACCTGTTTCATCATTTTTCTCTTCTACTACTGCCAGGGCTTCTTGTTCATGTTTTTCCTTTGTTTCTAGCCTTTTTTGTGCTGCAGCTTTCCTGGGCTTTGCAATTACTGGAGTCTGGGACAGTCTTCTGGAGAAGGATCGGTTACGGAGAGCCATTGTAAAGCCATTGATGCTGAAAGAATCCTGGTTGTGAAAGAGGATGTTGTCAGCCTTCTCCAAACTCACCCAAGATGCCCCAGACAAGGTTCTGGTTACACTGCTCCTGAGAAGCCTACCTGAAGAGCTCATGATTGGTTTCTTTTCTTGCTGTTTTTTCTTAACATCTTTTTCTTGCACTGGCTTTTTAACTTTTCCAGAACTATCAGATTTTGTGGTTTTCTTTCTCACTTGGCTAGATTTCTTTTTGCTCTGGTTAGTCTTCCTTTTGCCCAACTCTTCTTTTTTGGCTGATCTGGAAGGCCTCGCATGGTGAGCCATGTCTGCGGAGCAGGAGGAATGTTAAGAGGAGAGATGGAAAAAAATCATGAGCTCTTAAGACACCTCTTCAGTAGAAAACTGCATACTCCCATTGCTGCTTTCTGTGCTCATACAATGTCAGCTCTGAAGTAGAAAAAGATAGAAAACAGCATTAATATACTTCTAATTAAAAAGATGCACATATATCCAGCTGACCATTTTTAGTATTCAAAAATACAGAGGTAGAATCAGAAATATCAGTACTGGGTGTTATGTTCAACCACAAAAGCTTTTAAGATATTAGTATACTACAAAATAAAAAACTTGCCTAAAGGCCTGTAACACAAAGAAGCAAACTGAACCCAAATGACCAAGCAACATCACATACTTACTATTTCATGTACATACTAAAAAGTTGGAGTTTACTCAATTTTATTAACAGTTCATTAACTAATAAACTTTCCCTGAGTAAGGAGAAGTTCATATTTATCAGTGCAAGGACATTCAGGAACAAAAGAACAAAGCTGAGTTTATTTTTCATGCGTACTCGGTACATCATCACCAGAGCATCATCACCCACTGGTAGCCCACCATGGTAAAATTCCAGATAAAATGGGATGAGTAACTAGCTCCCCAAAGAGATCAATCTGTGATTTTACAGGGGAACTAGACCAGGAAAGAATGATCATTCCCAGTGTTATCTTCCATAATACATTCACAGCACACTGCATTACATTCCAACCCTTGATTCCTTACTGTCTGCCTATATCATATGTTTTATGCAAGGCAAATGTCTCTGCTTCTTCACTAAGCCTTAATTTACCTTCAAAAAACCACCATACCTCTGTCCCAAACTTTTGTCCCCAGTCACGACTGCAATGCACAAGTCCCCAAACTCCCCAAACACAACTGAATCATCTCAAAAGATACAACGAATTTCTCATGCTCCAAACCAATTTCCTTCAAGGTGGGATTTTTTAAAAGTAAAGCAATTCTCACAAGTACATATTTTTAAGTATCTATAGAAGGCTTCTAAAGCTTTATTTAGCTTTTTGAATAGATCATGTGCGTAGACAAGGGCCCCTAAAATGATTATCTCATATCACATCTTCAGATTGCATAGCAGATGAACATGATTACTGAGACAGCAGGTTTTTCCGCACACATAAATACCATTTAGAGCCAGCAGCGCTGCACAAGACAAGGCTAAACACGTCTGAGGTCAGCACAGAAAACAGTGCCCACCAAACACACAATAAACAAGCTGAGTAAATAGCATCCCTCCTCCACAGCGACACATCCAACCTGGAGAGACTAAGCAGACACGTGCAGTTGTTTATAGTCATGGGTGAAGCTTCAAAGGTCACAGAGGAGACCTGAACAGCTCCCACAGAAGCTCTGTATAAAAGTTGGGTCAGAGAGTGAAACAGTAAAACAAATACAACACTGAAAGGAAGGTAATCCGAGTACCCCCCTCCCCCTACCCTTCTCTGGAGGCACATGGGGGAAGGGGGACATGGCCATTAGGAGTCACTCCATGAATCAAAGAGGGCATCACATCAGCAGGTCCATGAAATAGTTGTTGGCAGCCTGCAAAAAGCCTCTCCAGTTTCTTAAGGTTGTGACAGAGACTGGGATCCTCATTCCAAAGGATGGCCTGGAGGGCTGCAAAACCAGCTGGAAGCAAGCAGCAGGCATATCTGCAGCCATCAGCAGAGGAGCTAAATAACCGTGGCAGGAGAAGAAATATGAGCTATTTTCAGAGCCTATAGCCAGGAGACCAAGGAAGAAAGCAAGCCATTGGCAAAGGCCAGGCAACAGGCAATGTGTGAATCAGGAGGGGAACTGAAGTGATAAAGTCTTTTCTCTTTATCAGCCCTAAAACAGAAGCAGAATGACCAGAGGACACAGGTCTGCAATGGAAACAGTGACCAAATTTTTGAGAATACTGAATGTGAATGATGCTTTGCTCATATTGTTTGCTTACACAAGTAGTAGCTATTACCGTTACTGTGGAAGTTCAGGAAGCATGCCCGACAAAATTATCAATCAGAAGCTTAATTTCTAACAATTTGGTAACTTTTTAAAATTGTTACTACAATTACATGATAATATGTCTTTACGGATAGGACATGATGGGATAGCTTCAAGGTGAAGGAGGGCAAGTTCACATCAGATCCTAGAAAGAATTGTTCCCTGTGAGGGAGGTGAGGCCCTGGCACAGGTTGCCCAGCAAAGCTGTGGCTGCCCCATCCCTGCAAGTGTCCAAGCCCAGGTTGGATGGGACTTGCAGCAACCTGGGCTAGTGGAAGGTGTCCCTGCCTGTGGCAGGGGTTGGAATGAGTCAATCTTTAAGGTCCCTTCCCACTCAAACCATTCTGTAGCTGCACAATTTGAAAATTGCAAAATAATTGCTTCAGGACTGAAGAGGCAAGATCATCCTGGAATTCTTTGGTTGGTCTGGTCCTTTTTTTTTTAATTTTTTAAGTACAGAGAAACACACCTGTCTGGCAAGAATGTAGAAAACTACCAGTGCCAAAGCATTGCTTCTCTTCAGGGCCAAAATTATAGAGGCTATGAACACAGTGGTTCAAGACTTCCTTTTTTTTGCTAAAAAAAGAGTGCTGATATTCGTAGGAAATTGCCTGGCTTTAAATGCTGCATTATAAAAGATGGCAAAGGCTTTGTTTGACTCAGAGATGACAATACAGGGTCACAAGAACAGCAACACTTTAATCCATTTTGTTTCAGTTTTGTGACTGGAGTGACTTTAGGTTTTTCAGAAAAGATCTGAATAGACCCACAAAGGAAATTTTTTGGCAGGTAGGGGTTGATGCTTCACTTTAGTTATATTTGTCTGGGACTTTGAGTACCCAGCCTGCAAGGTGATCTTACACACACAGGCAAAATGGCTGTCAGCAAGAGATCTCTGCTTCCCTTAAAAAACTCTAGTCTTGAATACTACTCTGCCAAAACCACCTTAACTGCTACCTAAAAACTATCTTGACATTTAAAATAACCTGTCCTTTAAGTTATATTGTTATTTCTTTGTTTCCTCTTGCACAGTTAGGACCAGAGTATTAGGTAGCTGCCAGGTTGGTTTTCAAGTTTTGTTTCCTGTAACACTAGGAAATATTTTACCTTCCCTTTTGCATTTAAAGCACTGGTAAGGACTGTTGATATCTGCAGCAGTTGCAAATCATCTCATGCTGCTTCTTAAGGACAACAAATGGCTTTACCACATTGATCATATTTCACAACAAGCAATTAATTATATTTCCAAAACATCTATGTGGACTCAACAGGATTATAAAACACATATCTCATGGGGCAATATAATAGCTTGTCAGTCTTCTATCATCCTGGAGAGAAACAACATTACTTCAATGCTTTCTTCTGAAAGCCAAAGGTGACCTGCCTCGCCTTCCCCGGCAGGGGAGCACAGGCGTCTGTCTATAGGATGTCAAAGGGGCAATAGGTGACAGGAGGTTTTGCAGGGAACTGCCCCAGGTAATACCAGTGCATCCTGAAGCTGTCTGTTACTTGAGGCAATTTATCTCTCCTAATCCTCATACAAAGCCGAAAGCTGGTTTTAAGGCCAGTTGCTTAAGTTTTGCTCATTCATGGTAATAAATCTGGAACAATTCCACTGACTGCTATAATCCTCAACAAATACTGCTAGAAAGCTAATCAAAGGCTAAATCTTTTAGTCCTGTCTCCTCTCAAAATTCCAAACAATTATAATGAGAATTCTACCTACAAAGTAATTAAGGAATTTAACCCTATGCTGTCAGAATGCTTCCAGAAAAAAACAAAACCAAAACCAACAACCCTCCTCCAAATAAATAAACAACAAAAAACCCGAAACCCACCTACAATGTTTCAATTTACACAAATGGATAAAAAAGATAAAGCATATTTTTATTCTAGAGACTGTGTCAATCAAGATTCTGTTACATAACTTGATTTTTGTTGGAAGATAGCAGAGGAAAAAGAAATATATTAGAAGATGTGTCCTCATAAAAAGTGAAGGCAGGATTTTTATGGTGTTGTGAAAAATGACACGTGACCCCTGAACAAACAGAGCAGTATAAAGAAAAAAATGACACAACTAGCCATCACTGGTTTCACTACAGTCAGATGTACTTCAGTAGATTTTGTTTCAGTGTTTAGGTATCTTTTATAAAGTCCCTTGAGAATCGCCCTTAGGAGAAACAGACCTGGAAGCTTTCATAGGAGCCGCTCAATAATATGCGTGTCCCAAGCAATAGGGGCCATAACGTGACTGAGCTGTCACACAAGCTCAGATGCACGATTTAGAACTCAAAAACACCTCATCTTCTGGCAGCAAATGCTCTAGAGAAAGATGCAAGAGACATCAGAGAAACAGACTTTAAAAAAATCTGACCCTTAGGTGCAAAAGCGTGTCATATCATCTGCATATTCTTCCCAGCTGAACCAAAGCCAACCTGCTTTCCAATTTGGCCTCATTTCCTGCACCTACTCATTGCTCTGTAGAATACTTTGTATATGGAAAGAAGGGAAATGAGTTAGGACGAGAGACTCAGCTTTAATTTTCCCTTTCCCCCTCCTTTAATCCTTGAATACACATTGGCTTTGGGTAAAAAATAAAACCAAAACTTCTCATCTGCCATCTCACTACCATGAGTTACTTCATACACAGAAGCCTCCCCACGCCGTTTTCCTCCATAGAGATCTTCTGCTTTATGTTACAGAACTACACTTAATTAACCAGACATATTTCATCCCCATATATTAACCTCTGGCTTAAGGCAACACTTTCCAGTAATGCATGAATGTGGGACAGGCACTGCAGGATGCCACCTCAGTTTCTCACAGACAAAGGCACATAAAGCACAGTCCTGTACTTACTTATCAGCAACACAGGATGATGCTGAGCAGACCAAGCACCAAGGCCTTCACCCTACATTTTTGTCCTTGCTGGTTCCAGAAGGCCATCTCTGTGTGGAGGATGAGGCAGAGCTGCCACCCCACTGTGTAAGGAGCTGCAGGCTGCTGGGAAATAGGCATGCTCCATGAATCCAGCAGGAGATGTCCATGGTTAGCATTGTGCAATGACTTCATGCACCTTGGAGCCTACACCATGAGTCACACAGATAAAAAGATACCACAAAAAAACCTCCTCCCAGTTTAGAGAAAGCTCTATTAGAATGATTAGAGAAAAAAAACAAAACAACAACAAAAAAAATAAAACCAAAAAAAAAAAAAGAACTGTGGCAAGGAACTGCACATGCCTAAACCACAAGCCAGATTAAGCCTCAGACAACTTGAATCAAAAATCAATTGTGAGGACTCGCACCACATGTGCAAGTATCCTCCCTTCAGCCAGGCAGGAGCACTGGCTTCCTATGTGCACCTATGTGCAGTGCAGTCAAGCACTGACCTTCACAGGGGATAATGATAAAAAGTAAAAATATACAAAATAATTTCTTATGGCTCATCAAGGAAAAACCCCATCCACCAGAACACTCCAGATACATATAAATACAAAAAAATCAAACAAACTAAACCAAACACCCTAGCCCATCATATGCCCCTCTGATTTTGCATTTATGCTGTTTAAAGCACTACATTTCTTTTTGATAATGTAACTCCATTCTTCAGGGGGTTTGCCTTTTCTTAAAAACAAGGACAAAAAAAAAAAAAACCCACAAAAAACCCCCACCACCATTAACTGAATCACCTTATCTCAAACTCAACTAAGAGAAGGGGGAGGTGGAAGGAAGAACCTTCAGGCAAAGATTAAGCCTGGAAAATTTCAGCCTGAAAGGTGGTTTGAAATTTTAAGCATCTGAAAACAGAAAGCAGGATGGAAGTGCTTAGGCCAGCTTCAACAACCACAGGTAAAACACTATTAGTGACAATTTTTAATTACTACACAGTGAGGAATTAGGTCTTACAGAAACTATGAATATCAGCGTTCCTTGGTACATGGCACCTTGAGTTCTTCCCAGTTACCTGCTTTGCACAATCCAGTCTGCCCTTGTCTCCTCCAAGCACAACAAACTCTAATCTTGCAGGACTGACCCTTATCCCAAGAGCAACCACCACAACCCCTTGTGCTGGCGGAGCAACTACCTCAGAAAAGCATAAACCAGCTTTCTCTTCCTCTACAGTTAGGATCGACCAGGCTACCCGCCCAGACCAAGACTAAATCCTAAATTTCCCCAATTCAATCTGTTTTCCTAATTAATGTTGACTGACAGAACAAAAACAGGGTAATTACACCACAGAATAGCTTTCTGCATTTCCACAAGAGAACCTCAAAAATCACTGAGCACAGCTGAGGGGAACTATTATTATTTGGAATATTACTATTATCATTATTGTTGTTTTCACAGGTTTTTCCATTGTCTTGAAAATTCAGAGACACCTCTGCCTTAGAAATCCACACAGTCATGTTTAAGTACCTAATGCTGCGATCTTTGTCCATTTTGCCATCATTGCACTATAACTTCTAGAATAAGAGCTCTTTAGCCAGCTGCACGCTGGTGCCACCACCCTGGCCAGCTTGTTTACAGGAGCCGAGTCCCACCGCCTCACTCCACTGACATTGGTGCGCTCACGCCCTGCTCCACATCGCCGTCTCCTCCTTAAAGGAGTAGCAATCTCACCACGCTGGCTAGCTGCTCCACAGGCCGAGATACAAGGGATGAGGACTACGTTGCCCTTTAAATATCTTTGGGGTGCAGCAGGATAGGCTGGCAGAGTGTGGGACAGGCTGGGCGCACAAGTGGCGCGTCCCCTTTGACTGCACAAGCCCGGCCGGTTCCCCTGCTCGCTGCCCGGGCCAGCGGCCATACCTCTGTAAGGTTAGCTGCTCCTGCCTCCCGGCAGGCCGCCTCGTCCTTTCTCCTCACCCACTCGGCGAGCCACATCCTTCTGCCCGGTTATCTCACGGACACGGCAGGGAGCATTGCCGCCCGCACCAAGCCTCCGGCTGCCGTAAGACCAGCACCTCTTCTCCCCCAGCTGCTTGACTCAGCGCCCAGGAGCGCCCCGGGGGTGCAGCCCGGCAGCGCTCTGGTGCCTTTGGTGCAGGCAGGCGGATCCCAAGGGAGGAAGGAGCAGGCAGGGCCCTCCTGAGGGGAGGCAGCGGCCCTCGTGGCCCGGCCCCGCCGCTGGCCGTGCCTCCCCAACCCCGGGAGCCCTGTCCGGGGCTGCAGACAATGGGGCCGACCCATCCGGACGCTCCCGGCTTCTCCCCGGCAAAGACGGGGAGCCACCCGCGGGGACGCTCCCCCAGCCCCACACACCAGCGGCACCTCCACAGGGTGATGCTGCACAGCCCTCGCTCGCCGGTTTTATGGGGCGGCGGGAGTGGGCTGCAGGGTTTCTCGGCTGGCCGGGGGCCCCTACAGCCGGGCAGGGTCCCTTTTAATTGTTCCCTGTCCTCCACGCAGGCTGCAGGCAGTTTCTCTTGCCTGGCGGGTTTTTCCAGGCAGCCTCTGGCTGCTGCAGCTCCAACACACTCCAGCACAGCCAGGGAGACCGGACTCCTTTGCTTTTTCGGCCAATAAACTCCGTTTTGCATTTGAATAACCCCCAGACTGCCTTCCTCCTCGGCAGGACCGGTCCGAGCCGCGGGGCTCCGAACCTGGCCGCGGCGGTGCCTCTAGGTCCCCCTCCCCACTCTACCAAAGCTCAACTTTGCAACTAGCCAAGGGGATAAGAGAGGGGAAGGAATAGAAAAACAGAGGGATCAAAAAAAAAAAAAATTAAAAAGAGGAAAGAAAAAAGGTGGGGTTCCGAGAGCAGAAGTCCGCGTCGTTCCCCTCCTCCCCCGCAGCAGCCCCGGGACCCGTCCCGCACACGTACCAGGGCTGCGGCGCGGCCAGCCCGCAGCTCTCTGGAAGGGGCGATGCTGGCATGGCTCGGAGCGGGGCGAGGCGCGGGTCACGGCCCGGGCCCCCGCGGGCGGGCGGCTCCCATGGCGCGACGAGCTGAGGCGCGGAGAGGAGCCCCGGGCCGCGCAACGTGCTCCGTGCTCCGTGCTCCGTGCTCCGTGCTCCGGCGGCGTCGCCCCCGGCCGGACCCTCCGCGAGGGAGCGGGGAGGGGGCGGCTCAGCTCGGCGGGGCGCTCGCCGCACCGAGCCCTCCCGGCAGGCGGCAAAACGCGCCCTGGATCCCCGCGGCCGGAGCGGGATTCGCCGCCCCCCGCAGCCCACCCGCGCCCCCGGGGACACGGAGAGCGGCGGCCGTGCTGCCGCGGCTGCCCGCGGGAGCGCTTCGGCGTGCCAGGCTGCTAACGCCGCGGCTTCTTTAACAACGACAGCAAAATTAAATGACGGCAGTAAGAGAAAAAGCAATTTATCCCGTTATTTGCGGAGGCTGTGGTTTGACGCCGCGTATCCCCCGGTCAGCCGCGGTGGTGGCACTCTGTAAAATCATCCCTTTTCTTTTTAGCCTGGGAGAGGGAAACCCTGGTCAGCCGTGACAGGCGAGGGGCTCACCGGGGGACAACCCCCTTCCCCTTACATGTGCCATCCAGGAGGACCCTTGAACACCAGTGTCCAGCAGGGCCTAGCCATCCATACGTTTTTTTCCACGTATGGAACAAACACTCCAAGAAGCATGGGGAAGGTGCTGGCTTAGAAGAAAGACCTGCTGAGCCGCCCTCTCCCTCCTGCAAGGAGGTAAAATATAATGAGCCTTGCTCTTTCCCATCCCCCACCTCATTCATTAAGAGCCACTGACTATATTGGCTGCTCCTTCCCAGAGGGAAACGGGTGAGTAAAATGTTATGGTAAGAAGAAGAGTCAGTCCACTGACTGACTTCTTCCACCCCTCATTATCACCACAGCCTTTTGTGAAAAGCAGGCCACCAAATCTAACATCTCTTCAGACCGAAAAACAGATGTTGGAAATGGGATCTGTGAAACAATATACCCAAGCAGTACTTTTTCAGAAAGCCTTCATTATTATTAAGTCTGTAGCTGTTGCATTCTAAAGCACTTCAAGTGTGAGTCAGCCCAGTCAAATGTGAGCCTGCAGAGAGGCTTTTCTGCTGTACACAAGTGAGCACTACTGTCCAAATCCATCCACTCCTAGAGATGCTTTAAATGCCAGCATTTTGCTGGTTTAAGTGACATGTGATAAGTAAGAAGCAGAGGCACAGATCTGCACATCTCCTTGCCGCTGCTGCTCTTCAGTGATAATGGGTAGGTAGCCTATCACCAATTTGAACTTCCATCGTCTTCCCACCTGCCCTACATATCCTTGCATCAAGAGAGAAATACAGTCTGGGAATCTTAAGCAAGATTACAGACACTTCATTTGAAACAAGGTGAAACCTACACCATGGACACCTGAATTTTGAACAGCTGCCTGCAGTGGCAGGGAATTTTAGCAATGCACAAGTTCTCTTTGTTGGGTGTAACAATCCCATCTCCTCCTCAGGGCTTGATATCAAGACTTCTATCATTCCAAAGACTTCTCCTGTTGGATATAAGGTAGCACAAGCTATAAGATAAAATAACAGCTGATTTGAGAGGTAAAAGAACTATTGCTCTTAAACTGCTTCACACAGCAGAAGTTGAAGGAACAGGAACTTGATGATAAAACCCCACATAATCAGAATATGTTTCTTGGGGAAATGGCAAGAAGTTAGATGTTATGGGCTTGAATAAAATGCAGAGCAAGAAATTAGTAACTTGATGTAGGGAATGCTGGGCTGCAGGACGGTTTTGATGAATGGAGAGGAGAGATCTCTGAAGGTTGCTCTTAGAATATAACGTTTATTAGGGATGGTGAAAGGTCTTGGCTGCAGCTGCCAGACACAGCACGTGGCAGGGCCTGAGGGGATGGGGAGGGGAGAGACAAGGAGTTCCAGGAGAGGGTGGAAGATCTAAGAGCGGGGAATTCCAAGAGGGTGGAGGATCCAAGAGGGCCTCTGGCTCCTCAGAGACCCCTTATCGGGGGGTTTCAAGGTGGGCTGGAACAAGACTTGCGCCAATGGGGTCACAGACACTCGATGTTTCAGGGGAGAGTTACAGGTGTGGGATGAACCACACATTTTGGGGGATTGAGATGTAACAGTCCATTTGACTTTTGGAACTATCTGTAGGTAAGGGCATTGTCCAGCCAGTAGGGGGGATTGTTTTCATCCTGGCTGTACTATTGTAAATCTTTTGCCAGGCAATTATATTTATCCATCCTTCCCAACAACTTGAGGGAAGCAACAGACAATGAGGGCTAAGGTTTATTTAGAATAAACAGGTTAACAGGAGCACCCAAGCATCAACATGAGCAAGCACAGCCCCATTAAAAACATGCTAAAGGCAAGGAAACAAACATGAACTAGCAATTGTTCATTTTCACTCCTACAGACCTATGTGCTCATGGTCTGAGGTCTTCCATCCTGGGAAGCAAGTAGCACCAGATCACAATCTTTTCTGGCAACAGTAAGGTACTCAGCCTACCAAGACAAGCTGAGTATAAATGTTTAGAAAAAATATCCCACAGTAATGACTGTCTGGGCAATAAAACAGCAGATTAAATCCTTTCACTAAAAAAACAAAGTGAGGCACATGGAGGGAAACATGGCAATCACAGTTTATCACTTAACTCCTACCATTTAAAATAGAGATTCTGGTGCTGTGACAGGTGCTGCAGTGAAGCTATTCTGTGTACTCAACTGGAGTGTCAAGGAGCATTACAAAGTAAGGGGAGAAGTGAACAGAAAACACCCCTACACCATCATTATTTAGCCGAGATCTCTTGTGCACTTATATCTCAAATATGATGTGTAGTTCTGGTTTGCTTAAAAGGTGCAAAGGAAAACTTGAAAGACACATAAGAATATAGCATAGCAATTGTACCTGAAAGCACATGGAGCAACTAAATACACCAGTGTTTCCACCCTAGAAAGGCAGTAATCTGGATGAAATCCTGGCCAATATACTAAAAAGTATGGAAAGTAATATCAGAACGAGATACTCATCCACTTAATTTGTGTTTAGAGAAAAAATGACTCTTTCTCTAAAGCAAAGGATACCAAGGCAATAGATCAAACATGTAATCAGAATATAGCAACTTCATACAACATGTTTTCAAGCCACAGAACTCCTTACTATAGCACACTGAAAAGGCAAAAAACTTTAGGAAATTTCTTTCTTTAAAGCAAAATTAATGGAAGAAAGTTTAACCAAAACTACACAACACAGAAGTACTATTTTAACTATATGTTACTTGAAGCTGAGAGAGTGCACAGAGGTCCCTGTATGCTACCCAAACCTCCTTCCCTATGTATATGCTACTGGCTATTTTTCTGGGTAAGGTTTTAAACTGGTGGACCTTTGGTCTGACACAGTGCTCCTATCCCTATGCTGTTCTCCAGAATAAAATACAAGGTATATATACCTACAGAATGAGTAAAACTGAACAGCATGGCATGAAGCAATAAAGTGCACAAACCTGTAAGTAGCTCCGCATTGCAGGCAGCTCTGGCAAAATTCGAGTCTGTGGTAAAAATGAGGGAGCTGTGAGGGGCAGTTGTTCTCTGAGGGACAGGGAGCCCTACACAACAGCCAGCAGGACAAGGACCTCACTAGCCAGCCTCATGTACACACACAGGGTAAACAGAACAGGCCCAGGGGCACCATCTGCATTCAGGCACAAGGCCAGGTAATCAAACAGCTTCCAGAAGATGGGGTAGGTCTGAAGTTTGACTGAGAACCCAAGCTGTAGGTCATAAGCAGTTCTGGAGACACATAGAGTAAGGAAAAAGACACACAACCCAAGTGAATACTGAACAGAGTCCATACAGACTAAAAGGGACCAAGCCCAAACCAAGGCTCTAAAAGATTCCTTAGCCAGGGTAAAGGTTCTGGGCCCATGGGCAAAGGATGTGGGTGGAGATTGCAGATGCAGCTCCTCAGGTCCATTAAGACCTATTAGTGCCCTCAGGGCCTTGACCCTGGAAACAGAGCTACTTGGGTATGCTGTCCCTAAACTTGTCCTGCAGTCATCTGGATCAGATCTCTGCAACACGCACAGCATCAGTCCAGGCTAAGAAAGGTTGGATTGATGCTGAACTTTAGCCCTTCACAAACCAAAAGCTCAGAGAATTACACTGCAAAGACACCTGAGCTATTTTTTAAGGGACAGATTTGATCTAACCAGGCCTGCTTCCCTTGTAGTGGAAAGATGATACTGAAACATTAGGGCTGTTTGCTTGTGTGATTACAAATTGCGGATTACAGCTTCCACTTTGTATCAAAGCCTGCCTCACATTTATTATCTCAGACTCCAGCACAACAAAGTGACCAGCCTGCTCACAGCCTAGATGTGACTACCTGTGTACCACGCTGGTGTGGGGTGCTGTGCCTGTGAACCCTGGGAAACAGGCCAAACACTGTTAATGCCTTTGAATTTGTAATACAAATGATCAGATAAAGCACCCACAGCATTGTTAGTTGGCACTGTCTGAAAGAGTAAAAAGTCTTGAACAACATGAGTTTAATGCAGAAACTCTTGAATTCTAATTGTGGTTTTGACAATCACTTCCTCATTTAGTCTTTCTTGGCCCTGGTTCTGTAGATAGTATCTACCTGCCTGATTGGCACTCAAAACAGAATAACATTTGTAGGCGCACAGAACACAGATACTTTAAGCGTTAACACCATTTTATGTGAAATAAGGCCAGAAGGGACTATGATTTCATCTTCTGATACCCATTATACAGGCCCACTGCATTTATTCTAAATATTTCCTGACAGATGCTTCTGACCTGCAGTGGACAGCAGTTTGCTGCCAGTTTCTATTTTCATTGGAAATCTTTATTACCCATGCACAATCATGCAGTGAAGTCACTGCATGATTGTGCATGAGTAATAAAAAGCATGACAGCAGAATGATTGTGCAGTACTTTGCTGGTAAACACTACATCTGGTGAGACATGGTTAATTGTGCATGTACAGACCGAAGAGTTTTGGATGCTTCAAGTGTACTGCACTTTTGCAGTAAGCCATGTGATACAGGGGTCACATAGGGCACACCTCTTCCTGGCTCCTGAAAGAAAGGAAGACACATGCTTAGCCAGGGAAATTTGACACCCACTGTATTTGCAGGCTCAGTAACTGATCAGTCAAATATTTCTGTTCATTAAAGACTTCACTGACGGGGGCCTGTCAGGGTCCTGGGGGTGTTAACAAGGCTTAATGGCCTCGACCAGCCTCACCTGAGGCTTCCACCCACACACCTGACTGGTGGGCACTGAACTCCATTTAAGCTCAGGCCTGGCCAGGTAATTACTTCCTGTCTAAGCTCTAGTTTGTTTTGGTGGTTGGTTCTGGCCTTTTTTGTTGCCTCATTTGGTTTCTAGGTGACCGTCAGGCTTGCCTTTAGCTTTGTTTTGGGCCTTGCCTTCTGTTCCTTTCTTGCCTCTGTGGCTGTGCTACAGAGCTGCTTTGTGCTGTCCCTGTGGCTGAGGCTGGAGCCTGTTCCCAGCCCAGCTCTGCCTGTCCTGCTGCAGGACTGTTCCCTGTCAGCGGAGGTACCACTCGTGCTGAGCTTGTGTCTGGCTCCTTGCTCATCTCACCTCACAATGAGCACCTCTGGCTACTTGCTGACAGAGGTAAAGAGAGTTCAGGACAGTACAGTGCTGAGGAACTGAGGTTTGCTAGAGTTGCACTCTGCAAGCTGTCATTTTTGTGGCAGGAGAAGAATTATCATGTGGGGAAAGTTATGTACTCCTGATATCTGTAGATATGGTTTGAGGCAAGTGAACAGGCAACTAGACAGCTATTACTGTTCAGATCACTAATTAGAAAATACTAGAAGCAAGCCTAAAGACTTAAAAAGCTTACAGAAGTATGACACCTGATGGTAATTTGTACAGCTATCCCAAAACAGGGCTACACCAGCATTTTAAGAGCACTGAAAATAATCTTTGCAGCAGCCACTACTACAAGGACAGCTTACCTAATTAGAACCTTGACAGTCTACTTTAATTGAGATATATTTAGAATGTGTTTATAACTTCTTTAGCAACAGAAAATTTTGGAACAAATTACAATTGCTAAAATGACCTACCTGCTATTTAGTGTGTGTTTGTAACTTCTTTAGCAACAGAAAAATTTGGAACAAATTACAATTGCTAAAATGACCTACCTGCTTGATTTTTTTTTTCTTCAAATTTGTAGTGCTGTTCCTGAGTGTTGATTTACTGGGGGAGGATGGCACAGTATCACACGAGTGTAACCCAAATGGCATTAATATTTCTGATGACTTTTAAGAATGCGTCATAAAAGACATGCCACCAGAAAAATTCTGTAAAAGGTAAAATGATGAAGTGATAACTGGGAGAATGTTAGGATTTAAATGTGCAAATGAACTACTACAGGCTCTAATAAAGAAAACAGACCTTGAAAGCACTTTATACCAGTAAGTATTTAAAGAAAACCAACAAAGCTAGATACATAAAGCTCATTGCTGAATTCCTTTGTGTTAATATATCTATGCAAGATGTTCTGTTTAGCTTTGTAATGCAATTTTTTTCTGCTTTCCTAAACAGTAAGCACACATGGGGCACTGTTCCCTAAATTATGAGGGTTAACAAAGTATCTTCTTGAAATATCCTGCCCTAGCTAAGAGAAGTGACAGCCCAGCTACGTGATTATTGATTTTTCTAGTATGTGGTGAAACTCTAGGAACTTGATGACTCTCAGCTGTTAGTGCAGTTGCAATGCTTTTCTGTGTGAAATCAGTAAGTTAGGCTCATACAGCTGGAGCTGTTAGCACAGTATGGTTGCTGTGATGGGAGGAGGCTTTTCCTGAGCAGAAACCCAAAAGAATATGAACTGGGTAGAGAAAATGGTATCAACAGCGGCTAAAAAGCCCGTTTCAGTAACTCATAGAACAGTTGCCTTTCTATTAGAGACTTACAAGGAGTGACTTCAACAAATTAAAAAAAAAAATTTGCAGGTATATTACAAAAGGTAAAAAGGCCTGAGGGTTTTCTGCTGTAAAGGACTTATTTAATGTTTTGTAGAAGAAATCTAGTCTTTTTTTTAGTTGTGGGAAAGAATGAATATTGTAACAGCCATTTCTCACATATATATGCAATGATCAAACAGAGCAAAATGAAGTTTTTTTCTGATTCTGACACATGCTTAAATTTAAATAATATAATCTATTAAAGGGAAAAAATGAGTAATTTCTCTTGAAGGCAATCTCACACAAGCAGGAAACAAAAATATTCTGGCAACTTTTTTTGGAAAGTGATTCCTTTTACTCATGCAAGCATTGAGATGTGTTTGGTTTCTTTGTGTTAGAAGACTAATTTTTTAAGAAGGCATATTGGTATTTAGAATACTTGAAATCATATGGGGCAAAAAGTATACAAGGAATAGGTAACTGCAGAAAAATAATAGAAAAGCTGACAGCATGAGCTTTCTCACTAGCTGTCACCAGGCATCAGGTGTATGCTCCATCCTTGCTTCATGCACCAGCATCCAGAGGGTACACTTGTGAGCTTTTTCTTCAGGAGCTGAAGACAAAAGGTCAAATGTCTCCTGGTATTTTTTATTATAAAGGAACGCCTTATACACTGTAATCAGCAGAGACATTGCAGCAAAATCTAAAAAATTGTCCAAAATGTTGACAGCTGTGGAATCATAATGTTTGACCTTTCTGATTCTAAAACCACTGATGTTTCCCTTTCACATGCATTTTGAAACTTGCATATAAATGATCACACTGACTATTTTTTTTCTGGGTTTGAAACCATAATTGTTGACAAAAGAAATATTCATGTTCTAGCCCGAAGTGTAAGTAGCTATTTAAACGGCTAAAAAGCAATCAATGCATTTTACAGTACAGTCTAATTAGAGGTCTACAGGTTTTGGTTATGTACAACCATAGGTCTAAATACACGCGTTCTTAAGGAGCAACAACCGATGCCCGGGGGCATTAACAGCGGGTTCCAGGCCGCACCGTGCCCCGGAGCAGGCAGAGGGTGCGGCGGGGCCGCCGCGGCCTCTCCCGCGGCTCGGCGGCGGGGCCACCGCGGCCTCTCCCGCGGCTCGGCGGGGCCGCCGCGGCCTCTCCGGGCTCGGCGGCGGGGCCACCGCGGGCTCTGCCGGGCTCCGCGGTGGGGCTACCGCGGCCTCTCCCGGGGCTCCGCGGCGGGGCTACCGCGGGCTCTGCCGGGCTCCGCGGCGGGGCTACCGCGGGCTCTGCCGGGGCTCAGCGGGGGCGGTGCGGCTGACGCGATCCGCAGGCGCCGCGGCTCGGCGGGGCCGCCCCCAGCTCCGCCCCTGCGGCGCGGCGGGGGCGCGGCGCTGACCGAGCGCCGCCGCTCGCCGCCCGAGGGAGCTGCCGCCGGCCCGGCCCGGCCCGGCCCTGCCCCATGGCTTCCCCGGCGGCGGCGGGGCCCGGTGCCGCGCTGCCCCCGGCCGCGGCGCGCCGAGACTTCTACTGGCTGCGCTCCTTCATCGCCGGAGGTGGGTGCCGGGGGGCGCAGGCGGACCGCGGTGTCGCTGGCCCCGGTGACACCGCCGCCGGCTCTCGTCACCTGGGGAAGCGGGGAGCTGGATTTTCCTTTTTCCCCTCATGGATGACGCGGTGCCCGCCCGTGACTCGCACGTGTGTTAGAACCAGCGAGGAGCCCCGGTCAGCCGCCAGTTAAATGTTCCCCGAGCCCAAACCCTCCTTTGGGCACTCGGGGAGGGCGGATTATCCCTGGCCTCAGACTGTTGAGGTTGTTGTTCAGAAGATGAAAGTAGTGTGAAATGGCGAGACAGCATGGCAAGCAGAACACCTCATTACTAACCTTTTATAGAAAAACCTGTTTATTCTTTCTGTAAGGTGGTGTCTCAGGTGACTGATTTGCTGGGGGTAGGAGAAGGTTGTGTTTATTTACAGTATTTACATCATGCCACACTCTCTGTTGGATCTCACTCTCTCAAGTACCACAGGGTACACGACAGACATGTAGCCCACCTCCTTGGGAAGATCAGCAAGGGCTGTTTCCCGGAAAAGGGAAGGAGGAAATAGATGGAAAACTCTTGAGTAACTTTCAGGAAAGTTCCTTCTGCAAGGACCTTAACAGCTGAGACGACAGTGGCCTGGGTTTTTGTAAACAGGAAAAGTAGCTTAAGTGTTTTGCTAAGTCTTCAATGGCTTTGTAGCATCTTATAGAAGCTGTTTACTTGTCACTGGGGCTTTATCCAGTTCCTAACAGAGTTAGCTACATTAGAAAAATCCCTTATTTAACTGCTGATCTAAAGAACTTTTTTCATCCTGTCTCTTTTCTTTTCTGTTTCTCTCTTGGAAAGGTGTTGCAGGATGTTGTGCCAAAACAACTACTGCGCCATTGGATCGAGTAAAGATTTTGCTGCAAGCTCATAACCACCATTACAAACATCTAGGTAAGATGGCATCTCATTTTTGGTTTTAAATGCAGTGTGTGTGGTTTGGGTCTATTAATTTACTCAGTGATGAGGCTGATAAAAAAGGTGCTCATCAGACAGAAGGTTGTATCTGTCTGGTCAGGCTGTGTGCCATGTTTTCTTGCTGTTTGAGAAGAAAAACAAAGCCCTGTGTAAGTTGTGGTATCAGTCGATGTGTTAGAGATTGAGCTGTCAGAATAATCCCCAATAAGGCATGTAAGAGCTAAGCTTGATCTTCTGCTTACAGAGGCCGGCAGGAGACTGGTAATCATAGCTTCAAAGCTTGGATGATTGCAGTGAGAACCGTGCTGCAGTGGTTCCCAGGGGCTGTGGGGTTCCCTGCAGTTCAGACAGAGGCATGGCTGGTGGGAATTGGAGAGAGCAGAGGGTTTGTGCCTGCTGTAAGGTGCAGGTGATCTGTATTCAGCATCTGTGTTGCATCATGGTGAGAGCAAACTCACGTGTCCAGAACTGTTCTCTGCGGGCTGTAACAGTGCCCTCTTGTGCACAGCATTTGAGCCATTTATGTCAGATGTTACTGAAATATGTAATAACTTTTGCTCCAAAATTTCAGTGTTGCAATTGTCAGGGAAAAAAAATAGTCAGAGCTGGCTAATTTTGCATGTAACTGAACTTGTTATTAACTTAGACACTAATGTTGTTTAAAAATTGGAAAAAGAAATCATCGCTAAATCATAAAATTCAGTGGATATATATATTCACTGTGGCAAAAAGGGAAACACAAGCAACACAGTAATGCAGGCACAAGTATACACTCAAGTCTAAGAACTGAAGGGTGAAATAATTGGTTTGACTGGGATTTTAAATCTTCAATTTGCTTTGTACTGTGCCTTAGTTGGCAAGTAAAATCTTATGTTATTCCCTATTTTGGGAGTCAGATATGATGCTGATGATTTGAACTGTGTCTGACTTGAATGCGTGTCCATGTTACATGTAGGCAAAGAAGGAGAATTATGTGGATGAGGTACCTGTAAGTGCAGAGACACGATGGTTCAGTTCATCAGAGTCCTCCCTGTGTGTTTTTCTGCCTTTGCATTGTGGAGCTTGGATCTCGCTGTGTTCTAGGAAGTAGAAACAGTAACTCATCATTGCAGCATAGAGAGAAATTCTGGTCTTGGCATAAGTAAGTTCAGAGGCATGTGATAAGCATGACATCTTAAAAGTAAATTTGCTACTAAATATGTAATAATATCTTAATATACAATGATATAGTAACAAAGTGCACTAATCTATTCATATTCTTAGAATCTCAGAAACTAATAGATACTTGTGTTTAAACTTCAAATGAAAGTTTGTCAGCCACTCTTTTCTTCCTGCCTGAAAGCAAAGTATCTTTTTCATTTTCCATTCTTATTTAGTAGTTGGGTATGAATTAAAACTGTTTGACTATCACAGTTAATTCTTTTATAGAATCAAACTAAAAAGTGAATTTGATAGCAACTGTGCATAGTTAATGTTTATAGTAAAACTATAGGTTTTGCCAAAACTTTGTGTGATCTTGCGTTATTTGCCACTGATTAAAAGGAAGTAGGATTGCTTCTTGTTGCAACAACTCTGAGATAAAGAGTGAGATATTGAAGTTGTAAGTAATGAGAGTTTGATTTCCTCAGTGATGGTATTTAATCTGTAATTTAGCATGTAGCAATATAATTTTGCCAAGGTTTTAGAATTCGAAGCATTATTTATTTATTTAGAATTGACTGAATTATAGGCCAGCCAGTTCCCTCCCCTGTGTTGTTGGCCTTAGGCTGCTCTGATGGGGTGGCATCTGCAGGAGCATTGCTCACAGTGCAGGTGAGTACTGGGACCTGAGTGCAGAGCTGAGTCTGGGAGATGAGCAAACTGATAAAACTTAACCTGAAGGCTCTCCCCTCCAGCAGTGTTCGGGCAGTGAAAGTGGATTTTCCACACTTATATGAGCAACATGATGCAGCCTTAGCTTTATATCCTTACTTTCTCTACAGTAGCATTTCCTTGATTGTTTTTTTCCTTCCCCAGTGTTAAATACCCTTTTTTGTGTTGCTGCAGGAGTATTTTCTACGTTGCGTGCTGTCCCCAAAAAGGAAGGTTACCTTGGGCTGTATAAAGGAAACGGGGCCATGATGATTAGAATCTTTCCCTATGGCGCTATTCAGTTTATGGCATTTGACCAATATAAAAAGGTAGCTGAATTTATTGTTTTCCTTTTCCTTTTGTTTTTTTCCTGTCTGCAGTGAATACAGACTGGTTGAGTAAGTGAAACTAACACTGAAACTTCTGTGTCTTATTAATTAGCTACGTATCTTTTCGAAGGTGGCTTAATTTTATCAGAATTTACTCATTAAAAAATACCAAGGCAACGGGGAAGCTTTTGCAATGTTGCTTAAGGAAAAAGAAAATCACACTGATTTCTAAATGCTTGTATTGTTGAGAATAATGCCCTTTCTTTTAATGAAAACAAAAGGTAATTTCAAGTCTACTGCTATTTGTATTGCTATGAGGTAGCCCTTTGTGAATAATATAGGAAAAAATGTAGAATGAAACAACTTTATTGTATTTATGTTGGGATTCCTAGTACTTCATGGATAAAATGACTTAAACTTGAAAGTCTATCTGGATATGACTGTTACATTTGACCTGACAAATTATCATATCAAGCTGTAGATAAAAATAACCTTGAAGATAAAAATGCTCATTTCAGGGTTCTGCAAGATTGGTTGATTCTTTTCTGTTTTCCCACATTCACCCTTTCATTAATAAATCTTTGCAACATCTCATGGAGGTCAGTTGTTAGCATAAAGGTATTTTTAAACATTGCTGTTTGTGGTAAAAATACCATTTTGCTATTAGTGAGGAGAAATGTCATGTTTGAAAGGTCAGATTTAGTACCCAGCCAAGTAAATGGTGCAATATTCACTGAGGATGATGGGATTGAAATTGTGATTCCCTTCCCTAAGAGTAAATTTCAGAAGATTGATACAAAGAAGTTACTGTAATGGGTTTTGTAGGTTCTTTTCTTTGTGCTCCAGTCATGAATGCTGTTGATCTGTGTGTGTTTTATGTCATGTGGAATAAAAGACAGCATGCCCTCCTTTATAATTGAAATGATTTATGAATCTGCAGTTTCAAGAACCTAGTCAGCATCATAGACCAGAAACCTTCACAGTATTTTGCGAGGATATGTAAAAGAAAAAAAAATCTTAAAGGAGGAAGATATGAAATTATCTTTATAGTACAAAGGGCAAGTCTCAGTTATTTGATAAAAAGCTTGGAAAGTAATTTCTAACTTCCTCCCAGGCCGTAATTAACTTACTCTGAAATGTTGTCCTTTTTCTCTTCCTTTTTATTTCTCCTTTTTTTTTTCTTTTTTTCTTTTAATCCAGTTAAAATCTTTATGGGAGTATTTCACATGATGTGCATGTAAGAAAAATTGACTCTTCTTACTTTTCAACTTTGTTCAGTGTCTTTTGCTCTCTGTATACTCAGTTTGCCTTGTTTAACTCACATTAACGATAGCTAAATAAACAATTAATCTAGTTTCTGAAGTGAACAGTACAAATACTTTCAACTTATTGTTTTGCTTTGTTAGTAGAGTTTTAATACTTTCATGTTTTTAATAAGAAATTGGAAACAGCAGCAGTGGAAACAGTGTTTAACATTGGAAACAGTGTTAAAAAATCTAATAGTAATTAAATGTTCTGGCTTGAATTTGTAGCATTGTAAACTTCATGGAAACTGCTGCAGAATTTGCACTAATGTGCTAATAAAGTCTGTGCTGTGTTTCCCTGTCTTTTCTGACATCTGACTACTATATATGTTCCATGTCGTGTAGGTAATAAAGCAGCAGCTTGGGATTTCTGGGCATGTGCATCGATTGATGGCTGGATCCATGGCAGGTATAGTTTTGTACTTGGATTTCAGACATGCCTTTTGCTGAGGAGTTAGCATTCCTTCAGAGGATGATTTGATGACATGGTGTTGAGTCAAACTTCTGCAAATTTGTATTAAGCAAATATACTAGTAAATGGCTAATTTAATGTGGTTGCCTAATGGAAATCTGTCTGTCTAAGAGTATTCTTCTAAAAATATTTGTGCAAGGGGTGAATTCTGTGCTATGCTGTGAAGCACAATTTGTTAATAGTCTTTTATTTTGGCATTTAAAAAGTGTAAAAACCAGTGTGATCAATATGAAATATAAAGCTGCAGGTTCTAGTAGAATTAGCTAATCAGCCCCTCTACCACTGCTGCTAGGTTGAATGTAAGTCCACAGAAATAGAGAGAACTCTGGCTTCTTAAATCAGTAATTTCTTTGGTTTTGTCAGAAATTTATGTAATTTTCCATGTTCAGTGCAGGTTTGTCATAATGCTCTTTAGATCATATTCATGAATATTAAAATTTCTCATTTATTACTTAGTGCAATAGCAACAGAAAAACCTATCAGTAAAGTGCCAGTGTATAGTATGATTATATATTTATTTTCCTCTTACTAGTAATTGAGTCAAAAGTAGCTAAGAAAAAAAAACAGGGGAAGGTAAGTAACAGTGGACTGAGTTTTAATTGAAGTGATTCTTCATGTGCTTTTCCTTTGTAAAATAAGCTTAGTACTATCTAGTGACAGTCCTTAAATAGTTACAGGTATTCATATTTAGCTTCTTTTGGAAAAAAAATACACTGATTTTTTTAATACTGCCTTCAGTTAAACAAGGGAAGATCTCAATAAATCACTCAGGCTTTTGTGGTGTCAGAGGAAAGAGAATGAAATTAAACAATGGGAATAGTCCTAAAAACTAACAAAGGCTGATTGCTAAGATATGCTCCAGAACTTGGCTGGCTTTCTATCTGAAAAATCACAAAAAAACACAGATCCATAGATGTTATTTCTTTTCTTCCTATTTTTTCCATTCCCTTGGTTTTAACTGTTCTAAGGACCATTTTGCAGTTCACTCCCTGCCCCCCCCATCTCCCCCCCCCCCCCCTCAAAAAAAAAAGGTTATTATTATTAGCTTTTCCAGGAGCTTTGTCAGAGACTGGGAACCTGACTGGGAGGCACTGTGACAATGCTGAATAATCAGCGTAGTCTGTCAGTGTTGGATGGGGTAGAATTCTTCCCATAAATAAATTAATAGTATGTGGCATTGTTTTAAACACTTTACTGGTTAAATCTCTGGTTTGTGTGGTTAGAATAACAGAAATAAATTAATATACAGAGCTATCTGGCAAGCACAATCTGCTTTATGTGCTGTGTTTCAGTACAATATACTCAATAGTTTCATTTTTAGAATCCCAGAAGTGAGGAACTGAGCTTGACTTTGGGGTGAGATGAACACAGCAGTCAAATATTTATGTAGTGTCACATGTGTGTGTCTCACTATTTGTTTACTAGGTGGCATTAACTGCTTATTGGGATATTGTTTAGATAATAAGAGGCAGAGGGTTTAGCTTAAGTATATCAAGGAGATAGAGGGGAGGAAGGAGGCACTAAGAAGAGCAGAGAGTTTGAAGTCTGGTACAGAAGTTTTCTAGGTTTGCAAACAAAAAAGAAAAGACTTGAAAGCAGTTGGTACTATTTCCTGCTTTCCCTCCTGTGCTGCCTCCAGTAAAGGATATTTTTCTGTTTCTTTCACACTTTAACACTGAAGGAGATGATGTGCTGCACAAACCCCAGTGTTGGTGCAGAGGGGCCTTCATAGTTTCATGAGATGCAGTATTGAGACTAGATAACCTGTATTTCTTTGAACTTTTTGTCCCTTCTACACCATCTAGCCAGGCAGCTGTCTGCTTTCACTTCTCTCTACCCACTGTACTTAAATCTTGTTTATGTCAGTGTTTCCAACATGACTAGTGGTCAACAGACCTGAATCAGCGCTCAAAGTGGAGGGAAACATTTAAGTGTCTTCTGTAAGTGATAAACAGGATCAAAAGCATATCCACAGGGGAAAACAAGGCAGTGAGGATGGGGGTTGTGGAGGAGAAGAAAAGAAAAGCCTATTGTAATGCATATATTTAAGGAGACCCAGTTAAAGTTACTGTGGAAACTCTAACTCTGAATTTCCTGAGTCTTGTGTGATTCAAATTTCAGCTGTAACACTTCATTAACAGATAAGTAGTGTATAACTTCTTTTAAGGAAAGAGAGCTGGGCAGAAGAGAAATCATAGAGGTTTGTGTGGTTTAGGAAAGAAATGCATCAAATTACAACAAAAATGAACAAGTAACATTCAATAAAACATCACAGGATGATTTTACATTTTTTTTACGTTTTCTAATAGAAAAATCCAAATCGAAACACAGAAATGTGTATTTCCTCTTCTGCATTTGATTAACTTCAAAATGACAAAGCCAAAAGAGACTAGATGTTATCTAGAATAAACTCAAGTCCCATTAAACTAATACAGAAAGTATGCTTTTGTTTTTAGCTTTTTACTTTTACTAAAAGTGATTGAAAATACTACTAGCACTATCTAGGAGGACCTAGCACTATCTAGGAGGATATGACTGTCTCCATTTTAAATAGTATGTAATCAACAGTTACCTACTTCAGTCAGCATTTAAAAAAAATCTGGTCTGCTTCTTCAGATGTGCTATGGAGGGAAACAGAATCAAATATTGGACATAAAAAATATTAGGACTGATAAATTAGGCATTCTTTAACCTGACAAATATTTATAGTCATCAGCAATTTCTTTGTATGTAGTTTCTGCAGAAAGTTTTGTTTTGTTCAGAAGCTGCTACTTGGATAATTTAATCTTTATATTAGCTAAGGAGAAAATCTGGAGTTCAAGGCTGTGTCTTGTGCTTATCAGTTTTTGAGCTTTATTCCTCTGAATCTCCTGGCAGTGCTTAATTTGGTCTCTGGAGCTACTGATACAGTACAAAGGGCATGATACAGAGATCGTAAAACTTGCATACCAGCTATGTTTGCAATGTAAATGTATTTCACTTGTGTTTTTTTCTTGCTCCAGATAGTTTTTTTTATTTCCAAAGAAAGAAAATTACTAAGAATAGAGAGATAGTAGGGAAATTGGGAGACAGATGAATCCCTGTGGAGTGAATCTCATTGTTAACTCCCAAAGCCTGGGAAGGAAATCAAGGAGAGTCTAATGTGCTTCAGGGGTGTAGCTACATTCCCCTATTATGATTATTTCAGATCAGACAATGGCAAGTGCTGTATGTATCTCTGAACTGTTGATACACTTTTGAATCTGTCCTATTTAACTTACCCCTGCAGAGATGTTTGGCTTAGCTATCATTTATGGGAATAGACTTTGATTTTTCAAGCCTGGAACTGAGCTTTAAGATGCTGTGGTCTAACTTCTCATAATGACTGCTTTCAGAGGTGAGATGAGTAATTTTGTAGACTTCACCACACTGACTTTGTGTCCCACAGCTGGCTGCTGTTCCTCTTGGAAAGGATAGTGTCTCTGTTGAGCCCCAAAAGAAATCTTGATCCCTTCTGTGTACATTTTCCTTAGATGAACAGTAAAGCAGTAACATGCCTCTCCTAATTGCTACAAGACAGCATATATTGTGGCTGATGTCCCAAATCCCGTTTTTACTTCTTTCATTTTTTTCAAAAATTCATGGTAGAAGATTTTAAGAAAAAAAAAAAAAAGGTAAAAGTTTCTATTTATATCCTTACTACATACCGTTTCTTTCAGTTTCATCTGTAGTTTTTTTTTTTTTCCCTTAAATTGTACTACTTTTAGTGTGTTCACTTGATAATGCATTCACCAAGCTGTTGGTTGGTCTGTTGCTAGCCTTTGTTCAGAGGAAGTGCCTGGGTAGATATCAGTGAAGAGGGCATAAAGTCTGTTGTCTGAAGTGGGATGGCACTCTTAAGCTCTGTAAAAGTGCTTCCCCCACCCCCCCACCCCCCATTTTTTTTTTAAACTGCTTGAATTGATCTATTTGATGATATTTCTGGACATCTCAGGGAATCCATTAGGAAATGGCTCTAGACTGAGGAATTGCATTTTATGTAAGACAGTGAGACAGTGGAAACAGTCTTGAAGCTACTTTAGTGTTTTGCAGCTTCCAGCTGTTGAATCCTCTGGATGAGACAACTTCAGAGATAAACTGCAGATGTCTCCTTTTTGTTCAGAGGACTTTTCCAGAATCTCCAAAAGACATATTTTTGTCTTCAAAAATTAATTACTGGTGGGATAATCCAGAATCCCACAAACTTGGTTCCCAACTGAGAGTTGACCAGTGTCAGATTTTTGGATAGCTCACTTAGAGTGTTTTTTTATCTCACCATCTAATCCTGGTAACTTTCAGATCATTCAGTTTATCAGAGCAGTGTTTTTTCGTTGTTTTTTTTTTTTTTTTAACTCCAGGCATAAAAATTATGAAGAGCTTGTCTGCAGGAGTTGTGTTGCATTTGGATTTTGTTGTTGGTTTGTTTGCATTTTTCTTCCCCCTGTTACGGATTTGTCTTGGCTTTGTGGAAAGGAGGGGAGATGATAACTACAAAAAGAGGTGTCATTAAGAAACTATTAAAACTTAAAAAGAGGTGACAATTTCCTGACAAAAACAAGTGACAATTTTCTTTCCACAACAAGCATACTTAACCTTCTGTAGGACCAATTTTAAAAAGCTACATTTCCGTAAGTCAAAGCAGTTTTTAGAAAACAGTGGCAATTACAAAGGTTTTTACTTTCTTTTTCTGCCTTTCCTCAGATTCTTTTGGTTGAGTTTTGGTTTTTTGGTGTTTGTTTTTTGTGGGTTTGTTTGGTTTTTTTTTGGGTTTTTTTTTTGGTTTTTTTTTTTTTTGTGACTGTGGTGTTGCATCAGAAAATGACCACTGTTGTTAGTCAACAGTTTTAAGTATTCCTATTCCTTCCAAAGAATCTGTCAGCCATTGAGTGGTTTACCTCAATACCTAGCACCTAGCAGCTGGAAAGAATTTGTTACTTAGGCGAGTGTTAGAATTTTGTTTTCTGTATTGGAGATGTATCCCAAAATTGCCAGTTGGTCAGCTTTTAAGGTGCTTTGAAGCAGCTCCTAACTGGATGAGTTCTAAGATTTTTTTTTTTTCTTTTATTTTGCATCTTAAGTCTAGAAAGCTTTTCTTCATAGTTTTAAAATAGAAATGCTGATGTAACATGAACTATTAAAATGCACACTTAAGTATTTCTCATCAGTGTCAGCCTGGCTCTATTTTAGATGTAATTAGAATATATTTAGTGTGTTGTTAGAATATGTTTAATATTTTCAGATACAGTAGATAGATACATGTACCTATACCCAGTAATGACACCAAATTCTGACAGAACCTTTTTGGAATAAATGCGGTGAATTTTTTTTTTAATATGGTAGGTTTAGATTTCATGGTTGCAATCCAGGAAATCTGATGTACTTGACTAGCCTGATTCTTAGGAGCTGTGAATTTCAATAAGATTGCTCAGGTGAATATAGCCAGGCATACAAATCTTGGAAAATCTGAGCCTAGGTGTGCTGCTTCAGTGAACACCAAGTACAAACATAAATCCTTTGTGTGTTACTGGAGTTAGTGTTCCTCTTTGCTGATTAGAAGTGACTTTAAGTGTTTCTTTGCCAAAATAGTTTGTATATGCTATTGTATTCACTGCCAGAAAAGGAAAGTCTAGTTTTCAAAATAATCCTAGAATCAGATAAGGTGTAGGTGAGTTTTGTTTGCTTGTTTTGTTTTTGTTTTTAATAAAGGTATTACAGCAGTGATTTGTACTTACCCTCTTGATATGGTTAGAGTTCGCCTGGCGTTCCAAGTAAAAGGGGAACACAAGTACATGGGAATTATCCATGCATTCAAGATGATTTACACAAAGGTATTTTTTCTTTTAATCTTCAGTTCTGTCAAAGCAAAGCATGCTCTTAAGTAATGGTGCACTGTGTTGAACATAATGGCTTAGTGCAAAGTAACATGACTTCATTCACTTTGAATTTTTTAATGTAAAAGTTATTTGAATGCTGCTTTTGACTTAGGCTGCTGAGCTGTAGCTAAGGCTTGTGTATGTGGGAGGTCAGGAACAGCAGAGGAGCTGCTTCTCAAGAAAAGTAGTGATGTTACCAAAAAGATTTGGGGAGGAGGGCTATGTATAAATGTTTTCAGTTATAATGGGTGTAGATTTTTCTCTTTTGTTTTCACTTCCTTATTTCCTTTGGAGTCAGGCAGTTGTCCCTTCAATTCTTCAGGCACAGGAAGCAGAGCACGATAAGAGCTCCTTGGTGCTAGTCAGATTGCTGTCACGGGAGTCTGTATGAGCAGCAGGTAACTCAAAACTTGTATTTCTTGCTACAAATGCTGCTGTGTTTTTCTTTCAAAGGAAGGTGGTTTCAGTGGATTCTACAGAGGGCTGATGCCAACTGTGGTGGGAATGGCACCATATGCAGGTAAGTTAAAACCAGCAGTTCTGTGTACTGCTAAATTGGTTTAATATATTTGCAGACCTAGTTAATTAGCTTCTGTCCAAATTACATTCAATGATGCTCCTTAAAAAGTGTTTTCAATAGTCAAAGCCTAGCTTTTCTGCAACTGGGAGTTGAGAGTGAGAAAGGTAAACTAGTGATGTCTTGGACTTCCCAGTTTCCCCCAGGAAAACAAGGAGGCTGTTTCTCTCCAGCAGGCAGATCCTCGCCAGTGGTGCTCTGTAAATGCGGCCTCCGTTGGCTCCATCTCCTGGTGGCTTTCCCGTAAACACTCCCGCATGTAAAGCAGCGGCGATGTGCAACAGAGGAGCAGATCAGCCCGGCTCCGTCAACCACCCTCGTTTTTAAAAGCTGAGACATGTCCTTCACTTGGAAAGATCTCAGGAGCAATTCTTAGCGGCAAGGAAAGATTCTTGATAGCAATCTAGTAACTTTAAACTCACAGTCAAGCTTATTTAAAGTATTCTTGTAGTGTTATGTATAAACACAAATCCATTTGGACAGAAGTTTCTGTAGAAGTTCAAATTATTGTTTATCTGTTTTTCTGCTTAAGAAAAACTTCCAAAAGAACTGGAAAATAGTTTCATTTTGTAAATGCAGCTTTCTGTTTATGATGATACATCAACAAATAGTTTTTTTAACGACAGTACATAAAATTAAATTTCCTTTTAGGTTTTTCATTTTTTACCTTTGGTACCTTAAAGAGCATTGGACTTGCTCAAGCGCCTAACTTGCTTGGACGGCCTTCATTAGATAACCCCGATGTCTTAGTTTTGAAAACACACGTAAACCTGCTGTGTGGTGGCATAGCTGGAGCAATAGCTCAGACGATATCGTAAGTTTGGGTATGGGGTTGGTTTCATCGCTGTAGCTGTTCATTCTAAAGAAACTTTTATCTGACACAATTTTATCTAAGTCTAATTATTAAGGTTTTAAACTTAATCAAATACTGAAATGCAGGTATTTCCTATTGTTTCACTTACTAAATATCTATTTAATCTTCAGGGTCTTTTAAGAGTTATCCAGTGAGTCAATTAAACAAATTCAGGCACATCTCCTAAAACCCACTGGAATCTTTTTTAGTAATGGTCTTGTTTCTTAGCTTCTTTGGAAAACTAAAAAATTTTGACCCTGAACATAATTTGCAGAATTTCACTATTCCAATTTACTTTCAAATCTATGTAACCTGTGAAGCCATAGGATTAAAAAAAAAACCCCTAAAACCAGACAGGTCTCAGATATTGTATTTGGCATTTTTATTACTTTACTTGCTTTTTCCTTTCTCACCCTGTCCTATTTTATTTTGTCCATAAAATAAGTTAATTTAATGAACTTACACAGCATGGATTTTCACTAAATCCCTGCATTGCAAATATCACTGCCTATTAATCTTTAAACTGTTAATTTTATTTTCAGTGCAGGTGTCTTCTCCCTTCAGCATTTTACAGACTGTTTTATCCACTTATCTACATGTGTCTTCCTTACTAGTGCCAAATAGAATATATTAAGAGCTCTGGTTTGCTGGTTTTGGTTGTGTGAGGGGAGTCTCCCTTTTTGGAGAGCTTTCCGCTGCATTGAGAATCTAAGCTGGATTCCTGACACAGTGAAAGGAGAGCTGGGAGTTTGCACAGACTTCTTTGTATTCTTGTTTAGACAATATTCCAACAGTTGTCACACATCTGCTGGAGCTGCTGTTTCAATGTCTTCTCTGTAGATATCCCCTGGATGTAACTCGGAGGCGAATGCAGTTAGGAGCAGTTCTCCCAGACTCTGAAAAGTGCCTGTAAGTATTTCCTTTTCATCTGTACTGACTGAGTTCTTGGATGTCTGAGCTAAGTTCAGTTCTTAATTTTAAATTTTAAAAGAAAGCAACTACCATAAGAAAACAACTACCCCCACCCCCTGAACTACTGTGCTGTTGATTTCTTCATTTTTTTAATAAAGATGTTTCCCCGCAGACAAAAGCTACCATTATCAACCTGGGATTAAAAAAATACCTGAAATAATATGGCACCCTTGTTAGTAATCCTGTATCTCTACTAGTAAAATAGGTTTTTTGTATTTTAAGGCAACTTGTACTACCTTTAATATCAGCGAGATCTTTAAAAAGAGACTGAATGCTTCTACTGAAATTTACTAGTTTTCAGAGTGTATTTTAATGGTGCAGATTCTGTTCCTTAAGATAATTTTGCATAATACAATTTTATTTGAGTTTTATTTGCACTTACAGTAGTCTCCTACACCCTACACATTGTTGAGGTTCCTCCAGTAGAAGTGGAAGCAACATAATAACTTAAAAATGTGCTCTGAAGGAGAGACACAGGCCAATCTTTAGAGGATGAGAGATAAAGCAAGCAGGAAGTGTCAAAGCTTTGGAACATATGGAAGTTGCTCTCCGAGAGCACTGTCTTCAATAGCATGGAAATACCAAGCACTTCACGTGCTTTCTATTTCATATCTTCTTAGTTTTAATACAAGTATGTGAAGAAAGTTCTCTTTGCACATACAGTTCAATTTCTGCTTTTAAAAAAGTAAAATACTTGATACTCAGATTATTATTTGTAAATGGAATTTATGCTTTTCTGCTCTTTTCCTGCCAGTTAGGCAGGACAGTGTGTGGAGCTGTTCTGGTGTAAAATACTGTAATATGTCTTGTAGGGCAGGTGTTTTCAGGCTGACACTATTTTAGCTGGGACTGCACCATCCTCTTTCCAATTCCCAGTCCTTGGGCCCAAATTTGTTGCAGAAGTCCGGGTTATCTTTTTAGTTAGATGTGGCTTTTTAGTCATACGTGGCTTTGCTGTGTGGAATGCCGTGGGTTTTTCTGCATGGATCTCTTAAAACCCAAGTAAAAAGTATCTTATATTTAAAGAACATGATTTTGATACTGAAGATGTGTATCCACGAATGATTTCTTTTTCCAGTACCATGGTGCAGACACTGAAATATGTGTATCAGCAACACGGAGTACGAAGAGGACTGTACCGTGGGCTATCCTTGAATTACATTCGCTGTATTCCTTCCCAGGCCGTGGCTTTCACCACTTACGAACTTATGAAACAATTCTTGCACCTCAACTGATTCTTTCTTTTACAAGACTTTTATGTAAAACTACACTATCAATCCTCAAATTATATTGATGAATAAATGACTTGAAGTTTAACAAAAAAAAGCTTTCTGTTACTGTGGACCTGCTGTTGTCTGACATCTTTATTTGCCAAAATGTGGCTAATTTCCTGGAGTCAAAACCAGGTGACACATTAAAATAAACATTAGCTAGATCTAAACACTTTTTTTTGCACTCAATCTTTTAGGCTTCATTAGATGAATGTTAGGAATGACACAGTTTTGGAGATGACACCCACGTTTTATACAGGTTCCAAGCTGTTAGTTATTTAGCTGTATCACCATTCCAGGAGTTAGATGCTGCTGATTATGCTGCTTTTGAAGCTAGTAATTAGGCATGTTGTTCTTTAAAAATTAAATGGAAAAAACTGATTTGAACATAATGCAATGATTTTGGCATTCCGATTCTTGCTAGGTCTGTAGAAGCTGACCTTGGCAGAGCACACTTTAAGCAGCCTTTTATTCTTGCTCTGTACAAGTTTTCTGTATGCAAGAACAGATTGCTGCCCAGGAAAGTATCTTCAGCCATTTCAGCTAGAACCAGCAAGATGTATTTAGCAGTATTAGTATTAGCTATCTTGCAATTTGGAAACCAGTTCCTTGGTGTACATTCTATTCTAAGAAAATGCTGTGCTACACAAATAAAAGCAGGGGGGATTTTACAGGGATGAGTGCTAGAAAAGATGTCCTTGTGGCAGGTAGGGCCTAATCTTAGAGAGCTTTTCTGTGGAGCTGCATGTTCTTGATTTGCTTTGTTCAAGGCTGAGTATGTTATGTACTTCCCAGTACTAGCTGGTGTAAACAGGTTTTTCCCTACCTTAGACCATGGTGCCAAAGAAGACTGCATGCTGCTGTTTAGGCATATGGACCACATGCAGCCTCACGCAGAAAAGAAAATTAAGATTGTATTGGCTCTGTAGGTGTGTATATGTACTGTTCCTGAAGTCATGGTATGCAATAGATTATTGCATGTTTGCCTCCTCCTGTAATTCCTTTTCTGGAAGGAATTATTTTATACATGATTTGCATTGGTACTCTTGATTTTACTCAGTTGATTCAGGAAACTGTAAAACATTTACTTCATGTAAGTTATTTATTTATTGTACATATTTTAGTGTCTTCTAAGAATTGGCAATGGTTATGTTAAGTGGTGGATGGTAAGACTGATTTTCTTAATTTTGACAAATTAACAAACTGGATTTTTGGTTGTATATTCAGTACCAACTGAATATACAGTGGCTCAATTTCCCCCCCAGTTTCTTTAAAGTATGTATTTCTTTGAAATTTACAGTATAGCAGTGAATACAGAGAATGAAATGTATCAGGATATATTTTATTAAAATTTTTGAACTAATATCTTTGTGTGATTTGTGTGTGTTGCAACCAGGAGGGATACATGTTTCTGGAATGATCTGTTTGCCCTAATAGGCACAACATTGTAATTCTTAAGTGACAACAAATATGGTTTTTCATCTGATCTTTAGTTTCACGTAAAAGAAAGCTAGCCAATATCACAGAACATTTTATGGTTCTTGCAGTAGAGATAAATCCACTGTATTAGGAAAACTAAAGTGCCTTTCCTTTCTCTACATTGTTTTGCTGTGTGAGCAAATAAGCCACTTGTTTTTCATGTGAATACTGTTAGGGATTATTAAGTTAAGAGTTTTACATCTTAATTCTGCTACCAGGGATGTATTTGAGGTGTGTCGTGATAAGTTAAGCAGTTTTAAGGCAGAATAAATCAGAACCTAGCATGTTTATGCCTGAGAGGAAGAGAACATAAAAAGTATCTCCTAAATTCTTGTGTCTGGTATTGGATGTGAAAAACATACCTACTTGATGGAACTGTGCTGTATTTTCAGAATTAGGTTTTTCAAAATAAAATTTAACAGTGTATGAAAGTATTTTAATAATGATTCCTGAATTTACAGTTATACGTGGAGAATGCTGATGGATCTTAAAATGGCAAACATTTTTCACAATCTCTGATTTCAGAACACTTGTGTCCAACTTTCTCCCTAGAGACTCCCCAGACTGATTGCATGGTAGATAACTTCAAAAAGATATTTCAAGCATATTTTGTACTTCATAAACCTATTCTGTTGAAATACATATTTTCTGGTGTATGGGAGATATATAGGCAGCATCAAAGACTACAGCACAAAGGTTTAGCAAGTGTTCAAAACATTTATGTAATTTAAATATCATGCCACATTATGACTGCATTTAATACTACCAACAAGGAACTAATAAATTATAATTAAGCTTTTCTTAGATAATAATGTTGCAGTGGGAAGCAGCATTTAAAGCCAGGGAATCCCAGGAAAACGGGAAACTGGACAAGACAAACGCACATCCAATCAATATGATTAATGCAACGTTCTCCGTTTATTCAAAATCAGGCGGTAGTTTATATAAGCTTCTACATAGTGTACAGAAACAAAGACTCTCTAATTGGTAGGCTAATATTGTTTACCTTTTCCTTAAAATGGTCTACACTGTACACCATAAAACCTATACTAGTTCACACCCGGTGGTCCCCACAATACCTTAAGACTATTTTCTATCTGCGCCACAAACCCTGAATTTCTAACTGCGTCAGAGGCTTTGAAGGCCACACCAGGCCTCAATCTGAGGCCTAGCCTGGAGTAGCTCAACCTTCACAATTCAGGCCCTCTTTCTCTCAAAAATGCTGCAACAAGCATTAATGTCATTTACTGCATATATTTCAGGACTATCCCAAGTAAAACTGAAACGGCTAACCTAAGAATGTTCTCACCTTTTAAAATTCGTCAATTTGAACTTGATCCTTTTGTTGGGATTCTAGCCATGAGCCAAAACTGTCACTTCTGCAGCAGAGTGAAACCTGTGTATCCGAAACGTCAAGTGCCACCTGAGAAAGGCAGCGACCACACATCATTCTGAGGGGAAGGGGTGGACTCTGGGGCTCAGATTGGCTCGTATGTGAATTGGGAGCGGAAGGCACGTCTGGTATGCCCCTGTACCACCGCACTGGTAGCGGCAGTGGGGCCGGGGGGAGAGCACTTGGCAAAGTGGGAGTTAGCGGCGGGCACGGCTGAGGGCGGGGCGGGCGCGCCTCACAGCCCTCAGCGCCCCGAGCTGCGCTTCCCGCCTTCGGCTCGCGCGCGGGAACCGCCCCCTCTGCCGCCTCCCATTGGACGAGCGGGCCGCGCTGGGCGGGGCTGGCGGAGCGCGCGGCGGCGCTGAGGGAGCGCTGAGGGAGCGCTGAGCGCGGGCCGAACCGAACCGAGCCGAACCGAACCGAACCGAACCGAACCGAACCGAACCGTGCCGGGCCGAACCGAGCGCCGCACGGGACCTGGCCATGGCCGAGAGGTAGCATCCGAGTGCGGGCAGCCACAGCGGGGCGGAGACGGCCGGGAGCGCGGGGGTTTGAACTTGCAAACCGCTCCCGGCTCCGGGCGCGGGAAGGCGGGATGGGGTCTGAGGCCTTCCTCGGGGCTGCCGGGATAACCGGTGAGGCCGAGCCGCCGCTGCCTCGGGTGGTCGCGCTGTGCCCCGTCCGCTCCCCAGGCATAGCTCGGTACAGGAGAGCGCTGGTTTGGCTATGGGAAACTGCACCTTCAATATCAGTTTTCTAAACAGCTTCAGGTCATGGGTAAAAATGCCCTGCTCCGTGTTCGAGGTGTTTGTGTGGCCGTGGCAGTTCATGCCTGCAGGGAGATACAAGCTTTCTCACAAGCACAGGGTCTGCAGTACAGTTATAATTAGTTTACTAGTGCTTATGGATATGTGGACCCAAAAATGAGGCACTAACTGTAATAAATAGCAAGTTGCTTAATGTTTATTGAGATTTCCCACACTTTACCTGTATGGAACTAAAAAAAAACCCAACAAAATATTTATAAAAGTTGAAGGGGAGTAAAATTTGATTTATGGTTGAAGCTTTCCCTCTTTTTGTATGTAGGTCAGCTGTTTTCCAACAGTACAGTATTCTTTGTAATTAGCTGTTCCTTCAGTTTTCAGAAGAAAGTGTCTGACCTACCTGATACGATCCTGAAGAATGGGCTGAACAACAGATACCGAGTGCTGGAGGTCAGCATAATACAGAGAAATGGAAGTGACCCTGAGAAACACTTGACAATTACAGCCTCCCCCTCACTGGAAGATACAGAACTGTGCATCCTTAGGAGTGGCTGGTAATCCACACAGATACATAGATGTTGTAAAGAGAATGAAATATTGGATTATTAACTCAGTTTTGTTTGTGTTGTCTATGAGTTGAGTTTTACGGCCTTAAAAGTGGTACGGGATCCTGAAAGAAGCTTTGTTTAATGTGATATTATCAGTATGCTAGCATAATGGATATCATCTTGAGAGGCCTGATGTTGAGTAGGCATTGCTACCTTGCAGTTTTGTCATTGTAAAAATGCCTTTACTCACTTTCAGGATTTCTTTAAGTCAACTTCTTGAAAGAACCCAACCCAGCATTTCAAAGACTGTTGAATCTGCTCTGTTAACGTGTTATTTCTTATACATTGTGTCTGTCATTTGCAATCATTGGTTGTGTGGGTGTATTCCCTTGCAGGGAGTCTGTCCCTGTGGTTCCAGGGGACATTGTTCATTTGGAAGGGGAGTGCAGCTCTGGCACCTGGGTGGTCAGTGCCCAGAGTGGATACCTGGTCCTGTACCCAGACCTGCTGCTCTCGGGCACCACCATCTCCAGCAGTATCCGCTGCATGAGGAGGGCAGTGCTGAGTGAGCGCTTCAGGGTGAGTGCTAGTTCCACACTCTCAGTGATTTACTGTTCCACTCACACCGGTGGCCTAGCTCAGTGTTAAATCTGGCTGTTAGAAATGTCATTATTAGCAATTCATAATGTTTACAGCACAGAATAATTTGGGGTGGAAACTGTCTTTGGTTGAACTTCTCTTGATTTTTTGAGACTTGCACCTGAAATAATGCAGTACTCTTAATACAGCTACTGGTCTAAAGAACTGGGCTTTCCACTTATAATTCTGATAATTTTTTTGATAATCTCTTGCTGCATTTTGTGTGGATATGAATCTTTTGTGAGGGATTTGCCTCTTGCCATCCATATGAAAATATAACCACGCTTGGCCAAATTAACAGCTTTTGAAAAATTTAGCTAATTCATTTAATAATTGGTGTGAGCTGACTCTGGAGTCTGAATCCAGCTGCTCGATCTTGGAAAGAGGCAAAGTGTCTCGTGGTAGTATCCTTGCTGATACATGAGAAATACGCTGATAAATAGAGAAGCAACAGCTGCCAGTTTCAGCTGATGGAAACTTCCAGACATGACAGGATTATAAATCCAAATGAATAAGGAAATTTTAATAGAGCGGTAAGCAGCCTGGCTGGGAACCTGTGACTGGAACAAGAAAATTAAGTACAGGAGATTAAGACTATGAAATGTTCTTCAACCTTCTATTAGAGGAGTAAGGGGGTTAAAATGATTGTTGAGTCAATGCACAGGGTCCTGACTGGGATAACACCATCCACCTGTTGTGAGTGCAATCCACTGCTCTGTAAGAGATCCATAATACCACAGTGTTTAGGTTTTCAGCTGTTTGGTAGTGACTTTCAGCTCTTGTGAGTCTCCAGAGCCCAGCCCTTCTGATGGGTTTCTGAGCCGTGTTGGTGATACACGGAATGATTTTGCTGTGAGCTGGTAACAGACAGGAAACTGCTTAATGCAAGAAATCTGTGTAAGATTGTAAAGGTACGTGTTTGCATTAGGAAATGCCTGCAGGCAAAACTTTCTCAAAGTTTTATTTTAATCTGTGCCTTTGTTTCTCACCTGCCAATCACACACAGATTGTATCCTGACGTTGTCAGGGTTGGGATAAAGCAATAGGTGTGACCCGCTTCAATTCAGCTGCTCTCACAGGCAGGTTTGACTAGATAACCATTAGCGAGGTGAAAGCTGTCATGATCTTATAGTTAAATAAGTGTAGGCCTTGATGTGCAGCAAATATTGCAGAGAAATTTTGCAGAGAAGTTGGCATGAAATGGGCATAAATCTTCAAGTTTGATGACATCTGTTGCAGGGCTCCGAGTCGGGTTCGCACCAAATGCTCGTTGGGACAATTCTTCATGACATCTTCCAGCAATCAGTAACCAATAACTTGACACAAGAAAAGGTGCAAGAGCTAGCAAATAAAATTGTGTATGGACAAAAGTACCTTAAAGAAATGTAAGTAGCATTGCAGCTGCCTTCTATGTTTGGAAGATAGGGCAGGAACACTTTGAACTAGCGGATTGAGTTGTACTTTAAAAAATGTAGTGCTGGTATCAGGAGAGTATTCTGCCAAATGACTTTGCTTAATGGAAATTGAGGATCTTTTAGTAAGATAATTCCCCTTTTGGTAGTTTAATTTTATTTGCCTTCCCTGCTGAGCTACTTCTATATACCTGAGCTAGTCTTTTGGAGTAACTGTATGTGGCAGGGTTTTTTTTAATTTTAGTCCAAGCAGCTTGCAGTGTTTGTGTCTGTAACATTAGATTTCCAGGCATCTCCCAAAGCTCATTTGAATGGGACAAATAGTTAATTATGATCCTCAGCAATGAGCCTAGAACCTTGTGACTGACGAATAACTGAATGTCTGTTAATTTCATGTCTGTATCAGGTTACTTAAAGTCTCACTTGTTAGAAGACCTTTAACTTATTTTCTCAGCAAAGCTGATAGAAATGCTAGGCAATGCTTAGTATTTCCCTCAGGAAATGGGAAGATGAATGGCTGTCAGTTTTAACATATTACTGCAGGCTTTATTAAAATACAATTCTACTCATGTAAATTAAAAATCATTCTATATAGACTGTTTTAAATTGTATGTTGGGCAGTGTCAATATGTGTTGGCCCCAGATGAGCCAGAAGTTAAAGTTGTAGTGGCAAGATTTATTTCTCGTAGTTCTGTTATGAAGATAATCTTTTGAATTGTGGCTGCTAAGATTACTTAAAGGCCTTTATGTCCCTCTGGGCCTCCATGAAACTGTTAATATGCAATTCCTTTTTGCATATGTAGGCTACTGTTTATTGGCATGGAAAAATAAGTTGCATAAGTCTTCTGCCTGTGGTCATTTGCACTCCTATGAACCTTTTTGTGCAAAATCCATTTGTATTTCTCTGTTGCTGTAGAATGACATTATTTCCAGTGATTGCCAGCACTTAATTATCTAGTACCACACAATTAGATTCTGTGTCATGTTTTATCAAAATGTGTGTAAGGAGCAGATGAGGATATCCAGACTAAAAGCAAATGGTTTTCTAATTTTTTTACAAAGTTGTACGAATTGTAGGAATAGCCATTTTAAAATGCATTAGTCTGGAACTCCTTTCCTGCACTCAAACTGTTAATTTTGTTTCATCACATCTGTCATGCTGATGCTCTCAGTGTGCTGTACCTGTTGTTTCAAAGGTTACATCAGAAATGGATATTCTGGTATAGTATATCTCTTGTAATAGATGTTCCATTAATACTTTGGGGAATTGAGCTGAACCTCTATGCACCTGTTGTTATCCACAGTTCATAGATATTTATAAAAACTTGACAGTTACTTCCAATGATCTTATTGCTACTCGAGGCAAATCTCTTTAGTACCAGCAGCAGATTTAATACTTTGTTTCCTTAATGTGCATGTTTTGGGTTTTTTTTAGGTATCTCTTAAATCTGAAACAAGCACAAATAATGCAAGAAGTAGAAGAATATTTGCCATCATTTTTTAAGTGGGCAGAAGACTTCATGCACAATCCAGCAAACCAAAACAAGATGCAACTAAAACTGTAAGAAGCCAGAATTAAATTTTAAACCATTCTATGTTGTATATCTTGTTTAATTCACTTGAAATTTTTAGAACTTCTTATGCACATCTATTGGGTGATTTGGAGCTAGTTCATGGCATCACTGACCGTAGAGCTGACCTTGTGCTGTATGTTCAGCTGCCATTGTGAGTTCTGGGCAACATATGAAGCCTGAGGGGGAACTGACTTCAAAATCTTAAAATCCTTGTGAACAGCATGGTACAAACCAGAGCTTTTAGTGAGCAGAAGAGCAAGGGTATTTGAGCTGCTGAATAACTAGGAGTTACTGTAGGTATGAGCAAGACTACAAATCAGAACATGCAACTATTAATCAAATGCATTTCTTGACTAATAAAAGATTTCTTTGGTGAAATGGTGATTTTACTCAACTGCTGCTGAGCTCTTGTCTGTGGCTTCTTGTTGTTAATTGTAATAACCAGAGGGTGTTAAAGTTTCAGTGAAATGGCAGGTCTGAGTAAAACCTGTATGCTACTGTCAAGTGTATGATAGATTGTGGTTATTGAGAAAAGACCAAAAACTATTAAAAACAGTTTAAAGTCTCATTTTAACTTTGAAAGTTAGGTGAATAGCAAAGCTAACTGAAGTTAGTTTCTGACATGTTGCTTCCTCTGTTAATGGGAAAATTGAGTGAGACTCAATGCATTTTATTTCTAAAGTTAGTGTCCAAAGGCCCTTTCTAATGCAGAAATATTATATATTTAGTTGCAACAATTCTAATGTTTAGATATTAATAATTAAGTGAAATTGTTAACTTCTGGCTTAATTCTCTTCCTAGGTCAAATGGTGGAAAAACAGAAGATGTATCTTCTAAGATAGAGGTTGTAGATATCTTGGACATTGAAGAGACTATCTGGTCTCCCAGGTTTGGGTTGAAGGGAAAGATTGATGTTACAGCCAGGGTGAAAATCCATTGCCAGTCTGGAGTACAGTCTCGGATAATGCCTTTAGAGCTCAAGTCTGGCAAGGAATCAAACTCCATAGAGCACAGAAGTCAGGTACAAGCACCAAATGTCTAATTTCACTGTCGCTGTTCAGTGGCTGTGTGTACTTTTTTTGTTAGGTGATCTATTTTGTCTTATGAGTATGAAACACTTTGTATGTTGTATAATCTAAATTCATTGATTGCTCATCCTGGCATGCCCAAAGCTGCTGGTATAAAACTAAAGTGAAGTTATTAGAACGAAGTTCTAATTAGAACATTTACCACCTTCAAGCACACCTATGGTTTTCATCCTGAAAAAAGTCTCTTCTTACTACATTCAAATATGAGGTTGAAGCAAACTGTTTCAGGAACTAGGGTTATACATATTTCCATATAGTTGGCCTGATTTAGAGAGGTAGCAGCCTTGATATAATGTTTTAAAGATGCCTTTTAATTTAAATCCTTGGTGAAGTTCTTACTACTTACAGCTTCTAAAAGACTTGTGATAATAATGGCTGTTTAACCATATAAATTGTGGAAGAACTAAACACAGTTTAGAATATGTTTTGGTTTTAATGCTGTGCTGGTTTTGACTGGGGTTAGCAATAGTTTTCTTTACAGTAGGTAAACATGGTCTGTGTTTTGGGTTTGTAGTGAGCACAAGCTGATAACACAGATGTTGCTGTTGTTTCTGAGCCTCACACAGAGCCAAGGCCTTTCCTGCTCCCCCCAGGGCCAGGCTGGGGAGGAGCCTGGGGGTGATGGGAAGTGAGGGGACACAGCCAGGACAGGGAACCCCAGGAATCAAAGGGGGGTCCCAGACCATGTAGCAGATCATCATACTCACTAAGGTGGGGGAAAGAAGGAGGAAGGGTGGGGGGCACTCCAAGGTTTACAGTGATGGAGTTTTGCCTTCCCAAGGCACCATTCCACGTGATGGGGCCCTGCTCTCCTGGGGGTGGTTGAACACCTGCCCAACCACAGGAAGCCATGAATGAATTCCGTGTTTTGCTTTGCTTGCATGCGTGGCTTTTCTTTTTTCTGGAAAACTGCCTTTATCTCAACCCTCAGCAGGGATGGGGAAGTGAGTGAGTAGCTATGTGGTACTTGATTGCTGCTTGGGTTTAAACCACGACAACTATACTGGAATAATATGTATTCCAGTATGTATTTATGTATATGTTTACAGGTTATTCTGTACACGTTGTTGAATTTAGAGCGGAGAGTAGATCCTGAAGCTGGATTTCTTCTTTATCTAAAAACTGGTACAATGTATCCCGTTTCTGGAGCTCGCATGGACCGAAGAGGTAAAGTTGTTCCCCTTCTCTGCAAACCATAATTCTCTTAAATATCACTGAAATCTTTCTTTATAACTGTAAAGTTTACTCTTATGGAAATAGCTGTACTTGGGGATGCTTCACTTGTTATAATGTTACTAAGATTATGTTAAGAATTCAGTTGTTTTATTAATATGGCACAAGGACTTTGCTCTTTGTGAATAATCAGTTCTTAGTTGACTAAAAAGTTGATAGCTAATTACTTTTGAGGTAAAAATTGTTACAAGCAAAAACATCAGCTTAGTTTATCCATTTCTTGACAGAATTAATGAAGTTAAGAAATCATGTGGCCTTCTACTTAACACACAGTACCTATAAATCTGGTGTGGGGAGGCAGAATTCACAGCTTGCTGCTTTGCCTCCTGTGATTGATGACAGTCAAACGTGTAAATATTGCTCCCAAATGCAGAACTGCTTTCTATACAGCAGGTAAAAAAAAAAAAAAAGTCTGACTAATGTTTTTAAATGCGATTGGATAATTGTATCTTTTCATGTAATAATTTCATTTTTGTGGTTGACAGTTTTGTATATATTGAAGACTTTTTCTATCCCAAAAGAATCTTCCACAGATTTCTCTATAACTTTTATAATTCAGCTCCTGATTTCACAAAGATTTAATATGTTTACTCGGGTATGCTTTCTGCAAGACAAAATCTGAGATAAGTCTCAACAAAATACTTGATGACAATAGCAGATCTGTTTAAAAAGCTATATTCTTGCAGCTCTCTGTAAAAGGCAGTCTTTGGGCCTGAGTTCTGGCTGGATAACCACTTTTTCAGGTTCATTCTGTGGAAGATTGTTTTCTTGTAGGGCATTACACAAGTAATACATTGATACTTCTCTGCTGAAGTGTTATTGTATCTCCTGGTCAACAGACATATTGAGCAAATACTTGATAAAATTCCACACAATTGAATTGTTTTAACAACTGTTAAAAGTTTTAGTCTCTATGCTGCACAAAAAACAACCAAAACTGTATGTGGAAGAGATTAAATGATGTTTGTTAGAAAAGGAGAGCCTTTGGGGTAATCTTGTGGAAATAGACTATTTTTAAAATTATAGGGGTAAAAGTGTATGTTGAGGGAGCTTTGTGGGGATACATGACATGTTTCTGTGAAATCCTGCTTCTAATACTCAATTGTTGCAGCAGCAGGATTATAACTGGATAGCCATTTACTTCTGAATAAGCTTTTCTCTCTCTGGTTGTATATATGATTTGGTATAATATCTATTTATACTTAGTTTTAGAATAAGTTGACTTGAAGTTTGCTTGTGTATTAACTATTAAATCCCCATTGCTTAGCTAGATATCAAAATAGTATTTGTGTGTTACAATAAAAGGAGTAAAAGGTAGACTCCATAAATGTATATGTTACTGTCTTTGAAATGCCTTTATTTGGTCTTTGATTAACTTATTGCCCTTCAAAATCTTAGAGATGATGTGAATTTACTCATACAAGATTATGCATATGAACAAAGGATACAGATTCTGCTTTATTCAAGTAATAATAAATTAATCTGTCTGGTATGTTACAGTAGATATTTGGATTGTTGTTATGTACATATGGACTTGCAGGTGAAAAAGAATGCAGGCTGAGCCTTTCCTATGGCTGGTTCTATCTCTAGAGCTGTGGAGCAGAAGATGGAAAGTGTGGCCTTTCCTCCTGCTTTGGTGCCTGTCATTGACAGAGAGACCCAGCACCTGAAACCCTCCCACTTGGAGTATTTCAGCCTCTGGTATCTGATGTTAACCTTGGAGCTGCAAAGTGGAGAGCATAAAAAGGGATATAAAAATATATGGATGACACCTTCTTTGGAAAAGTAAGGTTTAATTTCTAAACTCATGACAATGACGCTCCCTTCCTTTTGTTTGTTTTGTATTTTGGTTTTGATGGTTTGTTGTGGGTGGTGTGGTTTTTTAACTTGTGGGATTTTTTCCTTAATATTTCTTTTTTTAATACTTTCAGAGAGAAGGCTGGAGATTGTGTTGGAAACATGATCAGAGTTGATGAAGTCCGTGAAGTTTCTGAGGGACATTATCTACATTTTTTCCAGCGTAGAAATGGTGCCATACCTGGAACAAACCTGTTGGTTGGTGATCGAGTGGTTGTGAGTGGAGAGGAAAAGGGTTTACTTGGTTTGGCTACTGGCTATGTTAGAGAAGTCAGTGGAACAAAAGTCTCCTGTTTGTTGGGCAGGTAACAGGATAAAAAGAAAAGTATCTATTTGTAAACACTCTGGCACTGTCTTGAGGAAGGGTGCTGCTAGGTGTCCAAAAAGCTGTGACATGTCCTGACTCTTCCTACGGGTGATACCTCAGGTTTTAGCTTTTATATTTTTCAGATTTTGCTTTAGTGGCTGGGTCTGGGCTTCATATGAGGGAATGGTGGCTCTCTGCACAGAGCAGGGAGACAAAACAATTCCTTCTCTAGCTGGGGACCAAGGACAAATGATCCAAATCTCAGGCCCAAGAGCACAAACACCGTGGGCTGGAGAGAGAAAAACAAGCAGGATGGGGCTTCATAACCTAAAGCTGTAATTGGATAATGAATTCCAAGGTGCAAATGGAGCAGAACATATAAAAGTGAGAGACCCTGTGACCGGGTGACCCTTTTGGTTCACCTGGGGTGCAGCCCTGGCTGGGCTCTTGTGCTGCCCAAGGTGGATCCATTGAGGCCTCTGATAAATCCCTACTTCCTTCTATAGCTCCATCTTGTCTCTGTTCTAGGCCAGCCTTCACAAGGCATCACTGGCTTTGGAGTAGTACCCTTCAGAAATTCTCCCTTCAGAAATTCTCTTGCCTTGATTGAAACTGCCAGTACTTGGCCTATTTAACTAGTTTATTTGAATAAAAGCACACTTTAACTCTATTTACTTACATCTCTAGCATGAATCTATATGGATATAGTGATTACTGTGTTAATAGTAACTTTCATTGTTCAGTCTTTATTGTCTTTAAATTTGGCTTATGTTTTATTATCCCTCATTGGGATCATGCTTTCTTTAGATCAGTTAATAGTGTATTTCAGTTAGCTGTTGCTTCGCTCTGGGATCTTTGGAAGATTCCATTTAACATTTAGTAATAAGTCTTTAATCAACATACAGCTGGTAAACAAAATTATTTCATCCATGTTCTTGTCATCCTTCAGGAATTTGTCAAACCTCCCCAAGGACACTGTATTTAGGTTGGATCATGATGAAGGTGATGTTGGTACAGGAGTCCCTTTTAAAAATCTTTCTAAACTGATGAAAGATTGCCCAGTCAGGTATGAAAAATCAAATTAATTTCATGCTTTCAATATTTTCAGATGAAGTTTCTCAACTAGTAACTCCTATTTGAACTCAGTTTTGTCTTATTTTTATCCACAGTGAAAGGCTCCGCAACTTGATAATTGACTTCCAGAAACCACGTTTTATTCAGCACTTGAGCTCTGTCCTTCCTCCTGAAGCAAAGGAAACTGTTGCAAATATTTTAAAGGGTACAAAGTGACTTTCCCCAAAATACTCTGCTTAGTAGTATGTCTCTACAGCCAAAGAATTTATTATGCTATAAATATAAGGAGTTTTTCCTAGTTTGGAGTCCTGTGATAGATCTCAGCTTAAAAATTAAAACCAAGTTCTAGCCTTGCATGTCTTCCAAGTAGCTGAAGGCTCATTTAACCACATGAAGACCTGATCAGGTCCTTGTTCACAGCTTTATTTTACTTTTGCTAGAGACTGCAGTGTGCAGTTGCAGAGGGTCATGTGAATGGACAGAGACAGCTCTTGGGATGGAGGAAGCTGACCTTGAGGGGGAGGAAGGAGATGGGCTTTGGTGGAAATATTCACTTGTGTAATCAATCACTTTCTCACTTGTTGACAGCTCTATGGTATCACACTTTGTGGCATTTACTTAAAACTTGTTTAGGTATGAAGCAGTATCTTGTATTTGGTGGAAATATTTCCTTGTTCTCTGACAGGGTTTTCTGTGAAAACAGATATAACTGAGTTGTTTTAGAGCAAATTGAATTTTTTATAAAAACTCAGTTTGAAGTCTTATCTTGCTTGAGCTTTGCTTAGTCCAGATATCTGAAACGTGTTGCTTGTTTGCATCAGACTGGGGCAAACCAGCTCTGCTGTAATTTTTGTTCTAAACAACATGCTGCTCATCAGCCCTTGCTGTGAGCTGTGTGTTTGGATGTGAAAGAGGTATGATCAAACACAAATGCCCAGACACAGTATATGGAGGTGGTCAATTAAAATATTAGAAAAAAGAAGTCACAAAGGTCTAAAAATAAAAATGTCTTCAGTGACTTATTTCTAGGACCACAGTGCAGAACTTCTAGTACTTATCTTGTGTATTATATTTAATGTCATATCTTCATTAGAACCTACAGACTTTGCTCAGTTCTTATCTCTATTAAGGGCTTTAGTGAAGGAGGAAATTACAATTTTGCTGTGACTTTAGTAATTATTACAGTTATGATAAGTGTAGTGATTTAATTTTGCTTTTTCTTCTGAAAGGTCTAAATAAGCCTCAGAAACAGGCAATGAAACAAGTGCTACTTTCAAAAGACTACACACTTATTGTGGGTATGCCTGGAACAGGAAAAACGACCACAATATGTGCTCTGGTAAGATCATGTACCTCAGTGTTTAATGTTTTTGGTGAGATTTAGATAAAATTAAACCAACTGTGTAGTGTCATGACTTAATCTAACCGTATCTGTATAATTTCAAGGAAGAAAACACACTTCTTTTTGCTTAACCTATATTTGGTAGGACTAAAATTGGTTTTTGTGGAGTAGGATGGACTATTGCTTGTGTAGGAATGTATGTGGGAGGAAGGAGATTGAAGTGTGATATTTAATCATTTCTGTGATGCTTTAGTGTTAACATTCTTTGGCTCCAAATATCAGCAAGTCTTCAAATCCTGAATTACAGCTTGAAAGAGGAACTCCTATGAACAGCCAGTAACTTGTGCACTGTAAATTGTACCTTAGCAAACCTGGGGTTGTTGATTCTTGCAGATGAATCCTTTTCTGCTTCTCCTTAACAGCTTGTCCTTTTCTTTCCCTTTGCCACTCATTAGGTGAGAATTCTTTCTGCTTGTGGCTTTAGTGTCCTTCTGACCAGTTTTACACACACGGCTGTGGACAATGTCCTGCTGAAGTTGGCCAAATTCAAAGTTGGTTTCTTGCGCTTGGGGCAAGCTCAGAAGGTTCATCCAGATATTCAGAAATATACAGAAGAAGAAATCTGCAGGTCCAGATCAATTAAGTCTGTAACAGATTTGGAAGAGCTCTATAATAGCCAGGTGAGAAAAATGTTTTTTTGCTAGGCCTTCAAGTTATTAAAGATAATTACATTAGATTTTTGTTTGGATGCTGCAGAGAAGGAACCCATCCCAAGGGTGTGTACTGCTGTAAGAAATCTGAGCTGACAGAGATACTCAGCCTCTGCATTGTTTCAATTTCTTTATAGCCTGTAATGACCTACATTAAGTTTGCAAGTTGAGATGCTTTGTTTATGTCCACACAAAGTAACACATCATTGTAAGTAATAAGCCCCAAAGACTCCAGTGCTTTTATCTGAATTCTTGTGAATGGGCTACTGCAGCCTCCTTTAGCATTTACATTCTGCTGCTGTTTGTCCCTTCTCCCTCGCACGGGTGCTCCTTGTGCCATTAGTACAATCAGCAGATGGGGAAGTGGAAGTGGAATGCTGGGAGCTGACTTGGCCAAATCCTTATTTTTAATTGAAAGATTAGTCTGTATGAATGTTAATGCAAACCATAATGGAAGCTGGGTCATGTGAGTCAGTGGCAGCTTTAAATTAATTTCACTGACAGAATGAATTCTGATGGTAGTTGGAGTAAATGCCAACTTCGCAAAAGATGCCATTTACTTTTTATTGATAAGTATTGCAGGGGAATGACTGAACTCATAAGGGGAATGACTTAGCATTTCTTATTTTGGTCATTTTGGTTTGTAGTGGAAGCACAGCAGTGGGAAGACCTGTGCTGCTGCTGTTGTTTTTTCTTCTCTTCAGTATTGGAAAAAACCCCAAACCACCTGATTTCTCACAGTAGTCATTTCAGCACCCTCCATTAATAGAATCTGGCATCACTCTGAACACATGACAGAACAAGTTTGCTACAGTCTGCTCTAAAGCTGGTTTTGTTTGTCACTTGCAATTGATATAAGAATATGTCAGGCCAATATATGTCTAAGGATGCTGATCTGATTTCAAGGATTAATAATTTGATTTCTGTGATTTTAGAGTTTAGTTTAGTTTAATGGGAAATATCTTTTCTTTTAATATGGAGAATATAGTGCTAAAGGATATAAAATGTACCTTATCCTTGAAGTGTGTCTCAATTTTCAGCCAGTGGTAGCAACGTCTTGCATGGGAGTGAATCACCCCATCTTTGTTCAGAAGCAATTTGACTTCTGTATTGTGGATGAAGCTTCCCAAATCAGCCAGCTCATCTGCCTGGGCCCACTGTTCTGCTCCAAAAGGTTTGTGCTGGTGGGGGATCATCAGCAGCTGCCTCCACTTGTGCTGAATGCTGAAGCAAGGTAAGATAAAATGCTGCTGGACAATTACTAGTCACAGATTATGGGAAGGCTCTTGCAGTGTTCTGATTGACACATTTTGATTTTTGTTTTTGTGTTGCAACAGAGATCTTGGCATGAGTGAAAGCTTATTTAAAAGGCTGGAACAAAACCAAAATGCTGTTGTCCAATTAACTGTGCAATACAGAATGAATAGGTACTTTCAACGTTTATTTATTAAAATGTGTTCTTGATGTGGTATTGAAATGGTGAGATTTTTATGCCTTTTCTTGTTCTTTAAATCTTTAGTAAGATTATGTCATTGAGTAACATGCTTGTATATGAAGGCAAATTGGAATGTGGCTCAGAGAAGGTGTCAAATGCCACTGTTAACTTGCCCAACCTAAAGAAATTGAAACTGGACTTTGGGGATGCTTCAAAGACATGGCTGAAAGAAGTCCTTGATCCAGACACACCTGTGTGTTTTCTGAACACAGAGAAGGTAAAGTTCATTATGCTCTTCAACATGTAAAACTTCTTTCAGCTTAGGCAGGGTAAAACAGGGAACTTCAGAAAGTGTTTTCCCAGGATCATATGAAGTGTGCAGCACACAAAAACATCATTGGCGGTGTTGGCAGAGTTGAGCAGAGGTGGTACAGCTGCTGCTGGAAACGTGGCATCTGAGAGCAGCTGAAAACTTGGATTTAGGTACTATTTCAGAAAATATTGAATGGACTTTAACCTTTGTTCTTCCTATTCAAAGTGTGTAGCTGTATTGGATGTCCTTGCAACCAGGGAATGGCCTTGTTTCCATTGGCTGAGGGTCAGTGGTGGCAAAGCTGTGTGCCAGTGGCAGCAAGAACTGCAGTTCTCCATGGCATTTTGCAGACATTCTATACATTGAAGTGTAAGGGATGAATAAATTGGTTTAGGTGTGTCTTTTCAAGGAGAGCCAACATTTTGCTGAGAAAGTAAAATTCTAGTGTAGATAAAAAAATCTGCACAGAAACTGACTTGCAGGAAAAATGAGGAAGAGTTTAAATGCATGGAGGAAAAGATTAATAAATTAGTACCTGTTTGTGGTCTCTAATAATTGTCATTGGTGATTGGATTATGATTTGAGTCTTTCTTCCTCCTTACCAGGTTTTGTGTTGATTCCTGTTAATACTATATTTGCCAATAATTATATCAACTGATGATCTTTTATGCTAACCCTGGTCAGAACTCACCAGTGTTCCTGTGCTCTCTTTGACATCGTACAGGATTCATGGTTTTTCCAACAGTTCTGATAGAATCTCTTCAATGACCTAAAAACAAGCAGTGTTTACTTTGATGACTTAGAGAAATTTCTAAAAATGTCTAAACTAAACAGAGACATTTTCCAGGAATACCTTGACAGCTGCAGTTGCTTTCCCAGGAAAGCAGACAGTTGGTCCCAGGGAAGAGGCCTGTTAATAAGAATCTGGCTGAAATACTGTTTATCTAGTAATCATAGCAAAATTGCTAATGAAAAAAGTAGAGTTTCTGTTCCATTTTTTTCCCTAGAAAGCCCATCTCAAGAGTAAGACAGTTGTCCTCTTCATGGAGCCAGGAGGAAAGTTTTTATTTCCAAAATATTCTAGAATTGTTGAGACATAAGGCTATAATGTAATTTCTCTTTTTGGACTTCTTGTCAGAACTCCATGTATTGTGGCAGTCATGAAGAGAGAAATGAAAAAAACCCCACTGAACATGACAACAAACAAAACCAGCTTTTATTTCCTTTAAGTTTGTAGTAGGTTTTTTTTCCCCTTGTATTGTTTACAGTGTAACCATGAAATGCTTTTGAAGAAGTAGACTTGGCAGGGAGGGATACAAACAGAGAGAGAAGGAAGAGGAAAAAACACCATGACACCACCAGGAAGCTTACATTTATTATGCTGGCTTTAAAAAAAAAATGAAGAAAAAGCCTCTATTGTTTTCTGCTTAACAATGCAACAAGTTTGTGACAGCAGTGGGAAATCTGTTTGTTTCTTCTCTGCCAACCCCTGTTTCAGTCTGCACTTCTCTGGCAGCTTGGGGCTGGCAGTTTGAAAAATGACATCCTTGATTTAGGGCAAGTCTCCTGAGAATTTCTAGGCCCAAGTTGTTTTTGTTGGTGGTTCTGCTGGTGTCCTATGGGAACAAGAGAAATAAATGTAAGCATGTGTTACCATAAGCATGATGCACCTTTTAGAACTTCTTTCCTGAAATTATTGTGTAGTTTTTAGCTACACTAATGCCAGTGTGGTCAGAAATTAACTGCAGTAAAACAGTTCTCTTCTGCTTTAAGAGAACTTGAGCACATGGGGTGTGGAGGCTTCCAAACACACTTTTCATTGCTATTGGAATGAATACCCCCCTACTTCAACTTTAGAGAAGGCAGGAGTCAAGCAAAGAGAAAAAATGACAAAACTGTGACACTACAATGACAAGATTTTACATCCTGAGATTCCTGAGAATGGGAGGTAATAGTTAAGAAATAGTAAAGTCAGTGAATCCTTTATTTAAAAGTTGGGAGTTTATATACAATTTAATACTACCATTTTGGATAGTTCTTGTTGTAGCTGTAAAAGTAGTCTTTCAAACATTCAAAAAAATTATCCTTTATGCCACAGAATGAAGAAAATTCACTGTAAATAATGCTGTATGGAGAGTGGTAAAGCAAAAGTCCCATGTAAAATATAATTTGCTGTCTTACCTTATCAGCAGGAAAACGTCCATTTTTGTGTTTTTTGATTTATGATCTATAATGCTGAACTGTAAAGTCAGAGGATTAAGCTTTGGCAGTTTATTAAGGTGAAAAGCTAGTGCTAGAAAATAATTTTGGGAATTCTTCCAATTTGTTTTGCAAGTGCAGTATTCTGAAGTTAATGTACAGTACAGGCTCTTCTGTTTAGTAAAATTTAGCATTTAACTTTATTTCTTTAATTAATACCGTTAGTATAAATCCACATATGACCCAGTGAGTTAGGAACAGAACATAGTACTCCTTTACAGACAGCAAAAGTCATTATTTTCTGTTTGTATTTTTAAAGGTCCCAGCACCAGAACATGCAGAAAAAGGTGGCATAAGCAATGTGACAGAAGCTAAAATAGTGCTTTTCCTCACATCGTTATTTATTAAGGTATCTTTTACTTTATTACATGATTTGGAGGGAGACCTTTAATATTTTTACATTGCTTTAGTAGTGGTGACTTTATGTATTGGGTAGCTCTCTTGGGGATAATCTTAAGGATAAATGTAAGGATAAATTGAAGATTGGCTTCATGTCTGTGTAGTGGGGAGCCTGAAGTCTGCATTCCCTTCCCTGTCCCTTGCCTGCTTGGATCAGAGATGCAAAAAACAAAAGCTGGATGCCAAATTCTTTTAAGAGATGAGGTCTTCCTTGGGAGGGAGGGGAGAGGATTTGCCTTTGTTCCTTATTTCATTTAGAAATACCGACCAGAAGCTCTGAGTGTTCACCTTGCAGTTTAAAGAAGAAAGAAAAATGAGGATTTCAAGGATATCTGTCTTTGTGCCAAGTTAAGACAAAGCTTGAGAGCTTGCAGTAACTGATGTTTTCTATCTCCTTTAGTTAATATTAGTTACACCTACAGTTCCATTAATTTAGATAAAATATCTTGCAGCACTATTTAGAAAAAAAAAAACAATTAGAAGAATCTTTCTGACCGTACTGAGTTTCCCAAGCCAACTTCAGTGACAGATTTTTTTATCCATTTTCTTCTTCATTCAGGCTGGCTGTAAGCCCTCAGACATTGGCATTATATCACCCTACAGACATCAGTTAAAAACAATTACTGATTTGATGGCAAAATGGAAGGAGAACAGAGTGGAAGTTAACACTGTTGACAAATACCAAGGAAGAGACAAAAGTATCATAATTGTGTCTTTTGTTAGGAACAGTATTGATGAAAATGTAAGTTGGTCATTTTAACTTTGTTCCAGTCAATTTTAGTAGTTTAGATGCTTTTTGAAGATGAGTGGTTTGTGTCCATTAAGTAGGAAAAATAAAAGCAAGTGACATTTCTTTTCCAGCTTGGCAGCCTGCTGAAGGACTGGCGCCGCCTGAATGTTGCCATCACCAGAGCCAAGCACAAGCTGGTCATGGTGGGCTGTGTTCCATCCCTGTGCTGCTATCCTCCCCTGGAGAAGCTCCTCTGCCATTTGCAGTCCCAAGCAATGATATCCTTTTTCTCCATGCTAATTTGGGAAAGGGGAAAGGTAGGATTGACTTACTGAGATTTGAGGTAAGAATGGGAAGATCTTTGATTATTTAGGTTATACTTTTAACAGTGATTGGCAACACAGCACAAAACATGCTGATTAGATTTGCCAGAAGTGTACTTGAGATAAAACTAGTGGATGGGTTTAGAACCTTCTCTGTTTTCAACAGCAGAAAAAGTCAATGCTGACTTGCAAGTCACCTTGGACATAATTTTTTCATTTTGAGGCCTGAATTTATAATTTTTAATGCTTTTGCATTTTTTCCTGTGATCATTTCGAGTTTCTTGGCATCTTAACATCAGTGTGATTGCTTTCTTCCACTCAACACATCTGCTTCATGAATAATCTTGGTAGAAAGGAAAATAGCATCACTTTCAGATTACTTGGTAATTTTTTTCTTTCTCTCTGTCATTGTACTGAATAAGCTTTAGCTATTGCTGTTTCCATCTCCTATTTAAACAAGAAAGAACCCTGTTGGCTGATTTCTTTGCAAACACCAATGCATATTCAAACAGGTTTTGTGAAAGCAAAATGTTGTTAAAGTGCTTCCTTAACTTGCTACATCTTGAATCTTCCAGCTGGGGCTCATGAAGGTATCCACAAGTGTAACATCTTATGAGTGTGAAGATGCAAAGTTTTGCAGGCCTTTGTATCTTCTTTTCTGCTGTTGTTTAATGTAAATAACTGATATTTGGGGTATCAGTCCTGATGTGCACTGTTGGGTATGTAGGCAGCCAAAACAGGAAGCATTCAATTATTTGGAAGTTTCCTTTCAGTAGAATAACAGATATTTCTTGGAAAAACTGATGGTTACAGAACTAAAGCATGCAGCTTACTTGTGACAAACCAGAAATATGAAGCACTCTGTTCCTTCCACTACTGGATATTGCTATATTCTCTGTTACCTTGATGAACAGTTACACCACCTGCAGAAGTGAGTGGGGAAGCACTTCAAGAGGAAGGGAGTGTAGTACAATCTTGTACTGAGTCACAGTTTTCTGGGCTCAATTTGGTTTTAAAAACTTGAAAACATAGTTTACATACAATAATTCCATTTGTTAGAATTCCTAATTAAGGTGCTGTGTTGTGCTGTTTGGAAAAAAAATAGAAAAAACTTCTTCCTCTTCTTCAAAACCTCACATTGTCCTTTGAAGTCTACTCCTGCTTTTAAAAATGCTGAACTCTTTTTATATTTATATACATAATGTAATTAATCTCTCATGTGAAGATCCCTTGATGACATTTCTAATATCTTGATTTTGCATACCTCGGGGAGAAATGTGATGCTGATTCACTTAATCCCCTGCTATTAACTTATGTGTTCAGCAGATCAGTCTGAAGTGAAATGCCTCACAGTAGAACTCTTGTGTTCAGTTTATCTGATCTGTAGTCTTCAAAACAAAAATTTCCCAGGAAACAAAACTAGACATGCAGCTTGCTGACTAAGAAGCTTACATGCTCAGGTTCTATTTTTTAAAAGATGATGGCATATAAACAACAGAAAACACCTTTTACTTGAGATATCTCTGTTAGTTTTTTTGTGCTACCTCATATTCTAGACCAAAGAGACTGAGAAGTTTCTTTTCAAGGCTGCTGGTGGAAACTTTTTTTTTTTTTTTGATTTTTCAGAATCATTAGCATTTGTTTTCTCTTGGATCAATGTCAAGTAGCTGTGTGCATACAGTTGCAGACAAACTTGTTAAATGTGGGCATTTTCACTCTTTTAAACTGCTCCCTAAGTTTTTGTAATGTTTGAAGTAATAAAAGTTTGCTGTTGGTTTCGTTAAAATTGTTTATACTTTGTTAATACTTCACTTTGTACAAGGCAAATATAACAGTGCAACAATAATTAAAAGTTGACAGGATATCTGCCTTTTTCAGGTGAAAATAATTGCTTCATCAACTGTGCCTGTGCTCTGGGTCTTTCAAAAGATGAAAAAAATAGGGTAAAATATACTCTTTATTATAGTAGTGACATCAGAATACTTTTTTAGAAGAGATTTTCTTTCTGTGTTTAGGAACTGTGGGTAGAAAGCTCCTAAGATTTTGCTAATCTGTTTTCTTAGACCAAGCAATGCTTATCTAGGAAATGGTTTGCATGCTATTAAAAACTTAATAAATAAATTAAGGGTATTGCCATCCCATCATGAAGTTGCATGAGAAACAAACACAAGAACATTTCCTTATCCACTTAAAAAATTCATCCTTCCTTGTCATGTGGTAAAAATTACACTGAGCAACAGATCCTGAGTCTACAGATGAAACCATGTTATGCTCTGGTAGTCTGAAACAAAACTGAGATGTGATTCCCTAATATACTTTGTGTTTCAATGAATATACATAGCAAGTGAGTATCTTCTAGCAGTAAAGGATCACTTTTTTAACGTGCTGCCTTTAAAACAGCTTCCTCATACAGAAGCAGCTGTTGGTGCTGCTGGAAAACATGCAGATGCATGCCTGCTGTGTAATGTGCTGCTGGGATTCCCAAAAATGAAAAAAAAAAAGGAAGCTGGTTTATGCCAGACTAGCAGAGTATGAGTATTTTAGAATTGTTTAATGTTTAAATGTATAGGTTCCTTTTTCCTTGTAAGAGTTGGGAATGGTGGCTGTAAGAAGTGTTCCTGTCACCATGGGCTGTGTTCTGACCCTGTGGTTTGGTCCTTCCTTGCAGGCCCAGGCAGTGACACCCTTTGTGCTGTTTTGTGCAGTCACTGACGCTGGGCAAGGTAAAGAACACCTTTTTATCTGACCGGTTGCTGGTTAGCCTTGCCCAAAGAAAAGAATAATTATTAAACAAAGCATATTATAGCACTTAGGGTGCAGTAAGCATCAGCTGCGATCCCATCTGGATGTGACGAATGTGCTTGGTGATAAACAGCTCAGTGAGTTTTGGTTCTTTTCTAGCCAGATTCACGTTCTAGGGCTTTTTAAAATTAAACTAAAAAAACTTACATGTTTTTTTTAAATACTGGTTTTGGTTCCCCAGCACATTACCTTTAAAGGTACTAAACTCGCAGATTTTTCTAGAGTAATATTTATTCTGATACATGTTACCCAATGCTACAGAATTATCGTTTGGAATAAAGGCTAGGGATCGAAGCTTTATGTCACAAGCGAAGGGTAGAGCAGCCTCAAGTTTGCGCTGCCTGATTGTGCTTAGCTCCTGCCCGAGGTTTCTGTGCCCAGGGCTGCCCTGGCGTTCTTGCCCAGCCCTGAGGGCGATGCCGCTCCCGGGCGGGCAGCTGGGGCAAGGGGCGGAGGGGCTGTCGCGACAGGGCTGGGGGCGGTGCCCGGGGCGGAGGGGCTGTCGCGACAGGGGCGGGCGGTGCCCGGGGCGGAGGGGCTGTCGCGACAGGGCTGGGGGCGGTGCCCGGGGCGGAGGGGCTGTCGCGATAGGGGCGGGCGGTGCCCGGGCGGAGGGGCTGTCGCGACAGGGCTGGGGGCGGTGGCCGGGGGGGAATGGCTATCGCGACAGGGGCGGGCGGTGGCCGGGGGGGAGTGGCTATCGCGACAGGGCTGGGGGCGGTGCCCGGGGCGGAGGGGCTGTCGCGACAGGGCTGTGGGCGGTGCAAGGGGCGGAGGGGCTGTCGCGACAGGGGCGGGTCCTCCCGCCGCCGGGGGCGCCGCGCGGCGCGGGCTGAGGGCGGGAGGAGCCGCGGGCTCTGAGGGAGCGGCGGCGGCGGCGGCTCCTCCTCTCCAGCCATGGGTGAGCGGGGCTGCGGCAGCGGGAGCGGGGCCGGGCCGGGCGGGGGCGGCGGGCGGCGCGGGGCCGAGGCAGGGCCAGGCAGCGGGCGGTGTGGGGCCCGCAGTGCGGGCGGTGCCCGGGCTCTGAGGGCTCGGCCGGGCGGGCCGGCGCTGCCGCAGGGACGGCGCCCGCAGCCCCCGGCCCCAGCGGAGCCGTGCCGCCGCACGGGCCCAGGCTCCGAGATGCTGGGGGTACCTGCCCACAGCCCTGTCGGGGAGGAGAGCCCTGCAGAGCTTGTTCTGCTCTCCCTAATACCCCACACGGTACCCGAGCGGCAGCTGCGATTTAGGATTTCACAGGCGGTGTTAAATTCTAAATCTTGATTTTAAATTTAAAAGAAATGGTTCGCTATTTATTATTTAAAAGAAGCAGATGAAGAAAAACATGCAGGTAGATCACAATTTAAACAGAGCTAAACTGGATTTGGCCTCAGAAAGAACAAGCGAGGGCTGATAATTAAACGGACAGCAGACGTAGAAGTCTGTCTTGGAGAGGATCAGCTCCAGAAGTCGGAATGAGGTCACCTGACAAAGGAATTTTCGTGATGCCTTTGGGGAAATAGATAGGGTATGTAGCAAGGGAGAGCTACCCACCTGAGTCTGCACTGAGCAAGGCGTTTCCTCCGCTAACACCTTTATTTAATACGGTCAGTAGCGGAGCTGATGAAAAGCAGGATGTCTGCAGGACGGCTGCTGCTGCAGCCTCCCCCGTCCCGGGGATGCTGTGCTGGCGCTGCTCCTGGCAGAGCTGGGCAGACCCCAGCAGCTGAGCAGGAAGCAGGGAACAGACAAAGCACTGAGCTGTGGCTGCTAACTGGGTACAGTTTTGCCAGAGCCCTGTCTCTCATTATCTTATTGTTTCTAATGTCTCCTGGGGTTTTCTGTGGAAGTTCTGGGGAACTATAAAAGCAGTTTTTAAGGCTGTCTCACATACATAATCTCAGTCATTATTTTTCTTAGAAAGCAGAGATAGGTTATGTTTCGTGGTAGTTGGGTATTTGGCTGGCAGCTAGAGAAACAGAATATTAGAAAGTAGTTTTCAGGGTTTCTAATATCCAATCCCTAAATACCTGAAGGCTGCAGGAAATGAGACAAGTAATTTCACTGCTGTTGAGGAGCTGAGAAAATGCCCATCTGTTATGATGATTTGGGTTCTTTGTGCTTTCTGACGTGCAGACAGATACAGTCTGTATCAGATACCAATACTCAGATTTGCAAAGGAACAGGCTCACTTTTTTTTTTTTTTTTCTCAGACTCAGGTCTTTCTAGATATTTTGACATCTGTGTCTCAATGTCTTAAAAAAAATTTTTGGTTTTTTTCACTTCACTTGTTGAATTTAATTAAACAGTAAATCATCAACTCTTTTGTTTCTTTCCAGGTTACTTTAATGATAGAGAATAAACAGGGGCTTGTTTTGTCTCTTAGAATATAGGGTCTGGCCTGAATGTTTGAATTGCTTTATTATAAAGGAAAATGAGCTTAAGAATTTCCTGAGCACTCCATTCTCAGTAGCAGGATTTCTAAGAAGAGGAGCCTTGTCCATTCTGTCCTACTAAGATGATTGTAAAAAGCTATGGATTTTTTACTGACTAGATTTAATCCTCAAATATATTTTTGCAGTATACACTTTGTAATGTTTACCAAAAACTTCAAGTTAAAGCAAAACCTTTAATTCTTAAGATTTTCTGTGTAGAAAATACTTTGTGGCTAGGTGAGAATGAATTTTCAGTGTGTAGTATTTTCCAGAAAATGCTCCTGGTTTAGTGGCAGTGACTCTGAACAACCTGAGAAGGAGGGCATGTGTTTGTGTCACTGTGCAATTAAAGCTACAGTGGAAAGTGATTCTATATAAAAAGTATGATGTCTGCTTCTGTAGGTAGGCTGTAATACACCAAATAAATCCATAAATTAACAGGAAGGCTGCTTTGATATGGTGGGAGGGGCAGTGTTTGCAGCCGTGCAGCAGAGTTGCTGTGTTAATTGCAGTGACTTGGCTGCTTCTGAGCCTGCTGGGACAATGTGGTGCCTCAGAACTGACATTCCCAACCTGGGGTTTTCATTCACCTGTTAAAACACTAAGAATGTGTTTTGGATTGGATGCTTTTTCTATGGCATGGTGGTTTATAGCACCTACTGAATTTGTTCTGTTGTGTTTATTAGGTTAAGGTAAGTTTTCCTTCTAACAAGGTGGTCATGAAGCACTTTATTTCTTTGTGTCGCTCCTAAAACTTGAACCATAACATTTTTTTCTCTGTTGTCTTAGCTGTAAAGGACCCTACAGCTGTAGAAAGAGCAAATTTATTAAACATGGCTAAACTGAGTATCAAAGGACTCATTGAATCAGCCTTGAGCTTTGGGCGCACTCTGGATTCTGACTACCCACCTTTGCAGCAGTTCTTTGTTGTCATGGAGCACTGCCTGAAGCATGGCCTGAAAGGTGTGGAAATTGGTCTAGCTGCATATTTCTCATCCCAAACATGCCATTTTATTTCCTTTCTTTCTGGAAGTAGATAAAAAAGGTGTAGTGTTGCATAGAGAATTGGAAAAAAATTTAAATGGTCACCTTTTATAGTGAGTAGTGTAATGATTAATTCTTCACCACATATTTACTAACTTCTTTTGTACAGCATTTGTTGTAAGTGATCCAGGGTTTACCGACTTCATGTATGTATGTAGTATATATTTTAGCTAGACATCCTTTTATTTTTTTTTTTTCCTAGCATATCAATTTTAAATTCACAGCAAAGTAATTTGGAAGTTGGTTTTGGATGCTGGTGAGCTGACCAGTGTTTCAGTTGAGTTATCTGGAATTCTGGACTCAGCAGTTGACCCTTTCACACACCAGATATTATGAAGGAGGCTACTGCAGTGATTTAAATTAATTCAGTTACTTCATTTTTCTTTTCATAGTAAGAAAATCCTTTCTAAGTTACAATAAAACCATCTGGGGTCCTCTGGAACTTGTGGAGAAATTATATCCAGAAGCTGAGGAAATAGCAGCAAGTGTCAGAGATTTGCCTGGCCTTAAGTAAGTAGTTTTGTTAAAATGTAGCAGGAAAATAAAGGACCTGATTGAGACTCTGCAGGTGTCTCATGATTTCATTTGGCATTAATCAAGCCTTTGAAGAGCTAGCACCTGATGTTGGGGAGAGCACAGGTGAATGGGAGGGGGACAACAAAAAGGAGCAGGCTGTGTGTCAGTCACTCTGCAGTCAAGAACTTCAGCAGACATTGGTGAGTGCAGTCTGCAAAGGCTGTATCAAACCACCAGGTGACATACCAAAGAGGAAAGAATTAGGCAGCTTTTGAGACTCTTGCTTGCACAGTCCGACTCAGTTATAAATTTATTCTCTTCCCATTCCAGTGCAGTCTGCTTGTGTATTTAGCTTTATAATTGGCAATCCATGAAATTCCAAAAGGGCATGGTTGCACTGACTGGTATAAGGCAGCACAAGGGTTCTAATTTCTAGCTTTAGACCTTATCTAGTGCACACAGGAATGTAAATTATTATTTACTCTTGTGGCAGGCCAGAGGAAGTAATAGCCTTTGCTAGGTGTGTTATTCTCTTCCTATCCTGACACAACTTGTGAGGGGTTTTTCATTGATGGGCTTACCACTTTTAAGTATGCAAGCATTAGAAGAGGAAGGTCTAAAGGTCCAGGTGTAATTTGCTGGTTATTAGTGTTTGCCAGTTACATGGGTCTTCATCGTTTTTTGGCATTGTCTTCCTAAGATAGTACTGAATTTGTACACAATTAAAGGCAGGATTGAATAGGGATTGGGCAGAGCCACAGAGTAGGATTGGGAAGGGAAGCTGCCGAGGCGGCTTGTGATGGGTGTTTTCTTGCATTCCCCTCAACTCTTAACAAATTGCAGAAAGGAGTCTCAACTGTTGCAAGCATTTTACTTCAGCAGAAAACAGGACTTTCAAGATTATCAGGCTCTCCTGTTTTTCCAGGGTCTGCTCCCAAGCTCAAATCTTTGTTATCCCAAAGCTTGGAGTCAAAAGTCTAAACATTATGGCTTTCCACATGGTGTTGCTCAACTAATAGTTTAAAATACCCCTTCAGAAACACCAATTGCTCCACCACCAATTGCTGATAAGGTGTTAAAGAGCATGATTTAATCAATATATTGTTAATTTGGGGCTGTTTGTCCTCATGGCCTTTGTTTCAGGACGCCACTGGGCCGTGCCCGGGCCTGGCTGCGGTTGGCACTGATGCAGAAGAAAATGGCTGATTATCTTCGCTGTTTAATCATTCAGAGAGACCTCCTCAGGTAAACAACTCATTGGATTTTGTTTGCAATTTATTTTTAGAGGTTTAGTCTTCTAAAATAATCCTGCATTCCCCTGCTGTGGAGAATAAGCACTGGGGAGGAGGTAACTTCACCCCTACCACGTGTGTGGTTTCCACTGAGCTGCCATTGGAAGGAGGACTCTTGCTTTGAACTTTGCTTTCACAGTTCTAACACTGATATTGCTTTCTCCTGGCATAACTTCTGTCCAATGGAGTCATTAAGAACGAATGGAGAAGAATGCTTCTTCATTTCAGTTTTGTAAGCTATACTATTTTTAAGACTGACTTTGTGCCTAGATAACACTGGTATGTCAGGATGTTGTTGGTGTTCACCAGCTATGGACTTCTCCAGTGAAAAGACAGTTTGTTACATAGAATCTAAAATTTTTATTTAAAATGCAAGGAGAAGAAAGTGCTGATATTCTCTTGTTCACTGAAGTATTTGTATTTGTAGTGGTTTTGGTGCAAAACTATGACAATATTTTAACAGCCTTTTTAGCATTTCAGCCGTTTATGTTTCTTTTTTATCCATTTAATCTCTTCCTTGGATCCTTGAATTTCAAGCATATATTCACTAAATTCCATGCATTTTTTCCACAAAAGGTAATTTTTTGCCATTCTTCCTTTGCATTGCTTGCAGTGCTTCTTAACAACTTGAGTTGTCTGAATCAGTGTGGCCAAGTGTCCATTTGTTGCAGTGTCCTCTTCAAGACTGGCTAATAGCAGGTGTAGGGAGGAGCCTTTTCTGGTCTTTTTTTTTGTTTTCTTTCAAAATGAAAGTAAGTCTTGTCATCTTCCCCACAATGTACCAGCCATCTGGAGCCTAAGGCAGTATCCTTGTTTTTAATAACCTCTGAGACAAACCATGCACTTTGAATTTTTAAATATTTATAAGGTTAAAGTATGGGCAGGGCCGGTTCATCTTTATGGGTGCTGTAGTAAGGCTACAATAAGAGAAAATGTAGATGTGTATGTCACTTATGATTAATTTATTGGATGCATATAGAATGAATGTACCAGTAAGATGCAATTTTCTCCTCCACACAGTGAGTTTTATGAGTATCACGCACTCATGATGGAGGAGGAAGGGGCAGTGATTGTTGGGCTGTTAGTTGGGCTGAACGTGATTGATGCCAACCTGTGTGTGAAGGGAGAAGACCTGGATTCACAAGTAAGTCCATCCAGGTAAAGGAATGTACATGCAATCCATGAGAGTTTTCTGTACTTTTGTTTGTGGGTTTGGTTACTTTGGAGTGGTGACTTGTTAGAAATCCTACCTGAGACTGTTCAGGCTGTGATGATCCAGCTCCTGGGTCTGTGGGGCTGTTGCCTTAACTTCACTATCAGCTGGGTGACCTTTGAATGGAGATAATGGTCAGAGTGCAAGGGTCAAGTTCTGTGCTTTGTCCTCAAATGGGAGCAGCTGTAGCAGGGCAGAGTTCTTTCCATCTGACTTGTGTGACCCATCCTTTTCTTCCATGGGACAAGTATAGTTCCATGATCAGTTACCCTGCTTGGTTTATTTATTGCTGTTCTGCAACATCATAGGAGTGATACAGGAATCTGAAGCAAACACTCTCTTATGGCCTCATAAGAGGGTGACCACTTTGATTCTGCAAAGCAAGGCTTGGAATTCTTCCTGCTTTTGAATGGGCTTTGGCTTTTAACCCTGATCTCTTCCAAGAAAATATTAACAGGTATTTGTAAATAAATGTAGGCTGTGTTCAACTCTGCTTGTTTTTTTTCAGCTTCTTTGTGGAAGAAAATCGTAGTAGCTTAAGTGGTTATTACTATATTCATATATTTGATGAAAAAACAGCTCCTCTGGGAAAGAGAAGTTACAGCTAATTGTGTGTGTATGCTTTTGAATTCCATGGTTAACTTGTCCTCAGTTGTTCTAGTTACTGTGTAGTGCTAGTTTCAGGCACTGAATGTTGTGTAAAAGAAGATATAACATTGACAGGCCTGTAATTACAGAAAACGTATCAACTTGCTCTTAGTGTTGCGAATTAAATATGTGTATTATAGGCCACAAAACCTAGCTACACCTCTGTTATTACTGGGTGGCCCTGCTGCATGAGAGAGAAAATTCAGTTTGAGGAGGTAATGGTGGCAGATGAGATTCTGATTGCAGTGTGTCCCAGTTTGACATGTGTAAAGTGTCCAGAATAATTCTGTTTGTGAAGAGTAATATAAATAAGGCACCTTCTCAGAGAAGCCAGAAGCAGCAGGTTTTATTGAGCAGAAAGGCAAACTTCTGAACCTTGATGGAAGTCACAGCCAGGAGCATAATTTTGGTGTGTTGAAAAAATGCTACTCAGTGGTGAAATGTGTTTATGCAGCAGTAGTGAATTGAAATAAAGTAACTTTTATAGATAGAACATTTTACCTTATTTATTAGAGATGGTATTTAGCTTTAATCAGAAAAACATATTTTTTAAAAGTTTTTTATGAAGAGATTTTTTAGAAAATACATAGAAAGAACAAACAGGATCCTGACATGAGAGCACTGTATAAACCAAGTAAATATTCAACTTAGTAAAATCTTGTTTAAAGTGTTATAGTTCAGGCTTTTCAACTTCTGGTTGAAACTGGATGAACCTTAAAAATGCTGTAACTGAGGTTTTATTAATTGCATAAATACAAGGCTGTAAATATCAGCGGCACTTATTTGTATGCTATGAAACTGTACCTTTGCTTTCCCCTAGGTTGGGGTGATCGATTTCTCTGTGTATTTGAAGAGTGATGATGACATTGGGGGTAAAGAAAGGTTTGTCCTCACAAAATTCCTCCTCTTTTCTATGTTAACAAATGATTTCTTGGCTGGAACCTGTTCTTTTAGAAATAAGTCAGGTTCCCTAAAAATGAAATGTTCTGATCCTGTGTTATTAGTTAGCTGGAGGAATATTTGCAGTCTGAAGCAAACCTCAGCAGCATCACCTCCTGCCTCTAAGCAGGCGAGGCTTGCCAGGTGGCAGTGAAAAGGAGCCTGCACACCTTTAAGCCCTCAGCTTGGGATTTAGTCAGAGTTTCAAAAGAACCAGAGTTATGGCAGAGTAAATAAACATCCTTACCCTTCTCAGACTTCATCTTTCATGTAGAGAAATTGTTTGCAGTTAAAGCATTGGATTTTTTTATGTCTCACTGATGTAACGTCTGTTGTTACCTTTATAAGAATGAGATGAAGTTGCTTCCTTTCTTTTTGAAAACACAGTTGAATTGGACACTTGCATATGGTAAACATGTGTATTTTTGGTCCATAGTTTAGTAGATTATTTTGTTAATTTTATTTTGTGCTCGCTTTAGAAATGTACAGATCGCTGCAATATTGGACCAAAAGAATTATGTTGAGGAACTAAACAGGCAACTGAAGTAAGTATTACTTTGAAGTATGGGTGTCAGGCCAGGCTTACAGGTAAATGCCTTTTGTACCACAGCTTTGTGATAGAACTTCAGAGAAAAAGCTGCCAATTCTCCATATTTAGACTGAAGATTTAGTGAAGTAGGAAAAGACACTCTCCTGGAGAGCTCAGTATCAGTTTTCGTGCTTTTGGGCAGTCAAAACCTTTATTCTTCAATGAGATGCAGAACCAACAGGCCAGATCTGTGAAAGTCCTCATGATTCATAACATTACAGGAATCAAAAGCTTGGTCTGGATTCTAACTATGTTCCTTTTAACAGTTTGATATGTTCCTTTTAACACTCAAAACAGTGGTTTTGCGTGTTCTGGTGAATCTATGTGGTTTTATTCCTTTGCCTTGCAGAATATTTTAGTTTGTGTCTTTAATGGCTAGGACTGAACCTGAATAAGCTCACTGCTTGCTAGAAGTAACTTATATGTGGTAGGCTGAGGTTCCTGTTAAAACAATTTTCAGGAAAGCAGCTTTTTCCTCCTGCTTTGCTGGATGGAACAAACCTAGTCCACCACTGTGTTTGTTATTGTGCAAATAGAAGAACAGTGGTTTAAATTCCCTGAAGACTATTCTACAAAAGTAAACAGTCTGAAGGGCTACAAATCTAAAAAACCCCAACAAACCAAACCAAACAACAAAGCCAGAAAAAACTGTAGAATCTGTAGCATAGCTGATCTAGATCCTTTTTGAAATGTAATAATATTTTAAAATTTTTAATGCTGATAATCTGGATCACTGGTTACTCTGAGGCTCCTGTTGGAGTAAGGATATTCTGCTTTGAAATGTTGTCACTGAACAGAAACCTTCAACAGCACAGAAAAGCTGAGCACATAAAATATGAGCAAAATGAAAGTCAAGGAGGAGAAAGGAGGTATCACAATTAAGAGCAGTGATGTGTTCTTGTGCTCTGGTTTATGCCATAGAATTTCCTGCCAGATCAGTGATGCAGCAACTCTCCTATTTTATTTCAGTTCAGCTGTTTGTGTTTAGACATCCTAAAATGCAGTAATCTCTCTGCCCTGCTGTTACTGATGAACTGACACCACAGAGAAATATGTGAAAAAGTAAATGGTGTTACAGAATAGGTTTTCTGTTTCCCTGACTGTGAAGTGCAGCCTGGAAGAAGGTGCTTCCTGCAGAAATAGGCAATCAGGTTATGGAAAAGGCCTGGATGTAGTTTGATACTATAAAAAGCAACAGAGTAATAAAAGGCAATAAAACTCTGGTGAGAGTGCTAAATGAAGTCAAGAAGCATCAAGAAAGGGATAGCTTGAGGACAAATCTCAAAAAAAATGCAGAGAAACAAATGATTTTATAAAAGAAATATATTTTGGAGGAAGAGAATCTAGAGCCTGAAGACAAATCTCAAGAAATGCAAAGAAACAAATGCCTTTATAAAAGAATGTATTTTGAGGAAGAGAATCTGGAGAATGGTTTTGTTCTATAGGGGGAACTCATTTATCTTTTGGATGCAATATGGTTGTGAGGATAAAGGAAGGGGAGAGTGCATGGGAAGTTCTAGCCAAGCAGGAGTTTAAGTGACAGGGGTGACATTGGGAATTGGAAAGAAGCAATTCAACAAAGGAGAGTAATTTTCTTATATTTAGGAAAACTTCCAATAATGGGAACAGACCTCACAGTTCTTAACCATTAATCACTGTACCTTGCATTAAAGCTTTTGAGCTTGGTTGAATGAGTTTTGATGTAATCTTGAATACTATTGTTTCTTTTTCCCTTTCAGTAGCACAGTTAGCAGTCTACATGCAAGAGTTGACTCACTGGAGAAATCAAACACTAAACTGATTGAAGAGGTACTTTTTTATTTTAGGAATGTGTAGCATATTGTTTTCTCTGAAAGACTGTTTTTCTAAATATACTTAAATTATTTTAAGCTATGGAAGCTCTGTATAATATATTCAGATACCTTTCTTTTGGCTTAAAGAAAGTGGCAGCAGCTGCAGGGATTTGAAGTCAGCTTGCCAGGTAGCCTCTAGCATCAGCACATCAATTCTGTAGAACATTGCAATTTCCAACTTTGGACAAAATGAGAAGAGAATCCTTTCTCAGTCCAGCTGTCAGTCTGATTTGTGCAGATGACTGGTCTAGAATGGATGACACCAGTTGCTAGAAAGAGACAGAAAGTAGTTCACCAAGCAATTTCTGTTCCAGTTCTCAGCTTTAGCCAAAGGATTGTTTCTTGCTTGTTTACTGGATACTTATACACTGCTTTCAGACTTGTCTGGTTCTGGATTTGTGTTTATAGCCTGTATTTCTGGTTGTCTTTGATGCTTGACTAGTTTCCAATATTTTTAGCTTTATAAGAGAGAGTGCACCTTTTTTAGTTATTGAAGGGGAAAATTGAAAACTCTAAATTCAGCTGCCGAAGGAACAGCTAGCTCACTCTGCGAGTAATGTATCCAAACAGAGTGAGAACATCTTTTCTGAGTGTTAATTCTCAGAGTGTTCTGCTTCCTTTATAAGCCTTCAGCCCAACTGTCCACCTATTTTGATCCTTTGGTTTATAATTCTGACATTAAGCTGTATACTGTAGGGCCCAGTTATAACATGTCATCTTTTATAAATATGTTGTTCATATGAGGGAAGCTTTCTTATGTAAGCTGCTCCAGATGATATATTAAGATTCCCAAAATAGAGAAATGAAAACTGGATGAACTTGAAGCCAAGTGGAAAGAAAAAGTTGAGGACAAGAAGAGAATTGAGGGTCTTTAAGTCATAATGGAGCAATGAAAAGAAAGCATCTTCTTCACCAGACATGAAACAGTGAAGTATCCTGAACATGCTGCTACTGTAATGAAAGTGACTCATTATTAAAACCAGGAGCTTCATGCTTTCTTTAAAAACAACCTGTTTGGCAGGCAGGGAGAATAGTGCAGAGAATATTTTGGTCTTGGATTAATCAGAACATTTTTACTTTATTTCTACTCTCAAAAGTGGTTACAGTGCTTTGCTTCTTTTTTATTTGTTCCTTTTCAGTTAGCAATAGCAAAAAACAATATAATTAAGCTTCAGGAAGAAAACCATCAATTGAGGAGTGAAAATACTCTGATTTTAATGAAAACACAGCATCATCTAGAGGTATGTTAGTTTTACCACTTTTAATATTGTAACATAAAGTGGTTATTTTTTGTTCAAAAGTTTGTACATCTCAACTTCAAGTAAGCTTAACTTGTCCAAATCTGAAACAACTTTTATGAGGAAAAGGGCTTACTAAATCTGTGGAGCTTTCTAAATGGCATAAGTAAATTAAAATTCTAGGATGCTAGGTTGTTTTACAACCATATGCATGGGTAGTGTATTCAAGTGGCACCAAAGGAGGACAGTACTGCAGTATAGATGTTTTGCTGGTTTTATTCAGTTTTCATTATCAAGCTAATGGCCACAGAGCAGAAACAGCTCTTTCCACGTTTTTCCCAGATGATGTGTTTGTAAGGTTTTCCTCTTATTCCCCACAAGTGTTAGATTGTCACAGCACATGTTGCAGTTGGGACAGCCACGATACACAGAATATCACCATGCAATTTCAGGAGGCTGCAAGCATCTGCCCTTCTTGTTCTTCAGCCCAACCTTTTATCCCCTCATGTTGATGCATTGCACTGTGTGCCCTCTGTTCCCTGTGTGATTGCTCAGCACACCTGGGCACTCCAGGGCTCATTGCTGGCAGTGCTGCTCACCTGCTTCTCTTAGCTGGACCCACTGGGGATGAGGCTGGGCCACAGCCCCACTCCCAGTTAGCACCAACTGTGTGCCTACGTTAGATTGATTCCATTAAGCTGCAGAACTTATGAAGAAGAAAGGCAGAACCTCTGTACTTTGCAGGCAGCCAAGGTGGATGTGGAGGCAGAGCTGCAGACGTACAAGCACTCGAGGCAGGGCCTGGATGAGATGTACACGGAGGCGCGCCGGCAGCTCCGGGAGGAGGCACAGCTGCGGCAGGTGAGTGCTCCTGGCACGGCCCCTTGGGCTGAGCTGCTGCCTTTCACATACTTCAGTGGCCTTTTCTAACTGCCTAGAATAAAAAGGGAGTTTTTACAGAACATCAGTATTTCTGTAGTAATGTTGCTGAAGAACAGTAAAAAAACAACCAGATTTTTCTTGGATAAATTTTTAGGTAAGCTTTTAGCAATACTGTATGCTCTCTATCTATGCTAAATCTTTCCTGTGAAAATACAAATACTTCTGTTCTATTTTTGTAATTAATACTTAGGCAGCTCTGTACAACATTGGCAGGGTAATTTCTTATCATGTGACTTGTCTTCTCCCAAAGTTAAAAAACCCATTGGCCAGTTAGTATATGTGTGTTACATTTATGGATAAGTTGCAATGGTAAAGAGGGGCAGAATTTCTGAAGTGGTAAAATAGGTTGTGCTGCAGCTCTGTTAGAGTTTCAAACCAGAAATAAATAATTCCATAATTATTTAAATCCTTTGTGTTGCACTGGGTTGTGTTTTATAGGATATGGAGAATGAGCTAGTGGTTCAAGTTAGCATGAAACATGAGATAGAGCTTGCCATGAAGCTGCTGGAGAAGGATATCCATGAGAAGCAGGACACCCTCATCGGCCTGCGGCAGCAGCTTGATGAAGTTAAAGCAATTAACGTGGAAATGTACCAAAAGCTGCAGGTAAAGGTTAAACTGCTGAAAGGATCACAGAGAGAGAAATGCATTATTACCATTCTGGTCAGTTGAATGCTGCTGTTCCCTGGAGTTTTGGTTTCCTTGTTCTTCTTAGGTCAGCTTGGCATTTTGGAACATTAGCTATGTAAACATGGTTTCATACAAAGGAGTTTTTAAGGCAGTTACTTACTGGCTTTAGGGAAGAAAAGATCATGAGGATAAGATCATGGCCTAATAATGTCCTATGTGAAATAGAGAGAGTAACAGTGTACTGTAACAAGGACATTTTTTTGGCCTGTGTTGTATAAAAAAACCAGAAGAATGTAGGCACATAATGAGGAGTTGAAGAGAAGCCCTGACCTTCCAAAGTATAGAAAGGAAGACAAGAATGTGTTAAATGGAGAAAGCTAATTACAATTTCAGATTTATTTTAAATCTGTTAGCAGATTAAGAAAATATCTTAACAATGAAATGCCTTTTTTTTTGGGAGCATATGGATCTCAGGGACCCCAAATGCAGTTAAGAAATTACTAAATACCAGCAAATTATTTATGCAAAACATGGATTTGATTTAGGGAATAAATAATGAAAACCAGCACAAGAACCCAGTCAAATCTGTGGCAGAATGAGGGGAGAAAAAAATCAGATACTGTAGAGAGATAATTGAAGTGATGGATAAGGAATTCTACGTTTCCCATCTGTGAATGTGAAGAAACTGGACCAGAAGATGACAAATATAAATAGAGCTGGAGAGAAAAATAAAAGAATGTTCTCCAGTGTTAGGATCTGGGGAGGTGTTGATTTATAGGAGAACCCTGGGTGATTTTCTGGACTAAGCTCTTTGCTCTTCACTGTAAGGTTCTAATGGGATACTTGGTCAGTGAATTTAAGTTGACCTCTAAAGTAATTAACTAAGGAAGGAAATCAAAGGGGAACATTTATACTAATTAAATACCAAATAACCTCTACAATTGCAAAGTATAAAACTACAAATTTTCTAGGCATAAGATTTTACATACTGTCCTCAAGGGTTTTTAGAAGGCAATCCTTAAAGAGAATCAAAACTTGAAGCCATTTTTACCATTTACCCCTTTAGATACTGAAGAAAAAGCCCCCACAAGGTAATGGTGCAATGATACCAATTTCAGTTTTAACCTCTTTTGTAACCCAGGTTTCTGAAGATGCTATGAAAGAAAAGAATGAAATAATTAGTCGATTAGAGGATAAGACCAATCAAATAAATGCGACTATGAAACAACTAGAACAAAGGTACAGCCCCATCTTTGTTTCTCTTTGTTCACAACTCCACTCTCTTATGTCTTACTGCATTCCCCCAGTTGCCATTGATGTAATTTTCACTAGAACATTTAAACCAAACCTTCCTGAAACTTCTAATTAGTGCTTTGCTGTTGGACTGGTTTTTTTTCTGTATGACAAACACACTCACTTTAAATACAAACTTAATCTTTCAGTTTTCTTCCTCTACCATCTTTCTTCTGGTACAAGGTTTTTATGCTGATATCAAAAGTCATTCTTTCAGTTGTTTCAAAATTCTGATTCCTTATTGCCTACTTTTTTTCCCCCACTTGAATAAAATGCATTAGAAACTGAAGCATTAATCTCGCTTATACTTAAGCATATGCTTAATATAAGCATTAATGCCTTCAAAGATCATAGATTGTTTGCTGAAGCTGTTATAATTGTTGTCCATTGCTTTGGAAGTGCCATTCTTTTCAATGACTTAATGAGTTTTCACACTGAAAGGTTGAAAAGTGAAAGGCTAAAATTTTAGAATATAAATTTACATTATGGTTAGACTGCATGTACTACATAATACTAAGATGTGAATCACATGTTTTAATTTAGTGGCCTTATATGCAACATTGATCTTTCTAATTGTAAAATATAACATATCCATAAGCCCTGTCATGTTGGTGTTTGACATGTCTTTTTTTTCATTTAAATCTGATTATGAAAAACATGCTTATGTATTAAAAAAATTAGTGACATGAATATTCTTTTATTGACATCCTTTTTTCCTCTTTTTTCTTTTTCTTTTTATCCTTCTATCCCAATTTTTGTTTTTACTGTTTTGCTACCTCCATCTGTCTTTGATTTTTTGTCCACTGCATTCATGAAGTGACAAAGATCTGTTAACTCAAACTAGGACTATTGCAATGTCATTTGTGAAATGTGCCAGCAATGAGGCTCAGCACCAGTATAAACTTGTCAAGGATATATCATTCTGAGGGCTCCTCCAGATCTCTTGTGTTGAAATAATTGCTGATAAAATAGGACTTCAGAATTAACCAATTCAAACTTGAAAGTGGTATTAGAAATCCTGCACTGTCACTGATCGTAGCTGGGTTCTGTTTTGTTTTCTGAAAGAACATCACCTCTGATCTCACTGTACCACTCCTAAAAAAAAAAAAAAAAAAAAAGGAAAAGAAAAAAATGTAAATTACTGCACTATTATTAAGCAAATGTAAGCTAGTTTTCTAATGCTATTGAATCGCTTCTTTGTCAGATTTTATTTTAAGAGGTTAGATATCCTTACTTTGACTGTACATTTTTATGACACTTGTTTCTAATTAGTGATTTTTCCAGTTCTTTGGTACTAAGAGATTTAAAAAGTAGCCATTCTGGCTAAAACTTCCTTTCTCCCCTGCTTATTCCTTTCACTTTTAGGCTGTGTTTATCCCAAAAGCACGCTCTCTGTTGTGTTCTGTGGTTGTAACTAGTGGTGTTTTCTTGAAGAGAGTGGCAGGAGTTGGAGGGAGGGAGCTGAGCTCCCTCAGAGGATGGGTGTAAGGAAAGAGGGATGCCTCTGGCAGCCAACAGCTGCAGTTCCACCTCCCTGATGTCCTGGGCTGAAACATTCTCGTGGCATGAAGATGTGTTTGGAGCCTGATTCCTGAGGGTCTCCAGGCAGAGACAGAGTGCTCCAGCAAATTCTCTAGCTGGGACTCCTGCCTAGCACAGCTGCCCTGGGAGGTGGAGCAGTGAGTGGGATTAACAGCTAGGACCCAGATCCTGAACCTGCCTAACCTGTTTGTCAGCTGAGGATCTCCCTGCACTGAGATCAGCACTGTGGTTCTGCCCAAACCCTTTTCCCTCCCTCCACCCATCATTAGGCAGCCTTAACAGCTCCTGTTCCTGTGAGCTGCTGCTTGTCTGCACTGCAGGAAGAAGAGTTCAGGCTGCTGACTGCCCTTAATTACTCTCCCTGGTGTTTGCTCTGAAGTCTGTAGTGGATGATGACTGGGAAAATGATCTTTAGAGTTTTGCAGCAGAAGGAGATGTGTTTGAAAAAGTGGGGACAGGATGCAGTAATACAGAAAGGGTTTCTACTGCATGGTTATATACTGGCTTATTCATTGGAATAGCTTGTATGTACTAGCTTATTCCTTGGTTTGGAGGCAGAAGGAGCCTTTAACATGAGCTGGCTACTGAAAAATAACTACCTTCCATCTTCAAAGAAAACCCAAACCAGGAATACTGAACAGAACAACAGGAAGACAATGGCAGAAACGGGAGCCTTCTTCACCCAATTGCCATCTATGCAAACAAGTGTCTGCCACAGAATCATCTGAATGCCAAATCCAGCTGCAGACTGCAGCCAGCTCAGCATCTGCCTGAATCTCTGCAGTGCAGCCAGCCCTGGGGCTGGGCTGGGGATGATGCAGCAGCTTTTGGGTAGCTAGCTAGCTCCCTTTCTGCCTTGCTTGGGGAAACACCTCTGCAGTTGATTTTGTGATTTAGGGAAGGATTTAATGTGCTTTTGGTGTTGGTGTCTTGTGTAGCTTCAGTCAGCTTCTGCTCTGGGGAGGGACCTGCTTGTTCCAGATATTCCCCTTCCCATGGCTTGGCCTCTGTGCAGTACCATTGCAGATGTGCCTGGGAGCATTCTTCAGGGCCCTGGGGTGGTTGAGTGAGATAGTGCACTCTTGATAAGGTGGTTTAATTCCAGCCTTGTTCACTTGTTTACCAGCAGCTTTTGGAAACTCCCTCTGGTGCAGCATCATCAGCAGAAGCACAAATGCAGACATATTGCTGACACATCTTCTTTTTAGCTGACACTGGGAGCTGGGAGTTACTCTGTGCTCAGGGAGTTGCTGGGAGGTGAGAAATCAACCATCTCACTAATTTCTCCCACCACTTACCTGAGAGGCCGTTGAGACAGTTTTACAGAACACAGAGCAGCAGGTGGGGACATTCACTGTGATTTTACAGGCTCCTGTATTCTCCAGACTATTCTCAGTGTAACCATGATATAGCACAAGTCCCCTTTTAGTACATTTACTTTTGTTACAATACACCGACCACAGAGGTACCACAGTGAGCTAATGTCAGCTGAACAATCTTGGAACTCAGAAAACATTAAATAACAATCCCTCATTTCTTGATTAATCATTTTGATTTGTCTATAGTATGGAGCTATTTTCACCAGTGTAAGAATGCATTATTTTTAATACAGACTATTTAAATTAATGATGATGTAGTTGAGGTAGTTCTATAAATGTAGTGGGATCTGTCAGGTGTATTTTGTTGTATTAGGCTAGTCAAGTCTCTTGCTGTCTGATTGCAGTGCTCTGTATGCAGCCTTATGCCTCAATTGTTTGGTGCTGCTTTTGCACAACACATGCTCTGCCCTGTCTTAATGGGTAATTAGTGCAAGCCAGGTAATTTTACAGAATTTGCTTGGGGGAGAAAAGCTTCAGAAATAACACATGAACGTATGCTAAAGGGAAAAGAAAAGCTTCCATTCTAAAATATGTATCATGCTTTGGCACCTGTTATTCATGAGCATAAAATAAAACAACTATTACTTACAGTGATTACTCTCTTACTGTATGCAAACCCAGGAGCTAAGTTCTCTAGGCATTGTATGGGTTTCTCGTTTGAGTTTGTGAGTTTTCCCCAAACTTAGTTTTTATTTAGAAATGTTTCTATTTCCCCATTTTTCTTTTATTTGTCTTCTTCACCCTCTACACCCTAGTTCTAGCTTCAGTTTTACCCAAAGTTGATTTGAATTACACCAGATTGCAGCAAGCAGAGAAGGCTCAAATGGAGGCTGAGGCTGAGGATGAGAAACTTAAACAGGAATATGTGAATAAATCTGAAAGCCTGCAGAACGAATTCTTCCAGAAGGAGAAACAGCTGTGAGTATTTCTTTCCTGTTTGGAAAAATGCATGGCAGTAAACATTCTACATTGCAATATGTCCTCTGTCCTAGAACAGACTGCTTGTTGTTAAATGGTTTTGAACAGAATGTAAATACTAAAGATCTTCATGTTGGATAACTGACAAGGCAGAAGAAAATATGTCATTCCAAGGAAGCCAAGCTGGCTTTGGGTGCTTCTAAAATGACATACAGCTTGAAAGGAAGGGGAAAACCAGCATTATTTCTTGGCTAAACGTGCCAGCTTAATTCAGGAAGAAATTATCTAAGTGGGGGAAAATATGTCGTGGTGTAGTGGTAAAACACACTTTGAACAAAGCCCACAAGTATGGAGTAGTGTAAACTTAACCAGAAATGGCACAACAATAGCTTGATTGATCCTGCTTAAGGATGAGGTAGAAGTAATTTAACTACCACTGCACAGGAAATAAAAAGTGAAAATTCAGTGGAGTCAGAAAAGTTAAAAGCTGATTTAAAAGGCAACCCTCTGTCTTTCCCCTGTTACATCCTTCAGTACTAATTAAAATCAGTACATAATGTTAGAAGCTCCCTGTAAGGAGAGGTACTTTCTCTATTTGGGAAGATAAAACATCAGTTAAGTAAATCTTTGGCACAAAGATTGGGGCTTAAAAATTAGTGATTTCCAATCAGTTACTAGCCCTCCCTTGCCTCTCTCAGAACTCTGAGTTTCAGTCCACTTGTTCAACTGTCATGACAAATGTTCACTTTACTACCACAGTCACCTCTGCAGATTTGGGCAAAAGAACAGTTCAGACCCCAGCCTTAGACTTCTGCAGTTCTGAAACCTCCAGGTCATGTTCACTTCTTTTTCCAGCCAGATGCTGAGGTAGTGTCCCAAAATGTAAGTCTTTCCTTTAAAAGTGGGTTTGGTTTTAAAACAGGAAAATTAATGTGGATGTAGATTTCCCATCAAAAGATCTTGCATGAATACTCTCAGATCTTTTCCCCTTTTTTTCCTGTGTTGACACAGTTTAAATCTAGAAGATTGGACAGTGTGCTTCCACCCCCATAACATTTTAAACACCAAGTCTTCAATGAAACAATAGTAAAACTCTAGCTAGAATGGGTCTTCTGTCAGAGTAGCCCTAATTCCTTTAGCTGAAGTTCAGTTAAACTAATAGAACCTATATCTCTGTTTATGCTGAACCTCAGCTGTGTAGAAAGCTCAATAAAAATAGTAATTTAAAGTTCTTCCTCCTTTATTTTCAGTTCTATTCAAAATGCCACAAACCTTAGTCTAAAATAGAAGTTTCACATCAAAGGGTGTAAAATTAAATAACTTTTATGGTACCAGGGATACCTGCAATGATTGTCTGCATCACCAGTGACACTGTGGCTGGTTGGTTTGGTTTATTTTAGAAAGAAGCTGTATAAGGTTAAGGGGCTTTGCCTTATGCTTGTCTTAAAAATACTTCAGAATTTTGTGATTTGTCTTCTCTTACTCATTTATTTCAAAGGTCAGCTCTTCAAAATTATGCCATATTCCTGGTCCTTTAAATAAACTTACTTTGAAAAGCATTTTTGAAGTGACAGTGATCAGTTTATTTTTGAAGTGAAGTGACAGTGATCAGTTTATTACACTGATACCTAAAATATCATTATATTGACCCATTATTTCTGCTTTAGAAAACATGTAAGTTAATAGTTTGTTATGGTAATAGTCTATTGCACCCAGAAATAAACTCTGTTTTGTTTTCATAAGTGGTACTGTTGTGCACAGTGGTTTTTGTTTTGTTTTCCCTGTTCTAGGCTTCAGCTGGAGACAGATTTGAAGATAGAAAAGGAGTGGCGGCAAACCCTGGAGGATGATCTTCAGAAGGAAAAGGAAACTGTATCTCATCTGAGAACAGAGACCCAAGAAATAGTTACCCTTAAGAAAGTAAATTCTGCAGCATATTTTGACTAGTAATTTAAAAATTGACTGCAATGTTGTTTATGGACGTAGAAATGTTATTTTAAAGAATTTTTGCAAATATGTGAGGAAGATTACATTAATGCGTTCTCACAAATAGAATGAGGGAAAAAATGGGCTTTTTACTCCCCATTTAGTCCACAGATCAGAGCTCAGTACTTTGGATAAGGAGAAATGAAATCCTTGCTTTCCTTGCTCATTCTGTTGGGGGCTCGGTCCTCACTGTGGGCTCTCTGTGCTCTCGGGCTCTCCAGTCAATCAGGTTTATTTTCCAGGTTTTATCCAATCAGTCAGGTTTATTTTCTCCCTGGAGTGGGCTACAGAAGCAGAAATGTTTCTTTATCTCTTAAAAAAAGCGAACATTAGTTGCTGTTCAGGCTGGATTTGGAAGGAGTGTGAGGGATCACTCATGTACTTGGCTTTCTCAAGAAGATCAGCTTCAGTAGGAGCATCTTTCTAGGCAATAGGGCAAGCACAATTTGAGAATAATTTGGTTTCATTTTACTTTGTTTGTCTTGTTTTAAGGAGTTTCTTAAACTTCAGGAGAAGAACAAGCAACTGAAAAGCATCTGTGAGGACCAAGAAGCTGCTCTCCAAGAGCTGGCATCCAAGCTGAGCGAGTAATTTTATTATTCATGATGGCTTATACATTTTATTTCTGTCATATACACTTGAATTAAGGAAAATAGTGGGACAGTGGTAATGCATATTAGGCAGTATATGACAATATTGCTATTGTTTTGATAACTAACAAGCTATGAGAAGTCACCGTGTCTAGTTAGGTCGGGCCTGTTAATTTTTATTTTTGGTTGGGGTGTCTGTGAACAGAAAATCCTGGTTTGAAGGGCATTAGGCTTTGTTCTGCAGCAGAACAAAGTTTGCCAGCTGTGACATTCCCAGAGGAGCCCCAAGGAGAAGGTAACAGCTCTGGCTGCAGCAGGGCAGTGCTGCTCTTTGTGAGCCCAGCCAGACACCAGGCCCCACACAGCTGCTCACTCACTTCACCACTGGAATCAGGGAGAGAACTGGAAAGCAGAAGCTGGAAAACTCATTAAGGGATGAGATAAAGGCAGTTTTCTAGAGAAAAGAAAAGCCACACATGCAAGCAAAGCAAAACACGGAATTCATTCATGGCTTCCTGTGGTTGGGCAGGTGTTCAGCCACCCCCAGGAGAGCAGGGCCCCATCACATGGAATGGTGCCTTGGGAAGGCAAAACTCCATCGCTCCAAATGTCCTCCTTTCCCCTTTGCCCCACTTTAGATACTGAACATGATGCCATTGGTTTGGAATATCCTTTGGATATTCCTTTTATTCTCTGTCCTGGCTGTGTCCCCTCACTTCCCATCACCCCCAGGCTCCTCCCCAGCCTGGCCCTGGGGGGAGCAGGAAAGGCCTTGGCTCTGTGTGAGGCTCAGAAACAACAGCAACATCTCTGTGTTATCAACCTGTGCTCAGCAACAGCAGCAACATCTCTGAGTTACCAGCCTGTGCCCAGCAGGAAGTCAGAGCAGGGTCCCTGCAGCCCCTGGGAGGGAGATGAGCCCCAGCCCCAGCACAGCTGCCCAGTCTCAGAGGATGGCAGGGGACACCTGGCAAGCAGCACCCTCCTTGCTGTTATGTGGTGTTGAAGTTTCATTTAATGAACTCTGTCCTCTCAGTAGTTTGCTGTGATTTTTGTGGCCTTTGATGCCCTGTAGAAGAACTTTGTGTGTGTCTCCTGTGACCCAGTTCTCAGTGGGTTGGCCCTGGATGGCTGTGGGGTGGCTGCTTCCTCCAAAATGACTATGTGGTCTTGTACTCCTGTTCAGAGGACTTGCTTAAAATTTAAGTAACTAAACCAGCTTTTTAGGTTGTGAGAGCATAACTGACCATGTAGAAGTTTGAACTAGCATTATCTTATTCTTTAGATCAAAACTGAAAATAGAAGATATAAAAGAAGCGAACAAGGCATTGCAGGTTAGTAGTATTTTGAGAAAACAAACTTTTTTTAAACTGGTTTTTTTTTTGGAATCTTTTGTAAGCATGAGAAGACTTCTTTCCAACAGCAGCTACTCCAGAGAGTATGTATGATTTCACTGTCTGATTTCCTCCAGGGGGAGAGAACCACAGACTCCCTGTAACCTCCTGGAAAAACTCTATTTGCTTTTGATTTTCCTTGTTTGATGCACAGCTGTGCATTTTGGCCCTTTTCTTGCAGTGGTACACACCCTTCTATCATTTACAGAGTATATCTGGGACAGAATGTGAAGCCAGCTGAGCTTAAACTGCATAGTATAGTACTTCTCAGTGATCAATAAATATTTGATCATCCTAGGAAATAAGTGAACTTGTAGCACCAAAGCTGATAAAATATGATGTGTAATGTCAGCAGGTTTGGGACTTTCTTAAAGACAGCAGGGAGCACTTGAGAGCAGAGACTTTGCACACGTTTGATCATCTGCTGTGTCACCTGGCATATTACTGCAGTCCAGGGAAAAGTGACTGGAATGGTTGAGCAGACTTCTGGGTTTATTAAGTGGTTTAAACAGAAGGAAATTGACAATTTTTGATACTGTCCTGTTTTTTGGGGTTTTTTTGGTTTTTTTTTTTTGCTTCCCTGCATGTTGAGGACTATTTCCGTGTGCTGAGCAGGGACATTGGCTTCACCTGGAGGCTTGCATGCCTTCCTGAGCCACTGCCCAGCTTTACCAGCTTTAGCACCTCAGGCATGTTCTCTCTGCACCTCTGCTCTGTCTTGTCCCCTGAGGTTTTGCAGTGTTTTGGAGCAGTCCTGTGCTGCTCTAGAGTGTCTTTGTGACATTACACTGGTCCCAGGGCACTGAGCATTCAGGCAGTAAATGTTCTGCTCTTGATTTGTCTTGTCCGCTGGAGCCCAGAGTTTAACTTCATCAGCTACATATAATTATGGTAATTTTTTCTCCAGGGCCAGGTTTGGTTGAAGGACAAAGAAGCTACTCATTGCAAGCTCTGTGAAAAGGAATTTTCGCTTTCAAAAAGGAAGGTAAAACTTTAACAAGATTTCTCCCAATGTGTTTACAAGTATTATGTAATTATTATTCCAAGTATGTTGTAAATAGTAATTATCTTTGAGGCATGGCATGAAATGTCAATGATCAGGTGAATGCAGAGTTATTTGAGTTATTTTTCTAGTTCTTTTGTACATACAATGCAGATGAGCCCTAATTTCAAAAGAAACAGTGTCATGGTGAAGTTCCACAAAGCAACTTAATTAAAAATTATTTAACTACTTTGTGGAATTGTTATCTCAAACTTTTATCAGCTCTGGCACTGTTAGAATTTGACATGTGTAGAAGTGTTTTTATGGCAGTTTTTATATACTAGAGTAAGAAAATACAAGTTTACTGTCATTTTAAAGTAAAATGTGACATTAATTTCCATGCTTTATTAATATGTGCAGGATGTTTCCTTTACCTTTTTATGTTAAATCTCAATTAGCTACCTGACAGACATCCACTGTTTCAGATATCATTGCTCATGCTGTGTTTTTCTATAGCAGAATACATTCCTAATCCAGAGTTTGAATGAAATCTTCAGTGCATATATATATATATATATATGTATATGTGTGTATATATATATATATAAAAGCCTAGAAAGACCATGTGTCTGTCTGTGGTGTCATCCTAGACAAACATCATTTGTGTAGGATTGCCTCACAGTTTGGGATGTAGATCAATTATCTTTCACAGACTGACTCCAAGAAGGAGTCAGAAATTATGTTTTGGATTGCTATGTGTCTATTGTTTGTTGGTATTGAATTACCAAGTACATTTCCGTTGTAAATTTAAATTTTTAATCTTCTGCCCATAATTTAGCATCACTGTAGGAACTGTGGGGAGATCTTCTGCAATGCCTGTTCTGACAATGAGCTGCCTCTGCCCTCTTCACCAAAGCCTGTCCGGGTCTGTGATTCCTGCCATGCAATACTTATACAGAGGTGCTCTTCTAACGTGCCATAAGATATGTATTAATTCTGCTGTTTAGCTCATCCTGTAAAAACCACCACGCCAACTAAAGAATGTGCAACAGTATTTCCAGACTTTCAGGTAAGCAGTGTAGAGTTGCAGTTTTAAGGTACTATGGACGAGTTACTTCTCTGCTTCCTCTTGAAACAAATGGAGACAATGGAACCCAAATGTGGAAAATGCACATCTAAAGAGAGAAAAAACCCAGATGGGTATGTTGGTCTACCAAGTGGCTCAGCAGTTTATACAGGACACTCAGTGTTAATGCGTATTGGATGAATATTTCAGTTGTTAAGATGATCTGGAGAAAGGTGATACTCTTACAGGCTGATGTGCCACAAGTCCAACCTAATTCTGTGCCTGTGCTAGGCTGTTGTGAAGCAAAATCATGCAGTAGTTGGTTTTAAATTGTACTGGAAAAACGTATGGCAATTAATGCAGTGGTATGAGAAGTTGTTGCCAAATGCCATGTGTTTGTTTACTTCTGTTCATTAGCAGGATTTGGTACATCCCAGAGCATTCCCCTGGCAGCTGTTCTGTGCAGTCCCAGGTGTAAGGGGAGCTGTGCTCAGCCAGGGAACAAACAGTGCCTCGGGGCGCTTGCTGAAGGAAGGCGTGTTCTGCTGAATGTTTTTTTTACATGAGCTGTTAATTTGATATATCTGTGTTTCCACTGAAAGAGAGCTGTTCAGCACAGACCTCTTCTCTGACATTGTCTGTAACCTTGAACAAGTCTCTGCATCGTTTTCATGCAAGTCATGCTCTCAAGCTTGTAGTCACTGCATAGCTCTAGAAACCACCTAGAAAGACTGGGATTAAATACTGGGGATCACATCCTTTCTGTGCTGGCCAGGGAGGTTCTTCCTTATTTTGTCACCATCTTTCCCAAACCTTCAGAGCTGGTTCCTAAACTTTGTTTTTTTGCAGAGCACTTTTGAGCCTTTCTGAGTCTACCCACTCTTGTCACTGATGGTAACGTTTTGCTGGAACGTAAGATCCTTGTTCTTTCCATAGGCAAATAGAAATAATATCCTTTGAGGCAGTGCCCTCACTTCCAGCTCACTGCACTGCACCACAAATAGAAATAATATCCTTTGAGGGAGTGCCCTCACTTCCAGCTCACTGCACTGCATCGTCTTCCCTTTGGCCACTCCTGGCCTGGGCTCCAGCCCTGCACCCTCCACGCCCCAGGATTTCCAGCCCTGTAATTCCTTCAGCTGTGGGCTTGGAGTAGCACTGCAGGCAGCAAAAGGGAGGCTGCAAACAGGTCTTTGAGCTGTCCCTGCACTTTGTTTAGCTTGGCTTTGTCTCTGAGGATAGGGATTTAGTGAATATCCTAGAAGCTAACATAGCTATTCTTTTTAACACCTCAATGTAGTTGCTTATGTAGCTTTTGTAAAGAAAAATGTTTTTTAAATGACCTGGTGTAACTTTTTGTAAAATACCACACAAATACTTGTAAATCTGTAAATAACTTTTGGAAAAAAATAAATTTAAGTTATCTGAGAATAATGTCACTTAATTTAAATTTGTAATTCAGAGTATTTTACTTTGTTATGTTCAAGTTGCTTAGAAAGCCTTGGCCTGTGCTGGGGAGCGGGGTACCCTGCCAAAGACACAATCAGGTGCTGCTTATGTGCTTCCTGAGAGTGTTTCCAGGTGGGCATGGAGGCAGCAGGGTTTGATGCAGGACAGAGATGCTAGGATAAAGCTAATCTGTATTGCTTTAATAAATAATTTGTCAAAAGGGATGCAACTAAACAGAAATAATTTAAAATAGGCACTCTTTAAAAACAAGAATATAATACATTTCCATAATGTGCAATGAATTCATTTGTTACTTAATTGCCATCTTTCCTTCCCCTCTGTGCTGTCCTGTTTGCATAGGAAGAGTGTGTAATATTCAGATTGCCGTTACTGACTGCAGTTAAGACTTCTGCCTTGAACAAAATGAATGCTGGATGTTCCTTTCATTTCCCTTGGCACCAAACTACATACCTGGCCTGCATTTAAGGTTTTTGGACACCACTGTGACTAATGCTGTATTTCTGTCTTTCTGTAAAACCCTGCTCTTGCTTCTAAATCCTTCTCACACAGAGAAGAGCACAGGAAGAGCTGTGGGGTACCCACAAGAACCTGGAACTGTCAGACAGGATCAGAGCAGCATTTTATTCCACTTGGGACATGAAGCCACTTCTGCCTTGCTCCTCTGGGAGCCCAGAGTCAGCGCCTTGTTCCCCGTGCTCGTCCCCGCGCCCAGCGGGGTCCGTGCCCGCGTTTGCTCCGGAGCCGAGGGAGCCGCTGCCCGGCAGGAACCGGGGCTGCGGTTCACGGCCCAGGGTGCCCCGGCCCCTGGGAGCGGGCACAGCTCCCTCACGGCTCTCGGGAGCCGTTCCGAGGCTCTCGCTGGGCTGAAGGTGCAGGACGGGCACTGCCCTGCCCTGGGCAGTTGCGCGGGCCGGGGCTGAAGTGCAGCGGCTCCGCAGCTTGCCCGGCTGTGCTGGAGCTCAAAGCACAGCCCCGGCCCGCTCTCCAAAGGTGAGGCCCGGGCAGGTGTCAGCTCTTCCTCCCAAGGTGGGGCCCCAGGTGTTCCCAGGTGAGGCTGCAGGACTTCGCTGCAGCGCGCTGCCTGCAAGTGCACGTTTCCTCCACCTCACTCTAAGCTACTTCTGCATTTGAATTGACTCTGGCGCTACCTACCACTGCCACTTGGAAAACACCTCAGCTTTGCTGGCAACAGATCAAGAACCCCCTAATTCTGCAGAGCAACAATGGTTCTAATGGTAAAGAACTCATTTTCCCTCCCCTTCCTGGCCAACTCTGCTCCAGTGCTTGGAAAGCTTCCTGTGCCAGTTACCCTTTTCAGCTCTTCCAGTCCCTTTGACACCCAGACACGCTGTCTCGTGAAATAAACTCCATTCTCCTCTCTCCCACAAGAAGACATTTATTACAGATATAACACAGTACTAGCAAAACAGGTGACAAACTTGCAATACCCAAGATCACATTTGACATTTTAAGGGAGGCATTGAGGACAAAGCAGTTAATTTGGGAGATCACACTGGCTCAGAAGAATAAATACCTTTTTCCATTACATATCAGGTATGTTAAGTGTCTTCAAACAGTATTTTTCTTACATATCTTACATGTCACAAATGCACAAAAAGTTTTATCAACGTGTTTGGGTTGTGAGTTACTAGAAAAGTATTGGGCCTATAGATATTTTAGAGATCTTGGCTTTTAATGAGCTATGTAGAATGGCTTGGCAAACTTTGAACAAATACAGACAAATCAGCTCTGTGCAGTGAAAAATAAATGCTGAACCATGTTTAAATACAGTAAATTCAAGAAAGAAAATAAGTAACTTGCTTTCAAATCCCGCAGTCTTCCACTCACCCCCACGCTTTGTGAAAAAAAAACCTAAGTAAAAAGCATGAGAAGAATATCCTATGTCACGTTAGCTACAAGCTGTGCTAGTTCCAGTTAGACTTGCAGGTTACATGTGTGAAGTGCAGGCTCCAGCACACCACAGCAAGGTGGAAATAAACGCGGGTGCTGTGGAGGCAGACAGGGCCGTGCTGCTCCTTTACAGGTGTGCATTTGCTGGGGGCTGTTGGCAGCAGGAGGAAGAAGCCAGAACAATGACTGAGCCTCCACAGCTTTCTGCTGTGCTGCAGTTACTACATACAACTTACCAAAAGGGCTTAGCAAAGTAATTACCAAATAAACTAACCTATTCATCTACCCTTCTTCCCTTAAACAAGTGAATGTTTAAATTTTTTCACTAGACCAAGATTACACAGAACTGAATCAGTGTTCATAGGAGTTACAGTACAACCACCTTTATGGAACCATAGTACAACATTTTAAACTGACTGTAGTCTTGAATATGTAATACATCCTTAGGAGTAACTAGTATAAAAAGTATCAACATCAGTGGTTTGAATATAAAAATTTATTTAAAGTCAGAGTATGCAACAAATAAAACCTACAGAAAACAGATTTTCCCATCACAATCTGTTGCTTACCAAATAATATTGTGAAAACACATTCCTTCAGTCATTATAAAGTTCTTAAAATACAAAAGAAATTAAATTTTGTAAGAAAGTCTAGTAGACCAGAGACTGTTTCTTCCAAGGTGTTTTGCAGAAGCAAGGCTATCCTTCAATACATCCCACGCCATCCTCCTCCACCCATGCTGCCTTGCCCATAGTATCCTCCACTATTTCCACTGCCACGACCTGCAAACAATTGACACAAGGTCACGCATACATACCTTAAAAAAAGAAAAAACGGGATGGGTAATACAGAACAATGGGATGAAGGTGACAACTTACAATACTCCAGCACTATTGCTCTTAACCAGCAGCATTTGCTGCAGTAGCACAGTGTGTAAAGCCCCCAGAGAAGGAGGTTCAAAAAACCACTGCCCCTCTTTCCCTTCTCCCAGCCCAAAGCCCACCACCCCTGCCCCCTTCTCTGTCAGAGTACAGTCACTCACCCTTTCCCCAGGACATCCAAAAGAGAACTTGTACTTACTATATCCACCCAAGCCATCAGGAGTTCCATATCCACCGCTGTAATTGCTACCCATTCCCATTCTACCAACAGAGCCATAACCTTGATCTGCAAAGCCAAAAGTGCAACATTACAAGCCTGGAACTCATTCGACTTGGCAAAGCATCAGCTAAATGTGCAGATGATGCGTACCCATTCCATCTCTGCCATAGCCTCCCATTCCAGAGCCACCTCCAGCAGTGGAATTCAGGAATAGTTCAATATATCGATGCTCTGTAACAAGCAAAAAAGCCTCAGTTTGTATTTTGTTTCCCAGATCAGAAGCAGAGATACAAAGCAACCACCTCACCCCCCTCACAGGCAGCACACAGAAAACAAACAAGCGAGTTTGCAATGTGGAAAAGTGGGAAAACCTCAGGACTGATCTGCTGCTCCCAGCCCTGCTAGAGCCTGGCCAAGCAGCAGTGAGGGAACACGACACTCACGCATGTGATTCTTATCCTTGGACATGGCAGCTACTGCATCTTCATGTGTTACAAACTCCACATCTGCCTCTCCTGTAGCTCTTCCATCTGCTCCAATATCAATGTGAACTCTTATAGGGTTCAATGGTGAGAAAAACTAGGGAAAAAAATCAAAAACCAAATCACATTAATGCAGTATTCAAGCCAGGTACTTTTTTCTCATTTCCAACATTAGTGGTGCAGTGCTTTAATTCAGTGTCATCCTACCACATAGATTCAGCTACTCATTTCTCAAGTAGTACTTAGTGGTTCTGGGACATTCAACATCAGGTCAACCTATGCTTGCAACCCACTGTTACTACACAGCTTGGAGAGCTGCAGCTACACAGCACGAGGAGCTTTCTTTGAATGCGAAGATACAAACAAGTCCTGCCCACACACGCTGCTCGGTGCAACACAGTCAAATGCTATGGCACCCTGGACAAGAAAATCATTAGTTTTCATTGGCTCTGCTTTTCCAGCTTTCTCAAAGCAAGGACGCATTCATGGAATAAAGAGAAGCTGCCTGTCAATCGCACTGCTCTTCCTCACTGCTCCAGATCTAAGCCTGACTTTTGGCCCTTCTTGTCACTGAGTCTTTACCCTAAATGGAACAATCAATCAAACTGGCACAAGAAAATACCCCTCCATTTAAGTAAACTAACCTGCCCACAAAAGCAAACAAGCACAAGCTTAAGAATGGAGCTCTGCATATAGTACATGGGTGCCACTGGCAAGACAGCCTCTCTCCAAGGACATGCTAAGCTTAAACCAGGCCCTGTATGTCAATAAAGCCTTTTGCCCGACAACACATCTGCACTGACACAAGAATGCATTCCCATGATCCTGCAGATGCACCTCTACCTGCCACCCTGATCTCTTATGAGAGGGATACAGTCCCCTCCAAGCCAACACAGCCTGCCCACCCTGCCCCTCCTGAAATAAACTCTCAGGACAACAAACAAATATGCAAACTAAGCAATTTCAGTTTCACACCTTCTGACATGTTCAAAAAATCAGATAAGCTTAAAAAATCCTAAAGGCCTTAACATTAGGATACTGATTGCAGGAACTGTTGTTTCTGCAATACATCTTTTATAGAAACGAAAGAGCAGAGTGCAGGGATTAATGTTAAATATAGCTTTGCTGACTTCTCTGGTAATCCCACCTCAGCCAGCAGCTTTATACAAGCTCGTTAACTTTGTGCAGATGTAGCAGTGACTGGTTTGAGAAGACTCCCCGAGTTTGGGCTGGGAGGGATAGGGACTCACACTGCTGGCATGAGGAAGCCCTTTCCCCGTGGTACTTACGTTAGCAATATCGTTTTCCGTGGCTCGGAAAGGCAGCCCTCTCATGTGAACAAAATGACCGCCACCGTGGAACCCCGACCCTGCATCTCCAGCTCCATAGCCATGTCCTCCCATGCCTATTGGAAAACCCAAACCAAAAAAACCCACACACCTCTAAGATCATGAAAAGCCAAAAGTCATCACTATTCTTTTTCTGAAAGCCCTAAATTATACCAGTGAATGCATGGAGTTACACTTCCCATGTATCAACCCAAACCTTAACCAGAAGCCCTGCTAAGCAATCTGTTTACCTTATGATTACCCAATCCCCTCCCCTTTTTAAACAGCCTTCTTTACCAATTAGCACAATGAAGCTATTCTCTGTGTCTTGGAAATACTGTGTCTTGCAACTCAAGTTTAACAGGAAAACCTTTTTAGACAAGCTATTAACTTCTTTTACCTCTCCCATCCCTCATTCTGTCGTCATAGCCGTCGTTTCCATAGCCATAGTTATTATAGCCACCATAATCATCAAAGCCACCATATCCTGTGCAGTGGAGAGAAGGAAAGGAGTGATTACGTTACTGCTCAGCATTCACAGAGCAATGCACACGCAACACTCAATTCTGCAGTCTTTGGGCACCCAGCACTTTGCAAACAGCCTCTGCAGACTGTCAAACCTGGATTTTTGAACATGGTGCAAAAGTACATTTCTTTTTATATAACACAGACTGAACATGCAAATGGAAAGATCTGATTCTAATGAAAATAGCTCCCTTATTGTTAACGTTCATCTCAAATACTCAGCCACATGTTTTGTTATTTAAAGTTTTTTTCACATAAATACATCCAGCCTAATGGGCATTACAGCTACTGCCATTTCTTATTTCTTGACAAGTATGTCAGAAACATGAAACTGCCAAGAGAACCTGTGTTCATTAGATGAACATACCACCGTCATATCCACCACCTCCTCGACGCATTCTGTCATACATACTTCCACGCCCAGCTCCATAATAACCCCCTCTTCCTCCTAATGGTCTATCATATGGTCCAGGTCGCTGTTGTCCCATCATTCTTCTCGGCATGTCAGAGAATCCTCTGATTTCGCTCTTACTACTTTTGAAGATTTCAATGTATCTAATAAAAGAGGATTTTCAAGGTACTAGTAAGAACACAGGCAGAAGCAATCTGAATTTTACAAAAGGCCATACTACATTTTCTAGAGCTAAATGTACAAGCCAATAGCAGTGACTAGAAATACCATACAACTTAAGCTTCTCCTCAAAACTGTAAGAATCTTAAGTGTATTAAAAAAAACCCACTTTAGAGTGGCAAAAATTATTATGTGAAAATTCTAGCTGTACAAATTAAGCTTAAAACATGTCTTTCCAGTATGAGAAACATACTGTTGAAAAGCAATGTCTGGCTATAGCAGCATTTATCACAAATTACCCTGCACAAGCATGATTGAAACAATTTTCTGAGTTTAGCAAACTACCCAATGCAATACTGTCTCCCCCACCCCCCAAATCTACTGTATTTCCCAAGTTAACTTAGGATCAGTTATAAAAATGCTTAAAAACAGCCAATTCCCCAATGGTCCCCAACCCCCCAAAAGCATTACTGACCCACAACCCCCAAAAAATAAAGATTTAACACCATCCCAAACTCTCCATCCCCACCTGTGCCCTATTCTTTCCTTGTGTTTCCCCAGAGCATTTTCTGCTATCTCCTTTGAAGCAAACTGCACGAAGGCCTCCCCTGTGCTTCTCCCCTGGTAGTCCAGCGTCAATGTTATCCCATTTGGCACGATTTCCAACCCTTTAACCCAAGGACAAATAACCCCATCAAGGGGAACAGTGTTAAAGGCTGAAACATTCCCATCTGTAGCAAATACTTAAAGCATATCTAAACAACAACAAAGAAAAATAAAACCACCTTGTTTCCCCCATCACCCAACAATACAAGCCCACGATCTTTCATTAAACATTTATGGATTTAGCCATACTTTTCTGTTTAGACTATACAAAAATGCAACCACCTCAGTTACACAAAGGAAATATAGCTACCAATCAAGCAATTTAACTGATCCAAATACTAACATTCAGGTTACCCCAATATGCAAGGTATGTTTCCCACCTCGACAAAATCAGGTACATTTTGTGTTCTACTATATCTACAGTTATCTATGCTTCATTTACAGGGCATAAATCTTAATTAAGATAAACTAATTTTACACAATCCCTCCCCATCCACCCCATTAACAACTATTAAACATGTACAAAACATTAACATTGTGTAAAAGATACAAAAAAGCTCTAAAGAAACCCACTACACTTCGACTATACTGGAGGTACCTTGGAAAAACTGAACAATCTCTTCTTTACTGCAACCAAATGGCAGGCCTCGGAGTCGTACCACTGTTCCGTCATTGGTTGTATCATTGGGCCCATTGTGTTTTCCACTCCAGTCCATCTTTTATTTAATTTAAATCCTAAAAAACAAACCAACAAAACACAAATAAAAAACCCCTGAGTTTGCCTAAGTCCCGCCCTTAAAAAGAAATCTATTATCATTGTATTTAGATAACATGATGGATCATGAGCTTTATTTCTGTTCCGGATTTGAAACTGGGCACCTCAATCTATGCCACCGAGGGATTCAGCCCCGGCCGTGGGGCTGCTGCGGGGAGCACCGCGTGGCCGGCGGGCAACACGTGGGCAGGCCCGGCACATAAAGCCTGGCATTCATTCCGAGTACGTTTCACATCCGCTCCGTAAAGCTTTGTGGGTTCTGTTTTTTTCGGTTGTTTTTTCCCCTTGAAGCGTAGCGGTTGAGGAAGGGGCCGGAGCCACAAGGCCTTCCTTTGTCTGCCCTCAGCCGGGGGCGGCGGGGGCGTGTGCGTGTGGCGTGCGCAGGGGGCACCGCCACCGTCCCACAAAGGGAGCCGCCACCGCCGCCCCGCCAGGCGCGGAGCCACCGCGATCCCGCCTCCCGCCGCCCTGCCGAGACCGCGGCCCTGACCCCCGCCCGCTCCCCGCCGCCATTTACCGCGCCTCCCCGAGGCGCGCGCCCGCCCGCCCTGCTCCCCCCGCACCCCTCGCCGCGTCCCGCTGCGCACCTCTACCCTCGGAGGTGCGGTGCTGCGCTGCGCCGCCGGCCCGTGCCCCCTCACCGCCGCAGGACTCCCTCCCGCCGCTCTCCCGGGGCCGCCGCCGCCCTCGGCTCCACCGCTCAAAATGGCGGCCGCGATCAGAACGAGGCTCCGCGCCGCCTCCCCTCCCCCGCCCGCGGGCGCGCGCCGGGCCTGACCCGGCACCGGCCGGGCCCCGAGCCCGCCGAATCCCGCGCCGCGGCACCGTCCGCCCGCCGCACCGCCCCGCCGGCCCCGCCGCTGCTCGCCGGCCCGCGCCCCTCTCCGCTCACCGCGCGCGTCTCGCGCAGCCCGGCCGTACCCCGGCAGCCGCTCGCACCGGGCAGGACGCGTCTCCTCGCTCACTGCCGAGCCGTCCGGCGGACCCACACTGCGCAGCGCCCACGGGCAGCGGAGCGTCCGGGCCGCGCGACTATCGCGATACCCGCGCCGCGCGCCGCCTCACACCCGCCTGGGCGGCTCCCGCGCACGCGCGACTCGGGGGGAAAAGCGGGGGGGGAGCGGTGGAAGGGAGCGATGGCGCATGCGCGGTAGGGGAGGGGCGTCCCGCCTCGGCCTTTCGCCGCCTCCTCGGCTGAGGGGCCGCCCGCGCGCGTGCGCGCTCCGCCTCGGCCGCGCGGCCGCCGCCGCTCGTTTTGGCGCCAAGGGGAGCGAGCGCGGCTCGCGCGGGGGTGGGGCGCGCGCGTGCCCGGGCCTGGCCCCATGGCGGCAGCGCCTCACGGCCGCGCTGAGGCGGCACCGGCACCCGCACCCGGCCGTCCTCTGGAGCGTGTGTCTCGCTCAGCGTGTCCCTCTGCCTCCGCGCAGCTTTGGGAGACAGTGAGAATGAGGAAGGTTTCCCGGTGTGGCCGCGTGTGATGGCTGCTGCCACTCCTCAGCAGGATCCCGCCTCCCTCAGTGCGCGGCACAGCGGGCCGGGCGCTGTGGTGAAAGAGCGCGCTGAGGCGTTCAGGGGCTGATGGCGAGGGAGGTTAAAATGTGTGTTTTAATAAAAAAAAAAAAATCACTGCGCAACGCCAGGGGCTAGAAAGGAGTCTGGATCCGTGTCGGCGCTAGGAAGTGACGGATGGGGCCGCTGGCTCCGCCTGCCTCCCGGAAAGCATTAACTTGGAGTTGTGCTGCGGTTGGGTAAAACCCATGAGAGAGTACCTGGCAGAGCACAGCCTGCAGCTAAACAGGTGCACACGACAATGCAGATTCCAGTTATTACAGTTGATGCATTTACAAACCGACCCTTTTCTGGAAATCCTGCGGCAGTTTGTCTGCTTGAAAATGTAAGTTAAAAAAAAAAAACCCAACTATGGTTTGGGGTACTGCAAAGACATTTGTCATTCTGTACTTGGCCTGAGCACTCAGCACTCCATTAGACTTTGCTTTCTTTACTCAAGACATCTGTTTTCCAGACTTGTTTGCTGTGGCACAAGAATACAGAGAAATTAGCACAGGGGTGCTTTTTTTTTTTTTTTGGTCAAAACGATGTCATACAAGACAAAGTTTGAATTTTTTGTGGTCTGTTAAAAATATTTTGTTAAGGAATAGACTGGATTTATATTGAGTTAGAAGAAATTGCTTCATTTCTTCAAGAATAATTCAGAATAAAAATTCTGAAGAATTAAGAGGTATTCAGAGTGAAATCTGAAAAGTAACGCTGTAAAACAGAATCAGTACTCAGCAGAAATGGGTTTGGTTTTGGTGTGGGTTTTCTCCCTTTTTTTTTTTTTTTTTTTTGACTTTTTCCTGTTTCCCTGGAAAGACAAAGAGTGGGTATAGACCTGGATGTGAGTCTTTCACCATTAGTGTGTTGGGTTCAGCTTTAGGCAAGTTTAAACAGCTTTTATTGCTTCAGTGTTGCATGGTAGTTTTGGTGCAGTTGACACTAGTTATCCTCATCAGGGTGTTGTGAACAGTTGGTACTAATTGGTACCGATTCCTAACAAAAAGAATTATTAAGATGGATTAGAAACTTACAGGCCTTGTACTGTTTGTGTAGTAACTCCTGATAAAAATTGTAAATATGAAAATTTATCTAGAGTAGCCAATGGCAACAGCTTGTAATGCCAGTGTGAATCCTTTCCAGAGGTTCCTAAGTCTGTCTAAATCTCATATAACTTTGCCTACTTACCAGGTCAGACAAAGGTATGAGGGAACCTCTCTCTTCAGACATATTTTTGGCCCCATAAAAATCTAAATACTCTCAAAATGATTTCTGCATTAAAATTATGAGCTTCTAATTGCATTTTTAATACTAGTTTTACTTTATTGCGTCAAGATATTGTGAAGCCATCTTACTTGTATGATGATTTTGGGATGCAGATGTTTAAATTTTTCTACAGTTCCTGGAAGTAAAGCCTTTAGTGTGACAGCTAAAGTCGAGATCCTAATTCAGCATTTTATTCTAAGGCTGAAGAAAGTGTGATGCATCTATGCAAAACACCTATTCTCTGCTCCCTCCAGAGTCTCAGCAGATGCTTTACAGAGAAAATCAGGACAAATGCAGGAATGGCAAAGCCAGTCTTTCTGCGTTTCAGAGGTGCCACAGGATGGCAGTATTTCAATAAGGTTCCATGTTATTAAAAAAAAGGTTATTTTAATAACATTTTTACTGGTCTTTGTTCTGGTCTAGGATCTTTACAGTAACTGACAGAACTCTTCCTGAGATAAAGGGAATGTAACTGTCGTGTAAAATGTTAGAATGTTCTTTAACTGTGCAGAATTCAGTCTGCAAGTACAGCTCTGTGTACTAATCAGGTATTGGTTTGTAGCTGTAGTATGGGATTATTGGCTGAAAAGGGTTCGTTACTGAAGTAATTCAAGTTAAAAGGGTTTTTATCTCTCAGACTGGACCTGACCAGGTTCCTGTAGTACTTTGTTTCAGTTGAGTTTCAGCATTTGAAAGATCAGATTCTCAAAACTGGCCAGTCAGCATAACCGTGGGGAAAGAGCAGTGGGACATGGGCCAAGGAGAATGTTATACAATCCCTGGGCTTGGGTATCTTGGGATCAATGTCCACTGGCTTAAATCACAGGTGCTTAGTGTGATCCACTAGTTATATTTCTTTTTCTAGTTTGTCTCTTCTCAGTTCCTACTGAGGGAGCGTATTGTCTCACTTAAAGTTTTTTTACTCGCAGAGATTATTTTGAATTAAAACTGAACCTATGTTTTATTATAATAGAAAATTAAATTACTGTATTTGACAGAAAGTTTGATTCTGCATTTTTTTTGCCTGCTCTTGACTGAATTTGTTATGTCATCCCTAGGACCTGGATGAAGATTTGCACCAAAAAATTGCAACAGAAATGAACCTTTCAGAAACAGCTTTCATCAGAAAACTGAAACCTGGAGATGACTTTAGCAAAAGTTAGTGATTCTGCTGACAAGAAAACATCAGACAAATGCAGAATGCATTCAGACTTGCTCTGGATTAATTTTCAGCTGAATCAGTTTGCTGAATGTGCTCACTTGTGTGGTGGTGCAGGCCAAGGGGCTCCACTAGTCCACTAGTCCGGACTTAGATTCTAGGTTAAGGAGTCATGTTTATCATTTTGTTTTTTCATGGATTGTTCAGGGAGTAGGATTTTGTACAGTCTTTGTAATTGAAAATATTAAGGATAGGAGTAGTAGTAGTAACTATAGTTGTACTAGTAGTAGTAACTATAATTGCTTGCTCCTGTTAATATAATTAGAATTTATTTTAATTGCTTGGAGTAAGAAGTTACAATACTGTTCATTTTTCATGTTAGCACTTTGCCAGTATGTTTAACAGACTTATTTTCAAGTCATCCATATTTAGCAGCACACAAAATGCCAGCTTCTGTATCCTTATAATGCTTTTGGTACTAATGGGCTACTTTGTGGTCTCAGACCCACACAGCTACCCAAGGGGTGCACAGTTCTTTCAAAGGAATTTGGTCACTCAGCTACACCCGAGACTGTGCTCAGGGGCAGTGGGAGTGAACCAGGAACATCAGAATGTCATTTATCATCTGCTTCTGGAACACAGATTGGTCTAGTGAGGGCTCCTGGACACAGCGTATGTTTCTGCAGGCCTTCATGATCAGTACATTTCATTTAATGTTAATCAAAGAAAAAACCAAACCAATCAACTCTGTTATTTTAGGGACATGTGAATTTATGGGAGTACTTAATGTCCTCTCAGTCCAAGTGCAGCTGTATGTCTGGAGTGTCCAGGAGCTGCTCTGGGTCACGTTTGTCCCCACAAAGGCGTGCATGAATCCCTCGTGTCCCACTCCTGGCGCGGTTTCTGCTTGGAGCAGTGCGTGAGCAGCACGGAGCAGGCTCATGGCTGGGGCTGGCCAGCCCTCGCAGCACTTCACTCCTGGGGCCATTTGGTTCCACCACAGGGTTTTATTTGGGTTCTGTTTGTTTTGTTAGAGAGGACTGACTTTAATGCACGAACTTCCCATAGTAGTAATGACAAGACTGGTGTGGATTTAAAAAAAACCTATTTTGTTGTTTCACATCTTGTTGTGTTTGTATGGTAATTATTCACTTGAAATGCATTTGCAAAAGTTACAGGAAACCAAGTATCGTGCGTGTGTGTTCCAAATTTTTTAAATAGCAAATAGAAATATAATTTCTAGTGAAATGAAGGAGTAGTAGACATTAGAGGCTTTTACCAGTGTTTTAAGCAAAATAATTCATAACTGAGCTAACTTCAGTACAGGTTCTGTTATACCAACAAAACCATCTATGGCCTCTAGATGGTAACCTGGCCTGCAGCTGATACAGATCATGACTATGCCTCTGCAGGATTTCATAATACACATGGACACAGGGCCTTTATGTTCTAAATAAGACCTGTTAAGGGTGAAGAAAAATCTGTGCAGCATGCAGAGGTTGTTAACTTAATTCAAAAGGGATAGCTATTCTGAAAAATCAGTGCAAAATGGGTACCTAGAAGTGTGTTTAAGACCAAAATTGATTGCAACATGCATTTTGATTAACTGAAACATCATCACTCTATATATATTGAGATAAAATGAAGATACAGACTTCTTCCACTTAATAGCACTAAATAAATTTTATTTTTTCAAGGTTCCTGCTTTGGGCTCAGATGGTTCACCCCAGCCAACGAAGTTCCTCTCTGTGGTCATGCTACTCTTGCATCAGCTGCTGTGTTATTTCATGTACAAAGTAGGTTTACAACTATGCATTACTATATTTTTTTTAGAACATTTACTTCTAATTAGCATCTCTATTTTTTAAGATAAAGGCTTTAAAACATTCAGAACATCTATAGAACCCAAATGAAGATACCCTGGGTATCTTTCACTACTGCTCTGTAGTTACAAGGCTGTAGTCTGATGCCTACCCTCTGATTCCAATGCCCTGCTATTACTTTTGTGTAACGAAAGTGCTAAATAAGCAAATGTCATCTGGGAGAGGTACAGTAGGATTTGATGAATAGGGAATATTGCTCTTTCTGTTAAAAGGACATTCCCATTCATTCTAGGCAAATGCAGGAATGATTCCCTGACAATTGTTGTGCTTATTAGCCTCAACGGATTTATTTAGTTGGGCATTTTGCCCAGAATACAGTGCTGCTCTGGATATATTTGAGCTGTATAACTAACTGTTTCTGAATCTACTGAGCTACTCTAGGGCTATGATAACTTAGGTTAAAATTCTAATGTCTGATAATGTTGCAACATTCTCTCTCTAGAAAATACAAATTCAGTTCTCACATTTGTGACACTGAGTGGGGAATTAAAGGCCAGACACGTGAAAGATCATATTGTCCTGGACTTGCCACTTTACACAGCCTACCCCCAGGTTAGTCCAAATTCATGATAGGCTTTCAAGGAAAGTATGTATTTATATGTGTATGTCAGTATATGTGTCTGTCTGTAGTTGCATCGATGCCTACATATGTATTACAGTTTTTACAGTGCATCTATTTTTTTTTTTTCTTCAGGAACTTAAGGAAGTAGAAGAATTAATAAAGGTAAAAGAAGAATCCATCAGTTGTCTTAGAAAAACATTTGTACTAGCTTTGCTTATTTTTATGTATTAAAATGGCTAAAAAATGGTGACAAGGCACTGCTCAAATGTATTCCTGAATTTGAAACACCAAACTTCAAAGCTCTTCGTATTAACTCAGTAGGTCAGGGAGTGGAATTCTCCAGAGTACTGCAGCTGAATCTGTGTCTCCCATTTCCATTGACCAAAGTGTCAATATTTATTCTAATGGCATTTTCAGCCTTTTGTGTGCATAAGAGGGCAGTCTGTGTCCTTGCCCTCTTTGAGGTCCTGGATTTCTTCCCAAATAGATGTATGTGGGGCTTGTAACTCACCCATATCCATTCATGCACTTGGTGCATTTGCTTTTCTTGAATTTACTTGAGGGTTGCATGGAACATCTTGCATACGCCCTCTTCTAGCAGGGAATGTGCTCTACAGCAATGCTAAGGAAATAATATTTTATATTCAAGTGATTATGGGGTTTTTTCTGTCTCTGCATTTTCCCCCAGGCAGCTGTTGGTGACATGATTGTTCAAGATGTGCGTTATTCTCCTGACACAAAGAAACTCTTAGTCCGCCTCAGTGATACTTATGAAAGGTATATTACACTCTTTTAATTGTTTTAATCAAGAATGCAGACATTGAGTTGGCCTGTTCATTCCTTAAATACTAGGCTCTTTTATCTAGTTTTAAATCAGGTTGAGATAAAAACCTCTGATTTAAATTTCTGTGTAAAGTGGTTATCTTTTAATATGAGCTTATTGAAGCTGCAAAGCTGAGTAAGATCATTCTGAAATCTGTCTTCAAGAGATGGAGGTGTAGGAAACAGTTTTAATGATGGTGTCTTTTTCCTGTCCATCTGAGTCTAAAGATGATCCAGTAGCGTGGCAGGAAGCTGGGAGTCCTGCTTCAGTTCAGGGCACACTGACAGTATGCCAGGGATTCTTACTTCCATTGGACTGTAATCTGCTTACACATGCTTAACAGCACCATAAGTAGCTTTAGAGAGAAAATTCCAGATCAGATTGTTCCAAAGCATTTGTTAATCTCATCTGAATTTCATTGTTAATCCAAGTATATGATTTAGGTATATACTGCTGAAACATAACTTCCTTAATCAGGCCAAATTACTATTATTACAAACTTGAAGTTTGGCCTAACTAATGGTTAAAGTCTGGGGTAAGGGGGAAAAAGAAATATTCTTGGCTGAGTACTTAGTATTTCACTCTTTCAGACTGTTTTGTAGGGAGGTATCAGCCAGTTGTAGACCACTTTAGGATGCCATGCAGACTCGAATGGTGTTCGTTATTTGCCTGCTCTGAAAGGAGGTGGAGCACTTGGTACATTCTGTAGTGAGGCAATATTTCTTTCAATGACGAAAATATTGAAACAAGCTGTGATTTTTTTTTTTTTTTTTGTGGCTAATATTTCAGGATGCTTTGTTTTCAGAGATAAATAGGAAATGCATGGTTTGATGTTTTTTCTCTGCTCATTCACAGTGCATGAGATTCAAGGTGATTTTTCTGTCAAATACCATTGTGAGGACAATGCTAAGGGTCTTGTCTCCTCTAATATTTTAGGGCTTGTTTTGAATTGTAGAGAAGATGATTATTTATTTTTTCTTTTCAGTACTTACATTCATGTAAAATGAAGAATATGGTCTATTAAAATTTCATAACTATATTCAAGGTCTGTGTTGGAAAACTTGAAAGTGAGTGCACAACACTTTTTATCAGCTGAAAAGACAGGAAAAGTGAAAGGACTCATACTCACTGTTAAGGGAAATTCCAGTGGAAAGGGCCATGATTTTTACTCCAGATATTTTTCACCTTGGTATGGAATTCTGGAAGACCCTGTTACAGGTATGTGTTTGTATGATAAACGGCTCGTACTTTTGTTTCAGTTCAATTAAAAGGCTTTCATTGCAATTGTACTTTGGAGTCTCTTATAATACTGGTTTATATGGATAGCAAGAGTTCTCATTAAACAAAAAACTTTTATGACCGAGGCCAACTCATTCAGAAAAAAATCAAATCAACTTCTTACTGTTTTTAGACCAGATATTCTTGTGTCTTTTTCAGATAATTTCCCTCAAGTATTACAATTAGATGAAAGTGAGAGACTAGTTCAGTACTGGATGAATATTGCAGTGGAAATTTATATCCTCTTCTGTTGGTGTTCTTTTTTTGTTGTGCTTTGGATTTTTGTTTGGGTTCTTTTCCAATGCATTTCAGCTGAGATCTTCCCTAGTTTCATGACACTGCTGCTGTTCTCAGGCCTGTGAGAGCTCAGCTAGCTGCATGCTTAGGGCAGCAAGGCATGTTCCTGCCTGTTCTTCTGTGTTGCACTCTGTGTTGATGATTGCTGCAGGATGGTGTTCTTTGCTTAGGTACAATTTCATTATTATTCAGCTGAGTATTGTAGCTAGTGATGATGCCCTCACCTAGCAAGATTTCCTTTGAAGCTAGAAGATGTGGAAGTAATACTGCTTTACCATAAAAATTGAAATTATAAGGCCTTAAGTTCTGTCTGCTGTTCAAACTCTTAGGGTTTTTTACCCTAAACACGCATGGCACTTGATTTATTATATTTACATTTTGACTATGCTTTTTCTGTAAAGTAGTGATTATAATTTAATTCAGTACTTTGTTTTTCTATTCCTTTTAAGGATCTGCTCATGCTGTTTTAAGCAGCTACTGGTCAGAGCAGCTGGGGAAGAAAGAAATGCTTGGTAAGGAAATTGTTTAATTGCAAAGCTGTCATTTATGTAGATCTACTCACTAGAAAAGAAAAAGTTGTATTACTACTGTAATCCAAACTGTAGCAATAGCTCCTTATCCATTTCCTCAGGATGAATAGAATATTATGTAATATTTTGTGTGTGAGGTAATCTTTGAGAAATTGCTTTCTTTCTTATCTGCCACCATGACACATCATGCCCCAGGGAGTTTGAAGTGTTGTTTCTGGATCATAACTCTCTGCTGTCAGATTTTGATCTTGGCTTTTGGATTTTAGTTCTCATGGCCTTTCATAACTGAAGCTTGGGGTACCTCAGGGGATGTTAGAGTGTTTTGATTCAATCAATGAGATATGCTTATTAGATCACATTTTTGTTATTCAGCAAGAAACTTAAGAACATGGTGGAAAAAGCCAAGAGAAACTAATCTATGACAATGCTATAATGAGGAGGTGCTGGGTGGCTCCTTGCTTCTCCTGTTTCTAGTGCTTTGCCAGGGAACAGAAGAACAAGAGAAGCAATGTAAAATACCCTCATCCCCTACCTGGTTCTCCAAGAGGCGACAGGGGGCAATTCTGCATACAAGCCTTGGGTCACATTTAGTTTAGAACAGAGGTTGGATACTTGATCTAATAAGGTTCTTTGTCTATAAAAGTAAACACCTTTCCAAACAAACAGCTAGCCTGCTTATAAGCCTTTCTGTATCGTGTCAAATGAATCTCAGAATGGATTTTCTTCAGGATGGTAAGTCTTTAAAGGATCCACTATGAACAGGACCTTCTTCATCATGGACCAAAGAAAAGATTTAACATTCTGTCCTGAAGGTCTTGTATTTGCATTTACACCACACAATATCTTTGATAGCTTAAATAATGTTGGCGGGGGTGGGGGGGGAATCTCAACATATTTTCTGAAGATGAAAACTGTCTTTGGTAATATGTCATTATGGACTGACTGTTTCTCAGAAGATTTTCATATTTTTAGATGTTAATGTGGAGCTTAAACTCTGCATACCATCTGTAGACACTGCTTCTTTAAGTACTCAAATAGACTGGAATTCTGTCTGTACTTACAATTGACACTTTCTATCTGTTTTGCATTTTCATGTATTTTGTATGTACTGTCCCTATTCTGCTTTTAGATAAACTAGCTCAAGCAGCTAGGGCAATTGATACTGTAATCAGCTTCTCTGAATGTGTTTAGCACAAAAAAAAGTCCTATCTGTCCACAAGAAAGGTTTGTGGGTTTTTTTTGTTTTTGTTTTTTTTAAATTCATATTCTATGCCATATATGTCCTCAATCTTCTTCTGTGGTAGAAGTCATACAAAACTGTTTTAAATAGGACAAGTTAATTTAATGTATGTTTATGAGAAAATAACTTTTTCTTACATATCATATGTCTGTTTAAGAGGTATTGTGTAGTACTGGGCAAATTCTACTACTAATGAGATTATTTGGAAAAGATAGCTGGCATTCAAGGACATTCCATATCAGCAAGTAGTACTAAATAAGAACATCTTTGGACTTTTTAGAAATCTCTGGGGTGTCTTCTGTAATATCCGATGCTTTTTAATACAAGAATAAGGGAAGAATTTCTTCCATAGAATGAAGGATCTGTTCATTCCCAAATAGATTACATATAAAATAATATAAAAATGTGGAACATGAAATCTATTGTCAGATCTCTCTGGCTATTGAGGCCTTTAGGAGGAGGTCAGCTGCAGCTCTGCTGAAGCATCAGACTTAATTTCCTGTGTTTGGGTTCTCTTCCTACCCACCAACTACAAAGAGAATTTTCCAGTCCTTTCACAAGGTGAAATACTTCATGGTCTTTTCTTGAAGCTGGGTCCATGCCCTTGATGTTAAGCTGCTTGTTCAAATCAGGGTTTTGTATCAGTCCTTGCCTTTCTTTCATTTGAGGAGTCTCTGGAATGTATACAAATTATGATCTCTCAGATGTATAGACTTTCACAGTTTCTAGTGAATGCAGTGTAGAACAACTGTCTGGGTATCCAGCACTTCACACTGTTGTCATATTTCTAAGGTAACATTTATAAACATGCATAAAGAATTCCATGCAACCAAACAAATTAGAGAGGACTTCCCTAACGATTGTGATGAGAAAGGGCTTATCCAGGATAGTTTTTATCTCGGTTTAAGCTAGAGGAGTCTTGCTATACCAGTTTACTTGGGACAACTGTATTTATTTGTGTGAAAATTTGTTTCTTGTTACTGCCTTTAACTTCTCTGATTCCAGTTCGGAACAGGTTTATAGCATTTAAGGGTTGTTTTTTTGGGGTCAGAAACGATACAAAATTACCACCAACATTACCAACAACAACAAAACACATAAAAAGACAGAAGAAACTTTGTTAAGGTACAATGAATCTAACTGTATTTAAGTTTTTGCTAATCCGAATTTTCATGAAGTCAAGAGTTTTCATCTTTTCCAAGTAATCCCAACACACAGATTGACAACATCAGATTTGTGCACAAGTGTAACATTTCTTCAGAGGAGAGGTGTTTCCTTCCATCAATCACCAGATATGTCCACCTTTTTTCTTACGATAAAAAAAAGTCTTAGAGATCTTCACTTGAGTTAAGGAACAAATGCATTCCACTATAGGATTTAGAAATTCAAACAAAATACTAGTGGTGTCTTAAAAGAGATATTATTACAAGAGTGTCACTTGTTCCTGAGTTGATGTCATTTTGATGACATTATGAAGAAAAACCATTAGTCCTTAAATTCGTTAAGCAGGGGTCAGTGAGGCTGGTAAGAAGCTCCAGAACAACAGGATAATGTTTGTACAAGGGCACCAGCTTATGTGTGAATGCAGGGGTGTGATACTGTGATAGCAGCTTACTCAACCTCCCTGGTCTTGTGGCTGCTCCCAAACTTTCCTGTGTGTCAGCTTAACCACTGTGAGGTCAGCTGTTAGATGTTGTTTGTACAGTTGTACATTGTTTTAATAGAAAATACGTATAAAATCCATGTATAGGAGGAGGTATTCCTGGTGAATACAGGCATGGAATAGGCGTGCAACAACTTTATGATCTAAAAGGTGAGTGTGCTTCAGAGATGCCTGAATGCCTCCAGAGGCTGTTAAATGAAATCCTCTAGGTATTGAAATGTTCCATGCAAGCCTGTTTACTTTTGGACATAGCATGTCAGTGCTTTTGTGTAAGAGAAGGAATAGATCGAGTATTATTTTCATATAAGCTTGTCTAAAAATTTCTTTTGTGAATTATTTTTTGTTTTTCTTCTACTTTGGAAGTTTCTTTAAAAGTAAAATAAAATGAACCAATATCAAAACAATCTTAGTAATCCTGACATGAAGGAGCTAGAGTTTGGACATTTAAAGAAGAAAAAACTAAACCAAACCAACCTTTGAAAAGTTGAAATAATTAATCTCTTTTATTTCAATCTGCTATCATGTGGGAGTGGAAGAGCTTAGGTGTGTCTCCATATCTGGCAATAATAATTGATCAATTTTAGCTGGCCTGAGTCTTTTAGGAGTCTAAAATAGTCAGTTAAAGCATTACTCCATTCATAAGTGATGTTCTGACAAGTTAAAAACAACCCATGGTTCTATAAATGGAAAAGAACAGAAAGTATCAATGTCAATCTCTAAATAGCTCCTGTTTCCACTCTTTCAGAGTGTTTGCTTTGTCTGAGAATCCAGTCTGATCAAAGAAGAGCTTTCTTAGCAGCAGTGCCTGAGAAATAGTTTTAAAGCATACAGCATATATGCCATCAGAGAGCCTGTGCTCTGCTGGGATCTGAATACAATCTCTACCCAATTTATAAATTGTGCGTTGGAGAGGAAAAATGTGCCCTTTAGCTTTGGACAACTTCTGGAGCAGTTAGGAAGTTTGTTGACTAAGGAGACTGAACATTATTGCCTCTTCATCCATTTAGAGCCTTTCACAAAAGCAAGACTGCTTGAAACCCAAACCTTTTCTAAATGCCATCTGAATGAGACCATTTTCTTGTCTAAATGAGACTGCTCAAATGAGTTAGAGACTCCACATGCTAGGTGAACATCATCCCAACTGTGTACAGCTCAACAGTTCAGGCAAAAGCTTGGTTCTCTAAAGAATTACAAGCAGAAGTCTGTTTCTATTTCAGGTTTATCCAGTTGTATTAAATTATATCTTCAATATTCTATAAATCAATATCTGTTGCATCCTGTGTAAGAATTTGGTGTCAGTTTCTGACAGCTTAAGCAGCATCTATGTTTCTTTGTAGACTTTTCCCACTGCCTTTGTGAGTTTGTTACCATTTAGCCAGGCACATTCTTTGAATGCAGTATCAACTTTTGGTGTTCAGTACCAGTAAAATGGTTATTCATTCTTATGCAGGTAACTCTTGGTGTTCTTCCTTCTTCACTCCAAAAACTGTCCCATGAAGGGAGAATTCAAGACTTCTTAGATACATGGAAGAAACTTAATTTGCTACAACAAAGCAAACTACCTCTCCCTTGTATTAAGTAGCAGTTGTATCAGACTCAATAGGCAAGGTCTAGTTGGAAATACACCCTCAGCTGACCTTCATCTCTAAAGGCAATTCATCCAGGGTGTCCCTGTGCACTGTTTGCCCTGGTGCTGCTTGCTTTCTGGAGCCAGAAGCCTCCTTTCCCTAAGTTTTTATGGATTTCTTAATAAATTGTGATACACACTAGTTTTTTGACTCTGGGTTCTTGTTTCTGTTTAGCTTTTCAATGTTCCCGCCGTGGAGGAGAGTTGAAGATTTCTGTGCGCAGTGATGGAAGAATTGACATTGCAGGGCAAACTGCTATTGTACTAAAAGGAAACCTGACTTTCTGAAAGAAATGGCACTAATCTCCCTCTTCTCTCACTAATCACTAATGACTGATTTTTTGTTACTCTGATTATGTTCATTTTATTTCAGCTCTAGGCACTGAATTACTACTGTTCTCAAAAGTCTTTGATTACTCATTGGCCATTTAAAAAATTGCTTGAAAGTACTCACTTCTGATCTTCAAGATCCTTGGTATTCTTCACTTCCATCTTGCCACTTCCTATGTACACTGACCAATGAAAATGTTCAACTACAGCTATCTTGTTTTTCTGCTTTTAAAATATTCTTCTCTCTGTTTCCAAACTCCATGTTAAAATTCCTTGCTGCTTCCTGGATTAAACTGTAAGCATCTGTTTGATAATCAAGCTTTTCCCATACGGATAATTTTTCACGAAATCTGAACTAATTTTTTTAAAAAATTATATTTTTCAGCTATATATGGAAATGCCGGCCATGTTCTTTAACTTACTTGAATTAAAATATATAAAAATGTAAATGGTTTATAAATGTGCCTTGTGGTTCTCTTTTATGAACAGTATTTTTCAAAGTTGAATGGTATTGTCTTTGATCATAGCACTGCTGCTTGGTAAATACCTTTAATTAAAGGTTCAGAAGAAAGATTTAACAGATTGACCTTGTGATGCACATAAAGCTGATTAAGATCTGAAAGAAAACTTTATTGCTTACAGCAGTGTCAATTATTTTTCAAAACCTGAAAATTTTCTCCTAAACTGGAAGTTTCTTCTATGATCTTCATGAAGTGTAGTGCTCCAGATTTTGTCATCATGATGTGGTCTTTCACTGGATTTGCTAGGAATATGGAACTTTCAGTTACTGTAGCTAAAACTGTTTTCCCTTTCAAGTCACCTCTCTCTTAAGCTTTGCTTTAGTTCTTTGTGATATTTCAGGGTGATATGTTTTGAATTCAGAAGACAGTCTAATACTATGGGAACAGTTGGATGTCATGCCGTTAGAAATCATCAGGAACTTAGTTGTGCCAAGTTCCCTTTTTTCCATTTATTTTTAATTTTATCAGAACTTGTTAGTTACATCTTACTTAAGTCCAAGTAGCTGGACAAGTGAGAGTGTGAGAATCTTAATTTAAATAGAAAGTTCTATCTCCTGCAGCTACAAAGAACATACAAAAAATGTGATTTAAGTGCACTACTCAGCTCATGGGGTAGGTGGCAAGCAAAAGGAGTCTCCAAATGAAATGCACGTTCTCCTGTATTCAGTCTTGCTGAAGTTGGTGGAGCTGCAGTCGGATTTATAGACACGGACTCGTGATTAGGTGCAGATCATAGCTGTGGTGGCAGCACGGCTGCTTTGGCAGCTTTGGCCCTGGCCTCCTCTCCCCAGGGCTCAGATTGTTCCCTGGCTGCAGGGGAGGTGCACCTTCTAGAGCAGCAGTGCTGCTGCATTTCATTCTTCCTGCTGGCTTGGGCAAAGACTGAATCTGACCCATAATCAGAGAGGCTTGTGGAAAAAGCCTTCCTTAGGAGTATAAGTGAACTAAAGAACCAGTTATTGTTCACCCATCCTCATTTAACAAATAGGCAGTACAATAATTTCTTTTACTCAAGAGGACTAATAATGAACAAGGCCCATACATTTCAAAGATACTTGTTAGCTAAATTTCCTGACCAAATGAATATCTTTGCTGCCTAAAGCATTTTTTTAATTGTTTACTACTACTTTGTCTCTATTTCTTTTCAGGATAGAAAAATCACCAGAGCTCAGGTGGGAGGCTATGCAGTAATGTGTTTGTAATCAACATATTAGTTAATCAGCCATGATTTATTAATGATGAATTAATTATACCTGATTGTGCAGTTCTGCTGCCTAAATGAATCTTTAAAGGAGTTATTTTATTAATCATCATTGTCTAATTGCAGACATTTACAGAAAGATTGCTAATTAAACATGCAACCATATGGAAAACAAGTAAGGCTGCTGAGAGTGGAAAGAAAAACAGCACTTATTTTCTGAGGAGCAACTTTATTCTCATGAAATATTGTGTAGCTGACCTGGTGATCCTGATTATTCACTAAGACTTATTTTAATATATTGCACATGTTCACTTAACAGTAAAGGAAGTCAGTTGTGATAAATTTTGTCTTCCAACATAAAAAATAGGTTACAAACTTAAAGTAATATTATTTAGAACTTGTTTCACATCTTTTTGCAAAGGATTTGTTTATGGTGCAGAAGATTTGGAGAACTGTTTTGTGCTGCTCTCTTAATTAAGACTGGTGGCATAGAGATGTATTGAACCAAGAGCAAATTACATGAAGGGAAATACAATTCCAAAAATTCCTGTGCACTCAAGTGTTATGTATTGTGAGAGTGTCCAACAGAAGCTTCAGGACACTGTAAGGCTGGAGTAAATTCGTGGCTAGATCCAACAGCCCGGACATGAACATTTAAATGCCCTTTTGCTTATTTTGGTTCTTTGCATGTTCCTCTGCAGAGGCACAGCTCATGTCGGGGTCGGGAGAAAAGCCCATAGCCTTGAGAAAGGAAGCAAAACAGGAAACTTTAGTGAGCAACAGAAACCATACAAATTTATTGATATGGAAATGAATGTAGAGCTAAAAGGGATGTAAAGAAAATGGGAATAATTTAAGAAGCCATTTAACAGGTTTGCTTAAAGGAGTCATGAAAATACTTTCTATTTCTTTTGCATTATTTAGAGGAGAATAGACAGAAAACATACATTAAAAGTTGTTACTAAATTTGGAAAGTTTTGCAAGAAGAGGAGATTAAGGACTTCATGAATGTGCACACAGCAAGAGGTCATAGAAAGTAGCCATGTGTTCCATGAGGGATGGGAAGGGAAATTAGCAACAGATGAGGCAGTTCTTTCTGGGAAAGGAAAGATTTCTTTGTCTCAGTATTCATCAGAGTGACAGGGAAAGATGCTGGGAACAGAGGGAACCTTCCCAGAAGTAAAATAAAAAAACCAAAAAAACCTAAATTAAAATAAAGGGTGATGCTTGGTCAGGTAAAAATTAAATTAGTTCAATTAAAAACTGAAAAACCTGCCAATTAAGCACATTTTATTCTCACATCCATTTTTTCCCCCCAAGGATTAAATCTGTCTTGAAATTAATTAAGAGACTTGAACAAAAACACAGAACAAGGGATTTTTCTCAATTGCTGAGTCACTGTCCTTTTATTTCCTGATGTTTACTGCAAACCATAAATAAGAATTTCCAAAGAAGAGGAAAGTGGAAGAACTAAACCGAGGCTATGACCAGATAGTCAATAGTGTGTATGGGGTTTTTTTCCTAGGGAGTTGGTTTTAGACAAAGACATTTAGATTTAATGTCTGAAGCAGAATATGAAAAAAATAAACATTTCTAACTCTATTGGTTTCTTCAGTGAGATGTGTACTTTGACTTGGGTTTTGCCTTACTGATTGGGAAAGAAGGATATTCCTTGGGTTTTAATGCTGTGATTCATATTAAGCCCAAGGTTTATTCACATTGCAGCGTTCTGTGACTTTTTTGGTGATACACCCAAACCAGGAAACTGCTTTCTGATATATCATTTTTGTCCTGGTAAGAGTTACAGGTGGGTAAAATACATCAGGCAAACTCAAGGAAAATTCCCCAGAAGATTTGTAGGATTATGAAGAGGCAGAGGTTTTAAGGAGCTGAAGGAGGTGTGTGAGGAGCAGGAGGTGTAATGTCTGTGTGGAGGCTGGAATGTGAGCACCTTGCAAAGACACTTTGGATGATGTGGGAGTCAGGCTGCGAGATGCTGGGCCTGAGAAGAGATAATGTGATAAGAGGTTGTAGTAGAGCTGGAGCAGGGTGTGAGGTGCAGCAAAGCCAAGAACCTGAGTTTGAATTCAGATATATTCTTTACTGACCTTTGCTGTGCTTTGGAGCCAAACCAGAGTGCCCATCCTACCAAGGTGGGAAATTCCAGCTGGAATTCTTGAACTTTTTTCTGTTTTGGAAAGCTTTCTTTCTCCATAATTAGTTATGGCTGTAAACAAAAATAAATTAGAATCTTCATGACTAGAATAATTTCAGTCACCCTTATTTGGGAAGAAATGGCTCATTTCTGAACAATATAATTCTGTTTTAAGAACAGACTTTTGAGCTTTTTTTTGTTTACATGTAGTGGCTTTCTAAAGATGTGTCTGGTTGACTTCCATATTGAACATCACAGCCGCTTTTCTTAACTGTATTTTTAAGGATTATGGGCATTAAAACTTTCCGGAACCTTTCAGCAGTCAGTTAATAGCAAAAATGAACTAAGTACCCTCTTAATAACAAACTGCAGGCACTTTTTAATAAAGTTACAATTTCAGCAGAAAAAAAAGTAGATTAAAAGGAAACACCTGCTCCTGTAAATTACTATGCTGCAGGTACCAACCCAGGAGACTCTGCAGATGGTTCTGTATTTGCAAACCTGACCTTACCACCCCTTCATCAATCTCTCACCGATTGATTCTCTCCAGAGCAGAACACACCATATCCCATGGTACTAGAAGACACCTTTGAATTAAATTAGTTCCAGACAGAATTGCAGTTAATTGGTATTTCTGTTTCATTTTTGGAAGTTCTTAACAAAGGATTTTATTGTCTTATCAAGCACTAGCACTGACTGAAGAACAGTACAGCCAGTTCCAGGAAGAGCTCCAAAGGGAACTGTACTTTAGAAGGTGATCTTTTCTACATTCCTGCCTGATTGGGAGTATGGATTAAATTGTGCTATGCCCTAGGATTTTGAGATGGGCAAAAACACAGTGGGATCTTGATCCTTAGAACAGTACAATATTAATTTATTGCTTCTGTTAGGCTTTCCTGCCAGCCAAGGAAAAGCAGGAGATGTCTTAAGTTCTGTGTGTTTGTTTCCTCTCCTCAATTGTTTCAGGCATCTTGTTGTTTTAATGAGACCTGGCACTGATTATGCCAGTCTTTCCTTAGCTAGGAGACATTTCCTTACATGGTTCTTCCAACTGGGCCTGTGCAAAGGCCTTGTACAATTTATTGAAACTCTCTTGCTTTGGGGGAGGAAACATTAACACCCTGTCTGGAAAACAGCCTTGCTTGAAAAAAGTAGAGACAAGCTCGTGTCCCTGTTCAGTCATACATACATGTTCCTGTTTTGTCATCCATATTTCTCAAAAGTTTTCCTAGTGTTTGTCTTCAAAAGCATCCCTAATTCTTCAAACCAATAGCAATTTCATCAGAGGCACATTTTTCAGTGAGTCTGAATTACACAAGTATAATTATTACTGTGCTCAGACTTTTTTTTCTCTAGATTGTAGGGAAATAAAAAGTAATACATATCTTTTTGCTTCTCAATTATACGTGAATAAGGTCAGCTGCAACAGAAATAGAGCTGCCTTCCTTCATTTTCTGTAGGAATTAAAGTCCACAAGTAGTTGACATAAACAATGATGTATGCAAGGAAATGATTATGTAATTTATTTTGTATGGAATGAAGGAAACTTGTATAACTGCAGTGGCAGAAAATATTTCTGTAAAAAATTAGAACTCTTAGTTTGAAATTTACACTGTGATAATAATTAAGTTCCACTACTATAATAATTGACTTTTCCATCCTTGAGTTTGTAGAATTTAGAAGAAAACTCCACTGAAATCTGATAGAATGCTGACTTTCAAGACTCTTGAAATCCTGAAATAACAAGGACTGAAGAGAAACAATTAGCTTCATGGGAGAAAAAAGCAAATACCTAGCTTTTAGATATCAAATGTTCCGTCCTTTTGATGTGTACATGGAGTGCAGTAAGATTTTTGCTCTCCTAGCCATGGCTTATCACTGTATTCTATTGTACCTGATGGGAAACATTGTCCTTTGTGCATTCGGAGCCAGCATTAACTATTAGCAGGCACGACATTAAGTGTTTCTTTATTCACAACTGCCTTTCCTGGTAGCTTTTACAATACACCCGTCACATCCAATTCGTTAGAGCTCACAAATGTGACACTTGGGAGAGCTGAAAATCCGAAACATCAAATGTTACCATGTGCCTAACTAGAACGTCTTAATCTTTTAGAATTGCCTTTCTTTTGATGGGGAAACCTCTGTGGCGTCCTGCTGTCCATCCAGACAAAAGAGCAGATGTGGAATATGAGTGTGTGCGTGGGCGCTCAGCTGTCTGGGCAGGGTGCAGAGCAAGAGAGCTCCAAGAGTTCCTCCTTAATTTGGAAAGCAGTAATTGCAACATCAGCCCTTAGTATAAATGTTTACTTAAAGTGATTGAGGATTACTTAATTTGCATAAGTTAAATTATAAAGTAAAAATCTAATGGTAAAGTACAATAAAATTGAAGTGAGATCTATATATATAGATTGTATATTTTAAATGTGTGTGTGTATATATATATATATATACCAATTTGTTTTAAGGTTTCCTTTTCTTTTACTCATATACTTGATTCTTGCCATTTTTGTGTAAGTTTCAAATTTCAGCAGATAAAGATAACTTTACTGTAGAGTTTTTTTTTAAAAAGCAAGTAAAACTGGGCTTATGGAAAATGTAAAGATTGAACACACGTCCTCCCAACTGAGGTGAAGACTCTGCTTTCATGAACAAGGCTCTGCTTTCATGAACTTTGTAGTTCACAGCATTATGCACTGCAGTCCTGGACAACCAAACCTTATGGCTATTTTTGCCTATGGATGCTGGATTAGTCCCATTCGCTGCAATAGGATTACAGAAACACGTGAAGTTAAGCATAAATTGGAAATTACTATACAGAACATCAAATTAGAGTTCTCATTTTCTTTCATAGTGGTATTTTTGTGAGACTTTTCATCACTTAACCTTCTAAAACATTTTCATGGAATATTTATGTGACAATTCTTAAATATTTCTAAAAGAAAAGAAACCGAATCTGCAGCAGTGTATTTTAAAATATAGTATAACCGTATGGACATACAATATTTAAAATGCCATAAGAGTGGATTTTTGATTTACATAACTGAATACATGAAATCTGAATTATATATATCAAAAGCATTTGATCTATTATTTAAATAATTACACTGATTAGATATATATTATTCTGCATTTAAATAATTTAACTGATTATATGTATTCTATATGTATTTTATAGATACATATTTAAATAGAAGTGCCTAGAAGAAGGCACTTAGCTGAGAAAATGGAATTGAAAACATTTTGCTGGATCTGTTATTGAGAGAATTCTTCTCTCTCATTTTTGACAGTTCAGATCCTTGAAAATGTTACTGAAAATGCTTTCACTTCTTATTTGTACGTATTTCCTTGGTGGTTATATTTACATTCTGTATTTCTTGAATGCAAAAGTGAAAGTTAAGAAAGCTTCCAAACAAATATGTGGGCTGCATGGCTCTTACCCCAGAAATGCTCATGTGAAGTGCTCTGGAAACTGATAGGAAGTACATTTATGTAACAGTTTTGCAAATATATAAAGTGAAGGATAATCGACAAAAGTCTCATTTGTGTAACAGCTTTGACCCATTAGGGGCTTTTAAATCATGCATCACTGACTTCGGGGTTGCTGTTGTCAAGCTACTTACAGATCCTAGTTAAATCAAGCATTTTGTATTTTTGCCCTCATTCACTTTTGTTTACCAGCAGGAGACAAAATATTTAATTAGTTTTGGGGCATTTCTAATCTCCTCTGGGCCAGCTCCAGCCACAAAGCTGGACGCCACTCCCAAGTTAATTCCAGCCAGGCTGGCCCCTCCACTACAACATATGGGTAACCTCTGAGCCTTTAGCAAAAGTTGCAACTGAACTATGAGAGGGGTGGGACCTCCCCGCTGGGAAAACACTGCCACAAAGCAGAAAGGGGCCAGCGTCACCAGTGCAGGTCAAGGCAACACTTAGACCAAACAGCATCTGGCAAACTGTGCCATGTAGAAATCAATGAGAAGCAGGGCGCTGGGCAGTAATTTAATGCCTGTTTACACAAGAAAATAACTCCTGAAGTGAAAAATGATTTTATAAAAAGCTTACAGCATCCTTTGGCATCACTCTCTCAATTTTTCCTTGTAGTTTTATTACTCACTGAACTATAGCACGGTCTATACATGATTTTGTTTTGAGCAAGCAACATTAACTATAACATTAATAATTTTTTTGGGAGATGAGTAGTTTTGACAGTCTTCTTTCTAATTGGCTAGGAGCCAGCTGTATAACTGTAATTCATTTCCAAGGTGCACTACATTCTCTTCTCCATGTTACAAGAATCAGTCAGAGGGCTTCAGAAGAAATAAAACAAAGTTCCTGATCTTTGGGACTTTGTGTTCCTGCCACTGCAAACTGTTGCAACTCAGTCCACTTGAAACCTTCCCATGTTTTATTATTGTCACTTTCTATTCCTGCCTGTATCTCTGCTTATATCTCATCTTGTGGCCCTTGTTTTTCCCCATTCTCTTTTATCACTTTTCTCTTTGCCCTGAAATTCCAGGTGCTGCTGGCTAATATTGTAAAGAGACTGCCATTCAATTCAGTGAGATTACTTAGGGCTGAATATTAAATATTAAATATTAGATGTTCATGGCAATAGAGAGTATATTTTATCCCACACAGAGCTTCTTCCTTGTGTACTTTTCTGCTTCTCAAAAATGAGACCATTCTCTACTGGCTTTTGTTTTTTGTCTACTTGTCAGGAAGTATTTCTGTTTTCAACAATTTCAACACTCATTTTCATCCTTAAACTACCTTGTATTGTTCTGCACATTCATTATTTCTGTACTTGGAGTGAAGCAGGTTGAAAAGTTTTTACAGTATAGAAACTACACAAGTCATAGTGTCCCATGAGTGGATTGCAGCACTCATTTCCATGTCTCCTTGGGTTTTGTGGCAACAGGTGCAGGGAAGATATCAGCTTCAGTCTGAGATCTTTATGCCTCTTGATAGAGAATAGACAACAGAGAGTGACTTTTCCCTGTAGGAAAGAATTGAGAAAGCAAATGTTTTTGGTGGTAGGAATAAAAAAGTGAATGTTCAGAGTGGCTGTCATTGGTCTCGTCCTCTGGACAGTTGGCATGTGAGGGAAAAAACCTCACCAGAAGTGAGATGGACTAGCTGTTCATGTCTGGGGAGAGAAATGGTGCTTTTACTTAGGGAGTAAAAATTATGTAGAAATGTTTTAATAAAATAGGATGTAATTCAGTAATAAAATGCTGCAATTTTTTCCCTACTTTTGAAGTACACCAAACTCCTTGTTTGACCAAAATCTGCATATGCAAGCTGTTTTTTTTGTTTGCTTGATTGTAAGTAAGATTTTTTCTGATGAGGTATTTGGGAAACTCAGTGGGAGCACATTCTTACACTCCTTTTTGATACCATGACACACCTTTTATATCTCCCTTTCTCTGCTCCTCTTTTTCCCCTCAAGAGTAAACAGAAAGCTCCACTCCTGTAACAGCTCTCTCTTCCATAGGCTGTGATTAAGTCAGTTCATTGCCAGACTAAAGTCTGTAGATCCTGTATGAACAGGTTTAGCTCTCCTGTGTATCAGGAATACAATCCCCAGCGATTAAGAGAAAAAGGGTTATAAGAAAATAAAAAGGGGTTGTGTTTTCCCACCTTGATATTTGATGATCTTCAACAGCTGGGGAGAGTCTTATAGGAAATTAGTATGGAAATTCATCATGGAACAAAATTATCTCTCAGCATAGTTACCCATTCAGTTTCTATTTTTAAGACTTTTTGTAGGCTTTCTACTCAATTCCAAAAAAAAAAAAAAAAAAAAAAAAAAAAAAAATTAAAGGCTAACTTGTGAATGGTCTTGGTATTTTTTTAATGTAGAGCAAATGAAATTGAGGGGTTTTTTTAGCAGTGACTGCAATAATGTTGATGTATTTCTTGTGCTTCTGATGTCATAGCCAATAGATAATTTAAGAGTAACTTACTACAGTGTAAGAAAGATTGTTGTCTCACAAGGTTGGTGTGGGGAACGTACTCAATCTATGACCTCCCATGCTGGTGTTTGGGAGGAAGCAGCTCCTAGGGATAGAAAATCCATAACACCACATAATCCAGAAAAAGGCTGACCTGTCAGCAGGTAAAATGTAATAAAAAGTCATACTTTCTGCTTGAGGCTGTCTGAACATGTTTTTTGCTTAAAGAAGAACACAGCTGATTTCCTATTAAAAGCTTTTGGTTCATCCATTCTTTGCAGCAAGCTTGGGATTTTTGGTTTTGTTTCGTTTGTAGCAGTGGTGTTGCTTCAGTGTTGAACATCCCGTTAAATTTAGCCACTTTTATGAAGTTCTAAACACAAGTGCACACATCTTAGTACACAGGCAGACTCATAAACAGTTGGGCTTTGGCTGTGGAGCAGTTTGGAACAGACATCTCTGGTCTGAGGCTAAAAGGACCAACTGGAGATTCTCCTGTTTGGAGGGCAGTGGGCACGGGGGTAAACATGAGAACTCCCATCTCTGTAACCTCAAAGATCCCCTTGTATTTTCCAGAGGTGACTGTGATACACAGGTGTGAGGAGTGGGCAGGGTGATAATTGGATCAGAAACACCTGAAAATGTTAGAGAAAGGGGAGGGGCCAGAAGAGAGAGAGGGACTAAGGTAAGATCCTCAGAACTAAGAGGTAAACAATCTCTGGAGAATTACTTCAGAATCTGGTGCTGAACCCAAGAGTCTTGAGTTTATAATTCCTTCTGCTGTGAGGAAATGTGGTCAAAACAGCTGATGAATTATGTCCTGACCATCTACTTCATCTTTTCAATCCTGAGGCATCTGAGCTATGAAAAGATAATAATTTATCACTTGTGCTGCTAATTACCCTGTTAGGGGTTTTATAGAACAGGTTAGGAAAATGTCTATCAGAGATCATAAAACCAGTAATTCCTGTCTGGAATTAGAAGGATAAAGTAGATTCCTTCCCTCGTCTGGTTTATGGTTCAGAGCGTGCATAGTACTTTTAATAATTCTCAAGCTATATAGTAATGGAAGGTCTTCACTTGAGGACTCTTGTCTTATTGAAACTGAGTACATAGGAAAATAAAAAGTGCTTAAAGTAACTGAATTATATCTTAAATAAGTGGATTCTGCTCTTGCCTGTGTCAGAATTCCTATGTAATGCTTAACAAGTATATGTAACTTTTCAAAATTCGTATTGCCCAGTGGTACTGGAGATAGTGCTGATCGAGTTAATTCACAGCTCAAAGATGAACAGAGAGTCAATATTTCACCCAGACTAGTGGGTTCAGCTGTGGAACAAAGCAGCCAAGCTTCCTTGCACGGTTCTGCCAGAGCAGTGAACGTTGTGCCAGGTTGCCATGTGTGCCCTGGTCTGTTGTGTCTGTAGGTTCCCTTGTGAAAAATGTCAGGACAGCTTTTGCAAATAGCTGAGCATGTGCAGATGCAGTTGACCTTGATAGATAACTGCATTTTTAAACACATGACATGTATATAATACTTGGAAAATCCACTAGCTTTGTAATATGTTAGAGTGTTTTTGCTGCTCTAGTGGTGCAGTGGGTTACAGTATCATTCTATGTGGAAGCTGCTTTCATGTTCTATCCTGTGCGTGGGTATACAAAGGTACATAATGTAACCAAATTCAGTATATAATGTAGGTGAGAAACGGTTACATGTTCAAGACATGTTCCTCTAGTTACATGGTAAAAGCACTCCTTTCTCCTTTTTGAGAAAGGTTTTTTAAGAGGTTTCTGACTTCCTGTTGTAAAAGCATGCCTTCAAACAAAGTTATGCTTGAAAGGGTGTTCTTTCAAGGATCACTGGGGAATGCTCTGCTTTTTGAGCCTCACCTGAGAGAGGTGAGAAGGGTAATGTGGAACAGAAGAGAAATGGGTGAATTGAGGGTAGTAACTGCAGGGTAGTATGGCAGATCCTGAAGTGTAGTTGGGACAGTTACTTGAGCTCCTAGAAAGAAGAGCTCAGCCCAGAGAGACTGAAGAGGAACATGAACTGTTCTGAGCATTTTAGAGGAAAAGGTGTCCAGTACCAGTGTGGGAAGCCCCAGGTGAAATGACTGCAAACTCCTCCTGCATCTGTAGATTGTTATTCCATTTCCAGTATTAGTTACTAAGTGTCCCTCCAAGATACAACATTCTCTAGTGAATTGTTGGTTTTGGATAGTTCTGTAGCTGTGACAGGGAAAAGAGTGCAAATAACCAAGGCAGGAAAAGAAGTGATTCTGCACACCATGGATTTCTAGTCTGTCTTGTGAGCTGAGTCAAATGTTACAAGAAATTGGGCCCTTAAGGATGGCCATATTTTGGTAGTTACCCACCTGCTCTTAATTAGGCAGCGTACAGCATGCCATTCTTTCTGCTTTGCTCAGGGTAAACGACAGTGCTGAGGAGTCTTGAGGCTTTCAGAAAGGATCTACCTGAGAGGAGATAGTTCTGGCTGGAGGGGAGAGGTAAGATTCTTGTTTTGATACATTGCTTGTATATGTTTTTATACATACAGGTAGAGAAAGTAGAGAGGAATTAGACTTTAACCAGAAATATTGCTTGCATTTCATTTTAAATTTAGTTTCAGGTCCCAGTCAATCCCCACTAAAAGTAATAAAAGTAATTAGATTGTGTTTTCCATAGCAGTACAAGTGATAGACATTCATATCTTAGTGGGTGCTGCACTAATTGCATCTGAGTTTTTAACCTGAATACCTAGGAGACAATTTTGAATGTGTTTATGCATGTAGTCATAAATCCAGAAACTAGCTAATTTCTTTAATGGATTGAAGCTCTCCTTTATTTTCCTAAAATTAGTGGGTGACTTCAAGTTGCTAAAGTAATCTGGTTTATGACTGAACTAGCATTCTTATCTGTCTTTTGTTTTTCTCTGAGGGAAACATAGCATTTTGGTTAATGATACTGGTTTTGAATTAAAATATGACTCGGGAATAATGCTGTGAGGATCATGGAGTAGCACTAAATCGGTACCTGCGTAGTTAGAGAATCAAAGATGGAAATTTGAGCAACTGGGTAGACACGGAACTTCTTTCTGGTGATTTTGGTGTTTTTCTGCCTTGAGATTATGAGGAGAAAAAAGAGTAAAAGGGATTTTTTTGAGAAATGTTTGATGCACAATACCCATGAAACTAATATAAGTTAGGATTTAAGAAAAGGTTTTAGCACCACAGCAATTTGTCACATCAGGATATAGTAATATCTTTTAAAATATTGATAATAATTAAAAATATTTCCAGTAGTAATATATATGAGGAATTATTAAAAGCAAAGAGAGGAGGAAATAAGGTTATGTAAGAAGTAATTAAGACAAGCTGAAATATAGAGGAAATCAAACAGAGTGAAGGAAACCTGTGAAAACTTCAACTGATACCCTTTCTTTTATTCACTGAGCAATAAAGCAGGTTATTTTTTAGGTTGAGGTAACATTATCATAAGGCAATGCAATGGGGCTGTGCAAATGAACTAGATTGTGTGAATAAGACCTTGATACATTTTGTATCTTGCTTTCATAAAGCAGGAAGTTTACAAGATTTTAAGTGATGAAAAACAGGTATTTTGATCAGCCAGCATTTTTTAGCTTTGCCTATGAGCTATAAAATCCTGTTATTAGTTTGTTATTAGTCTAAATGGATCTGGGCTCTTGTCCTGTGGTTTGATAGCAAATCATTTAAGCTGAAGTTACAGTGTGTTCAGTAGGAGAGATAAATCACAGCTGCTCTCCTGAGATTACAGCAGTATGTTAGTCAAAGTATGATAATGATGGTGAATCAATTAGGAAGGGAAAATTAACAGCACTGCTGTGTACTGGGTTACTGTGCATTAGTGAAGCAAAATGCAAAGTTTCTGAAGCACTGTGATTTTCGATATATTTGAAGTCTTCATTGTAATTTATACTGGCAGGGCATATTAAGTTAAAAAAAGAACACTGGTGCCAAGTGAAAAAATACAGTACTCTGTTTTAAAGGGGAGCTTTTCGTATTTATGGCATGATGTTAGCAGCACTCTTAAGATGAAAAGTGATTAATTACCTGAATTGAGTAACAGCTATTTCGTGAGAACACACAGGAATACACAGTATTTATTAACTTACAGAATAGCTTAATTCTCTGATGTTCTTTTGCATGAAAAATCATTTGATAGTCATTGTAAGAGACAGAGGGTTTAACTAACAAACTTATTTGGGATAGAAGGCTGCAGGAGCACTAAAATATGCTTTAGCAATAGCATGAAGATCAGACGTGGATTTTCTTTACTGCATATGCGGTACTTCCCATGTAGCATCTTCAGAAACAGAAATCTCACAAGTTCTAATTGCTGATCCTTTAGGGAAAGACATATGTGTCTGTGGGGTTTTTTAAGGGAGCTGTTCTCAGATAATCAGAAAGTGGCGTTTTAGCGTGTGGTAGTAGCTCTTTATCTCTGGAGAATAGGTCAGCGCACACAGATAGCCAAGTTGAACATTTCTAATGAAACATGACGAAGTTGCGCTTCTTTAAAAATTGAAGAAGTGGCATACATTTTGATAATGGAATAATGGAGGCTCCCTGCCCCAACTATCATCTCTGTTCATGATCATTAAGATGCGGAATATTAAGAGCAGAGCAACTGGGCGTAACAGCCGACGTCCAACATCTGTCATGCTGGAGTCCATTAGTGTTCAATTGCATCCTATTGTTTTTGGATTATTCAACCTCATTTCATTGTCATTGCTTTTGCTAGGGATTAATCAGCTGTTTACAACTACACCAAGTTTTGGAGTCATAATGAAAACAATTGAGCTATAGTTCTAAATAAATATACAGTATTCAGTCTCTAATGAAAAAAGTTACTAATTTATGAATGCTGGTAACAATTTAATTAAGTTTGAAATCAATACAGATAATAAATCATTGTGTGGCAGGATTTTTTTTGTTTGTGTACATCACAAAAAGATCATGTGATATTTCCTTGTAAGTTTACGTTGTTATGATTTTAGTACAATGCAAGTACAGTAAAAGAAAGATGTTTTAGTTATGGGGCGTGGGTATATTGTGGCTCCTCTGGCATTACAGTTGGTAGCAGAATTGATTCCTTGCTGCCAGCAAACAGATTTGTTTTTCACATCCTCATTTATTTTTGTAACTTATTTAGAGATATTACTGAAAACACACCTTTAATTCACATCAAATACACATATGTACTTTAACAGGATATATTAAAAAGGGCAGTTTTCAGGTGATTAATATACTTACATGTTTTTGTGTATAACTATAATAACCCATCTAAATATTTTTGCAGTTATTAGGTAAATCCATAGTTACATTTTAACTGTTTAAATATATTTAAATTATTTTATGACTTTGAGTTTGCTGGCAGGGAAATATATAATCCCCTTTTTTCTCAAGATACTACTCTGGTTGCAATGTTGTGTACTTTATACAATATTAAAATTGTGAATGCTGGAGAGTTTCTAATAATTTTAGTTTATTTATTTTGGTACCATATGTGCAAACCAGTGGTATTCTTACTATCTTTTAGCTCTTTAGGCCATGTATCTTTTAGCTCCTTCTCTTGTTTCATTAATGCAGTTATTCTTCTATCCTCAATACTTAGCCAGAATTTTCACGTGTTTTAATGTACAAATACTACAATGCACAGAGATTTTTTTTTTTTCCCTGAGTTGCAACAGATTATCCATTGAAAGGGTCTTTTGCTTAACTGCCCAGAGTCTTGTGGGGCCAGCCAGACACTACTCCAGATGGCAAGTTGTTAGGGCTGGACAGAATGGTTTCGGAAGACTTCTCACCAGATGAAGGCTGCAATGTTGGGATTTTACTGTTTGGCTTTTTTTTCCCCTGTAGTTCCCAGGGTGGGAAGGTGCTGGGATGGCAGCAGTGTGCCGCCCACCCACCTGCTACCACCTGTTCAGCTCTTGCAGTTTCTATAAAGCCTCGAGTTGTCCACTTGACACAATCGTTGCTGGCCGGCAGAGCCAAGCAAAGAGACATCTCTCTTAGGAAGTCACGGCTTCAGAGCGCAACCCTTCACCATCGCTAAATCCTCTCCTCAACTGAATCAGGACTTCTCTCCTTTGAAACAGCCATTTGGAGCTGTTGTGCCTTTAATCCAGTAAGATCCTTCTTGGATTCAACAGACTGTTTTCTTCAGTAACATACATTTTGAGAATGGAGATTTCATTGTTTACTCTCTCTCTTAGAGATTAAAGAAATTAAAGGAATGAAAGCGTAAGACATAAAAATGCTTCATTTTTTCTTTCAACGATAAGAAACGATTTTCAGACATTTCCAGAAGAATTTTTATTTTATTATATTTATTTTTTTAGAAGCCAAGAAAAATACTCCATCATTTATATGGGAAGCAGATTCAAGTGGTATGAGGGTTACTCCACGAGTGCTTTCCTTACCACTTTTTTGAAAGCGAATTTTTGCTGGGTGATTTTTGTGTGTGTGAAAGTGAAGCTGCATCAAATATGAAAACCTGTAAATCCAGTCACCTGGACTCAGCTGTGGAGCCGGACTCGCAGTGCAGGAGCGGGGCAGGCTGTGCTGTGAAGTGCAGCTCGGAAAGGATGGAGAACGCTGCCAAGAGGAGGCTGGCTGCCAATGCCCGCGAGAGGAGGCGCATGCAGGGGCTGAACACGGCCTTCGATCGCTTGAGAAAGGTGGTTCCGCAGTGGGGGCAGGATAAGAAACTGTCCAAGTATGAGACCCTGCAGATGGCTCTGAGCTACATCATGGCTCTGACCAGGATCCTTGCTGAAGCTGAGAGGTTCAGCACTGAGCGAGAGTGGCTCAGCCTGCACTGTGAGCACTTCCCTGGCGACAGCTGCCACCACTACCCGGCACAGAAACCCGCGGCGGACGGCAGCCCTTACACACAGAGGGTGTTCAGCTACCACCCCGAGCACTTCCAGATAGCTAATTAGAACTTGTTGCCAGCTAAGAGTATGCAGCAGGCCAGATGTGTAATTTAATAATTAGCAAGAGTTAATCTGCTTGACTAAGGTAATATTGGCATTATAATAGCTCATTCTTGTTTGCATCTTATAGTCATTTGACAAAATAAATTTGCTCTGAGAACATAAAGTCAAAAGGCATTTAAAATGAATTCATTTATTTAATGCTGGTGGAAATTATACTTTTAATTTGAAATATTTCTGACAATTGTTTCCTAGTTTATCTAGTGTATTTAATGCTTTAATTAAAGAAGTTTTTGAGGTTTTTTTTTACTGTGATGAATCATGACAGTATTTCTACAGATCATGGGACAAGTTGACCCATGGTGTAATTGATTAGAATAGCACCAGAAATTAACCTTATTTCATGTTTTTTCTTTTTATGTCAGCCTTAAAGTTGTTCTTTAGTGTCTTTTTGCATAAATGGTTCACATGGAAAAAGTTTTATAATGTATTGGAGTTCTAGTCCTCAGAGAACTATCTTTCTTAAACTTTGTAAGTTTGACATATGGGTTCCAAAGTTGTGTAGGTTTGCTTTAATCCAATTTATGGTGTCTCTTGTATGCTCGAAAAAGAGCTGGTTTCGAGTCATGGAAGGAATGTTTTATTTTCAGTGATTGTAAAAACACGTGTGATTGTATACCATAAATGAGAGTGCTTGTGTGAAAATAATCAAAGCTTCTAGATTTTTGTAGGCTTTAAATGATGGGATTTTATTTTTTAATCTTATGTTATCTGGAAACAATAACAGATTTTGTAAATCTTAAATAAAGTGGTTTATATGCTATGTCCTCACCAAATATCTGAAATTCCTACCCTAGGAATTACTTACTAGTGGATTTTCTACCCCAAACGTTACACAACTTCTATCACAATCCTGGCAGTTTAATGTGCTGAAGAAACAACCAGCAAATTATATTTTCTTCCCAGTTACAGCAAGGAGTGTATTTTATGTGCGAATTTGGGGAAGAAATGATGGAGCATTTTTGCAGAGCAGTTGAGTTCGGTTTCAGCCCTGGTGATGTGCTGAATTGGCCTTTTGTTTACTTGCACTTTCACTTGTAAGGGATAGAGGGGCCCGGGGAGAAAAGGCAGAAGAGGAAAGGAGGTTGGGAAGATGAAAACACGAGGGAGGAAGCAGAGGTGGGGGAAGCAGACATGTCTGTAGCAGGGTGCAGAGCCTGCGGCAGCAGCTCACTGTCCGTGCCTGCTGTGGTGGCAGCAGGCTGTGGAGCTGAAGGGTGCTGCTGCTGCTGCTGCTGAGGGGAGATTCCGGAGAAAAGCCCTCCCTGGTGTTAGCCCAGAGAGGAGGAGGAGGAGAGCTGCTGTCCCACAACAGCTGCTGGTGCATTTCCAGCAGGGAAGGCTTGCTGGTTCCCTGCTGGCTGCTGCCATGTCTCATATTTTCGGATTCTTTCAAATGACAAATGAATAGCTTTGATAGGAGTTATTTTCGACAATTAAGCAGCTTTCAGAGAAGAACAAAGGCACGAAGAGGAACTAAGCCGTGTTTGGGGGGAGAGGGGCTGTGCTTAGGGGCCGTTCAGAGCAGTCTGCCCTCCCTGTGTGTCTGTCCCTCGCTGATGTTCCGCCCGGTCACTGTTGAGGCTCCTGCCTTCCCTGCCCTGCGAGCTGACGGTGCCTGCCACGGGGGCTGGTTTCAGGCTGGCTTAAACACACTGTGTATTCCGAGCAGGTCTCTCCTTTAAACACTGCCACTCAGGAATGGGTTTTTCAATGCATATTTAGCCTCTTTAAAGGTAATGAATAGTGTTAATTATTAAAATGTGGGCTTTCTCTTCCTGTGAATTACGTTAGATCTTTATCGGCAAGCAGAAAGTGGATTCAACCTCAGCGATATGAAGTCATGTTATTCAGACAGTAGAATTATTGTTGTCCATCATATAGTCAAGTTAACATTGTGTGAATATTACTTACCATTAAGTGGCAGGTTTATGTATGTGATAACAATGAATGCAGTTCTTAATTAAATGATGTGCTCTCTTACCCTCCTGTGTTAGCTGTAAACCTCAGGTGGACACAGTCTCACCTGCACTGCTAACAGCAGTGGGTTTTCCGTACTGAAACAGGAATTGCATCCAAATAAGTAATGTGATTATATGATACAGAAAGCTTGCCTAAAGCTGAGGTGCAAAGTGGAATACAGTAGAACAGGAAAAATGCCAGAGTAGAGTGCAAGAACACTATTGATGCTTCTGCACTACTGGCATGATTTGTTTTTGTGAGACATGACATTGCAGTAATTCAGGTAAAAGTACTTAACAGCCATTTCTCTTCCAATTTTGTTTCTTCTGTGCAGCTTTGTACTTTATTTTCTCCTGCATATGATGATATAGTTAAAAAAATAATGGACTAGTGTGCAGGGAATGATTAAATGGTAATAAACTCTCATAAAGAGGAACAAAGCAACACAAACCATAAAATATCTGTGCTCATGTTACCAAAAGTTCTTAAGAATTGAAATTGAAGTCCTGCAAAGTACTTCAGTGCAGTATGTAGGTAATGAGCACTTATAAATCAGGTCACGGTATCAATCTCTGCTTCTGATCAATATGGTTAAAGTTATATTCCCCTGTAATCCCTATCTCTTAGATTTTGTTGTGCTAATGGGACATGAATGTTTATTGATACCTTTATTTATAATTAATAATATTGCTGCTGGGAAAATTGTGATTTTATCTAATGCTGTACTGGTTTTGTTTCTTGGGAGGGAGCAGTGCTGAAGTTGGGATTTTCAGTTTACTGTAGTAGTGAAGGGAGCAGGGTAAATTCTGTGTAGTGCACAGACAGCTGTCTATTGATTATCTGTCAAAGCCTTTTGGGGAGTGAGTTGAGGTGATGGGAAAGTTAGATCATTAAAAATTCTGAGTGCAGTTTGAAAAGCAGATAATATCCAAGCTGGTTGGGACTTCTCAAACAAAACAACTATTCAGTAAATCATTGATTTCTTTTAATAGCTTTCCTTTACAAATACTTCAGTGATATTTGTGAAATGTAAAAGTGATAATTTGACTTGGGTTTGATTATTGCTCCCAAATATTTGTTCCCCACTGACTTTTTGATGCTGGTCAGGTAATGGCTCTGAGCCACCTTCTGTACTGGACTTTGCTGGTGTGGGCATTTCATGCTCCCTCCCCTTATATAATCATGGCTTCTGTTAGGCCTCCAAATAGGCCAGAGCTTAGATGCTCAGAGCTTGGTGTGTTCTCAGAGGCTGAGTTTTGTCTGCCCATAAATCTTTGTCCCACTGAACACTGCAGTGCAAATCTGAAATACTTTTGTTTGTACTATCAGTACTACATTTGGTCCATCTGTCCAGTTATCACTGTAATTGTAGAACCACGTTATTGTGGGAGCTTTGAGGATGACAAATGCTTGCTTCATTAAATATGTCTTGCATACTCTACATATATGTGTTTCACTGTTGGAACTCACTGTGGAATTCCATGAACTGTTTGTGGGAAATAAACCTCTATTTTTCTGAAAGGACTTTCTGCAGGGTTTTCTATTTGAAGCTACAGGTACTGTGCTTTTGTGATTCTTCTAATCCTATCACCCTGTTTTGACATGCCCAGAGTTATTTTTGGGCTTGGAACTAGAGTAGCATTTTTAACTGCAGTGACTTTGCAGCAGCTGAAAGCAGAATTAGGGTAGCACATTCCCAAAATGTATGTTAGCAATAAAAATTCAAGTGCCTTCTTCATCATCAACAACATGTTTTCAACTTCCATTCATCCCAAATTTTTAGGCTTTTGTCTTCCATCTCACCATTTATGAGGTATATAGTGCACAGTCCATCTTGTACTATATGTACACACAGGGCAAGTCCCATTTCTTGACTAGAATTCTGAAATGGTGCTACAGTACCCATTCTTCAAAGTAATAATGTCCCTGACCTCTGCTGTACATTTGTAAAGTCAATGGCACTGCAGCTTCCTCCTGTGGGGAAGCATGAGTATCATTAGGTATTTCAATATTTAACTCACTCCTTCTATATTGTTAAGTAAATTTTTCTGTGTAAAATCTTTGTGGAAGTCCCTCCTGTGATGGGATTCACTAGGAACTAATTTTAAAAAGTGCTATTTCCAGGCCAAAGGAATTGATTTGCCAAAGGAAACTTTTGCCTTAACATAGGTACCATTACTCTTGGGATTCCAGCTATTTGAGCTCAGCAATATGGATACGGTTCTCTGTAGATAGGAGTGAAATTCACCCAGATTTTTAAAATAATACATAGAAGAGCTGCTTTTTCTCTAAGTATGTTTAGCTCTTCTATTTCTACAAGATATCCAGGGGAAAACACCAAGTGCACTGAGGATGAAGACATGTTTATTTATGGAGAAGCAGTCCCCTACACAGATATCTTAAAAAAATATTCACCTGGTACTCGTTCCACTTCTTAAAAATTCTCTATATTTTAAACTTTAATTACATGTCAAGCAAACCTAGCTTCAAGACCTCCAACCAACCCCTTGTATAATATTTAAATGTCTCTTCTGCTAAAGAGTACATTTTCATATTGTCTACTAATTTGTGGTTCAGTTTTCATTTGTACAGAAATTAGCATGCAAAAGATACCTTACTAAATTTGCTTGAAGTGTCTGCATATGTAACTCCAAGGAATAAGAAGTTCATTTTTGACTGCTTTCTGCAGCCTGGGGTGTATAGTAATATTTTTCTAATATCTCAGATTGTCCTCAATGTTTTTCCATTTCTTTACAAAACTGTGTTTCCTGTTGCTAACAGACTGTGCTAACTCACAAAGGATGGTCAGTTTCTGAACAGAATTCCCACTGGCATAAATGGAGAACTCCACTTAAATTCACACACATATGGCCCAAGATTTCTTTTGATTATGCAATAAATGGTTTCTTATAGTGGACTTGATGTATAAAGGCATTAATAGAAGCAACTTGTGCTGCTCAGAGGAAATTATAAGATGTGAAGGAACCGCTTCAGCTCATAGAGCTGTAGCTGAGCTAAAATGGTTTTAAGAACATTTCCTTTGACCTGGCAGGCACAGAAGTACGTGGAAATCAGGTGGGAATGGAGAAACACGGTTACATGGGAGTGCAGAAGTTGCAGGACTCATCCTTTTTATGGTCCTGTTCTCTTCTCTACCTGAGCTATGAGATCCAGATTCCTTCAAGTGTTTGGTTTGGTTCTGCAGCTTATTTAAAACCCATTCCAAAATGTACTAATGGACCCTTACACAAAAAAAGATGTTCAATTATTCAGTGTGGTTTGTGTGTTTGAGTTGCCCTCATTCAGCTTTTTCCTGTTCAAGTGCTGGGTGCACAGGCAGGGGTTGCAAAGATCAGGGCTCTGTGCCAGGCCCTGTGTGCAGCAGGAGAGCTGAGCAGGGCTGCTCTGCAGGCAGCAAACAGGTATAACAGGCACAGAGGCCACCTGACCCATGGACAGGCAGACACTCAATGAATTTTTGAGACACCATGGAGTTCAGCTATGGCACACCGTAGGTAGGAGCAGGTTTTAAAAGTGATGGGAATTGATACCAAGAATTGTTTAAAAAAGCAACAACTTTATTTCACAGCTACCTACTAGAAGAATTGCTAGTATATAACTCAAGAATATTTATTATTTTCTTCTAAATAATGTAGTCTGATTTCATTAATCAGCTGTCACAGCAAAGTTCTGAGAAAACTTCTGGCATTGTTGCACATTTTCACAATTATTTGAACATGTGAAGGGCACAGTCTTGTATGCAACTCTGAAACATTTATTTAAGTTCAGGTGAGATGAAGGGAAATACATTACTGAACAGGCAGGTGTTTTTTTTTTTTTTTTTTCCTTTCCCGTGCAGTTAAAATATACTATAAAACTGATGTGAGCATTTTTCTTCCCAGTGAGAATGACTTTAGAAAAAAAATGAAAAATATCAACTTTAATCAAGAAGAAATATTAACTAGAATGTTAAGGCTCAAAGTGAACATTTTTGTATTGGAAATAATAAGGCAATTTTCAATGAATCACTTCTCCAGTATTAACAATATAAATATTTCATTAGGTTTTGTAAAGACGTTTTTCAGAAACTAGTGCTTTTAAACCTGGTAGCATTAAGAACACAGTTCTTAAATGAATCTGTATTCCAGATTTATTGGTTGAAGTCCCTACAATTGCTGTAAACGATTGGGACTGGCAGTTGTTTGCGTATTGAGATGAAAACTGCAGACTTGGGTTTTCCTTTTTGCAGTGTGTGCTCTCATCTCCTCATGTTAGCAGATGTGAGGCGTTCAGAAGGGTTGCTTCCATGTGGAAATAAGGAACTCAGTCCAGTGGTTTTAAGGAAGGAGGTCCAATGATATCAATGCAGCCCCAAATGTAATGCTGCTGTAAGCTGGCTTTGCATCATTCTGGACCAAAAGTTTAAAGCAAAAAGAATACTTTTTGAAATAGAGAATTGCAGCACAAAAGATGTCATTTCTGCTCTAGTGTGCAATATACTGTGCCTCTGATTGGTTGTATACAAAAGCAGGACTAGGAGGAAATGGGAAACTAAATAAACCTACAAGATTGTGAATCTGTGAACACTTGAGAGGTTACAAACATGGGCGTTTCTGTATCACACTTATACAGAATTATGCTCCACATTGTGGTGGTTTCGTGGATTTTGGCAGTTAATAACTAACAGTGACTTTAGTGGAAGGTCTAACATGCAGTTTTGTTGCTGCAGTAGCCTGTCCTGAATGAGAGAATGAAAGCTGTGACAGTGTGAAGTGGAACTGGTTATTCAGTGAAGAGCAGCAGTGAGCAGCCAGGTTGTTCAGGAGGGAGCAGAGTGGCTCTAACACATCCTGACATGGTGTGGCAACATAGGACTGTCCTGCTCTCCTTCCCTTCCACAGGCTTTTTTCTCTTGTCTTTTCCACCACTTAACAGCACAAATGTAATTTTGATGTCTTTTTCTTGCAAGTTCTTCCTTCTGATGAGCACATCAATAGCACCTGTGAAAAGCATTGGCATCCATTCCCACGGGCTGCTTTTACAGGCTCACTGCGTGGGCTCAGCACATGCAGGGGAGAGATGTCCTCTAGCAGTTAAGGAACAAAATGTAACAACAGACCATTTGGGATCAGAGTGTGACTTTGTTTTTATCTGAGCTACTGAAAGGAATTGAAATTGCTGACATCTGCATTTTCTAGGGAAATGTGAAGGGTTTTGATCTTTTTGCTAGGAAATATGGTTCAGGAGAGACTATTACAGTTCAGCTAACACATTTTTGGTGATCTGCCTTCCATAGCCTGACTCGCACTGAGATTTCTGGGGCCCCTTCTTGAATGACTTGAATGACAGATCTTTGGGAAAAGTCTTTCAGCTTCTTGTCCTCCCACTTCCGAAAAACTGAATGGACATTGTAAGAAACATTGTAGCACATAATGGTCAGCATGTCAGCTCAGGTTATAATGATGTGAGTTTGGGGACACTCCTCTGGTTTGCATGTTTGCACTGTGCACTTTGTGTTTTAATTTGCATTGAGTTTTTGGGTGTGACGTCTGATGCTGTAAAATGTGAGAACCACTGCTGCTGTCAGTAATTCTGGTCAGTATGATTCCAGCACTGGTAACCAGGTACTTGCCAGTGGGGGGTACTGGCATTCCTTTCTTCTACACTGTGTGAAGAACTCTTGTAGCTGGGCTTACCTAATGGGTTAGATTCCAGCAAAAAGGAAAAGTTTGTGCATGCTTGAATTCTTAGTTTCTACTCAGCTGACAAATAACTTAATCTAGGTAGGATATCTAGACAGGCAGTGGAAAATAAAATAATTTAGGAAGCAAAGAGTGTTTTACGTCTGAAAAAAGCTCAGGGGTCATCTGGTCCAACCCCTCACTCCCAGCCAGGAGAAGGGGCCATGGGGGACTTCCAAGCAGGCAATCTCTTGACTAAGCCTGTGCTTAGGGATAAAGCCTGATGACCTGGAATACTTGAGTTCAAAACCTACTCTCTTTCTGAAATGGTGGGAAGACCAGGTCTGTAGATGTGAGTTTGATCTTTTGTGTCTTAATTTCCAACCTTTCCATTTCCCAACAGCACTGAATTAAGCAAGCAAAATCCAATAACTTTTCTTGGATTATTTTTCCAAGAGTAACTAATATGGGAAACTTGAAATTTTGGGTATAGTTTTGGAATCCCTAAGTCATCCTAAAAAACAAATGAAGGTAATAGGAGCAGTAGATTTTCTATCCTAGAAGATCAGAGCCACATTATGACTTAAGTTCTGCATCTCATTACTGAAATCACTTAACTCAATGCATCACTTTCAATAGCCATGAGTTTTATTTTGATTTCCAGGGAAGAGGTACAATGTGGGCAATATGCTTTCCCTTGGAAACACCTGTTCCTTGTTTTAACTCTTAGGATAAGATTGTTTTACGTTTCTGGTCTGTCCAGTCTGGATTGAATTGCCTGAGATTGCTAACAAAAGTGTAAGAGTTATAATGATGGTTTTGTTTTATGGTGTTCACTCAGGTGGGAAGAAAACAAGACAAGAAATTAACTTCCTCTAAATCCTGAGGGAATCAATAGTAAGGAACAACAGAAGCTCTCTTTGTGGGAAGCTCAGTGAAAGACATCTTTCTCAGTCTCTGGCTATATCCAATATTCTTTTGCTCTTAAGATAACTCTTCATTGTTTTCTTTGCATATGGAGTTTTTGAAAGCTCAAATTTTAAATTTGAAGAATCCCCAAACATAGTCAAAAATGAAAGTATCTATTAAAATTTTTTTTCATCTCTGTGACTTTGATCATGACTTTGTTGCATTCTTCAGCCATGTTAAAAGCAGTAAGTAAGAAGTGCTTGAAACCATTGTCTAAAGAGAGGGTTAGCAGTGATGTAAAGATGCAGGAAAACATATTAAACATTCACAGATTCTAACAGCTGGGGTATTAATATAATTGTATAGATGCCAAATATATTTAAGTCAATCATTAAGTGTTGACACTTAACACCTTCCGTTGGGCTTTCATTAATTTGCCTTATTTATTATTACTGTTAGTTTTTTAGCTTTTTGCATATAACTGCTGCTTAACTTCGTAACTTTTGTATATTAACAGAATTTTCTGTCTTCCTATTAGCCACTACCCTTGTGATTGTTTCCTAAATGGTGGCAAAAATATACCAGGCATAATTCCTTTCCATTTAGCCATAAAATGAGCTAGATGGTAGATGCACATTGAAAATTAGGAAAATGAGACTGATATTTAAAAGCCATGAAGGGACAAGTTTGGTATGATCCATGTTAAAGTCAGAGGATCACAAACATGGGAAAGAAAAAGTATGAATCACATCTGGTAAATAGTTTCAGTTATGGGCTCAAGAGAACATGCTTCAGACAAGAGGAATTTCCATTTCCTATGCACCTTATGCACATGCCTTGTACCTTATTTAATGAACCCTTACACCAAGAATACACAGTTCATAGAGTACACACACACACAGATATAAATATTTAGGGTATACAGCTGTACCTACATGAAATGCTATATTTACTTAGTCTGGAGTTCAGAAATTCCAGCATAGGCTGGCATAATAATAATATATAAAAATGAGTTACATCTTTTCGATTTAACTTGTGCTTTTTGATTATTTGGCGTGTTTTTCAAAACTACATTCAAAGTCTTGTTGTTTACCCTCATTCAGGATTGGTGTTACTGTAATGTCAGTGTTTTCACTGGCAGTATCCCAGCTAATCATCATCAATCCTTACCATGGCAGCTACAGTGCAGTAGCTCTAATTCAAGAAGTAAAAGTGGTATTGGCTTTTAGGTGCTGAAAACTATGTTGACTATGTAATTCTTAGCAAACTACACAGTACTGAATTTATTGCACAACACTCCATACCACAATTATCCTGCATTAAAATCATATGCAAAAGTCTTGTATGATATATTGCTTGCAGCCTTTGCAGCAGCAGAACACTTAATTACAAACAAGTTGCTTGTAAACCTTGAGCATCGTGAGTTGTACCTCTTTTGTTTTTATTATTTAGTTTTTCACAGTTCTAAGTATCTCCGCAGGTGCAACTGGAACAAGTGTTTGTTTTTCAAAGTTCTTCACTCTCCACCAACTGTTGGGCTGGGGATGAAAACAGCACAGGGCTCTCAGGAGCTGGAAAGGCAGAGAAGATGTCGAGTCCTTGGCTGCTGAGGTTCGTGTAGCGGCTGCCCCCGGGCCGGAGCTTCAGTGCTTGTGGAATTTGACGGTGCCACTGAGCTGCAGCAACAGAAACACAATGGGCTCTATAAACCTCTAGTTTGGGTCACAAACAAGCAGTGGAAATCAATCCACACACCCGGAAAGTTGCTTCCAACATCCTTGAAGAGAGCACAGCATTGGTCTTTCTGGGTTAGGCTCTGTTCTTTCAAATATTATCATTGGCAATGTTTGTATGTTCAGCAATTCTCTTGAAGTCTACAGGTAAGATTTCATCCCTGTTCAATTCCATGGCAATGTTTGCATGAATTTCACAAAGTCCAAAATTTAATGACTGAATCTTTGGAGTCTTCTCCAAAGCTCTTGCAATCAAAACTAAAAACATAGATAGATAGCATGAACAGAGATGAACAAAGTGGCCAAGGCTCTGATTTTGTACTGTTTCAGCCTCTGCATGGCTTTTCTTCAAAAAAGTGATTACAATCTTTATTGCCATAGTAGTTAAAACTACTAACGTGCTTTCTAGATAATTTTTTTAAATACTGAAAGGAATGTAATCCAAAGATACATATTCAATAATTTAAAAGTACCATTCTACATGTTGCCATATGAACATATGCTACAAATACTGCTACAATTTTGTAAAAATATTGTATTGCATAATATCTAGTAGTTGTTATCCCTAAAACACTTCAGACAAGGGAAAATTATATTGTCTTAGCCAGTGTTTATCCATACAGGTCTGCACCCAAATTAGAGAGATATATCTGTCAACAGTTAAAAGGAAAGGGTATGAAAATGGAAGTCAAGCTCAGGCTCCAATGCTCTGAGGGAACTTCGTGTGGGAGACAATAATCTACATGTTAAGCATTGATAAGAAATGTCTTTCCATGCTGAATTTTGACCCTATCTGGAAATATTTTTAAAAGAGCTTCCTTTTTTTCTTGCAGTGCCCAATTTGTTTCTACTTGTATTCATTATTTACTCATTATTATTTTTCTTTGCATGCAGAATTGTAAATATCAGACCTCATCTTCAATCTCTCTACTCCACCCATTCAGAATAGCATAAAGAAAAATTACTTCTGTCACTCACTTTGGGGTGTGAGTTGCATATCTTAGAAAATGTGGTTGGAATTGGGAAACATTTCTTGATTTCTGTATTTTTCCTGTTTGTGTCTTGAATCCTTCATTTGAAAATTTATGTCTTTCAACTTTTAGATGCCTAAGGAATTTTAAAATTTTGTTTCACCTTTCTTAAATCAGCCTCTCCATAGCCCTCTTTTGAGCCTTCCATTACTCTTGCCCATATCACCACAAGGTGGCAGGAGGCTGACAGATATACAGTGGTGCCTTACTTCTGATAATTAGGCAGGGTTTAAAAACCAAAATGGAAATACGAGTTTGGAAACAAGGGCTCTTTGTTTTTTTTTCCTTTAAGGGTCTGGTTATAATCCAACCAGTTTGTGGAATATATACATATAGATACAATCCAGTTTGTGGAACATGCTTTCTGTTTTAATGTGCTGCTTAAGTGATCAAATACTCTGCTTTTTCTATTCCATCTTGCAGAGATAACAGTTAAGTGATGTGCTGTAGTTCTTGAGATGGGCTGGGGCTTTCTGAGTCCTAGACAAATGTATGGGATGTAAAGTAGCCCCTATCAGTTAGGCTTGGTTTGCACCCCCATGCTCTGTGGAAGAAGGGAACAACTTTCTTGTGTGCAATTCATTGCTCTGTCAGGTCAGGGCTGTAGCACAGACTTGTTAGAGGCAGAAGAGTTAAAGTTCAACTTGAAAATACATGCTTATGTGTCTAGGGATTCTGGGAGGTGGAAAATGGGAGTAGAGAATATTGTGCAAAATTTGGGCGTTTTGTCTTTACTCTCCCTCCTGCCAGTGCAGCAGGGCTGGTTTGGCCATTTAGCTGTATGATTTTATCTCTTCTGGGGCCTTACAAAACTGTGGCCATGCTGTGACGCTGATTTCTAACCCATGTCAAATGCAGACTAGGAACCAGTGGGGCCCTGTTTTCTCTCCCAGCCAATACCCACCATATATGTCAAGTCGAGCAGTACAGGAGACAATGCCAGCTTCGTTCTTTGCAGACAAGGTGTACCAGCCAGCATCTGCTTTCTTGGCAGGCTGGATCAGGAGGCAGACATAGCCTGTTGTATCTTGATGCATGCTGGAAAACAAGTGTTTGGGAATTAGTATTTCTCAAGAGCACATCAGCTTTCAGATTTTAAAATATGTATATTAAATATGAAACAGATACGTTGTCATCTTTACTCACAAAGAGGTATCAGTCTATAGTCAATAGATTGGCTTTCAGTATGGCCTCAAACAATGATCAGGAAATCTCAGATCTGTTCTGGCTCCTCTCAGTTGTGCACAGCCATGGTGTGACTGTGGGAGCTGAGTTGTTACTCTGTATTTGTTAATATTAGTGTTATTTATTGAATACTAATGAGCTAAACCTGTGCAGCAAAGCTGCTGCACAATCATACTGTATTTTTCCCAGTTCAGAAGCTGGAAAAAGAACTTAAAATACCAAGAAGACTTGTACAAAGTTGTGATATTTTTTACAACAGCAACTAGAGACAGTTAGAAACTTTCTTTGGGCATGCTTTTCCATGAGAAAATGACCAAGTGGGAAAATCAGAAAGATTTGTTTAGCCAACACTCTGAAAGAAAGCTACTTGGTTGTTCCCTCCACTTCCTTTGCTCTCCAGTGATCTAAGACTTTGTGGCTGCACTTTCCAGGAAAAACTTTTCAGCAGGATATAATAGAACTGAGACTCCTCTGCTCTCTAGGCTGAGGCTGGTCCTTTTTATCAACCCAAGTGTTTCTCTCATTATAAAAGAAGAGGTGTGAGAAGAGCACTTCAGAATACTTGAAGTTCCAGGGTGTTCTGAAATTTGAGATTTTGGTTCTGTATGAACCGGAATGAAACCATGGGCTTGCAGGACAAGGGGACATTTTGTGCTCTAATAAAAAAGGGAGCATTTCACCCTTTGTTCCCTGCATGACACGATTTGCCTTGTGCTGGGGGTGCAGTAGTGTAGGAGCTGGGGTGTGTCCTTGTTGTGGTACAAAAACCTCTCTTGGCTTCAGGCAGGAAGGCAACAGTGAGACAAGACAGGGACAAGCAGGGACGGTGCTGCCCGTGGGTCTGTGCACAGCCACTGGAAGCCTTTGGGGTTTCTGGTCTCAGCTGGCTGAAATAGCAGAGCTGTCACAACTCTTATGCTTGCTCCTGGCACTGTGGGGTGTGGCAGGTTGCCATTCCTCTGCTGAGCTGAAGCAAAAATTTTTTTCTAACCTTTTGCGAAAGGAAACGTGGCATTTTAGGAGAGTTGCTAATTTTCCAGTAACTACAATGTGTATGTATGTGTGTACATACACAATCCCTACGAAATGGGAACACATATATGGTGTAATCCATGAATTTGCTAATGGCAGACTCAATTCCCTCCTCCAGATGATCTATAGATATATTAAAGAGGACTGGGTCCAAACCATATAGACTATAGGCTGTAGAAGGTCAGGGTTAGGTGGGGTTTTTGGAGAGGGGCAGCAGTCTCTGGGTGGGAACAGGGTGACCACTAGAAGAGTTTTCTAAGAACGCTTTCCCTTGTGCCTGGTGTCTATCCCTGACAGGCACTGCTGCAGAGCAGCTTTCTGTACTGATGGCTGCAGGGGGGTGTGTGTGAAGGGGTGGTACTTCTTGGAACTCATCTCAGAGATCCAGTGACTGCATCAAGTTGTTACTTGGAACCAAGTGAAATAAAATACTAAAAGTCAGATATATGCTGAAGTAGAAATCTTAAAAAAAGAAAGCACTTCATTTGTCATTTATAATTACAGCCAGGCACATTATTTCATCAGCTTTTCTTTTGCAAAAATTAAAAAAATAGTGATGCATTGACTGCAAGAGCCGAACTTGAATTTTTTGTATTTTGTAAGCGTGGATCAAAGTCTTTACTTTTGTTTGTGACCAACTTTGTTAAATTTCTCTATCTGACATGATAAATTCTCTATTATCCCATGCTCTGGGGCACAGAAGCTGTTCTGAGTTTGAATTGATACCTAGTTGGAACTAAACTGGGAAAGAACAGCTTAGAGAGAATAAGGTGCTGAAATGCACTAAAATGCCATATCAGGGTATGTTTGATAAGGAGATCAATACCCTCTGGCAGGCCTGTGGCCCACAGGCTCTGTCCCCACTCTCTGAGGCAGGGGTGCATCGTGCCTTTGTTCTGAACCAAGGAAACTGCCATTGTGCACCCCACAGGGAGGAAAGATCTCTACAGCTTTCTGTGGGTGAAAGCAGTTGTTACAAAGCACCACCGTCTGTACTCATCACAGAGGCTTTCATGGAAACAGGCCAGCCACAAGAGACTTCAGGCATGGGTGTTATGGTGCAGTACCTCATCCTCTCTCTGTTTGATGGGATGGTCTCGTTGTCCTTCTTCCAGTAAAACACGGGAGGTGGCATTCCCACCACCCTGCACTCCAACCTGACAGGGTAGCCTTCTGGAACACCACAGTTCTGAAGTTTCTCCAGAAACATGGGGGCTCTTTTGACTTCCTTTGCTGGAAAAATAATTATTCAACAGATAACTTATTCTTTGTTTCTCTTTGGATAGTATGGGAGAACGTGATAAAAATTATTCTTGTGATACCAAAATAGGTTGTGAATTTTTAGTGGGATGTTGGAAGGGAAGTGAAATGCCATGACATAGCCTCTGTAAGGGAACATAAAATAAATAATAGGCAGAACTGAAGTTCATAAAATAATATATGCATGTCTAATAGGTCTAAACAGACAACCATTGCAGAAAATTAATGCCAGATCTATAAATTTCAATGTCTCACATACTTTAGGGCTTTATTAAAGAGCAGTATTCAGATTTAAATTTTGTATTTAAAACCATTTTTAAACCAATAAAACCTGGGGTGAAATCTGGGATACCTCAACATATATATTATGAATTCAAACCCTAAGCATTTTTTGGGGAGAAAGTTAAGAATGTCATTTTGCCCAGACAAGAGAGGATGGGTGATAATGAGGCAGAATACTTATGGCTTCCTCTCTTAGGAACAGGAGTGCACTCATCAGGGAATCAGGTATATTTCCCTCTGTCAGCTGGGGAGGGAAATACATATGTATAAAAATTACATAACTGTATCTACAGCTGTTGGATTTTCCTACTCTCAGGGCATTAACTATTTATCTATAATTGTTTGTAGGGAAACAATATAAGGTAAGTTTGAAGAAATGCATACAGATAGCTTAATCACTGAGATTAGTTTTTCAGTGCTTCTTACCTACAACGGTGAGCTCCAGACTGAATGAATTTTGTCCTGTTTTGTTAGTGGCAAGGCAAGTGTAAGTCCCAGCATCACTTTGGGAGAGAGGGTCGATGAGCAGAGAGTGCACGCCGGTCTCTCTGACCAGCATCTTGTGTCTGCTGTCCGGGAGCACAGGTTTGCCGTTCAGCAGCCACGTCAGCTCTGGAGTTGGTAACCCACTCACCTACGAGACAGGGAAACACCTCCAGACAAGTGTCCAACTGGCAGAGAGAGGTTAGGAAATTCATTTTCACAAATGCCACCTGGATTATGTCAAAAGCTAGATCAGAAAGATTTCTTTAAAAAATTATTTCTCAGTTTTTGTTTCTCTGCTGATGGCTTCCAAAAGGCAGAAACCGAGAAAACAAACAAGTAAAAAAGATTTAAACGTACATGAAATATCTACATTTTTCTTAGTCAGAAAAGAAGAAACTTAGTTTGAAATATGAAATTAAAATATGAGATTCACGGAAGACTCTTAATAATATGCTAGTTTTCCTTTTTTTGGTGCTGAATAGAAATCAAATTCCTTGATGTAAAATACTACAGAATTTAACACGGACAAAAAAAGTTCCTTACAAATTACTTTGTATTTGGTAAAATTTGATGAAGAATGATATAACACTTCATAGCTGTTTAACTTGCATGCTTTAGAACATTACAAATTAAGTATTTTTGGAAAGATTAGACTGTATTGTAGTATTAAAAACCTTTTCAACAGGGAGCAGTATTTACTCACGTCTAAAATGCTGCTTTCCAAGCAACATTTTACAAAGCAGAGAAAGAGGGAAGTGGAACTTGTCTGAGTGAGGACTGCTGTCTCCCAGGTCTGTGCAATGCTAGACATGCTTTAAGGCTTCACAAACTCTGCCAGGATAGCAGAGCTAGGAATAACCAAATTCTTTGGCATTCTCCTTTATGCCATGAATTAAGTAGTAATGAGTCTTGCTCATCTTCAGAGCATTAACTTGTGCCTCAGAGCTTCTACCCTCTTCAGGGTAGAGGTCAGTGTCAGCCCTGCCACCTTTGCTGCACTGAAGGGACTTAGAGGGGTTCCAGAACAGGTTGGAGCAGATGATGCTCCCAAAGGTGTTCAGTAACAGGATGTTCACTCTGTGTACCCTAATGTCTGACAACTCTTTCATGCCAAGATTTCAATCAGCAAATGGAGATGTTTCTGCCTCTATGCATGCCGGGGAAGTGTAAAATGAACTGAGCTCAGTTCGCTCTTTTCAGGGAGTGTTCATCTTCAGTAATTCACTCCAATACAATGGAAACATTTATTTGAACACAAAGCAACATGCTGCATCCTCTCTTTCTCATGGCTTTGTGCTATTCTGGATTATGTTAAGAATCTGACAAAGGAGAAGAACTTCTGGAGTTCATACTGGTAAAGGACACAGTGAACATATCTAATAATTTGAACAACCTTGTAAGTGAGCCTTCTGTTTCTGGGTTGTGTTTTCTGTGTTCTTTATCCCATAGATTATTTGTTCAAAAGAAATCCCTGGAATCAGCTCAGAGATATTGGCATTAAGAAATAGTTTTTAAAATGAGATATTGAAACTTGAATGGAAAATGTTCATGTATGCCATACGTGCATGAAAACACGTAGCACTACATGTACAGAGGTAGGGAAAGTAAGAGTGAACAGAGGAACCAGTTAGTACCTTACAATCCAACCTACAGAGTCGCCCTTCATGTGCCACCATGTCACCTGGAGCCTGTAGGAAGTATGGTCTGAAAAAGCGTTCTTGAACCGCCTCTTTGTCTCCCTCTGGCACCCGGGGTCGTGTTCTGCAACACAAAAATCACACATGTGTGTTTGGAAGGTAATTGTTTTTACTAATGTTAAAAAAAAAGGAAGAAATTGAGGAAAAGGATGGAGAGATAGCTTGAGTTACATAAAAGGGCAGAAAGAAATGGACTGATTGTAATTTAATTCTTGCATATTTTCCCTTTAGAAATATTATCAAGTTAACTATATCATGTAGTATCCTTAGATTCCCAAGCCAGATTTTGCTTCTTTTTGCTTTTTTTGGCTGAATTTCATTTTGCTAATCCATCTCTTGTCTTTAGCTCCACTACAACAAGTAAATGAAATTGTACTCAAACTTCCCTGTATTTGAGGATGACCTTCAAAAACATAGAAGTGACCTTTTGGGAGGGAACTGCTGCTGTTATTTCCATTTTATGACTGGGAATTGAAGTTCAATGAATGCAGTGGTTATTTTGGATGCCTTCAGTAAAAAGCATAAAGAAGGTCTGCTGGACTTTTTTCTTTCACCTGTGAGGCTGAGTTGTGGATATTCGTCCCCGAAAAGGGACACTCTGAACCATCAGGTGTCCTGAACAACTGATCCTCCCCTGCAATTCACAATGGAAACAGAATTAATAGTTGGTTAATGGCTTATTTCATTTTAAAGTATAAATATTGAACTCTTACAGTGCATTAGGTTTTATTTTTATAAAGTAGCTGAACTATAGTGAGAATACCATTTCCCTAAAGCAAATGCTTTTAGCCTGCAGTTGAGGCCTGGGTTTCTCAAACTCTTCCAGGCTGTGGCAATGCATTTAGCAGTGGTGCCTGTCCGTGCTTATTTATTCATGCCACAGGTACTGTCTGCTACTACCTTTGGACTGGCCTGCTTTAAAATGCAGACATACAGAAACTGAAAATAAAAATATTTTTTAGAAAGAGAAACATTAAAACTGGAAAAAGATGCCTGATGTATGATATACTTCTAAATAAACAGCTAAGCTAGCACATGGGGTCAGGGAGAATGGTGTAAGGGAGTGAAGCTATTTGCAGATCCACATCTTTGCATCCCGGATAAAGAATATAATAGTGTTTGGTAACAGTTCCAAATTTAATGTAACTATTTGTTTGTTCCTGCTCTCTTCTCTCTGCCTGAAAAATCATGCCTGTCTTGTCAGCACATCTCAAAAGGTACCTATCAGCAACAGAGAGTGGAAAGGAGTTAGGGCAGGAATTACTAATATGAAAAATTGTCCTTAGTGCTTTTGACTGTCTGTGTAGCAGGAGAGTAGTTTCATCAGTCATCTTTATATGGTTTTCTCTCCTATGCTCTAAAGCACCTGATTTGTGATATAGTCACCACTTGATGTCAAAGCATGTGGCCTAATTTGTGTTCCTATTAACGTATATTAGAAAAAGATGAAACAATAGTTTTTGTAAAAGAAAATAAAACACCTTACTTGTGGGTTTGCAGCCATAATCGTATAGTTGCCATCATCATCATTAGTAGCAGCTTCAATATGCAAAGAACATGTTCCATCTTCTTCTCTGTTCATTTTGAAATGTGTGTTTTTCTTTGAAATCTGCTTGCCATCCTTGAACCAGTAGACCTGTAGTGATCAGACACACCCCCATGACTTAACAGTAACTAGAAAAATAACACAAGTTGAGCGATAGCTAATTAAATTTTAGAATATTAAAAGCTTTGCAGATCAGTTATACTGTGAAACAGCATGATTCCAGGTTGAGCTCAGGAAGCTGCATATCATAGCCAGGCCTGTCAGGCTCTCTTTCCTTGGCTCTAGGCACTTTACTGGTAAGATCAGTTCTCATCTTGCTGGGGAGTTCTGGGGTTTGTGCTGTTCTGTGTCTCCTGGAGTCAGATGGTTGGACCTCAAGGCCTGATGCATGCTCAGGAGCAGATACTGTTATTTTAGAAAGGTGGGGGATATTTTTCATTTGGGAGCTCTCTCCACGGAGCCATGTGCCTAGGAGGGCTGAACAGAAACTAGTGGGGAGTTGGGTTTTTTTCCTTTAGCAGTTACAGTGAGAATGACGTACCTTGGGAACAGGTATTCCAACAATTTTGCAGGTGAATGTAATAGGGAATCCTTCCATTACCCGAAAGTGCTTGAGTCTCTTATCAAAGATGGGAGCTATGTATTTGCCTGTGGGGATTTCCTCGTGTTGGACTTCGTCATCAGATTCATCCACCGGCGTCCGCTCCAGGCGGAATTCGATTTCGTTCATCAGCCTCTGCTCGAAGCTGGAAATGCGGTATTCCTGCAGGGGAGAGAGGCTCAGCTCACAGCAAAACACTCGTGGCTGGGCTGTTTGCAGCCATTGCCTTCAGACTAATTCCACAAGTGACAAGAAAAAAGCCTAAGTAAACCTAGGACATCCTGAAACTGTCTGAATTTGGTTTGTGGGCACAGATATTGCATCGTGAGTCCGCACAGTGTAATGACACTGAGTTTTTTCACAGGCAGCAAAAGAAATCAAACATGTAATTCCTCTAAGTCCCTGTCAAAAAAAAAACTATACTCTTGCACACTGTTGATCAAAAGAAATCATTTAAATATATCAAATTTTTGAGGATTTTGTGTTCAAATCACCTGCTAATTATAGAAATGAATGCTGTATATTTCAGTTCATCATTAAATAAGGAAAACTATACCCATTAAGAGAGAAAGTTAGGAAGAAAGGAAAATATTTTCAGAGTAATTAACATCAGATTAAACTTCGACAGATTTCTAGCTGGTGTAACTGAGAATGCAAAATATATTACATTAAAATTCTAGAAGATTAAACAGATTATGCAATAAACCCAGCATACTCCTGCATAAATGAACATCTCCAGATAGTTTGATGTGATTATGAACTTTCTCCTGATCCCCTGAATTCAACTAGAAATGTCTCATCACTTAGCTGTTTTGCATGAGGAAATCTCCTGTCTAGACCAGGAGGCATTTGACCAAATTTCTCTTGCTGTGACTTGTGAAGCCTCAGAGCAAGAGCCAGCTTCAGTTCGTGCCTCCAAACCAATGTTTGTCCTGGGCATGGTGGAGCAGTGCAGCTGCACCTGGATGGACTTCTCAGGTAGCACACTGCCCGCTGCACTGACACACACACCTGCAAGAGCTCCTTGCTCAAGTCATTACAAACTGTCTTTTTGGGGGAAATCTTGTATTACCTGTAGAAGACAAATCAGTTTGCTCAGACCTGTATTTGTGCAGGTTTTAAGCCCAGAGTTTCCCTGCTTCTATTGAAAATTGAATTTTAGAAAACAAGTACTAAATAAAGGTGTAGCCAATCCTTAGATATATTCAATTTGCTGAAAAAACAAGCTCCAGAAAATGCATCTTGTCTGAAATCTTATAGGAAGTTAATTAAAGAACCAGCAGTTATCCCAAAACACTGGCAATTACATCCCTAATCATTTAGCCATTCCATCTTGCTGCTGATTATGGTCTTGACCAACAGTTTCCAGATAGCAGGGAGAAAAGATGGAGACAGCAAAAAATTTTAGCTGACAAACTCTTTTGCTTTCTTCAGGAGACCAAGGAGACAGAAGTGGCCAAAAGTTTAGACATTACAGCAGAGTTTTGAGGAGACAGGAGTTTGTAAGAGTTGGAGGTGAAAATGTGGCAGCCACAAAATAGAAAAAGTTGGAAATTGCTATGGTTAAATAAACAGTGGTAGATATTGTGTGTTTTCATCTAAAATGTCTGTGTTGGGGAGGTTGCTTGAAGATTAGCTATGGTAGGAAAAGGCAGCCAGTTTGGAGTAGGTAAGAAAGGAATTTGGTGAATGAAGCTGCTCCTCTTGCACTGGTCCCTTGTTCTCTGATGCTGCAGGGCTGCTCATTCTGTGCAGCTTCAGAGCAGTGCAGAGAGCTGCAAGGTTCTGGGAGTGTTGGCAGGGAGCTGAGGATGCTGAGTCCCCACTCCAGGATCCCTTCCTTGTGGCATTGGAGTCCCTGGGGTAGCAAGGATAGGTTGGGTTTGATCTGCACAGGGACTCTCAGCCAGAATCGTTCAGTTCTAGATGCAGATGTATCATTGCCCAGGGAGCTGGATGGGGCTAAGACCTCAAGCAACCACATGTGTCATTGGAGCTCCTATAAAAGGAGCTGGAGGATTAAACTCGAGGCTGTTTGTCACACGGGGCTGTGATGTGTGTGGGACAACCACTGGCCTGACAAACACGTAAATACTAAATACACTACTTCCTTACCTTGAGCACCTCGCCCCATTCTGCCAGGGCCTCTCTGCTCCCTGACTCTGTCCTGCATGCCCAGCTGTGCCAAGCAGAGCTCTGAGCTCTGAGCTCTGAGCTGGCTGGTGTGAGCCAGGCACAGCCTGGTGCCAGCACCTCCTCAGGGCTGCCCGGTGCCTGGGGAGCACCAAACAGGCTGAGAAGTTTCATCTCCTCAGCTTTCCTGCTCTCATGCTGCAGGTCTCAGCAAATTGCTTTATAGATCAAATATTCACCTCATTAAAGCCAGTGTAAAACTGGAGTTTCTCTGATTTCTCACCAACCAAACGGGTCATTTCCCCATGTAGGTGGCAAGAACTGATTCTAGTGTTCCAAGGGAAAGTTTAGCAGTGTTTTACCCTTGATACTGAGAACAGGCCTGTGTCTTTTTAGGAAGGCAGAATCATGTAAGAATCAGGGGGTATAGCTGCTGCAGCAGAGGGGAGTGATGGGGCTAGAAGGGCGTTGCCATTACACTTTCAAGGCATCATGCTAATGTGGAAGGTGTTGGCTGCAGAACAAAATGCTGCAAGACAGAGTTAAATTTTGAAATATTGCAAGCTGATGGCACAGTCTGGCATTGTTTATAGACAACTGAGTTTAGTAATCAGTTTTTCATATGGATTTTTTTTCTAGAATCACTGCTGTCCAAAAGAAGTTATGGTATGTTATAAGAAATTAATAGTGTAGGGTTGCTGTAGCCATGATGGCCTACAGATGAAATCAAATAATGCCTATAGAGACAATCACATCTTTTTTTCCCCTCTACTCAAAAAGTGTAGATCTGTCTTAAGTGATCTAACCAACTGACATAAATAAAACTCAGCGCAATAATTTTCAAGTTGTACCTAACCAAATTAACCTTGCATCTGCTTTAGATCCTAAAAAGTTTTCTGTGAATGCAGTGTATAATTTTTTTCCTGGCTGATGTGCTGAGGATATTAACTTTTTACAGACTACTTCAGTAAGAAATATGGGCACTTCCTCCTTTTCAAATGCCTGCTTGCAGAAGAAAATACCATAGAGGAAGGAATGCACTTCATGGGACCCTTTGAAGTTAATAATGGACAGCTTTTCTCCCATGTTTCTTTCCATTTGACCCTGGATATATAGAAAGAGGTATAAAAGTAGCACTTTGTGAAAACAAAAGCATTTTGCAGCAGCATCAGCACTGGGTTGTCATTGCTGGCAGCTGCTTCCCTGCCCATGGAAGCCCTGAGTGTCCTTGTACAAATGCAGGTCTCTGGCAGGGAACTGTGGAGGCTGACTGCAGGAGTTTGACTGCTCATTTCAAGGAGTTATATTCAAAAATACATTTTAAATTAGAAAACATTGAAGTCAAGGTTCCCACAGGCCCTGTTTCCTGTGTGTTGCTCTCATACTTTAGTCTTTGCTTTTCTAAACCTGTTCCGTGTGCATATATATGCTTGTATAAATTTACAGCCAAGCAAGAGCAAGTTAACTTTGCTGTGAAAATTTGAACACCAACATTCAGAGGCTGAAGGTGTTACACCAAACTTCTCATAAAGAACAGAAATCTCTGAAATAAGTGAGAATACACCTCTGTATGCAGAGTATAATCTTGGTTGGTTTTGCTTGTTTGGTAGGTTTTCTTTAAGGATTAGCAAGAACAGAAAGGACTGTTTAAAGACCTGTTTTTATCACAGAAGAAGCCATAAGCCTATTTCTGAATGTGATTACAAAAGTGGTGTAGGGCAAAGTGTCGTTGTTGTGGTTCAGATAAGTATTTCATAAAGTGTCACACAAATAACAAGCCCATGTAGGCGTGCGGTACAATGTTAAAACTAGGCTGCAGTTCAGAATACTGAGGAGACTGAGGGAAAGAGTACAAAGGTTCAGGCCCTGGTTTGGAGTCAAAAGTGTAGCATTGCAGCTCCTTTTTTGGCAGCCTTCCTAGAACATGAAACTTTTAAAGGCAGTAATTCACACACTTGTTCAATACAGTAGCCAGATATTTAAAATTATTGTATCCACCAGCTAAAAATTCAAGCTCCTCTTCAGTGGTGTAAAGCTCTGTACAAAGCATAATGTTTATAATGCATCTATAATTGTATATTATTGTATAGGCTGAGTAGATTGCAGCTTTGGAAACTTGGCTATTTCTCCTGCATCTAATGCACATTGTTTAGTGTGCATGATATGCAAAAGGGGAGTAGGCAGTGGTGCTTGTGTTAATGTAGTCACAGTATAGTTTGGAGGGTAAAAGACTTAAAACTGGTGAAAGCAAAGCCAGGAAATGTGCTGAATATGTGTCTGAAGGGGTTTTGTATTGTTCTGGTGGAACTCTGTGGCAGATAGAGAAGTGAAATGCAGCCTTCCTTCTGCTGGCCTTTGCTCTGCCTTGGCAATGTTGTTGAAGGCTGCTGGTGGGTGGCTGTACTTTGTCCGGCACAACAAACAAAATCTTCTCTCCATGCCAGTCATGCTGAAGGTACAGGTTCGCACCATTTTGTCTTTGTGATGGATCTGTTTGGCCCCATCACCATCATTTTTGACAATCTGAGAGCACAGCACCCTTCAGGGCAGGGCTGCATTTTACCTGTGGGAAATTGGGACCTAAAGAAGCTGAGGGACCTGTTAAGATAACACAAAAATATGTGACAGAGCAGAGCTGGATCATGGTCTCTTAGATCTTGTCAACTGATTTAACTCTAGGGCCTTTCTGCTACCTGTGAACATTTTTGGCAAGAAAAGAGGAATTGCACAGAGTGTAGTAAATCCCATTAGATTCTGAGCACCTTTGTATATGAATATGAGTTCTAAAATATTGCATCTGTTGTTGTTCAAATTTATCTTTAGCAGGATTCAGATCTTAGTGAATATACATACTAACAGTCAGTGGAAGCTGGTAGAGTCAAAATAATCTGACTTTAGGATAGTAACTCATGGAAATTACCATAAACAGAAAGGCTAGGGGAGCTCTACTTGAATGTTGATTATCATATACTATGTAAAAACAATTATGTTGCCAACTTAATGCCAATGCTAGACAAATTTCCCAATTTAATCCCAGTTTTGTAACTTTTACTAGATTGCTTTTTTGGCAGAATTATTCTAAATCCATGTAACAGTTTATCTAAGAAAGTGACATATATTGCATCTCAGCATCTGTTTCCAAGCTGTAACACTCCTTAACTCCACAGTCTAATCTAGGCTACTCTGACAGAAATCTCCTGATTAATTTGGGTTCTCTCTCCTCTCCTTGTTCCCCTCTCAGCAGTGGGAATCAAAAGCAGCAGATGCAATGCACAGGCTTTACTCCACTTGGCATGTCCTATGAAGAGGTACCACAGGGGTTATAGATTTCCTGCAGATGAATTATATGGGGCATGAATCTCATACTTACCCAAACATAAACCCACGAAGAGCCTAACAAGTCATTGTCTAGCTAGACAATATTCAAAATACAGTTCAGAGTGATTAAGCACAAAAGAAACAGAGGAGAAAGCACATGGAGCTGCCATCTCCAGTTCCCATAGAATTGCAGCTGGAGTGAGTGTGTGCGAGCACGAGGAGCTCAGCTTCCCTCCCTGACATGGGCAGCTCTGCAAGGAAGGATCCCTGCCATGAAAACCTGTCTGACCTTTGGTACTGATTGGCTCTAGGTCTTGAGAAGACAGGCACATGTGGTTGGTTCATGTCCGTTGCCACAGTTAGAGGGAGTTTAGATATATTAATAGAAATATGTCTTGGTCAGGTTCTCAAATCTCTTTTCATTTCTAGTGCAGAGAGACAAGCTTCCACGGGGAGTCTTTGTGGTCAAATTCCCATCCTTAGTCTAAAATTGCCTACATTTGCTGACCTGTGAGAGATTATGTGAAGCTTGATTTTGAGGCAGATTTTTGGAGTGATTGAATGAAGTGTAATTTTTGTGCCCTGGGAACAGAGTTCTGGGTGACTTGTGGGCCTTTCTGAGACTGAGGGAGTGGGAACTGCGAGGAGCTGGTTCTGTGTGATCACTGTTGAGGCGTTACTGGTGTCAGGGCCTATGTGATCAGCTGGGATCTGCATATGGCTTTGGCTTTTAGTGATCAAAAAGCTTTTGGACAAGCTCTGCATCTCTTCTGCTCTGAAATTTCTTATCAAGTATTCTCTAGCACAGGTGAAGAATATCCATGTGAGGTCTGTGCATAATTTCTAAACAGCTGTAGGTTTTTTCTTTGTCCTAAAAATAAGGCTTCTATCTGAGTCTTATGTAAGACACAACCAATCAGCATTGCCACGTGATATTCTTCATAGTAAATGATACAGATATGTGAGCACAATTTGTGGTTCTTATAACCAAAGTGTATAAACCAGGCCCTGGTATTTAACTATGCTTTCCTTTATTATTTCATGGGTAATTAATTTAGTTTTATTACTGTACAGCATTTTGAGGTTTAATTTCATCATTTTTCTATTTTATATTATTTGTATAACAAAATGTAGAGGCGATAATATCATTAATTTCTAGGTTTTGCCTGTAAAGCTGAATTTCCTCTGTTAACAGAGGAAATATTTATAGATATATTAATATTGGTGAAGCCTGTGAATGCTTTCAAATACCAGGGAAAAAGAATTAATTTCCATTACACATTTATATTTTTCCATTTACCAAAATCTCCCAAAAGTCTCCTTCTTTCCTTTTCTCCCCACACATCTTTTTGTTTCTATATGACTCATTCTAACTGAAGATTACTGAGATATTTTACTTGTAGGGCAGATGAAAGGCCCAGTGGACTAGAGTGGCAGATTTTGGGAAGTGGAGATAATGCTGACTGTGCTCTCCTTTCATCAAGTGCTGCAGTTATGTCACACTCACTGAGGTTATGAGACTTGGATGCTTGGTCTCACAGCATTTCAGTCTCAGTCTCCAAGAGAAAACTCCCAGCTTTGTGCCAATAAAACATTCTGGGAGTGGAGAGGAGTGGATGGGGATCTTCTTTGTCCTTCTTGTCCTCTTTCACTTTGCAGAAATACTGAAACATCCACTACAGCAAGGTCAAGAATGCAGGAGATTTTTGTTCTTGTTTTTGGGCAATAGAGTGATTATATTTTTATTTCTCTGTCTCAGTCTGTCTCTGTTCCATTTCTCCATCAGAGGACTCTAATCATTGAGCTGAAATGCTTTTTGAAATGTCCTGCTAATTGAGGACCTGTTCTTGATGCCTGAAGTCTTAAGTTTTATTCCTGGAGCTGGAGGAGGTGTTTTTCTACCACCTAGCTTTCTAGTTTTTCTAGCTCAGGTCCCCTGTTACAGAAGCTGTTCTGAAAGGTGGAATTTCCATATTTTTATCCTGTTGTTAAAGAATGTTGAATTATTTGAGCAACCTGGGACAGCACCAAGATGACACCTTGGCAAGGAGTACCCCTTGGCAAGGAGTGAAGTTTGTCCTTATGGAAGTTCAGAGTTAGGAATTCATTGTCTTTGAGCCAAGGAAGACACTGAGTCAGATCTCCTCTGTCCTGGGATTTGTCCTAACATCTTCCTGTGATTGCATGAAGCCATTAGTGCCCCTTTTGTTTAAAAGAAATGAGCAAATCTGACTGAAGATGTTTGGGTGTAACTGAATCACATTTTTTTCAGCGCTCCTATTTGTGACGAAATTTCACCTGGCACTAGAACTTGCCACCATCTGCAGAAATGAGGGACATGGCTGTTTTTTCTGGTAAAAATAACAGCTTGTTATTGCATATACTTGATCAAAGTTGCAGTTAGAATCTTGGCAAAGTCATATTTGTATTTCTGTCAGCATCTCCTGGTCATCATGGCTGTAGAAGCCCAGAGACTAATCTCTTCTGTCTCAGGCAGCATCAGCAAAATTCCCAGCTCTGTTCTGATCCTGGATTTCTTTATTGTTGGTGATGAATGATGTACTGGATGAAACAGAAGGAGTACATCTGGATTATCAGATAGCATGCTGAGTGCATAATGCTGACACTTAGGAAAATCTCATCTTGTGAGCTAAACATTTTTCATATGGAAGTCAATTTTAGATAATAAATAGAGCACCAGAATGAAAGTCCCTCCTGTTCATTACTGCCCTTTATGTAGTAATACAAGACAATACCAGAACTTTAAGGCACAGGCTTGTCATCTGCAGCAGTTGTTCTGGATGATCCCTGCATGCTCTGCAGGTATTGTAAATGAGAATGAGCTCTGCTATTGAAATGCGGGGTCCCAGTACAATGCTCTAAATAAAAATACACCAGAGGACACATTTTCTGAGAAGGAATTTTTAAAATAGTATGTAGACAATACAAGGAAACCAACATTTGAGATTCTTTCTGGATGCTATACTCCATTATGCAGTGATCTATCACACAGAGGAGACTGCATTTGTATTTATGACAGTGTAAGCCCTGCTCTACCATTACAATAATTGACTTAATACAGATATTCTATGTGTGAAATGAAAATGTCTCCTTTTTTAATTCTGCCTTAACTGTGAGAGGAAAAAACAGGACAAAATATATGGGTGTGAATGCAGCACTCCAGCATATTATTCTCATGATGTTGATTGTTCTGTATAGTGTAAAGCAATAAGAATTTTGGAAAATACCCTTCATCCTGGCATCACTGCCTTCATTGAGGAGAAGACACAGGCTTGAATTTGCCTGAGTAGGCTTTTCTCAGAAGAGAAGAGTAAAATCAGAAGGGATTAAAGTTGGGAATCGAGAGGAAAATGAGGAAACCTTTATTGATTTTAGTTCATTGCCATTGGCATTCTAATTACTGTAACAATTAGAGAAGTGCCACCTTTGAACTTTTCCAGTGTTTGAGGAATTTGAGAATCAAGATTTAGTTTTGGTCTCATACAGAATAGCAAATAAGTGTATTAATATCTTTTGCTGTCAGCAGATAACTTTGACACTAGTAGTAACCATTGTTTCTAAAGAGGTCATCGTGCAGTTAACTCCAAAGACTGACTGGTATTTCACAGTAGCTCTCTAAATAATTTGTCTTACTAGCATAGCGAGTACAAATTGTAACACTTGTGATTCATCTGCAAAACCTTCTGCTTGCCAATTGTTTTGCTCAAACTGCTTTGGCAGTGTGGTCTGCCAGAAAGAAAGGTCAGCAGCAAAATTAAAAACCCCCAGGGATTACACTGCAGTTGTCCACAGGGTGGACTTTGCTCCAGAGCCTCGGTGGAGTTCTGCTTCTCTCTGCACGTTCTCTGTCAGAAGGGCTGATGGATGTTGGGAAAAGTTCTTTGGCTGACAAGAGATGGGGACAAGCCCTGATTTGCTGCGTTAGGCCTGCTGGTGGGGCAGCTATGGAGGGCTCCAGGGCCAAGGTGAGAGAGGAATAACCACCTGCAGGCAGAGCAGCTAACAGTCCTTAGCATGTCCTACTGTTTGTTCAGGGTGCTTGAACCTGATTTAGTAATTTCAACCTCTAAATACTATTTAATTTTTTATTTCTTCTTTAGTTTCATAGACAGTGTGCAGATCCAGTGCATTTATTGATTCCAGTTAAGAGTGAACTGATGTTTTATTCCTTGAACTTTGTAAAAGGTTTTTTATTTTGCTAAATTCTTATAAGTTCTCAAAGAAGAACTTTCCCTGTCAATTCATATAAATTTGGAAATTTGGAAATACAGGTTTAATGCTAAAAAGTTGAAAGCCCATTTTTGTTCAACTGAACTGAAAGAAAACAAAAACCTTATCCTAAACTGTTTTGTTTCATTACTCCTTGTTTTAAAACAGCATGTATGAATGTGGGTGTGCAATGAACTGAGCAACTTGCAAAGCAAAAAAGTAAAAGCCAATGTCCAGAAGCTTCCATGAAAATAAAGAAGTTTTACATTCATACCAGCCTTTGAGATGATCAGAAATGAAAAATGCTTCTCAGTCACAAAGTGAATTTTCTACAGCTGCATCTCTCATACCTTCTGTTTAAAGTTCCAGTTTGCTATTCCAAACCAGTACTCACACGAAAGCTCCCTCTGCAAAGTAGTGTAGCAGCTCACCCACATGAACACCTTTTTTCTCACATCAGCATATATGTCTTGTTCATGAGTGAAATTTACTTTACTAACACTTGATTTTCTTACCTGCTGACCACTCTGTTGATGAGCATCCTCTCTGAAATGCAGTTTTCTTTCCAGGTCCTTTACAAGTGCGACTTTGTTTTCCCGAATGGAATCTTCTGTTGCTAATGGCAGAGGCTTCAAGTTTTTCTTTAATCCCTGGGTTGGGCTATTAAAAGAAAATTCTGATACTAACATGCAGCAACAGCATGTGTATATATATGTATATATTTTGTCACCTGTATGCTATGATACATTATGGTGGAACCTATTCTTTATTTACACAGGAGCCAAAGCACAATACAGGATATGATTTTTTTTTTGGTACTATCTTAATGAGGCATCTCATTCTCATCCAGTAGTAGTTAAAAACACATATCTTAAACAAAGTTAGGGTTGTAATGCTGCAACAAACATCTAAGTTCTATTGATATTTACCCTGCAATAATGATGTCACAATAAATGCTAAAGAAATGAGTGTAGGTGTTACCTTAGGTGTACAATGTCTACATTTGACTGCTATAAGACAATATTTTAAAAGTTAATACAATTTCTCATTGATCTTTATCCTTTATCTCACATCTTCATTGATCATTTACTCTTTCAACAAACTTCTACTTCTTTAATTTCTCTCACCCTTTTATGAGACCCAACATAAACAGTTTGGTTTTATTTTATAGATGTGGTGTGTTTAATTTTAGTAAGGTTTGAAAATAGTTAAATTCTGAAATGAGACTTTCAGGAGACAGTGAGAGTGTGGTGCTGGAGCACAGTAACAGGACACTACTAGGAAGTGTGTAATATTCTGGTAGTTTAGTAGAGCAGGTGTTGGGTTCTTGATAACAGGCTCTAGGTAAAGGCATAACTGGTGATTGCTTTGCAAGGTGTCATCCCTGTATTGTTGTGCAGACACTGAGTTCTCACTCCTTTGGTAGCCAGAATTGCTGTTGTTGATAATGCCATAAAGGGAAGCTGAAGCTTCAATAGGTATTTACAGATTATCACAAATACTGTTCAGGTTCTTTCCTAACCTTTTGCGCCCTGCTGAGACTCTCTCATGCAGAGGTCAAGATTTGAATCTCAGCAAAACGAGCACTCGCTGTGTGGAAATTCAGCTCTGGGCTGGGACCCAGGAAAGCTGAAATGAAGGAAACATATTTAACTAGTCATCTGCCTGGCAGGCATATTGTGCTGACTTGTGTGGCCGTGCCTGTGCAGCAGTGAAGAAAAGTAAAGCACATGGCAGAATTAAGTGTCATTCATGCAAAGAGAAAAGCCCCTGAGCACTTGTGCCCCAGCTCTGAAGGGGTGGAAGGGCACTGGTGACAGCTGCAGCTGATTTTTGCTTGCTCTTGCAGCAAACAGCCTTTGGTCTGCTTGAGGTGGCCGAAGTGAAAACCTTCACTGTGACCTTACAGCTTTATGCTGTGTGCCTGATCAGGATGCCAGGGCTGGGAAGAGCTCCAGGCACATGCCATGGGGTGATGGCAATTATGGGGCTATGCTGGGCTACTGGGAGGGCTGCAAGGAGCAGTGCAGTACAGGTTTGGAGGCAGGATTCTTGGCACACAGAGTGGTGAATGCTATAGACACAGGGACACATTTTTCTGTAGGAATAACAGATTGGCTGACCTAGTATCAGCAGGATAGTTAGGAGACTGACTTGCTGATGGCTCCCACTACCTTGAACTGTACCATTGATAAGAAGGGAGAATATTCCTTATTTTGTGCAGGATTTGGAGTTCTATGGGTAAATAGTTGTACCAATGTACAGGTGCTAGCCATGCTAATGCAGTGTTCACATAGTCCACAAAAGGGAAATTTGCTTCAACTCCACCAGTAGAGAAGAGACTCTTGAGGCCACCACCTTGCCAGTACATCATCATCCTTATTTGCTTGTATCATGGTAGCTGTTTTGTCATAGAAATCATGCTGGTTGTTAATTAAAGTATTTATGTGCAAACCATTAACTCTCCTGAGATTTTCTGGGGGACCTCAAATGTTGAAAGTACTGCAACCAAAAAAATACCTTTACAGAAGTTATTTCTTAGATTTCACCAGGACTAGAAAAACCCTTGCAGTATAAGGTACTTTTAAAACTTTATTTGTTGCTTACAATAGGTATGAATGTTTTTATACCTGGTGTAAGCAAAGAATCTTGGACTGACTTATCCTAAAACTTTATTTGTTGCTTACAATAGGTATGGATGTTTTTATACCTGGTGTAAGCAAAGAATCTTGGACTGACTTATCCTGCAAGCTCATGAAACCTCTTTTCTCATGCTAGTACAGTCTTATGAATCTCTGAGCCCCCACATTCTTGTATATCTCTTTGTACGCTCACATTTCTCTATCTTCAGTTCTGTCTTTTTCTATCCCTTCTTTTCTTTACTGGATGTAAAGGTTAGGTTAAATGCCCAGAATATAGGAATAACTCACTTTTCTATTTTATAGAAGACCTGCATTTCAGGGACTCCTGAACACCTGAACAGAAATACATCCTAGTTTCCTTTGAGTGTTTGTCCCTGCTTCTGTGCCTGTGGTTTCTGCTACTTACGTGGCTGGTGTACTTCTGGGCAGTCCCATGGCATTGGTGGATGGTGCAGTAGGAAGTGAAGGAAGAACAGCACTGAGGAAAGCCACTGGGTTCTGGATCCGTGCGGTTGGGGAGAGGGGAGCAGGAGTCACAGTCTGGGGCTGAAACTGTTTCACACTGCATGTAGGAAGTGTTAGTGGAGGCACCACGGGTTCTTTAGGGCTTGTAAACCCTCCTGAGGGCCTTGCTGGATTTCCTGTGAAATTCTCCATGTTGTTTGTTCTCTGGGGTGCCTGGGGGATGCTGCTGAATGTGGCTGAGGAGCTGGCAGAGGGGCTGGCTGCCGGGGGCGTCTGTGGTGCCACCAGCGGCTTGGGGCGGCTGTAGCCGAAGGCTTGCGGAGCACAGGCTGAGCTTTGCTTGCACAGGGTTGAGGTGGACTGTTGGTAGAGGGAAGTAGCAGAATTCACCAAAGTGCTGTTGAATGACAGCTCTCTCAGAGATGCCTGGTGCACCTGCTGTTGCTCAAGCAAGACCTGGTTGTGGAGCTGTTTTAACTGGCTCTGATCACTGCACAGAAAATAAAGATGAACAGAATTGGTTTTGAGCCCTGAATGAGCCAGTTGGCTGCATTTCCATATATGAATTCAGAAAGAAAAATTCAATGTCCTATGATACAGTAAGAGACAGGAAACTGCTACATGGCATGTTCTCTAACATTATGAGAGGAGCATATTAGTTTTCTACTAAAATAACCTTTTCCTTCATGTCTCCTTTGCCACAGGCATCAAAGCTTTTTGTCCGCAAATTATTTGACTGAAGATAATTCTTACATTTTAGTATGTGAAATATAAATATAAATCTTACTCAAAGATATTTAAGGGATATCATCGCCAAACTCACCTTAGTACCTCTTTGCTTGTGCACCTAAGAGTGAGACTTGGTGTATCATAATTTAAGTGAGTGTTTGTAAGCCAGGTTGCATTATTTACCTCCTGCTGAAGTGGTTTCTGAAACCAGCACTTTGACCGATAAAGCTTTGTAATAATCCACCACAGGATATACTACCAATGTAGTTTAGGTGGTGTTGACATTCAATGACAGGCAGGAGAGGGTAATTCAGAGAGGACTTGCATTCCATGCAGTAGTTATTTTTCTAGATGCTATCTACTAGATAGTTGTTCAGGGCTTTTTTACTTTGCAATTAAGGAAAATAATTTTGCCTTTTCAAGTGGTTTATTTTGTCATTATGTATATGGAAATACAGCACATGAAGAACAGGAGAGCTTTTTCCTGTCCAAAAATGGAAGAGACATAGAAGATATGGAAAATGGTTGTGTAATAAACTATGGAGTATTAAATAACTAGTGATAAAAAGTGGAAAATGTAGATGTAGAGACCAAGCACAATTGTGCCTGATAAAGCAAATACATACTCAACCTAATTTGGTTTTAGTTAAAAGACTTCGTTTATACAATGTACTTAACAAAAATCACATTAAAGGCAAGTAAAGATAGCAACTTCAAGATTTCATAAAGTAGAATGTTAGAGTTGGTAGTTGTGTGGGCCTGATTTTGTGCCCTTCATATATACATCTGCATAATAAAGCAATCCTTTGTAACTCAGCTTTTTTGGGAGAGGGACCTGAGAGAAATTCTGCTTTATGTAATTATTGGGTACTTAAATACTGCTTCTGCCCCCCCTTAAACTCACTATAGCTCAGAAAGTATGTAGGGCTGTGAATGTATGTGGGCTTCACAAATTCAAATCCTGTGCGCTGAGTTCTTCCTCTGCTACAAGGAATAAAAGTTCTGTCTTCTCCTTGTAATATTTGTGCTATGAAATTACATCCTGCCTTAAGAGAACCAGTGAATTACTTTATAGAGTCCTTCCTCAGCCCTTAGGTAAAGCTTCTGCCTATTTAAGGAATTAAATGAAGATGTTTGCGTGCTTGTTGTTAAACTATGTGTAGGAGGTTGAAAAAATGCTGAAAATACTTTTCTTAATAAACTGCAGTGTGAATTCCATAAATTGTCCTCTAAGACAACTACATTACTTCTTCAAATTCCCCCTTGAGCTCCCAGTGCACCAGTCATGCAGGTGCTTTTTAGTACAAGTGGTTTTCCATTATCAAGCATTTCCAAGTATTTTATCTGTTTTAGGGGGAGATGACGTTTGTGGAACATACAAGGCATGAGGCATGGCCTTTTGGATGACAGTTCCTTGCTGGTTGCTGATCTGTACTATGTGTATGCCTGAATATGTCTGCTTTGGGCAATATTTCATACTCAGAATTGGGCAAGATATGTTTGAAGAACCTGCTTTTATATTGCCTGCATAAGATCAGTGTTATTCACCTTTTGATTGCAGCAGATAACATTGTCGGATTAATAACATTTCAAAGGGAAAACATTTTCCTTTTTGAATTGGAGATCACTTTTCCTGAGAGGGATATACAGAAAAAATAATCTAGTGCTGGAGAATTTGTTTTCTAAGGTTATGGTTAGTTAGGCCAATGCCATGTAACCTTTTTATTCTGCACTTCAATTTTAGCTATAGCGCAATGGTGTTGTGGTCAATAAATACGAAATAATATCAGCAATGCTCCTGAGAATTACATTTCTGTTTACTTACAGCTTTGGTTTAGCCAGTACTGGGGGAGGTTCCTTGGATGGTGATGTTGGCTCTGGTATTTTCATTGGCTGTCCATTTATCTTCTCTGGGAAATGGTTGGGTCTGGTGTGGTTTGTGGTGCCAAGTCCATCCTCTGAGGATGATTCACTGCCTTTTTCATCTTCAGGCAGCTTGAAGTGGACACGGAGCCCTGCCTTGGAGCTGGACCTGGGTTCGTTGTGGTTCACAAGAACACCTTCGAGTTTGGGTTTGGGTGCTTGGTGTGCTCCGTGGCTGGAAGGAGTTTGTGGGGGAGGTTGATGCTCAGTGGCTACAAAGTCGATGGAGCTCGTCGTGTGAAGGGCAGCAGCATTACTGCTGTCTTCAGGTGCTGGAAAAGGAAAAGTCAAACCTTTGGAATATGTAAATGCCAGAAATCACAGTGAAATGAAATCACAAAAGTTACAGTTCAAAACACTTACTCTGATGTCCTTCCAGCTGTTGCACTGACTTGTTTGACCTTGTTTGTTTAAGAACAAATTCCCTTGAAAAAGGAATATTGTAAAGGTGGAGGGAAAAGGGACACTGTTCCAGTTTGGAAAAATCAATCAGTGGTCTTCAGCCATGTCCCCAGTGAATTATTCCACTACATCTTTGAAATACAAATGTTGTTTTTGTTCCAGAGAATTCTCACACTTTTTTGTTATGAAGAACATTGCCAGAACTTGAGCTGCATTGGAGTCAGCAGTACACAGCATAAATCACAGCCTGCTCTGCTGTATTTACCAGGAGCAAAAGACTCTAACTCTTACCTTTGACAGTCAGACGAGCTGTACTGGACACTGTGCCATATTTATTGCTTGCAGTACAGGTGAAACTGCCGGAATCTTCTGAAAATACTTCAGCAATAACGAGAGTACAAATCTCCTCTGCAAAGCATCAGAGCAGGGTTAGTTCTTGAAGTGAACATGCAGTGAACAAACACACAGAACCCTGACAACCTTTGGGGAGATTTCCTTAAAGACTTCCACCTTGCTCAGTTTGTTTCTAGTTCCATCAGTATTATCAATTTTGGCAGTCTTTGTGTGCAGCAGCTGTTATCAGCATTGTCTGCAGCAACTGGTACCCTCTGTGCTCCAGCATGCCCAATGAAAGCAAAGAACAGGTGTCAGCAGTGTGTGGAAAACACTGGAAAATGTTTTCCTAACACATGAAGTACAGACTTAAAAGAACTTAAAATTTTATTTGGAATAATATATAGTGTACTCCACACTCTCAGCTCACTAAAATAATAGGTATTTTTTATCTCTGAAGATTGAAAGATTAATTATAATTGACTAGGAGCAATTGAAGTGGAGTTTCTCTGTGATGGGGATAAATATAAACCACATACATATATGTTGTGGTTTCAAAAATACCAGTGCAGTGCAGGTTTGCAGATAGAAGGCATTGTGCTAACTGTGCTTACAGAAAGTTGTCTTTTGACTTCTTTGTGAAGATGACTAATGGGCATCAAAAATATACTAGCAAAATTGTACTAGAAAAAATTATATTCCATCTAGAAAAGTCAGTCTGGGTTTATCACATTCCTGGCTGACCAGTATCTGACAAATCTGGGCAGCAGTGCCAGCTAGTAAATACCTACTATGATGGGACTTGAAGTCTTTTGGTTTGGCTGCATAGCTGGGAGGAGGAGGAACAGTAACATCTAAAGTGAATTTAAATGTGGCCTGATAACATTTCTTCACCTCCTCAGTGACTATTTTTCTACAATTTTGCAATAGACTTTCCTAAAACCCTGCAGGATAAATATTCTATGAGTACTTTTGCACACTTAAACTTGATTGTTATCACCAAGGAAAACCCAGTAGCAACAAAGAGATTGTTTCCTATCAACTATAGGAGAATAAAGTTTATTATAGTAGTATGATAACAGAATTAGTTTATGGCATTATAATATCTAGATTATCGTGCTGGGATCTGCCAACCACTGCATGCATGGAAATCCACATTCCTTCTGAATGAGCAGCAGGTGATGAGGCTGTGACAACTGCACCCAACTGATTATCCCCTAAAAACTGCTTCACATTACTCAGCAGTGATGCCACTGGACAGTAACAGCACAGTGTTGGTGGCTTCTGGCTCCATTTTTATATTCCTAAATCTCAGACAGAGGCAGCTTCTTTCAAGACTCTTTTTGGGGTAAAAACATTTCAAATAGGGCAAGGAGAATAAAAAAGTTAATATTCCACAAGAATTATTACTCTTTTGATAATTTTCCATCTTGAGAGGAGTGGCTTCATATTTTTAATGGCAAAAAGCATAATGAGGAGAGTGACTCTCTCATAGAGAAATAACCAAAGCTATAGGGCTCCTCTGCTCCAGCCATGTGAAGTAGCCCACATTCTTCCCTGATCCTTGGTATCAGCAGATCCAGCCACATTTATAGGATTTGCTGATATCAGGGGTGGAACACCTGATGTGGTACTCTCACATTACGCTGGTCGGGAGCACAGGGAATGGCTGACATGGCTGAACATCTGATGCAATGTTCCCTAATGGTAAACTAGATAAAAATAGCTCAGGGCTACCTCATCTTGTATACTTCAGGACCTCAGATATACAGGGGACCTTCATACATTAATTTTATTAATCTTTAGCTCATTTAAATCCTGCGTTAAAACTGGGTCTAAGCAAAGTGGAAATATTTTCTGCAAAAGAGACTGAATTAATTCAAGTTCCATGTTTGTGGAACAGTCTACAGTGAAACGTGTGCCTCTTGTAGCTTTAGAACATGAGGAAAAGAAGAAATTATGTTAATTAAATAATGAAGTTTTAACATTTAATATTTTGTGAGGTTAAACCACTATATCTATGTGATGAAAAGTTATGAACCTTTGATGGTCCTCACCTGGTTCAGCCATAGATCGTGGTTCTAAAGGGAAGAAGAGCAGAATTATTAGATTTAATATAATTATTTTTGCCAAAATTTATTTTTCCTTAAGCACTAAATATAAAGTTTGACCTTCTAAATATGATGAAATACTCTTTTCATCCAATTTTCTGTTTAAGGGGAGGTGAAGACAGCCAGGCCTTTTACTCAATGGTATGTCAAGGCCACTGAACAATGTGAACACTCATGAGCAGTGTTGAAACTTGGGAATAGGAAATAAATTCTCCAGGTAGCTGGGTGGGGTTTTTTTTCAGTATTGGCACAATTTTATTTTGTCTTGAAGACAATTTCTGAAACTCTGATCCACATGAAATCAAGATATGAGGAACCATTGTTTCACTTAGGTTTACTTTAGTGTGGTATTTAAGGAATTTCTGTTGAATTTTCACAATTTCAGCATTTCAATGACTTAGAGAAAATTGCAGATGTTCTGACTACATTTGAAAATTAAAATACAGTTGTAATAAGAAATTCACAGTGTTGCTATGTTAGCAATTTTGTTGCTTGCCTGTATTTTATTAGACACAATATTTTCACACAGGAAACATACTTTTCTGTAATATCCTAAAATCTGGAGAGTCTTCTATCAGTGTTCCTTCTCTATACCATTCAACCTTTGGGGAAGGAGCTCCTTTCACCCGACATTCAAAAACAACAAGCTGCCCCTCAGAAGCTGAAATATCCTGTAACATCTATTAGAGAAAATGAATAGACAGTCAGTAAATGTCTTAATGGTCTGGATGTAATACTGATTTCAGTAAGATTTAATAAAGCCACTTAAACCCTTGAATGGCTTAGGAAAACCTTTTTTTTTTTTTTTTTTTTTTTTTGAGAGCTCATTTTTAGTTATCTCTCTTTACAGTTATCTGACCTCTACTTTTCAAATATGTCATAGAAGAAATTACCTTTGTAAATACAGGAGCAGCAATTATAGGTCTTCCATCCAGTCCTTGCAAGTAGTTAGTGGGGCTTTGAGCCTGTAGATTGCAAAACATCACAAGATGATGTTTAGGTGTGCAGACCTTATTTTTCATATACAACAGAAAAGTGCTTTTGGAATGACATAAAAAAGATGTTGATGGATGAAGTCCAAAGCAAAATACCTAATGCAATGAACAGAAATTCTGTTGTGGACAACTGCTGGTGATCTTCCTGGATGGGATAACAGGAAAAATGCTGTTAATACTTTATTGCCTTACTCAGTTAATCATGGTAAGAAAAGCTTTAGGACAGTGTATTGGAACATCTGTGGGCTGGGTGGCTGCCAGGCTCAAAGCTGCAGTTCAACAGCAAAGCAAATGCTAGAAAATCTGGGGTTTTCACAAATTGTAGAAGAAACACTTTATTAAGAGCTTGGTCTTAGTCCTTGAAATTCACCATGATGTCCCCCCTACCTGTGTGGCTGGTGTTGACACAGTCTGGACAAGTACAGACACAGGCTGAACCTCAGCTGATAGTGCCTTGGAGGTTTCTTGGTGCTTGGTTGCAGTTCTGACAGCAGGAGATGCTGAATTCACAGAGGTGTTGGCTGGCTTTGGTTTTCTGTGAAAAATTAACCAAGAACAAGTTCTCTAACTCAAAACTAGAGCTGTGTGTGTGTCCCTAAGTCATATCTGTCTCAGTCACATGTCAAGCCCAGCCTCACTGCTGGGATTGAATTCCTCTGGATCTAAGCTGCTCTGTTCTCCTAGGTAAAGCTGCATTTGGTATGTCAGCCTGCATACCCAGCCACTCTAAGATCTTGCTTCAGCCACACCAAATGCAATGAATGGCCTGGCTTAACCCAACTGTGGCTGCTGCTGGCTCAGAGCAGCATGAGAAAGGAAAGCTGCTTCCACAGAGGACACTGCTGGTTTCTGTTTTGTGAAGAGTTGGGCCTCTAAGGTAATGTAAATACCATGGTTTGCTTGGATATAGATTCAGTAATTAATTGCTGAAAAATAAAAAAGAGACATGCTTTCTGACCAACATGTCATCAATTTTGCTAGGGTACAGATTGGCACGAGTTGACCCTTTTTCATTTATTGCTAGGTGAAATAAAACAGACAGTGAGCAGGTGGTCTTTTAATTCAGTTTGAAGTCCCCCCAGGAAATCTAGCCTTCAAAACAGAGGATGCTTTACTCAGAGTGAACGTACAACTGTTGTGATCACTGATTTATCTTTTGAACTTTTTTTAGCACCTTTTCTCATATTGACTCCCTTTAGTTACAGGTATTCAGATTGGTTTGATGGCAGCTGGAAGCTAAGCAGAAATGAAGACATTCTTACTACACCCAAACCTGGTCTTTCATAATGTGATCATTTGAGGACATCCTACTGTGATGTCAGAGCAGCATTCTGAGAAAAAAAATTACCTCACAATTTGATCAGGTAAGTGATTTAGAGATATCATCAAGTGATCAGAATCATGGTCAACCCTACATTGACACCTAATGAGATTAATGTGGAAAAAAAAAAGCCTGTGACATTTGGACAAGCCTGAGCTAGAATGGAAAACTTCACAATTCATCCCAAACTGATTAGCAGTATATCCCAAGTCTGAGACTTTCTTGACCTTAAGTTTTATAAAGCCCCTAACATTTATCAAAGTCCATAAACCAATTCCATCTGGAGTACTTTATAACCTTGAAGTTTAAATTGCATACAACAGGATTTGCTGTCAGCCTGAGGTCTTCAGTCAAACACACTGCAAATGTCTTCTCTTTGCATTTTAAAAAACTGGCATTTGTAATGAGTGTAATTCTCCTTAGTGATGGAAAAAACCAACAGGGTGCATAAATCTATCTGATTAGGGCCTCTTTTATCAAGCATTGCTTGCTTTTGATGTTGAATCTGTGCATACAAAGGAGTTCAAAATAAAAGACTGATTATTTTAGTTTTCAACCAGTCTGACTCCGCTTCTAGTTAATAGAAGGATTTTGATTCTGAAAGATTTTTAACAGCATTGGATCAGGTTCTAAATCATCAGGGGATGGATTTCATTTAGGAAAAATAAATATTTCCCAGATTTTAGATTACATCTGGCATATTTTCTCTTTAAGTAGTATTTTATACTATCACTTTAGTTCACTCTAGTGCATGTCTATTAATTTCTTTAACTTAAATCTGAATAATTAATCTCTACCTATATTCTGCCAAAAACCTTTTGTTTTTTCATGTGAGAAACTGTACTGCATTCTTTGTCAAGTCAGACACTTAAATCAGCATTTAAGCTGATCTAGTCAAATGGCTTTTGTTTTAGTAAATTAATTTTAGAATTTTTTCAATCTTTATGGTAACATATTTCCTTTTATATTAATATTTAATAATAAAATTTCGATTCTTAATCCAAAGTTGAGGATACAAAAGCAAACAAATGTTTGTTCCATACTATTTGTAAAGCAAACAAGCACACAAACAAAATCCAACCCACCAATCCAAACTAAACCTAAACAGAATGATGTCTCGAAAGCTGCAAACTAAAATGTCTGCACTTGTGAGTTTTTTAACTATAAGAAATATGGAAGGTGTAATTGATTTTAAACTTACTGATCCATTTCGTCTTTGATAATTTCACCTTCAGAGTCAGAAGAAGAGATGCCTGTTGGAAAAAAAAAATAATTTAGTAGAGAAGTTTTGAGTTTTTCTCTGAATGATACAAACCTTTATTCAGATTTCCTGTAGACCACTCTATGGGTATGTGTTACAAAGCTGTGCCCAGACCAAAAGATCCCATTGCAGGAGAAGTGAACCACGTTCCATACTGTGCAAGGTGCAGAACTGCTGTTGGGATAAGGCAGGTTTGGGAGGAGGAAGGAGAGCAACGTTCAAGAGTGAATGAGTTCCTGGGTGTTCCTTGGGTTCTTTTTCAAATGCCACTATGATTTAGTCCGTATTTGTTGTGAATCAAGTATGAGCTTTCTTCTCTCAGACACCTGATACTATCAGATATAAAGGGAAAAAAAAGAGACCTGGAATTGTAGCTGTTATTCTCCAGCTAGTGCCTTGTACCACGATGTGAAGAAGGTACTTGCTCTTTTTACTAACTGCTGTCACTTACTGAGACATTTTACACTTCTGATTCTGCCTTCGCTGTCTTGGAATTTGCATTTTCTCTGCAGTTCCTGCCAGTGAGCATCTCCATCAGCCATGGCTCCCACCCAGCACCCACTGAGCTGGGTAAAAGCAGACCTTGGCCCCTGCCTCGAGAGTTTGTAAATGCCTGCCAAGCATAGACATCTCCCATTGATGTCAGGGGCAGTGCTGAAAAAGGATTTGTCCTTTCACTGTCAAATTAGAGTCGTGGAAGAAGAATAACAACAGAACTCAATTCATCTTTTGGGCAGTGCTTTAATTTATGAATGGCCCCACTGTGCTCAGTGATGGTGCTCACAGTATGCTTCTCTGAGAGAAAAAGAAAAAAAAATCCTATGTGTTTAAGTTTATAGTCATGCTAGCACAATAATGGATTCAATCTCAAATCTCACCCAAGAAAATGTAAAAAAGAAATATAATAAATAGACCACTCTTAGGCCTTCTAGGTACACTAAAAAGCATAAGGAGAAAGAAAATATACCTAAAACTCCAAATATATATTCTGTTTGATTTACAGCATCTACTGGGCATGTAGAATATAAAATTAATGGCATATTTCTTTTGATTACAAGGTCACAAGAAAGAGTTTAGAGGAAGCTGTCCTACATTCAATTTGTAATAATGACTGTAGGGAAAAGGGATTAATAAGAATTAGACACAAAGTTTCATTTCTTACACTTCTGTAGAATTTCACAGATGAAAAAATACAAGGTAGTTTCAGAATCAGAATATTTTTAGAGTTTGATCTTGCAGTGAGATATAAAATCTCTGGGAAGTAACACAATAAAATGTAAGGGTTGGTCTCTTGTCTGAAGAGTGTTTTACACGAAAATAATAATATTAGTAATGATGGAAAGTGTTGACTCCTGCTATGGTTTTCTTATGACAAAACGATCACAGTTAGCAAACAAGATACATAATTATATCTTAATCCTATGACCAGTTTCAACCATCAGTTTCTGCAACACTTGTAACATTACCTTCTATGTAAATCTCTGCAGAAGTGGAGTCTGTCCCATAGATGTTGGAAGCAAAGCACGAGTAACGCCCCGTGTCCTCCTCAAAAGCTTCAACAATGATCAGAGAGTGTCGGTCACCTGTCTGGATAATTTGAATGTCAGGTGAGTTTTCAAGCTCCTTCCCTTCACAGTACCACCTGCAAAGCAAAAAGAAATTGTTTTTCAATGCAAACAAGTTGATGACTAGGATGATAATGTTTGAAGTTTTTCTGATGATAAAATTGGTAGGTTTAGCCTGAAGGTTCTGACAAAGTACTGCAGGTAAGTGTTGAATCAACAGCCACAGGAATAAAATATAGATGATTTTCATAACAGTCAACAAAGAGTAAAAGAGCTCTGAATTTGGAACACTGTCAACCCAGCTCTGAATTTCTCTTGAGGTACAATCAGGCCTGTGTAGTGGCTTAATGTGCAGCAAAAACCACACAACTCTAAGTTAACAAATATCCCTCAAACCTGTGTTTCTTAAGTTTCTGTTAATTTAGAATGTGACTGAAATTTGTCTTTGTTTTGTCATATATTTAACGTATCTGCTTTTTATAAAAGATGGCAGAAGTGTATCACAAGGTAAGAGAGTTGATCTATTGCAATAGGTACTTGCACACAGAAACAGCCAGTGAGACAGCTGCCCCTGGAATGCTGTTCTGCACGATATTGCTGTGTTCCTCTTCAAACACTGCTACATATCCAAGAATCTGTTGGGCCCTCTAGAGCTTTCACACTCTCAGCTCAGGGATTCCTCAGTCCCTCAGCGTTCAGAAGGGTTGTTTCAGTGGAAAATGCAGGAATCCACACAAAAGGAAAGCAGCACCTTCACAGAGAGCTCTAGAGGATGTGTCACTGGCAGAAACCACCAGCTCACTCTGAGCTAGGAGGAGGGGAGGGCAGGACTGGTGGATGCTGGTTACAAGGCAGAACAGAAGCACAGAAAGCAGGTGGGTCTGCAGAAACAGATTCAAATTAAATCTAGGCTTTATAAAGAAAATGTAGTGTTGTGTATCAAGATCCAGAGTTAAATGTTTGATATAATATTCAGAAATACCTGTAATTATAGATAACTAGCTAAATTTGAAAAGCCAAACTTAACTGCATTCATCTTCACTGAAACTTCTCTCATGAAGATTGTAGATGTATAGATAGACATAAAATGCCACTAAAGTATTTGTATTTTCTTACTGTGACTTTCTTAATTACATGTGATTAGCTACTGCATCTTCTGCATGTGAGGGTGGGAGCTGTCATACTAGCAATATTTTTTATTCAATTGACTTTTAAAGAATTAATAATCATTTAATCTGTCTGTTATGGTAACTTGGTAAAAGAACCTGTTAGCATTTGACTGGTACTACAGAAAACAAGATTGTGGAAAGGAAAGAATAGGTTTTTAAGTAAGAAGTCATAATAATTAATATCTTCTGTCTTACACTAAAAGGTACTTCAATGCATTTCCATCTCAGATATTTTAGAAAAACATGAATAAATAAATTTTTTTGATCACCCAATATCAGAACTTTTTAACAAGTTCGTGCTACAAATTAAGCATGGAGAAAACCCCAAATTAATATATTGAAAAAAAAATATCTCTAAGCAGTCCATATGAGCAGAAACCCAGACTATAACAGAAGTATAATACAGAATTGAGGAAGGAGCCTCAAGGAGTCTCTGAGGTATGGAGGAATACAGATCTAGCACTTAAATGCTGATTCTGTAGCTGAGCAGAAGAGCAGACCCTATTTGTGCCCATGAGTCTGAGCCATCCAGCCCAGCTTTCTCACAGCAGACAGGGAATTCCCTGCATTTCATTCACACCATAGGTGCCCTGAGCTACCTTCTGTCCGTGGACACTGCCTAGGACTGCACTTTACTCCCAGTAGCTTTCAGCAGCCACTCATCCTGTTTCCCAAACCTCAGTGGAGCTTGTTGGAGATGCAGACAGTGTTTTGGCCACCAACCAAACCCATGGAGCATGCAGCACCTTTGGAAGGTGGAGAGGCAGCTGTGCTCTCACAGAAGGGAGCAGTAACAACAGCACAAATCCAAGGATGCCAGGTGAGCTGGCACATGTGGAAGGACGAGGAAGGAGCCCCTGGGTGTTGTGGCTCAGGTTACAGATCCACCTAACCCAGCACACTCTCCTGCCAGTGGCCCAAAGCAGACACTGAGGGGAGGGTGTAAGAACAGAGTGAACATATACATGTGTGTATTCACTTATTGCTCTGGAGTGTGTAACCACAAGTTGAAGAAACTTCTTTCCCAAGGTGCGAAGCAGCACTTAAAAATAATTCTAAAAATGTGAAATCACTGGTCTTAAAATCATAATTTATAAAGTACCTCTCTCTTTAAGGATTTCATGATCCCAGTACCATTATCATTATTTTCCAATAGATTAGGCTTTATAGTTTCTTGCTAACATTTATTTTGAAAATACTAATCTTTATTTATGTTAACTTTATTTTGAAACTATTGGTTTGCATTTCCGTTCAAAATATGTTTCCTTTAAAAATAACTATCTTTCTACCATCTTCTGGTTGACTTTTAGTGGTCTTATTCTGTCACAGATCTGTCAGATACTCTAAAACAAAACTCTTCAAAGAGAAGAAACAACTACATCTATTTTAAACTTTGCCCATAATGGCTTGCCCAAATCTGGAATTTTTACCACTAATACTTAGATACAAAGGACTTTTTTGGTCTGGTTCCCCAGAAGTGAGTGTCACATTTTCTTTTCTGTTCAGTGCTGTCCTCACACACGTGTAGGTACAGACACCACAGCTCGTAGTTGGCATCCAGAACACAAACCTCCATTGCCTGGAATAGATGAACAACCCTACCTGGAGCCAGTAGAGGAAATATTTAGCAGTCCCAAGGGAGAAGTATGGTAATGTGCATTACAGGGTCGATTGAAAATATCCTTTGACAATTATTAGTGCCTTTTCAAGTTCCAGACTTGGGAATTATATAGGATTCCTGTGATACTGAAGGGAGAATTTTTAAAAATTCTCTTTACATTATGGTTTATTCTACTGTTGTTCTCAAGAACTGCAGTTAGTCATCATTGAAAATGTTCACATCAGGAGAGAAGGTTCCTGCAGTTGTGTGACTACAGGCACAAATTTGGTATATGAATGTACAAGTTGCCTTTTAGGTGTGTAATTCATGCAGGCAACTGTGTACTTTGAGACATGAGTCATGGCACTTACTCATGTCTTTTTATATACCTACCCCATGCCTCTTCCTTATATTGTAGCCTTGTTTGAGCGTGTGAGCCTTAGCAGATATGAATAAGCATTCAAGAGAATACCCATGTTCTAGAATTTGATTTCATTTCCAGCAGCATCTTTTCAGAGCATTAAAATAACTTGCATAGTACAGTGATATTCTATTTTTGTGTCCATTTAAATGTGTTTCCTTACTGAAGTGGCACATTGGGCAAAACACATTACACGAAATTCTGTGATATAATTGCCATTAAGATAGAATTCACTCTGTTACTGATCAGCTTTTCCAATTAACCTGTTGTGTTTGTGCGGAGTTAAGTCTGTATCATACTTTTTGTGAGGTGCAATTTAATTTTCCTATAAGAAAATTTTAAAATACCATGTAAGCTAATCTTTACATTTCTCTTTTTAGTATACAAGTATTATATTCCTTAAGTAGACTCGAACTGTGAAGCAGGATTAAGTTAATTGGTTTTTTTGCATTTATTTTTTCCTTTGGTTAGTCACAAATTTGCAGCATCAGTAATTTAAAACTTCAGGAATAAACTCCTGTTTCAAATCTGTGTTTAGTTCTCTATGCAGTGTGTTCTGTAGTCACCCTTTTCAGCATAATGTTCAAGTATTTTAAGATTAAGTTGGAAAAAGGAGCACGTTGTGTGAACGTTGTCTTGTTGTAATGCTTTTAAGTCAAAAGCAATGGTCTGCTGTGAAGTTAAGCTTCCTGGAAAACTTTGGTGTGGTGTATCTACTCCTTCCTTGTTAACATTTGATTTTATACTTAGCATGAAAACATCGTACATGGTAGCAATGAAATGTCAGCTCCAGGGGAGTTCTGACATTGAGATACGTGGCATGGCTGAAGTAGCAATACTCTGCCACTGACATTTCACTCCTGCCATGGATTGCAGCGAGAGCTTCCTCATGCGAGGGAGGCTCACATTCAGCACAGGCAATGTCATCCCCTGTGCCAAATTCATCCTAGAGCTTAATCCATTGACTTGACTGGAGCTGAATGTAAGAGAAGTTTGGCTGTAGACTGAGCACTAAAACAGAGAAATGCTTTCATTTGGCAGCCAGGAAGAAAAATCCTAATTAATCTTGCAGAGTCTGAGTTTCTAAAAATATGTGATTAGTTGCAAGTCTGGTCTGTTCAAACAAAGCAGCATAAAATGCAGCTTTTAGGTTTTGTATGCCTATGTTAAAGAATGTTTTCATGGAAACCTTATGACATACAGCCTGTTTTTAGAACATTAAATCCTCATGACACTTCCATCATAGCCATGTATGCCAAACCATGCAATGTGATTCATCAGTAAAATTAACCTAAGAGTGATGTGCCAAACATGTTTGGAAAAATGTAGACACCTCTGAACCTGAGGAAAAAAGGAGTGCTCTCCTCACAGAGGGGAGTAAATGTCACACCTACCATTACTCATAGAGAAGCAGAGCTGTAGAAGGGAGCGTGAGAAGGAGGTCATCAAACACTTTGGAAATACACCACACATTTCTCTCAAAGGTTTGTTTCTAACCCACAGTGCCTACAGAACAAAGCAATCAGCAGGAATTGCAGTAGTGCTCTTTAATTGCCAGCTAAGGTGTGAGCTAGCTGGAGGCACACATTCTGTGGTATCAGTCTGCAGCTGATGACACTGAAAAATTAGTCACTTCTCCCAGAAATTTCTAGATGGGTTGGCCAAATGAGCTTCTCTGAACTGTGGGCTTGTTACATTAAGGCTAAGTTACCTTTAAAAACAATTGGGCAGGTCATTCTCAATTCAGCCAAGAGGACTTAACTTTCCATGTTCAGATCAGTTCCCCATTTCATCTCTTGCTCCACCATCCAGTATTTTTTTCCCTCAGCGAGCCCTGGTGCTGGATAGTTACGTATCACACCTGTAATGCTTTATTGTTGCCATTGTTTGGTAATTTGATCAATAATCAAAATGGTATTTTGACCCTGATCCATGACGAATGTAATTTACACCATCTTTTACATCAATTTGCTTCAGTACTATCTTGCTTTCAAACATGGTATCTGCCCTTCATATTTTCCAGTCCTTTCTGTCCCTGTGATCAGCTCCTTTCTAAATATCCTGTCTCTAATTTCTCTCTTGTAATCCCCATTACATCAGTTTAACCATCAGACTGCTCCTAGTGTTGACTGATTAACTGCATTACAGAGCTTGCTGAATCCTGTTCTTGTTTCACAATGCTCTGGGTTCCCACAGTATGACTTCCACTTTGTAATTGTATCTAATATATGCATTATAAGTCACTTGGGATCCCTTTCTGTTATTAAGAAGTCCATTTTAAGTCAAAGGTCATTAAATTTTCTTTCATCAGTTGATACCTTGGCAGTAGGTCCTTTCCTGGGACTGCTGATTTTTTAATTTCTTTTACCTATCTATTACAATCCTTCTGTCCTTGCCCAGCTCCACAGACACTGAACTAACTCACCAGAAACCTTGGGAAACTCTTAGCCTCCAAGTAAGACATTTAGCAATTCTGAGCACAGTTTCACAGTCCCACAGCTATGGCCAACAACTGTGGCCTTCACTCTTTCGGAAGCTTTGCACAGCAGATCAAAGATAATCACTATTTTTAGGGAGAAAATGCTGCATTCTTCTGGTCCCCATGATTAATGGTACACAAACCCCAAAGTACATTCTGTTTTCTGGTTTCCTTGTGCTGCAGCAGTGACTAATACGGCCACGATACATGGAAGCATGTGAATATTTATCACTCATTCAAGTGACAATTTTTGCACCCTCTCTTAATGTTAGTTCTGCACAGTGGTGGAGTTGAAAGAATCTTGGATGAACATGACAAAGTTTTGTTAATAAATAATTATGATCAGGAAACTCTTCAAGGAGCTAACATTCCCAGCTTTCTCCTTAATATAGCACACACAAACACAAGGGAGAGAGAGTTCAGAGTTCTCCCCCTTGTGACTTATCTTTTATTTTTTTAGTTAAAACTGTAAAAGTGAAAGCTGAGTCTGATCTTTTTCTTGAGCTGTAACTGCTTGGGACTAACTTTCCCTAGGGCACTTCTTTCTCCCTGTCCCTCATTTCCTATATCTGATGGATGCTTATTCTACAGAAGTTAGTAGCTCTTGTATTGAATGGCATTCACATAAGTAGCTTATTTAATTAATCAAAATTACCAAAATCAAATGTTGAAATAGAAATTTCAACTAAAAAGCTTCAGTTTTGTTGTGGCACAAAGGGACCCAAGTTACAAAGATATCCATCACCCATTTCTGTGGAACCAAGTGGTTCCTGAATTGGGTGTACAGGCATCCTGCTCATCCCTGGATATCTGCAGGATGAGCTGTAGTTCCTGGCTTCTCCAATCTGCCCGTGCAAGCCTTCAGTGACTTTATAGTGTCAGCTTCTAATTCTGCTGGTTGTTAAACACCTAAACTTGGATGACATGAGCACCTTGTCACTTTTATGGATGTCAACAGCACAGACATGACTGCTGGTATAAGGACAGTGTTGTGGCCTTCTGGAAAAACACCTGAATTGAACATTGTGTGTTGGGGTACAGTCTATGAACAAGCAATTCTGGTTCGAATGTGAAGAAACCAGATTGAGTTTGTGTACACGTTCAGATACATAAGAGAAGATAATTTCATTTGTCTTTGCATTATAAGGTATGAGTGATAAAAGGGGAAAAATAATTTCTCACTTCCACTGACATTTTTATTATCCAAAGAATTTATCAAGGCAAGTGCCTGGAGAAATAAGCAAAAGAAGTGTTCAGAGTATTGCTTTATAAGCAAGAGAAGTGTTCAGAGAGTGTTGCTAATATCTAGGGGATGATATTTCCTGTTTGTTTTCTTTTAAAAAAAAAAAAAACTGAATTTGTAGCACTGTTTTCTCTTTTAGTCAGACTCCTCTATGAGTATATGGGTTGGACACACTACAGCATTTGTAATGGCATAAGCTCCACCAAAGGAATGCCTCAAAACTATTAATTAGAGTGAGTTTAGGCTGAAGCATAGTAGAAATAATATTCTTCCCAAACAAAGTATTTCCCACCTGCACACACCTACCATTACAGAAATACAAAATGACAAGTGCAGAATATGTTTACCTGACTTCAGGTGCTGGGATTCCTACCACAATGCAGTCCAATTGCACTTTGGATCCTTCAGGAACTTCCCTGCTCTTCAGTTTTTGAGTGAAGCGTGGTGGCTGTCCAATGGGCTCATCAGAATATGCAGATGCAGAGTCTGACTCTGTTTTCAGCTCTGCACTTGTTAATTGACTGATAGATTCCAGGTTTGCTGCCTGTTGATCATCTGTTTGTTCAAAAGTTTTCTCTGCTTTGTTTTCCAAGTCTTGAGGTGTTGGAATGGAAAGCCTTTCTCTGTTTTCTGATGTGAGAGACAGGCTAGAGCTCCCTTTTTGAGCAGACTTGTTCTTCGAATCAATTTTACTCTTGTAGTTTTTGCATGTTCGGGGTCGTATTCTTTCAGAGTTGTGGGCTTTGAAAAGTGAGGAGAGCTCCTCAATGAAATCTGCCGCCTTGTTTAGGAATTCCTTTTTGGATTCTGATTCAGAAGGGAGGTGGTGTTTCTTTAGATCTTGAGAGCTCCCTTTGGACCCCTTTGTATTTCTGACATGTTCCTGGCAAAAGTTGGCGTGCAGGCCATTGTCTGATGTTTTCAGAGCTGTAGACTGAGCCATTTGTTTGTGTTTTCCCGTGGTGTTCAGCTGATCTGGGGGGCACTGTGAATGTGCCTGAAGCTCATCCTGTTTAGTTTCCAGTGGATTCTGATCAATAGCTTGTCTTGCCAGGTTTACACTTTCATCAAGCTCTTCTTGGCTCAAAAAGGCAGACAGATCTGGGAGGTCATCCTGGGCAGCTACCTCATCTGAATCACCAGAAGCATTGGCATAGTGGAAATTATGAGAAACTGGCTCTGATCTGCTCCTTTCACTCCTCCCTTGGTGCTTAGTTTCTGCTAAATAACTCTCTCTCAGAAGCTGAGATATTGAAGTTGAGGTTTCTAAACTGTCGTCTTGCATGCTGCCAACAAAAAGGACAAACAGGACCATGCCTTAACAATAGCAATTTTTTGATTGAACATAATGACAGGCAGAACACAACATTTTCAAACTTCATCTGTGTGCTGAATACTTAGAAGTACTTGCAATACTTGCAGCATAAGGATGGCCTTGTGTTAAAGGCCTGCTTCTACACATCCAGCCAGCCACTGCTGCCTTTACCCAGTAAAGTTCATCTGTCATCACTTTCTACTGTCAGTAGCCTCGCAAAAAGTAACTGAGAGTGGGGTATTTTCTACTCTGTTCAAGGCAAAACATCAACTACAGAGCTATTAACTGAGTTTCAATGTCAAATCTTCATCATTGCTGATGTGTGTTTCTTAGCTAAGAAGCAATCTCATCAGATTAGATTAAGTGATGGATGTTTCAGGGACTGAAAGTTGTTGAGAGTAACAGTACTTTAAAGTGAAGTAAATTTAGCTTGAATAGCACGGAAGTAGTAAGTAAATGAACCCTCAAAATCATAAGAAGGATGTGAGGAGAAAGGAAAAAGAACTAAAATATTCTATAATGACAATTTTTCATGCATTATAAGAAGCTGTAATGGGTCTAAATGTTCCACAGCTTCTTAAATCCAGCATTAATTCTAATAAGCTATTTAAAGTAAGTAGAGAACTATGTCATTATTTATTGAAAATAAGTAGAGAACCGTGTCATTATTTGATGCAAACATAATTTGTACTACAAGGCTTTCAGAATCATGTTCTTAGGTCATCCTGATTCTGAAAAAATGTACCATATGAGATGAGAGCATCAGGAGGCCCATACTTAACCTGTATGCCTGATAAGCAAAGCTAAAGCATCCCTTTTGATACTTAAGCAAGTGTTAACTGTGTGGTTCTCCCTTTTATTTACATGAGAGCCATGAAGACTGCAGAGGAATTCAGATGCCCTGATAATACCCTCATCTTCTGGTGTCCTAAATATGAAGATAAATGACTGCTCTTTACCCCTTTCAGAGAGCTGATTCCTCACAGATACTGAAACAAGTGCATGACTGTTCACTGGATCTGTCTCTCAGACTATGCAGTGATTATCTCTCTCCTACTTCATTTATGGCGTGGCAAATCTTGCTGCAGTGGTTTCAGGCATTCCTACCCCAAGCTGTCTGGTTTTCACCCTGCAGAAGGTTCTGTTCCTGTCGTGACATCAAGAGAAGAGAACATCCATGCCCCAGAACTGTCCATGTCCATTCACAGCCTTGTGTAACAGCTGAAGTTATCAGGGATGCAAAAGTTAAAGAGGTATTTCTGCTGTGAAAGGCTTTGGGCTTTTCTAGTGGGACAGTTGTCCCTGGAAAAGGGATGCTTAAGAACAAATGAACTGGTAATGTCTCATACTGCTGCAGTATTTCTTCCTGGAATATGAGTGCCAGCCCTTATTCTTTATTTACAAACAGGAAGGTTTTAATTTAAACTGTTTATATTCTTCTTCAATGAATGAACATACAGCTATCATAATCTGATGTGCATTTGAGACCTTAATCCCTCTGCTCAAGATAGGTTTCTTTATACTGAAATCCTCTTCCTTATGTAAATATCAGGCATTTTATATTTATTGATTTTGCTTTATTTTCATAATTTTAAACAAATAAAATCACTAAGACTACAGAGGCACCCAATCAAAATATTGCTAAGCTTGTACCTGTACAATGAATGAGAAATAAAATACCATGTGAATTGTAGGCTTTTAAGCATGCTGTGGAGTCCCTGCAGCTGAGCCAGGGTCTGTGATACCAGCTGAACACTTGGCATTAAATTATCTGGTGCAGTGTTTCAGTGAAGCTGATGCACATAGAGAACACTGATTTGGGAAGCCCACATGAAATAATATTGTGAGCTGTTTCATGATTGGACAGAGTTTATAATTTAACCTCTTAAGAGTGCAAAGAGTTCTCCATGAGGCTTAAAGTTCCTGCTCAGTGGAAACTGCTTTTGCTTGCTCACCTTTAACTTCTTGGGCAGCTGTGCCCCTTGGTGCAGCTGAACGTGTTTCAGGGGCTCTTGTAGCCTGTTTGTGGCTGTGACTATGTGCTGTAAAGGTCACAGCCAAAGCTACAGTTTCAGCTCTCAAGAGTTGAAATACATTCTAACAGAGGGAGTTTACAGCCTGGAGGACAGACCTGTCCCATGAATGAAGTGCAGCCCAGAACCTAGAACCTCCCCACGTGTGGCTGTGGCTGAGTTAGAACATCCAGTCCTTTGTATGTTTACAGTGGAAGGCTGTATTTTACATGGCTGGAGAAGTGTGTATTTTACAAGGTGCAAAATTCAGATTGCTGCATTTCTTGGCCACTCTTTCTGCAGCATTTCAGAATGGCACATCTTCATCTCACTGTCTGTAAAGGTCATCAGAGCTGAAAAAAGATGCTGCAGATTTTTAGAGGACACTGGATGCTCCAAGTAGGGAAGGAATACTGTGTGATCAAAACCTGAAGTCAAATGAACTTGAAGAATTCCTATAATGGTTTTGTCTAAAGAGTATATGGAAATTATCTGACTGAGAGTATTCAGGGTTTCATTTGCCCCTGTTGCACAGACATAAATGCTATTTCACAGTGATATTATCTGTTTCAACAGAGGTTGATAATCACAGTGTAGCTTTTCTGCAGGAAACCATAGTAAAGCAACTCTGTGTTCAGTATGGTTATTTGAGACTTTATTCTGGGTATATTTATCACTTTGTTCTTGCATATCTTCTATTCATCTTCTGATGAATTGAAAGCATTGAAATGTGAAAGAAATAATTTCTGTTAATTTGCTTAAGGAGTATTACTGCAACATGAGGAGCTACTCTCAAAGATGTGTTTAGATGTGTTTAGGCAAAATATTTTCATAATTATAGCTTGAAAAACCCTAGTGAGGAAGCCACTGTTTGATAGCAAAGTGAGGAAAACAAACAGTTCCCCAGCAAAGGACCTGGAACAACTTCCTTCCTTCTGCCCATTGGTGCAGAAGAGGTAGAAGGGAGCAGAGTTCTCCTTCTAGAGCTGGGAAGCAAGATATTAATGAGAACGAACCTGATGCCAATTTCTTAATAGTTAGAGGGCCATCACTTTTCTTTAGAGCTCACTCAGGGTCAGAATTTTATATCTAACTCTTCTCTATTTTCAATTTGTGTAGAAGATTACTTTTTATTCTATTTTTAGTAATGAAGTAGTTGGGTTCTAGTCAAAGGTAGCATTTTGAGGCAGTGCTTGTCTACTGAAATTTTAAATTATTTGGAATTATTTGATATTTTTACTTTAATGGAAAATGTTAAGTTTCAGTCAGTGTTGCTGTGAAACTGCTGGTAAATCCCATTACAGTTATTAATTCTGCCTTGCTTATGTCTTGAGAGATGTCCAGTTTGTTGGGGTTTTTTTGTTTGTTTGTTTGTTTGTTTTTTTGGTGGTTTTTTTTTGTTTTGTTTTTTTTTTTTTCTAAGACCTGTGCTAATTGTAGTGTAATTGCAGATGTCTCTTATCTGCAGGTAAGTGCAGATAGCTGTGTTGAGCAGGCAGGAAGGACAGACTAGCAAAAGCACAGTAGGCAGCAATCTGTGGTGGCAACGAAAGCACCAGTGATTTTGCCGACTGGAAAAGAGTCGTAATGAACCTGTATCAGGGGCAGGAATTGCATTGCTGGTTACAAGTAATGTCTCTAAACTGGCATTATTTAGGGGGAAATGGGGTGACTGCCACCAGCAGCCTGCAGCTCTCTACTCTTGACTGGCTCATTAGCTCCAGCACCAAACCACAGTGCCAGGGCATCTTTGGCTTTCCTGGGACACCAACTGTAGTGATCTGGGCTCCTGCTATCCTGAAAGGCACCAGAGGATGCCATGAGCAAAACTGACTCCATGAATTTCTTCACTCTGCTAATTCAGTTTCCATTAGGCAACTATTTGAAGAAGCTTTGAGTTTCCAGGAGCCTATGGTTATGGCAATGTTCTCTTACTAGCCAAGTGATATTTAAGATTAAATATTCACAAAGGTAGAATAAGCTTCCACAGTTGTTTTTAGCAGTGGCTTAATCTGAAAATTGTTACATGGAAGGGAGGAAATGTGTACTGCAGGGGTCTTGCATAATATGATACCAAACACTTTCATTTCTTCTTGTTTGAGTTTTCTTAGACTCATTCTTGAGTCACCACTGAAACAATCTGAACTTTTTCTACAGAAATAGCACTAGTGAAATCTCAGCAAGCTTAAGGGAATCCCAGATATATCAGATATGTATGTCCATTTTAGTTGGTGAGAACAGCTCATGAGAGCTGTTGGTGAGGATACTTGGTGAGAGTATCTCCATTTTAGCTGGTGAGAACAGTTTCTAATGCTTGACGCCCTAAAGATAATTTTTCAAACTCTCCTTCTCTGTGTCAGAATAAACAGATTATATGCAATTAAATTTAATGCAAAAAGCATTGGAACATCTTTGGCTTTCAAAAGTTAAAAGGTGAAATTTCAGTTGGCACAGTGCTTGCAGGAATTCTCACTGAGCAGTTGCCATTGTCACCGTTTCTGGTCCTGTGTGTTGACAAGCTGTGGCTGCTGCAGGACAGGCTGAGACTCCAGACACAGGAAAGGTTAGGCTGGAGTAGAGGACTAAGGTTGTGTGTTTGGGGGCGTGCATATGAGATATATTTAAAATAGTGTTTAGAAAACTGGGTGGTTTACTTTTCTGTTTTAGACACTTTGATGGCTTTGATTTCCATTCCCTGTAATGAGTCAGAAAGCTAAACTCCTAGTTCTAAGTAATGTAATTAAATATGGAAAATGGAGAATCTCCAGGCTCACGAGTGAACAGCTTCTCATGGAAACAATCCCTCAGAAAGGGGATGGGATAAATCCTCTCTCCAAGTTATTCTGCAGCAGACACTGCAGGAGCCCTGTGTGCACTTGGAGTCCTGCCCTGGCCCATGACCTCACTGTTACAGTATTAGACACCCTAAGAAGGAGGAAACACTCAACTCTGCTTCACAGGAAATGCACATTAAGAACTCTTTAACTTTTTCAACACTTCCTTTGTACTCTCATATAATGAAAAGACCTTTGGTTTTTCACTCTTATCACAGAAAGTCTTCCTTATTTCATAATTAATATTGTCCTTTAGTAGTTCTAAAAATGAGAACTGAGACCCTTTATCCCATGTCTCAAGTTCCTTTTTCCTCCTCAGTGAATCTCCTTGAACTGCAAGGCAAACAGTATCTTGAAGAAACAACTTCTCATTGAAACAAATACATTTTCAGCTGATTTTTAAATTAAAAGTTCGGAAAGAAAGACAGGTGATGGCTGTCTTTGAGGCCTGTCTGGGATGGTTCTCCATCCTCCTCTCCCAAAGACCTGTGCAGCCAGGCCTCAGGTATCCAGGTAAGTTCTGAGGGAACTTCAACTGTTCACAATGTAGGACAATTCAAGTAATGTATATAGTCCTCTTTCCTTCAAGGATTGCCCATATGAGAAAAAGTTTATATGAAAGGCCAAAACAGCTGCAGCAGAGATCCAACAATTTGATGCTGAATGTACATATGGAAGTCCTCAATGAAAATATAACTAACAGGCAACAATATTCATTTATCCTGGTTCAAACACACACACCACTCTGCTAGACTGCAAATCCTTTTTCATGGATTGTGAGCCAAATGATCTAAACTCAGCCATTTCTGTGAGTCCTGCTGGCAGTGTGTGGGAGCAGTGCACAAATCCACACATGCACATGGCTGAGGATTTCAGCTTGGGACTGAAACTACAGCTGAGCTCTCAGTGCTCAGCGGTACTGCACAGCTCAGCCTGGACTGACAAATTACAGCACTGCATTGGCACTGTAATGAGAATTTGCACAACTCAGAGTGCTGAGCAGAAGTATCTGTTCTCCCCCTGTGTTGGAGGGACACCAGTGTCAGGGACTCTCACACGAGTGTTGGTGACTACAGCACTGCCAGCTTGTGCAGCCAGACTCAGCAAGTGCAGACTGAAAAAGCAGGGCTGTGCAAACCACATGGCATTTGCACATCTCTTTGTCTGGAAATTTCAAATCCGTGGGCTGGTTGGATTTAAAATGAGATTCAGTTTTCCTACAAATACAGGTTCCCGGTGGAAAAGGGAACTTAAGTGTTAAATTAGACACAAAAGAAGTCTGGATTGCGTTTTTCTCCTCAGATTTTTCAGTTGTACCTTTCTTTTTTCATGGTCTCACTGCATTTCTTTTTATCCACTGTTCTGTCTTTTTTTATGTTTTTTCAACAGTCTTCCCTAAGAACATTGTAACATAAAAGCCCTCATATTTTAATCATATTTTCAAACTGCAATGTTTAAATGAGATTTATATTCTACATGAATAATTTGCCCATTCCTGTACAATATTCCTGTTTATGAAAACAAGCACTAAGCCACTTACGTTTTAAACAGAAAAGTAAACTGATTCTTTTTTCTTTCCCCCCTCATCCTGTGGTTTAGATTACAATTGAGGTTGCATTGCCCAATTACCTTTATGGTATTGTGTACATTTTTGACAAATTATCTTAATGTTGTGTTTATGTGCAAATATGCCTAGACTACTAATTGTTACTGGCTTTGGATAAAAAAAAAAATCCTTTTGTACCACATCAAGACCTGCTGTAAAGTCTCTAGAGAATGCACAGAAATAATAACCAGCACAGATCACACAGTTCCCCTTTGTGCTTGTTACTCTGCCATGTCCAAGACCTTTAATATCTCCTGAATTGACTATAAATATTCTTTGATATGTAAAACATTATTCTGCTCAGCTACAGGAACTACCACTCTATTGCTTTAGCTATTTCTGAAAGTAAAAAAACCACAAACTTAAGGACAGACAAAACCAAAGAAATATCCTGACCTTAGGAACCTTCAGGAGGTGTAGGAGAGGGAGAAGAGCAGAGTTGAAGTTTATGAAATTGTTCCATTAACGCTTGCTGATTTTGTTTTCACTCTTAAAGTCTAGAGCATCTTCACAAATGGAAACCTCATGACCGAAACAAAACTGCTGATAAAGTAATCAGTGTCTTTAGCATGATTTGTATAATGTTCTATTAACGTATGCTCAGGAACTACTCTGTTCTCTTGTCAATTGTTGATGTATTATTTGGTAACTTAACGTGGGCTTCTGATTACTGCTTAATGTTGCAATATATTGAGCCAAACATTTGCTACTGACAGTCAAATACTTTTCTGAGAGAGAGAAAGAGAGCAAAGGAGATAGTGAGCGCAAGGGTGAGAGCTATGCCCTTCTAGCAGGACTGTTTCTGCAGCTGTTGTGTACATTAATCCAGAGAGCAGATCTCCCTGAACTAAATATAGCCACAGGGGTCATTTTACATGACAGGATAAATAATTAAATAAATAGAAAGCATTTAACTATGGGGGTCACATTAAATTAGGTTTGATTTAGCTTAAGAAGGACTTCCAAATGATGGCATCTTGGTTTAAGTCTGAATACAAGAATGCATATATTTCACTCCTCCATTATTTCATGAAGGAAAGATGAACAGGAAGAGGAAAGAATCCCAGCAAGGAACTTTTCAGGTCATTAGAATCTTGTTGACTCTTTAGAGGAGTCAGACTGGCTCCAAGGGATTCTGAGAACCCCACCAATGCTATTCAGGTCCTTTATAATGCCGCAGAACACTGTTTCTCTTTCACTGCAATGCACATACCTCAGCATAATCTAAGTCGGTTTAAAAACATATTTGTTCCCTGTATATGCCTTACCAGCTATAATTAGCATTCAAATATACATGCTTGTCAAACCCTTCTGCTACACTCTGCAAAATCAAAATGTAGACCAATCTGAAATTGAGGGATTACCTTTTTTAATTCCTCCAGATGCTGCTGCCCAACCTGGCAGTGAGTAGCGCTGAGAGTTATCCAGAAGTGTGAGGTTAAAGTAAGGAAGCGAGGGGATTCTTGGAGTCCTCAGGAACAGAAACAGCTAGGAGTCCATAGAGTGAGGGAAGTTAACCTTCGTTATTGTGAGGATGGCTGTAAGGAGCTGGACAACCTGTCACCACCGGAGCAATAGCATTTGTCAGTTTGCAGGTCCCGAGTTATTTTGAGCAGCGTAAACCATGTGCCCGCGGAGCATTCCACCTCATTGGACAGGGAATCCGCTGCTCCCACAGCACCTATGGGCACCCAGTGCCTTCTCCTCGCTCATGCAACGGCCCCTGTAGATGCATATGTGGGTTTTGCTGATTCATCCAAGTGGCATTGTATCACTCTTGGCAGCTGCTTTACATTTCAGCCTTTTCAAATTACTATTTATCGCTCTTTCGTTAAGTTTCCATCAGAACCCGAAGGCTTCAGTCACAGGGAAACCCATCAGATGGTAACAATATAAGTTTTGCAACCCTAAAGGCAAGCTTAGAAAAATGTATTATTTAAATAGTAAAATATTCCTGACTTCTATGGAGTGTTTGGTTTAATAAATACGATGAAACAGTGCAGAAATCCTTCAGGATGACCTGTAACTACAGATCCTCAAAAACCTAGAACTTCTACATTTGTTATTGAATGCACACGAACTGTTGGAGGAAAAGCAATTAAAAGAGGTAATTGAAACTAAGCTGTAAATAAAACTGAGAAAGAAACATAGGTGGAACAACTTCAACACACTTGAACCACTACACAGAGAAACCCTGTTACTATATAGAATTTCATTGCTTAAAACCTTGACTTGGCCAAAACCTACCACATCTGTGTAACACAGAGATGAGATTTTCATTTCTACTCTTCTTACACTCCAGCAACAAAAATTGGTCTGTAATTTTAAACAGTTCATCATGCTGCTTGATTGTTGATATTTTATTAAAAATGCTTGTCACAATTCTTATTTTTTAGATTACTAAAATAATTTGCATTTATGATGGGGAATTGATATATAAGCCTTCTCATAGCTAATGATGTAAGAGCTGCCTTCTTAACCTTCTCCCAGGTCTCTCAAAATATTATCAAGTGAGCACCTGTGCTAGAAAAGGAGTTCATCTGTGGAATGTAGTTCTTCAAAAAGTTATTTTATGAGTTGTAACAGTATGAAAAGTCAGAGGGAAAGGCAATTCTTTCATGTAAAATCTCCTGATGCATTATAGATACTCTTCTGTTTTTTCCCTCTCTTTGTAAAATATTGTCATGGTTTAACCCCAGCTGGTAACACAGCCCTACACAGCTGCTCACTCCCAACCCCTGGTAGGATGGTGGAGAGAATTGGAAGAGTTAGAGTGAGGGAACTTATGGACTCAGATAAAGGCAGTTTAATAAATGAAACAAAAGTTTTGCACACAAGCAAATAAAAGCAAGGATTTCACATAGAATCACAGAGTAAGCTGAGTTGGAAGGGACCCATAAAGATCATCAAGTCCAACTCCTGATCCTGGTCAGGACCACCCCCAAGAGTCATGTGCCTGAGAGCATTGTCCAAACACTTCTCGAGGTCCGTCAGGCTTGGGGCTCTGACCACTTCCCTGGGGATCCTGTTCCAGTGCCCAGCGTCCCTCTGAGTCAAGAGCCTTTTTCTAAAATCCAGCCTAATCCTCCCTGGCACAGCTTCGGGCCTTTTGCCCAGGTCCTGTCGCTGGTCACCAGGGAGGAAAGATGGTTGCCCTGTCCCAGGTGCAGAATCCAGCCCTTTCCCCTGTTGAACTTCGTGTGGTTGATGATTGCTCAGTCCTCTGATCTGATGAGGTCTCTCTGCAAGGTCTCCCTGCCTTCAGCAGGGTCAGCAGCCCATCCCAGTTTTGTATCATCTGTAAACTTGCTCAGTGTCCCTTCCAGTCCTGTGTCCAAGTCATTTATGAAGATGTTGAAGAACGCAGGGCTTAGGATGGAGCCATGTGGAACCCTGCTAATGACAGGTCACCAGTCTGCTGTCTGCCCCATTCACTGTCACCCTTTGCACCAGACCCGTGAGCCAGTTGTTCACTGAAATCCAGAATCCAGAAAGATTACATCAACAGGCTTCCCTTGATCAACTTGGTGGGCTGCTTTGTCCTACAAGGAAGTCAGATTTGATAAGCAGGACTCCTCTCTCATGAAGCTGTGCTGGCTGTGACCAATGACTGCATTCTTTCAGGTGTTTTTCAATGCCTCCCAGAATAATCTTCTCCATATCACTGCCAGGCACTGAAGTGACACTGACAGGTTTAATTTCCAGGGTCCTCTTTCTTGCCCTTCTTGAAAACTGGGACAACATTTTCCAGCTTCTGGTTACCTGGGATTCCCAACACGGCTCATAAATAATAGAGAGAGGCTTTGCAATGACATCATCAGTTCTTTGTGGAATCTTGGATGGGGCCCATCAGGCCCCATGGATTTGTAGGGATCCAACAGGAGCAGGAGATCCTGCACAGTTTCAGGGTCAGCTGAGAATTGATCATTTTCTCAGTCATGGTCCTCTAGCTCGAGGCACTGAGACCCCCTCGGTCTGTCATCCATGTTGAAGACAGAGGCAATGAATGTGTTCAACAGCTCTGCCTTGTCCATGTCCCTGTTCGTGAGGTGACCATCCTCATCCTGGAATGGGCTGGTGTTATTTTTACACTGCCTCCTGCCATTATTACATTTGAAAACACTCCTTTTTATTGTTCCCTATAGTTCTGTCAGCTTCAACTCTAGCTGAGCTTTGGCCTCATGAATTTTATCCCTACAGCTGCAAGCAACATATCTGTATTCTTCCCATGTCTCCTGGCCTTGCTTCCACTGCCATACACTTTCCTTTCTTGCCTTATTTCCAAGAGATGATTCCTGTTCAGCCAAGCTGACCTTCTTCCTCACCAGCCTAGCTTCCAACATTTGGGGGTTGCTGCTCCTGTGCACTTAGGAGGTGTTGTTTAAAAAGCAACCAGCACGGTCGACCCCAGCATCTGCAAAAATATATTCCCAGGGGACCTTGCTTACTAACTCCCTGAGCAGCCTGAAGCCTGCTCTCCTCATGCCTAGGGTTGAAATTCTGCTGGCACTTTTCCTCCTGTCAACAGAGATTTTAAACTCAATCACTTCATGGTCACTGTGGCCATGACAGCCCCAATCCCCACTTCGCTCACAAGATCCTCTCTGTTGACAAGCAGCAGGTCAATGAGGGGATCTTTCTGAGTCGGCTCCCTTAGGACGTGTTCCATGAAGTTGTTATCTGGAATTTTTAGGAATTCTCTGGCCCGGGTTGTACCAGTTAATTTCTGGCAAGTAGAAGTCTCCCATAAGGACGCAAGCAGTTGATTTGAAAGCATCAAAGATGCTCAAAGAAAAGTTTGTCAGTGTCATTGTCCTGCATAGGAGGTCTGTGGCAGACTCCCACGATGACATCTGTGTTACTTGTTTGCCTCTCAATTTTATCCAGAGGCTCTCAACTGTGCCCTTGCCAGCTGGGAGCTCCATACATTCTAACCCTTCTATTCAGTACAGTGCCACCCCTCTGTCTCTTCTGCCCTGCCTCTCCCACCTGTAGAGTGTGTAACCATCAAACAGGGAATTCCAGGCACAAGACTCATCACACCAGGTTTCACTTATACAATGATGTCAAGCTCTGGGACTGGGCCAAAGGCTGGAGCTGCTCTTGTTTGTTCCTGGTGCTGTGTGCATAAGTGTAGGAACATTTTAGGTGTGGTGCTTTGTAGCCAACACCTTGTGAAGCAGATTGAGGGATCTGTAAGCGCTCGTTTCCTCCTTGTGGCACAGCATCCCATCCCTCGGCACTGGTGAGCCTGGTTATGTCTCTTTCCCTCTTCCAAGCTGGTTTAAAGCTCTGTCAATGAGCCTGCTAGCTCCTGTGCTAGAGCACCTTTTCCACTCTAATTGATGTACCCAGTCAGGTGTCAGAGTAGCACAGCTGCTGAGTAGATCTTCCCATGGTCAAAAACCCCCAAATTTTTCCACTGAGACCAACCTCGGAGCCATGCATTGGCCTGATGGATCAGCCCATTCCTATTTCATTCCCCACTTCCCATGGCTGGGCAGGTGTTCATCAGGAGAGCAGGGGCCCATCCCATGCAAAGGTGACATGGGAAGACAAAACTCCATGACTCTGAATGTCCCTGGAATGTTCTTCTCCTCGCCCCAGCTCTGTGTGCTGAGCATGGCCCCACATGGCTGGGATATCCCTTGGGATATCCCTTGGGGTCAGCTGTCCTGGCTGTGTCCCCTCCCAGCCCCTCACTGGTGGGGTTGGGTGAGGCCAGAGGAGGCCTTGGCTCTGTGTGAGCTCTGCTCAGCAATGCCCAAAGCATCCCTGTGCTACCAGCACTGCTTCCAGCACAGATCCAAAGCACAGCTACTGCGGAAGAAACCTTAATTCTACCCCAGCAAAAACCAGCACAAATACCATTGTCAGAATACCTTATGAGCATGAGTTTGTGGTGGAGATATGGAAAGATTGTGTAGTGAAGTCAGCCCTTCTTTTGGGCATAGGTGAGGCATTTTATGGGTTGGGTGGTGTATGATGGAATGTTAATCTGAAATAGAGATCCAAGATATTCTCTATAGTATCTGTAACAGTAGATGTGAGCCATACAGTGCTGGCAGGAACTGCCTGTTGATACTGTACCCCATGCTGCTGTGGTTTGGACAGTGTCTGTAGATGTTTAGGCTACAAAGTCTGCAGCCTGAAAATTAAGTCTGATGTGTCTGGTAATTATTGTAAATCTATGGGGAGTTCTGCTGAGATGCAATTATTTGCCATGGAGTTTTGCTGTTGGTGTGCTATTTGTGAACTGCTGTTTGTGCATGATAAGCAAAATTATTTAAACCAATCAAAAAAATGCAAAAAAACATCCACTTTAAGACAGAGTTTAAGATGCTAGAATTGCAAAATCATTGAATAATCTGAGTGACAAATAAGCTCAGGGTTATGTAGAAAGTACAGCATTGAGAAACCACAAAAAGTTGTGAGCCTTTACTGTGGCAGACAGACCATTGTAATAACAGATGGTACAAGGCCAAAAATTCCAGGAACCACAAAAAGCTGGAGCCCACACAGTGAATGTGCAGGTCTTGCAGAGCTGGCATTTTGACAGAGCAACACCAGAGGATTTCAGATTCACTAATTTGTAAGTAACAGTCTAAAGCCTGTGAAAATACTGTGGCTCCTCTGTATGCATTTATAGAAAAAAAATTTAAATCAGGCTTTTGCCTACTGGGCACTAAAAAAAGCACTTCAAAGTATGATGACCTCCAGCTTTATGTCCTTTTGTCTTTGCTAGCTGGCAGAAGAATGAGGCATAGTGTCCTAGAATAAATTACATGAGCACTATTCCTCTCCAGATCTTGGCTGTCAAAGCCCAAACTACCTTCACAAGCTCAAACAAGAATCACAAGAAGTGAGTTTAAAATGGAACTTTGTACATGGCTGGTCAGATTATCCGACTTTATTTGTCATACAAATGACAGCTACGGACTTACCATAAATGGAAAATTCTTGATTTTCTAGATATTAGGATGAAATTAATACTATTCTATTATGGCATATGCTGAACCATTAAATGATAAATGAGACATGCCATTTCTTTGAAAGTTTCCTTAAGGCCCTTTGCAGTCAAGTTCCAGTGGTTTTGTAGATCTCTCCAGAGCCCTGTGGAGCAAATATTTACTGCCCACTCCTGGTTTGCACCCCACCAAGCACTGATCCTGCTCTTTCCAAGGCTGATCAGATTTCTTTCTAATGGGTAGCGTATAATAGTGCACTAGCCAAATTTGTTCTAGTGGGCTGAGACCATTCTGCTGGTCAAGTATGAATGTTCACCTCTGAAGTACCCACTTGGCCTTTTGCTCGGCTAGGTTGTTCCAGAGGCAGTGAATTGCTCCCTACCTGTGCAGCTTTGGGCAGGAGCAGTGATGTCTTTTTTTGCAGCATCAGTGACTGTTGCTGCTTTAATAATTGCAATTAGAAGCTGGGTAATTTGAACAGCAGTGGCACACCCTATTTCTCTTTTATAGACTTTAATGAATTATCGTGAGGCCATTGTTCCTTTGGTAAGAAAAATGTTAATGGCAAATTTCTGGATGTTCCTGGAAAAGCTATTTCAAGTGATTTACAAACCTTGTGTAAGATGAGTTGGGTATTTTCTATTCGTATCACTATGCAGTACATCTCTTACCATGAGTCTGCCAGGTATTGTGTAATCCTAATTTGGATTCTAATTTTAGAAGTGGAGAAATATTAGAAGGATGATAGAAACAGTACCTCTTTCCTATAGAAAGTACAAATAATAATGTTCAAACATTCCTTGAGTGCTTGTTTCTTTTGCATCCAGCCCAAACCAGACTTTATCATTGCACAGGGCAGCTTCAATCCTCACTCATCTGAGGATTGCCCAAGTGTTACCAGAGAATTTTTCAGTCTCATTCATTATTTAGATGAAATATACTTGTGATTTATGGGGCCTGATACTGTTTCCAATGAAATCAGAGTTTGTTCTGTCACTGTCTTCAATAGGAGAGGAGTCAGACTTTTCCAGAAAGTTTTAACTACAGTAATGAAAGCAATCTTTGAGTCATCCACACAGAACCACAACCTCTTGTACCCCAGTGTTCCATCTATTTGCTTTTCAAAATTATTCAATAGATTAAAATATACCAGCAGTTTGCTTTGTTGCTGTAGACAAGGTACAGCTGAAAAATGTTATGTGGATAATCCCCAGAACATGAAGTAATTGATGTTATGGGTGGCAATTGTAAAAACTGATTTGTAAAATTCCTCTCCTTGTAAAAAGCTTCTACTCAATTTTAAGAGCATCAGGTTCTTTAAGGCAGATTCCCTGTGTAAAAAAACATGGAGAACACCATGTCCTTTTTTAAAATAATGATATTTTTTCTTGACTGTTATTATGCATTGTACAATACTATATTATAAATATCAGCCTTTCAAAAATGGCTGTGATACCAAAGAGTTAGCAAAAAGTGTTCAAGGCATTTTGCTGTTCCTGTACAGTTAATATTTTATTAGCTTCTCATACATTCTTTCTTTTCTAAGGGAAATTACTTTTGTTTTAATGTTGGGATACCTAACCAACATTTTACAAGCTGCTAACATTCATATTTTAAAGTGGATAGTTTCACCTTATGGTTCAAATAGAACATGCATGAGCTCTCCCTGGAGAGGTTCATGTGGCTGAGTAGGATCTCCTGGCAGTGGCCACCATGTCTGGGTGCAGAGTTTGGCTCACACCAGCCTTGCTCCCGTGGTCAGCACTCTCAAACCTCAATGATTCATAGAGCACACAGCAAATACCAACACAAAGAGACTGGCAGTTACCCAAAATGCAAAAGTTGTATGTAACCTCTTATATTAGATTGGTTTTAAAAATCATTTAGAAATTGAGATAAAACTAATGAGGAATCCTATTTATACGATTCAATGTCTTGGAGACTATGTCTGGTAATTGACAGAAACACAAGACCAGAAAACAATGATTAAAACTAATAACCCAGAAACTGGGTTTGATTACTGGCTATAGGCTCTTCCATTCATGACTTTCTTTGGGCAAGTGAAGCAGGAGGAATCTTGATTTGACACTGACGCCAAACAACCAGCTTGATTGAAAAGTGTGAGATTTGCAGTCAGGGCTACTGCTCCCAGCATCACCAGAGACTATGGGATCCATTTTGACACTCTAGGATTTCACTGTCCCTATTACAAGGCATGATCAGACCAAAGAGATGAGAAGGGATCTGATAATACCAGTTCTAGTGTCTTCACCTAATTTGGGACACTTAGTGATATGTGAGATTTGCCTTCCTACTGACCTCTCTCCTTCCCTGTCTTCTTTTACTTCATCACTTTATTTTTTGTCTTTCGTGTCTTTCCTTCTCTTGTTTTTGGTAGCACCCTGGTGTAACAGACAAGGCTAATTTTGCTCTGTTGTTTCAGGTCTCCAACTGAGCCAGAGGTGTGAACATCTCCCTGGAGCTAACACACCAATGGACTGTTTCCCTGGGATTCAGTTTTCTCCTTCTTTAGAACATACATCCCCAAAACTTATAATAAAGATATTCATAGCCATAATAAATACCAACTGAATACATTGTCAGAGTGGCTGGTTCAAAGAATGGCAGTATCTGCTTAACTAAATCTTAAGGAAAAGGAAATACTGCTATAGTGCTACAGTGAAAGCCATATTATATACTTTATATTTTGATTATTTGGACTTCTTGTTGTGTTACTTGTAGAAAAGTTTAATTTTTTTCTCCTGCTAGCTATTTCTGTGGTTGATATTAAGTAGATATGACATCTGCAGTGTCTGCCTTTGTTAACCGTTTACTGTTGTAACAGGAACATGAATGTTTTTGAGTTGGGGTTGAGATTAAAACAACATGTTGTGAATTGTATTTTTAAAAGTGGATTAAGAGCCAGTCCAGGGAGGCATATTTTGTAACTACAGTCTCTATTTCCAATTACACATTTGTCAAACAGAGATTTACAGTTCACTCCTTATTCTTATCACTTAAATGGCTTCATACATCTAGAAAAGAGAGCAGAATTTAACACAAGCTCCTTGCAAAGAAACTCCCAAACCCTGAAAGAACAGGGAACATTTACTGAGAGTCTATTTGCAAGTGGTTTTAACATAAAAGAACAAAACAAAGTGTGGCTATTATTTGTGGAAACCTGACTAATGTGAGTTGTATCGTAGTGAGGAAGATAAGCTCAAAAAATCTCGACTTCTGCCTGAACTAAGAACACTATATATACAATATAGGTATCTTCAGTATCTTTTTTCTCTGTAGAGGTAGTGTCTTTCCAGTGTTGTTTGGGCTGTGCTGTAGAGGTCCTGAGGCCCACGGCAAATGGGCTCCAGAGGGCCGGGCAGCTGGCAGGAGGCTGAGGCTGCTCAGCATGTGGCAGTGCAGATCAGGACCCTTAGGGTTTTAGAGAACCCAAACCCAGAATGAATGGCTGGTGTTTCGAGCACTAGAGGTTTTTGAACCTGTTCTAGACAAGCAAAACTGTACAAAATCTATCAGATTTTTAATAGGACAAAACCTTCAAAGCTCAGTTGTCAAAATTATACTTAACAAGAAACACCCCTAATTAGAATGTCTTAAATTGTTGGTAGATGAAAATAAGGAGAGAGCATTCATGGATAGTCTACATTTAAAAAATAATTTCTTGAGAGCCTTTGCTTTCCAGGCACATTCAGATGAGAGTTTCAGTGTTTACCAGCAGTGGCATGACAGCCAGCTCGTCTCTGAACCTGCAGTCATGGGATCACTTCAGCTAGGTAGACCTCAAATAAACAATCTGGAGAGCAGCAACATGATTGTTCAGTGAGGTGGCTAGAAGAGCTAGAAGAGTTGGCTAGAGATAAGAGTGAAGCCAGGGAATCTCAGAAAACCGGAAAGCTGGACAAGACAAACGCAGGTTTGAACCAATGTGGTTAATCAAGCGTTCTCCCTTTATTCAAGATAAGGTGGTAGTTTATATAAGCTTCCACATAGTTTACAAAAACAAAGACACTCTGATTGGTAGGCTAACATTGTTTACCTTTTCCTTAAAACGGCCTACACTTTACACTATAAAACCTATACTAATTCACACCCAAGCAGCCCAGTGGTCCCCATCACACCTTAAGACTATTTTTATCTGCGCCACAAGCTCTGAATTTCTAACTGTGTCAGAGGCTGGAAGGCCCACAAGGCCCAAATCTGAGGCCTAGACTGGAGTAGCTCAAATCTCATAATTCATGTCCTCTTTCTCTCAAAAATGCTGCAACATAAGAGCTCTGTTAGGTAGATTGCATAGAAATGCATGGTTTAAGTAGCAGGAGACCATGGTGTGATACCAGTTTGCTAAAATATGACAGAAAGGAGAGCCTGTGTCTAAGTGTATCGCAATGGTGCAACAGGGTGAGCTGAGGGAACGGGACAGAGCTGGGCGAGCCAGGTTATATCCACACCTCCAGGGACCCTCTCACCTTGACACATGGGACAGCAGAAAAGCGTGGCGGTGTTGGTGCCAACAAGCGTAAGTCAGGAATGGCCCGCGGTGCTGGGGGGTCCGGGCTGTGCCCAGAGTGCTGCTGAGGGCTCTGGGCACCGCGGCCTGCCCGGCTCCGCTGCGCTGGCACGGTGCAACAGCCTGGGGCACGACCCTTAGGGCTTCCAAAAGTTCCTCCTTCGAATTAAAATAGGGTCATTTCGATGTGAAAACATAGCTAGGGTGTCATCCCCGACTGTGACTGCCATTAGATGGCAGGAGTTCTTGTTTTCCCAGCCCTTCAGTGTTCACCTTTCTGTGCACACTTGGATCAGTTACCGGCCCCTCGCGGGGGTTCTGGCGCTGTGTCCCTCACGCTGCCTCATCTGTCTGGAACGCTTCCCTCGGGCCAGGAGTCACCTCCCCGCTTTAAATGTCGCATGGTAACACTAAACTGACTCGCATTATAACGTAAACTGTAAAAATGTGTATGACGATGCACTGCAAAATTTTATCTATAGATACTGATGGAGCTTCAGAATACCAGGGCGTTTTAGGGATACAACGCTACTGACAGATTTAATGGGGAAAAAAAAAAAGAAAAAAGGTCTTTCATGTCAAAACACAAGCAAACTTGCAAACTTTCAAAAGTGACAGAGAGGAGAATTAAAGGAAATTACTAGTACCAGCTTATGAAACACCATCAGTACCAGAATCATTCTGTTTAGCTGAAGAACAAATTGTATTCAGGTAATGTAATCTCTCTTACATGATCATGACTCAGAAAATTCCCTCAGAGCAACAATAGTGTGAGGTATTGGCCATTCTGACTAGCCAAGCAGATGGTTAGCTGTGCCAAAGGTGACTTTTTCACAAGTGTATGAGAGAGAGAATGAGGATAAGAAAAAGAAAGGAAGCTATGCCTTTTCTTTAAGGACATTAAATAAGATCTCTAATTTAATTCAAATAAGCCACCCTTGTAATCAGAAATATCAATGAATACCTTCCCAGGCCAGTGGTTCTGCTACTCAGTTGACAGTCTCCAGAACCATCCAATTTCATACCAGTCAAACATTATTTCCTCAACAGAAGGAGTCAAAAGATCTATCACAGGATTTAAAATACATTGTGATCTGATAAACCATGCATATTACAAGCCAAGTTTAGATCAACTGGTACATCAGTAATATATATTAATACCTTGTGCTATGCCACCGGTTATAGAAAGGAATCCTATTTCTGCCCAGGGTGCCTTTGGAAATCCTTTTCTAAATGTCTCACTTTTTTCTTTTGCTTTAGAAAAGGAAGAATATTGGAAAATTGTGATACTTAGAAAATGCAAGTATGGTAAATGTTTTTCATTTATTCTCATTAGCAAATGCCTTTTAAAGCACAATGAAACCTTTCTGCCATGCTTAATTGGTGATGTGGGGCTGTGGAAAGTCAATATTTGAACTAAATTTTAGATGTAATGCTCTTAATGTTAAATCAGGACAACATGGTAAATCAAGAAAACGTCTATTTTATGAAGATATGTTTACTAGTTTGAAAAGCCAAAGGATATGAAGACCAAGACTATATTTTCATTAATAGTTAAAAAGATAAGCTTTACATTTTATTACATTTTTGTTGAAAATCTAAGTACTTGCCTGTGTAGATCTACTTGTATAATCACATTTGAGGTGTTTACCTTCATATTGGTACAAACATCAGAGTTTGATGTTAAAATGACTAGAGGCAGTCTCCTAAATCTTTACACACCATTTTTTGAAAATGACAATACACATTTTGAAGGCACATAGTTCAGAAAGTATCAATCACAATGTATATAACCTGTGAGTATGAAAACTCTGCCTTCTGTGTGGAGTGAATTTGTTGTGCATTTTGCTGCTGAAAAGGATTTAAAGTGTTGGAGGGAATAGGGAAGTGTAACTGGGGGCTGGAATGGAAGGGGAGCAGAACTGCTGCTCTCATGCAGTTCTGGATAGAGTTCACATGAAATGCAAGGAGTACAAACTTGGGTTTTGTACTGATGGACTCAGTTGTGGGGTTCTGAGCTATGATATCAAGCCATCCAGACTCAGCTAGTTTAAATTGGCCATTGACTTCCACAGAGAAATAAATGACCTGTCTCAGGGTTTGAGTTAGAGGAAAGGGAAGCAAGGGAAATGATGGCTTTGAGTGGCTGGAGAAGGTGAAGAGAAAGGACTCAGCAGGAAGAACTTCCAAAGTTTTCCCAGCAATCAAAATTTTCCCAGTCATCAAGATGATAAAGTTGAAAATCTAAGAGCCAATGGACAAAGTGGCTCCCAAGAAGGAGCACTCTGAGAACACTCTCTTGCAGGTGTAGTGACTTTCTGTGTGCTCCACAGGCTCCTTTCAGCTGTGTCACTGGAAGTACTACGGAGGGATAACAGGGCTCCGAACAGGATTGTTTCCTGGGCTTGGAAAACTCGGGAAAGAAGATCTTTACATACTAAATGCTTTCTAATCCTGGAATACTCGGTGTCTATTCCTGAGGCACCAGAGAAAACCTTTGGATCTTTTGCAGAGATGTGAAGATCTCTCTGGTCTAGATTCTAAGATGCAGGATTTCAGGAAGCCAAAGGTTTACATCAGAAAATATTTGATGAGGAATATATTACTAGTTCATTTTTATGTCGATCAATATATGTCCAAAAGAGTTATAGCACAGTCAAGCACACTGTTTGAATATTTAATTTCTCAAAAATTAGTTTTAAAAAATTTTTAGTTTCTTGAAATATAGCTGTAAATATAAATTTATTTGATAATCCTCTAGCTTTTAAATTTCACTTCAAAATATGTATATTTAAATTATATTTCAAAATCCATTTTATTCCACTTGTCAAATGGTATTTCTTCAACTTGCTGGGGGTTTTCTAAAAAAATCAGAAATCATTGTAATAACAGTATGTGTTTTGTTGTTACTTGGGCAAGTAGTTCTGTATCCAGTCAAAATTAGCTGTAAAACTACTGGTGTGGGAAGTTTCAAAAAAATGGTATGTGTTGTTATTAACTATCCTAAACTAAAACTTTACCAAAAAATAACAGTGTTGAGAAATTTGACTTGAAAATGTCCAGACACTTTAATCCCAAATACTGGATTCTTGAGGGGTCATTGCTGATACAACACACTGGAAATCACAATTGTTTGTAATGGCTTTAAATGGAACACTTCTAGGTTCTTGCCCATTATAATTCTGCAGGACTATTATAGTTATGAACAGACTATTTTAATGCTTATGGTTATTATAAACACAGAAGACAACACAAACAGGTTTTTTATGGTGATGAACTATTTAGAAACTCAAACTTGAAGAGGTCAGGGAAAATGATAAGGACCACATCCTTTGCCTCTCAGAAAAGGGATTTTTAAACCTAATGCTGCTTGCTACAAAGAAACCAATTGTTCATCAGACAAATAAGCATTCCTTTCCTTCATTTTATTAAAAAAAAAAGAAAAGAAGTTATAATCAGAGGAATTTAATTTGTAATATTGATACTGTCTGTTAAAAAGACAGTTTGCCTGGCTGAGTTTGCTACAAGCTAGAAGCACCTAATAGTATTTGTATTGAATTGTTTGTATTTGCAGAGGTTATATCACATTTGGACACAATATTTTTTGACAAGTCTACTGGCTAAAATATTATGTGTGACTGTTTTCTGAGGAGATTGGTGTTTCAAGCTGGCTTTCCTGTAATCTGCCTGGTTTTGGATGTCTCCACTGGGCCATGGTGAACAGAAGCTGCTGTGTCAGTTGGATACTCTTGAAATGTCCTGTCTTTTCCTGAGACAGTCTCAGGAACAATCTCACTTAAATTTCCAGGCTCTCAAGGTCTAGGGCTCCTCTCAAATTCATTCTGTGTATTCTAGGCATAATTTTGCCGCTCTTGGAGCTGAAAATTTTGCTTGACCAGGAGCTGAAAATATCTTTGTACTATTTTCTATGAAAGTAAGTATATATGTGTAAAGTGGGGAGTATCCAGTGCCCCTGAAATGATAATTTCTGACTGGGACCAGTGATCCTATTTATTGGTGTCCTGGTGACTTGCTGACATTAACAGCAAGAAAGCCTTCATCAGGCAGACATAGGTGATGAATCACTGCTGCCTCCTTTCCTATCCAAGAAAAAGGCACAGCTAAATGCAATGGAGGCTTGGCACAAGTGGCTGCTCTACTGTTTCTGCTTCCAAAAGATATACAGTTGCTCTGGATTCCCCTTTCAAGCTTGACATTCTAAATGGAAGCAGTTTGTTCTATGCTGGTAGACCAAATAAACAAAGAAACATTACCCCAAAAATACTGACCCAAAGTCTTCTGCAGTGAAATAGGAACATCCAAATCAATCATACTAAAAAATCAACAACAAAATTGGCAGCACTTTGCACCACTCCAGTGTCAGTAAACAGAAATAAAAGATTACTAATTTGTGGCAATTTTTCTCTCCTTAATAAAGTAAATAATGACTTAGGAGACCTCTGGGAACATGAGGAGTCACTGGGTTTCTCTACATAGGAATTGTGTGTAGGGAGGAGCAGTGATTCCATTTTTCACACAGTTATGAGGATTTGATTGCTCAGCTCATACAGCTCACCTCCTATCTCCAAATATTTTTTTTTTAATTCTAATGCCAAGGTTGAGACTTACATTATAGGAAATTAAGAGTTACAGTCCTTCAAGGACTCCAAGCTCTGAATGTTCACATACAATTTCTGTGGAACTCCTTAACAACATCTGCAAGAGAAGTTTCGTTTTCCATCTGTCTAAGACTCTTTGACCACTGTGAATATTTAATCCTTTATGAACTGAGAGGTCCTGTACTGTAGTTGATAGAAATGTCATAGATTCACTTCCACTTTGACACATTTCAGTCCATGCTTCACCAAATACCTGTTGGTTGCTAAGAGCACAAAAGAGATCTTAGAGAATCATGCCTCTCTGGGTTTCGGTAATACATGTGAAATCATAAATATTGTCCCAAATTAAATTACAAAAGCTGCAGAGTATTGTCCAATCATCTTTACTGAACAAAAATACCTGTGTTGTAAAATAGACCCATATTTCTGAGTGATAACTAATAACAGAAACAGCTGTATGTAATTTGAATGTACCAGGCACAGTTTATGCCCCAGTGTTTTCTTCCCAGTTATTCTTCACAGAGTGCTACCACAGGAATAGAGAAAACAGCATGTGCTGACAATTGTTTAGACAAGGGGCCACAGGCTGTGCCACCCAGCTGCTGGGGGGTGTCCTCTGCTTCCTAGAGACATGTGTCCCCCAGCAGTCAGTGCTCACATCCCTCTCATGGCATGCCTCTTGTGCCCTCTGATATTCAAATGTTTCCTTGCTGTTTCTTTTCCTCCACTGTTTCTGTTCCCAAACACAAACACATCCACACCCCTGTCTTGCTACTGCCTGAAAGTTGTATTTTTTTTTTTTTTTTTTTTTTTTTTTTTTTTTTTTTTTTGGTCTCAAATCTTTCTCCTTGTAAAGCGAAGGACTTTAACACGCAGTAAATGGGGCAGGGATAGAACAGAGTATCAGGACAAAATAGTCTGGCTCAACAGAAAGGGATTTTATCATGTTATTTCTGATTTTCACATCAGCCTATTTTTTTCTTCCGCTCCCACTTATATTCCAGTAACAACAAACTTTGTGTAGGTTTAATGCCAACTCTCACCACACCCCTAAAAGAGACCATCCATGTAATTTTCACAGTTAGTTTTCCCTTCTGCTGAATCCCAATCCCCCTGAAAGAACAGGTCCCTCTTCCCCACCTCTGTTTACACAAGCACCTTTCTTTCTTCATAATCAGGTCAGCCTGTGATTGGGATAAGAAATTACCTTAAACAGTCCCACATGGAAATTTGTGAAGAAGCCAAGCGTGCTCACCATGAAGTGTTGTGCCCAGGCTGTGTGTGAGCCTCAGTTCTGGTCCTCTCCTGTGCCTCTTTGTTCTCCTCAGTGCAGGCTGCTACCTTTCTGCCTGCTCTTTACGAAATAGTAAGAAGGCTAATTTTAGGGTGCTTCATCATGCTGCCGTGCAAAGACACAGTGTCATGTCAGAACCAGCAGCATGTGGCACCACTTGCAGCTATTTTATAAGCTGAGGTTCAGCGTGTTACCAAACTGGTCTCTGCAGGGCACAACCTGCTCAATTATTGATATTGTAGTCCTGAAGGATTGCATCTTAAAAATCAAAGGTCAGTTTTGGCCTGACCAAAAGCCCAGTTTAATGACATGGGAACTGGTGCCTCAGCATCCATCTCTTAAACCAAAAAACCCAAAAGATTACATGGGAATTTTCGTGCTCAGTTAGCACCTGGCCTGCTGATCTATTTATAACAGAAAACTACATGTAATAGTGTGAAGCATCACTTCAATTGGAAGAAAATATGCCACATGTAGGAATGGGTTGCACTCCCATCCCTCTGTGTAGGATGCTCAAAAATGTTCAGCATCTTCAGCCCCAACCTGCAGGTGCCTCAGCACTTGTGTGGCTTCTGGCATTCTGCTAGGGCACAGGGGAGTCACTCAGTGCCAGCTTGTGTGGATCCATACAAGGGTTTGTGAATGAAAGAGCTTCATCCCCTGCACAAAGGTCAGCTCGTTTCCTTCATTATAGACTTCATGTCCAGGGCTCATCCTCACCCGTCACTGCTTTTCCATTTTCTTTGCATGCATCACCCTAAAAATAGCTTTCCTTTGGCTATTTCAACTATAGTTTGTGGCCTGAGAGGATGAGGGAAATGGGGTTGCAGGTTTTTGGTTTTGCTTTTCTTAATTTAAAGGTGTCTCCTCAGTTTTCCCTTAACCAGCTCCCTTTATCAGATGCCTTGAGTTAACCACAGAACTTGCAATGTTGTCAGTTTAGTATTTTTATAGTGATTTATGCTCATAAACAGGTAAAAAACTGTTCAGTGTGTTTCAGCATGTTGCCATCAATTAATAAATGATTGGTCTTACTGGTAAGCACATTTTCATTTCAGCTAACCAGAACTGTTTGTTAGCAGGGTGGGCAGACAGAGAACTACAACACGCTGAGCTATAAAGTAGCAGAGCATATAAAACACATACTCTGTGTGTGTGAGTTCTCTACATGGATACTGTGGAGACTCTAAGGATGAAATGTAAAACTGAAATGGCATAAAAGGATCTAACCATCCCTTGTTTGTAAGCCTATTTGCATTCTAAAGCCTTTTCTTTGTCTTAATCAAGAATATTCTACACACAGGCTTCACACAAAGGTGGGTAATTTCGCACAGCAAAATGCTGACATCTCGAATTTCATGTATCAGCTGTTCTGGACACCCATTTCTATTTTCTGTAGTCTGTGACACATCAAAGTATAAAGCAAAGGGGTTTGAGATGCGATAAAGTATGTCCTGGCTGTTGCCAGGAAAAAATAGAGGCAGAGAGCAGAGTGCATCTCTGTTATTAATACAGAGAGTTTTATGCCATAATGCTGTAGCCAAAACAGGTATATTATGTTTTATGCCAAAAACATGTATATTAACTGAAAGATGTTTTTTAGTAATTGAACATAAAGGACATATTAGTTAACCCTAGATATGATTCTTTTCCCATTTTTGTATTATCTCAGTGGGGGATTAACTGGGGTACAATTTAAAGACCATAATTGTGCTGACAGCTATCACCAGGCAGTAGCCAAGCATTGCTATTTTAATAATGGCAGGGGAACTGAAAATAGTTTCCTGCTTGTTGTGACCATCAATAAGAAGACTGTGCAATGGTAACAGGAAACCCTTAGGGCTAAGGTACTTACAAGGAAGTAAATTCCTTCCCTGAAGTTAAGCAGATTTACATTTCTTGTTTTCACTGGACTTTGAGGTTTTTTTTGCAGGTATTAGAACGGACAGTGGGAATTTTGAGGTGCAAGCACCCCACAGTTCCCCTGAGCCCAGCATCTGCAGAAGCCCATTGTGGCAGGTTTAGTGGGTGGGTGCAGGATGGGCTGTACTGAGTGGCAGGAGCCCATGCACCACAGCATACATTCTCTTCTCCCCACTGCCTGTGTGCCTTCAGCCCCAAAAAGGGGATGCCATAAGGTACTAAGGCATGGTAGGTAGGATATGGCTTCTCTGGCACAAAAAGGAAAAACAAATTTGCCAAGAAGAATGATAAGTGGAATAAAAATATGGCTTGTACTTTATTTTAAGACACACTTGAATTACTCAGTTTACAGTAACCTAATGTTAGGATTAATATAATTCTTTAAAATAAAATAGCTATGTATATTGCAGAAGGAAATTGAGATTTGTGCAACACTGTATGTTGTTTCATGCTTTATATATTTTTTATTTAATGTGTTAAGCCAGTTACACCAAGTGACTTTTCCCTGTATAAAATTGTAGTGGGCATATAATGTTCTCTTCAAGTACATGGGCATATCCCCACATGCTGGTCAGAGGACACATTGCACAATGGATGCCAATATTTAAAATCCTTTTTACAGTGCAGTTATTCATAGTTTCTATTCCGTTGGGCTCACAAATAAAGGAAAAAGAAAGTTTAGAAGATAACAAATGAAATGTTTTCCTCCATTTGCTCTGTGTCACACCTCCTGCTAATCTTTCAGTCTTAGATGCGGAATGGCAAAAGGCAATTCACTCACTTTTCTCCTTTAAATAGTAAAATTGGGCATTTGTTGCCCTGAAAAGTGCTGCATCATTTCACTTGTGTCAGCCATGCAGCAATCTCGTTTTCTCTAGGTATGAATTTCATATTTCTGGTTTGGATCTTTACTGATAAATCTACAAGTACAAATCCTGAGAAATCCTGTAGGATCTTACCTATTTACATATACAAAAGAGTGTTTAACGGCTGGACCAAGATATCCTGTTTATTGGGATTTTGTTAAACAAAAGGGCAAAAGAACAGCAAACACAGAACTTTCCTCACACACAGTTTGCAAAATCACTTGCTGTGACGTATTCCTGGTCCTGGCCTTTTTTTACTTCCCGACCTACATAAAGGTGGATCCTTCCGTAAAGAGGCTGCTAAATAAGGAAATCTCATTTGGATTACCAACCCGGTCCAATTACATAAATTGCAATGGATTTTCCTCCCAGTACCATGCATAATACCAGGGGAAAAAAAAAAAAAAGTTAAGAAATGTGTCTAGCATGTAAACTTCTCCTTTAGTGGCTCCATTAGAGACACATGTTCAGTGAAAAAAAACGTTTTACTATGCCCTTCTTGGGTATGGACACTGAGAGAAGCTTGTAACCAGACTGGAAAATCCCAAAAGCTGCATTTCTTTCTGCGGGAGGGGCAGAGCACAGCCCCATAGCCGCTCCGCCGAGCAGCACCGAGCACCCGCGGGGAACCACTACGTGCTCCCACGAGTTAATGACACGTAACGGAGTGTGAAGAACAGTTTGTTCCTGCATCCCCCAGGCGGATCCAGTTCTTTCCCACTCACTGATCTCATTCTTTTCGTGCCCTCAGAGATCAAGCAGAGGCTTCCGCAGATCTCTGCAGACGACGGATAAAGAACAGCAACACGCGCCCAAGTGTCTGAAGAACTCTGCAAGGCAGCCGACACACGCCACACGAAGACCTCTTCTCAGGGAGCTACGTGCCCCAGAACCACCCAAGCTGTTTAATTCTCAGTTAAAACCCGTGATGTAACACAACGACGGCTCTGTATTTTCGCGCTCACATGTGTTCCCGTGCGAAGAACGCGGACAGCTTCAGTCACCACCGGAAGAACAGCAGTGCCCAGCCCTGCGCTCCCGAGCGCGCCGGCAGACCCAGAGCGTCGCTCCGCGCTTCCCGGGCCGCTCCCAAGCCTCATTTCTGCTGTCAGCTCCTCGCTCCGCCTGCCCCAACGGCGGGAACCGAACCACGCCGTGCCTCCGAGCGCACCGTCCCTGCCGGAGCCCCGCCGAGCCCCGGTGCCGGCTCCGCGCCGCGTCCCCGCCCCCGAGCACGAGGCCGGGCCGGCGGGAGGCGGGCGGTGCAGCCGGCGCTGCGGTCCCGCCCGCTGAGCTGGCGCCTGCGCGGCAACGGCGGCCGGGCCCTGTCACCGCGCCCGGGGCTGCTCACGCTGCTCACGCCCCGGCCGTGGCCGGCCAGCGCCTGCGGTGGGCGGGCTGCGCGGGGGAGCGGAGCGCTTCGTACCACCGGTGAGTCCCGCCGGGCCTCGGCGGAGCTGGGCGCTGCCGCCCTCGGGCCCCGGCGGGGCGGACGGGAAAGTGGCCGGGGCCGCGCTCGGGCCGCGGAGCCCCAGGGCGGGAGGCGGCCGCGGGAGCGGGGCGGGCCGGGCGGCGGTGCCGCGGGCAGGTGCGGCCCGGAGCGGTTGGGACCGGGTCGGGCGGCGCCGCTGAGCGGCCGCGGGGCACGGAGGGGTCCGGCCGCCGCCCCTCTCTGCCGCCGGGCCGCGGCCGCCGCTCCCTCCGCACCTCGGCGCGGCGGGCCCGGGAGCCGAACCCCGCCGAGAGAACGCGGGGCCGCGGCGAGCGCGGTCCCCTCACGGGGCAGTTCCCCGAGCGGCCGCAGCCCGCGCCAAGCGGCCGGCGCTCCCCGCGGCGCTTCCCCGGGCCGCGCCCCGCGGCCGCCGCCACGCCGGGAGTGCCCCGCGGCCGGCGGCGCGAGTTGGCTCCCCTGACACGCACAGCGGTGAAAGAGTGCCGTGATTGGAGATCAAAGTACAGAACTTTGGCTACTGACTCTTAAATGATACAAAACAATCCCACCCTCTGTGGAAATACATCTATAGTTCAACAGAAAGGAGAACTTTTTGTTTTCTCTGCTGGAGATGGAGATAAGCCTTGACCATAGAAATCTTAGAGAGCTATAACCATACATCTTTTCTGATTTCTTGTGTTGCAGGTTGAAGCAAGTCACTGCTACAGATGTGTGACGCGTGCTGTTGCGTAGCTATGTCTTAACAGAAGACGTCATCATTTCGATGTCCCCTTCTGAATGTGGTAGGATATAGCTAGGGAAATATTAGATCATGCCTCACCTCGTGAGATAGGTAAACAGAATGCAGTATGTTTCAAGCTGTTTGGCTGTTTCTGTTCGGTGTTGCTTTTGGAGTTTTTTTATGCAATCACAAAAATAAGTGTCTTGTTTATTGCATTTTGTCTTTTGCAGAGAAAAATAGTTTATCCTGGTGTGCTGGCAAGAATTCTGCCCTTTGGTGTACGTAATGCTTAGATGTTAAGTGTTGGCTTCTTCTGTGAGCAGTTTGGGATTTAGGTAGTTTATACATGCTATGACCCTGCAGAAGAATGTCTTCTAAATAATAGTCGCAGATGAAAATTTATAGTAATTTCACATTAGAGTACAATGACTTTTAAATTGCTCTGAAAATACAGAGACGCTTACTATCATGGAAATGTGGTATAAGTAGAAATGAAAACATTGTCACCGACTTTTGTATGCACTACTGCAAATGAAAGAGAAGGGCAGCTTTGAATCCTTTCCGAACAGGTACAGAGTCAGTCAGCACAAATACTGATAATTGTAATTTAGGGATTAGGGGTGTGGACTTCCTTGGGAAAGTTGATGTATATGGCCTCCTGCTACTGCAGAGTTAACTGAAGCTGTAGCTGGTGTTGATTGCAGTGCAAGACTGGGGACTTGAGTTTCAGCTATTTATTTTCTTTTAAATTGTGAGTTCAGTTGGTTCCTGGTTGTTTAAATGTAGTGACTGACACAGCATATTGTACTTTGTATTGCATAACTGGATTGATCAGAGCTGACCACTTTGTTCCAAGCTATGAGTCAAGTGTTGTTTTTGGTGATGATCTTGAGGCCATGCACAGTGCTTGCTGGAGTCATGCAACTCCTCAAGTAAAGAACATAGCCTGTACTGTCCCCTTGGAAGATATTTGAAGTTGTTTCCACTGGCTGGAATTGGCTGCAACTGCAAGTTTGTACAAATTTGGATTGGGGATTAAAGAAGTTTTATGAAGAATGATATTTTAAGTTTTTGAAACAAAGTTATGCAAAACCAGTGACCTGCACATCTTAAAAGTTACATCTGAAATGGGAAAGAAAGCATTTTATTGCAGAATTAATGCAAATCTTGTCCAAGAAAGCAAATCATGCTCTTAAAAATTGTTCAGAGTTTTAATGCATAGAGAAAAATGAGCTCATGGATTACATGCTGTACTAGAAAGTAATGTAAATGTTGGGGACAATACTGAAAAAATGCACATTTTCCTTTTTTTCTTAACAGCTACGCAGAAGGAATATTCTAGAAAAGTGAAGTTGGAAGATCTCTGATAAAAAGAAGTGTAAACATGTTGTGCTGGGGCAACGCATCTTTTGGACAGCTTGGATTGGGTGGAATTGATGAAGAGATTGTTTTAGAACCCAGAAAAAGTGACTTTTTCCTAAATAAAAGGGTCAGAGATGTAGGATGTGGACTGAGACATACTGTTTTTGTCCTGGATGATGGGACAGTTTATACATGTGGATGCAATGATCTGGGACAACTAGGGCATGAAAAAGCCAGGAAAAGACCCGGTAAGTTTAGAAGTGATGAGTTGTGGGGATTCTGTGTGGTGGTGGGTGTGCCTTTCATTTTATTGTGCTTTTTCCAAGACAAGATTGCCAGTGTCTGTGCATGGGCAAATCCATGCACAGCAGTTCTTCCAAGAATGGGCATCTTTTTAACTGGAAAATCATTGCTTGGCTGGGATGGGTTCTTGTTTCAGTTGGAAACAAACAGCTGTGAAACATGGCAGTCCCCCCATATTTTTGCATGGTGTGCAGCTGGACACTGCCAGTAGTTTTTATTTCAAGCATGGCTGTGGGAGACTCAGTGACTGTTTTTACTCTCAAAGGGGCTGACCTGCTGCAATAGGTGTTGTTGGTATTGTACTTCATGTATGGGTTTGGCTGTTGGAGTATGGTGGAAATGAGTATTTGGCATATCACAGCAGAGAAACGCACAGTTTTTAGTTGTCTAATACGTGATGTATAGCAGGTCTGATTAAAGCAATGTTCTCTTTTTGTAAGAACTAAAAATAAAGCTTTTGATAAAAGACTTATCAGCCTATGCAGTGCTACAGGGAGAGGACTTGGAAAAGCCTAAAGGATGCTGTGTAACACTTCTTTGGGCTTTTTTTCTTCCCACCTATGTTCTGTGTGTGTTTCTGCTCCCTCCTAGTGCAGTTCTGGAGCAGAACTGGGTAAACATCTTGCAGGGACTGCAGAGGAGTGTGCACATGGGCTCCCATCAGAGCTTGCATGTGAGTCATAGCTGGTGCTGAGAGCCAGGAACAGTGCTGCTCACTCTGCTTACAGCACAGCGTAGCAAACTGGAAAGGCTTACTGAGGCTTGGTTCTAATCACTCCTCGAGCAGTTTCACAACTTGCTTGGCTCAATATTTGCTACAAATTTTTCAAATGGAAATGAGGTGTCATGGGGTATTTTAGTAGTTCTCTTTTACACAGAGTTTCAGTTTTGGTGCCAATTACAGATTTTCTTGATTTTTTTCTTTTTAAACTAATGAAGACTTCTATTGGGAAACAGTATGTGGATATTAAAACTGATAAACTTTATTCCTGTGCAAACATCTGCTTCATGAACATGAAGAGAAACTCAGCATGTGAAACTTATTCTGACTACTTGTTGCCCACTTTGAAAATTTTGCTGAATTGTCTTCTAGTCTAAAGGTTACAATGAAAATACCTCACTTTTAATTTGCGTGACTTTCATATGTAATGGACCTGCTCTAAGATTTTTTTAACATGCTCAGACACATGAGGATTGTAATGTCCTCCCTAATGTTCCTTTCACTGAGTGTTGTATGAAGTCAGAGCATTGGGATAACTTCAGTTGCACAGCCCAAAGAGGCTTGGTATCTTTATAGATGGGTGGATGCTCTTTTAAAATGAGTTTCTGCTAACTGAAGATAATTTTGCTGCTGACTGTGCCTTTCTTCTTTCCTCCTTCTAGAGCTCTACTTGCCATAGGGACTGCATGGCTGTTCCTTAATCCATTGTAGGCAGTCAGGCTGGCTGGTTCAGCAGCTGGGGCAGATTGCCTGAGCTAATCTGTGCTGTTGCCGGAGCTGGAGAGTGCTTCCATGACCTCTCCCACTGGCAGAGCTGTGGGAGGTTCTGATGGGTGAATTGGGGTGGTAACCTCTTTAGTCAGACCAGCTGGATGTCATAAAAAGAACTTATATCTGCTGCCTGTGTTAATTTATTTTGGAAGCTGAGTGCCTGTCATGCTGCAGATAATGTGAGCTACTGTTGTGAAGCTGACTGGGGCCGGGCTAGGCTGTGTTTAATGTTGACAATACACAGGCTTTTTCAGGGGTGAGCCATTCTTAGGCTGGAATAGAATTTGTGTTTTAAAACTGGGGGTAAAATGTCCAAGCAGTCCCTTATTTAAGGGAATTATGAAAAATTCTGGCCTTAATGACAGGCCCTGATGCTATTTCTCTGCTTTACTTATTGCTGAAATTGATATGTTATTTTTATCACAAATTATGAGGCAAAAACCAACTTTTGAGTGTTTCCAAATGGTGCAGGCTACTGGAAAAAAATCAGAGATCTTTTAGTGTGTGCTTTTCAGAGGCATGCACTGTATGTCTAGAAAAATTACTCTTTAGGGTCTGTTTCTACAGTATTTTGCATTATAAAGAAGTCATTGTATAGATCACTGCAAATCAGTAGCTTTGGTCTGTAATTTGCCCTGCTTTGTTTTGCAGGCTCTTTTTTTAATAATGAATAGGTGAATTTAATTTGCTGTGGTGGAATGTTTTCCTCTTACATAATGTCTACACGTGTAGTCATTGGACAATAATCTATTTGACCTTACTGTTGAGTTTCTGCACTCATTTTCAGATGGCAAATTTAGATGGGGCTGTTAGATTCAAGCTGCAGGTTTCATGCACTTCTGTGTATTGCTCCAGAAACAGTCATTATTTGGTTACTTTGGGGCGCCAAATTTAACTCATTTCTTCTAGAATTGCATGTTTATAATTTTAAATAAAGGGTGTTTGAGCAGAACTTATGGGCTCAGTTAATGTCTTAGTACTGTGTAAACTGTTTGGAACAAGCCTGGCTGGTTAGTAGCTTTTTTCTATTAACCAACTAATTTTATTTATTCCTTTTTTCAGAGCATGTTGGTGCACTGGATGCCCAAAATATTGTAGCTGTGTCATGTGGAGAAGCCCACACTCTTGCATTAAATGACAAAGGTCAGGTGTATGCTTGGGGTCTGGCTACTGATGGACAGCTTGGCTTGCCAGGAACAGAGGAATGCGTCAGAGTGCCCAGGTTAAAAATAGTGCATAATAAGTTGCCTTTTTTTAAAAAATAATGTATTTAAATCACATTAAGCTATTCTGTTGTTACAGGTATATATAAATATAAATAATAACAATTTCCATATAAATGTAGAAAATGTACATTAGCTACGATACTTGAATGCTGTGTGTAGACAGTTTCTCAGAAAGTCTTGTGAGAAATGTGTTACAGGTGTGCTTGGTTTGGTTTGTTACTTTTTGGGATGCTTTTGTTTGTTGGTTTTTTTAATAGTCCTCCACTAACAATGAGAGTTACATTGGAAGAGTAGGATGGGTATTTTACAAGTATGAATGCCATTTAAGAGAAGTTAAAGAGAAGTAGAGTGTTAAACTTTCCATTAGAAGAAGGTACATTTGCTGCCCTATCTTTGTACTTCAGTTTTCACCCCAAAGCTTTTCAGCTGTGATTGAATAATACACCTTTTAGTTTTAAAAAAAAAAAAAAATCATGTTGGCCAGGGTCACAGGCTTGTTTTCAGAATGCCATAAGCATTCCAGCTACCTGAAGTCTACACACAAAAGTAACAATCACTTGGAACCTTAGTAATTCATGACTATAATATTTAAAATGTTATATCTGCACCAAATTTAAAAGCCCACAGGCTTTTTTTCTTTCTTTCTCATCCCAAGTTGAAAGCATTATTAGTTTTAGTGCACATGTGCTTTTATTTGCAACTTCTTTATAATATTGTGCAATATGTATTAGGTCTGTAAACTGAAGTTTTAGAAACTAGAAAGTAAGGATTAATTTCTTCTTGTATTCTGTATTCATTCCTCCATTCAGCAGTGTGAGATTGCCTTCCCAGCACATGAGCCTCCCTAATTCTTCATTATGGACTTCTACAGACTTTATTTATTTGAAAATAAGACAGAACCTGACCATAAAAGGTTTAGGAATGAAGCAGTTTTGACTTCATATTTTACTAAATAACGCCTAATTGAAGCTGGGATGTTTAATATACTTCAGTGAAAATGATTCACATTTTGTATATTATCCTTTATTTCATACCATGATCTGGTAGCTTAATTATTCCTCTGTTTTCTTACTCCAATAGAAATATTAGAAGTTTATCAGAGATCCAGATTGTTCAAGTTGCTTGTGGTTATTATCACTCACTAGCACTCTCAAAAGGTAAGCCAAATTCTGCTGAAGTTTTGTGTCCTTTCTTACCAGGGAGTTCAGAATTTTTCAATTTTTTTTAAAGAAAATGTGTTTATTAAACAGCACAGATGGTTGGGGCTGTGTGATTTAATGATGGAAGCTTGAATTTGGAAAACAAACGTACAAACTGATGTTGAGTTGTGCTTTTATTTCTTCTGGGTGTGTGTGTGGGTTTTTGAAAATTTCATCATCTGGCTTTCATGTAACTTCCTTTGTATTTTGTGTCTTTTTCTTGGTCCCAAATCTTTCTCATTCTGCTGGCACGCTGCTCTGTCCCTGGTAGTTTTAACCTGTAACCTCAAGTTACTGAGGCTGGCAGGAGTGACTTCCTTGTGTGCTTTTTTATGGTAAAGCCTCTGGTGTTTTGGTGCTTCCATAGTTAAAATGCCATGTCACATATAAGCCACCTTTTGAAAGTTTAAATACCTGTCTTCAAATTTCTGCTGGGCCTGTGAGCACATACTTAGTTGGCTTCACTTGTACTCTATGTCTGGTCAGTGCAGCTCTCCAGAAACAGAAATGAATTTAAATTTGCTTGTTGCTTTTCTCATCACGAAATATGAGAGTTGTGCCCAAAGCTTCCACTTGGAAAAAGTGGATGCTGAAAACTTCCCAACTCAGAAGAAAATTCCAGAAAGTTTGTAGTTTGTCAGTGTTTCTTAACAATGTGTGTTTAAAATATGAATCAAATAACTTTGGGGTGGCAGGTGTTCATTATATGCTGAATGATTTTTTTTTTTCCCTCTGAGTGCACTAGTTTATAGTGATTATGTGTGCCTGGATTCTGTATGTGACTCTTCATGGGCTCATACTGAGCATTTCCTGTGCCATTATGTATTCCCAGGTGTAATTATCATTATAACCCAAGGAATTGCCTTTGTTTCAGGGCAGGCAGGCAGTGCTTTAGGAGCCTGAGTTAAGATCTGGAGCAGAAAGCAGCGAGTAGCAGAATTGTGTTGTCAAGTGTTCTGTTGGTCAGAGGTTCAAGAATGTCACAGGAATTTGTGATTTAAAATTCACTCAGTGTTTTAAAGAGTTACAGGCTTCAAGGACAGCATCACTACTTTATTGCCAGGTCATGGATTTGCAGCTCCGTTTCTGTTCTTGACGTGCGCTGTAGGGTTTTCTGAGTTTAGCTGTTAATATAAATAAATAAAATCTGAGAGACCTGTACTCCAGGGGATGGGTTCCATTGTTTCCCCATCTTGATAAAACTGTTATTGGAAAGGTGGAGATGGGAGAGAGATTGGAAGCATTTTGAAGGTAGCATTGCTGTTGAAAACATACCACATCAGCACAAGTAAATTATTTTGTGTTTGGACATTGATCTTTAGGATAGTAAATACCTTGGCAAAACATTGGTTGTTCAAGAGACTGTTTTATTTTAGAAGCAGTCTTAACATCAATAGGTCTTTGATTGTCATTCTTTAAAATGTTTTTTTTTCTTTGTAAATTATCAAATGACATTATAAACCTTGTGCTTCAGTGATCATGTGATGAAGGCTATTTAAAAATATATGTCTCTTAAATTGTCTGTCAAAATTTAAGTATCTTACCTTAGAAAACCTGAAATGAAGCTTTTGATTGGAAGTAGGAAAATTTTCCATGTCCATGTCCAGGGTGCAACTTTAACAGACATCTGTGCAGTAGTGGAACTTCCCATCGAGCCATGTCTTGTTTTGTAATAACCAAACTCAGTTGATCTAGCACTGTTGAAATAGGAATGTTAAGAGCAGTTTGGAGAGGTTTGAATGTGATTTAAATACTTCCAGTCTGATTGAATGCTTGAATTGAATGTCTGCAAATTACACAAGAATGCTTAGCTTCAGAAGTCAATAATTTGTATGCGTTTTCAAACTCAAAAATGTTTGAAGAGCGACATTTGAACTTTTAGCTTTTCTTACAGTGGATAAACATTGTATTATTTAACTATATTAATTGTATTTCTTGGTTGTTTATTTTTTCCTTCAAACAGGAAGTGAAGTATTTTCCTGGGGACAAAACAAATATGGCCAACTGGGCTTAGGTTATGAGTATAAAAAACAAACCTCACCACAAATGATTAAATCTCTGCTGGGAATCCCTTTTGCACAGATTGCAGCAGGAGGAGCTCATAGTTTTGTACTGACTCTTTCTGGAGCCATCTTCGGATGGGGACGCAACAAATTTGGGCAGCTGGGTCTTAATGATGACAATGGTAAGTAAGCATTGCTTCAGGGGAGTTTGATGCTGAAGGGTTTGGGTTGTGAATCTGAAAAGAGCAGTGTTCCTAGGAAAGGAGCAGACACAACAAACCTTGTTCCTTGCTGTCACAACGTGCCAATGCTACATGAGATGGCATGAAGAAGGCACAGAGGTGTTTTCCTCAGCTGTTTTGTAATAAGAATGCTGGCAGTATTATGTTGAAGTTCTTGCCTGTTTCAGTTGTATTCTTTCCCTGTTCAATATCTTCCTGTGATTTAATGGGATTGAATTAACATACTGTAGTATGCTGTAGTTACAGTTTGAACTGAATTTTATGTGGATTAAACTGCGTGGCAAAAGCAGTAATCTGTCAAAATTAATTGGTTGCCCTTAGTAGTCACATTTAAGCCATCTTCATTTTTTACTGCCATTTACTTTTACATTGCTTCTCATGCCACTTTTGATAATCATTCACAATTTTTGGCTAACCATTTCCAAAATTTCCTCTGCTAGGTGGATGGCACTCAGTGATTTTTAGCAAGTGGTTAGATAAGAAAAAAACTGGTTTTTTGTTGGTTGTATTGTGTTGTATGTACAGTATGTGCTCACAGGGCTCCAGGGTAGCAGTGTTTGCTGTCAGGGTCCTGTAATACACAGTTTAGTAGTGGATAATCTATAGATGGTTTCATGAGTTCAGATTTTCTTACTGGTTCATTGATGTCAGCACCATTTAAAATAGGAGAAACAGGTTGTAAATAAAATACTCATCTGAATGTGTTAAAAATTGTCATGTAATTCATGTAATAAGAAAATTACAATTATTTTTCAGAAATCACAGGAGACTTCAGTTGCTTCTACATATTCTTTGGAATGTGTGTAACCCCAGGTTTTTATGTAGCATCACTTGTCAATAAAATTCCTTTTAAATGTCTTCATAGGGTTTCTTGCAGACATATTAGCAGGCCTGACAGGTTTTAAGACATTAGCAGTAACATTTTAAAAAATTGCTTTTGTACTAAGTTGACAAAGTTGACTTGTCCTAACGATGGAGGGAAGTTATGTTTGCTTCCTGTTTGTTCAGTGCTCCATTCTGTTATGCGATTAGTAACATTAAAATGTGTGTAGAAATATACTTTCCAAAGAAGCCAAACTGATACTGATGCCAGAATGATTTTTTGCCTTTTCTTTTATACACCTCTTATGTATCCTCATTATTTTTAGCTTGTAATTCCTTAAGTCTGACACCTTAGCATAGTCCTGGTATTCTCTTAGGCCAGGAGAACAAACATCCTAAAGGCCTCGTAGCAGGAGGCTGGAAAACCCTACTGTATCATGGGACACCAAGGTCCCCTCTAGAACACGTGCTGTAAAGTAGAGATCTGGCTCATCCAGGGGGGAATTCCACAGATGGGGAAATATCAGGCCATTCATCCAGGTCTCCCACTGGGGCATCCCTGTGAGATATGCTAATTTATAAGGTCTGTAAATGGCATATGTGATCTGCTGTGTGTGTGCATTGTGGCACAGTCCACATTGGCAAAGTGGTGCACCAAGAAGGATCCTTACTGAAACACCGAGGTAGAAACCCTTATCCCTGAGCTGTATGTGACCCTCAAGTTTTAGGACCAAGGAAAAGGCATCAATATCAACTTTTTTTATTTTAAAAACATGAAACACATAAACAATTAAAAACTATGGTAATTTCTTTTCTTATGGCCAGTGCCAGGTCTAATGTAATGTTCCATATTTAGCAGTCTGTGTGCTGACACATGATCCTGTGCTAGTGAAAATGAGAGCATGGGCTACAAACCTTTTCAGTGTAGTAGTCCCTTTTTTTTTCTGTAGTAACACTTCATCTCCAAGATCCATAAACTAAAGTAATGGTGATTGTGTTATGCTAACAAATTTAAACTGCTTGCTTGACTAGAACCAAATTAGAATAAACGAGCAAAACTATTTGGGTTTTGATTTTTATTGTCAAAGTAAGTGACCTTTCTCTATTAAACCTTTCAGACAGGTATGTTCCTACACTGCTGAAGTCCCTAAGAAGTCAGAAGGTTGTTCATATATGTTGTGGAGAAGATCATACTGCTGCCCTTACGAAGGTACAGAACTTAAAGATATGTTTATGCTCCAATTTTTCTGTTTCCAGGAGAAGATGCTACCTGAACAGGAAATAATAAGTTCTGAATAAAATTTCTTCTTAATTTATGGGATTAAGTTGAGGAAAGATTGGAAGAATGGTTAAATATTTGAAAAAAAAATTACCAAATACAAGAAATCTTGCGTTCTAAATGGTTATTTTCCTTTTTCATGCATAGACATTAACTTCAAACTTGCTTTAAAGCTGATGGGCTCGGTTGAGATACTGAATGTACTGTGAATGTTCGGAGAGATTGCCACCCGTGTGTATGGCTCCATTGTCCCCTGCAGAGCCAGGGGCTGATGAACCTTTTGCCTACACGGTAGGCAGTGCTGTGTATATGTGTGTGAGCATTCTACAAGTCCTTCTGAAGTTCAGAAGAACCTGGCACTGTTTGCTATCCTGACTCAGTGACTGAGGCTGTTGGGTTTTCTCAGTGGATGCTGCAGTTTTAGTGATGTTTTCCAGCTGAGGGCCTGACTGATGGAGAGTAGAGTTGAAAGAAACAGTCACAATTTTAAAGCATCTGAAAATGGCAAGTTTCAAAGTTGTTGTGAGGTAAGGTGTATAACTTCTGTAAATATTTCTGGTTTAAACATTGAAGGTGTTGGTTAATTTCTTGATTAATCAAAACTCTTAAATTACTTGCCTTACAACAGTGTTGAAATTTCTAATTTCTTATGCTTTCAAATAATGAGGCTGTTCAGTCATTCTGTGTATCATCTGCTGAACAGGGCAGCTTCCTGTTTGCTTATAACTTCAAAATTTCTAATCAGAGATTCAAGGTCAAAGTATACTTTTTAATAGTGTGAGTTTGTATATGGGTGAAGTTCATCAAGAAACTGGAAAAATGAGGATTAGGATCTATAAATGACACAAGTTAATGGCAGGACTGTTGTATGATAAGGAAATTTGATGAGTGTGATTTAACACAAGGTAGTATTTCATAGCTGTGCCATATTTTCATAACTCAAATTAACTTGTGACTCCTCTGTGTCTCAGGACCCTGTTGCACTCTGTATATTTTTTGTCCCTTCCCTGCAATGCCAATGTCATCAGAAAGGATTTATTAAACCCCTGTTTCTGTGAAGTTTATTGTTCTGGGATACACAGTCATCTTAATGTAAAAAATTTATTTGTTTAGGAAGGTGGGGTTTTTACCTTTGGAGCTGGAGGCTATGGTCAGCTGGGTCATAACTCTACCAGCCACGAGATAAATCCAAGGAAAGTTTTTGAGCTTATGGGAAGCGTTGTCACGCAAATCACCTGTGGCAGGTAAGGTCTACTCTGTGCTAACCCTGTGAATCTTACACATAACTTGTTTTGTATAAAACTTTACATCTATTGCAATACCAAGTGAGGGTTTTTGTACCCTTCGTGGTCAGGGAAGACAAAATGACCCCTAACAAAAGATATTTAGTGATGTTTTGGGGATTCTAAAAGCATTCACAAGAAGAGCTAAAGGAAGTTGTATATTTGAGAAGCTGTGATTTTCTAAACTGGCAGTGTGAACAATAGTGTGAGGTGTTGAAAGAATTTGTTGCTGTGACTTCATTTCCTATCGAAGAACAAGTGTGTTTGGGAAAGTACAAAATAGTTTACACAAATTCCCAGCTGGTTCTTCACAGGCCTGTGACAGGAGAGGGGGCATCTGGAGTTGAACAGGGTGGGAAGGGAAAGGAGGTGCAGGCAGTCTCTAGACATTCATTTCTGATATGCTCTAAAAGCCAGACAGAGGCTGAGCACTGGCAGCTCCATTCTGGGAACCTTTCCATAAAAAAGGAGGCTTGCCTATTGGAGTGTAAATGGAATATTGTCAGTGGCAGGGCATTGCAGGAGGGCAGAGGAGCGTTGGGTATGGCAGGACCTTTCACACAATGCTTAGCACAAGTCCTGGCCAGGCCTGCACAAAGCTCGTTCCAGTGCTTAGGTCTGTGTTACTGAATTCTCTTTGCCCTAGGCAGCACACCACTGCATTCGTCCCTTCTTCTGGAAGAATTTACTCTTTTGGATTGGGAGGCAATGGGCAGTTGGGTACAGGGACCACCAGTAACAGGAAAAGTCCCTTCACAGTGAAAGGAAGCTGGATTCCCTTTAGTCCTCAGTGCCCAATGAGCACAGGTAAGCACCAGCTGATGTATTTACTGCTTGGTTGCCTGTTCCTTTATAGTGGCTTGAAATTCTTGAGATTTGAACTGATTATGGGCTGTAATAACTTTTTCCAAACAGTTTGATTCCCCTGCTGTAGGAATTACATGCCTGTGGTGGGTGGGTGAGGGTCTCTGGTAGCACTAGGCCTAGAATTTGCCTCAGGGAAAGGTAGTCTTTACCCCTGTATCACTTAACCAGTGTATCAGTGTATTGTATCAAGGTTCTGCCACAGGGGAACCTTTTTGTAACCGAGTGTTGATGGCAGTGCCTGAATAATTTTCAAATTCACATTTTCACAGTGGCCTGTTTTTTATTCTTGTTACAGACAGTGAGGAGTGCTACTGTGTAAAGAGAATCTTCTCTGGTGGGGACCAAAGTTTTGCACACTACTTCTATCCACAGGTAACAAATTAAGTGTAATTTGGCTTGTGAAAGTTGGATTTTAGTTTTTTTGAATGTATTTTAAATTATTTTGATGTTGAAGGTGCATGTTGTACATGTTATGCATGTTTTGATGTTGAGTATTGTAAAGTTTGTTGGGGTGGTGTGGAAGCAAAAGTCATTAAGTCATAGTAGCTGCTGGAGGACTTGGATCCAGTTAGGGTGTGTTAGCTGTTAGGAAGCTCTTGAGACTTTTTTGGCATAAGGTTTTTTCTTGATGGATGGATGCACTTCTTTTCATGTCATAAGGGAAGAACTGGTTGAATATTTGAGCTCTTTGCTCTTTACCCAGTCCTCCTCATAGCTCTTGGCAGCAGCAGCTTTGGTGTCTTCTGCTCTGTAACCATTTTAAAGTTACCCCAGTGGTAAGGAAACAAAGGAGCTTTTTGCTAAAAATTACTGGTGGTGACATAGTTTTTTAAGTCAGTTTTATAGTTTTTTAAGTCAGTTTTATCATAGTCTTAATGCTGACATTTTAAAGTAACAAGAATTGATCTGTTTAAATTCTGGTACGTAAAAGAGTCTAGAAGGACTTTACAGTAAAAATGGCAATGTGGAAGTGTGATGGAAAGAAAATGCTATTGGAGGGTGAGTTGGGAGAAGAAATAAAAACAAGATGAAGATTCATGAGACTGTTACCAGTACAGCTCAGCAGATTCTAGACCATGGGGATTACAGAGTTGAGTATGTAGGGTGAAAACTGATTTGGACACAAGGGGAAATGGATTTTAGTGGGGAAGCGTGTTTATGAAGAAAAGCTGAGTACAAGTCAGACTTGCAGCAGTGCTTTGTGCTCACAGCCTGTTCTGCTTGTACAGAATCAGCAGGTTTTCTAGGATTGACTTGTTGGGTTCTTTTTCTAAATTCTGATAGTTTTAACCATTGCTGTATTTGAGAGAAACTTGCTTAGCAGGTGTAAACTGAAAAAATGCTTATAATAGAGACTCAAAACTTGTCTATTAAAGTTTCCATAATAACTTTATGTGCAATTTTCATAATTACTGGAGTAGTTTCTCACTGACTAATTGAGGTGAAGTGGAGACTGTATATATGCAATTATTGTGGCTTGTTCTGTACAAAAGGTATTAGCAATAGATGAACTTCAATGCTGTAGAAGTATCCCTTTTAGTACTCTTTGGTTTGGTAATTTGTGTAGAATTCTTCCAAAGTTCTGTGCATACTGTACCCCTAGGGGTTGTGTGTCCCTGCCAGTTAAGGTGACCCAGCCAAAATCAGTTTTCTTAAGTCAGTTTTTGGGCCGCTCAGTTCCCTGAGTTGTTTTCTTGGGCTGGACAGAAGGGAAATGGCAAAAGTGTTCCTCAACCTGATGCTGTGGGATGGGATCAGAAGTGCTGATTTTTGGCAGCAGATGGTCATTGTCACACTGAGTCTGCTCATTGTTGTCAGATGGCATGCTCAGGAGGAATGTTTTCTCTTGATAGTTTTATCTTGGTTTTTTGTGCTGTTTGCCATCTCCTTTTGAACCAATGCTCCTACTGAAAACAATGATCTTGCTTCTCCTCCTCTTTACTATTACAGTTCTTAGTGGAATTCATTTGATATGAGCAGCACTTCCAAATGAGCTCCTCTGATGATGCAGGGTGTGTTCACAGAAGCATGATTCTGTCTCAGAGGAGCCTGATGGAAGTGGGGTGGAAGAACATCTGTCTGAAAAATTGAATGGTTTCCTGTGTGCTCACAGCTTGGCAGGGAGCTAAGTGGCTCCTGGTGGTTGGAGGGGAGATGCTTGCTGCTCACATGTAAAGCTCAGCTAGTGTTCATCATGGAGACAAGTAATGTGTAAGGAGTTGCCATTAAGCATGGTGTGTGAATTAACACCTAATCGAGATGGTTTTAGTGTATGCTCTGCTTTCCCAGGGAATGCAGAACTGTTAAACAGAGAGCACGAGTCTCACTGCAAGAGTCTGGGTAGGCAAATTGTCAGCTAAAACTGCTCAACCTTAAGCTGGTTTTTCCAGAAATCAATTTTTGTGCCTGATTCTTTATGCTTTCTTTAAAATTTATTTAGAACATGGTGCCACCAGATGATTTTAGATATCCTGACCTTTTGAAGCAGATCTGGACTGTGAATGAAATGTTTATTCAAAGATTGCTGAGTTTCCCTTCTGGAAGACTTCCTGTAGAGATAGCTAAGTAAGTGATGTAAGGGAAAGCAGTGGTCTCTGGTGATTCTGCTTCTGAATTGAGCACTAATGGGGCTTTGGGCATACATAGCAGAGCTATTTGTAATTACTGATTTTATGACGTGCAGAGCTTGTGCTTGCTTGAGTAGTTTAGATCCTTCAGACTGTGTCATCTCTGCTCCAGTTTAGATGACTATACAAGATGAAATTAAGTATCTAATTGCACATTGAAAAACAGCAATACATGTAAAGGAATATGAGAACAACTCAAAGATTATTGCTTCTATTTTAATAAAAGAGTATGCAAAGCAATTTAATTGCAAGACTGGCTGTGATTTGAGCTGTCTTAAGTGTTGGGTCTTGAATGGAGGTTTAATCTAGTATTGTTTAGTCACATTTGAGTCAGAGTCCCATCCTTTGCACAATGTAATTCATTAGGGATTAAATACAGGCTTTTTTATTGCAAATGCTAATTTTTAAAAGGAAAACCAAATGTAACTTTTCATGTGACCAATTTCAGTGAAATTGATGGAACATTCTCCTCTGCTGGGTGCCTGAATGGGAGCTTTTTGGCATTGAGGTAAGTGGATGGGTTTTAACAAGTGTTCCTGTGGACAGCATTAGTGGTGGCTGCCTTCCTGGTGTCCCTTGTGTCAGCTGGGACACCTTCCCAGGGTTTCCTGTCTCATTGGTGCTCTGATACCCTCTGTTGGAACTCCTGTTTCTTTTGTGCCCTGTGTTTTGTCAGTTGCCCCAGTGAGAATGGCTCCAGCCTGTCTTGGCTGCTGCCATGTAAGCCATCAGAGCTCATCACATTTGTCAGCCACAGGTTGTTGGTAATTCAGGGGCCGTTCCTTGTGTGGGCTGGTTTCCATCCAAGTCTTTTTGTGTGATTTTCTTGTGGTTAGAGGAGATTTTTTCCAGTTGTTTCTAAGGTCATACAAAACATGGAAGTCTGATATAATTTAAATCCTTGGTCAGTATGTCTAAAATTCAAGGGGTAAAGTCTTGAGTTGCTGAGAACACAGGATTCAGTCGTTGTGGTTTTTTTCTTCCTGCAGCAATGATGATCATTACAAAACCAGCGCTAGATTCTCAGGGGTTGACATGAATGCTGCTAGACTACTCTTTCACAAACTCATACAGCCTGAGCATACTCACATATCACAACAGGTTTGTGCTGCATATTTTCTCTACATCTTCCAACCCTGTCAAGAGATTTCTTTACTCAATAGTATATTGACTGCAAATGTGTGAAACTGTGTTTTGTTGTGACAATTAGGTGACACATCAGCATATTCTATTTTAATATTTACTGTCATTTTCTAAATGTGTAATAATTTTCACTGAAGCTCTTAATTACTGTTTTCTAGATCAGTTTTCATTTGCATGGGCATTTGTTTAAAATCTCAATTGTGTTAAAATAAACAGAATTTTCTTATGTGCTGTAGGTGGCAGCTAGTTTGGAAAAGAACCTTATTCCCAAATTGACCAGCTCCTTACCAGATGTTGAAGCTTTGAGGCTGTATCTCACTCTACCAGAATGCCCACTGATGAGTGATGAAAACAATTTCACAACATTAGCTATTCCTTTTGGAGCAGCTATTCTGAACCTAGAAAAAGCTCCTCTGAAAGTTCTTGGTAAGAAACTGAATTTTTACTGTTAAAACTAAGGATCTGCAGATGAAAATGTACAGAAATTCCATCAGTGAAGACCTGGCCTTGGCAGTACCTGCTGTGTATGTACATCTGTACAATTCTCCAGTGAGAGAGTTAAGGCTTAACATTGCTTGGTGTAAGAAAACACTTACTCTGTTGCTTCAGGGTGAGTTAACAGGCCATCCCTGTGAATTCATCTGGTATTGTAGGTTTTGGACTGATGCCACTTGGGAGGAATTAAACCGTGTAGTTCAGTGTAATTGATATGTGTCTTTGCTCTTTAAAGTGAAAATTATGTGGTCAGACAACTAACAAGCTCTAAGCAATTTACAGAAGTGTTACAGAACAGATGTTAAATTGTCTTGATTGTGACTATAGCACCTGTTCTGAGCTTCTGAGGCAGTTGATCTTTTTTTGCTGGTGCCAAGATGTGGTCTTCAAATATGCAGCTGAGAATAGCTCTGGTTTTTTAACTCTACTTCTTTACACTTTCTTGTTATGACTTGGCTTAAAGAAATTCAGCTTAAAGAATTGTTTTTGGAGCATTTTCCTTTTAATTGGTTTCTTTTTGAGAGGGTACTTTCATTTTACTTAGTTATGCTTTGCTTTGTAATCTTGCTTTAGTCTTTTCAGTAGTTTTTGGTGAGAGTAAAGAAAAGCAAACTGATAGTTTTTTGAGCTGTAGATCCCTTTCCATCATTTTCTATTTCTCTCACTACTGTTTGCTGAAGATTTCAGGTTTTGAGCCATCTTTTTTTGATCAAATGTTACATTATGTCGCGGTCTGGATCAGCAGACTTCAGGGGCCTTAGATTTGATGTGTAACAATAGTACATTTGTTGTGCTGCAACTTTTTTTCACTATCTGTAGTAACTGATGCTTATGCTTTCTAGCCAAACATGTTTCTTAGTTAAGAGGATAACATAACATATTGTGGCAGTGACAAGACTAAACATGTTCACCATGTGTTGACAGAAAATTGGTGGTCTGCACTTGAACCTCCCTTGTTCCTCAAGATAGTGGAACTCTACAAGGATGTCGTAGTGCACCTTCTGAAGCTGTGCAAGATGGGCCTTCCACCTTCTGACAGAAGAATACTCACAAATTTCCTACACACAGCCTTCAGAGTCCTGGAAATACTGCACAGAGTACGTTTGTGGCATTTCTGAACAGTTCCTTGGCTGCTTGGCTTTGTCAGCTTCTCTGTGCTGAGTAGTTGGTAGAAGCTAAGTTACTGATCAGTTTGAAAGATCAGGATTGCATCTACAGAAATATCTGTAGTTGTTCCATCTGGACCTATGAATCATGGGGATTCTGGATTCCAGTCTGACACGATGGTGAAATTAACTATTTTTTGGGAACACAGAGTTACCCAGTCATTTGCTTCTGTGAGGGTATGGATTAAAGTGAAAGGGGGGAAGGGATGACAGCTCTGGGATATTTTGCAGATTGTGTATCTGGTGGTTTGGAGGGGGATGGGGGAGGCATTTGTGCAGAGTAGGCTTAGATTATCTGGTTGTAAAGGCAGGATCTTTATAACTATCTTGCTGCTTTGCCAGTTAGCAGTGCTTGGCAGTCCTTGGGAAAAGAAGTGTAATAGTATTAGGGTAATGTGGTCGCTTCTAGATTAAAATTGTACTGTAGAGACAATCCTCTATATAAAGTTACTTTCCCCAAATTTCTCTTTTTTTTTAAGCTTATTGTCTTTAAATGGAAGCTGTTCCTCTGCTCATAGGTAATAGTGTTCATACTATAACTAAGACTAGAGTTTTTGAATCATAGCTCTTAAACCTGTGCAATACAGGAACAAGCATTTATTCCCTTGTGTACCTGAATATGTGTATTACCACTGTTCCTGTGAGGTCATACCATGTTTCAAAGTGGCAGCCCTGTTGTGCAATACTGTAATGCAGTTAATTGTATTTTCCTTCACTCTTGATGGGATTTTAAATAGTCCATATAGCTGTGTCTTTAACATTATTTTTTGCTTTCTTGTAGGCACTGTTATTTTTCTAGAGTTTTTTTGGTAGCTGGGTATCTGTGGCTGACATACGAAATGCTTGAAAACATGGAAAAATATCCTTTTGAAAGCTAATAAAAAAATAAATTGCACTTCCTTAGGTAAATGAAAGAGGACAAGTTATACAGTATGACAGATTTTACATTCATGAGATACAAGATTTGATAGATATCAGAAATGACTATGCCAACTGGTTCCAGCAGCAGGTATTGGGAATGGTAAGTTGTGTTGATTTTTATTTGTTTTTTTTTCTTCCCATGTTTTGTGTTTGTTTTATCCCTGCAAAGAAAATCCATAGATTGTCTAAATCTGGGGTGTATTTTTACTTTTTCATAAAAATACCTTCACAGATGAGCAGTGCTGAGCAGACTCGTGTCAGGTACTGGCTAAGGAGGAATTGAGGAATTGTTAAGGTGGTATTTTTCTGCCAGAGTGTCATTCTTAGGACTGACACTGCTTAATATTTGGATCTGTCAGTTAAAAAGTGATTCAGAATGCTGTCACTGGAGACTTGCTGTGTCAAAAAAGTTAGGAATGTAATAATCCACAGTAGGAAAACATCCAGAATTATCTGAATTGCCATATTAGACAGGTCCAGTCAATGAGAAAGCTGCAGCTGTTTTGGATAATGAGCTCAGCAGGGAGCTACAGGGGCAGATAACTGATGGAATTTTCTACTTTGAGTTTAGCAGCCACAACTGAGATAATTAATTCCTGCATCTCTAAAGAGAAGAGTGATAAGTGGGAGTAAATTAGTGACGGTGCAGAGAATTAGTGACTTGGATAGGTTTTCACCACAGTTCCTTGACTTTAGCTTTGAAAGAATATTGCAAGTAATTTAATAAGTTTTTTCTAGCCACTCATATTTTATTATTTTGCAACAGTACCAGAAGATGTCATTCATTAATGTGTGGAAGTAAACATTTTAAGTGTAATTTTGTGCTTCCAAGCAAACATGATAATGTTAACAGCTCTGTTTTTAAAGACTGATAAACAGGGTGTTGAAAGACAAGCTTGTATTTAATAAATGAATTAGAATGTTTATGATTAATGTTTATTTCTCAGTAAACCTTCTCTCGGGGGGAAGCAGTAAATAAATATTTTTAAAATTCTACATCAGAGATGAGTAATTAATGCAGACACTAATGCTGCTTTTTCATCTTAATTGTTGCTACCTTTGTGCAAATGCTGTCATAGGATGTCAACCATGGATTAACTGAGGTAAGATTGGTTGCAATCTGATTTCTTTTGAAGAATGTAAGGAAATCAGAAATGTGAATGCTGAGGATTGTCTGCTGTGTTCTGTTGGGAGTAAAGCTTCAAATTAGCCACAGCTGTAATCTGAAACAAATCTTTGTGGTGCAAAACTGTGTAATTGTCTGTATTGCAGATTTGTAACAGCAGTTGGAAAAAAGGGCTACCTCTGTACCCACTAGCTGCAATAACAGTTCTGAAATTAAAATGTGCTAAGTGAGAGTGTCGTTTGTGCCTGGCTTGATTTGGTTTGGCTTGATTGAGTTTTGCTCGGTTTTTTTGTTTATTTTTGGCTGAAGTACTAAATCTACTTAATGTTCCTAAGATGCTTTGGTTCTGCATTGATAAGTCAAGGTTGAGTTCTCTTTCCAGTAAAAAATATGTATTGAATGAGTGCTACTGCAAAGGGGTTTTTTTTAACCACGATTGTGGCTTTTGAATAAGCTGAGCTATAACATGTTTTTTTTCATTGCAGTTAACAGATATTCCTGTTATAATTTGCACATACCCATTTGTATTTGATGCCCAGGCAAAGACAACTCTCTTGCAAACAGATGCAATCATACAGATGCAGGTAGGAGGCTCTGTTTTTAATGGTATGTATTCATTATTTTTCCCCGAGTTGGGGACCTTGGGGTTTTCTGTTGTTTCTTTGGTTTGGCTGGTTGGTGGTGTTGTTTTGGGTGGTTTTTTTATTGTTTGTTTGTTTGTGGGTTTTTTTTGGGTTTTGTTTGTGTTGTTGGTTTTTTGGGGTTTTTTTTAATTCTGTGTAATCTCTCCCCCATAAAAATCAAGGATGGATCTAGTTTTTATTTTAGGGTGTGTACACGACAGAGGGTAGTGGGTTTGGGATCACACTGAAATTAGACTGTTTTGTAGTTGCCATACATTTCCAAGGAACTTCTTTTCCTTTCAGTAATGAGCTGGCTTTTTTATGTGTTATCAACACGTAGTATAGGTACAAAACCCCCAAACAGCAATAAAAAACCCAAACCCACAGCCCAAACAAATAAACAAACATAAAACCCCAAGCACACACAACCAAAAAACAACCCCACCTCCTGTTGAGGTGACTTGGAATATTACCTGGGTCATTGATCTGAGTCTGAAAATAACCAGATTATGTAAGTCATGATCAAGTAATGGGCTCGTGCAGGAAAATACTACCTTGCTCTTAATTAATAATAAATGTTGTTTCATGTACCTTTAAAAATGTACAGTCAGTACCGACATTTGATGGATTCAGGGAAATGTTCACATTAAATGTTTCTGTTAACAATATTAAATAGTATTAAAAAAACAAACTCTCAAGAGTTCTGTCATGTTCAGAACATTTGCAACAGCATTTTCTTTTTCAAACAATTTTAATACAGAAATTATCATGCAAGTTAAATTGCTTTTCATGCTGTGAATTAGTTTTTAATGTATGTTTGGTTTCATGCCAGATTTATATTAAACAGCTTACTCTTCATTAGGTGAAATACAAGCTCTTTTTGCTTCCTTTTGTTATCTGAGGTATTTTGACTGGAATGTCAAAATCTGGGTTCTTATACTTCCCTGAGAGCAATGGGTAAAGAAAAAATATTTCCTGAAATCAAATACTTCCTAAGATAAGAGGAATACAAAGAAAACTTGGGCAAATTCAGTAGCTCTTGTACTAGTTATTCCCATCTGCACTTCTGCAGACAAGACTGCTGGACAGTTGATATTGACAGGGGTTTTTCTCTTTGTTTTTCTCTAGATGGCTGTCGATCAGGCCCACAGGCAGAATTTGTCTTCTCTCTTCCTGCCAGTGTTTGAATCTGTCAATCCCTGCCTGATACTGATGGTCCGGAGGGACAACATCGTGGGGGACGCTGTGGAGGTGCTCAGGAAAACAAAGAATGTGGACTACAAGAAGCCACTCAAGGTATCGCAGGGCAAAACTTGTTTTGGACAAACCTTGCTTTGCAATCTCTTTGCAGCTCAGTGCTCACTGAGTTGTGTGTTTCAGGTTATTTTTGTAGGGGAGGAAGCTGTCGATGCCGGAGGCGTTCGCAAAGAATTTTTTTTGCTCATCATGAGAGAGTTGCTAGATCCCAAATATGGAATGTTCAGGTATTACGAGGAGTCCAGGCTGATCTGGTTCTCTGATAAGGTAGGCTGTGCTCTATATTCAGTCATTTTAACTTACAGTATTTATATTAATAATATATGAACATTGTAGTTTGTGGTTTTATTTCAAGAGTAGGAACTGAAGCAAGTATTCTCAAAAAATGTTTATTTTTGTCATTGTTAGATCAAAACTTCCCCCATTCCTTGTTTACTCCTTACTGATTGTCCCCAAGCCTACCAGGTGTTTTTAGGAAGAAGTAGCCAGGGCAAACTGATTCCAAGGGCAGAATCAGCAAATTGAGGTGGCAGAGACAAATTCTTGAGGTGGTCTATTGGACACATTTTCCTGTGTGCAGTTGCATTTCTGGGTGCTGGGTGCTCATGGAGTTATACTTTGTTGGAAGGTTTGATCCCTGGCTTTTCAGTCTTCTTCCAGAGAACACTGACTGGGGGTGGCTGGATCCCAAATACCTGGATATTTACATTTCCACAGTTGTGTTTAAAGCCTTGGTAATTAATTCTGAGGCTGTCAATAGTGAACTCTTCCCTCTTCTTCCCCAGAATATTTTTTTTAAAAAATTGACATGTTAAATCACTGAGTAGTGCAACAGGAAGTCACTGGCAAAACCAGAATCTTAGTGCAGTACGAGTCTCCTGTAACACAGAATATGTTGCAGCTCAGCCTTTTAAATTTTAAGTAGAAAGATTTCTAGTAGATTAGATTTCAGTCTCAGCCGGTTAAACTTTATCCTGTGTTTCCTTGGTATTTACAGATACATACATATTTAAAGAAAATATTAATTAAATTCACTCAGATTATACTGTACTGTACACTTCTTCCTGGACTCTGCAAGGTTAAAATAACTTCTTTATTTTAAACCATCTTGTCTGTTTTCTGTTCTTAGACCTTTGAAGACAGTGACTTGTTTCATTTGATTGGTGTTGTCTGTGGGCTAGCAATATATAATTTTACTATTGTAGACCTTCCCTTTCCTCTGGCTTTGTACAAAAAGCTATTGAATAAGAAACCATCCCTGGATGATTTAAAAGAATTGATTCCAGATGTTGGCAGGTAAGCAAGAAAGGAAAACAAGTGTTGGTAGAAATTAAATTTGAAATCAGCATTTTCCTCTAAGAACATAATATTTCTTTTCCACAGTAACTGGGTAAACAGTTCAGAGTAAATTGCAGCCATTGTGTCACTTGATACATTTGACACTTACTGTTGTTAAGTACCTATGTCTCAGTACTTGGTGTTACTGATTGTCTCTTCTGTTTTATGATCCTGCAAGAATTTTAGGGGGGAAAACCTTGAAATTCAAACCCCTTTAGTTTTAGCCACTAATTTTATATGCCTAAGTGTGAACATAGTTTCTGTTCTAAATTGAATCTGTCAAGAAAATAGTTTTGCTTATTTCAGGAACAAATACATGCTAAGTATTTCCTACTGACTAGTGATTTGAATAGGACTGACTAGCAGGTAGGAGGCTCAAATGAACAGTGTTGTGGATGCCACAGTTTTCATAGATTCAAGGAGAAATCAAAGATATTACTGGAAGATCTAGTCAGTGGTTTTTAAGTACCAGCTGCCTCTGCTTTGGGAACCCCTTAGCTGAAGTCTTAAGATAGGAATGTTCTCTCTTCACCCTGTGGTATAACCAAAAGGAAATGATTGCTTGGAATTTCCCAGCACTACACAAGGTGCAAGTCAATAAAATAATAAATGAAATAACAGTAGAAAGATACTTCTTAAATTTTAATTATCAAAGCATATAGAACACTTCAGGAAAATAAATTTATTTTTCTTTCCCCTGATGCAAGTATTGTGTAACTTATTTTGCAGGGGAATGCAACAACTACTGGACTATCCAGAGGATGACATAGAAGAGGCATTTTGTCTTAATTTTACTGTAAGTTTTATACAGTGTTTGAATATATCTTGCCAAGCTCATACCATCTGTTTTAATTGCCTCTGATGGAGTGTTTGAACAAAAGCATCAGCAGCTGATTCCCAAGAGTTTTAGCACCTGTGTCTGCCATTCATGTTGCTGTTAACTAAGTGGTGGGAAGAAGTATTTATGCAGTAAATAAGATTTGCACTATTTTTGTTTGTTTCGAATAGATCACTGTGGAAAATTTTGGTACAACAGAAATTAAGGAGCTTGTTCCTAAAGGTGCTGACATTCCTGTAGTCAAACAAAATAGGTGAGTTGTGTGGGTTACAGTGTTGCTGGCTGCCTTGGGAGTGTTACTGGGCTGCTGTAAATACCCTTTGCTGAGCTCTGACGCTGCTGTTGGAGGCAAAACTGCTGTGGCTGTTTGCCCAAGCTCTTCTCGTGTGTTGCTGAAGCAGCTCGTGTCCTGTTGACACAGACAAGCTGTGCCTGCCCCATCCCTGGGAGTGCTCAAGGCTGGGCTGGACAGGGCTTGGACCAACCTGGTCTGCTGAAGATGTCATCCTCCCATGGCAGGAGGTTGGACTAGATCTTCAGCGGTCCCCTTCAACCCCAGTCATAAGCATTTTATAAGATTAGAAATGTTTGAGGTTCTGCTGATGCCTTGGAGTGCCTAGGACAGGGGCTAGACAAAGTAAGAGAATAAAGTGGGTGTTTATTAAAGGCCTTCAGTGGACACACCCTGGGCAGCCAAAGCCTTCCCGAGGTTCCACCCAAGATGGACAATGGTCACCAGTTTTTCAGACAATTATAAGTTTGGTCTGTTTGCATATCAGGGGTTAATCCTCCAATTGCAGCTTTAGATAATGAAGTAATTTCCCCCAGTTTGCTCACCCCCTAATCCACTGTTGTTTATACTTTTTGGGGCCTGAGGCTGTAGGGTGTCCTTGGGTCACAGGCCCAGAGGGATTGTTTTGTCTAAATAAATGTGAAGAGAGTTAACTAGCACTTTGTATGGAATTCAGAGTTATGCACTAATGCAGTATAGGATTTGAAAAAATAACAGTTGAAGTCTTAAGGCATCACTGCAGGAAGCTGCATATCATTGAAATTCAGCGAATAACGATGAGAACTTTAACTCAAGGGCCATTATTACAACTACTCATTCATACATGAATATGATTTCAGTGAAGTTTTCCCTTTGTAGAGTAGATAACATTAAATAAGTTAATCCAGTGTTGTTGTCAGAAGAGTGTGTGACAGGAGGGGTTTTTTCCTCGGTCAGGGATTCTGTAACTTTTATTTATAAAAACAGCCTTTCCTGCCCTTTGTTCCCTTTGTTCCCTTTCTGCTCCTGGAGGATAGGCAGAACATACCTGGTGGTGCTCTTGTCCCCCTTTTGCACAACTTTCCAGTCTGTTCTTTAGTCTTTATGAATTCTCCGTGCTTGTACTTCTCCCAGGATAAAGGGAGAATTGAATGGAAAGAGCACACTCCATGAGAACTGCATGCACATGGAAAACACTGTAGCTTTGCAGTTCTCAGGTGTAGGTTTGATGTTCTGTCACTATGTGACTGTAAAATTGAAGTTGAATTATGGGAAAAGTTTCAGGGTGCCTATGGAATGCCTGCTGCACATTGTCTTGCAGTAATGAAGAATTCCTCTTTCTCAAGCTCCAAATATTCCATGATGCTGCAATTAATTTTATAATATAAATGAGTTTATCAGTGACTTCTCCTTGGAGCAACCTTGCGCTGTTAGTGTTACACAGGTTACCTGCCCTTCTGTAATTGCACAGCATGGAGAAGAGGGTTATCTCATGGAGTGCTGAAGGGGAGGAGTGTGGATCACCACTTTGGTCATCTCCAGCATTTTCAGTGCAGCAGCTTCAATAAACATATCTAAATGTGTTCATACGATTCTGTAAACTGCTGGTGATATTACTCAAAGACTGGGGGTGGTGTTGAAATGCATCTTCTCTTTCCACAGTGAACATGTGTTGGTGGAATAGCTGTAATGTACAACTGAGGTCACTGCCAGTGCAGAAACCAAACGGTGTTCACTGGCACTGATTTCAGAAATTATCATAAATGCTGTATCACATCAAGAAGTTTTAGATATCTGTTAAGTGCTGCTGGAGATGTTTCCAGCAGGATCTAAGAACTCCTTGTACCAAGCACAGATAACAGGCCATCTGTTCCTCAGTATCCCAGCTCCTTGGCACTGGTCTTTTTACTGTGTAAGACTCAAATGTCCTTTTGAAGTTGATTTGCATTTTTAGTGCAAATATGGTAATCTTTTTAATTTAGAAAAATAGAACAGGGAGTTTGATTAGAGGCTTTCAGGACACTCCCTGGAATTCAGGCCTTTCAGCTTGTTGCCCTTGAGTCCAGCTCACTGCAATGCACACAGATAAGGCAGATGTTTGTGGTGCCTGAAGTATATTAAGTGTTCCTGCTTTTCTGTTGCAGACTGCCTTCGGGGGTGTGGTGGGGAAATACATTCATGTGCCATTTTATCTTCACTGTGGTTGTAACATAAAGCAGACAATGCAATACATTAGGCTCCTTGTAAATTCATTTTCTGTGCTCTGTTCTGTACAGAAATGGCCAGTGGTTTATTGGTAGAAGGATGACATGTACTACTTCCTCTTTATTTCCTTAACATAATTCTTTCTTTCTCTTTGTACAGGCAAGATTTTGTAGATGCATATGTGGATTACATCTTCAATAGATCTGTGGCTTCCTTGTACAGTGCATTCCATGAAGGCTTCCACAAAGTATGTGGAGGTAAAGTTCTTCAGCTCTTCCAGCCCAGTGAGTTGCAGGCAATGGTGATTGGGAACACAAATTATGACTGGAAAGAGCTGGAGAAGGTAAGAACCATAGTTAGCTATTGCTTTTGTATAATTCTCATTTCAGGGTGCAGAAATAACTAGGTGTCCTCTTCAGCTCTGTTTTGATTAAATTGATTCCTGTTATTTATTGACATTTTAAAACATCGGTGAATGAAGATCCTAAAATATTATTTACCTTCCTGCTTTAAATTTTTCCATTTAATTTCTGGAGGAAATCAGACTTAGAAGAGAGGCAGAAAAATCCATGGAACCCTGAGGCAGATATACAATCTTTCATATTAGACATGAGAAAGTGAAGTGATTGCACACAGTTATTAAAAGTAAATATTCTCGATTGTCAGAGCTTGGTGAGACTTGGTCTCTGTTGGGATTGAAAATGCTTTGCAGTACAGCATCTGTCTCTGTATTGAATTCAGACTGAACAGGTGAAGAAACTGGAGGGAGGAAAGTGGTAGTAGTGTGTTGCTTGCTGTGTCCCTGTACACAAACTACATTCATTCTGCTGCAGTGTCAGCTTATCCAACTGTTCTGTGAGCAAGCAATAACCTCATTTCCTGCTCATTTTAGAATACAGAATACAAAGGAGAATACTGGGCAGACCATCCTACAATTAAAATATTCTGGGAGGTTTTTCACGAGTTGTCTTTGGAGAAGAAAAAACAGTTTTTGTGTAAGTATTGAAATTACTTCACAGAAGTTTCTAACTGAACAGGATCACTGGGATTTCAGGCTCCTGCTATAAGAGGGAAAGGTGTAAGTATTTGTCTGTAATGATGCGATTAACTGTTTGGGAAAAAATAATCATAATAGAAAAAATTGATTGTGAGCTTGTCTCTGATTTTCTTGGGGGTGTACTGAGTCATTCTGGGTGATGGGTAGTTACAGAGCACAATAGCTCAGAGCAACATTTAAAAAAAATAAAAGCCAGCCCCCCAAAACACCAACAACCTAGTCTGCTGGTGACAGTTATTTGGTAACTAGGATATCTTTCCCTGTGCTTTGACATACAGTTGACATCCTCCAGGTTTTTCACTGCACAGAAATGGAAATTTGGAGTAGTAATTGATTGTAAATCTATCAAGGTACTGATATAAGTGATAATATATAGATGATAAAGTAATCAAAGCTTGCTGTGAGTGAGGATTTGCTTAGAATAGATCATAGATTAGTTTCCAGTTCAAATAAATTACTTACTGAATAAACTCATTTTGTCTTTACAAGATTCTTGGAAATGCTCAGTAAAGACACAGCCAATGGATTTTAAGTTAGAAGGTTCTGTTGCATGAAAAACTTAATTTTTTTAAGGACTGTTTGGTTTCATATGTTAAAATGAAATGCTTCCTTTATGGATCACTTGTATTAGAGTTTTGAGCTCAGATGTAGCAAGTAGAGAAAGGGTTAAGTCATTATTCCCTGTTTTCCAGACAGAACTTTGGTGTGAAAAGCTGGCCATTGCTGGAATGATTACAAAAGGCCAGCAATGATTAGAACAGCATATGTGACACAGGTAGTCTTCAGCTAGTTACAATTACAAGCCTTTGTTTTTTCTTGGCAGTGTTTCTGACAGGCAGTGATCGGATTCCAATTCTTGGAATGAAGTGTCTGAAACTGGTCATCCAGCCAACAGGAGGGGGAGAAGATTACCTGCCAGTAGCTCACACTTGCTTTAATCTTCTTGATCTTCCGAAATACACAGATAAAGAAACCCTGAAATCTAAGTTGATCCAGGCTATAGACCACTATGAAGGTTTCAGTTTAGTATAACTTGAGAAATGAAAGTTCCGTGTAACGTGGGATCATTGAGTTTTTGTGTCTTTCTTGTGGTGGTAAATTCAGTGGATTAAGTGATGCAGTTGATAATATAACTGATTATTTGCAAAAAATGTTCAGTGGTATGGATATACATGGGAGCCAAAAAAAAATCATTTCCAAAACTGAGGAGCTGTCTTAATACATACCTTCCTGTACAGAGCCATGTGGATTTTGCCATCTTACAATAAAAATGAGAGTATTGTGAATGGGAGTCAAGTTTCACTAACAAGAATTAACATTTCACCTTATGCAAACAATTTGGCGTGTGAGTGCATGAGAGACTTGCTTCAGTTTTTCAAATCACTTGGTAAGAACATTTAACTTCTCCCCTGATAAATTCACTTGGTAACTTTTCATTTTGTAAATAATAAATTTTTGTGATAAAATAGTTCTGTTCCAATACCAGTATGGTTTCTATTGCTTGTAATTGAATATGAGCTTATTTTATGGCTTTTAACAAAAAAAGTGATTACTCTGATTTCTGAAGATATCTATTTTTCTGGTTTGTTTTAAGAACCTTAATAATGAAAGTGATTGTTCAAGAGACATTCATCTTCACAATGTACAATCCATGAAGCAGTCACTTAGTGCCGATACAAAACTGCATCCAATGGCAGTTTTAATACGTGGATGGACAAGCTGACTTAAGACACTGTTTTATTTTTAAGGACTGATTCTGTAATTAAGTGGACACAATTATAAAAGAGGTTAATTTATGATTTGAAACCTCTGCAGTCATGTGTTGAGAATACAGCTTAAAAGAAAAAGATGCACCAGCCAATTGTTGCTGTCAAGAGGTTAAACATTTATTTTTAAATGCTGAAAGCGTAGTGTATGGTTTCTAATAGAATTTTCACTTTTTTCCAGATAAATGCATTTTAAATAACCTTTAACACCCCTCTCCCTTTTTCTTAAGATTTTATTTTTAGTATAATTGCCCTGAGACGATTGTGCTTAGCTGGACACTTTTGGATTTGACTTTTCTTTCTCTGGTTAAATTCCAGATTTTGTGGTGTTAATGCATATGTGACTTGCAGCTGTGAAACAAATATTTATTTTTTTTAGATTTTTAAATGCAGTGAAAAAATTCAAGCTATAATAAAAGACTTGAATGAAAATCTTTGTTGGTTGATGTGTACGGATGTTTGCAGCAAGCAGAATTCTTCAAGTGGAGAGCAACTTCCAGTGCATTAAATTGGAGAGTACGACTAGGAAAAGCAGGGAAATGCAGTCATTTCAATAAACTATATAACATCAAGTTTCTGTGCTGGCAGTACATATTGATATAATACAAAAGAAAGGTCAGTACAGTTAAAATCAGTCTTTAACACTGCTTTTACAGCTTTCTCACACAGTGTAACCTTTTAGTAATTTCTTTGTATGCAGCCCATATTCCATCTTTTCCAACATTTGTTACCTGCCTTGGAAATCATCCCTCTTGTGGAAAACAAAAAACCATCAGATACTAAAGCAGCTTAATCTTATTTTACATGGAAGAAAGAAAAGGAAAAAAGAAAAAGGTATTATGCAGTCATTTTACCAGGTAATACTAAAACACGATTTTTAATTATGAAACACCAAGATTGCAAAGGTAGATGTTAAAAAATTAGGAAGTGGCTAATGTAAAATGATCATCTTCCTTTCTCCCTTGTGTATTTTTGCATGTCCAAGTGCTGCTGTTTTTTCCCATGGGAATCTTGTTTCATTGGATGCACACAGTTGGTGTTTACTGTATAAGAGAGGCTTTATGTGCAGTTGTACACATAAAGTGTAATTTAGTGCATATCATGCAAATCCAGTGGTATATGTATGTGTTTCATTTCCCTGTGGCATATTCTCTGGTCTTTGCTGTATTGGATTTTTAGTCAATGTCAATATTAACCTGAAGGATGACTAAAGAACCTCATTCTGTAGATGAGGGCTCTGAGGCAGAATCCAAGCCGTAATTCACTTGCCCGTTTTTGGTGCCCAATTTAGGATGCATGAAACATCACAGAGGTCCTTAATTTTTGATGTGTAGTTCTTGCTGACTAAACTGCTGTGGCAGGTGCTTCGTGGTGGCTGCAAAAGTTTCTCCAGCATGAGGCAGACACATTTCTTAGTCTCTTGGAACACGAGTGGATGTGCGTTTGGGAGGAGGGTGGTGGTGCTGGAGTGGTTGGTTTAAGATCACCTTCAGAGCCTGCTGGCAGAGCAGGGCTAGAGCCACTTTCCTCAGCACAGCATTCATCTGGGAATTCCCTGCAGCTCTGGCCTTGGTTTTACTCACTTCTGCAGGAAATGGGGTTGGGTTCTACAGTGCTAAATGCTCCTGATTATCTTACAGGTGTTCACTCTTTGCAAAGAGGCAGCCTGCAGCTGAAACACTTGTCTGTGTAACAAGGTGAAGGACTTCTGTGTGAGCCCAGAACAATGAACAGTCATGGCATCCTTGTGTCAGGCAGTTCAGGGCTTTCTGCAGTGCTCGTGTTGCCCTTAGTTGCCCTGACAGTCAGGGCAGCCCTGGGAAGCAGCTCTGCTGAAGTTGTGCCCAGAGGAGCTGGGCAGCAGGAAGTGCTTTCTCTTGCTTGGATCAAGGATCATTTTCCATACAATATTTGATGCTTTGCAGCATGTAACAAAGGGGGGAAAACCCCATTTTGTGTGTAGCTGAAATAGCTATGATGTTAGTGAAGAAAGCCTAGAGCTTTCCTTTGCCTCAAACTTTCAGTTACTCTGGAAACCTTGGGTACCACTGTTCAAAAGGGTAATGCAAACAACTGGAGAATCACAGTAGTTTGGGCTTCAGTGTGAGCTTTTTACCATAATTAATTTTTAAAGTATTTTTATTTGAGAATTAAATTAACATTTAATAAAGATTCAGAATTCTCACTGGAGGAGATCAGATGCATGTCAGACGTGTCATCATGACTACTGAAGGAGACTTGCTATTGCCAGAGCAGTACAGTCATGGACTGGATTTATTGCGCCTTTCACATTAGTACAGGGATGAAGATTGAATTTGCATGGCAGAGCTATCCAGACTTTTTGAACTACAGGTACAGCAGATGTTTGTCCCTCATTTTCCAGGGCAAAGGTAAGAACACATTGTAGAGCTGTTAAAGCAGTGAGCCCTGCTTAAGCATAATGATTTGTCTCCTTTGGCAGTTTGTGGAAGTTGCTATTAAGGAGGTTGTTACTGATCATAGAGCTTCAAACCATGGTATTCCCTTTAAGAATGTTTATAAACTACTCTGAAGAGGGTTTTAATTCACTGCACTGCTCTCTGCTGCAATAAACTGGATAATAAATGAAGCTTAACGTAATCAAATGTAAATCGCTGTAAAAGAGAGCTCCTTAAAGGCACATGAGGTTCTGCAATTAAGATAAAAGTAGATAAAACCTTTCATTTAATAGTACAGTTTTCAGCACTGGTAGAGAGTTGAACCCCTCAAGAGTGGCTGTGTTGACTTTGTGTGCAACCTCACATGTATCTACTGTGAGGAATTGCCTTACTCAGCTTTTGAAGGGGAGAAGATAGAAGAGGAAAACCAAAATATTTGTTTCCCCTGACAAGTGCTAGGGTTCCATTGCTGACCAAGTGAATATTTCTAACTTGCCAGGTCAGAGTGGGGTTTATGTGCACTAATTATCAGCCTACTGTTTTGGTCCTTCAGTCTACTGTTGGTGTTTGTGTTGGTCAAATCTGGGGCAATGACTTCAAAAACCTTAGCTAGACCTTGAAGGGTGAGGAGCATCTTCTGTCACTTGCTGTCACCAGATAATTACAGCACCTTAGAGCCCCAGAAAATGCCCTTGCCTGCTCTGTGTGCATTATTAATCAATGAAGGAACTCCACCAGCCATCATTTCTGTACTCTTGAGTTCCCTGACCATGTGACCGAGTCCTCAGCCTTTTTTTATTTTCCTGGGGAGGGAAGCCAGTTTGTGCCTATACACATAATTTTTCTCTGTGCCTCTTACACTGATTTCCTTTCTGTGAGAATGCTGAAACGTTGTAACTGCAAACCTTTGCCTGCCCATTCTGCAAGTAGTGTTGAATGAGAAAGATGTGTTATCTTCTAACCACGAGGCAGCTGTGGGGGGAGGGAGCACTGGCAGTAACAGGCACACTGAAATAACCTTATCTACAGCCCTGCTGGTATAAGCAGTCTGAGTTCCTGCATATCCCCTGGATTTGAACATAACTATTGACTTGACAAAATAAGGTATGGCAGATGCCATGAGTGTCATCAGAGCCCCCTTACATTTAGCTAGGACAGCACTTGGCATTATTATTTTTCTCCAGCTAAAGGCACATCAGTTTCAGATTGGGGAAATGAGGTTTGGAAATCTCATTCCACATAGGAAGTACCAAGTTAATAACTTCAGTGTAGTTGGTGTGTACAGTGCTGATGGGGATCTTTATTTCACCAATGCTCCAGGCTGGTCTTACAGCATGAACCTCACCTGAGCAGCAAATGTCTGCAGGTGCTCACTGCTTCCCTCCATGTGCCTCATTACATGAGGAGACAAAAGATGAATGTTACACAAAGACCTCGTTTGAGTACAGTGCAAAGTCAAGGTTCCTTCCCTTTTTCAAGGAAATACAGCAGCGTATCTGGCAGAAGGAACAGAGATGGCAGACTGTAGCTGAACACCAGCTTCCAGTGGGAATTGTACCTGCCGTGTCTTTGGTTTTACCTTTGAAATTTTTCAGTGTAATTTTTTGTGGCCTAATCCTGCACAGAGGCTCTGTGGGTGCTCCTGCTAGCAGCAGTGTTTGAGGACTCTGGGGTGCAGCATCTGAAGGAGTCTGAGGCAAGGTGTCCTGACGAGGTGCTGGTATGACATTAGGAGTAAGCAAAGGGGGAGGGTAATCGAGGTAAGGAAGACCAGCAGTATCTGTAGATGAGGAAGTAGCTGGAATAGTCCTGCAGGCCGAGGTGCAGAGGTCAGGCCCTGCATTGGTTTCTGTTAGTGCTCACAAAGGAATGCTCAGAGTTTCTGGAGCATGAGGGTAGTGATGCTCCTAAGGGAAATTCTCCATAGCATTCAGCATTACTGGGGTGGTCTCTGTGGAGCCCAGTGCTGGGAGCTCCTGGAGCATCCCCTGTAGGCTCCCACCTGCTGGGGGACAGGAGGGTCCCCCTCTGCCAAGGCTTGGCCTTCGGACCAGGGAAAGGGTGGTGAATAATTGTACAGGTTAAAAACCCATGGCTAAACAATTAAATCCCACCAAAAGGTGTTTGTGGTTTGTTTCTAAGGACTTCCAGTTTGTGTTTCTTTGTGGCTTTCAAAATGACTTAATTTGTGGTTGATGCATGTTTGCTTTGTCCTGGGCTGTCCTGGGTGATCATGGTGCAGGAGCTGCTTGCAGGGAGCCTGGGATGCTCCAGGGCACATGGGAGTGGGGTTTGCTGGGAAACAGAGTTTCTCTTGCTCTGAGAGAGTAAAAATAACAGTGCCATGGGCAGAGAGCACTTGGGGTTGTGTCCCTTAAGGAACAGTCCTTTAAAGACCTGTGGTGGTGTACCTGCTTCCACCATCCCCCAGGCAGGGCAGGTGGAGGCTCTGGGTGTGCCTGGCTGGGGTTTCTTGGGCTCTTGTTTTCCCTTGGCACACCATTATTAGGATCATTAATACTGTTATTTTCCTGCTGAGTCCTAACAGTCTGTGTCTTCTTGAAAGTGCCTAGCAAAGAGTAACTCAGGGTACAACTCCATGACTTCTCAAGGATTTACATCTAGATTAGAACCCATTGCTACCTAGACATGGCCAGTTGTTTTTGCCTGAAACTCAGCATTTTGCACTGAGTTTTATTCTTCAGTCACTTTATAGATAAGTCTATTGTGCAAATAAATCCAACTGCTTTTCAATTTGACTGTTCTGGTTCAGTATTTAAGCATTAAGATTATTGGTGAGTGGCACAAATGCTTGTACTTTCCTTTTTTTTCAGGACATCTATTCAATATAAATACTAAGTGCTAAGTTGCTTTCACAGGGTAGTTAGGTAAATTATCAGAAAAGTAAGTTGTCACCGAAGGGGTATCGGGGACAGACAAAGGTGATACAGAGACTCCATCATCAGAAAGCATGAAAAAGCACTTTATTATTAGAAATCCACAGTTCTTATAGAAACAATAGTGGACCTAAGACCTGATTGGCCTTTAGGAATCTTCATACTTATTGGTCAAGAAGGGACCACTCCTTCTTGTAAACATGTTTGACAGAGGCTGCCAGAGGTGCAGAGAAAGAATTAAAACAATTATTATCTCATTCTCTGAGCTTTCTCACAGCTTCTCACCACTTCCCAGAAAAATCCTGGGAGAGCTGTGTCTCTCTCTGTTCAGAGTTTATGTGTTACCACAGTAAGTGTCTCTTTTGGGATTGTACAGATTAGAGCTGGACCTGGACATGCTCTGCCATGCTTCCAGACAAATTTTGTGCAAGGAGCTGAGTACTTTGGAATAACAAAAAGCTGTGATAGCAAATGCTTCCTCATGCTCACCATTTGCCTCTTCACTGTGTTAAATACTCTTGGAAGACAACATCCTTGCTCTGGGGAAGGGGCAGTTTGTGAAATGGAGGAGTAAGAGATGGTTTGGGGTTCCTCTTCTGTTCAAATAATATTATCAAAGACACAAGGAAGAACAAAATACAGAACTTCTTCATCTAAGTATAGAAGAAGGTGCAGCTGTTCTGTTCAAAGGAAAAATGTTTTCAAGTCCTTCATAGTAGTAAGTAATTGATAGGAAGACATCTGTGTGTGTTGAGTCTGTTTTTAATACTGTGGGCCTCAAGCATGTGAGTTCTATCACTTTTTCTTCCAATACAGATCAATTTCTATTTGAGAGGTGGTGGTTCAGAAGAACAGTGGAATCATCCACACAGGAATGTGTTACAGTGGAAAGCTAATTAAACTGGGCCCTGGCCCTTGAGGGCCCCTGGAAACTACCTGGGATGTGCTCAGCACAGCTGCAGCTCCCAGGGAGCCACAGGATAAACCCAGAACAATTCAAGGCAGCTTCACTCAGGCTTTGCCACCTTTGGGATGGTGGAAAAAAAAACATTTAATATGTAATGCCTTCCATTAGCCAGGGAATGCCTTCACTTTATAGGGCATCTTTGGTAAGTTTGTAAGGAATAGCTAGAAATTAATGGAAACCAGAAATCAAATTACAATTTTAATAGACTTTAGAACAGAGTGTACGAGTATAAAACACTGGTTTTGTATTTCAAAAGTTGCAGGAAGATAGCCAGTCATTTTAAACAGTCTTCTACAAAACATATGCCAGTAGATTACATAAAAGACACTATATACAATATAAAAGAGCAGAAACCAATCCTCACTGTAAAAATAATTTAAAACAAAGTATTTCAATTTAAAATATCTCCTATAGCACAAACTAATACACTGTGACATGCAAGTGAAAACTAAACATATTACATTCTTTAATGTAGCCAAATAAGAGCTGTGTTAAATTTGGACAATGAGACAACATGCCAACATTTCCCAATGAATACAGGAGGCTGTTCTTAAATATTTATTAACTGTTGTATTATGTTCAAAGAACAGCCACTATACATCTTCCAAAATGTAATAAATATTAAAGCAAAGTATATGAATCATCTACATTGTTGAGTTCATTTGGGCCAATGCTGAAAAAGTGGTTTATAGAAAAATGCTGTTTCACTGACTACTGCACTGTGCAATTGTACAAAATAGTTCTAAAGGCTTGGAAACAATCTGCACTTGAACATTTGCAACATCCAGTTTTAAGGCAGCCTAGCACTTGAGACGGCAGAGTGGGGGAGAAGCTGCTTTGCTTTTGTGTCCAGGGTGGAGCTGGCAGCTGGGAGGAGGTTTCCCAGCTCAGGAGGAGCTCAGGCCAGCAGGTCCTTGATCTCCGTGGAGCTCCCTGGCAGCACAAACGGAGGCTCCCACCACTGGAGTCAGTCTCTGGCTTGGTGCATCAGTTAGCACAAAGGAGGAGCTTCATTTCTGCGCCTTCTCACACGCTGGGAGGGACACTCTTCTCAACTCTGCTTCCACACTGCAGCCTTGGCAATTCCTCAGATGCTGTTTATAAAGCAAGCTGCTCTAGATGTGACCACTGGATACAGCGTGATCTGACTGGGGGGATCTTTTCTGTTCAGAATGCCGCATTCTAACTGCTAAGGAGCCAACGCCAACAACGCCTCATGTCCACAGGAAGGCATACACAGCAGCCTCAGCATTTGCACAGCACTTCTTGATCCATCGAAAAACCATTGGATTCCTCAAGTGCTGCTGTCTTGTTTCCACCTCGCTATCTGCTAGCAATTAAGTATGTCTCAAACATACAAAGGAACTGTTAAAGCAAAAAAAATTAGCTGCCACAGTAGGTCTTAGAAAATGCCAGTGTTTAATGACAGACTAGGCATGAATGAAAGGTTTAGCAGAAGTGTAAGAAGATTTTAAATAAACCAAAGTGTTACAAAGCAAGAGGTGTGAAAATACCATTCTTTGGTCTAAATTAGCTGTTCCCTTTATATTAGTTAAACATTCCAATGGCTTTTTCAAAACTGTTTAAAAATAATATAAGCTGAAATTTATTAAGCAAAAATATGTATTATATACATGGATGCCTGATCAGACAGATGAACTTAAAAGTGAACATAGTGACAGTTGTTTAGATAGTCCTAGTACCTTAAAAAAAAGATGAGTTAGTGTTGAGTGCGCAGTAATAGATTTTTATTGAAAAAGGTAAAAAACTAAGCATGAAAATCTGTTTTAGTTATTTATAAACACTACATCCGTATGGTTTTGTTGCTCTAAATTCAGACGTAAACATTCATTCTGACATGCCAAAGCTCCTAATGCTGGTGGGAAGTTCCTGTAACCAGTCAGCGATCACTTTACAGCGCGTTGCTCGGATGTTCAGTCCCTGCAGCTTCATTTGTCTCAGCTGATTCCTCAGCTGCCAACTCCTCCTGTTCGGCTCCATCCTCCCCGAATCCAGGCTCCTCTTCCCGCTCGGGAGCATCCTCATCCTCTATGCCATTGTAAAACTCCTCCATCTCACTCTCATCCTCCACATCTAAGCTCTGACTGCGGCAGGAGCCGCTCTCACTGCTGCTGCCACAAGAGCTGGAAGATATGATATCGTCTTCAGAATCTGAGTAGACCTCAGCACCGTGGAAGATATAGCGATTGGGTGGCAAAAACAGATATTGAGTACCTGGAACAGAATTTTAACAGTCAGTCACATGCCAAAGTAAATGACTGATGCAAGATCTTGTGGTTAGAAGGTGCCTGCATAGATCTGTTTTCAACAGTGACTTAACTGACAAATCAGATGACATGAAAATGCATTTTTGCCCATGTGTGTTTATTTATTACAAAGGGCAAAAGAAATGCTTCACTGGAAAGCTCAGTGTTCCTCCTCCCCCTCCCTATGATTCCAGAGAGAATTTATGCTGATTGTTCAGCAGCTGTTTTATGGGAACGCATTCCGAGCTAAACTTCCTCTACCTGTGACAGAATGGGAGCCCCCTGCATGGAGTATCAGACAGAAGTCTGAACCCAGCCTTTCCTTTGGAAAATTGTACTTTAATTCCTGACTCCTTACATCAGTTACAGGGCTGCACACAGGCTTCCTTGGGAACTCTAAACTTCCTTAAAGATGTGCCTCACTCCAGCTGTGAGATTTTTAAGTCCTGTCATTACTTTGTCTTCCAGCTGTACTGCAATACCAAATCATGCTCTCCTGTGACCAGGTTCTGAACACCTCAGGATGAAACTCACTTTTCTGAAAATGCATTTGAAAATGTTACGAAGGGATTTATTTTTTGATACCTACCTTCAGCCTTCTAAACTTTGATCTTTTAGGTGAGGATGTAATCACTGATTTTAAAACCTATTATGAAATACAAAAAATATTTCCTACTGGCTTCTCCAAAATAAATAAATGGTTCAGTGAGTTATGTAGACACTTGTCTGAACAAAAATAGCCAACAAAATCTACCGACTGCCTCGAGAGTAACTTATTTATCACTTTAAGGTAAGTCTAGCATAAATGTATCAACTAAAAGGAAGCAAAATACTGAAAAGCATTAACACTTACCATCCAGCCTTTTGCTAATCTGTTCTTTTGCAGATCTGTTTACCCAACACTTCTTCAATATTTCACTCTTTTCTTTATTTTCTCCATCATTAGATCCATTTTCCTTCATTGTTTCAGAGTTCATTAGCTCACTAGCAGGATTTTCAGGGTTTTCTGATGACACCTGTGTGTCCTGAAGCGTCTCCTCTGAGCAGGTCCCTTTAGTTTCTGGGGCAGGCTGACAGTTTTCTACCTTACATTCCGGTGGATGTTCTGACGCCCCCGCAGAATTGGCCGGGCTCATCCTTTCTGGTGAACTGGAGCCTTCTGAAATGTTCAGAGGGGTTGGTGGGAGCTCAGCTGAGAGCGCTTCGAGCTCCTTGTGCGGCCGTGGAGGCTTTTCTGTGATTTCCGAAAGTTTTACCGAGTTGTAGCAAAGTTTTGTGTATTCACTACCCAACCTCTGACACAATTCATTAATAATGACATCACAGTCTCCAAGAAGCTCCACGTCGAAGTGTAGATGAGGCAAAGGTTCCCTATTAATTAAGATCTGAGGCACTTCATGGGGGATGGAACCTATAGATGGAAAAGAAAATTCAAACGTAGTCACTTGGATTTACTTCCAGCAGGGACCTGCTGAGAAAGCTCAGGCTTCTCTTCATGCCTTCACTTGCAACAAGACAAAACCAGCCAGGTCAGGCAGAAGGCAAGCCAGTCCCAAATTTAACAATGGCGGTTTCACCTGCTGTGCCTACTGTAGCCTGGTTAGATGGGTTTTTTCCCCCCATTTTTTCCAGTTAAAAGCATTCCTCAATCACTGAGAAACATATGCACAGAAATACTGGCTACAGTAATATTAAAAGTACAGTAGTATTAAAAAGATTTAAATTAGTACTGTAATATCTTCAAATTATGTTGATTTTGTGCATTTGTTTTAGGCACTTCAGTGCACGTGAGGAATATACTGCTGTTGAGATGCTTCCTTTCTAAAGCCTTCAAACCTTCTAAAGCAAGCACAGAGAGAAATGGATCTTAAAGTCATTCAGGTTTAAGAGAATAGTTTTTCAGATAATCATTTAATTATCTTGAGATCTACCTGGAAGGTAGAAAAAGCACTTAGAATTTGTTACTTTCTCAATTTTGCATTTGAGCTTTACATAGGCAAGCAGCTTTCATCTTACAAAATGTGCTGCTCACTAAATTGAGCCAAAGGTGTTTCTAATAGCCTGGAGTTTCTTAACTGAGAATTCCACTTCTCATGCAAATTTTTAAAAGAAAGTATTACCAGAGATAGTCACTTACTTGGGATCAATGCTACTGGTCTTACTTTGAGTGAAGACCCAATGACAATGAGGAGATCCACTTCATTTTTGTCATACTTCATGGCACGGTGGAACTGCTCAGGCAGGTTCTCCCCGAAGAACACGATGTCTGGCTTCATGATGGCCAGCGGCTCCTCGGGGGGGCAGCAGGGACAGCGGGGCACCACCTGCACACAACAGCCCTGTTACAGCCCTGCAGGGCTGGCCTCTGAGAAACTCACACTTCCATGTCTCACAGGCACTTATTTTGGCACAGACAGGGAAGTTGCAGTGATATTTCCTCATTTCATTGTTCTGTGGGTGTACAGGCAACTACACTTTTCACTGCTGCCTGCAGCAACCGCTCAGGGAAATAAAGCTACAGCAGGAATAAAGAGGGAGAGACCAGGCAGGTCTATACCACAAGCCAAAGTCCAGCAGTTGTGCTCAACACCAACTGAACACACCTCCATTTGACAGGAACAGATTTTTCATAGTTTAATCAGAACAAAAACTGAGATTTTGCTGTCAGGTTCCAGTTGAGGATCTGATACAAATGCTGTTCTAATCCAAGAGTCTTTTGTAGAGCTTTACCTGCAGTTTCTCCTCTCCTCCAAAAGGTTACCTGTGTTATGCTCACAAAGCTGCAGGGCAGGCAACTGGCTAAGAGCATCAGGACAAAAATAGAGGCCAGAACTTGCTAGGTCTCCATTTTAAACTCTTCTAATTCCTCCAGAAACAGAGGAGAATCTGCTTCGCTAACCAAAGTGGTCACTAGTTGGGTTTGTGGAGAAGTAGATTCCCTTTTCTCCTGAGCCAGGGAGTTTTCTGATCTTTGGGATTTCTTTCAACTCTTTTCTACTCAAAAGACTTTTTAAGAGCGAATAAAAGCAAGAAGGTGAGTGATCCACAGACAATACTGAGAAATTTCCTTACAACAGTTCAAGTCTTTTCAGCTGTAGTGTTAAAATATAAAACTTCACAATAAATCCAAGGAGCTGCAATCATATAGAAACCATCACAAGCTACAAATTAGAGCTATAAAGATGTAAAGATATGTATATTACCCATTGGAATAGAAAAATACCTGAAAACTGACATTTCAATGCATAACAAGTCCCTGCTATACAGACAACAGCTGCAGAAAAAATAATATAGCACGTTGAAAGTTTAAATGAAAGAATTAATTTTATGGATGCCTGCAGTGGGACAGAGACAATACTCTCCAAATTAGAAAATATGACAAGTAGAAGGCCTTCTTCTAGTGTCAGATAATCTTTCCCAAAAATTAAAGTGTTTGAGCAAAGAAAAACCTTTCGGGATGGATGCCTTGTGGGATAAGAAGCAATTTGGCACAAGAGCTGGGAACTGATGTGGTGGAAACCTTCACCCTGCACCGAAGCAAGAAAGCACCTAATAATCCCACAGTCATGGGAAACCAACTAAAGGATTCCCCAAAAAGGAGCAGGTGGCTAGAGTGAGTTTTGAACTTTTCCCTCAAATCTTTATATATTAGAAAGAGAAAATCTAACTTCAGTCAGGTGGCTCTGGAGGTAAAGGAGCAAAAAATATCTTTAGGATGTTCTTAAAAATAATATTCTTAATAGCAGAGTAAACCAAATTTCATATTCATTAATTCAGTGTTACAAGGCTTCAGTCTTATGAGATTCACATTTCTTAAAGCTTTAACTCAAACATCTCTTCTGAAAGGCTTTCACTGAATTCCATTTCAAATGTAATGCCTGAAGGATTTACATCCCTTCCATGTTTCTCATCTGTGCACTCTGTTGCAACTGTGGACTCTGAGGCATTTATCAAAAAACCACTGAGCCTACAGAAGGAGTCCCCTTTCATTTGCATAATCAAGACCTTTTTTTGATGACAGAATCATCACCTCTGTTCCTTCAAGAGAAGGGGGAGAGAAGCAAATGCAGAGAGGGTCTCCAAGTCAAACGTTCATCTGCTCTGACAGAGCAGAACCAGCTCCTGCCTTGGTCCTGGGTCACTTCACCCAGAAATGGGGAGTTTGGAACATGGAATAGTTCAGGAGTCCTAGGAACACCAACATGCCATTTGATCCTTGCTCTAGCCTGCTCTGTGATTAGCAATTTCTCCATGGATCAGCTGCATTTGAAACACATTTTTAAGACAGGCAAATGCTCAAAGAGCAGCCAATGTTATAAAAGGCTAAGAATGCTTTCTCAGTGTGACTCTAAATTCAGATCAACACAAACCAGGTATAAATCCAACTTTGTGCTTACCATTTAACCTCTTAATTTTTATCAGAGGACCTATTAAAAATGGTTTTGTTAGTGTTAAGGTTTTGTTCTAATTTTTGCCATTACCTAATTTTGGAGTACGGTATTTGAATATACTTTTAAATACCAGAGGAAATACTAAAATACAGAGAGGCACTTTTATTAAATACATACAGAGATATAGAGACTTTTAAAAGCAGATCTTGTAAGCAATCCCAGGATGGTGGTTCAGGGTTTGGTTTGGGGTGTTTTTGAGAGAATTACTTATTAGAAAGCTGAAAGTGAGTTAAAGTAAATTTTTTACCTGATTGAAAATATCTCCTCGAACAACTTCACAATCAACTTTGTATTTACAGATCAGGCAGGAAGCTGTTGCAAAGGAACCTGAAGGGAAAAAACCCGTATGGTAGCATCAGGATTTGAAGTAATTCAGATTTGGTCTTATACCCAAGCTGTTTTGACAAATAGGCTGTTATGTTGCAGTGCTACAGAAATCAAGCCATTAAAAAAGGTAATGTAAAATTAAGAAGAGATCCTTGTAATACTAGAAGTTACTGTTCTTCTAGGTGTTAGTGAGCAGAAATCTTGTTTTAGGAGTAGTCATATACCACATGCACGTCAGCACAAACGATGCTGTGTCCTCTCACATCTCAGATCCCTGACCTGTGCAAGCACAGACAAGGAGCAGAGAACAGAACCTGCCCTTCTTGTTCATAGCAGTGGTGCTGCAAACAGCATCAGCAGCACAGCAACCCACAGTAGCACAAGATAACTAAGAAAATGCATTAATAAAGACAATATTCTTTCAGGGTATTGTATCTGGGTAAGACAAAGAGTGAAAGCACAGAAAAACCTGGAGCATATAATTTATGAGCAGCTGGCAACTCAGCTCTGCTGATCACTGCAGGCCTGAAAACTTCTGAAAAAGTAGAACACAGCTTCTGAAACCTTGCTCAGCACTGCAGCTCCCCCAGTGTGAGGGATTCCAAGGACTATGGGAGGTATGACAGTTATTTGCTCACTTTAATTAGCTGATAGTAATAATTCAGAGCTTCATACAGGCTCATGTCTATCAGGCTTGCAGACCCAACTCAGAGGCATCTGCTGCTGCTTCTCTGCAACTCCATCATGTGAGTTATTTTTCACCAGCAGAAGTTTGGTGCCCATGCCATTCCCAGCCAGCAAGCCACACCCTCTGCTCACTCAGCTCCAGGAAGGAATGCAATCTAATTCCAGATGCATTGGTTGAATGCAAGAGCCATTTTAAATACAGCAGAATGCATCTCAGACACCACAGTTTTCACAGGAGGAACTGTACTGTAGGTTTGCAGTGACAGATGGGTCTGAAGGTTCACATAAGAACTCCCCAAATCACTGCAAGGTTCTGTGTTAACTGCTCATGATTAACTTACCATTGCCCCAGCCACAGGAAAAAGTAGAATAAATACAGCAGTGTATTTAGAGCTTTGGTTTCTCTTCAGCCATCATCATTAGGAAACAACCATTTGTTAAAAAGCAGCAGCTGTAGGTCAGATAAAGCTTGATGGGCTCAAAAGAACCTTTGCTAATTTGCAATGGCCTCAAAATCTCCAGCTGCACATGCTTTTAAAGAATCTGTTTCGTTCAGCATCACCTTTTACGGGACATACACTAAAGATTGTGATCTCATCCCTGCAGTGTGCAACTGGAAAAATGGGGAGCTTGAGTACAGCAGTGATGTGCAAAAACCCAGCCACATAAGAGGTTTGTGACAAATGCCTCAGATGAAATGCCAACCAAAAGAAAACGTGTGGCACACTAAGCACAGAAACCAGCACTGGGGCTGGGGAGCTGACTGGCAGATGCTGCTGTATGCTGCTTGGGCCCCACTAAGAGCACTGTGCTTGCTCTGCCTGGAGAATGAAAATTGGAAACGGATCTGGCACTGTGCTAAGCTTTGTAGGTATGGAAACCACATGAGTTTGGCCCCTGGCAAAGGTGCAATTAGTTGGATGGAACTTACAAACATGCCAGTGCTGCTTTTAGATGATCTATGTGTCTGAGGTTTACTAAATGATCCAAACATGCATTTAAGAACTAATTTTCTGAATTCTTCTGAAAACTAATCCTTGGACTTTCAGTTTGACATATACAAGTCCTTGGAAATGGAAAGCATATCAAGCAATTAAAGCAATTCCACTTAATTAGGCCTCATAATTACAGAATCTGTATGACACTGAAGGTGCAACAAGATGATCTTCAGTTCAACTGAACTGGTGATTGATCCTCAATGTTTTATACCTGAGGTGGAGTTACTGAGGTGTCAGGATATTTTAGGATTTCAGTGTAATATGACATAAAGAGTCAGATAACACCAAGACTCCCATTCCGTTATGGGCAGTGAGAGGGACCCATGGCAAGACTGGTTTCCATGCTATGTTGTCACACAGATCAAGAAGCACCAAAAGCATTTTAGAAATTACAGTCTAAGCTCGTGCCAACAGGGTGTGGATCTTCACTGATACACAGACCCTTTATCAAGCTCAATTCCTGAAAGGAGTTATTTCTACTTGAAACCCTTCTGATTTAAATGTAAGCTGTCTAAAACAAAATTTCACCATTTAAAAATCAGAGTGTTTGTTGGCGAGAGACAAGAATTCAAGGAAAGAAAGTTTCATTCCAACAGCGATTACCTTGTCACATGCACCAGTAAGAATTCCCACAGGGAAAATAAGTGAAACTAGACCCACTAACCATGACACTGTATTATCCTTTGGATTCCTGCAACCTGTTCCAGTGTGTCTATGTTCTGAGTATAGTTGCGGAGGAGTTTTCCTTCTTTATCCATCAAAGCGATGAACCTGTGACAGAGAGATGGCTGGAACTGTCCCGGGTAGATTTCCTAGGGAATTCAGAAGCACATTAGACAGAGTTTTCCCCTGAGCTGGGCACTGTCCCCAGCACCCCAGAGCCCCTTACCCTGGGGTCCCTCCCTGTGCCCTTTGCCACTGCCCTGGCATCCAGCTCCTTTTCCCACTGCTCAGCTCCTCAGCGTGCAGGAGGAACTGCTCTGTGCAAGCTGGGGTTTGGGTTTTACACAGCATAAAAGCCATGTTTAGATCTTTTTCTGGCTTTGAGAATTATGAAATAGGAAATCTTTCTGTCCTTTGTTAAGTGTCAAGTGACCTCAAGATTTGTTACTAGAAACACGTATTCTGATGAACAGAAAAGGAGGGGGAGGAGTGGAAAAGTAAAAAGTATCAGCTAAATTAGATTTGGACTTTTCTGGTAAAACCTGTGTGTAGACAGGCTTCAAGTAAGCTGATTTTTTTGCTTGCAGTGGTATTTTTTGGTAAAACCTGTGTGTAGACAGGCTTCAAATAAGTTGATTTTTTTGCTTGCTGTGGTGTTTTTTGGTTTGGGGTGGGTTTTTGTTTGTGGGGGTGGTGGTTTTTTAATATTAAAACCCAAAGGAACAGAGTATACTAATGAACATCAAAATTTGTTAGTATCTGGATAGGAAGCTTTCAGAGAAAGCTGAGCAGAAAAAGAATGCATTGGGTTTTCTTTTCCAATCTTTGTAACAGGACAGACCAGTAGTATGAATTGTGAGCAAATGGAAGAAAGAATGAGCACAACCAATGGTGATTGATTTTCACAAGTCCTTACTGGTCCTGTAGAAATTCTTGTATCTTGGGTTTGAGTTTTTTTTTTGGTTCCAAGGAAATTGAAGACTAAATGCAATTGGAGTTTGGGGTTTTTTTTTGTTTCTCCATATGTCTACAGTTTCTACAATTCCTTCTTGTCTAAGAGACATAATTGCTGCTTTTGATACTGTTTAATATCACTGAGAGTTTTTCAACCATCTGAAATTGTTGTTTATATCATCAACTTACAGGAACAGTAAAATAAACTTTAAAAAGAGAATGTTGCTGAACAGTTTCTAGTTTTTATCTGAGTTATGCATTTTAATATTGTCATCTGTCTTTACTGACCAAGACAAGAACTGTTGGAAAAGCATACCTTTGCAAACTTAAAAAATGGCCTGGGATCCTTTCTGAAATATTCTATATCAAACATTGCTTGAGGATCTGGAAGGTCTGGGAAGTCCACAGCAAGGCGTGCATAGATGCCATCTCTGGATCTAAAGTCAGGTATTCCACAAGACACTGACACCTGAAATATATTTTTGCAATCTGAAATAAGTGAAACTACATATTGGACTATAAAGTGTTGCTCTGGGAAACCACATTTCTGTATGCCTAGTGCTCAGAAACATTAAGAACAACCAAACCAGTCTGGGTTCTCTGTATTGATTTTTCTTTTCCTTTTTTTTTTTTTTTTTGGTCCCATATAACAATTCCCAAATCAAAACCAGGAGAAACAGCACAGAAACAAAATTTGAGAGTGGACAAAATCCCTTTAGTACAGTCTGCACAGGTAGTAACAGGATACCAGAACTTGCTTTTACCACTGGAAGTTTTGTAAGATGTGAACAAAAATTTAGAGCATTATTTCATTAAATTTAATTATTAATTGTTCACTGATCTACCAACTCAGGTTTAGATATGCTGGTTGATATTTAAACTTTTTTTTATATACTATCACACTAACAGAATAGTCTTGCTTTTAAAAATATATTCTTACTTCTGAAGAATAAACCGCTTTTGATAAAAGTTGTTTATCAATAAACATTGCTTATCAAAGCATTGTAGTAGTCAATAAGGACTGAAATCATTGTCTCAGACTACCCCAAAATAGCATGGGAAGAGGAGCAGGTGTATGCAAGTAGGGAAAGAGCAAGACTGGGAGTAGCAGTGCTCTTCTAAAAGCTGATTTGAATTACTCATCTGATCTGGATCATATCACACCATCTGTGTGTGAACAACAGAAGCAAGAAAAGATCTGGTGCACAGGTACAGAGCTGCACATGTGCTGCAGTTCAGAAATGTTCTTTAGTCAAACAGTGAGTAGCTTTATCAGCACCACAGAGCACCACGTGCTGAAAGTAACATGCAGTCTGCTGAAATCCGATCAAACTGTTCTTATGATCCTCCTCCCCCCAGCTCTTTTCAAATCCTCTTCTTCCAGTCCCTCAAACTCCATCTGGGATTTTAAGAGATCCACTGAGATTCTGTTTTGAAACAAAAGACTAGGATAGAAGAAGTTCTGGACAGATAATGTGTTCTTATTCCAAAACTGTTTTGCATGGGAGCAGCTATTTACAAGTTTCTGTGTCTAACAATATTTGGTTCTGAGAAGAAAGATGTGTAATTTCTAATGGAAGCTGCAGTCCTTGCAGTGGACTGGACTCTTCCCCCCACAGCTGCTGCCAGATTTACTGCAGGGTTTGCTACCTCTTGTTCCCATCCCTGCAAGCTGTACTGAAGTACTGAACCAACCTGGCTCCACATTTTCACACAGTCGTTGCAGCAATACCTACCCCAGCTCCAGTCAAGACCATGATCTTCTTGCACTCCTGCAAAAGTTTCACAGCATCATCAATGGTGTTGATATCTTTCCTCTTCTTCCTTTTTGGTGGCTCTGAAAGGATGTTTATCACGATTTGCCACAGAGTCATGTCATCCAGTTCAGGTGGGGGGATCGTTTCTGGCAGCAGGTCCTTCAGAATCGTCCGTGGGTCTGTACCTAACATGAGATGCTGCTGAACAAAAGTGTAGGGACCTAAGAAAATTTAAAAATACAGATATTTAAAACAGAGTCAGGTACTGCAGATGATCATGGTTACTGTTCCATTTATTAATCCTTACTAGTACAGTTTCATTAATCCAATTTAATGCTCAATTACTGCATCAAACCCCCTGTATTTTGGTCTAAAAGTGAGAGCTGGGCATTTTATTTATATATCATTATTTTATGTTAACCCATGAAGGATTTCATAGAAAGTCGGTCAAGTGAAAATCCCAGTTCACAGCAAAGTTAACCTCTTGTAGAGGTGCAACAGGATTTTCACAATGTGCCTCCATCTGCACTTTCCCAACATTTAGTATTTAGAGGAATAAGCTGACAACAAACAAACAACAAACATACATATATTTTCCAGTGATATTATAAACCATCACTCTAAACAGACACATAGAGACCAGAAATCCATGATTTTTGTTGTTTTTTGGTCATTTAACACAAATTATTTCAGACATTACCTCCTCAAGCCATTAAATCAATATTTCCAGAAACACTTGAGATGAGGGCTCACTGTCCTAAAATCATACAGGGATCATCTTCTTGTCCCTTAAAGAATTAATACTAAGTAGGCAAGCTATGGAAATATGCTATAAATTAGTCTAATTTAGTGAACCTGTGTGTATGCTTTTCATAGGAATTGTGGCAGGATTTCTATTAAAGAAAAAAATAAGACATTGAAAATTTTAATCAAAATACAGCAAGTTTCAAGGTTCATTTTTAAACTCCTTAAATAACATACAGAATACAGTCAACACCTCTAAGCTGTTCAGAGGCACTAAGTGCCAATATTTTTGCAACAGGAAAAATAACTTGAACACTGGGGAGTGATTGTTCAAAGGCAAAGAGCATCCAAGATCATGCTCCAGGCTTCTACCTATACGTGGCCTTGGGGTCCAGTCACTGGAACTTGCATGTGAGGCTCTGTCTTCCTCATCACTGTCACAGGAGTGAAAGCCATTGGCTATGATTTCATCGCTGAGGAGGAAGTTATCTGCAAGACAGCATGAGCACGGGATTACACTCCAGCCCAAGGGCACAGTGCATCTTCAAACAGATCACAAAAACACAAATCACACACTCAGTCAGAAGCTTTGTCACTCAGGCACAGAAAATGTCTGTTTCTCTTCACATTTAGAGATAGACTTCCAAGATGTTGGTAGATTTACTGCAGGGTTTGCACCTCAGTGCTGGGCTTCAGGGGGACTGGATGCTGACCTTGGTGAAATCTCGTTCTCTAAAGTGTTGGGCATTATTGATATTTCACCATAGAAAAAATCCAAATGTTTTAAAAGTATAACTGAAAACACCTTTCCCTTACAATTCCCACTGCATTCAGTTCATTCAAAAACTGGGTAAAATGAAAACATGTCACCATTGCAGACAGATCTTTGACTAGGTTTTAAGAGCATTTAACAACATTTTGAAAGAAACCCACAAATGCACATTTGCTACAACAAATTCACAGGATTTGGTGAGGGTGTTACCTTGCAGCTCAGCTGTATTGCTGACCACATACACAATTTATGATATTTCAGTTGTGACACAGAACATGCTCCCCTGTACCACCCTCACCAAGTTTCTCTCGTCCATTTGGCCCTGCAGCTGGGCCTGGCTCAGAGTGCCAGAGTCACCTCGGCTCAGCCCGTGGCCTCAAGCCAGAGTAACTCAATCTAACTCCATCTCAGACCTCGATGAGCGAGCCCAGGGCAGCACAAGGCACTTGTGTTACTGAGCTCACATTGAAGGGGAAATCTAAAGTCCAGCCTGAGCAGCTCATTAGAACGTAGACTACTCAACAACCTTTTTTACTGGCTTCGTTAGAAATAGCCTCAGCACCTGTAGCTTCATTGGTTGAAAATCTAAGATATTAACAAAGAACAAATTTCAGTCGTGCTCTGTAAAGCAAAGAGTCACTGGCGTAGTTCTCATTCTCATCTGAAGAACTGAAGAACCTCCTGCACTGTTTTAGCTGTTATTCCACTTGATTCTCAAATAAAGAACACCACAAGACACCATCATTTTTTATTCAGAGGTTGTGTTGTCCTTCTCCTTGTTAGCATAAATTTTTGATTTGACTTTATTTTTGATTAGAAAAGAAAGATCAATGACGGAAATTTGTTGTTGGTCCTTGCTATCTTGTTCTTCTGAGGCCACAGGTGCTGATGGACATTACTATTTCCTATTAATCTATTTATTTACAGCATTTCAGTTCCATCATGTTATGCATGAAGTCATTGAACATTGAGAATTTTGGAGAAGGAAAAAGTGCATTAGTACACATCAGTAACCGCGAGGTGCAAGTTTAACTTGAGCGACCTTTATGGCTTCTGTATCAAGAAGCAAAGCTTACATTGTGAAAGGCTCCTCACACGCAGGCCACAGGGCCTGGGATTCAGGAAACAGTGACAGATACAAGAAGGATAAAGCAACAGTTTAAACTGTAACACTCCCTGAGTATTCCTCAAAGGACCAGAGGGGATAATGCAGGCCAGAACTAAGCCAGCCACAGCAAAACACACCTGAGGCTCAGAGGGACCTGAGCAAAAGCTTTGTGTAAGGCACTGGTAACAGATCATTGGCTTGGCTGTCAGCTGTTCTAGTGGAGTTTTTAAATACTGAAGCTGTTCCAGGTTTGCTCTATACCTGTTCCTTTTGGACTGCTTTTGCACAGACATTTACTACAGAGTTGAAGTACCTTTAACGGCATTCCAGGATAAAATGTAAAGACTATACTGGCAGAATGCAGCGTCTGATACATTTTAATAAGTCTCTCCAAAGCACTGCTTTAAAAACAAAAAAAAAATAGCCAAAATTAACAACTCAAACAAAACAGAACTCAAACCTGATCAGTGTGCACTGTGAGGTACTTTCACAGTGATGCTGCCTACCAGTACACTTCAAATATCTGAAAGAAACTTTTTAGAAAAAAAGAGGATACTGCGCCCCATATCCTCTGAGATCTAGCTTCGTTTTGTGCAGCAGTCACTGAAACCTTAGCCAAGACTGTCACTTGCAGTTCTTTAAAGAACTAGTCAAGACTACTGCTGCTGAGCCTATGTACAAGTTTCTAAGGATCAGAAATAAAATAATTAACACGGCAGAGATTGCAAAAAGGAAACCGGCCTTATATTTGTTCATTTTGAATAACTTGTTGCCAGCACCACAGCAGAATGAATGTTCTCAGGGCTGAGAGCCAAGCCGCTGTCCCCGTGCGGCACAAGGCGCGGAGGCCGTGCCGGGGCCGGCCCGGAGCTGCCCTGGCCGGCGGGGCCGGGGCGCAGCGCTCCGCTGCTCGCTCCGTGCGCGGGGCTGGGGCGCAGCGCTCCGCCGCTCGCTCCGAGTGCGGGGCCGGGGCGCAGCGCCCGCACTCGCCGCGGCCGGGCCGGTGACACGGCGCCCCCGCGACACGCGGGGCCGGCCCTGTGCGGGGAGGAGGGAGCCGCGGAGGAGGGGAGGGAGGGGAGAAGGGAGGGGTCGGTCCTCACCGGGATGCGGGGCCGGCACCGCGGCCGCCCCGTTCGAACACTGCGCCCGCCCGCAGCCCGGGGCCGCCTCCGCCGCGTCTTCGCCGGGCGCCGCCTCCGCGCCCTCCCCCTGGTCCCGCCGCGGAGGCGGCTCCGCCCGGGGCAGGCCCCGCAGCCCGGCCCCGCCGTCCGCGCTGCTCCGCGCCGCCGCCGCCTCGCCGCCGTCCTCCCGCTCCGCCCGGCCGCCATCGAACGCCGCAGCCGCGGCCGCCGTCTCCTCCCCCGGCGGCTCCGCGGGCGCGGCGGCGAGGGGCGCGGGCGGCGGGGCCGCGGCGCGGTCGGGGCGCGGAGCGGGCGCGGCGCTGCCCGATCCGCGGCGGTGCCGCTTGGCCGCGGGCTCGGCGCCGTCGCTGCCGGGGCCGGCGGGGCCGCGCGGGCGGAGCGGCGCAGCGTCCCCGTCCGCCATCTTGGCGCCGCCGCCCCCCTCGCGCCCGGCCCCCCCCGCCCGCCGCGGGCAGCGCCGCCGCACGTGACCGCAGCACGTGACCGAGCAACAACAAACCGGGGCACGTGACCGGGGGCGCTGCCGGCGTCACGTGGCGCTCGTGCCGCCTCGCGCCCCCTCACAAGGGCGGGCCCGCCCCGGCGGCGCGAGCGGCCCCGAGCCCTCATGTCCCTTCCTTCCCCGAGCCCTCATGTCCCTTCCCGCCCCTTCCCCGAGCCCTCCTGTCCCTTCCTTCCCCGAGCCCTCCTGTCCCTTCCTTCCCCGAGCCCTCACGTCCCGTCCCCGAGCCCTCACGTCCCATCCCCGAGCCCTCATGTCCCTTCCCCGAGCCTTTCCCGCCCCTTCCCCGAGCCCTCATGTCCCTTCCCCGAGCCCTCATGTCCCTTCCCCGAGCGCTCCCCCGAGCCCTCCTGTCCCGTCCCGGCCCCGAGCTCTCCTTTCCCTTCCCGTCCCGGCCCCGAGTCCTCCTGTTCCTCCTTTCCCTTCCCGCCCCGGCCCTGTGCCGCTCGCACCTGCCGCTGCCGAGCCGTGCCCGCCCGCGGTCCCTCTGCGCTCCCCGGCCGGCGGCTCCCGGCCCGTGGCGGCTCCGCCGTTCGCCCTCCCCGTGAGGAGACCTCAGGGCTCGCTCTCCCTCAGGGTACCGGGCAGCTTGTGCCCTTCCCGGGCGTGAGCTCGGCGCTGCAGGGCGCTTTGCTGGGCGGTGCGGCACCTGGCCGGGGGAACCCGCCCGCCGGGGCTGCCCCGAGCTCGTTCCCAGGCGCGGAGCGGGTCGGGGTCTCGGAGCGGCCTCTGTCACCCGGAGCTGAGGTGGGGTGCGCACGGGGCGCGCCGCTGCCCGCCTGCCCAGGCAGCGCACCGGCACCGCGGCTCCCGGCAGGGATGCGCTAAGGCATCGCCCGTATCCTCCGGGAAAACACATTAGCCCCACCTGAGATCTGCATCGCGGTACTTGAGCTCCCGGGATGCAGGGGCTTTTTCGGGCGGGGTGAGCAGCACCTGTCTAAACACTGCTGCTTTAGGAATGGAGCCTGCGTGGTGTGTAGGAGAGGCCTGATGGTAAGCGGCGAGAGTTGGGATTTGTTCGAATAACGGTCCCAAATCCATTGTGTTTGCCGTGCTGAGCGGGAGTGGGCGCGGTTGATCTCCCTGCTTTCCCGGGGATCTCTCGTTCCCGGGAGTGCAGGAGCAGCCCTTAGTGCCCCACCTGGACGTGCCACGCGTGGGCTCCCCGTGGCAGAGTTTCCTTCCCCCTCGGAGTTTGGACTGGATAGAACTCAGCCTTCTTCCTAGGACTGCCACCAACTTAGAATTTTGGTCTAAACTTCATGGATAGAAATTTAAATGCTGCTTTGTTGTTACTGTTCAACATCACCAGCTATTTGCAGAATAGTATTAGTGGCTTTAATACAATGGAATTCCTAACTTTAGTGGCAAGACCCAAGTTACAGAGGTAGAATTTCTCCCTTGCAGGCCTTGCTAACCAACAGCTTTAAAAAAAAAACTTGGGATTAAAAATTTTGATACATATGGCTTCAAAGGGATTGTTTTATGGATAATTAACTTTATAGGTAGTCTTTGTTGGGGGAGAGAGGTTTGGGAATCTTTTCTGGTTCTTTAAGGTATTAAAAAACCTGAAAAATACATACATACTGGTTTTTCTCACTACCTGCTTCTCAAACAAACTGCAGAGTAACCAGATCAGAAAGTTTTTATTATTCTATGCAACTTTGTATGCAAGTGTTCTTTTTCCTTCTTGCCCCTGGAAGCTGAGGCAAGATCTGTATTTCTTAAAAAATACATGCAAGATGCTTTTGTCAGCATATAAAGGGGAGGTGGGGATGTAAGATTGGTTTGGTGGTTATTTTTGTGAAGACAGTTCTAAGGAAGAAATAATCTAAGTGATGCAGAGGTAGCATCTGAGGTTTCCGTGGAGGTACCAGTGAGGCAGCGACTCAGGGATCCTAAAGCCACCTTTGATCCTGCAGACATTGCTCCACGTCAGTGATGGCGTTGCAGGAGTTACCTTCTTGTGGGAGGTCAGTTTGGGAGTGCTTGGGTCCTCTGCTGTTTCTGCAGCTCTGAGCTTCTCTGAGGACAACGATGGGGCACACCGTGCGAAACTGAAATGAATTGTATGGTGCCTTGGACTTCTCATAAATGTGTTCTCTGCCTTCAGGAAGCAAAACCCCTGAAGTCAGGTGAGAAGAACTGGTCCTGGAATACTTCATGTATTTTACAGGAATAAATTCAAATAGAGATTTGCAGACCTTACTGTTTTATTTAAATGGCTATTTATGACTTTTACAAGTTGTTGGTAAATGTCCTGTTACATTGGAGCAGGATTTAGCTTCACTCTGGGCTCTAAACAAACAGAATTGTCAATATGTGTTAGGACTGAGAGACACCTTTTGTTGGTGGCTGGGTACAGAAAACAAATACGAGATTTCCTCACTTCCAGAACAGTTTGTACATGCTGAGCAACACTAACCACGGCATGTGTCTGTGCCATCTCCTGCACTGCAATTCCCTTTTAAATGAACTTTATGTCCCGGGGCATATCTTTGTAATTGTTTTGTGTAATACACGTGGCTGCTCTTGCACTCCTCTTTGATGATGCTTTGGGAGTTGCCCCTCAGAAGTCAATAGGAGCAGTGAAAGGCTGAGTTCAGTGTATTTTGTGTTCTCCAGACACGAACCTGCACTGTGCTGTGGAGCCTTTGTGCCTCAAGCACCGGGGATGTGGAGGGGCGAGTGTGGGCACTGCTGCAGTTTGGTCAGAGCCATGCAGTGTGTGGCAGAGGAGTCCAGGCGGGGCTGAGGCTCCGGGGAGCACATTCCCTGGGAGCACACAGCTGCCAGGTTTGTCACTGCAGTGCAGCCCTTGCACCTGCAGCTGCCCAGCAGCACAGAAATAGCCACTGAAAGCTGGAGGGAAAAAGAGTTAAAGAGCTTCCCTTTCACCTTACACAAATACACAAGGAATACTTGGAAAAGAAGGGATGTCAGGAATGCTGTTGGGAGGAGGGACAGCTGTTTGTTTTTTGTCCTCCCACAGAGTACAACCTATTTAAATATTTACATGTTCTGTTATTAAAAGACTTTCCTTTCTTTCCCGTACTTTTATGGTTATTAAGTTAGGGATGGTGGAGATGGAGAGATTTGTAATTGCTAATTCTTCCACTTGTAGTGACATTGAAAAAAAAATATATTGTTTTATTTACTCAGAGAAATATGTTGGTAGAGTTTTCTATCAGATTTAAATGGTTTCACCCATGATTGTGCTTTTTCTTGTAATATTATTGCTTTTAGTTACTGTCTAGGTTTGGAAAGACAGGTGTCTGCTAAGGACGGCAGGAGCCTCCCCTGAAATGGAAAAATGTAAACCCCTTCCCTCTGACATGTTATAAATTTGAAATTAAGGGGGGCTCTCAGGCAAAAGTATGGGAACAGGTATAACAGCTCTTTATTAGGGAAGAAAATAAAAAAATAAAATAAACAATGTAGTAAACTAAAATAACACTGATATTAAAGCACTTGTGGGTGCAAAAATTATATACTTGTTATTAATAAATAGCTCTGAATGGTCACTGGGGCCTTCATTGATTCACAAATGGCCTATTCCAGCCTTGGTCACATCCTGGGGATCTGTTCTCCTACAAGGTCACTGCATCTAGAGCTGTATAACCTCTTGCAGCATCTGTTTGCAACTGTTAAGGAAACATGTTAATGACATGAAACATCTTGGGTTGCAGAGTTCACGCAGGGGTGGGAAATGCAAAACCAGAACTAACGCTCCAGGGCAGAGACTTCAGCATGTGGTTCGGTTAGGAAGTAATCTTTTGTAATCAACAGCTCATGGGTGACACCAAAGGTGTCCAGAGTTGCTGTTGGGCTGAGGCCTTGGTCATTAATCATAGTTTAAAATTAAGGTATTTCACCTCAACGTAAGATGAGTTTCACAAAGAGCATGTTTTGCACACAGTACAGACCTTCAATACACAGTCTGAAAGTAATTTGGCATGAGAAAGGGTGTTTAATTTCATAGTAGACAGTGAGAGTTTCATGTTGTCGGGTAGTTTTAGTTGGTCAGATGTGAGTAATGTACAGTTGCTGTTTGGTTTTGAGGAGTAGTGTCTGTGTAACCAAGGAGTCCTTTGGAGAGTGAAGGTTGACTGGCAGACCTCTGACAGACTTTGGCAAGGTTGCTGCTTTGTTCTCCAAAGTTTTCACCCTGTAATTGTTATTTTGGAAGTAATCCTTACTCTCTTTTATAATTACCCATCTAATCATCTGGTCAAAGATGGTGGCAGAAGTTGTAAATAAAAGTGGAACAGAAAATGACCCAGGTGCAGAGCAGCCTCTCGGTGTGTGCCTGGTTTGCAGAGGCTGCACAGGGGATGGGGAGAGAAATCTCTGCCACATTTCAGTGTGCGGAGCTCTGCGGTCTGGGCGGTTTGTGGCTGGAGTGAGTGAGTGTGGAACTACAAATCCCAGGGAGCCGTGCCGGGAGCGGCTCTGTGGGGCGGGCGGCACCGTGCGGGCCAATGGCAGCGGGAACTCCCGGCCCGGTGCGTTCGGCTGCCGCGCTCCGAGGCGCCGCACGGAGCTCGCCGGACTGCCAGCTGCCCCTGCCCGCAGCTGATTGCTGTGCGAGCTCTGACTCGGCTCCTCAGCCTCCCTGCCGCCTGCGAGGAACCCGCTGGACCGATGGATGCCATCCTGAGCTGCAAGGCGGAGGACCTGGAGGATTACTACAACTTGCTGGGATGCGATGAGCTATCGACGGTAAGAGCCTCTCCCTCCCCGCCAGCTTCTGCACGGTGTGAACGCGCTCTGTGTCTGTAGGGAATGTGCAGCTGTGTCTCTGCTGGGCAGGAATATTCCAAATGCCTTGTGCACCTTCTTTCTTGCCGCTCGCAGGATCTCCCTTGGAAAGCTCAATTTTCTCTCCTGTGTTTTCTCTGACATTAAGAGCCTGGAGTAAGATTTAGGTTGAAAATGCCATGTAGAACAGGACAGGATTATGGAGAGAGCCAACTGCATGTGTTTGACAGCATCCAAATAATAGTTTGGAATATATATTACTGGTTTTGAAAACTGAAAAGGAGCTATTTATGAACGACCAATACAATGAAACTTCATAGCTTTAGGTGCTGAGTTTCTTGGGCTTTATAGATAGTGTAATATTTTTTTAATCTATTCACTTGTTCAGATGAAAATAAAACCAATATCTTTTTATAATTTACCATATTAATATTTTAAATGCTGTTTTAAATTAAATTCAAATACTAGTTTTAGTAATTTGTTTTGCTAGCAGATACATGCTTTATAATGAGATTTAGCTAAGCTATTTTTGAGTGATTTGCAGCTAAAACAAGTGTGCATCGTGTTAAATGTATCTGTACAACTTTTTGTTGGCTAGTCTAGTATGCTGATTTTCTCTCTTTTTTTCCCCCCCTTAATTTAGCTGTTATATTAACTGGAATTGTGTTTCTGATTTGGAAAAGGAGTTTGGATTACTCTGCTGTAATGAGGGATGTATTAAGTGGAGATAAAAGCTGTCTTGCTCAGTAAATTTAGTCAGATGCTCTCACCCGTCCTAGCAGTGAAGTATAAAGATTGGGAGTAACCATCTTCAGTGTGTCCCAGAGGGAAATGCCAAGCTTTTCCTGAGGACACTCCCAGAAGTGATCCCAGCAGAGGGCAGTGCTCAATGCTCCACGCAGCCTGGTTTCGCAGATGCTGTTTCTCACTTTCTACCTCACACTAATTCCTTAAGGGCTTTGCAATTAATGAACAGTTCAAGTACATGTGATAATGATTTTTCAAATTGCTCGAAAATGAAATTAAAAAGCTGGAATAAATGCTAATGGGTCCTGAAAAACAAGCTGTCAAGTACTATTTGTTGGGAGCAGAAGTGCTGCACTCTTTTTGACATGGGAGAAAGAACTTGGAGATCCCAGGCTGACTGAGCCCCAGGACTGCCTCCCCTCAGGACACTGCTCAGCTCTTCTGGGGTCTCACAGGAATGTGGAGCATTACAGGGATTTTGCAGTCTCACTACTTTGTACAGGAGTCAAGCATTTGGCACGGACTGCTTTGGGCATGCACAGCACACTCCCAGCTGCAGCATTTTCATCTAAGCTGCTGAATATCCTGCTCTTGGTTGGATCTGGTTAAATTTAAGCAGAAATACTCTCAGTTTCTACAGATTTATTGCTGTATTCAAGTAAACACAAACCAAGTTCATTCTTGGCTTCTGGTAGAACTGAGCTCCCAGACACCTACTTCATCTTCAGATGTGACAGCAAGAGGGGAGATTTAATCTCCATCCTTCTGCAAGAACAATGCTGTTTGTGTATAGTGGGCATTGGATACCTTCCTTTGTAAAACACCTCACTATGTATTTTATATTAATTTCATGTATGTTGTATAAACTTCCTATAAATTTTTATTTCTACTGATTTTTTTTTAGCTGAAAACGTTCATCCTACCCTTCTGCTACATTGTAACCCTCTGTACACATTTTAACTTTAAAGTTCCCCTTGAAGTAACTAAGTTTTTGAGATGGTAGCTGGCTATAGGTAACCAGTCTCACCAAGTTCTCTTTACATTTTGTGTGTTTTAAAGTGTCTTACTGACTGCAGATACACCACATTACATCTGTCCCTCTCGAAGGAGCTACTGAAGCAGAGTGAAAACTGTAGAATTCTTAAGCTACTACCATAAACTACATTTTTTCCCAGAATATGGAACAAGATTTGTCCAGCTAGTTGAGTGTAGTTTTATTCTAAATAAAAAAAATGTTATGAGACCTTATTTTGAAGTAAATAATTTAAACTGTATGTGGCTTTTATGGTTGGACAAATTATAAACAGTCTTTGTAGTATGAGAAAGAATGTTAATTTTTGATACCTTAGGGCGAATTGTGAAAGCTTAAGCTGAACTGGAGTAATATAAAGAAGTTTTGGCTTCTGAATTATAAGAACCGGCAAGATACTTGGAAAAACACTAAAGATTTGAAAATCTAAGCTGATGCCCACTCCAGTGGCTCCATGGCTCCACATGTCTTAGTTTTTCCAGTTGATGTAATACTTAATGCTATAACAAACTGTGTGGGAATTTGCAATTAACTGATAAACTAATACGTACCAATATTTTAATGTTGATTATAAATCTATTCTACTCCAAGACATTCTTTTTGCATGGAAAATTAGCTGGAGGAAAGAATGTGAACTACTGGTTATGGAGCAAGTTATCATGTGTTCTCCAAGATGGAAACCTCATGGGGTACTGGCTGAATTTCCTATGGAGAGGATGTGGAGGAAGTCACCTAAACACACAAATTGATCTTCAGCAATACAGAGAGCCTTTGCTTCTTGCTATGAGACTGTTGAAAGTTGGAGTTGAGTAAACAAAGGAAAGAGCAAGTGAAGTGATGCATTTTGCCTCTGTGGTCAAATGTCTTTGCACATTTTTCTAGAGCTATTACTGGATGACTGAGCCTCACAAAGACAAGACTAAAGATGAGTGCATGGAAATGAGATTAAATAAGCAGTGTCACTGGCAGATGGTTGTTGTTACCTACTTTGCTTGTACTCAAGCTTGTAAACTTGAATGGAACAAAATCTTTCAGCATTCTTTGTTTTGCCTCCCAGGCTCTTTCAAAAAGAAAATTTGCAATATTTTCTGTGTTTACTCACTTTTTCTCAATATTTTGTTTAGGTTGAACAGATTCTTGCCGAATATAAGATTAAAGCCCTTGAATGTCATCCTGACAAACATCCTGGAAACCCCAAAGCAGGTATGTATTGTTTCCTGTGTAAAAACAATCTATTTTTTCTTATATTAACATATCCAAGATACAAAATTCAGCCTTAAAATTTTATTTCCCCTCAATATATTTTAATCATTGAGCACATTCTATTTAAATAGCAAGATTGTGATATTCTTTCTAAGACTTGCACACTCCTCTGTGATAAAGCAGGAAGACACTTGTTCAATTTTTATTTATTTATTTATTTTTAAATTTCTAGGACCTTGAATCTTTTTTCTTTCCGCAGTAGATCATCTTTTAATACAGAATTTATTTCTGGAGTGTGTCCCTTCCTAGACCTATGGAGTTGGTGCACTTCCACACTCAGTGAGTCTCAGCACCCCACTTGGATCAATCAATTAATTTACTGCCAGGAACAAGCCCGTGACAAACACATAAATGTGCTGTAGTTTCTTTTAATGTAATTTAATGGCTGGAAGTGAAGAGAAGCAGCCCCACGAGGAGCCTCTGTTTGCAGAACAGCAGCTGATGTTTGTGTTCATGAGAGGGGGCAGCTCCTCAGAGCTGGGAGGGCTGAGCAGCACCTGAGTTATTTGGAGCCAATCTTTACCCATTCATAACCACAGAGATCCCTGGACAGAGCTCACCAAGGCTGAGCTACAGAAAAGAGCAGCCAAGGGGCAAATATCAGAGCAGCTTTGCTCGTCACAAAGAAATGTTATACTCTCTTTACCTGAACATGCCTTATTTACTTTAAATACCTTTTTACAGTACTAGTGAGAGTTTATTTTATGTGTATTATTTGATCAGCTTAAAGCTTAAGAACGAATAATTAAAGTAGACTTTTTTATTTGTTGAAAACTAGTAACTTTAGAATAAGAAAACCTAGTAACATTAGAATAAGAAAACCTAGTACAATTGTTCCCTCAGCCTGTTTTCTCTTGTTTGATGTATTGTTATCAATTTTGATTAGTGTTTGGGTGTAGTGTGTTTCAAAAGAACTGTCTCTAATTTGTAAACTGGAATAAATGAATAATAGTAATAATAATAGATCACTGTTACATAGGTGAGTCATAGATAAAGTCTAAATCTTTATAACCCTTCCACAAATAGTAACATGCAGCTGCATCCTTAGTAACCATTCCTTGAAAAATTACCCTGTAGGGAAAAATGAGAGATCTTACTCATGCAGTCTGGATAACATTTTAGCATACGTAGAAAATACACCTAATAAAAGGCACAAATTAGTCAATCTGCACTATATTTAGATTATTATTTGTGTTTGTCAGTTCCTGCTCATCTTTTTTTCTCCATGCTCATGTTCCTTGCTGCTGTTCTCTGCTTTGACTCCTGTGCTGCTGTAGATCTAAGCATGCTGCTCTTAGTGTGTTCCTTCTGAGCATCGTTGCTCTGATTTCCCTTTTTAAGGCGGTCTGCAGGGTCTGACTTGTGCCTTTTACCTGTGTACTCTGTAAGTTTCTCTCAACTTAAGTTTAGGAGCTTTTGAAGCTGGTAGACAAAGGAACATTTCAGTCCTGATTTGCAGGGGTATCAGTCCACCAAAGGTGCCTAAAGCCAGCCAGAACTGTGCAAGCTGGAGCGAGAACCACATCCCTGGGCCACTTGCTTCTCCTTCTGCCTTCTCCTCTACTTTGCTCTAAGCCACTGCATACAGGTCCCCTTTTGCATCTGAATTCACTTCTTTGCCAAACAAACCTTGTCCTTAGTGTCCTTTTTGTCTGTGTCGCAGTGGAGGATTTCCAGCGGCTGCAGCGGGCCAAGGAGACTCTGACCGACGAGCAGAGCCGGGCGCGTTACGATCACTGGCGGCGGAGCCGAGTCCCGGTCCCGTTCCAGCAGTGGGAGGCGCTGGGCGGCTCCGTCAGGACGGTCGGTGCTGCCCGGGCCCGGAGCATTGCAGGGAGGGACGGGACGAGTTACCGGGATGGGGTCTGCTGCAGTGACGGGGTCTGGGGATGGGAACGGTGCAGAGATTCCTGCGCTGTGCGTGTTAAGGAAATTCAGGAAAATTGGGGGGCTTCAGGAGCCCATTCACAGAAGGGCGTTAGGCCAGTACTTTTAGAGTGAATTTATCAAGTTACTGCTTTTATAGGAAGTTAAATAAGTTAAGGGCTGTTTTCAAATGCTTCAGCTCACTTTGCTTTAGGAGGAAACTTATTTCTTTTCAAAGTTAACTTAAAGCTGGGATATGTTTATAATCTATTCTCCACTTGGTATATTGCTTATCAGATAGGTTTTCTTGCTGTCTGATTAAATAAAGATGTCATGGAAAAAATCTTGAAGGTAGTTTCTTGGAACCCTGGGCTTCCCACAGAGATTTGGAGGGGCCCTGCCAAGCTGGTGGGGTCATCTGGGACAGAGGCAGGAGTTTTTGGGTGATTTCCCTCCTGATTTTGCTAATGAGAAGATTTGGTAGCGTGCCCCTAGTAGAACTCAATTCCATAATGTTGGATTGGGCTATATGGTCATATTTTAAGGCAGGTGAATAAAAGTTTCCTATGTCAATTCTGCCCACCTCAATTTTGCTTAGGAGAGAAGTTTGAGCAACTTCAACTACAGCATTATGCCTGAGCTTAAATGTTTGGTGGAAATAACCAATTAGGCTTAGTTCAGTTCCAAACAGATGTTATTCCACAGACTTTAAGATTAAATATTTTCAAATTGCCTTGCCTTCAAAGGGTTCTCTGAAGTCAAAGACAGCATTGAAAATGAACATTTCTGAAGTCACTCAAGCCCTCCTAAAAAAAGTCTGAATTCATGACAGAAGAAACTGGACAAAAGGTCCTTAAAATTCTGATGTACATTTTGTTCTTCACCTCCACCTGACATAAAGTATCCTCTCCAATGCTGTTTGGGACATGTAACCATACTTTCCCCTATCCTATTGAATGCAGGCTTCTCAATGTGCTTTGTTTAAAGATTTATTGCAGCAATATAAAAAAGAAAAAGTAATTGAAAACCCATAAAGCATAGGGCTTAGTTCTTTGCTATGTTTGCATTCCTGTAGTCAATGCACTGGGCTGTCCAAAGTAAGAAGGACCAAATGCTGGAAGCTCCCGACTTTGGAAATACCAACAACACAGCTAAGGAGGTGTGGACCCAACAGACAGAAAACAGTGGGGATGGATTGCTGGAAGGGAGCAGGGAACAAGAAGATGTTGCAATCCCTGATGTGAAACCACAGTCTTCAAAGAATCCAGACTCCCCAAGTAAGTGAAAACAGCAGTTACAGAAAATTGCAGTATCCAGGGACTGGCCTGAAATGGGCACTTTCAGTCATGAGAAAGTCTTCTCCAGAACAGCTTTTTAAATGTGGGTTTGGGTTGGGATTTTGGTTTGGATTTTATGCTTTTGATCACTTATTTAGTTTTGAAGTTTTCAGACGCTCCTTCCTCCCTATCCCATGTTTCCTTGTTTGTTTGCTAGTAAAAGCTGCAGCTGGAGAAGAAGGAGAAAAATAATGCTTCAACCAAAATGGAAAGTTTATTTTTTCTGATATATAAAAATGCAAAGTAAAAAGAGAAGGCAGTTATTGTCAGTGACATTTTAAAATCAATTTTAGAACTGTTAAGTAAAATATTTAGGTTTGGGTTTTTTTTTATCCATTATTCAGTAGTTTTGGACCATTTGCATCTGATGAGTTAGTGAGGTCTAAAATTTGAGACTTGAAGGCTTCTTTCTTCAAACAGTTTTGTTTTTTCCAAGGAGTGTATGCACCAGAATAAATGTGTGTTTCAAAAGTGTCACCTACCAGTCAGCACTTCCTGGCTGTGGTTGAGGTCACTGTACCTGATCAAAGCTTCCTTAACACCATGGGCACCCTCTGTGCTGCCTTGTCCTTCAGGAGTTTCATAATCCTGGGCCTGTGTTAGCACAGAACTATTGTTAAACAAAATCCTGTCATTTCTCCCCAGTTTGATCAAACAGGAAATTAGGCTGAACTGTGAGGGTAGCAAAACCTGATGTAATCCCAAATATTTGTGGAATGCACAAAATTGATAAGAAAATTCTACAAGGAAGTGTATGCCAGGCATTACTGAAAACTTGATTTTGAAAAATTATGCTCTATAACTTTATACTATTTGCTCTATTTTTTTTTTTTGTTTTGGTTTTTTTTTGGGGGTTTTTTTTGGTAATTAAATCATCACTGTATCCTTTGCAGAACAGTAAAATTTTGAAGTAAAGAAAACATCATCTTGCTCCTTGTAAAGGTGAATTTTCTTTTCAGGCATCTTCTTTCTCAATTTTTTTTTTTAATTTTTATTTTAATTTCCAGATATTTGATTGGAAAAAACATCAAACTCATCAAGTGCCTCCTTCATTTATCCAGTGACATATATTCACATTAATAAATGTTAATGTTACAATATGTTTGACAGAAGTGTATGCACTTCAGTGTTTATTCCCAATGTTAGGATGTTGATAATGTTTTTATTTTGATCCAGCAAAAATTTATGTATTGGGTTCCACTTTGAAACTGTGGCCTTGTCTGTTCCTGTCTGCTGGCCTGGGTGAATTCTGGACTGCCACCTACATGGCTATTTCAGCTCAAACAACCGATTTGAGCACTAATTCTGCTCATAGCGTTCGGTTTGCTGTAAAACAAAGGTCACATTTTAGTATTAAAAGGCCCCAGATCACGTACTTGCAGATTTATCACATCACCATCTTCATCTTCTTCCTTAGATTAGGCCAATGCAATTTGTCAGTTCCCTTCATGAGTCCCCTTTAGGAACTGCCAGGGTCCTTGCTGTTCTCCTTCGGACCCTTCCCAGCTGATCCCTGTGCTGAAGGTTGCTGTTGGAGCTCCTTTTCCAACCTGCCAAAAACTCAGTGCTCCTATTTGTCCGTGCTAGTCAAGAGCACTGGAACTGACCACTTTCCTGCTTACTTCTTTTTAGGCAAGATTGTCAAGTATTATTTCAGAAAATTTAATTTTCTGCATGTTTATAATAATTTAGTGGTCTTTCTCTTTTTTTTTTTTCCTCAGAATTTTCAGAGGGGAATTACTGGCACTTGCGTTTCCGCTGGTCAGGCGATGCTCCATCAGACCTTCTGAGGAAATTCAGAAACTATGAGATCTAAAATGAGAAACACACAGAAGGATGAGATCATCTGTTCAGTGTTCAGTCTGGGTTTTTCAACAGCAGTTATAAGTTATTTGTATTTTGTAATGTGTTGTTCTAGTCAGCGTCTAAATACTGATTTATCACACATGCTGTGTGATGGAGATTTTTCTGCTCAATAAGCAAAGCCCTTTTCAATATTAATATAAAGTGATGTTGTGAAGTTATCTAACATCTTGTATTCTCAGATATTGTGTAGTGATTAATATTTCTTTCAATAGTGTGATGTTATAAAAAACATACTCTCGGTAGAACCCTGGGCTCCAGGGTATCCTACTCAGTGAGGATCTTCCAAAAGCTTTATGACAATGAACTGTAAATAGAGCTGTGCTTATCTCTTAACTCTGTGCTCTTCACTTCTCCATTGCATTGGACTCACTGCACTGTTTTATAATGTACTCGTTACAAACTTAACTTGTAGGAGACTTGTGATTTTATGTTATAGATGAAATGAGAAGGTTCTTGTTATCCAAGGTCTCTGTGACAGATCAAGCACTCCTAAAAATCACTTGTCTTCTACCTTAATAAGAACACTTTTTGTACCAGCTATTTGTTTTGGAAAGCAGTTTCAGAACTTTACTTCTCCAGATAGCAATTTTTGTCTTAAGATGTATTGGTGGAAAACTGATCCCCTGTGTATGTGTGCCAGCTTTGTCCTTGCTTATAGCAATTCCCCTCTGTGCTCAGGTGTGCTAGACATGGATTTACCAGGGTTTTGTATGGTGAGGAATGAAAAATCACACTAGTCAGCACTAATGTGTACAAAATCTCACATGAAAAGTTTTTGATACTTTGGGCAACTTTTCAAATTCTACATTGTTGTTTATTTATTTTGTGTTTGTTTTCTTCTTTGCAAACTTGGCTAATATGTCAGGTGTTGACGTGGTTTTGTGCAGGCAGATAATTCCTTCAGCAGCAAATAAAACTTCATGCATACAGAAAAGGGGTTTCTTTCATCTTTTTAATTAAATCCTCCACTCACCACAGCGATTCCTTTGCAATTTATTTTTATTTGTCATCTTAGTGGGTAAAAGCTTAAGGAGTCCAGTTCTGAATCCTAGGCAGTGCCATGGAAAGTGCCACGTTACATGGAAACAATCTGACGTCTGTCTCCCTGGAGGGATGTGTACCAAGGGCCAGTTCTATAGCACATCATCTTTAATTTTACATGCTTTTCCCTTGCATATTTTGCAGCTGAAAACCTTGTAAGATGAGATTAATAATTCTCTGTAACAATTGTTAAATGTAACTGGTTTGGTTTTTTCTGGTGCATTTGCTGCTTTACTTCATACAAAGGTGTTTTCTCAAGAAAGATTTTGGTCCATTTTATATAGAGGGACTGTAAACAATGTTAAACGGTAGTAACAGAAGAAACTTTTATTGTATGTGAAGGATACTGAGTAATAGGGAACAATTTTCCCTCTAACAAAAAGATGGGAATGCAGCCAGCTGGAGCACTTTGAATCAGATGGCAGCCCAGATTCTCCCCTGCCCATTTCACTTGCCAGTAAAGGTAAGAGGGGGTAGTTGGATGGATAATTTAGCACCTAATGAGCTGGTTTCCTTTGAGAAGTGAACATACGTAGACCTTTGAACAGCAAACTAATAGCTTGTGTCATTAAAACTGATGTCATTAAAACTGATGTCATTATTAGCCAATTATTGCGTGGTTGGTTTTGACAAAGAACCTTTGGATGTTTGTTCTGGATGAATAACTGCAGATATTTGGAAGGCTCTTAGCCCAGTAAAAGCTCATGGCAGAAACTGTGTTTTGCAACAACCTGCTCAAGATCAGCCCTGTAATTTGTATTTGTCCTCATGAGGAGGGCAGGTTCTAACTGGTGCTCCAGTACACCAATGCCACCAATACAAACTTTTTTTCCCCCATCTCTTTACATGGAGAAATGGTCTGTTTTTCTGTATTTCTTGAGTTGAATGAATCTATTCCTAGCAGAGCAAACTCAGATTGGTTGGAAAACAAGAGGAGCCCGTGCACCCTGTTCTGCTTTTCATTCCCCAAGACCAGGTGGCACCTGACCTGTAGGCAAGTAACAACAGTTAACTGGAATGAGTGGGCAACCCAGTTCTCCCTCGTGTTAGAAAGTAAAGAAAGCACCTGACAGCTTAGTCAGTGTTAGATCCCTCAGTGCCCACAGCCCAAGCATAAACTGCTTATCTGCTTCTTTAAATATACAGTACTTTTAGAAGTTTTTTGCTAGTAGTGTGAAAAGATCCAATGAATGTCCCACCTGATATTTCAGCAGCAGTTATGGGGTGCTTTGGCCCCTTCACTGGTGAGCACCAAACGTAATTCACATGCTGGAACTGTAACTGGGGCAGGGGTTGTGCAGTGGATCTCAGGCTCTCTGAAGGCGTGATTAAGGCAACAGAGTCAGAAGTCTGTGGTTTTCAGGGGCCCACTGAGATCTTTAACTCTTTGCAAAGTAGAAACAGCAGCAAAGGGTTGTCTGTGGGGGTGGGGAACAAGAGAAACAAGCTCAGACACTATTTATTAGATTAGGGCCTAGAACTTTCAAGTTGGAGGAGGGCAGCCCTCTGAAGACATGGTAAGCTCCTATTTTATTCTTTAGCTCCCCTTGGGAGTTTCTTAGGTGGGCAGTAAAGGGTCCTGAATGTTTTGGGTATGTGAGGGCTCTGATTTAGTGCGCTGTGTTAAGCTCTGAATGATTTGGTATGAAAATAAACAGAGTTGTGAGGTGAGCCCAGATCCTCTGGAGTCCAGACAAAAGCGTTGATAAAACCCAGCCATTACCGGACTTGTGAAGGCTGAGGAGTTTTCATCTGGAAGTTATGACACAGCAGATGGGGTTCAGGTGTATGATGATAAAATACAGAGTATAGGGGACGTTGTTCAGTGCTGTGTTCCTAGGCCTTTGAACTATTTTTAAACAGAAATGAAGCAACTACTTAGCCTGTGAAACTGAATAGCATGGAGGTTCTTTAGAATTATATAAAATTATTCTATCTTTATTTGCTGCTGTTATACTTGTGCAAGCGCAGAATATATAAGATTATCAAGAACTAAAACATTCTCAACCTTTTTGTTTTGCCAGTATTTGAGAAGCTGCTTTGCCAACATTTGCCAAGTGACAGTGTAAGAGTTAGTTAGGATGACAAACACAGACAGTATATGACTTAGAATCTCAGGCTGAGTAATGCTCAGTGATAGGTTAAGGTCATTTCTTGATTGTTTGTTTTCCTCTTTAAATGAGATTTTTAACAAAGGCAGTTTATATGTTCTATAATAGCAGCAAGTATGCTGATTATTAAAAGAGATACCGTGTATCTTTAATTTCCTGAGCATGATCACTGCTATCTTACCTTCCCAGCAGGCTCATCTCTCAATTCAGGATATGAAAGTGTAAGCAGTGAGGCTGTTGTAAAGCTGATGAAATTACACAGCAAAAGATAAACCAGTCCGTAGGTTTTTGGGCTGTGTCACTGTCAGCTGGCAGATGATTATCAGTTCGTTCATGCTGGTATTTTACTGCAGCCCGGTGCACACGCTCCCCCTGCCGCTGGCAGAGTTGCCACTTTTCCAGCCCTTGGTCGGTGCTGGGGCCACCCAAAGGTGGAGACGGACACATCCGGGTGGTGGTGAGAGCTCAGTTTAAGCCAGTCACAGACGCTTGAGGAATGCTGCCTTGTTTTGTTTCTCCTGGTTATTAATGGCATGATAACTTCTGTGGTTTTTTTCACCGTCAACACCATATTGTGTGTGTATGTGCATCATGCATGTGCAGAAGGTCATGAAAGGCAGGAAAAGAGGATTGAGGGCCCTCCTCACTGGAGGTCCAGGAGGAATCAGCCCAGCTTCCTTCAGGAAAGGCAAGGTTTGATGGAGCAAGGCCATTCTGTATAGAGAAGCCTTCTGCTGACAAGATTTGATTTATTTTCTATCAGCCGTAGGATGTGGGGGTAGAACAACAGACCTTCAGGTGACTCAGGACACTGTTTGTGTGTAAGGCACTGGATGGATCCTGAGCTTTGCAGCTGACACTGTCTGTCCTGTCTGCAGGGCCTGGAAGCTGAGCTGTTGAAAGAGCACTGAAGCCCAGGTGCTCTTGTCTCACCTCCACCCAGGGCTCCTGTCACTGCTTGGGGTGCAATGCCAGAACCTTGCCCTGGGACCTGCTGCAGCTTCAGCACTACCCTTCCTTCTGGCAGGAGCAGGGGAGGAGCAGGCAGGCACGGCCTGATGAGCTGTAGTAGCATAAATGTCATAGGGCAACAAAGATTATGGGGAGACTGGAGCATCCGTCATGAGGAAAGGCTGAAGGAGCTGGGCCTATTCAGTGTCACAAAGGGATGACTCTTCAATGAGCACAAATATCCAAAGGGGGTGTTAGGAAGGTGGAGCCAGGCTCTGCTCGGTGGTGCCCAGCAACGACAAGAGGCAGTGACCAGGAGCTGCTGCACAGGAGCTGCCGCCTGAAGGAAGGGGTTCTTTCCTGCGCAGAGACTGAGCACCGAACAGCCGGCCCGGAGTGGCTGTGAGCCTCCCTGACGGGCTCCAGGGTCACCCCGCACGGGAGGACGATCCGCTGTGGGCGCTCTTCCTGCCCCCTCTGTGCCACTGTCCCAGACCATCGCTTTGGGTGCTGCGGAGGCCGTAAGCGGGGAGCGGCCGTGAGGAGCAAAACTTGTACCCGGCACGGAGCAGGAGGGGCAGGAAAAAAGAAAAAACGGAAACCTCCGGACCGCAGCGAGCAGGGTTCGAACCTGCGCGGGGAGACCCCATTGGATTTCAAGTCCAACGCCTTAACCACTCGGCCATCGCTGCTGGTGCTGAGCCTCTCTCCGGGCTGCGCCCTTATAGGGCGTTCCGCCCGCCGCAGGCCCCGCCCCAACACCCACAGCCAATGGGCGCCGCGGGCCCGGCCCCGCCCCGCGGTAATGGCGGCCGCGGCTCGGCCCGAGCGGCCCGGAGAGATAAATCCAATTCACTCCTGAGAGGTTCCAGCCTGGAACAGGGGCCGTGTCCGCTCCTGCAGCCAAACCTGCGCACCTGAGGCTCACAGGGCGCAGGCAGCCAGGAACTCCTGCAGGAGACAGTAGCCATTAGGTGTTGCATTAGCTTTCAGCGGCGTTAATATTTTCCTGGTTGTACTACTTCTTTCGATTACTACAAAATCTCGAATGGCCTCTATCATATGACCTCTATATGTAATTTAATTCGCTGTAGGTATTTTTTTACCCTAGCAACAATTAATTATGCCAGCAGTAGTATAATAGAAATTAAATTAAATTAAATTTCATTTGACTTTTTACTGGTGTTGCTTTTATTTTATTTTTTTTTTCTTTAAACAACAACTGCTTTATGTTCACGTATAGGACTCGAGTTCAAATGTGCAATTTCAGGAAACCAGAATAAATCCGAGGCGGCTGAGAGCTGTTCAGGCACACAGCGAGCTGTGTTTCACCAGCTCCACTCGGTGTCTCTCTGCAGAAATCTCCGGTTCCTCGAGCAGTGCTGGAGTGACCTCCAGTGTTCTCAGCACAAGCTGCAGGTGCAGAGCAGGGAGTGCCCACAAAGAGCAGCTTCCAGCTCTGTGCGGTGACAATCCCTGCCCAGGAGCAGGGACAGAATGCAGAGTGCCACTGCAGTAAGTGTATTTTGAACATGAATTTATCTCCCCAAGGAATCTCAGAAGTTTCATTTCTTAAGCGCTTAAAGGTAGCAAGATCTTGACATGAGAATAGGTGATGGATAGAAGTCTGGTTTAGGTCTGGTATATAAAATAATGGTGCTAGGATAGAATTGCCTATATTTTCTTATGTTTTTAATTTCTTCAAGTAACAAAGACAGATACTGAGAAATCTTCAATAGCACATGGACAGATTAACCAACCAGTATCAAAAGTGTACAAGTGGTTTCTTAAGAAATACAGGGACTGAGCCCCAGGCACTGCAGTCCTTCAGGTTTCTTGTCTTAGCTGACCTTAAGTGCAATGTCAATTTTGTAATGCTTGTTCTATCCCTTCTCCACTACTTGCTCTCTGGCCTTTTATTTGATCAATCTCTATCAGCTTTACAAATTCAATAATTTGAACATTTCTTCCTGTTACAAATCTATGGTGCTTGCAACAGAAAATCAGAAAAAATAGGTTAGATTCTGCCTAAGTTAAGTATTTACAGCAATGTCGGCAGAACAGCAACTGTGTGCTTTGTGTAACTTTGACTATTCGAGATAAATTTTACATCTCCCTTGAAGAACGAAATAATGACCCCAACATAAGTAGTATTTCACAACAAATAATGCTTGCACCACAAGACTACAGAATTTCATGCTTCCTCCCCGAGGAAACACATAACAGTAGGAAAACTAACGCTGCATACCGAAGAGTATTTCTTTTGTATTTCTCCTGTTCTGTTAGTTTTGTAGATCATTTAACAGAGCTGAATCTGTACAATGAAAATAAGAATTTAATGGAAAATTCTGTATGGCTAAAATTTCACATTCTGTGAATGCCTAAGAATGGATCTGGGGACAAGTTTCAGGTAGAGAACCAAAAGTGGCCTTTGTTCCTTTAGTTAGGAGATGTCAAACTTTTCCTTGCTTATTTGTCAACGATGACAAAACTTTTTGAGATATAATGGCTGCTGGGCAGCTTCCATGGAATTAATTGGTATTCCATGGTATTTTTTATAAACATTATCTAGAAGAAGAAATTTCTGCTGGTTAGGTAAACCAAAGTGTTCTAGTGCTGGTCCTTTCTGCTCAAGGATTTGAGGCTGCTGGCCAGGGAGTGCTGCTGGCTCGGTGGAGGCAAACTGAGCTGCAGCTCCCTGCGCCGGGCTGGCTCTGCTCACAGGTGGGAATCCAGGGCTTCCCTCTGGCTGCCCTGGGACCCTGGCAGGGGGTCAGGAACCCCCCTGGACAGAGCCCCCAGAGACACTGGCTGTGATCTCTGTCCATGGAGAGGAGTTTTCAATCTTACAGGATGAATTACAAGCTTTGAGTGTTTGATAAGAATAATAATTAAGTTTGGCACGGGTGCAAAAGTAAAATTTTAGGTTTCTAGATTAGGGGCTCAGAGGGGACAAGATGGAGGAATTGGGTGTGTCTTGTCCTTTTTCTCCTTCTTCATGCCCTCCATGTTTCACTGTGGTGTTGGCATTTTTCTGTTGGTTCAGGCTGGGGACACACTGTCCAACGTAGGTGACAGATATTGGCACGTTATTGTAAATCCAGCACAGGTAGTTTCTGGTATTTAATGTTTGTAACATCCCACTGAGGGCAGAGCCCCACACGCTGCCCTGCAGGACAGAGCTGCGGCAGGGCAGCAGAACATGTTAGAGATAAACAGAATAAACAACCTTGAAACAGCACAGATGAACTATGGCTTCTGCTTTGGCAACGGGGCAGAAAGACAGAGACTTTCTACAGTCTCAGAATCATCAATACCCACAGATTCCAACACTCACAGGTGCTTCATCACCTCACTTACAGCAACATCTGAAATGAGGGCAGCAGGTCATCTGTCACAAGTGTGTGAATAAACATAGACAGTTTGCCAATCCTGCTCATGCAGCTAAATATTAATTAAGGTGTCTAAACAGCCATGCATATGTAAAAGAGGCATACAATTTTATCCTAAAGCTTTCATTTTACTATTGAAAGTGGCTCTTAACGTTGACAGACTGTAAAATCTGCTTTTGCCTCTAATCCTCTCAAATGTTCAGTAATAGCTAATTTTTAGAAAAATGCTATTAGTTCTACTTAAATTTTAATGAAATAACAGGATCAGTGTCACAAGATTACCAAATTATATCACTGAATGTTGTTGTAGGTGTCAATGCAGCCAAATGTTTTGTTGCATTCTTATTTTTAATAAATAACCTTAGCAAATTTGGGCATGAATGTGCTACTGGATTGGAATCTTTTTCTTTAATAAATTTTTACCAGATTTACTGGGTTTTAAACAAAAAGAATGTTCCTGTTTGCAACTGGTTTGTCCACACATCTCCTACATTTTTATGAAAACAGAAGGTAAATGGATTATGCATTCAAAATCCAACTACGCTGAATATAATAGGAAAATGCTACTCTGGGCCAAAACCACCCTCATGGTAGGTTTATTAATGAGACTTGGTGTTCATAATGCATCTGCAACACTATAAAGAGTAATAAAATAGGCTTCTGGCTTCCATTTTGTTTTGCTTGATTTTTGTCTCCATTCTGAGCACAGGTGTTGGTATGGAGACCCTGATTTCCTCACCTTTTGTATGCTTCAAATCTTAAGTTACATGACTTTTTGTTTGATTTATTTTTCATTTAATCATTATTTTCCCATTTACTGGAGTTTTTTCCCCCCATAAAAACAATATCTGCAGTCTGTTTTAAATAGTTGTGATTAAAACCTGTTATTTTGCTTAGTTTTGCAGGCTATTTTTCATATTGTCACTACAGAGAGGAATTATGACATTGGGTAATATCAACAGGTGTACCTTATGTTAGTACCTCCAGATTAGGAGAAGCTTTAGAATGAAATTAGATGGAGGTCAGTTATGAAAAATATCCTTCATCAGAAAAATCTCCCTCTTGGCTGCTCACATTTGTGCCTAACTTTAAATCTGTTTTTAATATTGTCTGGTTGCAACTGTCCTGGGTAAATGACTACTTTAATTCCTCTTATACCTCAGAGGCAGGTCACAGCAATAAACCTTTCCAATTCTTCAAAATCAAATACTTTGTACATTTTGAATTGCAAGACCTTGAATGAAGGAAAGCTAAAATTCAGTAACAAATAGAATAAAATGAACTTTAATTATGCTTTAGAGGCAATTTACCATGGGTCTTTCAGCTGAATGTCCCATTTTTTCAAATTAAGCTACTACAGATAGGTTATTTTGGGCCATTAAAGATGTACTAATCACACCCCTCCTGTTAGCACTGTATTTGTGCAGAAATCTGTGGTGTACAGTATTAGCACTCATGGTTGAAAGTTTAAGTTTTGTAGGTCTGTATTGCTGCTGGTCTCTGTCACTGATGGGCTGCATGTGGAGAAACACCAGTGATCATGTGCTTCTGCTGAATTGTCTGAGAACCTTGGGATCTTCAGGAATAATCCTTTTTAGTCTTCCTTTATTCTCACCTGAATAGCTCACATTTCCTACACAAGAGAAATCTTCCCGGAGAAAATTCCAAAATATAGTTTGAGGAAACAAAACTTCAGCAATGGATCTCAAGAACTAAGTTTAGGAATTTCAGCCATTGCTATTTCATTTCTGACACTTGTAGTGATATGATGAATTTTGCAATTTAAACTCCCAGAGTGCTAATTTCATACTGCATGGTTTCTCAGTGGGAATGGGAATTAGTGCCTTGTAAGCAGGCTGTTTTTCAAGAGTCATCTCTTTAGATAAAATTATTTATTGTTTGTATAAAATTATGTCTTAGGGATTCACTATAATTCTGACAAGGTTGATTAAATAATAATGTACAATTGTGAAATATATTAACTCAATGCTTCCATTAGAAGTAAACAGATGTGTAAACAACTGAAAATAGAAAGAAATTACCAATTACTGGGCTTACTTACAGAAAGCAAACGGAGAGTCAGGATATTGGAATATGCCCTCTTAAAAAATACATTTATTTCCAAACTGTTTCAAGTGAGATCTAACATGAAAAGTTATTGCAGGACGGTGAAATTTTGTTAAAGAATCCGATTACAAATTTTTCTTCTGCCTAGCTGAATTAAGTTTAGAAAATATGATGACATCTATCCTGGCGGACCCCAGGGTTGTGTCTGAGATCCTGTGTCTGGTCAGACAGTCTGTCCATGCCCTGCTGCCAGTCTGGGGGTACATTTAGCCACTCACCAGTTAGGAATTTCTCATTTGCCTTCTGTGGGAATGAAATCCGGGTACATGAGATGCAGAAAGATGAATCGGCCAAGTTCCTTATGTGGATGATCTCTGGCCAGGACTGGGGTTGTCTTCACCCGACGCAGATATGAATACTATATTTAATTTGAAATTTGCTTTGTTTTCATGGGTACCTTATTTGATTGCTTTAGTTTTAAATGTGTTTGCCAGAAGTGCAGTGTCTCAACAGGTCTAGTTTGTTACGGTGAGCTCCTGGACACCCTTTTGTCCCCTCTTTTCCTAGGGCCTCTGTGGCTCTGATCATGATAACCCCTGGATCCTCTTTCCTGCCCCAATGGGGTTGGCGGGGAGCCAGGAGAGCCCACCCTGTCCAAAACCTATATAGACCCCTGAAACTTCCTGCTCTTTCTCTTTTGCCCCGCTCTCCATGGACACCACAGAATAAAGAGAGCTGTTCCAACACCCTGGGGTAAGAGCCTCTTTTGAATACTTTTCCCTCTCCTGGTATTTCCTCCCCTCACAGTCCCATATCTCTGAGCTGGTTGGATTCTAGAGGGGGCTGCGTGGAGGGGGGTAAAACCATAGAAATTACACTAGTTCTCATTCACAGCTGTGAAATCCTACCCAAAGCCTTATAGCAGAAGATAATAAAGCAGAACCTCGTCTGGTTAATCAAACTGGAGGGGGACTCATGGGAGACTGGAACAACCCAGTACTTGAAAAAACAGTGTACGTCACGAGGGAGAATACGTGAACAGTGACATAAAATGATTTTAAATCAATCCCAATAAATAGGCTCAGTGCACAGAAGTACCTGTCACGAGGCGAAGGCAGAGCGGCGGGACCGTCTCCGCGGGGCCGGGGCAGGGGCAGCAGCAGGAGCCGGGGCTGGAGGCGGCCCCTCCTCAGATCCGAGCTGTCCCATCGAGTCAGATCCCCGCGGGTCCCCTCAGACCAGAGCCCCCTCAGGCCAGACTATCCCCTCCGTTCCATCCCCTCAGCCTCAGGTCGGACCCTCCCCTCGGCTTCCCGCCCTTTCCCCACAGGCCAGCCCTCCCCTCAGGGTCGCGCCCGTTCCCCTCAGGCCGGCCCCTGGCCGCAGGGACGGGCGCCGGGCAGCGGGAGCAGGGAAAGCGGGAGCAGGGAAAGCAGGAACAGGGAAAGCAGGAGCAGGGAAAGCGGGAGCAGGGAAAGCAGGAGCAGGGAAAGCAGGTACCCGTGTCCTCAGGATGTTGGTGAGGCAAGGCGGCCGCCTCGGGGTAGAAATTGGGGAGGATTTCGGGCCACAGGGGCCTATGGATGTCCGCCTTACTGAGGAATGTGCCTCAGAGAGGTGTTTCTGGATGCTCTGGTGTATCCTGGACCTGGTTGCCTTTTGTTCAGAGCTTTGGGCATTTCAGACTGATTTCTGTGGCAGGAATGGTATGAGCATGTAAGTAGGCAAAAATATATTTTATACAGGGGTTTTGGGAGGTCTCTTTTAGTATAGTGGCTTCTGCTTTTGTCCATCTTGCCAGGGAAATGAATACAGCTGCCTGTGCTGCCCCATTTTTGGTGTACTAGTACAAACGCTCCTCTCAGCCTTGCCAGTAGCTGTCTCAGCAACATCTGAGAATGCTTTCAGGGTCTTTTGTAAGAAGGTGCTTATTTTTATTGGGATGGCGAGAACCTTGTCCAGACCCTGCTAATTCTGACTGCTGCCATGAAGTTACCACAGCTTTTGAAATGATGCCTCTTAATAAGCACCAGGAATTTGAAGCAGTTTCCTCTCCAGTTGTGAGAGGTGTTTGAACATAGGTGTTTAGCACTATTTTAGACACTTGGTCTTTTGAAGCATCCCCACATCCAGCCCTTGCATATGTGGTTGAAGTCTGTGGGAGACCTGGGGTGTCTTAAGAGGTTTTTCTGATGGATCCTACAGTATATAAAATAGTTTTAGGTGTTTACCTTAAGCATCTGAATCCCATTCCTCATTTGATAACTCAAAATGATGGGTCAAAAAACTCCAAATAAAATGAGCATTTTTAACACCTCTTGTTCGTGAGTTTATCAAAACAAAGAGGGTTGCTGTTCACCTCTAGAGTAATTTGCTTCATAAATAAAACACTGATGCAGTTACAAAGATCTAATGATTAGAAAAGTGTAATAGGGATCATTTACATAAATCCACTTGTCTATATTGACCTTTGCAGTGAAGTGATTTGTGTTTTTGTTCTTAACTCTTAAATAACATTCATAAAGTAACTGACAGAGCTAAGAAATGCTGAGAAATACTAACTGCAGGTAGTGAGATTTATACTTGTATTGCATGATATAGTTTTAATACCGTACTCAGAAAATTAAATCTTACTCCAGCACATTTCTTAACTATCTGCTGCTGTTCATATCTTCTAAATTCATGAGTTGCAGGTGGGAAAAGAAGGATTTTTTTTCAGGGTTTAAGCTTCAAATATGATCATGAGAGGAATGAATTATGATTGAAATTGGAAGCTTAGTATGGCAATACCACGTACATTTCTCCATAATAAATTATTATATAATCCAGAAAAGTCTGCTTAGCTTACTTTAATAATATTTGATGCTTTTGCATCCATAATCCTTTTTGCTGCATTCCTTCTCGCATTTCTAAGTGCGGAAGACTCTTTTGAAATCAGTTGGCCATTGCATGACAGGGCTTTTAAGTGTGATTGATTTTTTTTTTTCCCCTGTTCCTTGTAACTGTTTCAGTACTGTCTCTTATGTATGTCCAAGTATTTTTGTTTTTCTCCCCTCTTCTGTGTAGTCACAATATGTGCTCCTTCCTTAGGTTTGGATGTTTTTTCTCCTCATTCCTTGTTGAGTCTCCCCAGTGCTGTTAGGTAGTGTCAGGTTACTCAACCTTGAGTCCGTTTGTGCCTTCTTTACCTCTAAATCCACTACAAATAGCCAAACTACTTTGGTTGAAATTTTCCAAAGTGAATATTCAGGCCAACGTTGTACAAATGTTCAGACTGAATGATTTAAGACCTCCAGTCTCTAGCAGAATAGATGCAAGTATTAAGCAGCCTCTGCCTTTTGGGAGTTTTAGGAGGGTTTTCTTGTTCTATGTGTATTGCGAAATGCACTCCAGGGTACTCTAATTTGCTGTTAGCAAAACTTAACTCATATCCATTTTTTAAATGGCCGCTTTGTTGGAAAATCTTACAAATGGGGGATTATCAATCTGGAAGTGTGTTTTGAGTGTTTTGTGAAGGTGAATGAAGGAGATGTACATTGCATCTATATTTGAGTGTGGATTTACAGCAGTGGCTTTTGCTTTCCTTCTTCCCCTTTCCCGTCTCATGTTCAGTCTGAATGGCTTTGCCATTGCCTTCGCTGGTGTCCGATTTAGGTTCTACAAGGCCTGTGTCACACCTGGCTTGCAGGGCTGGGCATGAGCTTGGGTGGCTCTGAGGGGTGTTTTCAGTAGCAAGCTGCGGTGAGCTCGGCGCTACCGCTTTGGGAGGAGCCCCAGTGGAGTGCTGCCCTCGCATTTTGTTTCTTACAGCTGGGACTGACTGGCGACCATTCACTGCCCCTGGAGTCCAGCTGCCTCAGGTGGGGTTCTTCACAGAGCTGTTCCTAGGAGCTCCTTTCCTTGGAGTCTTGATTCAAAAGGTAAGATTGAAGAAGAATGTAGGCAATTTTCCTCTTAGTGGTGGAAGTACATGAAGCTATAAATGGAACTCTAGCTGCTTGATAAAACAATCACTCCAAAAGTTTAAAAAAGTTAAAAGGCTGGCTTTCTTAGCCAGCTTTCCGAAAAAAAAAAAAAAAAGAACTTTTAAACATGATTAAAAAAAAAATCTGAATATTAAAAAAAATCCTGAATATTCTACATATTTTAATTGTCATGGTCCTATAACTTCAGGCCAGTAGCTGAAGTTGTGCAGTGTGTTTGCATATTTTCCAAATATGAGAAGCCACTTTGGAATATTGGAAAAGGAAGAATAAGATGTTGTATGGATGCTATTAGTTTAAAAAATTTAGTTTGCCTCCTGATACTTTGCTGGAAGTTGCACTTAATTGAAGGAAGGGTTGTGTAAATGTATGTTTATCGCACCTCAGTGTGAAAATAATGAGTTACTGCACAATTTAATGTAATTTTTTCAAAATTCCAAAATACCACAAAAAATATTATAAGAGAGGGCTACAGGAGGGCTGTTACATTCAGTGTAACAGTGTGCATATTTCAAGACCCTTATGTGTGCACCTTTCTGTTAGGTTCAGACCTAGTGAAACCCCAGAGATATCCAACAGCAAAGAATTAGGCCATGTGACAGGCATTTAGGAAGAAACCATAATGAATTCTTACTGTTTTCTCCTACTTTGATCAGTGTTGGGAAATTAATTCACCTTGGAACAAAGTTGGGTTCTTTTTTTTCTTTATGGCTGCTCTTCAGCCAGATGGTTTTGAGTTGAACTGTGGGCAGAGGTCAGAATGGGCTGGAATGTCCTTCGGCTTTATTTCCGAAGCTGTTTCACCAGAAGTGCTTTAACAGCTTTGTAGGGGTTTTCTGCTGAGCCCTGGTGTGATTTGAAACTGGTTGGAAGAGTTGATAAAGGAAATAGGGTGCTGTGCAGCAACGGGAACCCCACTGGAAGAGTAAATCTGCGTCTTGAGGTCTGTCCATGTTTGCAGGCATGGTGTGGAGGGATTGTGGCTTTGCTTAGGTACTGTTTTCTGTCCCTTTTCATTAGATTGTGCTTTTGTGTGTGCTAAGGGAGCTGCTTGCCAGCATCCAAAGTGAGGCACTTTCTAAGAGTCATTTCTCTCTTTTCATGCATATCTCAGAGTCAATATGTTTTATATATATAAGTATCAGTCACCATCACCGTTGCTACCCTTAATTTTGGGGTTGTTTTGGACATGTCTGTAAGCAGTGGGGAAGAAGAAAACTATTCTAGATTGCTAAAACACTATTTAGATCACTGGACAAAACATTAATACAGACCCTTAATGAAATGGTACGTGATGGTGAAGCATCCTGGGGTAGGCCATGGTAGGAAACAGCCAAATCTGTTGGCAAAATCAGAAGCAGCTCTACAAAGAGACGAAACCCTGTTTTTTTACCTCTTTGCAGTTGAGAGTTGAGACACATATTTAAAACAAAACAGCAGAGTGTAATGCTGTAATAGATAAATGTCAGCAAATAGCAATAAGGGGACATGGGGAGCTGTATTTAAAATAAATAAAATTTGAAGCCTTTTAGTAGCACCTCATGGAATTTCTATTATTGTCTATTATTTTAATGAGTTGAGCAATATCCTATTTTTAGTGGAAGGTCAACTTGAACTGTATTTGTACAGGGTCTCTGGTTCTGAACACAGATAGAAGCACGTTAAATGTGATAACAAAAGGGAGGGCTTGGAGCCAGACCTCCTTAACCTATCGTTAGGGGCTCAGATAGCCATCCATGTAAGAACTTACATGTGTGCCACTTAAATAGAGAGCAGTCCTTGTTCTGGGCTCAAACTGCACGCAGTGAAAATAGCACTGAGACTCATGTGGAAGGATTTTGGGGTTTTATTTAAGAATTTAAAATAGATCCAAAAAATAGTAATGACTTTGTTTAAAAATGAAATGCTGCCATCTGATGTCACACCACTTTCTTGTGTGTTTTTTTTTTTTTTTTTAAGTAAGTGCTTTTTCAGTTTCTTAAATATTAGAACTCTAGTTTTCAGATGAAAAGCTGTGTTATCTGCCAAAATGTACATGGAAGAAATGTTACAAACATAAAGTATATCTAGCCTAAGCAGTATTATTTTAATTCTGGTGTCACGCACAATGGTGCATATCCAGTAGAACTCCACTGTTGAGTGAAACTATTTTATTTTTCTGGTAGTGAGATACTGTCAGGTTCGCAAGTTTCCATGTTATACTTCACTGGGAAGATGTTTCCTGCAGTGGCTGTAGGTTTAAGGCAGTAGCACATTTTTTGGATAGCTGTTGTTTGAGAAGCAGTCCCGAGTGCCAGTACAAAGGCAAAGGCTGTGGAACTGCTCAGGCTGAGGGATTCACACTTCTGCTGGAACATCTCCTGGAATGAGTTGGTGTTGCAGCTGGCTGAAGTGTGTGCATTCACCAGTGGAAGGGTTCTGACAGGATGTTTAAGGCAGATGGTTTCTGGCCTTACTAGGAATGAGCAATACTAATATCAGGGTAACCTTAACATAGGAGTAAGGAATAGAGATGATGTTGTGTAGAGTTATGGTGTGAATTGTTTCTGAAAGTGTTTTACTCTCCTCAGCCTGCTTTTTGGCCTCGATTAAAGTGTGGGTAAGGTACTTCAGTGTTGTTATGGTTTTATTCCAGTACTCTGCCACTGGCATTCTCTCTCATCTTGAGTAAATAATTTTTCCTCTGTGATTCTGTTTCCTTCTGTGATACTGGAACACAACCTCTGCTTGAAACAGTGCTTGAAATCGAAAGCACTGTAGGAAAAGAAAACATGAGTACTAAACAAGGAAAAGAGAGCTTGTTCTGAATGTTATAAACCTGGGAAAAATCTGAAATTTTTATCTCACTGGCTATAAAAAAGTTTTCATGAGACAAGTTTGTTGAGGTGTGATGCTTTATCCACCTCAAAAGTTTTTTTTTTTTTTTTCCATAAACCTTAATTAAACCATTTAATGTCACTACTAGGTCAGTCATTGCTTGCCATAGGGATTCTCCAACACCCATAAAGAACTAGGCTTACACTGTTTTCTTGGTAGATTGATTGTGAGGTATGATATATCACATTATTTATGCTGAGAACTGTGTTGAAGAACTTGGTGGAAATCTTATGTTCTTGTGAATTTTAACTGCTCTTCAGATGTGGATTGAAAAAGTGCTCTTGGGAGATGGTAAACACAGGCAGAATTGAAAGGAAATAGGAAAAAAAGTGCTATGTTTTTTTGGTTTTAATTTTTGGGGCTAAGATTAAAAAAAATCTTCCAGTTACTTCATTGCTAGCCTACACCTAAATGCAAAGCCTGTTTAAATAAAGTAGCTTTATGTGAATAAATGTTACTAATGGGTCTGAATCTTGCCACCTTCTCCAGCTCTACTTTTGGTGTCTGTGCATTAATAGACATGTTGCTTGTTGCTAGTGGTAAGAAATGATGACATCTGAGATGGTTACAGAGCAGCCTGACAGCTTTGTTTGGAAATTTGAATAATTTAGCAGGTGCTTTATAGACTTTATCTGGTGTTAACTGGGCCAGGTCCTTTGGAGATACTGCTCCATTCCAGAGCATGGTCTGGCCTACAGAGTACAGGAGGTCTCTCTGCAGTACAACAGTGTGCACTTTTCTTTGCCTGAGCTACAAGTTTTTAGCATCCTTAATGTCTTATTTCATGTGTCACCTAGAGGATTAAAGCAAAATGTGGTAATTGTTTTTTGTGGCTTTATGGAGTCTGATTTGCACTCTCTGTACTGACTGTAGTGAAAAGGCTAAATAGTTTTATTCCCAGAGTGCTGTTGGTAACAATTAATGAAGCTGTATAGGAAATACTGAAATTAACAACAAATAGTAAAAAAATTCTGTTATGTATTCTCAGAAATGTTTCGTATCTTGGAAATCCTCAGGTGCCCTGTCCATATGTATCTTGGTAAAAAATACAGATCATGACTACTTTGTTTAAACTTTTCTTCATTTTTTAGAAGGCAATAGGCCTTTGCATTTTCTGAAACTGCTAGGATAATATATTGTGTGCCATTGTAGGGTACCATACAATAGTAAAAAAACAACAGAGAAAACAAATTTGGTGCCAAGTTCTGTGCAAGAGCTTTATGAATCCCTTTGCTGTCCAGTTCAGGAGTCTGAGAGTGAGTCACTGCCTCCAGACTGAAGTTGGCATACAGTCAGAATGTATGACAAAACAGTTGCTGTGCTGGAAATTGCAAGAATTATCACTGGAAGTATAAGTAATTTCATGCTTCGTGTCATCTAATTGTTCAAAACCTTCTCAGCTCTAAACTTTTTTGCCGTGCTTATGCTCTCCAATACAGCTTTAAGGATGCCCATCCCCCTGCAGCCCTCCAGCAGCCGCTGTGTGCTGTCAGTCATCCTGAAATACACTGGGAGCTTGTCGGGCAGTCCCTTGCAGATGCCTCAGGAGCCCCATAGCGAGCCAGGGCACTTGCACTGAACTTCCTAACCCAAGGAAATTTCATAGGCAGTTGTTTTAGTGCTGCATATGGACCAAATGTTTTCTAGCATAGGTGAGTGACACTGTTGGCTTTCTAACAATCTGGCAGGAGATGGATTCTAAAGTAAAGGTTTTTAATTTATGCAGAATGTCTTTGGCTCTGCTTTCTGACACTTATTAGTTAATGTCTTTATACAGTGTACTTACAGATTCTAAAAAAAAAGCTGCAGGTGCTATGTTCACGTTGCATTGCAGATGGATATAGACTTTGGCTGGTTTTCCAGTGTCTTTTTCTTATTACACCAAAAGACAATAGTTTTGTATTATCTTGAGGTTGGTAGCATTTGGTAGGAGTGTGCAGATGGTTGGTTTTCTGGCTGTTCTGGGACACAGCTATGTCTTGTAACACATGCTTAACATCTTAAGTGTTGTAAGAGCTGCTGGTGTACGGGGCTGAGATTGCCTTCTGTAAAGGTTAATCTAACTGAGTGTGAGGTTATACAGCCTTTTACCAAAACATCTCGCAGTTAGGGCCCCTGCTGTAGTTAGGGGGGTGTTATACTGGAATAGACAAATACAGTTAAAAAAAAAAAAGGAAGGTGGAATGTTGATTTTAATACTTTTCCTGAGGAAAACATCAGATTTGTCATCTTAATGAATATGATGTGGAAGGCCAGAAGTTCAGTTAGTAAGTGGAAATGCCAGAGAAAATCTCAGGATGATCTTTACTGACTGTATTTTTCTTCCTATCGCCTCTTATCCTTGCCTTAATTAAAAAGAAATAACTAAAGAATCCAATTTAAATATTGATTTAGCCAGTATGGTATATAACAATAAAGAGAGCCTGGTAAGCTAAAAATATATGGTCAAATTATCAAAATGATTTAAGATCTTGTGGTTTTTGCTGCATTGGCTTGCAAAACTGTTTCCATCTTTTTAGAAACAAAAGGAGGTTTCAGGAAGCATTAGAATTTTACTTAAAAAATATTGCTGGAATCAGCAAGTGAACCCTTAAGTGAGTTATTTATATCTTAAAATATAATTGAAATTTTCAGAGACAATAGTTTTTGCAATTGACTTTCAGTTGATGACTCGTTATGGCCTGACTCAAGGCTAAAAGCTATTATTGCCTTAACTGGCTTTTGAACTCAGGGCTCAAGCAAAGAATAAAAATGCTGATGTTAGACAGTGTGCTAAGGGTAAGAAACAAACAAACAAGCAAAAGCCACAGAACAACCCGGAATAGGGAAAGTCATGACACATGGATTCACATTTTTTCTGACCTGCAAAAATGGGGTTGGATTTGTAATACTTTCCAAGTTTGAGAGTGCTCCAATCTGTGGTGGGATTCTGGAGCACAGTGGTCCTATAGTAACAGGAATTTATTAAATTTAATTTAATTACAACTATACAGTAATCTGCTAAAATTTAGAAAAAGATCTGATGATTGCAGATAGCATGTAGCAGAGGAGATTGTGCTGTGAGAATGGAGAGCAAGCAGCAAAAAAGTTTAATTTCTCCATTTTGAGTAAAGCAGGTGCTGACGCCCTTTATCAAGGAATTGTGAGGAAGCCACTGCAAGGTTTAAAGCATAAGTGTATCTGCAGAAAAACAACCCGAGTCACCTCGTGGTTTCTTTAGGGCTCAGCAGGAGCACGGAGTGCAGTTCCCATCCCATTTACCTGTCCCCTTGTAACTGATGTATGTCTGACCAGAAAAAAATGCACAGCACAGTCAATACCATCTGTTTGCGACTGTTATGATGGATTTTGGGAGACTTGTGAAAATATCAAAGATAAGGGTTGGTAATCAGCACCATCGTAAAGATTTATTATTTTTCCTAATGTGAATAAAAGGCAGATTCATTGAAATATTGGCCAGAGACTTAGAAAACCAGTGAATTACAGGTGGCAGAAAAGGATCTGTCTTTTCCAGCGTGTGTAATGATGCGGTTTGATGCAATCCCAGTGAAGCTGGCGGCAGTATCTTGTTGAATTTAAAAGGCTTTTTGAATGAGGGGTGAACACAAGGAAAGAGCTCAGGAGCTCCTCTACCTTGTGTTCAGAGCGGCAGCTACCTCCTGGCTGGATGCAGCTGAATTTTTGGGAACTTAGCTCTGCCGTTAGTATAGTTTGTAATTAAAGATAAACTTGGCACTTGGGTAACCTTTAATAAGAATGGCAAAACCCTAAATTGCTTTATACCTTAATTCTTTTATTGCTCATATTATCTTTGCTTGTAAGTGAAATGTGAATAACTCTCCAGATCCATATCTACACCCCTTGCTATAGGAACCCTAAGCCTACTGTGTTTTATTAAATCAGTGCTAGGTTCACTGGAAGGTGACACTATATCTCTTCAGCGTGCACAATTGCAGTACTGAATTACGACATTGTACAGCAGCAGTGGTTGTAATGAGTCTTGCTTCAAAAGGACAGATAACCATTATTTGTGTATTTGAAGTCTTTATTGGCTAAAAAGGCTTTGCCAAGCTGTGTTTTATAAGAAGTTAAGGTACTGTGAAATTTAAAGTGTCTTTTATTTTGGGACAATAATCAGTTGCAATCCAGCTAAAGCAGTTATAATTCTTTGTTGACACACACACATTTCAGGCTAATGGCCTGAGCCATGGCCCAGTGAACTTGATAAAAACTATTAATTCACATCAGTAGATTCTGCATCAAGTTCCTAATGAATGATTTATTCACTTTAAAGACCTTACTTAGCTTTACGTTCATCTTATTGACTTCAATAATAGGCTTTCTCAACTTAATGTGTCTTGACACTTAAAAAATATTTGTTATTGCAGGGTATAAAATAACAGAATGTTTCCCTTTTTCTGCTGTTAATTTCTAGAAATTTTAAGGGCTGCTGTATATCTTTTCTGTTCCTAAGGTGCTTATTATATAACCCCTGTAATTTGGTACATGGAATAAGATACAGATATTGTGCACACAGCATTAATGTTTTTGTTTTGTGATATATTCAGTAACGGAATTTAATATTTTTCCTTTAAAGATCCTTTCTAGACTAGTAGAGGACTTTTATTTAATGGTAATTTAAGTCAATTATCATTGTATTTTTCAACATGTCGTCAATGTAGAAATCTGTGAGTGAACATAAGGAGTTATATGTACTTTAAGCCTATGATTTTGCAATTTAAGTATCAGCGTATTTTTTCCCTAAATTTTTAAATTTAGAAAAAGAGAATTGGAAAAGTTAATTGTATTTTGTGACATTAGACTCTGTTATGAAAAAAGTTTATACTCACATAGGCAGTCTCTGGGCTCTGACAGAAGTGAGGCTTTTACTCGTGTTTAATATTGGCTTATTGCGCTTCTCTTTTTTGTACCCAGGTGAAATGTCCACAAAACTGCCAAACATTAAACTAAAAATTGATCCTCGGAATCTGCAGATCCAGACATTTACTGTGGAGAAATTACTGGAACCACTGATAATTCAGGTATTTTAGAGTTGAAGAAAGTAAGCTGGATAACCATAGAGGGAAGGGAATAAAGCTGAAGAACTTTTGACTGAAGACATTATTCTGAAAGTCACACCCACAGCTCTTCTGCGCTTGTACTTTACTCTGGCTCAGGAGCTTTCCAAGGGTCTGCCTTCCAGATTTGGTCACTTCCATCTTTGCCACCCAGTCTGTCATAGTAAATGCTGCATGTTCTAGCTGGTCTCTTGCCAGTGCATGATATAAGTAATTCTTTAAAAATAAAGTTGTATTTTCCCCATTTGAAGCTTTGCCTCTCCCTAACTCATCCTTTTTTTTTTTTTATTAATTATTCATTGTCATATTTGAATTTTTTTTTCTCTTTTCCTCCATTACTAATTCCTCCCTTACTTTCCTCAGAAGGTAACCTCTTCTTTTCTATCATGACTTCATTTCCAGCTACTATTAACTGAACTGCCTCTCTCTCATTTTGTCTGCATTTCTTTATTTATTTTTGCCAGGATGTGATTGATGGTGTAAAAATCCTCAGTTCACAGGTCAGTGTTTTGTGGAAGTTGTCAAGGATATGTGGATGGGTTATAAAATTAGTTTCAAAGCAGAAAGAATAGATGTCTTGATAGACTGAATTTAAAAACATCCTATAGACCAGTAGGTCAGACTGTGCTCAGGCAGCTGCAACACTGTAGGTGTTTTTACAGGAGGTAAAGAAAAGCAGATTTTAGTTTGAGTTTTGCAGGATCAAAGAAACCTGACAAAACAAAGAAAGTGCAGTTCCAGGATAAAACAAAGAAACCATCTAAGTTTTGTGGTTTTTCCCCTCCCAGCTCTTCTCAACCATTGAAAAGCTTGGGGCTGTTCAAATTGGAAATGCTTTGGGTCTAAGAGAATATTTTGGCTGTCTTTTCCCTCTCTTAAGCTTAATGTTTTGCTTGTTTCATACTAGTGGAAGGAAAACTTAAGTTTTGAGTGGATCCTTCAAAAGAAAATGTTAAAAGGATAAAAATAGGGATTAAAGCTCATACTCAATGAGCGCTGATTGAAAGGCTGGAAAGATAATAAATGAAAATTAGTCTGTGATTAGAACGAGAATCAGACCAGTCATGGATAGAAATTATGTTCTTACCAGATTCACTTTAGAAACTGCTGCTTGGAACACAGTTCAACTTTATTTTGAGATTTCTGTTGTAATTTATTTATTTAACAGTCTTGTAATGCTGTGGCAGGAAAGAAACAATGGAAGTGCTTGCAGTTCTCTGAAGTCTGCCCTAGCCAGTTATGCTAAGTGTTCGGGCAGATTAACAGCACCAATATAGAAAAAAATCCAGGCAGAACCAGCCTGGGAAGTAACTAGGAAGTAATTGTGGAAATAGCTGCAAACCCCTTGCTGAACTGACTCTCTTCCCTCCAATGTGCAATTGGCAGTGGTGATTACTATGAAACTCTGAAAATAATATAGCAGCTGTTTTGTGTGAAACCCTCTCTGAGCTGGCAACTTCTCTTTCCTTGGAATAAAACACTGTCCCTAAATTGCCCTGGGTGTTTCCCTCTGTCTGTAGCCTTTATTTTATTCCAGGTGTAACTTTTGTTAGTTGTGAAAGGAAGAGTTCTCAGTCTAGTTCTCAATCAGTGCATCTGGCACATCAAAAAAGGTTTGTCACAGTTAGCATGGTTCAGCTGACACAATGTGTAGATCACAGTGATCCCTTGGATCGCTGATGAAAGGCAAGTTGAAAGGCTTGTATTCCCACCTATCATCCACACCACAGACGATTGCTCACAGGGAAAGCACACACTGTTGGTTTTAGTTCTACATATAGTGAGTTTACCTTCTGCTCACTGGGTGCGATTAGCCAGTGTTTCTTTGTATATAATACAAATACTTTGGATTTGAAATAGTGGACAGGGGTTCTGCTGTTGTCATTACATCATAATTCATGTCGTGGTTTTCCTAAATGTCTAGGGATTGACATCTAGTTACACTGAACTATATTGTAAGCAAAAAAGAATGTTTTACGATTGATGCTTAAAAAGACTTTTTATATTAAAATAAAGGTGAACCAAATATTATGATAGTCAAGCTATTAAGACATTGCTTCCTGAACTACTGCAGTAGTAAGAGATGGTCTCAAAGTGCTGCCAGTAACTGAATATAGAATTGGAAGAACTGCTTCAGTTTCCTAGAAACTTAGTATTTGGCATAACCATGACCACACAAGAAACCCCACCCCTTTAGCCTAATAAGTAATGGCAATAGCAGGCAACAGTGTCACGATTCAGCTTTGCAAATGTGGTGGCATGTGGCCTGGAAAATGGCTTAGAAACTCCTTGTGCCTTCAGCACAACTCTGTTGCTCCTGCCAGAGCTAGGCTGGGGGATCTGCGGTGCAGGCTAACAATGGCACACTGTATTAGTCTGTGGTTCAGTTCTTTCTGGGTAGGATTGTATAAAGTTTTTACATTCCTCATTGGGGTTCTGTGTTAGAGAATTCAGAGTAGTTTTTCTGTTTTCCATAATTTCCATGAGCAACGAGCTATCTAACAAATTTTGAGTGTATTTGAGATCAGCTGCTGCCTCCCAATATTTCTCGACAGTGACGCTGAATATGGAGGGATTTACAGTCAAGAATTTTCACCTGCAGGAATGATGTTTTTTTAAACACTTTTTCATTTGTTTTATTTCCATTCCTCCTCAACATATGAATGAACAGTGTATAGAAGGATATTTTACATAAAAAAAACCAGCAACAAAAATCTGCAAACTAGAGTACATTATTTTCTAGTGAAATAGTAATTAAATACTTAAAATTTTAAAATACCTTTCTATTTGATGGATTTCTTTGGGCCGCTTCTAATTTTTTATGGTATTTTATGCCTTTCTTATTGCAAATATTAGCCTGTAATCTGTAACTCATTCTTAAAAATATGGTCATTGAAACTTTCTTAAATGTTCTAAAACTGACATTGGAAGGTTTGTAAAAATAAAAAATAAAGACTTTTATTCCCAGTGCATTCTCTACAAGCTGGCTGATTTATGTGCAATAAATAATTCCATTTTCTTCCTTTGAGCACAGTCAGAAAAATACCCAAGCCTTCTTTAACAATCTGAGCCGGAGTTATTCATGTTGCTCTCTCCCTTGTGATATGCCAAAGCAGTTGATGTCAAGTGGATGGTGCTTTCCCCCCGCAAATTGCATGAATTGTACAGGGGTCAGGGCTTTTATGTTTGTAGATGTGTTTACAGAAATGTTACCCAGAGGATGTTCATCAGTTACGTTTAGAAGTAATGATTCACGAAGAGCACTCAAGTGCATGAATTCCTGGAGGAGATGTGAAGGTGAGCTAAGGCACATGTAGCACTGCGCTACCCATGTTCTGGCAGGGGGAACAGGAGGACAAAAAAGCATCAGTGGACTTAATGAAAATAAAGTGTGCTTTAAAATATCTGTACAATACTTTAAAAAAATGTTTTTGGAGTCTTTCCTTAGTGTTGCAGCTCAAGCAATGCCTTAGAGAATAGTCTTTCAGAAACATTCTGTTGGACTGTGGAGGCTGTATTCAGATGATGAGGAATGTGGAGTGGGATGGTCTATAAAAATAAAAAGTTCTTTATGGATGTTGAAGTGCATTGGTAAAAATAAAATTTGGTCTAAGCTGCAGTAAATCTAAATTCTGGGCAAATGGATGTACAGTTTTAATGTTGAGAGAATCCTAAGGAAGTTGGAGGTGTTGAACTCTGGCCACTGGGATACCTCTTTGGTAAGAAGAGAAACCATTGTGAAAGGTGTTGGTACTCATTTCTGGTATTTGTTCTGGGATACCTTGCAAGTCTTATGCTGGAAGTGTGGGAAGACCCAGCACTTCTGGGGGGAAAGAACCTGATAGCAGCTGAACACAAGCCAGCATGTGCCCAGGTGGCCAAGAAGGCCAGTGGCAGCCCGGCTTGTATCAGAAATGGCGTGGGCAGCAGGACCAGGGTGGTGATTGTGCAATGGTGAGGCCACACCTTGAGTCTTGTGCTCAGTCTTGGGCCCCTCTTGACAAGAAGGACATCGAGGTGTGCTGGAACCTGTCCAGGGAAGGGCCAGGAGCTAGGGAAATGGCTGGAGCACAGGTCTTATGAGGAGCAGCTGAGGGGGCTCAGCCTGGAGAAGAGGAGGCTCAGGGGTCCCTTCTCACTCTCCACAACTCCCTGACAGGAGGTTATGGCTGAGTGGGGTTGGTCTCTTCTCCCAAGTAACGAGTGCTGGGAGAAGAGGAAATGGCCGCAAGTTGCACCAGGGGAACTTTAGATTGGATGTTAAGAAACATTCTTTCCCTGGAAGAAGTGTCCAGCATTGGAACAGGCTGCCAAGGGACACAGTGGAGTCGCTCTCCCTGGAAATATTCGCAAAAGCACATGGATGTGGTGTTTTTTGGGATGTGGTTTAGTGGTGCACTTGGCAATGTTAGCTTGGCAGCTGCATTTGATGTGTTTGGAGGTATTTTCCTACCTTAATGGTTCCATGATTCCTGTCTTGCTGAAGCCTCCTCAGATAGCATAGGTACTTTTTCATTTTATTAAGGGCAGGTTTTAAAACAAGCAGGGGCAGGAGCTGGCATCAGGGTTAATAGAACAGTGACATTTCTGTTAACTTTGCTTTGATCCTACAGAAGGAGGAACACAAAGATGACACATATTGAGTAAAATTGCATCAGATTGAATTTGGTACTTCTATCCATTCCTGGTATTTATGCTGAGCTTGCCTGTCTGTCTCTAAAGCAGAGGGAATCTGCTTATACTTAGTTACATTTTTGATAACAATATAAATTCACTTGTAGAACTTAAACTACTCTTGTCTCTTTTGTTTCTTTTAAATGTAGGTTACAACATTAGTGAACTGTCCACAGAATCCTTCCAGTAAGAAAAAGGGCCGTTCCAAAAGAGCTCGTGTCTTGCTTGCTTCTGTGGAAGAAGCCACTTGGAATCTGTTGGACAAGGGAGAAAAAATTGCCAAGGAAGCAGTTGTGTTTAAAGAGGAACTGCACGCGGCTCTCGCTGATGTGCGGAAAGAGAGTAAGTACATGGCAGACAGTTCAGGCACCATGAGGAATTGGTTTAACCATGCTTGGTGTCAAAATGAAGCTAGGATATATGTGGGAAATGTATTGTGATATGTAAACGTTTGAACTTGCAGTTGTCTGTTATATATTCTGCGATACCACCTATAAGGAGGTAAAGTATGCAAGCTGGGCCCCGTTGGGAAAAAACATGTATATTGATGGAAGTTTTGTCGTTTGGAATGTGGTTTTCTTTTCATGAGGACAAGTTGCCTCTTGATCATTCTAGTGACTGTTAAGCATGACTAAAAGTTAATGTATATTTAAACTTCTTGAGAAGAACAGTTTACCTGAATCTCGAATTAAGGATTTTTTAATCTTCCCTCTTTTGTGCATTAATAAGGATTTCATTTGGGAAGGTATAATAGTCCAGTGTGGAGGTATGTTTTGAGAGTAGGAGGAAGGTGGATCCTTTAACCTACCATAAGAGTCATCCCCTCCTGATAGAGCAGCTCCTCTCAGGTGAGTTGTGTCATATTCTGTGTCCTCCTCACTTAATCTCTCAATTTTGACTCTGATTCCCAGAACTAGGCTATTCTTTGTGATCTGCAGAGAATGTTGTAGCCATTTTCTTGCAGGCTCTTTGTTGTTTTCTTGAGTTTTACTTTTTCCCATGGAAACTGGGAATATTTGTGTGAGCATGAAGGATGAGTCACATGACCAACATCCTAAATGTGTTCCTGCAGAAATCACAAGTTGAAGTTAATGGATGTTTTAATTATAACATCCTCTCCTCACTAAAGATGGAACTTAATCAGATTTTTCTTTAAATTTAAATTTATTTGTTCATCTTGCACACGCAGCTGGGGTGGTTTCTAAGTCTCCGGTACCGTTTAGGGCAGTGATTACTTGCTTTTGGCTTCCTCTGAATTTAGAGATGGCTGTGGTTCAGAGTTTGATCTATGCATGTGGTGTCTGAGTTTGATCTATGCATGTGATGTGTGAGATACCTTAAGGTCCTTTGTGATTAAAAGCGTTATGACCAGCAAGTATCACTGTTATCTGTCACACTGAGCAGCTGAGGCTCTTGCAAAATCATTCATTTTGGAGTACTCTTAAAATGTTAGCCCATCCATTACAGGCTGATAACACAAGGTAAGAATAAAATATATAGTTTTATATTGATTTTTATACATAGAGAAATTGAAAATATGAAATATTTTTTTATTACTTATTGATTCTCAGCCAAGACCAGAGGTAACTACAAAAATAAATAATACATAAAATAGGTTATATATACCTCATACATTTTAAAGCAAAGTTAAGTCCATGTTATCACCTATCATGATGCAATGATGAAGTGAGTGCTTGCAGCTGATCTCCCTTCAAGGATTTGCTAAACTACACAGGTTAGTTTTAAGAAATTGTTGAAACAATTGTAAAAAAGGTAGAAGGTTCTTAATTTTGCAGATATTTTTAACCTCTGAAGCTGTGCGCTATTTTAAATTTGTGGTATGTCACATGTAACGTAACTGCCTGTTATTCAGGCCACATTCTGCTGCTGTTAAATGTCTCCTGTTATTTACTTCAAGCTCTTTGAAGGGATGTGGGTCATCAGCCACAGCTGCATGTGGTTATCTGCCACGCATGTCATAGCATACAGTATTTAATTTTCTGTGGTGACTGGCAGGGATTTTTATTAATGCAATCTTAAATTAATTAGGAAGTTTTGCACATGGCTACAGCTTGTATTTCCTGAATAACGGAATTTTGAAGAAATGCTTTAGATAATTTCCCTCACATCAGCCAAACTCAGATTTGCACATTAAGATCTGTAAAGAATAAATTCTGTCTCACTTCCTCTTGCGTTTTACTTTGTGTTACGTGCTGAACTTGTTCAGTTTGGGATGCATCATGAGCATTAAACACTTTTTCCTTTTGGGTGTCAATTGCCAGTGTGGAAACTCCTTTGTTACTTTTGGAGCTCATTAATTTGGGGCTCCTTTTAAAGGAGTGGTAGACTTTTTTCAGTATGCTTCTGATAATCTGCTTTGGAGAATAAAGCAGTAAATGAATGGGATAAAAATGAAGAGTGGGGGTAATGTTTGGTGAATTTAATTCATCTGTGTGTGATTCATGGCCTCAGAAATCACAACATGGATGTGGCTTCACTGACTACAGCTTGCTCTTGGCACTGTTAGTAGATGAGATTTTGGAGTCTCAAATTCAGTTGAATTCTGTTAGTGACCTCTGAAAGAAGGTGTTAGTATAATGGATGACAGATGTGTTACCTGAATAAATAGCGTCTGCTTCCTTTGACATCTGCAAAGTTTTATCAAATATTTATAGGCTTGGAGCAATTTAAATAGAGGTTCTCTGCATTTTTCTTTGCTTCCTCTCAAGAAAGTACTTTTTAAGGCCTGCCCACATCTTGATAACATCTTCTGGAACTATGCTAAATGGGTGGGCAGGAAGGTTTGTGGGTGGTGGACTGTATGCATCATCCAGAAAGCCACTGGCCTAATAACCGAATAACTGCCATGATTTCCTTTTGATCTGATTTGGTGAAGCTTTGTTAGAGGCTACTTATGTCCACAGTTTATTCTAAAATAGTGTAATAAACCCCAAAGTAATTGTATTGAAAAACTCTCCTTGAGAGATTTTATGTGCGTGCAGCATTTCGAAAGATTGTCGTCTAATTCAGTGTTCTGTGGAATTCCTGAGCTCTATGCATAGATTGTAAGGAGCATTGTTCAAACCTGAATGCTTCTGACACTAAATATCAGTCTTGAATTCATGTCCTGATTCTGAGGTTTAATAAGTTTTAAGGCAAAACAGTGAAGCTGTTCATGTGGTGAAATGTTGCTTTAGAAATCTGAATTGAAGTCTAGCGTTATCCCTAGGATGATGAATTTTTGCATTTATGTGAAGGTGTGATGGCTTACAGTTCTCAAACAGTTGCATGGGCATAACTGAAATGTTTGGTATTTACTGCCATTGCTGACTGACTATATATAGTCAGAAACACAACAGTTGTTGTCTGCCTTGTTTCTATCTATTGCAGTGTCAGTGTTTCTTGTGTTTATCTGTTATCATGTTCAAGTGTGTTCCCAGATAAACCTGTCATCACACAGAGCAGTGAATCAAAAGCAAGTCACTTGCTGGAGTTACATTTTGAGCCTTAAGTTACTCTTTAAAAGGAAATTCTAACAAATACTTTGATGTTTTGAATGGCCATATTTAATGTCTTTTGATTTTAAATAGGGCAGGCAAGAGTTTGATGGCATGGAAAACACTCCCATTCATGGGCAAGAAATGGGAGCTTACTTAGAAGGGAGCATTTACTAAAGGAAGGGAATAGGGATCTTTTGTATTATACTATGTTCTTGTTTGTCCCTCCTCTCATCTTAAAATTAAACTTAACTTTCTCATCCTACATGAAGAGGTGTGTGTATTCTTCATCTAAGGGACTTCTGTTCTGGGAGGCAGAACTTAAATGGCTTAAAATAATCTGTGCTGTACACTCCTTTCATCAAACCAAGAACAGATCCCCTGCAGAATAGCTTTTGACATCAGCCCCACTGGATCGGGTGCCCCTGAGTGGGAAAGGCAGAATGAAGAGGTGGGTGTAAGGCATGATGGGGATGTGTGCTGGCTCTGGTTACATGTTAGGAAGAACTGGATGAAATGTGGAAGTGGAACTTCCTGTTATGCAGTGGTGAAATAGTTGCTATGCAACAGAATCCAGTGGTATCTGAGTGGGATAGGAGACTGTGTGGTGGAGAAAAATGTCCCGTAACACCTTCAGAAGGCTATTGTGAGAATCTGAGTTATCACAGTGTTGAGTATTAGGAGCATGCAGGAGGTATTGATCTGCTGTGCCCTGACACTGATAGCGTTGCTTCAGCTGGCTGGCTGAAGCAGAATCCTTTTATTTGCTGTAGCAGATGGAGATGGTATTTGTAGGAACAGAACAGGTGATTGCACCGGTGACTTGTATTGTTTAATCTTGTGTTTTTAGAAAGGGTAGGTTGTTCTGTGATGTGATCTTGATTCCCAGCCTTCTCTGGTACTTATTCTGCTTAATGTTAGTTCATGCCTGCAGAATTTGAGGCTGCTCATACTAGTGTCAATATGAGCTAAGAAATGTTCTGTTACGTGTGAGATCCCGTGTAGAATACTGTATTCAGCTGTGAGGCCCTGAGCATCCGAAGGACATTGGAGCCAGTCCAGAGGAGGCTACAATGATGCTCAGTGGAATTGAGCCCCTCTCCTGTTAAGGCAGCTTGAGAGAGCTGCGCTTGTTCTGCCTGCAGAGAAGGCTCTGGGGAAACATTACTGGAGCCTCTCAGAACCCAAGGGGGACTGTCGCTATAGGACACGAGAAAGCAAACGCGAGCCAATTGCTACCTTGCAAGGCAAAAAAGAGAGCGTTTATTTTCTGACTCCAACTTTTATACTTCTCCAAAGGTGACAGTGGATTGGAGAGTGAACGGGCCACCTCTCCGAAGACATTGGACAAAGCACTAGTACATCAAGTCTCTCCACCCCCATGGAGGAATGCAAAACAATACATTATTTACAGAAACTGTGTGGGAAAGTTTCCCAATAGAATGTAAATTCAGAAGGCTTAAGAAAACTCAAGAATCAGGGCGACATCTCACCCTTTTTAGTTTAAAAGAAAAGAAAAAATGAATAAGGTTCAGTGTCTGTTCGTGGAGGAATCATCAGAGTGATCACCCACCGTCATCTTCAACTGAGTCATCACTCGATGATCCATCCATTTGGTGACTTTCAGTTTGGTCACGGCTTCTATGTTGCCCGTTTGTCAGATTCTGTCTCTGCGGTTGCAGATCAGGACGAACACACCTTGAAGGTACCCAGTGTACCCCAGTATCTGTGGATACACAAGCATACCCGCGCCCCGAAGCGATAAGGTCATAGGGACCTTCCCATTGTTTAGTGACTAAATTCCGCACTCGAACTTTTGCTCGAGGCTGATGTGCCTCGTCTGCAGCTTGCAATGAGAGATGATGATTTAAAATGACAGGGTTATTTGAATTCTGCTGCACTGTAAGATGATTGATGGTGTACAATGCTTTCTCCAACCGACTGTGCGGGGTCTCACCCTGCATTCCCCGTTTTTGTTTTTGAAGAACCCGCTTCAGAGTACCATGAGCGCGTTCTACAATAGCTTGGCCGGTTGGAGAATGGGGGATACCAAACTTGTGTGACACACCCCACAACTGCAGGAACTGCCGCACCTGCTGCGATGCATAAGCAGGACCATTGTCGGTTTTCACAGCAGAAGGTATGCCCAGAACGGCAAAGGCCTGCCTCCAGTGGGCAATGACATCACGAGCCTTTTCTCCAGTGTGAGCGGAAGCCCACATCGCAGAGGAGAACGTGTCCACCGTGACATGCACATACTTGAGCCGGCCAAACTCGGCAATCTGGGTGACATCAGTCTGCCAAAGCTCCAAGGCCCTAAGGCCTCTAGGGTTTACCCCTGCTGGTAAAGGCGGAGCAAGTGCATGGCAGTCGTCACAGGACTCAACAATGCTACGAGCCTCTGTTGGCGTTAGCTGAAACTGCTTCTGCAGAGTATGTGCATTCTGATGGAAAAACCCATGTGATGCCTTGGCCTGTGCGAGTGTATCAGGCTGGGGTGCTACCCACGCCGGATTAGCCAACTTGTCAGCCCTCGCGTTACCTTCTGCTACAAACCCTGGTAAATTGGTGTGACTTCTCACATGCAGAACGTAAAACGGATGAACCCGGGCCTGAATAGCACACCACAAGGTCCTCAGTAAATGAAACAAGGCAGGGTTACTGACCTCCTTCAAAACTGAGTGACCCAACCGCTGTGCGATATCAGCCACATAGGCAGAATCCGTGACCAAATTGAAAGGTTCCTGGGAAAATCTCTCAAATGCCATAACAGCGGCCCTCAACTCAACCACTTGGGCCGACCCATCCTGATGACCTTTCAGAACCTTCCACTCAGATCCGTCCTTCCAAGTAACAATGGCCTTTCCTGTTTTCCCCGAACCGTCAGTAAAGACGGTGGGTCCTTGCACAGGTTCCTGACTATTTCTGGGCCGCAAAGAGATCTGCATAGATTTTGCCACCTGCAGTAGCTTGTGGCTGGGCAAATGATAAGTGATCTGCCCTGAAAAGTTTTCTAGAGCACATTGCAGGGACACACAGTGTGCAAAGCTCCAGTCAAAGTCCTCCCGGGATATCGGGAGTATGATCTTTGCAGGATCCGCACCCATCAATTGCAAACACCGTTGCCGGCATTTCATTATCAACCGAGCAATCAACTCAGCCAATGTCGTTGCCGTCTTCTGCGGCTGATGGGGCAGGAAAACCCATTCCAAGATGTGCAAGGGATCGGACCATTTGTCACTCCATTGACCAATGATACCTGTGGGATGCGAATCTGGAGTGGTAACGAACACAGCGACATCAACGGAAAGATCAATGCGATAAACCTGACGGGCAGAAACAGCCTGCTGAACCTCCTCCAGCACCTGACGTGCCTCAGGGGTCAATGTGCGAGGTGATTTTAAATCAGAGTCTCCTTTCAACAGATCATACACAGGAGACAGTTGTGCATCGGTTAGTCCCAAGTATGGACGTAACCAGGTGATGACACCCATCAGTTTTTGAACATCATTCAGTGTCTTGACCGAGTGTGCAAATTGCACCTCCTGGTGTTGGATTGTCCGTTCCAGAATTTTGACCCCCAAATACTTCCAAGGAGGTTGCTGTTGAACCTTTTCTGGAGCCACCTGCAGCCCATGAGCATGCAAAGCATCGAGCAACCGAGGCTGAATCCTCAGCAGCTCATCCTGAGTGGACGCAGCCACCAAGATGTCGTCCATATAATGATACAGACGTGCATCAGGAAACTGCTTGCGAACTCCAGACAAGGCATGGGCCACATACCATTGGCATATGACCGGGGAATTGCGCATCCCCTGTGGCAGAACTTTCCATTGATATCGCTGTGCAGGCTCATCATTGTCAATTGCTGGCACCGTGAAGGCAAATTTCGGTCTGTCATCGGGATGCAAAGGAATTGTAAAGAAACAATCCTTCAAATCCACGATGAAGATCGGCCAGCCTGCAGGAAGCATGGTAGGCGATGGCATGCCCGCCTGCAATGTTCCCATGCCTTCCATGACAGCATTGACCTTCCGGAGGTCCTGTAACAACCTCCATTTCCCAGACTTCTTTTTGATGCAGAAAACAGGGGTGTTCCAGGGACTGTTAGAAGGCTCCAGACGACCCTGGTCCAGCTGCTCCTGCACCAATTTCCGAAGGGCGATCAGTTTATCTTGAGGGAGGGGCCACTGGTTTTCCCAAACAGGTGTATCCACCAGCCACCGTATAGGAGGCGTAGGACACTCTGCGCCCTTCGCTGCAGTGGCCACCATCAAAAACCCGTCCCAATGCGCACCCCCCACGCAGATAGAACATCCCTCCCCCAGAGGTTAGCAGGAGAAGAAGTAACATAAGGCCTAATCCAGGCCGTCTGTCCCTCTGGGTTTGTGACCAGCACAGGCCGTTGGCTCACATAACACCGTGCTGTTCCCCCCAGGCCCGCAACAGACGTCTCCGCTGGATCCAGGGGCCAGTCCGGAGGCCAGGCGGCAAGGGAGAGAACCGTGACATCAGCGCCGCTGTCAAGGAGCCCGCGCAGGCGGATCTCTGACGGTGTTGCATCAGGGATGGAGAGGGTACACAGCATCTCGGGACGGTCTTTGGTCAGGACAGCAGTCCAGTGAACTTGAGGCGGCCCAGTGGATCCAAAACCGCCATCACCTCGCAACCGGTCAGTCGTCCTGCGAACAGAAGACTTAAAAGGCACAAGTTGAGCAAGCCGTGTCCCTTTTGGGATCGTAACAGGGGGTGTGGGTGTGGAAACCATTGCACAAATCTGCCCTGTGAAGTCTGCATCAATGAGACCCAGGTGCACAATGACGCCCTGAAGGGTGGCACTAGACCTCCCCATGAGGAAGGCGCTCATGCCTTCACCCAAGGGACCAAAGGCGTCCAGGGGAACCTTGTGCACCTTGCAAGAGTCTAACACGACTGTTGCTGCTGTGCAGACATCCACACCTGCTGACCCGCGGGTGCTGGCGACAAGCTGGCCGAGCAGACCTCCATGGGCTCTGGGGTCTGGAGAGGAACTTGTGTCTGAGCGCGCCCCCCCTTCGCGCTCCGCTTCCCGTTTCCCGGGCCCGGGAGTGCTTGGCCATTAACATGAACCGTCGCCTTGCAAACCTCTGCAGGATGGCCTGGCCTTCCACACCGGCCACAAACATACGAGGGAAATTTTCCTTTCTGTGCTTTCTTCCCCCGTTTGGTGCTCGCCTGAGCAGCACCCCGGGGCTGCTGCCAGCCCTGCGGTGCTGCCCAGACCGGCTGCGCAGCAGCAGCCCAAGCATCCGCCTTCTGAACCGAGGGGCCTAGGTCTGCACAGGCCGCTGCCATCTGTGAAAGTGTAGCCCCTTCAGGAAGAGCCTGTATGATTCTCTTGCATTCTGCGTTGCAGTGGATCCTAGCAAATCTCGCAAGGACCATTCGCCTTAGCTCAGGTTCTACCACCTGCCGCTCCACCGAGGCAGTCAACCTCGATGCAAAGTGCATGAATGACTCATCGGCCCTTTGAACAACAGTCAGAAAGGGTTCCATTGGAGCAGCCATTTCTAAGGTCTGGATCACAGCTGCTAAGCCTAACGTCCTGCACTGCTCAAGCACGAGAGGATTGTATCCCGCCTGCCCCTGAGGATCAACATAATTACCTGTGCCCATCAACATGTCGGCGGTAGCTACACGTCTGGGATCCTGCTGCCCCCGCGTAGCATTCTTCCGTACTGCACTGGCCACTAAAGTGGCCCACTTGTCCTCAAACACGTCAAATTCCACAGGGTCAAAAAGAGCCTGAGCCACAGAACGAATATCGAAAGGCGTCAGCAGGTTAGCAGCAAGTAATCGGATCGTCTGCATAACCTCAGCAGACCCAACACCATACTGTGCAACGGTGTCTTGGATTTCCTTCAACACCTTAAATGAAAAAGGCTCATGAGTGTTATGAGTAACACCCCTAAGCACAGGGAAAGCCTGAGGACCCCCTGGTAAGGCTGCATTATCCACTGTATCGTGTCCCGTAGCCTCCGGGACACTGGCAGCCCCTGGGCTGCGAGGCGGTGCAACATCACCGGACACCACGCCCCCCGCAGCATCAGCAGAGCCAGAGGAGCCTTCCCTTTGATCCGGCAGGCTCCGCGAGGGGCCGAAGTCGCACATCTCCTCAGCCTTATCCAGGACCTCCTGCCAAAACCGCCCGTGGTCCTTCGGACGCACGGTCACCTGGCAGGCAGGGAGGGTCCACAAGGTCGACTGGGAGGATCCGCGGCCACGGGGAGTCACCGGTCTCCCGCCGGCCGCGTCAGCAGTCGCGCTAAAGGTGAACACCCTAGCGCCCCACTGTGCCGCAGTCCCGGCCCCCGCGGCAGGCGGGGAAGGCGGAACCGAACCAGCCGGTGCCCCAGCGGTGCTGTCTGCAGTATCAGCAGAGGGCACCGCGGCGGGCGCAGGCGGAGGCGCAGACCGCAACCCCAGCGCAGCGCTCCCATCCCCCGGGACGGGGGAAGGACGGGGCGAAGAGGGAGACGCGGCGCGCGGAGACACGTCACCGCGGGACGACACAAGGGAGTCTGGCACGCCCCCAAGAAGCGTCAGACCCGCGCCGCGCAGCCTCCCGGTGGGCACCGCCCCCATCAGGCGGGACGGGGCGGGCTGCCCGCCTGCCGGGGCGGGGTCCAATGGAACAGTGACCAAGGCCCCGCCTTTGGCGGCCCCCACCGCCTGCGCATGCCCGGCAGGCCGCGCAGGCTCAGGGATCGGAGCGGGTTCCTCCTCAGAAGATGAGCCCGAGACCGGACCAGGCGAATGCGCCTGTGTCTTCTCCAGGGGAAATGTAACACCACAGTTCGGGCAATTCACCGTCACCGAGTCAGACGCAATCCGAGGCGGGGGCTGATCCACGGGCCCCCGTTCACCCCCGAGCGCCGGGAAGGCACAAAGAGAAAGTGCTTTCCCGCCCAGCCCACTACGCCTGCGACGCGGGGCAGGGCGAGGCGGCCGAACCGGCTCCACCGACCGGATGCCTGAAGCCAGTGGCCTGGGAGCCCGAGCCACACCAGAGGAGGAGCCACCTTCCGGCTCACTCCCCCCGGGGCTAGGGGAATCAGGGCAACTGTACAGAGACTCGGCTTCCCCAGCATCCGCATCCAAGACAGATAGGTCCCCCAGAGAAGCCCGAGAACTGCCAACCTCAGACCCCTGCCAAATGGCATCCAACCTCTTAAACAGCATCATCAGTGGCCCAACATCTTCAAAACGATTATCAAGCAGGGCATCCAGGAGGCGATCTCCCACGGGAGACCAATTCTCCCAGGAAAGGGCCTCAGCAAGATTGGGAAAGAATCCCTGCTCCCTTGCCCATAAAAACAGCCTCTCAAAATCATCCCAATAAAAGGGAACGCGTTTCCGCTTCAGCACCTCCCTCCAAACGTCCAAAGCCACAGACTCCTCCCTAATGCCCTCAAAGCTCTCCATTACCAAAAAAAAACAGCAACAGGCAACGCTCTAAACAAACAGAAAAATCTCACCAACAGGTCCCAGCCTAAGCTGCAATCACGTCGGGGTCACCAGATGTCGCTATAGGACACGAGAAAGCAAACGCGAGCCAATTGCTACCTTGCAAGGCAAAAAAGAGAGCGTTTATTTTCTGACTCCAACTTTTATACTTCTCCAAAGGTGACAGTGGATTGGAGAGTGAACGGGCCACCTCTCCGAAGACATTGGACAAAGCACTAGTACATCAAGTCTCTCCACCCCCATGGAGGAATGCAAAACAATACATTATTTACAGAAACTGTGTGGGAAAGTTTCCCAATAGAATGTAAATTCAGAAGGCTTAAGAAAACTCAAGAATCAGGGCGACAGGGGACCTAAAAGAGATCTGGAGGGGGACTTTCTACAAGTGGGAAAGGCTTTAAAATAACAAAGGGTGTTTCAGGTTAGATATTAGGAAGAAATTCTTCACCATGAAAATGCTGAGGCACTGGCACAGGGTGCCCAGAGGAGCTGTGGCTGCCCCATTCCTGGAAGTGTCAGAGCCAGGTTGGATGGGGCTTGCAGTAGCCTGGGCTAGTGGAAAGTGTCCCTGCCCATGGCAGAGGGATTGGAACTAAATGATGTTTGAGGTCCCTTCCAACACAAAGCATTCTAGGATTCTGTATTATAAACCATAGTGAGTTTTTTCTTGTTTGTCTGATTTCTGTTCTCTCAAGTTTGAGACTGAAATATTGGAAATTCTTTCTACTAACTTTGGTATGTTTGTTCCCCCCTTAGTAAATGAGCTCCTATTGTCAACTGTGTTTCTCTGGAACTGTAAAGCCATCAGTGTCCAACAGTGCAGTTCAAGAGCAGGTGACAGGACTTGGCAACAGTACCTCCTTGTGGGAGGACACAAGAACGGCATAAAATTCACTGCATTCCATGGGCATTTCACACAGCTGAAGTTAAAAAATGAGATGAGAAAGCCAGTTGTAAATATAAATAGAAGAGAGCAAAATGTGATACTTGGATGAGATTTCAAAAGGAGAAAAAAAATCTATTCTAATAAATAAAAGAAGAAAGCATAATTTTGTTGATCTTTCCTAAACCAGTGAAGAGCACTTGGCTGTTGTCACTGTGATGCTGAGCGCTGTCTCTGAGGGGTGCTCGCTGCCTGCAGTTGGTGGCATTGTTGCAGTCTCTGTACAGACACAGCCTGGCACGAGCTGTCAGCTAATTGCCAACAAGCTCACAATTCACTTGTTTTTAAAGGAATTTTCATGTAAGTTTCTGGATATTTTTGGTGCTGGGTAAAGTGTGTGAATCCTCTAACTTTTAAAAAAAAATTTACCTGTGGCTGAAGAGTGTTTTTTACATTTCCCTGTGCCTGAGCAGATTTTTGTAGGCACGTGTAAGTAACAGTCATTTGACACAGCAATAGCTGTCAGTAGCTGTTCAGCTGATGGTAGACAAACATTTACTTTGGGAGTCATCTTCTCTGGGTGTGTTGAGCAGTCTTGGAAATATCTGCCTGACAGTAATTGTGCGGTTATGATAGATCCTGGCATTGGTTTCTTTGAATTGCTTTTTGTTTGGTTGTCTGAAAGAATTGAAATACTTTGAATGCTGCTATCTGTCTGAATTCCTATTTGTGCCACTAAAAGGACATTTTTTGCGTTTCGTTGTTTGTGACAAATGTAATTATGGAATAATATCCAGTTGATGGGAATTAAAATAAAATAGATTAAATTGCATCAGGCTGTCATGCTGTCTGCTGCAATTTAAGAAAGTTTCAGCATCGTGTCATTTTCTTCTGTTTGTAATTGGAGCTCCTATCTGTCTAGTCTGCATCTCATGGCTCTATTTTAGGGTTATGATTTTATGTGTTCATCTGGCCATCCCAGCTTATGTCACGCTCATTTCTAAGGGCTTGGTCGTATTCAGACTCCTCTGACTTGTGTTTGCTCACAGAACTGCAGAATATTGAGGGGTGGAAGGGACCTCTGGGGGTTGTCTGGTCCAGTACCACAGGTCAGGCAGGGCCAGCAGTCTGCCCAGGACCGTGTCCAGTCAGGTTTTTAACATCTCGAGGATGGAGACTCCACAGCCGACCTGGCTGGGCTGTGCCACTGCTGAGTCACTCTTGCAGTGAAAAAAAAACATTTTCTGATGCTTATATGGAATCTCCTGTGTGTCAGTTTGTGCCCATTGCTTCTCTTCCATTGCTGGGCACCACTGAGAGCAGTCTGGCTCCATCTCCTTTTCACCTCCCTTTGTGTGTTTATGGTGTTTGTCATTATTGTCCATATTGTTGAATTTCATTTACCAGACTTCACATTGGAGGGTAGTATATTGTTGTCTACTGGCAATTACTAGCTTCATGGCACAGATTTCACTTTATGTTAGTCAGATGTTTGAGTGTATGAGGTTTTCATTACATTAACTTATATTTGTAATGAGAAGAGCAATATTTGATTCCCTTCTGTGACTGGGAATTATTTAATAGCAAGGGCAGCAAAGTACACAGTAATATAACAAGTAGTGACTAGAAAAGTTTAACAAAGCTGCTGGCTTTTTTGTGTACAGTTAAGAGTAATAGTGTGAAGGCCAGGGGAATTATTTCAGAATTAAATGATGCTTTAGAAGAGGAAGGGAACATCATGGAAGATGTGGAACATGAACCTGCATGATCTGTAATAATTGACCTTCATTTCAAGGCCTTAGGGCAAGAAGGAGATACCAAATTTGTTGGCAGTACTTGTGACTTGCAAAATAGCTGATGGAAAGTCATTGACTTGCTTTCCTCTGGGTGCTGTGCTGCAGCCTAAGGCAATGTGTCTCCTTTTGCAGGTCAGGCCCTGCGGGTGTCGGCAGAGGCGTTCACCAGCGATCCCTGCTCCCTGCCCAGGAGGCAGGCTGTTGTCCCAGCCGCTCGCTCCCTGCTGGCCGCTGTCACCAGGCTCCTGGTTCTGGCCGACATGGTGGACGTGGCCTATCTGCTGCAGCACCTGACTGTGGTGAGTAACGCTCTGCTCACCCCAGGCTCCTGTTAGCCACAGCTGTGCCTGCTCGGGGCTCTCCAGGCACGGAAAACTCTGTGCTTGAGCCTTGCAGGTCTCATACACATGGCACCTGGGCAGCTAGGACAAGTGGAGATTCTAGGTGAGATTTGTAAATGGACCAATAAACTCATCTACTTGCAGCTCAGCATATTTGATCTTGTTTTGGTTCATTTTTTTCCACTAATATTTTCAGTAATTTATCAGAGACTGATAAAGGCACAAATTTCTGTTGACTTCCTAATATTTCAGGGCAGAGGTAAATAATCAGTGCCATCTCTCATAACGCCTCATGCCACGAGAGAGCACAGTGACTTAGAAGACCATGTTGAAGCAAGTTCAATTTGGTGAGCATGAGAGAAAACAATGTTGAGTGGCTTTCAATACTGGGCTTGAAAAATCTGCCACTGACAACTGTTGGAGATGCACCACAGGCTAAATTAACACTGACTTGCAGAAGCTTCTGTGTTGTTCTGTATGTTTAAATTTGTCAGCTGTAATAGGAATGGCTTATGTCTTTTGTACTGTTCATGGAAAATGCTCTTAAATTATGATATTTTTCATGGTAATCTACTACATTTTTAATACTTATTTTCATAATCCTAGATGTTCTCTTCTGAGATCTATTGAGTATGTTTCACATGAGAGAGCTAAAATTAGATGGCTTTCCTTACTAGAGTTTCAGTATTTCTAAACGGCTGTCTAATTCACCTCATGCTTTCCATCTGAAAATGAAAACAAAAAATAACTGAAAATGGTGAAAGAATGCAGAGTATCATTCAGGAACAGCTCCAGTACTGCAGAGTACCATTAAATTGTCATCTTCTTCCATATTTCCTCTTTATAGGAGGGAGAACTGAATTTGTAAATGAACCCTTAGAGTAAATTAGTGTGGTAAATACTCTCAGTAATGCCTGGGCAAAAAGACTCACCCTAGTTGTTAGAGGAGATTGTATTACATTTTGCATATCTATTTAGTCTCTGCTCTGGCTGTTGAACTTGCCAGCAGTGGTATTAGCTGTAATGGTGTCTTTTATGTTGACATCTAATTAGGAAATTGACTTAATGTAATTTCAATACATGCTATTGAACATCCCTCAGTTCCTAACAACTTTTGGTCACAGCTAACTGAGCCAGATTTAAAGGCAATTAGATATTTTAATGAATTTCAACATGGCTCTATTCTAAATGTTTAACTGTAATTATTATACTTTAAAACTCCCTTAGGAATTCAGTTTTTCATCAACATGGACTTGCTCCCACAAAAAGACATTGTATTCACGCAGTGTCAAAGTAGACCATGTCTTTGCTGGATCAGCTCTAATATTGCATTTTGCAAGCTCATATGCCTTGAAAATCAACTCCTGTTTTTAGGAGTGTTTAGCTGTTTTTCTTTGCACTTGTTCTAAAACCTTAATACTTCTACCATATTACCCTGTTCTTCAGACATGAGTGTTACAGCTATTATCATTTAAGAGATGGGAAATTTCATTGCTCTTTATTTCCATGTCTCTGAGCACTGTAATTTTTATGGGGTAGAATGAAGACATTAGAAAGGACTAAGACAAAATTGATTTGAAAAATTAAAAAAAGTTATAGTAGAATGAAATACATAAAAAATCTAATCAAGGACCTTTTCTTTATTTGCAAGTATAAAATGAAAGTTGGTTCAGCATCATCAAAGAATTCTGTACAGTGTTAGTGAGATCTTGCTCAGTATGAAAGTATTTAACGGGGAATTACCTATTTAAGTATCTAATATTTTTCAGACCCATTTATCAAAGAGTGCTGAATGTTTTTAGTCTTGGTCACTCACTAAAATTAGTTAATTCCAACACTGACGTATAAAATTATACCTTTTTCTACTGACAGAATACAGTCTGGATCATTAAACTTTAATTTCCTCAGTAACCTGAGAATAAAAATAGAAAGAAAACAAAGACAATCTGACTGACTGTCATAGAAAGCCTCATCTACTGTTACCTGTGGCATCTGCCTGTTGATGTATATCTAGGAAAAAAGGATAAACCTCAGCTGTCTTCCAGTTTATGTAGTCTCTAACAATATTGTTTTCTGTACATTTTGCTTAGACTTCTGACTGTTTTGGAATTCTGTGTAATAAAGTCTTCATATTAAACAGTGTGTAATGCTGAAAATACTGAATATTTTTTGTTAGAAAAACACTGAAATGTGACTTTTCAAAACTAGAAATAACAGGTGAGTTTGAAAGGATTGGATAATCCTGGGATTAATTTCAAACCAAATATTCAAAAACCTAGCTTTGTGAACAGGAAATTAACTTTTTTAGAAGTTTTGGTAATAAAGTAGAGAAAATTTTGGCTGCTTAATGAATTCTATCCGATATTCACCAAGCAAAGAGTGAATAAATGTGTGTGTAAATAATGCTTACTAAATGACAGTACAAAGCCTCAGTGACTGGTCACATTCTGGCACAGAACACTTCTGGCCACTTGTGGAACTCGGAGTCCTATAAGACTCTGAAGGTGCATTGCAAACAGGAAGATCCTTCTAGAGTTCACTGAAAAAATAAAGTGCATCACACCAAAAATAAAGGTTTTCCTCCTTTAAATATTTTTTTTTAAACAGAGAAGAGTTTAAATAAATATGTATCTATGCCTGAATATCCATGCTTGAGGAGTTTGAAGTCTCTAAAGAAACAACTGAGTTCTGAAAAATGTGGTCAGACAAAGACCTGTCTTTTGTCTTGCACTCAGAGCTGTGTTAGCAGCTCATCCATTATGGTTAGTAATGCTTGATATTATTTAATTAAGTAAATTAACAGACTAATGATATTGCTTAAGGTTATTGATCGCAAGAGAACCGCAGGAAAGTAACATGTTTGGAGAATTTTATTCAAAGAGCATTGGCAGTCTGTCTTTCTCTAATCGGTTTCAGATCATGCTGAGCCAACATGTTTTATCTGCCTTTTTCCTCTTCATGTCATGCTTGTAGATTTACTGTGCAAGTCTTCATATTTTTCATGAATGCCTCAGCATGGTCTTTGCAAAGGCTTGCTTACAGTTATTTGAAACTCCTGCCAGGGAAAAAAAAAAGAGAATGGCTGGAGATAAGAAACAACTTGTGTGGTTGGGCCCTGTGAGCGTAGTGCTGTCTGTTCTTCCCTTTCCTGCAGTCTATTCATCAGCGTTCAGAATCTTCTGAGCAAGAACTTGGTAGGGTTACACAGAACAAAGGAGGAAAGTCATCTTGGGCCACCCTGTGCTTCAGGTTTAGGGGCTTGGTTCAGCTCCCAGAACTGTGCTTAACTGATACAGATCCCTGCGTGGAGCCTTCCTACCCTCCAGTTGATCACTTTGGCACGTGGACTTGTGCGAGTCTTAGATGATGTAGCTAAGCACTAAACATTTTATTTTCGACTGGGGGGGGATTTGTTCTTCTCCCCATCCCCTGTGCTCAACTTCAGGGGATTGGGTGCCTGGAAAAAAATGGTCCTGCTGCTAAAGACTGAGATAGAGAAGTACTTCTTTGTTTGTCACTCTGTTTTCCCCTGCATGCAGTAAAGGATGGAGATTGTCCTTAGCCCTCCATTTGTTCCTGATGTGTTTATAGAAACCTTGTTTTTAACAGCAGTAGCCAGATTTCATTCTAACTTCTTGCCACCTTCCTTTGTTGGGTGTTGGTCATTCCCATGGCAGGGGAACTTCTGGGTCACAAGGAGTATTAAGAAGATGACAGGAGTCTTTGAGAGAAGATTTGATTTCTCCTTTGGTTCACACTCCTATTTATTTTCTCATCAAACAGAGATTCCTGCTACCAATCAGAGGTTTGTTTGTGGTATGTGGGATGCAGTTGTTTGGAATCAGGCCTGCAGTATTTATCATCACACTCTGCAAATTCCATGGCATTCTGTGATGTGCAGTAAATAACAGAGGAAAAGCAGCTTCCAAAGAATTGCTTTTAGGAGCTGGCTTTTTCAAAGTGAGCATCCTTTTGAGTGCAGCAGGAATCTGGATCCACTTTTGTGCTTGGTATAGGAGCCTCTTGACTGCTCCTTTGTATCTTGTAAAAATAAATACTTGTCAAGCTGTGGGATGATAAATTCTGACTGGGATGTTAAGTTGTAAACATAAAGCTTGGGGAGATCTGTAACATAAAGGTGGTTTGTAGCAGAGGTTAACACAATGCTTGAAGTCATCAGAAGTACAGGTGAGTGTGAGAAGTCATATTGTGTCTGGTGATGAAGTTGGAAGGTGGGATATTAGAAAAGCAGAGGCCTGTTTGAAATTATTGTTTGGACTGTTCAGATGCCTGCATGCTGCAGTCAGTGACCAGTGCTCCCTTGCAGTTGACTCTGTTTGAACCTGTCAGGCAAAGAACATGGCTGAAGGCTTCCTTTGGGGGTCTCTGTCACTGGCTGTGGCCTCTGCAGCAGCATGCATTCACCACTGAAGTGCTGTGCTTATAAGAGAATCATGTGGAAGTGATGTTCTGAAATTTCCTTCTCTAGGGCGCTGATATGAGAAGGCACATTCTAGGCTGGGAAAATAATCTTGGGAAATTACCTTCTCCTGAGACGTTACTTATTGGTAGTATAGTAACAAAGTTGGTGTGATGTAGAATGGCTTTTCTGATCAACAATTCAAGCATGCAGAGATCATTCTGATCGAGAGAAATGTATTTTATAACTCATTTGTGCTTTGAGAGGCAGAAATGAGGAAATGCTTGCAAAACAAACAATATCTGCTTTATCATCAGAGTGTATGTCGAAAGACCTTCTTAAATTGACAGCAAAATCATCTGATATTTTCTGAATGGAAAAAGCTGTGAACTGCTTTATGTAAACCTCTCCAAAGGAGGCACATTGCCCATTCCATTACAGCAAAATAGGAGAAGAGCAGTTTTTTTCTCATAAGTATGTGTGTTCAGTAATTGGAATTTAAGAGGGGTTGTGAATGGCTTTTTTCCAACCATATCTCTGGGTAATTTAAATTATACATTTAGTTATAATTTAGTCTTTTAAAGAACCAGTACCTTATCAAAACAGGAAGGTATATTTTTTCAATGGACAGCTTTCTTATGTCAAAATAGGAGTAAAATTTGCTTCTTGTCCTTAATTCAATTCATATTAATCCATATGAAAATAAAGAGAAATATTTTACCAATGGAGAAAATAGTTCAGTGCTACTGTACTGCCCTGTGCAGTGGAAGATGATGATACTGATACTCTGAAATACAAATACTCTTTGACTTGTGCAGCTCAGGATGAACAAAAAAGAGCCATTTCTCCTAATTTTTGAATAACAGAGTGGCTTTTTGCAGCCCTGGCCCTAAATCTAAACCAGCTGTGTAGACGGAAACGATGTAAAGGAAGTGCAGCAGGCCCTTAGGTTACATCATCTTTATAAAGCCAGACTCCCAGGCAAGTGACATTAAAGGTGTGTGCAGAGCATCATGCACAGACTGGAGAAGCAGGATCGGCTGCCCCCATCCCTCTGCCTGTTTACATGGAGATTGTAACGTGGTTACCAGGAATATGGCTTTGTACATTCAGTGATGTCACTTCCCACATTTCTGAATTACAAGCAATGAAGCACTTTGCACTGCAGGTTTGTAATCTCATCATTCTGTGTCCTGGCCTCTTCTGTGTGGGTGGTAAGCCATTAATTTTCATGGCTCATATGGAAGATGAAATGTAGCAAATTTTGGCTTAAGCAGTATCAAAATTTTAGTATGATTAGTTAGTTTAATATGATTTCATTTTGAAATGTGCAGCCACTCTGTCTCAGCCTCTTTTCTTTGATCTCATTGCCTTATTTTCATTACATATGACAGCAGAGCAGAAGTTCCAAGGCTCCTGAATATAGGTAGAAGGATAGAAGCCAGGGAATCTCAGAAAAACGGAAAGCTGGACAAGACAAACGCAGGTCTGAACCAATGTGGTTAATCAAGCGTTCTCCCTTTATTCAAGATAAGGTGGTAGTTTATATAAGCTTCTACATAGTTTACAAAAACAAAGACACTCTGATTGGTAGGCTAACATTGTTTACCTTTTCCTTAAAACGGCCTACACCTTACACTATAAAACCTATACTAATTCACACCCAAACAACCCAGTGGTCCCCATCACACCTTAAGACATTTTCTATCTGCGCCACAAGCTCTGAATTTCTAACTGCGTCAGAGGCTTGAAGGCCTCACCAGGCCTCAATCTGAGGCCTAGGCTGGAGTAGCTCAAATTTCACAATTCATGTCCTCTTTCTCTCAAAAATGCTGCAACAAAGGATAGTGGAGAAAACTGTCAAAAATGCTATGTCAGGAGCTCATAAAGACAGCAGAGGGTTCTCAGCTGTTAATCTGCTTTACTGCAGGAGAAGCTTCAGTCAGAGCTCACCTCTCATCTTTGACATTGTGGAGTGTAGGATGTGAGACCATAGGATTTTCAGTACTGATGCTTACAGTCACACTTACTAATTGGGTGAACCATGGTCAGTATCTGAGAGGAGGCTGCAGGATTCTACCTTACCCTAATCAGGAACATCATACTTCTAAGGAGGCTGTGTTGTAGCACTGTTCTGGCCTGTCCACATTTGTGATCCCCATCACTTTCAGAGTTCTGATGGTATTTGTTGCTTTGTGGTGACTAAAATGGGACAGCGAGAGTTGCTTCACTTAGTTGAAGCATTCGCTGTGTGTTGGTTTCCAGTCCAATGAGCATGGAGCCTTCATTCAGTCACGGTGATAGTGCCTGCTCAGGACACTGGCTCTGCTGTGCTATCCACCCTGCCTTACAGGAGCAGGGTGCTGAGCTCTGGTTCTGCATTTGGTAGGTTTGGGGTTTCCTGTGAAAGGAGTGCTGTGATATTAATGACTATAAAGGTACAAAGTTGTCTATGTCTGTATGGTAACTTGACAAACAGAAGCAGCTCTGATAAAATCATAGAGATATGATTTTACCATGGAGGGAAAATGAGTCCAGGTAGCTACTTAGTAGTGCCACCAAGAGCAAAAGTAGTAAAGGAATGCTACTTCTCAGCTTCCAGAAACTGTTCAAAGCACCTTGAAAACACAACAGGCAGAAAAGAGTTTCTGAATCTTTTATTATTATTTATATTTGGTTATTGGTAAGGGGAAAAAAAAGCCAGGAATTCTGATATTTCTTTTCACCTCTAGACAGGAGAGATGAGAGGTTTTTTTACCACTCACCCCAAAATACTGGTTCACACTGATGGAAGTATGATGTGGAAAGATCCAGATGTAGTTTCAAGTTTAATATCTGTGCTGATAACCTTTGTTATGTCCAAGGCACAATTGTCTGATTTCCTGCTGATGACAGTGGAAAGAGCAGATCTATGTTTTCTTAAAATTGCTTGGTTGATTTTTTATTTACTTTTGAGTTAATTTTTTAAAAAGTGTTTCTCCCTTACATCTAAAGACAGACGTGGATGTTCTGGCAGTTACCCATCAATTTTATTGAAGCATTTTGTCCTTATAGTTGTGCATTTGATTTGTATTTGATCGTGCTCTCATGCTGCTTCTTATATCTCTTTCTAGAGAGCCAAATGTATTATTAATGTTTAGGTTGCTGCAGGACATAAGGAAGTGAGTGATCTTGCTAGCAGAGCTCCTGTTAATGAAGAATTGAAGCTGTGTGATTAAGTACATCCTTAAAAGGGTGATGATCATTCTACAACTGTATTGTAGTCTAACATGATGATTATCTTAAAAAAAGGAAAAAGACACCACAAGAAAAGTCTGTACCTTATGTTTATTTAGTGAGTTGGGAATCATTGGAGACCTTTTCCCTGTATTATTCAATCCCACAACAGGGTGCAACAGGTTTGGGTTAAGTTCTGGAGAAATATGTCATGGTTTGAAGCAGAAGGTGCCCGATGAACTTGCCAGAGACATTACGAGCAGTTTCTTACACACTTGAAAAAAAGCAAGGACTAGGGAGTTCTTTTGGTCACCTTAAACTGAACTGAGGTCTTGTTTGCAAATGTTGCAATTAAGTTGCTTCCAGCTAAGGGGTTAGCGAGGAGTGGGAAATGATGAAAGCAAACATTGCAAATGCAAGGCTTTCAGATCAGCTCTGGAGCACAGATAAAATCTGAAAACAACAAATCATACAAAAATTGGAAGATAATGAAGTCAAGCAGAAAAGAATAGAGAGTATTGCAGTTTTGTCTTAGCATGTGTGTTCTGCCATATATTCAGGAACATATACTTTGAGTGAGAAAGTTTTATTTTATTTTTTGGTAGCAAACAATTTAAATGCAGCTAGAAAGTCTCCAGTTAACCTCTAGTAGTGCTGAATGAGGTAGAGTAAGGTAAATTACAAATAGATGAAAACACTGCCTTAACTTGCCTTTTGGTTATGAGAACAGTGAGACTGAAATAAAGGCTGCAGAGTGGCAAACAAGAAGTGCTAACTTGCCTGAAGGTTCCAGGCAAGTTTTTGTAAATTGTCAGTGGAAATCCACTGCAGCTGCTTGTTATCCCCAATGAGAAGTACCTGGGGGCTGTTCAGCATCAGGTACAGCTTGGGCATGAGCTGAGTCACCTGCTCAGGAATGAGGGGCTCTGGAGCACTCCATGTCCATGATCAGCATGGGCTGGCAGTTATTCAGTTATGTTGTCAGTTTCTTGAAGAGGGATAGAAGATGAGTGGAGGTTTGGCTCTGTTTTATTATTTTTTTTTCCCTTCTGCTCCTGTGGTTCATTATTCCAATTCAGTGGCTGTAGTTTAAGCAAAAGCATAGAGAAATGTGGGCTGTAGTTACTACAGAAGTGCTTGGTTTTCCAGAACTGACTGGAAATAATCCATTGCCTTGTTTCCTGGGCACTGGTACTACGGGTGGAGCTGCAGTGGACTCAGTCAATATTTTGGAAGGATTTACAAGTGTGTAGTTCTTCCTGATTATATCAGTGTAAATATATGTTTATAGGCTTGCTTCTGCTGGTAATCACAGTGACAACAAAACATTACCGAGCTACCTGCAGCTTTGCAGCTGTCACATGCTCATGAGGTGAAGAAGGGTATTTACAGCTGTGAAAACAGCAAGTCAGAGGAGAAGGCTCTTGATTTCCTGAAGGTGGTAATGAAGCTGGACCTCCAGGTCTCCTCTGACACAAGTCTTAACCTTTCTGTTGCAGTTCCTACAGCTGGGCTGGTGTTGTGCATCTCTGGAAAATACCAGTCTTATTTTTAATAATAGTGTATGCATGAAAGAAGTTTTAAATTTAAAAGTAAGGTCTATAGTGAAGCATAATTGGAGTTGTCACAGTTTTCATACAGAATGTGGGCACATTGCCCAAGGTGATTATCCGGTCTTAAATTACTCTGAAGTAAATTGATAAGAAGCACCCTGTGATTTCTAAGTTCTACTGTTATGCTTGCTAGAATGTGTTCGTGGCATGTATAAAGTTGCATACACTTTTCTTAGTTGAAAAGAAAGTATTCAAATCTATATGAATTTATTACTTCTGGGAACTTGGCATAGAAAAAGAACTCACCTTTAGAGGTTGATTTGCTTGTGTTTGGTCTGACCTATGAAGTTAGAGGACTTCATTTAATTGAGGAGGGTATATGTACAATGCTTTGAATTCTGTGATTGGTTTCAAAACAAAATTGTAGGAATGTGTGGAAGGTTAGAGGTGACAAGGCTCAATAGCCTTAGTATTTACTAGAAAATAATTGTAATGCAGAATGAAACACAGCAATTCTATGAGTGATATTTTTTTGTTGGCTTTGTTTTTTTTATTTTTCTTCACAGTTTCAAAGAACATTTGAATCTTTAAGAAATGTATCCAGTAAATCGGATCTACAGAAAACTTACCAAAAGTTTCAAAAAGATCTGGAAAATCTTGATTACTTGGCATACAAACGCCAGCAGGTAAGACCATGGAAGCTTGTAAGAAGACAGAATGCTGGGCATAAACAGGGTGGGTGGTGAAACTGCTGTGTTTGATGGAGTTACTGTTCTGTCAGTTGGGGTTGGTGCTTTGTGCAGTGTCAGGTAAGGCAGCGGGGGTGGGTTAAGTCTGCCTAATACATATGATGCTGGACTGCTGGGTTTTGGCTTTTCAGCAGAGAGAAGCACAGGCAAAACAAGTAAATGAGACTTAGCAGACATTAAAAGTTGCATTAACACGTAATTTTCTAAATGGAAGTGTGTAGAGGTACTATTTGTAATCTTTTACTTGAAAAGTTAACCAAATTCACCTAACTTAATGGAATCCAATACTTCATATGCATGCAAACCACTATTTTTTTCTCCTTTAGTAATGAATTTGTGAGGTTAGTATGCATCAAACTTTGAAGTGCACGTGGTTTTTGACTTGTGTTTGCAAGATCAAAGTTGAATTTGATAATACGTGTTTAATGTTGGACATTCTGTCACTTATACATACCTTATGTGAAAATATCAGCTCTCATTATGGGTATTCACTAATTTTCTTCTCTTGATGATAAAATAAGACTTTACCTCTTCCACAGCATGAAAGTAAAAGCTGTAACATTTCTGTGTGGGGTGGTTTGTGTTTTCCTGGATTCTGTCACTTGGTGTCAGTGTTGCCAAACAGTTCATGGGCTTGGGGCAGGTCACTTGCAGCTCTTTAGGTCAGGTAATTAATTAGATTACCTGTGTCTTAGCTAATGTTTATCTGCATTGTTTATCTGAGCAGTAGTTATGTGGTTATGGTCAGGAGTGTTTTACCTGCTTGTTGATACTGGGATTTTAATTTCAGTAGAACTTACTGAAGAACCTGCAGTGAGGGATTTGAAAAGTGCATGTATATATGTATTTAATGTAGAAGGTGCTTTGAATTTCGTCCAGCGTTAAAAAGAAAGCAGTCTTTTTGTGAAAAGATTGAGAATTGGTTGGATTAATGTGCAAAAATCACTGACCTGCTTTGACACTGAAGCTGTTGTGAATTTGGGACATGTTTATGGAGTGTTTAATTGAAACTATGTTTAATTGATAACACTTTTAATTGGTAACACATTTAATTGATAATAATTTATATACACCTGTATTAGGTTATGGATATAGTCATAGTTCCTCTGGCAAAATGCTGAGTAAATGCATATGTTCAGAGACAAACATTCGTATACAGTCTGAGTGTGAATCTATTGGTGGTAAAATAAGTGGTTTATATGCTGAAAGCAGTGAATGTTGCTTTTGAAAGAAGTACAGTTATCTGTTTCTGTACCTTTTCTGCAGACATGAGCCATGAAGTGCAATATAGCAATGTACTTCTTAGTTGGGGAAGTTTATAGGACAGATGAAAAATCAAGGCTGGGCTTTTTAAAGGGTGTTCAAAATGTCCAGCCTCAACTCTGATTAATAAATATAGACCAAACATCTATAAAGGGCAAACTTGTTTGGGGTGATGGTTGGGCAGCACCCACTAGAGAAATTCCTTTGGGTTGAGAATATGTGTTTATAGCCAGGCTGCCATTTTGAAATGGCCCAGGATATGCCTTCATCTGAGAAATGTAGATTTTCTTTCTGTCATGGTTTGACACTGGCACAATGCCAGTGCCCCCATGAAAATGCAATCTCTCAACTGAATGCTGTGAAATGCGATTGAGAACAGAGCAAAGCAGGCCCAAGCTTAATAACAAGGAAAAAACCTTTATTAAGCTACTACCACTATGCTACTATAAAAGAGGGAAAAAAAAAAGAAAGAAAACACACACAATCCAAAACGAAAACCTTCCAAAGCATTCCTCCTCCCACCACCCAACTCCAACAAACCACAGTGAGACACAATCTGGACCTCAATCAGGTTTCCACCCTCCAGATAATCAACACCCAGTCCATCTGCAGGGAGAGAGGAGTCTCTCTTGTGCCACAGACCCCCCCAGGAAACACAGATGCCACATCCTGTGCTTCCATGTCACCACATGGCACCACCCGGAGAAAAAAAGTTTGCCAGTGGTGACCCTCTCCTTTCCATGCACGGTGCTCTCACCACCAATGCATGGATGGACAGACTGCTTTAAGGATTTTTCCTTTCAAGGATGCCCTCCCAAGAGGGGAAAAACAACAGTTCAGTTTTTCATTTTTTGGGACCAACAGTCCCCCCCATTTTCCCCTGGGGCCGAGGATCCACGAACAGAGATCTTCTTCTCTTCTTCCTCTGCGAAGACAGGGGGCACCACCACAAACCTCCTTAACTTTTCTCTGTTCGCTCCACTTCTGTCTTTTTCCAGCTGAAGGTCTCTTGGGCTCACCAGCATCCTCCTAAAATATAGTCTCTCTTGGAGGAGAAGATCAGTTCAGTCTGTGGCTAACAAGAAAAAGTCCAGCCAAAAGCCACTCCATCATCTCCTCCCACCTAGAATTTCTCCTTCCAACATCCCAGGTCCCAGGCTGTCTCTCTTCCTCTCTTTCAAACCGAGGAGGAGAAAAATTTCACAAAGCTTTCATTTCTCAGGAAGGGTTAAAAGTCCCGACTCCCAGAGATGGCTTGCTGCCCAGGCTCCCGCTCCCACAGCCCGGCTGGGCACCTTGCAGCCCCCCTGCTCTTCTCCTTCCCCGCGGTGAACTGCTGATAAAACCACCGCCGTCTCTTTTTCTCTCTTGGGAGAGAGAGAGACTCTGGGGGGGAACGGAGACATCCCAGATTTTCTCCACCCTTCCATCTGCAGGGGGTTCCAGTCCCTCCACCCTTGGGCCTACCTCCGAAGGCCACATGGCTTCTCCCCTCCCCCACCCAGCTCGTGGCCGGGCAGGGGAGAGTCCTGCACTGACCGCTGACCGGAACCCAAGAGAGCGAGTTCCCCTGGGAATTCTGCTTTTAACCCCTCTGTGTTCTCAGAGGCGTGTCCACCTTCAATTGGTCAATGTCCAAATTGACCTCTCCCTTCCGGAAAAATTCTTTTTCCTTGTCAAACCACGACACTTTCTTGTCCAGGAGATATTCTGGCAATTCCTTTGAATTAAAACAAGCTTTTAATTTCCTTGATACTTTCTCATCTCTGAAATTTGACAAAAAAGAACAGCTACATGCCACAATGAGTACTAAAACTTATTTTCTTGGTCTGTGACTTCGTGGAATGTTTCCAGTAAAAGCTAGGTAAGGTTTGTATCAACCTAAATATTACCACCTTTGCAATATTAATGTTTTCAGGAGAAGTGAGAGAACAAAATGTTAAAGCACTTGGGGATAAGTTGGAACTTAGTGATAGATCCCAGCTCTGCTCTTGGGATGCTGTGGTAGGTGCACACTTCCTTTTCTCTTACGTGGGTCTTTGTTACTATTGAGGGGAAGTTGTCCATATAGTGTTCAGCTGGAATGGCACTGATTTAAGGCTGTTTATTATAATTGATAAACTGTAAGGTCATTTAAGGTGAGTTGGGCAATAGCTGCAATAAAAATGGACTTACAGTAAAGTTCAGTGGTATTTAGCACCTGTCAAACTGAAAAATTGCCACCGTTGCTGCTGTTCTTAGAGCTAACAGTGCCTTTAGGATGCCTGTAGCAGTGCTGGCTGTAATCCAAAGACATTCAGTTTTTGACTAGAAGCCTCCATCAATGTGTCATCTTATAGTTGACAACAGGACTTTAGTATGTGCATACACAAAAAAGCAGTATCCTGTTGTAAAGTATTCTAATTTAAGGTTTGCTTGTTTGATGTTGATTGTATGCCTTCAAGGAAATTGTGTGTTAAAGGACACACAATTGGGAATGAATGAATCTATGGGAAATAATTTTGGTTAATCCATTTAAAAAATCATTTTAGGATTTCTTTCTGATATTTGTTATGTTTAAAAATGTTCTAAAAAGTTGTGTTGGAAACTGAAGGAGATAAGGGCTGTATCAAAGATATTTACAGGGCACACAGTGATTTACTTCGCTCATGGGAAATAGTGCTTCCAGAGCGTGGAGCAGAGCCATTGCCCGCTCTGTTTCGCACAGTCCCTCGTTATCAGTACTGCAGCTGCCTTCATGATCATACAAGTCAAATTTGCATTTTGAAAGTTTTAGTTTTGAATGAAGACTTGCTTCTTCAGTCAGATGATACTTCTTTTTGTTAAAGTGGATTAAATGCCCTTCTAGTTTTCACCTTTTGTTGTTCACTTTGGTGGGAGAGAATCAGAAGAGTGAAAGTGAGAACTTGTGGGTTGATAAAGTCATTTTAACAGATAAAGCAAAAGCTGTGGCTGGGCAGGTGTTCATCCATCCCTAGGAGAGCAGGGCCCCATCACGTGTGACAGTGACTGGGGAAGACAAACTCCATCACCCTGAATGTCCTCCTTCCTCCTTCTCCTCCCCCAGCTCTGTGTGCTCAGCATGGCCCCACATGGCTGGGATATCCCTTGGGATATCCCTTGGGGTCAGCTGTCCTGGCTGTGTCCCCTCCCAGCCCCTCACTGGTGGGGTTGGGTGAGGCCAGAGGAGGCCTTGGCTCTGTGTGAGCTCTGCTCAGCAATGCCCAAAGCATCCCTGTGCTACCAGCACTGCTTCCAGCACAAATCCAGGCGTGAAGCACAGCCCAGATTGGCATGAAGAAAATTAACTATACCCCAACCAAAACCAGCACAGTGCTCCACTCCAGCAGCTGGAGACAAGTTTTTGAAAGTGATTATCACTTATCAACTGGCAGGTTTATTTTGTGGCAAACCCCTTAAAAGTATGCTGAAAATTGGAGGGAGTTCAGGGTGAATTATTTGTTGTCAAGAAAACAAGCATGATGATAGAACTCTGCATAACTCCAGCTCCTTAAGTTTTCTGGAAAAGGTTATGGCTTAGAAATGTCAGGAATAGAGGTACTTAACTAAATCTTTATTTTAGTACACAGAAATATGATAAGAGCCAATGGATGGAAGTCAGGCAAGTTCAAACCACAAAACAAATGAACTTTTTTGACCATTAGTTACTGAGAGGACTTAGTTAAGAGGTGCAGTACATTAATCACTGCTTGTAGCCTTTCTGTCCATTATCCATGCCTTTTGAAAAGATGTGAAATTGCTGAGATGCAAATTAAAGGGCAGGAATTATGGATCTTTCTGTAGCTTGTGCTACTGAACGAATTTGAATGAGAATTCACTTTTTTCCCCCCTCCAGACTTAAGAATGACAGTACATTTGGTTGTTTGTTGGAGGGTAAAGGCAGAATTATGTCTTCTGAATTGCCATCCTGGATTAACAAATGAGTGAATTTCTTCACTTTCGTATTTACCACTCTACCACTGTCTAATCTTTTAGATTTTGGGGTTGGATGTGTTGAGATCTTATTTAGGAATTCTCAAAGAAGCATTGTACTTTACTTCAGAGTAATTTTAAGAACATACAGGTAGTTGAGTCCCATTAGATTTCTGACTGCTTATCTCCCCTTGACATAGGAACAACATCTATCATGTTGTTGTGTAATTAAAATAGTTGATTTATGCATTCATTTTTTTTAAAAAAGCGAACAACAAATTAGTCTCAGTAGCTAAGATAGTGACAAATTATGACAATTCTGTTCTCAGCCACCTGACTTGTTTTGGTAATTCCATGATTATAGCTCTGTCATTTGGTCCTTGCTTCTTTTTGTCCTGTGTATCTCCATGGCTTGCTTAATGGGTGAAGAGGTTTTTGCTTTTCCCTGCTCACCTGGAAGTGCTCATATTCCTTGTGCTTAGAATTTTTTATATGTATTCAGAGTTGTAGGGGGGAAAGTTTCATATCAACATTTCCCCAGCCTGTGCCATAGTTTTAGCAGCTCCCTTGTTCAGTTAGGTTTGTGTCTGTCCGTTCCAGGCTTGAATGATTTTAATTTGTATCTCCATGTGTGCAATTTTTCTGTCTTTGCATGGATGCTAAACCTCTGAGGAAAAAAGTCATGCCTCCCCTAACCTTTCAAAGCTCAGACTATTGCTGTTTCTATGACACCAAATTAGTTTTGGCTGTGCCCAAGATGTCAGCAGTTTGGATAAAAGATGCCAGTCTAGTCATGTCTCTGATAAATGTAGCTGAAATGTCTTGGGAGCCAAGGATAGATGATGCTTTACATTCAACCCAGAAGTCACCAGGTAATTTAACAGCAAACAAACAAAAATTGAGTGTTACAGTGGGAAGGAAATGAGAGCTTTGGCTAGAAATTAAATTATAGAGACAACTATGTAATGTTAAAAGGGCATGACTTAAAAAGCTGTAGAGAATTTTGAGTGCATTCCATGGGGGACTTAGATACATCACTTACTTTGCACATGAACATTTGCTGTGGTACCATGTATGTCTCCTATATGAAATTTGATGTGTTGGGTGGATATCTCAGTGAGAGGTAGTGGTTACGATTACAACGCCATTCTCTCAGTAGACTGGAAACCAATTTATTTCTTCCTCCTAATGAAATAGAATGATACTTCAGGTGACCTGTTGATGCTAATGTGGGATAAAACCAGAATTTGGGGGTTGTAAATGGGATCAGAGTCTATAGAGAATGGTTCTTAATGAAGCAGTGATAACTGATATTATGACAATTGCAGTATTCTGTTAGGCAGCAGTGTCTCAAGGGAAAAAACCAGAACTGCAGTTTTATACAGCAGGCGTAAGGTGAGCTTTTTCACTTTCCTCTGAAGTGTTGTTTCCTCTTTGGTTGTTTCAAATCATATATTGTGCAGCTGACTATTCCTGCCTACATGTGATGACTTGTGCTCATCCTTAATTTATCCTTTCTGAGAGAAGCACACCTATTTTTGAACATTACTGTGAGTTCAGATCCTGCCCTATAGTGCCCTGATGGTTCCTTGTCCTCCCTCCCTCTCAAGAAGTCTCCCTTCCCCCTTCCCCCTTCCCCCTTCCCCCTTCCCCCTTCCCCCTTCCCCCTTCCCCCTTCCCCCTTCCCCCTTCCCCCTTCCCCCTTCCCCCTTCCCCCTTCCCCCTTCCCCCTTCCCCCTTCAAGTTATGCTTCATAGTGAGGCAACCAAAACAGACCCTCTGTAGAAAATGATTTAATGCATTTCTGTAGTTGCTCGGAATCATTGGTAACTGTTCTGAAATCTCCATTGATTCCAGAGAAATTTAACCAAATTTTCGTATTTATTTATGTAAAAGTCCTGTGAAGGATGTCAGAATCTAGTCATATTATGAGATACTTGCTACTAATCCTATGACTACCAACCTAGACTAATTTGGCAAGACTTGATCTGGACAAAACTGGTGTCTGTTACTCATTCCTGAATTTATTTATAGATTAATAAAATAGTGTCTTTCATTATTTGCTGTAACTGTTTTTCCTCAGGAATCTAAGTGTAGCTGACTGAAGTAATTGCTTTGTTTGTGTCCTTGAGAAAGGACTGGTCAGGTTTGTTTCCTTTCAGTGTCCCGTTGTGATGCAGAGCTCCATTCTCCCACAGTGGATGTTGGTAGCAAGGAGTGTTCAGCAGTGTTGTCATCAGCCCCCGAGTTCTGTCTCATCGCTGGATGGTTCATTCAGCCCACTCCATATGGAACACATTGATGTTTGTTTGGCAGGTTTTTGTCATGGCTCTCCAAGAGAGCCAGCAATAAACTGCAGTGGCTTTCAGAATTTCACATAGTTCCTCCTTTGTTACAATCAAATCTTATAAATGTTATAAAACATAACACTTTGATAGTTGTGCATGGGAAGCAGTATTTCTGTTTGGACGAGGTCTAAGTTCTGACTTCTGGGAAGGGATGAGGAGACTTACAGACACATGTCCCTACAAAACCAAGTGGCAGTGGACTTCCTACTGCTTGCCCACGGACATGGCTGCTGGGATTTTGAGGGGATGTGCTGCTTCAATCTTTCTTTGCACTCAAAACTCACCCAGAAGCTGAAGGAACATGAGTAAAGGACATAAACATAAGTAAAGGACATAAAAGCAGAGAACAACCCTGAATGGGTCAATGAACTTTTCGCACACTGGGGATTAACTGGATGGATTTCATCTTTGGTTAAGGGTATTTTATGGATTTTTATTGTGATTTTTACTGTGTTATTTATGTTCTCGTGCCTTTTATGTTGCTTTAAAAGAGCTCTTGGGGATGATTTTATTAAATACAAAAGGGGGAGTTGTGGAGAAAGATAGGCGTGCCAGCCCTCTCCCTTGGAGAGGATCCCTTGAATGGGCTATGATAAGGACTGCCTGAGACCCCTAGAAAGTTGTGTCCTGTGGGACCTCTCTCTCGGAAGGTTGTGGCATCCAGGTTGAGCCATCAGAGCCCCAACAGCCTCAGCAGACTTCCTATCTTTGGAAATAGAGGAACACTATTTTCAAAGACTGTGCTGAGTTCTTTGTCCCTCTCCTAGATCTACAACTTTGTATATTTTTATGGGTTGAAATCATCACCTAGTAAAGTGATACACGATTCTTAGCCATAATTGAAGGAGAAAATACATTCCTTAATTTTCTGGGAAGTAACATATCTGCATATTCTACAGAAAAAGCAAGATTTAGAGAGGATGCTTCTTTTGTTGAACACTATAAAAGTGATGTATGAACTGTTTTGATTTCACATTCTTTTCTTTAATTTTTTAAAAGTAAATGGCCTGGAGCAGTAGTGAGTGGTGGCTATAAAAAAAATTCTTTACTGAATCATAAAGAAAAAAGAGAAGTGGGAGATACGTATATAAATGTCTTGTAAACATTTTTAGATTTGCTTTCTCACAGCTATCTTGTGTGACCTTCAGCAAGCCTCTTAGTACCAGATCTACTGGAGGACCTCACTAAATGCCTTCATCCAAGAGTTAAAGATTTATAGGTGTAAAAGGACTTGCCAGTAAACTTCTATGGATATTTGAAGTTCCTTGTTTCAGGCTATAACAGATTTATGTCAGAATAGGTAAAAAGTTCAGTCTGAGGACAACTGACATTTTTACAGGCTCAGAGACAGTATGTACCATATAGTCTGAGCTACTGTTTTTGTTTGTAGTGAGAGGTTTTTTTTTTGTTTGGGGATTGGGCTATTTTTTGTGCTTTTTTTTTCTTAGTATGAGAAAAACTGCTATTTAGATGCTGAAAGGATGCAAGTTAGAAGTGCAATAACAGTTTGGAATGCAGAGCTCTGATTATTAAAGAGTGGCTAATGAATGATGTTATGTCCTGGTGAAAATGACAGTAATAGTAGTTTGTGAAAGAGTTATCTGAGGGAAATGTTATATTGTATTGATCCCAGCCTGACAGACATACACTAGCTTCTCACAGAAAAATAAATTCTCATGTAAAATGATTCTCTGGTGCTTCGTAAAAATCAGATTAGATGAAATGCAAAGCCTGGCAAAATAACTGAGCTGTGAATGGAAAATGGTTGGGAATGATAATGCTTGGGAATGATGGACAAATCCTGGAGGAGCACTGTTCCTGATGTGTTTGCTCCAGGAACTCATAGCAGGCAGCAGCCAAGGCAGACTGCCAGGAGCAATTTGGTCTTGCTATCTTTATCTGAAGCCTGAGCTTGTGGTGCAGTTACTGTGGCCATATACTTGGCCATTCTTCAGTGCTTTAGTAGATAGAGCATCAACATAGGAAATGAAAAACTTGAATTTTGTGCAGGGTGTAGGGTTTTTTTCCCTCATGTGGTAGCAGGTTAGGAGGTAGAAGTGGGGATCTCTGTCTCCTGTGAAACTCGGGTTCTGTAACCAGTTAGGATTATGTATCAGGGAGCTTCTTAGCTTTTCCCTGGCTCACAGCCTTGTTGTGGGGGAAGAACTTGTTAGCTCTATTTATGAGGGTTCTGACCCTTGGTAATCATTCAGCTTTTGGATTCCAGCTGTTCTGGCTAAGCTGGAACAATGCTACACAGAGCATTTCACACAGTTTCATACTCTGACAAATTATTCATTAGTCCAGGACAATATTCCTACTTTTTAGTCTCTGAGACCTTGTCAAGTTGGCCACTTAGTCCTTCTTTTTATATTTTTGCTCCTGTACACACCCCTGCCCCTTGTCCTGCACGTTCTGCATCAAGATTCATTCTGTATTTTTCATTTGCATAATCCCGTGTGCAGTTTCCCTCTAATACTCACTCTAGTAATTTAGCACTTAAATCTCTTACCAAGTCGATCTGCATCACTTTTTGCTTACTTTGTCTCCTTATTCTCCAAGCCTTTGTCATCTGTCATCCACACCTCATTTCTGTTGGTGCATTCTAAAGGTATTGACTCATTAATTTTGCTCACAGAAAGGTGCTTACCGTATTAGATTCAAACCAACATAGCAGTCCCACCCCCCAGATGCTGTCTCCTGTTTTCTGACTGTCCATGCACAAACAGCACCGTGCTGTCAGGGAGGTGTTCATGCAGGTCTGGGGGATCACCAGGAAGAGCTGGAATGTGTGCATGTTTGGACAGACAGTCACAGGGGTATTGTGCATGCAGGAAGGAGGCCAGAGGATGGGTCATGACAGAGGGCACTGCCCCAACCTAATCTTGGCCCTTCTGACCTTGACTTCCTCCTTTCCATCCCTCTGGAATTTCAGGTTGTTGTCACAACCCAGCCAAAGTGCATCTGATTGTCTGTGATACATAGGCCTGTACTTTTTAACACTGGCTCTTTTTCTCATCGGGGTTTGGGAGAGCAGTCAGACCTTGGCCTTGCTTGATGGGGCTCAGCAGACTCTAATATTTTTCTTTATTTGCTGTCTAGCTTTTTTTAGAACATGAGGCTGTATTTTAATTTCTCCATGGTTTGAGAGTGCTGCAGCTGGTTACTTTTCAGCTATCAGTGGCTATTACTCAGCTGATCTGCATTGAAGTTTGCCTTCATGTGATTTAGTGAACTTGGGCCTTTATAGATGGTCATTATGGAACAAAACTTTATTTGTAGGTAAGATTTTTGACACTTGTAACACTGCTTTTATAGCTCATAACAGTAAATTCTGCTAGCGGGACAGTGAAAGCTTTCCTATGTCCAATTTAAATTTGTTTATTTATGAGTAAGGACGTTGGAGTTTTTTCTGAATTAATTTAACCATGGATCTAACTTTGTAAGAACAGGAGATAGTATGTAATAAAATTTTACTTCAGTCAAGATTTATATATGAAACAACAATTATCTTGATTTTAGCTGTAACTTGATTGGTTAGCACTGGAGGAAGGCTGATCCTTTTTGATTTGTGGGAGAGAGAAGGACAAGCTGTACCACAGTTTAGTTTATTTTACTAGATCACAACTGATTGCAAAAAAAAAACAAACACAAGGGCATTTATTAGCTTATGTTATTTGCAGTTATGAAATTCAACACTGGATTCACTAAGGTGGAAAACATTGTGAGACCACATAGGCAAAGAGTATGGTTTTGTATCTTTTCAGGTAAAGAGAACTGGAGGCTACGATCTCCTAGTGATGATTCCTTCTTTTGTTCCTGGGAGCTGGGAAGGAGGTGTCTGAGCAGTTCCTGCAGAAGATGTGTCTGAAGTGCAGAGTATTTTTGGTTATCTTAAAAAAATACTGCAGCATTTCGCCTCTTCTGCTAAGTTAGTAGAGGTCAATAAATAATTTCAGGATCTGAAAAGATTTTGCAGCTTTTCATTCAAGTCTCTTACTGATTATTAATTCATAGACAAATAACAGATGTACTGGTCTCTGGGTAAAATTCCTGGCAAAAGTGACATTTTCACTAAAAGCCAGCATTCTAAGAGCAGCACTTTGTTTGTCAAGGATATGAAACAAAATGGAGAGCTAAGTAATAAAATTTGATTGCAGACCAAAATCTTGGAGATGCTGATGATATTTTATTGGTAAATTAATAGAAAGGATAGGTACAGAGACAATATAAGGAGGACTATTACTCCTCTACTTCCTCCCCCCTCTCCCCCCCCCCCCCCCCCAATTTTATGGGTAGGTTATATTTTTTAAACACAAGTAAAATGATAGCCAAATCCTTCTCCACTTGAGCCTTTCCCCAGAAATCACTGGGAGTGTCTGTGGGAGAAGTGAACTGCTTTCCACCAGGAATGGTGGGAGTATTCCCTGCTGTGGTGTGGAGAGAGTTGAACCTAGGTGGTCAGGGTAGGGAGTTACTGAGAAAAATAATTGAAGGCTTGCTAAAGAGCTCTTGATCCTGGCCTCGGCCACCTTCTTGACTTAGTGAAAATGAAATGGGAAGGTTTTTATTTGCTTTGGAAAATGGTTCATTAGAATTGCAAAGAGCTAGCTGAGAAGCTGTTAAGAATCTTGAAAAGGTTAGAACAAATGAAGATGAATTTAAAGAAGTGTGTGTACCTGTGCCTGCATGCTACATGAATCTTACCTCAGTAGTAAGTATAGTCTAGAAAGGCAATGTATTCTTATCCTAAGTGCCTTTAATAGTTTAGGGAGAAATAACAGATGCTTCTGACATTGTTACAAAATTCAAGCAGTTTTCAAGGGAGGGAGAAAAAACAATTCTGAAATAAAATATAGACATTAATAATATAAAAAAATATGTGAACAATGCTGGGGTCCTCCAAAGAAGAGAAGTATTTTTAAAGAAGTATTTCAATTCAATGTAACTTGAATAAATTCTCTCTGTATGCTTCATTCACTGACTTTGGTAGCTCATTTTGTCACTGCTTTTAGTAGTGTCAGTAAAACAGCTCTTAAAGTCTTTGTAAGTAGAGATAAGCCTTAACCCATCTTACAGCAGTCTTGCAAGGGGTGTTACTAGGAATGAGATTCTAACAAATGTTGTTAGGGATGGCACTTTAAGTATTTCTGCAGGGAGCTGTCAGGTTTCCTCGGGGCGCTGGTACCTGTCACTCCCTGTGGGAAGCAGGGAGGGAGCAGAGCTCAGCCAGCATCCCTCCCAGAGTGTGCACTGTGTGGTCCTGGGCAGCCAGTGTGCCCTGGGTGCTGCTGTGGAGTGAGCTGCAGGCTACTGCTCACACACCTGCTCCTCCAGCCTGGATCACTGCTGGCCCACGTTGTACAGCAGCAAATCCTCTAAAACCCCAAGCAGAAAAGCCTGACCCAGTGCATTCATCACTATTCTTGGAGGCAGCTGTGATGGGCCTGCTCCTGTTCACAAGTGAAGGGTCATGGAACCACAGAAGGCTTTGGGTTGGAAGGGACCTGCAAAGGCTATCTAGTCCAACTCCCCTACAGTGAGCAGGGACATCTTCAGCTACAGGGCTCAGAGCCCTGGCCAGCCTTACCATGAATGTTTCTAGGGATTGCCATCTGCTGCCTCTCTGGGCAACCTGTGCTGGTGTTTCACCCTCTTTGTACAAAAATTCATCCTTCTCTTAAATTTATTCCCTTTTAGTTTAAAATCATTACCCATTGTCTTATTGCAACATGCCCTGCTAAAATGTTGGTTTGTCTTGTTCGGCCTTTAGGAGGTGTTCCATCCTTCAAGGATGCTTTACTAAATATCCATTTAGTCTGATCCATATATGGTTTTTTTTGTTTGTTTTTTTTTCTTTTATGGATATTGCATTGGGCATGTGTCCCGTGAAACTGAAGTGCTCTGCCAAGATCTTGTTGTTTCCAGTCGTTCCTGATACAGATTTGACAGCTGTAGGAAATACATGTGTGAACATGACTGCATGCTCTCAAAGAGCTGCCCTGGGGATGGAACTGACCCGTGTTCTCTGTGGTCAGGTATGAAAACACTTAAGGCACATCTCACACCATTTAAAACAAAAAAACAAAACAAAACCAGAATCAAAACAAAAAATCCAAACCACAAAAATCACACAACAAAATACCCCTCTTCTGGTGGATCTAGGTTAATTGAGGTTAGCTGCAAATTAGTCAGGGTTTAAGATTATTGCAGCACGTTTGCTGTTCTGTTAGTTAAAATAGATTTATGGACATGGGGAGCAAAATGGAAAGTGCTCCTAGTCCAAGGATGTAGTTTGACATAGAGCTTCCTTTGAGATTGATAAATGTGAGTTCTGTAGAGGCAGTGCTAGTGCCAGCACTGGTGGGAATTGTTCTGTAAAATTCTCTGGCATATACAAAATTTATTTAGTTAGAAAATCAAAGTTAAAAGCTGAAGCATGTACATCACTTAAATAATAAAATGCGTAGTTGCTCTTAGCAAGATGTACTTAATTGTAATACTTAATCCTCTTCTTTCCAAAGAAGCAATGCTAATAAAATGTAACTAGTTAAATCTTATAAAAGTTTAAATTAGACTTTTTACCATGCACATAAATTTTACTGTGTTTATGCATACTGTAAGAATGGTTTATGGACCTTCATATAAAGACTTTATGCCCTTGCATAATAATTTTGCTGCAATATTATTTTATATGTCACAAAAATGTCACAATGATTTATATATGGCTATCAGTTCCTCTGCTTTCTCTTTGTAATTAGAGAATTACAGAATAATTTCGTTTGGAAGAGACCTCATGAGGGTCCTGGTACAACCTCCTGCTCAGCTTGGATCAGCTCAGGGGTCAGTTGAGGTTACTCAGAGCTTTATCCAGGCATGCCTTGAAATTTTGTGAGGATCAGACTTTTTAGCCCCTCTGGGCAACCAGCTCCCCTGTTGGGGTGTCCTTCCAGGGAAAAAGATTTTGCTTTTATCTAGCCTGTATCTTTCATTTTATGCCTGTTGTGTCTCATTCTGCTACCATGCAGTGCTGTGCAGGCCTTGACTCTGTCTTATAGAACATCTCTCCTGTACAAGATACTTTTAAATAAAGTACAGTGCATAGACTTTGTAAATATTGTTCTCTATATGTGTTTATGGTTCAGGGCTTGTTAAAGGCAGTATCATAAAGCTGCTTTTTGTATTTTTTTATGCCTGAAGAAACTTTCTCCTGCAACCCTGTACACTGCTTTCTTTCTGTAATATGCAGCAGTGGCAGACCAAATGACTAAAATTCAATAGTTTGGTAGAATCAATTGTTAGTCCAGCATGTTTTGAGTGGAAAGGCTTTTATCCTTTTTCACAGTTGTTTTGCAATTGTCCTAGAAAATGAATTCTTTTCCAGTATGTCTAATCCATAAGTATTTTGAGTATAGAATAGATTAGTATAGCTTGAAAGAACTGTAGAACTCACAGCTATGTAGTTGTAGATCTGTTCATGCTGCACTAATAAATATCTTATGGAAGTAATGGAATTGTCATAAGGCAGAATTTCTGCCACCTCCACTACTAAATCTTTCTGTAGGTGATGGGTAGAGACTTGGAGAAGTTTTTTAATTGGCAGGGTTTTACCTGTATGCTGTAATTCATTTAGACATTGATTCTATGTGGCACAGTGGAAAAGTTATTTCTGTAGTAGAAAATGTAAAATTGTATTTTCATATCATGTCCGTTCAGTGCAATGCTGTCATGACAGGAACAGACAAATGCAGCTGCTGCACTGTAATGGAAGAGTGAATGGCAATAATTCCCTGCTACAGAGAATCATTCACTCTTCTTATTTTAGTACAGTTTCTAAAGAAGAAACCAGAAATTTTAAGTGTGGTTTGTGAACAGGATTTTAGGACAGCTCTAGTAGTCATCACACCTGTTTTCTATAAGCTTTGTACTCCATAAATTGGACAGTGGCTTAGTGAAATGACTTTGAGTGCATTTGTACAATTGCTTCTTTTTGTGAGAGCTGAATGCTTTATGATACACACTTGCTGCTCTTTCTGCATTTAAAAACAGAGACAATGCAAAGAAATGTGTACCTTTTCTGTTTTGTTTTACACTGCCTGTCATGTACAGTACCTATTAAGTTTGCTTTTGTGGTATTGAATAACTCTGATCCCATAGAAAGGTCTCTTAAAATGCAAACTATTAAAAAAATGATATATAACTACGTAACTGGAAGTACAACAGAGAGCAAAGCTGGGTAAATTCCCAGAGAGCCTGGTCCTTGAAAGCTCATTGGATGATATCTTGCGTATGACTGTTGAAAACCAGAACGCACATCCCCTCCCCAACCCTACAAAAGTATTATATTATGTTAACTTATTGCCAAATACTGTACATAGTCATGATTGGATTTAATGATATTGCATAAATACTAAGCATATACTGTTCCTTTAATTTTTCATGTGTTTGCCTTGAGGCACACAATACTTTAACTGTTTGCCTGTAGGGCTTTTCCCTTAAGATTAGGGTCTTTCTTCCCTGTGAATGGTTAGAAAATACTTCATTTTCATGGCAAACACCTAAGCCACATGTCAGCTTTATTGAAGATAGAATGCTATTACAGATGCATTTCTATCTGGAAAAAACTAATTTTTTGTCTGGAATAATTTGAATAGGATAAACTTGGTTCAAGTGACCTTTTTATGACTAGTGTTTTTTGCAATACTGGTAAACTCTACAGAATTTACTGTAGCTATTTAGCATGTTACAAATTCTTGTAATAATATTTTAATGGTTTATATGTTCTTGGGAATTTAATTATATGGACGGTGCTGTTGTAAGAAATTCAGAAAGGAATTAGCAGATACAGGCAGAATAAATCTTAGATTATAAGTATTCCCTATTTTCAGATTATATCCTCTGCATCTGAGAAATAAGTTGTTGCATTAAACGGTATTGATAAACAAAACCCCAGTGTTTCAAGGGCATGAAGTGGAGCAGTTTTTCAGGTACTACAAAATCTACCATTGGAAAAAAAGGCAGTTTGCTGGGCTTACAGTTTTTCATCATTTGACTCTACAAAGATTTTATTAAGGAATTGTAGGAGAAATCAAAATGTGAAGAAGCAGTACATTTTGAAGGTAAAATATGAGCAGATGCTCTGGGCAATAGGGGAGCACCATAAGGCAGGTGTAAAGAGCAGCAGGAGGTTTACACAAGTCAACATTCATCTTCATTCTAAGAAATTCAGTGATGAAAACTGGAAGAACTACACTGTTGTAACAGGGCAGTCGTACTAGCACTGAGTTACAGTGCCCTGGGGAAGGCTGGTGTAGTGAATTGTGGGGCTTTTATAAAGTTAAATATTAGTGGGGATATAAATGATTTAGACTTACTTATGACACATGTAAGATCAGCTTAGAAATATGAACTCTTACTTCCATTCCTCTCTGTCTGTGGAGCCTGTGGGCTGTTAATGCTTTGCTGATTTAAGCATTACTTACACAAGCAGTCTTACTGGGGTCCTGTGTTAATCTACCTTAGCATCATGGAACAGCTGACTTCCAAACTGGGTACTTGAAGCAAGAGGTTCTTTTCATGTCCCTGTCCAGAGCTGTTGGTGTTGAGTTGGGGTTTGATGGTTCTTGCGTGTCCCTTTCAACACGGGACATTCTATGATCCTGTGATAATGAACACAAACCAAAGCGGTATAAGTACATTATACTTTGATAATGTAAATTATTTAACCACTCTTACTGTTTTTACTGTTGGTCTGAAGTCCAGTGCTTTACTTCAGGAACCCTTATGAAAGAACAGACTTTGTGCTTTGAAAGAGTTCAAAGCACAAAGTGCTCGTGCTTTTGGGCAGAAATATTTCCTTAGGGTCATATTCCATCACTGTGTTAATTCACCCTTAGGAGAGTAAAAAGACAATATTCTTATGATTCAGTAATCCAAGCCAATAGGCCATATGGCTTTGGTTCTGCAGTTTTTTAGTGGATAAATATCCTGTTGAGTCAAATGAGACTTCTGTGTACAGAGACTTAAAGCATCTGTCTTCATGACCCTAATCCACTAAAGCTTGTTTAAATGTGTGAGTAGATTCACATGCATGGAGTGGTGCAGGAGCTCTCTAGAAGCTCATGAATAGTTTTTACCTTGACAAAACCTGGAAAATAATTTTGTTTTTAAAAGTGTGTTCCCATTGAAAGTAGCTTGCACAGTATTATTTTAATTTTGTTAACAGTTTGTCTCTGAGAAACTTTTTAGAAAAGGGAGAAAAGAAAAGGCAGGGGTGGAGAAGGGAAGAGGTTTGGCCAGGTAGAATTGCTGCATTTTGATGTTGGTTGTCAAGGTAATGTTAATCAACTGCAGCAAGTGTGAAAGTTCTGTTTGGCACAGCTCAGTCACTTACTGAACAAGACCACAGTCAGCTGCTCAAAACAAGATTCCTTCCTAAGTCCTTCCTGACATTCACAGGGGTGCTGTGATGTTAAATGCTCTTAATTTTTTTAATTTTATGCACTTGTTATGGGTAATAAACATAATTTGCGCCATTCCTTGTATGGAATATATAATGTTAAATACTTGTTAGATTATAGCTAGTTTGTACTAGCCTCCCCCCCCTTCTCCTTGTGGCTGGCTAGATAGAATTTGATTGCAAAAGAAATATTTTATTTTTGATATTAATTTGGCTGGACAAATTTTGATTTATAACACACTGGAAGCAGATATGGAATCATGTGAACTTAAGGAGTCTCTGGGTCACTTCATGATCTGTCTTGATATATCTGCTTTGAAACAAAGGGGAACAGAAAGAATGGTTGTGGTAGTTAAATACATGATAAATAATAAAGTCACAGTAATAAAAAGTAAATGCTAACAATTATGTTGACTGATCAAAAAGATAATTGGTCTGTAAGATGAAATAATGTCTTAACTAACCCTTCCAGTGGTAGCAACAATTTGTGGAAGTCAGGTTCACAACAGAGCTTGAGATTCTAGACATGCTTTATTAGAACACAAGTCAAAGCATTTTGGACCTTCATTTTCAACAGTGTTTTTGTTTCAAGCATCTTAATTCTTTATGTAAAGATTAAAAATAAAACAGTAGAAATTCAGAATATTTTCTAGGGGATAGGACAAGAAAGAGATTTTTGAAATGCATTGCATAATGATATTTCTTCTTCCATGATATTTCTGGCAACAAGGAATAGTGATACAGATGGTATTCTTGCATCTCCTGCCTTGTATGTACTGTGCTCAAAGCATTTTCCTCCTCTATTAATGCCCAGTAAGTGACAAATAAACCAAAGAGTCTGCCTCTTAGCCCCATGTACCTGTCACTTGATAGCTGAACTCTGCTGCATAGTGCTTCCAGTGACCCTGCCTCAAAAGACACATCAAAGTATCTGTTATGTGGTCCTAAAGAACTGTAAGATTAGTAAGTTTAGTAGGAAATTACTACTGTCAGTACACGTGCATGCACAGAGTGACAACTGAGAAAACACTTTTTAACTATTATAATCTTCCATTATAGGAAACAGGGAGTTATTGTGCACATCTGTGTTTAATCAGACAAATAAAACCCTGGCTTGACACTTGGTTAGATAGAGTAAACGTGGTTACAACATCTGTCAGATCTGCTAGACTTGCTCTAACAAATGAAAGGATGTAAGGTTGTAAGTTATAGAAATGCAGTGATGTTGTTAGCATTTTTTATTGTTAAAGCAAATTATTGTAACACTAGTTCACAGTGTGTAGTGCTTGTAGGTTTTGTGCATGGTTTTTGTTTGGTGTTTTTTTCTTAAAGTTCATAAACTGTGACAAGTACCTGGTGTTGTTCTTTAGCGCATTTGTGGGATTTTATCACAGGATGCCACTTTGATCTGAGCTGTCAAACTGCTCTGGAAAGAAGCTAAATCGTAACTGTGGTTCTGTGAAAAATGATTTAATAACAATGGAACAGCACAGGTGTACATTTGTTCTCTGGCTTCTGCGCTGAATATTCTTACTGCAGAAGTAGAAAATTCACCAAAATAATCTCCAGTCTTAAAACTGGCATGTGGTTGGAACTTGGTCCTTTAAATGTTCACGCAGTAATAAATTGCATCAGAGTGCAGCCAACCAATTTTAATCTGTAGAAATCACATAGCATTGTAAAGCCAATGAATTATGAGTCAGTAAGCAGAAAAACCAAAACCCTCCGAGCTTGTATCTCAAGAATCAGATTGGTTTTGTTTTGGTACCTGTATCTATACCAGGAATACAGCGAGGGGAACAACTTGCACAGAGGTGTTGGTTCTTTGTCTTTGTCTTCCTCCTCTGCTGCAAAGGGCTCTGAAAAGCCTTTGGGACACCGTTCATTGGGTTCAGAGGAATTCCAGAAGGTGCAATTCTGGTGACTGGCAACAAGTCCAGCTCTGAAATTGAAGACTGTCTCTGACAGCTCTTCTTGCAAGAAGAGTCTTCAGGGAAAGGAGCTTTTCAGAAATGGGGGTGTTCCCTCCAGCCAGGCATGGTGGCTGCAGCAGAGGTTGCACTCAGTGCTGAAGTCTGACTTGTGTCTGGAGCTATTTTTGAAGGTATAAGATACAATAAAGACCTGTGTTTGATAAAATCTATACGCATTTAATTACTTAGGAATTTTTATAAGGACGAAGTGGGTTAGCACTTGTCACTACAAACAATGGAGCAGATGGTTTATTTAAAATGCACATTGAAATGAAACATATTTCAGCTTTTTCGATCTTTTCTTCCTGCAGACTGTTCCTGAAAGGACATGCGCAGAAAGAGTTTTTGCCATGTTTTTGGTTTTGATGTATATATTGTGCTTGTGTTTTATTTACCACCAGCAGGGACACTGAAAACGAATATAAGAAAAATACAGGAAAATGCACTTAGGTTACTGTGTATACTGACTTTGTAGTTGAGAAACTACAGCTTTAATTAGTCTTGGTTGGAAGATTTTGGTTCATTTAATTGCAGCATTGGAATAGGAGATAGTAATCCTGAAATAGTATTAAAAGGTTTTAACTAAATAGATAAATAAAATTACACACTAGGTTTTTTTTTTTCAGTTTATTTCCTTATACAGAGTGAAATTTCAGGCTATAATCTTTGGAATGGAAAGTATGAGAGAAAGATTTCCTGGTATTTTCCTGGCTGGGGGTTGTTAAAAGTAAGTGCAAAACAGACAAGGATGTGTAACTCATTATAATTCTCTATGGGGGAAAAAGCTACCTACAGGCTATTAATATTAGTTCTATAAATAAATTCAGTAATAACTGTACAATTTTTTCTGTTATTGCATGCATTTTATCTATAAGAGGGGAATTAATATGTCCTTGGTACAATTATTTAAACAAAAATACGTTATTTTCCAAAATACGTGGCTTTTCTAGAGAATTTATTGTCAGTCACTACTTTTAGCAAGGAAAGAGAAAATTGCAGTAGCAGTAGGAGATATTTCTCCTTCAAAGCTTGCTGGTTCAAAACACCAGTCTGTGGTTTGAGTTGAAACACTATTTTTCTTTTGGCATTCTATTTTATATGCTCAGAGCTTTCAAAATATTCATCCTTAAGGCTGAAATTTTTCATGGATGACCTATTCTCAAAGGTGAACTTATTTTTGAATGCTGAAAAAAAACCCACTGTCTAGTCCCTTTATTCATAAAGTCATGGAGAAGACAGAAATTTAATCTACTCTGTGAGATTGTTAAAAGTTAGTTTCAAGTATGTCCAACCCTCAGTATAGAGTCTTGATATGTGCTTTGGTGCTTTTAGGATTAAAGTATTTTTAAAATGGCAGGCAGTAGATAACTTGCAAGTCTGTATTACTCCTGATATGATTTTAACCAATCCCTGAATCCTTAAGGAACCGTAGCATCCACATTCAGGCATAAATTTAAGGTAACTTTTTAAAAGAATTGCCTGCTCCAGTTTTCCCTCTTGACTGATTCATTTAATGCTGGTGTTTTTATTACAGCAGCTGCTGCAGACAGGCAGATACCGTTTCCCTTTTAAGTAAACTCCCCCAAAGCTAAATTAGGGCTCATTATTTATCTTTACCACCCAGAATTGTGGAGATTCTTGTTAATGTTCGTTTGGTTTTTGAAACTGCTGGAGTCCTGAATGAGCCTGTCATCTGGGTACCTTTTTAACTACAAGCAGACAGGTATTCCAGCTGTGATTCCTGAATCACGTCCTTCACAGCTTCGCTGTTGTAGACCATGTCTGTGCAAAGCTCAGGAGCAGAGGGCAGCAGGTGCAGAAGGAACAAAAAACTCTTTTTTTCCCTCCTTTCCACAGAACTGAAAGGGTGATGAAGTAATGAGGAAAAACTAGTGGTAAAAGAAGAACATTTGGTAAAAACATATTTACAGAACTTAGAGCTGTGCTATGGAAGGTTGGATTTTTTTTGAAGTGGCTGAAGTGGTGTTAATTGGAATGCTTTGCTGCACAGGTTTGCAGTAAGATGATTTTCATCCTTGGGAACCTGTTGTGCAGCCCTTTTTTTGTGCAGAGCAGCAGTGCTGGATGCTGACATCGACATGTTGTGTAGCTGTTCCGCCTACTTTTGATGTGCTGGCCTACTTGCAATTACTGAAAAATTATGGCAAGGAATTTGGATGTTTCAAATATATGCAAATTTAAAACAGCCTGCAGGCTGTAAAAAGCTTTAATTTTACATGGTTCTTTAGTTTCTGGCTTGTTGTGGAATCAGAAGAAACTTTATTAGCAATGTTAAAGCTGCAGCAAAATGTAGTAAGTTTTGACTGATGGTTGGACTTGTGAACTGAATTTATATTTTGCATATAATTTTTGTTACCTTCTGTAGAATAAAATGCAAGCACTGACTAACCATTTCTGGTTTAGACAAAAGAACACCATTCAAGTTTCAGCTTTAGCTCTGTGTGGTACTGAAAAGACATTATTCTGCCAGTCCATTGCCATGTAGCTGTGCCAGCTTGCGACTAGCAATGTGGAGAAGCAATCAGTTGAGACAATTTTTTTCCCTTACATCCTACTTCTTCAGTTACTTGAGTATTTCTGGCCATCCTGCACTGCAGATATTGTAGCAGTTCTTTTTAATACTCCATCACACACTGTACTCATCATTGCTGCCTGATCCTGAGCTGCTGCTCAGATACCTGTTAATGCTTTTCACACCAGAATCACTTGTCAGTATGATCAGGGGGGATGAGACAGCCCTGAGGAGTTGAGGCGTTGTCCATCTGCCACTCTCTCCCAGGAGTGGTGTGGAGACAAAATGAGTGCTCACATACACATGAAAGGGAGTTACTGAATAACCTTCCTGCAGAGGATTGTGTGGTGCCTATCTCGAGTCACTTCATGTCTGAAAATGAGTAACAGCAGACATGGGAGAGCAAACCAACTGCTGCAAATTCTACTTCATCACTCCCAATTAAAGAATAAACAATCAGGTGAAAATAATGCAGCTCTACTCTGTCAGTACCTACCTTTTGCATCAACAAATCAGGTTGGAACATTCCTTCAGGTGCTGTAGCCCAAAGCTTTTCCAACAGCACATGAAATATAAGTAATCCAGAGATTGTATCTACAGGTAATGTTTGAAACATAAGAATAAATATTTTCTTTACTTGTTCAGTTTTACTTAGGTAAAACTGAATGTGTTTGGTAACTTCTCTAATTATAGTAATTTATGATTCCCAGTCTAAGTGGTCATTGTCTTACCACACACATTAAGTTGTTCTTGTTCTCGTGGATTTTTGTTTCCTAAAACAGTAGCCAGAAGAGAATATATATGAAATTTCCTGTGATTTTGGCTAGTAGCCCTCCAGGGCCTTGATAAATCAGTACAACTGGAACAAATTTTAGAGCCACTGCTTCTGTGTGATCTTGAGACATCCAGATCTTGTGCTTCCCTGCAGCAATTGAAGCTTTCTGGGTCTGTGCTTCAGGCAGAGATATTTGAGCCATCCACGTAACTACGAGAGGTCTTTGTCTGATCTCTCAGTCTTGTAGGAATTGGCCAGGGTTTTGCTGCAGCTCCAGTGTGTTCTCTCTAGGGTGAATGTGCCTCTCCTTGAAGCTTTCATTGTCTTCTTTAGTTGGTGATACCCATCGAAAATATGAGGGCAGAAAGCTTAGTTTTCTCTAGATAAAATAGAAGAGTTTAGATAATGATACTTCCACTTTACTTTTCTACTTGAAGTGCTCTATTTAGAAAAGTAGTTTAGATTGAGAATCAGAGCAGCATTCTTTTAAAAAGCCACATTTTTGATGTAAGTACATTTTTAAATCTGCTTAAATTCTCTTCATTGTTTTTGCAAAATTTCTCCGTGCGTAGGTCCTCAGCTAGTGATCACAGAATCTTTGAATCACAGAATGGTTTGGGTTGGAAGGGATCTTTTGCATTTAAAATAGATGTGGCAGCTGGGGTCAGATTGAAATAAGATTCTAGATCTAGGAACACAGATTCTGTTCAGTGCTAGCACTAATTGTTTTAATGGTTTGAAAGATATGCTGGCTTGTGGTAACAATTTTGAAGAAGAAATTGAAACTGTTCTTGCTTATGAAAGTATTTCCCAGCTTCATAGGAGTTTACTCAGGATTGCAGTAGTGCCTAGAGACCATTAATAAAGCTAAACCTGTTTGGCATCACAGAGTGTAGAAGTTCAGAAGACGGCTGACATCTGTGATGAAAAAGTTAAAACTACACTTAGTCTTTTTAAGAACTGATTCTAGTGCTTTTGGTGGTCATATAATGATGAAAAACCATGGGAATGGCATAATCTGGCAAGAATTCAGTAATCAGTGAAGAGAGAGCTCCGTATCATGCTGTATTTGTTTCAGTTTAGGGCAAATTTTGTGAGTGTTTTTTTTTTTAAGAAAGTAAATTCAAGCAGCCCCTCCCTCAAGCAGTTGTTTTTTTTTTTTTAGGAGGCATTTTTTTTGTGAGAAAAGTGGAAAAAACCTGTTTATTTAACAAGCAAAGTATTAATGAGCATAAAAATTAATAATATTTAACAATGGAACTTTCTATTTTTCTGAAGAGATGGCAGATTTAGAGAGAGAGAGTCCTTTTTGTGGGGTGTAGTTTGGCTCACTGAGTGTGTTATCAGTCACGTCCTGGGCGCCAGTGGGTCACAGGCTTGCACTCCTGATGTTTTTCTGGGTTTTCGGTCTAGAGCAGGCTGATCAGTTCCAAGAAGAAGAAAAGTCATAGTTCAGAGAACTTCTCTGCCTCAGCTAGCTAAAAACCTGACTGAAAGTAAAGGACCATTCATGAGAGAGAGTGAGAGCTGAAGCTCTTTATGTCTTTGAGCTGCCTCAGACACTCCATTGCTTCTCCTCCCCTCCTTTGCTCTCAGATCCAGTTTGAAAAGCGCAGAACTCAATATCCAGCATCAGCAGGGCAGATGACTGGGGATACAAGCATCAGAAAGTCACCCTAGGACAGATACCAAATGATGGAGTTACATGATTGTCTACAGAAGAGATTGAGGAGATTTATAAACATTAGGATCTTTGACCTTCCCGGAAAAACCTATTCACTGTTAAATGACTGTGTGTTAATTCATATGCTTGAAAAATGCAAAAATAAGGGCAGCTATGTAACCATGGGACTAATGCAGAATCTGATGCTCCTAGAGAAGGCTCTGTCTGTTGGGATTTGGATCAAACTGGGTTTAACAGGAAGTTCTCAGCATACCAGTTAGTACTGGCCTAAATCCTCATGGACGGCATTTCAGAAGCTTCTGAAAATAAGAGTTGGAATATAATCTGTTCTTTCCAAAGCATTCTCAAAAATTAAATGAGAGCCATTCAGTCAATACCTGATGTGCACTGGGTATAAATCTTCCAGGGCTTCAGGTGAAATCCAGGGTGAAAAAATCTGAGAATTGAGCTGCCCAGTATCTGGTTCTGTGTGAATAGAAGTCTGACTGTTCCTGGGTGCCATGGGATGTGGCTGTCTTCCATTTTGTTAAGGAGAAATTATTTTGGATTTTGCAGTGTTTAATTTTTAAATGAATAAGTTTAATCAAAATGAAACTGCTTCAGTATTGTTGCAGTAATACAGAAGTCAGTAGATTTCTATTCATTCTAGGGTGTCAGAGAAAATGTAAGATTTTTAACATTACCCAGCTCCCTGGTGCATGAGAGGGGTTAATTTCCCTTCTAGCTCATGACCTATTTAACATTGAGCAGTGTGATGTGCTTTACATATCCCTTCTGGTACAACCACAATTAATCTTATTTTTTTTCCAATTTCAACATTTGCTACAATAATTTTCACATGGTTGATCACAGCAGCCATTAGGGAGGTAAGGTTATAGGATCTGGGAACAAAAAGCTAGTGAGACAACATTATACCAGGTTGTTTTCAATGACAAACTGAAAATAAAAAGGATGATGAGCAGTGATGTTGGGAGTGTTAACATCTTTGACCTGCAGATTCAGCTGAAGTCTAAACACCGGAAGACTAGAGCATACTTAAAATTTTTGTTCCAAATTTATTATGTAGCTTAATGTTTGTAGTATTTAGGTGTATTTATAGATCTCTTTTGAGGTCCCGTATTTTTGCAGTTTCAGAAGCATTTCCAATATCATAGATGATTTTATGAATCAAATGGAACCATGGATTTAAATTCTGGTGAATAACCTCTCAGGTTTTTCCTTGGCTTTGTGAAATAACACATCTCTTTTTAGTGTATTGTTATATACATTCCTATTTATAGGACTCCAAGAGAAGATTGTGCTTATATTGCAGCCTGAAGAAACTACTTGGTGTGTAGGAATGGCTTTCAGGTCTATGGGAGCATGGATCTACTGGAGAATTCTGGCATGTCTGATTCAAGGTGTTTGTAAATTCCAGAGCTGGAGTTTGCACTCCTTCTTAAACCTTCTAACTGTTTCCTAAAGAATGGACATATTATATGCTGACAGGGTGTGTTTCTGACATAACGCTTCAGGTAGAATCCCTTGTGCAATGGTTATTATCTATCACTCACTGGATTTCATCAATACTTGCTTGTCTAGTTAGACATTAGGACATATTTTCACCTTGATAGTTTCATAATGTTCAAAAATTGCTTAGCTTTGCAGCTTATCAAAGAATGTGTACTTACTAACTAGGCCTTTCTGGTTACTTTACTGAACATAAAGTTTTATCATCTTTATCAACTTTTCAAGGAATCTAACATTCAGTAAACTAATTGGTAGGTCTATTTCCCATTATTTTGGAAAAAATTTCTGAAGTGTCAAAAAACTAATATTTTTTTTCCTAATTCTGGATCTTAGCACTCTAGATAGAACGTGGCATTTATTCTCCTGACGTAACATACTGATATAAGCTTGGGGTGTATTGTCAAAGTAAGGCTGCTTGAGGGATTTGAAATTGTGCTGTGTCATAATTGTAGGGGTTGGGCCGAAACTGTGTGTAGGTTAACTGGAATAATTATTTTCAAGAGTCTTTTGATTTTATAATATTTGTAGGAGTAATTTTTTTAAGTGAAATGCCAGCTTAATCGTGCTGCAGATATTTCTGCTTTCTGTTTAACCGAGCAGGCTTCACAAATGCTGGGATTTCTTTCTTATGGTCAGACAGAAGAAAGCAATCTTGGCCTTTTTATTTTCTTCTGCAAAATGTCCTTGTGACCAGCAAGTATTTTCCTTCATAAATGACTTTGGAAGTGCATTTTTTACTTAAGTCAGTGCTGAAGCTGACCCCTGATGGGGCCAGAGTGCCAGCACAAGTATTTTAAATGTGTTCCTTTAAAGCTGTTCCTTACCTCTGTAGGGAGGAATTAAGGAAATTAAAGAAATAATTTTATTTAATAATTAAAAAAAAAAGGAAGGCTGCAAGTGACAGACTGCTGAGCAGTGACTGTTCATGAAGTGCGTAGAGATGTGTGAAAGCTTGTTCTTTCTCAGCTCAAAATTTGTATCAGAATTTTCACAATTGCAACAATAACTTAGTTGAAGCTTTAATTTTAGGATTTTCCACTCCTAGTCTTGAGGTCACTAAAGATGGGTACTATAAAAACTAAATGTAGGTGAAAATGTTTTTGATATTGCAACCAGTCTCGCCTTTCTGAAAAGTTCTTTCCTGCTTTCTCGTAGGCTGGGAGTTGTGTGCAAAAGGAAGGATAACTTCAGGGGCGTTATGAGAGCTGTGATTTCTGTGTGGAGGGCAGGGCTGGGCTACTGAAGAGTTGGGTGCTCATCCAGGCTTCTGCCTTCCCAGACTGCCTCACCATGTTTGTAAGTGCAGCAGTGAAACATGATTGTGGTCAGCCACTGAGCCCATTCCGTGTGAGCCTGGTGGGCATCTGCTGTGCTGCACTGCAGAGAAGACAGAGTGCAAAGGGATAGAGAGAGGCTGTGCCATGGAAATCTCAGCCTGGGGAGCTGACTCCCAAACTGGGAAACGCTAGCTGAAAATCAGTTCAGTTCAGGAATCTGAGATGTTCAAGTTAAGAACACAGGTTTTCACATTTAGCATAGGATTTACAAAATCAGCTGCTATACAACCAAAAAGGAGAAAAAGAGTGTAGCTACTATTCAGATCTTAGTGCAAACAGTATGTCAATATTTATTTATTTATTTAGTAGCCTACCCAGAATTTCCAAAAAATGAAAATGGAAGGCGACTCATTCACTGTAAACATGAAATAGAAAACAAAATATATTAAATGCTCTGAGTCTTAGCCATCTATCCTATTCTGTAATTTTGAAAAAGCAGTCATTTTTATATTCTCATGCTGATTTATTCAGACACACAGTGAAGAAATGCATGTTAAGTGATTTAACTGTCCTCCCCTTTGTCTTCTTTCAAATTTCTGTGGTGGTGGAAAATGGGAGACATATGGATTGATCTGGCTTTATGAATAGGTGTGAAATTGGGGAGCAGGAAGATGCTTGAAAAATGTTGTATTTGAGCATTAGAAGGTATTGTGAATTATGTCTAGGGGTATGCAAAAACGTGTTTTAAAATAGAACTGGTATAGACTAAGGTGAGTTGTTCTGTAAAACAAAGCATGATTCTGTATTCCCCTGTGTGCTGGAGCGTGAATGGAAGGAGCTGATCGAGGCATTACTTTGTGGAGGGGCTCTTTCTCTCCTCAGCCATGAGCACTGATGCTGGACTAGTCTGAAGTGTGCTGTGCATGCCTCTGGATGTCCTGGAAGCACACACCTGAGATACTCACCCTTGCCAGGCAGGCCCTGCTCATCGCTGCTGGGTTTTGGAGGCTCCTCAGTGTCAGTAGAGCAGCTCCTGAGCCCAAACCCGTATTGAATGACTCTGTTTGCAAGAAAGTAATTCTCAAAGGTCTTGCAATCACTAAATGCAAAGCTGCCCTGGGTATGACCCAGGTATGCTGTCAGAGGAGATATTTCAGGGTGATTACTGGTTTGGTGTTGTTAAAAAGGACCCAGGGTGGTCTAAGCATAACAGATTGTTGTATATACATTGTGTGTTAGAGGCTTCCAGGGAGAGGGTTGTGAGACCTGTGTTGCCCTTAGAACAGATTAATGCAGTGTCTGTAGTTTGCCTGCTCACTTACAGGACCAATAAAGCAAGAAAGAAAAGGCTCTTAGATGAGGAAATTGGAGAGGAGGGATGATGGCAGATGATGGCAGAGGCTCATCAGAGGCACATCATTTTAGTCAGTGAGGGAGAAAAGGCAACACTTGATGGGGATGGATGCCTGTTGAATTATATGCAACCTTTAACATTTAGCAAAATAATTTCCCTGCTGATGTTTAACCAGGTCTCTCTGCTGCTTTGCAGTTTGTATAGTGCTAATTACAGCACTCTTGTGATGTGTAAAGATGCTGTGGATTAGTGGTGTGCAGAGCTGTGCCAGGATATGCACCTGATTCATGGAACTGTTGGAAGCAGTGTTTTCCAAGAGAATTTTCAGTCATAAGTTTTGAGATGTATTCAGGAACGTTTGAGAAGTGCTTAGGCCTGATAGAGTGTTTGAAGCTAAGCTTGAGAATTGTAATATTACAGATTCCAGAATATGAGTAATAGCTTTTGAACAGGTTATGTGAAAGTTTGGAAGATACATCACTAAATTATTGCTATTAATAATAAAATGAATATTACTATGAGTCATTTTTCACAGATGCTATGAAAAAAATAAATATACCTCTATTGCTGCATATTTTTTTGATAAAAATTCGGGAATTCATATTTCAGGGACACAAAGTGCATGGAATGGTTTTCACATGTAGGAGGAAATCAAGAGATTTAAGCACAACTAAACTTTGTGCAGAAGCACAAAGCACAGACCCTGCATGCTTCTGGCTTGTTCTGACAACGTGCCTGATACTTTCACACAAGTCTCTACAAGACTTGCTTTGGTCACAACCAAAATAACTGAGATCAATTTACTGACCCGTAATGAAAACCTCTGTGCCTTTGTAACTCTCTTCTGTTAGTCAGACACATTTCCTTCTGTACTAGCTGTGAAATCTCTCTTTGCTTAGTCTGGTGGAGAATTTTGATATTTGTTATGTTTCAAAATGTGTGTTCATAGAATCGGAATAGTAGATGTGAAAGGAGCGCAGGAAGTTTTCCAGAATCCATGCATCCCAAACCAGAATTATATATGAGAGAGTAGTTTCACCAGTTGGATTTTTTTTCTGTAGAATGTCTATCCCTATGTGTGCTGCAACTTCTCAGTGCAATGTGTACTGGTATTTCACTATCCTTCTTGTTAAAGTATTTCCCCTTTATTTGTTTTACTTCATTTAAATAGTTTTGTTTTTTCTCCTGTCCACAGAGAACAGATGATTCAATTCCTTTTTATATACTTGAAAATGACCCACAATTTTTGTAACTTATTTCTTTGCAGCCTCAGTTTCTTCATTTCTGCAAATCCAAGTGTTTTTTTTTTTTTGGTTTTTTTTTTTTTAAGAACTCTTGTGTGTATCCAGTGCTCTCCTCCCCTCTTGTTTTGGAAAGAATTTTTTACAGCAGCAGAGAGCATGGTTTGTAGTGCCATGACTATTCCACATCAATTCAGCTGTGGATTTATCATTGTTAAAGATGATGAAAGGTAACCAGATGTTTTGCAGGCTCCAATCTATTAATTCACTTCTCTGCAATATTGTTTGTTTCAGGCAGAATTGGAGATGGATTTAAAACAGGGCAGCATGTTTCCTGTTGCATTAAGATGTGAATTCTCTGTTGTGGTTCTTTTTTGGTAGGACTGGAATATAGGCAGCAGTTTGTTTTTTCCAATTTGAGTATAGACATTTGTGCATATTGACATGTATGGTTTTAAATGGCTTTTAGGTGTAGGTCTGCTTATACTAGTTGTTGAGATTGTTGCAGTTTTCATCTTGCCCTTTGTAATCTTTGCTTTCTCTTTCAGCTTTCTCTCTTTTTCATAACCTTGGTTGAGAATATTAGGGTTTTTCCAATTGCAGAAAAAAGTTCTGATGAGCTTTAATTTAATACATATTTCCATATTTCCATTTGATTGTTGTCCTTTATTGTATATTCCAGGATGTTTTCCCTGATGATGTTTTTGTACAGTCCTTACACTGATTTCATTTAGAGCATGTTCTTTGAACCTGCTTCCTGAACCTCACTTGTCATGGGGTTAAAAGCCATGCTAGAGAAATGACAAACACTATTGCCATCTCCTTTTAGGCACACCCCCTGGTCCTGTTAGAGAAAGAAAGGAGATTGCTTGAGCCAGCCCAAATTACTGTAACTTAACTTTCAGTTTTCTTTTTCTGTGATTGCAGTGAAATTTTCTTTTTAAAAGTTATAGTAAAACTTGTATTCCATTGCTCTTCCCTGTTTTCCTCTTTTTGTGGAATCTTCGCTTTAAGGATATATTATTTTTCCCTAGTTTTCTAATTACCTCATCAGTATTCCCACAGGGTTTCAGGTGAATCACTTGCAACTCTTGGGCTTGATCAGGGTAAGATGGGATGAAACTAAACAGGTTTAGGCAATTTGAAACATATCAGGTTGTCTTAAATATTCATCAGTGTGTTCTTTTCCAGTATTAATATGAAATCTTACAGTCTTTCTTGTTTTATTGCAACTGACCTTTGAAATAATGTCTGGAAAAAAAATTCAGTGAACTTATCTTTCAAAGAAGACTGACTAGAGGTTTCCATTTAATGCTCCAGCATATGTAGGTTTACGTCAACTTCTTCCTACTCTATCAATGTTTCCAGAACTTTTCTTGCAGTGTTTGGTATCCCTGGCTAATTCAATATATTTTTAATGTTTTGCTAGTGTTGATTTTTGTCCTTTATGTGTTTTACTTATTCTTTTATATTTAGTTCTGGTATTTGATGGAATTTCTATTTTGAATAGGCTACCTTCATTCTCCTAAGAAGGGAAGGAAATTTTTTATGATGAATCCATTTGGTCTTTTTCTCTCAGTTTCTCCCAGTGTGACTGTTTGTCATAGGTCACTCCGTGTTTGCCCAAGTCATCTTTCTCCAAGGGCATGATTTTTATTTTGGTGAAGTACAAAACCAAGCAAAAGGGCACCATGGCAGAGTAAAATGTGTGAGTCCAGAGGCATCTGTGTGCATTGGGGGCTGTAGCCTGAATGCAGAAAGCAGCAGCAGCAGTCCCTGGTAGGAGAAGCAGAGCTTGTCATTTGGAGAGTGCAGCCAGAGCTGTGGGCCTGATCTGCCCAGGAAAGGTGAGCAGGGCAGCAGAGGTGAGAGCTGTGCTGAGCTTTGTTTGGAGGTAAAACCTGTGGGTGCCCAACGTGCCACACTTGTGTTGAACTGAGGTGGCCTGAGGCATTTCTGGGGGGTTGGTTAGTGCAGAATAAATAGCTCCAAGGTGCACCATAGCCAGCTCTTGGTCTGGTTGGTACATCCCCCTGAGAACCACTTTGTGCAGAGCTGCACTCCTCCTTAAGCACAGGCAGCTCGGTGGGTGGTGAGCAGGGCAGGCCTGGGGCACGTGCTGGTTCTGCTGCTCTCTGGACAACTTCTGCTTTTCAGTGCAGTCCAGTCATGGTACAGCAGCAACAGGGAGAGTGGTAGATCTTTGATGTCTTCATTATTTGTGCTTAGCCTAATTTACAATGGCACTCCTCCTCTGTGGCCTTAGCCTGTTTATTCATTCATATGTGTTTTTGCTTGGCACTGCAACAAATTAAATGTTTTTGCTGACTGTCCTTAGCAAATATTTTTGATGATGAAACTGAGAAAATGGAATTGTTCAGAAATTCCCTGACTTAAAATGAAGACTAAATGAGTTACTAAATGTTTTTTTTAGCTTGTTACCCATTTGAATATTTCTGAGTATAGTAAGGCTTTTTTTTTCTTTAATGATTTAATATTGTGAGTAAATCATTACAACATGACTGTGCATAAAACTTCTTAATGAAGCAGTAGCACAGTGTAATTTAGCCAACTGTAGCTTCTCCATTTGATCTTTACTGTGATAGTAAACTGCAAATACAAAAGTATAATATTCTTCAGAGCACACATCCATGTGATTTAGAGAACTGTGGATGACATAAATAGAGGAGTAGTTATGTATAGCTATTATCCTAACACTCCTGTCCTCCTTTAACTGCATATTTCACCAAGGAACTGAAAGCAAAGAGGTTTCATAAAGATTTACGGAGTTGAAGTAGTGAGTCCTACGGAAGTTAATCTATTGGTGCAAGTATATACAACCATATTCCTGACAAAAAAGGTATCTCTGGCTGTAAGAACTGGAGATTCAGAGCAGTCATGTGGAAAGTGGAAAACAAGGCAGTTTAATTTTGACTATTTCTGGGGTTTTTTGTATACAAGACAGGCTGCTTTGATTTGTTGGCTGTGCTAAGTACACCATATTGTGATCATTTGGTTCTTGGCTTTCTCATAACTGGTATCATGAATTGTCTGCTCATGAAAAGCTAATGCCTTCTATTCATTTCAGTTAAATGTCAGTTTTTCCTTGTTGACTGAACAACAGGAAGGTGATAAACTTGTTACCTGTGGTATTTCTGATGAGCTGTTTGCTTTGTGGTTTGTGCCAACTATCAATTTGAAGCCTAGCATTCCTTTAAAAAAATTAAATATTTAACCTTTTCTAAAGTAGAAGAATCTGGAAAATTCTGAGCATTTTCTAAGTGATAAAATTGATTTTCTTTTAGGATTTGTTACTGACTAGGAAGACTTTATTAGAGTATTTGATTTTTGACATATGGTATTTGATGAACTGTACAGTCCAAGTATTTGATACTAGTGTATGGGGCCCTTGTTTGAAGTCCAGAGGTTCAAATCTTACTTTTTTCTGATGATTAGAGATGACACATAACAGCTGTTCTCTGTCCTACTGACAATCTGCCCATTTATTAGTCTACCAACTCCCACATCAGAATTATTTTGAATTAAACACCAGGTATGTCGCTAGTCCCGTGGAGGCTGGTGGTGTCACTCATGTTTTCAGAGACACTTCTGTGGGCATTTGCTGAATCAGAGCCTGAGTAAGAGCGTGATCTCAGTAGTGAGTAGGTGCAAAGTACCTCATGAATCAAGTCCCTTCTTTGTCTTAGAGAACTTATTCCTAAAAAATGCTCCTTAAAGAAAAAAAGAAAGGGTTTTAATGGCTTTGGAAGAGTTTTCTCCAGTCTCAATGGATAGATAGATAGATAGTCTGCGGGAAAATTCTGGAGAGGAACTGCCAAATAAATTATTATTTAGCCTAATGATAAAGTTTGGGTCAGTTCTTTGAATATAAATTAATCCTCATTTGAAGGTCATGCTGTGGCTGGTATTGTTTCCAGCTCAATGATTAAAAGCTTAGTCACTCTCTTCAGTTTCTCCTGGATTGGTGCCCTGTGTGTGGGAACTGAGTCTGAGCTTGACAGGGACCAATAGGCCAGGACATTGGTCTGTGTATTGATAAGGAGCTCTTACAAAAAGCAAGAGAGCAGTCACATTCATCTTTTGGGTCTGCTCTCTTTAAGAGGTGAAATAATCTGTTTTTTGAAGCAGGTTTTTTTCCACATCAAAAGTAGCTAAAACTTATTTTACTGATTTATCCTCTGGAGTTCTCATTTTCTCTTGTTCTCTGTATGTGAAGAACATTGAGAACTGAAAATCTGGGGAAACAAGGAGCTAGGCAGGCATTGTTTCTGTCTGGGTTTCTACCTCGGAGAAGAGTTCTGGGTGGTTCCTTTACTCTAGGCCCTTCTAACCAGAAGAGAAATGACTTCAGATGTTGGAGGTCAGAGCTGTCCCTGGTTCCCCAGCATTAACCTCACCCATGTCCCCCTTGGAGCAGGCTGGAGTTCAGGGAGCTTTCATTCCAGATGATTTTTTGGCAGGGGAACAACAGGCATATTTTAAACAGAATACAGGGCTTTTTGGAGCTGCCCCTCTGCAGAGCTTTCCAGGAGTTTCTAATGAGTCCCTGCAGGTTCCACTGAAGGGCTGATGTTATTAGCAAGGTTTTGCACACTGTGGTGCTCTCAGGGGAAGGAGGAGGAAACCTGCACTCTGTGTTGGGAAAGTCAAGTAGCCTCATTTGGGAATAATGATAATTGTCCCATTATTTCCAGAGGGCAGTAGGGAGTGTTGCAGTTCTTCCAAGCCTACAGCAAGACTGGAGTGTCTTGCACAGCCAGTGTGACCCAGAAGTTTCTCTGGCAGGACCTTGCCATCCAGGCGCTCTGCAGAGCTCCACACTCGTGTAGCAGCGCTGCCCTGCAGCAGCCAGTGAGGGCAGAGTGCCTGGACCCTTCAGGTAGACAGATAATGAGCTCTGCTCCTCTTCCATGTAATATATTGCCAGTTTGCTATGTAGTTTTCTCATGCTAATTGCCTGTAGATCCACTACACCACTAGTGGCATGTAGATCCACTTACACCACTATTCTTGTAACTTAGTGAAGCTGCGAGTTTAGCCAGGTAAGATAATTTTTTTTTTTTTTTTTTTTTTTGCTGCTTGTTGTGTAATTACTGTAAATGGTCATGAATGATTAGGAAGTTTCCTTGCAATGTAGCACCCATTGAATGCAACATCCAACTGCTACATGGAAATAATGTTGTTGTGTTAGGAAAAAAATCATCTTATAGAGATTGTAAATTGCTTTTTACTTGATTATCTTGAGAAGACTGTAATTACCAAAATTGTTTTCCAGGGCAACTGTTATTATGTGGTTGGCTTTTTGGCAGTTTTCTATTACTGTGGCATTAACAGGCTGAATCAGCAGCAGATGTGAACACATTTCAGTGACTTCCACAAACCTGAGTTTTCAGAGCTAGCTGTTTAATACACTGCTCAATAGAATTTCAAATGTTTTGAATTTGGGGCATTTTTCTTTGCTGAAATGATTGATGAGACTAATTTTAAATCTAGAAGTTGTCATTCTGTGACTGCTTAACAAGGACAAATTATTTTTGTCTAAGTTGGAGGAAGAGTGTCTAAGAAGCAGGAAAAATAGTTAATAACAGACATGCCACAGCTGCTGTGTGGGTGTTGTAAGATGAGTAAGTATACAGAATGCAGGTGTATACACTTGTTAAATAGCTTTTTTGGGTGGGTTTTTTTTGTTGTTGTTGTTGCTGTTAGTGTATGACAGTTTAACAGGAGAATGTTTTCCATGCTACACTTTTTACACTTTTAAAGTTTCCAGTTTGGTGATAATTCTGTAGAGAGAATGTGTGATGAAGAACATTAAAATTATATTGAAGACTTGGGCAATTGAAACAAATTCATTTGGTTTCAGAGGATGGTTCCCAAAAAACCCAAGCAATGCAACCCAAAATGACAGAAAAGCCTCAAGTAGAACAAAAAGCTCTCTAAAAAAAACCCCAACAATGCAGAAAGAGCCCCCAAAGGCAGGAAATACATGGCTTGGAATGAGATAGCAGTTTTTCCTGATGTTTGCTTGGTGTGGGAACTGCTTGGAGGGCAGGAGTGTTCAGCTTGCGGGGGTGTTTGGGAGTCCCCTCCCGTCCCGGGCTGTGGGGTGAGCGCTCTGTGCCCGGGGCAGCCTCCAGGGGTTGGCAGGAGCCTGGCTGGTGCTCTTCTCTTTGGGACACTGCTCCTTCCTTCTCCCTCAGCTGCTCCTGTGCCAGCTGCTGTTCTTCCATTTCTGTAATTGTTAAAAGGAGTGATGTTTCTGTGATTTTTACTGTTACCATTATTGGTGTCCTGAGAATGTCATGTGTGTTTAGCAAGCCTTCCAAAGATTGCTGCAGCCCCAACCACTTCCTGCTTCCTCCTATTCCATTCCTTTCTCCCCCTGGCCTGATGGTGGGAACATGAAGCTGAATGTGTGGCTGGAGTGATGGTTCCCTCTGCTGCCATGTTGATGTGCTCCTTCCCATGTTTCCCTTAGCTGTGAAGGACAGGAGCTGTTGCTGGTCCCTGTGTCCCTCCTGCTGGGTTCCCAGTGCCTGTGTGCTGAGGCTCTGGGCCTGGCTGCTGCTCTCAGTCCCACAGCCAGCTCGAGGAGGGACGTCTGCATCTCTGCTCTTACTCCAATCCTGCTCTGAGTGGGCCACCAACTTCAAATCCACTCTGGGAGGACATCAAGGAAACTTACTTTTAAAATATACAGTTACACAACTCATCTCACATTCCTGCTGAAAGAAATTTATATTAGAAATGTTGGAACTTTTTCCCTGAGCAAGAATAATGTCTTCAATATTGTGCAAAAATTGACTATTATAATGAAATACAAAAGATTTGTTCCCTTTCAGGTGGCAGTTATGCTTCTTAGTTTTGAAGATCAGGTCTCTGAAGGATTGCACTTTTTAAAAATTCTGTTCACTTTTCAGAAACTATGTTCTAATAATAATCTAAAAAGTAAATTGATTAGGTAGTCATTGAGTGTGATTTATCATTTTAACAGTGAGGTATTGTCTTACAAAAAAAGTTTTAATGCTGCATTAATATGTCATAAGAATGATCTAGAAGAAAGGAAACATTTCAGAAAGGTTATTTTCATGTTAAATAAACTTTGCAAGACAAAAGAACTCTACTGCAGTTTTTATATAAATGGAATTCACAGTCCTGAAACTATAAGATGATATGTTTCAGCAACCCGAGAAATTACAACACTCATCCAGAATTGTAAGTGAAAAGTACTATAAATACTTGTAAGCCTTGGGATTTGTGAGTGTGCTGCAAACAAAAGACTTGAGACGGTAATGAGAGGAAAGTAATTACATTGAAACTAATTGGGCAATACTTAGCTAGTCAATGAAAGAAATGTCTAAGCCAACTCTTAAAAGAGCAGATCCAGAAATATAAAAGAAGACTGTTGATGTTTATGTTGTGGTCATTTATTCACATTTTTGCAAAGGCTTATGTAGTACTTCCCACTTGGCCTGAGAAGATTTCTGATTTAATCTGTGTTTAATCAGATTGTGACACTGTAAAACTATGGGATCATTGGCAATGTGGGATTCATCTCAGAGTGGCTGCTCATGAGAAGCTCACAGTAGCACCAAGTCATGATGCTTGAGCATCCAGCCCTTGCTGGACACATGAAGCTAAGTTTCTGTATGAAATGGGGGAAAAATAAGTATTTAAGTCCTACATGTGAGAAATTACTTGGTCTTGGGAAATCTGGTACTGCACAAGCTGACTTTCTTAGCCTCGTTTTGCTAATGGGGCCTTCCTAGGTGAAATCTAAAATACTGCATTATTTTCTGGGAGTAGTTTCAGTGCTGGGTGCTGACCTCTGTTCCTGTCTACCAAATGTTATTTTCTTCTTTGACACACAGCTGGAGAGACAAAAAGAGTCTTGTGCAGAGAGAGATGGGCCAGAGAATCTGAGCTTTCTGTGTTCTGTCACTTGGGGGTGTTGGAATGCCTTTCTTCTCCTGGGCAGGAGGGGCTGCTGTGTCACCTGTCAAATCCCATGCCCTGAGAAGATCTCGGGCTGCCCAAGACACGATGACTGTGTGTAGTGCTCTGCCATACCTGCTCATAGCTCTGCCATACCTGCTGTTCCTTCTGCTTGGCGCCTTTAGGGAGTCCCCTACCTCTTCCCTGTCACCCTGATTCTTGAGTTTTCTAAAGCCTTCTGAGTTTACATTCTATTGGGAAACTTTCCCACACAGTTTCTGTAAATAACATGTTGTTTTGCATTCCTTCATGGGGGTGGAGAGACTTGATGTACTAGTGGTTTGTCCAATGTCTTTGGAGAGGTGGCCCATTCACTCTCCAATCCACTGTCACCTTTGGAGAAGTATAAAAGTTAGAGTCAGAAAATAAACTTTCTCTTTTACCTTGAAAAGTGGCAGGTGGCTCGCGTTGTGCTTTCTCGTGTCCTATAGCGACATTTCCCTTCATTTAGCATCCCTGCTCTGTAACTTAGTTTTCATCCATGTTCTCTTCCTCCTCAGTCTGTTCTCTGCAAGTACCTTTCCCCTCAAATTTTGCTTCCTGTAATATGATTTGGATGCAAGGTCTGACAGTCAGTCTCTTATTCTTGAGAGCATGTGGAGAGTGTGTGAGGGCTGGAGGAAATCCCTTTTTTAGGCAGTCTGGTGAATGAAGAAGCTGCTGCTGTGTGATGTGCCCACATGGGTGTGGAGCCTTTCCTCCCCCAGGCTCAGCAGGGAGGTGCTGTGCCCCAGAGCTGCCAGGGCTGCAGGAGGGAGCAGCACAGGGGCTTTTGCAGGCACCTGATGGAGCACTCCACAGCAATGGCCAACGTTTTGCCAGGAGACTGTAAATCACCAGGTGAGGAGTAAGAAATGTGCCTACTGGTGGTGAGTAGGCTTTGGTGAGATGTAGACAGAAAAAATAGAAGAGAAAAAATAGAAGCGAAAAAAAAATCCATCAGGCCTCCAAAGACTTTAATGTGGCAATTACAGAGAATTGCTTTAATTCTGTACAATTTTGCTTCAATTCTGTGCAAAATAGCCAAGCTTTGCACTGAGTGAGTAATTGGAAGAATAGTATGTGATTGCTTCAATACCAAGGCTTATAATTAGCAGGGAGGAATAACTTACTTTCTTTAAGAAGAGTTTTTAAAACCAATTTAGAGAAAATTGCTTTTTCACATTGAGTTTGTGACACAGAGTTAAAGTTAAGAAGTATTCTCAGTTGGACAACCAAATAGGGAAGAGCTGGGGATACTGTTTCTGCTCCTTCACCTGTCAGAGCAGTCCCTCAGGACCATGGATCCTGAGTTTTCTTCTCTCTGACCATTACTTTGTAATGTTTTGTGCTTTATATTTATTATTGCTATTTCAACTTCACGTGATATCAAAGGAACCAAATCTTAAATCAATTGTTCCAAAATAACCCACAAATAGTGTATTTTCTCCAGAAAATACTGCTCAGGCTTTATTAAGATGGGGAGAATGCTTTCCATAGCCTTTAACCTGAAAGTGCTTGAACCCATGTTTTCTCTGAACAAAAAACCCCATCAAATAAGGAAAAATCAACTGCCCTTTTCAAAGATCTGATGTGAGAAATTTTAGCCCAACCTATTAATTTATCCAAATTAGGAACTGGTGAAAGCAGGGGTTTTGTAATGGAAAATGTTACACAAGTCAGTGCAAAGTAAGCCAATTTTTTTCAGACTTATTTTCTCACCTGCAATTTTTTCTTTATTAAGTTTCTCCAAACTTTACTGGAACTTGAAGTTCTGTGTGGAGAGGGGATGGGGGAGAGATCTATTAAAATAATGTCATGTGAGGTAATACTTACAAACAGGTTTTGTTTTTAGTGTTGTGTGTCTGACACAGGACTAAAGCTGAATTCTGACCAGACTGAAGGGCTTTTATGTGACTGAACCTCTGATAGGGCGTTCGGTTTGGAAAATGGAAATTATGTATTGAAACTTCTGACTTTCTGCAACAAAAATTGTAATGAAATGCCTTATTTCAGACCAGTATACTTCAGCTGGATTTTTTCATGGGACTTGAACACCTTATTTCTTACCTATTTAGAGATCAAGGAAACAGCATTTACCTACTTTACTGCTACATAAAAAATGCACTTTGGGGAGACCTGGAAGTCATTGAGTCAATTAAAACTGTAAAAGTTCGATCAGTTCAACTATAAAAATTTGAAGCTGACTTATAATTTAAATTGGAGGTTTAAACCACTGTTAACAGACAATAGTCTCTTAATAAATGTACCAGGCAATGCAGTCCCATACTGATCTCAGTCCTGGAGCTGTTTGTAATGTCTTCAGCAAATCTGAATCCTTGTGGCTCCATGGATTTTGAAATGACTTGTGTTAGTAAGGATGTTAATAGAGATTGTGGGGTGTGTGTGTTTGTTTGTTTCAGTAAAAACAACTGTTACAGTGTCTGTTGTCTGGAAAATGTCAGAAGTTCTTCCCCTTTGCTGATTTGTGTGCACAAGCTGATGGAAGGTACTTCCTTAGTGAAAAATTCAGATCTGCTTCATCCCTAAACAATCCCTTGTTTTGTGTCCACAAATTAGCAACCATTTATAGCTCTTGAGTGGATATGTGAATTTGGGACCCAGAACTTTGAAATGTTTCCATAAAATGAATGACGTTGTGCACTTTGTAGATAGCAGTTACAGTTGATTCCATTTTTACAGGTGCTGTTATGTATTTACAGTGTATTGGGTCAAACTCTCGGGCAGGTCACTGTGCTGTGAAGGGGTTACAGGCTGCTCTGAGGCATCAGGAGCAGTAGGACTGTGGGACATGGTGCCTGTCAGTACTGTTGGTCAGGATGCAACCTGAGAAAAATCCAACTGTGTAAACCTTTGCCTGTAAGATTTGCTGCTGTGGCTTTGTGTGGCATGTGCCTGCTGTGTAGTGTAAACATCTCATCAGAGTGCTGCCCTTTTCTCATCTTCTCAAAGCATTTGCTATGTAAAACATAAGCTAATCCTCAGCTTGTTACGTGTTTATTTTACCAAACTCTTTTGGCGTTTATACTTTTTGAATTGAGTTTAACAGTGGTAAGAATTAAATGGTGTTCTGCACTGATGTGCCACCAGGTGTTGGGGAGGGTAGATAAATATGATTAAGAACCACAATGGTACAGCCAGGACGAATATAACGCCCCCTACTGGCTGGACAATTACCCTCACCTACAGCGGGGTCCAAAAGCCGAATGGACTCTTCCATGTCACCCCCCAGAATGTATGGTTCACCCCACATCTGTAACCCTCCCCTGAAACATCAGGTGCCTGTGACCCCATTGGCCCAGGTCCTGTTCCAGCCCACCCTGGAGCCCCCCTTGATAAGGGGTCTCCAGGGGGCTGGACGCCCTCTTGGATCTTCCCTTGCCCTCCTGGAGAGTCCTCCGGGAGTCCCTGCTCCCTTGTTGTCTCTCCCCTCCCCCATCACCCGAGGCCCAGCCACGTGCTGTGTCTGGCAGCTCGAGGCAGAGCCTCAATGTATCCTGAATAAACCTCATCCCCCAAGAGCACCACAGAGATCTCGCCTGAATCTGTCCGTGGAATACAAATACACGTCGTTACAGACTGGCGCCCATCGTCGAATACGAACCCACGGTGACCTGCAACTGCACCCGTCTGGATGCTTTCCAGCTTTTCTACCTGTAGGACACCTTTCCATGGACACTAACTAAATAACCAGGTATTTCCTCGCCATCGTAATCGCGAGCACGGCATTCTGCTGCTAGGCAGTAACGAACCGGAGCTCTTTAAAAAGTCCCGAAGCCGTCGTACAGCTCAGCGACTCGTTACATAGTAGCGAGCTATTAGAGCCCTTATACGACTTCTGGCCATTATTCTCCGAGCACAAGAGATCGCCGCGATTCCGCGGCGACCCAAGGCTTTGTGACGAGACTTGCCGCACCACGTGGCCACGTACACAAAGCACAGGCGAGCACTGCTGAGCACTGCCCGCGCTGAAGCTCTGGAAAAAACCCCGCGGTGACCTCAGCACCGACTGCAGTAAACGTCGGACCCTGACAGAGGATCCCGCTCCTGCGACATCGAGGTGAGCCACACTGGTTTAAAAATGGGACAGTCCCACTCTGCAGCTGATAGAGATCTCTATAAGCAACTTAACCACTTATTACGTAGCCATAATAGTAATTTGCCTAAAAAAGAGCTACGAAAACTCCTAGAATGGATCTTACTTAAGTTCCCATATGCCGAGCGCTCTGCTGTGTTTTGTGGAGACTTTTGGGAGTCCGTGGGACATACACTGTTTAACGACATTTCACTGCGGGACCCCTATGCTTGCGACTTATTTCCTGCTTATAAAGTGTTAGCAGAACTCTGCGCTTCTCAAAAGCCGCAGATAGCAGCCAAACCGCTCCCTGCCGTGGCTCAACTATCTTCGCCGGACTGCCCCCCCACCCCGCGCTGCGGCGAGAATGCCGGCGAAGCTGCTGGCGACTCGCCGGTTTCTGAGCGAGCGGCGCTCCCTGCCGCAGCCGCCCCCCCCCCACCCCGCAACCCAGAACCCGCCCTTGCAGCCACCTCCTCCCCCCCAAACCACTCCGCGGGCCCCGCCTCCCCCCCGCCCGGCCCCCCAGCATTGCCTGTCCCGGCTATGATGGCTACTATAGCCGAACTTTTACAACATCAAACAACAGCTATTTTACAAGCACAAACCCAGTCAATGGCTATTTTACAAGCACAATTTCAAGCGTCAGCTGCGATTTTGCAAAAGCTGCAGACGCTCGCCTCCGCAGCCGCCCCCCCGACCCGCCCGGAAGTCCCCTGGTCCGGCGAACACGCCGGCCAGGCGCCGGCCCTGGGCTGGGCGGCCCCCACTCCCGGGGCCACGCCCTCCCTCCCGCGCGGCCCTAACCCCGCCCCCGCGGCCACGCCCTCCCTCCCCCGCAGTCCGGACCCCGCCCCCACTCCCGGGGCCGCCGCCCCCCTCCCCCTCGGCCCAGACCCCGCCCCTGCAGCCGCGGCACCGCCCGTCCTTCCCAGGGACGCCCCGGCTCCCGGCGCAGCACCCCCGCTGCCCGCCCGCCTCCTGCACTCGCGGCCGGACCCCCCGGCAGACGCAAACCCGACGCCCCCACCCCCCCATCCCCCCGCGGCGCCGCAGCCCCTGCCTCTGGCTACAGAACCCCGGAACCCCCCAACGCCGGCACCACTTCCTGGTTTGCCGAAACCATCATCATATCCCTCCGCATCTCTCCCTCCGCCGGATCTTCAGACTGCCACAGCACCCAAAGCCACATATACAAAAAATCCTTCCGAAAATGCCAGCCCCCCACAAGTGCTGCTGCCCACGACCTCCACCCCCCCTGCTCCTCTGCCTCATCTGGCAGCAGCCCCTGCCTCCCACACTACCAGCTTCTCACCACACCCTGACGGAGACACCATGCCTCGACAAGGTGAACGCAACAATGTTACTGCAGCTTCTACAAACAAAGAACAGACAGAGAACTATGTTACCCCTGCAAACTCTAACCTTTCTATCCCAGTCTCACCAAATTCTCAACAAAGTGCCAGCAATCTTCAACTGAAAAACTGCCCTGAAATCAAATATAATAGCTGCAATGACAACAGTCTGCACCCCCAAGCCTTGCAAGTGCTACACAGCCAGCGAACAGCTGTCCCCTCTCAGGAAGTGAAAGAAGTCCTACCAGTACTCAAGGACAGTGGTATCTCCTTTTCCTATCTCACACCACAGTTAAAAACTACCATAGAAAATACACGCCAAACCCTAAAACGAATCTTACTTCTAAAGGAAGGGCGAGTAGATCAGGCTACACCTCAAAAGAGGTTGAATAAGGCTCTATATGCTCACAATTTTCTAAGTAGCTCTGCAGGAGAGCCTCGTCTCCAAATTTATAGACATTTCCTGAACACAAAAAAAGTAAAAATAAAAGGGTACCCCCCAGCTTTACCCAAAATCTTAAATTCAGGACATATACAAAGTCCACACAGTCTTCTAACGTGGGGGAAAGGTTTTTCTTGTGTTTCCACAGGTGGACAACTCAAGTTGGTCCCAGGAAAGAATGTAAAGCCTTACCACGCATCGAAATCTGCTGACACCCCCACACCAGACAGTTCCTCTACAAGCACAAGCCAAGAAGCCAGCACCCAGACCTGAACCACGCTGCGTCATCGAGAGAAAAATGGACTTTCTATCGTTTAATGCGTGCATATTGTTTTTGTTCTTCTGTTTCAGTTTTTATATTGAAGTTTTACTTATAATTCAACCAAAGACAAATGCCGAGTAGCTTTAGCCAAGCCTGCAAGCTCTAAGACCACCTATATATCTAACACAAACCCTAACAAACCTTTTTCAACCCGTTTAATTATAAGACCTTTTTCAAAAAATTCTGACAATGCCTCCCCTACTATAATCAGTGATTTAATAACAATAAAGCCATCTCAGCTACACAGTTGACTTAATGGTTCGAAACTTGCACCTTGGCTAAAGGAACTCTGTAAAATAAGCTTGACTGTTTCAGTAGCAATAAGTATAGTTCTAGTAACAATACCCTGTACACCTCCAAGTGTGCAGAAAATAGTTGTTAAATCAATATTTAATATTTCAAATGGTTCAGTGAAAAAGGGGGAGATGTTTGGAAGGGTAGATAAATATGATTAAGAACCACAATGGTACAGCCAGGACGAATATAACGCCCCCTACTGGCTGGACAATTACCCTCACCTACAGCGGGGTCCAAAAGCCGAATGGATTCTCCCATGTCACCCCCCAGAATGTATGGTTCACCCCACATCTGTAACCCTCCCCTGAACCATCAGGTGCCTGTGACCCCATTGGCCCAGGTCCTGTTCCAGCCCACCCTGGAGCCCCCTTTGATAAAGGCTCTCCGGGGGGCTGGACGCCCTCTTGGATCTTCCCCTCTCCTCCTGGAGAGTCCTCCGGGAGTCCCTGCTCCCTTGTTGTCTCTCCCCTCCCCCATCACCCGAGGCCCAGCCACGTGCTGTGTCTGGCAGCTCGAGGCAGAGCCTCAATGTATCCTGAATAAACCTCTTCCCCCAAGAGCAACCAAAGAGATCTCGCTTGAATTTGTCCGTGGAATACAAATACACGTCGTTACAACCAGGGAAGATGAATAAAATTTCTTATCTAAATGGCATCTATGTAAGGATAATTTCTAATTTTAATAGGAATGTTAAAAGGAAGAAATCAAGTTCTGTATTTGCAGCATTTCTTGACAGATAGTGATGCTATAAATTATACAGTTGTTCTTCCTCTGTATGGATTTTGTAGTACTCACAGCAATTTATAGGTCTAGAGTGCAGCTGCTGGAAGTAATTTATTCTCAGTTCTGTATTAAATCTATCACATATAATACATTAACATTCAGTTCAGAGCTCAAGGGCTTAATGGCTGCTTCTTTCTCTCTCTGAGTTTCTGTTCTGATGGTGTTTGCAAGGTATGCAGAAAACAAAATTAAAAAACTTAAATTGATATACAGGAAAAAAAAGGGGGATTGTCCATGATAAATACTTGAAAGCAGCTCATTTTGCAGTTTCAGCTGAGCAGTGAAAACAAACCCTGCTGTTAACATTGCTGAAATTGGTAATGCTAATAAGCTTGTTTTGATGGATTAGCACTTCAGTGGTGTTTGCTTGAGTGACGCTCTTTACACACGTCAATCGGACGTGTCTGCGAGTTGGAGACACTTAATATTCCCTGCAGTTCGGTTTGGGTTCATCTTAGGCTCTAGGAGGCTGTCACTGATTTACTTGATTCAGCCTGTTTTAGTTGTGGGTTTTTTTTTAATTAGGAAAAAGAAAAGTACATTATTTTAAATATTTCTGAGTTTGACAGAAGAATTGGGGTAAAGGCCACCAAGATTTATTGAGCATATAATCTGTGAGGAAAGAGCAGGTGGAACAGACTGCCTTATATAAGTGCTGTACCTGTTTATTGCTGGTGATTTCCCATCTTTCATAATAAGACAATAAATGTAGGAAAACTGCTTGTTCTGCTTGAAATGAAGAGAAACTTGTACCTGGGGGAACTTGAGCTGATACTGGAGAAGAGATCCTGAGCTTTTTGTGGCAGATGTAATATATTCTGGCATGATCAATTACATGAAAAGATGACTTGAACAGGCTAAATGTGTAAGAGTTGTTTGTTGTCTGTTAAACTGTATCAGTGAAATTGGTTGTGGACCCTGTATGAAGTGATCTGCCAGCAGTAATAATTTACTTAGGCTGTTTGTAGGTAGCCTAGTACCACTAAGGCAGAGAATGAAACAAGTTTTCAATCCAGTAAACGTCCCCAAATCCCTTCTAATTCTAAAACCTCAGAAAAGAAGCAAGTAAAATAATCACATATGGTGTTATGAGAGCTTAATAAAATCATGGGAAAAATAGTTGTGGAATAAGGCCATTCTGCTGCATTTTTCAGTGAGTCATCTTCCATTGAAAAAAGTCCAGGCCAGAACATTTCCTGAAAGCTTTAACAGCTTAGTTAAAGCTTCCAGATGTGATAAGACCTTCTGAAGGTTCCTACCTTCTGAGCTCTCTCCTTGATGAATGATTCCTGCTCTAGTTCTAGGCAAGCTCGCTGGTGACAAATGTGACTGTAGCTGTACTAGGTGAAGAACTTTGTGAGCTAATACATTAATTCTTATAGGGATAAAACTGCTTTGCTACCTTCCCAAATCAGCTACTTCATCTAGGAGACTGCAGGGTAACAGCAGGGTATTGGAGTGCAGGACCAGACCCTGAAATAGCAGATAGAGAAGTGGCAGCAAGGATTGCTCCATCATCAGTAAATGGGGTGGAAGTTGCCAGAGCATGGGGGAGACAGAGTATTGTGCAGTAGTTGCAATGTGATGCAACCAAATCATCAAAAGAAACTGCATCCTTCCCTGTCTGAATAACAAATTCCTGGAAGACTTCAGTAAATTGCAAGAGCAGAGGTGTTATCCAGTCATGGCTTTGAATGAGGTAACTTTGCTGTTCTGTGGTATTTTATATCATTCCTGTATGATGAGTAGTAAATAAGTATTGATACAGAGAGCGAGTCCTGCTGGGAACCTCAGTCCTGTGAATCCCTTCCCTGCCTGCTCTCAGTTATGGTTTCATAAAGACTGCTGCGTTGCCTTAGAGACTGAGGGTATTACTGAAGGCTTAGGCTTATGGTAACACTGATATGCATTTGTACTATAACACTTGATATTTTGTGTATTCATGCATGTGATGCAAACTGCCTACAGTTTTGGCCATACAGTCTGTATCCTGTGTGTGCATATGGTGTTTCTGTGCCCTGTACATGCTGTAGTATAGTGATACCATGAGACACTAAGAACTGCCAATGATTTCTCATGTCATTAAAAATGAGTTTAGAGACCAGGTCAGGCTTTTGTATTAAAAAGTTGGCTTGGAATTCCTCACAGTCAAGCACATACTATGATCGTGCTTGGTAAGGATAGACTGAGTAGTGTTTAAATTGCTGTGAATGCATGTAAGGGAACCTTTGGTCAGTGCAGCACAGCTCTATCATCTAGTGGTGTTTCATTTGTGCTGACAAAGCCTTTATCCTGCCAGGTGTTTCCCCCACTGTTTATTTGTGTCACTTTTTTGTATATGTCATCAGTTCAGAGGTATTTAAAAGCCTTATGTGGAAGAAAGGAGCCACCAGGTCATGCTGTTTGCAACTTGGCAAATTGAGTATTTTGTAGAGCAGGCAGGGTCAGGTTTATGAAGCTGATACCAGGTGATCCCTGCTAATGGTAAATGCTTATCTGAAAAAGGTGCTGTGGGATGCTCCCTGAGGCAGGGCTTCAGCAGCCAGACATGGACATGGGCAGGAGCCGGGTGTAGCCAGGCTCAGCCACAGTCAGGTCCTCAGGGAGCTTTGGGGTGCTGAGGCAGCTCCCAGGAGAAGCTGGGAGGTCAGTCCATGGGTCAGGTGAGAGCCCAGGGCTGTCTCAGCAGTGCCCTGGTGACTGTGCCAGCTGGAGCTCAGGAGTCAGACTGGCAGGGGCAGCTGTGGCTGAGCTGCAGCGTGGTGCCCCTGTGGCATGGCTTGGAGAGGGACTGGAGGTGCCAGGAGCCTGGCACCCCTGTGGTGGGGCTTGGAGAGGGACTGGAGGTCCCAGGAGCCTGGTGCCCCTGTGGCGTGGCTTGGAGAGGGACTGGAGGTCCCAGGAGCCTGGCACTCATGTGTCATGGCTTGGAGAGGGACTGGAGGTGCCAGGAGCCCGGCGCACCCCTGTGGCATGGCTTGGAGAGGGACTGGAGGTCCCAGGAGCCTGGCAGCCCTGTGGTGGGGCTTGGAGAGGGACTGGAGGTCCCAGGAGCCTGGCACCCCTGTGGTGTGGCTTGGAGAGGGACTGGAGGTCCCAGGAGCCTGGCACACCCCTGTGGCATGGCTTGGAGAGGGACTGGAGGTCCCAGGAGCCTGGCACACCCCTGTGGCATGGCTTGGAGAGGGACTGGAGGTGCCAGGAGCCTGGCACTCATGTGGCATGGCTTGGAGAGGGACTGGAGGTGCCAGGAGCCTGGCACCCCTGTGGCATGGCTTGGAGAGGGACTGGAGGTGCCAGGAGCCTGGCACCCCTGTGGCATGGCTTGGAGAGGGACTGGAGGTGCCAGGAGCCTGGCACTCATGTGGCATGGCTTGGAGAGGGACTGGAGGTCCCAGGAGCCTGGCACTCATGTGTCATGGCGTGGAGAGGGACTGGAGGTGCCAGGAGCCTGGCACACCCCTGTGGCATGGCTTGGAGAGGGACTGGAGGTGCCAGGCCGTGTGGCACTGGGGCTGCAGGGCCCTGGCTGGGTGTGGGTGTGGGTGCAGCTCCCAGCTGAGGCTGGGCAGAGCCCTGAGGGGTGGAAGCTCTCACAGGTGTGTAAACAAGCGTTCCCTTGGCAGAAGTGACACAGCTGAGGGAGAGCTCCTGTCAGTGTCACCCCGAGGCGTTTTTCACTTGCTTTTGTTGGTGAGATACTTTCTCCCACTGAAAAGGACGACAATACTTACGAAATTTATTATCTGGAGCCTTGCCCAGATGAACAGTGCATGAATGCACTTGGAAGAGTTTGAGCTTTATTATGTCTTTGAATCAGCAGCTACGCACGATTTGGCAGTCACTTCTGACTGAAAGCTGAATGCTATAGCCCAGGTTTAAGCTGTGATATAAAACGAATGCTTTTGTCCCCTATTTCAATAGTAGCGTGAAATTGTGGAGGTTTGTGTGCCTGTGTTTTTCCTGGGTACAGAATTTGGTTCAGCAATATCTGTCTCTGCAGAGAGCAGGCTGGTACTGCAGTGCGCAGTGAAGCTGCAGCTGGTGCAGAATCCAGCAGTGTGATTTGTACCCACGGTGATCCCAGCCCCTGTGAGCTGTGCTGATGGGAATGCTCAGTGAACAGGAGCTGCCTTCTGGTGTATTGGGCTGTCAAACCTTAGATGTATGATTTGGGATAAAGAACAGGGGTTTTTTTTTCCTCCTTTTTTTTCTCCTTATTGTAGTAGTGCAGTCAAAGCTTAACAATGAAGGTACTTTTCAAATTCTTGAAAGTCTTCTTGTCCATTCACTGGGTTTAGGTGGAACAATCCAGAGCTGGAAATCTATGATTTTCCATTCATTTTCCATTCTTGTCATGGACAACCAGATACAAGGAAGACACAGCAGGACTGGGACAGCAGCCTGGGGAAATGTTACTATAGGATCTCTTGGATTGGCAGTGGCAGGAAATGGGATTGTCTTTAATCTCAGCTGGTCTCACATGACATAACTGATTTAGTGTGGAAGAACACATACTAGTGTGTGGACTATGTTCACTAGTCTAAAAAGAAGTTGGAATAAGAAGAAAGTGATAAACCATGAAGAAAAAATAAAATAGCCTGAAGTGCAGTAAAGTAGCTGGGTGAACTGCAGATATTTGTAGAGACTACCTTACCCCTTCAAAGAACTAGTTCATTATTCTGATAATCCACATGTGCAGAACTTTGATAGCAAATTCACTCAATCTTAGGGTTTTTTTTTTTTTTGGTCCATGTATGCAAAAGATTAGACTAAGATTATTACATATTTCTTTTTTTTTCACATGAAAAATCTCAAGGACTAATTTCTTCCTCAATATGGAAAGGAATAACGGTTCCACAGCTTCTTTGGGGGCTCACCAAGCTCACCAACAAAGCTAACCAACAAAGTAGTGATGAATTTCATAGGTCTGAGTATTTTTTTTAAATTTAACATGTGACTGAACAAAACTGGGGCTCTTGTAGGAGAATTTATCAATGCCATGACTCTGAATCTCTCTACAGTATTGTGTGAAACAAAAACATTAATTTACTGAAGGTTTCCAGAAATTGTCACTGGCTGCTCTTACTGACTTTGTGCTACTGGCTTGCCAGTTTTGGTTTTCTTATGAACATCTCAATCCTGGTTAGACAGGACTATTTTAGAGGGGAAAAGTAATTTTAAAATGCTTTTGGGTTTGAATGTTTGCATATGATGTGGCAGAGTAAGAAATCGTTCATAATAGAAGGCAGTTAGGCTGAAGTGTTGCATTGACTTTCCATCGTATCTCTGTGTCTGTGGCTTCCTTGTAGCACAGGAGAGAAGAGGGCAGTCTGCTGTCTCCTAATAATTGCAGGAAAGATAGATTCACTAATTAGAACCAGAGTCAGTGTTTAAATAACACTTCTTTTCTGAGCAAGTCCAGTGCACTGGACAAATTGCAGCTGCTTTACTGAGGTTGGACATGCAGTAGCATTTAGATTTGAGCACACTGGGCAATAAAATCATTCTTGCACAGTGGCAATTCATTTATATATTTGCTTATTAAAAATTTAAAAATACATTATGTGTTCATACACTGAAGAAAACAGTTTTCTGATTCATGATCAGTTAGTTAAACTATTGTCTACTCCTGCTTAAGACTACATCTCTTTCATTTCATTTTGTTTGCTCTTTTTTTTTTTTTTTTTTTTTTTTTTTTTTTTTTTGTTACTATAACCCCAAGATTTCTAAGTTAGCCTGAGGAAGTAAGATGCAATCCTATGTCCAATGCATATCTTGGAGTAAATGAGATTTTAAAAATACAGGACTGGTTCATTTAATATCAAATGCTCTTCAGTCATAAGCTTAAAGACTTCATGCAGTGAGAAGTGGATACTGGGATGCTTTTGTAAATAATGCATATAGAGCCTGATGCAATGCAAAGGAAAATAATTAGACTTCAGATTGCCTGTGGGGAGGCTGTGAGAAGTTTTGTATGCATTTACTTGTTCATTCTTCATTGTGCCTCTTCTCATCATTTGAATCTGGTGCCACAGGCTCAGATGTGCTATTTTCCCTATTTTATTTTTCCTCTGAATTTAACTGTCTCCTTCACCCAAGCCATTTCACAAGTATTTATTAGTTTTATTTTCAAAGGGACACGATGCAGAGGAAACAGGGGAAAATGTCTGTAGTAAAACAGGATGAGGCAGGAGGCTCCATACAGCCTGATGCCGACTCTGTGATTGTTCCAAAGTCTGTAATTTCAGCTGGCCAAATAGCAGTGCCATGATTGATTCCTGGAGCCAGTTCAGTTGGACTGGGGAGTTCTGGCAGCTGGGTGTCCCTTGTTTCTGCTGATGGGAGCTTTAGGGTTTCAAGGAGCTCTGGGTGGAGGAGGGAGGAACAAGATGGGTGTGATAAGATCCCCGAGGGCTTTAAGTGTGTAGGCAGTAGAGACAGAGGGGAAGCAGACCCCTCCAGCACCTCAAGGTGGCTTCTCTCAAGCAGGTTTTTTATTTCCACACCTTCCATGCTTCCCCTTTCTCGGGAGTGCAGGACTGGTGTCCCTGACCTGCTGTTCCTTTCTGCAGTGCATTCAAGACGGAGGCTGCTGGGGCAGGGAAACAAATAGAGGAAATTTGTTCAGATGCAACAACTGTGGAATGCCTTAACTCTGTGTGCACCTCTGTCCTTCTCTATTGCCACTGAAGAAAGACATGGCTAGGAGGAAAGACAGCTAATTTCCAGGGCAGTTTTCCTTTGAGAAAACAGTTTTCTCAGAGGAAAACTGCTTAAAAATGAACAAAACACAGACAGTTCATAGTTGTAAGACACACTAAAAATGGTGGTTGTTTTACACATACTTTGTTCATTTCTCTTGATGTAATGATGATTCAATTGTAACTATTGGTACAGTCTGTTTTCACAAGCTTTGATGAATTTAACTTGATGTTTCCTTAAGCAGAGTAGAGACAGAAATGAAAAAATGTTTATACGTGTCAGTTTTGGTGTGCTTTTGGAAATAAACAGCGTGTTCTTTTGCTGGCAGGATTTGAAATCTAGCAATCAGCGAGATGAAATTGCTGCAGCACGTGTATCCCTGAAGGAAAATTCTGCTTTCCTACATTCAATATGTTCAGCTTGTTTGGAACATTCAGATGTTGCATCCCTTACAGCCAGCAAGGATTCAATTTGCAATGAAATACAGAATGCTCTCAATGTAATTTCTAATGCTTCCCAAGGAGTTGGAAATAAAGTGGAGCAACCTCCATCTAGCACAGCTACTCTTGGAAGTGCACTTGATGAGCTTGAGGTATGTAAACATGTGACATGACAATATTTCTGGAAAAAAGTTTTTAAATTTTTTAATAACTCTTGGTATCATAAATGATGAGCCTAAAGGCATTAAAGACTGTTGCTCTGCTTAGTCCTAGTCTAAATAGTATCACTTGAAATTATTTCATTGAGATGGTTCATTGAAATTATTTCATTTTCTTCAGAGGAGTTTGGAATTAAAGCTTCATGTGTGTTCAGTATTTGGCACTCTTCGAACAGAGGGCAGAATTAGCTCCAGTTGTGTCACTTCTGCTTGAGACAGGGTTAACTCCAGTTGTGTCACTGCTGCTGGAGACAGAGTTAGCTCCAGCTGTGTCACTGCTGCTGGAGACAGAGTTAATTCCAGCTGTGTCCCTGCTGCTGGAGACAGAGTTAACTCCAGCTGTGTCACTGCTGCTGGAGACAGAGTTAGCTCCAGCTGTGTCACTGCTGCTGGAGACAGAGTTAACTCCAGCTGTGTCACTGCTGCTGGAGACAGAGTTAGCTCCAGCTGTGTCCCTGCTGCTGGAGACAGAGTTAGCTCCAGTTGTGTCACTGCTGCTGGAGACAGAGTTAGCTCCAGTTGTGTCACTGCTGCTGGAGACAGACACCTCCTGCAGGAAATGGGCAGAGCCCAGGAGTTCGGTTTGCCCAGAAGTGATTCTCACTGACAATGCCCTCTGCTGCATTTGAGCTGCTACCATGCAAGCTGAAGTCCTTATCTCCAGAATGTGTCAGTGGGATCATTCTGTAGTTTGTATAATCGAGCAGTTCAGAAACCTCATTACATTTGCTGCTTATCATTAAATAAAGTGGCATAGCTGATATGCTTTCACCACCACTGCATTTCTGCTTCCATTATTGAAACAAATACCTGGGGGAAGGCAGCACTTTTCCTATTCCTGACCTCATCTGAAGCTTTTCTGAGGAGTTTTTCCTTTTTCTCATGGCTGCTCTGGCTCTCACCAGTCATTTTCCATTGTCCTGCCACAAATGGTAAAAGACCTCCTGTAGGTGAGACTAGAGACCATGATCTTCATGGGGTGTAACTGATAGAGGCTCATATCAACAAAAGGAATGAATGTTTCTAAACACATTTGGAAATATGGGTGGTTTTGATTGTGAATTCATGGACTTAGCAGACCTCAGCATCCCAGTGCTAGGACTGTGATACATTTTCAGAATAACGTGCTAACTGATGTTAGGACTGATGATAGTAGATTTTTATCTAAAATTTTCGATGGAAGGTTAAAGAAATACATTGAAATATGACACAAATTTTGCAATGGCAGTTTATTGATCAGAAAAGGCCTCTCTGGCATGCTCGAAGTCAAATCAGACAGGTTTTTCCCCACAGAGGAACAGGCTACTATTGCACATTACGTGCCATCTCACAATGGGTTTTAAAATTACAGTTCCTAATCTCTTTTCCTAACAAATGGAAATAAAAAGAAACATGTAAGACTAATACATTACTTGTTACACTGTAACTGTAAATGACAAATGAGATTCCTTATATGAGAACCACTATTTACCTGGATTGCTTAAAAATGAAAAAAAAAGAAGAAATGTCAAAAGGAGTGCATTTTATTACTGCAGACAAATTAATCTTGACTCTATGTAAGCAGTACTATTTAAAAATGCAGTAACATTTATTATTTTTCTAAAATTTGAAATGTTTGGTAATCACAAAATGGGAAAAGTATTTTGAATTGGACTTGTTTTTGCTTGGAAGTGTAAGAACATAGAAGTCTGAGGGCTGTAAAAAACCATTTGTTTATCAAGTTGTGAATATATTTTTACCTAGGTAGCACAAATAGGAATCAAAGCTGTGTGAGTTAGATAAAGCACAATTTATAGAGCATTTAACTTCTGAAATGATTTTATGAGTTAGATGGTTACACTTCTCTTGCTTTACAGAAAGTTCTATTGGCTAAGGACCTGAAATAACCTTTGCTCTATCTTCTTGTTGCAAATACAGTGCCATGAAATAGATTGATGCAGTAAATAGTCTGGTGGGAACAAATCTCATTAAATGTTTATCATGTGGAAATGTATCTCGGAGCTTACCCAACAATCTAGTATCTAGATGTTTTGCAATATCATTCTTCCTTTGCCAGTGCTGGCACTGTGAAAGTTATTAAAGATTTATGGGTAAGGAAACCACCAGTAAAATTATAGCAGCTAACTCTTAAATCAGTAGATTTCTCTTAAAGGCTCCCTGTAACTACTGTGTAATTTGTAAATAAAAACAAAATTGTAACTTTAAAATTTACTTGCATATTAAGATCTGTGAAAAGAGCATGTTGGGTACAGGTTATCTAATGCCTGTCCCTGGTCTTTCATCTTGTGAATACTAAGAGATTTCTCACAAAACGATCCAGGTCCGGCATGCCTGCGTCTCTGCTGGCATGCTCAGCTGCTCTGTGGTCCTTGAGTGACCGTGGCCATCCAGCTGATGCCAAAAGGCTGTAAGTCACTCCAGAGCTTCACCAAATACAACCAAGTTTCTGCATACCAACGAGCCCTCTTTTTTTCCTGGATCACACCAGTGAGGGAGAAAACAGGGATCTAATCACTCCTCTTAAATGCCCCCTTATGCTTGAGTCTTTGAACTGCTTCAGAGTAGCTGACCACTGTTTAGCCTGTTCAGTCAAACCCACCAGAGACTGCTTCTTGTGTGTCTGGTGACTTCTCATTGAGTCTTTCCTGTGTTGATGTACTGATTATTAATAAGTAATGCAATTATTAGAATAATTTTATCTGTAGGGCAGAGTCTGAACTCATCTTTTCCTGGCTGTTTTTGCCTAGATTTTTTTATTCAGAGATGAACCATAGTAGCTTTTTTCCCAGTGCTATTTGTCCATCTTGGTGTAAACTTTCTCCACACTGTCTCCCAAAGGAGGATGTTTCTGTTTTGGGTCAGCTGAGATTTGAAGGCAGTCATTTTTCCAGCTAATTGTACAATTGGCTGTGGCCATCAGGTTTATCTTAGTCTTCCCCAGTCAATGAAGCTGCTTTTTCTGCAGCAGCACTTCAGTATTCTACCTGCCAGATGTGTTTTGCATTATGATGGAACCCTTTGTACAGCTTGGCATTGAGGGGCTGCTTGAGATGCAGGAGCTTGGAGGGAAGCTGATGCTGCAGTGAAGAGTGGCCATGTGGCACAGCTCGAGCAGATGTGAGGGACCCCAGAACACCTCTGGGAATGAGGGAGGCAGAGTTGCAAATCTCAAAAACAGAATTGTGACATAAGTCTCCTTGAGTCTCACTGTTTAAGCCTTTATCTTATGGTGTTCCAATGTAACACTTTAATTTCAAGCTTAAGCTATATAGTCCCTGAAATTGTCTTGTTAAAGCTAAACTGGAAAAAATAATTTAAATCCTCCAGTTTGCAGTTAGCCTGGCACATACTGGATAAGCACAGATAAGTTCTGATTTACCTAAATTCTGTATCAGGGTATCTGGCATAATTTTCTTCCTTAATAATTCTTCTGAAAGCTTGGAACCACCTATGGATATGATGTAAGAGGTGAACGGGTGTATGTGGAGTCTCGATTTGGCGATTGGGATCATAATGACACAGTTTTAGATGTTCAGTTACATTAACACGTGCCACACAAACGTAATTTATTTTATCAAGCCAAAAGAGTTGTCTGCTTTTGCTTACCCTACCTATTGAAAAGCAAAAGCACATTTATATTTATGTCCTTTGGAGAAATAATTGTTAAACAAAAGCTGCAGTTTTTATCTTTACCCATATGCAGCCCATTAAAAGTGGCAGCAGTGACTTTCTGCCACAGTGTGGGATTGATTAGACTAAAAATCAGCAGAATTAGACTGCTCATGTAATCTAACTCAACCTTCTCTGCTGTGAGCTAGCACTGCTGGCTCTAAGTTAAATCCAGAGGTTCTCCTGATCTCTAAAAGACTAAAGTTTATAGGCATTGAACCCCTCTTTGAAACAAAGCTTAAGCTCTGGTGTGATGCTCTGAATGCCAGAGAAAACCTGGGTTTGTCTGCAGATTACCTCCGTGTGTAGCCCCACTAGGGGAAAGGGGATCTGCCATGGTCAAAAGTGTTTTGGATGCTTCCAGTGGAAAGGGCTGCAGTGTGCAAGTAAAAAACAAAGCAGCAGCTTCATTGGACTGACTTGTTTTACCTGTGCTCCTCATTTTTTCCAGAATTTGATAGTCCTGGATCCTCTAGTAGTGAACAAAGAAAAGGTGAGGCCGTCCCTGGAGCAGCGGCTGGAGGCGATCATCAGCGGGGCAGCGCTGCTGGCCGACTCCTCGTGCACGCGGGACGCGCACCGCGAGCGCATCATCGCCGAGTGCAGCGCCATCCGCCAGGCCCTGCAGGAGCTGCTGGCCGAGTACCTGCGCTCCGTGAGTAACAAACACCGGGAAATTGAGTAGTGAACATGGGGTGCTGAGTAACAAACACGGGGAAACCGAGCTGTGAACATGGGGTGCTGAGTAATAAACACAGGGAAACCGAGCTGTGAACGCGGGGCGCTGAGTAACAAACACAGGGAAACTGAGCTGTGAACGTGGGGCACTGAGTAACAAACACAGGGAAACTGAGTCGTGAACGTGGGGCACTGAGTAACAAACACAGGGAAACCGAGTGGTGAACGCGGGGCACTGAGTAACAAACACAGGGAAACTGAGTCATGAACGTGGGGCACTGAGTAACAAACACAGGGAAACCGAGCTGTGAACATGGGGCACTGAGTAACAAACACGGGGAAACCGAGTGGTGAACCTGGGGCACTGAGTAACAAACATGGGGAAACTGAGTTGTGAACATGGGGTGCTGAGTAACAAACACAGGGAAACTGAGTAGTGAATGCGGGGCACTGAGTAACAAACACAGGGAAACTGAGTAGTGAATGCGGGGCACTGAGTAACAAACACAGGGAAACTGAGTCATGAACGTGGGACACTGAGTAACAAACACAGGGAAACTGAGCTGTGAACACGGGGCACTGAGTAACAAACACAGGGAAACTGAGTGGTGAACGTGGGGCACTGAGTAACAAACACAGGGAAACTGAATCGTGAACGTGGGCACTGAGTAACAAACACAGGGAAAATGAGTTGTGAACATGGGGCACTGAGTAACAAACACAGGGAAACTGAGTTGTGAACATGGGGCACTGAGTAATGAACTCGGGGCATTGAGTAACGAACACGGGGCATTGAGTAACAAATGCAGAGCAGCAGAATAGCAAACATGGGGCAATTGAGTAATGAACACAGGGCAGCTGAGTAACAAACACAGGGCAGCTAAGTAATGCAGGGCAACTGAGTAACAAATATGGGACAACTGAGCAATGAACACAGGGTGCTGAGTAACAAACAGGAGGTTCCTGAGTAAGGCACATGGGGTAACAGAGTAATGCACATGGGGCCACTGAGTACCAAATGCAGGCCACTAAGTAACAAACACAGGGCCACTGAGTAGCTGCTCGGGATGCCTCAGCACCTCCTGCTCTGGGAGCTTAGCATTTAACCAAGCATTAAAGTGCATTTTAACCTGCATTTTGTAACATGCTCTTTAGAAGGTTGAAGGGGATGCTTTTCTCTAGAAATCTAAGTAAAAACTAAATCCACGTCTCCAGAATGATGAATTGTATTATGTCGTGTATATAAAGTCTGTGGAAAATGCCACGCCACAGATAAAATATACATTTAGATTATTTTGTCCTTGTTGTGAGCCGTCACTGATTCAGAACAATCTTTCATATGACAGAAACAAGAATTTTTTCGTAATACCACTTCCTAGACAAGAGTTTGAAAATGTAATCACTGCTCCTGTAGAATGCAACAATTTAGATAATAATTTCTTAAAAGGTAAGCAATCTGTTAGTGTTGTTTTCAAGTAGGGTGTTGACACCAGAAGAGGTGAAGAGCACCAATTTACAAGTGTTAGAATGACTAAATTGCTATATTGGGAAGACAGGAGTGTTGGGTAAATCCAAAAATCTGGTTGTCTGACATGCTCGTAACCGTGAATTAGAAAAGGAACGTAGTTTGCATTTTAAAAGTGATTTTTCTTTTAGATTTGACAAATGGATTTGACACTTGTTACATCTGGCAGGTAAATGTTGAAACAGTGGAGACTCAATACTGTTAATATGGGTACACAATGTTAATCTCATGCTTTTTATCTGTAAACATTATCTGTAGGCATAATGTTCTTTTCTAAAGATACCTCAGGATGATTCATCGAGCATATTGAGGGAACAATTGTGTGATACAGATATTTGTTCCCTTTTTGGGAGGCTGAAATTCCTTTCTGTTCCGTAAGTCATGGCAGTTAACACAATCTAAAGCTGTTCTAATGAGACTGTTTACTTTGTCTTATTTTATTGTCCTTAGGATAACGTAGCGTAGGGACTAAAATAATTATGCGTATCAGATTTCTTTTTTCATCTCACAGATATTGTACGTTTTGATATTTCTCTTTGTTTATTAGAAGTGTGCCAATGCTTATTAAATTCTAGTTGTGTTTCAGGCCTTATACCAGTGCTATGAAAGCTTTACTCAGAATGCTATTGAATGCAGCCTTAATTTTTGAATCTTTCTGGAAGTGCTTTAGACATGGGTTAGATAGTGAGATTTCTTCAGCTTTTGGTTAACTTGAAATGTAAATCTTTGGTACATTGTTGTAGAAGATTTCTCTTGCAATATATGTTCTAGGGCAGGTCATGGTTTGCTGTTAAGTGGCTGAAAGTTTTATACAGGAAAGCATCCACCTTTAATGGTTAGACTTAATAATCTTGAAGGGCTTTTCCGACATAAATGACTCTATGATGCTATCCAGAGCACATGGCAGGATGCAGATGTGGTGACCAGCATCCCATATTAGTCCAGAAGATTTCTATGGGTTTGTCCAAAGAATGCTTTCCGATAAATCTCTGGTTGTGAAACTACAAGTTTTTAAGTCAAATGGTCTTAAATTCTTCGACTCTTGAAACAAAATTGTGATGATCTTTTCTACTTCAGAAATAATAATGGTTTTAGGGGTATATAATGTATAATAAGTGGAAGAGAATAATACATAACCCACCTCACAGACTTGAGAAAGTCAGAAAGCAGCTACTGAAATATGACAGTAAGGGAAAGTGTCACATAATTTGCTGCAGAACACAGTGAATGCACAAGGTGGCAAAGACAAGGAAGCAGAAAAAAAATACAAAATACTTAAAGGTATGAGGTTACATAACAGGAAGGAATGACAAGTTTTTAGTTTCTTTTAGAGCTCTTCTTATATGAATGGAAACACTCTCACTGAGAAGAGTTTATGGCTATTACTGAGACTGTGTTAAATAAGGTTTTCAATGAGAGGATTATCAGATGTCAGTTACTTATTTCATAGCTCTGACTCACTGAAGAAGAGATGACAGATCCAGGAAACAGTCCTGATTTATCAGTGTCTTTTTGGCTCTTCTATTAGTAGTTTCAGTAAGCCAGGCCTGGGAATTGAATGAGCTGTAAAGATGATAACAGCCATTTGTTGTCATAGCACAATTTAAGCACGATTTAATTTTCCTGTCCTTGGGAATACTGTTGTTCTCCACAGGCAAGTGCTCACAGATGTTTGTGTGTATGCCCTCCTGTCTTGTGCCTGTGCTGAGTGAGCTCCAGAGCCTCTGTGCCACAGCTTGTATGTGAGAGTGGAAACTTTTCCTTGCCCACAGTCCAAACAGGGCGTGCTTTGCTCTGGCTTTGAGCTCCTGGTGTGTGGCTCCCAAGCTTGGCCTCCCTGCTGCCATTTCAGCCCTCTGCACTCCCTCTCACAAGCTCTGCTGGTCAGCTGCTCCGAAGGGTTTGTTTTCCTGGGGATGGGTCTCCTGTTTCTTGCTGGCACATTGGCTTGATCACTTGCCTTGAGGCTTCTTCATGTTTGAGTGTTGCCAGTGGGAGCTGCATTGCCTCAGAGACTCCTCACCCAGTAAGTGCCACCTCCACAGATTCTCCTCTGGCAGCTGCTTTGCCAGGAAGCTGCACTGTTGGCATCCAGGCTCTCTTTGGCTCTGGTGTTGATGGTGGACGTGCCCTGCCCATTAATGTTGAGCTTAAACAGGGCCATTGCCAAGAACTTGGGTGCCTAAATTCTGTGTAGGTCCTGCTTTGTCTGTTCTTTTGAAGCTAGGCCTCAGTGCTTGAACTTGCATGAGGGACTTGTCTTTATAAACGAACCCTGGATCTGCTGGTAGATAAAACTAGCAGTGAGAGGTAAAAGAAACAGTGGGAAGGATTCCACTGATTGATGAATGGAATGAGAGAGGCTTGTCTTTACAGACAAACTGTAGGTCTGCTGATAAATTGGATACTGGGAGATGAAAGAAACAGTGGGAAGAACGGTAAATTCCATATGAATTCCACTGATTGACACAAGGAAAACAAAAAGCAGGGGGGTTATACATTAAAAGGGAATCTTAGGTATTAGACATTTCGGGAAGTCTGTACCTCTGAAGTAACTCAGGCAGTGAGGAAGAGAGGCCGACGTGCATCCGGGAAATGGGGATAAAAAGGAGGCTGCATCCTCCAAAATTTTGAGAGACACCAGGTAAAATGCCCCATGGCCTCTCCCTTTATTCAGATAAAGTTACAGGACTCCTCTGTCTTCTTTTGGGACATAAACCTCTGGCGTTTGTGGATTAATTTTCCTGACAAACTGTACAGGATTTTAGGATTTATTAGTGCTAACATTTGAAAGAGTATAAGGAGTATAGCTTTTGTGGTTCCTAATTTTTTTTTTTCCTCAATTATTTAAAGTGTCTAATAAGCCTCAAGGGCATCAAAGATTAAGAGCTTCTTGGTGCCAGTGAGTTAAACTTTTAAAAATCTTTTTTAAAAGAGTTTTTAATACAAGCTCAGTGAAAGATTTTTTTCAGAAGATACTTGCTTTTATGTGTCTGTTTTTCACAGAGGTTTTATCACAGTGAATGTTAAAATGGAAAGTGAAGCAAAATGCTCTCCACAAGAACTCTGTTCAGAGTAATTCAAACACACAGTAAATTGCAGATACATTTATAATTCTTCTGAAAGGAAGCAGGTTTTTTTCTGAATTGTTAAAAAAATTCTTCAAAATTATTTCTGTACTATTGTTAACCTTTCTGAATTTTACTCAGACATACGTTGTTAGGGGGTATATTTGTGTGTTAGGACATCCAGTAACAGGAATTGCTACTGTGGGTTTGGATATCTTATCAATGGCAGAATCATACTGTCATGTGGGCAATAATGGAATAATGTGTCTACTGGAGCAATCATGTTCTAGTAATAAGCACTTGCTTTTTCTTAGTGACAAGCTCTTGTCTCTTCATTCTCTACAATGAAAAGTTACTGAACTTAGTGGAGTGCAGCAATATGAGCTCCATGTTTCTTCAGAGCCAAGACATTCCCTGCCCTGGGGGCAGAAGGGATGATGGAGTTGTGATGAGCCTGAGTGGAAGGGGCTGTTGTGAGCAGCACTGAGTGGCTGCAGGTGCTGTTGTGTCTGCCATCATTAAATAGGGGGTTGTGTCTGAACAATTCTTCTGTATCCTCCTCTGGCTTTCAGTAGAGATCACTCCTGAATTGTTAGGGCTGGTAAGGAAAGGTCAGATACACTGGTATGAGAGCTACTTTCTTGAACTGAAATCCCCTTACTGTTTGAATGTTGTTTTGTGATATTTCTGCTTCATTACTTTTAGTTCATAGTTTCTCAGCTTATTATGCCTATAGGTTGGAGATACATATGTGTGTGTGTGTATATATACGTGGGTCAGTGTCTTTTCCTGATTTTTCGCTTCTGATTTCACTTCCTTCTTGTGTATTCTAAAAATGTTTGTTTCTTAACTGGGTTTTTATGTCACGATTACCTAGATGTTTGGGTCAGGCATGGGTAATTTAGTCTGGATGTGCCTGTGGCTCTTGTGCCACAGGTGGTGGCAGCTGCTGTGTCCTGCTGTCCCACAGCTGTGCTCTGTGTGTGGCAGGGAGCAGAGCCAAACCAGCCCTTCTTCTTACACCAGCCGTACTTCCATTTAAAAAATGTGAGGAGAATAATGATACATTTTACCTCGAGGCAGATCAGGAATTGAACTGAAGTTGCCCACCTTGTACATATTTATATTGCTGCTAATCAAGCCCCGGCCATCCATACAGCCTCAGGGCAGGCCAGCTGAGGCTGAGCAGCAATGGTGTGTGCTCTGTGGCAGAGCTCAGGAGTGATCAGATGTGCCCTGTACTGCATGTAGGGCATACCTGAGCCCTGCTGGGAATGCAACTCCTGAAACTTTATGAACCTAGCTTCCCTCAAGGCTCCGAAGCCTTGTCATTCACCACCAGATTGAGTCCACAGCTTCTGGGAGTGAGACCTGTGTGGATCTGAGCACATCAGCTGAAGTGCAGTGAGGGTGAGAAGAGGAGCCAGGATCCCTGAAGGCAGAGGGGCAGCTGGGACAGGGGGTGAGCTGGGCTGGGTGAGCCCTTAAGGAGAGGTAGCTGTGTGCAGCCTGCTATAGCCATGGGAAGGGACAGTTGTGGGAAAGGCACACAGTGGATAGCTGGGACTTGGGCTGGTGTGTCTCTCTAGATTTCAAACTCTGCATAGTCACTCACTGGAACCTGAGCGTTGCAAATTCAAAACCAGAAAATGGGTGGAAAACCAGGAGTTTTTATTATTGGTGGTGTGGTTCTGGGCCTTGCTGTTTGTCTCAGCTCTTAAATTTGGTTGCTGTGGAGCACTAATGCCTTGCTCTACCTCTGTATTGAGTAGTCTTCAACATCATTAAGGTTGGTCCATTGTTTGGATGTGGAGTCTGTAACTGCTAATGTTTCTTTGTGCTATTTTATTGCCATTCTTGCTCTTGGAGAGTGGAGGGACCTAGAGATGCCTCAAACATATTGATGTCTCAACTTGCCCTTACTTGCACTTCATGGTTTCCCCATGAAGACTTTGAACACTTTCCTGGGTTGTCAGTGACACCCGAGGAGGTAAAAAGAGCGGACTGTTTGATTTGTCCTTCATGGTTTCACTTTCTTTCACAAGTATATAACTTGCAAAGTTCTGTGTAGCTTCTCTCTGAAGAACAGACCCCAGACTTGATAGACTCGACTAACAGGGAGTTTGAAGAAATTCCTTATTAAAATCTTCTAGAACAGAATGGCTTTTGGTTATTTGATGGAAGGGGTTGAAATAACTGATGACTTGAAATCCTTGTTTTTTAAATCCCTTTTTATTTCTGAACAAATAAAATCCACTTTTATTTATGCCTTTTTACAAAAAAAAGTGGATTTGAATGCTATTAATTTACTGTCCTCTTCATACTTAAACATCTTAAGAAAACTGGTGTTCCAGAGAAGTTTGAAATTGAGGTATGTCAAAATGTAAACTAGAAGAATTTTCATGTGTGGGTGGGAAGTGTCACTTAGTTATTTTCTTATTCATAGCTGGGTTGGTTTTTTTTTAATGACTTTATTGAGTATTTTGTTTTTCAAAAAAGGATGTATTCCAGTAAAATTGGTATGCCTATATGGTATATTATGCTGGCATTTATGCAAGAAAATATGTAGTTTTCATGATTTTGTTGTTCACATTATCTGAGTAGTTGACTGAGTTGATTGAGCACTCCTACAGAGGATTCTCTTCCATTTTGTATGCAGTGTGTATAATTGAAAATCATTTTTTTAAATGTTAACTTTCAGTGAACATTTTGTTTTATGGGGAAATTAGATATGAATTGTTAAGGAGGAGGATCTTAAGTGTACTTAAAAGACAGAAGTAGTCTAGTGAATTCCCCAAATAGATTTACAGCTGAAAAATAAGCTGCAGTTACATGTACCTGATTATAGGTGCTCTTACAGACCTTGCAGAAATCTGGGATTTCTGCACATGACCTGGAGAAGGATAATGAGAGCTTTTTCTTTGAACAGTTCTGAGCTGAGCTGTGTCAGGATGGATCAGATCTGAGCTGGAGGCTTGCACTGCAGTGATGTAGTGTGAGGAGCAGCTCATGGCTCTGTGGGGATGATTCACTGTAAGAGTCAGTAATTTGTCTTTAGTGTAGCTGGTGGCACTGAAAATACATTGGGTTCCTGCAGGCTAAATTTTTTTCAAGAAACCTTCAATAAAGCAGCATTTGCTCTCCCCAAGATGAAATAAATCCTCGATTATGATATAAACAAGCATTAAAAATAATCAGGTACTTGTTAACTCAGCATCTACCTAGCTGTTTAGTTTACAAGAATTTTCCTCTTTTTGCAGTTTATTGAAAATGGTTGTTACTACGTAAGATTTTTCTCTACCAGTTTCCTGTTTTTTAGAAGATGTTAGACTGGTCATTTTCTGAAATGTCAGGGTGCCATTTCTGGGAATGCTACTGAAGTCTGCTGTTCCAGATGCGTTTATTTAGGTTTTTTTATCCTCTGGTATAACGCATCTGATTTTTGTTGTCCAGATACATTTCTAAATTTCATTCTGTTTCAGGTTGAAAGTTACTTTTTGTTTGTATAGCAGTTCTAATTAAAAAGATCAATCATAATTGGATTGTTCAGGGAACTCTTCATAGAATGTTGGTGTTGTAGACCCATCAAAAACCCAAACCAGCCTGGCTGGAGTTGACTCTGCTTTAAGCAGTGGGTTGGGTTGGATAATGTCCAGACATTGCTGCTGTCTTCAATCTGTGGAGTCTGATGCTGAACATTTGAGTAAATTCCAGTGTTTGTGCAGCATCTTGGATGACCCAGATGTCTCATTTTAATATACAGTAAATCCCGTTATTTACTAATGGAAGATTGAAAGATATTCAGGTAATGAAGCCAGGACAAGAAATTACTTAAAGGAGTAAAAGGAAAGCTTCTTTCATTTGAGTCATCTCTGGTAACTTTCAGATTAGCAGTTTGTTAAATTCTGTTGCAATGAATTCTCTCTATAAAACAATACTTTGTAGAAGTCATTTGGGAAGTGGTTGATTAAAAACTCTCCCTAAAAATTCCTTCACATGACTATCGAGGTCTAGTGCGTGGCTGAGCAAATGCTTTTGCTCTGGTTACTTGAATTCAGGATAGGGTATGCCAGCAGCCTGTGAGATGCTGCACTTCTTAACTTACAGTACCAGAAGTGACTCTGACAGAGATGGAGATACCTGCACAGTTGTCAGCTGACTTTTGGACTTAATTTGGACTTCTTGCCTAGCTTCTCATCATCTTTTTTTATGAAGAATGAACAATGGAGTTTTATGTGAAATAGCTTATGGTCAATTTGATGAAATTGGTACTGTATCATATTGCAGAAAAAATTGTAATTCTTGGTCTTAATTGTTCAGCCAGATCTTAAAACAGTGAGTTAAAGGAGATTGGGAACTTGAAGATCTAAATCTCAATTCCACATTTCCATCTTCTTTCTGAAAAGAAAACCAAAACAAGACTTAAAAAACAAAACCACATCTTTGTCTTTGGTCACAAGCAGCATTCATTGGCACTTCCTTCTTATTTTAACTTTCCTTTTAATGAATTATTTTCCAGTTGTTGTTCCTGTCTGACATGCTACTCTTCTTTCCTTAATTAAGTAAAATAAAAAGGAAGATTATAATTTTGTATAATTGCATTTTTGACCAATGTGTATGATCAGAAGGCTGGCTTAGTAAATAATGAATCATCATCCTCCATCATATTAACAAAAAAGATGTGCTTCAGTCCTTTCAAGATCAGCTCTTCTCAAGAACTGCTTCTGTGGTTGTGTTGCCAATTGGCACATTTTCTTTGAGTATGCAAAGAAAATAAATGTCTTGAGTCAGAGAGCTGCAGTGCTTAGTAGAATACATGAAATAAATAATTCTAATTGCTATACTTACTGGAAAATCCTTTCTATCTTATTCTAATTGTCTTTAACTATTGTTTCATTATCAGGATAAAAAACAAAGGAAATTTATACAAAGATGGAAAGAGATGGTAAGTCAGCTGCTTGACTAGGAGCTGTACTCAGGAATAATCTAGGATTATTTTTTCTATCAAGTAGTGATATTTCTAATTTTTTCTGATCCCTAATATTGTATGGGAGGAATTATCAGTTTGTAAAAGAAGTGGTAAAGGAATCTGTCCCTTCATTTTCTTGAATATATTTAGCTTTTTGCAGGAGAAATGAATAATAATCTTTATTCCATGTAAATAAGAGAAAATAAGAAATATAATAATTACATACCTCCTGGCAGCAGTTAATGGAAAAAAAAATTGAGCCCAAGGTAAATCTCTTATCTGGTAACTTGGTTAGTGCTTCTTTTGTGCTTAATACAGCAAAAGAAAACTGTATTATTGATGTGCCTTTACTGACTGTGCACCTGTACACATGGACAGTGCACACAGGAGAGAGCAGATGCACATAAGCCAGAACCATTTTGGTTTTACAGTGCTATTTCTAGTCTACTGCTTGCAGTAATAAGGAAGTGAAATAGGGGAAAACTTTGCTAAGTTCCTGTAAAAAGTGTGAACTGAAGGAGTCCAACCAATGAGTAGGTGAAGGAAATGGGGAATGCTGTGGGAGTGCTCGTGGCTGTATGCTAAGGGAGTATGGTCACAATGGCATCTGTGATGTGTCCTACAGTTGGCAAGGAAGTGGAGGTTTTATTGCTTAGCTTTCAAGTAATCACAAAAACTTGCTTCTAATTTGAAAAACAAGAGTCCTAATAATCTTTTAAATTCTGTCAGCCACCTACTGTGTTGAACTGTGCAGCTGTACGTTAAAGCAAGGCTTTGAAATTCAGTGCACTGGGATGTTGTAGGTGATGCTGACAGATGCTGCCAGGGCTGGCAGCAGTTTTTACTTGTCCTCTCCTGAGCAGCTGGGGAACAGCTGACCAGATTGTTGAGATGAACAATTATCCTGGATCCCAACAGGAAAGCAGAGTGCTGTTCCATGTGAGTGAGCATGCAAAATCTGAGCAAAGCCTGGGTAAGGCTGCCAGCTCCTCAGGCTGTTTGGCTCCTCATTTATTGTGATCCTTGGAACACCTGCCTCTCTCAGCTGTAAGAATGGCATTTTTGTAGAGCAAGACTGCTCAGTGACTGGTACTTCTAAGTTCTTCCCAGAAAGACTGGGAAGGAACAGCAGATCTGAAACTTTCAGAGTTTGGTCCCAAGGCTGTCTTACAGAGCTGGCAGGGCATATGCCTGTGTTGTGTCAGAAGATCTGTTGTGCTTTCTGTGTTTCCATGAAAGATTCTACTTTTGATACATTGGCAAAATTTAATAGAAGAAAGTTTCCTCTGGAGAATCTCCAGCTATATTCCTGATTTCTGATGTTGTGCTTTAGTTCTTGCTCTGTTTTTCAGTTAATCTGTAACGTTGTCGATGCCATTTTGAATGTCTGATAGAAATATAAGCAAATAGTAAGCCCTTTTTTTCCTCATTCCATGTCTGGATGAAATGTGGTTGGCAGAGGTCAGATATCAAAATTTACTCGTTTGGCATTTATTCAGATGCAGGTCTAGTAAAGTAGTATTACAGATCTATTACAACTATAGCTATTACAAGTAAAATAGAGAGGCTGAAAGAATGACCAGGAGGGAAAGGGTTTAGATTTTTGTTTTGACCACTAATTAAGGAAGGAAGTAAATTTTTTTTTGTCTCCTACCTTATTCTTGTAGTGAAGAGTTTGTGTATATCTGTGATTCAGATGTGTGGGCGAGTGTGTAAATCTGGAATCATCCATTGCTGGCAAACAGCAGGAATATGACACTGTCCTCATATTCCCTGTGGCAGAGGAAGTAAATGAGATGGAGTAAATGAGCAGTGTCCTGGGATTGCTCTGTAACACAGTGCTCCTGTGGGACTCCTGGGAGCCACTGGTGGGGATGCAGTGCTGGGAATGCACCTGTGGGGCCTGGCTGCTGCAGAGAGACAGATTTTTTAGATGGTTTCTAGGCCAGAATGGCTCTTAGTTCCTTTGCCCAAATAACACATTCTGAGGCAAGAGTGATGCAGCAAGGCACAGTCTGATCAACAGTCTGATCAGCACCAAAGGCTTCTTTGCTCAGCTAGAAGAAAGAAGTAGCCTGCAAATTTAATAGTGAAGAAAAAGGTGGAAATCTGAGCACTGGAAGTAATTTAGAAGGAAATAATAGGAGGAAAAGTAAAGACCTCTCTAGATGGGGGACAGGAAGTAAAAAATACTGTCTTTTCTACCTGCTTCAGGCTTCCTGTGAATAGTTAGCTGGAAAAATTAATGCAGTCAATAAAGCAAAGTGAGTATGTGCCAGAAAGAGTTCACGAATATTTAAGAAAGGCTTTTGTGAACCATTGACCTTGATTGTCAAAATCTGTGAGGAATGAGTATTTCCAGCTGACAAAAAAAGTCAAATTTATCTTAACAAATAAATTGCTTTATGTAGGGAATTTATAGATCAGTCCCTCTAACTTGGATAACTGTGAAGACGTTGCAGGAAATCCTTATATATTCATTTCCTAAAACTGCTCAGGATAAGAAAGTGGTGCTGAGCCACAAGCATCTATTTTGAAAGTATGTTTTGTCAAATACATGTAGTTGTTTGACAGACTAGCTGGCTGGGGATTAAAAGGGAAGTTGTAAACTGCTGTAATGTTGCACACAGCAATGCACACTGACAGGATGTTTTCATAGGCACACTTGAGAAGCACAGTTGTTGTATAATGAGGAGAAATACAGGTCATGGAAAAACAGTGTTCTTAGTGAACTGGTATTTAATCATTGCAGGTCAATTTGGGGTCGCTTAATGAAGTGGGATTCTGCAAGGACTGGCATGGGACCCATGTGTATGGTGTACTAATAAATGAAATAAAAGTAAATAAATGGCTGGAAATAATTGAGAATTTGAATGATGCTACCCTGATGCAACTTCAAAGGATTTTATAGGTCAATAAAAACATTACTCCTCTTTTACTCCTCTTTTCTTCTTTCTTTTTTTTTTGGGGGAAATGGTCTGAAATCTGCAGATTGAAATGATAAGTACCAACAATTACTCTTGGGAAGAAGTTCACTGTATACATAAAAATGCAGGGTTTGTGGTACTGCTCTACAGCTCCCAATGCCATAAGAAAATCAGAAATGAAATGATCTGTCAGTAGGGCTCAGCTCAGCAGAAAATTTTAGACATCACAGCTTAAGAGTAACAAGGACTGATAAAAGGAACAAAATGAAGCAAGGAATTTAGAACTTAAAAAGTAGGAAGCAGCTGACTTAACTGAGTGTGTGTAATTTAGGAAGAGGTGGAGGAGAAGAGGAACACGCAGATATTTTCAGATAGAGAAGAAGTTTTTATAAGGTTTATGCTGTTAAGTTATTCTCTGTATCCATTCAGAGAAAGACAGATGAAATTGGCAAAATGCAAAATTTGTGCAGTATTGAGTAAAACCCCACCCATTTAGATGAGAAAGGGCTGGAACAGTTCCCTTGGGAGGCCATGGAGAGTTGCTCTTTGTGTAGGTTTGTAATAGTGAATGCTTTTTCTATGCAGCAATCAAAACTTGAGTGAAATTTTGTGGGGCTTTTAGATTTCCAGGCCATATACAGATAATAATTGTCCTTTCTACAGTTTTGTGTTCTAGCATCTGGGGAAGGCAGGTCAATAAAGGAAGCTATTAATAGTTGTAGGCATACTAGGAGTTTATTTTCTTATGAGCTATTTGCATGAAGATAGTACATTTAACAGTGATTCAGCTTATCTTATCATATCAGCAGGATTTTTTGTATCCTGACAAATTTATAACTATATTGGAAAGATTTATCTAAATGTAATATTTCAGGACCTACCTAATCATTTTGCATCCTATAATCTGCTCATAAACTGGAACTTAAGTACAAGAAATAGAAAATAGGAATTTTGCTCGACCAGATTAAAACTTTGGAACCAAATTGCATTTGTGTAATGTAATATGTGAGCTGTTCTCTCATACTGACATGTTTTTCTGAGGAGAGTGGGTATGCATTATAAAAAAAAACACAACCAGAATTTTTACTGGTGCTTCAGGTACAAAACAATGGATTTATTCTGGAATAGACAGGTAGTCTCTTTGCCTGATCTAGATGAAGCAGCTTTTTCTCCTCCCTACAATTGAGTTTGGTGATTATAAAGAAGGAATGATTTCATTATGCGTTGAACTGACTTTTTTGCAATAAACTTGAGAATCTAAAAGCATACTATCAAATGTCACTGTTTTATGTGATGTATTTCACAGTTTAAAACACAATTTTTTTCCAGAGTTGAAATTAGAATTGTTGACATTAAGGAAATGAAAATGATTGATGGAGTGGTTTTACTTGACCAGCTGCTAATGATTTCTCACTCAATATCGTGTTAGCTTGTGCTGAAGCCATGCATATGGCAACCTAGAAAATAGCCTGAAGTTCCTGAAACTCCAAAGAAGAAAAATATAAATTATTCTGGTGCTTTTGATCGACGAACTGTGATATAAAATGTGACTTTTGATGTTCTGGGATGGTGTGATCGATAGCATAATTTTTCTTATTAAATTGTTTACTCTTCACTGAATGTTACAGTGCATTATATTTTGGCTCAGAGGCAGTGAGAAAGGTCACTTAATTTCCTTGTTGGCCACTGCAGCCCTTGCTCAGGTGGAGCTGTTTGGGAGGAAGGGAGAGGACATTTTCATTGGGAACAGCTGAAAATGCTCATCTGAGTGAAACTTCTGGAGCTTCCTAAACTGGGGACTGGTCTCTCTTGGAGGAGACTGTGGAGAAAGAGGGGAATGTTTCTGTGGCTGCTGAGGGAGTTTTATAAAGTTATGGTATCTCAAAAGCCTTGCTGAGAATTCTCAGCCTGAGAACAGGTTTGTAGGTGAGGAAGGAAGGAGAATTCTTCTAATCGAGTGCTCATTGAGTATAGGGAATATCTCAAAAAGCTGCAGGTGAGCATTTAACTATGGAGCAGCCAGTGTGTTGTGGCTATTGCCTCTGTCCAGCTGTGCTGCAAAAAGTTCTCACTCTTATCTCCAGTGCTGACTCCCCATTATCTCCTGTACAAGTGCAAAAAACCTAATACTTGAAAATACAAATCCTCTAAAGCCAGTGGTGGAGCTGCAACTGGCTTTAATGGAGCCAGAGCATCACCTAGATTGAAGGAGTTCAGATCAGCTCTTGAGACTTTTAGGACTTTTTAAAAGAGTGTGGTCTGTACTGAATATTTTATGATGTTCTTTTTTGATTTTACCTATATTGCCTGATACTCTGGTTTATTGTAGTACCTTACAAACTTCATTTGAACAATATGCTCGCCATTTTTGTTAAAATACTGTCCTGGTTATATCTCCCCTTTTCTTCTTTCTTTGAATGGTGCTGGAGTTATGGTGTTTCTGCTGACACTTATGATGTAAAATGGAAGAATTTCTGCAAAGCAGAAAGATTAAATTACTGTTTGACCTAGTGTTGAAGCTGAGCAAATTAGCAAAGGAAAAACTGTCGATAACCAGTGAAAATTCATCATATTTTCCTCACACATTTTTTACAAGTATTAGGTGGCAGCTAAAATTTCTGACCAGGGCTAGTCTCTGTCTCTTTTGGCCTCAGACTGCATGTAATTATTCACAGTATGCCATTTCTTCTTTATAGAAAGCCTTATTACCCACAAGCAGATGTGATCTGTCATATTTTCTTTCAACAATTCCCCTTTTCCCCCTACTCTGAAATAAATCAGAAAAGATTTATAATATTCTGCAGCCCATAAAACCTGCTTAATTATCCTTAAATCACATATATCTGACTGCAAAGCTCTTATTTTATAAAAATTTTGGGAACAGAATTATAGAGTTTGGTTTAGTTTTACTGGAGGAAAAATGCATTTTTTAAACCTAATTTTTTGCAAGTTTTTGCTGCAAATTAAAAGCTCTTTTAGACCGAAGGAAAAGAATGGATCTACCTTGAGATGTCCAAACAGAAGGAAGTATTCAAGCTGAAGTGATAACATCAATGCCGATGGTGCTGTCTGTCTCTATTGTCACTGTGCTGTCCTGATGTAACAAATACCTTTTTTTTTACAGCCCAGGCATGTTTGGATGGGGATGTTGTTTGTTCACTCCCCTGCCCCAGGGGATTCCATTTGTTTTCAGACCAACCATTGTGAAGGAGAACTGGATTTGTTCTCTGCCATTTGCATTCCTTCCTTAATCCATTACCATGATGAATACTTACAGTTCTGTCAAGTCTGTCTTCACTGAATCGTTGGGATTTTCCTTTTCCATCAGCATCTCTATGGTTTTCCCTCCTTTCTTTCAATTTTACACATCTGTCCCTTCTCCCGTTTAGACAGAATGAATTTGTTTTCCTTCTTGGGTATTTTTTCTAAAGATGATTTTCAATGAAATGCTGATTTAATTTTGGACAGCTCTAATGGAGATACTGGCTTTAGGTGAGAACTAACTGTTGGGTTCCCAAGGGTTGTTATGGGGAATTCCTCCATCTCCCCCTCTTTGCTGATGTGCTTAATCCCTTCAGTCACACATTGAATTTACAAAGCAGCTCCTGCTATTTCACCTTAGCTAACCACTGATGCTGCAATATCTGTAATAAAGATTTTGTATTTATGGTGCTTTCTTATTTTTTAAATGATTTTTCAATGTTAACTTTATTAACTGATAGTCCTGAAAACTGTGATGTTAATGGAAAAATACACCACTGCAGCAGACCAGCGATCAGATCTTGGTGGGCATCATTGCATATCTTCACATCTAATTTGATTAATATTCATATGGGCAGTACTTTGGTGTCTTTATATATATTGTTATTTATTAATAATTCTGCCTTTGATTTACTTTTCTACTTCCTTTGGTTTCTCTGAAGTCCTCCTAGGTGAAAGAGGCCAGTAGCAATGTTATTTTTAACATAAGAGCACTTGATTGAGGGTGTAATATAGGTCTACTAGAGCCTCTTTGTATTCATTTGCCTCCCTGAGAAGTTTTGCAGATCTGGGTCTGTCTTCTTTTTTTTTTTTTTTTCTGGGGTCACTTACTTTTAGTTCATGTGTGTAAAGCCAACTTTTCTATCCCTGTTACTGATTTACATTCAGATTGCTACTGGTTACTGACATGTACAGCAGATACTTGGTATGAAAGAAAATGGAAATGGTTTTCACTTCGGAAAGGCGGATCCCATTCTCTGGTAGTTTGCCTGTGTATATCCAGTCCAGACTTACATTTAATCCTTCTCATCTTCTGTTTTGTGTTGTGCCTTATTAGCCTTGCCCCCTTTAAAAGCCAGCCTTAGATATCTTCTCCTCAAAGTCTGTACATTTTGAAAACACATTTTTTTCATTCCTGAAGTATAACTTAGTTGCATTTATATCCCCTTTCTTTATATCCTCTCTCAGGAATAATGCTGAATTATTTCTGCATTTAAATCTTCAAATTTTAGCTATCAGTGTGAGTCTTTTTTTTGGGTAACTGTTGTATTTTCTGTGGCATTAACAATGCCCTTGCATAAATTCTCTTCCTTCCTCCTTATTTTGTAAAGGAAAAACACACAATCTCTCAAAACAGGTTATTTATGGGAATCAAAAACAAAACAAAACAAAAAAAACCAACCAAAAAAACCCCACCCAAACCAAGAGTCAAAACTTTTTTCAAAGAATAATTCTAGTTTATAGTAAGATGTTTGCAACATTACAAGAAAGAATCTTAGAATGTAATTTAGTAGTATAAATGATCTGAAATAATTTCTTTATTTCAGTGGGTATTTTAATGTCATTGCTAAAGTAAAGGTTTTGAGGCTGAAAAGAAAGGAGTGAATGAGTTCGAGGTGTGTGAGGAGGCTGGATGGGCTCTGCAGTGCAGATCACAGGCAGGTCGTCCTGCCTCCTCAGGATCCAGCTATCTTCAGTGAGACTGTAGATTCAAGGAGGCATTCCGAGAAATAGAGAAATGGAAGAAAGTTTCAGGAAGAAGGCAGTATTGAAGTGACTGTTTAAGCCAGGCAGGAGATAGGATTATACAATTACACAATAAAGTATAATTACTGTATTAGACAATACAATATAATTATTGATTAGACAATGATGTTTATTCCCACTCAGGTTCACGAATTCCATTCCATTGATGTAGATGCTGTGCTCCCCAGAGACTGAAGGGGTTTTAAGAAGTTAGAGAAGCACTTTGAGAAGGACTATCTAGTTTTTATCTGTTCCTCAACATAAGTTACACATGAGGTGAAAGACTGCTGTAAAGACTGTGACTGTGCTGGCATCCCTGTCCCGGGAGAGGCATCACCTGGCAGGCAGTGAGGGCAGAGAGAGCCTCCAGGGCCGGGCTGTGAGTGTCTCCACACACACACACGGGCTCAGGGTGCCCGGCAAGTGCAGCTGGGGAGGGACCCTGGCACCTGGAGCCGGCTGCCTGTGACAACTGGCTGGCTTGTGAGGTCTGCTCCTTTTCTTCCCTGTGTCCTGCTTCCCTGCCCGCTCCTGCTCATTGCTGCCACGGCCTTGTGCCCTGCGGGGACTGCCACCTGTCCCTGCCTGTCCCTGCCTGTCCGTGCTGTGCTTCCTGGGCACAGCTGCCTGTCCCTGCCTGTCCCTGCCTGTCCCTGCCTGTCCCTGCCTGTCCCTGCCTGTCCCTGCCTGTCCCTGCCTGTCCCTGCCGCCTGTCCCCGCTCCGGCTGCTAAGCTTTTGCTGACATAGAGTAGGGGTTCTTGTGGTAACACTGTCCCTGTCTTCTGTTTCTTTTCCCCTCCCTCTTTTTCCTCTCTCTGCACCTTGTCCTGTCCCTCTTTAGTAGGAGCACTTACCTTTTTTTAACCAAGAAGCAGTTCTCAGATATAATACTGCTGCGTTTGCATTTTATTTATGTCCAATAACTCTATCAAAAGAATCCTCTGTGACTCTGGCTTGGCAGAATGGGACACACCTATACACCTATATATAAGTTGGTTTTGCTTTGAGATGGGTAGGGCAACGTGTTCCTTCTTTCCAGAAACTTCTAAAGTTTCTATTATAATCACTAGATCAAAGTGGAATTAGGGCAGTTCATACTGACATTTGTTAACCATATCTCTTCACAGCTTTAGTCTGCAAATAGATTATAAAAAACCCAAAACTTTACATCACCTTGTCTAGTGGTAGAATGAAAAAAAAAAAGGTTGATTTTTATTAGCATAATCTAGCATTATTATATTTATGAATCTATATTGGCAAGAACTAGTGATGAAGAAAAGGAGTCAGAGAAGCTTCAGCATGTGCTGGTTGGCAGCAAAGCTGCTCAGCTCTGGAGGTGATACCTGGGAGGCATTTCCCTCCAGGATCTCAGTAGGAATAGTTCTGTTTTACTGCTGGCAGTCTCACTTGTGACAGCTAGACTTTGGAGAGCTGGAGTGCAGAAGGCAATGAGAAGTATGAACTGTCTAGGTAATGCTGAAGCAGAAGACAAAAATAAATCTTGTTAATGAATCCTATTTGCATATTCAGATACACCATTGATAGCTGTATTTTTTCCTTTCCTGACAATGAGGATAAGGTTTTTGGGTAGTAGAGACTGGACTAATTGTGCAAGATTACAGGTTCTTTAAAAATAAAGTTACCAACAGCAAGACGTAAAAGGGAGGTGCATCATTATTACTAGAAAAATAAATCGCGTTCATTATTTCTTTTGAAAACATAAATTACAACAAACTATTCAATATGAATTGTTCAGTTAATGGCTTTCCATGCCTCATTTATGACACACTCTTGTATAAAACTACTGAAATTATTGAAGTGCACAGTGCTGCAGAGACACATAATTTTCTTTTAATGAGTATTCTCAGCAAAAGTTGATGAAGTTTTGTTCTCTAAGAAATACAGAATTAGTGTATAACAATGTTTAAATTACTGGGCTTTGAAATATCTTTCAATGAAGCACTCACTCTATGATTAGATTGTAGATAGAAGCATTGCTGAAATGCATCCACCTTAAAAGTCTGTTTCTTAGGGATTACAAAATGGGAAATACTCTCTATGAAAGCTGGAAGAAACATACTCTTGTGTAACTGCATGCTGAATTCTTCTGGTGTTTATTAGGAGACCATCCATCCTGGTCACGCCAGCTGACCTAAGGCAATTAAGAAGGCAATCATCACACATTAATCCAAACCAATGCTATATTAATGGAGCACTAATTAATGCTCATTTGTATATTATTAGTGTTACATCTGTCGGGGTGGGACGTTGAAGTGTCTCCTGTCAGGAATGTGTGTCAGAGGGCTGGGGGTGTGAGCTGTGTGTCACTGGCTCATTTGCTGTCCCACAACAGGAACTCCTCTGTGGCTGCCATCTAATGAAGCAGTTCTTAGAGTGGGTTATTTGCATACCAGGTTAATGGTGATCAAGCAGAGTAGAAGCTCCATGCCACGTGGGATTTTCACACTTGTACACGCTGCACTTCAGCTTACGTAAAATATCTTGGCAAAGTTCTAGTGGTAAAATGTTAATTTCCTGGGGTTCATTAGAATACATTAATCATGAACTCTGATTATATTCACCTTATTCTGAAACTTTATAACTGAAATTAATCAGGCTTTCTAATTAGGTAGAACAATAAAATGGAACCTGGCCTTGTTATTTTATAATAGAGCTATTAATTCGCTCAAATGTTAGAATTGTTTTGAGGAATTTAAGGAACATATGCTTTCAAGTATGGATCACTATGGTCAAACTTGTACCTGTTAGAGCTTCATAAGTATCTCTCTGTGTTGAAAGATGTTTGCAGTACTTCTGACAAGCAGGTTTATTTTTTGTTTACTGTTGTGATGGACTTGAGACACCTGGGAAAAAGCATTTCTCCTTTCTGGTTAGCTGAATCTTGATTATAAAATACACACTCCCCTGCCCTCCCTAAGAGAAATCTCAGGGTTTCAGATGGCATCTGCCCTCTGGGTGGCTGAGGGGATGCTAACCATGCTCCCTGGAAGTTGCAGTGTGTCATTACTAATTACGTGAGAGTCGTGTTTCTGTGTTGAAAATGGAGATTGCTCATTCCTAGCAGAACCAGGGGAAGAGGCAGCTTTCCTTGCTGCAGCAGCTGTGAGTGTAACCAAGTGCTGTGGCCTCAGAGAAGCTGTGTGCACATCCAGAGAGGGACTGGGTGGGCCATGTTTGGCTGAGGAAGAGCCTGACCTACAGAGCGTTGGGATCTGTGGGGGCTTTCCAGGGAATGCCAGCTGTGTGCTTGCCCCAGGCTTCAGTTCTTCCTTGGGTTTCATGGCTCAGCTGCTGTGCCAGGCAGGTTATCGAGGCTGGCTGTAGCTCTGATGTGACCAAGTAAAGCCATTATTAAACTCAGCCTTTACTGGTTAGATTTGCCTTTAGGAAGCCCAGGCCCTGGGGCTGTACAGAACTGTGGAGCAGAAAGACCTTTCCCTCAGGAGAGCAGGGTCAGGCTGCAGGACATGGATTAAGCTGTGAACTTTTTCACCTGCTCAGCAGACCATCTTTGTTACCACAGCTGGGAACTGGATCCAGCTGCTTGTGTGTGACACTGTAGATGATCATATAATTAATTAACATTCACTAACTTTGAGGACCTTCATTGCTAGTGTAGCAAAATCAAGTATTTGTTACAGTCCAGTGACACTGGAATCCTGCCTTACTTCTTAGGTCATAGTGTTGCCCTTGCACTTCTGTTTTGTTTTTTTTAGCCTTCATGTTGTGGTTTTTTGCACAGTTGCTGTTCTCATGTCCAGTGTGAGGATTAGAAATAATAAGAGATAAAACATGCCTTGAGACAGAGAGAAATGGAAGGACTGAGTAGAGCAAGCCTAGTACACTGCTTCTGAGGCTGGCATTTTCCATTGGTTGTGTGCTGCCAAAAGAAGTCTGATGTTTATGATGTCTGTGTGGAAACTGTGTATATTCTATGGATTTTTATGTTAGAGGTGTCTCTCAGACCACTTGAGAATAGTTTGTACTGCAGATTTTAGTAACTTTTTAATTGAAGCAGTCATTTGCTTTCTTGTTTAGATGGTGGTTTTTTTTTTTAAAATTATTTACTGTCTTGAGATACATGCAGGAATTTGTCAAATTAGTCATTAATCTTTCTATACACCCCCCTTCTCTAGGGACCTCCAGTCAGATACTTGGGCTTGCTTTGCTAATGGGTGTTTCAGCTCTGTGCATTGCTGGACAAGCATGATCCACTGATGGATGATGGTGGGAATTTTGCTTGGAGCTAGGTTTATTTTTAAAATTGTCTTGGGTTTTTCATTGCTAGAGGTTATGTTGTTTCTCTGTATTGTCTGTATTTTGCAAGTGTAATGACTCCCCCCAAGCCTTTTCTTGGTAAAAGGACCTGCCAGGGTCTGCTGGTGTCACTTAACTGAGACAGAGGTAGAGGCCATTGCCTACTTCTGTTCTTGGTGTGTGGCTCTCACTCCAAAGGGAGACTATACATGAGAGTGACCCCCTCTTAATAAATACTTGAACCCACAGGCTCCTTTCTTTTTGCTAACCTAGCTAGGAGGCTGGGACTTCGTTAGGGATACTGATCTGTTTTATCCATGGAACAAAAGCATTTCCTGTTCCTGTGCAACCAGAATCAGAACACAGCTGGCAAAAATCTGTTGGCAAGCAGGTGTACACAGGCTAAGGTCAGAATTCAGGAGTAGGTCTTTCTCTGGGTTAGCCTAACCTAGATTTTTTCATCATGAGTATCTTTTAGAGAAGGTACCTACCTGCCATCTAGCTTTCTTGAAGACACCCGTCTTACTGAGAATAACAAGTTTCAGGCTGAGGTAGTCCATTTTAAAAAAGGGTATCCACTGAATATGTACAGAAAGGCATGTTTTAGAGTCTGGGGTTGGGGTGAGCACACACCCTCTGCTGCTCTGGGCCCTGGATGTTGGATCCATGTTGCAGAGCACTGGAGTGGCCTGCTGGGGTTACAGAGAGCCTGGTGTTTCAGATGCCTGGGAAGTGATTGTGAGAGTATGAGGAATCTGTCAGGGGCTAATTTTGTGACCTGCTTTTGCCATTTGTCCTGTGACATCTGGAACTGGGGATCTTTGATTCACTACTGATAAGAGAAAAGGGGAAATGTTGATGTGTATGTGAATATCTACCCAGCTGTGCCTCTTTAATCAAATCACATCCAAAACTTCTTGTGTCTCTGCATAAGGAAATATTTTCTCATGTTCCCCAGTCTAAGCTCCCCAGTGTCCAGTGCTGGGAATGGAACCTTTGAACACCTGGGCATTTTGAGTAGCTCCCTTTGTGCCAGGACCTTGTTCACACACTGCAAATACTCGAGGACAGCGGGGTGAAGTACAGAGTAGGAAGGACAGAGTAAGAACAACTGAAACGACCTTTTGGGAGGGTGGTATTTGCTCCTTCCAGCTCAGGCCTGCTCCAGTAGCCAGAATGCCAAAACATTACACCTGAAAACCAGCTGTGGAGTGATTCAGGTAATTTCTTTCTGCAGTGCGAATGCCACTGAGCCCCAGAGTGACTCCTGAATGTTTGTTGGCAGTGGACAATTAGCAAAATATATTTTCAAGCTGTGTGTAGGAAAATTCCAGCACTGTGGAAGATGACCACAGAGTCAAGAACCAGTGTAGTGAAGAAATACAGAACTGAAGTGTGCAGGTGTAAAAAGACAGTGTTTTGAAGAAGAAATAATTTATGCAAAATATGTTACAAAATCTAAGTGCTAATAAATAAGCACTTAAATAAGTGCAATGTATTATAATATTTTGACACTTCATTTCCACTTAACAGGTACTGAATGCAGATTGATTTGTTACCAATTTTTGAAGCTAATTTTCATTCTCTTTACCTTGTTTTGTACAAACAGTTGCCCTCTAATTTTAAAATTCAGTCTTCTGCTTTGGAGCTACGTGAAGATATGGTAGGATAAAGATCCAGAAAAATAGATTAGTGGTTATATAATTTCTCTTTATTATAAAAAAGTTGCTTCACCATATGAAACTTTTTTTCCTATATTTTGGAAGGCTTGTGTTCCCATTTTGTTTTTCACAGAGTCAGCATGATATAATGTCTTCCTAATTTCTGTAATCTTTTATGATTACAGGGTAGTGTGTAGTGGTATAAAAAGTTACTCTCATACTGTATTGAGAAACCTTGAAGTTTTAAAATAAAAGAATGGGGTATAAGAATGCTTCAATCCAGATATTAAATGACAGACAAATAAGCAATGTAGTAATTGAAGACTTAATACTACATTAATTTCTTTTTCTTTAAAGGTTTTGGGTTTTTTTCTTTGTTTGATTTATCATAATGTTAAAGGACTGTAAACTTTAAGTATTTGTTCTGAATTACTAGATTTTTCAGCAAGTGAATGTTTCTTTTGAGTGACATTTTACATTCCAGGAGTAGTATAAGGATTTGTTTCAGTTGCCACTTCTGTTGCCACAGCAGCTGTCTGTGACAGAAGTAGGTTTTGAACCCCTTTGTCTTTAAGCAAAAATACAAATGCCTGATTTGGCAGACTCTCACAGCAGATTTTGTAGCTGTCTGTTGAAGTCTTCTGTCTTGTATTGTCTTGCAGAACAGTGAAACTTAATAAAATACCATCAGCCTTGACTAACAGTTGCATAACCAAGCTTTGTTGTTAAAAATGAGACTGTATTTCAAGGCAACAGGTAAGTTTGAGGAGAATTATTATTAATTTTTTTAAATTTTAATTTCTAGGAAAACTTGGCTATATATTTTAATAATTTCTTAGAAGTTTGAATAGTTAAACCCTCCCTCTGGAACCAGTAGATAAAATTCTACACATTAAACACAGTAAAAATGGTGCATATTCTGCAAAGGACAGAATTTTAGATTAAAGTTGTCTGGGCACAAAAGCAGTAACAAAATGATCCCTACAAAACAGAGTAACTTAATAACACAAGAAGTAACTTTTGTTAATTTGAAGCTTTAGAAACTGAAGCTTGTAAAGTAAGATGTAATTAAATTATGGCACTGTACATACCAGTTGTTCTTGGTAATCGAAACTTTACAATATGAAAAATACATTACATCTGTACAGTTTATACAGGTAGGTAGGATGAGTTTTGAAAAAGATTCACTTTCAAGGGTCATACTCTAAAGTCAAAAAAATACTGCACAACTGAACTAATTACAAATTGTAGACTGGAAACAATTAATCTTTGTGATTGACTTTTAATTGCACAGGGATCCTACACTCCATGGAACTGTCTGCTCCCGCGTGTCCGTGCTCTCTGTGGGTTTGGCCGCAGCCCCGGTGCGGGACCCTGAGGCAGCGCCCTAGGCCAGCTGCTGCCCGTGGTGCTCCTGGATCCGCGCCGCCGTGGTGATTGTGCTCAGGTCCAGCTCGGCGTCCAGCCCTGCCTCCGCTGCCTCCTCCTGCCTGCCCGCCTCGTAGGGCTTGTGGGCCAGCAGCTCGTGGTGCACCCCGCAGTAGCTCAGCGTGGGCTGCTCGTAGGCCAGAAACGTTGACACGTTCATGGACAGTGGGATCTAGGGCAGAAACAGAGGGAAAAGCACCAAGTGGCATTACCCGATGGTTCTCGCCTGAATTGGGTGTTGGATAACCAGAGTGTCTGCTCTCTGTGTCCCTCTGCCCAGTGCTCTCCACCCACACCCTGCTCTTCTCCACGGTGTTTTTAACCCTGACCTCCACCAACTTGGAGCTCGAGGCCCAGGGCTACGTACGTGCTTGAATGTGTTTGAGAAGATTAAGATGTGATTCAAGTTAAATTATCTTTAGAATGTAATTAACCTCAGCTATAATCACTCTGTCAGGGAATATTGCACATAAAATACAAATGCTTTTTCAAGTAAGTGGCTTGAATTTTTCAGTGAGTGTGATACCTGGAAATACAGGTGAGAGGCTTCCTACTATTGAAGTGCTTGGGGAAGGAGACCTCATCTCTCCTGGCATTGTAACTGAACAAGGAACCTCTCTATTTGTATCTCCTCCTTTGCAGCTTTCCTTCCTGTTTTCATTCCTTGTGGGGTGTGTGTCGATGAAATTTCTAGTTATGAAGAATGTCCTGTTCTTTGAAATGAATAAATAATCTAATAATATCACAGCAATTGTACTAGTTGTCATCTCTGGCAGCATTCTGGAGTAAAACCCACTGCAATGTTTAATTACCAGTGATATGTGAGCTTCATATTGTCTGGAGTTCAGCTTCAGATGAGCATCAGGACACCCTAGCTTATCTTAGATTTACAGTTCAGAAGCCTTAAAATTGCAGTTTCTATTCAAGAAGGCATCTATTCTGCAAGCTGAATTTCATTGCATAGTATTAAACTTCTGTGCAGTGAGGGGGAAGTTCTGGCAACCCTCTGTCTTTTCAGCCAGGAAGTGTAAAGCTCTAGATTTACTTTACATAGAAAATGCAGCTGAAAGTTTGTACTTACAAAACTGTATGGCAAACCAGAATATTTTAAAAAATAGTTCTGTTCAGTCATGAAAAGAATGAAGTCCAGTGTTTGGAATGTTGATTTTTTTTTTCTTCATTTTTCTTTTGATCATCACTGGCAGCTGAAAGGTTACCACAGACTAAAAGGAAATCTCCTTTTTTTTTATTTTTAAATAAGAGGAGGCAGATAATTTGGGTCTGGTCTCTCTGTAGCAATTACAAGGATTTGCAGGAAATGGGTTATTTTCTCTAGCCTGCAGAAGTGTATTTACTTCTAAACAGATGTGAACTGGCTGGGGAGGAACGCTCCTAGCTCCAGATGAATATCTCAGCAGTTGGCAACGGTGGGAAAGGTTCTTGCAAAGGCCTTACAGCATTTATTAAGCTTCTGCTGTTGTGCCTCTATTCCTACCTGATTGCTTGAACTTGACTGCGCTTTCATAAGACACAAGATTGCATTTTTTTTTTCTGAATGTATTGTGTTTAGAATTAGTGGCAATATTTTCAGCCTAAGGATGTTGGTACTTTGTTAAATTTCATGGACATGGGGTGTTCAAACCTCTTGGGGCGATTTCAAGGCTCAGACATAGAATCCTGAGAATGAAAACTTGGAAAATAAAGGCATAAGGGGACAGCCACAGTTCTGGGTGGCTTGAGAATGTTGTGATGGGAAATTACAATAGGGCAATGGAGTATTTTCCGTGAAGATGACAGAGCTGAAAAACAGATGATCATGAAGAAGAGGGATGAACATAAACCACACTGAAACAGGAGAATGAAATGAGCTAAAGGATAGAAGCAATGGAAGTGATAGAGCTGTGATGTGTTATTCTGAAAATGTACAGAATTACAGTGTAATGAGTGTCATATACAGAATAGGCACGGGAATGTGGTATATCAGCATATGGTCAATATGTGAGAATTTCATCTGTTTCATGCACAGTTTTTCTGTTGCAATCAATTAAAAAAGTAAGCAAGCCCTTACATACCAGGGAACTATACAGCTTTTATGGACACAAAATAAAATGAAATGCTTTATTTGTGGCCATGGGAAGATTCTTGTTATTCAAATGAACTTCAAAACAAAGCTGATACTTCACCATCCATCAGTTTGTCTCTGTGACTTTTTTTTCCATAAGGAGTCTTAGGACAGGGCCATGATGTTTGTACCTACATTTATGTCTCCTGCCTCTGTTCCCCTGCATTTAAGTTCTCCCTGTGATTTAGGCAGGTCTTGCATGTGACAAGTCCCTTAATTTCTCTCTATAATGCCCTAGAGCTGTCTGATAGCCAGTTATGAAAAGAAAATACGTATCTGATTCTCATCTTGCCCCTTTTCTTTCATTGTCTGCTTCTTCAAGCCCTTAAAACTGCTGTGCTGTGAAACAAGGGACATACTGAAACTTTTGTTTAAAAGGAATAGATAAATCTGTTACAGCCAATTTGTGACGGTCATAGATTTAGAGTTCAGATCCTTCTGGCTCCCCTACCCAGAAGCAATTCAGCTGTGGGGGTAAAGTTACCAGAAGTTACTTTTTGTGGTAATTTGCATACACTGTGAGGAGGCCACACTGTAAGGCAGTGAGTGCCTTGGGCTGAGTTTTGTCCCTTGAAAGTGCTGAAAAAAGATGGCTGCAGGAATCTCTAGTCACTCTTAAAGACCACTGTTTTCCTTCAAACTTCTCAATTCCTAGGTGGTTCTTCGTGTTTATCTACTTCAACCTTTCCAAGTCCCAGCGCTGCAGGCCTGGTAAAGGGCAGTGTATTGTTGGATCAGCTGGTGGGAGCTTCACATGAGATGTCCCAAGGACAGGCATCAACTCCGCCAGTTTCCTGTCAGTGGCATGGAGGAGTTGAATGCAAAGGGAAAGATTTTTTCAGGCTTTTTCCTGCTTCTCTCAAACTCATTTTCTACTCAGTTCAGGCTGTAACTAAAAACCTACCAAAAGTACAAGCAGCAAGAATAGCTTTCACTGAACAGCAGAATTGTTCTTCACACAAATGTTAATGGCCTCTTGGTGAGGGAGAATTGTGTTTTCTCTTCAAAGGGCACACCTGTACAGATGAAAGAATTTCCAGTACTGAGGAACTCTTGCTTTTTTTTTCTGCTGCATAGTCATGGGATGTCTCATGTGTCCTGCTTGGCTTTGGCAATTTTCCTATTCTAACATGTTCATCTGTGGTTAACTTGGGGTCCCACATTGTGAGAAACAATGCAGCTGAATCCAAAGAGGTGCTTTGTGCCCAGCCTTCACTGCTCTGTCAGACTAAATTGCACATTCCTGGCAGAGAAAGACCAGAGTGAGGAAGCAAAAGGCAGATGAGGAACCTGAAATCCTTTTAAGTATTTTCAACCATCACTTGAGCCACTCACAAGCGAAGGACCCATTGGCTCCATGGCAGTACAAACAAAATGATTTTTTTACTGAAGTAGCTGCTGTGTCTAGGCTTCAGTTTTTTCAGTGACTGAATGCCCTAGGCTTATATTGATACTTAAAAAATCTTTACTAAGTGCATGATTGGAATTATAGTCCATCTGTAATAGTTATCTTTCCTGTTCAGTGTTCAACATGACTTTTCAGTAATTAATGATGCAGCACATTCCCTGGGAAAGAAAGGGTGTCATTAAAAACTAAAAATTACCTTGACAAACAGAGACCAGAACTTCTGAAGCTTTGCTTTGAATGTTGGAAACTTGAGCAGTAAAGTGATATTTTCTGAGGATTAGAAGTGATTGTAGAGAGCATTCAACTACTGATAGATTCCATGGGAAAACCAGGCTATTTTTTTACGTCAATGTAGATTTGATAAAGTAGAAGTAATTGAAAAAAAAAATCAGCAATTTGCACATACTAATTCTGATAGTCACCTTTGCCAGTTTTTGAAATGCCAGAGTGAACAGCTGCTAACAGCTGCTAAGCCCTTTCTTCTTAAAATTAAGATGATAACAAAGAAGAGAAAGCAGAAGGAAAAGGTTTTGTATTCCACTGGTTCAGTTCACTGGTGTTCAGGCTAAGACATAATGAGTCATGGTTTCCTAGTTGCTGGGCATTTTGTCTTTCATGTTGTTAATTTTCCTAAAATTTGAACAGGGTGATATTTACTTAAGATCTTTACTTCCTGCAATGAATGTGACATTTGTAAGATGAGAACAACTTGTATCTTGATTAGCTCTAATTGCGTGCTTGACACTGAAAGGAGTATGTATTACATTTTTTCAGTTAGACACTTATGCTTGCTAATAATGTTAGAAAAATGAACAAGTTATACTCTTCTGCCTGACAAAGTAAATATCTCCTTGTTTTTGTTTTGTTGTGTTTTTTTTAATTGTGTGGATTTCTTTGTCTGTGTGGGTTTTATTTGTTGGTTGGTTTGTTTTTGTTTTGTTTTTAATTTGAACAACCTGCAGTTTTGGATTTTTATTTCCTTTTAATAGCAGTCCTTGAAGTTCTAATGTAGTAAAGGGAATTAAGGAAGTAGGTATGAGAGTGTGTGACTAAATAAAGATTAATCCATTCAGTTGCTTGAAATATAGTTCATAATATTTAATGGAGGTGTACATTATCTTAAAGTAGCTCTAAAATGTTATTACAATTAGATCCATATCTAACTGAGCACTAACCTTTTTAGGCTTCTCATTTATTTTTAATTTGTATGCAAGATTTGGTGTTTATCAGATGGGCTCTGAAGGCATAATTACCAAGGTATCATTTAAAAACAACAGCACTGAACTTTGTGGGACTAAAAGTGAATCAACACAGATAAAGCTTTTACTTTGGATGCTGGATAAATGATGGACTCAAATGGGAATATTGCCTAGCAAGCTTTTGTTGCAGATAGAAGGGAGCTGTCTTTTGTTTTAGTAAGGTTTGTTGCAGCTTGGAGAACTTGAGCATCATACTGTATCTTAGTTATAATTCTCTATTTAGCAATCTATAGCTTATCTTAAAATACAAGGGAATTGTATGAATAAAAGCACATTAAAAAAGACACAGTGAATTTGTAGAGATGTCTCAGAGAATGTGTGTTTGAGCCACATATGTAGGTAATGTGTGTATATTGTACCTGCACACTTGGTAATCATCTGAACAAGCCCTGGAAGAGGCCAGTGCACCCCCTTCCCTTCTCTGAAAGTTCTAGAATGCTTAGAAGAAAACAAGTGAAATTAATTGGATTTACATTATAGATATGTTTCATGTTAGGGGAGGTCTGTCTCCCTTAAAGCAAAACATCTTGTATCCCAAAGTAGAACAACCAGTGATTTAGAGTTCTTCAAAGCTTGTCCAAGCCAGGCTCAGTTGAACATCAGGGTGCCTTGTTCAGGTGAAGAGCCTGGGGCCTGCTCGTGCAGCAAGTCTTCCCCAAGCCCAAGGGCTCACTTGGTGCTTGGGAGAGCAAGATCTGTGCATGGTAATCAGGGGTGTTTCTCATAATGAGCAAAACCCACTGTAGACTTCCAGCTGCAATATCCACTTATTTACAACATCAACTGCAGTTATCTTCACAGATTTTTATTAATTGTTCCTGTTTTGGTTGATAGCTGAACTTTTTGGGCCATCAGTGGGCTCTAAGTAGCATTGTTTGTGTTCCTCAGAGGATGGGTTCACATACCTTGGGGAGGCTTCTGTAGAGTGCGATTAATATGATCTTATTTTCTTCTCTAATTATTTTAATGTAACAGGCAATTTTCATATCCCCTAAGTACTATAACAGGCAATCTCATTACTTTTCATCAAACTTGTTTACAGAGAAATAAAACAGCAGCAGAATAAACAACAGTGAATGAACCAGAAGTTGGAGTATTAGCTACTCTGAGTATTCAGAACCCAACTCAAACTCCACAGGTCATGAGTTTACCTTAAGAAAATGAAAGCATTTTTATTGATACAATCTTTAGCTAGTTTTACTTTTCAGTGTGTGAACAGTTGGGAAATTTTATATAGTTTGTGCATCTAACTGTGAAGGTTAAATTCTAAATTTAGTGAAAGCTGAAGTTATTAAAACCCCAGTAAGAGGGGGTTCAGAAAATACCAAGGAACTTGATAAACTGATGATGTCGACATCATCCTTTTTATGCTTTGCCCTTTGTCTCTCTTATCTTCCAAATCTTAACCTTTCTTGCTTGCTTTGTTTTATAGTTTTCCCTCTATTTCTGTCTTAGGGATGAAGAATCCTTATTACTGACCATATTAATAATTTATGTATGCTCTCCATCTTCCAGTTATATTGATGCTGGCTGCCATTAGTCTATTTTCTCATTCACCTTTGCTTTTCTTTGCAGTCTACACTGTCTCTTTGGCTGCTTTTCACTGAGATGCCCTTTTGCTCTCTCTTCCCTTAAGTGATATATCCCGAAAGAGGCTTTCAGATAGAGGAGAGTCTGGTGGTGCTGAGACAAACAGTGAAACCACACTCTGTGGTTCTGAGTTTAGAGTATTAGTTGTCAGCGCTTGACAAAACTGAAACAGTTTTGCTGCTGCATGGAGTGGGATTGTGACTATTCTGGGCTGTCCAAAGGCTGATCTGGCCAAGTGTTGCATGTGCTGTGGCTTGCCTGGTGGAATGAGCTGATGACACCTGCATGTCTTTGGATGAAGTGGGCTTCCCTGGGATGTCATAAGCCAGGACCACAAGACTTGTAGTTCTGAAGGGAAGAGGGATGTGTGTCTGACAGTGAGGAGGAGGGCTTATTTACTCTGCTAGCTTGATTTTCCCAAAATCTAGTGTGTAGAAACTGAGTTGAAGACAAACTATGTATTTAATTTGTATTCTGTATTACAGGTATCTTGAGATTAAAATGGGGCACCAATTAAAAAAAAAAAAAAACAAAAAAACACCCCCCACAAAACCCAACCAAAAGTTGGTGTTTGATGCTTTTCTCCTGATATTTCTGGAGGACAAATTTTCCTGTCATATCTGCAGCTGACAGAATCCTGTCAAACAATCCACAATGTTCTGGTAGCTAAAGCCAAGACACTGACTCAGCAGAGTGCTGGCAAAGCCCCTCCTGCAGATGCAGCCATGCTTAATTTTATTAGCATGGTGTGTGTCAGGCAGGATGTTCTTCAGCTGGTGCAGGGGTGTGCAGCCACGTTGTTCCACTGCAGCACTGGCAGCTGAGTGCCAGGGACTTTGAGGCATTCAGTGGTCAGTGATACAGCATCAGGGATATTCCCATGTGATCCCGAGTCCCAGAGCCATAGGAATTGTGTAAAAAACACACGTAGGAATGGTTTAAAAACACAAACAATACCCCCCCAACCCCTCAGTTCCCCTGCTCTGGTACCTCTGTGTCCTTTAATGGTGCTGTGCTGAGGCAAAGCACGCCTCGAGCTGCCTGGTGTGTGCTGATCATTTAAAGGCATAACATCAAAATGCCCCTTTGGGCATAGGAAACTACTCCTGAACAATGAGGATATTAATCACAGGGTTTTGATTTCAGTCCCAGGTGTGTTGCAATAGAAATTCCTCTTTATATTTCAAACAATTTGTTTCTATGGAGTGGTGTTGCTTTGTGCACAGTGCTCTCAAATTATTTAAAAACTTAACATTCACAGCCTGCATCAGTTTAAAATATGAGTAATATTATTCCAGTGACTAATCCAGGCATACCTATCAGAGATGGAAAGCCTATACTGAGTCTGCTTTAATCCATTTGCTGATTTTTATGGTCTCAGTTTCCCTTAAAGTACCTGACTCAAATCCAAATGTGCCCCACATGCTGAGTTTTGCATGCAAATCATTACATTAGTTGAAGGATACAGACAGATTCCCTTGGGATTTAATAATTTGCTAAAACTAAAATGGTTTGTTTATTGCAGGAAGTGTTCCCTATTTGAAGTCTATTTTGCACTGTGTAATGCAGCTGTTCTCATGAAAATGTAATGCATGCTACACAGAATTCCTGGTGTTCTTGTTGCATCCTTCCTTCCTTTGTTCTGTGGGGTGGGTTTGTGTTGTTAAAAGAGCAGTGGAGGATCATCTCTTCAAAGAATAATTTAAATTGGCAAAAGACCAGTTCGCCATATAGCTACCATTGCACTTCAGTTGAATAACTAGCATATTGATGTTTTCTAATTGTTGGAACACAACAGCATTTTCATATATCTTACAAAAACCCTTTGAATGATGCCAAAATGCTACTGCAATTTTGGCAGAAGCTCTCCTGGAATCAAGTCCCTCTTCTTTGTTAGTGGTAGGAGAAATTATATGTTCACACAGAGAGAAGAGACATCCTAACGGATATTGAGAGAAACAACTCTAAACACAGAAGAATTTAAACCAAAAATTTCTAACAGAAAAGTTAATAGAAAAGAATATATCTAAAAGAAGAGTGAAATTTATGTTTAATGTTTAAATAAAATACTTTGTCGGAGTTGGTTCTTGGACTTTACCATGAATTGAGAAGTGGTTGTTTTGTTTAGTTCTAAACTAGAACAGTATAATTTTATAAAACTCTTCTGAGTGAAGTATTTCCGATTACATTACTGAATGGGCTCTGTGTAATTATTTAAGTAAATTAAAGAACAATGTTGGTTAAAAATGGAATGATATTACAACAGAAGATTAATACCAGACACAGCTTGAAAAGCAAGAGCAGGGCTTAATATAATTTATAAATTTCATGGATGGGAAGCATGGGATATATTGATCATTAATTTCTCAGTAAAGGTTCTTAATAAGGTTACTGTATATACCTGACTGATAAAAAATTGTTATTTTCTGATGTGATGGAAGTAATAATAGATTGTTTCTTTTCCTCAACCATCACATCCTGTACATACATTGTTTGATATTTATACTAATGAAAAAGTTTTCTTTTTTTAAACTTATTTCTCTCTTTAAGTGGCCTTCATACTATATTTTTTGACCAAGCAGTATATCAATATATGCTAGGGTTTTTTTATTTCTAATTTGTGTTACTGTTTGCACTTGTTAAAATATTTGTCATGCGTATTAGTTGCACTGCTGTTGTGTCATTTGCGTGGCACTCAGGCTGGCTGTTCATGTATTGAATTGTCCAAAACGAAACCATTCCTCAGTTTAGGACTACGAATTTCTCAGGGCAAGAAAGCATTGCTTGGTCAATTTAATGTTAACTTCTCTAATATCTGGGAGAGACATTCCAAATATGAAGTGACAGTTTGTTGATAGCCAGGCTATCCTTTCCACTCTTTCCTGCTGCCCCTCTATACGTCTCTGCCTCCCTGGGCTACCTCTGCCTCCCTGGGCTACCTCTGCCTCTCTGGACTCTCCTGACTCTTTGTGGCCTTTTTGACCGAGGAGTGCTTAAAGCCCCATCCTGCTCACCACTTGGTGCCTTTCAGTGGTATTCCTTTCAGATTTGTACAGGTAAAATGCATTTCCTCTTTATTAAAGAAATCCTGAGCAGTGAGGGAAGGGCAGATTGGTTGGGATATTTCTTTAGAGCCAGCCAGTTACACTCAGTCGCTTTGTTCTTTGCTAGAACCCATACAAATATGTTTATTTTCTTACTTCAGCTGTGGAGAGAGTAATCCATAGCCCTTGCTGCATGGCTGTTTTGGGTCACCATGTTTCCTTCAGGTCAAGATGGGGTCAGGTTGCCTTGTGATAAAAAAGCTGCTTGCAGGATTTTGGGTACTATGAGTAGGTAGAGGATGGTTCTTTTCATGCAGTCTGAGATGTTAAGCAGTATTAAACCCACCATGTCTAGCAAGAGCCCACAGGACTTTGGGGAACACACAAAATGGGTGTGGAACTGGCAGTGCTTCTAGCAGGTCTGCTCTGGAAAAGGGGAATGGAGCCTGAATTCTTCTGAAACAAATGATAATAGGACAGACAATGCAGTAAATACATTTGGTTTATGTAATTCTGTAGGGAAACTTGCACAGAATGTACAAGACAGGGTGTGTTTCTATTCAGAGGTCTTGCCCTTGGAACAAGTGAGGGAAGTCTGTGGCAAACAGGACAAGCTTGGAAGGCTCAGAGCAAGGCCCAGCAGTGTGAAGGAACAAGGATGTGCAGGTGCACGGGATGTCCCTTGGCCTGCATGGCCGGCCTTGGTTCTTCCTGCAGGTGCAAGGTGGGGAAGGCTGTACTGGTCATAAAGGATTTCCCTCTGTGTTTGAGAAGGATAAGATTATGTGTGAGCCACCTGTGTTAATGGGTCTGTGCATGTTAAGGATAAGATACTGCTGCTTTGCAAAATGAGAAATTTACACTCTGAGGCCTCATGCTCCATCTTAACTGGCTCTAGGCAGATCGTGATGATGGAACATGAACTTCCACTTAGATGGAAATTCAAGAATCTGAGAAATGTTGGTGTGAATTAGAATGAAAAAAACAATTAAGGACTTTTGACATTTTTGACGTATTTTCATTTTGAATTAGAATATTTTGTTCTAACTGTTTTTTGTCACATGCTGTCTTAGTAATTAAACCTTCATCAATATGGATTATCAAAATTGATTTTTGAAATGTTGATTAAATCTGTAAAATGGCAATAAAGTATTAAAATCATAATGAGAAATTGTAGTCTAATCCAACTGTTCCAGACTTTTTAGTGAGATATTGTGTATATATTTTTCTATTTTTTAAATTAATTTCATTAATTGCAATTTTCTGTTGAAAAAAAAAAATCCATCTATGTCTTTTTGACCAATTCTGAGTACCTTGATAATAATTTCAAGGATTGGTTCCTTGCTCAGGCCAGACCATGCCATTAGCAGGATGGTGGTCACAAAGAATCATCACATCTCGTCTCAGACATTAAACATAGACAAAAAAGGTAATCCACCAAGAATAGATGGAGTTACTAACAGTGCCAGTGCAATATTTGATGGCTGTTACTAATTAAATGACTCAATTAAGTTGTCAGGACAGAATGTAGATAATCCCTGCATCAGTTGTTCGTTATCATCTAGCTGCTTGGGCAGATCAGTGTCTGGTGTGTGTCATGCATCAGGATGTGGTGTGGACCCTAGTTTTTTCCTTTCAAGTTTCTTAGTCATGTCTGCACTCTCTCTGAACGTAGCAATCAAAAACCAGGTGCAGACTCTGGCTTGTCCCATATGTAAGGCTCTGATGGCACCTGTAGAGTGTCAGGAGTTTGAAGGCAGAAGTGGTTCTGAGTAGTGTGACTATGCAGTCATAAATTCTGTTTTAGTGTTTGGCAGCCATAAAGCACCCAAAGGTCAGATGGTGCCCCTGGTGAGGAGTGCTGCTCTCTGTACAGGCTTGCTGGCAAAGGAGCAGTGGCAGCTTGCTCACATATTGCTGGGCTGGCATTCCCAGCTCCAGTGCGTTCTGCTGGTGAGGAGGAGCTGGGTTTCTCCACCTGGTGGGTCACCATGGAGTGCTCTTGTGGTTCTGCTGTTCTGGGTGGTAGGAGATCCCTGCTGGAAACATGCTCTCAATCAGGGGCTGCTGGCTGCCCTGGAGGGCCTGGGACCCTGGCAGGGGTCAGGAACCCCCCTGGACAGAGCCCCCAGAGACACTGGCTGTGATCTCTGTCCATGGAAAAGAGTTTTCAATCCTACAGGATGAATTACAAGCTCTGAGTGTTTGATATCAGTAATAATTAAGTGTGACACGGGTGCAAAAGTAAAATTTTAGGTTTCTAGATTAGGAGTTCAGAGGGGACAAGATGGAGGAATTGGGTGTGTCTTGTCCTTTTTCTCCTTCTTCATGCCCTCCATGTTTCACTGTGGTGTTGGCATTTTTCTGTTGGTTTAGGCTGGGGACACACTGTCCAACGTAGGTGACAGATATTGGCACGTTATTGTAAATCCAGCACAGGTAGTTTGTGGTATTTAATGTTTGTACCATCCCACTGAGGGCAGAGCCCCACACGCTGCCCTGCAGGACAGAGCTGCGGCAGGGCAGCAGAACATGTTAGAGATAAACAGAATAAACAACCTTGAAACAGCACAGACGAATTATGGCTTCTTCTTTGGCAACGGGGCAGAAAGGCAGAGACTTTCTACAATCTCAGAATCACCAATAGCACAGATTCCAACAGCCTGCAGCACTGGTTCTGGGTGCTGAGCAGACCTGCAGAAGGACCAGCACAGCTGGTATATGAGCCAAGGGCTTTGGAGACACCACTGTGTGGCTCCACAGAGAATTGTCTTAGCTAACTTTACCTCTCACAAACTCCTATTTAAAGCCATCTGCTTTGAAAACCTTTGTGTAAAACTTTGGCTACAAGAATTTGCATGAGAATGACTAAAGCAAAAGTAATTTCTAGTACTGCTTTTTCAAAATCTGGGTTTGTGCTATTTAGTATGCACAGTAGGTGGGCTGAAAAATCTGACCCAATTTCATAATCAGATGTCAAACAGAGGTCGCATCTGATTTACAAACCTTTTTTTAAAATATTTGGACAGAAGTTCTTTAGGGGGATTTTAGAATAAGAGAGAAATATTTGATAGAACTTTATGTGACAGAGATGTTTTCTGCCTTTTTAAATAATAGTTTGCTATTTATCATTTTGTTCCTTTTGGTAATGTGCTTTGCACATTAAAAATAGATGAACAGAGAACTATTCAGCTGAGCTACCCAAAGATGCAGGTGGCTGGTGCAGAAATCTGCCAGTCTTAAACTTATACTGGAAAATTCCCTATGAAAGAGTTCTTACCTCAAAGCTGGTGAAGTTAACTGGAATGAGTCATGTTTGTTTTTTAGCAATGGATTTTACAGTTGTACAGAAAAAAATTCTCCAACCTCATGAATATTAGTAACACATTTTGTAACTTTTATTTGATTTCACAAGCACAAGGATTTATAAAAGGGAAGCTTATGAAGATTTCAGTGCTGCTCACTTCTTCCTGTTATGCACTGAGTCTGTGGCACTGCTCCTGAGTCAGGCAGCTGCCTTTGGTCACCCAGGAGTTCATTAGAAGACTGTGCCTCTGAGGGACTTTGTGTCCCAGCCACACAGGCTGAGCTTCACTTGGAATTTGCCTTCCAAAAAGTTTTTGATTGCCTCTGCACTCTGCATCTGGCATTGGCAGGAAATGGGTCTGGGCCAAGTGCTGCCCAGAGAAGATTGCTTTTTCCTAGGATTATCTGAGGACTTAGTAGAAATGTGGGATTTGGCAGTGTGCTGGAAGAGAAGGGCGATAACATAATTATTTGAGTAGCATGATTTAGGAAAGACAGCCAGATTACTGATTGGTGAAGCACTTAGTTCACTTCTATGAATTTCTGTGGTAAGTGAAGGCTGGCTTGAGAATGAAGTAACTTTAAAAGAAACTGCTGTGTAGATTGATTAAGGCTGCAGTGGTTGCCCCAGAAAACGCTCTGGCTTCACGGTCGGCGCAGAGCAGTCCTGTGGAGCTTTCCTGCCAGTGAAGCTCGTACCTTGCATTTCCTGTGTCATTTGTGTCACAGGTCACATGTGAAGATGGTTTTGGCACCGTTGGGCCCTGGTGTCTGAGAGCCCTGTGCAAAGCACTCTGTGCATGCAGGGCAGGAGAGGCTCCCAGGGAGCTCCTGCACTGCTCCCTGTGCTGTGGAGCTCTGCCTCAGATCCACTGGCCACAGCAGGGCTGTGTGCCAGGCTGGCACTGCCAGCCCACTGCCTCTGCTCAGGCAGGGCTGGATTTACTTTCTCTGTTTCTGCAGAGCAGATTGACGTTCAAATCTCAAAGCAGAAATGGTTGAAAGTTGGCTTATATAGGAGTAATAACTGATGGTTTAAAAGAAAGTAAAATTATACCCTCATATTCAGAGATAACCCTTTTCTTAATGTTACTGAGAAAAGGGATGAAAAGAATTATCTTATGAACTACTCCAGAGATAAAATGGCAACTTGAGAAGAGTGCAGCAAGGAAAGGAGGAATAATTAATTTTAAGCTTGGTTTGTATCTGTAAGAGAAGCCACTTAGCATCCTAGATAGACAACTTTTTCAGTACATGCCATCATTCACTTTCTGGAATAAATGTAAAAATTGCAGTAGAGCTTTCAAAACACTCTAATAAATTCATTTTCTGAGAAGTAGTTATGTAATTTGAATAAATAACATGCTTTGTCTTTTTTTTTTTTTTTTTTTTTTGTTTTGTTTAAAAAGAAAAGCTTTAAAGAGCAAAAATGAAGAGAGCAAAAGTTATTTACCATTCACAGAACCTAATGCAATTGCTTGGGCTGATGATTTGTATTGAATTGTTGATATGTTCATTTCTTCTTCATTAACAAATTATCTTTTATTCTTTAAGAGCAATACATACAGCCTAAATGGATTTTCAGTTTATGATAGCCTTTATTTTCTGGTTTTTATTCAATTAGCATGTGGTGTTTTCATATATGTTGTTTGACTAAAAGAAAGTGAGGCAGACAAACAAACAAATCCTGAAAGCATTCTAGGCTCAATCCTTCATCTACCTGTCCTTTCTGTTCCTTTCCACTGCTGAAGAGGTTTGAGCAGCCTGCTGCTGTTTTGTATCACTCTTGGCTTCCCTGCAGCAGTCAGAGTCTCTGGACTGTGGGATTTTACTGCACTGAGCAGGCAGCGTGTTACCTGTGTGCATTGGCTGTGCCTCCTGCACTGGCCCTGCTGTGCTGCTCCCAGCTCTGAGGGCGAATTCCTGCTGCCCACAGCCCAGAGTGAAGCCTGGCTGAGCTGTGCAGAGATCTCGGGGTGTGGGCAAGGCAGCCTTTAGCTCCTGCCGCTTGTTTGGGTAAATTAAGGACATTGCAGCTCAGCCAAAAGATGAGAAGCAGGATGATATTGCTGGGATAGGACCTCCACTGAAAAGTGCACGTGTTGTAAGAAAGTTATACAAAGCTAAGCTTGTCTAGGTGTCCGATTGGGAAAATGAAGGCAGTGAGAGCAGAGTGTTCGGGAGCCTCAGTGCTCAGTGTCAGAGCTGTGGCAATCTTTGCCACAGTGTAATTTACTGATGTATCTCCAGTGTTGTTCCCCTGGGGCAGGGCTCCTTTCAGCCTGCCTGCTGTGCTGGGCCTGTAACCCCTGAGCTGTGTGAGCACCAGGGGAGCTGCTGGGACAGCTGCTCGCTCATTGTCCTTGTGTGCCCTGCTGCTGACACAGCTGTGCGTGGTGCTGCTGTCTGGGTGTCTCTCTGGATGTGTGGCTCAGCTCAGCACTTACTCCTGAGAGCTCCGTTGTGTGCATGTGGTAGAATGAGGATTGGCAGAGTCTTTATTGTTTTATTCTATAATCAGGAATGTGCCTGCTCAGTGCATTTTCTAACATCTAAACTACATTCAACAAACGTGTTTTATACTGATTTTATGGAATCTTCTGCTTTGATGGCTAGAACTGTATGTCCTTTTAAATTTTTTATTTTTCTTCAGTGTTGGAGAATTATAAATACTTCTCAGCTTAGTCTCTACATTTTTTTTTCGCAATTAGAGCCAGCTCTAACTTGATGGAACAGGTGGTTGCTTAAACAGCAAATTGCTTAACATAAAGCCTTGGCCAGGACATAGCTTCTTTTAATTAAACAACTCACAGTGCCCCTGGCAGCTGTCTTTTCCCTTGCTCAGCATTGCACCACTGCTTTGGACAGCATGTGCAACATTAAAATGAACCACATCTCCAGTGTGAACCCTGTTTCATCCAGATCATTCAAACTGTTCTTGTATGTGTTGTGATATTAAGGTGTTGTAAGTCTGGATAGGACCGGCTTTTCCTGTTTTTCCTACATTTATTTTGATGATACAAATCCCTTCTTGTTTTAGGGGGAAAAACCCCAAATTAAGCATGCTATTCCACCTTTACATTGCAAAACACTCACTCAGGGTCTTCAAAACCAGGGCATGAATGATTGCTTGGCTTGCATGTTACTAGAACACCAAGTGAAGAGGCACTGAGAGGGGCACAAAGAGAGAGGCTCTTGATGTCCCCCTTGCCTCATGTCCTGGCTCCTCAAAGGCTGGCCCTGGCTAGCAGGGAAGGGAAGTGGTCATCTGCAGGGGCAAGAGGTCCCGTGTGCACATAAAAGTCCATTTTTCCCCTCAGTAATTCAGGATGTATTCAGAACGTCTAGGATACTTCCTCTTGGCAAGTACTTGTCAAACCAACCAGCCCAGTGGCTCATTTTTAGGACGTTTTAAACCTCTAAGCTATTCCTGGGTGATAGAGTCAGTATTAGTTTCCAGTGAAACAGGTGGACTCCTCCATCACCTAAGCAGACACTGCTCCAGTGCCCATGTGAAAGCCCTGTTAATCATGAAGATGTCATAACTGGGGTATTACAGGCTCTGGAAACCAATTGGTTTGTAGGTTATGTTAAAATCTCTAGTTTTGGCTCTTTCAGATTTGCAGAAATATTTGCTGCAAGTCTAAGGTAGATGTGCCAAGAAGCACAAGTCACAGGATGAGGCCCCACTTTTCAGGTTTGAGAAATGTAATATAATTCCAAGTATTTATGGTGACCCACGTACAAAAAATGCCATACTGCCATTACCATACTGTCTATATAGATGTGACAAATAGAAGTCTGATACATTTATACTATAAAATACTATTTCTGTTTTTCTGAACTGTAAAGTACTTTTCTCATGTACTGGTTAATAGGGTATGCAAAGAGGTTTTTTACCAGATGTCTGAAAAGGGATCCCAAGGTGCTTTGTTCACAGCAAATCTAATGTTGATTGCCACCAAAGGGGGTATTGGGTCCTCCAGTAGAGTTCAGCCTTTGTAGCCTCAACTAAGTAACTGGCAGCTTGTTAACAGATAAATCTGGACTAAATAACAGAAATTCCATTTAATTTACATTTTTTAAGAGAAAATATTTTTGCAGAAACATTTTAGCATAACAGTTTTCCTGCTACACTTTTTTTTTTTTTGGCTTAAACAGTTGCTTATGGTGTCTGTACACACAAGTAGACTTTGGACTGAAAAGAATGTTTAGATTAGAGAACTATATACATACTTATTCCTGATGTTATTGGCTGCTTATTGCCAAATTAACTTGGTAAAAGTATAGGATAGAGATCTTTAAACTAGTCACTGTAAAACATTCCTTTATTCTTTTAATTGCTGGTATCCTACCAGTTTCATAGGCATTTCCAATTTTTGTGGCACCCACTTAAATGTGATGCATTGCTGTATCTCTGTTCAAATACATGGTAAGAATTGAAGGTTGATGTCTCAGTATTCGATCTGATCTGTTACAGGCCTTTAAAGCATTATGGATACTTTGATCAAATAGTATTTTCAACTGACTCCTGAATCAACAGTGAGAGACTGACGGATATATTCACTCTCTTGGACAAAGGTACTCTTAGTCCTTGGATAATCCCCCAAATCCAGGCTTTGGATCATCACTCACTTACTATAAATCAGGGTGAAAGGATTCACTGAATGAAGATTTCAGAGTATTGGGAAAGGATGTAATTTGGTGCTCTCAGAGGTCTCCCAGTTTGTTTGGGGCCATCGGGGCTCAGTATGTGTTAGTGGGGTACAAGTACAAAGCCCCAGGTTGGTACTTGGTGCATCTGGTTATTGTCATGGGATTTTTAAAAGCCACAGTCAGGTTGTGCACTGGCTGGTATTTCTAACATCCCATGGCCCCCCTGCACAGTCAAACTGCATTTGGCTCTCAGCTGCAGTTACAGCTCTTGGGGAGGAGTATGGTGAGGTACACTGTGGTTTGGTGTGTGTAACAGCCTGCGAAGTCATTGAAAATCAGTGGTGATGATGTTACAAAAACATCTGCTCCTGTCATAATTGATACCACGTTTCATCAAGATCAGCACTTTAAGCTGAATCAGACATTAATTAATATGGGAATTGGTCCAGTTGTGAAGAACTTTTCCTCTGGAAAAATCTATTTGGCCAGGATAGCAGTACTAAAGGAGATTTCAAACCTGTCTAGGTGAAAAGTCCTTACACTTTTTGTGATTTTCAAGGAAATCCTTTATGTTTTTGGTCCTGTGTCTCAGTTCTTTTGGGATCTGCTGTTTCTCCAGGTGGGGAGCAAAACAGAAATCTCTTTAATGCTGCCCTTGAAGAAGTACTGTGCTGTTGCACTCTTCAATGGCAATTCTTTAAGTCTCTCCCTTGTGCATACGTGTATTTTAATTTTTTACTTCAATACACACATACAATATGGCAGACTTCTAGTTGCTTTGGGAACTTTAATTTCCAATGTTCTTATTAACTTTTAAAATCAAAGTGTTTCATTAATGCCTATTTCTTCTGATAAACTTTCAAAATACGTATTTCATTCTCAGCCCACAGCTAGGACTGGTTAAAGCAATTTTCACAGCAGCTGTAGACAAATGCATGGTAAGTAAATTAACTTTTATTATAATCACAGTGGCTTTTCTTCTCTATTTGATTTTTGCATGTTCTTGTGTGAATTCTCGAACTTCAGTATATTAAAATGAGAGAGAGAGGATTTGAAAGTGCCTGTGTGAACATTTGCTGCGAGGTGCCTCTGTGCTCCTGGGCTGCACATGAGAGCAGCAGAACACAGGGTGTGCAGAGGGGGGCCTGGAGAGCAGGGCCACGAGGTGCTGAACAGAGCTGTGGGACATACCTGACCTGGGGGCTCTGCCCAGGACATGTGCCAGGACACCAGAATATCCTGGGGGTTCAGGCTGCTTGTGGCACTTGTGATACACAGGGTCAGCATCACCGTTTTCTTCCTGGGAGCCAGAGAAGCTGCAAACACTACAGAAGAAATCTGAATGCCTGTTTTGTGTATTTTATAGTGTGTTTAGAAAGCAGGGATTTGATGTGTTTGTGACATTGGCTGTCTTTCTAGCCACTGATAAAATGGGTACTGTAAAAACAATGGGTACTGTACACAAACCTGTTCACGTGTGCTGATTTGACTGAGGTACTAGAGAATAAGCTGGCAGTGAATGAGAGTGTGGTAGGGAATGTGAACTGGATGGTGAACTTCCTTATTACGTGCTGAAATGACGCTGAGGGCATGGGGGAAGCTTTGTAACAGCTGAGCTGTGTGGTTTCACTCTCAGGTTGGGAGAACAGCAAATGAAGGCCTGCAGAAACTTCTCCTGGATGTGTGGGTCATAGGGCAGCACCTTAGTGGAGCTGAGGATTGGAATTGCAGGAGGAGACTGCAGGCAAGTTGTAGAACAGAACTAGACTTTAAATTGGCAGCTGGGAGAGGTGATTTGCAAAGATGGGGTGCCTGGTTCTGCCTTCATGAGGGGCTGGCCAGGTGTGGCTCCATGGTGGGGAAACAACTGAGTGAGGGCCAGTTCAGCACAAAGTCTGTGTGGGCACCATCAGCACACTGATACAAAAAAGATGTGGCACACGAGGTATTTCAGTGCCAGGGCATGTCTTGAAATTGTTTTACTGTGGCCAGCGCTGGTGAGGCCTTGGCTGGAGAGGAATAATGTCCACTATTGAGCTATGTCATTAAAGCTGTAACATAATCAGAGATTTCCTGAAGGAAAGCATTAGGAGAAATTGAAATCTAGAAATGATGACTTACAAGAATGATTTGGAGTCTTCAGTCAAGAGAGCATGAAGTAACATGTGATAAACCCTTCCAAATATGATACAGTTCTGCTGCAAAGAAGGGGAGATCTGTTCCCTGTTGTAGTGGTGAGTAAAACAAGAAGCAGGTCTCAAATGGGATTAAATTGGATTAAACTTCTCCTGTTAGGAATAATTAGGTACTGTAATAGCTGCCAGAGGAAATAGAGAAGTGTACTTCACAGGAAGCAAGCCAGAAGCAGATTAGCCAGACTTCTGTCAAGAATGCGTTGTGGCCATTGCTGCTGGGGCAAGTGATGGAAAAGGTGATATCCCCAACTCCTCTCAGCCCCACTCTAAAATACCAGTTTTCAAAGACACTTTGAATTGGAACCAAACTATTTCTCTTACGTGTTTTTCAAGTCTGATTTGGATTAAACATTTTCTCATTAGGTTTCTGGATAGAAGGCTTTCTTTTGTTGAAATTTAGCATTAGCATTCCATGCCCTCCTCTCCCCAGCTCTCCAAAAAAGAAAAAAAAAAACCCCAACTTTTTAGTCTTGTGAAGTTCCTAGCTTAGTAAGAGATATTGATTGTTGCCACAATTAAGAAGGTGTAGATCAAAGAAATACACTTTTGAGTGAGGATAGATCTCATAAGAGAAAGTGCAACAAGTAGGTTAAAAGAGAATTTGGAGATTGGTATGTTCGTGTGGGATCAGAGACATTCTTGCCAAAGTCCCATCTGTTCACTCTTTCTTCAGCTCTGTTTTCTTCTCACCTCTCTGTTGTGCTTGCACTCCAGAAGGAGACATTGCTGTCTGACTGAAGTGCTGAAGTCATGCTGGTTGTCTCTTCAAATGCAGGGATCACAAAGAGCAACTGAGATTTCACCTTCAGAAACTAAGAGATTTCACTGGTGGTGAAATCACCAGGGATAATCTGATTCAGGAAAGCCTCAGAAACTGTCTTCAGCAAATGGGTAGCAAATAAAGGCACGATTGTGCTGTTCTGGACAGAGATAACAACCCCACTGCCCAGGGTTTATGCAACTGACTGTAAAAGTGTGTATTCAGGACTCTTGGCAAAATCTGTCTCTTAGTGTGTATTTTAATCACTCCTGTGATGTTCCTCCTTGAGTTAAACTGTGAAAAATTAGAGTTCTGTGCAACAGAACCTGGGGGAAAAGATGTGCCTGAAATCTGAGGGATGAATCCTTTGTTGCCAGCATGTAGCATATAGTGCATGGCACAGCTCTGTCAGAAGGAAACCCTGCGTAGCCTGGAGCCTGGGAATGTCTTCAGAGGCTGGAGCAAGCTTCTAATACTGGAAATTCTGCATTTGCATCTGGCCCCAGCACCCTTGTGTGTGGCCCTGAGGAATATTTCTATGTGTTGGTTGTTGATGGCTCACCAGAGCAGTGGGAAAATATTGCCTCTTGAGAAAGGCATGCCTAGTGGAAGAAGTTATTTCTCTTTTATCTTGAACTGGTGTGGATGAGGAATATTTTGCTCAGAATACATACCTGGCATTTCTGTGTGCTCTCTGTAGAAGTTTTTATAGAGTTTATCTATTTCCCTGTCCTGAAGAAAGAGGATGAAAGTGATAGCAGCAATTGGGAGTGACAGTCACGTATGATGGACAGCACAGGGGCTTTCATGTTTGAATTACAAAAGATTTGGGCTACATGGAATCTTTTCCTCCTCATCAAGCCACTTAGAATGCTATATATCAAGTTTATTTCTCGGAGTATGGGTTAATGGATTTAATTATTCTCCTACTTTCAGTATCATAAATCAAAACTGATCTAACTGGGTTTATGCCAGTAGCACAGTAGATGTAAAAGGAAATCAAGGGACTAATTTGTTGATATATTTCAACTGGGGTTTAATAAATTCACCACAATTGCCAAAATAACTTTTGAGTAATTTGCAAAACTAAATGTGTACCTGTAGGGCACTGAGTTGTCCCTTGGAAGCTGGGCATCTGCTGGCTGGTGCATCTTTCAGAAACCTCAGTTCCAGCACTGGGCTCTCAGCCAGGTTCTGTTTTCTTCTGCAAGTGGCAACGGATTCAGTGTGCTGCACTACTGGGGCAGAATGAGTGTAGAAGCAGTGTAGAGCTTGCACAGGCTACGTGCTTAAGGACAAATTCAAAAAGGATTAAAAAGTTCTCACTGTCAGATTTATTTGTGAAGAAAATTATTCAGTTGCTGGGGGGGATATCTGTAATTGCATATAAAGCAGTGGGGAGTGTCTATAATTGCTGCCTATTCTGTGTACTTTCTCCTGAGAGCTCAGGTCCATACAATTGTGAAAATTCAGCTTGAAATTCGGGAGCTGTTAATTGTCCTCAAGATTTATTTTCATCTCTCTGTAGCAGTTTTGCCCAGGCTTTTAGAGAGCCAAGTTATTGGCAAAGTCAGTGGAGTTTTATTGGGAAAGATTTATTGGTTTTTTGTAATCCAGCTAATGAAATGAAGAAGATTCACAGTTTTGTCCTCATCAGTGTGACTAACCAGCAGAGCATGGTGTGCAGGAGGATCAGTATGGAGGTACAGCCTGTGTGCAGCACAGCTACCTTGAGTTGCCTTTCCAAGCACAATCTGTAGGAAGTTCCCATCTCTGCTTCTCTTGTCAGCACCACTCTTAACTGAAATGGTAATAATCTGGGGGATAGCACATAGGGGCTTAAAAGCAGCTTTGGGGGAAGGGGCCTGCTTTCCTGGGCTCAGATTGCTAGGGCAAGCAGCAGCAGCTTCATTTGGCTTAATACTAACAGTGCCAAAATGTTGGAGCAGTTTGTGTAGGGCAGGTGAGGATTTTCTGTCAAGGGGACACTTTCCAGGTGTGCCAGAGGGAGCAGACAGCTGTGTCCTGAGGCTGAGGGTGCACCGATGACTGGACAGCAGCGTTGTATGCTGCAGTAAAAGGAGAGCTTTTGCCATCTTGGCCTACAACAGAAACAAGCTGGGTTTGTAGCAGGATTGCAGATGTGTCAGAAGGCAGCCCTGCAGGCAGTGTGCTTGCCCCTGCCTCCCTGTGCTCAGCTGGGCCGTGTCCTTGGGGCTGGAGTGGGCTCTGCCCAGCAGGGATTCCCTCAGACACAGCCCAGCCATGGACTCCGGCTGCTTTCTAAGGGACTTTCCTCCCACAATTGGCTGCCCACGTATCGCTGGCGTGTAAGTGGTTATAACAAAGCATTATATTTCTGAAGCAGGTGGTTTTCCGACAGGATTTCAGGGAGAACTAAACTGATCATTGTACAAACCTTGGGAAATACGTTTTCAGTTTGTCCTATATGAAAAGAATGGAGTTATTTTAAATGTTGAAATCATCTTTACTGGAGCAAAAACTTTATGGTTAAATACTTTGCTAACTCCAGTCTATAACTTTCCTAGGGAAGCTGATCATACTTGACAAGGGAAATAGGATTCTACAGGAGGTTATATGAAATTATGAGATGCTGCAAATGGAAATATACTTTCTTAGGCAGAGGAGAGAGAACAACTTCTCCGTAATTGAGTTGCAGATAAAATTTAATTTAAAGGGTCCAGCAAGCTCGTTTGAAGTTCAAAGAAGCTGGTGCATAAATTTGGCCTGCCTGGAGTTACTGCATCTTTACATATACAGCTTGATCAAAAGAAAAGCAGAAATGGAGTAGTTCCAGAAATCCAGATTGATTTAGTCAATCTTTCTTACCCACTGATGGAATTCAGAAAAATATCATTTGGTCTTCTCTAAAGTATTATCCTCGTGGATCAAAGGATTTCTCTTCTAGCCTTTCTATACTAATCATACAGTAAAAAAAATGAACTTGTACAGCAAAAAGATTATGCTCTTTATGATCTATTCAAGTTAGCATTCATGGGGACTTCTGTCCTGCACAGAAAGCTACAGAAATGCTAAGTCAGTAAAAATATTACTTAGTAACTTACATTTACCTTTGTGACCAACTTGGGGAATGAAATAGTGAAATGTAGCATGATCTGTAAAAGTCTCCCTATTTCATATTACGATTAATTTTTTTCTATGAAATGGAGGGCTATTATTTGTGGAACTCTGGAGGATCCTGCCACCAGGGCTTTGCAGCAGGAAGAGCCCAGGAGCAGCGAGGTGTTGTACCCAAGAGTGCACAGGCTGTGAGTTCTTGGGGAGGTACACAATACAGCTGGCAGGAATAGATGCTTTTAATTAGCTAGTCTGAAAAATCTCCATAGAGGCAAGGGCCCTGGTACTGTTCTTAGAATATATTGTTTCTGGAGGCCTTAATTCAAGGAATCAAGGCTTGAATGTATAATTTACGTGGGACAGGGCTGGATGAAGATTGATGAGGACAGACAAAATCTTTGGGACTGTGAACTTTAACATAGCAACTTCTGTTCTGCGATCCTGATAATTTCAGAGTGTTTAAAATCTAACAGAAGCCAATTTAAGGGAAGTAAGTACAAATGTTTTCCATGTATGTATTTCCATCTATGCCGTATATACTGGAAGTGCAGACAAGGAAATTAGAAAATGTCCTATTTAATGAATGTTGATCTGCTAGACACAGAGTAATTTTGGAGCTTAGCTGCCTGAGAGAGGTCTCTGCAGGCCTGCTGATGTAGCAGTGGGAGGCTAATTGCAGTGTTAGAGCCTGCCCTGTTTCACACACGTCGCGCTTGCCTTTGACTGTGCTGGTATTCAGAGCACTGCAGTGCCTCGGAAATACCCTTTGACCATAGAAAATACAGATAAGGAAATACATTTAGATGAGGTAGTTTTAGTGTACTGAGTAATTTCTCCTTTCCCAGCAAGGTTTTGTGCAGTTCTAGAGGCCTGGAAGAGCCTCGGAGGAAGCTGACTTTTATGGAATGTGGGAAGTGTCATAATTCATTTTAAGTATGTGTCTGATATTCCTACATGCCTAGTACCTTAAAATCCAGTCTCTCTTTGAGGTGGCACAACTCTTTTATTCTGTTAGGCTGTTAAAAATAATACCAATCTGTTCAGTCACTGACAGCAGGTTTTTTATTGTGTGGTGATTTGGGATTATGAGAGTTATGGAGGAAGGTGACCTTGATGCAGGTTTAAGTGCAGCACTTCTTGACACAATGCAGCAGAGAACAGCGCTAGTGTTAACTTAATAATGGTTGTTAAATCTGCTAGGGCTGAATTACTTGAAACAAATTAAACAAGGGACGTTCTTATTTCATAAACTGCATTTAATCTCATGCATGGCTGTGTTTATGATAGAGTCACAGCAATACAGTAAATTAAATGTGAGTAGAAGTCACACCAATATCTTCATAAGCAGATGTTTTGTATCTGAGCTAAAGTAGAAATAAGATAAATCTAAAGTCATTCAGGGCAAGAAGATTGAAGTCTCATGCATTCACTAAAAAAAGATAAATTTGTGATTTTGAATAGTTAACATTTGTTCTCTTTTTCAGTCTGAGGCACACAGAAGGCTGGTCATTATGTCATGGAATAAAATTACACTTACCAGAATTTGCAATGGAATTTTGCAAGGAAATAAGAGGAGGTGATGGTATAATCAACATCAAGGCTGCTGTTACTTATTCAGTATGGGTCTTGACATTTTGGGCCACTTGCAGGAGTACAGTTTTCCAGTGGTGGTAATTAGAACAACTGATGTATGTATAAGTTGTAATTCAATTGCTACCTGTCACTATGTTTTTTTACTGTCCTTACTGAAGTCTCCCCTTAACCTTTTCTCAGCAATTCTAGCTAACTATGGGAAGAGTTGGAAAACCTAAACAATGGAAAAAAGGTTTGAGTTACATTAGTATTGTTAATACCCCCCCCCAACCATCATTTAGTGTTATCGCCAAAAAAAAAAAAAAAAAAAAAAAGCAAGCTAGATTCAAATTTTATTTGTCAAATAATTTTAGGAAATTTTTGTGACTTTTTGTAGTGAATAAACTGTTTGGAAGGAAAAGTCATTTAGCTCTGCTCCTTAATACTTCTGGTGCAGAAATATACTCTTATAATACTGTAAAACTTTATGTACCCATTCACATGTGGGTGGATTTCATAATTCAATAGTTTATCTAATGATTGCATTCCATTTTCTAGTGACAGTTTTCATTAAGACTCCATTTATTCAGAGAAAAGCAAATCTAATAAGAGTAGCCTTGAGTTAAGGGATTTATCACTTTTTTAATATTTTCCATATTTTGAAATATGTATCATTTAGGCATAACATAAAGGTTTGTGCTTCTTTAAATCATGCCACATTTTTTCTAGTTGTTAAATGTGTATTACTTGGAGAATGTGCAGTAGGTATTTGAAAAATCACTTTTTTCAGATACTGAGGAGTGAAATTGCAAACAAGGGGGAAAAAAGATGAAGAGATGGTCAAAACTACGGTCACAAATTTAATATGAAATTCATATGGACTTCCATAAGTTTACCTTCTGCATGGCGTTTTTAATTTTTTTTTCTTCAGTGTTAAAAGGAAGGTTTACATGAGGGCTGAATGGGGCTCTTCCAGGTTGCTGGCTTAGACACACAATGAAAAATATTTGCTTTTATTATAAAGTTAGTGTTTAGCATAACTTTTTATTCTATGTCCCATCTAACACTGTAACTGTTCAATACATTTTGAGGTAAAATCTAATCAACCCATATAAAAGAAATTCTGAGACAGGAACCATCTGGATACAGAAGTGACAGGCCCAGCAAATCTCAATTTCACTGCAATGTATTGCAGCAAAATGGAGAGGGTTGATTTGAGTGCCACAGTTTGGGAATAGCTGTTTTGAGAGGCTGTGGTAGTGCAGGGTGTGTGTGCAGGCTGCTGTGGGAGGGGGGAAGCTACACCTCCCTCTGCTCTGCTCTGAATCTTCCTCCCCCAGGAGCCTGGGCTGGCCCTGCAGGGCTCGGGGCTCCCTGGCCTGGCCTCTGCTCTGTCCCTGCACACAGAGCTCGGTCCCTGCACACAGAGCTCGGTCCCTGCACACAGAGCTCGGTCCCTGCACACAGAGCTCAGTCCCTGCACACAGAACTCAGTCCCTTCACTCAGAGCTCAGTCCCTGCACACAGAACTCAGTCCCTTCACTCAGAGCTCAGTCCCTGCACACAGAACTCAGTCCCTGCACACAGAACTCGGTCCCTGCACACAGAACTCGGTCCCTGCACACAGAACTCGGTCCCTGCACACAGAACTCGGTCCCTGCACACAGAGCTCAGTCCCTGCACACAGAGCTCATTCCCTGCACACAGAGCTCATTCCCTGCACACAGAGCTCAGTCCCTGCACACAGAACTCGGTCCCTGCACACAGAACTCGGTCCCTGCACACAGAGCTCGGTCCCTGCACACAGAGCTCGGTCCCTGCACACAGAGCTCATTCCCTGCACACAGAGCTCGGTCCCTGCACACAGAGCTCGGTCCCTGCACACAGAGCTCGGTCCCTGCACACAGAGCTCATTCCCTGCACACAGAACTCGGTCCCTGCACACAGAGCTCGGTCCCTGCACACAGAGCTCAGTCCCTGCACACAGGGCTCGGGGCAGAGGCAGCTGCAGTGAAGTCAGGGACACAGCACAGCTGCCCTGCTGCTGTAACAATGGTCCCGATGGTTCCAGGAGCATCATTCTCCTGCCTTAAAACATTTGATTTTCCTCTCCTCTAATAAAAATCTCATTCGTGCCATACATTTCTTATAAAACTAGAGCTGCACACTCAGGGCTGTGAATTTCTGTTCTGAGTATGTGCACTGTTCAGGATTTTGCATTTCTGTGTTTTAAAGGAGGCCAGAACCAACCCTGTTAAGTCTAACACAAAAATAAAGCAACAATAAGATCTAGAAAAGCATCTTCAAATAAATACCTAATGAACTTTTAGGAGTGAAACAGGACATGCCTTATGGGGAGAAAGTGAATTTGAAAGGCTCCAGCAATATGAGTTATCCCTCATCCCTGGATAATACATCACACTAAAATCCTGTTTATTTAGACTGCTGCTGTTGGCAGTTAATCTCAAGCAAGGACATGCAGAATACTGAGAAAGGTGAAATGGCAAAGCAGAAGGGTTGTCCATTCCTGCTCTCAGATCTGTAATAGCCTCAGACAGAGCTCCAGAGGAGATTTCTCCTATGTTCATCCTGTCTCTGTTCATCTGAAATCCTGTTTGGCACTTGCAGAACATCTTGGTGGTGTAGTGTTTTTCTTAATCTCACAAATACATAAAAATTTACTTTATATTGCTGTCACCAGAAGGGTTGGAAAACAAAATATGTGCATTGTGTAAGTAAGAATAAGGTAAATCCTGACCTGAAGAGTTTTTTATTAGTTAATAGTATTTTAGAAGGTAAATATGACTACCTGATTATCTCCTGTTTTTTTCTTTCTTTCTTACTTCTTCTGCCCTCCATTAGATAGGTACCTGGATATTCAGGAAATTTGAAGATTTATTTAATATTAGTAGAATTAGACTTGATTTGAATAATTTGCATCCAGATCCTAATATCTTACTTTTCGGAGTTCTGGGAGACATAATTTGTATTATAGTTATTGGGACCTGCATATGAGTTTATAATTCAAATGCCACCAAAATAAAGGTATTTTTGGGTTGTGCCTGTTTGTAATTGTGATGAATGCAGAAACTGTTGGTTAGGGAGGTCTCTCCCAGCAGTTGTGTACAAAGTAATTTGCTCATTACCCTTCCCTTCTTCTCACACCTCATCTTCTTTGAAAGTTGCTATTTATCATTATATGGCACTGGTGAGTAAGTGCTGCTGAGTCAATGCTCGATCAGTTTCCAGCTGGGCCTGTGAGTGATTTACTGAGATGCCAAGCAATCTAATTAAATTTGCAGAGCGTCATGACTTCACTGTGACTGCAGTGTGGTGCTGTTGTCATGGTGCCATCCCCAAAGCCTCAGATGGCAGTGGCTCTCTGGAGTCACCTGCCCAGGCTGGCAGTGGTACCATGTGGCCATAGGGCAGCGCTCCCTCTGCCTTTTCATTGCCTTCTGCAGCAGTGCCACCAATGGCTTCCACTGGCATCACCTGCAACTATTTCGACAAGAAATACTGCAGAGGAATTTTGTGCTCAAGAGCATATGAAATGTTTGCTTTTACTGTGGAGGCAATGTTTTACAAAGAAAATGACCAATGAAATAATTATTTTTGGAAATTTCTACAGTGATGGTAGATTCTGTGCATCTGTGTATTTATGTATATTTAATTTTTATTATTAAGAAAGTCTGAAATTGATGTAACATGAAGGACAAAACATTCCTTACTCTGTCAGATGAAAGTTCTGGAAGTTGCAGGTAGCTGTTTTTTATGCACCTGTGTTGATCTTATGACTCATTTAATGTGGTTGATTCAAATGTCAGATTTTACTGGAAGATTAATGTGGCCAGGTTTTGTAGCCTGTCATACTTTATAGTTGTCACAGCTGCTGTGGAACAGGTTAAAGAATTGAAAATAGGAATGTTGTGTAGTGCACAGAGTAGTTTGAATGTTTAGAGCTGTTTTGTGGGGACAGTGGCTCTGAGTTTCAGAATGGTGCCTCTGAGAGAAAATGACCTCTTTCTTTCTACTCCTTAATCTTGTTCTAGGGTCTCCTCTGCTGTACAGCAGCTTGTGATATGGTACCAGATTAAATTACTATTACTTCTGTCTTTCATTAGGCCAAAAGAGAAATGGCTGATTATTGACTTGCCTCAGCTTCCAGTGTTCCAAGATTGCCAGAGCTACTGGGCAAAGCTCCCGCTGGTGTTGCTGTTGTGAGAGGAGCCCTGGGGGCTCGTGGGGCATGCCTGGGTCAGCCAGAGCTGCCCCTGCAGCTGCTGAGGGCACCAGCAGCCTGCCCTGCCTGGGCCACACCTCGTCTCACCTTGTGCAGGTGAGACAAGCACTGAAACATTCCTGGAGGACATGCTCTGGTTCAGCTGGCTGCAGAAGGAATGTGGTTTGCTTCGAGACCCCTGCACAAATCCAGCCCAAAAGTGCAAAGCTCCTGGAGCACCTGGCTGAGTGCTCTGGGACGCGTGTGTGTTCAGATGGGGAAGGTGGAAATTCCCAGCCATTGAAACTGTGGCTTTTGTCAGATGTACTAAAATAATTTTTAGTACAGCCAATAATTTTTAGTTCAGCCAGTCCAGTAGACCACAGCCACAGTTAATGGACAATGCCTCTTAGCAGGTGTAGGGTCAGCACGGATGGGAGGTGGTAAGGGACTATGCTGCTGGCAATAAACTCCATGATTCCTATGGCTCCTGGATTGCCATTGGTTTTTTCAAATGCAAATACTTCAAGTGCCTTGAGCATTTACTATGATCTGTCTGAAAGCTACAACACCTTCTGTAAACAAGAGACTGTAAAAGTCAGTGAATTCAGGAAAGTCATCAGTTCCCCTGCTTTCAGGTTTTATTATAACTCTGAAATTCTCTGGAGAAGTATTAAAGCATTACAGAGTAGGATATTTGGCATCCACATTGCCTCAAGAATATTTAAAGGCTAAGGCTTGTCATTCATCAACTCGAATCACTGAGAATAAAACCAAGTTTTATACTAGTATAACTTCTGGAGCAACACAGTCAAGAAAGCACCTAGGGCAAATTTCACCTTTAAGGAGTTTGGTAAATGAATGAAGTAGTGCCATAAAAACCTGTTCTGACTCTTCTCATAATTGAGGATTCACTGTAGAAACCATAATGGTGATGTTACACATTCTGTGTGCAAAGTGGACTGTATAACACGTGTGTCAAAAGGTGCTGCCTCACTAGAGGATTGTTCTAGGCTCTGTAGTTAGCTCTGCTCCTTTTGCTATAGTAATCTTCATTTGTGTTTGAAGGGGACCTTTTAGGAACTAGTAAAAGGTTTTTGTTGTTAGTACTTGTTTGATTAAATCCTGTGATGGCCAAAGAACTCTGCTTCTGAAGTCTTAGGAGCGACACCCTGAAACTAGCTCAGTAAGCATTTCTGGTGTGATTGAAGCTCAGTTTGGCACAGATCTGGCAGAGCTTGGAGCTTTCCCGGAAGGCAGAGCATGGAGCCAGAGATGCTGTTTGGGATGAACATGAAGTTACTCAGGAGAACCTAGGGAATTTAGCCAAAAATCCTGTGTGGTTAATCCAAGTGCAAGATACTGTCACACATAGCCTGGGGGAAAATTGCTTTATCTGAGGAGAAAAACTTGTGGAATGTCACTTTGCTGAATCCAGCTTTTGATTCCCATAAAAAAGGGCTCTAGAACTACTTCCTGCCAACTCAGGGACCTACACTGATAGTTTCTGGGGGTTCCTTTAGCCTAGCAGAGTGTTGGAATGAGTTGGTATCCCTGAGATGTCCTCCTCATCTGCTGCCTGACTCCCCTGTGTTCCCTGCATGCCAAAGGTCAGCAGTTGCTGACAGAGGAGTCTCCATCCCTGCCATAGCCTCGGGCCTTTGTGCTGGTACAGAGCCACCCCAGAGCTCTCAGCAAGGTTTCCACCCAGCTGGGGCTTTGGGATAAACAGAACATAAATCTGGGGGTTCCTCTCTTTTGCTGCTTTTGCTCATTCTTGAAACCCGTGTTTCTTACCTTCCCTGTTCTTTTGCTAATTTTGTTGTAGGACCTCATCTTCCTGCTTTAGAAATTCTTCAGTTTCTGATTACATTGTGATAGGGTCAATATAAAGACATTTAACTGCCTTCCAGTTTAAACTAACCTGCTTTTTCTTTGGGGTTTATTTACTGAGATATACCAAATTTTCTCCTCTGTCCTTAATTTTTGTATAAGTTTCCAGGCTGTTAATGCCATTTCATCCATCCTAGTGATTGTCATAAAGGTTGTTCTCTCCATCATAAATTAATTTTGAATCCCTTTCACAAACACAGCTGAACAGCCTGACATATTATCCAGGAGAAATTACTTGTACCTCTCATAATAATGTTAACACATCTTTTCTTTACTAAAAACTACTCAATTGATGTGTTTAGAATCAAGTTCACCTTTTCCCAAGCCATATTGCATTGCTCCTTTATATTAAGGTTGGAATTGATGAATACATTAATATTTTTCTTTCCCTGCTGCTATCTCTGGTGAATAAGCCCATTGTTTACGGGAAAAAAAAAAAGTTTATAAATGCATGCCTGTATTATTTCCCATCAATTTTAATATTTTTCTTTCTACTGCACTCTTCTGTGACATCTCCCTCTTTCAGTTGTGTCCCTGTGTTGATGATACTGCATAATTTTGTGCATCATCAAATTTTATTAGTATAAATTTACTTCTTTTGTAAAATTACTTTGCTCATTAATGATCTTACAATCTTTCACCAGGCCTTTATTTTTTTTTTATTCAAACACTGAATTTTTGCTTATTTTTTAACTTTATCTTTAAAGTTTATCCACCATAGTGTTCTCATTACTAATTGCCATCTCGTCATCAAAACTAGCAGGTTTTTTTAGTTTCTTGGATTATCAAAGTAGTGTGTCTTTGAGGGGAAGACATTTCAGAGGTGGAATGTTGAGTTGATGAGTGAGTAGCAGTCCTTCACAGGGATGAGGGTCAGAAAACAGGATGTTAATTGTGGCACATAACAAGGCAGCAGTGTTGCCAGAGCAAGCTGATAACGTGGTCAGTTTGATAGACTTAGGTGAGATTTTAGAAGAAATTATAGATGCATATGCTGTGAGATTGGGGCAAGGGCAGTAATACAGTCCCTTGGAAAGGGAATCAGCTGACACACAGGGAATGTATTTTTCATACAAAACTGATCTCCATTTTCTTTGATTCAGAAGCTAGCGTTGCATTTTTAGACTAACTGATGAAGTTTGGTGATTGATGCTGCTTTAGCAATCGTACTTTGCTAAATCCTTCACCCTTAACTGATAACCTCCTGTAGGAAATCAAACTGAAAATACATTATTTCTCCTAAAGTGTCAGAATTCAGAAATCACAGCTGCTTCTTTTCTTGAAAAATGCAATGAATTTGTTGCTGCAGACTGACTGACACTGCTCTCTTGCCTTTGATGCTGTATTGTTAAACCAGGTCTAAGTGCTATAACTGTATTCAGTGTGAAAATGATGACTCTTTTAGACTCCTAAGTATTAAAGTAATTAGAAGTAGTTGGATGATAACTATTAACATAGCATCAGGAAGTGATGAATCTTTTTATTCCTGAAGCTGCCTGGCTCTGGGAGCTCATGCAGTCCTGAGTCAGGTCACAGCAAGTGGCCATGAGCTGAACCTGCTGCTTTTTGTCTTCTGCTCTTCCTATTCTTACACAGGTAGTTAGAAACTTCCATACTGGAAGTCTGAGCTTGTTCCTTGGCATTTGTTAGAAGAATGAGTGGATGAAGCTGTAAATCTGATTACATTTATTAAATAGAGCCAGTGCAGTTTAGATGTGAATAGGACAGTAAGAATCTGAAAGAAAATTACAAATACTGTAATTTATCCTTTTAGAAGTTCACTTTAATTGAACTTCAGTGGGAAAACAGACAAACTATATAACATTTTGACATATCTAACCTATCCTTCCTCTGTAACTATTGAGACATTAGTGAGAAATGTGTCGTAAGGCTGAGCTTTTAACACATTGTCATGTGCTAAATGAATCCTGGATGGCTTAGCCATTCCCTTGTTCCCCTGGTTTCTGGGTGCCCCATGAAAAGTGTGACTTCCAGCAGCTGGGGGAGAAGGCAGTACACTAAGGATGCATGGAGGGGATGAGTAAAGTTAATTTTCAAATACTCCTGATGAGTTCCTTGGCCGTCAGCTACTTCCATTAGGCAGAAACCTGGTGAGTTCCAATTTGTGCCTCCAAAAAATGCTGAAAAGTTTCTGCTGATGCATTATTATATCTATAGGGTCAAATTTTCTGCCAGTGTAAAAATCCCACTGATGACATGTAGAGCATCCAAAGATTTGGCTCATTATTAGAGAGTTCCTTAGGATTAATTCCTTGTATTGGCACTATAACTTATTTGGGAGACTAAGACATTCAATTGCAGTATTTTATTTTAAGAAAATGCTGGTAGATGCTTATTCAATCACAGAATTGTTTTAAAATCACTGAAAACTAGTGATTGCTGTTTGAGAAAAGCATTGGGTGAGAAGATAGAGGAGTGAGTGGTAAAATCCAGTCAGGAACTGGAAGTAGGTGGTACTCACCAAGGCTTTCAGTGTGTCTCAGGCCATAAGGACAGGCCAGTGGGAATGTAAAGTACTAATGGACTACTGCCCTAATCCAGACAGCTTCCTAAACACCTGAAATAGCGTAGTGCTAAAAGTTGCGGCATGCTGGATAAAATGGATGACTTTGAAAATGATGCTAATTCTGCTTACAGTATAGCAAGTAAAATGTTTTACCTGGTATATTCTTTAGACAGCAAAGACTTTCTGTCTTTTGAGCTTACAGCATTTCTGCCTCACATTTTTTGCATTCAGTGTTGTTATACTACACTTGTTCTGCAGTGGTCAAGGAAAGAATAATTCTAAATACAAGTAACTGTTTTGGGAAGGAAAAAAAGCCATTACAGAAACTGCATTTTTTTTATCATCGCTTGATCTTAGAGTTTGCTGCAAGGAATTGCTTGGCTCCAATCATAGATTATTTACTGGAGAACTGGGTTGTGGAATTATCTAGTAAAGATAGAGAGTAGCACCTTTTTATCTGTCTCTTGCTGTATTCATAAATCTAACACCTTTTAAACCTGTGACTGTCAGCAAGTCACTGATTGCTTTACCTGCAGGCAGACTGGGCTGAGAACAGTGGATTCTTCCCTTTAGTGAGTCTCCAAGTGTAAAGGTTGCTTCAGCTGTTGAAACATCCTCAATTTCAGGTGCTCTTTGACAGGGAGAAAAAGCAGTGCTGGATAGTACTTTCTGGACTAAATGAACAGAGGTTTAATCAGATTTAATGCACATCCTCCTGTTGGCCCTACGATTTGCTGCCTGTGAAAGGTGCTAACAAAGTCTGGCAGCTCTGCTGGGGCTGAAGTAGTTTCCTGTAATTTCTTCCATTTTAACATTCCTAGGTCAGCAGCAGTCTTAAGAAACATTATGGATAATAAGAATTTATTCATGAATGGTGAAACATTTAAGATCCACTGGAGAAGCACTCTTGGAAAGCATATGCCACAACATCAGATGCTGGAGCTCCTGAGTGTTCCCAGAAGGGATGTGAGAGTGAGACCTGCCTGGCCTCGTTCATTAGTATCAATGCACGAGTTTCATAAAGAACATGGTTTATATCCACATTTGTACCAAAGCTGTACTTCTACTAGAGTTGGGCTTAGTACTGAGGCTTTTAAACTCTCACTTAAAAGGTGGCATTATTGCCAATAAGCTGGTTTTGTCTTTAATGATTGATATGACATACTATGCTATACCTGAAATCCTGAAATTTAGCTGTAAAATCTCAATTAACTGCTCAAAGAAAGCAGCAGCACAGGGGACTGTTTTGGGTCAATTACCCTGAACAGTGAACAATTTGCTTGAATTGGCACATTTCCTTTTTAACACCATTGCCTGGGTTTACAAAGGGTCAGCATACCAGGGGGTTTCTGAGTTTTGTCCAGTGCAGAGGGTATGAGATGCAGGAAGCCTGGCTCCTGTCACCTGCCTCTGCCACTGGCTTGGTCATCCCTGAGGCTGCTTATCTCTGGATTACAGATGTTAACACTGACCTTTGGACAGGGCTGTTTGATTCACTGATCAACTGGGGGTTGTTATCAGTCATTAGTTAGTCATGCCAACCACGTCTTCATAAACCTGCTCTGTGGCTTAGTGCTGACAGGGGGTTTGGGCTGACGTGTTCTCATGCCCTGAGACCCCACATCTGAGGGGGACAGCACAAGGGGAAGGGCCAGGAACAGAATGTGAACGTTGCTGTGGAAGAGGCACAGCAGAAGGGCAGGACGTGCTGAACTGGTTCTCCTGCTCCCATAAAACAAAGAGCCAGCTGGAATGAGAACAACTGGAAAAATATCCCAAGTGCAGGTGGATGTGAGATGTGATGTAGGAGAGTGGTGCTGGGAGCCAGGCTGTCAGTGGCCAAGGGTAATGCCCTTTTGAGTTCTGCTGTTTGTCTTGCAGCACAGAGAGCACCCTGGCAGGGCAGTTATTTGGATCTCCAGCATGAGCTGTGGTAGGCTCATGTGACAAACACAGGAGTCTCTCTTCTGGCAAGACAAGCTGCATGGGACGGACTGCCTGGCAACTTAAGCCTCCCTCGAAAGCATTTTGAGGGCTTGCACTGGATACATTTGGATACTGGTGAGCATAAAAGCTGAGTACTCTACCATTTGTTCAGCAACATTTAACTTTTTGTTTTTCCTGATAGAAATAAAACTTACGCTTGCCTGTGACAGGTTGAGAATTAAGTGGTTCCTCACCTTTTTTGCAGTCTTTTTTTGCAGTTGGTTTAAAATATATTTGATTTTTCTTGCCTGTGGAAACAAGCACAACTGAAGGAAAAAGCTTGCTAGGAATAAATTGGCACCTCTTTCTATTCAGTGTTAAGATGAATAGAAAGGTTTTCTTAACTTTGTGCTCTTGAGAAGTGTCGAGCCTTTAACTTCTCCCTGATTCTGTGTGTTTCTGCTTTCTTACATTACTTTTCTTATGTCACCCTTAAAATTGTGCAGTCAAAATCAACGTTAAATTGAGGAATTGCATCTGCTGAAGACAGAATTTCACATGTCTTTTGGGCACAGTGAAAATACTTGTGGAAATTGCTTTCTCTGGCCTTAGACCATTTTTCATTTTTAGAGATCCTGTGAAGAACTTAATCCAAATGAGATTTTCAGTTTCAGTTTTTCCAGAGCATTCTTCCCAACATCAATCATGGTGTGTAAAGTGGCCTAGCACACTTTTTAATGAGCCATGCATGGAAGTATTCATTTTTCTTTGGAAAAAGGAAATGCAAAGTGATGTTAAGAATCGAGTTATAAAATATACAGTAGGGATTGAGTTGCTTATGATTTCCATTACTCCAGCGCTGGGAAAACTCCAGCTCAGTAAACATCTTGTTACTCTAAATGCAGCAGAGAAAAGAATTTTCTGGGATGCCTTTTGCTTTGATTCTTATATGAAGCTCTGGCAATTTTTCTGAAATGGTCAAAAATAATGAACGGGACTGTCCAAAATCAGAGTATGTGGCTTGAAAAATGGAGATGAGGAATTTTATAGTAATTAAATATATCTAAAAGTTATTTTTATTTTTCACCTTACTTTTGGAGTCTTCAGTGTCCACTCATTTCAGATTTTCAGTCCTTTCCTCACAGCCAAGAGAACAAGATTTGGATTATTTTTTTATGTAGTAATATACAATTCACTTTTCTCACTGTGGTGTGCTGGGAAAATATGCATACAACAAAATCACAGGAGATGAGAGGCTTGTGTCTCTTTTTACAAAGGTAACAGATATTGCTAAAAAATTTATAATAGTCCTGCTTAGGACAAGGTCAGTTTGGATACTCCTTAGTTATGGAAAGGAAATACTTTGTGTTGGGTTTGGGCATCACTGTTAGGATGTGAACACCCTGGAGAAATAAGAGCTTAAATGATAATACATGTGAGGAAGGATTGCAAGAGTTGGACTTGCTAAGTCTAGAAGCAATAGCATGAAAAATAAAAAATACAATTTTGCAGTTCCTAAAATCCTGTTGAACTTGCTCAGTGCCTGCAGAAGATTATGTATCCTCGCTATTTAAATGTAACCCTTGAAGTCAAAGAGCCAGACTTAAAGTCTAAAACCAAAATCTGAGCCACTTTGCAGCCTTACAAGGTGAGGTAAGAAAAAACATTCTGGATTTTGTAGTTTCCTTTTTAGTATTCTGTTCTTGAGATGCATATGACCACATTTTGATGTTCTGACAGACAAATATTTTTAACTAAAGGTCCTTGGTCTTTGGGCAAACCCCTGATGGTCGTGTGGATTCCAGAATAATGAATGACAGTTTGGGCTCACAGGGTGGGTGTCAAGATAAGCTCAAGGATGCTGATGTAGTCTTCTAAACTTCAATGAACCTGCTGTGACTGCTCCATAGAGTGTCACTCAGTATTACTTCACTTACACAAGATGCAACCCAAAGGGCTCAAGCATTATACTGTGGCTGTGACAGAATTACAAAGGGAAGCTGCTTCCTGCAAAGACTAACAGATACAGACCATCAAAAGATGAAGTTATGAAAGAAATTTCAGTAGTGTTTTGACTACAGATATCTCAGGTGTTACTTTAGTTATTTCTTATAGTTCAAATCACTGATCTTTATCCTGTTCAGCGCAGAGCTCCCCTAACATCAGGGAAATTACCTTAATTCAAACTTGCTGAGAATATTTAAACTTGCTGTGAATTGTTGGAAAGAGTCAAAAATAGTTCTTATTCTAAAGTTGCTTTTGACTAAAGTATTTTTAGTCTAGGCAGTTCCCCACCTGATGTGTTACAGTACCATCAACATAATTTGTGTTTCTTGACTGTTTTTTTTCCTGGTGCAGAGGTAATGATGTCCATGGGGAAAAAAGGAGTGGAGAGGTGCAGCAGCATAGTGGTACAGATCTGAATTTAGGTCTGGATCCAGTTTGCTGGTGCTGCAGGTGGTGTAATACATCAGCACAGCTTCTGTCTGATGTGATCTGAAGTACATGCTTTGGCTGGGGATCCTGAACCACAGGCAGCAGCTCTCCCATCGCTGGGAGGTCTGCCCCAGGTGCTTTGTGTACAGCTCATCTGCAGGAACAGTGCCTCTCACAAACATTCCAGAATCAGTTTCTGACAATAGATGCTTGAGCCAATACAATCTTACTGAGGGAAGAGCTGTAATACTTTAAACTGACTCATGCACAGTAATTTATAGGGTGGCTGCCTACAATTTCCAGGTGCCATCAATCTCCTTGGTAAGATAATTTTCTGCCTTCATATACAGGGAGGAGGAAAGGATACACCATGAATTTCTGATGATGGGGATGATACTTAGCCTTTACATAGTGTTTTTAGCCTTCCAGCAGTTTACAAGTGAGCCTTAATGTTCGTCATATTCTTCAAAGTCATTAAATGTTAATATTCCCTTTTTATAGAGGAGGAAGGTGAAGGAAAGAAGTTAGCTAACTTTCTCAGGACTTAGGAAAGAGCCATGGGAGTACATTTCAAGCCTGTGCCTACATTAAGTGTCCCTTCTTTCCCTCCAAGTCTCCTGTTTGTGCCAGTTTCCTGCCTAAAGGCCTCTACCAGCCCTGGACAGGCTGCAGTGTCTGCCACAGCGGGTGCTGACTTACTGTAAGCAAATAACTGCTCTGGGACATTACTGAGGAATTTGTCAGCTAAGAGTTTGAGAACTTACAAAGAATCTTCCTCAGTGGTGCTTCATGTGAACACGAGATATTGCAGTGGCTCTGAGAGATGTCAGGTGCTTCTCTGAGAGACACAAAGTCTCCAGAAAGCTTTCAGCCACCAGCATGCAGTAGTGTCACCATGTGGGGGAATCCTATTCGATTCAGTGCTGTTGGTTTTTGCCATTAACTTCATTGAACTTAAATGAAAGTCTTGGAGGTAGCATTTGTCCATTTTTTATTTTAAAGTACATACTTATTTTATTTCTGTCTGTGTCTGCCATAGCTCCTAGGTTTCATATATCTTGGAACAAAAATACAACCGAAGGCTACAAATGCAGGAGGTTTCTTTTGAAGCAGTGGGGAGTCTGCCAGGGAGACAAGAGTGGAAAACATTGATATTTATTTAGAAAAGCCTGGTGTGTATCAGAAATATGTTTTATTCATGGAAGACAACTCATAAAAGGTCAG